>NC_136065.1:1920296312-1925432312 GCF_964261635.1 Lissotriton helveticus
AGCACAGAGAGGGAGGGAAAGAAGCACAGGGAGGGAGAGCAGCACAGAGAGAGACAGGGAAGCAGAGAGAGCTAGAGAAGTACAGAGAGAGAGGTAGAGCGGCACAGAGAGAGAGAGGGAGGGAGAGATGCACAGAGAGGAGAGAAGTACAGAGAGAGGGAGAGAAGCACACAGAGAGAGGGAGAGAAGCACACAGAGAGGGAGAGAAGCAGACAGAGAGAGGGAGAGAGGCACAGAGAGAGAGGGAGAGAGGCACAGTGAGAGGGAGAGCAGCACAGAGAGAGGGGATCAGCACAGATAGGGAGGGAGAGAAGCACAGGGAGGGAGAGCAGCACAGAGAGAGAGGGAGAGAAGCAGAGAGAGAGAAAGAGAGCTAGAGAAGTAGAGAGAGAGAGAGAGAGCGGCACAGAGAGAGATGGAGGGAGAGATGCACATAGAGGAGAGAAGCACAGAGGGAGAGAAGCACACAGAGAGAGGAAGAGAAGCACAGAGAGAGGGAGAGAGGCAGAGAGAGAGGGAGAGAAGCACATAGAGAGAGAGACAGAGAGGGAGAGCAGCACAGTGAGGGAGAGAAGCACAGAGAGAGGGAGAGAGGTACACGGAGAGAGGGAGGGAGAGAAGCACAGAGAGACACACAGAGAGGGAGAGAAGCACAGAGAGAGAGGGAGAGAAGCAGAGAGAGGGAGAGAAGCAGAGAGAGAGAGAGAGAGAGAAAGAGAAGCACAGTGAGAGTGTGTGAGAGAGAGAGGGGGAGAGAAACAGGGAGCACAGAGAGAGGGAGAGATGCACAGAGAGGGAGAGAAGCACAGAGAGAGGGAGATAAGTACAGAGTGGGGGGAGTGAGAAGCACAGAGATAGAGGGAGAGAAGCACATAGAAAGAGGGAGAGAGGCACAGAGAGAGAGAGGGAGAGAACCAGAGAGAGACAGAGAGAGGGAGAGAAGCACTGAGAGAGAAGCGGAGAGAGAGTTGGCGAGAAGCACAGAGAGGGGGCGAAACACAGAGGGGGAGCAAAGAGAGAGGGAAAGGGAGAGATGCACACAGACGGAGAGAAACACAGAGAGAGGGAGAGAAGAACAGAGAGGGTGGAGGGAGAAGCCCAGAGATAGAAGGGGAGCATCACAGTGAGGGAGTGAAGCACAGAGAGGAAGGGAGAGAAGGAGAGCAGCAGAGAGAGAGGAAGAGGTGCATTAGAGAGAGAGAGGGGGAGAGAAACACACAGGGAGAGATGCTTAGAGAGAGGGAGAGAAGCCCAGAGAGAGAGGGAGAGAGGCAGAGAGAGAGGGAGAGAAGCAAAGAGAGGGAGAGAAGCACTGAAAGGGAGTGAAGCACAGAGAGGAAGCAGGGAAGTACAGAGAGAGAGGGGAGAGAAGCACACAGAGGGAAAGAAGCAGAGAGAGAGAGGGAGAGAGGCACAGAGAGAGTGAGGGAAAGAGGCACAGAGGGAGTGATGCAGAGAGGGGGAGAGAAGCACAGAGAGAGAAAGATAGACCGGGTGAGAAGCACAGAGGGAGAGGAAGAGAACCACAGAGCGTGAGGGAGAGTAGCAGAGAGAGAGAGAAGCACAGAAAGAAAGGCAGAGAAGAACAGAGGGAGGGGCAGAGCAGCACAGAGAGAGAGAGGGAGAAAAGCACAGAGAGCGCAAGCGTGGGAGAGAAGCAGAAAAAGCGCAAGGGGGGAGAGAAGCAGAGAGAGAGAGGGAGAGAGGGACGTAGAAGCACAGAGTGAGAGGGAGGGAAGTAGAGAGAGAGAGACAGAGGCAGAGAAGCACAGAGAGGGGGAGAAGCACAGAGAGGGGGAGAGAAGCACTGAGAGAGGGGAGAGCAGCACAGAGAGAGAGAGAGAGAGGTGAGAGGAAGGGACAGTGACTAAAGTTGAGGGGAAAGAGCATGAACAGAGGAGAGGAGGGAGTCAAGCATGGAGGGAGGGAGTTATTGTCAGTGAAGATGAAGAGAAGGGAGACGCGATGAGGTGAGGGAGTTAGGGGTAGGCAGGAGCTAGAGGCACAGAATGAGGGGCAATTAACGGAAGGAAGAAGAGGAGGAAGGAGCGAAGAGGAGAGTGAGGGAGTTAGGAATAACAAGAGCGAAAGAATGAGAGAGGGTGTTAGGGACAATGTGGTAGGCAGGAGGAACACAGGTGAAAGGGAGGGGTATTAAAGGAAGGTGGGAGACAATGACATGGGAGTAATACATGGAGGGATACAAGCATGGAGAAACGAGTAAAGGAGATTGAAAGAGGGAGGCAATAAAGGAAAGGAAGGGCAACTAGAAAATAAGTGAGGGACAATGACGGAGGTAGGAGAGAGGCAAAGAGTGAGTGAGGGGCTGTGAAAGAGGCAGGAAGGACAGGAGAGGCATGCATGTGGAGAAGGAGATTGCAGTGTGAGAGAGCAAGAGAGAGCCAACTAGGGGACGAGGGAGTTATGGGCAGGGAGGTTGTAAGGAGAGTTAGGGATAGTGACTGATGCAGGAAAGGGGAAGGCAGGGAGGGTGAACGTTAGTGACAGTAATGAAGGCAGGAGAGAGACAGCCAAGGCAGAAGTTATGGACTGTAGGTCGGGATTAATTTGCTGTGGTGTTTTCTGGTACTCAGCACCTGTACTTATTTTTAAACATCAGCACTTGTTTATGACAGCACATCACGTTGCGATACTATCAGACCATTTTTTTAGCACAGCACAAGTGTCGGCAAATGATTACATTCACACTTACAGGCCATGCCTACAGCTTGGGGTGACTTGCAATAGTAAAGAAGCATTGCCTATGCAGGAGCTATTGGCTTTGCCAGTATGTTTTAGCCATGTTGGACACCAGTGTGACTGCTGTTCAGCCTGGCTAAAAGTTAGTGGGGTAAAGGAGAGTGGAGTAGAGTGGAGTGTGATGGAGTCACACAGAAAGTCATGGAGTGGTATTGAGTGACTTGGAGTAGCATAGAGTGGTGGTGTTGAGCGGAGTTGAGTAGCGTGGAGTGTCATGGGGTGGCATAGAGTAGAGTGTTGTGGAGTGTTGTGCAGGGAGTACAGTGGAGTAGAGTTTAGTTTCGTAGAGTAATTGAGTGTCAGAATGGGGAAGAGTGTTATAGAATGGAGTGGCATAGAGTGTGGTGGAGTGGTGTAGAGTAGAGTGGAGTGGCATAGAGGGTGTTGCATAGAGTGGAGTAGAGTGTTGTAGAGAGGAGTACATTGTCATAAAGTGGAGCAGCATAGAGTGCAGTAGTTAGGAGAGTGAAATGGCTTAGAGTGGAGCAGAGTGTTGTAGAGTGGAGTGGCATAGAGTAGAGTGAAGTGACATAGAGTAGAGCAGTGGAATGGAGTACGCTGTCATAGAATAGTGGAGTAGCCTGTCGTAGAATAGAGTGGAGTAAAGTGGCATGGAGTGGCATAGAGGGAGTTGCGTAGGACATCGTAGAGTGGAGTTGTATCCTAGAGTGGCATAGAGTGCAGTAGAGTGTTGTAGAGTGGAATGGCATAGAGTGGAGTCAAGTTCAATGGAGTAAAGCATCAAAGAGTGGAGTATTGTAGAGTGGAGTATCGTAGAGTGGAGTATCGTAGAGTGGAGTATCGTAGAGTGGAGTATCGTAGAGTGGAGTATCGTAGAGTGGAGTATCGTAGAGTGGAGTGTCGTAGAGTGGAGTGTCATAGAGTGGAGTGTCATAGAGTGGAGTGTCATAGAGTGGAGTATAGTGGACTAGAGTGAAGTGGCGTAAAGTACAGTGGTGCAGAGTACATTGGCGTACAGTGCTTTGGTTTTGAGCAAAGTGGTGATGAGTCTATTGCCGTAACATGCAATGAGGTAGAGTGGTGCAGAGTAGATTGCAGTGGCATAGAGTGGAGTAACGTGGTGCAGAATTGAGTGGTACAGAGTAGAGCGCAGTGGCATAGAGTAGAGTGTCGTTGAGTTCAGTAGCAGAGAGTACAGTCTTGCAGAGTGCAGTGTCATAGAGTGCATTGGCAAATAGAGCATTGCCTTACAGTAGAGTGGTGCAGAGTATAGTAGTGCAGTGATGAAGAGTATAGTGGGGCATAGTAGAGTGGGGTAGAGTGCACTGGCATACAGTAGAGTGGTGCAGTGCAGAGAGGCATAGAGTGAAGTGGTTTAGAGTACCTTGTCATATAGTGCAGTGGTGCACAGTAAATTAGAGTGGCATAGAGTGCTTGACGTAGAGTGCATTGGCATAGAGTGCAGTAAACTGGTGTAGAGTAGAGTGGTGTGGAGTAGAGTGTAGAGATATGAAGTGCAGTGACGCAGAGTAGCGTGGCATAGAGTTCAGTTTCAGAGACAGCAGTGTTGCAGAGTAGAGTGCCGTAGAGTGCAGTCGTGTAGAGTAGAGTGGTGCAGAGTGCATTAGTGTAGACAGCAGTGGTGTCGAAAACAGGGGACCTGGGACCTGAGTAGACATGGGGCGTTGACCTAAGGCCCACAACTGAGATAGCTCTTGGTGGTAAGGACACAAGAGTGCTTGTGCTGTGCCAACCCCAGCACCTCATCTTGGCCTGTGCTGTCCAGATGATTAAACTGACTAGAGCACCCTCACTGTCCTTCTGGGAGGACCCTGTTGACCCGGCCTGCATCAAAAAGGCTACCCCTTTCTGTGTGAGGCTGGACTGCGGGGCCTTTGGAGTCTAAAGTGAGCCCAGCAAGATAGCTAAATCTGGGAGAGAGATGATGGACACCACTGACCTGCACATCCTGTCAACCCAGACACTCCTGGCTCCTGCCGGCCCCGATCTGCCCTCCATAGTTGAAAGGAGAGAACTATTACCGCAAGACAGTGGCCCCACCAAGCTGGGCCCAGCTGCTTGTGCCAAACCTCAGGGGATGCAAGGATCCCCCTGGAGGTGTCAGGTGGGCTGTGGTGATGCCACTGGACCTCCCCCTCTCCCTGAGACCAAGCCACTAGGAATTTACACCAGCAAGGATAAGATGGGCAGAACCAAACTTCCTGTGAAACCGGCCCAGGCCTGGACTGGCAGTAGTGGGCACCAGGCGTTTTCCCGGTGGGCCGAAAGGGTGAGGGGCCGGTTTTTGACCCAGGGGGGCCGGTTTTGTTACTGGGGGCCAGTTTTGCAGCAGTGCTGCAATATCAGCCCCCTGTAACATAAGCGGCAGTGGTGCTTGACACTAGAACCCCCCCTCATCATACTCCCTTCCCCTCTCCCCCCCCATCCCCCCTTCCCCGGCCGGCCAAGCGGAAATGCCAGTGCTGATTTATTTTCCCAGTCTGGCCGTGAACCCAGCCAACCATGTCAGAACATGCCACTCATGTGGGACATTGAAGCCACCCCAGCACTCCTCTTCTGGAACTCCTCACCTTTGCAGCAGGAAAGTAGGTTGGATAAGCTGGACTGCATACTAGCAGCTATTGGGGCCTCTCACACCACATTAGAATCCAAAATAGATTTACTAGCAATAGACTTAAACCTGTTATGTGAATATCAGCACAAATTGTGGACAAGAATATAGGCCACAAAGTAATCCATAAATGTAGTGAACCAGCTAGCCAAGGACCATGCCCAAGCTCTGAAGCACCTGACCGAAAGAGTTACTCTTTTGAAGGAGCGCGCTAAAGATGCAGAAAGCTACACCAATGGCAATAACTTGGGAATAGTGGACCTATCAAAGGACACAGAAGGCTCTTACACAGGCTAGCAAAGCAAACACTAGGAGATGATGGACAGAGCGCTGAAACTTTTCAGACACTCACCCCAGTCACAGATCTGGGTTGAATCCATCATCATTCTTTAGTTCACTTAACCACCTTAGTTCAGTCCCAGCTATATGCAAATCAGTCTTGACCCTGTGCCTCATGGGAACAGTTCAGCCCAACTGCCAACTCAGGTCATCCCTGAACCGGAAACAAGCATCCTTGGGACCGGTTTCGGGGTAACACCCTTCATCAGCCAGGCTATATTGTATCTAGTGGCAAAGTGAGCAAGTGACCCATTTGTATTTTGTATTTGTATTTGTATGTGGATTTGTAGAGCGCGATTGCTGCCCGGGGGCGTCCAAGCGCTAGGAACCAGCAGAAGAGATTGGCGGAAGCAGGAGTACTGGCAGAAAATTACTGTGGGGAGTTGAAGAGGAATGTTTTGAGCTGTTTCCGGAATGAGGAGAGATTGGGGTTGGCTCTCAGATGAAGGGGCGTTCCACATCCTGGAAGCATTATGGGTGAAGGTCCTGCCGCCTGATCTGGCCTTTTTTATTCTGGGTATTGTGGCTATGAAGGCTTAGTTTGAGCGAAGGTTTCTGCTTGGGTGATAGTGGGAGACTAGGTTACGGGTGATTAGAGGACCTGTGTCCCAAAAAGCCTGGTGAGCGATACACATGGCTTTGAAGTGGATTCTTTGGCGTATTGGCAGCCAGTGTAGGCTGATCAAGCCAGCTCTCACAGATTGTTGGCGAGGGAGCCGAAGTAGTGTGCGAGCTGCACAGTTCTGCGCTGTTTGAAGTCTCTGCAGTGTATAATCTGGAGCCGCAAGGTAGAGGACGTTGTTGAAATCCAGGCGGGACTGGATCAAACCCTGGATGGCTACCTGCTTAGCCTCCACAGGTAAAAGACGAAGAACTTTCTTTGACATCCTAAGAATGCCAAGGCAGGTAGCCGAGAGTTTGGTGGCTTGAGTACCGAATGATAGGGAACTGTCCAGCCACACCCCAGGGCTCTTGATGTTATCCTTGGGTGCCGGGGAGGTGCCCAGACAGGGTGGCCATGTCTGGGCATACCCTGCCAACTTAGGGCAAACAAAGCTAACACAAGGAGATGATGGACGGAGTGCTGAAACTTTTCAGACACTCACCCCAGGCTAATACATAGAAAACTGGCTCCTACAGGAGGTCTCCCCACAGGGTCTATCTTCAACGTTTGTGGTTGAGAGAGCACACCACGTGCTGGTGTTGTTCTCACTGCTGGGAGCCCCTCCCAGACCAATAGTTGCATGGCTCCTGAATTATCGAGACCGAGATCACATTCTCCAGATGCTGGGCTCCCAAACACACCTTATCGTGGGAAACGTAAGAATAATGATTTTTCTTGACTACACAAGGTAAGTCCAGCACCAAAGAGCTTCGTTCATGGGAGGGATAAAGAAACACCTTTGATACCTGGGCCTTACGCTCATGCTACTAATCATGGCGAAACTGAAAATTGTTGTCTCACTTCTTTCTCAGCCCTGAAGGAGATGCCAGGGATTGATGGGAAAGAAACCAAGAGAAAAGGCGAGACTTGCACCAGCAAACCGACCAAGGTTGAAAAGCAGGTGTCACCCTTGAGGGTGGCGACTGCACCACCCAAAGATCAAATCTAGATGAGCAGACACTCTGAGCTGAAGTTTTCAGTGATGCTCCATGGACAGTCTCGAAAACCCAGCAATAACGGAGGCAAGATGGCGCCTGAGTGAGAGGTCGCAACAGCCTCGTCCCGTGGGTCCCGGTCCTTGAAGGAGTGCTTAGAGCTTTTTCCCAGATGCGATTGGGTTTGATCTGTGCTCTGCGATGTACAAGGATGTAGTGAGCAAGGGGTGCAAAACCTATAGTGTGCCCACAGTGTTTCACGATTCTCGATTCCCGATTCCCGATCCCCGATTCCCGTTTTTCCACTTTTCCTGCAAGTCTTCTGCCTGTTTCGCCTGTCCACTTTCCACCTTCCACCAACCATTCTACTACTGCGCCACAAGTGCACTACAACTCCTGGTGTCGGATGGGTGCGATTTGAGCACAATGGAGAGGATGGGATGACGAGAGTGGAGAGCTGGAAAGTGACACACATGCGACGCAAGGAAACAGACATCATGCTCCCTCTCTAGAAAGGAAAAAAACGGTGTTTGCAGTGAGTGTTCGAGGTACGAGGTACGTGTCGTGGATATTGAGTATCGCACTTAGTACTACAGCCACAATCACAACAGCAATACTACTGCAATACTACTTTATGCCTGGACTTTCAAGCTGTGTGCTCCTTCTCAGTGAATCTTTATGAACTCCTGCGGGTCTTACGAACTCTACGGGCCCTGAAATCTGATCCCCTATGGAAAGCTGGCTGCCGTAAGCTGTCTATTATTATTCATGGTATACTGGTGAAAATTGTATCGCATGGCCATTTTTGCAAATGTCCTCTGCCACAGCTCCGGCACCCTCTGTGCGTACAATTAGGGGGGTTGCATAGATCTGGCAGCTTGCGCTTACCTTTGAAGTTCCCTCCACCTTAGCCTACTGCTGTCAATCCGAAAGCCAAAGCCGCAAATGATTGTCAGCGCAGTTCCAAAAAGGTCAACACGTCATCGGCAGACTTAGAGTGGGCGCCCTAAATATCACGCGTACTGCGTGCGCAACGCAACGTGGATAGCTTCCTCTGCTGCTGTTGCTAGGGAGATACGAGGGTGGACGTGTTCGATCGTGAGAAGCAGGGAAGAAGCGGAGGATGCAGCAGCACACAAATTTTAAAATGAGAAAAGCTAAATTGAAGGGGCCGAGCAGACCAAATTGGACCAATAGTGCCAAGTGGAGCAAGTGGAGCACAGAGTGGAGGAAGGGAAGAACTGAGAGCACAAAGCCAAAAGCATATTTGAGGAGAACTGTTGATAGTACATACCTACTTCCAATTTATATAGCCAATATAGACTGGGGTTCTTTTTTTCACGCAGGATTTATGTTTTCCTAAGGAGGGCATACACGCAAGCAGTGAATACAAAGGGAGTGCCCAGAGAGCTGACAGTGCAACTCTAAAAGGTAATCTGAATGTGGTAAAAGAGGTAAAACGTTCAAACAAGTTAAGCGGTGCAAAGGGGACAGCAGAATTAATCAGAAGCACCGTTGGACTAAAGGAAAATCAATCAAATCAGAAGCGAAAACTGATACCGATACAGATACAGATACAGATATTGGTATTGGATATGGCTTTGGCTTTGGCTGGAACGGTCAGTAACACTAACAGGGACACTGGGATAGCGATGCAGGCAGGATTAGCAGCGGTACAGATGCCTACTGCGCCAACTCTAAAGAAGTGTGGCGAGGAAGGTCTACAAGGGGAAGAAGCGACGGATGCATCAATATCGACAAACACAGGAGGCTTAGAGAACATGGAAAGCTTGGAAGATACGCAAGACCTGCAAGGCGCTCTGAACACATAACCGGCACTTGCCACTCAATTAAACAAGGGCAGACTGAGGGGGCCTGAAACAAGAGGATCCAAAGCTAAGAAGAATAATGCCGAGAGAAATGCAGGACATGTAGGTCATGAGAGAATCAAGACTAAAGAGAAGCATAAAGAAAAAAACCCACAAAATTCACAAAAGGAGAAGGAAAAGGCAAAGACGAAACGGAAAGAGAACATTGATGAGAAGGGGGGGAGATACAGAGGATAATGCTGATTTGGTTTTATCGGCTAAGAAAGCTCAAAGGCTACAAACAATAAAAAAAACTTGAAAGCCACTGCAAAGAACACTGGGCTAACAACAACTTCTCAACCTAGCATCTCCACCATCTGTAGCCCGCTGCCCAATGAAGGTCTGAGCAATCTTGACAAACACGCTACTCAACCATGCAATCAGAGTAGCAACTTGAGAAAAACTAGCGAGCATTACAATGTGGCAACTGGCGGGGGTATCGAGCAAATTGATCTAGCGGGGAGTAATGATCGAAATTCGGACCTAGGAAGTCTGACCATACAGCCCATTATGAGGAAAGAAGAAATAAGGAAAACACCAACGGCAAATAGAGCAATAACGGGGCAAAATGGTCAAATTAAAGAAAGAGAGGATCACCCATCGGGAGCAATAAGTCAAGAGCATATCTCCTCCTCAACTACTATGCCTACAGTCTCACCTGAGAAACAACGACAATCAACAACAATCAATGTGGCTACAGAGGAGGAATCTGATTCAGATTTATACGAAACGGAGATGCCCATCTCAAGTGAATCTAGCGCAATTACAGACACAAGTGAAACAAATGCAGACATACTCGATGACGCAACCCCGGAGGATTTAGGCTCATATGACTCTCTAAAATCCGGCAAAACCAACCAAGGTACGAACTCCAGGAAAAAACTGGGAAAAAAAGGCCGAAACGTCAAAAACAAAGCAATCAAACAAATGAGGAGACTACAGATCCAGGCACTAATACTGAGTATGTCAAAGTAAAAATAAATTCTTCACGGAAAAGCCCATCCTCCAAAACTGTGGTAGAAAGGGGGCACATCAACATCTAAACATGGAGGAAATAGAAGGGGGAAGCTCAAATGTAAAGTGTGCAGTATTGTCTGCAGAACCCTCTCTGAGCAAAGTTTTAAACTCAATCAAGAACTTTCATAAAGACGTTAAAAAAGATAGCCAAAAAAACCATGATGCAATCAAAAAATTACAAGGAGCAATTAAGAAAGTAGAAAATATATGCACCGAAATCTCTGACAGAATGGCTTCAGCCGAAGTGCGAACAGAAAATCTGGAAATTGACGTTACCGAGTTGCGCAAAATGGAAAAAGAACAAGAATGGGATCATAAGAGATCTTATGCTAAAAGTTGAAGACCATGAAAATAGGTCAAGAAGGAACAATCTGAGATTCCTTGGAATACCCGAAGGATTTGAGGGAAACGATGCAAGAGGATCCATGATAAATCTCCTCAAATTTGCCTTTCGGGAACTTGAGGCCTGGGACATGGAGAGGGAAGTACAGCGGGCCCATCGATTCCCTCTGATGTTACCCAAATATTCCCAAAAATCACAGCAATATCCCAGGGCCATACTAATTAACTTTGGGAACTTCCTTCTTCGAGAATCAATTTACGACCTAGCAAGACCTACAACTCAAAGGGAATATAAAGGGTTTACATTTTTTGTTAGACCAGATTTTGCGCACTCCACGGTTGAAAGAAGATGGAAGATGTGACAACTATTTACGCCCTTTGAAAAAATTGGAGCAATAGTCTTCCTCCAAAATCCGGCGAGATTGAAAATAATTTATAAGGGCACTACAAGAAGTTTCACCAGTGAAGTTCAAGCTCAGGATTATTTAAAAGAAATAACAGAGTCTGGGACAAGAAATTCTGGAAAATTGGCAACAAATGTAGAAAGAAAGTGAATAATAAGTAATGTGAATATATAACTCTAAATGCTTAATTACACGGGGGGTCTATTTGAGTGAATAAAAGGGTGGGAGAATATTAACACTGCAATCCACAATTTATTAACAAGGGGGGGGAAGAGAGTTATAGAACATGCACATTCACTGCAGGGAAATGTTTAATCATGTAAATTACTCAAATCGCACAATTTAGACATATAGGACCGGGAGGCTTGGGGAGCCGAGGCGGACGGATCGCACGGACGACAATACCTAGGTACTCTGGCACCTAGGGTGTCTCAATGGGTAGAAAGGGGGTAAGGGGGTGGGGGGGGCTCAGCAGACTCAGAGGGGGTGGGAGAGTGAGATGGGGGATCACAATTTAGGGAGGGGGGAGCACAGGGCTTGGTATTCCTACAAGGGACACATGAAATACGCAAAGATCTGCAAGAAAGAAAGACTAGGAAAATCAGATTGGCTCTGGTGGTGATGTTTTTGATATATACTTATGGCTAAGATCAATATATTGACAATGAATATATGCGGTCTTAACGATTTAAAGAAGAGACAGAGAACTTCAGAGAGTCTTAAAGCTTCTGGAGCAAATGTCATTTGCCTGCTGGAGACGCATATCAAGGGAGCGCAGCAATATTTACTTAAAGCTTTGGGATACCGATTAATAGTAGCCACAACGCAGGGGACACGTACCAGGGGTGTTGCCATTTTAGCAAAAGGTGGGGGGTTACAATTTCCTCGAGTCATGGCAGATACGCTTGGACGTTTTGCATTAGCAGAATGCCACTATAATAACGTGGAAGGCAAGCTAACAATATGTACTATATATGGCAATACCAGTGATGACCCGCATGTATTAATTAAAGTCTCTAATGAATTAACACAGTGGCCCCTTCCAATGACTATATGTGGAGATCTAAATATTCCTCTGCCTAATGATTGGTTGTCAGATCAAGGCTTTAAATTCCAGGGAAGGAAGCGGAAAGTTTTTCATGCCTTAAAAGACATGTGTATGCTTCATGGGCTAATAGACGGCTGGTCTACAAAGTATCCAGAGGACCCCGGCTATACCTATTATTCACACCCACACTCCAGACATGTTAGGTTACACTACATGCTTCTGTCTAACTCCCTGGGATCAACCTATCAAATCGACAGACTCCCTAGAATTCTCTCAGACCATAATCCGCTGGAGCTTATCCTTACAAATGTTCCTGAGAGATCCAATATAAAAATTTGGACATTTCAAAGGGCATTATTGCATAAAGATGCATACTGTCTACAAATGGATACCAGCTTTTTTAGAAGACAATGTAGGCTCCACCTCTATTGATATGGTATGGGATGCTCTGAAGTCCTGTGTTAGGGGTGAAACTATGACATTTTCCTTTAAACACAACAAAATAGAAAAGCAAAAAAGGGCTCTACTAGAACTAGATCTGCGAAGAGCTGAAGAGGAATTGATTAAAGCGGTACAGGAAGGAAGGTTGACGGATAATGAGATGCGCAATGTGGCAATTGCGAAAAACTACATCTTAGAAATATTAATTGGTAGGGCTGTTGCTAGAGCCAGTATTAATAGAGAAAAAATGTACGAGTTAAATGAAAAAGTGGGACATCAACTAGCCGTTAGAACTCGAGAAGAGACTTCTTGCGCACACATAAAAGAAATCAGGGATCCAGATTTGGGGATAAGATCTGAACCTGCGGAAATAAGAATGGCCTTTCAAAGGTTTTATAAGAATCTATATCATGAGGATGATAACCAATGTGGCGACCCTCAAATATATCTGGACTCATTCACCCCTGTTCACTTGGGAATAGAAGACCAGGAACTTTTAGATGGGCCAGTCTCCTGGGAGGAAATATTATTAGCTATAAAGAGTCTGGCAAAGGGAAAAGCAGCAGGCATGGATGGGATTTCTACCGAATTTTACATCAAATTCGCTCCACAACTAAAGACCATCATGATATCACTCTTTCAGTATATTTTTCAGGGGGGGAATCCACCAAGGTCCTGGTCATCAGCTAAAATAATCGTTTTTCCTAAAACAAACAAGGATGTTAAAGAAATGGGCTCCTACCGCCCCATCACCTTGATCAATGGAGATTCAAAAATCGATTCCAAAATACTGGCAGCATGGCTGGCACCCATTATTCATAAAATAGTTTCGGAACGACAACATGGGTTCGTTCCCGGTCGATCCACAACTGATCACATCCAAAGAGCTATCTCTCTTTTTGAATATACGGGAGTGACAGGAGATCCTATGGCTCTTATACTGCTCGACGCAGAGAAAGCGTTTGATAGGGTCTCCTGGAAATTCCTGTGAGCAGCCATGACAAACTGTGGGATTGGAGAAACATACTTAACCGCAATTAAAAGGCTTTATGTAAAACCGAGTGCTCGCGTTCTGATTAATGGGGTTCTTTCTGAAAGCTTCACTATTAATAGGGGTACAATACAGGGGTGTCCCTGTTCCCCTCTCCTGTTCGCCATATATATTGACGTATTTATCCATAGATTAGAAAGTAACTCCTTAATTCCCCCAATCAAAGTACGAGATCTAGAAACCAAATGCATGGCATATGCAGATGATATAGCCATTGTTACAGGCAACCCTAAAAATGCAATAATTTTGATTGAAAAAGAAGCCAACGAATTTGGGGGTGTTTCTGGATCCAAAATGAATTCCAATAAAACTCAGATTGTACTGAATAATAAAATCACGATGAATGATCATAGGATATCGGATAAGACGATTTATTTAGGGGTCAGTATTAGCGCTAAAATTGAAAATATCGTTGATGACAATATCAACCCCCTTATATATCGCACCAAGCAAGAACTACGTCGGCTACACAATTTGCATTTAACTATTGGTGGTAGAACTAATGTAGTTAAAATGTTATTTTTTCCTAAGTTTTTATATTTTTTCGAGCAATATGCTTAGATTTTTCCCCATTGATTTTTAAAAACATAGACTCCATGTTTTCATGTTTTGTGTGGGGATACAACAGACCACGTAGAGCACTGCGATGGATTACCCTACCTACCGAGACCGAGGTGGATGGTCACTACCCAATTTTAAACTTTATTATTGGGCTACGGTGCTAAAATATAGTGTTAACTTACTAACTGTTAACGCGGGTGGCCGCAACATACCAACCCCGCAAGGACTTATTTTAGGTGATGGAAGTGCAGGCTGTTTGTGGCGCCATATCAACGATGACTATTTCAGGAAAGTGAGATTTAAGACTATTTCCAGTGTCTTTAAAGTATGGGGAAAAGTTAAAAAACTAGTAGGTTTAGGCCGTTATTCCTTTTATACCCCTGTGTCACAGAATACAGATCTTCCAGATATATTCCAGAATGTATATATGCAGAGATGGGTGGATTTAGGGATTTAACAGCTTGGGTGTTTTTTTTCAATTAACGGACTTAAATCATTCGAAGAATTGAAAGCTGATTTTGATTTGACGAATCGGGATTTTTTTTAATTCCTTCAGGTGCGGGACTTTTTATCAAAGAAAGTAGGTGGTCGCATCAAATTTCAACCTTGTCAAATTATAGATAAACTAAGATTAGCTAAAATTCCGAGAATTGGTGAGATATATGCAGGGTTGAACTTATTACTACCTGATGATATGGATAAGCATGGGGCAGACCAGGCTGGGGGTTTCTCCACAAATATCTATAGATGCACATGCAATGTCACTGACCTGCCTAATGTCCATGAAGCTCCAGGCACAATTTTTTAAAACTTTCTTCTCACTCTATTATACTCCGGAAAAAATAGCAAAATGGGGGACTGGGAAAGGAACAACCTGTCCACAATGTGCATCTCCGGCAGCAAACATAACTCACATGTTCGCCTCATGCCCTATGTTAGCTAAAGTATTAGCATAGGTTTCAGATTTCCTCTCGAGCATCGCCCACTATAGGGTTGATATTACCAAGGAGAGGTCTTGCCGGGCATAACTAGCATTATCCGACCACCCGAAATTCAAGGACTCATTTTTGTAGCTATGGCCGTCTTCAGGCTGTGCGTCGCATCAGCTTGGATAGATCCGATATCTCCATCATTTTTAGAATGGAGAGCTCGGCTGCTTGCGACCTGCAGTCTAGAGGTTGCAATTTATAGAAACAAGGGGATGGATAAGCGGAATAGGGGTATGAAGATTTGGGAGCCACTGCTGCCATGGATACAGGAGATATGATTATGGAAATAACGCATGTGAGGAATTTGCTTTAAATATGTTACTGATCTTTATTTTGTATGATGCCTTCTCTCTCTTTCTTGTAATAACTTATGCTTATTATTGCTTACACTGTAATAAAAAATGAAGGCTACCTGTTCTCCGGGGGTGGGGTGGGGGGAGGGAATGTGTATTTAATGTTGAAACTCTAATAAAAACTGTTTAAAAAAATGAAAAGCAGGTGTCACCCTTGAGGGTGGCGACTGCACCACCCACAGATCAAATCTAGATGAGCAGACACTCTGTGCTGAAGTTTTCAGTGATGCTCCATGGACAGTCTCTGATATTTTCCACTGATGACTCAAAAGGAGAGCACGAAGAGTCCAGCACTAGACACAATCCCGTGCTATTGCTGCAGATGTAGGATGGATTCCACTGATGTAAGGGGCAGATCTCAGGCTGGTCGGGGCTGACAATAATCTCCGGTTGCATGCCAAAAAATGTGCCCGGGAACCCAGCATGTTGACTACCGTGGTTTTCATTGACCCCCACAACATAAACTGGGCTGCACGTGAAGCCACCAATGTGCCAGAAGATGATACTGCATGGCCAACATCTGATAAAAGGAAGCCATGTTAATAGTGTGACAACCCACGTTTGTGGTCCGCGGAGCATACGGGCCCTAGAGTGCACAGTTGATTGGTCGGCT
Organism: Lissotriton helveticus; assembly: GCF_964261635.1. Lineage (NCBI taxonomy): Eukaryota > Metazoa > Chordata > Amphibia > Caudata > Salamandridae > Lissotriton > Lissotriton helveticus. Next base: position 1,920,312,291 of record NC_136065.1, read on the forward strand.
CGCCCGTTGGCAACTGACTGGGAATGTTTAACCAGGCATGTATTCAAGTTGCGGCTCCCACTGAAGGACAGCATTACTGAGTACTGATATCCAGTTGTCCTCCACATTGCTTCATGTAATACCAAGAGCGTTATATACTCATTATATGGTACAGAAAGTCTCGCCAACAAGTACCGAAACATAAAGGCAAATATTTATGCACCACTTGTAACGTCAAAGGGCTGGGGCTTTCGCAGAAACAATATAAGGTGGCAGCTCAATTGCATCATCAAGGCATGCACATATCCTTCCTGCAAGAGACCCATTGAATCGCAGCATAATGCCTAAAACGACAACTTACATGAAGGGGGCAACTTTATGCCACTGTGGTCTCAGCTTATGCCAGAGGAGCTGTGATAAACTTGAAGCTGGGTATACCATATGCCACTGATGAAACAAGAGTAGACCCGGGTGGACGATATGTACTAGTCAAGAGGAAACTGGATGGTCGCCCATTGGCACTGGGCAGCATTTACTTCCTGAATGCGACTCCGTTGCATTTTCTAAACGCACTCTCTAAAGTACTAGCTGACTAGGTAGACCTCCATTGAATCTTGGGTGGGGAGTTTAATGCAGTTCTAGACGTCGCTATTGATCGATCACCCCGCCACTCCCAACAGCATTTGCAGTATGCAATGCTAAAGACTTAAAAACATGCTTACACTTTTTAGTCACCCTCCCCAGTAGGTACATGTGCAGCTCAACCACATGGTCTGCACCACAGCCCTACAACCACCAACATACCATGCCTACCATGCAGCTTACATAGGGAAAACCTTAACTGATCACAACCCTTTTGAGGTGGGTTAGGAATGGGGCTGGATACCTACCCAATCCCCACATGGAAGTTCCAGCATAAATGGAGAGCCACATTCAACGAAGAGCTTAGCCAGGTTATTCAAAACGATTTTACAGGCAATGTGAACATGGCAGAATCACGCCTCACTCAACTGGGAAGCCTTAAAAGTAGTGAACTGGGAACCTGCATGAACACCACAATTGGGATCAAAGGGACACTACGACCTCAACTGAGACAGATAACTCCTTATTTGAACTGGAACAAGCTGCAACATGGCGCAAGACACACGCTACCATGCTGGAACAACTGCGATGACTGGACTGGTTGACACACTGCGTAGGTACGTGCAGAGAGAGATAAAGCAGGTCATATGCTAGCATGGCTTATTCACGCTCCAGGCCTGCAGCACCCTATCACCTCTTTATATACCTTACCCCTGACTGACACAACAAGAGCTCCTGTAAACGTCCTGACTAGCTGCCCTGTCCCACAGGTGTCACGCAAGGCGGCAAAGGCCCTAAAAGGCCCTATATTGAAACAGGAAATCTGACAAGCTATCTGAGTCTTGGCACGGCAGAAAACGCTGGGAACGGAAGGCCTACTGGTTGAATTTTATGCTGCATTTAAATCACAGCTAACACCCCAAATGCTCAAGCTATACAATGAGGCTACAATTAAGCCTAGGCGGAGACCTGCGCTCAGCCCGCGGAATGTGCAGAGATTTGCCTCCTCCGCGTTCTGCAGAGAATGAGGAGAAGGCAAATCTCTGCACACTCCGCGGTGGAGCGGAGTTGGCCAGCCCCTGCCTCCGCCCAACCTATTAACAATTAATTATAAATACCATAAGAATAAAGAAAAAACACTTACCTGGACTGCGGCGTTCCTCGGCTGCCCTCCTCCTCTTCCTTGCCGTCTGTGGAAAAACTGCGCATGCGCATGCACCCGCACATTTCTTGCGAGAAATATGCATGAATGGGCGCGCACGCATTTTCAGTTTTTGCAGAGACGGCGAGGAAGAGGAGGAGGGCAGCCCGGGGACGCCGCAGTCCAGGTAAGTGATTTTCTTTGCTTTTATGTAATTTATAATTAATTGTTAATAGGGAGGGTGGAGGCAGGTGGCGGAGCGGATGTCCACGAAGTTTGTTCTTAACTCCGTTGTCCTCTGCGTAGTTCCGCTACGCACACTATGCCCGGGGTTAGCTCAAATACAGCGATCAATGGAGCCCTAGTAACCTCTATCCTTAAGCCTGGGCGTGATCACTTCTACTAACTTCCTACAGACCATTATCCATCTTGAATACTGTTTATAACATGCTCTTACTAGACCTAGTTCATGCAGATCAAAATGGTTTTATACTACACCGAAGTAAGTCACTTAACATCTGATGCTTCTAACAAATTGGCGACAGAGCCGATGCTGACTGGCCTAACTTAGCCTAGTATATCTCGACCTTGAACAGGCCTTTGACACCCTACCAAACCTAGCGTCATTAGGGCTCACACAAAGAGTTAAAGGCCCAACTGACTTGGCCGGCCATTACTTAGATTTAGTCTTCTCCAATATAGACCAGCTGGTCTGTAAACCCCCTCTCCCTCTTACATGGACTGATCATTTTATAATCACATTCACTATCCAACCCCCTCTGACCTCATCGGGAACAAAGTGCGATGACAGGAAGCGCTCAGGCCTTGGCATAAACTCACTTGCATATCTTTTAATGATGTCTTCCACCCTAAGCTACCAGACAGCAGTCCTGGAGTATCTGAATTGCTGAAATGCTTCAACTCAGCTTTCACGATAGCACTAGATGCAACGATTCCTTTAAAAAACCACAGCCCCTTGCAGCGGTGACCATCAGCCCCATGGTATACACCAGACTTAAAAGTAGTAAAAATCAAATGTAAAACCTTAGAGAGACTCTGGCGGAGAAGGAAAGGCCCCCAAGACAGGGATCTTTTTAAACAGGCTCTGTTCCAATACCACCAGAACATCAAAACTACCAGGCACATTTTTATTATCAACCAGATAGAACAAGCCAGTTACTCCTCAAAAGTCCTTTTCAGCATTGTACAGGATTTTATCTCCCGCAAGTTTGCAGTTAATCTCCTGTGGAATCTCAGGAGATTTACGATTCATTGGCTGCCTACTTGCAGGAAAAGATATCCAATATCTATGCAAAATTCCTGGCTGCTCCGCCGCAGGACTTAAAGACCATCATTAAGATAGGAGAGCGAGGAAAAATAACTCGTAGTACGTTGAATTGCTTTCAACCTGTCACTCTAGACATCGATGGGCCTCTCAAAGAAAAAAGCCTTGCACTTTCCAACCCAAAATGTATACGAAATTCGTGTTTTTGAAAGATCCGGGGACAGCAATCTATTCAAAAAGCGCGAACGTAAAAGGACTACAATCGCCATTACAGCCTGAGAAGTTCAGACTAACTCATCAGCCACCTAAACAGCCAACCGGTCAGCTAGTCGATCAGGCTTTTCTTAAGCCACTTTTGACGTAATTTTAGCCCCAATCTCAACCCTCACTTCACCAATTCAATAACCAAGTTGAAAACCAAGTCAAAACGACCAAAGGAACACATCCACGACAGATGATCAGATTTCACCACAAAGCACTGTTGATATTAGCCAACCAATCAGCCAGCCTTATCAGCTAACCACTCAGCCAGCCTGCCAGGCTTTCCCTATGTCGCTCAACACGCCATTTGGTTCCCAACCTCAATCCTCACTTCATCAATTCAATAATCAAGTTGTAAATCAGGCCAAAACCGATCAAAGGAACTCACCTACCACAGAAGATCAGCCTCAACCAAAAAGCAGTGTTGATACTAGGCCAGTTGGAAATGCCTCAGAAGAGGAAATAGGGGCAAGGGTTGGAATTGATACACTAGGGGGCACGCCCCAGAACCAGCTTACAGATCGAACAGGAATGGCTCTCTTGCAGTCTCCAAAAAACAGCTCCCCACTCCACCGGAAAAGTTTTAAGTCAGGCGCACCGGGTGATTCAGATCACCATGCGGACCCCCACAGTTCTTTAGCCGGTAAGGGAGGAGCTCGTCGCTTCATATAATCTAAAACCTGCCCAAAACAATACACCTGCCATACCTCTTAATACACCATTGCAGGAAAGAAGCAATCTCAGCAATATTACGCCCACTGATTCAATTTGGGCGGCAATTCTAAATTCAATGCAATATTCAACTACAGCTTTACAACACCAATCTCACAAAATGGACTTACAACTCACGGTCCTTCAGACACTGGCCAACTTTACGTCAGGGATCGACAATAAACTATCAGAGCTTAATAACTTAATTAAGCGGGGACAAGAAGCGCTGAACAGGAAGCCAAACTATCCATCTTGAATACACCTGTGCACCAATAATTAATAAGCTAACAGCATTACCAACTATGTTAGGGAACCTCCTATCAGAAATAAAAGGCAGTGCTCCACCGTCCCTTACATCTCCAGATGGTCAGCACAAGGTAGGGACCGCCTCGTTTGAACCCCAAAAAACTAAACCAACAGTATCTAGCTCTTCCAATTATTCTGAAGTTAGCGACACAACGCCAACAATGGCCCCATTAAAAACGGCTCCTTCAAATAAAAACCTTACACCTCGGAAAGCTCATACCAAACAAAAATGGAAGGGTTGCAACAAGAAGCCACTACCTCTTGTTCTAAACACATTGAGCAAACCACCTGTCTTTGCGGGTGAACCAGTCCCCGATCTCGAAGACACCGGGTCCAGCAATTGTTCCGCCTTGTCTGGCAGGTTGGATCATTCCATCGCAGTTAACCCTACAACTATGGCTGCCACCCTGGAGCCACCATCGAGTCCAGCAAGAAGGACGACCCCAACAGTGAATGAGAGGCAGGAGCAAACACTAACAACAAAAAATCCAGCAAGAAGGAATCTCTCAATAACGAATAAGAGGCAGGAGGCAACATTAACAGCAAAAAACCCAGCAACCCCAAAAAACATCAAGGAAAACCAACCCCAGGGGGTATCATCCAATGAAGTTCATTTGTCAAAAAATGAGGATCAACAAAAACAGCTAACAGGGGCCCAGCAAAGCATTGCTGCTCACCCTGCAACACCAAGTCTCCATCTGCCCTCCATCAATCTCTCCTAAATCTGTTAACCAAGGAGTAGAACAGAACAACTCTCTGCAATTACGTCCTCATTCACAGGGGAATACCTCCACTCATAGAATCAAGGAAAGTATAACCGGAGGAGTGGTCAGCATCACTCTCATTCCGGAATACATATCACGGGGAAGAGATGACGTATTAAACAGAGGGAACGTTTTACGACTCTTAAACTCTAACCTGAGTCTTGGAAATATAAACTCAACGGATTTACTTTCCATAGAATTCCTTCCAAATAATAACTGCCTGGGCCCGAAGGTGACGAGGACAAGATGGAGCTCAAGGGAAATCTCAAACAAAATCAAGGAAGAGGAAAGTATGTTCAAACACTGGGGTATAAAAATGGCAGTCGAATTGAAATCTCCTTATCCAACCCCGTTCTTAAAAGCTCTAATCATCGCCCCAGACCAAATTACCACTTCAGTATTAAGAGGGGCAAGAAGCAGAACCCCAGGCAAACTCATGGCCTGTACAGAAGGATCTAATTTAAGCAGAAGCTCAGGGCCATTAATTCCAATTGAGAAACCGGGTCCAGAAGCTCGGCCGCAAATAACACGCACAATATCAACAGATCGTCCAAGGTGACAAAAGAGTGATACCCCACAGACAGCCCTACTTGTGCAAGGACAAACTAAACTCTGCATTTGGAACATTAACGGCCTTTCAGCCAAATTGGTCGATCAAGAAGTAGTCAATTATTTGAAAACATTCGACTTAATACTTCTCCAGGAAACCTGGGAAGATAACGCCAAGGAACTCCAAGGTTATTCCTCCGACTTCGTCCCGGCAACAAAGGGATCAAACTTTGGTCGCTGTTCGGGGGGGACTAATGATACTGGCTTTAATTACCACAATGGGCTCAATAAAGCCCACAGAGGTGAAAATTACATCACCCAACGCAGTTCATGCAATACAGATAAAGCTCAGATGTAACAACACGATACAAGAAGTAATAATAATTAACACCTACGTGCACCCCAAACGTAAACAACAAGCTGTAAAGCAGCTGCCAAATGAAATAAAACGGATTATGGATGAGCAAGAAACTGACCACATTATCGTTGCTGGTGATTTCAACCTACACCTCCTTCGGTCAAGCCAAGATTACGGCCCTGTGCACGAACTTACATCACCTTGGGGGATACAGACTCAGGGCAAAGCAAACAATAGCAAATCCTCAAGATGGGCTAAATATCTGCTACAAGAACTAGAACATCTAAATTTAAGAGCATTGAACGGCCGCTTTCCTGAGGATATTCCACCAGTTGCTACTTTTCACTCGTCAAAAACATCCTCCTATTTAGATTACATGTTTGTAACACTAGCCATGTTCGATAAAATAGCAACCTTCAAAATAGGTGATAAGGCCCAGAGCGATCACCTTCCACAGGAAATAATGTTGAAAGCGAGGTCAGCTGCTACACTAGACACCTGGAACCCGATTGCTACCGAAGAAGTCTCTAATGTAATGCAATTAAGGTGCAATGTCAACAATATTGAAGCTCTATCAGCCTCTGCTAAAACTTCATTTGAGAGAGAAAAAGAAACTGGTATCACAATTGTAACAGCATGGGAAAACTTCATTAAGACTTTCAGTGGTAACTTTGCAACTAGGACCTGGGCCAAACCAAGCCAACTAGAAGACAAATTAATAAAAGTACTTTCCAGCCCGGAAACTAAGAGCTTCAAACGCACCATAAACTGAACCCTTCGTCAATTGCGAAAAACATCGGGGAACCTGGAGCTGCAGATGACCCTTAGACAAACAAAGGCACTACTGAGACGGAGGAAGTGGAGAAAAATAAGGCAAAAGAATGACAAAACGTGGGCCAAATTACTGCTGCTAAGCAACACAATAGTGCCAAGTTCTGGCAAACAATTCATAAGATAGAGTGACCGAAACACCCAGGAATCAGTTTCAATATAGCAGAGGCTGACTGGGTTGATTACCTCTCCGCTCACTTTAACAACAAGGGAGCAAGCATCGTGCCACCGGACATCGAATTCCCCAACAAGAGAAAAGCAACACACTTGATCAGCAGCACCAATATCCATTAGCAACAGGGGATCCTGATGGCCGGGGATTTATACCCACAGAGGAAGGGTACGCCCCCACAGAAAAACAGATCAAAGGTCTCATAACCAAGGGTAGAGATATGGGAGCGCCGGCCCTAACCGGATCCCACCGAAACTGTATAAACAGGACGTCGACTTTTAGAGCAAGGCTCTATTACCAGTTTTCAAGAGCTTAAATAACACAGTCACTATTCTGGAATCTTGGAAAGGATCCATCATTAGTCCACTTTTTAAACAAGCCAAAAGAAATGATCCAAATAACTACCGACTGATCGTCCTCCTTGAGGTAGACACCAAATACTACGCCGGTACAATTTTGGACGAGCTAACATCCTAGGCTTCAGACAATTCCATCATCCCCATTAATCAAACGGCGTTCCGTAGTTGCCAAGGAACTACAACAAACCTACTAGCTCTCATGTTGTTAATGGATACAGCCAAATCTAAAAAATGCCTCTCTTCCTGTGTTTTATTGACTACACAGCTGCTTTCGACCATGTCGACCGTTCCAAACTTTGGGGAAAACTGGATAATTGGGGTATACCAACCACTCTTTTGGATCGGCTAAAACAGCTGCATACAGACACATGGATCAGATTCAAACTAGGTGCAGGGTCACACATCTCAAAACGAATGATGACCTCTAAGGGCCTCTAGCAGGGGTGTGTCCTGGCCCCGATCCTTTTTAATCTTTTTTTGGCCAACCTGCCTGGGGAGTTGGATCACTGCGTATCCCATGCTCCCAAAGTGGGGAACAAGCTAATGTCAAACTTGCTATATGCTGACGACCTGGTATTAATCAGTAGGACACCAATTGGACTTTAGCATCTAATAAACACGACAAGCAGTTTTTCTAAGCAGAACTCCCTCAAAATAAATCTCAAGAAGACTAAAATATGGCAGTTAACTATCACAAAAAGAAGACCAACAGCTGGTTCCTTGATGGCCAACGTTTGGATCAAGTACAAAGTTACAAATACCTGGGAATTCTAATGGATCATGAAAGCACATTTAAACTCCAGCTAGAGTCCATTCGAAGAAAGGGGACCACCACGTATTTAGCTCTGAAGTCACTGAAGAGACGGCTCCCCGATCTTACGCTTGATCCCTTTTTACAGGTCTTGAGGGCCAAACTGCTGCCAACATTGACATATGTGAGTGAGGCTCTAATAGGCAAAGACGCAGCAGTTTTAGATGTCGTAATTGCCAACTCCTATAGAGCAATTTTCCACCTCCCAAAATATGTCTCCCCGGCTCAAATCCGGTTAGAATTTGGGATTCAAAGACAAACGGTGGAAAGGAGGAGCACCTACGTTAAAAGTTGGCATAAAATCCGAAGCGCTGAGGCAGGGTCTTTAAACTCCCTCCTCTGGAAAGCCTTGGACAACCAAGAAAAATGCCCAGCCAGGGATTATCTGCTTGACTCAATTGAGTTACTGGGCCTGTCTGAACTCTGGGCCGTTCCAACGGATCATCTTTCTTTCAAAAAAGCAGTGCGAAAAACAACATCAATGCTTTCTGTCTTAGAAGACAAAGCAATTCTCACTAAAAAGGTACATTGCTGGATAGTGCTCAGTGACTATGTAAGGCTGAAACCTCAAGACTACCTGAGTGCCGGAATCAAGATAAGCAGGAAGGAAAACTTTCTACGGTTTCGCTTGGGGGTAATTGCGATCAAACCTCATCTTCCACCATGGGAAAGGAAAGGAGGCCCTCCGACCTGTCGTCTATGTGGAAGTGGGAAGAAAGACATCATTCACGTCATCTGCAACTGCCCCAACTTAAAGGACATAAGATGCACTTAGTTGCGTCCCTTTTTTAGGTATTACGGCATCCGGTCCTGTAGGCAGGCAGTGAAGCTCTGCTTCAATCCCATTGACGTTCAGCTTAACTGTCGGCTAACAAAATGTTTTGAGACGGTAACTAAGAGACTTAAAACCTTGTCGTTATCCGAAAAATACGCTGATATGCTTCATAAGTACAATATTAACTCAATATCTTGTTTTAGTTGTACCTGTATTTTAATCACCAAACCTCTAACTTGGACAGCGGACTTGATTAAGCTGTGCCATCTGACCTGAGAAGTTGTTGTAGTCATTGGCAGATAGCACTATATGAGACGCAAGAGTCTACGAGAATCTTTTTTAAAACAGTCTATTGTACAAATCAGGAATATGAAATTGAAGATCTTTTTTTACATTATGCGGCTTTTAACTGTTTTTAATTGTATCTAATTGTGTACAATAGGAATCCTTTTTGTTATGCATTGGCAAAGGTTTTAACTAATCAAGCAAAATAAAATATTATCTTATCTTATCTGTCACTCTAGAGGAAGCATCCAACTCCCTGGTCACAGCTAAATCCGTCTCACCCCGAGATCCATGCTCCCCCAATACGATGGCTCTTCTAGTCGCTGTCTGCGCCCCTTTGATCAAAAAAAATTTCAACTGCTCTATACTAACAGGAATTATCCCTATAGCATGGAAGGAAGCGTGTGTACGACCCATACTGAAAAAAGCCACCCAGGACCCCCAAGTACTCAGTAACTATCGTCCAAGCTGGGGTCTTACCTTGAAACAAACAATATCCTGGACCCTTCTCAATCGGGGTTCCACACAGGTTTTAACACAGAGACTGCACTTTTGGGTGTGACTGACTCACTCAGACAGGGGATGGATGCAGGAAGCCCGGTAATATTGATATTATTGGATTTGTCCCCGGCCTTCGACACCATCTCTCATCTACGACTTATCAACAGATTGAAGGTCAGCGGAATACAGGGATAAGCACTAAAATGGTTGCAGGATTTTCTGTCTGATAGATCATGTTAGGCTAATATTCCTCAGCCAAAATGCAATTGGACAAGGGTGTTCCTCAGGGATCGTGCCTAAGCCATACACTGTTCAATATATCTATGGCCCCGCTGCCAAAGATCGCAGAGCAATTTGGCTTTGAGATCATCTCATACGCTGACGATACCCAGCTTATGTTTACCATGGGCCAAGACCTAGAATCAGAGAAAGAGCGCTTATCTTCCGGAATGATAGCAATCTCTAACTGGATGACTGAGCATTTTGTCCAGCTTAATCCAGAAAAAAATGAGATTATGCTACTTGGTAAAGCACTGGCCATCTGGACGTAAAACTGGTGGCTCCATAAATTGGTTGCCATCCCCGTGCCTAAACAAAAGGTAAAAAACCTAGGAATAAAACTTGATCAAGTCCCAACAATGAAAGACCATATTGCTGCTATCACAAGCTCCTGCTATTACAATATGCGTCTCCTGCGCAGAAGATTCCCCCTCCTCCTGACAAATGCCCTTAGAACCCTGGTCCAGGCTATGGTGATCAGCAGACTGGACTATGAGAATGCTCTATTGGCCGAAGTTGGTGATACCCTGCTGACGAAACTGCAGGTGGTCCAGAACACCGCAGCTAGACTTATTCTTAACCTCCCTTCTTGCACCCCTTCTGCGCCCTTGCTTAGGGAACTGCACTGGCTCCTCGTGAAAAATCTGTTGCCTCACGTATAATGCCCTGAAAGGCAATGGTCCACGCTATCTTAAAAAAAAACGTACCACCTACGTCCCCAGCCGAAGTCTTCGATCAAGTACCCAATCCCTCCTGTGCGTACCCTGAATCCTCACACCCGTCCCAGTGGAAGGCTTTTTCATATTGTGCCCCATGGTACTGGAACAACCTACCCATAGCACTGCGAGAGATCCCCACATATAGCAAATTCAGGAAACAACTAAAAGCTTACCTCTATTAAACTTACCTGGTCTGCTCCTCCGGTCAAAGATCTGCAATAGCGCCGAGATGCCCCTGGGTGATACGTGCGCTGTAGCAAATAACGCTAACATAACATATATTAGTCATATCTCATGCAAGTTCTCCATGCCTTTGGTGGGGAGGGGGTGTAAATGATAGCCTCTGTATGCAGCCCCTACAGCCAGAGTGAAAACTGGAGAGCACATATCGCAGAGTTATGCTGTAAGCAGGGGAACTATGCAGGGATTCCCACTTTCCCCACTGTTATTTGCTCTGGCGATGGAGCCCCTTAGCTACATGTCTGCGAGAACAAGGGCATGAGTGGGGTATCCCCGGGCGGGAGGCATACATGAATTAAAATCCCACATAGGTGTTTTGACCTGCTGTATGACTTTGGAAACCTCCTGGTACTTCCGCCAGCAGAGTTATTTCACTAAACGGAATCCCTTCTTGTTGATTTTATTTGTGCAAAGCAGGATAAGCCTAGCAAAGCTGAAGTTCTAACCTGCTTGGAATTATCATGGAGTTTCCGATATCTGTGGTTATATTTTTGCGCCTGGTTACAAAGGGAGACTTACTGGATGGAGGGACACCACTTAACCAAATCCGCCATCTCTGAGGGGTGGTTCCAAGCCACGGACCTACATGGTGTCTTATTCCAGAATGGTAGGACCCAGAGGTACCTCCACACCCTGCTACAGACAGCAATACTAGTGATACGACGTTGCCTCCACTATACCCGCTAGACGCTACCCTAATCACCAGCACTCCCACTGGGATTTCCCACAGGCAATGACACACTACAAGCATGATGGGAAGAGGGGGGAATATGCATGGTGGGTCAATTATTTGTGGTGGGAGCTTTGGTGGATTTTGAAGAGCGAAATCTGAACCCTGGTCAATTCCTGTTGCATCATAAAATTGTGCACAAAATAAAAGGCAAACATCCATAACAACGCAGTCATTACAACGACCTACCTTTACAACGCAACTGTTACAACGCAACTGCCTTTACATGGCATGCCACTACAATGCATGCCATTACAACGCATGTCATTATTACGCATACCATTAAAACACATACCATTACAACGCATTATAAAGTACGTTATGGAGATTTATTTAGTATAAGGGTGGGTATGGGCTTTGGGGTACAAGGGAATAGTATTTTTTACCCCTACACTATCCAACCCTTTCCCTCCTGTTTCACTCACTGGAGTGGGAATAGTAATTTTTACCCCTATCCTATCCAACGCTTAGTAATTTTTACCCCTACACTATCCAACACTTACCTTACTGTTGCACTCACTGGAGTGGCATTAATAATGTTTCCCCCTACACTTACCCTACTGTTGCCCTAAAAGTATTATGTGTTGTAATGGTATGCGATGTAATGGTAGTTTTTAAAAATGTGTTGTAATGGCATGCATTGTAAAATCATGCAATGTAATGGTAGTTGCGATGTAAAGACTGCATTGTAAAAGCATGCGTTGTAATTGCATGCATTGTAACGTCATATATATTCAAAATAAAATGCAGATAGAAAGCAGATGATAGTGAACCGGTCACTCACACAGTATTGCAGGCCATACACACTATGGGCAACATCTGCAGACTGATTACTTGACTGTACAAAACCATCCTTGACCACATGGGATGTCCCTTGATCTTTGGACTGGGGTGAATGTGTGACATTGATCCACATTCTGTCCATCATTGTTGTGGTTGCAGTTACCGCTCTAAGTGTACTGGGGATGCTCAGACGTGAGTCCCAGGCACTCCACACCACTGGAATCAAGCTAGCCGGGCTGAAGAGAGGTGTTACCTCGAAACCGGGCCGGTCCTCGGATGCTTGTTTCCGTTCTGGGAAGGACATGGCTTTTGTAGTTCGGACTGGACTGTTCCCATGGGGCACAGGGTCAGTGCTGATTTGCATATCGCCATTGTCTAACCCAGGGTGGTGTGGAGTGGAAAAACGATGGATTTGGGCCCAGATCTTTGGACTGGGGTGAATGTGTGACATTGATCCACATTCTGTCCATCATTGTTGTGTTTGCAGTTACCGCTCTAAGTGTACTGGGGATGCTCAGACGTGAGTCCCAGGCACTCCACACCACTGGAATCAAGCTAGCCGGGCTGAAGAGAGGTGTTACCTCGAAACCGGGCCGGTCCTCGGATGCTTGTTTCCGTTCTGGGAAGGACATGGCTTTTGTAGTTCGGACTGGACTGTTCCCATGGGGCACAGGGTCAGCGCTGATTTGCATATCGCCATTGTCTAACCCAGGGTGGTGTGGAGTGGAAAAACGATGGATTTGGGCCCAGATCTTTGGACTGGGGTGAATGTGTGACATTGATCCACATTCTGTCCATCATTGTTGTGTTTGCAGTTACCGCTCTAAGTGTACTGGGGATGCTCAGACGTGAGTCCCAGGCACTCCACACCACTGGAATCAAGCTAGCCGGGCTGAAGAGAGGTGTTACCTCGAAACCGGGCCGGTCCTCGGATGCTTGTTTCCGTTCTGGGAAGGACATGGCTTTTGTAGTTCGGACTGGACTGTTCCCATGGGGCACAGGGTCAGCGCTGATTTGCATATCGCCATTGTCTAACCCAGGGTGGTGTGGAGTGGAAAAACGATGGATTTGGGCCCAGATCTTTGGACTGGGGTGAATGTGTGACATTGATCCACATTCTGTCCATCATTGTTGTGTTTGCAGTTACCGCTCTAAGTGTACTGGGGATGCTCAGACATGAGTCCCAGGCACTCCACACCACTGGAATCAAGCTAGCCGGGCTGAAGAGAGGTGTTACCTCGAAACCGGGCCGGTCTTCGGATGCTTGTTTCCGTTCTGGGAAGGACATGGCTTTTGTAGTTCGGACTGGACTGTTCCCATGGGGCACAGGGTCAGCGCTGATTTGCATATCGCCATTGTCTAACCCAGGGTGGTGTGGAGTGGAAAAACGATGGATTTGGGCCCAGATCTTTGGACTGGGGTGAATGTGTGACATTGATCCACATTCTGTCCATCATTGTTGTGTTTGCAGTTACCGCTCTAAGTGTACTGGGGATGCTCAGACGTGAGTCCCAGGCACTCCACACCACTGGAATCAAGCTAGCCGGGCTGAAGAGAGGTGTTACCTCGAAACCGGGCCGGTCCTCGGATGCTTGTTTCCGTTCTGGGAAGGACATGGCTTTTGTAGTTCGGACTGGACTGTTCCCATGGGGCACAGGGTCAGCGCTGATTTGCATATCGCCATTGTCTAACCCAGGGTGGTGTGGAGTGGAAAAACGATGGATTTGGGCCCAGATCTTTGGACTGGGGTGAATGTGTGACATTGATCCACATTCTGTCCATCATTGTTGTGTTTGCAGTTATGCCTCAACACTGCCTGTTGTGGCAGGGCATCACATTTATTTTGGAGCACCATGGGGTGAGGCTTTGTTGTTTGGTCTCCTTTCCACCTCATTGTTGCCATCAGAGTGTCCACTAGCAGTGGCTCCTCCACACTGGCGAAGGAGCGTTGCCCCACTGGCTCAGAGCCAGCAGCTGAAAAACAAAGCAATATCTTACTATTACTTTAATTTTTAGCTGCTGACTCTGAGCCAGCTTGTGCATGGAGGGTGGGGCCGGCGCATGGGAGTGGGGAGGAGGACTGGTTTGTGCACTTAGGTTTCTCAAACCCAGCTGTATTGAATAGCCGGGTTGGAGAAACAGCACAGACATCTGTACCCGAGTGAAGTGTCAAGCCAGCCCTTGCTCAGGCCAATCCATGAGCTGCTCTCATGCTTGAAAGCAGAGCCAGGATTGGATGGGAGTTGTGATGCTGTCCGGGACAGGAACTGCTGTAGAGGAGCGCAGGGTGACCGGCAGCACCTCTGCATGCTTTCTTGTTTCCTCCTGCTTGCTTCCCGCTTGCCCCCGCTTCCCCCCACTTTCTGCTCCCCCGCCACCCACCTCAATCAGAGATTTGTAAAGCGCTCTACTTACCCGTGAGGGTCTCAAGGCGCTGGGAGGGGGTCAGGGGTAGCTGCTACTGCTCGAAGAGCCAGGTCTTGAGGAGCCTTCTGAAGGTGAGCAGGTCTATGGTCTGCCGTAGATGGGTGGGGAGGGTGTTCCAGGTCTTGGCGGCGAGGTAGGAGAAGGGTCTGCCACCTGAGTTAGTTCGTTGGATGCGCGGGACGGCAGCGAGGGTGAGGCTGGCGGAGCGGAGCTGGCGGGTGGGGGTGTAGAAGTTGAGTCTGTTGTTCAGGTAGGCTGGTCCGGCGTTGTGGAGTGCTTTGTGTGCGTGGGTGAGGAGTTTGAAGGTGATCCTCTTGTTGAAGGGGAGCCAGCGCAGGTCTCTTAGGTGGGAGGAGATGTGGCTGTGGCGAGGGACGTTGAGGATCAATCGGGCGGAGGCGTTCTGGATGCGTTGTAGTCGTTGCAGGTTTTTGGCTGGGATTCCTGCGTAGAGTGTGTGGGTCCTTGGTGAGGGAGAGGATGAGCTGGGTGTCATCCACGTAGGAGATGATGTTCAGGTTGTGCTGGCGGGCCACTTGTGCGAGGGGGGCCATGTAGACATTGAACAAGGTCGGGCTGAGGGATGAGCCTTGGGGTACGCCGCAGATGATGTCGGTGGCTTCGGAGGACGGAAGCCGGACTCTCTGGGATCTGACAGAGAGAAAGGACGATGTCCAGTCGAGGGCTTTCTTCTGGATTCTGGCTTCTTGGAGGCGTGTTCTGACTGAGTGTGCGGTGGCAGACCTTGTCGAAGGCGGCTGATAGGTCTAGGAGGATGAGGGCTGAGGTTTCGCCGTTGTCCAGCTAGCGCCTGAGGTCGTCTGTGGCGGCGATGAGGGCAGTCTCGGTGCTATGGTTGCGTCTGAATCCAGACTGGGATGGGTATAGGATGCTGTTGTCCTCAAGGTGCTGGGTCAGCTGTATGTTGGAGATTTTCCCGATGATCTTCACCGGGAAGGGGAGCAGAGAGATGGGCTGGAAGTTCTTGAGGTCTTTGGGGTCCGCTTTGGGTTTTTTGAGGAGTGCGTTGATTTCGCCGTGCTTCCAGCTATCCGGGAATGTTGCGGAGTCGAAGGAGATGTTGATGGTTCCTCTCAGTTGGGGTGCGATGGTTGCGTCAGCTTTGTTGAAGATGTGGTGTGGGCAGGGGTCTGATGGAGATCCCGAGTGGATAGAGTTTATGATCTTGCGTGTCTCTTCGTCGTTGACGAGGGTCCAGGCGGTCAGCCTGTTGGTGCAGGTGGTGTTATGTTGCGGTCTGGGAGGATGAGGAGTTGAAGCTGTTGTGAATGTCTGCGATCTTGCGATGGAAAAAGGTGGCCAGTGAGTCGCACAGTTCCTGGGAGGGCGAGATGTCGTTGGTGTTGGCCCTGGGGTTGGAGAGTTCCTTCACTATGTTGAAGAGTTCTTTGCTGTCGTGTGCGTTGTTCTCCAGTCGGGATTTGAAGGATGATCTCTTGGTTGTTCTGATGAGGTGGTGGTGTCTGCGGGTGGCGTTCTTGTGATCTGCGCAGCTGTCTGGTGTGCGGTTGTGAAGCCATTTCTTTTCCAGCTTCTGGGATGACCGTTTGGAGGTCTGGAGTTCTTTGGTGAACCAGGCGGCTTTCTTGCTGGGGTGGTTGACGGAGGGTTTCTTGAGCGCGGCGAGAGTGTTAGCGCAGTCGTCTATCCACTGTCTGAAGATACGAGTGGCGGCGTCTGGGTCGGTGAGTTGGTTCTGGGCGAGGGTGGAGGTCAGCTGGTCCTCGGTGACTTTGCTCCAGCAGTGGCAGGGCAGCTGTTGGGTGCGGTGGGGCGTCGTTGGTTTCATGAAGGTGAAGTGGATGCAGCGGTGGTCGGTCGAGTGGAGTTCGGTGGTGTTGTTGAAGGCGATGTGGGTGCTTGTGGAGAAGACGGGGTCAAGCGTGTGGTGTGGGTGGGTTCAGTGACTAGTTGTCGGAGGCCGAGGTTGGAGAGGTTGTCGATCAGGGCGGTGGAGTTGGCGTTGTTGTTGTTCTCGAGGTGGAAGTTCAGATCCCCGAGGAGGATGTAATCCGTGGAGGCGAGTGCGTGGGTGCTGGCGAGGTTGGCGATGGAGTTGCTGAACAGGGCCCGTGGTCCAGGGGGCCTGTAGACGAGTGTTCCTCTGAGGGTGGTGTTGGGGTCGGTGTGGATCCAGAAGTGGAGCTGTTCGGCAGAGTTGAGGGAGTCGTCTGCGAGGGTGTGGACCTGGAGGGTGGACTTGTGGACGATGGCTATTCCTTCTCCGATTCCATTAGTGCGGTCTCTGCGGGAGATCTTGTAGCCATCTGGGATGGCTATGGCGATGTCCGGAGCTGAGGAGTCGTTCCTCCAGGTCTTGGTCAGGAAGGCAACGTCCGGGGCGGAGGTGTCGAGCAGGTCCCAGAGCTTGACGGCGTGTTTGCCTGCGGAGCGGGTGTTGAGGAGGATGCAACGAAGGTGGTTGGGTCCGGTCCTTGGAGGCTTGGTGGTTCTGTCGCAGGTGAAGTTGCAGGTGTGGCAGGAGAAGGGTCCGTGGGTGTGTTTCGGGGCGGCCTGGAAGCAGTGGTGGTCTTGGCCGGTGTTTATGTTTATTGGATTTGTAATGCGCAACAAATACCCGGAGGTGTCTCGGCGCAGAGGATTTATACAGTGACAGTGAATGAAGAATGGTACTATTGATCAAAGAGCCATGTTTTCAGCTGTTTTCGAAAAATACAAAGGGTAGGACTGGTCTTAATGGTAAGAGGGAGAGTATTCCACAGTCTCGCCGTGGCTACCAAAAAACGTCTGTCTCCCCAGGCAACTGTTCTGGTGCGAGGAAGAGGAAGAAGGTAGTTGGAAGCCGAACGGAGAGACCTCGTGGGAGTGTAGATCCTGAAGGCATTTATCAGAAATTGAGGGCCTGAATTGTGAATAGCTTTATACGCAATGCAGAGGGCCTTGAATTTTATTCGGATCCTGACTCTGAGCCAGTGCAGTTGACGTATGGCCGCAGAAACAGATTGATGTTTGGGAATAGCAAGAAGTGCTCTCGCTGCTGCATTTTGGACTAATTGCAATTTGTCCACAACCTGTTGTTGGGCATTTATCAGGAGGGCATTGCAGTAGTCCAATTTTGAGAATATTAATGCAGTTATCAATGTTCTTCCAGCTGCCGGGGGTAGGTAGGGGAGAAGTTTTTTAATTTTCCTAAGGGTGAAGAAGGAGGATGAAGTCACTGTATTAACATGATGGATAAATGTTAATTTAGTGTCAAATATGACTCCAAGGTTCTTCACCTTGGCAACCGGTACGGGAGGAGGGCCAAAGTCAATGGGCCACCAAATGTCAGACCATACCGGAGACAGATTGCCAAAGGTCATAACCTCAGTTTTATTAGAATTTAGTTTTAGGCAGTTCATCATCATCCAGGAGCCTATGGCTAGCATAGCCTCCTGGAATCTAGATGCCACTGCCAACCCATTTTTGTGGACCGCCAACACCAGTTGGGTGTCGTCTGCGTAGGTGGTCAGATTCAGCCCATAAGTTTTAATGACCCTCGCCAAGTCCGACACGTAGATGTTGAAAAGTGTCGGACTTAGCGATGATCCCTGAGGCACTCCACAAGGTAGTGAGGAAGTGGGCGAGTAGAACGAACCAAGTTTCACAGATTGGGAGCGGTTGGCCAGGAAGGAGGCTATGAGATCTCTGGCTAGATGATTAACCCCCAGTGCTGAGACACGGTCGATCAAGATGGTATGATCGACCGTGTCAAAGGCAGCGGAGAGATCAAGCAGTATAAGGGCAGCTGCCCCATTCTGATCTAAAATTGTTCTGATCTCATCAGCCGCCTTTATCAGTGCTGTCTCTGTCCCATGACCTTTCCTAAACCCAAATTGGGTGTCGTCCAGCAAATGATGTTGATCAATGAATTCAGAAAGTTGACGGTTCATAAGGGCTTCAAAGATTTTTGCTGGGAAAGGGAGACAGGCAATGGGTCTGTAACTGGCTGGTTCCAATGGGTCCAGTGAAGGCTTTTTTAACAGAGGTTTGATTATTGTTTTCTTCCATATCTGTGGGTACTCACCTGTAAGAAACATGGAGTTGCAAATCTCGGTGAGGGGGGGTGTGATAGTTTCACTGAGTAGATTGAGTACCGATGGAGGACATGGGTCAAGAGGGGAGCCTGAGGTGATAGTTGTGGCATATTTACTAATTGTCTCAGTGAGGACAGGCTGAAACAAAGAGAACGAAGGGCCAATAGTTGGTAAAGAAACGGGTCGAGGGTCCGGATCTTTGGACTGAACTAATGATGAAAAAGTATCATAAATGTTCGTGACTTTGCTGGAAAAATAAGCAGCTAAGGAGTTACAAAGATCTTGGGATGGCTCAATCGCAGGAACAGAAGGAGGGGTGGATAAGGTGTCAACTATTTGGAACAGTTTTCTGGAAGAGTTGTGTGCGAGCTCTATTTGGGATAGATAGTAGGCTCTTTTGTGGGCGATTATAGCGCGCTTGTAGATAGCTATGGCAGCTTTATAGCTTTGTTTATCATGAAGGTTATAATGCTTTCGCCAATGTCTCTCAAGGTTCCTGCAGTGCTGCCTCTGCAGTCTAAGTTCCTCTGAGAACCATCTGGCGGATTTAGTAGAGCGGTTAGGGAAAACTAACTTGGTGGGCACCACCTTATTGAGTGCCTCTAGAAGCCAATCATGATAAGTAATTGCCGCCTGATTGGGGTTGATGGAAGTATCAATAGAGGGAGACATGAGTGTTTGAACAAGCAGAGAAGAATCTAGATTTTTCCAATCGCGGATACTCTGTGCAGTTTGTGATTTAGATTGTGCTGGATTAGGGTTATGTGCTTTGATACGGAAAATGACCGCGTCATGATCTGACCAGGTTAAAGGTAGCACTTTAATGAAAGATAAAGCAGAGTTGTTAGTAAACAACCCGTCCAGGGTGTGGCCAGCTTGGTGGGTCGGGGCTGTGACTAGTTGATGTAATCCCATTGCTTCCAAGTCGGCAATAAGTTGAATCGTATCTTTATCCACGGGAGATTCAAGATGAAAATTAAAATCTCCCAGGAGTGTGTAGTCCGACGAATCAGTGCACAGTTGTAATTCGGGGCGGCCTGGAAGCAGTGGTGGTCTTGGCCGGTGTTGAGGGCGTGGAGGGTGTTGGCGTCGTATCGGAGTCTGGCGTTGTGGAGTGCACAGGGTCCAGGGGTTCTGGTGCTGGGCACGGTCCAGGCGTGGATGGGCGCAGACGGGCCTGCCTTTGGTGCGCCTTTGGCGTGCAGTCAGCGCGCCCGCTCTGCGCTTCCGCTGCGCGTCCGGGCAGCGGTCGCCATTTAAGGCAGAGAGGCAGGGGGGAGCAGCTGGGAGGCAGGAGCTGGGCGGCGAGGGTTTGTGGCCTCAGGAGGGGGTAGCGGGAGAAACAGAGATCCAGAAGGCAAAAAAAGGGAATTGGGCGGGTGAAGGGCAGGCGAAAATACAGTAAAACAGGCAGGCGAAATTATAGTAATAACAGGTGGAAAAGGATGAACAATTAAAATAGCAGCAGTACAGCACAACAAAAGACGACCTGAGATGCGGCAAAGGAGCAGTGGCAGCAGTCACTGCGGGCGCGGGGGAGCAGCGTCGAGGCGTCAGCAGGTGGAGCTGAGCGGCAGTCGGGGAGGCGGCCTGGCCTGCGAGCAGGTCAGAAGTCACCTCGCGCCACTAGTGTGATAATTCTTTGTCATTTTTCAGGGGCCTTGATTGGTGATGGTATGTGTGATTGGTGAGAACAGCCGCTCCCTTGTCTACAAGTGCTGTAGTTCCACTTTTGTCTGTTTGAGCAATCCCCTTTTTAGGTCTCGCCTGTGTGGCTGCGCACATGCGCAGTCACGCTGGCGAGATTTTATGTTTTTTAGTAGCTTTGAGTATCGGGCTTTAAGACCCGCCCCTCTTTCCAATTGGCCGACGTCACCGTTTATGCTAACGGTGGCCAGCCATTGGGAAAGAGCTTTTTGTGATGTGGACTTTTCTCTTTGTCAGACGGCCCACTTGGACAGGCTCGTCTGACTTCCTTGTGCGTCGCAAAAGGATTCTTATCTTTATGGGCAATGTGTTACAAACACATGGCCCCATAAAGCTAAGAGATCGATGCTTCGATGCTTGTTATTGTATGTTGGCCTGAAAGCGAGGACGCACAGTTTTCTACAATGTAGGGGGAGGCCTAGCAGCTAGTAATTGAAGACAAGAGGATTATGCTGTGTGATTAGGGTTTGATTGGCTGCAACATTAACACTGGCATGTTTCAAATACTTTCTAAAGTTAAACGAGCAATGTCGCCCAGTGACTTGTCTGACTCTGTTTACTTGGCTGGGCCGAATTTGTGTGCAGTCACGATAACCGCGTGTGTTGATAGCTTCTTGTGTTCAGATACTGATGAATGGCATTTGTGCAAAATAATTAGTTGGTACTGACGTGCTTCATAGTAGTAACATGGATGTCCAGGGCTGTTTATCTGAACCATAGTCTTGTATCTTCATGCAGCGTCATTGTTAATTGACTGCGGAGCGCGTTCTGCCTCTAGACAATTAAAGTCTTGTGTTGCAAAAATATTGAAATTGAAATTCACACATTGAGAGCTGCTTTCTGTAGGAACAAATCTGTTTAGCGCATGTCAAGCGCTAGTATATTCTTTTATTCCTGCCATTCTGGTTCACAATCGTTTAGTATAACTGTTACGTTAGTCAGTAAAGCCAAATCTTTGCTTCTACATTGTAGACATTGTGATTTTTTTATTATCGGTTATACCTATCCTTGCATCCTAGTTAAAATCTCCTGCAGACTAGAAAGCTGTGAAAACACTGTGTCCAGAAAACGTCTCCAGCTTGACATATTTTTGCACCGGGCGGAATAGGTTAGAGTCCTTGACATCCAAAGGATAAAAAAAAAAGTTTACTTTATGTTAAAGAGTAGCGGCGCACAATGAGCCTGGGGCCACTTCGGGACGAGGAAGGTAGTGCTGCTGGCATCGATTCTTTTTACATGCCAATGTCATGGCTAGGTGGGTGTGTTCGGGAGAAGTTATTTCAAAGCCGGGCTCAGATTGACTCACCTGGGGAGGACAGCGCTCGAGTCGTGGAAAAGAAGGCTATTATTGGGCCGCGTGACAGCTGGAAGATTGTGATGTGTTGCAGATATCCGGGCGCCGTGCTCAGCTGTAGGGCACGGGCCGGGTCCAGTCTTCCCCCGAGGCACTGAGCTGCCGTCACTGAGGAGACCCTCCCTAAAGACTGCTGATGAGCGGCCTAGTCCCCTGGGACTTCTCCACAGACTGGGGCTACTGCGTCCCTGCACGGAGCTCCATCACATGAGGTAGGAACAGAGCCCTCTCTCAACAAGCCCTCCCCAAGGCTGTGGGGTAGGAGGAGGCGGGGGGTGCTCACCAGCCAGATGTGGAGGCATATGTCAAAAGAAGCACTGTTTTAAGTGAACTAATATTATTTTTTTCTTAGGTTAAGACATGATTTCGGGAACAATGTGTGTTGTGGGACAAGAAACGTAGTAATCGGGAGCATGTGTGTTAGGAGGCATGTCTTTCTGATAGTTCTTACGACGTTACAAAAATGTGTGACGTTTGTTCTTAGAAATGTAACACGAATGAATATACGTAATGTGTTCTGTAGAGTGATTTGAAAGTGATGCACATTTATCATTGAGTACCAACAAGACCTGATGCACACCAATGAATACAGTACAATCAGATGCGTCAATGGGCATGTAAAAGTTCAGTAATCCTTTTCTGTAGAAGAAAGAAAACGAAGAGTAGTATGATTCCTCTTTTATTGTTGTGGATCGCCAGCCGACACGTGTTTCGTCGTAAAGTGGTACAATACTTTAACGACTCATCAGGGCTGTAGTAGAGAGGTGACGGGTGCTCCTGCGTTGTAGTTCCGGGTGCGGTCCGCACCCGGAACTACAACGCAGGAGCACCCGTCCTGTCGGCTTATCTCCCGTGATTCGGGACACCCGCTGTCGAGCTAGAACACACTCTACAGCCGCGTGATTTGCTGTCTCATTTACCTAGTAAACTTTACTCAAGATATCAACCGAAATATCTACTTCCATCTGATTGGCATATCAGATGTGAATAAGATTCTATTGAACCATACAACAGTACGATTGAAGATTTCTTCACCTGGTCTCGAGCGGGGCCGGGTTGGAATTATCACCGGCTATGCGACCTGTGGCATTTCACCTCTCTACTACAGCCCTGATGAGTCGTTAAAGTATTGTACCACTTTACGACGAAACACGTGTCGGCTGGCGATCCACAACAATAAAAGAGGAATCATACTACTCTTCGTTTTCTTTCTTCTACAGAAAAGGATTACTGAACTTTTACATGCCCATTGAGGCATCTGATTGTACTGTATTCATTGGTGTGCATCAGGTCTTGTTGGTACTCGTTTGGTGTGTGTTGCACACACACTGTCTGAGGGGTTTAGGGTCTTTTTTCCCCTTACCTGTCTGCACCCTTGTATTTTATTTGCCTTACTTAATACTATCGTGAACAGTGCGCCTAGCATTTCCCTCGTTTATAAAAACCCTGGTCTCAACTGTTGTCACATTTATCATTGAGGTTTAAAGAGCGTAGGGTTCATTGCAGCTCGCCTTGCCAGCACGTCACAGAGCCTTCCCTGGACCCCGTGCTGAACGCCCCCTGAGTCATACATTCATCCTGTCAGAGGGATTGCACCATCTCTCCACACTGCAGCTTTTCTCTACTTCTTGCCAACAGAAGTACTCACTCTCTACTACTCTCTAATCTCTACTACTCACTCTACTACTCTCTACTACTCACTCTCTACTACTCTACTACTCACTCTCTACTATTCATTCTCTACTACTCTCTACTACTCACTGTACTACTCTCTACTACTCACTCTCTACTACTCACTCTCTACAAATCTCTACTGCTAACTCTCTACTACTCTCTACTACTCACTCTCTACTACTCACTCTCTACTACTCTCTACTACTCACTCTAGTACTCTCTACTACTCACTCTCTACTACTCACTCTACTACTCTCTCTACCACGCACTCTCTACTACTCACTCTCTACTACTCTCTACTACTCTCTACTACTCACTCTACTACTCTCTACTACTCACTCTCTACTACTCACTCTCTACTCTCTACCTCTCTACCTCTCGCTCTACCTATCTGCCTCTCTCTCTACTACTCTCTACTCTCTACCTCTTTACCTCTACCTCTCTCTACGCGCACACACACACATATATATATATATATATATATATATATATATATATGCACATGCATTTGCATTTTATATATATATATATATATATATATATATATATATATATATATATATATATATATATATATATATATATATATATATATATATATATATATATATATATATATACATATATATATATATATATATATATATATATATATATATATATGAATACAGCAAAGTTTTCTTCAAAGGAATATATATATATATATATAATATATATATGTGTGTATATATACTCTCTACTACTCACTCTCTTCTCTCTACCTCTCGCTACCTCCCGCTCTACCTATCTGCCTCTCTCTCTACTACTCTCTACCTCTTTACCTCTACCTCTCTCTACGCGCACACATATATATATATATATATATATATATATATATATATATATATATATATGCATTTTTTACATATATATATGCATTTTTTATATATGTGTATATATTACCTACTGGCGGTCGCCAGTAGGTATATATAGTTAGGATTTTTTCTCTATGGGTTTTTTGAAAATTCTATGTCTAATAACTTTGGCGTTTGTGGACGGAATTGGCTGAAATTTTCAGGAAAATGGCACATTTTGTTTCTGAGCAGCCCTTGAAAATTTGGGGGGGGTTCGTCCAGGGGGGGCCGAGAAAAAAGGGGGGTCCCAAAACGTGTTTTTAACATTGAGTTTTCCATAGGGCGGTTGGCCTCACTTTTAGCCCGAACGGCTGAATGGATTTGCACGAAACTTGGCAAAATTGTAGGGACTGGTAGCCCGATGTGCCTTTTGTAGGTCTCAATATATGTGCTCCAGTGGATTTTGAGAAATTAACGTTTAAAAAAAGATATATATCTGTAAGCGCGGACCAGGCAGCGCTCTGGTTCGCGGACTTTTCGCGCAACGGAGCTTTGTGAAGCGAAGCTGATTGGTTCTCCGGCGTCTGTCAACATTCCAAACAGTCCGTAGCGGCCGCCATCTTGTCTCTCGGTAGGATCGAGAGACAAGAGGAGGTCAAAACAAAGGGGGAAATAACTATAAGGGGGCATAGTAGATCCTCGCTGACCCCCTAGGTTTGATGTGGAGGTTTTAAAAGGGCCCCGCGGGGCAAAAAAAAATAATAAAAATAATAATTGAACGGCTGAATGGATTTGCACGAAACTTGGCAAAATATTAGGGACTGGTAGCCCGATGTGCCTTTGCTAGGTCTCAATATATGTGCTCCAGTGGATTTTGAGAAATTAACGTTCAAAAAAAGATATATATCTGTAACAGCGCTCCGCTTCGCGTAACGGAGGTTTGCGAAGCTGATTGGTCATTCTGTCACTGGGCTATAGTTGGGCTACATCTGGCTGATATTTGGGCTACATTTGTTTTTTTGTGTGTCTGGCGGCCATCTTTGGGCTACATTGGGCTACATTGGGCTTCATTGGGCTACATTCGGCTAATTAGCAAATAGCTCATCGCAAACTAGGAATGGTAAAGAATCGCTATTTATTCCTTAAAGTTCGCTATTTAGGAAATGCAAATAACTTTGATGATACATATGGCGGTTCATCTCTAACAAGATAAGAAGCATAGGGATAGATTTATGATGACTGGCGCATCACCAGGGATGTGTTAGTCATTCTGTGCCGCTGTTCCGTCACCTATGGTGTGCTGCATTTACAATGCGGCGCATCATGGGGCAAAAACAGCACAGATGCGTGATGTATCTGTGCCGTAAAGGTGGCGCATTGCTGGAGTTGTATCGCAAGTGTGATGAAGCTCCAGCAAGGGTCGGGGGTGCCCCTGTCGCAGGGTTTCTGTTCTCACACAGAACTGTGGACAGAGGATTGGAACCTCGGCGAATTAGGGTGTCCCAAAACTCACGTTAGTAATCAAAAACTATTTAGCAAGCTAGGTACAGTGTCACATTGGATATAACAAACTCTCAATGTTTAGACAATCCAGAATATGAACTTATAGTACCTCAGGATACGTGGAACTCATGAACAGTCGGTCGTTATAGATTTCTTAGAAACCAGAACATGGAGTTAAGAAGAACAGATGTGTATTTGAAATGTTTATTTACTAATGCCGTCTTCTCAGGCGTAGTACCTTAGATAATAAAAGTACACATATTATCAGTAGCAAAATTACCAGCATAGTTACTAGTACATAAAAAGTGAATGGTGATAGTATGTTAACATGCTGTAAATGAATAAGAGTTAGCAACACTTATAAGCAGCCGCGGGCCGTGGAGGGAGTTACGGTGAGGCAGGGAGGCGGGGAGGGGGAGAAGCAGGGTGGAGAATACAAGTACACATATTATCAGTAGCAAAATTACCAGCATAGTTACTAGTACATAAAAAGCGAATGGTGACAGTATGTTAACATGCTGTAAATGAATAAGAGTTAGCAACACTTATAAGCAGCCGCGGGCCGTGGAGGGAGTTACGGTGGGGCAGGGAGGCGGGGAGGGGGAGGGGCAAGGTAGAGAGGGCTCCACCCTGCTTCTCCCCCTCCCCGCCTCCCTGCCCCATCGTAACTCCCTCCACGGCCCGCGGCTGCTTATATCTCACCCTCCCTAATACACATATTATATTATTTGCTAAGAAGGTCTCTTTGTGTTGGTTTAGGGTGTGCCCATACTTTAGTGTCTTAGATTTGAAGGAATCACATCAGCATACACCAGCTCTCTCTTCATGTGAACCGCATCAACTGTTGTGTATGTGTGTTCGGCAAAGCAATATAAAACCCGCCTCATGCCCAGAATTGGCAGAAGTTGCACTTATGTTATGAGTATGAAGTCGTGGAGATCAGACCTCATAACAATTCTGTATCGTGTTGTTCTTGAAACTTTAGCACTCGCTGTACAGATATAGTTTAACAAGTAAAGCAGATAGTAGACCAATAACATATTATTCTCATGTAAACCACGATGAACTACTAGGTGGAAAGCTAAAGCAACAACTAAGTGTCGTGTGCAGAAGTTGCAAAAAAGGAAAAATGGCGTTTAAACCGGTAATGAGCCCATGCTAACTTAACACGGTGTAAAGATATCCAGGACCTAGATGACACCTCCTCATGATCCGGAAACAAACTGAATAAGATAATAGAAGTGCCATCTCATGAGAGCAGATTGCAAGTTTATATGTGGACGGTCCGCAAGGTAAAGCATTAAAAACTAGGAAAATTCAATGCTAAAGAAAAATAAAACAGCCAAGTACTTTATCGAGTCTTAAGCCAATAGGCAAGGTAAATAATAAAAACTTGACAAATAAGTCAATGAATTGTCAATGAAATGCTAGTACTCAGCATATCAAACATGAAAAAGGTCTATGACATAACTGTGTATGCAAAATAAGCTGCAACAGCCTCCAATAGGAAGTCACCGTCTTCATCCGAAAACAGTTCAGCCATCCAATTTAAAAGCGGAAAAGAACATACGTGCTCTCCCAGCACCGGATCCTCTATCACCATCAGAGGACAGCTCGGTGGGTTTTCAAGAAAGCTGTGTTCCAAGAAAGACTGTGCTGCCGCCAGTAAATTCCAGGGACCAAGTAGTCCATGCATCAATGCCACAGCCATAATCCTTTCGCCAGGACAAATCAACTCGTGAGTAATGATAGGAGTCATCAGCTGATTAAAGTCGACGTCAGGAGAAACCGGTCCGCAGAGACACAAATCAATGGCCCAATCGAAATCACAGGTCAGGCAGTGAAATACAGGCTGGACACAGGTGAAGTAGGAGAACCGAAAAGATAATCCATATGCCGTGCTTAATATCGCCAACGGCATTGTGCCATAATATTCTAGCATGCGATTGCGGAACAGTGTCAGCAGCTGCAGGGTCGGAGGTTGCATAGGAGGGACATCCATATTTAAAAATGTAAAAAAGCACAAGAGCGTCCGCTGGTAATGCAAGTAAAAATGCCAATCCACGAACCAGAGTGCAGAAAATACAATGAAAGGGAGCAGGGATGACTCCAAAGATTTTCTCAAATGAAGTCACGAGACCACTGGTAACAACTTTAAAAAAGTGTGCCAGGGATTTTGTGGAGGATGCGTTAAAGATAGTCGGAAACATGTTGCTGAAATTGAAAGGCAAACCTGTGTACGGGTGTTCGCTATGTGAAGTACGAAAGTTTCACGGGCCGAACTCAAGGCCACCTCTCTCTGAGACAAAAGAGCTCTTATTCTTGCCATGCCGTTGAAACGTGTCCCAAGGTTGGTATTTGTGGCCAGATTGAAAACTCCCTATGTTCATGTGTGGGAGGAAATAGAACATTTCTGCAGCAAATAACCCGTTCACTTACTGTTACGATAAAAGGAATACTTTTAATTAACTCAGAACAATCTTCATTATTGAGCATCAAATAACTACCATTTTCCAACAACTTGAACGTGGGGATGATAGCAGGAACTGGCGTGCCTTGCAACACGCAAGCCATATTTGGTCGGTGTTTGTTGCATGAATCGTGTAACTGTATGTGCCTACACATTAGTGAATGATCTGGCGTCTCAGTGCATTCCTCTCCATTCAGATAAACTTCTTGATCATCTTTGAAACATCTGTATGTGTATGGAAGCGACCAGACCTCATGAACAAAAGCACTACCTAAAGGTTCATAAAGACCTATTGGTATATATTTCATACAATTTGAAAACTTATATAAAGCAAAAGGCAGCGTTATTAAACCGTGGATAAGGCATGTTGCCAAAAAACCCGCAATCCTCTGCTGATGATGTCACTGAGCATGTCATGAATGATGTAATATGTGACATCATCAGCAGTGGATTATGGGTAATAGTATCTCTAGTTTACTCCCCTATAGCTGTCTTTCTTTTAACATAAGTGTGTGTTTCCTTCCCTTATACTTACTGTTTTTGGTTCGCTTCCAGTTCGCGTACCAGCGAGCGAACTAGGAAGCGAACTAAGAGAAATAGAGGTTGGCACAGTTCCAAATATTGTACCAATTTTTTAATAACGGGGAGGTAGTTCTGAAAAGAACTTTTTTTTTTATTTTTCTGAACATTTTTTTACTGTTTTTGAATTTTTCGGAACAGTTTTATATTTTTTGGGGTTTTTGTTGGAGGGGGCAATGAAAGCGATTCATTGTAAAGGGCTCAACAGGAGCAACAAAACAAAAAAAAGAAGTATTTATTATTTTGGGCGTTTCGGACAAACTTGCATATGATAGTCAATAGCTCTGTTGATCAGAGTGATGCTTCTTTCTCCGTAGGAAATGAATCCATCGCAAAATACGCAGGTGTGTTTTACTTCACCAAATCTCATTTGTATATTTGGCACCATCTCCCTGCCCTCTGGTCCCGTTACTTCCGGTACAACAGATCTTCTGGCCATAATAGGGAGATTATCTAGGTCGTTCCGAAACTGTGCAGCACTGTAGTTGTTAGGATGCCACCTAGTCATATGGCGATGCATTGTGTAGTTTCCGAAACTGTATTTTTTGTCGGTCCCTCTGGACAGTCTATCTTGACATATAAGGCAAGTGACGTATCTTGCATTTACTTTTTTCTGACCTTTGGGAATTTTAAAAAATTGCCAAATGAAGTTTTCTTTCCGGTGAGACGTCTTGGGCTGCTCAGGCAAAAACTGCCTCTCTTCGTGCTCGTCCTCCTGTTCCTCTTCTTCTTCTTCTTGTTGAATTACAACTTGAGCAGGTGGTCCACTCTTCCTTGGATGTGGTGGAGGTGGTGGGGAAGCACCAGCTGAAGCTACTAAAGAAGCCATTGCTCAGTGATCACAAAGGGTCTTTCTCTCACAATGATGAAAGTCAGAGTGAGGAAAGAAGGAGGGATTTTCATCATTTGGGAAAAACAAGAGTTCTCAACCAATCAAAAGTGTTCATTTTAGATTATATGACCTAGTCTTACATCATTAGGAAACCAAAAGTGAAATGAACCAATGAAAAGTGTTATTACCAAGTCACATGACTTGCTGTGTTTACGTTAAGCGCTTTGCAGGGCCTCCCGGTTTGCTTCCAGAAACCTGCGCTTTGGCACTCGCTTCGCGTACCAGTTCGCTAACGTAGCACGTCATATGACGTATCACGCGACAACGTGAAACGTCATGCGGACGGGAGGCGTCACGATGTTGTTTTCTAACGCGGCACTTGCGGTAAAGAAACGTTTACCGGCTCGTGGTCTATTTCGCGGCATCAAGGTCAGCTAACGGGAAGCTTCCCGATTCGCGAAGCGGGAACGAAGAAAAAAAAATATTTAAAAAAAAAATTATTCATAAACATATAAAATATATTTTTGGATTTAAAGAAGAATACATTTTACAGCTACAGATATTAGCTGTTAAAAAACCAATGAAATTCACAGAAAAAACCATAGGTTATAGACCATATATAGTTAGGAATTAGCATTTACAAAACCTTGAAAATTCACCGAAAAAACCATAGGTTATAGACCATATATAGTTAGGAATTAGCATTTAGAAAACCTTATTTTACTCACACAAAACCATTGAAATTCCATATATAGTTAGTTGCACTAACTATATATCGCGCACCCGCAATCCACTGCTGATGATGTCACATATTACATCATTCATGACATGGTCAGTGACATCACTGATGACATCACTGATGACATCTCAAATGACATCACTGATGACAACATCCAGTGACTGTATGTTTCTGTAAAGTTAAAATATGTCTTAGATATTGAAGAATGAGTGGATGTATAAGTGTCTGGATGAAGGATTTAGTAGGTGCGTGACTGACTGTATGAGTGAGTGATTAAATGTGTCTCACTGAATGCATGGGTTAGTGACTAAACTGTCTTAATTTGTGCATCATTATGTCTGTTGTGATGTAAACTGCTGCATGTGTTGATCATTAGCTATACGAGAGGCTATATGTGTTATTAATTGGTTGCCCAAGTATTTCTATGGGAGATTGAGTTTGTGTGGGGGTGGCTGGGAGGTGTGTGACTCTGTGCATAGATGTGTGAGCAGTTGATTCACTAGGTGTATGAGTTCAAGAGTGCATGTGGAAAAAGCTACATGGGCGGTTGACTGTGTGCATGAGTGTATTGATGAGTGAATGGATATCTCAATGCTACATGTCATAGTAAGTACATATGTAAAACACAGTACATGTGAGAGTTGGCATATATAAATAACTGTGCATGAGAGCCACTGAATGTGTGAGTGGCTGTATGGATCATTGTGAACTTGTATCAGGGATTGTATAAGAGAGTAAATATGTGTTAGTATATGTTTGAATAAGTAAGGTGTGTATAACTGTGTAGTTGAGGAAATGGAGGTGAGATTGTTTCTTTGCATGACTGACTAGGTGTGTGAGTAACTCCATGGATGAGTGACAGTGTGTGAGTGTCTGTATACACTGAGTGTATCTAAGGTTATATTAGAGTCTGAAGAGGTTTATCGTATTAGCACAAGAATGATGTCAAATGAGATGTCATCAGTGATGTCATCAGTGATGTCATTTGAGAGGTCATCAGTGATGTCATCAGTGATGTCACTGACCATGTCATGAATGATGTAATATGTGACATCATCAGCAGTGGATTGCGGGTGCGCGATATATAGTTAGTGCAACTAACTATATATGGAATTTCAATGGTTTTGTGTGAGTAAAATAAGGTTTTCTAAATGCTAATTCCTAACTATATATGGTCTATAACCTATGGTTTTTTCAGTGAATATATATATATACATACATACACATATATACACACATCTGCATATTTATATAAATACAAATATAAATGCTTGCCTACATATACATATACATATATATGCATACAAATGCATGTTATGTACATGAAAGTTTAGAAAGCACTAATAAAAGCAAAGCTAAAAAGCCACCTAATTACAAACAGAATTGCTTTAACTTAAACGAGGGCGAGACCTATTGCATTTTCAAGGCTTGTTTATTTTATGTCTCCTTTGGCAGTTGTACCTTCCTGGTTCTCCTTCTAGTATGGCTGTTTTGGGAGGCCGTCTCTTTGTTGGGACCCAAGGGCTGTCTCTTTGTGGCAACCCATCTTGCTTGGTAGATGGTCGTGGACAACTTGTGGTCCCTCTGTTTCAGTGCCAAGTGAGATGTTCCTTGTGGAGTTCAGATGCTACACACTGTCTATGGTCTCAATATAATTCTTTCATGTTACCGTCAGTCGTGACTAGCCGACTGTGGGTGTTGTGATTCTCCACGAGGGTGTCTACTGCTTAGTGGGGTGTAGCCGGTGTCACTTGTCTTCCAGGGCTGGCTGTCCTTTGATCGCAGGGCAATCGCGAGCACTGCCAGGATGTTTCCTTTCAAGTAGTCCTCAGTTAGCTGGTCTTTGAGTTTTAATGGTTTAGCTGTGTTTTCACTTGCAGTAGGTTCTTCTTGTCCACCGATTCCCGTTTCACACCTCTTGTGCGTTGCTGGGTGTCAGGGTACTGAGATATCGCCCCATCTTCAGTGATGAGGATTCTGGAGGTGCCTTGGTGGCCCTATAATTGTTGCTATTTACATACTGTTTTTCCTAGAAATTGTAGTGTGTCCATAGCATTTTTGCCTGGCGACTAGTAGACAGATCATCGTTTTGTTGCTGGTAGTTTTCTTGTTTTGCACCCTTCTGGCTTTGCTCACTCTCAGCTGTAGTGGTCCATAGGTCCTGTCATGGCCTGGTTTAAGCTTCAGTTGCGAGGTCGATATGATGGCATCCTTGCTCACAGGCCCCTGGCATTGTTTGAGCCTTTTGTGGACCACTTGGTACCACTGCCCCGGGTTCTCCTACTAGACCTGATGGCTTTAACTTCGTCCTAGAAATGTGATAGAATCTTCCTGCTGGCTAGTGCCCTGGGACTGAGGTGTTGGCACCTGCCCTTCAGTTGCTGTTCCAGTGTAGCTGGCTTCTGGGTTGGCCTTTGCATCTTTGAGCATGCTTTGCTTCTCTGTGGGGATTTCTGTGTGTGTATCCTGCCCTGTGGCACAGTCTGTCATCACTGCTTCTCAGAACCTCCTTCGTGGGCTACTGGATTGGTATTATTTCATGAGTTGAAGAATCTGCAGGTAGAAATGTACTTCAGAAGACACAGTTACTTTCCTTTGATAACTATCTTTCTGATGGCGACTCTACATGCCCTTCGATGTGGCTGCTGGATTTCTGGCTGATTTTTACATTACCTTGCTGCTTATTTTGCCAGTTCTTTCTCCACCTTCAAGGGAATGGACAAAGAATGGGACTGACGTCAGAGTGCCAGGTTAACATTGGGAGCGGGGGTTGGGGGGGGGAGTAGCCAAGGGTGAGATGGAGTCATAGTGCCACCTCCTGGCACAGGAGATGTATTTAAAGTTTCAGGATCCAGCCTGGCACTTAAGAATATTCATAAGGTGAGGAATTTGCAGATAGACAGAATGTCCACCAGAAAGAGCTATAGCAAAATTAAAGAAATATTTTGTTTGGATGGGAGGGATGAAGACAGAATAAAGTGTGAGAGGGAAGACAGAATTATGGGGTAGAGTATATGGAAGGATATGCAAGGATAGAGGAAAATAGATAGAAAAGGCGAAAGAAGAGCTTTTGAGAGTGGGACTGGATATGGTAGAAAGAAAAAAGAAAGGCGCAAGAGAAGAGACGAGAGATAATAATGAGGTAAATAACCAAAAGAGGCAAGAGAGGGAGATGGCACAGTGCTGAGGGGGATGGAGGAAGGTTAGGAGAATAAGAAAGAGAGTGGAAGGAGAAGGGGACAATGAAGCAGAAAATAGGAGAGAGAAGATGAAAGAGTGCCGGAAGGAAACCATGGCACATCGGAAAGAGAGAGAGAAATGGGCAAATGAGAGTGAATGGGAAAGGGAAAGGTGTTACAGAGAAAGGAATGGACAAGAAATTAAAGTGAGAAAAGAAAGGAGGGGCTAGGAAGAACAGCGGGTGATTTTTTTTTAACTTTTTCGTCTTTATTTCAGACATCCATGTTTCTCTGAAATCCCAAGATCTGTTTCGTTCTCCAGTAGCCTCATTTTAGAATAGAGGAAATAAATCCAACAATGTATCCCATTGAAAACATACAGTAAGTTTAGTAAATGTCTAGACGTGCATTTTATCCATTTCCAAGTATTCTTTATTGGTTTCCGTTCTAGAACTTGATTAACTCGGATGTCCAGTCATTTTAAGAGGTGTACACATTATAGTCAAGTGCTAAAGTAGGGTTGAGAGTAGAGACCTCTTCGTCATGTACCCCTGCCTTCCATTTCCTATTGCAAGTTTCTGATGTTTTTCATTTTCTTTTGACCTCGGTACACACAACACTCACACAAGTGGCTGGAGGCTCAATGTGACATGGGATTTGACTCACAGCTGGGGTTTCTGGTCTAGAGGGGCACACCTTATGCACCCCTCTTTCAAAAGGTGTGACTGCTATCATATCACAAGGTTGTGGGAGGATGACAGCACTGGCAGAAACAGATTATACTGACAGGAGCAGCCTTTTTACCTTCCCCCTGCCTAGTGGCAGTTGGCGACATAAAAAACAGTGGGTCTCTACATACATTAAAACAAACAGACATACATATGTTATAAAAGTGCATTACATTAAAACTGACACAAAATACATTACTTACCTTATCCTACAGCACGTCCTCAATGCTCTCCAGTCCCTGGCTCCAGGCTCCTCGGAGCGTGAGGTGATGTTGCTAGAGATCGCGGGTCACCCGACCAAATAATTTCGCCACTTCCGGCTTCGGGCCCATATATTTCAAATCACCACATACATTGATCGGATGACCTCACAATCTTCTACCAATAACTGTGGGGTCCCTTTCGTTTATTTCCAGTGTACCCAACTTACCATCCACCGTTATGGGTACCTATGACCACAATGGATCAGGGAGCTAGCTGTGAAAGGAAAGGCAGCAATAATACAACTCAACATATAGATTTTTCTTTCATGAAATGACCACGGACAACTAGAAGTTTTAAAGTATTTATCTAAAATTCTTCGTTATAGAGTATCACACTTACAGATAAGAAACAATCAATAAGCAAGATAACAAAAATCATATAAGCATAAAGAAACAAGGTTAGGGCAAACATTCAGTGTAAGGGAATGAAAATGCGACTGAGAACCTGCTAAGCTAGTAAACTAGTTACTCCAGAATGGACATCTTCGAAGGGCAAAGCAATTGCCCGTATGCATTTATACTATGGAATGGGAATTAGGAATTTAAACAGCTCAATTAAGGGTGAGAAATAGAACACGCTATAATTCTAAAGAATTTTTTCAGTCAGTTTCATAAGAGAATATTAGAGACCACATCAGGTAATTGCAGACTGTAATGGAGAAAATGATTTCTAAAAGGTAGGGTAACATAGGAACACGCTATGAAATTAAATGCAAATGACTTTATGAAATGCAATGGTTGCGAAAAGCATGGAAAATTATCATGTGCAAAGGTATGTCTTTATTGAAGCAAAAGACAGAAAAATAGAGAGGTGCAGTTTTTAAAGTTTTCAGCAAGATATTTACCTAGACTGGTGTGAAAACCAACCCTGGCCACGGGTCAGTTAAGGACAGGAAACCCTCAAGGAAGGATAACCCTCAGCAGGACAGCAGGTGCAGAATGGACACCCAGGACAGGACAGGAAACCCAGATTAGGATCAGGACAGGACCACCAGGACACGACCAGCACCCGCAGTTCGGAAGCAACGCCTGCGCTCCACCCTCTCTGCAGCTATCGATCAGAACCCCGATTGGGTCAGCGAATTCCCCAGCAAAGTGCTCCGCCAGCACTTAAGGTTCAGTAAAACCTTCAGAGTCTATGGTCAAATTTCGGACAGAGTGCTCCGCAGCTCTCTGTATCTTCAGTCACCTATTGAGTGCGTTGGGTCAGTGACAGGTCAGCTATTCAGACAAGTCGGACATTTTCCCTAGGTGAACCAAGGGTAGATATACTGTTTTTGGGCAGTGTACCACCCCCAAATGTTGCAAAGTGTCAGAATCCCCAAATTTCGATTGGTCCTAAGGTAGGATTTGGTTAACACACCAATCAGAACAGAGTATTGTAAGACCTACTTAGCATCCTAAGGTGCCGCCTAGCAAGATTGGGGTTCCCACGAGAAGCCGCAGTGAATACAATGGAAAGAAATACAATGTGTTACAATATGGTACAATCTAGATGCTCTTGCTGGGTGAAGGTGCATGTTCCCATGCAGGCTCTGGCAGCAACCTTCTTTGGCTTGGTTTCAATGCCACCTCGCCACGGCTGATCATGCGCGATGCTGCCCTCCAAGATGGACTCCCAATCCCCATCACCCCTCAGTGCCGAGGATACATGAAAAGTAAGCGAAAACAAATTAGCACATAGAAATAAATGAACGTATTACATGTCATAATTTCGTACTTTTAGTTTCATCATTATAAAAATATACTATGCATTAATGGTAAGTGCAACGAACAAGTTCACAGGAGCAAGCAGCGCAAAGCTTCACCGCGTTATCTAAAGCACAGCCATCTTATTGCTATTACGCATGCGCACCCTTTCCCTCTCAAACTCTGACTGCGTCATATCACATGACTATGACCCATGCATGCGCAGAAACAGAAATGCAAGCAGCGGCCATTTTTAGGTACAACGATTATTTATATTAGTAAAATACATAGGCAAGCTTCGCTACCACACACGTATTTTCAAAATAAAGATATTAGTAAAACGTACATTTGTTATGATGTTACGACAGGTTCGAGGTTCATGAATCGAGCAAGTCGCGATGCGAAATCTTGCTCTATCAATCCCCTCTTTGATGATATTTACTATCATCACAAAATATCGAAACCAGATGCCAACTTTCTTTCACACTTTGTACAACTCTATCTCTTCCAACAGGCGATTCAATTTCTCTTTCTCATTTTTGGAAGGGTGAGAATTTTTCACCCTTTTGTAAATCTGATTATTTACTTCCTCCAATTCAAGCTCATCCGCATTCCGTTTCACTCCTCTTGCATTCACCTGATACTTCTTAGTATGTTTTCGGCATTTGCAACAGACGAAGATAAGAAATAGGATAAGACCTATAATTCCTATTGGCATCAGTACCTTGAACAATAAGCTTCTACCTAAGTTAGCAAACCAATGACCTACATTTGAGAGACCATCAACTAGTCTCTTCTAGGCACTGTCAACCTCGAGTGGTTTGAGTTCCCTTTCCAAATTAGTAATGTTTTTCACGTATCTTTTCAGCTGTACACTTTTATCCGGAATGTAAGTGCAACAATGTTGCGCCTTCAACATCCGGCAGACTCCGCCCTCTTTTGCTAATAAGGTGTCAAGAGCAAGTCTGTTCTGCAAAACCATTGATCTGATCGCAACCATTTCGGTATTGACCAGGAGAAATCCATGAGCTGTGTCCGTAGACAATACATCTACTATTGTGGACAATTTGCAAATTCTGTGCGTGTTCAGAACCACTCCCACTCCAGGTATCAGTGCACTAAAAATACTACCCATTATTTCACCTACGCTTTCTCTTTTACTACGCACTAAGCCATTAGTGTTTTCACTGCTTCCAGCAATTTCATTCACATGGTATATTTCCGGGAAAACAATGCCAAAGTAGCAACTTCCATACCAGTGATCCGGCAATTTGAAATAAGCCTTGTCTCCACATATATAATAAATTCCAGGAAACACAGGCTCTGACCCATTTTTGAATCCCCAACCTCCAATTACTTTGTAATTGTGCTCACATTGAGTGGAACCAATGAAAATGTTATTATAATAACTAGTCTTCTCACGGTGAAGACAGAGTTTCCTTTTCTTCTCGAAATCCAGCAACAGAGCAGGTCCCGCCCCGCCTGTTGAGGTGCTTTCCATGTTTTCAGCCCATTTAGGTGTTTTCTGTCCTTTGTCATTTGCCTTTCTTTGGAAACTCTCCCTTCTCTCTTCTGCCATGTTTAAAAATATTTTCTCTTGTTCATGCAATGAACAGGTCAGGTTGTCTCTGTGTGCTTCAGCTATGTTTATATTACCTATAGTCAAAAAGTAGTCTCCCATATAACGTATTACGTCACTTTTGGTATGTACAGGATTCAGATTTCCACGTATGGGAAGTTCAGAAAAAATCACGTAATTGTTAGAGTAATAGTACTGTAACGGTCCTCTTTTGTAAAATAAGCTTGCTAATATGCTACAGGAAATTCCATATGTCAGGGGCAAGTGATGGTATGTCACGCCTTTAGCCACAGAAGTGGGTAGCTTCATGCAGACATAGCAGTCTTCTATCTCCATAGTCTCTACATAGTGTACTAATAAGTTTGCGAAAACGTT
Organism: Lissotriton helveticus; assembly: GCF_964261635.1. Taxonomy (NCBI): domain Eukaryota; kingdom Metazoa; phylum Chordata; class Amphibia; order Caudata; family Salamandridae; genus Lissotriton; species Lissotriton helveticus. The sequence goes on from NC_136065.1 coordinate 1,920,350,701, forward strand.
TGAGTGTGTCTGATTCTTAACTCCGTGGTAATGTAGTCCTTCCTCATCTGATGCTTCTAAGTCTCGTTGTGTTTGTCTGAGTGCTGTCTCACGTCTTTCTACACTTCGTGTTGTAATTTCTTCAGTGTCAGTAATCTGAGTAGGGGACATATTAGTATTTTTACTAACCATAAAGGGAATAAAAACTGTTAGTCCTATCCAAACTATGATTACTATAGCTACACTACATATACATACTTTGCAGCATGTTTTGCAACAACTGCGACTAGGCCTTCCATTCGTTCTTGACTCAGACATTTCGGCTCAGAAGAAGTTTTAAACCCCTCTTTGTAAGTCTACACAGGTATCCTACTCTGTGCAACTTCAGGTGAGCTCGTCTTCTTCTTCTGTAGAGTACTCAGCAACCGGTTCCCCGTCGCTTTCGTCAGTGATATCAAGATCCTCAAATTTTTCCAAGATTAAGTAGGTCCACTCCGGATCCTGGTATTTTTCGTTTTGTCTTTTTATTCGCTCACTCCTTCTCTTGGAGCTATCTTCAGGTATTTCTGCAATTCGGGGACTTCTTCTGGTATCTGCAAGTTTCTCTTGGACTCTTTTTATTCTTAATTTTAGTCTCTTAATATACCTTGGCTCACTGTGCTTCTTTTTCTTGAGTCTTTTAGCTGGTACTGATATTTAGCTTTCTTCTAATGTCCTTTTATTTTCACTTGTTTGTGGCACTTCAATTTCTGCCTTTTCCCTTTCTGTCTGACTAGGCCCAGGTCTTGTATCTATTTCTTCTGCCTGGTTACTAAGCTGGCCTTGTTTAGGTATAATTTGTGTTTGGCTTTCAAATGTCTCTGTTTCTGTGTCCTGAACACGTTCTCCTAGTTCTGCCTGATCCTGCTCGAGCACTTCGATCCCTTGATTTTCTTCTGCTCGAACTATTACACTATGTCTAGTCTGTCCCTTTTCGATTTCAGGAGTCAGTGGAGGAGTATCGATCACTTGTTCTGTCCCTGTCTGACCTTCTTCTTCGTCCTCAGACTTGATGTGAATCTCAATGATCTGAGGGTCTTCGTCTGTGCCTTGCTCGACCTCTCTATTCCATTCTCTGTCTTCTCTTATTCGCTCTCTTGTTCTGAGTGGGTCTCCAGGGAGGTCGATTATGGGTATCCAATCCTCTGGCCAGATTCTCGGCAGCTCGTCATCAGCTACTTCTGGAGCAACGTCTGTGGGATTCTCAGCAGTACTGGTGCTCGGCCATACGTCATCAGTTACCTCTGGGCCAACGCCTGTGGGACCCTCAGCTGGGCTGGAGCTCGGTCGTCTGTCGTCAGCTACTTCAGGACCAACGTCTGCAGACCCCCCAGCTGGACAACCTTCAGCTCCAGGCTCCTCGTCAGGTATCACCTCCTGGGTATGGCGGGCATGGATCCACTAGGGAACGCCTGCGCACTTCACAGCGGTCGTGGTTACCAGGATCACTTGGCGCTTTTTTCCCCACCTGGGTTCAAGGCAATTCGAACGAGTGTGTTTCTTTATCTTAACCCAGTCACCAGGAACCAATTTGTGAACTGGGGTTGTCGGGTTGGCGACGGCGTCTGCCCCAATCTGGCGAGAGATAGAATGCACTTGGTCACCCAGTTGCTTGCAGTATTCAAGTACCAAATCATCAGAAATGCTTAACAGTTTGTATCTTGGTACCCATGCTTGTCTCATCACTCTTCCCATCAAGATCTCATGGGGGCTCAGGCCTGTTCTCCGATCTGGAATGCTTCTGAGTCCCATCAGAACAAGAGGCAAGGCAGCTATCCAGTTCATTCCAGTAGAATCACATATTTTTGCCAATCTATTCTTAATTGTGCCATTTATTTGTTCTACCACTCCAGAAGCCTCTGGATGATATGCACAGTGTAGCTTTTGTGTGATCCCAAATGCTTGACAGAGTTGAGCCAATATTTCATTCTGAAAATGTCCGCCTCTATCTGAGTCAATAAAGACTGGAACCCCGAACCTCTGTATCAATTCTCTTAGCAACATTTTCGCTACTGATATGGCATCACATTGGGAGGTCGGGTAAGCGTCCACCCATTTTGTAAACAGGCAGACAATGACAAGGACATATCTTGTTCCCTCACATCGAGGCATGGTAATGAAATCAATTTGTATTCTCACAAAGGGACCCCCTGATCTCCCAATTTTCATCAGTTCAACTACTGTTCTCTTGCCAGCGTTGAACTGCTGACATGTCAGGCACCTCTGGCAAAGGGACTCTGCTACCTTCCTGAACTTCTTGTTATACCAAGTCTGTTGAAACACCAGAACCATGGCATCCCTACCAATGTATGATCCTTCATGTATCAGTCTGGCCATTGGGGCAAGTAGTTGTCTGGGTAACACAGGCATACCATTCGGGCCTACAATGACACCATCCTCACGTCTCGGTCTACAACCTTGTTCCTTCCACTTCTCTTTCTCCTCCCAGGGCGTCACATTCTGCCATTCTCTCACTTCATCCCATGTAGGCACTTCTTCAAACATTCTAAGTTGGCAGCTGTTTCCAGCCCCACCCCGTTTCGGATTTATTCGCATCTGATCCATAGCGCCTTGTTTTGCCACTCGATCAGCAAAATCATTTCCCAAAGATACAGGGTCAAGGCCCTTCTTATGAGCAACACATTTGACCACTGCCAATTCTTTCGGTAATTGGATTGCCTCTAAAAGGTCTTGTACTACTTTTCCATTCCGAATGGGGGTACCTGAGGAAGTCAGGAATTCTCTTTGTAGCCATAATTGGCCAAAGTCATGCACAACTCCGTAACAGTACTGACTATCAGTATACACTGTTACTCTTTTGTCTTTTCCCAATTTGCAAGCTCTTATCAGGGCGATCAATTCGGCTACTTGTGCAGACTTTACTCCAAATAAATAGGATGCTTCCTCAATTTTGTTTAACGTGACTACAGCATAGGCAGCACTTAGGCCTCCGAGTTCATGCCTCATGCATGAACCATCTACGAACCATTCCTCATCATGTACAGGCAAAGGAGTTTCCTTAATGTCTGGGCGAGTTTTAGTACTGAACTCAGTCAGATCAATGCAGTCATGCTCATTATCTCCCTTATCCTCCATTACCATTGAGTCAGGCAGTAGAGTGGCAGGGTTTAGAATATTACATCGGGTGATGACTATATTCGCAGCACCCATGAGAATCCTTTCATATTTAGTCAGCCGACTAGGGGTGAGATACTGAGTTTTTGTTCGGGTCAATAGAATCACAACTGCATGTGGAACATGCACAGTTACAGGATGTCCCATGATAATGGACTCACTTTGCTCTAAACTGGTGCAAGTCGCAGCTACTGCTTTCAGACATCCAGGTAATCCAGCAGCCACTGGATCCAAAGTGGCAGAGAAATATGCCACTGGCCTTCTGGTCAGTCCATGCTCCTGAGTCAGGACTGATAATGCACAATTGTCACGAGTGTCACAGAATAGGCCAAACTCCTTGGAGTAATCAGGCATCCCTAGAGCAGGGGCTGTTCACAGACAATTTCGCAACTTTGTGAAAGCTGTCAAGCTCTCGTCATTCCATTCCACTGGGTCCTTTGCTCCTTTCTTTGTCATTTGAATTAAGGGCTTCGCAAGGACTGCGAATCCCACAATCCATTGCCTGCAGTAACCTACAACTCCGAGAAACATTCTGATTTCTTTCTGGGTACGTGGTAACTGCATATTTTGAATTATTCTGACTCTCTCTGAGGTGACTTTTCTGATGCCTTTTTCTATCTGGTGTCCCAGATATTTTACTGATTTCGAACAGAACTGCAATTTCTCAGGGGCCACTTTATGTCCCTTTTCACTCAGGTGATTCAGTAGGGCAATGGTGTCAACCACGCAATCCCTATGGCTTTTGGACGCCACCAATAGGTCGTCAATGTACTGTACCAACACAGACTTTCCAGGTAAGACTAAAGATTCAAGGCATTTTTTCAAGATCTGATTAAAGATAGAGGGGCTTTCCGTGTACCCCTGGGGGACCCTATTCCAGACATACACGTGACTGTTGAAAGCAAATGAGAAAATAAATTTGCTGTCTGGATGCAATGGAATCGAAAAGAATGCATGACACAGGTCTATCACGGTGAACCATTCAGCATCCCAGGGAATCTGATACAGAATCACTGCTGGGTTCGGGACAATAGGGCAGCAAGGGACCACTATCTTGTTTACCTTTCTCAGGTCCTGCACTACTCTGTACTTGCCATTAGGCTTTTTGATGCCCATAATGGGTGAGTTGCACGGGCTACTCATTACTTCCTGTATGATGTTTGCTTATAGCAATTTCTGTATTTCAATGGCAACACCTGCTCTCACTTCTGCACTCATTCTGTAAGGCTTGGTATTGGGGTACACTGCATTTTCTCTCATGGCTATTTGTATGGGGTCTACGTTTTTCATTAATCCCACATCCTTTCCTGTAAAGTCCCACACTTCTGGCTTCACTGTCTGCTGGAGTTCTTCAGGTAAGTCCTGTATAGTCATTCGTTTTATTTCTGAGTCAGGTCTAATTAACATTAGCTTGTAGATACCGTCTTCATCTGGGGTTTGAATTTCGACGCCCTTTGGTGTGCAAAAGATGGTACAATTCATTTTGCACAGCAAATCACGTCCCAGTAAGTTTACCGGACTGGTATCACAGACAACAAATCTGTGCATTCGTTTAAAATTTCCAATTGAGATCTCCATGGGCTCGGTAACAGGTGTACTAATTAATTGATTAGATACTCCTACTACTTGGATTGCTTCTCCCGAGAGGGGTAGGTTTGGAACGTCCACTGTTCTTACAGAAGAACGGGTAGCACCAGTGTCCAACAGAAAGGTGACATCATTTCCATCAACCTTTCCTTCAATGTATGGTCCTGACTGGTCCACCGGCAAGGAGGCGCCAAGTACGCACTCCTCGTCCTCCCCTCTCAGGCCCCGTCAGTACTGGTCGTCACAGAAGAAAGTGTCATTCAGTAGATACTGCGAAGTTGCTGTATTTCTATTCTCATTGCCTCCCCAGATTTCTACATCATCACCCTGCGGTGATTTTCCCTTAAAAATAGGTTTTGGCGCTCTGGGCACTAGGATCGTTTTTACCTGCTGCTGGGTCTTTCTTTGCTTTTCATTCTGAGTCTGTGGATTTAAATCAGGTGTTTGGGCATTATCAGTTTGTAAATAGGGACACTCGTCTCTCCAATGTCCAATTTCCCCGCACTGATGGCAAGGAGATTTCTTTTTAGCTTCCTCTCTACTCAATTTAGCTCGGGGCTTTCCTCCACTCCCACCCCCAGGGCCTTGGTTCGGGGTGGCTTTGTTTAGTTTACTCAACTGCTTTTCCTGCTGTTCTCCTAGCTTCACTTGAACCCACATCACCTTCTCCTTTAAAGCCTTTTTCTTTTCTGCCATCTCGTCCTCACAGTACTTTGCGTACCGTAGGACCTCATCCATCTTTTTGGATTGCCAACAAATTTTGTTATCCTTTATCCACTGACAAATTTCAGGTCTTAAACCGTTTACAAACCTGTAAATGAAGTGGGTCATGTCCTTCATCTCGATGTTATCTATACCACTATATGTTTCATAAAAGGAGTGCACTGTCTCGTCTCTTTCTTGCGTGGTTCTATCTATCTTGGTCCAATCAGTCTCCTTTGCAGGCACTTTTAATTTCAAATGTTGAATTACTTGCTCATACTTCCTCATCACTTCCTTCGATGGTTCCCCTGTTTTTTCATCTCTCGGGTATTCCTCACTAGGCCAGGCTATGGCTATCTTACACTCAGTCCATAGATCTACAGGGACCACTATATCGAAGAACCCATCCAGGTCCTTCCATAGGCATTTCTGTACTTTCACGAATCTTTTCACCTGCCTGTACCAATCCACTGGCTTCTCGCGCAATTTTGGGAAATCATTAGTAAAGGATACGATATCCTGTCTGGACCATGGAACGTGCACATATTTTCCACCTGGCACTTCGCGCATGGGGTATAACTGTTCTGGCTTAACAGCTTCTTTTAGAACGAATTCAGAAGTTACCTGCTTAGACCTGGCCTCATCCTTTTTCTTTGCCCATCTGGCTTTCCATCTTTCTACATCTCCCCATTTCTGCAATACTTTCAATAATTCTTTGACCTGCGCCTTTTTCCCTGACACATTCAGGTTCTCCAAATCTTTGTCTGAGAAATCTGCTCTATATGGTTTCTGCAAAGGTTTCGATTTTGAAATATCTATTCCCATGCTAGCAGCAGTGTCTGTCAATCTTTCATGAAGTACTCGGGTATTTCGGGTGAGACTCTTGCAGATAAACAACATCTCGTCTTCAGAGTAGGTATTTAATCTGTCTAATCCTACATTTCCTGCCATTAATTCTTCTATTTCTATTCTCAGCTTGTAGAGATCTAAAGGTTTCGTTGGGGAAGTTTGTTTTTCAAATTCTTGACTCCATATTTCGATTTCTTCAGGAGTCACCAACGTGACACTCTTAGTTCCCGAAGTCGATTCCATTTGAATCTCCCTCGTATTAAAAGGATTATGTCTTTTCTGCATTTTTTTCCGGTATTTCTGACGGGCAGATCTAACAGCGAGACCTCCGACTCGCACTCACTTGTCTGGTCATCTAAAATTAAGGGTTCTGGTCTGGTCGGTGCGAGGACTGGGGTAATGACGGGAGTTTTCGGACTCCCTTGACGGTCCCCGTACAGCGGAACTACTGGTCCGATTGTTACCGGGATCGTCAAAGCTTCAGGACTGGTATTTAACTGGGAGATTTTCTGAATTATCTCAGTTCTTTGCTTTGCTAGCGCTTCTCGCTCCTTTTCTTCCAATATCCTGTTTAATGATTTGTCATGCAACACCTGCGGGGTTAGAGTGGGAGCACAACTCGGGGCAGTGGGATGTGTCTCACTCGGTCCCTCACCATAATTTGGTCTCGGGAACAACCTTCCTGTGCCTAGGGACCTTGGTTCTTCCTCACACTGGGGTTGTAAGAACGGCATTCCTGAACTTGAGGGTCTCATCTCGCCTCCGTAGGGAGGTCGAGAACAAAAATCTCCTTCACGTGAATATCCTGTCTCCCCACTAACGGGCATTCTGGGGTAAATACTTCTTGTTTCTACGGGTCCTAGACTCTCAGTATAGGGAGGAATTCGATAACCCCCTCCTACACTTGCGGACCTGACCTCTTCCTGTGGTGGAGGTCTCCGGGGAATATCTCCTGCACTTGAAGGTCGGTGTCCTTCATTATAAGGAGGCGGACTTCTCATACACATATCATCTAATAATTCGTCTTCCGACTCTCCGAGGGGCACCCAGTGTTTGGATTTCTCTGTCCTTTTCTCCCCCCCAGACGGATCACCTGCTGGCATCATGGGAAACAGCCCTTCCACAATCATATTCTGCCTCCACTGTTTCATCTTTTGGGCTCGGGCTTCTTGCTTTAGTTTCGGATAAAATGTAGTCAACCCTTTATCCATTCGGGGCTTGTCCCTCTCAAAAGCCTCAATCTCCCATTCCTCTAGTGCTTCATACTGTGTTAACCTAGGTCTGGGATGCAAATCATTCATTCGGGTTCTTAAATTAAATAGAATCCTGCTGTTAAAGGTACCCTCTAACGGAAAAGCCAATACTCCGTCATCTTTCGTGTATTCTGCCCTATTTTCCAACCATACACAGGTATTGTACCCTTTATCAAACATCATGAAAGATGCGGGAGTATTCGGTGGTGGAATGACAACACCTTCTCTAGTTTTAATCGGCTTGTCTTTTTTGAAGTAATTCTTTACTTTATTTACAAGGGACAATTTTCGCTTGTTTCTGTACATAATGTCGTGCTTTATGCCTTTAAACTGATCTCTTTCAAATCCCAAATCTCTCGGATCGGGTCTAGTATGCGGTCTGTACGAGTGCCACATACGATTCCTATAAGTGACTTTGTTTACAAATTACTTCCAATCAAATGCGTCTTTGTAACTTCGTGCGACCAATGAAATGCACGAGTTCAAATAATCTCGACCAATGGGTGCGCGGCCCTTTCGCGAGACAGTTCTCACGCTCCGGCGCTCACCCCTCCTTCACAATTTCAGCTCCGCTACACACCCGCTGCGTCTACCAATCCCAGCGCGGCACGGAGTGACGTCAGAGCAGCTTCGCGACTGACTCCCTCCTTCACAAGGTAACGGAAACTTTCTTACTTTCTAAAGTGCTTAGTGCTTGGTTATTTTACAACGAATACACATTCGCCACTGTGCTCAAGTGTCTAGACAGAAAAGAATTTTCACTGCAAGTAAACTACTTCCATTTACTTTTCACTCTCTACGGATAGGTCTTCTCTGCCTACCCTTCACTCTAGCATAGGAGAACCTGCTACTCCCCTAGACTCATCCACTTTTCCGGGATATATCCAAGACTAAGGTTTCCCCAGCGAACCCCTTTGCTTTCACCCAAGCTCCGATGAACCTGCTATTCTTCCGATGTGACCCTAAATAGGTTTACGCCACAATGGGAATTTTGCCAATGAACCTCGTTGCTAACATTTATTCAAACATGTATTCAAGAAAAATCCCTAGTTAGTGCTTCCAGTTCTGCCTAACCTGCACCAACTTTCCTTAGAGCAAGTGACCTCAACACGAATGGATTCTATTCACCACTCGTTATTCAATTCCCCGGGGATTCCTAACAACATGAAACAATTACGAACGAATGGGTTAATACATATATCAGTACAATAATAAGAAAAACAATTTAAAACATTTCATAATTTTTCAAGCAAGGCATTTCACGCGGGTGATCAATCCACAGAAACACTTTTACTTTTAGCAGCAGTTTGTCATTTGAACTAGCAGCGTCCAACTTTAGCTAGACTAACTAGTCCTACCTAACCTTTAACTATTCCCTAACCATCCCCGATGCTACGAGAAAATTACTGCTAGAGATCGCGGGTCACCCGACCAAATAATTTTGCCACTTCCGGCTTCGGGCCCATATATTTCAAATCACCACATACATTGATCGGATGACCTCACAATCTTCTACCAATAATTGTGGGGTCCCTTTCGTTTATTTCCAGTGTACCCAACTTACCATCCACCGTTATGGGTACCTATGACCACAATGGATCAGGGAGCTAGCTGTGAAAGGAAAGGCAGCAATAATACAACTCAACATATAGATTTTTCTTTCATGAAATGACCACGGACAACTAGAAGTTTTAAAGTATTTATCTAAAATTCTTCGTTATAGAGTATCACACTTACAGATAAGAAACAATCAATAAGCAAGATAACAAAAATCATATAAGCATAAAGAAACAAGGTTAGGGCAAACATTCAGTGTAAGGGAATGAAAACGCGACTGAGAACCTGCTAAGCTAGTAAACTAGTTACTCCAGAATGGACATCTTCGAAGGGCAAAGCAATTGCCCGTATGCATTTATACTATGGAATGGGAATTAGGAATTTAAACAGCTCAATTAAGGGTGAGAAATAGAACACGCTATAATTCTAAAGAATTTTTTCAGTCAGTTTCATAAGAGAATATTAGAGACCACATCAGGTAATTGCAGACTGTAATGGAGAAAATGATTTCTAAAAGGTAGGGTAACATAGGAACACGCTATGAAATTAAATGCAAATGACTTTATGAAATGCAATGGTTGCGAAAAGCATCGAAAATTATCATGTGCAAAGGTATGTCTTTATTGAAGCAAAAGACAGAAAAATAGAGAGGTGCAGTTTTTAAAGTTTTCAGCAAGATATTTACTTAGACTGGTGTGAAAACCAACCCTGGCCACGGGTCAGTTAAGGACAGGAAACCCTCAAGGAAGGATAACCCTCAGCGGGACAGCTGGTGCAGAATGAACACCCAGGACAGGACAGGAAACCCAGATTAGGATCAGGACAGGACCACCAGGACACGACCAGCACCCGCAGTTCGGAAGCAACGCCTGCGCTCCACCCTCTCTGCAGCTATCGATCAGAACCCCGATTGGGTCAGCGAATTCCCCAGCAAAGTGCTCCGCCAGCACTTAAGGTTCAGGAAAACCTTCAGAGTCTATGGTCAAATTTCGGACAGAGTGCTCCGCAGCGCTCTGTATCTTCAGTCACTTATTGAGTGCGTTGGGTCAGTGACAGGTCAGCTATTCAGACAAGTCGGACAATTTCCCTAGGTGAACCCAGGGTAGATATACTGTTTTTGGGCAGTGTACCACCCCCAAATGTTGCAAAGTGTCAGAATCCCCAAATTTCGATTGGTCCTAAGGAAGGATTTGGTTAACACACCAATCAGAACAGAGTATTGTAAGACCTACTTAGCATCCTAAGGTGCCGCCTAGCAAGATTGGGGTTCCCACGAGAAGCCGCAGTGAATACAATGGAAAGAAATACAATGTGTTACAATCTAGATGCTCTTGCTGGGTGAAGGTGCATGTTCCCATGCAGGCTCTGGCAGCAACCTTCTTTGGCTTGGTTTCAATGCCACCTCGCCACGGCTGATCATGCGCGATGCTGCCCTCCAAGATGGACTCCCAAGCCCCATCACCCCTCAGTGCCGAGGATACATGAAAAGTAAGCGAAAACAAATTAGCACATAGAAATAAATGAACGTATTACATGTCATAATTTCGTACTTTTAGTTTCATCATTATAAAAATATACTATGCATTAATGGTAAGTGCAACGAACAAGTTCACAGGAGCAAGCAGCGCAAAGCTTCACCACGTTATCTAAAGCACAGCCATCTTATTGCTATTACACATGCGCACCCTTTCCCTCTCAAACTCTGACTGCGTCATATCACATGACTACATGACTATAACCCACGCATGCGCAGAAACAGAAATGCAAGCAGCGGCCATTTTTAGGTACAACGATTATTTATATTAGTAAAATACATAGGCAAGCTTCGCTACCACACACGTATTTTCAAAATAAAGATATTAGTAAAACGTACATTTCTTATGATGTTACGACAGGTTCGAGGTTCATGAATCGAGCAAGTCGCGATGCGAAATCTTGCTCTATCAATGTCACACAGCCAACTACCTTATCCAATCCAGACGCTGCTCTCATGCTGTTAAGAATGTCAGGTATATTGAAAGTGGGTAACCCAATAAACCCTTGCGAGCTTGGGCTGAGATATAGTATAGGCAAAATTGCTTACAAGGGAATTTTTTTAACAGAGAATTTTTTTTGAAAATTTACTGTGAAACAGGAGGTTGATCAATCTTAACTGAAAGAAACTTAGGACCAACTTAAAACAATTAAAACCTGTTTCTCATATTGTTCAACATTTGATTAGTCAATAAAGTGGTGACAACTCACTGTAGAAAAATGCTGCACGGGAAGTAGTTTTTATGAAACAAAGTTTTTATGTATCAAGTTTTCATTTCATGGGGTACAATTTCTTTAAAAAACAGTGAAAAAAATCAACAATAAACAAGTGGATAAGACATAGATTAGTTGTTCTTTAAAATCCACTTGCGTTATAGTCCACTCTTTCAAGTAATATCACAACGAAACTTGTTCACTGTCACCAAAGATAACGTTGTATGAAATTAATCTGACAAACAAGGAGAGATGTGGACTGATATGTCGACGTTTCGGCCTTATTATTGACAAATCCTCAAGGCCATCCTCAGGATTTTCAATCTTTTGTATAGTATGACCCCCTGAGTCTCCAACTGATCGCTTCAAATATGTGTTTAGTACGGGACCTTTGGTTCAACCGTTCCTTAGTTGCTGAAGCTTGTATTAGACAATGGTTTTATGGCGTCTTTTGAGGATGGCCTTGAGGATTTGTCAATAAGGCTATAACGCAAGTGGATTTGCCATTTTTCTACAGTGAGTTGTCACCACTTTATTGACTAATCAAATGTTAAACTATATGAGAAACAGGTTTTAATTGTTTTAAGTTGGTCCTAAGTTTCTTTCAGTTAAGAATGTCAAGCAGCATGAGTGAAGAGTCTGGATTGGCTGGAGCAAGCTGCCTCAAAGCTCGAAAGGCACCGGAGGCCTGAGCTTCCTCTCTAACCCAGTTCCCAGATGTCTAAGACAACTGGGTTGGAGAGGTTTGAATTACACATGTCAGGTTGGCTGTAGTAAGGCAGCCGGTCAAAATTACATGCGCATGTCAAACTGAAGTTGCCACTCCTCATTGCTGCCAATCAGCAGCAATGACACACTTGCCCTACCCCCACACTTTGTTTGGCATAGAGAAACAAATAAAATGGCAATAAAATAATTTATTACCAATTTCTTTTCCACTCTCTCTGCAACAGTGTGTGTGTGGGGGGGCGATGACCCTGCACTCCGATGAAGGAATGGCCGCTGCCCCTGCCAGGAAGAGTTGCCTACTGGCCTCTCATGTTTATAATTCGTTGTCAATTACCTGCAACTCACATTGATGGATCATGTATGATTCCTGGCTTTATGTGAGGTAGGATGTGCCTGGAGCCTGTGTGCATGTATGGATGTGGCAGCCCAGGGGTCTATTTTAATTTTCTATATATGAATGGCAGATAAGATGGACAGAGACAGCCAGACAGCAATGTGAATGCAGGGCTTCTCCAATGTGTACATTGTATCCTTTGTAGTGGGCCAGGCTCCAAGGTGTGCAGGGCTGGAGATACCCTATGGCCCCTTCTGATCAATGAAGTTACCGCTATCAGGTTGAAAGGTAGTTATGTGAGGCGGCCTTTCCCTTTCATTGACAGGGAGCTTACATCCCGACCCCATCTTCCTGCTGACACTAGACAGCAAGGACTACGGCTTGACTAGTCTGGGAGGAATACGCCTAAGTCAGTGAATAGTCAAAAGTAACAAAGCTACTAAAAAGTATACATTCACATATGTATTAGTAAGTTGTCAAAAGCAGCAAAGTTACAAAAAAGTGTTCATTTATATGTGTAAATTACTCACAAGTGTAACTTACCTTTGTCAATAACTCAATTATTGTTTTTTTGCCAAAAACACTGCTCACAAGCATGCACACAAATGATGCAAGAAGCAGGGATTTAAATCTAAATATTTTAGCAACTTTGTGGGTGGTTGTGGATGCAGTTTGTGGGGGTTCCAGACTAACAAACTCACTAGCAAACCTACCAAAACTCCAAGGCTAGAGAAGAGGACCGAGCAAGCGCAATGTCCTACTATTGGCAACCTGGACCACACACTGAGAGTTTCAGGGATTGAAGGGACTCACCACAATTCTTTGTGTGTTGATCGACCAATGCAGTAGTGATTTTTTTCATTAGCACCAAACCCGCACAGGTTCACAGAGTGAATTCTTTTGCTCATGGGACTTCCTGTAGAGGGATCAGAGCAAAAGGGCTTGCCAGATCATTGTTGACCACAGTGTAGATCTTATAGTTGGTTACAGTGGACACCTGCTCTGCTTCACCTGCCTAGCTCCTTGAGCCGTCTTCTTTTAGGCAGCCTATCCTTGATGCAGGGATACCTTCGGCACTACTCTCCAGCCGTCAGTGGTTTCATTGCCGCTCTTTCTAGCAGGATGCAGATATTCTAGGTTTCTGGTCCAGAACCTGGAAATGGAAAGTGACAGTCAGTGAACCCAATCCTAAAGGGCAAATGGCTTTTTTATTCTTCATTGCCGAGGTACCCTGGATAGTGAGTGATGGGGAAATCTGGCACAAAGACTGGTGGTTTCTGGTTCAACCTTATAACAAATTTGCAGTTTGTCTATTCAACAAGTCTAGCTCCGAACTAAACTTTCCTTTTCAACATTGCTAAGTTACCCCTAGAGCAGGCCCTAAAGGTTCATAAGGCAAAGCATATAGCGTTTAAAAGGTAGGACATGCATGCTTACGTTTTAAATGTCCTGACAGTGAATAGCAAGGTTATCTCTCTCATAGGCTAACACTGGGCCACCTCATTGCACTTAATAAGTGATAACTTCAGTTGGGGAACAGACTAGGAAATGCTTCTTTCAACACATTTGAATTGTAAATTCACATCCTCTTTAATGGTTAATTTGCATTTTAGGTTACTATTCTGAAAAGGGCACTTTTAAACAATGGCATTTATCTGCTTAAACCCAATGTGCCTTTCTGCCAATGTGCAGGGTCACTGTGAATGTCTCTTCTGTTGTGTGTTGTGAATTCCCTGCAGATATGGGGATAAAAGAGGCCTCTGTGTAGAGGGAGTGGTTCTTCCTGACAGGATGGCTGGGGAGAAGTTGTACCCTACATGGATTACACTTTAAAGGAACCTGCCTACATCCCGCACAAAGGAATCTGACACCAGGCCCACCCTCGCATTTGTCTCCCTAGCCAGGTTGGAGTCTACAGGTAAGAGGGGAGAACTGGCCAGAACTAGTTTGGGAGTAGGCCACAAGGACACAAAGGCTGGCACTAGTATTAAAAGTGGCATGCTTCAAACCTCTTGTTGGAACACTCCTGGACAAGTGGGTGATTTAGAAGAAGGCTTGCCATGCTGCCTGAAGAAGGAAGAATGGACCTCGAACCCATGATGCCTAGAAGTGGTTCCCGGTGTCAGTTGGCAGACCTCCTGTTTGAGCTACAGGGACACAACAAGCTTCCAGAGACCTTCCCTGCAAGTGCCAAGCTGACGAACACCAATTTGGCTTGCCAGAGCCCTGTTGCAGTTGTGATCCCGGAGAGGTGCTCCCCAGGTTCTGGACCCTAGACTGGCATCAAAGTGTACTCCTCCTACTTCAAAACTAAGCTCAAGGTGAAAATCCAAAAGTACGGCTATTCGCGACTGCGAGCAGACTCCTTGTATCAGCAACAGTTACCACATATACCGCCAACATGAAGTTCAAACAGCGGCCTGCTCTTTGAGCCAAACAGTGACACCCACGTCTCCCGCCAATGCAACACCAATGCACCGACGACAGCTCCTTGCACCAGGAAAGAACTCCTCTCGACCCCTGCCAATGTGAAGATTCTGCTGAGGCTATACATGTGGTCGTGGACCTTGAAGAGGTAAAACCTCCACCAGGATAAACCTGGTCCTTGTAGCAAACCTGCACGCCATTGCAGTCTGTCTGAACTTGTGACTTTGACCCAGTCCAGCATGACCAGATCCTTTCGAGTGGCTTTTTGTGGTTTTTGGTGCCATTTTCACCTAAAAGTTTAAAACTCCTCAACTCTGGTTTTACAGATTGGATTTTTGTTTGTTTGAGTGTCACTTTATTTATTGAAATTTGCTCTGTCTTCCTAAATTAGATTTGGGTTTTTGTTGTGTTATATTTTTACTTGATTAGTGTTTAAATACTCTATACATTGCCTCTAAGTTATGCCTGACTGATTTTGTGCCAAGGTACCAGTTACCAGAGGGTGAAGCATAGGTGTATTTAGTGACTTTTAAGTTCAACCTGACAAGGATTGTGTTTATTACTCAGTTGCAGCTCCTCCACTAAGGCTAAGGTGGAGAAGCGTTGCCCCACTGCTAGTTGAGCAGTGCAAAATAAAAATAAAATGATAATAATAAGAAGTTATTATTTTATTTTTTGCAGGTAAGGCGGGGGGCCTTCAATCGCCACCGTCAGAGCGAACAGGAGTGGTTCCACTCCCTCCCTAAGTGTGCGTGGTGGGTGGCCGGCCCTCTGGGGATGGCCAAACAATTGGCATGTTCTCCGCTGAGCTGTGTTGCACAGCCCAGTGGAGAACATGCCCAGCCTCTCAGGTACTGCCTGAGCGGCCAAACAGGCCACTCAGACTGATAGCGACGCTGCTCCTGCTGGTTATTGGCTGGGAGAGTTCTGGAGCCTGGGTGATTTTGGTGGCAGAGATCGAGGAAAGAGGAGAGATGTGCGGCGAAGAAGGTACGTTTAAAAAAAAAATCCCCGGGTAGGATTTCCAGTCCAATCCTGTGCAATAGAAGGATGGTTTTATGTGAAGAAGCCTACTGGTTACTCCAAACCCACGATCAATGAGCGCTACCAGTGTGGGTATGTTAAAGGGGATCCTATCTGCGAGTGCAGGAAGCAGCCAACCCTAGCTTGGGGGTAGGTAGCATAATGCTTGGGGTAGAGGTTGCCCAGTTAGTGTTGGGAGAGAGCAGAGGTTACCCTAGGGTCCCTGGGTGACAGGGAGATGGTAACAAAGGCTCACATACTTGACAATTCCAAAAATACAGTTAGTGGCCCGCCATCAAAGGGCAGTGCGTGGAGGTTCTCAGAGACACAGGAGCCATAATCACTACTGTTAGATGTCTTGTGGTGTTCTCTGAGCAGGGCAGGGGTTCCCTAATGTAGTCCACCAGGTTCTGACAGCAGACAACCAAGAACGCTGTTATCCTATGGCTCTGGTGCCCTTTGAAAGGTGCTGGGGGCTCTCAGGAACTTAAGTGTAACTGTCATGCCAGTGGACTTTCTGCTAGGAAATGACCTATAGCACACTATCTAGAAAGAGGTATAGATCCAGTCCCACTTGGAGGTGTTAGTTTTGCCTGAGTGGGTGTGTCTGACTACAGGGTCCATGACAGCTCGAGAGTAGAGTAAAAAGCGCCTGGATCCTGGAAAAATGGCACACGAACAGAAGGAGGAGGGGGCATGGAAACCTACCCCGACATTCCCACGATGTGGGAAGAAACTGATCCTGAGTATTATGCCCAAGAACCTGCCGGGGAGAACATTGCTGCCCTGGGAGACCTACCTGAACTAGCTGGAAGGCAAGCTGAAGGGGCCCCTCCTGGGCAGAGTTTTGCCAGATGCAGAAGGTGCAGCCCAATCTTGAGGGCTCATGGTGACATGCTGAGGCCCAGTCAAAATGGAGACACCGCTGGTGATCACCTCTTCTACTGGTAGAATGGTCTCCTACATAGTAAGCCTAAGGTTCCTTAGCCTGGACCAACCTGTGTGTTTGTGGTCCCCCAGTGCTACCTGGCCTTCCTACTGGGACTGATGGGAATATTTACTCACATGGTTTTTCCCAAGGAGGTTGTGTCCAACCGGGGTACCAACTTTATATATGCCTACATGAAGTCTATGTGGTAGGCATGTAGGGTAACATACAAGTTCTCATTCTATAGCACCCGCAGACTAATGGGCTTGTAGAAAGGTTTCACAAGACCCTAAAGGGCTTGATTATCCGCCTGTCAGAACCCATGAGGCATAAGCGGGATGTCCTCTTGACATACCTTCTTTTTGCATACAGGGAGGGACCTCAATAGGGAGATGGGTTCAGTCCCTCTAAACTTTTGTTTAGCCAACATGTGTGTGGATCTCTCAAATCTGTCAAGGAAGATTGGGAACAAGCTCCCAAGAAACTCCTCAGGATGAAGTGAGCTACATGTTGGCCATCTGGTCTTATATGGAGTGCTTCTGGAAAGAGGCCACTGGGAACCTGGAAGCTAGCCAGGGATGATGAAGCAATTGTACGAGTAAAAGGCCACTCTGGAAGAGTATAAGCCTGGACAAAACGTATGGGTGATGGAGCCCGTAGAGCCCCAGGCCTTACAGGACCTGTGAAATGAGCTCCATGAGGTCAAGGAACTGAAAGGGGAGGTCACCTACCTGGCGAACCACAAGACATCAAGGAACCCCTTAAGGTTCCTACATGTGAACAGCCTCAAGCCTCGCTTCGAGAGGTCCGATGTCACCATGCTCTTGGTGACTGGTGAAGGTGAGGAGGAGAAAAGCAAATCACTCCCAGATACCCTTTCCTCTAAAGGGAAAGATTATTCAGTAGAGGGCATGAGTGCTGACATCCCTCTCTGACTCCACAACAGAAGAGAGAATGCAGACAGTTGTTGGAGCAGTTCTCCTGCTTGTCCTTACTTACCTAAGGACTCACCATATGGTGCACCCATGACATCAACCCAAGGGACAGCATTCTTGCCAAGAATAAGTCCTACTGATAAAGTGAGAGCCACCATCAAGGAGGAAGTGTCCAAGATGCTGGCGTTTTGGGTGATTGAGTTCTCCAACAGCCAATGGTCCAGTGCAGTGGTTCTGGTACCAAAAGCTGCCCCACCGGACACCACCCCAGAACTGACACTCACTCAATCCACAAGCTGATGAGCTTATTGACTAGTTGGGAACTGCTGAATTGCTCAGTATATTTGATTTGGCATCAGGCTACTGACAGATTGCCTTACCCGAGGTGGCCAAGGAGAGCTCAGCATTTTCCACCTCAGAAGACCACTTTTAATTCAGAATGATAGTCCTTGGATCATAAAATACAGCTGTGACTTTCCAAGGGTTGGAAAACCAGATCCTAGCTGTGTTGGAAGACTTCAGTGCCACCTACTAGATGACATTGCTGTTCCAAGTTCTAACTGGGATGACCACCTGCACCACCTCCGTACAGTGTTTCAGGCCCTGCAGGCTGACTATCAAGGCCAGTAAGTGCCAAATAAAGCAGGGATTGGTTGTGTACTTGGGCCCCAAGTCAGTGGGGCAAAGTGCAGTCCCTCCAGCTCAGAATACAAAGCATCCTGGCTTGGCAACCCCCCACGACCCAGACTGAGGTGAAAGCCTTCTTAGGACTCACCGGATATTGCAGGAGATTTGTAAAGGCATGTGGCACCATTGTTGCCACCGCTAACACAGCAAATTTCTAAGAAGCAGTCCAAGAAGGTGATCTGGACAGAGGTATGTCAGAAAGGATTCAACACCTTGAAGGAGGCCATGTGTGGAGCAGCAGTGTTCAAGGAATGTGACTGTCATATAGGTATGCTTTGCCTACACACTGTGTTAAGTTAGCATGAGCTTATTAGGAGTTTAAAAGCCATTTTACCTTTCTGCTGCTTCTGTACACGGCACATATTGTTATTATAGCTTTGAGCCTAGTAGAATGTTTTGCTTCACACGAGAATAATATGTTGTTTCTTTGGTATCAGCTTTGCTTGGTGAGCTGTGTCTGTACAGCGTGCCGAGGCCTTCAAGGATATCTCAACACAGTGGTTGTTGTGAGGTCTGATCTTCGCACGTTCTAGACATAACATACATGCAGCTGCGGCCAAACTCTGGCTTTAGGCGCGTTTAATATTGCAATGCACAGAGAATACACACACTTGATGATGCTTCGCATGCAGAGAGCTGGTGTAAGATGATGTGATCCCTTACCACTAGGATCAGAGGTATGGGGCCGCCCTGCTAAAACCCAAAGAGACCTACTTAGATATAATATAATATACTAGCAAGGGAGGGTGAGAATTAGGTGTCTTTTAGCCTTCGTCCCTCTAGCATTTAACATGCTTTCACCCTTTGTATTCTATGGACTAGTAACTATGCTGATTACATTGTTTCTTATAATATGTTTGCTTGTATTAGCTAAGATATTGCGCTTGAGAACACTGCATTAGAAAATAAACATTTCAAATGTGCATGTGTCCTCATTTACTCCTTGTTCTGGATTGATATGATTGTATAACGAAAGAGTGTTCATGTGTTCCACGTTACCTGAGGTGTTCTAAGTCCATGTTCTGGTTTGTCTAAACATTGGGAGTGTGTAAGAACCAATGAGACACTGTTGCTAGTCTGGTAGGGGATTTTGGGTACTAAGGTGAGTTTTGGCACACCCTAATTCACTGAGGTTCCAAGTCTATATGCACAGTTCTGTGTGAGAACGGAATCCCTGCGACATGGCGCCCAATCGTTGGTGGTCTTATTACATGACACTTGAATAGTGCAACATTCAGTCCTTAACCCCTTCACTATTGTTCCCGGTTAACGGTGGTGTCGGACAAACCTACCTATATTTAAATAGGTCTTTTCAAGCTTGATTCTTTCAAAACGGTTTCCTTGAATTACTACCCAGTTGTGCTAGAGAGTTTACTTTGTACCTCTTTCTTTCTGTGTCACTATGGCCGCGGTGGACATTCCGCAACATAGTTGCATTGCGGTGCGCAATCATTTGCAGACTTATAATGTCCCCGTGGTTGGCATGGCCATAATAGTGGTGGTGAGTGCAGAGGTGGCTTACCTGTACAAATTTTTTTACTTGTGGTTGACCTTCCCCGCTGTGAACGCAATTACCACTGTGTTCGACACGTACACTCCCACTGCTGTGCCGCAGGAATATGCTCCATATAGGGCACAGGAAATTCCGATAGATGCTTGGCAGCACCGAGTTTGGTTTAATGGCGCCCTACCCCACTCTTTGACAGCTCCAAGGTTAGGTCCTTTGTCCATTCCAGGCGTGACTTGGACTGTTTTGGCTGGGTTTACACCTCATCCTCAGCACGGAGAGTGTAACGTTGCTGAGTTAAGACGACTACATGTAGTCGCAATTAGCGTGATTGGTCGTTAGTGCAATACATAACCCGTAATCTCCCCCCAGGCGGTGCAGTGCTTCCTGCCGGACAGGGCGGAATGAAGCTTAGTCCTGTAATGGTCAACGCTGTGATGGGCAAGCACCCCCGGGATAAGGATGATTTTCCTTTCAGGCTTGCCGAAAAGTTTGACCAGCTGGAAGCAGTATTTCCTAACACGACTCCTGGTGAGAAACACAGGATTCTGACAATTAGCATGCAAAAAGACTTGACCCCAGAAATTGGTGACTGTGAGTCGTGGGGAAAGACCTTTGCGGCAGTCAATACGAGGTGCTACAGCACTCCATTTATGACTGTCCTTCCGACGGTCATTAAACGTGTTCAGAATGAGCATGGACCTGAGGCGGCAGTTGAATTGGGTATGCGCCTATGTGGCTCCTTTGATGTAGTTTCCGATCTCATACTTGCGAATTTCAAGGGAGATGCGGTGAACTTTCAGGTGTCCAATGCTTTGCAGGCGGTTCCCGATGCCGACAAACCCCGACAGTTACCGAGGATTATTGTGGCGGCTTAAAAGACCATGGGCCGCAATAGCGTGGGTCTCAAGCCGTTTTCCACTAAAGAGAAAAAGCAACCCCAAGGGCAGAAGTCTGAAACTGACAAACAGCCCAAGACCAAAAAACAAAATTGGCCGAAAAAACAAAAACAGGATAAACAACAACAACAGAAACAGGAGTCTCGTCCTGCATCTCCATTGCCTGCGCCCACAGAACGTATTTATGACTTGCACGATCGCGCGACGATAACATTATCTCATTGTTTTCAGGTTTCTGATCAACGCTCTCCTCGCTCTTTTCAGGAACCATTGGCCTCATCGACCGGTGGTGGAGGAGGCGGTAGAGGTCAGGTGGCCAGCAAGGACGCGACCAGCCCCGCCCGAAGGACGGTAAAGGCAAGCAGGACGATTCTACACCGAAAAGACCCCAGTTTCAGAAAAAGAAAGTCACCGCTTTAACAGCGAGATATGCCACAGACAGTGAGAACGCAGCTTCGGATTCAGACATGGGCTCTGACCTTGCTGGACAGCGCGGCTGAGATTACCTTAGTGCGAGAGGCCCTACGTCCGCTACTGAAGGTGACAGCGACTGACCGTTATGTTGTTGTGGAGACTGCTGACACTAGAGTAGCTCCCCCTGATAGACTTTATGAAATAGTCCTTTTAGTTGAAGGTGACATACAACGTACCATAAAAGGGGTATTTTGGGAAAATCTTATGACTACCTATAACATTTTGTTAGCGGAGGGCTGACTAGCTCCCACCTTTTGTGCTCGTGGCTCCGAGAGTGGAGGAGGTAATCCTCCCTAGTTTCGCACAGACTGTCTCAAAGGAGCATGCGCTGAATTTTGCAGAAGAGTGGGCTAAAGCCCTTGCGCCGGCTCTGTACCGTACACACTGTGGTTGGGATACATTTTCCCCACATCACGAGATTCCTTAGCGGTCTATGCCACAGCCTCAACCTCAATATCCCATTAGACGCGAAGCTAAGGCTTCCGTTGCAGAAAACCTTGAACAATTGGAACATCTAGGAGTAATTGAAACATGTGTGTCACCGATGAATAACCCTCTTTTTACTGTGACCAAGCCTGACGGATCACATCGTTTGGTATTGGATTACCGGCATTTAAACTCGCATTGCCGTACCTGTGCAGTACAGAATACTCACGGCTCTGCCTTAGTGGATAGTCTTGTGCGTAAGCGGTTTAAAACCACTCTTGATGTTTCCAAAGGTTTTTTTGCCCACCATTTGGATGGTCTAAGTTCCCAATGGACCAGTTTTAAGTGCGGCGGCGAGCAAAAACAGTTCAAACGTTTACCAATGGGCTATAATAATAGTCCTGGAGTATTTGCTGCCCACATAGTCTCTCTCTTGGAGAGAGTAGACCCAGATGCCTGTTCGTATGTGGATGACATTTATCTCATGGACGACAAACTTTGGGAGCATCTGTGTCGAGTTGACCGCATAATTTGTAGCTTTGCGGACTTCAGTTACAAATTCAACTTTGCAAAGTCACACATTGCAGAGTACACAGTGTTGTTCCTGGGCTACGAGCTCAACAATGAAGGCCGAGGATTGGCTCCTCACTTCTTGGAGAAATGCGCACAATTGCGCGCTTCGACAACTCTGAAAAAATTAGTCTTTGCTGGGATTTTTTAATTTCGGGAGGACATACATTCCTGAATATGCCCAGCGTATCAAGCCTTTGTATGCTTTGATACAACCTACTTTTACCAAATCGTGCTGGCTGCCAGAACACTCAGCTATTCTGCAATCTTTGCAGGCTGATCTGCTGGAATCTAAATTCTTACTGACTCGTGATAACCACGCCAACCTGGTGATAAGAATCATCTCTGGGGCGGTGGGTTTCACTTACCTTACTTTTAACGAAGGAGACGCAGTGCCTATTGCTTACAAGTCACACTTGTACACTTCGGCTGAAATGCGATTTTCCACTGTGGAGAAAGTTTTAACAGCAGTGCAGATGGCGATTCTTAAGGAACGTGCTCTGTCACAGGGAAAACGCATGTTGGTTGTTACCCCGTTTCCTGCTTTAGAGGCAGTTACGAAAGCCTGTGTACCGAATTCTAAAGCTTTGCACCCTCGGTGGTCAAATTTAAGGCCCTATGTCTAGCTCACAAACTACGACAAAATCAAGGCCCCCTGTCCTTAAGAAACTTGTCACACCCTACAAATCTTTAAGATCCCTCCGCTCTGACACAGAAAACCTCATTGTTATCCCCAGATTCAAGAAAGCCCGATTAGGAGGAAGATGTTTCTCAGTCCATACCGCACGACTTTGGAACTCACTCCCCCGAGTCCTGCGACTTGAATCACAATATCTCCGCTTCAGGAAACAGCTCAAAACCCACCTCTTTCCTCAGTGAATCACCTTTGGCCTTTACCTTGTTCGTCAGTGTCTCTTCCCCGTCCTTTTCCTTTCCCCCTCCTCCTCCCTTGCCCCACGGAACTTCGGAGATAGGATCTTTTAGCGCTGGGATACACCCGGGTGACTATGCGCTCTACAAAAATAAATAATAATAATAATAATACAATGGGCAGCATCATTGACATCTCCGGATGTCACGTTTATTTTTAATGCCACCTTACAGTCGCAGGAGTTTTTGCAATATGAATTCGTTCATCCTGCACCTTTGGCTATGCGGCCTTTGGAGGATTTCCTTTGCATCATATACACCGATGGTTCAGCGCAAGTTGCGCATGGGTCTGAGCACGCATACGTTTCCGCTTGCGCCATTGTGGTAGGTGCCATGGTGAACGATGAGTTCAAGTCCAGAGTCGTGCACACGCAGACTCTAGGGGACTGCACCGCCCAATTGGCAGAGCTTCGTGCTCTGATGCTTGCATTGGAGTACGCTGATCCTAGTGTGACGACTCTTACTGTAAGTGATTCTTACTACTGTGTCCAGTCTTATAATGAGAACTTGTTCTTTTGGATTCAGAATGATTTTCATGATTCCAAAGGTAGCACAATAAAACATAAAATGATCTGGGTCGGAGTGGCTGAGCTTAAGGAGCAATTGCCACTCGTGTTTATAATTCATACTCTTGGTCATCAGCGCGTGGGAGTCCGCGCTGTTGGCAATTCGCTTGCCGATGAGGCAGCAAAATCAGCAGTATCGACATATTTGGTTGCAGCAGTTACACGGTCCAAAAGTAAGATTGATGATGATATCTTGGCAGCTGTTGCTGCAACTGAGAAGGGAGGTAAATAACCTAAGGGGTTCCCTTTTAAGTATTCATACCACTTAAGTCCCGATAAGGTTCCTTATGTGAAAATACCTGACGTTAGGGAGAGATGAATTCCCAACGCGGATTGCAGACACACATTGCTCACAGCGGCCCATGAAGGAGTTGCGTCTGCGGGCGTTTCAGCCAATGTGGCTCAGTTACAACAGCGTTTTTGGTGGTGGGGACTGTACAAACAAACACGTGATTATGTCCTTCAATGTGACATTTGCCAGCAGATTAAGCCTTCAACTGCTGCGCGTCCGCCCCAAACACAGTTGTTCATTTCTAATAAACCACTTGGTTGTGTTTATTTAGATCACTGTGGTCCTTTTTCTTATGATACTGCGTATAAGTTTATCTTAGTAGCAGTTGATTTATGCACACGCTTTGTGTGGGTATGGCCTCACCGCAGCGCTGATTCACGGACTGTCATAAGAGATTTGCGTGTCTTTGTAGGGATTTTTGCCTGTGGTACCTTCCATTCGGATCAGGGTCCTGCTTTCGCCTCTAAGGCGTATAAGGATGCCAAGTTTTCATCTCCATACAGACCTGAGGGTAATAGTGTTGTGGAACGAATGAACCGTGACTTAAAGCAATCTTTGACAGCTCGAGTTATAGGCACTGGCAAGAACTGGCTGGCCCACCTCAATGGCGTGCAGTGTGCACTTAATAATCTCCCTAGAAGGTCTTTGGGTGGGCGGACCCTATACGAAATGCTCTTTGGTATCAAGATGTATGTACCGGACCTTGGCTGTCTATACTCGGCTTCTGTTGCTGCCTCCTTTGACGTAGATGAACATTGCAATGTTTTACAGACTCTACAAGGGACGAGGGACAGTCTTGCAAAGGAACATTTGCCCTCCGCCTCGGATGATGCGTTGCAGATCCCGGTAGTTGGCTGGCTACCCCAAGTTGGAGAATTGGTTCGGGAGAGGATCGAAAACAATTTGGTCCCTCTTATCGAGCTCCAGTTCCAGTGCTTGGTGTGAAGGGCACAAGAACAGTCATTTTACCACCACTTCCAGGTCGTAAGGAAAACAGGTATATCTCCATTGACAATGTCAAGATACACAGAGTGGCCCATTCTTCTTAGTATTACACTGGCAGTCTCATGTCCTTCGATTGTGAGAAATTCTGTTTTGGCCACGGCTTCAAATCCAGAGCCTGAGGTGGCCCCCGAGATGCCTGCAATTTCTAGCCCTTTGTTGAGTACATTGCCTGGTACTCACCTTGATGAAACTGACTACACTTACTTAACTGACTTATCGGTGCCTGATTTACAAACTCGCTTGGCTACAGAATCCAGATTTTCTTTTGACACTGTTTCACTAACTTCAAAAAAGCCTTGAAGTATTACAGTTTATGCAAGGTTGTTTAAACAACATTTTTTAATTCCCCCTTGGACATATATTTGACTGGTGCTTTTTTCGATTTATCTTTTTATGTCAATTGGTTTTGTGTTTTATTTTTTCCGCATCGTCAATGGACACTGCATTCAACATCTCAATGGAACATTGGCACCCCATTCCTCCTCGCATACTGCACACAGATTGAAGAGAGACTTGGCTTTTTTAACATCACTGCTTGGCCTGTCCTGGATGGGATTTTATAGGATGCTGTTAAATTTCAAATCCATGGCACAACTGAGGTTATAAATGTCCCTAATGTGCTTAGAGTTAACATGGGGGATTTGGTTAAACAAAACATACGTTCTGATGATTGGGATGTTCAGGCCGTAGAAGCATTGTTTTCTGATTTGAAATATTATGCTGCCTTTGATGCTGAAGATTTGTATTTAGAATCTGCTAATTACGGTGATTTAATTTGTTACCAACATTTTGGCAATCACTACCTACATAAAACTAATACTAGGAGGAGCAATGTCAATTATACACAATGAGAACATTGTCCAGCTCCTATACAAGGCAGTTCAGTTTCCTTTTTGAAAAAGTACACTTATTTTACTGATTTTAATCAGTCCAATCCTAAAGCATTTTATTTTAAAATGACCGAAAAGTCCATATCCAAAGTTAGACTTATCGATACTAAATTATTGTATTCGAAGTCCTTTCTAGACCAGCTGGCTATTGGAGGCTATGAGTTGTGGAAGGAAACAGTTGACCTTAAATCTGTTTGGGGTTCTAAAAGTTGGCAGGTACAAGGCACTGAGGCTTTGCACCGTGCATGTCTCATCCCGAACCATATGTTATTTTTAAATTCTACCATTTCACAGACAACATGCTTTGGATTGGCTACTTCTAAAAAGTTGAATGCTCCTTCCTTCCCTGATTTGGATGAATATTCGGGTTGGGGTAATACTACAACATTTTCGATCAGTGAGTTTCAAACTCTGATGCTAAATTCTTCTTTTAACATATCCAGTTTGTATCCCAATGGCTGGTTACTCTGGCACAGAAGTGATGACTCGTGCCAACATCGTTTTCTGGGTTTGGCTCAAGGCTTTACACAGGTCAGGGTGGATCCCCGTTTTGAAAGTGACCATTCTGTAACTACCTATTCTGTAGGCAAATTATGTCAGAATTGGCTCAAACATTCTACCTTGGCGTCAGTTAAACTGCATTTGTCTAAACTGACTGACGATGTTCATCTGAATGATTTCATAAAAGGCCCGGCTAAAGGTAGATCTAAAAGATGGATATATGCTGTGTATAACGAATTCTGGAAGAAATCCCAAATTGAGGGGCTACCCGCCTTAGAGCTATAGATCAGGCTAATTTAGAGAAGGTGCTTGCAGTGGTAGATAATAGCATTAACACGCTTTCTTCCCGCATTTACACATTGTATAATATTGTGTCATCTGTTGTTGATATTGTGCAAGATGAAATGTCTGTATTATACCATGGTCAAAATCAATTGCGTTCTGTTATGCAGTTTGCTTGCACCCTGCAGACGCTCAAGGCTGGAAAACTGCCATGGCATTACATGAATACCTCTTCTCTATTTGCCCCATTTAATTTGACTGATAAGCAACGTTTACTTTCAATAAAGGATGCTTCTTTTTCCATGTGACACATTGAACGTTTGGAGTCCTTACCATTTTTTGTGGCAGAGGCCACTACTGCAACGTGGCTTATCCACTGATTAATAACTCTACCGTTTGCTCTGTTTGAGTTTAAAAATTGTATGAAGTATTTTGCCATTGGTAGATACGAGCCCCTTGGCAGCTCCTGTCTCCATGAAGCCAGGTCGCTTCCTTTTACATATAGATGCCTTAGGGAGGGCAAGGAAGTTAATCTGAATGGTGAAGAATGCACTGAAACACCGGATCACTCATTAATGTGTAGACATATCCAATTACACGGCTCCTGTAATCGAGACAAGCCTAATTTGGCCTGTGTTTTGAAAGGTACCCCCGTGCCCGCTATCGTTCCCACATTCACATTACTGGCAAATGGGAGTTATTTACTATTGAACCATGAGGATTGCAGTGGGTTAATAAAAGGCATTGCTTATGTCGTTACCGTCAGTGAGCGTGTGGTTTGCTGTAAAAATGTGATGTATCCA
Source organism: Lissotriton helveticus (assembly GCF_964261635.1). NCBI lineage: Eukaryota > Metazoa > Chordata > Amphibia > Caudata > Salamandridae > Lissotriton > Lissotriton helveticus. The sequence goes on from NC_136065.1 coordinate 1,920,378,257, forward strand.
CCCACGCATGGGAAGCTGGATGTTTCTATCTGGCCGAGGATTCCGACATTGAAAGCAGAGTTCAATAAGATGAGTCGCATAAGAGCTCTATTGTCCCAAAAAGAAGTTGCCCTCACATCTGCTTGTGAAACATTTGTCCTTCACGTAGCTAACACCCGCACAGAGGTGCATGCTTTATGAAATACAGACCTGCCATTGCATTTCGGTGAGTTAATTCACACACTCTTTAATGCGTCCTCCACAACTGGGCTGGCGCACTTCTTTAAAGTGGTTAGCGGTGGCCTTGTGACTTTGTTTCAAAATATATTTGGGGTCATTCCTGCTTTCTTTCATTCGATCTTTTCCAGCCTATTTGGTGGATTTCCCATTTTACTGGCGCTGGCAGCCGGCGTTCTTTTGCTATTTTGTTTCATTCGAAATGGATGCACATCCTGTGTTCCAAGACGAGCTGTCGCGGCTGGCACTGTTTCGCAACAGAATGCTTGAATACTATGGAGCTCTGCCACTCGCCACCTTAAGTACAGCTTATGGATTATCGTTTCGATTTTCCTATTTTACATGTGTCCAGCCTGTCTTTCATTGCCTGAGTTGCAATTTCGACTGGGCCCTGGATTTGTGTCTCTGCATTACATTGTCTCCTGATGTGGATTATAACCAGCTCATGAGCCCCTTAGTTGCTCATGAATTGTTTTGTTCTGACGGAGGGATTATGGCCTTTGCAGCGATGCATGGAGTACTGGGTCGTTGGAATGTGTTCGCAGCGGCGCAAGATTTCTTGGCACACAGCTTCATCGAGAACCCACCGAGTTGTCCTCTGATGGTACTAGAGGCTCCGGTAATTGAAGAGCATGTATGTTCTTTCCCGCTATTAAATTGGATGGCTGAACTATTTACGGATGAGAACAGTGACTTCCTCTTGGAAGCTGTTGCTGCTTATTTTGCATATTCAATGTTAGGCTGAGGTCTTTCGACACCTTTATTGACACTTTTTATTATTTTTTTGGGGTGTATGCAAATTTTATTTTTACACCCCAGGCCTATTGACTTTGCTTAAGACTTCTCCAAAGAATTTATAGTTCGGATAGATGCATCAGAGCATGCCACTCTGACTGATCTATGACATCTGATTTTGACCAATCTGTAGCCTTTATCAGCGGGTGGCTACTACGCAGGGAACAGAGGTGGAGTGCAATAGAAAGGTAGGCATTAGCAGTGGTCTCGGCCCTGAAGAAATTGAAACCATACTCTTTTGGGACTCACTTCTGTGTCCAGACAGATCACAGACCCCTCGGATTGGCTGATACAGATGAGGGGTGAGAATCCCAAACTGTTGAGATGGTCCATCTCCCTACTGGGAATGGACTTTTATGGTGGAACGCAGCTCTGGGACTGACCAAGTAAATGCTAATGTTCTTTACAGGTTTTTCTGCCTTAGTGATGATGATTTCCTTGAGGGTGAATAGTTCTTTTTCCTTTGTGCTGGGGATAGAGGAGGCACATGGAATCATGGAGGCACATTAGACCTGATATCATTAGTGTGGTATTTCACTCCCCTATTTTTGTTGAACTTGTTTTTCTTGGCTTTAGTTCTCTGTGTACTTTACCTCTGATAACCAGCGGTAAATTGCTTGTGCTCTCTACCTTAAACATGGTAAATCTGGTCTGTACCTAATTGCCACATTTAATTTTCCTGTAAGTCCCTAGAAAATAGTATCCATATCCCCGGGCCTGTAAATTAAATGCTACTAGTGGCCGGAAGCACTCCTTTTGCCACCCAATAAGGTAACCTTTTAAACATATCTCATGCCTGACATTGCAACCTGCAGTGGATATTTAAAATACTAATTCGATCTGCCAAGGTAAACCTTTTGCCTAACCTACACCTACCTTTTTAATGCATAATGTTGCTTCTAAGGTAGACCCTAAAGGCTCATAGGACAAGGTCCTGGGTATTTAAAAAGTAGTGTGTGCTTAGGTTTTACATGTCCAGACAGTGAAAAACTCCCCAAGTCATTTTTCACCATAGAACGGATATCTCTCCCATAGGCTCACAATTGGTTACTTTTTTATACTTAATAAGTGAGTTGGGGAACAGAAAGGGAAATACTTATTTCACTCATTTGAATTGTAATTTAAAATGTAATGATAAAATCTGATTTTTAGTTACTATTCTGAGACTGCACCTTTAAAAAGTTATACTTTATAAGACAGGGCAACCCAATATTCTCCCAAGGAACTGGGTAATGTAATCAATGGATGTGTGACGTTACAACGTACACTTTTACAACGCATACCTTTAAAACGCATTTTTTACAACGCAACATCCATTACAGCGCATTCCATTACAACGCATGCCATTACAACGAAATTTTAAAAACTACAATCACAACGCATTCCATTACAACGCATAATACCTTTACAACGCATACCATTACAACGCATAATATTACATTGCATGTTTGGTAAGTATTGGATAGTGTAGGGGTAAAAATGACTATTCTAACTCCAGGGGTGCAACAGTAGGGTAAGTGTTGGATAGTGTAGGGGTAAAAATTACTATTCTAACTCCAGGGGGTGCAACAGTTGGGTAAGTGTTGAATAGTGTAGGGGTAAAAATTACTATTCTAACTCCAGGGGGTGCAACAGTAGGGTAAGTGTTGGATGGTAATGTTATGCGTTGTAATGGTATGCGTTGTAATGACATGCGTTGTAGTGGAGTGCGTTGTAGTGTCATGCGTTGTAATGGTTGCGTTGTAATGGTTGCGTTGTAATGGCATGCGTTGTAATGGATGTTGCGTTGTAAAAGTTTCGTTGTAATGGTAGTGCGTTGTAAAAGTTGCGTTGTAAAGGTTGTTTCCCGTAATCAACAGACAAATAGGTTTCTGGAGGAATTATTTATGCTCAACTCAATATTATACTGGTCATGTATACGATCCACTATATAACATCAGTAACATCAGTAAATCACTCATGTACTGTACCAACGACGTATTGTTAAGAACATGAATGTATTTATCGAGTATGCATTATCATAACATCATATCCATTATACATAATTTCCATCACATATCTATAGTACATGGGATTCAACCCCTTATCTTTCAAATTTTAAGTAAGGACTGGAACACCATAAGGTGTAGGCAATGATGTTAAAGAGGACAGACTGTCGACGTTTCGGTCTCGAATGGCGAAAAAGGTCAGCGAGACCATCATCAAGTCTCAGTGTTGAAAAGGAGTAAAGCCTGCAGTGCCTCCTGCCAATGTGAAAGTCCAGTGACGACTGCTACTGGTGCTGCCAAAGAACTCCTAATGGCTCCTGCCAACGTGAAGCTCCTACTGAGGCTCCCACCTCCCGCCTCCCTCCCGCCTCCCTCCCGCCTCCCGCCTCCGCCTCCCGCCTCGCCTTTGCCATACCTGAGCCGCCGCTCTTCCCCGCGCTCCGGACTTCACCGCCACTTCTCGCTGCTCGTCACCGCTCCTCCCCGCCTGTCGTCATCACGCACGTTGCGGACATCGCTAGGTAGCGGCCAGCGCTACGTCGCGGCCAGCGCTACTTTTAAAGGACTTCTTTGTTTTTAAAGTTTAATTTTTTATTTAACGTTTTATTTTATTTTATGCAGCCTATGTCCATCTACACACCCTGAGGATTACAACAATGTATTGGGTGTGTGGATTGGCGCTGTGGTTCCCGAGTTTACCTTGCCAAAAGGTTTCTGTTCTCTCTTTATAATAGTAGTATAGATGTTACAAATTGGTGGAAAGTCAAAAAAAAGGAAAATACAATAACACTTTTCAAATTAAATGTATTTTTTGAATATATAAATACAAAATCAATTTCCTTAGTTCTTTATTTTAATTTTGCAATTGTGGATCTTTACGTATGTAACATTACTTCCAAAATTCAGTATTGCTTGTTTAAATGTTATTGCTGTGGTACAGCTAAACAATTTCTAATTTCAATAGAGTCCCTTTCCAATCATATCACATTAATTGTTACTCAATCTTCTTTGCTTGTGTGATCTCCATTTATTTAAAATTTTAAGTAAATAAAAGTACATGCTGTCTATTTATGAGTTGTACATTTTTAATCAATTAATGCAACTTTGCTAATTATTTAACAGCCCTGAAGATGCAGCAGTTCACTTTAAGCTGCAAAACACGTGTTGGCTGTACAACATCGAATTAACCAAATACTGCACTTGATATGAATGGAAAGTGACTCTATTGAAATTTGAAATTGACTGGACTACATTAATAACATTCAAAAAAGCAACAATGAATTTTGGAAGTAATGTTACGTGCGTAAAGATACAAATTTGCAAAATGAAACTAAAGAAATAGTGAAATTAAATTTGTATTGATATGTTCAGGAAATATATGTAATTATTCTTTAATATACAAAGTGTTATTATGTTGCTCTTTTTTGGACTCTCCACCAATTTGTAACATTTACTGTTACAGTGTTTCATGACTGTTTGAGAGCTGCATAAATACTTTAAACATTGCCTCTAAATTAAGCCTGACTGCTATTGTGACAAGCTACCAGAGGGTTAAGCACTGGTTTATTTAGTCACTGTTGTTGTTCACCCTGACAGGGATTGTTTTTAGGTCGAGCAGACGTACTCTCAATGCGTGAGCATTGAGAGTGTCTGTCTCGACAACTATTGTTGCCCGTTAATGGGAATGTGGACACCGATGTGGACGAGCGTTTCTTTCCTTCGCGGTTTTCACCGCGGGAGCGCGCGTCTCACCCGCGCATGCGCAGAGTAACTCAGCCATTTTTTTTTTTTTTTATCAGAGCGCTTTACATATAGGCAGCCCCCACCCCCCACCCCTCTGCATGCGCACACACAGGCGAGCACATGCACACGCAGGCACACACATACAGGCACACGGCAGACACTCGCTCACACACACCCCCCTCCCCCACAGTCACACACACGCACTCCAGACACATACACACACGCACGCACACACACATACACAGCCCGCCCCCCCCCGCACTCGCGCGCGCGCACACATGCTCCCCCCCCCCGCTCAGCAACCCACTCACCGGCTTCATTCCTGCGGCGGCTCTCCTCAGCTGCAGGGCCCGGCAGCAGGACTCTTCTTCCCTCATTCGACACCCGCAGGGTAGGCTCCTGCCAGCTCCGGTGCTTGAAACGCGGCTCCGGCTCCTGCCAGCTCCGGTGCTTGAAACGCGGCTCCCATCGCGGCTCTTCCGTTGGAGGCGGGGTAGGCTCCCGCCCTCCTACTTCCTGTTTCCTGTTGTCGCGCCGGCCTGCCTGACTTCCTGGTCGCAGGCCGGCACAGTGACGGCGGTGATTTGCGGTACTAATTAATTTAGTTATTTATGCATTTTTATATAGCGCGGACTTTACCCGAAGGCGGGATTTCTTTCTTTATGTATTTATGCATTTCTTTTATTATGCCGAGTTGATTTGGGCAAATGAAGGAGCGGGCCTTTGCAAAATGAAACACGGGCTTTTTGTGCGGAATACACAATATTTTGAGGTAGCTAGAGAGAGTATTTGTTGCTTTGTTCGCGTTTTTCACAGTTATTAGGATTTCCCCACCATTTCTCTGCTTAAAAAAACATCATCTTTCTCCCATTCGCGTCACGGAGCGCAGAATATCTTCCAGATGTTCCCTCCATTTCTGCAGATGGCAGTGCTCATCTTAGAAAGAATGCTCAAGAAAAGTCGTCCGTGGAAAGGACACAACGCCGTTTCTGGTGTTGTTTAAGTGAGTTGGGGGAAATATAGATTGCCAGGTAGCGCTTCAAAGGTGTTGTGCAGGTACGTGTGCTAGCTTTACACGTCTCAGCCGAAAAGGGCTGCCCGCCTTCGAATTTGGAAGCTAACCCAGGGTTTGGGGGTGACACCGTGACAGCATGAAGGATCCGTGGAGGGAACGCTGGTTGGACCCGTCAGGGCCTCCGCGTGTGGTTGGAGTTATCTGTTTCCTTTAGACAGCAGGCCCGTTAGTTAGCTGTCATATGGGACGCAATTTGGGTAGCCCGGGCACGCGGTGGGCGTTCTCTAACGCTTACTAGGTATCTGTGTAGCATGTACTGACCTTGGGTGTAAGTGGCAGTGGTTAGATCCGCACTCTGTTACTGCAATAGTTGTGCCCACGGCCCTCCACCCGGCATGATAAACGTTTGCGGCATTAGTGGCTGAGTGGAGCCCGTTTCTAAAGGCACCCATTCACATGGTATTCTGAGTTCGGGAGCTTGAATAAAGCAATAAATAGTTAATCAACATATGTAAATAGAGCTGCAAAAAGTGACAAGTCCGTCTCTAAAGAAAAGCCCGGACGATAACTGTACATTGTTATGTAGCTAAAAGTAAATTTAGTATAAGTTGGTTGTCTCACTAAAAGCACATCCTTTAAAATGTTTTAGACAAAGAAAGGATTCAATTTTTCATAGCTTGACATTGATTTGCCATGGTTGTAACAAGTCAGACCAACACATAATTACACGCCACACAATTACACTCTACTGAATACAACATACACTCCACATAATACGTAATACCACTGTGCTCAACGCAACATACACTCCAAATACCACTCCGCACCACATAATTACACGTCACATAATTACACTGCACTCAATGCAACATACATTCCAAATACCACTCTGTGCCACATAATTACACGCCACATAATTACACTCTACTGAATGCAACACACACTCCACAGAATACCACTCAGTGCCACAATTACACGCCACATAATTACACTGCACTCAATGCAACGTACACTCCAAATACCACTCTGTGCCACATTACAAGCCACATAATTACACTGCACTCAATGCAACATACACTCCAAATACCAATCAGTGCCACATAATTACACGCCACATAATTACACTGCACTCAACGCAACATACACTCCAAATACCACTGTGTCACATAATTACACGCCACATAATTACACTCTACTGAATGCAACACACTCCACACAATACCACTCAGTGCCACATAATTATGCTTCATAACTACATTGCACTCAATGCAACATACGCTCAGTACCACTCAGTGCCACATAATTACACTGCACTCAATGCAACATACACTCCAAATACCACTCAGTGCCACATAATTACACGCCACATAATTACATTGCACTCAATGCAAAATACACTCCAAATACCACTCAGTGCCACATAATTACACACCACATAATTATCCTCTAATGAATGCAACACACCACACAATACCACTCAGTGCCACATAATTATGCTTCATAACTACACTGCACTCAATGCAACATACACTCCAAACAATACCACTCAGTGCCACATAATTACATGCCACATATTTAGACTCTACTGAATACAAAATACACTCCAGACAATACCACTCAGTGTCACATAATTATATGCTAAATAATTAGACTGCGCTCAATGCAACATACACTCCAAATACCACTCAGTGCCACATAATTACACACCCCATAATTACACTACACTCAATGCAACATACACTCCAAATACCACTCAGTGCCACATAATTACACGCCACATAATTACACTGCCCTCAATGCAACATACACTCCAATTACCACTCAGTGCCACATAATTACATGCCACATAATTACACTGCACTTGATGCAACATACACTCCAAATACCACTCAGTGCCACATAATTACACACCACATAATTACACTGTACTGAATGCAACACACTCCACACAATACCACTAATTGCCACATAATTATGCTACATTGTTATTAGTAATATCAATACATTTAAGTCACGTAAATACAACACATATTGCATTACAAATGCTATAGGTGTCACATTTGCGAAAGTTAAAACTATTGGCATCGTAAATAACAAAGCTATTAATTTCGCTATTTTCAAAACCAACACATAAATATAAAATTTGTCATTTACAATACCAACAGCTCAAACTTTCCTAATGCGAGACCTATTGCATTGCAAATGCTTGTTATTACTTGAGGGGGACTCTCACCTCTCTCAACTAATCACCCAATTTCTTACAAGCGCAAGGTGCAAGTAGGAGGATTTAGGCTGGTGCATGTAGGGCTCACCATATGCCTGCTTCAAGAGATGACATTTTAGTTTTCATGGTAGAGTGATCCACTGTGATGAGCCTCGTACATGGAACTTTCTTTCTCTGAATTTCAACTTGCCAAAAACATGTATGTTATGATTGGCAGACTTTAGGCATCTACTGGGAAGAGTCCAAGGGTTAGGCTGTTGCATAATCTATGAAAGAGATTACTCCAGGGAGAATTACAGCAATTTTCTGAGAGAGCTGACAGCTCAACAGCTATTCATACGAGCAGGATATTATTATGTAAACACTTTTCAAGGACATGTGCTTAGCTTTCTTGGTGGTAAAAAACACAAACATTTAAACTGTAATTACTTTTGTTTGCCAGTTGTTGGACCCGGCCCTCTCTGCAGGGTCACCCCCCAAAAAACCTTTTGCTTAGTACCCTTCTGTTTTTGCTGAAATTCGTTTTCAGGTCTCTGTGCACCTTACCACTGCTAACCAGTGCTAAAGTGCTTGTGCACAATCCCCTAAACATGGTTAAATTGGTTTACACCTGATTAGCATATTTAATTACTAATAAGTTCCTCATTGAGTGGTATACCATGTAGCCAGGGCCTGTAAATTAAATGCTACTAGTGGACTTGCAGGGCATACTGTGTCACCCACTAAAGTAGCTCCTTAAAACATGTCCCAGGTCAGCCTTTGCAGCCTTAATGCAGTTTTAAAATGTCAATTTGTTTTGACAACATAACCACAAGCCTTACACTCCCCTTTTATTACATATATCCACCCCTAAGGTAGGCCATAGGTAGCCCATAGGGCAAGGTGTATTGTAATTCAAAGATTGGACATGTACTTTTAACTTTTACATGTCTTGGTAGTGAAAATTGCAGAAATTCATTAGTCACTATCGTGAGGCCTATCTGTCCCTTAGGTGAACATTGGCTTGCCTTTTACATTTAATAAGTCAATCAATCTGTCTATCAGGATTTATAAAACACGACTAATCACCCAATAGGGTAGCCTGGAGCTTGCAGGCCCTGGAGGCTTATTCGAACAATCATGTCTTGAAGGCCATTCGGAATTCCGGAAGTGAGGTGATGGTCTGGAGTTGAGTGGGGAGGCTGTTCCAGGTCTTTGCTGCGATGTAGGAGAAGGAGCATCCTCCACTTCTGCTTCGGTAGATGGGGGGAGAATGGGCAAGTGAAAGCGAGAAGGAGCGTAGTCTTCTCGATGGCTGGTGGAAGTTCACGAGGTGGTTAATGTAGGCGGGTCCTTGGTTGTGTATTGCCTTGTGTGTGTGGGTCAGCAGCTTGAATTGGCATCTCTTCTGTACAGGGATCCAATGGAGTTTCCTGAGGTGGGGTGCGATGTGGGTTCGTCAGGTAAGGCCAACGATGAGTCTGGCTGCGGCGTTCTGTATGGTCAGAAGTCTCTGTAGAAGGTGTGCAGTGATTCCTATGTAGAGGGCATTGCTGTAGTCCAGTTGGCTGGTGATGAGGGCTTGTGTCACGGTGCGTCTCGTGTGTAGGGGTAGCCACTTGAAGATTTTAGGTAGCATGTGCCGAGTGAGGAAGCAGGCGGAGGAGACAGAGTTGATCTGTGATTTCATAGTGAACTTTTGTCAATGATGCTTCTGAGGTTTCTGGTGTCGTTGGAGGGAGTGGGGTGGGTCCTAGGTCTGATGGCCACCAGGAGTCATTCCATGTGTTGCTGCTGTTGCCAAAGATCATGATCAGAGTATGCCCAGACGTGGGTTCCTTGCTCTCTTTGCCACTGGATTCAAGCTAGCCTGGCTGATGAGGGGCTTTACCCCAAAACCGCTCCCAGGATGCTTGTTTCCGGTCCAGGGAAGACCGGGCATGGCAGTACGGGCTGGACTGTTCCCATGAGGCACAGGGTCTAGACTGATTTTCCTATTGCTGGGTCAGAACTTGGGTGGAGAAGTGAGCTTAAGAATCACGATGGATTCAACCCAGATCAGTGACTGTGGGTAAGTGCCTTAAAGGTTTCAGGGCTCCATCCGTCATCTCCTTGTGTTTGCTTTAGTCATCCTAAGTTGGCAGGGTATGCCCAGACGTGGGTCCCTTGCTCACTCTGCCCCTGGATTCAAGCTAGCCTGGCTGAGGAGGGATGTTACCCCGAAACCGGTCCCAGGATGTTTGTTTCTGGTCCAGGGAAGACCTGGCTAGGTAGCTTGGGCTGGACTGTGCCCATGAGGCACAGGTCAAGACTGATTTGCATATTGCTGGATCTGAACTGCGCTGGCGAAGTGAGCTAAAGAACGATGATGGATTCAACACAGATCTGTGACTGAGGGTGACTGTCTGAAACGCTTCAGTGCTCTATCCATCATCTCCTTGTGTTTGCTCTGTTCAGCTGCAGGCAGTTGTTCTTCATCCAGTTGGTGACGTATGTCATGCATCTGTGGAAGATTGTTCTGGTAGTGGTGCTGGGGTCTTCGGTGACTGAGAGGATGAGTTGGATGTTATTAGAAATGGGGGTGTCTAGTTGGCAGTGGTATGTACCCTTGTCCAAGTAGGTACCCTTGCTTCTAGTCAGGGTAAGGGGGATACACACTTTAGATAACCCCTGCTCAACCCCGTGGGAGCTTGGCACGAGCAGACAGGCTTATCCCAAGGAAATGTGTAAAGTATTTGTACTCAAAACACACAGTAACTCAGTAAAAACACCACAAATGGACACCACACCAGTTTAAGAATAAAGTATCTTTATCTTAACCATACTAGACCAAAACGAGAAAAATCCAACATACATGTATCAAAATATCACTTTAGAAGAGTTATTGCACAACTAGAACTTGTAGAAACAAAATAGCTTCACTTGGGGCTATTATTGTGTCATGACATGTATAAATTCAAAGTACGGCACCGACTGCGAGGTTCATGGTGTCGGCCACGGAGACACACAGACCCCCAAACAACAGTACCTTGGAAATGAAGTCTATTGACAATGCACGGTGTCGTGGAGGTGAGGTGAGGTGCTGGTGCCAAGAGATTGAGTCCGGTTTGCTGGTTGCCACGTTGGAGGCGAGACATTGTGTCAATGAGGAGGCGATTCATTGAATCCAGGACAGGGGAAGTCGGCGGCATCGGCGGTGAGGTGTCCGTTCCAGTGAGGCGATGCGAAGTCGAAGAGTTTGTGAAGTCACACTAGTCGGTTATTGGCTCTTTTATAACGAGATGCTGGTGCTGGCGGTGACTGCATCCGTGAGTATGCTGGCATCCAGAAGGCTGATAAATGCAGTCATCGGCAGGCGTTGACGGGCACCAAAGCTGTGGTGTAGGCGGGACGGTGCGTTTGGCACTTCACGAGTGGTGCCCCTGGCGCAGGTCACAGCATCGCTGGCGGCGTCACTGATGGCGTTGGAGTTTGTTTTTCTTGCTTCGCAGCACCAACCACACACTTCTCAGGGCCCAGGAACGGTAATTGGCACTCTTTTGAATGCAGGAGTCCACAAATGAGTCCAGGTGCTGGTCAATCAATCAATCAATCAGGGGTTTGTTAAAGCGCGACTACTCACCCGGGGGACCACGGCGTAGGAGAGCTGGGCTGATCGTAGGGTCCTTTGGGGTGCGTGAAATTTGAGTCGGCTGTTCAGGTATGCTGGCCCGGTGCCATGGAGGGCCTTGTGTGCGTGGGTGAGCATCTTAAAGGTGATTCTCGCCTCGACGGGGAGCCAGTGGAGTGTGCGCAGGTGCTGGGAGATGTGGCAGTGTTTTGGCAGGTTGAGGACCAGTCTTGCGGCGGCGTTCTGGATGTTCTGTAGCTTGCGGATGAGGTTTTTGTTTATTCCGGCGTAGAGTGCGTTGCCGTAGTCGAGTCTGCTGGTGACCAGGGCGTGAGTGACTGTCTTTCGGTGTTTGAGGGGGATCCATTTGAAGGTCTTACGAAGGAGGCGGAGGGTGTGGAAGCAGGAAGATGAGACAGAGTTGATCTGGCGGTTCATTTTGAGCTCGGAGTCCAGGATGATTCCCAGGTTGTGTGCGTGGTCTGTGGGGGTTGGCAGGTTTCCTAGGGCGGTGGGCCACCAGGTGTCGCTCCAGGCGTCGGGGTTTGGGCCCATGATGAGTACTTCTGTTTTGTTGGTGTTTAGTTGTAGGCAGCTGTTTTTCATCCATTTGGCGACGGCTTCCATGCCTTCTCGAAAGTTGAGTCTGGCAATGTTGGGCTCGTTGGATAGGGAGAGGATGAGCTGGGTGTCGTCTGCGTATGACACAATGTTGAGTCCGTAGGTTCTGACGATGGGGGCAAGTGGAGCCATGTAGACGTTGAAGAGCTTCGGGCTGAGGGAGGAGCCCTGGGTGACTCCGCAGGTGTTAGGTGTGGGGTCCGAGAGGAATGGGGGGAGTCTGACGCGCTGCGTCCTGCCGGAGAGGAAGGAGCAGATCCAGTCGAGGGCCTTGTCCTGGATTCCTGCGTCATAGAGTCTGCGTATTAGGGTGCGGTGGGAGACTGTGTCGAACACCGCTGATAGGTCGAGGAGGATGAGGACTACTGTTTCTCCTTTGTCCAGTAGGGTGCGGATGTTGTCTGTTGCGGCGAGGAGGGCGGTTTCCGTACTGTGGTTTTTTCTGAAGCCGGATTGGGAGGAGTCGACAATGTTGTGTTCTTCAATGAATGTGGCGAGTTGACTGTTGATGGCTTTCTCGATGACTTTCGCTGGGAACGGGAGCCGGGAGATGGGTCTGTAGTTTTTGAGGTCGGTGGGGTCCGCTGAGGGTTTCTTTAGGAGGGGGTTCACCTCTGCGTGTTTCCAGGCGTCGGGGAACGAGGCAGTCGCCAGGGAGCGGTTGATGGTGTGGCGGAGCATGGGTGCGATGGTGTCGGCGGCTCTGTTGAAGATGTGGTGGGGGCAGGGGTTCGTGGGGGCCCCTGAGTGGATTGACTTCATTGTCTTCAGTGTGTCTTCGGTGGTGAGGGCTGTCCAGTCATCAATCGCTGGTTTCCGGGTGTCGGGGTGGTTGGTGAGGGTTCAGTGTGTTGGTTGTCTTCGTCGAAGTTGTCGTAGATGCTCTTGATTTTGAGGTGGAAAAAGGTGCTGAGTTTGTCGCAGAGGTCTTGTGAGGGAGGGATGTCGGTAGACTCGCTGGTGGGTTGGGCGAACTCCTTGATGATGCTGAAGAGTTCCTTGCTGTTGTGTGCGTGGGTGGAGATTCTGTCTTCAATCGCTTTTTTCCTCGTTTCTCTGATGAGTTGATGGTGGGCGTTGGTGGCGGCTCTGAAGTTGTTGTGGGCTTCTGTGGATTTGGTGTTTCTCCAGGCCTTTTCAAGGCGGCGGCATGTGCGCCTGGATTCTCGAAGTTCGGTGGTAAACCATCTGGCTTTCTTGGCACGGGTATTGTTGTTTTTCTTGAGGGGGACTATGGTGTTGGTGCTGTCCGAGATCCATCTATGCAGGGTTTGGGCTGCGGTGTTGGGGTCGTCGTTTTCTGCGATGGTTGGGGTGGAGTTGTTAAATGAGGAGGTGAGCTGGTCGTCGGTGATTTTGGTCCAGTTTCTTTGTGGAAACAGGTGCTGGTGTCTGTGGATGGTGGGTGTTCTGAAGGTGAAGTGGACGCAACGATGGTCGGTCCATGGGAGTTCGGTGGTGTGGCTGAAGGTGATGGAGTTTCCTGTAGTGAAGAGGGGGTCGAGGGTGTGTCCTGCAGAGTGCTTGGGCTCGGTCACGATCTGGCGGAGTCCAATGTTTTGGAGGTTGTCCAGGAGGCATGTGGTGTTGGGGTTCAGTTGATTGTCGAGGTGGAAGTTGAGGTCTCCCAGCAGGGTGTAGTTGGTGGATGCGATGGCCTGCGGGGAGATAATGTCCGTGATGGAGTTGGCGAAGGGTCCGCGGGGTCCAGGGGGTCGGTAGATGAGGGTTCCTCGGAGGGCGGCGGTGGGGCTGGCCAGTATCTTGAAGTGAAGGTGTTCCATCAGTTCTGTGGACTCGTCAGGGAGTGTGCTCAGGTGGAGGCTGGATTTGTGGACGATGGCGATTCCTCCTCCTGGGTGGGTGGGGCGGTCCTTCCTGGAGATCTTGTATCCTTGGGGGATGGCGATGGCGATGTCCGGTCCCGAGGTGGTGTTGGTCCAGGTTTCGGTCAAGAATGCTACGTCCGGGGTGGTGCTGTCAAGTAGGTCTCAGATTTCTGTGGCGTGTTTGTGGAGGGATCGGACGTTGAGGAGGATGCATTGCAGGGTCTTCGGTTCGGTTGTGTTCTTGTGGGCGGGTTGTGCTGGATCCGTGTTCTTGGCGGTGCTGCAGGTGTGCCGGCAGCGGTGACAGCTGAAGGGTCCATGGGTGTCGGCAGGTGATGCTAGCTTGCAGTTGTTGTTGCAGCCTGGGTTGAGTGCGTGGAGTGCTGCTGGGTCGTAGCGTTGGCGGGGCGGAGGTCCAGGGTTCCTGGTGCTGGTCGCGGACGGGTCGCAGACGGGCGCAGACGTGCTTGCCTTTGACGCGCCTTCGGTGTGTGGTATATAAATAAATAATACCGGATCTATTTTTGGATGAATGAATGAATAACAGATAGCTCAATATAATAAGAGTCAAGATTCGAGGTAGTAGGAGTTTCTGCAGGTTTATTACAGCATAAGGACAGGATCAGGACAACCTGCATGGAACAGGGGTAACAGGGCCCGGCAGCTGCCGGGGCTGGGTCAGGAATGAGCGCGCTAACTTTTAATAACAATACATTGACTTATATACATAGCGCAAACACATAGCATTACATTGCAGTAGGCGTAGCAGTGGGTGGAGCAGAAGGCGTGACGCGTAGCAGTCGCGAAAGATAACAGTAAAAAGAGGTGTAACTGGGAGTATACATAGACATGTGATGCAAACGTAACAGAATATGTCATGAATGGGCGGGAACTTTGGAGGGGGCTACCTAAGGAGCCGGGACCTCTAACCTAATGGTGCGCGTAAACTGGCAATGACGTATCACTAGGAGAAGCTGGGGGCTACGAACTCTGTGCTAGGAGCAGAGACTAAAGTCTGGAGGGTCGGAGCGACATGTACCTAAACCCTATCTGGTATCTGATGTTTAGGGAACATGTTGATATAAACTAGAAGTCATGAGGGGAGAAGCTAACTTGACTCTAAGACTGGACCATGCATTATTCTACATGTAGTGCGTGATGAAGAATATTAAATAACCAGTAAATGCAGTATTTCTCTAACATGGAGCCGAGAAGGCTAGACAATGACGGAAACTATTGATGCAGTTCAGTAGCTTAGGAATGCAGAGAAGAAGGACTGAACTGATAGCTGGAATCATAACATACTTTTGGCAGACTCAGAGGCAGAGCCAAGCTGCACCGGGCACTGCGAGGCAGGAAGTAAGTGAAAGGTCGAGGATACAGGTGGGGGCTGTATCGCTCCTCAGCGAGGCTTTCAGGAGACAGGAGCTGAATCTGTGGTCCGGGCCCTGTTGAGGCCTGGAAACGGGGACTTTATAATGAAATAACGTGCACACTGGGAAACGTGGCAACATAACTTTACATAGGCCTGATATTCGTAGTATTCACGAGGACTGGAAACTGACATACCAGAGGTGGACACAACTGTAATTGCGTCATTAATCGGACATGGGGAATAACATATGCATATTGGTCATGCACACATAACATATGATGGATGAGGCGTAGGGACACAGAACATGGCAAAATTTACTTTTCCACATTCCCTCCTTGTCACTACGTTTCCATCAGGAAACATCAATTTTCATGATACCATCTATCATTTCATACAGTACCATTTGCTCGTCTCGAATTGTCTTGGAACGGGATTTAGAACGGGGCTTGGGACTAGGAATACAAGAGGTAGCACACATACTGCAAATCGCAGGGCCACATTGTATACAGAGGCAGCAGCTGAATATGATCGCTACTGCAATACCTAGAAAGGACAGGACTTTCCATCCCCAGGCGGAAATTATATTCCAGAACCAACCGGACCATGTCCAGGTGCCTGGATCTTGGTGTAACAGATGGGCAATTTTATGGAGTCTGGTTATAGCTGAATAAACAGACGGCGCGTTATTTGGAATGAAAATGCAGCAACTAGATCCGATGACTCTACAGGCCCCGCCCCTATCGGCCAGTATGACGTCAAGGACGAGACGATTTTGCAAAACGACAAATCTCATAGCAGATTGTTCTTCGGTTAGGTTACCTAGAGCAGAGGCAGTCTCATTTACTACAGCTTCAAGGGTTCTTGTTAACCTACGGATCAGTTTACTATTCTGGACAGGTCCTACAAAGAAGAAGAAACCTTTATTGAAATCTGTATACTGTTCTAGAGTAGTTTCAGTATAATCGACAATTGGGGACTCCCTTCTATGTCTAATGTGTACTAGATGTGTGTTTCTGTGATAATCAGATGGGGCTAGGAAAACAGGTGGCAGTAGGAAAGCAATGTAACAGGTTCCCTCCCATTCGAGGGGCAGACGAACATATGCAGTTTGACCACAAATAAAATAAGAATGACGTGAAGCTTTAAAAACAGATTTCCCACTGTCACTATACTTGATAACAGTAGTACAATCACTATGTCCTACGTGTACGGAACCATAACTACGGACACATAATTCGCCTTTGACAGGTAGTACTGAAATAGCAGGTAAGTCTGGAGTAGTATCAGACTGAACATTCAGGACCATAAAATTCGACGAATAATTACCTAAATTATATACTTCATTTTCTAGATCTAAACCTGTTCTGTGGGGGAAACCTTGCTTGTCTGGAAAACATGTACTGTTAAGAAAAGACATATCTGTTGAGGATGACGTTAACGTGGACCATGCTCCACACGAACCATTATGTGAGAATGGATAAGGAAACAGTGGCAGAACTCCCTTCGGTGTCTGGAAAGGGGGGAGTCGACCACACACCCAACAATTAGTGGCATTGCTGGTCTGGTGTGAATAATGTAACATACGGATAAATGTGTTGTTGCGCATAGCAAGGCGGTAAGAATATTCGTGAGGAGGCAGATCACTAAACGTGTGCTCTACTGTAGCATTAGCAGACATATTTACATGAGGAACTGGAAAATACAGATAGAATGCATAGCTGGTGCAGGAAATCATTATGCTGATGAATAATACGAAACTCAGAAAAACGATACATTGAATTGAACTACGACTGACTCTCTCACTATGGGGGTCTATTTTATACATGTCAGAAACAGTCTAACCGTTTCACCTAGGGGAGGACTTATACAATCAAACTGACTGACTTATTTTACTAGACCTGAGCTTTAACTTATACTCCTGTTGCGGAGTTTTCTCTAACAAGGGAGGGGTTGTAATAATGTCTTGTGCGGGACAGTCCTTAAGAGCAATATTCTGGCAGTCCTTCAAATCCTGGGAAATGTTTTTAGAAACGGATTTCAATCCTTTAAAAAGTTTAACATGAGACAGGTGGATCCATCCTTTTCTGCCTTCCAACTTCACGGCAGTACGGGTGGTCAAGAGGACCTGACGTGGCTCCTTCCAACGTGGTTCCAGCGGACTTGATCTGTCAAAATTCCGGACCATCACTAGGGAGCCTGGAACGATTTCATGTGGTGCCACCTCGGTATTGTCTGGAAAGGCGGCAGCAACCTGTGAACGACATGAGTTGAGGGCAGACATCAAGGAAGCTAGGTAATCTGTCAGCATATTACATGAAACATCGGTAATACTTCGGGGTCTAGGAGTACCCCACATGTTAGGGGGGCGGCCGAATACGACCTCATACGGGGACAGACCTGATCTGGAATGTGCAACCATGCGCATATAAAACAGGGCGACTGGCAGAGCTACTAGCCAGTCCACACCTTTTTCTTTACAAACTTTGGCAATACGGATTTTCAGGGTCTGATTATGTCTCTCTACGAGACCGGCTGCTTCAGGATGGCGTACACAATGAAACTTCCACTGGTACCCTAACAACAGGGAAACGTGCTTCATTAACTCTGAGGAGAATGGCTGACCGTTATCAGAATATACGACTCTAGGGAGTCCATACCTAGGGAAAAATTCACGAACCAACTGCTTGGCAGTGGTCGCGGCTGTGTAATCTGGGACTGGATATGCTTCTGTCCATCTGGACAAAGCGCATACAACTACAAGGACATACTTGAGACCTCGACATCGCTCCATCTGAATATAATCCATCTGGAGGACCTCAAAAGGGTGGTCAGGGGGCTGGAAACCACCTTGTTCCACCGGGACACTTTTACCTGGATTAAACTGACAACATATCATACAGGTACGGACTTTCTGCTTGGCTGCAGCTCGTAAATGCTTGTTGAACCAAATGTTCTGGATACTGTCTAACATAGCTTTTTCTCCTAAATGTGCTGGACTATGTGCGGTATTGATAATGACTTGAACCATAGAATCGGGGAGAAACCATGTGGCTCTACCCTTCGTTAACCATCCTTGATCTGTCTGGACCCCTCCTTGTTCAGACCATTTCTTGATTTCGTCGGGAGTAGCATGTAACTGGATATCTATGACATCTTGAGTAGGGTCCTTAACTGTCATGCATGTAATCGGATCTGGAGTATGTGTCATGTTAACTGGAGTGTCTGGAGTCTGTACTGTAAGCTTGGCTGTGCGGTCTGCTAGATCATTACCTTGGGAAATAATGTCAGTAACTTTCGTATGTGCTTTGCATTTCATGATGGCAATAGATGTCGGTAAATGTATGGCATCTAACAGGGCTTGAATAAGGAGACCATGCTGAATCTTGGTTCCATGAGAAGTCATGAAACCTCTCTCCTGCCAGAGCACTCCGAAGTCGTGTACAACTCCGAATGCGTAACGTGAATCTGTATAAACATTAACTCTCTGGTTCTTGGCGTGTATGCAGGCTTGTGTCAGAGCGACTAGCTCTGCTGCTTGAGCGGACAGGGTATCAATACGGTGTGTTTCAATAACTTCGGTGTCAGTAGTCACTGCATACGCGGCGACTAGTTCTCCTGTACTAGTTCTCATACATGAACCATCCACATAAAGTGTCAGGTCGGGATCTGGTAACGGAATGTCTGTCAGGTCTTGTCTTGGCTTTGTCGTAATGTTGACTACTCCCACACAGTCATGTGGGTCTGGATTTGAACTAACTGATGGTAACAGTGTAGCAGGATTCAGGACGTTGCAGCGTCTGATTTCTATGTGTGGCTGGAACAGTGTCAATTCATAACCTGTTAAACGTGCAATTGTCAAGTGCTGTGTTTGTGTTCGGTTTAAAAGAACTTCCACGGAATGTGGGACTTGTACTGTCAGGGAATGTCCTAAAACTATGGAATCACTTTGTCTGATAGCTAGTGCTGTGGCTGCAACTGACTTGAGGCACGCAGGCAACGCCTGGGCGACTGGATCTAATGTGCTCGAAAAATAAGCACAGGGCTTGGATTGTCCTGCTTGATCTTGTGTGAGAACAGATAATGCTGTACCTTCACGTTCAGTAACGAAAAGTGTAAAAGGCTTACTGTAGTTCGGTGTGGCTAGAACTGGAGCTTGACATAAAGCTTTCTTTAACTCGTTGAAACTAAGTGCATGGTCAGATGTCCAAGGGAGGACAGTCGATACGGCTGCCTCCTGTGTCGTTAACTGTATCAGTGGCTTGGCTAGAAATGCATACTGGGGAATCCATTGTCTACAATAAGAAGTAAGGCCGATAAAAGCACGTACCTCCTTCTGGGTTCTGGGCTGGGGAAGACTCGCTATTAACTGGATACGGTCTGGTGTCAACTGCCTACCCCTCTTGGACAGCAAGTGTCCTAAGTATACCACTTGCTGAACACAGAATTGAAGCTTCGAAGGTGACACCTTGTGCCCCATCTCGGCTAGAAAATACAGGACTGTAAGGGATGCTCGCTCGCAGGCACGTTCAGAACGGGCTGTGATCAGTAGATCATCGACATACTGGAGCAGGGCAGTGTCAGTTGGCATGTGAATGTTGTCTAGTTGTCTCTTGAGTGCTTGACTGTAAATACTAGGGCTTTCTGTGAAACCTTGAGGAGCGCGTGTAAACATATAGCTCCTTCCATTTAAACAAAATCCGAAAAGAAACTGGCTGTCTGGATGAATTGGAACACTGAAAAATGCATTCTTGAGGTCAATGACAGTGAAAAACGTGGCTTCGGAATCAATGGCTGTTAACAGGGAAGAGATATCTGGGACAACTGGGTACTGAGGAATAATACATTTGTTAAGCTCTCGTAAATCAATCACTAATCGATATACTGGGGGTGCATTTGGATCAGTACGTTTCATGACTGGAATGATCGGAGAATTGCATACATTGGAGTCAGTTTCTACAACCACTCCTTGAGCCATGAGCTCGTCTATAATTTTGGATAAGGCTGCTACAGCCTCAGGTGGCAATCTGTACTGTCTGATTCGTGGTAACACTACACCTGGTTTGAGAGTCACACGATGGGGTGTGATTTGCATGTAACCTACATCAGTTGGACCTTGCGCCCATAAGTGCTGTGGAACATTAGACAATCTCGAATCAAAATCTCGTAATACATAGTGACCCTTAAAGTCACGTAGGAACAGACGTATTCCCTCTGGGGAACAGCAAATAACTGCACCTAATTCTTTCAGTGTCTTAATGCCTAACAGATTTTCTGGACATGACTTAGTAAGTAACAGATCAGTAGTGCGGGACAATGGACCTACTTCTAGAGTGACTGGCTTTGATATCTCATTAACTATTGGCTTTCCTGAAAATCCAAGGGAAACATTTCTTGAGCCTGAGAGCGGAGCCCCTGGAACTTCGGCGTGACTAATTGTGGTCCTACTTGCCCCTGTATCGATCAAAAACTTTCTGTCTTTCCCTAATACTTGACTGTGAACATAGGGACCTTCTTGATCTACAGGTATCTCGATGAGAGGCAAGCCTACCTCCCTCTCTAGGCTGTTTCATGAATATGGCTGGTACTCTGGATACTCGGACTGTGCATACTGGTACATCTGTGATGTGACATGCTGTGTTGCAGCAATAGGCTGCGGTGCTGTAACTGTCTGTAGTGCATTCTGTGACTGCGGAGTCTGTGAAACTTGTTCTTGTCTAGGCGGACGTGGTCTTTCTTTAGTCTTACCAGTAGCTATATTATGTTTCAGAACTGCACACTCGTTTATAAAATGACCTGGCTGTTTACAATAATTGCAGTTCCCTTTAACGGGAGCTGCAGGATGACTGGCTTGATTCGGACCCCTCTTCTGACTGTCTTGAGGAACAGATTGTGCAACTAGCACTTTCATTTTCGTGTCTTTCATACGTTTTCTCTCGTGTTCTTGCTCTTCCCTGATTCTATTCTGGTGATACTGGAGCATCTGGAGCATCTGGGACGGGGTATTAGCTTGCCAGGTGCTTTCGACTTTCAAAACTCGATTTTTAATTTGTGGGCTTGAATTCTCGACTAATTTGGTAACAAAAAGGTGAGGGTATGACTCACTACTTGTCTTGAGACCACTGTTGATACTGAAACATTTCTCAAATCTAGAATAAAAATCACTAATATCTTCATCTTGTTTCTGTTTACAGGCTGAGATTGCATCCCAGTCTTCTTTTCTCGTTGTCAATAATCTGGGTAAAACTTGAATCAATAATTCTGGTAATTCTCTACATTTATCTCCAAGACCGGTACCTGGTACTCGTGCCTTGTCTTCAGCTTCTAGAACTGCCCAATCGATCTTTTTCTCTCCCACCTCCCATTCCTTTTCCTTTAACTTTTCATACACTCCTGCGGGTAACAGGACCTTTAACATTTTAATGATATCTGGGTAAGTGTATTCTCCCATACGGAGCATGTCTTTTAATTCTCTATGGAACCCTGCTGGATCTTTGTCATGACAGGGAATTAATTTCTTCATTTCAAGAAGTTCCATCTTTGAAATCGGAGTGTATACAAACACTCGTTGCATATCGCCACCCGCCCCTTGGACTGGGTGGACTTCTCGTAACGGATTCTGTCTGTCTATGTAGAATGATTTACTTTCTGGGGGTGAGACATGAACAAAATGCGGGTTCAGGAACGTTCTATATTTGTGGCGCTGTTCTAGAATGACACTAATTAAATCGGTACCTAGACCTCTCCATTTATACTGGAGTAACTCGTTCAGGATATCGTGTAACGGGCCTGGATCAGAATGTTGACCCTCATACAGAGTGATGAGGTGCTGGATCATATACATACCCACCAGTCGTTGCTCGGCTGGGGGCAGTTTCAGAAACATTTGTGCCACTATTTCGTCCGGAAAAGTGGTAGAATCAGTAATCCATCGGACTGCTGATCGGGCTAGTTCTTGTTCATGCATGGTACTTAATTCACTATAACCGATTCGTGATTTCAGAATGTGATCGGTAGCTTGAAATACTTGTTCTAGAGAACCTTGTTCTGGTGCTGGATGATGAAAAATAGACTTGTGTTCTAGGCGTAAATGGCGATCTGGAAATCTAGATTTTCCTACATACGCTATTCTGGCGGAATTCTCGTCTTCCTCTTCAGGATCAGAGATACTTTCTTTCTCGCTTACTTGTGCTGCTTTACGCTGGTCGTGTAACCTTATTATTTCTTTACGAATTTTCTTGTACATACTTTCCATGGCACCGACGGTCTTGTGCTTACCCTCGGCTATATTATCACTCCACCTTGTCAGGATTCTCATTTCGGCGGAATCTTTAGACGGGTAATCTTGTTCTCTTATTAGACAATTGATCAGGAACTTTAATATCATGAGCTGGATCTCGGCTTTCCTTTGAGACATAATCTCGCCAATACTTTCTGGATCATCCCCTGTACGGATGAAACGATATATTCTGTCTAGATCTTCTTTCATATTCGGTAAGGTGACCAGATACTCGGCCACCTTTCTTACGCGGAATGAATATAAAACCATATTATCCTCGCCTGGGACTGGATCATAGCAACATTCGGCAAGGGATTTTCTTATTTCTGCAACAGACTGATATCTAGGCGTACGCTGTGATGCTTGTGCATGTAATTCGGCTAACGTTAAACGCTTGTGTGGCGGCGGGGTTTGAGGAGGACCTCCTCCTGCGGCCCCTAGACTAGAATCGTCGACTGACATTCTTCGTGGCGGAGCGGGAAGTTGAAACGCTGGCTGGACCGGGGGTACCGTAGCAGGTACTCCGGTGTCTGGAATAGCGGGAAGTGCCTGATTTACAGGGACTGGCGGAGCGCGAACAGGATTTGCATATTCTGGGACTGTGTCGTCCAAGTAGGACGAAATAAAAATATCAGCTGCGGTCGGTTTATGACGTAGCCTGGTCGGAACTAATGGTGGCGGGAAATTACTGGATGCCTCTGGGGTCGCTTTTGGCAAACCTTCGGCAAGAAGAGGATACATACCCCTAATAAGGGCATGCCTCTGTCTGTCTGACTGTTCGGCTTTGACTTGTTCACCTATCTCGATTAATTCTCTTTCTTGGGCTCGTTCCTGGGATTCTCTACTTAACTCCGACTTTCTGACTTCCTTTTCGGTTCTTCTATGCGCTTCTTTACGCCATAACTCGATGGCATCTTTCTGTGACTGTCTGGCTTTCTTTTTCCATAATGCTTCTTCTACTCGCATGATACATTCGGCATCCCATGTACCCGATACGGGCCATCTATACTTTTCTTCTAACTGTTTGGTATACTCTACCCATAAATCTAGATACAATATGGCGCTTATGCCATGTTTCTGATACATAAAGTGACCTGGACTGTCCCTAGGCGGAACAGGAACTGCTTCTTCTAATAAACCCTTTCTAGTTTTTAGCTGACGTAATCTTGAAAAGAGCGGCATTGTAAACTTGAATCGGAACACAATACAATACACGAAGAACAATAACAATTGGGAAAACAATTCAGGCATACCACGATATTGGAAATACATTGAACAACATCATAACATAACAGTTCGGACAGAATACTACCTGAAAATACTGAAAACAGAAACAGAACAGATTTTCTCGAGAACGGAACAGACTAGAGTTACTGGATGCACTGCTGTAACAGTACGGAACATACCGGTCCCATAAAGGGACGCATCAAGACCCGTATCCACCTAGGTGAACACTTCGTTTGTGAGTCTGGGCACCACCAACCCACGGACCAGGAGTCAATTTAGATTGGTCCTGTCTAGATACTACCCCAGCAATGGTACTCACCGGGCAGCACGGAACGGAAGGCCTCGGACGGGACTGGACTGCTACGACGACGAACTTCGGACTTCGGACTTCAGTTACGGGTGGGCCTCCGGATACCTCGGACCTTGGACTCTCGGCTTGGGCTCTGGTCGGGACTCGCCGCGTTCCTCCACCGTCTCGTTTGGATGCTGGACCGCCTCCTCCGTCTCCTCCGTGGGCCTGAGGGATACTTGAGCAGAAATATCTGCCACTGCGCAGAAGAGTTCCGTCACGACTGCAGAGGGTCAGGGGGTCGGCGTGGCTTCACCGACGCGTGGGGAAAGGGCAAGTCCCTATTCGGGCGCCATTATGTGGTATATAAATAAATAATACCGGATCTATTTTTGGATGAATGAATGAATAACAGATAGCTCAATATAATAAGAGTCAAGATTCGAGGTAGTAGGAGTTTCTGCAGGTTTATTACAGCATAAGGACAGGATCAGGACAACCTGCATGGAACAGGGGTAACAGGGCCCGGCAGCTGCCGGGGCTGGGTCAGGAATGAGCGCGCTAACTTTTAATAACAATACATTGACTTATATACATAGCGCAAACACATAGCATTACATTGCAGTAGGCGTAGCAGTGGGTGGAGCAGAAGGCGTGACGCGTAGCAGTCGCGAAAGATAACAGTAAAAAGAGGTGTAACTGGGAGTATACATAGACATGTGATGCAAACGTAACAGAATATGTCATGAATGGGCGGGAACTTTGGAGGGGGCTACCTAAGGAGCCGGGACCTCTAACCTAATGGTGCGCGTAAACTGGCAATGACGTATCACTAGGAGAAGCTGGGGGCTACGAACTCTGTGCTAGGAGCAGAGACTAAAGTCTGGAGGGTCGGAGCGACATGTACCTAAACCCTATCTGGTATCTGATGTTTAGGGAACATGTTGATATAAACTAGAAGTCATGAGGGGAGAAGCTAACTTGACTCTAAGACTGGACCATGCATTATTCTACATGTAGTGCGTGATGAAGAATATTAAATAACCAGTAAATGCAGTATTTCTCTAACATGGAGCCGAGAAGGCTAGACAATGACGGAAACTATTGATGCAGTTCAGTAGCTTAGGAATGCAGAGAAGAAGGACTGAACTGATAGCTGGAATCATAACATACTTTTGGCAGACTCAGAGGCAGAGCCAAGCTGCACCGGGCACTGCGAGGCAGGAAGTAAGTGAAAGGTCGAGGATACAGGTGGGGGCTGTATCGCTCCTCAGCGAGGCTTTCAGGAGACAGGAGCTGAATCTGTGGTCCGGGCCCTGTTGAGGCCTGGAAACGGGGACTTTATAATGAAATAACGTGCACACTGGGAAACGTGGCAACATAACTTTACATAGGCCTGATATTCGTAGTATTCACGAGGACTGGAAACTGACATACCAGAGGTGGACACAACTGTAATTGCGTCATTAATCGGACATGGGGAATAACATATGCATATTGGTCATGCACACATAACATATGATGGATGAGGCGTAGGGACACAGAACATGGCAAAATTTACTTTTCCACAGGTGCACCAGCGGCGCGCCCGCGCAGTGGCCGCCATTAAGTAGGGGTCGGGGAGGGCTGGACAGCTGGGAGGCGGGAGCGGGGAGGGGAGCTGGATTGGGCCGGTCGCGCTGGGGGGGGAGGGGCCGCGGGGGCAGTAGCGGCGGGGAAAGGTAAAGGGAGGAAAGAAGGGATAAAGAAAAAGGGAAAATAAGCAGAAATAAGGCACAAAAGAGCAGAGATGCAGAAAAGAGCAGAAAGGTGAAATATAGAAAGAGTAGAAAAACGAGTGAAGGAGCAGAGGGAGAGAAAGGGAAAATGGGCAGAAATAAGGCACAAAAGAGCAGAGGTGCAGAAAGGTGAAAGATAGAAAGGGTAGAAAAACGAGAGAAAACGAGTGAAGGAGCAGAGGGAGAGAAAGGGAAAATGGTCAGAAATAAGGCACAAAAGAGCAGAGATGCAGAAAGGTGCAGAAAGGTGAAAGATAGAAAGAGTAGAAAACCGAGTGAAGGAGCAGAGTGAGAGAAAGGAGACAGAGGTCCACTGGACCACCAGGGATGAGGCGCAGGGAAACCTGCGGGTGGAGGAGGGCCTCGATCACCAACACTCAAGAGTGCAGGGGCAGGGGCACCTCACTTAATGGTGGAGCTGCGAGGGTGGGAGAGCAATTTCACTGACAATGAGTCAGTGGTCTTGCTCGCCTGTCCCCGCAGTGGCCGCCATTAAGTAGGGGTCGGGGAGGGCTGGACAGCTGGGAGGCGGGAGCGGGGAGGGGAGCTGGATTGGGCCGGTCGCGCGGGGGGGAGGGGCCGCGGGGGCAGCAGCGGCGGGCAAAGGTAAAGGGAGGAAAGAAGGGATAAAGAAAAAGGGAAAATAAGCAGAAATAAGGCACAAAAGAGCAGAGATGCAGAAAAGAGCAGAAAGGTGAAAGATAGAAAGGGTAGAAAAACGAGTGAAGGAGCAGAGGGAGAGAAAGGGAAAATGGGCAGAAATAAGGCACAAAAGAGCAGAGGTGCAGAAAGGTGAAAGATAAAAAAGGGTAGAAAAAACGAGAGAAAACGAGTGAAGGAGCAGAGGGAGAGAAAGGGAAAATGGGCAGAAATAAGGCACAAAAGAGCAGAGATGCAGAAAGGTGAAAGATAGAAAGAGTAGAAAACAGAGTGAAGGAGCAGAGTGAGAGAAAGGAGACAGAGGTCTACTGGACCAACAGGGATGAGGCGCAGGGAAACCTGCGGGTGGAGGAGGGCCTCGATCACCAACACTCAAGAGTGCAGGGGCAGGGGCACCTCACTTAATGGTGGAGCTGCGAGGGTGGGAGAGCAATTTCACTGACAATGAGTCAGTGGTCTTGCTCGCCTGTCCCCGCAGTGGCCTCCATTAAGTAGGGGTCGGGGAGGGCTGGACAGCTGGGAGGCGGGAGCGGGGAGGGGAGCTGGATTGGGCCGGTCGCGCTGGGGGGGGAGGGGCCGCGGGGGCAGCAGCGGCGGGCAAAGGTAAAGGGAGGAAAGAAGGGATAAAGAAAAAGGGAAAATAAGCAGAAATAAGGCACAAAAGAGCAGAGATGCAGAAAAGAGCAGAAAGGTGAAAGATAGAAAGGGTAGAAAAACGAGTGAAGGAGCAGAGGGAGAGAAAGGGAAAATGGGCAGAAATAAGGCACAAAAGAGCAGAGGTGCAGAAAGGTGAAAGATAGAGAGGGTAGAAAAACGAGAGAAAACGAGTGAAGGAGCAGAGGGAGAGAAAGGGAAAATGGTCAGAAATAAGGCACAAAAGAGCGGAGATGCAGAAAGGTGCAGAAAGGTGAAAAATAGAAAGAGTAGAAAACCGAGTGAAGGAGCAGAGTGAGAGAAAGGAGACAGAGGTCCACTGGACCACCAGGGATGAGGCGCAGGGAAACCTGCGGGTGGAGGAGGGCCTCGATCACCAACACTCAAGAGTGCAGGGGCAGGGGCACCTCACTTAATGGTGGAGCTGCGAGGGTGGGAGAGCAATTTCACTGACAATGAGTCAGTGGTCTTGTCACTGAGTTACAAGTGAAGTCTTTGTGTCCCTGAGACTTCAGAACAGATTGCCAGCACGCACAAGCCCTTGGAGATTCTTCTTCAAGTAGGTTCACAGCAAAGTTCCAGTCTTTGTCCCCTCCTTGGCAGAGGCAGCAACTGCTGGCCAACCCAGCAAAGCACACACAGCAGAGGGGCAGTACTCCTCTTTACAGCTCTCCAGCTCTTCCTCTTGGCAAAGGTTCCTCTTGAGTCCAGAATTGATCTAATCCTCTGAGGTTTTAGGCCCAATACTTATACCCCATTTTCTCTTTGTTCTTTTTGTGGCAAATGTCTCTGCTCCCAGTCCAAACCAGTTCTGTCCTCTCTGGTGTAGCTTCACTAAAGGAGGTGGAGACAGCATTGTGCAGAGGAAACACGGCCTATTCAAATGCAAGTGAAAACTCCTCCCACCACTCTAAATGCAGCCAAGGGCTATTCAGATCAGCTATTAGTCACCCAGGAAAGGCAGAGCACACCTTGCCCCCCTTGTAGCTGTCTACAGTGAATGCATATCCCCAGCTCCTGTCACTCCCAAACCAGACAGTCAATGCACAAAACAGCAGAGGCACACAGAATGGTTAAACAAGGAAATGTCTACGTAAAAGTGCCTAGTTCGAGGTCGGTTCCCTGGCACATCATTTAAAAAAACCATCTTCCTAAAAAAATGTGTTATTAAATTCTGAGTTCAAAAAGCCTAAACTTTATTTCTCTATCTTGTCCCAGTGGAAAGCTATACTTTCAATAGGGAAAAACCAATTTGGCAGTATTTCACTATCCGGACATGTAAAACACATTAGCACGTGTCCTACCTTTTACATACACTGCACCCTTCCCATGATCCTACCTTGGGTCTACCTGAGGGGTGCTTTACATGTAAGAAAAGGGAAGGCTAGGGCCTGGCAAGATGGGTGTATTTACCAGGTCTACGTGGCAGTTTACAACTACACTTTTACAGGGCTACACGAGTGGGTGGCACAACCAATGCTGCAAGCCTACTATAGTATTCAGTTTACAGGTCCTGGCACACTCAGTGCACTTTACTAGGGACTTAGCAGTACATCAAATATGCCAATCATGGACAACCAATCATAATAACAATTTGCACAGAGAGCATATGCACTTTTTGCAATGATTAGCAGTGGTAAAGTGCCCAGAGTCCTAAAGCCTACAAAAGCAGGTTAGGTTTGGAGATAACCCTGCAAAAAGTGCCATTTCTAACAGGTGTTGTCTGCATAAGAAAATTATGCTGAGACCGTGGGATCTGACAATATTGGCCAGCGGGGTCATATATGCGTTGAAGAGTGTGGGACTGAGGGATGAGCCCTGGGGGACACCACAGGTGATCTCCTTGGGTTCAGAAGTGAAAGGTGGGAGTTGGATCCTCTGGGATTTTCCGGTGAAGAAGGAGGTGTTCCGTCTGACCGCCTCCCCTGGGATGCCAATGTGGTGGAGTCTTTCCATAAGTGTGTGGTGGGATATAGTGTCTAAGGCTTCCGAGAGATCAAGGAGGATCAAAGCTTTTGTTTCTCCTCTGTCGAGGAGGGTTCGGATGTCATTGGTGGCTGAGATCAGGGCGGTTTTGGTGCTGTGATTGTTGAGGAAGCCAGATTGGGAGGCGTTGAGTAGGTGCTTCTGCTCCAGATGTATCTTGAGTTGATTGTTGGTGATCTTTCCCAGTACCTGCGCTGGGAATTGGAGCTGGGAGATTGGCCTGTAGTTTTTGAGTTCGCTGGGGTTCGGCTGAGGGTTTTTAGAGCAGTGGTCTCACTTCGGTGTCTTTTCAGGCAGCAGGGAAATGTTGCGATGGTGATAGAGGTGTTGAGTCGGGTGGTGAGATCCTGGCCGATCCTTTGGTTTCCAAGTTTGAAGATGTGGTGTGGGCATGGGTCGTTGGGAGCTCAAGTGTGAGTAGATTTCATGGTGGAAGTGGTGTCCTGGGTGGAGAGATGTTCCAGTTGGTCAATGTGTGGTTTGTGTCAGTTATGGTGGTGGGGTATCTGTTGAGGAAGTAGGTGTGGGTTGGGGTTCAAAGTTTCTGTATATGGTTGCGATCTTGTAGTGGAAGAAGTGGGCAAGGTTGGCACACAATTCCTGTGAGGTTGTAATGTTGAAAAGTTCCTTGATGTTGTTAGTGCTGGTTTCGAAGCGTGTGGAAAGGGCTATCTTCTTTGTAGCTCTCAGCAGGTGGAGGTAGAGGTTGAGGGAGGTCTTGAAGGCTGCTGTGTCAGAAGTGTCCTTGCTGGTGCACCATCTCCTTTCTAACTGTTTGCGTTCTCTTTTTCTGTTCTGAGTTCTTGGGTGTACCAGCTGGCCTTTTTGGAGGATTTTCTATGGATGTTGCTCTTGATAGGAAGATAGATGGGGTTGAGGGTGTTCGTGCAGCTGGTCTCTGAGACTTAGTTCTACCTCCGGTGGAGGGCGTTGGTCATCTTGAGGGTGGCGGTGGGGGGGCAGGGGATGCTGAAGTGGACAATGGAGTGATCAGTCCGTGTGAGTTCTGTGACATAGCTGTATTTGACACAGTGCTGGAGGTGAAAATTGGGTCCAGCATGTGTCCTGTGGTATGTGTAGGGTCGTGGACAATCTGGCTTAATCCAAGGCTGCTCGTACTGTCGAGGAGGTGTGCAGTGTTTTTGTCATTGAGGTCATTGATGTGGAAATTTAGGTCGCTGAGGAAGATGTAGTCCTTTGATTCTGAGGCACAATGAAGTCTGGAATGGTGTTGAAGAAGCTGGAGCGCGGGTCTGGGGGTCTGTATGCAAGGGTACCTCTGATGATTGTTTTGTCGTTTGTGCGGAACTTGAGGTTGAGATGTTCCAGGGGGGTGGTATTGTCACGGGGTGGTACACTGTATGGTCTCTTTGTGGATGATGGCTGTTCCTCCTCCCGGCTTGTTGGTGCTGTCCTGGTGAGTGATTATATATATATCTGTCAGGGATCGCTGCGGCAATGTCTAAGGAGGATGTGGGTTTTTGGCAGGTCTCAATGAGGAAGACGATATCAGGTGTGAGGGTAGTGATGAGGTCCCATAATTCAGTGAATGCTTGCATAGTGAGCGGGTGTTGAGAAGGGCGCATGCAAGTGCTTTTTTTGGTCAGGTGTTGTCTGTGATGTGTTTGGGATGGGTATTGGTCGGTGGGCTGGTGTGGGTGAAGTGGCTGTGCATGCAGGGGAAAGGTCCTACTGTGGAGTGTGGGTCGGTGTCATGGCAGTGTTTGTTATGGGATCCGGGGTCGAGGGGGTGAAGCTCGGTGATGGTACTATTGCCAGTATTGCCAGGGGTCATCACACCAGTCGCAAATGGGCCCAGACGGGCTTTCCTTTGGCGTGCTTTTGGCATGCGCCATTGGCGCACCCATTGCCTGCATTAAGTAGGTTCTGGGGTGGACGGGTTTCTGTTGGTGGGAAGAACGGTGAGTGGGAAAACCCAGGCGTGAAAATCCCAGTGGGAAAACCCGGGCAGCTGCGGTGTCGCTGGATCAGTCTGGCACAAGCAGGAACTGGAGGCTACAGGCAAGTGGCAATCTAGGTGTCCAGGTACCTACTGATGTGGTCGCGCTGTGGCCTGCATTTAAGTAGATCCTGGGGTGGGCGGGGCTTCTGTTAGCGGGAAGAACGGTGAGTGGGAAAGACCAGTTGGGAAAACCCCAGCAGGAAAACCCAGGCAGCTGCGGTGTCGCTGGATCAGTCTGGCACAAGCAGGAACTGGAGGCTACAGGCAAGTGGCAAGCTAGGTGTCCAGGTGCCTACAAGTGATTGGGAACAGATAAGCATTTCATGTTTGGTATCTATGAAATTGTAATTAAAAATTCTCTTTAATGGTAAATTCAGATTTTAAATTATAATTTTGAAAATGTCACTTTTAGAAAGTTGTTTTCCTGTCCTTAATCATTTGGGGCCTCATTTGTGAGAATTAACGCATCGCTGCGTGAAAGCAGCGATGCGTCACTTTAATGTAGGACGCATCATGTCGCAAGGAGTTACAGATACGTCAGTCTTTCTGACGTATCTGTAACCGCAAAAGTGACGCATTGCTGGAGTGTGTCACAAAAGTGACGCAACTCCAGCAATGTGTCCTTTACCATGGGGCAAGCCCCAAGTGAAAGGGCCTGCGTCAGTCTTATGCCTGCTGTGAGACAGGCAAAAGATATTGACGCAATTGAAATCTCATAGATTTCACTGCGTCACTTCTATGAGGCTTTTTGCGGGGGGACCCCCCCCCCGTATACATTATACCTGACGCAGGTATAATGTAGTGCAGGGGTTTACAAAGTGGCGCAACAGGAGGCATGTTTTATGCCGCCGATGCATCACAAAAAGTGACGCATCGGAAGCGCAAAACTGACGCAAGGCCTCATAAATGAGGCCCTTGGTGCGTGCAGCCTCCCCTGGGTCACATGACTTGGTGCAACTGGCAGTTACACACACCAAGCCTGGACTCTTGATTGTGGTACTAAAGGTGCTCAGTCATCCAAAAACCAAACTTGAGACTTTGAAGTTTTTGGGTAAAAACTGCTCTGAAAACCGAGAGAAGATTAGGACGGACCTGCTAGTATATTCGCCTAAGGTGCATCAACGGTCAGACTGAATTTGCGGCTGCACCCGCTACATCCTCCGCAGCAGCAAATCCTATTCAGTGGGCCTTCACCAAGGGGGTATCCTACCTCCTTGAACTGTCTTTGGCTATATCCACCTGCCTAGGTTAGCCATATTTTTCAACTTTGACCTGGTCTTGCACGACTAGATGTGCAAGGTTGGCGCTTTCATCTTTTAGTCATTCGTTTTTACAAAAAATCTTTAAAAATTCAAAACTCTGGTCTACTGATTAGATTTTTGTCGTTTTAGTGGCAAATAATTTATTAAAAATCACTCTATTTGTATAAATCGGTGTGAGATTATTTTTGTGTTTTCACTTCATTACTGTTTGTGTGCTGCATAAATACGTTACACGTTGCCTCTAAGTTAAGCCTGACTGCTTTTTGTGTCAAACTGCCCATGGTTAAGCACAGGTTAATTTTGTGACTTTTGTGGTTCACCCTGACAAGGAATGCGTCTGTTGCTTGAACACGGGTCACTCCCCCCAGTTCAACTATCAACCCAATTTTTCATACCAGTGATTTTTTTACCAATAGCATAAATGACTACAAGCACTTCCTCGTGAATCCAGGTGACTTGTAGCGCTTTCAGCAAACCCTTGCACCTGATAGAGACTACTAGCCTCAGGTTCCTTCACGTTGAGTTATCCCCAGGCGTGAGAATGGATCCGGAAAAAATATTGCCACAGCATCTCTGAGCGCCGGGGAGACCGCATCACGCGACTCCGCCTAGGCGTTGTCCGCGTATGTGACGTCAGCGAGAACACATAAGTCTCGCCACGGCGCGCCTACATCAGTTTTTTCCTTTGCCGCGTGCAACACGGATCCGGACCCTGCTCTGGGCCTGTTTAGGCCTTTCCCTTTTATTATTGCGTGTGTGTGGGAACAGTGTGCGAATGCCTTCGGGCTTTAAGACGTGCTTGTCTTGTGGTCGCCTGATGTCGGCGATGGATCCTCACCCCATCTGCATGTGGTGTTTGGGGGAACACCATGACTCCACTGATTGTGAGGCGTGCCAGTAGATGAAACCGAAGTCCCGGCGGGAGTGCCGGATGAAACTTCTCTCAGCTCGCATGTCCAGGTCGGCGGCGTCATCTTGCCCGGCCCCTGCGGAGGGTTCTCGAACCCGCTGCCTCCCTTGTCGACATCGTCCTTCTTCCAGGTTGCAGGAGCGTCGCTTGCCTGTTGGTAAGTGTTGCAGTTTGTCCCCAAGGGTCGGTTTCCGGCCTGTTGGGGGCGTGGGCTATCCGCGGGTGGTGCAGCCCCGCGTGTCGTCCCCTTATCTGCCGTTTCCTAGTGTGGGGGAGACTAGAGCCCAGATGGAGACATATGCGGCGGCTTTGCAGGCCTCGCTGGCTTCTCCTCCTCCTCCTTCCCCTCCTGGGACGTCTGCGGATCCCTCGCAGTGTGCGGGGCCCTAGTCTGTGGCATCGCCGGTGGCTCCGGCTCCGGCCCCGGATGCGGCTGGCTCGGATTCAAGTTTGGAGGATGTGGTGCCGTTGGGGTGCGGCCCTTCGGGGGTCCCTCTTTCGGACCATGGTGCCTCGGCTTCGCCGCAAACTCCTGTGGGAGTCCCTGTGGTGTTGCAGGAGGTCGCTGGGGCTCAGGACGCCAACCACCCTCTCGGTCCTCTGGACAGGCGCCGGTCTTGTCCGAGGGTGAGGTGATGCCGCTCTGCACCGTTGGCTGCTGGCCCTGGCAGCGCCACAGGGGTCAGCGGAGGACACCTCTCGTCCCGTCAGGGGTCAAGGCTGGCGGGGGACTCCTCGTCCCTCCCCGGGTCCCTCTCGTCCCTCCACGCAGGCAGCTGCCTCATCAAAGGACAGGTCGGCGCCTTTCTGGCGTCACTCTTTCGCCGCCCCAGCTCCGGCCCAGCCCCGGTCTCCGGCGCCGTGCACCGTGACGGAGACGCCCCGGCGTCTCCCCCGGCGCCGGACGACGACGACAATGTCCTGCCTCAGATCGCGGACTCTATGGCGCCAGGCCGACGTAGGGTCGTTGACTCGTCTTCAGACGCCTCCTCTCTTCCAGAGGTTCGGCGCTTGCTGCTTTCGTCCTCGCCGGAGACGGACCGCCGCATCGTGGCTTTTTCCGCGGCTTTGTCTAAGGGCGGCTCCTCGCCGTCTCCGCGGCCGCGGTCTTCATCAGAGAAGCCGCAGGTTCCCCACTCCTCTGTCCCTCTTCCTTCTTTCCGGACCTGGCCCTTCCTTCCTCCGGTTGGCTTGGGAGATGGCCACCTTAGCTTGCAGCCGTCACCTAACGAGGAGCTGCTTTCCCCACTGCGGGGCCCTACGGAGGTGGGTGCGGCCTTCGCTCGCACTGTTTCCACGGCTGTGGGAATTTTGCGCATGGGTGATCCAGCTACCCATTTCCCCGCAGATCATCTTCTGGAGGTTTTCCATCAGGGCTCTGGTGGTCGGGAGCTGTTGCTTCCCTTCGAGGATTCACTCCATTCTTCTCTCTTGGTGACTTGTGGCCGTCCCGCCAAGGGTGACCCGGTGCCCCAACACCTTTTGCACCGCCACCATCCGGCGCCACGTGATCCGGTGTGTCTTTCCCTCCACCCCTCTACCAGAGGCCCCCTTTTACAGAATGCCTTTCCTTCTCTGCCGCCGCTGTTGTCTCCCCCATCATGGGAGGCCCCCTGGCTGGACTCCTGGGGCCGCAATATGTTTGTCTCAACCAGTGCGGGCCCTTAACATGCTGTGTGTTTTGGCTAGGGCAACTTCATTTTTGTGGGACTCGGCGGAGTCCCTTATGTCTAACGCTTCTCAGGAGGGTGCCTGTGTTGATTTGAGGCACCAAGTGTTGGATGGCCAGGAGCTGGCAGCGTTTATTCTTCACTTCGCTCTGCACATCTCAGAGGTGCTCGGTCGTGCTATGGCTTCTTCGGTTGCCCTTCGTCGCCATGCCTGGCTTCGGGACATTGTGTTCCCCGTAGAACGTTTGAGAACGGCTGGTGGACTTTCCCTTCGATGATGGTCTTTTGTTCCACGCCCCTGCGGACTTGGCCAACCAGAGGTTCTTGGCGGGGCTTCGTCCTCCTCCTCCCCCTTCTTCTCCCCCTCAGTCACCCGTGAGTAGATCTGGTTCTTGGAGGTGTTCTTTTGTGCCGGTCGCCCTATTTGTCTGTTCTGTGTGCTTCATGGCCACTCGAGTCCTCCTTGTTGAGACTGTTGTTCTGTTGGCTGCTGGCCGGCCCTTCTTGACTGTGTGTTTTTGCTTTGGGTTTTCTACACCATGCTGGCCCTGAGAATAGGCTTTCTGTTCTTTCTCTTTGGCTGCTTGACAAGCCTTCTGCTGGGTTTTTCTGCTGGCCTGTTTGTTGTCCTCTGCTGCGGAAGTTTTTCCTAAGAGGTTCCCATGTCTTGGGACGTAAGATGCCCTATGTGGGGTAGTGGTAGCTGTTATATAGCTCTGTCATGTGCTGGGGAGCTGCTGTCGCCTTCGGGCCTCTGCTCTCCGTGGCGTTATGGAATGTTGCTGTTGCAATCCTCTTGCTAATGACTTGGCATGGCTTGTGTTGCGCCCCGGGGTGTCCTTCTCCAGGGTCGGTGGGCTGTTTGCCTGGTCGGGCCTGCTGTCTGCGGCCTGGCATCCTGGCTCTGTCTGGTTCCACTTCTTTTTGGGCAGTGTGTGCGGACTCCTCCCTGGGTGTGTCCCGACATTCCTGCTATCTGTCTTTGGCTGGCGTCTGGCTTGCCCGTGTGCATCGTTCCGTGGTGTCCTCGGCGTCTGGCTGAGCTTGCCGGTGCCGACCTCCTGTTTTTCTGCACCATTGTATCTTCTTGGCGCTTTAGCGGGACAGTCATCCTTGCCTTGTCCACTTCTTCCAGTGGGCCTTACACTCAGTTCTGCCTCTTCTCTCTGTGGGAGGAGATGGTCCCTGACTTCTTTTCCCTCTTGCGGCAGCAGTCTGTCCCTGCGGGGCGTTGGACGGTTCTTCCTGGGTGACCTTCAGCTGCCCTTTCGGCTTCCGCCTGTTGCATGGCTCCGTTCTGTCTGGGCTTGTCTTTGCTCTACCTCTTCTCCTTGGAGACTCTAGGTTGCTCTTCTCCTTCGGTGCTCCTCTCCCTTGCCATGGCCTTGGTTGGAGGTTTTGTTGCCATGTATGGGCGTGGGGTGCTTGGCCT
The DNA here is from genome assembly GCF_964261635.1 of Lissotriton helveticus. NCBI lineage: Eukaryota > Metazoa > Chordata > Amphibia > Caudata > Salamandridae > Lissotriton > Lissotriton helveticus. The sequence continues at coordinate 1,920,414,759 of NC_136065.1, forward strand.
CCTTTCACCTTGCCTTGTTTCCTCTGCTGAGTGAGGACAGGCTACCTCTTTCTTCCCTTTTTCCGTATCCCCATTGAGGCTGGTGGTCTTCTGCTGGTGGGGTTTCCGCTTGCCTGGAGGGACGGGGCTCCTCGTCCTGTCTTGGGACTCGGCCTCCGTGGGACCCTCTGTTATGACCAGGCGCGTGGGGTCCTCGGGCTGACCCTCCTTCCCCTTGGGTATGGCTAGGGTATCTATTCTTTGTGAAGGAATCTGCGGGTAGTAGTCTCTATCAGATGTACGAGTTACTTACCTTCAGTAACGATGTATCTGGTAGAGACGATTCTAGACGCAGATTCCTTCACGGCCCACACTTCCTCCCCGTTCTGCGAGGACTTTTGGCTTGGTCTTTTGCACTCGCCTCCCTGTGGGTGGCTGTGTCTTCTATGAGTACATTCTTTCCCTCTTTCTGACAGGATGTTCGTCCTGTTTAATTGTTCTTTTTCCTCCCCTTTTGGCATATTGGAGGATAGGTTTACAGGCACTTCTGTGCCCTTACGCTCTGGTCGCTCCAGGTTGGGGCCTACCTTCCACCCCATCCCCCTCCCCTCCCTTCCCCCTTTCTTACTAGGGTTCTGGGCCCTCTGCTTCCTCTAGGTTGGGGTCTTTTGGCAGTGCCTCTGCCCTTTCTTATGGGGGTTGTCACACTCTGTGATGGGGCTGTCTTGGAGTTTTGTTGTTCCTCGTTTGTCCCGGACTGGTTCCCCTTCATTGTTTTTGTTTGGGGTTGTAGTCCTACTACATTTTATCGTGACATTTTTACATATGTGTTTTGTCTCCAGGGGGCTATCTCCGTACTGGCAGGGTTGCTGCTCAGGATTGGGCTATGTTCTTTATTCTTTTCCCTGCCTTTGGGTGCTGCAGTGCCTGGCACTGCTCTTATGGTATTGTTCCTCACCATTCCTTTTTCTGCTCTTTTGCACATGGTTCCTATACTCTCTCAGTTTTGTTTGATGGCTCCGCGTTGTGGCACGGAAAAGTTCTCCGAAGAAAACTGATGTAGGCGCGCCGGGGCGGGACTTATTTGACCTTGCTGACGTCACGTACGCGGACAACGCCTGGACAGAGTAGCGTGATGCTGTCCCCCCGGCGCTCAGGGATGCTGTGGCAAAAAGTTTTCCAGATCCAGTCTCACGCCTGGGGATAATTATACGTGAAGGAATCTGCGGCTAGAATCGTCTCTACCAGATACATCGTTACCAAAGGTAAGTAACTCGTACTTTCTACCCCATCACACTTTGCATTCTGGGATTCCCTTTTAATATTAGAAGAATACATCTTTAATGTACCAGTGTACAAAGTGCTATTGGCCAATAATAGAGAGTGGCTGGAAAAGTAGCATACTGCATGGTACTACTTGCCAGATGTGGACTGCCTGTTTAGGGACCATAGCAGATTTAGCAGCAGATTTTGTAGAAGATTGGTATGTATATATGCACAAATGCTGTATTTTTATAGGGCAAACTTAGCCAAAGACTATGTTTAAAGAGAGTGTAGGATAATGGGGTGACCCAGTAACGCGCAGAACCTGGGGATTTATACATTAAAGGAACAGTGGTTCTGTGAATTTTTTTTCGTAATTTTGTATCCCTCCTTTTAGATGAGATTGACATTTAATGTGAATAATAGTATCTGAATTCAGTCCAAACCCAAAAAAATACATATAACCTCTTGTGCTTCTTAAGTATGATTTTATAGTGGATTCGTGTACTCAAAAAAATATGTATTTGTTTAATTTAAATTAAAGCAAGTACAAACACACACAGATAGACAGTATACAATTACATTTAAATATGATAATGTGAAGTGAACACGAAGAAATATATATACATATCACAACACAATATATACATGACGAATGAACATCTATTCAAAACACACATGTAGACACAGTGTGAGATATTTCTAAGTATGAATATGCCCAGTATGAAATTAATCGTGTTTTTCTTATTTGTTCGGGGTGATCAATCACACTTGGCATTAAGTGTCAACGTTTCGACCCCTGGAAATATTGCAATTAAGTACTCATCTTTGGGGGGGGGGGTCTTCTTCAGGACTAGATAGGTAATTTGTTTGTGGCCTGTTATGAGGTATTTTAATATTTGGTGGGGTCTGGACAATAATGAAAAGTGGAGATACCTTGTGTCTCTGCTCACCTTCTAAGAGGTTCCACTGTGATATCGTTATGTCAGCACGGTAGCTTGTACATGATAAGCGATGGACCTGTCAAGAATAAATTATGCCTGTCACCATTTGATGTTAAATGATGAAACATTTTCGTGTTGTGTAGTGACCTTTCAGAACCTGTACCTGATTATGACGTCTCTCTTCGTGTTCTGTTGCTAGGATTAATCACGGGCACAGCATGCCTGTATTTCTATAATGAGATGATGATTTAAATTAATTATAGATATGTCTACTTCCATGTCAGGTGCAAAAGTTAACAATCAAAGTTTGATATTCAAAGTCACTAACCTCCGGCATCTGGCGCTCGGGGTTCCAAAGAGAAATCCCTCCTTAACCTCATGGCTGCTGGAGCGATTCCCCTGCAGTGCTGGGCCGTAATAAAAACTGGTGTGGCCATGACGAGCTCAGCTCGTCAGGAGCACCTGAGAGGTATATGCCATGACGAGCTGAGCTCGTCATGAGCACCAAAGGGGTTAATTCAAAAATACTTTGCGGGGCTTACCGCCTCCAACATTGGCTTCATAAAGGTATCAAGGCTATTTCATTGCCTGAAAATACTCTGGGGAAAGAAAAAGGGTTCTTTTAACAAAGCCTCCATTAATCAAATGCAACCGCGTAACTCAGGGTTATTCTTTTTAGTTATAAACGTGGCGGAGCCAGCAGCCTAGATGTCTTACCTGCGGCCATGAAAAGCTCGGACTGGAAAACCGGGAAACTAAGTTCACAAGTGATTACTCTCTTAAATACGTTCTCTTCAGGCAGTGCGAGCGTGTCCTGAGCGTCCTTGTGTGAGGAAGCTACGTGCTAGACACGACTGCCATCTAGTGGGGATCCTCTCCAAAGTGCATCCTTGATTTGTTACCAGGGAACGAGGCTAAACTAACAGTTCGTTCCAGATTAAAGGCCATCTGGCAGATGCATCAACGTAGCCTTTTGCTATTCCTAAATAGCGATTTTTAAGGAATCCCTATTTAGGAATAGCAAAAGCCTATGCATGTAGGAATCTCTATTAAAATAGCGATTCCTAAACATTCCTTAATTGCTACTCGCAAATTGCTAGTCGCAATTAAAGAATGCTGTCCCATTCATTCCTATGGGCCTATAGCCCCATAGGAATGAATTGGAGATTGCATGAGCAATTTGCGAGTACCAGTAGGGACTCGCAAATTGCTCATGCAATTTCAAGGGTGCAAGGGTGTCAAGAAGACACCCTGTTGCACCCCTGAAATTGATCTCTGCACATATGTTGCACACACACATGCCCCAAGGGCATGTGTGTGCGCAACATGAAACTTAGAAAAATTCACAAAAGAGCTTTTTTCAAAGTTTTAGCAAATTACCATGAAGTTCAACTTCATGGTAATTTGCTACTCCTATTAGCGAATTCGCTAATTTTTTTACTTTCATGCATTGCATTTAAGGAATCTCAATTTGGGATTCCTTAAATGCAATCACAATTTAAGGAATCTCAATTTAGAGATTCCTTAAATTGCGATTTTTGCATTTGAGATGATGCATCCCAAATGCAAAAATACCGGGAGCAAATGGGCAGATTCTAAGAATCTGCCCATTTGCTCCCGGTATTTACTTTGATGCATATGCCTGCATATGTTTAAGAAAGTAAACACGGTATATGAAAGTGCCCACGTTATGTGCTGTTGGATTTTGGGCAACGCTATCAGTGGTTACTGTGTCGAGGCGTGACAATGTGCATGTTCCTGCTATGGACACATCATGCGATTTTACATATTAAAACCGTTAGTACCATTAAAATACTTGTGTTTAGTCAAATTTCATATAGTATAGTTACATAAATAGTATATTAGTCACATTATCCTGTATAATAACAACAATATCTTATATATCACATATATATAATAAACTAAAGTTACTTTCCATCAGGTATCATGTATAATACGGAATAAACATCTACCTGTTATTCATACATCCAATGTGTTATGATTTAGGCAGGTCTCCATTCATCACAATGTTCCACATTTACGTTGCACGTTACAAGAACAGCGTTGTAAGATTTGTGTCTTTATTTTCTGCTTAGTCTGCCCTACGTAAACTTTTTTACAGGGACACCTGATTAGATAAATTACGTCCTGTGTGTTACAGTTTGTATAATGATGTAAACTGTATCTTTTGCCATCGTGCAGGAATTCTTTTTGTTCCACCGTGAGCACACATGCTTTGCAAAAGCCACATTTATAATGCCCTTGTAAGGGTGGCAGCATTAACAGAGATCGTGTATCTGGTGCTGGCTCTTCTCTAAGGTATGAGCTGACGACATAGTCCTTGATGTTTCTTCCCCATTTGAATGCAAACAAGGGAAGTTCTGTACTACCTATTTCATCTGAAACTAGGTGCCAATTCAGGTTTATAATCCTCTTAATTTCGTTACTCCTATTACTGAATGTGGAAACACAGACAATCCGATTGGTATCAGTGGATTTGTTAGTGTTGGTTTGTAGAAGTATATCTCTATGACAATACCACTCCCGCTTCCTAGATCTTTTGAGGAGACTGCGTGGGTAGCCATGTTCCAGAAGTCTCTGTGGGAGAGAATCAGATTCTTTAAAGAAATCCGACCTACGTGTGCAATTCCTGCGAAGTCGCAAGAATTGCCTGTAGGGAAAATTGTCTCGCAAGTTCCTGGGATGATAGCTCTTATATCCCAACAGTGTATTTCTCTCTAATGGTGTTCTATAGAGTGACGAATATAGTTCATTATTTTCACTCTGTACAGTTAGATCAAGAAAACTAACCTGCTCTTTGCAGTAGGTCATAGTCATCTGAATATCATTAGATATTCCATTGAGCCAGATACAGAATTGCCAGTCCATATCATGAGGACATCATCGATATACCTCTTCAACAGATTAATATTCTCTGTGAAAGGGTTATCTGGATTATAGATGTTCTTATCCTCATAGTTGTCCATATACAGATTCGCTATGTCAGGAGCAAATCCTGCACCCAAGGCAACTCCTTTAGTCTGGTAAAAGTAATCCTTCTGAAATATGAAGAAATTCTTAGTCATAGCCACCTCAAGTAAACCAGTGATAAAATCTGCGGGTATGTCTTTCTCTATGCTCAAGGATATCATGAGCTATGGCTAGAGCTTCTCTCTGTGGAATACTCGTGTATAACGAGGCCACGTCCATTGTTACCAGTATCTGTCTGTTCTTATCATAGGGGCGGTCTTCTATCAAATTAATGACTTCCATGGTATCACGGATGTAGGACCTAGTCTTGGAAACCCAAGGTTGCAAAAAGAGATCTACAAACCGACAAAGGGGCTCCAAGATCGAGCCACATCCAGACACAATGGGTCTCCCTGGTGGTTTGTCCCTGTTTTTGTGAACTTTTGGGAGCGTGTAAATCATAGGGATCCGGGGCTCTTTCTGAAAGGCCAATACCTTGTTCTCTATGGACTCGTATTTAGTTTCTCGAAGAAAGAGTTTTTGGCTAATATAGATAATGGGTCTCTCTTCTTGGTTTGTGTCTTCAGTTTGTGATAACAAAGCCCCTAGTCCACTTTCTGATGCATCGGTTTGGAGTAAAAATGCCTTGGTATAGTTGGGGCTCAATAAGAACGGTTTGGAAGTAATGTTTTGTTTTTGTAGTTGAAAGGCCTGTGCCTCCGCTATAGAAGGGTGTTGGAGACGTTTTTCAGTTTGCACATTCTTTTTGAGGAGGTCGGTTAAGGGAGCAGCGATATGTGTGAAATTTGGATAAACCTTCTATGGTATCCTAACAGACCCAGGAAGGCTCTATGTTCCTTTCTGGATCCAAGAAAATGTATTTGAGAGATAGCAGCTACTTTTTCTTTCTGGCATCTTATGCAGCCTTTCCCTAGAAGGTACCCCAAGTACTTTACCGATTTTGAGGCCAAGTGGCTTTTAACAGGGTTGATGGTTAGTCCACTTTCTCCTAAGGCTTGAATGATAGTGGTTAGATGTTTCAAATGTTCCTCCCAGGAGGGATTATAGGTGATTATGTCATCTATGTATGCGGCTGCAAGTTCTCTGTAAGGTTATAACATTTCATTCAAAAATCTTTGAAAGGTAGCCGGTGCACCATGCAATCCAAAGGGGAGGACCCTGAAGTGGTATAGACCCTGGGGTGTGGCGAGGGCTGTTTTCTCTCTGTCCTTTTCTCGCAAAGGCACTTGCCAGTATCCTTTACATAAGTCCAATGTGATTATATTTTGGGCTTTCCCTAGACGTTCTATCATTTCATCAACCCTGGTGAGAGGGTAAGCATAGAATTGGGATATTTTGTTAACTTCACGAAAGTCAATGCAAAAACGAATGGAGCCATCCGGCTTTGGTACTATTACTATTGGTGAACTCCATTCATTTTTAGATGGATGTATGACCCCGAGGTCAAGCATTTGTTGGATTTCTTTCTCAATAGCTTCCCTTCGTGACTCCTGGATATGGTAAGGGTGTAGGCGTACATTTTTACCAGGTAGTGTGTGTATTTCATCATCAATAATGTTGGTCTTCCCTGGTAGGAGGGAAAACACCCCTTGAAAGGGTTTTAAACATTCTGCGAGTACCTGTTTTTGAGGATCGGGTAGGTCTGTATCTATGCCCCGTTCTACTAGTGATGAAGGGGTTCCTATTAAAACAAGGTGTGCTTCTTCCCACTTCTTTATCAAATTAATATAGAAGATTTACGTGTTCCTCCTACTTGTGTACATCTCTAATTTGTAGGTTACAAGAGTTACTTTTTCTATGATTTTATATGGGCCTTGCCACTGTCCTATTAGTTTATGTTCTGACGTAGGCATCATAATAAGTAACATGTCTCCTATATTTTAAGTCCGTTCTTTTGTTTTCTTGTTCTATTGAATTTTCTGAGACATTTGGGCCTGTTCCATATTAACTTTTACAATGTCTCTCACCTGATTCAAATGTGTTTTTAGGTTGGACACATAGTCTAGAAGAGGTCTTTTCCCATCCTTTTCTTCTTCCCACTCCTCCCTGGCTATATCCAACAAAGTTGGGGAATATCCAAGACGTTTTTGTCGTCCACATCGTATGGCAAATAAAGCCAGTCTTCCAATTTCCTTGCCTCCAGATTTAACAACTTCTTTAGAGTGATTTTCAAGGTGGCATTATGCCACTCCACTAGCCCATCGGTTTGTGGGTGATATGCGGCTGTACAAATTTGCTTGATATTTAGTTGTTGACAAACTTGTTGCATTAGCTTAGATGTAAACGGGGTGCCCTGGTCAGTAATAATCTCTTTTGGGAAACCAACATGGGAAAATATAGTAATCATAGCCTTAGCTATTTGAGTAATGTTGGGATATCTTAGGGCCACTGCTTCGGGGTATCTGGTAGCATAGTCTACCAAGACCAACAACTAAAAATACCCACTACGGAAAGGGAGGAGGGGACCAAGTTTATCCATCCCCACCGAGGCAAATGGTTTGTCTATTATGGTTAGGGGTCTTAAAGGGATTTGCGGGGTACATGTCGGCTATTTTTCTGGCAAGCAGGACATTCTTTACAGTATTTCCATATTTGTTGGTATACTCCAGGCCAGTAAAACCTGTCCAGGATGGTTTTCTCGGTTTTGTCTGTCCCAAAATGGCCACCTAAAAGATGGCTAAGATGGGCCAAGAATAATACTTTCTCCCAAAAGGGCTGTGGTACTAACAACTGAACCGGCACGTTCTTTCCTCCCTTCTTGAATAATAACCCGTGCTGTATAAATAACTGGGGACCTACTTGGTGAGGGTCCTCCTTTTCTGTGGCTTCCTAGAGTGTAAGGTCTTTGCTTTGGGCGGAATTGAAGCTGCTATCATGGTTCCACAATTTGTATGCATTATTAATTAGAACCCTTTTAAACCAACTCTTTTTCTCTTCTCTTTCTGTTTTCTGCTTTTTCTGTCTTTTCCTATGGTCCATTCATGATCCAGGTCCTGTGAAAAAGGGGTGGTTTCTTCACACTCATCTCCTTCCTCTCTTTTCTCACTCAGTAGTGTGGCTATACGGGGGAAGTCATTTTCTAGGAGCATGGGTTCAGGCAGTTTCGGAATCAGACCTACCAGTAAGGGTACGGGTGGCAGAAGGCTGATGCTGGATGGAGACTTCAGTCATGGGGCAGGTTTTACTGTTTCCATGAACACACTGAGGGGCATATTAGCAAGAACCTCACTAAAATTATCGCCGTTTTAGCGGCCGGAAAACTGCAGCTAAAATGGCAATAATGGGCTTGCTAATTTGCGTTATAGAATTCCAATAGAAGCCCAGGTTAGATGTCCTGCACATCTAACCTGGGCTTCTATTTGGAATTCTATAATGCATATTAGCAAGCCCATTATCGCCGTTTTAGCAGCAGTTTCCTGCCGTTAAACAGCGATAATTTTAACGAGGTTCTTGCTAATATGCCCCTGTATTTCAACAACTCTGTGCGTAGGGGAACACCCTCCCGGAATAGCTTGGGGTCTCAAAACGCTTTGCAAACATCCTGTGTTACTAATGCTTCTTTCAGCTCCCCATTAACTTTTTCTCTCCTATTATACGGGAGGTTGTTCTTATTAGTCGAAGAGTAGAGGGCCCATGTGTGCCCCACTTCCATGGGCTCTTCTCTCTGTGGGCAGTTACAAGCAATATGTCCATAGGCCCCACACTGAAAGCATTTGGGTCCCTGGGGGGTGGCGGACGGGTGAAGACAGGCAAGGGGCATGTGACTAGGATTTCCAAATGAGGTCGCACACTGCTCGTCCCATCAGCGTGTGACCCCGGAGCATGATGGTCGATGTAGTAGGTATCAGCGGGTGCGCTTCTACCCGAGTCTTGAGTCTTGAGGGTGTTCACTGGTGTGCTTGCCATCCCTGGACACGTGTTTCGCGGTTATTACCGCTCGTCAGCAGCGATTAGGCGTGTGCACGGGGTTGCTGCGTGGGCTGCCGAAAATATTATAGGTCCAGATACCTCTTGTGGCGCGCAGGTGCGGAATCTCAAGGTCGTCACCTCCACCGGCTCAAGGGAGCCTGAATAAATAGTATCTCCAAATGAGGTCGCACACTGCTCGTCCCATCAGCGTGTGACCCCGGAGCATGATGGTCGATGTAGTAGGTATCAGCGGGTGAGCTTCTACCCGAGTCTTGAGTCTTGAGGGTGTTCACTGGTGTGCTTGCCATCCCTGGACACGTGTTTCGCGGTTATTACCGCTCGTCAGCAGGGATTAGGCGTGTGCACGGGGTTGCTGCGTGGGCTGCCGAAAATATTATAGGTCCAGATACCTCTTGTGGCGCGCAGGTGCGGAATCTCAAGGTCGTCACCTCCACCGGCTCAAGGGAGCCTGAATAAATAGTATTTCCAAATGAGGTCACACAGTGCTCGTCCCATCAGCGTGTGACCCCGGAGCATGATGGTCGATGTAGTAGGTATCAGCGGGTGCGCTTCTACCCGAGTCTTGAGTCTTGAGGGTGTTCACTGGTGTGCTTGCCATCCCTGGACACGTGTTTCGCGGTTATTACCGCTCGTCAGCAGGGATTAGGCGTGTGCACGGGGTTGCTGTGTGGGCTGCCGAAAATATTATAGGTCCAGATACCTCTTGTGGCGCGCAGGTGCGGAATCTCGAGGTCGTCACCTCCACCGGCTCAAGGGAGCCTGAATAAATAGTATTTCCAAATGAGGTCGCACACTGCTCGTCCCATCAGCGTGTGACCCCGGAGCATGATGGTCGATGTAGTAGGTATCAGCGGGTGCGCTTCTACCCTGGAAATATCAAGTACTTACTTGCACCAACTTTGGTGAAACACTCACAAACTTTTTCCCAAACTCTTCAAGTTACACGCACTGCATATACCAGAATGCAGCGGGGCGATCCGGAGGAGAGGCTAGCAGTGTGCTCCCATCGTTGTTTTCTGTTAAAAGGGCTCCCGTGAGCCCCCAAGCTGACGAGCTTTTGGCGATGCACCTGCGCGCCTAAGAGGCAACGAAGCCTGTGACGGTTGTTTGGCGGCCTTCTCAACCACCCCAGAACTTTTCGCTACTGATGAGGGATACTATCCCAAAACACGAGCCATGTCTCGTGTCTAGAGATTCTGGAAATATCAAGTACTTACGTGCACCAACTTTGGTGAAACAATCACAAACTTTTCCCCAAACTCTTCAAGTTACACGCACTGCATATACCAGAATGCAGAGGGGCGATCCGGAGGAGAGGCTAGCAGTGTGCTCCCGTCGTTGTTTTCTGTTAAAAGGGCTCCCGTGAGCCCCCAAGCTGACGAGCTTTTGGAGATGCACCTGCGCGCCAAAGAGGCAGCGAAGCCTGTGACGGTTGTTTGGCGGCCTTCTCAACCACCCCAGATTTTTTTCTCTACTGATGAGGGATACTATCCTGAAACACGAGCCATATCTCGTGTCTAGAGATTCTGGAAATATCAAGTACTTACTTGCACCAACTTTGGTGAAACACTCACAAACTTTTTCCCAAACTCTTCAAGTTACACGCACTGCATATACCAGAATGCAGAGGGGCGATCCAGAGGAGAGGCTAGCAGTGTGCTCCCATCGTTGTTTCCGGGCATGTGACTAGGGTTACGGTGTCTGCTTTCCAGATATTCGGGAGGGGCTTAGCATGCTTGGACGGTCCTCCCCCTGCATGCTTCCAGGAACCCTCTTCCCATCCCCATTGTAGTTTCTGGGCTCTGTTAAAGGGTGTGGCTATTTCTACTGCCTTCTTCATGGTGAGTAAGCATGGGCGGATTTTGCGGATTGGCAATCCGCGAACTTGCGTATTTACGGATTCGCAATCCGCGAAGATCCGCGAACTCTAGCGGATTTGCGGATTTTTCCGTTTTTTGTGTTGGCGCGTGTTCGCGCCGATTTTGGGACAAGTTCGCAATTGCGAACTTACTTTTCGGCTTGCAACGGCCGCGACTATGTTGTTTCTACGTCTGGTTTATCATCACAGGTTCACAGCACCCTCTGTTTCACCACTGCCACCCTCTGGGACACCCATGCCACCCTCTAGTACATCCTCACTGGCACCTATTAGGTTTATTTATCACTGTAGATTATGGTGGTTGAAAAAAGCAAGCACACCTGCCCTTCTTCAACTGCCATCAATTAATTTGTGTTTCATTAATGTGTCAGTAATTTTGAAAGTTCCAGTCTGGCTGGCACCTGCTTCCTTCCTTATCTGTAATTTGCTTTTTGTTGCAGTGAAATTTTTTTTTCACAGGACCTTTATGGTGCTATTCTATGAGCCTGCTGTTTGGGTCATAGCAGGGTCATAGAATAGTTGCAAACTCTGGAGGGGCCCATCAGGAAGCACTACCTTGAATGTTACTAATGTTAAGTTTGAACTTTTGCACCTGCTCATTGCTTTCATTTTAGCTAAAATCGTTTTTTCTGCAATTTCGCGCGTTTTTTGGGGCGCGAATCCGTGCGAGATCGATTTCGGAAGCCGCGAATACGTGCGAATACAAAATTGTTTTTGTTGCGACGTGTATGTTCGCGTGATCTTGCGCGTGTTCGCGAGGCGCTTCTAGCTATTCGTTTGCCAAGTTACCCTATCGGTCGTACACGGGCGCGGCCATCTTGTTGGCGTGACGTAATTCCGTTTCCGCCCGCTATGTGTAATCTCGCAAAGTGTGCTGCTCGCTAGTACAATTTCGCGCGTACTCGCAAGGAAAATCTCGCGCGAACTTACCCACGCGGTCGTGAAAGGGCGCGGCCATCTTGTTTCTCATTCATTGCTATGGTTCTGGGCATGCTTTCTCTATCCTCTCTCAATCTCTGCCATCCTTTGCTTGTTTGAAGTTTTTTTGATCTAATTTTACTTATTATCTAACCCTCTATTTTTCTAGCTCTATATTTTTGTGTTTTCTGCAGCTTTTAGTTACTTTTAAACTACTTTTTTAAACTCTTTTCTTTTCTTCTTCACTATTCTATTTCTTCTTTATCATTTAAGTTTATTTCTGCCCAGACCATGGTAAAGGGAGCCGGGAAGCACCCTGAGAAGGGGAAGGGTCCCGCACCCCGTGCCCGGCTCCCGTGCGGGCGTTTAAGGGGGGAGCAAGTGGTCCCGAGGGAGATCTTCAGCGCGGAGGAAGTGGCGGCACTGATCTTCCACGTCCAGCGCCGCCTCCCCAAGACGATCCTGGGAGGCGGCAAGATCGCGACCGGCTATGGCATCCGGGAGCGCCGCCAGCGGTGGGAGAAGGTGTGCCGGGCCATGTACAAGATCTCTGGGGTCCGGCGCACATATAACCAGGCCACCCACCGCTGGACCGATGTCATGGACCGGGAGCGGGACTTGCTGGACGCGCTCGGCGTAGAGGTCCCCGGGCTTGGTGAGTAGTAGTAGTAGTACATTTACTACTCTGTTTTATCCTGCTCTGTTATTTGCAAATCTTTGTTCTTTACCAAGAGCAATAATGCTGCCGATTACATTGAGGTAAATTATATTTCAAAATCTTCTATGCATTTCATTTTCAGGTGCACTGCTCTCCTTCTCAGTAGCCTTGCTTGCTACTATGCTTCTTTGTTTTGTATGTTGTGTTCAGAAGCATTTCATTGGCCTGAGAAATTATGTATGAGTGTACTGTAAAGAAAAGAACTGCGTAATGCTAGACAGTAAGGGTCATATTTTCAATTACCGGCGCATCCCTGCAAAGTAGCAGGGATGCGGCAGTAATTGTGTGCCATGCCACCACCACCCATTGGCCCAAAACGTCACAGAAGCCTTACGCATCTGTGCCGTAAAGGCAGCGCATTGCTGGAGTTGCGTGCCAACGATGGCGCAGCTCCAGCAATGCTCTGGGGTACCCTATCTCCCCAATGCTGCATCAAGCCGTACGTCGGCTTCAAGCGCGCAGGGTTTGAGTCATGCATCATTGTCCTAAAAGTGACTGATTGACATCTTGTAGATTTCCCTCAGCCACTTTTAGGATTCGTTCCTGCGCAGGTACGCCCTCCCTTGCGCCGGAACGCCCCCTGATGGCGCAGGGCTTTACAACGTGATGCATCGCCCATATGCCCATATGTGTTTTTTTTTTTAATATATACGCCGCACCAACACCATGGCGAGTCTTTTGTTCTGCCGCTGCGTCAGAAAAGGCACGCAACAATGGAGGAAAATCAGCCGCAACTTCCGCAAGGGACTTATAAATCAGCCCCAACAGACTGAAGTCCAGTCCTTCCTTTAGACAGTCACATGGCTATCAGAAGAAATAGTGGCGGTGGTGGCGGGTGGATTGATAGTTTGAGTATTCACTGATCTGCAAGCAGGATGGACTTTGTCTGTCACGTGTTGCGCACTGCTGCCTGCAGTGCCAGGCCTAGGCAAACCTCTTTAGTAGTCTGTTTATTGAGTTACATAGGAACTTTCTAAGTCAACGTTCCGTAAATCAGGCAATACGAATAACGTAGTATACCACATGAGATAGATCCCGTGGAATAGTTGTCTATCTATTTGCTATTTTTCCAAAATATGTTGTTATTGTTCTTTTGAAATGTTTGATTTGGTTGAAAAATCTCATCCATGTTTTCTGGTTTTTCTTTCTTTCATGTTGTACATCAGCTCCCCCCAAGGGCAAGAGGACACAGGAGGAGGGTGCTGAGGATGCAGGCCAGGATCGGGCAGGCGAGGGCTCCTTTGCTGGCCCCAGTAAGTTTACATTTTAATAAACAGTACATATTTTTTCCTAGCGTTCCTCATTCGATTTTTTCTAAATCGTCTTTGATCTTCTTGTAGACTGGATATAAATTCTTATCCTGCCTCGAATATGACTCCCTGTGGTATTACTAGACTATTCTTATTAGTCTGTCTGTGTAGCTAACTAAGATTGGACATTTGGCAATTCCATTGGACTCCCATTATATTCAGCAATACCTCTATGCACTGTCTCCTTACTGACTAGATAGTGTGGCAGAGTCATTCAGCTCCCGAAGTCACCGATTATAGATCCCCAATGATCTCTAGATTATCGTACGCAGGACAAGAGAGTAGTACGGAGTCACAGCACAGTCAAGAAGTGTCAGAGGCACTCATGCTTGCAAAAATTCCAAAACCTTTAGCTCATCCACTCTAGTCTAGAGGAACAAAAACCACAGAGTCTATTTAAGTGTAAAAGCTTTATTAAAAGTAAACACATTTATTAAAATCTACTTTGTCATAAAACTATTTAACTGTAAACGGAAAAGTGGTTAGTGCTGACGATTAATTGGACACATTTCTTGTGGTCGAGCCGAACTCTCACCTAGTTTGAACTTGATCCTGGTCGTGTTCTTAGGACTCAGGAGTCAAGCTTCTGTCTGTTAGGAGAAAAAGTGGTGCGTGTTAAAAATCTAAAGCAAGCATTCATCAGTTGTGCATAAAAGTGCAGCAAGACAACAGCCTTCCCTGGAAAATGGGACATTTTTACTATGGAGTAGACAGTCACAAATTATTACATTGTATTCTGTTTTTTTAACATTTCTCCTAGACCAAATATTATATAGTAGTGAGTGGTGTATTCTAACATTCTTAAATGTACTTTGTAGGTGTAACATCTGGTGACGGGGCCAGCGCGGAGGTGGCTGTGTTGGGCGAGGACTCGGCGGACTCTGGGGAGGAGGCGGCGGTAGAAGAGCTGGTGGCCGTTCCTGTGGGGGATCAAACGGTGGTGGCGGAAACAGGTAAGCTATATATTCCTTACTTATTGAGATTGAAGACTGCATAGTGTGCTTTCTGCACGGGTGTATTACAATTACAAATCAACCAGGTAGTAGCCTCCTCGAAATGTACTTCGACTTAGCTGTGAAGTTTTTGGTGAGAAGAATCCCAATAAGTTCTTAGACGAACGTGATGGATGGGATGAACGAAAAGCGAAAGAAGGGTGTAAGTAAGTGGGACGCGAACTTGTATGATGGCTGGCAAAGAAGAACGATATGTGTTTGCTTGGACCCAGAGGTGGCTGGGAAGGAAAGAATATGGTATGGTGCATGGCTGGGTCAATGATGAAGCAAGGATGGGTGGAAGGACAGCAGCCTGGGTGGGTGAAACAGAAACTGTATGTGTGCGTATACTTTGACTGAATGGATGCCTGGAGCATGGTATTCTCTGACTCTTACATAGCACATGTGTATCTAGAGAGAGTAGATGGTCGCCAGGTGAAGTAAGTGTTACCTTGAAGAGCATGTACCACCGCACCCGCACGTCCGTCCCAGTGCAGGGAAGGCAAGGAAAAGAAATTGTAAATGTGTCCAATACTACCATGAATAGTAGCAGTACTTTGTATTGCGTTTGCATTCACAGCATATATCTGGTTATTACGGTGGACACTCCGTACCTCTCTTAATAACTTTAGTTTACTTGTAGTACGTCATTCATGTGTGGGTGTATCACTGTTCACTCAATATTAAGCAAAGCACCTAAAGTCATCTCATCTGTCATTAAATACGTCCCATGTGAAGTGATAGATAATCAAATTAGTTAGCTTCTTCAGTTTCCTTTTCTAGTACTCATTTGCACTGTAGGGTGAAAGGTAAATTAATTAAGCAGTAGCCCTTGTAACAGAGTATTCTCAGTGCCACCCGTAATAGAAAAGTAATAGCTTCACCACCTGCATGTACTGGACCGGTACAGTAACGCAAGTCTGTCTCCATCATCATGGTGTGCAACTTTTTTTCTCGGGTGCAACTTCACTGTGCTGTGTCCATGTCATTCTGCCGGCTTGCATAAGATAACGTACCCATTTCCCTAAACAAGAGAGAAGAAGAAGAATAAGACTGGTGTACTGTCATAGTCGACTGTAATGGAAGTCCATAGTGGTCGTAGAATTAGTTCATTAAACTACCACTACTGTTAGAGCAAGGATGCAGAAGTGGGAGGTTACATAGATACTGTCCTCAATAGTTATGTACTGTGCTTTCAATTTGCTACTTGTACTCTGTGACCCAACTTTCGGCTCAATCACTTTGTGTTATTAATAAGGAGCATTGGTTACAGACTATGTCTTTCTTTCTTCATATAGTTGCTCCTTCCAAATCAACAACAAGGAGGGAGCAGGCTAGATTGGCCCGGCAACGGAGGCTGGAGGCCACAGTCGCCGAGTATCGGCGGCTGGTGGCCCTGGAGGAGGAGGAGGACACGCAGTCGAGCGGGGCAACATCTTCGACTGTGACCACTGCATCCTCCTCCGTGACTAAGCCAGCGGGACCGAGCCGGGCTAAGAAAGCCGACCGCCACCGCCAAGCAACCGAAATACCAGCTGCCCCCCACAGGAGCTGCAAGGAACGCCAACGCCGCCTACGAGTCCGCATGTCCAACCTGGAGCAGGAGGTCCTGAGGTATAAGACCTTGGTTAAGGGCCTCCGCTCCGAGCTTGCCACCCTCCGCAAGGAGTATGATGCCCATGCCGCATCATGCACCAGCACCAGCACCCTCCAGTAGTGGAGTGTCCCTTGCCCTTTTTTTATAGACTTTTGGGGGGTGGGATTTGGGAGTTGGGATCGTTTTGGGACGTTTCAGAGACAATCGTTGGGGTTAGGGTGGGTGAGGGAGATTATTTTGTTAGGGATAAATAAATATATTTTTCAACTTTATCTGACCATACCTGTTTTTTACTGCTTTTCAGTCTGGTGGGTGGGGGGCGGGGGTGTAACAGTAACTTTGTTTTCCTGAACAGTCGTAGGACTTTAGTAGTACAACCGTCAATCTCTTGTCTACTCCGAAATAATACTCCATTATACTACCTCCCACCAAACGCTTATCTTACCTGTAATTTGTGTTAGAAATTAGGGCTAGGCCCAGGGCTGGCTCCAGGTGAAATGGGGATTAACGTTGTCATTCCTGGGCGGGTGACATTTCCTCATTGCGGTGGTACTAGTGGTGTGACACAGTGGCAGTTGCATGCCTATGGAAAAAAAGAAAACGAAACCTTGTTTGTACTCCTTACTGTAGCATTACAACGGTTACGGTACGATCGAGAAAATAGCAGGTGACAGTACACTAGAACAGTGCCATAATGTAGCCTAACAAATGGTAAAGTATTGCAAGTATAACTAGTACTTGCGTTGAATTTATTTGACATTGGCTACTACTACTAGAAGATATAGTACTGAAGCTGAGTAAGTCTAGAAGATATCCTCGTATTCCTTCACCAGCCTGTTGCTGCTATCACCTTATCCTCCCCAGCAAGTGTGTGGAATTATTGATGTCATTTTAGTCAGACATCAAGCAAAACAACACAGCCCGGGGGAAGAGGGTTAGGGTTTGTAAAATGGATGGGAATGGGGGTTTCTTTTTGGGTAGGTTTTGTTGAGAGAAGAAAAAAAAAGCAGAGCATGGACAAACAATAATTGAAGATACAGAGTTTACAGACAATCTTTGGTTACAAACTAAAGGTAAGCACATGCAGTCACACTCATAGAATAAAAGACAACAATGGATACTGTATCTGTATTGCGTATGTTGTTGGAGTTGTCCTGTTGAAATTGGTAAGTAAGTTGCATGCAGCAAACAATTCCTCTTATTGGCGGCACTCCTCCATTCCAGCTGACGCTTCGTCCATCAATGTGGTGGTGACCACTGACAGAAGAGACACCCTGTC
Source organism: Lissotriton helveticus (assembly GCF_964261635.1). NCBI lineage: Eukaryota > Metazoa > Chordata > Amphibia > Caudata > Salamandridae > Lissotriton > Lissotriton helveticus. Next base: position 1,920,432,559 of record NC_136065.1, read on the forward strand.
CACTGCCTGCCTGGCGGATGTTGACTGAAACCCGGCCTGTAATTATTGAACGGAAAACAGGAAGTGCTATTACAATACCACTGATAAATAAATAAAAGGTATGTACGCTGTGTGGTTCAAAAAGTGACACTTTGATTTCCCTAATAGACAGTACAATATTTTTGAAATTGCGTGCTCTGTCTGAGTCACCTTTTTAAGGATCAATAAGTATGGCCAAAATATTATAGCGGATCTTTCCCCTCAAGGTGGGTGTACTACTGTGTTTTAGAACAAAATTTGACCTTCCCAGCAATGCTCCCACCAAGACCCTTACTAAAGCCAGTCGCAAAAATGTAGAAGAACCCAATCATATCTCCAAAAACGATGCCTAGCAGAAAAATGGTTACAAAACGTACTTTGAAAGTAACAGTAGACCCAAATACAGACCGTGGATTGTATTCAAACCACTTGCCTGCAAGCAAAAGTATCCATAGCCAGCATCGCTCCAACAGTGCTCTACAACAACAGAACCGCGTTGCAATAGAACCCCCCTAAACACATGCAATCCTGCTGCTAGGGCTAACCCTAACGAACCCTAACTTACAAAAAGTGCCAAAACTGGTGTTTCCTTATGGATTTTGTCCAACAAACTTCTAGCAGGTATTAGACCTTCCCAGGAATGCCCCAGGCAAGACCCGCCAACCCACCCGCAAAAAAACACCCGACACAACACCACCAAACAGCGAAAAAGCTAAATCTCATACTTACAATGTCTCTCGGCCTTCGGTCCAAACGCGGCGCTGTGCAGCTAGGTCGTCATCATCATCAATCATCATAACTCCTGTTTTCCACCACGGATTTCCTGAAAAGCAAATGCAATCAAGATTAGACTGTCGCAGCAGTGCTTCGACAGAGACCCCGGCCGCAACCCACCCACGAACAGCAGGAAGCCCCCCAAAACGCTACATTGAGCAAGATGTCTGAAGAAATGGCAAAAAAAAGGCTTTTCCTTAAGGATTTTGTCCAAAACACTTCTATCCGGCATTAGACCTTCCCAGGAATGCCCCAGCCAAGACCCGCCAACCCACCCGCAAAAAAACACGCGACAACACCCCTAAACAGCGAAAAAGCTAAATCTCATACTTACAATATCTCTCGGCCTTCGGTCCAAAGTAACGCGCTGTGCAGCTAGGTCATCATCAATCATCATAACTCCTGTTTTCCACCACGGATTTCCTGAAAAGCAAATGCAATCAAGATTAGACTGTCGCAGCAGTGCTTCGACAGAGACCCCGGCCGCAACCCACCCACGAACAGCAGGAAGCCCCCCAAAACGCTACATTGAGCAAGATGTCTGAAGAAATGGCAAAAAAAAGGCTGTTCCTTATGGATTTTGTCCAAAACACTTGTATCCGGTATTAGACCTTCCCAGGAATGCCCCAGGCAAGACCCGCCAACCCACCCGCAAAAAAACACCCGACACAACACCCCCAAACAGCGGAAAAGCTAAATCTCATACTTACAATGTCTCTCGGCCTTCGGTCCAAACGCGGCGCTGTGCAGCTAGGTCGTCATCATCATCAATCATCATAACTCCTGTTTTCCACCACGGATTTCCTGAAAAGCAAATGCAATCAAGATTAGACTGTCGCAGCAGTGCTTCGACAGACACCAAAAATTACACACAAACCCCCGGAACCCCGCCAAAGAGCACCTCAAAGGCAAGCAAGTCAGCAAAAACGGCAAGAAATTTCCACCTCATATTTGGTCCAAAACACTTTTGTCCATTATTAGAGCTTCACAGCAATGGGCCCAAAACCGTCAACTCACCCGCAAAGAAGTACAACACCCCCACAAGTGCTGAGTCTTTCTTCATTGTGCGTAATCCAGCACTCTGCTTGGAGGGAAATCGCAGTCTGGAGGAGGAGGATAGAGGAGCATGTTCTTCAGAACTTGTGAACCTGAGGAATGTAGACTGCGGCACCTTCAAATCAATAAGCAAACAAGTGAAGACAGTTCTGATGATGGTCTTGTTTTTGGGATTAGGTGATTAAAGTTTGAATTAAATTAACTGTGCAAAACAAAGAAAGAGAGACACAAAGCACACAGGAATAAAAGTGAATAAGGACGAAAAAGAAAGTTCTTGATTGATTGTCTCATTTTCAGGGCTCGGTATCAGGGAATAAGAACAAGATTTCGTCATCATACTCTGCGAATTCAGGCTGGATGAGGTCAGTGGCACCGAACAGAGAAAAAATCCCCTCATCTACGTTGCTGTCCTCCTCGTCTTCATGCGGCGTGCTTTCTCGTACTTTGTAATCTGGTGGTATGAGGTGCTGATTCATCTTGATCATTGTCAGCCGCTCCACATTTTTGGGCGAGAGGCGGCTCCGTTTGGGAGTTACAATGCCACCAGCAGCACTGAAAACACGTTCAGAAGACACACTTGCGAGTGGGCAAGACAAATAGTTTATAGCCAGGTTGAAGAGCTGTGGCCACAATTGTTTTTTGCCATGCCAATACTGCAATGGCTCATCATTAAGGAAGACCTCTGTTGAGTCATTCAGATAGTCCTGCACCATCGACTCAAGGTCATCAACTGTTCCTCCACTTTGCTTACTTTTTGCTGTGCCTGTGACATTTTTTCGAGAACCATACCCCATCAAACTTAGCCAATCCTCCTCCCCAGCCACTGTTAGTGTTGTCATTGTGTGTGGTGCAGATGATCCAGTTGCCGGTGTCTTTAACGGCTGAGAGGTCACTTGTGCCCCAGCCACAGGTGCAGAAGTGGATTCTTGTGACTGCGGATGGCCTGCTGATGCTGATGCTGATGTACTGGCTTCTCCTTCAATAACCTGCCGTTCTTTTTCAAACCTCTTGGCTGACCAGGCTAACCAATGTTTGTACTTTTGAACATCTGCATCAGCGAAAGGAAAGAATGCGTTGTCTGCCAGCGCCTTTTTGTAGCGTGGATCCAGAATAGTAGCACAAATGTAATGCTGATCTGAGTTGATGTTTTTAAGACGTTCATCACCACGTAGGCGATGTAATAATTTCTCAGACAAAATGAAATGGTTTTTTTTTTTTTCATCTTTTTGAAACTCAGAAGAAACCGCCATCAGTTGGTGCTCCAGTATGCACAACAATGGGATAGCTTTTCCCAAATTACAGTCCTCCTGGCTGACTGCACGCGTGAAGAACTCAAAAGGACGAAGCATGTCTGTCAGGCTTTTAACTATGGCCCATTGCGCCTTACTCATCCGCAGGTCCTCCTTCTGAGATGTAGCCTCTGTCAAGAAATAGTGATCGAGTACCGTATACTGCTCATACAGACGCTCAAGCATGTAGAAGGTTGAGTTCCAACGTGTTGCCACCTCCTGGATGAGTGCTTTCACTGGCATTCCACGTTCAAGTAGCAGTCTCCGCAGATGCTTCCGGGCCTTAAAAGAATGGCTGAAATGGTTGCACATTTTGCGGCAGGTGGCCATTACCTCGAACGCTGGACTCTCTTTATCACTCAAGAATTTTTGAACTACCAGGTTGATACAGTGCGCCAAACACGGCACTCTAACATGGTCACCCTTCAACATGGCCTTAACTACATTGGCGCCATTATCCGTGGAAACATAACCAATCTTGCGTTTTAGGGGGGATAGCATTGTCAAGACCTTTTTGTCAAACTCTTCCAAAAGGTTTTCTGCTGTGTGACTTTTCTCCAAGCCAAACATGGCTAGTGTTGCATGTTTCCGAGCAGCTTTGAAAACTTGGTCCGGGTCAACACCTGCGTTTAGCTTTGCTATAACACCTGAAAAAGAGACCCAGTGTGCAGTGATGCACATGTAATCATCGCCTGGGCCACTGGTCCACATGTCTGTTGTCAGATGTATTGTGTGAACAGCACTCTTCTGCAAAGCTGCCCCAATCGCCTGCAGCACATCTTCATGTAGTGCTGGAACCGCAACTCTGGCAAAATAGAACCGGCTCGGAACCTTCCATTTAGGGCAGAGCGTTGCAACTAATTCAAGAAAACCTACCGCTTCTACAAAAGAAAAAGGTAGAAGGTCCACAGCTAGCATTTTAGCCAGCTTAGTGTTATACAGACGCGTCAGTGGGTGGTTGCGTTCATATGGCACGTCTGAAGTAAGCATTGTTCTAATGTTGCCCTGGACCAAGCATTTACGGGCTGATAATGACTTCGTTGACCCAATTTTGCTCGCTGGTGAACTTTTGTGCGTTGGTGTCTCACTCGCTCCAACACTCTTAGTGTGCCTCACATTGGGTGTGCTGCTGACAGGGGTACTGGGTGTAAGGGAAGTGTTTGACACGTCTTCTTCCTGCTCGTCAACATCAGATGAAACATCAACGTTTCCTTGATTTTGGCCTTTCTTGATCGCAGCTAGGTGCGCAAACCATTTGACAGCGTGCTTTCTCTCAAGATGACCACTCTGGCCGCCGGTACCATAGTTGCTACCTGACTTACCACGACTAACTGCAAGCTTACAAAGGGTACAAATGGCAAACTTTGGATTTTTGGGACAAACAGTAAAGAAGTCCCAAACTGGGGACTTGAAGTGTCTGTGGGACCTGGAGGAGGCGGCGATACTGGTGGTGGTGGTCATGAAGCTAATGCCAGATGAAGTGGAGGATCTGGATTGCCCAACTTTTGTACGTTTTCCACTTTCACCGTCACTAATTAAGGTCGAGGTTGACGCAGGTCTCTTCTTGCCAGAAAGAAATATGGAAGCGGGACGAGTTGGTGTACTACTTAACTCCAATGATTGTGGTGTTTCCACTGCCTCCTCATCGACAACATCATCATCATCATCATCACGCGCAGCAGCTCTTCGGGCTAGGGTCAAAATGTCTGTTTGCTGCATGCCCGCTGGGGCTGCAGTGACCTTTATGATGACTGGGTCGTCGTTGGCAGAGTCTTCATCAGCAGCAGTATCCGCCACTTCTTGTTGAGCCTCATCACACTCCATAAGTCTGAGACTTTGGACGAGCTTCCTTTTACGCTTAAGTACCTTTGTTGGATCATGGTGTGCCTCACTCTCAGACGGCTGTGGTGCTGGTTCCCAAGTTTGATCCGTATCATCAGAAGGAGGTGTGCTTGAAGAGGATGTAGACACCACCCTTGATCTCTTCCTTGCTAGGGTTGTGGAAGACAATGAAGGATCAGCAGGAGGAGTGGCTTCCTCAAATGATACCTCGCCTTGATTGTCGATTTCCTGATGTGCCCCTACTTCGGGAGGAACAACTATTGTGGGCACTTGTGACCCTCCATGCACCTCTGCTTGCGCATCTCCTTGCGCTGCCTCTCCTTCCACATGTACTTGGGCTTGTACTTGCACATGTGATTGTTGTTGCGGCTGTGGTTGTTCAACACTCGTCAGATGAGCTACAACAACCTGTGTTGATTGAGGGACATTGCTGCTGCTTTCTTGCGATGAGCCAACATCACTGGTCGATGGTGATTGAAGAACTATACTGGCTGCCTCTGCAGCACTCAAGGGCTTGGACTTAAGTTGGCGTGGTGGTGGTGGTGGCACTGAGCCCAATGGAGCGGGGGGGGTGCTGCCAGCTTGGTCCCCAGCAGATCCCGCTGCTGCTGCTGCAGGCATACTTTTTTTTTTACTCCCAAAAAAAGGGGCGGGCGGCACACCAGTCTCCTTGGTAACTTGCTTCTTCTGCTCCTTACTGGCACCTTTCTTGCTAGAGGAGCTACGGGTTACTTTTTTTGGGGCCATCCTCTTCAGAGCAGGTCAGCAGGCAGCAGTTGCACGAGTTGCAGAGGGTTCTGTGTCCAGACGTGACGTCGCGTGACGTTATGCTGCACACACCGCTGCAGGACTTCTTCCTGGCACTGGTGGTTCTCTTGAGTCTTCTTGTGCACCTAAAAGCAATGGAAGACAGAGGAACATCAGTTCAGTTATACACCACAAAAATTCGACAAAACACAGAAAAATGAGCACAATCCCATGCCATCCTTGATGTTTACATTGAAGACACCCCACAGAAAGACTACGGACATGCAAGTATGCAACACTCACTACCCCTGGGCATAATGGATGAAAAGTAGGCAAAATAAGTGCAGGCCTCAGACACTGCCTCTCCTCAAAATGGCCCCTTACACCCCAGGCACATGTTGCCTGTACCAGCCAGCACTCAAGATGGCCACCACCACCACCCACATGGCCAGTCCACATCAACAGTACACCCCCAAAAAACAGAAAAACAGCCAGAAATCACCACAATCCAACGCCATCCATGATGTTTACATTAAAGAGAGTGAGACCACACCACAGGCACACTCAGTCCATGCACCACCCACCACCCCTGGGCAAAAGGCCACACCAGCAGCCCCCCAAAAACGACAAAAAACAATAAAATAAGCACAATCCCAGCCCATCCATGGCCTCAATTATGTTTAAATTCAAGAAGACACCCCACAGAAAGACTAGGCCCATGCAACACTCACCACCCCTGGGCAAAGGGCCCCACCAGCAGGCCCAAAAAAACGACAAAAAACAATAAAATCAGCACAATCCCAGCCCATCCATGGCCTCAATGGTGTTTAAATTCAAGAAGACACCCCTCAGAAACACTAGGCCCATGCAACACTCACTACCCCTGGGCATAATGGATGAAAAGTAGGCAAAATAAGTGCAGGCCTCAGACACTGCCTCTCCTCAAAATGGCCCCTTACACCCCAGGCACATGTTGCCTGTACCAGCCAGCACTCAAGATGGCCACCACCACCACCCACATGGCCAGTCCACATCAACAGTACACCCCCAAAAAACAGAAAAACAGCCAGAAATCACCACAATCCAACGCCATCCATGATGTTTACATTAAAGAGAGTGAGACCACACCACAGGCACACTCAGTCCATGCACCACCCACCACCCCTGGGCAAAAGGCCACACCAGCAGCCCCCCAAAAACGACAAAAACAATAAAATAAGCACAATCCCAGCCCATCCATGGCCTCAATTATGTTTAAATTCAAGAAGACACCCCACAGAAAGACTAGGCCCATGCAACACTCACCACCCCTGGGCAAAGGGCCCCACCAGCAGGCCCAAAAAAACGACAAAAAACAATAAAATCAGCACAATCCCAGCCCATCCATGGCCTCAATGGTGTTTAAATTCAAGAAGACACCCCTCAGAAACACTAGGCCCATGCAACACTCACTACCCCTGGGCATAATGGATGAAAAGTAGGCAAAATAAGTGCAGGCCTCAGACACTGCCTCTCCTCAAAATGGCCCCTTACACCCCAGGCACATGTTGCCTGTACCAGCCAGCACTCAAGATGGCCACCACCACCACCCACATGACCAGTCCACATCAACAGTACACCCCCAAAAAACAGAAAAACAGCCAGAAATCACCACAATCCAATGCCATCCATGATGTTTACATTAAAGAGAGTGAGACCACACCACAGGCACACTCAGTCCATGCACCACCACCCCTGGGCAAAAGGCCACACCAGCAGCCCCCCAAAAACGACAAAAACCAATAAAATAAGCACAATCTCAGCCCATCCATGGCCTCTATTATGTTTAAATTCAAGAAGACACCCCGCAGAAAGACTAGGCCCATGCAACACTCACCACCCCTGGGCAAAGGGCCCCACCAGCAGGCCCAAAAAAACGACAAAAAACAATAAAATCAGCACAATCCCAGCCCATCCATGGCCTCAATGGTGTTTAAATTCAAGAAGACACCCCTCAAAAACACACTAGGCCCATGCAACACTCACTACCCCTGGGCATAATGGATGAAAAGTAGGCAAAATAAGTGCAGGCCTCAGACACTGCCTCTCCTCAAAATGGCCCCTTACACCCCAAGCACATGTTGCCTGTAGCAGCCAGCACTCAAGATGGCCACCACCACCACCCACATGGCCAGTCCACATCAACAGTACACCCCCAAAAAACAGAAAAACAGCCAGAAATCACCACAATCCAATGCCATCCATGATGTTTACATTAAAGAGAGTGAGACCACACCACAGGCACACTCAGTCCATGCACCACCCACCACCCCTGGGCAAAAGGCCACACCAGCAGCCCCCCAAAAACGACAAAAAACAATAAAATAAGCACAATCCCAGCCCATCCATGGCCTCAATTATGTTTAAATTTAAGAAGACACCCCACAGAAAGACTAGGCCCATGCAACACTCACCACCCCTGGGCAAAGGGCCCCACCAGCAGTCCCAAAAAAAAGACAAAAATCAGCACAATCCCAGCCCATCCATGGCCTAAATGGTGTTTAAATTCAACAAAACAGTTGTATCATGCACCCCTAACCAACCCTGGTCCTACTGGATACTGTGGCTACCCACAATATAATTTATTTAATGTTCTGAAAAAGTTCCAAAATTTTACTTGCAGCAACTGTAATGCCCCAAACAAACTTACTTGTGAAAGTTGATTTCTAATCCAAAAGTGATCCAAAGACAGTCAAAAAGGCCTCAAATCCAAATATCCAGCAGCACCCACAAAAAGTAATCCTTCCAGCTCCAGATCCAAATGAAAGTGACCAGGAGATGGACAAAGCACTGGGAGGAGCCTGCTGGACAGGAACAGGAAGTTGGAGACTGTGGGGCACTTCCTTCCTCCCCCCCCCCCCAAAATGGACTTCTTGCAAAAAAAAAAAGCCATGCAAATGTCAACCTGAGGAGTGATTCTGATAAAAATCATAATTTTCTGAAGGTTTATCCTGTTTGCTGGTGATTTTCTTGTGCGAAATTGCAAAATCTCTATTTCGCAAGTGCGAGATTGTTCCTTTCCGCCGCAACTACGTGTTCGCAATTGCGAACTCTCGCGAGGTGTGCTGTGCAAGGTGGCAAGCCGCGAGTACGTATTCGCGGGCGACAAACTCCCGCGGGAACACGCAGCAAGATCTAAAATGGCGCGTCACTCGCAAAGAAAAACAACTCGGCAAACGCTAAAATGACGGAAAGTGAACGCCGTGCACCACGCCGCGCGCCGCAACCAAGCAAAAAATCCGCCGCGAGCGGATTCACGGATTTTCGACAAATTCGCGAGCGTTCGCGGATTGCGGATTTGCCGAAAATCCGAAAAATCCGCGAGCGGAGCGGATTTTACGCCCATGCTTAATGGTGAGATGTTTATGTTGGGGAACCCATCGCTGTACGGGTGGATGCAAGGAAGAGATACATTGTTCCAGAATTATCCTCTCTACCAATTCTTCTTTTGTAGCAGTTAAGGGTTTAAGCCATCTCTCAGTCATATTGTGTAACCTAAAATACAGAACCCTGGGTGTTTCTTGTGGTCCTTCTTTGATCTGTATTTCAAGCTAATTCTTATTGAGAGGTGTGATTGTTTATGATTACTGCTGCAGCTCCACTGCCATGTATTACTCCTCTAATGTTAGTGGTATATTGAGGTGGATCCAGAAATCTTTCGTACCTGTTCTGCCTATTGAGTTGCAAATTATTAGTGCTAATAATGGTGCTGTGAGTTTTCTTCTCATTACGTAGCACCAAAAGACATGTAACAATGCTTGACTTTGACAACAACTCTACACATTTAGCTAATTTTGGAATAGAAAGCCCAGCTAACAAATGTTGCTATCTGCTTTGATTCCGCACAAATGAACGAAGAAATAAAAACATGCAATAACTGTGTAACATTTGTAACAATGTAACCTGCAATTACGGTCTGCTTCTCATGTGAAGCGCTATATAAAACCTTTAAATTAAATAAATAAAAAATAAAATTTGTCGGAGCCCGATCCTATAGGTTTCATCTTATACCCGTGCATTCTAGAACGCTCCTTTTTATCTCAGGATATGGGGTAGTGCCGAGGGGATTGGCAGCTTGATACGCTGACTGGAGGTCCCCCGTCAAGAGAAGACACAGATAGTGTCCCCACTTGTCTTCAGGCCACATGGTGGCCCTGGCAAGTCTTTCAAAATTAGAGAAGAAAAATTCAGGATCTTCCCCTGGGACATATATTTTTATATTTTTATATTGTTATATGTGGCGTGTCCTTGTGGTTGTCCTAACGCCTCTGTCAACTTCCAGACAACAGCCTCCTGGATTTTCCCTTGTTCTCTCAGGGTCTTGAGTAGTTTCTCTCGGTCTGCTTCGGCTATCAGCAAGAACTTCTCCATGATTTTCTCTAACAGTTCTTGCTCTTCCACCATCTTAGTTACTTTGTCCCCCATGCCACTTCTGACACTACCTGTGGGAGGGATGGTCGGAAACAGAAGCAAGGAGGCCGTATGTGTGCAATGTTTGAAGGGCTTAATTTCCAGGTTGACAGTTCAAAGTAAACACGTAGGAGATCTTCTCCAAAATATAATCAAAAGGAAAAACTTGGAGTGCAGTTTTAGGCAACGGCACTTGGTGAGTGGAATTCCTTCATAAGGTTCCTCTTCTTTTGTGTGGTTCCCTCTAGGCTTTCTGGTATTGTTGAGGAGTGGAACAAGGAAGAGAAAGGAACTGTAAGTAGGGTTTTAGCCCTGTGTTACTCTAGAGTAACGACACTTCACCTCACCATCGTGGAAGTACTTGTGCATGATAAATCAAGTTATTTTTTTTAAAGAACAGTCTGTCATTCTAACGTCATATAACAGACAACCAAGGCAATCCTGATAGCCATTAGTTCTCTCCAATTCGAGGACTGGCAACTTTCCCAAAGAGACCAGGAAGCTCTCCTTTGTTGTTTACCCAACACTGCCCCCTCATCCCCACTTACAGGCATCTGTTATCAAGAATACAGGAAGAGGATTTTGGAAAATCAGAACCTCTTTGAGCAGATCAGATTTAATGTATCTGCCCCTAGAGTCATCAGGCTTCTTTGACTCCTCCTCCAGTCTTAATTGTCTTAATTTCTTAGCGGTAATCTCTTTTACTGTAATTGCAGCGTCTACTGCCTCCTTGATGATGGACTGTATAATCCCTCTAGCAATACGCAAAACTTCCTCAGCCTCCTCCTTATCAGGGGACTGGAGATTCCTCTGCTCCTCTGTACATTTTGCCTTTCTGTTCTCTGGAAGAGTACAACGCGCTAATGTAGCTTTTCTCTTCTTGTTTTATAGTGTTACAAGGTAACCAGATCTAGGGCCGGATATAGATTTCGGCAGACGGGTTATTCCATCACAATGGGTGATGACATCCCGTCCACAAGAAATATAAACCCCATAGGATATTATGGACCTTATCAAGGGTGCAATGCCCATTGTGCTCAAGGGCTTCAACCCCCCCCCACCCGTCATATGTGTCTTCCCGGGCACACACACAGCCTCACCAGAGTACTTCACAGGTCTTTAAAAGACCATTTACTTGCTAACAAGGCTTTTTTGTGTTTTCACCCCTTCTTAGAGCTCCTGCATCTCCACTCTGCATATTGCTGGAAGAATCAGCCCCCGCAAAATTTTTAGTAGCCCCCCCCCCTGAAATTTGGCTCTAGTTGCGCCTCTGGGATTTATATTTCAGCAGACAGGATATCCTTCACCGTTGTGACGGAGTAAACCGTCTGCCGAAATCTAAATCAGGTCCCTAATCTCAAGAGACCTGGCTACCTGGTAACCTCATAGCCTTCCCCTGGGTTCATGTGTCTCAACTAGACACAGGCAGGGGCTCGGGAAACCATACTGTCCGCCCCCCCCAATGGCACTAACCCAGAACGTGGCCTAGTTTCCCAGCCACAGCTCAGCACATGAGCAGGGAGCCCGTTCCAAGGTCAGCATGACAACAATAAAGAACCGCGCGCACTAGCGATTCGGTAACCTGAAGGACAGCTGATAGCGGCAACAATCTATGTGACCAAGTGACGCAGTGAAAAGTGGCCCAACACAAAGGCCCAGGGCGCAGGCAGTATGTACAGCATAACAGAATTGGCTTTTATTTTCATAATAGCATTTGCCAAGTGAAACTAAAATAATGTTTAAAAGGTAGTAGTTATTAAAAAAAGAAAAAGAAATAAAAGAAATACTCATGTGCTACACCTTTCGTGGAAGGGACATACACTCAGTGGTTAGGACTGGGACGAGGAGGACCCCATGAAGGGCTAATAGGGAAATGGTGGGGAAGAAGGATCAGGAGGGGGTGCCAAATTTAGTTTTGCATGGGGCGCTGTCTAAAGAAAGGTTGACCCTGCTGTCAGGCTCATGTACGGGAGGCAGGTGAATTGTGGGCTGGTAGGTAAGGTCAGGCTCACTAAGGGCCTCATTTATGGGTTTTTTGCCATTGGACAGCGCAGCAGGCCTTGCTTCTGAGCTGCCCTACTGCAAAAGACAAGGGCAGGAATGCGCCGTATCTACCAGATATGGCGTATTCCTGTCCTTTTCCCATGCGCCGGAACACAATAAGCTGCCGTGCACCAACGCAGACACCTTTGCACCAAGGTGTAAGGGTGCATGCGCTGCGAGGATGATTATTTTTGTGCAGGAAGGGAAACCTTTCTGCACAAAAACAATCACAAGAGGCTTTTTCATTTTTCTATGTGTGCTGCAAAATGCAGCACACATAGAGAGAGGAAAAACGAGAAGAAATAAAGATATTTCTCCTCTTTATGCCTCCCTTACGCCTCCCCTGGGGAGACGTAAGTGTAAAGAAAACCCTTCACATTTCCATGGAGTCCAAATGAAGGAGAGAAGAACAGGTACTGTGCAGAGCTGTTTATTTCAATCCGACTCCAGACAGGTACAAATAATAATCCCGTAACCGCCACCTACAGTGCTTATATCCCCCAGCATCCATTCAAACGTATACATCCCACGTGGTTCTCTTTCAAACCATATCATCCCGCGTGGAATGTTATTTGAAGTTGACACAAGTGCGTGCGCACTCGTGTCTACTTCAAATATCAACAGATAACACACCTCCCCTCTTTTATTTAACAAGATAATAAATAAATATTGTTAATAAAGCACAAAATCTTTGAATTTGATAGGTAACCTGCGAACTCTTGAGCTTCTGGTTGAACAGGCTGGAGCAGAAACACATTGTTCACCAATAGATGATTCAGTACTGGAATTGCTCACACTATCCCCATTCACATCCAGAAATACATTTGAGAAGAAATGTCATCACAAAGTTCCTTTCTACCTTTATAAATTGAGACTCTATTAAAATTCCAAACACTCCCATGTTCCACTCGTTCTGCATTCTTAAACACTTCCACCACTTCCATTGGATCGGACCAATTAGACAATCCCTTATGTACAGAACAACATTTCTTCAACCGTACCAAGGAGTCTATTAGGATGGCGGACGGACTTGCGTCCGTCCTTTACCCCCGAGGTGGAGGGACCATCCGCAAGGGCAGCGGCGTTCCCTCCTTGCCAATTAGGATGTGACCACCACCCTGGCGGTCACATCCTGTATCTTTAACATTGCGGCGGGTGCTGCTTCAAGCAGCACCCGCCGCAATATTAAAAATGCATGCATTGCATTTTCATGGACAAAGCGGCAGGCACCGCCGGTGCCTGCCGCTTTGTGCATGCAAATGCAGGGGGGTACCATAGGTTCCCCCCATGTGCACCCCCACCCCCCCTTCACCCTGGGCGCCCGTAAGGGCCCCCCAGAAGCAAAGGTCCACATGCTTTTCCACGGTGAATAACCGCAGCGGAAAAGCATGTTTACACATGCTTCCTAATTTGGCTGGCGGTGTCCTGCACACACTGCCACCAAATAGCAGGCTTCACCCCGCGGATCAGCGGCGAACGGACCTGCCGTCCGCCGCTGATCCTACCGCCATCCTGATCTGGCGGGTGGTGTTTACAGGGACCGAGGCGGTGAATCCGCATCCTCCGGGCCGGTGGTGGCTTCCATCGGCCCAGAGGATGCGGATTCACCGCCATCCTAATCGACCCCTAAGTCTCCAACCTGAACAAAAATATTCCTGACAGTCTGTATTTTTTAACAAATTATCCTTCATTTTTGTTTTATAAGCATCCACATTACGAAGAAGATGAAATCTATCTCAGCAACCTCTGCTTATGCTTTGTTCTTGTTTCAAAGCCACCTTGGAACTAGTTTTGTACTAGGTTTGCGACCTCTCAATAATTCAAAGGGTGTCAACAAGGTAACCGCATTAGGAGCTGTTCTATAAGAGAGTAACGTGGATTGTAAAGCTTTGTTCCAACACAACCCACCTTTAACAGCCAATTGAATTGCTTCCTTAACAACCCTATTAAACCTCTCAATTTGACCGTTTGCCTCTGGATGGAAGACTGCAATCCTTTTGTGAGTTATGCCACTTCTCAATAAATAATCTTCCATCTGTTTGCTAATAAATTGTGGTCCATTGTCGGTGACAATCTCCTGAATCGCCTTCTCTACAGAAAATATCATCTACAAATTGTATAATGGCTTCAGAGGTAACTTCTCTGACCATCTGAATCTCTGGCCAATTAGAAAAATAATCCATTAGCACAATACCAAATGAATGTTGATGCGGTAAAATACTAAATGGGCCAATTATGTCAATACCTAGTTTGCTCCACGGTGCAGCAGGTAAGTCCACCGGTTGTGGAGTAGCAGTTAAAGCTTTAGCTGACTTATCACTGTTAGCGCACAAATTACAAAGTCTCACCTGATGCTCTACATATGAGTCTATCCCTGGCCACCAAAAACTATCTTTTAAACGTCTCCTGGTGATAGAGATACCAAAATACCCCTCGTGAGCAAAACAAACATCTTCCTGAGACCAAAAGGTGGAATAAATGTACCCCCCTTAGAATAATGTCATTATCTATGGACAATTCATCTTGAACCTTGTAATAACTAGCTAAATTCCCTATGAGCTCTTTTTCTTCTGGCCAATCGTTTAATATAAACTTCTTTACCTCTTTAAGTTCTTGATCCTTCTCCATTTCTTCATTCCACAACAGAATTGTCATTGAACAACAAATTCACATCACGCACAACATGTGCCACTTCACATTCATCGGTATCAACCCTGTCTGATTCCTTACACGGAAGAGGTAACCTTGACATACAGTCAGCATGAACATTAGTTTTGCCAGGAACATACTCCAATGAATACTGGAAATTTTGTAATCTAGATGAAAGTCTGGCCAATCTTGATGACAGTGTGCGTCCACCACCAAGTGATAATATATGAACTAAAGGTTTATGGTCAGACTTGATGGTGAACTTGGTCCCCCATAAAAATGGT
Source organism: Lissotriton helveticus (assembly GCF_964261635.1). Lineage (NCBI taxonomy): Eukaryota > Metazoa > Chordata > Amphibia > Caudata > Salamandridae > Lissotriton > Lissotriton helveticus. The sequence goes on from NC_136065.1 coordinate 1,920,447,710, forward strand.
CTAAAATGTCCAGCACCCCATACGCATGCTAATAGCTCTCTTTCAATCACAGAATAGTGACGTTCAGACTCTTGCAATGTCCTTGAAGCTTATGCCACAATCCGTTCCTTACCCCATTCCTCTTGAATTAGTACAGCATCTAATCCACAATTGCTTGCATCTACCATTCGATACAATGTTTACCAATGACAAAAGGTTTAAGACATGGAGCCTTGGTAATCATCTCCTTAACAGTAGAAAACGTTGCTGTCATAGTATCAGTCCAATTAAATTTTACATTCTTTTTTAACAGATTCCTAAACGGTTCAATTACAGTTGCATAATTTGGAATAAATTTGGGATTGAACTCTACTAAGCCTAAAAAAACAACTAATTGTTCCTTGTTCTCAAGAATATGAGCTTTACTGATGTTGTCCAAATGTGACATTTTAGGTTTAAATCCATCTCCGCTGATACTGTGTCCCAAATATTCCACTTCTTGTCTTTTGAATTTGCACTTGTCTGCACGGAGTGTTAGACAATTATTTGATAAGGCATTGGGAACCTTCACTAAATTGTGGTCATGTTCATCGTCATCTTTCCCAAAGACTAAAATATCGTCTTGGAATGCTATAGCTCCAGTGAGACCATCAGTCTTTGAAACACAGCAGCTGCACTAGCTAAGCCAAAAGGCATCCTGAAAAATCTGTACAAACCCTCTGGTGTTATAAACGCAGTCAGATCTTATGATTCCTCATGGAGAAGGACTTGCAGCCTGATTCATGAAGCGAAATAGCGCCCGCAATGGCTGCGAAAACGCAATTGCGGGTGCAAAACACGGAATCGGCATTCAAGTACGAAATAGCGAAATCGCTAAAAAATAATAGCGATCGGAATAGCGATTACGCTGTAATAGTCGCAGACTCCGGGAAGTCGAGCATTAGCGATACGGAAATAGCGACCAACCACGGAATCTGCGAAATGAATAGCGAAACGTAATATTGTCTCAATCGGCATTCATGAAAGAAATACATTAGCGAAAAAGCGCTAAATCGCACGTTTGCGCAGCGCAATTTAAGGACAACTCAAAGCAGGTGGTAACCATAAAAGCCATGATTAACCAAAATTTGAAAAACTGTTAGCCAATCACCTACAGGTCCAGGCCTGACCAATCACACATAAGGACATTCAGCAGCAGCATTAGGCGTTCCACAATGCCTGGGATGTACATGGTGGTGAGGCGGCGAAGGCTACAGCGAGCAGCACGGAGGAGACGCATGAGGCAGGCAAGGATTTACCGGCAGCGGGTCACCTTGCTGGGCCAAACCAGAGAACAGATTTATGCAAAATACAGGCTGATTGGGGAAATGATCACCTGGCTGATACAAGAACTCGACCCCATCATGCAGCACCCAACAAGGCGAAACAATTCTGTGCCCACACATGTGCAGGTATTGTGCAGCCTGCACCTCCTGGCCTCCGGCAGTTTCCAGGGCATAGTAGCCGCTGCTGGGGGGATATCCCAGCCCACCATGTCACGCTGCCTCCACACTTTTGTTGACGCCATGCTCAGCCAGCTCCACCGCCACATCACATTTCCCACGAGCCAACAGGAATTGGACCTGACAAAACTACAATTTTATAATGTTGCCCATTTTCCCCATGTCCTCGGCTGCATAGACTGTACCCACGTCGCCATCTGCCCACCAGCTGGCACGGAGTATATGTACCGCAACAGGAAGTCCTACCACTCCCTCAACATACAGATGGTCTGCAATGCCAAGACCATCATCACTGACATTGTGGCCCAGTACCCAGGGAGTACCCATGACTCCTTTATCTTCAGGCACAGCGGACTCCACACACGACTGATCAGGGGAGAGTTTGGGGAAGGACACCTACTTGGTAAGTACACTTTGTCGACAATGTCACATTGCTATGAAGTAACTGCGCTGCACAGGCAATCAACATCTGCTCCTCTCATTCAGGTGACAGTGGCTACGCCCTACGGGAATACCTCCTGACCCCTTACCTCAACCCTGCCACACCTCAGCAACGGCGCTACAATGTTGCGCACATCCGGACAAGGAACTGTATTGAAAGGACATTTGGCCTGCTCAAGAGCAGGTTCTGTATACTGCACAAGACAGGTGGGGCCATGTATTACAGTCCTGCAGCGTGCTGCCGCATTGTGGCTGTCTGTGCAATGCTTCATAACATTGCAACCAAGCGCCGGATACCAGTTGACATCTCAGGCAGTGAATCTGAGGGGGACGACCGGCCACCAGCACATGCGCACCATGCACGCGGGGAGAACCCAGCCGAAGGCCACAGACGTCGCAACCACATCACAGCTAACAATTTCTAGCCCACCCCCTTCCCCCACCCCACATATCACAATTGCATGCAAAATGTAATGATTACACAAGGCGAATGTGTGCAGCAAAATAAATGTATTTGTTTGATTCACAAAAAAAAAGGGTCATGGTAACAACTATTTACAAAATGCAGTATTCCTGCATACTGCATGTGAATGTTCATGGCAGGCTTAGCTTCAGCCTGCGCCTGTGTCCCTGACACAATGTCATTGGCGCCTCCGGCGCACAATTCCCAGGCGCCTGTGAGGCTCTTCCTCATCCTGGGCAGCTGTACCAGGCGTAGCCCTGGTGCTGCGCCTAGGTGGGGGGGCCTGCGTGGCAGAGTGGCTGCTCACACTGGAGGCACCCTCACTCGCATCGTCTCCCCCCACAATGGCCGGTAGCACAGGTGTATGCAGTGCGGTAACGGCGGTGGTCAAGTGCTCCAGCACCCGGGTAATGTCCTCGCAGCACTGGACCAGTTGGTGCTGCTGGGTCAACGAGCGCCGCGACAGCTGGGTGGTGGCATTTGCTGCCACATAATTTGAGCGACTATAGGTGGACAGCCGGCTCAACAGCTGGGGGTGGCGCCTGCTTGCAACACTGCGGTGCTTCACCAGCGCTGCAGTATTGTCCTCCATTGCCGCCGTCATGCGGTCCATGGCCGCCGTCATGCGGTCCATCCGCTCGCCGACTCCCGCCACATTGCGGCCAATCTTATGCAGCTGGAGCTGGATGACTCCTTGCTGCTGCGACTGGCGCTGGTGTATTCGGAGCATGCGCCGCTCCACGCTCATGCAGGCATGGAGATGCCCATTGCCCCTCCTGGTGTTCGGCCGCTGTGTAGCGGATGTGGCTGGCCCAGATCTTGTTGGACGAGCTGCAGGTGTTGTGGCAGCTGGTGTTGCAGGTGCGGCAGCCACTGGAGGCACATTGGTGGGGTGCCTGGCTCTGGCAGCCGGTGGGCCTGCAGATGTTGCAGCAGGTAAGGTGGGGGGCCTGGCCTTGGCAGCCGGTGGGCCTGCAGATGTTGCAGCAGGTAAGGTGGGGGCCCTGGCCTTGGCAGCCGGTGGGCCTGCAGATGTTGCAGCAGGTAAGGTGGGGGCCCTGGCCTTGGCAACCGGTGGGCCTGCAGATGTTGCAGCAGGTACGGTGGGGGGCCTGGCTGCTGGTGTTGGCGCAGCGGCAGGGGCTGGTGGCTGGGTATTGGGTAGGGATTCCTCCTCCTGGGCCTCCTCATCAATCAGCAGCCTCTCGCTGTCACTGCTATCATCTGCACCTGTGAGGGTAAGTGGATACTCATTAGGTGCATGTGACTGTCAGACGTGCAGATGTTACATGCATGCTGGGTGTCATTCCCTGGATGGCTGTGGATTTGCGCACTTTGGAACCTTTCTGGCCGCATTGTGGTACTACTACATTGTGGACATACTACGTCTCCCACAATGCTTCAGGGCATTTCCTGATGCACAACATAGGCATGACTAAGGGCCAATGAGTGAGCCTATTTGGTCAGGGGCGGTCATAGGGGACAGGGTCGCAGTCGCATGCCACTTACCTTGGGTGTCTTGGGTGGGGCGGGAGGAGTCCAGAGGGGTCACGCCAACACACGCCTCCCTCTCCAAGGTGTCCTCTACCTGGTCCTCCAGGGGGGTGTTGGGTGGGACAGTCGGTCCACCACCTCCAGTGCCTGATGCCTCACCAAGGCGCTCCGCCACCCTCTCCTTGGCACGCCCTCGGAGGTCGTACCAGCGCTTTTTCAGCTCCTCCAATGACCTGTCCGCAACGCCCACAGAGTTGACACTGGAGGCAATCCCCACCCAGATCCTCCGCTTCTCCTGCTCTGGGACCCTCCTGGAGTTGGCACCAAAGAGCTGGTCGTGGTTGGCCACCACCCCTTCTATAAGGTTCTCCAGCTCCTGCTCGGAGAACTTTAGTTTGTGCTTGCGGCCAGCGCTGTTGCTGGGGCCAGGGAGAGGTTCGTCGGACATGGCGGTCGCTATTTCGGCGGGTTCGGGAGTCGCTAACGGATGTTTAGCGGCAGCTTTCCGTCGTGAACACTCGAATGATAGCGTCACTGTGGTGTTTGGGGGTGGGATTTGGCTGCTTCCTGGTTGTGATGTCATCACGGTGCTCGGAATGCGTCTTCCCGTTTTCCAGATCCCGCGAGAATGCGACTCGCATTCCCGATCGCACGGGATTGCGAGTCGCTATCCCGTGCGATCGGGATTGCGAGTCGCTATCCCGTGCGATCGGGATTGCGAGTCGCAATCCCGTGCGATCGGGAATGCGAGTCGCAATCCCGATCGCAGGTAGCCGGAAATAGCGATTATTCTGCGTTTTTTGTAGGTCGCTAACGACTTTAGCGCCCGCGTGCGAGTCGCTATTTTTTCCCCGAAAAGTACATGAATGCCGTTTTGCGTTTCCTCAATAGCGAGTCGCTATTAATCGCTATTAGGGACACGCAAAACGGCCCGTACATGAATCAGGCTGTTGGTGGTATGCGCTAGCAAGATCCAGACATGAAAATCCCAGTGCATCAGCTAATGTGGAACCCATCTCATGTAGATTGGGAAGTGGATGAGAATCCACATAAATAGCATTGTTAAGACTGCGCAAGTCTATGCACAAACGAAGATCTCCTCCAGATGAATGGAAATAACAACTGGTGAAACCCAAGGAGATGACTCTATTGGTTCAATTATTTTCTAACAACAGATATCATTGAGCATTTCTTTTAACTTGTTCCTATAAGACAAAGTAAAATTCCTTACTTTGTGACGTACAGGTATAGCATTGGCATGTACTTTTATGCGATGTTTAAAACCTTTGTACTCACCCAGTTTATCACTAAATAATGTAGGAAAATCATTTTTTTATTCTAGAAACCAGGGAAGGATTATTTGACTTAACCAAAATTGGTTTTGTGGCAATTGTATCAACAGAATATACAGGAGGGTCAGCATTAGGATCTAATTTTATACTTAGTTTCTCCTGATGTGGCCAGCCTAGAAGCGATTGCCCCACTTTGGTAACATACATATTTCCACGTGTGCTGCGTTCATGAAAGGTCAAATCACCAATAAAATACACAATAAGTTGCAGTTTATGACCAGTGTAACCACTTGGTGAAATGTCAGGGTGTGTAAGTTCTATATTAGGCCAATTAGAGCAAACAAGGGCATGAGGCAGAATGGTATACCATGAACAAGAGTCTACTAATACCTTTGTGGAAATTCCATTAATGGTAACATTGCATGAGGGAAATGTTGTAGTGCTTATCTCTTTAGTTACACAAAGTATGGTGTTTACATCATATTCATAATCATATGACTCCTCATGTTCTTGAATAACATTAACTCTTCTTGGAGCTGACCTACAAACTCTGGGCAAATGTCCTTTTTTGTTACATCTGGCACACACTTTTTCTAAGGCAGGGCATGACCTTGAATTCCCTAGAAGATAGCTACTACCACATCTGAAACAATAAACACTGTTCCACCTGGTGTCAGGTTTTTCCCATTTATTCCTGGTTTCAGTTTTCTGATAACTTTCATTTCTTTGGGTTGTACATTTTTTTTGTTTATCAATTTCTTTTTGTTTGTCATTTTCCTTGTTGACAACATGAATATCAGACTTATTGCACGATCTGATTTCATCAACAAACTTTTCTGAATGTTCAATGGATTTTGCTATTTCAATAGCTGCATTAAGAGACATGTCTGAGATGGTCTACTTCAAATATCAACACATAACAGTAGGTTTTTGGCACTGCCTCAGACTTACAATTTCTCCTAAATCTAGGGAGTGTGAAAAAAATGGATGTTGCTGGGAACGCCCCCAGCAACACCCATGAAACGCCCCTTTCATGCAGATTTCTGCATAACACGAGAACATATTTATAAGGCCATGAAAAGTCACGTAACATGGCTTTACGTGGCCTTATAAATATGCCAGTGGCACATTGCGCCACCAGAACATAAAAAAAGTGGCGTTCCGGTGGCGTAATCGTGCCAGTAGGGCTATATAAATGAAGCCCTAAGTGTTTAGTTTGCTGCAGGGCAGCAAGGGACAACTCGAGAGTGAAGGAGGCTGATGGCTCTGAGGGTGCAGTATCTCAAAGCTCAGATATTGGACTGGAGGGCTTGCTGTTCAGCAGTGTACAATAACTCAGATGTTGGCGAAAAGCAGGGTGAGCATGAGCAGTGCTCTTCGACAGCAACTACCCTGTGTGTCCTTCACTGCATACTTTCCCCAGTGGATAATTTGTCAAATAAAATGCATGGCAGGACTCTCTTCAGGAGGCAACTTGCACCAGCCCATGACTCCTGTTAGAGCTGCTTAAAATAGAACCAACTACTAACCATGAAAGTGGGAAAAGGATGTGGCACAACAGGCAGAGCTGGCGAAGCAGGGTCGCGTCTCAGCATGATTCTGGGCAAATCACTTAATTCCCCCCTAAATGAATGTGTCCTTAACTGGTGCTCATGAAAAGTGCTGGTGTTGGTGATTAAGTGCCGGTGCTGAGCACAGGAAACCACTGGCTCAAATTAAGCACTGACTTCCCACTTCAAGAAAGGGCTTTTGCTATTTTTGTCGGCTTCACACACATTGCACCTCCCAAACCTCACAAAATTAAAGCAAAAACGTTGCATGCGTGATCATACTTTGCAACTTCTCATCCTCATACCAAACTACAAAATATTATTTTGTCTGAACTCCTAAAGTCTTTACAGTGGAGCGGTCAACAAAAGTGGGTAATTGAAACAAGACTGCTCGATCTATATTTAAATAGATAATGGTGGTGGGACCCACTCTACGAAGAAATCCTGGGTACCCCCGTTTACGGCCAGCATCAGCTGAGTGTCCCTGCTTCCACTCAGGCAATCCCCCGAATATGTTTAGTGGTGTTCATCAGACTACCCCAGCATGTCTTCCCTTAGGTCTCACCTCAGATATCACTCTACAAAGCACTTATGTGTTTAAAGACATTATTCAGGTAGGAGGCACCTAGGACTACCCTAGCATGTCTGCCTTCAGGTCTGATCTCAGCTGTCACCCTACATAACACCTATGTGGTTAGAGACGTTCTTCAGACTGCCCTAGCTGTCTGTCCTCAAGTCTCATCTCAGCTGACACTCTATGGCACCTATGTGTTTAAAGACGTTCTTCAGGTAGGAGGCACCTAGGACTACCCCAGCATGTCTGTCCTCAGGTCTGATGTCAGCTGTCACCCTATAGCACCTATGTGTTTAGAGGGGCTATTCAGGTACAGGGTGTGAGAAGTTGGAGTGATATATAGTGCTCACTATTCTAGTGATCACTCTGTATCATTCCAAACAACCCTTATTGATAATTGGTTGTAAGTCAACCTGATAGACCAGCTATCCTAGTAGCGTGGACAAAAGCAGTCTTTAGGCTAAACTCTAGAGGGCGTGTTAAGCCAGCTGTTTTACCATCACATATACCCCTTGAACACCAAGTGAAAGGACACAACACAAGTTGTTATAAAAATAAAGGATATTTATTAATAACAAGTCTACCCTGAACTCTTTATGAGTCAGGGAGCTAAGCACAATACAAAACTCTTACGAAAATACTACAAGTTGCACAATTTACACAAATGCCCGAGCGGCACGAAAAACCATATACTCTAAAAGTGGAATGCGAAATACTAGCAGGTAAGTAACACGATCCAGAGGCTTCAGGACCGCAAGGACTACCTTACTGAACCCTCAGGTTAGGAGCAGGAGGCCTAGGGAACCCGGGTGCAGAGTGGGAACTCTTACGCGGGATGCGGGACAAAGTCTATGGATGCTAGCAGTTCTTAAAGTTACTGTTTCCGGACTGTAGGAAGGTGGCTACCTGACTATGGTTACCCCGGATTTTTTGCCTGTGTTTAGCTGGTTTTTTGACTTAGTTGACCTGGTTCCCTGCTAATCAGGGCCCCAGGCCATCTGCTCTCTCTGTAAAATGGATTCCATGTACCCTAGGTACATACCACAATTGGAAATGGACTCCTTGTCAGCCCCTGTATAATGCACTACAGGTGCCCAGGGCATAGGGGCCACCAAGGCCTACCAGGGGCTGCAGCATATCTTTTGCCACCCCTGGCTGCTTCTTAAATTGACACAACTGGCTGATCACTCAGCTGGGGTAAGGTGGTGTAATCACCCCTTGCTTAGATATAGTATACCTATATCTAAACCTATATCTGGACACATGTAAACCTGTGAGCCACTCCTATGGAAGGCCTCATCAATCCTGGAGGCAGAGTGCGTGGTTTTATGTGAGATGGAGCTCTAGCATGAGCTGAGCCTGTCTGCAGCTGTCGGGAACAACTCCCTAAGCTGTTTCAGGATAATGCCATACCATATACTCTTAAGTGCCTTATAATCCTCGTGGTTAAATAGCAACTTTGGTTTGGCTTTATCAAAACATGTCGTGTAAGGTGTCATACGATTTGGAATACTATCCCCTCGCCAGTTCTGGCGACGGGGATAGCATTCCACCCCTCTAGAGGGGTAGGACATGTTGCTTTACTTAAATGCGGTTAATTTCTCCAAAGACCTTAGATCCACAAAATGGATGCCTCTGCCACAGACAAATGTCTGGACCCCTGCAGCTGACCGAAACTCGGCCAAATGGGTCCTGGACAAAGGGTTTCCTGTCACAGGAGGGTGTCACCGCCCTCCAGACAGGAGATAGTGGATTGTAGCAGGGAGGTTTGAAAGAAACCAGACACTGCTTGGGGCGCACAAGGCTGCCCCTTGCATAATCCGGCCAAACCGGTTCTGGGGCACTCCAGCCCTCGTGCCAGGGCGGCCTGGATCAAAGGAAGGGGGTGTATCCACCCACTTCCTGGGTCCCACCCATAGGGGGGGACCTAGCAGGTAATCACGCCCCCCAGATTCGAATAAGAGTGGGAGCAGTGCCAATGCACATCAGATTTCCTGGAAGAAACATTAGAAACGAAACTCTGGACCCTTGGACCTCCAACTCAACGTGGAAGCCCGAAGAATCTCCCTTGTGGTCAAGGAGTGACCACCCTGCAGCAGCAGGCACCATCCAGCCCTCGACGTCTACTTTGTTGCAGTTCCCGCCGGAACTCGAGCGACAGAGATCGACGAGATCAAGCTTGCCTGCCTTCCAACAGCCCGATCCACAGTCCCTGCAGAGCTGAGACCCGTGGAGGCGACCGGAAGCGTGGGGCACGCCATCTTGAATTGACCACGAGACGCTGACCGTGCAGCCCACGAGTGACCCTCGAAGCTGTGCACCGGGGTTTGAGAAGCCCCCACCCTGAGCCACTCTTGAAACGAAGTTCAGCCCTCCACACTCGACGAGTGCTGCGTGGGGCCCTTCTGCTCCATTTGGCTCAACGCGTTGGCCCGGTCACTTGCCAGCTGGCTAGTGGTCCCTGTGCCGACGAAACGACGAAGACGACTTGTGAATCTGGTTGCTCCAGATCTACACCAGCTCCCCTGAAAAGGAGCACCCACTCTGACCTTCCTGGTTCGAGTGAGAAGCAATCTCCCGGTTCCGCGTGGATTGCTTTTGCCAAGTGTTGTTTTCTCCAATCTTGAAGCCGACAGCGCCGACGGCGAGAGCCTGCGTGGGACAGATCGTGACCTGCTCCTGGACGTCGCAGATGCCCCAGAGCCCACGTGACAGCGGAGAGAAGCTCCTCGACGACCACCTGATTGCGCCCGACATTGCCTGGTTCCGTCCTGGTTCCACCCTGGTCACTGCTGAGTGACCCAGACTCTGTCCCCTCTGCTTTCAAGTACCCTTCGACTTGAGTCCACCCTTGGACTCCACCGGACACTTCACTTTCAACCCGCCTGCAGCCCTTTCAGCTTCAAGCACCAAGAGCCTGCGTGTCAAAACCCGACGCCACTTCGACCCTGTGCACCCACTTCCTGTGGGTGAGGTAACTTTGCTCTGCCGGTGTTCCCACACTGGTGCACATCTCTAGGGTCTGTGTCTTAAGTTTTGTTCCTCTAGGTTCAGCGGAAGTGTCCTTAAACTCTAACTTTACACTTTTTACGCACCATTGGTTAACATTGGTGCATGCGTGCGCTTTCCGCACTGCTCCCGAATCCCGAGGGCCATTCCCGACTTCAGCATTGCTTGTCCTGACTGCTCCCAGCGATTCCCTAGGCCCTAGGCCTAACCACTGCTCGAGTGGCATCTCTTATACCACTTGTTTAGTATATGGTTTGAGTGGCCCCCTGCCCTCATCCATAATTGTGCAACTTGTATGTTTAAACAGTGCTTTTGATTTAACGCGTGTGCCCCTTTATTCATAAAGAATACTGGGGATTGTTTTTAGTAATAAACACATATATTTTTATAATATATACTTGTGTGGTGTCCTTTCATTTGATATTACAGGATTGTATGTGGTAAAACAGCTCGCTTAACACGACCTCTTAAGTTAAGCCTTTAGGCTGCTTAGTCCATGCTACCCCTAGGATAGCTTGTCTAATAAGGTTGACTTACAACCAGACACCATAAGGGATTGTTTGGTCTGATAACAGGTGGTTCCAGAATTGGAAACATCACCTATCAGGCCAACTTCTCACATTGGTGAGCAGCGGTGCGGATTTGTGCTTGCTGTTGTTTTACCATTGCAATCTTTGTATCAAATTGAAAGATCACATCAAGTACCTCTAGGTACATATAAATCAAAAGCTTAGCATATTAAGTTCTACTGAACTTAGTAGTTGTAGATTAAAGGGATTAGCACACCCTGACTACAACTCACTAGCAAGGTACAGTAGGAAAACACTTAGTGTAGGTAAGTGCACCACTTACACCTCACTAGTAGTCATGTCTGACACAGGAAGAGCCTCAGGGTCTACTCCTGTGACAGTTGACCTTACCAAGGCAACTTCCAGCTATGACAAGTCAACCCGAAAGGACTTGATTGCCTTGTGCATTTCAAGAGGGTTAAAAAGGGGCAGAAGTCCCACCTGTCCTATCCTGATAGCCATTCTAGAGCAGGATGACTTAGAGAGGGCGAATGGTATTCCCCTACAGTCAGGAGAAGGAGAGAAACCCCCTGTAACTGATCCCCCTCAGGAGGAAGGAGAAGAGGAAGAAGAAGAGGAGGAGGAGGACTCAGAAGTTGAGGACCCAGAAGATCAGGATCAGAGGGGTAGCCAGGTCCCAGTTGCCAGGCTTAACCAGGCCAACTTAGACCTACTGGGGAATGGAGAGGGCCAGCACCTCCCCAGATCCCACCATGTTATTCTCCCAGGCAACAGAAGAGTGAGATCTCCCTCAGGGGACTCTCATATTTCTAGTGCCTCAAGGGAATCGCAGAGAGGCATGACTGCTTCTCAAAAGCTAGAGCATAGGGCCAGAATGAGGGCTGTCAAACTCCAGATAGAGAGGGAGGAGGTAGCCTTGGCTCAAGCTAGACTTGCCTTGGCAAGAGAGCAAAAATTGTGTGGCTTAGATGCCACTGGTGGCAGCAATATTCCTAAAGAGAAACCCAGGTCCTATGATAGTAGAAACCTGACAAAGATTGTGCCCCCCTACAAGGAAGGGGATGACATCCACAAGTGGATAACTGCTCTTGAGAGAGCCTGCATGGTACAGCAGGTTCCTGAGGAACAGTGGGCAGCAATCTTATGGTACTCCTTTTCAGAGAAAGGGAGAGATAAGCTCCTCACTGTTAGACATGAGGATGCAAACAATTACAAAGTCCTGAAGAGTGTCCTAATAGATGGGTTTGGCTTAACCACTGAACAGTACAGGTTGAAGTTCAGAGACACCCAGAAGACACAGACTCAGGACTGGACTGATTTTGTTGATTGTGCAACTAAGGCTCTGGAGGGTTGGCTACATGGCAGCAAAGTACATGACTTTACAGGATTGTATAATGTGATTATGAGGGAGCAGATCCTAAGTAATTGTCAGAACCAGCTCTTACACCAGCACCTGGTGGACTCTGATCTGACCTCTCCCCAAGAATTGGGAAAGAAGGCAGACAAATGGGTCAGAACCAGGATTAGGCCTAAGAATCAGGACAGTAACCAGAAGAAGGAGTCTACCAAGCCTCAAGATAAGGGTGGGGATAAAAATAAAGAAAAGACTTCCCCAGGGCCCCAAAACTCCAAGGATGGGGGTGGGTCCCAAGACACTTCTTCAACTGAGAAAAAGCCTTATTGTTATGCCTGTAAACAGGTTGGGCATTACAAAACAGACAACTGTTGTCCCAAGAATAACAATAAAGAAAATATACCTCCAAAGCCAGCTCCAACACCTCCTGTTACTGTCAGCAGTAACCCCCTAGGAAGTGGGAGCACACCCAGGAATCTGGGTGGGTTTACTTTTGGAGCCCAGGAGGACCCTGGCCTATCCAGGTCCCCCTCCCCAAATGATCTTGTTTATGAGACTGGCAGGGGGTTTGCCAACTTCTCTGATTGCCCAAATACTTTGAGCAAGTATAGACAAGAACCCATCATCAATGGTTTGAAAGTTGAAGCTTTTAGAGACACAGGGGCTAGCATCACCATGGTGGCTGACTGTATAGTCCCCTCTAAGCAACTTTTACCTGGTGCCACATACCAGGTAATAAACATTGATGGCATCCAAACAAATCATCCCATGGCAGTAGTAAGTCTCAGCTGGGGAGGTGTCATTGGCCCAAAGAGAGTGGCAGTGTCATCAAACTTGCCTGTAGACTGCCTACTTGGTAATGATTTGGAAATCTCAGCCTGGGCTGAGGTTGAACAGGAAATCCATTCTAGAATGGTAAATTCCAATGGAAAGGTTAGTGGGGCTGTAATGGCTACAGCCCCAATCCAAGATGTCCTTCCTGAAAAGGTTGGTAGGGCTGAGAAACTCTCTGCCCCATCTTTAGCAAAAGCTCTTCCTGAACAGAATAGCAAAGCTGTTATGATAACAGCAGAAACCCAAACTGAGTCTCCTCCTGAAAAGGTTGGTGGGGCTGTGATGGCCACAGCCCAAACTCAAACTGATATGTGTGTTGTGAAGCCTGAAATGATGGATAACTCCACACAAACTGAGAGCATGGAGGAGGAAGAGAAATCTCCCCCTCACCAGACTTTAGGACAGGATCAGCCTCCTCAGGGAACTGATCTTACCCCTGATGAAGGAACTGCCCCAGAGGTTGTTAGGCCTGGCCTGACAGAGCCTCTGATGGCGGTGGACCCCTCTCAGGTGGGACCCAGTCTGGAGCAGGTAACCTGCCCCTCTCTACCTTGCCTTAGCCAGCCCAGGGCTGCAGAGGACAAGAAGGACAGTGAGACCCAGAGGGCCCCCTGTCAAATAAAGCACCCCCATCAACAGATTAGGGGCACCAAAACTAGTAGCCCTAGTGAGGTGAAAACTTTACAAACTCCTGAGGGAGCCCCCTTAAAAACAGTTAGGGACCTCCCACAGATGGATTCTGTTGGGCACAGCCAAACCTGGGAACCCAAGGGCCCAAACCTGGACTGTCCCTCCAGCAAGCCAAACAGAGGGACCCAGCCTCCATCTTTAGGTAGCCAGAGGTTGACCCTGAGAGCACAGTGCAACTCAGTTAAAGAAAGAAAGGCACACATGGTGGAAGATAATTGGAGGAAGCTAAGCCCTAAATCAGTAGAGCCTCACTTCAATACTCCATATCCAAACCAGCCTTTAACTTTGCATAAACACACCCAAGGTAGTGATTCCCTATGGTGGAGACCCTCTAATACCCCAAGGGTGAGGGACTGCTTAGTGGACCATGAGACAGGTGGTACCCATGCTAGTGCAGGTACTTCCTTATATGGCCACTCAGGCAATATAGGCTTACCTGGCCAAGGATAGCCTTATCTCCTTTCGTTTGGGGGGGGGGGGGGTTATGTAGGAAGGTGGCTACCTGACTATGGTTACCCCGGATTTTTTGCCTGTGTTTAGCTGGTTTTTTGACTTAGTTGACCTGGTTCCCTGCTAATCAGGGCCCCAGGCCATCTGCTCTCTCTGTAAAATGGATTCCATGTACCCTAGGTACATACCACAATTGGAAATGGACTCCTTGTCAGCCCCTGTATAATGCACTATAGGTGCCCAGGGCATAGGGGCCACCAAGGCCTACCAGGGGCTGCAGCATATCTTTTGCCACCCCTGGCTGGTTCTTAAATTGACACAACTGGCTGATCACTCAGCTTGGTAAGGTGGTGTAATCACCCCTTGCTTAGATATAGTATACCTATATCTAAACCTATATCTGGACACATGTAAACCTGTGAGCCACTCCTGTGGAAGGCCTCATCAATCCTGGAGGCAGAGTGCGTGGTTTTATGTGAGATGGAGCTCTAGCATGAGCTGAGCCTGTCTGCAGCTGTCGGGAACAACTCCCTAAGCTGTTTCAGGATAATGCCATACCATATACTCTTAAGTGCCTTATAATCCTCGCGGTTAAATAGCAACTTTGGTTTGGCTTTATCAAAACATGTCGTGTAAGGTGTCATACGATTTGGATTACTATCCCCTCGCCAGTTCTGGCCACGGGGATAGCATTCCACCCCTCTAGAGGGGTAGGACATGTTGCTTTACTTAAATGCGGTTAATTTCTCCAAAGACCTTAGATCCACAAAATGGATACCTCTGCCACAGACAAATGTCTGGACCCCTGCAGCTGACCGAAACTCGGCCAAATGGGTCCTGGACAAAGGGTTTCCTGTCACAGGAGGGTGTCACCGCCCTCCAGACAGGAGATAGTGGATTGTAGCAGGGAGGTTTGAAAGAAACCAGACACTGCTTGGGGCGCACAAGGCTGCCCCTTGCATAATCCGGCCAAACCGGTTCTGGGGCACTCCAGCCCTCGTGCCAGGGCGGCCTGGATCAAAGGAAGGGGGTGTATCCACCCACTTCCTGGGTCCCACCCATAGGGGGGGACCTAGCAGGTAATCACGCCCCCCAGATTCGAATAAGAGTGGGAGCAGTGCCAATGCACATCAGATTTCCTGGAAGAAACATTAGAAACGAAACTCTGGACCCTTGGACCTCCAACTCAACGTGGAAGCCCGAAGAATCTCCCTTGTGGTCAAGGAGTGACCACCCTGCAGCAGCAGGCACCATCCAGCCCTCGACATCTACTTTGTTGCAGTTCCCGCCGGAACTCGAGCGACAGAGATCGACGAGATCAAGCTTGCCTGCCTTCCAACAGCCCGATCCACAGTCCCTGCAGAGCTGAGACCCGTGGAGGCGACCGGAAGCGTGGGGCATGCCATCTTGAATTGACCACAAGACGCTGACCGTGCAGCCCACGAGTGACCCTCGAAGCTGTGCACCGGGGTTTGAGAAGCCCCCACCCTGAGCCACTTTTGAAACGAAGTTCAGCCCTCCACACTCGACGAGTGCTGCGTGGGGCCCTTCTGCTCCATTTGGCTCAACGCGTTGGCCCGGTCACTTGCCAGCTGGCTAGTGGTCCCTGTGCCGACGAAACTACGAAGACGACTTGTGAATCTGGTTGCTCCAGATCTACACCAGCTCCCCTGAAAAGGAGCACCCACTCGGACCTTCCTGGTTCGAGTGAGAAGCAATCTCCCGGTTCCGCGTGGATTGCTTTTGCCAAGTGTTGTTTGCTCCAATCTTGAAGCCGACAGCGCCGACGGCGAGAGCCTGCGTGGGACAGATCGTGACCTGCTCCTGGACATCGCAGATGCCCCAGAACCCACGTGACAGCGGAGAGAAGCTCCTTGACGACCACCTGATTGCGCCCGACATTGCCTGGTTCCATCCTGGTTCCACCCTGGTCACTGCTGAGTGACCCAGACTCTGTCCCCTCTGCTTTCAGGTACCCTTCGACTTGAGTCCACCCTTGGACTCCACCGGACACTTCACTTTCAACCCGCCTGCAGCCCTTTCAGCTTCAAGCACCAAGAGCCTGCGTGTCAAAACCCGACGCCACTTCGACCCTGTGCACCCACTTCCTGTGGGTGAGGTAACTTTGCTCCGCCGGTGTTCCCACACTGGTGCACATCTCTAGGGTCTGTGTCTTAAGTTTTGTTCCTCTAGGTTCAGCGGAAGTGTCCTTAAACTCTAACTTTACACTTTTTACGCACCATTGGTTAACATTGGTGCATGCGTGCGCTTTCCGCACTGCTCCCGAATCCCGAGGGCCATTCCCGACTTCAGCATTGCTTGTCCTGACTGCTCCCAGCGATTCCCTAGGCCCTAGGCCTAACCACTGCTCGAGTGGCATCTCTTATACCACTTGTTTAGTATATGGTTTGAGTGGCCCCCTGCCCTCATCCATAATTGTGCAACTTGTATGTTTAAACAGTGCTTTTGATTTAACGCGTGTGCCCCTTTATTCATAAAGAATACTGGGGATTGTTTTTAGTAATAAACACATATATTTTTATAATATATACTTGTGTGGTGTCCTTTCATTTGATATTACAGGATTGTATGTGGTAAAACAGCTCGCTTAACACGACCTCTTAAGTTAAGCCTTTAGGCTGCTTAGTCCATGCTACCCCTAGGATAGCTTGTCTAATAAGGTTGACTTACAACCAGACACCATAAGGGATTGTTTGGTCTGATAACAGGTGGTTCCAGAATTGGAAACATCACCTATCAGGCCAACTTCTCACACGGACGAATCCGACTAGGTAGACTAAAAACGAAAAAGGATCTGGACACTAGGATAGTGAACCTGTGCTGGAGCACCGAAATGCTCGTGTTACCTAGCCCAGGGGCTGCGGCTGCATAGGGTTCAAATGTCCTCGGGAATCCTCGTTGTAGTCTATGGAGCCTGAAAGAAGAAGTTGCTGGCAGGCGACCAGTGAAGATGTTCGGTGTGATCCAAGGCTGGATCAGTGAAGGAGACGACCTGAAAGCAGAGGGGACTCAGTTCTTAACCACTAGCGAGTGATTGTGTGGGCACCAGGATGGCACCGGATGAAGTCACCGCGATCAGGTGAGTGGGCGACGCTGGACTCTGCAGTCACACGGGTCAGGAGGCGTTGTCGGCGTCCAGGCTGGAGGTGCGAGCTGTCCCACGGTGGTGTCTGCTGTCGGCGATGCTGGATCCAAGATTAGAGCAACAAACCTTGGCAAAGGCAAGCCCACGCGGTGGAGTTAAAATGGCGTCTGGAGTGGACCCGGAGGGTCCAGGGCACTTCTTGTTGGACAAGGAGCAAGGGCCAGTCTAGAGGACCTAGACCAGCGGTGAAAACGTCGTGGTACGTCGTCAGGAGGGTCACTAGCCGACGGGCAAGTGACCGGACAACGTGGCAAGCAGCAAAGAAGCAGAAGGGCCCCACGCAGATCTCGTGGATGCTGGGGGGCTGGACTTCGGTGCTGGAGCTGCTTAGGTTGGGGGCTTCTCAAACCCCAGTGCACTCACTCGAGGGTCCCTCGGAGGTCGTGCTGGTTAAGCGTCGTGCAGGTCTTGAAGATAGCCGGTCCCTCGGGTCTCGTCGCA
Organism: Lissotriton helveticus; assembly: GCF_964261635.1. Classification (NCBI taxonomy): domain Eukaryota; kingdom Metazoa; phylum Chordata; class Amphibia; order Caudata; family Salamandridae; genus Lissotriton; species Lissotriton helveticus. The sequence goes on from NC_136065.1 coordinate 1,920,465,479, forward strand.
CCCACGAATCTCAGCTGGGCTGATGATGCAGGTAGAGGTCAGAGATGGCAGGGAATCCGGGTCTCGTCGAGCTGGGCAGTCTTGATTTGGAGGATGGACGTGCAGCAAACCGCAAGCGCTTAGATGGTGCCTGCTGGTGCAGGGTGGCTACTCCTTAGCCACAAGGGAGAGTCTTCAGAGAATGACAAGAGTTCCTTTTGTGGAAAGTAGTTCAAGTTTCAAGATGATCTTGGAAAAGGGGGCCCGCTCCCACCTTTTCTCTAAGAAAAGGGGCTGGCACGCGACTAGGTCCTGCCCATGGGTGGGACCAGGAGGGGGGTGGTTATACCCCTCTCCTTTGTCCGGTCTCTCCCCAGCTCAGGGGCTGGAGTGCCCCTGGAACTGGTTTGAGCCGGCATATGCACAGTGAGCACCGGGGTGCCACTTGCAGTCACCTTCCTTTCAGCCCTGCCTACCTGGGATACACAAAATCCTGTCTGGGATGGTGCTGGCACCGCCCCTGACAGGAAACCCTTTGTCCAGGCCTCCCTCGCTGGAAGGACTCCCAGCAGCAGGAGGGCAGACTTGTGTCTCGGTGGCAGCATCCATTTTGTGGAGCTGAGGCTGTGTCTGACTTTAACCGGGGTTCACAGTTACATACATGTCGTGTCCCTCTAGAAGGGTGGAATGCTAACCCCGTCGCCAGAATTGGCGAGGGGTTAGTATTCCAATTCGTATGACACCTTACTCAACATGTTTTGATAATGCTATGCCAAAGTTAGCATTTAACGGCGAGGATTATAATGCACTTAAGAGTATATGGTATAGCGTTATCATGGAACAGCTATTAGGACTTGGTTCCGGAAGCTGAAAACGGGCTCAGCTCATGCCAGAGCACCATCTCACATAATTCCAAGCACTCTGCCTTCAGGACTGTTAAAGCCTTCCATAGGAGTGACTGATAGGAATATATGTGTCCATTTTAGGTTTAGATATAGGGAACTATATCTAAAGCAAAGGGTGATTACACCACCTTGCCCCAGCTGTCGTGCAGCCAGTTGTGTCTGTTTAGATGGCCAGTCAGGGGTGGCATAATACATGCTTCAGCCCCTGTAGGCCCTGGGTACACCAATGCCCTGGATACCTAAGGTACTCTGTACAGGGACTGATAAGGTGGCCCAGTACCAATTGGTAAATGCACCTAAGGTACATGGTTGTCAATTAAGAGAGAGAACAGCTAGGCTGTGGGTCTGATTAGCAGGCCCACAGCCAGGGAAAGTCAAAAATCAGTGAAGCAAAAAGCAAAAATCTGGGGTGGCCATGGGACTGCAGACCCCACTCTCCTACATAACCCCTCCCCAAACCTAGGGACATTAAACTAACCTTGACCAGGCGAGTCTTCTTGTTCTAAGTGGAAGTACCTGGAGAGACCATCTGCATTTCCATGGTCAGTCCCTGGGCGGTGCTCCACTGTAAAGTCCATCCCCTGTAGGGAAATGGACCACCTAAGAAGTTTGGGGTTTTCACCCTTCATTTGATTTAGCCATAAGAGGGGCTTATGGTCGGTCTGAATCTTGAAGTGAGTACCAAACAAGTATGGCCTCAACTTCAGGGCCCAAACCACAGCAAAGGCCTCCCTCTCAATAGCTGACCAACGTTTCTCTCTAGGGGTCAGCCTTCTATTTATAAAAGCAATGGGCTGGTCATGACCATCAATATTCAGCTGAGATAGAACAGCTCCCACACCCAACTCAGAAGCATCTGTTTGGACAATGAACAGTTTGGAGTTGTCTGGACTCTTGAGAATAGGTGCAGTGCACATGGCCTGCTTTAGGTCATCGAATGCCTTCTGACAGCTAACTGTCCACTGAACTTTCTTTGGCATTTTCTTGCTTGTCAGGTCATTAAGTGGAGTCACTATGGATCCATAATTTCTGACAAATGTCCTGTAATAACCAGACAGGCCCAAGAAAGCTCTGACCTGTGTCTGGGTGGTTGGAGGAGCCCAGTCCTTTATGGCCTGTATCTTGCTCTCCAGAGGTTGAACTTGGCCTCCACCTACAAGGTGGCCCAAGTATACAACTTGACTCTGCCCTATCTGGCACTTAGTAGCCTTGATAGTGAGGCCTGCCTTTTGCAGGGCCTCCAAAAGTTTCCTTAGGTGGATCAGGTGATCTCCCAGGTGGAGCTAAAGACAGCAATATCATCTAGATATGCTGCACAAAAGTCATCCAACCCAGTGAGGACTTGGTTCACCAACCTTTGAAAAGCGGCAGGTGCATTTTTCAAACCAAAGGGCATCACCACAAATTGGTAATGACCTCCTGGGGTAGAAAATGCTGTCTTGGCTTTGGCATCCTCAGCTAACCTGATCTGCCAATAACCAGCTGTCAGGTCAAATGTACTTAAGAAAGTTGCAGAAGCCAACTTGTCTATCAGTTCATCTGCCCTAGGTATTGGATGGGCATCTGTCTTAGTGACAGCATTGAGACCCCTGTAGTCTACGCAAAACCTCATCTCTCTCTTACCATCCTGGGTGTGAGGTTTAGGCACTAGAACTACAGGGCTAGCCCAAGGGCTCTCTGAGGGTTCAATGACTCCCAATTCCAACATCTTTTGTACTTCAGTTTTTATGCAGTCCCTGACGTGGTCAGGTTGCCTGTAGATTTTACTCTTTATAGGCAGACTGTCTCCAGTGTCCACCTCATGTGTGCACCAGTTTGTCTGACTGGGGGTCAGAGAAAACATTTGTCTGAAGGATTGAAGGACTTGCTTACAATCCTTTTGTTGATGCTCAGAGAGGCTGTCAGAAAAGACTACGCCATCTACTGACCCATCATCAGGGTTCTGAGTGAGCAGGTCTGGGAGAGGGTCACTCTCTTCCTCCTGTCCCTCATCTGTGGCCATGAGCAAGCCCATGTCCTCCCTGTCAACAAATGCTTTGAGCCTATTCACATGAAGTACTCTGTGAGGGCTCCTGGGAGTTCCCATGTCCACCAAGTAGGTGACTTCTCCCTTTTTCTCAATGATGATGTGGGGTCCAGACCATTTGTCTTGGAGAGCTGCTGGGGCCACTGGCTCCAACACCCACACCTTCTGTCCTGCATGGTAAACAGTTAGGACAGCCTTTTGGTCATGCCAAGCTTTTTGAAGTTCTTGGCTGGCCTCCAGGTTTTTAGATGCCTTCTCCATGTACTCTGCCATCCTGGAGCGGAGACCAAGTACATAGTCCACTATGTCAAGTTTAGGCTTTTTGAAAGGTAACTCCCATCCTTCCTTCACAAGACATAGGGGTCCTCTTACAGGATGTCCAAACAAAAGCTCAAAAGGGCTGTAACCAACCCCCTTCTGTGGGACCTCTCTGTAAGCAAACAGAAGGCAGGGTAAAAGGATGTCCCATCTTCGCCTAAGCTTTTCAGGTAACCCTTTTATCATCCCTTTGAGGGTCTTGTTGAATCTTTCAACAAGCCCATTGCATTGTGGGTGATAGTGTGTGGTGAATTTGTAATTGACACCACACTCCTTCCACATAGCAGTCAAGTATCCTGACATGAAGTTTGCACCTCTGTCAGAGATCACCTCCTTAGGGAACCCCACTCTGGAGAAAACTCCAACCAGGGCCCTAGCCACCACAGGAGCTGTAGTGGTCCTAAGGGGAATAGCTTCTGGATACCTGGTGGCATGATCCACTACCACCAGTATAAATCTGTGCCCAGATGCTGTTGGGGGGTCCATTGGTCCAACAATGTCAATCCCCACTCTTTCAAAGGGAACCCCCACCACAGGTAGTGGTATAAGGGGGGCCTTTGTTGTGCCACCTGAATTGCCACTGGCTTGGCAGGTGATACATGAACGACAAAAGTCCTTAGTGTCCTCAGACATGTGAGGCCAGTGAAAGTGTGGGGCAAGCCTGTCCCAAGTCTTGTTCTGGCCTAAGTGACCTGCAAGGGGAATCTCATGGGCTAAGGTGAGAAGGAAACCTCTAAGAGACAAGGGGATGACCAGCCTCCTGGTAGCACCAGGCTTGGGGTCTCTTGCCTCAGAGTATAGGAGTCCATCGTCCCAATATACCTTATGGGCACCTGTAGCATTCCATGCAGCCTCAGCAGCAGCCTGCTGTCTGAGGGGTTCTAGAGAGGAACAGTCTAACTGTGCCTGCCTCAAGTCTGCCCTGGAAGGTCCCCCTGTCCCAAGAAACTCAACCTGTTCAGGCTCAAGCTCTTCTAGGACAGTTCCTTCTGGGGTCTTGGGGTCAGTCTCCTGAGAGAGCTGATCCATCACCTGAGGCAGGGGGGAAGAGTCAACCTTACCCCTACTGCTCTTTCTCTTGGGTAGTGTCTGGTCCATTCTTCCAGGATCCAGCACTAGTTCAGCTGGGCATTTCTTGGCCTGTGACCTAGTCACAGCAAGGACATGTGCTGATAAACCTAACATTTCCACATGAGTCCTATACTCCACATCTGACCATAAGGAGGATTCCAAATCATTGCCCAAAAGACAGTCCACTGGGAGGTCTGAACTAACAGCAACCCTTTTGAGGCCATTTACCCCTCCCCAGGAGAAGTTAACAAGTGCCATACTATGGGAGGTAGTGGCATTGCTAGCATTGGTCACCAGGTAGTCTGATCCCAGTATTACCTGGTCAGGGTCCACAAAGTTTGGTGTCACCATGGTGACACTGGCACAAGTGTCCCCGTAGGCCTGAGCCATTTTTCCATTAATCAAAGGCGTCTGCCTGTACTTGCCCAGAGTACTGGGACTTATTGTAGGGGTCATATCCATGTCCCCAGTACAAACAAGAACAGCCTGAGTAGGTGTCCTGACTAAGTCAGAGCCCGCCTCAGTTCCCAGGGTTAACCCCACTATAGCGTTAGGAGGATTACTACCACTACTAACTGTAATAGGGGGTGCAGATGCCTTAGGGGCAGTAGTGGTAGGAGTTGGGTCTTTCTTGGTGCACTCACTAAACCAGTGAGTATTACTTTTACAGTATTGGCACCATGGTTTCTTCTGACCATTATTCTTCTTCTTTTGGGAATTCTGGGAATTCTGGGACCCACCCTCTTTAGATTGTTGGGGCCCTGTTGAAGACTTCTGGTCATTTTGCTTATTCTCATTACCCTTGGGATCTGCTTTCTTCTGGCCACCACCCTGGTTCTGGTTCTGCTGCTTGACCCTTGTCCTGACCCATCTGTCTGCCTTCTTTCCCAATTCTTGGGGAGAGGTCAGATCTGAGTCAATAAGGTGCTGATGCAACAACTGATTTTGACAATTACTTAAGATTTATTCTCTCATAATTAGATTATACAATCCTGTGTAATCAGTAACTTTACTTCCCAGTAACCAGCCTTCAAAAGCCTTAGTGGCACAATCAACAAAGTCAGCCCAATCCTGAGACTGAATTTTCTGGGTGTCTCTGAACAGCAACCTGTACTGTTCAGTTGTTAAGCCAAACCCATCAATCAGTGTATTCTTCAGGACTTGGTAATTGTTAGCATCCTCAGCTCTAGTAGTGAGGAGCTTAGCTCTACCTTTACCTTCAAAGGAGAGCCACAATATAGCTGCCCACTGACTTTGGGGGATGCACTGGACAGTGCAGGCCCTCTCCAAAGCAGTCATCCATTTGTGGATGTCATCCCCTTGTTTAAAGGGGGGCACTATTTTACTCAGGTGTCTAGTATCAAAATTCCTGTCTTTATCCTTAGGGATAATGCTGCCACCAGTGGGGACTGCCCCACTCAACTGTTGCTCTCTAGCAAAGGCAAGCTTCTCCTTGGCAAGGGCAAGTTCTTCCCTCTGGATGCTCAGATTAGCTTGTTTCATCCTTGCTTCATGTTCTCTTCTCTGGGGGGAAGTCAGTCTCCTCTGGGGAGAAGTCATTCTCCTCTGAGAAGAGGCATGAGAGTGCACAGATCTATTGGAGTCCCTAGAAGGAGACCTATCTCTTCTAACTCCAAAGTTAGGCCTGCTTAGGGTCAGTACTGGGGGTCCCCCAGATCCTTCCCTATGTAGGTCTAAGTTGGCCCTAGTAAGTCTGCTGACTAGCTCAGGACCTTTGTCTGCCTCATCCCCAGAGACTTCATCTTCTTCCTCCTCCTCTTCTACATCTACTGTGTCATGGAGGTCTGGATCACCAAGGGCACCTTCTAAGGGGGGCATGCTCCCATCTGTATGAGAAGCCTTTCTAGCATCATAAGTCTCTAAGAGACCTAACAGAAAAGGAGTGGTAGGGTTAGAACCCTGTTTCAATTTCCTGGAGGTACACAATTGTCTCATCTCCTGGAAACTGAGAGCTGCATATCTGAAAAGGACCTGTGGAGGGTCCCTAGCCACAACGGGAGTCTCGGAAGACTCTCCATGGGTAGACATGCTTCTAGTGTGGTGTAAGTGATGCACCTACCTACACTATGGGTTTACCTACTGATCCCTTGCTAAGAGTTGTAGTAAGGGTGTGCTAAGCCCTGTTACACTACAACAGCTGGTTCAGTAGAACTCAGAGTATTCTAAGTTAAGTTATATGTACCTTGGTACTTATGTGATCTTTCAAATGATATTCTTAGGATACGTGGGTGGTAAAACAACAGCAAGCTCAAATCCCACCGCTGCTCACCAATGTGAGAAGTTGGCCTGATATATAGTGCTCACTATTCTAGTGATCACTCTGTATCATTCCAAACAACCCTTATTGATGATTGGTTGTAAGTCAACCTGATAGACCAGCTATCCTAGTAGCGTGGACAAAAGCAGTCTTTAGGCTAAACTCTAGAGGGCGTGTTAAGCCAGCTGTTTTACCATCACATATACCCCTTGAACACCAAGTGAAAGGACATCACACAAGTTGTTATAAAAATAAAGGATATTTATTAATAACAAGTCTACCCTGAACTCTTTATGAGTCAGGGAGCTAAGCACAATACAAAACTCTTACAAAAATACTACAAGTTGCACAATTTACACAAATGCCCGAGGGGCACGAAAAACCATATACTCTAAAAGTGGAATGCGAAATACTAGCAGGTAAGTAACACGATCCAGAGGTTTCAGGACCGCTAGGACTACCTTACTGAACCCTCAGGTTAGGAGCAGGAGGCCTAGGGAACCCGGGTGTAGAGTGGGAACTCTTACGCGGGATGCGGGACAAAGTCTATGGATGCTAGCAGTTCTTAAAGTTACTGTTTCCGGACGAATCCGACTAGGTAGACTAAAATCGAAAAAGGATCTGGACACTAGGATAGTGAACCTGTGCTGGAGCACCGAAATGCTCATGTTACCTAGCCCAGGGGCTGCGGCTGCATAGGGTTCAAATGTCGTCGGGAATCCTCGTTGTAGTCTATGGAGCCTGAAAGAAGAAGTTGCTGGCAGGCGACCAGTGAAGATGTTCGGTGTGATCCAAGGCTGGATCAGTGAAGGAGATGACCTGAAAGCAGAGGGGACTCAGTTCTTAACCACTAGCGAGTGATTGTGTGGGCACCAGGATGGCACCGGATGAAGTCACCGCGATCAGGTGAGTGGGCGACGCTGGACTCTGCAGTCACACGGGCCAGGAGGCGTTGTCGGCGTCTAGGCTGGAGGTGCGAGCTGTCCCACGGTGGTGTCTGCTGTCGGCGATGCTGGATCCAAGATTGGAGCAACAAACCTTGGCAAAGGTAAGCCCACGCGGTGGAGTCAACATGGCGTCTGGAGTGGACCAGGAGGGTCCAGGGCACTTCTTGTTGGACAAGGAGCAAGGGCCAGTCTAGAGGACCTAGACCAGTGGTGAAAACGTCGTGGTACGTCGTCAGGAGGGTCACTAGCCGACGGACAAGTGACCGGACAACGTGGCAAGCAGCAAAGAAGCAGAAGGGTGCCACGCAGATCTCGTGGATGCTGGGGGGCTGGACTTCGGTGCTGGAGCTGCTTAGGTTGGGGGCTTCTCAAACCCCAGTGCACTCACTCGAGGGTCCCTCGGAGGTCGTGCTGGTTAAGCGTCGTGCAGGTCTTGAAGATAGCCGGTCCCTCGGGTCTCGTCACACCCACGAATCTCAGCGGGGCTGATGATGCAGGTAGAGGTCAGAGATGGCAGGGAATCCGGGTCTCGTCGAGCTGGGCAGTCTTGATCCGGAGGATGGACGTGCAGCAAACCGCAAGCGCTTAGATGGTGCCTGCTGGTGCAGGGTGGCTACTCCTTAGCCACAAGGGAGAGTCTTCAGAGAATGACAAGAGTTCCTTTTGTGGAAAGTAGTTCAAGTTTCAAGATGATCTAATTTGGAAAAGGGGGCCCGCTCCCACCTTTTCTCTAAGAAAATGGGCTGGCACGCGACTAGGTCCTGCCCATGGGTGGGACCAGGAGGGGGGTGGTTACACCCCTCTCCTTTGTCCGGTCTCTCCCCAGCTCAGGGGCTGGGGTGCCCCTGGAACTGGTTTGAGCCGGCATATGCACAGTGAGCACCGGGGTGCCACTTGCAGTCACCTTCCTTTCAGCCCTGCCTACCTGGGATACACAAAATCCTGTCTGGGATGGTGCTGGCACCGCCCCTGACAGGAAACCCTTTGTCCAGGCCTCCCTCGCTGGAAGGACTCCCGGCAGCAGGAGGGCAGACTTGTGTCTCGGTGGAGGCATCCATTTTGTGGAGCTGAGGCTGTGTCTGACTTTAACCGGGGTTCACAGTTACAGACATGTCGTGTCCCTCTAGAAGGGTGGAATGCTAACCCCGTCGCCAGAATTGGCGAGGGGTTAGTATTCCAATTCGTATGACACCTTACTCGACATGTTTTGATAATGCTATGCCAAAGTTAGCATTTAACCGCGAGGATTATCATGCACTTAAGAGTATATGGTATAGCGTTATCATGGAACAGCTATTAGGACTTGGTTCCGCAAGCTGCAAACGGGCTCAGCTCATGCCAGAGCACCATCTCACATAATTCCAAGCACTCTGCCTTCAGGACTGTTAAGGCCTTCCATAGGAGTGACTGATAGGTGACCGTCCTGTCCTGCACAGAAGCGGTCGCTCCCCGCAATTCCTCCTGGTATCGTAGCGCTTTTTCTTCCACGCTGCCTGGGCTTTGCTTGCATTCAATTGGTTTCGCATTTCATCTCGCCACATTTCATAGCGCCGCATTGTGCCTCGTGATTAGACACTACTTGTGCTTTGTAACTTCATTTGGTTTCGCCACATTTGTTAGAGCCGCATTGTGCCTGTGATTAGACGCTACTTGTGCTGTTACTGCATTTCATTTTGCCACATTCCATAGCGCTGCACTCTGCTTTAACGCGCTATAACTATAGCGCTGCTGTGTGTTTTATTATTGTGTTCACTGCTCGCCCCAACCTCTCCCTGATCACTGTTGTTTACTGCTGCTGCCATTTTGTTGTTTGTGCAGTCCCAGCCCGTCCCTCCAATCACGCTCCCGCCTCCCTGCTGACCCTCCCTCCCACTAAGAGTAGCGGCCGACCCCACCCCCTCTGAGAGCTGTGACCGTCCTGTCCTGCACAGAAGCGGTCGCTCCCCGCAATTCCTCCTGGTATCGTAGCGCTTTTTCTTCTACGCTGCCTGGGCTTTGCTTGCATTCAATTGGTTTCGCATTTCATCTCGCCACATTTCATAGCGCCGCATTGTGCCTCGTGATTAGACGCTACTTGTGCTTTGTAACTTCATTTGATTCCGCCACATTTGTTAGAGCCGCATTGTGCCTGTGATTAGACGCTACTTGTGCTGTTACTGCATTTTATTTTGCCACATTTCATAGCGCTGCACTCTGCTTTAACGCGCTATAACTATAGCGCTGCTGTGTGTTTTATTATTGTGCTCACTGCTCGCCCCAACCTCTCCCTGATCACTGTTGTTTACTGCTGCTGCCATTTTGTTGTTTGTGCAGTCCCAGCCCGTCCCTCCAATCACGCTCCCGCCTCCCTGCTGACCCTCCCTCGCCCCTCCCCCTCCACTATCTACATATGTCAGTACAGACGACGCGCAGCGTCCACGCGCAGCGGTCGCGCCCCAGTCGCGCCGAAGGTGCACCAAAGGTAAGCCCGTCTACGCCCGTCCGCGCCTGGACCACGCCCAGCGCCATACCCCCTGGTCCCCGCCGCTCCCAACCCTCTAGAATCACATATGATGCCGCTACTCCCCTCGCCCTCAACCCCGGACGTACACCACTATGCTGCAAGGCTACTCCAGGACTTACCCACGGCCCATTCACCTGATATAGGGAACTATATATAAAGCAAAGGGTGATTACACCACCTTGCCCCAGCTGTCGTGCAGCCAGTTGTGTCTGTTTAGATGGCCAGTCAGGGGTGGCATAATACATGATTCAGCCCCTGGTAGGCCCTGGGTACACCTATGCCCTGGATACCTAAGGTACTCTGTACAGGGACTGATAAGGTGGCCCAGTACCAATTGGTAAATGCACCTAAGGTACATGGTTGTCAATTTAGAGAGAGAACAGCTAGGCTGTGGGTCTGATTAGCAGGCCCACAGCCAGGTAAAGTCGTAAATCAGTGAAGCAAAAAGCAAAAATCTGGGGTGGCCATGGGATTGCAGACCCCACTCTCCTACATAGGGCACCTAAGACGGATGTATGTCAGTACAACACGATCATTTTGATCGCTGTACTTTACAACGTGGTTTTCACAACGCAAGTCGTTACAACGACTTGCATTGGATGGCACTGGATTGAGGATTAATTTTATTTTCTATTCCAACTCCAGCCCACGTAACAGTAGGGAAGGTGTTGGAATAGAAAATCAAATTATTCCTTAAGCAAGAGTGCCATCCAGCGCAAGTCGTAGTAATGACTTGCGTTGTAATGGCTGCGTCGTAAAGGTCGCGCGGTGTAAACGCCGCGTTGTAAAGGATGTTTCCCCCTAAGACTACCCCAGCTGTCTTGCTCAGGTCTCTTCTCAGCTGTCCCCCTATAACACCTATGTCTTTAGAGGTGTTCTTCAGACAGGGGCACCCAGGAGAACCCCAGTATGTCTGTCCTCAGGTCTGATAGCTGTCACCCTATAGCACCTACGTGTTTAGAGGGGTTGTTCAGTTAGGGGGGCAGGACTACCCCAGATGTCTGCCTCCAGGTCTCATCTCAGCTGTCATCCATCTTAAGAATTCGTGCTGGAATGCACATTGTGACAAGTGTAGGAAAATGTAAGTGACAGAACAATATTAAAAAGCGCCATGCTGGTGAGAAGAGGTGCAGATCTTTAGAATTCGGGCAGAGTAAGCACTGGAACTGTGCCATCTTTCGCTCTTGCAAGACATATTGAAACCGTTTGGTATGATATTGGCGATACTGGTATGATGGTCACTGCTTTGAAAACAAAATTGGATAATGCTTTATGGTGTGTTTGTTTTTCGCTTTTTCCTACCTGCTGATTTGAAGGTTGCAGAGGACAAGCTGAACAAAAATGGGAGCCGATGCTCTTTTGTTTTTGTTCAGCTTTATTAACTCTGGGACCTGTGCAAGGCAGCGCTGTACCAAGATAGAGGTGACATTGACAACAGGAGCAGGCGAACAGACGGGAGCATCATTAAAACTCCTAAAGCGAGACAAACCTATGTACCTCACCGTGGAAAATGCTGAGCTCGAGGCCTCGGAGGAGGGGAATTAAATTTCACGCGCACTTGGGCAGCGCTTCAAGCTGTGAGACTCATTGGTAAAATGGGAATTTTATTCTGCCACTGAAAGTGCTGATTCCCAGCAAGTGAAGACTCAGGAATGAGGTTCATACCAGACATTGCACAAGTGAACAACAAGGACCGAACTATTGGCCTGATTACAATGGTGGTGAGACCGCCACCAACAGCCTGACGGTGGCAGTCTCACCGCCATCGTTTGCATGTTTCCCGCCCGCCATATTATAATGGCGGGTGGAAGGATGGCGGTCGAAAGGCTCGACCGCCATGCATCAGACGGACTCCTTGAGCCCGCCTGTGCAGTGGAGGGCCTCATATTCCCTACTCTGGTAGCGGTGCCTAGCAGGCACCGCCATAAGGATTACGATGTCCCTTTCCGCCTGCCCGTTCATGGCGGTTAACCCGCCATGAACAGGCAGGCGGAAAGGGACTTTGAGGGCCCGTAGGGGTCTCTCCTTTCACCCTGGCCTTAAGCTGTGGGCACTGGGGGAACCAATGGTGCCCCCCTACATATCCCTGCACCATGTGGCAGGCACCCACTAGTGCCTGCCACGTAGAGCTGGGATATGTATAGTGTTGCATTGCATGCAGTGTTGCATTGCAGTGGGTGCTGCAACCAACAGCACCCACTGCAATGCAAAATATAGGCATTGCGACCATTGTGGTGGCGGTCGCATTGTAATGCCTCTTACGGGACCGCCTACAGCATGTAGGGCGTTCCCATTTCAGATATGGTGGTGGGACGACGTAAGTCCGCCCGCCATCATAATCAGCCCCTTTTTCAGTTTTTTTTATTTTTATTACGCTCTGCAGGCAGATCCAGTCACAACATGGCTGCTGGTCTGCAGGCAGATCCATTCCCAAAATGGCTACTGGTATTTGCATTCCAATTATCATTTGAATGGCAGCGGGAAAAATAAGGCACAGCTAATAGGCTTGCCTACACAAGATCTAGTGCCTTTGTCACTGTGTGTTGTTTAGACATGTTGCACAACAGCCAGGTGGCTGTGGAACATGGCTTAAAGTAAAGGAAAAAAGCGCTATGACGTAGCCAGCGTTTATTGCACCATAGCACTTTCTTTCCTTTAAGCCATGTTGCTCAGCAACCCGCGCTGCTACGCGGTACGTGTAAAAAAGCACTGGGAGGAGAGAGATATAGCAGGAGGGAGGGAGCAGCAACTGACAGCAGAAGGAGGGCGTGAGGGTGTGATGGGAGGGAAAGCAACACGAGGAAGCTGCGGTGGAGGGAGAAGCAACAACAGATAGCAGGAGGAGGGCGGGGGTAGACCATACAGTGCCATGCAATCTTCTGACGTGCTTGGTAAAATGTAATAAAAATGAGTTCCTGGAGCAGTGTGCAGCCAGTTGAAGAATACTGCCAGCAAGCAGGATGCTGTGATAGGCCCATGCTCCACGGCAAGCACAGAAGCCCCAGAAAGAAAGCACGAAGAGGGGAGCAGCCGGGAGGAAACAGGAGGCGTGACCAATAAGTAGCAAGGAAACAAGACTGACGTAGAAGTCAACCAATGGTAAGTATTGGTAAGTAATGGGTGGGCTCTGTGCCCATTTTTCAGCTATTTTTTATTAACAATAGATTTAGCTGACAGTGCATGTGCACTGTTCCGGCAAAACCTAAAAACAGTAGATATGTCATCTCTGTTTTTCCATTTAAATAGAAAGTTCTGGCAGGAGCCCGGTCCCCTTATTAGGTTACAGATAGTTCTAGCTGGCTGTTGTCACAGACCGCTTGCGGACCAAACAGTACATAGTGTGTACCTTGTGCCAGCTCCTTGCTCATCATTAGATGACTTTCTTTTCTGTCTCACTTGCCTGTTTTTAGGTCTCGCGGCCTATCGATGCGCGCAAGCGCATCGAGCGGAGCGAGAATTCAAGTAGCCAAAATCTTCATCAAACTAAGGGCTTTCCGCTGGCGTTTTCTTGAAGTTCACGTGAACTACGTGATCAAACACGAACGCGCATTCACGCAGCACAGCACATCAAAGGGCTTCTCCTCCACTAATTATTCATGGCCGGCCGCAGGCCGGCCGTACTTTCAGTTTCCCGGCCGCTCTGCATTTATCAGGTACGTGTTTTTTTTTTTTTCACTTTGTCTCCGTGCGTGCGTTCCTCCACCATTCGTATTGTTCTCTCCCTTGTCTTATGTCTCCCCAGCGTGTGTGATCTTGTTTGGAGAGTTATTTATTTATTTATTCATTTTCTTGAACTCCTCTGTTTCTTTTTATAAGTTCCCTTTATCTTTATTTTGTGTCTCCGTGGACTCTGATCCTTCCCGATGACCCCGCCTGCTCGCCACGTCACTTGCCCACGTGCATCTTTCCACCTATGCACGGGGCTTTCTGATTGGCTTAATTCCGCGAATCAAGAGTTCCTTTAAATGCCCCCCCCCCCCCTTCCGGGATATCCTCCTAGCTGCCTTCCTCGCTTGAATCTCTTCCAGTTCTTCATTGGCTGAACAGCCAAAAAAGGTCACACTTTCTCTTACATTTTGTCTCAACTGCTCGACTGTCCCGCGATCTCTCTCGTGACCGACCGCTGTGACATGTCAGCTTGCTTCGTTACACCCAAGAATCTAACTTGCGTCGTTCCATGAACCGTGACATTAACACATTGGAAGGTAATCGAAGCTCGCATGATTAGAAGTGTGCCATTTTTCTGAATAGTGTAAAAGCGGCAAATTGGCAGAATGTAGGCCAGACATGCTCAGTACTTTGAATCTATCTGTTCCCCGTCTACATTCTGCAACGCATCGTGAACATAGCGCTTAGAAGCACCAACAAGCCGGAATGGAACAAATAAGCATCGACACGAAAGGGATATAACATAAAAGTATCAACATGAAGGAGTAGGCACTCATCTTCCGGTGGCAGTTCGTTCTTCAACAGTCATACATTCATTCATTCATGCAGTCATTCCAATCGCACTGAATTACGGCTCATATTTCGCGAGCTTTCACTCTTAGTGGTAAAGTTCATAGGTGTCGTTTCTGAAACAAGCCCCAGCCTGGATTTAATTTTTCGCACACAGTATAAATGTAGGGCTCATCAGCACAAAATCCAAATGACACATCATAAGCAGAACTCCTGCTGACGCGTTTTATGTGTGCATGAGATTACTTTTACCTTACCTTAAAAATGTATTCACTAACAAACGTTTACGAATGAACGAAAACAATACATTTTAGAAGACAATGTAGTAACTATGACAATACACTTTCGTAATACAACTGTGGATAGATGCCCCATTAAGAAATAACCCATTGACAATGTAAGGGCACAGGTGATGGCCCAATTTCCAGTGACAGAAAATGACGTGCCACACCAAAATGCAAGGAGAAAACACATACGGTGAAAGAATAAGGTAAATGGAGGTGTATCAGCAAAACTAAATACTTATAAGGTCCCACAAGCGAGACCTATTGGCTATGCCAATGCTTGTTTTATAAAGGCTTTCCTACCTATTCTTGTGTTTGTCCTGCGAAGGAGCATTTTGGTTTTATAGTGTTTTGATTTGATGGCATTGTTGACCTCAGACCTCACATTGCAGTACATTTGAGATCCCATTTTCTCTCATTCTCTCTGCTGCTGCTACTCTCTGATTCAGAAAAGGGGGGGGGGAGCTGCTACTCTCTGTGCCACTCCACAAGTGCTTAATTTGTATAAGAATAAGTGCTTCGGTTCAATATTTTGTTCAAAATCCCACAACCTACATCGGCAAATCAGCTATCCAAATGCCAAGGCTGTGTAGTCTTTATTCCACCTCATGCCCATTTAACCCATCTCCAGACCCTCTGAACTATTTTACTCTTCCAGGTTCCTGGTTCTTCCTTTGTCACAGATTTTCATCTTTCTCTTCCTCCATCTCTCCCGCTTGTGTGTTTTTCCCTCTCCTGTTCTGAGTCAAGTCTGATGAGGAAAAATAGGTGCATTTCCCCTAAAATAAGTGCAGGTGGACCACTGACTGAGATTAAGCGCTGCCTTCCACCCAGCATTGGCTGCCAGCAGTTTGATTTTATCAATGCTTGTTAGTTTTTAAAATATTTTTTGTAAAACTATTTTTGTGGCACTGCTTGGCTATCACCAATGTAAAAAGTAAATATTGGGTAAAAGCAAAAACATTTCTTCGGACTCACAAAGCACACTTTGCCATAGTTGTGCATGGTACTGAAAGAAACTGTTTTGTGTGGATGTGTGTGGGGTCTGTCCCCGTGCAGTTTACTGTGGTCTCTTTGAGGCACAGTGAGGTCAGATGAGATGAACAGAATGGGAGAATCTGGCAGTTGGAAGTGCTTGTGAGATGTTGGTGGTTGCTGTATGTAAGCTAGCAGGAAGTAAGGAAATAAATCTACTTAAATGTCTCCTCATGAGTCAGTGTCTTCCTTTCATTGGTGACGATGTGATCTGAACCCTCGATCACCAACTCCGCTTTCAGCGATCCCGATTATCTTGTGAGCCACATTTCTTCATGCATGTGCTTCTTCTTCTACTGTCAGTTTCTTCAGTGCAACTTGTTGTGGGATGTGGGCGTCACTTTCTGCCCACCAACTTGGTGGCAGCCTGCCTCTACACGCATCTAGCGTAGCATGAGGAACGACCTTCTTGAGTGAGCGCCATCTTGGATTGGGCACGATTCTGTGCGCATCGACTGGAAATGTGGGTACCATCTTGGATTGGGCATGTCTTCGTATTTTGTACTGTCAGCAAGTAGTTCATTCTATTGATCCTGTTTGTGTCTATTTATTCATTTGTTTCTTTTCTGCAATTATTCTCCATACCTGATAGACATTTTTAGAGATGATACTTCTTCAGTTCGCCCAGCAAAATGATCACACAAAAGTATTTTCTCCCTAGTTTTTATTTGCACCATTGGCACATTTAGTGTAAACGGTGTGGATTATCATTTAAAGTGAATTCTTGCAACTACAAATATTTTTTTTCTTCGTCACCAACTACATTGTTGTCATCTTGGAATGCATTTCTGCTCCAGCTTTGTGTTTAATGAATCCAGGCAAACCCTCTTTGGATTAGCGTCGAAGGTAGGTGGCTTTCGAAGCATACCTGGAGGTTACTGATGGTGATACCCTTATCAACAAGAAAAATAATGATTTATTAATACATAATGTAGGTCCTGATGGCAGATAAATGTTAAAAACCTTGCCTATGTTGGAAGTCAGGTTTTAGGTACATCAAGAAAGGCTTACAAGAGAGGTAGTACCTATGGAAGTAATTGAGGAGTATGCCTCTGTCATAAAAACTTTGATGAAGAGATGTTTGTAGCATAAGAACGTGGTTCTTGACGGACACGTTTTTACAAAGAAGTCAACAACAGGAGGAGTTTACATATGACTTGGTATGTGCCTTAAGGAAACTAGCTGTTGTAATTATTGAGAGTTCAAAGATGAATTCATAAGGGATCAATTAATTGAAAGAACCAATAACAGCAAGGTAAAAGAAAGATTGCTGTCAACTAAAGACCTGGGGCCATATTATTTATTTATTTTATTTTGGAATTTTGTAAAGCGCTTAGTTACGCTCACTGGCGTGTCCCTGCGCTGAGATTGCTTAAGTAAGAGAGTAGAGGAGTTAGGGCAGTGCTAGACGAAACAGATATGTTTTAAGGGCTCTGCGGAATTTAGCCTCAGAAGGTTCAAGGCGTAAATCAGTTGGCAGTAGGTTCCAATTCTTGGCTGCAAGATATCGGAACGATCTGCCCCCCATGCGGGCTCTACGGATTTTGGGAACTGTGACCAGGCCCGTGTCAGAAGATCTAAGCATCCGCTCTGGTCTATAGGGGGTAATAAGACCGTTAAGGGGGGCGGGTGCTCTGCCTCCCAGAATACGCTTGCAAACACAGAGAGCCTTGTATTTGATCCTTTCACGGATTGGCAGCCAGTGAAGGGACTTTAAGGCAGCTTTGGAGGAAGTTCGCCTCGGGAGCCTTAAAACCAGCCGGGCCGTCGCATTCTGTAATACCTGGAGACGGTTAAGACTGCTGACCGTACTGCCCAGATAAAGGAGATTGGCATAGTCGAGTCTTGATGTTACCAGGGCATGCACAAGCAAGGGCGATACATTATCGCCGATTTTATCGGCAGGAAACTGCTGCTAAAGTGGCGATAATGGGCTTAATAATATGCCCTTGTGAATTCCCCTAGAAGCCCATGTTAACACCACAACATGGGCTTCCATTTTTCCATTAATCAAAGGCGTCTGCCTGTACTTGCCCAGAGTACTGGGACTTATTGTAGGGGTCATATCCATGTCCCCAGTACAAACAAGAACAGCCTGAGTAGGTGTCCTGACTAAGTCAGAGCCCGCCTCAGTTCCCAGGGTTAACCCCACTATAGCCTTAGGAGGATTACTACCACTACTAACTGTAATAGGGGGTGCAGATGCCTTAGGGGCAGTAGTGGTAGGAGTTGGGTCTTTCTTGGTGCACTCACTAAACCAGTGAGTATTACTTTTACAGTATTGGCACCATGGTTTCTTCTGACCATTATTCTTCTTCTTTTGAGAATTCTGGGAATTCTGGGACCCACCCTCTTTAGATTGTTGGGGCCCTGTTGAAGACTTCTGGTCATTTTGCTTATTCTCATTACCCTTGGGATCTGCTTTCTTCTGGCCACCACCCTGGTTCTGGTTCTGCTGCTTGACCCTTGTCCTGACCCATCTGTCTGCCTTCTTTCCCAATTCTTGGGGAGAGGTCAGATCTGAGTCAATAAGGTGCTGATGCAACAACTGATTTTGACAATTACTTAAGATTTATTCTCTCATAATTAGATTATACAATCCTGTGTAATCAGTAACTTTACTTCCCAGTAACCAGCCTTCAAAAGCCTTAGTGGCACAATCAACAAAGTCAGCCCAATCCTGAGACTGAATTTTCTGGGTGTCTCTGAACAGCAACCTGTACTGTTCAGTTGTTAAGCCAAACCCATCAATCAGTGTATTCTTCAGGACTTGGTAATTGTTAGCATCCTCAGCTCTAGTAGTGAGGAGCTTAGCTCTACCTTTACCTTCAAAGGAGAGCCACAATATAGCTGCCCACTGACTTTGGGGGATGCACTGGACAGTGCAGGCCCTCTCCAAAGCAGTCATCCATTTGTGGATGTCATCCCCTTGTTTAAAGGGGGGCACTATTTTACTCAGGTGTCTAGTATCAAAATTCCTGTCTTTATCCTTAGGGATAATGCTGCCACCAGTGGGGACTGCCCCACTCAACTGTTGCTCTCTAGCAAAGGCAAGCTTCTCCTTGGCAAGGGCAAGTTCTTCCCTCTGGATGCTCAGATTAGCTTGTTTCATCCTTGCTTCATGTTCTCTTCTCTGGGCGGAAGTCAGTCTCCTCTGGGGAGAAGTCATTCTCCTCTGAGAAGAGGCATGAGAGTGCACAGATCTATTGGAGTCCCTAGAAGGAGACCTATCTCTTCTAACTCCAAAGTTAGGCCTGCTTAGGGTCAGTACTGGGGGTCCCCCAGATCCTTCCCTATGTAGGTCTAAGTTGGCCCTAGTAAGTCTGCTGACTAGCTCAGGACCTTTGTCTGCCTCATCCCCAGAGACTTCCTCTTCTTCCTCCTCCTCTTCTACATCTACTGTGTCATGGAGGTCTGGATCACCAAGGGCACCTTCTAAGGGGGGCATGCTCCCATCTGTATGAGAAGCCTTTCTAGCATCATAAGTCTCTAAGAGACCTAACAGAAAAGGAGTGGTAGGGTTAGAACCCTGTTTCAATTTCCTGGAGGTACACAATTGTCTCATCTCCTGGAAACTGAGAGCTGCATATCTGGAAAGGACCTGTGGAGGGTCCCTAGCCACAACGGGAGTCTCGGAAGACTCTCCATGGGTAGACATGCTTCTAGTGTGGTGTAAGTGATGCACCTACCTACACTATGGGTTTACCTACTGATCCCTTGCTAAGAGTTGTAGTAAGGGTGTGCTAAGCCCTGTTACACTACAACAGCTGGTTCAGTAGAACTCAGAGTATTCTAAGTTAAGTTATATGTACCTTGGTACTTATGTGATCTTTCAAATGATATTCTTAGGATACGTGGGTGGTAAAACAACAGCAAGCTCAAATCCCACCGCTGCTCACCAATGTGAGAAGTTGGCCTGATATATAGTGCTCACTATTCTAGTGATCACTCTGTATCATTCCAAACAACCCTTATTGATGATTGGTTGTAAGTCAACCTGATAGACCAGCTATCCTAGTAGCGTGGACAAAAGCAGTCTTTAGGCTAAACTCTAGAGGGCGTGTTAAACCAGCTGTTTTACCATCACATATACCCCTTGAACACCAAGTGAAAGGACATCACACAAGTTGTTATAAAAATAAAGGATATTTATTAATAACAAGTCTACCCTGAACTCTTTATGAGTCAGGGAGCTAAGCACAATACAAAACTCTTACGAAAATACTACAAGTTGCACAATTTACACAAATGCCCGAGGGGCACGAAAAACCATATACTCTAAAAGTGGAATGCGAAATACTAGCAGGTAAGTAACACGATCCAGAGGTTTCAGGACCGCTAGGACTACCTTACTGAACCCTCAGGTTAGGAGCAGGAGGCCTAGGGAACCCGGGTGCAGAGTGGGAACTCTTACGCGGGATGCGGGACAAAGTCTATGGATGCTAGCAGTTCTTAAAGTTACTGTTTCCGGACGAAACCGACTAGGTAGACTAAAATCGAAAAAGGATCTGGACACTAGGATAGTGAACCTGTGCTGGAGCACCGAAATGCTCATGTTACCTAGCCCAGGGGCTGCGGCTGCATAGGGTTCAAATGTCGTCGGGAATCCTCGTTGTAGTCTATGGAGCCTGAAAGAAGAAGTTGCTGGCAGGCGACCAGTGAAGATGTTCGGTGTGATCCAAGGCTGGATCAGTGACGGAGATGACCTGAAAGCAGAGGGGACTCAGTTCTTAACCACTAGCGAGTGATTGTGTGGGCACCAGGATGGCACCGGATGAAGTCACCGCGATCAGGTGAGTGGGCGACGCTGGACTCTGCAGTCACACGGGCCAGGACGCGTTGTCGGCGTCTAGGCTGGAGGTGCGAGCTGTCCCACGGTGGTGTCTGCTGTCGGCGATGCTGGATCCAAGATTGGAGCAACAAACCTTGGCAAAGGCAAGCCCACGCGGTGGAGTCAACATGGCGTCTGGAGTGGACCACGAGGGTCCAGGGCACTTCTTGTTGGACAAGGAGCAAGGGCCAGTCTAGAGGACCTAGACCAGTGGTGAAAACGTCGTGGTACATCGTCAGGAGGGTCACTAGCCGACGGGCAAGTGACCGGACAACGTGGCAAGCAGCAAAGAAGCAGAAGGGTCCCACGCAGATCTCGTGGATGCTGGGGGGCTGGACTTCGGTGCTGGAGCTGCTTAGGTTGGGGGCTTCTCAAACCCCAGTGCACTCACTAGAGGGTCCCTCGGAGGTCGTGCTGGTTAAGCGTCGTGCAGGTCTTGAAGATAGCCGGTCCCTCGGGTCTCGTCACACCCACGAATCTCAGCGGGGCTGATGATGCAGGTAGAGGTCAGAGATGGCAGGGAATCCGGGTCTCGTCGAGCTGGGCAGTCTTGATCCGGAGGATGGACGTGCAGCAAACCGCAAGCGCTTAGATGGTGCCTGCTGGTGCAGGGTGGCTACTCCTTAGCCACAAGGGAGAGTCTTCAGAGAATGACAAGAATTCCTTTTGTGGAAAGTAGTTCAAGTTTCAAGATGATCTAATTTGGAAAAGGGGGCCCGCTCCCACCTTTTCTCTAAGAAAATGGGCTGGCACGCGACTAGGTCCTGCCCATGGGTGGGACCAGGAGGGGGGTGGTTACACCCCTCTCCTTTGTCCGGTCTCTCCCCAGCTCAGGGGCTGGGGTGCCCCTGGAACTGGTTTGAGCCGGCATATGCACAGTGAGCACCGGGGTGCCACTTGCAGTCACCTTCCTTTCAGCCCTGCCTACCTGGGATACACAAAATCCTGTCTGGGATGGTGCTGGCACCGCCCCTGACAGGAAACCCTTTGTCCAGGCCTCCCTCGCTGGAAGGACTCCCGGCAGCAGGAGGGCAGACTTGTGTCTCGGTGGAGGCATCCATTTTGTGGAGCTGAGGCTGTGTCTGACTTTAACCGGGGTTCACAGTTACATACATGTCGTGTCCCTCTAGAAGGGTGGAATGCTAACCCCGTCGCCAGAATTGGCGAGGGGTTAGTATTCCAATTCGTATGACACCTTACTCGACATGTTTTGATAATGCTATGCCAAAGTTAGCATTTAACCGCGAGGATTATCATGCACTTAAGAGTATATGGTATAGCGTTATCATGGAACAGCTATTAGGACTTGGTTCCGCAAGCTGCAAACGGGCTCAGCTCATGCCAGAGCACCATCTCACATAATTCCAAGCACTCTGCCTTCAGGACTGTTAAGGCCTTCCATAGGAGTGACTGATAGGTGACCGTCCTGTCCTGCACAGAAGCGGTCGCTCCCCGCAATTC
Source organism: Lissotriton helveticus (assembly GCF_964261635.1). Classification (NCBI taxonomy): domain Eukaryota; kingdom Metazoa; phylum Chordata; class Amphibia; order Caudata; family Salamandridae; genus Lissotriton; species Lissotriton helveticus. The sequence goes on from NC_136065.1 coordinate 1,920,487,575, forward strand.
CTCCTGGTATCGTAGCGCTTTTTCTTCCACGCTGCCTGGGCTTTGCTTGCATTCAATTGGTTTCGCATTTCATCTCGCCACATTTCATAGCGCCGCATTGTGCCTCGTGATTAGACACTACTTGTGCTTTGTAACTTCATTTGATTTCGCCACATTTGTTAGAGCCGCATTGTGCCTGTGATTAGACGCTACTTGTGCTGTTACTGCATTTCATTTTGCCACATTCCATAGCGCTGCACTCTGCTTTAACGCGCTATAACTATAGCGCTGCTGTGTGTTTTATTATTGTGTTCACTGCTCGCCCCAACCTCTCCCTGATCACTGTTGTTTACTGCTGCTGCCATTTTGTTGTTTGTGCAGTCCCAGCCCGTCCCTCCAATCACGCTCCCGCCTCCCTGCTGACCCTCCCTCCCACTAAGAGTAGCGGCCGACCCCACCCCCTCTGAGAGCTGTGACCGTCCTGTCCTGCACAGAAGCGGTCGCTCCCCACAATTCCTCCTGGTATCGTAGCGCTTTTTCTTCTACGCTGCCTGGGCTTTGCTTGCATTCAATTGGTTTCGCATTTCATCTCGCCACATTTCATAGCGCCGCATTGTGCCTCGTGATTAGACGCTACTTGTGCTTTGTAACTTCATTTGATTCCGCCACATTTGTTAGAGCCGCATTGTGCCTGTGATGAGACGCTACTTGTGCTGTTACTGCATTTCATTTTGCCACATTTCATAGCGCTGCACTCTGCTTTAACGCGCTATAACTATAGCGCTGCTGTGTGTTTTATTATTGTGCTCACTGCTCGCCCCAACCTCTCCCTGATCACTGTTGTTTACTGCTGCTGCCATTTTGTTGTTTGTGCAGTCCGAGCCCGTCCCTCCAATCACGCTCCCGCCTCCCTGCTGACCCTCCCTCGCCCCTCCCCCTCCACTATCTACATATGTCAGTACAGACGACGCGCAGCATCCACGCGCAGCGGTCGCGCCCCAGTCGCGCCGAAGGTGCGCCAAAGGTAAGCCCGTCTACGCCCGTCCGCGCCTGGACCACGCCCAGCGCCATACCCCCTGGTCCCCGCCGCTCCCAACCCTCTAGAATCACATATGATGCCGCTACTCCCCTCGCCCTCAACCCCGGACGTACACCACTATGCTGCAAGGCTACTCCAGGACTTACCCACGGCCCATTCACCTGATATAGGGAACTATATCTAAAGCAAAGGGTGATTACACCACCTTGCCCCAGCTGTCGTGCAGCCAGTTGTGTCTGTTTAGATGGCCAGTCAGGGGTGGCATAATACATGATTCAGCCCCTGGTAGGCCCTGGGTACACCTATGCCCTGGATACCTAAGGTACTCTGTACAGGGACTGATAAGGTGGCCCAGTACCAATTGGTAAATGCACCTAAGGTGCATGGTTGTCAATTTAGAGAGAGAACAGCTAGGCTGTGGGTCTGATTAGCAGGCCCACAGCCAGGTAAAGTCGTAAATCAGTGAAGCAAAAAGCAAAAATCTGGGGTGGCCATGGGATTGCAGACCCCACTCTCCTACATAGGGCACCTAAGACGGATGTATGTCAGTACAACACGATCATTTTGATCGCGGTACTTTACAACGTGGTTTTCACAACGCAAGTCGTTACAACGACTTGCATTGGATGGCACTGGATTGAGGATTAATTTTATTTTCTATTCCAACTCCAGCCCACGTAACAGTAGAGAAGGTATTCCTTAAGCAAGAGTGCCATCCAGCGCAAGTCGTAGTAATGACTTGCGTTGTAATGGCTGCGTCGTAAAGGTCGCGCGGTGTAAACGCCGCGTTGTAAAGGATGTTTCCCCCTAAGACTACCCCAGCTGTCTTGCTCAGGTCTCTTCTCAGCTGTCCCCCTATAACACCTATGTCTTTAGAGGTGTTCTTCAGACAGGGGCACCCAGGAGAACCCCAGTATGTCTGTCCTCAGGTCTGATAGCTGTCACCCTATAGCACCTACGTGTTTAGAGGGGTTGTTCAGTTAGGGGGGCAGGACTACCCCAGATGTCTGCCTCCAGGTCTCATCTCAGCTGTCATCCATCTTAAGAATTCGTGCTGGAATGCACATTGTGACAAGTGTAGGAAAATGTAAGTGACAGAACAATATTAAAAAGCGCCATGCTGGTGAGAAGAGGTGCAGATCTTTAGAATTCGGGCAGAGTAAGCACTGGAACTGTGCCATCTTTCGCTCTTGCAAGACATATTGAAACCGTTTGGTATGATATTGGCGATACTGGTATGATGGTCACTGCTTTGAAAACAAAATTGGATAATGCTTTATGGTGTGTTTGTTTTTCGCTTTTTCCTACCTGCTGATTTGAAGGTTGCAGAGGACAAGCTGAACAAAAATGGGAGGCGATGCTCTTTTGTTTTTGCTCAGCTTTATTAACTCTTGGACCTGTGCAAGGCAGCGCTGTACCAAGATAGAGGTGACATTGACAACAGGAGCAGGCGAACAGACGGGAGCATCATTAAAACTCCTAAAGCGAGACAAACCTATGTACCTCACCGTGGAAAATGCTGAGCTCGAGGCCTCGGAGGAGGGGAATTAAATTTCACGCGCACTTGGGCAGCGCTTCAAGCTGTGAGACTCATTGGTAAAATGGGAATTTTATTCTGCCACTGAAAGTGCTGATTCCCAGCAAGTGAAGACTCAGGAATGAGGTTCATACCAGACATTGCACAAGTGAACAACAAGGACCGAACTATTGGCCTAATTACAATGGTGGTGAGACCGCCACCAACAGCCTGACGGTGGCAGTCTCACCGCCATCGTTTGCATGTTTCCCGCCCGTCATATTATAATGGCGGGTGGAAGGATAGCGGTCAAAAAGCCCGACCGCCATGCATCAGACGGACTCCTTGAGCCCGCCTGTGCAGTTGAGGGCCTCATATTCCCCACTCTGGTAGCGGTGCCTAGCAGGCACCGCCATAAGGATTACGATGTCCCTTTCCGCCTGCCCGTGAACATGAACAGGCAGGCGGAAAGGGACTTTGAGGGCCCGTAGGGGTCTCTCCTTTCACCCTGGCCTTAAGCTGTGGGCACTGGGGGAACCAATGGTGCCCCCCTACATATCCCTGCACCATGTGGCAGGCACCCAGTAGTGCCTGCCACGTAGAGCTGGGATATGTACAGTGTTGCATTGCATGCAGTGTTGCATTGCAGTGTGTGCTGCAACCAACAGCACCCACTGCAATGCAAAATATAGGCATTGCGACCATTGTGGTGGCGGTCGCATTGTAATGCCTCTTACGGGACCGCCTACAGCATGTAGGGCGTTCCCATTTCAGATATGGTGGTGGGACGACGTAAGTCCGCCCGCCATCATAATAGCCCCTTTTTCAGTTTTTTTTATTTTTATTACGCTCTGCAGGCAGATCCAGTCACAACATGGCTGCTGGTCTGCAGGCAGATCCATTCCCAAAATGGCTACTGGTATTTGTATTCCAATTATCATTTGAATGGCAGCGGGAAAAATAAGGCACAGCTAATAGGCTTGCCTACACAAGATCTAGTGCCTTTGTCACTGTGTGTTGTTTAGACATGTTGCACAACAGCCAGGTGGCTGTGGAACATGGCTTAAAGTAAAGGAAAAAAGCGCTATGACGTAGCCAGCGTTTATTGCACCATAGCACTTTCTTTCCTTTAAGCCATGTTGCTCAGCAACCCGCGCTGCTACGCGGTACGTGTAAAAAAGCACTGGGAGGAGAGAGATATAGCAGGAGGGAGGGAGCAGCAACTGACAGCAGAAGGAGGGCGTGAGGGTGTGATGGGAGGGAAAGCAACACGAGGAAGCTGCGGTGGAGGGAGAAGCAACAACAGACAGCAGGAGGAGGGCGGGGGTAGACCATACAGTGCCATGCAATCTTCTGACGTGCTTGGTAAAATGTAATAAAAATGAGTTCCTGGAGCAGTGTGCAGCCAGTTGAAGAATACTGCCAGCAAGCAGGATGCTGTGATAGGCCCATGCTCCACGGCAAGCACAGAAGCCCCAGAAAGAAAGCACGAAGAGGGGAGCAGCCGGGAGGAAACAGGAGGCGTGACCAATAAGTAGCAAGGAAACAAGACTGACGTAGAAGTCAACCAATGGTAAGTATTGGTAAGTAATGGGTGGGCTCTGTGCCCATTTTTCAGCTATTTTTCATTAACAATAGATTTAGCTGACAGTGCATGTGCACTGTTCCGGCAAAACGTAAAAACAGTAGATATGTCATCTCTGTTTTTCCATTTAAATAGAAAGTTCTGGCAGGAGCCCGGTCCCCTTATTAGGTTACAGATAGTTCTAGCTGGCTGTTGTCACAGACCGCTTGCGGACCAAACAGTACATAGTGTGTACCTTGTGCCAGCTCCTTGCTCATCATTAGATGACTTTCTTTTCTGTCTCACTTGCCTGTTTTTAGGTCTCGCGACCTATCGCGGAGCGAGAATTCAAGTAGCCAAAATCTTCATCAAACTAAGGGCTTTCCGCTGGCGTTTTCTTGAAGTTCACGTGAACCACGTGATCAAACACGAACGCGCATTCACGCAGCACAGCACATCAAAGGGCTTCTCCTCCCCTAATTATTCATGGCCGGCCGCAGGCCGGCCGTACTTTCAGTTTCCCGGCCGCTCTGCATTTATCAGGTCCGTGTTTTTTTTTTTTTCACTTTGTCTCCGTGCGTGCGTTCCTCCACCATTCGTATTGTTCTCTCCCTTGTCTTATGTCTCCCCAGCGTGTGTGATCTTGTTTGGAGAGTTATTTATTTATTTATTCATTTTCTTGAACTCCTCTGTTTCTTTTTATAAGTTCCCTTTATCTTTATTTTGTGTCTCCGTGGACCCTGATCCTACCCGATGACCCCGCCTGCTCGCCACGTCACTTGCCCACGTGCATCTTTCCACCTATGCACGGGGCTTTCTGATTGGCTTAATTCCGCGAATCAAGAGTTCCTTTAAATGCCCCCCTTCCGGGATATCCTCCTAGCTGCCTTCCTCGCTTGAATCTCTTCCAGTTCTTCATTGGCTGAACAGCCAAAAAAGGTCACACTTTCTCTTACATTTTGTCTCAACTGCTCGACTGTCCCGCGATCTCTCTCGTGACCGACCGCTGTGACATGTCAGCTTGCTTCGTTACACCCAAGAATCTAACTTGCGTCGTTCCATGAACCGTGACATTAACACATTGGAAGGTAATCGAAGCTCGCATGATTAGAAGTGTGCCATTTTTCTGAATAGTGTAAAAGCGGCAAATTGGCAGAATGTAGGCCAGACATGCTCAGTACTTTGAATCTATCTGTTCCCCGTCTACATTCTGCAACGCATCGTGAACATAGCGCTTAGAAGCACCAACAAGCCGGAATGGAACAAATTAGCATCGACACGAAAGGGATATAACATAAAAGTATCAACATGAAGGAGTAGGCACTCATCTTCCGGTGGCAGTTCGTTCTTCAACAGTCATACATTCATTCATTCATGCAGTCATTCCAATCGCACTGAATTACGGCTCATATTTCGCGAGCTTTCACTCTTAGTGGTAAAGTTCATAGGTGTCGTTACTGAAACAAGCCCCAGCCTGGATTTAATTTTTCGCACACAGTATAAATGTAGGGCTCATCAGCACAAAATCCAAATGACACATCATAAGCAGAACTCCTGCTGACGCGTTTTATGTGTGCATGAGTTTACTATTACCTTACCTTAAAAATGTATTCACTAACAAACGTTTACGAATGAACGAAAACAATACATTTTAGAAGACAATGTAGTAACTATGACAATACACTTTCGTAATACAACTGTGGATAGATGCCCCATTAAGAAATAACCCATTGACAATGTAAGGGCACAGGTGATGGCCCAATTTCCAGTGACAGAAAATGACGTGCCACACCAAAATGCAAGGAGAAAACACATAAGGTGAAAGAATAAGGTAAATGGAGGTGTATCAGCAAAACTAAATACTTATAAGGTCCCACAAGCGAGACCTATTGGCTATGCCAATGCTTGTTTTATTTAAAGGCTTTCCTACCTATTCTTGTGTTTGTCCTGCGAAGGAGCATTTTGGTTTCATAGTGTTTTGATTTGATGGCATTGTTGACCTCTGACCTCACATTGCAGTACATTTGAGATCCCATTTTCTCTCATTCTCTCTGCTGCTGCTACTCTCTGATTCAGAAAAGGGGGGGGGGGAGCTGCTACTCTCTGTGCCACTCCACAAGTGCTTAATTTGTATAAGAATAAGTGCTTCGGTTCAATATTTTGTTCAAAATCCCACAACCTACATCGGCAAATCAGCTATCCAAATGCCAAGGCTGTGTAGTCTTTATTCCACCTCATGCCCATTTAACCCATCTCCAGACCCTCTGAACTATTTTACTCTTCCAGGTTCCTGGTTCTTCCTTTGTCACAGATTTTCATCTTTCTCTTCCTCCATCTCTCCCGCTTGTGTGTTTTTCCCTCTCCTGTTCTGAGTCAAGTCTGATGAGGAAAAATAGGTGCATTTCCCCTAAAATAAGTGCAGGTGGACCACTGACTGAGATTAAGCGCTGCCTTCCACCCAGCATTGGCTGCCAGCAGTTTGATTTTATCAATGCTTGTTAGTTTTTAAAATATTTTTTGTAAAACTATTTTTGTGGCACTGCTTGGCTGTCACCAATGTAAAAAGTAAATATTGGGTAAAAGCAAAAACATTTCTTCGGACTCACAAAGCACACTTTGCCATAGTTGTGCATGGTACTGAAAGAAACTGTTTTGTGTGGATGTGTGTGGGGTCTGTCCCCGTGCAGTTTACTGTGGTCTCTTTGAGGCACAGTGAGGTCAGAGGAGATGAACAGAATGGGAGAATCTGGCAGTTGGAAGTGCTTGTGAGATGTTGGTGGTTGCTGTATGTAAGCTAGCAGGAAGTAAGGAAATAAATCTACTTAAATGTCTCCTCATGAGTCAGTGTCTTCCTTTCAATGGTGACGATGTGATCTGAACCCTCGATCACCAACTCCGCTTTCAGCGATCCCGATTATCTTGTGAGCCACATTTCTTCATGCATGTGCTTCTTCTTCTACTGTCAGTTTCTTCAGTGCAACTTGTTGTGGGATGTGGGCGTCACTTTCTGCTCACCAACTTGGTGGCAGCCTGCCTCTACACGCATCTAGCATAGCATGAGGAACGACCTTCTTGAGTGAGCGCCATCTTGGATTGGGCACGATTCTGTGCGCATCGACTGGAAATGTGGGTACCATCTTGGATGCATGTCTTCGTTTTTGTACTGTCAGCAAGTAGTTCATTCTATTGATCCTGTTCGTGTCTATTTATTCATTTGTTTCTTTTCTACAATTATTCTCCATACCTGATAGACATTTTTAGAGATGATACTTCTTCAGTTCGCCCAGCAAAATGATCACACAAAAGTATTGTCTCCCTAGTTTTTATTTGCACCATTGGCACATTTAGTGTAAACGGTGTGGATTAGCGTCGAAGGTAGGTGGCTTTCGAAGCATACCTGGAGGTTACTGATGGTGATACCCTTATCAACAAGAAAAATCATGATTTATTAATACATAATGTAGGTCCTGATGGCAGATAAATGTTAAAAACCTTGCCTATGTTGGAAGTCAGGTTTTAGGTACATCAAGAAAGGCTTACAAGAGAGGTAGTACCTATGGAAGTAATTGAGGAGTATGCCTCTGTCATAAAAACTTTGATGAAGAGATGTTTGTAGCATAAGAACGTGGTTCTTGACGGACACGTTTTTACAAAGAAGTCAACAACAGGAGGAGTTTACATATGACTTGGTATGTGCCTTAAGGAAACTAGCTGTTGTAATTATTGAGAGTTCAAAGATGAATTCATAAGGGATCAATTAATTGAAAGAACCAATAACAGCAAGGTAAAAGAAAGATTGCTGTCAACTAAAGACCTGGGGCCATATTATTTATTTATTTTATTTTGGAATTTTGTAAAGCGCTTAGTTACGCTCACTGGCGTGTCCCTGCGCTGAGATTGCTTAAGTAAGAGAGTAGAGGAGTTAGGGCAGTGCTAGACGAAACAGATATGTTTTAAGGGCTCTGCGGAATTTAGCCTCAGAAGGTTCAAGGCGTAAATCAGTTGGCAGTAGGTTCCAATTCTTGGCTGCAAGATATCGGAACGATCTGCCCCCCATGCGGGCTCTACGGATTTTGGGAACTGTGACCAGGCCCGTGTCAGAAGATCTAAGCATCCGCTCTGGTCTATAGGGGGTAATAAGACCGTTAAGGGGGGCGGGTGCTCTGCCTCCCAGAATACGCTTGCAAACACAGAGAGCCTTGTATTTGATCCTTTCACGGATTGGCAGCCAGTGAAGGGACTTTAAGGCAGCTTTGGAGGAAGTTCGCCTCGGGAGCCTTAAAACCAGCCGGGCCGTCGCATTCTGTAATACCTGGAGACGGTTAAGACTGCTGACCGTACTGCCCAGATAAAGGAGATTGGCATAGTCGAGTCTTGATGTTACCAGGGCATGCACAAGCAAGGGCGATACATTATCGCCGATTTTATCGGCAGGAAACTGCTGCTAAAGTGGCGATAATGGGCTTAATAATATGCCTTTGTGAATTCCCCTAGAAGCCCATGTTAACACCACAACATGGGCTTCTATGGGAATTCACAAGGGCATATTATCAAGCCCATTATCGCTGCTTTAGCGGCAGTTTCCTGCCGATAAAAGTGGCGATAATGTAGCGCCCTTTCTTGATAATATGGCACCTGGACCTTAAGTAACTCTTGCTAGTTCTATCGAAAATTCGGATGCCTATTTCAAGGAACTATTGACTCCTACCGAAGTGTCTCCTGCGAAGGAATTAAATGTGATTTGTGGAAAAGAAGAACATAAAGAAAAAATGCAGGGGTATAAAAAAGGGACAATGGAGCAAATTTGAACACCCATGTGAAGTTAAGCAGGACACTTTGATTCCCATATGTTTTAGATGTGGTAGCAAGTCTCATGTATGTCTGCAAAGTCTTTTCCTCCTTTATCTCAGACCTGTTTTAAGTGCAATCGCAGGGAGCCTTTTACAAGAAGCTGTCGCAGTACACAAAATGCAACTGTAGCTCAACTCAATAAACGTGAATCAAATGTGTATGATAATAAAGTGGTTTAATGATTAATGTGGGTGATAAGTGCTAATCATAATAATGTAGAAAGTAGAACCCAATGTGTGGCCACATTGAAATAATTCAAAAAGAAACCTCCCTATTGTAGTATCTGAAACAGTGATGTGAATGTGCATCTTATTTCAGATTCTCCTTTTACATTAATTGGCCCAGAAGTTTTTGTGAAACCTGTCTCTCATGAGTGGAGACCTTCGAAAATCAAGATATTTGCTTATGGTGCTAAAACAACTGAGGTCCAAGTGAGATTTAAGGCAATGCTTGAATTTAACGGCAATAAAGCTAGATGTTCTATTTATGTTGTTAAATAAGGTGCTAATTTGTTTAGGAGTCATGATCAAGGAGAATAATGATATAATTGATATAATGATAATTGATATAATTTTGGACCCCAATCACCATGATTGTGTCATATCGAAATCGAAAGTAACATGCATAAATGTAGTAACCAATCGGTGGGAAGATACATTTCCAGGTGTTCTCACTGATAATGTTGGTAAATTAAAATGTTTCCAACACAGAATTGTCCTAAAGGAAGGGAAAACTCCAGTGGTGCATAAAGTGAGCACAGTACCTTTATCCTTGAGGTGAAATGTATGCAAGAAATTGGGCAATATTACCAAACTGGATATAACTGAACCAATTGAAGTGTCAGAGTGATAGGCACAAATTGTTTGGTACGCAAGAATGACAACTCCATATGTTTTACTGTGAATTTGTGTCACCTTAATCATAACATCTGTGTAGACAGAGAACCCTTACCCAACATTTCAGAAATGTTGCCTACTCTTGAAGGTGCTTTTTTTCTTCACCAATTTGGATATGTGTGAGGAATATATGCAGTTTACTCTTTTGTTACACCTTAGAGTGCATTTCATTTTAAACAAATCCCATTGGGTTTGGCATCTCCATCGTCGGCGTTTCAAAGGTTAATGAAGAAAATATATTTTCAGGAAAATATACTGATGTATGGTCGTAATATTGTTTAATACAATTCCTGACATCGAAAAGTTCTGCAGATTTTAAAGGAAAGCGGATTAACCTTTTGCAGTGAGAACTGCATATTTACTGTACCGGGCATGGAATATTTAGGTCACAACATTTCTATGAAAGGGATCAAGCCGAAAATGAAGCTCATAAAAGCTATAAATAATGGACTTGCCCCATTCAATAAAGATTAAATGATATGCTTTTTAGGGTTGCCTGAGTTTCTTCTAAATTTGTTCCACATTTTCCTGACATTACCAACCCATTAGGAAGCTACTAAGAAAGGTGTCCTGTATGAGTGGAATGAACAATGTCATGGTGCCTTCAATCAAATAAAAAACGATATGGTTGACGTAAACCATTCAATGCCAATGATACTAGCATAATTATTACTGACGCTAGTCATTTTAGTTTGGGTAAGGTGTTAATACAAAAAAGAAAAAAACCATAGTGAAGAGGTAATTGCATTCACTTCCAGAACTCTTCAAATAACTGAACATATATATATTCAACAATAGAGAAGGTAGCTTTGGCTTTGTGTTGGGGTGCCCAACATTTCAGATGCATGTGTGGGGGGAGTAGCATTTATCCTCCATACTCATCTTTAATTGATCTTTGTAGTACCAATGGTGGTGGAAAATCCACTCCCAGAATTGCCAAATGGCTATACCGTTTGCAGAAATACAATTACAGCATTAAATCAGTGCCTAAAGAAAAATATTGTTTGCTTTTTTTCTTTCTAGGTTGCCTGTAGATGATGACCATGAGGTGGAGTGTGAAGATAATTAAAGCTCCTGTTTAACTAATTGGTGGAAAGATGTATTACATGGAACTTTGACTGAAAATGAATGGAGAGATGGCTTGGATGGTATGAATTCTTAAACAAGGTCATATCTTGGGTAGCATTAGGCTAGCCACATTTTTAGGGTTTATCCCATGACACCAAACAATATGAACACATTTAATCTGAATTGACATAGGATTTTGGCTTGCTATGGAGATTGGGCCAACTAGTTGTGGCACCTTCTTTAATGAGAAAGGTCTTACAACTAGTTCATGAGGGCCATATTGGGATTCAGGCCATGACACTTAGATTGGGTGAGGTCTTTTTGTTGCCCGGTGTGGATAAAGCCATTGAAGAATGTGTTAAAGATTGTGGACCCTGTACTGTGAGTGATAAATCTCAAGTTATGAGCCCATCTTCTGTCACCCCGAAAGATTCTCCTACTTTGCCATGGTCAAAGGGGACTTTTGATATCACAAGCCCCATAAGTGTTTTGGCTGACTTGTCTAATGTATGCTAATGTGCTGACAGACTCCATGTCAAAATGGTCTGAAGTGAGTTTTATGAACATCATCATTATTAAATCTGTTATTAAATGTATGCTGAAAGACATCAGGAAGGAAGAGTTCCCAATGACATTATTACAGACAATGGGACCCAGATAGTTTCCTCTGACATGAAAATATTCTTAGGCATTCACTGCATTAAATGGATTAAAACCTCTTTGTACCATCCCAGGAGCAATGGTTTGGTAAAGCGATTCAACCATACACTGAAAGAGAATTACAGTTGGCATTTGCCAGCAACCTAGACTGGAAAATGGTGTGAAAGACATGCTATAGGCCTTCTGAATGACATCGAATGTATCTACCGGTGTATAATCATGTGTACTCTTGATAGGTGCATGTACCTGGCTCCAAGTTGAACATGGAAAGGATGGATTGGAATCAAGTTGATGCTTCTTGTTTATCTAATGTTGCGAATGTGAGGAGAACTAATCTAGATTGCATATGCAAATTTGCACATCAAGGGGAATGTTTGGGATTTGTCTGTTGGAGGTTGGGCGAGGATTAACAAAACTGTTATTGTGACTAAAGAGCTATCCAAGTTTTTGCCTTCAGTACGTATTGAATATATTTTTCCCAATGCAATACCTACTGGTGATAGCAAGTTTTGGAATAAGGACATGGTTGCTTTAATACATCGCAGGATGGAAGGGTTGGTGGGTAAGCATTTCGATAAAGATGTGCTGGTAAATGAGCACAAGGTTCATGATACATGTAAGCAATCAGAAGGGCACTTGCCTGCGTATTATAAAACATGTTTTTTAAGTGATGTGTGTTTAGTGGGAGATGTGTGTTATTTATATATTTATAGTTTTTATAGCGCGAACAAGATCCCGAGGGATAACAGAGCGCTTTCCAATAAGATGGAAGGAAGGACAAAACAGTATCTGTAGGCAATATCCAAAAGAGTAAGGGAGAGTGAAGAACCGGGTTTTCTTAGAACCCAGCGGTGCCAGGGACACACCCGAAGTCTTCAAGTTCACCTGTCTTGGAATACAGAGACACGGAATACTTCTAGGTGGCGTCAGAGATCAAATTTATTAGCTGCAGCTAGTAACAGTAATCCCAGCAATACAACACGGTGTACAACTCAGGAAACTGCTCAATTTTCGTAGAGCAAGACATCACCTTTTATCCTTCTTTTGCTCATTACAAATGAACACCCACTGCGACAAATACTGACGAATGAAATACATTTTCCCACACATTATTACATCATAAAAAGCTCACTTTTACATTGTACCAACCCACAAGTTAATTATTAGGAATGTCCCAAATTCGATTTCCACCAGCCGGACAAACCCATAATTGAAAGCACTACCCATGTAATGAAAAGACATAAGGAAAGAAACCAATTCAGATGCTGAATAGGATAAGATATGTGCAAGCGAACTAAAAGTTAACGATATACTGAACATTGATTGGCAATCTCAGACAACGATCAGCCAGGGAAATTGGCCTCGCAAAGGGTCAGTTTTAGGTGACGGGGTCAGCGTCCTAAAGTTCACTCACAAGTCTGAAAAGGCCTAATTAATATGCACATGAACAACGAAGCCCATGCAACTTTGTTCGTTCGGTTACCTCCGTAGGCCTACGTGAGGGCAACACAAAATGGCGTCACGAACAACGCAAACAAAATGGAGTCTGGTTCGCAAATCACGGAACCTCAGACCCTCCTTTTGCCATTATGTAGGCAATAACCTAAACCCACGTCAATCTGAATCCAGGTCTATATCTATTCTCATCAGGTCATCAAGGTGTTGCTGTAGCATCATCTTATTATCCTTCACTTCTCTCGGGACGGGTCTTCTCACACAGATCGTAGCACAAAGACTACAAATGGTGGGACCACACTGGATGAACAAACAACACAAGAAAAGAATTGCTAAAGCTATACCAAGGAACATCAGAATCTTCCATCCCCATCTAGACAACAGTCCCCAAATCCATCCAGTCAATGACCAGTTCCCTTCGTCTACATGTATAGACTCAGCGGACTTATGTAACTTCAAGATGGCTTGGTACACTGTCGGGGCATTATCTGGTATGAAAACACAGCAACTAGACCCGATCAATTTACATACCCCACCTCTATCTGCAAGTATGATATCTAAAACCATACGGTTTTGTAACGTCATAAGACGATCCGCCTGAAGCTCAGCTGTAATATTGCTAAGGGCACCAGCAGTTTCATTTATAGTGGCCTCAACCACTCTCGTGAGCTGACGAATATTCCTACTATTGACCATAGGACCCCAAAAGGGCACGAAACCCTTGAAGAAGTCTCCAGCTTCTTGTGCGACAGTATCTTTCGCATCAATAACACCTCTACCATATCTTGTCTTATGGTAGTTGAAAACAGCAGTGTATGTAGGTGGAAGCAAAAATGCCACATAACATATACCTGAAAAGTCAGATGGCAACCATGTATATGCTCTGTCGTGACAAACAAAATACGTGCCTTTAGCTGGCACGAACGGTGGATATTTCTGGGACGTATAGACATAGGTGTGAACACACACACTCTTACCAAGCTGAGCTCTCGGATTCTGACCATTACCTTGCAGACAAAAATGACCTCGGTGGGGTACAATCCAAATAGGCGGAGACCTTTTTCGTCTCTCCTTCTCTGTCAGGCTAATGCTATATTCAGTCTTGTTCCAACCAATATTTGCTCATACTTCATCCTTAGGGATAGCATTATACGCATCAATATCTCTAATCATATCTACTATTCCCTGTATCAAGGCATTATTACTCGCATTATCTTTGATGGAACGTACAGGAGATGCTTCATTCGCATAAATAAACATCGCTTGGAGCGCCCACACTGACCCGTTAGGCGAAAAAGGCAAAACCAAACATGGCATTCCCTTATCTGTCGTATGCGGCATAAGACCACAGACCCAGCAATTTGTTGTATTTACTACTAGCTGATGCTGATGCAACAACTGTATAAACAAATTGTTAACAAATTCTGATCTTCATGTCTGTTCATGTTCAGGCAACGTATGAAACTCATGTGGAGAAACAGTAGAAAAAGAAAGAGTAGGTTGGGGTGTAGATGCATACGTCTGTTGTGTAACATAGACAATCCAACCCACACAAGCCACTATAATATTCAAAAGCATCAAGAAACACAATATCAAACAAGCATTGAAAATGCAATAGGTCTCGCAATAGAAGAGTTTGACATTTTTCGTTTTGCAAATGGATTAGTGACACCTATAGCATTTGGAATGCAACATGTTTTGTATTTACGTGACTTATATGGCAGCTCTGGTCGTTATGCTACATCTCTAGATAGTTTTATCTTTCGCAAATGTGACACCTATTGTAACACAATATGTGTTGTGAGGGTGAGTGAGGGTGAGGGGTTGAGGGTGAGGGGTTGAGGGTGAGGGGTTGAGGGTGAGTGAGGGTGAGGGTGAGTGAGGCTGAGGGGTTGAGGGTGAGGTGTTGAGGGTGAGTGAGGGTGAGGTGTTGAGGGTGAGTGAGGGTGAGGGGTTGAGGGTGAGTGAGGGTGAGGGTGAGTGAGTGTGAGGGGTTGAGGGTGAGTGAGGGTGAGGGTGAGTGAGGGTGAGGGGTTGAGGGTGAGTGAGGGTGAGGGTGAGGGTGAGGCTGAGGGGTTGAGGGTGAGTGAGGGTGAGTGAGAGTGAGGGTGAGTGAGGGGTTGAGGGTGAAGGGTTGAGGGTGGGTGAGGGTGAGGGGTTGAGGGTGAGTGAGGGTGAGGGGTTGAGGGGGAGTGTGGGTGAGGGTGAGTGAGGGTGAGGTGTTGAGGGTGAGTGAGGGTGAGGGGTTGAGGGTGAGTGAGGGTGAGGGTGAGGGTGAGTGAGTGTGAGGGGTTGAGGGTGAGTGAGGGTGAGGGTGAGTGAGGGTGAGGGGTTGAGGGTGAGTGAGGGTGAGGGTGAGGCTGAGGGGTTGAGGGTGAGTGAGGGTGAGTGAGAGTGAGGGTGAGTGAGAGGTTGAGGGTGAAGGGTTGAGGGTGGGTGAGGGTGAGGGGTTGAGGGTGAGTGAGGGTGAGGGGTTGAGGGGTTGAGGGTGAGTGAGGGTGAGGCGTTGAGGGTGAGTGAGGGTGAGGGTGAGTGTGGGTGAGGGTGAGTGAGGGTGAGGGTGAGTGAGGGTGAGGGTGAGTGAGGGTGAGGGTGAGTGAGGGTGAGTGAGGGTGAGGGGTTGAGGGTGAGTGAGGGTGAGTGAGGGTGAGTGAGGGTGAGTGAGGGTGAGGGTGAGTGAGGGTGAGGGTGAGTGAGGGTGAGTGAGGGTGAGGGTGAGTGAGGGTGAGGGTGAGTGAGGGTGAGTGAGGGTGAGTGAGGGTGGGTGAGGGTGAGTGAGGGTGAGTGAGGGTGAGTGAGGGTGAGTGAGGGTGAGGGGTTGAGGGTGAGTGAGGGTGAGTGAGGGTGAGGGGTTGAGGGTGAGGGGTTGAGGGTGAGTGAGGGTGAGGGGTTGAGGGTGAGGGTGAGTGAGGGTGAGGGGTTGAGGGTGAGTGAGGGTGAGTGAGGGTGAGGGGTTGATGGTAAGTGAGGGTGGGTGAGGGTGAGTGAGGGTGAGGGGTTGAGGGTGAGTGAGGGTGAGTGAGGGTGAGTGAGGGTGAGGGGTTGAGGGTGAGTGAGGGTGAGGGGTTGAGGGTGAGTGAGGGTGAGTGAGGGTGAGTGAGGGTAAGTGAGGGTGAGTGAGGGTAAGTGAGGGTGAGTGAGGGTGAGTGAGGGTGAGTGAGGGTGAGTGAGGGTGAGGGGTTGAGGGTGAGGGGTTGAGGGTGAGGGGTTAAGGGTGAGTGAGGGTGAGTGAGAGTGAGTGAGGGTGAGTGAGGGTGAGTGAGGGTGAGGGGTTGAGGGTGAGTGAGGGTGAGTGAGGGTGAGGGGTTGAGGGTGGGTGAGGGTGAGTCAGGGTGAGTGAGGGGTTGAGGGTGAGTGAGGGTGAGTGAGGGGTTGAGGGTGAGTGAGGGGTTGAGGGTGAGTGAGGGTGAGGGTGAGTGAGGGTGAGTGAGGGTGAGGGTGAGTGAGGGTGAGTGTGAGTGAGGGTGAGGGTGAGTGAGGGTGAGGGTGAGTGAGGGTGGGTGAGGGTGAGTGAGGGTGAGGGTGGGTGAGGGTGAGTGAGGGTGAGGGTGGGTGAGGGTGAGTGAGGGTGAGGGTGAGTGAGGGTGAGTGAGGGTGAGGGTGAGTGAGGGTGAGTGAGGGTGAGTGAGGGTGAGGGGTTGAGGGTGAGTGAGGGTGAGGGTGAGTGAGGGTGAGTGAGGGTGAGGGTGAGTGAGGGTGAGGGGTTGAGGGTGAGTGAGGGTGAGGGTGAGTCAGGGTGAGTGAGGGGTTGAGGGTGAGTGAGGGTGAGTGAGGGGTTGAGGGTGAGTGAGGGGTTGAGGGTGAGTGAGGGTGAGGGTGAGTGAGGGTGAGTGAGGGTGAGTGAGGGTGAGTGTGAGTGAGGGTGAGGGTGAGTGAGGGTGAGGGTGGGTGAGGGTGAGTGAGGGTGAGGGTGGGTGAGGGTGAGTGAGGGTGAGGGTGGGTGAGGGTGAGTGAGGGTGAGGGTGAGTGAGGGTGAGTGAGGGTGAGTGAGGGTGAGGGGTTGAGGGGTTGAGGGTGAGGGGTTGAGGGTGAGGGGTTGAGGGTGAGGGGTTGAGGGTGAGGGGTTGAGGGTGAGTGAGGGTGAGTGAGGGTGAGTGAGGGTGAGTGAGGGTGAGTGAGGGTGAGCGAGGGTGAGTGAGGGTGAGTGAGGGTGAGTGAGGGTGAGGGGTTGAGGGTGAGTGAGGGTGAGGGGTTGAGGGTGAGTGAGGGTGAGTGAGGGTGAGTGAGGGTAAGTGAGGGTGAGTGAGGGTAAGTGAGGGTGAGTGAGGGTGAGTGAGGGTGAGTGAGGGTGAGTGAGGGTGAGGGTGAGTGAGGGTGAGGGGTTGAGGGTGAGGGGTTGAGGGTGAGTGAGGGTGAGTGAGGGTGAGTGAGGGTGAGTGAGGGTGAGTGAGGGTGAGGGGTTGAGGGTGAGTGAGGGTGAGTGAGGGTGAGGGGTTGAGGGTGAGTGAGGGTGAGGGTGAGTCAGGGTGAGTGAGGGGTTGAGGGTGAGTGAGGGTGAGTGAGGGGTTGAGGGTGAGTGAGGGGTTGAGGGTGAGTGAGGGTGAGGGTGAGTGAGGGTGAGGGTGAGTGAGGGTGAGGGTGAGTGTGAGTGAGGGTGAGGGTGAGTGAGGGTGAGGGTGAGTGAGGGTGGGTGAGGGTGAGTGAGGGTGAGGGTGGGTGAGGGTGAGTGAGGGTGAGGGTGGGTGAGGGTGAGTGAGGGTGAGGGTGAGTGAGGGTGAGTGAGGGTGAGTGAGGGTGAGTGAGGGTGAGTGAGGGTGGGTGAGGGTGAGTGAGGGTGAGGGTGAGTGAGGGTGAGGGTGAGTGAGGGTGAGTGAGGGTGAGTGAGGGTGAGGGTGAGTGAGGGTGAGGGTGAGTGAGGGTGAGTGAGGGTGAGGGTGAGTGAGGGTGGGTGAGGGTGAGTGAGGGTGAGTGAGGGTGAGTGAGGGTGAGTGAGGGTGAGGGGTTGAGGGTGAGTGAGGGTGAGGGTGAGTGAGGGTGAGGGGTTGAGGGTGAGGGGTTGAGGGTGAGTGAGGGTGAGTGAGGGTGAGGGGTTGAGGGTGAGGGGTTGAGGGTGAGTGAGGGTGAGTGAGGGTGAGGGGTTGAGGGTAAGTGAGGGTGAGGGTGAGTGAGGGTGAGGGGTTGAGGGTGGGTGAGGGTGAGTGAGGGTGAGGGGTTGAGGGTGAGGTAGGGTGAGGGTGAGTGAGGGTGAGGGTGAGTGAGGGTGAGGGGTTGAGGGTGAGTGAGGGTGAGGGGTTGAGGGTGAGTGAGGGTGAGGGGTTGAGGGTGAGGGGTTGAGGGTGAGGCATCCTGATTGTGATACAAAAAAACCATAGTGATGTACTAGTGAACGCCACGCACCTGAGTGCACAATGAAACCAGACTGATGTACTAGTGAGAATAATAGGACATGACGGGATGCTGGTAGCGGGCCACATTGAGTTAAGATGGCACTGACCCATGACCAGGTTTTAAGATGGCGGATGAGGGCCCCTTGTTCGGTTCTGCAGGGGTGACGAGTTTAAAACTCCCCACTTCCCTGTTGCTCCAAGGGAGACCTGGTTCACTAAATTCAAAATTGTACCACTATATTACGAGGAAGTTGACAAAAATAACACAAAGAAATATACAAACAGCGTCTTTCAGTGATATCACAGGACAGTCAGACGGCCTGACCTCTGACCCGCGCCCTCCCGGACACGTGGCTCTTGGCTTTACGTTCGTAGCCCGCGGCCGATAAAGAGTTAAAAAAAAAATCAAAATATATATATATGGGCAACACATTGTGTCCAAATGGGTGCCAATGAGTTCCAGATGTGAGAAGCTGCGCTCCCAACCCCTGGCTGCTCCTAAATAAAGGAAAGTATTCCTGCAATTCAGCTGCAGCCGCCGCTGCCAAGAACAACTCCCAGATAGGGTGGGGAGAGTGTTAGGGAACACGGGGGGGGGCTGCAGAGACGCGTCTGTGAGTGGAGACAGAGAGAGCACGAGACACCGGGCAGAATGAGAGTGGAGATAGGTAGAGCATTGGGGGGGGGCGAGGGGTGAGGTTAAAAAGCACGTGAGATGTGTGAACCCCTGAAGGGGCTAGGGTAGAAGGGTGTTCTGGGGATATCGGGGTTGGGGGCGGGGGAATCTCGCGGGTGCAAAGTTGAAACTGCATAGCTGTGTGTGTGCAGGGGGAGGCTGAAGTATGGAGTAAGGGTGAGGGGGGGGTGTCAGATCCATGGGATAGCGGAGAAGGGAGCGTGAGAACAGGAGCAGAGAGGAAAAGGGGTGAAAAGCATTGCTGGTGAGAAGTTATGGGAAAACACAGGCGGGGGAGGGAAGTGAATGGCAGGGCCCGAGAGTGCAGGAGGGGTCACACAAGTGTGAGAAACAAAGGAACGCAGCTAAAGCTAGAGGCGATCCTGCGTGTGAGAGGAGCGGGTTGTAGTGAATCGTTGATCAACGAGAAGCGGAAAGGAGAGAGAAAAGGAGAGAGAGAAACAGATGGTCGAGAGGAGAGAGAGAACCCGAAGGGAGATGAACTCTACACACAAGGGAGAAGCTTAAGAGAGAGAAATCATTGCAAGATTGGAGGAGGAGAGGGAAACAGGAGACGAGGGAACCTATAGCGGCGCCACTGGCATGCGCTGACATCAATTCTCTTTTTTTCCTCACCACTAGACATGGATCCAAATATCCCTCTTATCTCTTTGAGACTCCGATTACCTCTTCAAATTGTAAAACAGACGGAGGGCATTGCTGTGGGGAGGGGGTGTAGGAGAAATGCACACGGCGGGCAGGGGAGGGGGCGGAGCGGGGAGAGCGGCATGTGGGTGTGAAGAAGCCGGGGCCTTTGAAGTGAAGCTAAGCTTCACTTCAAAAGGTGTCGGAGGAATGCGGCTGAGGGAACAGACGGCGATTGCGGCTGAGGGAACTGATGTGCACGCGCTTTTAAGCTCAATGCACATGCGCATTGAGCTTAAAAGTCACGGGCACTGCAAGGAATCGCCACGATTCCTTGCTTGTTAGTTAAAGAGTGGTTAAGCCGCAATAGTCTCGCAAGCTCGATGCGCATGCGCATCGACAGGCGAGACCTAAAAACATTTGCTACGAACTAATGTACACATTTTCTTTTTTGCATCAATTCTCTCAACACTCTTATCAGATCCAAAAGACTCCATCCTCTAACGTGCTGCTCACGGCTATTACCTTCTTCACTTAAGTGTGCGTCAAGATCATACTAACGACCATGTACCACAGACCTTTCGTCAATTCGCGGATCACCCCTTAAGGCTGTACTGCGACCCTGCAGCTGAGTCCGGATGGTGACTCGAAAAAGAAAAAGAAAAAAAGTCTCTTGATCTGAAAAGGTGTAACTCACAACAAAAAAGAATTCAAGTTTTATTTGTCCATTTATTTGTCCTTTCTCGGTCTTAGATTGTAACGCTCTTTGCCAGGCACAGTTTGCTCTTGAAAAAGCGTTTCCGGATCCGTCGTATCAAGTCTTAGATGAGGTGGCACATCAGCTTGCAGGATTTCATCATCCGCACGTTCTGACTGAGTCCATTCCAAATGTGCATCACTAAAAGGTACGAATCTAGGAATTCTTTCACATTCAAAATCAGCTATACCTCCCCTCACGCACTTGTCATACTGTAAGGGCAACGGAACCTTCTTACAATGGGTGGCATGCACCCAATTCTTTTTACCAACTACTCTAACTGCAGTCCGAGTCGACAGCAAAAATAAATGCAGTCCAGTCCACCTTGTCTCCAAGTTCTTAGTTCGTTGGAAGTTCTTCGTTAAGATGTCTTCACCAGGTTGAATCGTGTGGCCTGGATCCGTAGTCGCTGTCGGCAAACTGTCATAGACCTGTTTGTGGAGAACACGTAATTAGCAGTCAAGTCATGTAAGTAATCCACCAACATAGGGTACTCGATGTCGCTGTACTTCTTGGGCCTTGGGACACCCCGAACAATGGCCGGACGACCAAACACAATTTCATATGGGCTAAGTTCACACGAGAATGTACTGTCGTCCTCGTTGACAAAAGAGCCAATGGCAAGGCATCGGGCCATGTAAGACCAGAGCTCGCTTGTATCTTAGCTAACTTCAACTTCAAAGTGCCATTGTGGCACTCGACAAGTCCAGCTGACTGGGGGTGATTCGCCGCATGGAATTTCTGATTTATACCCAAACCTGCACACACTTTCTTCATGATCTGGCCCACAAATTCACTCCCATTGTCGCTCCATACAATTCTCGGCAAACCATACCCAGGGAAGTACTCTTTGAGCAAAACCTTGGCTGTATACAAAAGGCAGTATTATCCTTTAGGGGGTAAGCCTCTATCCATCTGGAAAAGGCGCAAACAACCACAAGGACATACTTCAAATTATTGCATCCCTCCATGTGAATGTAATCTAGCTGTATCACTTCAAATGGATACTTTGGAGGGGCAAAATGACCAGCTGGAGTTGGAGTTCCCTTTCCAGGATTATACATCAGACAAATCATACAATGCTTCACCAAATTCTCAGCACATTTAGGAATTCCAGCATTCTGCCATACTGGAGCCAACAACTTACATATCCCTTTTGAACTTATGTGAGCCATTCTATGAGCCATAGTAACCACTGGGAGCACGTACGCATCAGGCAACAACCATCGCTGGTGCTCCGACAACTCAACCCAACAACCTGTCGAATCCAACATACCCGTACTTTCTCTCCACGTACTCACTTCTTTCTCAGTAGCTTCAGCCTGAATCAACTTCACACTTTCTATTGTGTCTTCACACATTTCTCTTTCCACAACCCATCTTGCAGGACCTGCAACATACATTCGACTCGTCACATCCTTTGCTGTTTCCTTCGCAACTTCATCCGCAAATGCATTTCCTCGACCCACATCATCCACAACCTTTCTATGCGCACTACACTTCACAATTGCAATCTGCTTTGCCAGAGTTAGTGATTCAAGAAGTTCATTCACCAATTGTCCATGCTGAATTTTCGTACCATGGGAAGTAAGAAATCCTCTCTCTCTCCGCAAGCGGCCGAAACTATGGGCCACACCAAACGCATACTGGCTATCAGTATAAACATTCACTCGCTTTCCTTCTGACAACACACACGCTCGAGTCAATGCTATTAGCTCTGCTGCTTGCGCTGAATTCTGTGCAATATGTGCTGTTTCAACAACTTTATGTAAAGTTGTGACGGCATATGCTGCAGTCGTTTCTCCATTCGAAAGCTTAAAACATGAACCATCTACCCATAGAGTACCATCAACATTCGAAAGAGGAGTGTCTTTTAAATCAACTCTAGCCTTTGTTTCTTCCTCTGTCCGAAGAAAACAATCATGCTTTTCCTGAACATCTGTCTCTACAGAAATCGGCAACAACGTAGCTGGTTTCAACACATTGCACCTTTTGATGTGCACATGACTAGCCAAAAGCATCTTGACAAACGTGCACTAGTAAGGTGCTGTGTCTTAGTCCTATTCAATAAGGTATCCACTGCATGTGGGAACATCACAATCAACGTATTATCCAATACCAAACCAGCAGACTGTCGGATAGAAACAGCCGCTGCTGCCGTAGCTCTCAGGCAACTCGGCAACGCTCTAGCTACCGGATCTAACGTTGCTGAAAAATACGCACATGGACGCTGCTTGTCTCCAAATTGTTGTGTCAGCACTGACAACGCACAACCGTCTCTCTCGTGTACATACAGTGTAAAAGGTTTACTGTAGTCCGGGGTACCCAATACCGGAGCAGAACACACTGCATCACGTAATTCAGAAAAACTTTTCTGACATTCGTCAGACCAAGGGAGAGGATGCGGAGTATCTTTAAGAGTCAGTGCCAAAAGAGGTTTTGCTAGCAAGGAAAAATTGGGGATCCATTGCCTACAATACGAAGTGATACCTAAGAAGGCACGCACTTCTCTCTGTGTGGATGGTACAGTCATTTGGGCAATCGCTTGAATTCGTTCTGGGGTCAATCGTCTTCCCTCCTTCGACAAGAGATGACCTGAGTAGGTCACTTCTTGGCGGCAATACTGTAACTTTGAAGGTGACACTTTATGATGAAGGTCAGACAAATGTCGTAACAAAGAAAGAGTAGCTTCTTTAGAAATCTCTTCATCATCAGCAGCGAACAGTAGATCTCTACATACTGGATAAGAGTAGCACCAGAAGGCAACACGAAACTATCAAGCTGAGTTTTCAACGCCTGACTATAGATGGAGGGACTTTCACAATAACCTTGAGGAGCACGCTTAAACCGGAAGCTTCGGCCTCCTAAAGAGAAGCCGAAAATATCTCTACTTTCTTCAGCGATCGGAATGCTAAAGAAAGCATTCTTCAGGTCGATAACTGAAAACCAAGCAGCTGAGCAGGGATCAGGGTCAACAAAGCAGTAATGTCCGGGACAACAGGAAACTGTGGCACAACAATCTTATTCACTTCCCGAAGATCGATCACAAACCGATACACAGGTGGCTGAGAAGCATCAGTACTCTTAAGGACAGGCAGAACAGTACTGTTACACACATTACCTCTCGTTTCTTCAACTACACCCTTCTCAACCAAATCATAAATAATCGCTAGAAGGGCTCTCTCGCCATCACTAGAGATTTTATATTGGGGAATACAAGGTAGCCTAGCATTTGACTTAAGGGTAACAACATAGGGTGGAATCTGCAAGAGACCAACATCATTGGGACCTGTAGCCCAAAGTGTATCAGGAAGAGAACGCAATTCCAGTGGAAGACAATCTTTAGACAAATACATCGGGGAAATCACTTTCTTAACCATCATAAGATGTACTCCCGCAGGAGAGCAATGTAATGTCGCATGCAATCTTTTCAGCAAGTCCAAACCCAACAGATTCTCACCACAACCAGTCGTTAAAATAAGAGGAGCTTCCAATTCACAAGGACCAATAGAAGGAGGCAAGAGACTAGAAACCGGATTACGAACTGGGGCGCCAGAAAATCCTACTGAAACATTGGTCAAGCCAGACAAAGGTGCGCCAGGAAGTTTAGAGTGCATAATAGAACTCTTCGTCGCACCAGTATCCAAAAGAAAAGGTTCTGCCACACCTAATGTAATCACTTCAACATAAGGTCCACTCTGGTCTACTGGAACTGACACTACTCCCTCTCTTTGCCCATGGCTGTCCTAACTATCATTATAGCCAGCACTCTCACTCTCAACATAATAATCCTCAACGTAGTACTGTGCAGACTGAACAGTCGGAACATTTTGTCCGTCAAAACAATTCTTAGAATTCTGAGGGGGAAAGGAACGCTCATTCCGAGGGAACACACCACGTACCCTACCCCTAGGAACTTGTTGGAAACCACCACGACCTCTCTGACCAGATACACCATTCGCACGCAGTAACAGAACCAGACAACTATGCTTAAAGTGACCTTCTTCTCTGCAATAATCACACTGATTAGGGCCTGGCACAAATCGCGGAGCAAAATACTCGGGCTTCTGTGGCAATCTCTGAAACTGTGGGGGTTGCTGAAACTGAGGCTGAATCGAACGAGCCGGATAAACTTGCTGCAAAAGAACTTTCGTCTTTAATTCTTTAGTCTTCTTCTCTACTTTATCCTTCTCATCTTTATCCCTATTCTCATAATATTGTGCAGTGGCCAATATCTGGGCCGATGAAGAAACAGCCCATGAACTCTCAGAGTCCTTTAACTTATTAGACAATTCGGGAAGTAAATTTAAGACAAATTTGTCCACGAACAACCTTTGACCACCTTCAGTGCTCATATCCTGACCACTATGAATGATAAACGTTTCTTCAAACCTAGTGAAGAAATCAGACACACTTTTGTCTTTCTTTTGTTTGCATGCTGCTAACTTGTCCCAATTCACTCGTAAAGGAGGCATCATAGTTTTCATCAAATTAATAATTCTACCAGGTAATTCTGCAACTAAAGGTTCAGGTTTGGCACCTCCTACTTGCCGACCATCTGCAGCAACAATAATATCCCACGTATCTCCTAATTCTTGCGCATGATTCTCATGACGAATCTTCACCCACAAAGGTTGAGGGACTACATTACCCATCAACATATCTATGTCAGCTAAATTCATAATACACGCATCAACTGTCTGAGACAACTCTTTGTAATAACCAGCAGGATTTTTACGGGGGTCAGGTAAGGTCTGCTTAAAAGCCAAGACCTCTGCTCTTTTCCAAGGGACATGTACCGATACTCGCTGAAAATGAGCCGGTTCACCCTGAATACCCTGAGCAACATTAGCCGCAACTGCCTCTCTCCATACAGGGGGAACTTCTCTCATGGGATACTGCTTCACTTTCCTCCTAACGAAGGAGTCAGGTTCGTACAATGTCTGAGGCGGGAGCCTAGACCTGTAAACAAGTATCGTCTCTACGGCATCTGTAACATCGGACTCCACTATCGTCCCTTTAGCAAATTCTGACTGGACATCAAGCACTTCCTGCGGAATCGGACCCAACTCATTATTTTCCCATTCTTGACGAAGAAAAGTACACATCACATCAAACACATACCTTTGCTTCGGCGGTTCCCACTGAAAGAAAACATCCATAATCGCTTGTAAATTATACCTCGAAGCATTTAAAACCCATCTACGAGCCAAAAGATCCAACACTGCCTGCTCTTCGGGACTAGGAAACTGACTACGACTCTGTCTACGTTCAGAAACAGGGGTCATATTCAATGACCCAAAGAGTGGAGACAAAAGATTAGCAACAGTCTCAGTCATTCCTTTTCGAGCAGAAGGAGAAGAAGTAGCCATAAAAACAGGAGAAAGAGTGTTTTGAGGCAAAAGAGGCGTAGGGACAAGAGTAGCAGGAGTCAGAGATACAGAAGTAGAAGACAAAGGAGTTTGAGGCAAAGCTGATGACAAAGCTGGCGGCCCTAGAGAAGGCTGCACCATAGGAGGGAGAACCATCTATGAAGCAACGGGTGGCTGAACAACAGCAGGAGGCTGAACGACAAGGGGTGCAACAACCAGGGGTAATGGAGGTGCAGTAGCACCTTGAACATAAGGAGGTGGTAATCTCAGTAAATGAGAGATCAAAGGATCTTTTTCAGGGTCTTCATTCACTTTTGAAAGAGAAGGCGGCAAGGCCGGATAACATTTATCGATAGCCATGCAACGCTGTCTATCTAAGACTTCACTCGCACGCTCTTCTCCATCTTCCTTAAACTGCCTAGCAGCTTGTAGTACTGACATATTCTTATCTTTCCTATCTCTCTTGGCTTGCTTAATTTCTCGCTGTTTGGCTTCCTTACGCCAAAGGTGGAAAGAGTCAAACATCGCCGGCCGGGCTTTCTTCCTAAATAGCGCAACTTCCAGATTATCTAAAATATTTAATTCGAAACTACCATGTTGGGGCCATCGTAAAACACCATCTTTCTTTGTATAGCGAACCCACACTTCATTATAAGTGATAGGACCCACTCCGTGTTTTGAATAGAGCTCATAAGTCGGAGTTCCAATCTGAGGTATCGGACACAAATCCTCCAATCGGGAATCCTTGTTGCAACCACAGCTAAACCATTTCCCAAATTTGCTAAGACCAGGCATCTTATAGCTCACTAGTCTAGCTTCAAACTTCAAGGGGTTATCAACTATCGATACACTCGTAAATATACGAGCCCCTCGGCTTCGACTATTGCAATAACCGAATCAAAACCAAGGACCAAAACAAAGATCGTGGGAGCGACCCACTTATACTTAACCAAAGTATCTGTCACCCCACCCGAAGACCGTCTATCGTCTCGCTTTACAAAGGATCAATCAAGGGTCCAAGACAGGGCGACAGTCAGGGCAGCAGTCCTTCGTAGCCGTCGGAAAGCGGGAAGCGGGAAGCCTCGCAGCAAACACTTTCGGTCCACGTCGACATACAGGGGTCGATGAAGTGGTTGGCCTTCCTCCAGATTTTCTCACGTGGCTCCTCACGATCCTCGGGCTTGAACCGGTACCGCTGAAGTCGCCCCACCGTTGGGCGCCAACTGAAGAACCGGGTTTTCTTAGAACCCAGTGGTGCCAGGGACACACCCGAAGTCTTCGAGTTCACCTGTCTTGGAATACAGAGACACGGAATACTTCTAGGTGGCGTCAGAGATCAAATTTATTAGCTGCAGCTAGTAACAGTAATCCCAGCAATGCAACACGGTGTACAACTCAGGAAACTGCTCAATTTTCGTAGAGCAAGACATCACCTTTTATCCTTCTTTTGCTCATTACAAATGCACACCCACTGCGACAAATACTGACGAATGAAATACATTTTCCCACACATTATTACATCATAAAAAGCTCACTTTTACATTGTACCAACCCACAAGTTAATTATTAGGAATGTCCCAAATTCGATTTCCACAAGCCGGACAAACCCATAATTGAAAGCACTACCCATGTAATGAAAAGACATAAGGAAAGAAACCAATTCAGATGCTGAATAGGATAAGATATGTGCAAGCGAATTAAAAGTTAACGATATCCTGAACATTGATTGGCAATCTCAGACAACGATCAGCCAGGGAAATTGGCCTTGCAAAGGGTCAGTTTTAGGTGACGGGGTCAGCGTCCTGCAGTTCACTCACAAGTCTGAAAAGGCCTAATTAATATGCACATGAACAACGAAGTCCATGCAACTTTGTTCGTTCGGTTCCTCCATAGGCCTACGTGAGGGCAACACAAAATGGCGTCACGAACAACGCAAACAAAATGGAGTCTGGTTCTCAAATCACGGAACCTCAAGAGAAAGAAAATACATTACAAAATACAACTAGGAGGGTAATACAATAAAACAAGTGTAGGTGGGTAACAAGGGTGAGACACAATGTTCAAGAGGGAGCTGAAACAAAAGTAAGAACAAAGTCAGCAGGTGCAATGTCAGTGGGCCTGTGCGACTAACCCTAGTAGGGTATGAATTTGTTCATTAGGAATCTTTTAGCTTCCACCTTGAACGCCGTCAATGAGGAGATTCTGCGAACTTCCGGTGGGAGAGAGTTCCAAATCTTAGGGGCGGCTCTGGAGAAAGCTCGGTGGCAACTTCTCTTTTTATTAAAGATACATGGTTTCAGGAGGAGGGAAGAGGCACTTCTTGAGGCTCTTACTCCACAGAATAAGGTATGTTGTTTTGCAAGGTACGTAGGACTATTTAGGTGAAGGGCTTTGTGTGTGAGAACAGCAATCTTCAAGCTTCGAAGGGCAGCCAATTGAGGGATTCTAGGACTGGTGATATATGATCTTTTTGCTTGGAATTCGTAACCAGTCTAGCAGCCGAGTTAAGTGTAGCCCTTAGTGGAGCCAGAACGTATTTGGGAAGGCCACAAAGGGTAGCACTGCTGTAGTCTAAGCTCGGCAAGACAAGCACTTGAACCACTTGCTTGAAATCATTTGGGGGAAGGAAAGGTTTGATATTTCTTAGAGTTCTCATCAAGTGGTTGGCTCCTTTGTATACATTGCTGATGTGACCTTTCATGTTCAGGTGCTTGTCAATAGAGATACCGAGAGACTTGGCTGCATCTACGATAAGAGGCGAACAGTTGAAAGCAGTGAGGTGGCTCAGCCAGAGGTCTAACTTGGGGATGAGATTCGGGGGGGAGATGAGCAGAAATTCAGTTTTAGAGGTGTTGAGCAAATTCAGTTTTAGAGGTGTTGAGCAGTAGATGATTCTCCGTTAACCAGTTTTGAGTAAACATTAAGGTAGTGTTAAGTGAGATGATGTTTTCAGAGGATGAGATTTTTTAAATATAATTGAGTGTCGTCCGCATACATGTGGAAGACAATGTTGATGGAATTTAGAGAGTGAGCAAGAGGTTCCAAGAAAAGATTGAAGAGGATAGGAGATAGAGCGGATCCTTGGGGGACCCCCATGAGTACGGGAGAGGGCTGGGAGAGAGAGTGGTTTGCCTTGACTCTTTGAGTCTGTGCTGAAGGAAGGATGAGAACCATGATAACACCTGATCAGAAAAACCCATTCTATTTTGCAGGATGGATAGCAGGTTGTCATGATTAACCGTGTCAAATGCGGAGGAAAGGTCGAGGAGGATCAGGAGGCAGGATTCATTTTGGTCGAGCATAATTAAGATGTCATCAAAAATGTGAGTGAGAGCCGATTCGGTGCTGTGCCACTTCCTAGAGCCTGATTGGTGCGGTTCTAGGTGTTGATAGTTCTCTATGTGGGCACAAAGTTGTGATTGCACACATTTTCCAGTAGTTTCACTAAGGTGGGGATTTTAGAAATGGGGAGTAAATTATTGAGATCAGATTTGTCAGCGTTAGTTTTTTGTAGTATGGATGTTACCTGAGCTGCTTTTAGGCATCTGGAATCATGCCTTGTGCTAGGTAAGCATTAACAATCCTAGTCCTTTTGGGGATCAGAACATTCTTGAGTTCTTTGAAAATAGAAGGGGGCAACGGGTCGCTGAAGTGGTTGAAAGGGTTGATATTCTGAAGAATCTTGAAGATATCATATTCGCTAAAGGTGGTAAAAGTGCACCATGATGCATTGTTCTTGGGATTCGTGGAGGTCGATTTAAACCTCACAGAGGAGTCAATGGGTGAGGTAGTAATGGGAGAAGGAAGTAAAGCCTTCTTAGCGGTGAGGTCAATGGAGATGGTTCGAGATTTCTCCGTGAAGAAAGCGGCAAGATCATCGCAAGAAGGTGGGTTGCCCACAGGATCAGATTGGTTAGACCCAACGACTGATTGTTATTTGACCAAATCGAAGAGTTTCCTGGGGCGGTTTGCCGCTTGATCCAATTGGTGTCTGAAGTAAGTCGCCTTAGCACTCTTGATTTGTTTGTTGTATCGGCTCCTGGTGTCTCTAAAGAGTTTTAGTTGGTCCGAGGAGGGATTAACTCGCCATGACTGTTCAAATACCCTAAGGTTGAGGCATTCTGAGTTTAGGTTTTCATTATACCAAGGTTTGGAAATTTCTGTTGAGGCATTTTTTAGTTGGAGTGGAGCAATATTCTCCATGATGTTGGAGATGGTTGAATTGGTGCACAGACATAATATCGACTCCAAAATATCGTTTGGACAGAATATCGAGGAAAAAATATCGTTTGGACAAAATATCGACTGGACAGAATATCGACAGCCAAAATATCGTTTTTAAGGTAAGTGCAGTAATATCGACTGTAAATAATATAGAAAGTGAAAATATGTAAGTATATACTATAGATAGTAAAATAAATTGTTTTTATTTTTAGGGTTCAGGGTCAGTTTTGGGTTTTTGGGTAAAGGGGTATTTTTAGGGTTCAGGGTCAGTTTTGGGTTTTTGGGTAAAGGGGTATTTTTAGGGTTCAGGGTCAGTTTTCAGTTTTTGGGTAAAGGGGTATTTTTAGGGTTCAGGGTCAGTTTTCAGTTTTTGGGTAAAGGGGTATTTTTAGGGTTCAGGGTCAGTTTTCAGTTTTTGGGTAAAGGGGTATTTTTAGGGTTCAGGGTCAGTTTTCAGTTTTTGGGTAAAGGGGTATTTTTAGGGTTCAGAGTCAGTTTTCAGTTTTTGGGTAAAGGGGTATTTTTAGGGTTCAGGGTCAGTTTTCAGTTTTTGGGTATTATTTTATTATATTTTATTACTATATATATATGTTTAATAAATATGAAATAAAAAAATATTTATTTAACTTTCATTAATTATTTAATTATTATAAGTTAATGTAAGTAATTTTAAGTATATTTTAGTAATTAATTATTAATATTAATTTAATTTAACACTGTTTTTAGTAAATACGATATTTTTTACAACTATATTTTTGTAAACAATATTTTGTACTCGATATTTTTGTACTTACCTGTTTGTACATACAAACTCGATATTTTTGCTGTAGATATTTTTTCCTCGATATTTTGGGTAGTCGATATTTTGGTAGTCGATATTCTTTCAGTGATCCGGTTGAATTGTAGGCGTCAGTGAGTGATTGTACCTCAAATATATCAGCTTGAGAGGAGAGGGCAGATTTACAGTGGGAAGATAGTTCGTCAGAGTTTATAGCTCTTATTTCCCTTTTCCAGATCTTAGATTTTAGAGGTTGAACCTTTCTCATCAATACTTCCCTGTTGATATAAAAGAGGATGCAGTAGTGGTCGGACCAGTCACAAGGGGTGATGGACTCAATAGAGATAGACTGCGCTTTAGAAATAATGAGGTCTAACATTTCTCCTTTGTTATGAGTTGGTTGGATACAGTGCTGAGTAAGATCTTGATCAGTTAAGAAGGATTTAATGCAAGATACAGCGGGGTCGTTGGTGTTAGACCAATGAAGGTTGAAATCACCAAGGAAGATTTGTGATACCGCTGAGTCAACATTACTAGAGATGATTTCCATTAGTTGCTCAGTGAAAGGGAAATTGTCGCCCGGGGAGTGATAAAAGGTGTGAAGTTTGCAGACAGGTAGGTTCATAGTTGATATAGTGAGACAGAGGTATTCACAGGAGGTAGGGGTCAAGGAGTCTGATTGAGAAACCGTAAGTGTGTTTCTGTGAATACATGCTAGTCCCCCACCCAGTTTCAGATCTCTGTCAAGCCTAATTATGTCATGAGTGGGGGTACTAGGAGGTCTAGGATAGGAGTGGAGGCTGGTTTTAGCCAGGTTTCAGTAAGGATGATAATGTCTAAATCGTTGTGTTGGATGAGGTCGAAGATATCGGTGGCATATTTACTGGCTGACCTGCAGTTAACTAGTACACATTTAAGACGGGGTGGATTTGGGGAGGGAGACGACTGGGAGATCTTCACACAGGTGAGGTTGTTAGTGTTACTGCAACTAAGATTGCGACGGGGTTCTCTACACGGATTAGACGGGATGGAAGGAATTTGTCTCGGAGGGTCTAGGTAAGGTTCTGACAAGGCCATGCTGGAGTTGTGAGAGACATCTGGATCAACGGTTGAAAGGTGGGACTCAAATCCATTGTGACAGACATTAGCGTTTGGTCGTGGGGTAAGTTTGGAAAAGGACGTGTTAGTGTTGAGCGAGTCACGTGGATCAGTGGTCGAAGGTTGGGACTCATCTCCCATGTGACAGGCATTGGCGTTGACTATGCTGATTATTCTTGTTTCTCATTATACTCATGTGAAATATCTGCGTAGTGTACTATATTTAGTACCATGTTAACACCATTATTTATTAGTCATGGATGCTATTTGCATTATTTTGTATATATTGCATTTATTTTGAAACCTAGTTTCTATTGTTCTCCATACTTTTATTTCTGTTATGTGTTGTGTATTAACCACAATCAAACTATCTCTTATTATTTTTAGGGAGGAAGATGTGTGGGGGTTTGTTTTTTGTACAGATCTTAGCGAGGCACTGTGAGGTCAGAGGAGATGGAACAGGGTGGAGGAATCCGTCAGTTGGCAGTACATGCGAGGTGTCAGTGCAGTGGGCAGTGTATGAAATCTGGCAGGACCTAAGGAAATATACCTACTTACATGCCTCATCTCAATTTTAATTTTTCGTTTCTTTGTTCTCTGTGTGAAACAGCAGAACGCGATCAAGCACAATGAAATTAGTCAGTGGCGGAATTGGGCTTACCCACTGCCCTATGCTGTTTGCTTTGGTGAACTGAAGAAAATGTGAATGGCTCAATAACAGATTAACAGATGAAGAGAATGGGTTGAAGACCCCTAAAAGAAAGTATACTGTATATATAAGTTTGGTAAAGTCAAAAGATTTTGGCTAACCACAATTTAGAAAAAAGTTTGTTTAATTTGCATGGTCATACTTGCATGCGTTAGGTAAATGCATAAGGCGCACAGCCTGCTGCTTCCTCTGTGTTTAAGAATATGTTAATTCATTTTAGCTCACATTTTCATAATCGTTTTCCTGTGTACAGAGGTGGTTTTATGGCTAACCAATGCTTTTTCAATGGAAACATCCTAAAGAAATGCGACATATGTATTAAACATAGTGAGTGACACGCAGGAAATTGGTGGTCGGTACAGGGCGTAAGTGAAAAACTTCACTAACACATCGCACAACTACCTGTCACGCAACCCCATTTTCTCTACAAAACATGTCATTGCTTTTCTTTTTGTAAAAAAAGAAATGTGGTCAAAAAACATGTTGTTAATATATTGAGCCTGCGTTCCAATATATCATTTTGGTGCCTGATACAATCTTCACCTGATGAGTGCAGTAGTCATGTTGTCCAATTAATCTAAAACTATGACTGGTCATGATTTCCTGATTTTATTGGCTTTTTGGACATTTTGTTGGACCCAGCTCCCCCCTTTTTTTTCTTAGACATCATTTAAACATTTATATTAATAAACTGGGATGGCAGCTTAATTGGGGGTTGATGTATTTAGAAGTTTTTGGTATTCAAGGCAAGTCAGTTCTTTAGTGGCCCGTTGTGTTGGTAGGCATAGTTCAACACACATTACCTTGTCAGTACCATGAAAACCATCCTTCATTTTCAATAGAATCATTTTGATATTTTGATGAGGCATGCCTTTTAGTGTAAGGCGTCGTGGCTGTGGAGGCATTATGCTCCAAACCCACTTGTACCAACTTTATTTCAGGGAAGGAAAGCCTGGCAGTGTGCACAGACTGTTGGCGCTGTCTGGAGTGAGGCATCGTGACGAGGGCACAACAATGCACAGCATTTTCCAGCAGTATCTGAGCTATTAAGCTCAGGGACTGCTTTTTCCGGTCTGACTTTGCAGGTACTGCATCATTATGACCCCTGGTCTCTGCCGTTATACTTGACTATATGACGTGGGATAGTAGTGGACGAATGTGATATCCAATGGTTACACGTTTTCGGTCCTATATCAGTAAATAACTTATGATATTATTTGGCTTTTCATTGGCATGGGGAACACTGGGTCCGATATACTAAAGGGACTGAATATTTGGAATTGACTATCATATCATACCGCTACATCATATTTGGAGTTTTTGGATTGTTGTTTAAGGACGTCAAGCTTATTATCAGGTAGGCTTGTGCCTCTCCTTGTTCATATGTGTATTAGACATGACGGTACAAGCATATACATGTCAAACTGTTACAATTGTTTTCTTTCTTGTCTCTTTTTGCCTTCCCTTCTACGGTCTTGTTACTGCTCACTAATATGGAATTGGGAGCGTGATATCTATGCTTATAACAAAGAGGAAATTACCGTTTCATAGCACTACAATTGCTATTCTTTGCGAGAGACATATGAATGGTATGTTCCTTTGATATTTTTATATTTATATCTCTGTCTAAATGTCTCATATTTTCTTATTTACGACTTTGCACTGTATTAGTTGGAATTAGGACACTTATGGTCCTTTTTTGTCATCTTTCATATGGATGTTTTGATTAACTGTATTTGCACGCTTTGCAAGCAAAGGGGCTGGATATACTTTGCTTGCACTACTACGTCTTCATCCATCTAATCATGGATTGGTATTCCTTTGATATGCTTTGCCGAAACCCTCATATTAAGCAGGGAGACATGTATATGTCCCGGTACAGGTACATATCTGTGGAGATTATATGGTTTCTGACAACCGAACATTTTGTGGTTATATGTGATGTATGGTCTTACACATGTTTGTTTCTATGCATTTGATTGGGTCATATGGATCATGTTCAATGTGGTATTATTAGTGATATTTTCATGTATCCATATGTGTTATATAATTGTTATGTCAAATGTGATTTTGAATGTATTGTATTGTATTTTATATGTAAGTTATATATGTATTTTTATATGTGTTTTATATATGTTTTAACCTTACAGCCCTGAAGAAGTTCTGATTTGCAGAACGAAACGCGTCGGCTGTGGCTTAACCAGAAAGAAAAAGAAAAAGCACTTAAAGAAAGTATCACACTTATTTCTTCAATATGGACTTAATATGATATGGCTTGATTTTATATATTTGGAAGGTGGTGCAGTTCCGAAATAAGAGAGACATAATATTGACCCTTTTTGACAAGGGTGGTGTCCTTGGACAGAGGTCGCCTTTGGAGTTGGCACACAGAACTATTTTTGTGTTGGTTAATTTTTGGTTTACTTCCTGAGGTTGGTGCTTATCGAAGGTAAATTGGTCCACTGTCCAGTTTATGTGTGTATTGCGTATATGGATGTTTTGTTTCTCAGCATAACTGGCCACACTTCAACACCAGTAGAAGAAACTCAGAAATTTTCTGGAGCAAATTAAGCTACAGAGACTCAACCTAGACAAACAAATCTATCACCCAGAAAGCTAAACACACTCCGGGGCAGATTTACAAGTCCCATGCGACACTTTTGCGCCACCATTGTGTCACTTTTGTGGCGCAGCGGTGGAGTAAATAAATGCGACCAGTTGACAACGTGACGCATCTGCGTCACAATATACCTGTGTCAGGTATAATGTATGCAGGGTGGGCGTTCCCACACAGGAAAGCCTCATAAAAGTGAGGCAGTGAAATGTACAAGATTTTGCTGCGTCAATTCTAGGATGCCACTGCGTCAAAACCTTATGCCTGCTTGAAGCAGGTGTAAGGAGTGACACAGTGTAGTGGGAATAGGCCTCAAAATGCATTGCTGGGGTTGCGTCATGCTTGGAGACACGACTCCAGCAATGCGCGACTTTAGTCCCAACAGATGCGTCTGAATTTCGGACGCATCTGTCAATCCTTACTCGCATTTATGATGGCACAAATGTTTCTCAGGGTGGCGCAGAGAAAGGGACGCATCTCTACCGATGAGTCACTTTTTTGCAAATCTGCCCCATCACTACTAAATCTAAATCTCCAACGACAAGTGTCCTACAAGGTAGCGTTACAAAATCCTTTTAAATGTCCGCAACTCAGAATGCGTCTACACAATCTCAAAATTTCTGAAATTGCAGAATACATTGTGGCCAAATGAAAAATAAATTAAACTAGAAATGTATTTCCACAAGTGACCAGACTCCCAGCCCATCAAGACAAGGAGGATCGCACAAAATAGGAATTGCTCTACTCTTAACTCTTTGAAGCAACTCTCACCCTCAAAATTCCCCTGTCTAGTCAAGGCAAGTGGACCTGTCAGCTGGCCATCAGACCCTTCCCGCCACAAGCATTCAAGAATATCCTGCTGTCCACGGCCCGCACCACCTCAGCAATGAACATCATCAACAGCTGCCTATCTTCAAACACCTTCTCAGCAGAACTCAAAATACTCTACATACAACCACTCATCAAAAAAACAATCTTAGTGATGTGGATCCAATCAGCTTTACAACTATCTCAAATAGCCAAGTCTTCACAAAACTGAATGAAGGAGCAGCATTTTGTGGAGTCTACATCATCCTTGAAGTAAACAGGTAACTATTAAACCAACAAACCAGCTTTAAGGAGGGGCTGGGCAGAGAGGGTGGGTGAGTGTTGCTTAGGAGTATGGCTCCTGGGTGAAGAGTTGGAGTGGAGTCCTGTCTGTCCAATTGTCAGTATCACTATCTTCGGCGATCTAAAACACAGAAATGGTGTAGCTGTGCTTTTTCTGCTCCACCTGTCTGCTACCTGTGACACCCTTCACCACCAATCCCTTCAAGACAGACTAAAAGAAACTGGTATATGGGGAAGTACACTTCACAGGCTCTCCTCCCACCTCACTGACAGAGCAAGAATTATCTTGCTTCCTACATTTACGTGTCCACCTTTGAACATCAACGCAGGATACTGTAATAGGAAAACCCAAGCAATCTTGATAGCTAAAACTAGACCACTGTCTCTGAGCTGCTGACCAATGAATGTTACCGAATCTTGCTAAATTAAACGTGGATTTCGGAAGAACTATCGTCCTTTGACACTTCAAAATTAAACGTGGATATTGGAAAAACTATTGTCCTATGACACTTCAGCCCCCGGAACATGGAGTACCATAGGTAACATACGACACAAGTGAGAAACTTGAAGTGATCATGGATGCCGGCCTTTCCGTGGCTCCTCAAGTAAACAAAGTCACAAAAAGCGCCTTTCATACTATCTGAAGTGGACCCTAAGATGAATTTCCCTCATCTGCGTTTCTCCTAGAAGATTCTGGTGGCCACCTCCATTGTATGATCATGTATTGATTATACAAATGTACTCTACGAAGCGGCTTCACTTTCTGTGCTGGGAAGGCTTCGAAGAACTGAAGTCACTGCCAATCCATGACAACCAATCTCATTACATAGAGATGAACTCCATGCACAAGAAGACAAACAACTTCTCTTTTTAGCCATTCATCTCGATGACGTCATTGTTGAGGTCTATGATTATGTGATATGTGAATGAAATTCACTAGGCATGGAGATAGAAATGTACTCAGAAGAGGCCATGCATGTTGTTTTATTTAAATCTGTTCAGTAGTTTTCTATATACTCTTGACACCAAAAAGGAGAGGTGGCTGCAGCTTTCAGAGCTGCAATCTTTTGTCTATTTAAATTTATTCCGAGTTTAACCACAGAGGTGAATACATAAACAAGGATAACAAATGAAAAAATAAGATTTAGAATCGGATTGGCTGAGAGGATATTTGCTCATTAAAGTATCACTGGATCCAAGCAATCAGACTGGCTGTCTGAGAAAGAAACATGTTGTAGCCTCTGTCACATAATGGGGGCAGGGGGAGCCTTGTCCTACCCAAGATGCCACTGTGCATGCACAGGGGCCAAACTAGCAATAGAACACTATAAAACCTTTGTTACGGACAGGTTGCTTTTTTCTTTTTACCGAGAATAGGAAGTAAAGCCTCTAATACAATCTGATAGACACCTCGATTAGGTTTTACACGACCCTTGCTATTCCCATATATGCCAGCATTTAAGAACAGAAAGGTGGGAGGTGGTGAAAAGTAATCGGGGAAATATATTTTTCCGATTGACTTCTATCGAAACAGGGGCTATTTCAGGCGGGAGACTGCTAAAATTAAGCCATTTTTAGGTACAGAAATGAAGCGATTTGCCCAGAATTTCAAGATGCTTCAGCCTCCCACCAGACTCGAACCCTGTTACTCAGCTTCATGGTCGGCCGCTCTAGCCGTTGCGCCACATCCTCCCCTAAAACCCGGCGACTCTCCAACTGAAGCTGGTCTATTGGCATCTCTTCCTGCCCCGCAATCAGAGCACAGCGGTGCCAATGTAACACACATAAATTCCAGCATCCTTTGCTACTCTGCCTGACACCTGAACTCTGCTCTTCCAACGCACCTCAATCCGCTTTTGCTTCTGCCATTTCTGCTCTGAAACCTACACCCAAACTGTTCCATTACTAGGACATCTCTAATCTGCAGCAACAAGCTGTCTGTTCTAGTACTTGACTGTACAATCGGCTCTGTCAATGCACCTCTACGGAGGTCTGCTGCACCGATCCGGGTCCTAGGAAGCAGCGAGCACGGATAGCCACCCGGTGATTGCGTAACAGGGACAGTAATGAGGTGCGGGAGACGGGCCACACCGGCGAGCAGATACAAAACTAGGCAGCGGAATGAAGAGGTCGGCCACATGGTCACAGCAGGATGAGGAACAATCTATTTTCTAATGTAGTGCCTCTTGACTCACATCTACAGTGTCTAAGCGCTGTAAACAGATACTTCTATTAGCCACTCAAAAAGTGCCTATTTTACAGACGCAGGAAGAATGAGTTGAGTAAGCCAGGCACGGGTTCTAAAACATCCATGGATTATTTCCTAGTGTCATTGTTGAACGTGTCCAATTTGTTTCTCTTGGTAGATAAACTAGGGAGGATTCTATGGCAGGACCGGAGGCTTCTGATTATGCTTTCTCATTTCTTTACTGCACAAACAGCAGCCAATGAAAGTAAAACTACAATGGTAAAAAACAACATTTCCCATGAGGCTTTGAACCACGCCTCCAATACTACAGCCAATCACAGTAGTACCAAACATATAAAGTATCGAGACACTAATCTGGCCTCCTCTTTCTTTGCTGCTCCGCAGCCCAGATAAGTGCTCTTTACCTTATATGTTTGTACTGCTGTATGGCAGGCCTCATGTTGTAGATATCGCCTCTGGCGTGCTTGATTGCTTCTAATTACTGTTTAGTGTATTTTGCACTGTTGTTCTCACTTTGTATGCGCTGCTTATGCCGCTATTGCGACTCTTGAGTCGGCGCCGCTATCGGCTCCTGTTTCCATTCCGACTTCGGATCGGGGTTTCTCTGACCCGCTCCGTGCCCCCTTAGCTTATTCCCGGAGCGCGTGTTGCGCCCGTAGGCCCCCGTTCTCTCCCTGCTTCGCTGCTTGGTGCGCGGGCCGCTTGACTCGCGGTCCGCGATTTCGAGGGACTTGGCCCCCCCTCGGGGAAGGAGGCGCACGTCGGAGCCCGGCTGAGGCCCGGCGTGCGTCTTCGGGGGCTCGCGCACGCCAGTGTGCGCGCGCAGCCGCCATTAGTGCCGATGAGACGCTCTGCCCCCGGCTGAAAGGGGGAATCACGCAGTTTGGCCAGGAGCCGAGGGGCCGTTTTTGATATTGAAAAAGCAGCGTTTTCACTCCCTTTTACAATCGGAGGTCTTGGACATTAACCCCTAGCTTCCCAGTGACTGAGGAAGTGGGGCAATTTTTGAAAACCCTTTTCTAGCTGGATAAGGGTTGTTTCCCTCCATTAGTCCTAGATTTGGACTTTATACGCCTGATATTCTTGGTATTTCCGGCTCCTGCGCCTGGCACTTCCCCTGTTCGACGCCCTTGCCTGGGCTGGCAATTGTGCTTCCCTCTGGGGATTTGGAGTGGAAATTGGCAATTTCCTTGTGAATATGGCAGATGCAGAGTTCTGCGAGGAGGAGGGTACTGCGTGCGACTACCAGGGCAATGAGGAGTATTACGATGAGGAATCCATGGAGGATCTTATTGATAAAAAGCTGGACGCTAAGCTAGATAAGGCCCTTTCCTCGGCCCTGCTTCCATTAGCCAAAAAATTGGAACTGTTGGTCCCTGGTAAGCCGCTTGCTCTTCCTGGCAAAGATCATTCACGCCCCCCCCTAATAAGGTAGCCATTGACCCGGCCTGGCCCCATGCCCAGTCCTATGATAAGCTTTGTAAATCCAAGGAGTCTTCCACTGGCGACAAGGCCTTACCGTCCCGCCCCCCCCCCCGAAGGATACCACTACTGACACTGATACTGATACGGACTCCTCAGATGCTGCTCCTCGCAAGCGCACTAAGAAGCGTAGGCATGCCTCCCCACCTGTCACCCCTTCGCCCTTCTCCTTCGACCCATCGGACATTGTACACCCTAGGTCCTCTGATTGGGTCCCTCCCCCGGCTGTGGCGGAATACCTGGAAACTCACCTCCGCAAAGGTTTTGACAAAGAGGTGAGAGCACTCCTTAAGTCCGAGTGTCACCGTCCCGATTTGGCCCACAAGGTGGCCGTCACACCCGACATTGACACTTCCATGACTACTTTCCTCAAGAAATATAAAAAAGACCCTAAAAAAGGGATTGATCGCGCGCTCAGAGCGTGCCAAGATAAGGTCCTGGACCTTTCAGGGCCGTTGGCCAAAATCCTGGAGCTGGCCCTCCAAGCTCAGGAGACAGGGGATGCCATTCATCCTGAAGTCCTAGCAGGTTGGGCGCAACGTGCCATTTGCATGCTGGGGAACGCCAACTGCGCTTTAGCTTCTGAAAGGCGGAAGTCAGTCTTGCTCCGGATTGACCCTCAGTTGGTAGAGTTGGCTTCGTCAGAGCCGGGTCCTTTGGCGGAAGGACAGTTGTTTGGGGACAACTTTGTGAAAGACATTGCAAAATGTGTTAATACCTTTGCGTCCCTTGATAAATCTCAGGCCTCCTTAAAGAGGGTGTTGCATCAGGTCTCTAATAGGGCCGGACGTGGCAGAGGACGCTCGACCGGCCTCTATTCGAATACCAGTCCTCAAAGGGGGTACGCTCCTAGACGAAGCAGAGGATACACTCAAGAACCGGACCAGGCCGGTTTCTACCCGTCAAGATCCCGCGGCTTCAGAGGCCGCTATAATCGAGGTGTCAACAGAGGTTACAAGAACTTCGACAGTCAGTCCTCTGGTAAGTCAAGTGTGCTTCTTGGCTCCGTTAGGGGGCAGGTTGCGTCACTTTGTGGTGAATTGGACGAGTCTCACTCTAGATGTTTGGGTCCTCCAGACCGTCCAGGGTTACCAGATAGAGATGTTGGAGTGCCCCTTTCAGGCCTCTCCCCCTCCACCTCTCCTTTTTTCCCTTCTAGAACAGAGTTTTATCGACTCAGAACTAGAAGAATTGTTAGCCAAGGAGGCTATTGCTGTGGGACCCTTCATCCCCGGAGGCTTCTGCAGCAACGTCTTCCTAGTACAGAAGAAAGGAGGCGGTCAACGCCTAGTTTTAAATTTGAGAGACTTCAATCCCTATGTCACTTATCGCCACTTCAAGATGGAGGGTATCCATCTTTTACGAGACCTGCTGTTGGAAAACGACTGGATGGTCCGTTTGGACTTAAAAGATGCCTATCTGACGGTCCCCATCTGCCCCTCTCATCAAAAGTACTTGCAGTTCCCTTGGAAAGGGCAGTGGTACCGGTACAGGGTGCTCCCCTTTGGTCTGTCTTCAGCCCCTTGGGTGTTCACCAAACTTCTCAAACCGGTGATCTCTCGCCTCCGAGAGATGGGAGTGCGTCTCATTGTTTACCAGGCCGACATGCTTATTCTAGCCCAAGATGGGTCCCTTCTTCTCACACATCTAGAGTGGACGACTTCTCTGTTGCAGAATCTGGGGTTCGTTATCAATGCCAAAAAATCGGACATGATACCGAACCAACGGATGGAATTCCTTGGGTTTCTGATAGACTCCGTAGAAGCTCAGCTCCTCCTTCCTCTCCACAAGATCAGGTCCATCAAGAGGGAAATAACATCCACTTTATCCAAGGAGATGATTTCCTTGCGTGTTCTGGCGAGGATTGTGGGCCTTCTGGCTTCATCGATTCAGGCCATTTCCCCAGGTCCCTTACATTACAGAGCCCTGCAGAGACTGAAAATCTTTTATTTACAGAGGAAGTTTCATTACGACCATCTCATTCCTCTTTCCCTCGAAGCCCGAGAGGAACTTCAATGGTGGCTGGAGCACATGTCAGCCTGGAATGGCTGAGCCATCTTCGGCGCAGCCCCAGATGTGGTAGTCGAGTCTGACGCCAGTCAGTGGGGCTGGGGCGCTCGCTGTGGAGACTTTACCACAGGAGGACGGTGGTCAGCAGTCGAACTCACACTACACATAAATTATCTAGAGTTGTTGGCAGGGTCCTTTGCCATCAGGTCTGTCTCACCCCTGAAGAGCAATTGTTGTATTCTCCTTCGAATGGACAATGTCTCAGCGGTGAGATATATCAATCGATTAGGGGGGACGAAGTCTCGAATGCTGGTACACATTGCGAAGGAATTTTGGCACTTTTGCCTGGATCGCAAGGATTGTGGGCCTTCTGGCTTCATCGATTCAGGCCATTTTCCCAGGTCCCTTACATTACAGAGCCCTGCAGAGACTGAAAATCTTTTATTTACAGAGGAAGTTTCATTACGACCATCTCATTCCTCTTTCCCTCCAAGCCCGAGAGGAACTTCAATGGTGGCTGGAGCACATGTCAGCCTGGAATGGCCGAGCCATCTTCAGCGCAGCCCCAGATGTGGTAGTCGAGTCCGACGCCAGTCAGTGGGGCTGGGGCGCTCGCTGTGGAGACTTTACCACAGGAGGACGGTGCTCAGCAGACGAACTCACACTACACATAAATTATCTAGAGTTGTTGGCAGGGTCCTTTGCCATCAGGTCTGTCTCACCCCTGAAGAGCAATTGTTGTATTCTCCTTCGAATGGACAATGTCTCAGCGGTGAGATATATCAATCGATTAGGGGGGACGAAGTCTCGAATGCTGGTACACATTGCGAAGGAATTTTGGCACTTTTGCCTGGATCGCAAGGTCTCTGTGGTGGCAGAATACCTTCCGGGGAAATTCAATCAGGTGGCGGATTGGAATTCCCGCTTTCTTCGAGACTTCAGCGATTGGAGACTTCATCCATCGCTGTTTGTTCAGATCATGACTATGTGAGGCCCCTGTCAGATAGATCTGTTTGCCTCTCGCCTCAATGCCCATCTTCCCCTGTTTTACAGTTGGAGACCGGATCCGATGGCGATGGGAACGGACGCGTTCCTACACCATTGGGGGCAACGGAGGAATTATGCCTTCCCCCGTTTGCTCTGATCCCGAGAGTGGCGGCGTTTGTGCGCTGGCAGAGGGCGAAAATAGTGTTGGTGACTCCGTTTTGGTCGACTCAGTCGTGGTTTCCCACACTGTTGGAGTTATCTGTGGACCTTCCATTCCGACTGCCAGTTTTCCCGACGCTTCTGCAGGATCCAGTGGGAACTTGCCACCCCTTAATCCTGCAGAATCAATTGACTTTGATGGTGTGGACGCTCTCCGGGGACATGAATGCCTTGCAGGCCTTTCACAGGAGGCTTCCAGCTTTATGCAACAAGCTTGGGCTCCTTCCACCCGGAAGCGATACTCTGCATCTTGGAAGAAGTGGGTGGGTTGGTGCCTTCCAAAACAGGTGGATCCCGTGGGATCAAATATAACTGATGTCCTGAATTTTCTATCTGAATGTGCAGCTTCAGGCCTGGCTTACAGGTCAGTTAATAATTTCAGATCTGCTATTTCTGCTGGACACGATCACATCGATGGTAAGCCTGTGGGGATGCATCCCTTGGTCTGTAAGTTACTTAAAGGAGTGTGTGTGGCTAACCCTCCTCGACCCAGGTATTCCACGCTGTGGGATGTTATAAAAGTTCTTAATCTGTTGGAAACCTGGCCAGATAATGGTGATCTGTCCTTAAAACAGCTTTCTGCCAAGCTTACTATGCTACTGTGTCTCATTTCATGTCGCAGAGTTTCAGATGTTAGAGCTTTAGATTTGGCTGGTAGGATGTTTTCTCCGCAGGGTGTTTCCTTTGTTATTACACGACGAACTAAGACCATGTCACGCTCAGTGGAGTACCCCGCTTTCCCACATAATAGCAAGTTATGTGTGTTGCAGTGTCTGAAATGTTATGAGGAACGTACTATTGCACACAGGACT
The DNA here is from genome assembly GCF_964261635.1 of Lissotriton helveticus. Taxonomy (NCBI): domain Eukaryota; kingdom Metazoa; phylum Chordata; class Amphibia; order Caudata; family Salamandridae; genus Lissotriton; species Lissotriton helveticus. The sequence goes on from NC_136065.1 coordinate 1,920,531,632, forward strand.
GATCCTTTAGGCCAGTTGCTAATCTCTGTTCAGAAACCCTTCAAACCAGTCGCTGCGGCTACTTTAGCCAGATGGGTTCGTTGGATTATGTCAGAGGCTGGCATCGATATCTCTGTTTATGGTGCTCATTCAGCTAGAGGTGAGATGGCCTCTAAGGCCTATTTGTTAGGTTCCCGCTTGGAGGACATCCTCAAAGCGGCTGATTGGTCTTCTGACTCAATGTTTAAAGTGTTCTATTATAAACCTATTCCTCATGTTTCTGATGCTGTAATTGACGAGCTTTGAACCAGCATAATCAGAAGCCTCCGGTCCTGCCATAGAATACAAAATGTTCTAGCTATCGCAACAAGAATTTTAGATTCTATTAAGGACACGGAGGCGAGGATTATCCCACCCGTTGGGACAGTTATGTAACTGTAAATTATTTGAAATGATGTTGTTTAGCAACTTGTACCCACCCTATGAGAAATGTAGTTGGTGGGCTCCTTTTCTCAGACTTCTTTTTCTGTTTCAGGAAATGATTCCAACAAGAGTTGATTGCCTTCTTTGGATTGTGCTGCTGCCCCTTCCTGGCAGAAGAGGATTCCTCCGTGGTTATGGATTGTTCTCCGTTGAGAATTCCTAAGGAACTGTTTTTTCTCTCCGTTGAGAGTTCAAGACTTGATTATTTTAAAGAGACTGTTCGCGCAAAGAAAGAGGAGGCCAGATTAGTGTCTCGATTCTTTATATGTTTGGTACTACTGTGATTGGCTGTAGTATTGGAGGCATGGTTCAAAGCCTCATGGGAAATGTTATTTTTTACCATTGTAGTTTTACTTTCATTGGCTGCTGTTTGTGCAGTAAAGAAATGAGAAAGCATAATCCTCGCCTCCGTGTCCTTAATAGAATCTAAAATTCTTGTCGCGATAGCTAGAAAATGTTGTATTCTTACAACTCGTTTGGGTCTCTGCTGTATGAACAAGCACTGCCATTTGTATCTAAGCCCCGTCCTTTTGCGATTGGGGGCGTGTTTTTTTACTTTCTTTCTCAGCTGTAAACAACAGTCAAAAACACGCTCCCTAGTCTGAAAAGGACGGGGATTACAGACAAATGGTTCTTCTTTCTATCTAAGCCCTGTCCTTTTCAGACTGGGGGGCATGTTTTTGACTGTTGTTTATAGCCGAGAAAGAAAGTAAAAAAACACGCCCCCAATCGCAAAAGGACGGGGATTAGATACAAAGAATGACATCACTTGGGCCTCTTCTCCAATGGCTGGCTTCCGTTTAGGAAGCCAGCCAATGGAGAAGAGGGGCGGGTACAAGCCCCACTCTCTAAGACATAAAGTCGGTGGAACGATACAAGTCATTCAGTCTGAAGGATGGTAAAGAAGCTATGCTCAAGGGTAGGGTCAAACAGAAGATAAGGAAGGAACGTCATGGAACATGAAGCAAGCTAATGAGAGTGACAATCAGTGGTGGCTGCTCCCAGTAAGCAGCAGTGGGGCGGGCAGGGGAAATAGGGGAAGGATGGGGAGAAATATAAATAAATAAAAATCACTTACCGGTCGGCCAGCTTCCATGCAATGCTTCTCTTCCATCCTCTACGTCCTCTTCCTGGCTTCTTCTCTGCAAGCAGGAAGCACCAGGCTCCCAGGATCTCCATAGCCAATAACAACGTTGCAATGCAGTGTTGTGATTGGCCTGGGCGCCGTCGTTCGGTGCTCAGCCAGGGAATGGGAGGGTGGGCATGTTCTCCACCCAGACTGTAATGTAGCCTCAGTGGAGAACATGCAAAGTGAACATGAATGTTTGGCCGGCCCAAAACGGCCGTCCAAACATTCATGCACCCTTACATAGTGCCCACCACTCCTCCCCCTTCTCTGAGAGCGGAGCAGATCACCCTGCCTAGACACTGCAGCAGGAACACATAAAATGATAATATGGTCGGGTTATTATCATTTAATTTTTCCTTTTTTTTCACTGCGAAAATCAGTGGGGCGTTGCTTCTCTGCCTTAGCGGTGGAGCTGACAACTGGTGACAAGAAAGTCGATCAATTGTAAGGAAGGGCTGCTAGAAAGCCCAGTGTAAGGACTGGTAATGTCCAACGCAGGTCTTGACTACATTCAGACATAAGCTGTCACGGCTGCACTGTCTATTTCTCTTCCTAATCTAATAGACCCGACTTTCTCGATCCAACAAGAGCAACAATGTTATTGTTTCATTTTATCTGTAAGGCCCTGAATCCAAGTTGGTCTGTATTTTAAAACCCTGTGTTTGCACAAGGGTCAGAGGGGCATATTACCTAGCAATAGCGATATTTATCGCTAAGCAGGGGTAGCGGGAATAATTTTATCGCCGCGCTATGACGATTTTTATCGCTGAGATACCTTGCTATCCACAAGGTTTATCTCAGAAATGATAAAAATCATTCGAAATGCGTGAATATCGCTGGAGATACAGCGATATTCACACATTATCGTGACAATGCTCTGAGCCATGTTATCCACCTCCCATTGGATAACATGGCTAAGAACTGCTCTGGGCAGGTGTTAGCTTTTGGAGATATTCGCGCTTAGCGCGAATATTTCCAAAACGACGCCTTTGTAGGTAATAGGAGATAGCGATGTTAGCGACTGTTTTCAGTCACTAACATCTTGGCACGCCTACTTTGCATGTCATTAGCGATAAATATTGCTGACATGCAAAGCGGGCCCCAAGATGCTCGCTATCGCCTATTAGCTGTCGCTAACTGGTGTTAACGACAGCTTGGTAATAGGGCGATCAAATTATTGCCGCTGTAGCGGGAAAAAGTCCAGCTAAAGCGGCGATAAGGGTCCTTGGTATTTTGCCCCAGAATTCCTAATTGGGCCGTATTTTCCAAACCTGGTAATTAACAGGTGCAGTAAATATCACCAACCTTCGTTAAATCGGCTAAAACAGCTGTAATTTAACAGGGTGCCTTTTTTGGAATGTTAAGCAACAAAATCCGCATGTTATGACCAAAAAACTTAGAATAGGCGCAATGGATCGTACCTGATAAATGATGTACCCCACTGTACCGTTATATTTCATGCGCACTTTTTCTGAACAACTCGGAAACAGCACCGAAATTATTTGTTTACGCCACTTACCCGTACTGAAAGCAAAACAGAAAGGCTAACTTTGAGTAAAGGGATAATAAGAACAATCTGGGAACAATGTCCATGTGGGAATGCTGCCACCTAGTGTTGCAGTGTATAAAATGCCTGAAGAGAGAGAGAGCCTGTGGGAGAGAGCAATGCGGCGTTTCAGGGGGTCTTATTTTATTTTAATTCGACAGCAAAAATGACTTGTGGGGCAGCGCTTCCTTTGACACCTACCTACACCTACCACCACGCCATCCGGGAAAGTGCAAAGGTCCACCATGGGGACACATCAATTTCACCCAACCCTACCGACACTCAGTTTCAATAAACAGCAATGAGCTCCCTGGGAAGTTAAATATGTGGAACAGTGGGACAGGAAAATGCCTGCTCTGCTCTTCGGACAGGAAGGACACTTTAGCTGTCATCTAAAACATCTTCTTTTTAATTGGTACTGACACAAAAGCTGCACAAACTATATTTAACATTGTGTTGTTTTATCATTTCCATCTGAGAACGTCTGCAGCAACGCTCCTGCTTAGAAAGGCTCAGAACCTGACAGGTTAATAATGTTTGGCCTTTTAGCACTTAGATAACTTGGGTGTGAGCACTGCTTACCAATCAGTGACTGATTATAGGAAAAAAGATAAGAATATATCCAACTGAGAGTTTATTAGGTCTCGCCTGTCGATGCGCATGCGCATCGAGCTTGCGAGACTATTGCGGCTTAACCACTCTTTAACTAACAAGCAAGGAATCGTGGCGATTCCTTGCAGTGCCCGTGACTTTTAAGCTCAATGCGCATGTGCATTGAGCTTAAAAGCGCGTGCACATCAGTTCCCTCAGCCGCAATCGCCGTCTGTTCCCTCAGCCGCATTCCTCCGACACCTTTTGAAGTGAAGCTTAGCTTCACTTCAAAGGCCCCGGCTTCTTCACACCCACATGCCGCTCCGCCCCCTCCCCTGCCCGCCGTGTGCATTTCTCCTCCACCCCCTCCCCACAGCAATGCCCTCCGTCTTGTTTTTTTTTTTTTGCATTACCGGCTTTTCAGTCTTTTTCCTTTGGGGGGCCTGCAGTGTTGTGTTTAAAGGCCTATATGATTAAGGCACACTGGCTTGTCTTCAGTCTGTATGACAGGGCACCCCCTCCCTCCCTTACGTTTGTAGTAATAGACAGCATGTGGTGAAGGTCACACGGAGGTCAGCTAATGGGAAGCCTGCCCACTTCTTGCTCTGTGCATGCTCCGGGTGTGTGATAGTAAGCTCGACTCCCCCACCCCTCCCGGCCCCGTGGTTCTCTCTGAATACAGTGGGTGGGATTCTGAAACTGTTTACGGTGTTTCCCACTTACCATAACACACCCCTAACCACAGTCTCTCCTAATGTCAGTTTTCCATGACTGTCTTCTGCCCCTAAAAAAATCACTTTCTTTTCGTTAATCAGTACGGCTTTTAAATCAATTACAGCTTAATCTCTGCGCCACCAAACCACATGTAAGTCATCACAGTAGAATTGAAGCAGTCATTTTCGGTGCTTTGGAGGTGTTGAAGCTGCGCAGCCGCAGTGCAACCTCTGCCAGCAGGGCCCGCGCCTTCCAGGTCTCTCGGCACCATTATATTGCATTAAACGGAGAGTGTGTGTTGGATTGTTGGGACCTGGAGTTCGAGGTCGCCTTTTTCTTACCGCCCCCCCTCCCCCACTACAACTTCGCAATTTAAGAATGCAAACGGTATTTCCTGCCTCTCGGAAGCCCGGCGAGGACCCACAGGCGGCCGTTGTACATTTGTACCCTAAAAACCATCGTGTGAGGGGCAGGGATCCACTTGTGTTTGCACTTCGGTTGCCTTTGAAAAGAAACGCTGTCACCCTCACTCACCCTCAACACCTCACCCTCACTCACCCTCAACCCCTCACCCTCAACCCCTCACCCTCACTCACCCTCACCCACCCTCACCCACCCTCACCCACCCTCACCCTCACTCACCCTCAACCCCTCACCCTCACCCACCCTCACCCACCTCCACCCACCCTCACCCTCAACCCCTCACCCTCACCCTCACTCACCCTCAACCCCTCACCCACCCTCACCCACCCCCACCCACCCTCACCCTCACTCACCCTCAACCCCTCACCCTCACCCTCACTCACCCTCAACCCCTCACCCTCACTCACCCTCAACCCCTCACCCTCACTCACCCTCACTCACCCTCACTCACCCTCAACCCCTCACCCTCACTCACCCTCACTCACCCTCACTCACCCTCACTCACCCTCACCCTCACTCACCCTCACTCACCCTCACCCTCACTCACCCTCACCCACACTCACCCTCACCCTCACTCACCCTCAACGCCTCACCCTCACTCACCCTCAACCCCTCAACCCCTCACCCTCACTCACCCTCAACCCCTCACCCTCACCCACCCTCAACCCTTCACCCTCAACCCCTCACTCACCCTCACTCTCACTCACCCTCACTCACCCTCAACCCCTCAGCCTCACCCTCACCCTCACCCTCACTCACCCTCAACCCCTCACCCTCACTCACCCTCACCCTCACTCACCCTCAACCCCTCACACTCACTCACCCTCACTCACCCTCAACCCCTCACCCTCACTCACCCTCAACCCCTCACCCTCACTCACCCTCACTCACCCTCACTCACCCTCACTCACCCTCAACCCCTCACCCTCACTCACCCTCACTCACCCTCACCCTCACTCACCCTCACTCACCCTCACCCTCACTCACCCTCACCCTCACTCACCCTCACCCACACTCACCCTGTCGTGTATTTCTATAGGTTCTGAATCGATCCCCCTATTCCTGACCCTATTCTGGTTAAACTAACTAGCTAGTTAACTAACAGTCAGCCCATGAGGCAAGAAAGCCCCCATGATGCAGATACCGTTATCTGACGCAGTCACACTACGGCACAGGAACGTGTTATCTGATTAGGTCATAACGCTTGAGATCTAATTAGACAAGCGACATTCCTCCAGCCCCTGATAAGGCATACGACGTTCTCATAACAAATCAAACCTATGACAACCTGGACAATCCGTGCGGCCATTGTTTTGATTTCACAGAGAACTTTTGCAAAAGAATGTGCTAACGAGCAAGTCGTATGACATCTTTATTGACGTACCTATGTCCATCCTTACGTCAATCCCGGCACCTTTAAGGTATAAATATTGCCGACCTTGCCCTATGCAAACACACGCGTGGTGACAAGACGGAGCAGCCATACTTGCCGAAGCCGAGAGCAGAAGCAGACCCCGCTGGCAGCAGCCCCGCCTTCCTGACGCGCTGAGAGACGCGCTGCTATCTCAAGCCGAGAGACCCAGCACCGGCGCTTCCGGGTAGCCCTCGCAGGCAGCCTGGAATATCGAGAGCAGAGAAAGAGATACCATTCCTCATCCATCCTAAATTCCAGGTACAGAACTGAATAACCCCTCCTAGAGAATTCTTTAGTTATTCACTTGGCAAAAACAAACTTAACTTAAACTGTAACTTTCTATTCCCGCCCACGCATTAGACTTAGGTCAGGTACACGGGGTAGGCGTATTTAGAAACACCAGTTGAGTACGTTTAGTCAAATGTATATGTGTATGTAAATATATTTTAATCATTTTAAAACATCATATGGCTCAGAAACCATATCAATGTTTTTACAGTATTATTTTATACTATTGCTTTTAATGTATGCACTTTACTTAACTATAAGTATTGCAATAATATCGATCCATTTCTCATGTATGAGAAAAGAGACTGATCAATAAATAACACCTTTTTATTGAACACGCCCGTCTCTTCCTTTTCTCTACATTCTGATGAGACTAAGAATGCATGTACTGACTGAGTAAAATAATTGCCTTGTGCTCACACGACTCTTGAGATTGACTCTTGATTAGGGGAGAGCAAAGTTGTCATGTTCTATGGTTGTCAGAAACTAAATCCCTTCTTGTCTAATCAGGGGAGTTAATCCTTCCTTGAACATTCGAGAAAGTTTCTAGCGAACTCTGAGCTTAGCTGGCAAACCCAAAAATTAAGTCTAGTATCGACAGTAGTAGACCTAGTTAACGTCTGGTCTAGGCCTTTACTGCTGTAGGTACTATTCCAATGCGCAGAGCCTATTGGGAAAATAGGAGCTACACTACATGGCGCCCAACGCGTTTGGAAAGGGCGATAAAACTAACGTAAGACATTTAGAGTAACTCAGTCGTGCTTTCTCACTCAGACCCCTTTTCCCAAATACTCCAAAGACGTCTGGAGTGGGTGAAAGGTTATTATATCCTCCAAAACCTCGCAGGAGGGAACTCCTATGTATGGTTCTTGGTCAAGTCAACGTTGAAGGATAAAACAGTTCCAGAATATTGTGCATCTAATCTCTGTTTCCATAAAGAAACCTGATCTGCAAATAAAATATAATACCATTCTGTCAGTAAAATGGACAGCGATGAAGAAAGAGAGGCTATTAGATTAGCCACTGAAATAGCAGATGCTGATGCTACCATGCAAACAGCAGACCCGGATATAATACTCATCCAGGTCGCCAAAAGGAAATCTATAACCTTAAAACTTATAGAAAATGGACTGACACCTAGAGGTGGCACAGTCATATTCGTAATTGAGGCACACGAATATCGGCAGACAGAGGTATACTATACATGGATACATTTTCCAGCAGCAAATGCTGTAACAAAGTACTTCCACTATTACAAAGTAGAGGAACCTCCTGAAATATACACTCCTTTCGAGGAGGTGGAAGTACCACTCAAATTCCAAGAGCATTTGCTCTTATTTGATGGCGCCCTAAAACATAACAATCACATTACAAGGCTCGGTCCTTTAGGAAGACCAGGAGCAACGTGGCCGGTCCTAGCCGGATACACACCACATCCAGACATCGAAAGAATGCCTGCAGCAGAGCTGTTAATACAGCTAAAACAACTACTAAAAATTCACAGACAATTAGTTTAGTATGTAATGCGGACTTCAACAATTCAGCCAGCGATTAAACTACCACAGCTGACCCCTCACCAGGGGAACACAAATAAAATTACACCACAGAACATCCAATCCTGCCTAGGTAAAGTTCCAGCTAAACGGGAACAAATACCATTCTGGTTGGCACAGAAAATCACCCAAATAGAGGCGGTGTTTCCTGACACCACCCCGCTGGAAAAACACAGGATTCTGACTATATGTCTCCCAATGGGAATCGCACCACACATTGAGGACTGTGACACTTGGGGTACAGTCTTTGCTTCCATCTACACAAAAACGCACGGTGTTCCATCCATTTCGGTAATACCAGATGTGCTAAAACAAATTCAAGATGAATACGGTCCAGAACCTGCTTTAACTCTTGGTATGAAATTACTGAAAGACTTCAAGCAGGTCTCGGCTATATTACTAGCCAACATAAAAGGTGAAGCAGCAAACGTGGCGATCCGCCAGAGGTTAAAAGAGACAGATATAGCAGACCAACCAGCTGAAATTGCCAGAATCATAGAAAAATCCTATGAAGAACTAGGCAGAGATAGTCTAGGTGGAATACCAGTAAAACCGCAACTGACTACAAGTCCAGAAAAAATATTTTTTAATAATAATAATTCACCAAAAAAGAACTGGGATGGAAACAAACAATCCAATCCTAAAGAAAAGAAATTCCAGTCCAGAGGAAGGTCTCCTAGGCGAAGAGAGAAATCTCCAAACCCGAGACAAAGATCACCCCAGAGTGGACCCTCTGGGAATAGATATAACCTTAGAAATAGGGATAATATTAAAAAACCTGATAGATATCAAGACATTGATACACGTCCCTCTCAATCTTTTCAGAATTCCTCGCAGAAATCGGAAAGAAGAGGACGATCAGAAGAGCACGCCAAGTCCAAAGACAAGGAACCTGCTCAACTTAAAAAGAAATCACAATTTCCAAAAAAGAAGGTAGCCAGTATCAAGGTAGTTAAAAATGCTGAGAATACTGAGGACACAACTGAAAACGGAGAGTGGGCTCAGACAATGCTAGACAGCGCAGCAGAGGTGAGCATAGCTCGCAAAGTCCTTATGAATCATCTGGAGACAGTGGACACGAATGAATATCTTCAAGTGGAAACTGCAGATACCAGAGTTAGCAAGCCCCACAAGATATACGAGATAACATTACGTATAGAGGGAGATAAGACTAGGAAAATAAGGGGACTATTTTGGGATAACCTATCCAAAGGCTATGACATCCTTCTAGCTGAAAAAGACTGGCCACCAGAGTTTGTCAGGGAGTGCCCTCATGGCGAAGAAGTAATTATGCCTGCCTTCTCGAATCAAATACCGATTCATAAAAAATATACACTTGCTAGAAAGTGGGCAGTGGCCTTAGCACCTGCTTTATATAAAAATCATGTAGGATGGGATGAGGATTCTCCTCCTCACAAAATCCAGTTAAAATCACAACCTACTGCACAAAGGCAGTACCCAATTAAGCAAGAAGCTAAAAAACAAGTAAATGAAATACTAGATCAGCTAGAATACCAGGGGGTGATTGAAACTTGCACCTCACAAATGAACAATCCTTTGTTTCCGGTCTCCAAACCAGACAATTCGTACCGTCTAGTTTTGGATTACCGACACCTTAACACATGTTGCAAAACCTTTGCAGTGCAAAACTCACACAGTGCTGCACTAATGAATAACATAGTGCGCAAAAAATACAAAACAACCTTGGACATCTCCAATGGATTCTTTTGTCAAAACATAGCACCAGAGAGCAGATATTTAACTGCATTCTCAGTAAATGGCACTCAAAAACAATTCTGTCGGTTAGCCCAGGGGTACAAGAACAGCCCGGGGGTATTCTCAGCGAGAGTAACAGAATTACTACAACTATATGATGATGAAGCATTATCTTATGTCGATGACATTTACTTAACAGATGATGACTTGGAGACTCACTTGAAAAGGGTGAACACCATAATACTTGGGTTCGCTGCAGAGGGTTACAAATTCAACTTCAAAAAGTCCAGAATTGCCCATCTGACAGTCCTATTCTTAGGATATGAGCTATCAAGTGAAGGTAAAAGCCTGGCAGACAATTTCCTAGAGAAATGTGCCGTTATCCAAGCTCCTAAAACACTAAAAAACCTACAATCAATTTTAGGCTTCCTAAATTTCGGAAGAACATACATTGCAAATTATGCAGAGAGGGTGAAACCCCTTTACGATCTAATTAAACCAGACTTTAAAAGATCCAGTTGGACTCAAACACACACAGAAATTTTGAGATCCTTACAAACAGACATGCTAATTAAAACAAAATTAGAAACACGTGATAACACACGCAATCTTGTGATCCGAGTCATCCCAGGGAGATGCGGATTCACATACCTGACCTCTAATGAGGGAGAAAAGGTACCAATTGCATTCAAATCACACTTGTACACAGAAGCTGAACAGAAATTCAGTAATACAGGAAAAATCATTCGTGCAGTTCAAACCGCAATAGCTAGAGAAAAAGACATAGCTGACGGTAGACATATCACAGTCAGAACAGCAGAATCAGCCTTTGAGGCACTAACAACACCGTGTAATTTACCAACAACAACATTGAATCCGGAATGGATACAATGGGTGAATTCAATCACAACGGACAAAGTATACTACTACTTTGATCCAGAACTAGAAGAATTAAAAAATCTAAAATATGAAAAGACGTATCCTCTGCCAATCGACATTCTGCCTCTACGACATTACGCCTGTGTAATCTATACAGACGGACATGCTCAACCCTCCGTTTGGGGAGAACATGCATACAATCCCACATGTGAGATTACAAAAGAAGTGTGGCGCGGAGGTAAACTAAGACCTCTATTAACAAAATCACACTCAGTAGAAACTAATTCAGAACTACAAACTGAAATAATAGCTTTGAAAATGGCGCTAGATAATGCGGATCGCGAATTCCCGACACTTATAGTGTCAGATTCATATTACTGCGTCAAATCATATAACAGCGATTTGCAGACATGGATTCAGAACGGTTATAAAGATGACACAGACGCACCAATAAAGCAGAGACTGCTCTGGGAACAAGTAGCTCTTTTGAAAAAAGAACTACCAAAGACTCACGTGACTCACTCACTGAGTCATCAGCGTGATGGCGTTCACGTTGTAGGGAATTCATTGGCTGAAGCAGCCGCAGCGGCAGCCACTAAACTGGCTCCCGTAGATCGAAAAAAGCGTGCATTAAAGTACATTGACGGCGAAACATTGCTGGCAGTAAAAACGTCATCAAAAGGCGACTGCTCAGCGTTACCGATCAACTATCCACTCAATTACACATACATCATAGATGCAAACTCCGTTCCTTTTGCTCGAATCCCTAGAGTGGGGGATAGAGTGATTCCAAACATGGACAGGAGACACTTGTTAATCGCAGACGCACATATGGGCGAGGGTCTCAGACACCTTAAATTAAAAGATTCTCTGGAAGAATTACAATCACGGTACTGGTGGCCAGGCATGAGCCTGCACTACACCATGTTTGTAAAAAACTGCCCAAACTGCAACAGAGATCGCAGAGGGGAGAGAAGCAGTTTAATACCTCGTCGAATCAAGGCAGATAATATTACCAGCAAAAAGAATGGCTTGCGATTAACATACACAGGCTAGTTCCACTTATAATGTAGATCCACAGCACTCGGCTGACGTCCGGACTGTTATACAAGATTTGCGAGTCTAAATGGCATATACGCTAAGAGCATGCTACGTTCGACCATTTCTTTCACTCAGGCAATCCAGCCTGGGGGGGAAACATGGCCAAATGAGCACAGCCCAGCGGGAATCTTCTCACTTACTTCCTGAGGGTATGGGATGGTGTAAAGAAAAAACCAAGGCAGAAAGCAATCTATAATGGAAAGGATATTAGGTTTGGGAGCTGGGTGGGTCAAACATCTAATAAGTGTCCAACGTAGTCTAAATAACTTGCCAAGAAATTCTCTGAAGGGATTCAGTCCGTACGAATTATTATTCGGAACTAGGATGTTGATCTCTGACCTTGATAGTCAGACTTCAGTGGTAATAGAAAAAACCTTTGATGTCAAAGACCGTTTGGCTATTTTGCAGGACTTAAACAAAACAAGAAAAGACCTGAGCAACATACAGTTGAAACAACAGCCAACAACCACTGAAGAATCACCACCTGTCCCAGCAAGACCTGTCTGGATTCCAAAAGTCGGGGATCTAGTCAGGGAAAAGATCGCGGTAAAGAAGGAATTTGGGCCTTCTTACAGAAAAGCAGTTCCTGTCTTGTCTGTCAACGGGACAAGATCAGTTGTACTACCGCCACTTGCTGGAAAAAAGGAGAACCGAGTTGTATCCATCGACCTGGTAAAACCACAACATGTGGCCGATAACAAACAGTAGGCCAAGTGGACTCCCAATAAGTAGCAGAACACCAAGGTTTGCTACCAGTACAGAGGTCCTATCAAAGAGGCTCATCACATTCGAAACGCCTACAGAAGAACAACAAGGACTATGCAACAATGCAATAGAACTAAGACCTCTGAAAACCCAAATAAAAACATTTAGCAGAGACACACCAATCTATACTGAAGTACCCAGTGAAAATGCAAAAAACAAAAATCCTGAACCAATTGGAACAATTGACAGAACTGCATCCGGTTACTTCATCAACTTCGATGATTCCTCTGACGGCTTCAGTGAATCAAAGACACAGCCATCATCAAAATCCTTTAAAGACAAAGCGAAGGAACTTTTGAAACAACTGAAAGAAACATATCTGGTTTCTCCATGGATTGAATTTTGGGTGGGTTTTGGTGCATTTATCCTCATACTTTGGCTCATCATGGTATTTACTTTGGGACGCTTCATTGAGGGAAAATATGCTAAAATGGACACAGCAAGTCAGAACATCAACTTGGTCCTCAAACCACACACATCTTCACACATCGAGAAAAGAGAACTTTCTTCAGAACTTTCTTCAGCCAACTTCACAGCAATTCCGATACCTGGTGGGGTAGCCTGGGACAACACTGACTATGAAATTTATGGTCCGGTCGAGATCCTGAAATATCCACACCAAATCAAGATCTCCTTGAGTGACTTTGCAAAACCAAACTCATTTGCTGATGATTGGGACTTTGAAAGTATAAACAATATGATGTCTGACTTAGTAATGTCTGCTAAATTTACAAAACATGATTATTTGCAAGGTTCTACAAATTATGATAGTATGTATTGCTATAACCATTATGGTAACCATTTCTTGCATAAATCTGCACAATCTAGAAATGTTTTAAATTATAATCAATGGGAACATTGTGCTACACCTCCAAAAGGGAGCTCTAGAACCGTTTATGACAAATATTCATATTTTTCAGGTTTTAACATAACTAATGCTGAAACATTTTATTACAAATTGTCAAACAAGACAGGGATGAAAACCATGATAACCAACACAAAATTGATATATTCAGATTCATTCTTTGAAAAAATGAATACTTTTGGATTTGATTATTGGGACAAAAATGTTGATTTGAAAAGTGTTTGGGGTACAAAAGAATGGCAAGTACAGGGTTTAGAAGCTTTGTTTAGAGCCTGCATGATCCCAGAACAAATGATATTTTTAAATGACACTGTTCAACAAACCACCTGTCTTGGCTTAGCCAAAATCAAAGATTTAAATAACCCGTCTATTCCAAAGCCAACAATGTTTAGCAATAACTCTGATACAGATGAAGAAATAGACATAAACCATATACTTAACCAAAACAGAACACATCCTGATTGGAAACAATGGTTAATCTGGCCCACAGATACAAATCACTGTCAAGATAGATTCCTGAATAAAACACAGGGTTTCAAAATGACCAGGCCAGACCCTAGATATCCTCAAAGACATCACCCAGGGATAATAACAACCTACAGTGTGGGCAAATTATGCCTTCAATGGCTACAAACTTCCACACTGCCTGAAATTAAGCAACACCTAACTTTACTTACTGATGGTGCTGACTTGCGTGATTTCATACTGGGACCACGCAAACAGCGTCAAAAGCGTTTCATAGCAGCCTCTGTATATGCAGCATACAATGAGACCCGGAAGGTTACTCAAATTGAAACAGCAGAGAGAATACGTGAAATTGATCGTATTAATTTGGAAAAATCACTTTCTGTAGTGGACAATGGGTTAATGACTCTGTCCTCCAGAATATTTTCATTGGACAGCATTGTGTCTTCAGCAATCGACATATTATCGCAAGACTTACTGTTATTACAACATGGTCAGTCACAATTGCGCTCTATTGTACAGCTTGGCTGGACGTTACAAAATCTGCGTTCAGGCTATGTGCCTTGGCGTTTAATCAACACAACGTCACTATTCCAAATCTTTAACCTTACTGATAGACAAATCGGTATGGCGCAGAAGGGTGCTGATTATACAATCTTGAGCATTGAAAAACTTGAAAGATTACCAATGACAATGTCAGAACGACCTGTCAGTGAATGGATAATCCACGGAATCATAAATATTCCAATCTCAACCTTCAGGTTTCAATACTGCCAAAAATATATACAGGCTGGCATGTACGAGAAATTGGGAAAGGGGTACCTTAAAACAACTTGGAACCTGCCCTATTCACATGCATGTGTCAGTAACAAAGGACAGAAAGTGTTTCTTAGTGGCAACAATTGTGCTATGTCACTAAGCGGCACGCTTCTGTGTAACGGTATTAGTTTGCACGGAGCCTGTGAAGGGAATTCATACAACCTTTCATGTCACCAGCAAGGCGCACACGCAACTGAAATAGAACCATTCTTTCAAAGACTCTATAATGGGAGTTACATTCTTATTGTAGACCGCAGATGTTGCAGTCTTATGCCCGGGACTCCTTATCTCGTCACCACGACGGCGAAGGTCAAGTGCTGTGGACGTTCTTTGTTCCCCAGCTCCTTTCCAGACAGGGAGGCGAGGGCATGGCCCAGTTTGAAAATTACTTCTATTCGAATAGATACTTTAAGCAGAATGAAAACAGTGCTTCTTCAGACGCCTACAAGGCTCACGTCATCAAAAGAAACGTATGATCTACAAGTCGCAAGGACGACTGCAGAGATACATACATTATTATCAACTAATTCCCCCGTACATTTCGCGGAAATCCTGAGCGAAATCTTAAATATTTCTGATACCACTGGGGTCTCAAAGGTATTTAAGACAGTATTTTCTATGGCATTAACACCATTCAAAGCCATACTGGGTATTTTTCCAGATTTCGTCCATTCGATTTTTGGCGGACTTCCCCTGATCCTGGGACTAATTGCAGGAATCCTATTCCTAGTCCTTATTTTTCGTTATGGCAACCCATGTCACAGATCAAACTCTCGCGACAATGGAAGATACGATCCTAGCCATTGGATACCGGGACCGGATATCAAAAATCCTGGGACTCTCCCGGCTTAGAGACCTAAACATGACTTGGTTTCTATCATTTCGACCAATGTGGCAAAGGTGTGTTTTACCTGTACTAAGGTGTCTGCTATGCGGAGAAGAATGCGTGTTAGACACCTGTCTGACGCTACAATCGGATGCGCCAGTGGATGCAGATACACTGTTGGTTCCTACCAAGGTTCACGCACTGTGCTGCCCTCAAAGGCTGCCAATTCTGATGACGGCATTCCTGGAATCTTCACCACTGCGATTGAAGGGTAGTGAAGTTCAAGATGAAAGCAACATCGAACAGGTACGACCTTCTGTCAGCAATGCAAATCAGAATGTCAATGGAGACAATCATGCGCACGAATGCATGGTTACCCCTATTTCCGACTTAGAGGAACTTTCCCATGAAGCTGTTGACAGTTTTTTCGAAAGCCTGAATGATATGATGTTCTCTCCAGAACAGAAATAGAGACTTTTGAGTAAACTCGCACACGGCGTTCCCTGAATTCGGCCTTCAACTTTAAAAATAAAGTCACATGAACAATTACAATCCAGTTCACGGACAGCAATTTTTTCAGCGAGCCCCTAAAATATTTTTCTATATATTTTTTCCCCGGGACACTGATCTTCTGCTTAAAGTAAGAAACTATTCCTAGAGAACTAAGATTTCTATATTTAGATACTTTATAGACTTTAGCTGCCCGCTGGTATGTTCACAAAATATATTATGTGATGAAATGGTTTCGACTTTTCTTTCTGTATAGCCATATTAAGAGCCATTTCATGTGTATTTCTCATATACCAACAAGCAATAATGCATAAAATGCGTGTTTACTTTTGCATTTAATTCATAGCTTAAGTGCATACAATATATATGACTGCAATTTTTCAGTATATTTGAAAATTTCAAAATGCATTTATGTATTTTGGGGTGGTAAGGTATACACTATACTCTATAGTATGTTGTACTATGTTATACTATGCATAGATTAGTAGATATGACCATAGTTAGCGTGGAGTGGGTGTCGTGTATTTCTATAGGTTCTGAATCGATCCCCCTATTCCTGACCCTATTCTGGTTAAACTAACTAGCTAGTTAACTAACAGTCAGCCCATGAGGCAAGAAAGCCCCCATGATGCAGATACCGTTATCTGACGCAGTCACACTACGGCACAGGAACGTGTTATCTGATTAGGTCATAACGCTTGAGATCTAATTAGACAAGCGACATTCCTCCAGCCCCTGATAAGGCATACGACGTTCTCATAACAAATCAAACCTATGACAACCTGGACAATCCGTGCGGCCATTGTTTTGATTTCACAGAGAACTTTTGCAAAAGAATGTGCTAACGAGCAAGTCGTATGACATCTTTATTGACGTACCTATGTCCATCCTTACGTCAATCCCGGCACCTTTAAGGTATAAATATTGCCGACCTTGCCCTATGCAAACACACGCGTGGTGACAAGACGGAGCAGCCATACTTGCCGAAGCCGAGAGCAGAAGCAGACCCCGCTGGCAGCAGCCCCGCCTTCCTGACGCGCTGAGAGACGCGCTGCTATCTCAAGCCGAGAGACCCAGCACCGGCGCTTCCGGGTAGCCCTCGCAGGCAGCCTGGAATATCGAGAGCAGAGAAAGAGATACCATTCCTCATCCATCCTAAATTCCAGGTACAGAACTGAATAACCCCTCCTAGAGAATTCTTTAGTTATTCACTTGGCAAAAACAAACTTAACTTAAACTGTAACTTTCTATTCCCGCCCACGCATTAGACTTAGGTCAGGTACACGGGGTAGGCGTATTTAGAAACACCAGTTGAGTACGTTTAGTCAAATGTATATGTGTATGTAAATATATTTTAATCATTTTAAAACATCATATGGCTCAGAAACCATATCAATGTTTTAACAGTATTATTTTATACTATTGCTTTTAATGTATGCACTTTACTTAACTATAAGTATTGCAATAATATCGATCCATTTCTCATGTATGAGAAAAGAGACTGATCAATAAATAACACCTTTTTATTGAACACGCCCGTCTCTTCCTTTTCTCTACATTCTGATGAGACTAAGAATGCACGTACTGACTGAGTAAAATAATTGCCTTGTGCTCACACGACTCTTGAGATTGACTCTTGATTAGGGGAGAGCAAAGTTGTCATGTTCTATGGTTGTCAGAAACTAAATCCCTTCTTGTCTAATCAGGGGAGTTAATCCTTCCTTGAACATTCGAGAAAGTTTCTAGCGAACTCTGAGCTTAGCTGGCAAACCCAAAAATTAAGTCTAGTATCGACAGTAGTAGACCTAGTTAACGTCTGGTCTAGGCCTTTACTGCTGTAGGTACTATTCCAATGCGCAGAGCCTATTGGGAAAATAGGAGCTACACTACAACCCTCACCCTCACCGCCTCACCCTCACTCACCCTCAACCCCTCACCCTCACTCACCCTCAACCCCTCACCCTCACCCACCCTTCACCCTCAACCCCTCACTCACCCTCACTCTCACTCACCCTCACTCACCCTCAACCCCTCAGCCTCACCCTACCCTCACCCTCACTCACCCTCAACCCCTCACCCTCACTCACCCTCACCCTCACTCACCCTCAACCCCTCACACTCACTCACCCTCACCCTCACTCACCCTCAACCCCTCACCCTCACTCACCCTCAACACCTCACCCTCACTCACCCTCACCCACACTCACCCTCAACCCCTCACCCTCACTCAC
Source organism: Lissotriton helveticus (assembly GCF_964261635.1). Classification (NCBI taxonomy): domain Eukaryota; kingdom Metazoa; phylum Chordata; class Amphibia; order Caudata; family Salamandridae; genus Lissotriton; species Lissotriton helveticus. Next base: position 1,920,549,929 of record NC_136065.1, read on the forward strand.
CCTCAACCCCTCACCCTCACCCACCCTCAACCCTTCACCCTCAACCCCTCACTCACCCTCACTCACCCTCACTCACCCTCAACCCCTCAGCCTCACCCTCACCCTCACCCTCACTCACCCTCAACCCCTCACCCTCACTCACCCTCACCCTCACTCACCCTCAACCCCTCACACTCACTCACCCTCACCCTCACTCACCCTCAACCCCTCACCCTCACTCACCCTCAACACCTCACCCTCACTCACCCTCAACACCTCACCCTCAACCCCTCACCCTCACTCACCCTCACCCTCACTCACCCTCAACCCCTCACCCTCAACCCCTCACCCTCAACCCCTCACCCTCACTCACCCTCACAACACATATTGTGTTACAATAGGTGTCACATTTGCGAAAGATAAAACTATCTAGAGATGTAGCATAACGACCAGAGCTGCCATATAAGTCACGTAAATACAAAACATGTTGCATTCCAAATGCTATAGGTGTCACTCATCCATTTGCAAAACGAAAAATGTCAAACTCTTCTATTGCGAGACCTATTGCATTTTCAATGCTTGTTTTTGAAAGTGTAGTCTACTTATAACATGTAAAAAAGAATCATTTATGAACATTCATTTTAGCGAGTTAACTAAATGTGCATCAGGGTATAAAGGAAGGAGACACGGTGTGAGAGTACAGATAAAGTAACAGAGGGATAATGACAGAGGGGTCTAGCTGAGGCCTGTTCTCACAGGCATGTGAAGTGTGTAAAGTAGTACTCCTGGACTATTCTTTTACACATTCTTACATGCCTTTGTGAACTGGTCCCGAAATATCTGAAATGGAACTAAAATAAGACTATTCAGGGAATATTCAAGTACTATTAGAAGGAATACAAAGGTCTGTGCCCTCTTTGCACTTTTACTAATAGAGAGTTGAACATTTCTGGGCTGTTTTATAAAAGCGTGTAAGTGTACGTACAAGAGTGCTCCTGTAGTACTGCTTCCTGTGCTCATAAGTGCTTCCGTGAATCGCCCCATCGAGCTTGTGATAGCGGCAGTGGAGAAACATCCACCGCTCGTCTATCTCAGAGAGGTCCCCGTCTTTATGTGAGTGAGGGTTCAGCTTCCACATTTCTCAAACAAAAAAATCCTAAAATATAAACTGAACTCAATAAGAAAACATTGGATTACATTTTGATAGCCCACATAGTAAGGAAGACCCCAGAGAGAAAGTGTGAGGTATTATGTGTAACAAGATAACAGAACAGCAACAGAGTTCAGTTAATGTGAAGTTACATACCAAGTGTATATAAAAAGGGCACATATAATAGGAAAAATTAAGAGGAAATGCGAAAATCTAAACAAGGGAGTCAAAAATGATGTACAAAAGAAACGGTACAAAAGAGAGTTACCAGTTGAAAAGTACCCAAACACAGCACTGTGTTCTCCAAACATGCAATGAATACCAAGGCACCTCACCCACTTATATCTGGACAGACAAGATTTCTATCTACGTCAAATCATATAGTGCTTGTGGGGGACGTGGCTTGCGCGCCGCTGCATGATGGCGAGTTGCGCTTGAGCTCCAGGGCGATTAAGGTCCGTTGGAGGTTTTTACCCGTTTCTGAGTGCCCCTCTTCAGCGGGAAAGCTCTCCTGGATTGCGGAACATGCCGTGAGCCGTTTGGATACTTTTTCAGCGGATTTCGGATGCGGCTGAGTGAGTTGCTGACGGGCTGAAGTGACGCTCGTTCTCTTGACGGGCGGCCGCCATTTTACCCGCTTGTGACGGAGATAGGCATTTCTCCTCAGAATCGTCCACATAGATACAATATTGCCGATTCAGCAGGATATCAGGTGCAATTGAATACCAGTGAATACATTTGGTAACTTTTTGCTTTTCTCTTCTTCTTTTTTTTTCTTTTTGTGCTGCTTGGCTGGTTATTTTGTTCATACGCTTTGGCTACCTCAGTGCTGCCTTCTGAAGTTGGCGCTGCATTTCACTTACGCTTAGTGAATCTGCTTTGGCCTTTTGGTTTCTAGAAGGCTCTTTTTTCCATTCCTGTGATCACATTCCATATAAGTCCGCCTTTGTCGCTGTTTTGGCTTTCTTTGCTTTCAGTGCGCCTTATTCCTTTATTTTTGGGTGTGGAATACGCACTTTTTGGCCTCTATTATTCCTCCAGTGGCTGTATACTTTTCTTTGTGGCTGTTGCTTCATGGCTGCAACTATGGGCCGTTCCTCAACTAATAAAGACTCGAAAGATGCTGGCGCCTCTCTTAAAAGACTTAAACAATTGTCTCCTACGCCTGAGTCTTCTCAGTCAGACACCAATACCACTCTTGAAGCAATTTTAACGCGCCTTAATGAGGTTCATGATATTGCACAGTCGACAAAGACTAACACAGATTTATTGCAAGTGGAGGTGTCCGCTATCAGAAATGACTTCAAGGCCCTCTCTATTCGTGTTTCGGCCACGGAGACGCGTATTAGTGGTGCAGAGGATAATATGCAGAAACAATCCAGGTCTCTTATCCACTTAGAGCGCTCAATGGCGGCATTGCGAAAAGATCTCACTGAGCAGGAAGATCGTAATCGCAGATCTAATCTACGCATTTTTGGTCTGCCGGAAGATGCAGAGAAATCATCTTCTTCTATGATTGATTTCTTATACCAATGGATTCCTTCTACTCTACAAATATCATTCCAAAGAGACTTTGAGTTGGAAAGGGCACATCGTGTCCCCACTTTTCGTTCTAAATCTGAAAATCAGCCAAGAGCGATAATTTTTAAGCCACTACGTCATCAACATACGGAGCTAATTCTTGCTCACATGCGGAAGGTTAAAGCCATTTCTTGGGAGGGTCATCGAATTTCAATCTCTCAGGACTTCGCCAGAGACACAGTCATAAGAAGGAAGGGCTTCCTCAATCTTCGGAAACGTCTTTCTGAGATGAACATCCCCTTTTCCTTTTCTGGACCATCGAAATTTCGTATTACATTCAAGGGTCGCTCCAGAATTTTCGATGAACCCGCAGACTTAGCTTCTTTCTTGGACAATCAGATGGAAATACAGATGGAGATTCAAAGGGCAACTTCGATGGATCCTGGTGCTTCTGGCACTTGAAGTATATATTTCTGCCTCCTCTGTTTTCTCTTCGTTTTCAGATAAATTGACTTACTTTTCTCTTAAAGATTTGTATGGTGGTTTTATCCTCCTTAGTTGCTGGTATATTGGTGCTGTTTGTTTATGGCTTTACCAATGGAATTTTGATTTTTCTTACCTATTACTTTCTCTGTCTATTGTTCTTCCTTCTCCTTATATGGACTAGTTGTTTATGCATTTTGTTCATTCCTACGTTCTATTCTCTATCTCTCTAGTTGGAATTTTATCGCCTTCTCATGTCGTTCATATTCCTGCTCTTCTTTTCTTGTGTTGTGTGTGGGCCTGTCTGTCCGGCTCTAGTATAGTTTTTCTGCTCTTCTTTTTTCATCTTTTATTTCCTTCTTTTTTCTGCGAGCTCTTCCCTTTCCCCTCTTCTTTTTTCTGTGTGTGACCTGTCTCTTCCTTTCTCCTTGTCTCCAATTACGGTTTTTATTCCTCTTAATGTTTATTCTCTCCTTCTCTATGGGCTTTTTTATGCCTATTTTTCTTTATTCTTTATACATTTCTGTTCTCTTTTCCTTCTTTTCTGCATTTTATGTCTCTGATGTTCTTTACTCCTCTCTTGTCTGCATTCATATCTCTAGTCTTGGTCTTTCTTCTCTTTTGCACTAGCTATAATTAAATTTATGTACCCCTAAGCAGGTATTTAAGGTAACGCTTAGGCTGCTTCTCCTTAGTGTTTATCTAATTTCTAGATAATCAATTCCTTGTTCTAGTTGATCCATAGCTTTATGGATTAATCTGTTTGATTGGTTGTTTATTGTTTCTGTTACTTGGATCCTGTTCTTTACCTATATATCACTTTATTTTCTTCTCGATATGTAACCCTACCCATTGTTATTAGGTGCTGACATTACGGGATGAGTTACTTTCATATGGTTATGTTTTCATTTCATTCTATGTTTTTATGTGCTCCCTGATTTTCTAATTGATGCTAACCAGTTTTTTGTATTCTAGTATACGCTAATATATGGATTCCTATTAGCTTTTTGCCTATTTACTATATTCCTGTTTAGAGTATCTCTTATTACTGACGATTCAATGTTTATTATATCGAGTATTTTTTTTACATGATTTTTCTAAAAAGATGACTAATTTTATTTATATTTCTTCGCTCTTACAATTTCATAATTTTATGCTTTTATAACATGTTTTTATTATTATTGCTTCTTCCAATTATTTTTCTCTTCATTATCTGTTTCAAGACGTGTTTTGTATTGGGGCTGATGATACTGAATTTATTTCTCCTCATAACGGCTTCCTTGATCCCCCTTTTCACGTTCCCCCCGAGTATGAATTTGGTCTTTTTCAGGCCTCCCTTCCTTGCTCTTCTCCCCCTTCTTCTCTCTTCTTCTTACTATTTCTTCGCTTTTCTTGCTCCTTGGACTTCTTATTTGGCCTTCCCTTTTTCAATGATTTTGTGTGGTGTTTGGAGGATTGTCACTACTATGTTTGTTCATATATTACCATCTATGTCTTTTTTTTCCCTCCTACATAGATTATGCCTGGTTTAAATGTATTGTCCCTTAATGTTAAGGGTTTAAATCACCCAGTTAAACGGTCAAAAATGTTGAACTACTGCAAATCTCTCTCTTCGGATCTTGTACTCTTACAGGAAACAAAGGTCTCGGCTAGGGAGGCACTTTTCCTGAAGAAGGAGTGGGTTTCAGATGTTGCCTGTTCGGATGCGTGTGGCAAAAGGAATGGGGTCATTACGTTGATTTCTAAAAAATCTGGCTTGTCTTTTATCTCTTCCGAACAGGACACGGAGGGTCGTTGGCTATTATCTAAGTTGTCTGATGGAAATGTTGATCTCTTTGTTATGAACATTTATGCCCCTAATAAGGATGATCCGCTGTTTTGGAAGGCAGTAACCAAAAAATTGTATGACACTCCTCATTCTGGTAATCTTATTGTTGGTGGAGATTTTAATTTACCAATGGATCCCATCCTCGATAGAAATTCAGCCTTTCATTTTCGCCCCCCGAAAGCGCATAAACAAATGACTAATATGTGTTCTTTCCTCCATCTTCAGGATGTATGGCGTCTCTTTAATCCCACTGGTAGTGATTTTTCTTTTTTCTCCTCCCCTCATTCTACTTTCTCGCGTATTGACTATCTTTTGGTACACTCCTCTCTTCTTCAATCCTCCTCCTCTCCTCTTATTCATCCTATTTTGATTTCCGACCTTGCCGCAATTTCTTTCACGCTGTTGTCCTTTGCTCCCACGACAAGATCTCGTTCATGGAGACTAAATACGGAAATTCTGTATGATGATTCCCAGGTTTCTGAGTTTTCTAAGGAGATTGAGACTTTTTTTCTTGAAAATGAAGGCTCAGTTGACTCCCCAGTGGTGCTCTGGGATTCCTTTAAATGTACATTTCGCGGTCAAGTCATTAAATGTATGTCAAGGAGGAATGCTGCTATTAAGAAAGAACTAACAGATTTAGCTAGTGAGATTAAAAACCAAGAATCTCTTTTTCGTCACTCTAAAGATAAATCCTGTCTACAATCAATTAAACAATTGAAATATACGTACAATACGGTTGTCACCAAAAGAGCTCATATTGGACTTCAAGCTCAAAAATCTAAGGCGCTATTATTAAAAAATCGAGCTGGCAAGATTCTTGCGGCCACATTAAAATTTCAAGAATCTTCTTCAGGCCTCCTTTGAGCAATGTCAGGAATTTTTACAAACAATTCCCATAAAATCAGTCTCTGTAGAAGATAGTTCCTCTTTGAATTGTCCAATTACTTCTGACGAAATTATCGCTGCTATTAAGGATACTCGTTCTGGGAAAGCCCCAGGTCCTGATGGCTACCCTATTTTGTTTTACAAAACCTTTCTTTCTGTAATTGTCCCCAAATTAAAATCTGTTTTTGATGCTTTCATTAAGGATGGCGCTGTCTCTGGTTCTTCCGCTGATGCTACAATTGTAGTGATCCCAAAAGAGGGAAAAGATCATTCTGATCCCAAAAATTTCCGACCTATTTCTCTGCTCAACATGGAAGCTAAGATCTTTGCAAAGATCTTAGCTAAACGTCTAGAATCCTTTATTCCTCAACTGATCCATCCCTCGCAAACGGGTTTTGTAAAAGGTCGCCTGGCGCGTGACAATATTCGAACATTCTGTCACATACTTGGATCGGCTAAACGCTCTCAGCTTCCGGCCGCGGCCTTGGCACTCGATGCTGAAAAGGCCTTTGATAAGGTCTCTTGGCCTTTCCTGCGTGCTGTGTTATGTGCTCATAATCTTGGAGACTCCTTCATTCAGATGGTTATGTCTCTTTATTCTTCCCCTAGAGCTAATATACGAGTTAATGGTGCTACTTCATCCTTTTTTAATCTTCGCCAAGGTACCAGACAGGGTTGTCCTCTATCACCCCTTTTATTTTTACTGTCCATTGATCCTCTTCTCAGACTGATTGACCTTCACCCCGATATTAAAGGATTTTCTTTTGGTTCACACTGTATAAAGACAGCTGCTTACGCAGATGATGTCCTTATTTTTTCTGACGATATTGCATTGGCCATTCCTGCTATTTCTGACACGATTTCTCTTTTTTCAAAGGTTTCTGGATACACCTTAAATAGGGATAAAACTGAGATGTTCCCTTTGAATGCGTACTGTTTCTCTCACCATATGGGCTCTGCTGGCTTTAAGTGGCAATCTAAACAATTAAAATATTTGGGTATTTATTTTTGCTCTTGCCTTTCTGCTACCGCCTCTTATAATGAATCTCAAACCATTCTTAAGGTGCGGCATCTTTTGGAAACCTGGTCTCCGAAACACATTTCTTGAAGGGGTCGTCTGCAAACGCTTAAAATGATGATTACTCCTATCATTAATTTTGTTTCCTCTATGCTCCCGGTTAAACTTTCTGCATCTTTCTTTCATGAAATCGATGTTCTTACGTCTAAATTCTTATGGAATGATAAAAGAGCTCGGATTGCCTATAAATTTTTACGTCAACCTTGTGACATGGGAGGATGTACTCTTCCTGATTGGGAAAAGTACCAAATTGCCTTTTTGGCGTCTCAGGGCGCTTTATGGTTTTCTTCTCCTTCTGTTCATGTTCCCTCTTGGCTGTTAATAGAACAAACTCTGGCCTCTCCTTTGCCGATTGCTTCTTTTATGACTACGAATACTCTTTCTATCCCTTTCTCCCGCTCCATTATTCTAGATACTATCGCGGCGGTCCGGAAGATTGATAAGAAGGTGGCGGTTCCATTACATAAATCTAGATGGTCGTCTATTTGGCGGAATTCTAGAATCAAGATCAATATTGATCCTTCTATGGTGTCTTATTGGGCTAGTAAGGGTATATCGCTTGTTAAACATCTTTATGATATTGATGATCAACCTCTACCTTTCTCTTCCTTAGCGAGCCAATTTTCGTTATCTAACTTAGATTTTTATACTTTCCTTAAAATTAAAGTGGCACTTGCTAAGTTGCGCCTTCATCCTTCCTCCCCCACAATTACCCTCTTTCAACTATGGATACGGTCTGGACATGTAGCCTCCAAAATGTATAAATTCTTATCATCTTCTATACTGCCTACCTCAACTGTTGCTCAACGTAAATGGTTGCATCATTTTTATCCTAATCTCACGAATCATATCTCTCCCGACACTTTGCATATGTGAAGGGGCAATTTTATTACAAAGAGAAAGCTTACCAATAAGCTGCAATCTAAATTTTTCTCTATAAATCTTCTTCACTGGACTCCTATTCGATTACACAAGCTGAATCTTAAAGAGGATGACTTGTGTTGGAGTTGCGGTTTGTTACCAGGTGATTTCCAGCATATGTTTTTTGGTTGCTCCCTTCTCCAACCCTTTTGGGACCTAATACACAAACATATTATGCTTATTTTTGGTATTCAGTTCCAACTTTCTTTTCCATTAATTCTTTTAGGTCCGTTAGCTTCCCCGGTCCCTCTCCCTTTGGATCCCATGGACTTGCAATTGATGGACCTGTTGTTGACCGTTGCAGTGAAAGTTATTCTCATGGAATGGAAGTCTTTTTCTTCCATTTCTTATCATACTTGGTGGGCTTGGGTTTCCTTTTTACGGAGTGCCCATACTTCTGTTGACCATGCTCATCTTTCTCCTTCCATATCTGGGGGTGTTTGGTATGCCTTAGATTCCTACATGGATTCGGCCTCGAAAGGGTTGGTTGCTCAATTCCCCTTTGATATGTCTGATTAATTGTTGTTTTTCCTTTTTAGGAAGGCTCCTTAGAAGTCCTTTTTCTCTTACTCTCCTTTCTTTCTCCCTTTCTCGGTTCCTCTTTTTTTCCTTCCCCTCCTGCTCCTTCTTCTTCTCTTTTCTCTTTTTTCCTTCTTTCCTATCTTCTCTTCTCCCTTTCTTTTTTCCCTCCAGTTATGATCTGATGGTGTTACTGTTGATAGGCATGTCCGCTGAATATTCATTTTTCTCCTTTAATTGACTTTTTATCTGCTTTAAGTAGATCTACTGTATTAGACATATGGTTCGAGTCCATTACTTTTTTTTTCCTCATATGTTGCTTGTAGCTCTCTGATTTCAATGGTATCACTATTGTTTGTACCTTATTTCCTTATGTGCTCCTTAAAAATAATAAATCTTTTGAAATGAAAAAATCATATAGTGCTTGTACAGCGCACAGGGACTCTATTTTATAATTTTTCTTTCTTTTGCAGATTTATATAGCGCGAACTCGACCTGAAGGTATTGGAGCGCTTTACATGAGCACTGGTTACGTTTCACAAGGACACATTTAGGCATGGGGAGATTAAGTGATGTGCCCAGAATCACAGGATGTGGACGCGACCCGAGGCTCGAACCTTGGTTTCCACGCTCCAAAGTCGGCAATTTAGCCGTCAGACCCTATCCTCTCCCCAATATAATATCCTCTCCTCTCTAGAGTGTCCTGGTGCTATGGGTACAATGGCCCCTGGTCTTGCCACTAGAGGGCCACAATCTAAAAGGCATCATTAAAAAGCCAGGTTTTCAGGCTATGCTTAAAAGCGCCCATATCCCTGGTTGCACGCAGGTGTAGGGGAAGGGCATTCTAGCTTGCAGCAGCTAGCTCTGAGAAGGAAGTGCCTCCCCATCTCTTCCACCTCGTCATGGGAATGTTTTTGAATCAGGAGAAGTTCAAGCTGGGCCAATCTAGAGACTATCTGGGCAGAGCTCCATGAACAGAGTAGGAGCCCTTGGTGAATGCTGGCCATCACATGGAAATACCTGTGTTTTTGTATGACGGTTTGAGGGGTCCCAGGCCATTCAGAAGTTTCAGGACTCCAACTTTTACAAATGGAGCCATTTGCCTCTGGCTTTCTGTGGCCTCCTAACTGCTAGACCCAGGCTAAATACAGAGAACAAAGCTGTTGCAATTGATTCTCAGAATAGCAAGGCAGAGCAGCCCAAGACTTGCTCAGGAAAATGATGAGGGCTAGACACATGTATCTAAAGAGAGCAAAACAAGCCCAAATCACTTAAAGAATCTGTGTTTTAGAAAAAGAAAAGTACTTTATGCATGCGGAGCTAAATATTATACCTGAAATACAGACACGAACCAACAAACCAGATCCCTCCCTCCTTCTCCTAGCTAGAGATCGGCTTTAAAACATCTGCATCAGCTTTCAAAATAACATAAAGGTAAAGGCCACATTTTTACATGATGTTCATGTACAAATACTCAATGGACATGAACTGGGATCTGCAAGTCCTTTCTATTAAATGTAGAGACTAACACACAGCTCTTGGTCCATTGCAGCTTCAAGGCTGCACTAAACAGCTGTGTTAAGATCAAAAGCTGCTGCATAAGTGTTTCACTGCACTGTTGGGTTGCACCCACCACAAAGTGTTTCCAACAATTCTAAACTCCTGCACGGCACATAGGAGTCTTTCTGAGACCAACAAAAATCCTCCACCAAAACCATCCAAAAGCGCCCACCCAAGAGAGGATGCTGGTGACAGCACACAGGGCACAGTTACAGGAGTTAGCCCACAGTGAGCAGAGATGAACAAGATGCCTACACCAGACTCCCCTGCCCTGAAAGGATTTTACCACCAAGGAGCAAGTGCTGATTGCAGTTACACTTTTTGGGGTGATACAAAGTTGCATGGTGAACATATGCATCTAGCAAAGCAGTACATTTATGTCACGGCTGGTTGGTGCTTGACACTCCTGGGACAAGGGTCGGAAGAGAAAAGGCAGCCAAGAGTCCATGGATTTAAACTTTGAGTTCAGCAAAGCCCCGCCTATATTCAGACAGGGTCCTGCCTAGGATACGAAAACAAGGTGCAGCCTTGATACTAGAAGAGTCAGAGACCAAGAGGACTCGTCACCGGTCACTGTAGGCACTGATCCTTCCCCCGTGGCCCATAAAGCATAGCAAACACAAGGAGATGATGGACAGAGCACTGAAACTTTTCAGACACTTACACCCAGTCCCAGATCTGGGTTGAATCCATGTTCGTTCTTTAACTTACTTCGCCAGCCCAATTCATAGAGGTAACATCCCTCATCAGCCAGGCTAGCTTGATTCAGCCCAGGAAGCATAGATCAGCTCTTCCAAACTGTGGGTCAGGATCCACTGGTGGGTCACAAGCCAATTTTAGGTGGGTCGCCCAAGGCGTGTTCTAAAGGTAATATTTAAAATAATTTTTGGAAAAAAAATGTTTTCATTGGTTATCACAAACGTTAATCAAATCAAAACAAAAACACAAAAACAATGGCAGGTTTGACAGCATATACATCATTATATATTACAATTATTCCGTTTTTCTCGTTCCCGGGCACACTGACTGTACCAGAGGCGGCACAACATATGTTCTGTATGAACTGCGAGCAATTCCTGTAACTACTACTCATTGTTCCCAGTGAAACTAACTCAGTCCCCCTCACCCTCTTCATCCGAACTAGCAGTGTCATCTTCAGGCAGTGGGTCACACAAGTCCCCCCTATACACATTCCAAGGCATCCAAATCTTATTCCATTTACGTGGACTAGCCCTGTTCGTATATACAGCTCGCTCCACCATCAACAGCATGTCCATATTCCTGCACCAGTGCGCCAAGGTAGGTGAATCTGCTGCACCCCATTTCTGTGCAATGTCTCTCTTGGCCACCATAATACCTATCGTGCCCCAGATTTGACCGTGGCGTGAAAGATTGTTTGGGCCCCATACATTAAGAAGACACTTACGGGGTTCAGGTGGGAGGGAGACCTCCATCGCCTGCGAGATAGTACGCATTACTTGTCTCCAGAACTCTATTATAGTCGGGCATTCCCAAATGGTGTGTAGAAATGTTCCTTCCTCCCCACACCCGCGGAGACAGTAAGGATGCTGCGCCCGTTTAAGTTTGTGAAGTGTGGTTCTAGTGTAGTATATCCTGTGCAGAATTTTCAGTTGTACTAGACAGAACTTAGCCGAAATTCCCACCTCTTTCGGTGACGCCAGCGCCTCATTCCACTCCGAATCATCCATGGCGCCCACTTCGTCAACCCATCTCTCGCGCAGTTTTAGTGTGGGGTCTGGTAGGTTGTTAATCAGCTTGCGATATGTGAGTGATGTGGCGCTGTGCTGCATATAGTCTGTGAGGAGCCTGTCCTCCAGCGGGGAGGCTTCAGGGAGGCTTCGGTGTCTGCCGGTATGGCTGTCAACAATGCGTGTCTAATTTGAACATATCTCTAAGTTTCGTTTGGGCCTAGGTTATATTGTTGTTGGAGCTGAGGGAATGGAATTACCGTCCCCTTCACCACAGGTCTCCCACCGTCGATATACCGATGTTGTCCCACTGTGTAAAACCCTTGCTACGTCGTAGGTGTCCCAGTGCCTTAGTGTCCCACAGCCGGGTGAGCTTACGCCTTTCCATTTTAGTTTTGCCTGCGCTGTGTACCATATTGCTACAGAGTGCTGTGTGGGTCCTATGAGCTTCGCCGCCAGTCCTCTATGGTATAGCACCGCCAATAAACTATGCGTACCCAACTGTATTCTGTCAGCCCTGTAGGCTGGATCATCCTGGGGCGCATGTATCCAGTGGTTGATGACCTTAAGTTGCGCCGCCCAGTAATACATTTGCAAGTTCGGCAGTGCAATCCCCCCTTCGTACCAGCTTCTGTTCAGCTTGACATGTGCTATACGTGCAGGGCAGTCACCCCATAATAGGTTGGAGACCATGGCTGTCACTTGCTGAAAGTAGCGCGGCGACACCGGGTATGGTGCGTTATCAAGCGCATATAGGAATCTCGGCAATGCCATCATTTTATACAGTGTTGCTCTCCCCAGCAGCGTCAGGGGCAGGGTTGTCCAATGTTTCACGTCGCATCGCAAACGCTCCAGTGGAGGCTTCAAATTTTTGTCGAAGAACTCAGCCGAGTTCCTTGTGACATGTATACCAAGATACTTAAAGGAGTCCTTCGCGACCATGAGCTGGCAATCAGTGGCAAGGATAGGTTCCGGTCCTTTCAGAACGTAGATCCCTGATTTTGCCCAGTTTATTGTGTAGCCTGACGCTGTTCCGTGAGTGTCGCATAGGGTGAGAAGCGCCGGTATGCCACGCTCTGGGTCCGTGAGCATAAAGTGAGATGCGATCTTCCCACCCCTCACCCCAGCAGAGTCCTTTCAGCAATGGGGTAGCTCTAATGAGGGTCGCTAGTGGTTCTAATACTAGTGCGAACAATAAAGGGGACAGGGGACATCCCTGACGAATCCCCCTTGCAAGTTGAATCGTGTGCGAAATGTGGCCATTAGCCGTGACATGTTCAACCGGATTAGCGTACAAGAGTTGTATCCATGCTATGAATTTGGGGCCAAATTCCATAAGTGATAGTACCGAGAAAAGATATTGCCACTCTACCATATCAATCGCCATTTTAGCGTCTAATGACAGTATCACCGCCGACGCTGACAGCTGCGACGCCCGTGCCAGCACACCATGGACTCGCCTAAGGTTCAGAGTCGTGTTTCTGTTTGGCATAAAGCCCGATTGATCCGGGTGGATCAATTGCGGGAGATATGACATCAATCTGGTAGCCAGAAGTTTCGCCAGGATTTTCGCTTCTGCATTCAGGAGAGATATCGGGCGATACAATGTGCTATCAGTCGGTGGTTTTCCGGGCTTCGGAATTGCCACAATTGTCGCGGTTCGTTGGTCTAGGGGGAGTTCGGCAATTCCCAAACTCTCCTCATACATTGCTAGTAATGGCCTGCTAAGCGTCTCAGACATTAACTTATACCATTCAATGGGGATCCCATTAGGGCCCAGTGCCTTCCCAGACTGCACCGCATTGATGGCCAACTGCATTTCATCAATTGTGAGGTTTGCCTCTAGTTCTTCGGCCGCCTACGGTGTGAGTGTTCGAGTTGTGATATGACTGAGGGAGTCCATCGCCTCCTCCTTTGTCACTACTCTGTCTGGCGTATAGACCATTTTGAAGTATTCTGCTAAAGTGTTTACTATGTCCTCTGGGCGTGACCGAAGTGTCCCGTCTGACGCGCGAAGCTGCAATATGCCTTTGGTGCCCCCCCGCCCCTTCTTGTCTAGCCAGGCTAGCATTTTACCCACCTTGTCTCCCACCTCGTATATTCTGTGTGGGGTCGCTGGGATGTTATCAACAGTCCGTCGCTGCAGATGGTCCCTATGTCGCTGTTGACATAATTGCAGGGTGTGCAGTGTATCTGGCGTGGGGTCCGCCATATGTGCAGTATCCGCTGTGTGCAGCTCTAGTTCTAACTCTGCCAGCTCTCGCTGTCGTGATCGTTTGTGACCTGTAATAGATGTTATGGCTTGCCCCCTCAATACTGTCTTGTAAGCTTCCCAAAGGACCGAGGGAGATGCCACTGATGCCGTGTTTTCTTTGAAATAATATTGTGTTGTTCTCTTCAGTTCTTTTCTTATTGTAGGGATCTTAAGATACCCTGGGTATATTGGGTATATTCTCTTGCGGGACTTCTCCTGACATGAGAGGGTAAGGAGTACTGGGGAGTGATCCGATATTCCCCTGGGCTGAATGCCTACACTGTCAACGGTTAGCGCCCCATTTCTGAGCGTCAGGAAGTATTCGATCCGTGATAGGCTATTATGTGTCGTTGAGTAATAAGTGTATTGCTGCACAGTGGGGTGTAGGTGTCTCCATATGTCTGTCAGTCCCAGTGCCTCTAGGAATCCATGGAACCGAGAGGGCCCAGGCGTGTGGGGCCGTACAGGAAACCTGTCTACTGCTTCATCAGCTGCTGTGTTAAAATCACCCCCTATGATAAGGTCCCCCGCCGGTAAGTCTAAGAGGAACTGTCCCAGAGCAGGCATGGCGACTGATTGGAACGCTGGAGGTACATATACGGACACTATATTTAACAGCGTACCTTCCCACTGCCCCTGGATAGCAGCAAAACGACCGTAGTCATCTATTTTGGTGTGTAGTATAATGAAGGGGAATGCTTTCCGCACCAGGATACCTGTCCCCCTTGAGCCTGATGTGAATTCGGAGTGCACTGCCATTTTGTATCCTCGTCTATCTAACGCCTGACAAGCCCTACCCATGAGATGTGTTTCCTGCAGTAGAACCAAGGCTGGGCCTAAACGCTTTATGGACTGCAGTACCAGGCCCCTCTTGATTTTGTCCCCTAGCCCTCGCACATTCCACGTCAGTATCCGCAGGGGCGCTACCGTTGTGACCCGTGTCCCGCCCTCAAGAGTGTCAGGTTGTGAGCTGTGTGCCATGTTTAAATCTGTTATAGTTGTGAGATGATTCCCAGAATAGCAGTGTACAGTGCCTACCTCTTAGTGGTGTCGCCAGCGCGTCCTTTCCATCGCATCCTGCCTTAATGCATAAAACCAAAGTAACTAAAACTGGTGCCCCTCCCGCCTCCCTGCCTCCCTGCTTAACAGACATTCAACCGCCCACCCCCCAACTTAGCAGAGTGCTCGTCCCCGTTAAAACCCAATGTACTTGCTTGCTCAGGTAAGGTTTCCGCGGAGGCGGCGACCCCTCTTGCCCTCCTCGGCGTGCCCCAGGCCAGTGTCCGATAACAGCCTGTCCGCCATTGTTCATAGCAACCAGCTTTCCTGCGGTAGTCGAATGTCTACAGCCCAGTCAGTGCTCATTGTTGATCAATCCCGCCTCCGGTGAGCGGTCCGGGGTACTCCGCCTAGATGCTTGGGATCCAGTGTGTTCTCCTTGCTTCTGGTGCCGATGGGGTCTGTGCGTGTGGCGAGGCGCTTCTGCCTGTCGCCAGCCCTCCAACCAATCATGTGCAGTTTCCGGTGTGTCAAAAAACCAAGTCTTGTTATCTGCCACCATTCTTAATCTCGCTGGGAATAGCATGGAATACGGTATTTCCTTCCCTCTCAGTGCTTTTTTTACTTCCATGAAGCATTTCCGGCGACGGGCGACTTCAGCTGTATAATCCGGAAAAAAGGCGATCGTGGAGTTGTGTATATGAATCGGTGGTGAGATCCTTGCCGCCTGAAGTATCGCGTCTCTGTCCCTAAAGTTAAAGAGCCTGGCCAGGACTGGCCTCGGTGCTGCCCCGGGCTTCGGTTTGCCGCCAGGGACTCTGTGTGTTCTCTCTACAGAGAAGAAGTGGGACAGTCCCTTGGGCTGCAGCCTGGTCTTGATTAATTCCTCCACATAGAGATCCATCGCTGGTGAGCCTTCAGACTCCGGAATTCCCTGAATTCTGACATTATTTCTTCTGGAGCGCCCTTCCTGGTCGTCTAGTTTCTCCCGGAGCAGTTTATTTTCAGTTTCAATGTGCGTCATTGCCGCCTGCAATTCCGAGGTGTCCTCCACAAGTGATTTCGTGACTATCTCGACCTCCTTAATCTGCTCCGTCATTTTATGAAAGTCTGCCCGTAGCAGGGTGACATCTGTAGAGATGGATCCCACTGTGGTCTGCACTTGAGTTAGGGCTTTCATGACATCTTCAAGCGTAACTTTTTTGCCCCCGTCTCCCTCCGTTGTTTTCCCGGGAGGCGTACAACCCTCCGGTATTGGCGGGTTGTTCTTCTCGTACGCGTACTTATCTAGTCTTGCCTGCGCCGACCGAGTTTTGGGCCCTCTGCCTGCCATTATGCCGCCTCCTATAGTCCTTTGTAACTGTTTCTGTCCACTAGGTCTGAGGAGCTGCTCCCAGGGCCCCGCCGGATGCTGCTATCGATCTGCGGTACCACTCCGATCTCTGTGCGAGATCCGGCTTGCTGATTATCTCTGATGCAGCTGTGTGACAGGTACCCGCCACTCCCAGTAGTGTAGGTCCGCCACCACTATGCCAGTTTATCCTGCTTGTAGTGAGGGCACCCGTGTTTTCAAAGACGAGCTGTTCTAGGGCCTGTCGCAAGAGCAGTGCATCCCCAGGCCGCGCGCCCTCAGGCCCCCTTTGCCATAATGAGTAGAGCGCGTGGAAGATGATCTCTTTTATCCCACGGTCACGTTTAGCGCTATTCTGCCGGTGCACTCATCTCACAGTCACTCCTCTCCACTGCCGCCAGTCTGACACCGCATCCCCTCCTCATCCAGCGCCCAAGCTGTGTAAGCTGCGGCAGAGGCACGGCTCCGGTTTATCTGTCCCCCGCTGGTGCTGTTAATGGCCGTGTGCACTCCCGCACTCCGTCGGATCCCTGCGTTTTGCGGTCCACCAGGTGCAGATGGGGGGGGTTTCTCCCTGGATATACCCCCCTCCGCTTGAGCGCCGCTACAATACAGTGTGATTGGATGTTTATAATGGGGCGCGGTTGTACCTGCGTTGGCACCGTAATTCAGTCCCTCCGTACTCGGAGAAGGTCGTCCATCCCAGCGGGGGGCTGAGGTGTCACACAGGGGGTCCGCTCCCCCGTCAGCCACGTTAGGTCCGATGAGGTGCACAAAACTTCCGCTGTCCTTCGGAGTCGGGGACGGCAGGGCGAACTTCCTGTCCGCCTCGTTCGCTCCGCTCGCACTTCCGCTCGGGCTCCTTCAACACTTTAGGCCGGTGATGGGGCCGAGGCGAAGGCCACAGAAGGTCCGCATAAAGGTCCGCTGGTTCCCAGTCAAGTATCGTTTCCGGCTTTTCACCGGTGGATGCCGCCTGGTCCTGGGCCCCGGGCACTGCCTCTGGAGTAGTTGGTCATTGCGGATCAGTGCTCGGATCGTTGGAAGGGCCGCCTCAGTCCCGGAGCCCTCTCACTACGCAGCCATCTCAGTCGGCTACTAGCCACGCCCCCCATCTATTTAAAATAATTTAACAAGATCTCTATTTATGTTTAAGCCATCCAATCAATCAATCAATCAATCAGTAAAATTTGTATAGCGCGCTACTCACCCGTAAGGGTCTCAAGGCGCTGTGGGGGTGGGGGGGGTCGCTACTGCTCGAACAGCCAGGTCTTGAGTTGTTTCCTGAAGGCGAGATCGTCCCGGGTCAGCCGTATGTGAGTGGGGGGGGAGTTCCATGTCTTCGCTGCCAGGTAGGAGAAGGATCTTCCTCCGACGGTGGATTTCCGAATGCGTGGGACGGCGGCGAGGGCGAGGCTGGCGGATCTGAGCTGGCGGGTGGGTGTGTAGAATGTGAGGCGGCTGTTGAGGTACATCGGGCCCGCGTCGTGGAGAGCCTTGTGTGCGTAGGTGAGGAGTCTGAACGTGATCCTCTTGCTGACTGGGAGCCAGTGAGGGTCTTTCAGGTGGGCAGTGATGTGGCTGCGGCGAGGGATGTCCAGGATGAGTCGTGCTGAGGCGTTCTGGATACGCTGGATACGCTGAAGTCTTTTCTGGAGTTTGGCTGTGGTTCCAGCGTAGAGGGTGTTCCCGTAGTCCAGGCGGCTGGTGACGAGGGCCTGGGTGACCGTCTTCCTGGTTTCGGTGGGGATCCAACGGAAGATCTTTCGGAGCATGCGCAGGGTGTTGAAACAGGATGAAGAGACGGCGTTGACTTGCTTGGTCATCGTGAGGGAGGAGTCCAGGATGAAACCCAGGTTGCGTGCGTGGTCCGTATGGCTTGGGTGCGCTGCCCAGGACAGGGGGCCACCAGGAGTCGTCCCAGGCGGAGGGAGATGGTCCGAGGATGAGGACTTCCATCTTGTCTGAGTTCAGTTTCAGACGGCTGATCTTCATCCATTCTGCGACGTCTCTCATTCCTTCTTGGAGGTTGGCTCTAGCGGTGGCGGGGTCGTTGGTGAGGCATGACAGCAAGATAAATCAACATCAGTATTCTCATATACATAATAAGAGATGGTCTCAGATCATGTTCAGCACTATCAGCTCCTGTACAGAACTGTGCATCCATTTTATTTACACAGGTGAAAGGGCCATGGGCCAGATGTATGACCAAAGAATTGGCAACTCACAAATTGTGTCGCAATAGCGACTCGCAATTTGCGAGTCGCAAATTGGTATGTACAACAGTGTCTGCGACACTGATTGCGATTCCCAATGGGGTCACAAATTGCATGCCTCATGCATATTCATGAGGCACTCGCAATTTGCGACCCCATTGGGAATGGCTGTCCCTCCCAGGTATGATCCCTGGGACCACTGCCTGACCGTAAAAAATATTTTTAGAGCCAGTCACAAAGAGGAAGGGGTCCCTTGGGGATGCCTTACCGTTTGCAAGTGGTTTACCACCCTTCTATAAAGGGTGGTAAACCGCAACAGTTTTGCAACAGCAATTGCGATCGCAAAATAGTCATACATAGCATTTGGGGTTGCTATTAGGAAGGGAACGCCCCTTCCTAATAGTGAGTCGCAAAACACTATTTTGCAAGTTTCAAATGTTTGCGAATCGCAAATTTTTGCGACTCGCAAAATAGGGTTTGTACATGGCCAAAGGGATTTTGGCATGCGCAAACGGGTTTAAGACTCGTTTGCTCATGCAAATATCCATCGTACATCTGGCCCCATGTCTCATCCTATGTGGCACCCCAATATATGCAGTGTTCTCATTGCTTAATTTGAGGAGGTGGTTGCTGGTGGGTCCACTGGCACTCATTTTTGGAGCCTGGCACTTATTTTTCCTCATCAGTCAAAGACCGAGTGCAAGAGAGGGAAAAACAAACACAGCGCAAAGGAGGAAGAGTAAGATGGAAAAATTGCTACAAAGGAAGAAAGCAGGAACCTGCAACAGAGAGAGAGATAAAGGTGCAGGGAGTGTCTGGCAGTGGATTAAAGAGGTATGAGGAGGATTCAAAACCCATTTGGTGCATCAACATTTAGAAGCCCAGCCGCATGCATGTGATCAGAGCTTTGGGCACTCATTCATCTAGAGATTAAGCACCGAAGGTCCCTAATATTTAAAATAATTAATCTGTTTGTGCACCAGTGCAAAAGTGCTGAACAATGTCTTCAAGTCCAGTTCTAAAACAAACCCTTGCAAGTATTCCCATGCAAGACACCGGGTGAACCTTACAGTATTTGTTGCTGCTGTCTTTTTACATCGCAAATCCATTTCTATAGAGAATGTGCTCACTGTACATGATCATAGACAGCCACATTACTTAAATAGGACTTTCACACATAAATTGAGAATTATGGATGTGGTCTAATGGCCAGAGCTGCTGATTTCGGGAATGAGGTTTGAGTCCTGGCATGGTTCGGCATCCTTTGATTCTGGGAAATCATTGATTTTACTGTGTTTATGATAAAATGAATCTGACCTTCTATAATGCAATCTGGTTCTCATGTAATGTGCTCTAATGCACTTGGAATATATATATAGAGAGAGTCCAAAATGCACCACTGGGACACATTTTAACACACAATTGGATATGAGGCTTTCACCATACTCTGCTGCAGAAGAGGTTTCTCAAATGTGCTAGAATCACTGGTATTAACACTAAGTGCCTGATTTTGTTTTTGGTGGACGGAGTAATCACAAAGGCTTGTTAGAGGACATAATGTCCACCAGACTGAGAATACTCCGCCCGCCAAATTTAGAAATGACCGCCCAGATGACAGTAATTTCTAAAGCATTGGCAGGAATTGCTGTTGCAGCATTTCCGGTCAATGCTTTTAACAGTTTGGTGCAAGGCTTTGTAAACATGACTCTAACAAAATATTTTCTTTTTGAAGAAAAAAAAGATAGAATGTTCCCCTTGCCATGGGGCCCCTTACCACTAGGGTTTCCCTGGCAGTGACAGGCAGTGAAAACTGACCTCTAATTTTGCCTTTCTGAAAGAGGTGGGTGGAATTACAGGTCCCTCTCCAACGGCTCTTACTCCACAGGACTGTTGTAGATTTATGAAAGCAGAGATGGAGTAGTGTCCGCTGCCATTAAACCAAGGTCCGCCCACATCGAAATTTGACGGTCGGACTGCTTTCTTGGCAGTAAGGACTTGCGAAGGAGTAGCCTTACCACCAAGAATTAAATCAGGCCCTAAGATCTTTCAGAAGCATTGTCCTTTTAGTCAACAGATGCCACAGGCATGCACCCCACTCTGAAAAGTGTTCCTCCTCCAGTACACCATCTGTCTCTTTTATGGGCAAATTAATATCTAAGCGACAGTCCTATATAAAAGGATACGGTCATGGTTGTGATGTTTACAAACATTTGCTGTTATTGTATTAAAAATTAACCCCTGCCTCATGCCCATTAAAGCTAGGTGGTTTGCAAATGTTTGTCGTTCTGAAAAATGAGCTGTGGTCCTAAAATGTTTTGAAAGCACTGGCATAGATTAATCTCCTGTGCTTATAATACAATGAATCTGACCTTATGTAATGTAAACAGCTGCCGCTCATTTCAAGACGCTTCACAGGGCTATTGCAATCAGCTTGTCTTATCTTCTAGACAGGCTCATCCATGCAGGGCACACTCCTGTACCCGTCCAGCAAGCTTAAGATATCTGGTGATTCTGTAAATGGATCTTTGCACAGAGCTTCAGTTGAATTTCGTTTCTCGGCCAGAAAAAGAGTCAAGTGACAGAACTTCTCATGCTTAGAGGTCCACCATTTCTGCAGGACATTCTCAATTCAATGGTAATTACATATGTGAAGACAGTTTAATGTACAAATTCACTTAGCAGTATTTGAATAAAAATATCGAAGCCTAGACATTCCAGTCTCTAGGATGCTAAAATGGTTTGATCTGTACTTTTGAACTCACTTTATGATTCTTTTCATTGGATCTTCTGCAAAAGGTTGGTGCCAATCTAACAGAGACCTTATCCAAATAAGGGAGTGGTTTTAGAGAAAGCCAGGGACTCCCCTGGTGGAAGGAGGGTTCAGCCATCTTAGATTTAGGGCTTCTGATTTCTTTTTATACAGTAAAGTGAAGTAAAAGTGCTACAATGGGAAGCAGGTATATGCACTGCTGAACACAGAGGACTGTGCCCTGCAAGGATCCTGACTGGAGAGAGCCCTGGTGTCTATAAGCCTGCGCTCAGGAAATTGGGGCTGCAGGAGTGCAAAGAAAGAACTTATCCAGTAGTTGGAGAAAACATGGCGGATTTCCTGTCCACCTTAGAAGTGCATTATATCATATGGCACTTGAAATAAGGTGAACAGGATAACCATCTCACACATCACCGAACCCATCCACCAACAGTAATCTGGCAGCTAGTCATTTTTCCGAACGGCCAGGACAAGGTGCTGAGCTTTGCCCAGGGAGCTTGAACCCTAGGGGGCAAGTAAACCAGTTTCGCCCTGCTCTGAGCTTTTTGCTAGTGCTGAAAATGGGAACAGCTGAATCTCGAGGTGAAAGTATTCAGCGCAGTGGAACCTTGCCTGCTACAGTTTCCAGTTTTGCCTCACTGGAGGATTTTGAGAACTAAGAAAGTGACTAAAGGCCAGATGTAGGTAATTCTATTTTACCGATTCATAAATACCGAATTTTACCGATTCGGTATTTATGAATCGGTAAAATAGAAGGAGGGATTAGGTAAAATCGGTAATTGAATTACCGATTCTGTAAAAATCGGTATTTACCGAATCGGTAAATACCGATTCGGTATTGCCCATTGATTCCTATGGGCCTTGAAGCCCATAGGAATCAATGGGCAATACCGAATCAGTATTTACCGATTCAGTAAATATCGAATTCAGCAAGGGTGCAGGGGGTGTCACTTTGACACCCTCTAGCACCCCGAATACAGGCATGTGTGCCATGTGGCACACAGACATGCCCTAAGGGCATGTCTGTCTGTCACATGGCATAGGTGTGCATGCAAACATGTGCATGCACACCTGGATTCGGTATTTTACCACCCAATTGGATTGGGTGGTAAAATACCGAATCTGAAAGACCTTTGGGACTCAGAAGAGTCCCACCTACATCTTGAAGTTACCGATTCGGTATTTTACCGATTCGGTAAATTTACCGAATCGGTAAAATTGGCCCCCTACATGCCAATTCCTAAATACCGGTCGGTAACGGCCGAAATTGGCCGTTACCGACCGGTGTTTGGGCTCCTACATCTGGCCCTAAGTCCTTGGACCAGGTGATGCAGCAAATCCATCTTAGCCACTAGGTGGCCACAGCAGCTATGATTTCCAGATACGTCACACTCTGAGATTTTTGTGCCAAAACCAACTGCTTCCGCTGGAGCTTGATGATGCTGTATCTGACTCAGGGGGACCCACGCTTGCTTCAGCCTTGACTCACTGGTGGAATGTCACTTCCAGAAAACAGACTAAGGACCTGACTTAGAATTTGACTGACAAATATATCCAACGGGATATTACCTCTGTCATCCTGACAGTACTCTGCCCATCAAGTTTATAGTGCTACTTTAGAGGGTGTCACAATGAGTGCTGCGTCCCACTGGTGGCATTTAAAATTCAGACCCTAGTTACATGTAGTACCATTTACTGTGGACTTATGAGTAAATTGAACGGTTCAACTATGTGTATACCAGTTCTACCATGCTTAGAAAGGAGAGCACATGCATTTTATTACTAGTTAGCAGGAGTAAAGTGTGCAGAGTCCTAAAGCCAACAAAAATGGCATCAGTAAAAGAAGGGTAGTGAAGATAAAAATATGGGGAAAAGCATGTATAAGATGGTAATTTACAAAATTCAGCATGAACAGTACCTGTGCATCATACCCTTGCTTTTTTTTTTAAATAAATTTTAATTTATTTTACACAATAGTTAGCCAGACATTGTAGAGCGATAAATGATCATATAGGTACATGGCATAGTTACAAATGTTTAGAATAATGCACATTGATAGTGCCGAAGATCCATGAGAGTCCCTGTACTTCATCGCATAGAGGTCTGAAATCGTTAAATGAGTCTCTAACGGCAAGCAGTATGGATAATTCTCAGCATTCTCATCTACACCAGTAGTCCTGCAAATCATATCATGATTAGTCAAATCTATCAGGACCCATTACATTTATATCAACCTAACAAAAACTTACCCAACCTTCCCTCCCCTCCCCGCATGCTCGGTAATAAGTATCTAATATTATCATTTGCACATTTTCCATATCTGAATTTGTGTGTATCTCGGTTATTTAGTCTGTTGTAGATGAACTGTACAGCTCTGCTAACTTACATAATATAGTCCATGGATATTGTAAGGAGCCCATGTGTCCCGTAACCCTCGTGCAAGCCCCCAATCGATAGTCACATTACGCCTTAGTAGGATAAAATATCTACTGCAGCTTATTCCTCCATCAATATATTCCAGCTCAACGAAATCTGTGTTTCCTTAAGCCTCTATATTCCTCCCTTTTTAGTTCAGCCCCCTCTGCCTTACCCCATCTCATCACTTCCGTATGCCAGGCCTGAAGGGACGGGGCCCTAGTGGCTTTCCATTTTGTGGTTATGGATCTTTTAGATAGAAGGAGCGCAAGATTGGCAAATCGAGAGGCGGGATTACCCTTCTTTTCACAGGGCCCTAGTCCCAGTATGCAGTATTCCAAGGTGTCGTTCTGGCGCACCGAGGCTATATCCGCCAGTATTTTGCATACCATCGCACAGTAGTGTCCCAGTCAAGGACAATCCCATGCCATGTGTATCAACCCCACATTGGGTGTGTGGCAGCACGGGCAGGCATCATTTGCCCCCGGAAACATAGTGCTCAGACTGCGTGGGGTTAAATAAGCTCTGTCTAGCAACATCAATTGAATAAATTTAAATTTAGGATTACGAGAAACCTTCTTGGGGTATCCCAATATAGTGTCCCATTTCTTGACTGTACATTCACGGCCTACGTCCCCTTCCCACCTGTCGCGTAGCGGTCGTAATGAGATCGCCGTCTCAGTCCGTATCCCGTGAGTTAGCCATTTTGTCTGGCGGGCCCCATTTCCCATTAGGTATTGCATGGTAAGTAGTGTATTCATGGTCAGTTCAGTGTCTTCTGGTGACCATGTAGTGCGTATATATCTGGATATATGTGCGTGTAGTAGGAGCAGCGTGTTGGGGGCACCATGTATGCGCACAAATGTTTCATGCGTCATTAAGACACCCTCAGAAAAGAACTCTCCTATTGTGGTGATGCCCACTCCAGTCCATGCTTGTAGAGCACGGTTAGTGGTCAGTCCCGATCGTGTAGGGATACCCAGTAGCGGAATAGTGGGGGCATACGGTGTCGTCCGTCCAGTGTATCTCACTGCACTCCTCCAGTAAGTAATGGCTAACTTCAATAAATGGGGTGTCGATGTCCGTAAGGGGGCCTGAGGTAGTAAGAGCCTGTGGATGACCCCCTTGTCCCTGTCCCATGGTGTCATATCCAACTCTTCCAAATTACGTCCTTCAAGCCTATATGCTAGCCACTGCAATTGGCTAGCGTAGCAATACGCACGCAAATCCGGCACTCCCATCCCCCCTTGTTTCGTGGTTAATTGTAATTTCGCTAGGCTGAAACGTCTGCGCCCTGTGCCCCATATTAGGTCTATTACCAGAGAATTCAATACTTTAAAGATCCTTGAGGGGACAAGTATTGGTAAATTGGTGAAATAATAAAGTCGCGGTTGCCATCTAGGAGGTCCGTGGCATTGTGATAAATCTGTATTCCGAGATATTTAAAAGTATCAGGCGCTATGTGGAAAGTCCAAGGACCGAACATAAAGGGATCGCTCCTCGCAGAGCTATCAAAGAAATATGCATACGACTTGGCAGCATTAATAGCCAGGCCGGAAAGTTCTTCGAAGGACTCGAAGATGAAGGGCAATGGGTGCTGGTCTGCGTCCATGTCTTTGATAAAGAATGAGATCATCTGCGTGTACTGAGACAGTGTGGGATGCACAACCTCGCGTTATTCCCATACAAGCTGCAAAAGCACAGAGTCTGTGTAGAAGCGGCTCCAGTGCTAGGATAAACAACAACGGTGACAAGGGGCAGCCCTGCCTGGTTCCCCGAGCCACCGTATATTGTCCTGAAATATGCTGACCAGTGCATGTCCGCGCGGTGGGGTTTGTGTACAGTAAGCGCACCCACGCTGTATATTCATCAGGTATACCAAATCGTGCGAGGGCATAGAACATATAGTCCCAACGCAAGGAGTCGAATGCCTGCCTCAAATCAAGTGATATGCAGCCTTCCTTAGTTCCCGTGTCAAGTGTGCCCAACATGACTTGGTGTAGGCGTCTGATGTTAAGTGGCGTGTTCCTACCAGCCCACATTGATTAGTGTGTATTAGTGTGGGGATAAACTGACCAAGGCGAGTGGCCAACAACTTTCTCAGGATTTTATAGTCCGTATTAGGGAGTGATGAGGGTCTGTAGCTCGAAATGAGCAAACCATCCCTCCCAGGTTTTAATAAAGAAACCACTAACGCTTGCAATGTAGTAGCAGGCAGCCAACCTTCTTCCAACGACTCGTGATCTATGCATTATAAACGAGGAATCAACAAGTCGGCATATACCGCGTAATATTCAACCGGTAGGCCATCATTCCCTGGGGTTAAGCCTTAATCGCCTGCCGGATTACCGCCCCTGATATTGGTTGTGTTAATTTGTCACGTTGTTGTTGTGTGAGTTGTGGTAAGCATAATCCGTCGAAGAAGGGTTCAAAATCAGTGTCAGCAAGTCCAGGCAGTGGACCGTAAAGGTACTCATAGTAGTCCCTAAACGCAGTATTAATGTCTAATTGCGTGTTCACCACAATATCCATACTGTTCCGGATTTTCAATATGGGTGCGGGCAAAGGGGCGTTACGAACCATCCATGCTAGTAACGGCCCTGACCTGTCAGCTTGTGTGTTTTGTAGCTCCTCAAGTAGTTGTGCGTATTGAATGTTAGCCTCCCGTAGTTGTGTCAATTGTTCATTTGTTCCTGAGGCCTCCCCTTCCAGCGCAGCCAAGTTACCCTCTAGCTCCGTAAGTCGTTCTATTAGAGCGAGCCAAACTCCTGTTGTAGTGCTAATTGCCACTCCCCTAATGACCGTTTTAAAGGCATCCCATTCCATCTGGCGAGTGCTAGCAGACCCACATTCTCCGAAAAATAATGGGCAATCGCCTCCAAGAGGGCATTGCGGAAGACCGGATCTTCCAGCATCGTGGGCTGTAGTTTCCAAGTCGGTATCAGAGTTGGAACCTTGCCCCACTGTAGAGATAATTCCACCAGGTTATGGTCTGATAGGGTGTTTCCCATATGGAGCACAGAAGTAATGGACCCCATCAGGGTGCCGGAACATAGGAACCGATCTATCGGAGTGTGCAGTCTGTGTGGTGGTGAATAAAAGGAATACTCCCTGTACCCTGGATGTTTTGCCCGCCATGCTTCGGGGAGTTCCCATCCCTCCGTCCACCCTTTAAGTGCCTCTGCTTGTTTTTTGCTTTCTGTGGCATGTAATGGGGGATGAGACTTGTCTAAGTCAACGTCTAATACAGCATTAAAGTCACCCCCTATCACCCAAGGGTATTCGTCCCAGTCTGTCAAGGCTGCACCCAGTGTAGCTAGATATTTATCCTGGTCAATGTTCGGTGCACATATACAGCCCATAACCACATGAGCCCCGTCCAACAAGCCATGAAGTAACACATATCTGCCGTTGATGTCTATTTTCTGCTCTAGGAGCCCGAAAGGGACATTATTTTGCACCCACACCGCCGCCCCCTGGAGAAAGCTGAGCATGTTGTAGCGAACAGTTGCCCCCTCCACTTTCTCTGTAACTTGGCTGCCTCATCAGCATTAATGTGAGTTTCTTGCAAAAAAGCTATAGCAACCTTCCTTCTATTAAGTTGCGCCAGGACACGGTGTCTTTTATGGATTGCACCCATGCCCCTCATGTTCCAGGGTCCTACCCTTGCATGCACATAAACAAGCATTATAGATTGAGTGTAGGCTGTGGCAGTACATAATTCATTCGAGCACACAGCAAAGTATAGGACAATGCAGTGCAATGACGAACTAGCCAGGGCCTAACTTGTACAAAAATAAATAATTGCTGAGTCCCAAAGCTTCTCATTGATGCCTGCCAGCAGCACTGAAAAATGCCAGGGTTGCTGAACACCAAGGCTTACTAGTCCTCATTCCAGTCATGCTTCAACATACACTACCCTACATTTCCCATTTATCTCACGGGTGCAGCTTCTTATTCTTACTCCAATTGTCACTGTTTTCCAATCTCTCATTCTCCTTTCCCTGTTTTGTACCTTTCTGTGTCTTGCTCTGGAACAAAGCCAGATGATGAAAAACAACACAGACAAAATCAATAGGCCTGGCATTGTCCGCTAGCCATTTTAGAGCATTTTGTTTTCCACGTGGTTTTTCCAAAACTTTATTTTTGGGAAAACTGCTTAAACAAATTGACTAAAAGCAAAAGGATTTTTGGTTTTCAAAAGCACACGTTGCCATAATAGTTCCTAGCACTTAAGTGAACTACTGAGGGTGTGGTTGTGCTCCTTGTGAAAAGACAGAAGACTGACACTCAGAGTAAAGTTAGCCAGTGGATGAAATGGGCTGACCCACTGCCACACTGAAAACCCATATAAGTATATTACACATATAATTTTAATAAAATGGCAAAGATCTTGCTAACGCCAGAGCTAATAAGTCCTAGACTCCAAAAATGAGTGTTGGTGCCCACCACCAGCAACCACCGGCACAAATTAAGGACTATAAGATTACTTCAAAGGCTACAAGCAACTCTATTGTTGACTTAGCCAAGTGATAGATCTGCTTCAATGCTAGATTTCGGAGTTACTACTGTCCTTCTGAGTGTAGCCATCTTGCAGATGGCACTGCTGAACCAATCAGAGTAGAGAGGCACAAGTAAACACCTACAGCACAGACCCAGAGTCCGTCTTGGTGAATCGAAACTACCTCCAAAACAAAAGGAGTGCGTAGAGGTACTGATAGAATCACCCTCCAAACGAAACTTTTATAATCAAGAAGATTCTATCAAAAAAAGTGAAAAAGTGAAATATTTTTAATTTTTAAGATACTATTTCTCTAGTGAACGTGCTAGGCTCTCTCTTAAAGGTGGAAAGACCAGAGCGCAATGTGCTTTTTAGAATACCCCTCACACACTAAAAAAATCCAATAGTGTCATGCTTCATCATAGGGGTCTTCCCGCCCCTATAACGGGACGGGGCGTGCTACGACCAAACGAATACGCGGGAGCACTTATATTGTGACAGTGACTATGTGTGAGTGCACAGGTGTCAGTGAAAGTGTAGGGACCTCTTACCCCGAGTCTCTAATAAATGGGTAACGGGTACAAACGATAATTCTGAACTTGGCGCAATAAGTAAAACCAAGGTGCGGTTTTGTTTTTACAGTACCGCGGAAGAACACCCCTCGCCTGCAAACTCATGGGGCATTGCAATTAACTGAAAAGTGTACGTATTGTAGGGCTAAGAAAATGCGGAATTAACAGCTAGCGTTTTCTTGTTTTCTTTGTTACCTCTACGCTCCCCTTTTGTTTTGGAATTACTGGCAGCGCGGAGGCTTGACTCAAATACCAATACTACCCTCGCTAGCGCACGGAAGTGATTCTGCATTCCAAGACAGGCTCTTGATCGATCAAGGGACCTCCCCATTCGACCAATATTACTCTCTTTTCTGCCAGCCAATGGCGGACTTAGGCCTAACCTTCACGGAAGAAGAAATCTCCAATCTAATGTCCTCCCTGGGAAGTTTTGAGGGACTAAATACAGCAGCCCCAACCACTAAGAATAATGACTGGGATGAACTTGAGGAACTGAGAAGGACCCAGATAAAAACAGCACTCCACGGTCTACTGATGTCGGAATACCTCAAGGTGAACACTGCACCGTCAGGGCTTGTAGTCCGCAACTAACCCTTTCTTTTTTTGCAGGATAAAACTTTCAAAATCGACTGGTCCAAAATCTCCTGGCGATGTACCAGGGATTGGATTGTCCTCATAATAAAAACTGCGAGTAGGTTGGCGAACGAACTAAAAATAGAAATACAAACTATAGAAATACGTATAAAGAGCTATGAATCACCAGCAGACATCAAGAAATATCTTGATGCAATGAATAAATCATTGAATGAGTTCGAAACCACCCTTAAAAACAGCAAATATGAGAAACTGAATAAAGATAACAGCCGATGGACCAAAGAAAGAGCCTATCCCTATATAAAGGATGATTACAAGTCAACAAATGGGAATGCCACAGATGACGAGACATCAGACTCGGGATCCAACAGCTCTAATTCCAGTCGGAATAGAAGTCCAGGGTATCGAGGGAACAGGAGAAATTTCCGGAGGCCCAACTTTCGAGGAACGAGAGGTTGGCAGAATTTCACCCCTCCTATGATGTACCCCGGACAACAACAATATGGACCACCCCCCTTTCAACATCCACAAGGACCTTTTCCTACTTGGGGATACCAACCACAAGATTACAGCTACTACGATCCTTCGGCTCCTTTTTTAGGGTCGCGCCAGGGACGGGCGAAGGGGAGGAACCGGAGAGGGACCACGGTACACTGGAACCCAGAAGAAGAACAAACACCCCGAGTAGCAACAAGGAGCATGACAGGTGCGACAAAGAACCAGAAATGAGTTTGGTAGTAAATCTCTCCAACATCGATTTAACAGAACAACAAAAGGGAGTCCTGGAAAAGGGATTGGGGTATGTACCCACAGCAAACATGGATAAATTCCATCTCTGCAAAGAGGTACAGGAATTTATACGACGTCTGAAATTACAGATCTATTTTAAAGACAAAGACGACGAAACAAAATGTGGAGATACCGACTTGAGACCGAAATCCAGGTTCACCCCCATGGACCATCTTCTTCCGATCGAACTGTTGATATTTGAGAAGGCAGTAATGATGGAGTTAGAGAACATCAACCCATCGGAGAAACGTGTTTTTCACAACATCACTAACGAAGAACGGAAAGCGTTGCGAGATCTGAGTAATGACAAGAGGATCATAGTAAAGCCAGCTGACAAGGGCGGTGCAATTGTCATACAGAACATTGAACAGTATGACAATGAATGCAGGAGGCTGTTACAGGACACAAGAAATTATGAAATTCTTCTCACAGACCCCACCGAAAGAATAAGAACAAAAATTGGGAGTTTAGTAGAGGAAGCATTGGCACATGACTGGATCTCGAAAAAGGAAGGGGACTTTCTGTGTCAGAAAGATCCAAGAATCCCCTATCTATATACTCTACCCAAAATCCACAAAAGGATGGATAACCCCCCGGGACGACCAATCGTCTCGGGAATTGGGTCCATTTTGGAGCCGATCTCAAAATTTGCTGACGCCTTTCTCAGACCAATGGTCCAAAAGACTTCCACGTACTTGAGAGACACTAAAGATGTTCTAAACTTGTTAGAAGAGGTACCCTTTGATCCAAATACCCAGTTACTGATTAGCTGTGATGTGGAGAGTCTGTCCACCAGCCTGCCACACCAAGCGACTCTGGAGATTATCGAGGATGTGCTCTTCGAAGAATTCTGGGAGTATCAAACACCGCGCAATGTAGTGATGGACTGTGTTTCTTTGGCACTGAAGGAAAATTTCTTCGAGTGTAATGGCACCATATACTTACAAAAACACGGTACCAGTATGGGAAGCACATTTGCTCCAAGCATAGCTGGATTATATGTGCACCATCTGGAGATGACGAAGATACTGAACTCTAATAACCCTTTCAAACCCAACATCAAGTTGTGGAAACGATACATCGATGATATCCTTATCATCTGGGATGGAGATGAAAGGACTTCAGAACGATTCCTGACCTGGCTGAACCTACAGGACGAGTTCCTGAGATTCACAAGTACAACCTCTAGGAGCAACTTGGTTTTCCTTGACTTGAACATCTTTCCGAAGAATGGAAGATTGATGACGACAACCCACTTCAAAGGCACATCAAAGAATTGTCTTCTCATGTATAATAGTTTCCATCCTCGACACCTGCGGGACAACCTCCCGTACGGTCAGTTTCTGCGGTTGCGCAGAAATTGCACAGAGATTGACAATTTTAAGAAACAATCGGAGGAATTAAAAAAGAAATTAAAAGCGCGGAGATACCCAGATCGTATCATCAATCAGGCATACACAAGAGCAAAGAACAACTGCCGTGAAAGCCTATTGGAGCCAAAGATACCAAAGATCGAAGAGAAACGACCAATTTGCGTTACCACATATAATACCAACTCAGATTTGATTACAAAAATAATCAACAAAAATTGGAAGATCCTGAACAGTGGAGGATTACAGATACCCAAACCCATGTTTGCCCACAAAAAAGCTCAGAGTTTACGAGACGTTTTGGTGCACACTAGACCGAAAACTGACACTAATATTGTACTAAGAAACCCAAACTTTGTCCAGGGACATTATCCATGTGGAGGGTGTAAGGTTTGTTGCCTTACCCAGAAGAGCAAAAAAATAACATTCAATAATGGAACGAACTGGGAACAAAGAGGTTTCAGTAACTGTAATAGTGTGAATGTCGTTTACCTGATTACCTGTCCATGCAAACTTGAGTATGTAGGGATGACAAGCAGGGCAGTGAAAATCAGGATAGGCGAACACAAAAGTACAATAAAATGTAGGAAATCCAGTACAAAACTGACCAATCACTTCCTTGAACTAGGTCACAAACCAGAAGAAATAAAATGGACAGTGATTGAAATTGTCAGCAACGAGGGAACCCTTCTTGAAAAGGAACAAAGATGGGTGTTTCGTATTCAGTCGCACAAGATTGGGTTGAACGATGACATCCCGTGGGCGCAACTGTAAGGCATCCCATTGGAACTGTCCCACGTAATATGCTGTGATTTCTCTGCAGTCTAGTTAATGATATGACATCCTCTACCGAACAGTTGGTAAACCAGGGGCATGCACCCCCCTGTGTATGTCAGAGCAACCATGACAGAGAATGTGGAAATACACCAACACTGTGACCCCCAGGTACTCCTGTTTAATTGCTTTTAACATGGATACAACAAAGTGAATGAGATTTGAAAATGAGCGTTGGGTTGGAAGAGTTGACTAATGCACAAATAAGATCATGTGTGTCTGCTGGCTAAATAGTTTTTCCGGTATCCAAAAGTAGTATTATAAATTGTGCATGTATCAATTCTCATGTTGCGCAAATAGTTGACAATGAGGGGCATGCGTGCGCCGCCCCCCCCTCCCCCCACCTGTCGGAGTTACAGTGAGCATGACAATGAGTGGGTAAACACACCAACACTGCGACCATCAGATACTCACTTCTAACTACTTAAAACGTAGACACAACAAAGAGAATGATACTTGAGAATGAGCGTGGTGATGGAAGAGTCGATAAATGTACAAAAACAATTTTATTTATATATTATGATTTTTCCCAGTATCTTAGAGCAGTATTGTGAATTGTGTATGTGTCATTTTTCACGTTACGCACCCTCCGAGTGAACATTAAGAAAGAGTAGAAAGACTTCCGTCTTTCTCCTCACATTGTCCCACCAGTCGGTGGCCATTTTGGGAGGCTTACATTCTAGCTGTTACTAGATTGTCGAGTGACAATGCGGAAATGATCGTGTCTTAAGGAACACGAGACACACGAACCGGGCACTCATCAGAGAAGCACGGGGGTGGGAACAATGCGTCTTTTCCATGCCGGACATGTGAGTAACAGACTCTTACCCCGAGTCTCTAATAAATGGGTAACGGGTACAAACGATAATTCTGAACTTGGCGCAATAGGTAAAACCAAGGTGCGGTTTTGTTTTTACAGTACCGCGGAAGAACACCCCTCGCCTGCAAACTCATGGGGCATTGCAATTAACTGAAAAGTGTACGTATTGTAGGGCTAAGAAAATGCGGAATTAACAGCTAGCGTTTTCTTGTTTTCTTTGTTAATAGAAACCAAAGGTGAAGGAGGTCCCTTCATTTTGAATTGCTTGTTTATTGAGAATGCATTGAGTCGCGTTTGTGTGTATGTATGACGAGATGACAGTGGAACCAAGCAGTTTAAGGTCCCTGTTTTCGTAACCAGCAACAAGACGCTGTTTATAACCAAAGCTATATCCCTCCTTAAAGCATGTAGGGATATGATTGCCTTTGATATATAAGGCATACCGGTACATAGCCAATTGTCTGTACTTCTCTTTGGATTACAACGTAGAACTTACGTGTATGTGTTGCTTTTCTCTCTTTTTTCTCCTTTTCTCCACAGAGACCATAATAGGTCGCTTTTTGAGTACTATTTGTATTCTTTTTTGCTTCACTGGGCCAACTCATGCCCCGAAGCACGAAACAGTCAGCTGATTTTTGCTGCACTGTTCATAGGACAGTAGGCATATTCTGTAGTAACTGAGTATACTTCAGTAGGGATCGCTTTTTTGGTCCTGATGAGTAAGCAGTAGGGGACTGCTTACGAAACATGTCGACCAGGTAGTAAGCTACTGCTCTACCCCACAACCCCTTCTTAACGTTCCCAGCTAGAAAAGCGAATAAAGTATTTTTTTCTACTACGCCAGGGAATTTTTAACTTTTTTATAAATCACTTTTTGAGGTCCCTACACTTTCACGGACACCTGTGCACTCACACATAGTCACTGTCACAATATAAGTGCTCCCGCGTATTCGTTTGGTCGTAGCACGCCCCGTCCCGTTATAGGGGCGGGAAGACCCCTATGATGAAGCATGACACTATTGGATTTTTTTAGTGTGTGAGGGGTATTTTAAAAAGCACATTGCGCTCTGGTCTTTCCACCTTTAAGAGAGAGCCTAGCACGTTCACTAGAGAAATAGTATCTTAAAAATTAAAAATATTTCACTTTTTCTGATAGAATCGAAACTACCTCCAACAGTACCCAGGGCCGGACTGGGAACCAAAACCGGCTCCGGCAAAGTGCTCGGCCAGCCCCCGGGGGAGGTCTGAGCTCTTTGTCGGGCCGGTTTTCGGTCGATTTTGTTGCAGGGCCGATTTTGCAGCTATGCTGCATAAACGGCCCTGTCACAAAAACGGCCCCCAGGAGCCCAAAACCGGCCTCACCCTTGCGGCCCACCGGGGGATTGCCCGGTGCCCGCAACAGCCAGTCCGGGCCTGACAGTACCCTGACAGAATTGCGTATTGCAGCTGCTGCAGAGAGTGCAAGGCAGATGGAGATGACTCATTTAAGGCATAGTCTCTGCCACAATTTTGGTCTTAACCGCATCGCTGCGGCGTCTTTTCCCGCTGTACGCGGTAATTTTAAAAATACCGCGTTACATGACGAGCTCAGCTCGTCATGAGCGCACGGCAGGTTACGCTGAGCTCGTCATCAGCCTGGAAGGGGTTAAATAGTTGATGAGCTGGAGCAGTGGTAGTTTACCACTTTAGACAGTGGTAAATGCGTAGCTGCAAGGTTTCCCAGGTTCATGCCTGATGAGCGGCCCCAGCCCAGGTTTTGTTTCTTTTAATTCTGAGACTTCTAGTGTAATAAACAAGACTACAAGTCCTAGAATTCAACGAAAAAAACCTGGACTGGAGCAACTCATCAAATGGATCTGGGGAAATTGACAGGGCTGTAAATGGGTGTTTGTCAATGGAAATTCACAGCAACGTTTTGCTTTTGGCTGAAAATGTAGCAGCATTTGTTCTCCAAAGTAACTACAGAGAACAACAGAACACAACACAGTAAAATAACACAAAGCCATATAAAAACATAGCAAAAACATAGCAGGACACAACACAACAAAAGACTCATACTATGATGCAAAACAACAACCACAGTAGAACACAACAACATAAAGAAATAATGCAACACAATAGTATTGGCACATTCCACCTCCACAAATCTGCTTTCGTAGTATAATGGTAAAGGTGTTTGTGGCAAGCACTCACTCAGTTACTACTTTGGGTATTCAATAGCATCAGTCAAAAAAGTTGGGTGATCGGACCCTCAGAAGTGTAGCATATGTCTCTGCAGCACAGGTGGACCCCGTCCTTTAAGAGGACTCCCATTGGTCAATTTTGTTTTGTCAGATGCCAGAATTTCAGGGATCCACCTATATTTTGCATGGGTGAAGGTTGGAACACTGTATGTGATGTGACTGTAGCAGGCGTAGACTGGCAGGTGGGAAAGGCCGAGAAAACCCTGTTGCTGGCCAGAGTCGTGCTCTTGCCCCTTCCCTTCCCTGGCCAGCCATGAGGGCGGCAGCAGTGCAGGCCCCTCAGCCTCTTGGAATAACAGCGGCAGGGGGGGATACTGCAGGGGATTTCCCCTAGATGCCTTTGTCTAGGCATTTTATTATGTTAGCCACTATGGCTTAAACCATTCAGCAGGGCATGTGTAAATAGGAAAAGTCACTTTATTCTAACTATAATATTTTATTCTTTAGAATTGCCATGTAAGTAAAATAAATACATCAACAATGGAAAGACCCACACCTGTATTATGTAAGAAACTGCTTCATGTGATGAATGATTTGTACTTTTTTATAAAACTATAACAGCAAGTTGCTTTCAGACACCGCTGCCTGCCGCAGTGTTATTGTTTCTTAAGAGCTTTAAATACCGAGTTTTTCTATTATCTAAATCAATGGTAGTAACTTTACTTGCGTCGAAAGGATGAAAAGGTGTGGTGGTCTTTCTGAGATGTAAGCTTATGACATGGGGTTTATGCAGCGCTCTTAGTAGAAAGTGCCTAACTCACTGAGCTACTTATGTGTTTGCTAGTTTTCATTTTAGTTTGGTGCTGCGTGGTGACACTAAATAAAGCTGATTTGTCAGCTTTCTAAGCCATAGAGCTTACAAGTGTTTAACTGACTTTCTTTATTTTGGGCAAAGTCTGACTAAACTCTTCTGAAGGGCTGGTAAAGGTGTGGACTATTCAGTCTAATCTTTGACAACACATATGTCTATCTCTGCCTTTCCACTCGATCAAATGCACCAGGTAATTGATTATTCACCTTTTCAATATATACATGCCCATTGGAACTATTCTTTGGATGCAGTATTTTCCAAATAATTATTGATTGCAAAATAATCCAAAAGCTACTGTCTCGTATGGAGATTTCATTTAAACAAGCACTGGTAATGACAATAGGTCTGGCTTATAAATGAAAGCCCATTTCTGTCATTGTACATGCACACTGTCAGTCACCTTTGCCTCATGCATCAATTTGTTATCTGCTGACTCATGTTTTCATTCATCCACTTTTACAACCACAATAAAACACACAGAAACTTAGTAGCATATTCAATATAATTAAAAGAATAAAAGTAGAAAAAGAACACATGCTGTCATCTAAAAATGGCAGACATATGTTTCGAATAACAAACACATTCATACATAACAGTGGGTAGCCATCTTGCAATAACATTGTCCATAGTGTTTCATTGTTTTTAAGTTCCAGTATATCAACCAAGTTTAGTACAAATGTGTTGGCTATTTTGGAATTGTATAACAATGATAATCTATGGACAACTGGTGTATGTGATTTTGTAGAAAAATGGTTTCATGGAATACCATTACTGAGAAATCATTTCAACTAAATTGTTTAATGAAAACTTGCAGGATGAATAGAATTTACCATTTCATTAAAAAAAAATTGAAAAAATGCCTGTTCTTAGAAATTGGCCTTTGCATGCTTTTTTAAAGGTGTGAATTCAATGGTTGCAGGTCGTGCTTACATTTTTGTCAGAGGTATTTATTTCAGTGCTTTATTTCAGGTTATATTATATCATATTTATATATTTTACATTGTCAAACGATTACTTTGGATGATTTTAATTCACCGACCCCTCACTACCTCTAAACACCAGCAATCCCTGACCCTATCACAACCTGTGAACACATGTATCCCTGCCCCTAAACAAAAACACAATATTCCACAACCACTCCCATCCCTGACCCCCTAAACCCCACCCTTTCCTGGCCCTAAAAGCATGTTTTACCCCTAAACTCCACTCACCCCTGAACTCTAAAAATTCTTCACCACGGCTAAACTACATCCATCCCTGACCACTAAACTTCACCCATTCCTGAACCCTAAAAAAATTATTACCTCCAAACTCCCTCCATTCCTCAACTTTAAAAACTCATTTATATGTCTAAACCTCACCTATAACTGAACCCATAAAAACCCTTTGCCAACTCTAACCTCAACCCATCTCTGAAACTTTA
The DNA here is from genome assembly GCF_964261635.1 of Lissotriton helveticus. NCBI lineage: Eukaryota > Metazoa > Chordata > Amphibia > Caudata > Salamandridae > Lissotriton > Lissotriton helveticus. Next base: position 1,920,587,524 of record NC_136065.1, read on the forward strand.
AAAAAAAACTCACACCATCTCTAAACACCACACATTCCTGACCCCTAAAAATCTCTCACCATTCCTAAACACCATCTATCCCAGACCCCTTAAAACGTTGCTTCATCCTAACTTCCACCCGTACCTGAACCCCAAAAACCATTTCCACCCCTAAACTCTACCCATCATTCAACCTTAAAAATCCTGCACAGCCCTAATCTCTGCCCATTCTCGAACCTTAAAAACATCGAAACACTACTATACTCCACCCATTAATTAATCCTAAAAACCCATTTCCACCCCTAAAATCCACCCATTACTGATCCCTAAAAACCCTCATCATCCCTAAACCTCACCCATCCCTGGACCCAAAAAACCCTCACTACATCAAAACTGTTCCCCGTTCTTATGTAATTTTGCATTTTCCTTAAAATTATCTTACCTTTAAAATGTTTCATTTAATTTTCTTTTTTTTGTACTTCCCTAAAATTATCTTTCCTTAAAATTGGTTTTCTATGATTTGTTTTTCTCCAATGTGGTTTCTCTGTTTTAATTTTTCCTAATAGTTCACATACATCAATGGACACTACTATTCCATTACAGTGGACTGGTTTAGATTAAGGAATGCACTGCAGACTAAATGAGCAGCTAATAGGTGCCCTGTTACCACTGGCTGGGAAGCTTTAGTAGGCTCTAAAAATTAAAATGAAAAATGGAAGGACAGAAATGAATAGGCACTGAAGGGCTCTCATTTTTAGACAGATGTGCACATGTCATTAGACAAGTTGTTGTCACTCACAGCGCAAGTGAAGCTGTTGGTGGCGGTCTGCCACCATCGAAACCACACGCAGCCTGCCATATAATAATGGTGGTACAAAAGGGGGTGGTGATGGACGGAGCATCTGAATCAATCAAACACTCACACCCAGTCAAAAGATCTGGGTTTAATCCATCACCGTTCTTTGGCCCACTCTGCCACCCCAGTTCAGACAACTGGCCGCCATAAGTGTGGCAGGGTATGCTCAGACGTGAGTCCCATGCTCACTTTGCCACTGGATTCAAGCAAGCCGGGCTGAAGACGGCTGGAATGCCAGAAACCGTTCCTCGGAAGCTTGTTTCCGGTCCAGGGAAGACATGGCTTGGCAGTTCGGGCTGGACTGTTCCCATGAGGCACAGGGTCAGACTGATTTGCATATAGCCATGTCTGAACTGGGGTGGCAGAGTGGGCTAAAGAACGGTGATGGATTAAACCCAGATCTTTTGACTGGGTGTGAGTGTATGATTGATTCAGATGCTCCGTCCATCACCACCCCCTTTTGTACCGATATAATAATGGTGGGCGGATGTGTGGCGGTCATAAAGACCGAACGCAATGCATCCGACGGGCTCCTTGAGCCTGCCGGTGCGGTGGAGGGGCTCATAGTCCCTACAATGCTGGTGGTGCCTACCAGGCACCGCCATTGGGATTACAATGTCCCTTTCCGCCAGCAGTTTCGTGGCGGGTTACCCTCCATGAAAAAGCTAGCGGAAAGGGACATTGGGGGGCCGCAGCGGGCTCCCCTTACCCCGTGCCCTTGGTTGTGGGTTTTGGGGGGCACATATGGTGCCCCCTACATATCCCTGTACCATATGGCAGGCACTGCATGGTGCCTGCCACGTAGTGCAGGGATATGTAACATGTTCCGTTTTTACATTACGGTGGGTGCTGCAGCCAGCACCACCAGCCGCAATGTAAAATATAGGCATTGAGATTGCCGTGGTGACGGTCGCATTGTAATGCCTAGTATGGGACCGCTGACAGCATGACGGGCGGTCCCAATCCTGATACGATGGCGGACGGACTTCCGTCCGTCCGCTATCTTAATCAGCCTTTTAGTTCTCAACGGACATCTGAAATTTATTTTTCAGATTCATATTTGAAGATCACAATATATATCATCCATTGATATGCACATAGTCAAGCAACAAAAAATGTTTTGGGAGTTATAATAGAAGGTAAACACAATAATCAGTATTAAAGATCCTACTGTCTTATTTTGTGTTGGATTTTTAGGATGTGGCTTTTATGAAAATTGTTATTGTATCTGTTGTTGCAGCAGAAGTCTTCTATATTTGCCGTTCCTTTTGATTGCTAGTTTTACAGCTCCTATTTTCATCTGCCTTTCTAAGACCAATAATATTCTAACAATATGAACATTTCCAATGTTATGAGGTTTTCTTAGTTCTTGTAAGGTATATAAAACTTTATAAATAAAAAAATATAATTTGTCAGGTACTTACCATCAAGAGCAGGTGAAATTTGATACTAGGGGGCAGATTTATGAGTTCTGGCGCATCTCTGCAAATCAGCAGGGATGCGCCAGAACTGATGCGTCACGCAATTCCCTCCTTGCGGCACCACAGATGCGCCGCATTTATAATGCGGCGCACCATGGTGCAAGGAAGGGCAGATGCGTGACGCATCTTGTGGTGTACGGGCGGCGCATTGCTGGAGTAGCGTCGCAAGTGCGACGCAACTCCTGCAATGTACAGAGGCCACCCATACATAATGTGGTGCGTCACTCCTTACGCCTGCTTCAAGCAGGCATAAGGATTTGACCCAGCAGCGTCGTAAAACTGACTCAGTGAAATCTTGTAGATTTCACTGCGTCAGTTTTACGGGGCTTTCCAACGAGGGAACGCCCACCCTGCGACAGAACGCCCACATGAAACCTGACGCAGGTTTCATGTGGCGCAGGGCTTTACAACGTGACGCATCTGCCTAAATGCGTCACGTTGTAAATAGGTCGCAGGGATGCGCCACGTTTCCGCGCCGTTGCGTGACGCAACGGCGGCGTAAACGTGGCGCAAGTCCGACATAAATCTGCCCCTAGGTGTTGCTGGTAAGTCAAAGTACAGAAAGAAAATGTAGGAGTTACATTAGGTGTAAATTGTGTGCATCAGTATAGCCTCCCATTGGGTTGACAGTACATTTTGAGGTGCAAAATCGCCCCTACTGCAACATTAGGATGAGTGTGAAAAAGTGGTGCAAAGTAAGCAGGTGTGTAGCAATAAATGACTGGGGAAAAAAAATCACATTATGGTGCAAAATCACTCCTGGTACAATATCAGCAGGTACATGAAAACACATTAAGGAACACAATTCACAATCAGGAGCAATATCACATTTATGTGTAGCATCACATATAGGTGAATAATTCACCCTTGATGCAACACCCATAGGCATGTGAAAGCACGAATGAAAGCATTAAATCACATTGGATTCAGAAATACATGTACATGCAAAAACACTTTTAGGTGCAAAATCACGTTCACATGCAAATCATCCTTGTACACAACAGGGAAAAGATATCCAGGTCAAAATTTCACGTCGTGTTAAATCACCCACACTGCTTCATCAACAGTAATTAGTGGAATCTTTTAATTGCTGCGTGTATCAAGAGGGAGAGAGAGGACCAGAAAGCTAGTCCTTATCCCCCGAATTATATGTCAATAAATCAAAAATGGACTAGCTAAATAATCAAAGGAAATAAATTATTTTAATTTATCAAGGACTCAGGTATGCTTTGTCAATGGTTTGTGGCACCTGGTAGGTGTGCTCATAAAGCCCTCACCCACCAACCTAGTTGGTGGCATGCTTCATCATCGGGCCCACCCAGTGACACCTAGCGTGTCCCGGGTGTGCTTCGACGCCTGAAGACAGCGGAGCAGGTATGTCGCTGTGTGTGCGGTGAAGACTGTTATGGATTGTGAATTTAAAACGGCTTGGCGGGGATCCCAGTGCCCAGGGGCAAATACACTTTATTAGCTGGGTCACCGTCAGCGGTTAAAAAATAAGGCTTATGGGATGTTAGAGGCGAGTTACGACCTCCCACATCCTGGGGTGTGTCAACATGTTTCAGCCAGTGCCTTATTACTATGCTGGCTTTCTTCAGGACGGATAAAAAAGGTGTGTGCAATTAAAATTAGTGGGTGTATATCCAGACTATGTGTATACACGCCCTAAAGTGTTTTTCTATGTGTGAGTGGGGAATTCCCATCTCAAGAAAACACGCTGGTTTGTCAAAAGTGCTACTTCATGGTTAGAGAAGTGGCATGGGTTGACCTGAGTTCTTGGTCAGAGCCTGCCGTGGACCTGTACTGCCTCCTTCGCTGCACCGGTGCAACCCTCGGAAGCTTGTTTCTGGTCCAGGGAAGACATGGCTTGGCAGTTGGGGCTGGACTGTTCCCATGAAGCACAGGGTCAGACTGATTTGCATATAGCCATGTCTGAACTGGGGTGGCATAGTCTGGATATACACCCACTAATTTTAATTGCACACACCTTTTTTATCCGTCCTGAAGAAAGCCAGCATAGTAATAAGGCACTGGCTGAAACATGTTGACACACCCCAGGATGTGGGAGGTCGTAACTCGCCTCTAACATCCCATAAGCCTTATTTTTTAACCGCTGACGGTGACCCAGCTAATAAAGTGTATTTGCCCCTGGGCACTGGGATCCCCGCCAAGCCGTTTTAAATTCACAATCCATAACAGTCTTCACCGCACACACAGCGACATACCTGCTCCGCTGTCTTCAGGCGTCGAAGCACACCCGGGACACGCTAGGTGTCACTGGGTGGGCCCGATGATGAAGCATGCCACCAACTAGGTTGGTGGGTGAGGGCTTTATGAGCACACCTACCAGGTGCCACAAACCATTGACAAAGCATACCTGAGTCCTTGATAAATTAAAATAATTTATTTCCTTTGATTATTTAGCTAGTCCATTTTTGATTTATTGACATCTTTTAATTGCTAACACTTTTTTGAGAGCCAAAGTCCTGAGCCTGGCGAAACTTCTGGAGAAATGTGTTCACAAGCAGCTACGCAAACTCATTGAGCAATTTCAGCTTCTCGACCAATTCCAATCGGGTTTCCGCACTGGGCACAGCACTGAAATAGCCATCCCTCATGTTGTGGACGATGCTCTCACTTTACTTGACCAAAATGAAACCTGCCTTTTAATCCTACTCGATCTATCATCGGCTTTTGACACTGTCAAACATGAAAATCTACTCTTCCTTTTGGAACGCAGAATGAGGTTCTCTGGCACGGTCCTTAAATGGTTTGCTTCTTTCCTCAACAACGAACACAAAGGGTCAAATCCAACCAGTCTCCCTCCAACCCGAGTCCCTGCACTCTGGGTGTTCCCCAAGGCTCCTCACTCTCCCCCACTCTCTTCAACCTCTTCCTTGAACCACTGACTGTAATCCTTAAAGACTCCAACATCCAATATCATATGTATGCGGACGACACCCAACTCTACATGAAAATCTCCCCCCCTGATGACATCAAATCTCTTAATGGAACCCTTCTCAAAACCCTTAACTGGCTTACCTCCAACCATCTCAAATTAAACGCCCTCAAGACTGAATTCCTCCTCATTTCACCCACTAAGTAAACCCCCACTGTTTTGAAATTTCTCTGTAACCTCACTGCCCTCAACTGCACTCCGCACATCGTTGATTCCACTAAATCACTGGGAGTTGTTCTAGACAAAAACTTAAACATGCAAGATCACATCAGATCATCAACCAAAGGAGCGAACTTTTAACTCTGCATACTAAGGAAACTCAAACCCTACCTTCCCCAGGATGACTTTAAATCGGCAGTGCAAGCACTTGTCATTTCCAGACTAGAATACGGCAATGTGACTCTTTGCGGTCTGCCTAAACTCAGTTTAGCACCCAGCAGAGCATCTCTAAATGCTGCCACTAGACTTATCACAGGCTATAAGAAGACCAATCACATATAACCGGACCTCAAATCCCTCAATTGGCTTCCCTTTGAAGCTAGGATACAACTTAAGATCGCTTGTATGACCCATAGAGCATTACACTTTAACACCCCTATCTACCTGACATACAAACTGGAACTTTCGGGTGGCTCCAGATCCACAAGGAGTACCGGCACTCTGCTCCTCAAGCCCGAGAAAATTAAGAAGCTTAAAACTTACAATCGCTCATTCTCTGGCATCGCCCCGAGAATCTGGAACTCCCTCCCAGTGGATACAAGACTTATTCCCTCTACTCTTGCCTTCAAAAGGCAAGTCAAAACGCTACTTTTGAACAAACTGCTCTAATGAACTATGCGCTGAACTGAACTTGCTGTTGGGCTCCTATTGCCTCTAAGTGATTTTTATTTTTACTTTTGTCTGGTTGGCTCTTTATTTTTATTGCCCTCCTTTTTCGCTATCACCCTCCTGCTTCCTTTGCCCGACCAATCTCTGCTTGCCCCTGTTGTATATCGACTAAATGTTCCCATGATTTCTCAATCCTACCTATTCTCCTTTGTCTACATATACCCATGTAAAGCGCTCTGATACCCTCCTGGGTCATGTCCGCGCTATACAAAACCTAATTAAATAAATAAATAAAGATACATACATGTTGGTGCAAAATCACAGTGTCACAAATCCGCAGTGTCAGCAAGCAAATGTGTGGCAAATCACTTAGCAGAAAGAGAAACGGTAGAGGAAGATATCATGTTAGTTGCAAACAGTATGCATCACATTTGGAGGACAGCTCCAAATGCCTTTAGTGCAACATCAGAACAAGGATAGAAAACAATTAGGAGCATAATTAACATTTAGGTGTAAAAGATTTTTAGGTGGCAAAACACATTTGGTGCAAAGTGAGCAAGCAGCATTTTAGTATCACATTTGAGCAAAATCAGACCAAGATACAAAATTCCATCACAGTGGAAAATCACCTTGCGCACAACATCAGTAGGTGTATGGAAACATGTTTTAGAGTATGAATTACGTTTAGGAGCAAAACACATGTAGGTGCAAAATCACAGGTTGAGGTGCCTCAACAGAATTTTGGAAAAACTTTTAGGAAGAGAATTGTAACTTAATTCCAATGCACTCACATTTCACTTCCTCATTCATTCACTGAAATGGTAAGCACTTTAAGCATAAGGACTAACACACCTAATGGCTAATAATGGTGAGACTGAAATAATCTTCTGGGCTCATCCCAAACTATGAATGGCAACAGATGAAGGCAGGTAATCCAAAGCCTATTTTCTTGTATGTTTTTTGGTATTGATGGCATGAAGTCTCGCAATCACTTCAAGCTATCTGTAACCAGCCCTAAAATGACTGCCTGATGAAAAACATAGAGGGTACTTAGCAGAAACAGCAGCATTTTGATAGACTTTCAGGCCCTTTTTTGAATCAATGCAAAACTGCATCAACGTTTCTACGCTGTGGTGCGTCCAAACGAGAAAGAAAAAATGCTCCATATCTAACAGAATATGATGCATTGTTTCTCTCCACTAGAGCAAGCGCACTTTTGGCAGGCATGCGCCAACGTACACACCCATGCACCATTGTGAAAGAGTGTGTGCATTCTTTGACATATAGCTTTGTACTAGAATAACTAACTATTCCATAAAGCTTTGTATGTGTGCTTTATAATCCAGTACACATATAAAGTTGGAAAAACAAGGAAAAGTTCAAACATCTCTTCTCGTTAGTCCTGTGTGGCATTCTTTATAGAACCTGACTCGAAGAGGCACACCATTTTGGCACAAATCCTTGTCTACCAGTGTTTATAGATAGGAATGTGCATCAAACCCCATGGGTGGTTTACATGAGAATGCCCCTTCACCACCCATGGATCACCCCATTGATTCAAAGTAACACAAAGTAGCACAATCCTGATTTGCATTGAATAGTAAATCCCAACATAACACAACCTATATCATAACACATAACATTACAAAAGTAATGGAAACCCACTGCAAGGCGTTAGCAAATCTGGACCACAGAGTGAACTGATATTGAAAGTAGAGTCCATCATTACACTGCTCTGGTTGTATTGCTTTTGGTCTAATTTTAGCATAGAGAAATACCCCCATTGCTTCCAGCATTCATTTCCTTCATGACTCCCAGTGATGTAGGCAAATCTCCTGTTAGGCTGTTGTGTGTATGCTTTATTCAAACAGTCCACGTGATGTGAATTGTTATACAGAAATTTCTGCAACACGAAACATCATATCTTTACAACCACAAAAGGAGTTTGCCTGTATGTTTTGCCATATTTTTGAAGAATATTCTGCATGTCAAGTCGGTCCTTTCATGATGTATTTTTAAAGCTACATAACGGCGAGAGCAAAACCTTTCATTGTGTTAAGCATTGATTTGCATAAGTCAGAAACATCCCAATTGCAACAAAATAAACTTTAAGGGACGTGTTTTAGTAGATCAGCAAATTTTAACTTCGTTTGATATCCTGTTTCAATTCAAACCGAATGCAATGGCTTTCCCCAGGGACAGGAGAGGATGTGGCAAAAATAGTACCCAGGTCCTGCGATTTTTGAGGCCCCTCTCACTTAGCAACAGATTTTAGAGCGAACCTTCTCTATTTGTTAATGACAGGGTAGCTAACATGTTTGCTACCATTAGGTGGCACCAAACCCTAAATTTGCTGCGTTTTATATCTTTACTCCACAACATTTTGTTTCCAATGAACTATTCAGTGAGGAGAAAAAAATCTACTTTTTATGGCAGTTTTATATAGCGCGAACTAGACCTGAAGTTATTAACAGCTTTAAGCGCCAGTTGCATTACAGACGGGCACGCTGCAAATGGTTTTGCCCAGATTCACAGAATGTTTGATTGCGCCTACCGCCAGACTCGAACCTGCTTCTTCAGCTTCTGAGTCGGCCGCGCTAGCCTTTAAGCCACATTCTCTGCACTCAGTCCCACTTTACAATAGATGATGGCCAGAACCATAATATTCTGAGAAAATTATCCGTTCGCCGGCTCCGCGCTCTGAATAGCCTTCCTGCGCTTTTGTATCATTTCGGACAATTTTTGCAGGCATTCTGCTAGCCCGTAGCCGGTGGTGGCGCAGCAGGTCTGCATGTGCCAATCACGGTCGAGCAGCCTCAGCCCCAGCTCTTCCTCCAGCACTGAGGGGCTCTGTGCCCTGGCTAGGTCCTGCTTGTTGGCCAGGACCACCAGCGGCACACCCCGCATCTCGCGGTACTCCAAGATGGCGTCCAGCTCAGCCCGGGCCTCGGGGATGCGCGCGGTGTCCGCGCTGTCCGCCACAAAGAGCAGCGCGTCCGCGTGGGTGAAGTAGTGCTTCCACAGGGCCCGGATGTTTTTCCTACCGCTCACATCCAATATGGTGAAGGACTCGTTGTTCACCGTCCTCACGGTCTCCACGTTGAAGCCAATGGTGGGGATGGTAACCACGGCCTCGTTGAGCTTCAGCTGGTACAGGATGGAGGTTTTGCCCGCAGCGTCGAGACCCATCATCACAATCTTGGCTTTGAGGCCATAGAATCCAATTAATGCGTCTTTAATTATACTCAGAAGCTGGCCCATGGCGGGGTCCAGAAGCTATATGTAACTCTTTTGCTATTTCCTCATCTTTATCTGAAGCCAAAACCTTCTGTTGGTATTGGACCACGCCCAGCTTTGCTATGCATACCTTTGACAGGTTTCACTCCGTCCTTTAGGTGTACGCGGTTTAAAATCCTCATTGTTATGTTTTCTTCCGGTGCTTAGCAACCACTGGAGGCGAAGGTCACTAGAGATCCTCCTGCCTGTATTCTTAGCTGTCACCCTGCGCACTGCTGGAGCCCATGACGCTGGAGGCGACGGCTGCTTCCGGGTCGACAAAGTAGAAGGAATGACACAAGAAAGACTTTTGCAGGCCGCAGGCACACCTTCAGCTTTTGTACAGCTAAGGCTTTTTCCTACATTTTTAAATTTGAACGACTTTTACATTTAAACAGCACAATCTAAGAGATGTCATTCAAGGAACTGAAAGAACGTTAGTTGAAATATATTTAGGCCCTGAATTTGGAAATAGGGATTTTGGCAATAGATGGCGTGCGACCTCTGTAATATTGCTGGTTCACCCCAAATGAGGACACAGTGATGCTTGGTGCTTCCAGCAGGATCGTTTATTAGGGAGAGGTGTGGCGCCGCGGCCAGGCGACTGACGCTGGAATCTGGGGATCACGGTTCGATCCCCGGCTCCGGCGGCAGGTTAGCCCAGCACCATGTGACTCTGGGCAATAGCTCGCTTAATCTTCCCAACGGCCCCCAGCGCCTAGAGACCCTTACGGGTGAGGGTGATTGTGCGCTTTACAAATGTGGATTATTATTATTATTGCAGTATGGGCATAACTATTCATAAGAGCGCCGAGCGTCTACACAGGACAGGCTCCGGTCGCTTCTGCTTCGCACTCTCAATCAATCAGTCAATCAGGAGTTTGTTAAAGCGCGACTACTCACCCGTAAGGGTCTCAAGGGTTGGGGGGGGTTGGGGGGGGGGGGGGGGGTCTGTCGAAGAGCCATGTTTTGAGGTTTCTTGTGAAGATGGGGAGCGATGTTGTCTGTCTGAGGTGGAGCGGAAGGGCGTTCCATGCTTTGGCCGCGAGGAAGGAGAAGGAGCGGCCTCCCGATCTGGTCTTTCTGGTGCAGGGGACCACAGCGTAGGAAAGCTGGGCTGATCGTAGGGTCCTTTGGGGTGCATGGAATTTGAGTCGGCTGTTCAGGTATGCTGGTCCGGTGCCGTGGAGGGCCTTGTGTGCGTGGGTGAGCATCTTAAAGGTGATTCTCGCCTCGACGGGGAGCCAGTGGAGTGTGCGCAGGTGCTGGGAGATGTGGCAGTGTTTTGGCAGGTTGAGGACCAGTCTTGCGGCGGCGTTCTGGATGTTCTGTAGCTTGCAGATGAGGTTTTTGTTTATTCCGGCGTAGAGTGCGTTGCCGCAGTCGAGTCTGCTGGTGACCAGGGCGTGAGTGACTGTCTTTCGGTGTTCGAGGGGGATCCATTTGAAGGTCTTACGAAGGAGGCGGAGGGTGTGGAAGCAGGAGGATGAGACAGAGTTGATCTGGCGGTCCATTTTGAGCTCGGAGTCCAGGATGATTCCCAGGTTGCGTGCGTGGTCTGTGGGGGTTGGAGGGTTTCCGAGGGCGGTGGGCCACCAGGTGTCACTCCAGGCGTCGGGGTTTGGGCCCATGATGAGTACTTCTGTTTTGTTGGTGTTTAGTTGTAGGCAGCTGTTTTTCATCCATTTGGCGACGGCTTCCATGCCTTCTCGAAAGTTGCGTCTGGCGGTGTTGGGCTCGTTGGATAGGGAGAGGATGAGCTGGGTGTCGTCTGCATATGACACGATGTTGAGTCCGTAGGTTCTGACGATGGGGGCAAGTGGAGCCATGTAGATGTTGAAGAGCGTCGGGCTGAGGGAGGAGCCCTGGGGGACTCCGCAGGTGATAGGTGTGGGGTCCGAGAGGAAAGGGGGGAGTCTGACCCGCTGCGTCCTGCTGGAGAGGAAGGAGCAGATCCAGTCGAGGGCCTTGTCCTGGATTCCTGCATCGTAGAGTCTGCGTATTAGGGTGCAGTGGGAGACTGTGTCGAACGCCGCTGATAGGTCGAGGAGGATGAGGGCTACTGTTTCTCCTTTGTCCAGTAAGGTGCGGATGTCGTCTGTTGCGGCGAGGAGGGCGGTTTCCGTACTGTGGTTTTTTCTGAAGCCGGATTGGGAGGAGTCGAGGATGTTGTGTTCTTCAATGAATGTGGCGAGTTGGCTGTTGATGGCTTTCTCGATGACTTTCGCTGGGAACGGGAGCAGGGAGATGGGTCTGTAGTTTTTGAGGTCGGTGGGGTCCGCTGAGGGTTTCTTTAGGAGGGGGTTGACCTCGGCGTGTTTCCAGTCGTCGGGGAATGAGGCGGTCGCCAGGGAGCGGTTGATGGTTTGGCGGAGGATGGGTGCGATGGTGTTGGCGGCTCTGTTGAAGATGTGGTGGGGGCAGGGGTCCATGGGGGCCCCTGAGTGGATTGACTTCATTATCTTCAGTGTGTCTTCGGTGGTGAGGGCTGTCCAGTCATCAATCGCTGGTTTCCGGGTGTCGGGGGTGGTTGGTGAGGGTTCAGTGTGTTGGTTGTCTTCGTCGAAGTTGTCGTAGATGCTCTTGATTTTGTGGTGGAAAAAGATGCTGAGTTTGTCGCAGAGGTCTTGTGAGGGAGGGATGTCGGTAGACTCGCTGGTGGGTTGGGCGAACTCCTTGATGATGCTGAAGAGTTCCTTGCTGTTGTGTGCGTGGGTGGAGATTCTGTCTTCAATCGCTTTTTTCCTCGTTTCTCTGATGAGTTGATGGTAGGCGTTGGTGGCGGCTCTGAAGTTGTTGTGGGCTTCTGTGGATTTGGTGTTTCTCCAGGCCTTTTCGAGGCGGCGGCATGTGCGCCTGGACTCTCGAAGTTCGGTGGTAAACCATCTGGCTTTCTTGGCACGGGTATTGTTGTTTTTCTTGAGGGGGGCTATGGTGTTGGTGCTGTCCGAGATCCATCTATGCAGGGTTCGGGCTGCGGTGTTGGGGTCATCGTTTTCCGCGATGGTTGGGGTGGAGTTGTTGAGGGAGGAGGTGAGCTGGTCATCGGTGATTTTGGTCCAGTTTCTTTGTGGAAGCAGGTGCTGGTGTCTGTGGATGGTGGGTGTTCTGAAGGTGAAGTGGACGCAACGATGGTCGGTCCATGGGAGTTCGGTGGTGTGGCTGAAGGTGATGGAGTTTCCTGTAGTGAAGAGGGGATCGAGGGTGTGTCCTGCTTAGTGCGTGGGCTCGGTCACGATCTGGCGGAGTCCAATGTTGTGGAGGTTGTCCAGGAGGGATGTGGTGTTGGGGTCCAGTTGATTGTCGAGGTGGAAGTTGAGGTCTCCCAGCAGGGTGTAGTTGGTGGATGCGATGGCCTGCGGGGAGATAATGTCCGTGATGGAGTTGGCGAAGCGTCCGCGGGGTCCAGGGGGTCGGTAGATGAGGGTTCCTCGGAGGGCGGCGGTGGGGCTGGCCAGTATCTTGAAGTGATGGTGTTCCATCAGTTCTGTGGACTCGTCAGGGAGTGTGCTCAGGCGCAGGCTGGATTTGTGGACGATGGCGATTCCTCCTCCTGGGTGGATGGGGCGGTCCTTCCTGGAGATCTTGTATCCTTGGGGGATGGCGATGGCGATGTCCGGTCCCGAGGTGCTGTTGGTCCAGGTTTCGGTGAAGAACGCTACGTCTGGGGTTGTGCTGTCGAGGAGGTCCCAGATTTCTGTGGCGTGTTTGTGGAGGGATCGGACGTTGAGGAGGATGCATTGCAGGGTCTTTAGTTCGGTTGTGTTCTTGTGGGCGGGTTGTGCTGGATCCGTGTTCTTGGCGGTGCTGCAGGTGTGCCGGCAGCGGTGACAGCTGAAGGGTCCATGGGTGTCGACTGGTGATGCTAGCTTGCAGTTGTTGTTGCAGCCTGGGTTGAGTGCGATTCCTTTCTTCTCCTGCGCATGTGTTCCGCTCTCGCTCCGGCGCACCGCGTCATCACGCAGGAGCGTCGGGAGCTAGAGCGCAACACTACATATCTCCTCTTTTCCAATAACACAGTGAAAATCATAAGTCCCAAAGTTCAATAGTCATTTACTTCAAAGTCTTTAAATCGAGTGGGTCGGACCACTATCCTCCCAGCACGGGGCGTCTTACCGGAGTAGATTCTTCACGGGTACCTTCACGTGCGGGACTTCTCACCATCCTCTGTGTCCCAGTATCATTCTCAGTGGAAGTGGTTTTTCTTGTTGTCGCATTTTCCTCTACACTTAATTCCTCGCACTCTTCTTTCTCTGCTTGCAATTGTCCTTCCTCTTGACTTTCCCCTCCTGCGATCATCTCTTCTGTCCCACTGGCTTGTCTCCGGTCACCTAGGTCATTCTCTTGGCTTGTGGGCCATTGCACAATCTTGTTGATTTTTGCCATGCGGTCTTGGGACCACACTTTTCCATCACTAAGTAAAGCGGCTCTTCCATACACCTCCTCCACTTGCAGGGGTTTGCTGTACTTGCTTTCTCCTTTCTTTCTGAGTGTGGCAAGCTTGACTCTCACCCATTCCCCTCTCTCTAGATCCGTGTCTTTGGTATTGCGTCTCCTATTGTAATGATCGGTGTACACCTTCTGGGCCTTTTCCAGGTTGTGCTGAACAACGGCTGGTGACCACTTGCTCGTGATCATCTTCTCTCTCCAGACAACGTTGTCTCTCGTAAAGGGGAGTCTACCCCTCAAAATCTGGAAGGGGCTGTAGCCTATCGAGGCCGGGGTGATTCTGTAGGCCCACAGCATGCTCTGTATCTCCACTTACCAGTCTTTACCTTGCATTATTGCGGCCTGTATGGATCCCATCAGGACACGGTTGAACCTTTCTACTTGTCCGTTGCTCGCGGGATGGTACACTGAGGTGTGTTTGGACTTAATCCCATTTCTCTCCATATATCTGGCCCATTTTTCCGAAGTAAATTGCGGCCCATTTTCACTTAGGATTGTCCTTGGTATCCCTTCACATAGAAACACTGAGGTGAGAAATTTCAACACCGCTTCAGAGTCCATGACTTCTTGAACATCTACCTCTGGCCATTTGGAGTATTTATCCACAACAATACTTTGCTGTTCCTCCGGTGTCTAGCACTGGTCCTAAGATGTCCACTGCAAAGTCTTCCTATGGGTTGCGGGGTTGCTCAAACGTACCTAAAGCCGGTCTCAGGGGTTTAAAAATCTTGTCCGCTCCCTGGCACTGGTCACACTCCCTCACATGTCTCTCTATTTGAATGTCCATGCCAGGCCACCAGTACATTTGTTTCACACGTAGTTTCGTCTTCACGATGCCGAGGTGCCCCTCATGTAGCTGGCTCAGCAGTAGCGGGATTAAGGTCGTGGGGGGAACCACTTTGTCGCTGCGGTACATGAAGATTCCCGAGTCACTCATTGACAATTCCTCCCGCACTTCATAGAATTTCCTCAGGTTTTCTTTCAGCTTTTTCTTCTCTGGCGAACCTGCGATCAGATAGTGCTTGACTTCTTTCATCTCACCGTCACCCTCATAGGCTTGGGCCCATTCTTGCCTGCTGATTGTTCTTTCCCAGTCTTCCATCGCAGCCACCATTTCGTCCGCTCCTGGTGAAACTTCAGGTGCATCTTCCATGGCCGAGGCCCGACTAAGGTAATCTGCTACCCTATTGCGTGTCCCTGGGAAGTACTCCACGTCATAAGTGTATTCCAATAATTTGAGGGTCATTTTTGCTATGCGAGGTGTTGCCGTATCATACCCACTTGAGGTGAGCACCTTGACCAGTGGTTTGTGGTCGGTTTGCAGTTTGAAGCGGGTGCCCCACTGGAACTGCCTGAATTTCCCCATGGCCCATGTCACGGCTAGCATCTCTTTTTCGATGACGCTGAATTTCTGCTCTGTGGGTGACAACGACCGGGAGGCGAAGCTAAGGGTTTCCACGGTATTATCATCTCTCTCCTGCGCCAGTACCGCTCCTAAGCCTCTTTCACTGGCGTCGGTTGTCAGGATTGTGCAACCTGAGGGGTCGTATCCATGCAGTGGCACCGCCTGACTTATGTTGATTTTCGATTCCTCAAACTCGCCTTGGGCTTCACCATCCCATTGGAACGTCGTCTTATCTCTTATGAGTTGTCTGAGCCTGTGAGTCTTAGAACCAAAATGTCTGACAATTTTACTATATTACTCAGCAATTCCCAGGAATGATCTCACTTCATCCTTGTTGACTGGAGCCTTGGCGTCACAAATTGCTTTCACGTTTTGCCTTTTCGGGGTGTTTCCGTGACTCCCTATCTCATGCCCGAGATAGGTGACTGCCGACATGCCCAGCTTGCACTTGTCCCACTCAGCGGTGAGGCCCTTCTCTTGTAACACCGTCAACACTTTGGCCAGTTTCTTATCGTGGTCTTCTCGGTTCGTCCCCATTATCAGGATGTCGTCCTGAAAGTATTGGACGCCTTCCACATCTTTGAAAACAGCCGCCGCTGACGCCAGTCCGAAAGGCATGCGGCGATACTTGTAACACCCAAAAGGTGTGATGAAGGAGGTGAGCCTCCTGCTCGCTGGGTGCAAGTCTATTTGATGGTATGCTGAGGTTAGGTCAATGGTGGAAAACCATGTCACCCCTCTCGTTTTGGCCAACATCTCTTCGATCCTCGGTAATGGGAATTTCTCAACTATAAGGCATTTGTTGAGTTCGCGCAGGTCCACA
Source organism: Lissotriton helveticus (assembly GCF_964261635.1). Taxonomy (NCBI): domain Eukaryota; kingdom Metazoa; phylum Chordata; class Amphibia; order Caudata; family Salamandridae; genus Lissotriton; species Lissotriton helveticus. The sequence continues at coordinate 1,920,603,580 of NC_136065.1, forward strand.
CAAAGACGCACCTTGCCGTTGGGTTTTCTGGCCACCACTAAGGGCGCCAACCATTCTGAGCTGTCGATTGGTTCAATTATTCCTTGCTCCTCTAGTCTCTGTAGTTCCTATTGGACGGCATCCTTAACCGCAATAGGGATGTTTCTGACTTTGTGGGACACCGGACTCTCATTTTCCTTGAGAAGTATCTTGTGTACGAATTTCTCGAGTTTGCCAACTGTACCTCCAAACACTTTGGGGAAGTCTTGCTTCAATTTCTCCAGCTCTGGCCAACTGCCTTCATCCGTCAGTAGCACTTGTTCCTTGCCGCCTGGGTCTAATTTTATTCCGAGGTCCCCCTGGTCTCTCCATCCCAGCACAGAGGGTCCTCGCTCCGCTACGTATAGCTTGCATACTGCCGATCTCCCCCTGAATTCAAACTTCAGGGTTCGGTACCCTACCATGGGATTTAGGTTGTTGGTGTACGAAATCAGTCGTATGTCCGGCGGATCTAATTTCGGGCCAAGACTGGGTCTGAATTCTTCTTCCCATACCGATCTCTGTACAATGGAGTACGGCGATCCAGAGTCAATCGCTATTCGGATTTTCACCCCTCCAATCAGCATGTCTGCTCGTGGTTTGTCTGAGCGTTTGCCCGTTCCTTCTAATACTTGTTCTTCGACACATAGAACCATGTCGTCGTCCTCCAGATCTTCTTCTGCTGGGTCTCCCGATTGGGGTTGCGCAATGTACTTCACCATTGACTTCTTCCCTTTCTTGCGACACACTTTCTCGTAATGTCCGATCAAGCCGCAGAACGTGCATTTGGCGCGAAATGCTGGGCATCGCTGGTCCTGGGCTGTGTGTGCTGTGCTTCCACACCTGTAGCACGTGAATCTGTTGTCCATGGACTGTTTTCCTGGCTGTCCCGGTTTTCCTGCCCACTTGGACACGTTTCTCCCGTCTCCAGCAGCTCCTCTCTGCCTGTTTGGGGACTCGGCTTCGTCAATCTTGTTGACCATCATTCTTTGGGCGTTTTCCTTTTGCGCCGCTTCAGCGCCAAGGTTTTGAGAGTTCAGCTTTCTTTACCATTGCGATCACCTCTTTTAGTGTTGCTTCTCCGTGTGCCCACAATTTATCCTGTACTGATCTGTTTGTGGTGTGCATTACAATTTGATCTTTGATGAAATCGTCTTGAAGTTGTACATATTTACACGTGATCGCTAGTCGTCTCAATGCTGCGACATAATCTTCTATGGATTCTCCTTCTTCTTGCTTCCTTTGTTGGAAGTTGAACCGATCAATGGAGACACACACAGCCGGGCGATAGTGATTGTCTAGGTCTTCCAAGGCATGCTTGAAGACGTCGTTGTCCGCTGCTTGTCTCGTCGCGGGTACGATATTTGCGAACACCCTTATTCCTTCAGGACCCAAATTGTGTAACAGTAACCGTTTTTTTCTGGCGCTAGGAAATGCTTCCCCGTTTTCATCTTCCAAGGCTTCTACATAGTTTTTGAAGTATTCCCTCCAATCCTCCCAGTTCATCTGGGGTTCACCTGGTCTGGGTAGAAATGGAATGGGTGCCGTGAGGGATGTTGCCTGGTTACTCATCTTGGGCACTACCCTCGGTCCTTCACCTTGGTTCTCGGGGCTGCCTGGTGCACTGTTGTCTTCTGCTTGGTCGGAATCTTCTCCCTGGCTTTTGGGGCTGCCGGGTGTGCGGGTATTTCCGTCCTGTAACTTGCTGGGGAGTTGTTCTTTTTCATCCCCCGTGCCACTATCTCCTTTTTCTGCCAGGGCCTCAGTGGAGTGTCGTCACAGCCCTACCTTGCTGCTCCTGGGACGTTTTGTGGTAGGCCCTGGGCCACGTGGCGCCGTTGGTTGGGACTTGTGCGCTTCTGCCGCGCTCTTTCGTGAATAGCATGCTTCCACCCTGTAGCGTACTCTCTTTTCTCTCTTTGCCCCCTCAACGATTTCCGACCTTGGCGCGTAGCTGGCGTTGCAGTCGCAGCAATTTTCGTTGTTTTTTTCTGGGGTGAAGTTGGTGGGGGATCCCACTCCTCGTCGCCACTGTAATATTGTTGATTCACCCCAAATGAGGACACAGTGATGCTTGGTGCTTCCAGCAGGATCGTTTATTGCAGTATGGGCATAACTATTCATAAGAGCGCCGAGCGTCTATACAGGACAGGCTCCGGTCGCTTCTGCTTCGCACTCTACATTTCGCGCGCTTCCTTTCTTCTCCTGCGCATGCGCATGTGTTCCGCTCTCGCTCCGGTGCACCGCGTCATCACGCAGGAGCGTCGGGAACTAGAGCGCAACACTACAACCTCGGCGCAAAAATGATTGCCGGATTGGCGTGGGAGGTAGATATAACTGGCCCACTGGTGCGCCGGAAATGACAATAGGTAGCGCCGGACCCCGAGTGGGTCCAATACTAGACTTGTCGGAGTTTGTGCCCTCATATGGTACTAAGGGGACCGTGTAAAGAAGGACACTGGATGAATTAATTCAGGAATCCTTTAATAAGTTGAAGAGCTGAACAAACATCTGGCAGATTCATCAGCAAGCAATAACTGTCTCCTTTGAACATATACATTCCAAATGACCAAACTGTATTCTGCATGACCTAGTAAGGTATTCCATATGACATAGTACAATTCCACACAGTACAACCACCTACAAGGTACTAACAGATAAGAACACAACACATCTCCCTTCTATCCAAATAATAAAATAAAAAACATTAGCAAATTTGCAACAACCTATAAAATACAATTTTGTTATACAAATTATACAAGGTAATTATTTGTTACTGACAATGAAATCCTTCAACCATGAAGGAGCCATCCTCCCCCTTGACAAATGACGAACAACATCAGATTCATAATTCCTAGAAGAATTACAATTGTTAGAAGTTTCATGTGTGGAAGAAGTATTGAACTCACTAACCTGGTTATCAGATACAAGACTATGGTGTTCAGAAACTTCTCCATTAAGTTGAGAATCAGATGAGGCATGAGGCCATTCATTGCCAAAATCATCTGGCATCCAGTTATGACTAGTAAACATGGTACCAAGGAAGTTCCAATTAATATTGGTGATTTGGTACGAGTTAAAAAACCTGGTTGGATTCGTAAGGGAGACTCTGCATTTTATGAACCAACTCAGGTGGGTTGACTGGGTCTCTGGTGATTGGGATCATCAGCTATGTCCGTATACAGGTCAGCCATCCCAGCTGCCAGCTAACGGATATGTATGGAGTGCGCTAGCTCTCCGCAACCCTGATGAGGGTGGCAGTGCCGGAAGCGAGGACACATGACTGACGGCCGAATTCGGCATCGGGAAACTGCCAGACTCGCCAGTCCAGGAGAGAGACCTGGTCCCCGCCTGAAGCCACAATAAATTACCGGGTGAGCCTTGCAGATTGCAGACGGAGTCTGAGGGGGCCGCAGGACGGGGGTGCCATCTGGTGCGGCCGCAGCCGGAAAAGAGTAAACGCCAGAAACCGCGCCCGCCGATAAATCTCTCTCTGGGGACCCCGAAGGCTCTGCGGAATACACACAATTGCCCTCAACCCCAGGAGGTCACGTTTTTGAGCAAATGTGAACCGAAAGACCTGCCATGCTGGCCAAATAATTAAATGACCGATCGGCCAGACACAGCTACACAGAAAGCAGTGAAGATCCCCACTGGTGCGACAGAAGCTGCGGGACGCACGAGGGGGCTGATGCCTGACCCCATCAAGGCGGCCGTTCGGACCTCAAACAAGCAATGTAACCGCGAGGCCATGGGTGGCTGTAGCGACACCAAAGAGGAACTTAGAGGCTTAACGAGACTCTTAAGGGACTGAATGAGGCATCTGGGGGGCATTGGAAGAGTGTCTCATACTCATTCTGTGAGCCTGACCTTAAAATGGACACCATACCGAGACCAAAGTGACTCATACACTCGGCGTGCCTGACTTCGACATGGCCACCGCACCCGGGTCTTGGAATCACATCTACAGACAAGCTAAAAATGATGAGGATCGTTCCGAGATCAGATTATTGTCGCGGCGAGATGCACGAGCTGGGATTGAACTCCTGTGGTCCCGTGGGTTCCCTCCTGCTGCTTCTTCGTCCGCCCGGAGTAAAATGAGGAGAGAGGTGGGCTTGGAGGCTAGAGTTTTTATCTAATACTCAGACTTTCAACTGGGAGCCCAGTCTGTTCTTAATGAGATCCTCATCCCCAGTCTAACGCCTCCTCCCAAGTACTAGCTCACCCCTGAAAGGACTCAAGATAGTGTCTGAAGCTCAACACCAGCCTTCCTTGCTTGCCTTTAAAGGGAGACTGAAAACAACATCTTGGTTAACCCTTTCTCGTTGACCAGCCCCAATCCTCCAAAGTTACTACAGACATGGAGACCCCACCTCTCAACTAATAACGAAACCTCCTCCACATCTAGGAAGGAACACAGGCTCATCATAAAAAGCAAACACATCCTTTGATGAGTAGTGATGGTTCTAGTGATGGAGTTTGCAAAGAAAATAAAGCCAACAGGTATTGCCAATTTGACTGGAAAGGACTTCTCAAGATGGCCGACTGGTGAGGAGCACCGGCCGGGAGCTCCCAACCAGGCATCGCCTTTACTGCTTGTTAAGAGGTGCCTTCCCAAGCGACTGCTCCCCTAAAAAGAGGGCCTCTCAATGACTCTCAATTTTCTATTCAAGGTACCCTTTTATTTACTACCTGCAATAGCCCAATATGATTGGTGGGGCGATCGACCAATTAACACTGCCTGACCCTAAAATGGTGACTGCGCTAGTAGCACTTGCTTAATACCAGTCTAGGGGAATTAACGCTTTACCTCACTCATACCAGATCCTTAACTCTTCACTTGCCAGCTGCCCATTTGTTATCTGGGTACAATAGCGAGCATCTTCATTGACTCTGATCTCCCTGCATATATGATGACGCCCGCCTAGTGGAAACCTGACATTCCACATCATTTGTGACTGTACATTCAGCATCCACGCACTTCTGACACGATAGTGCAGAAGCCTGCTAAACACCTCCCAATCGCATGAATGGTTCGCTTTGGACTACAGATACCACAGACAGAGGCATGGAGCGCGAAGCTGCACGATACCCCCCTATTACTGAGTTGACCTAACGCTTAATCTTGACACTGGACTTAATGACTATGTGACCCCATCTGAGCTGTGGGCCCATTTACTCTTACTTCCTGGGCCCCCACAAGGTATTTCTCTACCACTGCTAATCTGCCAGAACTGTAATGCTTAGCCCCGTGTTACTACCCCCCCCCCTACAGTCCCTCTATTCCTCTATTGGGGACTTGTTTCTTCTGTGTTTGACTATGCAACTGTAACAATTGTAATCTTGTTTTTCGACCGCCGAGACCTGAGCAACATGGCTGATGCCCGGTGGAGCTGCTAGACAGCTATCGAGGAAATCCGCCCTGGCTCACCACCTCGGCTGTCACCTACCCAGCGGACATTGGGCACTGTTCTCCCTGTCTCGTCGATGCAGCCGTAACTAATGTATCCTAGTTTTCCCTGACCGCTGAGACCTGAGCTACATGGCCGATGCCCGGTGGAGCTGCTAGACAGCTATAGAGGAGATCTGCCCTGGCTCACCACCTCGGCCGTCACCTACCCAGCCGGACATTGGTTAGGTGACGGCTCCCTGCCCTGGCTCCTTCCTCCCCCTCCCTTCCACGAATTACTATAACATTGTTATTTTGCCTATGTTTCACTATGCTCTGGTAACGGAAGTAATTTGTAACTTGTAATGCTACGATTCCTCATGTAAAGCGCTCTGATACCTCCGGGTCTAGCTAGCACTATATAAAACTCTTCAAATAAAAATAAATAACATAAATAAATAAAAATTAGAGTTAAAGATGGTAAAGTTTGGAATTTATCAAGAATTGCAAAGTGCAAACCCATTGTTTCTGAGTCCTTACCCAATGTTTCAGAGTCCTTAACTAGTCATAACTGGATGCCAGATGATTTTGGCATTGAATGGCCTCATGCCTCATCTGATTCTCAACTTAATGGAGAAGTTTCTGAACACCATAGTCTTGTATCTGAGAACGAGGTTAGTGAGTTCAATACTTCTTCCACACATGACACTTCTAACAATTGTAATTGTTCTAGGAATGATGAATCTGATGTTGTTCGTCATTCGTCAAGGAGGAGGATGGCTCCTTCATGGTTTAAGGATTTCATTGTCAGTAACAAATAATTACCTTGTATAATTTGTATAACAACATTTTATTTTATAGGTTGTTGCAAATTTGCTAATGTTTTTATTATGTTTTTTTTTAATCATTTGGATAGAAGGGAGATGTGTTGTGTTCTTATCTTAGGGTGGCTAACTGCTCTGATACCTCCGGGTCTAGCTAGCGCTATATAAAACTTTTCAAATAAAATAAAATAAATTGGTACCCCTATTGGTCACCTCTCATCGGGCAGGACACCTTGTAACCGCTGCCACCCCTTGAGAGCTTTCCGTACCATGAAGGTACCTGTGGGATCACCCCCCCCTTTCACTTTTGCGAAGAAGGAAATTGCTGCGATGTGCCGTCTGGCTCCTGCCGCAGCGAGCCCCACTTTTCGCATGGATGCTAAATAGGAGACTAACGATACGTCACTCTGCCACTTCTGTTCCCACTGGTCCCCCAAATAATAGCAATACGCCCAAAATGCCCCTTCGTATGTCTTTCTGGTGCTGGGAGCTAGGTTAGCTGCCACAAGGTCCGATAACTGGGGGCATCAATCTGCCAAAGTTGTTCTGGGAAAGGCGTTGGCCGTGCTGCTGCCTCCCGGTGGTGAGCCCTGAATACCTGCATTTTAAAGCGAGACAAAGCATCAGCGGCATTGTTGTGTACCCCCGGCACTTGTTTTGCTCTAAACAACACATTGAGTTTCATGCATCTCAGTATAATTTCTTTGAGCAACCGCAGTATCATATTAGAATGTGCCGTCAGGGAATTAATGCACTGTACCACGGCCATGTTGTCAGACCAGAAAACGACACTTTGGTTTCCTATTTGCTCAGGCCAAACTGACAATGCCACCAGGATGGGGAACAGTTCCAGAAAGCTTATGTTATTCGTGATCCCAGACTGCTCCCACCGGAGGGGCCAATGCTGCGCTACCCATACTGCTCCAAGGATGGCACCAAAACCCTCCCTCCCTGCTGCGTCTGTCATTAGACCGATCTCTGGGCTCGATCTCAAGGGACCCGGCCACACCACCCTGCCATTGAACTCGCGCAGGAACGCCTGCCATATCTAAATGTCCTGCTTGACTTCGCCAGATAGCCTGGTGTGATGGTGTTTCTCCCTAAGCCCTGACATCTCCTGCACTTTTGAGCGTGAGAATGGTCGTGCCATGGCGATTATTTTCAGCACAAAATTCAGCTGACCCACTGTTAGACCTGTCTGCTTTTGGATGGTCTCGCCCTATGTTTTCTTTTCCTTTCTGCCTCACATTTCTTTTTCCACCAATCCTTTTTGTGTGGCCTTAGGTCTACGAGTGCCCCACCATTACTAATTAGTGCTAAGGCACAGTTGCGCCTTCCTAAAATGGTGGGTAGAGAGAGTTCCTAAGATGGACGCCTGCTAGGAATTACCTCACAGCTCCGGCCCATAGGATTACATTAGAGGGTTCCAGAACCTGCCGGTCCACTCTGGTGACCTGGGCCCAGGCTATATAAGGGAGGACACGGGGCGGCCATTTTGTCATTACTGGGCTGGCTGGAGTGCAAGCTATAGAGTAAGGGGGATTGTATTACTGGCTAATCTGACTGCTCCTAGGGGCTACAAGTTGGTTGGTTGTGGGTGTTGACCTCCTTCCTGTTGACCTGGCCCTGCCTGTGGGAAGAACTGCGAGCATCACGTCCCAGTATGGCCACCCATTAAGAAGACTATCTTATTACATCAGCTGGTGAGAGTGGATTTGCCCCAGCCCCAGAGAACTTGAGAAGGGGGTGCTGTAGGCTATTAAGGCAACTCAGACTGAGGGTCTTCCACCACGACCCCTGAGGTGAAGCGAGGTCTTAATTTTTGCCCTTCATTGCTGATTTGCCTGATTGATGAGAGCTAACCTGGTTGGCAGCGCTTATTGTCTAGTTCCCCTACAGCTACATCAGTCAGAGCCCCCCTTTCCCCCTTTTGTTTCACTCTTTGTGCCCTCACTGAGGCGCTGTGTGCCGAGGCTGACAGATAACTCCAGTCATTTCGTTGGCCTGAGCGTGGAAATAGGCGGAGTGGTTCCCGCGTCAGGCGTGAGGAGTGGGGAGGCGACGCCGGCTCGGAGAGAGACGCTGGGCTGGGTCGCTTAGCAACCGGACTCCCGTCTAGCGCGTTACCTCTCTCTCCGACGAGCCAGAGCTTCCCGCTGAGGCAGAGGCGGCCGCGACCATCCGGAAGGCCGAGGTGATCCACAGTTGACTCCCCAGTGTAGCGGGAGTGAGAGTGCAAGGAGGCCCTTACGCTTCAAGGCCTCTAAGAAGTTTACCTCGCGGCTCAGCTGTGACCCCATGCCCGCCTCAGGCGAAGTGCCGAGACCTGAGCGGGAGGAAGGGGGAAGATCGAGCCACAAATACGCTCCCAGGATGTTGAATCACAGGCGCTGATCGGGCGCAACGGTATTTGGGGATCACACAGTGGAGGGTGGAACGGTAGGAGAGAAGCTGTACAGGGAGGGGAGGGGGAAAACTAAACGGAAGCAGGAGTGCTAAGAGTTAATTCCCTAAGGAAAACCACACTCTGACAACAAAGTGACTAACTTAAATCATAAGAGTGGGTGACAAACTTCCATCCCCTCTCGGGAATAAGACCTCTCTAAGCATATTTTCCTACGCAGGAGTGAAGGAGAGACAGCACACCTTGAATGAGAAACCGGTGTGATTTTATACCAAATGCCTTTATCAGCTTAACTCAACTTAATGCGGAAGATCTGCTAAAATAGAATTTCATTCAACTTTGCTTGCTCCAAGCAGATTCACATGTTTATTACAGTAACATACAATGGGGCAGATTTACAATAACTGGCGCATCCCCATGGATGCACCAGTTATTGTGCGCCGCAGCTCCGCCACCCATGGTGCGCCGCATTTACAATGCGGTGCACCATGGGGCAAAAACGACACAGATGCGTCACGCATCTGTGCCGTAAAGGCGGCGCATTGCTGGATGTGCGTCGCAAGCGCGACGCAGCTCCAGCAATGCTCTGGGGGGCCCTATCTGTCCAATGCTGCGTCAAGCCTTACACCTGCTTCAAGCAGGCGCAGGGTTTTGACGCAGCATTGTCCTAAAAGTGCCTGCGTGAAATCTTGTAGATTTCACGCAGGCACTTTTGCGAGGCGCACCTGCCCCGGAACACCCACCCTCGCCGGAACGCCCACATGTGGCGCAGGGCTTTACAACGTGACGCATCTGCCTAGATGCGTCACGTTGTAAATGGGTCGCAAGGATGCGCCACGTTTACACCGCCGTTGCGTGACGGAACGGCGGCGTAAACGTGGCGCAAGTCCGACATAAATCTGCCCCAATTTACTTACTTGATTGATTTCATCGGCAACCTGTTTCAAAGTGGTCCATGTGTGATATGCTACCTGTTGATGGCCTTGCTAAATGTATTTAAAACCTGCTGCTTTGGCTACTGTGGAACAGTACAATGTACTGTCTAGTAAATGCATTTAGTTATAGAGGTGAAATGTCCAACGACTTAATCTAATAAACATTGGAACCTTCATTCCCCCCTTTTGTAAAACAAAGAGATAAAGAGTACTTGACGCTGCATAAAGCACCATCAATGGTGTCATTCAAAGATTGTCCCCTGGGAGACGACAGGTTATGAATCAACCAGTATCGTCCCTGTTCTTTCTTGGGAACCACCCCCAATGGTGAGCAAATAAAATTTGGCATTGCGGGTGCTTCGAATGGGCCCGCCACCCTACCGAGTCTAACTTCCTTTTCTATTTTTGCCGCTGCCACTCCTTCTTTTTCCCTTATTGAAGATTGATTTCTGCAATGTGCCACTCCGGCGTACCCAGATGCAGGTATTCTGAAACCTTCTAAGAACCCTTCCCTGATATTTATTGAGCCAGGGGATAATGGCGCTGCTTACTACGGGGGATCCTGCCTTAGAAACGGTTGCGTTCATAATCCTGTTTCTTTCCTCCTTTGTCTTTTTGTCTCTTGAAGCATCTGATCTTGGGGTGGGAGGGGTTACCACAAATTGCGCAGACATGCCTGAATCTACATGACCCAGGTGGCCTGTTGCATACACGCTTGTTAAAATCCCAACAGGCCCCTTTCTTTCCTCCCTCCCCTGCCTGTTGCCCTGAGGGGCGTGCCCGAAAGGGCTGACCCCGGAACGTCTCTGTTGGTGGGGATCTGCCCCAGATGTCTCAAGTGAAGGATCATGTCTTCCTGGTTCCAGCATAATGAGGGATATGCTGATTTTGCCCTTCTGAATTCTTTATCGTAGCTGTTCCACCCCTGACCCCGATATGTGTCGTGCTTGCACGTAATCCTATTGTGGTAACATGCCAAATCCGTGCCCAGCTCTGGGAAGCGCTTGCACATGATTGCCGTGTAAGTAGTAAAACCCTTTCCCCAATTCGCCAGATTCTCTTCCACCCTGTACTTCAGGACGACACTGGCCCATTCCCTGGCCAGTAGCCATTCATTGTTTTTCTTGGCCTCCTCCCGCTCTGCATGGTCTATCAACAGGGAGAATACTCCCCTTTCCAAATCTTCTCTTTTGTCTCCTGGGACAAATGCCTCCTCAACCGATTCCTGGAGGATCTAAGCTCCCCCATACTCAGGAGTGGCAGGGGTTTGTCCTTACCTGTTGTTGTGGTCTCTATTGGCCTGGATGCTCCCATGCTTGCAGGTGACGGTGTCAGTATGGGAACAGTGGTGTTCTTCTCAGTTGCTGCATTCACTGGCGGCACCCCGCCTTCCAGTACTGCCGGCCCGTCTTTCGGCATAGCCTTGCTAAGTTCCTCAATTATCTTTCTGGCCCTCTCCGTGGCATCCCCTTCACCCACAGATGCCCCAACAGGTGACCAGTTCCCCACCTTCTCCAACCAAGGGAGGAGTGCTGCCAAATTGTCCACCTGTGGCTGCGCCGTAATAGCTCCCTCGAGGGCCACTCCCTGTGACTGAGGGATCCCCTGTACCTGCATGGACGGCACGGCTGGCTCGTTGTTCACAAGTTGGGACTGAGGAACAATTGGAGCCAGTACAGATGGGACCTCCTCCCCAGATACAGATGGGACCTCCTCCCCTTGGTTCTCCAAACCCTTCCCCTTCTTTGCTTTATTCCTCTTTGGCAATGGCAGAGAGTAAGCTTTGGGAGGTACTATCTGCCGCCTAGGTCTGCCCCCTGCCGTCCCATCCAGCCCCTGGGTCTTCTCTCGCAATTCCACCAAGCCCTGCTTCATCTCAGCCATTTCCCGCAACATCTTGTCCATCAACGCCTCCATGTGGGTGGGTCGCTCGCCCCGCTTAGCCTTAGGGGCCATTGCTTCCCCCCCCGTACCAGGCCTCAAGAGTCACCCAAAATCTGCTCCTTGTGCAATGGTCCAAACTAGGATCCCAAACCTTTACCTGGAGTTGCCACAGCCCTAAAAGCAATCCACGGTCACCAGGCGTCCTTCCTTCCTGAAATCTCCCGTAGAATCTTTTCGTTGCTTCCTGCAGCACAGTGAGGTAGGGGTAGAAAAGAAAATTAAGGGGGGAGGGGTTGATTAAGGGCGGAGAGGTTGTGCCCCAGCTCACACTGGGGCACAATCTCTCCGAGTCCTGCAACCTAACACTGTGACCACCCCTAACGCCAGTAACCGCAGTTCTTGCCCATCCTGTGCAAAAAATTAATGTACACCAACAAACTCTGTGAGGGATCCTCGTGTCCCCTATGAGTCACTGTATGCATTAACCCCTATCAAAAAGAACGGGTGAGGCTCTCATGGGCTAAGCTCCACCCCTCTGGCACACAGCCAACCCATACAAATGTTGCTGTTCGATTAAAAAAACACCACTACTGCTTTACCCAGTGATGCCTTGCACCTAGTTGTGGCCCATGTAAGCATTAGCATCAATTGTTTTACTTAAAAACAATGGGCATAAACATTTTTTGCCCCTGGCCCGCTTTGCCAACGTTCTTAAAGTGCTCCATGGCAAAGTCTAGTATGGAAGCACTAGCAGCAATTGATCTAATTAAAAACGATGGGCATAAACATTTTTTGCCCCCTGCCCGCTTTGCCACCGTTCTTAAAGTGTCCCCTGGCAAAGTCTAGTACTTATCATCAGAGGTCGGCCGGGCTCCCTCATTACTTTGAGTAACCGCCCGCGGTACCCGCTCTCCGCCATGCGCCTCCTGCCAGGGGTCCCCTCCGAACACACCCGCTGCTCCGACCGCTGCTCCTACTCCACGGGCCGAGCCCGGGGTCACCGCTCCCCGCTCCGGTACCCCGCTCTTCTGATCTGTGAGGAGATAGAAAACATAAAATAATAGTGAACTGGGCCGCCTCCTGGTACTTCACAGGCAGGGGGGCAGACACAAAGAGAATGCCTCCTCGCCTGGAGCCAGACTAGATAGTGGGATGAGGAGGGGCAGAACCAGTTCCAGCTGGCCTGCCCCTCTGTCCCAGCCATGCCACCCGAACCGGAAGCGCTACTAAACGCTGCCGGTGTACCATCGTTTTGATCTTCCCATCTGAATGATCTCCCCTTAGCATCTGGGCATGCGTACTTCACTGCTCTTGCCCATTTGCAACAAAATAACTTTCCCCTGTCTTTCTGATCTCCCCTTGAATCTTGAAATATATTTCATTTTTCTCTTGCCGACTTGCAAGCAACAATCTAACTTTCCCCTGTCTTTCTGAGCTCCCCCTAAAAATCAATTTCATTTTTCCTCTCACCCCTCTCAAAACTTTTCCAAGCTGCAATTACACCGTGCTCGCTCATGTCTGCAAAACGATCAGTAAAATGAATATTAGGGGTAGATGTATCAACATACCCCTTTTCGATTTCTTAATAGCGATTTTTAAGGAATCGCTATTTAGAAATCGCAAAATGGGATGTATGTAAGAAATCGCAATTTTTTTGCGATTTCTTAATCTTCCTTATTTGCGAATTCACATTTTGCGAATTCGCAATTAAGGAATAATTTCCCATTCATTCCTATGGGCCAGAAGGCCCATAGGAATGATTGTGAAATTAATCTCAATTTGCGATTCGCAATTTGCTAATCGTAAATTGAGAATAATTTCAAGGGTGCTGGGGTGTCTCAAGGACACCCTGCTGCACCCCTGAAATGTACATGTGTGTGCATATGGCGCACATACATGCCCTATGGGCATGTGTGTGCGTCACATGCCACCATCAAAAATGCAAAATTGTGCATTTTTTAAAGAATTCGCAAATTACCATCAACTACAAGTTGGTGGTAATTTGCGATTTCTTAACCAAAATTCGCAGTTCAAAAATGCAACATGCATAGCATTTAAGGAATCGCAAAATTGCGATTCCTTAAATGCTATGGCAAAATAAGGAATCGCAAATTTTTTAGATTCCTTAATTTGCGAATTTTTGATGCATGCCAAAACATGCAAAAAGACCGTTTGCGATTCGCAAAAGGCTTGATACATCTAGGCCTTAGTTTCTTATTTTGCTTTAGTTGCCAGGTGAGTTTTTATTCTTTTATTTGTTTTAATGTTCAAAATGTTAGCCTTTCTGTTGCTTGAAATCAAGATCGTGAAACAAATATTACTTTCTTATTTTGCTTTAGTTGCAAGGTGAGTTTTTATTTTTTTATTTGTTTTAATGTTCAAAATGTTAGCCTTTCTGTCGCTTTAATTTCTAGATTATACCTGGCGCTTTTTGTCTGATGTTGCCAGTAATGTGAGCTTATTTATACTTTTTAGTCATGTCGCATAGACAGGTGACTAAGGGGGGTCCCTCTAATTGGACTTTGGCTGCACCATTGATCTTGGCCCGTTGGCCCCCCTTGCGCTACCCCATAACCCCCCCTTTTCTGCAGAGGACATATGGTGCCCCATACGGTTGGGCAGAGCTCAAGTGGAGGGATGGGCATTGTGCTAACTACCCTGGTGTGCTGGTTGGTGGCCCAGGTCAACGTCCATGCACTCTAGTTCGAGTGGCGCCTTATGCTCTGGAGTGACAGAGGTCTACAGAGCCTGTGACTGCTACTACGAGGCTTGCCCACACCTTACTGGACTGATGCCTCTGCTGTGTGGACTCTGATTGGGATAGTGCGTGAGTACTGTGTGTGACACCCCTGATGGGTTTCGTGCGGACTGAGCTGCAACAGTGAGGCTTGGGCATTCTTCCTTGTTTGGCCCCTTTGCTGCCCTTTGTAGTGTTTCACATGTTGGTGCCTACCTTCTACACCACGGTCAAATATCGCTGTTTTAAATGGGCCCGGAGAGTGTGGGCAGAGAGAGGACCCCACTACCACTGGTGCCACTCTGCCAGGCTGGCTGGTGGGCTTTCCCCTGTGAACAGGTTTGAGGAGCTGCTTGGGGCCATTAAGGACGTTAAGGCTACACTGGTCCCGAAACTGGGTGCCCCAACAATCAAAATGTGTTTTCTTAGGGCTGACTAGGCAAAGTTGAGAGATGGCATTGAATCTAATGTATCTACGTTGGCTGGTCTGCGTCCTTCAATGATGGACATGCAATTTCAGTTGAAGGCACTCCAGGCGGAGCTGGCTGTTTGAAGCTGGGCGAATGATGTTAATGGTCGCTAGAGGTGAAATAATATCCGCATAATTGGGTAAGGGCCCCAACATGGACCTTTTTCTTGAGGACTGGCTGCTTAATAAAGTGCTGGATGAACGGAGGTCCACTTTCTTCTCAGTGGAGCGTGGACAGAGTCCCCGGTCGGTCACCTTCCCCCATGGCTTTGCCTCAAACAGTGGTGGTGTGCCTCTTCAATAATCTGTACCACATCCTACAGGTTGAGCACATGAAGGGCCCATTGCAGGTGGAGAGCAGTCCCAGCGCCTGATAAGCTGGTTCGGGCCCCTCAGCAACTGATCACTTCTCTGCATAACCCAGGGAGTCTCTTAACCTCTCCTAAGCTCCTTTCCACAGTCCTCTATTCATCCCTGCTGCCAATACAGCCGCGCCCTGACAGGGGTTTCCGACCTGACCACCCGGTGTCTCAAAGAGCCCCCAACACCAGCCTGCTTCTGTTGCTGCCCAGAGCACTTCTACCTGAATCTACAGGCCATGAGCATGGGTCACCTAACAAGCCCCATCGCACAGGTTTTGAGGAGCGATCTAGTCTTTCGCTCCAACTCTGAACCCAGTTTGTCTTCCAGGGTAACTCGAGATATGTCTAAGCTTCCCATGATGGGGTGGTTCTGGGCCCAGACTGGAACAGCTTCCTTATGGGTTGCGGCTGTTATCCTGGTGGTTATGATATGCCCCTCTGTATGATTATTTAGTGTACAAAGAATACACTCTCCTGCCCTTAGCAAACGTCTCCGCATCCTGGTGCTCGGGCCCTCTGCTTCTGTTGGTTACATAAATAGTCTGCCTGACTTAAGTTTGTGAAGCTTCCCTGGTATATCACAGCTAAGGAGCTTTGGCCATTGGTTGAAAATTGCCAACATCTGTAAGCTTCATATTTTGTTCCAAACCAAAGCTGCCACATTTTATGCACAGTAAGCTAGCGTTGCCCTTTTAACACTTTTTTTCTGAAGCTGTCTTCAGAACCAAAGTGGACAAAATACACCTCAAGTTCACAGCAGTGAATTCTGTACAAGAAGAGAATAGGGCGTATTAGCCAAAGCTGCGCACTTTGTAGCTGGAGAACCAGGTTTGAGTCTCAGCGTTGGCTCAACATCCTGTGATTCTGCTCAAATAACTAATCTCCCGTGGATACAAAAAAACAACTCTGGGCCCGCAGTAGGGTTTGAATTTGATCGCTAGATTTTGGTCTGTTGTTCCTTGTGTTCTGTGGGTCACGGCTGTGCCCACTTGTCATTTAATGTTTTGAATCGCAATTAATTGAACCTATATGAAAATAAATTCTTGTCCGGCTGGACAAAAGACATACGATACATTTTAGCGTATGATTATTGTGTTTCTCTATTTTTCCTTCCAAAATAGGGACCATTGTTCTTTAAAATACATACCTTGTGTGTAGAGCAATGATATGTCACGCAGTCTCATGACTCTCTTCAGAAGGACGCACGGTGGAAGGTATTAAAAAGGAATCTTTGATATGTTCCTGATCCACGTGGAACCACAAGGAAGGTCTACTGAAAGGGCAATATTAAAACTATTTTGTGTTGGTTACAGATACGTTTTGCCAAGTGTCTAATTCACAGAGAACCTGTAGAGCATCGGCTACATAGCAACATTTTTGGGAAATCCTTGGTTAAGTTCTTTAGAAAACTCTTCCAAGCCTCAAAGTCTTACATTTTCTTTACATATATATATATAAATGATGTTAAAGTTGAGAGGAGAAAAGTAAGTAACCCCCAAAGAACTGTGGGGAAGAATCTCCGATCTAGCCTATAAAAGGTACCTAGGCACTTTCTGGGAAATATTGTTTACTTCTTTTTCTTACTGTTTAACCCTAAATGAAATTATTGGTAGTTCCCTTGCCCACAGCTTACACTCTGAAGTAATATTGCTGCAGTGACCCAGCTGGGGAGAGTGGGGAGGAGTTGTCCTAACGGCTAGGGCGGTCGACCTGGAATCTGGGGAACTGGGTTTGAGTCTCGGCAATAACGCTGAACATCATGTGATACTGGGCAAATTACTTAATCTCACCGTGCCTAACCAAAATAAATGTGTCCTAATGTAACGCAACGAGTGCTATGTAAAGCGCTCTGATACCCGATTCGGGTCAAGTTCGCGCTATCTAAAACTCCGTAAAATAACAAATAATAATTTTTTTAATCTATGTTTTGCATCTTTTTTCCTGTCAACCGCACTACTTCACCTATCACGGAATCATGTCTGTAGACCTGGCTGGACGTGAGGAAGGTAGTGAAAAAGAACATGGTTCCCTGGATTAATTCAGTGTTTGCAGAGTGTAGTCAGTGGTCGAATATCAGAGTAGGTAATCAGAGGGTCAATGTCACCTTAGGATATAATGCTTATCGTTATTATACTTTCTGCAGGCAATCTAGTACAAACACATACTACCTAATTTCTAATTTATGTTAATTGGTGCAGTTCCTGCTTAGTAAAATGTAAAATCCCCAGTGTCTTCATGTTTACAGCACACTACCAATTGTCAGGCTATTGGTTGTTGGTATGCGGTTATATCTTGGACTAATGCTGTTTACCTTTTGTGAGGCTATTAATTACATCCCCAATACTTTGTGTTCACTAAATATACCAAAAGCACAAAACATGCTGTCTGCCATCATACTGTCTGCTTTTGGGCGGAGGGTGTTTTAGGTTGGGAGGGGGGGTGAACAGCTGTGAGCAGCTAGTTTGTGTTTATTTGAAGTGCACGGTCTTGAGGTCCTTTTTGAACAGGTGTAGTTTTTTGCTTTGGTGTAGTTGGAGTTCATTCCAACTCTTGGCTGCGAGGTAGGAGAAGGATCTTCCCCTTGCTCTTGTCCTGTAGAAACGAGGGACGGTGGTTACTTCAAGGTCAGTTGAGCGGATGTTTTTTTGGGAGGGGTTGATGGAGATTCACTGATTCAGCTATTGTGGTCTGTTGTTATGAAAGGCTATGTAGGCATGAGTGAGCACCTTGAAGGTTAGTCTTCTTTCTATGGGGAGCCAGTGGATGTTGTGGAGGAGTTGGGTAATGTGGTTGTGTCGTGAAATGTCGATGATGAGTCTACCTGTGGCGTTTTACAGAGTCTGGAGTTTGCGGAGAACGTTGATGTAGTCCATTCTGCTTGAGATGAGTCTATGGGTGATATTTTTCAGGAGTCAGCGTTATCCACTTGAATGTTTTGCAAAGTATGCCGAGGTGTTTGAAGCATGCTGAGCATACAGTGTTGATCTGGCTATTCATTGTTAGTGAGGAGTCAAGTATGATGCCAAAGTTGCATGCCTGGTCTGTTGGGGTGGATGGTTTTCTAAAGGTGGATGGCCACCAGGTGTTGTCCCATGTGTAGGAGGTGCAGCAGAGTATGATGACTTCTGTTTTCTCTGCATTAACCTTCAGCCAGCTGTTGCTCATCCAGGTTGGAATGGCTTTCATCCCTTCTTGGAAATTGCTCCTGGTTATGTTGTCTTCCTTGGTGAGTGTGAGGATGAGCTTTGTGTCATTTTTGTATGAGACAATTTTTATTTTTTTATTTTATTTTTTCTGAGGATGGTCGTGATGGTGTCAATGTAGATGTTGAAGAGTGAGAGGCTGACGGAGGATCCTTGTGGTACTCTGCATCTGATATCTGTAGTTTCTGAGACGAAGGGCAGGAGTCGGATTCTCTGTGTTCTGCATGAGAGGAAAGATCTTATCGAGTCTAATGCTATTTTTCAGATGCCGGCGTAATGGAGCCTGTTGACTAGTGTGTGGTCCGAGATGGGGTTTTAAGCCTGGTGAGACGTCCAGAATGATGAGGGCTGACGTGTGGCTTTGGTCGAGGATGCTGCTTATGTCATTAGTGTCAGTGATGAGGCTGTTTTTGGTGCTGTGGTTGTTGCTGAATCTGGATTTAGAGGTGTCTCTGATGTTTTTTTCTATATAATGTACTAGCTGGGTGTTGATGTCATTTTCGATTCATTTTGCAGTGAAAGTGAGCAAAAACATGGGCCTTATGTTTTTGTGATTTGTTGGTTCTGCTGCGGGCTTCTTTAAGTATGGTGTTGACTTTGGGATTCTTCCTGTTGTCAGTCAATGTGGCGGTCTTCAGGCAGCAGTTCCTATTTCTGCAAAGTTCTAGTTCGAAAGCAGTGTATGCTCTGTCTAAAATGTGTGTCTGTCAGGGAACAGTAGGTGCTCCGGACTGAGTGCTCTTCATTGTCTTTAAGTTGTTTTCTGTGGTGAGAACTCTTCAAGTGAGAATGGTCTGGTGGAGGGCATCGTTTTCGGTGTGGATTGAGGTGGTGTTGTCGTCTTTTTTCTCAAGGTTGTCCTAGAACATTTTGATCTTCTGGTGAAAGAAGAACCTTACTTTGTTGCAGCGTTCTTGCTATGGAGGGACGTTGGTTCTTTTGCTATTGTTGTTTTTGTATTCCAGTATAATAGCGAAGATTTCCTTTGAGTTGTGGGCGTTGGAGAGGATTCTGTCTTGGGTGTAGTTTTCTTTGTCCATTTGATGAGTTCTGACTTGGTGGTGTGCTGTGATACCTGCTTTGTAGGCGGGTGTCATTCTGGTGTTTTTTATGTTTCTCCTCTTCTTCTCCAGTCTTTGGCATGAGTGCTTGGATTCTCCTTGATCCATTTTGAACCATTTTGCATTCATGTTGTGTCGTCTCTTGCTGTTCTAGATGCTGGGCGAGGGTGTTGGCGCATTTGGCAAGTCATTGGTAGAGTTTGCTTGCTGCTGTATTGCACTCTGTTGTAGTTGGTGACGTAGTGCAGACTTTGTTACTGTTTCTGCATGGGGTGGAACGAGCGGTTTGACATCGAATCGATATGTGCTGGACTGTCCATTTGTGTAGTAACTTAGAAAGCATTCTCTTATGCCTATTATATTTTGATAACTCTATAGTGTTTGTCACGTTATTTCCATAATAATAAAAAAGAGTTAAAAATGTTACTAGGTTTTGCATGGACAAATGCTATTGTGTATACCAATTTGTTACCCAATTTTTTTGTACTTTTTTTGGAAGTGAGCTTTTGTCCATATTTTTTAAATACAATAAGATTGGGAGTTTCCTGGCCTGTATCCTTTAAGGTGGTTTGCTGGACGGTTATTAAGTTTAGATCCCCTGTTCACTTTTTTGCCTTGCTAGATTCATTTTCCTTTTTTTCTATTATTGAAATACTTTATTAGTCAATTTAAACCACCAATTTAGCAAAGGACGTACATAACCGAACACATGAATTAAAGAGAAATTCTAAAAAATGTTTGCCATCAAGCTCCAACCATATCATTACTTTCCTAGCAAACAAATATAAAATGTTAATACCCCTACTGTTAGTAAAGTACCATTATGTAATGTTTTGTCAATACTCCCAAAAATCTTTAAAAATCCATTATAACCATAACCCTTGCAATAGACATACATAATACGAATGTCTGACAAAATGTTGAAAGACAAAAAATCGACATACAAAAATATTCGGAGCAATAATATCAATGTCAAAAATATGGACACCCTACATAAAACATGGTAAGTACAAAAATGTCGGGGGAAAAAATCGATGTCAAAAAATACCGTTCTAAAAAATATGTTTTTTTTAATTAGAAAAATATGTAAAATAATTTAAATAATACTTATCAATATAAAAAAAACAGAGTTACAAATATCTTATAATATTTAAAATTAATAAGTAATATGCCTAGTTTTATAAAACATTTACTAAACATATAAATATAATATATATACTTACTTAGTAATCAGTTTTCATAATTATTTATTTTAACAACATACATAATTAAACATATTATAAAATACAAATTCATCTATACACATAAAATAATAACATAAATGAAAATTAAATAATTATGTAAAACAAATTACAAAAATTAAATTTACTTTTAATATTTTTAAAATTATTTATATACTACATTAGCTAAAATAATACAAAAAATACAAAATAACAGAAGCAATAAAAATACTATTCAAACTCCCCAAAAAACAACAGTAGGGAAAGTGTTGGATAGCGTAGGGGTAAAAATTACTATTCCAACTCCAGAGAGTGCAACAGTAGGAAAAATGTTGGATAGCGTAGGGGTAAACATTACTATGCCCACTCCAGAGAGTGCAACAGTAGGGAAAGTGTTGGATAGCGTAGAAGTTAAAAATACCATACTTATACATAAATTAATATTTTAAATATGTAATAAATTAATTATTAAATAAATCTAAACTATTTGCAAATACCAATAAATAATTATTAAAAACATAATTACCAATGAATAATTAAGTAACAATAAATTAATAATAAATATGAATTAATCATAATTCATA
The DNA here is from genome assembly GCF_964261635.1 of Lissotriton helveticus. Taxonomy (NCBI): domain Eukaryota; kingdom Metazoa; phylum Chordata; class Amphibia; order Caudata; family Salamandridae; genus Lissotriton; species Lissotriton helveticus. The sequence continues at coordinate 1,920,624,670 of NC_136065.1, forward strand.
AATAATAACTACCAATTCATAAACATTGAACAATAACATTTGTTTTATAACAAAAGCATATTAATTATTATAAAGGTATTACCAATGTACTAATATTGAACAATACATCATTTGTTAAACCAAAATTATTAATTATCAAACATTAATTGCCAATTAATGATTACATAGTAATATATTATTTTAAAATATCAATACATATTATTTAGTAATATTTAATTACCAATTAATGACTAGACAACAATAAATTCATTTTCATAACCAAAACATTCTACTTTTAAATAATTCCCAATTAATAATTAATATTCCATAAATTAATAATCAATACCCAACTACAAATATAATAAATACTCAATTACATAAGAATTACTTTACACACTATTCCCCTATAAATGCACAACAAACTCCAATAATAAAATAATACACTTAACATAATTATCAATTAAGCAATTAATTAAAACTAATTACCAATTAATAAAAAAGAATTACCAATTAATAATTAATTAACAATTATATAATTAGCAATACCTATCAAGGAACATAAAGTATTACTAAATTACATTTAAATTGCTTCCCACCCTATTTCCCTATAAACCCTCAACCCGCTACGGTACTGAAATACAAATTTAAATTCAAATAACATTAAAACAAGTAACACATACATATTAAATACATAATAATGTACATAAAAATCATATAAAAATCCATATTAGTAATATCAATATTACTAACATCAATATTACTTACATCGATATTAAAAAAATCGACATTACTTACCTTCAAAATTCTATCCCTTTGATATTAAAAAAATCGATATTGCTTACTTTCTATATTCTGTCCCTTCGATATTATTACATCGATATTATTGTAGGTCGATATTTAAATTTTGATATTTTGGCTGCTCACCATATAATACGTCATGTACCTATAAATTTAAAAATAAGTGTTAATCCTAAGTAGACAGTTTTATTTCTTATTTAGGAAGCACATGAAAAAGTAGTAAATAGTTATTAATTTGTTTTTAAAATAAAATGCCAGTATTCAAGGTTAGGGTGCCAGCCCTGGAAAAGCTATACCATGTGCAAATATTACACTGAGGAAAGTCTATTATGCCAAATCATGCCGAGAAGTGAGGGGTAACTGCAAAAACAACAATGATGGACAGAATGTGGATCAATGTCACACATTCACCCCAGTCAAAAGATCTGGGCCCAAATCCATCGTTTTTCCACTCCACACCACCCTGGGTTAGACAATGGCGATATGCAAATCAGCGCTGACCCTGTGCCCCATGGGAACAGTCCAGTCCGAACTACAAAAGCCATGTCCTTCCCAGAACGGAAACAAGCATCCAAGGACCGGCCCGGTTTCGAGGTAACACCTCTCATCAGCCCGGCTAGCTTGCTTCCAGTGGTGTGGAGTGCCTGGGACTCACGTCTGAGCATCCCCAGTACACTTAGAGCGGTCCTCGGATGCTTGATTCCGTTCTGGGAAGGACATGGCTTTTGTAGTTCGGACTGGACTGTTCCCATGGGGCAACAGGGTCAGAGCTGATTTGCATATCGCCATTGTCTAACCCAGGGTGGTGTGGAGTGCAAAAAAACGATGGATTTGGGCCCAGATCTTTTGACTGGGGGAGTGTGTGACATTGATCCACATTCAGTCCATTACTTGTTGTTTTTGCAATTGCCGCCCTAAGTGCGCTGGGGATGCCCAGACGTGGGTCCCAGGCACTCCACACCACTTGGAGTCAAGCTAGCCGGGCTGAAGAGAGGTGTTACCTCGAAACCGGTCCGGTCCTCGGATGCTTGATTCCGTTCTGGGAAGGACATGGCTTTTGTAGTTCGGACTGGACTGTTCCCATGGGGCAACAGGGTCAGAGCTGATTTGCATATCGCCATTGTCTAACCCAGGGTGGTGTGGAGTGCAAAAAAACGATGGATTTGGGCCCAGATCTTTTGACTGGGGGAGTGTGTGACATTGATCCACATTCAGTCCATCACTTGTTGTTTTTGCAATTGCCGCCCTAAGTGCGCTGGGGATGCCCAGACGTGGGTCCCAGGCACTCCACACCACTTGGAGTCAAGCTAGCCGGGCTGAAGAGAGGTGTTACCTCGAAACCGGTCCGGTCCTCGGATGCTTGATTCCGTTCTGGGAAGGACATGGCTTTTGTAGTTCGGACTGGACTGTTCCCATGGGGCAACAGGGTCAGAGCTGATTTGCATATCGCCATTGTCTAACCCAGGGTGGTGTGGAGTGCAAAAAAACGATGGATTTGGGCCCAGATCTTTTGACTGGGGGAGTGTGTGACATTGATCCACATTCAGTCCATCACTTGTTGTTTTTGAGAAGTGAGGGGTATGCAGGATGTTCAGAGATACTGCTACAGGCTTTACGAGATTATGTGATTTTGTTAATGCATTTATGCTGATTGCACTAAAAGTGCCAAACCTCCGCGAGCAGTCCTAAATTAGTTTTTATTGATAGATAGCTCAATGTAATAGGGGGCAGGTTAATTTGATAGACCAAGAAAGGCTATACAATCAGCATTTGTTAAATTGTGTAAAGCATATTGTCCATATTCATGTTTATGAAAAAAGGAGTTGGGGGCTATGGTAACACTGGTATAAGCATTACCAACTGACTGGATTGTCTTTATGCATTTATCCAGATTGCACTTAAAGTGCTAAACCTCTGAAAAAACAATTAGATTGACTTTTCATTGGTACATGTTTTAAAGGGATAATCATCAACTTAAGTTTGTTTCCCTATCAGCTGTCTATGCATATTGAAGCACCCCATACGTTCCTGTCAAGAAACCTTTTTATTACTTTATTGGGTGGATTTTAATATCCATATAGATGCTCCGGATACTCCAACCTGTCAGAATCTGATGGCGGGCTTGGAGGCCCTTCACTTAAAACAAATTGTTAACGTCCCCACGCATGAGGCGGGTCACACGCTTGATCATTGTTTTACCAATTTGGATAATCTTAGCTTCGACAAATCTTTGATGGTCCCTTGGTCTGATCATGCGCTCCTAACCTTTTCCTGGTCTCCCCATGAGCAGGCACCCCCGGCTAATATAACCAAAAAATTGTGCCGAATTTGGTCCAAACTGTCTGTAGACGAATGGACCATGAATTTGATGAAGACTGTGCCAGCTGGCAGTACCGACCCGTTAGTGGCCAACGCCTTTCTCAATAACTGGCTGGAGTCCTCACTCGATGCTACCCTCCCAAAAACTGAATTCTGCCACCGGAGTGGCATTAATAAAAAAGCATGGTATACCCCGAGCTCAAATTGATCAAACTAAACTGTAAGCAGCAGGAAAGAAAATGGAGGGAAGACTACTCCGAGACCAGCAAAGAGAACTATAGATCCGCTTTGCGGACTTATAAACACAAAATTAAATCAACCCAGTCCAATTATTACCAAGGAAAGATAGCCTCAGCCTTAAATTACCCTCGGGAAATTTTTAAAATTTTCAAATCTCTGGTCACTCCCCCCTGTTCATTCAGGGACCCACTACTCACCCATACTCGCTGTGAGGAATTAGCAAATTTCTTTGCCACTAAAGTGGCCAACATCTATGCCCAATTTCAGCAGGCTGTCCCGGGGCCACTTCGCTCTCCCCCTCCTGGCATGACTAGGCTCGAGGAGTTCACTCCGCTTGACGGTGCAGCTTCTTCTGGGAAACCTTAAATCTGGCTTCCCGGTCGATGCTGCCCCCCCAACCATTCTAAAGAGGGTATCAGAGACGGTTGCACCAGTCATCCAGGAGGTAATCAACTCTTCTATGGCATCTGGGCTAGTTCCACCTTCTTGGAAACAGGCGCGAGTAAAGGCTCTCCTAAAAAAAACTAACTTAGATCCGGAGGACTGGGCAAATTATCACCCTATTTCATTGCTGCCAAGCATCAGCAAGTTGGCTGAAAAGCATGTGAATGCTATACTCTCTACTTTCCTGGAAAATAATAACTCCTTACACCCCACCCAGACAGGCTTTAGGTTCAAACAGGCACGGAGACCACCCTTATTGCAGTTGTTGAAGAAGCCAGAAAGATCGTCGATTCCGGAAGCTGCGCAGCCATCATACTGTTAGACCTTAGCGCTGCCTTCGACACTGGTAATCATACCATCATGATTCAAAGGCTGAGTGACATAGGAGTATCCGGTATGGCATTGAAATGGCTTCATTCCTTCCTCACTGACAGAACCTTTACTGTTTTTGAGGAGGAGGTGGCCTCTACTCAGATGTCCCTGCAGTGTGACGTCCCCCAGGGATCCTCCCTCAGTCCCACCATGTTTAACATCTACATGAGGCCATTGGCTGAGGTGGTTTTGCCCTGGGGGGTGCAACTGGTCACCTACGCTGATGACACCCAGTTAGTAATTTCTCTCTCTGGGCAGGGCTCAGCCTGTAATAATCTTTCCGCATGTCTCAGCGAAGTTCTCGAGTGGATGGACGAGTCCCTCCTGAAGCTCAATGGCACTAAAACTGAGCTTATGATGTTGGGGCACAATGCACCCTCCACGGTGGATGCGTGGTGGCCTAGCAGTCTGGGCCAGCCTCCTCCCCCCAAGAAGCAAATTAAGAGTCTAGGTGTCTGGCTTGACCCAACCCTTAATTTCACGGTGCAATCTCATACGGTCGCAGCCACCTGCTACGCCTTAATAAGACTTATAAGAAAGATTCTTAAGCTTCTCCCATTTGAAGCCAGGCGTATTCTAGTACAGGCCCTGATCCTATCGCGGTTGGATTACGCGAATGCTGTCTATCTGGGGCCCCCCAGGGAACGATTAAAATCTTGCAGACACTCCAAAATTGTGCGGCTCGCCTGCTGTTGGATGTCCCTCGGCGGAGCTTGGCTAAGCCAGCACTATGCCAACTGCACTGGTTGCCAGTACAACAGAGGATTTGGTTCAAGGCCATGATCATCGTGCATAAAGCAATGTCCGACGGCGGACCAGCCCTGATCCAACCTATGTTCCAACTCCACCAGACCTCGTGGACCTTAAGGTCCAGCAACAAGAAATTACTGATGGTCCCTAGGATCAAGAGAATACGTATGGGCGGTAGACGCTTCTCCCTGCAGGCGGCGAAGTTCTGGAACCAGCTTCCCGATACCATCCGACTGGAAGCTAACCACCTCAGGTTCAGGAAACTTCTAAAGACCTTTCTGTTTTCCTGAGCCGCTGGGAAATGACTTGGTTGCCTAAATCGCTGGGATGCCTACGGGTAGCCATGCACTATATAAGTGCGTAGTCATTCATTCATTCATTCATCTATAACATTTACTAATCAACACATTGAAAATATTGGATAAATTGTCAATGTGTGTGGTTATGTTAACAGGCCAAAGATTATGCAATGTTTACATTTGACATAGAAGATACCCTAATGTGGAATGCATGCCCGGAAAATGGTGTAGGTGATACTGGTACTGGTTTTCAGAGCTGAGTTAATCTTGTTAATGCTTTTTCGCAAATTGCTTTTAAAGTGCTAATTCCCTGCAAGCAGACATAAATGATATTTGAATGACATAAGGCTTGACGGGTTATGGAGCAGCTTATGCCCATTTTTGTAGCAGCCTGTTCATTCATGAACAATCACACCACGGATTCCTTTCGGGACCTCCTTTTATCAGCCCACTCCAACACCATTAATGTCAGATCCTTTACACTAAATATGGTTTAAAAAAGGCCAGGAACTGTACTATCGTAATGTTTATCATTGTGTTTCTTGCGTCCAATGATTCCATCAGTGTGTTTCTATAGCTCGTGACTCCTTGCTTGTTAAATTCTTTGCTTAACAAACTTCTTCTCTGTGTTGCCATAGCAGGTCAGATAAATTTGACATGTGGTAAAGTATCATCTCCTTGGTGATATAGGCGGCAAATGTTGATTTATCTTGGCCCGCTTCACCTCCATTTTGGTAGTAAATCTAGTTTGTGTCTCTCACCGAGTCCAGTGCAGTGTATGCCTGTTTCATTTTCCAATGGTATGTTGTTCCCAGAACAGTCAATTCTGTTTGGGTGGTGTATCATCTGAAGACCAACCACCCACGTAATCGCTTTTAGAGCTTTTCTTTATCTGTTACCCAATTAGCAGTTTAATCAATTGCTTTACCACTCTTTTGAAAGTTTGCCCATATCTATTGCCATTATACAAAGTGGCTAATTCAAGCCTCACAATGCTTCTATCAAGATATTTGGTATAGCCTCCTTTATGCCTTTTAAAGTTTTTTCAGTCTAAAATACTTGTGCCACAATATATAATCTGCAGTTGAGCGCAATTTGTTCTAGAGCATCATAAATGCTGTAGATATAGGGACTGGATATTTTGTTCCAGATGTTTTCAAACATACTTTGTCGGGCGATGTTGATCTTGATTAATTTCGAAAGTTGTTTATACAATCTTATATAGTATACCATCCATATGCACGTGTTGGTAACAATTTGGCCTTAATTTCTGCTATGAGTACTTTACATTCACCATTTCATTGGCCTAATAACTTTCTCCTTTGCTCTCTTGAAGCATTGTTATATTTTACAGCCACGTGAGATAGCAGTTTGTTTTCATTCCTGTTACTCCACTCCCACAAAACAAAAGTCACCTGGGCAGAAATACGTTTCCATATCCTCCAAACTCGACAGTGTACATATTGCGCATTGATCAGTGTAATCAAAGCGGTATATTCCACTCACCTTTGTATTAGTTAATACAGTCAGGCAATAGGACCCCCGCAAGTCAAGGTTGGATTGGGCAAATTTGACTAGAAAGTGGAGAGAGACTTTGCATTAATTTTGGCAAATAGTTGTTTATAACATTTTGTTTGGAAGATCTTTGGAGTTCCTGACGCCAGGATCTTTTTCAAGCTGTGAGTTAAGGATTGTTAGCAGTTGTTTTTGTTTAAAATTATGCAATTCACCCACTTTATTGCTAGCTTTGTTGCTTTCATGTGTATCGCCAAGGTGTTATACCTTACTTTTCCTCCTATGTGGACCTTGTGGATCCATGAAGACTATCCAGGTTGCAAGCCTCAGTTGAACGTGTGGTTCCTGATGAAAGTCATCCAGCATCCTCATCCGTTTTTCCTACAGTATTGAGTACATGTTCAACTTTACCGGACTTTATCCTTTATCTGTCAACACCTTAATTTATATTTCTAGTGGTTTGTTCACCGAATCACTAATTTCAACTTTTGTCTATTTGTTATATTATAGGTGGTTTAGATACTAAGGGACCAATTAGGATGGTGATCCGCCCACCATCTGTGCAGGAGTGACCCCCACCATATTATAATGGCTGGGGGGTCCGCGGCAGACGCGACCGGGCGGAAAAGGGTTCTATATGGTGGCGGTGTCTTTCAGACACCGCCAGCCATATTAGAATGTGCTATTGTGAATGGCATGCGGAGTCTGCTGTGGGGGCCCTCGTGGACCCCTATGGACTCCAGGGGGTGTGGGATGCACATGGGGGTACCTATGGTACCCCCGCCTTTTAAAGAACAACGGAGCAGGCACTGCATGGTGCCTGTCACGTTGTGCTTTGAAATGCACAACATGTATTTTTAGCGTTGCTGCGGGCAGTGCTTTCAGCACCGCCCACCGCAATGTTAAAAATAGGGGATGCGCCCACCACTGTGGCGGGCACATCCTAATTGCCCCCACGCGACCCCAGCCCTTATGGCGCTCTAAATTACCATGTTCAAGTGTTTACCAATACTATTTTTCATTCTACAGCCTGACCTTTTGTTTTTCAAGTTGCTCTCTATTACTTTAACTTTGAAGAATCAGGCTATTGAAATAAAGAATGTTCTCATCATAAGTCAATTTGTTAGTGCGGGCTATTCTGGAATATTCCATGTTTATTATTGGGTTACATCCTTCAATTTACCTATTACAAAGCTCTCTCTTTCTTATTCCTTTTATCACTAGGGTTTTATACTTTTCATATCCTATACATTTTTTGCACATGATTGCAGAGCGTGGATGGCACATGGAAACTACATTTAAGATTAGTATGTTTGGTTCTTGAATTTACAAAGGTGCCACAATGCTGTGTCGGAGTCTGGCTTCTGGTGGGAGATATAAGTGGCTCGTTCACTTTTGTCATATTCATTTTCAATGACTTTTTTGGTTACCTAACATTTCATTGCCAGTTATATTTGCATTTTTCAACTACTAGTTCACATAAACCATATCTGTTTGATGGTCTTCTTCTCCTTGCCACTAACCCCCTTAACTTTTAAAGTTGGTACTTTTAAAATGTGATATCCTTACACAAATACAAACTGTGAGTATATATTTGCCATCTTTCCAAATTTATTGTAAGCCTATCTATAACGCTTTGTTCCATAGAAATATTTTTTTAATAATGTTTAACAAAAAAGTATAAGTAATCCATCTTTCCATCAAGTCATGCTTTTTCCATTATTAACAATTATTATTTATTTTTAGTTCAAACTGTTTTCAATTTGCTTAATTAGTATGCCAATCATTCGTTATAGTGTGATTTTTAAACATGTTCTTTAACAATATAAATCATGTCTTAACATATTTAAAATGTCTATGCATTTAATGCAAAAATAAACCTATTCAAAATAAGAGATAGATAAGGTTATGTTACATCTACCATTTTATCGGATATTGAAGCTACATCAGTAGCTAAAGTTTATATTGTGTCTAACAATATTTTAAATTCACTATGCTATGTGCAAACATGTAGAAACATTCAAAACCACAATTATGTATTAATTTGTACACTGACCAACACTTTACATGTAAATTACCAATATGTAATTTGAAAATAAACAAACCTCAACAACCATAATGGAGTACATTTCACATATATATATATTCACTGAAAAAACCATAGGTTATAGACCATATATAGTTAGGAATTAGCATTTACAAAACCTTGAAAATTCACTGAAAAAACCATAGGTTATAGACCATATATAGTTAGGAATTAGCATTTAAAAAACCTTATTTTACTCACACAAAACCATTGAAATTCCATATATAGTTAGTTGTACTAACTATATATCGCGCACCCGCAATCCACTGCTGATCATGTCACATATTACATCATTCATGACATGGTCAGTGACATCACTGATGACATCACTGATGACATCTCAAATGACATCACTGATGACATCACTGATGACATCTCAAATGACATCACTGATGACATCACTGATGACGTCATCCAGTGACTGTATAATTCTGTAAAGTTAAAATATGTCTTACATATTTAAGAATGAGTGGATGTATAAATGTCTGGATGAAGGATTTAGTAGGTGCATGACTGACTGTATGAGTGAGTGGTTAAATGTGTCTCACTGAGTGCATGGGTTAGTGACTAAACTGTCTCAATTTGTGCATCATTATGTCTGTTGTTCTATAAACTGCTGCATGTGTTGATCATTAGCTATATGATTAACTATATGCGTTATTGATTGGTTGCCTACGTATTTGTATGGGAGACTGAGAGTGTGTATGGGTGGCTGGGAGGTGTATGACTCTGTGCATAGATGTGTGAGCAGTTGATTCACTAGATGTATGGGTTCAAAAGTACATGTGGAAACAGCTGTATGGGCGGTTGACTGTGTGCATGAGTGTATTGCTGAGTGAATGGATATCTCAGTGCTACATGTAAAAGTAAGTACATATGTAAAACACAGTACATGTGAGAGTTGACATATATAAATAACTGTGCATAAGAGCCAGTGAATGTGTGAGTGGCTGTATGGATCATTGTGAACTTGTATCAGGGATTGTATAAGAGAGTAAATATGTGTTAGTATATGTTTGAATAAGTAAGGTGTGTATAACTGTATAGTTGAGAAAATGGATGTGTGATTGATTCTTTGCATGACTGACTAGGTGTGTGTGTAACTCTATGGATGAGTGACAGTCTGTGAGTGTCTGTTTACACTTACTGTATCTAAGGTTATATTAGAGTCTGAAGAGCTTCATCGTATTATCACATGAATGATGTCATCAGTGATGTCATCAGTAATGTCAAATGAGATGTCATCAGTGATGTCATCAGTGATGTCATTTGAGATGTCATCAGTGATGTCATCAGTGATGTCATTTGAGAATTCATCAGTGATGTCATCAGTGATGTCACTGACCATGTCATGAATGATGTAATATGTGACATGATCAGCAGTGGATTGCGGGTGCGCGAGATAAAGTTAGTACAACTAACTATATATGGAATTTCAATGGTTTTGTGTGAGTAAAATAAGGTTTTTTAAATGCTAATTCCTAACTATATATGGTCTATAACCTATGGTTTTTTCAGTGAATTTTCAAGGTTTTGTAAATGCTAATTCCTAACTATATATGGTCTATAACCTATGGTTTTTTCAGTGAATTTCATTGGTTTTTTAAAAGCTAATATCTACAGCTGTAAAATGTATTCTTCTTTAAATCCAAAAATATATTTTATATGTTTATTAATAAATTTTTTTAAATATTTTTTTTGTTTCGCTCCCGGTCCGCTAACCGGGAAGCTTCCCGTTAGCTCAATTCGATTCCGCGATCCGGTCCGCGAACCGGTAACAAATCAACATAGTGACGGTATCGCGTTGCCGCGTAATGCGTCTTATGACGTACTGCGTTAGCGCACCCGGAAGTGCCCCGGGGCGCGGACCGAGGCGCGAAACGCAACTCCCCGGAAGCGATCCCCGGCGCGAAAGCGCGACGTATCACGTTGCCGCGAAATGCGTCTTGTGACGTATCGCGTTAGCGCACCCGGAAGTGTCCCGGGGCGCGGACCGCGGCGCGAAGGGGAGCGACCCGGAAGCTAACCGGGGAGCGTTCCGCAGCGCGTAACATGAGCGTGAGAGGTCATGTGACTTGTTAATAAAACTTTTCATTGGTTCATTTCACTTTTAGTTTCATAATTATGGAAGGCTAGGTCATGTGACCTAAAAATAACACTTTTCATTGGTTGAGAAGTATTGTTTTTTCCAAATGATGAAAACCACTCCTTCTTTCCTCACTCTGACTTTCATTATTGTGAGAGGAAGACCTATTTTGCTTCTTGGAAGACCTATTTTGATTGTATGAAAATGGCTTCACTGATTGCTTCAGCTGGTGCACCCCCACCACCACCTCCACCTCCTCATGGGAAGAGAGGACCACCTCCCCAGGTGGTTACCAACACTGAGGAGGAAGATGAAGAGATGGATGAGGAGGGAGAACAACCACAATTCCTGGAAGAGTTGCCCCGGGTTTCAAGAAAGAAACCCAGTTTCATCTGGCAGTTTTTTTCCATCCCTCGTGGCCAAAAAAAGGTCAATGCCAGGTACGCAACATGCCTCATATGCAAGGAACAATTGTCCAGAGGGACGGACAAAAAATACAGCTATGGTAATCATACCATGCATAGGCACATGACGAGGAAACATCCCCTAAATTACAGCCGGGCGGAATTAAGGGATATGATGGACAATCCTCGACCAACTCCTGTGGCGAGACCAACAACATCGGTTTCTTTATCACCAGAGGAGGCACGGGAAACTGTGCCAAATATCCAACCAAATTTTGGGCACATGATTCACTTATGTATGCACTGTCGTGCATTAATAGCTTGTGGCAACATGAGCATCAATGCACTGAACCTGGCGTATGAACACCATGATTGCCCTAACCGCCCCCAGTAATTTTTTTTTGCTCCTGTTGAGCCCTTTTCAACGCCTGTTTTTTGTTGTTTCCCCCCCCACAAAAAAAAACAAAAAAAATTATAAAATCGTTCAAAAAATACAAAAAAAACAAAAAATGTTCAAAAAATAAAAAAAAATATAAAACAACAAAAATATAAAAAAAAAAGTTCTTTTCAGAACTACCTTCCCTTTCCAAAAAAATTGCTACAATGTTTAGCACTCTGGCAAGCTCTATTTCTTTTGGTTCGCTCCCGGGTTAGCTTCCCGGTACGCGGACCGGGAGCTAACCAAAAAAATTTTTTTTTTTTAAAAAAAAGTGTAAGTATAAGGAAAGTAAACAGAGAGTGATGTTTCAAGAAAGACAGCTATAGGGAGTAAAGAAGAGATACTGTTTAATAGATCTATTTACCAAAGAACAGACAGAAGAGGGTATAATTGTGAAAAACAAAATAGATAACGAAGTGAAAGAAAAACAAGCATTGGCATAGCCAATAAGTATCAACTTTGGGACCTTCTAAGTATTTAGTTATGCAGCATAATATCCTTGGTGCAGCAACATCAACTGTTGCATGGCTAAACACGTATAAGGTCCCAAAGGCGAGACCTATTGTCTATGCCAATGCTTGTTTCTTAAGTAGAATTGCAATACGTCTGGCTCTTCCATGTGAAAAGATCTTATCTTGTGCTCTAAAGATTGCTAAAGTCTCGACAGAGAACAGGCTAGGCTGTAAGTCGGGTAAATTGCGCTTGGTGATCTGTTTGAGGGAGCGTCTGCTTTGCCTGGTGTCTTTGGAGAGCAATTTTGATTGTTATACTGGACAATATAGCCCTAATGTAAATAACATAGGGGCATATTATCAACATAGGCAATAAAAGTTTTGCAGCTTTTATCGGCAGAAATGTGTCGCTAAAGCTGCTTTTGCGGCAGAAAACTGCCGCTAAAGCTGCTTTTGCACCAGTTTTCTGCCAATAAAAAGAGCAATAATTTTATTGGCTGCATTCATAATATGCCCCTTAGTGTGCTTCAACTACACAGAGAAAGCATTATGAACAAATAGTGATACAGTGATCAGTCAAAGACACTAAGAGTAATAGAGACGGAGTGAGTGAACAAGAGTGAGGAACTATGAGAAGAAAGGGACTGAGAAAAAGAGTGGAAGGAGTTGAGTAAGTAGGTAATAGAGAAAGGAATGAGGGAAGTAGCAAAGGCAGGAAACTGAGGATTAAAGAAATGAAGCAGTGGAACTAATAGTAGTTCAATGTGATAGAAATGTAACGAAAAGAGTACAAAATATTTACCTTATAATTGTCGTTAAATTACTCATTTTTTATTTTTATACTTTCAATCTGTGAAAGAGAGAACAAACATTTGAAAAATATAAAAACATGTATTAAAAAATTACAAAAGACAAGGGCAAAGATTGAAGGACAAACAGTTTTTCAATAACTTTGACACTTACAGAAGCTACACAGTCCTAAAGATATACATTTTAAACTAACACTATCTTGATGCAGATGAAGTGAGGCCTATCTTAAAACATGGTGCATCTTTTGCATTGCTGTTGTCTCAGAAAAGTGTCGCAAGACACTAAAATTTAAAATAATTGCTTCAGGATGCCAATAAGATGTCTACTATCCAGAGTTTTGTTTCAGGTGAGGCCTACTCAGGGTTGCAGATGAAATTTCGAGTTGTTGAAGAGAATAGAGGACATAATACATGTGAAGGTCTACCAATGAAGTGAGTCATGTCCACTGCAATCTTCAACAAAGTCCAAACCTCCTATGTTTCCCTGGACAGACCTAAACTTGATCTGCACAATGTGATTCGTAATGATAGGAAACACAGGTGATGTAATTGAAATACATGCAATTTATTTTGCTCATTTCACAATCACATCACTTGTGTTTCCTTTGCTTAGGTATCTCATTGTGCAGATGTAGTCTAGCATATGAAAGAATACGCAGAAGTGCAGCACTGCATGCAACAACTTTGACACTTACAGAAGCCTCACCTTCTCCATGCCTCCTACACAGTTCTACATATACATCATAAATGCAAACAGTACAGAATTAATTATACATGTTAAATGGTTTATTTTTGCTGTTCTCAGAATGTATCAAAATTCACTAAAAACAGTGACTTGAAGGTATTCATCATGTAACAGCGGGGAAAAAAAAACACAATCAAAATGATTGTGTTTAAAAAACCCATACAACATCAGAAATCAAAAATCAGAACTCCTTAAAGTTAACTTACTTTCCATGACGTCCAAGGATGTCCTATGAATAGCTTACACTCTTTTGTGCTGTTATTACTTTCAGCCCGCCACTTTCTGAAAGAAAATCTCCATCGTTTTTAAAAACATGTTACATACAATAAATGACTTCTTGCTCTCTACCACAAGATTCCACAAGGCCAAATCTTGTCAGAGCCATGTATAACTCTTGGATTTCTTGTTAGCCAATCCCATCATTTGGCATTTCCGCAACTTTCAGAATTAAAATGTTGAAGATCATTTTCACAATCCTGGAATAGTAATATCTTCCCCTTCTTGCTCAGTCATGTTCTACATTTCCTATGACACTGATACTGCTTAATATGAAGCAGACTTACACTACCTCTATGACTACAACAATTATTTAATTCTCTACATCACTTTTAATCACAAAGCAATGTAAAACAGTAGACAGCATTGCAGACTTACATTCCCTCTACTCCATGTTTTGATTGGCTTCTTCAATTAGCTTATAAAAAGAAACAGTTTTTCTGAACTCATTCAAAGTGCACATATATCTCCATGATGTCCAGTCCTATGATTAGAAGTTATGTCTCTGAACTACACTTATCCTCAAGGCCAAATTGTGTAGGAGCCATTAGAACTTCTTGAAATTCCACAGAGCACATCCCGAGATTATTTCCCTAAAATTTTGGTTTTAAAAACACCAGGTAAGAGTTTTTAAGGTCATACGGCAATTTTTTTTTGAAAATTAAAACAGAATCATTGCAGAATGACCAGCCATTTCTAGACTTTAAATAAGCTGTGTAATGTCCTGATGATATTGAAGGGCCGTCATGATATATAATTGCTGTAGTTACAAAAGTCCTTCCTGATATTGACAACTGCGAAGCTACAAATTTTTTTATTAAAGTTGTCAATTTTGTTCCATCAGGCCTACATCGTTGGAACATTAAAATGACGTACTGGCCATATGTTCGTATAAATAATGTGGACATCATTTCAGATTTACATTGGCTACACTCCATGTTGTGATTAGCAGCTTTTACTAGCTTATTAAAGGAGACTGATTTACTGTCTGGCAAAGTTAAATATATAAATCTTTCTGAGTCTACACTAGTAGTACTTGATATCATACAGTTCTCGCAGTCATGCTGCCATTGATAAGAAAGCCCAAACAGCTGATCTACATCTACACCTTCAGCATGTAATACATCAAGCATATACATTAAAAACTCCTGACAATCTTGCTGAATATTTTGAGAGAATTGTGTTTGGCCTGAACATCTGTCTAACAGATTTCGAATTTCAGACTCACTTTCTATGTTTCTTCTATCAGTGGTACATTTCTCTAACACAGAATTTAACAAACCGCAAAATCTTTGATCAGAATTGACCACAATCTCTTCTTTTACATTTTTTAGAGAAAACAAAACATTAATTACTACATTAGCATAGCAGTTGACACCAGAACTGTTTTCAAACTGAAAACCAACAACATCTTCAACAGAATCCTTTTTGTTTCTGCTTGTAATTTTAGGTTCATTCACTTTTTGTCTTTTTGCTATAACCTCCCCAGTATTGTTCTCATTTCTTCGTTTCCGGCCTACCAGACGTTTCTCAAACAAAGGAAACTGAGGCAAATGTGGCGCATACTCTCTTCTTAACCTATTGTATTCCTTAACACAATCTAGATCTGCACAAATGTTTGTGACATCACACTCAATCAAGTACAATCCCGATAAAGTTCTAACTCGTGACAATGCCACATATGCCATACCCTCCTTGAACACAGAACTGCCAATATTCACCAATGCACTGTCTACACTTAAACCTTGCGATTTATGGATTGTCACCGCATATGCCAAGCAAACAGGAAACTGCTTACGGCGAACATATAAGTCTTTTACAAGCAAAAATCTAGCAGAACAACGAGCAATTAGCTGTACTTCCTCAATGCCATCAAATTTAATTTTTAAAAATTCAATTCCATCTCTATTTCTGAATTTCACAAAATCAACAACATTACCCATTGATCCATTTACCAGACCTCTTTCAACATGTAAATTCCTTCTTAAAATTATACGGCAGTTCAAGCACACATTCAGAGTCTTTTCAAAACCTGCAGTTTTAGATATACTCTTCTCTAATGAATCCAATTTTGTTTTCAGATTCTCAGACAAAATAATTGTTGATCCCATATGCTCTACTCTATCAATAGCTTCCAGTTTCACAATCTCTTGCTTTTCTAAATGCAACATTTTGTTGTTAAATTTGGCACATTCTGCAAGAGTTGGCATCAAACATATTCCAGATTTCTTTTCAGTAATTTTCTGAAAAATATTCTCAGGCACAACATCTTGTTCTGGATATAAATTTGACAGTAATCGTGCATGTAAAGCTTCTTTCCCATGCTCGGTCACTTTTCCAATTCTAACATCTTGTAGAATAGTCTTGTAAACTTCATCCTTCGCCTGACGCATATTTTCATGCAGTTCAGCATAATTGAAGTTTAACCATATATTGACGTTGCCAATGCTGCCTAGGCACTTCCTGGTATCTTCATGCGTGAGCATTTTGAACACAGGTTGCCCTTTCACTGGTGTCAGCTGCAAAAGATCTCCGAAAACAATGATGTGTTTGCCACCAAATAACACATCATACTCTGTTTTGAGAACTTCTTGCATCCTCAAATGCACAAAGGCAAGCATGACATTGGAAACCATGCTTACTTCGTCAATGATAAGAAGTTTCATTTTCCTCAAGATTCTTGAAACTTCAAAACAAGCATCTCCAGATAGCTTGTGATATTCTAATTTGTTGTCATGCTCCACTGGCAGCATCAGTAAACGATGTAAAGTAATCCCTTTAATATTATGTGCTGCCAGTCCAGTTGGAGCAGTGACAACACAAGACAGCGATGACTCTGTCCTTTCCTGCAAATAGCATGAAATTGCTTTAATGAGGAAACTTTTTCCAGTTCCCGCTTCTCCACTCACGTACAGTCGGACAGGCTTCAACGACGTACATGAGCACTCTTTCTTATCATGACTTAATCCATGATCAATTTGCATGGTAACTTCGTCATATATTTTCCTCTGCTCAACGTTGAGTTGCCTTTCCAACTCTTCTAAGTTAACCGCATCCTCTTGAGCATGTGCCATGGCTCTTTCCACTTCATTCATAGCAGTGGCAGCTTCATTTTCGATAAGAGGTCCTCCTAGTGGATCCTGACTCAATGAAGCAGAACTCTGACTGTCCTGAGAACTGTCTCTGGCAATCTCGGCTGCAATCGTTGCTTCCTGCTCAATTTCCGCATTCAACATTTCTACATATTTGGGAAAAGCAGGACATTCTATGGTCTCCTTGGCGGCATTGAAAGAGTCTTCGTAACAGAGGAAATCTCCAAGCAGTTCCTCTTCTGCACGCCAAGGCTTGAAAAGTTGCAAAAGTGCTAAATAGAAAAACTCCTTTTTTTCAGGAGATTCGCCACTCAATTTTCGATGGTTTACCAAGTGGCATTTTCTTTGCTTGACCAGACATCCCTCACTTCCTATTACAGCATACACTCCTTTCTCAGTATCTTCTTTGATGTTCCTCTTGAATATGTAATTTTGCAGAACCTCATACAGACAAACATTCTCGAGGTGACTGCTTCGATTTGGATAATATGTATCCAACATGTTTGTCTTCAAAATGTCGGTACTGTTTGGCTCCTTTTCCGCCAAATACTCAATTTCCCGCACAGGTTTGAGAACTCGATTACGCGTTGCAGCAAGACCAAGACTCGCCCAAACGATACTCCTGGACTTGGCATAGAGACTTGCTGAAGACAACCGGTCAGAACATTCGTACGCTCCGATTTCTCGATGCGACAACATCTTCAGACTGAAACTGTACAACTTCTTGCTGAGGCTCTTTTCATGGGAAATGTCCTCCCACATATCCTTCAATTCTGTCTTCTCTTTTTTGGTGATGTAAGACGTCACATACCGAGCCACAGCCATACAGTTATCAGCCACAAACTGTATATCCATGTTAGCATTCCACATGGACAAAATCACCGGGTTGTAGTCGTTGATGTACTTGGACTCTTCGTTCCTCTTCAAATTGTATGTGTTTTTAGGTGATTTCTTCATCACATTATGTCGCAGCGAAGACATCAAACTGTTTACTCTTCCTTTAGAAATCACCGGTCGTGGAAAGCCGAAACGACATTTGGTGTAGAACTTGTCTTTGTTTCGGAATTTACGACGGCAGTACTTTCCACATCGATGGCTTTGGAAACGCAGAACTTTTTCTCTTAGGCTTTTCTTCTCCTTTGCGTTTGGAACAGCACACGTAGAATACTGTTGGATGAAACTCATCACTGAGTCTTCTGGATCCGTTCCAAATTTAGGTGCATCCTTGATCCACAGCAACATATGTATATGAGGAGCACCTCTTGCTTGGTACTCCTTTCTCCAGAAGAAATCCAACACCTCTCCAAGAGGTGGATTCTTCTTATTCATGATGAAAGACATCATAGCTTCAAATCTATGATTGAAGTACCTACATACATTGACTGGATCCAAAGAGCACAGTTCTCCGGGTGTCTTGAATTCGATGTTATCTACGTTAGCATTTGCCTCTCGTAGAAATTGAAGTAAGTCTTCCCAGCCATACTCGGCACAACTCAGAGTGAGGAACCATGTGGGAGTACCTAAGTTCCTCAGCATACATTTTAAATCACCATGACGACGGTACCAGTACTTATTAGTACCACGCTGACACGCCATGAGATTAATCAGGTGAGAATCCAAAATACTATCTTGGACATTCACTTTATCCATAAAATCACTTGCCGAGATGTTTTGCATGTGTATACCACTTTTCAAGATGTGGTTCACTGCATATGACAGTCCAGACAGATCGCTTTCAAACAGGAGATGAAACAAATAAGGAATGCATTGTCGAAACCTAGCATCTCCTGCATACAATAGCAAAGTCCGGTATTCAGAAGCAGGAATTTGATGAGGTCGCTCATCATATCTTCCTCCCTGACCTGTTGGAAAAAGCTGTGGGAAACACCGAGCTTCCAAACTTTCCTCCCAAACACTAATGGGACTCCCTTTGGCTTGTTTCATTTGAAACAACTCAATAGCATTCCCCATGACTTCCTTGGAATGCAAAGGATGAACACTATAATGTTCATATATTTCTTCACTAGTAGAGGGTTCTACTTTCTCAATTTGACCAGCACACAAATCGCTATCCTCTTCCTCACTTACTTCCTCTTCTGCAACATATACATTCTTATAGTATTTATTATTTTTTTTCAAATACAATGTTGCCTTTTTAACTTTCCTAACATCTACTAAATCTTGCCATATTTTCTTATTCTTTGTCGGAACCCCATTAACTAAGATAACCAGAGGTTCCTCTTCCACTTTTTCTACTCCAATTGTGTTAATGTTTTTCTTGAAATCTAGAGGCAAATAAACAACTCTTCCCTTTAATCCTCTCTGTAAATCTGATGGAGGCAATTTCCCTGTCTTTGGCTCCATTCTTACAATAGCCTGAAAGGGATGGATACTTTGAATCAAAATAGATTCATAAGTATTTAAGTCCTTCAATTCAGAAGGAATCTCAACCAATTCCAGATTATTATGAACTGCTCTAGCAGGCATCTGGTTTTGTTTTAATTTGTTACAACAATAAGTACACACACGTTGATCCAATCCCAAATCAAAACAATTTTCTACCATCAAGTATGTTGCAAAATCCTTCCATTCACTATTATTTTCCCTTTCACTTTTTGCATATAAATCCACTAACTTAGTCTGATTCTTATAATAAGTGCGTCTACAACACACACAAGTGAAATTAGGCCTCTCACTTGATTTCACGTCAAACGTCGCAATTTCCCTCTGGAAATTATCTGTACTGGAAACCTGTACACTATCTTCCACATGACCCTCTACTTCTTGCTCAATTTCAACATTCTCCTCTTTACTTCCAAAGTAACAAAACTCAATTTCTTCACATATATTCTTCACATCTATTTCAGAACCATGCAAAAGAGCAGCGCATAATTGTTTCAGCATAATTGCTGGACTCTTAGCATAATACAACATTCTAACTAATTTCCTCACTTTGTTATGATGCACTGCTAGCATCCTGAAATGATGAAAAACACTCTGGCATACTCTCCTGGAAAGACAAGCCAGTGAATGACCATGCAAACCTGTCACTTCTCTTACTCTGCAAGGATCTAATTCTTGCAACAACATCATTTTCTGCTTCAAACTTTTTTTGTTAAATGACCGTACAAAATCACAAAGCAAATTGATGGAATCCTGTCGCACACTGCAAATACTACTACACTTCCAGGTGTACACAGGACCCTTAGCACGTCTTCCTAAAACCTCATTACCTAACAACTCTTCTGCCTCTGTTGTCACAAGTTTTTCTTTTTCAACTGGACAACCATCTTTCACTTCATAAGCACGACCACTGGTGTCAACTGCATGCACCAAATCATTATCCTGGAAATAACTCTCCTCATTAAAAAATGCCTCACAGCTTGAACTATGCATCCATTCTCCAGAAAAAACTTCACAAAAATTACTACGATTAACTATTCTCTTCCATCTACTATTTCTTTTGAAATCAAAAATTGCCTTGTTTAGCTTCCTAATTCTATTGATTATCAAAATAAATAACTTACGTTTAATTTCAAATGCCTGATCAATAACTTTCTCAACTTTTTTTTTCTCTTATAAAAAACTAGTTTCTGTTGACCTTTCTTAATATTTTTTAACAAATTGCCAATTATCCTGTTGCGGAACATTCGTTTACGAATCTCCCTAAACTGTTGTTTCCTTCTACTATCATGCACAGATTTATCTCTTGCTCTAGCAGTAACATTTTTCATTGTCCTTTTCTTTCCATTTGATTTCCTTCTCGTTTTATGGACTGAAACATTTTCTGTAGTAATATTTTTTTTATTACAAATATTTCTTATGAAATATTTAGAGCTCTTACCCGGTGCTTTCTTCGTGGCTTGAGAAATCTTTTTGTTAGAGGACTGCTGCGTTTTTTTTTCACCTGCTGTCTTTGACGTTTTGCAGCCTTTATCTGTCTTTGTATTGTAGGCATGGTGAAATCTTGAAATGATCTGCAGTTGAATCTATGGAAAAATATAATAAAAAATGTTAATAAACATTATTATCAAACAGTAAATCAGTAATAGTGATCAAAAACATAACACACTACTTGACATTTTAATTTGAAGATTTTTTAGTCATTGGCAATTTTACAATACAGAAATACCAGAAAAGAAATGACATTTATATTTATGTTACCTATGCTATTTTATATGTGAATCTGATCTAATTTTATGAGCATATTTTAATATTTTATTGAAGACACTACACATAACCTGTTTTTGAAGGTGTCTTTATTTTTAAATTAAACGGTTTACCTTTTTACTTTTTATTGATTATAAATTTTAAAAATAAATGTTTATATTTCCAAAGGCTCAAGCAGGTCAGCTTCCCATCCTATATCATATAATTCGGACAAATCTGCATCCTCATCACGCTCTTCTTCATCCTCAGGATTTAAATCATCCAAAGGATCAACATCCACTGATGTTTCAATTACAAGTTCAATGATGAGGTCAAAATCAACTGATTGCAGATTGTCGCTCATGTTGAGGTTGTCTTTATCTTTAAAGAAAGATAACAACAATGAGATGTTGCAGAGTAAGAAACAAATCTCAGAGATTATAATAGTAAAATTGTTTAACAAGATTAACATTTTGCAGCTATTATTTAGCCATGTCCAGCAATGCTGAGCAGGTGAAGCCTATGTCTAATTTTTCACTGAACAGGACTCATCTCTTCTTAACCTTGGATAAGCCTCACCGACTCTGTGTCCCCTGCACATACTTAAATGTTAAAGGGCAGATTTATATTAAATGGCACATCCCCAGGCATGCACCAGTTAATGTGCACCACTGCTTTACCACCCATGGTGTGCCGCATTTACAATCAGATAGGAGAAAGCTGCGTCAAAACCCTGCGCCTGCTTGAAGCTGGCATAGGTCTTGACGCAGCATTGTGGAGATGGGGCACCCCTGAGCCTTGCTGGAGCTGCATCGCACTTGCGATACAACTCCAGCAATGCGC
Source organism: Lissotriton helveticus (assembly GCF_964261635.1). Taxonomy (NCBI): domain Eukaryota; kingdom Metazoa; phylum Chordata; class Amphibia; order Caudata; family Salamandridae; genus Lissotriton; species Lissotriton helveticus. Next base: position 1,920,646,767 of record NC_136065.1, read on the forward strand.
CACCTTTACGGCACAGATGCGTCACGCATCTGTGCCGTTTTTGCCCCATGCTGCGCCGCATTGTAAATGCAGCACAACATGGGTGGCGGAACAGTGGCGCAGGATGACTGTCACATCCCTGGTGATGCGCCAGTCATCATAAATCTATCCCTAAGCTTCTTATCTTGTTACAGATGAACTGCCATACGTATCATCAAAATATTTTACATTTTCTAAATAGCGAATTTTAAGCAATAAATAGCGATTCTTTACCATTCCTAATTTGCGATGAGCAAATTGCTAATTGCAAGTTACCCATTCATTTCCATGGCCTAGGAGGCTCATATGAATGAAGGTTTAATTTGCGATTAGCAATTTGCTCATCACAAATTAGGAATTTTTCCAAGGGTGCAGGGGTGTCTCAAGAACACCCTGCTGCACCCCTGAAAAACAAATTTGGGGGCATATGGCACACATACATGCCCTAAGGGCATGTGTTGGCGTCATATGGCACCTTTTGTTTTTTTGAAAAAAAGCTTTTTGAAAAGAATTCACAAATTACCACCAATTTACCACAATAGTTTCCAAATCCTTAATGTCATTTTTTACATAGTTTTTGTTTGATACATTGCATTTAAGTAGTCACAAAATTTGCAAATGCTTCAGTGCAATCGCAAAATAAGGAATAGCAAATTTTGCTACTCCTTATTTTGCATCAAACTTGTTTGATACATACCATTTGTCTAATTAACATTCGCAAAGGCCGAAATTCATAGAATTTTGATCTTTGCAAATGCTAATTAGCTTGATACATATGGCCCCAAGTGAGGCCTGTCTTGCGACATGGTGCATCTTTTGCATCACTGCTGCTTGGGTTTTATGTGGTACGTTTTTTTTACACCATGACATATCTGCCTAAATGCATCAATTTGTAATGTTGTCGCCTCATAGCAAATCTTTTGCACCACCGCTGCATCATAAAAGTGACGCACAGTGGCACAAAAAAGGCATACACCTATCATAAATCTGTCCCTAGCATTTTAAATGATTAATCCAGGATGACAATAAAGTGTGTCCTATCCAGAGGTTTGTTTAAGGTGAGGCCTACTCAGGATTGCAGATTAAAGTTACGCTTGATGAAGAATACAGAGGAGATAATACATATAAAGGACTACCAATGAAGTAAGTAATGTGCACTTTATTGCGCCAGTCATCATAAATGTATCCCTAAGCTTCTTATCTTGTTACAGATGAACCACCATATGTACCATCAAACTATTTTGCATTTCCTAAATAGCAAATTTTAAGGAATAAATAGCAATTCTTTACTATTCCTAATTTGCAATGAGCAAATTGCTAATTGCAAATTACCCATTCATTTCCATGGGCTAGGAGGCTCATAGGAATGAAGGTTGCAATTTGTGATTAGCAATTAGCTCTTCACAAAATAGGATTTTTTTCAAGCGTGCAGGGGTATCTCAAGAACACCCTGCTGCACCCCTGAAAAAGAAATTTGGGAGCATATGGCACACCTACATGCCCTAAGGGCATGTATGGGCGTCATATGGGACCTTTTTTTTTGTTGAAAAAAATGCTTTTTGAAAAGAATTCGCAAATTACCACAAACTAGAAGTTGGTGGTAGTTTCCAAGGGCCAGATGTAGGTAAATCTATCACAGCTTGAACTATGCATCCATTCTCCAGAAAAAACTTCACAAAAATTACTACGATTAACTATTCTCTTCCATCTACTATTTCTTTTGAAATCAAAAATTGCCTTGTTTAGCTTCCTAATTCTATTGATTATCAAAATAAATAACTTACGTTTAATTTCAAATGCCTGATCAATAACTTTCTCAACTTTTTTTTTCTCTTATAAAAAACTAGTTTCTGTTGACCTTTCTTAATATTTTTTAACAAATTGCCAATTATCCTGTTGCGGAACATTCGTTTACGAATCTCCCTAAACTGTTGTTTCCTTCTACTATCATGCACAGATTTATCTCTTGCTCTAGCAGTAACATTTTTCATTGTCCTTTTCTTTCCATTTGATTTCCTTCTCGTTTTATGGACTGAAACATTTTCTGTAGTAATATTTTTTTTATTACAAATATTTCTTATGAAATATTTAGAGCTCTTACCCGGTGCTTTCTTCGTGGCTTGAGAAATCTTTTTGTTAGAGGACTGCTGCGTTTTTTTTTCACCTGCTGTCTTTGACGTTTTGCAGCCTTTATCTGTCTTTGTATTGTAGGCATGGTGAAATCTTGAAATGATCTGCAGTTGAATCTATGGAAAAATATAATAAAAAATGTTAATAAACATTATTATCAAACAGTAAATCAGTAATAGTGATCAAAAACATAACACACTACTTGACATTTTAATTTGAAGATTTTTTAGTCATTGGCAATTTTACAATACAGAAATACCAGAAAAGAAATGACATTTATATTTATGTTACCTATGCTATTTTATATGTGAATCTGATCTAATTTTATGAGCATATTTTAATATTTTATTGAAGACACTACACATAACCTGTTTTTGAAGGTGTCTTTATTTTTAAATTAAACGGTTTACCTTTTTACTTTTTATTGATTATAAATTTTAAAAATAAATGTTTATATTTCCAAAGGCTCAAGCAGGTCAGCTTCCCATCCTATATCATATAATTCGGACAAATCTGCATCCTCATCACGCTCTTCTTCATCCTCAGGATTTAAATCATCCAAAGGATCAACATCCACTGATGTTTCAATTACAAGTTCAATGATGAGGTCAAAATCAACTGATTGCAGATTGTCGCTCATGTTGAGGTTGTCTTTATCTTTAAAGAAAGATAACAACAATGAGATGTTGCAGAGTAAGAAACAAATCTCAGAGATTATAATAGTAAAATTGTTTAACAAGATTAACATTTTGCAGCTATTATTTAGCCATGTCCAGCAATGCTGAGCAGGTGAAGCCTATGTCTAATTTTTCACTGAACAGGACTCATCTCTTCTTAACCTTGGATAAGCCTCACCGACTCTGTGTCCCCTGCACATACTTAAATGTTAAAGGGCAGATTTATATTAAATGGCACATCCCCAGGCATGCACCAGTTAATGTGCACCACTGCTTTACCACCCATGGTGTGCCGCATTTACAATCAGATAGGAGAAAGCTGCGTCAAAACCCTGCGCCTGCTTGAAGCTGGCATAGGTCTTGACGCAGCATTGTGGAGATGGGGCACCCCTGAGCCTTGCTGGAGCTGCATCGCACTTGCGATACAACTCCAGCAATGCGCCACCTTTACGGCACAGATGCGTCACGCATCTGTGCCGTTTTTGCCCCATGCTGCGCCGCATTGTAAATGCAGCACAACATGGGTGGCGGAACAGTGGCGCAGGATGACTGTCACATCCCTGGTGATGCGCCAGTCATCATAAATCTATCCCTAAGCTTCTTATCTTGTTACAGATGAACTGCCATACGTATCATCAAAATATTTTACATTTTCTAAATAGCGAATTTTAAGCAATAAATAGCGATTCTTTACCATTCCTAATTTGCGATGAGCAAATTGCTAATTGCAAGTTACCCATTCATTTCCATGGCCTAGGAGGCTCATATGAATGAAGGTTTAATTTGCGATTAGCAATTTGCTCATCACAAATTAGGAATTTTTCCAAGGGTGCAGGGGTGTCTCAAGAACACCCTGCTGCACCCCTGAAAAACAAATTTGGGGGCATATGGCACACATACATGCCCTAAGGGCATGTGTTGGCGTCATATGGCACCTTTTGTTTTTTTGAAAAAAAGCTTTTTGAAAAGAATTCACAAATTACCACCATCAAACAAGTTTGATGCAAAATAAGGAGTAGCAAAATTTGCTATTCCTTATTTTGCGATTGCACTGAAGCATTTGCAAATTTTGTGACTACTTAAATGCAATGTATCAAACAAAAACTATGTAAAAAATGACATTAAGGATTTGGAAACTATTGTGGTAAATTCATTTCCATGGGCTAGGAGGCTCATAGGAATGAAGGTTGCAATTTGTGATTAGCAATTAGCTCTTCACAAAATAGGATTTTTTTCAAGCGTGCAGGGGTATCTCAAGAACACCCTGCTGCACCCCTGAAAAAGAAATTTGGGAGCATATGGCACACCTACATGCCCTAAGGGCATGTATGGGCGTCATATGGGACCTTTTTTTTTGTTGAAAAAAATGCTTTTTGAAAAGAATTCGCAAATTACCACAAACTAGAAGTTGGTGGTAGTTTCCAAGGGCCAGATGTAGGTAAATCTATTTTACCGACACTTAAATACCGAATTTTACCGATTCGGTATTTAAGAGTCGGTAAAATAGATGTACCGAGATGTAGGTAAATCCAGATGTGGATTTACCGATTCTTTAAAAGTCGGTATTTACCGATTCGGTAAATACCGACCTGTAATGCTCCATTCATTCCTATGGGCTTTGAAGCCCATAGGAATGAATGGGGCATTACAGGTCGGTATTTACCGATCGGTAAATACAGATTTTTGGCAAGGGTGCAGGGGGTGTCACTTTGACACCCTCTAGCACCCCCAAAAAAGGTTCGGGGGCCATATGGCAGGCATACCTGCCCTAAGGGCAGGTCTGCCTGTCATATGGCACAGGTGTGCATGCACACATTTGCATGCTCACCTGAATCGGTATTTCACCATCAAATTGAATTTGATGGTAAAATACCGATTTCTTAGGCCTTGTGGGACTCATCAGAGTCCCACCTACATATCGATTTTACAGAATCTGTAATTTTACCGTTCTGTAAATTTACCGACCGGTATATTTACAGATTCTGTAAAATTACAGATCGGTAAATTACAGAACGGTAAAATTACCGATTCTGCCCCCTACATCTCAAATTCCTTTTACCGGTCGGTAACGGCCGAATTCGGCCGTTACCGACCGGTAAAACCCTACCTACATCTGGCCCCAAATCCTTAATATCATTTTTTACATATTTTTTTTGATACATTGCATTTAAGGAATCGCAAATTTTGAATTATTGACATTTTAAGTCATTTCCACATGTGCAGTGTTTTCAAAATATAATTTGAAAATCGTTTTTGGGGAAAAGTAATGGTTTGCAAATTTATGACAAGGACATAATGGTGTATGCTTCTCTATAAGGCATTTCAGTGTCTCTGATGTCATTTTTCCCATATTACATTATAAGACCTTTCCCCATGAAGCACATTCCTTGTAAATATGCTCCCACCTGTGCATTGCGAATTTAGATTTTGACTGTTTCAGTCACATAGCCATGTTGAAAGTGACCCAAAAAAATTGCAAACGTTTTAAAATAACACATTCATGTGTCTTAAGGACATTTTAAGTCATTTCCCCATGGACAATGTTTTCTAAGTGGCGCAAAAGAGGTATACACCTATCATTAATCTGTCCCTAGCATTTTAAATGATTAATACAGGATAACAATAAGATGTAGCCTATCCAGAGGTTTGTTTAAAGTGAGGCCTACTCAGGATTGCAGATTAAATTTACGCTTGATGAAGAATACAGAGGAGATAATACATGTAAAGCTCTACCAATGAAGTAAGTGATGTCTACTTCATTGCGCCAGTCACCATAAATGAATCCATAAGCTTCTTATCTTGTTAGACATCAACCGCCATATGTATCATATAACTATTTTGCATTTCCAAAAAAGCAAATTTTAAGGAATAATTAGCGATTCTTTACCATTCCTAATTTGCGATGAGAAAATTGCTAATTGCTATTTTACCCATTCATTTCCATGGGCTAGGAGGCTCATATAAATGAAGGTGCAATTTGCGATTAACAATTTGCTCATCACAAATTAGGAATTTATTCCAAAGGTGCAGGGGTGTCTCAAGAACACCCTGCTGCAACCCTAAAAAAGAAATTTGGGGGCATATGGCGCACATAAATTTTAACAACATTCCTTTACCTCAACAACGATTTTCAAATCATAACTTCAAAACACTACACATGGGAAAATTACTTAAATTGTCCTTAAGACACATAAAAGCGTTTTTTGATTGGCTTTCCTGCATGGTAGGGTCACTTTTAACATGGCTATGTAACACAAACATTCAAAATCAAAATTTTCCATGCACATGTGGGAGCATATTTACAAGCAATTTGCGCCACAGAGAAATGTCTTACACTAAAATGAGAAAAATAACATCAGGGACAGTCAATTGCCTTATAAAGAACCATACACCATTATGTCCTTGTCATGAATTTAAAAACAATTCCTTTTCCCCAAAAACGATTTTCAAATCATAATTTCAAAACACTGCACATGAGAAAATGACTTAAAATGTCATTAAAACACATGAAAGCGTTTTTTGATTGCCTTTCGAGCATGGTTGGGTCACTTTTAACATGGCTATGTAACACAAACATTCAAAATCTAAATTTTCCATGCACATGTGAGAGCATATTTACAAGCAATTTGCGCCACAGAGAAAGGTCTTACACTAAAATGAGAAAAATAACATCAGGGACAGTCAATTGCCTTATAAAGAAGCATACACCATTATGTCCTTGTCATGAATTTAAAAACAATTCCTTTTCCCCAAAAACGATTTTCAAATCATAATTTCTAAACACTGCACATGGCAAAATGACTTAAAATGTCATTAAAACACATGAAAGCATTTTTTGATTGGCTTTCCAGCATGGTTGGGTCACTTTTAACATGGCTATGTAACACAAACATTCAAAATCAAAATTTTCCATACACATGTGAGAGCATATTTACAAGCAATTTGCGCCACATAAATCATAATTTTCTCCTTAAAGCACACTATTCTCTATCTAAATTAAAGAAATATTTTCTCACCTTAGCAAATACTTTGAGTTTGAAAACAGTCTAAGAAACACACCAATTTGTCTTCAGCAGAGCAAAAGGTATGCACTCCAGAGTCTGCAGCTATCAAAAGCACAGAAATGCTGTAATTCTTCACACATATTTCTCATGTCACCCAATCAAAACTCTTCCCTCACTTTTTTTCAAATGAAAACCCTTCCCCCTCTGCCCTTTCTGCCTATTTTCCATAGCAACCACCTCTTGGAAAAACTCTGGTGTTTGCAAGTTCACACAACAATGTTGCAATTGAACTCTGAACTCTCAGTGCACCTGCATATCCAGTGCATTCTTTCATTTAATGATTTTTTATTGACCACTCAAAATACATCTTTCAAAGAACACATCTGTGCACCCTAACTTTCTGTTTTCATCAATCAAAATCCACCAATCACTGTTACTGCTTCATGAACACAGAAACTCCACAGTTTTTTTTCATTTTACACTCTCATTTTTTCAACTGCCATTTCATTGCCACACTTCATCTGACTGCAGGAGAACCTTCTCTCACCATGTTTTCTGTCTGGATTGTTGGTCATAGTTATATTCACTGGGCTCAAAGGTACGTTGAAAGCAGGAATTTACCTAACCTCAATTTACAAGATGTGGAAATTAAGTGGTTTGGCCACAGAGGATTAAAATGTCACCAATTGATACCATTGGTGAAAACCTTTATGCATTTGCCAAAACCTGACCTGTTAATTGTGCACTGTGGAGGTAATGACTTGGGCACTTTGACTGGTGTAGGTCTGGAAATGCTTTTAAAGGACACCTTTGAGCAATTAATGGCACTTTTTCCTCAGACTGCCTTGGTATATTCAAATATATGCCAAAGACAGAAATGGAGGTGGTCAAACCAATTTTGTCCACAAATTGAGAAGTCGAGGAAGCATGTAAACAAATCTGTTTCAGCTTACATGAGAGACCATGGAATGGGCTCCCTGTACAACAATAACTTGCGTTACTACATGCAAGATATCTACAGAGGAGATGGAGTTCACTTCTCAGATGAGGGCAACAGAGTTTTCACTCTGAATTTAAGAATGTGCATTGGTACCTACTTATAAGTACCTAAATGTACCATAAACCCAAAAGCTCTTCTCAGAGCTACCCTACATCTAATCACTCACAATTATTATTTTACTCTAACTTTTTTCACTAATTTTCAACAAAGTACGCTCCCTGGGGCGCTACCCGGTACGCGTACCGGGAGCTAACCTCGCGAAATTTTTTTTTAAAAATGTTTTTTTTTCGCACATATAAACCTCCTCAGCCACCCTCAGAAAACCTAGGGGGTCAAGATAACTCTACCGTGCCCCCTTCTACCCATTCCGAACATTATTTGCCCTCCATCTTGTATCTTAATTCGACCGAAACACAAAATGGTGGACTCCCGGAACGCTTAAGGTCCGCGAACCGAGGCGCTCAACGGTTCGCGTACCGGGTCGCTCCCTGGGAAGATAAAGGAAATAAAAAATAATCAAAAAATCCAACAATCAATTAACATACAGCATTTGAAAAGACTATCATTCATTTTTCATTGTAGTACGCTCCCCAGAACGCTTCCCGGTTCGCGGACCGGGCGCTAACCACGAAAAAAAACAAAAAAAATTTTTTTTTTTTTTTGCCCCTTTAAAACCTCCACATTAAACCTAGGGGGTCAGCGAGGATCTACTATGCCCCCTTATAGTTATTTCCCCCTTTGTTTTGGCCTCCTCTTGTCTCTCGATCCTACCGAGAGACAAGATGGCGGCCGCTCCGGACTGTTTAGAATGTTGACAGACACCGGAGAGCCAATCAGCTTCGCTACGCGAAGTTCCGGTACGCTTAAGGTCCGCGAACCGGGGCGCTGCCCGGTCCGCGCTTACAGATATATATCTTTTTTTGAACGTTAATTTCTCAAAATCCACTGCAGCACATATATTGAGACCTACAAAAGGCACATCGGGCTACCAGTCCCTACAATTTAGCCAAGTTTCGTGCAAATCCATTCAGCCGTTCGGGCTAAAAGTGAGGCTAACCGCCCTATGGAAAACTCAATGTTAAAAACACGTTTTGGGACCCCCCTTTTTTCTCGGCCCCCCCTGGACGAACCCCCCCCAAATTTTCAGGGGCTCCTCAGAAACAAAATGTTCCATTTTCCAGAAAATTTCAGCCAATTCCGTCCACAAACGCCAAAGTTATTAGACATAGAATTTTCAAAAATCCCATAGGGAAAAAATCCTAACTATATATACCTACTGGCGACCGCCAGTAGGTAATATTTATCTATCCTGCTATTTAATTGGTACGGGCTCTGTACATGCAAACAATTCCTTTGGACTTTAGTTTGGCATAAATTGGACAGAAAAACTGAACAGTTTCATCACTTTATCATACATTTGGTAATACACATTTAATTTTAGTTTACTGGTTCAGCTTCCTAATTGTTAAAAGTTGTTACTGAGAGAGAACCACTCACTATCTTGAAGTACAAGGAAGGAGCATGTTCCTTACTGATGAAATCAATGAATTTTATTTCTTTGCATACAGATTTTTTCAAAGTTTGTTGCTTGTTAGACTACATAGCAAGTAGACTAGTCTCATTGCATTTATATATTTTTTCAAATTATAGTGATATCCAGTTTCCAGATCTACTGTACCTGAGTCCACAATTTCTATAGGCACAGATCATTAAGGGGTCGATTCTGATTTGGGAAAAACCACTCCGAATAGCCGTACGGAGCATTTTTCCCGTACGAATCGTACCCTGCAACGTCCCCCGTGCGTACGATGAAGTACGATTCGTACCAGGAGCAGAGTCCATACGAATCAAACCCCCGTACGAATCTCCCTCGGAACCCGCTGTATGCCACATCCGTACGGTTCGCGGCTAGTTTTTTCGACCCAGCAAGTACGAATCGTGTTGGGAACGCACCGTACAACGCTTTTTTTACGGGAGCAGAAAACGTCAGGAGAAGCAGAGTTCACCTCGAAACAGGTACGGAATGCCCCCGGGTACGGTGCGTACACCCTATGATCGCAGATGTACGTACCCCTGCGATCATGGGGTGTACGCACCGTACCCCGCAATCGCAGGTTGTACGCACCGTACACCCTGCGATCACGGGGTACGGTGCATACACCCCATGATGTCAGGGGTACGCACCGTACCCCTGCGATCATGGGGTATTCGAACCCTACGGTGTGTATGTGAATGTGTGCTTTTCCGTACGAATCGCCTTTACCTGACGTGGACCGTACAAGTCGCGTACTCATCCCCCGATCCGGATCTTACTCGTCGGTTCGTACAGCATGTTCACGATTCGTACGGAGAGGGCTCCGGAAACGAATCGTACTGATGATTTTTTTCCCGAATCGGAGTCGACCCCTAAAAGTCTTTTTTAGCACCCATATCGATTTCTATTCTCCCTGCATTTGCCAAATTAACATTTTACATGCCCTCCTTGACACGTCACAATGTGTTTCTGCTCCCTATTTTAATTAAATCGATTTATGTGGTTTAACAACTTTATTGACAATATCTGTTGAATTCCCTGATGCAAGTGGAAAATAATTTGTTGATTGCACTTTTGTAGACCCAACAGGCTTTTAAGTTATATTTTATAATTTCCGATTAGTGCAGTACTGTTTTCATGGCCCCATAGTTCTTTGATTTCCACTCCTTGCCTTGCAGTATTCCACTTTTTTTTTTAATAGATGTTGTATTGCTGGTTTATAATTAGTGTTTGTTTTTTAATATCTGTCCGTCCCTGTAGCCTAACTTGTTTAATCTTAGTCACAATTATTCACACTCTAGTACTTTTTAAGATCTTCAGTTCTTACCCTCACAAACTTGCTCACCCTTCCCTTTTTTGTGTAGTCATCTATTTGATCTTGAATATTTACATTAGAAGACACCAGTCACTCTAAAATTCATTACAACTATCACTTTTTCTAGTCCCCCTCTGGTTCTGGACAACCACAACATGCCCTCATGAAAGAAGATGTATCTTTTTTTTAACTTCCTCCAACTGAGAACTTATCAGTAACACAATTTGATAATGAAGCAATACATTTGTTATTGAATGAAAGGAAGAAGTTTGTGCCATGGAGGCATAACTTGTGTTGTTTCCTTTACTTTATAACTTTATAACTTTACCTTGTATCTCCGTTCTACGAAGTAATCACTGATAAAATATCGAAGGTCAAAAAAATCGAACTACAAAAATATCGGAGCAAGAATATCAACATCCTAACTACAACATGGTAAGTACAAAAATTATCGGAAAAAATATTGATGTCAAAAATATTGTTATAAAAAATTCTTATCAATATAATAAACATTGTAAAACATATTATATACAGTTTAAAATTAATAAGTAATATATATAATTTAATAAAACATTACCTAAACATATACATATAAATATATATATATATACTTATTTAATTAGTTTTAATAATTATTTAAATAACTTATAAATAATTTAAAATATTATAAATTACAAATAAATCTATGCACATAAAATAATAACAAACAAAAATTAAATTATTATGTAAACCAATTTTTTTTTTATTTACTTTTAATATTTTTAAATTAATTATATACTACATTAGCTAAAATATTAAAAAAAATATTAAATTGCAGAGGGAATAAAACTACTGTCACAACTCCCCAAAAAACCCAGTAAGAACATTGTTGTATAGCGTAGGGTTTTAAATGACTATTCCCACTCCAGAGAGTGCAACAGTAGGGAAAGTGTTGGATAGCGTAGGGGTACAAATTACTATTCCAACTCAAGAGAGTGCAACAGTAGGGAAAGTGTTGGATAGCGTAGGGGTAAAATTACTATTCCCACTCCAGAGAGTGCAACAGTAGGAAAAATGTTGGATAGCGTACAAGTTAAAAAATACTATTCGCACTCCAGAGAGTGCAACAGTAGGGAACGTGTTGGATAGTGTAGGGGTAAAAATTATTATTCCCACTCCAGAGAGTGCAACAGTAGGGAAAATGTTGGATAGCGTATGGGTAAAAATTACTATTCCCACTCCAGTGAGTGCAACAGTAGGGAAAGTTTTGGATAGCTTAGAAGTTAAAAAAAGCATACTTATAAACAAATTAATGTTTTAAAATAATTAATTAGTTATTAAATAAATTGAAACTATATACAAATACCAATACATAATGATTAAAAACATAAGTGCCAATGAATAATTAATTAACAATAAATGAATAATAAATACCAATTAATTTTAATTATTAACTATTAATTACCAATTTTTTATAACAAAATCATCATATTAATTATAAAAAGTCATTACCAATTAAAAAATAGTGAACAATTAAATCATTTTGTATACCAAAAACATGAATTATTAAAAATTAATTTCCAACTAATAACGGCGTATTAATATATTAATTAAAATTTAAATAAATAATATTTAGTAATATGTAATTACCAAATAATTATTGAACAATAAATACATGTTCATAACCCCAAAAAATATACTTTTAAATAGTTACCAATTAATAATTAATGTCCAATAAATTAATTATCATTACCCAACCCGAAATTTTATAATGACTTAATTACATATCAATTACTTTACACACTATTCCCCTACAAACGCATAACACACTTCAATAATAAAATAATACACTTAACATAATGATCAATTGATCAATTAATAAAAATGAGTTACCAATTAATAAAAATTAATCACCAATTATTAATTAATTAACAAATATAATTATCAATACCAATTAATGAAATTAAATGATTAATTAATTATATTTAAATTACTTCCCACTCTATTACCCTATAAAACCACAACCCACTACAGAACTTACACACAAACATTAACTAAAATTAATTATAATTCCTAAAAATTATTAATTAATTTAGTATAATTAAATTACTACCCAACCTATTCCCCTATAAACCCACAACCCGCTACGGTACTAAAATACAAGATTAACTTAAAATAACAATATTGACATATAGAAATTGTATACATATATTTTAAAACCAGTAGAACACTTTACCCAAAAATATAACACATACATATTAAATGCATACTAAAATACATAACAATCATATAAATATCAATATTCGTAATATTAGTAACATCGATATATTTGATATCGATATTACTTATTTCAATATTACTTACATTGATATTTAAAAAATCGATATTTCTTACCTTAGGGTCGATATTCTGTCCATCGATATTCCTAACATCGATATTCAGTCCCTTCGATATTATCACCTCGATATTATTGTAGGTCGATATTTTATTGTCGATATTTTGACAGCTCACCCTACGGTAGTGCGACTGTTAGTAAGGAGAAGAGATTTCAGAAGGGCCCAATCTTTAGATCTCTTCAGAATACTGAAGATACCATTTCCCCCCCGCCATATTAGAATGGCGGGGGGACTGCGGCGGATGGGAAGACCGTCTGCCGCTTTTCCGCCCAAGAAAAAGGGTTTCATATGGTGGCGGTGTCTGCTAGACACCACCATCCATATCAGGATGAGGGCGGAAGGGAGCCTTCCTGTGAGGGCCTTGCCGCCCCAGAAAGGCATGCGGATTTCGAGGTTGGGGTCCCGTTGCGGGCACCCATGATGTTGGGGCGTGGCGGGTACCTATGGTACCCCCTACATGTGCATGCATGTGCACTGCACGGTGCCTGCCACATTGTGCCTGCACCTTCTTTCCTTGACTTTGGGGCCCATTAGTATGTTGGGCCGATCGCCAAAGCCCGCATGGTGGTGGTGCTCTACCCGACATATTCCCCCACCCGCATTTAAATTTCCCCTACCACAATACCATGGCGAGGGGACCCCGGCAGATGGCAAGACCATCCGCCGCAATTTTAGAAATGAGGGATGCACCCACCAGTGTGGCGGACGTATCCTAAGGCATTTCGGGCAGTCCCATTTCCCAGGGGTATGGCGGGTGGACAAAGTCCACCCGCCATGTTATTGCCCCCCTTTGTGTTATTATCTTGAAAAATGTTAAATGGTGAGTATAAATTCCTTATTCATTAAAATGCATTGTACGTATATGTACAATTCTCTAGTGTATATTAACTCTTGTTTAATTATGGTGACAAATATTACAATTAATCTATTTAAAAATTAGTATTTACTATAAGGATGACCTTTCAATTTTTATAAAAGTATTTCCATTGGTTTAGTAACAAAATATCAAAAATAAGTAATTGTATAAGTATTGACTTCCAAAATTGTTTCTTTATTAAAAATATTGTGTGCCAAAATTATATGCGGACCCTAAATTGCATGTATCTAAAGAAATTCTATTATTTATTTATTTTTAACAATTTTTTCAATTTAATAATACATGATAAAAAAATCCTAACTAATAATATACTTCCGAACAATTTATTTTTAAATGTCATTTTTTATAACAATGATTTAAAACTATCTTTTTAAGTTTATTAAAAGTATTATTAAAAGTCTTTGTATAATATTTGGTAGCAGTATTCATGTTTAATTGCAATATTTTATGGATTTTTCATCATTGTTGGGCATTTTCGTGTTTATAAGGTTGAAATTCCGGTTTGTTTTTAATTAGTAATTCAATATTAATTCATGTTGATCTTGAAATTTAAAAGCAAACTTGATAAAACTTATGTTTATTGTATCATTTCTTTTTTAAAATTTTTGTTTTCATGAGCATGTTGGATGTTTGCTGGTTGAAATGTGAGGAGTACTTTGAATACAATCACATGCTATTCATACTGTTAAATGATATTATGGGCATTATTACCATGTCAGACGTTAAGCCTCTGAATGCAGAATTGCAGACCGACATGGCAGCTTTACAGTGTGACTTTGGTATTATGATGTTGGCTGTTTCAGTGTAAAATGCCTGATCGTTCCGACTTGCTTTCAACCTGATTAAGTGGCCCTTTGGCCAGTCGTAAACGCAGTCTAATCCCTTAAGGGTGGAGTTTTCATTATCAGGATGACAATGCTTGACATCTTTTCCATTCAGGCTTTTCTGACATTGAAAGGCATGCAGAAAGTTGCTTTTGCACCCTGTAGCACTTGGAGGTGTACAGTTTTTGGTCATGTGCCCCCCTTGAAATCCCTGCACTGGCTGGCTGGCTGGCACCCGATTGTCCTCTTCACACGTTGCCGATAATCCCACAAATTCCCATTTCTCTATGAGACATTCTGCTACGCCGTGTTTTTGAACACTGTTCAATCTACTCTAGGGATGTAGGTTTTTGCATCCTCACTATGGGCTCCATTAGGATGTCGGGCGGATCGCCCCCGCCATGCGGGCGGTGGCGATCCGCCCGACATCCTTCCCCACCCGCCACGGGGGGCGGCCATCCTAATGGGCCCATTAGTATTAATAGCTGAGTGTTGATGCACTCTCCCAGCCATTTCCACTATTTCCCTAACCTCATGTCACTAAGGGCCCGATTACAATGCTGTACGCAAAGTCTTTGAACAGCATATCATTACCTCAAATCCCATTTGTAAACCGCATTTCAGATCGACTCCAACACTTTTACCAACGACCGATTCCGACAGCTGTAAGTGTTTGAATTGTCAGACTCTGATTCGAATGGCATTGGGAGTAACCGAATTCTTGAAAGCCGAATGGTAGCTGTCAATAGCCTGCATTTCCAGCTGAGCTTAAAGGATCTCAGATTTTGACAGCATTTACGAATTGGTCTGTCCAAACATGAAAAGGCCCAGGACAGGGTGCAAGGTTATCAAGAGATTATTTTCCACATAAACAACAGTGTTGTTGCATGGAACAGGGGTTCTCATAGGAGTCAATGGGAGTCCTTCCGAACGGTATTTGGAAGCATTGTAATTGGTCGGGTTGGACCGCCAGTCTGTTGTATCCTGAATCCGAGACAGTGTTGGGACAAAATACTCAGCCCGACATCTTTGTGAGGCCCATAGTATAGAAGCACATAAAAGTAATAACTCATATACATAAACTAGTTCATTTTCAAAAAATTTTTTAACTTTCAATTGTAAATATACAATTTAGCATAAAAAACACACATCTCTATATAAATATATATATAAACATATATATTTGAATATACGCATAAAGCAAAAAATATATATTTTTAAAAAAAAATTTAAAATGCAAAGAAACACGATAGTGATAGATTCATTACTTTATAATTAAGGTCTGAACGTCAGTCTGGATAAGGAAAGTTTTCATCAGTAGTACCACTGCACATCGTAAGGTAGCATCCTGCGGCTCAGCGTCCGTTGTTGTGGTCGTGGTCGCTGAGATGACATTGCGGCGTGTACTTAGACACTGCCCTTGTGCGCTAACACCAGCTCTTTATTTTTCAGCGCCAGCAAGCGCAGATCCGGTGAGAGTGGTACCTCCTGTAACTTTTCAAATTACTTTTTTCAAGGCTTTTTTCATCCATTTTTCAAGTTGATCGACTCCTGGTGCTGTAGGAGATGCCGGACTGAAAGTCCTGAGGGGACTATCATCGCATGATGTCGGTGACTGACCAGCCCCGTGTGTGTCTTTACATCCTGGTGTGCGACCAAGACCCCAAGTTGTGCCCCGGCTGCCGGGCCATGGCCACAAAAGACTTTGGGGGATTGGTAGCGAAAGTTGCTAGAAGTGGGGCAGTCTGCTCTCTGTCGCTCAAGGTCCTGGTCCTGTGGGAGGTCGAGGGACCGGTCGTGCAGCCCCCACCATCGTTCAGCGGGATCGAAGTCTTCGCACTTGGGGTCAGGTAAGACGTAGCATTCCAAGTAGTTGAAGACGTCAAAGAAGCGCTGTTGCTCTCTAACTTAACCTGACCAGTTGTGCAACACGGCTGACGGTGCAAGTGGTGCCTCCCAAAGTCTATGAAGTTGCCGCCGGCTTACCTGGTTTTCCCAGGTCCTTCGGCGACTACGGTCCAGCTCCAGGAATTTCTGTCTCTCATGGCTCGCCTCTTTTGGCCATCTGGTCCCGCTGGTGCACATTCGCACCCTGCGTGCCCTAATGGGGGAACTAGCACTTTTCTGCTGGTGGCTCCGGCCCGTCGTGGCCATCACTCCGGCCTCGGATCTGCAGGGCCCCCATGGATCCAGGCCTAAATCCCAGTCAACGCCGGTCGACCTCGTGACACCTCCACCGATGTGCAGCACTACTTCTGACATTGCCCGACCTGCCGGACGACGACGCCACCGGTTTCAGCCAGAAATTGGATACGAGGCTCGACCGGCGTTGCTGATGTAGAATTTCTATCACTTTGTACAGCCTCCTTATTTTTGACCTGTCCATCAGCCTTCGGAGGAAGGGGAGGAGAGGCCCTCCACATTGAGCTCCCTAAGATGACCGTCAGGACTAACATTCTGACTTAAGTGCTTCAGCCAGCAGCTACCTTTGCTTTGCCGCTGCTGCCCTTTAATGATGTCGTTTTGGACATTGTTTTGGGCACCTGGTCCAGGCCCAACACAGGGGATCCAGTAGATAAGAACGTTGCACTATGCCATCGCCCGGCCAGGGCGACACCATTTTCCTCTTCCAAAACACCCTACCCCTGAGAGCTTGGAAGTCCAAGCCTCTGGGTACCCGAGTGCATTCCCTTGTGCACCACTGGACAGGGAATCCCTGAAACTGGAACAATTCGGTAAGAAGATTTTTGATTCCGCAAGTTCAGTGCTGTGGTCTGTGAACACTGCATGCCTCTTGGCTGTTATTCCCACTCTGTGTGTGATACGGTGGCGCAAGTGCTGGCTCAATATCCGTAGAGGCCAGGACACTTCTCTCACAAGCTATTGCTGAAGGGAGAGATGCAGCCAAGTTCACTATTCCTTGTGGCCTTGACACAGCTGAGTAATGTGTCAGAGCAATTTCAACGCCAGTGGCACTCTGTCGTCACACCTGGATGATGACTACTTGTTTTTCTGGGGATGTACAGAACACTCAGAGGGACATGCCCCTTGATGGCATTCAAGTATTTGGCAACAAAGCAGAGAGTTTGTTGTAGCACTTAAGGACTCGCGGTCTACGGCCAAGTCCTTGGGCCTTTCCACCACGTGCCATCCTCAAACTTCTGCTTTTTGCTCCTTTCGCGGACATGGGAAGTGTGCCCGACACGTTCGCCTCAGAGCCACAGGCCTGAGAAGCAACAGTCTCAGCTCGTCCGCGGACGTTGGATATGCCAAACGGGTCAGTGGGCCAGTGAGCGGGTCAGTCCAGCTACACCCCAGTCACCACTGCCTCCAAACCTTCCTAGTCGGGTCTTTCAGGCCCACCAAATGCCAGTGTGCGGCAGGATTCTCCATCACCTCCCCCACTATTGCACCATTACTTCAGACAGGTGAGTTTTACAAATAGTCCAAAGGGGCTACTCCATCCCCTTCGTGACTACCCCTCCAGCTTGCCACCTCAATTTCACTGCATGTCAGGGGATCACTTTGTATTTCTTCAACAGGAAGTTGTGGCCCTCTTGGCAAAGGGGACCATTGAGTGTGTTCCAACACCAGCAGTAGGTTGTGATTGTTATTCCGGCACCTTTCTGGTTCCAAAGAAGGAGAAGGGAATGGGGCCTAATTTGGACCTCCATGACATCAATCGCTTCCTCCGGAAGGAGAAGTTGAAGATGTTGACACTTGCTCAGGTCTTGTCTGCCCTCGACCCGCAAGACTGGATGTTGGCGTTCGACTTGCAGGACGCTTATTTCTATATTGCCGTCCTGCCTGCCTGCCGGCCCACCTGCGTTACCAGCGGTTCACGGTAGGCCACGCGCACTTTCAGTTTACTGTGCTCAATTTTGGCCTTACAAGCGCCCCTCTGGTGTTCACAAAAGTGATTGTGGTGGTCGCAGCTGATATGCGCATATCTGTGGTTTCAGTCTTCCCCTTTTTAGACATTTAGCTGTTGAATGCGGGCTCAACCCAGACAGTTCCCACCCACCTCCAGACTACAGCCAACCCCCTGCATTTGCTGGGGTTCTCCATCAACGTGCAGTAAACGCTTCTGATTCCCTTTCAGAAGCTCAACTTCATCAGAGCGGTTATGGACACAATGCGGTTTCAGCTCTATCCTCCCGAAAAGCGGAATATTGGGGCTATGATTGCATTCTTTCAGCTCTCGTACTGCTTTTTAGTAAGGATCTTACTGATGCTGCTGAGCCTCATGGCCTCCTGCATCCTGCTGATTGATCATACCACATGGCATATGAGGGTTCTGCAGTGGGACCTGAAGTTCCAGTGGGCGCAGCATCAGGGGAACATGTCCGATTATGTCCAAATCTCTGAGGGTTCTGCACAACAATTGCAGTGCTGGCTCACGAACCGGCATTGGGTCAATGGAAGATCCATCTTCCTTCCCCACACAAGCACACAGCGTTGATGGATGCACCCCGCCTGGGATGGGACATCCACAGGTGAGAGATGATGGAGATCAGAGTGCTCTGGTCTCCGGCAGAGTCCACGATCCATATCAACCTTCTGGAGCTCCGGGCAATCTGACTTGCATTGAAGGAATTCCTTCCCTCTGTCAAGGTGAGAGTAGTGCAGATGTTCACAGACAACACCAGCACCAAATAGTACTGCAACAAAAAATGCGGGGTGGGGTCGTGGACCCTATGTCAGGGGGATTTGCGCCTCTGGTCATGGCTGGAACACCAGGCCATTTCCCTGGTAGTTCAACACTTGGCAGGTTCACTGAATGCCAGGGAGGACGAACACAGACGCAGGTGCATGATGGATGACGAATGTTGTATTCACTAGGCAGTGGCTAAAGGTCTCTTTAAACAGTGGGGAGAGCCTTGGTTAGATCTATTCGCCACTAAAGAGAACGTGCAATGTCAGCAGTTTTGTGCGTTGGAATTTCCAAAGAGGCACTCGAAGGCGACGCTTTTCATCGCAAGTGGAGTTGTGGACTGTGGTACACCTTTCCACCTATACCACTTCTTCCCAGAGTGCTGAAGAACATAGGGCGCGACGGGGCCCAATTCATTCTTGTGTTTCCGGACTGGGCACAAAGAGTATGGTATGCCGAGCTACTCAGTATTACTATCGATCCACAGATCTGATTGCCTGTTCGGTGGGGATCTTATGTTGCAGCATCAGGGGACGGTTCTCCACCCAAACCTGTCCAGTCTACACCTCTTCAGATGGACATTGAATGGCGAAAGTTGATTCCATTTGACTTTCTGACAGAAGTCTGTGATGTTATTTTGGCAGCGAGGCATCCCTCCACTAAGTTGGTATACGCCTGCAGGTGTAACAAGTTTGTGGCATAGGGCACAGCAAATGATGTGGATCCCCTTTCTGCACCTATTTGTTAAGTCC
The DNA here is from genome assembly GCF_964261635.1 of Lissotriton helveticus. Taxonomy (NCBI): domain Eukaryota; kingdom Metazoa; phylum Chordata; class Amphibia; order Caudata; family Salamandridae; genus Lissotriton; species Lissotriton helveticus. The sequence continues at coordinate 1,920,666,927 of NC_136065.1, forward strand.
TACTTTTCCTTCTTTCTTTGGCTCATCAGGGCTCTGCTATGGGCACTATCACTTTCTGCATTTCTCTGGTTTCCTGATCAGCCCTCTCTTTTCAAGGCACCTGTGGTTAATAGATTCCTCAAAGGCATTAATCATCTTTTCACTCCTGTTCCCTTCATAATGCCACAGGCGTCTTTGAACCTGGTTATCACATATTTAATGTGCGCTGCCTTTGAGCCTCTTCACAACTGTCCTCTTCATCTCTTAACATTAAAGAATGTTTTCCTGGTTGCCATCACCTCTGCTATTAGAGTGAGTGAACACCAGGCTCTTTCTTGCAAGCCTAATTTTCTGTCGGTCGTGCCCAGGTTGTGCCCAGGACACGTCCGTCATTTATGCCAAAGGTTGTCACAGCCTTTCACATTGGGTAGATAATCAACTTGGCCACCCTCCTTCCACCTCCGCATCCTTCCAGAGAGTAAGAGAGGCTCTACCATCTGGACCCAAAACTTGCGCTCTCATTTAGCTTGAATCGCATACACCAGTTCCATGTGGATGAACAGCAGTTGGTTGGCTACCTGGAAGCAAAAAAATATCGGGCGGTACACAAGCGTACTATCTCCAGATGGGTAGTCTTGTGTATTAAAGCCTGTTATTCTCTGGCTACAAAAGGAGACTCCCTTGGGTCGCTGCACGCCCATTCCACCAGGGCGACGGCAGCCACTACAGCATTGGGACGTGGTGTCCCACTGCAAGACATCTGCCAGGCAGCTACTTGGGCCTAGCTGCACACTTTTAGTAAGCATTATTGCCTGTACAGCCAAGTTTATTTGTCCGTTCTGTTTTCCGGGACTTCCTGGTGTGATCTTGGTTCGCAGACCCACTACCAGGGTAGGTATTGCTGGGGTATGTATTGTAAGGTAAAGAATCTATCACTAATGTGTTTCTTTCAGATGCACAAGTTAATATCCGTGGGTAACGATATATCTGTAAGAAACATTAGTTAGAGATAGATTCCTTACCGCCCCACACATCCTCCACGTTCTGCTAAATGATTTCTTGGGTTAAAGTGATCCCTTCCAGGGTCCTAGTTTCTATGCACCAGTGGTCAGTATTTTGAATGGCTCTGCGTTCCAGGCGCAGACACTCATGTACAGAACTGGTTTCTGCATGCGAGGGTGGCATCTAACTAGTTGTCCCAACATCATCTCGACGACCACGACTCCAATGACAGACACGGATCCACGTAACGTCACCTTCTGAAGCGCAGGGATAATGTTGACGAAAACTTTCCGGATGCAGAATGACACCTGGTGGTAATTCTAAGGTACGGAATCTATCACTGACTAATGTTTATTACAGATATAAATTTTTTCCGATGGTCAGTTACTATTTTTTTTTCAACTTTAGTTAAATATTTAGAATGTAATAAATAAACATTTAAAGCTACATGTACCTTTGAACAAAATTAGATAATTTTATTTAAAGAAGCAGATACAATTTTAAATACACTATAACAACCAATATTTAAAAAATACGCAAAACAATACAAGACATGAAAACATTTCCAACTGTGTAAGCATATACAATGTAAAAAAAACACCAAAACATATTAACCAACTACTTAAAAACAGCAAACACTGACTATGAACAATATGAAAACGGATGAGTACAGGAACACATGCAGCACAAATCCAAATTGAGAAATGTGAGTTTCCGACCGTACTATAGAGTTCATTCCAATTGTGGGTGTAAATCCTCACACATACACCATTTCTGAATCGGAACCGACCGACTCGCATTCGTCAGTTCTGCAAACCCAATTATGATGTGACCGAAAACTGTCCTGCCAGAATACCATTGTTTCCTATTTTAGCTCTTGTTCTGCCCGACAACCGGACGTAATACAGCCTCCTATGTGGAAATTATATGTGTACGGAAAACCAAACAACCTGTTGCGGCTGCCCCATTGTGCCTACCACACATTACAGGGTATTACAGCAGATCCCTTAGGTACCCCCGGCCCCAAAAAATGAGGGCGCTGGATGAAGGGAGTCTGCAAGCACATACCAAAGTCACTTTCCATCAGCCTTTATGTGGCTGCAAGCCAGCACCGAAAGGATGTGGTAAATCGACATTGTAAAACTGAGTACAGAAACACTGTCCATAGGGGTGGAAAATGCAGTTCTGACCAACACGGATACTCCAAGAGCTTGTTGGAACCGATTCTGTATTACTATGCGGTTAACGTGGCGAGTGCAAACATCTTACTTGGTCAGCCGAAATATAAAAGAGCTAGTCCATCTAAAGCTTTCATACGCGTTCATTGAAATTCAAAGATTCTGAAGAATGATTTCTGCCAGACATCATAATCAGCCCCTACGTTTTTTGTTGGTGAAAGGCAACATCGACCAACATAGTACTGCGGACATAATTGTACTACTTCCATTTGAATAGAACTTAAATCATTGAATGTGCTGGACACTGAAATTAAACAATTAACTAATGACATCAAAAATATGGAAAAAATCACTGGATATGTTGGCCCTTAAATGTTTTTATAATTACAACTCCAATGAAACTTAATGAACGGAAGGTACTTTCCAAATTTTGACCTTATTACGAGGTTTGGTGGACATTGCTGTCTCGTAACCGTCCGTACTTAATTCAGCAGTCCCAACACTTGTATTACAATGCTATCACACATGGTTTGGTCAAATAGTCCCATTTCTATATTGGTGCTTGAGCTTCTGCTGTAAACAGACTGTTGCACAAGCTCCCATTATGAAATGGGACTTTATGTTAACCAGTGCATTGTGTGGCAGGCACGTCAGGGTACTTGTAAAATGGTGCAGGAATTACCAGGACCACAACAAGAGGCCACATGGAGAAGGGGGGCCAAGTAGTGGCACCCAGAGTAAATTTCTAACAGGCTTTACTTGTAGGAAATCCCACTGTAGAAAGCATAACTAAAAAAAAATTGTAATCACAAAACGCGGCAACATCTAGCTTACCGATTACGGTAAGGACTCTGACTGGCCCAAGGGTGGCTTGAGACAGTTAAAATCCAGCCTGAATCACCTGACCATTTCACTTTTGATCACCTGCATTGTAATGAGGCAGTGAAATCTATTATGTAAGGCGGAAGGCCTCATATCTGTTATCTGACACTTTCCGAGTCACATTGTAATTAGGCCCATAGAAAAGTAATGTAATATTTCCACTCACAAGCGGAAAAAAATCTGATCAATAAACATACACAATTTACTATTTACAACACAATAAAAATTAAATCAGGGAAGGTGTGTAACAGTAAACATTTTAAAATACTTATTTGCACTAGCTAAATAAATTAATCTATGTAAAACTAATAACACTGAACATATCCAGTCTAGTCTTTCTACTACAATGTAACTTAATTCCAGGATGCTATTGGACACGAAAAACAGGTAAATATACTAACCCCATTGCACAATTAAATTAATTAGGGTTAATGTGTTGTTACTTTGCAGAAATATTTAAATACTTCACCTCAAACATTAAGTAAGATATGGAAGGTGCTTGACACTAAAAAATTTAAATATCCAATTTTCATTTGAAACTTATATTAATAGAGGTACAGTGCATAAAAATGAAAAAACAGACTGTACTATTGCCACTTTTAAACAAATATAAATAGTGATGGTGCCGGACAGTAAAGATAAATATTTAACTATCAGCAATAGATACATTAATTAATGTAACTTAAGTGATGGACAGTCACAATACAACATTTTTTATTTTCTGTTCATTATAACCTTACTCTGGGAAGGTGCTGTACAGTCCATAAATAAATACTGCTCCCACGACAAATATAATAAAATCCACTAAAAGTGGAAGCAGTAAATTCTAAAATGAATATATAGATATAAAAAACATAATATTTTTAAAGTGTTTAACATTAAACTTAAAATAATTCAATATTCCAAACCGAAATCTTACCTAATTCACGGAAATGACTGAGCAAATAAAAAATGTGTATTTTCACATTCAATAAACATTAACTAAGTTAAAGTAGTATTCCTTAAAAAACGATCTTTAAATTGTAGAAAATAAACACACTAATAAAACACAATGTTCCAGATCATAACTATTATAATTTGGTATATATTGATAACCAAAACATGTTAATTTTAGATATATATTCATTGTTTTCTAAAAACACATTTAGTATACAGCTTATGAATAACATTTTTTAACTTATTTAACTAAATCAAATAAGTAATAGATTACAATTTTTTAAAATAACGGGTCAGACTAAAATGCCAAGGTAAAGTCTCTGACCGCTGGTGGGGAGGCTTTCCGACCGACATTCCATGTTTAAAGTTCAACCGCTGCATTACAAATGTAGCAGTGGGAGTTTAACCTGGCATGTAGATATTAATGGAATCCAACCGTCTCAAGGAGAATATTGTCCAGTTGGAATGCCTCATGATCTATAAGAGAAGGCGTTTCCACTTTCGGGATTACGATGTTGGATTTTAAACAGCAAATGCATGGAGGAATTTAAGACATGGTTTTGCTGATGAAGAGCGACTTTGGTGGCACTTATCAAGACCCTCTTCTCCCATGTCCAAATCCAACATCCCGGCACAAATGTTCTCAAATTCAATTATTAATTTCTATAACAAATGCATATATCTTATTCCACTTTTTCTAAAACTTTGACAGTTTTTATCGACACTTATTAACGTTTAAACCCAACAGTCTGTTGCTTTGAAAAATCATTAAACATTAGAAAAACAAATAATTGTACAATTTACATTGTTTTCAAAATCTAAATTAGAAACCCAAAAATTATATATTTATATTAATTTAACATAAATAAGAAAACATAACAAAATTAACAGTAACTTTTTAAAAATGTTAAAATCAAAAATTAATGTTAGAATATTTTTAGAAAGACATATAAACCATAACAACTATGAGCTCATTACAATGTCAGTCAGAAATATTGCACCCAACACCGTTTCCTATTCAGTAGTTTAACAACTAGTGTTCGACGGGTGAATCTGACAGAATACTATGCTTCCAAACACTGTCTGGAAGGATTCCCATTCCCTACTATGGGAGCCTGTGTTTGCACCAACAACACAAACTCCTATGGGGGAAATAACTTTCTGCGGAAAACCTTGCACCATGAAAAGTGACCATTATAGGAGCCCCGTAAGTCAGTTTCCATCAGCCTTTTTATGTGTTGGACAGAGTAAGAAAGACTGTCAGAATACAAAATTGGAATGGGTCAGTTGGAGAACGTATCTGCAGAACTGCATAGATCACCTCCGACCAACTTGGTATCTTCGATTGCCATTTGTGACTAATTGCAAATGCCCAAACAGTTACCCTTCAGACCGCGATCATTGTTATTGGTCTGGCTGATTTGATTACAACTGACTTGGGCAGATGGGTTAGGACTCAGGTGATGGGAACCCGACTAGGTCAGAGGCTTTCAGACCAACATAGTAATGAGGCACTTAATTTTGATTATTTTTACATTGATATTTCATACCACAATATTTGAACATTGCGATATTGAAAACACTATATTTATATCACACAATATTTTTTCCGTAAAGTTTGTTAACATACCAATTTCAGGCCCAACTCGTATGATAAGACTGATTCACATTGACTTGCACTGTGAAGCAAATTTTGTTTGGAAAAATTGCATCTGTGTGGCCTATTGCCACTGGAAGTAAACTGATGTTGCTGCCATGGAACTTGCCCATATTAAACTTAAAGAAAGCGGATTCTGTTGTAAGTTACATCAAAGCCCTTATATGCCATATCTGTTTCTCCTCCCATAGGACAACTTTGCAGAATATGTTAACTGCATTCTCTACATTGTAAACGTAAAAATGGTTATCTTGCAAACCATACTTAACTGATCCTATTGATTCTTGGGCAAAAATATATATAAAGGTACATGTTTTTAATACATTCGTATAGATCTCCTTGAGTCATGTAAATCAATTATTGAATAGTGTGTGTGTTTGCAGTTGTCTAACACTCCTTGGTCAGAAGCATTAGGATACTCAGCGACACTACCACGTAAAAGAAACCTTTGGATTGGTAAAGCAACCCATGCCCATTTATTAGGGAATCCTAGGACTCTTTGTATATCTATTTTAAAAGGAAGGCGCAAGGCAATCCGGCTTCTAAGCCAAGAGCAAGGCAAGAAGCACACCAAGTACCCATCTGCTGAGAGTGGCGTGGACACGGGCCAGCATCTAATTCTCAGCATCTGTTTGGCAAACTATTTTATAAAGAGCCTTAGTAGACATTTAGACAGGCCACCCTTAACCATGTGGATAAAAAAAATTTAAAGCATTTGTGCGTACCTTGAAACGTGAAGGCCTCTTCTTGGGGGCACCAGCTATTGTATCCAAACAGCATGTCGAGCGCCTAGGGGCTCTGAGGACAGTTGTAGACCGCAGATGGAGCCACTTGGCTTGTTAAATGGCAATCCCCCTCTGAAACAACATGTAAGGGGACTGCAGGAATTAGGTTTACCTCTCTTCAGCCACCACACGTTGCATTGCCCTAAAGGTCTTGCAGATTTGAGGATCAGTTAAGCCTGGATAAGAGTGTGCCTGTCACAAGAAGGATCGCCCCAGGTAGGCTGCTGCTGACGGTCAGTGGCACAGGGCAAGAGCAGTGTAGCCACAATGCCAGGGGAATTTCTAGAAGCAACTGTTTAAAAACCACAGACGGTTACCAACAGCGTATGTATTATAGTCTTCTGCCATGCTGAAATCAAAACAGAGTCAAATGTCGATGTCAACCACTCTTCTCTTTAGACGTGGTTGTCATACATGCCCTGCTTCCTTGGATTGTGGGCAAACACAGTGGTTTATGTACCCTGCTGACAGTGCGTTAGTGCCCCTTGAGGCTAGCAGTGGTGTTCCACGCCACGAATGCACCCCTATACCTACTTCTGTTGGTTGGGAAGTGGAGGTTACATTACTGAACATATGATTGACAAGGTCAGCTACTTCTTACCTCTAGTGGTGACTTGACTGTCAAACATACTAGAAAAATATTGGGGTTCTGCCAAATCACCCTCCCATACCTGAGCAAGGGACATCAAAAGATGTAGAAGGTAAGAAATTGGTACTGAGGGATTAATCCAACATTTAATTGCAAACAAGATATAATTAAGTATCCTGTTGATTACAAATATCTCAAATCATTAATGTTCGCAAATTTATAGTAACATATATATGTGTCAAAAGACAGGGTGGCGTACAAGAGAAAGAGAAATAATTATAACGAGTACTGTATAGAAACAAACAAAAAGACTGTACAACCATGTTTACCTAGCTAGCATTCATCACTATGTACAATACTACATACAATATATATACACACACATTTACAATATATACACTACATATACAAAGAGATTATATATATATATATATATATATACAAGAAATTATATATATTTATATATATATGTACCCTAAAGAAAAATACAAAATTCTCACGGTATCCACTCCTAACTCCAAGTGATACACATCAAAGGAAGTCCTAAAAGCGCCAAAGGTATAAATCCTCAAAGCAAAATTATTTTTATCAAAGCGCATGTAATCAAGTATAAATTAAATTAACAACTTATGAGGACTCCTTATCAAAAAGGTGTTGACGCAGTTGCGGTCCCGTTTCAGCCAGTTGTCTCTTATGGCTTCATCAGGACAAGGGTACTTCCAACTAAGTACACAGTGGGAGAGTATATCCAATCACAGGCCACGGGACTGATTCCCCGTATGGAGCACACTCGCGTGTCCCTGAAATATATCACACTCTTTCCTTCCTCATGCATTAGTTAGGGAAGCTATCACTTCATATCTCCACACTCGCCGCAGCAAACATCCGCGTAATTGAGCCTGTCAAACATGTCCAAGCTCAAGTGGAAGTACATGCACCAACTCTCATTATGTGAGGCTGTCTCTAGTGTGAATATGCCTATTGTCTCAAAAGCAGAATGTGTGTTGCTGGCATCACCATGTTTTTTTCTTTGGTTGTAGACAACCTGCTACATATGCAGTGTGATATCCAATTATCCATGTGTTCAACTTTGTCATAAGTGTTAATTCTTTTGCTAGGCTTCCAAGCTGAGATATGTACATTGGTTACTTTGTTTTGGATGAAGTGGACAGTGGCATTTGTTTATGATTTATGGTTCCCCTTTGACTAGACAGCATGTATGCTGGTGTTGAACCGCTTTCATATGTTGACTGTCAATTTATGAACCAGGACACACGACCACAGATAAGAACCTTTAATAGTTGCCGGGTCTAAAGCTTTTTTGCTACCACTAGAGGTAGAGAGGGCCGTAGGACTACACTTCAATGGGTTAAAGTTTAGTTATAATAATACCTGCAAGGGGACTAGGTAAAGGAATTTGGAATAGTCACTTGTTCTCCGCATGTCACTGAAGTCAGGTACCTTCTTCCCTTGTAATACCACCCTTTCACTTCCCTCCCACAGAAGCCTTACATATTTTCTCCTTAAAACATGGCTTAACCTGCCCTTTGCTGAAACTGCTACCAGTTCTGCAAATGCACCTCCATGATGTGGAATTGCTAGAGAGTACCTGTCCGAAACAGAGCATGACAAACCCAGGGCCCAATTATGATCAGGCCTGTCAGGGCTGAGAACATCGGTCGAAGACCTGCAGCCCGCATCATGATGGTATGGTCCAATACCGTCCACACAGACCCATTTCAATGTAGTTGGTCAGTAGGGAATCCGATTCACTTTTCAGAATGACTTGCAACGGGCATAGAGAGCAGTCAATCATTTTGAATGCCTGAAGTAATCACTCTCCCAGCTTTATTTTGACAGATAAATTACAATGTCAGATTACCATTGCCATTCTGTGGAAGCCTTTCAGACACAGAAAAGCATTGTAAAAGTATCTTTGGGGGCCCACGGCATGGACACCATGGGCGAAAGGCCGCAGAATGGCTGCCTAGTGGTATTGCTCACCCCTTTAAATCCATGCATCCAGTGTACGGTACATTAAAGTACCTGCCACCGGGTGCAGAAATGAACTGCACCCAAGCTCTTTAGAATAAGAACATGAATTGCGTTCTGAATGCATGCTCACATTGTAAATCATAGGATTGCGAGCAAACAAGGTTCAGTCGCATCATACTTGCGGAGCTGTAACTAACGACCAAAGGTTATTCAGTTCCAGTTTACAATCAATATAGGATGGGCTCCGATCCGTCAGGCATCGGAATTGGCCCATCAGACAGATTTGTATGAGGGTGCTGTGATACATGCCTCAACGACCTCAACGACCCGAATAGCCACATGGCACCAAGAAAGAGTGGGAAGACCATCCTGTTTTAAGCAATCCCTGGTGCTCCGCACATTGTGGACATCGATAGAAATAATGGGTAGATATGCCTTAGGAAAAATATGGACAAGCACTAAGGTGTTGAAAATATGCTCACTTTTCTGCTTTAGTAGGTGAGATAGTGGACTTCCTTGCCAAAGTCAACAAACAATTGTGCAACCGCAGCGGAACTGACATTACAGCGGTTAATGCCATTACAGATCCCTGGTGCTTGACACACCATAGAGACAAAGACTACCCTTTGACCTTATGCATCCATGGCACACGTTCCCATATTGACTACTTTAACTGTTTGTGAGACTGCTTGGTAAGCTAGAGTTTACAGAAAAAATATTGACCAGCAAAAAATCCTCATTTTAAAATATTAAGAAAAAAATAACTATAGTAGCAATAAAAATAAAGGTATCGTTGAAGACAATTTTTCGTTATTACAAATAGCATTTAAGCAAATATATTTTTTTTTAAATATAAAAATCTCAGCATTAATAATTAAGTAAGTCAGATGAGAACACAAATGTAATAACACTAAAAATTCTATAATGGTTTTAAAAATATCAATCAAATATCCTTTTCAGATATTCAAACACACACACAACTTTCTATATATCTATCTAAATATATAAATGTATATATTTATATGTATATATATATATGTTCAGCAAACGAAGCAAAAGAATTATATAATTATCACTGTAAATCCAAAGATAGAATAGTATCCAGTAACACGTTTCGACTGTCCTACATATATCTCCAATAAGCAAAAAGATTTAAAAATTAAACAAATTAGTTTGGTATTAAAATGTTTATTAAATACAAAGAAACACATTAGTAAAAAAGTAATACATAACAAACATATTAGGAATTGTAGATTTGCTAATTCTATGTAATCATAAACACAATCTATTTAATAGTAGGCAATATGTTAAAATTATAACGTGTAAATTGTACGCTACCCACTCCCGACAATAGTACTTTAGTGAGAAAGTTGGAGTGTGGAGGGGTAAAATTAAGTTTTACAATTACAATCAGCGTAAAAATTAGGGAAAATGTTATTTGATATAGGGGTAAAATTTAGTGTTGACACTATAATAACGCAACAACAGTGAAATAGTTGTATTGCAGAGGGGTAACATTTATTTATTAAAACTCCATTTAGGGGCCGATTCCGACCTCGCTTGGAAGGGCACTGTTGGAAAGGCGATCCCAGGGGAGACAGAAGATGTCTGACTGCCCGCCCCGAGGCTCACCTCTCTCTATGGAATAGGCCGAGCGCCGTAGGGGGGCCTCCTTGGCGAGGCTCCTCGCCTACAATCGTACCAGCTGAGCAATCACACTACTACAGACGGACACCACACGACGGGATATTCACAAGTATCTTTATATAAGAAATGAAGGTACGTTCTTAGCAAGTTAGCAGGCAGGGATCGAGGGATCCTTAATGTCGTGGTTTCGGGACTAGTGGGGTAGCGGGACAGTCTTGGCACCAACTAGTGCGTGGATAGTTCAGGGGGTCAGGCCGCGACAGCGTCAGCAGGGCCTCGAAGGTGGTTCAGCTTGGTCAGGCCGCGTCAGCGTCAGCAGGGCCTCGAAGGTGGTTCAGCTTGGACAGGCCGCGACAGCGTCAGCAGAGCCTCGAAGGTGGTTCAGCTTGGTCAGGCCGCGACAGCGTCAGTAGGGCCTCGAAGGTGGTTCAGCTTGGTCAGGCCGCGACAGCGTCAGCAGGGCCTCGAAGGTGGTTCAGCTTGGTCAGGCCGCGACAGCGTCAGCAGGGCCTCGAAGGTGGTTCAGCTTGGTCAGGCCGCGACAGCGTCAGCAGGGCCTCGAAGATGGTTCAGCTCGGTCAGGCCGCAACAGCGTCAGCAGGGCCTTGAAGATGGTTCCGGTGCACGAGTTCGGATCAGGATCAGCCGCGACAAGGTCAGCAGGGCTTCTTCTCCAAGATACAACTGGAGTCCTAATCCAGGGCTGGCGCAGATATAGGACTGGAGTCCTTTGATGTCCGGACCCTCGCGCCGGGGGTCAGAGGGGCCGGGATGAAGGTGTCCAGACACCCAGCAAGGGGGTGGAGCCAGGGCCCAGGGAGGCTGGAGGGCGATCAATACTCCCCTCCTCCGGGATCCGCCAAGTGGCCACTCTACCACCTGGGAGGATCTTGGTGCCTCGATGTCGGGGCTTCGCTGGAGCCGGGGCCAGGGATGTCTGCGGCCACGTGCTCGGGACGTGATGGGCCCAAGATGGTGTCGGGCCGGAAATGGTGGCCTGGCATGGTCGCCAGACCGGCAGTGTTGGCGAGCAGGGTCCGCTGGGCTCCCAGGGGGGGGGAGCCGTGGGTTGCCAGGGGGCTGCTCTCGTCGATGGTTCGTGTTCAGGGGGGTCGACGGCGGGTCGACGGAGGCCGGTGTCGTCCCAGGCCCGCCATGCGGGAGGGGTAGGACCACGCCACGAGGCCGGGTCCAACAGGCACTAAACGCGATCCGGCCGGAAGAAGTATGAGCCATAGGTGTGTTTTATGTCCGACTCGTACAGCTGTACGAGCGAGCAAGTACGATGCGAGCAATGTGAAATTCCCAGACCAAGTCGTTTCCGGGTCCGAACCGCTCCGTATCCCTTGTCCATAAGTAAACCATTCCGTGCAATGGATGCGATTTACAACCGAACCAGTACGATGCATGCGTCAGAACAGCCGGTGCAAGCAGAAGGTTCCGCCTCGCAAATACCTGGGAAGTTGCCTTTGGGGGTCCGCGTCGCACCCCCTGTCACCTGCAACCTTACGACTCGGACACAAGGGGTGACCCAAGGCTCTCCCAACACAGGCATGTACGGTGCGGATGGTACCAATGTACCCACTGTAGGGTGCGCCCTTGTGCAAGATGTACCAATTCAGTCAACGGGAGCCCATGTACACGTCGTACGACCAGCTCCCATTGACTTCTATGGGAGACTTCTATGGGACTGCAGGACTCCGAATCGGTCGAAAAACACTACGGATCCGGCTCGGTTGGAGAATAGGCCCCTAAGTGGAATTTTAAAAACAGACTAAGGGCCAGATGTAGGTGGCCATTTACCGATCGGTAAATGGGTTTTCGGTATGTAGGGGGCCTTTATTTTACCGAATCGGTAAATTTACCGATTCGGTAAATTTACAGATTCTGTAAAATACCGAATCGGTAATTTTACCGATTCGGTAAATTTACAGATTCTGTAAAATACCGAATTGGTAATTTTACCGATTCGGTAAATTTACCGATTCTGTAAAATACCGAATCGGTAATTTTACCGATTCGGTAAATCCAAATGTAGGTGGGACTCTTCTGAGTCCCAAAGGCCTTACAGATTCGGTATTTTACCACCCAATCCAATTGGGTGGTAAAATACCGAATCCAGGTGTCCATGCACATGTGTGCATGCACACCTATGCCATGTGACACACAGACATGCCCCTAGGGCATGTCTGTGTGCCACATGTCACACGTGCCTGAATTCGGGTTGCCAGAGGGTGTCAAAGTGACACCCCCTGCACCCTTGCAACATTCGGTATTTACCGATTCGGTAAATACCGATTCGGTATTTCCCATTGATTCCTATGGGCTTCAGAGCCCATAGGAATCAATAGGGAATACCGATTTGGTATTTACCGAATCGGTATATACCGAATGTTTCCGATTCGGTATTTCAAATTCTAAAATTACCTACATCTCACCCCTTCATATTTACCGATTCATAAATACCGAATCGGTAAAATTCGGTATTTAAGAATCGGTAAATACCAATTACCTACATCTGGCCCTAATTTACTTAAACAAAAGAAAACAGTTTTTAGAAAATAATAAATACCCCAAAAAGTTATATTTGTAAATACATAATTTCAAACTAAGGGGGTAATTACAATGGTGGGCAAATCACCACCGCCCACATTGCGGTGGCGATCCGACCGCCTAAACACACTGTCCGCCACCCAATTGCCCCGCCATAATAATATGGCGTGGGGACCCCAGTGGACGGAAACCCCGTCCTCTGATTTTCCGCCCGGTCGATGAGTCGACCGCCTGACAGAACCCACCGCCCGCCAACCAATTTCCCCCACCATATTACTTAGGACACATGCTGGGATTTGCCTTTTCCGTAGCAGCACTGAATGCGGTCCTTGCCATTGGGGGACCGTGGACAACTTGCATTTTTAACCTTGCAGTGGGTACTGCTGGCAGAACCGCCCGCCGCTATATTAATAACGCGGGATGCGCCCGCCAGTGTGGCGGGTGCTTCCTAATTGTATGTGCAGGACCGCCACATGCATTTGCGGGCGGTACCATTGCACGGTCCTTTGGCCGGCGGACAAAGTTCGCCCGCCATGCTAATCAGCCCCTAAATATTTAGAACAACAAAAACAAAATCATAAGCATTTAATTAAATTCATAATACAAAAAAATAAGTTTAAATATTTCAAAAAATATAATTTACATATTTTTTATAACTCTAAATACAATGGGGTGAATTATAATATCGGTAGGAGCATTGGTGTCTTTAGTACTGAGATCTGTACAAGCAGTCAGCCAGATCCATATTAGGTTGCAGTAGGTCCGCTGGAATTGCAAAAAGGATAAACCGAGCAACATCTTCCAATATCCTCAAGGAGCACGATGTTCGGTCCGATTGCATTCCACCACAATGGATTACGATGCAACATTCCTCCAACCATTTCACATAGCGTATTCTGAATTTAAAAAGCTAGTAGAAAGATTTTTGTTTGGGTCACGATCAGGGGCTCTGCCACCCATAGACCTACGCAATGGTGATATCCTTCCATGGTGCACCACCTAAACATACTTGCATGTCGTGCCTTCCCTGGGCTGCAGGAATGTTTAAAAACATGCCTCTTAGGATTTAAGCTTGTGATGCGGGCCTTTTCCAGGCTGCTGCACAAGCCTTTATAAAATAGACATGTTTACAAATGACTCAAAGACAGTCAGATCACAAATTTGGTGGGTGGGACTACTGACTACCTGTCAGTCGGTCACATTCTTCCACAATGGCGGTAGGACAGTCTTCCAAATGCAATCCTAATCAGAACAAATGTTAGTTACAGTCAAAAAGCAGAACACAATTAAAAAATACATTAACAAAAAAAAAATTTTTGTAAAAAATTAAATGACTATTAATAAATGTATTATTACTTCACAAAATAAATACCCTTGAGTTATAGAAAGTACAGATAAAAATCTCAAATAAAGTATTCAAATAATCTAATGTACACATGTTTTTTAAATTTAAATATATGAACATAATAATAACAATTAATAATTGAACACACTATTTCCAATTATTCACAGATATAGCAACAAAGAATAGAATAGCAATTCAGACCAAAACTAATATTTATAATTAGGATAATATTCTATGTTCTTTTGATAATTGTCAGTTAAACACTATTTATTAATGATTAAGTGTATAAATTAAAATATGAAATATTTAGTTAAATTCATTTACTCATACAAATGCCACAAGTCACAGCAATGATATCAAATAAACATTATCTCAAGTGCATATTAAGCATAAATGTTTAACTTATCATTACTTATTATAGATTAAAATTCTGTTTAGGGGCCGATTCCGATCAGGGTCGGAAAGCACTCCGACTGAGCGGGATGAGGGCTGTTTTACGACTGATCTGGACTGCTGCAGTCTGACCAAGCGAGTACGATGCAGCCTTATGCTGTCAGACTTGGTTCAATCGGACTCCGATAGCAGTCAATGGGAGCCGGTCGTACAACGCGTACATGGGCGCCCATTGACTGAATGGGTACGTTGCGGACAAGTGCACCCCCTACAGTGGGTACACATCTCTGCCATTCGCACCGTACATGCCTGTGTTGGGGAGACCCATGGGTCCTGCCCTGTGTCCAAGTTGTAAGGCTGCAGGAAACAGGGGGTCCGATGCGGACCCCAAAAGTCCAACTCCGGGAGCTATTGTGAGCCGGAAGCTCTGACTCGATCCGGCTGTCCGAATCGAGCATCGTACTAGTACGGAGCGGTTCGGACCCGGAACTGATTCGGACGTAGATTTCGCGTATGGTCGCATCGTACTTCGACGTCTGGACCCGTGTACGAACCGGATGGAAATTCAGCCTCCGAATCCAATCCGCTAATGCCGAACCCGATTCGGTGCCCTTCCGATCGAGATCAGAATCGTCCCGGAATCTGCCCCTAAATGATTAAAAACACATCCATTCACAGGGTTTAAACATACAAATCTGACAAACCAGAAATAACATATTGTATTACAGAATAAACAGAATTAATTGTCAAATTATTATTAATAAACAACAAACAATAATTATTTAATTACAAATATTCTACTAGACATCATATAGCACTGCACAAAAGAAGCCGCTCAGCTATAACATAGGGGTCTACTAGGATGCCGGAAGGATGTCCACCACAGGCTGGTGGTGGGAGCCGCCAGCTCGGCGGCGGCCATCTGTCTGCGAATGAACCCAGGAAAACCGCTGGTCGCATTAGGATTGCGGTGATGACCGCAGGGGTGAGAAATCCCACCACAACTTTTCTGTCTGTAGTAGTACTCACTCTTACCTGCTGGGCAGAGCTGGACATCAAAAAAAGAGACGGTGCAGAGTCAGTCTACACCTACCAAATTATGATGCCGGCGGAAGCCAGCCTTTCCCCTGCGTTGGAAACGCCATTGAAAGGCTGGCTTTGGTTCCGGGAGCCCATTACGGGCCCCCAATAGGTTGGGGGTGTGTGGGTGCACTGGGGGGGTACCACCCTCTACATGTCCCTGTACCAGGTGGCAGGGGCTATGCAATGCCATACAGTGCAGGAAAATGCAGGACATGGCCCTTTTGACATCGCAACGGTGCTGCTGGCAGCAACAACCACCGCAATGTTAATGGATGTGATCGCACCACCGCAGTTGGATTTGGACTGCGGAAAATACTAATTAGACAGGCGGTTATGTTGTGACCCTTGCGGGTGGTCTTTTCCCGCTACCATGCCGATCGTGCTGATTATCGACCGCAATCCTAATGACACCCATAGTGCTAAAATTGTATTTACAATTGACTTACATCTTTGACAAATAAAAAAGTAATAATAACCAAAACCTAATAATTAATGATAATTCATTCATTTCCTTAACTGTCTATGCACAAACAAAACATATGCTGCTCCATAATCTTACATCTGAAAAGACATCTAATTATAGAATCAACAATTATTAGTTATATTTATAACTTATTATATATTAATTGTTTGCTGATGAATTGTAATGTATTTAATTACCACCATACATGCTTATGAAAGGCAAAACACATAGGGTATTGTACATCTTCAAAAATAAACATTTTATATAAAAAAATTAATAACATTTTAAAAACAAAAATAAAAGAGATCCAAATTAAACAAACATTTTGGGGCCGATTCCGATCCTGGAGGAAATATTTACGTACGATTCGTATGGTCTGCCCTTTCTGTACGAATCGCACAAATCCGTACGATTCGCGTAGTACGATTCGTACTGAGGAAATACGTACGAATCTGTGCAATCCGTACGAGAAGCAAGAGAAAATCCGTACGAACCGTACACCCACAGTCTTCCGTACGAATCGTACAGATGCCGTACGACCCGACAAGTACGATCCGGACCGGGGTATGAGGACGCGATTCATACGGTCCACGTCAGGTTGGGGCGAATCGTACAGACAACCACACAATCATACACACACGATACGATACGTACACCCCAAGATCGTAGGGGTATGCACCGTACCCCTGCCATCATGGGGTATACGCACCGTACCCCATGATCGCAGGGTGTACAATGCGTACACCCTGCGAGCATGGGGTACGGTGCATACACCCCATGATCGCAGGGGTACAGTGCGTACCCCTATGATCTTGGGGTGTACGCGCCATACCCCTGCGATCATGGGGTGTGCGCACCGTACCCGGGGGGGCGTTCCATACCTGTTTCGAGGTGAACTCTGCATCTCCGGACGTTTTCGGCTCCGTAAGAAAAGCGTCGTACGGTGCGTACCCGAAACGAATCGTACTTGCTGGGTCGGGAATCCCTGCTTCGAACCGTACGGATGTCGCGTACAGCGGGTTCCGATGGTGAATCGTGTGGAGATTAGAGTTGTACGGTCTTTGTACGATTCATACGGAGTCTGGCTCTTGGTACGAATCGTACTTGATCGTACGTACGGGGATGTTGAAGGTGTAGATTCGTACGGGAAAAACGCTCCGTACAGCTAGTCGGAGTGGTTTTTCCCGAATCGGAATCGACCCCTTTATAACCAATAAAATAGGATAACATATTTAAAAAGAAAGAACCAATTTAACTAGAATATTCTTAACTGTGATATTTCTGTAAAATATAGTAATACATTCAATAATACTAACAACTGTATTACTTACCTCAAAATCAATATTCTTGATTCGGATAATGTTGCACACTTTATATCTGTGTGAGAATATTTCATACACAATATTTATGCATGGCAGTATTTATTTGTAACAAATTTTCTCTGAAAAACAAGATCTACTGACTGCCTCATTTGTCCTGAAGGATACATCTGACAAAGTCAGTGTGTTGTTATACCTTGACCTCTGTCTCCTGCAACACCACCAGGAGCCCTGGCTTATGAACAGAACACAGTACAAGGCCCCTGAGGAGAAGCATCGGTTGTGCCACTAACTTTGATGCAATTTGGTATGAGACTGCTGTATCAGTTTCCTCTGAACAGGTACTCTGGACAGACAGAAACTAATCCATGAGAGGAAATTTGCTGAGAAATTCAGCACCCTTCAAGCACTGTTGGGTGAAACAATGCAAGTGGTTAAAGGTCATGATCATTTGCCTGACTCATGCACATAACACTTCACCAACACCCAGCACATATATATTACTTTTCCTCACCATGATCAATATAATCCCTTATTACAAGGAGAAATAAGAGATTTTTTTTTCTTAAAGCAAAGACATTTAAAGAAAAGATAAAGGCTGGGTGCTGATTTGATGCGCAGTTGCGTCAGGCACAGTCACATGCAATGATAACGACAATCAAATCCACATGTGATGTGCCACTCACTATCCAGCACGACATATTGCAGGATAATGGAAATTTTAACAAGGCACTTGCCTCCTTAACCCCTTGGTGGCGGGGGTAATTCCCCCATGGCGTGGGGCGGGAGAGGGGACCGCGGTGCTCGTGACGAGCCCAGCTCGTCATGAGGCACATTGGAGCTGTGCTCATGATGAGCTGGGCTGGTCGCGACTCCGCCCACTAATTGATTCTCCCGCACAGGCGGGGAATCAAATACCATGGGAGTGCCACGGCTGTTATGACGAGCCCAGCTCCACTGTGCCTCATGACAAGCTGGGCTCGTCATAAGCAGGCAATGGTTTGAATATGCCGGAACATTATTCCACAAAACAGGTGATTCAATAAATTGCACAGGTCATTTACAAGATGACAACTGTGCAGTTTTCCAATTGAATTCAACAAAATCACTTAACATCATAATGCCTTTCTTTAATCTAACTGATACTGTGTATATCCAGCATCACAGCTCCTCTCGTGTTATTCAGTAGGGGGCTTATTTTCATTATTTTGACGACTGTCAAAATATTGATTTAAAAAATCTATATCGAAATATTATAGTTATAAAAATGTTGAATGCAAAAATATGAATTACCAATACTTTAACTGGTCAGTACCAAAACATTTAGAATAAAAGTAATCAAAGTTAAAAAAGAGAGTTATACAAAATACATAAATATATATTTGTGTGTGTGTGTGTGTGTGTGTAAAATCAATTGTATATATTAAATTATAAAAATTACTTCTTGCTTAAAAAGAAATATACCAAATTAACTTAATGAAAAAGTTAAACAAACATACATAATAAATAAATATATAGATCTTTACTTTTTTTTTTAAAGATTGCTTTGATACTTAATTATAAAAAAACATAAACACACACACATATATATATATATATGTGTATATCTATATATATGTATTTATATATAGCAATAACATAAAAGATAAAAAAAATGAAACATTTTATAAAAAATCAAAAAAATTCAATGATTTAAAAATCTTTTAACTTAAATCTCGTACTCCAGTCAGTACAACAGTAGGTAAAATGTTGAATAGCGATGGAGTTAAAATTGCTATTCCCACTCCAGTGAATGCAAAAATAGTGAAAGTGTTCTAAAGCCTAGGTGTAAAAATTACTATTCTCACTCCAGTAAGTGTAACAGTAAGGAAAGCATTCGATAGCGTACAGGTAAAAAAAAACTATTCACAATCCAATGAGTGCAAAATTTGGCAAAGTGATGGATATCGGAATTGAACAAATTACTTTCCCCACTACCGTTAGTGCAACAGTGGTGCAAGTGTTGGATAGTGGCGGGGTAGAATTTACAATTTAACACTAGAATGAGTGCAACAGTAGTTTAAATGTTGTATAGACTAGGGATAAAATGCACTATTCCCACTCCAATAATTGTAACGGTAGGGAAAGTGTTGAATAGCGGAGGGCTAAAAATTACTATTACAAATCCAAAGAGTGAAACAGATGGGAAAGTGTTGGATAGTGGACAGGTAAAAATGAATATTCCCACTCAAATGAATGCAAAAGTTCTAAAAGTGTTTGTTAGCAGAGGAGAAAAAATGATTGTTCCAACTCCAGTGAGTGCAACAGTAGGGAAAGTGTTGGATAGTAGAGGGGTAAAACATACTATTCCAACTTAAATCAATTATTAGAATTAAGATTCTCGCTACAGTCAGTACAAAAATAAAAAATAAATAAATATTAACAACATGAAACTGATTTAAAAAAGAGAGTATATAAAAAATATGATACAAATTAAATTAAACTTATATTTAATATAACATATTGAACAAAAAAGATCCTAATGATAAATGCATATGAACCATAACTACAAAAATTATATTAAATATTGTTTGTTAATTTTGCTTCCCAATTGTTTTAGAAAAAAATACATTAATTATGACGTAAATGTTCTTATTTTTATTTCCTACCCTATAACACCACGAAATTCAAAACCTACATCTAAATTAAAGAAAAGATGTACTTACCAAATGCCATAGGTAATTACCAATTAAAGAAATATTATGAATTACAAAATTATTAAAAAATTATAAAAATTATGAAAATTCCCACACTTTACACAATTATAAACGTTAAAAATCTGAGCTAAAATTAAAATGTAAAAAAAGTAACAGAATAAAAAAAATTGTAATTATTAAAGCGAATAGTATTCAAATAGTGATTGTAAGGTAAGTAAAGTCATATACTTCAAAACCTTTACCCCTATAAAAGTAATATGCAAACAACAAATATATAAACGATAACACAAAATGAATATCAATTAATTAATATTAAAAATAAACTAAATATCATCTTAAAAAACTTACATTACTTACCACACTTGAGCCTATATTAACACCACAACCAACGCCTAAAAAAACTTACACAATTTACAAATGTAATTTGAAATTAATTAGTGAATATTCATTAAGAACTAATTATTAATGAATTAAAAATAAATTGCTTCACACACTGTCCCACTAGAAACCACATAATCATGCTTCTAAAAAATGTAGACAATTACAAAAAGCACTATGAAAACCTAAATTAAGTAATTAATACAAAATAATACATAATCATGAATTTATAAACATTAAATTAATTCCAAAACTACTCAAATAGAAACCCACTAGGCACTCTGGAAAATAAAATTGCAAAATGTAATTAAAAAACAATTCATATCTACTAAACATGTAAAACATATGTTAGAAAAGGTAAATAATTATTATAGAAATGGCAAAAATCTCATACATTTAAAATATATACTAAAACACATAACACTAATTTTAAAAATATATTTTTAAAACAAGTTCATTTAAGAAAAAAAACAAATATTTAAAATGATATTTCATGTTTTATAACCGATATTCTTAAACACAATATTCTTAACATCATGATTTCTGAGTCACAATATTTAGAAATCAATATTTCGGTGGGGCGACATTTAAAAACACATATGTCTGTCTGACAACACCTTAATTTAACAAACCTGGCTGTGACCCGTGTCAATTAGCAAAATACGAACCAATATTGATCATAAATGCAGATATAAAGATCATGGTGAAGGTTTTGCAAAATAAACTTAAGGTCCATATTACATAATTATTTAACCACCAAAGGTAGGGTCAATACATGATCACACTTCAGCGAATCATGTTAGGACAAACTCCCATCTACAGTTAGAGACGCAAAACGATGAGGATAAGAAGGTGGTTGTCTCTCTTGAAAGCAAGAAGGGGTTCAAACGTATAAAGCGGACATACCTTTATGGATGATAGAGATCATGGACCTAAGGGACGCGTGCTTTGCTTAAAGAACAGTGAATCAAAAGTGCTACTACAGCCTGAGTGACCAGTGGGGGCTTCTCATCCACCTTTTTTGCTCTCCTTTGTAGCACAAGGCAGGGGTGCCCAATATTTCTGCTGTTTTATTTTGTAATTTGCAAAAAGAAAAGGGTACATACAACTGAGAAAAAATTAAAGCTAAATATCTAATCATCCAAAAAAGATTACAAATAGATCAAAAGAAAGAAAAGCTTTAGGAAAGCAAAAAATACAAGAAAATGTAAAATATTTATTAAATTATAATTAAAAAAACACATTTAATTAAAAAAATGGTAACCACATCGACCCTGGAACTGAAGATCAGGAAGAATTACACCAGTTGAAAATGAAATACCTCCCCCACATAAATATATTATTAACATTAGAGGACTTGTTATGGTGTACGGCACCATAGCGGAAACATGACCGACCAACCTCCAAACTACGGTCCCGAACAATTGATTACGATAAGACCACGCATGGTGCGGTGCAGTCGCATTCTCAAATTCCAATATAGGAACATCTTCTACAGCCGTAAACTGGCCTTGGCTCAAACTCACATAGGGAAATAGGAGGTGGAGTTTATCCATGCACGTGTACCAGGGAATACAGGGTGCTTGCCACACAGTGCAGGGATCAACCAGTGGGCATCCTAGGTATCACATTAAGCACCAACCGTAGGCCGCAGGGTGAAGAATGTTTCATACATGCTTCCAGTGTGTCAAAGCAGGATATTAAAAAACACTACCATAAATAGTGCATCATAATCCAGACGGCGTAAATCGCCATACATATAAATTACATGCCAATTCAGACTGGACAACAGTTTCCTGGAGCCCTTCGGAAGCAAGCGTGAATAACCGACCAGTTTCACTTCAGACCGGCAGTATAATGATCAGCCAGTCGTAAATGAAAATGACGGTTTGAGTCAGAAAGCCTCCGACCTAAGGTCGGAGACTTTCATACAAAGATCATAATGAAGGCCTATAAATTAGATTTAAAACAAATAAAATAATTCTACACATACTAATGTGAACATAACTTAGATGGCTGATTACGAGGACGGGTGGACTTTGTCCGCTCACCACTGTAGCGGTGATTGGTACCGCCCGCCTAACATTCAGCGGTCCCACCACTGCCATCAGGATGCGCCCGCCAAACTGGCAGGCGCATCCCGGGACTTTAACATAGCAGGCAGTGCTGGGGGCTGCAGTGCCGTCCACAATGTTAAAGGTGCTTGCACTGCATTTCCCTGCACCACATGGCAGGCACCACAAAATGCCTGACAGTCGGTGCATGGAAATGCAGTGGGGTACCATGGGTAGCCCCCAGTACAGCTACCACCACCCCACCCCACAAGAGGGGCCCGCAACTAGCCACCAAGTTCAATTCCCAAAAGCCTTTCCATGGCGGCACCACCGCCAGGCAAAGGCCTCTTACAGGACACAAACTAATATGGCGGACAGTGCCTGCTAGGCACCGCCAACATATTAGTAGACTTTTGCCGTCCACCAGGCAATAGGTGCGATTGCCACCAGTGTAAAAGTGGAGGACGAACTTTGCATCCCCCACAATACCCTCTGCCATGCTAATAAGGCGGTGGGTAAATCTGTATGTGATGGCTATCATAATGAGCACCTAATATACTACATATAGCTAAGCCTTAAAGGATATCATGGTAGTAAATATATAACTGTACCTATGTATTATACACTATATCAAAATCATCAAAAAGATAATACAAATGATATACAAAACTTAACTACCTCCCCTCTAATGTTAAAGTAACTGAAATTATTTTTTTTTTATAAACTTACCTTAACCAATAACCGTAGCTAACAAATGCAATCTTCTATCCCCAAAAGCGTCCAAACAATAACAGTGCTAGATGAAAAAATCTACTTGGACACCAAATAAAAATTGAAAAAATTAATGTGTACCTTTGAAGTCAATATAACACAATATTATTCTAAAAATATATGTGTCAAAAATATATTCAATTCTAAAAAAATGTATGAAATAGTTTAACGAAATTATACAATATATAGCAATTAATATAATATACACACATTTTTAACTATATATTCAAACTAGTTTGGTTAATTTGTTGTTGATTATTTGTAACAAAAGATATACACAACTGTTCAAAAATGTAAGAAAAAAAATTGAAAATATAAAAAGAAAATGTATAAAAAATATTGTATAACACTTGATTTCAGGTTGAAGTTGTAAATTAAATAATAATATTTTAAAATATAAGAGTAGTAAGGGGATTATTAAGATGCAGCTGTACAAGTCTCTGACCCTTGATCAGAGCATTTACAGTGGCATCGTAATATGCCTGCAAGATTACTTGACGAGTGCCTCATTTTCATGATAGCAGTCGTGAAGGAATTCAAACGGTCATTCCGTCTGGCTTCGAGGCGGCAAAAAAAAGTTTGAGCCAAATATGTATTGGAAACAAAACAAAGTGAGGGATCATTTTCATCTGGAGAATTAGGAGGACGGTGTGTGGTAGGATCACAAACAAAATATGTGGAAAAAGTGATTTATAAAACTAAAAATGAAGTTTGCACAGAATTCTGGGTAGGAAAGTTTTTGGGGGATAGACGCAAGCCACACCTCCATGTACTGGCCAAGATGTCTAGTTTACAGAAATGTGTAGTTTTGGTAGGTTTCCATAGATGGCCACTGAGCAAGGGGCCAAAAACCCTGGTGACACTCTTTAAAAGCAGGCCATTTTGTGATAGTTCATTTTGATGTCTCCTCTATACAATTTTGGGCCTTTGCATGACACAGTTAATTGGCACTCCCACATGAGTGAGGTAGCACTTTTATTATGAGAGTTTGGAGAATGAGGGGTGGGTGGAAGTTTGTGGAACAACGCAGATTGCAGAACTTTCCATCACAGGAATGTGATGGAAATTGTTTATTGTTTTTTTAAGTTTGAGGTTAAAAGGGGATTCTGTGTAACAGAACATGGTAAACGACATACAAGTCACCCCATCATGTAATTGCCTGGATGTTGTGTTATCAAAAATGTATACGTTTGCTAGGTTACGCTAGGTGCCAGCAGAGCTAGGATTCTAAATACAAAGCTATGCACTTTGAAAAACAAGGGTCAGTTTTCTCTGCAAAAATGTGGTGGGTCCACGTTGCATTTTGGGACGTTTCCTGCTGCAGGCACTAGGCCTACCCACACAAGTGAGCTACCGTTTTAATCAGGAGACTTGTGTAATACAGGGTGATTAGAATTTTGTAGATACTGGCAGATTTCCATCACAGAAATTAGAGGAAAATGTGTAAAAAAAATTAGAAGTTTGAGGTTTGCAAGGGATTCTGGGACACAGAACCTGAAGAGAGCCACACAAGTGACCTCATACTGGATTTCACGTGGGGGCTCATTAGGATGTCGTGACGTTCACCACCGCTGAACCGGCAGTGGCGACCACCACCACATCGTTACGATTGAAACCCCCCTTCATATTACAATGGCAGTGGGTTTCACAGCGGACGCAAAGTGCGTTCACCGCTTTTCAGCCAGCAATCATTCTGATTGCCAGCCAGACTGAACTAGTATGGTGGCGGTGCCAGGCAACGCCATACATATTAGGATGGTGTGATGTGAAGGCCTTTCCTTGGCGGCTTCGCTGCCATGGAAATGATGGCAGGAATTGCTTTGGTGGCCTTTTGCGAGCCCCCAAGTGGGTTGGAGGGGTGGAGGGCTGCACTTGGCGGGTACCTATGGTACCACCCTACATTGCCATCCAGAAGATGGCAGGCACCGCGCCGTGCCTGCCACTTTGTCCATGGCAATGCAGGACATGCCTCTTAGGCTTTGCGGCGGGTGCTGCTAACAGAAGCGAACGAAGCAAAGTCAAAGATGCGGGATGCGACCGCCACGGTAGTGGTCGCATACTAATTGGCAGTGTGGGACCTCCCTAGCTGGCAGACGGTAACAACACCGCTAGGGTTGTCCGCCCATCATCCTCATGGGGCCTTTAGTGTATAATTTTCAAAAATATATAGGTTGGCAAGGTTTTGCTTGGGGACCGGAAGAGCGAGGATTCAAAATCCAAAGCTAGGCAAAAAAAAGGGGCAGTTTTCATTTTAGAAATGTGGTGGGTCCACGTTGCGCTTTGGGCCAATTCCTGTCGCGGGCACTAGGCCTACACACATAAGTAAGGTAGCATTTTTATAGGGACAATTAGGGGAAAACATATTAGTAGAAGAACTGGTATTACCAATGAACTTTCTTTGCAGTTAAGCCTTCCTAATGTAAAATTTGGGAAATAAGAAGTAATTTAAAAAAAAATTGCATCTATATCACATGCTTGCATGGGTAGCCACAATTTTGGAGATATACAAAACACACTGCTTATAAACTCTATATTTTGTTCAAGAAATATATTGCTTTCCTTTGTTCCTATTTTACTCTGTTTATATTTACCAAAAGAATTGCGAGAAACACAGTACACAATGAAAAACCAGTGCAAGACGCAGCTCAGTTTTTGGATCTGGGTTGCTCGGGTTCTTGGTGATCCTATGTGTCCTATATATCCCAAAAAAAGAAGGATCATGCTGATTCAATGTTATATTATTAGGCAAAATTACAAAAATTACAGGTGAAAACGTTAACACAAACAGCTATTTTTTTTATACTTTAGTGCAATATTTACTATAGTCAAATATACATTTGTATAGGAACTCGTTAAAGGATTGAGACAAATGCCCCTATTCCTGAATTCTAATTTTTGTCTAGTTTTCAAAAATGTATAGTTTTGAAACCAATTCCTAACACTAACTGGAAGGAGGTTGAAAGAAAAAAATAAATGCAACAATGTCACAGTAAAAAATAAAAACTGCATAGAAAATGTAAGGTTTACTGTCAAAAGTCTACTTTCCCCAGAAATCTGAGATGATGGTGATTTCATCACCGCAAACACTTTGTTGATGACATTTACAAGAAACAAACCAGACACTTTCTACTGCGTTAATTTAGAACAAGTGTTTTTAGAAAAAGGCAATTTTTCTAAAGTATTTTTAAAAATGTCTTGGTCTTTTCCAGGGGAATACACAAACCCTGGGTACCTTTAAAATCATCAGGGTGTTGGGAATAAGGGCACAAATTTAACATTAAAACGTTGTGTGGAGAATGGGGGGGCGTGGCCTGAGGTGTCATGATGGCAAACGCACTCTAAGAGTGCTCCGGGACCCCCATCCATCATTCGCCTCGCACCCACCACCAACAGCCGCTACTCACCTCTTCTACTTGCCCACGGTGCCTTCTGAGTTCACTGGCTAAGCTCCGGTCCCTTTCCCGGGAGGATCGGTGCTTCGGCAGCCCGGGGAGGCTCTTCTACAGCCGGCGACCTCAGCTCCACGAAATGGCAGACGCACAGTTGCCCCAATCCCGGGCCTGGGGATATCCCTGTGCGGACCGGGCCCCCGCCTGCGGTGGGGTGACGGCGTTGTCTGGGGCTCCTTTGCTTGCCCCCCAATGTCTGCAGCGGTCTGGCGGTGAGCCCTTGGCGTGGGAGCCCACGCGGCTGTGCAGGCAACTGATGCCACG
Source organism: Lissotriton helveticus (assembly GCF_964261635.1). Taxonomy (NCBI): domain Eukaryota; kingdom Metazoa; phylum Chordata; class Amphibia; order Caudata; family Salamandridae; genus Lissotriton; species Lissotriton helveticus. The sequence continues at coordinate 1,920,694,345 of NC_136065.1, forward strand.
TGCCAGGGGCTCCGTAGATCGGGGCTCGACTGGTCTGCAAAATTGATTGGCTGGCCCCCCAGGAGTTGCTGCAGAGCACATCAGACCTCTACTGCCGTTATCGGGCGGTGGCGCGGGGGCTGGGCCATCTTCAGGCCTCCCCACGTGTGTCTCCCCCCCCTGTGACTGTTCTCTGCAAGCCAGTGGTGGATGCCCTCTGGACCTGGGGAGGGGCGCCGCTTCTAGGCCTTCTTGGAGCCGCCTGGGGAGCGGTGGGCCCCGTGACGCTGTGACCTCTGGTGGGGCCTCACCTGGTCCGGACGCGTGGGCCGCCCTGGGCCTGGTCATCCTGGGTCCGGGCCTACCCGCTAGCTTGCGCCGATGTGGGATTGGCGGCAGCCTGACTTGGGGGCACCTGAGACTTTCAAGCAGAGTGGCTGTACCGGTGAGTGGGGCCTGGGGTGGGTGACTGGCCACCTTGTCCGGTGGAAGGGCGGAGGGGTGGCCTGGTGCCCCGCCCTCCCCCAACTCCATCACTCTCCTGATTCCCCCCCACGGTTCTGGGCCTACTCCTCCAGGTCCCCTTCACTGTCGGCCACTGGCCTGTAGTTACTGGATCGCCTGGAGCCCTGCGTTGGACTGTGGGCCCCTCATCTTTGTGGCCTCTGTCGGGCTCCCTCTGGTAGCCGATGCTTGGGCTGCTTTGGGCATGAACCATCCCACCACCTAACCCCACGAGGACACAACGGCTTCACTATTGCTGTCGGGCGACTGGGCCCGGGGACGGGTGAGAGCCTCCTGTCACCCCTGCCGCTAGGCCATCAGTGAGTGGGGTTGGGGAGTGGGAACCAGCCACCAAGTTGGGTGGCAGCGCAGGGGGCTAAAGATGGCACCTCCGCCGCATCTACTGCTCCCTCGTTGCCTACTCTTCCCCATTCATACGCCATGCTCCTCGTCGGAGAGTGCCTCCCTGAGAACAGTTGGGGCCCTTCTGTTTCGGCTGACCGGTGTCGGCGGCGGACCCACCACAGAACTTGGCTCCTCCCTAACCCCTATTCGTTTCAAGCTACCCTCTCGGGAGAAAGGCCATCTCTGCCGGACAGGGGGTCCGAGCGTGGGATTTGTCTTTGTAGACACTAACTGACCTGGCCCAGCAGCCTTCCACTGGAGTGCTCCGCGCGGACCCGGCACTGGGGCACTAAATGCATCTCGCAGCTCATAGTGGGCTCGAGGGGTGGACCTGGGCGCCCGGACCTGAGTATTGACGGCCTGGGTGACCGGGGACCCCTCCTCATCTGCAGGACCGCTGTTTTCTCCCCCTGCCCGGGCCGAGGTTAGATCCCATCCTTGGAGGCAATGGGAAGGACTTGCACCTTACAGAACACTGCCCCTCCAGCCCAAACCACAATGGATCAATTTACCACGTCAGAGCGGGATCCTGGAAGTGGGGCATCCAAGGCCCCTGCCACCTCTCTGGACAATCTCTCCACCATCCTTCAGGTGATAGGCGCCTCGCAGGCCTCCGTCGAGAATAAGATTGGCGAGGTGAGGGTGGATGTGGCTCTTATCCACCAAGACCTGCGCAATGCCACGGTACGAATCATGGAGGCAGAATCCCGCATTTCCACGGCAGAGGATGACATCGGCCAACTTAAGACACAGGTGGCCCGCCTCCAGACCCAGACCTCGGAGCTCTGCCGAAAACAGGTCGAGGAGGAACAATCTGAGACTCATAGGCTTTCCCGAAGGAATGGAGCAAGGTCACGCAGACACGTTTGTGGAAGAATGTATGCGTTCATGGATGCCCAAGGAGTCCCTTTCACCCTGGTTCGCCATTCAGCGGGCACATCGCTCCCTGGCCCCCAAGCCTCCACCCGGGGCTCCTGCCAGACCCATCATCCTGAGGTACAAGCACAGCGTCAAACCTATGACGAGGTCAAGCAGAAGCTCCGCAACCTGGGTCTTCGATATGTTCTTCTCTTCCCGGCTCAGGGTGGTCTTTCAAGACAAGGCATTCTTCTTCGACAACCCCTGGCCGGCATGGAGCCGGCTCACGGAAGACCGGCCCCTCCTGAATCAGCCGACCCCCTCTACAACCTGGCTGGCCCCCGCGCAGGCCCACCCAACCTTGCCTAAACCCCATAGACGCCGGACTAGGTCACGTAAGAAAAATGACCATCGGGGGGAGGCATCCCGCTCACCAGGTGCACCGTCTCAGCGCCCTCCCTCACACGCTTCAAAATCAGATGTCCACCACTCCTAGTCCTACTAACTCTGTGATTAACTTGAGCCGTGTCCTGGACCCCTCCAAGGCCTTGCGCCCCTCCCTCTCTGACTCAGACAAGTCTAGGAGCCCTGCGCTTCATAGATCCGGAGATAATGGGAGAGCTTGAACTGCGGACTAAACAGGAACTCTTGTTTTGTTTCCAATATGGCACCTACACTTATGACTGTTTGCCAACCTCTATAGTAGGTGCGATCCATCTTCACCGTAACCACGGCTCGGTGAACTGTTTCCTATTCCAGTTCCTGAACTTATGTGTACTCCTTGATGCATATTAGTTTAAAAGTAATTACAGCTGTTGACTAATCTCTTATCCAGGTATATGGATGGGGGTACATTTCTGCCACGTTCATGTTCAGCTAACCGTTTTAGCTTAGCATTTAAGATTCACTAGTGGGTTGTTGTTTTGAATGTTTTCCTTTTCAGGGCGACAGATGCCTTGTCTTCAGAAGTGTAGGGTGGGGGGAGTTGGGGGGCAAGGGAAGGTGGGTAGACCGTTGTCTCTCGATTCTTTGTTGTTTTTAGCCGCCTATGGGCCGCTGTTCCTTGTTTTCCTTGGTAGCTACCCACGCATGTATGCTGCTGACGATGACATGAGACTTACCAGAACGCACAACTTTTACCCAAAGACCCCGGCCATGACACGTTACTTACCTTGGGAACCGGGCTGATCTGAGCTTGCATTACCTCTTCCACGCACTTTCCACCCCGATGACGTCCACCCTACATAGACCCCTTCACATCCTCTCGTGGAACGTCAACGGCCTCCTAGAAAGCATAAAACGCAATGCTGTCCTTTGTAGCGCCCAGCGACATACACCAGATGTCGTGTTCCTACAAGAAACAAACCTAATGGGCACCCAATGCAATTTCCTCGCCTGGTATGGGTTCAACAGGGTCTGGCATTCAGGTTTTACGCAGGGTTCCCGAGGGGTTGTCATACTGCTCCGAAAGGGCCTTCCCTTTACCCTGGCGCAGGCCGAGACGGACACACAAGGCCGTTACGTGGCCCTGATGGGCAAGATCGAGGGACACCCAGTTAATCTCCTGTGTACCTACATTTCCCCACCACCATGGCCTCTGCCCTTTGCCGTCTCACACTCGTGGTCTCCTCCTTGACTCGCGGTCTGACGGTCATCGGAGGGGATTTCAACGCTGTTCTGCAACCCTCCAACCCTCGCACAACACAACAGGTGCCCCTTCGGCATCCCGCCTTGCTTCCGCTAATCGTTTGTCTGACTGGTCCTCTTCTTTGGGTCTTTGCGACGCTTGGAGGGTGTGGAACCCCTGCAGAAAACAATATGCTCACACATCAGCGGCCCACCACTCTCACTCTTGCATCAATCTGTTTCTACTACCTGACCCAGACTGTCAACTGATGTCCGGGGCCTCTGTTTTGCCCAGAGGCATCTCGGATCACTCCCCTTCTCCCTGCATCTCGGGAACCCCCTAACGGTACTCGTACAGCGTGGCGGATGAACGCCTGGTTCCTGCAGGATGCAGAATTCGTTGAGTCCCTCTGCCAGGAACTGAGGCATAACTTTAAGACTAATACAGGCTCGGTCTCTTTGCCGGGGACTTTATGGGAGGCCAGCAAGGCCGCCATGCGAGGGGTGGCTAGAGGTTTGGTCCACGCGAAGCGCACGGAGCAGACCGCCTGACTCATACAGCTGGAGGCCCAGGCGGCACAGTTGGAGGGGGCCCTGGCGAGCGCGGACAGCGATAACTCCGATTGTTGGCTTACATTGATCCGGGAAGAGATCTGCCAGCTCTGGCGCTCCTCTGTGGCACGCGTGTATGGCTGGGGCGATAAAAATGGCAAATTAGTACACAACTTAGGGGCATATTTACAAGCCCCTTGTGCCACTTTTGCGTCACTTTCAACATGTAAAAAGTGATGCAAAAGTGGCGTACAGGGGTTGTAAATCTGCCCTTAAGTGTCCTACCCTAAAGCCAAACACATTATCCCTGAGATCTGTGACGAAACCGGGGTTTGCCACGCCACCTGCCAAGCTATCGCCTGAACTTTTGCGGGATATTATGCTGCCCTTTATGCGGCCCGACCTCCCAGGACCACCTTGGCTGACTTGCTATTCGAGACTGGGACTCACCTACCCTGCCTCTCCCAAACGGTCTCGGAGAAGCTTGATCTCCCCCTCACCCCAGAAGAGATACACGGGCCATTACACTGTTGCACTCTGGCAAAACGCCCGGGCCCGACAGTTACCCACAAGAATACTACACGACTTACCGTGAAACACTGGTCCCACATTTAGTGGAGCTGTTCAAACATATAGTAGACAAGGGGTCCTTCCCACCAGAAACCAACGTGGCCACGATTGTGGTCCTTCCAAAGACACAGCCGTCCTCCCTTGCCTGTGTAGACTACCGCCCCATCTCCCTCATAAACACTGAGGTAAAAATGTTCGCCACTGCGGTGGCCCATCGACTCTGCCCCCACTTACAAGATTTGGTTCACCCGGACCAAAGCAGCTTTATGCCTGCCTGGGGCACCCAGCACTTCATCCATCGTCTCCACCTCGCCCTGGCACACCGTCACCACCTCTCCCCATATCTAGCTCTGCTTTTAGTTGATTTCAAAAAAGCATTTGATACGGTGGACTGGAACTACCTTGGGGACGTGTTGGAGAAGATGGGTTTCGGCTCTCCGTTTCAACGCATTATCCGGGTCCAATCCTCCAACCAAAGGGCAAGGGTCCTCATTAACGGCGTGCTTTCAGAGATGTTTCCCATTCGGAGAGGCACTCGCCACGGCTGTCCGCTCTCACTGCTCTTAGTTGCCTTAGCAATGGAGCCTCTGGCCTCCCTAGTCCATCAGGATCCCCTCATCCGAGGCTGGGCTTGGGACCCATATCAGATTGATAAAATCGTCTTGTATGCCAATGACGTCCTCCTTTTCCAGGCGTACCCAGAGAGCTCTGGACAGAGATGCTAGGACGCCCTCCTAGCCTTTGAACGTGTCTCCAGCATCCGGTTCAACCCGGTGAAGTCCACATTGGTTCCCCTACATCCATCCCGGGCATGCTTCGACTGGCAAACGACCATTCCCCTGCGCAGGCAGTCGTTTAAGTACTTGGGGGTGTGGGTCGCACTCCTCCCAGACCTCGAATGGGCCCTGAACATCACGCCCTGGTCATTAAAGCCAAGGCGGACCTCAAGAAGTGGCAATCCCTCCCCCTTAATCCCCTTGGCAGGAGCGCCCTTTTTAAAATGATGGTCCTACCCTGTTTTTTATACATTCTACAGAATATCACCCTTTATTTCCCAGGGAGTTGGGTCCGAGAAATAGACAGCTCCAAGCCTACCTTTATGGGACCCCGTGACACAGGCCCTCCCCCCCATCACCCGAACGGTACTTATGGCCTGGCGTACGGCCACGCGAAATGGGACCGGAAGCTCATCAGACAGACACCTCTGTGGAGTGGTGTTTGGCTGGAGGAGGTCTCGTCACTCCAAGACTTCTGCTGATGGGACCACATCGGGATTTCGTTGCTGGGAGACGTCTGGGTAGGGGACCCCATTAGATTGTTTGCAGAATTACAACACTGCCACTCCCTCCACTCCTCCCAATTTAACAAATATTTACAGCTAATGCATGCCCTACGAACACACATTCCATCTCCCACCTCCCTCCTGGAATTCAGTCCCCTGGAGGCCCAAGTGATGATGGGGAACCTGGGCTAAGGGGGGGTCCCGGAATTTACCGCTCCCTGGTGAACAATGGCCCTGCATCCCTGGACCTGCTGCATGCCCGCTGGGATGGATGGCTGGGCTCCCTAGAGGAAGTGGACTGGAGGGATGCCCTTATGGCTCTTAAGACCCTGACAACCTCCTCCAAGCTGGGTCTAATCCAACTTTACTACCTCCACACGGCATACCCCACCCCAGCGCGCCTATACAGCGCCCATATTCGGCTGTCCCCATCCTGCGCGCGATGCAACCACGCTCCTGCAGACTTCTATCACATGACATAGCAATGCCCCACTTTTGCATCATTCTGGGCAGGGGTAGCGCTAGAGCTTACACAGACCTTGGGATGGGAGGTTCCCCATGACCCCCTACGCCTGATCCTGGGTTTGTTTGAGGGCCTCTATGGTGTTCGGACCAATAAGCGCATCCTCGGAACGGCAGTGGCGAAATGCGATATAGCGGCGCTTTGGTCTCAGGCCAAGCCGCCTACTATGCGGACATGGAGATGGGGAGTGGATTGGTGCGGAACTCAGCATGAACCGCTCTTTGAGGCCTGGGGCCCTCCCAAGCTTTTTGGTAAGATATGGGGCAAGAGGTTCAACTTGGTGCCCTGAGGGGCGCAATTGCATGTAAATGTATTGCGACTTATATAGCGCACATATCACCCGAAGGCATCAAGGCGCTTGCCTTGGGAACCCGTCCTGGTTTTTCCCTGTGAGATAACCCCTACTGGGTATCCCCAGGGTGAAAGCCAGGCATCCCGCAGCAGGTGGGCCGCCGTAGTGGAGATTAAGCAACTATTGCCCAGAGTTGCAGCGTGGGACCCCATGATTAGAATAGGCACCGAGGCGAGAATTATCGAGTTCGTGGACATTTTTGGGCTCAGGACCCTGCCGCGTCGGGAATTGAACCCTGGTCCCGGGCCAGACCTCTGCATCAGGGTCTGCCGCTCTAATCAGTGAGCCACACTCCTCCTTGTATAAGATTGTTTACATGCAAGTGCTTTATTCATTCCCAAAGTGTTGTACGAGTCTCAGTCCTCCTTCTTCCCAATGTAATTCATCTCTATATTGTGTCTGATTGTGCTGCCATTATTTTTTGTGATTTGTTCTCAAAAACACCAATAAACTTGATTATCCCAAAAATCCTTATGTGGACAAAAAGTTACAGGGGCGTAAGTGCAAACTACCACAAATAAACAAAATAAGGCTGAGCACAGGGTGGCGGGAAAGGACCTAGCAGCAAAGGGGTTAAAATACAAATGCTACAATCTGTACATAGTGCTTCATGCTAGACTTATAAAGTGCTTTAAAACATAAATTCAAATGATCAAATTAATGGCACTCTAGTTTATTAAATTAGCACAGTTGATTAAAACCAATGCAATAAAATGTAATCATAGCGCTGTTACAACGTTAAAAAGCATAAACAAAGCAAACCATCAATATTTAAATTGATACACATATTAGTGATGAAGCAGTATTGTAGTTACTATTGTAATCTTGTAACTGATTTCCAAAGCCAAGGATAAAATAGTTTGGTACAGAGACGCTATGGCAAAGTGCAAATAAAGTTGGCGATGAGTTTTTGGGGAGGGGGGGTAAATGATAGGGTGCGGACAGAAGAGGGTGAAAGCAGACTGTCCAGGAGTCTCATATATTTTCAAGACCATGCAAGCACTTGAATATCTGGGGAAGTAAAGCAGAGAGAAGAGGCCTCAAAAGATGTACTGATGCCCCTTTTTAAATATAAGGTTTTTAAAATAAGTCTTCTGGCAGCGTCAAGGGTGGGAAAACAAAAAAGAAGATGCAACCATGATTCAGACATGTAGTTGCATAGTTTGAAAGCCCCCTACATAGATTTTTGGAGCACATAGGTTGAAGGCAGTGGAGCGCAAAAGTAGGAGTACTCAATTTATCAACAAATAGCATATTAATTGTACTTTACTGGATTCATCTTTCTCATTGTTATAAGTATTGTAATATATATGTAGGTATAAATATATTTCTAAAAAAATGTGGTATTCTAACAAAAAATACTTATTTTGTCAAAATCTAAAAATTCTTTAGAAACCAAAGAATTGGTGAAAACAAACATTTTCCTTTACCGTATGCATATGCTACATACGAAAATATATTCACAATTATTGTCTTCTAATTCTCCTTGACCTTTCTGCAGCATTTGACACTGTCAATCACAACACTCTCCTCAACACTCTTCAACAGAGAATGGGCATGGAGGGCACTCTGCTTAAATGGTTTGCTTCCTTCCTCTCTGATAGATCCCAAATGATCAAAATAGCCAAAAGTCTTTCATCTCCTTTGGCGGTAGGTCAAGGTGTTCCTCAAGGCTCTATACTTGCACCCACACTGTTTAATCTCTATTTAGAACCACTGGGAAATCTCCTAAGCAATCCGGGGTCCACTATATTATCTACGCAGACGACACTCAAATCTACCTCAAGGTTGCCTCCACTCACGATCTCTCCGTCCTAAGCTCTACTCTAGATTCCATTCAAAACTGGATGTGAACACATCAACTGATTCTGAATCCCTCCAAAACTGAATTCCTCACTTTCCCCTCCCCCGGTTCAATCATGGATGGATCAGATGAATCTACTTAACAATAAACCCATCATTGTCGACAGCGCAAAATCCGATGTTGTCATACTCAACAAAAAACTCAATCTAATCTCCCACATCAACTCCATTGCAAAGTCTGCTCGATACCAACTGCGCTTTCTTTGGGAAATTCGTCGCTTCTTGCCGGAGCAAGACCTCAAAACCCTGGTCCAATCGCTGGTCAGCTCCAGACTGGACCACTGCAATTCACACCCTCTATATTATCTGAAGGAAGACCCTCCATTATTGAGAATCCTTTTCTCCATGACTTTGGAAGTGCCTTCCCAGTGTGTTCTGCCATTCATTGCAGTATTATCCTTCTACTTGTGTTTGGCACTCTTTTGTAACATGCACACGTCACTTTTCTCTTGTAACACACTGTTTGCTACCTCTTACATTTTGTTTGCTTTAGATACTTGCACAAGTGCCACCATTGACTACGTAAAGTTTGTTCTTGTGTTTGAGTGTCTGCCATATATTGCAGTACTATACCTCTACTTGTACTTTGTACGCTTTTGGAACCTGCACACATCACTTTTTCCTCCTGTAATGCACTGTTTGCTACCGCTTGTATTTTGTATGCTCACAATTGTCACTTTTGCCTCATGTAACTTAACGCTTGCTTTTGTAATTTGTTCACTTGTAATGTTCTCCTCATGTATCAGATCTGTTCCTTTTGTGAAGCGCTCTGATACCTTCGGGTAAAGTCTGCGCTATATAAAAATGCATAAAATAAATAAATAAATAAATATTTGCCAACTTTACACATGCCAAAAGAGGCATAGACATACAGCAAGGCAAAAAAAAAGCAGGTTATAACTGTATTTGTGAGCCCCGTAGGGGGAGACCAAACCTACGGGAGCGGAGTTAGTTAGCTTAAGGCTGTATTTGTAAGCTCCCCTCTGACATAGGGGGAGACCAAACCCACGGGGGAGAGGATATAGTTAGCTTGTAGCTGTATTTGTAATCTCCCCTCTGACGTAGGGGGAGATCAAACCGACGGGGGAGATCATCTAGTTAGAACACCGGATCAGAGGGTGCCCGGGGCTTAGCCTGACACCTTGTGAAGGCGGGGGTGCCGCGTCACTTCTGCGTGCCGCACCCCGCCCCCCCTTTGTTACCGGGGCCGGTGCAACCGCCATAATGGCGGCTGGCTCCATGCTGAGCCCGCCTTTCAAATCTTTTGCTATTTCCTCGTCTTTATCCGAAGCTGAAACTTTCTGTTGGTATTGGACCACGCCCAGCTTTGCTATGCATAACTTTAACAGGTTTCCCTCCGTCCTTCAGGTGCACGCGGTTTAGCATCCTCATTGTTATGTTTTCTTCCGGTGCTTAGCAACCATTGGAGGCGAAGGTCACTAGAGATCTTACTGCCTGTATTCCGAGCTGTCACCCTGCGCACTGCTGGAGCCCATGACGCTGGAAGCGACGGCTGCTTCCGGGTCAACAAAGTAGAAGGAATGACACCGGAAAGACTTTTGCAGGCCGCAGGCGCATCTTCAGCTTTTGTACAGCTCAGGCTTTTTCTACATTTAAATTTGAACAACGTTTACATTTAAACAGCACAATCTAAGATATGTCATTCAAGGAACTGAAAGAACGTTAGTTGAAATATATTTAGGCCCTGAATTTGGTAATAGTGATTTTGGCAATAGATGGCGTGTGACCTCGGCGCGAAAATGATTGCCGGATGGGCGTAGAAGGTAGATATACCTGGCCCACTGCCCACTGGTGCGCCGGAAATGAGGATAGGTAGCGCTGGACCCTGAGTGGGTCCAACAATAGACTTATCGGGGTTTGTGCCCTCCTGTGGTACAAATGTGACCGTGTTAAGAAGAACACTGGATTAATTAATTCAGGAACCCTTTAATAAGTTGAAGAGCTGAACAAACATCTGGCAGCTTCATCAGCAAGCAATACCTGTCTCCTTTGAACATATACATTCCAAATGACAACACTGTATTCTGCATGACCTAGTAAGGTATTCTATGTGACATAGTACAATTCCACACAGTACAACCACCTACAAGGCACTTAAAGATAAGAATACAACACATCTCCCTTCTATCCAAATAATGGAAAAAACAACATAATAAAAACATCAGCAAATTTGCAACAACCTATAAAATAAAATGTTGTTATACAAATTATACAAGGTAATTATTTGTTACTGACAATGAAATCCTTCAGCCATGATGGAGCCATCCTCCACCTTGATGAATGACGAAAAACATCAGATTCATCATTGCTAGAAGAATTACAATTGTTAGAAGTTTCATGCGTGGAAGAAGTATTGAACTCACTAACCTCGTTATCAGATACAAGACTATGGTGTTCAGAAAATTCTTCATTAAGTTGAGTATCAGGTGAGGCATGAGGCCATTAAATGCCACAATCATCTGGCATCCAGTTATGACTATTTAAGGACTCTGAAACAATGGGTAAGGACTCAGAAACAATGGGTTTGCACATTGCAATTCTTGATAAATTCCAAACTTTACCGTCTTTGACTCTTAACAGCATTAAGTAACACTTCAACCACCTGAGTTGGTTCATAAAATGCAGATTCTCCCTTACAAATCCAACCAGGTTTTTTAACTCGTACCCAATTACCAATATTAATTGGAACTTCCTTGGTACCATGTTTTGTATCATAATAAGATTTGCTTCTTTTTTGCATAAGTTCCATATGCGAACAAACTTCATCCAATGACCAGGGTTGTACACTGTTAGAAAATAACCATGTAGGAATAGCTTTAGTACGAGGATTCCTACCTTTCATGAGGACAAACGGTGAAGAACCTGTAATTTTCGTGGACAGTAACATGGTAATTCCATACAGTTTTTCCAATGTGAGTAATCCAGTCAAGATTATTCCTAAGAGATAAGTGAATCTAATTTGTTTAAACCCTATTAAACCTCTCCACCTTTCTTGTTTCCACCGGGATTATAAAGTGAAGTTGTTTTATGTATAATCCCCAATTTTTTAAATAACATTTTGCCTTGGAAGAGAGAAACTGTACTCCATTGTCTGAGAGTAAACAAGAAGGAATACCTTCAGTCGTAAATGTCTCATCTAAAAATTGTAAAACAGAATCAGTGTCCGCATTTTCCACCCTTTTAACAACCGGCCACCTAGAAAATAAATCGATAATGATTATGAGAAAACAATGAGAACCATCAGTATTACTGATAGGTCCCATAATGTCAATTGCAATGGTTTCCCACGGATTTTTAGGTAATAACCCATTGGACATTGGTGGAAGTAAAGTGTGCAAAGATTTATCAGACGAAGAGCAAGAAATACAATCTTGCACCAATTTTTCAATTTGTGAATCACAACCAGGCCATTAAAATAACCTTTTTACAATAGGCTTGGTTCAGATAATACGAGGATGCCCTTCATGACATAACTCAATGATGCATTTGCGCAATTTTTCAGGAGGGATTATTCTTTCACCTCTTAACAAAGTATTGTTAGAAAGATATAACTCAGATCTTACCTCCCAAAAAGGTCTATTAGAGTCGTTCAATAATTCTCTTTTTTTTTAGGCCACCCATTTATAACAAATGACGATACAGACTTGAGAAGAATATCATTCTCATATTCCTTTCCCCATTCTTTTCTATCAATGGCTGAAAAACCTTCATCATGGACGAAAGCAATTTGTAATTCATTCCATTCATTACCCTCACACTCTTCAAGCATAACAGGCATTCTTGATAAAAAATCAGCAACAACATTATGTTTACGTGGAACATAAACTACATTATAGATGAAATGTTGCCTCCTCATGGATATTCTGGCCAGTCTTGTTGAACCAGTGATGGCACCTTCTTTTGTTAAAATCTTTACCAAAGGTTTGTGGTCACAACGGAGGATACACCTATTACCCCAAATAAAAGATTTGAAATGTTCTATCGCCCAGTCACAAGCAAGCTCTTCCTTCTCTATAATAGGATATTTTTCTTTGCATGGTGACAAGGATCCTGAACAATAAGCAGTTATACACTTTTTACCTTGATTATCTATCTGTGACAAGACCGCACCAAGTCCCTTATTGCTGGCATCAGTAGTGATAACACTGTCAAGTGAAGGATCAAAACAATGCAAAGCAGAAGCTTTAGCAATGGCTTGTTTGATGATTTTAAAATCATCATTACAAGCCAGTGACCAATTAAAGGTACATTTTTTTTTTAAGTTGGCGAATATTAAACGTTTTTTCAGCAAAATTAGGTACATATATGGAACAAAACTCAGCCATACCTAAAAAGGAACGCACTTCATCCTAACAAGTAGGTACTGGTGATAGAGCGCGCAGGTCACCCAACCAACAAATTTACCTTACACGTATCGGGCCCATAAACTTCAATTTATCATATACATTAATCGGGTGACTTTACACTCTACTACCAGTAACCCTGGTTCCTTCCTATTTATTTCTACTGTACCCGACTTACCAATCCACCGTTACGGGTACCTATGATCACAATGGATCAGGGAGCTAGCTGTAAAAGAAAGGTAGCAACACAAATCCCAATTTTATATTCTTCTGTATTTTCATAAAGACCACAGACTACGGGGAAGTTTTAAAGATTTTATCTAGATTTCAGATTCGGAAAGCATTAAGTTTACAATCAATAAACAATCTATAACCAAGATAATAAAGAGCACATATCCATATAGGAAACAAATCAAGCTAACCATTTATGAGTCAAAAAATGGAAGGTAAGACCAGGGAACATGCTAATCAGATTTTCAGGAATGTAACTTAGGAATGAATAACTATAGATGGGGCAAATGTAGGCACATACTAAAATTTCACTACTGGGAAATACTTCAAAGTTGGGTGAGAATTTGAAAATCCTATACATCTATAGGGAGGTAAAAATGGAACATGCTATAATTCTAGAAACATCAATTCAGTCAGCTTTAATAGAGAAAATATAACACACATCTACTTTCATGAACGATATGGAGAATTGTGCTTAAAGGAAGGGAAACAGAGGAACATACTAAGAAAAGATAAATGTATGACTTTTCATTTAGTAGATTGCGAAAAGCATGGAAAATCAATATGCAAAGGTATGTCTTTATTAAAGCAAAAGACGGAAAATAGAAAGGTGCAGTATAGAGTTTCAGCGCTATAATTACCTAGAATGGTGTGAAGACCAACCCTGGCCACGGGTCAGTTAAGGACGGGAGGGACCCCAAGGAAGGACAGTCATCGACAGGACAGCAGGTGCAGAATGGACACCCCAGGACAGGACAGGAAACCCAGATAAGGATCAGGACAAGACCACCAAGGCACGACCAGCACCCGCAGTTCGGAAGCAACGCCTGCGCTCCACCCTCTCTGCAGCTATCAGCCAGAACCCTGATTGGGTTATCGATTTTCCCAGCAAAGTGCTCCGCCAGCACTGGAGGTTTCTCAGACAAAACCCCTCGAGTCTATGGTAATTTCGGACAGAGTGCTCCGCAGCGCTCTGTATCAGTCACCTATTGAGTGCGTTGGGTCAGTGACAGGTCAGCTATTCGGACAAGTCAGACAATTTCTCTAGCTAAACCTAGGCTAGTTATACTGTTTTCGGGTCAGTGTACCACCCCCCAAATGTTGCAAGTGTCAGAATCCCCAATTTCGATTGGTCCCCAAGTAGGATAGGTCAACACACCAATCACATTTGATTTCTACAAGCCGGTATTAACATTTCTGGGACCGCCTATTGATTTTGGGGTTCCCATGACATGCTCTACAGAATACAATGGAAATTAATACATTTGTTGCGTTTGCAGAACATTTCAGCTTCTCCTGCTAGGTCGCAGGTCACTTTCTCAGGAGCCTCCTAGCAGGGACCTCTGGTTGGCATAGATTCAATGCCACCGGCAGAAGACTGTCATGCGCAGTAAGGATGCTCAACATGGCGTTACGAGTGTCTCTCAGACCCTCAGAATCGCGGTACATGAAAAGTAAGCGAAAACAAATTAAAACATAGAAATAAATGAATACACTGTATACCATGAATAGCTACTCTATACCCCTTACTTTATAATATCTATAGCCTTAGGATTTTAGTGCAGACATACAATTAACACGAGAGCATCAGCGCAAGCTTCACCATATGAGGATACAAGCAGCCATCTTAAAACCACTGCGCAAGCGCAAAAGATTCCCACCAGAACTGCAAGTATGTCACGTCACGTGAGTGTGACTAACGCATGCGCAGAAAGAAACCCGCCAAGCAGTGGCCATTTTTAGTCACAAACGTTATTGAGTTAATAAACACATAGGCAAGCGTCACTAGGACACCCCAAATGTCAAATAAAGGAAAATTAGTAAGACAAACAGGTTGAATTACGCTGTTACATGTTATTCGAGGTTCATGAATTCAAGCAAGTCGCGTAATATGCGAATCCTTGCTCCATCAATCCCCTCTTTGATGATATTTACTATCATCACAAACTAATGGAATCAGATGCCAACTTTTCACACTTTGTTCATTTCAATCTCTTCCAGCATTCGATTCAGTTTTTCCTTAACGTCTTTGTTAGGGTGAGAATTTTTCACCCTTTTGTAAATTTGATTATTCAGTTCCTCCAATTCAAGTTCATCCACACTCCTTTTCACACCTCTCTTATTCACAGTATATTTCTTTTGGTGTTTGCGACATTTGCAACAGACAAATATAAGGAATATGATAAAACCTATTATGGCAATTGGCATCAGTACCTTTAATAGAAATCCTTTACCTAAGTTAGAAAACCAATGACCTACAGCGGAGAGACCATCAGTAAGTCTCTTCCAGGCACTATCAACCTCCAGTGGTTTGAGTTCCTTTTCCAAATTTGTAATGTTCTTTACATACCTTTTGAGTTGCACACTTTTATCTGGTATGTAAGTGCAACAATGTTGCGCTTTCAACATCCAGCAGACTCCGCCCTCTTTTGCTAATAAGGTGTCAAGAGCAAGTCTGTTCTGCAAAACCATAGATCTGATCGCAACCATTTCGGTATTGACCAACAGAAATCCATGAGCTGTGTCAGTAGACAACAGATCCACAATTGTTGACAATTTGCAAATTCTGTGTGTGTTCAGAACCACTCCCACTGAAGGAATCAATGCACTAAAAATACTACCCATTATTTCACCTACACTTTCTCTTTTACTACGCACTAAGCCATTAGTGTTTTCATTGCTTCCAGCAATTTCATTCACATGGTATATTTTCGGGAAGACAATTCCAAAGTAGCAGCTTCCATACCAGTGATCCGGCAATTTGAAATAAGCCTTGTTTCCACATATATATTAAATTTCGGGAAACACAGGTTCTGACCCATTTTTGAAACCCCAACCTCCAATTACCTTGTAATTGTGTTCACATTGACTGGAACCAATGAAAATGTTATTATAATAACTAGTCTTTTCGCGGTGAAGACAAAGTTTTCCCTTCCTCTCGAAATCCAGCAACAAAGCGGGGCCAGCCCCACCATTTGAGGTGCTTTCAATGTTTTCAACCCACTTAGGAGTTTTCTGTCTTTTATCATTTGCCTTTCTTTGGAAACTTTCCCTTCTTTTCTCTGCCATGTTTAGAAACATTGTTTCTTGTTCATGTAATGAACAGGTCAAGTTATCTCTGTGTGCTTCACCTAAATCTATGGTACCTATAGTCAGAAAGTATTCTCCCATATAACGTGTAACATTGCTTTTGGTATGTACAGGATTCAGGTTTACACGTATAGGAAGTTCAGAAAATATCACGTCTGAGTTAGAGTAATAGTACTGTAATGGTCCTCTTTTGTAAAATAAGCTAGCTAAAATGCTACAGGAAATTCCATATGTTAGTGGCAGGTGATGGTAAGTCACTCCCTCGGCTACAGAAGTAGGTAGCTTCATGCACACGTAACAATCTTCTATTTCCATAGTTTCTACATAATGCACTAAAAGGCTTGCGAATACATTCAAATCAGTCTGGTTCTTGACTCCGTGATAATGTAGTCCTTCCTCATCTGGTGCTTCTAAGTCTGATTTTGTTCATCTGATGCTAAGTGCTTTCTCACGTCTTTCTACACTTTGTGTTGTCAGTTCTTCAGCATTTTTCGTCACAGTCTCTGTAGTGTCAGTATTAGTACTTTTGCTCATCATATAAGGAATAAAAACTGTTAGTCCTATCCATATTATTATTACTATAGCTACACTACATACACATATTTTACAGCATGTTTTACAACAATTGCGTCTAGGCCTTCCATTCACATTTGAATGAGACATCTCGCTTAGAAGAAGTTCTCAACCCCTCTTTGTAACTTCGCACAGGTAGCTTACACTGAGCAACTTCAGGTTGGTTCTTCTTCTTCGGATGACTGATCAGCTGTCTGTTCTTCGTCACTTTCGTCAGTTATATCAAGATCCTCAAATTCCTCCAATACCAAATAAGTCCATTCAGGATCTTGATATTTTTCATTCAGTCTTTTTATTCGATCACTTCTTCTTTTGGAGCTCTCTCCAGTTTGCTCTGCTATACGGGAACTTTTCCTTCTTTGCTCAAGTTTTTCTTCTACTGTTTTCAGTCTTAGCCTCAGTCTTTTAATAAATCTTGGTTCGTTATTCTTCTTTTTCTTGAGTCTTTTAGCTGGCATTGTTGTTTGGCTTTCTTCTAACACTCTTTTATTCTCGTTTGTTTGTGGCACTTCTATTTCTGCTTCTTCCCTTCCTATCTGACTAGTTCCAGGTCTTATATCAGTTTCTTCCGCCTGGTTACTAAGCTGGCCTTGTTCAGGTGTATACTGGATTTGACTTTTGGACGTTTCAATTTCAGTTTCCTGAACACCTTCGTCTATTTCTATCTGATCCTGTTCAAGCACTTCGAACCTTTGATTTTCTTCCGCTTGAACCTTCGCCCTAATGTCTGGCTGTCCCTTTTCAATCTCAGGTGTTCTTGGAGGTGTGTCGATCACCTGTTCTGTCCCTATAGGCTCTTCTCCTTCATCAGATTTGACATGGATTTCGATAATCTGATCTTCTCCTCCTTGTCCTGTCTCGTCCTCACTATTCCACTCTCTGTCTGCGTAGGTTTGACTTCTTGTTCTGATTGGGTCATCAGTCAGGTCGATTATGGGTATCCACTCATCTTGACTGGTGCTCGGTTGTTCGTCATCAGCTACTTCAGGACCAACGTCTGAAGACCCCTCAGCTGGACAACCTTCAGCGTCAGTTTCCTCGTCCTTGGTCACCTTCTTGGTATGGCTGGCATGAATCCACTTTGGAACGCCGGCACACTTCACCGCTGTCGTGGTCACCAGTATCACTTGCCGTTGTTTTCCCCACTTCGGTGCAAGGCAATTTGAACGAGTGTGTTTCTTGAGTACAACCCAATCACCTGGAACCAATTTATGGACTGGAGTTGCTGGACTGGCGACGGCGTCTTCCCCAATCTGGCGAGAGATAGAACGCACTTGGTCACCTAGTTGCTTGCAGTACTCAAGTACCAAATCATCAGAAATGCTTATCAGTTTGTATCCTGGTACCCATGCTTGTCTCATCACTCTTCCCATCAGGATTTCATGGGGACTCAGGCCTGTTTTTCAGTCTGGAATACTTCGGATTCCCATCAGAACAAGAGGTAAAGCCTCTATCCAGTTCATGCCAGTAGATTCACACATCTTCCCTAATCTCGACTTGATAGTGCCATTTACTTGTTCCACTACTCCAGAAGCCTCTGGACGATATGCACAGTGCAGCTTTTGTGTGATCTTGAATGCTTTACAGAGCTGATCGATTACCGCATTCTGGAAATGCCCACCTCTATCTGATTCAATTGTGACTGGAACCCCGTACCTAGGTATTAGTTCTCGCAGTAACAACTTGGCTACAGTCATGGCGTCATTCTTTTTGGCTGGGTAAGCTTCCACCCATTTTGAAAACAGGCAGACAATGACAAGGACGTATCTCATGCCTTTACAAAGGGGCAACTGAATGAAGTCTATCTGTAATCGTACAAAGGGACCTCCTGATTTCCCAATTTTTCCCATTTCAACTACGGTTCTCTTTCCAGCGTTGAACTGCTGACATGTCAAGCACCTCTGGCAGAGTGACTCTGCTACCTTCCTGAACTTCGGATTGTACCATGTTTGTTGAAAAACACGGATCATGGCATCCCTACCAACTTGTGTATTTCCATGTATAAGTCTGGCCATAGAAGCAAGCAGGCGTCTAGGCAACACAGGCATACCATCAGGGCCCACAATGATACCATCCTCACTTCTCTGTCGACAACCAAGTTTCCTCCATTTTTCTTTTTCCTTGGGTGTCGCAGCATGCTGCCAATCTCTCAATTCTTCCCATGTAGGCACATCCTCAAACACCATAAGTTGGCAGCTGTTTCCATATCCCCCCAATTTGATATTTACAGACATTCGATGTCTGGCACAATGCTGGGCCACTTCGTCAGCATATCGATTTCCTACTATATGATCAGTGCCCGATTTGTGAGCAGCACACTTGACCACTGCCAATTCTTTTGGTAGCTGGATTGCGTCTAGCAATTCCTGTACAACTTTTCCATTTCTGATAGGAGTACCTGAAGAAGTCAGAAACTCTCTTTGTAGCCACAATTGGCCGAAGTCATGCACAACCCCATAACAGTATTGACTGTCAGTATATACTGTTATTCTTTTATTTTTTCCAATTTTACAGGCTCTCGTCAATGCAATCAATTCGGCTACTTGTGCAGACTTCACTCCAAATAGACAGGATGCTTCTATAGTGTGTTTTACCGTGACTACAGCATAAGCAGCACTTAGGCCTACAAGTTCGTGTCTCAGACATGAGCCATCCACAAACAGCTCGCTATCTTCTACAGGCAGGGGCATTTCCTTGATATCTGGGCGTGGTTTAGTACTGAATTCTGTTAGGTCAATGCAGTCATGCTCGACCTCTCCCTTTGCTTCTGCAATTATTGAGTCTGGTAGTAGGGTAGCTGGGTTCAGTATGTTACACCGAGTAATGACTACATTTGCAGCACCTACGAGAATCCTCTAATACTTAGTCAGCCGACTAGGTGTGAGATACTGGGTCTTAGTTCTGGTCAGTAGGATTACAACTGCATGTGGAATATACACAGTTACAGGATGTCCCATAACGATGGATTCACTCTGTTCTAGACTCGTGCAAGTTGCCGCTACTGCTTTCAAACATCCGGGTAATCCAGCAGCCACTGGATCCAGAGTAGCAGAGAAATATGCCACTGGACGTCTAGTCAAACCATGGGCTTGAGTTAGGACTGACAGTGCACAATTGTCTCGTGTATCACAAAACAATGAAAATTCTTTAGAATAATCAGGCATTCCCAAAGCAGGGGCTGTACACAGGCATTCTCGTAATTTCGTGAATGCTGTCAAGCTTTCCTCATCCCATTCAACTGGGTCCTTTGCTCCTTTCTTGGTAATTTTTATCAAAGGCTTTGCTAGGACTGCAAATCCCACAATCCATTGCCTGCAGTAACCTACGACTCCAAGGAACATTCTGACTTCTTTCTGAGTATTGGGTAACTGCATGTTTCGAATTATTCTGATTCTTTCTGAAGTAACTTTCCTGATACCCTTCTCTATTTGGTGCCCCAGATATTTTACCGATTTGGTACAGAACTGTAGTTTGTCAGGTGATACTTTATATCCTCCTTCACCTAGATGGTTCAGTAGGGCAATGGTGTCAACAACACAGTCTTTCTGACTCTTAGACGCCACCAAGAGGTCGTCTATATACTGCACCAAAACTGAGTTCCCAGGTAAGACTAAAGATTCAAGGCACTTTTTCAGAATCTGATTAAAGATCGAGGGGCTTTCTGTATACCCTTGAGGGACGCGATTCCAAACGAACACGTGACTGTCGAATGCAAATGAGAAAAGAAATTTGCTATCTGGATGCAATGGGATCGAAAAGAATGCGTGACATAGGTCAATCACGGTGAACCACTCAGCATCCCAGGGAATCTGATACAGGATTACTGCTGGGTTCGGAACAATAGGGCAGCAGGGGACAACAATTTTGTTTACCTTTCTCAGGTCCTGCACTACCCGGTACTTGCCACTAGGTTTCTTTATTCCAATTATGTTATGTTATGTTATGTTATGTTATTTATTCTTTTGTATAGCGCAACGGTTACTCAAAAAGAGTGTCCCGGCGCTTTAGGTAAGGAGAACTACTTCGCAATAACATAACACAGTAAAAAAGAAAGTGCAGAACAGACAAGTAAAAAAGGACTGCAAAGAGGCCTACTGAGTGAACAACCAGGTTTTAAGACCTCGCCTAAAATCAAAAAGACTAGAGGCCCCCCGGAGTGGGAGCGGAAGCGAATTCCACATCTGTGGAGCCAGCAAGCCAAAAGAACGGCCACCCAGGCGCGCTCTCTTCACTCGTGGGACAACCGCCAGGAGCAGAGATTCTGACCTCAAAGAGCGGGCCGGATGGTAAAAGGCCAGTCTCTTTTGGAGGTACTTTGCTCCCACCGCATGGAGAGCCTTATAGGCCAAAACCATAGCGAGTTACATGGGCTACTCATTACTTCTTGTATGATGTTCGCTTCTAGCAATCTTTTTATTTCAATGGCAACTCCTGCTCTCACTTCTGCACTCATTTTGTATGGCTTGGTATTAGGGTAAACTGCATTTTCTTTCATGGCTATTTTGATTGGGTCAACATTTGCCATCAGTCCTAAATCCTTTCCAGTAAAATCCCATACTTCTGGTTTCACTGTCTGTTGGAGTTCTTCGGGTAAGTCTTGTATAGTCAGTTGTTTAATTTCTGAGTCTGGTCTGATTAACATTAATTTGTATATGCCATCTTCGTCTGGGGTCTGAATTTCGACGCCCTTTGGTGTGCAAAAGATGGTACAGTTCATTTTGCACAACAAATCACGTCCCAGTAAGTTTACTGGACTGGTATCACAAACCACAAATCTATGCATTTCATTGAAGTTCCCTATTGTGATCTCCATGGGCTCAGTAACTGGGGTACAAATCAATTGATTAGATACACCCACTACTTGGATTTCTTCTCCCGAGAGGGGTAGGTTTGGAACGTCTGCTGTTCTCACAGTAGAACGGGTAGCATCAGTGTCCAATAGAAAGGTGACATCATTGCCTTCAACCTTTCCTTCAATGTATGGTCCTGACTGGTCTACCGGCAAGTAGGCGCCAAGTACGCACTCCTCATCCCCCCCTCTCAGGCACCGTCAGTATTGATCGTCACAAAGGAAAGTATCACTCAACAAAAATTGCGAAGTTGCTGCATTTCTATCCTCGTTTCCTCCCCAGATTTCTATGTCTTCACCCTGCGGTGTTTTTCCCTTATAATTCGGTTTAGGTGCACAGGGCAACTGACTCGCCTTTACCTACTGCTGGGTCTTTCTTGGCTTTTCATTCTGCGTCTGTGGATTTTAATCAGGGTTTTGAAGGTTATTATGTTCTCCGTATGGACACTCGTCTCTCCAGTGCCCTATTTCTCCGCACTGGTGACAGGGGAATTTCTTTTTGGCTTCTTCTCGACTCATTTTCACTCTGGACCTCCCTCCCCCCCAGAACCTTGATTTTGAAAATACTTATTCATTTTACCCAATTGCTTTTCCTGCTGTTCCGCTAGTTTTACTTGTGCCCACATGACCTTTTCCTTCAGAGCCTTTCGCTTATCAGCCATCTCGTCTTCACAGTACTTTGCGTACCGTAAGACCTCATCAATCTTCTTTGACTGCCAACAGATTTTATTGTCTTTGATCCACTGGCAACTTTCAGGTCTCAAACCGTTTACAAACCTGTAAATGAAGTGGGTCATATCCTTCATCTCGATGTTATCTATACCACTGTATGTTTTAAACACCTGTAACAGTCTTTCATAAAAGGAATGTACAGTCTCATCCCTTTCCTGCGTAGTTCTATCTATTCTGGTCCAATCAGTTTTCTTTGCAGGCACCTTTTTCTTTAGGTGTAACATGACCTGATCGTATTTTCTCATCACCTCATCAGAGGGAGCACCTGTAGCAGGGTCCCTCGTGTATTCTTTATTAGGCCATTCAACGGCAATTTTACACTCACTCCATAAATCTACAGGAACCACTATGTCAAAGAACCCATCCAGGTCTTTCCATAGGCATTTTTGCACCTTTACAAACCTTTCCACTTGCCTGTACCACTCACAGGCTTTTCTCGTAATTTTGGAAAGTCCTTGGTAAAGGACACAATATCCTGTCTGGACCATGGAACGTGCACATATTTTCCACCTGGCACTTCGCGCATAGGATATAACTGTTCTGGCTTGTCTGCTTCCTTTAAAATGAACTCAGAAGTCATTTGTTTGGATCTAACCTCTTCCTTTTTCTTTGCCCACCTGGCTTTCCACTTTTCCAGGTATCCCCATTTTTGCAACACGTTCAACAATTCCTTGATCTGTACCTTCTTTCCTGACACATTCATATTCTCTAGATCTTTGTCTGAGAATTCTGCTCTGTAGGGTTTCTGTAATGGCTTTGATTTCCCAATATCTATTCCCATACTGGCGGCAGTGTCTGTCAATTTCTCATGGAACACTCTGGTATTACGGGTAAGACTTTTACAGATAAATAGAGGCTCTTCTTCGGAATAGGTATTTAATCTGTCTAATCCCACGTTTCCTGCCATCAGTTCTTCTATTTCTATTCTCAATTTGTAAATATCTAAGGGTTTAGACTGAGGAGTTTGTCTCTCTAATTCACGACTCCATTTCTCAATTTCTTCAGGACTCACTACTGTGACACTTTTAGTACCCGAAGTCGATTCCATTTGAATCTCTCCTGTATTGAAAGGATTATGCCTTTTCTGTGAACTCCTTCCGAGTTCCCTGATTGGTAAATCCATTAAAGAAACCTCAGATTCACATTCACTGGTCTGATCATCTACAATTAAGGGCTCTTTTCTTGGCTGCACTATGGCTGGGGAAATAATCGGAGCCTTTGGACTCCCCTGTCTATCCCCATACAAAGGAACAACTGGTCCAATAGTCACTGGGATTGTCAAAGCCTCAGGGCTTGTATTTAACTGGGAGATTTTCTGAATTATCTCGGCTCTTTGTTTGGCTAGAGCCTCTCGCTCTTTTTCTTCCAATAACCTGTCTAAGGATTTTTCATGCAACACCTGTGGAGTCAAAGTCGGCGCATAACTCGGGGCAGTAGGGTGCGTCATACTCGGTCCTTCACCATAATTAGGTTTAGGGAACAAACTTCCTGGGTTTAAGGATCTCGGTCCTTCCTCATACGGAGGTCTTGAGAACGGATTTCTTGTGCTTGAGGGTCTTGCTTCACCCTCGTAAGGAGGTCTGGGACAGAAGTCTCTCTCACCTGAGTATCTTGACTCCTCGCTAAACGGTGGTCTTGGACAGGTGTCTCTAGCACCCATGGGTCCTAGGCCCTCGCTATAGGGAGGTATTTGACAGCCGTCTCCTACATTTACAGATCTAGTCCCTTCCTGACAAAGGGGTCTTCTGGACGCGTCCCCTACGCTAGAGGATCTGGGTCTTTCGTTATAAGGAGGTGGATTCTTCATGAACAAGTCCTCCAGATAATCGTCATCCGATTCCCCACAATGTTTGGTCTTTTCTGCCCTTTTCTCTCCCACAGGATCACCCATCGCCATCATTGGATACAGTCCTTCTACTATCACATTCTGTCTCCATTGTTTCATTTTTTTATCTCGGGTTTCTTGCTTCAATTTTGGATACCATTTGGTCAACCCTTTATCCATTCGGGGCTTATCTCTCTCAAAAGCCTCTATCTCCCATTCCTCTAATGCTTCGTACTGCGTCAATCTAGGTCTGGGATGTAAATCATTCATCCGGGTTCTCAAATTAAATAAAATCCTGCCATTAAATGTACCTTCTAACGGAAAAGCCAAAATTCCGTCATCCTTTGTGTATTGCGCCCAATTTTCCAACCATACACACAAATGGTACCCTTTATCGAACATCATGAAAGAGGCGGGAGTATTAGGTGGCGGAATGACAACACCTTCTCTAGTTTTGATAGGTTTGTCTTTCTTGAAATAATTCTTCACTTTATTTACAAGGGTCAATTTTCTCTTATTTCCGTACATAATGTCGTATCTATTAGTCTTCCACTTATCTTTTCCAAACCCTAGGTATCTTGGATCAGGTCTAGTCTCCGGAGTATACGTATGCCACATATACTTTTCCTCAAGCGACTTTGTTTACAAAATCACTTCCAATCCAATTGCGTCTTTTATTTTCGTGCGACCAATGAAATGCACGGTTTCAAATAATCTCGACCAATGGGTGCGCGGCCTTTTCGCGAGACAAGTTCTCACGCTTCGGCACTCACCCCTCCTTTACAATTCCAGCTCCGCTACACACCCGCTGTTTCGACCAATACCAGCGCGACACAGAGTGACGTCAGAGCAGCTCCGCAACTGACTCCCTCCTTTACAAGGTAACGGAAACTTGATTTCTCTTTTAAAGTGCAAATGCTTTAGTTATTAAACAACGTAAACACATTCGCCACTGTACTCGAGTGTCTAGAAAGGAAAGATTACGTTTTACTGCAAGTAAACCTCTTGTGTTTACTTTTCATGCGCCACGGTTAGATCTCTTCTGTCTACCCTTCACTCAAGCATTAGGGAACCTGCTACTTCTTCGACTCATCCACTTCTTTTCGGGATATATACTAAGTCCAAAGTTTCACCAGCGAACCCCTTTGCTATCACCCAAGCTCCGACGAACCTGCTACTCCTCCCGTGTGACCCTTACTAGGTTATGCCACAGTAGAGGTTTTGCCAGCGAACTCGTTGCTATCATTTATTCAAGCATATATTCAGAAAACCCTAGTTAGTGCTTCCAGTTCTGCCTAACCTGCACCAATTTTCCTAGAGTAAGTGACCTCACTACGGCGTGGATTCTCTTCACCACCCGCTATTTCAATTCCCCGGGGATTCCAGACAACACGTAACAATTATTAACGAGTGGGTTAGTACATTTTATCAGTATATCAGCAGAAAAAACAATTTAAAACATTTCATAATTTTCAAAGCAAAACATTTCACGTAATTGATCAATTAAAAAAAAAATGTTCACAGTATAGCAGCAATATTTTCACGATTAGCAGCAATACATTTTTAGCAGCATCCGACCTACCTATCTTAACTAGTCCTACCTAACTTTAACTAGTCCCTAACCATAGCTCTGCTAGCAGAAAATTACTGATAGAGCGCGCAGGTCACCCAACCAACAAATTTACCTTACACGTATCGGGCCCATAAACTTCAATTTATCATATACATTAATCGGGTGACTTTACACTCTACTACCAGTAACCCTGGTTCCTTCCTATTTATTTCTACTGTACCCGACTTACCAATCCACCGTTACGGGTACCTATGATCACAATGGATCAGGGAGCTAGCTGTAAAGAAAGGTAGCAACACAAATCCCAACTTTATATTCTTCTGTATTTTCATAAAGACCACAGACTACGGGGAAGTTTTAAAGATTTTATCTAGATTTCAGATTCGGAAAGCATTAAGTTTACAATCAATAAACAATCTATAACCAAGATAATAAAGAGCACATATCCATATAGGAAACAAATCAAGCTAACCATTTATGAGTCAAAAAATGGAAGGTAAGAACAGGGAACATGCTAATCAGATTTTCAGGAATGTAATTTAGGAATGAATAACTATAGATGGGGCAAATGTAGGCACATACTAAAATTTCACTACTGGGAAATACTTCAAAGTTGGGTGAGAATTTGAAAATCCTATACATCTATAGGGAGGTAAAAATGGAACACGCTATAATTCTAGAAACATCACTTCAGTCAGCTTTAATAGAGAAAATATAACACATCTACTTTCCTGAACGATATGGAGAATTGTGCTTAAAGGAAGGGAAACATAGGAACATACTAAGAAAAGATAAATGTATGACTTTTCATTTAGTAGATTGCGAAAAGCATGGAAAATCAATATGCAAAGGTATGTCTTTATTAAAGCAAAAGACGGAAAATAGAAAGGTGCAGTATAGAGTTTCAGCACTATAATTACCTAGAATGGTGTGAAGACCAACCCTGGCCACGGGTCAGTTAAGGACGGGAGGGACCCCAAGGAAGGACAGTCATCGACAGGACAGCAGGTGCAGAATGGACACCCCAGGACAGGACAGGAAACCCAGATTAGGATCAGGACAAGACCACCAAGGCACGACCAGCACCCGCAGTTCGGAAGCAACGCCTGCGCTCCACCCTCTCTGCAGCTATCAGCCAGAACCCCGATTGGGTTATCAATTTTCCCAGCAAAGTGCTCCGCCAGCACTTGTGGTTTCTCAGACAAAACCCCTCGAGTCTATGGTAATTTCGGACAGAGTGCTCCGCAGCGCTCTGTATCAGTCACCTATTGAGTGCGTTGGGTCAGTGACAGGTCGGCTATTCAGATAAGTCGGACAATTTCTCTAGCTAAACCTAGGCTAGTTATACTGTTTTCGGGTCAGTGTACCACCCCCCAAATGTTGCAAGTGTCAGAATCCCCAATTTCGATTGGTCCCCAAGTAGGATAGGTCAACACACCAATCACATTTGATTTCTACAAGTCGGTATTAACATTTCTGGGACCGCCTATTGATTTTGGGGTTCCTATGACATGCTCTACAGAATACAATGGAAATTAATACATTTGTTGCGTTTGCAGAACATTTCAGCTTCTCCTGCTAGGTCGCAGGTCACTTTCTCAGGAGCCTCCTGGCAGGGACCTCTGGTTGGCATGGATTCAATGCCACTGGCAGAAGACTGTCATGCGCAGTAAGGATGCTCAACATGGCGTTACGAGTGTCTCTCAGACCCTCAGAATCGCGGTACATGAAAAGTAAGCGGAAACAAATTAAAACATAGAAATAAATGAATACACTGTATACCATGAATAGCTACTCTATACCCCTTACTTTATAATATCTATAGCCTTAGGATTTTAGTGCAGACAGACGATTAACACGAGAGCACCAGCGCAAGCTTCACCATGGGAGGATACAAGCAGCCATCTTAAAACCACTGCGCAAGCGCATAAGATTCCCACCAGAACTGCAAGTACGTCACGTCACGTGAGTGTGACTAACGCATGCGCAGAAAGAAACCCGCCAAGCAGCGGCCATTTTTAGTCACAAACGTTATTGAGTTAATAAACACATAGGCAAGTGTCACTAGGACACCCCAAATGTCAAATAAAGGGAAATTAGTAAGACAAACAGGTTGAATTACGCTGTTACATGTTATTCGAGGTTCATGAATTCAAGCAAGTCGCGTAATATGCGAATCCTTGCTCCATCACTGGGGCCTCAGAAATGGCAGACACTAATGAAGGTTTAGGTTTGGCACCATTCTTATCTAAAACGTGGCCTAAGTATGTGACACTCCTCTGGGCAAACTTACGTTTTGAATGTTCCACAGTGAGGCCTTTCACCTCTAAAATACTCAAAACCTTCATCAATCTCAACAAATGTTCTTCCTCATCCCTTCCAGAAACGAGGATGTCATCTTGAAAAAAAATAACCCCCTGTTCCTTACAAAAGAAATGAAACATCAACCGTTGGAATACCGTAGCCGCGGAAGCTAACCCAAAGGGCATCCGTTTATACTGGAAACACCCAAAAGGGGTGATAAATGATGTCAACTTCATAGATTCAGGTGATAAGGAAATCTGATGATAGTCGGAGGACAGGTCAATGGTGGAAAACCATTTGGCATTGTTCAAGCTGGAAACTATCTTGTTTATTTTAGGCAATGGGAATTAATCCACCACTATGTTGTTATTTAAGTGTCTTAAGTCTACACAGTGACGAATTTTCCCATTACTACGTCTCCCCACGACAATCGGAGAAATCCAATTGGAGGCTTCAATTGGTTCAATAATACCAGCAACGACTAACTTGTCTAGTTCCTTGGACACTTCATCTCTCCCCAAAATTAGGATATTACGACATTTGTGTACCTTAGGAGAAGAATAATCTTTTAAAATAATTTTATGTTCAAAACCTTTTAAGTTACCTACCTCTTAGCTGAAAACTTTAGGAAACTGTTTCAGAATGATATTGCTAACTACATTGCTCTCATCAACTACTAAAACGTGTTCCTTACTATTAGGATGCAATATGATATGTAGTTGTTTCTGATCATACCAACCTAAAGCTGGTGGATCCTTTTTCGCAATATACAACTTTCCTCTACATTCTCTACCTTTAAACCTGAAGAGAAAGTAGCGATAACCAATGAGATCAATGGTTTCACCTCCATAACCCTCAGGGTGGACATCAGGTTCCAATAACCGACTACCAACTTTATGTACGAATGCATATTCCCAAAGTTTCTCATTAATAATTGTGTAGGGGGAACCCGAATCGGCATAAATCTTAATCTGTACACCTCCTATTTCCATAAGACATATAAGTTTGTTAATGCATGACTCATCTTTGATATTCAAAACTAACTTATTATGAACATTCATCACTAAATCTCCATCTTCTCTTGTTTCATTCATTCCTGTATCATCATCATTCTCATCATCTCCATGATTTACAAACTTTATACTCGTTTTCCTTTTGCAGGCTTTAGTAAAATGACCTTTAAGTCCACAATTAGTGCACTTGGCCTTAATTGCTGGGCAAAATTTGCTATCAGCTAAATGTTTGCAAACTGCCACACCTGTAACATTTTGGTGTATTCCCCATATTAGGATTGGATTTGTTGTGGGAAAATTTCATGCTGCTGTTATCCTTAAAAGTTTTCTTTTTGTCACTGACATTTACCTTGCCCACAATCTCTGAGGAACTATTATCTTGCTTAAGAACACTTGCACACCTACCCGAAATTTCAGCTTTACGTACAATGGCAATGATGTCCTCAAGAGAAGAATCGCCATTAATCCAAAGTCTATCCTGAATAGAAGGGTTAAAGGCATGCATAACTATTTGGTCCCTAATGAAATCCTCCTGAAGAACACCAAATTTACAGTCAAGTACTAACTTTTTCAATTCAGCAAGATAGAGATCAATACTTTCATCTTTACGTTGTTTCCTAGAAAAGAATTTATAGCTAGTAACCCTGATACACACTTTAGGAGCAAAGTATGTATCCAAATGAAGTAAGGCAACATTATATACATTTAAATCACCAGGAAATCAAGCTTTAGTCATGTTTCCATATACTTTTAGTCCCATTGGACCTAATGAATGTAAAAGTAGTCTTCTTTTTGGAACAGCCAACATCTTTCCTTCTTCATCAAGTGCATCAATATAATTAACGAAGTAAGGTTTCCATTCAAGCCACTTCAATGGATGTTCTGATCCTGAAACCCAAAATGGCTGAGGAGGGCTTATATTATATGATTGATGATTCATGGTGCAGTACTTATCAGTTCAAACTTTATCAGAAGTAGAAGTATATTAGATGAAAAGAGTATTGCTTAAGTTTATCCCTTTAAAAAAAAAATCGAAATCTTCATGAATGTTTTAGTCTATAAATAAATAATGAATGAATATCAGTTGCTGCCAAATGCGATTACATTTTACCTTCCCGTAGGTATACCATAAAGTTCTGTCCAGTTCCGACTTTCCGATAAGGTTCCCAAGTGAAAAAAAACTGAAGACTCGTGTAAATAAATGCTGCAACTCAAAATGGCCGCTGTGTTGGGTCACGTATCGGGACCTGCGTCATGTCGTCACGTGAGGTACGGAAGCCAAAGGAATGCCAGTCCGAGGAATTCTATTGTTGCTAGGGAAGGCAGGAATGATGACGCAAGCAGGTAGGCCGTGGAAATGTTAATAATTTTTTTATATTCACTGTACTCACGTTATCCAAAGCATCCGAAAGCTTTCCGCATCTGAACAACGCCGAACAAATGTAACCTTCAGCAAGGCAGGAATGGTTGCGCGAGCAGACGGTTTTAACTTTAGTTTTACCGGTACTCACGTTGCCCAAACCTACTTCACGATCACGATTCACAATGGTTGACGACTCAAGGTGTAAAAACAAACTTTAAAAAACTTTAAAGAGTCCTTTAAGTATTCAAAGGAATTCAATTCAATCAAAATGAAGTTAATGACAATAAAAAAAATCTTCAGACTGCGTGGGTGTGAAGCTCTTCAACCCCTCGTCGCAGTGTTAAGAAGGACACTGGATGAATTAATTCAGTAATCCTTTAATAAGTTGAAGAGCTGAACAAACATCTAGCAGCTTCATCAGCAAGCAATAACTGTCTCCTTTAAACATATACATTCCAAATGACCATACTGTATTCTGCATGACCTAGTAAGGTATTCCATGTGACATAGTACAATTCCACACAGTACAACCACCTACAAGATACTAAAAGATAAGAACACAACAGACCGCCCTCCTGTAGGAGCACTCTGCGTGGCCAATATCGGCAACACACCCCACCAGTAAACACAGCAATCTCATAATAAAATACACAAGACACATTGTTTGTTGGAGAAGCCAACATTGTGGTGTAAAAAGGTCAGGCTACCAATCAGAAAAAGATCCTTAAGTATTGCCCGGCGGTGTCGCCTCTTTAACCCACAAGATATTAATCAATGAAGAGGCAGGCGCTGGAGACTGGAAGGCAGGAAACAAGGGTTTATTCTCTCCGGAGGAGAACACATCAGTTCGGACAGCAAGTATCGTCACGAGGTGCTCTAGCCGCATCTCTGAGGCCTGGCCTCTTATACACAGGATTATGATCTTTATTGCAGGTAACACATTCTTGCAATGCTTTGAAGTATGAAAGGACATCCTCGGAATCTCCCCTTCAGGCCCGTTCCCACACACATTTACAGTTGAAGTCCCCACCCCGGTCACAACAGGTGATGATTATCGCGCAGCTGGACATTCCGCCGATTCTCGGAATGTGTGGGGTTGATCGGATCTCATAGGGTGGGGGCTTTGATCAACTCGAGGGTCCTTTAATGGGGGAAGCTTCCTACTGTACGGGGGGGGGCAATAAACAGTATCCGCAGAGCCAGGTGGCGGCCTGGGAACGAGGAAGACAAATGGGCACACAGGAAAAAGGGGGTTTGTATCAAAGGGCCTGGGACCATGAAAGGAATGAAGGGAGGTGTCGCGCTGGGAACAGGATGGGATTCCGGGGCAGAGCTGCGCTGAAGAGGGGTTTACGACCCAAGGCATGTGAGAGCGGGGGGTTGTCAGCGTGCGGGGGGATGCCTGCGAGGTTGAGAGAGAGAGAGAGAGAGAGAGACGCGCTGGCTATCAGCGAGGGGCAGGGAGGCCATGGTGCTCAAAATGGCTGCCGCTTACGTGCACGAATGGGTTCAAGAAGAGCAAGATGGCGCCGATAATGTTGACGTTTGCAGCCTAACTTTTAACAGTCCTCCCTTTTCAACATATCTAGCCAACTTGCCTACTCAATGTCAATCTTCATCAAATTCCTAACCTCGGCATCATATAATGCTCCCATGCGTTCGTTTCCAAGGTCCACAGTCTTAGGGCAAATACAATTTGCACATAATGAACACAGAGGTGGCAGATATTGAATTCCTAAGCATAGACCGCATATTACAACTACAGGAATCAGGATAATGGTGAACAGTCTCCAGCCCCAGTTCTTAACGGTGTTCCAGAACCAACCACCAAGCGACCATTCTTCCTGATCCTGGTGGACTTCTGAAGAGAGTCTGTGAAGATGTTCGATGGCTTTGTACACTGAGGGTGAGTTGTCCGGTATGTATGTACAGCAGCTGGACCCAATAATGCGGCATGCTCCACCACGGTCCGCAAGAACCACATCTAGGACAAGGCGGTTCTGGAGGGCCACCAAGCGGACCGCTTGAAGCTCGGCGGTGTTGTTAGCAAAGATACCAGCTGTGATGTTCATTGTTGTCTCAACTGCCTGAGTCAGATGTCGGATGGCACGGTTGTTTGCCATCGGGCCCCAGAGGGGAACAAGTCCCTTCATAGCATCGAGGAACTGCGCTCCTGTTGAGTCGGCTTGTTCAATGTCCTTGGCTCGTTTTTGTCTATGATGATTCGCTGGGGCCACATAAGTCGGAGGAAGGATGAAGGAGATGAAACAAGTGCCCCTCCAGCCTTTGGGGAGCCAGGTGTAGGCCTTTGTGCCGCAGACGAAATACATGTTTGGGGACGACACAAAGGAAGGCGGATCCGTGGAGTCCAAAGTTCTGGTAAAACGGCAAGCACTGCGGCCCACCAGCTGTGTCCCATGTCCTTCTATGCACATGTGGCCTGTGACGTTGATGACTGACAGGGCCACAGTCAGAGTGGCAGCCGTTCGTTACCGCAGGTAGGAGAAGGTGGGTCTGGTTGGATTGTTGAACACCTGCATTTCAATTCGTTCTTTAGCAGGGATGTCCATGTGGATTGAGTCGTTGGAGGTCTGCGGGCAGAAGTGTGTCTTTGTTTTGTTTCGCCAGACCCCGTGGAAGAAATGCGTTACGGTTTTGCTGGAGGTGGCATTGTCCTTATAGCTTTCTTGCAGGAGGATCAGCCAAGCAAGGCAGGAGCCATGAACTGAGAAGGGTGAAGGGATGAATGGTATCAAGTGTCCAGTGGCGTGGGGTAGCAGCCCACAGATCCAACAGTTGGTGGCATTGGTGGCGAGATTGTGCTGGTGAAGTAGCTGTACGAAAGAGTTATTCCAAAACTCCTTTCGCCTCTCTCTGAGTTGAGGAGAGAGCGAAATCAGATAATGTTCCTTCATGGTGGTAGGCTGAGCAGTGGTCAGGAATGTTTCGTGAGCAGGTGCATTTTCTTCCACAATCCAGAGTGTGGTCATGAGGAGAAAGCAGAAAAGGATTGTGATGAAGGGTGCAATTGTCTTTGAGCTGTGGAGTCTGTCTGTTCTTGGGTTTCTGTAGTGGGTATTTCCTGTTGCCTCCATCATCTTCTTATTTGGCGCTTCCATCATCTTCTTATCTGGCGCTTCCATCATCTTCATCTTCAAGGTGCTCGGTAGTGGGCAGAACCACAGACTTAGTTTAGCTTCTCTCCAGGTAACCCTTGGTTGCTTTGGGTCACCGTTCTTTAGACTAAGTTCTTTAGATTTAACTTAGTTCGTGGTCTACTTAGCCGAAGCTCCCTCCTTTCGACGCAGGAAATACCCTTCTCTGGATGGCACAGTGGGATCAGAGAATTTTGAAAGTTCAAGTGCTTCGGTATCAGGATAGCAGGTTAGCGACGGTCGGTCCTTGTTCAGGAGCTCTTCTTGGTTGTCGATGTTTTCTGTCGTGGCCAGGGTCAAGGAGACCTTCTTACAGTGGTGTGCGTGCAGCCAGTGCCGTTTCCCCTCCACACGAAGAGCCGTCCGGGTGGTGATTAACACTTGCCAGGGGCCCGTCCACCGGGGTTCCAAACTCTTCGACCGCTGAAAGTTTCGGATCAGCACGAAATCTCCAGGTTGGATGGCGTGACCTGGACCCCTGGAAGCATCGGGGATGGCCTGCTGCACCTGCTGATGAATGACAGACAGAGTTTCAGTCAATTTATACAGATAATCAGACATTAGGACGTCCGGGACGTCATGAATGGAAGTTGGTTTCGGTGCAGACCAGACACTCATGGGTCGACCGAAAACAACTTCATAAGGTGTTAAGTGATGTCTGGTGGGGGTGGAACGCATCGATAGCAATGCCAGTGGGAGGGCGTCTGGCCATTTCAGACCCGTGGTAGCCACTATCTTGGCCAGTTTAAGCTTTAGTGTGGCATTGTGTCGCTCAACAAGTCCAGCAGACTGGGGGTGGAAGACTGCGTGGAATTTCTGCTTGATGCCCAACCCCTTTAAGATGAGCTGTATGACTTCGGCTATGAAGTGGGGGCCATTATCGCTCCATAAAATACGACAAAGGCCGTAACGGGGGAAAAACTCCTTTAACAGTACTTTTGCCGTGGCCATAGCAGTGTTGTCACGGGTTGGGTATGCTTCCACCCATTTGCTAAATGCGCACACCACAACAAGTACATATTTCAGGCCTTGGCACCTGTCTAGCTGGATGTAGTCCATCTGCAGGACTTCAAACGGGTGATTTGGGACCCCAAATCCTCCCCGGGGTACTACAGTTCCTTTCCCGGGGTTGTGTTGCAGGCATATCAAGCATTGTTGGACCAGACGTTTGGCGGAGTCTGTGATTTTATCATTGTGCCAAACTCTGGAGACAAGTTCAATCATGGGGGCTGATCCTATGTGGGCAGGGGAGTGTGCCATAGTCAGTATGGGAATCAGGTACGAGTCAGGTAGCAACCATTTGTTTGTGTCTCTTGTCCGCCAGCAGCCTTCGTCATCTTTTAATCCCACCCGTGTCCATTCAGTCAGTTCGTGCTGTGTGCTAGCCGTTTGAATGTCTCTAATAGTGTCCCTAGCGTCAGTCCATTTTTCTGCTTGTGACCTGGTCACGTACATATGTGTCGTCGTCCTATTTTCAGCTGTCGTTCGGGCAGTGATGTCGGCTAGCGCATTTCCCTGCCCAATGATGTCTGTCACCCTTTTGTGTGCCTGGCATTTGACGACTGCAAGCTTTTTGGGGAGAAGGACAGCTTCGATCAAGGCGGAGACTAGATCCCCGTGCAAAATGGGGGTGCCGTTTGAGGTCAAGAATCCCCTTTCCCTCCAAAGGAGCCCAAAATGGTGAACCACCCCAAAGGCATACTGGCTGTCGGTGTAAATGTTCGCTGTGGTTCCTGCTGCCAGAATGCAGGCTCGTGTCAGGGCAATCAGTTCCGCTGCCTGGGCAGATCGTTGCGTGATGCGGGCTGTCTCGACTACAGTTCGAGCCGTGGTGACTGCATAGGCAGCGGAAGTGGTGCCATCGGGGAGTTTGATGCAAGAACCGTCCACCCACAGCTCTCCGTCAGGGTCAGGGAAAGCCGTGTCTCTGAGGTCAACCCTACTTCTAGTCTGTTCGTCCGTGAGAGTCACGCAGTCATGTACAGGGTGCACATTGGGATCGTTCTCTGGTAAGGGTAACAGAGTTGCCGGGTTCAGTGTGGTGCATCTTTTCAGGGCGATATGGGGTGCAAGCAAAGTCAGTTCGTATCCAGTCAGTCGTGCACTCGTCAGGTGTTGCGTCTTGGTTTGGTTCAGGAGGGTGTCAACTGCATGGGGTAACAGTACCGTGAGGGAATTCGAGAGCACGATCCCCTCACTCTGTCGGATAGAGATTGCAGCAGCAGCTACAGCTCGAAGGCAGGCAGGCAAGGCTCTGGCTACAGGGTCAAGAGTGGCAGAGAAGTAAGCGCACGGTCGTTGCTTTGGGCCAATGGCCTGGGTCAGGACAGATAAAGCGCACCCCTCCCTTTCGTGAGTGTAAAGGGAGAAGGGCTTTGTGTAATCAGGGGTACCTAGGACAGGGGCCGAACAAAGGGCATCTCGTAGTTCCGTGAAGGAGGTTTGACACTCAGGGGTCCAAGGGAGTGAGAAGGGGACGTCTTTACCTAGCAGAGAAAGCAGCGGTTTCACAATGAGGCTAAAGTTTGGTAACCACTGTCGGCAGAAGGAGGTGAGGCCTAGTAGGGAGCGAACCTGTTTCTGGGTCTTAGGGACAGGAGTTTCGAGAATGGTTTGGATCCGGTCGGGAGTGAGTTTCCTTCCTTCTTTGGACAAAAGGTGGCCTAGGTAAGTGACCTGGGGTTGGCAGAATTGCAACTTCTTCTTGGAGACCTTGTGGCCATTTTCCGCAAGGAAGTGCAGGAGTTGAATGGTGGCTGTAACTGCTAATGGAGTGGTGTCGGCTGCCAAAAGGATGTCATCGACATATTGCACTAACACCACTCCATCGGGTAACTGGACTTGATCCAGTTGTCTCTTGAGGGCCTGGCTGTAGATGCTAGGGCTTTCTGTGTAGCCCTGGGGTGCTCGGCAGAACCTATATGAGCGGGCTTTTAGGGTGAAGCCGAAGAGATATCGGCTGTCTGGGTGGATGGGGATGGAAAAGAATGCGTTTTTGAGGTCAATGACAGTGAAGGTGGTGGCAGTAGAAGGAATCAAAGTCAGGATGGTGGTGATGTCTGAGACCACGGGGTACTGGGGTACCACCACTTTGTTGATCTCTCGAAGGTCAATGATAAAACGGTATGCTTTCTCATCTCCCTCTCCCTGTTTCTTGATGATGGGCAAGATAGGGCTGTTGCAAACGTTGCTAACCACTTCCTCTACCACTCCTGCGTCTATCAGCGACTGAATAATCTTTACCAATGCCTTCTCGCCCTCGGGCGATATCCGATATTGTGGAAGTTTTGGGAGTGTTGCGTCTGGTCGGACAGTAATGTGCACAGGGTCAATCAACATGCGCCCTACGTCCGAATCAGCCTTGGCCCACAGATACGGAGGCAGAGTGTCAAGCAGGGATGTGTCAGCGTCGGTGATGGAAAACATGCGTCGGGGAGGGCAATGTCTAAGCCGAACGGGGTTGTCGTAAAGGAAAACTCGAACTCCGCCTTGAGAACATCTGATTGTCGCTCGGAAGTGTTTCAATAAGTCAAGTCCCATAATGGCGTCAGGGCTATTGGAGGAAAGCAAAAACGTGGTGTCAGTGGTGTTGTTTTCTAAGTCGAAGAGGATCGGGGCGGACAAAGGGTTAGTGGAGGGCGTTCCATCGAAACCTGTCGATGTTATAAGTGAGCCCGACAAGGGTGCCCTTGGAATCAGTCGTTTAGATAACGCACTACGTGTTGTGCCAGTGTCTACCAGAAATGGAGACTTTGTACCCAGGACCTTAGCAGTGACGTAAGGGCCTTGCTGGTCAACATAGAGCTCGACTGGATCCCTCCCTTGCCCTTGGCAGTCCTATGCAAAGTTGTGGGCGTCATCGTAGTCAGATTGCTGGTATTGGTTCTGTCTGGGTCGATCAAATGTATTTGGTCTGCTTGATCTGTCGTTAGTCGTGTCATTTGGGGGCCCTCGCTGTTGTCCCTTATTTCTCGGTCCACTTGCTATGTCCTTGGGGTCTTTGTTTCTGATTATTTCCAGAAGAACTGGGCACTGGGATTTCCAATGGCCAGTTCCTTTGCAGAAAGCACACTGGTCCTCTCTAAGGTCTGTACGTCCATTGTGGGGAGTCAAAGTGCGGTCCTGGGGAAATGCAGTCTTAGGGACGTTCGTCTGATAGTTTCCCCGGTATTGGTCTCGTCCTATAGTCACCCCTTGCAGTTGGGCAATCATCACCCTCTCTTTCAAGTCCTTCTTCTTTTTCTCTGTTGCTTTATCGTTTTCATTTTTCTGATGTTCATAATATTGGGCCATCTGGAGGATAGCCGTAGGTTTGGAGGCTGCCCAACTACTCTCGCTAGCCTGCAGTTTCTGGGAGACCTCCGGTGACAGACCCTTAACATAATTCTGGACAAACAGATGGTGTCCGGTTGCAGTGGTCATGTCCTGGCCACTGTAATCGGAGAACACCGTTTCAAACCGGGAGAAGTATTCCGATACATCCTCCTGGGGTTTCTGGCGACAGGCCGTTACTATCGACCAGTCCACTTTCTTTTCTGGAATCAGGGTTTTTAATTTCTGTACGATTTTATCTGGAAGGTCTAGAATGGATTTCAAAGGCTTTTGTCCAGGTCCTCGTTGTTTATCAATGTCATCGAGTTGTGACCAGGTATGTCCAAACAGCTCAAGGTGGTCGACTTTCCGGATTTGCTTCCACACATCAGCTGGTAGACATAACCCGAAAAACAAGTCGATGTCAGCCAGGGTCATAATCGTTGAACCTAGGGCTGTACCCAATTCAGTATAGAAGGCAGTGGGGTTTTTACGTAGGTCAGGCAGAGATTTTCGGAATGTCAGAATCTCTTGCCGGTCCCATGGCTGGTAGACCCAGTTGTACACTACCCTTCCTTTTGCATCTTGGTGGTTTGCATCATCGATAGTCCCTGCACCTCGTGGAGGAACCCAGTAAGGGGCAGCCTCTCGTATCGGCATCATGGTGTTAGATTGCTCAGTTTGTGGTTCGGTCGCTACGGATGTCGTGGGTTTAGTTCCCGATTCTCGTTCAGTGAGGTGGCGGAAAACCTCAAGCGTACGCGTAAGGAGGTCCGTCACATCACACTCGCCCTCATCCCCGATATCGACCTTCCGGTACAGAGTCGTTAGGCTCTCGGGACCTTTGTCTCGATATCGGTCCTCGTATGCGTTCAAGACATGGTAACACAGTCGTACGGTAAAATGTCGTCTGTGACTCCCTGTATACGAGTTAAACATATCCGTGATGTACTCTTCATCTTCCTTCCTTTCTACCAGTGTCCTTGCTATCTTGTCGATCCCTGCTCGCTCATCTTTGCTTAGTCTGCTTGTTCTTTCAGAACCAGCCCTTCGGGTCTCAGGGTCGCCTAACGTTGTCGTTTGCGTAGTATTTAATACAAGGGGTTCGGCCGGCACAGAGGCCATGGGGGCCGAAGCTGTGGCGCTACCCTCGTTTGTACCTGGGGGTGGTGGGTGCTGTGCTAAGGGTTGGGAAGGGGCATATGGAGGGGGCATGTAGATGATCGGAGGACCTAACAGCAGATCATCGTTGGCTCGTTGTTTCGAGGGTAAATCAGGGTAGAGCATGGAGGACGTTCTAACCGGACACTGGCTTGATGTTTCCATTTCTAGTTTCTGTTTGGCTTTCTCTCTTTCCTTTATCTCTCCTTCTAGTTTCTGAGCA
Organism: Lissotriton helveticus; assembly: GCF_964261635.1. NCBI lineage: Eukaryota > Metazoa > Chordata > Amphibia > Caudata > Salamandridae > Lissotriton > Lissotriton helveticus. Next base: position 1,920,733,626 of record NC_136065.1, read on the forward strand.
GCTAGGAGGGCTGCTTTTCGCAGCTCTTTTCCCAACCTACTCTCAGTTTTCTTTTTACGTTGTTCAGTTTCTTTGCGCCACATGCCGAAACTATCAAGCATAGTGGGCGTTGTCTTGTTTTTACCAAGGGCTGTTTCTAGCGCGTTTATTTTGTCATCATCGAAGGATCCTATCAGTGGCCACTGACTTTCTCGATCCTTTTTCGTATATTTATGCCATAGCTTGTTATAGGCTATAGCGATCAATCCATGCTTCATGAACATGTCCTTATTAGGGGTGCCTTCCAGTGGAGCCGGATGGTTCATCTCTAATAAGCGGTCCGGGCTAAACAGGCTACCAATCAGTGGGGAGAAGACAGACATGACGGATCACAACGGGGACAAAAGTCAGCACTGCCTATCTTATCACTGCGTGCAAAGACTAGACAGAATATTTCTATTCTACGTTGTTTGCAGGCAGTGAATACCTCATGAACCAATATCGAATAGTCAACGTTCGGTCAATCAAACAATTCAGTGGGGAGAATAAGTAGGCCCGCAAAGGTCTGCGTTACCTACCCTTTCACTATCTGTAAAAAGGGGGGGGAAAGCTCTTTCCTGTTTGCAGACAGAGAATCTCCAGAAAACAGTCTGTGAACAATAGTTCAGGTTCAAATAATTAATCAGTGGGGGAGAAAGATAGGCACGACGGCTGCGTTACCTATCCTCCACTGCTTGCAAAGAGAGAGCCTGTTGTTTCTCCGTTTGCAGACAGCGAATCTCCAAATAAATCAACAAAGAGTAATACTAGTATTTTCTAAACAATCAAACAATCATTTCGCAATTCGTCGTGTTTACACGACCTTACCCGGACCGCATGGACAGTTTCTTGTCTTCCGAATCCAGCGCCCGATCGTCCTCTTTTCTTCGTAATCCTCGCGGCACTCCTGATGGTTCCCAGTCAGGACCGTAGATCACTCGAGAGAGGTCTGTTCGGAACCAGTGAAGTTCGGATGATCGGCTGTCAGACGAGGGTCTATCGGACAGGTGCACTCCCGATCGTTGCAGTCATTCACTCTGTCGTCAGGACCTCTCCCACTGGATCCACGAGTCACTGATGGGCCCCACGTTTGGGACGCAAATTGTTAAAAGGTCAGGCTACCAATCAGAAAAAGATCCTTAAGTATTGCCCGGCAGTGTCGCCTCTTTAACCCACAAGATATTAATCAATGAAGAGGCAGGCGCTGGAGACTGGAAGGCAGGAAACAAGGGTTTATTCTCTCCGGAGGAGAACACATCAGTTCGGACAGCAAGTATCGTCACGAGGTGCTCTAGCCGCATCTCTGAGGCCTGGCCTCTTATACACAGGATTATGATCTTTATTGCAGGTAACACATTCTTGCAATGCTTTGAAGTATGAAAGGACATCCTCGGAATCTCCCCTTCAGGCCCGTTCCCACACACATTTACAGTTGAAGTCCCCACTGTGGAAAAGTAAATTTTGCCTTGCCATATGTGCCTACGTGTTCCCCATCCTATGCCATATGTGCATGATCGATATGCATATATCCCCCTATGATCGATTAAAGACGCAATTATAGTTGTGTCCGACTCTAGTATGTCAGTATCCCGTTCTCGTGAAAACAACGAGTATTAGGCCTATGTTGCCACGTTTACAGTGTGCACGTTAATTCACCGCATTGTCCCCGTTTCTAGGCCTCAAAAGGGCCCGGACACCAGATTCAAGCTCCAGTCTCCTGAACCCACTCCGAGGAGCGATACAGCCCCACCTGCATCCCTGACCCTTCACTTACTTCCTGCCGCGCAGCGCGGTGCCCGGCCTGGCTCTGCCTGTCAGTCTGCCAAGAGTATGTTATGTTTCTAGTTATCAGTCCAGCCCTCCTTCTTTGCATTCCTAAGCTACTGAACCGCATCAACAGTTCCAGCTATGGTCTAGTCTTTCTGTCTCCATGCAAGAGAAATACTGTATTAATATTCATAGAATATTCCTAGCACACGCAATACATGTAGGATAAATGCATGCGCCAGTCTTAGTGTCAAGTAGCCTTTGCCCCGATAACTTTTGGATTCTATCAACATGTACTCCAAACACCAGATACCAGATATGCTATAGGTACATGTCGTCCTGACACCGCAGACTTTAGTCTCCTCTTCTAGCGCAGAAGTCATAGCCCCAGTTCTCCCTGGTAACACGTCATTGCCCGTTTGCGCACACCACTAGGTTAAAGGTCCCAGCTGCTCTCAGGTAGCCCCCTCCATGTTTCCGCCCATTCATGACACTTCTATGACGTTTCACATCACATGTCTCAGTGCACGCCCTGTGCACGCCTTCTTCTTCCACCCATGTGTTCTTATCTTACGTTTGTCATAAGTTACGCCTACTGTATGTAATGTAATGGAAATGTCTTACTATATATATGTATGTTAAACCGTAATGAGGCGCGCTGCAGCTGCCTTCCTTTTCATTTTATTTCAGGCTGTCCCGTTCCAGTCCCTTCCCTTTTGCCTGAATAAATCCTTCTGACTCGGACACATCGGATCCTGCCTCTTATTTATTGAGCTATCTGTTATTGTTAATGTAATTCAAAAATAGTCCCGGTATTATTTATTTATATACCACATAATGGCGCCCGAATAGGGACGAGCCCCTTCCTCACGCGCTGGCGATGCAACGCCGGTCCCCTGACCCTCTGCAGCCGTGACGGAACAATACCGTGCACGTGCAGATATTTCTGCTTCAAGTCTCCCTCAGGCCCACGGAGGAGACGGAGACTGCGGTCCGACATCCAGACGAAGCGGTGTGGAATGCGGTTCGTCCCGACCAGAGCCCAAGCCGAGAGAGCAAGGTCCGAAGTATCCGGAGGCCCACCTATAACCGAAGTTTCCGAAGTTCGTAGTCCGACGTCGTAGCAGTCCAGTCCAGTCCGAGGCCTTCCAGTTTCTGCTTCCCGGTGAGTACCGTCGCAGGGGAAGTATCTAGACAGGGTCATTAGTTTGATCCTGGTCCGATGGGTTTGGGTACGCAGATCCAGTCCGAAGTATTCACCTAGGTGGATACGGGTCCTGACGTGTCTCTTTATGGGACCGGTATGTTCTGTACTGTTTTAGCAGTGCATCCAGTAATTCTAGTAAGTTTCGTTCTCGAGAAATTCATGTGTTCTGTTTTCAGTGTATCAGGTAGTATTCTGTTCGAATTGTTATTCATGTATTTTTATGTCGTGGTATGAGTGCTTTGTTCGCTATTTTATTACTGTGATTATTGTGTATTGTGTTTACGGAAATGCCTTTGTTCTCGAAATTACGTCAGTTAAAGACCAGAAAAGGGTTGCTCGAAGAAGCAGTCCCTGTCCCTCCTAGGGACAGTCCAGGACATTTTATGTATCACAAGCATGGCTTAGATGCCATAATATATCTAGACTTATGGGCGGACTATACTAAGGAACTAGAAGAGAAATATAGATGGCCCGTATCAGGTACATGGGATGCCGAGTGCATCATGCGAGTAGAAGAAGCATTATGGAAAAAGAAAGCTAGACAGTCCCAGAAAGATGCCATCGAGTTATGGCGCAAAGAATCTCATAAAAGAACCGAAAAAGAATTCAGAAAAACAGAATTAAGTAGGGAATCCTCAGAGAAAGCCCGAGAAAGGGAACTAATCGAAGAAGGTGAACGAGTTAGAGCAGAACAGTCAGATAGACAGAGAAATGCCCTTATTAAAGGTATGTATCCTCTTCTTGCCGAGGGCTTGCCAAAAGCAACCCCGGAAGTACCCTGTAATTTCCCGCCGCCATTGGTCCCGATTAAGCTACGTCACAAACCGACCGCAGCTGATATTTTTCTTTCGTCCTATCTGGACGATACAGTCCCAGAATATGCAAATCCTGTTCCGCCTGCTCCCGTAAATAATGTAATTCCTGCTCCTCCAGCGGCTGGTCCCGTGGGTCCAGTTAATGTTACAGTACCTGTTACAGTACCCCCGGCCCAGCCCACAGTACATGTACCCGCTTTGCCAGTCACACTACCAGCACGTACAATATTCACCGACGATTCTAGTTTAGGAGCCGCGGGGGGAAGTTCTCCTCGTACCCCGCCTCAACCAAAACGTCTGACGCTACATGAACTAGCGTTACAGCGTACGCCAAAAGTGACTACATACGTAGATATCAAGCGAGCACTTACTGAATGCCGTTATGATCCAGTTCCAGGCGATGATCACATGGTCATATATTCATTACGTTTAAGACGAGTTGCCGGCTATTTGGACACCCTGCCCGATATGGGAGAACATCTAGACAGAATATATCGTTTTATCCGTACAGGAGTGAATCCAGAAAGTATTCACGAAGCCATGGTTCAAAGAAAAGTCGAGACTCAGCTCATGATTTTAAAGTTTTTGATTAACTGTTTAATAAGAGAGCAAGATTATCCAGAAAAAGATCCAGAAGAAATGAAAGTCCTGACTAGGTGGAGTGACAATATAGCCGAGGGAAAACACAAGACACAAAATTGTATAGAGAGTATGTACAAGAAAATTCGTAGGGAAATCATAACTATACACGAGAAACGAGAAGCAAAACAAGCAACCGAGAAAGAGAATGACTCTTCTACTGAAGAGGTAGACAACGAGAATCCTGACAGAATAGCGTATGTAGGTAGAACTAGACTTCCCGACCGACATTCACGCCTAGATTACAAGAAAACTTTTCCTCTTCCAGTACCAGAACAGCGTTCTCTTGAGCAAGTATTCCAAGCTACCGATCACATTCTGAAATCACGAATAGGGTATAGCGAGCTTAGTACCATGCATGAACAAGAATTAGCCCGATCAGCAGTCCGATGGACTACTGATTCTACCACTTTTCCAGACGAAATAGTGGCACAAACGTTTCTGAAACTGCCCCCAGCCGAGCAACGTCTGGTGGGTATGTATATGATCCAGCACCTCATTACACTGTATGAGGAACAACATTCTGATCCAGGTCCTCTACATAATGTATTAAACGAGTTACTCCAGTACAGATGGAAAGGTCTAGGTACCGATTTAATTAGTGTCATATTAGAACAGCGCCACAAATACCGAACGTTTCTGAATCCACATTTTGTTCACATCTCACCCCCAGAAAGTAAATCATTCTACATAGACAGACAGAATCCGTTACGAGAAGTACATCCAGTCAAGAAAGAGGGTGGTGGTCTAGAACGAGTATTTGTTTACACCCCTATTACAAAAATGGAACTTTTAGAGATGAAAAAGTTAATTCCCTGTCATGATAAAGATCCAGCAGGGTTTCACCGTGAATTAAAGGACATGCTCCGTATGGGAGAATACACGTATCCTGATATCATTAAAATGTTAAAGGTCCTGTTGCCTGCGGGCATATATGAAAAACTCAAAGAAAAAGAATGGGAGGTGGGAGAGAAAAAGATAGATTGGACAACATTAGAAGCTGAAGATAATACACGAGTACCAGGTACCGGTCTTGGGGATAAAGCTAAAGAATTGCCCGAGTTGTTAATACAAGTCTTGCCAAGATTACTAGCCACGAAAAAGGAAGATTGGGATGCCATCTCAGCCTGTAAACAGAAACAAGATGAAGATACTAGTGATTTTTATTCTAGATTTGAGAAATGTTTTATTATCAATAGTGGTCTGAAAACAAGTAGTGAGTCGTATCCCCATCTTTTTGTTACTAAACTAGTCGAGAATTCAAGTCCACAAGTTAAAAATCGAGTCCTGAAAGTCGAAAGTACCTGGCAAGCTAATACTCCGTCACAGATGCTCCAGATGCTCCAGTACCACCAGAACAGAATCAGGGAAGAGCAGGAACACGAAAAGAGACGTATGAAAGACACGAAAATGAAAGTACTAGTTGCACAATCTGTTCCGCAAGACAGTCAGAAGAGAAATCCGAATCAAGCCAGTCATCCTGCAGCTCCCGTTAAAGGGACCTGCAATTACTGCCAGGTCATTTTATAAACGAATGTGCAGTTCTGAAACACAACATAGCTACTGGTAAGACTAAAGAAAGACCACGTCCGCCTAGACAAGAACAAGTTTCACAGACTTCCCAGCCACCACAGAATGCACAACAGACAGTTACAGCACCGCAGCCTATAGCTGCCACACAACACGTTACCCAACAGATGTACCAGTATGCACAGTCAGAGTATCCAGATTATCAGCCATATTCATGAAACAGCCTAGAGAGGGAGGTAGGCTTGCCTCTCATCGAGATACCTGTAGATCAAGAGGGTCCCTATGTACACAGTCAAGTATTAGGGAAAGACAGAAAGTTTCTGATTGATACAGGGGCAAGTAGGACTACCATCAGTCATGACGAGGTTCCAGGGGCTCCGCTCTCAGGCTCTAGAAATGTTTCCCTTGGATTTTCAGGAAAGCCTATTGTTAATGAAATATCGAAACCAGTTACTCTAGAAGTTGGTCCATTGTCCCGAACTACTGACTTGTTACTCACGAAGTCTTGTCCAGAAAATTTGTTAGGCATTAAGACACTGAAAGAATTAGGAGCAGTAATATGCTGCTCCCCAGAAGGGGTCCGTTTGTTCCTCCGTGACTTTAAAGGTCATTATGTATTACGTGATTTTGATCCAAGATTATTGAATGTACCACAGCATTTATGGGCGCAAGGTCCAACTGATGTAGGTTGTATGCATATCACACCCCATCGTGTGACCCTGAAGCAAGGTGTTGTTCTACCACGAATCAGACAGTACAAATTGCCACCTGAGGCTGTAGCAGCCTTATCCAAAATTGTTGACGAACTTATTGCTCAAGGAGTGGTTGTAGAAACTGACTCCAATATATGTAATTCTCCTATCATTCCAGTCCTGAAACGTACTGATCCAAATGCACCTCCAGTTTATCGATTAGTGATTGACCTTCGAGAACTTAATAAGTGTATCATACCCCAGTACCCAGTGGTCCCTGATATTTCTTCTCTATTAACAGCCATTGATTCTGAAGCCACGTTCTTTACAGTTATCGATCTCAAGAACGCATTTTTCAGTGTCCCCATTCATCCAGACAGCCAGTTCCTTTTCGGATTCTGTTTAAATGGAAGAAGCTATAAATTTACACGAGCTCCTCAAGGTTTTACAGAAAGTCCTAGCATTTACAGTCAAGCACTTAAAAGACAACTAGACAATATTCACATGCCAACTGACACTGCCCTGCTCCAGTATGTCGATGATCTACTGATCACAGCCCGTTCTGAACGTGACTGCGAACGTGCGTCACTTACAGTCTTGTATTTTCTGGCCGAGATGGGGCACAAGGTGTCCCCTTCCAAATTGCAATTCTGTGTCCAGCAAGTGGTCTACTTAGGACACTTACTGTCCAACAGGGGTAGGCAGTTGACACCTGACCGTATCCAGTTAATAGCACGTCTTCCACAGCCCAAGACACAGAAGGAGGTACGAGCTTTTATCGGCCTCACTTCTTACTGCAGACAATTGATTCCTCAGTATGCATTTCTAGCCAAGCCACTGATACAGTTAACGACACAGGAGGCAGCCGTATCGACTGTCCTCCCTTGGACCCAGGAACATACACTTGTTTTTAATGAATTAAAGAAAGCTTTATGTAATGCACCTGTTCTAGCAACACCGAACTACAGTAAGCCTTTTACACTTTTTGTTACAGAACGTGATGGTACTGCATTATCTGTTCTCACACAAGATCAAGCAGGACAATACAAGCCCTGTGCTTATTTTTCTAGCACATTGGATCCAGTGGCCCAGGCTCTGCCTGCGTGCCTCAAGTCAGTTGCAGCCACAGCTCTAGCTATCAGACAGAGTGATTCCATAGTGTTAGGACACTCCCTGACAGTACAAGTTCCACACTCCGTGGAAGTTCTTTTAAACCGAACACAGACTCAGCACTTGACAATTGCACGTTTAACAGGTTATGAACTGACATTGTTTCAGCCACACATAGAAATCAGACGCTGCAACATTTTAAATCCAGCTACACTGTTACCGTCAGTTACTTCAAATCCTGCCACACATGACTGTGTGGAAGTTGTTAACACCATGACAAAGACAAGACAAGACCTGACAGACATTGCATTACCAGATCCCGACCTGACACTTTATGTGGATGGTTCATGTATGAGAACAAGTACAGGAGAACTAGTAGCCGCGTATGCAGTGACTACTGAAACCGAAGTTATAGAAACACATCGTATAGACACCCTGTCTGCTCAAGCAGCAGAGCTAGTCGCTCTGACCCAAGCCTGCATACGTGCCAAGAACCTGAAAGTTAACATATACACAGATTCACGTTATGCATTCGGAGTCGTACACGACTTTGGAGTGCTCTGGCAGGAAAGAGGTTTCATGACTTCTCATGGAACCAAGATTCAGCACGGTCTCCTCATTCAAGCTCTGTTAGATGCAATACATTTGCCGACAGCTATCGCCATCATGAAGTGCAAAGCACATACGAAAGTCACTGATATCATTTCCCAGGGTAACGATCTAGCAGATCGAACAGCCAAGCTTACAGCTCAGACTCCAGACATTCCAGTTAACACGACACCGACACACATTCCAGAACAGACTACTTGTATGACAGTTAAGGACCCTACACAAGATATCATAGATATACAGTTACATGCTACTCCCGATGAAATCAAGAAATGGTCCGAACAAGGAGGGGTCCAGACAGATCAAGGATGGGTGACGAAGGGAAAAGCCACATGGTTTCTCCCCGACTCTATGGTTCAAGTCATTATTAACACCGCACATAGTCCAGCACATTTAGGAGAAAAAGCCATGTTAGACAGTATCCAGAACATCTGGTTCAACAAGCATTTACGAGCAGCCGCCAAACAGAAAGTACGTACCTGCATGATATGTTGTCAGTTCAATCCAGGTAAAAGTGTCCCGGTGGAACAAGGTGGATTCCATCCCCCTGACCACCCTTTTGAAGTCCTCCAGATGGATTATATTCAGATGGAGCGATGTCGAGGTTTCAAGTATGTCCTCGTAGTTGTATGCGCTTTGTCCAGGTGGACAGAAGCATATCCAGTTCCAGATTACACTGCTGCGACCACTGCCAGGCAGTTGGTTCGTGAGTATTTTCCCCGCTATGGATTACCTAGGGTCGTGTATTCAGATAACGGCCAGCCATTCTCATCCGAGCTCATGAAACAAGTATCCCTTCTGTTAGGGTACCAGTGGAAGTTCCATTGTGTACGCCATCCTGAAGCAGCCGGTCTCGTAGAGAGACATAACCAGACTCTGAAAATCCGCATCGCCAAAGTATGTGCAGAGAAAGGTGTAGATTGGATAATAGCATTGCCAGTTGCCCTCTTTTATATGAGAATGGTCGCTCACTCCCGTTCAGGTCTATCTCCCTATGAGATAGTGTTTGGACGTCCCCCTAACATGTGGGGTACACCTAGACCCCGTACTATAACTGATGTTGACAGTAATATGCTGACAGATTACCTTGCCTCCTTGATGTCTGCACTACAATCTTGTCGTTCACAGGTTGCCGCTGCATTTCCAGACAACACCGAAGTAAAACCGCATGACGTCGTTCCGGGTGAATTTGTTTTGATAAGGAACTTTGATCGTTCAAGTCCGCTGGAGCCCCGCTGGAAGCAGCCCCGTCTCGTCCTTCTCACCACCCGGACCGCGGTGAAGGTGGAAAACCGAAAAGGGTGGCTACACGTGAGCCACGTCAAGAAATTCCATGGACTTAAACCTAAGACTTTCCTCAAGGACTGCCCAGAAACGGAATTTAAAATTCCCCTGTTAGAGAAAACTCCGCAGCAGGAGTATAAAGCAAAGTTGCGGTCTAGTAAGTCAGCCAGTTTAATTGTCTAAGTCCCTCTCGGGTGAAACGGTTAGACAGGTTCCTGACATGTATGAGATAGACCCACACAGTGAGAGAGTTAGTCAAAACTCTAAGAGATGTATCATCATTCTGTTCTTTTTATTGGTTCTGAGTCTTATGGTTACATGCATAAGTTATGCTTTACATTTATGTTTTCCTATTTCACATGTACATATGTTTTCTAATGTTACAGTAGAGCACACCTTTAGTGACCTGCCTCCCCACGAGTTATCCTATCGTCTTGCTATGCGTAATAATACTTTTATCCGAATGCTGCATTATTCACACCAGACCAGCAATGCCACTAATTGTTGGGTGTGTGGTCGACTCCCCCCTTTCCAGACACCGAAGGGAGTTCTGCCACTCTTTCCTTATCCATTTTCACATAATGGTTCGTGTGGAGCATGGTCCACGTTAACGTCATCCTCAACTGATATATCCCTTCTGAACCGAACATGTTTTCCAGACAAGCAAGGTCTTTCCCATAGAACAGGGTTAGATCTAGAAAATGAAGTATATGATTTAGGTAATTATTCCTCGAATTTCATGGTTTTGAATGTCCAGTCCGATACTACTCCAGATTTGCCTGCTATTTCAGTACTACCAGTTAAAGGCGAATTATGTGTCAGAAAGAATGGTTCCGCACATGTAGGACATAGTGATTGTGCTACTATGGTCGAGTATAGTGACAGTGGGAAATCTATTTTCAAAGCCTCACGTCATTCTTATTTTGTTTGTGGTCAGACCGCATATGTTCGTCTGCCCCTCGATTGGGATGGAACATGTTACATTGCCTTCCTACTGCCACCCGTTTTTCTAGCCCCATCTGATTATCACAGGAACACACATCTAGTACACAGCAAGAACAAAAACCAATTGCACACCAAAGTACAGTAAAGAGAGAGATGCCTCAATGGACATAAAAGTACAATTAACAGTGGTCGAAGCAGAGGAAAATGGTTGTTGGATGAATCCTCTTTTATTGCATGAATGGCCAGCCGACACGTGTTTCATCGTCAAGCGGTAACAGTGCTTGCACGACTCATCAGGGCTGTAACGAGAAGAGGAAGGACCACAGGCCGCTTAGCCGGTGATACTTCCGACCCGGCCCTTGCTCGGGACCAGGCTAAAGGTGGTAAATGGATGTTGCTCCAGATCCAGTAGACGGATGTGGTGAAGATAATGCTCAACGAAGGAAAACAGTGCTCCAAATGTCCTGAAGTGCGTAATGCCACCCAATGTTGACGAGCATTCACATTAGGATACAGGAGTATCTGAGTGTTAAATCCGGTAGTGGTCCCCGGAACTGCTGTGTGGGAGCACCCTCCCCGCTGACTATCACCCTGATATCGGATCCCGCTGAAATCAAGCGATCTCTTGCCTACCACTACCGGATTTAACACTCAGATACTCCTGTATCCTAATGTGAATGCTCGTCAACATTGGGTGGCATTACGCACTTCAGGACTTTTGGAGCACTGTTTTCCTTCGTTGAGCATTATCTTCACCACATCCGTCTACTGGATCTGGAGCAACATCCATTTACCACCTTTAGCCTGGTCCCGAGCAAGGGCCGGGTCGGAAGTATCACCGGCTAAGCGACCTGTGGTCCTTCCTCTTCTCGTTACAGCCCTGATGAGTCGTGCAAGCACTGTTACCGCTTGACGACGAAACACGTGTCGGCTGGCCATTCATGCAATAAAAGAGGATTCATCCAACAACCATTTTCCTCTGCTTCGACCACTGTTAATTGTACTTTTATGTCCATTGAGGCATCTCTCTCTTTACTGTACTTTGGTGTGCAATTGGTTTTTGTTCTTGCTTTGTATTGCGTGTGCTCCGCACACACTTGGAGGGGTTTAGGGCCTTTGTCCCCTCACCTACTTGCACCCGGACCTACCTATACTTTACACTAACGTGCGCTGTGCGCCTAGTATTTCCCTGTACCCCAAAAAACCCCTTTTCTCCATAGACACATCTAGTACACGTTAGACATAGAAGGGAGACTGAGTCCCCAATTGTCGACCAAACTGAAACTGCTCTAGAACAATATCAAGACTTCAATAAAGGTTTCTTTTTCTTTATAGGCCCTGTCCAGAATAGTAAGTTAATACGTAGGTTAACCAGAACCCTTGAAGCAGTAGTGAATGAGACTACTTCCGCTCTAGGTAACTTAACTGAAGAGCAATCTGCTATGCGTTTTGTCGTGCTCCAAAATCGTCTCGTTCTTGACGTCATACTGGCCGATAGAGGAGGAGCTTGTAGAGTCATCGGATCTAGTTGCTGCATTTTCATTCCTAATAACGCGCCGTCTGTTTATTCAGCTATAACCAGACTTCATAAAATTGCCCATCAGTTACACCAGAATCCAGGCACCTGGACATGGTCCGGTTGGCTCTGGAGTATCATATCTGCCTGGGGATGGAAAGTATTGTCATTCCTAGGTATAGCAGTAATGATCATATTCAGTTGCTGCCTCTGTTTACAATGTGGCCCTGCGATTTGCGGCATGTGTGCTACCTCTTGTATTCCTAGTCCTAAATCCCGTTCCAAGACAATTCGAGATGAGCAAATGATGCTATATGAACAGATAGATGGTATCATGAATATTGATGTTTCCTGATGGAAACGTAGGGCACAAGGAGGGAATGTGGAAAAGTAAATTTTGCCTTGCCATATGTGCCTACGTGTTCCCCATCCTATGCCATATGTGCATGATCGATATGCATATATCCCCCTATGATCGATTAAAGACGCAATTATAGTTGTGTCCGACTCTAGTATGTCAGTATCCAGTTCTCGTGAAAACAACGAGTATTAGGCCTATGTTGCCACGTTTACAGTGTGCACGTTAATTCACCGCATTGTCCCCGTTTCTAGGCCTCAAAAGGGCCCGGACACCAGATTCAAGCTCCAGTCTCCTGAACCCACTCCGAGGAGCGATACAGCCCCACCTGCATCCCTGACCCTTCACTTACTTCCTGCCGCGCATCGCGGTGCCCGGCCTGGCTCTGCCTGTCAGTCTGCCAAGAGTATGTTATGTTTCTAGTTATCAGTCCAGCCCTCCTTCTTTGCATTCCTTAACTACTGAACCGCATCAACAGTTCCAGCTATGGTCTAGTCTTTCTGTCTCCATGCAAGAGAAATACTGTATTAATATTCATAGAATATTCCTAGCACACGCAATACATGTAGGATAAATGCATGCGCCAGTCTTAGTGTCAAGTAGCCTTTGCCCCGATAACTTTTGGATTCTATCAACATGTACTCCAAACACCAGATACCAGATATGCTATAGGTACATGTCGTCCTGACACCGCAGACTTTAGTCTCCTCTTCTAGCGCAGAAGTCATAGCCCCAGTTCTCCCTGGTAACACGTCATTGCCCGTTTGCGCACACCACTAGGTTAAAGGTCCCAGCTGCTCTCAGGTAGCCCCCTCCATGTTTCCGCCCATTCATGACACTTCTATGACGTTTCACATCACATGTCTCAGTGCACGCCCTGTGCACGCCTTCTTCTTCCACCCATGTGTTCTTATCTTACGTTTGTCATAAGTTACGCCTACTGTATGTAATGTAATGGAAATGTCTTACTATATATATGTATGTTAAACCGTAATGAGGCGCGCTGCAGCTGCCTTCCTTTTCATTTTATTTCAGGCTGTCCCGTTCCAGTCCCTTCCCTTTTGCCTGAATAAATCCTTCTGACTCGGACACATCGGATCCTGCCTCTTATTTATTGAGCTATCTGTTATTGTTAATGTAATTCAAAAATAGTCCCGGTATTATTTATTTATATACCACACCACCCCGGTCACAACAGGTGATGATTATCGCGCAGCTGGACATTCCGCCGATTCACGGAATGTGTGTGGTTGATCGGATTTCATAGGGTGGGGGCTTTGATCAACTCGAGGGTCCTTTAATGGGGGAAGCTTCCTACTGTACGGGGGGGGGGGCAATAAACAGTATCCGCAGAGCCAGGTGGCGGCCTGGGAACGAGGAAGACAAACGGGCACACAGGAAAAAGGGGGTTTGTATCAAAGGGCCTGGGACCATGAAAGGAATGAAGGGAGGTGTCGCGCTGGGAACAGGATGGGATTCCGGGGCAGAGCTGCGCTGAAGAGGGGTTTACGACCCAAGGCATGTGAGAGCGGGGGGTTGTCAGCGTGCGGGGGGATGCCTGCGAGGTTGAGAGAGAGAGAGAGAGAGAAGAGAGACGCGCTGGCTATCAGCGAGGGGCAGGGAGGCCATGGTGCTCAAAATGGCTGCCGCTTACGTGCACGAATGGGTTCAAGAAGAGCAAGATGGCGCCGATAATGTTGACGTTTGCAGCCTAACTTTTAACAGTGGGTCAACTTACGGGCTAACCAAAGGGCGAACAGCAGTGACACCCATAAGCTGCCCTGCCCACCTGATGAGCCAAATTGCAATGTGGCCCTAACCAATCGGTGCTAACCATTTTAGAGGATTACCCCTTACATAACGTGGACCACCAGTTGACCCATTTACTCACGCCCCTTGAGGGGAGCGTATCCAGGCAAGCCCCCAGTTGCTCAGGTTTACAAGCGCCTGAAGGACTAACGGGGCGCCGTTGTTTCTCCAGGGTCCTGCCGTAAGGGCTTCCTGGGGTTGTTTGGCATTTTCACCCTTGTTGTGCTCCTGAAGAGGGTACCCCTTTTTCACCGAGTCGTCGGTCGGATTCAAGCCGCCTGGTCCTGTCGGGTTGGGTTCAAGCTGCGGGCTTCAAGAGGTAAGTTCAGCCCCATACTCCTCCCAGACTCCCCTTCCTGCATGGGAACCAAGCCTCCTACCACCCCTCCCTCGTACCAGGCAGCCCTCTTCGAGGATGGCCAGGACCGCCGGGGCTCTGTCCATGGCCTGTCTTAATTGAGCGGCCCCCAGGCCCGACCGCATGCCTCCCGTGGGTCATGGGGGCATCAGGGGCCCGGGCTGGGGGCCGGTCAGTGGCCGTCCCACCATGTTGGCGTATTTTGCCGTTCCCGGGCCCGCGACTGCTGGTGGCGGGTGAGATTGCGGTCAGGGCCTCCGGTATAGGCTGGAGGCCCTGGGGGCATGTTCTGCATGATAGAGAGGGGCAACGAGATTCCGCGGGCTCCCGGGGCTTGTAGGCTGCTTCCGCCCCAGCAAACGCACGCTGAGGCAGCAACATGGATTGCCGGGGGTGCTGTGATGCCCGGGCCTCTTCCGGGCATATGCTTAGGCGCGGGGAGGGTGCCCAAGAGCAGGCGGGCCCTCCCCAGCGAGATAAGAGTCAAGCTACCCCCGCCGCAGCAAATAGCATGACGGTGCGGCAATTCGAAGCATCTCAGGCCCTGATCAGCAGGACTTCTCGAGCGGGGAGGGTGCCGCAGTTCTTGCCCATCCTGTGCAAAAAATTAATGTACACCAACAAACTCTGTGAGGGATCCTCGTGTCCCCTATGAGTCACTGTATGCATTAACCCCTATCAAAAAGAACGGGTGAGGCTCACATGGGCTAAGCTCCCTCTGGCGCACAGCCAACCCATACAAATGTTGCTGTTCGATTAAAAAAACACCACTACTGCTTTACCCACTGATGCCTTGCACCTAGTTGTGGCCCATGTAAGCACTAGCAGCAATTGTTTTACTTAAAAACGATGGGCATAAAAATGTTTTGCCCCCGGGCAGCTTTGCCAACGTTCTTAAAGTGCCCCCTGGCAAAGTCTAGTACTTATCATCAGAGGTCGGCCGCACTCCCTCATTACTTTGAGTAACCGCCCACGGTACCCGCTCTCCGCCATGCGCCTCCTGCCAGGGGTCCCCACCGAGCACACCTGCTGCTCCGACCGCTGCTCCTACTCCACTGGCCAAGCCCGGGGTCACTGTTCCCCACTCTGGTCCCCAGCTCTGCTGATCTGTGAGGAGATAGAAAACATAAAATAATAGTGAACTGGGCCTCCTCCTGGCCCGATCCCGACAGCGGCACTTCCCAGGCAGGGGGGCAGACACAAACAGAATGCCTCCTCGCCTGGAGCCGGACTAGATAGTGGAATGAGGAGGGGCAGAACCAGTTCCGCTGGCCTGCCCCTCGTCCCAGCCATGCCACCCGAACCGGAAGCGCTACTAAACGCTTCCAGCTCAGAGGGCGCCCGGGGCTTAGCCTGACACCTTGTGAAGGCGAGGGTGCCGCGTCACTTCTGCGTGCCGCACCCCGCCCTCCCCTTTGTTACCGGGGCCGGTGCGACTGCCATAATGGCGGCTGGCCCCATGCTGACCCCACCTTATTTATTATTATTTTATTTTTTACATTTGTATGGCGCACAGCTACCCAAAAAATGTTTCCCGGCGCCGATGATTCTTCTATGAACGGGGATAACGGTGAAGCATGGGGACTTATTTCTGGAAGAGCCAGGTCTTTATATTCTTTCTGAAGCTGGCGTAATTTTCTTCCTTTCGGATATTAGGGGGAAGTTTGTTCCACAAGGAGGGCCCTAGTACAGAGAAAGATCTACCTCCTATTCTTGCCAGTTTGAATCTCGGGGTCGAAAAGTTTGCTGCGGTAAGAGAACGCAGTTCTCTGCCCGGGGTGTAGGGGGTCGCTAAGGATAGAAGATACTTGGGTGCTGTGCCGGATTTTATCCTAAACATGTAGCTCAGGGCTTTGAACCTAACCCGGTTCTCTACCCTGAGCCAATGTAGGTCCTTCAAATGTTTGGACACGCTAGCCGTTTTAGGAATTTTACAGAGTAATCTTGCAGCCGAGTTTTGGACTAGCTGTAAGCGTTTGATGACTGCTTGATTCGAACCCAGATAGAGAATGTTGCCATAGTCAAGCCGAGATGTAATTAAGGCATTGACTACGGTCTTTTGTGTTACAGGGGGCAGCATCCAGAGGATTTTTCTCAACCATTTCAAGATGGTGAAGCAGAGGCCTACTACTTTATTAGCTTGAAGTTTCATCGAGAGAGTATTATCGATGGTGACCCCAAGATTTCTAACGTGGGTAGCAGGGATGGGGATATTGCCTAGCTCCGTGGGCCAATGAGAGGCATTCCATTGGTGTTTATTTTTCCCCAAGAGGAGGATTTCTGTTTTTTCACCGTTCAGCTTCAGCTGGTTTGTAGACATCCAGCTGAAGATTTTTCCTAGCCCTAATTTAAGGGTGGATGGAGCCGTTGGTTTGGACTCTGACAGTGAGAAGACGATCTGAGAGTCGTCAGCATATGTCATCAGGGTGAGTCCCGCCCTGTCTGCCAAATCTTCCAGGGGTCTAAGGTACAGATTGAAAAACAAAGGGCTTAGAATGGAACCCTGGGGTACACCGTGCGGGGTACTAAACGTGTCCGAACAGGCGATGGGGGATGAGATCTGAAAGGTTCTCTGGGACAAGAAAGACTCAATCCATTTGAGCGCTTTGCCCTGTATACCGTTTCTCCCAAGCGTGGCCAGGAGTTTGGCGTGGGAGATGGTATCGAATGCCGCACTCAAATCAAGCAGAATGAGTGCGACTGTCTGGCCATCATCAAGGAGTTTCCTGATGGTTTCGGTTACTCCCAGCAGAGCAGTTTCGGTGGAAAAACCCGCTCTGAAGCCTGACTGAGACGGGTGGAGGAGCGAATTTTCTTCGGTGAAGAGGGTGAGGGCAGAGTGGATGTGTCTTTCAAGTAATTTTGAAAAAATGGGGAGGAGTGAAATGGGTCGGTAGTTTGCAGGTAATTCAGGGTCTGCAGAGGGTTTTTTCAAAAGTGGACTTACCATCGCATGTTTCCAGATTGATGGTACTATGGAGAGCTGAAGGGAAGAATTAAGGCTTTCCGCAATGATGGTTAAAGCTGGGTCATCCAGTTGTCTGAAAACAGAGGCGGGTAATGGATCGCAGGGGGAACCAGATTTGACAGTCTTAAGAGTGGATTTCAATGATTCCAGGGTGAATTGGAGCCAGTGGTCAAGGGTATTAGAGTTTGTTGACCGTATGGGCATTTCCTCTCTAGGATCATGACATGGGGTGTTCCTGGTGATGTCGGAAATGATTTTCTCAATTTTATCGGTAAAGAAAGACGCAAGGGCTTGGCATTTTGTTTTATCCAGAGGGCGGGTTGTAGCAGCCGTGTTTGCGCCGGCAAGGTCTTTGACTGTATTAAACAGCGTTCTTGCCTTGTTTGGCGCCGTGTCAATGGCCTTTGCCACGTAAGAGGCACGCGCTTTAGCACATGCAGAGTGATACTCATTTCTGGCTTTGTGGTATGCCACTTTTTTGTCATGAGCATAGTCTTTGCGCCACTTCCTTTCTAGAACTTTACATTTTGATTTTTCAATTTTTAGATTTTCATTGAACCATGGTGCTGGGGGACGGTGGATGTTACTCTTTAGACGGGAGAGGGGGAGGCAGTTCTCACTGGCCTTTTCAAGCCAAGCGTGAGTGGATGTGGCTATACTTTCCATATCATGGCCAAAGGTCGGGGGATGTGTGGCTAGTGCATTATTAAATTTTTCCACATCTAGCCTCTTCCAATTTCTCATGGAAGATATGGGGCAGGGGTTGTTAGGTCTCGAGGGTAGTGGCAGTTTTAGACAGAATTGAACAAGGTGATGGTCTGACCAGCCAGTAGGGGACGTATTTAGCCATTTCAGTTCCGGGATATTGGAAAAGATAGGGTCCAACAAGTGTCCTGCCCTGTGAGTAGGCCCAGAGTTGAATAGTGTTAGATTCAATGCTACTAGATCATCCATTAAATTGTTGCAAGTCACATTAGCAGGGTCGTCAAAATGTAGATTTAGATCTCCCAAAAGGGAAACGTTTTTAGAGGAGAGATGGAAAGGAGTGATGTAGTTTGCCAGGTTTGCTGCCCATGAATTGGCATTCCCAGGAGGTCTGTATATTAGGATGCCTGAGACTGTAAAGTTGGGGGTCAGGGTCAATTTGAAGGACGCCGCTTCACAGTCTGGGATATTAACGGGTTCAAACGTGCATGTAAAGTCTCTATTGAAGATAATAGCAATTCCCCCGCCCACTTGACCTTTGCGATCTTTCCTAACTATGGCATAGTTAGGTGGGAGAGCCGTGGCTATATCAGGACCCGCACTTTCGTGCAGCCAACTTTCCGTTAAAAATAGAGCACTGGGTTTGTTGTCAAATAGGAGATGAAAAATATCAAATTTGTGCTGCGGTAGCGACCTACAGTTGATGCTGTAGAACGTGAAGCATTGGGCCCCTTGGTTAGGTCGTAATTTAGGAGTTTGGTTGTGGTGATCGGGCTCCGGGTAGGGTTGATGATTAGAGAGAGTGAAGTTGCAGTTGCAACAGGTATTTGTTATAAGTTGTAGAGGCGATAAAGTGGCACAATTTTTATGTTTGGTGGGGCGCAGGGATTTTAGGAAGGAGGCGCTCATACCTATGGTTATCGGAGTAGGTGGGTCATAGCCCCGTGCCCCTAGCCCCGTACTGTCCCGGACGGGCCCAGACGGGCAGGTCTTGGGCTTGTCTTTGGCGCGGCTCTGGCGCGATCGCAGCGCGTCTCCGCTGCGCGTCGTAGGGGGCATCAGGCTTTTGTAGAGGACGGGCTGTTACTCAGCTCCGCCTCTACGTGTTCAGCCAATCAGTGCCTGCCTCGGCCGTGAGGCCGGAAGAAGGTGCCTCCCTGCGCCCTCCACACAAACAAGCCTAGCGCTTGCGGTGGACCGGGGCAGCAGGAGTATCGAATTCCCAGTGGTGAGTTTATCAGGAGTACAAAGTAGAATTACAAAGTGCAGATTCGTAAAATCAATCGGCGCAGTGCATTTTAAAAATTATCTCGCGCTGCCTAAAGCTCAAATTCGTTTTAGTGCGCGTCAGTTTAAAACATGAAAATACCTCAGTTGGAGGTCTGTGCAAATCGAAATATCATTCACACAGCCAAAGTTTAGCAGTACAGTTCCCAAAATGCTTCACCATTCACATACGTGCGTGCGTTTATCATCAGGGAGAGTAGCAGAGTCAATGGGCTTTTGTAGAGGACGGGCTGTTACTCAGCTCCGCCTCTACGTGTTCAGCCAATCAGTGCCTGCCTCGGCCGTGAGGCCGGAAGAAGGTGCCTCCCTGCGCCCTCCACACAAACAAGCCTAGCGCTTGCGGTGGACCGGGGCAGCAGGAGTATCGAATTCCCAGTGGTGAGTTTATCAGGAGTACAAAGTAGAATTACAAAGTGCAGATTCGTAAAATCAATCGGCGCAGTGCATTTTAAAAATTATCTTGCGCTGCGAAAGTTCAATTTCGTTTTAGTGCGCGTCAGTTTAAAACATGAAAATACATCAATTGGAGGTCTGTGCAAATCGAAATATCATTCACACAGCCAAAGTTTAGCAGTACAGTTCCCAAAATGCTTCACCATTCACCATTCACATACGTGCGTGCGTTTATCATCAGCCTTTCAAATCTTTTGCTATTTCCTCGTCTTTATCTGAAGCTGAAACTTTCTGTTGGTATTGGACCACGCCCAGCTTTGCTATGCATAACTTTAACAGGTTTCCCTTCGTCCTTCAGGTGCACACGGTTTAGCATCCTCATTGTTATGTTGTCTTCCGGTGCTTAGAAACCACTGGAGGCGAAGGTCACTAGAGATCTTACTGCCTGTATTCCGAGCTGTCACCCTGCGCACTGCTGGAGCCCATGACGCTGGAAGCGACGGCTGCTTCCGGGTCGACAAAGTAGAAGGAATGACACCGGAAAGACTTTTGCAGGCTGCAGGCACATCTTCAGCTTTTGTACAGCTCAGGCTTTTTTCTACATTTAAATTTGAACAACTTTTACATTTCAACAGGACAATCTAAGAGATGTCATTGAAGGAACTGAAAGAACGTTAGTTGAAATATATTTAGGCCCTGATATTTGGCAATAGTGATTTTGGCAATAGATGGCGTGCGACCTCGGCGCGGAAATGATTGCCGGATGGGCAT
The DNA here is from genome assembly GCF_964261635.1 of Lissotriton helveticus. Taxonomy (NCBI): domain Eukaryota; kingdom Metazoa; phylum Chordata; class Amphibia; order Caudata; family Salamandridae; genus Lissotriton; species Lissotriton helveticus. The sequence goes on from NC_136065.1 coordinate 1,920,754,407, forward strand.
AGGAGGTAGATATACCTGGCCCCCTGCCCACTGGTGCGCCGGAAATGACGATAGGTAGCACCGGACCCTGAGTGGGTCCAACAATAGACTTATCGGGGTTTGTGCCCTCATGTGGTACAAATGTGACCGTGTTAAGAAGGACACTGGATGAATTAATTCAAGAACCCTTTAATAAGTTTAAGAGCTGAACAAACATCTGGCAGCTTCATCAGCAAGCAATAACTGTCTCCTTTGAACATATACATTCCAAATGACCACACTGTATTCTGCATGACCTAGTAAGGTATTCCATGTGACATAGAACAATTCCACACAGTACAACCACCTACAAGGTACTAAAAGATAAGAATACAACACATCTCCCTTCTATCCAAATAATGGAAAAAACAACATAATAAAAACACTAGCAAATTTGCAACAAACTATAAAATAAAATTTTGTTATACACGGTATTTATTTGTTACTGACAATGAGCTTGTAGGCTGCTTCCGCCCCAGCAAACTCACGCTGAGGCAGCAACATGAGTTGCCGGGGGTGCTGTGATGCCCGGGCCTCTTCCGGGTATATGCTTAGGCGCGGGGAGGGTGCCCAAGAGCAGGCGGATCCTCCCCGGCGAGATAAGAGTCAAGCTGCCCCCACCCCAGCAAATAGCATGATGCTGCGGCAATTCGAAGCATCTCAGGCCCTGATCAGCAGGACTTCTCGAGCAGGGAGGGTGCCCCATGAGCACGCGTGCCCTCCCCGGCACGGGAGGAGTCAAGCTGCCCCCGCCCCAGCTACAAGCATGCTGGGGCGGCAAATTTGATGGGTGGGGTTGTGCAATGCCGCGCGCCCCAGTTTGTTTCGCCATAAGTTGGCAGGGTATGCTCAGACGTGAGTCCCTTGCTCACTTTGCCACTGGATTCAAGCAAGCCTGGCTGAAGACGGCTGTAATGCCCGAAACCGGTCCTAGGAAGCTTGTTTCCGGTCCAGGGAAGGCATGGCTTGGCAGTTGGGGCTGGACTGTTTCCATGAGGCACAGGGTCAGACTGATTTGCATATGGCCATGTCTGAACTGGGGTGGCAGAGTGGGCTAAAGAACTGTGATGGATTCAACCCAGATCTCTTGACTGGGTGTGAGTGTTTGATTGGTTCAGATGCTCCGTCCATCCCCACCCCCTTTTGTACCGCTTTGTTTGCCATAAGTTGGCAGGGTATGCTCAGACGTGAGTCCCTTGCTCACTTTGCCACTGGATTGAAGCAAGCCTGGCTGAAGACGGCTGTAATGCCAGAAACCGGTCCTAGGAAGCTTGTTTCCGGTCCAGGGAAGGCATGGCTTGGCAGTTCGGGCTGGACTGTTCCCATGAGGCACAGGGTCAGACTGATTTGCATATGGCCATGTCTGAACTGGGGTGGCAGAGTGGGCTAAAGAACGGTGATGGATTCAACCCAGATCTCTTGACTGGGTGTGAGTGTTTGATTGGTTCAGATGCTCCGTCCATCACCACCCCCTTTTGTACCGCTTTGTTCGCCATAAGTTGGCAGGGTATGCTCAGACGTGAGTCCCTTGCTCACTTTGCCACTGGATTCAAGCAAGCTTGGCTGAAGACGGCTGTAATGCCAGAAACCGGTCCTAGGAAGCTTGTTTCCGGTCCAGGGAAGGCATGGCTTGGCAGTTCGGGCTGGACTGTTCCCAAGAGGCACAGGGTCAGACTGATTTGCATATGGCCATGTCTGAACTGGGGTGGCAGAGTGGGCTAAAGAACGATGATGGATTCAACCCAGGTCTCTTGACTGGGTGTGAGTGTTTCATTGGTTCAGATGCTCCGTCCATCACCACCCCCTTTTGTCCTGCCCAGTTAGCGGGACAGCAGGCTCTGGGAGGGTGCTACGAGAGCTCTTGGCCCCTCCCCAGTGCGTCATGGGCCAGGCTTCCTCCACCCCCGGTGTAGCACACGGGGGCGGCAACGGGTGGCCATGAGGTCGGGTGAGCAGGTAGGGGGGTCGTCACAAGGCACGTGGGCCCTCGCTGGTTCAGCAGTGTGGCGTGTTGACATAGGATGGAAGAGTTCCTCGTGGCCGTTACAACACATATATTGTTAAGGCACTGCTACTTACTTCATGACGTCTCACCATGTTTTCTAGGCTGCCTCCGCCCCAGCTAAGAACTGTGGGGGCGACAACAAACAATGCAGGGGTGCTGATATGCGAGGCCTCACCCCTCCACCTGCCCTCCCCTCTTAGCCATGCAACAGGCGTGGGGGAGGGCATCACAAGGACCTGTTGTATGGCGTTTTAGATTCAGAATGAATTTTCCCGATTCATGCCCTCATATAGGTACAATCCATGTTGCCCTTATATAGGCATAGAAATCAAGCCCTTATTTAGGTATAGCCCATGCTACCCAAATACAGGCATGGTTAATTCCATCCATTCATCTACGTCACAACGATTTCTTGGAAAACCAGACTCTTAAGCTGAAGGGACTTCCCCTAGCCTGGATATTGATTTCTCCAAGAAACTCATTATTATGCATGAACAACTATTCCTTAGGGGTTTATCCATGACGTTCATATGCCCGACTTTACGTCAAAGCTGGCATTCCTAAACAACTTCAAGGTATAAATATACCTTTACTTGCTATAGCAAAGCACGGTGTGGTTTGGTGCAGTTCGACTACCCACTTGCCCCACGCAGCTCGCTACAGCAAGTGCCAAAGGAAGGCTACTCTCCAGCTGACGCACTGAAAAGAAGCTGTCCTCCTCTGCCGAGAATCCAGCTCCAGTGTTTCTGACTCCCCTTGCGGGATGTTGGGAAATCGAGTCCTGAGACAGAGATACCAACCTCTTCCATTCTAAGGTATGGAGCTGAATAGAACCTAGAGAAACCTTTGGCAATTCTTGGCAAGAAATAAAACTTATGCTAAGCAGCACTTACTTCTTCCCTGAAACTAGACCTAGGTTAGGTACATTGGGGTAGGCGTATTTTAGAAACACCAGTTGAGTATTTTAGCCTATGTATTTATGTATGTATTTTTATATATGTCATAGCACTAGACAATGCTATTACAGTATTTTATAATACTATTCTCGCTGTATGCATTATACTTTGCATTCTGTCCAACGATTGTAGCAGTTCACCTCTCTTGCATGAGAAAGAAGACTGTTCAATAAACCCTTTTATTGAAAACGTCCGTCTCACTATTTCTCTGCAACTCTGTAGAAACAAAGCATGCACGATTGACTGAGTGAACTAGTTATCTATTGTTTCCACGACTCTGAAGATATTTGTTACAGTCCTAGGGAAACAAAGATGTCATATTTATGCGGTTGTCAGAAACGAATCCCTTCTTGTGAATTCGAGAAAGTTTCTAGTGACCTCTGAGCTAGCTGGCACTCACAATAAAGTTTAGTATATTCGATAGAGACATACTGACCTCAGTCCTATGTCACATCTATAGGATATATTATTCCAATGCGCAGAGCCTATTGGGAATATAGGAACTACACTACATGGCGCCCAACGGTTGGTAAGGCACTAATTTACCGCTAGATACTAAAGTAACTCAGTCGTGCTTTTCTCAGAGACCCCATACTCATAATACTCCAATAGACGTCTGGAGTGGGTAAGGCATAATATCCGCCATAGCTGAGTAGGACGAAAATCCTATGTATTAGCTTTTTGTTTGGTCAATGTTGAAGAATACAATGTTCCAAAATATTGTGCACCTTATCTTAGTTTATTTGAAACTTGCTCTGCAAACTTTCAGTCAACAATGTCGAATAACGGCAACATCACAGAGAACGGTGGAGCTGCGGCTGATCCAGCAGCTTTTAACGTAACAGGTTTTAATGAAACCGACAAAGATGCTATAAGCATTCCTATAAATTTAAGGAAAGCCATCACTATAAAACTTATAAAAATGGCCTAACATCAAGAGGTGGTAGGATAGTTTTTGTGATAGAGGCACATGAATATCACCAGACAGAGGTATTCTATTTATGGATAGTCTTACCTGAAGCAAATCCACTAACACGTGTTTCATTTCTACAAAGAAGATGAACCACCAGAGGAATATATTCCTTTCGAGGATATTGAAATCCCACTCACATACCAGGAGCATGAGCTCTGGTTTAAAGGCGCCCTAAAACATTTAAATCACATTACCAGGCTCTGTTCACTAGGTAGACCAGGAGCAACATGGCCGGTCTTAGCCAGGTATACACCACATCCTGACATTGAAAAAATGTCTGATGTGGAATTAAGAACTCAACTTAAAGAGTTAATCAAAATCTATAGACAATTGGTTCAGTATGTCATGCGGACTCTCACAGTCCAACCTGCAATAGTGATTTCACAACATGGGAACCAGGGGAATACACTACAAATTACACTACAGACTTTACACTCAGTCATTGCTAAGTTACCTGCAAAAAGGGAACAAATTCCATTCTGGATAGCTAAAAAAATTACTCAAATCGAAGCAGTATTTCTAATACTACCCCTCATGAGAAACACAGAATTTTAACAATCTGTTTACCAATGGGGATCGCACCACATCTGGAGAACTACAACACTTGGGGTACAGTCTTCGCTGCTATCTATACTAAAACACATGGTGTGCCGTCTATGGCGGTAATACCTGATGTCCTTAAACAGATTCAAAATGAATACGGGGCAGAGCCTCCTTTAAATTTAGGTATAAAACTACTGAAAGATTTCAAACAGGTCTCAGCAATAATATTAGCTAATATTAAAGGAGAAGCAGCATCAGTGGCGATCCCCCAGAAATTGAGGGAATTTGATGTAACAGAACAACCAGAAGAATTAGCCAGAATAATTGAGAAATCCTATGAAGAATTAGGCAGAGGCAGTTTGGGTGGGAAACCAGTTAATAATATAAACATAAGAGGGACCCTGAAAGACTCGTTACGGGGGAACATCCAACCAGGGAAAGAACCAACTAAGAACATGACACAATGTCCCCACTAATCACACTGTCTGAAAGTCCTGAAAAGCTCTTTACTAAAAACACTCCTACTCCTTGTAAAAAGAAGTGGGAAAATAGCAACCAAACTTCTAAAGAAAAGCGTTCTCAATCCAGAGGTATGTCTCCTCAAAAGGAGCCCTCTGAAAGGAGGTATAACCTCAGGAATAGGGATAATTTGAGAAAATCTGATAGATATCAAGACACTGATACAGGTTCCTCTCGTACCTTTCAGACTTTGTCACAGAAATCTGAAAGAAGAGGATAGTCAGAAAACAAGGAAGAACGCATGAAGTCTAAAGACGATCAACATGTTCAGAAAAACAATAAACCTCAATTCACCAAAAAGAAGGTAGCAGGTCTAAAAATCAGAATTGCCGAGGATCTTGAGGACACAACTCAAGAATGGGGAATGGGCTCAGACAATGTTGGACAGCGCAGCAGAAGTCATCATAGATCGCAAGAACTTGAAGGATCATCTGGAGACAGTGAACTTGAATGAATTCATCCAAGTTGAAACTTTCCAGATACCAGGGTTAGTTCTCCACATAAGTTATATGAAGTAACACTCCGGATGGTGGGATACATACCAAGAAAAGTGAAAGCACTCTTTTGGGAGCGACTTTATAAGGGTTATGACATTCTTCTAGCTGAACAAGACTGGCTACCAGAATTTGTCAGGGAGTGCCCACATGGCGAACACATCATTATGCCAGCCTTCTCTAATCACATTCCAATTCATTTAAAATATATTTATGCCAGGAAATGGGCAGTTGCCCAAGCTCCTGCATTATACAAAAATCATGTAGAATGGAATGAGGATTCTCCTCACCATAAAATCCAGTTAAAAAATCAACCAACTGCACAACGGCAGTACCCAGTTGAGCAAGAAGCTAAAAAACAGGTCAGGGAGATCTTAGATCAACTTGAACACCAAGGGGTGATTGAAACATGCACCTGGTCAATGAACAATCCTTTGTTTCCTGTCTCCAAACCAGACAATACATATCGTCTAGTTTTGGATTACAGACATTTAAAATCTTGTTGCAAAACTTTTGCAGTACAAAATGCACACAGTGCAGCATTAATGAATAACATTGTGCATAAAAATTATAAAACCACATTAGATATTTCTAACGGTTTCTTCTGTCAAAACATTGCATCAGAAAGCAGGTATTTGACCTCTTTTTCAATAATGGGGACACAGCTCAGTTCTGTCGTCTCCTACAGGGATTCACAGAATAGTCCTGGGTTATTCTCAACAAGGGTAACAGAGTTACTACAAACCTATGATGATGAAGCATTATCATATGTGGATGACATCTATCTGACAGATGATGACTTGGATAGGCACTTGAACAGGGTGAACACCATTATACTTGGATTCGCCTCTGAGTGTTACAAATTCAATTTAAAAAAATCTAAAATTGCCCATTTAAACGTCCTGTTTTTAGGATACAAATTAGCAAGTGAAGGCAAAAGCCTGGCAGCCAACTTTCTAGAGAAATGTGCGCTGCTCCAACCTCCCAAAACGCTGAAAAACTTACCGTCGATTCTAGGTTTCCTGAATTTCGGAAGAACTTACATACTAAACTACGCAGAAAGGGTTAAACCTCTCTACGAATTAATCAAACCTGATTTTAAAACAGTAAATTGGACACAAAAACACACAGAAATTTTGCGTTCACTGCAAACAGACATGTTAGCAACTAAACATTTACAAACACGCGTAAATATATGCAACCTAGTGATCTGAATCATTCCAGGACAATGCGGATTCACGTACTTAACTTTTAACGAAGGTGAAAAAGTACCAATAGCTTACAAATCACACTTGTACACACAAGCAGAAATGAAATTCACTTCAACAGAAAAAATTCTGACAGCTGTACAAACTGCAGTAGCAAAAGAAATAGCCCTAGCACAGGGGAAACGCATTATGGTCGTAACTCCTGTACCTGCCTTAGAAGCAGTGACAAAAGCGAGCATTCCAAATGCTAAAGCTTTACATCTGAGATGGATACAATGGGTTAATTCTCTTGCTGCTACAGACGTTGAATACGTTTTTGATCCTTATTTGAAAACACAAGCATTTTTACAATATGAACAAGAATGTCCTCTGCCTACTGAAATTCTGCCTCTTGACCAGTATGAATGTATAATTTATACTGATGCATCAGCTCAACCCGCTATGGGGGGGTAAACAAGCATATAGTGCTGCGTGCGCGATCGTTAAAGGTCGCTGGCGCGATGGCAAATTCCGACCAATGGTCACTAAAACTCAATCTTTAGGAGATTGTACAGCTCAGCGAGCTGAACTACAAGCCTTCAAGATGGCACTTGAAAACACTGTGCAATTCGTATTATTGTGTTCAATCTTACAATGAATACTTGCAAAACTGGATTCAAAACTGTTACAAAGATGCAAAAGATGGCACAATCAAGCATAAACTGCTTTGGGAACAAGTAGTTCAGTAACGACAAGGACTACAAAACACTCATGTGATACATACGCTGAGTCATCAACTTGATGGCGTTCACGCTGAAGGGATTTCATTGGCTGATGAAGCCGCGAAGGCAGCTGTGCAAACGGCTTCCGTAGCTGCAATCACTCATTTAAAAATGAAAATAGACGGCAAAATAATAATAGCTGTCAATGCTTCAAGCAAAGACAGTGGAAAAACGTTACCTAAAGTGTTTCCACTCAAATACTCATATATAACTGATGCGAACAATGTTCCGTTTGCTCGAATCCCTGGAGTGGGGATAGGGTAATTCCAAACATGGAACATAGATTAGGACTAATCCTAGCAGCACATGAAGGGCTTGCCTCTGCACATTCAGGTGTTTCCGCCACAGTGTCATTATTAAAACAGAGATACTGGTGGCCACGCATGAGGAAACCGACCAGAAACTACGTCTTGGAATGTGAAATATGCCAAAAGATGAAAGTCTCTACTATGAAACATCCTGCGCAGACGCCCCTGTTAATTTCAGATAAACCACTAGCTTGCGTTTACCTGGATCACTGCAGTCCCTTACAGAGGGATGGTAACTATAAATATATCATGGTCGCAGTAGATTCGTGTTCAAGGTTCATTTGGATGTGGCCTCAGCGCTCGGCTGACGCTCGCGCTGTTATAAAAGATTTGCGAGTCTTTATCGGCACATACGCAGTTGGCACGCTACATTCGGACCGGGGTCCTTTGTTTAGCTCTCGAGCTTACAAGGAGGCCATGGCCAGTTTGGGCGTTGCATTGCGGTACTCTGGTCCATTCCATCCTGAGAGAAAAAACGGGACATTAAGCGATCTATAACAGGGTATTAGGCTCGGGTGATGGGTGGGTCAAACATCTAATAAGTGTCCAACGTAGTCTTAACAATCTGCCAAGAAGTTCTCTGGGGGATCACTCCATATGAAGTCCTTTTTGGGACCAGAATGTTAGTAGCAGACCTCGATTGTCAGACTTCAGTGGTAGACCAAAAACCATTTGATATCAAAGACTGTTTGGCTGTTTTACAGGACTTAAATGAACTAATAACGAAACAAAGTAACATGTTCCTGAAGCCAACCACCACTGAAAACAAAAACAACCGTACCAGCAAGGCCTGTCTGGATTCCTAAGCTTGGGGATGTAGTCAGAAAAAAGATTGCGGACAAGAAGGAATTGGGGCCTTCTTACAGACATCAAATCAATAAGTGGCTGTCCTTACTCGGATACACAAAGTACTCTTCAATTTATAATGTAAGGAGGGTTTATTTCTTTTTAAACCTCACCTACAAGTACTACCATTACTATATGGTTATTTCGCTAAAGTGTATCTCAATTCAACCTAAAAACTACCATCGACCATCCACCCATAAACTGAAAAAGTGTGGAAAGGAAAAAAGGAACCTCACGGTAGCAACACCAAGGGGGGACAACTGACTGGTGCTCGCCAGCGAACCCCACTTCTCATCATAGGTTACCTTTTTTCCAAAAAGAAAGGAAAAATGTGTGTGCAATATAAAGAAGACCTCAACCCAATGAAACAAAAAATGAAAGAGAACCAAGATGTGATTCTACTTTCTACAAATATGCCAAAATAGTGCCAATGTATCAGGACCCCGTGAGAATATAAAGAGATAATTCTCCCCAATTAAAAATTGGTAAAGCTTACTTGCTTCTAATAACTTTTATTCCTTGCTGTAAGCTTTCACACATTAAAAATGGCTCATATGGAACCATAATAGTCGTTATTAGCCAACATGTTTCGTTGTTGTAGCAATTTTAAGCAACTTCTTCAGGGCTAGGGATCCAAAATAGGTTTTCATGGGAGGTTCACATCAAACCTACAGGTTGCGTCAAGATTGCGTACCTGCATCCTTAACATGGGGGAACCACGTCAGCTGATCGCGAACCCACAGGGTGACTGCCACCTGATCTTGTCACCGCGGTCTGGAACCAGAAATGATTTCACTCGTCCCGCCCCGTGGGGGGCTGGTTGTCCTGTTATTCCCCCTGAAGCTCCTTTTGTAGTAGTGCCTTCTTACATACAATCAGTACCTGTCCTAGCAATCCACGGATCAAGAACAGTTTTTACTGCCACCCCTTGCTGGTAAAATGGAGAACAGGTTTGTGTCCATTGAACTGGCCAAACCACATCATGTGGCCGATCATAAGCAGTAGGCCAAGTGGACTCTGCCAATGTAGCAGACGCCCTAATCTAGCTAATACCCAAGAGGTTCAAACTGAGAGACTCATCACCTTTGAAGAATCTGCAGTGCGAAAAGAAGGACTATGCAACAAAGCTATGGAACTTGTACCTCTTGAAACCCAAATAACAGTTTGTCAAGAAACACCTGTCTACAATGAAGTAACTAGTGATGAAGTGGTTACAGCAGTTTCAACGAATGCTGATGCAATCCCTGTTATTGACAGAACTGCCTCTGACTATTTCATTAACTTTGATACGTTTTCTGAGGATCCCAGCAAACCTGAAACGACGCAAGCAAAAAGAACTTTCAAAGAACAAGCAACAGACCTTTTTCATGATTGATTGATTGATTGAATAAAATTTATACTGCGCAAACAATAACCCGAAGGTATCAAGGCGCCTAACAAAATATATCATAAACATGGGCATATCACCATTACAGATAGGCCTGCACAAATAAATGGGTCTTCAGGGCACTTCTGAAGGCCTGAAGAGTGGGTAGAGATCTTAGATCCAGAGGGAGGGAGTTCCACCATTTAGGCGCCAAGGTGGAAAAAGCCCTACCCCCCCCCATTTAGCCCTCCTAAAGCGAGGGGCTGACAGAAGAAGTTTACTCGAAGAGCGCAGGTTCCTAACAGGAGTATGGCGGGACAAGATGGATCCTACACCCGTGGCACTGTTTTTAGCCAATGCCCTATAGGTCATACACAGGATCTTAAAATGGATACGGTACTCCACGGGAAGGCAGTGCAGCAGCTTTCTAGCTGCTGTAGCTGAGGCACGTTTGGGGAGATCAAGGACCTGGCAGCAGCGTTCTGGACTACTTGCAGGCGCTGCAGTAGACTTTTATTCAGTCCCACATACAGCGCATTGCAGTAGTCCAGTCGTGAGCCAATGAGGGCCACTGCCAGCTGTTTCCTTGCCTGTAATGACAGGTAGTGCCTGATCCTCCTAAGGATATGAATAATGCCCCAGCAAGTGGAGATAGTTCTGTTGACCTGTTTGTCCAGATTTAGGGAGGGATCAATCATAACCCCTAGATTTTTTGCAGAGGAGGTGGGAGTGGGACAGGCTCCTAATGAGTCTGGCCACCAAACAGATGACCATACATCCTCTTTCCCTCCGAACACCATCACCTCCGTCTTCTCTCCATTCAGTTTCAATGAATTGTAAATCATCCATTTCCCGACTGCCTCCATACAAGATCTAAAGTTAGAGGCAGTCGGGATATCTGAATGAGAGAGAGATACGAGGATCTGGGTGTCATCTGCATAGGATACTATCTCCATCCCGTAAGATCTAATTAGCCTGGCAAGTGGGGTCACATAGATGTTGAATAGGGTCGGACTTAAAGCCGACCCCTGGGGGACCCCACATTGCACAGGCAGGGATGGAGATAGGTACTCCCCCAACTTCACTCTTTGCACTCGATGGTTGAGGAAAGAAGTGAGTAGATCTAAGGCTGCTCCCAGAATCCCGATCTCCCTCAGCCGGGCTGTTAATACTGACTAAAGGGTCTCGAAGGCCGCCGCCAGATCCAGGAGGATCAGGAGGGAGGTCTGGCCCCCATCCACCCATGTGCGGATATTATCCAACACGATGGTGAGGGCCGACTCCGTGCTGTGTTCCCTCCTGAATCCATGTTGGGAAGAGTCGAGGCAACCCGAGTTCTCTATAAATGCAGCAAGATGCTTATTAAGATGTATTTCTAGCATCTTTGCAGGGGCTGGAAGGAGTGAGATGGGCCGGAAATTTTTTAGAACTGCTGGATCCAAGGAGGCCTTTTTAAGTGAGGGTTTTACCACCGCATTTTTCCATTGGGTGGGAAAAAGGCCATCCCTAATGGCTCTATTCATAATGTCAACCAGCGGGGGCAGAAAAATGTCTCTGCACTGTTTGAGGATCCTAAGAGGACATACATCCAAGGGGGAGCCAGATTTAATTTTATTTAGAAGGCTGTCTAGGTCCTCCAAAGAGAGAGGGGGAAAATAATCTAAGGTGTTTAAAAAGGGTAGTTCTGCCGGGGCATGGTCCATAGCTCCCAGGGCAGGGGGCCCAATCGTAAGAGATCTTTGTGTCTCCAAGGCAGAGTGTATGTCTAAGATTTTCTCCTGGAAAAAAGAGGCAATGTTATTACAAAGCTCTTGGGAAGCTACTACGGGATCTGGAGTTTGCAGCGTTATGAGGGAGTCCACTACCCTGAAGAGCTCTTTAGGGGAGGTCAAAGAGATTGTCAAGGCCGTAAAATGTTCCTGTTTGGCCTTTATGATTTCCCTTTTATAATTCCTCAACAGGGTCTTATGGGCTTCCCTATCCTTTAAATCCCAACCAGAGTGCCATAGTCGCTCCCGTCTCCTTACTTCTTGTCTAAGAAGTCTAAGTTGTTCAGAGAACCAGGGGGCTGAGGGCCTTTTCCTGGCTCGATGGCATAGTTTAATGGGGGCTAGTTCGTCCAATGCCTCAGTCACGGTCCTTTCAAACTGTGAAACTGCCATAGAGACATTTTCCTCATGGGAAGCGAACAACTTGGGTGACCACGGGGTAAGAGAGCTATTTGTAATATTCTTGAAATTCCTACGAAGTTCCTTATGACTTAAGGTATTTTTGAACATATGAAAAGAAGGACAAGATAGCTCAAATGGAACTGCCAAGTGGTCGGACCATGATAGAGCGATAGAATCCTTAATTGTCAACCTCTCGTCATTAGTGAAGACCCCATCGAGCGTATGACCTGCTCTATGAGTAGCCCCTCTAACCAGTTGGACAAATCCACAGGCACATAGCATCAAGCAGGGAAGCCGTCTCCTTAGCATCCTGCCTCTCCAAATGGAAATTAAAATCACCCAGAACCGTGAAGTCTTTCCGACCAAAGTAGGGTCATCACCTGGAAAAGACTTATCTGGTTTCATCATGGATTGAATTTTGGATTGTGTTAGGTGTGCTTTTTTTCTAATTTGGTTGACTCTGGTAATAACTTTGGGAATGCTGATAAATGGAGGCTATGTCTAAATGGACACAGCAAGTAAGAACATCAACTTACTACTCAAGCCACACAAACCATCTCATCTTGAAAAAAGAGACTTGTCATCAGTGAACATCACATCCGTTCCTATACCTGGGGGTATAGCTTGGGACAGAACTGACTGTGACATGTTTGGCCCGTCGGAGCTGTTGAAGATTCTACACCAATTCAAGATTTCATTAAGTGACTTTGTTTCATCTAGTACTTTTTCTGATGATTGGGACTTCAAGACTGTTAATAATATTATGTCAGACTTAGAAATGTCTGCAGTATTCACTAATCATAAATATTTAGAAAGTTCATCAGATTATGAACAAATGCATTGTTATAATCACTATGGTCATCATTTCTTGCACAAATCTGCAAATCCTAGAAATGTATTAATGTATAACCAATGGACATTGTCCAATGCCACCAAAGGGTAGCTCAAAAACATTTACTAGAAAATTTCCATATTTTTCAGGGTTCAATGTATCCAATGCTGAATCATTTTACTTTAGAAATGTAAACAAAACAGGCATGAAAAGTATGTTAACTAGACCCCTGACCTTCCGCCTCCTCCTCCCCCGCCTCTACAGTCCTCACCTAAGACTCAAGCACACTGGACCGACTACTCACTCTACGACGAAGACTCTGTCGCCAAAATCCTTTCCACCTTAAACCCGAACAACCATTTCAATGATCCGCTCCCTTCAAACTGTCTTGCGACCGCCCGCCCAATCCATTATTCCTAGCTGGACTGCGATAATCAACGCCTCTCTCTGGCAGGGATCAGTCCCTGACTCTCAGAAAGCGGGCCTTCTCATTCTGGAAAAGCCATCGCTGGATCCAGCCTCCCCAGACAATTTCAGACCGATTTCCAACATTCCTCTCTTGGCTAAAGTGCTGGAGAAGTGTGTGCAACTGCAGCTAAGTCACTACATCAACAACTTCCACCTACTCGATGACTGCCAATCTGGTTTCCGACCTGGACACAGCACTGAAACCACCATGCTCCACATCATCGATGTTGCCCTACAAGCCCTTGACCAAGACAAAACCTGTCTCCTAATCCTCCTAGATCTATCCTCGGCCTTGGACACGGTCAACCACGGGATGCTACTTGAACGTCTCAAACTTAGGATGGGATTAGTTGGCCCTGTCCTTGACTGGTTTGGTTCCTTCCTCCAAAACCGATCTCAGAGATTCCTAATCAACAGTAACCTGTGCGCTCCCTCCTTGGTCATGGTGGGAGTCCCTCAAGGATCAACTTTCTCCCCCTCCCTTTTCAACCTCTATCTAGAACCCCTTGCCGAAGTCCTTCGCACCTCAAATATCTCCTACCATATGTACGCTGACAACACTCAGATCTACATAAAAATCTCATCTCTCAAGGAGATTCTCTCCCTGAATGAGGCCCTGAAGCTGACCGTCCAATGGCTCTCCTCCAACAAACTCAAACTCAATGCAAAGAAAACTGAGTTCCTCCTAATTTCCCCTCCTAAAAGCAACTCGGAGATCCAGACATGGATTAAAGCCATCACAATCTTAAACTGTCCACCGACCATTGTGGACTTGGCCAAATCTCTGGGAATTACCTTGGATTACAACCTAAACATGCGAGACCACATCAACTCAATGGCCAAATCTGCCAGATTCCACCTGAGCTACCTATGCAAACTGAAACCCTTTTTTGACGCTCCCGACCTAAAACCTGCATTCCAAGCACTAGTTATTTCTAGGCTGGAATATGGCTGTTCCACCCTCTCTGGTTTACCCAGGATCTCCCTAGCACCCTTAAAACCCTGCCTCAATGCAGCCGCCAGACTACTTACCGGCACAAGGAAATTTGATCACATCACTCCTCATCTGAAAGCGTTGAACTGGCTTCCTCTCGACGCCAGAATTCATCTCAAGCTGGCATGCATCACGCACAAGGCCCTATACTCAAACTCCCCTGCGTATCTTGCACAGAAACTTGTGATACCCGGAGGAAGCAGAAACTCACGATCGGCCAGTACCCTCCTACTCCAGCCTGCACGCTTTCGAAAAAAAAAAACTATAATCGGGCGTTCGCTGGGGTTGCACCAAGAACATGGAACTCCTTCCCACCCGCCATCAGAAGAATCCCCTCTCTGGCACGCTTCAAAAAGGAGGCTAAATCCTTCCTCATGGGTAAATTCCTTGGCTAAACCCCGTTCCACAACCACCTCAGAGACTATTGCCTTCCTCCTTCGACCTCGCCTGACCAAGAAACCGGAGGCCTGTCCTCAGCAACTGTAATATTAATTATCCTTGTATACTCCCATTCCTTCTTGTATTCAGCACCCCTCTCCCTAATTTACAGTATACGCTTGTGATATCATGCCTATTGTATGACTCTTTGACTCTGTAAAGCGCTCTGATACCCTAACTGGTCAAGTTCGCGCCCTATAAAACACTAAAAATAAATACCAAACAAATTTATTCTGCAGCCTTTTATGCTCAATTGTCTAAACTTGGTTTCGACTTTTGGAAAAACAACATTGACACGAAAACTATCTGGGGCACAAAAGATTGGCAGGTACAGGGGATAGAAGCTATGTTTAGAGCCTGTATCATCCCTGAGCGAGTTATGTTTTTGAATGACACTGTCCAACAAAAGTCATGCCTTGGGTTAGCCAAGATCAAAGACATGAACAATCCGTCCATACCTACACCTGATAGTAACCCTTCAGAGGGGGAGGTCGACGTACATACTATTTTGCATCACAACAGAACAGATCTAGATTGGAAAAAATGGTTGATTTGGCCCACAGACACAAACAACTGTCAAGATAGATTCCTGATGAATCATAAGGTGGGGAGAAGGAAAAAACAAATGTGATCCAACCAATTTCCTTGGATTGTAATCTCATAAATCAACTACGGGGGGGGTGGATCACTTGTCCTGCTAACCTGGGTTTTCAGGTCGCTGGGATGTCCCTCGGTAAAAAACCCTCATACACGTGAGTGAATGTTTTTGCTGGTAGCGGTATATCTTGGTTCTCCGCTTTAACACTCTCGCGTCTGCATAATCACCGGGTTAGTTGGTATGCAGCCTCCGCCAGGAGGTGATATCCCAAGGTTAAAAGCAGTAGTGTCCAGTGACAAAAAGTGAATGTGAAGTTAAAATAACTCGGACAGCCAGAGTGAAAAATTTTATTATTCTGGATTCGAGTTAGGGGTGAAAATCTATCAGATATGCGTCAGGAGAATTATTAAGGTTCTCACGCTATCAATTTTCGTGCATTAAAAGGTCGACTAGTTTCAGCCTCGGGGGGCTTTCTTCAGGACCATGTGATCTACGTGAAGCAGAGCGGCTTATTAGTCCTTCGCTGGTTGAAGTTCAATCTTGTGCCTGTGAATATAAATAGTGAGGGTAACCTTGGAGAGGGTGGTGGGACGGATAAGATATGTATAGTGCAGTTGAAAAATAATTTCTAACAATACTTCATCGCTCACCAAATCTTGCATTCAGATAGCACATATTCTCATGCCTGGTAACATGCCTGTGTGGTTGAATCGTACCGGTCATAATTTATTCCCGTCAGGGGCCGACTATGGGCTTCATATATTCATTCCTTGTTACCACTTAATGTCTCAGGGGATGGAAAGGTATATCTATTATTGTCCGCTTATGCTGGGGAGCAAGGAGCGCTGGTGTCTACTGCTGGTTGCCTGCGCTGACCGCTTGATTATGCTGACAAAGTTACACACACATAGATCACAATCAGTTAATGCGCATATACGTTAAGAGGCCAATAACGCTAAGGTTTAAATAGTTAGAAAAAATTCACTATAACCTCGTTCTGGTATGCTATTTGTGACTTTACGCGATATCTGCAATGGTGTGCACATATAACCATCTCGTTAATGCACTGTAGTTGTACATCTCAATCGAACCCGACTTTTACATACCTTCGCTCACTTTGTTCTGCGCTTCCTCGGGTAACAGGGAGTCGGGGGGAGGGGGCTCTCTCTAGAAATGATAAGGGTAGGCCCGTTAGTCCTCAAAGGATATACTTATCTGAAGGCGCCATTGCCGCTCCGGTCTCATTGCTACCTGTAGTCCCACGCTGCCCGCACCACTTGTACTGACTCTGCCGTCCTGTACCCGGTAGGGCCGAGTTCACTTCCTGGGTTACTTGTACTGCGTACGCGAGTGTAGAAAGCATGAAAAGACTATATTTCTCGCTCTTTGGTTGGTAGTTGTGTGTGAAATGTACATTAACCCTATTCACACACACACTATTACGGGGAGTATAATAGTAGAATATTCTCAAAACCTTAATCGAAAAATGCTTCTCTAAAAAGTCGTTCTTATCAATGAGAATATATTTTTGTGTATACTGCTTGGTGATTGGGTGAATATATTGGTTCACAGAGCCCGAATGAGGCATCGAGTCTGGCTACTGCGTTAGTCCATGTTACTTTTGCCTAGTTCGAGCCTTCATGCTGCAGGTGCCTGTGGTTAACAGGGTTCCCAGGGTCCATAGTGTTCACAAGGTGTTCCTATTTTAGACGTACAGTTTTAAGGATTTGTGGTGTTCAGCAGGGTGTTGCGGTCTGTTGTTCATCTGTTTAGAGTCGCCCAGGGAATATTATCGTTCAGGCCCCGTACGTCAGTGCCCAATCTATGTACCCACCTTTGTTCCTTTTCGAACAGTATGCGTTTCCAAGGGCCCCCACCGATGACACACCAGCCCCAACATCAATCAGGACCAAATTTCAATCAACGGATTCCTTTTTTAGGGGGAGGCCGTGCACCTCAGAAACAAAGACGAAGGGGGGTAACATGGTCAGACCAAACGCGACAGGTAGAGACCAGGAGTGTCACGAAAGCAAAGGCGGGACCGAGCACAACTCCCTCATCGTCAACTTAACGGACAAAGTCCTGTCTCCTGACCAAACGAGAGTCCTGAATAAAGGCTTAGGCTATGTACCTACACCAAGTCTGGACACTTTTCAGACCAAATGTGAAATATCAGAATTCTGTCGGAAACTAAAACTGAAGGCCTTCTTCAAAGATCGAGCTATGCCGAGAACAGATGGTGACACGGCATTAAGACACAAATCGAAATTTTGTCCCTTGAATTCCCAGGTACCGATTGAAATCATAACATTCGAACAGGCTGTAATGAAGGAACTAGATAATTTGACTGAGCACACAAAGAAGCCTTTCCAAAACATAACCAAGTCAGAACAAAAGGCCCTGTACGAACTGAAGAATGATGATCAAATTGTAATCAAACCAGCGGACAAAGGGGGTGGGGTAGTCATCCTCACAAAAGAAGGCTACCACAGACAGTGTTTAGATCTCCTATCAGACAAGAAATTCTATCAGGTCATAACAATCGACCCAACACCAGGGCTACAACGAACGATTGCCTTGATGGTAGAGGAGGCAACAACCAACAATTGGATCACACAAAAAGAAGGGGAATTTCTGGTGACCAAGACACCAAGAACACCTTACTTTTACTCCCTACCAAACACCCATAAAGAGCGTCTCCCACCTCCAGGCAGACCCATTGTTTCAGGCATTGGGTCTGTCCTGGAACCTCTGTCCTAATTTGCCGATGAGTACCTAAAACCACTCACACAAAAAACTTCAACCTACCTGAAGGACACCAGAGACCTCCTGAATCATCTGACTCAAGTAACCTACTCAGAAACACCATGATCCTTGTAGGGATGGACGTGGAAAGTCTCTATACTAGTTTGCCACAAATGAAGACCCTGGACACATTAGAAATCATATTCTTTGACATGGATTGGAATTACAAAACCCCTCGACACTTTGTCCTGGAGTGCTGTAGGCTAGCCCTCACCGAAAACTACTTCGAATATGAGACAACTATGTACAGACAATGCCATGGGACTTCCATGGGGAGTACATTTGCCCCAAGTGTGGCAGGGCTTTACGTCAGCAATTTTGAAAAAATGGTCGTCAACAACATAGATAACCCTTACCAACATCAGAAACATTTCTGGAAGCGTTACATAGACGACATCCTTCTCATTTGGGAAGGTGATATGGACAGTCTAAAAAACTTCCTTACGTGGTTGAATACACAGGACGAATGGTTGAAGTTTACATTCACCGCTGACAGGAAAAGCCTAGACTTTCTAGACGTAACTATATATGTCGAGCAGGACAACCTACACACGAGAACCTTTTTCAAACCGACTGCCAAGAACAGTCTTCTATCCTTTAACAGCTACCACCCACGTCACCTTAGAGAGAACCTTCCGTACAGCCAGTTCCTCCGTTTACGGAGGAACTGCAGTAAGACTGATGATTACAAGTCTCAGGCGGAGGACCTCTGCAAAAAACTAGAGGCAAGAGCATACCCGAAAAAGGTGATCAGTAAATGTAAAAAAGAGCCAGAAATCAAAATCGAGAGGCCCTGTTAGAAACAACGACCAAAGCCCCTGAAGAGGATCTACTCATTTGTGTCACAACATACAGTCCAGCCTCAAACCAGATAAAGAAAATAATAAATAAACATTGGCGCATTTTGACCTCAGCTAGTATCTCTTGGCCAAAGCCACGGTTTGCAAACAAACGAACCAGGAATCTGAAAGATCTCTTAGTCCATACTAGACCCAGAGCCACTACATCACAGAACCAAAGTACCCTATGGAATCTGCCGCCCATTAGTGGACATTTCCCATGCGGATCGTGCTCGGTCTGTCCTCTTACCAGAGCCACAAAAGACAATAAACTTCTGCCACATCTGAAATGGACAATAAGGAACCATACTAACTGCAACACAAGCCATATAATTTATATGATCACTTGTCCATGCAATCTGAACTATATAGGCATGACGTGCAGAAAAGCAAAACAAAGAATCTGCGAGCACCGCAGCAATGTCAAGTGCAAAAAAACAACGACCAAGATGGCCACGCACTATTTGGAACAAGGGCACACAGTGAATGATCTACAGTGGATCATTCTGGAAACCCTGAAGTCCAAGGACCACAATGCCGAACGCATACTGTTCGAAAAGGAACAAAGGTGGGTACATAGATTGGGCACTGATGTACGGGGCCTGAACGATAATATTCCCTGGGCGACTCTAAACAGATGAACAACAGACCGCAACACCCTGCTGAACACCACAAATCCTTAAAACTGTACGTCTAAAATAGGAACACCTTGTGAACACTATGGACCCTGGGAACCCTGTTAACCACAGGCACCTGCAGCATGAAGGCTCGAACTAGGCAAAAGTAATATGGACTAACGCAGTAGCCAGACTCGATGCCTCATTCGGGCTCTGTGAACCAATATATTCACCCAATCAGCAAGCAGTATACACAAAAATATATTCTCATTGATAAGAACGACTTTTTAGAGAAGCATTTTTCGATTAAGGTTTTGAGAATATTCTACTATTATACTCCCCGTAATAGTGTGTGTGTGAATAGGGTTAATGTACATTTCCCACACAACTACCAACCAAAGAGCGAGAAATATAGTATTTTCATGCTTTCTACACTCGCGCAAGCAGTACAAGTAACCCAGGAAGTGAACTCGGCCCTACCGGGTACAGGACGGCAGAGTCAGCACAAGTGGTGCGGGCAGCGTGGGACTACAGGTAGCAATGAGACCGGAGCGGCAATGGCGCCTTCAGATAAGTATATCCTTTGAGGACTAACGGGCCTACCCTTATTATTTCTAGAGAGAGCCCCCTCCCCCCGACTCCCTGTTACCCGAGGAAGCGCAGAACAAAGTGCGCGAAGGTATGTAAAAGTCGGGTTCGATTGAGATGTACAACTACAGTGCATTAACGAGATGGTTATATGTGCACGCCATTGCAGATATCACGTAAAGTCACAAATAGCATACCAGAACGAGGTTATAGTGAATTTTTTCTAACTATTTAAACCTTAGCGTTATTGGCCTCTTAACGTATATGCGCATTAACTGATTGTGATCTATGTGTATGTAACTTTGTCAGCATAATCAAGCGGTCAGCGCAGGCAACCAGCAGTAGACACCAGCGCTCCTTGCTCCCCAGCATAAGCGGACAATAATAGATATACCTTTCCATCCCCTGAGACATTAAGGGGTAACAAGGAATGAATATATGAAGCCCATAGTCGGCCCCTGACGGGAATAAATTATGACCGGTACGATTCAACCACACAGGCATGTTACCAGGCATGAGAGTATGTGGTATCTGAATGCAAGATTTGGTGAACGATGAAGTATTGTTAGAAATTATTTTTCAACTGCACTATACATATCTTATTCGTCCCACCACCCTCTCCAAGGTTACCCTCACTATTTATATTCACAGGCACAAGATTGACCTTCAACCAGTGAAGGACTAATAAGTCGCTCTGCTTCACGTAGATCACATGGTCCTGAAGAAAGCCCACCGACCTTCCTAGGCAACTGAGGCTGAAACTAGTCGACCTTTTAATGCACGAAAATTGATAGCGTGAGAACCTTAATAATTCTCCTGACGCATATCTGATAGATTTTCACCCCTAACTCGAATCCAGAATAATACAATTTTTCACTCTGGCTGTCCGAGTTATTTTAACTTCACATTCACTTTTTGTCACTGGACACTACTGCTTTTAACCTTGGGATATCACCTCCTGGCGGAGGCTGCATACCAACTAACCCGGTGATTATGCAGATGCGAGAGTGTTAAAGCGGAGAACCAAGATATACCGCTACCAGCAAAAACATTCACTCACGTGTATGAGGGTTTTTTACCGAGGGACATCCCAGCGACCTGAAAACCCAGGTTAGCAGGACAAGTGATCCACCCCCCCTAGTTGATTTATAAGATAGATTCCTGAACAAAACACAGGGTTTCACATTCAATAGGCCAGACCCAAGATATGTTCAAACACAGCATCCAGGAATAGTAACAACATACAGTGTAGAGAAACTGTGCCTTGAATGCTTAAATAGATCTACACTCAAGGATAAAAAACAACACTTATCTTTATTGAAAGATGGCACTGATCTTAGGGAGTTCTTGCTAGGACCAAGAACACCACGTCATAAACGTTATATATATGCCGGTATCCATGCTGCTTATGATGAAGCATGGAATATTACGCAAGCAGAGACTGCAGAAAGAATATGAGAAATTGATTGTATTCATTTAGAGAAAACTCTCTCTGTGGTTGACAATGGGTTAACGACTCTGTCGTCCTTTATATATTCTTTGGACAGCATAGTGTCTTCTGCCATAGACATAATGGAACTGGACTTGGTCATATTGCAACATGGTCAGTCGCAATTACGATCTATCATGCTATTAGGCTGGACGTTGCAAAACCTAGGTTCAGGCTATGTGCCTTGGCGTTTAATCAATACTACGTCACTGTTTTCAGAATTCAATCTCTGATAAACAGATCAAACTGGCACAGAGGGGAGCAGACTATACGGTGCTGAGCATTGAAAAACTGGAAAGATTGCAGAATTTTACAGTAGCAGAGAAACCAGCTACTGAATGGATTATACATGGAACAATCACTCTGCCTGTTACAATTTTCCATTTTCAATATTATCTAAAACATATACCAGCAGGCACATATGAAAACATCAAGACATCCTAGGAATTACCGTACACACACAGATGTTGGAGTGGGGGGAAGGGAAGTGTTTCTTAGTGGTAAAAATTGTGAAAACGCACTAAGCGGTTCTCTCCTTTGTCAGGGTTATTAATTTACACGGGGCCTAGGATGGTTCCTCTACCAACTTATCCAGCCACTTGCAAGGTTCACCAGCTGCAGTGATTTATCCAATGTTTGGACAACTTTCTAATGGAAGTTATCTCATGTTGAATGATTACAGCTGCTGTGGCATGTTGCCAGGTTTACCCTATCTAGTAACTGTGTCAGCCAGGGTCACTTGCTATATGCAAGTATTGTTATCAAAAACCAAGACAGACAGGGAGTCGCCTTTATGGCCTTTACCGAACATCTCTTCTATACGAATTGATACTTTAAGCAGAATGAAAGCCATTCTTTTGCAAAAAACGGTGCCACTGACCCCGGCCAAAGAGACCCATGATCTGCAAGTTGCAAGGACTTCTGCCGAGATACATGCCCTAGTAACTACAAACTGCCCTGTACATTTCTCAGAAATGCTAAATCGTATCGTAAACGTGTCTGATACGAGTCGTATTGTACACGTATTTAAGACCGTATTTTCTGGACTGTTAGCACCTTTTGAAGCAGTCCTAGGAATATTTCCAAACTTCGTTCTCTCAGTGTTTGGCGGACTACCTCTAATTTTGGGACTCGCTGCAGGGATACTATTTTTGGTCCTACTGCTGCGATATGGCAAGCCAATTCACCAGGGACACCCAGTTCTCCATGGAGACAACTCTACAGGCGATGAAGTGTCGTGAGCGCATCATCCAAATTTTGGGATTAACTTGTTTACGAGAATTAAATACCACATGGGTTCTGTCATTCAGTCCAATCTGGCAAAATTGCATCTTACCTGTTCCACGCTGCCTGCTATGCGGAGAAGAATGCGTGCTAGACATCTGTCTAACACTCCCATCAGTCATGCCAATGGATGTTGATACTTTGCTTGAACCAGTAACGGCCCATGCACTTTGTTGTCCCCAACGACTACCAATTCTGATGACGGCATTCATTGAGATCTTTCAGACGCAAAATGCTGACAGTGAGGTACGAGAGGAAACAGGCGCACAGGTACCATCCGCTATGAACATTACTAATGCGACCAATGCTGAAGGCGATGCTTCACATCTATGTGTGGTTAATCTTCTAAACGAGGTAATCCAACTTTCACCTACAATGGTAGATGACCTTTTTACAGACTTAGAAGATTTGATTGTTTCTCCAAACAATAACACTGACTTTTGATTTGGCACACAGTGTTCTGAGAGACTTTGAATTTTTTGACCTTCATTGTTAAAAACAAAGAACTTTTCCTATGATTAAATTTTTTTCTCCAAATTAGTTTTTTTCATTTTTTGGCACAAAGTAATCTGCTTAAAGTAGAACTATTCATAGAGAACAAGAATTCTTTGAATACTTCCAAGAGGCAATATTTGACCTTGTCCACATACAAACAGTTTTATGTAATCTGACATGAAATGGTTTCAGCTTTTTTTTCTTATGTATTCACGAGCCATTTCATAAATGTATATTTTCATGATTCATTCATTTAGCATTCAAAATGTGAATATATGCTTCGAATGAAACATTGCTATAATGCATACAGCACAAATGCATCTTTTATGTGTACAACCAGTTCAAATGCATTTTTAAGTGTTTTTGGGTGGGTTTTAACACTTCATGTTTAGATATGTTTAACATGTTTAAAACTTAGTAATGTCATACATAAGAAAGTGGAGTGGGTGTTGTATGGTGTTTTAGATTCCAAATGAATTTTCCAGATTCATGCCCTTATATAGGTACAATCCACGTTGCCCTTATATAGGCATAGAAATCAAGCCCTTATTTAGGCATAGCCCCTGCTACCCAAATACAGGCATGGCTACTTCCATCCGTTCATCTACGTCACATCGGTTTCTGGGAAAACCAGACTCTTAAGCTGAAGGGACTTCCCCTAGCCTGGATATTGATTTCTCCAAGAAACTGATTATTATGCATGAACATCTATTCCTTAGGGGTTTATCCATGACGTTCATATGCCCGACTTTATGTCAAAGCCGGCATTCCTAAACACCTTCAAGGTATAAATATACCTTCACTTACTATGGCAAAGCAAGGTATGGTTCGGTGCAGTTCGACTACCTACTTGCCCGACGCAGCTCGCTACGGTTGGCCTAACGGATAAGGCGCTCGACCTCGGACCTGGGGAACTTGGTTCGAGTCTCGGTAACGACGCCAAAAACCCCCTGTGATTCTGGGCAAATCACTTAATCTCCCCGTGCCTAAAAAAATGAAAGTGTGTCCTCATGTAACGTAACTGGTGCTATGGAAAGCGCTCTGATAACTGATTCGGTTTGGTTCTAGTTCGCGCTATATAAAAACTCTGCAAAAAAAAAAACAAAAAAAAAGCAAGTGTTGAAGGAAACCGACTCTCCAGCTGACGCACTGACAAGAAGCTGTCCTCCCTTGCTGAGAATCCAGCTCCAGTGTTTCTGACTCCCCCTACGGGGTGTTGGGAAATTGAGTCCCGAGACAGCGATACCAACCTCTTTCATTCTAAGGTATGGAGCTGATTAGAACCTAGAGAAACCTTTGGCAATTCTTGGCAAGAACTAAAATTTATGCTAAGCAGCACTTACTTCTTCCCTGGTACAAGACCTAGGTTAGGTACATTGGGGTAGGCGTATTTTAGAAACACCAGATGAGTATTTTTATATATGTCATAGCACTAGACAATGCTATTACAGTATTATTTTATAATACTATTCTCGCTGTACGCATTATACTTTGCATTCTGTCTAACGATTGTAGCAGTTCACCTCTCTTGCATGAGAAGGAAGACTGTTCAATAAACCCTTTTATTGAAAACTCCTGTCTCACTATTTCTCTGCAAGTCTGTAGAAACGAAGCATGCACGATTGACTGAGTGTACTAGTTATCTATTGTTTCCATGACTCTGAAGATATTTGTTCCAGTCCTAGGGAAACAAAGTTGTCATTTTTATGCGGTTGCCAGAAACGAATCCCTTCTTAAGAATTCGAGAAAGTTTCTAGTGACCTCTGAGCTAGCTGGCACTCACAATTAAGTTTAGTATATTCGATAGAGACATACTGACCTCAGTCCTATGTCACTTCTATAGGATATATTATTCCAATGCGCAGAGCTTTTTGGGAATATAGGAACTATACTACATGGCGCCCAGCGTTTGGTAAGGCACTAATTTAACGCTAGATACTAAAGTAACTCAGTTGTGTGTTTCTCAGAGACCGCATACTCAAAATACTCCAATAGACGTCTGAAGTGGGTAAGGGATAATATCCGCCATAGCTGAGTACGACGAAAATCCTATATATTAGCTTTTTGGTTTGTTCAACGTTGAAGGATACAGTGTTCCAAAATATTGTGAACCTTATCTTTGTTTCCTTGAAACTTGCTCTGCAAACTTTCAGTCAACAAGGTCGAATAACTGCAACATCACCAAGAACGGTGGAGCTGTGGCTGATCCAGCAGCTTTGAACATAACAGGTTTTAATGACACCGACGAAGATGCTCTAAGCATTCCTCTGAATTTAAGGAAATCTATCACTATAAAACTTATAAAAAATGGCCTAACATCAAGAGGTGGTAGGACAGTTTTTGTGATAGAGGCACATGAATATCACCAGACAGAGGTTTTCTTTTTATGGATAGTCTTACCTGAAGCAAATCCAGTAACACATGTTTAATTTCTACAAAGAAGATGAGCCACCAGAGGAATATATTCCTTTCGAGGATATTGAAATTCCACTCACATACTCACAATTAAGTTTAGAATATTGGATAGAGACATACTGACCTCAGTCCTATGTCACATCTATAGGATATATTATTCCAATGTGCAGAGCCTATTGTGAATATAGGAACTACACCACAGACCGAGGGCTGAAGCAATTGGTCAACTGTGTTCTTGGGTGAAATGTATTTACTTGGCAAAAAAGGGCATGTTATTTATGCATTCATTGGTCACCAGGGATCATCCTAGCTTGAGGGACATATGTTCTTGCTCTCAGGGGCGGGCCCCCTTGTACAGCATGGGGGCCTCAATGTAGGGGACATAGTGCGTGCTTGAGGGTGGGAACTCTGGGGAGGCCTTTGAGCTGGGCGTTTCCACGTCCTCCCCCTGTTTACACAGGACTGAATTGCCAGTCCAAGGTGTGGGATGAGGGGGAAAAGGCAAATTATCATCACCAGTGATTGCCCCTGTGCGGGGTGTGGCCTCTCGGCTCCCTCTCCAGTGAGCAGTTAGGTGCAGGGAGGGGTGCCTTAGGGGGCGCAGCTCCTCCCTGCGTGGAAGCAGGAGGCAGGTGCACATTATCTGGGGCACCTTGCGTGATGGAGGGGGAGTTGAGCATTAATGTTTATCTTTGTGTCCCCAGGTAGCTATACAGTCCTGGGACTAACGAGAACGGCACAGTGTGAGTGCACACAAACAGACGAGATTGCTCACAGCAGGTAGGTAGAGCTGATCTGAAACCCATTAACGCTAAGAGCAGCTTAGGAAGGGGCAACAAAGGACGTGCAAATGGACTTGAGGGAAGTTAGTAATGATTTAATTTATAACAGGAGCAGCACGTATCTAGGAAGAGCGAGCCGGGATTAATAGGCGGGCATCTTGTAGGAGAGAGGAGTCACAGGGGCTTTTCCAGGTATGCGTACGCAGGCACGCATGCCTGAAAAGGGCAGCAAGCGAGCACCTACACCGAAAATCCTACGTGGAGGATTGTGGGGCGAGGCGGGTGAGAGCTATCTGGGATTTAGCAACCCTATTAGACCAACGCAGAGTGGCTACCTATGAGTAGGGATACAGTGGCTAATGTGGCGTTTTTTTCCATCTTTGCATTCAGAATAATCGTCGATCTTTTGGTAGGGCGCACACCAGCATCAGGTTACAACAACGTTAATACACGGAATAAGTAAGAATGGGAAAGCGGGGTGTGGAGTGAGGACGTGTTGGAGGCATGGGGCACACTTTGGGCCAGTCTGAAGTAGTTGTGCAGATGTGGGGTCTTGTCTTACACAGTTTTATCTCCTTCAGATCGGTCACGTGGTGGCTTTCGTCCCAGAGAGCAGCATGGATAGCCATTTTCCCAGATGTCTCCGGTGGAGGATTCACTGCCAGGCACATCGCAGGATACACGATGGGCTGCTTTCCTACAGATGGCCAAGACGAAGGGGTGGGCTCAGGGAATCTTGCACTCGCACGAGCCGGAAGATTCGAGGGCCGTCATCGACAGTCCCGTCGAGGAGCAGCAGACGAACAGATGCAGGACCTTCTAGGCCAAAACGGGCACGTAGACCCACCAACAAAGACCTCCCAGCCGATTTGATACAAGGAGTAAGGAGAGCCCTGCTGTTTCTGGTTCATATACTGTGGGAGGAAAGGTGAATTTGCTCAGAACCCACGACTCGCCGCACCCGCTCTGCGGGTGCCGCTTCGCGAACTGTGTCCCTACCTGTGCTTCTCCTGCAGCCTGGGCTTCTGGGGCATGTTGGAAAAGGAGAGCGAGCGCTGAACGCCAACAGGGACTCGAAGTACCAGGAGTCCCTGCCTGACCCATCACATCTGGTCCGCGTTCGGCGGTCAGCCCCGCCACAGGCAGCTACACTAATTTAATCTTCGTGTAGCCCTTGCTTTCTGGGAGCCGCTTTGATACAAGGAGTAAGGAGAGCCCTGCTGTTTCTGGTTCATATACTGTGGGAGCAAAGGTGACTTTGCTCAGAACCCAAGACTCGCCGCACCCGCTCTGCGGGTGCCGCTTCGCGAACTGTGTCCCTACCTGTGCTTCTCCTGCAGCCTGGGCTTCTGGGGCGTGTTGGAAAAGGAGAGTGAGCGCTGAACGCCGGCAGGGACACGAAGTACCAGGAGTCCCTGCCTGACCCATCACACCTGGCCCGCGTTCGGCAGTCAGCCCCGCCCACAGGCAGTTACCCGTCATACAAAGGATAAGCCCGGGACAAGGGCGGGACCGTCCAAGGTCGTCACAGGCCGGAGGAGGCCGGGCTGGGCCACCCCCCTAAGGCTCGGAACATTGATAGGTGGGGCAGGTAATGTGTATTGTATGTTGTGGTTTATAGTTCATAGTTTCCAGAGCTAAGAGTGATATATTGTTCCGCCTACATCCCTTGCTTGTTGTAACTGGCATAACTGTGTTCTAACTGCCAAGATGTTGACCGTAGGGAAAGGGAAAAAAAGTGCGACTAGCTGCACAGGTGGGTCTATAACTAGGACCATGGATGAATTTATAACCAGGGCTGCAAATGTGTTGGAACGCAAGATAGCTTACACCGAGAAGAGACTGTCGACCGATGCCTCTTTTCTCAAGCGTTCCTCCCTCGGTACTATCAGGGATGTTGTTACCCCCGAACAGTTACGTCCCAATACCCCTCTGGTAGAAAATAGGATGGATTCTAGTAGATCGGTGGAGGCCATTGACCTATCTGATGATTGTTCCACAGTGGCTACTCCCACTATGAGTCCTTTATTTGATGTTAGCTCCAGAAAAACACACACCGCCTCCAGCAAGCGGGGAAAAAGGAAGCGGGGTGTACAAAGGGGCAGGTGCCCGAAATTTATTAAAAACTCTAACTCTAGTAGGGCAGCTGCTACATTTATCCAGCCTGCTACAGATGGCAAGTCCCACTCTAGTGAGGTTCGAGAGATGCAGCCTCCCGAACTGGTCCAGCACCTGCCGCCAACGGCACAGCTCCCTCACAACTTATTTGGCCAGATTGAGCACTTGATGAAGTCACTGATGCTCCCCCTGTTTGAAAGAATCAAACTAGTCCTTGAAAATCTGGGGAAATTAGAAAAAATTGTGGAGGCTAACTCCGTTGTTATACAAAAAGGCTTGGACCGTGGGATAGCCCCAATCATCCAGCCCAGGGAGGGCCAGTGATCGCTCCAGCTGAAACCCCTGTACTTAGATAAAATCCCAGATTGTACCACCGTCAGCACTCGCCCTGCAGGCTCCTATTACTGTTGCCCCCCTGCTGTCTGGTTGTTGCTCCCTAGCGCGGCAGGTCACCCTGGTGGCCAAGGAGGGGAGATGGCAACGGGAGTTCATTGGCATCTTCATACTTCTTATGCATGGGCTGGATGGTTTAGACACAAGGAAGATGGGCAGGAAGGAGGATGAGAAAAAGGTGAAATATCAAATCTGATAGAGACTACGAGCCGCAGATTTCTTCACGTAGTATTATCCCCAGGCATGAGACTGGATCCGTAAAACTTTTTGCCACAGCATCCCTGCTCGCCGGGGGAGGGTCGGCATCTCGTGACTCCACCCAGGTGTCGTCCGCGCACGTGACGTCAGCGATGTCACATAAGCCCCACCCTGGCGCACCTACATCAGTTTTTTCCTTTTCCGCGTGCAACGCGGATCCGGTCTCTGTTGGGGCCTGATTGGGCCCCTTTTTCTCCCTCATTGTACTATTTTTTGGTGAACAGTGTGCGAATGCCTTCTGGCTTTAAGACTTGCACGTCGTGTGGGCGTCTTATGTCGGCGATGGACCCTCACCTCATTTTATGTGGTGTTTAGGGAAGATCACGGCACCACTGATTGTGAGGCGTGCCAACAGTTGAAGCCGAAGTTGTGGCGGGAGCGCCCGATGAAACTACTCTCGGCGCGTCTCTCAAGGTCCGCCTCATCCCCTTGTTCAGTCTCGGTGGACGATTTCAGATACGGCCGTCGTCGTCATCCTCGTCCCTCTCCGATGTCGCAAGAGCGTCGCTCCCCGGCAGGTAAGTGTCGCGGTTTGTCCCCGGGGGCTTTTGTTTGGCCTGCCAGGAGCGTGGGCTCCCCGCAGGTGATCTGCCCCGCATGTCATCCTCCTATCCACCGTTTACCGGTGAAGGGGCGTTGAGAGTCCAGATGGAGACTTATGCGGCGGCCTTGCAGGTCTCGCTGGCGTCTCTTCCTCCTTCCCCTGCTCGGGTGTCAGCGGATCCCTTGCCTTGCGCGGGGTCCTCCACGGCGTCGCTGGTGGCTCTGGCCCCGGCGCCGACTGGTTCGGCTCCAGACTTGGACGATGTGGTGCTGTTGGGGTGCAGCCTTTCGGGGGTCCCTCCTTTGGACCATGGCGCCTCTGCCTCGCCACAAACTCCTGCAGGAGTCTCTGTGGTGCCGTGGGAGGTCGCCGGGGCTTGGGTCGCATCCCCGAGCCACTCTCGGTCCTTGGGCAGGGTGATCCTGTCTATGGCCGAGGTGACGCTGCTTCGGCACCGGCAGCTGCTGGACCGGGCAGCGCCATAGGGGTCAGTGGACCCTCCTCGTCCTGCTCAGGGTCGAGGCTGGATGGGGACCCCTCGTCCTCCTCCGGGCCTTTCTCATCCCTCCACAAAGGTGGCTGCCTCGTCGGAGGGCAAGTCGGAGGTTGAGTCGGCCCTGGCTGCGTGGCATGGATTGCTGGGCCACCTCTGTCACATGCTGGGCCGAGGCTGGCTGAGGCCTTCGTGTCACTCCCCTGGTCCCTCTCGTTCCTCCACGCAGGCGGCTGCCTCGGCGGAGGTCGAGTCTGCGCCTTTCCGGCGCTGCCCCTTGGCCACTTCAGATCCGGCCCGCTCCGGTCCCCGTTGCGGTGTGGCTTCGAGGAGCCCTATCCGGCGTCTCCTTCGGCGTCGGATGCCGCTGCCGTCCGGCCTCAGGCAGCGGACTCTACGGCACCAGACAGGCATCGTATTGCGGATTCGTCTTTGGATGCTCCCTCTTCTTCGGAGGTTGGTGCATACTGGTGTCATCCTCCCCGGAGACAGGTTGCCGCGTGGTGGTGTTTTTGCCGGCGTCACCAAAGGGTGCCTCCCCACCATTCCCGCGAGCAGGGTGGTCGCCAGAGGAGAGACAGGTTCCCCACTCTTCAGTCCCTACTCACTTCCAGGTCTGGCCTTTGCCCGCCTTGCTTGCCTTCAGAGACAGCCGCCTTAGTTTACAGCCGTCGCCACGGAGGAGCTGCTTTCTCTACCGTGGGGCTCTACAGAGGCGGGTGCGGCCTTCGCTCACACGGTGTCCATGGTTGTGGGCATTCTGCACATGGGTGACCCAGTTGCTCATTTTCCGGCAGACCGTCTCTTGGAGGTTCTCCACCAGGGCTCTGGTGGGAGGGAGCTGTTGCTTCCGTTTGAGGGATCGCTTCTTTCTTCCCTGACGGGGGCCTGGAGGCGCCCCGCCTCAGGGGATCCGGTGCCTCAACACCTTCTGCATGGCACCTTCCTGCGCCGTGTGACCCGGCATGTCTTTCCCTCCATCCCTTTGCCTCAAGTCCACTTTTGCGGACTGCTTTTCCCTCCCTGCCACTACTGTTGACTCTGCTGCCAGGCTGGACTCTTGGAGGTACAACATGTTCTCTAACAAAAGAGAGGGACCCAAATAGACCCAAAGGGGTAGGGTACCGGAAGACAAAATGTCAGTAAAGTTTCCCCTTTGGGTGAACTTTTAAATAAACCACTGTTTACCACTAAGTATACATAGACTACATACATTCACATAAACTAGGAGCAGATAATGATCAACATGAAACAGTCATACAAAAATGTACATTTTATTTTGGTAAATTTTTTAAAACGAAAGGTTAAAAACATTTGTAACACATCAAATTATCATATTACAGAACAAGGGACAACACACACGGAAAATGATTCCAATTAAAATATGAGGAAGAAATCACTAGAACGAATTGATAGATAATTCCTGCTCCAAATTATACACTAGATTTCTTAGTTACATGAGTGTCATTCCATAATAGCTTAGTGTTTCTCCAAACAAACAATTGCATCGACGCGTTTCGGTTAAGGCATGTTCATGTTCAAAGCCAAAAACCTTCTTCAGGATTAAAATAATAATGTCCCAATAATACACAATCTTCTTGATCAGCAAATGGATATTTTCAACGGTACTGCTAGAATCAGCTACCTTCGAAAAGTACCTCAAAAATACGTTTCCGATGTGCGTATAAAAATATACTGCACTCTATCACCAAAGACGGCTAGATCCCGTTCTTCGTGGTTATGGCCAGAAGGATCTTCTCTTCTCATCTGAGCCAGACCGCCCGCAGCCTGCTCGTATGGATTTGAGAGCCTCAACGTGGGGTTCTGTGTCCTGTTCGCCTCGACCAGCTCTGCCCTGCGGGCCCTTAACACCTTATGTGTGTTGGATAGGGCCTCCTCTTGTTTGTGGGACTCGACTGAGTCCTTGGGATCCGCAGCTTCACAGGAGACTGTTCAGGTAGACTTACGGCATCATGCGTTGGATGGCCGGGAACTAGCAGTGTTTATTCTCCGCTCCGCTCTGGACATCTCGGAGGTGCTAGGCCAGGCCATGGCTTCCTCAGTCACCCTCCGTCGCCATGCTTGGCTTCGGGACGGTGTGTTCCCTGAAAATGTTCGGTAGCGGCTGATTGATCTTCCGTTCAATGGCACCCTGTTTTTCCATGCCCCGGCAGAAACTGCCATCCAAAGGTTCTTGGCAGGGCTCCATCCCCCTCATCCACCTCCTCCGTATCCTCCTCCTTCCCCTCCTCATTGATTGCTGAGTTGAGCTAGTTCTGGACCTTCTTTTGGGCCGGTTGCCCTTGCTGTGGAGTGTGTTTCATGGCCATTCGAGTCTTCCTTGCTGGGACTGTGGCATTGTTGGCTGCTAGACGGCCCCTTTGTCGACTGTGTCTGTATGGACTTGGCCCTCAGATTAGGCCTTCTGTTTTCTCTTGGGCTGCTTAGCAAGTCTTCTGAGGGGGTTTCTTCCCCGTGGCTCTTTCGTTCCTTCCTCTGCTGCAGACATTTCTTCCAAAGAGGGTTCCCATGTCTTGGGACTTACCTTACCCTTTGTGGGGTAGTGGTAGCTGTTATATAGCTTGCATTCTGCTCAGGAGTTCAGGTCGCCTTCGGGCCCATGCTCTCCGTGGCGTTTACGTATGTTGCTATTGCTTCTTTGGGCCATGTACGCGGACCCCTCGTTGTAGTGAGCCCAGGCCTTTCCCCAACTTCCCGCTCCTGTCCTGCGGGCTTGGATGGTTCTGTGTTTCTCCCTTGTCAGGCGTTGCTTGACGGTCTTCTTGGGACCCGGGGCTGTTCTTCTTGCTCTTGGCGGCTTATTACCGTCAGCGCCACTCTGTCTGGTTTGTTGCCTTCCGTCTAGGGTGGGCTCGCCTTCCTTTCCCTCGTTTCCTTGGGCCCTCTGGGCTTTCTCTTCCTCTGCCTTGTCCTGGCATTGGATGGAAGCTCTGTTGCCCTGTAATGAAGTGGGGTACTTTGGCCTCTCTGGCCTTGCCCTTGGCTCCCCTGTGGTGAGTGCAGGGGCTTCTTATGTCTTCTTTTTTCTCTTCCTACATCCCTCTTGGGGTCGGTGGTGTTCTGCATGTAGGGGTTCCTCTTGCCTGGAATGGACGGGGCTTTTCGCCTTGTCAGTGGCTCGGGTCCCCTGTTGGGCCCTCTTTGATGTCCAGGCTGGTGGGGTCCTTTCGCAGTCCCTCCTTCCCCTTGGGTATTGCTAGGGTATCTATTCTACGTGAAAGAAGCTGCGGCTTGTAGTCTCTATCAGATGTACGAGTTACTTACCTTCGGTAACGGTGTATCTGGTAGAGACAATTCTAGCCGCAGATTCCTTCACGACCCATCCTTCCTCCCTGTTCTGCAAGGACCTTTGGCTTGGTCTTCTGCACTCGCCTCCCGTGGGTTGCTAGGCCTTCTGTGAGTGCATTCTTTTGCCCTTTTTGACGTGAGGATATGTCTGTTTCTCTTTCCTTTCCTCCTCTTTGGCGCATTGCAGGATGGGGTTATGGGTGCTCCTGTGCCCCTATGCTCTGGTCCAGGATCAGA
The DNA here is from genome assembly GCF_964261635.1 of Lissotriton helveticus. NCBI lineage: Eukaryota > Metazoa > Chordata > Amphibia > Caudata > Salamandridae > Lissotriton > Lissotriton helveticus. Next base: position 1,920,788,571 of record NC_136065.1, read on the forward strand.
GCTTGCCTTCTCTCCGTTTCCTCCTCTTCCTGTCCCCTGTGATTACTACGGGTGCTGGCCCCTCTCCTCTTCTCTGTCTCTTCAACCATTACTGTGAGGCCCCGGGGATCAAAAGGATTAGTGGTCTGCTTCTGAATTTATGCCTGCTGGTCTTCTACCTGCCACCCCATGGACTCAGTTTTCACCATGCTCCTGAATGGGTAATACTGACTTTGAGATGCCTCTGCCTGAAATCGAAGGGTGTGGTGGTAGTGCAGAAAGTTAAAGAAAATAGCCTTCTCAACAGTCATTAATTGATTGAGTCACTTAAAGCCAGGGCCACTGGAATTATGAGTTTCTGCAGCAGAAGCGTTTTCCACATAATTATCAGTTTACGGCATCTGCTACATAATCTGCAGATTTCAACAAAAAAAAACAGATTCCAGCTCAAACGGAGAAAAAGTTACTTAAAGCGTGAAAAAGTGATCTGGAGCAGTGGTAGGCCCTTTGCAAAGATTGACGGATAATCTTGTAGTTGGTTATTGCTGTATTTGGGTGTTAAACTGGTACTAATGAGGTGAAATATTTCCCCTGACACTTACCTTGAGTTAAAATGACAAAATAATGAAGAAATATGGTGTACTTTACATATGAAGACACTAGTAGCCAGGTTGTAGTTTCTTGTAGTCTTCTTTATTAATCCATGTCTTGTAACATCAAACATTGATCATCCAAGTACAACTCTTAATCCAGCTCTAGTAACTCCTATGCCAGCCCCACCAGGAGCAGCCTGCCTAGCTGCTCAGCCCATCTCCAACTGTCACACATTCATCCACACAGTCACCCAGGCATTCCATTCATCACAGGCACACCAACATTCCGTCACCATCTCTTGCTCTGGCTGAGCAGCTAGGAAGACCTAGGCAGATTCACATGAGAATGTAAATCTAAGGATACAACATTATCCCTTTCCTTTAAAATAAAAACAAAACTTACAATCAATAAAGAAAAGAACTATACACAAAAAGAGATAATGTTCATAACTAAGGGATGAGAACACATTTAAAACATCACCAAAGAGAGAACAAAGCAAACAAGAAAAGATGGAGAAAATACTACATATTAAAAACATGCATCTAAAACCCCCATCCTCCCTCATGAACATAGTTAAAATACATTAGATATGAACCATCAGACAATATCAAAATCAGACAATATCAAAATTGGGAAGGAAAAACAGCAACATTACATTTCAAATCAGAAATAACCCCATCCTTCCCCAATAACACAAAAGAACAATTTAGTAGTGAACGGTGCACACACCCCACGACAAACACCCGAGGCCAGAAACGAACATCAGGGGTGAACAAACACTACAAATACACGTGTACCACAATATGGACTACATAGAGGGTACACACACAGCGAGGCGCAGGGCGACTTACACATGACAACACCTGAAGCGCAGGCCGACTTACACAGGACAACACGTGAGGCGCAGGGCGACTTACACACAACAACATCTGAAGCGCAGGGCGAATTACACAGGACAACATGTGAGGGGCAGGGTGACTTACACACATACAAACATAAGAGACATGCAGCGCAAAGTGTCTAGCCAACACATAACATAAGAAAATGGAAGCCATCCACCAAACCTGTGATGTCCACCCACCAGGAGACTGAGACGTCCCAAGCGGGAAACATCCTTTACGACGCAACTTTTACCACGCAGTGCCTTTACAACGCAGGTTTTTCAACGCAAGTCATTACAACGAATTGCACTGGGGGCGCTCAAGGATAGGTAATAGTTTAATTTACTATCCAACACCTTCCCTACTATCCACGGGGACTGGAGTTGGAATAGTAAATTAAACTATTCACTATCCAGCACCCCCCAAGGCAAGTCGTTGTAACGACTTGCGTTGAAAAAGCTGCATTGTAAAGCATGCGTGGTAACAACGTACATCGTCCCAAGCTATAAATAGCGTAAAAACTGTGGAATCACAACATAAACACAATGTAGTGCATACACAATAACTTTTAAACACAGCACAGAAAATGACCCTCAAAAGACCCATGTGCCCTTATGCGATACTGCAGTAGGTGAAATCTAACCAGAGCAGCCACGAAACAAAAACAAGCACACTCCCAAGCTGCATTAAACCATTGACGTTATACAATAACAGGCATTTAACCAATTACACAGCATAGTTGAGAAATCGGCTTTTAACCAATTACACAACATAGTAGAGAAATCCCCCAGAATAGACACTTCTTAATTTGAAAATGAAAGACATCCCTTGAAAAACGTCACTGCAACTTTGAAAAGAAGAACATGCCCTGAAAAGTCATTACATGTTTTGGAAAAGAAGAAAATGCCTTGCAATTAAAAACATGCTTTGCAATGAAGAACATGCCTTGCTGACAACACTACATACTTTGAGATTGAAGAACACTGTGTAAAAACCGGACACACCAAACGCTGGATTCTGGGACCTCATAAAATGTTTCCGCCGAAAAAGTACCTTTAATTAGTTGAAAATGACAATAACGTATGCCACTGCTACAATGCTGACAACCGTAAACATGTCTGCACCGCCCTTCTTGTTGCACTTGACACGCGACAATGTTGTTCTCATCTTTCCAAGCTTTACTGTGTACTATGTCTCAGCTCAATGACGATTATGATATCCAAGATGGCGGCACGTTTTTTCGCGTCATGCCGGGTGGCTAACGGCACGCTGGAGCGCCAAAACGAAGGGAAGTTCGCCGGAGCAGAAGCAGTCCTGGACGTCAGAAAGCAAATGACACAGGACAAATTGAAGAGCATCCGCACGCGTCACCGAAGGGAGACCAGGTAAGCTCGTGCTAGTTTTTTTAAATAGATAAACAGCGGTTGAACTGCCAAGAGACCAGGGGGCAGCCAGAAATTAATAAAAATAAAGTGAACTCACCCCCAAATGACCTCACCAAAAACGCAGAGCTCAAAACCACAAACTCCCTTCATCCCCCTCCTGCTACCTACTGCCGCCATAGGTTAAATCTCACTGTCTGCGTGCTGATTGCAATCACCACAGCACACATGACTCGGCTCTCAGAGGACCTGAACTGCTGGTACCAAAACCATTTCGATAGAAAAAACATTGTGAGTTTCATGCATAAAAAGATACATCAGTAGATAACATCGAAGTTAAACATCACGTTTCCTGTTTCTTTTGACTTCTTGCAGATAATCCTCATATACCACGAAAAACAAAACCAAATAAGCGAAATGTCCCACGCAGTCTAAAATAAATGTAAGCTGCAATCTCCAAATCAATTTGTGGAAATGTAAAAACACAAATCAAAATCCACTTTGTAGAATGTGCTTAGTGGTGTGCTCCTTGAGACAAAGCACAATACATATCTGGCTTTCAGTCAACGATTCCTTGTACAATTGACTTCAGATTGTGAAAATAATCCATGGTCACACCAGTATCCTCTTTGTAAAATGACCATAACTGTGTTTTCCAGGCACAAATCTTAAAACCACATCGCTCCTATGTGGCACCTGTGAGATCACTTCACTGAGTTAAACACAAACTCATATCTAGAAACAGCCACAGTTCCTTTGTGCAGTGGATACATCCATACTGCAGATACTAAAGGAAGTGGTAGGGTGAATCTTAAATCATTCATACCCTAACATACAGACCATACCTGTGGTCAAGTCCATGGAGTAAGATCAGGCAGGACGCAGGTTGGGGCCGTCCGATGACAGGACACTGGTGGGGCTGACTTGCCTTTTACTCCATACTGCTTCATGTATTTTTCTTTTTTTTCCTCTGTAGTTGCGCTAGTTACATTGTTTTCATAGGAGTCTCTGGGTTACTGTTCAGTCCTTAAGTACGCTTTGGTTCAGGTCCTCGTCGCCAAAAATATGTTGTACTTTACATATGAAGCCTGTAGTAGCCAGGTTGTAATTTCTTGTAGTCTTCTTTATTAATCCATGTCTTGTAACATCAAACAGGGACCATCCAAGTACAACTCTTAATCCAGCTCTAGTAACTCCTATGCCAGCCCCACCAGGAGCAGCCTGCCTAGCTGCTCAGCCCATCTCCAACTGCCACACACTCATCCACACAGTCACCCAGGCATTCCATTCATCACAGGCACACCAACATGTCATCACCATCTCTTGCTCTGGCTGAGCAGCTAGGAAGACCTAGGCAGATTCACATGAGAATGTAAATCTAAGGATACAACATAATGCTAACTACAAAATGTGGTGTACTGTTTCTTTCCTCATAGTTTACCTTTTTTGCTGCATAATTTAGTCAAACCTGCTGCATAATGTTGTCCTCTTCTGCTGAATAATTCCAGTGGCTCTGCTTAAAGCTTCATGGTGGCAAAGATCAATGAATCATTTGTAGAGCGCACTACTCAACCGTGAGGGTCTGCAGGCGCTGAGGGGGCGGGGGTGCAGATTAAGCATGGGCGGATCTAGCGGATCTCGCGTACGCGAATTTGCGAATTTACGGATTCGCAATACGCAAAATCCGCGAACTCTCGCGGATTAGCGGATTTTTACGTTTTTTGTGTTGGCGAGCGTTCGCGAGGATTTGTGGACCATTTCGCACTTAGGAACTTTCTTTTCGGCTCGCAACGGCCGCGACTATGTTGCTTCTACGTCTGGTTTATCATCACAGGTTCACAGCACCCTCTGTTTCACCACTGCCACCCTCTGGTACACCCATGCCACCCTCTGGTACATCCTCACTGCCACCCATTATGTTTGCTTATCACTGTAGATTATGGGGGTGAAAAAAAGCAAGCACACCTGCCCTGCTTCAACTGCCATGAATTAATTTGGGGTTGATTAATGTGTCAGTGATTTAGAAACTTCCAGTCTGGCTGGTACCTGCTTCCTTCCTTATCTGTAATTTGCTTTCGGTTGCAGTGAAAGCAAGCACACCTGCCCTTCTTCAACTGCCATGAATTAATTTGGGGGTGATTAATGTGTCAGTAATTTTGAAACTTCCAGTCTGGCTGGCACCCGCTTCCTTCCTTATCTGTAATTTGCTTTCTGTTGCAGTGCAATTTTTTTTCACAGGATCTTTATGGTCTACTTGTAGCTATTCTATGAGCCTGCTGTTTGGGTCATAGCAGGGTCATAGAATAGTTGCAAATAGGCAACTGAACTCTGGAGGGGCCTCTCAGGAAGCACTAGAGTGAATGGTTACTAATGTTAAGTTTGAACTTTTGCACCTGGTGATTGCTTTCAGTTTAGCAAAAATCGTTTTTCTGCAATTTCGCGCAATTTGCGGGGCGCGAATCCGTGCGAGATCGTTTTCGGAAGCCGCGAATGCACAATTTTTTTTTGCGGCGTGTATGTTTGCGTGATTTTTTGCGTGTTCGCAAGGCGCTTGTAATGATACGTTTGCGAACTTACCCACGCGGTCGTACACGGGCGCGGCCATCTTGTTTGCGTGACGTAATTCCGTTTTCGGCCGCTATGTGTAATCTCGCAAAGTGTGCTGCTCGCTAGTACGATTTCACGCGTGATCGCGAGGAAAATCTCGCGCGAACTTACCCACACGGTCGTGAATGGGCGCGGCCATCTTGTTTCTCATTCATTGCTATGGTTCTGGGCATGCTTTCTGTATCCTCTCTGAATCTCTGCCATCCTTTGCTTGTTTGAAGTTTATTTGATCTATTTTACTTATTATCTATCCCTCTATTTTTCTAGCTCTATATTTTTGTGTTTTCTGCTACTTTTAGTTAATTTTAAACTACTTTTTTAAACTCTTTTCTTTTCTTCTTCCCTATTCTATTTCTTCTTTATCATTTAACTTCATTTCTGCCCAGACCATGGTAAAGGGAGCCGGGAAGCACCCTGAGAAGGGGAAGGGTCCCGCACCCCGTGCCCGGCTCCCGTGCGGGCGTTTGAGGGGGGAGCAAGTGGTGCCACGGGAGATCTTTAGCACGGAGGAGGTGGGCGCACTAATCTTCTACGTCCAGCGCCGCCTACCCAAGACCATCCTGGGAGGCGGCAAGATCGCAACCGGCTATGGCATCCGGGAGCGCCGGAAGCGGTGGGAGAAGGTGTGCCGGGCCATGTTTAAGCTCTCTGGGGTCCGGCGCACCTATAACCAGGCCACCCACCGCTGGACGGATGTCATGGACCGGGAACGGGACTTGCTGGACGCGCTCGGCGTAGAGGTCCCCGGGCTTGGTGAGTAGTAGTAGCTATTTCTAGCTATTTCATCACTACTCTGTTTTATCCGGCTCTGTTATTTGCAAATCTTTGTTCTTTACCAAGAGCTAGAATGCTGCCGATTACATTGTAGGTAAATTATATTTCAAAATCTTCTATGCATTTCAGGTGCACTGCTCTCCTTCTCAGTAGCCTTGCTTGCTACTATGCTTATTTGTTTTGTATTTTGTGTTCATTTCATTGGCCTGAGAAATTATGTATGAGTGTAGTGTAAAGATAAGAACTGCGTAATGCTAGACACTAAGGGTCATATTTTCAATTACCGGCGCATCCCTGCAAAGTAGCAGGGATGCGGCAGTAATTGTGCGCCATGCCACCACCACCCATTGGCCCAAAACGTCACAGAAGCCTTACGCATCTGTGCCGTAAAGGCGGCGCATTGCTGGAGTTGCGTGCCAACGATGGCGCAGCTCCAGCAATGCTCTGGGGTGCCCTATCTCCCCAATGCTGCATCAAGCCGTACGTCGGCTTCAAGCAGGCGCAGGGTTTGAGTCACGCATCATTGTCCTAAAAGTGACTGATTGACATCTTGTAGATTTCCCTCAGCCACTTTTAGGATTCGTTCCTGCGCAGGAACGCCCTCCCTTGCGCCGGAACGCCCCCTGATGGCGCAGGGCTTTACAACGTGATGCATCTCCCATATGCGGTTTTTTAAAATATATACGCCGCACCATGGCGACTCTTTTGTTCTGCCACTGCGTCACAAAAGTCACGCAACAATGGAGGAAAATGAGCCGCAAGGGACTTCTAAATCAGCCCCAACAGACTGAAGTCCAGTCCTTCCTTTAGACACATGACTATAAGAAGAAATAGTGGTGGTGGTCGGTGGATTGATAGTTTGAGTATTCACTGATCTGCAAGCACGATGGACTTTGTCTGTCACTTCGCGTGCTGCGGACTGCTGCCTGCCAGGCCTAGGCAAACCTTTTTAGTAGTCTGTTTATTGAGTTACATAGGAACTTTGAAAGTCAACGGTCCGCAAATCAGGCAATACGAATAACGTAGTATACCACATGAGATAGGTCAATATATCCTGTGGAATAGTTGTCTATCTATTTGCTATTTCTCCAAAATATTTTGTTATTGTTCTTTTGAAACGTTTGATTTGGTTGACAAATCTCATCCATGTTTTCTGGTCTTTCTTTCTTTCATGTTGTACATCAGCTCCCCCCAAGGGCAAGAGGACACAGGAGGAGGAGGAGGGTGCTGTTCAGGAGGATGCAGGCCAGGATCGGGCAGGCGAGGTCTCCTTTGCTGGCCCCAGTAAGTTTTAATTTTAATAAAGAGTACCTATTTTTTCCTAGCGGTCCTCATTCGATTTTTTCGAAATCGTCTTTGATCTTCTTGTAGACTGGATCTAAATTCTTATCCTGCCTCGACTATGACTCCCTGTGGTATTACTAGATTATTCTTATTAGTCTGTGTGTGTAGCTAACTAAGATTGCACATTTGGCAATTCCATTGGACTCCCATTCTAGTCAGCAATAGCTCTATGCACTGAGTGCAGTCCTCTGGGATTGTCCATAATGTCTTTTCAAGTCTTCTAAATGTTTATGCTTTGACAATTGCCAACAATAAAAAGGTGAATTGACCACCAAGAAAGAATAAGATACCACTTTACTTTTGGTTTGGATAGGAGGACAATCCATTCTACTACTGTTGCAGGGACAAATCTGCACAAACCGAACTATGAACATTAAATAGTGCATTGTTTATCAATTATAATAGGCGCAGGTGGACTTTCTTTCCACATACCTCAGTGATATCAGACTTTGAAGAACCCCCAATCTCCTTACTGACTAGATAGTGTGGCAGAGTCATTTAGCTCCCTAAGTCACCGATGATTGATCCCCAATGATCATTAGATTATCCTACGCAGGACAAGAGTACGGAGTCACAGTCAAGAAGTGTCAGAGGCACTCATGCTTGCAAAAATTCCAAAACCTTTAGCTCATCCACTCTAGTCTGGAGGACCAAAAACCACAGAGTCTATTTAAGTTTAAAAGCTTTATTACAACTAAACACATTTATTAAAATCAACTTTGTCATAAAAGTAAACGTTTAACTGAAAATGGAAAAGTGCTTAGTGCTAACGATTAATTGGACACATTTCTTGTGGTCGAGCTGAGCTCTCACCTGGTTTGAACTTGAGCTTGACCCTGATCGTGTTCTTAGAAGTCAAGCTTCTGATAGGAGAAAAAGTGTTGTGTGTTAAAAATAAAAAGCAAGCATTCATCAGTTGTGCCAAAAAGTGCAGCAAGACAACAGCCTTCCCTGGAAAAAGGGACATTTTTACTGTACAGTATACAGTTACAAATTATTACATTGTATTTCTTTTTTTTAAAATTTCTTTATTCCTCCTAGACCAAATATTATATAGTAGTGAGTGGTGTATTTCTAACATTCTTAAATGTACTTTGTAGGTGTAACATCTGGTGGCGGGGCCAGCGCGGAGGTGGTGGTGTGGGCCGAGGACTCTGGGGAGGATGCGGTAGAAGTGCCGGCGGACGTTCCTGTGAGAGTTCGCACGGTGGTGGCGGGAAGAGGTAAGCTATATATTCCTTACTTATTGAGATTGAAGACTGCATAGTGTGCTTTCTGCACGGGTGTATTACAAATCAACCAGGTAGTAGCCTCCTCGAAATGTACTTCGACTTAGCTGTGACGTTTTTGGTGAGAAGAATCCCAATAAGATCTTAGATGAACTTGATGGATGGGATGAACGAAAAGCGAAAGAAGGGTGTAAGTAAGTGTGGAAGGACGCGAAATTTTATGATGGCTGGCAAAGAAGAATGATATGTGTTTGCTTGGCCCCCGAGGTGGCTGGGAAGGAAAGAATATGGTATGGTGCATGGCTGGGTCAATGATGAAGCAAGGATGGGTGGAAGGACAACAGCCTGGGTGGGTGAAACAGAAACTGTATGTGTGCATATACTTTGAATGGATGGATGCCTGGAGCATGGTATTATCTGACTCTTAGATAGCACATGTGTATCTAGAGAGAGTAGATGGTCGCTGGATGAACTAAGTGTTACCTTGAAGAGCATGTAACACCGCACCCGCACGTCCGTTCCAGTGTAGGGAAGGCAAGGAAAAGAAATTGTAAATGTGTCCAATACTACCATGAATAGTAGCAGTAGTTTGTATTGCAACTGCAAGCACATATCCGGTTATTACGGTGGACACTCCGTACCTCTCTTAATAACTTTAGTTTAGTAGTAGTATGTCATTCATGTGTGGGTGTATCACTGTTCACTCAATAATAAGCAAAGCACCTAAAGTCATCCCATATGTCATCAAATACATCCCATGTGAAGTGATAGATAATCTAATTATTTAGCTTCTTCATTTTCCTTTTCTAGTACTCCTTTGCACTGTAGGGTGAAAGGTAAATTAATTAAGCAGTAGCCCTTGTAACAGAGTATTCTCAGTGCCACCCGTAATAGAAAAGTAATAGCTTCACCACCTGCATGTACTGGACCGGTACAGTAACGCAAGTCTGTCTCACTCATCATGGTGTGCGTCTGTTTTTCTCGGGTGCAAGTTCACTGCGCTGGCATTCTGCTGGCTTGCATAAGATAACATACCAATTTTCCTAAACAAGAGAGAAGAATAAGAATAAGACTGGTGTACTGTCATAGTCGACTGTAATGGAAGTCCATAGTGGTCGTAGAATTTGTTCATTAAACTACCACTAATGTTAGAGCAAGGATGCAGAAGTGGGAGGTTAGATAGATACTGTCCTCAATAGTTATGTACTGTGCTTTCAATTTGCTACTTGTTCTGTGACACAACTTTCGGCTCAATCACTTTGTGTTATTAATGTTAAGGAGCATTGGTTACAGACTATGTCTTTCTTTCTTCATATAGTTGCTCCTTCCAAATCGACATCACGGAGGGAGCAGGCTCGAATGGCCCGGCAACGGAGGCTGGATGCCACTGTCGCCGACTATCGGCGGCTGGTGGCCCTGGAGGAGGAGGAGGACACGCAGTCGACCGGTGCAACCACAACATCCTCGACTGGGACAGCTGCATCCTCCTCCGTGACCCCACGGGCCGCCAGCCAGCGCAGTGCTCCAGCGGTACGGAGCCGGGCTAACAAAGCCAACCGCCACCGCCAAGCAGCAAAAAGACCAGCTGCCCCCCACAGGAGCTGCAAGGCACGCCAGCGCCGCCTAGGAGTCAGAATGTCCTACCTGGAGCAGGAGGTCCTTAGGTACAAGAACTTGGTGCAGGGCCTCCGCTTCGACCTTGCCACCCTCCGCAAGGAGTATGATGCCCTGGTCGCAAAATTCACCAGCACCCTCCAGTAGTGGAGTGTCCCTTGCCCTTTTTTTAGAGACTTTTGAGGGGTGGGATTTGGGAGTTGGGTTCTTTTTGGGACTTTTCAAAGACAATCGTTGGGGTTAGGGAGGGTCTTGAGGGAGATTATTTTGTTAGGGCTACATAAATATACTTTTTTTAACTTTATCTGACCATACCTGTTTTTTACTGCTTTTCAGTCTGGTGGGTGGGGGTGTAACAGTAAGTTTGTTTTCCTGAAGAGTCCTAGGACTTTAGTAGTACTACCGTCAATCTCTCGTCTAGTCCTAATACTCCATTATACTACCTCCCACCAAACGCTTATCTTACCTGTAATTTGTGTTAGAAATTAGGGCTAGGCCCAGGGCTGGCTCCACGTGAAATGGGGATTAAGGTTGGCAATCCTGGGCGGATGAAATTTCCTCATTGCGGTGGTACTAGTGGTGTGACACAGTGGCAGTTGCATGCCTATGGAAAAAAAGAAAACGTAACCTGGTTTTTCCTTACTGTAGCATTACAACGGTTACGGTACGATCGAGAATATAGCAGGTGACAGTACACTAGGACAGTGCCACAATGTAGCCTAACAAATGGTAAAGTATTGCAAGTATAACTAGTACTTGCGTTGAATTTTTTTGACATTGGCTCCTACTACTACAAGAAATAGTACTGAAGCTGAGTAAGTCTAGAATATATCCTCGTATTCCTTCACCAGCCTGTTGCTATGACCTTATCCTCCCCAGCAAGTGTGTGGAATTATTGATGTCATTTAGTCAGACATCAAGCAAAACCACACAGCCCGGGGGAAGAGGGTTAGGATTTGGAAAATGGATGGGAATGGGGGTTTCTTTTTGGGTAGGTTTTGTTGAGAGAAGAAAAAACAAGCATTTACAATGCAATGGTTTCGCCTTTGGAAAAGTTAGAGCTATTGGCATTGTAAATGACAAAATTTGTATTTATTTGGTTTTGAAAACAGATAAATAAATGGCATTGTCATTTACATTGCCATTAGCTTAATCTCTCGTTAATGTGAGACCTATTGTACCCTACGGACGAGCTCAGCAGACAGCAGTTACTACCACACACACCCAGAGCCACACACACACACCCAAAGCCAGCCACACACCCAAAGCCAGCCACACACACCCAGAGCCAGCCACACACACCCAGAGCCAGCCACACACACCCAGAGCCAGCCACACACACCCAGAGCCAGCCACACACACCCAGAGCCAGCCACACACACACACACACCCAGAGCATTTCAGCAATAAAAAGCAAGCAGCATTCATCTAGAGCAAACTGTTCAGAATGGGGAATAATCTGCGACCTCAGATCCCCCGCAGTTATTCCCCCATTTCGATATTCAAACCTTATATTAGCACAGAACTGCTGCAACTGGTAATTACAACACTTGACATTGTCGGCAATTATAGTGTTAACGCAGCGTTTAAAGCTGACGTCATGAGACCCTAAATGGGAAAGATTGATCCTCTTGGAAACAGCGGGCTAGAATAATACTGCAATTCAATGTACATGAGATACTCACAGTAATATTTTTAGGGTCAAATGCAGGCTCCTTCGGGGGCTCGGAGGCGGCGGGCGCAGGTGCTGCGGCAGGAGCCGCCTTGGCGTCCTTCTTGGGTTCAATCTTCTTGGGGGGCATGATGGGGCCTGGAGTCTGTGGGAACTACCCCCTGCAGGAGAAAAGAAGTAGCGTTTTCAAATCAGCAGAGAAAATGAGGAGCACAGTAGTGAGGTGCGTTGAAAAGAAGCGCAGAGAAGCCAGGCAAGTGGGGGGAATGAGGCGCAGTGAATACTGACAGCTGAAGAAAAAGACGAGCAGACAAAAATGGGGACGTAGCACACCAGGGTGAATAATGAAAAGTAGATTATAGTCTTGGGGTAAATGAAGGACAATGGCGCGGTGAGGGCAAAGAAGAAGCGGAAAGTACCACTACGAGTGGAGAAAAGGAGGAGCAAAAAGTAATTAGGATAATGGAAAAAAGGAGGAACAAGTTGCCCTGGTGTCAATGATGAGCCATGAAAGTAGAGGAGTAGTGGGGGATGAAAATGCGTGCACAAAAGGAGGAGCAGAAATACCGAGATGAACGGAGAAGAGGAGGAGCAGAGAGCACAGAGGTGAGCAGGACAGCAGGAGACGTCGCTGCACCCCTATATACCTCCAGACCTTGGCTTCTGGGGGCGGACCAGCCGCAGGAGCAACTCCGGCTGACTATAAAAGGAGGCTGCCCGGCGAGAGGGGCCTGGCGGCAGAGGAGGGGCGCGGGCGGTGAAAATTGTCCTTTGTCAAGAGCCCCCATCACCCCCAAGCTGTTGGTTCATCCCCGAGGGGTGGGGCACGCACATAATACCCTCGCAAAGCAGGCCCGGGAGGCAGCTATAGATAGCTCACGGGCACAGCGCCCGTGTACGCCTGTACGGTGTACAGAGGGGCCTGGACTCGGGAGGGGACTCTGCAAATAGCCGATTTAACCTTAAGGAAAAAGCTAGAAGTGTTAAAATGGGAAAAGACGCAAGGCATTCATAGAGGCGAGCGAGAGCTCAGGTGAATATAATGGCATTGAGATCGAAAATCTCCGAAGCAAGGGGCCGGCCGCTCTCTCGGCCACAGCCCGGGGCTCCTTCCACAGGCCCAGCTCCGAAATGTTCACTGAAAATCGGAATGTTTTGATGGGGGCTTATGCCCTCTCTGCAACCTTCACCAGATGACCCCTCCCGTCACCCGCTCAACATTCTGTCCCCGCCCCCAGCACCCCCACTGCTCCATCTTCACGTTGACTCGCCTCATCAGCATCCCACTCTCCATCAGGGCAGGCGGGAGGCGCCTTCACTACAGCATCTCCACACACTGCCCTCCCCAGAAAGCCCCACTCAGCGAGCTCCACTTCCAGCCTTCATCCGCTCCGGCAGGCGACCCTCCCCCCGCCGTCTTCCCATTTGTGCTCCGCGGTTCCTCCCACTCCATCATCCCCACAATCAATTCTACCCTGCCTCACTTCACCATCTACACATTCTACCCTCCCTCACTCCACCATTTCCACATTCTGCCCTCCCTCACTCCACCATTTTCACATTCTGCCCCCCCTCACTCCACCTTCTTCCCCAGCTCTGCAAATGTCCGCCCCTCCCCCTCCTGTCCCTCAGTAGAGGGGCAGGAGGTGCTGGGGACGCAGCGCTATCCGAGGCATCTGTGTGGGAGTCGGCGGGGGGAGGGATCACTGGTCCCCACTAACCTGCTCGGATCTGGGCAGCTGTTTGCAGAAGCTCTGCCGTCGCAGGAGGGGGGCAGAGAGGCTGCACGCGAGAGCGGGAGCTCCCCGCCTGCTAATGAAGGGGCACGTGCAGACAGGGTGACGTCAAAGGACAGGCAGCTGTCAGCGAACCGAAAATTGTGCGGGAGGGAGAGAACACGGACGACGGGAGGGGGGCGGGAGAGAACACGGACGACGGGAGGGGGGCGGGAGAGAACACGGACGACGGTAGGGGGGCGGGAGAGAACACGGACGGCGGGAGGGGGGCGGGAGAGGACACGGACGGCGGGAGGGGGGTGGGAGAGGACACGGACGGCGGGAGGGGGCGGGAGAGGACACGGACGGCGGGAGGGGGGCGGGAGAGGACACGGACGGCGGGAAAGGGGAGGGAACGGGAAAAAACGTAACTCCGCCCAGGGAAAAAATCTCGGGAACGCCCCCGAATCTGGTCCGGCCTTGACGGACAGATCCGGCACCCAATGGCTAGCCTCCATTTATGGAGCTAGCCAATGAGAGCCGGGGGACGTTCCCGAACTCCTTATTGTCAACATAGGATTTCACCTGCGCCGAAAAGCTGCACAGAGCGCAGCCTTCGGCAGGCGAAACCCAAAAAGCACAGCATGGACAAACAATAATTGAAGATAACGAAATCTTTGGGTACAAACTAAAGCTAACCACATGCAGTCACACTCATAGAAGAAAACAATGGATACTGTATCTGTATTCTGTATGTTGTTGGAGTTGTCCTGTTGACTTTGGTAAGTAAGTTGCATGCAGCAAACAATTCCTCTTATTAGCGGCAATCCTCCATTCCAGCTGACGCTTCGTCCATCAATGTTGGTGACCACTGACAGAAGACACCCTGTCCACTGCCTGCCTGGCGGATGTTGACTGAAACCCGGCCTGTAATTATTGAACGGAAAACAGGAAGTGCTATTACAATACCACTGATAAATAAATATAAGGTATGTACGCTGTGTGGTGCAAAAAGTCACACTTTGATTTCCCTAATAGACAGTACAATATTTTTGAAATTGCGTACTCTGTCTGAGTCACCTTTTTAAGGATAAATAAGTATGGCCAAAATAATTTAGCGGATCTTTCCCCTAAAGCTAGGTGTACTGTAAACTGTGTTTTAGAACAAAATTTGACCTTCCCAGCAATGCTCCCACCAAGACCCTTACTAAAGCCAGTCGCAAAAATGTAGAAGACCCCCAATCAGATCTAAAAAAACGAGGCCTAGCAGAAAAATGGTGACAAAACGTACTTTGAAAGTAAAATTAGGCCCAAATACACCCTTACCCACCGTGGATTGTATTCAAACCCCTTGCAAGCAAGCAAAAGTATCCATAGCCAGCATCGCTCCAAGAGTGCTCTAACACCCCAGAACTGAGTTGCAATAGAACACCCCGAAACACATGCAATCCTGCTGCTAGGGCTAACCCAAACGAACCCTAAGTTACAAAAAGTGCCAAAAGGCTTTTCCTTATGGATTTTGTCCTAAACACTTCTATCCGGTATTAGACCTTCACAGGAATGCCCCAAGAGACCCGCCAACCCACCCGCAAAAAAGCACGCGACAACACCCCCAAACAGCCAAAAAGCAAAATCTCATACTTACAATATCTCTCGACCTTCGGTCCAAACGCGCTGTGCAGCTAGGTCATCATCATAACTCCTGTTTTCCACCACGGGTTTCCTGAAAAGCAAATGCAATCAAGATTAGACTGTCGCAGCAGTGCTTCGACAGAGACCCCGCAACCCACCCACAAACACCAGGAAGCCCCCCAAAACGCTACATTGAGCAAGATGTCAGAAGAAATAGCAAAAAAAAGGCTTTTCCTTATGGATTTTGTCCTAAACACTTCTATCCGGTATTAGACCTTCACAGGAATGCCCCAAGAGACCCGCCAACCCACCCGCAAAAAAGCACGCGACAACACCCCCAAACAGCCAAAAAGCAAAATCTCATACTTATCTCTCGACCTTCGGTCCAAACGCGCTGTGCAGCTAGGTCATCATCATAACTCCTGTTTTCCACCACGGGTTTCCTGAAAAGCAAATGCAATCAAGATTAGACTGTCGCAGCAGTGCTTCGACAGAGACCCCGCAACCCACCCACAAACACCAGGAAGCCCCCCAAAACGCTACATTGAACAAGATGTCAGAAGAAATAGCAAAAAAAAGGCTTTTCCTTATGGATTTTGTCCTAAACACTTCTATCCGGTATTAGACCTTCACAGGAATGCCCCAAGAGACCCGCCAACCCACCCGCAAAAAAGCACGCGACAACACCCCCAAACAGCCAAAAAGCAAAATCTCATACTTACAATATCTCTCGGCCTTCGGTCCAAACGCGCTGTGCAGCTAGGTCATCATCATAACTCCTGTTTTCCACCATGGATTTCCTGAAAAGCAAATGCAATCAACATTAGACTGTCGCAGCAGTGCTCCCAGACCCCAAAACTCACCCACAAACACCCGGAACCCCGCCAAAGAGCACCTCAAAGGCAAGCAAGTCAGCAAAAACGGCAAGAAATTTCTGCCTCATATTTGGTCCAAAACACTTTTATCCGTTATTAGAGCTTCACAGCAATGGGCCCAGAGCCGTCAACTCACCCGCAAAGAAGTAGAACACCCCCACAAGTGCTGAGTCTTTCTTCATTGGGCGTAATCCAGCCCTCTGCTTTGAGGGAAATAGGAGGAGGAGGATAGAGGAGCATGTTCTTCTGAACTTGTGAACCTGAGGAATGTAGACTGCGGCACCTTCAAATCAATAAGCAAACAAGTGAAGACAGTTCTGCTGATGGGCTTGTTTTTGTGATTAGGTGATTAAAGTTTGAATTAAATTAACTGTGCAAAACAAAGAAAGACAGACACACAGGAATAAAAGTGAATAAGGACGAAAAAAAAGTTATTGATTCATTGTCTCATTTTCAGGGCTCGGTGTCAGGGAATAAGAAGAAGATTTCGTCATCATACTCGGCGAATTCAGGCAGGATGAGGTCAGCGTCACCGAACAGAGAACAAATCCCCTCATCTACGTTGCCGTCCTCCTCGTCTTCATGCGGCGTGCTTTCTCGTACTTTGTAATCTGGTGGTATGAGGTGCTGATTCATCTTGATCATTGTTAGCCGCCCCACATTTTTGGTCGAGAGGCGGCTCCGTTTGGGAGTTACAATGCCACCAGCAGCACTGAAAACACGTTCAGAAGACATACTTGCGAGTGGGCAAGACAAATAGTTTATAGCCAGGTTGGAGAGCTGTGGCCACAATTGTTTTTTCCCATGCCAATACTGCAATGGCTCATCATTAAGAAAGACCTCTGTTGAGTCATTCAGATAGTCCTGCACCATCGACTCAAGGTCCTGAACGGCTCCTCCACTTTGCTTACTTTTTGCTGTGCCTGTGACCTTTTTTCGAGAACCATACCCAAGCAAACTTAGCCAATCCTCTTCAGCAGCCACTGTTACTCTTGTGTGTGGTGCAGATGATCCGGTTGCCGGTGTCTTTAACAGCTGAGAGGTCACTTGTGCCACAGCCACAGGTGCAGAAGTGGATTGTTTTGACTGGGGATGGCCTGCTGATGCTGATGCTGATGTACTGCCTTCTCCTTCAATACACTGCCGTTCTTTTTCAAACCTCTTGGCTGACCAGGAAAGAATGCTTGGCCTGCCAGCGCCTTTTTGTAGCGTGGATCCAGAATAGTAGCACAAATGTAATGCTGTTCTGAGTTGATCTTTTTAAGACGTTCATCACCACGTAGGCGCTCTAATAATTTCTCCGACAAAAGAAAAGGGTCTTTTTTTTTCATCTTTTTCTAACTCAGAAGACACCACCTTCAGTTGGTGCTCCAGCATGCACAACAATGGGATAGCTTTTCCCAAATTACAGTCCTCCTGGCTGACTGCACGCGTGAAGAACTCAAAAGGACGAAGCATGTCTGTCAGGCTTTTAACTATGTCCCATTGCACCGCACCCATCCGCAGGTCCTTCTGAGCTGTACCCTCTTTTAAGAAATAGTGATCGAGTACCGTATACTGCTCATACAGACGCTCAAGCATGTAGAAGGTTGAGTTCCAACGTGTTGCCACCTCCTGGATGAGTGCTTTCACTGGCATTCGACGTTCAAGTAGCAGGCTCCTCAGATGCTTCCGGGCCTTAAAAGAATGGCTGAAATGGTTGCACATTTTGCGGCAGGTGGCCATTACCTCGAACGCTGGACTGTCTTTACCACTCAAGAATTTTTGAACTACCAGGTTGATACAGTGTGCCAAACACGGCACTCTGAAATAGGCACCCAGCGCCATGGCCTTAACTACATTGGCGCCATTATCCGTGGAAACATAACCAATCTGGCGTTTTTTGGGGACAGCCAGTGAAAGACCTTTTTGTTAAACTCGTCCAAAATGTTTTGTGCTGTGTGACTTTTCTCCAAGCCAAACATGGCTAGTGTTGCATGTTTCCGAGCAGCTTTAAAAACTTGGTCCGGGTCAACACCTGCGTTTAGCTTTGCTTTAACACCTGAAAAAGAGACCCAGTGTGTAGTGATGCACATGTAATCAGCGCCTGCGCCACTGGTCCACATGTCTGTTGTCAGATGTATTGTGTGAACAGCACTCTTCTGCAAAGCTGCCCCAATCGCCTCCAGCACATCTTCATGTAGTGCTGGAACCGCAACTCTGGCAAAATAGAACCGGCTAGGAACCTTCCATTTAGGGCAGAGCGTTGCCACTAATTCTAGAAAACCTACCGCTTCTACAAAAGAAAAAGGGAGAAGGTCCACAGCTAGCATTTTAGCCAGCTTAGTGTTATACAGACGCGTCAGTGGGTGGTTGCGTTCATATGGCGCGTATGAAGAAAACATGGTTCTAATGTTGCCCTGGACCAAGCATTTACGGGATGATAATGACTTCGTGGACCCAATTATGCTCGCTGGTGAACTTTTGCACGTTGGTGTCTCACTCTCTCCAACACTCTTAGTGTGCCTCACACGGGGTGTGCTGCTGACAGGGGTACTGGGTGTAAGTGAAGTGTTTGACACGTCTTCTTCCTCCTCGTCATCATCAGATGCAACATCAACGTTTTCTTGACTTCCAATTCCGGCTTCCTTGATCGCATCTAGGTGCGCAAACCATTGGACAGTGTGCTGTCTCTCAAGATGACCTCTCTGGCCTCCGGTACCATAGTTGGTACCTGACTTACCACGACTAACTGCAAGCTTACAAAGGGTACAAATGGCGAACTTTTCCCTTTTTGTGCAAACAGTAAAGAAGTCCCAAACTGGGGACTTGAAGTGTCTGTGGGGCCTGGAGGAGGCGGCGATACTGGTGGTGGTGGTCATGCTGCTAATGCCAGATGAAGTGGAGGATCTGGATTGCCCAACTTTTGTACGTTGTGCACTTTCACCGCCACTAATTAAGGTCGAGGTGGATGGAGGTCCCTTCTTGTGAGAAAGAAATATGGAAGCGGTACGAGTTGGTGTACTTAACTCCAATGATTGTGGTGTTTCCACTGCCTCCTCGTCGACAACATCATCATCATCACGCTCAGCAGCTTTTCGGGCTAGGGTCAAAATGTCTGTTTGCTGCATGCCCGCTGGGGCTGCAGTGACCTTTATGATGACTGGGTCGTCGTTGTCAGAGTCTTCATCAGCAGCAGTATCCGCCACTTCTTGTTGAGCCTCATCATCACACTCCATAAGTCTGAGACTTTGGACGAGCTTCCTTTTACGCTTAACTACCTTTGTCAGATCATGTGCCTCACTCTCAGACGGCAGTGGTGCTGGTTCCCAATTTTGATCTGTATCATCAGAAGGAGGTGTGCTTGAAGAAGATGTAGACACCACCCTTGATCTCTTACTTGCTAGGGGTATGGAAGACAATGAATGATCATCAGGAGGAGTGTCTTCCTCAAATGATACCTCGCCTTGATTGTCGATTTCCTGATGTGCCCCTACTTCGGGAGGAACAACTATTGTGGGCACTTGTGACCCTCCATGCACCTCTGCTTGCGCATCTCCTTGTGCTGCCTCTCCTTCCACATGTACTTGGGCTTGTACTTGCGCATGTGGTTTTTGTTGCGGCTGTGGTTGTTCAACACTGGTCAGATGAGTTAGAACAACCTGTGTTGATTGAGGGACATTGCTGCTACTTTCTTGCGATGAGCCAACATCACTGGTCGATGGTGATTGAACAACTAGACTAAGTGCCTCTGCAGCACTGAAGGGCTTGGACTTAAGTTGGCGTGGTGGTGGTGGTGGCACTGAGCCCAATGGAGCTGGGGTGCTGCTCCCAGCTTGGTCCCCAGCAGATCCAGCTGCTGCTGCAGGCATACTTTTTTTTTACTCCCAAAAAAAGGGGCGGCCGGCACACCAGTCTCCTTGGTAACTTGCTTCTTCTGCTCCTTACTGGCAACTTTCTTGCTAGAGGAGCTACGGGTAACTTTTTTTGGGGCCATCTTCTTCAGAACAGCAGGCAGCAGTTGCAGAGTTGTCTGTGTCCAGACGTGACGTCGCGTGTCGCGTTGTGCACCTAAAAGCAATGGAAGACAGAGGAACATCAGTTCAGTTATACACTCCAAAAAATGGAAAAACACAGAAAAATAAGCACAATTCCATGCCATCCATGATGTTTACATTCAAGACACCACACAGAAAGACTAGGCCCATGCAACACTGAGTCACTACCCCTGGGGATAATGGATGAAAAGTAGGCTAAATAAGTGCAGGCCTCAGACACTGCCTCTCTTCAAAATGGCCCCTTGCACCCCAAGCACATGTTGCCTGTACCAGCCAGCACTCAAGATGGCCACCACCACCACCCACATGGCCAGTCCACATCAACAGTACACCCCAAAAAAACAGAAAAACACTCACAAATCACCACAATCCAATGCCATCCAGGATGTTTACATTAAAGAGAGTGAGACCACACTACAGGCACACTCAGTCCATGCACCACTACCCCTGGGCAAAAGGCCACACCAGCAGCCCCAAAAAAACGACAAAAACCACAAAAAACTGCACAATCCCAGCCCATCCATGGCCTCAATGGTGTTTAAATTCAAGAGGACACCCCACAGAAAGACTAGGCCCATGCAACACTCACCACCCCTGGGCAAAGGGCCCCACCAGCAGCCCCAAAAAAACGACCAAAAACAATAAAATCAGCACAATCCCAGCCCATCCATGGCCTCAATGGTGTTTAAATTCAAGAAGACACCCCACAGAAAGACTAGGCCCATGCAACACTCACTACCCCTGGGCATAATGGATGAAAAGTAGGCAAAATAAGTGCAGGCCTCAGACACTGCCTCTCTTCAAAATGGCCCCTTACACCCCAAGCCAATCCACATCAACAGTACACCCCAAAAAAACAGAAAAACACCCACAAATCACCACAATCCAATGCCATCCAGGATGTTTACATTAAAGAGAGTGAGACCACACTACAGGCACACTCAGTCCATGCACCACTACCCCTGGGCAAAAGGCCACACCAGCAGTCCCAAAAAAACGACAAAACAACAAAAAACAGCACAATCCCAGCCCATCCATGGCCTCAATGGTGTTTAAATTCAAGAGGACACCCCACAGAAAGACTAGGCCCATGCAACACTCACCACCCCTGGGCAAAGGGCCCCACCAGCAGCCCCAAAAAAACGAAAAAAATAAAATAAAATCAGCACAATCCCAGCACATCCATGGCCTCAATGGTGTTTAAATTCAAGAAGACACCCCTCAGAAAGACTAGGCCCATGCAACACTCACTACCCCTGGGCATAATGGATGAAATGTAGGCTAAATAAGTGCAGGCCTCAGACACTGCCTCTCTTCAAAATGGCCCCTTGCACCCCAAGCACATGTTGCCTGTACCAGCCAGCACTCAAGATGGCCACCACCACCACCCACATGGCCAGCCCACATCAACAGTACACCCCCAAAAAACAGAAAAACAGCCAAAAATCACCACAATCCAATGCCATCCATGATGTTTACATTAAAGAGAGTGAGACCACACCACAGGCACACTCAGTCCATGCACCACCACCCCTGGGCAAAAGGCCACACCAGCAGCCCCCAAAAAACGACAAAAAACAATAAAATAAGCACAATCCCAGCCCATCCATGGCCTCAATGATGTTTAAATTCAAGAAGACACCCCACAGAAAGACTAGGCCCATGCAACACTCACCACCCCTGGGCAAAGGGCCCCACCAGCAGCCCCCAAAAAACAACAAAAACAACAAAAATCAGCACAATCCCAGCCCATCCATGGCCTCAATGGTGTTTAAATTCAACAAAACAGTTGTATCATGCACCCATAACCAACCCTGGTCCTACTGGATACTCTGGCTACCCACAATATAATTTATTTAATGTTCTGAAAAAGTTCCAAAATTGTAGTTGCAGCAACTGTAATGCCCCAAACAAACTTACTTGTGAAAGTTGATTTCTAATCCAAAAGTGATCCAAAGAAAGTCAAAAAGGCCTCAAATCCAAATATCCAGCAGCTCCCACAAAAAGTAATCCTTCCAGCTCCAGATCCAAATGAAAGTGACCAGGAGATGGACAAAGCACTGGGAGGAGCCTGCTGGACAGGAACAGGAAGTTGGAGACTGTGGGGCACTTCCTTCCCTCCCCCCCCCAAAAATGGACTCCTTGCAAAAAAAAAAGGCCATGCAAATGTCAACCTGAGGAGTGATTCTGATCAAAATCATCATTTTCTGAAGGTTTATCCTGTTTGCTGGTGGATTTCTTGTACAGAATTGCAAAATCTCTATTTCGCGAGTGCGAGATTGTTCCTTTCCGCCGCAACTACGTGTTCGCAATTGCGAACTCTCGCGAGGTGTGCTGTGCAAGGTGGCAAGCCGCGATTACGTATTCGCGGGCGCCAAACTCCCGCGGGATCACGCAGCAAGATCCAAAATGGCGCAGCACTCGCAAAATATGATCGAGAAAAACAACTCGGCAAACGCTTAATGACGGAAAGTGAACGCCGTGCACCACGCCGCGCGCCGCAACCAAGCAAAAAATCCGCCGCGAACGGATTCACGGATTTTCGACAAATTCGCGAGAGTTCGCGGATTGCGAATTTGCCGAAAATCCGCGAGCGGAGCGGATTTTACGCCCATGCTTAGTGCAGATACTGCTCAAGCAGCCAGGTCTTGAGAAGTCTCCTGTAGGTCAGCAGGTCCTGGGTCTGTCACAGCTGTGCGGGGAGGGTGTTCCATGTCTTGGCGGCGAGGTATGAGAAGGATCTGCCACCGGTGAAGGTCCTGAGGATGCGTGGGATGGTGGCGAGGGCGAGGTCGACGGAGCGAAGCTGGCGGTTCGGGGTGTAGAAGGTGAGATGTTTGTTGAGGTATGCTGGTCCGGCGTTGTGGAGTGCCTTGTGAGGGGGTGGGGGGGTGAGGAGCTTGAAGGTGATCCTCTTGTTGACTGGGAGCCAGTGCAGGTCTTTCAGATGGGCAGAGATGTGGGTGTGGCGGGGTATGTAGAGGATGAGGCGTGCGGAGGCATTCTGTATGTGTTGGAGTCTCTTTTGGAGTTTGGCCGTGGTTCCTGCGTAGAGGGCGTTGCCATAGTCCAGACTGCTGCTGACAAGGGCCTGTGTTACCGTCCTTCTGGTTCCAGTGGGGATCCATCTGCAGATCTTGCAGAGCATGCAAAGGGTGTTGAAGCAGGAGGAGAAGACGGCGTTGACTTGCTGGGTCATTGAGAGCAATGAGTCCAGGATGAACCCCAGGTTGCGTGCGTGGTCGGTGGGTGTGGGTGCAGCTCCCAGGGCGGCTTTCCACCAAGAGTCGTCACAGGCGCAGGGGGTGGATGCGAGGATGAGGACCTGTCTATTCTTTTTGAGATGTAATGAAAGGGTGTTATCAGCTGAGATCTGGACTAGTGGAGTTGATGGAGCAAGGATTCGCATATTACGCGACTTGCTTGGATTCATGAACCTCGAATAACCTGTAACAATGTAATTCAATCTGTCTGTTTTACTAATTTCCCTTTATTCTGACATTTGGGGTGTCCTAGTGACGCTTGCCTATGTGTTTACTAACTCAATAACGCTCGTAACTAAAAATGGCCGCTGCTTGGCGGGTTTTCTTTCTGCGCATGCGTTAGTCACACTCACGTGACGTGACGTACTTGCAGTTCTGGTGGGAATCTTTGCGCTTGCGCATTGGCTTTTAAAATGGCTGTTGGTGTCCTCACATGGTGACGCTTGCGCTGATGCTCTCTTGTTAATTGTCTGTCTGCACTAAAATCCTAAGGCTTTAGATATTATAAAGTAAGGGGTATAGAGTAGCTATTCATGGTATACAGTGTATTCATTTATTTCTATATTTTAATTTGTTTTCGCTTACTTTTCATATACTGCGATATTGAGAGTCTGATGGGACACTCAAGAATCCATATTGAAATGCTGTTCTGCGCATGACAGTCTTCGGCCGGTGACATTGAATGGCTGCCAACCAGAGGTCGCGGCCAAACGTGCCTGGGAAGATGCACCTTCACCCAGCCGAAGAAGCTGAAATGTTCTGCATTTGCAACATTTGTAATGTTTTCCATTGTATTCTGTAGAATAGGTCATGGGAACCCCAAAACCACTAGGCGGTCCCAGAGTATGCAAAACTAGGCTTGTAGAAATCAAATGTGATTGGTGTGTTGACCTATCCTACTTGGGGACCAATCAAAATTGGGGATTCTGACACTTGCAACATTTGGGGGGTGGTACAGTGACCCGAAAATAGTACAACTAGCCTAGGTTTAGCTAGAGAAATTGTCCGACTTGTCCGAATAGCTGACCTGTCACTGACCCAATGCATTCAATAGGTGACTGATACAGAGCGCTGCGGAGCACTCTATCCGAAATATTCCATAGACTGGAGGTTTTACTAAACCTTAAGTGCTGGCGGAGCACTTTGCTGGAGAATTCGCTAACCCAATCGGGGTTCTGACTGTTAGCTGTAGAGAGGGTGGAGCGCAGGCGTTGCTTCCGATCTGCGGGTGCTGGTCGTGCCTTGGTGGTCCTGTCCTGATCCTAATCTGGGTTTCCTGTCCTGTCCTGGGGTGTCCATTCTGCCCCTGCTGTCCTGTCGATGACTGTCCTTCCTTGGGGTTTATCCTGTCCTTAACAGACCCGTGGCCAGGGTTGGTCTTCACACCATTCTAGGTAATTATAGTGCTGAAACTCTATTATGCACCTTCTATTTTTCTGTCTTTGCTTCAATAAAGACATACCTTTGCATATGTTAATTTTCCATGCTTTGCGCAATCTATTATATAAAAGTCATACATGTTTTTTTCTTAGCCTGTTCCTATGTTACCCTTCCTTTATGCACCTTTCTCCATACTGTGTATGACATATAGATGTGGTTTATAATTTTCTCCTGCAAAGCTGATTTGAAGTAATGTTGCTATAACTATAGCGTGTTCCCTTGTTCCCCTTCCTGTAGATGTATAGGATTTTCCAAACTTTCATCCAACCTTTGAAGTATTTGCCAGAAGTGAAATTCTAGTATGTGCCTAAATTTGCTCCATCTATAGTCATTCATTCTTAAAATTCCATTCTTTGAAAGTCTGATTTGCATGTTTCCCTGTTCTTACCTTCCATTTGTGACTCATAAATGGTTAGCTTGGTTTGTTTCCTATATGGATATGTGCACTTTATTATCTTGGTTATAGATTGTTTATTGATTGTAAACCTCATATTTTCTGAATCTGAAATCTAGATAAAGCTTTTAAAACTTCTTGAGTTTGTGGTTATTTAATGAATACGGAGAAATATAAAGTTGGTATTGTATTTGCCTGCCTTTCTTTTACAGCTAGCTCCCTGATCCGTTGTGGTCATAGGTACCCGTAACGGTGGATTGGTAAGTCGGGTACAAGTAAAAATAAATAGGAAGGAACCAGGGTTACTGGTAGTAGAGTGCAAGATCACCTGATTAATGTCTATGATAAATTGATAGTTTATGGGCCCAATGCGTATATGGTAAAATTGTTGGTTAGGTGACCTGCGCGCTCTATCAGTAATTTTCTGGTAGCAGAGCTATGGTTAGGGACTAGTTAAAATTAGGTAGGACTAGTTAAGATAAACTAGGTAGGTCGGATGCTGCTAATCGTGAAAATATTGCTGCTATACTGTGAACATTTTTTTTTAATTGATCAATCACGTGAAATGTTTTTTACTTTGAAAAATTATGAAATGTTTTAAATTGTTTTTTCTATTGTTATATTGATAAAATGTACTAACCCACTCGTTAATAATTGTTACGTGTTGTCTGGAATCCCCGGGGAATTGAAATAGCGGGTGGTGAAGAGAATCAACGCCGTAGTGAGGTCACTTACTCAAGGAAAATTGGTGCAGGTTAAGCAGAACTGGAAGCACTAATTAGGGTTTTCTGTATGTATGTTCGAATAATTGAGAGCAACGAGTTCGCTGGCAAAACTTCTATTGTGACATAACCTAGTAAGGGTCACACACGGAAGGAATAGCAGGTTCGTCGGAGCTTAAGTGATAGCAAAGGGGTTCGCTGGTGAAACTTTAGACTTAGTATATATTCCGAAAAGAAGTGGATGAGTCAAAAGAAGTAGCAGGTTCCCTAATGCTTGAATGAAGGGTAGGCAGAAGAGATCTATCCGTAGCGCATGAAAAGTAGACAGAACAGGTTTACTTGCAGTAAAACGTATCTTTCCTTTCTAGACACTCGAGTACAGTGGCGAATGTGTTTACGTTGTTAAATAACTAAAGCACTTGCACTTTAAAAGAGAAATCAAGTTTCCGTTACCTTGTAAAGGAGGGAGTCAGTTGCGGAGCTGCTCTGACGTCACTCTGTGCCGCGCTGGTATTGGTCGAAACAGCGGGTGTGTAGCGGAGCTGGGATTGTAAAGGAGGGGTGAGCGCCGAAAGTGTGAGAAACCTGTCTCGCGAAAAGGCCGCGCACCCATTGGTCGAGATTATTTGAAACCGTGCACTTGATTGGTTGCACGAAAATAAGAGACGCATTTGGATTGGAGTGATTTTGTAAACAAACTCGCTTGTGGAAAAGTATATGTGGCATACGTATACTCCGGAGACTAGACCTGATCCAAGATACCTAGGGTTTGGAAAAGATAAGTGGAAGACTAATAGGTACGACATTATGTACGGAAATAAGACAAAATTGACCCTTGTAAATAAAGTGAAGAATTATTTCAAGAAAGACAAACCTATCAAAACTAGAGAAGGTGTTGTCATTCCACCACCTAATACTCCAGCCTCTTTCATGATGTTCGATAAAGGGTACCATTCGTGTGTATGGTTGGAAAATTGGGTGGGGTACACAAAGGATGACGGAGTTTTGGCTTTTCCGTTAGAAGGTACATTTAATGGCAGGATTTTATTTAATTTGAGAACCTAGCTCCTAGCATCATTTTAAATATTGGATTTGAGAAATTTTAATAATCGAAATAATTTGGAATTGTATTCTTTATTTTACTTTACTATGTACCTGCTGCATCCAACACTTCAGTAAAAGCTCTTTTGCACACCCAGTTCGCCGCTAACACCATACTATTGCTGGGGGAACACTAGGTCGCGTTTCACCGAAAAAACACCACTTCCGCTTTCCGCGTTCGCGGAGCGGTTAGCGGTCTAGCCATCTGTTAGGAGGGGCTACTTAGGCAGCGAGGAGCCGGCCGCCGACGGTGGTAAGGGAGACAGTGGCAGTGTCGACCGAGCCGCTTGACGCCTGCCAGCGCTCCTAGCATCATTTTAAATATTGGATTTGAGAAATTTTAATAATCGAAATAATTTGGAATTGTATTCTTTATTTTACTTTACTATGTACCTGCTGCATCCAACACTTCAGTAAAAGCTCTTTTGCACACCCAGTTCGCCGCTAACACCATACTATTGCTGGGGGAACACTAGGTCGCGTTTCACTGAAAAAACACCACTTCCGCTTTCCGCGTTCGCGGAGCGGTTAGCGGTCTAGCCATCTGTTAGGAGGGGCTACTTAGCCCTCTCGTCACCCTGAGCGTGCAGCATTCGCGCGCAGAAAAGCGCCAGAGAATGCGCCTGAGACAAGCCAGAGAGAAGCCCGTCTGCGCCCGTCCGCGACAGGACGGGGCTAGGGGCCAGGGGGTCTACACCTGCAGATATGCCTAGCCATGAAGATAGGAGACTTACTTATACATCTCAGGTACTGTTAAACCTTAGATCTCTAACATCGCTGGGCTGTGGAGACAGTGTTCGCCCACAGGTTGAAGGTCCTTTTTCATGTTTACACTGTCACTCCCAGTTCGATATTATTTCAAAGGTCTCCAGTGAAAGTAGTGCTAGATGTCATATGCCATATAATATAACTGTCAATCATGTCACTACTGACCCTATCATCCGAGTAGGATGGAAAAACATTCTCTGTAATATCAGAACGCTCCCAAAACACTCCGCCCAGGTCTGGGATTTAATTTCCTCTAAACAACCTGACCTGTACTATCTTACTGAAACATGGCTGAAACCATACTCTACTCCTGCTATCACGCTGGGAGTTCCTAACAATTATAAAATAGCTAGACTAGACCGTCCCATTAAAAACGGCGGAGGAATCGCCATTGTATATAAACAAGAGATCTCCATCAAAATCTTGGAGGAATTGACGACCACAGAACTTGAATTGTTAGTCTTTAAACTAACATATTCGCCCAAAGACAGCCAGATAGGTGCCTTAGTTTATCGCCCTCCTGGCTCTTGTACAGGCTTTTCGAACCTTCTGATCGAGTTGTTAGCTCCCTATGTCAATAGTGACAGTAACTTCACATTAGTAGGGGACTTTAATGTTCACAGCGAGAGATCCGACTGTAGTGAGGCGCAAGTTCTGCTAGCAGATTTGTCACTATTGGGTCTAAGTAAACGAAACTCTGGACCTACTCACATAGCTGGTCATACATTGGACCTGATCTTATCTAATTCTCCATTGGTCTCTTGTTTACCTGCGGATCAGGTCAGCTGGACCGATCATTTTGTTGTGGAATTTTATACTCCGCTTCCTGAGCCCGTCATGACGCAGCAGATCCCACTACCCACTGTCCGTAGACAGTAGCATAAAATCACAGACAGTTCCTTTGAAGAGAAGTTTATTGCGCCCATTATTCTTCCTAGTGAAAGTATTGATATGGCATTAATTAAATTCGGTAGGGCGACTAAAAAAGCCATTGATGAAATAGCCCCTTTGAGACAATTCAAACCCCGACCAGCCGCTAAACAGGAAGTGTGGTTTTCTGATCACCTAAGAACATTGAAACTTTCTGCTAGGAAGTTAGAGAAGAGATGGAGAACCACTCACTTGGCAGAAGACAAAAAGGGATATTGGGACTCACTTTCTATTTACCATAAGGCGATTCGTACAGCACGAAAGACACATATAACAGCACAAATTGCCGATGCCGGAAACTCCCCCAGAGTTCTCTATCAAATTCTGCAAACCTTTGTCAAGCCTACAGCATGCGAATCTGTAGAAGTAGCATCCCAACAGCTGTGTGACGAGATATCTCATTTCTTCACCACTAAAATTGACAAAATTCATGAAAAAATAGTCAGTACTGTTAATAATAATGATTCCTCAACAACAGCACTTTCCCAGGCTGATACAGAGCTGAAACAGGATATACATTCTTAGGAATCTTTTCCCCCTATTTCTTTGGAGGAAATTTCTACACTGACTACCAACATTAAAAGTGGGAGTCCGGATGACATTATCCCAGCTAGGATAATACCTGCTCTGACAGAGCAGCTCTCTCCTATTTTTGAGCAACTTGTGAATCTTTCACTTAGTTCCGGCCACGTCCCTAAAGAATGGAAAAGAGCCCTCGTCAGGCCCATTAGGAAAAACACCGCCATTCCTTGGACTGAATTGGCTAATCTAAGGCCAATCTCATTGCTACCCTTTCTTGGGAAAATAACTGAAAAGCATGTAAATTTCCATCTATCCAAGTATATTGAATTGGCTGATGTCCTTGACTATTCTCAGTCCGGGTTTAGGCTGAGGCATAGCACGGAGTCCACTTTGATATCTGTGACTGACGATTTGCACATGTACCAAGACAAGGGCTTTTCAGTGATCCTGGTTTTGTTAGATCTATCAGCGGCGTTCGACACCGTGTCACACTCCATCTTGACAGAACGGTTGTCGAACGCCGGGATCAAAAATAAAGCCCTTGCCTGGCTAAAGAGCTTTCTATCCGGCCGCACCCAGAGTGTCACCATGGGTGCGTATCGGTCAGCGGAGGTAGAGATTTCCAAAGGGGTGCCACAGGGCTCTTGTTTGAGCCCCACTCTTTTCAACATCTATGTGGTACCCCTGGCAAGAGTGATGCGTATATATGGTTTCATCCCCGTGTCATATGCTGATGACACGCAGCTCCTCTTCCCGTTCAAAACTATCTCCGCTGAAGTGAAGAGCTCCTTTTCAGCCAGTATGAAGGTAGTGGCACAATGGATGTCGGCCAACTGCCTTCAATGCAACGTCAGTAAAACTGAGCTTATGTTGTTTGGAGAAGCTAAACTGCTTTGGTCCCCGGATTGGTGGCCCAGCGACTTGGGAGTTGTTCCTGAACCCAAGTCGATTGTAAAGAATCTAGGGGTCTGTCTGGATCAAGACCTGACACTCAAGCAACATGTTAACTATATCTCAGGTATATGCTTTCATACCATCAGCCTTCTGCGCAAGGTCTTTCCTCTTCTGCCTGATTCGGTGAGGAGAACCTTAGTTCAGGCACTTGTTCTAAGCAGGATTGATTATTGCAACGGTCTACTGCTTTCTGCCAATGAAGGGGTGTTGGCCAAACTTCAAGTCATCCAGAATACTGGGGCTCGTTTGGTCCTTAATGCCCCTTCCAGAACTGCCTCCAAACCTCTTCTTGACCAACTTCATTGGCTTTCAGTCCGGCAGGGAACTAAATTTAAAACATGCTGCCTGATTCATAAGTGCTTAAATGGACAAGGGCCTGCCTATTTGGAAAAGAAATGTGTTCCATACACCCCAACTCGATCTCTTAGGTCCAGTAATAATCTTCTTTTGCTGGTGCCACGGGCCAAGAAAGCCAGACATGGGAGCAAGGCACTTTCCATAGCAGGACCTACTCTATGGAACAAACTCCCTCTGTCACTTAAACAATGCACAGACCATTTAAAATTTCGGAAACAATTAAAAACCTTACTGTTCAAAAATGAAATTTAGCTCCCACCCCCATCTATCTCCTGGTGTTCTTCAGGTGTCAAAGCGCAGAGATACTCCACTGTGAGTTGATTCCAGCGCTATACAAACCTATAAATAAATAAATAAAATAAACCCGGATGAATGATTTACATCCCAGACCTAGATTGACACAGTACGAAGCTTTAGAGGAATGGGAGATAGAGGCTTTTGAGAGAGATAAGCCCCGCATGGATAAAGGGTTAACCAAATGGTATCCGAAATTGAAGCAAGAGACCCGAGTTAAAAAAATGAAACAGTGGAGACAGAATATGATTGTAGAAGGACTGTATCCAATGATGGCAATGGGTGGTCCTACAGAAGAGAAAAAGACCGAAAAGACCAAGCACTGGGTAACTAGTGGGGAATCGGATGACGATTATTTCGAAGATTTGTTCAATCCGCGTCCTTATAATGAAGGACCCAGATCTTCTAGCATAGGGGGTGCTTCCCAACGAACCCCATGTCCGGAAGGGAATAGATCTGTAATAGCAAGAGACAGCTGTCAAATACCTTCCTATAACGAAGGCTTAGGACCCATAGGTGCCAGAGACACCTGTCTAAGACCACCATTTAGTGGAGAATCAAGATATTCAGGAGACAGAGACTTTGGTCCAAGACCTCCTTATGAGGAAGAACCGAGATCCTTAAACACAGGAAGCCTGTTCCCGAAACCTAATTATGGTGAAGGACCAAGTATGACGCATCCCACTGCCCCGAGTTGTGCTCCAACTTTGACTCCACAGGTATTGCATGAGAAATCCCTAGAACGGTTATTGGAGGAAAAGGAGCGAGAGGCTCTAGCCAAACAAAGAACCGAAATAATTCAGAAAATCTCCCAGTTAAATACAAGCCCTGAAGCCTTGACAATCCCAGTAACTATTGGACCAGTTGTTCCGTTGTATGGGGATAGACAGGGAAGTCCAAAGACTCCGATCATTTCCCCAACCGTAGTGCAGCCAAGAAAAGAGCCCTTAATTGTAGATGATCAGACGAGTGAATGTGAATCTGAAGCTTCTTTAATGGATTTGCCGATTAGGAACACGGGAAGGAGTTTGCAGAAAAGACATAATCCTTTCAATACGAGAGAGATTCAAATGGAATCGACTTCAGGTACCAAGAGTGTCACATTGGTGACTCCTGAAGAGATTGAGAGATGGAGTCGAGAATTAGAGAGACAAATTCCTCAGACAAAGCCATTAGATATTTACAAATTGAGAATTGAAATGGAAGAACTGACGGCCGGAAATGTGGGGTTGGACAGGTTAAATACCTATTCCGAAGAAGAGCTGCTGTTTATCTGTAAGAGTCTTACCCGCAATACCAGAGTGCTCCATGAGGAATTAACAGACACTGCGGCTAGTATGGGAATAGATATTTCAAAATCCAAGCCATTACAAAGGCCCTGTAGAGCTGAGTTCTCAGACAAAGATCTGGAAAATATGAATGTGGCAGGGAAAAAGGTGCAGAACAAAGAACTGTTGACCGTGTTGCAAAAATGGGGAGACTTAAAAAAATGGGAAGCCAGGTGGGCAAAGAAAAAGGATGAGGTTAGATCCAAACAGACGACTTCTGAGTTTGTTTTAAGGGAAACTGACAAGCCAGAACAGTTATACCCCATGCGAGAAGTACCTGGTGGGAAGTATGTGCACGTTCCATGGTCCAGACAGGATATTGTGTCCTTTACTAATGACTTTCCAAAGCTACGAGAGAAGCCAGTGGATTGGTACAGGCAGGTAGAAAGGTTTGTGAAAGTACAAAAATGCCTGTGGAAAGATCTGGATGGGTTTTTCGATATAGTTGCTCCCGTGGATTTGTGGACGGAATGTAAGGTTGCCATTGGTTGGCCTAGTGAGGAATACCCAAGGAACCTTATTACAGGAGCTCCTTCCGATGAGGTAATGAAAAAATACGAACAAGTAATGTTACACCTGAAGGGAAAGGTGCCTACAAAGGAAACTGATTGGACCAGAATAGATAGAACTACACAGGAAAGAGATGAGACTGTGCATTCCTTTTATGAAAGACTGCTACAAGTGTTTAAAACATACAGCGGTATAGATAACATCGAGATGAAGGATATGACCCACTTCATTTACAGGTTTGTAAACGGTTTGAGACCTGAAATTTGCCAGTGGATCAAAGACAATAAAATCTGCTGGCAATCTAAGAAAATGGATGAGGTCTTACGGTACGCAAAGTACTGTGAAGACGAGATGGCTGATAAGCAAAAGGCTCTGAAGGAAAAGGTTATGTGGGCACAAGTAAAACTAGCGGAACAGCAGGAAAAGCAATTAGGTAAATTGAATAAGAATTCCCAAAATCAAGGTTCTGGGGGTGGAGGGAAGCCCAGAGTGAAAATGAGTCGAGAGGAAGCCAAAAAGAAATTTCCCTGTCACCAGTGCGGAGAAATAGGGCACTGGAGAGATGAGTGTCCATATGCACAGCATAATAACCCTCAAACCCCTGATTTAAATCCACAGACGCAGAATGAAAGGCCAAGAAAGACCCAGCAACAGGTAAAGGCGAGTCAGTTGCCCCGTGCTCCTAAACCGAATTATAAGGGAAAAACACCGCAGGGGGATGACATAGAAATCTGGGGAGGAAATGAGGATAGAAATGCAGCAACTTCACAATTTTTGTTGAATGATACTTTTCTCTGTGACGATCAATACTGACGGGGCCTGAGAGGGGAGGACGAGGAGTGCGTGCTTGGCGCCTCCTTGCCGGTAGACCAGTCAGGGCCATACATTGAAGGAAAGGTTGAAGGCAATGATGTCACCTTTCTGTTGGACACTGGTGCTACCCGTTCTACTGTAAGAACAGCAGACGTTCCAAACCTACCCCTCTCGGGAGAAGCAATCCAAGTGGTGGGTGTATCTAATCAATTGATTAGTACCCCAGTTACTGAGCCCATGGAGATCACAATAGGGAATTTCAAAGAAATGCATAGATTTGTGGTTTGTGATACCAGTCCAGTAAACTTACTGGGACGTGATTTGTTGTGCAAAATGAACTGTACCATCTTTTGCACACCAAAGGGCGTTGAAATTCAGACCCCAGACGAAGATGGCATAAACAAATTAATGCTAATCAGACCAGACTCAGAAATTAAACAACTGACTATACAAGACTTACCCGAAGAACTCCAAAAGACAGTGAAACCAGAAGTATGGGACTTTACCGGAAAGGATGTAGGTTTAATGGCAAATGTAGACCCAATCAAAATAGCCATGAAGGAAAATGCAGTTTACCCCAATACCAAGCCATACAAAATGAGTGCAGAAGTAAGAGCAGGAGTTGCCATTGAAATAAAAAGATTGTTAGAAGCAAACATCATACAAGAAGTGATGAGTAGCCCATGTAATTCACTCATAATTGGAATCAAGAAACCTAGTGGCAAGTACAGGGTAGTGCAGGACCTGAGAAAGGTAAACAAAATTGTTGTCTCTTGTTGTCCTATTGTTCCGAACCCAGCAGTAATCCTGTATCAGATCCCCTGGGATGCTGAGTGGTTCACTGTGATTGACCTGTGTCATGCATTCTTTTCGATCCCATTGCATCCAGACAGCAAATTTCTTTTCTCATTTGCATTCGACAGTCACGTGTTCGTTTGGAATCGCGTCCCTCAAGGGTATACTGAAAGGCCCTCTATCTTTAATCAGATTCTGAAAAAGTGCCTTGAATCTTTAGTCTTACCTGGAAAATCTGTTTTGGTGCAATATATAGACGACCTCTTGGTGGCGTCTAAAAGTCAGAAAGACTGTGTTGTTGACACCATTGCCTTACTGAACCATCTAGGTGAAGGAGGACACAAAGTATCACCTGACAAACTACAGTTCTGTACCAAATCAGTAAAATATCTGGGGCACCAGATAGAGAAGGGTATCAGGAAAGTTACTTCAGAAAGAATCAGAATAATTCGAAACATGCAGTTACCCAATACTCAGAAAGAAGTTAGAATGTTCCTTGGAGTCGTAGGTTACTGCAGGCAATGGATTGTGGGATTTGCAGTCCTAGCAAAGCCTTTGATAAAAATGATCAAGAAAGGAGCAAAGGACCCAGTAGAATGGGATGAGGAAAGCTTGACAGCATTCACGAAATTACGAGAATGCCTGTGTATAGCCCCTGCTTTGGGAATGCCTGACTATTCTAAAGAATTTTCATTGTTTTGTGATACACGAGACAATTGTGCACTCAGTCCTAACACAAGCCCATAGTTTGACTAGACGTCCAGTGGCATAATTTTCTGCTACTCTGGATCCAGTGGCTGCTGGATTACCAGGATGTCTGAAAGCAGTAGCTGCAACTTGCACGAGTCTAGAACAGAGTGAATCCATTGTTATGGGACATCCTGTAACTGTGTATGTTCCACATGCAGTTGTAATTTTACTGACCAGAACTAAAACCCAGTATCTCACCCCTAGTCGGCTGACTAAGTATGAGAGGATTCTCGTAGGTGCTGCAAATGTAGTCATTACTCGGTGTAACATACTGAATCCAGCTACCCTATTACCAGACTCAATAATTGCAGAAGCAAAGGGAGAGGTCGAGCATGACTGCATTGACCTGACAGAATTCAGTACTAAACCACCCCGAGACATCAAGGAAACGCCCCTGCCTGTAGAAGATAGCGACCTGTTTGTGGATGGCTCATGTCTGAGACACGAACTTGTAGGTCTAAGTGCTGCTTATGCTGTAGTCACGGTAAAACGCACTGTAGAAGCATCCTGTTTATTTGGAGTGAAGTCTGCACAAGTTGCCGAATTGGTTGCATTGACAAGAGCCTGTAAAATTGGAAAAAATAAAAGAATAACAGTATATACGGACAGTCAGTACTGATATGGTGTTGTGCATGACTTCGGCCAATTGTGGCTACAAAGAGAGTTTCTGACTTCTGCAGGTACTCCTATCATAAATGGAAAAGTTGTACAAGAATTACTGGATGCAATCCAGTTACCAAAAGAATTGGCAGTGGTCAAGTGTGCTGCTCACAAATCTGGCACTGATCATGTGACAGTAGGAAATCGATATGCTGACGAAGTGGCCCAACATTGTGCCAGACATCGAATGTCTGTAAACATCAAATTGGGGGGATATGGAAACAGCTGCCAACTTATGGTGTTTGAGGATGTGCCTACATGGGAAGAATTGAGAGATTGGCAGCATGCTGTGACACCAAAGGAAAAAGAAAAATGGAGGAAACTTGGTTGTCGACAGAGAAGTGAGGATGGTATCATTGTGGGCCCTAATGGTATGCCTGTGTTGCCTAGACGTCTGCTTGCTTCAATGGCCAGACTGATACATGGAGATTCACACGTTGGTAGGGATGCCATGGTTCGGGTTTTCCAACAAACATGGTACAGCCCGAAGTTCAGGAAAGTAGCAGAGTCACTCTGCCAGAGGTGCTTGACATGTCAGCAGTTCAACGCTGGTAAAGGAACCGTAGTTGAATTGGGAAAAATTGGGAAATCGGGAGGTCCCTTTGTGAGATTACAGATAGACTTCATTCAGTTGCCCCTTTGTAAAGGAATGAGATACGTCCTTGTCATTGTCTGCCTGTTTTCAAAATGGGTGGAAGCTTACCCAGCCAAAAAGAATGACGCCATGACTGTAGCCAAGTTATTACTACGAGAACTAATACCTAGGTACGGGGTTCCAGTCACAATTGAATCAGATAGAGGTGGGCATTTCCAGAATGAGGTAATCGATCAGCTCTGTAAGGCATTCAAGATCACACAAAAGCTGCACTGTGCATATCGTCCAGAGGCTTCTGGAGTAGTGGAACAAGTAAATGGCACTATCAAGTCAAGATTAGGGAAGATGTGTGAATCTACTGGCATGAACTGGATAGAGGCTTTACCTCTTGTTCTGATGGGAATCCGAAGTATTCCAGACCGAAAAACAGGCCTGAGCCCCCATGAAATCCTGATGGGAAGAGTGATGAGACAAGCATGGGTACCAGGATACAAACTGATAAGCATTTCTGATGATTTGGTACTTGAATACTGCAAGCAACTGGGTGACCAAGTGCGTTCTATCTCTCGCCAGATTGGGGAAGACGCCGTCGCCAGTCCAACAACGCCAGGCCATAAATTGGTTCCAGGCGATTGGGTTGTACTCAAGAAGCATACTTGTTCAAATTGCCTTGCACCGAAGTGGGGAAAACAACGCCAAGTGATACTGGTGACCACCACAGCGGTGAAGTATGCAGGCGTTCCAAAGTGGATCCATGCCAGCCATACCAAGAAGGTGATCAGAGACGAGAAAACTGACGCTGAAGGTTGTCCAGCTGAGGGGTCTCCAGACGTTGGTCCTGAAGTGGCTGATGACGAAGAACCGAGCACCAGTCAAGATGAGTGGATACCCATAATCGACCTGACTGATGACCCAATCAGAACAAGAAGTCAAACCTACGCAGACAGAGAGTGGAATAGTGAGTAAGAGACAGGAATAGGAGAAGACGATCAGATTATCGAAATCCATGTCAAATCTGAAGGAGAAGAAGATCAGATAGGGACAGAACAGGTGATTGACACACCTCCAAGAACTCCTGAGATTGAAAAGGGACAGATAGACATTAGGGCAAAGGTTCAAGCGGAAGAAAATCAAAAGTTCGAAGTGCTTGAACAGGACCAGATAGAATTAGAAGAACGTGTTCAGGACACAGAAATTGAAACGCCCAAAAGCCAAATCCAGTATACACCTGAACAAGGCCAGCTTAGTAACCAGGCAGAAGAAATAGATATAAGACCTGGGACTAGTCAGACAGGAAGGGAAGAAGCAGAAGCAGAAGTGCCACAAACAAACAAAAATAAAAGAGCGTTAGAAGAAAGCCAAACCACAGTGCCAGCTAAAAGACTCAAGAAAAAGAAACATAACGAACCAAGATTTATTAAGAGACTGAGACTGAGACTGAAAACAGTAGAAGAAAAACTTGAGAAAAGAAGGAAAAGCTCTCGTATAGCAGAGCAAGCTGGAGAAAGCTCCAAAAGAAGAAGTGATCGAATAAAAAGACTGAACGAAAAATATCAAGATCCTGAATGGACTTATTTGATATTGGAGGAATTTGAGGATCTGATCAGTTTGCTGAAGAAGACGAACCAACCTGAAGATTGCTCAGTGTAAGCTACCTGTGCAAAGTTACAAAGAGGGGTTGGCAAACTTCTGTTAAGCAGAAATGTCTGATTCAAATGTGAATGGAAGGCCTAGACGCAATTGTTGTAAAACATGCTGCAAAGTGTGTATATGTAGTGTAGCTATAGTAATAATATTATGGATAGGACTAACAGTTTTTATTCCTTATATGATGAGCAAAAATACTAATATTGACCCTACACAGACGGTGACAAAAGACACTGAAGAACTGACAACACGAAGTGTAGAAAGACGTGAGAAAGCACTTAGCACCAGACAAACAAAATCAGACTTAGAAGCACCAGATGAGGAAGGACTGCATTATCACGGAATTAAGAACCAGACTCATTTAAATGTATTCGCAAATCTGTTAGTGCATTATGTAGAGACCATGGAAATAGAAGACTGTTACATGTGCATGAAGCTGCCTACTTCTGTAGCTGAGGGAGTGACTTACCATCACCTGCCACTGACATATGGAATTTCCTGTAGCATTTTAGCTAGCTTGTTCTACAAAAGAGGACCGTTACAGTACTATTACTCTAACTCAGACGTGATATTTTCTGAACTTCCTATACGTGGAAATCTAAACCCTGTATATACTAAAAGTGATGTTACACGTTATATGGGAGAACACTTTCTGACTATAGGTACCATAGATTTAGGTGAAGCACACAGAGATAACTTGACCTGTTCATTACATGAACAAGAGAAAATGTTCCTAAACATGGCAGAGAAAAGAAGGGAAAGTTTCCAAAGAAAGGCAAATGATAAAAGACAGAAAACCCCTAAATGGGCTGAAAACATGGAAAGCACCTCAAATGGTGGGGCGGGTCCTGCTTTGTTGCTGGATTTCGAGAGGAAGGGAAAGCTTTGTCTTCACCGCGAAAAGACTAGTTATTATAATAACATTTTCATTGGTTCCAGTCAATGTGAACACAATTACAAGGTAATTGGAGGATGGGGTTTCAAAAATGGGTCAGAACCTGTGTTTCCCGGAATTTAATATATATGTGGAAACAAGGCTTATTTCAAATTGCCGGATCACTGGTATGGAAGCTGCTACTTTGGCATTGTCTTCCCGAAAATATACCATGTGAATGAAGTTGCTGGAAGCAATGAAAACACTAATGGCTTAGTGCGTAGTAAAAGGGAAAGCGTAGGTGAAATAATGGGTAGTATATTTAGTGCACTGATACCTGGAGTGGGAGTGGTTCTGAATACACACAGAATTTGCAAATTGTCAACAATAGTGGATCTGTTGTCTACTGACACAGCTCATGGATTTCTGTTGGTCAATACCGAAATGGTTGCGATCAGATCTATGGTTTTGCAGAACAGACTTGCTCTTGATACCTTATTAGCAAAAGAGGGCGGAGTCTGCCGGATGTTGAAAGCGCAACATTGTTGCACTTACATACCGGACAAAAGTGTACAAATCAAAAAGTATGTGAGGAACATTACAAATTTGGAAAGAGAACTCAAACCACTGGAGGTTGATAGTGCCTGGAAGAGACTTACTGATGGTCTCTCCGCTGTAGGTCATTGGTTTTCTAATTTAGGTAAAAGTTTCTTGTTTAAGGTACTGATGCCAATTGGAGTAGTAGGTTTCATCATATTCCTTATATTTATCTGTTGCAAATGTCGCAAACACCAAAAGAAGTACACTGTGAATAAGAGAAGTGTGAAAAGGAGTGTGGATGAACTTGAATTGGAGGAACTGAATAATCAGATTTACAAAAGGGTGAAAAATTCTCACCCTAACAAAGAAGTTAAGGAAAAACTGAATCGAATGTTGGAAGAGATTGAAATGAACAAAGTGTGAAAAGTTGGCATCTGATTCCATTAGTTTGTGATGATAGTAAATATCATCAAAGAGGGGATTGATGGAGCAAGGATTCGCATATTACGCGACTTGCTTGGATTCATGAACCTCGAATAACCTGTAACAATGTAATTCAACCTGTCTGTCTTACTAATTTCCCTTTATTCTGACATTTGGGGTGTCCTAGTGACGCTTGCCTATGTGTTTACTAACTCAATAACGCTCGTAACTAAAAATGGCCGCTGCTTGGCAGGTTTTCTTTCTGCGCATGCGTTAGTCACACTCACGTGACGTGACGTACTTGCAGTTCTGGTGGGAATCTTGGCGCTTGCGCATTGGCTTTTAAAATGGCTGTTGGTGTCCTCACATGGTGAAGCTTGCGCTGATGCTCTCGTGTTAATTGTCTGTCTGCACTAAAATCCTAAGGCTATAGATATTATAAAGTAAGGGGTATAGAGTAGCTATTCATGGTTATGTTATGTTATGTTATTTGAATCTTGTATAGCGCACGGCTACTCATAGAGTGTCCCGGCGCTTTATTGTAACTGAAATCACAACATAACAAGGAAAAACAGAACAGAAAAGATAAAAGAGAACCTAACTATAAAATGAAACTGCTACCTACAGGGTGAAGAGCCACGTTTTAAGGCCCTTCCTGAACGCCAGAAGATTGGAGGTACTACGCAGTGCCAATGGCAAGGTGTTCCACAGCTGCGGAGCCAGCAGACTGAAAGACCGGCCTCCAATGCGTGCCCTTTTTATCCGAGGGACCACGGCCAGACACAGCGACTCGGACCTCAGAGACCTTGCCGGATGATAGAAGGAAAGCCTTCTCTGAAGGTATTTAGCTCCAGAAGCATATAAAGCCTTATGCGCCAAGGTCAGCGCCTTAAACATT
Organism: Lissotriton helveticus; assembly: GCF_964261635.1. NCBI lineage: Eukaryota > Metazoa > Chordata > Amphibia > Caudata > Salamandridae > Lissotriton > Lissotriton helveticus. The sequence goes on from NC_136065.1 coordinate 1,920,829,484, forward strand.
ATCCGCTTCTGGATCGGGAGCCAGTGGAGTGACTGCAGTAGGCCCGAGACCCTAGCACGGCCAGATAGTCCATAAATGGCCCGTGCAGCTGAGTTCTGGACCACCTGCATCCTTTGGAGCAGATACTCTGGCAGGCCCAGATAGAGAATATTAGAATAATCCATTCTCAAGCCAATTAAGGCCTGGACCGTTGTTTTCCTGTGCTCCTCCGATAGTATAGGCAGGAACTTACGAAGCATCCGAAGAGGCGGTCCCAGAGTATGCAAAACTAGGCTTGTAGAAATCAAATGTGATTGGTGTGTTGACCTATCCTACTTGGGGAGCAATCGAAATTGGGGATTCTGACACTTGCAACATTTGGGGGGTGGTACACTGACCCGAAAATAGTATAACTAGCCTAGGTTTAGCTAGAGAAATTGTCCGACTTGTCCGAATAGCTGACCTGTCACTGACCCAACGCATTCAATAGGTGACTGATACAGAGCGCTGCGGAGCACTCTGTCTGAAATATTCCATACACTCTGGAGGTTTTACTAAACCTTAAGTGCTGGCGGAGCACTTTGCTGGAGAATTCGCTAACCCAATCGGGGTTCTGACTGTTAGCTGCAGAGAGGGTGGAGCGCAGGCGTTGCTTCCGATCTGCAGGTGCTGGTCGTGCCTTGGTGGTCCTGTCCTGATCCTAATCTGGGTTTCCTGTCCTGTCCTGGGGTGTCCATTCTGCCCCTGCTGTCCTGTCGATGACTATCCTTCCTTGGGGTTTATCCTGTCCTTAACTGACCCGTGGCCAGGGTTGGTCTTCACACCATTCTAGGTAATTATAGTGCTGAGACTCTATTCTGCACCTTCTATTTTTCTGTCTTTGCTTCAATAAAGACATACCTTTGCATATGTTAATTTTCCATGCTTTGCGCAATCTATTATATAAAAGTCATACATATTTTTTTCTTAGCATGTTCCTATGTTACCCTTCCTTTATGCACCTTTCTCCATACTGTTTATGACATATAGATGTGGTTTATAATTTTCTCCTGCAAAGCTGATTTGAAGTAATGTTGCTATAACTATAGCGTGTTCCCTTGTTCCCCTTCCTGTAGATGTATAGGATTTTCCAAACTTTCATCCAACCTTTGAAGTATTTGCCAGAAGTGAAATTCTAGTATGTGCCTAAATTTGCTCCATCTATAGTCATTCATTCTTTAATTCCATTCTTTGAAAGTCTGATTTGCATGTTTCCCTGTTCTTACCTTCCATTTTTGACTCATAAATGGTTAGCTTGGTTTGTTTCCTATATGGATATGTGCTCTTTATTATCTTGGTTATAGATTGTTTATTGATTGTAAACCTCATATTTTCTGAATCTGAAATCTAAATTAAGCTTTTAAAACTTCTTGAGTTTGTGGTTATTTAATGAATACGGAGAAATATAAAGTTGGTATTGTATTTGCCTGCCTTTCTTTTACAGCTAGCTCCCTGATCCGTTGTGGTCATAGGTACCCGTAACGGTGGATTGGTAAGTCGGGTACAAGTAGAAATAAATAGGAAGGAACCAGGGTTACTGGTAGTAGAGTGCAAGGTCACCTGATTAATGTCTATGATAAATTGATAGTTTATGGGCCCAATGCGTATATGGTAAAATTGTTGGTTAGGTGACCTGCGCGCTCTATCAGAGTCACTTACAAAAATGTCTACATTAGATACAGTTTGATTACTTATTACTAAAAAGTATATTTTGTAAGAACTTGTTTTATCTCAATCACTGCATCATTTTGCAGCAGCCTAGCTTAGAGTACGTAAATACTGTTTCAAAATAATGACTTACATATTCACAGTGCTTTCTGCCACAGGCTGGGACCTCATTGCACCATAAACAGGGCAATTGGAATTATGCGTCACTAGAGGGCCAAATTATGAAGCATGGTTGACTGAATTCGGCAGCAAGCAACAGCGAATTATGCTGCATAATGCTGCATATTTTGTGATAGCATTACTGCATTATTTTGCTATTTTTACACTTGTTAACACTGTCCTGGCCTTTATTGCCCCTCATATGTACCACATTGACACCCATGTATAGCAATAAGCAACAGAAAGGTGACCAGTCAACCTTTAGAAAAGGCCTTCCACTGCGAGGTAACTTGTTGCTGCATTTTTAGTAACTTGAATCGTTTGAGCTAGAAACAAGTTTTTTTTAATCTGCAAATTATGCAGCACATGATGGATTATGTGACAAATGCAGGAAATCCATAACTATGCGCTATGAGTGCAGGGTGAGCGGGAAAGTGAAGGGTGAGAATGAGTAGTGAGTTGTCTGAAAGTGGGGTGCGTTCCCAGACTCAAGTAAATCAGCATGTTATTGACGCTGGCGTAGGATTCAAATATAAGTTCAACTATTGCTATTATGACATTAATCAGGGCTCGAGGGTGAAGGAAATAAATAATGTGCTGGTCCTGCAACAAACTTCCAGTTTAATGATTAGGATTGCCAGCTCATTATTTTGATGTCGTAGACGATACAAAAGTAAACAGTCACCTAAAGCCCTATTTTCAGCACTATCTGTGCGCACTTCGAACAGCAAATATAAAAAGAAAGCACTTTTAATTATGTTCTAGGGTGGCCTGAATGATGTATGACTGTTAATTAAAGGGAGAAGACAGAAAAGTCACATTACAAATGAATACATACTTTTTTATTTATAACTCTATTTAGTGTCAAGACAGGGTTTTTGCAGGCTCTTTAAACATACATGGCTGGCTTTTTTCTATTGGCAAACCTACTTTATATTCCTTTTAATGAAATGCATTTTCATACTACATCAGTAAATGTACAATACAAATGTAAGGAATTGGCAGAGTGGGGGCCCATGGGGTACTGGAAACAGAAAAAAACTAAGCCTCAGTGACCAATTTACAAAGGTATGCAAATGGACTTTGAAGACCTGTGAAAAACGTGGGTGTGCCAGAGATAAGGATCCAGACACTGCCCAGCTGGGCCTACACTCACTGACCACTAGCCCCACGTATTCCGTTCATCATTTGTTGCAGATACACATTTTGCCCTAAATGGGATGGGTATGCCCAGACGCGGGTCCCTTGCTCACTGTGCCACTGGATTCAAGCTAGCCTGGCTAATGAAGGGTAAACTTCCCTGAAATTGGTCCCAGGATGCTTGTTTCTGGTCCAGGGAGGACCTGGCTTTGCAGTTTGGTCTGGACTGTTCCCATGAGGCACAGGGTCAAGACTGATTTGCATATGGCTGGGTCCAAACTGGGGTGGAGTAGTGTGCAACAGAGCGACGGATTAAACCAAGATCTCTTAACTGGGGGAGAATGTCTCAATTATTCAGCATTCTATCCATCATTTGCTGCAGATACACTTTTTGCCCTACGTGGGATGGGTATGCCGAGACGTGGGTCACTTGCTCACTGTGCCACTGGATTCAAGCTAGTGGTACAAAAGGGGGTGGTGATGGACGGAGCATCTGAACCAATCAAACACTCACACCCAGTCAATAGATCTGGGTTTAATCCATCACCGTTCTATAGCCCACTCTGCCACCTCAGTTCAGACTTGGCCATATGCAAATCAGTCTGACCCTGTGCCTCAGGGGAACAGTCCAGCCCGAACTGCCAAGCCAAGCCTTCCCTGGACAGGAAACAAGCTTCCGAGGACCGGTTTCTGGCATTCCAGCCGTCTTCAGCCCGGCTTGCTTGAATCCAGTGGCAATGTGAGCAAGGGACTCACGTCTGAGCATACCCTGCCAACGTATGGCGAACAAAGTGGTACAAAAGGGGGTGGTGATGGACGGAGCATCTGAACCAATCAAACACTCACACCCAGTCAACAGATCTGGGTTTAATCCATCACCGTTCTTTAGCCCACTCTGCCACCCCAGTTCAGACATGGCCATATGCAAATCAGTCTGACCCTGTGCCTCATGGGAACAGTACAGCCCGAACTGCCAAGCCATGCCTTCCCTGGACCGGAAACAAGCTTCCGAGGACCGGTTTCTGGCATTCCAGCCGTCTTCAGCCCGGCTTGCTTGAATCCAGTGGCAAAGTGAGCAAGGGACTGACGTCTGCGCATACCCTGCCAACTTACGGCGAACAAAGTGGTACAAAAGGGGGTGGTGATGGACGGAGCATCTGAACCAATCAAACACTCACACCCAGTCAACAGATCTGGGTTTAATCCATCACCGTTCTTTAGCCCACTCTGCCACCCCAGTTCAGACATGGCCATATGCAAATCAGTCTGACCCTGTGCCTCATGGGAACAGTCCAGCCTGAACTGCCAAGCCATGCCTTCCCTGGACCGGAAACAAGCTTCCGAGGACCGGTTTCTGGCATTCCAGCCGTCTTCAGCCCGGCTTGCTTGAATCCAGTAGCAATGTGAGCAAGGGACTCACGTCTGAGCATACCCTGCCAACTTATGGCGAACAAAGTAGTACAAAAGGGGGTGGTGATGGACGGAGCATCTGAACCAATCAAACACTCACACCCAGTCAACAGATCTGGGTTTAATCCATCACCGTTCTTTAGCCCACTCTGCCACCCCAGTTCAGACATGGCCATATGCAAATCAGTCTGACCCTGTGCCTCATGGGAACAGTACAGCCCGAACTGCCAAGCCATGCCTTCCCTGGACCGGAAACAAGCTTCCGAGGACCGGTTTCTGGCATTCCAGCCGTCTTCAGCCCGGCTTGCTTGAATCCAGTGGCAAAGTGAGCAAGGGACTGACGTCTAAGCATACCCTGCCAACTTATGGCGAACAAAGTGCTACAAAAGGGGTTGGTGATGGACGGAGCATCTGAACCAATCAAACACTCACACCCAGTCAACAGATCTGGGTTTAATCCATCACCGTTCTTTAGCCCACTCTGCCACCCCAGTTCAGACATGGCCATATGCAAATCAGTCTGACCCTGTGCCTCATGGGAACAGTCCAGCCCGAACTGCCAAGCCATGCCTTCCCTGGACCGCAAACCAGCTTCCGAGGACCGGTTTCCGGCATTCCAGCTGTCTTCAGCCCGGCTTGCTTGAATCCAGTGGCAAAGTGAGCAAGGGACTCACATCTGAGCATACCCTGCCAACTTATGGCGAACAAAGTGGTACAAAAGGGGGTACTGGATTCAAGCTAGCCTGGCTGATGAAGGGTGACATACCTCGAAACAGCTCCCAGGATTCTTGTTTCCAGTCCAGGGAGGACCTGGCTTGGCAATTCGGTCAGGACTGTACCCATGAGGCACAGGGTCAAGACTTATTTGCATATGGCTGCGTCCAACCTGGGGTGGCGTAAGAGGCAAAAAAGCGATGGATTTAACCCAGATCTCTTGACTGGGTGAGAATGTCTGAATCATTTAGCATTCCGTCCATCATTTGTTGCAGATACACTTTTCGCCCGAAGTGGAAAGGGTATTCCCAGACTGGGGTCTCTAGCTCACTTTGCCTCTGGTTTCAAGCTAGCCTGGCTGATGAAGGGTGTAATACCCTTAAACCAGTCCCAGGATGCTTGTTTTCAGTCCAGGGAGGAGATGGCTTGGCAGTTCAGTCTGGACTGTTGCCATGAGTCACAGGGTCAAGGCTGATTTGCATATGGCTTGGTCCAAACTGGGGTGCTGTAGTGGGCAAAAGAGCAATAGATTTGACCCAGATCTCTTGACTGGGGGAGAATGTCTGAATCATTCAGCATTCCGTCCATCATTTGTTGCAGAAACACTTTTCGCCCTAAGTGGGATGGGTATGCCCAGAAGTGTATCCCTTGCTCACTGTGTCACTGGATTCAAGCTAGCCTAGCTGATGAAGGGTGAGATTCCCTGAAACCGGCACCAGGATGCTTGTTTCCGGTCCAGGGAGAACCTGGCTTGGCAGTTCGGTCTGGACTGCTCCCATGAGGCACAGGGTTAAGACTGTTTTGCATATGGCTGGGTCCAAACTGGGGCAGCGTAGTGGGCAAAAGAGCTATAGATTTAACCCAGATCTCTTGACTAGGGGAGAATGTCTGAATCATTTAGCATTCGTCCATCATTTGTTGCAGACACACTTTTCGCCCTATGTGGAATGGGTATGCTCATACCTGGGTCCTTTGCTCACTGTGGCACTGGATTTAAGCTAGCCTGGCTGATGAAGGGTGACATACCCTGAAACTGGTCCCAGGATCCAGGGAGAACCTAGCTTGGCAGTTTGGTCTGGACTGTTCCCATGAGGCATAGGGTCAAGACTGATTTGCATATGGCTCGGTCAAAACTGGGGTGGAGTAGTGGGCAAAAGAGCGATGGATTTAATCCAGATCTCTTGACTGGGGTAGAATGTCTGTATCATTCAGCATTCCATCCATCATTTGTTACAGATACACTTTTCGCCCTAAGTAATATGGGTATGCCCAGACGTGGGTCCTTTGCTCACTGTGCCACTTGATTCAAGTTAGCCTGGCTGATAAAGCGTGACATACCCTGAAACTGGTCCCAGGATGCTTGTTTCCGGTCCATGGAGGTCCTGGCTTGGCAGTTTGGTCTTGACTGTTCCCATGAGGCACAGAGTAAAGACTGATTTGCATATAGCTGGGTCCGAACTGGGGTGGCGTACTAGGCAAAAGGGCGATGGATTTAACCCAGATCTCTTGACTGGGGGAGAATGTCTGAATCATTCAGCATTCCGTCTATCATTTATTGCAGATACACTTTTCGCCCTAATTGGGATGGGTATGCCCAGACGTTGGTCCCTTGCTCACTGTGCCGCTGGATTTATGCTAGCCTGGCTGATGAAGGGTGACATACCATGAAACAGGTCCCAGGATGCTTGTTTCCAGTCCAGGGAGGATCTGGCTTGGCAATTCGGGCAGGACTGTGCCCATGAGGCACAGGGTCAAGACTTATTTGCATATGGCTGCGTCGAACCTGGGGTGGCGTAATAGGCAAAAAAGCGATGGATTTACCCCAGATCTCTTGACTGGGTGAGAATGTCTGAATCATTTAGCATTACATCCATCATTTGTTGCAGATGCATTTTCGCCCTAAGTGGAAAGGGCATGCCCAGACGGGGGTCTCTAGCTCGCTTTGCCACTGGATTCAAGCTAGCCTGGCTGATGAAGGGTGTAATACCCTTAAACCAGTCCCAGGATGCTTGTTTTCGGTCCAGGGAGGAGATGGCTTTGCAGTTCAGTCTGGACTGTTGCCATGAATCACAGGGTCAAGACTGATTTGCATATGGATTGGTCCAAACTGGGGTGCTGTAGTGGGCAAAAGAGCGATAGATTTGACCCAGATCTCGACTGGGGGAGAATGTCTGAATCATTCAGCATTCCGTCCATCATTTGTTGCAGAAACACTTTTCGCCCTAAGTGGGATGGGTATGCCCAGACGTGTATCCCTTGCTCACTGTGCCACTGGATTCAAGCTAGCCTAGCTGATGAAGGGTGAAATTCCCTGAAACCGGCACCAGGATGCTTGTTTCCGGTGCAGGGAGAACCTGGCTTGGCAGTTCGATCTGGACTGCTCCCATGAGGCACAGGGTTAAGACTGATTTGCATATGGCTGGGTCCAAACTGGGGCAGCGTAGTGGGCAAAACAACTATGGAGTTAATCAAAAGATCTCTTGACTAGGGGAGAATGTCTGAATCATTCAGCATTCATCCATCATTTGTTGCAGACACACTTTTCGCCCTAAGTGGGATGGGTATGCCCAGACCTGGGTCCTTTGCCCACTGTGCCACTGGATTCAAGCTAGCCTGGCTGATGAAGGGTGACATACCCTGAAACCGGTTCCAGGATGCTTGTTTCTAAACCAGGGAGGACCTGGATTGGCAGTTCGGTCTGGACTGTTCCCATGAGGCACAGGGTCAAGACTGATTTGCATATGGTTGGGTCCAAACTGGGGTAGCGTAGAGGGCAGTACAGCGATGGATTTAACCCAGATCTCTTGACTGGGGGAGAATGTCTGAATCATACAGCATTCCGTCCATCATTTGTTGCAGCTACCCTTTTCGCCCTGAGTGGGATGGGTATGCCCAGACGTGGGTCTCTTGCTCACTGTGCCACTGGATTCAAGCTAGCCTGGCTCATGAAGTGTGACATACCCTGAAACCGGTCCCAGAATGCTTGTTTCCGGTCAAGGGAGGACCTGGCATGGCAGTTCGGTGTGGACTGTTCCCATGAGGCACAGGGTCAAGACTGATTTGCAAATGGCTGGGTCCAAACTGCGGCGGCGTAGTTGGCAAAAGAGCGATGGATTTAACCCAGATCTCTTGACTAGGGAAAAATGTCTGAATCATTCAGCATTCCGTCCATCATTTGTTGCAGATACCCTTTTCGCCCTGAGTGGGATGGTTATGCCCAGACGTGGGTCCCTTGCTCACTGTGCCACTGGATTCAAACTAGCCTGGATGATGAAGGGTGACATACCCTGAAACTGGTCCCAGGATGCTTGTTTACAGTCGAGGGAGGACCTGGCTTGGCAGTTCGGTCTGGACTGTTCCCATGAGGCACAGGGTCAAGACGGACTTGCAAATGGCTGGGTCCAAACTGGGGTGGCGTAATGGGCAAAAGAGCGATGGATTTAACCCAGATTGACTGGGGGAGATTGTCTGAATCATTCAGCATTCCGTCCATCATTTGTTGCAGATACACTTTTCGCCCTAAGTGGGATGGGTATGATTAGACGTGGGTCCCTTGCTCACTGTGCCCCTGGATTCAAGCTAGCCTGGCTGATGAAGGGTGACATACCCTGAAACAGGTACCAGGAGGCTTGTTTCCGGTCCAAGGAGGAGCTGGCTTGGCAATTCGGTCTGAACTGTTCCCATGAGGCACAGGGCAAAGACTTATTTGCATAGGGCTGGGTCCAAACTGGGGTGGCGTAGTGGGCAAAAGAGCGATGGATTTAACCCAGATCTCTTAACTGGGGGAGAATGTCTGAATCATTCAGCATTCTGTCCATCATTTGTTGCCGATAAACTTTTCCCCCTAAGTGGGATGGGTATGCCCTGACGTGGGTCTCTTGCTCACTGTGTCACTGGATTCAAACTAGCCTGGATGATGAAGGGTGACATACCCTGAAACTGGTCCCAGGATGCTTGTTTACAGTCCAGGGAGGACCTGGCTTGGTAGTTCGGTCTGGACTGTTCCCATGAGGCACAGGGTCAAGACGGACTTGCAAATGGCTGGGTCCAAACTGGGGTGGCGTAATGGGCAAAAGAGCGATGGATTTAACCCAGATTGACTGGGGGAGAATGTCTGAATCATTCAGCATTCCGTCCATCATTTGTTGCAGATACACTTTTCGCCCTAAGTGGGGTGGGTATGATTAGACGTGGGTCCCTTGCTCACCGTGCCCCTGGATTCAGCTAGCCTGGCTGATGAAGGGTGACATATCCTGTAACCGGTTCCAGGATGCTTGTTTCCATTGCAGGGAGGACCTGGCTTGGCAGTTCCATCTTGACTGTTCTCATGAGGCACAAGGTCAAGACTGATTTGCATGTGGCTGGGTCCAAACTGGATGCGTAGTTGGCAAAAGAGCGATAGATTTAACCCAGATCTCTTAACTGGGGGAGAATATCTGAATCATTCAGCATTCTGTCCATCATTTGTTGCAGATCCAGTTTTTGCCCTAAGTGGGATGGGTATACCCAGACGCGGGTCCCTTGCTCACTGTGCCACTGGATTCAAGCGAGCCTGGCTGATGAATGATGACATTTAATTTTATTTTTATTTATAAAGTATTATATAGTGCAAACTTGATCCTGAAGGATATCAGAGATCTTTACAATTTGAGGCAAAGGTAACAAATCAGAACATTAAAAGTATTGACACACTTATACTTATACAACAACCTCAACATTACTCACCATTGCTTTGCATTTTTTAAATGACAAACAATACTCCAGTAAAACAGACTATCTGGCTGTCAAAAGAAAGGGTATTGTCAAATCAGAGACCAAGATCCCTAATTTTCTATTCAGGTGTTGGAATCGGCCCCAAAACATCAGGCCACCAAGCGGTGGACCAGATATAGAGTTGCTTCCCAGAACCAAGACCTCAGTTTTTCTAGCGTTCAATTTAAGACAGCTGTGGTCCATCCATCCAGCTAGCCCTAGCAGACATGATCTAAAACTGGCCGCAGAGAAACCTGAAACCAGTCCTAGGATACTTGTTACCGTTCCAGGGAGGACCTGGCTTGGCAGTTCGGTGTGGACTGTTCCCATGAGGCACAGGGTCAAGACTAATTTGCATATGGCTGGTCCAAACTGGGGTGGTGTAGTGGGCAAAAGAGCGATAGATTTAACCCAGATCTCTTGACTGGGGGAGAATGTCTGAATCATTCAGCATTCCGTCCATCATTTTTTGCAGATACACATTTCGCCCTAAGTGGGATGGGTATGCCCAGACGTTGGTCCCTTGCTCACTGTGCCACTGGATTCAAGCTAGCCTGGGGGATGAAGGGTGACATACCTTGAAACCCATCTCAGGATGCTTGTTTCCGGTCCAGGGAGGACCTGGCTTGGCAGTCCGGTCTGGACTGTCCCCATGAGGCACAGGGTCAAGACTGATTTGCATATGGCTGGGTCCAAACTGGGGTGGCGTAGTGACCAAAAGAGCAATGTATTTAACCCAGATTGACTGGGGGAGAATGTCTGAATCATTCAGCATTCCGACCATCATTTATTTGGGCAGAGGAGAGATGGATTTAACACAGATCTCTTGAATGGGGGAGAATGTCTGAATAATTCAGCATTCCATCCATCATTTGTTGCAGATGAATTTTTCGCCTTAAGTGGGATGGGTTTGCCCAGACCTGGGTCCCTTGCCCACTGTACCACTGGATTCAAGCTAGCCTGGCTGATGAAGGGTGACTTACCCTGAAACCGGTCCCAGGATGCTTTTTTCTGTTCCAGAGAGGAACTGGTCTGGACTGTTCTCATGAGGCACAGGGTCAAGAAGATTGATTTGCATATGGCTGGGTCCAAACTGGGGTGGCGTACTGGGCAAAAGAGCGATGGATGTAACCGAGATCTCTTGACTGGGGGAGAATGTCTGAATCATTCAGCATTCCGTCTATCATTTGTTGCAGATACAATTCTCGCCCTAATTGGGATGGGTATGGCCAGACGTTGGTCCCTTGCTCACAGTGCCACTGGATTCAAGCTAGCCTGGCTGATGAAGTGTGACATACCCTGAAACCAGTCCATCATTTGTTGCAGATGAATTTTTCGCCCTAAGTGGGATGGGTTTGCCCAGACGTGGGTCCCTTGCCCACTGTGCCACTGGATTCAAGCTAGCCTGGCTGATGAAGGGTGACTTACCCTGAAACCGGTCCAGGGAGGACCTGGCTTGGCAGTTCGGTCTGGACTGTTCCCATGAGGCACAGGGTCAAGACTGATTTGCATACAGCTAGGTCCAAACTGGGGTGGCGTAGTGGGCAAAAGAGCAATGGATTTAACCCAGATCTCTTGACTGGGGTAGAATGTCTGAATCATTCAGCATTCCGTCCATCATTTGTTGCAGATACACTTTTCGCCCTGAGTGGAATGGATATGCCCAGACTTGGGTAGCTTGCTCACTGTGCCACTGGATTCAAGCTAGACTGGGTGATGAAGAGTGACTTACCCTGAAACCGGTCCCAGGATGCTTGTTTCCGGTCCAGGAAGAACCTGGCTTGGCAGTTCGGTCTGGACTTTTCCCCATGAGGCATAGGGTCAAGACTGATTTGAATATGGCTAGGTCAAAACTGGGGTGGCGTAGTGGGAAAACGAGCAATGGCTTTAACCCAGATCTCTTGACTGGGGGAGAACATCTTAATCATTCAGCATTCCGTCCATCATTTGTTGCAGATACACTTTTTGCCCTAAGTGGGATGGGTATGCCCAGACGTGGGTCCCTTGCTCACTGCCACTGGATTCAAGCTAGCCTTGCTGATGAAGGGTGACATATCCTGGAACTGTTCCCAGTATGCTTGTTTCTGGTCCAGGGAGGACCTGGCTTGGCAGTTCAGTCTGGACTATTCCCATGAGGCACAGGGTCAAGACTGATACAACAGGGATCTGTGCACACGTCTACTTATTGCAGTGTAAATACTGTAAGTAATAGCACAAAGAAAAACAAGTAACAATAAATGCAGAGAAAGTCTTGATTGATGTATTTCTTCTATTCCGATTTATTCACAACGCCCAGCCAACACGTGTTTCGTCAGGGTACTTTGCCCACGACTTCATCAGGGCTCCAATGGGCAGTGGTTCCAAAACTTTTGCCGCAATGGCTATATGCTCTCCGCCGGTTCTACTTCCATCCCGGCTGTTGGGTAATATGGGAGATCTTGCTGAAAGTAATCAGCAGTTCGTAGGTTGGTCAGTACCAATTCATAAGGAACACCGAAATCGTATCCTCCTGCGTAGCAGCTCGAGTCTCGCTGCCTTCCTGCCTGTCCGCATACACACGCGGACAGGCAGGAAGGCAGCGAGACTCTGCATTTATTGTTACTTGTTTTTCTTTGTGCTATTACTTACAGAATTTACACTGCAATAAGTAGACGTGTGCACAGATCCCTGTTGTATCAATTGTTTGTGGATCTTGGTCCCTATTGGAGGTTGTGGGTTCTCCTCCTTTCTGTCGGCACCGTCAGATTAAGTATCCGAGTTACAAATTGACGTTACACAGGGGAGGCGCCATTTCTGATCGACCACAAAAAAGCCCGGTCTTTTGTTTCTAAGCCACAGGGTCAAGACTGATTTGCAAATGATTGCTACTTCAGTGGGGGGTATTGGTAGTCTAGGAAGTGATGGCGCCCTGCTGCGTGTATGTGTAAGAAATTAGTATCCTATTGTGTACGGTGCAAAAGGTTAGGGAATCAGCCAATAATCCCTAAAAAAGTAAAGAAAAAACCCTTCACAAGCCAGTAGAACAAGGTCCTATGCACACGTTTATGAGTTGTTCATGACAGTTCACGTATTCGTATAAATGACAAGATCTGATTAAAACCTTTTTTAAATCTTGTTATTTACACGACTACATGAACTATCATGAACAACTCGTAAACTTGTGCATAGGACCTTGTTCTACTGATTTGCATATGGCTGGGTCCAAACTGGGGTGGCGTAGTGGGCAAAAGAGCGATGGATTTAACGCAGATCTCTTGACTGGGGGAGAATGTCCTAATCGTTCAGCATTCCGTCCATCATTTGTCGCAAATACAACCCATGTAAATTAAGACAGCCTGGAAATGCAGCAAATAAACATCGCCGCACTTCCAGGACATCTTTATTTACATGTACTTCCAGAGGCCTTTTCGCCCCCGTGGGAACTCATCCAAGCCTTCCCAGGGGGTGCGCCCCACAGTTTGAAGACCTCTGCCTTAGGGTCTATCCAGAGCCTCTTAGGTGGTTTGAACTTTGCAGCAAGAGTGATCGCAGCTGGGAGGGTCTTTGCAAGGAGGTGAGCGAGAGCCATGGCCAAAGTCAAGAGGAGACACCACTTAGTTAGGTTAAGTAAGGGAATGAAGAAAGACAACAGCATGTGAGCAGAGTTTCTGGCCAACTTCAACAGTTCAGTGTTCTGGAGGGCCCCCTGGGCTGGCAGCCCCATGATATGCCTGTTCACGGACGCAGCAGGAAGGGAGGGCTTTGGGGCAATGCCGAATGCATGAGAGAAGAGAACAATTACGGCCAATGTAACGGTTCTGGAACTATTTCCAATAGTTGTTGCCTTCCATCTCTGGCCAGAGGCCATGGCAGCAAGATGAGTGCTTTTCTGGTCAGATAACGTTGCAGTGGTTCAGGCTATAAACACGCAATCAGCAAACTGCCCGTTGGTGCTATGCTTGTTGAGGGAACTGGCTTGCTTGTACAACAATGTGGAATGCAGGGCAATACATATCCAAGGGGTGCTGAATGTAGCAGCAGACACACTCTCTCGTTTTCAGTGGTGGGGTTTCCGGGAGGCCTGGCCGAGAGCAAGAGAAGAGATGACCCCTTTCCCACCGCACCTCTGGTTCCTTCTCCAGTGGAACAACGACTGAGGGAACTAGGCGAGCTTTCCTGAGCAGCAGGGACCAGGAGGCATGACAAAGCTTGCGTTGTCATTTTCTGCAAGGTGGCAGGCTAAGTTGAATGGTCAGACCGATCCCACTAAGTCTTTCCTCATCAGGGCGATGCTAAAGGGTTTGGCGAGAGGTGAACCCGATGCCTCTGACACCAGGTCCCCCATTGAATTTGGAACATTACAGGGAATGATCAATGTATTAGACAAGGCAACCAAAGCCGCCCTCCTTTCTGCAACTTTCAGCCTGACATTTTTTGTGGCTATGAGAATAAGCGAAGTAGTGGCAAGGTCCAAGAATGATAGATCTGGGGATGCATTAGGGGTGCAGGATACGGTGCTCACAGGAGAATCCCTTAAAATCCTAGTTAAAAGATCCAAAACTGACCAGGCAGGGCACGGGAAGGGGATCTGGGAGCATCAACTGGGGAACACAAGGTACTGCCCATTGGGCCTAGTCACAGTTTACTTGGCACTTCGACCCCCTTGGGAGGCTAGCTACTTATTGATCCATGTGGACCGCACGCCCCTTACTAAGTTTCAGGTAGAACAAGTTATGCTTACCACTGTTGGGGAATGCGGGTCCTGATGAGCGCTTTTGCAGCCATTTCTTTAGGAAAGGGGCAGCAACTTCAGCATTCAAGGTTGGCATGTCACCGGACCACATCAGGCAGATTGGGCGGTGGGAATCCAGTGTTTCAAATGGTACATCCGCCCGTAAAGCTGGCCAGGGCTGAGTGCGTGGTGTTGCACCAGGTGTCAAGAAGGGTGCAGGGCAACTGATGAGTAAACTAAGTGCAATCTTGCACGGCACCATGTGTTTTCAGATGTTTACAGTGTGAATTTGAAGTAAACTATGTGCAATTTTGTGGTGCATCTTCCAGTATTATGTGTGCAGTGTGATTTCTGAGCAAACTATGTGCAATTGGGTAGTATTTATAGAAATGTGTGCAGTGTTTTCAATAAAAGGTATTTTGCAACTCTGTATTTCTTTATTTTGCCAGGATCAAAGGTTTGGGTGATTCGCCATTCTTACATTGCCAGAGTGGCACGATGGGCCCAAAGCAGGAATTAGAGGCATGGGTTTTCCTTCACTGACATAATTTGGTTTGAGTTCCCAGGCATGCGTTGGCACAGCTTGCTTGAAGATACTGCGGCACAGACTGGCGGGAGGCGAATCCCCTCCCAACATTGGGGTAATACACCTGAGAGGTAATGACTTGACTTTCCTGGGTAGGAAGGTTCTGCTGCAAGCGATGAAATCCACTTTGTGTAAGTTGAGCAATGAATTAGGCGCATGTGAATTATGGTGGTCTGAGATTACACCATGTTTAGTTTGGCATGGGGCAAGGTCTGGTGAGGCTGTGGAAATCACTTGCAGGAGAATAAACTGTGCCATGCGCAAATTTACACAACAGAGAGATTTGGGATTTATCAGCCATAATCTGTTGCATGCCAAGTCCACAGGATGTTTTGAAGAGGACGGGGTTCATTTGTCTAGAGTGGGCATGGACCTTTTTCTGTTCGACCAGGGAGATGCCTTAGATTCAGCCGGTTGTAAGTAAGAATGATAAGTAAAAATGCATGCCTTGGGGGGGGGGCCCTGAGTGTGACAGGTGCCACACTCAGAGCCATGGCTGAGTTACAGGGTGATCCGGAGGCTGACTGGTACTTAGGGGTACCCTCTTCAGGAGCACAACAAGGGTGCAAATTCCAAAAAAACCTAGGAGTCATTACGGCTTGACTCTGGAGGAACGACGGCGCACCGTTAGTCCTGCTGATGGTTGTAAACCTGAGCAACCGGGGACTTGCCTGGATACGCTCCGCCCCCACAAGGGGCGTGAGTAAATGGGTGACTGGTGGTCCAAAATGATGTAAGGGGCAATGCCCCGAAATGGTGAGCACCTATTGATTAGGGCCACGGTGCAATTTGGCTCTTCAGGTGGGCAGGGCAGCTTAGGGGTGTCACTGTTGCCTGCCCTTGGATCGCCCGTAAGTTGCCCACTCATGTCTGCATATTTCTTATGCAAATAAAGCTGCAGCAACGTTTTCTCCAACAAACAATGTGTCTTGTGTGTTTTTTATCATGGGATTGCTACGTTTGCGGGATGAGTATGTTGTGGATATTGGCACTATGACACCCGACAGACTTTTGCAGGCTGCAGGCACATCTTCAGCTTTTGTACAGCTCAGGCTTATTTTACATTACATTTGAACGACTTTTGCATTTAAACAGCCCAATCCTAGCTATCAGAGATGTTATTCAAGGAACTGAAAGAATGTTTGTTGAAATATACTTAGGCCCTGATTTTGGCTGACGGTGCTCAGTGACAAACTCTATGGAGCAAGTACCCTGTCTACCTAACTCTAGGTCCACACGTCTTATTTTTAGACCGACAAAGCTTACCTTTTCAGTCGATGGAACCCCCTTTGGCTCAGTCAACAGAAAATGTTCTACAACAGCCTGTCAGAGAAGGGGCTGTCAAAGGAGATACATTACATTGCATGCCCTATTTAGGGTGGACAGTGCAATGTCTTTATTTCTGTCCTTCACTGCTGGGAAAACCCTCTCAGTGATGGACAGAAAAAATAGAAAACTCTCAAGGTTTGAGGTCATTAGTTTTTTGTTTTTTATACTACTGCCTTGGGAAAAAGTTTAATGAACGGCCATCAAAACCCACTTTGTCTGAATGAGCACCGAGCCAGCCCGCTCCAACCAATCCTGATGCTTCTCTCATGCTTCTTAATATTAATAACAGCATGACAGCAGCTTCTGGATTTGTTAGTGGGGTTGGCTCTGGGACCCTGCGCTCAGATGGACTGGAGAACACCGAGGACCAGAGGACTCGCAGCCAGTGTGTAAGTTAACATTGTATTTTGAATGCATATTTAAGCAATATAAACAATAACTAAATTGCTGACATGCATTCCATTAAAGTTTCAAAGTTAAACATTTTCAACTTTAAAACATTGGTCTAATGCATGTCAGCGATTTCTTTTACTGTTGATATCACATTCATTTCATTACTTATTATACGTACCCACAAACACATATGTAGTGCTGTGCATTTGCCACCCTATTCGTGCTAAATTTTCTTTGTGTGTAATATAATTGGCTTCTGCGTGTTTTTGCGCACACTTTAAATTGTCTTCCACCGACAAGCAGCAACAACATCGCTTTGCACCGAGCAGCCACATCCCAACAGGACCACAGATTCCTGCACAGTGCTGCTGTCCCAGCACCCTTGTCCTGCAGCACTCCTTGAGCCAGCTCGGTGTTTTTACAGCTTTTTGGCCCAGTGACAGGCACTGTGAGTAACTCAAACAAACTTCAGCCTCAACTCCAAAACTCTCTTTTTTTGGGCCATATTATAACAGTTAAGAGCTTTGGCAGTGAGCCTTAAGGCATTGCTGGTGTCTCACAGTGTTAGTTTGCTCGGTCTACCACTTTCATTTGTCGCCAGCCGCCACTGCTGGGATGGTGGGCATTCTTAAATTTGAAGGACGGTCCATCAAGATGAAGGAGGTAATGTGTAATTTGTATTGCTGTGGACCATCTGTCCAGCCATAAATCCAGCCCTAATTGACTTAACTGGCTACGGTATCGTGCCTAACAGCCCCGCTTATTGTAGAATAGATATCAGTGCTGGGTGGTGAGCATACTACAATGGCAAGCTTGGGTCAGGGCTTCAGAGCCAAAGTAGCATGATGTGTAGGCAATAGCCAGGTCCAGGTCTCAGTCTTGTAATAGCTAGCATACTTCTGCATGCTTAGGTGCATTAACACAGCTTACCTTAGACTGTTATGGTATGGCTGCTGTATGCTAGAATTGAGATGGGTGCAGCACTGCAATGGAGTGGGATCAAGTGGAATTATAGTTCTGACAGCATTCTTGAGTTAGAACAGGGATCTGGGCCAGTCCAACTGAGGCTTCTCACGTGTACCGTGGCATAGTGCTTACACTGGAATACTTCCAGGGGGGTCACCCATTTCATTTCCTTTCAGTGGAGGAAGCTGCAGCCTTAGGTGGGGCACAGTCCAGCAGCAAATGGCTCATTCGGTGGAAAATCTCTAATTCCCTTGTGTCTAAGCGAAGTGGCCTGCTGGGAACAAGTGGAGATAAATGTATAATTAGGGATAAAATCTTTCATACACATTTAGCAACAGTGGTACACTTGGTGGTCACTTTAAAAGTTTCAGTGAGGTTTTGAAAGGTTTTGTTGACTGTGCTCCCTGCATTGGTAAGATAGTGTGCTTTGAAAAAAGGTCAATTTAGTCTGTCTGTGTCCATAAATATATATAAGCTAAACCCTGATGGATTCCAAATCATAGGAGGCGTGTCATTTTGTCTGATTGTGACACATGACCAGGAGGCAAAATATAGAGCTCTGTAACAACAATATTAACCCACTGAGCTATCGTACATAAAATAGAACTCGGTGAGAAGGACCTTACATGTCGTTCTCTGCAACAGACTTTCCAACTCAGAGTTATTTAATGACTCAAACCTACGACCAGAATAGGCATATAAATCTCTCAAGCCAGTGCATCAACCAACTTCCTAACCTATGGCATAGCAGGTGCATTTACACTATCAGCTACGTTAGAGCACGGCCTATTTGTGACCAATTAAGTAAGACACGTGATATTTTCTGTCATTCTTATCATTTTTTTTTTAAGTTGTCAATTTCTTTGGGGTTATAGTTCGCAAAAAATAATGCAGTTTCCGATGAAACACCAACCGTCCCAATTTCTGGTTTTCCAGGGTGATTGTTTTCCAGTACAGGTTGCATGTCAGACACCTGTGTGGGTGTCATTACCGGAAATGAAGACTTATGCATATAAGGTTAAAGATGCATTAGCAGAAAGCTGTGGGATTGCCTGATCGCACTGCAGGTCTGGGTTGCTTTGCTTGCGTTTTTTATAGAGTGCTAACATGCTGTATTATGACTCTTCCTAAGCACTCTGAGGCACTGTAGGCAGGGGCGGCTTTCCCGCAGAGCAGAAAAAAAAGAAAAGAAAAATAATATTCTTAGTATTATCATGTTATTTTTCTTAGCTACAGGGCTGGGTTAGGGCGGGGCACGGCTAGGTTCACAGGGGGAGGAGTGGTTTTCACACTCAAGTGCCCATGGCTGCTTGGCCGTCCATCTCGGCCCGGCGAAACAGTTATGCACATTTTGCATCTTCCGCACCAGGATGTAATGCACAGCCTGTGAGGAACATGCACAGTCTCCCTCTCCCCATCTGATTGCCAAACCATGGCGCTCAGGCCAATCACAACACTGGATTGTAGCATTGTTATTGGCTATGGAAATGCTGGGTGCTTTCTGGTTCATATCTCGCCAGGAAGGGCGGCAAAGTGAAGGAGAGGCGGAGGCCGTATAAAAGGTAAGTTTTTATTAATGTTTATTTTTTTTCCAACCTCTCTACCACCCTTGTTCCCTGCCAGCCGCCACTTTCTGTAGGCATGTATGAAAGTCACAATAAAGAATGACAAATAAAAACAGTCCTTGAAATTACACATAGCAATACCAAATTGCACCAACTGAGCCAGCCTAGTGAGTGAGCCTGACTCTTTCGAGAGGCAGCTGTGAGTCTCCCCACCCCCAAATAAGTTTTTGAAAAATCGGATCAAATGTTGCATGTTATAGCAATGTTTTTCAAATAAAGTCCTTTTAAAAGCATAGGCTTCGCAGAAGTTTTGGAAGTGGAAACTATGAATTATGTAATGATATTACAGCCTGCGCAGTAGCTAGGATCACAATTTCTCAAGAGCACCAAATCATGCACTTGACTCCGGGGAAATGGTTTGAATTGAAATACACAAAGAAATGGAATGTGTGCCCACAGATTGTGTCTGTGAAGTATTTGGGGAGAGGAGTTGAGAAGAAGTGGCACCCTGGGAACAGCTCACAACAGATTCACAGTGTGATGGGTAGCTGTTGAAAATATTATATAGTGGCGGCTCCTCACTATGGCGGAGGAGCATCGCCTGCCCTGCCAGCAGCCTCAAAATTTGAAAGATAAAACAGGTTTATTATCATTTTAATTTTCAACTTCTAAGTGCTGAGTCCTGGGGGCGAGGCCATCGTGGGGCAAGTCACAAAGGGGAGTGATGGTCACTGCTATGCACATGTCGGTTTGGTCAACCGTCTTAGGACGGTCAAACCGATATGCGCACTAGGTTTCTCCAACCCGAGCTGCGTTGCCGGGTTGGAGACAGCAGGCACAGGCTCCTAGTCTCTCTGGGAGCGTACATCTAGGCTGCTCAGACCAATCCTGTCGCTTCTATCATGCATGAGAGCAGCATCAGTATTGGCTGTAGGGGAGCCTTGGAGCCTGTGCTGAGTCAGGAGCAGAAGAGGGGTGATGAGGCGGGTGGCAGATTAGTTCTTTTTCCCCCTTCTTTTTATGTATATTCGTCGGTGGCATCCCCTGCCCCACCCCCACCCCCTCCCATTAGACACCAGGGTATATTGTTTTACTGGGGTTTTAGGGACGAGCGCTGCCTACAAGGCTTTTGGCCACCCTGGAGGACATATATATGTTGTTTACCCCAAAGCTGCTTTAAGTGGAAAGAAAGCCCTCTAAGCACCGGGGACCAATGGGCAAAATAAAATAAAAAGGGTGTGGCTGCACAAGTGTATGTGTGTGTCCCCACCCACAACATATCCAACAGTCTTTCTGCCCCCACCCTAAGACAGACTAGGGGAGTTTACGTCCAATCTCCCTCCCCCCAAGGGGCAGAAAACCCACTACTCACCATGGATGTTATGTTTTTAGGAAAAAAATATGGAGTGTGGGCAGGCCGCTCCGGCATTGGGCCTTTCTCACACCCCTAAATCCCCACTAGTCTTTCTGTCCATCTACGGCACAGATCATTCTCATCCTCATTGCATGCAAGAGGAAATTTGTATTGCTGTGGACATAGTTTTGACATCTGTGCCATCAGAGTAGGAGCAAATCCAAATGTACACTTACTTGCCATGCTAAATGGCTACACTATTCAGGCGCATGCCTGGCTGACTCTGAGGGAAACCTTCTAAATCCAGACATTTCTGAAAACTAGACATCTAAGGGGAGTCCAGGGTGGTATGCCTTGCATGGATCCCATGACATTTTTTTACTCTTAGTGCCCGCAAAACCTCAAACTTTGCCTAAAATTAAACATTTTTATGACCTTTACTTTTTCTAGCAGTGGCAGGAATCTACAAAATTTGTACCACCCACCATATCCACACTTCTCTAGAAGTGCCTGCGATACAAAACATTGCACAATGCAACATTGAGACATCTGCAATAGGGGTGGCTACAGATTTTGGGTCCTGGCTCAGCCTCCACCCAGGGAAACCTACCAAACCCAGATATTTTTTAAAACTAAACACCCGAGAAAGTCCAGCCTTGTGTGGATTCCACAAATTGTTCTTATCTACAGGACTACCATTGTCCCTTGCTTTGATCCAACCCTGTTGCGGGTACTAGGCACTAAGCCACACACGTAGGGTAGTGTTTTACAGGACAAGTGTGAAAATGCTGGTCAGTAGGAATTTTGTGAATCCCTGCAGATCCCTGAAGTTTCGTCACAGAAATGCGAGAACAATGTGTGATGTTAGGCAATGTTTGACATTTGCAGTGCTTTGTCGGTAAGAAAACTCAGTGAGATCCACGCACAGCGCACCACCCTAGACTCTCCCCGTGACTAGTTTTCAAAACTGTCTGGGTTTGGTAGGTTTCCCTGGGTGCCATCCGATCCAAGGCCCAAACAATGCAGCCATCATCATTGCGAAATCATGTAATTTTTCGACAGCCAATGTTGATGTCACCACATTGTGTTGTTTTGGAACCTTATGTGTTGTGGGTGCTAGAAAACATCAAAGGACCCATGCAAATCACATCTCTGTGGACTCCTCTGGGTGTCTTGTTTTCATAAATATTTGGCTTTGGTAGGTTTCCCATGGTGGCATCCAAGCCCAGGCCCAAAATACACAGCTACTCACATTGCAAAAAATTTGAAGATGTCTGTTTTTTGCCAAAGTTTTGGATTTGAAGGGTATTGTGGGTAAGAAAATTTAAGGAAATTAATGTAAGTCAGTCAATTTTGGACCTCCCTTAGATAACCTATGGGAATCCCCCAGTTTTGAATGGTTTACCTCTGACAACCCCTGTTCCCTCAAGCAATTGGAGGAAGCTTTGCACCAATTAGGAACATTTTGCTCAGTTGGCGTAAACCTGGCAATCCACCCACCTCTAAATTGGGTGAACCGAATGACTGAGAGTTTGGCAGACATGGTACTGCATCACCATTGTTGGAGAATCTTAGCTAAGTGCCTGGTAGTTGTTGCACAAATATCAGGCAATTTCCAGAGAAAATAAAGTGATGTAATGACTCCCAATGTAAAAGTTACCCTGATGCAGTGCAAAATAAAATCTCCTATGTAATAGTATCTGTTATACAACATTCTGTGTCAAGCTATACTGATTTTTAAAGACCGACTCCCATGTTATCGCCTCCCCTGCACTTCAGGCCTATAACTCAGTAGAGGGCTTTGAACAACTGGTATAGTCCTCAGCATCAGACATTAGCATCATTACAGCTGAGAAGTTACACAAGCTAAAGCCACAAAAGCTCTGTTCCAGCCACACATCAGAAATACAAATTATGCATATCAAGATGCAGTTCTCAAACCACACAGTTGTAAGTAAAGTAAGTAAAGGGGGTTTTGTCATGCGCAAACTTAGCCCAGTGGGCGTCAAGGCGCCTAATTCCAAATCCAGCTCATAACAGATAACCCTGCAGCTCAACCTGTGTAGGCTCTGGAGAAGCACCACGTTTTTAAGGCCTTTTTGAAGAGCGATAGAGAAGGTGAGGTCTTCAACTCCATCGGCAGGATGTTCCAGAGCTGTGGCGCAACGACGGAGAAGGCCCTGGCTCCCCATCTGGTGAGCTTAAAACGGGGGACAACAAGTTGAAGTAAACCCGAAGAACGCAAACAACGAGTAGGGTGATAACGGGTAAGCAGGGAGCTGATAGCGCCATTAGATCCATCCTCGAGAGCTCTATAGGTCAGACACAGAATTTTAAAATATATTCTGTGCTGAATAGGCAGCCAATGAAGATCTCTCCTCGCAGCAGTAGCAGAAGAGGACCTAGGAAGATCCAAGACAAAGCGTGCAGCAGCATTCTGCACGATTTGCAGTCGATGTATGAAGCCCTTGTTGGATTCCATGTAGAGCGAGTTACAATAGTCTAGTCTGGACCCAACAAGGGCGACTGCAATCTGCTTGCGTGCTTGAAGAGACAAATAGCTGCGAATTCTATTGAGCGTCCTGATCACACCCCAGCAGGTCGAAACAGTCCGATTCACCTGTAGGGACATCGAGAGTGAAGTATCGAACACCACACCCAGATTTCTGGCAGATTGCGAGGGAGTGGGGCAGGTGCCAAGCGAGGAGGGCCACCATTCACTCGACCAGATATCATGGTCCTTCCCAAAGACCAAGACCTCAGTCTTGTCGCCATTTAGCTTCAGCGAGTTGACAACCATCCAATCTGCAACATGTTGCATACAGGACCTGAAGCTAGAGGCAGATGTTATGACAGAGGACTGAGTGAGTGAAACCATGATCTGGGTGTCATCGGCGTATGATACCACCTCCATCCCCTGCGATCTTACAAGCCTAGCAAGGGGGGCCACGTAGATGTTAAACAGGGTCGGACTTAATGCCGACCCCTGTGGCACCCCACATTGCAAAGACTTTGCTGGGGAGAGGTGGTTGCCGAGCATCACTCTCTGTTCCCTATCAAGGAGAAAGGAGTTGAGGAGACTCAGGGCCGAGCCAGTGACACCTGCCTCCCTAAGCCGAGATGTTAAAATGGCAGGGGACAGAGTGTCAAATGCGGCCGTGAGGTCCAATAGCACAAGAAT
The DNA here is from genome assembly GCF_964261635.1 of Lissotriton helveticus. Taxonomy (NCBI): domain Eukaryota; kingdom Metazoa; phylum Chordata; class Amphibia; order Caudata; family Salamandridae; genus Lissotriton; species Lissotriton helveticus. The sequence goes on from NC_136065.1 coordinate 1,920,853,430, forward strand.
GGTGGTTTGTCCAGCGTCAACCTTGCGTCGGATGTTATCGACTACAAAGGTGAGAGCAGATTCTGTGCTGTGCTGTTTTCGGAAACCATGCTGGGTGATATCAAGATACTCCGAGGCTTCAAGGAAGGAAGATAAGTGGCGGTTCAGGTGTGCTTCTAAAATTTTAGCCGGTGCAGGGAGCAGAGAAATGGGTCGGAAATTTTTCAGAAGACCAGGATCAAGTGAGGGCTTCTTAAGGAGCGGCCTCACAATGGCCTTCTTCCATATTGATGGAAAGGAGCCTTGAGCTATGACCTTATTCATCACCTCAAGCAGGGGAGGAAGGAATTTGAAACCCAGATATCACATCCCACCAATGAAGAGCTGTATAAAATACTATGTTTTCCAGATGGAAAAAGGGAGGAGATAGAGCCTTGTAGCTAGAGCTGCCAGCTTTGGAACTTGGGGACACAGATTCAAATCCCAGCATCCGTGCTTAGCTCAATATAGTGGTTTTCCAGGCAAGTCACTTAATCACCCTGTGTCTATATGTGTGAAAGATATTTGTCTAATCCCCATTGATGTACAGGATCTGCCATTATCTCCCAACCCTCCCACCCCATGTAATGCACAGCGCTCCCCTGCTTCATAGCTAGGTTTGCGCTTCATTATGCATACATACATACATAAGCACCAGCGCACTACTCAATCGCAGCACGGCAGAGGCATTACAACGCATCCCCTTCACACTGTGAACTAGAGTACATCCAAATTAAAGAGCATTCACTGTGCACCTACAAAGAATGTCTGTCTGACAAGCACGATCAACTACAGATTAGACTGGTCAACCTCTGGCACTGTGGTTGTGAAGGACACTGTTCCAAGATTGCTCCAAAGAAAGAACTGAAGAAACTGGAGGATGCAGACGTAATTGAGAAGTGCAAGGGTCCAGTGCTTACCTTGTAAAACAATTAAGCCCAGTTTTACAAACAGTCCAAGCAGCGCTGTGCAGCAAGTGAAGTTGCTGCACAGAGCTGCGTGAAAGGGAGAGAGCAGTGCTGTGTCATTTTTTCAAAGAAATCATGCAGGTCTGCTTCCTACCTGCCCCGTTGCACTTTGGGCTTCCTGGTGCTAATGTGCACACCATTTCGCTAGAGTGCAAAAGTGCCTACATTGTGGGCAGGATTTTTATTTGTACAGGAAGGAGCAATTTCCTGCACAAAATCAATACTTGGAGTTTTTTTTGTGCATCTTTGTAATTGTGCTGCAGAATGCAGCATGCGTGCAAAGAGGAAATAATGGAGAGAAAGAAAAATATGTTTACTTGTTATTCCAGCTTTAAGCAGGTACACTACTGTGGCACAAACTCATGACATTGCATCAAAATATACAGGAACTGTCATTCACAACCCATAAAAGACTTCCTGATGCATAGTAATACAAGGCATAATAATGTGCTTTGTGGCTTTTTATTTTTTTTTACAAAGCAATGGAAACCAACATTTTGCTGCGCTCTAGATATTAAAATGGATTTTGCATCGGGTCTGCATTATAAAAGTAGTACAAACCTGACACAGAATCTTTGTAAATGTGGGTCTACGTGCTTGGACTCAAAGTTTTTCTCAGAAGTCAGTGGTCGGCCCTACATATATTGTGGGTGCTGAATACCAAGACTGCATATTGTGATTCCACCTCATGTCTCTTTCATCCCCCACTGGACACCCCTCTCCCACTTTATCTCACTCTTACAAACACTTTTTCATCCCTGCTTCTTTCCTTTGCCACTGTTTTTCCATTTTTCTATTCCTCTTTCTTTCCCCATTTTGTGTTTTTCTCTCTCTTGCTCTGGGTAAAACCCTGATGAGGAATAATACATGCCAGTCCCAAACATGACTGCTGGTGGCTCCCACCTGCCACCACCAGCTCAAGGGTCCCACTCCCTGGGTCTCACCGACAAGGGTCATGAATATGGGGAAGGTTTAGTTAGGCATATGTAAATGAGTAGGTGTACCACCATACAGAATTAGTGAAGTGGTGTGTTTATGTCCCAGGATTGTTAGTTGGGCGAATATGCTGTTTATGGGGGGGCGGGAGGGGCAATGGACTCTACATCAATCAATCAATCATGGCATTTATATAGCGCACTACTCACCCGGAGGGTCTCAAGGCGCTAGTGGGGGGGGGTCTGCTGCTGCTCGAACAGCCAGGTCTTGAGCTGTTTCCTGAAGGCGAGGTGGTCCCGGGTCAGGCGGAGGTGGGTCGGGAGGGAGTTCCAGGTCTTGGCGGCCAGGTAGGAGAAGGACCTTCCTCCTGTTGTGGCTCTTCGGATGCGGGGGACGGCGGCGAGGGCGTGGCTGGTTGAACGGAGCTGGCGTGTGGGAGTGTAGAAGTTGATGCGGCTGTTGAGGTATCTCGGGCCTTGGTCGTGTAGGGCTTTGTGTGCGTGGTTGAGGAGACGGAAGGTGATTCTCTTGTTGACCGGGAGCCAGTGCAGATCTCTCAGGTGTCCGGAGATGTGGCTGTGTCGGGGGATGTCGAGGATGAGTCTGGCTGAGGCGTTCTGGATTCGCTGGAGTCTCTTCTGGAGCTTGGCGGTGGTTCGGGCGTAGAGGGCGTTGCCGTAGTCCAGTCGGCTGGTGACGAGGGCCTGGGTGACCGTCTTCCTGGTCTCGGTGGGGATCCACCGGAAGATCTTACGTAGCATGCACAGGATATTGAAGCAGGACGAGGAGACGGCGTTGACTTGTCTGGTCATGGAGAGGGAGGAGTCCAGGATGAAGCCCAGGTTGCGTGCGTGGTCTGTCGGTTTGGGTGCAGTGCCCAGGGCGGGGGGCCACCAGGAGTCGTCCCAGGCGGAGGGCGAGGAGCCCAGGATGAGAACTTCCATCTTGTCTGAGTTCAGTTTCAGGCGGCTGGTCATCATCCACTCGGCTACGTCTTTCATCCCTTCTTGAAGGTTGGTTCTGGCGGTGGCGGGGTCGTTGGTGAGGGAGAGGATCAGCTGTGTGTCGTCGGTGTAGGAGATGATGTTGAGGTTGTGTTGGCGTGCGATGGCCGCAAGGGGGCTCATGTAGACATTGAAGAGGGTGGGGCTGAGCGCGGAGCCCTGAGGAACGCCGCAGATGACTCCGGTGGCCTCTGACCTGAACGGGGGGAGGCGGACTCTCTGTGTCCTTCCAGCGAGGAAGGAGATGATCCACTCCAGTGCCTTCTCTTGGATTCCAACGTTGCTGAGGCACTGCACTAGGGTATGGTGGCAGACAGTGTCGAATGCTACGGAGAGGTCTAGGAGGATGAGGGCCGCTGTTTCTCCGTTGTCGAGCAGGGCTCGGATGTCATCGGTGGCAGCGATGAGGGCGGTCTCGGTGCTGTGGTTTGCCCTGAAGCCCGACTGTGAGAGGTCGAGGGATCCATTCGTCTCGAGGAAGGCGGCCAGTTGCTTGTTGACAGTCTTCTCGATGACTTTGGCTGGGAACGGAAGGAGCGAGATGGGGCGGTAGTTTTTGAGTTCGGAGGGGTCCGCTGTTGGTTTCTTTAGTAGAACGCTGAGTTTGGCGTGCTTCCAGCTCTCTGGGAAGGTGGCGGTGTTGAAGGAGGTGTTGATGATGTCCCGCAGATGGGGTGCGATGACAGCGTCGGCCTTGTTGAAGACGTGGTGAGGGCAGGGGTCGGTAGGAGATCCAGAGTGGATGGAGTTCATCGTGCGGATGGTGTCTTCGGTGCTGATCGGGGTCCAGGCGCTGAGGGTGGTGGTGGGGGGCGTTGGTGCGGTCGTGGGGAGCGTTGGTTGTGTGCTGAAGCTGTTGTGTATGTCCGCGATCTTGTTGTGGAAGTGGGAGGCGAGGGAGTTGCAGAGGTCTTGCGATGGGGTGATGTCGTTGTTTCCGGCGTTGGGGTTGCATGGTCAGTGTGCATTGTGTGGCACTGTGTTTAGCTGAGGAAATGGAAAGGGTAACCTGTGGCCACATTATAAATAGTTACCCGGAGAACCACAGACGTGTGTGCCTGCTTTGTGTACCCTCGCTTGTGTAGCAGCTCCTCGAACTCTTCGGTCAGCGTGCCACTCCAAACACTGCCAATTGCTCACTGATATCTGGGACTGCCATAGTCCCCAGTTGCTTTTTATCTCATTGTTCTTTGTGACTGTATTATATTCAGCCACTGCTGTACTTTTTCTTTTGCTCTTTTCCTTGCTGCTCTCGCCGTTTTTTCCTGCCCTGTGCCCACCCACCTCCTGCTAGCCACTCCCACCTCCCAGGACAACTTATGGAGGCTGCAACAGGCCCACCGAAGACAATCCGGTCTGCGTCTGGACAGCGCCCAGCATAAGAAACCCTGGCCCTATCACCACCTGAAGATACACAGCCGCCAAGCTTCAAGCCCTGGACCCAGGACTCGGCAACAACTGCTTCCGGATGCCTCCCTGATCCATTGTGGGACCTTTCACTTGCCTGCACTGCTTCTTCTCCTGCAAAACCAAAAATCCAGCATGCATGCAACCACCACCATGCTTACCACGACCAGCCCGACCATCTTCACTGCCTCCTGCTCAAAGCACAATCCCTCTGCAAGCACGCAACCGAGATTTGGGACACCTTCATCTTCCTCACCCCAGACATCATCTTCCTCACCGAGACCTGGCTCAACCCCACATTCACCCCTGACATCGCATCAGCCATGCCTGTTGGCTACAAGATTGCAAACCAAGGCCACAAATATATCCATGTCACAAGCTCACCTGGATAGACCATGCCATTGTCCACTTCACCTTCTCGGGATCCGCTGGCACCACCTCCAATCCACACAGCACATCACACTGCAGCTGGAACAAGATCTCAGAAAGTAAATGGACTGGCGCCCGCATTACCTCCTGCCCTCACACTGCAACCAACCTAGAACAGGTGGTCAAGAACTTCTCCGCCTGGCTCACAGACTGCACTGACAGAGTCGCCCCCTGTAAACCCACCAAGCTCAAAAGGTCTTCCACACAAGCCAACTGGTACATGATGGAACAATGAACCATGCAGTGCACCTGCAAACAACTCGAAAGGAAATGGCGCACCAGCAGACCGAACAACATTCAAAACTGCCCTCAACTAATATCACCAACCTCTGACAAAGACAAAAAAAGCACTCTGGCTAACCGCATCAAGGCAACACAAACACCAACAGAACTCCAACCACAGCAAGGAACTCTTCAACATTGTCAGAGTGTTCTCTAGCCCTCAGCCACTGGAACCATCATCGCTCCTTCGCAGGAACCCTGTAACTCCCAGGCGGACTTCTTCCACAACAAGATCCTCACCATCTACAGCCCTTTCGAATCCCAATCTACCAACCTCCTCAGCCACCTCGACCCCACGAATGAGGAACACAATCACCTGCTCACCACCTGGGGCCAGCTCAACACACAAATGACAGCAGCCATTATGATTTCCATCCACTGAGGGGCACCCAGGGACTCCTGCCCCCACCAGATCTTCAACCACGAGAGCAAGACGACCAGCAGCAAACTTACCGCCATCCTCAGTGCATCCATCACCACAGCCATATTCCCAACAAACAGAAGCATGCAAAAGTCAAGCCTCTACTCAAGAAACCATCCACCGCCCCCAACAAACTCAAGTACTACCGCCCCATCTCTCTGCTCCTTTTTCTAGCAAAAGTCCTGGAGAAGTCCTTCAATGGCCAACACCTGGAAAAAAACTATCTTTTGTACACCTCCCAATCTTGATTCCGCACCAACCACAGCACAGAAAACACCCTGGTTGCAGCTACAGACCATATCAGATCCCTACCTGACCGAAATAAAATGGCGGCACTGTTCCTCCTCGACCTCTCATTAGCATTCAACTCAGTATCACACCACACCCATATCAAACGTCTTCACAACATTGAAATCCAAGAAGACACCCTCAAGTGGATTGCCTCCTTCTGTTGCAGGGATTCTGCTGAGTCACAGAACTATGCTTGGGATCATGGAACCTTAGTGGGCCATGAGCCCGGGGACTGACTAGCTATAGTGTCTCACTTGCCCTCCTACAAACTATCAGAGGAATAAGTGATTGGACACCCCAGAATACAACACTCCCTTCCCTCTCAGGAATAGCAGTTACAGGACACACCCCTTTGCTCTTACTTTCATACCAGTCCACAATAAGATTAGACAGAGACACGAAAAAAGTATAAAATGTTAATTTTATCTAATATGCTCTAGTATGCAGTATTTAGATGGAAGATCTACATCACAGGGGCTGTCACGCTCCCTTCTCTGGAAAGATCCCTCTCCAACTATGTGTTGCCTACCAATGTATACCTATATGACCAAAATACATGTTCCCAAACAACAGCTGCAGCTGCGTGTTTTGTCTAGGTACTAGGGCATAACCAGAACAGAATAACAATGGGCATTGTTGTTCGACTTTGTCTGCAGTGTTCAGACTAAATCCCAGGAAAGAGCAAAACACAAAACAACAGTATGTTCTGTGTGACAATTGCAGTGTGACACAAAGCAAAAATGTGCTCGCCTAGTAACATACACAAAGCAGAGGAAAGTCTGGCACAAGCTCATGCTAACTTAGGGAAAACAAAAATGGCTACCTGGACCACATGACACCCTCCCTTTGGTCTGTAAAGTAGCAAGTAATGGACAAAGAAATCCCTGGTAAACAGAGTCAAAGCATTATAGGTGAGTATCCTGAAGAAGGCCTAATAGACTGATAGGAGAATATTTTGTACACAAAAATATATCTAATTACAGCGTGTCGTCAAGGCACAGTATGTATGCGGGCAAGTGGAACGCCATCAACTCCAGTAAGGCATCAGAACCTTATAAATTGAATAGTGTAGCCATCCAATTGAGCAAGTGAAATGAACAGACTTGTTACTCATATCCGGTGGTCGCCAGGACCATCTAAGGTGTGTCGGTATTGACTTCAATGAAAGAGATCCAAGAGACTGTGTGCACCTGCAAAGGAAGCCATGTTGGCCACTGGCCCCAATGATGGATTGTACACAAGCCGCATACCCATGGAACAGTCCTGGGTATGGGACATTAACAGACCCATTAAGAGTTCATAATCAAGGGCAGGGTGTGACGGTGTAGCCAGGCATATATCCAGAGCCCACTGGAAGGGGCACTGGATGCAGTGAAACACAGATTGTACACAGGTGAAGTAGGCATAGCGGAAAGGCAGGCAAAAATCGATATCTAGTGCTTCTAGTGGCATTATTCCAAAAAGCTGATGCATCTGCTCACAGCACAGCTGCAGCTGTTGCTGTCCGGGCAGAACCACAGATCAAGCAGCCATTGCAGAACAGTAGGAGGAGGACAACAATGACACAAACCAAGAGAAGCAGCAGTCGGAAACCACGAACACGCTGGAAAAATAGATTGTATAAAATCAGGAATTACTCCAAAACATCATCTGAAAAGAGGACACAAGGCCAAAGCCCACAAGTTTAAAAAAGTGTGTTAGGCCTCATGTACCAGACACATATTTGATGTATCAATTCCCCGAAACGAAGGGGGAGATATGTGTTTAACAATGATTGTATTTCACTGCACATTCTAGCCACTAGCAATTCGAAAGCCTCACAGGCTGATGTAAGAGTTACTTCTTGTTGAAACAATAGCGCTTTGAGTCTGCTCAGCTTATTGAAGTCTGTTTTCAGGGTTGGAATGGAAGGCCACAAGGAAGAATCTACACTGTGGAGGGGGAAACAGAACGTTGTTGCAACAAGTTACTAGCTGGGAAACAGTCAACATAAGGGATTCCCGCCAGCAGACCGCAGCAGTCCTCCTGATTATTAAGAACGAGATAACTGCTAATGGAAAGCAATGTGAGAGTGGGAATAATAGTGGGAACAGGAGTTCCTTTTAGAAAACATGCCAAATTAGAGGCCAAAATATTACAAGCGCTGTGCAATTTTACTTGTTGACATACAAAGGAATGCCTGGCAGTGGCCACTTGTGGGACACCCTTGCGCCGCACGGCCACCAGCTGCTGCGTGTGCCCCATTGCCTTGCCACTGCCTCGCTGCCTGCCTCGCTTCCGCTGACCACGCCCCCCTCCTCCGAGCGACGTGGTCCGTGCTCGCCTGCCGGCTGACTTAACTGTTGTTATTTTTGTTTTGTTTTTCTCTCCATTTGTGCCTGTTTTCCTGTAATTTTGTGCCCGTGTTAGCGTTTTCCTTCCTGTGTGCCCGCCTACCTCGCCGCCCTCCGCTCTCCCTCCCCGCTTCTCGCCACCGCCGCTTACCCCGCCCCTTTTTCTCTTCTGTACCCTCCCCGCTCCCGCCTCCCAGCTGCTCCGCCCACCCGCGCACTTGGCCTTATATGGCGACCGTGCGACGCAGGTGAGTGTGACCCACTTGTGGGACACCCCCGCGCCGCACGGGCACCAGCTGCTGCGTGTGCCCCATTGCCTTGCCACTGCCTCGCTGCCTGCCTCGCTTCCGCTGACCACGCCCCCCTCCTCCGAGCGACGTGGTCCGTGCTCGCCTGCCGGCTGACTTAACTGTTGTTATTTTTGTTTTGTTTTTCTCTCCATTTGTGCCTGTTTTCCTGTAATTTTGTGCCCGTGTTAGCGTTTTCCTTCCTGTGTGCCCGCCTACCTCGCCGCCCTCCGCTCTCCCTCCCCGCTTCCCGCCACCGCCGCTTACCCCGCCCCTTTTTCTCTTCTGTACCCTCCCCGCTCCCGCCTCCCAGCTGCTCCGCCCACCCGCGCACTTGGCCTTATATGGCGACCGTGCGACGCAGGTGAGTGTGACCCACTTGTGGGACACCCCCGCGCCGCACGGCCACCAGCTGCTGCGTGTGCCCCATTGCCTTGCCACTGCCTCTCTGCCTGCCTCGCTTCCGCTGACCACGCCCCCCTCCTCCGAGCGACGTGGTCCGTGCTCGCCTGCCGGCTGACTTAACTGTTGTTATTTTTGTTTTGTTTTTCTCTCCATTTGTGCTGTTTTCCTGTAATTTTGTGCCCGTGTTAGCGTTTTCCTTCCTGTGTGCCCGCCTACCTCGCCGCCCTCCGCTCTCCCTCCCCGCTTCCCGCCACCGCCGCTTACCCCGCCCCTTTTTCTCTTCTGTACCCTCCCCGCTCACGCCTCCCAGCTGCTCCGCCCACCCGCGCACTTGGCCTTATATGGCGACCGTGCGAACGCGCAGCGTTGACGCGCAGCGGGCGCGACGATTGTGCGCCGAAGGCGCGCCAAAGGTAAGCCCGTCTGCGCCCGTCCGCGCCTGGACCGCGCCCAGTGCCAGGACCCCTGGACCCCACCGACGGAATACGACCCGACGAACCTACAACGCCGCCGATCTCTTCGCACTCAACACCGGCCGCACCCCAGGATGCCACCGAGCCGCCCCGAAGCACACCCACGGACCCTTCAGCTGCCACGCCTGCAAGTTCACCTGCATCCGGACCGACCCTGCACCAGCACCCGCCAAGCCGAACACCAGCAGCAACCACCTCAAGTGCATCCTGCTCAACACCCGCTCCGTCCACAGACACGCCATCGAACTCTGGAACCTCCTCGACACCACAGCCCCTGACGTCGCCTTCCTCACAGAGACCTGGATGAACGCCTCCTCAGCGCCCGACATCGCCATCGCCATCCCAGAAGGCTACAAGATCACACGGAGGGACCGCACCGCCAACCAGACGGGAGGAGGCATCGCCATCATCCACAGAACCACCATCCGCATCACGACCAACACCGACGACACCCTAACCACCGCCGAACACCTGCACTTCCAGATCCACACCGACCCGAGGACCACCCTCAGAGGCACCCTGATCTACCGACCCCCGGGACCACGCACACGATTCAGCGAGGACATCGCCGACTTCATCAGCCCGCATGCCCTCCCCTCCGCCGACTACATCCTCCTGGGGGACCTCAACTTCCACCTGGAGAACAACAGCGACCGCAACACCATCACCCTGCTCGACAACCTCGCTAACCTCGGACTCAAGCAACTGGTGACCACCCCCACCCACCTCGCCGGACACACACTCGACGCCGTCTTCTCATCCAGCAAAGACATCGCCTTCAGCCACGCAACAGGACTCCACTGGACGGACCACAGCTGCGTCCACTTCACCTTCAAAAGAACGACGATCCACCACCAGGTTGCCCGAAGAAGCTGGAACAAGATCACAGCCGACCAGCTCACCGCCTCCCTGAGCCAGCACCCTCCCGCCGGCTCAACGAACCCCAGCCAGGCCGCCGACAACCTCACGAAGTGGATCAGCAACTGCGCGGACGAACTCGCCCCTCTGAGGACCCCGCCCAGCAGACCCGGCAGCAGAAAAGCCCCATGGTTCACCGACGAACTCAAGAGCTCCAAGAAGAACTGCCGAGCCCTCGAGAAAGTGTGGAGAAGGGAACAAACAAGGGACAACATGGCTACCCTCAAGCTCGCCACCCGGAAACACCACCAACTGATCCGCGCCACCAAGAAAAATGCATACAAGGACCGGCTTGACAACAACGCACACAACTGCAAGGAACTCTTCAGCATCGTAAAAGAGCTCTCCAACCCCAACGCCGGAAACAATGACATCACCCCGTCGCAAGACCTCTGCAACTCCCTCGCCTCCTTCTTCCACAACAAGATCGCGGACATACACAACAGCTTCAGCATTCAACCATCGCACACAATGACCGCAGCAACGCCGCCCACCACCACTCTCCGCGCCTGGACTCCAATCAGCACCGAATACACCATCCGCACAATGAACTCCATCCACTCCGGATCTCCAACCGACCCCTGCCCTCACCACGTCTTCAACAAGGCCGACGCGGTCATAGCACCCCACCTGCGGGACATTATCAACACCTCCTTCGACACCGCCACCTTCCCGGAGAGCTGGAAGCACGCCGAACTCAGCGCTCTCCTCAAGAAACCCACAGCGGACCCCACCGAACTCAAGAATTACCGTCCCATCTCGCTCCTCCCGTTCCCGGCCAAAGTCATCGAAAAGACCGTCAACAAACAGCTGGCCGCCTTCCTCGAGACGAATGGATCCCTCGACCCCTCACAGTCTGGCTTCCGAGCCAACCACAGCACCGAGACCGCCCTCATCGCTGCCACCGACGACATCCGAACCCTGATGGACAACGGAGAAACAGCGGCCCTCATCCTCCTTGACCTCTCCGCGGCGTTCGACACTGTCTGCCACCGCACCCTAGTACAGCGCCTCGGCAACATCGGAATCCAGGAGAAGGCACTGGAATGGATCACCTCCTTCCTCGACGGAAGAACACAGAGAGTCCGCCTACCACCGTACAAGTCAGAGGCCACCGAAGTCATCTGCGGCGTCCCCCAAGGATCCTCGCTGAGTCCCACCCTCTTCAACGTCTACATGAGCCCCCTCGCGGCCATCGCACGCAAACACAACCTCAGCATAATCTCCTACGCCGACGACACCCAGCTGATCCTCTCCCTGACCAACAACCCCGCCGCCGCCAGAACCAACCTGCACGAAGGGATGAGAGACGTAGCCGAGTGGATGACGACCAGCCGCCTGAAACTGAACTCGGACAAGACGGAGGTCCTCATCCTGGGCTCCTCGCCCTCCGCCTGGGACGACTCCTGGTGGCCCCCCGCCCTGGGCACCGCACCCAAACCGACTGACCACGCACGTAACCTGGGCTTCATCCTGGACTCCTCCCTCTCCATGACCAGACAAGTCAACGCCGTCTCCTCATCATGCTTCAACATCCTACGCATGCTACGGAAGATCTTCTGGTGGATCCCCACCGAGACCAGGAAGACCGTCACCCAGGCCCTCGTCACCAGCCGACTGGACTACGGCAACGCTCTCTACGCCGGAACCACCGCCAAGCTCCAGAAGAGACTCCAGCGGGTCCAGAACGCCTCAGCCAGACTCATCCTCGACCTCCCACGAAACAGCCACATCTCCGGACATCTGAGAGACCTGCACTGGCTCCCCGTCAAGAAAAGAATCACATTCCGTCTCCTCACCCACGCACACAAAGCCCTACACGACCTAGGCCCGAGCTACCTCAACAACCGAATCAACTTCTACGCTCCCAAGCGCCACCTCAGATCAACCAGCCTCGCCCTCGCCGCCGTCCCCCGCATCCGAAGAGCGACAACAGGAGGAAGGTCCTTCTCCCACCTGGCCGCCAAGACCTGGAACTCCCTCCCGACTGACCTGCGCCTGACCCAAGACCACCTCGCCTTCAGGAAGAAGCTCAAGACCTGGCTGTTCGAGCAGTAACGGCACCCCCCCCCCCCCTAGCGCCTTGAGACCCTACGGGTGAGTAGTGCGCTCTAAAAATGTCTTGATTGATTGATTGATTGATTGAATCCCACTCTTCTCCATTTACAAAAACCTCTCTTTCTGCTCGTTGACAGTGATATGTAAATGGTAAAGACCATACCTCATGTATGTAACTACTACCCAGGAGCTCATATCTACCTACGGGAAAGTGTTTCATACATGCCTTGATCTGAAACATAGAGATGGGCAATGAAATGACCCCACGTATTAACCATATTGCAGAATCAGTTTCTGCTACCGTAAATGGAAGTTGTTCTAGTGTTTCTATATGTATCATAGTGTATGTAGATTTTTTCATGGCCATTAATTGTTGTTTATGTGTTAAGTTGAAAGGTAGGAACAGCGCACTTGCATTCAAATAATCCCAGGGAACTTTCCCATTTTTGAGCGCTTGTATAGTCCACCCAAACTGCACAACTGATCGAAGTTGGTGTTGTCTTTGCTATAATGTAGACACTTAATTTTGTACAATATCAATAACAAAATATATTATGAGTATATATATATATATATATATATATATATATGTATATATATATATATATATATATATATATATATATATATATACATATATATATATATATATATATACTAATATAATAAAGAGAGAGCCCAGACCTTTGAGGCGGGTAATCTCAGGAACCACAGCACCAATCACAACACCCAATACAGCGTTGGAAAGGGCAGTTGCAGCAGAAGGACATACGCTATGCAGACGCCCAGCAGATACATTTAAAAGGTAAAAGAACCGTGCCAGCAAAGTAGTCCCTTGTGGGCGTGTCTGCGTTGTGCTGTGGGCGTGTGCTGGGGGCGTGTGGTACGTTCTGCCCGTCATGCCATTTCTCATATCATGTGCTAATATCACCCTGCTCCTTTTAAATACCCCTGCACCCCATAATCATAACCCACCCTTACTTCTTAAAATACCCCAACACCCTTTAACACTAAACCATCTTAACTCTACAAATATACCCTGTACCCCAAAACCCAAACCTATACCTAAACCTAAAAATAACCCTGTACCTCAAAACCCAAACCTACGTCTGAACCCTAAAAATACCCCTGTACCCCAAAACCCAAACCTAGCCCTGAACCCTAAAAATACCACTGTACCCCAAAACCACCCCTGAACCCTAAAATACCCCTGTACCACAAAACCCAAACCTACCCCTGAACCCTAAAAATACCCCTGTACCCCAAAACACAAACATACCCCTGAACCCTAAAAATACCCCTGTACCCCAAAACCCAAACCTAGCCCTGAACCCTAAAAATAACCCTGTACCCCAAATCCCAAACCTACCTCTGAACCCTAAAATACCCCTGTACCCCAAAACCCAAACCTAGCCCTGAACCCTAAAAATACACCTGTTCCCCAAAACCCAAACCTAGCCTGGAACCCTAAAAATACCCCTGTACCCCAAAACCCATACCTATCCCTAAACCCTAAAACTACCCCTGTACCCCATAACTCAAAACTATATCTGAACCCTTAAAATACCCAAACACCCCAAAACATATACCTCAGTACCCCAAAACATATACCCCATTACCCATACTTACCTTATCCAAACATTTAAAAAAGCATGCTTTTACCATTCATGCATTTACAACGAATTTCGTTGTAAATGTATGCGTGGTAAAAGCATATCAAACGTAATTCCATGCGTTATAATGGCATTGCGGAGTCATGGTACTTCCGTAATGAAAGTATGCGGAGTGATGGTATGCTGAAAGAAAGTTGCGGAATAATGGGTGTTTACCCTCCCCCGGTAAGTACATTGGTGGCACGGCGGCCCACATCTCCAACAACATACTCATATTTTTTCACCACCCATTTAAAAAATGCACAGGTCTCTCTCATTGATGGCCGGCACCGACATACACTTTTAGACACACCTCCCGCCACAAGTTCTAGAATTGCGAACTTTAGAGCTGAGGAGCTACGTTCGAATCTCGGCATCAGCTCAACATCCTGTGATTCCAGGCAAATCACTTTGACTCCCCGTGCCTACCACAAATGAATGTGTTCTTCTGTAATGTAAATTGTGCTCATGCCATGTTGTCGAGTTCGCGCTATATAATATTGCAAGGAAAAATAAAGTAGGGAAACTCGAGTTCACACACTACTGAACGCACACTCTTAAGTGCATTAGCAGTGCACTGTGAATCGGAGCGTTTCACAGGCCTGTCACAGATAAGAAATGCTATCAAAACGAAACCTACAAAACAATATACTACTGGCCGGCAGCATTTCATACCCGGGCAACGTCGGGACTGGCTGCTAGTATATATATATATATAAGTATATATATGAGATGACAATGTGTTAATACTGTTATCAACCATGGTGAGGACTTTGTTCAGATTTTCCTCATCTATTTGTTGTAGACATACAGCAGCTTCTAATTGTGACAATTTTGAAAACTCATTATACGTAACATAAACAAAACGCTTAGTATGGGGAGATTTGGACCCAAAAGGAAGTCAGCAAATCAGCAAGCTTTATATCACCAGACAAAAGAGAAATATGTTGTTTTACAGAAGACAGTGTGGAATGTTCTAACCATTGTTGACATAATTTCCCCACAGAATAAGTGGTGACAGTCTTGGAATGGGGGGTGGGGGGGTCTGAGGATAGTGTGGATCAGGTCTACGTAGTGAAAACCCTTAAGTAGTATTCATAAAATGTGAATGACAAACATTTGTGTCCAACAGCCACAGTGCCCACCCCGCTGGTTCACCGTAGAGGAATTAAATGTACCATTTCTTATCATGTAATTAAGTTTATCTTCCTCTAATTTTTATACGTTTGCCAACTATCATAAAAGGCCAATGATGGAATAGTGGGAGAATTACACTCTTTCATTTTAGCCAATCCCAAACAAGTAGTTTGTTGGACGGTGTCATTAAGAAAAAGGATTGGGGTCGGTATTAGACATGCGCAGAACAAGGACTCAGTGCCCTGCACTTACCAAGGCTTAGTGCCCCATACTGATTTTAAATCGATGGTATCCTTCCAATAATCATATCCCTTCATGCCACATTTTCAATAAAAGAAAGGAATGGAATAATTTAGTTTGGGTCAACATCTTTTTTCGAAGACATGGGCGCTAATTTAAAGATATAAGAAACCAGGTCTGAAAGGTTATAACCGGTCAAATATGTGTATTTTTACTTTGGCGTATTTGAACTACCCTGTGATGTAGTAGGGCAGTGCTCCCATTGAGTATAATTAGAAGAGGGCCGCTGTCCGTTAGTTCGATGTAGAAAATGATGTCCATAGTGTTGGTAACAAAATAGTTTGGCATAGTTAGCAGAAATTAAATATAAATCTTCAGTATCAAATACAGTGTAATGTTGTAATTCAGAAAACAAAGAAAGCACAGCATTGACATCCCAATCATCTGACTGTAGCCCAGGTATAATCACATCACCCAATGAAACTCAGAATACATATGGTATCTGAAGGGTCTCTGTAGGACCATATACATCAAATGGTACTTTATCCCATGCAATTCCATCAGAAACTGGGACTGCTGAAATGTTAACAAGGGACAGGTCTCTTTTCATTCTATGCAAGGAAGAATGTGGAGCCAACACTCAGTCAACTGATTCCACCTTGGCGCACTCTGGAAGGTAGTGGCCATTAATCAAAAGGAAGAACAAAGTCACAAATCCAATCCACATGAAGAGGAACATCATGCAAAACATGATCTAGACATATGTCCAGGGGGGACCAGAAGAGTGTGTTTCAACCAAGAGATGAGAACACAAATCCTTGCCAGTGTAGTGGAGAAGACTGTAGACGAAGAGGAACTGTTTGATGAGAAATTATTCTGATCTATATGGTATCCAGAAGAACTCAGCTCCAAATCTAGAACAGAGGTGTGTAGGTCCACAGGGTCCTCGGCAGGTGGATGAGAATACACAATTTTGTTTATAGGACTTGAGATTGGTAAAACTGACAATCGGTTCCATGAAGACTCGACTTTCCCCTCCGGCAGCCAGGGACAATCAGAAGGTACGAGGCTCATAGGCTGTAAAGAAATACTGCCTTGTGAGACACTTCGAGGCATACTATTAAGAATTGCCCATATAGTGTAAATTGACATGTTCAATAGAAATGAAGTGATTTATCTTTGTGTCCTGGTAGGGGAGGTAAAATCACTATTTGGGTGCCCTTAAGACCAAGGACTGGGACAGGAGCACTGTATGTGGGTCTGAATTTTTTCTTGACCATTATTTTCTCAGAAACCAGATCACCAACTTTGGGAAGCCAGCCAGAAGCAGGAATCATAACTGCTGCATACACTGGTGAGGTTGAGGGCAAATGTGTTTTTGCCAGAGCATCACTACTCTTTTGTAGATCCTGCAATACAGCTTTGTGGTTATCTACGTAGAAGGTTGCGGCAGCCGCTACAATGTCTAGACCAACAAGGTCTGGTACAAACATTTTAATGCCAAAGATCATTTCGTACGGGGTCCGCCCACCCAGAGATCTTCGAGGGAGATTATTAAATGCATGTGGAACCCCATAGAGGTGAGTCAACCAGCTATGGCCCATACATTATACCCTTGCTGTTAAAGACTGCTTCAAGTCACGGTTCATCTGCTCCACTAAAGAATTGTCCTCTGGCCTATATGGAGACAAAAATTGCACCTGAACTCCCATAGCCTTCATCGAATCACGGTATGCCTTAGAGGCAAAAGACGGACTTTGGTCTGAATGGAAATTGCCACAGGCATAAGTCCCGACAAAGACATGCAAATGTTTTATAACAGTATGAGCATTTGCAGTGCGCTGTGGCCAAACCCAGAGGATCAAGAATCCACTGCAACCAAAATACATTTGAATGCATTGTCGGATGTTAAAGGACCGCAGTGATCAAGATAAATACACCCAAATGAATTATTAGAAATCAAAAGATGAGTCTCAGGTGGATGTGAGACAGTAGAACTCTTAATTTGTTGACAAATATCACAACAAATGGCATGTTTACGGGTCTGCTGATATAACCCACACCACCAAGAGAAACTGTAGCCGACACTCCTGCATGAGCAGAAGCCAAACGTTCATGGGCGACCACAATGAGAGATAGTCTGCGGTCACTGTCGGGAATCAATCGATCACCAACAGTAGGGATAGTCATAAATGGCACATTTTCAGAATTCATATGATAAGTATAACGCAATGAGAAACCCTGCGGAAAAGGAGCACCATCCGTGGATGCTGCTACAGCTGCTTAGATGTCATCGTCAATTCTAGGCTTATACCTAGTAACTGCCGCTACTTTGAATGTGGCTACTGCTGATTTGGCTGCTTCATCAGCCAATGGATTTCCAATAGCGTGCACCCCAGCACGTTGATGTCATAAAGTATGTGATGAAAAAGGGTTCAGGCAGATCAGGTCGTTATACCCCTTTTCTAGGTTTACCCGGCGTTAGCCGCTTCTTACCCAACTCACGATTACCAAATAAAGAGGCAGGTGCTGGAGACTGGAAGGCAGGAAACAGGAGTTTATTTCCGACGGAACAGAACACATCAAATCAGACAACAGGGTATCTTCTCGAGGTGCTCTAACAAGTTTCTCTACGGCTCCGTCTTTTATACACAGGTTTATGATGTACAAACATTCCTAATTGTAATAAAGACACTTTGAAGTACGAAAAGGCATGCTTGGAATCCCAGCTTTAGGCCTATTCCCATACCGGTCGCTCTGATATTGTTTCCCCCTCCCAAATGTAACATGTGATCGTAATCTGCAGCCGGACATTCCAACTGGACACGAGGGCAAGAGGGGTGGTCGGATCTAAGGTTGGGCAGGCGATAAGATCATGTTTCGCTATGCGGGGCCGGGGGGGTACATCCACGAGACCGAGGTTTATGACATGGGACTGGGTCGAGAGGCCAGGTGTAGCCGGGGGGGTCATCAGAAGAGAGGAAGGGTGTTCCTGGGAGGAATGCAGGGGTGTCGGTCAGATCTAGGGGTGTGAAGGCCTTGATTAATCACCGTTCTTCTGATGTGAGGCGAAGTCCTACTGTAGGGTCAATAAACTGCATCTGTTGGACTAGGTGATGGCCTGGGATCAGGCCGGGCAATCGGGAGCAGGAGAGACCGGGGGCTGTCGGGGCGCGGGGGAATACTCGCGAGGCTGGGGAGTGGGGGAGAGAGAGAGAGAGAGAGAGAGAGAGAGACGCAGGTTATTGGCAGTGGGCAGAGAACCCACAAAATGGCTACTATCTATGTTCGTGATGGGCCTAAAAGGGGGCCAGATGGCGGGGCCACTGCGCCGCGACTTTCGCTTTAACTTCAACAGTGGTGAGGGTGAACACAAATGAATGCCGCTTATGTACATATACATTGTCATTTTCCACAGTCGCCGCTTTTTAACATAAGTTAAGTCATTTGTGTTTTTATCATAGCTGACGGGGTGTACATATAGTCGTGTGTTATCAATGGAATAGCATTTGTCACTACTGATGAATTTACACATAACCGTGTGCGGTTGATGCGACATACGAGGTGGAATACATATAAATTTACATTTGTCGTATTTAAAAAGTGACCGATTAAACATTTTACAGGCAAAAGTGGTTGAGGGAGGAATTTAGTCCAATACAAGTAATTAGTCCAAGGGGGGTAGAAAGTTCAGAAAAAGGGGGGGGGGTCTTCGCCACTGTGTCTTTTTAGTCGTGAGCCATCACTGGTAGGCTCTGGTAGTTTGTTTTCTTCCGTTGGCGCTGTTGAGCACCGGCAGTGGAGCTATAGGTCCAGCTCGGATCCTTCTTTACACGTCGCAGGGTGCGATCTGTCCTTTGTCGTTAGACCACAGTCCTGTTTCCTAATTAATCTCTTTTCAGGGTGCCTCATGCTGGGCACCTGCATTTCTTTCTCGGTGTCAAAATCCACGTGGAAAGGATAGAAGGGGGTTTTGTCGGATAATCGAGGGAGGAGAGGGCGGAGTGGGACCAGATCTGTGGGACAAACCAAGGGAGCAAAGGGTGAAACGCAGGCAGGTCCATCAATCGGGCTCAAAGGGGCGGGGACTTCTGGCACGCGTGGGTCAACAAGTAGAGGTCTTCAAAGCAGCCCTCCGTTCCTTCATTTTCTGCGTTTGAGAGTGGTGCATCGTCCCGCGTCCCGTTGCTCTGCGGCTCCATCTTAGGTCGAGGTCACACGCCCTCATGATCTGTGGCCAGGCTGTGCGTCACGTCCAGCCCCTCTCCTCCGGTGACTGTGTATCCTTGAATGGGTACAAAACAGGTTTTAGCGAACTGGCAAGAGAAGGCAGTTATACATTTCAATTCCGTCCCAGATCTAGGCAGTTGGAGTATGTTTCATCGGTCACGGTCAGGAGTTATTACTGTGGAGCATGTATACAGGCATGTCTACTGAGTTTGTACCAAGTCTATTTGGCGTTCATTCATGACGTATGTGGCTTTCTGACCCTAGCCCTGGCAGTCTTCTATCACCATGAGAGAGAGGGATGGTGGTTAAACATTCTTTTCTCGGGGGGGCAACAGTTAATCGGGGTCATCCGTTATACTTCGAGGTATGGAGCTGGGGTCATTCGGGAGAAAACGGGGACGTTTGGACATCCGTACTTGGGTGCAGAGGGGTGGGGCAATCTGGGCATTGTTTCTAACGAGCTGAGAACAGAAAGCCACTGACATATAGTCCTCCTGTAAGAAGGCCAGATTAGGGGACTTCAGTCGTCTAACCTGTCCTTTCCTTCATAGCCAATTCAAGTTCCATCATTTTATAGAAAGGAGAGGTAGTAACATGGCAAATTTCAATCGTTTTAGTTTCTGTCAATTTGCCGAACACCTTTGTGTTCGAAAACCAATTAGGCTCGTGCCGGCGGGGCACAACGTTGCCATACAAAGGAAGAGGGAACAGGGGGACCCTCGGAGGGAGAGTCGTCCGCATTTTAAATGAACTATTCGGTACACGTACAACATGAAGAGAGAGAAAAAGAGAGAGAGAGAGACGTGTACAGTAATAGGCCATTTAATGCGCACACAACACGAAACAGTAGGGTCACGTTATATAGAAACACAGACTGAGGGACAACGTAAATCCATATACTACGTACACATGAATTCAGGCGGGGGTACATGGATTATATGCAGAACTCAAGACAAAACATAGAACAGTACTTGGCCAAAAATTTTCCTCCTGCATGCTGCGCATCCTTAGTATCCTATTTTAACTCGCCTGGCTGTCTTTTGCAGTTGGCCTCTGTTGCAAATATTTACACTTTCGTCAATTGTTCGGGAATTAATCCTGATCGAGCTAGTACTTACGGTGGGATCTTAGACATTTGACAATTTTCTTAGTCTTCCAGGAGGAGGGTACTTGGGTAAACCTCACCCTGGAATAGTCCTGAACCTTCCCCTATTTAGTTACCGCATGAACCTACTCGTAGGTGCGAGTCATTCTTGGTTGCATTGTTCGTCGTGTATAGGGGCCATGCTCAGACCCCCTTCTTCCCCATTCCATCAGTCGTTCGTTCGTCACTCAAGTCATACGAAAACATATCTTTTATCGAGTCAACGCATGCAACGTATATTCGGTCGAGTTATACACATCCGGTCATACACGCGTGCATTCATATCACCCAAAGTCGTCATGTCCTCAGGGGCAGTCCGCATGGATAAGGTATCACTTGTCCCCGCAGAACCATGGCGTGTTGCTTAGGTCTTCTCCATTCTTTAGTCGATGTTCCGATGTGACCTGCAGAAAGAAGGGGAAAAAGAAGGGGTGGGGGCAGCGTTTTAAGGCACATCCGCGCGCATAAACCCAAAAGGCTTTTACTTACCACGTATTCGACCTATCTCCGCGGGGTGCAGTCCCTTCCATCTCGGCGTTTTAAGCCCAGAGGGACTGGTAGTGCGGGAGGCGTAATCATTGATGGACTGCACATTGCATAGATTGCTCACGTGTGGTATTGCGGATCTTGTGTAGGGGGGGTGTCGAAACAAAAGGGCAGTCAGTGCAAAGTGGGGTGAACTCGTGTTCTCCTTCGAGGAGGCGGGGTGGTCTACAGTGGTACCGGGTCTGGTCTAGGGGTATCTGAAACAATTTCCCTGAGACATGTGGCGTATAAAGTAAAACAGAACACCGGGACCTTTATCGATTGCCCTATGTTGCACAAAAGTTAAAAAGAGAAACACACGCAACAAACTTGGACCATTCACATTTTCAATATGTCTGGGTACTTTTCTTTTTAACCTTTCAGTAATCGACGTGCTTTATTTCGCCTGTAATTTACGTAGATCGGAAACAATGGCTATGTATTCGAACTTACTAATCCAAGAGCTACGACTATAATTGTCTTTCACGTACAAATGCAGGCCTACAACCACGTGGGCCAGCCACGGAGCAGACTGGAACTGTACATGAGGGCATATTTATTTAAGAAAAATATAACTGAGTCGGTGGTCGTTTTATTTCATCAAGGTACGATAAGTGCAATAAAATCATATCGAAAATTCATTGTGGGCAAGTATCATCAGTGTCAAAAAATTCGAACTTTCAATAATACTGAAATCAATGATGCATCAGAACTTAATATCAATTCATTGTCCGAATGTTCAAGAAATACTCATCCCCTCCCGCCATGTACTTCAAAAACTGCATACACATCTCATGATATCAAGTCTGAGCATCCGGAACACAACTGGGAGTTGCGAGTTTCGTTTGTACCGGCGCCATCTTGGGTGGGGTCGGGCGGGTCCAAGTATAGTCAAAATGTCTCCCCCAACTCGGGGTTGGACCAGAATTTCTTTCGGCAGTCCAGAAGTTCCGTTAAGGGGCAACAGAAGGGACCGGTGACCTGAACCATTAATCAAAGAAAAGGGAGGGGGCAACAATCTTTCCTACCGGGTCATACTGGTGTTCCACCGGAACTGATCAAATCGGTAGTCTGCAGGATTTTTGGTCATTCCAACTGAGGCTGGCGTCAGCATGAGAGCGCCAACGTCTCGTGGCTACGTCTTGGTCGTTCTGCGGGCAATCATGGCAGCCATTTCCCATCGGGGGGCGGTCGGGGGCCCGCGGAGGTCGAGGGCCCTCCGCAGCTCTCGTAGAATCTTCAAAGTTGAGGGGAACGCCTCTGGACAGGGGCCCATTTTCTGGTTGACAGGCGACCCGGGCAACTTTTCATGCCAGGCCCTTTCCTGCAAAGTCGACCGCCATTTTTAGGAGATCTGCAACCACCGGCAGTCACTGGGTTGCAAGAGCAGATGGACTCCAGCCTGTCGGGCGAAGCATCGTTGCACTGCCACAGTGGACGAGACCCTGCTGGGTGAGTGGAGCGTCGCTGCACCGCAAGAGTGGACGAGTCCTTTGCCGGGCGCGTGGAGCGTCCCTATACCGCCACAGTGGACGAACCCTGTGCCGGGTGCGTGGAGCGTTGGGGGTGCAGCTGAGGGGCCTCCACCTGGGGAGGCGGGAGAGGCTCGTCCGCGCCGCCTCTCCCTCCCGGTGCACCCCACGGCGTCTCGCTGACATTTGTTATGGCCGGGCCAGGCGATGAAGAGGGGGGGGTCGGAGGCATATGCAAGACATCCCCCCCTCGTGGCCTGCAAGGCGCCGAAAGAAGAAGAGAATGGGAAGACTAGTACATTCCGGGCCATTCACCCCACGGCTTCTCCGGCTGATGGCAAGCTGGCCGCTCTTTGCCGCGGCCCCAAGAACGGGTCCCTTGGTTCATCCTGGGGACAGGCCTTGGCGCGTGGTGTCGCCTTCGGACTATTCGCGTAATGGTTCTCCACCCTGGGCCGCCGCCGACGGCTTTTGTAGACTTTCTGACGCCCAAAAATCTACTAGGAAGTAGCCCAACATTGCTACTTTTGGGGGAGGAGGGGCAGGGACGGCGTCAAGCAGACGGCGAAATGCATTGTGGGTTTGTTGTTGCAGCCGTTTGCCATGTTAATAGTTGTTTAATATATTTGTGTTCAAATAAAAACGTTTTAACCTGTTACTTTGCTATCGTGTTGTATATTTCTAATATTTGCCTAGGGTTTGTCGTTAATTGGGCGGGGTGGGTGGTGGAGCCGAGCTGTCTTGAAGTCATAGCGTCGAGTTCGGCTCTACTCACTAGTTTCATATTTCCTGAGGGGTTGTTCCTAATGCTTCCATTTCAGTGAGGTCGAAAAGAGATCTCATCAGTGGCCTACTGATTTTACTCGATTCCTTTTGTTTATCCTAACGATTTTTATGTTCCTTTATTTGCTAGCACGATACAGCGGCTAATCCGCATTTTTCTTTATATATGTCCTTTTTATTAGGGGTGTCCTCCGGTGGAGCCAGGTGGTCTACCTCTAATAAATGGTCCGGGCTGAACCAACTACTGAGCAATGGGGGGGAGATAGGCATGACGGGTTTCAACGGGGACAAAAGTCAGCATTACCTATCCTTCACTACTTTGCGGAGACTAGATAGAAAATTTATATTCTACAGTATTCGCAAATAGGGAATACCCAAAGAGAGAACCAATTCCAAACAGTCAAGTTCGGACAAACAATCAATCAATCAAATGAGGAATAAAATAGGCGTGACGGGTTACAACGGGGGCAAAAGCCTGCGCTACCTACCCTTCACTATCTGCAAAGAGAGAGATCTTCCTGTTCCTCTCTGTTTGTAGGCAGAGAAGATCCTTTCCGAGAACCAATTCCGAACGATCAATGTTCGGTCAAACAATCAATCAGTGGGGGATAAAAATAGGCACGACGGATTACAACGGGGGCAAAGGCCTGCGTTACCTATCCTTCACTATCTGCAAAGACTAAACAGAGTATGGCGACTCTGTGCTTGTTTGCAAATAGAGAATGATCCAAAGAGAACCAATTCCAATACAATAAATGCTTGGATAACAATCAATCAAATGGAGAGAAAAATAGGCGCGACGGGTTACAACGGGGGCAAAAGCCTTCGCTACCCACCCTTCACTATCTGCAAAGGGGGAATACTCCTATCCTTCCCCGTTTGTAGACAGAGAATCTCTCAGGACAAAACAATCAAAAATGCGTAATACTAGTATTTTCCAATGACAATCAAACAATCAATTCGCAATTTGTCGCGTTTACACGACCTTACCCGGACCGTATGGACAGTTTCTCGTCTTCCGCTTCCAGCGCCCGATTGTCCTCTATTCTCCGTAATTGCTGTGGCACTCCTGATGGTTCCCAGTCAGGACCGTAGATCACTCGAGAGAGGTCTGTTCGGAACCAGTGAAGTTCGGATGATCGGCTGCCAGACAAGGGTCTATCGGGCAGGAGCTCTTCCCGATCGTTGCAGTCGTTCACTCTGTCGTTGGGACCTCTCTCACTGGATCCACGTGTCGCTGATGGGCCCCACGTTTGGGACGCCAATTGATGAAAAAGGGTTCAGGCAGATCAGGTCGTTATACCCCTTTTCTAGGTTTGCCCGGCGTTAGCCGCTTCTTACCCAACTCACGATTACCAAATAAAGAGGCAGGCGCTGGAGACTGGAAGGCAGGAAACAGGAGTTTATTTCCGACGGAACAGAACACGTCAAATCAGACAACAGGGTATCTTCTCGAGGTGCTCTAACAAGTTTCTCTACGGCTCCGTCTTTTATACACAGGTTTATGATGTACAAACATTCCTAATTGTAATAAAGACACTTTGAAGTACGAAAAGGCATGCTTGGAATCCCAGCTTTAGGCCTATTCCCATACCGGTCGCTCTGATGTTGTTTCCCCCTCCCAAATGTAACATGTGATCGTAATCTGCAGCCGGACATTCCAACCGGACACGAGGGCAAGAGGGGTGGTCGGATTTAAGGTTGGGCAGGCGATAAGATCATGTTTCGCTATGCGGGGCCGGGGGGGGTACATCCACGAGACCGAGGTTTATGACATGGGACTGGGTCGAGAGGCCAGGTGTAGCCGGGGGGGTCATCAGAAGAGAGGAAGGGTGTTCCTGGGAGGAATGCAGGGGTATCGGTCAGATCTAGGGGTGTGAAGGCCTTGATTAATCACCGTTCTTCTGATGTGAGGCGAAGTCCTACTGTAGGGGCAATAAACTGCATCTGTTGGACTAGGTGATGGCCTGGGATCAGGCCGGGCAATCGGGAGCAGGAGAGACCGGGGGCTGTCGGGGCGCGGGGGAATACTCGCGAGGCTGGGGAGTGGGGGAGAGAGAGAGAGAGAGAGAGACGCAGGTTATTGGCAGTGGGCAGAGAACCCACAAAATGGCTACTATCTATGTTCGTGATGGGCCTAAAAGGGGGCCAGATGGCGGGGCCACTGCGCCGCGACTTTCGCTTTAACTTCAACAGTGGTGAGGGTGAACACAAATGAATGCCGCTTATGTACATATACATTGTCATTTTCCACATATGGACTACATGTTTCAGTGGCAAACGATCTTCATGAGCAGCCACTCAGATCCAAAGCAGTTTATGCATGATTGTGCTACTTTAGAATCCCGAAAATCATTCTGTTTCCAGAAAAACAAATTGTCATTGTAAGACTGTACACAGTAAAAAGGGCCACTCACTATAAGTGTGGACAAATCAGAGTTTGCATCTTCAAGAGCTAAAAGTAGAGCTCACAATTCAGCCAATTGAGCCATGCAGTCACTGAGGGATTGCGTTTGAACTAAGGTAGACTGAAAGGCTATGTCCATTATTGCACCTATCACAATAGCGCAAGACGCAGAATAGGCTTGTTTAGAACCAATGGCCAGTTGAGCTGAGCCATCAGTGTAGATGATACATTTGTATTGGTCAAGAAGAAGAAACGTCAAAGGCAGAGGGTGAACCTGTTCATACTGTCGAAATTCTTGAGTTTGTAATGACGGGTCAAAAACAAAATCGACATCAGCTGACGTCAAAGACGTAGCCAACTGGATCCATTAAGGATGCCGAGCTTTAGAATTAGGAACACTAGCTTTCATGACCGCTTCTGAAGCAGGCCGGGAGAAATGACAAAAATGCGTTGACCTGGTGAAAGAGGGCATACTTTTAGAATAGCCAGCTGCACAGCAGTAAGAATTTTCTCAGTGGAAGAGAAACGCAAATCTGTCGGAGTAAACAAAACTACAAAAGTAGCGTTTCTCAAGACTAGATTTCTTTAAATAGCTGCTTCTCAAAGCTCCAACATGGGGCATAATGAACATTATTCTCCACACAGGATAGTTGTTTGTTATTACATGTTTAATTTCATTATTTTTCTTTTTTCTTTTGGTATTTTGGCAGACGGAAGAAGTAAGCGTGACGAGTAGGCGCTACACGAGAGATTGCGCCTCAGTTCGCATTGAAGATGATGTGTACATTGAGAAGAAACCTCCCCTATAATACACCGTAAGCCTTAAGAATAACATGGATGCTGCCTGGTCAGCGATAGGGCAAATTAAGCCTGACAAGGACTAACAAATACAGAGGTTACCGGAGGAGAGAGGACTCCTTCAGCATCCCGTTAAGAAAATCAAGTACAACAAAACCGATAGTGGCGCTAATCTCCACTAGGACCCTTAATACATTGCAGGATACTATAACATAAGATATTTGAAAGACCTTATCCTGTGAAGCGAGGCCCACTATAGGCATCTATTCAACCAATTGCCCATTGAGCACACAAGTGTCTTCATAGAATATGATACAGATAGTAGTCACAGAATTTTCTCCCCCCTCCTTCCACCCGTTACAAAGTAATAAATAACAGGTCCTGAAGAAGATGGTTTTCAAATAATTATACCATTGAAACGTACGTCAACCAGAGAGAGAGTGCGACACCCCAGCTACCAGCACAGCAATCAAGGGTTGATTTTATCACCCGGTTTTTCCATCTGTGCATGCAGTGTTGTTCTGGGGTGTAGAGTGTGAATGTATTGAGTGCAAGAGATATGTTTGTAGAGTTGAGAGATATGTGAGTGTGTGTGGGGATGTGTTGGATTAATTTGATAATATTTCATTGAATGTGACGTTAAAAGTGCTGAAATTATGAGTATTCAATGTAGAGCATTATTTGAAAAATGATGATAGTCACTTTGTTGTAATTGTATATATATATATATATATATATATATATATATATATATATATATATATATATATATATATATATATAACGCTCAAATCCCTCCACATCGGGAAAGAAAAACAGCACTCCGGTGGTGACAAGCAAACCAGCGAGTTTTTATTATTCGCAGCAAACAAACGTTTCGGCTACCGCCTTCGTCAGTGTTTCGACCAGCGAAAACATGGTTCCGGTTTAAATAAAGTATTGTGTGCGAGAATAAACATCAACAAGGGGCCAGCCCTACCAACGCCAAGACGGACGCCATCTTGGAATGGGTTCCTAATATAGGAGCTGATGCAAGATCGTACCGTGAATCGTTAAACATGCATGCAGAATGGGCGATAAACAATCAAATATGTATGTAAACATAAACACAATAGAGCCATTGCTCCTTCTAGAGGAGATGTATAACAAGCAACAAACATATACATTTAAATATTCACATTTCCGTTATTTTGAACCATGAACATATGTTTGGCGTAATTCATGTAGCTACAATCCACTGTAATTTATGACAGCAAAGGTTCAGTTAGTTCATTGTGATAACAGTTCTAACAGACCATTGTAGGAAATGAAATAGTGAAGTAATCATCAAAACAGCACAGACAGTCAAACGTCTATCTAATAAGGAACTGGAAACACTAAATAGTCCAAATACTTAAATGAAAATATGATCTTCATAGTAGATTTCAGGCACAGTTCATAAAAGTCCGTAGTATATAATCAGTAGATAATGTTGTCCATTTGGAAACCGAAGTTATGTACAGGAGAAGGAACTTCAAAGGAAAAAGCAAAAGATCTGAAAAGCCCATGTTCAATATCAGCAGATCACCCATTCAAGGAAATACTAATATACAATTATAGGCGAAGACATAATCATGTGTATAGACAAAGTCCATCTCCTGCCCACAGTTAGAAATCAAATCAGTAGCAATGGCAACAGGACTTGTGTATGGTGGTCAATAATCCTCCACACATCATTTCAGAAAAGACATTTAGATGTTAGCATTTCATTTTCCGAGATGAACTACCATATCCTCCCCGCTATTCGTGCCCTTAGGGTACTTCGTGGACAGATCGATAATATACCTAGATTCGAGACGTCTCAACCTTCTTAGTCTGTCCCGCCCCGTGGATTGTATGGAACATGGTCTAGCCCGAAGAAGCGTAGTTTATTCCTGTCTTTATTGTGATGTTCAGCAAAGTGCCGTGCTACTGGATAGGAGGGATCTACTTTATCTATAGCCCTGAGGTGCTCCAACACTCTTAACTTGAGCTGATTGATAGTACCTCAAGCCGCATGGACAAACCAAGCAGTATACGGCATATGTGGTACTACAGGTAATAAATTTGTGGATCTTATTTGTTCTATCTGCATCAGGGATGTCATAGTGGAGAACCCTCCGGCTATTCGCACAAGCTTTGCATTTCCCGCAAGGGAAGATCCCGCTCATTTCTTTCAAGGTATTAGGCTGGGTAGTAAGGGGTTGCAGATGGCTATGCACCAACATGTCACCCAAAGACCTGGCCTTATTAAAGGTCACTAATGGGTATGGTGGCAGGTCTTCTTTTAACACTTCATCTGTAAGCAAGATGTGCCAATTTTTGCGCATCATTGCTTTCAGTCTCTCAGCCCCAGCGGAGTATGGTGTAATCATCCTAAATACATTTTTGTCATTTGTATTAGTCCCACCTAGTTTCTTTTTAAGCAGGTCTTTCCTAGGGATCTTTTTCACTTTCTTTAATGTATTTTGCAGAAGTGGCTCGTCATACCCTCTAAGGCGAAAGCGGGCTAGGCAATCCGAGGCAGCCGCCTCGAATTCCTTATCTTGGGTGCTATTTCTCCTAATCCTCAAGAGTTCCCCATAGGGGATACTCTTGATCAGTTTAGGTGGATGTGCGCTTGTTGCAAAGAGAATAGAGCTCCCCGCTGTCTCCTTACGGTGCAGCGAGGTCTGGACATGGCCGTCCTCAATGTACACCTGTAGGTCCAAGTAGTTGGCTGCCACCCCGCTAATTGTTCCTGATAGGTGCACATTGTAGATGTTATCATTAAGGGAATCGATGTATTTTCCTGCCATGTCCTTGGTCCCTTGCCACACGATGAACAAGTCATCTATGTAGCGGTACCAGTGTACCACCTTCCCGCTTTTATGTCCCTCTTGGTAGGTCCTGGAACCCGCTCCTCCCACCAGCCAACGAACAAGTTTGCGTAGCTGGGGGCGAAGCAGGTGCCCATCGCCGTACCAGAGGTCTGCCTGTAAAGCCTATCCTCAAACAAAAATTTTTTATGAGTTAAGCAGAAATGCACAAATTCAATCAGCATGGTATTATGTTGTGCAAAACGGATTGGACGTTTGCCTAAGTAATGTTCCATGGCAGTCAGTCCGTGGGTATGGTCAATGATGGTATAGAGACTGGTGATATCCATCACCAGGAGTAGATAATCCGGTTGCCAGTCCATTTCAGCCACTTTAACAAAAATGGGAATCAAAGCATTAGATGTCAGCACCAATCTAAAAAGTACCCTGACAGTATTGATATAATGGAGAAGGTGCTAAGGGCTGAGAGTACAATTCCCTATACTCCCTTAATTTAGGGGTGGATTCGAAAAACCAACCCCCAACAATCCAATAACACACCTTTGCCCAGCACACTTCAAAAACATTTGTTACAGATAGACAAATCAATAACAGTTTTTTCAAATTTACGAACAAGTCGATGTTTTTAGTTTACAGTAGTTCTTTATTGTTCAATCTTTTAAAAGCCTTTAGACAGCATCACTTTTGGAACCGCCAACGCGTTTCGTCCCATCCAGGGACTTCTTCAGGGCTTGAACAGTTCGTATGATCTATACTAGATGGTATTGTCTTGTAAATCCTTAATGAGGACAATCTACTGCGTAAGTTTCTAGTCAAAGACCCCTTATGTATTCGCAGTTGCAGTTTATTTAATTTCACTTTTTTTTCTCTTCTTTAATTCATGTGGTATGGGACTTCACATTTATTCGTAGGATGGTCAGTTTACGAAGGTAACGACCCGGATATGATAAAGCGGGTCCGGAAGAAGGGGTCCGTCGATCGTCTCGGCTCCAACCAGGGATCACCTCGAGGTCCTCGACGGACCCCTTCTTCCGGACCCGCTTTATCATATCCGGGTCGTTACCTTCGTAAACTGACCATCCTACGAATAAATGTGAGGTCCCATACCACATGAATTAAAGAAGAGAAAAAAAAGTGAAATTAAATAAACTGCAACTGCGAATACATAAGGGGTCTTTGACTAGAAACTTACGCAGTAGATTGTCCTCATTAAGGATTTACAAGACAATACCAACTAGTATAGATCATACGAACTGTTCAAGCCCTGAAGAAGTCCCTGGATGGGACGAAAAGCGTTGGCGGTTCCAAAAGTGATGCTGTCTAAAGGCTTTTAAAAGATTGAACAATAAAGAACTACTGTAAACTAAAAACATCGACTTGTTCGTAAATTTGAAAAAACTGTTATTGATTTGTCTATCTGTAACAAATGTTTTTGAAGTGTGCTGGGCAAAGGTGTGTCATTTCAGTCACTTTGTTCAAAAAGTCCTTAGAGTCCTAGACGTAAGACTCCAAATTCATGACAAGGGGAAAGATGTCGTTATCCACAAATTTTGACATATTTTCTGTCAATCCACCGATAGATGCCACAATGGGACGGCCAGGGGGGGAGGTATTGTTTTTGTGCAGCTTAGGCAGATGATAAAATGTTGGCGTCATTGGATTGTTGCTGCGTAGGAAAATGTGTTCATTCTTTCCTAGCATCGAAAGGTGGTACCATTTCAAGATCAAATCATTATACTCCCTGATACTAGATTCATATACTTCCTTTGTAGTGATGACATAGTACTTGGTATCAGAGAGTTGTCTCATGGCTTCTATATGGTAGTAGTCCCTTGTCATTATAACGACATTCCCCCCCTTATCCGAGGGTTTAATGATATATATATATAAACTTTTTAAGATGCAAAATACCAAAAGTGAAAAAGAAAAAAATGAAATAAAACATGTAATAACAAGCAACTATTCTGTGTGGAGAGTAATGTTCATTATGCCCCATGTTTGAGCTTTGAGAAGCTGCTATTTAAAGAAATCTAGGTCTTGAGGGAATGCTACTTTTGTAGTTTTGTTTGGTCTTTTTTCCCCCTGCTCCCTGACCTGTCAAGTTATTTTTCTAGGGGGTTGCCTTGTTAATTCAAAACTCTACAGGACTATACAGATGCGATAGATAGGAGATGGGAACCGTGTTACCCTCATTAAAAGTCACGTGAGTGAAACAGATTGAACCGGGAACAATCTAGATAACCAAATTAGTTGTATTTAATCTAGTTTGTAAATACTGTGTTGCGAGCAAATCTGATTGTATTGTAACATGCGCAGCACTGTGGTGTGCTTCGGTAGCCAAGAGCAAGCAGAAAAGGAAAGAAGTAACAATGCGTAAAGCAGCTTGATATGCTGATCATAATCAGGAATGTATGTTCTGCCAAAATTTTAAAAACCCAGTAGAAACTGTAACTATTTTAGGCTAGTTGGAGGTTGCAGTTGAGCACACTTCCCCAGAAAGTGAGGTGCTAAACCCCTACCTTCACTTGTGAGTTCATAACCAAGAAAAAGTACAGCTAGAAATGCTATATGCGATTTCGCAAAGTTGAATTTGTACCCCAAAGCTGCAAATCGAGTTATAATGTGATCTACTCATGCAAGATGAGCATTCAGTTTATCATCCATCAGGTATATGTCATCAACATATGAAAAAGCTTCGGGATCAATTTCATTTAAAAGGGACACGTCACGTGACGCAAAAACTCTGGGGCCATTATTATACCAAATGGGCAATCTCGCAAAGTGCTTCTGAGAGCCTAGAACGC
The DNA here is from genome assembly GCF_964261635.1 of Lissotriton helveticus. Classification (NCBI taxonomy): domain Eukaryota; kingdom Metazoa; phylum Chordata; class Amphibia; order Caudata; family Salamandridae; genus Lissotriton; species Lissotriton helveticus. The sequence goes on from NC_136065.1 coordinate 1,920,885,689, forward strand.
TGAATGCAATTAAGTCACGGCTCTCTGAATCCAAATTGTGACTGAAAAATCCGATCGAAATGTTCAAAGTAGTTTTAAACTTTTTGCGTAAATATTAGTAACCAGTTCTGTGGCATGCGTATTTTGTACAGCAAAGGTACGCGTATGACCATTCAAATGTCTGCAATCTAAAACTACGCGATATGAACCATCAGGTTTCAAAAGAGGAAAAAGAGGATTATTAATCGCAGAAATACAGGGTTCAATTACGCCCTCATGTTCCAATTGAGTACGAATTTCTTTAACTGACGCTTTTGCGTCACGTTTAATTGGATATTGAGTTTGAGGCTGAGGATTTGAGCGTACAGGCCCAACATGAAAAGATTAATCCTTATCCCAACCCGCTTGGTTGCGATATAAGGCCGGGGCTAAGGCAAGAGCCCACTCCGAAGCATAAGCATGCTTAGTCTCTTCCGGGACATATTAAGAAAAAGAAGGAATAATCACCTCCTCGCCTTGAGGAAAAGCAAGATCGAATGGGGGAGGCCAATCCACCTCCGGTAATAAAGTGGCATGAGAAGATGTGAAATTGTCCCAAATACGGCATTTATGTTGCATTTAATATCACCCTTTTTTTGAAGGTCTACGTGATAAAGTCTCCCTGGAGGAGATACGTGGATATCTGCGGTTTCTACAGTTATAAACGTGTCAGTTGCTTTTGCCTCCAGAAACGGGCGGAGGTTCTGCCTCACTACGGTAACTTCCACCATGTTGTTGAGGAGAGTCACTGCCCAATTCCTGTCCAGGAGAAGCGTTCTCACCGTCTGGGGCATACATCGCCATCAAGGCAGCAACTTTTTTCTTCTGAAAAGGGGCTCGATACGGAGGACTTTCATGTCAAACTGGCGCTGCAGGTCCCGCTTGAATTGCGTGGACTCGCTTTGTCTACGATCCTGACATCCCCCTCCACCAAAATGTTGATCTGACAATTCCTGAAAGGAACAAGGAGAACGGTAATCAGGGACCTGGCACCTCTCTGGAGTTTTCATTTTAGAGCGATCATGGTAAACATATCTACGTTCAGAAGCCTCAGGTGGTGGTGACCCAGCACAAGACTTAGGCTTCCGTTGCTGTTTATTTCTGTCCCATGTCTTTTTAGGAAAGACTGGACGTCTGTCCTTGTCAGGAGGTGACTTACCTTGAGATTGTGTAGAAGGTCTAATCACCAAATTATTGCTACCCAAGGATGTATACACATCGGCAATAATAATCAGTAACTCAGCATCGCCGAAAGGCATTGGCGAACATATAAGCAAACTGCCTCACCCTTAATGTTAGAAAGAATCATTTCGGAGACGACTAGAAAAATACCCACTAATTTCATCCCCAAATTCAGTGCTGGACCAGCCCTGTGTTCATTCTGTATTCACTTCCGAACGCTTGGCATTAGACACCCCATAGCACAACACTCCCGACCCTCTCAGGTATCGCAGTTACAGGACACACCTTTTCTGCTCTCACTCTCGTACCAGTCTACAATAAGATTAGACAGAGAAAAGTGTAAAATGTTTGTTTTAACTGATGTGCTCTATTATGCAGTATATGTGCGACAAAAAGTAGAAAGATGTCTAACACAAATACAACCAGCATACCAAGTAGTCTGTAAATCATAAAAGGCGCTGTCATTATATAAGACAGTGAGACCTAACTCCCCTCCCCTGATTATATAGTAGAAGATCTCTGGGTGTTTAGCATCAGACCCTGTACTTCAGTCTATAGATGGAAAATCTACTTCACAGGTGCTGTCACGCTCACTTCTTTGGAAAGATCCCTCTCCAACTATGTGTTACCCACCTGTGTATACCTATATGACCAAAGTACATGTTCCCAAACAACCGCTGCATCTGCATGTTTTGTCTAGGTGCTAGGGCCTGACCAGAGCAGAATAACAAGGGGCATTGTTATTCGACCTTGTCTGCAGTGTTCAGACTAAATCCCAGGAAAGAGCAGAATGCAAAACACCAGTATGTTCTGTGTGAAAATTACAGTGCGGCACAAAGCAAAAATACGTTTGTCTAGTAACATGCACAAAGCAGAGGACAATCTGGCATGGGCTCATGCTAACTTATGGAAAATGACAATGGCTACCTGGACCATATGACACTTCCTCACAGGGAGAACCCAGAGAATATGCCTTTCACCCATCACCTCGGAAGCCCAAGAACATGATCTGCGACATTCCCCAAGGTTTGTCCCTCAGCACCACCCTGTTCAACACCTACATGACTCCCTTGGCCAACGTTATCAGACAGGATGGACTGAACATCATATCCTATGCCGACGATACCCAGCTCATCCTCTCAGTATCAGAAAATCCCTCTGTCACACTGACAAACTTCTGCAGGAGCATGACGAACATCGCTGACTGGATGAGAGACAACTGCCTACAACTCAACACAGACAAGACAGAAGTGCTGATTTTTGGGAGCAACACCTCCCTATGGAACGACACCTGGTGGCCCCCCGAACTAGGACCCTCACCTACTCTGACCAACCACGCCCTCAACCTCAGCATCATCCTGTGTGCCCAGTCCGGCCCTGCTGCCTGGCCCAGCATGAATCTTGGATGTGGACTGCCCTTAAACTGATAAAGTTAAGTGTCTGAAAATACACTTGTGGTGAATATCAGAAAGGAATGAATGTGTACCTCAATAGTTAGCTTGTCCACAGGAGATGGTTGTAGTAGGATGACGGCATCAGAGATACGGTGATATTTATCATTTCTGTGTGTTCTTTATGCCCTGCACAATGGTTTGTCCGGCAACCTTTCATTGGTTATTTTTTAAAATAGGACTCACTTTAATGATCCCAGTCCAAAACAAGCATTAAAAATGCAATAGGTCTCGCCCTTAATTAAGTTAAAGCCATTTGCTTTGCTTTACAATACCATTAGCAAAGCAAATGGATTTAACTTAATAAAAGGCAAGACCTATAGCATTTTCAATGCTTGTTGATTAGTGTTAAGTCAGCAGCGAATAATGAATTTTCACTGCTACCCGTTGGGAAAACAAGACATCCAGTGTCTTCCCGGATGTGGGAAAGTTATAGAGGGTGCTTTGCAGCCTTGTCCAGCAAACTGAATGAAAGTGAAGGGAAAAAAGCAGTCTGGTGGCTTCAAAAGGGTGAGGGGGCGCACGTCTCATCATAAACAGAAGCTCTGGAGGATAACAGGAGAGCCACAGATCCAATAGGTCGCTTCTTTCAATTACGTTACGCAGCCTTCTGGCTTGGCCATTGCTCTTTGGTGGTCTGCATTGACAAAAACAACAAAAATATTTTGTTTGGCGAACTGTTTTACAACATACGGCACAAAACACGCGACCTTGCCTTCAAAAACAGTTTACACTCCCAAAAGATGCTTGATGTGTGTGAGAATCTTGTGGTGTACAACAGCCCCCCACACTCGATATTATCATTTCGCATCGTACTTTCTAGGACTCTATCTTTCACTCCTCCCCTTATCCCAACAAATATGAAAATAGAACGGATATTAAGAGGCAATGAGAATAGCAATGGGCTGGAAACATGAGGCAGTAGATCTGTACTGTGACAAGCGAGTACGTGCTTGATAAAGAGAACATAAGGATGCTGGAATTGTAAGAATGCAGCAGTTTTACGATATCAAAATGTGTGCAAGTGCTAGGTGTATGCGGTCGTAAAGCAAGGGAGGAAGTAGCCGCGCAGTCATGATGCATGGGGGAGTACCTTCTGCACAGCAGACCCACCGTAGGTGTGGCAGAAGGGGCACTATGTAGGGTAAACAGGGAGGTGTACATTGTTACAGTGTCGGGGTGCAGTAGGGGGTCTACTGTCACAGCGGATTAGCACTGCCAACTAAATAGTGACATAGTAACTAAATAATTTCCGCTGCAATACAGGGGGCTCTTTAGTCACTCGAAGTAGCGCCTGCAAAATGAGCTGAATACTACTATCACACAGTAAAGAAACAGTAGCTGTGTACTGTTACAACTCAGAAAAGCCACCATTGGTGCACACCCTCGAAGCCAGGCGGATCCGTAGTTGTACAGCAATGACACTCCGCCCCTCTAGGCGGGCTCTGTCCTGACATTAGTGATTGACTGTAGAGCTCTTTCACCAGGGTTGATGACCGGTGCCTTCACTACCGAAAGACCACCCACTTCACCGCGACAGGCCCAACTCTCGCACTCTTGAGCGAGCAGGGGAACAGAGGAGAGGAGCTGTCTGGGGGTCTGTTATTCCCCGGTGTGGGAGAGCCTGCAAGGTGGTAGATCAACCAAACTGCAGCCACAGTACGGACCCTTATACTTGCAGCACAAGATCACACCCGGCTCTGATCCCCATTCTCGGCCATTGACAGGGTACGTGTGACAAGACACGCCACGTCACATGAAGAACGGATGGGGTCCCTGGCCCAAATGGCATTCCCGCTCAAGCCTTCAAAGCTGCTCCAGCATTTTTTGCATCCATCCATACCCCGCTATACAATCATTCATTCTTCACAGCAATTTTACCAAATTCTGGAAAGGCTCGGTCTTATTTCCAATACACAGGAAGGGAGACCATTCGAACCCTGCTAAATATAGGCTCAAAGCCCTGTTCGACATTGAAGCTAAGGTTTGTGCCCGCCTATTATTAAGGGACCTAGGGGCCTGGGTGGACAAGAACGGTATCCTCCCGCCTTTTCAGACTAGCTTCAGGGCAAATAGTTCCACCATGGACAACATCTTAGCGCTCTCCTACCTCTCGAAGCAAGATGTATTGAGTAATAAGCCGCCCCTGTTTTGCTGCTTCATAGACTACTCCACGGCCTTCGACAGATTCAATCGAAAACGGTTATGGGTAAAACTCGAATCTTGAGGTATCCAGGAAACCGTACTAAAAGCAATAAAAGCCCTCTACAAGTGGACATGGGTCCGGGTTAACCTAAGTCCAACAATAGTAACCGCAAGAATCGAAACTAACACCGGGCTAAAGCAGGGATGTGTTTTGGCCCACCTATTATTTGACTTGTACGCGGCAGACTTGGGCCAGCCTTGAAAGACGCCAGCCTAGTACCACCGAGATTGGGGAAGTTGGCCCTGAGAACCCTCCAGTATAGGGAAAATACAGTGGTCATGGCCCATACTAGGGTGCGGCTCCAAAGAGCATTAAATAGTCTTGCAGTGTAAAACAAGGAAAACAGCATACAGATCAATGATAGCAAGACCAAGATAGTAATCTTTGGTAAATACCTCCACAAAAAACAAGCACCATGGTCTTAGGGTGAGCACCAAATCAGGACAGCTACATCCTACAATTACTTGGGGGTATGGGTGACGGAGAGGGCCACAGCAGCCAAACACATAAAGGAGTTAACACCGAGAATTAACAAAACAATTCTGTCACTCAGACGTCTAAGCCATCGCCTAGTAAGTCCATCTATAGAACACATGCTGACTGTACTTAGGGGAAAACGATTTCCAGCAATTACTTATGGTCACTTAGCCTTCCCAGGAGCACTTGAGAAAGTCATCAATGCGGCCCAGATAAAAGCTTACAAGACCATACTACAAGCTCCCAGACAAGCAAGGAACACCAGGCTACGGCTGGAAATAGGACTGAACAGACCGGACCTGGCACTACAGGGGGACCTAATAAAATATTACATCAGAGTACTGAAAGCCCCTGAAAACAATCTTAAATATTTTTCTTAACTAATTTTCAGGGCGGAGGACTCCCCATGGCACTTCAAGTTGGATCAAGCAATAGACCAACTGAATATCGAGGCAAAGAGCATGCCCCTTCACGAAATTCCTTACTCTGCCTGGGCCAAAGCTGTGTAGCGCCAAGTCCAGACCATCTTGTTTGAACTGGATCGATCATCACTCCGGTTCAACTCTCTCACACTGGCCCTGGATAAGTCATATACTCCTAGGAAAGTTCCACCATATTTGCGAGGCTCACTCTCAGCCCAAGCAAGAAAGAAAATTCTGTACTTGTGCCTCACGGCCCTCAAGATTTCAGATTTCAACCCAAAATGGGCTCATACAGACATCATCTCCTGCCGGTTATGCAATTACCACAGAGAATCCTGGCTACATCTCTTATGCTGCTGCCAAAAGCTGACCAGCGATCGTCGTTGTTTGCTGCGCCCGGCCCTAAGGGACATGGGCCTCAGAACTTGCAGTGAGGCCTCGGAATGGTGCTTTTCAGAAACCACAACTTGCTTACTTGCCAGAGTTGGCAAGTTTACCCATCAAATTAGAATTGCACTTGATTCCCTTCAAAAGGCCGCAGATTTCAGGGTCCCTGTCATTATGTAAGGAAAATCATCTGGTGCCCCAACTCTGTTAGTTGTCACCTTGTAGTGTAGTTCCTATATTCCCAATAGGCTCTACGCATTGGAATAATATAAACAGCAGTGTAGACGTAGGACTGAGGTCGACTAGGTCTCTACTGACTATATTAGACTTAATTAGTTTTGCCAGCTAGCTCAGAGGTCACTAGAAACGTTCTCGTATAAACAAGGAGGAGTTTAACTTCCCTGGATAGGCAAGAAGGGATTAGCTTCTGACAACCATAAAACATGACAACTTTGCTCCCTCAGAATAAGAGTGTATCTCTAGAGTCGTGTGAAAACAATAGACAACTATTTTACTCAGTCAATCGTGCATACTTAGTTTCACCAGAGTGCAGAGAAATAGAGAGACGGGCGTTTTCAATAAAAGGTGTTATTTATTGAGCAGTCTTCTTTCTCATGCAAGAGAAATGAATTGCCACAATTGCAATACTTAGTATAAAGTAAAGTGCGTACAGTAAAAGGAGTATTATAAAATAATACTGTAAAAGCATTGATATGGTTTCTTAGCCATATGATACTTTAAAATGGATAAAATATATACATACATAAAAACATTGACTAACGTACTCAACTGGTGCTTCTAATCTACGCCTACCCTGGTGTACCTGACCTAAGCCTAATACGTGGGATGGAGTAAGTAAGTTGCAGTTTAAGTTAAGTTGGTTTTTGCCAAGGATCTGAATCAAGAATTCTCTCACGGGTTTAGTCAGCTCCGTACCTGGGTAATAGAAAGCAGGAGGTCTGGTATCTCTCTCTCAGGACTCGATATCCCAGCAACCCGCAAGGGCGGCTGGAAACACCGGAGCTGGATTTTCTCGGCTGGAGAAAAAGACAGCGTCTTTCTCAGTGCGTCAAAAGGGAGGGGCGGCGTCCGTGGGCTCTCGCATCAGCTGGGCTCTCGGGCAAGTAGATAGCCGCTCTGCTCCAAACCACCGTGTGTTTGCCTAAGGCAACTGTTGGTATATTTATACCTGAAAGGTGCCGGGTTTGACGTAAGGTTGGACATAAGACGTCAATAAAAGATGTCACTAAGAACTGGCCGTTCTTTCAGTGCTCGCAGGAGTTCTAGGACAAATCAAAACAAAAGCATGGGGAATTCCCAGGTTGCTGAAGGTTTGGTTTGTTTAAAGAACGCGTTGTACTTTCTAGGAGTCTAGGGGAGTAGCCTTGCCGTATTTGGACTGCATGGGCTATTACTAAATATGGATATGATTCTTATGCCTTTATAAGGATATTATTTATTATAGCCATATAAGGGCATAAATCGGGAATATCGAATTAGGGTCCTAGATAGAAACACAACAACCTAACCCAGGGGTTTTTCGGACAGACACTGGAATCATAAAGTGAACGTTGGGCATCAAAGGGGGCACACTATGAACTTTTATCAATGACAATTGACATCTTGGAGGGAATGACCCTGTTGGTTTTTTACATACCATTGATCGCTACAGGAGTAAAAGTGTGAAAGGGTTGGTGACCCAATATTTAAACTCATTTTTAATTTGAAGTTTTAAATTGACATAAAGCAGTAATTAGAGCCCATGTACCCATGGTGCTATTTTAAAGCTGGATCCCGGTTTGCTCCTGGGAGAAGGGTGGTTGGGAGGGGGCATTGTTCATGTGTTTTATACTGTGAAGATTTTAAGTAATCACACAGTTAACAATAAAAAGAGATAATGTCACGGGATTACATCACACACTACTCAGTGCGCACGCTCCTGGCGTCTTTCAGCTGCGGGGACGCTGCTGTTCGCGCACGCTAATTAAAGTAAACAAAGATGGCGTTGGGCTGTCCACATGCGCGTGCATTGTTTGATAGCTCCGAGCGCTTGCACATCTTGAAACGATTACAAAAGGCCCTTGCATGGCGAGGGCAGCGCTGCGCACTGATAACGCCGATGTGACCTAAAAATGCACAATTCAATGACCCAAGTCAAGCACACAACACAGTGCTAAATTGGCTCAATACAAGTCCTTGGGTTCATATGTACTAATTTGTGCCATGTGAATGTGGCATTGGGTTGTGCCACTGTAAATACATGCACTATATTATGTGCTTGGTGTATTGCATTGTCTAACGTTTGTTTGTTGCTCCACTGGGCTTTGTAGCATGTCAATAGCTAGGGGTGTGTGAAGTTGTTTTGCTAGTGGATGGTTCTATCAATGTATTAGGACTACCAAGAGTTTAACTCCGACTTTCCAAACAAATTTCTATAACTCCGCCCACCCCAAAAAAATGCTCAGCCCACCACATATCCTTTTTATTACATTGGGTAAACTGTGCAGCTTATTGGGGATCTCAAACTCACACCGCCCCAGGCATTTCTGACTAAGCTATGACCATGTGTTTACCTATAGTGATGCTAATAAGGAATGTGATCACGTGTCTTGAAGCATACCATAAACTGCAAGGGACCAGCCTTAATGCAGTCAGTGTGCCAGGCATGAACCAGCTAAGATAAACAGCTGATCGGTCAGTGTGTAAGTGAGTCAGTGAATAAGTATAGTTTCTTCTACCTCCCTTGGTTCTAGGTTGTACACGGGGAGTTGATTCGATGCAGGTGTGCAGTGTTTATTCTACCACATGCTTGGTTTTCATTCAACCATCTTCAACTGAACAGAGAGATTGGGCAGTAACTTCAAATATATGTCATCTTTATTTTTGGGAAAAAATCATTACAGTTCAAAAGTAAAGCAAACGTGCAATACTGCAGAACTTGATATAATAATAACAGTGAATTGTGAAAATATCAGTACAAAACAATCTGCATTAAATCAGGAATAACTGTACAAAAAAGTATTTAAGAATATATTTTGCTGTGTAAATTAAGAAAACACAAGATTCATAAATTGGTTTGAACGACGATCCCGTATAGAACATACGCAGCTTCATTTACATAATGTATTAATCTCACAGTGCATTGTTGAAAGAAAAATCCTTCTTCTGATTACAGCTATATGAATCCAAAACACCGCCACGGTTAAGCTGTTTTTCAGTTCCTTAATAACATATTACAATTTAAATAATCCGGTGCAGCCTAACTGTGTGGGAAGGTTTTTACGTTATTATGTGCTTGTTTGTAATTTCCATCTGCTGATTAATTTCTGCATGCCACTGATCTGATATTCTACGCTTCCCTGTAAGTCACTCTTGGCTAAGCAAAGGGCAAGTTGCATTCTGGGACTTGTAGTTGTACTTTTAACTCTATCAGATAAATCCCAGCAAGGTACTAGTAGCTATAAAGCCAGGACTGGCTGAAGGAGGGACTACTTAGCAGCTAGGCACGTACACTTACATTCTATGCCTCTTAAACTATTGGGTGAGCTAAAGTTCTCTTCAAAGCGGAAGCACATGAACATAGCTGCAACGTTTCCCAAGTCCATGCGTGATGTGCCGCTCCAGCTCAGATTTTTTTCCTTTGAATTCTGGAACTTCGAGTCTCGTTTTTACGGTGAATTAAACATGACTATAAGTCCCCAAATTCTGAGAAAAAACCTGGACTGGAGCCACACATAACGCATGGACATGAGAAACTTGTCAGTTCTTACGTCAACATAAAAATTGGTCGCACACAAAAACCTGTAGAGACACAAATGCACACCGATACAAATAAATACACTAGCCACATGCAAATGCCGACACAAATACACGAATAAGTAACCTATCATGCGCACAAGCTACAATATAATCACAAATATATAAGTACTTGAAAACACACAAATACAAACATTTGCATAAAAACAAGAATGCAAACGCACATACAATGATGACCGCACGCACAGATACAAACACCATTTTATGCACACAAAAAACACACACCTTTTCTACCAGTGAAGTTATATGCAGAAGTTGCAATCATTCGCCCACAGCTTGGGATAGCTGTCAGTTAGCCTAGTGCCATGAACAAGGCCTCCAACCAGCTGTCTTCTTCTTCAACTGCATTTTGCATTATGTGACTTGTAGTTGCCCTTTTTCCATTCAACGTGTGATATTTTAGCACACACAGTGTGTTCCCCTAAAAAGGAACGACAAATTGATGGAGTCATGCACGATATGGAGGTGCTTAGCAACTATACAGGTAGCAAATAGTTTTAGAAATACTACGCATTAGGATTGGGAATCAATTATCTATTCCCCATATAAACCACTTGCAGTTATAAAGGAGAATGCTTCATCTGCATATATGCACACCTTCATTGATTTACACATGCAGTAAATACAGAGTATATTTCTGTAGATTATATACATCTGTTCTGTTCATATACCACTTGCCATTACACCAATCAGGCTGCCTCTGAACACATGTACACCTACAAACAGCTTGTCATCGTACTTTGTGAGTAGTGTCCCTTAAACAGAAGTAGATGTCAAGAGACAGAGAAAGAACACGCTGGAACATCCCTTGCGTGCTCTTGTCTTTCACCACATGTCTCAGTACGTCTTGGTAGAAGTCCGATTGAACTTTCAAAGTAATCGAAATTCAGACTGTCAAATAAACATCTGGCATTCCAGCTGCTGTAAATGTATTTGCCAACAGTGTAAATCTGTGCCAACAAAGGCCCCAGGTAAGCGATATCATTAGTGGTTAGGTTGTCCATTGTGGAAGCAGACGACTTGTAGTCTACCTTACCCTACTTCACCATGTGTGATCTTGGACACGTCACTTTGTCTCTGTGTGCCTCAGTAGCCATAGTTGTTAAACACGGGAGCCCGTGAAACAGGCAGAAGACCACAATTAATTGCTATATTAAAAAGTGCACAGGTGCTAGCTGATTGGTTGGTGGTAAATCATCTTGACATACGTGCTCAGAATACCACCATGCCAATTCACCTGCTGGGCGCTTAGAACAGCCTGGTCTCCTTTCGCTGCTTCACCATCTAGGCATAGTCTTCCTGCGCAGCTTTACCATCTCCGACAGCTTCTCCAGCCCTTCCACCAGCCCCTCGCCATTGGTGGCACAGCAGGCCTGCATGTGCCACTCGTGGCCCAGCAGCTTCCGCAGCCCCAGCTCCTCCACTAGCGCCGAGGGACTCCGTGCTCCAGGAAGGTCCTGCTTGTTGGCCAGGACCACCAGCGGCACACCCCGCATCTCATCATTCTCGAAGATAGCGTCCAGCTCTGACCGGGACTCCTCGAAGCGCTCAGGGTCGGCGCTGTCCACCACAAAGAGCAGCCCGTCTGTGTTGGTGAAGTAGTGCTTCCACAGGGCTCGGATCTTGGTTTGGCCGCCCACGTCCCAGACAGTGAAGGTCACACCCTTCATGGGCTCCACCGTTTCCACGTTGAAGCCGATGGTGGGGATGGTGGTCACAGTCTCGTTCAGCTTCAGCTTGTAGACTATGGTGGTTTTGCCAGCGGCGTCCAGCCCCAACATCAGGATCCGGGCTTCAAGGCCATAGAAGCTCTTCAGCGCCTCGTGGAGTGTGCTTAGAAAGATGCCCATGATGCCAGCCAGACACCAGAGCTCCAAGAGTCTTCTGTTAGTATCTGCGAGTCTCTGGAGAACTGGGCGCAGACAGTCTCTTTGCGGAGATCGCCGCCGTATCTCTCTTTCTCCTTCTGGTGGTAAACGTGTCTTGATGCACCAGAGTCGAGGTCGTGCAGTCCAAATAGTAAATTAAATGCTGTCTCTTCCTCTTGTGATCTGGACGGTAGAGAGAGCGCTCTGATAACACCCGCTTCATTGTCTCCCTATTTATAGCGAGGAGCTCTCCTGAGAAGTGGTAATTCAGGTTTCATAAGCTCCGTTTGATTGGTTAAAGGACTGAACGAAGTATTTCAACACATCATTGCTGCAAACTCTGTCAGTGCATTGCTGGAAGGCGACCTGCTGGAACTGTTCACTGCTTCCTGGAGCAACGTGTGACGTCACAGGAACTGATACCGCGTCAAATGAAACTGAAACAGCGACAGAAATGGCAGGAGTCTTTCCGATTGGTTAAGAACCGCCTCCACCGAAATGTCTGTCAAATATCTCCGGAACTTAATACAAGCGTGTATGATAATACTATTTTTATGTTCAGTTTACACAAAGTCATCTGCCTTTTTAGGTTTTGCCCTACGCATGCGCTAGCAAAACCTCTTGAGTTCTATGTCGGGTGATGACCCGCCTCTGTCTATCATTGGCTAGCTCCATAAATGGAGGCTAGCCATTGGGAGACAGAGGCTGTCAATCGCGCTTTCTCTTGAAAACGCGATTCGGGGGCGTTTCGCGGTGTTTTTTAAGCCCCGCCCCTTTGTCCCGGGCCGCGCTGCGATTGGCTGCCGGCCCGGGACACCCCCGTGACGTCATTCCCGGGCCGCGCTGTCATTGGCTGCCGGCCCGGGACCTGACTTGTTTAGATCATGACTCGCGAGAACCGCTAGTTAAAAATACGGGTTCTCACTGCAGTTTGCTGCCGTGTGCATGATAGAACGCGTGGCAGCTGATCCTTCATCTATTGAACGACTGCTTTTGATTCTGGGTAAGTAAGTTATAGCTATGCTGAGCCTTTTATAGTAAACCGTTCGTCTCAGCACAGGACTCATGCTAGACACGGTTATTTTCTTGAAACCCAGGGTGCCATCAAAAGACGGTCCCCGGCACACACGAGAGAGAAGGGCTTCTCCCCCCTTTAACACCGCGGGGCAGGAAGCTCTCCTTCTACACGCCCGCAAACCCACCCCAAACAGCAGTGGGGACTCGCACCATCATCCCAGTGCACCCGCGTCGCTCTCAGTATACTGGTCGTGGTTCCGGTGCTGACCGGTTCTCCAGGTACTCCACAGGCTGTCGGACGGATCAGCTGGGCTCGCCACTTGATCGCCGTCGCTCAGGAGTTCCTGCTCCGCCTTGCCTCACACCAGCTCGCCTTCCTGGGCTGTCTCCTCCGCTGGGCCACCTTCAGTCGTGTTGGTCGCGGACCTGGTTCCAGCCTGATTCGGCCGGTCACTCAGTGGGGTTGCTCGTCCCTGCTGCAATGCACTTCTAAATTTGCTGGACAAGAGTCTCGCACACCAGGCTTGGCTTCCGACGGTTCTCCTTTTCAGACGGTGACACGGCCCCCGCCCTCTCCACAGAAGTTATTTCCTCCCTTCTTCCCCCATCATCGCCTCAGCCAGCAGTTTCCTGGAGGCGATGGATGGAGCCAGTGTCTGATCCCCAAAGTAACAGATGCTGGTGAGTAACTCGAACCCACTTGCCGCCTCCCTCCGGCTGCCCCCAGGCGCCTGCAGCTTACATGCCATCCAATTTGTTACCTACATGCAGAAGGTCAGGGCCCTGCTGGCAGCAGCCTGCCTTCTCTCAGCTTGGGGTACTGGGCCTGCACTGACTTTGGAAAGAGGGAGGGGCGGGCAACGGAGGCTTGCCGAGGAGCACACACGTCCAAAAATACGAGAAAAAAATGTACGTTTTTTGTCCGTTGGAATTAGTGTTGCATGAAGCGGGTCGGATGTACGGCTCTTTTCTTCGTCACTGTGACCAGAGCCAAACTAACTCCTTTCCATTCTCCCACGCTACTGCGTAGAGGAACAGGAAGACAAAAAAAAATCTACCATAAAGTAGCATTTAAAAAAATACTAAAGAAGAAAACGACATGACAGTCTAGAAAGAAAAGCCGCTTGCGCTACAAATATCAAAAGTCGCCGTTTGAATTTCAAACAAAAATGAGCACAAGCGAGCGTTACGATGCCGTTCTAATCGCAGAAGGCGCTATGTTACGAAGACGAGAACGAAAGCCGGAAATCGAAAAGGGAGAGGCGGTGATAAAGAAAGTTAGAGTGGGTGGGCCGGGTAAGGAGAAACAGATCGAAAGAAAGTGAGAAACTGAGGAGGTGCAGGTCGAGCGGGTGGGGGAGTGGGGAGCAGGCATACGTACATTGATGGATGGTTAAATAGAGGCAGGCAGGTGTCAGATAGAGCAGGCAGATATCAGATACCAAATACAGGTCAGATGGGTCGATGAACGGATGGGTATGTGATTGACACAGGGAAGCAAAAAAACATATGGACGAATGGGTTTTTTGATGTATGAATGCCGTGCATTTTTCTGCAGCACGAGTTGCGCGGTCTTCCCCGGACTGCAGAAGCAAGCCCCGTGCATGGCGGACCGCAGCCAGAGCAGAGCTTTGCACACTGGCCAGTTCACTTTTGCCCTGGACAGAGCGTGTCCTGCTGGGCAGCCAGGGGGGCGCTGCTGGCAGTTTTTCCATGAAGTGCCTTGTTGGGTCTGGGTTAAAGAGACCTGATCCGGACCTCACTTTCTTTTTCTCTTTCTGGAAGAGTTTTTGAACTTTTGTGTTTTTGTTTATTTACTTACCAACCGGAGAAGTCTCCACCGCTGTTGGCTGCCATGATGAACAGGAGCACCATGGTGTCCAGTACTCAGACCAGGATACGGACGGACCCTTCTCCAACAACTACACCCTTGTGGAAAAGTAAATTTTGCCATGTTCTGTGTCCCTACGTGTCCTCCATCTTATGTTATGTGTGCATGATTAATATGCATATGTATTCCCCATGTTTGATTAAAGACGCAATTACAGTTGTGTCCATCTCTAGTATGCCAGTTCCCAGTTCTCGTGAATACTACGAATATCAGGCCTATGTAAAGCTACGTTGCCACGTTTCTCAGTGTGCACGTTATTTCATTGTAAAGTCCCCGTTTCTAGGCCTCAAAAGGGCCCGGACACCAGATTCAGCTCCTGTCTCCTGAACCCTCGCTGAGGAGCGATACAGCCCCCACCTGTATCCTCGACCCTTCACTTACTTCCTGCCTCACAGTGCCCGGCTCGGCCTGGCTCTGCCTACGAGTCTGCCAAGAGTATGTTATGATTCTAGTTATCAGTCCAGCCCTCCTTCTCTGCATTCCTAAGCAACTGAATCGCATCAATAGTTTCCGTCATTGTCTAGCCTTTACGTCTCCATGTAGGAGAAATACTGTATTAATGGTCATTTAATATTCTTCATCACGCACTACATGTAGAATAATGCATGCTCCAGTCTTAGAGTCTGTTAGCCTCTCCCCTCCTGACTCTTAGTTTATATCAACATGTCCTCTAAACATTAGATACTAGATAGGGTTTAGGTACATGTCGCCCTGACTCTCCAGACTTCAGTCTCTACTCCTAGCACAGAGTTCATAGCCCCCAGCTTCTCCTAGTAACACGTCATTGTCAGTTTGCGCGCACCTCTAGGTCAGAGGTCCTGGCTCCTTAGGTAGCCCCCTCCATGTTTCCGCCCCATTTATGACATATTCTGTTACGTTTACATCACATGTCTATGTATACGCCTCCTGTTACACCCATTTTCACCCTTATCTTTCGCGACTGCTATTGACCACACCCACTGCTCCGCCTACTGTATTCACTGTAATGCAACTGTTTTAGTATATATGCTTGTGTACTGTTATTAAATGTTACGCCGATTCCTTTTCCCGAGCGCGCTCATTCCCTGTCCCCCCTGCAGGGCCCTGCCATCCTGTTCCCGTGCAGGTTGTCCTGTTCCTGTCCTTTTATGCTGTATTAAACCTGCAAACTCCTACTACCTCGAATCTTGACTCTTATTTATTGAGCTATCTGTTATTGCTATGTCCAGTCAAACCTAGATCCGGTATTATTTATTTATATACCACATAATGGCGCCCGAATAGGTACTTGCCCTTTCCCCACGCGCCGGTGAAGCCACGCCGGCCCCCTGACCCTCTGCAGCCGTGACGGAACCATACCGTGCACGTGCAGATATTTCTGCTTCAAGTATCCCTCAGGCCCACGGAGGAGACGGAGGTGGCGGTCCAGCATCCAGACGAGGCGGTGGAGGAACGCGGCGAGTCCCGACCAGAGCCCAAGCCGAGAGTCCAAGGTCCGAGGTATCCGGAGGCCCACCCGTAACTGAAGTCCGAAGTTCGTCCGTCCGGCGTCGAAGCAGTCCAGTCCAGTCCGAGGCCTTCCGTTCTTGCTGCCCGGTGAGTACCGTTGCTGGGGTAGTATCTAGACAGGGTCAATCTAATTGACTCTGGTCCGTGGGTTTTGGTGGTACACAGACCCAAAACGAAGTGTCCACTTCGGTGGATGCGGGTCCTGACGTGTCTCTTTATGAGACCGGTAAGTTTCGTACTGTTTTAGCAGTGCATCTAGTTTCTGTTCTAGTCAGTTCTGTTCTCGAGAAAATTCATGTATTTCTGTTTTCAGTATTCCAGGTAGTATTCTGTTCGAACTGTTATTTTAAATGTTCTTCATGTATTTTTAATGTCGTGGTATGAAAGTGGTGTAGTTATCGTGTTCATTGTGTATTGTATTGTGTCTAGATTACAGTTCAGTCATGCCGCTATTTTCCAAACTACGTCAGTTGAAAACTAGAAAAGGTCTGTTAGAAGCAGCAGTTCCTGTCCCGCCTAGGGACAGTCCAGGTCATTTTATGTATCAGAAGCATGGCATAAGTGCCATATTATATCTAGATTTATGGGTAGAGTATACCAAACAGTTAGAAGAAAAGTATAGATGGCCCGTATCAGGTACATGGGATGCCGAGTGCATCATGCGAGTAGAAGAAGCATTATGGAAAAAGAAAGCCAGACAGTCACAGAAAGATGCCATCGAGTTATGGCGCAAAGAATCTCATAAAAGAACCGAAAAAGAAATCAGAAAGTCAGAACTAAGTAGAGAATCCTTAGAACGAGCCCAAGAAAGGGAACTAATCGAGATAGGTGAACGAGTTAAAATCGAACAGTCAGACAGACAGAGGCATGCCCTCATTAAGGGTATGTATCCTCTTCTTGCCGAGGGCTTGCCAAAAGCAACCCCGGAGGCATCCAGTAATTTTCCGCCACCCTTAGTTCCGATCAAGCTACGTCACAAACCGACCGCAGCTGATATTTTTATTTCGTCCTATTTGGACGACACAGTCCCAAAATATGCAAATCCGCCAGCTCCTGTAAATAATGTAAATCCTGCTCCTCCAGTCACCGGAGTACCTGCTACGGTACCCCCGGTCCAGCCCACATTACAATTTCCCGCCGCGCCAGCACGAAGAGTATCAGTCGATGATTCTAGTTTAGGGGCCGCAGGAGGAGGTCCTCCTGGTACCCCGCCGCCACACCAACGAGTAACGTTAGTCGAGTTACATGAATGTGCGTTACAGCGTACGCCCAAATATAAGTCCGTTGCAGATATCCGACGAGCCCTTACTGAATGCCGCTATGATCCAGTTGCAGGTGATGATAGTACAGTTATATATTCCATCCGTGTAAGACGGGTGACCGGGTATTTGGACACCCTACCGAATATGAAAGAAGATCTAGACAGAATATATCGTTTCATCCGTACAGGGGATGATCCAGAAAGTATTGGTGAAGCCATGTCTCAAAGGAAAGCTGAGATCCAGCTCATGTTATTAAAGTTTCTGATTAATTGTTTAATAAGAGAACAAGATTACCCGACTAAAGATCCGGCCGAAATGAGAATCCTGACAAGGTGGAGTGATAATATAGCCGAGGGTAAGCACAGAATCATCAGTAGTATAGAGAGTATGTACAAGAGAATTCGTAAAGAAATAATAAAGTTACACGAACAACGTAAAGCAGCACAAGTAAGCGAGAAAGAGAATGACTCTTCTACAGAAGAGGTAGAGGACGAGAATCCCGCCAGAATAGCGTATGTAGGAAAATCGAGATTTCCAGACCGCCATTTACGCCTAGAACACAAGAAAATCTTTCATCATCCAGCACCAGAACAAGGTTCTCTGGAACAAGTATTTCAAGCTACCGATCACATTCTGAAATCACGAATCGGTTATAGTGAGTTAAGTACTATGCATGAACAAGAACTAGTCCGATCAGCAGTCCGATGGATTACTGATTCTACCACTTTTCCAGACGAAATAGTGGCACAAATGTTTCTGAAACTGCCCCCAGCCGAGCAACGACTGGTGGGTATGTATATGATCCAGCACCTCATTACTCTGTATGAGGGTCAACACTCTGAT
Source organism: Lissotriton helveticus (assembly GCF_964261635.1). Lineage (NCBI taxonomy): Eukaryota > Metazoa > Chordata > Amphibia > Caudata > Salamandridae > Lissotriton > Lissotriton helveticus. The sequence goes on from NC_136065.1 coordinate 1,920,904,017, forward strand.
CCAGGTCCGTTACATGATGTCCTGAACGAGTTACTCCAGTATAGATGGAAAGGTTTAGGTACCGATTTAATTAGTGTCATTCTAGAACAGCGCCACAAATATAGAACGTTCCTGAACCCACATTTTGTTCATGTCTCACCTCCAGAAAGTAAACCCTTTTACATAGACAGACAGAATCCGTTACGAGAAGTACACCCAGTTAGGACAGCGGATGGTGAAATGCAACAAGTGTTTGTTTACACTCCGATTACAAAGATGGAACTCTTAGAGATGAAGAAATTAATTCCCTGTCATGACAAAGATCCAGCAGGGTTCCACCGAGAATTAAAAGACATGCTCCGTATGGGAGAATACACGTATCCAGATATTATTAAAATGCTAAAGGTCCTGTTGCCCGCAGGGGTATATGAAAAACTCAAGGAAAAAGAATGGGAGGTGGGAGAGAAAAAGATCGATTGGGCAGTTCTAGAAGCTGAAGATAAGATACGAGTACCAGGTACCGGTCTTGGAGAGAAATGTAAAGAATTACCAGAATTGTTAATACAAGTTTTGCCCAGATTATTAGCCACTAAAAAGGAAGACTGGGATGCAATCTCAGCCTGTAAACAGAAACAAGACGAAGACACTAGTGATTTCTATTCTAGATTTGAGAAATGCTTTAGTATTAACAGTGGCCTCAAGACAAGTAGCGAGTCATACCCTCATCTTTTTGTTACTAAACTAGTCGAGAATTCAAGTCCACAAGTTAAGAACCGAGTTTTGAAAGTCGAAAGTACCTGGCAAGCTAGTACCCCGTCCCAAATGTTACAGATGCTTCAGTATCACCAGAATAGAATCAGAGAAGAGCAAGATCACGAAAAAAAACGTATGAAAGACACGAAAATGAAAGTACTAGTTGAACAATCTGTTCCACAAGACAGTCAGAAGAGGGGTACGAATCAAGCCAGTCATCCTGCAGTTCCCGTTAAAGGGACCTGCAATTATTGTAAACAGCCAGGTCATTATATAAACGAGTGTGCAGTTCTGAAACACAATATAGCTACTGGTAAGACTAAAGAAAGACCACGTCCGCCTAGACAAGAACAAGTTTCACAGACTTCTCAGCCACCGAATGCACAACAGATAGTTTCAGCACCACAGCCTATTGCTGCAACACAGCATGTTACACAGCAGATGTACCAGTATGCTCAGTCCGAGTATCCAGAGTATCAGCCATATTCATGAAACAGCCTAGAGAGGGAGGTAGGCTTGCCTCTTATCGAGATTCCTGTAGATCAAGAGGGTCCCTATGTTCATAGTCAAGTATTAGGGAAAGACAGAAAGTTTCTGATTGATACAGGGGCAAGTAGGACCACCATTAGTCACGCCGAAGTTCCAGGGGCTCCGCTCTCAGGCTCTAGAAATGTTTCCCTTGGATTTTCAGGAAAGCCTATTGTAAACGAGATATCTAAACCAGTTACTCTAGAAGTAGGTCCATTGTCCCGCACTACTGATCTGTTACTTACGAAGTCATGTCCAGAAAATCTGTTAGGTATTAAAACACTGAAAGAATTAGGTGCAGTTATTTGCTGCTCCCCAGAAGGAATACGCTTGTTCCTACGTGACTTCAAGGGTCACTATGTATTACTAGATTTTGATCCGAGATTGTCCAATGTTCCGCAGCATCTATGGGCGCAAGGTCCAACTGATGTAGGTTATATGCAAATCACACCCCATCGTGTGACTCTCAAACCAGGTGTAGTGTTACCACGAATCAGACAGTACAGATTGCCACCTGAGGCTGTAACGGCCTTATCCAAAATTATTGACGAGCTCATCGCTCAAGGAGTAGTTGTAGAAACTGACTCCAATGTATGTAATTCTCCGATCATTCCAGTCATGAAACGTACTGATCCAAATGCACCCCCAGTATATCGATTAGTGATTGATCTTCGAGAACTTAATAAATGTATTATTCCCCAGTACCCAGTTGTCCCAGATATCTCTTCCCTATTGACAGCCATTGATTCCGAAGCCTCATTTTTTACAGTCATAGACCTCAAGAACGCGTTTTTCAGTGTCCCCATTCATCCAGACAGCCAGTTTCTTTTTGGATTTTGTTTAAATGGAAGGAGCTATATGTTTACACGAGCTCCTCAAGGTTTCACAGAAAGTCCTAGCATTTACAGTCAAGCACTTAAGAGACAACTAGACAATATTCACATGCCAACAGACACTGCCCTGCTCCAGTATGTTGATGATCTACTGATCACAGCCCGTTCTGAACGTGCTTGCGAGCGAGCATCACTTACAGTCTTGTATTTCCTTGCCGAGATGGGGCACAAGGTGTCCCCTTCGAAGCTTCAATTCTGTGTCCAGCAAGTGATCTACTTAGGCCACTTACTGTCCAAGAGGGGTAGGCAGTTGACACCTGACCGTATCCAGTTAATAGCGAGTCTTCCTCAGCCCAAGACCCAGAAGGAGGTACGTGCTTTTATCGGCCTCACTTCTTACTGCAGACAATGGATTCCTCAGTATGCATTCCTAGCCAAGCCACTGATACAGTTAACGACACAGGAGGCAGCCGTATCGACTGTCCTCCCTTGGACATCTGAACATACACTTAGTTTCAATGAGTTAAAGAAAGCTTTATGCCAAGCTCCAGTTCTAGCTACACCGAACTACAGTAAGCCTTTTACACTTTTCGTCACTGAACGTGAAGGTACAGCATTATCTGTTCTCACACAAGATCAAGCAGGACAATACAAGCCCTGTGCTTATTTTTCGAGCACACTAGATCCTGTAGCCCAGGCTCTGCCTGCGTGCCTCAAGTCAGTTGCAGCCACAGCACTAGCTATCAGACAAAGTGATTACACAGATTCACGCTACGCATTCGGAGTCGTACACGACTTTGGAGTGCTCTGGCAGGAGAGAGGTTTCATGACTTCTCATGGAACCAAGATTCAGCATGGTCTCCTTATTCAAGCTCTGTTAGATGCCATACACTTACCGACATCTATTGCTATCATGAAATGCAAAGCACATACGAAAGTTACTGATATTATTTCTCAAGGTAACGATCTAGCAGATCGCACAGCCAAGCTTACAGCACAGACTCCAGACATGTCAGTTAATCCGATACAGACACATACTCCAGATCCGACTACATGTATGACAGTTAAGGACCCTACTCAAGATGTCATAGATATCCAGTTACATGCTACTCCCGAAGAAATCAAGAAATGGTCCGAACAAGGAGGGGTCCAGACAGATCAGGGATGGGTAACGAAGGGAAAAGCCACATGGTTTCTCCCCGACTCTATGGTTCAAGTCATTATCAATACCGCACATAGTCCAGCACATTTAGGAGAAAAAGCTATGTTAGACAGTATCCAGAACATTTGGTTCAACAAGCATTTACGAGCTGCAGCCAAGCAGAAAGTCCGTACCTGTATGATATGTTGCCAGTTCAATCCAGGTAAAAGTGTCCCGGTGGAACAAGGTGGATTCCAGCCTCCTGACCACCCTTTTGAAGTCCTCCAAATGGATTATATTCAGATGGAGCGATGTCGAGGTTTCAAGTATGTCCTTGTAGTTGTATGCGCTTTGTCCAGGTGGACAGAAGCATATCCAGTCCCAGATTACACAGCCACGACCACTGCCAAGCAGTTGGTTCGTGAATTCTTCCCCCGTTATGGACTCCCTAGGGTCGTATATTCTGATAACGGCCAGCCATTCTCATCTGAGCTCATGAAACACATTTCCCTTTTGTTAGGGTACCAGTGGAAGTTCCATTGTGTACGCCATCCTGAAGCAGCCGGTCTCGTAGAGAGACATAATCAGACCCTGAAAATCCGCATTGCTAAAATATGTAAAGAGAAAGGTGTGGACTGGCTAGTAGCTCTGCCAGTCGCTTTGTTTTATATGCGCATGGTCGCACATTCCAGATCAGGTCTGTCCCCGTACGAGGTCGTATTCGGCTGCCCCCCTAACATGTGGGGTACACCTAGACCCCGAAGTATTACAGATGTTTCAAGTAATATGCTGACAGATTACCTAGCTTCCTTGATGTCTGCCCTACACTCTTGTCGTTCACAGGTTGCCGCCGCATTTCCAGACAATACCGAGGTGGCACCGCATGAAATCGTTCCCGGATGCATGGTTCTTGTCCGGAATTTTGATCGTTCAAGTCCGCTGGAGCCCCGCTGGAAAGAACCAAAACAGGTCCTCCTGGCCACCCGTACTGCCGTCAAGCTGGAAGGCAGGAAGGGCTGGGTCCACCTGTCTCATGTGAAAAGATTTTACGGACTAAAGACTGTTTCAAAGAACATTTCCGAGGATTTTAAGGATTGCCAAAGTACTATTCTTAAGGACTGTCCCGCAAAAGACAATGATACAGATTCCTCCCTGTTAGAGAAAACTCCGCAGCAGGAGTATAAGAAAAAATTAAGGTCTAGTAAAATAAGTCAGCCAGTTTGATTGTCTAAGTCCTCCCCTAGGTGAAACGGTTAGACCGGTTTCTGACATGTATATAATAGACCCCCACAGAGAGAGAGTTAGTGAGAACTCTAAAAGTTGCACTATTATTTTATGTTTTCTGCTATATCTCAGCCTTATGATTACCTGCACATGTTATGCATTTTATTTGTATTTTCCAGTTTCTCATGTAAATAAGTCTGCTAATGCTACAGTAGAGCACACGTTTAGTGATCTACCTCCTCATGAACTATCTTATCGTCTTGCTATGCGTAATAATTCCTTTATCCGCATGTTACATTATTCACACCAGACCAGCAATGCCACTAATTGTTGGGTGTGTGGTCGACTCCCCCCTTTCCAGACACCGAAGGGAGTTCTGCCACTCTTTCCTTATCCATTTTCACATAATGGTTCGTGTGGAGCATGGTCCACGTTAACGTCATCCTCAACAGATATGTCTTTTCTAAACAGTACATGTTTCCCAGACAAGCAAGGTCTTCCCCACAGAACAGGGTTAGATCTAGAAAATGAAGTTTATAATTTGGGTAATTATTCTTCGAATTTCATGGTCCTGAATGTTCAGTCTGATTCTACTCCAGACTTACCCTCTATGTCAGTATTACCAGTCAAAGGCGAATTATGTGTCCGAAATAATGGTTCCGTACATGTAGGCCATAGTGATTGTACTACTATTGTCAAGTATAGTGACAGTAGGAAATCTATTTTCAAAGCTTCACGTCATTCTTATTTTGTTTGTGGTCGGACCGCATATGTTCGTCTGCCCCTCGATTGGGAGGGAACCTGTTACATTGCCTTCCTACTGCCACCAGTTTTTCTAGCCCCACCTGACTATCATAGGAATTCCCACCTAGTACATACGAGACACAAGAGAGACCTCCCGATTGTCGATTATACTGAAACTGCTCTAGAACAATACATAGATATCAATAAAGGTGTCTTCCCCTATTTAGGTACTGTCGTGAATAGTAAACTGATACGTAGATTAACGAGAACCCTTGAAGCAGTAGTGATTGAGACTACTTCTGCTCTAGGTAACTTAACCGAAGAACAATCCTTTATGAGAATTGTCGTGCTCCAGAATCGTCTCGTCCTTGACTTCATACTGGCCGATAGGGGCGGGGCATGTAGAGTCATCGGATCTAGTTGCTGCATTTTCATTCCTAATAACGCACCGTCTGTTTATTCAGCTATTACCAGACTCCATAATATTGCCCATATGTTACACCAAGATCCAGGCACCTGGACATGGTCCGGTTGGTTCTGGAATATAATTTCCGCTTGGGGATGGAAAGTATTGTCATTTCTGGGTATTGCAGTAGCGATCATATTCAGTTGCTGCGTCTGTTTACAATGTGGCCCTGCGATTTGCGGCATTTGTGCTACCTCTTGTATTCCTAGCCCCAAGTCCCGTTCTAAATCCAGTTCCAAGAAAATTCGAGACGAGCAAATGATACTGTATGAAATAATAGATGGTATCATGAATATTGATGTTTCCTGATGGAAACGTAGTGACAAGGAGGGAATGTGGAAAAGTAAATGTTGCCATGTTCTGTGTCCCTACGTGTCCTCCATCTTATGTTATGTGTGCATGATTAATATGCATATGTATTCCCCATGTTTGATTAAAGACGCAATTACAGTTGTGTCCATCTCTAGTATGCCAGTTCCCAGTTCTCGTGAATACTACGAATATCAGGCCTATGTAAAGCTACGTTGCCACGTTTCTCAGTGTGCACGTTATTTCATTGTAAAGTCCCCGTTTCTAGGCCTCAAAAGGGCCCGGACACCAGATTCAGCTCCTGTCTCCTGAACCCTCGCTGAGGAGCGATACAGCCCCCACCTGTATCCTCGACCCTTCACTTACTTCCTGCCTCACAGTGCCCGGCTCGGCCTGGCTCTGCCTACGAGTCTGCCAAGAGTATGTTATGATTCTAGTTATCAGTCCAGCCCTCCTTCTCTGCATTCCTAAGCAACTGAATCGCATCAATAGTTTCCGTCATTGTCTAGCCTTTACGTCTCCATGTAGGAGAAATACTGTATTAATGGTCATTTAATATTCTTCATCACGCACTACATGTAGAATAATGCATGCTCCAGTCTTAGAGTCTGTTAGCCTCTCCCCTCCTGACTCTTAGTTTATATCAACATGTCCTCTAAACATTAGATACTAGATAGGGTTTAGGTACATGTCGCCCTGACTCTCCAGACTTCAGTCTCTACTCCTAGCACAGAGTTCATAGCCCCCAGCTTCTCCTAGTAACACGTCATTGTCAGTTTGCGCGCACCTCTAGGTCAGAGGTCCCGGCTCCTTAGGTAGCCCCCTCCATGTTTCCGCCCCATTTATGACATATTCTGTTACGTTTACATCACATGTCTATGTATACGCCTCCTGTTACACCCATTTTCACCCTTATCTTTCGCGACTGCTATTGACCACACCCACTGCTCCGCCTACTGTATTCACTGTAATGCAACTGTTTTAGTATATATGCTTGTGTACTGTTATTAAATGTTACGCCGATTCCTTTTCCCGAGCGCGCTCATTCCCTGTCCCCCCTGCAGGGCCCTGCCATCCTGTTCCCGTGCAGGTTGTCCTGTTCCTGTCCTTTTATGCTGTATTAAACCTGCAAACTCCTACTACCTCGAATCTTGACTCTTATTTATTGAGCTATCTGTTATTGCTATGTCCAGTCAAACCTAGATCCGGTATTATTTATTTATATACCACACCCTGGTGGGCCGGGAGCTGGGCAGGTGAGAAGGGGGATGGGCTTTGCAAGGGCACTGTTACAGTTCCTACGTTTACGAAGGGGAGAGGGAGGGCAGCAAAACTACAAGTACCAGAATGCAAAGCTCTATAAGATGCTCAGACAGGCTTCCATGTCATGTAGTCATTGTTCTCAGGTGCTTGATAAGGCATCGATATAATTGGATCCATCGGAGAATATACTTATCTGTTAAATGCAAGTCCCGGACTGGAATTTATTTATGCGTTTTTATATAGTGCGGACTTTACCCGAAGGTGTCGGAGCGCTTCACAATAGGAACAAAACTGATACATGAGAACATAACAAGTGAACAAATTACAAAAGCAAACGTTACATTACATGAGGCAAGAGTGACAATCGTGAGCAAACAAAATACAAGAGGTAGCAAACGGTGCAATACAGGAGGAAAAAGTGACAAATGTGTGGGTTACAAAAGCGTACAAAGTACAAGTAGAGGTATAATAATGCAATACATGGTATCCTGCACACAAGTTGGGTAACAGGCTAGCGTGTACGCCCGTGGGGTCTTTCGAGGCGCTTGTTCAGAAAACCATGTTATCAGATTGAGATAAAGGCGGCCGGCAGACTGCTCCCCTCCCGTTTTTCTCCCTCTGGACATGTACTCGCGTGAAGGTGTCATCTTTCTTAATACTTACATGTCCTGCAGCTGGTGATATAGCCGAGGCAGAAACGTAATTCATCACCTGCAGAAACGCTCTGTCAGCTCAGTTTTACCTCTGGTGTCGGTAAAACGTTTTCCCTTGACTTGGGTGGTAGTAACGTGGATCGCTACGATTAGGTCTGAAAGCGCTATGGGAAAATAGGATTTAAAGGGGCAGCCTAGTGAATAATGTCACAATTCATCTCCGAACCAGAAAAGATGTCAGCAAAGCCGGCAACATTCTGGTGATAGAGATGCAGGCAGGACGGGGCATGAATTCCACATCCCGTAGCAACTTTAACTTTAAGGCAGCCACAAAGTGGAACTGGTGGTTCCCTGGCGTGGGAGAGACGAGAGAGATGCAGACCTTGCCTGCGTACTTACAGCAGCTAGAGAAGTGTACAGACTAAGAGCTCACACACAGGCGTGATATAAGTGTTCTCACAGGCGAGGCACTCAGACCCATCTATGTGGCATTGGAGCGGACGTGTGTGGGTGGAAAGAGAACCGGCGTGCCACCCCTTTGATGATGGGCTTCAAAAAGTAATGGTGGTGGTGGTGATTGGAGAGGGGGGTGCGCCATCCTTTATGGAAAGGAGCGAGACAGGGTACCACGCTCGCCGACACACGCTTTTTGAGTGACATTTGTGACGCCTAATATTCTACATACCCTGGGTGAAGTGACATCGCTGCAATGGTGCCGTGCAGCGAACAGTAACGCTGGAGACCTTGCAATGTGTTTAGCGTACATTACGAGACCAGAAGGGCCCCGCCTTGGGGAGGGGGTCTTCCTGGTTGCCTGGCGGTCTCCGCGGCTGCCAAGTGGCCCCCATGTCGTATATGACATCCTCAGTCAGGGCTGGGAAGCCAATAGCACGTTGCATAGTGGGAATTGTTTAGGCCGCACGTACACATTTAAATCGAAGCTACCGAATGCACATCTGTTGTCGAGACTGATTGAGGGCTCTATTCACGGCAGAAGGCATCCATGCTCTAGACCTGAAGTTTTGACACGTTTCCCTGAAATAGAACAAAATGATGTCATTGTAAAAATGCTGCCGACTTGCTCCGCGTCCTGGGCTTTTCATTTCACAGAAAGCGCTTGTAAATATTATCTGCTTCTTTACAAGATTACGTAAGATCTGGTATCACATTTTTATTTGACATAAGTGTGGCTCTGTGTGTGTGGGGGCGGGCTCTGTGTGTGTGGGGGGCTCTGTGTGTGTGTAGGTGTCGGTCTGTGTGTGTGTAGGTGTCGGTCTGTGTGTGGCATTTGCGAGAGATTAAGCTATTGGCATTGTAAATGACAATGCCATTTATTTATCCGTTTTCAAAACCAACACATAAATGACAATTTTGTCATTTACAATGCCAATAGCTCTAACTTTTGCAAAGGCGAAACCGTTGCATTGTAAATGCTTGTTATATTTCTACTCACAAAATGAAAAACTGAACATTTTGGAATGGTGTGTAGTGATGAATGTGGAGTGTCAGGACTGGGCCTGACACGTGGTGTGGATGTTCACAATGATGTACACGGACACCAGTTAGGGGATAGCCGGAAAGACCCCGAGCGGTCTTCCGCGTTCTTTATTTATACCCCGGCGCGAGCCCGCCCCTGGGTTTGCGTGAATGCGTGAGTGAATGTGGATACAAAGTATAGGAGAGCCCGAGTGGCTCTCTACATCCCTCCTTTAATTTAGATCTGTCCTTACAGAAAACTCAGGAGCTTCTTTGCTCAAGTTATGTCCTCCAGCTGGTTCTCTTGCTTTCTTAAAACAGGACACATTACGAGTTACCGCTTGCCCATTCCTCCTGGCGGTGACCATGGTCCCTTGGACCTTGTCTATTACCCACGTCTCGGGCTCGTAGGGTGTTCGAAACTTCCATCCCGGATGTCGATCTCGCACCACTACGGTGTCTCCTTCCTTCAACGTAGGTTCCTTAGCATGGCGAACCTCGCTCGCTTTTCGATTGGTGGTTTGCCTCCAGGCTTGAATGGCTTCCCCATTCCTATTCTCAGGCCTCCAGGTGCTGTCTGTTGGGATGCTGTCGCGGGGCGCCCTCTTAAACAGCACGTGGGCAGGAGCACACTTCGTGGTGCTATGGGGTGTCTGTCGATAAGCTCCTAGGAACTGATCAAGAGCTAGTTCCGGATCTTCTCCATTGTCCACCGCGATCCTCAAGGCTCTGAGTGTCCTCATCAGCCTCTCGACTGCCCCGTTTGCCTGGGGCCACAGGGGGGTGATCTTCCTGTGCTTGATCCGGAGGCTCTCCAGGTAACTCTGAAAGTCTCTTCCTTGAAAAGGGGGGCCGTTGTCCGATTTAATTCCGTCTCGGAGCCCCATCGTCGCAAAGATGCGATTCAACACTTTTTTACTTGGGGAAACGCTGTCGAGGGGATGATCTCCACTATCGGGAATTTTGAGAATGAGTCAACCAGGACCAAGGTATGCCGACCGTCTGGGAAGCTCCCGAAGTCTATGCTGAGATGTGTCCAGGGTGTCAGTGGAGCATCTTCAGTGATCACCGGCGCAGGAGCCGGGTCGAGGCCTGTGATGGTGCAGGCATGGCATGATCGCACCATTGCATCGACTTGGCTGTCCATTGCGGGGAACCATACTTTGCTCCTTAGACGGGCCTTCGTCTTGGCCATTCCCTGGTGGCCTACATGTGCCAGTGCCAGTGCCCTCTGTTGTAGGCTTTCAGATATTACGAGAAGATGCCCTCTGAGGATGACTCCTTCGTCTCCCACGCTTAGTTTGCTCCGGATTTGCCACAGCTGCTATCGCGCATGGCTGACTTCCGGTCGAAGGCTTGGCGCTCCATCCAGGAAGTGGGCCCACCGATTTCCTTCCAGGGCATGCCGGACTCTCGTCAGCGTCTCATCTTTGGCGGTCGCTTCACCGATCTCTTTCAGAGTCATGTGTTCGGGGCACGCTGCGTGCGAGATCATGTGGACAAAAGCATCCGCTTCCGTGCCTTCATCTTGCGGCGGGTGTTGACCAACGGCGTCAGGGTGGCGGGATAGATAGTCAGCCGGGTTGTGAGCCCCGGGCCGGAACACGATCTTGAAATTGTATCCCTGCAGTCGCTCGATCCGTGGTGGTGCCAGCCGGGAAGATCCTGCAAACAGTGGCAGCAGAGGTTTATGATCCGTCAATACAGTGAACTCTTGCCCACACAGATATAAATGGAAGTGCTGACACGCCCATTTGATCGCCAAGGCCTCTCTTTCAATCTGGGCATACCTGGTCTCGGTATCCGAAAGAGCTTTGCTAGCATATGCGACTGGCTTCCACACTTCGGGTCCATGCTCCTGCAGGAGCACCGCACCCAAGCCCACTGGGCTGGCATCGATGATGAGTTCCGTTTTGCGTCGGGGCTGGAAATATGCCATAACAGTCGTGTCCAAGAGATTAGTCTTGGTATTCTGAAAAGCGTTGTGCGCTGCCACTGTCCATTCCCACTGGCGGTCTGCCCGGGTGAGGGCTCTGAGGGTCTCTGCAAGAGCGGCCAGATTGGGTTTGAACCGGCCACAGTAAGTGGCCATGCCCCAAAAACTACGCACTTCGGTGGGGTTCCTGGGGGTGCTTGCTGCCTTGATCGCCTCTGCCTTTTTGGGATCAACTTTCAGTCCTTCCCTCGTGAAGGTGTAGCCAAAAAAGTCTATTGATTCCTGGTAGAAGGAACACTTTGACCGGTGGAGGGTCAGCCCGCTGTCCACGAGCCTTTGAAGAGTTGCCCTCAGATGTTCATGGTGTTCTTCCAAGGTCGCTGAGTATACCAGGATGTCGTCGCTGAGGTTGATGACCCCGCTCAGCCCAGAGAGAACTTCACGAATGGCGTTTTGAAACACCTCCGCAGCGGAAGAGACACCAAAGCTCAGTCGTTTGTAGCGACGAAGTCCCACGTGGGTGGAAAACGTGGTTATGTATCTGCTAGCTGGTTCTAACTCGGGCTGGTGGTATCCCGAGTTGAGGTCCAGCTTCGAAAACCACTTTGCCCCGTTGAGGTCAGCCCCTATATCATCCATGGTGGGGGTGATATGGCTCTCTCCTTTGACGGCCACGTTGGGTAGTCTCATGTCCACGCACAATCTGATCGCCCCAGGTTGTTTTGGTTTGGGTGCGACCACCAATGGGGAAACCCAGGGTGTCGGGCCCGACACCTTCTCTATTACGCCGAGGTCTTCCAGTTTCTGGAGTTCTTCTTCGACCTGCGGTCTCAAGTTGAACGGCACCCGCCGGTGTCTGAGGGCTATCGGTCGCACAGATGTGTCGATATGCAGCTTGAATTTGCGTCCTTTCAGTTTCCCAAGGCCTTGGAATAGCGCAGGGAAGTCTTTCAACAGGAAATCTGCATGTGCTTGGTGCACCTGGTTGGCAAAGAACACGAGTCCTAGGTCTTCCGCTGTGTGGCAGCTGAGGAGGGTGCCTTTCTTTCCTTCCGTGATGTGGAAACGTGTTTCAGTGGAGTAGTCGCCATTCACGACGGTAGTTTGGATCACTCCTCGTAGCGGTAGCGGCTCAGTGCCACCATAGGTGTAAATATTCGCTGTGGAAGGTGCAAGCGGAGGCTTGGGAGACATCTTCTCATATTGCTCCGAATCCATGACATTTACTGAGGCTCCCGTGTCTATGAGGGCTGTCAACTGGGTGCCCTCTACAGCTATTGAGCACATTGGAGGAGGTCTTCGCTTGGTGGAGGCCCTACTGACGAAGGAGATGACATACACTTCATCGTTGAGGCATGGCTTGAGCGCCGATGGAGCAGGCGGCGTGAGCCGATAGCTCCGCGCTCGATCCCTAATTTATCCTGCATACGGGGGTCTTTCGTGACTCATAGTGACGATATTTGGATCGGAACTTCTGGTGCACACCCCGTGCCCGAATTTACCTCAGGAAGGGGCCCGGTGAGCGAGTTTGCCCTCGCCGACTTGGACCGGGCGAGAGGAGACGGAACCTACAAAATGGCGGTGATCGCAGAGTGACGGCGCTTTGTGGAGCCGGCCTGCCTGCTGCGACGCCGAGCTGATCAGCTGGAGCACAGCTGGTGAGGAGCTGCGGTAGCCGCGCGCCTGGGTTCGGGCGGCCCGGAGAAGGGCGCTCCAGAGTGATTCACGGACGGGTACCAACGCACACCCATCGGAAGGCTCACAATGGCGGCTGCCTGAAGAGACTACGAGAGGAGGCGGTATACTTTGCTCCGCGGCTGAGTCCGGAGAGGTGAGGAGCTGGGGCGCTCGACGATCGGCACCGGCGCTTAGCGCCCTGAAGCAGCCAACGAGGTGAGCCCCGGGGTTCCAAGTGAGGGACACTCAGTGGCGGCCAGGACCCTGGCAGCTACGGGTCCTTGGCGGAAGGGCTGGAAACCGCCAAAGCGGTAGGCGATAGGACGGGGACCGCTTTGGAAGCACTGCCCAGGGAGCAACCAGAGACGGCACTGAGGCGACACTGGGACTGTCCCACTGCTGATGCGCCGCGCGGCCGGCTGGAAGCTAGGGAGTGGCTGGGATATCTGAACCCCTGACCCGGCACATCCAGGGAAGGGAACGGAGAAGAGCGCCGGGGACCTGCTGCCTTCAAGACCCGTGGAGGGGTCCACATTGGCAGCCGCCTGGAGGTAGGGTGCGGGACCACAAAGTACCTAGCTCTGTTGCCTGGAGTCGGAGGAGCTGAGAGTGGGACCGGTGGCGGAGCGATACCTGTGGCTAGAGGTCTATTGCGGATCATTGGGTGGCCCTCAGAACCTTCTTCAGCATAGTTCTGACCCGGTCGTGACAAGGGTGGGCCGCCCATAACGGAGCTGGACATCAATGTGGTAACCGCAGCGAACGGGGCCCTCACCTGCCATAGTGGCCCAAGGGTGGATTAAGTGGCATTACGCCCGGGATCGCAGCTGCGGCGGCTCTATACCAACGGAGGGACTGCAACCTTACTGGCGCGACACGTGGCTTGAATTGACGGCCCTCTCCTGGCGTTGGACGAAGAGCTTCACGCTGCCTGAAAGTAAAGGGGCCGCAGTGGAGGAGGTCTACGGGCGGCTCTGTGGAGGGGAATGACTGCCAGGATGAAACCAGGAGCAGCAGGTGGGGATGGTGCGGCACAGAACACTGCTTCGGAGAGCGGAGAGTTGGTGGAGGGCACGGAGACTGAAAAGAGGCTGAACAAACGCCTAGATCAGATCCTAGAGGCCATCACGACAACCAAAGACTCCCTGCATAACGACATTGCGCAGGTCGCGACGGGGCTGGGCCTCCTGAAAGCTGATCATTCAAAGCTGGTGGACAGGGTGAAAGACACTGAATTGGTTGTACAGGATTTCAAACCAGCGGTAGTGACTATCGAGCGGAAACTGGAGGATGCGCTGCATTGGCTAACGACGCTGGAGAAAAGGGCGGAAGACGCCGAAAGTAGGAATCGGCGCAACAATGTAAGGGTGGTTGGCCTGCCGGAGAAAATTGAGGGGACGGATATGATCTCTTACCTGGAGAACTGGTTCAGGTCACAGGTGGCCCCGGAAGGGCTCTCCTCCTTCTTTACTCTTGAGAGGGCGCATAGAGTCCCGGCCACACCACCACTGCTGGGGCGCCCACCTAGACGTGTAGTGGCCCGTGTCCTTCACTATAAAGATAGAGACCTATTAATTCAAAATGCACGCTCCAAGGGGCCTTTTAAGGTGGCGAACAGCTCGGTCACTGTATTCCCGGACTATACACAGGATATTCAACGTCGTAGGGCCTCATTCCTAGCGGTGAAAAAGGAACTCAGAACTGAGGGGATTCAGTATTCACTGCTGTTTCCGGCAAAGCAGCGAATCATCCTGGATGGCACGACACAGTTCTTTTTCTCACCTGAGGATGCTTGGTCTTGGCTTGAGTCCTACAGAGCGGGCACAGATCGCAGGGGCAAGAATGCAGATGGTCGGCCCAAGCTGGTGAGGGTGCGCCAATCACAACGCATCCGCAAGAGTCATAGAACTCAACAGGCCTTGTTGCTGGCTCAAATGGCGGCGGGAAAACAGGGAGCGTTGGCAGCGACGGCAGCAATCACCGGATCGCAGACAGACGACCAGACTGGAAAATCAGCATCAGAAGACGACAAAGGACAATCAGGGGCTGAATTATCAGATGTGGATAGTACCGTAGGGCCGGAGGTGACTCCTCGCACAGCGGACGATTTGTGATCAGCATGGCTTCCGAGGTGGAGTGTAACCTGGGGCCGATTACTGGAGGAGCAGGAGTGTATGGTAAACTTTTGATTGCTGTTATTGTCACGAGTCACTGGGTGGGATCATGGGGCGGGGGGCGGAGGTGGGTGCCGCTGCCTGTCGGTGCATCGCCACGTTCCTATTGCCCTTAAGGCGACCTGTAGTGACTACTGCAGGGTAGATTTGTTTATATGGTTACTGAGGTTTGGATGGGGACTGATGCGCGACTATTGGTTCCTGTTCTGGGGGCGCGGGCGTTGGGTGTTTTGTGGGGTGTTGGGGGGGTGGGTTTGTCTGATGCTGGTGTGGGCTGGAGAGTTGTGAAGGAGATGATGTCGAGGGAGGATAACTATGGGGACTTTACCTGAACTGAAGTGCATCACTTGGAACGTACGTGGATTGCATACTATGTCCCGACGCTATAAAGTACATGCGTATTTGGTGAGACGTGGGATCCAGATTGCGTTGCTCCAGGAGACCCACCTTACCAAATTGGAATGTGTGGCGCTGCAGAGGCGCTGGAGGGGGCAGGTGTTTGGTACGGCATATTCAGCACATGCGAGGGGGGTGCTGATTTGGGTGAGGGCTGGAACCCCATTTCAAGTAACAAGCCAGATGATTGATCCAGAGGGTAGATTTGTGGGAGTAATGGGGAGACTGTATGGCAGAGAGGTGGCACTTTGCAGCATTTACGCACCGAATGTGGACCAACCCCGATTCTTTGATGCCGTCTCAGGTGCACTAGCACATTATTTAGCAGGGCCGATAATACTAGGAGGCGACTTTAACTCCATTACAGATACTGCCTTAGACAGGTCCCATCCGCCACTGGCTGAGTCCTTGGTACGTAGGGTGGCTCGGTGGAGACTGGAATGGCAGACTGAATGGGGGCTGATGGATGTGTGGCGTGGGCAGCACGCTGGTGAAAGAGACTACTCCTTCTTCTCTGCGCTCCATGAGCTGCATGTCAGGATAGACACGATCCTCTGTGACCCTACCACTGCTAACATGGCGTCGCATACTGAATACTTAGCTAGGACCATCTCTGATCATAATCCCCAGCTACTCTCTCTCCATTGGCAACGGGCGAGAACAGCGATTCCCAATTGGCGATTGAACCCAGACACGCTAGAAGATCAGGTATTTCGGGCTGAGGTCCTAGAGGGAGTGGAGACGTACTTTGCAGTTAACGAGGGGTCGGCTTCATCAAGAGGGCTTGAATGGGACGCATTTAAGGTGGTGGCGAGAGGCCTGTGTATTGGTAAACACTGCGGGGTCAGGAGAGTGGTTTTTGAGGAGGTCATGAAGGCGGAGGAGGCGCTGAGGAAGATAGAGCAACGAAGACCTGAACAAGGAACGTTGCAGGCACAGCTTTTGGAGGCTAAGGAGTTAGTGGCAGCGGAGACTGAAAGGTTACGCTGCTATGACTATAAGCAGTATACGGCGAGGGTCCATGAAGAGGGTGACAAGGTGGCTACGTTGCTGGCGAGGCTGGCAAAGTCAGATCCTAGGGGGTGCTCGATCCTGAGCCTGAGGACGGAATCAGGGGACGCGGTTTATTCCCAGATGGCGATTCTATCGTGCTTTACGGAGTATTATGAGACCCTGTACCGGAGTCGATTGGTGGCGGAGGGTACGGGCATGGAGGATTACCTGGCAGAGATTCGGTTTCCGCAGTTAGAGGATGAGGACGCTAAGGCCCTGGGCGCCGCGATCACGCCGGCTGAGGTTAGGGGAGCAATTAAAAAGATGGCGAGGAAAAAGACTCCTGGGGTGGATGGCTTCCCAGTAGAATTTTATGCTGAATACATTGATACCCTGGCATTCCGGTTGTTGGTAGTTTATAATGAAGCACTAAACCGGGGCTGCCTACCCGGCTCTATGCGGGAGGCTTTGGTGGTGCCCTTGCTGAAGCCGGGGAGAGACAGCGCGGATGTGACTTCGTACAGGCCGTTATTTATTTATTTAATTTATATAGCGCGTAATCACCCCGGGGTCTCTAAGCGCTTTTCCAGGTAAAATATCAACCAAATTCTGCAGCTGATAATCAAATTTACAGCACAGCCCATGCTTGTTGAAAAAGCACTGTTTTTAATTTTTTTGAAAGGGCAACAAGTTGGATTCTTTACGCAGTTCAGTGGGTAAGTTATTCCACACAGCTGGGAAGATGAGAAAAAGCACGACTACCCAGGGTGGACAATTTATAACGCGGTTGAACTAGCAGGGAAGCATCCGAGGAGCGCAGCCGTCTGCCAGGTTTGTACGGGGCCAGACGGGCTTTGATGTAACTTGGCGCCTTTCCGTACAGGGCTTTATGCGTAATGCAAAACCCTTTGAACGGAACCCTTTGTTTGACCGGTAACCAGTGGAGTTCACGCAGTAGAGGGGATGCATGCGATCTCCGCGGTTTCTTAAAAATCAATCTGGCCGCATCATTCATAACAGTCTGCTGGCGGTTCAACTGTTTTTGAGGGAGCCCTGCCTATAGTGAATTACCATAGTCCATCCTCCCTAGGATCATGGCAGAGGCTGCGCGTCTTAGGGTGGTAAAGGACAAGAGTGAGGACATTTTCCTGAGTTGTCGAAGAAGACCTACACACGTGCCCACCACCCCAGAGACTTGCCTTTGCATCGACAAACTACCATCCAAGGAGATGCCCAGGCTTTTTACTACTACTGCGGGTTCTGGAGGTGTTCCAAGATCTTCTGGCCAGAACCGATCGTTCCAGGGGTTGCCTGCGATTGTGATTGGCAACACCTCTGTCTTATCCGGATTGATTTTCAAAGAATTCAGAGACATCCAATTAGTAGTGTATCTTAGGATATTCTGCATTCTTACGTGTGCATCCGAGCAGTCCTCCATTTGGATGACGATTTGCGTATCGTCGGCATAGTTATAGATTTGACAGTCCATCTGGTTAAGGGCCGAGATCAGGGGTTGCAAATAAACATTAAATAAAAGAGGTGAAAGGGCAGAACCTTGTGGAACACCACAAGTAATTGGCACTATGGTGGAAGATAGATCCGCCAGTTGAACTCTCTGAGTTCTCCCTTGGAGAAAAGAAGAGAGCCAGACAAGTGCTGTACCCTGGATGCCAGAGTCCCTCAACCGCAGCATCAATTGGCTATGACAAACGGTGTCAAAAGCCGCAGAGAGGTCTAATAGCACCAGGGCCCCAGGAAGTTTCTTGTCAGCTCTGTTTCTTAACTCATCTAGGATGGATAGCATCACTAGCTCCGTGCTGTGATGCGCACGGAACCCAGCCTGGTTTTGCTCGAGTAGGCCATTTTTCTCCAGATGGTCAGCGAGAAACGTAAGGACATGCTGCTCCAAAACTTTGGCCAAGAATGGTAGCTGAGAGATCGGCCTAAAGTTCTTTAGGTTCTTTACGTCTGCCCCCATCTTTTTCAGCAGGGGGATCAACCGTGCCTCCTTAAAGGAGGCGGGGACTTGTCCTAATTGTAAGGAACTGTTGAGGAGAGTTAAAACATCTTCCTCGATACCTGGCATGGCTAATTTGAAGACCTCCGGGGGACAGGGGTCGGCCCGAGAGCCAGATTTAACCCGCCCCACAAGATTTGTCAATCTGTCCTTTGTAATCAAGGGCAGGGTGACCAAGGGGTCATCAACAGGATGGATGACCAGGACCGTCTGCAAAGGACAGTCCAGAATTGGAGTGGTAGCAATTTCCGATAAGAGGTCTTCAATCTTATTGGAGAAATAGTCCTGGAATTTTTGGCAGTCTTCTTGCTTAAACTCGGGACTCTGCTCCTTGTTTTTCCTGAGTTCGGTAAGGACCTTAAAAATTTCTTTCTGTGGATCCGAGGCTCTAGAGATCCTGTCCTCATAAAACTCAGCTTTCCTTATCAAGATCGCCTGTTTATAGGAAGCGAGCTCCTGCAAGTACAAACTCCGTGCGTTGAGGCAATAGCCCTTCCGCCATGCTCTCTCAGATTTACGTAGCGCCCTCTTTTTTTCCCTAAGAGATTCATTATACCACGGGGCTCCCGCTCCTCTGTCTATCAGCTTCATTCGTCGAGCTGGTGCCAAGAGATCCACTACCCCATTTAGTTTGTCTGTTAGATCTTTGTACATGATGTCTGGCTTCTGTTCCGTCTTATTAATCAGAGGGCGAGCTAGGAGATGGGCTACCATATCATCCCCATCTATATGCTTCCATTTCCTCACGACCTTCCACCCTGCTCCGGGCTTCCCCCTCTGTTCGTCAACCAATATCCTACCTTTCACCAAATAATGGTCTGACCATGCACAAGGCTGTGCCTCTGAAAGGCCATGATCCCGGCCATGTTCTGGGGTTGTAATCCAGACGAGATCCAGGGTATGGCCCTTCTCATGCGTAGGGCCCATTACCCTTTGAGCTAACCCAAAGGACCTGAGCGCCTCATCTATCTGGTTGGCTTGGCCTTCCCTTGGGGACTTTTCCCAATGGAAATTTAAGTCACCCATGATGATTCCGTTGTTATATCGAGATCGAACATCCTGGACCAATTCCAGGAATAGATCCGGGAAAACCGGCAGCGCCCAGGGGGGTCGGTAGACTAGCAAAATAATCCATGTTGACGGTGGATTATAAAATCTTGAGCCGTATCCTGGCCACCAGATTGCTACCATATATGACGACATTGATTCACGAGGACCAGGCTGGTTTTTTCCCCACCTGGAACACTTCGGTTAATATCCGCCGCTTGGTACGTGTCTTGGGGAGCGAACTGGAACCGGATGAATGGCCGGCAGTACTGTCTATTGATATAGAAAAGGCATTTGATAGCTTGGAATGGGCTTACCTAGATAAGGTGCTAGAGAAGTTTGGCATGGGCAACGGGTTCCGGCGCTGGACGAGAGTTTTGTACTCCTCGGCCACCGCCAGGGTGCGACTGGGTTCAGTGATATCAACTGCGTACCCGGTACAGCCGGGTACACGACAGGGATGTTCCTTATCCCCTCTGTTGTTCGCGCTGGCGATCGAACCCTTGGCGATTCGCGCTAGAACGGGAGTGGCATATAAAGGGGTCGTCTGTCGAGGTGAACACCATTGTATCTCACTGTATGCGGATGATCTCTTGTTGTTCCTGGAGGACACGGCTGGTGCGTTGTGGAAGGCGGTGGCCATGCTTGATACCTTTGGGGCTCTGTCGGGCCTCGGAGTAAACTGGCGTAAAACTTGTGTTTTCCCACTGAGGGCGGATGCACCCCAGACGCCGCTGCCTGTGGATGTGGTTTGGGAAGGCTCCTGCTTTACCTACCTGGGAGGGAGGATTTATCATAGGGCTGAAGACTTATTGGAGGGCAACATTGGACGCTGCATTAGAGCCCTGAGGGGCTCGGTGGCGTTTTGGGCCACACTCCCGTTGTCGGTGGTTGGCAGAGTGGCCTTACTCAAGATGGTGGCCCTGCCGCGCCTCCTGTATTATTTCAGGACGTTGCCACTGTGGATCCCGCCTCGGTTCTTTAAGGACCTACGGACCCTTACTATCGGGTTCCTGTGGGGGAGCGGAAGGAGAAGGGTGGCATTGGACACACTGCGTCGGCCAAAACCGGAAGGGGGAATGGCGGTGCCGGACTTCGAATTATATTATTTGGCGGCCCAGCTGCAAATCCTTACACAACACGTAGCTAGAGTGTTTAGGGGCCCTGACCTGCACCGAGGGACGGGGATACAGAGACACGTGTTGTCCTATATCATCCTGCAACAACACCTTGATGTAGGACACCTGACGCTCGAGGAAAAAACACTGCGGTTGTGCTGGAATAGGAGTCAAAAGCGAGCAGGAGTGGTACATCCGTATGCCCCGGAAATACCTCTGGGTATGCTGACGGCCTTACCACATGGAGGGGACTGGTCCCCCCTTCAGGAATGGGAAGAGATGGGGCTCCACATGGTGGGTGACCTATACGCCGACGGTGAATTACTTCCCTTCCATGCGGTGCAGGACCTATTTGCAATCCCAGCTGGGAGTTTCCTATTATATATGGCCGTGACTGCGGCCATAAAGAAACATTGGAAGGTGGGGCAATCAGAGCCTACGACCACGATGGCGTGCCAGTATGTGGTGATGTCAGTGGGGACGTTTAAAGCAATTACGTGTTTGCATTCTCGAAGGCTTCATGAAAACCTGACGCCCCTTACGACGTTGAAGCTGAAATGGGAGGAGAGTGTGGGGAAGCCTATACCGGATGCAACTTGGGGTCAAATTCTGAGGAGGGCGTGGAAAGGTTGTAGAAATGCCAGTTTCCAACAAGTGCACTTCTTTGTAATACATAGGGCCTACTTAACACCAGGCAAGATACAAAGGCATTTCCATGTGCAGGGGGTGGCGTGCCCGAGGTGCTTCTTACAAGGGGCGGAGCTAGACCACATGATGTGGGATTGCCCGAAGCTGGGCTTGTACTGGACGGAAGTGGGAGAGCTATTGAAGGGAGTGACAGATAGACAGATGATTTTTGATAAGGCAGCCTGTCTACTACTTTGGTTCCCACACACTAAGAAATCAAAGATCACCAGTAAATTCATGGACCTAGGACTTATTCTGGCCCAGAGGGAGATCACCTGGCACTGGAAGTCGTCGGAGGGCCCGCGCAGTAGGCGCTGGGCAACGGAATTAGAAAAGTGGGCTAGAAGTGAAAGTATGGTCCGGCATAGACAGGAGACTCGCACAGCTGATGAGAAGGGCTTGGAGGCGGCACGGGTGTGGGAAGGTCTAGTACTTGCCCTGCATGAGTATCAATTACAGGAGAGAGGCCAGGAAGACTGAAACTTATTGTAGGTTCCGGGTGACGCACGATTGTATGAGTGTTGTCCCCCTCGGCTCCTGAGTACCGAGATTTCATCCTGAATTCGGCTCACACCGGCGAGAGACTAGGAGGTGGGTGGAGGGTGGGGGGATGGGGGCCTCTGCCGAACGAGTGGAGATGATTGCTGAGAGTGGATGGCGAGATGTTGACAGGATGTTGGGCTCGTTAGGTAAGTCCAATTAGATGAGGCAATGGACACTGAACTAGTGCACTACACTTTATTGTGGCCGGGGGGGCCATGTTACTGGTTGGGGTTAGGGGTTGGGTAGGTAGAGAAAAGCAGATCTTTTACATAAACCTGACTGTACTGATATCAAGTGAATATTGATGTTGTTGTCTTCTCGCCTGGTTTCTGTACGGATTTCTAGTTGTCGCCGCCCTGCCTCCGGGATGTGGGCTGATTGGCTGTGTTTAATTTTGTTCCTGAATGAGGACCGGCGATAAGCTGATACAGGCGGAATTGTCTCTTTGATTGTACGTTTCTGAATCTGCAATAAACATTGTTTTACAAAAAAGACATACACTTCATCGTCTTAATCGTCCTCATACCTCGGTCGCCGTTATTGAGCTTGGTGATCCGGAGGGGGTATTTCCTGGTCGAGCGACAACTGCCGGACCCGTTGCGTCACTGTTCTGGGTCTTGGGCCGGCTGGTCTGTATTTTCCTCCTCGGCATACAGCGGCGAAATGGTTGAGCCGCCTGCACTTTAGACACGTCTTTCCCTTCGCACCACATGTTGCGGTCGCAGGATGATCTTCACCGTAGTATCTGCATGCGTTTCCTCGGGTGTGGTGTTTCTTGGTCGGGAGGTCGTGGGCCGTCTCTGGATCGCGTTGACCCTCTCCTCCTTGATCAGTGGTGTCTTGGCGGCTGTCAGGGCAATAATCGGCGTGCGTAGTGCAACCTCCATTTCTTCCGCCCTCGCGTCAGACAGTTCGTGTGACCTGGCCAGGACTAGTATCTCATCCAGCGATATCCCGGGTTGGCGAAGTATGAGCTTCCTCAGTCGCTTCGACCTGCAGCCCACTATGATTTGGTCTCGTATCTCCTCCCGTGGGTTGGTGAACGGACAGGTGCTGGCGAGCCAGCGCAGTCGGGCGTAATACATGTCAACCGACTCAGACTCCGTCTGCCACGCTCTCTTGAATTTAAACTTCTCAAAGTCGTTATTGAGTTGTGGATCAAAATGTGTGTTGAGAGCAGCGACCGCGGCGTCATAGTCGTTGTCTGGTCCGGTATTAGGGAGCGTCTCGAATAGGTCGTAGATTTCCGGTCCGCCATACAGGATGAGGAGCGACCTTTTCACTGTTCCATCTGACTCCTGGGTGCCCTTGAAGTCGAGGTTCAATCTTCCGACCCACGCCTTCCATCTCGGCGCCGCCGTCGCCGGGTCTGCCGCCTCGCTGAACAGGGGAATTGGCGCTGCGCCCAAGTGTAGATGAGTGGGTGGCACCGGTGCAGTGGCTCCGGCTTGGTTGGGGCCTTGTGTAGGTGGAGCGACTAACGCAGGTGGCTGTGCGGCCGCTGCGGGTGGGTTTTGACCTGCCCCATCTTGACCAGTTCCAGGCGCTACAATCGACATGGCTTAATGTTTGGTGGCCCTCTCGGTGTCTGTCTGCCCGGTGTCTGCGCAGCAGTGTTGCTTGCCCGCTTGTGTACACTGGCCAAGGCTTGTTTATGCCGATAGGACGCTCCCTCCAAACCCCTCACGGTGAGTGTCGTACCAACAGAGAGGGAGGCCACGTGGACAAGAGGGTGCAGTGAGTCCCAGCAGGGAGACAGAAAATAGTCCCTGTGTCGGGATGATTTTGCCAATGCTTGTGTTTTTTTTTCCAGTGTCCAACGGGCCTCGTGTCTTGGGGCTTGCGGGATCTGGTGCACTCTCCTCACTCCCACGTTGTGCCTGCTGAGGTCGGGGCAGAGGGGCCTGTGTGCAACCACGGAGCACCCGATGTATGCGCTGCTGCTGAGGTGTTGTGGGGGCGTGTCGCTGGGCCTCACCGGGGCCACGTGGCGTTCATGCGCGCGAGGCGCGCGGCCTGGAACCTCCAGAGATCCTGGGATTCAGCCGCAGCAGACGGGTCCGCGCCTGAGGAGGCGGCGGAAGCACGCAGGTGTGCCGCGCTGGCGAGGGGGGGTCTGACCCACCCGCACCAAACATAAATAAAAGGCATTGGCATTTACAATGCCAATAGTTTAAATTATCACAAATGCAAAACGTATTGCATTCCAAATGCTTGAAGGCATTGCTGAGTTGCCCCCTTTTTGTCTCCCAAGGCCCCTGAAAAGAAAGCTCCCCGTTTGTTACGAGTTAAATAAACAATCCGTTGGTCACAACTGCGTACGAGAGACCCTCCTACAGTAAGAGAAACTCATTAAAGAAAATAGTGCTTACAGACTAAAGAAGACGTACTGTGTAACAACTGAAGTAAAAGGGCCGGTCCTCATGGGAGGATACAAATGAAGACAAGGCGGTACTAAGGAGGGACTAACAAGCCTAATAACGAATCAGAAGCCAGCATTTACGAAGGACAATGACACTAGCCAATGACAAATATCGGCAGAGAGTGGGCGGGCTTTAAGTACATACTCCAATACAGCATGACTCGCCAAGCAGCGCATGCGCTGCCCATCCTCGACTTAAACATGCCAAACTTAGGATGCAATATTATCATAAAATGTGCCGCATTACGCCGCATAATTTGGCTTTTCTGGCGGCATAAATTACTTAACTCTGCCGCATAATTTGGCCCTACCCTGCTGCATAATTCCAGTGGCCCTGATTATGAGACATTCTCTACACTGAACAACCGCATGATGGTCAATTTAACGACTCACAAGTTGGGCTGAGGAATATTCCGTTCGGCTGGAGGAACTGGTGGAATTTTGTCAACTCTGCATTACTGTTGTAACACTGAGTTCCGGCCAAATTCGTCAATCGCCATGTGGTATTTGCTCTAGAAGATTTGAGTATTTACCACATGTTCAGAATATTTTCAGACCGACAAGTCTGAGCCAAAATTGTAATTAATGAATCTCAAGTAGTCTGTTCTGTCTTATTCTCAAATTGAGGACATTTAACTCTGATCAGGCACGCACTATAACTCTTTTTATTGCAACATCTAACTTTTTTTACTGCAACGTCCAACTGTGATTAAAAATGTTCAGGCATAATTGTAGCAAATTATGTGTTTTCTAATTATGTTGTGCTTTGTGTGACAGCTTACCTGATCATTTAGTCATAAAGCAGCACACTATGTCTAAACAGGAGTGGGCAAAACTGGCATAATCCTCTTTGCCATAATTACACATAACTTCAGCAAAAGTACTCATAATTATCCGTGCTTACATGAGAAGCGTAATCCATAATTTAGCACTGTTTTCTTAATGGAAAATGCACCCTTGCTTCTAAAATGGACTTGAGGATGTATTTTTCGCTAAGAAAACAGCACAAAATGCTACAGGACGTAAACATCAGTAGTCAACAGCCGCTCGCTCTCTCTTGATTCATTGTTCCTGTGCTCCTATGGTAGGATTTTCCCCCCAAGCCATTCTTAATGACTCTAGCTGGCATACTGGCATAATTTCTGTAACTTTGCATCAAAAAAGTACTGCATAGTTACTGAAATTACTCCAATTACTCCTGCGTAATAAACATTTCCTCCAGGCCTAGTATAAAGGCCCTTCCATCATCAAAAGAACCACTGAAAGTGACGCATTCTTTCTTCTCCCACACCTCAAATGGTGGTAAACAAGTATTATATCCAACTGATTATGCCAAATTCTGCTTTAGGGATTCTAGCAGGAATCTTGAATCTAGACTCTGGATTCTCTTGTGACCCGAATGGTACTTTCTAGCTCTTAGTAACATCATGTAAATATGCCTCTTGCCACTAGTGGCGCTAATATTATTTATTCAATGCCCCTCACATATCTCAGTTTCATAGAGGCTACATCGATCTTGCCCTAGAGCAGCCAGTTAGTGACGAAAAGAAAACTTCCACCTGCTGTGACGTCCCCAGCACTATTCCATTTTGTCTGCTTTAACAACGTCTTGTTGCTTCCACATTTACCTTATTTCTAATTCCATAATGAACCGAAGAATGAGTTTGTGATTATGCTACATTAATAAACCTGAGATAATCGCAACTCTACAAAACAACTGTGAGAGAGCCAATGTCATTTCAATTAATTGGAAATTAAATGATAAATTAATGTGGCAGATCGACATGTTCAAACTTATGATCTTTATTATAAATGGCATTACATATGTTTTCTGACTTTTTTTTGCCCCCTGCTTACTAAATGTGTTTGTGAATTTATTTAGCACCCTCATAGGAGACTGGTTAATACCCAGAAGTAATTCTCTGCTAAACAAGAACTGTAAAATATGTGATTAAGTTGCTACTTTGTTGTTATGTTTACCAAGTTAACGCCTGCTATCCCTCGGGCAATGGAGGTTCTGATGTCTGAAACTGAAATTCAGACAATTACTATCTTTCCTGGATGGTGAAACTGAGATTGCTGTCTAAGAGTTGCCCATTCATTTCTCCAGTGCTCGTTAGAGCAATTCTAATTCTGAAAAACGTTTTTTCCAGGACAGTTTGACTGTCAGTAGCCATCAATCATGTGAATAAAACACCATGGAGCCCAGAAGACCTCCCAAGAGCAGCCTTCACACACTGAGAATATATTGGTTTCTGATGTAATTTAGGTGTTGAATTATGTGCCTCTGAACACAATGGCATGCTACATGCATTCTTTAAGACTACAGTCACTCACTCGCTGCACATTTTTCAGTAATCACAGTTAACCTATTCAATAAAAACTAAAATATATTGATGACGTTTTACACCTCTGTCTGAGCATGCCTTTCTGCATAATTTTTTGAATTACACAAATCCCTGTCACTTCTCTGACAGATAGTGGTACTGGGCTGACAGTGCTGGACGAAATCCTGGTAACCCCAGATCATTACCAGCCAGGACAGGTGTGTAGGGTAATCCAGGCCATGGGCAAAATGTTGTCCACCCTATGGCTCTAGTATCATTGGAATGGGGTGGGAAAGTGGCCGACAGGAGTGTCATTGTCAGTCCTTAGATGCCTATTGACTGCTTCCATGGAAATTAGTCACCACTGGTGATAGAGGAACTTGTTGGGGCGAAGGCCCAGGACAGCCCGAAAGCTGAGGGAGGGTTCTCGGATACTACTCACAAACAAAGGGTACAGAGGCCCAGATTTATTTTAAACAATTTTTATTCAATTGTATATTAGTATCACATAGGCATATGACTAACATGCAAATCAGTGTTACATATAATTTGTTAGTGACCCCACAATGGCCCCTCTACATACTTTGCAGTATATCAGATTCAACAGGAGTAATAGGATCAATGACTTAACAATTAAATCATAATGAACATTAAGCCATGACAGTTGTAGATTCTAATATCAGAAATCAAAGACAAGACAGCCGTCGCCCTCTCGTGTGTCCTCGCTGCGCACATGTATCCTCTATTTTAGGAGATAGATTCACGCGAATGCGATATGGTATCCCCCCGTAAGTATCCTTGCACAGTACGTCACACATCCAATGGTACATTCAAGTAAGGTGCTAGTCTCTTGGAGCTGATAAGTCAATATCCCTTCTCATGTAGGGTGATCTTCCTGAAACACAATTGAACTCATGTAGTAAAGTGTCCCAGTCTGTAGCTTTAGGGACCCTGCC
This sequence comes from Lissotriton helveticus, assembly GCF_964261635.1. Lineage (NCBI taxonomy): Eukaryota > Metazoa > Chordata > Amphibia > Caudata > Salamandridae > Lissotriton > Lissotriton helveticus. The sequence continues at coordinate 1,920,931,679 of NC_136065.1, forward strand.
CCCTCCTTGGGTAGCCTCTTGCTGAAGTGCTACTGATTGAGCGCTGCCCCATTAAGCATCGCCATGCACTAGTGCCTCAACCTGGGTGACGTGCTGGCTTTCAAGTGCATGGGCATGAACCTGCAGACTATAAGCAACGCTAGGTCTATGGAACGGGTTGTGGCGCTCCCTGCCTTCCACTAAACAGTGCCAAGACTCCACTCGCCGTGGTGTATAGGTCGTCGCACCCCACGATGTCAGTACCTGCGTTCATTACCTTACGCTATAAGTTTACTGCTACTGGGGCAATTGAAAAATATATGTGTCATACCAGCGTCTAACCCCTGATACCGGGGACAATTTGAGGCAAACCCCCAAAAAATTGTAATCTCGCTGGGGTGAGATAGGCCCTGTGAAGTATATTATGTTGCATGTACTGAAACTTGGCTTTACAGGACAGTTTACGTAGCTATATTAGTGCCCTGGCCCATTCCTGTTGTGTCAAGTCCCAGCCCATTTCATGCTCCCAGCACCTATGGGTTGGCACTAGGGGATCTTGTGAAGTGTGTGCCGGGGCTCAAGTGAGCCAGGTGATGAGTCGGCAGCCCCCGCCTATAGTGTATAACGTATGAACTAGCGATTGGTGTTCCGGCTGCATGTTGACAATCTGCCACAGTCGGTCCATCTCTGCCCACAATCGGTCATAGGCCAGAAAATGGCCCACTGGCAAATTGCAATCCGCAGTCAGTCTGTAGTTGCTCAAAAGGGATGAGCACGCTGTTTTGAAACGGAGTGCCTCGGGTATCCACTCAGGCTGTTTCTCATGTCACCTGTCCCTCCCTTCTGACAATGTCCCGGAGGGGCCTGATAGAACCTGTTTGGGAGAGGAATTTGCCTAACGGCTAGGGCGGTGCACCTTGAATCTGGGGAACTGGGTTCGAGTCTCGGCAACGACGCTGAACATCCTGTGATTCTGTGCAAATCACTTAATCTCCCCGTGCCTAACAAAAATGAATGTGTCCTCATGTAATGCAACTGGTGCTCATGTAAAGCGCTCTGATACCCGATACCTTCGGGTCAAGTTCGCGCTATATAAAACTTTGGAAAAGAAAAAAAAACGGGGGGGGGGTTTGTACCATAGTCGGCAAGAGGAGCAGCGTTGTACTTGAAGCTGTTACATACTAAAGCTTGTTGGCCTCCTGGAGAATCCCTTTAAGACAAGTGGCAGAAAGGTCTCTTGCACCAACAGCTCTTCAAGGTCTGCAGAGGGCAGTCCCAGTTCATCTGTTAGCCATTCCGCCAGCCACAGGCAGGACATTGCAGTTGCGCTGACAAATAACAATGTTCAAGGTTCGGGGGGCCCTTTTTAGGTCTCGCCTCTCAATGCGCATGCGCATTGAGCAGAGCGAGACTATAGGGGCTTAACTAAGCTTTACCTAGACTGGCGAGTGACTGGCGATTTGATGCTGTGCCCGTGCGCTTTTAGGTCAATGCGCAAGCGCATTGACCTAAAATGCGCGTGCACATCATCAAATCGCCATCTGTTCCCCAGCAGCACTCCTCCCACACCTTTGAAGTGAAGCTTAGCTTCACTTCAAAGGCCCCTGCTGCTTCACACCCTCATCGCAGCTCTCCCCGCTCCGCCCCCTCCCCTGCCCGCCGTGTGGCATTTCTCCTCCCCCCTCCCCTTCTCTGCTTTCCCTCCGTCTTGTTTTCCTAGCACCCACCCACCCCCCACCCCCCTGTCCCCTACCAGCCTCCACTGAATGTTCCGATTTTTCTGTGAAAGTAACTGGGCTCGTGAGAAGTTACGCTTTTCTCCTTCCAGTCCTAATGTGCATTGAGTGCGGCTCCGGCAGCTTCCAGTTCTGCAGCACTTCGTCTATTGCTTTTGGAAAGCTGCATTTCTGTAATTTTGGCTCTCCCCGCTCCGCCCCCTCCCCTGCCCGCCGTGTCGCTTTTCTCCTCCCCCCTCCCCTTCCTTCCCTCCGTCTTGTTTTCCTAGCACCCTCCCACCCCCCACCCCCGTGTCCCCTACCAGCCTCCACTGAATGCTCCGATGTTTTATACCAGTCTCAGTTTTCATAACATACGTGGTGGCGGGGAAGAGGGAATGGCAAGCTGGCTTATATTTGTACATATTCTAAAATTTCCAAGTAACGGAAAATGTGTAGTATTGAAGCCCAACTTCACTCAGTTTTGCTCCTTTTTTGTATGTAAACAACTGAGAATTAAGCACAGATGTTGTGATTTTTAAAAAAAATATATATACGCATCGAGTTCTAAATACATTTTACACACCGAGCACGTGTCCTTTCACTACTGTTTCCCCCTTTAGCGAGCTTCTGATTTCAAGAGGCAGTTTTCATTCTAGCAGTTGCATCATGTCATGTGATGCTGTGTGCAACGTAAAGCACCTAAAAATAAGACGAGGTCGAAGGTAGCTCTCTGAAAGGGACGGGTGAGTTTTGCTTGGTCATTTTCGTTAACCAATCAGCCTTTTAACATCAAATGGCCAGGGCGTTTTTCTTCATTTCCTTCTATTGTCTGGATTGTTTCTAGGTTTCAGTAACTGTACTTGTGAAAGGTACAGGTAGTATTTTTTTCTTACTAAAGTTTTGGAAAATACATAAATGAGGCAAAAAGCTAGCACTTATGAGTTATACGTAAGAGCATTTTCTTGGCTAGTAAACAAGCCTAACACTATGGCTCGAGCGAAATAAGTGCAGACTGGCCAAATGTGTGGCAAGGTCTCGAGTGACATTTCTGATTTTATGTTGAATTATAATTTTGAAAACGGCCATGATGTTAATGGTAAAATTAACCAGGGCACGTGTAGCCAGCCTGCTCTTATGAAGAGTGGTGTCACATTGATAACCTTGGCAGATTGCTGGCAAATTACATTTGTCCAAAGCCAGCCATAGTATGGTGTGTGCTTCCCCCAGGTACTATGTACAAGGCCTTTCGGTGGGATTGACACCGTAATGTGAAGACATGTTTCTGTAATAAGCCTGTCGATCATCTGCGTCAGTTGTTGATGGCAACTTCTGCTGTGCTTAACTAAATCATGTGGTTTGTATATCAGCCTTAATTAGCTTCATGTGAAATGGCTAGAATGAAACTGGAGTTCTTTTACTTCTGCTTGTCACACCACTTAATGTAGTAGTACTCTGTGCTGCAGGTAAACCGCAGATGTGGCCTAACGACCAGAGCTGCCATCTAAGTCACGTAAATACAAAACATGTTGCATTTGCAAATGCTATAGGTGTCACATTCGCGAAAGTTATAACTATTGGCATTGTAAATGACAAAGCTATCAATTTAGCTATTTTAAAAACCAACACATAAATAAAATATTTTTCATTTACAAGACCAATAGCTACAACTTTTCTAATGCGGGACCTATTGCATTTCCAATGCTTGTTCGACTGGTAGCTGCAGCTTGTGCAGAACGACTCAACACCTACCTTTATTCCATAGGAAGCCCCCCAACATGGCATGCACTCTGGGGTATATCCACCAGGAGATTGTGAAAGAAATATAGCAAGCGTGGGAGCAGTACCATTATAGACCGAATACTCTGTCCTGTACTGTGAGTGGGAGTGTGCTCCAGAACGCCAATTCGGGCCGAAGGGAGGCAATGGCCCTAGTAAGGTTGCCATCTATGAGAGCTTGTGTGGTATGATAAATATTGATGCCCAAATATTGCAAGGTGGGTGGCTTCCAGGGGAGGATGTGTGTGTTCACCAAAAAGTGTTGTGGCGGGCACTACGGGAGAATCGGGAACAGACAGGACTTCGACCAGTTCACTCCTAGGCCTGAGGATATGCAGTCTCAAATATTGGGGACCTATATTAGTATGTCATCAGTGTATAGGGAGACAGTGTGTGTTATCCCCTCCAGCAGTATGCCCCACGTTTGGCCTTGTTGCCTAAGTCTCTGTGCCAACGGCTCCATTGCCAAAAGGAGCAGGGACAAGGGGCACTCCTGGAGCGAATGGGGCAGATGTACACTGCCCAATCTTCACCCGAGAAGTGGGCTCTGTGTTGAAGAGTCTCATAAGTCTCTATAGCCCGTCAGTTATACCCATGGATGTTAGTGTTGAAAACATAAATCCCCAGTCAACAGTGTCAAATGCCTTCTCCAAGTCCGGTAATATGCATGCTACGTGAGGCTAATTGGTAGGAACCAACTCCATCACTCTGTGGACATTAAGAGTGGTGAATCTGCCAGGGATTAAGCCATTTTGAACCAGATGTACCAAGTGGGGAAGATGTTCCCTTAATCGCATCGCGATGATCTTACTATATATTTTTAAATCTGTCCCGAACATAGACTGTGTATGATATGACGTCACCTCCAGAAGGTCCATGCAGGATTTAGAGATGGACACAAGAAGTGTCTCATGAAGTGTCGGCAGAAGCCGACTCTTCATTAGCGCAGTCTTTTATAATTCTTGTAGCTTAGGAGCCAAAAGGTCTTTACAGGCCTTATTAAACTCGACTGGTGGCCCGTCGTCCCCGGGGTTTAAATATGGCAGTGCCCCTGATGGCACCTCAGATTTTTTGCTCTGTGATAGGGTCATTGAGCTCCTCCCTGTAAGTTGGGTCAGTGACAGGCAGTGTAACCCCATCAATTAATTCCCAGATGTGGGCATTGTGGTCTGCTGGAGGAGTATTTTGCAGGGTTTGGTAGTGGGCTGTGAACACTGTGTTTATGTCTATTTGACTAGTGACTAGGCAGGTCGGAGTCTCTATAATCATGGTAATGGGATGACCGGCACAGCACTCTTCAATAACCAGCCTAACAAGCGGCCATAGAGGTCCAGATACAGAGCGAGGGTTATGAGGTTGAGACAATCCAAAGTGGAGAGACCAGATCTGACAGACGAGGACCGCATGACTCACCCTGGTGAGAGCACTTTCGACCTGAAGGTGCTGCCTGTGCTGTTCCAGAGGCAACTGATCAGCCACAGGACAAGACCCTAGGCTGAAAGGCCAGTCTCAGGACACTAACCCTGAGATGGCAGGAATAAGAGTGGAAGTAGGGTGCCTAACGCCTGGTCCTGAAGCCCCCCACTCTGGGAAATCTAAGAGGTGAGGGAAACCTCAGAAGCAAGTAGGTGGCTCTTTACCAGCCCCGAGGCTGGAACTCAGACCTGCTCAAGGCTCCAGCCTAGAGCCTCAACCTGGCAGTGGATGGCCCGCTGGGTCTGGCTCTTAACACTGACATCATGGGTGGAGGAGCTTGGCGGGCATCCGAGATGGCCGCGTGAGCACAGCGCTCCCCGGACCCCCGCCACTCCCGGCATGATATCCTGAACTTATCCTGACTTTTTACGAGGAATTATGTAGAGGACGCTGGGCTGATTGCCCTGGACTTTTTGAAATTTGATTTGGACCCGGGGTGCCGGAGTTACGGGGATTCGAACTTTCGGGCTCCGCCCTCGAGATACGCCCGGGATTGGGTGAGGCTCTGCGGCCGTCTTGAAGTTGAACAACAGCGGCAGGGGGATTCGACTTGTGGGTCCCCCTCTTAGGTTTTGGTTTCATTTCTGCCTCGGACTGAGACATCTGGCAGAGGAGCCGGGCTTGGGCTGGACTTGGGGCACGGAACGGTTATCGGGCCTTTGGCTGGTTTATTCTCTCATCTGTGGGCCCTCCTATTAGTGGTACCCTAGCTGCGGTTCTTTGGTCCAGAGGCCCCACTTTCCTGTGGCCATTCCATCGAGCCTTGTTAATCTTCCTGTGACGCAGTTCTAATATGGCTGGCAGAGGGGACCGAGAGACTCGGAAGACCAAGACGCCCCTGCGTGGGGGCCCGGTCCAGTCTAACGTTATGGACCGCTATACTCATTCCAAGGGGTCCCCCGGAGCCGCCCTGCCCGGATCTAGTACTACTGGCCACACTGTGGACACGTCAACGGAGCCGTCCTTGCAGGACATCATGGGCGCCATTTCTGCCATGAAGGAGTCGATAGGCCAACAATATGAAGCTCTGGCCCACAAAATCGACACCGTGGCCATTGATGTGAACTTGATTCGAGCTGATCTGTCGAAAACCAATGAGAAGGTGAAGTCATTGGATCTCAAGTCATCCAGCCTCATGGAAGATGTTTCGGAGATACAGACGGAGATCGGCAACCTTCGTAGGGTGAACGACTTCATGACCCGGCGCTTGGAGGACTTTGAGAACAGGGCACGTCGCTGTAATGTGCGCGTGGTCGGGGTTCCGGAGAATCCAGAACCTCATTCTGTTGATCTCCTTGTTGAAGACTTGATCCAGAACCACCTCTCTCCGTCTGGTCTGACTAAATTTTTTGCAGTGGAGCGTGCCCATCGTGTCCCGGGGGGCAAGGGTAAGCCGGGTGCCCCGCCGAGGCCTATTGTTGCGAAACTCTTTCATTATAGGGATCGGGACGCTATCCTGCAAGCATCACGTGTGAAGGGCTCGGTGGCCTTTGAGAACGCCACGGTGAACTTTTATCCGGACTTTTCTCAACAGGTCCAGAGACAACGTATGGGCTTCCGTGGTGTCAAGAAGCGTCTCCGAGACCTGGGGTTACGCTACGCCATGCTTTTTCCGACCAGGCTGCGCGTCGAGTACAACGATCGAACCTTCTTCTTTGATCGGCCTGACTCTGTAAATGACTGGTTGGACTCCCTGCCAGACCGACCTCCTGAGACTGAGTCCACCGCCCACCCGGGTGGTGCTGAGGGTGGTGTGGAGAGCTGAACAATCCGCCTACGCCTGGGCCCTCGTATTGAGTAAACTCTTCAGGGATTTTATGCCTCAGTGCCTCTACTGTTTATGTGTTCTCCTCATTATTTGTCTTACTCGGGGTGGCGGGTGGGCCAGGGCCTTTCCTCCTCCGGGGTTCTTTTTGTAGAATGGGGGTTCTTGGGCGACAGGCACACTGCATGTTGGGGTGGCTATTTAGCATTTTGCAGGGGTGCAGGGTGGGGGGTGTTTTCTTGATTGTTGGGGGGTGGGTGGTTGGGATGTTCGATGTTTTTGTGTTATGTTTTCAAGGCGAATCGATCTTGCTTCTGAAGTTTTTTATGTCATGCTCATTGCAGAGGGGTTTCGGCGTTGCTGTGTGGGATGGGGGGTAGCGGGTTGAGGATTGTTTCGTGGAATGTTAATGGTCTGGGAGATCGCATTAAGCGGAGTGTGGTGTTAAAATGTCTACGCCGTTTATCTCCAGATATTGTTTTTTTGCAGGAAACTCATTTGGTGGGCAATACTTGTCGTGCGATGAATAGGTGGGGATATCGCCTTGCTGCACATTCAGGGTTTACCACGGGTTCCAGGGGGGTGGGTATCCTTGTTCGGGCTTCCCTCCCCCTAGCTATTGATGATGTGATCCTTGATGATCGGGGGCGTTATGCTGTCCTCGTGGGTCGCTATGAGGGTCGCACCCTCTCCTTGTTTGCAGTTTATGTGCCCCCCGGCCTACAGACTTCTACCTTTTCCGATTTGGGCCGTGTGTTGTTGAACCTCCCTGATAGTACTCTCTTTCTTGCAGGCGATTTTAATTCTGTGTTCTCCGGTCTACAAGATCGCTATCCCCCTAGGGATACTCCTTCAGCCCAACAGTGGCTGGGTGGGTTTTTGGACACGTTTGGTTTGGTGGATTGCTGGAGGCTTCTGCATCCCACCCAGCTGCAGTACACTTTCCATTCGGGGGCCCATGGGAGTCTGTCTAGACTGGATTATTTCCTGATGCCCGCGGCGCAGACGCCGGCGGTGCGTGAGATCCGACACCTCCCCCGGGGCATCTCCGATCATTCTCCGCTCTGGCTTTGCTTTGAGTTTGGGGTGGAAGCGGCGGGCCGAGTGGCTCCTATTAACCCCTGGTATATTGCCTCCCCTGAGACCCGCAACCTTTTGACTAAGTCTTTAGATGCCTATTTTTTGGATAACGAGGGGTCCGTTTCCTCGGCGGTATCCCTGTGGGAGGCCTTTAAGACAGTGATTCGTGGGCAAGCCCTTTCCCTTATTGCTGACTCCAAGAAGGCTAGGAATCGGGAGGTGGTGGCCCTTGAGATTGAGATTGCGGAGAGGGAGGCCGACTTAGAGTCGGAGGTCACCTCTGATAAACTCCACGCCCTGGGTCTGAAACAATTTGCTTATAAGTCCTTGGTTACGGATGCGGCTAGGCTGATGTTCCGGGAACAGCAGGGTCGTCTGTATGATGTGGGGGACAAAGCGGGTAAATTATTGGCATGGTTGGATAAGAAAGAGAGAGCGAATCGTGTGGTGCCTGTGATTCAGTCGTCGAATGGTGTCGAAGTGACAGACCCTGCTGGGATAGTTGAATGTTTTGCGGAATATTTTCGTGTGGTTTATACCCCTGTGTCTGGACGGGATGTGGCTGACTCTCGTCTTTTGTTGCGCGATATAGCTTTGCCCAGTGTTTCCGTTCTGGACCGTGTCTCGTTGGAGTCCCCTTTTACTACGGATGAAATAGCGACTGCCATTCGTTCGCTCCGTTCGGGCAAGGCCTTGGGCCCGAATGGGTTGCCAATCGAGCTGTACAAGCTACGCCCTGACAGGGTAGCGCCCTATCTTCGTGCCATGTTTTTGGAGTCCCGGGAACGGGGTATTCTCCCGTATGACCAGCGTCTGGCTACGATAGTCGTAATTCCCAAGGACGGGAAACCGCGGGACCTTTGTTCGTCTTACAGGCCCATTTCCCTGTTAAATGTTGAGCCTAAGGTTCTGGCTAAACTCCTGGCGACCCGCCTACTGACGGTTATTAGTGGCTTGGTTCATCCGGATCAGTCCGGATTTATCCCACATCGCAACACGGCTCTTAACCTACGTCGTCTCCACGGTGCTGTAGCGAGGGCGGGGCTTCTGACGGAGCCGGCCATTTTGGCCTCGTTGGATGCCTCGATGGCTTTTGACACGGTCGAGTGGCCCTATCTCTGGGCAGCTCTCGAAAAATTTGGTTTTGGACCTGAATTTATTGGATGGGTGAAGTTGTTGTATGTCGAACCCTTGGCGCAGGTAGTGGTGAACGGTAGAGTTTCTGTCCCCTTCTGTCTTGGTAGAGGGACCCGTCAGGGTTGCCCCTTGTCTCCATTGCTTTTCGCGCTGGCCTTGGAACCGTTAGCTGCGTGGCTTCGGTGGGAACCTTCACTCAAAGGGATCCGTTGGTCACCGGACTTTGAGGACCGTGTCTCTCTTTACGCGGACGACATTCTTCTCTATCTTACATCCCCGCGTAAATCTTTGAATGTCTTATTTGATGTTCTTACTTCGTTCGGTGCTAACTCGGGCCTCGTTATTAATTGGGCTAAGTCCTGTGTGTATGTTCTTTCGGGTGTTTTGCCCCCTTTGCCGGCCAGATTTCCTATCCAGGTGGTCCAGTCTGGCTTCAAGTATTTGGGGATTTTTATTACTCTGGACCCCTCCCTCCGGTTTGAGCGTAATCTCCTCCCCCCGCTTCTTCGATTGCGACTGGATGTGGCCCGTTGGCGTAAGCTACCCCTATCTCCTCTGGGTAGGGCGGCTCTTTTTAAAATGATGTCCTTGCCGCGGTTCCTCTACGCACTTCAGAACTCCTTTGACGACATTCCCGCTACTTATTTCAGAGAAATCGAGAGTCTGCAAAGACAATTGATTTGGGACGGGCGTCCACGTATCGCCCTTGCGAAACTTACTATCCCTTGGTACGACGGGGGCATGGCGCTCCCCGATATCAAGAGGTATTACTGGGCTGCCCAGCTATCGGCCATTAACCACGCTATGTACTCGCCGGGGCGCGACCCGGCCTTTGAGATGGACAGGTTCCAGTTGCCGGGAGGGGACTTTAATAGAGCGCTATATTCTAGTTCGGCCGGGCGCCATCTTGCGGGCCCGTCCAGGGCTGCAGTCAACGTGTGGCGCGCAGCGAATGTGAGTTTGGGATGGGAGAATCGACTGACGCTGGCGACTCCGCTTTATGCTTCTGAACGTTTGGGGTGTCTCTGGTCTACGAAGGGCTTTGAACGCTGGGATGTGATTGGGATTAGTAAGGTGGGTGATGTTTGTGTGAATGGTCGTGTGAAGTCATTCCAGGCCCTTCGGGCTGAATACGACTTGAGCGATAGAGAGTTTTTCCGCTATCTGCAGGTCCGGCATGCCCTGGCTTCGGTTCTGACTTCTGATGTGGCCCTGCCCGAGTCCTCCCCCCTTGAAGATCGTATATTAGATGGGCACTTGCCCGACAGCACTATCTCCCTCATCTACAAGAAACTGATTCATAATCGCGCTGATTTGTTAGTCCGCCTCAGGGAGATGTGGGTCGGTGATGGATTGGAATTGGATGACGAGGATTGGCAGTCGGCACTTTCTTCTCCGAAGGAGGTCGCCATCCCCGCCCGTCTTCGTTTGGTGCAACTTAAAATTCTCCACCGGGTGTATGTGACTGGTCCGCGTCTGGTTGTAATGGGTTTTTCCCCGGATGGTTTGTGTAAGCGTGGCTGCGGGATGAGCGCTACCTTTATGCACATACTCTGGGAGTGTCCTGTGGTGGCAGCCTACTGGGTGGATGTGCTTGCAGTAATGACTGTAGTGACTGGTGTTGCCCTGCGGCCTGAGGCCCGCCGATGCCTGCTGAACGTGTGGGAACCCTCCGATTACTATGTGGCCCAGACTAGATGGGCGACCTTGGGTTACATGGTCGCGAAGCGTGACATTGCGCAGCTCTGGGGCGCATCCCGACCTCCTGAAGTTTTGGTGTGGGAGGATAACATGGACTGGTCAATGTTCCGAGAGAAGACAGTCTATGTGGCTAGGGGCAGACCCGGGGCGTGGACGAAAATCTGGGGTCCATGGAATGCATATCGTGGAGAAATCTGTACCCCTCCCTTGGTTGCCACCTCCGATGTTACCTTGTCTCCCTAGGCAGACGTTCCCGAAATTTTCATTCTGTTCTAGGATTTTCCTGTCCTCCCTGCTCCCCCCCCCCTCACGGCCTCACCGAGTCTCCTTGATTTATTTTTTGTTCTCCTGTTTAGTGACCTTCCCCTCTGCCATCCGGGCTGACTTGATTGCTGCACTCGCCTTGTTTTTTGTGTTTGTTATTTTCATGTTTATTATAGAAAATCGTTGGATTCTGTCCTATGTCTGGAGCAATTTCATTCTATGATTCGGCCTGGCCTCGGGAATGATTGTTTACTTCATGTGTCGTGTTATGTGACTTAGCGGCCAGCCCGTGTGGTTGTAGGCCCATCCTTGTACTATTTATATGATTGCTTAATAAAAGTTTTTAACCAAAACAAACAACAAAAAAACCACTGACATCTATCAGTGGCCTTTGTTAGTTGTTGTCCCTTTGGAAAGAGTTTTCTCTGGGTTAGGGACAGATGTCTGATTCAAGGGGCAGAATGAGCCACACCACACAGTGGTACCGTCTACCTACTGGGATGTATCTCTGAGCAAACTAATGTTAGGAGTCCCATATATGGGGTTCATAGCTGAGGAGAAGGGCTCCCCATGGGTGAGTGCAGTTACTCAGGAGTGTGCTGACAGATGGATCCAACTAGGTTCAGAAGGGCACAGAACTGACACGTGCCACTGCAGAAGAGGCAAGTTATCCATGTTCTACAGCCTGAGCCTTCAAGAAAAGCCTATTTAGGCAGCCGGTCCATTGGGGCTGAGGGGCAACACACCCACTGCTTTTGCCCAGCAGCGGCCTGTCTCCTGCCAAAGTGGCGGGGTGGGCTGGAGGAGGGAGCTGGGGGAGGGGGCCCCACTGCTTTTGCCCCTCAAGAACAATGTATGTCAGGCTGAGCAAAGGTCGGCCTGACCGACACTGTTAATTTTCAGGTCAGGTAGCCAGGAGCTAAGCATGCGCTAAATGTGCAGGCTCCTTGATGCCTGAGTTGCACTTTGCTGGGCTGAGGGGAGTCACAGCTCCTGTGGGCGTGACCTCCTCAGCTCAGCACAGGCCCTTGAAGCCCTCTCCCTCAGTGATGAGGGGTAGCGTCACTCTTTACCTCGCACCTGGGCGCTGATGTTTCAAGGCCCGAAGTGCTCAGGAATCAGTGTCAATCATCACAGAGTGGGGTGGAGTCAGCAGTCTCACTGACCCCATCCCACTCTGTGGAAACGTAGTGACTGCTGTTTCAAATTGTCCGCTCCTCCCAAACAGTCACAATGTACATTGTCATGCAGTCTGTATGTAAACTTGAACAATGCGTCAACATACATGTCAACACAATGTCAAAATGCATCTCCCCTTCACATAGCAGAGGGATAAACAACACCTCCAGCAGAGCAGACCAGACAACTCATCAGTGATGCTGAAGAGGACCTCCACACCTTCGGCACAGATGCCCTACACCAGCTCCTGGACATCTTAGGCAACCCACCTCCAGGAGCAGGGCAGCCCAGCTGCATCGAGGAGACCCCACGCCCTGCACAGCCCACACAGCAGGAAGCACCCACCACCACGGCTGGCTCCCAGCACTTCACCGAAGCACACATCACATTCCAAGGCCAGGTGTTAGACTGCCAGAAGAAGGTGGGCAAACAGGTGCGGGTGGGGTTCGACCTCGTACGCGGGTGTCTAGGTCCCATCAGGGATCACTTACACTCCCCAACGGATACCCACACTATGACAGAGGCACATGCATTTGCACATCCCCAGTACTGAACCACACCCAGAGCTCCGGGAAATCATTCACATCCCCACGCTGGACTTGCGTATGCAGGCCCAGTCTACTCCTCTTACGTATTGACAACAAAGCTACATGTCCATGGTCTTACCCGCTGCCAGCGGCGACATGGTTGTGTCCGCTGTACCCAGCACAATGTAATGATGTAGGGCCCGGGGCCCTCATGCATACATTATGACCACACGGACACACTCAAATAGTTTGTGGAACTGGCTATGGGCAGGTGCGCCCGGCACCTTTATTGCCAGGGTCACATGTACAGTGACGCCTGTGCTGGATGTGTGTGGGGTGAGTGTAAGCCAGCCCTCATGCAGTGGTTGGTGCTGGCAATAACTTTAACAAAGATCACTATTAAAGCGGAAACAGAAAACACCAGCATAACAGAAGAAAATGCGAAGCATCACGGTGGTAGCCAGAGCAAGTACAGAGGTCACCCAATATGCAATCAGAAGGGTCAGTGAGTTGTGGTGCACTTAGTTAGTGACACCTGAAGAGCTGAGCAGGGTATCAAGCTGATGATGGCATCCACGACAGGTGTGAGCAACTCTGATAGTCTGGCAGTAAGACTCTTTCGACTCTGGCAGTTGTTGGTTGGAGATGGTCCTGGCGGTGGTGGCGTGTGCATCCTGCAGTGATGTGACGTCCGGGCGGGTCAGGACTCGATTTGATGTGTGAGCCCTGGTGGACCGCAGTTGAGGCCGGAGGCAGTGGACAGCGCAGAGCCTCAGACACATGGCGTGGATGACCCCCAGGCCATCGACCCAGAGGCCATCCAATATTCTATCCGACAGGGTCCATGACTTGAGCTGCACAGTTAGTGGCCCCGGATGCACTGCGGCCGGCACAGGCACACCGCCACAGGACGGTGACTTGCGCTGCACTGAAGTAGGGCCACGCGAGATGAGCGGGTCCTCGTTGATGTCAGAGGAGAATGTTGCTGAGTGTTTCGGGGACAGTGGAAGGTGTCCTTCCAGGGCATGATGCCGAGTGCAGAAGCAAGCAGAAACAGGCAAATTGAGGAGTGGAATGCTACAGCCTCATTTTTACTACCAAGTCAGTATCAGCTACATGATGATGAAGACAAATCCTAGGCCATAGACTCAGACACCACCGAAGTTCAACCAGAGAGTGTCCATGAATTTCGGGGCACAGAGTCAGGGGCACCAGGGCTGAAATGGGATGCAGTCTGCGATGAGGCCTGTACAATGATGTAAACTCTGCCATAAATATATCAAGACTCAGTTCCAAATGTGTGACCTACTTGACCGCAGTGTAGGCTGAAGGCAGTAGTCAGCAAGGGGCCACAAACAGGTGTCGTTGGAATCCTATGCACAGAGTTGATGGCACCACATCAAAGGGAGTATAGAGATATAAATGCTGCCATTGACATATGAACTCGACCATCATGATATCAAGAGTCCGTTCCAAATGTGTGACCTACTGGACCGCAGTGTAGGCCGGAGGCAGCGGTGGGCTACGTCAACGAGTAAGGAGTGCTGGGGGCCTGTGTCATGGAGGCCAGCAATGGTCTGAGGAGGCTGCCAAGGTCGCTGGCCTCAAGCTTGGAGCTTGCACCGGCACGTAGTGGGCCCTCTTTGACACACGCCGGTGTCGGCAGTTGAGCAGTGAGGCATCGGTGCTCGGGGCGGCCTGGAGGAGGTGGCGGTGTGTGATGTTGCCCTCTTGGGGCTCCGGGCTGCATGATCAGTAGCTCCATGGCATCTGTTGTTCTTCAGGTGTGGCTCTGGCCTGTCCTCCCTTTGGTGTAGGTTGTCGTCTGACACCAGGTAAGAGCAGGTGTTAAATTCCTGCTGCTAACGCTCCTTACTGCCTGTTTTGTGGTCTTATCGCCGGTCTGGCTGGTCGTTGAGAATGTTGCAAAGTGATGTGGTCCCGGCTTTTTGCATGGGAAGGCCTACTTTGCATCTCATTAGCGATAGTTGCCAGTGTCATCTGTAGCGATGTTTTTTGTGGCTGCTATCGCTGGGAAACAGGTGATATTGGATGTTAGCACCAGCTTGTGAATGATCGCAACTTTGGCTGCGATAAAGTGCCACTACCTCGGCGATAAGTCCTTGAGAATATGCCCCTTTATCATTATTTATATGGTGGTTGTGGTATGCTTTACATAGCGAACATTTTCAGGGCTTGGCTCATGCACAGGCTCTAAGAGCCAAACCAGACCCATGGCTACTCTGTCTCAGCTCTCCCTATTAATTTGTTGGCTCGCCCACCTCTATGAGTACATGATTCAGTGAGTGAGTGAACAGTAGGTAAATTAATCCAGATTTGTTACTTTTTGCCCCATTTCAAGTACAAACCCTCTCTCCCCACCGGTTATTAATCCGGTTCCCTATAGTTAGAAGCGTGAATATGTGAAAGAGTAAAATGAGTGAATGGGTAAACTCATCCACACCACACAGCGGTAGGGAGGAAAGGAATTGGCTGAGAGTGATTGTGCAATTTTAGGCAATAGAATGCTGAGTGGAGGGATAGGCTGGGCTGGTTTTTGTTATGTCAAAGAATTTGTAACACCCATGGCTTCTAGAGCAACGGGGCGTCCTAGCACTACTTTCAAGAAACGACAGCTGCAAAAGACAAGCAGAGAGGGCCACAGCATCACTGAAGCAGAGAACAGCTATGGCTTCAGGGTTTTCCTGAATGACTAATAGTTCTGAATGATCCTGATAGATAGAGGAAGTGTGTCCCAGAGAGCAGGTGGTTTGGCACGGAAAGCATGGCCTCCTGCTCCTACTCTTTTAACACGTGGGACACGGGCCAAATTGAGCTTATCTAAATGCAAGGCCCGCGGGGACAGATGCCTCTTAGAGACTAGGGGGCAGATTTACAAGCCCCTTGCGCCACTTTTGCCTCACTTTTAACATGGGAAAAGTGACACAAAATGGTGCATGAGGCTTGTATGTAAGCCCATAGGAACTTATGGGGCGTGAACAGGACCTTAAAGTGGACACACTTGTCTGCAAGGAGCCATTGCAACCTGAGGATGAGGCTAGAGACCAGACAAAACTTTAAAAGAGAGAATAGCACCCTTGCCGCAGCATTTTGGGCTAACTGGAGTCTTCTAATCACCGTCTTGGTAGATCCTTGATATAGGATATTTCAATAGTCCAACCTGGAGAGAATGGTAGGCTGAATATTAGCCTGGCGGCTGTGGGAGTCAGAGAATCCAAAAATAGGTTTGAGCCCACATAGAAGCCCATAACACGTGTCTATCACCAATTTTGCTTGGGCTCCGAAAGTTAAAGCATTATCGACCCAGACAACTAGATTTTTTACCACCAACTTGGGCTGCAGAGAGAGCCCCAAAGAAGAGGGCTACCAATGGTCACCCCAATAGTTGATATCTCTTCCTAAAAGAAGGATTTTTGTGTGAGGGCCTCAAGGGACCCTAATGCATCAGGATGACCCTAGCGCAGCCCTGCGCACTTTGAATGTGAACCTGTGTAGAAATTACCCTAGGTGTCCAACACTGGCATGAATGGGAGGCTGAAAGGCAGGAGGTGCAGTGCAGTACAGACGTTGTAATGCACAATACAGCCTTAAAAACAGGTTTATCCAGGAGTGTGTCTTCAGGGGGTTGTGTGGGTGGAACACCCACCAATAGTTATTGTTCATCGGGTAACATGACACAGTAGGCATGCTGGTCGGATCAGCTCATCAGGTGACTGCCCCTGCTCCGAATATACAATGTTGCGAGAGTCCAGGGCGGGCACTCGTCCAGGGCGGGCACTCGTGCTGTGGCATGCACTGACCACAGAAAGTCAGACTCTGGCCTAAGCCAGAACTAATGAGTCCTTGACCGAGGCGTCCAGCTCCGTCATTCCTGAGGGCTATTGAACCAACATTCAACTGGACCTCAGTAGCCCCAGGTTCCCGGCTGCTTCAGTGTGGGGTTTGCCTGGTGGTGCATGGCGCAGGGTAATGGTGATTGGGGGAGGGTCTACTGCTGCTCTGCTGTCACAGGTAAGGTAAGGAAAACAAAAGATTTTTAAGGCAGCCAGTGAGAGTGGCAACTTGCATGTAAGTGTGTGTATATAAGGGTGTGTGTGAACATGTCTGTGTATGTATGTGCATGTCAGTGTGGTTGCACACAAGTGTGAGCACATGACTGTGTGTGCATAGAAATGATTGTGTGTGTGAGCAAGTGTATTATGTGTGTATGCACCCGTGAGTGTGCATGCACATAAATGTGTATCCACATATGTGATATCACATGCCAAAATGAAAATACTGTACTTGAGAACAAAATATACATTATCTTAAACTAAAAAGGTGATCTTTGGGGTCCAAATGATTGTTTTTTGCTGTCTGAAGCCAACCATAATATGTAAAATGAGTGTAAATAGTCTGCTGTATAAGACTGCAATAGCTCTCTAGGCCACGGGTACTGCCCGCAATTGCACACCCTCGCCGCCGTTCCACGCATTCAAAGAGCCACCATGGGAGGAAGATCCTTCTCCTACCTGGCAGCCAAGACCTCCGTCTGACCCAAGACAACCTCTCCTTCAGGAAGCAACTCAAGACCTGGCTGTTCGAGCAGTAACAGACCCCCCCTCCCCAAGCGCCTTAAGACCCTCCGGGTGAGTAGTGCGCTATACAAATTTCCTGATTGATTGATTGAATCGTGTTAATTCTTTGCAACCCTGCCCCTTCCCAGACGATTCTCAAACACAACATATGAAAGAGAATCTACTTGTATGTGGCAGAATGGGAAACGAATCATGAAAGTGTAGCTAGATGCTAAGGTCAATGATAGGCCACTTGCCATAGCATTTTATAAACTCCCTTTATGAGGTTTAGCGTTTTAGAAATTGTGCTTAGAGCTGCACCATTTTAACACCAATGAATGAACGTTGTCTTGGGATGAATTCATCTGCAACACCTCCGAGGAGGGTCTGGCTTGCTTTGTACTCCTTGAAAGTATTGGAAATATGTCACAAGTGCCCTTCGAGTGCCTATGGTTTTAGCAGACTGTGCAAGTGCGAAACGTTCCTCTATTATCCCTGGAGTTTGTGGTGCCTTATGATGTATTATGTTGGAAAGTATGCACCAGTTTTTCCTGCCATCTCATAGTCTTTGAAAAGTAGAATAGGCAACTGTTTGACCTCCTTTAGACTCTGGAAGCTTTTCCTGAACCCCACCCTAGTCTACTCTACCCCTGTTGCTGGGCCTGGTCACTTTGAGCCCTCTTCCCTGGGCATTGCCTGCTGCCACGTTTGGGCTGCTACTAAGCAGTGTCAGATGGGCCCATAGAGCAGTGCCAGAATGGCTGGTCTGACAAGTAATTGTGTGCTCCATTTTGTGATTGCTTGTGAGTGTGTTTTATGGTGTGATGGATCAGTTTTTACTGTTAAATTCCCAAATATTAACACAAACGTTGCCTGTAGGAATTACAAATGCATGCCGCCACCGGTATCTTGCAAAAACACCTATGAATTGAGTCTTTAGAATTCTGAAACAGCCTTGATTTACAGTATGTGGGCCATCATTTTGCTGTCTGATTCGCTAACCGGGTCCACTTATTTTGTGCCAGTGCCTATTACCTGTCCCAGTCTGACCCTGCTACGGAGTCTATGCTTGCTCAGCCCGGTCTGGTGCTAGGGCTGCTCTCCTTGTCTCCCCTGCCTTACATTGTTGCGCTGAGGAAGTGGACTGGACAACATCATGCACCACCCACCACTATCATCTTATTGCATTGTGGCCCTTTGGTGACTAGCTGGCCTAGCATCAATCTTGGAAGTGGACTAACCATAAACTGATTAGCTTCAGTTCCCAGCAAGGCTACTGTGGTGAATATCAGATAAGCAGGAATGTCTATCTCAATACCTAGCTTGCAACCAGGAGATGATGGTGGCAGGATGAGGGTATCATAGAAAAGGCGATATTTATGCTATGTTTGCCTTAAACAATTGTCTGACCCGTGATCTAGCATTGGGCATTTTTTTAAATTAGGACCCACTTTAAAGAGCCCTGATAAAAAAAATGTACAAAATTCAATGACCCAAATCAAGCACACAACATAGTACCAAAGTGGCAGAATACTATGACTTGCGTGCAAATATGCTAGTGTATTCCATGTGTCAGCGGCATTGCATTGTGCCGCTTTCTACATGCGGCGCTATGTTATGTGCTTAGCTTATTGTCTAACATTTGTTCATTGCTCCACCGGGGTTTGCAGCATGTTACCAGTTACGGGTGTGTGTAGTTGTTTTGCTACTGGACGGTTCTATCTATTAGTGAGACCAAAAATATTCCTCAATTTTACAAGCTCCAAACTAATTTTCATAACTACGCCCACCCCAAACCACGCCTCAGCCCACATGTCTTTTTAAGTTGGGTATGCTGTGTCGCTCGTTGGGGGATTTCAAGCTCACACCACCCCAAATATTACTGACTAGGTTATGCCCCTGCGTTTAGCTTTGGTGATGCTAGGGAGGAATGGGCTCATATGCCTTGAAGCAGACCATAACGGGCAAGAGACTGGCCCTACAGCCTGTAATGCATCAGCGTGCCAGGCATGAACCAGATAAGGTTAATCCCTGGACTATCAGTTGAGCCAGTGAATAAGTATGGTTTCTGCTACCTCCCTGGGTTCTTGGGAGCACGGTGAGCTTTTTTGGTGCTGGTGTGCAGTGTTTATTCTAGCAAATGCTCGGTGTTTCATTCACTCATCTTCAAATAAACAGAGGCATCATGCAGTAACTTCAAATGAGTGTTATTTTATTTTAGGGAAAAATTCAAATAGATTACCCTTTATCAAAATTCAAAACAAAAGTGCAATAATACAGAACTTTATATATTAAAACCCGTGAATTAAAAAAATATCAGTACAAAAAATAATTAGCAATACAGCAGAAAATACAAAATTATATTCAAGAATATATTTTGTTTTGTAAATTAAGACAACACAAGATTCAGAAATCGGTGTGAACTTCCAATGCCACATATATGTTTTCCCTATTCATATTATTCATAATTGTATTTATAACAAGATTTATAATTTACTGTATTGTTCTTCATATTTATTGTCTACTAACATAATGTCAATACATTTTATGAAAATGAATCGGTTTTAAAGAGGATCTGGGTAAGAACATACGCTGTTTCATTGACACAATATATATTCATCTCAGAATGCATCAGTGAAAAAATACTTCCCCTCATTGCAGCTATATGAACCCAAAGCTCCCCCACTTTTAAATCGTTGTTCACTTCCTTAACCCCTTCGACGCTCATGACGAGCTGGGCTCGTCATGAGGTAGCCTCCTCGCACGCTCATGACGAGCCCAGCTCGTCATGAAACATGCGTTTTTAAAAATCTCAGCACTCGAGCAGAATTCCGCTAGCGCGCATGCGGTTAATAAGATATGACAACTTGAATATTTCAGTGCAGCCTGAGTGTGTGTGTGGTGTCGCCTGATGAATTGCTTGTTTGTGATTTCCATCTATTTGTTAAAATTTCTGCAAGCCAGTGATCTGATATCCTGCGCGCCTCTGTAAGCTAATCCTGGCTAAGCAAAGGGTCAGTTGCATTCTGGGACTTGTACTTGTACTTTTAACACTATAAGAACAAGCTAAAAAATCCTAGCATGCATGGTGCTGTTAGTTATAAGGCAAGGGCAGCAAACGGCAGGCTATGTGTCTTAGCTACCAAAATTCCCAGGCCCATGTGTGATGTGCTGCTCCAGTCCAGCTTTTTTTTTATTCTGAGGCTTGTAGTCTTGTTTTACAATAGAATAAACAAGAGTACTACAAGTCCCAGAATGTAAAGATAAACTCTAGACTGGAGCAGCACATCATGCCTGGACTTATGACACTTGGTGGCTCCGACATCTGCATAAACTCAAAAACTGGTTTCACTGAAACACTTGTAGAGACACACACGCACACAGACACCAATAAGTACACTGACAATGTTCAAATGCAGACACAAGCACACTCATAAGTAACCTAGCTCTACCACGCCCTTCAACATAATCACAAAAATACAAGTCCTTAAACACACAAAAGCAAACGTTTGCAATAAACACAAACCTACACACACACACCGAGAAAATGGTTGTCACACACACAGATACAAACACTTAACAATTTAGGCACACACAAAATACACACCTTTTCTACCAGTGGAGTTAATATGCAGAAGTCACACTTATTCGCCCACAAGAGTCATAGCTGTCTAGTGCCCTAGTGGAACCCTGTCTT
The DNA here is from genome assembly GCF_964261635.1 of Lissotriton helveticus. Classification (NCBI taxonomy): domain Eukaryota; kingdom Metazoa; phylum Chordata; class Amphibia; order Caudata; family Salamandridae; genus Lissotriton; species Lissotriton helveticus. The sequence continues at coordinate 1,920,952,555 of NC_136065.1, forward strand.
CAACCGCACTTTGCATTATGTTTTTTTTATAAGTAATCTTTTTTAAATGTATTGCTAATGAATTGTGTTTTTATATTCTAAATGTGCTTTTATGATATTATAAATATCGAAATAAAGCTTTGATGATGATGATGATGATTATGGGACTTGTAGTTGTCCTTTCTTCATTCAATGTGTGCTATTGCAGCACACAAAGGATGTTTGTCTACAGTCCATGACAGATTGATGGGACCCACACATGATTTGGAGATACTTGGTAGCTATGCAGGTTACAAACATTTTTTGATATATTTTGCGTTAGGAATTACCTATTCACCACATAAAGCACTAGCCGTTATAAAGGAATGTTCCTCCTGGACAGCTTCAGCTCCATATATGCACTATTTCATTGATTTACATATGAAGTAAACATATGGCATGTTAGTGCAAATGATATGACTCTGTTCGGTACATCTAACACCTGGCACCTCACCAATCAGGTTGACTTTGAACACCTGGACACCAAGCAAAAAGCTTGTCATTGTACTCTGTAAGCATAGTCCCTTTAAACATTTGTAGATATGAAGGAGCAGGGTGTAAGTACATGCAGCCCCCACATGGGTGCCCTGGTGTTTCACCACAGACCTCAGTGCGGTTTGGTAGAAGTCAGCTTGATGTTTCAAAGTAATAGAAATTCGCATTGTCAAACATCTGACATTCCAGGGGCTGCAATTCTAATGCCAACCGTTCTGGTTTATGCCAACAAATGCCCAGGTAAGAGATATCAAGTAGTGGTAAAGTTGTCATCTATGGAGCCAGATGACTTGCAGTCTACCTTACCCTTTTTGGCCATGTGTGATCTTAAACAAGTCACTTTGTCTCTAAGCGATTCATTTGTCAAGCTGTAAAATCTGGGAGCCCCTAGAAACAGGCTGAAGATCACAATTAAGTGCCACATTAAAAAGTGCACGGGTGCAAGCTGATTGGTGGCTGATCATCTTGACATACGTGCTCTGAGTACCATCATGCCAGTACACCTGCGGGGCGCTTAGAACAGCCTGGTCTCCTTTCGCTGCTTCACCATCTAGGCATAGTCTTCCTGCGCAGCTTTACCATCTCCGACAGCTTCTCCAGCCCTTCCACCAGCCCCTCGCCATTGGTGGCACAGCAGGCCTGCATGTGCCACTCGTGGCCCAGCAGCTTCCGCAGCCCCAGCTCCTCCACTAGCGCCGAGGGACTCCGTGCTCCAGGAAGGTCCTGCTTGTTGGCCAGGACCACCAGCGGCACACCCCGCATCTCATCATTCTCGAAGATAGCGTCCAGCTCTGACCGGGACTCCTCGAAGCGCTCAGGGTCGGCGCTGTCCACCACAAAGAGCAGCCCGTCTGTGTTGGTGAAGTAGTGCTTCCACAGGGCTCGGATCTTGGTTTGGCCGCCCACGTCCCACACAGTGAAGGTCACACCCTTCATGGGCTCCACCGTTTCCACGTTGAAGCCGATGGTGGGGATGGTGGTCACAGTCTCGTTCAGCTTCAGCTTGTAGACTATGGTGGTTTTGCCAGCGGCATCCAGCCCCAACATCAGGATCCGGGCTTCAAGGCCATAGAAGCTCTTCAGCGCCTCGTGGAGTGTGCTGAGAAAGATGCCCATGATGCCAGCCAGACACCAGAGCTCCAAGAGTCTTCTGTTAGTATCTGCGAGTCTCTGGAGAACTGGGCGCAGACAGTCTCTTTGCGGAGCACACCACTGAATCTCTCTTTCTCCTTCTGGTGGTAAACGTGCCTTGATGCACCAGAGTCGAGGTCGTGCAGTCCAAATAGTAAATTAAATGCTGTCTCTTCCTCTTGTGATCTGGACGGTAGAGAGAGCGCTCTGATAACACCCGCTTCATTGTCTCCCTATTTATAGCGAGGAGCTCTCCTGAGAAGTGGTAATTCAGGTTTCATAAGCTCCGTTTGATTGGTTAAAGGACTGAACGAAGTATTTCAATACATCATTACTGCCAACTCTGTCAGTGCATTGCTGGAAGGCGACCTGCTGGAACTGTACACTGCTTCCTGGAGCAACGTGTGACGTCACAGGAACTGATACCGCGCCAAATGAAACCAAAACAGCGACAGAAACGGCAGGAGTCTTTCCGATTGGTTGAGAACCGCCTCCACCGAAATGTCTGTCAAATATCTCCGGAACTTAATACAGCGTGTATGATAATACTATTTTTTATGTTGAGTTTACACAAAGTCACCTGCCTTTTTATATATTTACTCACAAAATGAAAAACTGAACAATTTGTAATGGTGTAATGGAGAAAATAGTGTTTTTTTTAAGCGGAGACATCTCACGATTTGTTGTAAAACTGGGGATCTGCCTCACAATTCAAGTATAAAGTCTAGCAAGGTCCAAGGTAATGCAAAGTACCGACACATATTTGTTCTACAATACCAAATGGGGTGCTAAACGGATTCTTTTGGTGGTAGAGGGCTTCGAATTAGTCTGTCAGTAGAGTTGCCAAGAGCTGGACAGTGCACTGTCCTCGCCGCATATGTCATTTTATGTGGTGAGGACTGCAATCACCAGTCAGCTCCGACAACAACTCCCCTAACAGGAAAATTTGGTACATTCTACAACTAGTGGTGTCGTGATTGTACTACACGCTACAGATAGTGGGTCCTTTCCAGGTATCCTGAGCCCCACTCTTCTTCAATTATGAGTATGGCCACTGGAGTTATGCGATTGTGTGGCCGCCGCGTTATTCGGATAATTATAGCTACATAATAAACAATCTGCTGCATAATTTTCAGATGTTAACAAAATATAAAGTTGTTTCTTGCTCAAGCGGTTCTAAAGTTACTAAAAGCACAGTGACACGTGTTGCTACAGTGGAAGGCTCTTCCAAAGCTCGACAGGTCACCTTACTGGTTGCATATTGCTATATATCAGTGTTAAACTGGAGCAAATAAGGTGTAACCAATACCTAGATAGTGTTAACAAGTGTAACAAACATCTGCAATGCAACAGGTCTCGCATTTACGCAAGTTTGAGCTATTAGCATTGTAAATGACAATGCCTTGTAATTTATGTTTTGGTTTTCAAAACATAAATAAAAGGCATTGTCATTTACAATGCCAATAGCTTAAATGATCACAAATGCGAAACGTATTGCATTCCAAATGCTTGAAGGCATTGCTGAGTTGCCCCTTTTTGTCTCCCATGGCCCCTGAAAAGAAAGCTCCCCGTTTGCTACAATTTAAATAAACAAGCCTTTGGTCACAACTGCGTACAAGAGACCCACCTGCAGTAAGAGAAACTCATCAAAGAAAATAGTGCTTACAGACTAAAGAAGACGTACTGTGTAACAACTGAAGTAAAAGGGCCGGTCCTCATGGGAGGATACAAATGAAGACAAGGCGGTACGGCTAGGGCGCTCGACCTCGGACCTGGGGATCTGGGTTCGAGTCTCGGTAACGACGCCAAAACCTCCTCTGATTCTGGGCAAATCACTTAATCTCCCCGTGCCTAAAAATGAATGTGTATCTGTCCTCATGTAACGTAACTGGTGCTATGTAAAGCACTCTGATACCTGATTCGGTTCGGGTCTAGTTCGCGCTATATAAAACTCTGCAAAAAAAAAAAAAAAGGAGGGACTAACAAGCCTAATAACGAATCAGAAGCCAGCATTTATGAAGGACAATTACACTAACCAATGACAAATATCGGCGGAGAGTGGGCGGGCTTCAAGTACATACTCCAATACAGCATGACTCGCCAAGCAGCGCATGCGCTGGCCAGGCTCGACTTAAACATGCCAAACTAATGATGCAATATTATCATAAAATGTGCCGCATTACGTCGCATAATTTGGCTTTTCTGGCTGCATAAACTACTTAACTCTGCCGCATAATTTGGCCCTACCCTGCTGCATAATTCCAGTGGCCCTGATTATGAAACATTCTCTAAACTGAACAACCGCATGATGGTCAATTTAACGACTCACAAGTTGGGCTGGGGAATATTCCGTTCGGCTGGAGGAACTGGTGGAATTTTGTCAACTCTGCATTACTGTTGTAACACTGAGTTCTGGCCAAATTCGTCAATCGGGTCCCGTGCTCACTAAGCCACTGGAGTCAAGGGGGGCGTGGCTACGCAAGCCACGATGGCGGCCGTGCTTTGTTGAGGCTCCGCGATCGGGCTAATAATATATCTAGCCCCGAGGATCGCCGTGGGCCCCTCCACGCAACACTGCTGACCGGAGCACCCCTGTACCCCGGAGCGCCGACCACAGTGGCTCTGCCGACGCTGGAAGGGGCGAATTTCCTCTGTGTTTGCTCCCGCCGGAGCCACACGCCGAGACCCAAGATGGCGGCCACGACCCGGTGACACTGCTCTCCCCGAGACTCCCTCAGCACAGCAGTAGAGTGACCGCCGGTGGATTTCCCAGATCAGGCGGCGAGACCTGCGGGGGTTGGGCGCTGCTGTGTCCCATCGCTGCAACAACCCCCCCGACTACGGGAGCCATCCTGCCGCTCCGGGGACTCACCCCTGCTGTGTCCCGGTCCTCGGTGGCCGCACCGGGCAGTCCGCCGAGCCGGCCAACATTGCTACGCCCGTCACCGGAGGTAGGCACGAAGCGGAGATTGCCTGCGTGACTGGGGCGCCCTCCACGGCCACCTGACGCCTGTTCCCCGGTGGTGCCTGACCTTAACATGGCGCCCATACTCGTCTGAGAGGGACGGCGTCTGAGGGACTCCCGGCAGCACTTCTGGAGCCCCAGATCACCACGCGCCTCCCTCACGCTCCTGCTACTTCCACCTGGAGGGTCTGAACAGCCAGCGGGGGGGCCCCGCAGCCTGCACCCCCTGCGCCACCATTCAAGTGCGAGCACTTCACCGCTCGGGAGCCCGAGACCTGGTGGGCTAGCCCTTGGCCGCCCTGCACCGGCTGTGTCCACGCATCCTCCCCTAGCGTGGGTCTGCTCGAGGGACCCTTCCTCGAAGAGCCCGCCTCTCCCTGCCCTCATTGACTCACAGCGCCCCACCTGCTGTCGGCATGGGGATACCAAAGGGCACACAGGCGACCGCCGTCCCAGAAACGGCCCCCGAGAATATGCCTCACACCCGGACCTGGTCGCAAACCCACGCGCCTCAAACGGACCCCACCTTATCGGCAAAGCTGGACCAGGTGCTGGCGGCCATAGAGATGTCCCGACTATCGATGGAGGAACGTTTGGGCACCCTCTCGACGGACATCAGCTTGGTCCGCGACGATCACCGCAAACTGGCGGACAGAGTGACGGAGGGGGAGAAGATACTGACCGACCTACAACCCGCCGTGAAGGCGCAGGGGACAGATCTGCAGGAGGTTCTGCGTCGCGTGGCGGCCCTTGAAGAGCGCACAGTCGATTTGGAGGGGCGGTCGAGACGCTGTAACATCCGCGTCCTGGGCCTTCCGGAGGGAATTGAGAACTCAGACCCCCTGAACTATATGGAATCATGGACCAGATCTTTCACCCCCGAAGCGGAACGCTCAGCGTTCTTCTCCATTGAACGAGCCCACAGGGTCCCCGCCCGGGAGCCAAGACCAGGATTCCCTCCTAGGCCCATGTTAGCCAAGTTCCTGCATTTCCGTGACCGCGACGCGGTGCTCGGCGCGGCCCGGGCGGCAGGCCCCATACAGGTGGAGGACCAGCATGTCATGGTGTTCCCGGACTATGCTCGAGGAGTTCAGCAGCAGAGATCCACATTTCTCGAGGTCAAGAGGCGCCTCCGCGCAAACGATGTCCAATACTCCTTGCTGTTCCCAGCCCGCCTCAAGGTCCTACACAAGGGTAAGGCCATCTTCTTCATCACCGCCGAGGAAGCGCATGATTGGGCTGAGCTCCACTGCCCACTACTGCCGAAGGCGGGTGCCCAGCGAGACCAGAACAGTCGCTCACCGAAATCCAGGAGACGTGGTTTGAAGCACCCCCGAGCGAGCCCCTCCAAGAGCCACGGATCATCCCCTTCGAGATCGCCTGATTTAACGCAGATCATGCGAGAGCGACGAGATGCCCTGAGGGCGGTGATTGAACTGCACTCGTCACCCCTAGCTCCAGATTTGGAACGCCAGCCACACCTCTTCACTCCGAAGAAAGACCGTGACAGTGATGGCACCATGTCGGGAATAGGTCAGGCCTCCTCCCCCCTGGTCATCACGCAAACGATGGACGCTATCCTGGATGGACGACCTAGCACCTCCGAGTGATGTGTGACCGGATTGTATCCTCTTAATGGACACCTTACTTACCGAATATGCTCTGACTCTACTTCAGCGCTTTTCCTATGTAGGGCCACGCGCGACATACGTTACTTCTACAACAGCCCGATCAGCCCCCAGCCTCGCATACACGCGCGCTGCCGCCCCCGCAGTTTCTTGTTGTATTCTTCCCCTAGTGGGACACTAGTTTGGATATGCTGCCCCCGGTGATGTATCCCCTGCATTGGGACTGTTTCCCGCCCCCTGTTACCACAGTTTTCCCTCCTGTCAGTTCCTGTCCCTACCCCTCAGCAGCAAGGCATACACGGGCATGCACACGGTGTACAACCTCACATTTCCTCGGGCCTCCTGGGCGCTCTCAGCAGTTTACACGACCTCTGATTGATGGCAGTTCCACGATCGGACGTTAATGTCCTCACACTCAATGTACGGGGCCTCAACACGCCTAGTAAGCGCTATTCTGTTTACTCATACATCAAGCGCAAGACAGCTGGGATTGCTCTCCTGCAGGAGACACACATTAACAGCACCGAATTGGGCAGACTGCAGGCTAAATGGCGCGGGACGTTCTGTGCCACGACCTACTCGGCATTTGCGCTCTGCGCTTTAATCTGGGTTCGGCCAGGCACCCCCTTCCGGGAACTTAAGCGGGTGGTGGACAAGGAGGGCAGATATGCTCTACTGGAGGGGCTTTTAGACGGTCAGGGGATCCTCCTGGGCAGCATATAGGCCCCTAATTCTGAGGAGGACAAGTTCTGGGATCACCTTACGGGAGTCCTGGCCCAATTCACTGCTATTCCCTGGATCTTGGGAGGCGATTACAACTGCACGCTTGACCCTTCCCTGGACCGATCGCACCCTCCCCCTCCGCGCTCCCCAGCCCCCCCGACAATCAGAGTTGTTCCGCGCTTGGGCCACGCACTGGGCGCTCACCGATGCTTGGCGACACCTACATCCTCATACCCGCCTTTATTCGTTCCACTCTATCCCTCACAACCTCCGGGTCCACCTTGACAGGTTTCTATGCTCAGCGCAGATCCTCCCTAAGGTCGTCTCTGCGGACTACCTGGGGCGGGTCATCTCAGATCATGACGCTCACATACTGCGACTCACCTGGCGCCCCCCACACCCACCAGTCCCTACCTGGCGACTACCTAGGGAATGTTTGACTGATCAGGTGTTCCGAGACTCGCACACACGCAGCATACAGGACTACTTCACACACAACACGAACACAGCTTCTTCGACACTGATAGAGTGGGATGCGTTCAAGGTGGTAGCACGGGGGGAATGCATTAAACAAATCACAGGGTTCCGGCGCACGTTGGAACAGGCACTCACAACCAAGGAACAGCGCCTAGCTACACTCACTAAACAAGTGGATCCCTCTGAGGAACACGCTGCGCTCACGGCTGAAGCAAAGTCAGCCTACCAAGCTGCCTGTGCAGATCTCAGGAAATATAATTTTAGGGCCTATGCCTCCAGAGTCCATAGAGACAGGGTGTTGGACCCGTCTGCTTCTGAGAGTCCCCTCACCAATATGATTTCTTTTGTTCCCCTGAACCTCCCAAAATTTGCCGCTTTTTATTTGTCTACCAGGACCTTTTTTTGTGTGTTGGTTCATGGGGCTAGGTGTTCCTTGACACCCAGTTGCTCACAAGGTTTCTGGCACCTATGTACAAGGCGCCTGGCGAAACCTGTGGACATGAAAACTGAGGTTGGCAACCTGTGTGTGTTTAACCTTAAAATGGTGGACACATATTTCCCTCATGTGAGTGACTCCCATTGGAGCCTCCTTGAACCCTGACCTTTTGTGGTTTTGGCGCCCTTTCTGGTTGGCGCGCTTTCCTGACAGGAATTTCATAACTTTCCTCAGGTACACAAAATGGCTGCTCCAGAGCCCCAGTACGGTGGCTCTGAGTGACCAAAAGACACCTCAAAAGTGCCATGCCATTGACACAGCCAGGGAAGGTTCTAGAACCTTCTGGCTCGTGCCAGTACCTCAGGGCACTGGCTATATAAAGCCCAGTCCCTGGCGGCCATTTTAGATGTAATTCATGTTCCAGACTTGACACCAGAGTGACACCTGCCCTGCTGACCCCTGAGGTGGCTGAGAGCACAGGCAGTAGAGTGGCAAGGGTTAATAGCCTGATTCCTGACTGGCGTTCCAGTCAGGCGTGTTCCAGTAACCTTGCGCCTACAGCGCCTGCCCAGCTAGTGCCTCATTGCCCCAAAAGACTGTGGCCAAGTTTATGTGCCTCCCCGCCCCCCTCCCCGGTGGCGAAGTCGTGAAGAAAAGGCGAGTCGCGACCTTCCACAGTGCCCCCTTCGTGAATAGCGCCTATCGCGGGGGACTCGGACGTCTCCGAGCCCCACCGGCGTTGCGCGCTTCCTGGTTGTGCAGTGACCGAAGGTGAGGTGGTGCGCCGGGGCGGGGAGAGGCCGGCCTTCATTGGGCGGGATTAGCGTCCCTGCCCTTTCCCCGAGACCCGGGAAACTGTTGCCGTGGGCGGGACCAGCCCCCGTATGAGGAAGTCGGAGGGAGGTCCGTGAAGCCCCTGAGAACCCTGATGCTGGCGTAGGAAGTGCTGTGCCCCGACTGAATCGCTATTCGATTGCAGCCGTAGTGAGGTCGGTCGTTTCCCCTGGAGGGGTGCCGCGTTATCAAGGAACTGTGCACCGGCGTTGATTTGAGCGAGCGCTGAGACTGAGTGACCCCGCTGGCAGCCGTCCGTTCGTCTACTGACTTCGCACTGTGCTACCCTGGTGCCTGCGATATTGCCCTAGGCTCAAGTAAACCACACCGGCAAGCGGACATCCTTCCCCGGTGGCAGCGGAGGGCCAAATGTCATATTTACTGTGTTTCCTTGTCTTTAGGTACACGCGAATGGGCCCCACGTGAACATAAAAGAGTCCCCAGTGCACCATGAATCCAGAGAAGCCCGCATGCATTCCCCATGATTCTGTGATGTATTTCCTATGGGAACTGTATCAATATTCCTGCTTCTGACCCTTGCCCGGTTAATAAATCAATAGTGACCATACAACGGCACAGAAACCCGCTTTCTGATTAGGTCATAGCGCATGCTACCACCTTAAGCAAGCACTATTCCTCCAGCCCCCATAGAAAGCATACCGAGTTCTCAAAACAAATCAAACCTCCAGCGACCTGGGAAATCCCCCGCAGCTATTGTTTTGATTTAGCCAAGAACTCCAGTAAAGAATGTAAGAACGACCAGTTCTAGTGACATCCTTATTGACGTATTTATGTCCATCCTTACGTCAATCTCGGCACCTTTCAGGTATAAATATTACCGACATTGCCCTAAGCAACACACGGTAGTGGTGACGAGATTGGAGCAGCGCGACTTGCCGAGGAGCCCAGCTGAATGCAAAAAGCCCACGGACGCTGCCCCTCCCTTTTGACGCGCTGAGAGAGAGACGCTGCCTTTTCTCCTGCCGAGAAATCCAGCTCCGGCGTTTCCAGCTGCCCTTGCAGGCAGCTGGGATATCAAGTCCTGAGATAGAGATACCAGCCCTCCTGCCTTCTAAATCCCAGGTACAGAACTGAATAACCCCTTACAGAGAATTCTTGAGTCAGACCCTTGGCAAAGCAAACTCAACTTAAACTGCTACTTATCTACTCCCGCCCACGTATTAGGCTTAGGTCAGGTACACCGGGGTAGGCGTAGTTAGAAGCACCAGTTGAGTACGATTAGTCAATGTATATATGTATGTATCTATTTTATCCATTTTAAAGTATCATATGGCTAAGAAACCATATCAATGCTTTTACAGTATTATTTTATAATTCTGCTTTTACGGTATGCACTGTACTTAACTATAAGTATTGCAATAATAGCGATTCATTTCTCTTGTACGAGAAAAGAGACTGATCAATAAATAACACCTTTTTATTGAACACGCCCGTCTCTTCCTTTTTTCTACAATCTGGTGAAACTAAGAATGCACGTACTGACTGAGTAAAATAAGTTGTCTTTTGTTTTCACACGACTCTAGAGATATACTCTTGATTAGGGGAGAGCAAAGTTGTCATGTTCTATGGTTGTCAGAAACTAAATCCCTTCTTGTCTATCCAGGGAGGTTAAACTCCTCCTTGCCTATTCGAGAAAGTTTCTAGTGAACTCTGAGCTAGCTGGCACACATAAACGTTAAGTCTAATATCGTCAGTAGAAGACCTAGTTAACCCCAGTCCTACGTCTATACTATTGAAGATATTATTCCAATGCGCAGAGCCTATTGGGATAATAGGAACTACACTACATGGCGCCCAACTGTTTGGATAGGCGATAAATCTAACGTAAGACATTAGAGTAACTCAGTCGTGCTTTTTCACACAGACCCTTTTTTCCCCATAATACTCCAAAGACATCTGGAGTGGGTGAAAGGTTAATTCCGCCAAACTTAGTAGGAGGAGACTCCTATGTATGGTTCTTGGTTTATTCAACGTTGAAGGATACACTGTTCCAAAATATTGTGCATCTAATCTTTGTTTCCGTAGAAACCTGACCTGCAAATAAACAAAATTACCTTCCTGTCAGTAAAATGTCAGACAGTGAAGTAGAAAGGGAGACAGCTAGAGTAGCAGCTCAACTCCTAGCGGATGACAATAGTCTCCTACAGCAAGACCCAGGGGCAATACTAATCCCGGTCAACATAAGGAAAACTATAACTTTAAAACTTATAGAAAATGGACTGACACCGAGAGGTGGTACAGTAATATTCGTAATTGAGGCACACGAATATCGGCAGACAGAGGTATTCTATTCATGGATAAACTTTCCAGCAGCAAACGCTGTAACAAAAGAGTTCCACTATTATAAAATAGAGGAACCACCAGATATCTACACTCCTTTCGAGGAGGTGGAGATGCTAGAGATCGCGGGTCACCCGACCAATAATTTCGCCACTTCCGGCTTCGGGCCCATATACTTCAAATCACCAGATACATTGATCGGATGACGTCACAATCTACTACCAATAATTGTGAGTTCCTTTTCTAATTTCTAGTGTACCCGACTTACCATCCGCTGTTACGGGTACCTATGACCACAATGGATCAGGGAGCTAGCTGTAAAAGGAAAGGCAGCAAAAATAATATACTCTTCAATAAATGACTTTACTTTCATTAAATGACCATGGACAACTAGAAGTTTTGAAAGTTTATATAAAGTTCAAATCAGTGTGAAAATCCAACTTACATTGAGCAGATAGTCAGTTAAGCAAAAACATTTGGATTCAAGAGAAATGCGACTGGGAACCTGCTAAGCTAGTAAACTAATCATGAAAGAGTGAACACGGGTGATGAAGAAATAACTAGGGCAAGAATCATTTATGCTATGGAATGGGAAAACTTTAGAAATCTAAACAGTTCGGTTAACGTAAAAATAGGACACACTATAACTTCAGTAAATCTCTTCATTCAGTTTAGTGAGAAAATTTATAGAACGCATTAAACAAGTTATAAACTGCAATGGAGAAAAATGAATTGTAAAAGGAAGGGTAACATAGGAACACGCTATGAAAATAAATGCATACGTTTCATGAAATGCAATGAGTTGCGGAAAGCATGGAAAACTTATCATGTGCAAAGGTATGTCTTTATTGAAGCAAAAGACAGAAATTTAGAAAGGTGCAGTTTCAAGAGATTTAGAGCAATATTTACCTAGACTGGTGTGAAAAACCAAACCCTGGCCACGGGTCAGTTAAGGACAGGAAACCCTCAAGGAAGGATACCCCTCAATGGACAGCAGGTGCAGAATGGACACCCAGGACAGGACAGGAAACCCTCAAGGAATCAGGACAGGACCACCAGGACACGACCAGCACCCGCAGTTCGGACAGCAACGCCTGCGCTCCACCCTCTCTGCAGCTATCGATCAGAACCCCGATTGGGTTAGCGAACTCCCAGCAAAGTGCTTCGCCAGCACTTTTAAGGTTTAGTAAAACCTTAGTCTATGGTCAATTTCGGACAGAGTGCTCCGCAGCGCTCTGTATCTTCAGTCACACCAATCAGAACAGACTATTACAAGCCCTACTTAGCATCCTAGGGTGCCGCCTAGCAAGATTGGGGTTCCCACGAGAAGTCGCAGAGAATACAATGGAAAGAACACATTTGGTTACAATTGAATACAATCATGAAGCCTTGGCTGGGTGAAGGTGCACTTTCTCATGCTGGCGCTGGCATCAACCTTCTTTGGCTTCGGTTCAATGTCACTGCACCATCTAGTGATTCTGCGCAGAAATGCCCTCCAAGATGGACTCCCCAGCCCCAGCACCCCTCAGTGTCGAGGATACATGAAAAGTAAGCGAAAACAAATTAATACATAGAAATAAATGAATGTATTACATGTACTTTGTACTTCAGACTTTACCATCAGAAAAATATACTATGCAATTAGACATTAGTAATATATACACGGACACGAGAGCAACTGCACGAACATCACCACGTTAACACGAAAGCTGCGTATTACGCATGCGCCCCCTTTCCCTCCAGAACTACCTCTACGTAGAGTCACGTGAGTGTGACTAACGCATGCGCAGAAGCGAAAAGGCAAGCAGCGGCCATTTTTAGGGACGAGGATTACTTGTTTAGTAAAACACATAGGCAAGCTTCTCTATCATACATATATATCGAAATAAAAGATATTAGTAAGACGTACAATTCGTTACGAGGTTACAACGGCTTTGAGGTTCATGAATCGAGCAAGTCGCGATGCGAAATCTTGCTCTATCAATCCCCTCTTTGATGATATTTACTATCATCACACATACATGGACCCAGATGCCAACTTTCTTTCACACTTTGTACAACTCTATCTCTTCCAACATTCGATTTAATTTTTCCTTCTCATTTTTGGTAGGGTGAGAATTTTTCACCCTTTTGTAAATCTTATTATTTATTTCCTCCAATTCAAGCTCATCCGCATTCCGTTTCACTCCTCTTGCATTCACCTGATACTTCTTATTATGCCTTCGGCATTTGCAACAGACGAATATGAAAAATAGGATAAGACCTATAATTCCAATTGGCATCAGTACTTTGAACAATAAGCTTCTACCTAAGTTAGCAAACCAATGACCTACATTTGAGAGACCATCAACTAGTCTCTTCCAGGCACTGTCAACCTCGAGTGGTTTGAGTTCCTTTTCCAAATTAGTAATGTTTTTCACATATCTCTTGAGCTGCACGCTCTTGTCCGGAATGTAAGTGCAACAATGTTGCGCCTTTAACATCCGGCAGACTCCGCCCTCTTTTGCTAATAAGGTGTCAAGAGCAAGTCTGTCCTGCAAAACCATTGATCTGATCGCAACCATTTCGGTATTGACCAGCAGAAATCCATGAGCTGTGTCAGTAGACAACACATCCACTACTGTGGACAATTTGCAAATTCTGTGAGTGTTCAGAACCACTCCCACTCCAGGTATCAGTGCACTAAAAATACTACCCATTATTTCACCTACACTTTCTCTTTTACTACGCACTAAGCCATTAGTGTTTTCATTACTTCCAGCAATTTCATTCACATGGTATATTTTCAGGAAGACAATGCCAAAGTAGCAGCTTCCATACCAGTGATCCGGCAATTTGAAATAAGCCTTGTCCCCACATATATAATAAATTCCAGGAAACACAGGCTCTGACCCATTTTTTAATCCCCAACCTCCAATTACCTTGTAATTATGCTCACATTGACTGGAACCAATGAAAATGTTATTATAATAATCAGTCTTCTCACGGTGAAGACAGAGTTTCCCTTTCTTTTCAAAATCCAGCAACAAAGCAGGCCCTGCCTCGCCAGTTGAGGTGCTTTCCATGTTCTCAGCCCATTTAGGTATTTTCTGCTTTTTGTCATTAGCCTTTCTTTGGAAACTCTCCCTTCTCTTCTCTGCCATGTTTAAAAATATTTTCTCTTGTTCATGCAGTGAACAGGTCAAGTTATCTCTATGTGCTTCAGCTATGTCTATGTTGCCTATAGTCAGAAAGTAGTCTCCCATATAGCGTATCACGTCACTTTTGGTATGTACAGGATTCAGATTCCCACGAATGGGAAGTTCAGAAAAGATCACGTCATTGTTAGAGTAATAGTACTGTAACGGTCCTCTTTTGTAAAATAAGCTTGCTAAAATACTACAGGAAATTCCATATGTCAGGGGCAAGTGATGGTATGTCACGCCTTCAGCTACAGAAGTAGGTAGCTTCATGCAGACATAGCAATCCTCTATCTCCATAGTCTCTACATAATGTACTAACAAGTTTGCGAAAACATTTGAGTGTGTCTGATTCCTAACTCCGTGGTAATGTAGTCCTTCCTCATCTGATGCATCTAAGTCTCGTTTTGTCTGTTTGAGTGCTTTCTCACGTCTTTCTACACTTCGTGTTGTCAGTTCTTCTGTGTCAGTGATCTGAGTTGGGGAAATATTAGTATTTTTACTAACCATAAAGGGAATGAAAACTGTTAGTCCTATCCAAACTAATATAACTATAACTATACTACATATACATACTTTGCAGCATGTTTTGCAACAACTGCAACTAGGCCTTCCATTCGTTCTTGACTCAGACATTTTGGCTCAGAAGAAATTTCTCAACCCCTCTTTGTAAGTTTACACAGGCAGCTTACTCTGTGCAACCTCAGGTGAGCTCGTCTTCCTCTTCTTCGGAGTACTCAGCAACCGGTTCTCCGTCACTTTCGTCAGTGATATCAAGTTCCTCAAAAATTTCCAAGATTAAGTAGGTCCACTCCGGATCTTGATATTTTTCGTTTTGTCTTTTTATTCGTTCACTCCTTCTTTTAGAGCTATCTTCAGGTATTTCTGCAATTCGGGGACTTCTTCTTAGATCTGCAAGTTTTTCTTGGACTGTTTTTATTCTTAATTTCAGTCTCTTAACATACCTTGGCTCAAGGTGTTTCTTTTTCTTTAGTCTTTTAGCTGGCACTGTGACTTGGCTTACTTCTAATGCTCTCTTATTTTCGCTTGTTGGTGGCGCTTCTGTTTCTGTTTCTTCCCTACCTGTCTGACTATTCCCAGGTCTTGTATCTACTTCTTCTGCCTGGTTACTAAACTGGCCTTGTTCAGGTTGAATTTGCGTTTGGCTTTTGAATGTCTCTGATTCTTTGTCCTGAACACGTTCTTCTAGTTCTAACTGATCCTGTCCGAGCACTTCGATCCCTTGATTTTCTTCTGCTCGAACTATTACACTTTTTCTAGTCTGTCCCTTTTCGACATCAGGAGTCAGTGGAGGAGTATCGATCACTTGTTCTGTCCCTATCTGACCTTCTTCTTCGTCCTCAGACTTGATGTGAATCTCAATGATCTGAGGGTCTTCGCCTGTGCCTTGCTCGACCTCACTATTCCACTCTCTGTCTTCTCTTATTCACTCTCTTGTTCTGAGTGGGTCTCCAGAGAGATCGACTATGGGTATCCAATCCTCTGGCCAGATTTCCGGCAGCTCGTCTTCAGCTACTTCTGGACCAGCCTCCTTTGGACGTTCAGCAGTACTGGTGCTTGGCCGCGCGTCATCAGTTACCTCCGGGCCAACATTTACAGGACCTTCCACTGGGCTGGTGCTCGGTCGTCTTGTGTCAGCTACTTCAGGACCAACATCTGCAGACCCCTCAGCTGAACGACCTTCTGCTCCAGGCTCCTCGTCAGGTTTCACCTTCTGGGTATGGCTGGCATGGATCCACTTGGGAACGCTGGCGCACTTTACAGCAGTCGTCGTTACCAGGATTACTTGCCGCTTTTGTCCCCACCTTGGTGCTAGACAACTTGAACGAGTGTGCTTCTTTATTTTAACCCAGTCACCAGGAACCAATTTGTGAACTGGTGTTGTCGGGTTGACGATGGCTTCTGCCCCCATCTGGCGAGAGATAGAACGCACTTGGTCACCCAGTTGCTTGCAGTATTCAAGTACCAAATCATCAGAAATGCTTAACAGTTTGTATCCTGGTACCCATGCTTGTCTCATCACTCTTCCCATCAAGATTTCATGGGGGCTCAGGCCTGTTCTCCGATCTGGAATGCTTCTGAGTCCCATCAGGACAAGGGGCAAGGCAGCTATCCAGTTCAGACTAGTGGAATCACATATTTTTGCCAATCTATTCTTGATGGTGCCATTTATTTGTTCTACCACTCCAGAAGCCTCTGGGTGATATGCACAGTGCAGTTTGTGTGTGATCCCAAACGCTTTGCAAAGGTGAGCCAAGATATCATTCTGAAAATGTCCGCCTCTATCTGAGTCAATAAAGACTGGAACCCCGAACCTCGGTACTAGCTCTTTCAGCAATAACTTGGCTACTGTTATGGCGTCGCATTGTGTGGCAGGGTAAGCTTCCACCCATTTTGAAAATAGGCAGACAATGACAAGGACATATCTTTTTCCCTCACATCGAGGCATGGTAATGAAATCAATTTGTATTCTCACAAAGGGACCCCCTGATCTCCCAATTTTCATCAGTTCAACTACTGTTCTCTTGCCAGCGTTGAACTGCTGACATGTCAAGCACCTCTGGCAAAGGGACTCTGCTACTTTCCTGAACTTCTTGTTGTACCAAGTCTGTTGAAACACCAGAACCATGGCGTCCCTACCAATGTGTGATCCCTCATGTATCAATCTGGCCATTGGGGCAAGCAGGTGTCTGGGTAACACAGGCATACCATTTGGGCCCACAATGACACCATCCTCACGTCTTGGTCTACAACCTTGTTCCTTCCACTTTTCTTTCTCCTCCCAGGGCGTCACATGCTGCCATTCTCTCACTTCATCCCATGTAGGCACTTCTTCAAACATTCTAAGTTGGCAGCTGTTTCCAACCCCACCCCGCTTGGGATTTATTCTCATCTGATCCATAGCACATTGTTTTGCCACCCGATCAGCAAAGTCATTTCCCAAAGATACAGGGTCAAGGCCCTTCTTATGAGCAATACATTTGACCACTGCCAATTCTTTTGGTAATTGGATTGCCTCTAAAAGGTCTTGAACAACTTTTCCATTTCGAATGGGGGTACCTGATGAAGTCAGGAATTCTCTTTGGAGCCATAACTGGCCAAAGTCATGCACAACCCCATAACAGTACTGACTATCAGTATACACTGTTATTCTTTTGTCTTTTCCAATCCAATCCAAAAATTCTTTATTTCGGCCATATAGACCATAAAAGATACAATACAAGACATAACATACATTAAAATACATTTTTAAAATTCATTATATAAAAATGCTCTCTCATCCAGCGAGGAAGAAATTATAATGACATTAAAGAGTTCAGGGGGCTTTTTTCTTTCTGATCAGCCACATTGCCATTAGAAATTTGGATACAGCGAACACAATGTGGCCCAAGGTGCTGGTTTTCATGATTCTGTATGCCTGTGCATACTCTCTGAACCCTAGGTTCTTACAAAGCGGCGCTATCCAATAATTTCTGGGCCTTTGATATGCAGGGCACACAAACAAGATGTGGAGGTCATCTTCCTCATAGATGTTACAGCAGGGACATATTTTACCACCCCCATTGGTCCACTTGCAGGTGAATGAGTTGATGGGAAGTGTGCCAAGCCTCCATTGGACAAACAATTTCCTCGCCAGGGTGGGGAAAATAAAATCCATAAAAGATTCAAAGACATAAGAATTTTTGGATTCCAAGAATCGTTTAGTTAAGGTGCCGCTGTCTTGAGCATCCATCATGCGTGCGAGGGACCTGTCTTTGTAGATTTGGGACAGGGCTCTGCGCGAGATCGTTTGGCAACCACGCGCAGGGTCCTCCCATAGCTCACGGAGATTCATGGCAAGCAGTTGATTTTTCACGAAGGTGAGCCAGGGGATTTTGCCCCTGCAGTTCAAGCTCATGACATGGGTAAGATCCTCCCTATAGTGATGAAGATCGTTTGTGGACCAGAGCCTGTGCCAGAACTTCACTGGCTTTGACACAAGCTCCTCTGCAATAGGAGGGAGACCCATGTCCATTCTCAGTGGCTGAAGTGGCGTAGCTAGTGGGAGAGCTAGTAAGCGCCTTAAAAAGCTATTTTCAACTATTGGAAGGTCCTTTCCAGCTTTGTGCCCCCATAACTCACTGCCGTACATGGCCGCTGCCTTGGCCTGGGTCCTGTAAGTTTCAAGAGCCGGACTTATGGGCTTGAAAGAGGAAGTATTAGCCACCTTCAGGATTGCGCCCGACAATTGGGACAATTTGACCCTTGATCGTGCTATCTGGCGGTCCCAAGATAGGTTTTCCTCCAATGTTACCCCCAGATATGTAAAGGTAGAGACCCTCTCAAGGCTAACAGTACCCAGGGTGGGGTTGGGCCTAGTTTTAGTTGGTGGATTAAAGATCATGTACTTGGTCTTTTCTGTGTTCACCTCCAGACCGTGCTGGCGACAGAAAAGACCAAACCCATCCAGGATCCTCTGAATCCCCATGGGGGATTTGGAAAGCAGGAGGGTGTCATCGGCAAACATAATTGCCGGAACCCTCCTGCCTGCCAGATGTGGGGCGTCGTTGTCCTTGACGTTTTCCAGATGTGAAATGACATTGTTGATGAATAAACAGAACAGGGTCGGTGCCAGGTAAGCATGGGCGTAAAATCCGCTCCGCTCGCGGATTTTTCGGATTTTCGGCAAATCCGCAATCCGCGAACGCTCGCGAATTTGTCGAAAATCCGTGAATCCGCTCGCGGCGGATTTTTTGCTTGGTTGCGGCGCGCGGCGTGGTGCACGGCGTTCACTTTCCGTCATTTTAGCGTTTGCCGAGTTGTTTTTCTTTGCGAGTGACGCGCCATTTTAGATCTTGCTGCGTGTTCCCGCGGGAGTTTGTCGCCCGCGAATACGTACTCGCGGCTTGCCACCTTGCACAGCACACCTCGCGAGAGTTCGCAATTGCGAACATGTAGTTGCGGCGGAAAGGAACAATCTCGCACTTGCGAAATAGAGATTTTGCAATTTCGCACAAGAAAATCACCAGCAAACAGGATAAACCTTCAGAAAATTATGATTTTTATCAGAATCACTCCTCAGGTTGACATTTGCATGGCCTTTTTTTTTGCAAGGAGTCCATTTTGGGGGGGGGGTGGAGGAAGGAAGTGCCCCACAGTCTCCAACTTCCTGTTCCTGTCCAGCAGGCTCCTCCCAGTGCTTTGTCCATCTCCTGGTCACTTTCATTTGGATCTGGAGCTGGAAGGATTACTTTTTGTGGGTGCTGCTGGATATTTGGATTTGAGGCCTTTTTGACTGTCTTTGGATCACTTTTGGATTAGAAATCAACTTTCACAAGTAAGTTTGTTTGGGGCATTACAGTTGCTGCAAGTACAATTTTGGAACTTTTTCAGAAAATTAAATAAATTATATTGTGGGTAGCCACAGTATCCAGTAGGACCAGGGTTGGTTATGGGTGCATGATACAACTGTTTTGTTGAATTTAAACACCATTGAGGCCATGGATGGGCTGGGATTGTGCAGATTTTATTGTTTTTTGTCGTTTTTTTGGGCCTGCTGGTGTGGCCCTTTGCCCAGGGGTGGTGAGTGTTGCATGGGCCTAGTCTTTCTGTGGGGTGTCTTCTTGAATTTAAACATAATTGAGGCCATGGATGGGCTGGGATTGTGCTTATTTTATTGTTTTTTGTCGTTTTTGGGGGGCTGCTGGTGTGGCCTTTTGCTTGCCCAGGGGTGGTGGTGGTGCATGGACTGAGTGTGCCTGTGGTGTTGTCTCACTCTCTTTGATGTAAACATCATGGATGGCATTGGATTGTGGTGATTTCTGGCTGTTTTTCTGTTTTTTGGGGGTGTACTGTTGATGTGGTCTGGCCATGTGGGTGGTGGTGGTGGCCATCTTGAGTGCTGGCTGGTACAGGCAACATGTGCTTGGGGTGTAAGGGGGCCATTTTGAGGAGAGGCAGTGTCTGAGGCCTGCACTTATTTTGCCTACTTTTCATCCCTTATGCCCAGGGGTAGTGAGTGTTGCATGGGCCTAGTGTTTCTGTGGGGTGTCTTCTTGAATTTAAACATAATTGAGGCCATGGATGGGCTGGGATTGTGCTTATTTTATTGTTTTTTGTCGTTTTTGGGGGGCTGCTGGTGTGGCCTTTTGCTTGCCCAGGGGTGGTGGTGGTGCATGGACTGAGTGTGCCTGTGGTGTTGTCTCACTCTCTTTGATGTAAACATCATGGATGGCATTGGATTGTGGTGATTTCTGGCTGTTTTTCTGTTTTTTGGGGGTGTACTGTTGATGTGGACTGGCCATGTGGGTGGTGGTGGTGGCCATCTTGAGTGCTGGCTGGTACAGGCAACATGTGCTTGGGGTTTAAGGGGGCCATTTTGAGGAGAGGCAGTGTCTGAGGCCTGCACTTATTTTGCCTACTTTTCATCCCTTATGCCCAGGGGTAGTGAGTGTTGCATGGGCCTAGTGTTTCTGTGGGGTGTCTTCTTGAATTTAAACATAATTGAGGCCATGGATGGGCTGGGATTGTGCTTATTTTATTGTTTTTTGTCGTTTTTGGGGGGCTGCTGGTGTGGCCTTTTGCTTGCCCAGGGGTGGTGGTGGTGCATGGACTGAGTGTGCCTGTGGTGTTGTCTCACTCTCTTTGATGTAAACATCATGGATGGCATTGGATTGTGGTGATTTCTGGCTGTTTTTCTGTTTTTTGGGGGTGTACTGTTGATGTGGACTGGCCATGTGGGTGGTGGTGGTGGCCATCTTGAGTGCTGGCTGGTACAGGCAGCAACATGTGCTTGGGGTGTAAGGGGGCCATTTTGAGGAGAGGCAGTGTCTGAGGCCTGCACTTATTTTGCCTACTTTTCATCCCTTATGCCCAGGGGTAGTGAGTGTTGCATGTGCCTAGTGTTTCTGAGGGGTGTCTTCTTGAATTTAAACACCATTGAGGCCATGGATGGGCTGGGATTGTGCAGATTTTATTGTTTTTTGTCGTTTTTTTGGGCCTGCTGGTGTGGCCCTTTGCCCAGGGGTGGTGAGTGTTGCATGGGCCTAGTCTTTCTGTGGGGTGTCTTCTTGAATTTAAACACCATTGAGGCCATGGATGGGCTGGGATTGTGCAGATTTTATTGTTTTTTGTCGTTTTTTTGGGCCTGCTGGTGTGGCCCTTTGCCCAGGGGTGGTGAGTGTTGCATGGGCCTAGTCTTTCTGTGGGGTGTCTTCTTGAATTTAAACATAATTGAGGCCATGGATGGGCTGGGATTGTGCTTATTTTATTGTTTTTTGTCGTTTTTGGGGGGCTGCTGGTGTGGCCTTTTGCTTGCCCAGGGGTGGTGGTGGTGCATGGACTGAGTGTGCCTGTGGTGTTGTCTCACTCTTTTTGATGTAAACATCATGGATGGCATTGGATTGTGGTGATTTCTGGCTGTTTTTCTGTTTTTTGGGGGTGTACTGTTGATGTGGACTGGCCATGTGGGTGGTGGTGGTGGCCATCTTGAGTGCTGGCTGGTACAGGCAGCAACATGTGCTTGGGGTGTAAGGGGGCCATTTTGAGGAGAGGCAGTGTCTGAGGCCTGCACTTATTTTGCCTACTTTTCATCCCTTATGCCCAGGGGTAGTGAGTGTTGCATGGGCCTAGTGTTTCTGAGGGGTGTCTTCTTGAATTTAAACACCATTGAGGCCATGGATGGGCTGGGATTGTGCAGATTTTATTGTTTTTTGTCGTTTTTTTGGGCCTGCTGGTGTGGCCCTTTGCCCAGGGGTGGTGAGTGTTGCATGGGCCTAGTCTTTCTGTGGGGTGTCTTCTTGAATTTAAACATAATTGAGGCCATGGATGGGCTGGGATTGTGCTTATTTTATTGTTTTTTGTCGTTTTTGGGGGGCTGCTGGTGTGGCCTTTTGCTTGCCCAGGGGTGGTGGTGGTGCATGGACTGAGTGTGCCTGTGGTGTTGTCTCACTCTTTTTGATGTAAACATCATGGATGGCATTGGATTGTGGTGATTTCTGGCTGTTTTTCTGTTTTTTGGGGGTGTACTGTTGATGTGGACTGGCCATGTGGGTGGTGGTGGTGGCCATCTTGAGTGCTGGCTGGTACAGGCAGCAACATGTGGTTGGGGTGTAAGGGGGCCATTTTGAGGAGAGGCAGTGTCTGAGGCCTGCACTTATTTTGCCTACTTTTCATCCCTTATGCCCAGGGGTAGTGAGTGTTGCATACTTGCATGTCCCTAGTCTTTCTGTGGGGTGTCTTCAATGTAAACATCATGGATGGCATGGGATTGTGCTCATTTTTCTGTGTTTTGTCGATTTTTTGGGGTGTATAACTGAACTGATGTTCCTCTGTCTTCCATTGCTTTTAGGTGCACAAGAAGACTCAATAGAACCACCAGTGCCAGGAAGAAGTCCTGCAGCGGTGTGTGCAGCATAACGTCACGCGACGTCACGTCTGGACACAGAACCCTCTGCAACTCGTGCAACTGCTGCCTGCTGACCTGCTCTGAAGAAGATGGCCCCAAAAAAAGTAACCCGTAGCTCCTCTAGCAAGAAAGGTGCCAGTAAGGAGCAGAAGAAGCAAGTTACCAAGGACACTGGTGTGCCGCCCGCCCCTTTTTTTGTGAGTAAAAAAAAAAGTATGCCTGCAGCAGCTGCAGCGGGATCTGCTGGGGACCAAGCTGGCAGCAGCACCCCCGCTCCATTGGGCTCAGTGCCACCACCACCACCACGCCAACTTAAGTCCAAGCCCTTGAGTGCTGCAGAGGCAGCCAGTATACTTCTTCAATCACCATCGACCAGTGATGTTGGCTCATCGCAAGAAAGCAGCAGCAATGTCCCTCAATCAACACAGGTTGTTGTAGCTCATCTGACGAGTGTTGAACAACCACAGCGGCAACAACAATCACATGTGCAAGTACAAGCCCAAGTACATGTGGAAGGAGAGGCAGCGCAAGGAGATGCGCATGCAGAGGTGCATGGAGGGTCACAACAAGTGCCCACAATAGTTGTTCCTCCCGAAGTAGGGGCACATCAGGAAATCGACAATCAAGGCGAGGTATCATTTGAGGAAGCCACTCCTCCTGATGATCCTTCATTGTCTTCCACAACCCTAGCAAGGAAGAGATCAAGGGTGGTGTCTACATCCTCTTCAAGCACACCTCCTTCTGATGATACGGATCAAACTTGGGAACCAGCACCACAGCCGTCTGAGAGTGAGGCACACCATGATCCAACAAAGGTACTTAAGCGTAAAAGGAAGCTCGTCCAAAGTCTCAGACTTATGGAGTGTGATGAGGCTCAACAAGAAGTGGCGGATACTGCTGCTGATGAAGACTCTGCCAACGACGACCCAGTCATCATAAAGGTCACTGCAGCCCCAGCGGGCATGCAGCAAACAGACATTTTGACCCTAGCCCGAAGAGCTGCTGAGCGTGATGATGATGATGATGTTGTCGATGAGGAGGCAGTGGAAACACCACAATCATTGGAGTTAAGTAGTACACCAACTCGTCCCGCTTCCATATTTCTTTCTGGCAAGAAGAGACCTCCGTCAACCTCGACCTTAATTAGTGGCGGTGAAAGTGCAAAACGTACAAAAGTTGGGCAATCCAGATCCTCCACTTCATCTGGCATTAGCTTCATGACCACCACCACCAGTATCGCCGCCTCCTCCATGTCCCACAGACACTTCAAGTCCCCCGTTTGGGACTTCTTTACTGTTTGTCCCAAAAATCCAAAGTTTGCCATTTGTACCATTTGTAAGCAAGCAGTTAGTCGTGGTAAGCCAGGTACCAACTATGGTACCGGAGGCCAGAGAGGTCATCTTAGGAGACAGCACACTGTCAAATGGTTTGCGCACCTAGATGCGATCAAGAAAGGCCAAATTCAAGGAAACGTTGATGTTTCATCTGATGATGACGAGCAGGAAGAAGACGTGTCAAACACTTCCCTTACACCCAGTACCCCTGTCAGCAGCACACCCAATGTGAGGCACACTAAGAGTGTTGGAGCGAGTGAGACACCAACGCACAAAAGTTCACCAGCGAGCAAAATTGGGTCAACGAAGTCATTATCAGCCCGTAAATGCTTGGTCCAGGGCAACATTAGAACAATGCTTACTTCAGACGTGCCATATGAACGCAACCACCCACTGACGCGTCTGTATAACACTAAGCTGGCTAAAATGCTAGCTGTGGACCTTCTACCTTTTTCTTTTGTAGAAGCGGTAGGTTTTCTTGAATTAGTTGCAACGCTCTGCCCTAAATGGAAGGTTCCGAGCCGGTTCTATTTTGCCAGAGTTGCGGTTCCAGCACTACATGAAGATGTGCTGCAGGCGATTGGGGCAGCTTTGCAGAAGAGTGCTGTTCACACAATACATCTGACAACAGACATGTGGACCAGTGGCCCAGGCGATGATTACATGTGCATCACTGCACACTGGGTCTCTTTTTCAGGTGTTATAGCAAAGCTAAACGCAGGTGTTGACCCGGACCAAGTTTTCAAAGCTGCTCGGAAACATGCAACACTAGCCATGTTTGCCTTGGAGAAAAGTCACACAGCAGAAAACCTTTTGGAAGAGTTTGACAAAAAGGTGTTGTCAATGCTATCCCCCCTAAAACGCAAGATTGGTTATGTTTCCACGGATAATGGCGCCAATGTAGTTAAGGCCATGTTCATGGGTGACCATGTTAGAGTGCCGTGTTTGGCGCACTGTATCAACCTGGTAGTTCAAAAATTCTTGAGTGATAAAGAGAGTCCAGCGTTCGAGGTAATGGCCACCTGCCGCAAAATGTGCAACCATTTCAGCCATTCTTTTAAGGCCCGGAAGCATCTGCGGAGACTGCTACTTCAACGTGGAATGCCAGTGAAAGCACTCATCCAGGAGGTGGCAACACGTTGGAACTCAACCTTCTACATGCTTGAGCGTCTGCATGAGCAGTATACGGTACTCGATCACTATTTCTTGACAGAGGCTACATCTCAGAAGGAGGACCTGCGGATGAGTAAGGCGCAATGGGCCATAGTTAAAAGCCTGACAGACATGCTTCGTCCTTTTGAGTTCTTCACGCGTGCAGTCAGCCAGGAGGACTGTAATTTGGGAAAAGCTATCCCATTGTTGTGCATACTGGAGCACCAACTGATGGCGGTTTCTTCTGAGTTTGAAAAAGATGAAAAAAAAAAAAACCATTTCATTTTGTCTGAGAAATTATTACATCGCCTACGTGGTGATGAACGTCTTAAAAACATCAACTCAGATCAGCATTACATTTGTGCTACTATTCTGGATCCACGCTACAAAAAGGCGCTGGCAGACAACGCATTCTTTCCTTTCGCTGATGCAGATGTTCAAAAGTACAAACATTGGTTAGCCTGGTCAGCCAAGAGGTTTGAAAAAGAACGGCAGGTTATTGAAGGAGAAGCCAGTACATCAGCATCAGCATCAGCAGGCCATCCGCAGTCACAAGAATCCACTTCTGCACCTGTGGCTGGGGCACAAGTGACCTCTCAGCCGTTAAAGACACCGGCAACTGGATCATCTGCACCACACACAATGACAACACTAACAGTGGCTGGGGAGGAGGATTGGCTAAGTTTGATGGGGTATGGTTCTCTAAAAAATGTCACAGGCACAGCAAAAAGTAAGCAAAGTGGAGGAACAGTTGATGACCTTGAGTCGATGGTGCAGGACTATCTGAATGACTCAACAGTGGTCTTTCTTAATGAGGAGCCATTGCAGTATTGGCATGGCAAAAAACAATTGTGGCCACAGCTCTACAACCTGGCTATAAACTATTTGTCTTGCCCACTCGCAAGTGTGTCTTCTGAACGTGTTTTCAGTGCTGCTGGTGGCATTGTAACTGCCAAACGGAGCCGCCTATCGCCCAAAAATGTGGAGCGGCTGACAATGATCAAGATGAATCAGCACCTCATACCACCAGATTACAAAGTGCGAGAAAGCACGCCACATGAAGACGATGAGGACAGCAACGTAGATGAGGGGATTTTTTCTCTGTTCGGTGCCACTGACCTCATCCAGCCTGAATTCGCAGAGTATGATGACGAAATCTTGTTCTTATTCCCTGACACCGAGCCCTGAAAATGAGACAATCAATCAAGAACTTTCTTTTTCGTCCTTATTCACTTTTATTCCTGTGTGCTTTGTGTCTCTCTTTCTTTGTTTTGCACAGTTAATTTAATTCAAACTTTAATCACCTAATCCCAAAAAGAAGACCATCATCAGTACTGTCTTCACTTGTTTGCTTATTGATTTGAAGGTGCCGCAGTCTACATTCCTCAGGTTCACAAGTTCTGAAGAACATGCTCCTCTATCCTCCTCCTCCAGACTGCGATTTCCCTCCAAGCAGAGTGCTGGATTACGCACAATGAAGAAAGACTCAGCACTTGTGGGGGTGTTGTACTTCTTTGCGGGTGAGTTGACGGTTTTGGGCCCATTGCTGTGAAGCTCTAATAATGGACAAAAGTGTTTTGGACCAAATATGAGGTGAAAATTTCTTGCCGTTTTTGCTGACTTGCTTGCCTTTGAGGTGCTCTTTGGCGGGGTTCCGGGGGTTTGTGTGTAATTTTTGGTGTCTGTCGAAGCACTGCTGCGACAGTCTAATCTTGATTGCATTTGCTTTTCAGGAAATCCGTGGTGGAAAACAGGAGTTATGATGATTGATGATGATGACGACCTAGCTGCACAGCGCCGCGTTTGGACCGAAGGCCGAGAGACATTGTAAGTATGAGATTTAGCTTTTTCGCTGTTTGGTGGTGTTGTGTCGCGTGTTTTTTTGCGGGTGGGTTGGCGCCGGCGGGTCTTGCCTGGGGCTTTCCTGGGAAGGTCTAATACCGGATACAAGTGTTTTGGACAAAATCCATAAGGAACAGCCTTTTTTTTGCCATTTCTTCAGACATCTTGCTCAATGTAGCATTTTGGGGGGCTTCCTGCTGTTCGTGGGTGTGTTGCGGCCGGGGTCTCTGTCGAAGCACTGCTGCGACAGTCTAATCTTGATTGCATTTGCTTTTCAGGAAATCCGTGGTGGAAAACAGGAGTTATGATGATTGATGATGATGACGACCTAGCTGCACAGCGCCGCGTTTGGACCGAAGGCCGAGAGACATTGTAAGTATGAGATTTAGCTTTTTCGCTGTTTGGTGGTGTTGTGTCGCGTGTTTTTTTGCGGGTGGGTTGGCGCCGGCGGGTCTTGCCTGGGGCTTTCCTGGGAAGGTCTAATACCGGATACAAGTGTTTTGGACAAAATCCATAAGGAACAGCCTTTTTTTTGCCATTTCTTCAGACATCTTGCTCAATGTAGCATTTTGGGGGGCTTCCTGCTGTTCGTGGGTGGGTTGCGGCCGGGGTCTCTGTCGAAGCACTGCTGCGACAGTCTAATCTTGATTGCATTTGCTTTTCAGGAAATCCGTGGTGGAAAACAGGAGTTATGATGATTGATGATGATGACGACCTAGCTGCACAGCGCCGCGTTTGGACCGAAGGCCGAGAGAGACATTGTAAGTATGAGATTTAGCTTTTTCGCTGTTTGGTGGTGTTGTGTCGGGTGTTTTTTTGCGGGTGGGTTGGCGGGTCTTGCCTGGGGCATTCCTGGGAAGGTCTAATACCGGCTAGAAGTTAGTTGGACAAAATCCATAAGGAAACACCAGTTTTGGCACTTTGTAAGTTAGGGTTCGTTAGGGTTAGCCCTAGCAGCAGGATTGCATGTGTTTAGGGGGGTTCTATTGCAACGCGGTTCTGTTGTTGTAGAGCACTGTTGGAGCGATGCTGGCTATGGATACTTTTGCTTGCAGGCAAGTGGTTTGAATACAATCCACGGTCTGTATTTGGGTCTACTGTTACTTTCAAAGTACGTTTTGTAACCATTTTTCTGCTAGGCATCATCAAAGTGTGACTTTTTGAACCACACAGCGTACATACCTTTTATTTATTTATCAGTGGTATTGTAATAGCACTTCCTGTTTTCCGTTCAATAATTACAGGCCGGGTTTCAGTCAACATCCGCCAGGCAGGCAGTGGACAGGGTGTCTCTTCTGTCAGTGGTCACCACCACATTGATGGACGAAGCGTCAGCTGGAATGGAGGAGTGCCGCCAATAAGAGGAATTGTTTGCTGCATGCAACTTACTTACCAATTTCAACAGGACAACTCCAACAACATACGCAATACAGATACAGTATCCATTGTTGTCTTTTATTCTATGAGTGTGACTGCATGTGCTTACCTTTACTTTGTAACCAAAGATTGTCTGTAAACTCTGTATCTTCAATTATTGTTTGTCCATGCTCTGCTTTTTTTTTCTTCTCTCAACAAAACCTACCCAAAAAGAAACCCCCATTCCCATCCATTTTACAAACCCTAACCCTCTTCCCCCGGGCTGTGTTGTTTTGCTTGATGTCTGACTAAAATGACATCAATAATTCCACACACTTGCTGGGGAGGATAAGGTGATAGCAGCAACAGGCTGGTGAAGGAATACGAGGATATCTTCTAGACTTACTCAGCTTCAGTACTATATCTTCTAGTAGTAGTAGCCAATGTCAAATAAATTCAACGCAAGTACTAGTTATACTTGCAATACTTTACCATTTGTTAGGCTACATTATGGCACTGTTCTAGTGTACTGTCACCTGCTATTTTCTCGATCGTACCGTAACCGTTGTAATGCTACAGTAAGGAGTACAAACAAGGTTTCGTTTTCTTTTTTTCCATAGGCATGCAACTGCCACTGTGTCACACCACTAGTAACACCGCAATGAGGAAATGTCACCCGCCCAGGAATGACAACGTTAATCCCCATTTCACCTGGAGCCAGCCCTGGGCCTAGCCCTAATTTCTAACACAAATTACAGGTAAGATAAGCGTTTGGTGGGAGGTAGTATAATGGAGTATTATTTCGGAGTAGACAAGAGTTTGACGGTTGTACTACTAAAGTCCTACGACTGTTCAGGAAAACAAAGTTACTGTTACACCCCCGCCCCCCACCCACCAGACTGAAAAGCAGTAAAAAACAGGTATGGTCAGATAAAGTAGTTGGAAAATATATTTATTTATCCCTAACAAAATAATCTCCCTCACCCACCCTAACCCCAACGATTGTCTCTGAAACGTCCCAAAACGATCCCAACTCCCAAATCCCACCCCCCAAAAGTCTATAAAAAAAGGGCAAGGGACACTCCACTACTGGAGGGTGCTGGTGCTGGTGCATGATGCGGCATGGGCATCATACTCCTTGCGGAGGGTGGCAAGCTCGGAGCGGAGGCCCTTAACCAAGGTCTTATACCTCAGGACCTCCTGCTCCAGGTTGGACATGCGGACTCGGAGGCGGTGTTGGCGTTCCTTGCAGCTCCTGTGGGGGGCAGCTGGTGTTTCCGGTGCTTGGCGGTGGCGGTCGGCTTTCTTAGCCCGGCTCGGTCCCGCTGGTTTAGTCACGGAGGAGGATGCAGTCGAAGATGTTGCCCCGCTCGACTGCGTGTCCTCCTCCTCCTCCAGGGCCACCAGCCGCCGATACTCGGCGACTGTGGCCTCCAGCCTCCGTTGCCGGGCCAATCTAGCCTGCTCCCTCCTTGTTGTTGATTTGGAAGAAGGAGCAACTATATGAAGAAAGAAAGACATAGTCTGTAACCAATGCTCCTTATTAATAACACAAAGTGATTGAGCCGAAAGTTGGGTCACAGAGTACAAGTAGCAAATTGAAAGCACAGTACATAACTATTGAGGACAGTATCTATGTAACCCTCCCACTTCTGCATCCTTGCTCTAACAGTAGTGGTAGTTTAATGAACTAATTCTACGACCACTATGGACTTCCATTACAGTCGACTATGACAGTACACCAGTCTTATTCTTCTTCTTCTCTCTTGTTTAGGGAAATGGGTACGTTATCTTATGCAAGCCGGCAGAATGACATGGACACAGCACAGTGAAGTTGCACCCGAGAAAAAAAGTTGCACACCATGATGATGGAGACAGACTTGCGTTACTGTACCGGTCCAGTACATGCAGGTGGTGAAGCTATTACTTTTCTATTACGGGTGGCACTGAGAATACTCTGTTACAAGGGCTACTGCTTAATTAATTTACCTTTCACCCTACAGTGCAAATGAGTACTAGAAAAGGAAACTGAAGAAGCTAACTAATTTGATTATCTATCACTTCACATGGGACGTATTTAATGACAGATGAGATGACTTTAGGTGCTTTGCTTAATATTGAGTGAACACAGTGATACACCCACACATGAATGACGTACTACAAGTAAACTAAAGTTATTAAGAGAGGTACGGAGTGTCCACCGTAATAACCAGATATATGCTGTGAATGCAAACGCAATACAAAGTACTGCTACTATTCATGGAAGTATTGGACACATTTACAATTTCTTTTCCTTGCCTTCCCTGCACTGGGACGGACGTGCGGGTGCGGTGGTACATGCTCTTCAAGGTAACACTTACTTCACCTGGCGACCATCTACTCTCTCTAGATACACATTTGCTATGTAAGAGTCAGAGAATACCATGCTCCAGGCATCCATTCATTCAAAGTATACGCACACATACAGTTTCTGTTTCACCCACCCAGGCTGCTGTCCTTCCACCCATCCTTGCTTCATCATTGACCCAGCCATGCACCATACCATATTCTTTCCTTCCCAGCCACCTCTGGGTCCAAGCAAACACATATCGTTCTTCTTTGCCAGCCATCATACAAGTTCGCGTCCCACTTACTTACACCCTTCTTTCGCTTTTCGTTCATCCCATCCATCACGTTCGTCTAAGAACTTATTGGGATTCTTCTCACCAAAAACTTCACAGCTAAGTCGAAGTACATTTCGAGGAGGCTACTACCTGGTTGATTTGTAATTGTAATACACCCGTGCAGAAAGCACACTATGCAGTCTTCAATCTCAATAAGTAAGGAATATATAGCTTACCTGTTTCCGCCACCACCGTTTGATCCCCCACAGGAACGGCCACCAGCTCTTCTACCGCCGCATCCTCCCCAGAGGCCTCCGAGTCCAAGTCCAACACATCAGCCACCTCCGCGCTGGCCCCGTCACCAGATGTTACACCTACAAAGTACATTTAAGAAAGTTAGAATACACCACTCACTACTATATAATATTTGGTCTAGGAGAAATGTTAAAAAAACAGAATACAATGTAATAATTTGTGACTGTCTACTCCATAGTAAAAATGTCCCATTTTCCAGGGAAGGCTGTTGTCTTGCTGCACTTTTATGCACAACTGATGAATGCTTGCTTTTGATTTTTAACACGCACCACTTTTTCTCCTAACAGACAGAAGCTTGACTCCTGAGTCCTAAGAACACGACCAGGATCAAGTTCAAAGTAGGTGAGAGTTCGGCTCGACCACAAGAAATGTGTCCAATTAATCGTCAGCACTAACCACTTTTCCGTTTACAGTTAAATAGTTTTATGACAAAGTAGATTTCAATAAATGTGTTTACTTTTAATAAAGCTTTTACACTTAAATAGACTCTGTGGTTTTTGTTCCTCTAGACTAGAGTGGATGAGCTAAAGGTTTTGGAATTTTTGCAAGCATGAGTGCCTCTGACACTTCTTGACTGTGCTGTGACTCCGTACTACTCTCTTGTCCTGCGTACGATAATCTAGAGATCATTGGGGATCTATAATCGGTGACTTCGGGAGCTGAATGACTCTGCCACACTATCTAGTCAGTAAGGAGACAGTGCATAGAGGTATTGCTGAATATAATGGGAGTCCAATGGAATTGCCAAATGTCCAATCTTAGTTAGCTACACAGACAGACTAATAAAAATAGTCTAGTAATACCACAGGGAGTCATCATATTCGAGGCAGGATAAGAATTTATATTCAGTCTACAAGAAGATCAAAGACGATTTAGAAAAAATCGAATGAGGAACGCTAGGAAAAAATAGGTACTGTTTAGTAAAATGTAAACTTACTGGGGCCAGCAAAGGAGCCCTCGCCTGCCCGATCCTGGCCTGCATCCTCAGCACCCTCCTCCTGTGTCCTCTTGCCCTTGGGGGGAGCTGATGTACAACATGAAAGAAAGAAAAACCATAAAACATGGATGAGATTTTTCAACCAAATCAAACATTTCAAAAGAACAATAACAACATATTTTGGAAAAATAGCAAATAGATAGACAACTATTCCACGGGATCTATCTCATGTGGTATACTACGTTATTCGTATTGCCTGATTTGCGGAACGTTGACTTAGAAAGTTCCTATGTAACTCAATAAACAGACTACTAAAGAGGTTTGCCTAGGCCTGGCACTGCAGGCAGTAGTGCACAACACGTGACAGACAAAGTCCATCCTGCTTGCAGATCAGTGAATACTCAAACTATCAATCCACCCGCCACCACCGCCACTATTTCTTCTGATAGCCATGTGACTGTCTAAAGGAAGGACACTGGACTTCAGTCTGTTGGGGCTGATTTATAAGTCCCTTGCGGAAGTTGCGGCTGATTTTCCTCCATTGTTGCGTGCCTTTTCTGACGCAGCGGCAGAACAAAAGACTCGCCATGGTGTTGGTGCGGCGTATATATTAAAAAAAAAACACATATGGGCATATGGGCGATGCATCACGTTGTAAAGCCCTGCGCCATCAGGGGGCGTTCCGGCGCAAGGGAGGGCGTACCTGCGCAGGAACGAATCCTAAAAGTGGCTGAGGGAAATCTACAAGATGTCAATCAGTCATTTTTATGACAATGATGCATGACTCAAACCCTGCGCGCTTGAAGCCGACGTACGGCTTGATGCAGCATTGGGGAGATAGGGTACCCCAGAGCATTGCTGGAGCTGCGCCATCGTTGGCACGCAACTCCAGCAATGCGCTGCCTTTACGGCACAGATGCGTAAGGCTTCTGTGACGTTTTGGGCCAATGGGTGGTGGTGGCATGGCACACAATTACTGCCGCATCCCTGCTACTTTGCAGGGATGCGCCGGTAATTGAAAATATGACCCTTACTGTCTAGCATTACGCAGTTCTTTTCTTTACAGTACACTGATACATAATTTCTCAGGCCAATGAAATGCTTCTGAACACAACATACAAAACAAAGAAGCATAGTAGCAAGCAAGGCTACTGAGAAGGAGAGCAGTGCACCTGAAAATGAAATGCATAGAAGATTTTGAAATATAATTTACCTCAATGTAATCGGCAGCATTATTGCTCTTGGTAAAGAACAAAGATTTGCAAATAACAGAGCCGGATAAAACAGAGTAGTAAATGTACTACTACTACTACTCACCAAGCCCGGGGACCTCTACGCCGAGCGCGTCCAGCAAGTCCCGCTCCCGGTCCATGACATCGGTCCAGCGGTGGGTGGCCTGGTTATACGTGCGCCGGACCCCAGAGATCTTGTACATGGCCCGGCACACCTTCTCCCACCGCTGGCGGCGCTCCCGGATGCCATAGCCGGTCGCGATCTTGCCGCCTCCCAGGATCGTCTTGGGGAGGCGGCGCTGGACATGGAAGATCAGTGCCGCCACTTCCTCCGCGCTAAAGATCTCCCTCGGGACCACTTGCTCCCCCCTTAAACGCCCGCACGGGAGCCGGGCACGGGGTGCGGGACCCTTCCCCTTCTCAGGGTGCTTCCCGGCTCCCTTTACCATGGTCTGGGCAGAAATAAACTTAAATGATAAAGAAGAAATAGAATAGTGAAGAAGAAAATAAAAGAGTTTAAAAAAGTAGTTTAAAAGTAACTAAAAGCTGCAGAAAACACAAAAATATAGAGCTAGAAAAATAGAGGGTTAGATAATAAGTAAAATTAGATCAAAAAAACTTCAAACAAGCAAAGGATGGCAGAGATTGAGAGAGGATAGAGAAAGCATGCCCAGAACCATAGCAATGAATGAGAAACAAGATGGCCGCGCCCGTTCACGACCGCGTGGGTAAGTTCGCGCGAGATTTTCCTTGCGAGTACGCGCGAACTTGTACTCGCGAGCAGCACACTTTGCGAGATTACACATAGCGGGCGGAAACGGAATTACATCACGCCAACAAGATGGCCGCGCCCGTGTACGACCGATAGGGTAACTTGGCAAACGAATAGCTAGAAGCGCCTCGCGAACACGCGCAAGATCACGCGAACATACACGTCGCAACAAAAACAATTTTGTATTCGCACGTATTCGCGGCTTCCGAAATCGATCTCGCACGGATTCGCGCCCCAAATAACGCGCGAAATTGCAAAAAAAACGATTTTAGCTAAAATGAAAGCAATGAGCAGGTGCAAAAGTTCAAACTTAACATTAGTAACATTCAAGGTAGTGCTTCCTGATGGGCCCCTCCAGAGTTTGCAACAATTCTATGACCCTGCTATGACCCAAACAGCAGGCTCATAGAATAGCACCATAAAGGTCCTGTAAAAAAAAAAAATCACTGCAACAAATAGCAAATTACAGATAAGGAAGGAAGCAGGTGCCAGCCAGACTGGAACTTTCAAAATTACTGACACATTAATGAAACACAAATTAATTGATGGCAGTTGAAGAAGGGCAGGTGTGCTAGCTTTTTTCAACCACCATAATCTACAGTAATAAATAAACCTAATAGGTGCCTGTGAGGATGTACTAGAGGGTGGCATGGGTGTCCCAGAGGGTGGCAGTGGTGAAACAGAGGGTGCTGTGAACCTGTGATGATAAACCAGACGTAGAAACAACATAGTCGCGGCCGTTGCAAGCCGAAAAGTAAGTTCGCAATTGCGAACTTGTCCCAAAATCGGCGCGAACACGCGCCAACACAAAAAACGGAAAAATCCGCAAGTCCGCTAGAGTTCGCGGATCTTCGCGGATTGCGAATCCGTAAATACGCAAGTTCGCGGATTGCCAATCCGCAAAATCCGCCCATGCTTAGTGCCAGGACACAACCCTGCCTCACCCCCCGACGGACAGGGAACCTGGACGAAAGATTGCCGTCTCTCCCACACCTGACCTGCGCATAGTTGTTCTGATGCAGCCTGGCTATGATGTTAAGTAACTGGGGGGGGTACTCCTAGCTTTTTCAACACCTCCCATAGTTTCCTGCGCGGGACTAGGTCAAAGGCTGACCTCAGGTCCACGAAGACCATGTACAGTCTACCCCCCTCGATCCTCACCGTCTTCCAGTAGAGGAGGACGAGATGGAAGATCTGGTCCATGGTCGACGTGTTTTTCCTGAAGCCAGCCTGCAAGGGGCTCATGATGTCATTGTCCTCTACCCAGTCTAATAGATGGTTCAGGATAAGGCGCGCAAATAGCTTTTGGGGGACATCTATAAGGCTAATTGGCCTATAGTTGGCCGGGCTCAGGGGAGACCCTTTCTTATGTATCGGCACTATTTCAGCCCCTAACCAAGAGGATGGGACCGCCATACCTCCTAGTATAGCGTTAAAGAGGATAAGAAGGTACGGACCCCAGATATCAGAATGGTGTCTAAAAAGATCCCCGGGTAGCTTGTCCAGCCCTGGTGCCTTCCCCAGCGCTAAGCGCTCCAGTGCTATCGCCACCTCGCCTAAGGTAAATTCCAGGGCCATGTCCACCCCGCTTGGGATTTATTCTCATCTGATCCATAGCACATTGTTTTGCCACCCGATCAGCAAAGTCATTTCCCAAAGATACAGGGTCAAGGCCCTTCTTATGAGCAATACATTTGACCACTGCCAATTCTTTTGGTAATTGGATTGCCTCTAAAAGGTCTTGAACAACTTTTCCATTTCGAATGGGGGTACCTGATGAAGTCAGGAATTCTCTTTGGAGCCATAACTGGCCAAAGTCATGCACAACCCCATAACAGTACTGACTATCAGTATACACTGTTATTCTTTTGTCTTTTCCCAATTTGCAAGCTCTTATCAGGGCGATCAATTCGGCTACTTGTGCAGACTTTACTCCAAATAGATAAGATGCTTCTTCAATTTTGTTTAACGTGACCACAGCATAGGCAGCACTTAGGCCTCCGAGCTCATGCCTCAGGCATGAACCATCTACGAACCATTCCTCATCATGTACAGGCAAAGGAGTTTCTTTAATGTCTGGGCGAGGTTTAGTACTGAACTCTGTCAGATCAATACAGTCATGCTCATCATCTCCCTTATCTTCCATTACCATTGATTCAGGGAGTAGAGTGGCAGGGTTTAAAATGTTGCATCTGGTGATGACAATGTTTGCAGCACCCATGAGAATCCTCTCATATTTAGTCAGCCGACTAGGGGTGAGATACTGAGTTTTTGTTCGGGTCAATAGAATCACAACTGCATGTGGAACATACACAGTTACAGGGTGTCCCATGATAATGGACTCACTTTGTTCTAAACTAGTGCATGTTGCAGCTACTGCTTTCAGACATCCAGGTAATCCAGCAGCCACTGGATCCAATGTGGCAGAAAAATATGCCACAGGCCTTCTGGTCGTGCCATGTTCCTGAGTCAGGACTGACAATGCACAATTGTCACGAGTGTCACAGAATAGGCCAAACTCCTTGGAGTAGTCAGGCATCCCTAGAGCAGGAGCTGTACACAGACAATTTCGTAATTTTGTGAAAGCTGTTAAGCTCTCGTCATTCCATTCCACTGGGTCTTTTGCTCCTCTCTTTGTCATCTGAATCAGGGGCTTTGCAAGGACTGCGAATCCCACAATCCATTGTCTGCAGTAACCTACAACTCCGAGGAACATTCTGATTTCTTTCTGAGTACGGGGTAACTGCATATTTTGAATTATTCTGACTCTCTCTGAGGTAACTTTTCTGATGCCTTTTTCTATCTGGTGTCCCAGATATTTTACAGATTTTGTACAAAACTGCAATTTGTCAGGGGCCACTTTATGTCCCTTTTCACTCAGGTGATTTAGTAGGGCAATGGTGTCAACCACGCAGTCCCTATGACTTTTAGACGCCACCAATAGGTCGTCAATGTACTGGACTAAAACAGACTCTCCAGGTAAGACCAAAGTTTCCAGACATTTTTTCAAGATCTGATTAAAGATAGAGGGGCTCTCTGTGTACCCCTGGGGGACCCTATTCCAGACATACACGTGACTGTTGAAAGCAAATGAGAAAAGAAATTTGCTGTCTGGATGCAATGGGATCGAAAAGAATGCATGACATAGGTCTATCACAGTGAACCATTCAGCATCCCAGGGAATCTGATACAGGATCACTGCTGGGTTCGGGACAATAGGACAGCAAGGAACCACTATCTTGTTTACCTTTCTTAGGTCCTGAACTACTCTGTACTTGCCATTAGGCTTTTTGATGCCCATAATGGGTGAGTTACACGGGCTACTCATCACTTCCTGTATGATATTTGCTTCTAGCAATTTCTGTATTTCAATGGCAACACCTGCTCTCACTTCTGCACTCATTCTGTAAGGCTTGGTATTGGGGTACACTGCATTCTCTCTCATGGCTATTTGTATGGGGTCTACGTTTTTCATTAATCCCACATCCTTTCCTGTAAAGTCCCACACTTCTGGCTTCACTGTCTGCTGGAGTTCTTCAGGTAAGTCCTTTATAGTCAGTCGTTTTATTTCTGAATCAGGTCTAATTAACATAAGCTTGTAGATACCGTCTTCGTCTGGAGTTTGAATTTCGACGCCCTTTGGTGTGCAAAAGATGGTACAATTCATTTTGCACAACAAATCACGTCCCAGTAAGTTTACCGGACTGGTATCACAGACAACAAATCTGTGCATTTGTTTGAAATTTCCAATTGAGATCTCCATGGGCTCGGTAACAGGTGTACTAATCAGTTGATTAGATACACCCACTACTTGGATGGCTTCTCCCGAGAGGGGTAGGTTTGGAACGTCCACTGTTCTTACAGTAGAACGGGTAGCACCAGTGTCCAACAGAAAGGTGACATCATTTCCATCAACCTTTCCTTCGATGTATGGTCCGGACTGGTCTACCGGCAAGGAGGCGCCAAGTACGCACTCCTCGTCCTACCCTCTCAGGCCCCGTCAGTATTGGTCGTCACAGAAGAAAGTGTCATTCAGTAGATACTGCGAAGTTGCTGCATTTCTATTTTCATTCCCTCCCCAGACTTCTACGTCATCACCCTGTGGTGATTTTCCCTTAAAAATAGGTTTTGGCGCTCTGGGCACTTGGATCGTTTTTACTTGCTGCTGGGTCTTTCTTTGTTTTTCATTCTGCGTCTGTGGAATTAAATCAGGTGTTTGGGCATTATCGTCTGGTAAATAGGGACACTCGTCTCGCCAGTGTCCAATTTCTCCGCACTGGTGGCAGGGAAATTTCTTCTTTGCCTCTTCCCTGCTCATTTTGGGCCGGGGCTTTCCTCCACCCCCACCCCCAGGACCTTGGTTTTGAGTAGTTTTAGCCATTTTATTCAATTGCTTTTCCTGCTGTTCTGCGAGCTTTACTTGAGCCCACATGACCTTTTCCTTGAGAGCCTTTTTCTTTTCTGCCATCTCGTCCTCACAGTATTTTGCGTACCGTAGGACCTCATCTATCTTTTTGGATTGCCAACAAATTTTGTTATCTTTTATCCATTGACAAATTTCGGGCCTTAAACCGTTTACAAACCTGTAAATAAAATGTGTCATATCCTTCATCTCGATGTTATCTATACCGCTGTATGTCTTGAACACCTGCAACAGCCTTTCATAAAAGGAATGCACTGTCTCGTCCCTTTCTTGCGTGGTTCTATCTATCTTGGTCCAATCAGTTTCCTTTGCTGGCACCTTTGCTTTCAGATGTTGAATTACCTGATCATATTTTTTCATTACTTCCTTCGATGGTTCCCCTGTTCTTTCATCTCTCGGGTATTCCTCACTAGGCCAAGCTATGGCTATTTTACACTCGGTCCACAGATCTACAGGGACCACTATGTCGAAAAACCCATCCAGGTCTTTCCATAGGCATTTCTGCACTTTTACGAATCTCTCTACCTGCCTATACCAATCCACGGGTTTTTCTCGTAATTTCGGAAAATCATTAGTAAAGGATACGATATCCTGTCTGGACCATGGAACATGTACATATTTTCCACCTGGTACTTCACGCATAGGGCATAACTGTTCTGGTTTGTCAGCTTCCTTTAGGACAAATTCGGGAGTTGCCTGCCTAGACCTGGCCTCATCCTTTTTCTTGGTCCATCTGGCTTTCCATCTTTCCACATCTCCCCATTTTTGTAATACTGTCAATAGCTCTTTGACCTGTGCTTTCTTCCCTGAAACATTCAAGTTTTCCAAATCCTTGTCTGAGAAATCTGCCCTATATGGATTCTGCAGAGGTTTCGATTTTGAAATATCTATTCCCATGCTAGCAGCAGTGTCTGTCAGCTTTTCATGAAGTACTCGAGTATTTCGGGTGAGACTCTTGCAGATAAACAGCATTTCGTCTTCGGAGTAGGTATTTAATCTGTCTAATCCTACGTTTCCTGCCATCAATTCCTCTATTTCTATTCTCAGCTTGTAGAGATCTAAAGGTTTCGTTGGGGACGCTTGTTTTTCAAATTCTTGACTCCATCTTTCGATTTCTTCAGGAGTCACCAATGTGACACTCTTAGTACCTGAGGTTGATTCCATTTGAATTTCCCTCGCATTAAAAGGATTATGTCTTTTCTGCATCCTTTTCCCGGTATTTCTAATGGGCAGATCTAGCAGCGAGACCTCCGACTCGCACTCACTTGTCTGGTCATCTACAATTTAGGGTTCTGGTCTGGTCGGTGCAATGACGGGAGTAATGACTGGAGGGTTCGGAGTCCCTTGACGGTCCCCGTACAACAGAACCACTGGTCCGATAGTTACTGGGATCGTCAAGGCTTCAGGACTTGTATTTAGCTGGGACATTTTCTGTATTATCTCAGCTCTCTGTCTTGCTAGCGCTTCTCGCTCTTTTTCTTCTAATAACCTGTCCAATGACTTGTCATGTAACACCTGAGGGGTTAGAGTGGGAGCATAACTCGGGTAGTGGGATGTGTCTCACTCGGTCCTCCACCATAATTAGGTTTTTGGAACAAACTTCCTGTGCCTAAAATCCTTGGATCTTCCTCATCCTGTGGCTGTAATAACGGCATTCTGGGACCTAAGGACCTCTCCTCACCTCCATAGGGAGGACGAGAACAAAAATCTCGCTCACGGGAATATCCTGTCTCCCCACTAGCTGGCATTCTGGGGTAAATACTTCTTGTTTCTACGGGTCCTAGACTCTCAGTATAGGGAGGAATTAAATAACCCCCTCCTACACTTGCGGACCTGACCTCTTCCCTTTGTAGAGGTCTCCGGGGAATATCCCCTGCACTTGAAGGTCGGTGTCCTTCATTATAAGGAGGCGGACTTCTCATGCATATGTCATCTAACAATTCGTCATCCGATTCTCCGAGGGGCCCCCAGTGTTTGGATTTCTCTGTCCTTTCCCCCCCCCCCCAGGAGGATCTTCTGCTGGCATCATGGGAAACAGTCCCTCAACAATCATATTCTGTCTCCACTGTTTCATCTTTTTGGCTCGGGTTTCCTGCTTTAATTTTGGGTAAAACTTAGTTAACCCTTTATCCATTCTGGGCTTGTCCCTCTCGAAAGCCTCAATCTCCCATTCCTCCAGTGCTTCGTACTGCGTTAATCTAGGTCTGGGATGCAAATCATTCATTCGGGTTCTCAAATTGAAGAGAATTCTGCTGTTAAAGGTTCCGTCTAACGGAAACGCCAATACTCCGTCATCTTTCGTGTATTCTGCCCAATTTTCCAACCATACACAGGTATTGTACCCTCTATCGAACATCATGAAAGATGCGGGAGTATTTGGTGGTGGAATGACAACACCTTCTCTAGTTTTAATCGGCTTGTCCTTTTTGAAATAATTCTTCATTTTGTTTACAAGGGACAATTTTCTCTTATTTCCGTACATAATGTCGTATCTATTAGTCTTCCACTGATCTCTTCCAAACCCTAGAGATCTGGGATCGGGTCTAGTCTCTGGAGTATACGAGTGCCACATACGATTCCTGCAAGCGGCTTTGTTTACAAGTCACTCCCAATCCGAATGCGTCTTGTAATTCCGTGCGACCAATGAGGTGCACGAGTTCAAATATTTTCCGGCCAATGGGTGCGCGGCCCTTTCGTGAGACAGTTCCCACGCTCGGGCGCTCACCCCTCCCTTACAATTCCAGCTCCACTACCAGCCCGCTGCGTCTACCCATCCCAGCGCGGCACGGAGTGACGTCAGAGCGGCTTCGCGACTGACTCCCTCCTTCACAAGGTAACGGAAACTTTCTTTCTAAAGTGCTTAGTGCTTGGTTATTTAACAACGAATACACATTCGCCACTGTGCTCAAGTGTCTAGACAAGAAAGATTTGTTTTACTGCAAGTAAACTACTTCCATTTACTTTTCACTCACTACGAGTAGATCTCTTCTGCCTACCCTTCACACTAGCATTGGAGAACCTGTTACTCCCCTAGACTCATCCACTTTACCGGGATATATCCGAGACTAAGGTTTCCCCAGCGAGCCCCTTTGCTTTCACCCAAGCTCCGATGAACCTGCTACTCTTCCGATGCGACCCTCACTAGGTTATGCCACAGTAGGAATTTTGCCAATGAACCTCGTTACTAATATTTATTCAATCATACATTCAGAAAAGTCCCTAGTTAGTGCTTCCAGTTCTCCTTAACCTACACCAACTTTCCTTGGGCCAGCGACCTCAAAGCAAATGGATTCTATTCACCACTTGCTATTCAATTCCCCGGGGATTTCCAAACAACATATAACAATTACGAACGAATGGGTTAATACATATATCAATATAACAATAAGAAAAAACAGTTTAAAACATTTCATAATTTTTTCAAAGCAAACATTTCAAGTGGGTGATCAGTCCTCCCGAAGTGCCTACTCTTGTAGCAGCATCAATATACTAGCAGCTTCCGACTTAGCTAGACTAACTAGTCCTGCCTAACCTTTAACTATTCCCTAACCATCCTCGATGCTACCAGAAAATTACTGCTAGAGATCGCGGGTCACCCGACCAATAATTTCGCCACTTCCGGCTTCGGGCCCATATACTTCAAATCACCAGATACATTGATCGGATGACGTCACAATCTTCTACCAATAATTGTGAGTTCCTTTTCTAATTTCTAGTGTACCCGACTTACCATCCGCTGTTACGGGTACCTATGACCACAATGGATCAGGGAGCTAGCTGTAAAAGGAAAGTCAGCAAAAATAATATACTCTTCAATAAATGACTTTACTTTCATTAAATGACCACGGACAACTAGAAGTTTTGAAAGTTTATATAAAGTTCAAATCAGTTTGAAAATCCAACTTACATTGAGCAGATAGTCAGTTAAGCAAAAACATTTGGATTCAAGAGAAATGCGACTGGGAACCTGCTAAGCTAGTAAACTAATCATGAAAGAGTGAACACGGGTGATGAAGAAATAACTAGGGCAAGAATCATTTATGCTATGGAATGGGAAAACTTTAGAAATCTAAACAGTTCGGTTAACGTAAAAATAGGACACACTATAACTTCAGTAAATCTCTTCATTCAGTTTAGTGAGAAAATTTATAGAACGCATTAAACAAGTTATAAACTGCAATGGAGAAAAATGAATTGTAAAAGGAAGGGTAACATAGGAACACGCTATGAAAATAAATGCATACGTTTCATGAAATGCAATGAGTTGCGGAAAGCATGGAAAACTTATCATGTGCAAAGGTATGTCTTTATTGAAGCAAAAGACAGAAAATTAGAAAGGTGCAGTTTCAAGAGATTTAGAGCAATATTTACCTAGACTGGTGTGAAAAACCAAAACCTGGCCACGGGTCAGTTAAGGACAGGAAACCCTCAAGGAAGGATACCCCTCAATGGACAGCAGGTGCAGAATGGACACCCAGGACAGGACAGGAAACCCTCAAGGAATCAGGACAGGACCACCAGGACACGACCAGCACCCGCAGTTCGGACAGCAACGCCTGCGCTCCACCCTCTCTGCAGCTATCGATCAGAACCCCGATTGGGTTAGCGAACTCCCAGCAAAGTGCTTCGCCAGCACTTTTAAGGTTTAGTAAAACCTTAGTCTATGGTCAATTTCGGACAGAGTGCTCTGCAGCGCTCTGTATCTTCAGTCACACCAATCAGAACAGACTATTACAAGCCCTACTTAGCATCCTAGGGTGCCGCCTAGCAAGATTGGGGTTCCCACGAGAAGTCGCAGAGAATACAATGGAAAGAACACATTTGGTTACAATTGAATACAATCATGATGCCTTGGCTGGGTGAAGGTGCACTTTCTCATGCTGGCGCTGGCATCAACCTTCTTTGGCTTCGGTTCAATGTCACTGCACCATCTAGTGATTCTGCGCAGAAATGCCCTCCAAGATGGACTCCCCAGCCCCAGCACCCCTCAGTGTCGAGGATACATGAAAAGTAAGCGAAAACAAATTAATACATAGAAATAAATGAATGTATTACATGTCGTGACTTTGTACTTCAGACTTTACCATCAGAAAAATATACTATGCAATTAGACATTAGTAATATATACACGGACACGAGAGCAACTGCA
This sequence comes from Lissotriton helveticus, assembly GCF_964261635.1. Taxonomy (NCBI): domain Eukaryota; kingdom Metazoa; phylum Chordata; class Amphibia; order Caudata; family Salamandridae; genus Lissotriton; species Lissotriton helveticus. The sequence goes on from NC_136065.1 coordinate 1,920,996,264, forward strand.
CGAACATCACCACGTTAACACGAAAGCTGCGTATTACGCATGCGCCCCCTTTCCCTCCAGAACTACCTCTACGTAGAGTCACGTGAGTGTGACTAACGCATGCGCAGAAGCGAAAAGGCAAGCAGCGGCCATTTTTAGGGACGAGGATTACTTGTTTAGTAAAACACATAGGCAAGCTTCTCTATCATACATATATATCGAAATAAAAGATATTAGTAAGACGTACAATTCGTTACGAGGTTACAACGGCTTTGAGGTTCATGAATCGAGCAAGTCGCGATGCGAAATCTTGCTCTATCAGAGATACCACTCAAATACCAAGAGCACCTGCTCTTGTTTAATGGCGCCCTAAAACATAATAATCACATCACCAGGCTCGGTCCACTAGGTAGACCAGGAGCAACGTGGCCGGTCCTAGCCGGATACACACCACATCCAGACATTGAAGAAATGCCTGCACCAGATCTTTTAGCACAGCTAAAACAACTAATTAAAATACATAGACAATTAGTCCAATATGTAATGCGGACTTCAACAGTCCAACCAGCTATTAAAATTCCACAGCTGACCCCTCATCAGGGGAACACAAATAAAATTACACCACAGAACATACAGTCCTGTCTAGGTAAAGTACCCATTAAAAGGGAACAAATTCCATTCTGGTTAGCACAAAAAATCACTCAAATAGAAGCGGTTTTCCCAGATACCACCCCGGTTGAGAAACACAGGATTCTGACTATCTGTCTCCCAATGGGAATCGCACCACATGTGGAGGACTGTGACACTTGGGGTACAGTCTTTGCTTCAATTTACACAAAAACACATGGTGTTCCATCCATGTCAGTAATACCAGATGTGCTAAAACAAATTCAAGATGAATACGGTCCAGAACCTGCTTTAACTCTTGGTATGAAATTACTAAAAGACTTCAAACAGGTCTCGGCAATATTACTAGCCAATATAAAGGGAGAAGCAGCAAATGTGGCGATCCGCCAGAGGTTGAAAGAGACAGATATAGCAGACCAACCATTTGAAATTGCCAGAATCATAGAAAAATCCTATGAAGAACTAGGAAGAGATAGTTTGGGTGGGAAACCAGTGAAACCCCAACTAATTGAAAATCCTGAAAAGGTATTAATTAAAAATAATCTAAACACTCAAAAAAAGAGCTGGGATGGAAATAAACAATCCACTCCAAAGGAAAAAAGATTCCAAACCAGAGGAAGGTCTCCTCGGCGGAGAGAAAGATCTCCGGACCAAGGACACAAGTCTCCCCAAAGGGAGCCCTCTGAGAAAAAATACAACCTTAGAAATAGGGATAATATAAAGAAACCTGATAGATATCAAGATATTGATACACGTCCCTCTCGATCTTTTCAGACTTCCTCGCAGAAATCGGAAAGAAGAGGACGATCAGAACACAGGGAAGAGCACGTCAAGTCCAAAGACAAGGAACCTGCTCATCAAAATAAAAAGTTACAATTTCCAAAGAAGAAGGTAGCCAGTATCAAAGTAATCAAACATGCCGAGGATACTGAGGACACAGCTGAAAAACGGAGAGTGGGCTCAGACAATGCTAGACAGCGCAGCAGAAGTGAGCATAGCTCGCAAGATCCTGATGAATCATCTGGAGACAGTGGACACGAATGAATACATTCAGGTGGAAACTGCAGATACAAGAGTTAGCAAACCTCATAAAATATATGAAATAACATTGCGTATAGAGGGGGATAAGACTAGGAAAATAAGGGGTCTATTTTGGGATAATCTCTCCATGGGCTATGACATCCTTCTAGCTGAAAAAGACTGGCCACCAGAGTTTGTCAGGGAGTGCCCTCATGGCGAATAAATAATTATGCCTGCCTTCTCTAAACATATTCCAATACATAAAAAGTATACACTTGCAAGAAAGTGGGCAGTAGCACAAGCTCCTGCATTATATAAAAACCATGTGGGATGGGATGAGGACTCTCCTCCTCACAAAATCCAGTTAAAATCACAACCTACTGCACAGAGGCAGTACCCAATTAAGCAAGAAGCTAAAAAACAGGTAAAAGAGATCCTAGATCAACTTGAATACCAGGGGGTGATTGAAACTTGCACCTCACAAATGAACAATCCTTTGTTTCCTGTCTCCAAACCAGATGATTCATATCGTCTTGTTTTGGACTACAGACACTTGAACTCATGTTGCAAAACTTTTGCAGTGCAAAACTCACACAGTGCAGCACTAATGAATAACATAGTGCGCAAAAAAAAACAAAACAACATTAGACATCTCTAATGGATTCTTTTGTCAAAATATGGCACCAGAAAGCAGATATTTGACCGCGTTTTCAATAAATGGCGCGCAAAAAAAATTCTGTCGTTTGCCACAGGGGTTCAAGAACAGCCCAGGATTATTCTCAGCGAGAGTAACAGAGCTACTACAAATATATGATGATGAGGCATTATCTTATGTCGATGACATCTATCTAACAGATGATGACTTGGATACTCACTTGAAAAGAGTGAACACCATAATACTTGGGTTCGCAGCAGAAGGTTACAAATTCATCTTTAAAAAGTCAAGAATTGCCCATCTAACTGTCCTGTTTTTAGGATATGAACTATCAAGTGAAGGCAAAAGCCTGGCTGACAATTTCCTAGAGAAATGCGCTGTAATCCAAGCACCCAGAACATTAAAAAACCTACAATCAATTCTAGGTTTCCTAAATTTCGGAAGAACTTACATTATAAATTATGCAGAGAGGGTCAAACCCCTCTATGTTCTAATAAAACCAGATTTTAAAAGAATCAACTGGACTCAAAAACACACAGAAATTTTGAGATATTTACAAACAGACATGTTAGTTAAAACAAAACTACAAACACGTGACAACACACGCAATCTTGTGATTCGAGTCATCCCAGGAAGATGCGGATTCACATACCTGACCTCTAATGAGGGAGAAAAGGTACCAATAGCATACAAATCACACTTGTACACAGAAGCTGAAAAGACGTTCAGCATTAAAGAAAACATTGTTCATGCGGTTCAAACGGCTGTAGCAAGAGAAAAAGACCAAGCTGACGGTAGACGTATTACAGTCAGAACAGCAGAATCAGCTTTTGAGGCATTAACAACCCCATGTAATTTACCGACAACGGCATTGAATCCAGGATGGATACAATGGGTAAATTCTATTGCTACAGACAAAGTAAAGTACTATTTTGATCCGGAATTGAAGGAATTAAAATATCTAGAATATGAAAGAGAATATCCTCTGCCAATCGACATTCTGCCTTTACGACAGTACGCCTGTGTAATCTATACAGACGGACATGCTCAACCCTCAGTTTGGGGAGAGCAGGCATACAACGCCACATGCAAGATTGTAAAAGACGTGTGGCGCGGAGGTAAACTGAGACCTCTATTTACGAAAACACACTCAGTGGAAAATAATTCAGAACAACAAACTGAAATAATAGCGTTAAAAATGGCGCTAGATAATGCCGATCGCGAATTCCCGACACTTATAGTGTGCGATTCGTATTACTGCGTCAAATCATACAATAACGATTTACAGAAATGGATTCAAAACGGTTACAAAGATGACACAGGTGCCACAATAAAGCAGAAAGCGCTTTGGGACAAGTAGTTCTTTTACAGAAAGAACTACCAAAAACTCAAGTGATACATTCACTGAGTCATCAGCGTGATGGCGTTCACGTTGCAGGGAATTCATTGGCTGAGACAGCCACAGCGGCAGCAACTAAATCGGCTTCCGTAGCTAGAAAAAAGTGTTCAGTAAAATACATTGACGGTGAAACAGTGCTGGCGGTGAAAACGTCATCAAAAGGCGACTGCTCAGCGCTACCGATCAACTATCCACTCAATTATACATACATAATCGATGCAAACTCCGTTCCTTTTGCTCGAATCCCTGGAGTGGGGGATAGAGTAATTCCAAACACGGACAGGAGAAGCTTGTTAATAGCAGACGCACATATGGGTGAGGGTCTTAGACACCTCAAGCTTAAAGATTCTCTGGAAGAATTACAATCAGTGTACTGGTGGCCAGGCATGAGCCTGCATCATCACATTTTTGTAAAAAACTGCCCAGACTGCAACAGAGATCGCAGTGGCGACCGAGACGGTATATTACCATGGCGTTTCGCTCCAGATTGGATCAACAATAAAAAATAAAACCCAGTATGAATAATGCGTCAAATTAACATGTAAAGGCTATTTTCACTTATAATGTAGACCACCAACTCTCGGCTGACGTCTGAACTGTTATACAAAGATTTGCGAGTCTATAATGGCATATACGCTAGAAGCATGCTACGTTCTGACCAATATCTTTCCTTTAGCGCTCGAGCTTGTGGGGGGGGGGGTGCCTGGCCAGAATGAGCATTGCATTGCGGGACTCTTCTCACTTCCTTCCTGAGGGAAACGGGATGGTGTAAAGAAAAAACCAAGGCATAAAGCAATCTATACCAGCAAAGGTATTAGGTTCAGGAGCTGGGTGGGTCAAACATTTAATAAGTGTCCAACGTAGTCTTAATAATCTGCCAAGAAATTCTCTGAGAGGTCTCAGTCCGTACGAACTATTGTTTGGGACTAGAATGTTAGTCCAGGACTTAGATAGTCAGACTTCAGTGGTTAAAGAAAAATGCTTTGATATCAAAGATCGCTTGGCTATTTTACAGGACTTAAATGAAACAAGAAAGGACCTGAGCAACATAAAGTTGAAACAACAGCCAACAACCACTGAAGAGAAACCACCTGTCCCAGCAAGGCCTGTCTGGATTCCAAAAATTGGGGATCTGGTCAGAGAGAAGATCACGGTAAAGAAGGAATTTGGGCCTTCTTACAGAAAAACAGTTCCTGTCTTGTCTGTGAACGGGACAAGATCAGTAGTACTGCCGCCCCTTGCTGGTAAAAAGGAGAACCGAGTTGTATCCATCGACCTGGTTAAACCACAATCATGTGGCCGATAACAAATAGTAGGCCAAGTGGACTCCCAAGAAGTAGCAGAACACCAAAGTTTGCTACATCCACAGAGGTTCAAACTGAAAGACTAATCACATTTGAAAAATCTACAGTGAATCAACAAGGACTATGCAACAAAGCAATAGAACTTGAACCTCTTAAAACCCAAATCAAAACTTTTCATCAAGAAACACCAACCTACAATGAAGTAAGAAATGACTATGCTGATGAAACAAAACAAATTCCAAAAGCAAAAAGTAATCCAGAAGCAATTAGAACAATTGACAGAACGGCATCAGGCTACTTCATCAACTTCGATGATTTTTCTGAAGATCCAAGTGAACCAGAAGTACAACCGGCAACCAAAACTTTTGACGACAAAGCTGTGGAAAAGTAAATTTTGCCATGTTCTGTGTCCCTACGCCTCATCCATCATATGTTATGTGTGCATGACCAATATGCATATGTTATTCCCCATGTCCGATTGATGACGCAATTACAGTTGTGTCCACCTATGGTATGTCATTTTCCAGTCCTCGTGAATACTACGAATATCAGGCCTATGTAAAGTAATGTTGCCACGTTTCTCAGTGTGCACGTTATTCCATTATAAAGTCCCCGTTTCCAGGCCTCAAAAGGGCCCGGACATCAGATTCAGCTCCTGTCTCCTGAAAGCCTCGCTGAGGAGCGATACAGCCCCCACCTGTATCCTCGACCCTTCACTTACTTCCTGCCTCGCAGTGCCCGGTGCAGCCCGGCTCTGCCTCTGAGTCTGCCAAAAGTATGTTATAGTTCCAGCTATCAGTTCAGTCCTCCTTCTCTGCATTCCTAAGCTACTGAACTGCATCAATAGTTTCCGTCATTGTCTAGCCTATTCGGCTCCACGTTAGAGAAATACTGTATTAATGGTCATTTAATATTCTTCATCACGCACTACATGTAGAATAATGCATGGTCCAGTCTCAGAGTCAAGTTAGCTTTTCCCCTTATGACTTCTAGTTTATATCAACATGTTCCCTAAACACCAGATACCAGATAGGGTTTAGGTACATGTCGCCCCGACCCTCCAGACTCTAGTCTCTGCTCCTAGCACAGAGTTCATAGCCCCCAGCTTCTCCTAGTAACACGTCATTGCCAGTTTTCGCGCACCACCAGGTTAGAGGTCCCGGCTCCTTAGGTAGCCCCCTCCTATGTTTCCGCCCATTCATGACATATTCTGTTACGTTTTCATCACATGCCTATGTATACTCCCAGTTACACCTACTTTTACTGTTATCTCTCGCGACTGCTACGCGTCACGCCTTCTGCTCCACCCACTGTTACGCCTACTGCAATGTAATGCTATGTGTTTGCGCTATGTATATAAGTCCATGTATTGTTATTAAAAGTTAGCGCGCTCATCCCAGATCAAGCCCCGGCAGCTGCTGGGCCCCAGTTGTCCTGCTGGGCCCTGTCACCTCTGTTCCTATGCAGGTTGTCCTGATCCTGTCCTTATGCTGTAATAAACCTGCAGAAACTCCTACTACCTCGAATCTTGACTCTTATTTTATTGAGCTATCTGTTATTCATTCATTCATTCAAAAATAGATCCGGTATTATTTATTTATATACCACATAATGGCGCCCGAATAGGGACTTGCCCTTTCCCCACGCGTCGGTGAAGCCACGCCGACCCCCTGACCCTCTGCAGTCGTGACGGAACCATACCGTGCACTGGCAGATATTTCTGCTCCAAGTATCCCTCAGGCCCACGGAGGAGACGGAGGAGGCGGTCCAGCATCCAAACGAGACGGTGGAGGAACGCGGCGAGTCCCGACCAGAGCCCAAGCCGAGAGTCCAAGGTCCGAGGTATCCGGAGGCCCACCTGTAACTGAAGTCCGAAGTTCGTCGTCCGTCGTCCAGTCCAGTCCGAGGCCTTCCGTTCCGTGCTGCCCGGTGAGTACCATTGCTGGGGTAGTATCTAGACAGGACCAATCTAAATTGACTCCTGGTCCGTGGGTTGGTGGTGCCCAGACTCACAAACGAAGTGTTCACCTAGGTGGATACGGGTCTTGATGCGTTCCTTTATGGGACCGGTATGTTCCGTACTGTTACAGCAGTGCATCCAGTAACTCTAGTCTGTTCCGTTCTCGAGAAATTCTGTTCTATTTCTGTTCTCAGTATTTCAGGTAATATTCTGTTCGAACTGTTATTTATAATGTTCTTTATGTACTTTAATGTTGTGGTATGAGTGCGACGTGATTTTGTGTTTTCATTGTGTATTGTATTGTGTCCAGATTACAGTTCAGTCATGCCGCTCTTTTCCAAGTTACGTCAGTTAAAAACTAGAAAGGGTTTATTAGAAGAAGCAGTTCCTGTCCCGCCTAGGGACAGTCCAGGTCACTTTATGTATCAGAAACATGGCATAAGCGCCATAATGTATCTAGATTTATGGGTAGAGTATACCAAACAGTTAGAAGAAAAGTATAGATGGCCCGTATCGGGTACATGGGATGCCGAATGTATCATGCGAGTAGAAGAAGCATTATGGAAAAAGAAAGCCAGACAGTCACAGAAAGATGCCACCGAGTTATGGCGTAAGGAAGCTCATAGAAGGACCGAGAAAGAAGTCAGAAAGTCAGAGTTAAGTAGAGAATCCCAGGAACGAGCCCAAGAAAGAGAATTAATCGAGATAGGTGAACGAGTCAAAACCGAACAGTCAGACAGACAGAGGCATGCCCTTATTAAGGGTATGTATCCTCTCCTTGCCGAAGGTTTGCCAAAAGCGACCCCAGAGGCATCCAGTAATTTCCCGCCACCATTAGTTCCGACCAAGCTACGTCATAAACCGACCGCAGCTGATATTTTTATTTCGTCCTACTTGGACGACACAGTCCCAGAATATGCAAATCCTGTTCGCGCTCCGCCAGTCCCTGTAAATCAGGCACTTCCCGCTCCTCCAGACACCGGGGTGCCCTTAACAGCTCCCCCGGTCCAGTCCGCCATACAAGTCCAGCCCACGTTACAACTACCGACCCTGTCAGCACGAAGAATGTCAATCGACGATTCCAGTTTAGGGGCCGCAGGAGGAGGTCTTCCTCAAACCCCGCCGCCACACAAGCGTTTAACATTACTCGAATTACATGCTCAAGCGTTACAGCGCACGCCCACACATCAGTCTGTTACAGAAATCAGACAAACCCTTAACGAATGTGTCTATGATCCAGTTCCAGGCGAATATAATATGGTTTTATATTCCTTACGTGTAAGGAGAGTGACCGAGTATCTAGTCACCTTACCGAATATGAAAGAAGATCTAGACAGAATATATCGTTTCATCCGTACAGGGGATGATCCAGAAAGTATTGGCGAGATTATGTCTCAAAGGAAAGCCGAGATCCAGCTCATGATATTAAAGTTCCTGATCAATTGTCTAATAAGAGAACAAGATTACCCGTCTAAAGATCCCGCCGAAATGAGAATCCTGACAAGGTGGAGTGATAATATAGCCGAGGGTAAGCACAAGACCGTCGGTGCCATGGAGAGTATGTACAAGAAAATCCGTAAAGAAATAATAAAGATACACGAACAGCGTAAAGCAGCACAAGTAAGCGAGAAAGAAAGTATCTCTGATCCTGAAGAGGAAGAGAACGAGAATTCCGCCAGAATAGCGTATGTAGGGAAATCTAGATTTCCGGATCGCCATTTACGCCTAGAACCCAAGTCTATTTTTCATCATCCAGCACCAGAACAAGGTTCTCTAGAACAAGTATTTCAAGCTACCGATCACATTCTGAAATCACGAATCGGTTATAGTGAGTTAAGTACCATGCATGAACAAGAACTAGCCCGATCAGCAGTCCGATGGATTACTGATTCTACCACTTTTCCAGACGAAATAGTGGCACAAATGTTTCTGAAACTGCCCCCAGCCGAGCAACGACTGGTGGGTATGTATATGATCCAGCACCTCATTACTCTGTATGAGGATCAACATTCTGATCCAGGTCCGTTACACGATATCCTGAACGAGTCACTCCAGTATAGATGGAGAGGTCTAGGTACCGATTTAATTAGTGTCATTCTAGAACAGCGCCACAAATATAGAACGTTCCTGAACCCGCATTTTGTTCATGTCTCACCCCCAGAAAATAAATCATTCTACATAGACAGACAGAATCCGTTACGAGAAGTCCACCCAGTCCAAGGGGCGGGTGGCGTAATGCAACGAGTGTTTGTATACACTCCGATTTCCAAGATGGAACTCCTTGAAATGAAGAAATTAATTCCTTGTCATGACAAAGATCCAGCAGGGTTCCATAGAGAATTAAAAGACATGCTCCGTATGGGAGAATACACTTACCCAGATATCATTAAAATGTTAAAGGTTCTGTTACCCGCAGGGGTGTATGAAAAGTTGAAGGAAAAAGAATGGGAGGTGGGAGAGAAAAAGATCGATTGGGCAGCTCTAGAAGCTGAAGACAAGGCACGAGTACCAGGTACCGGTCTTGGAGATAAATGTAAAGAATTACCAGAATTATTGATTCAAGTTTTACCCAGATTATTGACAACAAGAAAAGAAGACTGGGATGCAATCTCAGCCTGTAAACAGAAACAAGATGAAGATATTAGTGATTTTTATTCTAGATTTGAAAAATGTTTCAGTATCAACAGTGGTCTCAAGACAAGTAGTGAGTCATACCCTCATCTTTTTGTTACTAAATTAGTCGAGAATTCAAGTCCACAAATTAAAAACCGAGTTTTGAAAGTCGAAAGCACCTGGCAAGCAAATACTCCGTCCCAGATGCTCCAGATGCTCCAGTATCACCAGAATAGAATCAGGGAAGAGCAAGAACACGAAAGAAAATGTATGAAAGACACGAAAATGAAAGTGCTAGTTGCACAATCTGTTCCTCAAGACAGTCAGAAGAGGGGTCCGAATCAAGCCAGTCATCCTGCAGCTCCCGTTAAAGGGAACTGCAACTACTGTAAACAGCCAGGTCATTTTATAAACGAGTGTGCAGTTCTGAAACACAACATAGCTACTGGTAAGACTAAAGAAAGACCACGTCCGCCTAGACAAGAACAAGTTTCACAGACTTCTCAGCCACCACAGAATGCACAACAGACAGTTACAGTACCGCAGCCCATTGCTGCAACACAGCATGTCACATCGCAGATGTACCAGTATGCGCAGTCTGAGTATCCAGAGTACCAGCCATATTCATGAAACAGCCTAGAGAGGGAGGTAGGCTTGCCTCTCATCGAGATACCTGTAGATCAAGAAGGTCCCTATGTTCATAGTCAAGTATTAGGGAAAGACAGAAAGTTTTTGATCGATACAGGGGCAAGTAGGACCACAATTAGTCATGCCGAAGTTCCAGGGGCTCCGCTCTCAGGCTCAAGAAATGTTTCCCTTGGGTTTTCAGGAAAGCCAATAGTTAATGAGATTTCCAAGCCAGTTACTCTAGAAGTAGGTCCATTGTCCCGTACTACTGATCTGTTACTTACTAAGTCATGTCCAGAAAACCTATTAGGCATTAAGACACTGAAAGAGTTAGGTGCAGTTATTTGCTGTTCCCCAGAGGGAATACGTCTGTTCCTACGTGACTTTAAGGGTCACTATGTATTACGAGATTTTGATTCAAGATTGTCTAATGTTCCACAGCATTTATGGGCGCAAGGTCCAACTGATGTAGGTTACATGCAAATCACACCCCATCGTGTGACTCTCAAACCAGGTGTAGTGTTACCCCGAATCAGACAGTACAGATTGCCACCTGAGGCTGTAGCAGCCTTATCCAAAATTATTGACGAGCTCATGGCTCAAGGAGTAGTTGTAGAAACTGACTCCAATATATGCAATTCTCCGATCATTCCAGTCATGAAACGTACTGATCCAAATGCACCCCCAGTATATCGATTAGTGATTGATTTACGAGAACTTAATAAATGTATTATTCCTCAGTACCCAGTTGTCCCAGACATTTCTTCCCTGTTAACAGCCATTGATTCCGAAGCCATGTTCTTCACTGTCATAGACCTTAAGAATGCATTTTTTAGTGTTCCAATTCATCCAGACAGCCAGTTTCTTTTCGGATTTTGTTTAAATGGAAGGAGCTATATGTTTACACGCGCTCCTCAAGGTTTCACAGAAAGTCCTAGTATTTACAGTCAAGCACTCAAGAGACAACTAGACAACATTCACATGCCAACTGACACTGCCCTGCTCCAGTATGTCGATGATCTCCTGATCACGGCCCGTTCTGAACGTGCATGCGAGCGAGCATCACTTACAGTCTTGTATTTCCTTGCCGAGATGGGGCACAAGGTGTCACCTTCGAAGCTTCAATTCTGTGTCCAGCAAGTGGTATACTTAGGGCACTTGCTGTCCAAGAGGGGTAGGCAGTTGACACCAGACCGTATCCAGTTAATAGCGAGTCTTCCCCAGCCCAGAACCCAGAAGGAGGTACGTGCCTTTATCGGCCTCACTTCTTATTGTAGACAATGGATTCCCCAGTATGCATTTCTAGCCAAGCCACTGATACAGTTAACGACACAGGAGGCAGCCGTATCGACTGTCCTCCCTTGGACATCTGAACATACACTTAGTTTCAACGAGTTAAAGAAAGCCCTATGCCAAGCTCCAGTTCTAGCTACACCGAACTACAGTAAGCCTTTTACACTTTTCGTTACTGAACGTGAAGGTACAGCATTATCTGTTCTCACACAAGATCAAGCAGGACAGTACAAGCCCTGTGCTTATTTTTCGAGCACATTAGATCCAGTCGCCCAGGCGCTGCCTGCGTGCCTCAAGTCAGTTGCAGCCACAGCACTAGCAATCAGACAAAGTGATTCCATAGTTTTAGGGCATTCCCTGACAGTACAAGTCCCACATTCAGTAGAAGTTCTTTTAAACCGAACACAAACACAGCACTTGACAATTGCACGTTTAACAGGTTATGAATTGACACTGTTCCAGCCACACATAGAAATTAGACGCTGCAACGTTCTGAATCCTGCTACACTGTTACCATCAGTTAATTCAAATCCAGACCCACATGATTGTGTGGAAGTAGTCAACATTACGACAAAGCCAAGACAAGACCTGACAGATATTCCGTTACCAGATCCCGACCTGACACTTTATGTGGATGGTTCATGTATGAGAACTAGTACAGGAGAACTAGTCGCCGCGTATGCAGTGACTACTGACACTGAAGTTATCGAGACACACCGTATTGATACTCTGTCCGCTCAAGCAGCAGAGCTAGTCGCTCTGACACAAGCCTGTGTACACGCCAAGAACCTGAAAGTTAATGTTTACACAGATTCACGTTACGCATTCGGAGTTGTACACGACTTCGGAGTGCTCTGGCAGGAGAGAGGTTTCATGACTTCTCATGGAACCAAGATTCAACATGGTCTCCTTATTCAAGCCCTGTTAGATGCCATACATTTACCGACATCTATTGCCATTATGAAATGCAAAGCACATACGAAAGTTACTGACATTATTTCCCAAGGTAATGATCTAGCAGACCGCACAGCCAAGCTTACAGCACAGACTCCAGACATTCCAGTTAACATGACACATACTCCAGATCCGATTACATGCATGACAGTTAAGGACCCTACTCAAGATGTCATAGATATCCAGTTACATGCTACTTCCGAAGAAATCAAGAAATGGTCTGAACAAGGAGGGGTCCAGACAGATCAAGGATGGTTAACGAAGGGTAGAGCCACATGGTTTCTCCCCGATTCTATGGTTCAAGTCATTATCAATACCGCACATAGTCCAGCACATTTAGGAGAAAAAGCTATGTTAGACAGTATCCAGAACATTTGGTTCAACAAGCATTTACGAGCTGCAGCCAAACAGAAAGTCCGTACCTGTATGATATGTTGTCAGTTTAATCCAGGTAAAAGTGTTCCGGTGGAACAAGGTGGTTTCCAGCCCCCTGACCACCCTTTTGAGGTCCTCCAGATGGATTATATTCAGATGGAGCGATGTCGAGGTTTCAAGTATGTCCTTGTAGTTGTATGCGCTTTGTCCAGGTGGACAGAAGCATATCCAGTCCCAGATTACACAGCCGCGACCACTGCCCAGCAGTTGGTTCGTGAATTTTTCCCTAGATATGGACTCCCTAGAGTCGTATATTCTGATAACGGTCAGCCATTCTCCTCAGAGTTAATGAAGCACGTTTCCCTTTTGTTAGGGTACCAGTGGAAGTTCCATTGTGTACGCCATCCTGAAGCAGCCGGTCTAGTCGAGAGACATAATCAGACTCTGAAAATCCGCATAGCCAAAGTATGTAAAGAAAAAGGTGTGGACTGGCTAGTAGCTCTGCCAGTTGCTTTGTTTTATATGCGCATGGTTGCACATTCCAGATCAGGTCTGTCCCCGTACGAGGTCGTATTCGGACGCCCCCCTAATATGTGGGGTACTCCTAGACCCCGAAGTATTACCGATGTTTCATGTAATATGCTGACAGATTACCTAGCTTCCTTGATGTCTGCCCTCAACTCATGTCGTTCACAGGTTGCTGCCGCATTTCCAGACAATACCGAGGTGGCACCGCATGAAATCGTTCCAGGTTCCCTAGTGATGGTCCGGAATTTCGACAGATCAAGTCCGCTGGAACCACGTTGGAAGGAGCCCCGTCAGGTCCTCTTGACCACCCGTACTGCCGTCAAGTTGGAAGGCAGAAAAGGATGGGTCCATCTTTCTCATATTAAACTTTTCAATGGATTGAAACCCGTTTCTAAAAACATTTCCCAGGATTCCCAGGATTTTAAAAACTGTCAAAACATTGTTTTAAAGGACTGTCCCGCAAAAGACATTATTACAACCCCTCCCTTGTTAGAGAAAACTCCGCAACAGGAGTATAAGTTAAAGCTCAGGTCTAGTAAAATAAGTCAGTCAGTTTGATTGTATAAGTCCTCCCCTAGGTGAAACGGTTAGACTGTTTCTGACATGTATAAAATAGACCCCCATAGTGAGAGAGTCAGTCGAAGTTCAATTCAATGTATCGTTTTTCTGAGTTTCGTATTATTCATTAGCATTTTGATTTCCTGCACCAGCTATGCGTTCTATCTGTATTTTCCAGTTCCTCATGTAAATATGTCTGCTAATGCTACAGTAGAGCACACGTTTAGTGATCTGCCTCCTCACGAATATTCATACCGCCTCGCTATGCGCAACAACTCATTTATCCGTATGTTACATTACTCACACCAGACCAGCAATGCCACTAATTGTTGGGTGTGTGGTCGACTCCCCCCTTTCCAGACACCGAAGGGAGTTCTGCCACTCTTTCCTTATCCATTCTCACACAATGGTTCGTGTGGAGCATGGTCCACGTTAACGTCATCCTCAACAGATATGTCTTTTCTTAACAGTACATGTTTTCCAGACAAGAAAGGTCTTCCCCACAGAACAGGTTTAGATCTAGAAAATGAAGTATATAATTTAGGTAATTATTCGTCGAATTTCATGGTCCTGAATGTTCAGTCTGATACTACTCCAGACTTACCTGCTATTTCAGTACTACCTGTAAAAGGCGAATTATGTGTCCGTAGTTATGGTTCCATACATGTAGGTCATAGTGAATGTACTACTGTTATCCAGTATAGTGACAGTGGGAAATCTGTTTTCAAAGCTTCACGTCATTCTTATTTTATTTGTGGTCAAACCGCATATGTTCGTCTGCCCCTCGATTGGGAGGGAACCTGTTACATTGCCTTCCTACTGCCACCTGTTTTCCTAGCCCCATCTGATTATCACAGAAACACACATCTAGTACACATTAGACATAGAAGGGAGTCCCCAATTGTCGATTATACTGAAACTACTCTAGAACAGTATACAGATTTCAATAAAGGTTTCTTCTTCTTTGTAGGACCTGTCCAGAATAGTAAACTGATCCGTAGGTTAACAAGAACCCTTGAAGCTGTAGTAAATGAGACTGCCTCTGCTCTAGGTAACTTAACCGAAGAACAATCTGCTATGAGATTTGTCGTTTTGCAAAATCGTCTCGTCCTTGACGTCATACTGGCCGATAGGGGCGGGGCCTGTAGAGTCATCGGATCTAGTTGCTGTATTTTCATTCCAAATAACGCGCCGTCTGTTTATTCAGCTATAACCAGACTCCATAAAATTGCCCATCTGTTACACCAAGATCCAGGCACCTGGACATGGTCCGGTTGGTTCTGGAATATAATTTCCGCATGGGGATGGAAAGTCCTGTCCTTTCTAGGTATTGCAGTAGCGATCATATTTAGCTGCTGCCTCTGTATACAATGTGGCCCTGCGATTTGCAGCATTTGTGCTACCTCTTGTATTCCTAGTCCCAAGCCCCGTTCTAAATCCCGTTCCAAGACAATTCAAGACGAGCAAATGGTACTGTATGAAATGATAGATGGTATCATGAAAATTGATGTTTCCTGATGGAAACGTAGTGACAAGGAGGGAATGTGGAAAAGTAAATTTTGCCATGTTCTGTGTCCCTACGCCTCATCCATCATATGTTATGTGTGCATGACCAATATGCATATGTTATTCCCCATGTCCGATTGATGACGCAATTACAGTTGTGTCCACCTATGGTATGTCATTTTCCAGTCCTCGTGAATACTACGAATATCAGGCCTATGTAAAGTAATGTTGCCACGTTTCTCAGTGTGCACGTTATTCCATTATAAAGTCCCCGTTTCCAGGCCTCAAAAGGGCCCGGACATCAGATTCAGCTCCTGTCTCCTGAAAGCCTCGCTGAGGAGCGATACAGCCCCCACCTGTATCCTCGACCCTTCACTTACTTCCTGCCTCGCAGTGCCCGGTGCAGCCCGGCTCTGCCTCTGAGTCTGCCAAAAGTATGTTATAGTTCCAGCTATCAGTTCAGTCCTCCTTCTCTGCATTCCTAAGCTACTGAACTGCATCAATAGTTTCCGTCATTGTCTAGCCTATTCGGCTCCACGTTAGAGAAATACTGTATTAATGGTCATTTAATATTCTTCATCACGCACTACATGTAGAATAATGCATGGTCCAGTCTCAGAGTCAAGTTAGCTTTTCCCCTTATGACTTCTAGTTTATATCAACATGTTCCCTAAACACCAGATACCAGATAGGGTTTAGGTACATGTCGCCCCGACCCTCCAGACTCTAGTCTCTGCTCCTAGCACAGAGTTCATAGCCCCCAGCTTCTCCTAGTAACACGTCATTGCCAGTTTTCGCGCACCACCAGGTTAGAGGTCCCGGCTCCTTAGGTAGCCCCCTCCTATGTTTCCGCCCATTCATGACATATTCTGTTACGTTTTCATCACATGCCTATGTATACTCCCAGTTACACCTACTTTTACTGTTATCTCTCGCGACTGCTACGCGTCACGCCTTCTGCTCCACCCACTGTTACGCCTACTGCAATGTAATGCTATGTGTTTGCGCTATGTATATAAGTCCATGTATTGTTATTAAAAGTTAGCGCGCTCATCCCAGATCAAGCCCCGGCAGCTGCTGGGCCCCAGTTGTCCTGCTGGGCCCTGTCACCTCTGTTCCTATGCAGGTTGTCCTGATCCTGTCCTTATGCTGTAATAAACCTGCAGAAACTCCTACTACCTCGAATCTTGACTCTTATTTTATTGAGCTATCTGTTATTCATTCATTCATTCAAAAATAGATCCGGTATTATTTATTTATATACCACAAAGCAAAGGAACTTTTTCATCAACTAAAAGAAACCTATCTGATTTCTCCATGGATTGAAATTTGGGTGGCATTTGGTGCATTTATCCTCATACTTTGGCTCATCATGGTACTATGCTTGGGACATTTCATTGAGGGAAAATATGCTACAATGGACACAGCAAGCCAGAAAATCAACTTGGTCCTTAAACCACACACATCTTCACACGTCGAGAAAAGAGAACTTTCTTCAGTAAACTTCACAGCCAATCCTATACCCGGCGGGGTAGCATGGGACAAAACTGAATATGAAATATATGGTCCAGTTGAACTCCTGAAGTATCCACACCAATTCAAGATTTCATTGAGTGACTTTGTAAAACCCAGCACATTTGCTGATGATTGGGACTTTGAAAGTATTAATGATATGATGTCTGATCTAGTGATGTCTGCTAAATTTACAGAACATGATTATTTGCAAGGTTCATCTAATTACGAGCAAATGTTTTGCTACAACCACTATGGTAACCATTATCTGCATAAATCTACCCAGTCTAGAAATGTTTTAAATTTTAACCAATAGGAACATTGTGCAACTCCACTAAAAGGTAGTTCAAAAACGTTTTATGATAAATATTCATACTTTTCAGGGTTTAACACAAGTAATGCAGAAACATTCTATTTCAAATTATTAAATAAGACAGGAGTGAAAACCATGCTTACAAACACAAAATTGATATATTCAGACTCATTATTTGAACAAATGAATACATTTGGTTTTGATTTCTGGAACAATAACATTGAAACGAAAACGATCTGGGGCACAAAAGATTGGCAAGTGCAGGGTATAGAATCATTGTTTAGAGCCTGCATGATCCCAGAACAAATTATCAAAGACTTAAACAAACCGTCTATTCCAAAGCCAACAACGGACAGTAATAGCACTACAGATGTTGAGATAGACGTAACCCATATTTTAAACCAAAACAGAACACATCCTGAATGGAAACAATGGTTGATCTGGCCCACAGACACGAATAACTGTCAAGACAGATTCCTGAACAAAATACAGGGGTTCAAATTGACCAGGCCAGACCTTAGATACGCCCAGAGACAACATCCAGGGATAGTAACTACTTACAGTGTGGGAAAGCTCTGCCTTCAATGGCTACATACCTCCACACTGGCAGAAATTAAGCAACACCTAACTTTACTTCAAGAAGGTGCTGACTTGCGTGATTTCATTATGGGACCACGCAAACAGCGTCAAAAACGTTTCATAGCGGCCTCTATATATGCAGCTTATAACGAAGCTTGGAAGGAAACTCAAATTGAGACAGCAGAAAAAATACGGGAAATTGACCGTGTTAATTTGGAAAAATCACTTTCTGTTGTGGACAATGGGTTAATGACTCTGTCCTCCAGAATATATTCACTGGACAGTATTGTGTCTTCAGCAATCGATATAATAGAGCAAGACTTACTGATGTTACAACACGGTCAGTCTCAATTACGTTCTATTGTACAGCTTGGCTGGACGTTACAAAATCTGCGTTCAGGCTATGTGCCTTGGCGTTTAATCAACACAACGTCACTATTTAATATCTTTAACCTTACTGATAAACAAATCAGTTTGGCACAGAAGGGTGCTGACTATACAATTCTGAGCATTGAAAAACTTGAGAGATTACCATTGACAATGTCAGAACGACCTGTCATTGAATGGATAATACATGGGATAATAAATATTCCGATAACGACTTTCCAGTTTCAATACTGCCAAAAATATATACAGGCAGGCCAGTATGAAAGGTTGGGTAAAGGATACATTAAGTCAACATGGAACTTGCCCTATACACACACATGTGTCAGTAATAAAGGACAGAGTGTATTTCTTGATGGCAATAATTGTGCAAAATCACTAAGCGGTATACTTCTGTGTCAGGGTATAAGTTTGCATGGGGCCTGTGAAGGGACTTCAAATAACCTTTCATGTCACCAACTAGGCGCACCTGCAACACAAATAGAACCATTCTTTAAAAGACTCTCAAACGGGAGTTACATTCTAATTGTAGATCACAAGTGTTGTGGCTTAATGCCCGGAAAACCTTATCTCGTAAGCGTGACTACCAGGGTCATGTGCTGTGAAAGAGTATTGTTCCCGAATGATGCTCCAGACAGGGAGGCAAGGTTATGGCTCAGTTTAAAAATCTCTTCGATTCGAATTGATACTTTAAGCAGAATGAAGACTTTGCTCCTACAGACGCCGACCCAGTTGACGTCATCAAAAGAAACGTATGATCTCCAAGTTGCAAGGACAACGGCAGAGATTCACAGTTATCAACAAATAGCCCCCTACACTTCGCAGAAATACTAAACGAAATCTTAAATATTTCTGATACAAATGGTATCGCAAGTGTATTTAAGACAGTTTTTTCGGGAGCTTTGACCCCATTCAAAGCCATCCTGGGTATTTTTCCTAACTTCGTCCATTCCATCTCTGGCGGACTTCCTCTCCTGTTGGGACTAGTAGCAAGCGTCCTAATTTTGCTACTTTTGCTTCGCTATGGCAAACCATGTCACAGACATGACTCCAGCAACAATGGAAGAAACGATCCTAGCTATCCGCTACCGGGACCGCATAACTAAAGTCCTTGGATTAGCACGGCTACGAGATTTAAATATGACTTGGTTTCTTTCATTCAGACCCTTGTGGCAGTCTTGTGTTATGCCTGTATTAGGGTGCTTGCTATGCGGCGAGGAATGCGTGTTGGACACCTGTCTCACACTACAATCAGAAGTGCCATTGGATGCAGAGACTTTGTTGAGTCCAGTTAAGGCTCATGCATTGTGCTGTCCCCAGCGGCTACCAGTCCTGATGACGGCATTCGTGGAGACTTCACCACTGCGATTGAAGGGTAGTGAAGTACAAGATGAAAGCAGCATCGATCAGGTACGACCATCTGTCAGCAATGCTGATCAAACCATCACTGAAAGCGATCATGCTCATGAATGCATGGTAGCGTCATTTTCCAACCTAGTCGAACTCTCACCAGAAGCTGTTGACTGTTTTTTCGAACATCTAAATGATATGATGTTTTCACCAGAACAGAAAGAATGACTTTGAGCAAACATGCACACAGCGTTCCCTGAACTCTGAATTTGGCCTTCAATTTTAAAAAACAAAGCCACTGAGAATTTTTTCGAGTCTGCTCCTGCAAACAGGAACTTTTTCTCCAACATCCAAAATATTTACCTTTTCAGGCACTTATCTTCTGCTTAAAGTAAACTATTCTTAGAGAACAGAAACTTCTATTTTTAGGTACCTCTAGAAGACATTACCTAGACCTCTAGGTTATTTACACATACAATTGTATTTATATGTGATGAAATGGTTTCGCACTTTTTCTTCTGTATTACGAGCCATTTCATGTGTTATTTTCGCAAATCATTCGTGCTGATATAAAAGTGCATCCTCTTTGAATGATTACACTGCTTGAATGCATACAGTAACTATATTCATATTTTTCAAGTGTTACGCTAATCCAATTAATGCAAATTAATGTATTTTGGGGCGGTTTTCAAAACACATACATTATTAGTTATGTTTACTATGCTTAGGTTAGTAAATATGGACATAGATTCCGTGGAGTGGGTGTGATGTATTTCCTATGGGAACTGTATCAATATTCCTGCTTCTGACCCTTGCCCGGTTAATAAATCAATAGTGACCATACGACGGCACAGAAACCCGCTTTCTGATTAGGTCATAGCGCATGCTACCACCTTAAGCAAGCACTATTCCTCCAGCCCCCATAGAAAGCATACCGAGTTCTCAAAACAAATCAAACCTCCAGCGACCTGGGAAATCCCCCGCAGCTATTGTTTTGATTTAGCCAAGAACTCCAGTAAAGAATGTAAGAACGACCAGTTCTTGTGACATCCTTATTGACGTATTTATGTCCATCCTTACGTCAATCTCGGCACCTTTCAGGTATACATATTACCGACATTGCCCTAAGCAACACACGGTGGTGGTGACGAGATTGGAGCAGCGCGACTTGCCGAGGAGCCCAGCTGAATGCAGAAAGCCCATGGACGCTGCCCCTCCCTTTTGACGCGCTGAGAGAGAGACGCTGCCTTTTCTCCTGCCGAGAAATCCAGCTCCGGCGTTTCCAGCCGCCCTCGCAGGCAGCTGGGATATCAAGTCCTGAGATAGAGATACCAGCCCTCCAGCCTTCTAAATCCCAGGTACAGGACTGAATAACCCCTTACAGAGAATTCTTGAGTCAGACCCTTGGCAAAGCAAACTTAACTTAAACTGCTACTTATCTACTCCCGCCCACGTATTAGGCTTAGGTCAGGTACACCGGGGTAGGCGTAGTTAGAAGCACCAGTTGAGTACGATTAGTCAATGTATATATGTATGTATCTATTTTATCCATTTTAAAGTATCATATGGCTAAGAAACCATATCAATGCTTTTACAGTATTATTTTATAATTCTGCTTTTACTGTATGCACTGTACTTAACTATAAGTATTGCAATACTAGCGATTCATTTCTCTTGTACGAGAAAAGAGACTGATCAATAAATAACACCTTTTTATTGAACACGCCCGTCTCTTCCTTTTCTCTACAATCTGGTGAAACTAAGAATGCACGTACTGACTGAGTAAAATAAGTTGTCTTTTGTTTTCACACGACTCTAGAGATATACTCTTGATTAGGGGAGAGCAAAGTTGTCATGTTCTATGGTTGTCAGAAACTAAATCCCTTATTGTCTATCCAGGGAGGTTAAACTCCTCCTTGCCTATTCGAGAAAGTTTCTAGTGAACTCTGAGCTAGCTGGCACACATAAACTTTAAGTCTAATATCGTCAGTAGAAGACCTAGTTAACCCCAGACCTACGTCTATACTATTGAAGATATTATTCCAATGCGCAGAGCCTATTGGGATAATAGGAACTACACTACAATTCCACAAGTACTGTTATCCTTTTCAAAGTGGGTTTATCTTGCAAATGTAAACTTCCTGATTTATTTAATTGGTGGCAGCGATACCAGAATGAAAATGTGGTTATGCATTTAAATGAACCAGGCTTTATTATTCCATGTATTGGTGATATATAAACCTGATATTCATTTTATTTATTGATAGAGCTATTCCTAATATTTATGCAACACCAGTGTTCCTGAAGTCCTATTTACTGTATTTATTCTCAACCTGAATCCCAGAGTGCTGTAACAAATGAAATGTGAATGTGCTTCCCCAATTTATCCCTATTTACAGCAGAGACCTTTTATATAAAGGAATCGTATTTTTCTACAGCAGTGGTGTGGTGTCCTTCTTTTTGGTGTGACTGTGCAGGGGATTATTATTGGGTCAGAGCCGGCTTAGCACTACAGCCTTCACTGCCTTGACACTTGAGCCAAGCTACCCCCTTTGTGCTGGGCTTGCCCATCGCAGGTCCAACATAGGGACAAAACGGGTGCGATGCTCGCATGGCTGGCGCGACAGGACACCGAAACCAGACCGATCACGGACATCGTCACCCCAGAGGGCGAGCTCGTGCGTTCCCAGGCGGAGATCCTTCTGGCGTTCCAACGCTATTACACCGTGGTGTACGGCGCCCCGAACTCGCTCTCTCCGTCGTCTGTCACCCATTTCCTTGACCCGTTCCCACTACCCACGATCTCGGATGCCGACAAACTCGCGACCGACGCCAAAATAGCGGCTTCAGAAATTACTCAAGCGCTGCAAACCCTATCTCGCAATAAAGCCCCGGGTCTCGACGGCTTCCCGCTAGAATACTATTCAACATTTTCCCCTTTAATGATCCCACGCCTGGCACCGGTGTTCGCGACGGCCCTCGATCAGGGTGTGTTACCCCGCTCACTACGGGAATCGGTGATCGTGACCTTTTTAAAACCTCACCGGGACCCACATCTTATGGGCTCGTATCGCCCCATCACTTTACTGTCTGCCGACTGTAAACTCCTCGGGAAGGTATTGGCAGACAGATACGCCCAGGTCATACGCCCGCTGGTCCACCCGGACCAGTGCGGCTTTGTCCCGGGGATAAACACCTCACAGAACATCCGCCGCGTCTTCCATGTTCAGGCCAGGTACGGGACCGATATCCTCGCTCCGCCTGCCTCATCCTGGACCTAGAGAAGGCGTTCAACACTCTCCAATGGCCATACCTCTTCTCGGTCCTCCACCGCCTCAATATCGGCCCTGTACTTATGGCGTACACGCGGCTCCTCTATACCGACCTGTCCACACTGGTCCGGATTGGGAGACACATCTCGGCGGCGTTTGAGGTCCGGCGAGGCACTAGGCAGGGGTGCCCCCTCTCGCCTCTCCTCTTCGCCCTTGCAGTCGAGCCACTAGCGATCAGGTTACGCCAAGGAGGTCTGGACTGGGGCATCCCACTCGCAGAAGTCACACACAGTGTCTCTATGTACACGGATGACCTCCTCATGTATGTCCGGGATTTTACGGCCGACCTCACCCCCATATGGACGGCACTTACCGAATTCGCGGACGCCTCGGGCCTCCGCGTGAATTGGGATAAATCCACGGTATATCCCTTTCACCCGGACCTGCCACCCCGCGATACCTGGCTGGGGACGCAAAAGATCTCATGGTCCACAGATGCCCCCCGATACCTAGGGGTCCCACTTTACCATTCTCCCGCTGACATCTTCGGGGCCAGTTGCTTTCTGGACCAGACTCCCACTGGCCCCGATAGGACGAATTGCCCTGGCTAAAATGGTAATGCTTCCCCGGCTCCTTTATCATTTTACCAACTTGCCGGTGGTCCCACCCAGGTCCTTCTTCCAGGACCTCAATTCCCTCCTAGGTACCCTAATTTGGGGATCGGGCCGGCACAGGGTAGCCTTGAAAACCCTTCGGCTTCCCACCACCCGGGGGGGCCTCGGAGCCCCATCCTTCGAGTCCTACTTTCTGGCGGCCCAGCTCCAATGGCTGTCATACTAGACAGCGGATCGGCACACACAAGAGACCAATACCCCAACGGGTAGGATTACGACACTGGAGCTCACCCGTCTTCTTCTTCCGGGCACTAAACCGCGGCGCACATATCCTCTACAGGTCACAGTGGCACGTCAATGTGTGCTCCGGGTCCACCGGATGTCCCCCAGGACAACCCCATACTCCCCGTTGCTCCCGTTGATCGGCTGGCCCAGGTCAGATTCATACTTCCCAGCCCCCATGCTCGCCGAGTGGACACGGTGCGGTGTTACGGACATGGAATCGCTCTTTGAGGAGGGTCGGATTAAATCTTTCGATCGACTCGTCGCCGAATTCGATCTCCCCCCCGGTCAATTCCTCCGATATCGCCAGCTCCTCGAATGTTTCCGTCCTTACCACAACCTCCAGACCGGCGAACCAGACACGCATCCAGTCATACACGCAATCCTGCACATGGGTGCAGGACGCCATTTGGTCACCTGGTTGTATAAGGTGATACGAGAACTCTCGAATGCTCCCCTAGTGTCCTTACGCACCACCTGGGAAGAGGACATCGGGCGCCCGTTACACGACTCGGAATGGATCAAGGCGCTTGAAGCGCCAAAACGTACGTCTAGGAACGCTCGTTTTAAAAAAATCCAATATTACATACTACACAGGGCGTATCTGACGCCGGCACGGCTGCAGAAATTTTACCCCACTACTCAATTTCTCTGCCCCAGATGCCACTCCCCAGATGCAGATTTCCGTCACATGTTCTGGAGCTGCCCAGACCTCCACCCCCTATGGCGGATGGTACACGACACACTAAAAGACCTCACGGGCCTCACAACCCTAGACACCTGGGAATCCAGCGCGTTGGGCATTTTACACATTCCGACCCACAAGCGCTTTGTATCCCTAGTGTTACTACTAGCGAAAAGATGTATAGCTATGCACTGGCGATCATTAGAGGGCCCCCCTATAGCAGCATGGACAGGAGCAGTATGTAAATGGGCGGCGGCGGAAGAAGACGCCCTGCGAGAGGAGGAAGCTAAAGGCGCCCGTAAACACCCCATCTCTATGGAATGGGCCATGCTATTGCATCGTTTCCGACAGCTGACGCGCCACGATGACCCGACCACGCCCACACCCACAACTATACCCACCCCGACAGACCCCCCCACCCCGCGAGCCTGCAGCCCCATACCAACGACTAGTGCCGGACGTTGGCGACCCGCAGTCCCACACTTCTACCCTGCTCCCGGGGCGATAGGCCCGATGCCCAATCTAACATAACGCTCCCGCCCTCTAGCAACCCGGCTCACTGTAAAAATGAGTCTTTGACCCCTCTAACGCCCTACCCCCATCTCTTCTCGATATGCCCGTGCAAACGCCCAGATGCTCCTTCCCCGAGTTCTGTCCCCCCAGTTACTTGGCAACACAGCCGTACAGCCTCTGCAGACCCACTCCAATGATCCCCATGATGTTGATTTACATGTTTGCGCTTTTTCCTTTCTCCTTGAATTTTTTATCCTACGTTTTCTAGCATATGTGATTACTTACATGGTCTGTACTGCTACGATAACGAAATGCCAATAAAAACAAGTTTAAAAAAAAAGGCCACTGGAGTCAAGCTATCCTGGCTGAAGACGGCTGATAGCCAGAAACCGGTCCTAGGATGCTTGATTCTGGTCCAGGGAAGACATGACTTGGCAGTTCAGGCTGGATTGTTCCCATGAGGCACAGGGCCAAGACTGATTTGCATATGGTCATGTCTGAACTGGGGTGGCTTGGTGAGCAAAATAACCATGGATTAAACCCAGATCTGTGACTGAGGGTGAATGTTTGCCATTGTGCAACATTCCGTCCATCATCTTGTGTGTTTTGCTGTTCACCCTATGTGGGAAGGGTATGCCCTGACGTGGGTCCCATGCTCACTAAGCCACTGGAGTCAAGCTATCCTGGCTGAAGACGGCGGATAGCCAGAAACCGGTCCTAGGATGCTTGATTCCCGTCCAGGGAAGACATGACTTGGCAGTTCAGGCTGGATTGTTCCCATGAGGCACAGGGCCAAGACTGATTTGCATATGGTCATGTCTGAACTGGGGTGGCTTGGTGAGCAAAATAACGATGGATTAAACCCAGATCTGTGACTGGGGGTGAATGTTTGCCATTGTACAACATTCCGTCCATCATCTTGTGTGTTTTGCTGTTCACCCTATGTGGGAAGGGTATGCCCAGACGTGGGTCCCTCACTAAGCCACTGGAGTCAAGCTATCCTGGCTGAAGACGACTGATAGCCAGAAACCGGTCCTAGGTTGCTTGATTCCGGTCCAGGGAAGACATGACTTGGCATTTCAGGCTGGACTGTTCCCATGAGGCACAGGGCCAAGACTGATTTGCATATGGTCATGTCTGAACTGGGGTGGCTTGGTGAGCAAAATAACCATGGATTAAACCCAGATCTGTGACTGGGGGTGAATGTTTGCCATTGTGCAACATTCCGTCCATCATCTTGCGTGTTTTGCTGTTCACCCTATGTGGGAAGGGTATGCCCTGACGTGGGTCCCGTGCTCACTAAGCCACTGGAGTCAAGCTATCCTGGCTGAAGACGGCGGATAGCCAGAAACCGGTCCTAGGATGCTTGATTCCCGTCCAGGGAAGACATGACTTGGCAGTTCAGGCTGGATTGTTCCCATGAGGCACAGGGCCAAGACTGATTTGCATATGGTCATGTCTGAACTGGGGTGGCTTGGTGAGCAAAATAACGATGGATTAAACCCAGATCTGTGACTGGGGGTGAATGTTTGCCATTGTGCAACATTCCGTCCATCATCTTGTGTGTTTTGCTGTTCACCCTATGTGGGAAGGGTATGCCCAGACGTGGGTCCCGTGCTCACTAAGCCACTGGAGTCAAGTTATCCTTGCTGAAGACGGCTAATAGCCAGAAACCGGTCCTAGGATGCTTGATTCGGGTCCAGGGAAGACATGACTTGGCAGTTCAGGCTGGACCGTTCCCATGAGGCACAGGGCCAAGACTGATTTGCATATGGTCATGTCTGAACTGGGGTGGCTTGGTGAGCAAAATAACAATGGATTAAACCCAGATCTGTGACTGGGGGTGAATGTTTGCCATTGTGGAACATTCCGTCCATCATCTTGTGTGTTTTGCAAATTCGTCAATCACCATGTGGTATTTGCTCTAGAAGATTTGAGTATTTACCACATGTTCAGAATATTTTCAGACCGACAAGTCTGAGCCAAAATTGTGATTAATGAATCTCAAGTAGTCTGTTCTGTCTTATTCTCAAATTGAGGACATTTAACCCTGATCAGGCACGCACTATAACTCTTTTTATTGCAACATCTAACTTTTTTTTACTGCAACGTCTAACTGTGATTAAAAATGTTCAGGCATAATTGGAGCAAATTATGTGTTTTCTAATTATGTTGTGCTTTGTGTGACAGCTTACCTGATCATTTAGTCATAAAGCAGCACACTATGTCTAAACAGGAGTGGGCAAAACTGGCATAATCCTCTTTGCCATAATTACACATAACTTCAGCAAAATTACTCATAATTATCCGTGCTTACATGAGAAGCATAATCCATCATTTAGCACTGTTTTCTTAATGGAAAATGCACCCTTGCTTCTAAAATGGACTTGAGGATGTATTTTTCGCTAAGAAAACAGCACAAAATGCTACAGGACGTAAACATCAGTAGTCAACAGCCGCTCGCTCTCTCTTGATTCATTGTTCCTGTGCTCCTATGGTAGGATTTTCCCCCCAAGTCATTCTTAATTACTCTAGCTGGCATACTGGCATAATTTCTGTAACTTTGCATCAGAAAAGTAGTGCATAATTACTGAAATTACTTCAATTACTGCGGCGTAATAAACATTTCCTCCAGGCCTAGTTTAAAGGCCCTTCCATCATCAAAAGAACCACTGGAAGTGACTCATTCTTTCTTCTCCCACACCTCAAATGGTGGTAAACAAGTATTATATCCAACTGATTATGCCAAATTCTGCTTTAGGGATTCTAGTAGGAATCTTGAATCTAGACTCTGGATTCTCTTGTGACCCGAATGGTACTTTCTAGCTCTTAGTAACATCATGTAAATATGCCTCTTGCCACAAGTGGCACTAATATTATTTATTCAATGCCCCTCACATATCTCAGTTTCATAGAGGCTACATCGATCTTGCCCTAGAGCAGCCAGTTAGTGACGAAAAGAAAACTTCCACCTGCTGTGACGTCCCCAGCACTATTCCATTTTGTCTGCTTTAACAACGTCTTGTTGCTTCCACATTTACCTTATTTCTAATTCCATAATGAACCGAAGAATGAGTTTGTGATTATGCTACATTAATAAACCTGAGATAATCGCAACTCTACAAAACAACTGTGAGAGAGCCAATGTCATTTCAATTAATTGGAAATTAAATGATAAATTAATGTGGCAGATCGACATGTTCAAACTTATGATCTTTATTATAAATGGCATTACATGTTTTCTGACTTTTTTTTATCCATCTGTTTACTAAATGTGTTTGTGAATTTTTTTAGCACCCTCATAGGAGACTGTTTACTACCCAAAAGTAATTCTCTGCTAAACAAGAACTGTAAAATATGTGATTAAGTTGCTACTTTGTTGTTATGTTTACCAAGTTAACGCCTGCTATCCCTCGGGCAATGGAGGTTCTGATGTCTGAAACTGAAATTCAGACAATTACTATCTTTCCTGGATGGTGAAACTGAGATTGCTGTCTAAGAGTTGCCCATTCATTTCTCCAGTGCTCGTCAGAGCACTTCTAATACTGAAAAGGTTTTTTCCAGGACAGTTTGACTGTCAGTAGCCATCAACCATGTGAATAAAACACCATGGAGCCCAGAAGACATCCCAAGAGCAGCCTTCACACAGTGAGAATGTATTGGTTTCTGATGTAATTTAGGTGTTGAATTATGTGCCTCTGAACACAATGGCATGCTACATGCATTCTTTAAGACTACAGTCACTCACTCGCTGCACATTTTTCAGTAACCACAGTTAACCTATTCAATAAAAACTGAAATATATTGATGACGTTTTATACCTCTGTCTGAGCATGCCTTTCTGCATCATTTTTTGAATTACATAAATCCCTGTCACTTCTCTGAGAGATAGTGATACTGGGCAGACAGTGCTGCAGGAAATCCTGGTAACCCCAAATCATTACCAGCCAGGACAGGTGTGTAGGGTAATCCAGGCCATGGGCAAAATGTTGTCCACCCTATGGCTCTGGTATCATTGGAATGGGGTGGGAAAGTGGCCGACAGGAGTTTCATTGTCAGTCCTTAGATGCCTATTGACTGCTTCCATGGAAATTAGTCACCACTGGTGATAGAGGAACTTGTTGGGGCGAAGGCCCAGGACAGCCCGAAAGCTGAGGGAGGGTGCTCGGATACTACTCCCAAACAAAGGGTACAGAGGCCCAGATTTTTTTAAAACAATTTTTATTCAATTTTATATTAGTATCACATAGGCATTTGACTAACATGCAGATCAGTGTTACATGTTACATATATGGCCCCTCTACATACTTTGCAGTAAATCAGATTCAACAGGAGTAATAGGATCAATGACTCAACAATTAAATCATAATGAACATTAAGCCATGACAGTTGTAGATTCTAATATCAGAAATCAAAGACAAGACAGCCGTCGCCCTCTCGTGTGTCCTCGCTGCGCACATGTATCCTCTATTTTAGGAGATAGATTCACACGAATGCGATATGGTATCCCCCCGTAAGTATCCTTGCACAGTACGTCACACATCCAGTGGTACATTCAAGTAAGGTGCTAGTCTCTTGGAGCTGATAAGTCAATATCCATTCTCATGCAGGGTGATCTTCCTGAAACACAATTGTAGCTCATGTAGTAAAGTGTCCCAGTCTGTAGCTTTAGGGACCCTGCCCCCTCCTTCGTTAGCCTCTTGCTGAAGTGCTACTGATTGAGCGCTGCCCCATTAAGCATCGCCATGCACTAGTGCCTCAACCTGGGTGACGTGCTGGCTTTCAAGTGCATGGGCATGAACCTGCAGACTCTAAGCAATGCTAGGTCTATGATGTGGTTTGTGGCGCTCCCTGCCTTCCTGTGTCTAAACAGTGCCAAGACTCCACTCGCCGTGGTGTATAGGTCGTCGCACCCCACGATGTCAGTACGTGCGTTCATTACCTTATGCTATAAGTTTACTGCTACTGGGGCAATTGAAAAATATATGTCATACCAGCGTCAAATCCCTGACATCGGGGACAATTTGAGGCAGACCCAAAACATTTTTGTAATCTCGCTGGGGTGAGATAGGCCCTGTGAAATATATTATGTTGCATGTACTGAAACTTGGCTTTACAGGACAGTTTACGTAGCTATATTAGTGCCCTGGCCCATTCCTTTTGTGTCAAGGCCCAGCCCATTTCATGCTCCCAGCACCTATGGGTTGGCACTAGGGGGTCTTGTGAAGTGTGTGCCGGGGCTCAAGTGAGCCAGGTGATGAGTTGGCAGTCCCCGCCTATAGTGTATAACGTATGAACCAGCGATTGGTGTTCCGGCTGTATGTCGACAATCTGCCACAGTCGGTCCATCTCTGCCACCAATGGGTCATAGGCCGGAAAATGGCCCACTGGCAATCCGCAGTCACTCTGCAGCTGCTCAAAAGGGATGAGCACGCTGTTTTGAAACAGAGCGCCTAGGTTATCCACTTTGGTTGTTTCTCATGTCATATGTCCCTCCCCCCCAACTAGGTCCTGGAGGGGCCTTATGGAACCTGTTTGATCCCAGGGGAATTTTGTGCCATAGTCGGCATCAGGAGCAGCCTTCTCCTGAAGCTGTTACACGCTAAAGCTTGTTGACCTCCTGGGTAATCCCTTCAAGTGGCAGAAGGGCCTCTTGCACCAACCGCTGTGCCCGGTCTGCAGAGGGCAGTCCTTAGCCATCCCGCCAGCCACAGGCAGGCCATTGCAGTTGCGCTGACAAATAACAATGTTCAAGGTGGGGGGGCCCTTTTTCAACTGGTAGCTGCAGCTTGTGTAGAAAGACTTAACACCTACATATATTCCATAGGAAGCCCCCCAACATGGCGTGCACTACCGGGTATATCCACAAGTAAATTGCGAAATAAATATAGTAAGCATGGGACCATCCCCATTATAGACAGCAATACGCTGTCCTGGACTGTGAGTGGGAGTGTGCTCCAGAATGCCATTTGGGGCCAAAGGGAGGCAATGGCTGTAGTAAGGTTGCCATCTATGAGAGCTTTTGTGGTATGATAAATATTGATGCCCAAATATTGGAAGGTGTGTGGCTCCCAGGGGAGGATTTGTGTGTTCACCAAAAAGTGCTGTGGCAGGCACTCCAGGAGAATCGGGAACAGGCAGGACTTTGACCAGTTCGCTTCCAAGCCCGAGGATATTCAGTCTTAAATATTGCGGACATATATTAGTACATCATCAATGTATAGGGCGACAGTGTGTGTCACCCCCTCTACCTGTATGCCCCCCGTTTAGCCAAAGGCTCCATTGCATAAAGGAGCAGGGACAAGGGGCACTCCTGGAGCGTTCCCCTGCTCACCGGGAATGGGAATCTTCACCCGAGCAGTGGGCTCTGTGTAGAAGAGTCTCATAAGTATCTATAGCCCGTCAGTTATGCCCATGGATGTTAGCATTGAAAACATAAATTCCCAGTCAACAGTGTCAAATGCCTTGTCCAAGGCCAGTACTATGCATGCTGCATGAGGCCAATGGGTACCAACTCATCACTCTGTGGAGTCCGTGGACATTAAGAGTGGTGAATCTGCCAGGGATGAAGCCATTTTGATCCGGGTGTACCAAGTAGGGAGGATGTTCCAGGAGTCGCACCACGATGATCTTACTATATATTTTTTTATCTGTCCCAAACATAGACTGTGGATGATATGACGTCACCTCCAGAAGGTCCCTGCAGGGTTTAGGGATGGACACGAGTAATGTTTAAGAAAGTGTTGGCAGAAGCTGACCCTCCATTAGCGCAGTCTTTTATAGTTCTTGTAGCTTAGGAGCCAAAAGGTCTTCACAGGCCTTATAGAACTTGACTGGTGGCCTGTCTAACCCCGGGGTTTTAACTGTGGCAGTGCCCCTGAATGCACCCCAGATTTCTTGCACTGTTATAGGGTCATTGAGCTCCTCCCTGTAAGTTGGATCAATGACAGGCAGTGTAACCCCATCAATGAATTCACAGATGTGGGCATGGCAGTCTGCTGGAGTAGGATCATACAGGATTTGGTAGTGGGCTGTGAACACTGTGTGTATGTGCATTTGGCTAGTGCCTAGGCGGGTCGGAGTCTCTATAATCATGGTAATGGGGATGACCGGCACAGCACTCTTCAGTAGCCATGCCAGCAAGCAGCCACAGAGGCCCAGATACAGAGCGAGGGGTATAAGGTTGAGACAACCTCAGTGGGAAGACCAGATCTGTCAGAAGAGGACCATATGACTTATCCTGGTGAGACCACTTCTGACCTGAAGGTGCTGCCTGTGCTGATCCAGAGGAAACTGATCAGCCACAGGATACAGGCCCTAGGCTTAGAGGCCAGTCTCAGGACACCAACCCTGAGATGGCAGGAAAGAGAGCGGAATCAGGGTGCCTAACTCATGGTCCTGATGCCCCCCCCCTTTCTGGGAAATTTAAGAGATGAGGGAAACCACAGGAGTGAGTAGGTGCCTCTTTACCAGCCCGAGGCTGAAAGTGAGACCTGCTCAAGGCTCCAGCCTAGAGCCTCAACCTGGCAGTGGATGGCCCGCTGAGTCCGGCTCTTAACATTGACATCTGTCAGTTGCCTTTGTTAGTTGTTGTCCCTTTGGGAAGAGTATTCTCTGGGTTGGGGATAGACATCTGAATCAAGGGGCAGAATCAGCCACACCACACAGTGGTACCATCTACCTACTGGGATGTATCTCTGAGCAAACTAATGTTAGGAGTCCCATATATGGGGTTCATAGCTGAGGAGAAGGGCTCCCCATGGGTGAGTGCAGCTACTCAGGAGTGTGCTGACAGAGGGATCCAACTAGATTCAGAAGGGCACAGAACTGACAAGTGCCACTGCAGAAGAGGCACGTTATCCACATTCTACAGCCTGAGCATTAAAGAAAAGCCCATCTAGGAAGCCGCGGCCGGACAATTGGGGCTGAGGGGCCACACCCCCTCACATTTAGTCCAGCAGCGGCCTGTCTCCTGCCAAACTCGCGGTGCTGGCTGGAGGAGGGAACCGGGGGGAGGTGCCGCCGCTGCTTTTGCCTCTCAAGAACAGTGTCTGTCAGGCTGAGCAAAGGTCGGCCTGACAGACACTGTTCATTTTCAGGTGAGCCAACCAGGAGCTAGACATGCGCTAAATGTGCAGGCTTCTGGCTGCCTGAGCTTCACTTTGCTGGGCTGAGGAAGTCACAGCTCCTGTGGGTGTGACTTCCTCAACTCAGCAAAGGACCTTAGACCCTCCCCCTCAGTGATGAGGGGTAGTGTCACTCATTGCCTCGCACCCTGGCACTGAAGTCTTAAGCCTTGAAGCGCCCAAGGTCGCGTGTCAATCAGTGACACTTCATCACAGAGTGGAGCGGGGTCAGCAGTCTCACTGGCCCCAATCCACACCGTGACGATGTAGGGACTGCTGCTTTCCCTCATTGGCTGACCTGGGAAAGTAGCAGTCACAAGCCTCCAGGAGACCTCTGAGGCAGAGCTGCAGGTAAGTGTCACTTTAAAAACAAAATTACTGTTTGGTGCGTGTGTGTATGTTCGAATATTTGGTAATGAGTGTTGTGAATGGATGTGTGCATGTGTGAATGCATGGTTGTGAGTGTTTATGTGTGTGTCCCGTCCACCCCCTCATAAAATTAGCACCCGCCACTGCACCTAGATATTGATTAGTCTACTCTAGCTTTTGGCTGGAGAGGGGTTATGTTGTACTGGGCCCATTCTGCAGGGTCACCCCAGATGTTTGCCTTCCTTTACTGAACCTTTTTTTGTATGTTTTTAGGACTCTGTGCACCTTTCTTTGCTAATCAGTGGTAAAGAGCTAGAGCTCTCTCCCTAAAACATGAAAACAATAGGTGTACACCTAATTGGCACATTTAATTTACTTATACATCCCTATTAAATTAAATGCTACTAGTAGGCCGCAGCACCCATTTTGCCACCCACTAAAGTAGCACTGTAAACACGTTTCAGGCTTGCCACTGCAGTCTGTAGTGCAGATTTGAATTACCATTTTGACTTGGCAAAATAAACTTTTTGCCAGGTCTGAACCTTACCTTTTAATACTTAAAAGGCACCCATAAGGTAGGCTCTAACCACTCATAGGGCAATGGTTGTGGTATTTAAAATGAAAGACATGTGTAAGTAAGTTGTACATGTCCTGACAGTGAAAAACTGTTAAAGTCATTTTTCACTGATGTAAGGCTATCTCTCTCGTAGACTAACACTGGATTACCTTATTACAATTCATAAGGGATAGCTTCAGTTTGGGAATAGCTAGAGAACTACTACTTCCACTCAAATGAATTATAATTTAATATCCTCTCTAGTGGAACAGTTGGGTGTTATGTTACCATGCTGAAAAGGCCACTTTTAGAAAGTTGGTGCTTTACTGCCTAAACCAAATGTGCATTTCTGTCAGTGTCCAGGGTCACATGACTGTAAATGGCTTTCCTGTGGTGTTTTTGTGTCTTCCTTCAAGAAATGAGGACAATAGGGCCTTGGGTGTGGAGCAGGTTGTTTCTCTCCTGAACTGATTGTCTTGGCGGTTGTACTCTACCTTCTTGAGCTTCAAAGGGTAGCCTTGTGGGCTTGCCTACCGCTTTCCTGGCTTCTAAGGGCTGCCTGACCTGCCATTGACAAATGCAGCTCACACCCGGGAAAGCGAGAGGTTAAACAAAGGGGTCAGCCCCCTCTCACAGGCTGGCACTCGGGATAAAAGTGGCACCTCCAGAAGCTCTGCCCTGCTGTATGAAGAAGGAAGACTGGACCTTCACGGTTTGAACCCAGACTCCTCGGAAGTGACTCCAAGAGTCAATTGTCTGGCCACCTGTTTGATCCACAGGAACAGAACAAGCTTCCAGAGACCTCCCTGGAAAAACTCTCAGCTGACACGCACCAATCAAAGCTGCCTGGACTTGCCTGAGCCCTGGTGCTACCAAGGTCATGCACCCTTAGTTGGCATCAGAGATTATTAGTCCTGAGCTAAAGGTGAGAATCCAGACATTTAAGGGTCCCTGCGACCACAAAGTTAACTCTTCGTACTGAACAATGACCATCAGGGACTCACATTGTGAATCTCAAGCAACAACGGCTCTTCTCTTTAGCCCCGACAAACCACTTCAGCAACAACAGTCTGCATCGACTACCAATGCAAAGCTCCAGTGATGAACGTCTCTTTGTGCCACAACAGCCACCGTCTGCAACAAACAACCTGCTATTCACACCGACAATGGTCCTCTTGTGCGTCCGCCAACTTGAACTCAACCTGCAGCTCCTCGCGTGCACTTGGACTTAAGTGGGATGAACCTGGCACCTGTATCCAACCCAGCTCCAGCACGGTCAGCCTGAACTAGTGTCTTTACCCCGGTCTAGTGCAACCAGATAACTACAAGTGGCCCCTTGTGTTTTTTGGTGCTATTTGTACCAGAAATTTTAAAAATTCATAACTCTGGTTCTATTGTTTGGATTTTTGTCATTCTGGTGTCATTTTATTTATTGAAATGGCCTTTATTTTTCTAAAATTAGTTTGGGGGTTTTCTTGTGTTGTTTTTTTATTTTATTACTTCTAGAGTGCTGTATAAATACTTACAGTTTGACTCTAAGTTAAGCCTGACTCCTTTGTACCAAGCTACCAGATGATAAAGCACAAGTTAATTTGGGGTTTGCTTGTGGCATCACCCTGACAGAGATTGTGATTGCTGCTTGAGTAGAGTTTCAACCCCCTCAACCAGTAACCCAATTTCCAACATGGGAGATCAGGACGGAGTGTTTGCGTCGGCTCAACAACATCTTGTAATTCTGGGCAAATCACTCTATCTGCCTGTGCCTATAAACATTGAATATAACCTTGTATAATTAAACTGGTGCTTATGTAAAGTGCTCCAACACCTTAGGGTCTAGTTTGAGCTATATAAAAACATCAGAAAATGGACAAAGGAGTAAAAACAAAGACTTAACATCAGTAATGACAAATAAATAGTAATTCACTGGTTGATTTGAACAAAGTAAAGCCAGAAAATCTAGATAAATCGTGGTTTCCCCGCTTAAATTGTGTGATCTTAGGCAAACATTTTATTCACTAAAACTCCCTCTTCTCTGTGTATGAAAACACTTTCAAATATGGGAATTCCACATACAGTTGTACAAAAACCTATTATGTTTGATATAATAGACTATAATGTTGCTCTATATTAATCTGTGCCATGTAAAGAGTTCACATGATAACTGTCTTGCCTTTTAGTTCTCTGATAGTCTATGTTTAAAAACTATCTCTTTTAAGGAGAACTTCTCAGTGCAGCTATAATGTGATTGATTAATGGTAAAACTTCCACGCGTTAAAAAAATATAATTTTTTTTAATTTTGAAGAGACTTTATTGCTATTTACATGGTGTTTGTGGTACTCTTTACATAGCAAACATTTTCAGGGCTTGGCTCGTGCACAGGCTCTAAGAGCCAAACCAGACCCTTGGCTACTCTGGCTCAGCTCTCCCTGTTAATTTGTTGGCTCGCCCACCTTTATGAGTACATGATTCAGGGAGTGAGTGAACAGTAGGTGAATGAATCCAGATTTGTTACTTTTGGCCACATTTCAAGTGCAATCCCTCTCTCCCTACCGGTTATTAATCTGGTGTCCTATAGTTAGAAGTGTGAATATGTGAAAGAGTAAAATGAGTGAATGGGTCAGCACACCCACACCAGACAAAGGTAGGGAGGAAAGTAATTGGCTGAGTTTGATTGTGCGATTTTAGGCAATTGAATGCTGAGTGCAGGGATAGGCTGGGCTGTGTTAAGTTATGTTAAAGAACATGTAAAGCGCATGGCTGCCCTAGCAACGGGGCATCCCAGCATTAGTCTCAAGAAAAGACAGCTGCAGAAGACAAGCAGAGAGGGCCACAGGAGCATTGAAGCAGAGAACAGCCAGGGCTTCAGGGCTTCACTGAATGACCAATGGTTCTGAATGAAAGTGTGGCCTCCTGCTCTTACTATTTTAACACGTGGGACACAGACCAAATTGAGGTTAGCTGAGCGCAGGGCCCGCGGTCGCAGATATGGCAAATTGGACAGAATGGGGGGCCACTGAAAGACTAGGAACTTATGGGGCATGCACAGGACCTTAAAGTGGACACATATGTCCACAAAGAGCCATTGCAACCTGCAGATGAGGCTAGAGACCAGGCAAAACTTTGACTGAGAGAATAGCGCCTTGCTGCAGCATTTTGGGCCACCTGAAGTCTTTTTATCACTGTCTTGTTAGATTCTAGATATAGGATATTACAATAGTCCAATCTAGAGAGAATGGTAGACTGAATATTAGCCCCTCGGTGTGGGAATCAAAGAATAGGTTTGAGCTCAAATAGAAGCCCAAAACACCTGCCTACCACCAATTTTGTCTGGGCTTCGAAAGTTAAAGCATTATCGACCTAGACACCTATATTGTTTTCCACCAACTTGGGCCGCAGAGAGAGCCCTAAAGAAGACAGCCACCAATGGTCACCCTAATAGTGGATATCTCTACCTAAAACAAGGATTTCTGAGTGAGAGCCTCCAGGGGCCCTAATACATCAGGCTGGCCCTAGCACAGCCCTGCACATGTGAACTTGTGTAGAAATGACCCTAGCTATCCAAAGCAGGCATGGATGGGAGGCTCAAAGGCAGGAGGTGCAGTGCAGTACAGAAGGTGTAGTGCACAACACAGCCTTAGAAACAGGTTTATCTAGGAGTGTGTCTTCAGTGGGTTGTGTGGGTGGAACGCCCCCCTATAGGTATTGTTAATCAGGTAACATGCCACAGAAGGCAGGCTGACTGACCCCTGCTTCAAATGTACAATGCTGTGAGAGAGTTCAGGTTGGGCACTCATCCAGGGCAAGCACTCGTGCTGTGACATACACTGACCACAGAAAGTCAGGCTCTGGCCTGAGCCGGACCTTAGGAGTCCTTGACCGAGGCATCCAGCTCTGTTATTCCTGAAGAATATTGAAACCAGATTCATTAGGGCAGGGGTCTCCAACCAGTAGCTCAGGAGCTACTGGTGGCTCACCCGCACCCTCAAAGTAGATCTCAGAGGTGAAGCCAAAAGAGATTCTGTGTATATTAAAGAAGGCAGCATTGCTCGTTTCATTACCCATAAGAGTTACAGACAGCCAAACCAATGGCAGGGCCTCTTGATAACACTTGTTGGCCTATTAATCAATCAATCAGGGATTTATAGAGTGCACTACTCACCCGTAAAGGTCTCAAGGTGCTGGGGACTTTGGGGGGTGGGGGATTTGGACAGCTCCGGTCATTCAAAAAGCCAGGTCTTGAGGCTCTTCTTGAATGCTTGAAGTGTGGGGCTTCATCTGATGCTGAGGGAGAGTTTGTTCCAGGTCTTGGCCACAATGTAGGAGAAGGAACTGCCTCCTGTTCTGGCTCTGTGGATGCGGGGGATCCATTTGAAGGTCTTGTGGAGGGTGTTGAAGCATGTGGAGGCTACGGCGTTAGCCTATGGGTCTGCCACATGAACCATCTTTACCTACTTTAATTCTACATAAGAAGTAGATTGGCCATGTTATACGCCCTGCTCTATCTGTCGCACCATGTGCGACATCAAAGAATAGTAGCAGCAGTAAAGAAGGCTGACCCACCAAAGTGTGAGCGCGTGGGCCATTCCACGCAACTTTTAATGGGTGAAAAGCTGCGTTTTCACCACACACAATCAACTAAACAAAAATAGGTACCCTACTTTTCAAACAAAAATTACACTGTATAACCGCATGGGAATTTTAATTGTTCATGTTAGCAAAAAAAATAACACTCTATAACCGCATGCTAATTTCAATTGCTCATGTTAGCAAAAAAGAATTACATGTGATTTAAGCAGTGTACAGATGCAAACATTCCCTGCCAAGTTGTAAAATAAATCACACGCCATGAAAACAACAAGGCTTAAAAGAGGGCTGCGCCGAAGGCATGTAGGGTCGGGGAAACCCAGAGCCAATCCGTGACTAGCATTACACGGGTGGGAGCCCAGGCTGAAAAAAAACCTAGAGATATTTAGAAAGAGGCATTCTGTTTCTGGCCCAAAATGTGCGGTAAACATTTTGTGGTTTAATATTTAGGCACAAAGAGCTTTGTCTGCTTGGCATTCTCAACAGAGATGTGGGGAATGCAGCAGCCCCCGGTGGAATGCTGCTGAGTACAGAAAAGAAAGAGCGAAGAAAGGAGCGAGAGAGAGACAGGAAAGAGAAAAGAGAGCTAAAGGAAAGACAATAGGAAGAGAGCGAGTGGAAAGATGAAGGGGTTCAGAAGGACAGCAGAATTAAGGGGAAAAGAAAGGAGAAATGATCTTGAAGAAGAAGGACGAAGAGAAAGGTCAGAGGGGAACAGGAAAATGAGAGAGAGGGAAAGAAGAGCTTAGATGTTCATAAGCAGAGGGAAAGGATGGGAGGAGAAGCCACAACTCAGAAGGGAAGGAAAGGGGAGAAAAGGAATGAACTACGAGGGAAGGAAAGATGATGACGAGAGGTGAAGAAAGAAGAAAGGGAAAAGTTGCCTAAAGGGGAAAAAGAATAGGAACATGAAAGGAAGTACATGAAACAAGCATTTGAATGCAATCGCGGCACCGAGCTGTAACTTGAGATGTTTACAGCTAAAGCACGAGTGCCGCGGCCCGCGATTGCATTGCAAATGGGAGGTGACACAGAGTGAGGGTGGCGGAGGTGTGGGGGTGGGTCCTGATGGGGCGGGGGAGCAGACCCTTTGATGCCGAGGCTCAGACAACAAATGGTGTGGCACACAGATTCAAGGAGACACCAACAGGGAGAGAGGGGGGGGAGGAGAGAGCAGTAATGCTGGGACAGTGATATAAAGTGACCCAAGAAACAGTGAGACACACAAAAGATCAGGGAACCACAAGCATGGACGCTGGAGTGGAATGACACGGGACACAATGAGGAGCAAGCTGCAATGCTGGAAAAAAAGAAACTGAAGGTGCGCGGCTGCTAAAATGAAATTGTGCCGAAGCATTTAAAATAAGCAATCACCCACAAACAAAAATGTTAAAATATTAATACTTCATCCCAATACAAGCAACAAAGCATTTTCAGACCGCATCGGGTGTTAGCGCTGAAGTATACAACGTAAAACAATTTACAGAGCGCATTAGGGGTTAGCTTAGTTGCTTAGTTCAAGTTGATGATCAATGCGACAAAGTTCTCAAAAAAGTACCTGGATGCGTAACGCAAAGTAAACAAAAGGCTTGCAAAAGGGGAGATGCATTGGTTCCTTGATCCGGGGGAAAGGTTGCGTCTTGCCTCAATGAGTAGGGGATGCATCGTGATCCTTACCCGTGCGGAGGTGATGCGTAGATTCTTGGCCTGCGTGCCCGTAGCGGTGCGCAAGATGGCGCCTTGATGCGATGATCCGGTTGCGATGCGAGAAGATGACCCCCTTGACGCGGCGATGCGATGACGATGCGTAGACGCCCTGGCAGCCTTGCGACAACTCTGTATTTTGGAGCCACGCCAGGCCCTGCGACACGCTTTTCTGGTGATGCGATAGTGACTCTCTCGATGGCATTCCGCTTCACTGGTGATGCGACAGCAGGCAGTTCGATGAACACACGCTTCCAGGGAGATGCGGCGAAGGCTTGCTTCTCCGGCGATGCACCGATTTCAGCATCGGCGGCGACACGCTTCCTCTCGGTGCGTCGCACTTCCAGCTCTCAGCGACACGCAAATGTCTGTAGATAGAATTCCCAGCAAGGAAATGCACTGGGGGAGCTGGAGGTGAAGTCTTTTGTCCCTGAGACGTCAGCAGGAGGCAAGCACAGTTCAAGCCCTTGGAGAATATTCTGAAGATGATGAAAGTCCTTAAAAAGTTCCTTCTCCTTTCCTTAGCAATGCAGCAACCACTGCACACCAACCCAGCAAACAGCACACTGGCAGAAGGGTCATTCCAAACTCCTGCAGTTTCCTTGGTTCTTCTCCTTGGCAAAAAGTTTCTTGTTCCAGAAGTGATCTAAAATTCTTGGGACTGGGTCCCAATATTTATACCCCAAAATCCTTTGTTTTCTGAAGGCAGAGATGCCTCTGCCTAGTCTAAACCAGTTCCTGAGCACTTTGTTTACATGACTCTTTCCTTCCATTCACTGTGCAGGGCAGAGACATCAGCCGCCCCACAGGAGGTGGAGCCAGCACAGGGGAAGGAAGGCACAGCTCTGGAGCACTTTGTTGACAAGATTCCTCCTCTCCTTTCACAGTGCAGGGCAGAGACATCAGACACACCACAGGAGGTGGAGCCAGCATTGTAGAGGGAAGGCCCAGCCCTATTTAGGTCCCAGGTGCAACTCCTTCCTCCCATCTAGTTTCAGATCTCTCTATTCACCACTGGGCTGCCCCAGCCTGTCTCCTGGAATCCCCAGCCCTGTCACTCACAAACCCAGACAAGGAATACACAACCTAGCAGAGACAGGCTTGGACAGTTAGGCAAGAAAATACCTACTTTCTAAAAGTGGTATTTTCAAACACAGAATATTAAAATCAACTTTACTAAAAGATGTATTTTATTATTCTGAGTTCAGGCATACTACATTTGAATTTCTGCCATGTTCCCTGAGTGAATTAGAAGAATGTAATAATCTAACTGCTCATTCTAGCCTATGGAGAACAAGTAGCCTTCAATAGTGAAAAACGAAAATGGCTGTAATTCACTATTGCAGAGGTCTTCAAACTTTTTGATGCTAAGACCCACTTGTCAAACTTTTTTAGGAGTAAGGACCCCCTCCTGATAAAAATGTCTAGAACCTGGTACTGCTCATCATCAACAACCGTAAACGCCCCCAATTACCACACACATTTTTTTTTACAGTAGCGAAATAATATTAAACCGTGTTTGGCAAACCAAAGTTCAGGGAGCGTGGGGGCGTGGTCAAAGGTATAGCTAAAAACAAAGGGCCTCATTTATTAGGAATTGGGGTCTGGCAGCACTGCAAGTCCGCTTGCTGCGCTGCCATATGCCAATGTAGTAGGGCAGGAATGCACCATATTTATGAAATACGGTGCATTCCTGTCCTTTCCCTTGCGTTGGTGCACAAATTGCTGCCTAGCACCAATATAGAAAAGGGGGTGGTGATGAACAGAGTGTCTGAATTAAGCAGACCACTCTTACCCAGTCCAAAGATCAGGGCTTGATCCATCACCGTTATTTAGCTCACTGCCCCATCCCAGCTCAGAACCTGGCTATATGCAAATTAGTCTGTCCCTGGCCCAGTGCATCATGGGAACAGGGCAGACCAAACTACCAAGCCAATTCTTCACCAGAAAGGAGACAAGCTGAATGAATGAATTGGCTTGGTAGTTTGGTCTGCCCTGTTCCCATGATGCACTGGGCCAGGGTCAGACTAATTTGCATGTAGCCAGGTTCTGAACTGGGATGGTGCAGTGAGCGAAAAAACGGTGATGGATCAAGCCCTGATCTTTTGACTGGGTAGGAGTGTTCTGCTTAATTCAGATACTCTGTCCATCACCACCCCCTGTTATGAATCGTTTTAGCACCAATATAGGCAGGATTGTTTTTGTGCAGGAAGGGCACCTTCCTTCGCAAAAATAATCCCAAGAGAAGTTTTCCTCATTCTATGTGAGGTGCAGAATGCAGCACACATGGCAAGAGGAAAACACGAGGAGAAATGTTTTCACTGGGGAGACGTACGTTTTTGGTGTTGCCCCAGGTTTAAGTGTTTTTAAAAATATGGGGCAGCATCAAAATACATGGGTGTTGCGGGGGAACACCCATGCAGCGCACATGGAACACCTCCTTGATGCAGAGTTAGGCAAGGCAGCAACTTGCCCTGCTTTGTCTTATTCCATATCTGTGAGGCCATGCAAAGCCATGCAGGGTGACTTTGCGCCGCACATTGGTATGGTTGAGACGCTCGCGCCCCCAGAGCGTAAAAAAAAACTGGTGCTCTGGTGGCGCAAGCCTCTCAAATATAAGCCCCCAAATATTCTGTATGTTTTTTAGGTCTTTCACCATCAGGTACCTACATATACAATAATGGGCAGTGTAAATTAAAAATACATGTAAAAAGTTGTTACTCAGTGGGAAATGCACTGCAGTACATTATAAAACCTCTATTAGTTAATGCACTGCATAGAACTGTGTGTAACCAGAGAGACGCAGAATTAAATCTTGGTTGGTTCAATGGAGACTAGTGTATTTTTAGTGCTACGTGATCACAGCATGTGACAGAAAGCACTGTGAGTATGTAAGTCGTTATTTTATACTTGCATTGCATTACACACAGTAAAATATAGACTGATACAAATTGTATAAATAGTTTTAAATAAAATGGTTCTTCCAAAATTTAGATTTTAGAAATACCAGGGCTTATGTAATGCAATTTCCTTTTTAAATAACTGTCCGTTCAACACCTCCTCAGGGGTACCAAGGGCTGTGTAAGTACAGTTATGATTAAAAGCAAACACTTCACAGCCCAGTTGTTTTTTCTTTGCACTACCACTCCAAAAAACAACTCTTTGTCATCACAAAGGTTGGAGTGATTCACCAGTCTCAAGCACCCTTTACAGTTCCAGATTAAATAATGGGGCACCAGGGCCGGCTTTAGCACTGGTGGCGCCCTGTGCGACAATGTTAGTTGGCTCCCCCCTCAAAGACCACCTCTGCCACAGATTCCCTCACTACCATCATTTGACAATCCCCCCCAAGTCTCCATAACCATTGTCTCTTAGATTTGTTTAGTTTTATGGCACCACTCATGCCCGTTTAAAGTGTCAGAACACTTTACATCCCACATACAGTGAATGGAGACAGCCATACGTGTGTAAATCAGTGTACAGGATTTGTTAAATAAGACAGAGGACAGCAAGGTGTAGGAGTCACATGTCATCCGTACAGGTATGTAGTATAGTTTAAGGGTCTTTGGTCTGGAAAAGCATGAATTCAGAATTTGAAATGTAACACCATTGTTTAATATTAAGAATTGATTTCTACCCAAATGTTTTTGCAATATCAGAAT
Source organism: Lissotriton helveticus (assembly GCF_964261635.1). Lineage (NCBI taxonomy): Eukaryota > Metazoa > Chordata > Amphibia > Caudata > Salamandridae > Lissotriton > Lissotriton helveticus. The sequence goes on from NC_136065.1 coordinate 1,921,040,168, forward strand.
AAGGAAAGACTACGCAAAACAAAACGTAGCTTTAATATTTTTCTTGCACTTTGCAAGCGGCCCTTTGATGACAGTAAATAGCTTACTGCTCTGTATTAGGATTTTAGTTTGTAAACTGGAAGCAACAAAAGAATCTCTCTGACAAAAACGATAACCCACTGACCTATTTATAGTATATGTACTTTGTGATCTGAATGCAACACGTTCATTGCAGTAGGCATATTAGGATGAGTAAAAACTTCTACTACCAGACAAAGCTCTCTCCAGGAAGAACATTAATCACTTTGACATTTTTATTAATGCTTTAAAATTGCTGGGACAAGGAAGGTGATCTCGGGTGCTTTTTAAACCATTAACATGGCGCCCCCAACCCATGTCAGCGCCCGGTGCAATGGCACCGATCACACCGCCCTAGAGCCGGCCCTGTGGGGAATATTTGCATTTCTTTCAGGTGGTCAGACACCCTGACACAAACGCCTTTCACGGAACAGGAGATTCAGTAGACTCAGCAGAACCATTTCAAACGATCGACCGCTCTCCTTTTCCAAAACCAAAGCAAATGTTTTGAAAAGGCTGGGGAATGCGCGACCCCCTTCTCAGGGCTCCACGGCCCCCCTGGGGGTCGCGCCTCACAGTTTGAAGACGTCTGCACTATTGGGACATGCTACACAGACCAGAGCATGTTCTACCTTCTACTTACAATGCATCCTTCCCTTGGGCCTAACATAGGGGTGTCTGATATGAAGCAAAGGGATGGTTTAGGGACTGGCAAGTGGGTGCACTTGGCCAAGTCTACATGGCAGTCACAGACTGCACACAGGCCTGAGACACACTTTTCAAGCTGCTTCTGTGGGTGGCACAACCAGTGCTGCAAGCCCACCGGCAGCATTTGATTTAAAAGCCCTGGGCACCCATGGTGCACTGTACTAGGGTCTGACAAGTAAATCAAATAACCCAATCATGGAATCACTAATTAGTATATCAATTTAACATAGGGAGCACTTACACTGTGGCACTGAATAGCAGTGGCACAGTGCCCAAAGCATTTAACCAGCAAAAACATATCAAAACAGAGGAGGCAATCCGTCAAAAATGGAAGGGAGACTCACGCCAATGATGCCAGGGCAAACAGTGCCTATTTCCTGTCCCAGACTGACCCTGCTACGGAGTCTGTGCCTGCTCAGCCCGGTATGGTGCTAGGGCTGCTCTCCTCGTCTCCCCTGCCTTACATTGTTGTGCTGAGGAACTGGACTGGACAACACCATGTTCATCTCATTGCATTGTGGCCCTTTGCTGACTGGCTGGCCCAGCATCGATTTTGGAAGTGGACCAACCATAAACTGATTAGCTTCAGTTCCCAGCAAGGCATCTGTGGTGAACATCAGTTAAGAATGAATGTCTACCTCAATACCTGGCTTGGTGGTGGTAGGAGGAGGGTATCATAGAAAAAGTGATATGAATGCTATGTTTGCCTTAAACAATTGTCTGACCCGTGATCTAGCATTGGGCATTTTTTTTTTAAATTAGGACCCACTTTAAAGAGCCCTGTTAAAAATATGTACAAAATGTAATGAACCAAATCAAGCACACAACATAGTACCAAAGTGGCAGAATACTATGACTTGCGTGCAAATGTGCTAGTGTATTCCATGTGACAGCGGCATTGCATTGTGCCACTTTGTAAACGCGGCGCTATGTTATGTGCTTGGCTTATTGTCTAACATTTTTTCATTGCTCCACCGGGGTTTGCAGCATGTTACTAGTTACGGGTGTGTGAAGTTGTTTTGCTATTGGACGGTTCTATTATTGAGACCAAAAATATTCCTCAATTTTACAAGCTCAAAATAACTTTTATAACTACGTCCACCCCGAACCACGCCTCAGCCCAACACATATCTTTTTAAGTTGGGTATGCTGTGTCGCTCTTTGGCAGATCTCAAGCTCACAACACCCCAAATATTACTGACTAAGCTATGCCCCTGTGTTTAGCTTTAGTGATACTCGGGAAGAATGGGAACATATGCCATGAAGCGACCATAACGGGCGAGAGGCCGGCCTTAAAGCCTGTAATGCAGTCAGCATGCCTGGCATGAACCAGATAAGGTTAATCCCTGGACTATCAGTTGAGCCAGTGAATAAGTATGGTTTCTGCTACCTCCCTGGGTTCTTGGGAGCACAGTGAGCTGTTTTGGTGCCTGTGTGCAGTGTTTATTCTAGCAAATGCTCGGTCTTTCATTCACTCATCTTCAAATAAACAGAGACATCATGCAGTAACTTCAAATGTGTTTTATTTTTATTTTAGGGGGAAAAAAAGATTTCCCTTTATCAAAATTCAAAACAAAAGTGCAATAATACAGAACTTTATATAATAATAACCGTGAATTAAAAAAATAGCAGTACAAAAAATAACCTGGAATACAGCAGGAAAATACAAAATACTATTCAAGAATATATTTTGCTTTGTAAATTAAGACAACACAAGATTCAGAAATCGGTGTGAACTTCCAATGCCACATATATGTTTTCCCTATTCATATTATTCGTAATTGTATTTATAACAAGAGTTATAATGTACTTTATTGTTCTTCATATTTATTGTCGACTAACATATTGTCAATACATTTTATGAAAATGAATCGGTTTGAAAGAGGATCTGGTATAGAACATACGCTGTTTCATTGACACAATATAAATTAATCTCAGAATGCATCAGTGAAAAAATACTTCCCCTCATTGCAGCTATATGAACCCAGAGCTCCCCCACTGTTAAATCGTTGTTCACTTCCTTAATAAGATATGACAACTTGAATATTTCAGTGCAGCCTGTGTGTGTGTGTGGTGTCGCCTGATGATTTGCTTGTTTGTGATTTCCATCTATTTGTTAAAATTTCTGCAAGCCAGTGATCTGATATCCTGCGCGCCTCTGTAAACTAATCCTGGCTAAGCAAAGGGTAGGTTGCATTCTGGGACTTGTAGTTGTACTTTTAACACTATAAGAGCAGGCTAAAAAATCCTAGCAGACATGGTGCTGTTAGTTATAAAGCCAGGGCAGCAAACGGCAGGCTATGTGTCTTAGCTACCAAAATTCCCCGGCCCAGGTGTGATGTGCTGCTCCAGTCCAGCTTTTTTGTTTTTTATTCTGGGGATTGTAGTCTTGTTTTACAATAGAATAAACAAGAGTACTACAAGTCCCAGAATGTAAAGATAAAACCTAGACTGGAGCAGCCCATGATGCCTGGACTTATGACACTCGGCGGCTCCGACATCTGCATAAACTCAAAAACTGGTCTCACTGAAACACTTGTAGAGACACAAACGCACACAGACACCAATTAGTACTCTAACAATGTTCAAATGCAGACCCAAGCACACTCATAAGTAACCTATCTCTCCCGCACCCTACAACATAATCCCAAAAATACAAGCCCTTAAACATACAGAAGCAAACGTTTGCAATAAACACAAACCTACACACGCACCGAGCCAATGGTTGTCACACACACAGATACAAACAAACTCTTGACAATTTAGGCACACACAACATACACACCTTTTCTACCAGTGGAGTTAATATGCAGAAGTCACACTTATTCGCCCATATGAGTCATAGCTGTCTAGTGCCCTAGTGGAACCCTGTCTTCAACCGCACTTTGCATTATGGGACATGTAGTTGTCCTTTCTCCATTCAATGTGTGCTATTGCAGCACACAAAGGATGTTTGTCTAAAGTCCACGACAGATTGATGGGACCCACACATGATTTGGAGATACTTGGTAGCTATGCAGGTTACAAAGATTTTTAGACATATTTCGCGTTAGGAATTACCTATTAAGCACTAGCAGTTATAAAGGAATGTACCTCATGGACAGCTTAGCTCCATATATGCACTCTTTCATTGACTTACACATGAAGTAAACATAGGGCAAGTTAGTGCAAATGATATGACTCCGTTCGGTACATCTAATACCTGGCACCTCACCAATCAGGTTGACTTTGAACACCTGGCCATGAACAAGGCCTTCAGCCAGTTCAGTCTTCTTCTTCAACTGCATTTTGCATTATGTGACTTGTAGTTGCCCTTTTTCCATTCAACGTTTGATATTTTAGCACACACAGTGTGTTCCCCTAAAAAGGAACGACACCTTGATGGAGTCATGAACGATATGGAAGTGCTTAGAAACTATACAGGTAGCAAATAGTTTTAGAAATACTACGCATTAGGATAGGGAATCAATTATCTATTCCCCATATAAACCACTTGCAGTTATAAAGGAATGTGGCTCATGGAATGCTTCATCTGCATATATGCACACCTTCATTGATTTATACATGCCGTAAATACAGAGTATATTTGTGCAGATTATATACATCTGTTCTGTTCATATACCACTTGCCATTACACCAATCAGGCTGCCTCTGAACACATGTACACCTACAAACAGCTTGTCATCGTACTTTTTGAGTATTGTCCCTTAAACAGAAGTAGATGTCAAGAAATAGAGAAAGAACACGCTGGAACATCCCTTGTGTGCTCTTGTCTTTCACCACATGTCTCAGTACGTCTTGGTAGAAGTCCGATTGAACTTTCAAAGTAATCGAAATTCAGACTGTCAATTAAACATCTGGCATTCCAGCTGCTGTAATTCTATTTGCCAACAGTGCAAATCTGTGCCAACAAAGGCCCCAGGTAAGCGATATCATTAGTGGTTAGGTTGTCCATTGTGGAAGCAGACGACTTGTAGTCTACCTTACCCTACTTCACCATGTGTGATCTTGGACACTTCACTTTGTCTCTGTGTGCCTCAGTAGCCATAGTTGTTAAACACGGGAGCCCGTGAAACAGGCAGAAGACCACAATTAATTGCTATATTAAAAAGTGCACAGGTGCTAGCTGATTGGTTGGTGGTTATTCATCTTGACATACGTGCCCTGAATACCACCATGCCAGTACACCTGCTGGACGCTTAGAACAGTCTGGTTTCCTTTCGCTGCTTCACCATCTAGGCATATTCTTCCTGCACTGCTTTACCATCTCCGACAGCTTCTCCAGTCCTTCCACCAGCCCCTCGCCATTGGTGGCACAGCAGGCCTGCATGTGCCACTCGTGGCCCAGCAGCTTCCGCAGCCCCAGCTCCTCCACTAGCGCCGAGGGACTCCGTGCTCCAGGAAGGTCCTGCTTGTTGGCCAGGACCACCAGCGGCACACCCCGCATCTCATCATTCTCGAAGATAGCGTCCAGCTCTGACCGGGACTCCTCGAAGCGCTCAGGGTCGGCGCTGTCCACCACAAAGAGCAGCCCGTCTGTGTTGGTGAAGTAGTGCTTCCACAGGGCTCGGATCTTGGTTTGGCCGCCCACGTCCCATACAGTGAAGGTCACACCCTTCATGGGCTCCACCGTTTCCACGTTGAAGCCGATGGTGGGGATGGTGGTCACAGTCTCGTTCAGCTTCAGCTTGTAGACTATGGTGGTTTTGCCAGCGGCGTCCAGCCCCAGCATCAGGATCCGGGCTTCAAGGCCATAGAAGCTCTTCAGCGCCTCGTGGAGTGTGCTGAGAAAGATGCCCATGATGCCAGCCAGACACCAGAGCTCCAAGAGTCTTCTGTTAGTATCTGCGAGTCTCTGGAGAACTGGGCGCAGACAGTCTCTTCTTTGTGGAGATCGCCGCCGTATCTCTCTTTCTCCTTCTGGTGGTAAACGTGTCTTGATGCACCAGAGTCGAGGTGTGCGTGCACTCCAAATCGTCTATTCCTCTTGTTTTCTGGGCGTTGCGAGCACACTCTGCACACACCCGCTCCATTGTCTCGCTATTTATAACGAAAAGCTCTCCTGAGAAGTGACAGTTCAGGTTTCTGCACCGAACATCATATTTCATAAGCTCCGTTTTGATTGGTTAACGGGCTGGGAGAAGTATTTCAACACATCATTGCTGCCAACTCTGTCAGTGGACTGCTGGAAGGCGACGTGCTGGAACCGTACACTGCTTCCTGGAGCGGTGTGTGACGTCACAGGAAGAGATACCGCGTCAAATGAAAGACAGGACGTGCTACCACCGAAACCGCTGGAGTCCCTCTGATTGGTTACGAACAGCCTCCTCCGAAATGTCAGTCAAATGTCTTCGGAATTTAATACAGAATATCTGATAATGCGAGTTGTTAAAATGTTATGTTGACCTTACACATACTCGCCTGCCTTTTTATATAAATAAATAAATATATATATATATATATATATATATATATATATATATATATATATATATATATATATATATATATATATATATATATATATATATATATATATATATATATGGTAACTCGATCAAATTAAATACCTGTGCCTAAAAAGAACGTTGGATTTGCGTGGTTTCTCTGTCGTCGTCGTTGTGGTGGCGTTTTGGGAGACTGCAGCTGCAACATATATATATATATATATATATATATATATATATATATATATATATATATATATATATATATATATATATATATATATATATATATATATATATTTTTTTTTTTTTAAAGAGAGATATCTCAGTGAGTCATACATGACAAGATGTGTGACGATGTGTTGTAAAATTCGGGATCTGCCACACATTTCAAGTATACCTCTTCTTGGTGTGGAGGGGCTCCTCCACACAAGCTGAGGAATTTGTTGAAGCACTCAATACCAACACTCTAAACCTGAGATTTACATCAGAAATCAGTACAAATGAAGTGCACTATCTTGACTTAAGAGTCTACGTACATCAGGGTAAACTAGAGACTAGTCTCTATCGCAAGCCAACAGCAGGCAATAGTATTTTGCACTACGAGAGTGGCCATCCCTCGAGTTTGATCCGTAGCATCCCCTATGGGGAGCTACTGAGATTAAGACGGAATTGTTCTCTGGAGTCCGAATTCGCCAGAGCTGCACATGATAGCATTGCCAGATTTTGAGCTAGGGGCTACGCACAATCTCTTCTTGACAGTACTTACAAGAGAGTATTAAAGATCCCAAGAAAAAATCTTTTTTCTCCAAAGCCCCCCTCTGTGGAAGATACGGATTCCAGATCAAAATTCCGCCTAATAACAACTTTTTCGGATGAGGTTCCTCAATTGAGACATATTCTTATGAGGAACTGGCACATCCTACAAACTGACCCCATCATAGGGAGTGATGTTCCAACTAAACCTCTCATAACCTTTAGAAGGTCTAAGTCAATTAAAGATACGGTAGTGCAAAGTCATCTATTGCCGTTCCCAGCTAAATCCACAGGAACTCTCAAAGAAATGGAGGGATTTTTTCCATGTGGAAAATGTAAAGCCTGTGAAAGTAGCAGAAGAACATTAACCTATAAGGTTCCAGGACTCAGTCAACCTAGACGTATTAACAAATTCATCACATGTACAACTCCTTTTGTGGTATACTGTCTAGTTTGCCCGTGCGGTCTCCAGTATATTGGGAGTACAATGAATAACGTGAAACTTCGGATACTGGAACACCAAAGGGCAATTATGAATAAAGATCCAAACTACCCTGTTGCACGCCATTTTGCCGAGAAACACGGAAGCAATAGGGAACTGCTCCGTTTTTTCGGGATTGACCATGTGCCTCAGAACCCCAGAGGTGGAGACAGAGTACTCCGTCTCCGCAGACTTGAATCTAGATTCATAATAGATCTGCAAACCAAACAGCCTCAGGGACTGAACATAGGAGAAGAAATGACAGTACACCTCGGAAGATAAAGCATGATAGCCATCGTAGCCTTTTATAACTAGGATGAAACTGTAATGAATTATAACATCTGCATTTTAAAAGGCACACATTATTGGGTTGAAGCTTCTTTTTCCTTTTCTTTTCCTTCTCCAATGCTTTTTCCTCCCACTTCTGCGTCCTTCCCTCCCTCCCATCCTTTGTTCTCCTATTATTTATGATAATTCTTTTCTCCCCTACCATTCTATTCTCAGAAAATATATAGAGAAATTTTCTACTTTTTTGCGAACCAGTTCTTAAGACATTTAAGTTGTATCTAAAAAAGAATAGGATAATCTGGTCAACTTAATTGAATGACCTGAGATAATGTTGAACTTATTGTGGTTTTGCAATTCTAAGATCATTTCTTGTAAATTTTGTAAATATTATGCCTTGCTAATTTTGCTGGGTAATTTTCAATTGAGTATAAGTTGAATGCTATGGGAGCTATGCCGATCCACGGCTAGATTTTGTTTTGTCTTGTCTCTATGTTTTCCACACAGCGTGATGCCTTTTAATAGAATTGTGATCTTTGGTCACGGGGTAGATATGCCAGACTTATGCCGATACACGGCAATATCTTATGTTTTCTGGCAGTGGCATAAACAATATGGGTACATAAATAGAAAAACGAGTACTAGGAAATTATAGCTAACGATTTTGTATATCTGAATACAATTATGATAGAATTATTGTATATTATTTGTATATATGTCGCTAGTAAATCTTCTTTTCTCCTATGTAAATATGGCTGCCACAATCACCCCATATCTGCGTTTGAATTAACATCCATATAATTTTCGCTAAGTCCGCTTTTTGTTTCTGTAGCACATGGTACAAATAAGCGTCATAGACCTTAGGTCGGTGACACTGAAGAAGGACTAAAAGTTCGAAACGCGTCTGTCATCTGTGTTGTGTGCTGAATAAAGACACTTTGCCTAAACCTGGAGTGCTTTAACTCTCTTTCTGGAATGAGAGGGGGACCCTGGAGCTTTTATATATATATATATATATATATATATGGTAACTCGATCAAATTAAATACCTGTGCCTAAAAAGAACGTTGGATTTGCGTGGTTTCTCTGTCGTCGTCGTTGTGGTGGCGTTTTGGGAGACTGCAGCTGCAACATATATATATATATATATATATATATATATATATATATATATATATATATATATATATATTACCTACTGGCGGTCGCCAGTAGGTATATATAGTTAGGATTTTTTCTCTATGGGATTTTTGAAAATTCTATGTCTAATAACTTTGGCGTTTGTGGACGGAATTGGCTGAAATTTTCAGGAAAATGGCACATTTTGTTTCTGAGCAGCCCTTGAAAATTTGGGGGGGGTTCGTCAAGGGGGGGCCGAGAAAAAAGGGGGGTCCCAAAACGTGTTTTTAACATTGAGTTTTCCATAGGGCGGTTGGCCTCACTTTTAGCCCGAACGGCTGAATGGATTTGCACGAAACTTGGCAAAATTGTAGGGACTGGTAGCCCGATGTGCCTTTTGTAGGTCTCAATATATGTGCTACAGTGGATTTTGAGAAATTAACGTTTAAAAAAAGATATATATCTGTAACAGCGGACCGGGCAGCGCTCCAGTTCGCGTACTTTGCGCGCAACGGAGCTTTGTGAAGCGAAGCTGATTGGTTCTCCGGCGTCTGTAAACATTCCAAACAGTCCGTAGCGGCCGCCATCTTGTCTCTCGGTAGGATCGAGAGACAAGCGGAGGCCAAACCGAAGGGGCAAATGACCATAAGGGGGCATAGTAGATCCTCCCTGACCGTTTAGGTTTGATGTGGAGGTTTTAAAAGGGCCCCGCAGGGCAAAAAAAAAAAAAAAAATAATAATCGAACAGCTGAATGGATTTGCACGAAACTTGGCAAAATTGTAGGGACTGGTAGCCCGATGTGCCTTTGCTAGATCTCAATATATGTGCTCCAGTGGATTTTGAGAAATTAACGTTCAAAAAAAGATATATATCTGTAACAGCGCACCGCTTCGCGTACTTTTCGCGTTACGGAGCTTTGCGAAGCGAAGCTGATTGGCTCTCCGGTGTCTGTAAACATTCCAAACAGTCCGTAGCGGCCGCCATCTTGTCTCTCGGTAGGATCGAGAGACAAGAGGAGGCCAAAGCGAAGGGGCAAATGACCATAAGGGGGCATAGTAGATCCTCGCTGACCCCCTAGGTTTGATGTGGAGGTTTTAAAAGGGCCCCGCGGGGCAAAAAAAAAAAATAATAATAATAATCGAACGGCTGAATGGATTTGCACGAAACTTGGTAAAATATTAGGGACTGGTAGCCCGATGTGCCTTTGCTAGGTCTCAATATATGTGCTTCAGTGCATTTTGAGAAATTAACGTTCCAAAACAAGATATATATCTGTAACAGCGCTCCGCTTCGCGGAGATAAAATTATATCTGTATTACCTAGCTGTTGCTAACACCAGTTAGCGACGGCTAGTAGGAGATAGCGACCATCTTGGGCCCCACTTTGCATGTGAGTGATATTTATCACTAATGACTTGCAAAGTGGGCATGCCAAGATGTTAGCGACTGGAAACAGTCGCTAACATCGCTATCTCCTATTATTAACTTTTGGAAATATTCGAGATAAGCGCGAATATCTCCAAAAGCTAGCACCTGCCCTGAGCAGTTCTTAGCCATGTTATCCAATGGGAGGTGGATAACATGGCTAAGAGCATTAGCTCGGTAATGCATGAATATCGCTGAGTTTTCAGCGATATTAATGCATTGCGGTCGTTTTTTATCGTATTTGCGATAAACCTTGATAATAGCAAGGTTTATCTGCGATAATTTCTGACGGTAAAAAAATCGTTGCTAAGCATCGTTAGGGATAAATATCGCTTAACTTTGGTAATATGCCCCAACGTCTGTTAACGTTCGATTCGAAGGAAATCAGGAAGTGTTGAAAAACATTGTCTGCGCCATCTTGTCTTTTTTCAAATGCCACACTTTTGTCGTGCACGGCAGCCATTTTAGATGCCTTGACCAGACCCACTCTGTGCACGCTGTCGATCCTTAGCATGGCTCCCCACCCTCGCAAGCATCTCCCCCAGGCAGTGGTCACCCCCGCTCTCTGTCTTATGCATGGGTAATAAACCTCCCCCATCTGCGCTGCTCTTCCCTGAGAATCACACCCTGTGCCTGCCCGACACCTCCCTTTCGCCCTATTCACTACCGCACCCTCTGACACTCCTTTTCCTCTGTGTCCGATTGTCCAGGCTGGTCCTAGGGTATCAGCTAGCCCTGCAGATGTAGTTTATGGCCACAGCTGTAAAGAATCACCCCTCTTCAAAGGAGTTATAGTAGATCAAGGCCCACACTCGATGAGATCCGTCACAGCAGAAGCGTTGCTATTATCTGAAAACCATCCTGTATTGTGATTGGGGAGGGGACCGAGCCTGAAGCGGAAGATTCCAGGGATGACTCTTTGTACATCAAAGTTTTTACAATTATGTGTCACATTAAAAATATATAGCACTCCGACAAAGTAGTAAGATTATAAAACTTTAATAATTTATAAATATATACAAGAAAACAAAAATAGTAATAACATATAAACATTTTTAGGGAAAAACAACGAAGTAGCGGTCGGCTGTGCGAATAGTCCCAACGCAGCACAACGTCCAGATTTCCGGCGTGGGGCGTCGCGGGGGGTGGGTCATCAGTAGCAAACTGTTGTGCGAATAGTTCCAAGGCAGCAGAACGCGCTGAAATCTAGATGACACGAAAGTGATGTCTAGTAAGTTGCCACCCAGCAAATAATGGCGTGGGGCGTCGCGGGGGGTGGGTCATCAGTAGCAAACTGTTGTGCGAATAGTTCCAAGGCAGCAGAACGATGGCACCAAGGTGATGTCCAGTAAGTTGCCGCACTGGTTTTGGTATCCTACAATGCTGCTCCGAATAACGGCGTGGGGCGCCCCGGGGGAGGCGGCGTGAACGGGCCTCTCCAGGTGGAGTGTCATCTGTTGTAGTGGGGCGCCCCTTTACCGTTTCAGTTGCCATTCCGTCCGTTTTTGGTCCACTGTGTCAAAAGCCGCAATTCAGCTGAGTTGCGCCCACTCTTGCGGTGCAGCGATAGGCGGCTGTCACAGGACTCTCAAAATGGCGGCAGGCTCTTTCCTTTTTGGGCCTGGTCCACTGAAATGGCCCTGGGACACCTTGGAAATCGGACGCTTGTCTGCTAGGTCTTGGACCCCATTCTCGATAGCGTCCCCTCCGCCTTGAGAATTCATCAAAAGTTTTGGGGGCCCCGACTCCTGCAGGCTTCTGGTGGGGAGCGGCTGCCATGATTGCTCGCGGAATGACCACGACGGAGCTACGAGATGGTGGTGCTCTCATGCTGACGCCAGCTTCAGTCTGAAACATCCAGAAACAAGGTGGGGCTTTCATCGTTTGGGGAAAAAAAATTTTTTTCATCCAATGAAAAGTGTTGTTTTTAGGTCATATGATCAAGCCTTCCATCATTAGGAAACCAAAAGTAAAATGAACCAATGAAAAGTTTTATAAACAAGTCACATGACCTGTTATGCGGCATAGGGTATAAAATGCGGAGAAAATACGTTGGCACGTGAGGCGGCGTCAGAAGCGGACCGATGTGCGAATAGGCCGAAGGCAATACAACGCGCCAAGATCCGGATGGCACCGAGGTGGTGTCTAGTAAGTTGCCGCACTGGTGTGGCCATCCTACAATGCTGAAAGTCGGCGTGGGGCGCCCCGTTGGCCTGTGAGATGGCGTCAGTAGCGGACCGATGTGTGAATGGGGCCGAAGGCAGCGCAACAATATTTTCGGAATAGAAGACACCACTAGGCGCTGAGATGCCAAGATCCGGATGGCACCGAGGTGGTGTGTAGCAAGTTGCCGCACTGGTGTGGCCATCCTACAATGCTGAAAGTCGGCGTGGGGCGCCCCGTTGGCCTGTGAGTTTGCGTCAGTAGCGGACCGATGTGCGAATAGGCCGAAGGCAGCACAACGCGCCAAGATCCGGATGGCACCGAGGTGTTGTCTAGGAAGTTGTCGCACTTCTGTGGCCATCCTACAATGTTGAAAGTCGGCGTGGGGCGCCCCGTTGGCCTGTGAGATGGCGTCAGTAGCGGACCGATGTGCGAATGGGGCCAAAGGCAGCGCAACAATATTTTCTGATTTGAAGACACCACAAGGCGCTGAGATGCCAAGATCCGGATGGCACCGAGGTGGTGTCTAGCAAGTTGTGGCACTGGTGTGGCCATCGTACAATGGTAAAAGTCGGCGTGGGGCGCCCTGTTGGCCTGTGAGATGGTGTCAGTAGCGGACTGATGTGCGAATGGGGCCAAAGGCAGCGCAACAATATTTTCTACAATATTTTCGGAGTAGAAGACACCACAAGGCGCTGAGATGCCAAGATCCGGATGGCACCGAGGTGATGTCTAAGTTGCGGACCGATGTGCGAATGGGGCCAAAGGCAGCGCAACAATATTTTCTGAAGAGAATACACCACAAGGCGCTGAGATGCCAAGATCCGGATGGCACCGAGGTGATGTCTAAGTTGCGGACCGATGTGCGAATGGGGCCAAAGGCAGCGTAACAATATTTTCTGTATGGAAGATAACAGTAGGCGTTGAGATGCCAAGATTCGGATGGCACCGAGGTGATGTCTAGCAAGTTGGTGTGGTCATCCTACAATGGTGAAACTCGGCGTGGGTCGCCCCATTAGCCTGTGAGATGGCGTCAGTAGCGGACCGATGTGCGAATAGGCCGAAGGTAGCACAACGCGCCAAGATCCGGATGTCACCGTGGTGGTTTCATAGTTGAGAGGCACTTCATCTGCAGTGGGGCGCCGAGATCCGGATGGCACCGAGGTGATGTCTAGCAAGTTGCTGTACTGGTGTGGCTATCCTACAATGCTGATAGTCGGCGTGGGGCGCCCCGTTGGCCTGTGAGATGGCGTCAGTAGCGGACCGATGTGCGAATGGGGCCAAAGGCAGCGCAACAATATATTCTGAATTGAAGACACCACAAGGCGCTGAGATGCCAAGTTCCAGATGGCACCGAGGTGGTGTCTAGCAAGTTGTGGCACTGGTGTGGCCATCCTACAATGGTAAAAGTCGGCGTGGGGCGCCCTGTTGGCCTGTGAGATGGTGTCAGTAGCTGACTGATGTGCGAATGGGGCCAAAGGCAGCGCAACAATATTTTCTGACTGACACCACAAGGCGCTGAGATGCCAAGATCCGGATGGCACCGAGGTGATGTCTAAGTTGCGGACCGATGTGCGAATGGGGCCAAAGGTAGCGCAAGAATATTTTCTGAATAGAAGACACCACAAGTCGCTGAGATGCCAAGATCCGGATGGCACCGAGGTGGTGTCTAGTAAGGTGCACTGGTGTGGTCATCCTACAATGCTGAAACTCGGCGTGGGTCGCCCCATTAGCCTGTGAGATGGCGTCAGTAGCGGACCGATGTGCGAATAGGCCGAAGGTAGCACAACGCGCCAAGATCCGGATGTCACCGTGGTGGTTTCATAGTTGAGAGGCACTTCATCTGCAGTGGGGCGCCGAGATCCGGATGGCACCGAGGTGATGTCTAGCAAGTTGCTGTACTGGTGTGGCTATCCTACAATGCTGATAGTCGGCGTGGGGTGCCCCGTTGGCCTGTGAGATGGCGTCAGTAGCGGACCGATGTGCGAATGGGGCCAAAGGCAGCGCAACAATATATTCTGAATTGAAGACACCACAAGGCGCTGAGATGCCAAGTTCCAGATGGCACCGAGGTGGTGTCTAGCAAGTTGTGGCACTGGTGTGGCCATCCTACAATGGTAAAAGTCGGCGTGGGGCGCCCTGTTGGCCTGTGAGATGGTGTCAGTAGCGGACTGATGTGCGAATGGGGCCAAAGGCAGCGCAACAATATTTTCTGACTGACACCACAAGGCGCTGAGATGCCAAGATCCGGATGGCACCGAGGTGATGTCTAAGTTGCGGACCAATGTGCGAATGGGGCCAAAGGCAGCGCAACAATATTTTCTGAAGAGAAGACACCAAAAGGCGCTGAGATTCCAAGATCCGGATGGCACCGAGGTGGTGTCTAGCAAGCTATGCAGTTGAGTTGTGTGCGCACTTGCGGCGAATAGGTCGAAGGCAGCATAACAATGTTTTCTGAATAGAAGACACCACAAGGCGTTGAGATTCGGTTACCACCGAGGTGATGTCTAGCAAGTTGCCGCACTGGTGTGGCCATCCTACAATACTGCTCCGAATAACGGCGTGGGGTGCCCAAAGGGGGGGGGGGGGGGCGGCGTGAATGGGCCTTCCTAGGTGGAGGCTCGTCTGCTGTAGTGGGGCGCCCCTTTACCGTTTCAGTTGCCATTCAGCTGAGTTTCGGCTGCTCTTGATGCTACAGCGACAGGCGGCTGCAAGAGGACTCTCAAAATGGCGGCCTGTTCTTTGGATTTGGGCCTGGTCCACTAAAATGGCCCTGGGACACCTTAGAACTCGGACGCTCGATTTTTTTTCCTTTCCTGTACATGCAAAAAAAGGTAAATGCCCGGTACGTTACACGCTTCATCTGCCACGATGAACTCTCCAGAGGAACCGAAAAAAAATATAGTTGTGGTAACTATACCATGCATCGTCATATAGAGAGGTGGCACCAATTAATTATAGTGCTGCATAAAAGAGAGATTTGGAGGAGAACCCCTGACCTGCTAGTACATTCATCAAAGAAGTGGCACTGAGAGCTTCAGAGGCAAGGGAAACGGTCCCAAATATTTAGAAGAACTTTGGAAAGATTAAAATGACATGTTTAGATTGTGGCAAATTAATTTCATGTGGACAGATGAGTGTTACTCTAATAAATACAGCATATGAACATCATCATAGTCGATGGTTGGTAGAGACATTTTGACTATATCCTGGACCTGCCCGTCCTCGCCCAAAATGGCGCCGGAATAAATGGGACTCGTAACTCCTTGTTGTGTACTGGTTGCAGAACCTTGAAATCACGAGATACGTATGCAGTTTTGAAGCACATGGCGGGCGGGGACGAGAATTGATTGAATATTTCGACATCCCTATTGATATTAAGTTCTGATGTGTTATTGATTACTGTACTGTTGAAAGTTCGAATTAACGTCACCCATGGTACTTGCCCGCAAATGTATATCTAGATAATTTTATTGTAACTGGCCCTGTCGTATTTTAATTATAAAATGTACGTCCACCGATTCCGTAACTGTTAGACACCTTAGTTCTTGCAACCTAATGGCCCGCCCGTTACGTTCCTCTACAGTGTAAATGTCTATTCATCATATACGATTACAGTTTGCTCCGTGGCAGGCCCACGTGGTTATAGGCTCGTATTTGTATAATGAAATTTTCACAATAAAGGTTTTTAAAAGAAAACATGGTAGTAGTATATACATTGGTAAAGTTTTTAATAATAGTCACTGTTTTAGAATCATTAAAAGGCAAGTGAAATAAAGCAGACCAATTACATGAAGGGTAAAAGGTATAATACGAAGGAACGCAGTAAAGATAAATGGTCAAGGGCTGTTGTGTTTTCTATTCCTGCAACATAAAGTGATCGATAAGAATCTCATATTCAGGCGTATCGGCGACTAAGACAGCAGGTCGACCCTCTTTTGCTCAACGGCTCCGTCATGGGACGAAGAAACGCTCTTTTTCTCGAAAAAAGAATATATTTTACTTGCAGGACAGTTGTAAAATTTCCGGGAAAGTACATTAGCCTGGAACATTATAACATATATTTAAGAAAAAATAATGTTCGGAAGTAATGAAAAGCGTAATTTTTAGGTCATATGACCAAGCCTTTCATCATTACAATAAGAAAAGTAAAATGAACCAATGAAAAGTTTTATTAACAAGTCACATGACTTGTTATGCTTACGTTACGCGCTGCGCACCCCGGATGACTTCCGGATGCGCTAACGCGGCGCGTCATATGACGCATTACGCGACAACGCAGGTCCAGAATATAGTCAAAATGTCTCCACCAACCAGCGGTCGGAACACAACCCCTTTCAGCAGGCTAAATAGTTCTGTTAAATGACAACAGAAGGGACAGGCAACAAGAACCATCAGTCAAAGAGGGGAGGGCTAGTTCTTCTCTACCGGGTTACATTGGGGCGCTACCGGAACTGATCGAATTGGTAGTCTACAGTGTTTCTGGATGTTTCAGACTGAAGCTGGGGTTAGCATGAGAGCAGCACCATTTCGTAGCTCCGTCGTGGCCATTCCGCAACCAATCATGGCAGCCGCTCTTTATCGTTATTTTGGGCGGGGTGGGTGGCGGAGCCGAGCTGTTTTGCAGCCATCATTGTGTGGAGTTCAGTTCATCTCACTAGTTTTGTATTTGTCATGAGGGGTTTGTTCCTAATGTTTCTATTTTAGCGAGGTCAAAAAGAGATCCCATTAGTGGCCTACTGATTTTGCTCGATTCCTTTTCTTTTTTTTTACACGATTTTTCGTTATCTGCAAAGACTAAACAGAGTATTGCGACTCTGTGTTTGTTTGTAAATAGAGAATGAACCAAAGAGAACTAATTCTAAAACAGTAAATACTTGGATAACAATCAATCAAATGGAGAGAGAAGCAGGCACGACGGATTACAACGGGGGCAAAGGCCTGCGTTAACTACCTTTCACTATCTGCAAAGAGAGAGTACTCCTAATAGAAATGAGGGGGGGGGGCACCATTCAAAGCAGATCAGTGTGCATAAACACGAAAATGTTTTCACTTACCACGTACTTGACATTCGACAGCTTATGATATTTGCTATTAAAAAACCATTGAAATTCACTGAAAAAACCATAGGTTATAGACCATATATAGTTAGGAATTAGCATTTACAAAACCTTGAAAATTCACTGAAAAAACCATAGGTTATAGACCATATATAGTTAGGAATTAGCATTTAAAAAACCTTATTTTACTCACACAAAACCATTGAAATTCCATATATAGTTAGTTGCACTAACTATATATCGCGCACCCGCAATCCACTGCTGATCATGTCACATATTACATCATTCATGACATGGTCAGTGACATCACTGATGACATCACTGATGACATCTCAAATGACATCACTGATGAGATCACTGATGACATCTCAAATGACATCACTGATGACATCACTGATATCTCAAATGACCTCACTGATGACATCACTGATGACATCTCATTTGACATTACTGATCACATCACTGATGACATCATTCATGTGATAATACGATGAACCTCTTCAGACTCTAATATAACCTTAGATACACTCAGTGTAAACAGACACTCATAGACTGTCACTCATCCATGGAGTTACTCAGACACTTAGTCAGTCATGCAAAGAATCAATCACACCTCCAATTCCTCAACTATACAGTTATACACACCTTACTTATTCAAACATATACTAAAACATATTTACTCACTTATACAATCCTGGATACAAGTTCACAATGATCCATACAGCCACTCACACATTCACTGGCTCTTATGCACAGTTATTTATATATGTCAACTCTCACATGTACTGTGTTTTACATATGTACTTACTTTGACATGTAGCACTGAGATATCCATTCACTCACCAATACACTCATGCACACAGTCAACCGCCCATACAGCTGTTTCCACATGCACTTTTGAACCCATACATCTAGTCAATCAACTGCTCACACATCTATGCAGAGAGTCATACACCTCCCAGCCACCCACACACACACTCAGTCTCCCATACAAATGTTTGGGCAACCAATCAATAACCCATACAGTTAATCATATAGCTAATGATCAACACATGCAGCAGTTTACAGAACAACAGACATAATGATGCACAAATTAAGACAGTTTAGTCACTAACCCATGCACTCAGTGAGACACATTTAATCAGTCACTCATACAGTCAGCCATGCCCCTACTAAATCCTTCATCAAGACACTTATACATCAAACCTATGGTTTTTTCAGTGAATTTTCAAGGTTTTGTAAATGCTAATTCCTAACTATATATGGTCTATAACCTATGGTTTTTTCAGTGAATATATATATATATATATATATAAATATATATATATATATATATTTTTAAAGAGAGATATCTCAGTGAGTCATACATGACAAGATGTGTGACGATGTGTTGTAAAATTCGGGATCTGCCACACATTTCAAGTATAGCAAGGTCCAAGGTAATACAAAAAAGTACTGACAATTATGTGTTCTACAATACAAAAAGAGGCGCAAAACGGATTCTTTTATTGGGCTTCGAATTACCTTGCCAGACGAGTTGCCAAGAGCCGTACAGTACACTGTCCTCGCCACATATGTCATATATCTATGTGGTAAGGACTACAAGCACCAGTCAATCCTCCGGCAACTACTCGAACAGGATCATTTGGTACTAGGGGAGTATCCTGGTCAGTAAGATTGGAGGGGTGGGGGTGAGCTTCAGAGTGTCTAACAATCACTCCGGGTAAAATACATTATATGAGAAGCAGGGCAGGAGGGGGCGTAAGTAGCAGTAGAAAGGGGGAGGAGTGCAAATTGTGAAAGGTACTTAAAACTCTATCTTATTAAAATAACATTTAAACAGACAAGATTGTGTGTGTGTGTAAATGCAGTGGCGTAGCAAGGGGGGGCGTCTGCCTCGGGTGGCAAGAGATTTGGGGGCAGCGGCCTCCCCATCTTACCTGCCACCGAGCAAATCGCCAGCACCCCCCACCCAAACTTGCCAGCGGCCGCCTAGGAAATCGCCAGCGCCACCCCTCTCTTACACTCAGCCGTGGGTGGCAAATTCAGGGGCCACCACAGGCAGCCATAGGTCTAGCAACACCACTGTGTATTTTTGTCTGTATTTATGTAAAAATCCCAAATGAAATCTGACAAAACACTTCACCCTACACGACTTAAAACTACTGTGCCCAACTATTTACTACAGATTACATTGATTACATTTATTAGGGCAGAGAAACATCCCCCCCCCACGCCCCCCGAAGCTACGCCCCTGTTTGGTACACTCTGCAACCAGTGGTGAGTGCACCATGTACCACTGATTGTGGGTCCTCTTCTGGCATCCTTAGCCTCAACTCTGAATTGTGAGACAGACTCGAGCTGAACTAGTGCATGGTGGTTCTACTTATCAACTCACAAGGTACCTTGAACCTCATTCTGCATACATTATGCGACCTATACATCTACATGGTGGTTACATTTGCAGACTCACACGAATGTGTAACTAAAAGAGCTCTTCTACCTTCTTTCGCCTTATCTCATCCTGATGATAACCCCAACAATAAGCAATAATTAAAAAAAAGCCAGCTAACTATACCTAAAATAAAAATAAAAAGTACAAAGGTCCATAGTTTGTCTTAGTAGCTCGCAGCTGGCACTGCTGGATGCCCAGATTACCAAATAACAAAGTCCCTTAGTTTTGATTCCTTCTCATACCCTTTTCTTCCACTGCTCTGCACTTCCTGTCTCATCATTTCACTTTTCAGGTTCTCCATCTCTGCTTTCTCTCTTTGTCACTCTTTACCTTTTTTTTCCACCTTGTTTCTCTGTGCACTGACATTTTCTCTCTTGCTTTAAGGTCAAAGTCTAATAATGAAGAAATAAGTCTTCGCCCCCAGAAATGATTGAAGATTCTCACCACCTACAACCACTGGCACAAATTAAACATAGACCAGCATTTTGAGAAGTTGGCCTGGTATATGATGTCCACTATTCTAGTGGGCGTCTTGCACCAGTCCAAACGACCCTTATTGATGGTAGGTTGTAAAGTCAACCTTATAGAAAGCTATCCTAGTGGTAGCTGTGGAGAGCAGCCTTCAGGCTAAGACTTAGAGGCGAGGTAAACTAGTTGTTTTACCAATTATAATCTCTTGAATGATCAAATGAAAGCACACCACACAAGGTATATATCAAATATATATGTATTTATTCTTAACACAATCCCTCTGGACTCTTTATGAGGTCAGAGGTAAAAGTACAATACAAGGCACTTAATTAGCATACAATAAGTTGCACAGTATACGTTATGCCCTTGGGGCCTCACAAACCATATACTAAAAGGTAGAGAGACAAAATATCGAAATTAAAATATTGATATACAATAATATCGATGTTTTAATTTCGATGGTATAGAATATCGATGTGCAATAATATCGATAGACAGAATATCGATATTAAGGTATGTATGTTACTAATATCGAAAGTTTGTTTAGTGTTTTGTATTTTAATATGTTGTTTATATGTTTGTTAAACATGTTTTCTAATGTATGTTTAGAATTAGTAATTTTGTTTACATTTTGCGTTTTAGTATCAGAGCGGGTTGTGGGTTTATAGGGGAATAGGGTGGGAAGTAATTTAATTATCATTAATTGATTGATATGTTTTTTAAATGTTATTGATTAATAAATAATTATTAATTAATAATTAATTGGTAATTATTTATTATTAATTATTTAATTAAATTGATTAGAGTTAATGTAGTAGTATTTATTATTTTTTGTTATTGTTAATTAATAATTAATTGGTAATAAATTATTATTAATTAGTTAATTAAATTAATGAGAGTCAATGTACTAATATTTTTAAGTTTTTTATTATTGCTAATTAATAATTAATGGGTAATTAATTATTATTAAGTGATTAAATGACAATTACATTTTTATGTGATTTATTTATGTGTAGTGGGTTGTGTGTTTATAGGGGAATAGGAAGGGACATAATTAAATTAAATTAATTAAAGAGATTGTATTTATTTATTGGTATTTATTGTTAATTAATTGTTAATTAATTAATTGGTATTTTTTTAAAAATTATTTCATAGTATTAATTATAAATAATTTATTAATAAACATTGTTTATTCTTGTAAATATCTTGTTAATTAATTGGTAATTCAATATTAATTGGTAATTAATATGTGTTAATTAGCTAATTTATAATTACATCAATTTAATATTAATTGTTATTAATTTATTAATTGATATTTATATTAATTGTGGTTTTTTGTATGTGTAGTGTGTTGTGTGTTAAAGGGGGAGTAGTGTGGGAAGTAATTTTTACCCCCATGCTATTCAACGCTTTCCCTACTGTTGCACTCTCTGGCGTGGGAATAGTAATTTTTACCCCTACGATATCCAACGCTTTCCCTACTGTTGCACCCTCTGGAGTGGGAATAGTAATTTTTACCCCTACGCTATCCAACGCTTTCCCTACTGTTGCACCCTTTGGAGTGGGAATAGTAATGTTTACCCCTACGCTATCCAACGCTTTCTCTACTGTTGCACCCTTTGGAGTGGGAATAGTAATTTTTACCCCTACGCTATCCAACGCTTTCCCTACTGTTGCCCCCTCTGGAGTGGGAACATTAATTTTTACCCCTACGCTATCCAACGCTTTCCCTACTGTTGCACCCTCTGGAGTGGGAATAGTAATTTTAACCCCTACGCTATCCTACGCTTTCCCTACTGTTGCACCCTCTGGAGTGGGAATAGTAATTTTTACCCCTACGTTATCCAACGCTTTCCCTACTGTTGCACCCTCTGGAGTGGGAATAGTAATTTTTACCCCTACGCTATCCAACGCTTTCCCTACTGTTGCACCCTTTGGAGTGGGAATAGTCATTTTTACCCCTACGCTATCCAACGCTTTCCCTACTGTTGCACCCTTTGGAGTGGGAATACAAATTTTTACCCCTACGCTATCCAACGCTTTCCCTACTGTTGCACTCTCTGGAGTGGGAATAGTAATTTTTATCCCTACGCTATCCAACGCTTTCCCTACTGTTGCACTCTCTGGAGTGGGAATAGTAATGTTTACCCCTATGCTATCCAACGCTTTCCCTACTGTTGCACTCTCTGGAGTGGGAATAGTAATTTTTACCCCTACGCTATCCAACTCTTTCCCTACTGTTGCACTCTCTGGAGTGGGAATAGTAATTTTTACCCCTACGCTATCCAACGCTTTCCCTACTGTTGCACCCTCTGGAGTGGGAATAGTAATTTTTACCCCTACGCTATCCAACGCTTTCCCTACTGTTGCACTCTCTGGAGTGGGAATAGTAATTTTTACCCCTACGCTATCCAACGCTTTTCCTACTGTTGCAATATGTAGAGTAAGTAAATATATTAATTTATATGTAGTTTTTAATTTATTTTACATGTGTATGTATTAGTTATTATTTTTTAAATATGTTTTAATGTTTATATTTATAATTTGTTAAATTATATGTATTATTAAATTACTTTTACATTATTATTAATACATTTAAAAAAACAATATTTTTAACTTCGATATTTTTGTACTACTATATTTTTTTTCCGATATTTTTGTACTTACCTTTATGTAGATAGAACTCCGATATTTTTGATTTCGATATTTTTGTGTCGATATTTTTGTATGTCTATATTCTGTCTGTCGATATTATGTCATAGATTAATACTAAAATAGTGGTATAAGAACCACATGAGAGTTAGAAGGCAGGCAGAGGGCCTGTGGAATCGCTGGGGTTGCCTAGAACCACCAAAGGTTAGGATGTAGGAGACCCATGGGAGACGCGTGCAGTGTCTAAACACAGCCGCGGGTTGCCATTGACTTTCAATGGAGAACGAACAAGTTACAATTTTAAAGATTAAGGGCACTTCTAGGTGAACTACGATGGAACCCTTTTAGTCTAGGACTCTTTGAGAGTCAAGACCCACGGGAGCACCGGAGTACTCGTGTTACCTCACCCAGGGAAGCCGGGTGCATAGGTGTCTTTTGGTGTCGGGTTTCGTCGTCGATTCCAATGGAGAGCTGCAAAGTAGTGCTGCAGGGGACCAGAGGAAAAGTGTCCGGGTGGATCCAAGGATGGATCGGAGATATGAAGAACCTGAAAGCAGAAGGGACAGAGTCTGGATCACCAGCCAGTGACCAGGATGGCGATGGGAAGATGCCAGCCGATGTTGGGTGATTTCAGGTGAGAAGGTGAAGCTTGTCTCTTCAGCCACGAGGACCAGGAGGAGTCGATGATGACCAGAAGGTGGATTCGAGCTGTCCCAAGAAGGATTTAGTTAACTGTGGTATCGGTATCCAGATTGGACCCAACAAGCCTTGGCAAACGCAATCCATGCAAGATGTCAAGATTGGTTTCGGTGTATACCAGCAAGTTCTGAGGCACTCCTCCTTTGGAGAGGAGTGGGAGCAAGCCTGGAGCAACCAGGAAAGCAAAGTAAATCAGGGTTTAGTCTTCATGGGAGCTCACTAGCCAATGGACTAGGAACCACAAAGACGCGTCGAGCTGAAATGCACAAAGTGGGGCCACGGGACACTCGTGGAGTGTGGGCCTCTGAGCTTCGGTGCAAAAGGTGCTAGGGGCTGGGGCTTTAAGTACCCCAATGCACAACTTCGGGATACCTCGGTAAGCAGGTGCAGCTTGCAAAATGCAGGATGTCCAGGAGTTCTGGTCCCACGTCTCTCGTGTCCGCCGCAGGTCTCATCTTTGCTGGGAGCGCAGGTCAGCGTCAGAGATGTCAGGAAGTCCATATCTTGTGTCGCAGATTCTTCGGGATCCTGTGGGAGCCTCAAAAATGCAGACCGGTAAAGATGCAGTTGGTGCCTGTTTGAACAGGGTGGTCACTCCTTGACCACAAGGGAGATTTCTTCCATCTTCCAGGCGATATGGAATGTCGCAGGTCCAAGATATATGTTGCAGAGTTTCGTCCAGGATAATCTAAAGTCCTAGGAACTGGGGTTCTTCACTTATAGTAAGTTTAGGGGTTGGACTGACTCTAAGGTCCCTCCTACGGGTGGACCTGAGGAGGGGGTGGTTACAACGCTTCCCCTTTGTCCAGTTTCGTGCCAGAGCTGGGGCTGAGTGCCCCAGCAACCGTTTTGAACTGGGAAATGCATGGAGCACCTTGTGTGCCCCAGGCAGTGTCTGAAAAGCATTCACTGAATGCAACCCACCCTGCCCCAATACACTAAAGCCTGTCTGGGGAGGTGCTAGCACCTCCCTGGACAGGAAACCTATTGTCTAGGCCTCCCCTCCCGGAGTTTCGTCCAGCAGCAGGAGGGCAGACTCGTGTCTGTGGCAGCAGCATCCATTTTGTGATGCTGGGGCTCTGTTTAACTTTAACCAGGTTTACCAGTGACTACATGTCTTCTCCCTCTAGAAGGGTGGAATGCTACCCCCGCTGCCAGAACTGGTGGGGGGTAGTATTCCAAAGTGTTTGACACCTTACACGACATGTTTTGATAAAGTCAAATCAAAGTTAGCGCTAACCGCAAGGATTATAATGCACTTAAGAGTATATGGTATGGCTATATCATAGAACAGCTATTTAGAGATGGTTCCGAAAGCTGCAGAGGGGCTCAGCTCATGCTAGGGCACCCTCTCACACAAAACCAAGCACTCTGCCTCCAGGATTGTCAAGGCCTGCCATAGGAGTGACTTATAGGTTAATATGTGTCTATAGATATAGATATAGGTATACTATATCTAAGTAAGGGGTGATTACACCACCTTACACAGATTGCAATTGCAGACCTGTGGTGTCAGTTTGGAAGGCTAACCAGGGGTGGTACAATACATGCTGCTGCCCCTGGTAGGCCTACGGTGCACCTATGCCCTGGGTACCTAAGGTACCATATACAGGAGCTCACAAGGGTGACCCAGTAACCAATCTGGTATGTACCTAAAGTACATAGTATCAATTTAGAGAGAGAACAGCTAGGCTGTGGGCCTGATTAGCAGAGCCACAGCCATACGAAAGTCGAAAAACCAGTGAATCACAGCAACAAGTGGGGGGTAACCATAGGAAGCAGACCCTACTCTCCTACACAACCCCCTCCCCCCAAACGCAGGGACATTAAACTAACCTTGAGCAGTTGAGTCTTCATGTTCTAAGTGGAAATATCTGGAGAGTCCATCTGCATTGGCATGGTTACTCCCAGGTCAATGTTCCACTTTATAATCCATCCCCTGTAGGGAAATGGACCACCTGAGCTGTTTGGGATTTTCACCCTTCATCTGTTTTAGACACAAGAGGGGCTTATGATCTGTATGAATTGTGAAGGGAGTACCAAACAAGTATGGCCTCAGCTTCTTCAGGGCCCAAACCACAGCAAAGACCTCCCTCTCAATAGCTGATCAACGTTTATTTCTAGGGGTCAGCCTTCTGCTTATAAAAGCTACTGGCTGGTCCTGACCTTCTTCATTCAACTGTGATAGCACAGCCCCTACCCCAACTCAGAAGCATCTGTTTGAACAATTAATTCTTAGGAGTAGTTAGGACTTTGCAGAATTGGTGCAATGCACATGGCCTGCTTCAGGTCATCAAATGCCTTTTGACAAGTGACTGTCCACTGAACTTTCTTGGGCACTCTTTTAGAAGTTAAGTCATTCAGGGGTGTCACAATGGAACCATACCCCTTGACAAATCTCCTATAGTACCCAGTCAGGCCCAAGAAAGCTCTGACCTGAGTCTGGGTGGTTGGAGCAACCCAGTCCATTATGGTCTGGATTTTGCTCTGGAATGGTTGAACCTGGCCTCCACCTACAAGGTGGCCCAGGTACACAACCTGACTCTGCCCTATCTGGCGCTTAGTAGCCTTGATAGTTAGGCCTGCTTTTTGCAGGGCCTCCAAAACATTTTTCAGGTGGATCAGGTGATCTTCCCAGGTGGAGCTAAAAACAGCAATATCATCAAGATAAGCTGCACAGTAGTCATCCAGGCCTGAGAGGACTTTGTTCACAAACCTTTGAAATGTGGCAGGTGCATTTTTCAGACTAAAGGGCATCACCACAAACTGATAATGCCCACTAGGGGTTGAAAATGCTGTCTTTGGCTTGGCCTCATCAGCTAGTCTGATTTGCCAGTAGCCAGCTGTCAGATCAAAGGTTCTCAGATAGTTGGCAGAGGCCAACTTATCTATGAGCTCATCTGCTCTGGGTATTGGATGGGCATATGTCTTAGTGACAGCACTGAGACCTCTGTAGTCTACACAAAACCTCCTCTCTCTCTTACCACCCTGGGTGTGAGGCTTTGGCATTAGGACTACTAGACTAGCTCAAGGGCTATCTGAAGGTTCAATTACTCCCACATCCAACATTTTCTGGACTTCAGTCCTGATACAGTTCCTGACATGATCAGTTTGCCTGTCAATCTTATTTTTAACAGGCAGACTGTCCCCAGTGTCCACTTCATGAGTGAACCAGGTAGTCTGACTTGGAGTCAGGGAAAACATATGTCTATATTGTTGCAGAACTTGTCTGCAGTCACTTTGCTGCTGGTCAGTGAGGCTGCCTGCCAAGGCTACACCATTAACTGAACCATCATCACGGTTCTCAGAGAGCAGGTCTGGGAGAGAGACACTCTCTTCCTCCTGTCCTTCATCAGTAGCCATGAGCAAGCCCATGTCTGCCCTGTCAACATATGGTTTCAGTCTGTTGACATGAAGCACCCCATGGGGGCTCCTGGGAGTTCCAAGATCTACCAAATAGGTAACCTCTTCCTTCTGTTCAACAATAGTGTGGGGTCCACTCTATTTGTCTTGGAGAGCTGCTGGGGCCACAGGCTCCAGCACCCACACTTTCTGTCCTGGCTGGTAAACAGTCAGCACAGCCTTTTGGTCATGCCAGGCATTCTGTAAATCCTGACTGGCCTGCAGGTGTTTGGTTGCCTTTTTCATGTATTCAGCCATCCGGGAGCGGAGGCCAAGTACATAGTCCACAATGTCATGTTTGGGGGGTTGGAGAGGTAGCTCCCATCCCACCTTCACTAGACACAATGGGTCTCTGACAGGGTGCCCAAACAGAAGTTCAATGGGCTGTAGCCAACCCCCTTCTGAGGAACCGCCCTGTATGCAAACAAAAGGCAGGGTAGTAGGATATCCCATCTCTGCCTGAGCTTTTCTGGCAGACCCTTAATCATACCCTTTAAGGTCTAGTTAAATCTCTCAACTAGACCATTGCACTGTGGATGATATGGTGTGGTGAACATGTAGTTCACTCCACGCTCCTTCCACATTGCAGTTAAGTAACTAGAAATAAAGTTTGCACCTCTGTTTGATACAACCTCCTTAGGGAAACCCACTCTTGAGAAAACTCCCAAGAGGGCTCTTGCCACAACAGGTGCTCTAGTGGTCCTAAGTGGTATAGCTTCTGGGTATCTGGTGGCATGGTCCACTACCACCAGAATAAACCTGTGCCCAGGGGCTGTTTGGGGATCCATTGGTCCAACAATGTCAATCCCTACTCTTTCAAAGTGAAGTTTCACAGGTAGTGGTATAAGGGGGGCCTTTGTGGTGCCACCTGCTTTGCCACTGGTTTGGCAGGTTACACAGGAGCAACAAAACTCCTTTGTGTCTTCTGACATGTGAGGCCAGTGAAAATGAGGGACAAGACTGTCCCAAGTTTTGTTCTGGCCAAGATGTCCTGCAAGAGGAATATCATGGGCTACTGTCAAAAGGAAGCCCCTGAAAGCCAAAGGTATTAGCAACCTCCTGGAAGCACCAGGCTTGGGGTCCCTACCCACTGCATACAGGAGCCCTTCATCCCAGTAAAATTTATGGGTTCCACTAGCATTCCCTGCAGTCTCAGCAGCAGCTTGCTGTCTGAGGGGTTCAAGAGCAGGGCAGTCCAACTGCGCCTGCCTCAGATCTGCCCTGGAAGGTACCCCTGTCCCAAGAAACTCAACCTGATCAGGTTCAAGTTCCTCTAGGACAGTTCCTTCTTCAGGCTCACAATCAGCTTTCTCAGAAGGCTGATTCTCACTCTGAGGTAGGGGGGAAGGCACAGCCTTAACCCTACTGCTCCTTTTCCTGGTAGGCAACTGGTCCATTATTCCAGAATCCAGTGCCTGTTCAGTGTTGCAATTTTTGACCTGTGACCTAGTCACTGCAAGAACATGTGCTGCGATACCTAACATTTCTGCATGTGTCCTAAACTCCACTTCAGAACAGGCTGAAGTCTCTAGGTCATTGCCAAGCCAACATTCTACCGGGAGGTCTGAACTAACAACAACCTTCTTAAGGCCAGTTACCCCTCCCCAGGAGAGATTAACAACTGCCATACTATGTGTGGTAGTGACATTGCTAGCATTGGTCACTTGGTAGGTTTCATCAAGTATGATCTGTCGAGGGTCCACAAAGTCAGGTATCACCATTGTGACACTGCCACCTGTGTCCCTGTAGGCCTGAGCCTCTTTCTCATTGACTAAATGAGTTTGTCTGTACTTGCCCAGATTACTGGGACTCACAGAGGCGGACTTATCCATGCCTCCATCACAGATCACAACAGCTTGAGTTGGTGTTCTGACTAGGCCAGAACCCATCTCAGTTCCCAGGGTTAACCCTACTACACCCTTCTGTTGAGAACTACCACTTGGAGCTGAACTAGGGGGAACAGTTGCCTTAGGGGCAATGGTGGTTGGAGCAGTCTCCTTTTTGGCGCAATCACTGTCCAGTGACTATTAACTTTACAATTCTTGCACCAGGGTTTTCTAGGACCTTCTTTCTATTTGGATTGTTGGGGAACCCACCATTAGAAGCTTTTTGGGGACCTTGTGAAGACTTCTGGTCTCTAGCTTTCTCCCCACCCTTTTGGTCTTGCTTCTTCTGGTCACCACCTTGGTTCTATACCTTCTGCTTCACCCTGGTTCTGACCCATTTGTCTGCCCTCTTACCCAATTCTTGTGGAGAGGTCAGATCAGAGTCAACCAAGTGTTGATGCAATAACTGGCTCTGACAGTTATTAAGAATTTGTTCTCTCATGATTAGATTATACAATCCTGTATAGTCAGTCACTAACCAGTAACCAGCCCTCCAGAGCCTTAGTAGCACAATCTACAAAGTCAGTCCAGTCCTGAGTCTGTGCCTTCTGGGTATCTCTGAACTACAACCTAGACTGTTCAGTGGTTAGGCCAAACCCATCTATCAGAGCACACTTCAGGACATTGTAATTGTCAGCATCCTCTTCTCTTACAGTGAGGAGCTTGTCTCTACCTTTGTCTGCAAAGGAGAGCCACAAGATTGCTGCCCTCTGTTTAGGGGGTACCTGCTGTACTTTGCAGGCCCTTCCCAGAGCAGTTATCCATTTGTGGATGTCATCCCCAGTCTGATAGGGAGGGACAATCTTGCTTAGGTGTTTATGGTCTTTAGACCTATCCCTACCACTAGGGATATTGCTGCCACCAGGGGACTCTAGTCCCCTCTTTTGTCTCTCTCTTTCAAGAGCCAGGGTCTCTTTCTCAAGGGCAATTTCTTGCCTCGTGATCCTAAGTTGGACTTCCTTCATCCTAGCTTCATGTTATCTCCTTTCAGGCGAACTTCTTCTCCTAAGAGCAGAGGCAGAGGACCCTATTGATGAACCAGAATGGTTAGATTCCACTGAAGGTGATCTTTGCCTTCTAGGTACACCAGTAGGCCTATGTTGGGGGATAGAGGAAGGCCTTGGCTGGCCCCCTCCATCTCCAGGTAGTCCTGTGTTTTCCAGGTTGGGTTCATTAACCACTTCCTCGTCTGCATCCTCATCATCTTCAGAGTCCTGGTGGGGAGCCCCAGTAGGATCTTCTTCTGTTGATGGATGGCCCCCCTCTCTACTACCTTGGGTATCTGGCTCTGATGCTTAGGCTAAGTCATCTTCCACTAAGATATCTATCAGGTGTTGGGTGGTGGGACTCTGTCCTTACTTTAATTTTCTTATGGCACACAAACCTCTTAACTCTTGGAAAGAGAATGTGTCATACTTAGAAGGCAGCACAGGGCTGCTTCTTGCAGAGACACACTAGGCCCTGCCTTTAAAGCCATGACTAGTGAGGTGTGGTGTGTGCACCTACCTTCACTACTTGGTTTCCTACTAGAACCTCTCTAGGAGCTGTAGTCAGGGTGTGCTAAGCCCTTAACACCTACAACTTCTAATTTCAGTAGAACGTATGTATTTTAAGCTTGATTTATATGTACCTACTGGTACCATAATGTGATTTTTCAAATGATATTCTCAAGATTATTTGGTAAAACAATGTAAGCTCTAATCCTATCCGCTGCACACCAATGTGAGAAGTTGGCCTGGTATATGATGTCCACTATTCTAGTGGGCACCTTGCACCAGTCCAAACGACCCTTATTGATGGTAGATTGTAAAGTCAACCTTATAGAAAGCTATCCTAGTGGTAGCTGTGGAGAGTAGCCTTCAGGCTAAGACTTAGAGGCGAGGTAAGCTAGTTGTTTTACCAATTATAATCTCTTGAATAATCAAATGAAAGCACACCACACAAGGTATATATCAAATATATATGTATTTATTCTAAACACAACCCCTCTGGACTCTTTATGAGGTCAGGCATAAAAGTACAATACAAGGAGCTTAATTAGCATACGATAAGTTACACAGAATACGCTATGCCCTAGGGGCCTAACAAACCATATACTAAAATAGTGGTATAAGAACCACGTGAGAGTTAGAAAGCAGGCCTAGGGCCTGTGGAATCGCTGGGGCTGCCTATAACCACCAAAGGTTAGTATGTAGGAGGCCCACGGGAGACGCTTACAGTGTCTAAACACAGCCGCGGGTTACCATTGACTTTTTATGGAGAACAAACAAGTTACAATTTTAAAGATTAAGGGCACTTCTAGGTGAACTACGATGGAACCCTTTTAGACTAGGACACTTCGAGAGTTAAGACCCACGGGAGCACTGGAGTACTCATGTCACCTCACCCATGGAAGCCGGGTGCATAGATGTCTTTTGGTGTCGGGTTTCGGCATCGATTCCAATGGAGAGCTGCGAAGAAGTGCTGCAGGCGACCAGAGGAAAAGTGTCCGGGTGGATCTAATGGTGGATCGGAGATGTGAAGAACCTGAAAGCAGAAGGGACAGAGTCTGGGTCAATAGCCAGTGACCAGGATGGCGATAGGAAGATGCCAGCCGATGTTGGGTGATTTCAGGTGAGAAGGTGAAATATGTCTCTTCAGCCACGAGGACCAGGAGGTGTTGATGACAACCAGGAGCTGGATTCAAGCTGTCCCGCAAAGGATCTAGTTGACTGCAGTCTCGGTATCCGGATTGAACCCAACAGACCTTGGCAAACGCAATCCACGAAAGATGCCGAGATTGGCTTCGGTGCAGACCAGCAAGGTCTGAGGCACTCATCCTTTGGAGAGGAAGTGGAGAAAGCCTGGAGCAACCAGGAAAGCAAAGTAAATCAAGGATTAGGCTTCTTGGGGGCTCACTAGCCGATGGACTAGGAAACGCAAAGACGCATCGAGCTGAAATGCACAAAGCGGGCCCACGGGACACTCATGGAGTGTGGGCCTCTGAGCTTCAGTGCAAAATATGCTCGGGGCTGGGGCTTCAAGCACCCCAATGCACAACTTCGGGATACCTCGGGAAGTAGGTGCAGCTTGCAAAATGCAGGATGTCCAGGAGTTCCGGTCCCACGTCTCTCGTGTCCGCCACAGGTCTCAGCTTTGCTGGGACCACATGTCAGTGTCAGAGATGTCTGGAAGTTCATGTCTTGTGTCGCAGATTCTTCGGGATCCGGCAGGAGCCTCGAAAATAAAGACCGGCAAAGATGCAGTTGATGCCTGTTTGAACAGGGTGATCACTCCTTGACCACAAGGGATATTTCTTCCATCTTCCAGTTGATATGGAATGTCGAAGGTCCAAGATATATGTTGCAGAGTTTTGTCCAGGATAATCTAAAGTCCTAGGGACGGGGGGGCGTGGCCAAGATGGTGGCAGAGTGAGACGTCTTGATCGGTCCCTCCGTCGCCGCTTTTGTTTAAAACGTTGATATTAGCCCTGCAGAGTTCTCTATTCGAGGCCCACGGCCGCTGCCCGGCATCCGAATACTGCCCGGGAGGTCTCTGCGGTTCTGAAGCGGCGTCGCGGACTTGCTGGGCGCGGCCTTTCAGCAGCGCGCGACCGAGTGTTGCGCCCTCCTGCTGCCGGAGCCTGCTTCCGGCGTGCGGCTACGAGAGTCCCCGGCGCTGAAGGCCGGAAACGACGAGGCCCTCGAGGAGAGTCTGCAGACACCGCGGCGCTGCGGTGAGGGCTGACGGGCCACTACCGGGGAGCCCTACGGAACGTATACGACCGCCCGGCCCGCTGGAGGGTTGGCCATACGGCGCTGACCGGACCCTATCCGGACGACAACAAGCGGACCCCGAGGGGCCTGCGGCGGGGAGCCATGGGGAGCCCGCACTGGCCGCCCACCGCCCCGTGTACCTGAAGGTGGAGTTGTGCCCCGGTAGCAAGGCCTACCTACGCGGGGGGGGACCTGCCCCGGAGGGCTGCGTGAAGTGTGCGTTTCGCGCCAACAGCGCCGGCAGGGCGGCCTTCATTGGGGGCCCCGCAGTGAGTGACTCTTGATGCCATAGTGCGCCATACCATTGGCAGACCCCCTGGACAGTGGGCTAACTCGGGTCTTGGCTAAGCAGGAAGGCCCTGGGTCCGCGCACCTGCTTCTCTTGCCAGGGTTTGCGACGGCTCGCCTTGGCCTGGTAGTGGAGTCGCAGCTGAGCCGGGTCCACAAGCGCAGGACGGCGCCGTGGACGAAAGGCCCGTAGAAGATTTGGCCCGGTGCCCTGGGTGATCGGGCGGCTGGGGACACCCACGAAGCGACCCGCAGGTGCCGCGCCTCGACCATAGCCTTGGTGTAGCGGAGGGGAAGAAGCAACATGGCGTCGAACAGACCGAAAAAGGACAAACCCCCGAAAGACGGGGTTCCGAAGAGCTCGCCGCTGCGACCCATGCCGGTGGCCGACAAGCCCCACTGCTCGGATAACAACGAAGCCCCTGCCACCAAAGCCTTTATGCGGGAGCTCTTCGCAGCAATAAAGGAGGACATCCAGGAGCTGCGGACTCAGCTAGCGTCAGATTTGAAGGAGGTGCGGAGGGACGTCGACGCCATTGGAGACAGGGTTGAGACCCTGGAAGATCATGACTTGGGGATGGCCGAGGACATACATCAGCTCCAGCAAGATGTCCTGCGCCTCACGGAGCAGAACCTAGACCTGCAGGCTCATACGGAGGATCTCGAGAACAGATCCCGCCGCAATAATATTAGGATTTGAGCAGTCCCGTGGAAAGGAGAGGAAACGGACGTGCGGGAATACGTCGACGGCCTCTTCCGCCATGTTGTACAAGAGGAAGACCTACGAGAGATCCAGTTGGACAGAGTTCACAGGGTCGGCCTTCCGCGTGGATCCAATGCCCCCCCCCTGATATCCTGGTGTGCGTCCACGACTTTCAGCTTAAAGAAAGGATTCTGAGAAAGGCACGCGAGCACAATACCCTCATGTTCCGTGACCATCGCCCGGTGCTATACCAGGATTTAGCGGCCTCCACTCTGGCCAAGCGGAGAGACTTTAGGCCGATCACCACCTTCCTACGTGAGCAGGGGGTCCCCTATTCCTGGGGGCATCCTTTCAGACTGGTCTTCAGATGGAAAGGCAAGCTGATCCAGGTGCGGTCCTTGGAGGCGGCTCGTGAACTGCTGGGGCTGGATGGATCTGACGCCCAGCCGGAAGCCTCGTCCTCCCCTGCGAGACAACGTAGTCGCTCCGCGGAGTGGCAAACAGTGGGCAAACCAGCGAAACCTGCAGGTCTGGACTTGTCCATTAGCCTGAAGGAGAGGGGGGCGGACGTGGCTTCTGTGGCGAAGGTGACGGAGACCCCGGAGGGATCCTGATTCCTGTCTTCGCATGCTTGACCTCTGCAGGCTGACGGCTGGTGTCGGAGGGACCTATCGTCTGGACTCAGATGGGTAATGTAGTGTCATGCCCGCCAGGGGAAATGTCCTGCATCAGGACCTGGGTGGGTGGTGGGGCCGAGTCCATGCCCCCAGCCCTTTGGACCTTTGTGACGGACTATTGTTCCCTCCTTTTGCCTATTGTGCGGGAGGGTCCTGTCATGTTGTTGGGGATTTTGTTACTGGGGGGTTTTCTTCGGGGGGGAATGGGGGGGTGTTGGGTTGGGGGGGTTTGGGGAGGAGGGGGGACTCCGCATCAGCCGTTAAATGCCTCCATTTCAAAGCTAAATGATCTGCTGCCAATGTGTAGTGTGCCTTGCATTGGTAGAGCTCTCTGTGTTTTGCCGTTATGATGGGGAAGGATTTGAAAATTGTTAGTCTGAATGTGCGGGACCTCAACAGTCCGGTTAAGCGTGCGGCGATTCTGTCACTGTTGGAGGGGGCGGAGAGTGATATCTGCTTGTTGCAAGAAACGCACCTCCTCTCCAAGGACACTAAGAGAATGAGAGATAGACGCTTTCCAATTCAAATGTGGTCCTCTTGTGCTACGAAGAAGCAGGGGGTAGCGATTCTGATCAGTGCTAAAGCGCACTGCAAAATATTATCTCAGGTGGTCGACATCAAGGGCCGATTTCTAGCTGTCAGGATCCAATGGGGCGACACCCGCCATGCAGTAGGCTCTCTCTATGCAACCAATGTTCAGCAGGAACCCTTCCTGACCTCAGCGCTTGCAGACGCCCTGGCGTCTCCTGACCCCTGGGTGCTGGTGGGGGGTGATCTGAATGTGGTTATGGACCCGTCCTTGGATAGGTCAGAAGCGCGCTTGCACCAGACTGGGGCCATGTCCAAGGGAGGGCTATTATGGTTACAGGAAGGGGGACTCCACGATGTTTGGCGTACTCTGCACCCTTTAGAGCGCGACTACACCTACTACTCAGCGGCCCACAAAACTTACGCACGTTTAGACCACTTCCTTGCTTCTACCTCACTCATGCCCCAGCTCTCTGCGGCGGAGATTGCCCCACGCTCCCTATCCGATCATGCCCTCATTTCCGTGCGGGTGGCTGGGGGCGGGTGCAAGCGATCATCGGGGGGCTGGCGCCTGCGTGACTCTCTCCTCAATTCCGCCTCAGTAGTTGCTCGCCTGCGAGACATGATCACACTCTACCTCGCGACCAACGAGGTGGATGACATGCCGCTGAGCTCGGTCTGGGAAGCGCTTAAGTTAGTGGTGAGGGGCGACTGCATCGGCATCGCTGGCTAAGCTGCGCAGGGAGAAACGGGAAGAGCTTGAGAGCGATGTGAGGGGGCTGGAGGCGATCCATAAGCGAACCGGGGCGCAGCGGGTCTGGAGAGAACTGGAGACAAAGAGGCGCATGCTTAAACACCTAGATCTTGACCGCGCCGAATATGCACTCTTGCGCTTACGACATAAGTTCTATCTTAGTGGCGATAAGGGGGGCAGGATGCTGGCACACCGCTTGAGGGCACGCACGCAACAGGCGGCTATCCCGGCCATTCGTGACGCGAACGCAGTAGAGCAGACAGCGGACGACCGCATGGCCGCGGCCTTTCAACGCTTCTATCACACGCTGTATACGTGTGAACCGCCCGAGCCCGATCGTGTCCAGGCCTACCTGGCGACATGCGGGATCACGCCCCTCTCCCCGAGTTCGGCAGCTAATCACGACGTGGAGATACGCATTGATGAGGTCATCTCCGAAATCTCGCGCCTGAAGACGGCCAAGTCCCCGGGGCCGGATGGCTTTTCGGCCATCTTTTACAAGAAGTTTTGCAGGGAGCTGGCACCCTTCCTGACGCGCCTCTTTAACTCCTTCAGGGAGGTGCGGAGGGTAACTCCCTCCATGGCCGAAGCAGTCATCACGGTTATCCCCAAGGCAGGGAAGGATACCAAGGAGTGCAGCTCGTACCGCCCCATCTCGCTCCTCAATGTTCACATGAAGCTATTTTCAGGTATCTTGTCCGCTCGCCTTAGCCCCTACATGGACGGAGTTATTGAGCCTGATCAGGTGGGATTTGTTCCCACACGACAAGGGGGCGAAAACACCAAGAGGCTCCTACACCTAATGGACTCAGTGCACCGTTCCCGTACGCAGGCCCTATTCCTCTCCATAGATGCCGAGAAGGCGTTCGACCGGGTTGACTGGTCGTACCTGTTCGCGGTCCTGAAGACCTTTGGGCTGGGAGACACCTATGTCAACTGGGTGCGCTGCCTCTATGCGTCCCCGAGAGCGGCGGTGAGGGTCAATGGATGCCGGTCGGAGCATTTTCCCATCACGCGCGGGACGCGACAGGGTTGCCCCCTGTCGCCCTTGCTCTTCGCGCTCTACATGGAGCCATTCGCTCAATGCCTCCGAGACAATGCGGACATCCACGGGATTCGCTTTGGCGCAGAAGATCACAAGGTGAGTCTTTACACCGACGATGTGATCCTCTCGCTCACCCAACCTCATTCTTCTCTGCGGCACCTCTCCCACGAGCTCCGGGAGTTCGGGTCGGTGGCTGGCTTCAAGGTCAACTTCCTTAAATCCCAGGTCCTCAACGTCTCAGTGCCGGCTGAGGATGTCCGGGATCTTCAGAGGGACTTCGACTTCCAATGGGTCCAAATGGACATCCCATGCCTCGGAATTCGTTTAGCGCCCACAATACCACAGACTGTTTCCCTCAATTACAGGCTCCTGATTGAACAGACGGCCAAATCCGTCTCGGATTGGTCCCGGTTGCAGCTGGCCTGGTTTGGTCGACTGGCGGCAATAAAGATGACAATTCTTCCGCGCATCCTCTACCTCTTTCAGATGCTGCCCTTGCGCCCCCCGCCGGGGACATTGAAGAAACTGCAAAGGCTGCTTACCAAATTTCTGTGGAACCACAAGCGTCCACGGGTGGCGTACCCCCGGGTCACGGCTCCCCGGGCCGAGGGTGGTCTGGGCTTCCCTTGCATTGAGGCATACTACCAAGCGTCGTGCCTGCGCTACATCCTTGAATGGAATAGACCACTGTCCAGCAAACACTGGCTATTTATGGACCAGACGGTGGCAGGCCGCAATATTTGGCGCGAACTGTGGCTCCCGCGTAAACATAGGGCATGGGGCTTGTACTCATCGCCGGTCACCTCCCCGACGTTGGACGCCTGGGATCGACTGGCGCGCAGGCGGGGCTGGACCACCTTCCCGTCGCCTTTGACGCCTATTGTAGACAACCCGGAGTTGCCCCCAGGGTGCGCGTCGCCGGTGTTCCAACGCTGGAGGGAAAGGGGCTGTAAGAGGGTGGGCCCCCTCTTCGATTTAGAGGGGCTGATCCCGTTCTGCTCTCTACATCGGGAGTACTTTAATCTGCTTGAGTCTGATGCCTTTCCCTACTCGCAAGTCGCTCACTGGGTCACGCTACCCTCTAACGTGGCTAACATGTCCCGCCCCATGACGAAGCTGGAGTGTTGGGTTGTCTGTAAAAAGGACGACCGCAAACTCATTTCTGAACTTTACGCACTGATCCTTGCGCGGCCACATACACAGCGCACTAAGGCGCAGGTCCGATGTGAGACGGAGTTGGGCCGCCCGCTAACCCACAAGGAATGGGACAAGGTGCACTATCGCGCACACCACACTGCTACTAATGTGGCTGGGGCCGAATCGGCCTACAAAATGGTGTCCTACTGGTATCACACCCCGGCTAGGATCCACGTGTGGGATCCCAAATGCCCGAGTCTCTGTTGGCGGGGCTGTGGTGCGACGGGCACCCTGACGCATCTGCTCTGGCACTGCCCCAAACTGGTGCGTTATTGGCAGGCGGTCCTGGACGACGTAGACAACGCATTTGGCATTACATTTCCCAGGGCCCCGGAGTACGTGCTGCTAGGTCTACCGCACCCTAAAGCGTTCCCCTTGCGCTCCATGTGGGGTAGGCAGATAGCCCTAGCTTTACTGGCCGCACGCCTAGTCATCCTTGTGCAGTGGCGCTCCCCTGATGCCCCTGACCCGAGAGATTGGATTAGACGGCTGTGGCTACTGCTGGGTATGGAGAAGCTTTCGCTTTGTGTGGATGGCAAGGGAGAGACGTATGCGGAGCTGTGGGAACCATTCATACACTTGCTATCGTGCGATTTGCGAGAGGTAACATGCCCCAAGTTCTTGCAAATCCTGCAGCTTATTCCGTTGGAGCCGGTGGGGGCGAGCTCCTAGGGAGATTGGGATGGTTTTGTCCGGGCTGGGAGGCGGGAGTGGGCAGAAGCGGAGGCACAGGCAAGGCTGGTGCGGAGTGGGGAGGCGGGGGAGGGGGGGAACCATGGTGGGGGGGGATGGAGGGGGTGGGTAGGCTTCTGTTTTCATGTCATTGTTTGTTTTTTCTTTTCTATAAAATACAGTATCAGTGCGAGACCTGGTTGCTCCACCTGGCCTTTAGTTTATCCTCGCCGGGTCGCCCTCAGGGGTGTAGACCCTAAGGCTGTGTTTCAACGTGGTTGGATTATGCTATGCCGGACGTTGGATGTAGGCAGCCTAGCTGTGTTAAATGATACGTTGCTGCTCAATAAAAAACATTTGATTCTAAAGTCCTAGGGACTGGGGTTCTATACTTATAGTAAGTTTAGGGGTTGGACTAACTCTAAGGTCCCTCCTATAGGTGGCCCTGGGGAGGGGGTGGTTACACCCCTTCCCCTTTGTCCAGTTTCGCGCCAGAGCTGGGGCTGAGTGCCCCAGCAGCCGTTTGAACTGGGAAATGCATGGAGCACCTTGTGTGCCCCAGGCAGTACCTGAAAAGCATTCACTGAATGCAACCCACCCTGCCCCAATGCACTAAAGCCTATCTGGGGAGGTGCTAGCACCACCCTGGACAGGAAACCTATTGTCCAGGCCTCCCCTGCCAGAGTTTCGTCCAGCAGCAGGAGGGCAGACTCGTGTCTGTGGCAGCAGGATCCATTTTGTGATGCTGGGGCTCTGTTTAACTTTAACCGGGTTTACCAGTAACTACATGTCTTCTCCCTCTAGAAGGGTGGAATGCTACCCCTGCCACCTGAACTGGCGGGAGGGATAGTATTCCAAAGTGTTTGACACCTTACACGACATGTTTTGATAAAGCTAAACCAAAGGTAGCATTAACCACAAGGATTATAATGCACTTAAGAGTATATGGTATGGCTATATCGTATAACAGCTATAAGGAGATGGTTCTGAAAGCTGCAGAGGGGCTCAGCTCATGCTAGGGCACCCTCTCACACAAAACAAAGCACTCTGCCTCCAGGATTGTCAAGGCCTGCCACAGGAGTGACTTATAGGTTAATATGTGTCTATATATATATAGATATATGTATACTATATCTAAGTAAGGGGTGATTACACCACCTTACACAGGTTGCAATTGCAGACCTGTGGTGTCAGTTTGGAAGGCTAACCAGGGGTGGCACAATACATGCTGCAGCCCCTGGTAGGCCTAGGGTGCACCTATGCCCTGGGTACATAAGGTTCCATATAGAGGGGCTCGCAAGGGTGACCCAGTAACCAATCTGGTATGTACCTAAAGTACATCGTATCAATTTAGAGAGAGAACAGCTAGGGTGTGGGCCTGATTAGCAGGGCCACAGCCATACTAAAGTTGAAAAACCAGTGCATCACAGCAAAAAGTGGGGGTATCCATAGGAAGCAGACCCTACTCTCCTGCAAGCATCCCATGCCTCTTTCATGTAGGGTAACCGTCTCCTATTTTCCCATTGTGATGTGCCAATACTCCACACACTGACAGGCCACCAAAATCAAAATATCAACAGCCTCCTTTTGCAGTGCATCTGGGATTCCTTTATAGCATCCAGTGCATTTATTTATGGTCTTGCATAGTGTAAACAAGACCCTATGCTGTCAGAGCACCTACGTTACGGGGTTGCAAAGAATTCCTGTTCAAGAATGAAGCAATTAAAAAGCTATAATTGTAAATAGATTGTCAGAGAGGAATGATATAGATGAGTTGACGGACTGCAAAAGGAGGTAAGCATCACACCCAGGAGTACATCACAGGTACACACAGATTATCCATTGTGAGTGTGAGCAGCGCTTCTGTGTCACGTTTCAGGGTTAAAGTTCTAAGTGAGATTACGAGTACATTCTGACTGTATATCCATCTACTCGGTATTCCATGTGGCCACACTGCTTGAAGTAATTGTTTCCACTCCCACAGTGTCTAGTAGTATTTGTGTACACACTCTCTTTGAGCACTTTGTATAGCATGGATTTCACTCTGCCGTTTCACGTACTATATGTGTTTGCAACTATTATGTTGAATTATTAAACGTTGATCTGAAACACATTCATGTATGACCAGAAACAAAATGCTTGTTTTCCTCACAAGAGGTCTGTTGAGTACCCTTCTTGATTGCCCAAGGAAAGGACGACTCATCCCAGTAGCCAAAATGCCACCCTGCACTGAATAGAAACGCATGAAGTATCTCTTTAACAGGGTTACAGTTATCATCAAGGCACTACACACACCCTGATATTAGGGAAAGGGAAAAGCGAAGCAAATATAACCTCTGAAAGATCCATCTGCACAAAGCAAAATTCAGGGACAAATACAGTAGCAAGGAGGCGAAGAACGCAACAAAAAATAAGGGAACAAATGCATTGTAATGCATCCATCATTTGTTAATGCTTCCTTCTATATGGTTCAGACAGGAAGTGATATCACAGGCATAGGCTCTACTTCATCTAAGATTGAGTACCTCAGTAGATTTATCTGACCAGACCTTCATCTTGGAAAGGGAAGTTTGTAAAACGTATTCACACCCCTTTCATGAACCTCATGGCGTTGGTTTGGCACACAAAAAGAACCCCAAGTTAGACACCCTTTGCCTATCGATATTCGGCAGTCCTGCTGCTGTCCCTTTTGCCTGACACTCTGCGCGACGCATATAAGTTTGCTTCGGATGACTGCACACATGAATAACGCCAACGTGATCTGGGCAGCAATTACACTTAGCCAAGATATGAGCAGAGCTTCCAGCAACATATTGCTGACTGAATAAGAAGCGTGTCATTTTCTTCTGAATGCTTATAATCTCTGCTAAGCTCTTGGCACAGATGTAACAGTAGGTTTTCTTTTGATTTTTAGTATGTATCCAATTTCCATAACAGTGCCTACATGATAATAGTTTGCCAGCACCTACACCTAAACTTGAACCCGTGACAATGCCAGTTGCGCTGTAACCCGCTTACGTATATATGCATGTGGTATTGTATAGTGCAAACCTATCTGAAAGGCAGCAAAGCTCTGTACAGGGTCAATGGCAGGGACACAGCCAACAAGTGATTGGAGGTTTTTGCTAGATTATGAGAGAAATTTACTGTTTTTGCGGCTTGACGTAGTGCTGTTAGTGGAGGCGTGGTTCAGCTCTTTTCTAGATAGGAGCAGGGATGAGCCGGACCTGGCATGGTCGTTCCAGGTGGATGTGGGTTCTAGATCCTTGGTGCATCCATGGAGGCTTGTTCCTCTGTTCTTTTTCTTTTCTGCACTCCTTCGTATCCAGTCCTGGCTGCAGGAGTGCAAAGAGTCTCCATAGGCGAGGAGTTTTCATAGTCACACTTTCTTTGGTAGAGATATCTGTATTAAGTGTTTGTTGGTTTTCTTCGTAATGTGTACCTTGAGGGTGAGGTTGGTGTTCAGGGTGCATTTGAGTGGCTTTGTGTAGCCTGGAAGCTAGAGTTCGATTCTCTCCAGGTTCACGTTCATAAGCCAGGTTTGGACCAGATATTTGCTTAATTTATATATCTCTTGCTACCGCAGCCTCACCGTTTCTTATTACAGGTTGTTGCAAATATCTGCATGGTGGAAGCTCTCTCTTTTTATGTTGTATGTAGGGGATTATATTCTGGAATGTGGACCCTTCATGTGCCGGCTGACCTGTGGATTGCAAGGTGAAAGAAGGTCAAAGGATGCCTGGAATAAAACCTCTGCTTGAAGACGTTTAATACTGCACAACTTAGTGACACGTTGGTTTATCTTTCTCAGAATGGTAAACCACTGTGTTTTGCACTTGAATCTATGACAGATGTTGCGGAATCTTGTACAAACAACCCACATTAAACGAGCAAACACAATCAGTACTCAACGGGCTCATCTGTGTGGATACAGATTCTCTGTGTCACACTAATTGAAGAAAGTAGTCAGCGGCAGAGAATCAGGTTACCCATAATTTAGCTGCAATTGAATCTCTACAGAACTGGGCTTCAAGTGCGTTGACGAATTAGCATAGAGTTGTGAAGAGGAAATAAAGTAGACACTCAAGAGGAGGGGTGGAATCATATGTGACCACCCCTTTTCATCTCTAGGTAGGATTATTTTGACATTATGCTCTTACACCACATCTTCCTAATAACAGACACCAGTTTTCTGTAGATACCTTTCTTGAAAGCTAGAGTCAAAATCCAAATCCAACAAAGGCATGTTTTCAAAGTGCCAGTTTAGGTCAGAAACAGAGAAATGGTCTTCCTCCTGCATAGGCTAGTCGCCAAGATGTTTGATGAAGATCAGTCTTGGATTGGACCTTCACTACAACTCAGTCTTGACTTGCTGGACTTGTCCAGTCATCAGAATATGAAACTGCATGTGGCCTCAATGCCTCCAGCTGGAATGCAGTTCTACCCAAGGTGTCTGGCCTATATGAATGCTGAAGCGGTTTCTCAAGTGACACAAATATCCCCAACAAGTAGTGCTAAGTGAAGAGTCCAGGAACGCCTGTCACTGGACCCTGGAAACTGCAGATGCTGGTTGAGTAGTCAAAAGCGATGGCAGAGGAACTGAGTCAGTGGTCCATGGGAGAATGTCAATGATCTAGAAAATTGCAGGTGATGAGCTCCGGAGTAGTGGTTCTGACTGGCGAACTTGCTTCACTGCATCAACAAATGAAATGTCCTTCCGCACCCTAACACGAATCCTATGCTGTGCTAAAGCCTTCTCACCTGCCTTAATAATGCTAGGCATCATGCACTAGGGCTCAAGAATACTCTTATGCTGGGCTTTGAGGGTGTCTGAAGATAACTGAGAGTTTAGTGTAGAACTTCCAACATGTCTACATGTGAGCCATTAACAAGAGGTCTGCAAGTTCCGTCTGATATGCCCAAGTTTTCCTGCCATGAAAGCTACTGAACCCATCCAGAAGGGTTTCCTAAATTCCTATAAACATGCAAAGTAAATGTTCAGCCATGACCACTAGTCCCTGGTTTGCTTTCTTTTTTTCCTCATAAATAACTACTACTGGCTGCTTTCAAGTTAATAACCTTGAATTACAACCGGTATAATATAAAAGATGACTGTTAGACATGGCCCTTCTGAGGTTAAATTGCCCCAAAACATGTAGCTATTTCCTCCTAGTCTTTGCAGACTCTCTCTGCATGACCTTAGAAATGTGGGCACCTTCTCACTGTACTGCAGAGGAAAGGTACGTTTTCCACCTTGCCCACATAGGGAAGGGGGCTGCGGTGTGTTCAGGTGCTGTACCTCCATGCGCCCCATAAACAGGTACACCATATACCCGGGACAGGTATGGCATTGGCTAGTAGGGGAGACATAGCACTGAGTGTGCCACCCACCCGATAGCCTGTTTGCCGTGTATCGGGTCTGTCAGAGCAAGCCCATGGGGAGCCATTGTGCCCCTGCTTAGTTTGGCATCACTTACGCCTCAGCCAACCCTGAGTAGGTCGTCCCGTACCAT
Organism: Lissotriton helveticus; assembly: GCF_964261635.1. Taxonomy (NCBI): domain Eukaryota; kingdom Metazoa; phylum Chordata; class Amphibia; order Caudata; family Salamandridae; genus Lissotriton; species Lissotriton helveticus. The sequence continues at coordinate 1,921,084,366 of NC_136065.1, forward strand.
AAGGGTACCCCCCAGGAAATCCCTGAAAGGCTCATGGGTGATGGTAGGTTGAAGGTGATCGTGTGAGGGAACCCCCACGGGGGCGTCCCCTACTATGGAGCTCAGCTTTCCCCAGGAGAATATTCCTGGGGTGGGGCTAATTCTCCTGTGGGACCTCCAGGCTCTGAGCGCATTCTCACTGTTGAGGCAGTGTGGAAGTGCATGCTCCTTCCTACACAGGACGGAGAGGCGCTGACATGGTGTTCTGGAACATGGGCCAGTCTGTGAGAAGGCGCACCTGCTCCTGTGGAGTATTAACTGAGTGCACACCATGGCCTTTGTGCTGTTTTGAATACATGTCCAGCCTGCTTTCTCAAGATTGAGGTTGCACCCTGGCAGCTCTGGCATGTTGGATGGGTGCCCAGTCTGGCAATGTGGGCCAATGAGTGCATACCAGTATGCACTCATACCCGGGACAGGCCGGAAATGGCAGGCTAGAGTTCATGCGCTTGCACCCATGGTGCTAGTGGCGAAGGGCCCGGTCTGCTATTGCAGGCCGGGTGAGCGCAATCGCATTCATCAAGGGACAACCCATGTCCGGCTGGCCGGGCTGGGTGGTGTGTGCATATTGGCATCAATACTGAGTAAACTCACAAGCAGCCTGTCAGTGCAGGCCAATGTGTGTGCACACCCGCACCTATGGTGCCTGAAATCACGTGTGCAGCCTGTCATCGCAGGCCATGTGGGCGCACTGACCCCCTTGTTAGTTAAACCCGCGTCCAGTCTGACATCACAGACTGATGTGGGCTTACTTGCACCTCTGGTGCTGGGGACTGCGTGTCTGACCTGCCATTGCACGTGCGCCCAGGCAGTGAGGAATACATGTGTGTGTTCTCACTACTGATGAGGCTTGCTCTTCTCATAAATTAATATGGGGAAGAGGTTGGCATTGCTTCAGGCTGCAATAGTGGGTTGCAGAGGAGCAGCCTTATGGTGTTTCCTATGAATGGATTTCTGGTGCCAAAAGCTTTTCAATGGTAAAGCTGATATTGGCATAATTCGCTTAGAAATCCCAAGATGTCCCATGAGGGATATACACCATCTACCTTACATCTGGATAGCAGTGCCCTCCTAAGTGCTCACATCAGCTGCTACATTTCAACGGGTAGCGTGAACATGGACCTAAGACTTATATCTAGAGACTGGGGGATATGTACAGGGAAGTGGCGGAGCGCGGCGTTAGCCTCCTTGGCTTAATGCCGTGCTCCGCCACTTCTGAAAGGCTGCACCATATTTGCAAGAATGTGGTGCAGCCTTGCGTTTCCCCCAGCGATGGTGCTAAGTTTAGCAACTTAGCGCCAACACAGGCACCCTTGCACCATAGTGGAAGGGTGTCTGCGTGCAGGGGAGGATCGTTTATGTGTAGAAAGGTGTCCCTTCCTGCACATAAACAATCCTAAAATGCCATTCTGTTACTTTCATGTGTGCTTCTTCATGCAGCACACATGAAAGTGACAAAATGACAATTTTTCTAAAGGTTTGTTTATGTACAGGAAGGGACACCTTCCTGTTCATAAACAAACAATTGCATTTTGCTTTTTCAATGTGTGCTGCACAAGGCAGCAAACATGGAAAAAGCAAAAACAGGACTTACCTGGTCTTAATATTGGCGCTGCCTCCTATGTACGCCACCATTGTACATAGGGGGTAGAGTCAAAATGAATGAGCGTTGCAGTGGAATGCTAACCGCAACATCCACTGCCCACCCCTTTTATGTTAACCATATTGTGAAAGGGGGCCTTATGTACAAGGCAGCATTAAGCCACGTTAAGTGGCTTACCGCTGCTTTGTGCATAAGGCGCAGCCTTTATCGCCACCACAAAGTCGGTAAAAGTGGTGATAGGGGCTTGTACATATGCCCACGGATTGTCTAATGCAGAGCCCAGAAATCTTGCCTTAAACACAGGAACCTTGACACTCATAAGCGTTGTGTTGGTTGGAAGCGGATTGACTGCATCTCTCACGTGTGACACACCGACTGCATGCTCACTGCATTGCTGTGTCTGATTCACAGGGTGAGACGCTCGAAGGTGGGCATGTACCCGTAGTAGTGTCGCATTTTACCTCATGTGGCTCTGCTGAACTTGCACCTGTGTGTGTGACTGGACGTGTCCGGTGCAACCTCATCATCGTGCACTGGATGTGGTGCCTTCTTTCCAGATAGGTACAGAATTTGCAACTCATCATTATGTTTGACCAGAATTGCGTGGTGCAACCCATATCAATGTACACTGGTCATAGTGCCTTATTTACGGGATGGTGGGAATATTGAAATTCATTATGTTTGAGATCTGAAGTGTCTGGTGCAACTCATACCAACGCGCTTCAGGTGCTGTGCCCGGATTGTCTGGGCACGGCTATCATCATTGTGTACCTGTCATGTCTGGGAGGTGATGTTGGTTATTTACCATTCGGGGGTACAGGACAAGTTGGGTGACTGAGAAGGTGGAGGTAGGCTGGGCCACGGAGTCTGCAGAGGGTGTACCAGTGGCACCACATTAGGGTGCTGATTGCGTATGTGTGCAAGAGCGTTCCGTACAGACTGCTGGATACCTTTTGCACCGTACAGTGGTGCAGTGAGTGTGTGTGTGATAGTATGCAGACTGCCTCTGATTCACGAAACTGGCTGGTGGTGCAGCGTTATACGTTGATTTTATGCTACGAGCACAATACATCTGACACTGGGTTTTCCTGTATGGCTCTGGGCCGCAGTGCTGCTAAAAAGTGTTCCTGTTTCATTTATGTACAAGTGTTCTTGTTTCATGTTTGTTCATATTGCTGTGACCCAGAGTGTGCCATATAACTGAGTGGGACTGTATTATTAGGATTTCCAGGATGGACCTGGGGCAGACAGCATGTCGCACTGCATAAGGGTGCTCCCTCTGTGGGTGGGAAGGTGGTTAGATTAGGAAATGTCCCCACATACATACTGTTGATATCATAATCATACGAGTGGGCCTAGTACTGCTAGTAAGAATTTCAAATGTGTTTTATGCCCAAAGGTACCTGATGTTCATGTTATAAAGATTGTATATGTGTGTTTAATGCAAACGTTTTTACATACATCCTGTGTGAAGTCTCTTTTGTGACTCTCAGAGTAATTTTTCACGATAGACTGCTGTGCCTTTGCTTTACAAATTACCTCTGGATTAAGCCTGACTGCTCAGTGCCAAGCTGCCCAAGGGTGCGCACAGGACATACAGTGAGTGTAATCACCCACCTTTGATGGGAGCGGTAGGTTCTGCCTGGCCAGGGACATCCCTTCAGCCAACCAGAAAGCGCCAGTTCCAACAATGACACTCAATGTTTTATGTACCATCTACATGGCCATCCAAAGCAAGGGTCCAGGTCAACTACAGAGCGTGTCCCGTTTTCTGTACAGAGCATGAGCTTCTGATTTTATGAGAGTCTAAAAACATGCCTACCAATGTTAAGGTCACAACAATATAGATACATGTTACTCAATAGTACAGTGTTTGAGGCTCTGGTCTGCCCTTGAACCATCCTTGAGAAGGTAGTCAGGATGCCCTCCTCTTCAAGAAATTCTTTAATACCATTTTGCTCTTCACTCAAAAGACAGAATACAGCCGGGAAACAGACACCAGTCCATGGACTTGGAGGTGGGCACTTCCTTATATAGGTGAGAAGAAAATGATGTTGATGTTCAGCCACCAAACATATATTTACAAAAGCTGAAACACCGGTATTTCAAAGGGGAATTGAGTTTATTTTGCCAAAAGGAAAAGAGTGTATTTGATAGCAAAATATATTACTTTTCTTAAACTGAAAAGGTGATGTTTGGGGGCAAAATTATTTATCTAGTGCTGTCTGAAAACACTACTATGTAAGTAGTGTGAACAGTCTGCTGTAGGCCACCTGCACTGCCTGAAATGGCACAATTGTGTATGTTTTTTTCAACCCTGCTACCTTTTCCTTCTAAGAAGATTCTCAGTCACAACATATGATCAAGAATCTACTTGGAAGGGGCAGAATAGGAAGCAAATCGTGTAAGTTGTAGCTAGATGCTAAGGCAAATGATATCTCATGTTCCATTGCATTTTATAAACTCCTTTTATAATGTATAGCTTTTTTGAAATTATGCTTAATACGGCACCATTCTAACAACAATGTATCAACATTGTCTTGGGATCAATAAATCTGCAACAATTCTGGGGAGGGTCAGGCTTGCTAAGTGCTCCTTGAAAGTGCAGGAAAAATGACACCAGGACCCTTTAAATGCCTACGGCTTTTAGCACACTGTGACAGCGTTAAACTGTTCTATATTATCCCTGGCGTTTGGGGTGCCTTCTGCTATATTATGCTGTTACATATTCACCAGCTTTTTCTGCTATCTCACAGCCTTCACCAAGTACAATTTATAACTGTTTTATCTCATTTAGAATAGACCCTGAAATGTCTTTGTGCGCCTCTAGCATACCCTGCTTTTGCCGCTGGGCCTGTTCTTCCGGAGTCCCCATCCCTGGACATGTTCTGCTGCTGTGCCTGGGCTGCTAATAAGCAGTGTCAGAATGGCCTGAGGAACTTGACTGAGGATGACATCACACACTATCCTTCATCTCATTGCACTGTGGCCATTTGCTGACTGACTGGCATACCATCAAATAGGGATCATGGACGTAGACTGCCCATAAACTAATTAACTTCAGTGCATTAAAATACATCTGTGGTGAATATCAGGTAGAAGTGAATGGATACTTAGCCTCTCTACAGGATATTGTGGTGGTAGGATGAGGGCATAAGAGATGAAGTGCTATTATGAATGAATGAATGAATGAATGAATGTAGCATTCATATAGTGCCGGCTTACTCCGATGGAGTATCTCCATGCTAAGCAGTAGCCACATACCAGGATCAGAACTAGTCAGAAGCAGGTAGACCCAATGCTCCGACTAACTCTGTCTAAAGATCCAGGTCTTCGGGTTTTTACGGAAACTTGCCTCAGAAGGTACAAGTCTCAAGTTGAGTGGCATTGAGTTCCACAGCTTGGCTGCACAGAGACCAAAAAAGCAACTCCCCAGTTGTGCATGACTCACTCTGGGAATTATTGCCAGAGCTGCTTCCCCAGATTGAAGTACTCTGGAAGGGGTGTAAGCATTGATCAAGGGGAAAAGATAGCTAGGACCCCTCCGATTTATTATTCTGTGCATAAAACACAGAACTTTAAATGAGATTCTGGGTTTAATAGGAATCCAGTGAAATTCAGCCAGACAGGGGCTTATAGTGGTCCATTTCAGATTTCTTAATAGCATCCTGGCTGCTGCATTTTGTACTCTTTAAAGCATTGCCAGTCTGCCTTCAGAAATCCCTAAGTAGAGCACCTTGCAGTAATCAAGCCAGGACAACAGCAGGGCCTGTTACTGTGTTTTTGTGCTGAGTCCGGTATTAGCCTCAAAAACTTCCTTAACAGCCTCAGCACTCCAAAACAGGTGCCCACTGTGGCCCTGATCTGATTTTCAAATGATAGCTGAGCGTCAAAAAGGATTCCTGTATTTTTCACTCTAAGTTCAGAATAGAGGTGGGGCCCAAATCAATAGTCCAAAATATTATTAGATCGTGCACTGCGTGAGTTTAACATTGGTTATACTGATTAACCGTGCTCCAGAGAATCGTTCCCTGCTCGGGAGAGTAAGTATATGAATAGGGTTGCAACCCCACTCTTATGGGGTGTCTCTCCGGGCACAGGCTGAGGGGTGCTGAATGCTAGAGCCAAAGTAAACAAAGACTGCTTGACAAAGTTATTCTTCCATATGTTTTAGTGTTCAAAATATATTCATTCCATATATTTCTTCAATGCATATAATAATATGTTCCATAATAAATCATTAATGCGGTTTATCACATTTAGACTTTTTCCCTATGCATTTCGGCATATAGCCTTCGTCAGGGGAATGTCAGTCTGTAATAAATTAGCGTTCCTCTGAGACCGATGTGTCGGACATGATCGCTCGTGTCTTCCGTGAGGACTGGATTCAGTCACTAAAACATATGGAAGAATAACTTTGTCAAGCAGTCTTTGTTTACTTTGGCTGTAGCATTTAGCACCCCTCAGCCTGTGCCCGGAGAGACACCCCATAAGAGTTGGGTTGCAACCCTGCCCAAATCAATAGGCCACCATGCCGAGGACCAGATTGAGGGCTGTTTTCCAACCACTGTTTTGTCTGCATTTAACTTCAGGCATCTAGCCTGCATCTATGTCGCTAGGTCAGCTAGACAGAATTTGAAATTTACTGCAGCCCTCTTGTCATTGTTTGCTAGTATGATAAATACTTGAGTGTCATTGGCATATGACACCATTCTCACTCCATGGCCATTGATAACGTCAGTCAGTGGGCAGAGATATAAGCTAAAAAGAGTAGGACTCAGTGCTGATCCATGGGGCATTTCCCACTGTAAGGGCATAATGTAAGAGGTATATGGCTTCTTAGTTACCTGGAGACAGCGCTTATGGAGAAAATCTGTAATCCATTCAAATGCTCTACCCTATATGTCCTGTGTCCACAATCCTTCCAGTAGCACAGTGTGCGAGATTGTGTCGAATGCAGCGCTAAGATCCAGCATGATGAGAGCCCCAGTTTTCCCTTCGCCAGCCACCCTGCGTGGCGTCTTTGAGGCCAGAAGCAAGGCAGATTCCATACTATACAGCGCCTGAAATCCGATTGAGTCTCATGAAGGAGATTGTTCTCTGTAATGAACTCCTTCAGTTGATAATTGACATTCTTTTCAGGCAGTTTTGCCAGGAAAGGAAGCAGGGAGATACGGTGAAAATTCTGTGGTTTAGAAGAGTCAAGAGATTTTTTTTTTTTTGAGGAATCACCATTCCGTGTTTCCACTCAGCAGGAAGTAAGCTGGCTTCAAACTTTGCCACTGGATTGAAGCTAGCCTGGCTGATGACGGCTGATTAGCAAGAAACTGGTGCCAGGATGCTTGTTTCCGGTCCAGGGAAGACATGGCTTGGCAGTTTGGGCTGGACTGTTCCCATGAGGCACAGGGTCAGACTAATTTGCATATGGCCATGCCTGAACTGGGGTGGCGGAGTGAGCTAAAAAAAGATGATGGATTAAACCCAGATCAGTTGACTGGGGGTGAGTGCTTGCAATGTTCAACACTCAGTCCATCATCCCCTTTGGTTTTGCTTTAGCCGGCTTCAAACGACAGATTAAGCACAAAACATAATCTAGGAGCAAGGGCTTGATAAGTTTCTCACTTTAAAGAGCGCAGTTAAATAAAGCATTGGCAAAGCCAATACGTCTCAGCTTTAGGAACTATTGGCTTTGCAATTTAGCAGTCCTGTGCAGCATAAAAAGGAAACAAAAAAATGGTGTTATGACGCAGCCACAGCAGCTGTGTCATTTTGTAGGCATGTGCACCACACATGCATGTGCCTACGAAATGGACTGTTTTTTTTTCCTTTTTTATTTACTGATCCACTTTGTAATGATAATTTCTTTTAAAAGTTACCACCTTTTTTTAAAGAAAATAGGTGGGAGGAGGCAACAAGGAGAGCTAGGGTGGAAGCAACACACCGGGCACTGGTAGAGGGATGAATCAGGGTGGACAGGAACAGAAACAACACATAGGGTGGCGGGAGAAGTGCACAACACAGGCAAAGGAGAACAAAGTAGAGTGCAATGAACAGAGCGATACAGGCGAGAGAGAGAGAAATATGAAATGGGGAGAAGCACACAGGTGAAAAACCAATGTGAAGAAGCAAACAAGAACAATCGCAACACAGAGTTGGGTGTCGTGTTAGAGATGCACACAGGCAAGAGAAAACATGGAGCACAGTGTAGGAACAACGAGAAGTGCATGTGGGAGACAGCTGGAAAACACACATACTCTCATGGAGTGCTAAACCAAAAAGAGAAAAAGAGCGCCAAAATGTAGGCAGTGGAAGAACACAGGTAATGAGGGAATGGTCCAGGGAAAGGACATTCACAAGAAGAGGAAGATAAGCCCCCAAAGCAGTCTTCAAAGCAGGATTGACTGTGTTTGCAGGTTGCTTTATTAAAAGCATGTCTTTTGATGAACACTAAGGGCCGGATTCCGATCTGGCTCGGAAGGGCTCGAACGATGTTCGGAGCCCTTCCGACCGCATCGGAATGTGCCGGCCGGATTCCTTTCCGACCGAGCCATTCCGATGGGCTCGGTCGGAAAGGAATCCGACTTGGATTTCTGGATGGCTTACAATGGGCTCGGAGAGCCCGTCCGCTGTCCGGAAATCCTTCAGTACTCCCCCGGTCGCCTCTTTACGACCGAGGCAGTACGATGGCAGTTTTTCACTGCCTTTTCGTGCCGGTGTTTCCGTCACGGAAAGGCAGTCGGAAACTGTCTCTGGGGGCCCCCAGCAGGGCCCCCATGGGTGCGAGGCCGCAGAATGGCGGCCTGGGGGTACCTATGGTGCCCCTCTGTTGATCCCTGCACCCGGTGGTAGGCACCCTGGGGTGCCGGCCATAGGGTGCAGGGATGAACTGCACCCCTGCTTTTCACAATGCAGGCATGCATTCTGCTAGGAATGCATGCTCCCATTGTGAGGTATATGAGTGCGACCGAACAGGGTTCGGTTGCATCGTACTTGCAGGGCCGTAACTGACGACAGCTGGTCGGTCGGTTACGGCTCCTGACCGATGTCAGACGGACCTGAGTCCGTGCGGCATCGGAATCAGACCCTAAGTTTTCTTTTTCCCATTGCACAGCAACTAAAATGTACAAGACAATCAAACATGAAGTTTATGCAAATCTGAATTTACACAAGCACTTGTCCCAGGGTTCACAGCAACATCGTACCAGAGAGTTCCTTCTCAACATACTGCTCTCCTTAAGCTATGGACAAAATGTAGATGTGTGTTAATCTTTGATCTGACTTAGATTTACTCAATACCAAGAGGCATAGTTATAGGCAAGAACAAGTTACTCCAGAGTAAACAAATGCAAACATAGGTTACAACTTTCAATGAAAGCAACAATCAGGTAATGAGTTGAAAATGGTTGTTAAAAAAGGAAGAACTTCTACCGCAACTGAGAGCCACGCTTAGTGAAAAGGTGGTGCTAGTTAGGGTAGGGGGCTTACGATAGTGGTGGTGAGGGTGGTAGTGTTGGTGAGGGTGGTGAGAATAGCAGTGGTGGTGGTAACTCTGGTGAGGGTAGTGAGTGGGATGGTAGTGAGGGGAGTAGTGAGGGTGGTGGCAGGATGGTGGTGGTGGTTATGGTGGTGGTAGTTATGATGCTGAGGGTAGTGGTGGTAAGGGTAGTGGTGATGAGGGTGGTAATGGTAGTTGGGGTGGTGGTGGTTAGGGCAGTAATGGTGGTAGGGTAGTGGTGGTTTTGTGGTGGTGAGAGGGGTAGCGTTGTGGTGGTAGTTAGGGTGGTGGTAGGATAGTGGTCATAGTGGTAGGGTAGTGAGGGAGTTGAAGGAGTTGGTATTTAGGGTAGGGTGGGAAAAGAGGTGGGAGTGATGGTGATGGCTGTGTTTAGGGTGCTGGTGGTTAGAGTGATGGCGGTTATGGTGATAAGGTAGCATGGTTGTTAAGGTGCTGTAAGAGAAATGGTGGTGGTAGTAGGGTGGTAAACTGGTTAGAGTGGTAGTAGTTAGGGTGGTGGTGTTGGTGGTGAGAGTGGTGGTTAAGGTGGTGGTACATATACTGATGCAAGAGGGGGCACGGGGAAACAAACAACGAGGACCATGAGGAGGAATAAAGAAAAAAAAGTAACTCAATCCCAGCACAAGCATCAGAAACACACTAATCAAAAAGGAAGCAATTAGTACTTGGTCAAGCTCCACGGAAGGGACAAATTAAACGTGTACAAGAGTGGCAAAACGCCACGTCTTTCATATGTACTAGTGCATGTCATGTAAATGTGGCATTGTGTAGGCTGAAATGTATTTTGGTTCGTTGCTCCACTGAGCTTTGTAACATATTACTAATTAGGAGTGTGTGAAGTTGTTTTGCTAGCGAATGTTTCTATCTATGTATTACTGCTACCAAGAATATACCTTATTTTTCCAAGCTCTTTACTAATTTCCATACCTCTGCGTACCCCAACCCACGCCTCAGCCCTCCACATGTCTTTTAAATGTGGGTATGCTGTGTCGCTCGTTGGGGGATCTCAAGCTCACAACACCCCGAATATTACTGACTAAGCTATGCCCCAGTGTTTAGCTTTAGTGATGCTAGGGAGGAATGGGCTCATATGCTTTGAAGCAGACCATAAGGGGCAGGAGACCGGCCCTACAGCCTGTAATGCATCAGCGTGCCAGGCAAGAACCAGCTAAGGTTAATACCTGGACTATCAGTTGAGCCAGTGAATAAGTATGGTTCCTGCTACCTCCCTGGGTTCTTGGGAGCACACCGTGAGCTGTTTCGGTGCTGATGTGCAGTGTTTATTCTAGCAAATGCTCGGTCTTTCATTCACTCATCTTCAAATAAACAGAGGCATCATGCAGTAACTTCAAATGTATGTAATGTTTATTTTTTAGAAAAAATACTCAAATAGATTTCCCATTATTAGAATGCAAAACAAAAGTTCATAATGGCAGAACTGTATATAATAATAACCGTTAATTAAAAAAATATCAGTGCAAAACATAATCTGCAATAAAGCAAGAATAACTGTGCAATTAGTATTAAAGAATATATTCGGTTGTGTAAATTAAGACAACATAAGATTCAGAAATCGGTTTCAACGAGGATCCAGTATAGAAAACACGCTGTTTCATTACAATATGTAAATGAAACACACTATGTTCTATACTGCATGGATCCTCATCCTGCCAACTAAAACAAATATTTCACCGTGTGAGGAGGGGATGGGGCCTTGGGGCGGCAGGGCCTCGTACCGAGAAGTACTTTTGTCCCACCCGCCCCCAAACCCCGTTTTTAAAAGAAAGCATGGTGTTTTCACATCCCTTAATGGACACCGGCAGTGCAAAGCCTCCAAAAATAGGCTGGAAATCCACTGTTTGCAGTTGTTTTTTTGCTCGTTTTCTTGCCCCTGTCTGATATCAGCTCCTCGCTGGGTGAGCGTATGATGGAAGCCGATATCATTTGTCACACGGTGGCACCGTGTGAGTTGGCAGGTCTGACATAATGTATTATTCTCAGAATGCCATCAGTGAAAGAATACAAATATTTCCTCTCATAGCAGCTATATGAATTCAAAGCAGCACCACAGTCAAATTGTTGTTCACTTCCACAAATGACAACTTAAATATTTTGGTGCAGCCTGAGTGTGTGTGGGTGGTTTCACCTGATTATGTGCTTGTTTGTGATTTTCATCGGCTGGTTAACTTCTACATGCCAGTGATCAGATATCCTGCTCTACCCTGTAAGCTAATCCTGGCTAAGCAAAGGGTCAGTTGCATTCTGGGACTTGTAGTTGCTATGTTGTCATAGCTGCCAAGTTTACTAGGCCCGTGCGTGATGTGCTGCTCCAGTCTAGATTTCTTTTCTTTGAATTCTGGGACTGGTAGCCTTGTTTTTGTAATGGAAAAACACAATACTAGTTCAGGGCCCAGAATGTAAAGAAAATACCTAGACTGGAAAAGCATATCACGCATGGACTTGAGAAACTTGGCAGCTTTTCCATTTACATAAACATTAATATTGGCCATAAACAGAAAACACTTGCAGAGACACAAACGCATACAGATACAAATAAATACACTAACAACGTGCACATACAGACACAAGCACACTCGTAAATAATCAATCCCTCACGCTCCCGTCAACATTATCATAAATATATGTCCTTAAACAAACGCTTGCATAAACACAAACATACACATGCACCCAGTGACAGTGGTGATCACACACAAACAAACAAACACAATTTATGCCCACACAAAACATACATCTTTTCTACCAGTGGAATTAATATGCAAAAGTTACAATTATTCGTCCACGTGGGCTATTGTTGTAATGTATCCTAGTGCCATGGACAACGTATTCAGCCAGCCCTGTAGTCTACTTCAACGGTACTCTGTCTTATAATACTTGTAGTTGGCCTTTCTCCATTTCTTGCATGCTATATTAGCATACAGTGTTTGGCTAAAGCCCAAGGCAGACTGATGGAGTCATACATTAAACGGAGACACTTGGCCGGCCGCTATGCAGGTTACACTAATTTTTAAACATAATAAGAGTTAGGAATAGGAAACATTAACTATTAGTACAAATAAAATGAATCTGTTTTGTTCATCTCAAACTTGGCATTACACAAATCGCCTGGACACCGTGCTAATGCTTGTCCTCGTATTCTGAAAGCATAGACCCTTTAAGCAGGAGTAACTATGGAGGGGCAGAGAATGAACATGCTGGAACTCCCTCCTGTGTGGTAGGTTCTTTCGCCACAGACCTCAGTATGTCTTTGTTGAAGTAAGCTTGAGCTGTCAAAGTAATCGAAATTCAAGCTGCTGTAATTCTATCTGCCAACAGTTCCAGTATAGACCCACAAAGAGATATCATTTAGTAGTTAAGTTGTCATCTACGGGGCGAAAGGACTTGTAGTCTACCTTACTACTAGGCCATGTGTGATTTTGGACAAGTCACTTTGTCTCTATGTGCCTCAGTTGCCAAAGCTGTCAACACTGGGAGCCCCTAGAAACAGGTTGAAGACCACAATTAAGTGCTATTTTAAAAAAATAGCACAATTGCAAGCTGATTGGTTGGTGGTTGATCATCTTGACATACGTGTCCTGAATACCTCGCCAGTACATCTGCTGGATGCTTAGAACAGCCTGGTCTTCTTGCGCAGCTTCACCATCTAGGCATATTCTTCCTGCGCTTCTTTACCATCTCCGACAGCTTCTCCAACCCTTCCACCAGCCCATCACCAGTGGTGGCACAGCAGGCCTGCACGTGCCACTCGTGGCCCTCCAGCATCAGCAGCCCTAGCTCTTCCATCAGCACTGAGAGACACTTTGCCCCAGGAAGGTCCTGCTTGTTGCCCAGGACCACCAGCGGCACACCCCGCATCTCGTCGCTCTCAAAGATGGCTTTCAGCTCAGACCGGGACTCATCGAATCGCTTAGGGTCGGCACTGTCCACCACAAAGAGCAGCCCATCTGTGCTGGTGAAGTAGTGCTTCCACAGGACCCGGAGTGTGGTTTGGCCGCCCACGTCCCAGACAGTAAAGGTCAGACCCTTCATGGGCTCCAACGTTTCCACGTTGAAGCCGATGGTGGGGATGGTGGCGACGGACTCGTTCAGCTTCAGCCTGTAAACAATGGTCGTTTTGCCAGCGGCGTCCAGCCCCAACATTAGGATGCGGGCCTCAAGGCCATGGAAGCTCTTCAGCGCCTCGTGGATTGTGCTGAGAAAGATCCCCATGATGCCAGCCAGACACCAGATCTCCAAGAGTCTTCTGTATCTGGTGGTCTCTGGAGAACTGGACCCAGTCTTTTTGTGCAACCCTCCTATTTACCTCGTTCTTCTGGTGGTAAACGTGCTTCGAGGCACAAGAGTCGAGGTCGTGCACTCTAAATCATAAATTAAATGCAGTTTTTTCCTCATGTGATCTGGGCGGTAGCGAGAGCGCTCTGTAAGCACCCGCTCCATTGTCTCGGTATTTATAACGAGCAGCTCTCCTGAGAAGTGGCAGTGCAGGTTTCTGATCCTGAAACAAACATCATATTTTATAAGCTACGTTTTGATTGGTTAAGGCCTGAGCGAAGTATTCCAACGTATCATTACTGCCAACTCTGTCAGAGCATTGCTGGAAGGCGACCTGCTGGAACCGTACACTGCTTCCTGGAGCGGTCGGTGTGTGACGTCAAGGGAAGCGACGCAGCGGCAGATGAAAGCCAGCTTGTTGAGACCGAAACAGCAAGAGTCTTTCCGATTGATTAAGAACCGCCTCCACCGAAATGTCTGCCAAATGTATTCGGAACTTAATACATAGGAGTGCATGCAAACGTTTTGCAACTCGAAAGAAGGATAACAAAATAAAATGGGGGGACTTCATTTCCCCAATGATGTAAGTTGAGCCAAAGGCAATTTTAAGCGGGCGAAGGCTAAATTTGATGCCGTTTTTGTTAGAAAAATCAGGAGTCTCCTACCTGAATCGGGCCAGTTGGCAAGTTTGATTAGAATGCTAGTTTTCATTTTGATCACGCAGACTTTTTGCTCACAAAATGAAAAACTGCACATATTGTAATGGAGAAAAAGGGTTATTCGATTTGTTTTCTTGAACCAGACAGACATACAAGGGGGGGCCAATAGGCCCCCACGCAAGCATGGCGGGGCCCGGCCCCTCCCACACCCCGTCCCTTTCGGGGCCGCTTGCCCCGCGCCCTCGCCCCGGAAGTACTTGTGTGCTTCCGGGGCGAGGGGGCGGGGTCGCGGCGGCGAAAGGGTTAAAAGCCTGGGGAGCGCGGGAAGCGGCCTCTTTGTGCCCGCGCTCCCAGGCTCGCTCCTCGCCCCACCGTGGGGCCGTGTAATTTTCTATCTTTTTATTTCAGGTGTGCTTCGTGGCGGCGGAGGACTGCGGGGGTTTTCCTGGATCTCAGGCCGACGCGTTGTAGGAGCGGAGCAGAGCGGGAGAATCTACGTGACCAAGCGGGAGTGGCGATCGGAAGAATGCGACCTACAGAGGACTGCGGTGGGGGAGCGGTGGACCGGTGGACCTGCGGTTGCGACGGTGGAATGGCCTGCGGTGTTTGGATGAGTACACGGTATGTGTTGATGTGCGCCAATGTGTGGTGTGCTCTGTGAAAGCAGAAATGCCTTAAGGGATGCTCGATGTGCATCGCATGTGAATGGGTGTCTGCAGACTAGGTACTCCAGCGTGCTGTCCGGGACTACCAGGTTGGCGGCAACAGGGATACACTTTTGCGGAGATGCATTTGGTACGCAGGAAAATGTCTATAAAGAACAAACCCGCAGGTCCGCCGCTCTTTCTGTATGTTAAAAGAGCCAGTTAATTCAGTCAATATGCGTAACTTGATATGCTCATACACGAGACATTACAAACGATTCACTAACAAAAATGGATGAGAGAAAAAATATCTACGTTTCGCTTCTTCACACTGTACTTGTGCCAGTTCCAAGCACTGTCAATAACGGGACGATACACTAAAGAGGAACGCCATCTTCCTATGACCTGTGCATAGAAACACAAATAAAAAGCAGATTTCTAAAAAAAAAAATGTAGGTGCGCACTTTACACTAAGTTAAAAGGCAGGGGGCACGGGAGAATTATTGCCACAGCAGCAAGCGTATGGTAAAGGGGTGGAGCCTACGAAAAATGAGGG
This sequence comes from Lissotriton helveticus, assembly GCF_964261635.1. Classification (NCBI taxonomy): domain Eukaryota; kingdom Metazoa; phylum Chordata; class Amphibia; order Caudata; family Salamandridae; genus Lissotriton; species Lissotriton helveticus. The sequence continues at coordinate 1,921,099,673 of NC_136065.1, forward strand.
GTTAACATATATTGTTATTGCCCGACTTCTGCATGTTTGTTACCACGTGGAGGACGTGTTCTTTATTTTCAAACTAATAGAAAGCGGCTTCCATATTAAAAATATATAAACTTCCATGAGTATGTCTAACCCTCACCGTGCGCCTTTTGAATCAGAGGAAATTCTGCGGCACACTGAAAATGCTTTTTCAGAGAGAATTACCGTCCCCTACGGTCCCACACTGTTAGGAGGCCTTGCTCTATTTTTTGCTAAAGAGTCGATTTACATGTTTTCCTGCGTGCGAAGGACCATGTCAAACATTTGTCAATACCAACAAAGATTTAACTTTGTTTATTTTTACATCATTCTGGATGGCCACCCCATAACACTCTTCTAAGAAAGAGGGAAACAAACGGGGCAATCCCTTCAGAAATCTCACAACACTATGAGACTTAAATAAAAAAGGCTGATATGATAAACAAAGAAAGACAGACAGCATTTAGCAGTGCCCACATCAAAGCCTTGCTGGGCAAGATAGGAGCGCAAAACGCAGGGAGGATGGTTGCTGGTGGTTGTATCTTCCGGCTGGCTTGCGCGAATTTAAACCAATCATTACATTGGTCACGCCCCGTTGAGAAACACATTCCCTGTTTTCATCCACAATTTTATGTGCATGTCTTGGCGCGCGCTACGCTGTCTGCAGGATCTGAATTTATTTATGTGAACAGACGAGGGTTGTTTTTAAGGGATAACGCTACCCGCCTTCTCCGCGCAGTTACCCCGTGTCTGGAGCAAGGAGGGAGCTGTGCATTTCAAAGTACTTACAAAATAGGATGAGTTATCAAGTGGAGTGTGTCGTTGGGTTTAATCACTCTAGTTGGATGTACGTTGGGGAATGCTGCGGTGTACTCAATGGATGAGGTCACCCTGGCACAATTTCACAAGTCCTTCGGTTAGTGATGTGTTAGTAATGTCAAGCCCAGCGCTGGGGGGGGCAATGGGTGAGGCGAGCGGTTGTGGCCGCCTGACTGGGACACAGGCCCAAGGTTTCTATTTAACAAAATAAGCACTGTGGGTTTAACTAGCTCTATCCGGTAGAAAGCCCTCGTACACTATTCGAGTGGGCGTTTTTATTCCAGAGCATAGTAATTCGAGGTATGTCAAGATACTTATTCAGCTGTAAGGGCAGTTTCTCTTCCAGCGGGACCGTTTCCCTCACGCTTTCCATTGTAATTGTCAGTATCTGATTACTGATTATGCCCCGGGACCTGGGTCATCGGTTAGCGGCTATTGTGTGTCTTCCTTTGTCAGACATTATCTCTATAAAACTGAGGGTTGTTGGCTAGAGTATTACTGCACGTGGGCGACAGAGTATTCTGTACAATAAATTCGAGCCTGTCCCTGCGTTTTACATCAATTATGCTCAAAATTGCCGTTAAAACACATATCTTGGGATTAAGGTGGAAACATGATAGGCCCAACTCCGTTCTGTATAAAGAGCCACAGTGGAATCATATTTTCATGCTAGAAGTGACGTGATCAGTCCAGTTCAGTTTCGAAGGGCCAAAGTGGATGTATTAATGTTTACACGGTGCTATACCGTTTGGCTCCACTTTGGTGGAGAAGTGTGGCTCAATGGTTAGAGTGGCAGACCCTGATGCAGAGGTCTAGCCCGGGACCAGGAGTCAATCCCCTGTCTTTGCTGGTCTTGGCTCAATTTACCAGCAACTGCCAGCCTCTGATGTTCACGAATTTTCATTTAAGTACAATAGTGGGGTAGGAAGGCACTATCCCAGATCCTATCACACCTGTTTACAAGCAAGTTGGTCCAGTGAACTGTAGACCGGGGGACCACCTGCTATTGGGGATGGCAATCAGGCAGTGGGAATTTTAAGTAGAATTGTGTAGGTAGGTTAAGTACTATCCCACATCCTATCACACCTGTTTACAAACAAGAGGGTTCAGTACATAGTTGGCCGGTGTGACCACCGGCTACTGGTGATAGCAATATGGCAATGGGCCATGTTAGCTCACAAGTTATTTAAAAGGATGGGTCAGGGCCATAATAAATTGCCTGCTGAAATTGGAAGAATTTTATCTTTTTCTTAAAATCAGGAATGTCCAATGTAGGCACAGGAGGGCTGCACCCATGACAGATTGGCAGGATAGCCAACACGCTTTAAAAAATGTTATATTTAGAGGCACTGTATCTAAATGCATTTAATATGTTAATTCTAATCTCAGGGATGCTGCCCATTGTACACCTACAGTGGGGCAAGAACACGTCAAACGATCATTTGTCAGAAGGGTTAAGTGCAAGGAACATGAAAAGCTGCCCACATGGGTTTAAAGGCTGTGACATTAGGATAACAGTTGCTGTGCCCTCGCTGTTCCTGTATGACTCAGCAACAAGACAGTCGGGGTAGCTACTTATGTGGTAGTTAGACAATGTGACCATGAGGGCTGGGCGGGCACTGCAATCTGATCCCTGCTTAACACCCTCCTTGCACTGATCCCGCAACCCCATAATAATTTTTCTGGGTGCGGGAATTTTTTAGTGTTTTCACTTCACCTGGGTATCTGCCCGCTACTTACAACGGTAACATGGCAGAGTGGTCTATGTAATCGACAATACTAGTTCGGGGTGACCGGGGGGCTTGCTGATTCAAGTTACACTTGCGTACGTGCTTGCCTCGGCCTATATGCACTTGCGAGTCGACTTAACAGCATTTGGCACTTAATTCTTCCCCACCTGTTTTTTGCCCAAGTAAGTCAGCCATACCAAAGGTCAGCCAGGAAATTGCCATTCCATAGTAGACCTGTTAGTTTCAGGTAATTTCCCCAGAGGACATAGAGCACGCAAAAAACTCACTATAGTAGAGTGGAGCTAAAGAGGAGGGTCGCGACCATGCCTAAATCCCATCTCTGATACTGCTGGTGCTCTTATATGGGCAGGAGGGTCAGACAGATTTGCAGATGAACAGGGCTGAACTGGGGGAGGCAGAATGGGTTGATGAACGGTAACACATTAAACCCTGATCTTTTGAAACTAATGTTGCATCATGATTTACAATAGGTGGCGGTATACTATGAATTGATTGGACAATCATGTGTGGCAGCGGGGGGGCCACCTGCTACTTGAAACTAGTTAGGGAAATGATGCTCAGTCTGGGATCATGATAATAATATATATAGGTTATGGTTGCCCCTTAGTTATATTACGCGTTACCACTGTCAGCCACGATCCAAGCCAACAGTCAGGCGCAAGGGGTTCGATACTTAGAACACGTATATCTCATCAAGTTGTGATTGGGTGGGTGCCAATACAAACGGACTGTTCCTTTTGAACTGATATCCTAATCATCCTTAAGGAGTCATGAGGGCGTTATGGTATGCACTGGGGACTCCATGCTTTGTGTCGCTGCACTGCACACTGGGTAGTGTTTGTTAATGAAGGCCATTTTACAGGGCACTCCTCGTAACACTAATACAGTCACGCTACAAGGGAACCCAAACTGAGGCTATGCTCAACACTTAGTCGGAAGTGTTTAGGAGTATGCATCTGACGCTAATCGTATCTCAAACGTGGCAAGGGATGGCAATGTAAGACTAGCACATGTACTGCAGTTATCGCCAGAAACACTAATGGTTTGTGTTTATCTTTTTCATTTATGTATGGCCGGGTCCATGGTGGATATCTGGAGTGCTCCGCATCACAACAGCTGCTACAGGTGGACAGCCCAAGGGATGCTGACGTCAGGTAGAGGATGGCAAACAACAACGCAAGTGTGATGGGCGAGCGATCAAAGGACGCAGGAGGTGCCAACACAGAGTTGATTGTTTTGGTGTGTAAGCCCTTATATTGGGCTGGCGGCAGTAATGTAGCAGGATGTGGTTTCACAAAATGGCAGTATTTGCCGTAACAGGAAAAGGTATACCTACAGTAACGGCGCCTGTGCACGCAGGGCCACCAGTGTCAGCATGATATGCATAGATCAACGAATGGTAAGTGACAACGGTAGAGATGGGACAGTACACAAGGGTGTGCATTCCTAGCTTCGGCAACCCCAGGAATGATAGGCCTATGCAACGCCTCATTTCCCCGGTTCAGGAAGTGGGGACTTCCATGGTAAATGTAGTACCATTCACTTAACACTTTCCAGAGCGTAGTGGCGAGGTGTGGAGGGTTAGCAGACTGTACAGTAGGCCAGTGGGAAGAGTAGAATGGGAGTACCAGGATACCCCCGGTCACAGCATCTACAGGGACCCTCGAGAGGCGTGCCCCCACACCCTCGTTCATGTTAGGACATGGGGTAACGATGATAGGACCCAGATTGCACCATGGGGGGCTGCGTTTTCCCCCGGCTGCACGTAAGAGGGGGGGGGGAATTAGGCGAGTGCACGGAGTCACTCGGTGAAGAATCACTCAATAAAGAGGATCTACACTTGGTTGGAGAAACTATTTCATACACATTATTGACAGAATATCCCACAAGGGGTCATCTCAGGACCAGGTAGATTAGATTATATTAACAGTCGGCTGATAATGAGGAGTTGACGTTTATTAAAGGCTCTACTCACAGGCGGGGGGGTCCAGTGGACAGAGTCAGGGATGCCATAGGGGTGGGGAACAAAATAGCAGGGGTAGGGGGTTTTTGGATTAGGAAGTTATGACCTTTCAGTGTAGGCGGTTGGGGGGGGGGGCCAGATAGTCGGTTAACTACCTGGCCTGTGGCGGTAAGGTCATTAATCGGTGAGCAGCATTTTAAGGTCCTTACGGGGGGGCGGACCCATTCACGAAAGGGGCTGCCCGCGGGAGGGGCCATTGGTCTCTCTCAGAACTTCAGGGGCAGGATATGATATCCCGTTTTAAAGGGTGCGGGGGAGGGAGTCTACGCTTTCCTCAGGCTGGTAGCCACCCCTCACAACACTATGACGTCACTAAGGTGCGCGAGTGTCTGGGCCCTCCTGTTATGGTTAAATGGAGTTCAGGGAGCGCACGTGGGTGTAACGTGCCCTGGGTTGCGCATGCGCATCTTCAACGTGAGAGCGCAGCTGTAAAAGGATCTGACACCGGTTGGCGACCTTGCCGTAGGACTTTATTTAAAATATTAGAATGCAGTTTAATTTTCAGGATGATTAGATTACGTTAGGAAACACGCTGTACTAGCTATTTGTTAAGGTTAGCCCATCATACCATGTCGAAACGGATGTCAATCTAATCTTCTGAAAAGTGTGCATTTTAATAATTGTCAGAAATGTTTATTTGATTAAAATTTTTGATTTGTTTTTATATTTTAATAAATACGGCCAGGGGGGGGGCCCTGTACCCCCCCTTGACTTCCAAAGACCCCCATGTGTTGACTGGTTGAGTTGGGTACTTCAGTCAGTGTGTTAAGGGGGGAGGTGGCCGGCAGTCCAAGACCATGATACAAGGGGGGGCCAATAGGCCCCCACGCAAGCATGGCGGGGCCCGGCCCCTCCCACACCCCGTCCCTTTCGGGGCCGCTTGCCCCGCGCCCTCGCCCCGGAAGTACTTGTGTGCTTCCGGGGCGAGGGGGCGGGGTCGCGGCGGCGAAAGGGTTAAAAGCCTGGGGAGCGCGGGAAGCGGCCTCTTTGTGCCCGCGCTCCCAGGCTCGCTCCTCGCCCCACCGTGGGGCCGTGTAATTTTCCCCACCCTCCATCCCTTGTTAGCAGACCTTGGGGCCTGGCAAATGGTAAGAATCAGGTTTATCAATGTGCCGGACTATAGGTTAGGGGGTTTGATCCAGTAGGCCTTGAATTTCCCGTTTACTGGAAGGTAGAACAGATGTAAATATTTTGTGCAGTGCCGTGATATTTAACTAATTCTCTCCTTAGGCCTTTTTTCCCGCTTACAGGAGTATCTGTATATGTATATGTTTTGTGCTTTGCTGTGTATTAACAATTTTCTCCTTAGGCCTTTTTTCCTTTTAGAATAGCAATGTCGTATTTATTATGTGTGTCTGGCGGTAAGGTCATTAATCGGTGAGCAGCATTTTAAGGTCCTTACGGGGGGGCGGACCCATTCACGAAAGGGGCCGCCCGCGGGAGGGGCCATTGGTCTCTCTCAGAACTTCAGGGGCAGGATATGATATCCCGTTTTAAAGGGTGCGGGGGAGGGAGTCTACGCTTTCCTCAGGCTGGTAGCCACCCCTCACAACACTATGACGTCACTAAGGTGCGCGAGTGTCTGGGCCCTCCTGTTATGGTTAAATGGAGTTCAGGGAGCGCACGTGGGTGTAACGTGCCCTGGGTTGCGCATGCGCATCTTCAACGTGAGAGCGCAGCTGTAAAAGGATCTGACACCGGTTGGCGACCTTGCCGTAGGACTTTATTTAAAATATTAGAATGCAGTTTAATTTACAGGATGATTAGATTACGTTAGGAAACACGCTGTACTAGCTATTTGTTAAGGTTAGCCCATCATACCATGTCGAAACGGATGTCAATCTAATCTTCTGAAAAGTGTGCATTTTAATAATTGTCAGAAATGTTTATTTGATAAAAATTTTTGATTTGTTTTTATATTTTAATAAATACGGCCAGGGGGGGGGCCCTGTACCCCCCCTTGACTTCCAAAGACCCCCATGTGTTGACTGGTTGAGTTGGGTACTTCAGTCAGTGTGTTAAGGGGGGAGGTGGCCGGCAGTCCAAGACCATGATTTCAATAGGTTGAGCATCTACTGCAGGTATCAGTTATCCTTCACGGGTTCCCTAACCCCTTTCCTTCCCTTTTTTTCTCTCTATATCTTCCTTTTACTCTTAGCTCTGAACTTCTAATACTTCTATCTACCACTGCCACTCCCACCTTTTGTCTCACGCTGCATTTCTCTGACATGGTACTCATTAAATAGTCCAGTCCTGTTTGCGGTGTACCAAGCAAATGAAACCAGGTGATCCCCAAGAATTGACCCCGTTTTTTTCAAAATGTGGCAAAGGTGTCTCCAAATGTCAAAAATGAATTCATTGTGCCAGTGGTATCAGTTTGCCCTGGGTGCCCCTTATGCCAAAAATTACACGAAATATGACAGTGGCAGCATTTTTCTATTTATGATGTCCATATACTATGCATTGACCCTTGAGTCAAAAATTGGTTCTCTGACACAATATCGAAACCAAAAATATTGTGATACAGGAATATTATGTCAAATACATCAATCACAAAAATATATATTTTTTATACATATATTGGTAAATACATAAATATTGAGAAAAAAATAATTTTACACATATATCGAAAAAATATAAATGAAAAATATTTTTTGTAATACTTATCTAGTTAAAACAGTATTAAATATTTTAACATATAACACTACTATAATGCAAATTAAATATATTTCAGTAATATTTAAAGATATATTTAAATGCATACTTAACAAACACACACACATATGAATGTGTATATATTTATGTATGCACTATTGCAGTTTTTTGCACAAAAAACAGCATGCACTTGCGCTTTACTAAACAACAGTTTTCTGTAAGTACTGTGATAAAAAATTATGGTATTTTACTGACATTTTACAACATATGTCCTATTATACGAATTAATTTGATGATTAATGCTTATTTCTTGAAATACCTCTGTTCCATTCAAATTCAGTTTGGTTTTTAGGCAATGTTTTCGTATTTTACCGAGATTTCAGTAGTACATGTTTGTTATTGACTCACATGCATTGCAATGACCTGCCAGTATGTCTTCTATGTCTTCTATGACTCAACACTACCCTCTCATGTGACGATCATCATCCAATCACTGGCAGTATATAATGGTGTACCTTTCATTAATACATTGTCATGTGAACAAGGCTCTTGCGAGCCGAAACGTCATGAGACTGAACCTGCACCTTAAATAAAAACTTGGAGCACTATACTTGGTCCGTGCCCGTTGGCTTCCTTCCTGGCTGGAGTAGATCCAGAGCGTGAGAGGAGTGGCGTTGTGGTCGATATTTATATACACATATACAATATAAAACTATTTAAAAAAAATATTAATTATAACCTATATTTTACATTTATAATTTTTTTTAAAATACCAATCTAACAACTATTGGCCTGATTGCGATGTCAGTCGGATCGAAACTGATGACCATCGGTTGCGAAATAACTGACATCTGCCCCTGTGTTCCACCCTCCGTATAATGTGGTAGTCTCGGAGGCAGGATGCGGAGGGACCAACCACCGCTGTTCTGACGGGCTCAAGGAGCCCATCGGCCCAGTGGTCTGAATGTAATCCCTACAATAAGAGCAGTGCAGTCTCATGCACCGCTGTAGAAATTATAATGTCCCTTTCGGGAAACGGACTAGCAGGGCCCCCGTCCCACCGAGGCTCTGCTAAGAGGTGGTGTCTGCCACACGGTGCATGGATGTTTGCAAACATCAATTTTCATAATGCAGGGTGTGCAGCGGGCGTTCCAACTGCTGCACAAGTCCTAGTAGGTAAATGGATGTTTACGACCGCCTCATGGGCGATCGCATCCCAAGTCGTCGGATGGAACCGCCAACTGCTTGTCGGTCAGTTTCCATTTCGACACGATGCGAGTCGGGGCCTAAGTATATATATATATATATATATATATATATATATATATATATATATATATATATATATATACGCTGACGCTCCCACAGCGCACCGCACAAGCCAGCACTCCCCAGGAGAAGAACGGACACCAAATCCGGTAATGGATGCAGCAGAGTATTTTTATTTATTTCATTTCAGTGTGTCAAGGGTGCCGCGATCTGACGCGTTTCGGCGATCCTGTCGCCTTGCTCATATATATATATATATACCCTCCAATGGGGGGGAGAATACAGGACACATAAAGGCGGGGGCGGAGCTACATTCGGACTAACAGCGGCATCTGAGGAAGGCCACAGCGCCGAAATGCATCATGCCCATGCTGTTTTTAAATAAAGTTTTTCTTGATTGTCACCGTAGTGGCCTCTTACCTTCCTGACTCGGATTCCTTGAACTTGGATATATATATATATATATATATATATATATATTTACAGACACATAAAAATAAATATTACATGTAACAAATAGACTGAATTTTGAAAAAATATTTCCAATTTAATTTTACATAAAAAGTAAACAATAGATAACAATAAGTTTGTCTAAAAAGATGTTACAAATTACATACATTTATATATAAAATTAAATACAAAAATACATAATAATATTTAAATAATACAAAAAAAACTATTACATTCAAATAATAATACATATATTATTCCTACTGCAGTATGTGCAACAGTAGGTAAAGCATTGGACACAGAAGGGGTCGAATTTACTATTCCCACGCCAGTGTGTACAACAGTAGGGTAACCGTTAGACACCAGAGGGGTAAAATTTACTTTTCCACTCCAGTCAGTGCAACAGTAGGGAAAGCATTGGACACTGAAGGGGTCGAATTTACTATTCCCACGTCAGTGTGTACAACAGTAGGGTAACCGTTAGACACCAGAGGGGTAAAATGTACTTGTTCCACTCCCGTCAGTGCAACAGTAGGGAAAGCATTGGACTCAAGTGGGGTAAAATTTACTATTCCCACTCCAGCGTGTGCAACAATAGGTAAAGCTCTGGACTCAATAAGAGTAAACTTTACTATTCCTACTCTAATCTTTGCAACAGTAGGAAAAGCGTTGAACTCAGGAGGGGTTACATTTACTATTCCCACTTCAGTCTGGGTAGCAGTAGGAAAAGCGTTGGATTCAGGAGGGAACAAAATTACTATTCCCAGTGTGTGTAACAGTAGGGAAAGCGTTTGCCTCTTGAGAGGTGCTCTCTGCAGCTTACTGGGACCCACCTGAGTTATTTCTTTACTCCCACAGGAATCCCGCTCTTGTTCCCGGTCCCCAGTCTCCCCCGCCGCCGCAGCCTCCTAGCATCTTGGCGCGGCCGCAGCGAGGGGGGACTACATTGCCCACGAGCCTTTGCGACAGGACCCGGAAGCCGCCACGACCTCTCGCGCACGGAGGCGCTTAAAAAACGAGGAGAGCCCCCGCGTCGCGGGACGCCTGCGGTACTCGCCAGGCAAAGGGCAGGCCGTCTGTGGCCGTCCGAGACCAAAAGAGGCCGGGCTGGGCCATTCCCTTTACATCGGCAGTTAGGACATCTGAAGTAAGATCTTATCTCCCTAGTAGTGACTTTAATGAATTGATTTGTATAAGTCTGGACTTCGCTAACATATTTTCAATACGATTTCTGGTGTGTCCTATATGATCTTATAACTGGTTATTATTCTTGTAATACACCGTACAGGGAGATGAATTCACGATCTGGTAAAGGCAGGAAATCAGAAGTGGGAGGGAGCATCACTGGGACACTAGACCAGTTTATAACCAGGGCTGCCACAGTTTTAGAACGTGAGATAGCATTGACGGAGTGCCGCCTGTCGTTAGAACCCCTTTATAATAAACGCTCCTCCTTGGGACCTATCCAGCTAGCCATTACTCCACCGAAACAAGGCGCAGAGAAAGATCCAAATGGAGTAATTAGCGTTACCTCACAGCATCAAGCTCTAGCGGCATCCCTAGAGCTAAGTAGGGAGTCCAATAGAGATGATTTAAGTACTGAATCTATATTAAAAAATCATTCCTGAGGAGTCGGCATCACGCACCTCTCCAAAGTCTATCCCTAAGAATAAAGTGCAAAATAGACCACTAGGGCAAGGTCCTATATTAACAAGAAAGCGTGCGGGGGATAGCCATAAGGGCAGGTGTACAAAAGCAGCTAAAATACACTCAAGCCCCTCAAAGGGTCCACTAAGAGTAGCAAAGAAAAATCAGCCAGAGCCCTTACCTCCATTCCCTCAATCTACCCAAGGCCTAATGGAGAAAATTGATCACTTAGTGAAATCCTTATTGAGAGCAACAAAGTGTGAGTTAGCGCGTTGAGACTACCGGGGGACTGCGAGGACCAGCAGCCTCAGCTCTACACAGCTGGTGCCTCTTCCCCCGGCGGCCACGCCCCCAGCCTCCAGCAAACATTAAACGCGGTCAACACCGGCTGAGTGGGTGCTTTTTACAGGATTCCCTTTTCCACGAGGATTGCCAGAGACTTCTGTTCCAGCCTGTTTGCCTTTCTGCTCGCCCTTCACCGTTCGCGACACCCGCTTCGCGGGTGCCGCTCAATTGCTCCCTAAGGCTGTTCCCCGCTGGTGTGAGCGGCTCTGCAGTCGGCAGAGAACACACGCGCTCCCAGTTGAGGAGGGACAGGTGAGAGCAACAAAGTGCGAGTTAGCGCGTTGAGACTACCGGGGGACTGCGAGGACCAGCAGCCTCAGCTCTACACAGCTGGTGCCTCTTCCCCCGGCGGCCACGCCCCCAACCTCCTCGTATATTACTGGCTTGGTCACTACCGCACCGCGGGACGCAGTACCGGGGCGAAGACCGGGCAAAGAGCGGGCCGTTTGAGGCCGTGAGAGTACGTGAGAGTCCGGTCCGGGCCCTGTCTCTTTGCCTGCCACATCGAGGCCATTGAAACACCAGTAAAATGAGTACTAGGGAAACTAGGAGTAAAACATCTTCCCTAGCCGCGGCCAGAACTGTCAAAGGCCCCATTGACACCTATTTTGCTAAAGCGGGTTCTCTCCTGATTGAGGAAATCGTGGTCCTGGAGCGAAGAATCTCCCAAGAAATAGACTGGGTAAGGAGATCTTCAATAGGCCCAATGGCCCAAGCTAGAACCCCAGAAGATAGACCTGGTTTACCAACTAGCTGTAGCATTGACCAGGCAACAGGTCCACTTCCAGGTACCTCAACTACTAACCCAGAGTTCACCATTGAGGTCCCGAGTGACTTTGAGGATATGAGCCTTATGGCCTTACCTAACACCCAAATCCCTCAACCCATATCAATAGAGAATACTGAGGCAGCCAAAGTCACAGAACCTAATAAAGATTGCAATAGGGGGGCTAGAGAAGGGGCTATACAAAAAAAGAAGCAGGGCCAACAAAACAAAGAAGATAATAGGATCAAATATCCCAAACCCAAACAAGCTAGAGGTAAAGGGGGGATAGGAGCTACCCCTGCCTCTAGGCTGGAGAGGCCGGGAAGGTTAACCACCCCTAGAACTGCCAACCCAACCTCACCACCACAGCCCACTAACAACGCGCCAGTAGATATCACCTCCGATGACATTACATTGGAGGACATAGGCACACTTCTCAAGGCCCTATTGAATCCCCTTGAGGCTAGACTGATCAAGATCGAAGCTAGACTAGTTATCATCGAAAAGGCAACTGTCCAACTTGCAGACTCAAGGAAAATCGATAATAGTGGGACAAAAATAGTAAAAGAGGGATTGGGACCAAAACCCACTAAGGGCAATGGACCTCCTACAGTAACAAACAATAAGCTCCCACCCGCAAACCCTAAACCCTCACAATCCATGCCAAATAATACTGCGCAACCACCAGAGGCCAACAAGGCCCCTATCCCAAAACAACAAACAGTAACTGCCACTCCAAAAATAATCCCCCCACCAAAAGACAATGCTTTGCCTTCGACTAACATTAAGGGCGATTCACCACTCACTGGAGAGAAATCAAACACTAATCGTAGACCAAAGCCTATAAACTTTCCCCCAGAAGCAGCACCCTACACCCTAGTACTGGCGGGGGTCCCGGAATTAAACTCTCTCACATTTGAATCCACTACCTCACTGAAGAATAAAGTTATTAACTGGCTCTCTGTAAATAGACCACTCCCGAGAGGAACAACCAGTGATATCTCCATGGCTAGTAGGGCAACGTGGGTGGGCTACACTAGGAAATCCATCAGGGGAGACTGCATTTTGGTCACTTTTAGAGACCCGAATACAGCCGCGTACATTTGCACCTGGGCTTCTGATGAGGATTTTGGTAGTATCATTCAACCACTTCCTCTTTCATTTTTCTATCCCTCAAATTTTTACAACTCAGAGGACTACAGATGGGGGCACCACCAAGAGCTGTTGGAGGGTTGGGAAAACTGCCCTAGGGAGAGAATTGTCCACCCACAACACAGGGGAAGACCAATAGAGCAGTTCCCTTTATACGGGGATGAGGCTGGCTGGGAAACTGTTACAAGAAGGAGGGGGGGGGCTACAGGAGAGGAATCCCTGGGCCACACAGAACACATTATCCTGCCAATCCATCTACCCACAATAGATACAGTAGTCTAGAAATGGTAGATTGACAGGTGGCTGAATAGGGGAGTGTCCTACAAGTATCTCCCACGATTGAGATTAACACACCCCCAGCTCCAGATATATATCCTAAGGCATCCAGTACAGTCGAACTTAGTCAAGTCCCAAGCAGGACGTATCCTATTTTATCCCCTGCCAGCAAGCCCATGGGCATGAATCACTCCCTCATAAGCCAACCGGTGCCCATTGAGCTTACCCCCAACAACTCTGCTTCTTCAGGCCTAGCCACTACCCAATTGTCACATATTACAGTGATCTCTTGGAACGTGGCAGGCCTTGCCAGCAAAATAGATTGCACAGAGTGGGGTTCTTACATCAGCTCCAAAAACATACTCCTTTTTCAAGAGACTTGGGCACGTGAGGAAATGTCATTCCCGGGCTTTGCCTCTTTCTTCAAAGCCGCTAAATGGGGGGGAAGGGGTAGGCCGTCAGGGGGACTTACCATATGGGTAGCCACGGATTTAGGTTGTCAAGCTTCCTATCTAGAGACCGCCTCCGATGACTTATTGGCTGTTCTACTTGAGTGGCCAGACTCCACGAAGTTGCTAGTCATCAACATTTATTCAAGGCCGGTACCAATGCACAAAGAATCTGGGACTATAGATGAGTTAGCTGGGCTCTTAGAAGGCATTCCATGCGAACTCGCATGCCTGGTAGGAGGTGATTTTAATTCTCATTACGAACCACTGCCTGGACTACGTGATGGTCCTTCCCACGAGGAAGATTCATGTTGGTTCGTCCCAGAGACAGTGGCACCACCCCCAAGGGCCTGGACTCCTTTGGCCTTGCAGATAACTGCCCTCACTCTTAACCTAGGTCTAAGGGCGTGCAATGGCCGTTGCAAATCAGATATACCCAGTATCCATACCTATAACAAAACAGGTAGTGAATCTAGACTGGATTACATCATGGTTAAACTGTTTATGTGGTCAGCAATAGTTGATTTCAAAGTCACGGAAAGAACGGATAGTGACCATAATGCCTTGGAATTGACTTATTCCCTGCCTGGGGGGGGAGGTCACTTCCCACGGACTGGATAAAGATAAGGCGGGCCTCCTACTGGAAAACAATCGGAGGAAAGTCAAGTGGGAGAAATTGGCCAACAGTCCAGATAAAATACCCCGGCTATACGAAAGGATTATTCCATTTCTGGAGAACGCCTTTCAGCTAGGAAACGAGGTCTCAGAGGATGCCAGCAGAGGAAAGCTTGCACAAATACACGCAGACATCATCAACACCTTAGAGCAGGATCTGTTCTCATCCTCAGGGAATAGGAAAGGCCCTACGCCCAAGACGTCCTGGTACAATGCCGCTTGTAGGGAAGCCAAGGCCCTCTTGTTACTTGCCATAAAGGGACGCCTTAACAATGAAGAAATCCGTGTCAGGAGAAGATCGTATAAAATCCTCCTGGTGAATGCGCGGGCGGAATGGGACCACGATTATTGGGAAAATCTCACTAAAACACTAACAAACAGAGATTCCCGAAAATTCTGGCGCATAGTCGCGAATGGCACGGAGGATTTATCCTCCGCAATAGAGCCTAACATAGCCCCCTTGGTATGGCAGTGTCACTTCGAGGCGCTGTATGCGGAAGGAGGGGGGGATCAAAACAGCGATGGTATCATAAACACATCCAGTCCTACAGGGGTTACTTTTACTGAAAAAGAGGTGAGGGAGGCCATTAAAAACTTAGCCGCAGGAAAAGCACCGGGTCTTGACGGGGTGCCAGGGGACTTGTTTAAGCAGGAACCGGGGATATGGACACCATACCTTACATTGATATTCAATGCTATTCTGGGGGGAATGGAGGTGCCCGATACTTGGAGGGGAGCAGAGGTGGTCCCAATTTATAAAAAGGGATCCCCCCTGCTTCCCGCCAACTACTCCCCCATCAGTCTCATCGACATATCCCAAAAACTCTTCGGTAGACTGATTCTGAATAGACTCCAGGCCTGGACAGAAGAGATGAACATCCTGTCCCCTTATCAGGCAGGATTTAGGCAGGGTGTATCGACCATAGACCAAATTTTTAGGCTAAACCTCCTTTATTGGAGAACAGCTGTAATCGAGGGTGGAACTTTATACACTATTTTTGTAGACTTACGTGCCGCCTTCGATTTGGTACCCAGAGCAAGGCTGTGGAGAGTCATGGAAGAGCTGAAAGTCCCTGGTGATATTTTGGCAATCCTGATGAGACTTCATCATAACAACTATGCCCGCGTAAGGTGTGGCAAAGGTGGCAAGCTAACCGAAAGGTTCCCCGTTCGCAGAGGGGTGAGACAGGGTTGTGTGCTTGCACCGACCCTGTTCTGCCTCTTTGTGAACGGGGTTGTTGCCCACCTTAACAGGATTGCCAATACTGACGCCCCAAAGTTGACAGGTAGCAGGGTGCCTGCAATTATGTTTGCAGACGACACCCTGCTGCTGTCTAAATCCCCTATGGGGATCCAACGCATCTTGGATGGCTTTTTAGAGTTCTGCTCTGAACGAGGATTGGAAATCAACCCACAAAAAACTAAATATATGATTTTGAATCCCAACCCCCATAATCGAGCCCCACCCAGGATAGGCACAGTCCAACTAGAACGTGTGCATAATATTGAATACTTGGGGATTACCTTAAATGAACATCTAACGTGGGCGTCTCACCAGACTAAAGTGACCATCAAACTGGCTCAGTTGGCGGGTGGCACCATGCGCCTGGCGAACAAATCCTTTTATCGCCCACTAACCCCAATCATGCATATTTACAAAACTCAAGCCCGGGCGGGTGTCACATATGGGGGTGAGCTGTGGGGTCACTCTCAACTCCTTAAGTTACAGTCAATCGAAAACAAATTCCTGAGACAGGTCGTTGCCCTTCCCCAGAGTACTCCTCTACTCCCCCTCAGATTAGACCTGGGAATTCGACCAATAACAGAGGAGCTGGGACTCAAACCCCTAACCTTCTGGAGGCGTTTGTGGTGTAGCCCAGACCTTATAAACTACAGAGAGGAACTACAGGAATTCCTGGAGCTACGGAATGCCAAGAGGATCCCGTGGATGATCTACGTCAAGGGAATGCTAGAGGAGATGGGCTACCCGGAACTATGGACGGATCCTGCAAACTCTTGTGTAAAGACTCCAAAAAAGGTACTCGTGAGAGCATATTAAGAACTGATGCTCACAAGAGCCATTGATGCCACTCGAGAAGGATCCTTGACACACTTGTTCCTAAAAGTGAAAGACTCTTACTGTCTTGAAAGTACTCTAGGCGCTATTTCTCCTGTACTAACGAGAAAACTATTTTTACAATGGAGATACGGATGCCTTCCCCTAGCATCATTTACAGCGTCATGGCAATCTCGCTCCACCGTAGAAACTTGCCCAATGTGTGCTCATCTGAAGGAGGACGATGTTCATGCTGTCTTCTTCTGTAAGGGCTATGAGAGGAGTAGGAAATACTGGTTAGTCCCGTTACTCAGGAACTTGGGTTTTAGATCTTTTCAACCTGCTTATAGAGTTTTAAAGACAGACCTCTCTCCCACTGTAGTTTTTGCTCTATCGAAATTTTTGACCTCTATGTGGTTCACTCGAAGCAGATTGATGAAAAGACTTGTATAAAAAACCCCTCGAAAGATATATACCGTTTTACCCCACCCCTTGTTTTAAAAAAAAAAAATGTCTTAATTATTGGATCACATCGTGTTTAATTGGTTTTAAGTTTGTATAAATGCTATGCATCTTTTATGATCTGTGATCGAAATAAAGATTTTTGAAATGAAATGAAATGAAATCCTTATTATTACCACTTGTGGAAAGAGTGAAAAGGATTGGTGAAAAATTGGGATCTATGGAGGAAGTGACAGTCTCGAACACTGAACTAATAAAGAAACTGGTAGATTGCAAACAGAACCAGAACACATTTGGGCAGACCACTGGGATAGAAACAACTAACGAACCTAACAGAGTGGATCCCCTATTACTATCCCCCTTGAACATATTGGCCACCCTGAAAATTGCAACTGGCCCCCCAATAGATAGGGAGCAAAGAACTGTAGGACAGGCTAATAAATCGGTTAACAAACTGGGATTTACAGATATAAAATCAAAAAGAACCCTACAACGTATAGATTTGCCGCCGGAAGCGACTCCATACGTTGTAGTCTTAGCTGGGGTCCCTGAACTGGCAGATGGGAAAACAGAAGGATACCTGGAACTAAAAAACAAAGTAGTTTACTGGTTAAGAAAGAACAGGCCACTCCCCTCAAACATAGATGGCGAAATGTTGCATGTGAGAAGATTAAGTTGGGTGGGGCACAGAGCAAAAGATATACAGGGGAATTCCATTATTGTTAATTTCAGGGATAGCAGAGTAACTGCCTATATTTGAGCCTGGTACCATGAGAGAGGTGTCGGAGGTATATTCACTCGCGACTTAAGCTATTTTTACCCCCGATCAATACTGACACCACCGTTAAGACATCGGAATCCATATGCAAGTAATGCAGTTGGTTCTAGTTTTAACATCCCAACTTCCAACCGATTTGCCATGCTCTAAAGATTATAAGGGGTAGATTAACTTACTAAAGAGGTGCGTAAGGACCACTATACACCTAAACATTCTGAAAAATTAGTGGCCCCTGAGGGAGCATTTGATGGTGCATCGATTGTAATGATGGGGCCCAGAGAGGGCATTGTTGAATTACATTTTATTGAACAGGACACTTCAAAGAGAGAGAGCGCTCTGGAGGGAATGGATATGGCAAACATATAGAGAAGGCCTGATCAATTAACCCTATTGCGGCAGTCGCTGAAGGCGATCCCGGTGAACCTGATGCCCTCAGGAGATATCCCTTGGTGGAGGATCCTCAAAGGGAATCCTTGGAGAAGAATGGCCCCGTTAACCCAAATGCTTAATCACCCAATGGGGAAGGATGGCTATTAATGTTTTGGAATATAGCGGGTTTAAAAACTAAATTGTCGAACAGCACATGGATTAGTACTATAAATAAATTCGATATTATATGTCTCCAGAAAACCTGGACAACAGAGCCCTGCCATCTATCCGGATTTAAAACACTATTTACTCCAGCAATAGTCTCAACACATGGTAGGGCAAAAGGGGGTCTGTGTACATACGTGTCAAACCAGCTTAAGTGTGAGAGAGTTTATCTACTGTCCAATAACAGACACTATCATATGGTTAAGATACGTATAAATAACTCACTGTGTCTGATAATTGTTAATTTCTATAACAATATCATCCCGGAGGCAATTAAAGCAACACTAAAAAAACTGGGTGCTGATGTAAAACACGAGATGGATGAAAACATTAAAGAAGTAATTGTCATATGGGGAGGGGACTTCAATTGCTCCATCTGTAAAAGGGGTCAGCAAGGCACTTGTGGTATTATGCTGGATCAGAATACCAGTCTAACCCACTTTGAACATAGTAAATGCGGGGAACTGCTAAATGAAATCGCTTTTTCCTGTGACTTGGGTTATGCCAATGAAATCTGCCAAATGGAGTCTTCCTTTGCGCCGACATTTATCGGTAGGGGTGCTTCCACGACAATTGATTTTATTTTGTTTCCTGTTAGATATGGACGGCAGATCAAAACCTGTAAGACCCTCAACATTGCACTTAGTGATCACTACCCTCTAACTATGGAGATTTTGAACCCATATTGTGACTCCGTGGGAGATAACACTAGGAGGCTGACCATCTCTGATGTAATTATGGGTGGACAAAACGGATACTCCCTCAAATGGAGCAAGGTGGTTCCGGAAGATTTTATTCACAAGTTGATTTCTAAATGCTTGATTAGTATTATGGCTTGTCTGGATGAAAATTCAGATAGCCAGAGTATTATTATACACGTTTTAATTATTGCAACACACATCAAGGATAGTTTATGGGTGGAATTGAAAAACCGTAAAGAAAAATCTGCGAGCTGGTTCGATTCTGCATGCACAAAGGCTCACTCTAGACTTAAGTATGCATTAAATGTTGTGCCCCGTGGCCCTTCATTGGTTAGGGAGCTGCGGAAATCTTATAATGAGACGCTGAAGTAAAGGAAAGCTGACATTAAAAGCGATGCCTGGGATTCGCTATGTGAGGCCTCTCTGAGCAAGGACACAGCCGCTTTTTGGAAAGCGGTGAATGCCCCATTTTTCAGTGATAACACCAAGGCACGAATTGAAGTAGTGATCTCAGAAGAGGAATGGGTAAATCACTATGTCCAACTGTACAGTGTACCATGTGGAGCTCAGCAAACACAACCTATAACGACAGTGGCACAAAGGGTACAGGGCAAGACTTTGAATTCCAAATTGGATATCACCGTGGAAGAGGTGAACTTAAGCCTAAAAGCAAGCCAAGGTGGGAAAGCTGCGGGCCCAGATGGTGTACCAGCTGACCTGTTCAAAAATAATATGGATTTGTGGGGGCCTATTTTAGCGCAGTTACTTAACGCAACCTCCGAGAGAGGCTTACGCCCATCATTGTTTACATCTATCATTGTTCCCATCTTTAAAAAGGGAGATAGGCAATGTTGTGCATGCTACCGACCAATCTCACTACTGGATTCATCCATAAAAATCTTTGGTCGAGTAATTTTAAGTAGGTTACAAAGCTGGGCGGACGAAAATTCTATTATTAGTGACCTTCAATATGGGTTCAGGAAGGGCGTAGGGACTGTAGACCAGGGCCTTAACCTATTAATTTTACAAGAAAAATATACCAGGGCTAGGAGTGAACTCATTTTTTTCGCTTTCGTTGACTTGACGTCAGCATTTGACTGCGTTACACATAGTAAATTGTGGCTGATATTAAAAAATATGGGGTTGGATGAAAAAATAATTCACTTCCTTAAGGACCTCTATTCAGGTGCTATGGCATCAGTGCGTTATGGAAGAAACGGGGAATGCACAAGATTGTTTGGCATAGGGAGAGGGGGGCGCCAGGGGTGCGTCCTTGCTCCATTTTTATTTTTAATCTACATTAATGACCTAGAAAAAATCTTGCTTCAGGTGTGCAGGGATATGCCTATGGTAGCAAAAAGAGCAATCCCAGCACTCCAGTACGCTGATGATGCGGTCATAATGGCCCGGACGCACCTTGCCCTGCAAAGGATGATTACCTCTTTTAACACCTATATGTCCAATTTGGATTTGAAAATTAATTGCACAAAAACGTTCTGTATGAACTGCGGCGCAGGGGCTAATAAACGGAAAAAAAACATGTATATCAATTCTAGTCCCCTGGATTTCACCCCCACTTTTCCCTACTTAGGCATATTGTTCACGAACATGGTCTGTGGACAAGTGCAGTAAGAACAAGAAGACTCATGTTCTGTAAAGCCAAAATGGCCTTAACATTTTTTTTCCCAAAAAATGGGGAAAAAGCCAATTAGGGAACTTTTAAAAATCTATAATGCCACTTGCATAGCAATTGCTGTCTATGCAGGCCCGGACTGGCCATAGCGGGCACCAGGCAATCCCCCGGTGCGCCACAAGGGTGAGGGCCGTTTTTGAGCTCCTGGGGGCCGATTTTGTTAGAGGGCCGTTTTTGCAGCATAGCTGCAAAATCGGCCCAGCAACAAAATCGGCCGAAAACCGGCCCTAGCAAAGCACTCGGCGGCACCTCCAACCCCCCGAGTGGGGAGGGGGGGCCGGCCGAGCACTTTGCCAGGGCCGGTTTCGGTTCCCAGTCCGGCCCTGTGTCTATGGCGCAGGTATATGGGGATATGCCAAGGTAAAATGCATCCAGTTAGCGGAAAACATGTTCTTGAGATATCTCCTAGCAGTACCCAAGAGTGTTTCAACCTACATTTGTCACACGGAACTTGGCCAACCATATATAGAAGACACTATCAAGGTCCAACCGATACTTCTGTGGCATAGGGTGTGGACCACCGAGGAGTGTGCTCTGAACCGCACTATTTTAAAGGATGCGACAAGTTTAGATCATGCAAGCAAGATAGAATTGCTGACATACGTAAAAAACTTCTTCATAAAATTGGGCTGTCGAAAATACTATGATGATCCACTCTTAATGTGCCATATTCCCTGGAAGGAGCTGAAAAATCAATGTATGAAGTACCTGAAGAGACAAGAACCATTTATGAACTGAAAAAAAGACAGTAATAGCCCACCAATTAATAACGACCTCTAGCAATTTACAACCATATTTAACTTTACGTATGAGTGATCGTGAAAGGTTCTTAATAATACTTTTTAGGTTAAACATCCTTTTTAGAGTTTTTAGTTTCCCTGAGATGAACACTTGGTCACGACACATGATTAAATGCCCTTGTGATGATTTATCGGAACAATCAGATATTCACATTTTATTTTTCTGTAAATTTTACACATTGCCACGGAAGAGATTGATTGTTCCTATATTGAAGGAGATGGAAGTAAATCGGTGCCGCCCTGCTTTTTTAGTAATACAGAAATTAGACACTATGGGGTCGATTCCGATCCAGTAAAAACCGCTCCGAATAGCCGTTCGGAGCGTTTTTCCCGTACAAATCGTACCCTGCAATGTCCGCCGTATGTACGACGAAGTACGATTCGTACCAGGACCCGGACTCCGTACGAATCGTACAGAGACCGTACGACTCGAATCCCCATACGAGTCCCCGTCGGAACCCGCTGTACGCGACATCCTTGTGGTTCGCGGCTGGTTTATACGACCCAGCAAGTACGATCCGTGTCGGTTACGCACCGTACGACCCTTTTTCTACGGGAGCTGAAAACAGCCGTAGCAGAGTTCGCGACGAAACAGGTACGGAACGGCCCCCCCCCCTGGGTATGGTGCGTACCCCCCATGATCGCAGGGGTACGCACCGTACACCCAGCGTACATGGCGTACGGTGCGTACCCCCCATGTTCGCTGGGGTACGCACCGTACCCCATGTATGCTGGGTGTACGGTGCGTACCCCTGCGATCATGGGGGGTACGCACCATACCCCATGTTCGCTGGGTGTACGGTGCATACCCCTGCGATCATGGGGGGTACGCACCGTACGGTGTGTATGTGATTGTGCACTTTTCTGTACGAATCGCCCTTACCTGACGTGGACCGTACGGTTCGCGTCCTGATACCCCGGTCCGGATCGTACTCGTCGGGTCGTACGGCGTGTGTACGAGTCATACAGAGAGGGCTCCGTATACGAATCGTACGGACGGATTTTTTACCGGATCAGAATCGACCCCTGTATTAACAGTTGCATCTATTTCTGATTTTTTTAAAAATGTTTTTAGATTGCGAAAATTAATTTGTATATGAGAATCTCTCTTTAAGCAATGATTGGCTGATGTCCTACTTTTATTTTGTAATTTTTTATTGTAGTTTTTATTCATTGTAATTTTTATTGTACTTTTATGGTTGTTTTTACTGATAATAACCGAATAAAGTTTCTAATGAAAATGAGAGGTTACATTTACTATTTCCACTCCAGTAAGTGCAACAGTAGGGAAAGCGTTGAACTCAGGAAAGTTAAAATGTACTATTCCTACACCAGTATGTGCAACAGTAGGGAAAGCAATTGGCTCACGAGGGGTTACATTTACTATTCCCACTCCAGTCTGTGCAACATTAGGGAATGCGTTGGTCTCAGGAGGGATTAAATTTACTATTCACACTCCAGTAGGTGCAACAGTAGGTAAAGCGTTAGACTCAGGGGAGGTAAAATTTACCATTCCCACACTAGTCGGTGCAACAGAAGGGAAAGCGTTGGGCTCGGGAGGGGTTACATTTACTATTCCGACTCCAGTCTGTGCATTATTAGGGAAAGTGTTGGACTCGGTTGGGGCAACATTTACTATTTCCTCCAGTGTGTGCAACACTAGGGGAAAGCGTTGGCATTAGGAAGGGTAACATTTACTATTCCAACTCTAGTGTGTGCAACAATAGGGAAAGCGTTGGACTCAGGAGGGATGACATTTACTATTCCCATTCCAGTCTGTGCAACAGTAAGGAAAGCGTTGGACTCAAGAGGGATAAAATGTACTATTCCCTCTCCAGTGTGTTCAACAGTATGGAAAACGTTGGCCTTAGGAGGGTTGGAATTTACTATTCCAGTCTGTTCATAAATGAATTCTTAATTAAAATTCCCACCATGTAACGCTAAAAGCACAACACACATAAAATATATATAAACAATTAATAATTGTAAAATAGACATAGATATTTCCAATCAAAACATTAAAAAGAAATAATTGATAATTCATTAATTTTTATTATTTAACTTCCACCCCTTTATCCCTACAAATGCTACAACCCAGATCTGAAATATAATTAAAAAAAATCTTAATTACACAATTTACATAACTAATTATCACTTAAATAATTGATCATCAAAATTATTTATGAATTCATTATAATTAATTGAATACCCACCCTGTACCCCTATCAACCCCATGACCTGCACCTAAAACATAACATAAAAAATTAGTTAATTACACAATTCACATAATTATTAATTAAATAATTAATGATTAAAAAGTAATTATTAATTCATTATAGTTAATTTACTTGCCACCCTGTACCCCTACAAGCCCCACAACCCGCACCTAACACATGATTTAAAATATAAATGAATTACACAATTTTCATAATTAATTATCAATTAAATAACTAATAATAATTAAAAAGTAATTAGAATTAATTTACTTCCCACTCTTTACCCCTACATACCCACTACCTGCACCTCCAACATAACTACAAAAATAATGTATTATGCAATGTATATAATCAATTATCAATTAAATAATTAATAATTTTAAAAAAAGAATAATTATTATTATGACTTTACTTCCCACCCTGTAACCCTACAAACCCCACAGCCTGCACATAATCCATTAAAAGATACATTTAGTGCACAATTTACATAATTAATTATCAATAAAATAATTAATAATAATTTCTAATGAATTATTAATTAATTATAATTAATTTCCTACCCACCTTGTACCCTCTACAAATCCCACAACCCCCTACAACACAAAAAATTACAATAAACAATTAAATACAATTTAAAAACAACTATAAAAGTGTAAACTATATTAAAAAACATTACCAATAATTATACAATCAGTTTATAACATATATAATTAAAACATATACTATAATATATAAAGATAATTCAAAACATTATTAACAACAATATTTTTGTAAACAATATTAACAAGATAGATATTTTTAACATCGCTACTAACAACATAGATATTTTTGCTATCAATATTACTTGCCTTAGAAAATTGATATTCTTATCAATGATATTCCTGCATCACAATATTTGGGGATCACAATATTAAAAACTTGATATTTCTGCATCTTGAGATTTTTCTACTCTATATATTGTCTGAATACCTCAAAAATTATCTCTGGTATGTTAGAGCCTGCATTGTGTCATGGTTAACCCCTTCCCATGTGCTATAGTTGTTCTCCCATGTGCTTTAACACAGATTTTGCATCAAAGGGGCATGTGAGGCAAAGTGCTAAAGCTAGCACAGTGGAGGTAATATCTTCTTGTATACTAGTACCAGTATTTTACCATGGCAAGCGCTGATTCTAGTACATTGGAGGTAATTACCTCCCGTATGTCAGTGCTAGTTTTTTGTCCTGGGTGCTCATTATACCAAGATTTGTCTCCAGTATTCCTGCCTCAATATTTTGCCATTTGTGCCTTTCCAAGCCAAGAATTACATTTATTATGCCAGAACCAACAGCAGACTCACAAGTATAACACCACACGTCTCCCTCACACTTGCTTACGTTCACTGACTAATGTTTATTCTGACTCATATTCATTCTCACTTATTAGCTCTCATTCATTCTCACTCTCTTGCACTTACACTTGTTCTTACTCATTTCAAAGTCACTCACTTATTCTTACTCACTCACTCACTCATTCATTCATATCCACTCACTGTTCCTCACATTACCTCTTACTCTCACTCATTCTTTTTCACTCACCCTGACTTGCATCCACTCCTACTCTCACTCCCTCATACTTTCTCACTCACACTCACTTTCACTGACTCTTTGGGCCCGATTCCGATGTCGTTCGGAAGGCCTTCTAATCGGATTTGGCTTTCCTGGATCCGATTCGTAGCCCTTGTTTCCGAATGAATCATACACAGGTCTGAACGACCAAGTACGATGCGAAGATCACGTACGCGCCGACCGAATCATTTCTGAACTCAATCCTGTCCATACGACTTGTTCATAGCTGAATCGTGCTGCGCAATGGAGCCGGATTCCGAACGAGCGAGTACGATGCACGATTCGATCAACCTCATCGACTCGTTCTAAGCGAGACGAAACGGCTGTTGTAATCGTACTGCATGGGACCGTAGCAGGCCCCCATTCACTCGAGGCTCCTGAAATCTTTTACCGGGGTGCCCATGGGTCCCCCCGATCCAAACTTGCTCAGTGTGGCGGGCAAAATGGGGTGACCGCCACAGTGTGGACACTTTTCCGCACCCACCCCTTTTTTGCTATGGGCGCCTGTGTACGCGCCCGTACACAAGCTCACATAGAGTCCGGCCCAATCGAGTCTGTATCCATGCGGTTGCATCGTACTCACTCAGACAGACTCTCACAGCGCGGTACGCTAGGAAAGCCTTCCGGGTCTGATTCATAAGGAGGGCTTTCCTAGTGAGATCGGAATTGGGCCCTTAAATCGCACTTGCTCATTATCACTCTCTCTCACTTATTCTCACTCACTCAGGCTCACTCATTCTCAAGCATTCGCTCCCACTCACTCTCACTCACATTCATTCTTACTCTCGCTCTTACTTTCACACTTACGCTCACCTGCACTCACACTTACACTCACATTCTCATATGATCTCACACTCACTCACAAATATACTCAGTATTAGTCACTATTACTCATGTTCACACATACTCATATATAAATGCAATCTCTCTCACACAAACACACTGTGACAACCACAAGCCTGCACGCAGCGTATATTTAAAAGCAATTTTGCACTTACTTTAACTACCAGCGAAGGTCCAGTGCCAGATACTGCAGCTCCATTTTTTTTACTCTAATAGTGAAGAACAGGCTATTATACACTATTAATATATTAAATAAAAGGAAGCAAACGAGGGCTGTTGGGGTCCCAGTGCCCATATGGGTGCGCTGCTCCTGTATTCTTGGAACTGGTTTTACCACCTCTGAGGCCAGGGGTTGCAAAGAAAGTGTCAGGGGTTTCAAGAGACAAGCAAGTTGTTGCAGCTGTGACCCCTGGTGACCCTAGATGACACCCCTGTTGTCAGTGTCTTCTGTATTCTTCCCAAAGTTGTCAACTGCACCCTTCACAATAGAAGCAGGTGAGTGTATTTATTCACATGTTTGTTGTCTGAAGAGTTGTAATTTAAAATCCTCTTTAATGGTGAAGTCAGATTTTAAGTCACTGTTCTGAAAGTGCCAAAGGTGGCATTTTCTTGTCCTAACCATTTGTTGCCTGCAGCCTGTATTCTGGGTACAATGAATAGGTTACCTGGTAGTTGTTCAGACAATGAGACAAAAGGAGAATAGTTGTTGGCAGGATGGCCATCTCTGAGTTAAGCGTGCCTGCTTTGCGCCAAGCCACCAGAGGGTTGAGCACAGGGAGAAGGTTAGGATAGGGACTTGATTCCTCTGCTGAAGATGTTGCTAACCAAACTTGAGTGCATTACAGTATGCAGTGAAGTGGGGTGGGGGCTAGTGTGTTCACTTAATGCTCTTGCAAATGAAGCCCACAAACTGTCTTTAGATTTCCTTCAGAGAGCCTCCTATTGTATGGCTGGGGTACATCCCAATACCTTACTGTGTTATCTAGAGGAGCCTACAACACACCCAACTGGTGAGTTATGTGGTTTTCTTCCGTCTGGCAACATATTGCTGTGACATGGATATTTAAATACTTGATCCCATGACGTCATTTATGTGCATAAATAAGTGGGTGAGAGACAGATCTGAGCTGTTTTAGAAGAGTTCAAGTGGACTTAACTTAGCTTTGGTGGATCTCTCAAATAATCTGTGTATTGATGCTGTATACTTAGGGCCTCATTCATAAAAACGTGACGCATCGCTGGGCAAAAACAAAAAAATGGCGCAAGGATTTACAGATACGTCAGGAATTCTGACTAACTGGTGGTGCAAAAATTACGCATTGCCGGAGTGTCTCGGAAATCTGACACAACTCCAGAAATGTGTCATTACCCGTGAGTGAGTCCAAGGTCAAAAGACCTGCGTCAATCCTTAAGAATGCTTGAAGCAGCCATAAGGATTTTGACGCCGTCAAGTCATATAAGTGGCGTAGTGAAATCTCATAAATGTAACTGCGCCACTTCTATAAGGTGTTTTTGCCGGGGAACACCCACCCGGCATCCATTATACCTCACGCAGGTATAATGCAGCTCAGGCCTTTACAAAGTGACGCATCTGCTGAGATGCATCACTTTATAAATTGGGCGCAGTGTGGCGCATTGATTACACCGCAGCAGCGTCACAGAGACTAGCGGTCGGTGGTGGGAGTGCTGCCGGGCAGTGACGTGGGGCGGGACAGGGTGGGGAGAAGTAAACTACGGAATACGGCCAAATACAGGTAAGTAAACATAAATACATAAAACGAAGTTCTTTGAGCGCACTGTATCGCCAAATTCGATGCAGTGCGCACAATGAAATTTGTTTTATTTATATATATATATATATATATATATGTATATATATATATATATATATATATATCTCCAACAAAAGCAGGTTAGCCCCAAAGTTGAAGTTAAACCACAAGAAGTTTAATCGGCATTTCAAAATTTGCATCCATTTCACAGCTTGCCAGCAGAGAAACACACAACTGCAGTCTTCGCAGATTAATGTCAGCCTGACGCGTTTCAGGATTTCCTCATCCTTTCATCAGAGGCAAAGTTCAGAGGATGTTAGCAGACAGTTTTAAACAGCGCACATTTGTAGATATTTTAAACACCTGCCTCAGTGGGCGTGTCCTTTCGCAAGGCCTTCTGGTCATTGCAGTGCGCCACATCTTCCCCTCGTGGGGCTGCCTCTAATACCTTCAATTTCGAACTGAAATAATGTTCCAAGTGGAGAGAAGTACCACACCAGGTGCCCTCCGCCTTGCTTTGTAGCTGTGGAATTTATGCCTCAAACAGCACCATCCTGCGTATGGCGCTGCCCTCTTCATTCCTGGCTGCAAGCAAAATGATGAGCCTGCAAGGACCCGCTTCCAGGCGGTGGGCTTAACCTCCCGGCTGGGCATCAGCCGTAAATACTTCCAACAAAAGCAGGTTAGCCCCAAAGTTGAAGTTAAACCACAAGAAGTTTAATCGGCATTTCAAAATTTGCATCCATTTCACAGCTTGCCAGCAGAGAAACACACAACTGCAGTCTTCGCAGATTAATGTCAGCCTGACGCGTTTCAGGATTTCCTCATCCTTTCATCAGAGGCAAAGTTCAGAGGATGTTAGCAGACAGTTTTAAACAGCGCACATTTGTAGATATTTTAAACACCTGCCTCAGTGGGCGTGTCCTTTCGCAAGGCCTTCTGGTCATTGCAGTGCGCCACATCTTCCCCTCGTGGGGCTGCCTCTAATACCTTCAATTTCGAACTGAAATAATGTTCCAAGTGGAGAGAAGTACCACACCAGGTGCCCTCCGCCTTGCTTTGTAGCTGTGGAATTTATGCCTCAAACAGCACCATCCTGCGTATGGCGCTGCCCTCTTCATTCCTGGCTGCAAGCAAAATGATGAGCCTGCAAGGACCCGCTTCCAGGCGGTGGGCTTAACCTCCCGGCTGGGCATCAGCCGTAAATACTTCCAACAAAAGCAGGTTAGCCCCAAAGTTGAAGTTAAACCACAAGAAGTTTAATCGGCATTTCAAAATTTGCATCCATTTCACAGCTTGCCAGCAGAGAAACACACAACTGCAGTCTTCGCAGATTAATGTCAGCCTGACGCGTTTCAGGATTTCCTCATCCTTTCATCAGAGGCAAAGTTCAGAGGATGTTAGCAGACAGTTTTAAACAGCGCACATTTGTAGATATTTTAAACACCTGCCTCAGTGGGCGTGTCCTTTCGCAAGGCCTTCTGGTCATTGCAGTGCGCCACATCTTCCCCTCGTGGGGCTGCCTCTAATACCTTCAATTTCGAACTGAAATAATGTTCCAAGTGGAGAGAAGTACCACACCAGGTGCCCTCCGCCTTGCTTTGTAGCTGGTATTAGAGGCAGCCCCACGAGGGGAAGATGTGGCGCACTGCAATGACCAGAAGGCCTTGCGAAAGGACACGCCCACTGAGGCAGGTGTTTAAAATATCTACAAATGTGCGCTGTTTAAAACTGTCTGCTAACATCCTCTGAACTTTGCCTCTGATGAAAGGATGAGGAAATCCTGAAACGCGTCAGGCTGACATTAATCTGCGAAGACTGCAGTTGTGTGTTTCTCTGCTGGCAAGCTGTGAAATGGATGCAAATTTTGAAATGCCGATTAAACTTCTTGTGGTTTAACTTCAACTTTGGGGCTAACCTGCTTTTGTTGGAAGTATTTACGGCTGATGCCCAGCCGGGAGGTTAAGCCCACCGCCTGGAAGCGGGTCCTTGCAGGCTCATCATTTTGCTTGCAGCCAGGAATGAAGAGGGCAGCGCCATACGCAGGATGGTGCTGTTTGAGGCATAAATTCCACAGCTACAAAGCAAGGCGGAGGGCACCTGGTGTGGTACTTCTCTCCACTTGGAACATTATTTCAGTTCGAAATTGAAGGTATTAGAGGCAGCCCCACGAGGGGAAGATGTGGCGCACTGCAATGACCAGAAGGCCTTGCGAAAGGACACGCCCACTGAGGCAGGTGTTTAAAATATCTACAAATGTGCGCTGTTTAAAACTGTCTGCTAACATCCTCTGAACTTTGCCTCTGATGAAAGGATGAGGAAATCCTGAAACGTGTCAGGCTGACATTAATCTTCGAAGACTGCAGTTGTGTGTTTCTCTGCTGGCAAGCTGTGAAATGGATGCAAATTTTGAAATGCCGATTAAACTTCTTGTGGTTTAACTTCAACTTTGGGGCTAACCTGCTTTTGTTGGAGATATATATATATATATATATATATATATATATATATATATATATATATATATATATATATATGTGAAGCAATGGCCCAAAAGCATTGAGGACGCACCCCCAGTTGATGAAATCTTTCGATTTATTAAAAGGACACCAGCAGCTTGAGTCCGGTATTTGGATCCATTTCTTTATTCCTTGTTTCTTTGCTTTTCCTGAGCGTTTCGAGGCTTCAGCCTCTTAATCATAGGTAGCTTGGAATCTGCTCGGAAGGACTGTTTGGTTCTTTGATGATTTGCATGCTTTTAACCCTCAGTGGGCGTGGTCACTGTGTTGCATGTAGAGACTTTTAGATCAATCAAGCACAATTATTTTCTTATAGTAAGTTTCGTCATCTTCCTAAATTTTGCAGCATGTTATTTTCCCATGTGGGCCCCAGAGTGAGTTGCTGGTAAGTGAAGTCCCATTTCCTGAGCTGAAAACAGGCTTGGATATAGTTCCAACCACAGCTTCGCCATTCAAGTGTCCGCGATGGTGCCGCCTCCACGGCAGGGCTGCCGTGTTATTTGTGTGAAGCACCATGCCTTGCTTTTCTTTTACATATCCCTTTTAGCCGGTGTGTTAGTCCATCTGGTTCGAATGAAGGCTGCATCTTCCAGAATGCACTGATTTATAAAATGATAATCTTATATTGAAAATATCTTGGGGCATATTATCAAGAAAAGGCGTTAAAATTATCGCCGCTTCAGCGGCAGGCCTGCCGCTATAGCGGCGATAATTTTGACGCCGTTCTTGATAATATGCCCCGGTGTTCAGCATGGAGCAAGCTAGCAAGCCTGCTACATTCAAGTGAAAGGGTTGCAATCGGCCGGTTGGGCTGGGGCAGAGCCAGTGGGGAGTGGCAGACGTTGTTCCTGAATGAGGAGAGCCGGGTTCGGATCTGCCAGGGGCAGGCAGGTCTCAGAGCCGCAGGCTTCAGTCAGGCCGGACCTTGGCCCGCACTCACCTGGGCTCGTCATGCCTTCTCGGCACTGGGTGTGCTCTCGCAGCCCGAGTGGAGCCATCCTGCAATCCGGGCCTGATAAGAGCAGTGCCCGCCCAGGACGGGTGACAAAGGTTGCCCCACGGGAACTCGAAGCCCCAGGAGGGCAGTAGCACCGAGCTCCAACCAAGGGTAGAGGAAAGCGGGATTCGCTTTGGTTATACGAGTTTCCTCGTCATTCATTCACCGCCAGGAGCCGTCGGGGTTGAAGATGCAGGGCGGGCGGCGGCTTCACCTGCTCCTGGTGCTCTGCGGCCTACTGCCCCTCGGAGGAGCGCAGTGGGGGTTCTTTTTTAGGGATAAAGCCCCACAGCCGACAGCTAAACCGCCGAGTATCGCGCCATCTGCCCCTGCTTTGGACCACCTGGGCTCTGAGCCGGAAGGTATGTCTAGCTCTCTTCAAATCATTTGCATAGCGCTTAAATCCCCTGAACGGTACCCAGTGAGCTTTATATGCAACGATATATATGCCTCTAGTTTGAAACTTTATGACATGCTGAGTACCATCCATTAGCGCCGGTGAGTTGGCTGTTTCCCTAACAGTACAAATTGTGTGACCCTGGGCAAATAGTAAATACACGAGATGTGCCTAGGACCCCTGAAACTGCCCACATCGGGGAACTTAGAAATGTGCCGATTCCAATATTAAGGAGGGTCGTCTAGGGCCGGGGGCGCTGGGCAAGAAATGTTGTTAGGGCCTCTGTTCTGAACAATTTTTAATTTAATTTCCCACTTTCCGCTATTTCAAATCCCATGATGGCTAACAAAATTGAATTCCATGTAAAGGGTCGAAACACAGAAATAAACAGAAGTTAGACAGAGAGAAGTTCACTTACCCAGGGACGCCTTGGAAGATGGGGGCGCTTGGCAATAGCCCTCTCTGCCTGTGCCTTGCAACGTATCTGGTATTAGGCGCTCTGTGCAAACTGGACAGTTACACGGCGATTTGTTGGAAATCCGCAGCAAGTCTATGTGGTAAATTGGGTTTATGGAGGTCTCTGAAGTCTTCCATCAGTGTGTTGGCAAGTTTATTCGCAGAGGGTACGTGTCACTGTTCCTTAAGTGAAATTATTATAGGCCAGTATAGCAACCTCCACAGAGAGGTCAATGATTGAATGGGCATGGCATCGGAACTATGCAGCACGCACTCGTTCAACAGGAACAGCGCGTGCTGTAGCAGTGTATGGTTCCATTATACAAAGAGAGCATTTACAGAGGCGTCAGTGCAAGCTTATGTGCATTTAAAGACACACAAACAAAAACACACGCACACACACACATGCAGAAACAACGCGCGCCGCACCATTGCAAGCTTTCGTCACAAGAAGAGAACATTTGCAGCAAATGGCAGCAGCAGTGCAAACTTCTATTACACAGCAACGGCAGTGGTGCACAGTAACTCACACGCACACTCCATAAACAGCATGTGTAGCAGCAGTGCAAGATTCTGTTAAACAGCACGTGGCAGTGGTGCACATTCACTCACACACACACACACTTCATTAACAGCATTTGCAGCAGCAGTGCAATCTTCTTTTCCTTAGCAAGTAGGAGTAGTGCACACACACAGTGATAAGCATGCGCGCGCGCACACAAACGAGCACAAGAACAGCATGTGTTGTATCAGTGTATACTTCCATGGACAAAGAGAGCATTCACAGCATGTGCAGCAGCAGTGCAAGCTTCTATCACATGTAGAGAATAAGGCAGCAGCAGTGCAACGTTCTATTTATTTACAAACACACATCCATACGCCAGACATTTAATGCACAGTAGCAGTGCAAGCTTCTATCACATGGAAAGAACATTTACAGTAAAGGCAACAGCAGTGCAAGCTTGCATCACACATAGAGAACATTTACAGTACAGGCAGCAGCAGTGCAAGCTTCCATTTATTTACGGACACACGCCCATACCCCAGAAACAGCATGGGCAGTATGAGTGCAAGCTTCTATCACATGAAGAGAACATTTACAGTACAGATAGCAGGAGTACAAACTTCCATTCATTTCCAAACACACGCCCCTACCCCAGAAACAGAAAGAGCATAGCAGTGCAAGCTTCTATCACATGTACAAAACATTTACAGTACAGGCAGCAGCAGGGCAAGCTTCCATTCATTTACAAATACACACCCATACCCCAGAAACAGCATGGGCAGTAGGAGTGCAAGCTTCTTTCACACGTAGAGAACATTTACAGTACACGCAGCAGTACGAGCTTCTATCACATGAAGAGAACATTTACAGTACAGACAGCAGGATTCAAAACTTCCATTAATTTCCAAACACATGCCCCTACCCCAGAAACAGAAAGAGCATAGCAGTGCAAGCTTCCAAAACTTGCAGACCACATTTACAGTACAGACAGCAGCATTGCAAGCCTCTATCACACCTAGAGAACATTTACAGTATAGACAGGAGTCCAAACTTCCATTAATTTCCAAACACATGCCCCTATCCCAGAAACAGAAAGCGCATAGCAGTGCAAGCTTCCGTCACATGCAGACCACATTTGCAGTACAGGAAGCAACAGTGCAAGCTTCTATCACATATAGGGAACATTTACAGTACAGGCAGCAGCAGTGCAAGCTTCCATTCATTTACAAACACACACCCATACCACAGAAACAGCATGCACAGTAGCAGTGCAAGCTTCTATCACATGTAGAGAACATTTACAGTACAGGCAGCATCAGTGTAAACTTTCATTCATTTACATTGCCAGGCCAATACCCCAGAAACAGAATGCACAATAGCAGTGCAAGTGTATTTCACATGCACAGAACATTTACTGTACATACAGCAGCAGTGCAAGCTTCTTTCACATGTAAAAACATTTACAGTACAGGCAGCAGCAGTATAAGCTTCCATTCATTTACATTCCCACGCCCATGCCCCAGAAACAGACTGCACAATAGCAGTGCAAGCGTATATCACATGCAGAGAAGATTTACTGTACAGGCAGCAGCAGTGCATGCTTCTATCACATGCAGAGAACATTTACAGTACATGCAGCAGCAGTGCAAGCTTCTACCACATGTAGAGAACATTTACTGTAGAGGCAGCAGTAGTGCAAGCTTCCATTTATTTACAACCACACATCCATACCCCAGAACCAGCATGCGCAGTAGCAGTGCAAGCGTCTATTACATTTAAAGAACATTTACAGTACAGGCAACAGCAGTGCAAGCTTGCATCACACGTAGAAAACATTTACAATATAGGCAGCAGCAGTGCAAGCTTCCATTTATTTACAAACACACACCCATACCCCAGAAACAGCATGGGCAGTAGGAGTGCAAGCTTCTTTCACACGTAGAGAACATTTACAGTACACGCAGCAGTACCAGATTCTATCACATGAAGAGAAAATTTACAGTACAGGCAGCAGGAGTCCAAACTTCCATTAATTTCCAAACACACACCCCTACCCCAGAAACAGAAAGCGCATGAGATATTGTATGTTAACGGCAAATAGTAATTTTGAGGAGTGCGACTGAAGATTTCATATATAATTTTTAATGAGGTGTTTTGAACTGACAAAATATTTTTATTATATTTATTGTAATTATGAATTAATTGATTATTACTGTAAATTTAGGACGGTTCCGGGTAATTGTGACGCCTTCCACCCAACCATTGTGACAAAAATAAGCTAATGTGTTACTCTTTTTATGTGCTTTTCTGGTATAAAAAGACCGAAATAAAGTTATAATTGTATTGTACCGTATTGAAAGCGCATAGCACTGCAATCTTCCATCACATGCAGACCACATTTACAGTACAGGCAGCTGCAGTGCAAGCCTCTATCACACGTAGAGAACATTTACAGGACAGGCAGCAGGAGTGCAAGTTTCCATTAATTTATAAACACTCGCCCATATCCCAGAAACAGAATGCCCAGTAGCACTGCAACCTCTTTTTGAGTATCCGTTGCGCTATATAAATGTATAAATAACATAACATAACATAACATAACCTTCTATCACACGCACACCACATTTACAGTACAGGCAGCAGCATTACAAGCTTCCATTCATTATTATTCACATGCCCATACTAAAGAAACTGAATGAACAGTAACAGTGCTAGCTTCTATCACTTGTAGGGAACACTTAGCAGATTCTGGAGTCCCTGGACAAGGTAGCTCCGTTACGAAAGATGAAGGATAGACCTAAGAGGGCTACTCCCTGGTTCTCTAGTGATCTCCTTCAACAGAAACCACGCTGCAAACAGGCAGAGAGAGCCTGGAGAAAGCACTATCTTGAACTGGACAAACTGGTTTATGAAAAGTCTCTTTTAGATTACAAGGCACAGATTAAGTGTGCTAAAGCTAAGTATCTGGAGGTCACACTGACCCAGGCAGTGAACAAATCTCAGACCTTGTTTAAGATTGTTAATAATCTTTCTAACCCTGCCTGTGCCATGAATACCATCCCAGCCTCTCAGGTGCTTTGCGACTCCCTGGCTATCGCCTTTGAAGATAAAATCACGAATATCCTGAACGGCCTCTCGGCCTCGTGTCAGTCTGACATGTCATCTGTTCCAGGACCCGTTTGTACGGCCGTTCTTGATGGCTCCGAGGAGGAACTGGCACAGTCTCAGCTGACCTGCTTTCCTCCCCCTTCTTATGTAGACTTCTGTGGGGTGGTGAACAGTGTGTCTTCTGGGTCCCCTTTGGATCCGTTACCCCATAGGTTCTGGAAGTTATGTCGGGAGGAATTGTTTTTCCCCCTTTACTCCATCTGTTGCCAGTCCCTTACTACGGCTATGGTTCCGGACTGCTGGAAGCGGGCAGTGGTTTCTCCCTTGCTTAAGAAGGCCACTTTGGACCCCCTGTGCCCTGCGAATTATCGACGTATTTCGCTGTTGCCTTTCCCTGTAAAGATTCTGGAGAAACTGGTCACAAGGGCTCTTTCCAGCTTTCTTGAAACCAATGCCTGCCTGGACGTGGCCCAATTTGGCTTCAGGCCGGCCCATGGCACGGAGTCTGCGCTGCTGACCGTTCTGGACGATCTGCGCTCGCGGGTCGACATGGGACGAGCAGCGTTTTTAGTGCTGCTCGACATGTCGGCCGCGTTTGACACGGTCAATCATGCTATGTTACTAAGCAGGCTTCGGAATATTGGGGTGACCGGCCTGGCCCTGGACTGGCTGACTTCTTATCTTTGTAATAGGCAGCAAGCGGTGGCTCTGCCACCTTTTCGGTCTGGTACTAGAAAGGTGGAACAGGGTGTTCCCCAAGGCTCGGCGATTAGCCCTATTTTATTTAACCTGTACCTCTGCCCACTGATTAGATTGATCAAGTCTTTCGGCATATCAGTCATTAATTATGCCGATGACACCCAACTCATCTTCTCCTTCGAGGGTAGTGATGCAGTTTATAGGGAAACATTTCATCGCTGCATGACTTCCACGGCGGATTGGCTACGCCAAAATCCTCTTCAGTTTAATGGGTCAAAAACTGAGGTACTGCACTGTTCTTTGGATCGCACGCCTCGCCCCCGCCTGAGGAGTTTTGGCCTACTTCCATTCTAGGCACAGTGGCCGCAGCAGAGTCTGCTCGTAATTTGGGTGTCACGTTTGGGCCAAGTCTTCAGCTGGACGCTTTTGTTAATAAAACCACTGCGACATGCATGTTGCTGCTTCGCACTCTGCGGAAAGTTCTCCCTTTACTTCCTCCTTTGGCAAGACCTGAAGTAGTGTGCAGTATCATTTTCAGTAGGCTCGACTACTGCAATGCGCTGCTTCTGGGAGCCCCTAACATTCTGATTATGAAGCTGCAGCGTGTTCAGAATATGGCAGCTAAGTTGGCTCTCTCTTGTCCACGCTCCGCTTCATCTTCCCTTGCACTCTCGGACCTCCACTGGCTGCCGGTTCACCAGCGGATTTGTTTCAAGGCCTCTTGCCTTGTCTTTATATCCCTTCACGGCTTGCTGGGACCGGTGATGCTGCAGGACTTTTTCTCCTGGTACTCAGCTGCTAGAAATCTTAGATCTTCTTCTGCCTTTCTAGCGAGAGTCCCTAGGATTAAAAGGGTGAGGATGGGCGGCCGCTCTTTCAGCTTCACTGCCGCTAAGCTTTGGAATTCTCTGCCTTTGTCATTACGGAGCAGGCAGGATCTGTCCTCCCTCAAAAAGGGCCTTAAATGCCACCTTTTCCAAGGGTAATGTAATGTCCGCTATATGTGAGTAAAGTTAAGGTCAAAGCGCCAGGATACCCTCAGGGTGACAGCCACGCTCAACGAGTATGTGTTACATTACATTACATTACATTACATTACATTACATTACTTACAGAACAGGCAGCAGGAGTGCAAGCTTCTATTACATGTAGAGAACATTTACAGTGCAGGCAGCAGGACTGCAAGCTTCCTTTCATTTACATTCACATGCCCATACCCCAGAAACAGAACGTGCAGTAGCAATGCAAGCTTCTATGACAAGCCGACCACATTTACAGTACAGACAGCAGCAGTGGAAGCTTCTATCACTTGTAGAGAACATTTACAGTGCAGCCAGCAGCAGTGCAAGTTTCTATCACATGGAGAGAACATTTACAGCAGAGGCAATAGGAGTGAAAGCTTCTATCACATGGAGAGAACATTTACAGAAGAGGCAGATGGGGTGCAAGCTTCCATTTATTTACAACCACACACCTATACCCCAGAAACCGCATGTGCAGTAGCAGTACAAGCTTCTAAAACACGTTAAGAAGATTTACAGTACAGGCAGCAGCAGTGCAAGTTTCTTTCACATGGAGAGGAAATTTACAGTACAGTCAGTAGGAGTGCAAGCTTCTATCACATGTAGAGAAAATGTACAGTTGAGGCAGCAGGAGTGCAAGCTTCCATTCATTTACAAACACACACCCATACCCCAGAAACAGCATTCACAGTAGCAGTGCAAGCTTCTATCACACGTAGAGAACATTTAGAGTACAGGAAGCAGGAGTGCAAGCTTCCATTCATTTACATTCACATACCCATACCTCAGCAACAGAATGTGCAGTAGCAGTGCAAGGTTCTATCACATGTAGAGAACATTTACAGTTGAGGCAGCAGGAGTGCTAGCTTCCATTCATTTACATTCACATACCCATACCTCAGCAACAGAATGTGCAGTAGCAGTGCAAGCTTCTATCACACGTAGAGAACATTTAGAGTACAGGAAGCAGGAGTGCAAGCTTCCAATCATTTACATTCACATACCCATACCTCAGCAACAGAATGTGCAGTAGCAGTGCAAGGTTCTATCACATGTAGAGAACATTTACAGTTGAGGCAGCAGGAGTGCAAGCTTCCATTCATTTACATTCACATACCCATACCTCAGCAACAGAATGTGCAGTAGCAGTGCAAGCTTCTATCACATGTAGAGAACATTTACAGGACAGGCAGTAGGAGTGCAAGCTTCTATCACATGTAGAGAACATTTACAGGACAGGCAGTAGGAGTGCAAGCTTCTATCACATGTAGAGAACATTTACAGGACAGGCAGCAGAGGTGCAAGCTTCCATTCATAAGCCCATATCCCATGTTGTATACCTTCACACATTGTGAGAGTCCCTTAATTCGCTCAAGCAGGCAGAGGTAATTACATCTTTTCTCCGATACTAAACAATGTAAATAATATTACACTCAGTATACAAACTGTCTTTTCAAAGATATATCTTTGAAAAAGATCAGTGGCCTGCTTTAAAGTTTGCTAGACATGGTACTCCATCACAAAAGAAGATGGAGTATCCTGTTAACCAAACTGATCTTCCACCCAACCTATTTAGGGTTGGGAGGAGTGCCACATTTCTGCTGACAGTGGGCTGTAAACGTCCTCTCCGCTGGCAGAGTTTACAGAGTTTTGCCCACTCCATGCTCTGTTTGGAGCGCAGAGTTCTGCAAGAACTCTGCCAACCGCCGTGTGGTGGATACGCAACATGCCCTCACGCACTGTGCAGGCAGCACCAAAACGTTCGTCGGTCGTGACGCAGCTAGCTGTAATGCTGAAAAAGACATAGACGAGGCGCAGAGGCGTCACTAGGGTTGGTGTCACCCAGTGCGGGTAACTCATGGTGTCACCCCCTCACGACTTATCCCATGAATCCATGATGGACCTCCTCTGAGTCTGCCAGTGCCAATGTTTGCACTTCGCGGAGGAGAAAACGCCCATTGGTGAGCTGTGTTTTGTCAGTGGCAGTTTTTAGATTTGTGCTGCTTTGTGTACAGCTGTCAGGCTCGATTCCAGTTAAATGCCCCCCTACTCCCTATGGAGCCTCTGGTTCCTTAATCGGCACAGAGGGAGGGTTCAGTGGAAGAAGCTGCGAATCAGAGATCTGCGGCACGTTTTACGATCACTTCACCACCTTGAAATTGGCTTTTTCCCATAAAAAACATTCAGTTATGAAATGCATGTTTCTGAAGATTTCCTTCCTGTGAGGTCAGCAGCAGTATTGTTTATTTTATTAGGAGAAAGTCTTAATCAGTTTTCCAAGCATACCACCTTCTTACAACAGAGATGCGGCT
Source organism: Lissotriton helveticus (assembly GCF_964261635.1). Classification (NCBI taxonomy): domain Eukaryota; kingdom Metazoa; phylum Chordata; class Amphibia; order Caudata; family Salamandridae; genus Lissotriton; species Lissotriton helveticus. The sequence goes on from NC_136065.1 coordinate 1,921,139,500, forward strand.
CCCAAGGGTGCCGGGTGCCCTAATGTAAGAAGTAAAATTTCCACATCCACCTCCTGTTTTGGTAGAAAAAAGAATACAAAAATAAGGGTGAACTGAGCATCGGTGTCAATGCACCTGCTGCACAATTACAGCAGGTGACAGAACTCGTGGGAGGGGACACTAAAATAATGAATAAACATTAACAAAGGCAATACATAGATTTAAATGCTTATTTTGAATGAAATAGCCCTCGTGTATTGTCACTTGTGTGCGTTGTGATGTTTGTGTGTTGAGGGTGCCTAAGTAATGAAGTCATTTCTGCTTCACTCAGCAGCGAGATTAGGTGTGGTATATTGCACCTGTTAACTACTAGTTACGTATAGGCGGCAGCAGTGGGCAGAGTAAGAGTAAATATATCCCCATAGATAATAAGTAGGGCCTTTTGCTCTCCAAGGTGTGAAACTTTGCTGTACTCTTGCATGTGATATTACATTACACACTACAATTAAACAGGCGCTAGTGAGCAATGTAATATCACATGAATTATCCCACACAAATAAGGAGGCTGGTTGTCTGAGCAGGATTGACATAAACCTCTCCATTGACCTAGCAATCTGCCAATGGCGCAGCAGGTGCGGTGGCACCAAGGCCATTGGCCTGAGGCGCCCACTGCATCCTGATTAATGAAGGATATTCCCACACATCCAGTGGTCTGGGGGGCCATTTGCATTCACACAATAGGGCCACTGGCACCCTGCTATGCCACTTAACTATCAGGTGGTGTGTGAATCCCCTGTAGCACCAGCTGTGTACACATGTATTCCTAGGGCGGTACAACGTCTTATTAATTCAGTAATTGCTGCTGCACTTTCATCTATAAGGGTTTTGAGAGTCGACTTTAGGGCATTTTCCGTGTCCCGTTGTATTCCCAATTCCGTTGGCGAAGGGGTTTCCTCCTGAAGCGGGAGTGGGACTATATGTTTTGTGGAGTTCCCAAACTCCTTAATTGTTTTCCTCACGCACATTTTCCAAGAATTTTTTTAAAAGTTTGCATAGGAAAATTGGTCAGAAAAGTAGAACGTGTGCAATAAACTTTTGTGCACACTTCAATACTGCATGAAAGGTCCTATTTCTATCTCTCCAACTGGTAACGACGAGGTAATGTTGAAATGGGTAAATACTTAATAATGTGGTATTGGTAATTCCAAATGAATTAATGTCAAAAACTTGTTATGAGCTCCTAAAAGTATGCATCTTTTGCTAGTGATAACAGGCAATCGCTTTCCAGCGAGCGCAGAAAACAGTTATAACCACATTTTCAAAGGCAGTAATATCTTCTTTAAATTTAAAAAAAAATCACTGTAAATTAATCGAAGTCCACTATACGCACACTCAAGACAACTTGTATATCTTGTAACAACATCTAAATGCAATCCCTACAATGAGAAGGAAGGAATGGGTGGGGAGGTTGCTGTGCTGAATAGAAGTGTGTATAACTTTTAATCCGGGCCCCTTTTTTGTGTCTATTCCTAGCGCGCCCTCTCTTCCTCTTCTAGCCCTGGGCCTGTTATATCTGTAAATATACAGACAGCTCATGAAGCCTGCCGCAGAGCCGTCCCTGAGCCTCGCAGCGTCGGCCCGGCCCTGAGACCCACAGCACGTGCTTCACCTCCAGACTCGGATGTGAGCTGCACAGCGTCAGAGTCGGATGCACGCTGCGCAGCGCTACACTTGACTTGAGCTCCGTAGCACTAGACTTGGACCATGGCGGTGACATGATTCATTTTCTGCCTCCCTGTATTTAGTTGGTGTACATAGGTGTTTCGGATTGTAAGTGAGGCAGGAGACCCTCCAGAGAACATCGACGGTGTCACCCCATGTTATGGTGTCACCCGGTGCGTCCGCACCCCCCCCCCCCCACCCACCTAGTGACGCCGATGGACGAGGGTGCATTGCCAGACTCCCCACATGAAAGGGATGCTGAGTACAGCATGCTTCTATGGCTCAGCTAGCAGCAGCCATGCTCTCAGTGTGTTGTGAAGTGGTGCTAACTGCGCAGCCCTCCTTGGAACCGAACGCCAGCAGTAACACTTAAACTCCCGAATACACCTCTATAGCGGTGCTTGTCCCTGAGATTCCTGAGGCTGTGCAAGCTCAGCAACAGCAGCTGCGTGTGCTCTTTCTGCGATATGGTGAAAACGAGACATTGAGCACCAATGACTTCTGTCGCCTCCTGCGGAGCATAGGGGTGGAGGTGGTATACATCTTTCAAGGGCACCTCATCACCTGTTTCCACACCACCAACGAGAGGAAGAGCGGTACTAGCATCCGCACCATCACCCTTAATATCACGGGCCACAGGGGTGCCAGCTCTCCCAGGATCACGCATCCCCAAAATCTGAAACCCTTCTTGTCCAGCAGCAAGTAGCAACAAACACCCGGTAGAGGAAGAAGTCACACCCCATCACAAGGTGAGCCATTTGAACTCAGATGCATTATGCTGTTAACATCAGAATGGCGGACTTCATGAGCTCCAGTATTAACAAACATTGAAAGAGGTGGTATGCACACCGTTTCTTCACTCTAAAGTTATCCTTTAATCCATAAGTATTTTAACTAATTATGCACTTTGCGTGCGAACCTGGGCTGTGCCATGCCCTGAATGCACCGTCATTAAGTACAAACATGTGGGGAGCGTGTGGTTCATGCTCCACTCCCAAGTCGCACTGCGTGTTGTGGATACTAGTTCCAACTGTTCAAATTCCATTCAACCATGTTTTATCCTTAATCCAATCTTGATCGTGGTATTAGTTATAACTTCTTCTCTTCTGACTGATCCACATATAAACAAATTGTATTTAAGAAACTCCTTGTATTAACGTGTGCCCATCCAGGCCTCCTCGGAAATACGATCCCAATACAACAGATAGTTCAGAGCAGCAGTTCTTTATTCAAAACCCAATGCATTTCGGGCATTTTCCAGCCCTTCGTCAGGGGAAACTGAAAGTCAAAACTACAAAAATTACTTCATTAAAATTTGTTGTCTATTTACAATTGAAATTACAAGCATTCTAATTGAGCTTTGCGCAAATCATATTTAGCATGCAATCCGACACTCCCCTTTGCATACATTATATTACATAGATTGCAACTAGTATTGAGCCCCATCCCCTATGTACTCGAATTACTCCTTCCGTGAAAATGGTAAAAAAAACAGCAAGAACACCTGTGTCATTATCTGTATATAGTTTCTTAAATACAATTTGTTTATATGTGGACCAGTATTAACAAAGCCCTGCTCTATTCCCTGACGCCTTGCTCTGATTGTGGACTTCACCTGTGTTGGAACCAGCACTATCTGGTTGACTGAATGGATGCTCAGCCAGGCAGAACCTACCGCTCCCATCAAGGGCTGGTGAATACACTCGCTGTATATCCTGTGCTCACCTTTGGGTAGCTTGGCAATGAGCAGTCAGGCTTAATTCAGAGGCAATATGTAAAGCAAAGGCACAGTAGTCACTCGCAATAAATAACTGAGTGTCACAAAGAAGATTTCCCACAAGATGTATATAAATTACGTTTATATTCAACACACATATTCAATCATTATAAAATGAACATCAGGTACTGTTGAGTATAAAACACATTTGGAAATATAACTAGCAGGACTAGGCCCACTTATATTGTTGTGACATTAATCGTATGCACACTGTAGGACAATTCCTAATCTACCCCCACACACAAAGAAAGATCACTGTTATGTGGTGCGACATGATGTCCACCCCAGGCCCACCCTAGCAATCCTGATAATACAGTTCCATATGGTTATAGAGTACACTTTAGGTTACAGCAATGTAAAAAATACGTACATACATGAAAAACTTTTTAGCAACACTGCGGGCCGGAGTCACGCGGGTAGACCCAATGACAAATGTATTGTGCTTTTGGCATGGAATCAACGTATATAGTGGCACCACTGGCCAGTATTATGAATCACAGGTGGTCTGCAGGCTATCACACCTACTCACTCACACTCACTCTGCACTGTTACATGGCACGACAAGCACCAGCCCAGTCCGTACGGAATGCTCTTGCACACATACACACTCAGCACCCTAATGCGGTGCCACTGGTACCCAGCAGCTCAATGGATAACACTCTGCAGACTCAGTGACCCCAGCCTCCCTATACCCTATAGTTCACCCAGACTGTCCTATACCCCTGGATGGAACATAACCAGACCGTCCTCCTGGATACTAGGCCACACATAGCCGAAGTCACACTTAGTCTGAGTCCTGGGAAGCAGGTGGGGATATGCAGCAAGTTTTAATTAGGATGTAGACATTAACAAGGGGAGTTTAGCAGCCACTCAGGAAGTTCACTCATGGGTCTCAAAACACAATGGAGTCACACAGTCTCTTGACTCACTTCTGAACTATCTCGGCAGCGTTCCTTCACCAAAGTCAATCTCTCTTTGCTACTACCTGGTGCCGAGATGTCTCCGGGAGGGGCCAATCCAGGCAGTGTCTGGTGCACGTCGGTATGGGTCGCACCAGGCACTTCATATCTCAAACACGAAGAGTTGCAAATTCCTGCTTATCTGGAAATGAGTCACAATGACGGGTGCACTTTGATATGGGTTGCATCAGGCAATTCCGGTCACATACACAAAGAGTTACAACAACCGTTCTTCCCTGGAAATGAGGCACAACGTCCGGTGCATGATGATACAGGTTGCACTGGACCTTTCAGGCCACATACAATACACAGACGTAAGCTCAGCAGAGCCACACGAGGTAGAATGAGGCACTACTATGGGTACACGGGTACACCCCCACCTCCGATTGTTGCACCCTGTGAATTGGACAACTTACACAATGAGCATGCGGTCGGAGTGTCACACGATAGAGATGCAGCATGATCTATGAAACGTGCCACTTGGGGTCCTGCAACTGGTAAATTTGCTCACCACCAACAAGATGCTTATGAGTGTCAAGGTTCCTGCAATACAGGAACTATGCACTTTAGATGCGGGCAAGATTTCTGGGCTCTGCACTAGACAATTTAGTCTCCAGCAACAAGTCTTAGTTTCATGCTCCCACTGCGCTACCCGTTGGGATTCAGTAGCCGATGTGGGCACTTGAATGGGCACCGCTCTCCAGATGTCAGGTAGATGGTGTAGGTCACTCTTTGATGTCCCTAAGATTTCCGGGAGTACAAGAGACCCGCAGACGGGTCCTTGGTGAGCACACTTCAGGGCACCACTCTTCAGCAGTTCCTCAGCCAAGGTCAGCCACTATTCAGAAAGGGCGCACAGTCCTCTTCAAGGGCAGTAATCATCCATATGCACAAATGAGCCCTCTGGCAGTGAGAGATGGGGCTGTGGAATGTAGATCTTAATCTTTAATGGGGCCATGATCTGGTTCCTAGAGGACAAGTGTCAAAACCTCTCCCTCCTATCTGTTCCATCCGATCCTCAAATGTCAGATGTCTGTCGTTCCCATTGTATGCCCATGGTTTTAGCTGCTGGTGGGGAATGCACAGATGTTCTCCTCTGTCCCTTGGTGTCCAGTGAAAGCAGCTAAGAAAAAAAGCGCAGCCCGTTTTCCTTAAAAGAAAATGGGATGCATTATAAACAATAATGAAACGCTTTTGTTTCATTTTCTAAGGGCAGGTTGTGGTCCCTGGGACCACTGCCTGCTCTGCAAAAAATGTTTGTGCACCCATTCACAAATGGGAAGGGGTCCCCTGGGGACCCCTTCCCGTTTGCGAATGGTTTGGTAAACTGTGAGTGTTTTGCTACCGCACTTGCTGTTGCAAAACATTCTTACATAGGTGTTGGACTTGCTATTAGAAAGGGACGCCCTTGGAACGCCCCTTCCTAATAGCGAGTCGCTAACCCTATTTTGCGAGTCACTATTTAATTAGCGACTCGCAAATTAGGATTAGTACATGGGCCACAGGTATTTTGCATGCACAAATGAGTCTAAAACCCATTTGCGCACGAAAAAAACGCTGTACATCTGGCCCTCAGAGTGTCTTATAATGCAAGAGCCAGTGGCTGCTGCTGCCACTAAACCTTGGTGGTGGGCACCACGGGGGTTGTGGTAGAAATAGAGGGGGGGAATTATAATAATAAAAAAATCTTACCTGCCGCTCCCGGACGCCTTCTCGGTGCTTCTCTGTTCCAGCTGCCTCAGTGCTCCTCTGCTCCCCTTCGCTCCCCACCCAATCCAGTTGCTGCTCTCATGCATGAGACAAGTGCTGGGATTGGTCTGAGCAGGCTGAAATACCGCTCCGTTAGGGACGTGCCTTTTCTCTGTGCAAGACAGCTGGGATAGAGTATTGTAAGTGCTCGTGTTGGTTTGGCCAGCCTAGGACTGCCGGCCAAACGGACATGTGCACTTACAGTGCACCTACCACTCCTCCTCCCTGGTCCTGGTTGATGCTGACGCAGAGCATGCCCCCTCTACCCCCGCCTAGACTCAGTGGACTCAGCAGAGGATGTGAAAACTAAAATGATAATAACACAGTTTTATTTTCATTTTAGTTTTCATTTGCTGCCTGTCAGCAGAGGGACAACGCTCCCCCATCACTACGGAGGAGCGGCCCCTGGCAAGAGTTGTTTCTCTTGAAGTTAGGGAGACCAGAAGGTAATTCACTGCTTTGTTAGCCTGCAATGATAAGAAGTGTAAATATAACTTTAGTAACAACTGGTTTACACACAAGTGTCTACGGCGTACCCAAATTCTGCCGCTCATGGAACTTCGCGGAATCTCGTGGAGTGTTTAAGGCAACTGCACGAAATTCCTCGGAGTAAAAGTCTGTGAGTTTCGCCCACCCCTAGCTGTCAGAGGAAGGGCATTACACTAAACTATCTATTAAGGGTGGACTCTGTAATTGTCTTTTCTGTCACTCACCTGGCAACGGAAGGCAGGAAAAAATAAATAATGGCTCCCGCATTGCTATGTTATTCATCTCAAAATGCTAAAAACAAACGTGAGAAGTTTGAAGCTATGCAAAATATTCTCCCGCCTAATGCGTTCTGGAGGTCCCGGAAAGCTGGTGAAGGGTTTCTATTGTACATATCCCTGGATCTAAAATCCCTGAACTGGCTCCCTTATGAGTCAAGAATTCAACTAAAGATCGCGTGCCTGACTTATGGCGCCCTACATTTCAATGCCACCAGGTACTTGGCACAAAAGCTTGAACGATCAGGTGTTCATAGATCATCGCAAAGAGCTAGCACTCTACTCTTGAAACCACAATTTTCCGCAAAAAGAAAATTTACAATAGAGCCTTCTTGGGTATTGCCCTAAAGATCCATTTGATTTCGTCGACTATATTCATCAAAAAAGAAGTGATTTTATATCTGCCTGCTCTTTATCTGCTGATTCTAATTACTATATTTTTGTCTCTCTATGGTGGTAAAGCTTATTAATTTGATAATCCTCAATGTTTGTTCCTCGCTTGCATATAAGTTTGGTTCTTGATCCCACATTTATATCCTACCTACCCCTTCTTGTAAAGCGCTCTGACACCCACTACTAGGGTCTTGTTCGCACTATATAAAACCTTATAAATAAATAAAAACTGGTTCTATATTAATAAGAACATTGATATTTTGAAGTCCCTCCAGGTCTGTCCTGTCAAGGCTTCTGTTGTGCTGGTACTCCTTCTGTCAGCAGTCTTTCATTGTTCCAAACTTTTAAAAACCCTAACTAGTTTGAAATGTACACAGTCCCTTGTGCATTGGATTGCCATACCACAATTCCCCAAGAAAGACCTTTTTGCTCCATTGGTCTGAAAAGCCTCCCTATATCCTTCTTGGTAGCAATGTTTGACAACCCTGGATGGTGATGGTCAAGCTCATCAGGGCCGGACTGGCTACCGGGCGTTTTGGCATGCTGCTGAGCTGGGTGCTGATTTCATTGATGGGGACCTGCGTGTGCTGAACGAAATTCATTTTGCTTTGTTTATTTCAAAGCACACGCAGGTCCCCATCAACAAAATTAGCCCCCACCGCAGGGACATCCGCCCCCAGCTCGGCAGCATGCCAAAACACCCGGTAGCCAGTCCGGCTCTGAAGCTCATCCTAGGAAACATAACTTCTTAGACTGATGTCAATCTGGCTTTCAAATCTAACAACAATTGAATGTATGGGACCAATTTCTTTATGCAAGTTACTTGCTTAATGTTACCACCATTCTTGTGTCCAGGGGACCTCTGCCTACTCTCTCAAAAGTTTTTCTAAACTGAATATTTTTTTTAAAGCAGCAGCAGTTCCTGACTGCTATTAAAAACAGGGTTTCATTTTGGCAGCTGATGAGAGTTATGTAATTCCTTGTTATGTTAAAGGTAATTTGTTGAGCGCACGTTCACCAAACGGTTTCTTGGCGCTAAGGGAGGACGGCTGCGGTTGCAAAATAGTAACTGAATCTCAGTTGTAAGCCATGGTAAATAGCCATGTCTTAAATAGTTTTCTGAACTCCAAGTAGGAGTCAGTGGTACACAAATGAAAAAGGAGAGTGTTCCGAATCTGAGGGGCCAGGGTCGTGTATCTAAGACCTCCATGTTTCTTATGTTTGAAGGAATAAGAGACCAACAAATTCTTATTTGAGGAACTTCCTCTAACTTTCTCATAGCCGCTGCTGGGCTTCTAGAAGCGCCCGCTGATCTATCCATGTCCGGATCCCTAACCAAATTAAAGTCCCCCTCCACAGGATCTTGGAGTCCCCATATTGGGCGATAATCCTAGCAATATCTCCAAAGAATTCAGGGCAGTCATAGTTGGGTCCGTATATATTAATAACTAGAAGCTCCAGTCCTCGACCCCGGCACTTAGACACAACGTACCTGCCATCCGGATCTTCTTGAAGCAATGTAAGTTTGAGTGATGACCTGGGATTAATCCAGCTCAGTACCCCCCTGGCATGCGTAGTGAATCCCGCCGAGTTAATGTTACCCTCCAGCCCTCTGAACCTCAGCATGGGGCTCGCTTGTGGCAGGTGCATCTCCTGTAGGAGAGCCAAATCAACATTTTGCCTATTGAGTTAATTCAGGATCTTCCTAAGCTTACGCTAATCATTGAGACCCCTAACGTTCCATGACAGTACACGCATTTCCCCCTCCCGGGTCTCCTGCGGTTCAAGTGACATTAACTTCGTAGGAAAAACGTATTGTGTAGCAAGCAAATCCGTGTACTAGCGTGCAGTGTATCATCCGCTTAATAAACAACCAACATCCTAAACATCCCCCCTATAAAACCTCCCTCCCCCCCCTCCAACCCCCTCCCACAGCAGACCACCCAACTTGGCCGCATGTAATCCAATGCCATGTCCCCAACTCCCCATGTCCCCCCAACCTTTAACCCCCTCAAAGGAGAGAGCAACAACAGTGCGAGGCACACGTGAGCGGAGGTAGCCCCTCGTGTCAAAACTCCTGCAACTACCAGCAGCTATTAGGACTGGCCCTAGCCCCCACATGTCACCACAATCACATTTTCAGCATAAGTAAATAAATGCCAAACCCCCCACAAGCGTATCGAAAGGCCTCCGTGGAGTTCTTCACGTTATTAATCACAACTTACACCCACAGGGGTGCCCCAGTGCTCCCGGACCCAGTTTCGCTTTATGAATTCTGTTGTTATGAGGCAATCCCAGTTAACACCCAGTGACAAATTCTCTTATTCACAGCCACCCTGTCCAGACCAGGTGTGGATCAGCGGTGTAACAACTATAACCAGGCATTATATTGATTTTTACCATAATATCACATACCTGAAAACGATAACCACCCACCACTTAGTCCCCGGCAACTCACACCGCCACCACTACTTCCAGTTTACTTTATCAGTCCTGTTCTTCCAGCGCAGCCCCCTCCGACTCCTCCAGCCGCAGTCGCTCCGGGCTACTCTTCCGTTCTTTCGTCCAGCTCTTGATGGCTTGCTGCAAAACCTTAGGGTCCGTGAAGATATGTGATCTCCCTTGTCTGTTTACCCGCAGCTTCGCAGGATACAGCATGGCATAGTCCACACCAAAATCTTGAAGCTGCCTCTTGAGTGGTACGAAGTGTCTGCGAGCCTCCTGTACACTAGCAGTGAAGTCAGGATACATTGAGAGCTCCGACCCCTCATATCGCAAAGTTTTCTTCTCCCTAGCAACACGGAGGGCCGCATCTCAATCCCGGTAGTTAAGTAGCTTTGCTATTATCAGACGCGGTGCCGCACCCGGGGGAGGCGGAGGCCCCAGAGCCCTGTGTGCTCTCTCCACCACAAACATTGCTAAAAAGAAACCGTCGCCCAGCAGTGTCACAAGCAATTTCTCGACGAACTATTCCATGTTTCCCGTGGCCGTCGATTCCGGAAGGCCAACGAGTCGCATATTACTGCGCCCGGAACGTGCTTCTATGTCCTCTGTCTTGTCCTGCAGGACGCGCATAACCTTTCCCAATTGCTTATGATCAGCGTCCAGGGTGGTGTGGGCCTCTTCAACCTCCGTTATGCGCCTTTCAGACATATCCAGCCGTTCAGCGTGCTTATCAAGGCGTTCCGCCATTCTATCGATCCTATACGTTAGGGCGTCCATTTTGGTGCCCAAGGATGCGATGCCACTCTGAAGGGATTTCTCCATTGACTTTAGGATAGTTCGTATATCTGCTTCGGTATCCTCTTGCGCTGGCAATGGCCCCCTAGCGCCTCCATCAGGAGCAGGGTCGTGTGCTTTGGATCGCTTCTGGTCAAAGGCCAGCTTCGTCTGGGTCTTATCTCCCTTGCCCATGTTTACTGGGAGAGCCTACTCCAACTGGTAACCTACAGTCACACTCGTTCCCCGGCCTGGTTGTAGGCTAGAGACCTATTCTGGATTGCTATGTCACATCCGCTGTTACGGCCACTCACGGACCCCAGCCACGATCAAAGATGAGCACTCTTCGCAGCCCCAGCAGAGTCCTGTGTTGTTACCAGCGCACGGTGGTCAATGGGACAGCCCGTCCTCAGACATCCAACAGGGCGGGCATCAATAATTTAAGTCAAAAGTCTTTGTCCAAATTCAGTAGGCCTGTTACCTGCCACACCCGAACAGCGTTTTAACCGTGCAGGTTGTAGATCATAGGCGCAGTCATTAGCTCCCCACCTGCCACACAGCCAAGCCCCAAGGGGTGCAGGGGTTCCCTAACATGCGTATACACTCACAGTTTTCCTCCAACGCGGGCCGATCACCAAGCTGTCCTCCACAACTCCAAGACGACATGGGGCTAGCAAAACAGGCCTCAGCCTCCGGCGATTCCACGAGCAGCCCAGTAGGGAGGAGGGGGGGGCGACCAGTCGCTCCACCAGGCCTGTCCTCACACCTTGCCACCTGTCCCGGGCGATGTCAAGCCCCGGGGGGCGCAGGAGTGTCCCAGTATTGCGTGCCCCCACTGATTTGTCTATAGGCATTATTAGACCTCCAGGTTGCCTCCACAGATCCAGTTCAATATGGGGCATATGTAATGGGCCCCAGCCCCCGGCACCCACACGAACAGCCCCACGGGGGAGGCAGCGAGCAGTCGACTCGCCAGCCTGGGCCCCGCACCGCAAGGACGCGCCCAGACAACTCTGCTGGGGGTCCCGCTCCACTTCACGCGACAGGGCCTCACAGCACCCCACTGTCTCAGCAGCTCCTCCGGTCCCCCACCAGCAGATCCCCCGCAGGCTCCGCTGTTCTCCGGTGCTCCCCCTCCTGCCGCCAGCGCAATCGGGGCTCATGCAGGCAACAACTCAGAAGAGTCCCGCCCCCCGCGGCACTGCGGGCAAGGTCCAGCTGTACGCCGAGTGACGTAGCCCGGCAGCAAGTTCAAGTTCAAGAATTTGTATAGCGCGCTACTCACCCAGAGGGTCTCAAGGCGCTTGGGGGGGGGGGGGGAATTATTATTTATCGAATAGCCAGGTTTTAAGTTCTTTTCTGAAGGAGATATGGCTCTGTGTAAGGCGGAGGTGAGTGGGGAGTGAGTTCCAGGTCTTGGCCGCCAAGTAGGAGAAGGATCTACCTCCCATCGTGGATCTTTGGATACGCGGAACTGCGGCGAGGCCTTGATTGGAGGATCTTAGTTGGCGGGTGGGTGTGTAAAAGGATAGTCGAGTATCGAGGCATTCGGGCCCTAGTTTGTAGAGGGCCTTGTGTGCGTGGGTGAGGAGACGGAATGTTATTCTCTTGTTGACGGGAAGCCAGTGTAGGTCTTTTAGGTGGCCGGTAATGTGGTCTTGGCGAGGGATGTCCAAAATGAGTCTCGCTGATGCGTTTTGGATGCGTTGGAGTTTTTTCTGTAATTTGGCTGTGATTCCGGCGTAGAGGGTGTTTCCGTAGTCAAGTCGACTCGTAACCAGTGCGTGGGTGACAGTCTTTCTTGTTTCGGCGGGGATCCAGTGGAAGATTTTTTTGAGAATACGGAGTACGTTGAAGCAGGAGGATGAGACGGCGTTGACTTGTCTGGTCATCGAGAGCGAGGAGTCCAGAATGAAGCCGAGGTTACGTGCGTGGTCAGTGGGTATGGGTGGTGAGCCCAGATCCGAGGGCCACCATGAGTCGTCCCAGGCGGAGGGGGATGAGCCTAGGATGAGCACTTCGGTTTTGTCTGAGTTAAGTTTTAGGCGGCTGTTTTTCATCCATACGGATACTTCATTCATGCCTTCGTGAAGATTTCTTTTGGCGGTGTTGGCGTCTTTGGTGAGGGAAAGGATCAGCTGTGTGTCGTCGGCGTAGGAGATGATGTTAAGGTTGTGTTGACGTGCGATGGAAGCGAGAGGACTCATGTAGACGTTGAAGAGGGTGGGGCTGAGTGATGATCCTTGTGGTACTCCGCAGATGACTTCAGTGGCTTCTGATTTGAACGGGGGAAGTTGGACTCTCTGCGTTCTTCCAGCTAGGAACGAGATGATCCAGTCCAGGGCTTTTTCTTTTATGCCGATGTTGTTGAGGCGTTGTATGAGGGTGCTGTGACAGACAGTGTCGAATGCGGCGGAGAGGTCGAGTAGAATGAGGGCCACTGTTTCTCCGTTGTCCAGTAGTGTTCGTATGTCGTCTGTTGCTGCGATGAGGGCGGTTTCGGTGCTGTGTTTGGCTCGAAAGCCGGATTGTGAGGGATCGAGGGAGTTGTTGAATTCGAGGAAGGTGGCGAGTTGGCTATTGACGGCTTTTTCAATGACTTTGGCCGGGAATGGGAGAAGGGATATGGGGCGGTAGTTTTTAAGTTCAGAGGTGTCTGCAGTGGGTTTCTTCAGGAGGGCGCTGATTTCGGCGTGTTTCCAGCTTTCTGGGAAAGTAGCAGAGTTGAAGGAGCAGTTGATGACATCACGGAGATGGGGTGTGATGATGGAGTCAGCTTTGTTGAAGATGTGGTTGGGGCATGGGTCGGTTGGCGAGCCAGAATGGATGGAGTTCATAAGGCGGATGGTGTCTTCAGTGGTGATTGTGTTCCAGGCGGTGAGGTTGTTAGAGGGCTGTTTTGGTTCAGAGGGGGGTGGAGAGGATTGTTCGTTGGGATTGTTTTCGAAGCTGTTGTGTATGTCGGCGATTTTGTTGTAGAAGAAGGAGGATAACGAGTCGCAGAGGTCTTGGGAGGGAGTGATGTCGTTTGAGGCTGCGGTGGGGTTGGTGAATTCTTTGACGATGTTGAATAGTTCCTTGCTGTTATGGGCGTTGTTGTCGAGTCGGTTCTTGAACGCTGATTTCTTGGAGGATCGAATCAGCTGGTGGTGTTTGCGGGTGGCTGCCTTGAGGGTGGTCATGTTGTTGGAGGTTGGGTTTTTTCTCCATGTTTTCTCGAGAGTACGGCATAGCTTCTTGGATTTTTTGAGGTCATCGTTGAACCAGGGGGCCTTTTTGCTGTCTTGTCTGGTGTGATGGATTTTCAAGGGTGCTAATTCGTCAGCGCTGCGAGTGATCCATTGTTTGAATTTGATGGCCGCTTGGTTTGGGTCCAAAGAGAGGGCGGGTGGGTTTAGGTTGAGCGATGTGAGGAGTTGGTCAGTGGTGATTTTGTTCCATTTTCTTCGGGGAATACGTTGTGGGGGGACGTGGGTCGGGGTGGTTTTGTAGCTGAAGTGAACACAACTGTGGTCCGTCCAATGGAGAGCAGTGGTGTGATCGAAGGAGATATGTTTGCTGGAGGTGAAGATTGGGTCGAGCGTATGTCCGGCTAAATGGGTGGGGGTGTTAACAAGTTGTTTGAGTCCGAGGTTGGCCATGTTGTCAAGAGGGTGGTGGTGTTGTTGTCATTCATCTTTTCCAGGTGGAAGTTGATGTCTCCTAGTAGAATGTAGTTCTCGGAGGCGAGGGCATGTGGATTGATGAAGTCAGCGATGTCTTCGCTGAATTGTTTGCGTGTTCCTGGGGGCCTGTAGATGAGGGTGCCTCTGAGTGTGGTCCTGGGGTCGGTGTGGATCTGGAAATGGAGGTGTTCGGCGGTTGTAAGGATGTCGTCGGAGCTGGTAGAGATTTTGATGGTGTTCTTGTGGACGATGGCGATGCCTCCTCCTGTTTGGACGGCGCGGTCTTTCCGGATGATCTTGTAGCCGTCCGGGATGGCTATGGCGATGTCGGGTGTTCATGATGCGTTCATCCATGTTTCAGTAAGGAAGGCGACGTCGAGTGTCGAGTAGATCCCAGAGTTCGGTGGCATGTCTGTGGATCGAGCGGGTGTTAAGCAGGATGCACTTTAGGTGGTTAGAGTTGGATCTGTGATCAGTGTTGGTGGATGTGGTATGGGTCTTGATGCTGGTAAAATTGCAGGAGTGGCAGGTGAAGGGACCGTGGGTACGTCCTGGGGCGGCTTCATAGCATTGCGGTGTGCGTCCGGCGTTAAGGGCTCACAGGGTGGCGGCGTCGAGCGTTATGCGGGTGGGGTGGGATTTGCGAGGACCAGGGAGTTTGGCGCTGGGCGTGGTCCAGGCGCGGACGGGCGTAGACGGGCGCACCTTTGGCGCGCATGGGGTGCGTCCGCTGCGCGTGACCGCTGCGCTCGGATGCATCTGTCATAAGAGGATGGTGGGGAGGGGAGGGGCGAGGGAGGGTCAGCTGGGAGGCTGGGGCGGGGCCGCTAGCCGGGCTGGGAGGCGAACAAACAACAAACAAAATGTCGGCGAGCCTTAAGGCAATCAGGGCGCTATTGGGGTACAGGTGAGGCGATGCAGCAGACAATGCGAGATAAGTCAATATTTAAAGTGCACAATTACGCAGACAGGCAAAGTACAGCAGCACTGGACTGTGATAGGCACACGAAGCGCAGTCTGGCGGCACAGCGCTCCTAACAACAAATTAGTCCTTAATAGCGCAAGATTATAGCAGTTCCCAGATGTCAGCTTTTAAGCAATTATAGTTCGATCAGCGCTACGATACCAGCTCGAGGTCAGGAGCAGCGTGGGGGAGCGACCGCCTTCGTGAGGCTCAGGACAGTCACCAGCAACAGCAACAGCCACTGTGTGTCGGGGATCGGCGGCCCAGTCACCACGAGATGTTCAATCTCAATGCCTCACTCTGTAGGTTGCAATTTCAGAGTCCGGACCAATCTTTCACCTCCAGGCTACTTACGACGCTAGAGGGGCAGTATTGAAGTTGGAAAAGCCATCTTAGCTGAAGGATAATTAGCGGATAATTTGGTGACTCGGCGGAGCTCCGGCCTCAGGTGGCCATCACGCTCCCGAGCTAGCTCCGCCCATCTCTTTTCCTGACGTTTATATGAGACTTTTAGGGCCTCATTTACAAGGCCATTGCATCGCTGGTGCTTCACCTTTTTTTAGGTCGAGCGACCTATCTCAATGCGCATGCGCATTGAGCGGGAGCTCGATATATAGGGGCTTAAATAAGCTTTACCAACTTGCAAGTCGATGGCGATTCCTTGCAGTGCCCGTGAAATTCAAGCTCAATGCGCAGGCGCATTGACATTAAAAGCGCGTGCACATGCCACCAGCCGCCTGCCTTGCATTACACATCAAAGGCAGCCCAGCCTCCCTCCCGCAGCCCCTGCTGCTTCACACCCTCATCGCAGTCTGAAATCGCCGTCTGTTCCCTCAGCCGCACTCCTCCCACACCCCCGCTCCGCCCCCTCCCCTGCCTGCCGTGTCGCATTTCTCCTCCCCCCTCCCCACAGCAATGCCCTCCGTCTTGGCTCGCTAAACTACTCGCTGCCTCCTCCCGCTCTCCTTAATCCGCTCTCCCTCCTCCCACACCCCCACTCCGCCCCCTCCCCTGCCTGCCGTGTCGCATTTCTCCTCCCCCTCCCCACAGCAATGCCCTCCGTCTTGGCTCGCTGTTTTTAATCTCATTCCCTCCCGCACGTACTCTCTGCTGTCTTCTCATCAGTATGGTATTTATGTTTTTCTTTATCCACTGTTGCAGGTTCCGTGTATTTCTCTTATGCTTTCCGTTCCTCTTAATGTCGTACCTGGAGAAGTGTGGCTCACTGGTTAGAGGAGGCAGACCTGGAAGCAGAGATCAGCCCGGGACCAGGGTTCAATTCCCAGCTCGGCGGGGTCTTGAGTCCTAAAATGTCCATGGACTCGACAATTCTCGCTCCGGTGCCTACTCGATTTACGGGTTCACACTCTGCGACTCTGGGCAATAGCTTGCTTAATCTCCACAACGGCCCCTTGCGGCGGGATGCCTGGCTTTCACCTTGCGGATACCCTGTCGGGGTTATCTCACAGGGGAATACCAGGACGGGTTCACTAAGCAAGCGCTTAGAAACCGCTTGGTGATTTGCGCTATATAAATTCCTGTACATTTACCTCATTTTCCCTCCTGTTTTTCATCTATCTCTTTAATACCTCTGTCTCAGTCCACTTTTTTTCGCATCACATTTCCTTTGTTTGCCCTTTTCTCGCTTCTTTCTCTAATTCTGGTGCTTGTGTCCTATTCTATGCTTAATCATTTTACCTCGCTCTTATTTCCCTCTCCTTCTCTTTTGTCTCGTGCCTGCTCCATTCTCTCTCCTCTTCCTAGTACTGCTTCTTCACCTTCTCTCCCTTCAGATCCCTCTTCACAGTGTTGTAAACGTATGCAGGAGCCGCTTCCAGCACTTACCCATCTTTCCCTCGCGTTCACACATGGAGTTTGTAGTACTTTTTCTGTGCGGAAATGCGGTAGTAGTGATACAGAGAAGTAGCTACTGTGTTGTGCTCGGATCTGGGTTTCTTCAGTGTGTTTGCTGATGAATGGAATGTAAAACACAAAAAAAGACCGAGCAAAACGTGTTCGTTCTTGTTGCTGCCATTAGCTCAAGTACATGTTTATTTTATAAGTGATATCTCAGGCATTACTCTATTTTTATTTAAGACTACAGTTCTCGAAAAACACATAAAATGGACTTCAATGGTTATCTTCCCTGTTTATTAAGTGGTGAAGTTTGTTTTTACTATGAAATTAGAATGGGAACAAGGAATGCCTTGTAATGATATTTAAATGAGATCGGTTTCCTCGGAATGTTTTTTTTAAAAAAGACGACATGGGCCCACATTCACAACCAGTTCCTACACTGGAAAAGTTTTGTATGGCTAAACTAAATACATATGACAATGATGTACAGAAAAGCAATGTCATTGTGATAACGTTTGAATCATATGGTTAAATGGTCAAAAACAAAAATTCATTGAAAGTTTTTTTTTTAAGTAGGTAGTCTTCTTCAAAAGCAACAAATAATCACTCTGCATGGCAAGAATCTCAGGTCCTAACTACGCAAATGATGGTCCACGGTTTTCGCCGTCTACAGTTTTTAGGGTTGCTTGGCATGACAATCATGAAAAACATTCAAAATTTACATTGAAAAAAGTGTGTGTTGGTACATCATTATTGAAGTGCAGTTTATCTTGTCTTCCTCAGTACTTCGTACATCTCTCTAGAGATGTGGCCTAACGACCAGAGCTGCCATCTAAGTCACGTACATACAAAACATGTTGCATTACAAATGGTATAGGTGTCACATTCGCGAAAGTTATAACTATTGGCATTGTAAATGACAAAGCTATCAATTTAGCTATTTTAAAAACCAACACATAAATAAAATATTTGTCATTTACAAGACCAATAGCTCCAACTTTTCTAATGCGAGACCTATTGCATTTCCAATGCTTGTTTAACACACCGGCGGCGCAGTGTGCCTGCCCATATTTACATGGCCATGTAAAGTCACCCTGCATGACTTTTCATGGCCTTGTAAATATCGCCCCCTTCCATGCATTACTCTATGTGAACGGGGCATTCCATGGGTATTGCTGTAGGTGTTTCCGTGCAACATCCATGGTACCTGACACATTCCCAGGCAAAGTTTTGTAAAGCTGGGAAAGCGTCAGAATCCTACACCAGAGGTGGCATAGGAGTGACACTACAGGGAAAAATACTTTTATTTCTCCTTGTTTTTTCCT
The DNA here is from genome assembly GCF_964261635.1 of Lissotriton helveticus. Classification (NCBI taxonomy): domain Eukaryota; kingdom Metazoa; phylum Chordata; class Amphibia; order Caudata; family Salamandridae; genus Lissotriton; species Lissotriton helveticus. Next base: position 1,921,157,873 of record NC_136065.1, read on the forward strand.
CTTTCTATGCATGCTGCATTCTGCTGCATGCATAGAAAGATGAAAATGCCATCAATTATTGTTTTTGTGCAGGAAGGTGTTGTTCCCTGCACAAAAACAATCATCCCTGCAATGCAGGCACCATGACGTAAGGGTACCTGTGGTGGCGAATTGCAGCCACCAATTGTGCACCATTGCTGGGGAAAGCACACAGATGCGTCATAATGTAGTTAATACGATGCATCCTGGGGGCGTGGCTTGGACGGCAATGCAGACGGTCGTCTAGGTCCGTCGGCTCCACATCCCTGAGGAGTAAACAACTAGCCACACTAACCAAAACCAGACAAAAAGGACAAAACCAGGTGGGGGAAGATTGGTGCTACCAAACGACGATCGGGGAGTGAAGGAGTGCTACCACAGAACGAGAAATCAGCCCTAGAACACGCCGAAGGCAAACAACAGCACGAAGATCAAGATGGCGGCCTGAGGCAAGAAGGAGGCATCGGAAGGGGAACCAACGGAGAAAGCAGCAGGAGGACGCGACGACATCAGCGCGCCCTGACAACTGTGCCTGGGGATCCCTCTCGCCAAACCCGGACCAGAACCCTATCAAGCCTCGACTCAAGTGCCAGGAGGAGGAGGAGAGCCTAGAGCTAACGGCCACCTCGGACCCAAAGGGAGAGAGATAGAGCGCCGCACAGAAGAAGAGTAAAGCGATACGAAGATCTATCCGAAGCCACATCGCCACATCGCCCGACACCTGAGGACCGGGTGAGCGAGCGACGACAAACTGGAAGTAAAGAGGGCTGTGAGGGCGCCATTGCCGGAAGTCTTCTCCGATCCCGGGCGGAAGGCAGGCAGGCGGTAGCACACCTATACAAGGCCCTCCGCCCCAAAAACTCCAAACTTAATGATAAGGTCACAAACTTCTGGGGGGGGTAGCAGGGAAGGAACTAAGTGAGGACGAGAGAGCAGAGCTATGGAGATCCACAACTAGGAAAAAGATAACGGCAACGCTAAACCAGACGAAATTTTGGCTAGTGCACAAGGCATACTGGACACCGGCCCGACTGGCCACCCTGGGAATACGAGATAGCGACGCATGCTGGAACTGCAACAAGGAGAGGGGAGACTTAGAACACCTCCTGCTCAAATGCCCAAAAATAAAGGTCTTCTGGGAAAGAATTAGAATACTTATCCACGAGATCACAGGTATAGACATACAAATAGACTTCGCAAGTCTAGCCCTAGGCTTTACTTCTCAGGCCATCACTACGACAGAGGATCGTGACCTCATTGACCTTTTGCTGACGGCCGCAGTAAAAATAGTCCTAAGCAATTGGAAGGACACATCAAAAGCGGCCCCTCAGGCATGGCTTAACTGGGTCACGTTCCTAAGGGGGGCAGATAACATCACAGCGAAACACTCACCGAAAACGCACAGGCAGTCAAGCATGTGGGGGCCCTTAGACCTCTACCTATCATCACATAAACCCCCGTAGAAGCGAAACAAAGACATAATAGGCGGCACACTCTGCTATCTATGCGCTGACAAAAAGCCCGGCACACCTCTCATCTCCTACTATTACTCTCTTACTGTTCCCTTAGGGTCCGGGGCGAGGGCGGGATACGGGCCAACATGGATAGGAGAACTGCAGGATGCAATGTTCAAACAGGACTTGGTAACGTGAACTATGGAATCCGAACTTTTCAATTACGATCTACCGAACTACCTCAAGAACACGGACTAATGCCCGGCACCCCCCCCCTTCTCTCCCCCTTCTCCTTCCCTCTCCTTCTCTTTTTCTCTTCTTTTCTCCGTCTACGCTCTTCCTCCACTCATGTATAATCCCTGCTCCATGTAAATATATATTCTTTTTTATATACAATAAAGAAATACAGAAATAAAAAAAAATAAAAAAAAATACGATGCATCCTGTGCTTTTATAATGACACAACTCAGTGCAGCAAAATGGCTTCCAGCGCCGTGCCTCTTCATTTTTTGGTAAATGATGCCCATATTTAAATTGATCCAGTCTGAAACACTTAGGTTCCATTCCCAAGATTATGACACTCATATGTATGTATGGCTTTGTGATTCATTTGATTTGTTTGAGGCTCGAAACTCCAGCTGCATGAAGAATCCTCTTTGACTGGGAGTCAACAGTCTCAAGTTAAATGTTGGAGGTGGACCTGCTTTGTCAGAAATGTCAATAAAGTAGGCCGGGGCAGTGACCTTGGCTCCGTTAGCGAAGTTTGCAGAGTTTTCTGCACTTCGCACTCCACCGAATTCGCGGGGTGCAGAAAACTCCGCTTCCTGATGTGCAGCGGAGTATTTTCCCGACTCGCGATCGCGAACGGTAAGTTCACGATTGCGAACGGTGAGTGTGCGAGCGCGATCTGCCGCTCGGGTAGAATTTCTACCCGAGCGGCAGGAATTCCAGCACAAACTACAGTTCGCACTGCACTCCGCCACTCGCGGAACATCGCAGAATTGTTTTGTAACTTTGCGGCGATTTGCGTAGCAAAACTCCGTGAACTACGCCCAACATTACTATAAAGCACCCCAATTATTTCTCCCTATCTCCCACCCTACTGCATGTCAGGCTAGAAGTTGAATTAACCTGCCTCCATCATGTAAAAATTGCAACTGTCCATCTCACCTTTGGGTAGTATGAAAGAAACAATGAAAGAAAAGGTTGAATTCAATGTTCTTGCCTTCGTTTATAGATGTCTTCATGATCACCCCAGATTCATCTTCTTGAGACGATCTCTTGACACCAATGCTGTTGCTCTCTCCAGCTGGTTAAGCTTTTCCTCCCAACAGTTCCATTGAGCTAATTGTAAGTCTTGGGAGAGCAACCTCTTTAACGGCCTCCAGTTTTACTTACAACCATTTGCTCCCTTCCACTAGAAAAGATCTGGAGAACTGGTGTTTCTGCTTGCACCTTTCCACTTCATGCTCCTGCGCGCGACTTCATGCCGCGACTTCATGTGGTTTGGTCCATTTTGTGTGCAGAATAAGCAAAAATAGACGAATCAAGGCCATAGTATGCTAATTTATGGATTGTTATGCAATGTTGTGGCATGCACAGTTATTGTGCTGTGTCATATTTCAACCTGTCATATAATGCTCAGTTTTTCTCTGTCACAGCATGATGAGCTGTTCTAGTGCATTTGTCCTTTCCTTTCTTTTAGATGTAGATGAGGAGTTTGCAGTGGATGGCAGCCTCACTGACAATGCAGGGATGGGACCTGGTTCAGAAGAAGATGACTTAGCAGACTCTTCCTTGGGAAAGGACCCACCACTCAAAGGACAAGAGGAGGTAAGTCCAGTGCCTGGTGCCTGTATGAGGCAGCCAAGGGACTTAAGACTCTGCTACAGAGATCTGAACTCTGAGCGCAGATTGCAGTTAACATTTTTAGACTCACGAGTGCAGGGTAAGGCCTTAACTTTATGAGGTTGATAACTGCAGTACCATCTATCAGCTTGGATGAAGTACTTCTGTCATGAAGTCCTCCATAAAACAAGCATTTACTAATGCTATTGTTTTGACTTGGGGAGAGGATAGCACTGTGCACACATGCACCATCCACCATTCACCACCAGGGCAGCTTGCCATTTCCATCCCTGCCATTTTGAAGGAAACCTATACATTTCATGACAGCTGCATCTGAGGTTTGGCACCAAGGCCAGGAGGGGGAAAGGAGAGAGGAGACTCAACGGGCCAAAGAAGCATCACTGGCAGCCTGGGAGGGACATGCATAACATCAGCTACAGACCACACACCTCTCCCCTGCCACCTCAGGAGTGGTGCTGTCTTGTCTGCCTTTTGCTGCTATGTGCCTGTGGATGTGAGTGCTAGTGGCACTGATGGGCTCCCTGGAAGGGTGTGGTTAGGTCAGAGGGGCATGGGTGGTCTCCATGGGCTGGACGGGGGACGGAGTATGCATAATAGTGGTGCCAATAGTCACTTGGTGAGTGGTAACAATCATGTTGGTTGTGTCTGTTGCCCCTTTACCGGCTGGGCTCCAGTGTCTTCTAGCTTCCCTCATGAGACTTTGTCAGAGGGATTCTCATTTATTTACTGTATTGCAAATGCCAGCTAGGGACGCCCATTAATTACCACGTGCTGGCTCGATTGTCACTTTTTAGGTTGCAGGGGCGAAAGCCCCTGCTGTCGCAAAGCGATCTATTGCAATCATTTCAGTCATTTTCCCTGTCAAGGACTAGGCAGAGACAACAGACTGTCACGCGCACGCAGCCGGACGGAATCGGATCAGGTCACACGCTCCGATCCCGGCCGGCTGTTCACAACACATGCACACGCAGGCACAGGCAGGCACACGCGCAGACACACGCAGGCACACACGCAGGCACAGGCAGGCACACACGCAGGCACACACAACACACACACACACAGACAGACACACGCACACACCCCCTTCATCCCCCCAAACTCACCGGGCTCTTTTAGTGTGTTCCGTGTCTCTGTCGTCAGCCAGGGGGTCATCTCGATCCTCGAACTCCCTCCGCAGCGCTGGTCTTCACCCGGACCCCCTCCTGGGACCCGGGACTTCAGATGCCGCACTTCTCTTTGGTGCCGGGGCTTAGAGCGCGCATGCGCGGGCAGCTCCCGCCCTCTCACGCTCAGCCCGGCTGCTTTCGGATTGTGGCTTTTTGTCAACAGGAAAGCTGTGAGGCTACAACAGAGGCCAGCTAGGTGATGGCGAACACCGGCTAACTATACGGGATTGTTTCCTGTGGCGCTCATTCACAAATGAGCCACTCGTGGAAGTAAATAAGCCCAGAGGCATGCCAAGACCGGCCAGATATAGGATGTAATATTGAGTCTCCTTTCTAAAACGGAATGTAATTGGCCCAAGAGTATATAGTGTATTTTTCAAACTTGTCTTTGCTATTCGTGTTTTTGCAGCGACGACTTTCAGTGTCTGCTTGTTTTCACATAGCTACCGGTTTCCAGGAGCTGTGCACGATTAGCTGCTCTATTCGAGATTGTTTTTTTAATTCCGGGACTTGTTTAAAAATAGCATACATTTCGAACGTGTTGTAAGCAGAACACAAAAAAATCATTTGTTTGGAATAAAACCCTCGAATCTATCAAAAGTGTAAACTTTGAAATAATGAAACCGTTTACCGTTGAAAATGTACAGAGAAGCCTTGGGATATACGCAGAAATATTTCGAAAGGGACGCATGTAAATGTTAATAATGGAGCTAAATTGTTTACATTTTAAAAAAATTACATAATTTTCTTAAAGATGTGCTAAAAAATATCACTAATTAAAGTTAATTTGTTTCAATAAGCAAGCTGGCATATTTTCAGATGTATCGTTTTAGAGAATTACTACACTCAAAGTACATTCATCATTAGATGGCTTCTAGGCATTGGTAATATTAAAAAAGCGACATCTGCATGTCTCGTGTATGACACTTTAGAGTCACACCTTATCAAACGCAGAAATGTAGGTCAAAGCTGAGACGTACTGTTTGTTTTCCCATTACATTGAATACATACGGTCTTTGTAATAAAAGTATCAAAACTATAAGTCTACCATAATACTCTCGGGGGGGGGGGGGGGTAGCATGGAACATAGAACAGTCCTGCTTTCGCTTGTAATCGGATGTTTAATTTGTTTTCAGGATTAGAAATACAAGTACCGAAAATAAAGTGAAAAAAGAGTTGATAATACATCTATAAACAACTCGGTTTAACTCTAGTTCTCCGTTTACATTTGTCTCAGTGCAAATATTCGTAAATCTTGTAAATGAAACGTATAAACCACGGTAATCTGTTTATTTTTAAGTTTAATTTTCAAAGAACTTCTCTCAGTTGCATTATTTTAGAGGGTTTTTAACATTGCAGTAATGCAATTGATCCTTTTCAATTAAACCTTTTTTTCTTTAAAAAAATAAACGTTTGATGTGCACTTTTGTATTTTTATAGCCTAAATATAATTGGTGGAAACAATAAGCACAAGTGTTCTGTACTAAAGAAACAGTGCCACTTCTGTACCAAGGGTTTCACGAAGAAACACATATAGTACAAAAAGTGTAAACATTTTCATTTGGACTCTTCCTTTCAAAGCAACATTTACAGCATTCTTTAATAAACACGTGAAAACTTGCAGAAATCTTTGCAGACAGTATTACTTTTTGTTATTATTTGTAACCCCTTTACATAGTGGGTGTTGTGACCACTGCATCTAGCTAGTGCTGTGCAGCTCGAACAATACGAGCTAAGAGACAGCGAGCTATAAAAACACGCAGAGCATGTGTGACGTCCTGTGATTCTGCAGACCACAGGCGTCACTGCCTGCTTAAAACCGGCACGTGGTCCTCTCTCCATCTTGTTAAGCTGCTTGAGGCAGCCAATTGGCTACAGTGATGTGAATTCTCCCTCGCCCGCGACCTGCGTCTTCCTCCCCTCCCTCCCACCCCAAACACACGCATTCTGGTTTAACTTAAAGGCACATTTTTTTGAATGTACATCAGTGTATAATTCGAATTCAAACCCCTAAGTGTGGTGAAGGATTTTTTCCCCCAGAATGTTGACGTCTTTACACATTAAACATGTGTAAAGGAAAATCTGTTAAAAAAAAGACGAGTGGGGAGAAGTCCTAGGTGTCAAGTTAGCTCAGTGGGTTACTGTTACTATCGCAAACCTGGAAGCATTAAGTATGGGTAACCCCTGCTGACCTCACTCAGAGTTTCATCCCTAAAAGATAAGTAAAATAGCTACCGTTGAGTTTTGTTTTAAAACTCTGACAGTCTTCAAAAACTAGCAGTGTACATAATTATTACAATGCCGATAGGCACAGCAGTACTTAGCAGCGTCGGCAGCACATATATCTGCATACGACAGACCTCTCCTGGTCCCAAAGGAAGAGAAACAAAAATCGAAATATTACATCCATTCCAAACCTAGAAGATTTTGTGCGGGGAGGGGGGAGGGGGGTGGCTTCTTTGTAGGTTGAAGTTGCACAGAGCTATGTAGCCAGCCATTGCAGCATTTTGACCACATCTACTTCACTTTTATGTAGTTCTTAATACCGGCGGACAGTCAGTTTCTAAGGATTGCCAAATTGATCATGAAGTGATTTTTTCCGGATCACACTGTGGATTGGAACTCGCTGCTTCTGCAGCAAATAACGTCATCAACAAAGACCACACTTCCTCCCTTGAAAAAGATATTTGACATTCAAGTCACCTGGAAACTGGTTTAGATCCGGGGGCTTACTGGGAGCGGAACTATATGTACGTGCACGATTTTTGTCTGTGAAAAGGACAGGGGGAGGGGCGAACTGGAGTGTCCCTCCCCTAAGGGGAAGCAGTCAAATTCCTAGAAATAAATCTGGGTAAACATTCGCATAATTTTTGTCTAAATTAAATGCCTAACGTAATCAAACGACATCAAACTGCACTCAGTGTATTTTATGTAGTGTCTACATTCCTGAATGAGGCTGTCCAGCAAGCTCATTGAAGCATGGAAGGTCTGTGCCCAAGGACGCCACGCAGGCTTCTGCAGCCCCCTGCGTTGCAGGGAGGGGGTTATCCTTCGGGGAGGACTCGATTGAGACAAAGCCCAATAAAGATTGGCGACGAATGGCAAACTCAGGAGCCCCTCATTACGGGTGGCGGGGGGCTGCTGGCCAGTGATGTCACCTCACCAAAGGCAAAGGGGATATGTGACAGTGTGTGTTTGAAAAGACCACAAATGCTGCCAGAAAAAAACATTTGAAGGACCCGTTTATTGTTCATTCATTCCCATTATAAACTGTTACGAGATTTATTAATGGGGGGCTGCAGCGCTTCCTGCACCCCTAGCTTCAGTGCCACGGTGGGTTTGCGCGCCCTGATGTCTGTGCCTCCCTATCCCTCACCCACACTTCCCTTCGGCCCCTCTGTGTCCAGATGCCAGAATCTTTGCCCCGCCCACATCTTGCCCTGGCCGTCTTGGCGCGTGTGGGCACCTAAGAGGAGGTGACCCAGGTCATATCAGAAAAGGGATAAAGTGAGCTCGCTCTAGGTTACTCAGCACCTGAAGTAGTAGCTTAATGTGCGAAGAGTTACTGCCCAGGTACCCGCTGCTCGGCCTAGTGTATCAAGAAACTGAGGTGCCCGAACTTAAAACAAGCATTGTCAAAGCCGGTAGGTCTGGTGTTAACTGTCTGCCTTTTGGCTTTGCCAGTGCTTGTTTTGACATGTTTTTTGCAACTTTATTGCTGGGAAATCAACCAGGCCCTCCTCAGTCTGAAAAAATCATTGGCTAAAAGAAGAAATAGTTTTTGATTTAAAAATGCACACATTGGCAAAGTAGTCCCTGTCACCGAAGGGAACTACATTGTGTGTGAATGATATTTTTTTTTAATGGGAAAAATGTGGTTACCCGAGGTAAAACAGCCAATGGATGAAGTGGGCTGACCCATTACCCCGAGTTGTTTGCTGTAGCAGGCGTACAAATATGCTAATGACTCAAAAACAGACCAATAAATGAAGAGGGCCGGCTGAAGGCCCTATAAGTATATCACACACATTGTTTCTAATTTCAGTAAGATCAAAAGGTCTTGGCTAACGCCAGACCTAATTCTGTTTACATGAAGAACGTCCAGATGTTGTCAGCTGTGTCTATGGCCCTGTATCCGTAGCATTGTTCATTACTCCTTTATTATGATGCTTTCGCTGACTGTCGCCTTCTTCAAATACAAAAAATTTGACTATTTCGAAATTTCTGCAGGAAATTTCCAAGATGTCCCCAATCCACAGGAAATTCCAAAATATGTGACTAGTGGAAATAGAGGGAATGTCTTGTGGGTGGCGTGGCCGTTCCCAAAACGCTTATATCTCACTTAAGGGCATTACGAGCATCTGGTCTAGGCTTGTGACTGGAAGGAAACGGAAACAGAAGAGAGGTATTGGGAAGTGGGAACCAAAAGGTAAAGGGTAGAAACTGTGTGTGTGGGGGGGGCTGACTATGAGGAATCGGGGTATGGGGAAGAGTTCAGAATCATAGTGAACTGTTGGAGAGACTAAAGCAGGGGAGAGAGGCCCCTGGGAGCCTGGAAACAGCCCTCCCATCTGGGCAGTGTCTGCAGACAGATCAGTCGTGCCGCCCGCCTCTAATGCCCGCAGCAGAAAGGCTGTTGGGTGCCGTGCAAATAACTCGATTGCAATAGAAAGTGGGTGATCCCTACACCTTCGAGAGAGAGACACGCCCTCTCTCTTTCGGTCTTTCTTTTTTTGGGGGAGCTGTCGACTATGGAACTGGGGAGCCAGGTTCTAGTCTCGGAGCCGGCTCGACATCCTGTGATTCTGGGCAAATCACTTTAATCTGTCAGTGCAGCCCTTGAAATGGAAAAATTCTCAGACCCCCCTAGGATATAGCGGCATGGATTAGCAAATTTAGCAGCACAAATATGGCAATTTAGCGGCACAAATATGGCAATTTAGCGGTACAAATATGCCAATTTAGCAGCATTTGTGTGGCACTTTATTTTAATCCTAATCATTCATTTTCAGCCGTAAATCAATGGAAACTGTTTTAGCAGAGTATTCTGCTTTGAAGTAGGCAACCTGGGATATGGAACAGAGGAAGCAGCCCACAGGTGAAGGCTGTTATCACTTGGAAAAGCAATCCTCCATTTGCTTTAGTATAGGTTCTGAGAAGCCCATCAAAGATGCATTTACCAGCTTCCATGCGATAGGCCTGACTACCTCATTAATTCACAATGCCATTGAGTCATTGCGCCATCACCAACTGCCAAGCCTACCTACCTCCATGGGCCTTGGTGTCTTCAGCCTCTTCACAGCGCCTGTTGTGACGTCAAACAACTGAAATAGCACCCCGTCTGCGGGCTCGCCTGTTGTGACGTCAAGCAATTGAAAAAGCACCCCATCTGCAGGCTCGCCTGTTGTGACGTCAAGCAATTGAAAAAGCACCCCATCTGCAGGCTCGCCTGTTGTGACGTCAAGCAATTGAAAAAGCACCCCATCTGCGGGCTCGCCTGTTGTGACGTCAAACAATTAAACAAGCATTAAAAATGCAATAGGTCTCGCCTTTGATTAAGTTATTATTATTATTATTATTAATCGGGTTTTATAAAGCGCAAACAACCCGGAGGCCTCGTAGCGCTATGTACCGTCATACTAGTGAGGAAGAAGGAGAATTAGATGAACAGATAGGTTTTCAGATCTTTCCGAAATTTTAAAAGGTTAGGTTCACTGCGAAGAAGAATGGGCAAAGAGTTCCATTCCCTAGCAGCATTCCAGGAAAAGGAACGTCCACCCCATCTAGTGCGTCTGATCTTATTGACAGTAGCTAGAAAGGCAGTGCTTGAACGCAGAGATCTGTGAGGGAGGTAGGGTTCTGCTAAAGCGCAGATCATAGTGGGGGCGGTCTTCCGCATGGCTTTGTGCATGATACACAGGGATTTAAACAACACTCTGGCTTTTATAGGGAGCCAGTGCAGTTTCCTCAGGGCCATGGTACCTGATTGCCGTTTGTTGAGGCCTAATAGGAGGCGGGCTGCAGCATTTTGTGTCACCTGCAACTTCCTTATTGTGGAGGTAGGAGCCCCTAGGTATAGGGAGTTCCCGTAGTCCAAGCGGGACAGAATAATGGCTTGAATCATTATTCTGCGAGCTTCGAAAGGAAGAAGTGGTAACACCTTTCTCAGCATACGCATGAGCCCAAAGCATATGGCGGACAGAGTAGTGGCTTGCTGCAGGAAGTTAAGATTAGTGTCCAGCCAAATGCCTAGGCTCTTTATATGGGATTTAGGTTGTGGCGGGGGCCCCATACACAAAGGCCAGTCCGTGAGAGGGCTGGGAATGGCTGAGTTGCCTAGCATCAAGAGCTCCGTTTTCTCGCCATTTAATTGTAAATGCGAGATAGCCATCCACTGAGCAACCGCTACTAGACAGTTGCTTAAGTTTGAGGAAGAGGAGTCCGCCTGATTCATAGATACGACTAATTGCGTATCATCGGCGTACGTCACTATATCAAGGCCGAACGAGTGCACTATATCAGCTAAAGGCTGCATATAAATATTAAAAAGTGTCGGGCTCAAAGCAGAGCCCTGGGGTACACCTTGATCCAAGGGCCAGCATTTTGAATGGGTAGTGCCCTCGACAACCTTAAAAGAGCGATTCTCCAGAAAAGACTGGAGCCAGTCCATGGCCTTCCCTGAGATTCCCATTTTGTAGAGGCGGTGAAGAAGAATGCTGGTGTTGACAGTGTCGAAAGCGGCACTAAGGTCGAGCAGCATGATTGCTGTAGTGCCGCCTTGATCCATTTGTTTCCTGGCCAATTCAGTTACCGCCAAAAGAGCCGCCTCAGTTCCCAATTTGGGACGGAAGCCGGCTTGAGAGTCGTGGAGAAGATGATAAGCTTCTAAAAACTGAGTGATAGACGTGTTAATATGTCTTTCTAAAAGTTTACTGACCCACGGAAGGAGAGAAATAGGCCGGTAGTTAGCCATATTCTCAGAATCTAGAGTGGGCTTTTTCAGTAGAGCTTTGACTTGGGCACATTTCCACGCTGTGGGTACTAAGCCTGTGGTAATGGAGGCATTTAAGATATTAAGGATAACTGGTTTGATGGTATTTTCAATTGTTATTAGCTGGCAGGGGGGAGCAGGATCCGCAGGAGATCCGGATTTTATTTTTGACATGATGACCCCAAGTGAGTTAGTATCCAACAATGGAAACTCTTCTAATTTCGGAGCGCTGGTGTTAGATAAGTTGGTTCCTATGTCCTGACATAAGTTAGGTGGTTCAAAAGCAGAGGCGATTTTCTGTATTTTGCTATGAAAGTATTCAGCTTGACTATCACAGCGAGCCTGAGCTTTACTAGGGTCAGGAGGGGTCAAAGGGGTATCAATCAGGAATTTAGCTATCTGAAAAATTTCTCTAGAAGAGTTGGAGGCGGTTTTAATTTTTTCCTCGAAATATGATGTTTTAGTGCATCTAATTTCTGCTTTGTATTGTTTGATAGCTTCAAGATGAGTAGTTTTGTCTATATTGCTATGGGAAATCCTCCAATTTCTTTCAAGTTTCCTGCACACTCTCTTTAGTTCTTTAAGTTGGGGAGTATACCAAGGCGAATCCTTGGATTTAGTCTTTTCTCTGAGGGTTTTGATAGGGGCAATAGAGTCCAGGGCTGAACACAGCCAGTTGTTGTAGTTCTCATATTGCAGTGCTGGGTCTGTCTCATTTGGAGGGGGAGCAAAGGAGAGCAAATTGGCCCATTGATCAGAGGAAATTTTGGACCAGTCCCTACCTTGTAGGATAGTGCGGGGCGGGGGCTGTAGTGGCATGGCTGGTGTCCACTGTATGGGTATTAGATAGTGGTCTGTCCATGTAAGAGGCAGCGGACTCCCTACTTCCAGTCTGTGATCATTACTAAGTACCCCATCAAGGAGATGGCCCATTTCATGGGTGGGTTCAAAGCCCTTCTGTGTAATCTGAAGAGCTGCCAGATTGTCCAGAAATGCCCTGGCCGTAAAATTATTAGGGTCATCTAAATGAATATTTATGTCCCCTAATATCGAGAAATAGGGTCTGCTAACCACTAAGTCGGCTATCTTAGATTGAAGTGAGTCAATAAATTCACCTATTTGGTTGGGGGGACGGTAAATAAGAGCACCAGAGAATGAGACTGTGGGTGAAAAGTCCAAAGTAAAAAGCATACTTTCACAATTAGATATAGCGGCAGATGAAGTCCTGCAGAGGTAGTGGTTTTTTAGAAGAATGGCTAGGCCACCTCCTCTGCCTTCTGGTCTGTCTTGCCTTTGCAACGTGTATCCCATTTGTAAAATAGAGGTAATATCCGTGTCAGAGGCATCTTTCAACCATGTCTCTGTTAAAAACATTACATCGGGGTCATTCTCCTCTAACAGGAGGGACATTTGCACAGCATGTTTGGTTAATGAGCGGCAATTTAAAAGAAACATTTTGTAGGTTTTTACAGGGTGGGGTTGACCCTCCTGACTGGAAAATGTAAATTTACAGTGGGAACAGATTCCCGTGGTGGAATTAGGATGCATGGAATGCCGGCAGGCATCACTAATGGGCCACATGAGATTTTTTAATGTGGCTGAATCATACCGTATAGGTTGACTGTTCTCTGGTCCACACTGCGCAGGGGGGGTGGCCCCTGGTCCCGTCCGGTCTAGGACGGGCGCAGACGGGCTTGCCTTTGGCGCGCCCGCTGCGCCCGCCCGCTGCGCGGACGGGCATATCTGGCGTTTATATCCACTGTAAGGGGCGGGAGGAGGGTGGGATCGACGATCATCTAGACCGCGATCCTTCCCCTACCCAAGATGGCGCCCAAAGTGAGTTCAGCGCCCAGCGCCCGGTAATAGCGGCGCTCTTGTCGGCTGAGGAGGGGGAAGGAGGCCGCCCTGGGCGACTTCAGTCTCACACCAGGTCAGGCCAACTGGATAAGTAAAATCTATCCTGTTAAAATATATACAAATTTTAAAAACAGATAATCTTAAATCATTAACCAGCACTTAGCACAGAGTAGCAGGATTTCGAAAAGACAGCAGAAGCGCTGAAGGGCCCCCGGCTTTCCGCCTCAGGGGTGAAAGAGAGTATGGCAAATACCTCGATTAGGCGGGGCTGACTCCTTTAGTAACCTGGGAGGGCGGGATCGACGATCATCTAGACCGCGATCCTTCCCCTACCCAAGATGGCGCCCAAAGTGAGTTCAGCGCCCAGCGCCCGGTAATAGCGGCGCTCTTGTCGGCTGAGGAGGGGGAAGGAGGCCGCCCTGGGCGACTTCAGTCTCACACCAGGTCAGGCCAACTGGATAAGTAAAATCTATCCTGTTAAAATATATACAAATTTTAAAAACAGATAATCTTAAATCATTAACCAGCACTTAGCACAGAGTAGCAGGATTTCGAAAAGACAGCAGAAGCGCTGAAGGGCCCCCGGCTTTCCGCCTCAGGGGTGAAAGAGAGTATGGCAAATACCTCGATTAGGCGGGGCTGACTCCTTTAGTAACCTGGGAGGGCGGGATCGACGATCATCTAGACCGCGATCCTTCCCCTACCCAAGATGGCGCCCAAAGTGAGTTCAGCGCCCAGCGCCCGGTAATAGCGGCGCTCTTGTCGGCTGAGGAGGGGGAAGGAGGACGCCCTGGGCGACTTCAGTCTCACACCAGGTCAGGCCAACTGGATAAGTAAAATCTATCCTGTTAAAATATATACAAATTTTAAAAACAGATAATCTTAAATCATTAACCAGCACTTAGCACAGAGTAGCAGGATTTCGAAAAGACAGCAGAAGCGCTGAAGGGCCCCCGGCTTTCCGCCTCAGGGGTGAAAGAGAGTATGGCAAATACCTCGATTAGGCGGGGCTGACTCCTTTAGTAACCTGGGAGGGCGGGATCGACGATCATCTAGACCGCGATCCTTCCCCTACCCAAGATGGCGCCCAAAGTGAGTTCAGCGCCCAGCGCCCGGTAATAGCGGCGCTCTTGTCGGCTGAGGAGGGGGAAGGAGGCCGCCCTGGGCGACTTCAGTCTCACACCAGGTCAGGCCAACTGGATAAGTAAAATCTATCCTGTTAAAATATATACAAATTTTAAAAACAGATAATCTTAAATCATTAACCAGCACTTAGCACAGAGTAGCAGGATTTCGAAAAGACAGCAGAAGCGCTGAAGGGCCCCCGGCTTTCCGCCTCAGGGGTGAAAGAGAGTATGGCAAATACCAGACATTTGCTTTGCTATATAATACCATTAGCAAAGCAAATGGCTTTAACTTAATCAAAGGCGAGACCTATTGCATTTGCAATGCTTGTTTTATCTGTCTCCTAATTGGTCACCATATGCCTCAAATCACATTCCTTTTATTTCTCTGTATTGATTTCCTTTGATGGGTGTCCTTCCATTGCTCGCGCTGTGATAATGGACACTTCTTTTTTTATTTTTCTGACCATTATTTCCACTTCCATGTTACACCTTTGAGTTGCTTTTTTCCTACGTCCAACAAGTTTGTTTGTTGTTGCCTTAATCTGTTTTGGAATTCGGCGCGTCCATTTACAGCACCAAACTAAATGGCACAGACTATTAAAGCAGTTTATGACTTTGTTTTAAAGTTCAGCACTTGCTTTTATAGGACCAAACAAATGGAACGGAATATTAAAGCAGTCTGTATTCCTGCATGCGTTGGTAGGCTGCACCTCTTCTCTGCTCACACGAAGTAGGTGTCTGTTTTAAGTGTACACTAGTTTGAAACCAGACTCCTATAGTCCTTCCAGACAAGCAGTCCAGTTACATGCTTCAGCCAGGCTGCCACTAAGCAACATAAACATTTGGAGCACATCTATGCCTTTTCAAACTGAATAAATGTATCCATAAAACCTGTGTTCTCAGTCTCATTTGTATTTCACCTCTTCTCTGCGCATACCTAGTATGTGTCTGTTTAAAACGCTTCAGTTTTGTGCAGCGCAGCAACTACTCCATTTCTCCTTAAAACCTGTGCCTAAGTCCTCATTCTCATACGAAGTCCACCAAAGCGCCTCCAGGCACCCTATATTCATTAGGGGTGGGCGGACGGTTCTCCTTAGTTACCCAAAAAGTCATTGAGATTCCACGGAGCTCCACAAGAGGTGGAGATGTGGCACGTTGCGCTGCTCACGCAAATTTTTAGCATCAGGAGCTTGTCCTGCAATGTAAAATCAGCACGAACAGCACCACGCGTTACGCCAGTGGGAACTGCTTCTTTCTGCCTCTCAAGTAGATTTTCTACTGGAGCTTTCTCACCTCGAGCAGCAGCTTTCTCAGTGTGAGTGGTAGTGGCCTGCCGTGACCGTCCGGGTTGAGAAATCTTGCTGGGAGCCAGTCTAGCACTTGATTTTCTCGTTAGCTCGTTGGTGACCCGCTCGTGAGAAAATCTCTGCCACGCGGTGGTGGTGGAGTTTTTCCAAAACTCTGTGCTCCAAGCACACTGCAAAGTGGGCAAAACTCTGCGAACTCCGCAGGAGGAGTGGAGTTTACCGCTCACCCATAATATTCATATGAACTTAGGTGTCAGAGATGTAGACTAACAGCCATAGCTTCCCTCCACTCCACTTAAATCTACCCCAGCCCACTCTAATCTACCCCACTCCACTTCACTCCAATCCAATCTACCCCACTCCACTCTAACACAATCTACCCCACTCCACACTAATCACCCCCTCTCCACTCCAATCCAATCCACTCCACTCCAATCTATGTCAATCAAACCCCAACCAGCTCCAGTTTACCCCCAGTCTACTCCACTTCAATCTACCCCAATCTAGCTCAATACACTCCACTCCACTCCAATCTCCCCACTTCACTCTAATCTACTCCAATCTATGCCACTCCACTCTAGTCAAATCTACCTCCAATCTACCCACTCTACTTCAATCTACTCCACTCTAGTCAAATCTATCTCGTCTACCCCACTCCACTACAATCTACTCCAGTCTACCCCACTTCATCCAAATCTACCCTACACCAATCTACCCCACTCAACTCCAATCCAATCTACCCCAATCTATCTCACCCACTCCAATCTACCCCACTCCACACCAGTCTACTGCATTCCACTCAAATCTACCCTACGTCAATCTACCACCCCCCACTTCAATCTACCCCCACTTCAGTCCAACCTACCCCAATTTACCACATTCCACTGTACCCCACTTCACTCCGTTCTAGTCTACCCCACTCCAGTCTAGCCCACTCCACTTCAATCCACCCCACTCCAATCTCCCCACCCCACTACAATCTATCCAACTCCACCTCAATCTACCTCACCACCTCCACCTCATTCTACCTCAATCTACCCCTACTCCATTCTATCCCACGCCACTCCAATCTCCAGTCCACCCCAATCTACTGACTCCACTCCAATTTATCCCACTCCACTCCATCCTATCCCAATCTACCCCACCCCTTATACCGCAATCCACCACACTCCAATCTACCTCCTCTACCCCAATCTACCTCACTCCACTCCAATCTGCCTAATCTACCCCACTCTATCCCACTCCAATCTACCCCACTTCAATCTACCTCAATCTATCCCACTCTTCCCCACTCTAACACACCCTACCCCACGCACCCCAATCTATCCCACTCCACTCCACCCCAATATACTCCACTCCAGCTACCTAACTACGTCCATGAGAACTTGTGACTGTAGGTATTCATTGAACAAGTGCATAACATTTATCCTCAAGGGTCGGCTGCATGGTATGATGACAATTAAATCTAAAAATAGCTCAAATTAACACTTGTATTGCAGCAGCAGGCGTGGGAACTTTGACAGTATAAAGAGCATAGATTAGCTAAAAAATAAATAAAAACCAGACAGATATTGCAGAACGTGTGGTCTGTCACCAACTAGCAGATACTCCACAATGGTTTCACTGTTGCAAAACTCAGTTCGTTGATGTCCTTTAGCCCAGAGGCACTTACAAAGGTGGTGTCCAAACTAGTGCTAAGCTAGAGCTAAGGGTGGAGCCTTTCAGTCAATCAACCGCTCGGTGGTGACACTGTTTACTGTGTTTCAGTAAATGATGCCTATTGGCTTTGGCTTTTGTTTAACTATTTTGATTGGTTAATATGTTCACCTCTACAGTCTCTGTGCTACCTCCAGCCACCTAGAGAACGTCAATCAAAATCATTAAATATATAGAAACTTCCTCCCCATAAATAGGAGTTGCAACTTCCAGAAAGATGTCTACTCAATTGCTCACTTTATGCACGTTTTCACTTGTAGTGCAATGAGCAATGAGCACCCATACTTTCCTCTCAACTTGAACAACAATAGAAAGCTATGAACAACAGACACTAATCCCAGTGGCAGCTTGCCCCACTGCTCTATGAGCAGTCTAAAGGAAAAATACAAAAATAATAACTGAACATTATTATCATTTTATTTTTACTATGTGGACTGGAGCCAGGTTAAGGCTGGCGGGGCTGGGCTCATTTCAAAAGGGAGGAGTGGATGGTGCGCCTAAATGTGCATGACAGTTTGGCCGGCCGGCCGTCTTGGAGTGGAGTGGGGTAGATTGGAGTGGGTGGGGTAGATTGGATGGAGTTGAGTCCTCTATAACATAGCTCACCTCTTACAACTCAGAAATCCTTCAGATCTGCATCACATTTGCTTTATTTTTGAATACTCATTTCACGCTATTCCCTATCTTCAGTTCCTCATCATGCTCCCTAACACTCATCTGTTCCTCTTCAGAGATGTCTCTCCAAATACTATATCAATCAGACCGCTTCAAACCATTCTACTTCTTCATTGTTATTCTCATCAAGAAGATGTTCCATGATTAACCTGGAAAGATAATCTGTTGTTTTATTGCACCTGCCTGGCAAGTATTCCACATTAAAAATCCTACTCATGTAAAGCAGTATCCATTTACTGATCTTTACCACAATTGCATCCACGCCTTTTCCCATGAATGCCACCGTCAATAGCTCCACTGTCCACAAACATTTCTTAAATCTCCTCAAAGCCAAAAACACATATAGAGCTTCATTTCTAGAACCTAATAAGTATTTGAGCTGCTTTCAAAGATCTCAGGGCATTTCTGCATTTTTTCTAAACAACCTTATGTCTGCAATAGGGGTATGTGGAAGGTTTCGGCCGCCCACAGAATTGGTGGAATTTCGGTCACTTGGCATTACTCTGTAATGCAGATTTCAGGCCAAATTCTGCCTGTCGCTGCATGGTGGAATTTTTCTTCCGCGAGGCTCTAGAAAATGCGAGCTCGCACATGCCAGCAAGACTTGGCATCCCCTAGCATGATTTTCTATTGTGGGCAGTCGCAGGCGGTTAAGAGTGGTCACGGTCTGAAGACTGCTATTTGAGTAGATTTGCTGGCACTCGAGTAGATTTTCTACGCGAGCAGCAGCAAAATCAACTCAAATGGCTGTGTGCTCTTGCGCAACGCATGGTAGCGTTCTCACTGATGTTTAGTGCTGCTTACACTAGTGGCACTAAATTGCAGCATGAGCTCGATATTTTTCCCCTGTTAGAAGAACTCTGTGAATCTTGCTGAGTTTTTATATAACTATGTGGAATTTCACGTAGTCAAATTCCACGAGTTCCACCCCAGTATAGCTCCACAACACTTGATACTAACATCAGTTACAATTAAACTTTTCAAATGTGGGTCAAAACAATGCAAATTAGCGGCCTTTTAAAGTCCCCCTTTCCCTTAGTGAACTCTTACTCATGCTCGTGAAACTATTGACCCTTTTTTTACCAATTCTCTCAGAGGAACATCTTGATAGCTAGGGGCAATGTGTGGGGCACAGACCTCACCTACTCCTTCATTATAATTTTCTTTTTCTTAGATGCTGGAACAAAAGACAGTACAAGAGGGCTGGGCGATTAACACTTTCTCCAGACTGGCCCTAGTGTATCTAGGAGGTGACAAGGTGGTGGGGAAAAAACACAGTACTCGCTCACCCCTTCTGCAGTACTCCATCTCAGCTACCCTGCCCGTCCCTAGGTGCACACAGAGTCCGGTTATCGATACCCGAAGGCCTAGTTGGAGCAGTTCTCCAGCAACATCTCTGTGGCTCGTATTTGCTCCCTGCTTGGGCACTAGAATTAGTGACTGTGCTAAAGGCAGCTGCCACTCTCTGTATCCATGGCCACAGGCCATAGTTTTAGAACTGGTAAAGGTTCCCATTGCATGGATAGTGTGTATTGTGTAAACCAATACTGATTCATGCGTGAGTCAATATTAGTGAGAAAAGTAACTGGTAATTAATAAGTAACATGCTCAAGACCATACACTACGTGGACTATGATCAGAAGAAATACCTGCAGAGCAGCTAGGAGCTGCCAGCTTAATGAGAACCATAAACTGCACGCCTATCTCTTACTCCTCTTTATTTACTACACTTCTAAGCAAAGCATCCCATAACACAATAACTGCAACCACAACATTGTAACACTTCCCACACAGGATCAAAACAAAGACAACATCCTTCCAAGCTCACACCCTACGTGGTGCAGCTTGTAACTTTAAGTACTAGAGCATGGCAGCCTATGCGGTCCATAACTTGCAATTCACAAGTGGGCCCAAATGGCCATTGCAGTCTGTACTGGCCCATTTATATGTACCACTCCATGATCCGGTCCAATTTGGCACTGCTACTGATACACCCAGCTGCAGGGCATAAGCACACATGTAAACGTGCTTCGAAGAGCTCCGTCCATGCCTCCACTGCCACCTCAGATGAGTAGATGAAGCTGCCTAACACTACCTCAACTTCAGATGCACTTGGAGATGGGATTCAGACTGCCCTACCACCTGCCAGGGATCAGCAACACAGACCTTCTGATGGGTGCACAGCAGCCAAAAGCTGCAGTCTGCACCACAATATCTCATAAAGTACCTACTTCCTGCTGCAGATATTACACTAACACATACCCACCGGATTAACCACCTATCTTGGTTTTCAGAGCAGCATGCTGCCCGACGTAAAGTGCTTGACCACCTCATCAGAGGTAGTAAGCGCCATATAAAAGCAATTACAATACAATACCTATTCCCTTAAATCTCATGCCTACAGCTAGAGACTCTCTGTAGAACCGCCTCAAAACATCCCTTTTTTTGCAAAAATCACATCATCTGTTACCTAAATTAAATCTCTACTGCTAATAGGCTGCCAATGCCGCACCTCGTATCTATGGGTGTCCAAATCTTTAATGATGACATTGCTCTATTCGGTCAATTTTACTGAGTTTTGGATATTTTGCAAAGATGTAAACATTGCTCCTTATTTCGTCTCTACATTATCACTGAATAGTAAATATTGAGTGTATTGAGATTAAAGGGAGCATCTCTCTGTCCTAGGTGTGGACACATGGTATAAGAGTGTGAGATCCTGGCGACATGGTCGGAAGTAGGGAAGATAATACTAGAAGTGGATAGAGAGGGATCTGTACATGAAATCTCAACTGTACATGCTGGATCTAATGTCCAGGGCGAGAAAGAACATGTGTGAGGTTGTTTTGTGCACCTAGCACATATACTATTTAAAAGGCACTTGGCAATGTCATGGAAATGCTGTAGTTCTGGACTTATTAAAGAAAAAATATAGATATCTAGGGACGCAAATTCTCCGGGGATCCGACAGACCTCTTGATGAGATCTGATTGGCTGCCAACACTTCACCCAGGAAGTTTTGGCAGCCACCTTGGGACTCAGACTCGTCTGAGTCCCAAAATAAATCATAAAAAAACTTAAGGATGCAGGGTAGGAAAACCCTGACCATCCTAGACCTGCTTGTGAGGTCCCCCAGAACCCTGCTGGGGGGTTAAAATGTTTTTTTAATTCTCCTGTGAATTTAGGGAGGATCTGTGGATCTGCAGGAAAATTGTTTTTAAAAAACAAGTGTGTTTTACCCATTCTTGCTTTTTTTTTGCCCCAGGTGGGCCAGGTGCTGGTGAGAATTTATTAATTTATTAGAGGGAGAGGGCGCCTGTGACTCCACTCCCCAGGCTGATAACATCCCATGGACCTCATCTCCCAGGGCCCCGGCCGCATATATAGTCAGGCAGAGACCCATGGGCCCACCCTCCCAGGCCGATCTCAGCCCTGGGGCCCAACCCCCGGAGCCCTGCTGTGCACAGAGAAGGGAGAGGGCCATATGGCCACCCTCCCAGAGCCAATAATGGCCTTGGAGCCCCTATCCCCCAGGGCCGGTCCTACTATGTACCGGGGTGCGCCCTACGGGGAAAACCTGTGTTTGCTCTTGCTTGTCGGTAGCAATTTGAATGCTCCTGCCAAGCAATAGTTAACACCAAGTCCACTCGTAGCTAATGGGAGCATAGAATTGCTCCCGCCCGCTGGGAGCAGACTTTTAAATCTGTTTCCTTGTCTGCTGTGAAGCGGGCAGGGAAACAGATGAAAAAATTGCTCCCTGCCCGCAGGGAGCAGCATTTTTAGCTGCTCCCTGCAGGCGGGGAGCATGCCGGCTTTGCTGGATGTAGGGAGCCGAAGGGGCCACTGGGGCATTGAGGCTTCCCCTGCAGCTCCCAACAATGCTAAAGTGGGTGCCATGGGTGACCTCCCTTTATTGGCTGGGCCCCGGGGAGATGGGGTCCCCCAGACCTGGTATCGGCCCAGGGATGGGGCCGCCCTCCCCGAATTTTATTTGGCCAGTCTCCAGTGTATGGGGTCCACGTGGCCAATATTGGGGCAGTGAGAGGCCCTGCATGCCCCCCTCTGACTTTAAAATGTTTGCGGGTCCTGGGAGATGAGGTCCCTGAGGCCAAATTCAGCCCAGAGAGGGGGGCCACAATTATTAATTGTATAGACCCTGGGGATGGGGTCCCTGGGGCTAATATTGGCCCAGCAAGGAGGGCTGCGTGTCCCCCTCCCCCTTCTTAATATGGCAAAAATCAGCCCGGGAATAATAATAATGCTAATAAATAAACGTTAAACTGCAGTTACCGGAGTGGCTGGCTTTTTCTTTCGTAAAAATTCAGGAGGTTGAATCTATGGTTATATATATATATCTATATTGCCATTAGTGGCATTTGAAGAAGGCTCATCGCCGAAACGCGTTATGCCAGTGTGTTAATAAACAGTTTTCCTGGAGCCTCGCTGTGTCCCCTTGTCTACTTTTAGATGAGCAGACCGTGTGAAATATTTTGCTTGCAGCCAGTGACACGCAGGGGACCCTTCCAACAAGCGTTCATGGTAATTCAGGGGTAAGAGCATAACAAAGCATTTCTGAGTGATCGGAAACCTTGAACCACCACAACCCAAAGGGAGATGAGGTACTGCTGTGCAAATACAGTCCATGACTTCATGGAGAGACGTGTCCAAAGTATCGGCATCTCCGGGTTGGCTCACATTTTGGGAATTGTGGCTGGAAGTAGGGGGCCAAGAAGACTGTCTAACTGCCAAGAAACAGCGCTGAGGTTATAAGACCACATTTTAAACAGCCCGCACTCACCTTGAGAAACAGTCAAATCGGGGCTGACAGAGAAGTTCCTATGTGCCCAAAACAAGATGCAGGGGGGGACTTGCAGAGATTGATAATGAACTGTGCGAAGGCGCTCCAATGCAAATTTGGTCAGGTGTGCTTCCACCAATGGGAAGGAGTGAGCACATTCAAAGATTAAACAGCTGATGAAAACCGCAGGCATTAGTGGCATTTAAAGAAGGCTCATCAACGAAACGCGTTATGCCAGTGTGTTAATAAACAGTTTTCCTGGAGCCTCCTGGGGCCAAAAACATGTTTTAAAAATATTTGCAGCCAATTTGCAGAGGATCCGCAAATTTACAGAAAATAGTTTAGAAAATATAGAAGCGCAGTCTCCTGCTCCTGTTCTTTTTTAAACCCTTCAAGGTAAGCAAGGGCTAGCGAGACACCCAGGGCATTTTTGACCCTGTGGACCCCATCCCCAGGGGCCAGATTAATTTTTTAGTGGGAGGAGGGCATTTGTAGACCCGGAGATGCCATCCTCAGGCCTGACATATTTTTTAGGGAGAAGGGGGCACGCAGGGGAAATGGGTTCCCATGGGCCAATAACGACTTGGGGTGGGGGCTACATGGCCTCTCCCCTTTATTTTACGGAGTGGCCCTGGAAGATGTGGTCCCCCGCCCGGGCCTAATAAGGAAATTGTTGATGAGAATACTATGCATGGCGGAAGTGCAAGTTATAATTACTTCAGGACATGAGTTATAGTTACTTGAAATAACTATGACTATAACTGGTGAAATTCAGTGTTTTTTAAAATGGTACATTGTTACTGAACATTCCACCTAACTATAATATTAGTTTAACCTTTGTTACATTTGAAATATGTGTGGTAAAGGTATATATGTGGTAAAGGTATATATGTGGTAACGGTATGTGTGGTAATGGCATTGCTTTGTAAAGGCAATGCGTAATAAATAATGCGTTGTAAAGGCATTGCAAGATCATGTCTGCTGGTTCCCAAGCATCCAGAGGGACAGATCGCTGTTGGGTTATCCTGGGAAACATACATAACTAAATTGTAAAATAAATCAGATGATAGGTCACTGGGAATGGATGTATTTAATCCAGGAACGCTTGGGGCTCCGTATACGCACCTTGCGCCTATGGATGCACAAGGAGCTGCACATGTGGTCAGTACTCAGTAGCGGACACACCCTAATGTTGCAGAGGAGGTGTTGGAAGCTACAACTAGGGAGATGCACATTGTCCTGTAATTGGACATGGATAGGTTGTGCATTTGTCTGACACACACCATAACACTAGTCAAACTTGCCTGGTGTTGTCGGCTAACCAATGATGGGGTTCCTTTTGTTTCTATTCTAAGTTATGTATAACCTTTTCTTTTTCTTTTTTGTCTCTTTGCTGTTCCTATTGCGCTGAAATATGGCATTTGGCATACGCTAACTGAACTAGCTAACTTCTGCATATTGACACATCAACACTGTTGGGATGTTTCATCAACATTGTTTGGCTTATTATACGACAAAAGTGTATACGAGGGATTTGTATAGATACAAAATATAATAAAAAGCTATTGAGGAAACAAGTATATTGTGATTATATAAACCTCAGTGCACGCCAAGGCCTAGTCCAGCCGCCTTGTAGTACACATCATGGAGTAATCTTCAGAATACCTCTGACCTCATTGGAAATGCTTGAGTTTGGGCGAGGCCGCTGCTTATCTGAAGGGCAGGGCTCTGTCGAAAGCGCTGCCAGAGTCCTAAGGTCTTCTGTTCACTGGAGGCCAACCCCCCTGGCCCTGCGGGTTCCCAAGGCCCTGGGTCCTCATCACTGATGTCCACCTGTCTTATCTCCCTCAACCAGTGACGAAATGTAAAATGATGGGGCCGCAAGACCCCTTGCCCTTCGCATCTGTCCGGCCCTCGCATATCCCGTACCTCAATACCGTCCTTTTCTCTCTGAAGCTTCACCTCACAAGCTCAGCTTGACTGTACTTCCTTTACAACATTACATATATAGCCAGATCTATCATAGGATTGCTCTGCCCTTGTGTCACGCAGGGTGATGCATGGGCAATGCAACACTGAAGTCAGATTTACCGAGCCGCGTAAGGCCACCTTTGTTAAATCTGGAGTAAGGCAAGTCAGCGTAAGTCGCAGCCTTGTGCTGTTCTGACACAGGAAGGCGGTGCGTGGGTGGACCGTGGGTGTTCCCATGCATCCACTCACGGATTTTGGTGCATTTCCAGATTTGGAAAAACAACTTTCAGAGGAGGGTCAAGGGGAGTGTGTTTATAGACCATCCAAGTTAGAACCCCTGCTGAGACTATGAAGAACAATAAAAAACTTGAAGGTCTGGAGTTAAGCTAAGTCCTCTAGGTTCTCACTGAAAAAACTGCAAACTGTCCATGCCCTGAACCAGCCCTCAAGTGGTCGAGAGACACTAAGGATTTGATGAAAGTCCTATCAACCCACCCTCGTGGCGGAGCCTCGTCATTTAGGACGTCTAGAACCAGGCCAGTGTATCCGTGCCCAGATGTATCGGCTAGATATCACACGGCTAAGGTTCAGAGAATGAAAGTGTCCTCGCCACTGGCGGTGCTGATACAGTGCAGTGCACTGAAAATTAAGTGGGTGGTATTAAAATGACGGTTAAGGCAAAAGAAAAATCATTTTATTGGTATTCACCTGGACGTCACATTAAAAAGGGTGGAAAACAGTGTGACAAAATCACTGTCTACTTTGCTAGGTGGTCAATAAGGCCAACATGTTTCTGCCATTGGGTGAAAGTACACCGGCATTCTTCAGGGCCACGATTATATAAGTGCCACTGCAAAGATACACTCTGATCTGTGGTGCATAAAAAGTGAACTATAAGACTAAAACAAGTCTATCAACAGTGAATATGGTCAATTGGACCATCCTACCGTATCCTCTTGAGCTGTGTGATAGTAGAGGATGCAATCCCTGCAAAAAAGAACAGAGAAACACAACAACTTGTTGCTATATCAATGTACATGATAGATTCCAGGAGGCGATCAGCCCTGGACACAACTATTGTACAGTAAAGAGAGAATCTAAAAGACTCAGCTAAGCCAGTCATACCTCTGACGGCCATTAATGATAACGGTTGCTAAAAGGGTAAACCACAAGAAATCTGTTAGTAAATTAAACAAACAAATAGACTTACCCAACTATGTGTGGGAATATAGCCTCACCTCGCCCGGCAACAGCTCGGAGAATGAGGCCCCGCTCTATGCACATAAAAATAAATATAAAAGACACATTCAGAAACCTGATAGGTGTCCTAAACCATTGGTGTGTGTTCAAATGTGCATGAAACTTGGTTGTAAATTGCCCACAGTGATTACGCTGCCATGGAAAAGAAGGTAGGTGCAGCATCAAGTGATAAGTCGAAGGAAATTCTATACTGACAATCAGGATGACCCTGAAGTTTACTGCAGGCACAAGCTTGTTACTAGCATAGGCTGAAGCACTGAGGGAACTTAGATATTCGTTTCTCTCAGTTTCAGTTAACTTCACACAACACCCCCAGTATGAATAATAAGACAGTCATCGTGTTGACATCTCAACGACACCATGCAGGATTGAGCTTTCTTAACATCAACTCATCCTGATTGTCTCCGAGCTTTTGCCGGGCGAGGTGAGGCTATATTCCCACACATAGTTGGGTAAGTCTATTTGTTTGTTTAATTTACTAACAGATTTCTTGTGGTTTACCCTTTTAGCAACCGTTATCATTAATGGCCGTCAGAGGTATGACTGGCTTAGCTGAGTCTTTTAGATTCTCTCTTTACTGTACAATAGTTGTGTCCAGGGCTGATCGCCTCCTGGAATCTATCATGTACATTGATATAGCAACAAGTTGTTGTGTTTCTCTGTTCTTTTTTGCAGGGATTGCATCCTCTACTATCACACAGCTCAAGAGGATACGGTAGGATGGTCCAATTGACCATATTCACTGTTGATAGACTTGTTTTAGTCTTATAGTTCACTTTTTATGCACCACAACTAATATATCGTTTTAATATGTATATATATATATATATATATATATATATATAAAATTAAATAATAAATATTAAATATACTAAATAATAAAATTTATTTAAAAAAATAAAGTGGATTTAATATACATTTTAACAAATATAACAAATGTAATTTAAAAAAGTAAACACGCATAGATAATAATCTGTCTATATATATATATTTAATTTAAAATAATTATTAAACTATTAACTTTAATAACTATTAACTTTAATTTATTTGATAATTTTGAAATTATATAAAAATATACATAGATATAGATATAGATATAAATATACATACCAATCAATTAATTAATATTAATTAAGAACTAATTAATAATTAATTACAAATAAATTACTTCCCACCCTTTACCCATAAACATCACAACACACACCTAAAAAAACACACAATTACCATAATTAATTATCAATCAATTAATTAATATACATTAACAACTAATTATTAATTAATTAAAAATGTTTTACTTCGTACCCTTTACCCCTATAAACCCCACAACCCACACCTAAATTTGTTTACACAATTACCAGGTTTATTTATCAATTAATTACCTAATATTAATTAACAACCAATTAATAATTAATTAAAAATAAATTACGTCTCACGCAATTCACACTATATTCTAAATTAAATAAATAAAAAATAATCATTCATTTATTATAATTAAATTAATTCCCACTCTATTCCCCTATAAACTCACAACCCGCCATGGAACAAAAAAAATGCAAAATGTAACTAAAGTTTTAACACATATATTAAAAAAACATAAACAATACTTCTACAAAAAAATATACATCACATACATTTAAAATATAAACTAAAATACATAACACTAATTATTTTAAGCAACTATTTTTTTGCAAGCAATATTATTGACTTCTATATTTTTAAAAACAATATTCCTTATATTAAATTCCATATTCTTGCTGTCGATATTTTTGAATCACGACATTTCCACCTCGATATTCTGTCTCAACACCGTCCTTCACCCTATTTTCAAGGCGGCGTTAAGCCACTTAACATGGCTTAACACCGCCTTGTAAATATTGCCCCTTTCAAGTAGCACTTAGAGTGAAAGGGGCAGGCAATGGGTGTTGCGGTGGCTGTTCCGCCCCAACACCCATTGCTTTTTGATGCTGCCTCCTATTTGCAAGGGTGTCCTAAATAGGAGGCAGCGGCCAAAAACGAGGATAAGGAAAACCTGGTCTTAATCTGGCGAAAGGAGGAGAAATTATTATTTCTACTCTTTTTTGCGTTTCTATGTGTGCTGCACACATGGAAACAGCAAATCATCTCTAGTGATTGTATGAGTGTAGGAAGGTGTCCCTTCCTGCACATAAACAATCATTAAAAAATGACGAGTTGTAACTTCTATGTGTGCTGCATAAAGCATCACACTTAGAAGTTACGAATGGCCATTATTGATTGTTTATGTGCAGGAAGGGACACAATGGTGCAAGAGTGCCAGCGTTGGTATTAGGCAGCTGAATTTAGAGCTAGGGAAAACACAGGGGTGCGCCACATTCTTGTGAAAACGGCGTATCCCTGCATTTTCCGAATGGCGAATCATAGCGATAGCAATTTAGCTTAACGCTGCACTCCGTAAATAGGCCCCATGGTTTCTTCAGAATGCGGAACTCCAGAAAAATAGAGTTAACTTGACAGTAGCAAAACATAACTATTTCAAATTGTCCTGAAGAGGATTCTTTTTAATTGGTTTCACCTTTCTAGCACATAGATCCTCAACCAACAGAATGTTGCGTTAACTTTATATCGTTATGGTTGACATTCATCTCTATAAGTATAGACTTAAGAATCACTGCATGTAGGACACTTCTGGAAAACAAAACACGACTTGAAGAAGAGAAGGTGCCACATAGGACATGGGGCTCTTAGCAGCAGAGCGCAAGTGCAGATGAAAGGAAAAGAACTCTTGCCATGTTTCCCACGCTCTACATCACCATGTGCCCACCATGTGCCCATAGTGCACACCATTCTGAGCCTCTGCAGTGCACACAGCTATATGCTTTGAAAGTGCATATCATCTACTGTTCCCACGATGCACAACATCCTGCACAGCAGCACCCGGTGCTCCAGAGGCAAGGCACAACACTCCTTGCATCCCTGAGCCAAAGTTCTCTGACGTGCATTGCTAACGCTCCCATGATGCACTTCACCTTGAGTCTCTCACTGGACAATGCCTATGATCCCTGGCTGCACATCCGCTACATACATAAACATGTGCTCTACAGCACATGTTTATGTATTATCATTGGTCTGTGCATATTGATGCCTGTATGTCTGTTGGTCTGTGCCCATTAAGGCTACGATGTGTCCCTGGACAGCGCTCTGCTGCTTTTTCTAGGTCTGAGCTATTAAAAAATGACAAATATACATGAACACTTGTACCTGTTGATCTCTGATTACAAATGTCTTCGTGCTTGTTGGACATTGTGAAAATGGTTGGTGTGTTGGTTTGTGTGCAAGCTGTTATGTATCCCTGCGTAAATGTATGTCACAACAACCAAACCCATTGACTTGGTCAGCCCTTGTCTACTTTGCTTGTGGGTCTGTTTTCCTCTTTAGATGTATGCTTACCTTGGGGTGGCTCCATTGTCTACCAGAGGCATGCCTTGATTTACGTATCTTATGGTGGTGTTACCTCAGCACATCATCCAGGTGGGTTAGGGAGTCACTACAGGGCAGAATTCACCCAGGTCTACAAGGGGCTGAACTCCCTCTTTCATCAAGTTCAATCAGAACTGGGTGTGTATTATCTGCCACTAATTGGATAGGACAAGAACAGAGGTCACCTTATTTCGGGCAAAGAATAGTTTAGCTCATGTTCGACATCCAGCCCTTCTTGCTTTGCTTAGTGGATCCTCGAGAATCAAGGACCAGGAAGTCCATGAGCTCTGGTCAGTGACCTATTTATTAAGAGGCTTAGGGCTGCCATACTCAAGCTGATCTTTTCACCTTCATTAGAGGCTGGGTTTAATATAGGAGCTGAAAGATGTATGCTAATGCTTAGGCCCATTGACAAGGGAATAGAATGCAGTGAGGTCAGCCTGGAATCTAGGAGGAATAGAAGGGCGTTAGAGCTGAGACAAGGTTGTGATGTTGGATGGGATCTTCTCTTGGTGAATAAACTGCTACAACGCGTCAACTACTGCATCCTGTGATGTTTTAGGAAGGCACCTTGTTACACTGGGTCATAGATGCCCTAGTCAGTTTTTGGTTAGACTTTTAGAACAGTCCCTATGTTTGGTACCCAAAAAATTAGTCTCATGTTACCATGGTCTCACGAGGGCACTGTGAAGATACTGGTGGCTTAAAGACATTTGATCTTGTTTCAAAGATGCCCTGAGCGTTAGACTGACTTTCAGTTTTATATAAAAAAAGAATGGTGTGGCAGGAGTTTAAGAATCTAGACTCAAGTGGAAACCAACTACAAGACAAATAAGATTCCAAGATAAACCAGCTTACGCAAATGGTATAGATGGCCAAGCTCAAATTGTGCCACCTTTTAATTTTGTCATATACACAAAAAGGGGAGAGAGAGGCAAAAAAACACCTATAAGTTTCAGATTATGCCCTCTCTAGCATAACATCAAATCAAGCACTCAATTTAAAGTTTCTTACAGGTGGTGAATCACCTGGGGTTCCTTTTTTTTTTATTTTTTTTTATTGATGTCTTGGATGTACCACAATAAAGAAAATATAATAACTTATACAAAATACGACCAAAACCATACAAATTCAGAAATAATAATAATACATTCCCAGGTCGGTTACAATGCAACAATCGAAATATGATCCCCAGATTTTCCCAAATTTCCGAATTCCCCTCAATTGTTTGAGCATAAATTTGTTCGCATTTTCTGACTCTTTCCATTTTATAGCGCCATTCGTGTACAGTAGGGCAGTATTGAGGACGCCAATTCGGAAGTAATAACGATCTAGCCACAGCCATAGCAATATACATTAGTTTGGCTAATTGCTCTGTTAACATCAACTCCGAATCAAATCCAAACAGAACCAATTTAGCATTGACAAAAATCATAATTTTATATTGGTTTCGAAAAAACGAAATGATATCCTCCCA
Organism: Lissotriton helveticus; assembly: GCF_964261635.1. Lineage (NCBI taxonomy): Eukaryota > Metazoa > Chordata > Amphibia > Caudata > Salamandridae > Lissotriton > Lissotriton helveticus. Next base: position 1,921,189,015 of record NC_136065.1, read on the forward strand.
AAAGGATACTATTTTGGGACAATGAGCTATAATATGAGACCAATTGGCAGGGTTATAATGCAGGCACCTGAAACAATTAGATGAACTATTGGAGTACATTTTAGTTACAATCGCAGGAGTAAAATACAGGAGCCATTTGCTGAAAAACAGCATTCTGAGCCAATTAGCGTCTCTTAGTGCGGAGAAATTCAGTCTATTGATTTTCTGCCACATAGTGGAGGTTAACGCTACATTTTCCTGCCCCTGCCTTTTATTAATTGCTTTGAGTCATAAGTCCGGGGCCCTGTTCAAAGTTAGACAGCGTTTCCACTCCCCTGGTTTCTTGTCTTGTACAAACAAAAACAGTTCACTGAATAACTGAGAAGCAGGAGAAAGGAATATAGGGTCCAATTGACGCAGCACACTGTAAATCAAATTATACGATCCCAGCAGTAAAAAAATTCCTTGGACCTGAGATGCCATGTCAGACAGGGTAATCCAAGCCCCATCTTTCATATAGTCTTTTAACATAGTAAACCCTATCCTGTGCCAATTTTCTGATATTTCAAGACTAATGTCAACCCCTAAAAAAGAAAATGCACTATTTAAGGAAGAAACTAAATTAAGAAAAGGGAGGGAATATCTTTTAAGCATCGCGGCGCGTCTCTTAAAAAACCAATTCAAGACCTTATAACGAACCAATTTGGATGATTTGAATATTTGAAGAGGAGAGGGAATCTGGGTGTCTCGACGAATTAAATCAAAAAAGAAATTTATGAAAAGTTGCTGGTTACGGTCTTTAAATCTAGCTAGGAATTGAGCTAAATATGCATTGTAATAATCTTTGAGATTAGGAAGAGCAAGCCCTCTTTGCTCCTTATCCTCATATAATGTATTTAAGGCTATTCGTGGTGTCTTTTTAGCCCAAATAAAAGATGAAAACAAGGATTCTGCTTTAGCAAAAAATGATCCAGGTAAAAAACAAGAAATGGTTGAGAATCGAAAGTTGAATAAAGGGAGAACCGACATTTTGATTAGTGCTACACGACCAAGAATAGATAATGGTAAAGGGTTCCATTTTTCCAACATTGAACGTACTTTTTGAAGAAGGGGCACAAAATTCAATCTATATAGATCTGAGACAGAAGAAGAAAAAAATATATATATCTTTTCGGTTTATTATTGATGCGGGATCTTAAATCAGGATGAAGTTCAGGATCAATACCACCGCAAACCAGAATTTCGGTTTTCTTTTTATTGATCCGATAGCCACCAAGAGCCTCAAACTCTTCAAATATTTGCAGAGCATAAATTTGGCATTGCGTTTCAGGCTGAATTAACACAATTATGTTTTTAGGGATCAAAGTAATGGGGGGGAGTATATAAGCAGACTTCCTAATTGCAGTTGCTAAGGGTTCAATAAAAAATGCAAATTAAACGGGAGAAAGCGGACAGCCTTGTCTAGTACCGCGTTTAACCGACACTAAGCCCACAGACTCTGCATTAATAATAATGTTGGCTTGGGCCCTTGAATAAAGATTCTGAATCAGATTTATAATAGCCGCGGGGATCCCAAAGTGATCTAAAATAATAAAAAGTGTTTCCCAGACCACCAAATCAAAAGCTTTTTCGGCATCAAACAAGCCGAAAACGCTTTTGATTTGGTGGTCTGGGAAACACTTTTTATTATTTTAGACCTGGGGTTCCTTCTGTCCTTTTTAGGGAGACCCCCAGGCGATTCACTACCTGTTAAGCCCCCTTAAGTTGGGCAATTTGGTTTACCCATCTCATTACGAGGGTCAGATTCACATTTTGGTATTACCTTTGTGGTTTGGCCAAGGTGGGGGAAACATATTCATGGTACTGGGGATCCTAGTCATGAATGAATTTCGAGTTCAACTCGGATATGTGGATAGTCTCATAATGTTTCAAAAATATATCATAATCCTGTTATGCTAAGAGTGCTTGATTGTGCATTTCTTTTTTTACCGTTTCTCCTGTCCAGACCATAGTTCTCAGATGGTTTGGTGAGTATGAGAATGCTATGTATATATTTAATGAATGCCATGTGACTCACTCACCAGGCAGAGCTGATTGGAGGACAACCCACCCTGAAGGTAAAAGAGAGTGAAATGGCAACAACCACACAAGCAAGAACTGAAGAGGTGGCAGCGACCACGCGGACAAAAGTGGAAGAAGATGCAGAAACCACCCGAGAAAGAGCAGTAGAGGTTTCATACTCTACGCCAGCTAGAGCAGTAGAAATTGTATCAAACACACAGGCAGTGGCCAAAGAAGAAGCAGCTACCAGACAGGCGAGTGTGAAAGAAGATCCACCAAGAATGCATGCAACCAGACCAGCAGTGCCAGCCACCACGCAGTTAAAAGTAACCGATGCCCCACAGACTACAACAAGAAACCTACCGGACAACTCAAGCCAGGCTGGCAGAATGGCAGGCAGAAGTGACTTGACTGAAGGTAACAATATCTCACTGATGCCCAGAGCATTGCATTTGACATCACAATTGTTGTTGAACACAAGACCCAACAGAGCTGGTTTTGTGAAGAGCTTTATAATGAAGTGAAAGGAAAAGCCATATGAATGTACCATATATATGACTTTGAAGCAAGATGGAGGCTCACAAAAGCTTTTCTCGCCACAGGGTTGGCAGAAAATCCTTAAGAGTCGGTCATGTGTGACAACGAAGGCGAAATCGAATGAGACCTGGGAACCGCCCACAAGGGTTTGATTTATTCCACTATATCAGCTTTCATTAAAAACAAATCTAGTATCTATGTCTCTTGTTCGGTGCCATGTTGCTTGAGCACCTGGGCAAACTGAGCAGCTGAGACTTAGGTTCTCAGGATCAGGCAAAAAGTACAAGCCACTGCCAAACCTAAAAACAATCCATGAGCACTAAGACAATATGGTGGTTACGTAATATATTGGTTGCACTTCCTGTCAATAACAACAACGGGGGCTAGGGAAAGGGGGAGGGCAGCAATATAAACTGTGGAAGGTCATAAAACGGAAGTGAGGACTGCCACGGCAACCACAGCACCTCCCCCAGCTGCCTGGCCAATAGGGAGCACAGGAAGTGGTACCCCTGGGAACCTTTGAAGCTCAATCCATGGTTGGTCACCTAGTCTTGCATCAGCTTGTACAAGGCAAGCAAAGGGGCCATGGGTGATGGGTTTCTCGTGCTATATATAAACGTCTTCCGGGGATGTCTGCTGGGAACACTCACTGATAACAGATTTCATTGCATCTTGTCTCAGAGTATGTGTACTGTGACTTACCTGCATATATTAATACTATGTTCAAAGGCATTAAAATAACCACAAATTGCAATTTTCTTTCCTCTGATGTCGAAGAGGCCCATGCGCCAGTGGTGATCATTCCTCATCCCAGGACTCTTCAGACATCTCCAAGGACAGAGGTAACTTCTTGATGCTCTGCAATGATAGGTACTGGTCTAGTGGAACAGTACTGTGTAAGAGGGAGCGGTGCAGTTTGAGGGATAGTATTATGGGGTTTGACATAGTGAGGAAGAGGTATTACAATTGTAGGGTTGTTCGCATACGGCAAGGTTGTGGCGGTATAGTGGGCCACTGCGAGACAGTGGTATAGCGATAGTACTATGCAAGAGAGAGTTGTACAGTGTGTGAAGTATGATATAATGAGGTGCTTCTAGAATTTAAAAGGGTTGTTATATCTACATGCTTGTTAGGACCCATTCATATTGGTTTATTAAAATTATATGCAAGGGTGACTTCAAAAAAAAACGTGAATCCGCCATGTTTAGATTTATGAGTAGCAGAATGTTTTTTTCTTTTAGTGCTTTTAATTTTCATTCAAATGCTTTCTGAAAGAAATAAAAAAAATAGCAATGACAATAGCTGGTGGGTGAATGAATGAATGAAATGTTTTATAGAGCGTATTACCTGCCCAATCAATTAATCAATTAATCATCATTTGTATAATACATCACTGTCAATCCTGGGGGTATCTGGCTGCTGGCCCATTAAAGGGCGTCCCGGCGAAGGCCAGACCTATTAACTTTGTCAATGCTTGTTGCTTTTTTTAACCATTTTTGTTACATAAACTGTTGTCTATTTTATGAACTGTTATAAATCCCTGAATTGACGTGTGGCATCAGAGGAGAACATGAAAAACAGTCTTTAGATCAATAAAGCCAGCAAAATATCAAATTAAAACCGGGGGGCATATTAGCAAGAACCTCGTTAAAATTATTGCAGTTTTAGCAAACGGAAACTGCCGCTAAAACGGCGATAATGGGAATGCTAATATGCGTTATAGAATTCCAATAGAAGCCCAGGTTAGATGTGCAGGACATCTAACCTGGGCTTCTATTGGCGATAATTTTAACAAGGTTCTTGCTAATAAGCCCCCATGTCTTTTCATTTTGGTGCAAAGTGAAAGGAACTGAGGGGCAAATTATCAAGGGATTTATCTCCGCCTTTTTTGGCTTTAAAAGCCAAGAAAGCGGAGATAAAATGATCTCCCTATCAGCAACATTCGCATGTTAGCACCCTTTTTCTCTACGCTTCCCCTTGCATCTCTAATGAGATGCAAAGGGGGCGTTCCAGAGAAAAATAATAGGAGAAATGTTGTTAAGCGACATTTCTCCTATTTTCAAGGATATCGCTAACCCTGTTCTTGATAAAAAAAGCTGCGCTTTTTTTACACCCGGTATTTTCCTGACTTAGCCATGATATCCTATGGAAGGTGGATATCATGGCTAAGTTTGTGAGCCCCTATCATCAAGCTAACGCCAAACTTCGAGAGATTATCGTTGGTTTTCCAGCGATAATCTCTCATTTGGCAGTTAGCGCGAGGATTTTTATCACTTCTGAGATAAGCGTTGCTAATAACACGCTATCTCAGTGATAAAAATCCACGTGATAATTATCCTAGCGCTAAGTGCGCTTAGCGATAATTATCGCTGGGGCTTGATAATATGCCCCTGGAACCTTTAATTTGCGCGTTTCTGTTACTTTATATTTTTGGGAACTGCACTTCTAGTCCTCCTATAGTGTCACTCCCCCTTTAAGACAGGAGACCCTCTATATGGAACACAATACAAGTAAGGAAAATTCATACAAAAAGTAAAAACATAAAATATATGGAAAGAGTTTCTAATTAGTAATTCTTGTGTAAGGTATAACATGTAGAACATGGAACAACAACATTCATTAATGTAAAACATGTTTTATCCTTGCAGAGAATTTTTACACGTGGCGAGCTATGTTTTAGCGAAGAAATGGCAACAATATCACACACGCACCATACACAATGCACAATGGGTACCCATGCAAACCATTAACCAGGAAGCAGGGGGCCGAGTGCTTTGTAAATGTCACCAGAAACCAGGAAGGCAATATAGAACCATATTACATGTTACCATTTGTGTATTTTTTTATTTTGGATGTTTATTTTGGTGCAGTTGCAAATAATAATGCAAATAAGAACATGTTTATTGAAAAGCGCAGGAGAAGTATTGCACTACACCGCTTGGTTTTCTGTAGTAGAAAAAAGACAAAACACATTTAATCGTGTAGTTATGATAGTAAAGCTTTACATAAAAACATGTTTTGCTAAAAAGGACATTGAGTCTGAGGAAGACAGAGATTTTGGAAGTGCTGCCTGCAAAGTTTAGCTAACTGTGGGCCTGACCCCTGTTTGTGTTCATCTTTCAGGAAGATTATGCTTATTAATCAAATAATAATGCTATAATTATTCGAAGGGTAGTAAACCAGAATGAAGCAAGGTCTCCAGTTGGATGTAACTCATAATTGACAGGAGTGATGTCATATTACTGAATTAACACCGTAGGCTACGTGAAATACAGATTTTGAAACCATTGCACGGTTATGTGCTACATAGGCACACAACCATGGAACATGACAACGTGAAGGCGCGCCCCTCTGTTGGGATACTTAAACAGATTAAGCATATCCACACACATGTAATATTTGAACATATTTTTGTGTGGAACCCTCGGTTCTGTGATGGGACGCAGATGAGTTTACTAACTCTACTTTTCTGCCCAGGTTAATGTCTCCGAGAGCTGGTGTCCGGCCATCCCTGGTCCACCGGGGCCAAAGGTAAGTAACTGGGGTGTGTTTTACTTCTATTCCCCGCTGACCATGCTTGCTTCAAATGAGCAGACCCTGCTGAACACAATGCTTGGCTTTTCTATTATTGACTAAATACATTCATTCATTCAGTGAATGAATTATAAAACTCCTGGGGTGCTTTTGACAAAGCAAATAGTGTCTGTGAGAGTTTGACAAAGGCTTGGTTGCAGTAGCCTGCGTGGGAGGGGTCCACTTTTCCTAAGTAGAGGTAAGTGGGGCTCACAAGTGCTCCGCGCCTGCAGTCTGGACTATTTCTGGCCAGGTGTGTCCACCTTTGGTCGCTGGAAACGTCAAATATATTGGACTTTCAGGATAACCACCCTGTAAATGATTTTCATTTGGGTTCATTGTTTATGCATGTTTCGCATGAATATTCATGTGCACGTCCTGCAATTCTGACCTGTTTGCGGCCCTAAAGGGCCAGTTTCAATACACCTGGGAGGGTACATCTACATTCTCATACGTGCACATTCAAACCCTGGCCTCTTTTTCAGAGAAACAGCCACTATATGGACATGTAGACGTTTGGAAGAAGGAGTGGAGTGTATTTATATCCTTGAGGATCAGGGGATGGCGAAGGGGCAGAGTGAATATTTAGGTATTATAAAGTAGCCCAGCCTCATGGTTAGAAACAACAATGCATGAGCGTGTCTACGCTGTCGTTCATTCTTCAGAAATACCGAAATGATCATCATTTTTTGTTTCTCATAGATACCTTAGTTGTATCTATCTCGCGTGGCAGAGATATTACCCAGTAAATGACTGTGAATTATCCTTTCCACAGGGAGAGCGTGGCGAGAGAGGACCACCCGGCCTCGATGGCTTCCCCGGGCATGTCGGCGAGAGAGGACAGGCTGGGGTCCCGGGTCCTCCAGGGGAAGCTGGAGTGCCGGGACCACCAGGTCCATCTGGGCCGCGAGGTCCCCCTGGTCCGGGGGGATTACAATCAGCAGCTGACACCCACCAGGTACGAAAAGCCTTTTCTATGTCTGATGTCGCCAGAGCTTAGCTGTGTGAAGTCAAAATGCTTCATAGGACCTCCTGACCAAGTAGAACATGAAGAAATATGCACAGATTGCCTGTCTGCCCTGAAATTAGACAATGCATGATGGATTATTTCAAAATGGTATTTGACATCTGTGGCAAATCTCCACTCTATGTCAAGCACCTAGTAAGCCCCTCTTGTAGAATTGCAATTGATATATATATATATATACATATATATATGAAGCAAACATCCCCAGGCCCGGACTGACCGTTGCGGGCACCGGGCAATCCCCTGGTGGGCCGCACAGGTGGGGGCCGGTTTGGGGCCCCTGGGGGCCGTTTTTGTTACAGGGCCGTTTTTGCAGCAGCTGCAAAAACGGCCGAAAAACGGCCCTGGCAAAGAGCGCGGACGACCGAGGGGGGGCCGGCCGAGCACTTTGCCTGGGCCGGTTTTGGATCCCAGTCCGGCCCTGAACATCCCTCGAAGAAGAACGCGGAGGCCAAGGGGAATACAGGTCAAACAGCTCGTTTATTTCTTCATTTCAGCAATGGCGGCGAATGCATTTCGGCATCAGTAGCCTTCCTCAGCGCCCAACACTGCAGCATGTCCTATTCACAAATGTTCCTTCCTGCTCAAATAATAGTTCCAGCACCTGGCACTCCTCCCCCTAATGTGTTCGACACATCCGGTTTAGGTCCGTTTTGATGCTGGACTTCAACTCCCAGAAGGCACTGTGCCGGCACGACTGGGTCGATGGCGTGGGGGAGTGAGGTAGACTGTGGGTCCCGCTGGCTGACAGGTAGGTGGTGATAGGTTCCATGCCCCGGAAAGAGGAAAGTCAACGGCCGTAGTCCTGATATTTTAAAGCAAACGTATTGTTTATTCTTTACAAAATCCAACAGCAGCCCAGTCAACGTGTTTCATCCCTAACAGGGGCTTCACCAGGGATTGAATAATGATTGTTCTTTTCTCTTTTAGTGATGCTTTTCTGGATAGAGATATCCCGTAAAATGCAGGTGTAGAGTGAATGTATCCCCAGTGGTACCTGCTACATTAAGCAGAATGGTGCCAAATCCCATTTACACAAATTGATTTTGTGAAGAATAAAGAATAAGTTTGCTTTGAAATATCATGCCTTGGCTCCTGCATTATACTGAAATCTATGAGAAGAATCTCAGTGTTTGAATGATCACTACATCTAGCCAAATTTGGAATAATACTTACTTGGCTTCCCAAGCAATTTTTTTGCGTTGGCTGGACCTGAAAGAAGAAGCTGCATGATTGGAATAAGAATTTGTATTTAGTTAATTTGATTTAGATTTTTTTTAATGTGGACTTCATAAGCACTCCCTTTTTACATATATTTGTTCATTTGAATTTACTTGTTTTTTTTTACTTTTGTCATTTATCATATGTTTTGTTTTCTGTAAGTGCTTATTTGTGGGGTTTTTCTCTCTCACATCAGAAAATAATACTTATTCAAGTTTTATGCATTATGCGATGGCAGACCTGCCTTCCCACTTTCTCGACTTTGGCCAAAGTTTCTTGTTTGTTGATAGTGTTCATCTGGCATTCTAGTTATTTTCTGTCAAGTCAACAAGCTGTTTAGTGTTAAATTGCCTCCTTGGCTGTCTTCCTCTTTACAGTTCATACATACTCATCCTGCGCACATTAGTACTCATTAAATAACACCACTTAACAATCCTCATTATCGCCCACCATCACGCCAGGTTTCTTCCTCTGTGGGTTTCTGCCAGGCTTTTGAAAGTGCATAGTGCAGGTGGGGCCTACGGGTCCACTTGATTTAATGGGTAAAGGCGGCGGGCCAGAATATATAAACATGGGAAAAGGGCAAGATTGACAAAAGAAAAAGCCTTATTCCCAGTTAGTAGGTCATCAGTCTCAGGGTGAGGAGGAATCACCTCACATATATATGCACTGTGACAAGAAAGAGTAAGACTCAGAGTAATAAAGATTACCACTAAGTAATCAGGGCATTCGTCCATTTCTCATATCTTCACCTGCATCATTCGCATTGACATGTGGATCCAGTCACTGACTTTCAAAGGCAACATATCCTAAAGGCAAAGCTTCTCCCTAGTCCCCGCTTAAACTGCCCAAGTGTGTGAGGGAGGAGTTCATTACAGCACTGGGAGTATGTACCTTTCCTCTGGGTTCCTGGAATTAAACAAATTGTAGCAATGAAGCCTCTGAGGCTGTCTCCCACCTCTAATAAGAATACAACCAGATATCCTACCATTCAAGAAATTGCTGAAAAAACAACTCTTTTGAACAAATCACAAATTCGTAGTTTTGCCAAATGTTTTTCTCCTTTTTTGATTTCTGTCACAGTTACCACATCATTCTAATGTAATTCTCAGATTTCATTGGCTTGACACATTACCTTTCAGCTGCATCCTCTGTATTTGTTACTTCTAAATTATGGTAATTTGTTTTTAATTTAAAAAAAAAAAACAAGTATGTGCAAGGGGCTTGAAGTTTTATTTAGGAGCCCGCCGCCAGCACGGCTGAGTACCTGGGGTTGTCCACCACCACTGCTGACTTGATTCGACCTCATGCATTTTTCCACCACCCACACTACCAACTTCTTTTTCTCCCTCCTGACAGTTCTTTTTATCCCTGCTTTCTCCCTCTGTCACTACTTTCATCAAGAACTCCTCCTCCTTCTCCTCTTTTCTCGTTTTTCTGCCTTTCTCTTTATCGCTCATGGTCATAGTCCAATGATGAAAAATGATCCCTGGTGCCCGCCATCTGCAATCACCCACACAGATGTATTGCTTATGTTAATGCCTGTATTGCCCAGCAGCACCACAGAAAACTGTTAAATAGATAATTAAATAATACACTTTGCATTTAAGGTTGTACACCATGGCAAGGTTTGGTGCCCGGAGCATGATATATCAACATGCCTAGCCCTTCTGTCATACATGTGCAGAATGCTATCTTACTGTGTGTCTATTTTTATTTTAGATGGACGGAGACTTGAGAATGTCTGGCTTCCCAGGTCCAGAAGGCCCACCAGGCAACCCAGGACCACCAGGAACCGCTGGGCCACGTGGACCCGAAGGGCCTCAGGGGCCCCCGGGTCATCCTGGCCTTCCAGGATTTCCGGGCCCTCCAGGAGCTGATGGATCGGAGGGGCCTGTAGGGCCCCAAGGGCCCATGGGACACCCAGGAATGAGAGGCTATCAGGGCCCTGAAGGGCCTCAAGGAATTCCTGGACAACCAGGACCTCTGGGCCCCATTGGACCAAAAGGACCAGAAGGGAAATTGGGGGATGAGGGTCCCCGGGGCCCCCCAGGCTCAGCAGGGGTGCCAGGTCCTCCCGGGCCCGAAGGAATCCAAGGACCACAGGTAATACTTAGTTATGTCGATAAATTGATTCCATTTCCAGTAATGATGTCCGTCCACAGCAGCCTGTAAATGACCTTCAAAAGCTGATGCCTATTTTCCATCTCATTTATCTGATGAAACCTTAATTTCCATTATTCGCTTATCTACATGCCAGTTTTTCTAAGGCTGTTGTACAGTCAGCTGCTTAAAATGTTAAAACCTGAAAGCAGAATGCGATGCCAAGGGGACAAACAATATGAGATTGCTGCAGAGAGTGGGGATTACAAGAAGAGGGGGAATAAACCTTGGCATCTGCAATAACTGAGGTACACAATGTGTTCCGCAACTTACAATAGAGAGTAAAAGTTTGAAAAAAGTCTGACGAACAGGAGTTAGCGATGCATGATGGTAGAAGCTGAGAGTGCCCGCCTCTGTGAGGTGATGGAGGAAAAGTAATCAAACAATCTGGATTATCGGCATATGCTTTTACTTGGGACGCCTTTAGAAGACGTGGCAGACACCGGAAGTTGAGTTCATAGTGGAAGGTGTGGTCATGGATGTCTTACCTGTACAGCACCTATTGTGGTGAAATTCTTTTCAAATGGGTTCTGATGTGAAAAATGCGACACCCATCTGCATGGAGCACCCACATCTCACAACAGAGGGTGATGGTCAGGGCTCGAGTTGGGGTACACGCAGGTACACGGCATCCCCCCACTCTTTTCACAGGGTGGACACTTGGACGCCATCCCCCCTGCCAAGAAGTTGGGCCCCACAGAAATATGCTGAACTTGTTCCAGGCTCATTTTGAGACACCAGGACACGTTCACCAGCACCTGCATGTTGTCTGCTTTTCATCCCAGCAGCAACGTGCAGGCAGCGAGGGAGCCTTTTTTCACCTCCACCTGGGCTGAAGTTAAGGGGACATCTGGCCTCCTTTTGTTTGTATATGCTGACTGGAGGCCGCATGGAACCTTACATTTAAATGTAAATGCCACAGAGGGAAACAAAGGCACACAGCTTGCCTTCTCTTCACAGGTACTTAAGAGAGGCATGCTTTTGCCTTTGTTCTCGCCCTGTATATAAATGCAGACACTATAAGACTGTCAGATGGGTTAGTCTGTCCCAGTATTTACACAAATAATTTAAATAGCACTATTTTATTTCTTTTATAGTGGTACGTCGTGACGTCCTGAGGTCATTTGCATATTGTCTTACTTGGTCAGTCCCCCCACTTCTTTTTATAGGACTTGTGCCCTGGTTATGGTCTTTCATCAAAAGCTTCACACTGCTGCACGCCACACACTGCTGCACGCCACACACTGCTGCACGCCACACACTGCTGCACGCCACACACTGCTGCATGCCACACACTGCTGCACGCCTCACACTGCTGCACGCCTCACACTGCTGCACGCGGCACACTGCTGCATGCTGCACACTGCTGCATTACTCACACTGCTGCATGCTGCACACTGCTGCATGACTCACACTGCTGCACGCCTCACACTGCTGCACGCTGCACACTGCTGCATGCTGCACACTGCTGCATTACTCACACTGCTGCATGCCACACACTGGTGCACGCCACACACTACTGCACGCCTCACACTGCTGCATGCCTCACAATGCTGCACACCTCACACTTCTGCACGCCTCACACTGCTGAACGCCACACAACACCACCACATCACTCAGGGACACCACAATATCACTCTAGGACACCACCACATCACTCTAGTGTGGTAAATAAATAAATAATACCTCTCTTTTTGAATGCATAAATGAATAACAGATAGCTCAATAAATAAGAGTCAAGATTCGAGGTAGTAGGAGTTTGCAGGTTTAATACAGCATAAGGACAGGAACAGGACAACCTGCACAGGAATAGGATGGCAAGCCCTGGCAGCGCTGCCGGGGTCAGGATCTGGACAAGAAGGCTAGCGTGGTATTTAATAACAGATACATGAGCATATATACATAACGCAAACACATAGCATTACATTGCAATAGGCGTAGCAGTGGGTGGAGCAATAGGCATGACGCGTAGCAGTCGCGAAAGATAAGGGTGAAAAGAGGTGTAACAGGGCGTATACATAGACATGTGATGCAAACGTAACAGAATATGTCATGAATGGGGTGGAAACCATGGAGGGGGCTACCTAAGGAGCCGGGACCTCTAACCTGATGGTGCGCGCAAACTGGCAATGACGTGTTACTAGGAGAAGCTGGGGGCTATGAACTCTGTGCTAGGAGCAGAGAGTGAAGTCTGGAGAGTCAGGGCGACATGTACCTAAGCAGTATCTAGTATCTGATGTTTAGAGAACATGTTGATAGAATCCAAATGTTATCGGGGTAAAGGCGAACAGACTCTAAGACTGGAGCATGCATTATTCTACATGTAGTGCGTGATGAAGAATATTAAATGATCATTAAATGCAGTATTTCTCTTACATGGAGACGTAGAGGCTAGACAATGACGGAAACTATTGATGCGATTCAGTAGCTTTAGGAATGCAGAGAAGGAGGGCTGTACTGATAACTCGAATCATAACATACTCTTGGCAGACTCAGAGGCAGAGCCAGGCTGAACCGGGCACTGTGAGGCAGGAAGTAAGTGAAGGGTCGAGGATACAGGCGGGGGCTGTATCGCTCCTCAGCGAGGCTTCAGGGGACAGGAGCTGAATCTGGTGTCCAGGCCCTTTTGAGGCCTAGAAACGGAGATTTTACAATGGAATAACGTGCACACTGAGAAACGTGGCAACGTAGCTTTACATAGGCCTGATATTCGTAGTATTCACGAGAACTGGAAACTGACATACTAAAGGTGGACACAACTATAATTGCGTCTTTAATCGAACATGGGGAATAACATATGCATATTAATCATGCACAGATAACATATGATGGAGGACGCGTAGGGACACAGAACATAGCAAAATTTACTTTTCCACATTCCCTCCTTGTCACTACGTTTCCATCAGGAAACATCAATATTCATGATACCATCTATCATTTCATACAGTATCATTTGCTCGTCTCGAATTTTCTTGGAACGGGATTTAGAACGGGGCTTGGGACTAGGAATACAAGAGGTAGCACAAATGCCGCAAATCGCAGGGCCACATTGTATACAGAGGCAGCAGCTAAATATGATCGCTACTGCAATACCTAGAAAGGACAAGACTTTCCATCCCCAGGCGGAAATTATATTCCAGAACCAACCGGACCATGTCCAGGTGCCTGGATTTTGGTGTAACAGATGGGCAATTTTATGAAGTCTGGTTATAGCTGAATAAACAGACGGCGCGTTATTTGGAATGAAAATGCAGCAACTAGATCCGATGACTCTACAGGCCCCGCCCCTATCGGCCAATATGACGTCAAGGACGAGACGATTCTGGAGCACGACAATTCTCATAAAGGATTGTTCTTCGGTTAAATTACTTAGAGCAGAAGTAGTCTCAATTACTACTGCTTCAAGGGTTCTGGTTAACCTACGTATCAGTTTACTATTCACAACTGTACCTAAATAAGGGAAGACACCTTTATTGATATCTATATATTGTTCTAGAGCAGTTTCAGTATAATCGACAATCGGGAGGTTTCTCTTGTGTCTTGTATGTACTAGGTGGGAATTCCTATGGTAGTCGGGTGGGGCTAGAAAAACCGGTGGCAGTAGGAAGGCAATGTAACAGGTTCCCTCCCAATCGAGGGGCAGACGAACATATGCGGTCTGACCACAAATAAAATAAGAATGACGTGAAGCTTTGAAAATAGATTTCCCACTGTCACTATACTTGACAATAGTAGTACAATCACTATGTCCTACGTGTGTAGAACCATTATTTCGGACACATAATTCGCCTTTGACTGGTAGTACTGAAATTGCAGGTAAGTCTGGAGTAGTATCAGACTGAACATTCAGGACCATGAAATTCGAAGAATAATTACCTAAATTATACACTTCATTTTCTAGATCTAACCCGGTTCTGTGGGGGAGACCTTGCTTGTCTGGAAAACATGTACTTTTAAGAAAAGACATATCTGTTGAGGATGACGTTAACGTGGACCATGCTCCACACGAACCATTATGTGAAAAAGGATAAGGAAAGAGTGGCAGAACTCCCTTCGGTGTCTGGAAAGGGGGGAGTCGACCACACACCCAACAATTAGTGGCATTGCTGGTCTGGTGTGAATAATGTAACATGCGGATGAAAGAATTATTTCGCATAGCGAGGCGATAAGAGAGTTCATGAGGAGGCAGATCACTAAACGTGTGCTCCACCGTAACATTAGCAGACTTATTTACATGAGAAACTGGAAAATACAGGTAAAATGCATAACTGGTGCAGGAAATCATAATGCTGAGAAATAATATGAAACATAGAAAAACGATACATCGGATTGAGTTTTGACTAACTCTCTCACTATGGGGGTCTATTTTATACATGTCAGAAACAGTCTAACCGTTTCACCTAGGGGAGGACTTAGACAATCAAACTGGCTGACTTATTTTACTAGACCGGAGCTTCAACTTATACTCCTGCTGTGGAGTTTCCTCTAACGGGGAGGGTGCAGTATCATTGTTCTTTGCGGGACAGTCCTTAAGAATAGTACTTTGGTAATCCTTTGAATCCTGGGAAATGTTCTTTGAGACCGGTTTCAGTCCATAAAACTTCTTTATATGTGAAAGATGCACCCAGCCTTTGCGTCCCTCCAACTTCACGGCTGTACGGGTGGCGAGGAGAACCTGTCGGGGCTCCTTCCAGCGAGGCTCTAGCGGACTTGAGCGGTCAAAATTTCGCACCAGGACCATGGATCCTGGAACGATTTCATGCGGTGCCACCTCGGTATTGTCTGGAAATGCGGCGGCAACCTGTGAACGACAAGAGTTGAGGGCAGACATCAAGGAGGCTAGGTAATCTGTCAGCATATTACTTGAAACATCGGTAATACTTCGGGGTCTGGGTGTACCCCACATGTTAGGGGGGCGGCCGAAAACGACCTCATACGGGGACAGACCTGATCTGGAATGTGCGACCATGCGCATATAGAACAAAGCGACTGGCAGAGCTACTAGCCAGTCCACACCTTTCTCTTTACATACTTTGGCGATGCGGATTTTCAGAGTCTGGTTATGTCTCTCTACGAGACCTGCTGCTTCAGGATGGCGTACACAATGGAACTTCCACTGGTACCCTAACAAAAGGGAAACATGCTTCATTAACTCTGAGGAGAATGGCTGGCCGTTATCAGAATATACGACCCTAGGGAGTCCATAACGGGGGAAGAACTCACGAACCAACTGCTTGGCAGTGGTCGCGGCTGTGTAATCTGGAACTGGATATGCTTCTGTCCACCTGGACAAAGCGCATACAACTACAAGGACATACTTGAAACCTCGACATCGCTCCATCTGAATATAATCCATCTGGAGGACTTCAAAAGGGTGGTCAGGAGGTTGGAATCCACCTTGTTCCACCGGGACACTTTTACCTGGATTAAACTGACAACATATCATACAGGTACGGACTTTCTGCTTGGCTGCAGCTCGTAAATGCTTGTTGAACCAAATGTTCTGGATACTGTCTAACATAGCTTTTTCTCCTAAATGTGCTGGACTATGTGCGGTATTGATAATGACTTGAACCATAGAGTCGGGGAGAAACCAAGTGGCTTTTCCTTTCGTTAACCATCCTTGATCTGTCTGGACCCCTCCTTGTTCGGACCATTTCTTGATTTCTTCGGGAGTAGCATGTAACTGGATATCTATGACATCTTGAGTAGGGTCCTTAACTGTCATACATGTAGTCGGATCTGGAGTGTGTGTCATGTTAACTGGAATGTCTGGAGTCTGTGCTGTAAGCTTGGCTGTGCGATCTGCTAGATCATTACCCTGGGAAATAATGTCAGTAACTTTCGTGTGTGCCTTGCATTTCATGATAGCAATGGATGTCGGTAAATGTATTGCATCTAACAGAGCTTGAATAAGGAGACCATGCTGAATCTTGGTTCCATGAGAAGTCATGAAACCTCTCTCCTGCCAGAGCACTCCAAAGTCGTGTACGACTCCAAATGCGTAGCGTGAATCTGTGTAAACATTAACTTTCTGGTTCTTAGCGTGTATGCAGGCTTGTGTCAGAGCAACTAGCTCTGCTGCTTGAGCGGACAGGGTGTCAATACGGTGTGTCTTAATAACTTCGGTGTCGGTAGTCACTGCATACGCGGCGACTAGTTCTCCTGTACTTGTTCTCATACATGAACCATCCACATAAAGTGTCAGGTCGGGATCTGGTAATGGAATATCTGTCAGATCTTGTCTTGGCTTTGTCGTAATATTAACTACTTCCACACAGTCGTGTGTGTCCGGACTTAAAGTAACTGATGGTAACAGTGTAGCAGGATTGAGGATGTTGCAGCGTCTGATTTCTATGTGTGGCTGGAACAGTGTCAATTCATAACCTGTTAAACGTGCAATTGTCAAGTGCTGAGTCTGTGTTCGGTTTAAAAGAACTTCCACGGAGTGTGGAACTTGTACTGTCAGGGAGTGTCCTAATACTATGGAATCACTTTGTCTGATAGCTAGTGCTGTGGCTGCAACTGACTTGAGGCACGCAGGCAGAGCCTGGGCTACAGGATCTAATGTGCTCGAAAAATAAGCACAAGGCTTGTATTGTCCTGCTTGATCTTGTGTGAGAACAGATAATGCTGTACCTTCACGTTCTGTGACGAAAAGTGTAAAAGGCTTACTGTAGTTTGGTGTAGCTAGAACTGGAGCTTGACATAGGGCTTTCTTTAACTCATTGAAACTGAGTGTATGTTCAGATGTCCAAGTCAGTGGCTTGGCTAGAAATGCATACTGAGGAATCCATTGTCTACAATAAGAAGTAAGGCCGATAAAAGCACGTACCTCCTTCTGGGTCTTGGGCTGAGGAAGACTCGCTATTAACTGGATACGGTCAGGTGTCAACTGCCTACCCCTCTTGGACAGTAAGTGTCCTAAGTAGACCACTTGCTGGACACAGAATTGAAGCTTCGAAGGGGACACCTTGTGCCCCATCTCGGCTAGGAAATACAGAACTGTGAGGGATGCTCGCTCGCAAGCACGTTCAGAACGGGCTGTGACCAGTAGATCATCGACATACTGGAGCAGGGCAGTGTCAGTTGGCATGTGAATGTTATCTAGTTGTCTCTTAAGTGCTTGACTGTAAATACTAGGACTTTCTGTGAAACCTTGAGGAGCTCGTGTGAACATATAGCTCCTTCCATTTAAACAAAATCCGAAAAGGAACTGGCTGTCTGGATGAATGGGGACACTAAAAAATGCATTCTTGAGGTCTATGACTGTAAAAAATGAGGCTTCTGAATCAATGGCTGTCAATAGGGAAGAGATATCTGGGACAACTGGGTACTGGGGAATAATACATTTATTAAGCTCTCGTAGGTCAATCACTAATCGATATACTGGGGGTGCATTTGGATCAGTACGTTTCATGACTGGAATGATCGGAGAATTGCATACATTGGAGTCAGTTTCTACAACCACTCCTTGAGCGATGAGCTCGTCAATAATTTTGGATAAGGCTGCTACAGCCTCCGGTGGCAATCTATACTGTCTGATTCGTGGTAACACTACACCTGGCTTGAGAGTCACACGATGGGGTGTGATTTGCATATAACCAACATCAGTTGGACCTTGCGCCCATAGATGCTGCGGAACATTGGACAATCTGGGATCAAAATCTCGTAATACATAGTGACCCTTAAAGTCACGCAGGAACAATCGTATTCCCTCTGGGGAACAGCATATTACTGCACCTAACTCTTTCAGTGTTTTAATACCTAATAGATTCTCTGGACATGACTTAGTAAGTAACAGATCAGTAGTACGGGACAATGGACCTACTTCTAGAGTAACTGGCTTTGATATTTCATTTACAATGGGTTTTCCTGAAAATCCAAGGGAAATATTTCTTGAGCCTGAGAGCGGAGCCCCTGGAACTTCGGCGTGGCTAATTGTGGTCCTACTTGCCCCTGTATCAATCAAAAACTTTCTGTCTTTCCCTAATACTTGACTGTGAACATAGGGACCTTCTTGATCTACAGGTATCTCGATGAGAGGCAAGCCTACCTCCCTCTCTAGGCTGTTTCATGAATATGGCTGATACTCTGGATACTCAGACTGTGCATACTGGTACATCTGCTGTGTAACATGCTGTGTTGCAGCGATGGGCTGCGGTGCTGTAACTGTCTGTGGTGCATTCTGTGGCTGAGGAATCTGTGAAACTTGTTCTTGTCTAGGTGGACGTGGTCTTTCTTTAGTCTTACCAGTAGCTATGTTGTGTTTCAGAACTGCACACTCGTTTATAAAATGACCTGGCTGTTTACAATAATTGCAGTTCCCTTTAATGGGAGCTGCAGGATGACTGGCTTGATTCGGACCCCTCTTCTGACTGTCTTGAGGAACAGATTGTGCAACTAGTACTTTCATTTTCGTGTCTTTCATACGTTTTCTCTCGTGTTCTAGCTCTTCTCTGATTCTATTCTGGTGGTATTGGAGCATCTGTAACATCTGGGACGGGGTATTAGCTTGCCAGGTACTTTCGACTTTCAAAACTCGATTCTTAATTTGTGGACTTGAATTCTCGACTAATTTAGTAACAAAAAGGTGAGGGTATGACTCACTACTTGTCTTGAGGCCACTGTTGATGCTAAAACATTTCTCAAATCTAGAATAAAAATCACTAATGTCTTCGTCTTGTTTCTGTTTACAGGCTGAGATTGCATCCCAGTCTTCCTTTTTCGTTGTTAACAATCTGGGTAAAACTTGAATCAATAATTCAGGTAATTCTTTACATTTCGCTCCAAGACCGGTACCTGGTACTCGTGCCTTATCTTCAGCTTCTAGAACTGCCCAATCGATCTTTTTCTCTCCCACCTCCCATTCTTTTTCCTTGAGCTTTTCATACACCCCTGCGGGCAGCAGAACCTTTAACATTTTAATTATATCTGGATACGTGTATTCTCCCATACGGAGCATGTCTTTTAATTCTCGATGGAACCCTGCTGGATCTTTATCATGACAGGGGATTAATTTTTTCATCTCTAAGAGTTCCATCTTTGTGATCGGGGTGTAAACAAACACTCGTTCTAGTTCGCCACCCGTTCCTCTAACTGGGTGGACTTCTCGTAACGGATTCTGTCTCTCTATGTAAAATGGTTTACTTTCTGGGGGTGAGACATGAACAAAATGTGGGTTCAAAAACGTTCTATATTTGTGACGCTGTTCTAGAATGACACTAATTAAATCGGTACCTAAACCTTTCCATCTATACTGGAGTAACTCGTTCAGGATATCATGTAACGGGCCTGGATCAGAGTGCTGACCCTCATACAATGTAATGAGGTGCTGAATCATATACATACCCGCCAGTCGTTGCTCGGCTGGGGGCATTTTCAGAAACATTTGTGCCACTATTTCGTCTGGAAAAGTGGTAGAATCAGTAATCCATCGGACTGCTGATCGGGCTAGTTCTTGTTCATGCATAGTACTTAACTCACTGTAACCGATTCGTGATTTCAGAATGTGATCGGTAGCTTGAAACACTTGTTCTAGAGAACCTTGTTCTGGTGCTGGATGATGGAAAGTTGACTTGTGTTCTAGGCGTAAATGGCGATCTGGAAATCTAGATTTTCCTACATACGCTATTCTGGCGGGATTCTCGTCGTCTACCTCTTCAGTATCAGAGTTACTTTCTTTCTCGCTTACTTGTGCTGCTCTACGCTGTTCGTGTAACTTTATTATTTCTTTACGGATTTTCTTGTACATACTTTCCATAGCACTGATGGTCCTGTGCTTACCCTCGGCTATATTATCACTCCACTTTGTCAGGGTTCTCATTTCGGCTTGATCTTTGGACGGGTAATCTTGTTCTCTTATTAAACAATTAATCAAAAACTTTAGTATCATGAGCTGGATCTCGGCTTTCCTTTGAGACATGACTTCGCCAATGCTTTCTGGATCATCCCCTGTACGGATGAAACGATATATTCTGTCTAGATCTTCTTTCATATTCGGTAGGGTGACTAGATACTCGGCCACCTTTCTTACACGTAATGAATATAAAACCATATTATCCTCGCCTGGGACTGGATCATAGCCGCATTCATTAAGGGCTTTTCTTATTTCTGCTACAGACTGATGTCTGGGCGTACGCTGTGACGCTTGTGCATGTAATTCGGCTGACGTTAAACGCTTATGTGGCGGCGGGGTCTGAGGAGGACCTCCTCCTGCGGCCCCTAAACTAGAATCGTCGACTGATCCTCTTCGTACTAGTGTGGCAGGAAATTGAAATGCGGGCTGAACTGGTATGGCGGGCTGGACCGGGGGGGCCGTAACAGGTACTGCAAGGGGTACCCCGGTGTCTGGAGAAACGGGGAGTGCCTGATTTACAGGGACTGGCGGAGCGCGAACAGGATTTGCATATTCTGGGACTGTGTCGTCCAAATAGGACGAAATGAAAATATCAGCTGCGGTCTGTTTGTGACGTAGCTTGGTCGGAACTAATGGTGGCGGAAAGTTACTGGATGCCTCCGGGGTCGCTTTTGGCAGGCCCTCGGCAAGAAGAGGATACATACCCTTAATAAGAGCATGCCTCTGTCTGTCTGACTGTTCGGTTTTAACTCGTTCACCAATCTCGATTAATTCCCTTTCTTGGGCTCGTTCCAAGGATTCTCTACTTAATTCTGACTTTCTGATTTCTTTTTCGGTTCTTTTATGAGATTCTTTGCACCATAACTCGATGGCATCTTTCTGTGACTGTCTGGCTTTCTTTTTCCATAATGCTTCTTCTACTCTCATGATGCACTCGGCATCCCATGTGCCTGACACAGGCCATCTATACTTTTCCTCTAACTCTTTGGTATACTCTACCCATAAATCTAGATATAATATGGCACTTATGCCATGCTTCTGATACATAAAATGACCTGGACTGTCCCTAGGCGGGACAGGAACTGCTGCTTCCAGCAGACCCTTTCTAGTTTTTAACTGACGTAACTTAGAAAACAAGGGCATGACTGAACTGTAACTGAGACACAATACGTAATTACACAATAAACACGATAACTACTTCACACTCATACCACAACATCAAAATACATGAAGAACATTTAGAATAACAGTTCGAACAGAATACAACCTGGAATACAGGACACAGAATACCTGAATTTTCTCGAGAACAGAACTGACTAGAACAGAAACTAGATGCACTGCTGAAACAGTACGAAACTTACCGGTCTCATACAGAGACACGTCAGGACCCGTATCCACCGAAGTGGACACTTCGTTTGTGGGTCTGTGTACCACCAACCCACGGACCAGAGTCAATTAAATTGACCCTGTCTAGATACTACCCCAGTAACGGTACTCACCGGGCAGCAAGAACGGAAGGCCTCGGACTGGACTGGACTGCTACGACGACGGACGGACGAACTTCGGACTTCTGTTACGGGTGGGCCTCCGGATACCTCGGACCTTGGACTCTCGGCTTGGGCTCTGGTCGGGACTCGCCGCGTTCCTCCACCGCCTCGTCTGGATGCTGGACCGCCTCCTCCGTCTCCTCCGTGGGCCTGAGGGATACTTGAAGCAGAAATATCTGCACGTGCACGGTATGGTTCCGTCACGGCTGCAGAGGGTCAGGGGGCCGGCGTGGCTTCACCGGCGCGTGGGGAAAGGGCAAGTCCCTATTCGGGCGCCATTATGTGGTAAATAAATAAATAATACCTCTCTTTTTTAATGCATAAATGAATAACAGATAGCTCAATAAATAAGAGTCAAGATTCGAGGTAGTAGGAGTTTGCAGGTTTAATACAGCATAAGGACAGGAACAGGACAACCTGCACAGGAATAGGATGGCAAGCCCTGGCAGCGCTGCCGGGGTCAGGATCTGGACAAGAAGGCTAGCGTGGTATTTAATAACAGATACATGAGCATATATACATAACGCAAACACATAGCATTACATTGCAATAGGCGTAGCAGTGGGTGGAGCAATAGGCATGACGCGTAGCAGTCGCGAAAGATAAGGGTGAAAAGAGGTGTAACAGGGCGTATACATAGACATGTGATGCAAACGTAACAGAATATGTCATGAATGGGGTGGAAACCATGGAGGGGGCTACCTAAGGAGCCGGGACCTCTAACCTGATGGTGCGCGCAAACTGGCAATGACGTGTTACTAGGAGAAGCTGGGGGCTATGAACTCTGTGCTAGGAGCAGAGACTGAAGTCTGGAGAGTCAGGGCGACATGTACCTAAGCAGTATCTAGTATCTGATGTTTAGAGAACATGTTGATAGAATCCAAATGTTATCGGGGTAAAGGCGAACAGACTCTAAGACTGGAGCATGCATTATTCTACATGTAGTGCGTGATGAAGAATATTAAATGATCATTAAATGCAGTATTTCTCTTACATGGAGACGTAGAGGCTAGACAATGACGGAAACTATTGATGCGATTCAGTAGCTTTAGGAATGCAGAGAAGGAGGGCTGTACTGATAACTCGAATCATAACATACTCTTGGCAGACTCAGAGGCAGAGCCAGGCTGAACCGGGCACTGTGAGGCAGGAAGTAAGTGAAGGGTCGAGGATACAGGCGGGGGCTGTATCGCTCCTCAGCGAGGCTTCAGGGGACAGGAGCTGAATCTGGTGTCCAGGCCCTTTTGAGGCCTAGAAACGGAGATTTTACAATGGAATAACGTGCACACTGAGAAACGTGGCAACGTAGCTTTACATAGGCCTGATATTCGTAGTATTCACGAGAACTGGAAACTGACATACTAAAGGTGGACACAACTATAATTGCGTCTTTAATCGAACATGGGGAATAACATATGCATATTAATCATGCACAGATAACATATGATGGAGGACGCGTAGGGACACAGAACATAGCAAAATTTACTTTTCCACATTCCCTCCTTGTCACTACGTTTCCATCAGGAAACATCAATATTCATGATACCATCTATCATTTCATACAGTATCATTTGCTCGTCTCGAATTTTCTTGGAACGGGATTTAGAACGGGGCTTGGGACTAGGAATACAAGAGGTAGCAAAAATGCCGCAAATCGCAGGGCCACATTGTATACAGAGGCAGCAGCTAAATATGATCGCTACTGCAATACCTAGAAAGGACAAGACTTTCCATCCCCAGGCGGAAATTATATTCCAGAACCAACCGGACCATGTCCAGGTGCCTGGATTTTGGTGTAACAGATGGGCAATTTTATGAAGTCTGGTTATAGCTGAATAAACAGACGGCGCGTTATTTGGAATGAAAATGCAGCAACTAGATCCGATGACTCTACAGGCCCCGCCCCTATCGGCCAATATGACGTCAAGGACGAGACGATTCTGGAGCACGACAATTCTCATAAAGGATTGTTCTTCGGTTAAATTACTTAGAGCAGAAGTAGTCTCAATTACTACTGCTTCAAGGGTTCTGGTTAACCTACGTATCAGTTTACTATTCACAACTGTACCTAAATAAGGGAAGACACCTTTATTGATATCTATATATTGTTCTAGAGCAGTTTCAGTATAATCGACAATCGGGAGGTTTCTCTTGTGTCTTGTATGTACTAGGTGGGAATTCCTATGGTAGTCGGGTGGGGCTAGAAAAACCGGTGGCAGTAGGAAGGCAATGTAACAGGTTCCCTCCCAATCGAGGGGCAGACGAACATATGCGGTCTGACCACAAATAAAATAAGAATGACGTGAAGCTTTGAAAATAGATTTCCCACTGTCACTATACTTGACAATAGTAGTACAATCACTATGTCCTACGTGTGTAGAACCATTATTTCGGACACATAATTCGCCTTTGACTGGTAGTACTGAAATTGCAGGTAAGTCTGGAGTAGTATCAGACTGAACATTCAGGACCATGAAATTCGAAGAATAATTACCTAAATTATACACTTCATTTTCTAGATCTAACCCGGTTCTGTGGGGGAGACCTTGCTTGTCTGGAAAACATGTACTATTAAGAAAAGACATATCTGTTGAGGATGACGTTAACGTGGACCATGCTCCACACGAACCATTATGTGAAAAAGGATAAGGAAAGAGTGGCAGAACTCCCTTCGGTGTCTGGAAAGGGGGGAGTCGACCACACACCCAACAATTAGTGGCATTGCTGGTCTGGTGTGAATAATGTAACATGCGGATGAAAGAATTATTTCGCATAGCGAGGCGATAAGAGAGTTCATGAGGAGGCAGATCACTAAACGTGTGCTCCACCGTAACATTAGCAGACTTATTTACATGAGAAACTGGAAAATACAGGTAAAATGCATAACTGGTGCAGGAAATCATAATGCTGAGAAATAATATGAAACATAGAAAAACGATACATCGGATTGAGTTTTGACTAACTCTCTCACTATGGGGGTCTATTTTATACATGTCAGAAACAGTCTAACCGTTTCACCTAGGGGAGGACTTAGACAATCAAACTGGCTGACTTATTTTACTAGACCGGAGCTTCAACTTATACTCCTGCTGTGGAGTTTCCTCTAACGGGGAGGGTGCAGTATCATTGTTCTTTGCGGGACAGTCCTTAAGAATAGTACTTTGGTAATCCTTTGAATCCTGGGAAATGTTCTTTGAGACCGGTTTCAGTCCATAAAACTTCTTTATATGTGAAAGATGCACCCAGCCTTTGCGTCCCTCCAACTTCACGGCTGTACGGGTGGCGAGGAGAACCTGTCGGGGCTCCTTCCAGCGAGGCTCTAGCGGACTTGAGCGGTCAAAATTTCGCACCAGGACCATGGATCCTGGAACGATTTCATGCGGTGCCACCTCGGTATTGTCTGGAAATGCGGCGGCAACCTGTGAACGACAAGAGTTGAGGGCAGACATCAAGGAGGCTAGGTAATCTGTCAGCATATTACTTGAAACATCGGTAATACTTCGGGGTCTGGGTGTACCCCACATGTTAGGGGGGCGGCCGAAAACGACCTCATACGGGGACAGACCTGATCTGGAATGTGCGACCATGCGCATATAGAACAAAGCGACTGGCAGAGCTACTAGCCAGTCCACACCTTTCTCTTTACATACTTTGGCGATGCGGATTTTCAGAGTCTGGTTATGTCTCTCTACGAGACCTGCTGCTTCAGGATGGCGTACACAATGGAACTTCCACTGGTACCCTAACAAAAGGGAAACATGCTTCATTAACTCTGAGGAGAATGGCTGGCCGTTATCAGAATATACGACCCTAGGGAGTCCATAACGGGGGAAGAACTCACGAACCAACTGCTTGGCAGTGGTCGCGGCTGTGTAATCTGGAACTGGATATGCTTCTGTCCACCTGGACAAAGCGCATACAACTACAAGGACATACTTGAAACCTCGACATCGCTCCATCTGAATATAATCCATCTGGAGGACTTCAAAAGGGTGGTCAGGAGGTTGGAATCCACCTTGTTCCACCGGGACACTTTTACCTGGATTAAACTGACAACATATCATACAGGTACAGACTTTCTGCTTGGCTGCAGCTCGGGACACCACCACATCACTCAGGGACACCACCACATCACTCAGGGGTACCATCACATCACTCAGGGGTACCACCACATCACTCAGGGGCACCACCACATCACTCAGGGACACCACCACATCACTCACAGACACCACCACATCACTCTGGGACACCACCACATCACTCTGGGACACCACCACATCCCTCAGCCCAACCACATCATCACTCAGCACCACAACAGCATCACTAAGCACCACAACAGCATTGTCCTGGCTTGCTACCAACAAGCATTGCCATAGCCAATAGGACTCGCATTAGTAAAGTGTAAGCTATTGGCTTTGTGAATAACAATACTATTAATTTATATATTTTCAAAGCCAACACATATTAAAAAAATTGTCATTTACAATACCAATAGCTCACACTTTCCTAATGCGAGACCTATTGCATTGCAAATGCTTGTTACTCAGGTACTTGTGACATGCGGGCCTACCTTTCGTTGTTGACCCGTTGAGCTCTGAAACGTCTCAGAAGAAGACCTAGTTTAGGACACCCCCCGCGCCGCACGGCCACCAGCTGCGGCGTGTGCCTCCCCGCCTGCCTGCCTCTCTGCTCCGGCTGCCGCCGCGTGACCACGCCCCCTGCCATCGAGCAGCGTGGTCTGTGCTAGCTTCCTGCCTTTCCACTGTTTTGTTGTATTTTTACTGTGGTATACTGTAATTCTGTATTTTGTCCCCCTCTATTGCCTGTTGCCTGGTCTCCCTGGTAGCCCCTGTCTCATCCCTCCCCGCTTCCCGCCACCGCCGCTAACCCCGCCCCTTTTTCTTTCTGTACCCTCCCCGCTCCCGCCTCCCAGCTGCTCCGCCCTCCCTCGCACTTCGCCATATATGGCGACCGTGCGAACGCGCAGCGTTGACGCGCAGCGGGCGCGCCGATTGTGCGCCGAAGGCGCGCCAAAGGTAAGCCCGTCTGCGCCCGTCTGCGCCCGTCCGCGCCTGGACCGCGCCTAGTGCCAGGACCCCTGGCCCCCACCGACGGAGGACGACCCGACTGTCCTACAGCGCCACCGAACTCATCGCACTCAACACCGACGGATTCCCTGGATGCCACCAAGCCACCCCAAAGCACACCCACGGACCCTTCAGCTGCAAAGCCTGCAAGTTCACCTGCATCCGGACCCGCCCCACACCAGCACCCGCCAAGCCGATCACCAGCAACAACCACCTCAAGTGCATCCTGATCAACACCCGCTCCGTCCACAGGCACGCCGTCGAACTCTGGAACCTCCTCGACACCACAGCTCCTGACGTCGCCTTCCTCACGGAAACCTGGATGAACGACTCCTCAGCGCCCGACATCGCCATCGCAGTCCCAGAGGGCTACAAGATCACCCGGAGAGACCGCGTCAACCAGACTGGAGGAGGCATCGCCATCATCCACAGGGACACCATCCACGTCACGACCAACACCGACGACACCCTGAAAACCGCCGAACACCTTCACTTCCAGATCCACACCGACCCGAGAACCATCCTCAGAGGCACCCTGATCTACCGACCCCCGGGACCACGCACACAATTCAGCGAGGACATCGCCGACTTCATCAGCCCGCACGCCCTCACCTCCGCCGACTACATCCTCCTGGGGGACCTCAACTTCCACCTGGAGAACAACAACGACCGCAACACCATCACCCTGCTCGACAACCTCGCCAACCTCGGACTCAAGCAGCTGGTATCCACCCCCACCCACCTCGCCGGACACACACTCGACGCCATCTTCTCATCCAGCAAAGACACCACCTTCAGCCACGCCACTGGACTCCACTGGACGGACCACAGCTGCGTCCACTTCACCTTCAGAAGAACGACGATCCACCACCACCAGCAACCGGCTGCTCGAAGAAGCTGGAACAAGATCACAGCCGACCAGCTCGCCGCTTCCCTGAGCCAGCACCCCCCCGCCAGCTCAGCGAACCCCAGCCAGGCCGCCGACAACCTCACGAAGTGGATCAGCAACTGCGCGGACGAACTCGCCCCACTGAGGACCCCGCCCAGCAGACCCGGCAGCAAGAAGGCCCCTTGGTTCACCGACGAACTCAAGAGCTCCAAGAAGAACTGCCGAGCCCTCGAGAAAGCCTGGAGAAGGGAACCAACACCGGACAACATGACCGCCCTCAAGCTGGCCACCCTGAAGCACCACCAACTCATCCGCGCCACCAAGAAAACTGCATTCAAGGACCGGCTGGACAACAACGCACACAACAGCAAGGAACTCTTCAACATCATGAAAGAGCTCTCCAATCCCAACGCCGGAAACAACGACATCACCCCATCACAAGACCTCTGCAACTCCCTCGCCTCCTACTTCCACAACAAGATCGCGGACATACACAACAGCTTCAGCAATCAACCGACGCACGCCAAGACCGAACCACCACCCTCCACCACCCTCCGCGCCTGGACCCCGATCAGCACCGAAGACACCGTCCACACGATGAACTCCATCCACTCCGGATCTCCGACCGACCCCTGCCCTCACCACATCTTCAACAAGGCCGACGCGGTCATCGCACCCCACCTGGGAGACATCATCAACACCTCCTTCGACACCGCCACCTTCCCGGAGAACTGGAAGCACGCCGAACTCAGCGCCCTACTAAAGAAACCAACGGCGGACCCCACCGAACTCAAGAATTACCGCCCCATCTCGCTCCTCCCGTTCCCAGCCAAAGTCATCGAGAAGACCGTCAACAAGCAACTGGCCGCCTTCCTCGAGACGAATGGATCCCTGGACCCCTCACAGTCTGGCTTCCGAGCCAACCACAGCACCGAGACCGCCCTCATCGCTGCCACCGATGACATCCGAACCCTGATGGACAACGGAGAAACAGCGGCCCTCATCCTCCTAGACCTCTCCGCGGCTTTCGACACGGTCTGCCACCGCACCCTAGTACAGCGCCTCAGCAACGTCGGAATCCAGGAGAAAGCACTGGAATGGATCATCTCCTTCCTCGACGGAAGAACACAGAGAGTCCGCCTACCACCGTACAAATCAGAGGCCACCGAAGTCCTCTGCGGCGTCCCTCAAGGATCATCGCTGAGCCCCACCCTCTTCAACGTCTACATGAGCCCCCTCGCAGCCATCGCACGCCAACACAACCTCAACATCATCTCCTACGCTGACGACACCCAGCTGATCCTCTCCCTGATCAACGACCCCGCCGCCGCCAAAGCCAACCTTCACGAAGGGATGAAAGACGTAGCCGAGTGGATGACGACCAGCCGCCTGAAACTGAACTCAGACAAGACAGAAGTCCTCATCCTGGGGTCCTCGCCGTCCGCCTGGGACGACTCCTGGAGGCCCCCCGCCCTGGGCACCGCACCCAAACCGACAGACCACGCACGCAACCTGGGATTCATCCTGGACTCCTCCCTCACCATGACCAGACAAGTCAACGCCGTCTCCTCGTCATGCTTCAACATCCTGCGCATGCTACGGAAGATCTTCCGGTGGATCCCCACCAAGACTAGGAAGACGGTCACCCAGGCCCTCGTCACCAGCCGACTGGACTACGACAACGCCCTCTACGCCGGAACCACCGCCAAGCTCCAGAAGAGACTCCAGCGGATCCAGAACGCCTCAGCCAGACTCATCCTCGACATCCCACGACGCAGCCACATCTCCGGACATCTGAGAGACCTGCACTGGCTCCCCGTCAACAAAAGAATCACCTTCCGCCTCCTCACCCACGCACACAAAGCCCTACACGATCAAGGCCCCAGCTACCTCAACAACCGCATCAACTTCCACGTTCCCAAACGAGAGCTCCGATCAGCCAACCACGCCCTCGCCGCCGTCCCCCGCATCCGGAGATCGACAGCAGGAGGAAGGTCCTTCTCCCACCTGGCCGCCAAGAACTGGAACTCCCTTCCGACCGACCTGCGCCTGACCCAAGACCACCTCTCCTTCAGGAAGAAGCTCAAGACCTGGCTGTTCGAGCAGTAGCAGCACTCCCCCCCCCCCCCTTAGCGCCTTGAGACCCTCCGGGTGAGTAGTGCGCTATATAAATGTCTGTGATTGATTGATTGATTAAAGTCTCGGCTGGTTTGACAGATAAAAGCAAGATCAGGGAAAGAGGTGGGGGCATACACACAATGCGCGAGAAAAGGAGCCAGAAAGGGGCATAATTAGAACTAGTTGAAAGGGGAGGGAGCTATGCTTGGACAGAAGAGAATAATTCTAAAAAAACACACACAAAAAACATGAATAGCTAGAATTGAAATAAAAAGGAGAGGACGAGAGAAAGGAGAGAATGCATAAGCGTGTGGAAATCACAGAGACTTTGAAAATGGCACAGAGAACAAATTTGCCAAAGAAAGAGCCACAGAAGAGATAAAGACGAGAACAAAGAGCAGGACCAAGAGAAAACTAAAACGAGACGTTGAGACACAGAAAGAGCAGCGTGTTGGGTGACAGAAGTCCTAGACACACGCAAAAGACATGTAAAATTATGTTTTATGTCACACTAAAAGAGAAACATACCCAATGTTGTCCTTATTCCAGGATCATTTCCCAACTAAAGCCCTTACTAGGACTGTTACATGTGTAGAAAGCTTGCTTTAAGAAATGTGCAAACACGAAAACTCAGAACTGTTTCTGTTCTTTTACAACAGGGGCCAGAGGGTCGTCCAGGAGAGCCAGGTGCCAAGGTAGGCTGCACAATAAATATATGTATGTATAGAACCTATAATTCTGTGGATCCTATGGCATTGTGGTCACAGCTGTGGCTTAAACAGCAGTAGATATGCATAAGGCTGATACTGAAATGTGCATATTTTCATATAAGTGCATTGATTTATCTTCTGTGGGTGTTCATATCACTGAAACCTGGCAGGCATTTAAGCATGACTGCATATTTAGTGGTTAAATACATATGGAAATATACCAGTTTCAGCTTTATTTTTTTCACACACTCCATAAGAAATATGAATAAATACAGATAAAGATGACAAAAAATAAATATGGATAAATAAAGACGGAAATGTAAAAAACAAATAGCATAACACCGGGAGCCCTAATCATGTTCCATGCATGTTCCTTGGGAACACCCACAGCAACGTCTCATAGAACGCCCCTTTTATGCAGACTAAGGCGTGAAAGGGGGTCATATTTACAAGGGCATGAAAAGCTACGCAGGGTTACTTTATGAGATCTTGTAAATATGGACAGGCACACTGCGCCACCAGTGCGTAAAGAAAAGAAACGCACCAGCAGCGCATGGGGCTTGTAAATAAGCCCCTCTTTTTTGAAAAAAAACATCAGCCACACTCTAAACCTCCAGGAACATAGGGTAAATCTAATTGTAAGGCAACAATGGTTCACTGTGGTATATGTATTAAACGACTGACTGATTCCTTAGCTAAGAAAATATTGAATCCGCACACAATCCACTCATATGGTAACTAACTAATATATTTAATTCGTTTTTTCAATAAATAGTGCCACGTCAGTAGAGGATTGTTATCTCCAATGAGCTGTGTGCCAGTTATCAAATTTTCAACAATGAAACAGAAAAAAGTGCTTAGTGTAAACATCAAACCTTCATCTCACTAAGCCATCTTACTAACTATCAGATGTACAGTACTGTAATCAGGTGCACATTGATGTGAGCACTTTACACAGCTTTTATTCACTTATAGTTCACAATAGAGTAACAGAGGCTCATAAAAATAAATTGGTACTAGAATTAGAAATTAAAATAAAGCCGTTCTAGAGTTAGAGCGCCCTCCTGCAAGGCCATCTACTTCAACTAGATCCCACCTACCGCTAGACAACAATGCTGCCCACTAGACCACACCTACCGCTAGATAATAATGCTATCAACTAGACAGCACCTACCACTAGATATCAATGCTGTCCAGTGGACCACACCTACCACTAGCTACCAATGCTGTCCACTAGACCACACCGACCGCCAGACAACAATGCTGCCCATTAGACCACACCTACCGCTAGACAACAATGCTATCAACTAGACCACACCTACCACTAGATACCAATGCTGTCCAGTAGACCACACCTACAACTAGCTACCAATGCTGTCCACTAGACCACACCTACCGCTAGACAACAATGCTGCCCACTAGACCTCACCTACCACTAGACAACATTGCTATCAACTAGACTACACCTACCACTAGATACCAATGCTGTCCAGTAGACCACACTTACCAATAGCTACCAATGCTGCCCACTAGACCACACCTACCGCTAGACAACATCACTGTCCACTAGACTACACCTACCAATGCTGTCAACTAGACCACACCTAGCACTAGACAACAACGCTGTCCACCAGACCACACATACCACTAGCTACCAATGCT
Organism: Lissotriton helveticus; assembly: GCF_964261635.1. NCBI lineage: Eukaryota > Metazoa > Chordata > Amphibia > Caudata > Salamandridae > Lissotriton > Lissotriton helveticus. The sequence continues at coordinate 1,921,221,448 of NC_136065.1, forward strand.
GTTCGCTAGACCACACCTACCACTAGCCACCAATGTTGTCTGCCAGACCACACCTACCACCAGACAACAATGCTGTCCAGTAGACCACACCTACCGCTTGATACCAATGCTGTCTTGTAGGCCACACCTACCTCTAGACAACAATGCTATCCACTAAACCACACCTACCACTAGCAACCAATGCTGTCCACTAGACCACACCTACCGCTAGACAACAACACTGTTCACTAGACTACACCTACCACAAGATAACAATGCTGTCCACTAAAGCACACCTACCGCTAGATAACAACGCAGTCCATTAAAGCACACCTACCACTTGATAACAATGCTGTCCACTAGACCACATCTACCACTAGCTACCAATGCTGTCCACTATACCAGACCTACCGCTAGACAACAATGCTGTCCACTAGACCATACCTATCACTAACTACCAATGCTGGTCACTAGATCACACCTACCTATAGATAACAATGCAGTCCGCTGGACCACACCTACCACTAGCCACCAATGTTGTCTGCCAGACCACACCTACCACTAGACAACAATGCTGTCCAGTAGACCACATCTACAGCTAGATACCAATGCTGTGCACTAAACCACACCTACCACTTGATAACAAGGCTGTCCAGTAGATCACACCTAATGCTAGATAACAATAATATCCAGTAGACAACACCTGCCACAAGATAACAATGCCGTCCACTCGACCCCTAGGCCACATCTCTTGTCACTAGAGCTGTGCAAATTATATTCCTCTCTCATTGCATCACTTCCTGGTTTCTGTATTCTTATCTCACCTGCCCTACACTCAACAAAGCTTCCAGATTACATTTCCATTCAGTTTTTCATAATTTGTTGATATGTGTGGCATTAGTATGTCACCTCTTCCATGATAGGCAAGCCTTGGCACTGTCCTTGCTACCCCTGGCGTAAGGACTTGCAAATGCTGTGGACACGGAATGGAGAGAAAGTAAGTGAGGCACTTTAAGTCCCATTTTCTTTCAATACACACACTCCATTTCATTTCCTTAATACCGCTGCAACAAATTGGAGGCTACTCAGGGTGGGACGGGAGTCAAAGCTATGATATCATAAGGGGTCGAAGAGAACATTACTAGTCCTGGCATTTTGGTGAATCAATTTCCATACTGTAATCAGGAAAACTACATCTGTGTAAGGGCACATTAGAAGCCAGCAGACAACAGTGGAGCATGGCTCTCAGATCATCGTCTCTTCACCCCCAGGATCTCAGAGGTTGAAAATAATAAACATAGGTCATCAGAAACTCTCCCGAGGTTGTGCCCTTTGGTAGCCAGTTTTTTTTAAGCCAATAGCCGCTTCTAACACCTCTGCCTCTCTCGCCAGGTCCTTGCCATTGGTGGCAGGCACAGCGTGGGCATAAGTAGAGGGGAAGGCTAGGGAAGGAGGCGAGAGAGGGTGTGTGTGTTAAAGTGAGAGTATTTAAAGAAAGATGCATATGCAAATATGACTATCGAAGCAGGTTCAATAGCAACAGATTTGGAATTCCCTTTTGTTCTTCCCAGGGAGAGAAAGGTGATCCTGGGGAGATTGGTGCTGAGGGAAGACCAGGTCCACCAGGAGAGAATGGAGTGGCTGGTCCTCCTGGGCCTCCCGGGGAGGTTGTCTATCACCAGGTAAGGACTCATTGACAGTAGAATCTTTACAAGGAAGGGTATGGGGTACAGATGGAAGAACAATATATTCAGTAAATTTCACACACATTGTTCAATCCATGTATTTAATACGCACAAATGTTCTCAAAGTTCCTATCAACAGAATCAACATTTTCTTTATTCTGATTGCTTTAGGTCTTTGAAGGATCTAATGGACCTCCAGCAGCTGTCCCTTTACAGGGCCTGCCTGGCAATCCAGGACCCAAGGTAAGCACAGATATGGACGGACAGTGGATGGACAGATAGGTTAACGGATGAGAGGATGGGGGGATGTGCAGGCCATACCTATTTTTTGTTCTGGGTTATTATATTTTTATTTACCAATGAATGCCTGTTTAGTTTTTGTGCAGATGGTGGTTCGGCCCTCCAGTGATAGTTTGAGTTTGATAGGGTGTGTCCTTTTCTTAATGGAAAATATCTAAGGCTTCCATAATAAAAACATACCTACACCTGATATTGTTGCCCCTCCATTCCAGCAGTTAACATTTTGAAGATAATTACACATATTTGGTGTGAAAACGATTTTGAAAATGCCACTTTTAGAAAGTTGGTATTTTCTTGCCTTAGCCATTTAGTGCCAGTAGCCTGTCCCTGGGTCACATGACTGGGTGCAGCTGACATTTGGGCTTTGTGTATTCTTCTAGTCAGGCGTACAAAATAAAGAGCTTAGGACATCACTGGTAGGATGGGGGGCAGAGCTGGGCACAGCCCTACTTGCACTTGAATAGGGTGTGTCCTTCCTCCACACAAAGGGCTGTACACCCTCTGTATTTAGTCTGGAGCCTGGACAGGGAAGGAAGGTTACTTGGTGACTTCAAAGGTGAACCACTAGAAGCTTCTCTGTGGAAATGTACCTTTTTAGGGGTACACTGGTGCAGGGTCACCCTTTTGTCCATGGGTCCAGAGACCAACAAAATAGAGATCGGCACTGGAGTTGGAATAAACAACAAGTTTATTAATCACTCATGAGTGGGACCACGTCCACACAACACTCTCAAGTGCTGTTAGGAGGTAGTACACTGAATTTGCAAACTGTGTCCCTTTTATACCGGATTTCTGCACTGTAAGCATGTGAACAGAAATAGGAAGAACAAGTTTTAGAAATAGTTATCAGCAAACAAGGGCAGATGAATAACTACATGGTCAGGAAAGTGGGAGGGGGAGCAGAAAGGCTTATAACAGCCTAAATGATTGACTGTTTACATCTATGACCAGGTGCACTGGCAGCTACAAGCACGTACATTGCTTTAGCTGAGTCAGGAAGTCAACTAAAATAGATAGCACAAGCAGAGTGACAAGACAAGCAGCAGAGGACGGGAGAATTATGAAGGAAATAAAATGGACACAACAGCCAAAATTACTGTTGCTTATGCTTAGTAAAATATTACACATTTCCACATCTCCTCCACACCCCGAGAGCATCTGACTACAATAGGAAAACTAAAATGAGAATAACGATACGTTATTATAATTTTATTTTTCCTCTTGAGCAGTAGGGAGACACTCCTCTGCCTCAGTGGAGGAGCCACCACTGGCAGTAACTCTTTCCCTGTTGTGATAGGTACTTGATAGGCAGTGTACATGCTTCTGTAAGTTGTCCATTGAATTAATTCATTCACTTTTTATCTGGCCTAGCTTCACCCGGTTCCACATACAATGCGACCTTACATCATCAGGTCTTTGCGGGTAACTGAAAGTAGCAGTGAGTACTAGTGAATACTAGTGGAACGAAGCTAGCTACAAATCAAATACAGTGCATTACAATATAAAATACCACTTTTAATTTAAATAAGAAGTACCATATTTACTTATAACTTCCGATTTGAATAGTAGCAGAATGAAAACAATCAGCTATGCCAGTATCAACAAAATAGCCAGTAGCATAAACATAGTAATGCATTTTTTGTGTAAGGTTATGGACTACACCATGGATTTTCTTTAACATTACAGAGTGTACACTATTTAAACTAAAGTAGGCGAATTTGGTAGTGATCAAGTAAATAACATAGCCAATGTCACAATGTACTTTGAAGCTTTAAGGCCCTATTATGACTTTGACAGTCTCAAAGCAGTGTTGCCAAGCTGCTGCCCCGCTCTGAGACTGCCAAAGCCATTAAAGACCGCCTGACAGAAGACTTATTTTACTCTGGCGGGGGGTCCTTTGGCAGCCCCACTGCGGTGCCTTTTGAAAAAGCAGTGCAGAGGGAGCATCAAAGGCAGTTCCTGCAGGGCGTTGACTATTAATGTAGTATTAAGTCCATGCCCTGCAGAAACTGGGGGTGCATGCACACAGTTGGGGGCATAACATGTGCCCCCTTGCATGCAACCCATGGCGCAGAGGCACCGCCATGAAAAGTGTGGCAGTGAGGAAACACCTTATATGCTTTTGGATCCCTGGCGGCCTCAGTGGTCCTGTGGCGGTCCAACAACCACAGTCCTATTGCGGCGGGTGGACCACTAGTCTGGTGGTCCGCAGACGGCCACAATGGGTTTGGCGGGCCATTGGACCACAGAACACTTAATAAAGGCCATAAACAGTTTTTAGATCTCTTCGTTAAATGACCTGTTATGTCGCAGACCTATTGTATGCAATACTAGTGCTTAAATTGGGCGTCTGGTCCATTGCTTATCTTTGGCGTTTGTGTCAGTAACATTTTCTTGATTCGTATTCAATGGATTTCCTTCCTCTTCTCGGGTCTATTCACAATTTTCAATTTGTAGTATATTTAGTACTATACACTGCTATTCACTAACCTTTGAATTAAGGTCTATGATTTTACCTCTCTGTGTGCAAATCTCCACCCACATGCGCCTACATTTTTGTAGTAACTGTGAGAGGGATGGGGGTGTGGCAGAAAAATGATGCATACTTATTTCTAAATGGGAGGAGTATAGGGATGTGAAAGAGGGAATTGCAGAGGGTTAATGTGGGCGTTAGGAAGGGACACAAATCCACCCACAAAAAAATTAGCCCAAACTGCACTTCTCTAGTTACTACAGTCAACAAGCATTAGCAAAGACAAGAGGCGTGGTCTCATCTTTGGAACCCATCGAATTTGCTAGAGGGTTTATTAATATGTTACTGTACATACATTGCATATTTTAAGTAAATATTTTTAATCTGTTAACATTTGTAAAATATCTTTGCTTTAGTGCAATTTTGTTATGAAATTGACATTACTAATTATTGGCAAAGACACGAGATCTTGACCATAAAAGGCTGGAACTACTTATTTATTCATTGCTTGTATGGTACATGTGCACATTTAGGTGTCCAGGTGGTTTCTAATTGTGAAAGAGTGTTCATCAGGGGGCACAATTGGGAGCTCCGGAGTTGAGGATGAAGGCAGTGTCAGCCAGTGGGCCATAACAGTGTTCTGTTACGATTACATGTTAATCCAATCCTTGGTCTCTCTCCACATAGTGAAAGTCACATGTGCACCGTTTGTAGGTACCAATTCTATTTTTTTTCAACAAAATCAGTTTTTACTCGTATATATATATTAAACTGCTAACAGGCACTGGCAGAGCCAGCAGGTCTTGCTTGTTTTAGGCACATGTTTGTTGTTGTGTGATTTGTCTGGATGCAGTAGCAGAAAACTCACAAGGAGGCATCTAATGTTGGTCATGCAGCATGCTGTATAATGCACAGGATTGCAGTTCACATGTTGTACGCAACAGCCTTAATTACTTAGGCCACACCCCTTTTCGAGACCCCATAAACCTTTTTTCATCTCACTTAAAGTAGTGTGGTCCACAATATGCATTTGCCTTCAGACAGCTAAAAGCTACCCATAGGTTAGAACTAAAATATGTGATGTTGTAAAACTGTGTAGTTCTTGGAATCAAATCTAGAAAAAATGAGCGACTACTTTGCTCCTCTGCAGCACTCAGGGTTGGACTAGGAACCCAAAGCAACCCTGGCAATTTTCTCGAACCGGCCCCCACCTTCTGAGGCTGGGCAAGCGTGAAGCACTGCTGCTTAAGAAAACTGGCCTCCAGCTCTGCTGCTTTTGTAACTGGGGCCGATATGCCAGCATCGCTGTAAAATCGTTCCCCAGTAACACAAGCATTGGAAATGCAATAGGTCTCGGATTTTTTTGAGTTAGAGGTAATGGCATTGTAAATGGCAATGTGTTTTATCCACGTGTTCACCCTGCACACTCATACACTGCAGTCACTGTCACTCCGCAGTCATTATCACTCTGCAGTCACTCTGCACTCACTCTGCACTCACAGTCACTCTAAATCAGCACTCTGAATCTGCACCCTGCTCTCTGAACTCTGCACTCACAATCTGCACTCTGCACTCACAATCTGCACTCACAAATGCACTCTTCACTCACACTCTGCACTCTGAATCTGCACTCACACTCTGCACTCTGAATCTGCACTCTGCACTCACAATCTGCACTCTGAATCTGCACTCTACACTCACAAACTGCACTCACAATCTGCACTCTGCACTCACAATCTGCACTCTGCACTCACACTCTGCACTCTGAATCTGCACTCTGCACTCACAATCTGCACTCTGCACTCACAATCTGCACTCTGCACTCTGAATCTGCACTCTGCACTCTGAATCTGCACTCTGCACTCACAATCTGCACTCTGCACTCACAATCTGCACTCTTCCCTCTGAATCTGCACTCCGCACTCTGAACTCTGCACTCTGCACTCACAATCTGCACTCTGCACTCACAATCTGCACTCTGCAATCTGAATCTGCACTCTGTACTTACACTCTGCACTCTGAATCTGCACTCTGCACTCACAATCTGCACTCTGAATCTGCACTCTGCACACACAATCTGCACTCTGCACTCACAAACTGCACTCTGCACTCACAATCTGCACTCTGCACTCACAATCTGCACTCTGAATCTGCACTCTGTACTCACACTCTGCACTCTGAATCTGCACTCTGCACTCACAATCTGCACTCACAATCTGCACTCTGCACACACAATCTGCACTCTGCACTCACAAACTGCACTCTGCACTCACAATCTGCACTCTGCACTCACACTCTGCACCCTGAATCTGCACTCTGCACTCTGAATCTGCACTCTGAACTCTGCACTCACAATCTGCACTCAAACTCTGCACTCTGAATCTGCACTCTGCACTCACAATCTGCACTCTGAATCTGCACTCTGCACTCTGAATCTGCACTCTGCACTCTGAATCTGCACTCTGCACTCACAATCTGCACTCTGCACTCACAATCTGCACTCCGTACTCTGAACTCTGCACTCCGCACTCTGAACTCTGCAGTCTGAACTCTGCACTCACAATCTGCACTCTGCACTCACACTCTGCACTCTGAATCTGCACTCTGTACTCACACTCTGCACTCTGAATCTGCACTCTGCACTCACAATCCGCACTCACAATCCGCACTCACAATCTGCACTCTGAATCTGCACTCACAATCTGCACTCTGCACTAACAATCTGCACTCACAATCTGCACTCTGCACTCACAATCTGCACTCTGAATCTGCACTCTGCACTCTGAATCTTCACTCTGCACTCTGAACTCTGCCCTCACAATCTGCACTCTGCACTCTGCACTCTGAATCTGCACTATGCACTCACACTCTGCACTCTGAATCTGCACTCTGCACTCACACTCTGCACTCTGAATCTGCACTCTACACTCACAATCTGCACTCTGCATCTGCACTCACAATCTGCACTCACAATCTGCACTATGCACTCACAATCTGCACTCTGAATCTGCACTCTGAATCTGCACTCTGAATCTGCACTCACAAACTGCACTCTGCATCTGCACTCACAATCTGCACTCACAATCTGCACTCTGCACTCACAATCGGCACTCACAATCTGCACTCTGCACTCTCAACCACTTTTCGACGCACACGTTGTATTGTCCCTTCTGAAGTATGTGTTGTGGTTGTTAACGCAATTCCAGTCAGATGCCAATAAAAACCAATATGAGATGTAGAGTTATTAGGAATAATTTTAAACTGTAACACCGAGGTCGAAACGTCCACAATTGCGATCATCACAAGGAAGCTTTTGATGATAACGACTGTCAAGACTAGAATGCTTAAGGATGGGATGAAAATAGACCTGACCGTCCCTATGCTTTAGGTTCTTCAGCTGCTGGGCAAAATGCGGGGAGAGGCGACGTCAGAGGCCTCGAGAGGTTCCGGCTTCGAATTCCAGCGGTGGGAGCTGAAAGGACGAGCAGGCGGGGAGAGGCGATGTCAGAGGCTTCTGTGAGCTCCCAGCCTGTCGTTTCCAGTGGTGGGGGCTACAGTGAGGAGCAGGCTGGGAGAGGCGATGTCAGAGGCCTCTGTGCAAGCTCAGTCTGTCTTTTCCAGTGGTGGGGGCTGCAAATGGAGCGGTGCGGTCAGAGGCCCCTCTGAGATCTCCGCAAGGGATTCCTGCGGTGGGGGCTGCAAAGGGAGCGGCGCTCCGAAGCAAGAGTGCGAGTGGTATAATAATGTTACATTGTGGGGGCACTTGACCATGTAATAATGACTCTTGAAAGTCTGTCCCTGGCTGGAATTGCACAGCTAAATGGAACCAGATGCTATAATCTGTCACGCCTGCATTAATGCCATGATAGATTATGCACATTTAGGAACAAGAACGAGTGGTGCCAGGCACGCGCCACTGCGACCGAAGAGCAGAGAGTAGCCGGAGGCATCTGAAAAATGCACGGCGAAGAGCGGGACGGTTCGTGGAGGCACGTCTGCGCTGCGAGGGGGCCTGGCCACGAGAGCACACAGCAAAGAATGGTGCACGCGCGCCTGGCACCTGTCTTCAATTACCGCGGGCCCTGACAGCTCGTAATTGAAGAATTATGCCCTTCTGCTGCGCGTGTCCGCACGGAATATGCACTAGGCGGAGCAACTCTAACGCCTATGGCCTATTGCGTGCTGGCTTTTAAAAACACAGGCGTGCTAGGCCCAATTGCCATGCAGCTGCCATAAATAACGAGCAAAAATCACGAGCTTTTCCGGAATTCGTAAGTTAGATTTTCGAAGTCCTCATAAAAGGACTCTGAAGCCACGCCCACTTCGTGGGACGTAGGCCGAGCCCTAAAAAACAGACCCAATGCTCCAAAACTGGCCCTCATCCTTCCAGCCTCCCGGTCAAACACCCAATGCCCGCTAAAGCCTGTCCTGTACTGGCATCTCTCACGCCGCAGCATCTCTGGAATTGGAGAATTGCATCTGGTGTCAGAAAAGGCAGTCATGCACTTCAGTGAAATAAAGGCAAGGGTCTGACCTCCTCCACTGTGTCACTCCAAGTCATGATTGCAGGTCCCTGTGCGCTCGGTGTCACAGCGCACCTTTAGAAGTGGCGCTACAGTATTTATACTTTTAAATAGTGCCACCTGGCAAAGACTTCAGTCTATGTGTGAAAAGTTACTAATAGTAACATTACACTCAAAAATTGGCTTCACCCCTTCCTTCATGTAAGTTCATAATTTGTAGTAAATGTACTCCTGTAGATGGTGCTAAGAATAGTAAATGGACTACCAAGTGTAAGACTTAATTTACATATGTAGATTTACTCATGTGTACAACTAATTTTGTGAATAGAGCCTCTTATGTTTGTCCCTCTCCTGGACCGTAGCTGTTTTACAGTGTTTCCGAGTGGATGAGTAGTGTTCTTTCCTTGTTTACAATAGGGGAACGTATTTTTCTTTCAGTGCTCCATGAGAGTGTATATGTTTTTCAAGTTGATCCCATCGCTTCCCCTGTGAGTGTTGCGTTTCTCCCACTTCCGCCTTTGCTCTCCCATGCATCCATTCTCTCCAGTTGTTGTTCCTCCTGCCCCCACCCCACCAGTGCTCTTGTTGGTGTATCACCCCTCTATTCTCTTTATTGGTTTTAGTTAACCCCATTATTTCCTCTGTTGCTCTGCTCCCCCCACACTCCTCCTTTGCTTTTTGTTGCCTCACCCCCAGATCCTCACTATTGCTCTCGCCGCCCTCCCATTCCCTATATACGTTTTGCATGGGCCCAGCATCAGGACACTGCTACCAGGCCACTTGCTTCCTCTTTTAAATTCAACAGACTGTTCCAAAAAGCCAGTCAAACAACTTACAAATAAAAAGCCACAATGGCTGCCAGTGCATTGCAACACACAGGCGTCTGTCCAGGGCCGGCCCTAATTCGGATTGACCAGGACAGGGCCCTGGGCAGAAAGAAAGCTTGGTGTTTGTTGTGGGGGCGGGGGACGTTGCAGTGTGACTGCAGGAGGTGTGAGAAAGATGGGAGGAAGGCAGAAGTTTGATGGGGGCTAACAATTACGCTGAGGTACATTGAGGGCTGATTACAAAGTCTTTAAAAGGTCCCTATTGAAACCAAGTGGGATGGACGAGCAGCTGTTTGCATGACATTACGTCATGTAGCTCCCTTCTTTGCCCCTCGGATTATTGGCTCCCCGGGCCTGGGTGCTGCTCACCCATGGTCAAAGCCAGTCCTGCACGTATCATAGTGTACACATGCACACACACTGATGGCCCTTTTGGAATTCTTTTTGTTTCAGAGAACCTGTCTCAAAATGATCACTTATACTTTCACTTCTGTCATGATGCACCAGAGGCCATCCTGAATTGGGTTTTATCATTAAAACAAAACACTACAGAATGACTACTGGTCCCCCCATTTAAGACACCACCAGTCATTTCTATTTTTGCTTTTACATATTTTTCACTATCTTTTACATGCAAGCAATGGCAACGCCAGTAGCTGTGCCCTCACTTTTTTAAATCCTAGGTTTATTGGCTTTGCCAAAGCTTGTTAAAATAGGAAGCTATACGCATCTATTGACCTTAAATGGGAAGTCAGTTTCATTTATTAATATCCAGTACTCATAATTATAAAATGCAGTATTCAAAAGTCACAGACACGCTTTTGAACTTGTACTAAGGGCATCCCATTCTTTCACTGAATTAGGAGCGCATTATTAGTGGGCTCGAAAATAAACCAAGAATCAGCAATACCGCAGTTATTTGTAACTCAGGTGTGAAGTGGATTACTTCCCATCACAAGCTGTTGGAGAATGGATTATATCTGGTAGCGGTCAACTTGGTCATCTTTCGACCTGCAGGCTTGTGGCAGGAGAACAGATGTTTTCTCCAAGGACTCTTATAATTGGTAAAATGTCTTTAGGAGGCAGGTGCTTGTAGGAAAATATTTGTATTTTATGCACCAATGCCACTAGCAGGTCTCTGGAACGAATGACCAGGACTATGTCACACAAAAAGTCATATCTGATTGAGTTTTAACCCTTTGCATTTTGAATTGGTTCATTTTCATGTGCTAGTAACAAATTGTACATATCACCAATGCAATTGTTTCTTTTTTTGACATTCCCATTATTTTTGTGTTCCCTCCCCTTAGTTTCATTTTCTTTCAATCTTTCGTTCTTTCCACGAATAGTCATTGGGTTCAAATTACATCTTTCTTTTTCTCGCTACCATTTAAAATTATTTTCATTGACGCCCCTTTGGTTCTCATTTTTGTCTGCCTTTCTTTTTTTGTTATCTTTCTTCACTTGTTATCTTCGGTTGCTCTCTTCCATTCATTCGCCTTCTCTTTCTTTCCCTTTCAGGGAGAACCAGGTGAAAAGGGTGATCCTGGAGAAAAGGTTAGCGGCAATTACACATCAGAAAAAAATTGATATCATGACAGAAAAATAGCATTTATTAATGGTATCTTGCATAGTTTATCTGTTTCTTTCATGCTATTCCATTTCACTGACTGATCGATTGGTATCATAGGCATGCGAAACGACATTTACAATGAAATATTTGCCCCCACAATTAGCTTTTCCAGGATTTTTCATGGTTAGCCTCCCAGGTGTGCTCAAAACGTTACCTATATGTGGCATGTGACAGTCCCAGCTCCAGATACACAAGTGTTTCAGAAACCTACCTCCCATTTGTAACAAAATCTCCACATTTCTCTTTGTAGTCTTTCTCTGCAGCCCTCCTTTTTTAAAAAAGATGGTTGTTTAATTTTTCTCTACTTTTTTCTAGGGTGAGAAAGGAGAACCAGGAGATCAGGTTTGCATTTTCGTTACACTTTGCACAAGGTCTGACTCAGTTCATTGTTGAAATTAATTTCAGTATAGCAAAAGCCCAATTGCAATGAAAAATCAACAATTAAAAGGTTTAAATATGTATATTTCAACATGGCATGCTCTTATAGAAATATTTTAAAATTCGTTTTAACTTAAAATGTTGCATATTTCATTACAGTCAAAAGTAGCCCTTCTGCAGGATGAAGGGATCCGTGTGTTGGTGGTCAGATTCTGAAATTATTTTCGGCAAGAAATACTTATATATTCCATGCTAGGAATTCTTACAAGTGTAGAAAATGTACTTGATGTGGTCACAGAATTTTAAGCTTATGTAAAACAGGGTGTATTTTGTTCCTTATATTACGTGGTTATTCTATCACAATGGTGCTCCTAGTCTCCTTCCCTGAGTGACAGGTTTTTGGGCCTTATTTGCGGGACAGAAATGCAACATAATCACATCCAAACCATCACAGTGCAAAACATAGGCAACCATAGAAATGTAACATAGGCACAGTGCCAAATACACAGAAATGCACTGTAGGCATAAATGAACATCCTGATGAGCAAAACTAACGTGAAAATCAGGAAACGCAACGTGACCTCTAAATGGGCTGAACACGTGTTGAGGCTTGTCCACACAAGGATTGGAAACCTTGGTTCAGGGCTACAATATGATGGGGAACATCCTTTTCAACGCGGATGTTACCCCGCAGTGCTTTTACGACGCGTCCTTTACAACGCAAGTCGTAACCACGACTTGCGCTGGAGGGCGCTAAAGGATAAAGAATAGTATATTTACTATTCCAACACCTTCCCTACTATCCACGGGGACTGGTGTTAAAATAGTAAATTATACTATTCACTATACGCGCCCAACAACGCAAGTCGTTGTAACGACTTGCGTTATTAAAGACGCGTTGTAAAGGCACGCGTTGAAACGGTACGTGTCGTACCGTCATACATCCCAATATGATCTGTGAAGGAGGGGCCGGTGTATCGTGGAGGACCTGAGCTGCAGTTCTGAGCAGCTTTTTACAGGGAGAAGTGAGATCACTCAGGTTTGAGACAGTCCGGTGAGAACTGGAACTAAGGGGCATATTTACAATTGAAGTGGCCGACTGTGACGTTAGCCTCCTTGGCTTAACGCCGCGCTCTGCCACTTCTGAAACGCTGGGCTGCTCCATATTTCCAGCAATATGGTTCAGCCCTGCATTTTCCTCTGCGCTAGCACTAAATTTAGCTGCCTAGCGCCAACGCAGGCACCCTTGCACCATATTGCAAGGGTGTCCCCGTTGTAGGGGAAGATTGTTTATATGCAGGAAGGTGTTACTTCCTGCACATAAACAATATTTAACCCCTTCGACGCTCATGACGAGCTCAGCTCGTCATGATGTACACCTCTCGTACGCTCATGACAAGCTGAGCTCGTCATGAACCACGGGTTTTTCAAAACTTCAGCGCACAGCGGGAAAATGCGCCGCGCCGATGGTGTTAAATGGCGATTTGTTACCTCTATGTATGCTGCTTAGTGCAGCACACATAGAAGTTGCAAAACGTAATTTTATTTTATTGATTGTTTATGTGCAGGGAGTGTTCCCTTCCTGCACATAAACAATCAATGGTGTTTTGCTGTTTTCATTTCTGCTGCACAACGCAGCACACATGGTAACAGCAAAAATTAAACATTTCTTCTTGTTGCGCCAGGGTAAGACCATGTTTTCCTTGGTCTTAATTTTGGCGTTGCCTCATATTTACGCCACCCGTGTACATATAAGGCACCGCAAAATCAATAGGTGTTGCGGTGGAACCTCTTTTATAGTAATATTCAATATTCACCTGGACCTTCCCTATACCTACATCCTGATACCCAACACTCACTCTCTAGACCCAAGTAGGTGGGGGTGTCTAATCCCTCCATGTCAGCAGCATACCTTGTTCCTATAACGGGCATTTATTTGATAAGCAAGTTCATTTTGGTGACTTTTATTCATATATTACTGCTAATATGCGAATTGTTCTTACACGTATTTACAAGAAATGTTAACAAAATTATGCATCACTATGTGAAAAGCAAATCGGTCTTTTTTGCTATATTGTAGTGTGAAATGCATCCTTGCGCCAACTTTTGTTCTGAAAACGCATGTAAACAAAAAAGCACTGTGAACAACAGCCGTTCACGTTCTGTTGCTCACATGCGTTTGCAGTTATTGTTTTCCAAAAATTGTGGATTTGCAGTAAATTTCTACCACTAGTGGCACCTTATTACTCTAAATGGTGTCATTTTGGAATTAACACGTAACAATTATGAGAATTACACCAGCCCTCTTTACTGGACACTGGCAACTGAAGCATTGAAGGGCAGAGATTAGAATTGACCTAGAGCTGCCAGCCCAGTTGCACACTGGCAAGTGGGCAGGCTGAAGATACATTGATGAAGGGTGGTAAAAAAGTGGTTGCAGGAGTCTGGTGTTCATGCAATATCGAATGTGGAAGCATTAGAGATCTCAACAACTTCTTGCGTATGGTAGACAGTGAAGCATTAGTGGCAGTGCCCTACCTCTGATGGAAGGAGTAGGAGGTTTCTGATTGCTGTCTCACACTCCCACTGTGTGTAGCACAGTAGCATGCACACAAAGGAGGTGACCGTGTTCTAAAGGTCATCTCCTAGGGTAGTGCATGCGCGCTGCCTAGGCAAGACCTAAAACCACATAAATGAGGCCCTGAAGGCTTTGTGTTTGGCACTGCATTTTCTTAAGTATTGAGGTTTAGTTTGTAATTTAGCCACAAGGTGGTGCAAGGCCATTACATGAGGGCGTTTCTATATAGCCACTGGAAGAAAAACAAGCATTTGCAGTGCAATCGGTCTCGCAATTGCGAGATTTTGAGTTATTGGCATTGTAAATGATAATGCCTTTTATGTAAGTGTTTAAAAACCCCTGCAATAATAAACGGCATTGTTATTTACAATACCAATAGGCCAAAGTTTCTAAAATGCTGACCTTTTGCATTATAAATGCTTGTTGTTTACAAGCCCCCATGCTGCGCTTTTACAGAAGTCACGCCCCTTTCTTTACATGAGTTGTGTCTAAAGAAAGCTATTAAAGTGAAAGTGCGATATGGTGTGCTTTTACCAAAAAAAGCTTTTGTTTGTTAAGTTGACAAAAATATTCTTTTTTTTGTAAAAGCGCACCGTGAAAGTGTGCCTGGTGCGTTGAATGCCTAAATGTTGAATGTTTGTGTAATATTATACTTGCACACTGCTGCCAGCTGGCTGTAAGGGCTGAATCAAAAGATGACTTGAAACGTGTTCGCAATAGTTTTCCCTCTTGTATCCATGCTGTTGGTTCTTCTTTTATAATCATCTGGCAAATGCTGTATTATCTTTATCTGTCGCATTGCCAATCACCCTACAAAATAAGTATTGAATGTGAATTAGCTATCCTTTATGCTATGCAACTGCCTCTCTTTTCATCTTTATTCCTACAGCCTTTTAGTCTTTGAATAGACAAAGACTGAAAAGACACTACGTGCATAACTTTTTCGCCAATTTTTGATGACAGTTGGGGCAAAATCTATTTGGATTATTTTACATACCATTTAAATTTGTTATGGTGTGAAGAGACATAGATATCAGACAAACACACCAAAACATGCATTCTCCAACCCTCTGGCAGTCCAAGATGTAAGAAAAGCCTCACTTTTTCAATGGCACGCTCTATCTCAATATGTTCTCCATCTATCCCAGTAACGAACGTCTCCAAAGAATTTACCTCCCAAGTAACAAACCTCAATCCCCTAGTGTCTCCGGGATGGCCACAGTTAAAGGTTAGCTGTTGTCTCTTTTCCCCTTTGTTCTACCTTGAGGGTGCTCTATCAGAAATGACAAATCGCACTGCTGGCCTGATTAATGAAAAAAAAAAGTCTTATTTAAAAAAAAAATGGTATTCCTTCCCTAGAGCTTTTAACGCTGAGATCGACAGAGTGATTGAAAAGCGTTGCACTGGGTCTGGGACTGACTGAGGAGATGTAAAGTGTAAATTAGAAAACGTATTGGCCTGTGACCCTGGGAACAGATCTGCCCAGAGCCCAGACAACACCAGCCAGGGACACAGCAGCCGTCTCTTGTAAGGAAACCTTCCCTGTTAAGCTAGTTTCATTTTGTAAAAGTACGTCTGCCCTGCAGAAGCAGGAGGTTAGTGAAAAAAAGCATTGGTTACCTTAGATACCGTAAAGGTTCGAGTTCACTCGAATGGCAAGAGCCTTGTAAGAAATGCTAAGAAGAAGAGCAGGGGGCAAGGAGCCTTTACACAGAAGCGGGCAGGACTTGAGGCTCAGCCCAGCTCTGTCTGACATGTGCACTAAAGGGGGTGGCAAACTCCGACTAAGCTGCTGGGGCTGAGGACAGCAGCCCCGCCCAGCAGCAGTAAATATGTACTTTTGTTACAATCACAGCATTCCCGCGGGTGACGCGATTGTAACAAAAGTAATGAAAACGAAAATACGTTTTCATTACTTTTGTTACAATCACGTCACCCGCGCCACGGGGGCTGTGATTGCATCAAAAGTAAATAAATAGAAAACAATTTTCCCCCTATTTCTTTACTTTTGATGCAATCGCGGTACCCACATGGTTGACGCGATTATAATAAAAGTAAAGAAAATAAAAAGAAATAATGGGCGACCGCTTTCAGCAAGTACCTCCCCTTGCCTCCGCCGTCTCTGCCATTTTAAACACGGATGAACCTACCTGGTGGTGTCCTTGCGTGTCCTCTCCCAGGAGACGTGAAACTCGGGATAAAATAGAAAGTGAAAGTGCGCACACCGTATGCGTGCACATCTCCTTTCCGGCCAGGCACGCCTAGCAGGAGACAGGGCTTAGGACGTCTGACAGCCTGACGGGCAGCAGGAAATATGATTAATGAGCAAGGTATAATGATAGCAGCACCACAAAAATGTTACAGATCAAAGTAGTATGCATTTCATGAGTCCACAATCACTGCATGCAATCTGCGGGCTGGGAGAGGTAAACTGGAAGTAAGGAGGAAAAAAGGTGCATGAATGAACAAGCACGCGAGTGGTGCGTGTGTGTGCGCGTGCCCATGACGAGAGAGGAAAGCCAGATGGCGCCTCTGCTCGTAACTGTGCACATAACTGCAGACATGAGGCCACACAGAAAGCGTGTGGTCGGATTTTTGAATGCCCACTTACTAAATGTCTCGCCAGAAAAGCGCATGTGCGGGCTCAAGCCAGACCTAAAAATACCTACCCTGGCTTTGTCCGCACTGTTAATTACAACCTGAGAATTTCAGATCTGTGTATCTTGTCACTTTATTACCATGGCCCTACCAAAGAGTCTCGCAGCCAAAAGTTACCACTGAATTTATTTGGAACGGGCTGGGTAAAACTGAAAAGAAGCTGAAGTTAGAATGGAAGTGATATATTTACATATTGCAAAAAATGTACGAGGATGCATCAAATTGCAGGTACTGATTTTAAGAACTACATTGAAATCCAATTGCTTTTTTATCCAATTTATGTGAGTATTATGCGGTAAAATGCACAGCGTGGCCCCATTTTATTAAAGCTGCTTTGAAAAGACATCCTATCTTAAACCCACCTCGTGTCTCCATGCTTGGAGTAAGTCAGGTCTGCTATACTTCACACACTTTTACTGTGGACTAATCAGCACTGGTTACTGGTAAAGACAGATGATGTAGACATCTATGGCGTAAGAGATTGTATTATGCTGAGTAAGCACTTTATAAAGACGTCTTTCTTGTTTCAAGCAGAATTGCACTAGGTGTGAACTAATTAATGTTCCAGGGCAACCAGGAATCCCTGGACCCTTGGGACTTCCAGGAATTCCTGGACTCCCAGGACCCCCTGGGCCCCCAGGACCAACCGGAATTTCCTGCTCCGAATGCCCAACAGGTTCCTGGTCACCGCCGGTCTTCCAAGAGGTAGGTTCTGGTGCATTTCCTTTTTTTGTTTAAATGTTTTTATTGTTTTTAACATACATATTCCCCCCTCCACCCCCGGACAGGTAAACATTCTGCACATTAACATCATGAGCTTTACATTATGCTTGTCATACTTACATATTCATTATAGAAAATTTACAGAGTATATTCAAGGCTTCACAGAAAACAAACTAAAACAATAACATAAATACATTACAGCATTAATAATAAATTAGTTTTGTAAATCTCGCCAGTGTGTGAGAGGAGTCCAGATTTTCATACCCCTTTTGCGTCGCCGTCTGCCTTTTTTCTGCTTATATATAGCTATCTCGATATTATGCACTACTAAAAGCCTGGCTAGCCACTGTTGGAAAGAGGGTGGTAGCGGGTCAAGCCAAGCAGAGGCTAGGCATAACCGCAAAACTGCCATAGCGACAAAAATAAAATCATGGCCACTCAAGTTTATCTGGATCTTCCGCCCCAAGTACCATTGCCTCAGGTGACAAAGCAACCTCTCTGTAAAGAACAGAAGTTAAAAACCTCTCTATATCTTGTATCAGAGGTATTAACACCAGACAAGAGGCAAAGATATGAATAATAATATAAAAGCTTGTAGAGCGCTCAGTAACGCCATCGCGGCGTGTCCCCGCGCTAAAGCTATCAGTGAGCAGCATGACATGAGGTCCTATGCTCTACGCCGTTTATAGATGTGTTTTAAGCAAGGCCCTAAACCGTGATTCACTGTTCTCCAGTCTCAAAACAAGGGGAAGTTTATTCCATTGTTGAGCTGCTTGTAGCGCAAAGGATCGTCCGCCTAATCTGGCCTTCCTTATCCTGGGGACTGTCAGCAGTCCGGCACCCTCCGAACGGAGGGTCCTAGTCGGTTCGTAGCGGTTGACTAAATCCTTTAGGTAAGCGGGCGACCTGTCCCAGACAATTCGGTGACAGAAGAGGAGGCACTTAAACAGCACACGTTTCTTCACAGGCAGCCAATGAAGCGCATCCAGTGCCTTTTGCGAGTTGGCTCTCCTAGGTCTTCTTAACACCAGCCTGGCGGCGGAGTTCTGTATGACTTGTAGGCGGCCTAGGCTACCCTCGGTTGCCCCTAGGAACAGTATGTTTCCATAGTCCAACCGCGAGGTCACCAATGCCTGTGTTAGTGTCTTTCTGGCCGCTAAGGGTAGGAGGTCTAGGGTTTTATTTAGGGTCTTTAGGACTCCGAAACATTTGCCCACCAGCCGCCTTATGTGGCCGTCGTATGAGAGAGAGGGATTCATCCAGATTCCTAAATTCTTAGCCTCCTCACAGGGTATGGGAACAGGACCCAGGCACGCCGGCCACCACTCAGCTGACCAGTTTTCACTTTTCCCCCCCACCACCAACACCTCTGTTTTAGAGCCATTGAGTTTTAGACAATGGGAGTCCATCCACTCAGCCAGTGCCTGCATGCATGATTTAAAGTTGGTTGGAGTGTTAGAGGTGTTCTGCGATAGGGAGATCAGCAGCTGGGTGTCGTCGGCGTACGATACCAGTTCCACCCCAAATGATTGTACCACCTTCGCCAGGGAGGCCATATAAAGATTAAAAAGAGTGGGGCTCAGTGCTGAGCCCTGAGGCACTCCATGATCTAATGGCATCTCAACTGAGCGACATGTCCCTTGCTGTACCTGGAAACATCTTTCCGTGAGGAACGACTGTAACCAGCACAGCGCAGGACCAACGACCCCGGCTTCGTTCAGACACCGTAGCAGAATGGAATGTGCTACGGTATCAAAAGCCGCACTTAGGTCGAGCATGATCAGGGCCATAGTGTGGCCTGCATCTGCCCCTGCTCTTAAAGTCTAAGTGGCTCTCAGGAGCGCCGTCTCCGTGGAGTAGCCTACCCTGAAACCTGACTGTGAGGGATGAAGTAGATTCCACCTCTCCAGATGTTCCGTCAGCTGAGTATTGACCACCTTCTCCGCCACCTTCGCCACGTATGGCAACAAGGAAATGGGTCTGAGGTTTTCCAGCACCTCCATGCTTACATTCTGTTTTTTCCTTATTGGCAATACTATGGCTTTCTTCCACTCCATAGGAACTTGTTGAGTGAAAAAGGAGGTTTGTAGGACGTGTCTGATGTGAGGTTCCAGGGCTGTCAGGCCCTCAGAGATGACCCAAGCCGGAGCCGGATCATTGGGGGAGCCCGACTTCACACTTCGACAAAGCTTTATAAGCTTGTCAGCTGCGGGGACCACGAATATTTGTAATGAGGATTCGGGGGCTGCAGGGGAACTACCTGCTTTAAAATCTATGCCCTTATCTGGTAGTTGGGAGAAGGAATCATAGATCGCTTTAACTTTGTTGGAAAAAAAGTCAGCGACTCTATTGCAACCCTCCTTAGAGGCCTTTGTGGAGGTATTAGAGCTAGAGACTGAGGATATTTCTTTATATATTTTGAACAGTTCACGCGAGGAGCTCTCGGCCGCCTCAATGCGTGTATGGAAATATTTGGCTTTAGCTCTGCGCACCGCATACTGATAGCTTCGGTGAGCTGAGCTATAACTGTTCTTTGCTAGTTCATTCGGGTTCTTTCTCCAGCTTCTTTCAAGTTTTTTGCACTTGGACTTGATTTGCTGGAGTTCAGGGGTGAACCAAGGGGCAGTTCGTTGTCTGCCTTCTCTAGCTTTAGCCTTACTCATGGGGGCTATCTTGTCCAGAGTGACAGTCACAAGTAGATTGAGTTCCTTGTTCGCCTGATCACTGTCAGTGGCACACAGAGGTTGTGCTTTCTGGATGGCACTTATGAAATGTTCTTGAGAGTACTGTCTCCATTTGCGTCTCATAATATTTCCCTTACCTATCTCAATGACCCTAACAGGCTGATATAAACATTGGAAAGGGACCAAAAAGTGGTCGGTCCAAGGGAGCTGACAGGGAGTAAAAGCTTTTATCCTATCCCAGCTTGCAAAAATAGGGTCCAAACAGTGACCCCTCTGATGTGTGGGTGCCACACTTAGCAGGTTAAGCTGAAGTTCTTGTAGGACAAGACGAACTTCCTCTGCCTCCTTTTGTAAGGGATCTTCTAGGTGTAGGTTCAGATCACCCAACACCAGTACTTTATTGTGTTTAATTGCAGTCTGAGCAGCCCCTTCTAGTAAACTACTACGGAAGTTGCCCAGCGAGCCAGGAGGTCTATATATTAGGATGCCCGAAATTGTCTCGTGTGGAGCCAATTTGATACTGAATTCTCCTGCTTCACAATCTTCAATTTTTGCTGGTTTTAGAACACACTCAATAGGGTATTTAACAATGATGGCAATGCCACCTCCCCTTCCTTTTTCTCTATCTAGTCTGTGGAGAGTGTAGCCTGGCGGAGTAGTGTCCACTATGTCTGGATCCGAGTGTTCTCCTAACCAGGTTTCAGTTAAAAACAGTATATGTATATCCTCATCCAGTAAGAGATCCCACAGCTGGAGGGCGTGTTTACTAAGAGATCTACAATTTAGAAGACCCCCTTTAATACTAAGCGCTTCACGGTCGGGGACAGCGGGCGCTAAACGACTTCCTCTAAATGAATAATGAGAGCACGGACCTAGGTTCAGTGGCTCCATCGTGTGGCGACAGAGGGTATACGAAGCGGGGCAGAGGTCTCTCAGCCTCTTACTTGTGTAGGACTGAGTGCGGCAAGCGCGAGATGTAGGGGTTCGCGCCCCTGGCCCCGGTCGGTCGCGGACGGGCGCAGACGGGCTTGGCTTAGGCGCGGCTTCGGCGCGCGTCCGGCGCGCCCGCTGCGCCAGCCCGCTGCGCCGTCTGAACCCTACGCACATCTTATAGGCGGTGAGGAGGGCGGGAGGCCGGCGCGACTAGAGCGCAGCCCCTGCCCACACCCAAGATGGCGCCCGCCGCCGCCTCAGCCGGGAATCAGGAAACGGCTGGGCGAGGCTGTCAGCGACGAGAGTAGCGAGTGTTAGGGTGTCAGAGTGCCTCAAGACTAATTCCCACGTTAATCTAGGAATAAAAAGCCCCCCTCAGGTAAAAATAGTAGTAATCACCAATCACGATCTAAAAACACAATATATCACAGGTTCAGCAGAGGCTCTGTGCTGCTCGACTGACAGCTCGCAGCCCTAGTCCTCCCTCTAGGGAGAGCTCTAACAGGCAGCGAGCAGCTGAGGAAGCCCTGTTTAAGAAGTCTGGGAGGGCGGGAGGCCGGCGCGACTAGAGCGCAGCCCCTGCCCACACCCAAGATGGCGCCCGCCGCCGCCTCAGCCGGGAATCAGGAAACGGCTGGGCGAGGCTGTCAGCGACGAGAGTAGCGTGTGTTAGGGTGTCAGAGTGCCTCAAGACTAATTCCCACGTTAATCTAGGAATAAAAAGCCCCCCTCAGGTAAAAATAGTAGTAATCACCAATCACGATCTAAAAACACAATATATCACAGGTTCAGCAGAGGCTCTGTGCTGCTCGACTGACAGCTCGCAGCCCTAGTCCTCCCTCTAGGGAGAGCTCTAACAGGCAGCGAGCAGCTGAGGAAGCCCTGTTTAAGAAGTCTGGGAGGGTGGGAGGCCGGCGCGACTAGAGCGCAGCCCCTGCCCACACCCAAGATGGCGCCCGCCGCCGCCTCAGCAGAATGGAATCTGCTTTAAATAGGTTGCATCTCGGGCAGCAAGTCCCCTTACCGGTTCCTCATTTTGCGATCTTATTGGGTGTATAGTAGAGAAAAAAATAGGTTTTGTAAAATTGTGCCTGGAGTTTGGTAGAAATAAGAATAGTTTGGGCTAGCTGATAGGAATATAAAAATCCTTCCTTTGAGATCTCAAGTTTACTTAGCCACTTCATTGCCGTTTTATCTAAATCATCCGGGAACATGTCCAACAATGACACATAAACCCCGCCTATTGAATGTTTCTTAGAGTGTATAATTGTCTCTACTACAGTAGATTCTTCCCGAGTGTCCTTGCCCCAGGTTTGTGAGTTAAGAAATCCCTAATTTGGAGATATCTAAAAAAATCCCGCCAATCTAAGCCAAATTCTTCCTTCAGAGCATCAAAAGATTTAATCCTCTGAGTAGTATAAAAATCCCCTAATTGTGTTATTCCTAAATTATACCATTTGTTTACACAGTAATCCTTAAAGATTACTGGTGGAAGAATTGGATTGTTCAATACCGGTGTATAATGTGAGATTTGTCCTATTCCTAATATTTTCTTTACGACCTTCCATACCTTAAAACAGCTATAAAGAGTCTTAAATTTGACCTTTTTATGGTAGCTGTCATGTATGTGCCTCCATAAATAGCCATAGCAGGAATTCCCCACCACTAGCTGAAAGATTGAAGCGGTATGTTCCTCTGTGTTTTTCCCCCCTTGCAATAATTCCTTACTATAGAGTAATACACATGACCAGTAGTATTGTAGTGTAGTTCCTATATTCCCAATAGGCTCTGCGCATTGGAATAATATATTCAGCAGTGTAGACGTAGGACTGAGTTCGACTAGGTCTCTACTGACTATATTAGACTTACGTTTTTGCCAGCTAGCTCAGAGGTCACTAGAAACTTTCTCCAATAAACGAGGAGGAGTTTAACCTCCCTGGATAGACAAGAAGGGATTAGCTTCTGACAACCATATAACATGACAACTTTGCTCCCTCAGAATAAGAGTGTATCGCTAGAGTCGTGTGAAAACAATAGACAGCTATTTCACTCAGTCAAGTGTGCATACTTAGTTTCACCAGAATGCAGAGAAAAGAGAGACGGGCGTTTTCAATACAAGGTGTTATTTATTGAGCAGTCTTCTTCCTCATGCAAGAGAAATGAATTGCCACAATTGCAATACTCATAGTAAAGTAAAGTGTGTACAGTAAAAGGAGGATTAAGAAATAATACTGTAAAAGCATTGACATGGTTTCTTAGCCATATGATACTTTAAAATGGATAAAATATATACATACTTATATACATTGACTAACGTACTCAACTGGTGCTTCTAAATATGCCTACCCCGGTGTACCTGACCTAAGCCTAATATGTGGGAAGGAGTAAGTAAGTAGCAGTTTAAGTTAAGTTGGTTTTGCCAAGAATCTGAGTCAAGAATTCTCTCAAAGGTTTTAGTCAGCTCCCTACCTGGGTATTAGAAAGCAGGAGGTCTTGTATCTCTCTCTCAGGACTCGATATCCCAGTAACCCGTGAAGGTATCTGGAAACACCGGAGCTGGATTTCTCGGCAGGAGAAAAGACAGCATCTCTCTCAGTGCGTCAAAGAGGAGGGGCAGCGTCCGTGGGCTCTCGCATCAGCTGGGCTCTCGGGCAAGTAGATAGCTGCTCTGCTCCAAAACCACCACCGTGTGTTTGCTTAAGCCAACGTTGGTATATTTATACCTGAAAGGTGCCGGGTTTGATGTAAGGTTGGACATAAGACGTCAATAAAGATGTCACTAAGAACTGGCCGTTCTTACAGTGCTTTACAGGAGTTCTAGGATGAAATCAAAACAAAAGCAAGGGGGATTTCCCAGGTTGCTGGAGGTTTGGTTTGTTTAGAGAACTCGTTGTGCTTTCTAGGGGGCCGGGGAAGTAGCCTTGCTTAATGTGACAACATGTGCTACGACTGAATATGGATATGATTATTATGCCGTTGTATGGATATTATTGATTATAACCGGACAAGGGCATAACATAGGAATATTGGTTTAGGCTCCTGGATAAAAACACACTACCCACTCTACGATCTAATGTACATCATTACTAAAACTAAGCAATAGTAAACATTTAAAGGTGCATGTGTATTCCAACCCACCCCAAAATACAGTTTTTTTTTGCATTTGAAATGGTGTATGCGAAATACATGAAAATGATATTGGTACTGTACGCTTTTCAAGCAGTGTAATCATTCAGTTTAAACGATGCATATATATATGATTAGCTGAACGATTTCCTAAATTTACACATGAAATGGCTCTTAATACAGAAAAGAAGGTCGAGACCATTCCATCACATATAAATACAGTCGCTGTAAATGTGCTAGAGGCTGAGGTAATATATTGTCTCTAGAGTTCCTAAAAATAGAAGCTCTGTTCTCTAAGAATAGTTCTACTTTAAGCAGAGTACATGTGCCGGAAAAAGGGTAAATATTTTGGAATTGAAGAAAAAAATAAGTTTGCTTCCAGTGGGAAAAAATAGTTCCATATATTTTCAGTAGCTTTTGTTTATCAAAGCTGAAGGCCGAATTCAGAGTTCAGGGAACGCTGTGTGCTCGTTTGCTTAAAAGTTATTCTTTTTGTTCAGGGGAGAACATCATTTCAGACAGACTCGCAAAAAAGGTGTCTACGGCTTCAGGTGAAAGTTCGATTAAGTTCGAAAATGCCGCAACTGAGCAGTCTCGAGCATGATTGCTATCGTCAATGTCAGGATCAGCAATGTTACAGAAGGTCGCACCTGGGTGATGTTGCTTTCCTCTCGTACTTCACTACCACCTAATCGTAGTGGCGAAGTCTCAACGAATGCCGTCATCAGGATGGGTAACCGCTGGGGACAACACGATGCATTGAGCCGTTACAGGACTTAGCAAAGTATCTGTATCCAATGGTACTGCTGATGGTAGTGTAAGACAGACATCCAACACGCATTCTTCTCCGCACAGCATACATCGAAGCACAGGTAAGATGCAATTCTGTCAGATGGGTCTGAATGAAAGAAACCAGGTCATATTCAGATCTCTTGGCCGGGCTAATCCAAGGACTTTAGTTATGCGGTCCCGATAGCGTATAGCTAGGATCGTTTCTTCCATCGTTGCTGGAGTCTTGTCTGTGACTTGGCTTGCCATATCGAAGCAGAAGGATCAAAAATAAAATGCCTGCTATGAGTCCCAACAGAAGTGGTAGGCTGCCAAAGACAGAATGGACAAAATTAGGAAAAATGCCCAGAACTGTTTCGAACGGTTTTAACAGTCCCGAAAAAATTGTCTTAAATACGTGTGGGATACCACTGGTATCAGACATATTTAGGATTTGGCTTAGCATTTCTGCGAAATGCACGGGGCAATTTGTTGATAAAAGGGTATGTATCTCTGCCGTTGTCCTTGCAACTTGCAGATCATAAGTTTCTTTTGATGACGTCAAGGGCACCGTTGTCTGTAAAAGGACAGACTTTATTCTGCTTAAAGTATCAATTCGAATAGAAGACATATTCAAAGAAGGTCAAATTTTTGCCTCCATGTCTGGAGTGCTGTTTGGATACAATACTTGCATACAGCAAGTGACCATGGAACTCACGCTCACGAGATAAGCTTTTCCTGGCACCATGCCACAACAGCTGTGGTCCACTATTAGAATATAACTCCCGTTAGAAAGTCGTCTAAAGAATGGCTCTATTTGTGTTGCAGGTGTCCCGTGCTGGTGACATGAAAGGTTATTTGAAGTCCCCTCACAGGCCCCATGCAGGTCAATACTTTGACACAGAA
This sequence comes from Lissotriton helveticus, assembly GCF_964261635.1. Classification (NCBI taxonomy): domain Eukaryota; kingdom Metazoa; phylum Chordata; class Amphibia; order Caudata; family Salamandridae; genus Lissotriton; species Lissotriton helveticus. Next base: position 1,921,247,622 of record NC_136065.1, read on the forward strand.
GTATACCGCTTAGTGATTGTTTACAATTTTTTCCACTAAGAAATACATTCTGTTTCTTTTCACTATAACATGTGTGTGTGTGTAAGGCAACTTCCATGATGACTTAATGTAACCTTTACCCAACCTTTCATACTGGCCCGCTGGTATATACTCTTGACAGTATTTAAATTGGAAAGTTGTTATCGGAATTGTTATTATTCCATGTATTATCCATTCAATGACAGGTCTTTCTGACATTGTCAATGGTAATCTCTCAAGTTTTTCAATGCTCAGAATCGTATAGTCTGCCCCTTTTTGTGCCAAACTGATTTGTGTATCAGTAATGTTTTTTTTTTTTTTTTTTTTTTTGGTTAAAAACTTTTATTGAGCAACAAAATCATGTGTACAGAGATGGGCCCACAACCGCACGGGCTGGCCGCTAAGATCAAAGCATAATGTGGTATAAAACAGTGGTCGCCACCCCGGCGGTCAGGCACAAACTGGACACAAAATGTCGCCCACAGTATGGAACAGGATAAGACAATTTTCTTATTTTAAAGCACACGAAAACGACAAACATAAAAACAAGGCGGAGGAGTAATACACAGAGAGTCAGCCCTGGAGGGGTGGGAAACCCACTAATCAGGAATACGAAGTCATAATCAGTAGGACAAGTTAAGGCGGGGGGACAGCGGGGGGGGGGGGGGGTCAATCAAGCCAAAGGACAGTACATGAAATTTCAGGAACATCAACCTAAGGTGATAAGGGAACATCAGGGGCCTCCACCAGGGGAGGAGCACAAATATCTCCGCGATAGGCGTTACACTGACTCCAGATCCTCGTCCATGCCCTAGGTCTGCCCCTAGCTGTGTAGACGGTCTTTTCGCGGAACATAGACCAGTCCATGTTTTCTTCCCACACAGAAACGGTGGGGGGCCTGTGAGAGCCCCAAAGTTGCGCTATGTCCCGCTTCGCAACCATATACCCCAGGGTCGCCCATCTGGTTTGGGCCACCGAACAATCGGTAGGTTCCCACACGTTCAACAAGCATCTCCGGGCCTCCGGCGCCAGTGCAATTCCAGTCACTTCAGCCATCACCGCAAGTATCGCAGTCCAATAGGCAGCCACCCTCGGACACTCCCAAATAATGTGAAGGAACGTAGCACTCATCCCACACCCACGCTTGCATAGGCCATCCGGGGAAAAACCCATAGCGACCAAACGAGGACCAGTTACATACACCCGGTGGAGGATCTTGAGCTGAACCAGGCGGAGACGGGCCGGAATGGCAACCTCTTTCGGAGAAGATAACGCCGATTGCCAATCCTCATCATCTAATTCCAGCCCGTCGCCGACCCACACTTCTCTAAGTCGAACGAGCAAGTCAGCGCGATTGTGAATCAGCTTCTTATAAATCAAGGAGATAGTGCTATCAGGGAGATAGCCATCCAGGATACGGTCCTCGAGGGGGGAGGACTCGGGGACGGCAGCACCGGAAGTCAGAACAGAAGTGAGGGCATGACGGACCTGTAAATATCTAAAAAATTCCCTATCACTCAGGTCATAATCATTTCGAAGGGCCTCGAAGGACCGTACCGCCCCATTCGCACACACGTCACCCACTCTACAGATTCCAATCATGTCCCAACGGTCAAACCCTTTCGTTGTCCAAAGACATCCCAGACGCTCAGATGCAAAAAGTGGAGTTGCCAGCGTCACTCGTTCATCCCACCCCAAGCTCACATTCGCAGCGTGCCACACCTTAACCGCAATCCTAGTTGGTCCCGTAAGGTGGAGCCCAGCCGACCGAGAGTAAAGCGCCCTATTAAAGTTACCACCCGGCAGTTGGAGTCTGTCCATTTCAAAGGCCGGATCCGGACCCGGGGAGTACATCGAGTGGTTAATGGCAGACAGTTGAGTAGCCCAATAATATCTCCTGATATCAGGAAGTGCTATGCCCCCGTCATACCAAGGGATGGTGAGCTTCGCAAGTGCGATACGTGGGCGCCCGTCCCAAATCAGTTGCCTTTGTAGACTCTCGACCTCTCGGAAATAAGTAGCGGGGATATCATCATAGGAATTCTGGAGTGCGTAAAGGAATCGCGGTAAGGACATCATCTTAAAAAGGGCAGCCCTGCCCAGCGGCGACAAGGGTAATTTACGCCAGCGAGCCACGTCCAGCCGCAATCTATGAAGCGGGGGAAAGAGATTATGTTCAAACCGGAGCGACGAATCCAATGTAATAAAAAAATACAAATATTTGAAACCGGACTGAACAACCTGGATGGGAAATCTATTCAGCAATGGGGGCAGGTCACCCGAAATAACATAGACACAGGATTTAGCCCAGTTTATAATCAAACCAGAATTCTTACCAAACGAGGCGAGAACGTCAAATAAGACATTCAAAGATTTACGCGGGGAAGTAAGATAAAGAAGAATGTCGTCCGCGTAAAGCGAAACACGGTCCTCAAAATCTGGGGACCAACGTATACCCTTGAGGGAAGGCTCCCAACGAATCCACGCAGCTAGCGGCTCTAATGCGAGAGCAAAAAGTAGTGGAGACAAGGGGCACCCCTGTCTGGTTCCCCTACCAAGGGGAAAGGGAGCCGACTAAGCATGGGCGGATTTTGCGGATCCACGATTCGCGGATTTAGCGGATCCACGGATCGTGGATCCGCAAAATCCGCCTATTTAGCGGATTCAGCAGATTTGCGGATTGGGGGCAGGGCTTCCTCGAGTGTGTGGGCGGGGCCAAACGGACGGGGCTTCCACGCGAGCGCACATGCCTCTTGTGTGTCTAAAAGGTCAGAGCAGCATCGATGATATATTTGGGAAGAAGGCACATCTGCCCAGCCTCCCAACGCTCAAGATTTTTTTGGGGCTGATGCATGAGTCACTGCATTTGCGCTTCAACTAGTTCCAGCGACCAAGTGTGTGTTACTATGCAATCGCGCCGAAGTGCGCAGGGGTCCCTTTAGTGAAATGTCCATCATAGTGGGTAAATGGCGGGAAGACGGTGCACACCTCGAGTGTGTGAGCGGGGCCAAACGGACGGGGCGTCCATGCGAGCATGCCTCTTGTGTGTATAAAAGGGCAGAGACCGATCAGAGCAGCAGATTAATTTTTGGGCTGATCAATGAGTCACTGAATTAAAGCTTCAACTAGGGCACCGTTGAAATAATTTACCATGGCGCCGGCAAGCTGCCAGCGCCTTCCTGCAATAGTTACTTAATTAGCTTCAACAGGAAGCTCCAACTGTTAAAATAAAGCAGGCGCTCGAGCCCCTGCTGTATCTTATCTATTAGAGCTTCCTGTCGAAGCTAATTAAGTAACCATTTGAGGATGGCGCTGGCAGCTTGCCGGCGCCATCGTAAATTATGCAGGCTTGAACTTTTGACCGCAAAATCCGCTCCGATCGCGGATTGCGGATTCTCGGTAAATCCGCGAGAGTTCGCGGATCGCGGATTTACCGAAAATCCGCAAAATCCGCGATCGGAGCGGATTTTGCGCTCATGCTTAGAGCCGACACTCGACCATTAACCACGACCTGTGCCAGGGGGTCGGTATACAGTAGCTTCACCCATCCGATGAACCCCGGGCCAAAACCAAACTTCTCAAGAGCCGCCCAAAGGTAGGGCCACTCTATCGTGTCGAAGGCCATCGAGGCGTCCAACGAGGCCAAAATGGCCGGCTCCGTCAGAAGCCCCGCCCTCGCGATGGCTCCATGAAGGCGACGTAGATTAAGGGCTGTGTTACGGTGCGGGATAAATCCGGATTGATCCGGATGAATGAAGTCACTAACGACCGTGAGGAGGCGAGTAGCCAAGAGTTTGGCAAGAACCTTAGGCTCGACATTTAACAGGGAGATGGGTCTATAAGACGAACAAAGATCCCGGGGCTTACCATCTTTAGGAATTACCACAATCGTAGCCAGGCGCTGGTCATAAGGGAGAACACCCCGCTCCCGGGACTCCAAAAACATTGTTCGAAGATAGGGCGCAATCTTATCAGGACGCAGTTTGTATAACTCGATTGGCAAACCGTTCGGGCCCAAAGCCTTGCCCGAACGGAGAGAGCGAATTGCAGTCGCGATTTCGTCCGTAGAGAACGGGGCCTCCATAAAGGACCGCTCCAAATCAGAGAGGCAGGGCAAAGCTATGTCGCGCAGCAAGAGGCGAGAGTCGTCTTCATCCCTTTCCGACACTGGGGAGTAAACCGCACGAAAATAGTCCGCAAAACATTCCACTATTTCAACCGGGTCCGTCACTCTCACACCATTCAAAGTCTGAATCACAGGCACCAGTCGATTCGCCCTCTCCTTCTTGCCCAACCAGGCAAGCAATTTCCCCGCTTTGTCTCCGACATCATACAGACGACCCTGTTGCTCTCTAAACATCATTTTGGCCGCATCTGTGACCAGAGACTTATAGGCCAATTGCTTCAGACCCAGGGCATGGAGTTTGTCACGAGTGACACTCGATTCCAGGTCAGCCTCCATCGCAAGTATTTCCATCTCAAGCTCCACCACCTCCCGATTCCTTGCCTTTTTGGTTTCAGCAATAAGAGACAGGGCCTGCCCACAAATCACAGTCTTAAAAGCCTCCCATAGGGACACCGCAGAAGAGACAGACCCCTCGTTCTCCAGAAAGTAGTTGTCCAAGGACGTAATCAATTGACCACGGGTCTCAGGGGAGGTCAGGTACCAAGGGTTGATAGGAGCCACCCGGCCCGCCGCCTCCGCCCCCACATCGAACCAGAGCCAGAGCGGAGAATGGTCTGAGATGCCCCGGGGGAGGTGCCTAATCTCGCGGACAGCCGATGACTGTTCAGCTGGCATGAGGAAGCAATCTAGTCTAGACAAACTCCCATGGGCCCCGGAGTGGAAAGTATATTGAAGTTGAGTGGGGTGCATAAGTCTCCAGCAGTCCACCAAAAGTAAGGTTAAAGATAGAGAATAATGACGTTGTGTTGATTAAACGCCAGGGCACGTAGCCTGATCGCAGATTTTGCAATGTCCAGCCAAGCTGTACAATAGAACGTAATTGGGACTGGCTGTGTTGTAACATTAGTAAGTCCTGCTCTATTATATCAATAGCAGATGATACAATACTGTCCAGTGAATATATTCTGGAGGACAGAGTCATTAACCCATTGTCCACAACAGAAAGTGATTTTTCCAAATTAATACGGTCAATTTCCAGTATTTTTTCTGCTGTTTCAATTTGCGTTTCTTTCCAAGCTTCATTGGAAGCTGCGTATATACCGGCCGCTATGAAACGTTTTTGACGCTGTTTGCGTGGTCCCATTATGAAATCACGCAAGTCAGCACCGTCTTTAAGTAAAAGTCAAGTGTTGCTTAATTTCTGCCAGTGTGGATTTCTGTAACCATTCGATGCAGAGTTTTCCTACACTGTATGTTGTAACTATCCCTGGATGTTGTCTCTGGGAGTATCTAGGGTCTGGCCTGGTCAATTTGAACCCCTGTATTTTGTTCAGGAATCTATTTTGACAGTGATTTGTGTCTGTGGGCCAGATCAACCATTTTTTCCAATCAGGATTTGTTCTGTTTTGGTTAAAAATATGTGATACGTCTATCTCAATATCTGTAGTGCTATTACTGTCAGGTGTTGGCTTTGGAATAGACGGTTTGTTTAAGTATTTAATTTTGGCTAGGCCAAGACAGGTTGTCTGTTGAATTGTGTCATTCAAGAATATAATTTGTTCTGGGATCATGCAGGCTCTAAATAATGCTTCTAAACCTTGGACCTGCCAATCTGTTGTACCCCAGATGGTTTTTGTTTCAATCTTGTTTTTCCAGAAATCAAAACCAAATGTAATAATTTTTTCATAAAATGTTTCTGAATAGATCAATTTAGTATTAGTCAGCATTGTTTTTACCCCTGTCTTATTTAACAGTTTGAAATAAAACGTTTCTGCATCACTAATGTTAAATCCTGAGAAGTACGGGATTTTCCCGAAAAATGTTTTCGAACTGCCTTTTGGTGGAGTTGCACAATGTTCCCATTGATTATTATTAAAAACATTTCTAGGTTGAGCAGATTTATGCAAGTAATGATGTGCAAAGTGATTGTAGCAGTACATTTCTTCATAATTTGATGAACCCTGTAAGTAATCATGTTCTGTAAATTTTGCTGACATAACCAAATCTGACATCATATCATTAATACTTTCAAAGTCCCAATCATCCGAGAATGTACTAGGTTTTATGAAGTCACTTAATGAAAATTTTAACTGATGTGGATATTTCAAGAGCCCAACCGGGCCATAGATTTCGCAATCCGTTTTGTCCCATGCTACCCCACCGGGTATTGGATTGGCTGTGACATTCACTGATGATAGTTCTCTTTTCTCGATGTGAGATGACTTGTGTGGCTTTAGGACCAAGTTGATGTTCTGACTTGCTGTGTCCATTGTACTGTATTTTCCCTCAATGAACTTTCCCAAACAAAGAACCATGATGAGCCAAAGCAGGAGGAAAAGTACACCTAACACAATCCAAAATTCAATCCATGGAGAAATCAGATAGGTTTCTTTGAGTTGATGAAATAGTTCTGTTACTTTGTCTTTAAAAGTTTTTGTTGTTGGCGTTTCTTCAGGTTTGCTTGGATCCTCAGAAAAGTCATCGAAATTGATGACGTAGCCTGATGCAGTTCTGTCAATTGTTGGAATCGCTTCCGGATTTTTATCTGCTTTTGGATTTTTTGTTTCTTTAGCATAGTCTGAGGCTACATCGTTGTAGACAGGTGTGTCTTGACGAACTGTTGCAATTTGGGTTTCAAGAGGCTCAAGTTCCATGGCAATGTTGCATAGTCCTTTTTTATTCACTGTAGGTTTATCAAATGTGATTAGTCTCTCAGTTTGAACCTCTTGTATTGTAGCAAGTTTTGGTGTTCTGCTACATCTTGGGAGTCCACTGGGCCTACTACTTATTATTGGCCACATGATTGTGGTTTTACCAGGTCGATGGATACAACTCGGTTCTCCTTTTTACCAGCAACGGGCGGTAGAACAACTGATCTTGTTCCGCTGACAGCTAAGACAGGTACTGCTTTTCTGTAAGAAGGCCCAAATTCCTTCTTCTTCGCGATCTTCTCTCTGACCAGATCCCCAATTTTTGGAATCCAGACAGGCCTTGTTGGGACAGGTGGTTTATCTTCAGTGGCTGTTGGCTGCTGTTTTAGCTTTACGTTGCTCAGGTCTTTTCTTGTTTCATTTAAGTCCTGTAAAATAGCCAAACGATCTTTGATATCAAAGCATTTTTCTTCTACCACTGAAGTCTGACTATCTAAGTCCTGAATATGCATTCTAGTCCCGAACAATAGTTCGTACGGACTGAAACCTTTTAGAGAATTTCTTGGCAGATTATTAAGACTACGTTGGACATTTGTTAAATGTTGGACCCACCCATCACTCGAACCTAGTACCCTCGCCGTTATAGATTGCTTTATGGCTCGGTTTTTTCTTTCCACAATCCCATTTCCCTCAGGATGGAAGGGACAAGAGTACCGCAATGCAATGCAATGCTGGTCATGGCCTCCTTATAATCTCGAGAGCTAAAAGCAGGACCCTGGTCAGAATGTAGCATGCCAATTGCGTATGTGCCGATATAGACTCGCAAATCTTTTATAACAGTTCTGGCGTCAGCCGAGCGCTGGGGTCTACATTTTTTGTGACTCTAGTCTTAAATAATATACATTGGGACGCATTTTTCCTGTTTGATCATGCGTATAGATCGCCTTATGCTCTCTAATTGGGGTCTTGGCACTACTCCGGCCGGTTCGCCACTGCGATCTCTGTTGCAGTTTGGACAGCTCATTGCAAATTTGTGTTGTTGCAAGCTCATCCCTGGCCACCAGTATTCTGATTGTAATTCTTTCAGAGATTCCTTGATCGTCTGGTGTCTTAGACCCTCACCCATGTGTGCTTCTTGAATCAAGAAGATTCTCCTGTTCGTGTTTGGAATTACTCTATCCCCCACTCCAGGGATTCAAGCAAAATGAACGGGGTTTGCATCTATTATGTATGTATAATTGAGTGGATAGTTCACGGGTAGTGCTGCACAGTCGCCTTTTGAAGACGTTTTTACCGCCAGCATTGTTTCCCCGTCTATGTATTTATCTGAACGCTTTTTTGTGGCTACGGAAGCCGGTTGAGCTCCTTCCACTGTGGCTGTGTCAGCCAATGAATTCCATGCAACGTGAACGCCATCACACTGATGACTCAGTGCATGTATCACGTGAGTCTTTTGTAGTTCTTTCTGTAAAAGAACTACTTGTTCCTAAAGCGTTTTTTGCTTGATTGTGTCACCTGTGTCATCTTTGTAACCGTTTTGAACCCAGTTCTGCAAGTCATTATTGTAAGACTTGACGCAGTAATGCGAATCGCACACTATTAGTGTCGGGAATTCGCGATCGGCAATATCGAGCACCATTTTTAAAGCTATTAATTCAGTTTGTTGACCTGAATTGTCTTTTACAGATTGAGACATTGCTACCAGTGGTCTCAATTTACCTCTGTGTCACCGGAATTTAACAATCTCGCACGTAGCATTGTAAGCTTGCTTTCCCCAAACTGAGGGTTGTGCATATCCGTCTGTATATATAACAAAGGCGTACTGTTGTAGGGGCAGAATTTCGATTGGCAGAGGATATTCTTTTTCATAGGCTAGATCTTTCAGTTTTTTCATGTTCGGGTCAAAATAGTATTTCACTTTTTCTGTAGCAAGAGAATTTTCCCATTGTATCCATTTTGGATCTAATGCCACGGTAGTTAAATTGCGTGGGCTTGTTAATGACTCAAAAGCTGATTCTGCTGTTAAGACAGTTATCCTTTTGCCTTCGGCTTGGGCTTTTTCTTTTGCTACAGCTGTTTGAACCCCATTTACAATATTTTCCGCAAGACTGAATGATTTTTCAGCTTGTGTGTACAAATGTGATTTGTAAGCTATTGGTACCGTTTCTCCCTCATTAGAGGTCAGGTACGTGAATCCGCATCTTCCTGGGATGACTCGGATTACAAGGTTGCGTGTGTTATCGCGAGTTTGCAATTTTGTTTTAGCTAACATGTCTGTTTGCAATGATCTCAAAATTTCTGTGTGTTTTTGAGTCCAATTGATTGGTTTAAAATCAGGTTTTATTAGTTCATAGAGAGGTTTAACCCTCTCTGCATAATTTAGAATGTAAGTTCTTCCGAAATTCAGGAAACCTAGTATTGATTGTAAGTTCTTCAGCGTTTTTAGTGCTTGGAGTACAGCGCATTTTTCTAAGAAATTGTTCGCTAGGCTTTTGCCTTCACTTGATAATTCATATCCTAAAAACAGGACTGTTAGATGGGCAATTCGTGACTTTTTAAAGTTGAATTTGTAACCCTCTGCAGCAAACCCAAGTATTATGGTGTTTACTCTTTTCAAGTGAGTCTCCAAGTCATCATCTGTGAGATAGATGTCATCGACATAAGATAATGCCTCATCATCCTATATTTGTAGTAACTCTGTTACCCTTGCTGAGAATAATCCTGGGCTATTCTTGAATCCCTGTGGGAGTCGACAGAAATTTTTCTGTGACCCCATTATTGAAAAAGCGGTCTAATACCTGCTTTCAGGTGCTATGTTTTGACAAAAGAATCCATTAGAGATATCTAATGTCGTCTTGTATTTTTTACGCACGATGTTATTCATTAGTGCTGCACTGTGTGAGTTTTGTACTGCAAATGTCTTGCAACATGAATTAAGGTGTCTATAGTCCAAAACTAGACGATATGAATCGTCTGTCTTGGAGACAGGAAACAAAGGATTGTTCATTTGGGAGGTGCATTTTTCAATCACCCCTTGGTATTCAAGTTGATCTAAGATCTCCCTGACTTGCTTTTTAGCTTCTTGTTTAATTGGGTACTGTCTTTGTGCAGTTGGTTGACATTTTAACTGGATTTTGTGAGGAGGAGAGTCCTCATCCCATCCTACATGATTTTTATATAATGCAGGAGCTTGGGCTACTGCCCATTTTCTTGCATATGTATATTTCTTATGTATTGGAATATGATTTGAGAAGGCAGGCATAATCATTTCTTCGCCATGTGGACACTCCCTGACAAACTCTGGTGGCCAGTCTTTCTCAGCTAAAAGGATGTCATAGCCTTTGGAAAGGTTATCCCAAAATAGACCCCTTACTTTTCTAGTCATATCTCCCTCTATACGTAATGTTATTTCATATATTTTATGAGGTATGCTAACCCTGGTATCTGCGGTTTCCACCTGAATGTATTCATTCGTGTCCACTGTCTCCAGATGATTCATCAGGATCTTGCAAGCTATTGTCACTTCTGCTGCGCTGTCTAGCATTGTCTGGGCCCACTCTCCGTTTTTCAGTTGTGTCCTCAGTATCCTCGGCATGTTTGATTATTTTAATACTGGCTACCTTCTTTTTTGGAAATTGTAATTTTTTACTTTGATGAGCAGGTTCCTTGTCTTTGGACTTGACGTGCTCTTCCCTGTGTTCTGTCCGTCCTCTTCTTTCCGATTTCTGCGAGGAAGTCTGAAAAGATCGAGAGGGACGTGTATCAATATCTTGATATCTATCAGGCTTTCTTAATTTATCCCTATCTCTAAGGTTGTATTTTTTCTCAGAGGGCTCCCTCTGGGGAGACTTGTGTCCTTGGTCTGGAGATCTTTCTCGCCGCCGAGGAGACCTTCCTCTGGACTGGAATCTTTTTTCTTTGGGAGTGGATTGCTTATTTCCATCCCAGCTCTTTTTTGGAGTGTTTAGATTATTTTTAATAAATATCTTTTCAGGATTTTCAGTTAGTTGGGGTTTTACTGGTTTCCCACCCAAACTATCTCTTCCTAGTTCTTCATAGGATTTTTCTATGATTCTGGCAAGTTCAATTGGTTGGTCTGCTATATCTGTTTCTTTCAATTTCTGGCGGATCGCCACGGATGCTGCTTCTCCTTTTATGTTGGCTAATAATATAGCCGAGACCTGCTTGAAGTCTTTCAGTAATTTCATACCCAGAGTTAAAGCAGGTTCTGGACCGTATTCATTTTGAATCTGTCTTAGTACATCTGGTATTACCGCCATGGATGGAACACCATGTGTTTTTGTGTAAATAGAAGCAAAAACTGTGCCCCAAGTGTCACAGTCCTCCACATGAGGTGCGATCCCCATTGAAAGGCAGATAGTCAGAATTCTGTGTTTCTCAGTAGGGGTAGTATCCGGAAATACTGCCTCTATTTGAGTGATTTTTTGTGCTAACCAGAATGGAATTTGTTCCCGTTTTGCGGGTGTTTTACCAAGACAGGATTGTATGTTCTGTGGTGTGATTTTGTTTGTGTTTCCATGATGAGGGGTCAGCTGTGGAATGTTAATAGCTGGTTGGACTGTTGAAGTTCGCATTACATATTGGACTAATTGTCTATGAATTTTAATTAGTTGTTTTAGCTGTGCTAAAAGTTCTGGTATTGACATTTTTTCAATGTCTGGATGTGGTGTGTAGCTGGCTAGAACCGGCCACGTTGCTCCTGGTCTACCTAGTGGACCGAGCCTGGTGATGTGATTATTATGTTTTAGTGCGCCTTTAAACCAGAGCAGGTGCTCTTGGTATTTTAATGGGATTTCACCCTCCTCGAAAGGAGTGTATTCATCCGGAGGTTCCTCTAATTTGTAATAGTGGAAGTCGTGTGTGACAGCGTTTGCTGCTGGAAAGTTTATCCATGAATAGAATGCCTCTGTCTGCCAATATTCATGGGCCTCAATTACGAATACGACTATTCCACCTCTCGGTGTTAGTCCATTTTCTATAAGTTTAAGAGTTATAGTTTTCCTTATATTGACCGGAATGAGTATAACACTCAGGTCATTTTCTTCGAGACTTGTGTCATCCGCTAGGAGTCGAGCTGCTATTCTAGCTGCTTCCCTTTCGTCTTCACTTTCTGACATCTTACTGACAGAAAGGTTTTTGTTGCAGATCAAGTTTCAAGGAAACAAAGATTAGGTGCACAATATTTTTGGAACATTGTATCCTTCATCATTGATTATACCAAAAACTATACATAGGAATCTTTTCCTACTAAGTTCCGGCGGATTTTAACCTTTTACCCACTCCAGACGTCTTTTGGAGTATTTACGGGAAAAGGGTCTGTGTGAAAAAGCACGACTGAGTTACTCTAACGTCTTGCGTTAGATTTATCGCCTTACCAAACGTTGGGCGCCATGTAGTGTAGTTCCTATATTCCCAATAGGCTTTGCGCATTGGAATAATATATTCAGCAGTGTAGACGTAGGACTGAGTTCGACTAGGTCTCTACTGACTATATTAGACTTAAGTTTTTGCCAGCTAGCTCAGAGGTCACTAGAAACTTTCTCGAAGAAACGAGGAGGAGTTTAACCTCCCTGGATAGACAAGAAGGGATTAGCCTCTGACAACCATGTAACATGACAACTTTGCCCCCTCAGAATAGGAGTGTATCTCTAGAGTCGTGTGAAAACAATAGACAGCTATTTCACTCAGTCAAGTGTGCATACTTAGTTTCACCAGAATGCAGAGAAAAGAGAGACGGGCGTTTTCAATAAAAGGTGTTATTTATTGAGCAGTCTTCTTCCTCATACAAGAGAAATGAATTGCCACAATTGCAATACTCATAGTAAAGTAAAGTGCGTACAGTAAAAGGAGGATTAAGAAATAATACTGTAAAAGCATTGATATGGTTTCTTAGCCATATGATACTTTAAAATAGATAAAATATATACATACTTATATACATTGACTAACGTACTCAAGTGGTGCTTCTAAATACGCCTACCCCGGTGTACCTGACCTAAGCCTAATACGTGGGAAGGAGTAAGTAAGTAGCAGTTTAAGTTAAGTTGGTTTTTCCAAGAATCTGAGTCAAGAATTCTCTCTAAGTTTTTAGTCAGCTCCGTACCTGGGTATTAGAAAGCAGGAGGTCTTTTATCTCTCTCTCAAGACTCGATATCCCAGTAACCCGCGAAGGTATCTGGAAACACCGGAGCTGGATTTCTCGGCAGGAGAAAAGACAGCGTCTCTCTCAGTGCGTCAAAGAGGAGGGGCAGCGTCCGTGGGCTCTCGTATCAGCTGGGCTCTCGGGCAAGTAGATAGCTGCTCTGCTCCAAAACCACCACCGTGTGTTTGCTTAAGGCAACGTTGGTATATTTATACCTGAAAGGTGCCGGGTTTGACGTAAGGTTGGACATAAGACGTCAATAAAGATGTCACTAAGAACTGGCCGTTCTTACAGTGCTTTACAGGAGTTCTAGGATGAAATCAAAACAAAAGCAAGGGGGATTTCCCAGGTTGCTGGAGGTTTGGTTTGTTTAGAGAACTCGTTGTGCTTTCTAGGGGGCCGGAAGGAAGTAGCCTTGCTTAATGTGACAGCATGTGCTACGACTAAATATGGATATGATTATTATGCCGTTGTATGGATATTAGTGATTATAACCGGACAAGGGCATAAAATAGGAATATTGGTTTAGGCTCCTGGATAAAAACACAATAGTATCTCCTTAAGTTGGGAAGAGCTAGCCCGACTCTGTCCTTAGGAAGGGTAAGATATTTATATGCCCGACGGGGTTGTACATATGACCATATAAATCTAGAGAAGGTGCGTTCCATTACCGTAAACCACTGATTAGAAAATTCTAGGCAAACTGCCCTGAATAAGTATAGTATTTTGGGAAAATACACCATTTTAATTGCATTTGCTTTCCCGATAATGGACAGTTGGAGATTGTCTAACCGTCGTAGATCCTTTTGTATTGTGTTCAGCATTGGCTTAACATTTATGTCCACAATATCCTCCAGCTTGGAGGAAATTGTGACACCCAAGTATGTCGCTCCCTTCACCACCCTAGGATCATCCATCACAATTTTTTGATTTAGAACGATTTGTGTCTTCCCTTGATTTAGCGCATAGGCAGAAACCAGCCCAAATTTCCTGGCCTCGGCCTCGATGGTCAGCATTGCTGCTGTGGGGTCTGTGGTAACTATAGCAATATCATCAGCGTATGCTAATGTTTTTGTAGCATACCCCTGTGATATAATGGGTGTTATGTTGTTATTTTTCTCCAAATAGCGAATAAAAGAATCTATATATATTGCAAAGAGCAATGGCGAGCATGAGCACCCCTGGCGAGTTCCCCTGGAGATGGTGATTTCCTTAGTTAGGCTTCCATTAACAGATACAACAGCCTTAGGATTAATATACATTTTTTGTATCGCTTGAATAAACTTGATTCGAAATCCCATCATCGCCATTGCTTTCCAGAGAAACTGCCAGGAGACCCTATCAAAGGCCTTCTCTGCATCCAAAAGGATCAGGGCCATAGGGTCTCCTGTAGTTTCTGTTCCGTCAAAAAGCGTGATAACCCTCTGAATATGATTTATCGTAGAACTTCCGGGAACAAAACCGTGCTGGCTTTTAGAGATTACTTTGTGTATTATAGGTGCTATTCGGTTTGCCAAGATTTTGGAGTATATTTTGGAATCAGCGTTTATAAGGGTTATGGGGCGATATGAACCTAGATGTTCTGGGGGTTTCCCCTTTTTATCGAAAATCACTATTTTGGCCCTGGACCAGGAACTGGGCGGTTCCCCCCCGGAGAAAATATGGATGATCAAATCCCTTAAGATATGTTTTATTTCGTCTATAAATGTGCCATAGAACTCCGAAGGGATACTATCCAGACCTGTTGCCTTCCCTTTAGGGAGGCTCTTGACAGCGGTCAATATCTCTCCCATGTTAGGGGCTTCCTCTAGTGCCTGCTGCGTATTTACCTCAAGGCTTACCCCTTCACAATTCTCTAGGTACCTTTCAATTTCGGTCGTGTCCCCATTGCCATTCTCAGTATATAGGGGTATATTATCAAGGGGTTTATCTCCGCTTTTTTGGCTTTAAAAGCCAAGAAAGCGGAGATAAAATTATCTCCCTATTACCAAGCTGTCGCTAACACCAGTTAGTGACAGCTAATAGGAGATAGCGACCATCTTGGGCCCCGCTTTGCATGTCAGTGATATTTATCACTAATGACATGCAAAGTGGGCGTGCCAAGATGTTAGCGACTGGAAACAGTCGCTAACATCGCTATCTCCTATTACCAACTTTTGGAGATATTCGCGCTAAGCGCGAATATCTCCAAAAGCTAACACCTGCCCTGAGCAGTTCTTCACCATGTTATCCAATGGGAGGTGGATAACATGGCTAAGAGCATTTGCTCGATAATGCATGTATATCGCTGACTTTTCAGCGATATTCATGCATTGCGGCCGTTTTTTATCGCATTTGCGATAAACCTTGCTAATAGCAAGGTTTATCTGCGATAAAAATCGCCGATGTGCGGCGATAATTTGTCTCTAAACAAGTTAGAGACAAAAATTATCGCTAGTTGTTGGTAATATACCCCATAGTTCTTTATAAAACCTCCAAAATGCTTGCCTAATCAGTTCTGGATCTTTTAACTGCCCTGCCACTGGGTCCTTAATATCCCTAATTAAATTAGCATTGACCTGTTGTCGCAATCGCGCCGCCAATTGATGGCCAACTTGCTCATTAACTTCATAAATTAGTTCTTTTCGTGCCGTAGCTTTCCGGATTGCCTTATCTGTAAAAATATTAGTGATTGCTGCCTTGGCTACTGCTACTTGGGCTAAGGTGCTAGAGATATCCCCAGTTGTGTCCCTATTGCCAGTGACGCTAACGAGTCCTACTTCTGCATGCATTTCCTGTGTGTATCATCAACTGTCCCCAAGAATCTCTCTCTTACGTTATGTTATTTTAATTTATAACGCGCAGGAATCGTGTCAGAAGGGGTATCTAGGCGCAAACCTTGCATTTGTTGCCTGTGCCTATTCTTACCACTGTAAATAATATTTAATATGTGGCATCTTGTGGTATCAAGAAACATGGGTTACAGGTCTCTATCAAATACAAATGTATTATCACTGTTGGCCTTTTGTGAGCGAAATCAAAATATACATAGACACATGAAGGTAATACAGCTGAAGCAAAAAGAATGTGAAAAAAATACATTAAAAAATTAACATTTATACATAATCAACAAATCCCTAGGGAGAAAAGTGAAAAAACAATGTGAGCCTTATTTTCTTGTTCCTATGCATTTGTTTTTTTGGGATTTTGCCTAATGCTGCTCGAATGAGCCACTGGTCCTTCATAGGCTTTTTTCCTGTTTCATCAAAGAGGCTTTGAGGCATATGTATAAGGAAATGACAGAGAGCGGAACTCCTGCAAATTTTTCAGTTCTACGCTCCACCATTTCCAAAACGCACGGATGCTCCATATTTACAACAACACAATGCACCCCTGTGTTTTCCCTAGCGCTGGGGCAAAAAATAGCCGCCTGGTGTCAATGCAGAAAGCATTGTACCATAGTGCAAGCAGCACACAGAGAAAAAGGAAAATAAGGAGAAAAGTATTTATCCTCGTTGCTCCAATCTAACGCCTTCTTTTCAGTAGTGTTAGTTTTTGGCGCTGCATCAGATTTACACGTCCGAGTACACCTGGGGCAGCATCTAAAAGCAATGGATGTTGCAGTGGAACACCCACAGGAACACCCATTGTATGCCCCTTTCATGCAGCTACCTGTGAGAAGGGGTACCATATTTACAAAACGGTGTGAAGCCACAAAAAGTGGCTTAAGACCACTTTGAAAATATGGTGCAGGGCACTGCTCCACCAGAACGTTAAAAAGTGACGTTCTGGTGGCACAATATCCTTGTAAATATGCCACAACATTCTTCAAAATGTGGACCCTATTTTTCCAGTAGAACATCGTATATGTTGTTTGTCTACTTACTGCTTTTTGGATCAGGGTCCCTAGTGTCTTTTTATGATTAAGTTGAATGTTTTTGCTGTAAAAAACGAGTTTGTTAGCATAATCGTTCAACTTCATCTTTAATGCCAAAATGTTGCTGTGTTCTCTTAAAAACAATCTCTTCTGGGCAAAGATAGTGGCCGAATGAGACAATGTCTCCACCCTTGTGTGTATTTTTGGCCAAATAGTGCTCTTTTTTGGATCCAAGAGCATGAGCCTTTATTCTGCTAAATGCTTTTAAAGAAGCGCCATCACATTTAGTTTAAACGACATCAAGACTTGCTGATAGTGATAATAGCTATTAAATATTTACCAAAAAAAGAAGCAAATTACACACAGAACTACCATGGTAGTCCTAGACGTTATTATTATATTGTAAAGCACATACATGTGGAAGCTCTCAATTGTCCTTCCAGTGTGTTTCATAAATGAAAATAAAAAGGTTCAAAGGTTAGTATTCAATGATGTCTTTTCATATATTAGAGCCTAAAGTACATCCGGGAGGGTCGGATCCATGTCAGATTTACAGTATACCAATAGCAGACAAATTTGCATATGCATTTGTAAAACCCAAATGGAATCCAACCCAACGCCGTTTTCATCTATTTTACACTTAAATGAATACAAGAGCTTAGAACTCACTTAAAACCAGAAGCCAGATACATTGCTAAGCAATTTAAAAGTGCAATCACACCAGAAAAATTAAATGTTCTAATAGTTTGGAGGCTTAATTTATGAGGCCTTTACGCTGCCATTGCGTCACTTTTGTGACTCTGTGGCTGCGTAAAAAATATGCCACACTGGGCCATATTTACCAAATGACGCATCAAGGCAGATGCGTCACTTTGTAAACCCTGCTCTACATTGTACCTGAGACAGGTGTAATGTATGCAGGGTGGGTGTCTGTAGGAAACTGGCTCTATATATACTACACCAAAGTGAGGTATAGTGTGTATAGAGTTCAGGTGACCCCAGAGGTAGGCAGAGGTTAACGTTAGATAGAACCTTACTCTCTATTTGTGGTAGAGTGGTCGAGCAGTAAGGCAGTATTAGAGGACAATATTAAGCATTATATGTACACACTCAGTCAGCAAATGAATTCACACACTCAAGGACTGAACTCTAGACCAATTGTTTTGTAAACAAAATATACTGTTGTTTTATTTTTAGAACCAAGCAAGCATTAAATACTTTACAGTAATAAGTTGCTGAGTGTAGAACAGTTTGAAAATGCAATATGAATTGTACTTTGTTTGATTTACAGGGGATGCAGTAGATTGCAATACTTAGCAAATACAGTACATTGAAATGAATAGGCTTTTTCAGTAAATTACAGGTAAGTTACTTTTTACGTTACTTTTCTAACTCAGTGCTGGATACCAAGATTCAGCACTGTGACATTTCCTGCAAACAGGTAAGTAAATACGTTTTGGTTATTCGTGCAATTTTTAAAGAATATTATTAGATTTCAAAACTCCAAACTTTTTGGAAGAAAATTGTCTATGTTATCCTATGGAGGAAAAACAGGTTATCTGTTCACAGGTAAGTTATCGATTGTGGGTGTTAAGGCTCTGGGGTTAGACTCAGGTGTCCCCCAGGGTCAGTGATGCACTCTTGTAACACCCTCAGTGGTGCTAGGGCGGCCGGGTGCAGAGTGTTGAGGCCCAATGTTATCCAATGGGGAATAGGGGGCCTCCGGTAGATGGCTGCAGGCAAGCAGGCCACTGGGTTGTGGGAGCAAAGCTCTTAGGGTTTAGGTCAGGGCAAATGGGGAACAAAGTAGCACAAAAGGTGCACCCTCAGCGACACTGGGACGGCGAGTGCAGAGTGCTGTTTCGACGTCGGCTGCCTGTTGTTTTCTATGGAGAACCTCCGGTTTGCAAAAACACTGCAGGCAGGGAGACAAAAGACTTCTGGGTGCGACCACCAATTTGAGAGGTAGGTTTAAAAGTTAAGGGTTGGTTAGGCACTGTTGGTTTAGGCACACAAGGCCGTGGGGCGTCGGGTGCAAGGGTGTCTTTTGGGTTCGGATCTTCTTACCAGCTCCTGGTCGCGGTTAGGGGGGGCCTTCTGGATTTACACTGCAGGCATCGGTTGGAGGCTAGAGGCAGGTCAGGGGTTGCCGAATCTCGCTTCAGGATCGCTGTGGTGACCTCCTCGTGGTGTTTTTCTACTAGAGCTCCGGCCAGGTTCGGCATGTGCAGAGTGGGCTGGATTTGAGGTTTCCGGCTTCTGCCAGAGGTTGCAGTTGAACAAATCCGGTGTTCACGAGAGAAGCAGTCTTTGGAAGTGAAGGCAGGCAGGTTCTCCGGTGTTTTCAAGGTTTCTGGCTGCAGGACACACCAGGATTTCACAGGAGCAGGTTCGAGGGGAGGCACGCCTATAGGGCTGGGGCCAAGTCAGTGGGCATCGTCTTCTTGTTAGCTGGCTGCAAGGCTATTCGTTCCTTCTTCTTCTTTTCTTCTTGTCGTTTCTGGATCTGAGGAAGCAAGCTTCAGGGTACCCCCTAAATACTAGATTTAGGGATGTTCCAGGTAGGTATAGGGCAGGGACCAATGGGTCCCTTCCCTGGTGTGGGTACAACCCCTATCATGCCACCCTCCAGTGGAAGGGGGGCAGGAGCCTGTCCCTGGTTAGTTGGGTCCTCAAGATGGCGGGGACTCAGAGTTGTGCTTTACCTCGCCTCCCCCACCTAAGGGGTGGAGTTGGAAGAGGTGGCACACCTCTTTCCCTCACTTGTTTTTCCCGCCAGCTCTCCTGCCCAAAGTGCGGGGTAGAACCAGTGGGGACCAGTTGCTGAAAGCAACAAATGGTCTGGGGAGGCTCTCAAAGTGGCATGCCTTTGAAGCTTTCCCTTCTTGAACCCTGCACATCCTGAGGGAGGAAGCTTGGCACCTCGTCCCAGGATGTGCATTGTTTCAGGCCCCAGAGAGCAGCAGGCTGTCGACCCAGGGGTCCAGAATCATGTCTGGTGGTAGCAGCTGAAAGCAGCCACTCAGCCTTGACACTAGTGGTGGGTTTGTTTTCAGGGGGCATCTCTGAGATGCCCTCTGTGTGCATTTTTCATTAAATCCCACACAGTCATCTTTGTGGGTTTAATGTGGTGAGAAGTTTGATACCCAACTTCTCTGTTTTCAGTGTAGCCATTATGGTGCTGTGGAGTGTATATTGACAAGCTCCCAGCACCATATACTCTTAATGGCAGCACTGCACTAACAATGTCTAAGAATGGACTTAGACACTGTAGGGGTACAGGGCTCATGCACCTGTACTCTCACCACTGGCATAGGGCACCCAGCTAGAGGGGTGACTGATCTATGCCAGGGCAGTGGGTTGAAGGCATCGCACACAGGGATGTGTGCCATATCGACTCTTTACTTTGTTCTGCGCCAAAACACGCAGCCTGCAGGGCCTCTAAGGGTGGCACAATAAGTGCTGCAGCCCTTAGAGGTCTTCCCTGGTCACAGTGCCCTGGGTACCTCTGGTGCCATTTACCAGGGGCTGACCTGTGGCCAGAGATGCCTATTGGGTTCGTTTTGGGGAAAGAACACAGGCCCTGGGAACCTGATTGGCAGGGATCCAGGCCAAACCAAGAAAAAGTGCATCAGTAGTCCGGCAAAAAGTGGGGGGTTACTTCAACAGAAACCCACTTTCCTACAGTGTCCCAAAGCAGAAAAGCCTTGTAGAAATGGCGCAGTGAAATCGATAAGATTTCACTGTACCTCGTCTATGGCGTCAGTGCCTCAAATCCTTACACCTTCTTGAATCAGGCATAAGGGGTGACGCAGTGGCTTACACACGGGGCTTGCCCCATGTGAAATGACACATTGCTGGAGTTGCGTCTGTTTTCAAGCACACTCTAGCAATACGCCATTTATGCGCCTACAGATACATCAGGATTACTGCAGTATCTGTAAATCCTTGTGATATGGAGCACCATACTGTAAATAGGGCGCATCCATGGTGTCACAAGGAGGGCGCACAGAAAAGTGTGGCATCGCTGTTTTCCCCTAGCTATGTGACACTTTTCATAAAAAAGGCCCTGTGTTTTAAAAAACAGCTACCTTTTTGAAACACCGCACAATTTCACTACTCAGTTGCATCATGCTAAAGGCTAAAAAAGAGACATATACTGTGCGCTGTTCCCTTTTACTTGCTCTTTGATCAACAGACCCCATAGTAATAAGGCTATCAAGTTTAGATTAAATGGTTTCGCAGAGCTACTGGAATTACGTAGTGGGGTGGACCCAATTATGCAGCAGCGTTGACTAAATTATCTAACAAGAAAAGGTAAATTATGCAGCATAACATGGTATATTTATATTATTACTAAATTATTTTTTGTCATTTTTTGTACGTTACCACCGTCTGCTTTAACCTATTAGCGCCAATTCACAACAAAATACTGCAGTAAGCAGCAGAAAGTTGAACAATTTACCTTTGGGAAGGACCTTCCAATGCGGAGCAACAAGTGTTGCCACATTCATAGTAACTTTTGATCTGTATGAGCCTGAAAAAAAAATTCTCTTAAAATCTGCAGATTATACAGCATATGATGTATTATGTGGTAAATCCAGTAAATACATAAATATGGGGAAAATGCTGAAGCCTCAAAATCACATAATAAGAGTGTCCCTGCTTAGGTGAAATGATTTTGCCACTTTTATCTCCTGCTACCCCAGGCAAATGTCTTAGTATCCCAAATGATATGTCCAGGCCTACCTCTCACTATTAAATGGAAAGATGCCTAGCAGATCACTGGCTTTCTTAGAGTTTTACCATGTATGTCCCAACATAGAATTGGCTGCTGCTTACCTCCACTAATTGTTTGTTTTTCTTTTTCACGGTTCAAGGTTGACAACCCGGATGTGGAATTATATGGCGCCATTGCTGCTCAGGTAAGGGCCAGCATCCTGAACTCCTTAGTCATACAGCTCCCCACCTTAGTCTCACTCTATCCTCTCACTGTCATTGGCAACCCTTAGCTGCAGAGACAAACGTTTTACAACTGTATGTGGGGTGGCAGAGGGGGCTGCACTTGTAGTCACACAGGGCACTTCGAGGGTTAGTAGCTGAAAGGAGCTGCATACAGTTTGGAAGGAAGTGCTATCCAGCTCTGAGGAGTGATGCTATTGAAGGGGGTGGATGGGGTTGGGCTGTCACACAAGCAGCTGTGCCGGGTTGGGATGTCTTCATGGAATCTGTACTCCAGGGGTAGATGCTGGAATTCTCTGGCTGCACCCCTAGTGGTAGCGATATGTACATCGGGGCAGATTTATGATGACTGGCGCATCCCCAGGGATGCGCCAGTCATATTGCGCCACTGCTCCGCCACCCATGGTGCGCCGCATTTACAATGCGGCGCACCATGGGGCAAAAACGGCACAGATGCGTGACGCATCTGTGCCGTAAAGGCGGCGCATTGCTGGAGTTGCGTCGCAAGTGCGACGCAGCTCCAGCAAGGCTCGGGGGTGCCCTATCTGACCAATGCTGTGTCAAGACCTACGCCTGCTTCAAGCAGGCGCAGGGTTTTGACGCAGCATTGGCCTGAAAGTGACTGAGTGAAATCTCATAGATTTCACTCAGCCACTTTTGCGAGGCGCACCTGCCCCGGAACGCCCACCCTGCACCGGAACGCCCACATGTGGCGCAGGGCTTTACAATGTGACGCATCTGCCTAGATGCGTCACGTTGTAAATGGGTCGTAGGGATGCGCCTCGTTTACGCCGCAGTTGCGTGACGTAAACGTGGCGCATTCCCATCATAAATCTGCCCCATCCAGTCCAGGGTTGGCAGTTATTTCCAGTTCTATTATTGGAAGTGTAGTCCTCTCTTAGTCATGAACTGGAGGGGGCGGAAATTCAATTGTATTGGTCTCTGAAGTCAGAGTGCTTTCCAGGAGACAGATTGAATACCAGGAAAAACTTCTAGGGGCCAATTACGATGGTCGGAGCCTTCGGGCTGCATCGCAATTGGACGCTCGGTTTTCTTTCCGACCGCCTAATTACAATGCTGGCGATCGGAAACTAAACCAGCCACTCATTCCGGATGGCTCAAGGAGGTCGGTCGAGACCACTGACCGGAAGTCGGTCGGTCTAAGGACTGAGACGGTATTGGACGGATTTAAGTCCGCCCAACATCCTAATTAGCACCCTAATGTATTAACGATTGTGGGAAATTGCTTTCTTTCTATTGGCCGGATGTCAGAAATACCCTCTTTTTCTATTTGCTAGATGACAGCAGTCGCTTCCTTTTATTACCCAATAATAGGAACCCATTTAATGTTTTTCTCTATATGCCATGGACTGATTTTCTTTCATTGGTTGATGGTCAGATTCCTCTTTTCTTCTACTGGCTGAATAACTTGAATCAGATTCAAAAACTTAAAATGCAGTTGCAATTGTGCGTCTTATGAGGCATCAGCTAATGGAGTGTTTTCATTTTGTATTTCAGGGTCCGCCTCTTTTAATGGGATATCCAGGGCCCCCGGGGCCCCCTGGTCCTCCTGGCCCACCTGGAGTTGTATATCTAAATGTAAGACTTTCCATTTATACAGTTGCTTGTTTTCTCCAACCTGCGAGACAGATATGAGAGCCTGCGAATCTATATCCGATCCATGAGGGATAAAGGTCATGGCGCCCTTGCTCTGATTGGTACTGATCATTGGCTTTAGACAGTATAAACAGCTAGCTCTAGTGAGAAAAAGGAAGGCAAGGTATACGTTTAGTGCTGAGGCAGCTGGAGGGGCCCCAGGAGGGGAAGTATAGAAGCCCAATAGCAAATCTGTCCATGCAAAAGAGCAATTTTCATACTTTTCAGTATACTGTATCCAAAGGGATAGGAACTTTGAGGTTTCAAAAATATTTAGCCTAGCCAAGGCATCACAGGAACCCACGTCACATGACCACTTAATGTTGATATCACACAAATTATATCACATGACATGTTAACCATCTACAGGTTAAAAATGTTGTGGTCCAACCCTGATGATGTTCTGGCAAATTACAGGTGCAAGCTTCAGGGCCATAGCAGAATACCATAGCAGCATAGGGAATAATGATGCATGACCATGTAAGGAAAGACTTAGGGATGGATGGAGTGGAGTGAGCACTCCTGCTGCAGGATACAAACAGGTATCCACCATCTAAACTGACTGGCAGAAATATACTTGTTTACTCTTCTCAGCTGGATACAATGTAAAGCTGCGAGCATTGTTCTATATGGATTACCAATAAGTGTGGATGTCCAGTTAGCAATCCTCTGGACTCAGTGCTCTTTCCCTGTGCAGTTTACTGTACTTTGTCTGGTTAACCACTGTTCCCCAGAGTTGACCCTGGTTCCCCAAGTGGACTTGCAGCCCCTCTGATGAAATTGAAGACCTGGCTGTGCAGGTTGAAGGATCTTTTCCTGTTGTCCCCCATGAGCACAAGTCTCTTACGTCTTTCCGGACTGTGAGGGCAGTCTGTGACGACCTGATTTGGTCACTTGACAGGGTGTACCACCATTATTCCAAATACAATGTATCGCACTTTCTATGCATGTCCCCAATCAGCGCTGACAGATTCCTACACGAACATTAACTCAGCTGCTGATGCATACATGTAGTGTCTCCGTGTCACGTGCCACACTTTCAGTGGGTCTTGACATGTTAGGTACAACACTTTTCATGCTTGCATTTTTTGATCAGTGATAAAAGCAAAGCGGATCTATGAGTCCCAGAATGCAATGTCCAGTTGACAAAAATGCCAAGACTTGTTGAAAGTGTCATACATCACGTGGACGCGTTTCGTAACAATACTGAGGGGCATATTACCAAACAGGATGATAGGCAATTATCGCCGCTTTAGCGGCCGTTTTCGTCCGCTAAGCGGCGATAATTCTATCGCTCTATTAGCAAGCTGTCGCTAACAGCAGTTAGCAACAGCTTTAGGCGATAGCGAGCGGTTTGGTCCCGTTTTGTATGTCAGCGATATTTATCGCTAATGACATGCAAAGTGGGCGTACCCAACCTGTTAGCGATTGAAATCAGTCGCTAATGTCGCTATCGCCTATTAGCAAGGCAGGCGTAGCGATGGAAATATTCCCGCTATCGCCAAAAACTAACGCCTGCTCTGACCAGTTCTTAGCCATGTTATCCCATGGGAGGTGGATAACATGGCTAAGAGCATTTTGTCGCTAATGCATGAATATCGCTGTATTCTCAGCGATATTCATGCTATCGCCGGAAAATGTATTGCTTTGGAGATAAACGTTGCTAATAGCACATTATCTCAGCGATAATTTCCGGCGATGCTTAGCGATAAAAAATTTGTTGCTAAGCCTAGTTAGCTATAAATATCGCTAATTGTTGGTAATATGCCCCTGAGACTTGCAACAGGGCAGATGGCGTATTTGTTTTATGGACTGAGAGGGATGTTCATTTTCATGAAAACATGAAAACATTTCTGTGACCTGCTAACACAAACTAATGTTATTTTATACTTTCGAAACGTGCAATCACAGTTTTCGAAACATATTGTGATTCCCCGCAGTGAGAGAACATTCAATGACACCTTTATTTTATACATACCCTGAATTTAAACCTACCTTACCGGTGTAGAGTGTGTGTTCCCCAATCGCCGGCCAGGATACATTTCTAGGCTGTGTAGCAGTTAGCCGGTGCCATGCACTGAATGGCCACCAGATGCCGCTGCTGTGCCTCAATTTATCTGCTCCTTCCAAGAGAGGGTTAACGGAGGCTCTGGCCTGATAAAACATTTTTGACAGATGCTTGTCATTGGGAGTAGCGTAAGTAAGGCACTGCTCGGTGAAGCCTCTTTCCGCCACCGTATTAAGAAAGCAGATTTGCAAAGATGGAAATATGTAGCTACGCCATTTGTGCTTATTTGTTGTGTTGTATTTTGCTAACGTGGTGATGTGTTGTTGCCTTTTGATTTGTTTTTTGTGCTGCAGTTTTTTTTTTGCATTATTGCGTTGGGTTTTTGTTACATTGCACTGTGGTTGTTGGTTTGCGTATTTTTTTCAGTGTATTGTTGTGCTGTCTCCTGTTATGGTTTTATTGCACTGCGTTGCTTGTTGTTATATTATTGTGGAGTGTTCTGTTACTTGTGTACTTTGAAAGATTTCAACTAATACTGCTAAATTTCCAACTAAAATGAATACAGCTCTAGTCACAATCAAGTGTAGACAGCCGACCAGAGGTCTAAATGTCAAGTCACATGGTTTGTTTTGTATTGCGCTGCACAGCATGCAGCGCTGTTAAAACGTACTTTGGGGGCAATGGAAGATCAAGTAAAGGAGGGAGAGATTTGTGCGTGTGTTTATCTTTGAGTTTTTTTAAAGCACTACATGTCACCTTGCATATTACACACCACTAATTCCCTGTCTAGGAATATGTCTTTTCAAAGCTTCATGCCTATATCACAAAACTATTTATAATGGCGAGGGCTTGTGTCATATGGCCTCGCTGTCCTCCTGGTAAGAGAGAGATGTGGCGCAGCGGCCAGAGCAACTGTCTCCCGAGCACAGGGCTCACGGTTTGATCCCCGGCGGCAGCTCAGCTCTGCGTCATGTGACTCTGGGCAATAGCTTGCTTCATTTCTCAGACGGCCTCAGCGCCTGGATACCCTTAGGGGTGATAAGATTGCGCTTTACAAATCTGGAATTAACTATTGTATCACACCCTCATCTTCGTAGGGCTGCTTGTCTAGTAGAGGTGCAAACAACAGGTGATGGACAGAATGCAGAACAATGTCATACATTCACCCCAGCACAGAGATCTGGGCCTAAATCCATCGTTTTTTTGCTCACCATGCCATTCCAGTTTGAACGCAGCCATATGCAAATCATTCTTGACCCTGTGCACCCATGGGAACAGTCCAGCCCGTACTGCCAAGCCAGGTCCTCCCTGGACTGGAAACAAGCATCCAAGGACCGGTTTCGGGCTTTCAGCCCTCATCAGCCTGGATAGCTTGATTCCTGTGGCATGGAGAGCACGGGATTCACGTCTGAGCATACCCGTCCGACTCGGGGTGACAAATGCAAAAACAACAGGTGATTGACAGAATGCAGAACAATGTTCTACATTCACCCCAGTACAGAGATCTGGGCCTAAATCTATAGTTTTTTTGCTCACCATGCCATTCCAGTTTAAACCCAGCCATATGCAAATCAGTCCTGACCCTGTGCCCCATGGGAACAGTCCAGCCCGAACTGACATGACAGGTCCTCCCTGGACTGGAAACAAGCATCCAAGGACCAGTTTTGGGCTTTCAGCCCTCATCATCCTGGATAGCTTGATTCCAGTGGCATGGAGAGCACGGGACGCACATCTGAGCATACCCGTCCCACTCGGGGTGACAAATGCAAAAACAACAGGTGATGGACAGAAAGCAGAACAATATCATACATTCAACCCAGTACAGAGATCTGGGCCTAAATCCATCATTTTTTTGCTCACCATGCCATTCCAGTTTGAACCCATCCATATGCAAATCAGTCCTGACCCTGTGCCCCATCGGAAATGTCCAGCCCGAACTGACAAGCCAGGTTCCCTGGACTGGAAACAAGCATCCAAGGACCGGTTTCGGGCTTTCAGCCCTCATCAGCCTGGATAGCTTGATTCCAGTGGCATTGGAGAGCACGGGACTGACGTCTGAGCATACACGTCCCACTCGGGGTGACAAATGCAATCACAAAAGGTGATGGACAGAATTCAGAACAATGTCATACATTCACCCCAGTACAGAGATCTGGGCCTAAATCCATTGTTTCTTTGCTCACCATGCCATTCCAGATTGTACCCAGCCAAACCCTATGTGGGAAGGGTATACCCAGATGTGGGTCCCTTGCTCACTAAGCCACTGGAGTCAAGTTATCCTGGCTGATGAAGGCTGATAGCCAGAAACCGGTCCTAGGATGCTTGATTCAGGTTCAAGGAAAAACATGGCTTGGCAGTTCGGTCTGGACTGTTCCCATGAGGCACAGGGTCAAGACTGATTTGCATATAGCCATGTCTGAACTGGGGTGGCTTGGTGAGCAAAATAACGATGGATTAAACCCAGATCTGTGACTGGGGGTGAATGTTTTGCCAGTGTGCAACATTCCGTCCATCATCTTGTGTGTTTTGCTGTTCACCCTATGTGGGAAGTGTATGCCCAGACATGGGTCCCTTGCTCACTAAGCCACTGGAGTCAAGCTATCCTGGCTGATGAAGGCTGATAGTCAGAAACCGGTCCTAGGATGCTTGATTCCGGTCCAGGGAAGACATGGCTTGGCAGTTCAGTCTGGATTGTTCCCATGAGGCACAGGGTCAAGACTGATTTGCATATGGCCATGTCTGAACTGGGGTGGCTTGGTGAGCAAAATAATGATGGATTAAACCCAGATCTGTGACTGGGGGTGAATATT
Source organism: Lissotriton helveticus (assembly GCF_964261635.1). Lineage (NCBI taxonomy): Eukaryota > Metazoa > Chordata > Amphibia > Caudata > Salamandridae > Lissotriton > Lissotriton helveticus. The sequence goes on from NC_136065.1 coordinate 1,921,275,872, forward strand.
TTGCCATTGTGCAACATTCCGTCCATCATCTTGTGTGTGTTTTTCTATTCACCCTATGTGGGAAGGTTATGCCCAGATGTGGGTACCTTGCTCACTAAGCCACTGGAGTCAAGCTATCCTGGCTGATGAAGCCTGATAGCCAGAACCTATCCTAGGATGCTTTATTCCGGTCCAGGGAAGACATGGCTGGGCAGTTCGGTCTGGACTGTTCCCATGAGGCACAGGGTCAAGACTGATTTGCATATGGCCATTTCTGAACTCTGGTGGCTTGGTGAGCAAAATAACGATGGATTAAACCCAGATCTGTGACTGGGGTGAATGTTTTGCCATTGTGCAACATTCCGTCCATCATCTTGTGTGTTTTGTTGTCTAGTAGAGGTGCCAAAATTGAAAGAGAGAGGTTGTGGCCTAACGGCTAGGGTGTTGGACCTTGAAATTGGGGGAACCGAGTCCGAGTCTCGGCAGGGACGCTCAAAATCCTGTGATTCTGGGTAATTCACTCAATATCCCAGTGCCTCATAAAATGAATGTGTCCTTTGTAACGCAACGAGTGCTCATTTAAATCGCTTTGATACCGTCGGGTCGAGTTCACACTATATGAGACTCCCCCCAAAAAGTAGTAATTATGGTTAGTGCCTGGACAGTGATGCCACTGCTTTTACCTGCCGAAAGCAGCCTGACTGTTCCTGATGTTGCTCGAGGCTAGGCCCTCACCCGTGTCAAAAGTAGTCTTACTAAAGGTGGATTTCAGTGACAGTACTTTAAGGAATCTCCTAGTTACTTTTAAACTTGTGATTTGGTTGCAGAGAGTACTCCCTGTCCGCCCTCGGCCACACTGCAAGGAGCCGGTAAGTTTTATACTTACAATTGCTGAAGGGAAGGAGAACAGCAACAAACACTACTTGGCACTATTCTAAGTTCTTTCCATGTTTTCTTTCCTGCAGGTGACCCGAAGTGAACCGTCAGACTCAGGTAGGACCAAGCAACATGTGCAATGTGTTTGTAAACCTTGAAGCCGCGCTTTAAGTGTTATTGCCGTGCTCATTCACAGCGTGAACAACAGTTAATGCCTGCTGTTAAGGGCCTTAACCAAAGGCGAAGGCGCGTAGTGAGGCAAAAGCGAAAACTACAGCTGTTAAGGCCTGACTCCCCTTGGGCAACAAGTGGGCAAGCGCCCACCTGACTAAGCATAATGGACCAAAGGGCAATTAACAGCTTATTAGCAAGAAGGCAATTAGCCAATTAGCATTGCCACCCACCTCAGACAGACAGACTTGCCCCTTTCTCTGACTGCTACATGTCCATGCCTCACCCTCGCACTGAGCTTAAAATGCAGATAAACACCAGGGGTGCATGCCAGCGTGCTAAGCATGTATGTATCTCAGTCAGTTGCACCATTCCGTGCCAATGTGGCATTCAGAACAGGTGTCAATAACAGCAAATAAGCACAACTCAAGTTTCACTCTGACTTACACATCAGCAGTCGGATTGGTTACATCATCACAGTCCTTCCAAGGCATCGACAGGGTTTGCTCCTAATAGCACTCCCTAATTTGCTGGGCAGCTGCAACTTTATGATGAAATATGAATTTTATAAGGCCAGGACTAGTGAACATGTTTTTGCACGCGTTTACTGATTTTAAATCCCTGCGAAACTCCACTAGTGATGCCTGGATTATTTACCAGCAGTGTTCATTACACCACGCCCTACACATTCCTCATCTCAGTCCTTAGAAATGAGAATCGTACCCTACAAGGGACAGAAGCAGGGCACAAGTCCTAAAAAAATAAGTGGGGGGACGCTTCAAGTTAGGTGGTGTCCCCGGAAGTGACGTCATAACAGGAAGTGACGTCACGAAATTTGCCGGTCTCCGTCTGAAATGCGTGAATACATACAATAAACACGTAGAGGTATAATACTGCAATAAGTGGCAGTCACTCAAAACACAAGAACACACCCGTTCTTCGGATTACAGGGTTCTTACAGACTCGGGCGTAGGCACTACGGGCATATGTCGGTGTCCCTGAAAGTGACATGCTCGGCGTGTTGACAGCGCAGCTCTTGAAGCCTTGGCGCCTCTGCGCCTCGGCTGTGCTCTGAGAAAGGCTGGCAAGGGGAGGGCGCGAGGTGGAAGGGGAGATTAGTCTGAGGCTCGGGTGCATTTGAAAGGCTATAATTCACGTGCAGGTGCAGTCTCGGGTACCGCTCCATCATTTGGGGAGGGGGGACGGCGTCCACCCGGTAAAAGCCCGGTAAAATAAGTGGGGGGACGCCGTCCACCCGCGTGGTACCCCGACTCGAGCCCTGGACAGAAGTCTATCAAGCAAAACTTAAAAACAAACAATAAGACCAGACCCAAGGCACACCCCCTTAGCTATCCATAAAAACCCTTGGGGCAGTCGTAGCTGGCAGCATTAGATAGTGGTGGGGGCGGCCAAACGGGTGGTAGGTAACCCTGGTCGTAGTTCGTGAAGTAGCGCTACGCGTAGCTACGTGAAGTGAACTTAGCACTAAGTGAGCTACGTGTAGCTACGCGAACTGCGTAGTGCATTGTGCAAAATGCTGTTTGCACTGATTGAACAGTGCCGGATGCTTGTCCCCACTGTGCAATCAGTGCAAACTGCATCTTGCACAGTAACACTTTGCTGGGGCAGCTGTGCGCTCTAGAAATTTTAATAACATAACATAACATAACAAGCGGTTGTTTTCTGCCATTTGAGTAGATTTCCACTCGAGCGGCAGCTTTCTCAACGCGGACTGGTAGTTTCTCATTGCGAGCGGTCGCGAGCATATACGACCACTCGCAATGAGAAACCTGACCTCCCCGCATTGAGAATCTCGCCGGGAGGTTTATTTTCCACGCTCGTGATTTGCAACTTGATGTTGCTGATCGGGAACGAGGAAAAAGTCTCGCCGGGATGTCATTTTGCTTGCTCGTGGTCGCCAACTTGACTTTGAGGACTTGAAACAAGCAAGAAATGACCGCTGCCCTACGCTACGCGTTTGCACTGCGCTACGTGCAATTTGTGTAGTGCGAAGTAGCGCAAACTACGCGAGCGTAGCGTAGTGCTTCACCCAGGGCTAATGGTGGGTGGGTGACTGTACACATTTAATAAATAAAGAAATAAATAGGCACTTACCTGACAAACGTTCTCCTCGCTCCAGTCCAATTTTTTCTTCTCGCTCTGCCTCCAGCATGAGATCCTCAACAACTCCCCTAACCAATCCTGGCGTTGCTCTCAAGGTGTTAACCAGCATGAGAGCAGTGCCAGGATTGGAGGGCGCAGCCTTTCTCAGTGCTCCCAAGGGCACTGGAGGCCTGGACTAAGATAGTTGGGTTAGAGGTGTCAAAGTGCGCATGTCTGGCTGGCCATTGTAAGACGGCTGGCCAACGGGACAAGCTCACTTTGAACAGCTCAGGCAGCCCACACTCCTCCTTGCTATTGTGACTCAGCAGGCCCCGCCCCGTCCTGACTCACGGTTTGGGACAGGTGGATGGAAAATATAATGTTAATAATTTAACTTCATTACCATTTTATTTTTCATCTGTGGGCCTTTTTGGGGCATTTTGGTTAGTGGGGCGACACTCCTCTGCTCAAATGGAGGAGCCGCCCCTGCCTTGGAGGTCTACCTCACTTCCTCCAAAAGCCCCAGAGGTACTACGCTTAGGGCACACGCCACCTTCAGGAGGGAGAGTGATGGGCAGGACTGTGCTGAGGAAAAGTAGGATGCAGTGTCAAGAAGATTGCCAGTAGGTAATCCGGGTCTTAACATAGTCAACTCATCATCATCACAGTCATTAGAAATGAAGACGAAACAAGCATGTGATTGGTGCACTCCTTGGCACATCATTATTAAAATAGACTTGTGAATCAACATGGCCGTCTTTAATGGAACAAACTGGGTTCAACGAATAGAAACAAACATCCTACAAAACAAGCTACTAAACATGAGTTAACAGATGTTTTCAGACTTAATACTGCTTTCTCCACTGGAGCTTCAGAAACATCCAAATATTAAAGTGAACTAAAGGTATAAGGTGAGTTGCATGTGGCTGCCTTGCAAATATATGACAGGGAGATCATTTACATTCTGCCCATAAACCAGCCACACTGCTTGCTGACCACCCTTAAAGAGAATAGGGAACGGGAACAGACTAGCAACAGGGTAGGATGAACAGTAGCAATAGCAACAACAGACCAGATGAAAAACATAAAGACGTGGGGCCTCATTTACAACCCCATTGCTCCGTCAGTGCATCACTTTTTTGACGCACCAGCAACGCAATGGGCTTGCCCATATTTACTAGGTCACATAAAGTCACCTTGCATGGCTTTTCATGGCCTTGTAAATATGGGCCCCTTTCACGTATCATCTGCGTGACAGAGGCATTCCATGGGTGTTTCTGTGGGTGTTCCCACGCAACATCCATGGAACCTGACACATTCCCAGATTTCCGATGTTTTGTAAAGCTGGGAATGCGTCAGAATCTTACACCTCCCTAGTGGAGGCATAGGAGTGACACAACGAGGAGAAATACATGGATTTCTCCTTGTTTTGTCCTCTTTCTATGTGTGCTGCATGCATAGAAAGAGGAAAATACCATGTGTAATTGTTTATGTGAAGGAAGGTGTACCTTTCTCACAATGCAGGCACCATTGCAACATGATGTAATGATGCCTGCGTTGGCGCACGGCCGCTGTTTGTGCACCAGCACAGAGGAGAGGGACAGGAATGCACCATATCTTGTAAATACGCTGCATTCCCTGCCCTTATATTTTGACGCATGACAGCGTAGCAGGAAGGCTTTCTGTGCTGCCATGCTTCAAGATATAGTAAATGAGGCTTTTGGTCTTTGTGAAAGATACTGTACAAGAAATATACAATTTTACTGCTCTCCCAATGTCAAAACAGTGAGATGCTGTCCACCTGGGCTAGAATGACTAGATTCCAGAGTAAAAAGGACACTATCCTGAGCTAAATAGAACCTGGACAGAGTATTTTCTTTAACACCTTCAGCGCGGCGCGAATTTTCGCGCTGTGCTGAAGGTTCTAAAAAACGGGCGGGGCCGTGACGGAACGGTTCCGTCATAAGCACAGCCCAACCGGCGCTCATGACGGAACCGTTCCGTCACAAGCATCGAAGGGGTTTAAAGGAAGACGCCTGCCTCAACACTTCTCATTCTGGCATGAATCTTAAAAATGGTTGCCTGCAAAGAAGAGCCCCAGTTTCACCAAATTGCCTAGCAAAATTAATTGCAACCAAAACAGGTTTACGCTTCAGAAACTTCAGCAATACTTCTTCCAAAGGTTCAACGGAAGCCACACCTAAACTTAGAACCAAGGGAAGATCCCAAAAGGGACCACAGTCCAGCCTTTAGATCATTCTAAATTCAAATACCAAACAAGTATAATCCTCTACAGAGGACCCCCCACCCCCCACACACACACACCTTCACAGGACCCTCTAAACCCTAATCACAGCCAACTGGGCACATGAACAGGCAGGTGCTAGACCTGATTCAGACCCATCACAGTCTAAAATGCACAACGGGTCACAATATAGTGGAAACAGTTAACAGGATTGTATTTTTATAGGAAATAAGGATGGAAGGCATTCTAAAATATTGCAATGCCTTTACCGACTTCAACAGTGCGTTTTGCAACTCGATCGAGTCATTTCCAGTTACGAGACCTGCCCTTCCAGTTGAAGCCGGCCCAAGGGTATTCATGGAGATGCGGGCTCCTCTACTGGGCCTGCTACGCTCTTGGTTGATTCAGGCACACCCATCCTTGGACGGCTGGTCAAACAGCCCTCGTTTGTCCAATGGTGAGAGCTTTCAGATAGATCATCGAGTTCATTGGGACGTGAGAGCAGCTTAGGACTGAGAACAATTTACGAACACTGAAGCAGAAGGAACTCTGTCAAAGCTGACTCCACCTTTGTATCTATGGGACCAGTGGGGGTGGCGTCCTCTGAAGCAGTATTCACTCTTCTTGCCAAGCGTGGCAGCAAAGCATCCACCTTAAGAGATTCAGGGACATCTGCCCCAAAACCTTTATTGAGAACCAATGAAGTCAAGCACAGGGCACAACATGTCTCCCAGGCTCAGCCCCCTCCTTGAGAATGAGGCCTTGTCGTGCTGGACTCCTGTCCCATTGAGGATAAAACCCTCACTCATAAGGATGGTGACAAGGCTGGGGGGGACTGTGTCTATCTAGCTGTAAAATGTAAATCCTATCAATTGTAATTGGCAAAAACAGATAAAATACAGCAGCACGAGCAAAAGAATGATTTTTATCATGTAAGCCATCCCTCACAACAATAGACCAATAAACTCCTACTTTAATGGCACTTGACAGCATCTCTGCTGGCACAAAGGATAACAAGGACTAACTTGTAAGTATTCTTGCTACCCAGAGACTGAATCAATCAATCACTGCATTTCTAAAGTGCGCTACATACCCGTGAGGGTCTCAAGGCGCTGGGGTGGGTGGGGGGGGGCTGTTACTGATCGAAGAGCCAGGTCTTGAGAAGTCTTCTGAAGGCCAGCAGGTCCTGGGTCTGTCGCAGGTTGGTAGGGAGAGAGTTCCAGGTTTTGGCGGCGAGGTAGGAGAAGGATCTGCCGCCGCCGGTGGTCTTCCGGATGCGAGGAACTGAGGCGAGGGTGGCAGAGAGGAGGCTGCGGCTGCGGGTGGGGGTATGGAAGCTGAGTCGGTCGTTGAGGTATGTAGGTCCGGTGTTGTATAGTGCTTTGTGTGCGTGGATGAGGAGTTTGAAGGTGATCCTCTTGTTGACGGGGAGCCAGTGTAGGCTTCTCAGATGGGGTGTGATGTGACTGCATCAGGGGATGTTTAGGATCAGTCGTGCCGAGGCGTTCTGGATTCGTTGTAGTTGTCTCAGGAGCTTGGTTGTTGTTCCTGAGTAGAGGGCGTTCCCGTAGTCGAGTCTGCTGGTGACGAGGGCCTGGGTGATGGCTTTTCTCGTGTCGGAGGGGATCCATTTGAAGATCCTGCGGAGCATTCGGAGGGTGTTGAAGCAGGACGTGGAGACGGCGTTGACTTGCTTGGTCATGGAAAGGGCGGAGTCGGGGATGACCCCCAGGTTGCGTGCGTGGTCGGTGGGTTCCAGGGCAGTGCCTAGTGATGTGGGCCACCAGGAGTCGTCCCAGGCTGATGGGGTGGGTCCGAGGATGATGACCTCCATTTTGTCTGAATTCAGCTTCAGTCTGCTGTCCTTCATCCAGTCGGCGACGGCCTTCATTCCTCTGTGGCGATTGGCTTTGGCGTTGTGGGGGTCTTTGGTGAGGGAGATGATCAGCTCGGTGTAGTCGGCGTAGGAGATGATGTTGAGGCTGTGTTGTCGTGCGAGGTGGGCGAGCGGTGCCATGTAGATATTGAACAGCGTCGGGCTGAGGGAAGATCCCTGAGGGACGCCGCAGATGATCTCGGTGGTTTTCGACTGGAAGGGTGGGAGGCGGATGCTCTGGGTTCTGCCGAAGAGGAAGGATGTGGTCCAGGCCAGGGCCTTCTCTTGGATTCCGGCGTCGTGGAGGCGTGCTGTTAGGGTGCGGTGGCAGACCGTGTCGAAGGCTGCTGATATGTCCAGGAGGAAGAGGGCGGCTGTTTCTCTCTTGTCCATCAGGCTCCTGATGTCGTCGGTGGCGGCGATGAGGGCGGTCTCGGTGCTGTGGTTACTGCAAAAACCAGATTGGGAACAATCCAGGATGCTGTTTTCTTCGAGGTAGCGGGTTAGCTGTTTGTTGACAATCTTCTCTGTCACTTTTGCCGGGAACGGAACAGGGAGATGGGCCGGAAGTTGTTGAGGTCCTTGGGGTCCGCCTTGGGTTTCTTCAGTAGGGCATTGATCTCTGTGTGCTTCCAGCTTTCCGGGAAGGTTGCTGTTTTGAAGGAGATGTTGATTGCTTTCCGGAGGTGGGGTGCGATGGTGGTGCTGGCTTTGTTGAAGACGTGGTGAGGGCAGGGGTTGGAAGGGGATCCGGAGTGGATGGAGTTCATGGTTTTGATGGTGTCTTCGTCACTGACAGTGGACCAGGCGGTCAAGTGGCTGGTGAGGGTGGAGGTCACGGGGGTGGTGGTCACGGTGGTGGGTGCAGGGGTGTCGGAGTTGAAGCTGTCGTGGATGTCGGTGATCTTGCAATGAAAGAAGGTGGCCAGGGAGTCGCACAGGTCCTGCGATGGTGGGATGTCGTTGGTGTTGGAACTGGGGTTGGAGAGTTCTTTCAAGATGTTGAAGAGCTCTTTGGTGTTGTGTGCGTTGTTGTCTAGGCGGTCCTCTTGGTGGTCCTCTTGGTGGTCCTGATGAGTTGATGATGTCTGCGGGTGGCGTTCTTGTGGGCTGCGTGGTTGTATGATGTTCGGTCGTGGAGCCATTTCTTCTCCAGCTTCCGGCAGGTGCGCTTGGATGTCCGGAGGTCTTCGGTGAACCAGGCGGCTTTTTTGTTGGTGTGGTTGGTTGTGGAGATCTTGAGAGGGGCGAGGGTGTTGGTGCAGTTGCTGATCCACTGTTTGAGGTTGGTCGCGGCGGTGTCGGGGTCGATGGGGTCGGCGGGTGGTCTCAGGGCGTGGTTGGTTGTCAGTTGGTCCTTGGTGACCTTGCCCCAGCAGCGGCGTGGCAGCTGTTGGGTGCGGTGGTGTGTGGTGGGTTTCCTTAAGGTGAAGTGGACGCATCTGTGGTCGGTCCAGTGGGGTTCGGTGGTGTGGTTGAAGGAGACTTGCGGAGAAGATGGGGTCCAGCGTGTGTCCGGCGGCGTGGGTTGGGTCGTTACGAGCTGATTGAGTCCGAGGTTGGTGAGGTTGTCGATGAGGGCGGTGGAGTTGGCATCGTTGTTGTTTTCGAGGTGGAGGATGTAGTCCGTGGAGGCGTAGGCGTGGGTGCTGATGAGGTCGGCGATGGTGTCGTTAAACTGTGGTCGTGGTCCGGGGGTCTGTAGACGAGTGTTCCTCTGAGGGTCGTGTTGGGGTCGGTGTGGATCTGGAAGTGCATGTGTTCGGCGGTGGTGAGGGTGTCGTCGGTGTTGGTCGAGACTCTGAGGGTGTCTTTGTGAAGGATGGCAATTCCCCCTCCAACTCCATTGGCACGGTCTCTGCGGGAGATCTTGTAGCCCTGTGGGATGGCTATGGCGATGTCCGGTGCTGAGGTGGCGTTCAGCCAGGTCTCCGTCAGGAAGGCGACGTCGGGTGCGGTGGAGTCAAGGAGGTCCCAGAGTTCGATGGCGTGCTTGCGGTCGGAGTGGGTGTTGAGGAGGATGCATCTGAGGTGGTTGAGTTCTGTGGTTGGTGGTTTGGCGGGCCGGATGCTGGTGAAGCTGCAGTTCCGGCAGGTGAAGGGTCCTTGGGTGTGCTTCGGGGTTGCCTGACAGCAGGGGTGGTATCGTCCGGTGTTGAATGCGTGGAGGGTGATTGAGTCGTAGTGCAGTCTGGTGTTGCAGTGGGCGCGGGGTCCAGGGGTTCTGGCGCTGGGCGCAGTGCAGGCGCGGACGGGCTTGCCTTTGGCTCGCCTTCGGCGCTGCGTGTGTCCTTTGCGCTTCTGCGCGGCGTCCTCCATAAGAGGCGAAGTGGGAGGGAGGAGCAGCTGGGAGGCGGGAGCGGGGCGGCCAATGGGCGAGGGCACGGGACACGGAGGCAAAAGGGGGCGGGCCGCAGGGGAGCAGCGGTGGGAAGCGGGGAGCGGGGGGCACAGAGAGCAGGGGCGCAGAAAGGGATTGCCTAAACAAAACAAGCTGCAAGCACATTTGGGAAGTGACAGAAGTCAGAACAGAGGAGACGAAAAGAAAGAAAAACCGATACCCGGGGCACACTGGCGGCGAGTCCTCGGCAGCGGCAGCAGTAGGGAGAGGTCACAGACATGGATACCAAGGAGGAGCCGTGCGGCGTGGGGAGTGACCAGGGACTGAAGTATTTCAGATTTTATTTTGATCTGTGCAATTCAATAATCCCTTGGGAAATTATGTTTAAATTAACTCGTGGACAATCCCTGGACCTTTTATTTAGTGATTTCATAGCCTCCTCATCCAGTAGCAGCTCGTGGAGGGAGTGCTGCTGAGCGGTGGGGCAGGGTGGGGGGAGGAGCATGGTGGGGGGGGTAGTAAACTACGGAATACGGCCGAACGGAGGTAAGTAAACAAATAAATAAGTAAAGCGTATTTCGTTGCGCACGCTGCATCGCATTTGGCAATGCAGCGCGTGCAATGAAATTCGTTTTATTTATGTATTTGTTTACTTACATCTGTTCAATCATATTCCGTAGTTTACTACCCCCACCCTGCTCCTCCCCCGCCCCATCCCACCCCACCACCCCGCACCACTCCCTCCACGAGCTGCTACTGTGACCTCATCAACCAACATTTTTATTCCAGTGAAAAGGCTTGGGTCACAGCCTTTCAGGGTTGGGTGGGTAAGAAGCAGAATATTATCCTTTTTCATCATTTCTTATGTTCAAGTTTATTGTGAATGATCCCTGAGATGATCTCATTTTATCACATAGCCTTTGCAGGGTGTTTTAAGCAAGATCCAAACAAAAGAAGGTGAAAAGACACAAACCTGTTTCACTTTGAATCTAAAAGGAAAACTCTGCTGTTTCACTTATGCAAGAGCAGATCAGATTGATTTGAATTTCAAAAAATTTAATAAACTAAGGGACTTATTTAGAATCTGGTGGACGAGATTCTCCATCACGAACATGGCAGATACCCTGTCCTAGGTATTACAAGTGCATTATAATCTATGCCAGGCACTGCTACATTTGACTATGAAATTACAATAATCCCTTTTAGACCAAAATATTGCATAGCCCACAGTCACCCTGAGCTGGAATGGATCCAGCCAACATGAACGACTTCGGACACCTTTGTTTTAGTGGACTACCACTCTATAGTGATTTATGTTATGTAGCCACCTGGCAGGAGTTTGGTACTATCACCTCTGGGTCCATTTTAAGTCTATTGTTTACGGCTATGTAGATGTTTTTGTATTTGTTTTTCAGATGCCACCGTCCCTCCTGGAGACAAAGCAGACCTTGAAAAAGGCCAAAGGGTGAGAATCAGATTCATAATCTCTTGAAACTTCACAGGGGGAAAACACTGTAGCAAAGGTGTCCGTGCTGCGGCGAAGAGTAGTAGCAAAAAGTAGTCTATTATCGCCTACTAGTGGAGTGGCTCAATGTGATAAGGCTCTACTTCACTGAAACTTAGAAGTCATTATCCCTGGTCATAAAGTATTTGCCTAAGCACCAACTACTGTGGACAGCTGTCGACAACGAGGGCCAAGATACTACCCTGGGAGTCTTGGGGGTCAGAGAGAAGGAAGCGAGAGTGTGTGGCTAAGGTTAGCAGCTCCACCTATGTCTTTTGGAATGTTGGCTTGCATCACTAGGCGTGATGACCGAACGATGCTCCGATGGTGCCATGCGCCGCAGCCACAGACATTTAATACTTTTGCAGTCATTGCTAAAGTAATGCTAGTTAACAATACCGGATCTGGTCTTTTGGCTCCAGGAGACTTGGAGGACAGGAAAACCCTTCTTTTATCCTGTAGAGAGCGGTGCTCAAAGGTCGCAAGGACAGGGTAATTTGTCACAGCCATGGAGAGATGTCAATCTAAGCAGTACTCCACTGGTAGCATCAATTGGGCTCTGGACCTTGCAGGAGAGGAGCAATAGTGTCCACACTCCCAGCGCTTACTCCACTTTGCGCACCATAACACTTACATACCAAGGAAACTCATGAGACAGATTTGTGGGAAAGCAGTGGTGCAGGTTTATTTTGCACAACAAGTAGCAATAAGGTGGGTCATCTTACGGGCGATCCAATGCGACAGCCCCTCGCTGACCCGCATGCCTAATGAGCCATTCTTGCACGGCGAGTCGATGCTCTGACGGTGCAGTCCATTATCACTTTCTTTCGTTCACTCCCGCCCCCCCTGTCAGGGCGGATCGATGAGGCACACCCCCGGTCGGTTCAGGCCCCCCGACCGCCCGAAGGACTAACGGGGCGCCGACGCTGTTTCCTGGAACCCCCTCGGCTCCAGGTTCTTGGCTCAGGCACCCCTACTGTGCCAGGCAGAGGTATTGACTGTATCCTTCTGCCGCAGAGGTACCCCTACTGTCCATCCGCTTCCAGATCGCCCTGTACTCCGCCACAGCTCTGGAGGAGGCCCCCGTCGATGACCGAGCCCCCCCACCCACTTAGCTACTTTGCCTCGCTGTTACGTACCACTTGTATATCCAGGAGGGATATGTTCACCCCCAGTCCAGACAAGCATTCCACCTACCCCCATTGCGTATTTGGGTGGCTCATGGCTCGAGCTCCCTTCGCCTGCCCAACTTCATAGGGGCACTGTCAACTCCAGTGTTCAAAGATTTATGATCACCCCAGTTCGAAATTTAACACTCAGGAATACGCTTTCTTGTTCTTCACAGACATTGTCCCTGTACGGCATGCCGCCTCCAATTGAACTTGGTTTCTCTTGTAACCTGCCCCTTGTCACTTCCCCCGTCTGTAATGCACAGTAGGCTACCTCATGTATTTTGTTTACCTAGTGGCGTTATTTACCCCCGCACGTCACATACGGGATCTATTACAGCGGCATCATTCACCTTGAACCCATCATTCCCGTCGTGACCCCTTGATTTAAGCCTTACCACTAATCCTCCTGGAGAAGTAGATCATCGTGCGCGCCCAAGATACCCAAAAATACCAACCGTACTGTACTCATTGGAGTATGACACAAAACAGGATTAGGCTGTCACATTGGCCAAACCTGGGGTACTAAAAGACCTAATCCTCAAACTATAACCCCACCATGTTTGTCTGTAATTTCACCATTTTTCAATTCGACTTGTCCGACCTCTTTTAATTTAATATTTCAGCCCCAAACCTACCATATTTATAGGGACATGCTTGCAGTTGGCAATTCCTTTCATGCCAATGTTTCAGCATATAGCTAATAGGGGCATCAACTGCTGGGTCTTGCTGTAGGTACTTTTAATGTCGACATTTGTGTTGACGGCATTATGTGCGTGAAATTACAACCAGATACCAGCAATGGTCTTCGGCAAAATATCTCGTATCTATTCTGTAACTAAACACAATCACAACAGCAGATTGTTGAAGGACAACAGCAGGATAAGGTGCTTGTATCAGTTCAATAAGTGCTATTTTGTATTCCCCTAGGTCTTAAATACAATCAGGCACTCTCTGCTCTAAAAAGTGATGTTCTGAAAGCAACCTGGAAAGAAATGTTCTGCCTGTTAGGTCACCCCCAATTGTCTCTGTGGTACACTGGTGCGGGGGATGGTTCTGGAAGCTCCAGACACCCAACATCTTCCTTTCTTGTGTTTTTCTTAGTTAGCAACAAGCCAGCTAGGCGCCTGCTGTTGCTATCTTTATTACCATGATGCCATAAGTTTTACTCTCCGCAAGGCCATTCAGCCCTTCACATTCTGAGAACTCCTTTGAGTCCCTTTTACTTTTAACATTTGTCGTGATTGAGATGTGCTTCAATTGTTTAAGCAACTAAGGTATAATTTCCCCACTTTCATGCAAAATTAGTTTATTCGGGTGTTCCATCAAAATTGAAAGTGATCAGAGTCAGCAGACAAGCCAGCTATGCGCCTGCTGTTGCTATCTTTGTTACCTTGATGCCCAAGTTTTACTCTCCGCAAAGCCACTCAGCCCTTCATCATTCTGAGAACTCCTTTGAGTCCCTTGTACTTAGCAATGGTCAGTACCCTTGTTATGTCCAACCCACAAAACGGCATAACGGTTATATAGTGATGTATAAAACATCGTTGGGAAGAAGTAACATCGTGCCTTGCTGGCAGATGCCAGGCAAAATATATGCTCAACGCCACCTATACCTTTGCAATAATCAGCAGCACCTGTTTGTTAATTAATAACGTGTTTGGCCTCCAGGCGTGCGGCGCGAACACAGAAGCCAGCCCTCTGATAAATATTCAGGCTTGTGGGTGATACGACTGTGTCAAGCCACGCCAGAGTTAATAAAGCCTGGGCACGAGGGATGCCCCGATGCGGGACGGAGTGAAGTCAGAGCGACTGTTGGAATGCCGACAAACCACCCCTTTAATTGTCTTGCTCTGGTCCCCCGCGGAACGGTCTAATTGTTTATTAATTAGAGGCCGCCAACACCGGTGAATTTCCTTTGTGTATCGAATGGAGCAGTCAAAACTCTTGCCCCCACTACCTGAGCCCCTTCGTAGCGTGCCAAAACTCTTGCCCCCACTACCTGAGCCCCTTCGTATCGTGCCATTGGAATTCATTACCATCCCATCTAACAGGCGATGCCCTTTGTTACTCAGGCTCTCTAACCGTGCCCTGGCCACCCTAGGGGGCAAATTCATTTGCTGATATTGCATGCTGGTACCAAGTTTGCCCTCCCCGAGCCCCGCGCAAATAACCTCTCGTATATCGAGCAGTCTTCTACAATGTTCAGTAGCGCAGTCTTAAAAAGTGCATTAGAGCTGACTTGATGCACGAATCGTGCTCTCTGGATCATTGCAAAATGTAATCCGCTGATAAGGTGACCCTAACACCACTTCCCCCGGGTCATAGGTGGGGCGCGAAGGCAGGGGTCTCCTCACCTCTGGCACCCGCATCCGCTGGAGCGTCGGCCACCCGGCCAGGCGACGCCCGGGTCCAGCCTCATGGCCCGGCTCCCAACTGCAGTGCGGGAACGCTGATGTCACGACAGGAAGTGTCGTCCCGAAAGATGGCTTACACCATCAGTCTCATTGCCTACCCTCGCTCACCCCTTAGATGTGATTGAATCAGAGCAGCGTTCTGAATGAGCTCCGATCTCGCCCTATGGAGGCCAAAGGCTGAGTGTGTGGCTCCGGTAATCGGGCTCCTAGCAAAATGGGTGGGCGGGGGTGGGGGGAGGTCAACCCACGTGATACCCCTACTCGAGCCCTGGGCATTATAAGTCTATTACGCCATTGGCAATAAACATTCTTTTAATAGAAGTTCCTTCAGTGTGTGATAATCTTCATCCCCCACTTTTATTACTCGGGCCCTGGGCAGTAAACTTGTTACGCAATTGGTAATAGAACATTCCTTTAATAAAATTTTCTTCAGTGTGTGATAGTCTTTTGCGTGCATTGCTTTATTAATGGAACAAGTTGAGTAGCTGTTTTCAAAATCAATTGCCCTTCACTGTACAATTATAACTGACTAAGCTTTCCTGCACTAAATGGCTGCCCTTGTAATGGGTCGACCAGTTCCTCTGTGCTGAAGTTGAGAGTAACTCCAGGGAATTACACCACTGTGTTTGTGCGCCATTATTCCTAAAAGCCTTTTGCCTGTGACTCATCCTGGTTCAAACCAAGTGAAGGGGGCCATAGCGCTGTAACGTTACACGAGGATAGAAGTGGTGACAACAGGCTAAACACCATTCCTGTCTCTTCATCCGAGAGGCCCCTGCACAGATACAAGTCACTGCTGTCCCTCTGCAGTGCACTGTCTTGGAGATGCTGCGCACCCGGTAGTGGTCAACTCAGCCCATCTCTAGCAGATAGCTGTACTTTTCATTCCAGATAAAGACAAGCCCGGCCCTCCTCAGCGGCAGGCGGTAGCCCGCAGTTGCTGGATGATGCCCGGGTCAGCATAGTTCACGGCGCTGTCTGACGACTTTGCCAGGACATTGCATGGTGAGGCGCTGCCGAATGTTGCTGGGCGATCATGAATCGCGAAGCCTTTGACTCTCTGCCCAGATTCTTATTGAACAGTGCCTATTCTGATTGAACAGTGCCGGATAGCGGCCAATGAGTAACTGCCTCAGGCCCTCATGCGTGACGTCATGCCCATGGAGACTAAATTGTTAGCCCACCCGAATGAAGTTATAACGAGCTCTGGAAAAAGGTCAGGTAATTTCAGTGTCTTTGAATTGATCTGGGTATAAAATCACGATGACGTCATACTCCGAAGCTGAATGAATTATTTTCACAAGAATGAAGTTGCAGTATTTGGAGCTAGCTATGAAAACCGATGAGAAACGCGCAAGTATGGCATCGAAAGCTCCCGACGCCCACGCAGCTAGTGAAAAGCGAGCGTGGTAGGTGTAATGTTACTTGTATTATATAGCTGGATGCAATAACAAAGCAGCAAATTTACCAGCCGGGCGCACACTACTCTAAGCACAGGTTGTATCATGGCAGCGCTAGGGTCAGAACGTGTCTGTGCTACAGTATGGGATGCTGTTGTCTTAAATACTTGTAAAGCAGGAGCCACGCGGTTTCACGCTCTATTTTGCGACCTTGGGAAAATTACTGATGCAGGCATCAGCTAACAGGGCGTTGCGCACATTATAGACAGACTTAGTAATGACCATCGCTCAAGAACGCCTTAATTCACACTTAGCCCTCACTCTGCGGTGTGCAGCAAACACCACTCGCGCCGTACCAGGGGATCGTCTGGATATTCCGGTGTGCATGACTATAGTAAAACGATAAAGCGCCTCGCCATAGTTGGGAAGTCAATGACTTCGAATTGCTGGGGATTACGTGCGCCCTTGGTTGGGCCGCATTCAGCGGGCTCACCGTGCTTCACCTTTCGCGCGCGCGTTCCGAGCCACAGAACTGCAAATCCAAGAATGCACCGCACGTGCGACCTCATGTGCTTGGAAGGCCGGGGCTCGCATTATCAAACTCGAGTCATAAACCCGCCCTCCCAAAACAGTGCAAAGTCATGTTTGTGAATTTCACTCGTGCGCACGGCTGTCAGCTAGCCAATGACCATGTCGTCTTTGTAAACCTGGAAGAAGTGGGATAAACCTGCACCTTCCTTGTTCAGAGTTTTGCTGTGCGTAAAGGAAAACAGCTTACGCTTCATAAAGCACCGACCCGTAATGAAAGAGCTGAACCTGAAGCAGCCGAAACCTATTCCTGGACTACATCGCGTACTATAAAGAAAGGTGGCTTCAATGAAAACGTCCCCGTGTAACGAGGAAACCACGATGAGAGAGCTAAAAGATCTTAATGCCTACTTCTTGCATCTCCGAGGACTTCGGCCCGGCTTCGGCAGAGACAGCCTGTATAGTTCTATTGCGACCTATTTACAGAAGCGTAGCGCCCAAGGAGGGGACACTTTGAACAAATGCGATACGGGCTTCTGAATTCCCCACTCAAGACCCGTTCTCTGAAATGCCCGGCCATAATACAGAATACTTACGCTTCGCTCTGACCACCCGCCTGTTTGTACCCGTACACGCACAATAATTCGATGCACCTCGTGGCTTTCCCCGCATGCGTGTAACGTCTCCGTGTCCCCGAAATCCGACTCTACAATCTAGCAACCTTACTCCACTTGACTAAATATCAACAACCAGTTGCACAATTAAGACCCACCCATGCGCCCAGCACCGACTGTTTGTCATCATAACCCCCCAGCCGGTCGGATGTTTCTCTTGAGTTTCACCTTTCTTTCAAATCGAAATAAACTTACATTTGAATTGGACTCTTTTTAAAATCTATAATCAACTACGTTCTGGGGAATTCTGGTGGGAAATGAAGGCAATAGTTAAAACTGCTTGCATGGTAATGACTTAGATCTGAAAGCCACATGAATCAATTAAAACCTTAAATAGTTTCCATGAGAAAACATGTCGCTGTGTCTTTGACATAGTTCACCCGTACGCAGTCATGCGTAATGTACAGTGTGACTCACAGACAACATAAACGCTGTGAGGGAAGATGCAATACATCTGCACTTTAATCGTCAGATTATCTAATACAAAGCTTGCTGCTAGAGCCAGCATAAACATGTGTTTCGGAACAGTCTCAAAGTAGGAACACGATCTAACTTTAGTTCGAAGGATTTTACTGTCAGAGCAAAGTGATTTGTTCCTGCAATACAATCTTTCACACTTTACAGGCACGGAGAATTAATCACTTAATGTTGCGCGTCTACCGAGACTCGAACCCAGATCCTCAGCTCCGCGGTCGACCGCCATAACTGTTAGGCCACCTTCTCTCCCAGAAAACCAACCACAATGGAGGTAAACACTGCACACGCTAAGGGGCACTCCGCGCCATGCCCTAGACCTCGCTAGACACATAGCAATGCTACCCCTTAATTGACTAAAGCTCTCCTGCCCATCATAGTCAATTGCACAGGCGGATTCCTGTTCACGACAAGGAGCCAGAAACCATCCTCCTAAAATTGCCTATCGTAGCCGACTTCCGAGCAGACTGGCTGACTCGGCTGTAAGTCGTGTTGGTGACCCGCGGACCAGGGGCACTCGGGCCAACAGCCTGGCCTGGTAAACTTCGTGCAGAGGAGGAACGTGCGCGCCGCTGCTACCCATCCTCGCCGTGTATCCTATTCATTTGCAAACCAATCGTTTGCGAATGCGTTGTAAGGCGTCGCTGCTACCCATCCCCTTATGGGGATGAAATGTCCACCCCGCCTACCTAAACCTAGTCCGATCTTTCCCACCGTTGGACACCACTTGACAAACGCTGCTCGCGGGAGACAAGATCAACGCGGCCCCTTTACACGACCCTGAAAATTAGTGCAGCCATCAAACAGCCTTTAGCATCGTTCACCTCTACTAAACTAACGCGCCTGAAATTCTATTTTACTGAGGTTTGTAGAAGGAAGAACTGGTACAGGCACGGGTGTCACCATTTATGCGAAGGATTTGCTAACCTTCGTATTGTTAGGCATGCAACTTTTTTCGCACGCTTTATCTAACAACGAGCTCCGAAGAAGAAGTCATCGTGCCTTACAGGGAACGCTGTGCCTACATTACCCGATTAGATAACCATCTTGAAGGCTATGTCCGATGTCAACAGAGCGCGCTCACCACAGGGCGCCTAACGAATGGCTTATAACACAGGACCGGTAATGGCGGCCGAATTATGGCGCCAACCCAGTCCCCTCGCTTAATCGAATAACCGCTAACAAAAGATTGGGAATGGCGGCCGAATTATGGCGCCAACCCCGTCCCTTCGATAATCGAACAATGCTCACTTAGGAACACAAGTACGAGTGAATTACCAGCTGTACCGTCTAGTAACTCAGCTGACATTAAATCACCACCTGTACGAGTGAATTACGAGCTGTACTGTCTTGTAACTCCGCTGGCCTTAAATCACCGCCTGATTTCTGTGGAGGGTAGAGCAGCCAGGAACGCGACGGCAGGAAAGACCGAGCCTCGCTGCCGTGCTTACTTTAAACCCCTTAGGGCCGCCCCTCCCACCTGGTGACCCGCGCCCATTGGACGCGCCTGAAAGGGGGGGGGCGGCCAGGAGCTGACGTGCACCGTTTTGCTCGCGCGGAATGTGGGACTAAGATGCTGTCTCGCTTAGCTCCCCTTCGCGTCGCGCGGCCAGAGGCATAGTCGAGGTGGTGTTACCAAATATCCCAAACGCAGACTGGTCTCTAGTAAAAAGTGATAATTTCCCAAAATGTCTGATGCTCCGAAAGGGCAGTAGATCTGGTGCGATGTCAGTCACTTCTCATGACAGATGGTGAAGTTTATACCCGGCTCTTCTAGCCTGATGGAGAGTAGATGGGATACGGAAGTTGAGCAGGACAAGGAACATGATGATGTAGATTACTATGCAGGAGAGAGGAAGTGAATAAAGAGGAAGAGCACGATGATGTCAAGGAAGATGAAGACCTGGTTATTGTGCCTAACTTGCCATGATCCACCCTTCCAACTCTTGTGTTTTTGCTCTTCAGATGCACACTTGGGTCTTCGAGTCCAGGACATCAATGCTGGAGGCTCGATCAGAGATCCCCGAGGGCAGCCTGGCCTACATAAGGGATGAGAGAAGCGCGTTCCTGCGCACCCCCATCGGCTGGAGTAAGCTGCTGGTACGTGTACAATACTAGTGACCCTTAAGTAAGTGGCTAGTAGCAACGACTGTTGGAATCAGTAGTCAAGGGGAATGGGCTGGACATGGTGTTAACACGCTGTTCAGAGCCTTATCCGCCATATGTGGCATTCATTGGAGAAGAGTACAGACAGGGGAAACATGCAGGGTAGAGTGACTTCACAGATTCTTGCCAATGAAGACTGGAATGTCAACATGTACCCTTTATGGGCGAATGGCATAGATAGTGGGATCTGACAGGATAGAGTGAAGTCACATGTTCATACCATAACATGTGTCTTCTGATATAATGCCTTGATGTAAGCAGATGGGGAGCCTGGCGTACCACAGAAGAGTACTTTTATCAGCTTGGGTCTCTGCATATGGCATGCTTGTATGAAAGGCACATCAGGCAGAACTTATATTGTAGGATTTGACCCCATGCATCTTAATTGAAGTAAGGACACAGAGAAATGTCAGGGAAAAATTAAATCACAGACTAATGTCATCAGAGGGTTGTATCTCATCATATACCCATGTTTGGGTGGATTTTACAGGTAGGGGGCTCTAACAGGATAAAGTAAAAGGACTGCCAGCCTTTGTCTCTCCATGTATCATCCATGATGGTAGTGATGTTGGCTCTGGATTGGTAGGTAACATCAGAAGGAAATGCCATTAGGACCCTGTGTCTTCCAATGAACCACCCTTGGTAGATTGGCGCAGATAATAACAACTGAAATGGTAGAGTAATATCACAAGGGTGTCACTTTCAAAGTCTGGCAGAGTGGCACATGTAGGAAGAACTGGCATGGTGGGATATAATCACAAAGGCGTGCCAATAAAACCCTGGGAGACTGGTACAAACCTGGCATGGCTTCATAAATTCAAAAGGGGTGACATTAACATCCTGTAAGAGTTTGCCACAGGTAAGGGAAACTGTCATGGTAATGGGGAATTGTTGAGGCATGCCATTACTTATCAGCCTGTGCTGCAGGCACCCGAAAGAGCACAGACTGGAAGGGCTGGCAAGGTATAGTGAAATAATAATACCCAGCACTTCTCCTTGTGCCTTTCATCACAGAGGGAAAGCATAGGCATATTTCTGCCACACTTGAGAAGTCTGGTGGTACGTTCACATACCAGGGCCTCGAATTGCCTCTCTCTGGTTCACGGTCTGTGGTATGCCAGTCTTTAGAGGTTGCGCATGCCGAGGATCACACTGCAGTGAGGGCTCCCTGACCGGCTTCTGCATCTTTCTGTCTCCCACCAGCTGGAAGAACTGGAGCCCATGTTTCCTGGGGACGACCCATCCGTGCCAGGAGAAACACCGGTCAGGTTTAAGTAAAATACGTTTCCTTAAAAGTTCTAACTTGTTGTATCGTAAAATAATGATTTATAGTGGACACATTATCACCAAGTGTATGTTTTCAGACTCCTGCAAGTTACCTCAGTGATTTGTTACTGTATAATTGCACAATAAATCAGTATGTTTGTAGAGTCATGTAACCCTGAACTAATTTGCTGTATCCGTTTTTACACAGACCTTGGATATGAATACAAATACAAAATATCAGTGGCTCACCCAGTCAGTCAAATAAAGTAATATTTATTAGGCTGAGTCGCATTACTCGGCTGTAGTCGCCAATTAATCCATACGGTATGTAGATTTCATTTAAAATACCTTCATATTAATTCATAGTTTCATAAAAAAAAATCCCACAAAGCAAACCATATCATCATCTCGTGCTGGGAAAACATAGTGTACCTGCTTTTATTCAAAGTTAAGTCTTCACATTACAAGCTCGATTATTTATTGTTCAAAACAACTCTGTCCCGTTCGAGGAATATTTCATACAAGCGATGCTAAATCTCGCATTCTTTGATATTCAAGGAAGCCATCTTTCCATAACAGTAAAGCATCCCTCATTTTGGTATCAAATTATATAATATCACTTACGGGATGATTAGATTCTGGCAACAAACACCGGGACATTCCACAAAACAGAGGTAGGACTAAACTTTTGTATCGTCCGATGGGCAGCTTGGGGTTGCTAACTAAGGGGGAGTTTTACTAAGAATTTGCACCGTGTTTACATCACAAAAGTGATGCAAAATGGTGCAAAATCTTTTTTTCCTAATTAACTTTCCAGCACTAACCTTGTTTAGCGCTGGAAAAAACATAAAAATAATGTACAGCAATACTTTGCGCCATGGGGGTGTACCAATGGTGGAGTATGGGCGTTCCCATGCAACCACCCAAGGTTTCTCACGCTAAGCCCAATTTACTAAAATCAGTAGATTTTGTTTAGCGTGAGAAAACTGCACCCTTTTCTATTTCTGTAATTTTTTTATTGAGTAAAAAAAATATATATATTTACATGGAGCATGGGATATACATGAATGGAAGACCAGAGAGAGAAGAGAGAAGGAAAAAATGAAAGAAAAGAAAGAAAAGAGCGCCGGGGGGGGGGGGGGGTGTCCATGTTCTGTTGGTCGTTGTCTTATGCCTCCTCCTTTGCGACGCTGCGTTGTTCGTTGGTATCTCTTTCCCCATAATCTGAGTTTTTGATGCGTTCAATGAGTACCCTGAAACTTGACCAAATCTTGAGGCCTCAGCCTCTACAAATATAGTTGCTTCCGTAGGGCAAGGTGTTATCACCGCAACATCATCAGCATAAGCTAATATCTTACATGGCCCAAGAACTGAAAAATATGGGGTAATCTCTGGTGCCGATTCTATTTTACGTATTAATGGGTCCATATACATGGCAAATAACAGGGGAGAGCATGGGCAGCCCTGCTGAGTTCCTCTCTTAATTTTAAATTGTCCTGTAATACCCCCGTTTATCCTTAATGCAGCAACCGGTTCCTTATACAGAGTCTGAAGTGCTTTCAAATACCCTCCCCTAATCCCAGCTCTCACTAAAATCTGCCACAGATAGCACCAGGAGACCCGATCGAATGCCTTTTCCGCATCCAAAAGCATTACTGCCATCGGGTCTCCTGTTACCTTCGCCGCGTCAAATAGAGTTATCACTTTTCTGATATGGTGAGTTGTCCCTCTACCGGGAATAAAACCATGTTGATTATCACTAACCATGGTACCTATTATTCTAGCAAATCTTACAGCCAGTGCCTTTGAGTAAATTTTGGTGTCGTTATTCATCAATGTTATTGGACGATACGACCCTGGTTCAATCGGGGATTTCTCTTTTTTTAAAATTAGCACTATATCCGCCCCACTCCAGGATTTGGGAACGGACACCCCACTCTGCGCAGCTTGAAACGTTAGAATTAAGTCACGTCCTAGACATCCCCAGAAAGTTTTATAAAACTCAATCGGTAGCTGATCAGGGCCAGCAGCCTTACCCGAGGGTAAAGCAGACATAGCTTCTTTAATCTCTATACCATCCAACACAGTCTCTAATTCAGCTGCGTCTTCAGAAGGGATAATTTTAACCTCAATATTCTGGAGATACTCGTTTATTCTATCAATACTGCTGGGATTTTTCTCATCATATAAAGACCGGTAAAATGTCCTAAATACTTCCCGAATTTCCTCTGGGTCTGAATGTGATTGTCCCTTTTCATCCTTTATTTCCTTAATCCTCCCTGCAGCCGCTATCTGCCTAGTACGTATAGCGAGTACCCGACCTACTTTCTCACTAAACTCATAACATCTCTCCCTTCTAGCTGTATATTGCTTTGCTGCTCTATTTGCCAGTTCTTCCTCTGCTTCACTTTTCACTTTCATTAATTCTATTACAAATTGTTCAGTCGGTTCTCCCCTTATTACACATTTGATAAGCTGTTCTTCTGCCTCCAGTACTTTTCCCTCTCTCTCCCTGTATCGCAGTCGTTCTGTTTTCCTCTTATAAGCACTATAGCTGCATGTTTCACCGCGAACTCCTGCCTTAAAGGCATCCCATACTATACCAACCGCTGCGCTTCCTCTATTATGTTCAAAGAATTCGTTGATCCATTTAGACATATGTTTTATGTAATCGTCATCTAAAAGCAATCCCCTTTCAAATGTCCACTCCCTCCTTATTATTGTTCTCCCGCCCTGCTTTATCGTTAGAATTATGGGGTTGTGATCGCTAAGTATCCGGGGGAGTCTATCAATTTCTACTATGTTAGTTAAATCATTGGATATCAGAAAATAATCCAGCCTAACGCATATCTGGTGCGGTGCGGAATAATATGTATAACCCAATTGCTCTGGTCTAATTGTCCCCCAGACATCTCGCAGTGTGTTGTTCTCTAGAAGATCAATGAGGGCCTTATGAACCTTTTTCTTCCTACCGTTATACTGTTTTATTGTGCCCGATCCCAAACCTTCCGCTCCATTAATATTTAGATCTCCTCCTATGATGACCCGAGGGGGCCAATCTGCCAACTCAGAATCCAGAAATTGTAAAACTTCTGGATCATCCTGGGTAGAACCATACACCGCAACAAATGTTGTCCACACTCCTTCTAATAGAACCTCGGCCATAGCCCATCTCCCCCAATTATCTCCTAACTTTCTTCTTATTACTACATTTTTACCCCTGATAAGATAGCTACCCCTCTTTGTTTTACTCCTTGTTTAGAACTAACTATTAAGTGAAACTCCAGCTGATTGAGACAGAACTCCTGAGTACTCATTATATGTGTCTCTTGAAGAAACACAAAATCTACATTCATTTGTCGTAACCGAATTCCTATCTTCTGTCTTTTCTGAGCATCATTTAGGCCGCATACATTCCATGTCACCAATCTAACAGACATTTTTCGGGTTTTTTTCCTTTCCCTTCCTCCACTATTTGCTTGCTTTTATTTAGCGCTCTAATAAAATTATACATCACTAATTCTAACACAGTGACTAAATAGACTTCCCTATTAATTTCCATATTATCTTCAATATCTGCAAAATCAGCAGCCATGTCATACAAATGATTCAAATTATATTGATCAGATCCAATTAAACTTCTTGCCCCTTTGTGCCCTGTCCATTTCCCTGCCCTCCCCCACCCCAGACTGCCCACCCTCAGATTCCCTCCCCCCCTACAGGCAAATAGGTCCGAAGGACCTATGTCTGGCCGACTTTGCCACCCGGATGCCGAGTCCATCAACCCCCCTGACTTTCCCTCCCACCTTCTTGTGCTCAGTATATGCCCTCCACATTCCACCATATTCCACCTTTATTTTGTGCTCAACCTCTACTACTACTACTCTACTACTACTATTCTTATTATGCTAATACCAATCATTTACTAATGAAGCAACACATCTACAAATCAGAAGCCAAAATACTAGAAGGAAGTGAGAGAAAAAAGACCAAAGAAAAAAAAAAAAAAACACATTTTTTTTTCATAAACATTGGAGAAGCATTTTCAACTCTTATTTTAGATAAGCCCTCGTATGCAACTTTTCATCCCCAAGTATTAATATATACAGTCTCTCATTTCCATTTCATGGTTTATATTTATCTTTGCTTCTTATGAAGAATATCCCTAAGGGCTACTGTACGATCGTCATTTTCAACATTCTCCTTGTGGTGTGCTTTTCGTTGATCCCTATTTTCCTGCAAATAGTTAAGATATTCTTGTGCCAATATCTCGGAGTAAAAATTTTTAAAGTTCCCATTTAGTCCAATCTTCAAGCGCGCAGGGAACAAGAGGTACGCCTCACAGCCTATGTTCTGAAAGGGAGTAATGAGCTGCCTCATTCTCCATCTTCTTTCCACAGTGGTATGGCAAAAATCGGGGCGTGCAAAAAACTCTACCTCATTGTACTTACATTTAGATTGGGGCTTTGCCTTGCTGATTATCTCTTCCCGCAATAGGAAGTTCCCAACATACAAAAGTATTGCGCGAGGTTTACCCTGTGTTACCTTCCGAATCAGAGGAAAACGATGCGCCCTTTGTACCTCATGGTCCAAGTCCCATGTAGACAGCCCTGGAAGGGCACCCTTTAATAATTCAACAACATATCCCCGAACATCACTCCCCTCTTTCCCTTCCTGTATTCCAATTAAACGTACATTGTTGCGTCTTTGTCTGTTTTCAAACTCCTCTAATTTCCATAGCATGTCGGCTGTTGTCTTATCTTGTTCTTTCCTGGCATCCTGTACTTTAACCATATCATCTTCCAATTTCCCCGTTCTAGTCTCCACTTCGGAAACTCTCCCAACCATCTCTTCATACAGTTTGCTGACCTTATGCAGGGAGGATTGCATTTTCTTATTCGCGCGTTTAGCCCTCCGCTTTGCCCTTTGGCTCTCAGTACGAGCCTCACTCTGTATTTGTTTTAAAGTTGTAAGTAGAACTTCAAAATTGGTTGCGCCTCCATCTGACCCCCGAGATGTAGAGTCAAAAAGACCTGTCTCACCATTTACAAGCTCATCCGCGGGCAGTGCAGAGTTCTCCGCCACGTTATCCCAATTTAGCCTTTTTACCACTGATTTCGTGTTAGCTCTTCGCCCTTTTGACAATCTCTTTTGTCTAAGTTCACTATTCCGTTTACTTGATTTCTTCTTTTTGTTTTTGCTCTTAGCTTTAACATTTTCCACAGTTTTAATACTGCCCTCAGTGTTTGTCTTAGCCCTTGTGTGGGCACCCTTTTGAACCGTTTCTTGAGCTGATTCCATAGGTTCTGTATCACTATTGGTAGAGATTGAGGTGGTTTCGGAGTCAGACCCTGGCTCAGTCTCTTTACCTTCCGTATCAGTATTCACTGTATCATCACCTGAACTTTCTGTTTCCGACTCTGTATCTGTCACTGTCCCCAAACTGCCGTTCTCGCTTTCCTCATCATCTGCCTCATCATTACCAGTGAAGAAAACATCATCAGTGGGAGAGGCAGGGTGTGCAAGGTGTGCAGGGTGTGCAGGGTGTGCATCAAGTAATAGACGTGTGCTTACATCCATCTTATCAACTAGGTCTGAATCAGTACCTTCTTTAATCCATGACTCTGTTTCAATTAAATTGATTGCACCCTCAAAATTACTTTCTTCCAAGACATTATCCACCAGCAAACTTTGACATGCACCTGTCCCTTTAATTCCAGACTCTCCGGGAGCTGAGTGAGTTATAGCCTTCTCCTTTAAGAGATTAGAACCGCCCTCTTCTGCCACTGTAGAAAGGACTTCCATTCCTACTGGTTCTGTAACTTCAGTCTGCGGCTGTGCCTCCAGGGTGCCGGTAACATTCCCATCAGCTCCCGGCTGTTCGAGCAACTCCCTCTCCGAGCCAGGTTGCATCATTCTACACAAGCACGCCAACGTGGGGATTTCAGCTCCCCATGGTGGAACCAAGTGCCGAGTTGTCTGCATAGCTGGCGCTACCACTGCGGGCAAAAACGTTTCCACTATAGTCGTTTGGCGGAGTGCAGTCTCCTTTCTTGATGTCTCTCCAGCGGTGAGTTTTGCCTCCTCTTTCCTCCTCGCTGAAGCTGACGATAGAGCAGTCGGCTTCTTTTTCTCTCCTTCCTCCTTTTCCCGTATTTTTTTCAGTTTTATTTCCTTTGCTGCCTCGCGTCTTTGTTGCGCTTTAGAACGCGTTTTCCCTCGTAGATTTGACGCTGGAGCACCAAGGTTATCCATATCCTCTACCTCAGTATCATTGTCCCAGCCGTCTCGCACTCGAGTTTTCTTCGAGTAAAGCGCGAGCTTTGGAGCCATAGATCTTATAGCAATTTTCCAGTAATGATTTCCAAGTAAGGGCGGACGAGCTACCAAAAATATAAAATGTTTATGCCAATATTTATGCAATCCCCTCTTTTTCTCCTGAGGAAAGTCGCTTGTCAGCATATACAAGCCGGTGAATTCTCTCAACATCACCTGTTATTCATAAGTCGCACTTCTTGCTAGATTGTCGATGCCGTCTCCGTCTCTTATCAGCTCTCCACCTGTGTCACTAATCACCAAGTCAGTTGCACAGTATCTTCCCACAGAGAGCCAAATTCCACGCCCGACTCCACGGCAAATTAGTTTAGCGTATGCACCACAATAGCAGGAGAAACTGTAGTCAAAAGGGCACTACGAGCACGTAATTCACCACATTTCGTCCCTTGGTCAGGAGGATGTCTGGACACGACCTTCCGCTACGGCGTCCCGGCGGCCATCTTGCCCCCGTCCCAGAGTGTCGAAGAGACCAAATCCTAATATTTTTTAAATAAAACTCGATGACACCCTGTGATGATAGGCGAGTAGTATCGGCAGGGAAATATTTGGGAATCAACATTATGTCTAATTTAGACAGTTTGGTGGAGAATAATATTGCTCCAGTAATTGATAAAGCAAGAAAAGATTTGGATCGTTATGAGAATTTACATTTGTCTTTAGTTGGACGAGTCAATATTATTAAAATGTTGATTTTACCCAAACTACTATATCTTTTCAGGGCAATACCACTTTTAATTGAAAATAAATGGTTCAAAACTTGTGAACTCATGATTAATCGGTTTATCTGGGCAAGAGGAAAAACTCGGAGGGCACTGAGATATATGTCGCTTCCTAGGGAGAAAGGGGGGTGGTTATTGCCAGACCTAAAGGTATATTATTGGGCTGCAGCATTACAAGGAATGGTGGGATTAATTGGAGGGGCAGAGAAGGATGGATGGGATAAGACAGGTTCGCTTGCTATATATGGTTTAGTTTTGGGCACAAATGCTGAAAATATTTTTTGGAGATTTACTGAAGGAAGTTACTTCAAAAGAACACGTTTCAAGATAATTATGGCGGCCTACAATATCTGGAAAGGATTTTCTAAAAAGGCTGGAATAGGGAAATACAATGCATATACTAGATTTAAAAATAACCCTTCATTACCTAGGGCAGTGTTCTCAGGAACGGTATATCAAGAATGGGAAAGTCGAGGGATAGGTATGATTGGAGATATGTTGGATGATAATGGTATGTTACAATTTATAGATTTGAAAAATAAGTACATGTTAAATACAAGTCATTTTTTTAAATATCTTCAAATAAGGAGCTGCATACTAAATAAGAGAGGGGGAGCACTAGGTTTTGGGAGGAATATAATGATGGATCTTATACAAAAAGGCCATGATTGTACTATAAAGAGATTTTATTCAGAAATGACAAAGTTAAAAAAAGATGATCTTGAAAAATGGAAAGTTAAATGGTCTTTAGATTTAGATATAGATAGAGAAAGAGATGTCTTTTCTGAATCGCTTGAGATGGGGAGTAAATTATTGTGTTCATCGTCTCTTCAGTCCCAGCATTATAAGACTCTGTATCATTTGTATTACACCCCACGGAAAATTGCTCAATGGGGGGGCCTTGCTGGCACTACGTGTTTTAGATGTGGCAGCACGGAGGCTAATTTGTTACATATCTTTTCTACCTGTCCACACTTAGATAAGATAAAACATGATATTGGGAATTTTTTCCGAAGTGCCTTAGACACAATAATAGAGTTAGATTCAGTAACCATCCTGCTGGGAGTTTCCCCCAATGAGCAAATAAATTGTAAATACTTTGTGTTTGTAACAATGGCGATTTTTAGATTATTAGTGGCCTCAACTTGGTTAGATCCAAATCCTCCTACGTACCATCAATGGCTTGGTAAAACCCTATCAATGCAAAAATTGGAAACAGCTATCTATGCTAAGAAAGGGAGAAAGGGTAAAAAGCTGGGTATGCAAATTTGGGGTCCCTTGATTCAGTGGAAGTTTGGAACTGAATAAGGCAATTTGCAGAATATATGTATTATTGAAAGTTGATCTCAAGATAGGATTTGTATGTATTATGTATATTGTAATATGTTTTCCCTTTTTCCTTTTTCTATATGGCTGCCTTATGAATTTTACTGTGCCTTGTCCATGTTAATCTAGGGGGGGGGGGGGAATAAAATGTGGGGAAAAAACTTAGCAATAAAAATATTAAAAAAAAAAAAAAAAAAGGTATCTCTTTCCCCAGCCCCGGGCAAAAGTGAGAAAGGGGGAGGATAGAGGTCGAGAGAGAGAGAGAGAGTGCTAGGTACGCCGGAAGTTGTGTCCCTTCTATTGTCCCTCCCTCACAAGACCTCTGCGACAAACTCAGCATCTTTTTCCACCACAAAATCAAGAGCATCTACGACAACTTCGACGAAGACAACCAACACACTGAACCCTCACCAACCACCCCCGACACCCGGAAACCAGCGATTGATGACTGGACAGCCCTCACCACCGAAGACACACTGAAGACAATGAAGTCAATCCACTCAGGGGCCCCCACGGACCCCTGCCCCCACCACATCTTCAACAGAGCCGCCAACACCATCGCACCCATGCTCCGCCAAACCATCAACCGCTCCCTGGCGACCGCCTCATTCCCCGATGACTGGAAACACGCCGAGGTCAACCCCCTCCTAAAGAAACCTTCAGCGGACCCCACCAACCTCAAAAACTACAGACCCATCTCCCTGCTCCCGTTCCCAGCGAAAGTCATCGAGAAAGCCATCAACAGCTAACTCGCCACATTCATTGAAGAACACAACATCCTCGACTCCTCCCAATCCGGCTTCAGAAAAAACCACAGTACGGAAACCGCCCTCCTCGCCGCAACAGACGACATCCGCACCTTACTGGACAAAGGAGAAACAGTAGCCCTCATCCTCCTCGACCTATCAGCGGCGTTCGACACAGTCTCCCACCGCACCCTAATACGCAGACTCTACGATGCAGGAATCCAGGACAAGGCCCTCGACTGGATCTGCTCCTTCCTCTCCAGCAGGACGCAGCGGGTCAGACTCCCCCCTTTCCTCTCGGACCCCACACCTATCACCTGCGGAGTCCCCCAGGGCTCCTCCCTCAGCCCGATGCTCTTCAACGTCTACATGGCTCCACTTGCCCCCATCGTCAGAACCTACGGACTCAACATCGTGTCATATGCAGACGACACCCAGCTCATCCTCTCCCTATCCAACGAGCCCAACACCGCCAGACGCAACTTTCGAGAAGGCATGGAAGCCGTTGCCAAATGGATGAAAAACAGCTGCCTACAACTAAACACCAACAAAACAGAAGTACTCATCATGGGCCCAAACCCCGATGCCTGGAGTGACACCTGGTGGCCCACCGCCCTCGGAAACCCGCCAACCCCCACAGACCACGCACGCAACCTGGGAATCATCCTGGACTCCGAGCTCAAAATGGACCGCCAGATCAACTCTGTCTCATCATCCTGCTTCCACACCCTCCGCCTCCTTCGTAAGACCTTCAAATGGATCCCCCTCGAACACCGAAAGACAGTCACTCACGCCCTGGTCACCAGCAGACTCGACTACGGCAACGCACTCTACGCCGGAATAAACAAAAACCTCATCCGCAAGCTACAGAACATCCAGAACGCCGCCGCAAGACTGGTCCTCAACCTGCCAAAACACTGCCACATCTCCCAGCACCTGCGCACACTCCACTGGCTCCCCGTCGAGGCGAGAATCACCTTTAAGATGCTCACCCACGCACACAAGGCCCTCCACGGCACCGGACCAGCATACCTGAACAGCCGACTCAAATTCCACGTACCCCAAAGGACCCTACGATCAGCCCAGCTTTCCTACGCTGTGGTCCCCCGCACCAGAAAGACCAGATCGGGAGGCCGCTCCTTCTCCTTCCTCGCGGCCAAAGCATGGAACGCCCTTCCGCTCCACCTCAGACAGACAACATCGCTCCCCATCTTCGCAAGAAACCTCAAAACCTGGCTCTTCGACAGACCCCCTCCTTGATGGAATGGAACCTGCACCCCCCCAACCCCCCCCCCCTAGCGCCTTGAGACCCTTACGGGTGAGTAGTCGCGCTTTAACAAACTCCTGATTGATTGATTGATATTGTTGTCTGGATTCTGCGCCTATGGGGGTTTATGTGATGTTAGGTAACGGTCTAGGGGTCCCCACATGTTCGCCTGCCTATGTGTTTTCGGTGAGTGTTTTGCTGTGATGTTATCTACCCCCCTTAAGAACGTGACCCAGTTGAGCCATGCTTGGGGTGCGGCTTTTGAGGTGCCCTTCCAATTACTTAGGACCGTTTTGACTGCCGCCGTTAGCAATAGGTCCCTTTCAACTGGGTGCAAGGAAGGAGAAATGCTTTCATTTCTCCTTCCTTTTCCGACTTTGCATTCGTGCTACACTGTGCAGCACGTATGCACGGTGGGAAAAGGTTTGCATTGTGCCTAGCATAGTATTATGTACAGAAAGGGTAACCGCTCTTGCGATGTTGCCATCTAGAAGATCATGATCATCGTGATAAATACGGACCCCATAGGTATCTGAATGTCACTGGCTGCCAGTGTACTACTATCCCATCCACTTCCCAACCCGGATCCTCCGTACTAGGTTTAAAGGGGATAGACAGGATTTGCCCCAGTGCACTTACAGACCAGACAGAGATGTAAACGACCTCAGGGTCACAGGAATGATCTGAGGAATCGCTTGAATATCACGAACGTATAACAGGATGTCATCCGCATGGAGCGAGACTACATGCATATCGTCTCCTAAAGGGATCCCTCAACCCGGAGCTGAAGTACGAAGTGTCATCGCTAATGGTTCAATCACGAGGGCAAATATCAGGGGGGAATGGTGACACCCCTGGCAAATCCCCTGTTTGATCAATATAGGGTCAGAGAAAAGAGTTCCCAATCGCATCCATACCGTAGGAGTCCCATACAGTAGTCCGATAAGGCTTAAGGTATAGGGTCCAAAACCGTAACGTCGGAGCGCCGCAAACATGTAGGCCCATTCCACCATATTGAAAGCCTTCTCTAAATCCAGCACAACACAGCCTGCAGTCAGCCAGTCTGTTGTAGCACAGCACATCATCCGGAACAGTCGTATATTGAGCGACGTGCTATGACCTGGTACG
The DNA here is from genome assembly GCF_964261635.1 of Lissotriton helveticus. Taxonomy (NCBI): domain Eukaryota; kingdom Metazoa; phylum Chordata; class Amphibia; order Caudata; family Salamandridae; genus Lissotriton; species Lissotriton helveticus. The sequence goes on from NC_136065.1 coordinate 1,921,308,583, forward strand.
AACCCGTTCTGATCCTGGTGGACCAGTAGAGGGACCAGGGGCGCCAGTCTGCCTGCTAATATACCCGCTAACATTTTATAGTCTCCATTCAGGAGTGCTAGAGGCCGATAGGTCCCAATCGAGGTGGTGTCCCATCTCAGCTTGGGAAGTGCAATTAGTGTGACTTCTGTCATCGAGGCAGGAAGGGTAAGGGTCTCAAGTGCCTCCGTATATACTTTAAGTAACTGCGGGCTTAAGGAATCAGCATATGTCTTATAAAACTCATGGGGGAGGCCATCGGGGCCTGGAACTTTTCCAGATAGCAAAGCCCTCTTTGTGCCGCGGACTTATTCCAACGTGAGTGGGGTATCTAATTCCATCTGTTGTTCCATTGATAACACCAGGAACAGAAGCTCCTCTAAAAATTGTTGTATAGCCCTTCTGAAGCTGGTTGGCTAGTTTTATATAACCGTTGGAAATGTGCAGTCAGCTTAGAATGAATGTCCCGTTGTGTGTGTAATAAGTCTCCGTCTGAGAAACAGAGAGCTCTAATCGTCCCCCTCCCTCCCCCCGGACTGGTCTTGGTTAATAGGCCAGGCAAGGAGAGTCCCTGAATGATCAGCTTTAGCGTGTCGGGTCGCAGAGTGTGCTGCAAATTTAAGGCAGCGCCGTCTGTCTAGAAGCTCTGCATGTTTTTTGCATAGCTCCGCCAAGTCAGCCAGTCCCTCAGCATCATTTATGCCCTAGATTCCAGTGGCAGCAATCTTTTCTCTACGTCAAGCAGGTCCGATGCCACTTGTTGTTGCAGTCCGCGACCTAAACCCTAGCACGTCCCTCTCAGGGTGACATTCATGGCTGCCCACTCCACCAGCCCAGAAGATGCAGTACCCGTATTAAGTGTGAAATATTCCCCCATAGCTTCTCCAATCCACTCTTGAAACATTAAGTCTTCACGCATATCCATCTGTAAATTCCATGTAGGAATTCTCGGGACCTCTCCCTCCCACTCTAACACAACACAGTGGGGATTATGATTGGAGTGTGTGTGAGCCCCAGTAGTCCGATTTCAGGATAAAAGGAAGGAGGCCAGGGGTCCCAAAGAACCTATCAAGCCGAACATGTAAATTATGAGGTGCCGAGAAAAATGAATACACCCTTTCCCCCGGGTGCTGATGTCTCCAGATATCAACCAGACTCGAGCCCTGTGCCCAACTTTTAAGCACCACAGCATTAGTCGTGGCGGACGTACCCTTCAGTGGAGGTAAAGTTCTGTCAGTTCCCACATCTAGGACACTATCAACGTGCCCACCCAGCAGCAACTGAACCTCGACCATCTCCCCAAAACGAGGGACAACTGGTCTAGAAACTGGCCTTGATCCACATTCGGAGTATACACACATCCCAACAACACATTAGGTCCATTCAATTGGCCCTTTGCTAGCACATACCTGCCCTCTTTGTCCGCAAGAACCTCTTCCATAACAAAAGGCGTCCCAGGGCATATCCAGATACGGGCCCCCCTGGCAAACAAGGAATAATCTGTGGCAAATAGTTTGCCCCTCCATCTACGCTGTAACAGGGCAACCTCCAGTGCATTTAAATGTGTATCCTATAATAGTGCTACTTGCACATTGTGACGTTTTAAATAGGAATATACGGCATACCTGCGGGAAGGAGGGCAGAGATCCCGGACATTCCATGTGAGTATCACGTGACCCATGACAGATCTGATGAAAGTATATAGAAGTGGATATTTGCCTCCCCAACACGTGGCACAATAATGGGCACTTTAGCATGCACAACATCTATTCCAGTGACCTCCTCACAGAGACCTATCACATTAGGGATACGGGAAGAAACAACTGAGGAAAAGAAGAACCTTAAAAGGACAACCCTCAAAACATAAAGGTGTCGTCAAACACCACCTGCAACAACCGAGCACATGCTCCATTGGGCCCAAAGAGATGGGAGAAAGAGGGGGTCGTATATCTATGCAGGGTGCATTCTCCCAGTCCCTACTAGTACAGTTAATAAGATATTGCTCTAGCATGTATCCAGAGTTTAGAACAGCAGTACCCCCAGGTCATAGAGACACAATCGACATGTCAGGCCATCCCCATCCCAATACATAGCATTGGATAAACATGTTCATACAATACCTTCCGCTGTCTGTGGTGTAATGTCCAATATTCTTATAGATCCCATGTCAGAAGAGTCCGCTACCGAGGAACCCCCTGCCCCGATGAATGAAAGTAAGTGTCCACTTTATCCTCTGACGCCACTGCTTCCGCCATCCGTTCTGCAATGCAAACTACTTCTTGGGGCTTTTTACGGATCTGCTTCGGTCCAGGCACCGCCCATAGTCACAAGATTCGTCTACTAGGTCATCGTCGTCAGAGTCCATTGCCGTCTGCCTCTCTAGGCCGTATCACGGCAGTACCTGTAGGACCAGAGTACAGACCCGCCATTTCCATCTAGTTCCAAACATCCTGAGGTGTGTCGAAATATCTGGATTTCCCATCTGAGATAACACGAACTTGGCCGGAAATATCAGCGAGTAGGAAAGATTGAGCTGGTGGCCCATGTTGCTATATATCGCCAGATACCTCTGTCTATTGTTTGTGCTAGCTCCCAGGTGCTCCCACAGCTCTCCTTGACTCAACACCAGAATATACCTCCTTAAATCACGTTGGCAGACTGCTTTGCTGTTATGCCGCGCACCACACTTAAGCCGCACCAGGAAGCATCCTCGTATACTACGCAACTGGCAGGGCGTCATGCCAAAGGCCTCCTCCTCCGACGTCTACTGTGATATCACTTCCCATCATTAAAAAAAGGTTAGCAGTGATCTCCCAGATACAATCCCCACTCGGCGCACCTTCTTCTTCAATGTCGCGCATCTGGGTTGGGCCCTGCCAGTCCCCTCAACCAAAGCGATCCTCCCCCGTACCTCCCAAAGTTCTTTACTTGTTCAAAGGCTGGCTGCCATTTTAGACACTCTCAACATCAGGGCACCCCCGTCGCGCGCCGTGTTGTAAGCAACCCCCTCTGAATCACTCACCACCAGCGTACTGCACCTCACCGTTTCTTCAGGGGCCACTTAGGGCTCACATCCGCACTGGGGTCTCCACATACTGTGCATATGGCCAGTACTGCTCCTCTCACTGCCACATCCCACGTGTGCACTCCGGCCTGAATGCCCACTAGGCAGGCCTCTTACTGCTTCCTCCCTGCTTATGATCAGCCACAGGGTCCCCCTCCTGGGGATGCTACATTATCATCTCCTCTGATAGGGCGGTATCCACACTTGGCAACTCCGCTGATCTGGGCTCCGTGGGGGCCTTCCCGACACTTCACCACTGCTCCCTGGGGCCTCCTCACATGCCTCGCCACAGAGTGAGACCTGCTCCTCCGTCAAAGCCGGTCAACAAGGGTGTTCCCCGTTGTGCTGCCGAGAGCCGGAGTACAAGGCGCAGCTGCCGGTGCCTCATACGGCCGAGCAGGGCCGCCGCAGGATCTAGCTCCGTGGGGGCTGCTCCTGTTTCCGCCGACACTCCTCCATAATTTCTCAAGGGGGCCTCCTCTCTTGCCGCACTTTCCGCAGCTCACTTGCCTCACCGTATATCGCAGGAACCGGCTCCTTTGTTCGCCGCTGCACACAGTCTGCCTGCTGGGGCGCCTCGCGTGTTTGTGCTGGAATGAGGGATTCAAGGCCCAGCCGCCGGCTACTAGTGCAGCCGAGCAGGGCCGCAATGGCACCTCCATATGCCTGTCCCACTACAGGCCACGGAGGGGACAGCTCCCAGATCTCACATCCGTCACTGCTTGAACCCGGAGGCGCCGCTGGTACTTTCCCTGCTTTTGTGCTCCACTTGTTGCCGGCAATCAAGATAATAATGCCGGATCATGGGGATCCACAGCAGAACTCTCTCAGAACGCGTCCGCCATGATGCCCCTGCAAGCCACACCACGTAAATAACTCTTACTTCATGATCTCCCCTTGGTACACTCTGTCCTAATCTCAACAAACCAACTGCTTAAAGCGCTGTCGGGTCAGCATTGTGGTGTTCTAAAAAATTGAAGGGCAACTAAATATCCCTACTGACCTCTTAAATCCACAAATGGGGCGTACACTACTGCCAATATAGATTTTTCAGAAAAGACAAATTTGGACATATACATTGTATTCCAGGAGGCAATTTATAAAACCTTTGATCTGAGAGCACCCCAAAGATTTTGGGTATCCACATGCATGACCCTGTCCATTCTCATACTCTTCTACCCTGTGCATAAGAGCTGCTACATGTTGCATTGCAAATGGTAGGCCTCATGACAACGGGAGGGAGGGCGGGCGGGGGGTTGTAGCAGCTTGACAGTAGGGTGACCACAGACGTAGGGCACTAGGACCCTGTGGGTCACAGGGCAGTGACCAGGTCTCTGGACACGACATCCTGTAGGGACAGGAAGTGGACAGTGAAGCCACGGACGATGAAGAGGACAGACGTGCTGTGACACGCTCCCACACACCGAATAAAGAAAGTACAATCACGAACCTGTTGTCCTGTGTTTCCATGCATTACCTGTGACCAGCTCAACACGACATCTGGCTACGAAGGTCGACGTAATCCCAGGCGTGAGGAATTGCCGAATATTGACCTGAAGACCAACTGCAGCGGCTGAGAAAAGGACAACGACGCAGGAGCTACACGGGAGCCCACCCCGACAGCGTCCAACAAAGTGCAAGTGACAGCGGTAAGGACGCGCTCAAGCGCTCAGCTAGCAGCGCGAGCAAAGAAAACAGAAGCGCGAGGTCCTCGCGCTCGAAAAGCAAAGCGAGAGGTCTCGCGAGACCACAAAATACCGGCGGCCATAAGAAAGTCAGGCATAGCAAGCCAATCGGAACAAAGAAATAACGCGGCGGCCATTTTGAAGACAGGCAACGCGAGATTTCGATCGTGAAATCTCGAGTGACCACGGCAACCATCTTGTGTTGGGCCACAAAGGAAGTTTAACATTGGAAAGTGCATGGCGGCCATTTTAGGGGCAGGCAAAAAACGAAGAATAAGCAGGACATAGAGAAAATAAAGAAGAGAAAGAATAAGAGGCACAAAAAGACCCCCACAGTAACAAAGATCAAAGAGGGAAATAAAAGAAGAAAGTGACAAGAGCACTACAAACACCTCAGACAAATAAAAGAAGAAAAGGGGCAACAAAGTAAAAGAAACCAAAGATGCCTGAAACAAAACAAAGTGCACAGTATCGCAGACCGATGCCATTCAGCATATCAGAGCCACAAGTGGGAATAAGATGGGAAAAGTGGATTGTGAAGTTTGAGCGATACATGGAAGCGACAGATGTAGTCGAAGATAAAAAACTAGGACTATTCCTAAATCTGGCGGGAGATGACATAGATGACCTTCTGATAACACTCCCAAAGAGCGAGAGGAGCACATACAAAGGACTAATAAAGTGTCTAACAAACAAATTCGATCCTCAAAGAAACATTGATTTTGAAAGATATAGCTTCAACATAGCTTTTCAACAGCCGGAGGAGTCAATGGATGATTTTGCAACGAGACCAAGGAAACTCGTAGCACATTGCGAATTTGAGAAGTACGACAATGAACAGGCCATCCGCCTAAGGTTGATAGAAGGCTGTCGTGACACAGACTTTCGTACGAGAATACTGAAGGAACCGACCACACTAGAAAGGATTCTGGATCTAGCGAGAGCAGAGGCAAGGGCGATGGCGCATGCAAGACAGATGGACCGAAGAGAGGAGCAAGTCCACAGAATGACAGACAAGAGTAGAACTGGAAACTGGAAGAAAGGGTCAAAGGACCAGGTGACAAGAAAACAAGAGTCCCAGTGCTACAGGTGCGGTTTGGAATTTCCACATCGAGGAGCATGCCCAGCATTTGGTCAGATATGTCGAAAATGCAACAGAAGCAACCATTTCGCCACCATGTGCCAAGGATTGCAATTCAAAAATGAAAGGGGCAGGCCAGGGAGACAAAGAACAACAACTAACCGACATGTGCGCCACATGGAAGCGACCACAAGGAGCTTGTCGCTGGAGTCGGGAGATGAAGAAGAAGAAACAACCGAGAGAGTGGAACGCCTATACCTCATGTCCACGGACGAAGGACACAAGGAAGAACACATCAGACTGGTGGATAAGCAGTCAATAAAGAAGACGGACTGGGTGACCATTGACGTAGGGCCACACTAAGCGGAATTTGTGCTAGACAGCGGGGCCACATGCAACATCATGTGCGCTACTGAATACGAAAAAATGAAGAGAAAACCACACCTGCAACCATCAAGTGTACGAGTGTTCACTTGGGGTGCACAAAATCCAGTAACAAACATGGGAAAATTCACGGACACCATGACGCACAAGAGCAAGACAGTCACAGAAGAAATTCATGTACTACGAGGAGATATCCCCGCACCATGTTTACTAAGCAATGTCACAGCGAAGGTCATGGGCCTATTACAGATGACATATCACGTGTCTGACAAAGGAAACATCCTAGAGAAGTTAACAAAACGACTTGGCAAGCTGAAAGGACGACAGATCACCCTGCATATAAACGAGTCAGTAAGACCTGTCGCCCAACACCACCGAAGGGTACCCATTCACTTACAACCGCAGGTAGAAGAAGAAATAAAGGCATTGTTAGAACAAGACATCATAGAGCCGGCGGAAGGGCCCACGCCATGGGTGTCCCCAATAGTTGCTGTACCAAAAAAGGACAGTGCACAAATAAGGATATGTGTGGACATGAGAATCCCCAACACAGCCATTGAAAGAGAACGACATCCGGGGCCATATCTAGATGACATGATTAGCTGCTTGACGGGAATGAGAAGATTTTCCAAGCTAGACCTATGCAAGGGGTACCATCAACTAGAGCTGGACCAACAGTCAAGGTACATAACGACATTCTCAACACACCTAGGTCTGTTTCGCTACAAGCGGTTAAGCTTTGGAATATCGTCAGCAGCGGAGATTTTCCAGGAATCAATCAGACAGATCATTAGACCAATAAAAAACAGCCTGAACTACAGCGACGATATCCTGGTGTTTGGCAAGTCAGATGAGGAACATGACAAAGCATTGAGAAAAGTATGCTCACAGCTAGAGGAAGTGGGCCTGACAGTCAATGAAAAGAAATGTGAATTGGGGAGAGAAGAGCTGGTGTTTTTTGGACACATCTTCTCGAAAAAAGGAATGAGACCTGATCGCAGCAAAGTGGTCACTCTAGAAAAGGCAAAAGAACCAAAAGATGTAGCTGAAGTGCGCTCATTCCTCGGCCTTGCCAGTTACTGTGCGAGATACATAAAGGACTTTGCAACAGTAAGCACCCCTCTACGAGAACTCACGAAGCAGGGCCAAACATTCGAATGGACCACAGAATGCAGCAAGGCATTTGAAGAGATAAGGGCGTCAGTAACAGCAGTAGACCACCTGGCATATTTTGACCCGAACCTATGCACCGAGTTGACAGTCAATGCCAGCCCAGTAGGTCTGGGCGCAATACTGGCACAGCACGAGCCTGGACGAGACTCGCCACGACGTATCGTAGCATATGGAAGCAAGAGCCTGTCGGACATCGAGAGAGCATACTCTCAACCAGAAAAGGAGAGTCTGGCAGTAGTATGGGCATGTGAGCACTACCACATGTTCATCTATGGGAAGCCATTCACGATTGTTACAGACCACCAAGCACTAGTTACCATATATGGAAATCCAAACACCAAAATACCACCAAGAATTGAGCGATGGGGAATCAGGCTGATGGACTACAACTTCAAAATTGTCCACAAGCCCGGAAAGGAACACAACCCAGCTGACTATATGTCACGACACCCACTACCACATCGAGAAAATGGCACCACCATGGCAGAGGAATACCTAAATTTCATCCAAAAACAAAACACTCTGGTGTCAATAACGATTGCAGAATTAGAGCGAGAAACAAAAAGAGACCCGACAATGCAGGCAATCGGGAACGTAGTGCGGCAGCAGAGATGGAGACACATCAACAACAACAGCCCCGCAGGAGAAGGGGTCATAAAAGAAGAACTACTGGCTTTCAAAAAGATAAGTGAAGAATTATCTGAAACCGAGAACGGAATCTTAATGAGAGGATCAAGAATAGTGATACCTCACCGAATAAGAAAAAGAACAATTGAACTAGCTCACGAATCGCATCGAGGCATTGTAGCGACAAAGAAGATGTTGAGAGAAAAAGTGCGGTTTCCATGATTAGACAACATGGTGGAAGAAGAAGTAGCACACTGTCATGTCTGTCAAGTAACGGGACCGCCTTCCAAACCAGCACCGTTGCAAATGTCAGAACTGCCGCCAACGGTATGGACAGAGTTGGCAGCAGACTTCTATGGACCACTAGAGAACGGGAGGTACCTGTTAGTGGTCATTGATGAATTCTCAAGATTCCCAATCGTGAGAGAAATACCATCGACCTCAACAAGCGCCACATTACCAGCGTTAAACGATATATTTGCTGCATGGGGCTCCCCACAAACACTAAAGACAGACAATGGACCTCCATTTTCTGGAGAAGAATTCCGTCGATTTATGGAATATCTGGGGATCAAGCATCGGAAGATAACACCCCTGTGGCCGCAGGCCAATGGAATGGCAGAACGATTTATGGGAACCATAAAGAAAGCCATCCAGCGAGCAAAACTGACACAGATATCGATTGGACAAGCACTATGTCAAGTGCTGAGAGACTACAGAAATACCCCCCACAGCTCCACAGGTCGATGTCCAGCGGAACTAGTGTTGGGAAGATCAAGCAAAACAAGACTGCCTCAAATAGATGCAAAGGGGAGCACGGATCAAAGTGACATAGTGGAAAGAGATCAAGAAGCTAAGAAAAAAATTAAAGAATATGCTGACAAGAGGAGACACGCATCAGAACGTCAGTTACATGAAGGGGACCTGGTGTTGGTGAAACAGAGACAACAACGGAAGTCGGACAGCCCATTTTCAAAAGATCCGCTAGTAGTGACCAAAGTAAAGGGATCAATAGTGACGGCAGAATCTGATCATCAAAGAATAACGAGAAACAGCTCCCATTTCAAGGAACTCAAGGTGGAAGATGAAGGGCCAATGGAAACACCACCGAAAGTGGAAAACAGCGAGCAAGAAACCAGCAGAGAGACAAGACCAAGCAGAATGTGCAGGAAGCCACAAAGACTAATTGAAGAGATGTAGAACAAAGAATATTTCTCTCTCTCTCTCTCTCTCTCTCTCTCTCTCTCTCTCTCTCTCTCTCTCTCCCTCTCTCTCTCTCTCTCTCTCTCTCTCTCTCTCTCTCTCTCTACCTCCCCAGCTAAAGGAAAACAAAAAGGGGACGAAGATAAAGAACACTGATGTTTTCATGCATGTGACAAAAAACTTTGTTTGTGACAAAGGGCGAGATGTAGCAGCTTGACAGTAGGGTGACCACAGATGTAGGGCACTAGGACCCTGTGGGTCACAGGGCAGTGACCAGGTCACTGGACACCACATCCTGTAGGGACAAGAAGTGGACAGTGAAGCCATGGACGATGAAGAGGACAGACGTGCTGTGACACGCTCCCACACACCGAATAAAGAAAGTACAATCACGAACCTGTTGTCCTGTGTTTCCTTGCATTGCCAGTGACCAGCTCAACACGACAGGGGTGAGAAGGCACGGACAATGGGAGGTCAAGACGTGTCGTGCCTGCAGTAACAGAACCTCATTAAAGAAAATAGTGCTCACAGTCTAAATAACACATACCGTGTAACAACCGTAGTAAAAGGGACAGTCGCCATGGGAGGTGACAAATGAAGAGAAGGCAGTACTAAGGAGGGACTAACAAGCCTATTGACGAATCAGAAGCTAGCACATAGGACAGACAATGGCACAAGCCAATGGCAAATGTGGGCGGAGCTTCTAGTCACCTACTCCTAAGTCTTCTAGAGCAGCGCATGCACACTGACTCTAGGCTCGACCTAAAAATGAAGGGTAACTAAATAGCCCTACTGACCTCTTGACCACACAAATGGGGCTTACACTACTGCCAATATCGGCAAGGAAGGATTTGTTTGTAGTGGAAAAATGTATGATCCAGAGCACCCCAAAGATTTTGGGTATCCACATGCATGACCCTGTCTATTCTCACACTCTTCTACCCCATGCATAAGAGCTACTACATGCTCATTGTGACAGAGTGCGAGCAGTCCCTGTCTTACATGCACAATACAAAACAAAACAAGATAACTCCCACATAGGCCACACCACACTCACACGCATCTGATGCTAAATCTTCCTAGCTCTCACTCCTTTTCACAGAAGTTCACGCCAAGACACAGCAACAAAAACATGTGAAGAGCACAACTCTGGTCCTCCTACACATTGGCACACTACCCATGTAGGCCACATAAGATATACCCTTTCATCCAGGCACTTCCAACAAATAGTGATTTACAGATCAGCAGATGCTCTATAGTGGTGTTTATAGAGCCTGCCTTGTAGCCACAGAGTAAACCCAGAACTCAAGACCAGTTCTTAAATATCACTGAGATATGCCGAATAAAAGAGGCACACCTTTTTTAAAATGAAAGCTGCAGATGCAGCCTTGTTTTCTGCTTGGCGCAACAGTGTATGTTCACTTAAAATATTTTACTCGAGGAATTTCAATGGACACTGTTAAGGAAGTGGAGTTTGTTTAGCTCCATAGAAGACACAATCAATATTTGCTGGTAATGAACATATTTTCTGACAAATTGCATACTTTTCTTTATTAATAAACCTTTATATTTCGAAAAGCACCAAGGTCTCATTTGTATTAATGGATATAATTTCAGTGCCAAACTAGAGAGATAACCCTGCACCTGAGAGTGTTGCATAACGCTGCATCATTTACATTTTCTTGCTGTTTAATGTAGTCATCCCTAGTTCACAGGTAGGGCATTATTCCATCATTCCAGCGGCCCTGCTTGCACCTTGGAGGCAGAATAAGTGATTGGTGACTGTGTAAGTAGGATACAGGTGTTCTCTGTTATGCTACTCTTTGATTTAGTGAAATGTTTACCACATAAGTGTGTTCATGATGCTGGGTTACCAAAACGTGACGCTATGTTTTACTGGACTGTGATAATTAGAGGAGAATCAAAGCCAATCTCTGATTTTTCCCCTAAGGAGTAAGGGCATAATTCACAAGGAAACTTACTCATCCAAGGTTGCCCTACATGCACAAATAGTGATTTCTACGAGTAATTTCCAAAAGGTTTTTGCACACGAATATTTTTGTGTGAGAAATTCATCTTGCTGGGGCAGGAGCGGGCATCCTCGTGCTCGACTGTTCTGTGAGTTGGCAGATACCCTCAAACTTAAATATTTGTAGGTATTCACACTCCTCTCCAGCATCTTCCCACCATGGAAAGAACAGACAAAGGCAACAGCAAATCCCTTTACAGGGTAGAAAGGGTTCATTGCCACAATTAGGAGGCTAGGTGAAGGGTTTCTCAATTGGGAAAATATTCCCCTATGAAAAAACTGAAACAAAGTTAGTAAGTGCAGGTTTACTCATGTCAAAATGGAATTCTCCAAAGATGTCCAGTTGTAACTGAGTCGTAAACGTCTAGGTGAGATTTTCTCCATCTCATTTTGTGACATTAGAATATATCATTTATATCTTGGCCTAAAACCCTTTTGCTTATCATCGGTGGCAATAGGTAAGGGGCTGGGCTTCTAAACTCCCAAAAATTTCCGAAAAGAAAATTCCATGCCTGGAGAACTTGCGATGAGAAAAAGAATGCAACCTTCGTTTTGAAAAATGAGGAACAAGTGTTGATGTGTTCAACTACCTATTATGAAGGATTAATTTGTGAATTACGTCAGAAAGAGCATACTTCCTGTGACACATTTTCTATTCAGATCACTGACATATATATATATTTTTTATAGAAATGGTGAAGATTTTTTGAACTATACTTATAAATAAAGAAATGAATGCTTCATAGCACCGATATTTAATGCTGATATAATTAAATTATCCTAAACCTAAGACTGCAAGACAATCAGAGTAGTTTAACGATTCACAGAAACATAACACTAACCAAAGCAAAGGCAATTACTAATGAATTTGCCAGAAGACAATATATCCAGCATGCCCCGAAGTAATGATGATATCAGAATCTCAGTTCATGAACATCGGGATTGGTTAGAGGTTTGGGTCAGAAAGACAAGGAGTAACTCACCTCATGAATATATAATGCTCACCTCTTGTGTTTCAGAAAAGGGAGTGGTGATGAACAGAGTGTCTGAATTAAGCAGACCACTCTTACCCAGTCCAAAGATCAGGGCTTGATCCATCACCGTTATTTAGCTCACTGCCCCATCCCAGCTCAGAACTTGGCTACATGCAAATTAGTCTGTCCCTGGCCCAGTGCATCATGGGAACAGAGCAGACCAAACTACCAAGCCAATTCTTCACCAGAAAGGAGACAAGCTTCCGGGGACCGGTTTCTGCCATTTCAGGCGTCGTCGGCCCGGCTTGCTTGAATCCAGATGGAGCAGTGAGCAAGGGACTCATGTCTGAGTATACCCTTCCACGCTTATGGTGGACAAAATGATTCAGAAAAGGGAGTGGTGATGAACAGAGTGTCTGAATTAAGCAGACCACTCTTACCCAGTCCAAAGATCAGGGCTTGATCCATCACCGTTATTTAGCTCACTGCCCCATCCCAGCTCAGAACTTGGCTATATGCAAATTAGTCTGTCCCTGGCCCAGTGCATCATGGGAACAGGGCAGACCAAACTACCAAGCCAATTCTTCACCAGAAAGGAGACAAGCTTCCGGGGACCGGTTTCTGCCATTTCAGGCGTCGTCGGCCCAGCTTGCTTGAATCCTGATGGAGCAGTGAGCAAGGGACTCATGTCTGAGTATACCCTTCCACGCTTATGGTGGACAAAATGATTCAGAAAAGGGAGTGGTGATGAACAGAGTGTCTGAGTTAAGCAGACCACTCTTACCCAGTCCAAAGATCAGGGCTTGATCCATCACCGTTATTTAGCTCACTGCCCCATCCCAGCTCAGAACTTGGCTATATGCAAATTAGTCTGTCCCTGGCCCAGTGCATCATGGGAACAGGGCAGACCAAACTACCAAGCCAATTCTTCACCAGAAAGGAGACAAGCTTCCGGGGACCGGTTTCTGCCATTTCAGGCGTCGTCGGCCCGGCTTGCTTGAATCCTGATGGAGCAGTGAGCAAGGGACTCATGTCTGAGTATACCCTTCCACGCTTATGGTGGAAAAAATGATTCAGAAAAGGGAGTGGTGATGAACAGAGTGTCTGAATTAAGCAGACCACTCTTACCCAGTCCAAAGATCAGGGCTTGATCCATCACCGTTATTTAGCTCACTGCCCCATCCCAGCTCAGAACTTGGCTATATGCAAATTAGTCTGTCCCTGGCCCAGTGCATCATGGGAACAGGGCAGACCAAACTACCAAGCCAATTCTTCACCAGAAAGGAGACAATCTTCCGGGGACCGGTTTCTGCCATTTCAGGCGTCGTCTGCCCGGCTTGCTTGAATCCTGATGGAGCAGTGAGCAAGGGACTCATGTCTGAGTATACCCTTCCACGCTTATGGTGGACAAAATGATTCAGAAAAGGGAGTGGTGATGAACAGAGTGTCTGAATTAAGCAGACCACTCTTACCCAGTCCAAAGATCAGGGCTTGATCCATCACCGTTATTTAGCTCACTGCCCCATCCCAGCTCAGAACTTGGCTATATGCAAATTAGTCTGTCCCTGGCCCAGTGCATCATGGGAACAGGGCAGACCAAACTACCAAGCCAATTCTTCACCAGAAAGGAGACAAGCTTCCGGGGACCGGTTTCTGCCATTTCAGGCGTCGTCGGCCCGGCTTGCTTGAATCCTGATGGAGCAGTGAGCAAGGGACTCATGTCTGAGTATACCCTTCCACGCTTATGGTGGACAAAATGATTCAGAAAAGGGAGTGGTGATGAACAGAGTGTCTGAATTAAGCAGACCACTCTTACCCAGTCCAAAGATCAGGGCTTGATCCATCACCGTTATTTAGCTCACTGCCCCATCCCAGCTCAGAACTTGGCTATATGCAAATTAGTCTGTCCCTGGCCCAGTGCATCATGGGAACAGGGCAGACCAAACTACCAAGCCAATTCTTCACCAGAAAGGAGACAAGCTTCCGGGGACCGGTTTCTGCCATTTCAGGCGTCGTCGGCCCGGCTTGCTTGAATCCTGATGGAGCAGTAAGCAAGGGACTCATGTCTGAGTATACCCTTCCACGCTTATGGTGGACAAAATGATTCAGAAAAGGGAGTGGTGATGAACAGAGTGTCTGAATTAAGCAGACCACTCTTACCCAGTCCAAAGATCAGGGCTTGATCCATCACCGTTATTTAGCTCACTGCCCCATCCCAGCTCAGAACTTGGCTATATGCAAATTAGTCTGTCCCTGGCCCAGTGCATCATGGGAACAGGGCAGACCAAACTACCAAGCCAATTCTTCACCAGAAAGGAGACAAGCTTCCGGGGACCGGTTTCTGCCATTTCAGGCATCGTCGGCCCGGCTTGCTTGAATCCTGATGGAGCAGTGAGCAAGGGACTCATGTCTGAGTATATCCTTCCACGCTTATGGTGGACAAAATGATTCAGAAAAGGGAGTGGTGATGAACAGAGTGTCTGAATTAAGCAGACCACTCTTACCCAGTCCAAAGATCAGGGCTTGATCCATCACCGTTATTTAGCTCACTGCCCCATCCCAGCTCAGAACTTGGCTATATGCAAATTAGTCTGTCCCTGGCCCAGTGCATCATGGGAACAGGGCAGACCAAACTACCAAGCCAATTCTTCACCAGAAAGGAGACAAGCTTCCGGGGACCGGTTTCTGCCATTTCAGGCGTCGTCGGCCCGGCTTGCTTGAATCCTGATGGAGCAGTGAGCAAGGGACTCATGTCTGAGTATACCCTTCCACGCTTATGGTGGACAAAATGATTCAGAAAAGGGAGTGGTGATGAACAGAGTGTCTGAATTAAGCAGACCACTCTTACCCAGTCCAAAGATCAGGGCTTGATCCATCACCGTTATTTAGCTCACTGCCCCATCCCAGCTCAGAACTTGGCTATATGCAAATTAGTCTGTCCCTGGCCCAGTGCATCATGGGAACAGGGCAGACCAAACTACCAAGCCAATTCTTCACCAGAAAGGAGACAAGCTTCCGGGGACCGGTTTCTGCCATTTCAGGCGTCGTCAGCCCAGCTTGCTTGAATCCTGATGGAGCAGTGAGCAAGGGACTCATGTCTGAGTATACCCTTCCACGCTTATGGTGGACAAAATGATTCAGAAAAGGGAGTGGTGATGAACAGAGTGTCTGAATTAAGCAGACCACTCTTACCCAGTCCAAAGATCAGGGCTTGATCCATCACCGTTATTTAGCTCACTGCCCCATCCCAGCTCAGAACTTGGCTATATGCAAATTAGTCTGTCCCTGGCCCAGTGCATCATGGGAACAGGGCAGACCAAACTACCAAGCCAATTCTTCACCAGAAAGGAGACAAGCTTCCGGGGACCAGTTTCTGCCATTTCAGGCGTCGTCGGCCCGGCTTGCTTGAATCCTGATGGAGCAGTGAGCAAGGGACTCATGTCTGAGTATACCCTTCCACGCTTATGGTGGACAAAATGATTCAGAAAAGGGAGTGGTGGTGCTCATTGCACCATCAGGATTCAAGCAAGCCGGGCCGACGACGCCTGAAATGGCAGAAACCGGTCCCCGGAAGCTTGTTTCCTTCCCAGTACAAGAATTGGCTTGGTAGTTTGGTTTGCCCTGTTCCCATCATGCACTGGGACAGGAACAGACTAATTTGCATATAGCCAAGTTCTGAGCTGGGATGGCGCAGTGAGCTAAAAAACGGTGATGGATCAAGCCCTGATCTTTGGACTGGGTAAGAGTGGTCTGCTTAATTCAGGCACTCTGTTCATCACCACCCCCTTTTCTGAATCATTTTGTCCACCATAAGCGTGGAAGGGTATACTCAGATGTGAGTCCCTTGCTCATTGCACCATCAGGATTCAAGCAAGCCGGGCCGACGACGCCTGAAATGGCAGAAACTGGTCCCCGGAAGCTTGTTTCCTTCCCAGTACAAGAATTGGCTTGGTAGTTTGGTTTGCCCTGTTCCCATCATGCACTGGGACAGGAACAGACTAATTTGCATATAGCCAAGTTCTGAGCTGGGATGGTGCAGTGAGCTAAAAAACGGTGATGGATCAAGCCCTGATCTTTGGACTGGGTAAGAGTGGTCTGCTTAATTCAGGCACTCTGTTCATCACCACCCCCTTTCCTGAATCATTTTGTCCACCATAAGCGTGGAAGGGTATACTCAGATGTGAGTCCCTTGCTCATTGCACCATCAGGATTCAAGCAAGCCGGGCCGACGACGCCCGAAATGGCAGAAACCGGTCCCCGGAAGCTTGTTTCCTTCCCAGTACAAGAATTGGCTTGGTAGTTTGGTTTGCCCTGTTCCCATCATGCACGGGGACAGGAACAGACTAATTTGCATATAGCCAAGTTCTGAGCTGGGATGGTGCAGTGAGCTAAAAAACGGTGACGGATCAAGCCCTGATCTTTGGACTGGGTAAGAGTGGTCTGCTTAATTCAGGCACTCTGTTCATCACCAACCCCTTTTCTGAATCACCTCTTGTGTGACACAGATAGCTTCCAGCTTGTTAATGATGCCCAGCTGGCAGCTAACTAAGACTAGAAGGAACTGGAAAAATATGCTATGCCCTAATATTGGGAATTGTGCATACATTGGGGTGGAGGTCAAATTTTCTATTCTGAAATTTCGATATGATACTCTTGAAGTGGGCGGCATTCATTGCACAATGGAGTTTGGTCAGGAGCCCAATCGTCTGTCTGCACTATGTGCTCCCTGTCAGCAAATGCAACCATACACCATGTGATATTCTTCTGTCCGTCATTCATAAAGCATTTAGACAGAAATGGATACGACCATTGTGCGAGTAATCATGGTATTATGAGATACTTGGAGGTACTTAGAATCCTGACAGGAGACACATCCACTTATACTGTCTTCGCTGTCAGCAAGTTTCTATTTACGGTAGGGCTCATAAGGAAAATGAATGGACTTACATTTTAGATCACGAGATAGTGGTTTCGTGTCACTGGTTGCTATTTTGCATATGAACAAACGTTCTTATCCTTGCGGTGGCATGAAAATTGTTTTATACTTTTTAAACAGTTCTTACGACATATGGAATAGGATGACAACATTTTTACTAGGTAAAAGGACTACGGTAACGTGCTCTATCTGGGGGCTACCAGGGCGGTCATGCGCCGTCTCCAACTAGTTCAGAACGCCGCTGCACGTCTTCTCTGTGGATGCCGGAAATATGATCCAATTACTGAACGCATCAAGCAACTCCATTGGCTTAATCTTGACAATCGGGTAAAATTCAAGGCACTATGCTTCATGCATAAGATCAAAATTGAAGCCGCCCCCACTTATCTCCAATCACTCGTCAAACCTTATGTACCCGCACGCTCTCTCCGTTCTTCTTCCCAACATCTGTTCTGTGTGCCTAAGTTCAGGCTTTCCAGAGTGGGTGGTCGTTCCTTTGCTGTATTAGGACCCAAACTCTGGAATTCTCTTCCCCTGGACTTACGAGTGGAGCACTGTCATCTCCGCTTCCGTAAAGCCGTAAAGACCTGGCTTTTTGCCCAATAACTTTCTCCTGGATTTACTACGCTATCACTGTCAATCAGCGCCGGGAAACCCTTACGGGTAGCTGTCGCGCTCTATAAGATTAATTAATAAATAAATAAATAAATAAATAAATAAGTAATAGCAATTTTACATTTTTTAAAAAAACCTGCATATTAATGTTGTATTATTATCTGTAAGTTTTATGGAATCAATTTTCCGAACTAAACTTTTGCTACTACTATTCAAACTACAGTCTAGAAAACATTTGGGTACATCTATGTTTGAGGAGGAAGGCAAATTTAATATCCTGCCCCTTGTCCAACAAGCATACTTAGGGGCTGGGAGAAACCATTGCAACTCAAATCTAACAGACGTAGTGCAGACTAGAGGCAGATCCAACATTCTAACTCCAGTCTCACCCTGGTCTAAATGGTAGATTAAGCACTATTCATTTCATCATTCGCATATGAATGCACATCATCCTCTTGCACCATTCACCGAAATGTCAAATGTCATAAGTTCAAAGGTGAGAGAGTGAATAGTTTTTAAAGGGAGGCCATGTTAGAAAATACTGTTGGGGACTATGAGTGAGAATTTATGAACCAGAAATATCTATTACATTGTGCTTTCCTGACAGTGTTACTAAATATGTGCATTTCTACCAACAGAAGGAAGAAGACGTTGCCATAAACGATAAACCTGTGCCTGTCAGCATCACTCAGAGGGTGCCTTCAGTAAGATACCAATAGCTTTATCCTATGGGGCTATGATGCGATGCGAGGGCTATGATGTTAAATAATCTAATTATGAAGTACCTCGATTTGTGATTTTGCCACAATTATTTGGCATAACGACAAATACCTCTTCGAATCCGGGATCAGCAATGTTTAACCAGTATTGAACTTCTGCCACTTCCTTGTTTCCGTCCTCTAATATCAATCCACAAATTTAGCACTGATTGACTTCTGAGAAGTATAATCTGCACTCTGTAAGGCTGAGTTTGAATTCTCCTCTTTCCAGCAGTGTTTCTGATTTTTTGAGTCATCAAACAGGACACCACACAGACATCCACAGCCCATCATGTATCTTATATATATGGTTATCACCATGCTCAAAACATCATTACCTGTCAGGTTGCATCACTTACTGACAGCAGAACCTATTAGACAGGACTATTACCATGAATCTCCCACAGCCCAGATAAACCAGTATCTGACTATTGTGGTACCCAACAGCACCCACCTTCAGTGATTGATATTCAGCAATTGATATTCTGTGATTGATATTCCGTATAAAGCCGACCATAATCTGCCAGGAGGTATGCTGTAAATTTCTTAATAAGTATTTGTCTTAGATTCTCAGGTTTAGGCCCACACACCTCTCCTAACGCATTACAGTGAAGGACAGCAGAACAATGCCCAGCAAATTATATGGATTCTCTTATCCTTACAGGGGCCTATTCACGAACTACATTTTCTTGTGCTTTAGTAGTATAATAGTAATACAAGTACTACAAGCTGCTACTCACTAACCAATTTGTGTGAATCTCCAACTCGCCTATCTTCTCTATGGGGAGATCCTCACACATGTATGTCTGCTACTTAGTGCCCAATTTCAATGTCGGGCGGACCTGAGTCTGTCCGACATCGATTCGGTATTAGGACCGACCGACCTCCTGTGGGCGGTTCCAACCCAGCAATTAGGATGTGACCGAACATTGTTTAGCCGCGCTCCTATTCTTTACAATGGGAGCAGGCATTCTGACAGGAATGCTTGCTCTCATTGTAAAGGGAAGAGGTGCAATTCATCCCTGCACCCTGTGGCAGGCACCTAAAGGGTGGGGTGCGGGGATCAACAGGGAGGCAGGTGCCCCCTTGGCCTTCAACCAGAGGCTGTGCACCCATAGGGGCCCTACTGGGTGCCCCCAAAGTCGACTTCCAACTGCCTTTCTGTGTCAGAAAGGCCGGCACAGAAAGGCTGTTGGAATCCCACATTATAATCCCTCAGGCGGAAAGAGACGCCCTTGGGATTACTGGAGGCTTTCTGAATGGCTGATGGGCTCTCTGAGCCTGTCGGAAGCCATCCGGAAATCCAGTTCGGATTCCTTTCTGATAAACTCCATTCAAATGGGTCGGTCGGAAATGAATCCGAACAGCTTATTACCATGCTGTAGGAACTGCTCCGACTGAGAGTCGGAGCCGTTTACTACAGGATCATAATTGGCCCCCTAGTATTAAATGTGGGCGTGACCAGTGGAAATCAGCTCCTAAATAGATGCAGTGGCATAAGCTACCAGTGTCCTACTCTTATTACTCAGTGAGTATCTTCCAGACCTCTACATAGACAATTGATTGTAACTATCCAGATTTCTAATCATACTCGACAGGAATACTGTACCCAGCTATTAACAGCCCAAACCCAAGATCATAAGCATACAGCAAAATGTACAAACTCTAGTGGCAAGGCTGGCCTTGAACAGGAAGAAGCTTGGCTACACTACATGGATGGCCGCTCTAAGCCAGAATTAAATTCACTGTGCTCATTCATAAAGGATCTGGAGAATAGTCCTGTTTTCAAGCAAAATCTATCCTCCCACCGGATTCTAGCCAAGAATACACAAACATACAACAAAAGGACCACCAAATAACAGAAATAAAAACAATAAATCAGATGTTTAGGACTACAGGGATCCATTGTCTGGAATGCCCATAACCTATTCATGAGGGTAGAACTTAACTACAGTTGAATTGTTCAGTGATATGCTTAGTAGGCTTGTGTTGTAGCCCAGTAAGCTTGTGACTAAAGCATTGATGTGTGTTTTAATTGAGTTATGAGGAGGGGAAGATTTTACATAAGCTGAGATGGTGGTAGTGTGTGGACATGGAGGAGGTGATAGAGATTAATCATACAATGCTACTTTAGAACACGCCGAGGCGTTCAACAAAAAAGTCTTTGGCCAACATAGTGAATGTAGCAGCCTGAACAGAGTAGGGTGGAAGGTGGTTGATTTTGGTTTTCTCTGCTTTTAGCTTCAAATGGTTTAGTTCCATTTAGAGTTAATTAGGAGGACACGAGTTAACAGAAGAGATGATTCTGCTAAGTTTCATGGTGAAGACTGAGACGAACTTTGGCACAAATGATAGAGCCTAGCAGATTACCTTACAAGGAGCAACATGGCAAAGCAGCTGATGGAGCAATGGAAGAAATAGTATGTGTGATCTTGGAGATAAAAGGTGTACCATTCAAAGATGATGCCAAGTATCACCAAGGGATGACTGACCATTCAATAGTATTTTGGGATTTACAGGGTTGAAGGCAGATGAGCGATTGATTCGATGAGAATGGTGGCATTCAAAATCAGTTACTTAGGTTAATTCCTTAACCAAATTCAAAGTCTGACCACCCTAAAGTCTGGCTAAAGAATTTAGTCGGTATGCTTTTTTGGCCCATCCTCACCCTTTTCAGAAAAGTGAGCACATCGCCCTCTGTCTTTGCAGCTTCGCCTGGTGGCCTTGAACGTCCCCCTCTCCGGGGATATGACTAGCCTACGAGGTGCGGACCTGCAGTGCTACCGTCAGTCACAGGAAGCCTCGCTCTACGGTACTTTCCGGGCCTTCCTATCTTCATCGAGCCAAGATCTCATCTCCATTGTGAGGAGGACGGACCGGAGCCTCCCAGTGGTGAACTTGGAGGTATGTCTGAATATGGTCTGGCTACAGGCAGGTTGGGCTATACGGAAATTACAGGAAGCTGAAACATACCAATGCCGACAAAAGGATTGTGGCACTTGGGCTGAGTCAGTGCCTTTTGCGAATGGCATCTGACTGACTCTCTCACAATTCTACTTGCCCTTAAGGCTTTTGTCTCTGTATCCTGTGGTATTCTGGGGTTCACAATCTGAATGTTCTAATGGGGCCCCACTTGTTTACACACATTAGAACATTGGCATGTTTAGAGCTCCATTGAAGACAATGAAGTGGCCAATAATGACTGGTACAAAAATTCTGCTCCAACATTCCAATGTTTATCTTTCTGTTTCTTTCTGTTTAATTTATAACATTGTACCCCCAATGTGTGTAAAGTTCTGATAGCGTAACTACAGCGCTTCTTTCTCGGGCCATAATGGTTGTTATCGACCCTCACCCTCATTTTAGACCCTTGATGTTGGGTTAGAGCTGTTACTGCCCACAGTAGAAGGCAATAATACACAATTATTTTTAGTAAGCTAATAGCTCCCTGATGCTTTTCTAGATCTTTGTGCATATCAATGGGAGATGAAGATGTCTCACTGCTAATTCTTACTTTCTTCCTTGAAGGCAGTCCCCATATTTCCCAGCTCAGTAAACCATGTTTCATGTTCTAGGGCCAGGTGCTGAGTAGGAGCTGGAATTCTCTTTTTGAAGATCCAAAGCACAAGCTCCTCCCGAGGGTCCCCGTCTACTCCTTCAATGGCCGCGACGTGATGCTGGATTCACTCTGGTAAGTAGGGCATGAAGAGGTACTGAACTGTGAGCCGTCGAGTTCTGGTGCCCAGAGTTCTCCCCATGGGGATGTATGACGTGTTCACACATACGTTTACAATACATGCATTTACAACGTGGGTAATACAACAAACGCGTTGTTACAACGCATTCGATTGCAAAGCAAGTTGTTACAACAACTTGTTTTAGGGAAGCGATGGAGTTTGGAATGGTATATTTTACTAGTCAAACTCCAATCTGTGCAACAGAAGGGAAGGTGTTGGATTTAAAATCCAACAATGAGTTCCCTAAAGCAAGTTGTTGTAATGACTTGCGTTGTA
The DNA here is from genome assembly GCF_964261635.1 of Lissotriton helveticus. Lineage (NCBI taxonomy): Eukaryota > Metazoa > Chordata > Amphibia > Caudata > Salamandridae > Lissotriton > Lissotriton helveticus. The sequence goes on from NC_136065.1 coordinate 1,921,331,143, forward strand.
ATGGAAGGCGTTGTAATGGAATGCGTGGTAACGACGAGTTCATTGTAGTACCTGCTTTGTAATGGCACTGCATTGTTCTGATAGCATTGCAAACGCTGTTTCCCCCATGGCCATGCTCTTGCTTCTTCACATTTCTTTGCAGGTCATAGCTTGATATCCTTATAGTTTTTGTTGGTAAGGGAGTTGTGGTCATGGATTTCTTTTTGAAAAAATTGAGATTTTCACGAAATAACAAACCTGACTCCATGTTTCAAGGGAGATGTTTAACCAGTCACGGTTTTGCAGGCTACAGCACTTAGCATGCTGCGATGTTTGGTTTCACATTTCTGCTTAGAAGTATGGGTCTACAAGTACCAGCATGCTTTGTGCTGCTCGGTTCAAAACCAGAGCTTACTGCCCTTCTCACTCCAAAAACGTAACTATCTCAGGAATGGGTAGCCTCCAAACATGCCACACTCCAGTCATCCCTGATGTCGCTGTCGCTCATGTGTCAGGCGTGTACACAGCTCTGCGCTTTGCCTCCTAATTCCCAGATGTATAGTGAACAAAGTCCTGGTGTTCACAGTGTAATGTGTTATGCTGTTAGTAGGGAAGCCTCATAGTGTCTGTAAGGTTTCTTGATCGTGCACTGCTGCTCTGTTCCGGTTTCTCAGGGGGTATTCTTTAGCACTAGAACTTATCAGTTCACGGATGCATTGCTGCGCGGCCCCAGAAATCTCAAAAACCAAGGGTGACATGGACTATCTGGTTAGCATGCGAGGAATATTAAGGTTGTGGGTGCATGTTATGGTGGGCATGTGGGTGTAATGATGTCAGTATTTCTGAATCTCTAGGAGATCATGCCAAGGGAGATATGTACGCATTGAGGTCAAACCTCTGCCAGTAGGGTAGACATTGGTTCTCTGAGTGAATCTGCACATGTGGGTCAGTGGTAAGCTGATGGCAGAGATCCATCAATGCAAAGCAGTTTGAAGGGGAGGGGAGGGGTATACGTGGCGGGCATGATGAGAATGACACATTGCCAGAGGGGTTGTCCTTGGTATTTTGGTGTACATTTACATTTAAATATTTGGGTGTTAGCATTAGCAGCAATTCAGAGAAAGTACTCGATGGCAACTATACCCGGGCCATATCGCGTTGCATATGGTATGAGCATTCTGATGCTGACTCAGGTTATTGTCATGGCCTGGGATGCATTGACCAAAATGGTAGCCCTCCAGAGATTCTTTCATTATTTCATCAATATGCCCTCACAGCTAGCTATTAATTTTTTCAGGTAGCGAAACTCACTGAGCTTCAGGGAGGAGAAGGTTGGTCTGCACAATCTCAAACTGCCTATGACTGAGAGGGCAGTAGAAGAACCAAATGTGGAACATTACTATCTGGCAGCACAACTGCAGTGGGTGGGCTGATGGACGGCTGAGCCAAAACCACAAGTGGCTATTACAGTAGTGATGGTGCTGGGCACAACACTATTGGGCATGGCTCTATGGGAAAATTATGAGCAGATAGAATTTATTGGTGAATCTGGCAATATTTTGATAGCTGAGACATTATGAATGTGGGGTCGATGGGGACCCTGTATCGAGCAGAACCACTTACAGCCTGGACTGTGGCAGAAATCTGCAACATGGGTGACCTGTACGAAGTCAGGAAGTTGAAGTTGTTTTAAGAACTTAGGAGAGACTATGACTTGCTTCCAGGCAATTTATAACCTATAACACACTAGGACATGCAATACCCAGGACCTGGGGGATGGATGATGAAGATTTCCCAGTGGACAGAGCCCAACATTTACTGCTGAAGTTTGGTGCAAGCCAAAGAGCCATGAAGGAAATTTACAAGACACTTCAGACATGGAACACAACCACAGATATTGACTCCAAAGGCAGGATTGGCCAAACACTCATAGAGGAAGAATTGGATAGGATCTAAAGTTTCCCAGTGTCCATATCTAGAATCTCTAGGTTTACATACATACAGTTAGGTTACTTGATTCAGACATACACGACTCCTGTGGGATACACCACAATATTCCCAATGTGCCCAGTATCTGTCCTGGTGCAAGGGGATGATGGAACCTTTTATCGCGTGGTGTGGTCCCGCCTAGCCTGACCGAGTACTAGAAAATAGTCACAACTACATTATGGGATGTGACAGGCAGGGAGAACTCATAGTTTTTTGGGGGATATGCCAAGATTTCTAATGAGACTAACATAATCATTGTAGAGATCTGTCTGCAATCTGAATGCGAAGGATTTGAATAAGGGCTGGTCCACTCAGCACCTCATCCATCCTGAGCCGGTATAATGAGTACGAAGGAACTAGGCAATAAATAACATATGATATCTGGCTAAACAATTTGGGCTACTTGATTGTACTTATTAGTTACCAGCAGAACCTAGGATTGTAGAAATAGTTAGGGAGAGGGTGATGGTGATATGTTCCATTATGTACATAAGAGCTCAGAAGTTAGATGAAGCCATCCCTAGGCATAATTTCTGGTTACAGAGCTGTTGAAGCTTTAAGCCTGACCGTAGATTCGTAGGGTATCTGATATGGTTAGGAATAATTTGCCTAAATCTAAGACTGTTTCCAGAATGAATTATTTTGGTAAGGGAAGCTTAGGACAGGAGACATAGTATCCTGGCCTGGTGCCATGGAGTTATACGGTTGCCCGAGGTCAGGAGCGTTTTGGGTATCAGCAATCACATAAATCCAAACACCATACACTTAGTGGCAGTTGAGGAAACAGTGCAGGGTAGAGTCTTGGGTGTGTTCTGTTTTCTGAGACTGGATCAAAGTTAACTTGTCCCTGTGCATGTTCTATTGTTTTCAAGTCCATTCCTTATGCTCTTGTGCTACTTTCTCTCCTAGGGCCGAGAAGGCTGCTTGGCACGGCTCCAGCGAGCGAGGGATCCGCATTCGAAATGCTAACTGCAAGGACTGGACGGTGACCACAAAAGCTGAGGGCATGGCCTCGCCCCTGGCCCGGGGGAAACTGCTGGGGCAGGAGTCGTATGGCTGTGAAGCATCCTTGGCTGTGTTCTGCATAGAAGTGGCCTTCCCATACCGGTACATGTGGTGATGGTCCACCCACTGCAACATCAAATATATGCTGAATCGGGCACATCTAGAAGACATTTTGCACAAGTGTTGTATTATGTTGGCCATTCATGCACAGAAGAAGACAGTCACCTGATGATGTGTCTCTATGCCATAGAAAACGTTTACTCAGCAGACTTTTTCAACTAAGATCAGTGATCGTCCTTTTCAACTTGGACCTAGTCCCATATCCTAGGACTAACATTCCTACTTCATTGGATATTTGTGTTTTGAGAGTTTTTGGTGATATAATTGTTCATTTTGCCTGAACAAAACCTTAACTTTTCAAATGCTTTGGGCCCTAAATTAGCATTGATTCATCAGTCAGACAATCTGTTTCTGCAAATCACAATCTTTTGTTAAGTAGGATCTCTGGTTTCAAATGATGTGTCTCATAGAGTGGGTCACTAATTATCACGGGGCTCGCATGAACCCACTGATGTCCCATTGCTTAATCGATTTTACCTCTAATTATGTTCTCTTGGCTGTCCTTCGCTGGATATCACATTGATAGTTTTGGTGTGGCACTTATGTATCAGTGTTAAGATATTCCTCCGAGCACTAATTATATTCTCCTCAAACGATTATGAAGTGAAAACATATCTAATGTACGTTGTAAAGCCTTGTGAATATCTCTGTATTCCTAATTCTCAATATCCAAGGTTCTCAATCCAGGTTCAAGAATAATTATATTCTCCTCAAACGGTTGTGAGGTGAAAACACATCTAATGTACGTTGTAAAACCTTGTGAATATCTCTATATTCCTAATTCTCAATCTCCAAATGTTATTTCCATACGGGTACGTATCATGCAGTATATCCCGAGTCGCGTATACGCCACGGTATACGCGACTCGGGATATACTGCATGATACGTACCCGTATGGCTTTACAACGTACATTAGATATGTTTTCACTTCATAATCGTTTGAGGAGAATATAATTATTGCTGAACCCGGATTAAATGAAATAAACATGATCCAGATGTTGGTTTGACTTGACAGATAACACCAATACTTATTTGCCCTGAAGAAGTCATTGTCTTACAGACAGACGAAACACGTGTTGGCTGCGCATTTGAATAAATTGGAACTTCTCAAGACACTTTATCTGTTTTGGATTGAAGATTGGATGATATTGATGATTGATGATCACTACTGATAAAGACATTAATTTGCAGAGTGCTCGGAGGAATATCTTAACATTGACCTTTGGTTTCTTCAGAGGTTGTGGTAACCAATCTCTAATCTCTTCCTGAGCACCAACCATACTGATTATCATTGATACGGACTTTATACCTATACTTTGCTGTGCGCTCCTATAAACCGTTACCAATTTGCTGTTGCACTTATGTATCAGATCTGACCTACAATTAACAACATGACCTCATCGAAGTGTGATTTGTCATGTATGATCAGTGCAGATGTTCAAATATTGCATATCTAGGAGTAATAACATGGTATAACCCCCAATCAGACAGGTATTCTCTAAATACAATGTTCTACTTTCAGATAGAATTTCTCTACTTACCTCAGACTACTTTTTCCAGAGGTGATTTTTCTTGTGATAGCCAATGCTGATCAGTAGATGACACATGTGTGACTTAAAATGAATCCCCAGTACATACACTTTTGCTCACATATGTACTCAGTGACTTCTCATTCACTGGACCATTCTCTCACTCACTCATTCACTCACTAACTTACTTTCCTGCTCACTCAGTAACTCAATCTGTCACTCGTGCATTCTCTCGGTCACAAACCTCCTCCCACTCTGTTGCTCATTTACCCACCTCTTCAGGCGTGAGATATATTTAATTTTTAGGAAGTTTTAGGCTTAGGACCTAGCTGTTCGTTAAGTAACATTGCAGCAAGTAAATATTTGCTATGGTTTTAGTTGATAGATTTAAGCATTAGGACACCATTTGGGTTACAGTAATACTATAGAAAACAGCTACGTTAGAGGATTTTTATTTAGAGCAGCCTGTGAAGGAACCAACACGCAAGGCCGGTCATACCCTGGATCTTAAATTTTCCGGCCCTCTAAATCTTTCAGTTGGGCCAGCTCTACAGCTAACCTAGTGTGATAATTTTTTATTTCTTTTATGATCTGTACTCCCTTGGTGTGTAAACAGCAAAATACTGCTTATAAAACATCTAGAGCTTAGCATAACATTCCATAACCCATTCTCTTGGAGACACGCCAATCCACTCCATTGGAATTATCGGGCTCTGTGGAGCTGGACATAGAAAGCTATAATGGTAGGCTTGCTGCTGCATTTAATCTTATAGCTCCTAAACAAACCTCCATTGGGAGAAGATCTACGCCATTCAATCTATGGTTCTCGATGGACTTAAAAAAGGAAAAGTCTCATTGCAAATGGTTAGATATTTATGGAGAAAATCTTATGATGCTGTGGCCAAGAGTGCATATAAGACAGCTATAAAAATAAATCATAAATCTATCTGTAGAGCCCATAAGGAGCACATCTCCTCCTCCATTGCTGCTGCTGCCAATAAACAGCAGGAACATTTTAAAATGGTAAATTCCTTTCTTTCCCCAAGTGCTCTTCAGAATGAGCCTACTCTATCCGCAAACCTATGTGCAGAACTCTCTAAGTTCTTTTATAATAAGATGTGTGCTGTTTATGACCAGTTCCCTACAAATGCTGCACTTTTGCATGCTGTGAAGTCTAACTCAACGTCTGGATCCCTCCTTGCCAATTTTAGGCCTTTATACTTGAACGATTCCCTAGCTGGAACTGGCCAAATCTGTGTAAGGTCACCAGCGACCAACATCACCAGACATTTTAAAAATGGCACCCACTACAGTGAACCCAATTTTAAATGAACTGATGAACTTCTCCCTTGAATCAGCTCATATTCCTGAATGCTGGAAACAAGCTCTCCTGCTACCGTTACTTAAGAAACCCAATGCAGACCTGAGTATTTTAAGAAGTAACAGAACCATCTCTCTTTTGCCTGTAGGGGCAAAGATGTTGGAGAAGCTTGTGAATAGATAATTGCCTCACTTTTTGGAGTCAAATCATTTATTACATGATTTTCAATCTGGTTTTAGATCTGGATATAGCACTGTTTCATCCTTTCTTGAAGTATCAGAGTTTATTAAGGAAACTCTTGATCAAAACTCTGTGGCAATTATTGTGCTTCTTGATTTATTCTCAGCTTTTGACATGGTTTTCCCTGAGATTCTCCCGAGCAGGCTCCGAAAATTTGGGATCCAAGGTCCGGCCTTATCCTGGTACATATCTTTTTGGAGTACAGGACACAATCAGCTTTGCTATCGTCCTTTTCCTCCTCTTCAAAACCTCTGGATTATGATGTGCCACAGTGCTCAGCACTGAGCCCCACACTTTTCAATATCTACCTGGAGCTCTTAGTGAGCCTAGTTGATTTGTGGGGCCTTAGGGTGATTTTCTACGCTGAACATACTTCTATCTTTCCACAAGAAGGAATTCCTGGCCTCCAACTCCTTTAAATTGTGTTTAAAATCATTGGGCAGTTGGATGAATAATAATTGTCTTAAGTTTAACTCTGATGAAATGGAGGTCCTCTTATTTGGAACTGAGCACTAACCTGATTCATGCAATTGGTGGCTTTTGGAGCAGGGGACTCCTCCCTCCCTTGCCTCAACAGCTAGGAATTTATGGATTATATATGATTTCGAACTTTCATTTGTCCCCCAAGTGCAAGCTGTAATGGCCAGCTGTTTTGCTACTCTTAAATCCCTAAGGAAAATGTTACACCTTGTGCCCGAGGACACTCATAGGACAATTGTTTACTGCTTAGCAACGTCTAAATAGGATTACACCAACAGTTTATACCTGGGCCTGCCTGCCTATTTATCACAGCATTTGCAGATTGTGCAAAATGCAGCAGCTCGCCGTTGTATTTGAAAATTTCCGCACATCAATCAGTGACACCCTACTTGCATCAACCGCATTGGCTGACTGTTACCAAGCTTGTCGAATTTATGGCTCTTACTCTGGCCTTTAAAGCCTGTGATCATAAAGGCTCTGTAAATCTAAGGAAGAGAATTAAGGCATATTCTCAGTCTAGACGACTGAGATCTAGTAGCCAAAAATGCCTTCAGATTCCTCGGGTGCGTAAAGAAAGCAAGGGCAGAAGATCTCTTGTTACCCTTAGGGCTAAGCTTTAGGATGCTCTTTCGTTTAGCCTTTGGCAGCCTCTTCAGAATCTATTTTCTGAAAAAACTTGAAAACGCTTCTTTTTGACTTTGCGCTCTAACTTTTTATCTGTATCAACTTTAACACTGGGACGCTCCTCCATAAGCAGCTGTGTGCTTTACAAAGTTTTTGTGTTTGTATTTGTAACTATCGTGACATAGCAGACCATGCCTTAGCTAATACTTCCATGTCAATCACATGTCACAGCCAACACTACCGGGTCAGTACTGCTTTCATACTTCTTCCTACTTCAAGTGTGGGCATTGCTCATCCAAGCTACAGACTCATCGTTTCCGGAATTATATTGGTCAATAACTTAATAAAGATCATTTCGTTACAATTTTAAAAAATGTGTGTCATTTTCTCAATACAAGTAACCCTCGGCGCAGCAGGCGAAGTGCTTCTACGCGTATTCCCACAGAGTTTGAAAAAAACTCCTTGGAAATACGCTACGCTCCCTCCCCCTCCCAAATTCTTTAAAAATTAAGAAAGAAGCCACTTACCTGTGTGTCTGCTGCCGTCCGTTCCTGGTCGCTCTCCTTCCTGCTCCTCATGTCCTTCTGTAATTAAAAAAACACTACATTCTACGTCTTGCGCATGTGGTTTCCAGGTCAGCCTTGGGTAGCACTCCTCATTTCAGGTCTGAAGAAATATGTCAACACACATGGTGCCTTAACTGCCCCCCACTACCATCTTTCACTACCTTCAAAGTCAGCTGCATCATATACATAGCCAGCATGATCTGTACCTACTTTATATCTTTCTGACAAGGTCGCTACCCTTGATGGCTCTCAGCACACTCGTAGCTAGGAAGTGCTATGACAATGCCGTGGTAGTTGATGCACTAATATGATATTATAGTAGGTCAATATTATCAACCTCAATACATTGCTACATAACCACAATAATCTATTTGTGGCCAGACAAGGTTTACAGGCTCAAGGAAAGGAACCATCCAGCTGACCACAGGTCTGACCTCGCATGGGATTTATTCAAATGTATCAACACAGTAAAGCTGACAATATCATGTCATGATCAAAACAAATGACATGCAGATCACCGGGCATTAGTTAAAACTCATTAACCCCTCTGTGTGCATGAAACCCTGCCATCTGCAGCTTCTTGAGTAGGTCTACTAATTGGAACCCCTGTGTTTTTTCTTTGGCATTGGCTGCTGGTTTAATGAAAGCCAGGGAGAAAGCCTCTAAATTGAGCCAACTTCAGAATTGATATTGTGAACTTAGAGAAAATGTTTTTATTACATCAGATGTTTCCCTTGTGCAGAGCCCTTGTGTCCACCCAGAAGTGTGACGAGGAAAATGAGGCGTCCCCTCCCAAGTTTCCTTTTCAAACCAGTTCTCAATGTAGCTTACCTCCCACCGGGTTTAGACCTGGCCTGCTAGTGTGGGACTTGGATACAAAGGCTTTTCCTTCTTTAGATCTCTCCCTACAATAACATATGGATGGGCAGGCCTCTGTCCCTTTGAAGATAATGATGTTTTCCAACTAAACTTCCTGGGCTCATAGGGATCAAATGCCTCCGACTCCATCAATCCTGTTTTCAGACCTATGCCATGTTCTGCTCTTTTAGCAGTTGCCACACCTAATAAAGGTCAAGCTGTTACTGGGCAACTGCTGGTAGACTAATGCAAATTAGTCTCCTGGAGCTTCAGGTAGGTAAAAGGTGACTTTCTAAAAGTCCGTTTTTACAAATATTTATTAACAGTCTAACTTCACCAACAAATTATACTTTAAATAAATATGGATAATAGTCTTTGAATGATCACTTTAGCTGTTTCCTCTCATGTTAGAAACTAAAATGTATATTCTGTATCTTGACAATTTTTAGGATTCAGCTACTGCCCTGCCTGTAAAAAAATAGCTTTTGGGGGGCAGTCATTCAAGCAATATGCCAAAATAAAATCTGACCCTCTACCTTGCAGACAACGATTTTTTACGTGTGATTATTTATTATTTAAAAGCAACCTTTCCCCCTGTCGAAAAGGGTTATTTTTACAGGTTTGACAGCAGGTTTTTACGCTGCTGCAGTCAGGCTACACATGATGCCTATTTTACAGGCCAGCCCTGTGGATGGTATCCATCAGTGCTGCAGCCCAAGGTGGCATTTAACTCCAAGTCCCCGGGTGTATTTTCCACACAATATAATAGAGTCTTATAGACAAGGTAAAAATGCCAATCAAGGGTAAGCCAATTTTACCATCTTTAAAAGAGGAGCACTCCTGTTTAGTATTGGTAAAGTGGACAGAGTTAAAAAAAATCTGAAAAAATAGAGTTCCAAAAAAAGCAAAATATCTGGAGTGACCATGCAGAAAAGGCAAATTTGCTACAATATCACATAAAAATGTAGTTACAAATAAGAGGCATAAAGACCATCACAACTTTGTACAAGTACGGACCTAGTATGTCAGGCATAGGTTGTTCTAAGGGCTGGAGGAAATGGCAATGTCATAGCCTAAGTGTCTTGGGTATGATATTTGTCCCCACTACCCACCATACATCTACCTGAACAAGAATTCACAGAGTTTCCACTCAGGAAATAGCTTTGAAATAGTGAAGCCATTTCTAGAACATCAGTATTGTAAGATGTTACGGCTCAATTCACAAGACAACTCCTCCTCCATGTTTTGAAATGGGAGATCAGGGCTACTCAACATGTCTGAGAAAACAGTCTGTAAAAGGAGATTATAATCAATAGTAAGGAGGCTACTACACTTGAAGAGTATTGCTCCAGTTTCCTGTTCAGACATGATCCTAGCACCAAATAGGCAAGACTCTGTCAACCTCTAGCATAAGGTGAAAGTCCTGATAGTCCAGACTGAAATATCTGCAGACCCTTTAAGGCACCTGATTAATCATCAGCCCAAAGATTGCCTATACAGTGTTTACTTTGATTCATTTACTAACAAGGCTGGTGTAGTAATAAAGTGTCTCACGTCACCCGACCGTGACGTGCCCACTCCAAGGCTGACCATTCTCTCATGGAACTCCAGTGTCCAGTAGTTCCAGAGAATGGCAGTTGTACTGGAGAGAGAGCCTGAGGGGGTCGAGGGTAACTATTATATATCAATAAAGTTGGTGTTATCCCACGGCGTTGTCTGCCACGTACTTCAAGTGGCGACAAGTGGCTAAACCCCCGGAGGCGAACCTTCTCTGTGCGTGCAGAGTTGCAGCACCCACCAGTTTAATTAGCGCTGTGCAACTGACCCGACGTTGGCAACAGAGACGCCGCTGAGCAGGGGCAGAAGGTAGTAAGTCTCCTCGGAAGATCCATTTCACGAGCAGGGTCCTGATCTTTCGGCTTGACTGTGGCATGGTAAACGGTCTGAAAAAGGAGGAGCGCAAGACCATAGGGGGTGATTTGGATATGCGCGACCAACGAGAGAAAGCTAGAGCATATTCACCCGGTTTAATGGTGGCCATCTTAAGTGCAGAAGTTTTCAACGCAGGGAACAAGCGGCAGTCATCTTAGGTGGACTATTCTCACCGGAGGGAAAAAGTGGCGGACATCTTTGATGTGTCGGAAAGAGTGCGTTTTTCATGGAGTGAATGTCACCATTACACCATTTGTTGTGGATTACATTTTTAGTTCTTCTGTTGGGTGGTAACTTATAAGGTGCAATTACACAAACGTTTATTCAACATGCAGTTGGCATTGTTGGAGACAGAGGCTCAATGCTGCAGAATTTGATTTCAGTTAATTCCCAGCCTTTTGTGCAGAATCCTCCAGTTGAACTTTTACTGCTTCAGACATTTTGTTCTGTGTTAGTGCTGCAAGTTGGTTCCACGAGTTTTATTTTCTTATTTTTTTTTTTATTTGGCAATGCAATCTGTAAATTCACCACCGGCGTTTTTGGAAACACCTGGTGATCCGCCCATTAAAAGGAGGCTGTGGTATGATGGATTTGAAACGTACCTAGGAGGAACTGGTGCGTCTAGATTCAGAGCAGAAAGAAAAAAATATTTACTGGTACATTCTCAGAGGTTTGAGGGAAGATCTATTTTTAAACATCTTCCTGTTGTCCAACGTGAAGGTGACGTTGAGTTAGATGTGTATGAAGAAACAGTAAAAAAAACTGGCCACCAGGTTTGATGTTGCTCCTCGTCTTGTGGTATCTAGGCACACATTTTTCAAGAGAGAGCAAACACAGAGTGAGGATGTTGACAGTTACATCTCTGCGCTGCACAAGTTGGCAGCAGAGAGCCAGTTTGATATTTTGCTGAGCAGCTAATATGTGATCAATTAATTTGCTGCTGTTCTGACAAATCAATCAAGCAAAAATTGCTTTCTTTAGGCAATCCCACTTTGACTGAAACTATCAGGATTGCCAAGAGCAATGAGACTTGAATCAAGTCGGCCAAGGAACTAGAGAGGCAAGACTGACGAATGAGTCAATGTGGTTTTTAACAAAAATGAAAAAGAAGGAGGGTCCAGAATGGGGTCTTCCGCGTCTTCTTCATGTTCTGGTGTGGCTAATTCTTTGCAAGCAAACTTTGTACTTAAGCAAAATAATTTGTGTTCCAAATGTGGTTATCCTCAGCATTTTAAGGGGAATTGGTCATGTCCGGCTCGGAGAGCTCAATGCAGGATGTGTGGGAAATCTGGTCATTTTGCAAAAGTTTGTCAGAGTGCGAGACAGTAGCTCATAAAAGTATCAACGGTCATTGAGGATTGTGAGGTGGATGTTGAGAACTTATTGAGTGTAGTGCATGACATGGTTGTGGTGGTGGGTGAGGATAGTGGAGTTGCATTCAGTTAACCCTTATGTATATGTGTAAGTGGGAGACAAACAGCTTTATCTTTTGGTGGCTTTTGAGGCTAGAATCACCATGATAACTCAAGAGTTGTTCCAACAGAATTGGCCCGGGTGAACTCTATCCCCACCTGACAGGTCTCCATTCTCCTATGAGGGCAGGAAAATTGATCTTCAAGGTTTCTTTGAAGCTTTCATGATGTTTAAAGGGAGATGTATTTGTGTTAAAATCTATGTTGCTGTTAAGGGGTTGAACTTCTTAGGGTGGTTTCACCAAGGGCTTTTTGGCATGGTCTTACGTCCTGGAACTAAAGAACAAGTCTCGGTTATTAGAGACTCTGATGACATTGAAGTGGTGCTGAATGAGTTCCCCAAGGTATTTTCTGGGGAGTTGGGAAAAATTGTTGGTTTTCAACACAAAATCAAGATTAAGGCTATTGCGATACCTGTGAAACACAAATTGAGAGGAGTTCCTTTTAGTGTTTGTAATGAGCTAGAGAAAAAATTGGAGGCTTTGCAAGGTATAATTGAGCCTGTGAAATCCTCTTTGTGGCTTTCGCCTTTAGACATGGCCAAGAAGAAAAAAGGGGAGCTGAGGGTATGTATTGATCTCAGGTCTCTGAACAAAGAGATATGGGTCGATTCCCATCCTCTTCCCAAAATTGGGGTGTTGTTGTCCTCTATTTCTATAATAAAGCTTTTCACCATGTTAGATCTAGCTCCTGCCTATCATCATGTCGTGTTGGCTGAGGAATCGCGTCATCTCACAGCTTTTGTTTCACCTTCAGGAACCTTCCAGTACTGTTGTAACGAGTACAATAAAAGTACATAAAAGCACTTACCTGGTCCGTGGCGTCCCGGGGCTCCCTCTTCTATTTTGCGCCGACATCTCCCATCGAAATGCGCATGCGCGGTCGCCCGTGCATGCGCATTTTTCGCACTTTTGGTTTGGCTTCGGCAGTCTCTGTGTTTCAGAGACTTATGGCTGCATTGCTGAAGGGTATTTCCAAGGTGGATGTGTTTCAGGATGATTCACGCGTGTCCTCGAGAAGAGCACAACCCTATTTTGAAAAAGGTTCTTAACGTGTTTGGTCAAGTTTGCATGGTCCTTAAAAGGGAAATGTGGCAATTTGTTAAATCTTCTGTTGAATATCTCCGTCATGTGGTTTCGGCTGAAGGAGTACGTCCTAGACCTGGATTAGTTGAGGCCATTCTTAATGCTCCTCCTCCAAGTGATAAAGCTGGAGTTAAATCATTTCTTGGTCTGTGTGAGTTTTACTCACGTTTCATACCCGATTTTGCATCCTGAGCAAGAGCCATTTCTATGTTGCTAAAGGATAAAACAGAATTTGAGTGGAGTGATGAGTGTTCAACTGTGTTCTCTGATATAATAAAACAACTTACCAGTGTGAATGCGTTAAACCCTTTTGATCACAATCTGAAATGTGTGCTGACAGTTGATGCTAGTAAATTCGGGGTTGGGGGTGGTTTGTCACAGAAGGATGGGCATTCTGATTACACCATTTGTTTTGCATCAATGGTATTAAGAGATGTCGAACTTCACTATTCAGTGATTGAGAAAGAGTTGCTAGCGTGGGCTATAGAAACATGCAAGAGTTATTTGTGGGTAAAAAGTTTCATTTTATAAACGGATCATAAACCATTAGTGGTGATCCTCAATGGTACCAATTGCAAGAGTAGCACACCATGAATAGCAAGGTTTGCTGCAAGACTTTTCCAATTTAATTTCGAGGTTGTGCATATTTCAAGAGGGAAGAATGTGCGTGCTGATCACTTATCAAGAAATCCCATAGATGAGAAGGATGGTGTTGTTGGTGATGATGAATATTGTTTTATTGCGGCCTTGGAGGTTGAGAATTGTCAGTTCACTGAAAAGGAGAACAAAGTTGGGCCATGATGTTGTTTTAAATGAAGTTATGGAGAAGGTTGTCTCTGGTTGGCCTAGGGGAAAATCTTTACTTCAAAACATGCAGCCATTTTTAAAGGTGCCAGTGGAACTGACAAATGAAGATTGGCTGCTTTTTAGAGGTGACAAACTGGTTCCCCCAGAAGAGTTAAGGCGCACTATTTTGTCAAAGGCGCATGAGGGTCACTTGAGTTCCACTTTGACTAAACGAAGGGTACGTGAGTCGTTCTGGTGGCCACAAATGGACTCTCGGATAGATGAAATGGTTAAGAGTTGTTGTGTGTGTTCCTCTGCTGACAAAACTTTCAAAACTGTCACTCCGCCACTGAAGCCCATTGAGTGTCCGTCAGGACCGTGGAAGAAACTTGGTGTTGATTTGGTTGGGTCATTTAATATTCTTCCTCACAATTCTCGTTATGTTCTTGTTCTCATGGACTACTATTCTCGGTGGCAGTGTTTAAAGTTTATTGGTGAGCCAGACTCCAGGTCTGTCATTCTTTTTCTCAAAGAAATTTTCTTTAATGAGTGTCTGCCTGAGGAAATTATCTCAGATAATGGAATGCAATTTGTCTCAGGTGAGACAGAGAGTTTTTTAAGGGAGAGGTCCATACGTCATCTCAAAAACTCACTTTACAATCCTCAAACTAATGGCCTTGTGGAGCGCTTCAATTAGATTCTGGGTGAGTGTGTGAGATGGGCAGTATCTCACAAGTATGATGTACACAATGCTGTCCAATCCATGTTTTGGTTTTATAGGACCACTCTGCATTCCACGACAGGATTCTCTCATTTTGATGCTCTTAAAGGAAGAATGGCTGATTTGCAGTTCAGGCCAGCTTGGATGAGTAGGTTTTTAAAGGAAGGTGTGTCGCACCTTTTATGTAATGTTTTGCTTCAATGCAATGTGGAAAGGACACAGCAGAAACAAAAGTTTTATTATGATACAATGAACAGTGTCAAAGTTTGCACTTTCAGTGTGGGTGATCTTGTTTGGATTAAAACTCCCAGTTTTGTGGGAAAAGGTGATTCCAAGTTTTCAGACCCTTTGGTTATTGATAAAGTGTGTGGCAACGCCATAAGAGTTCTTGGTTGCAATTGGTGGAACATCTCTAAAGTGGTGAAGGTTAAGGAACATAATGGTTTTGGAAGTATGGTTAACTCTGATTCTTTTTCAAGACAACCTTCCAGGCTTGTTCACAGGTCTCGTGGTGGTTCTCTGTTACACCTGAAAGACGTAAATGCTCCCACTCAACCTCTGCGCAAAAGCCTTAGAGCTCATATAATCCCCAGCAGGTACCGTTAGGTTCTTCTGGGTCTTGGGTTGGTGTGCTTATTTCATGTCTTACCTTTATTTCTCTTTGCAGGTCGTTTAAAAAAAAAAAAAAAATACTGCGCAAGTGGTTTGGGTACTTTGAGGTTCTCATGTGGTTCTTTCCTGCCATGTATATTTTGTTCTTACTTGGCTTTTGCCATGAATTGTGCTCATATGAAGTTTGTCATGTATTTTCTTTGTTCTCTTCCAGCATTTGTTTTAGCTGGTTACCTGAGCAATGTTACTTTTGTTTCAGCTTGTTTTCTTGTTCTTTTTCGTTTTTTTTACTTTGTTCGTTCTTTAAAAAAAAAAGGTAAACTCAATGTAGTAATGAAGTGTCTCGCGTCACCCGACTGTGACGTGCCCACTGCAAGGCTGACCATTCTCTCATGGAACTCCTGTGTCCAGTGGCTTCAGAGAACGGCATGTGTACAGGAGAGAGAGCCTGAGGCGGTCGGGGGTACTTAGTATATATCAATAAAGTTAGTGTTACCCCACAGCGTTGTCTGCCACTCACTTTAGCTGGTATTTATAACAAAATCAAGCAGCCAGCTACAAATCCATGTTTAACCTGTGGTACAGATGGCTTTATCTCCCTCCTGGGTGGATTTCTTGTTGGTGGACAGATCTATTGCAGCGTCATCATATAATGTGGGCAAGAGCAAGCAAAGGACTTATCAACATCAGGTGGTCTGTAAACCAACAAGAAATGTTGGTGTGCCACACATTGGATGTTATGTTATGTTATGTTATGTTAACGGTATTTATTGTGCGCACAACTGCTCCAGCAAAGGAGCGTCCTGGCGCATGACAAGGTGAAACACAACACCGCTAACAACGGATGGAGCGTCACATGAGGGGACAAGAGTGTATCAACAGAGTATAATCAGGGTCACTGGAATTATGCAATTCTGTGGTCATTTTTTTTAGCATAATTATGGATTTGCCGCATTCGCTGCATAATCCATTATCTGTTGCATAATTTGCAGATTGTAGCAAAAAAATTGTTTCTAGCTCAAATGGATCAAGTGCTACTAAAAATGCGGAAATACTTGTGCAGTGGAAGGCATTTCACAAAGGTTGACTGTTCACCTTTCAGCTGCATATTGCTGTATCTAAGTGTTAAACTAGTACTAATAAGTTGTTAACTTTGTCCAGACAATGTTAACATGTGTAAAAATGACAAAATAATTAACTGATACTGTCACAAACTGTGTCCCATTATGCCACATCATTTGCATTTCCTTGCCATATAATTTAGTAAACCCTGTCACGTAATTATGTCTTCCCTTGCTGCATAATTCCAGTGGCCCTGTGAATAATGCATCGCAAAGGATGTTAAACTTGGATTTATTTGTATGCCTAACCAACATCATAATATTCAGGAAGGGGGCGAGGACAAGCCTTATAATATGCAGTTCACAGAAGGTAGTATTTCCAGGGAAACCTATCCAAAATTCCTAATATACGATGGAGGAGTGGTTTTCGTTGTGATCTCAATTCCTGTTTAAATCATATGTAAGGAAGAATCTACAAGGGATGGATGCCGTACAATGCCTTAATTTGCTTATTTTTCATTACGTTCATTTGCTTTTTTTGTTTTGTTCCTAATTGTGCGGGAGTTTGGTGCATTTCTTTTAATCTTTACGTTATTCATCATCTACAATCAAACAGGCAAGATATAATGCAAATCTGACTCACAGGCGTGAACTATGACTGCTTCGAACGGCCAGTGCTTAATTTGAGCCAGTGGATTCTGGTGCTTGGCACCGGCACTTAGGACAGCTGATCATTTAAAAGTGAGCAGTAAAACAGTTGTTTATGAAATTCAATACATGTTTTAAAAAAAGTAATACCTGCCACCCTAACCGTTCTTGAAGCTTCGGCCTCGAACAGTCTGAATTGTCACACCTGTAGCAGTGTGATAGTAGGTGTGTAAGTTCTGTGATTAGCCTGCGCTGGCAGTAGCAATGTTTCGTGTAAACTACGGTTGCCTCATCACGAGGGCCCCAGCATAACTATTTTTTTTTTTTACAGATTAAGCACTGTTCGAACCCAAACTTTCATCAAATTCCAAGCTACCTGAGTTAACCCTGGACACCAACCCGACCCTCAAGGAACACAATGCCAAAAAAAACGAAGACAGCATGATACCAGCTTTCTCTTCTAGACAAAGTGATACAATTTCTTCTAGCAAGTGACATCAGAACTGCTGTTTAAACCCGTATATTATTGCATCTGGATGGTGGTAATGTCCTGCTCGATGTCCCCCCAGACTTCAAATTGCCCCAACCCCACACTTTAAGGGCGCCCTATAGACCGCAGCACGTCACATCCAGGGTTGAACAAATATGATCACCTCACCCCCATCCTGATGCATCTCCATTGGTTCTACTTTCCAGCCTGCACCATCTTCAAAACCACCTGCATCGTTTACAAAGCCATCAAGGCCAGCACCCCTGCTTATCTTGCAGACAAGCCGACCACCATTCAACAGTCCTTCTCCGTGTCCAGTCCTGAACGTGGCTCTGTAGCTTATCTGAAAATGCAACAATTGGGGAACTAGCGAAATGTAGTGCCAAAGTCATGTTCATCCACACATGTCAAAGTAGCAGAATGAAAGTAGAGTCACCAAGGGCAACACAAATCCTCAGAACACAAAAACACATAGGAAAGGTTATCTGGGGACCAGGAATGATAAGGGCCCAGTGTTTGAACAAATCACAAAGAACAATGTTTCTCAGTACCAATCAGGTCAACAATCATAAGCTCCAAGACGGTGTCAGAGAGTACCCATCAGTCTGTGCCTGAAGATAGATGATGAAATGCTGCTATGTTTTATATTAGCTATTACAACAAGGAAATCACATCAGCTGATATAGAATTATCACTGAAATGGCTTCTTCAAACATGTACTGGAAATACACAATTTTCGTCTCTAAACACCAACTTGACATTTAGGATGCATATTTTTTGTTCCCGAATGCCAACTTTTTGTCCCCAAATATCACCTTGTTTAGTACATGAAGTTCTCACATATATAATACAGATTCTGCCACAAGTGCCTATATATCACAACCATAGTGCAGGGACTCTCATTATGTGTCGTCAATAGGTCTCAGGTGTCAGAGATGCCCGTATTATTCCACAAATGGCCATAAGAACCATGGATGGCACCATTAGCTTGGGTTAAAAATATGCCTGGGATGGAACCACGAGGCCAGTGATGGGAAAAATACTATTTCTGTTGACTGCAATGTGCAAAGAAAAGCAAGCTTATGGCAGGGCGACCATTTTGTGAGATAAGGTCATAGGAAAGCCTAGGGTGCTTGAATTATATCAAGAACGACAGGCTGTACTAGGGTCACATAATTATTTCAAGTGTGTTTGTTTTACAACATAAGATGCCCACAATATGCCACTTGTGATTACCTTTTCCCCAAAGGCACCATTATGTCAGGTATAGCCACAGTTGTATTGTATTGCAGAATTTACATAGCGCTTACTACACCTATATGAGGCGCTGAAGCACTTGCCCCCAACATGAGTAGCATGCTATACCATGTGATGTGTTGTTTTGATCCTTTCTGGGAAGTGTTTCCATGCTGTGTGTGATGATCACTGAGGTGGAGTTGGCGTGTTATGGGATACAGTGCATACAGTGTTGGATGATGAAGAGTAGGATTGCATTGCTTTAGTGAAATAAGTCTATGTGAGAAAGTACAAGCTTGTTGTAGTGTAATTCACTGGGAACGTGGATCACTGGCACTGTTGTAGATAAACTATCACCCTTCCACTCCAAATCACACTATCACTACATTCCAGTAACTCACTACCTTATCCACAAGGGGATTATCAACCCTTGCCAGTATTTTACTTTCACGCAGCAACACAATACTATTTTATCCTCCACTCACTACCACTCACCACCACCATGCTACCGCACCTCTCATGCAATTTCACTCTCTGCATTAGCATTACAGCGCACATATCATACTCCCAACACCACTCTTCACCAGACCACTGAAATACCCCCACGCACTACATCAATCAATCAATCAGGGTTTATAAAGCGCGGCAATGAGGGTTTCGAGGTGCTGTGGATTCTTGCTGCTTCATGGCGATCTTGCTAATTAGACCACCCAGGTCTTGAGAACTTTGCTGGAGCATTGGGGCAGTCCTGAGGTGCAGGGAAAGGTTGCGCCAGGCTTTGGCCTCAAGGTGTGAGAAGAAGCATCCTCCTATGTTAGCTCAGGGGGTGTTGCGAGGTGGAGGGAGGCAGATTGTAGGCATCTAGTTGGTTGGTAAAAGGTCATGCGTTTGTTGTTGTACGTTGGACACTTGTTCTACAGGGCCTTGTATGCATGAGTCAACATCTTGAACTGGAATCGCTTCTATATCGGGAGCCAGTGTAACTTCTTGAGGTGGGTGCAATGGGAGTCCATCTGGGGAGGTCAATAGTGAATTTTACAGCTGAGTTTTGTATTGTTTGTAGTTACTCCAGGACGCATGCTGTGATTCCTACATAGAGTGTGTTCCCATAGTCCAGCTTGCTGGTGACAAAGGCCTACGTAACAATCCTTTTTGTGTTGACTGGGAGCCATCTGAAGATCTTTCAGGGCATGCATAGGGTGTGGAAGCAGGCGAATGAGACTGCGTTTGCCTGTTTCTTCATGGATAGCTTGCTTTCCAGGATAATGGGGAGATTGTGGGCATGGTCTGTTGGGGCAGGAGAAGGGTCGAGTTCAGCAGGCCAACATGAGTCATTCCATGGCGAGGTGTTGTACCCAAAGATGAGTACTTCCATCTTGTCCATGATGAGTTTGAGACAGTTGTCCTTTATCCACTCAGCGACGTTCATCATGCATCTGCAGAAGTTGGCTCTGGTGGTAGAGGGGTCTTCTGACAGCGAGAGGATGAGCTGAGTATCGTTGGTGTAGGAGATGGTGGTGAATTTGTGCGCTCTGATGATGTCGGGCAGGGGGGTCATGTATGTGTTAAAGAGGGTGGGTGGTGAGGGACGATCCTTGGGGGATGCAGTAGATGATCTTTTTGGGTTCAGGTGAATGGTGGTGGCGTATTCTCTGGGTTCTTCCCGTGAGGTACGAGGTGATCCATTTGAGGGCGTCTCATTGGATTTCAATGTGGTGGAGTCTGTTGATCAAGATGTGATGGTAGACGATGTTGAAGGTGGCTGCAAGGTCCAGGAGGAGGAGGGCTGCTGTTTCGCTGCAGTCCAGGAGGGCTCTGATGTCATCAGTGGCTGCAGTCAGGGCTGTCTCGGTGCTTTGGTCGGCACTCAATCCTGATTGTGAGGGGTCCAGGAGGTTGTTTTGTTTCAAGTATTTGGTGAATTGCTGGTTGATAGCCTTCTTGAGGACCTTAGCTGGAAAGGGGAGCTGGAAGATGCGCTGGTAGTTCTTTGGTTCTGCTGGATCAGTGGAAGGTTTCTTCAGAAGGGGCCTAGCTACGGAGTGTTTCCAGTCCTCAGGGAAGGAGGTGGAGGTGATGGAGGCATTCAAGACTTTCTTGAGCTCGTTGCCAATCATTTTACTCCTGAGGTTGAAGAAGTTGTGGGGTCAGGGGTTCGTGGGTGCTCCTGAGTACACGGAGCTCGTGATGGAGATAGCGACTTAAGTCATGAGTGGGTCCCAATGGTGAGCAAGTGTTCAGGTTTAGTGTTTGTGGGTGTGAGCAGGCTAATGGTGTCAGCAGCGGAGGGTTGGGGTTTGAAGTTTTCGTATATGGTTGTGATCTTGTTGTGGAAGAAGTTTGCTATGTGGTCCACAGTTCTTGGAAGGGGATGATTTTGCTCCGGGTAGCTGCGGTTTTGGAGAACTTCATCATGGCAAAGATCTCCTTGCTTGCTTGAGGTTTAGTGTTTGTGGGTGTGAGCAGGCTAATGGTGTCAGCAGCGGAGGGTTGGGGTTTGAAGTTTTCGTATATGGTTGTGATCTTGTTGTGGAAGAAGTTTGCTATGTGGTCCACAGTTCTTGGAAGGGGATGATTTTGCTCCGGGTAGCTGCGGTTTTGGAGAACTTCATCATGGCAAAGATCTCCTTGCTTCGGTTTATGCTAGGGTGCTCTTCTTTGTTTCTTCCAGGAAGCGGTGGTACTTGTTTAGTGCTGTCTTGAAGGTGGTGCGGTCTCCAGTCTCTTTGCTGGTGCACCAATTCCTTTCTAGTTGTCTGCAGTTGTGTTTGGTGGATTTCAACTCCGTGGTGAACCAGCTAGCTCTTCTGGTGTGTCCTTTGGATTCGGCTGGTAAGGCAGGGGCGATTTTGCCAGAACGTTCTGAGATCCACTGGGAGAAGTTCTTTGCGGCTTTATCAGGGTTGGGGTTGGATGTTGTGCTTGGGAGGTGGGAGTTGAGAGTTTTGTTCCACTGGTCTTTTGATAACTTTTTCCAGTATCTGCGTGTGGAGGTAAGGGGCATTGAGCTGGGGCTGGTAGATTATGAGATTGTGAAGTGGACGCTGTAGTGGTCAGTCTAGGTGAGCTGTGAGAAGTGCGTGTACTTGACTCTGTTGCTTGATGTGAAAATGGGGTCAAGCGTGTGTCCTGCTATGTGGGTGGGGGTTGAGACAAGCTGCTTGAGGCCGATGTTGCCCATGCTTTCCAGGAGGGCGGTAGTGTCGGTGTCGTTGAGGTGGAATAATTCCTATTTGTAAGGCACAAACATATCACCCCATTAAGCTTTTCAAGGTGCTGGGGGCCGGCGGGGAAATTAAGTGAGCTCTTGCCCAGTGTCACATGATGCTGAGCTGCTGCCGGCGCCGGGGAGCGAACCGTGAGCCACGCGCTCTGAGTCAGTCGCTCTGGCCACTGTGCCACACCTCTCCCCTCTAGATGTAATACTCGTCATTGACAGCGATAGGGGTGGCGACATCAGGGATGGTGTTGAAGAAGCTTGGACATGGTCCCAGTGGTCTGTGGACGAGGGCATCTGATGGTGCTTTTCTGACTGTGGAGTTGGAAGTTGAGATGCTTCATTATTGGGGTGGAGTCTTCTGCGGAGGTCCTGCAGTGGATGGTGTCCTTGTAAATGATGGCAATTCCACCCCCATGTTTGTTGGTTTGTTCTTGGTCTGTTTCCTTGTGGCCGTCGGGGTGGAGCTTGCGATGTCTGTTGCAGAGGCGGGGTTCAGCCAGATCTCTGTGAGGAAGATGATGTCTGGGGTGATGGACGATATTGTGTCTGAGAACTCAATGACGTCTTTGCAGAGAAATCATGCATTGAGTAGAAGGCACTGGAGTAGTGCCACAGCAGCCTCGGTCAGCGTGGAGAACTTCGTCATGTTTGCAGTGTCTCTAACGTTGTTCGCCGCTTTGGTGTCGCAGGTGAATTGGCAGAGCTGGTAGGAGAACATTCTTCTGGTGGTGCGTGGAGATGTGCAGCAGCAGTTGTTGTCAATGCGCCCGGGATCCAGGGCTCGGAGGTCTATGGCAGTGTAGCTGCATGAGGTGGAAGAGCCAGGGTTCTTGGCACTGGGCACGGTCCAAGGCCGGATGGGCACAGACAGGCTTGCCTTTGGAGCATCAGAGCACGCCCACAGCATGCAGTCATGCTGCAGCCTCCATTAAGTAGGTCCTGGAAGGGGGCGGGGAAGGCGGGAAGAGGGAGGGAAATGGTCAGAGGAAAGCAAGAGCATGATTTGGCACAAAACATGGAAACAGGAATAACTATGGCAAAACAAGCAAATCTGTGGCAACAAAAAAAAAAGTAAAATATTCAGTAAAGGAGTACTGACAACAGCACAGCAGTCAAGGGCAAAATGCAAGCACAAAATGGACTGGAGGCTGGACGCAGTAGCAAGAAGAGCAGGAGTGAAAACCTGCTCAATGGGGTCGCGCTGCATTCTCCGTTAAGTAGGTGCAAGGAGGGGGGGCGGGGCAGGCAGGAAGCAGGAAGCGGGAGGTGAACGGCAGGAGAAAACGGGCAGGAGAGCGGTGAGAGCGCCGCACGGCGCAAACCGAGGAAACAGGAAGAACTATGGCAAAAAAGACAATCTGTTGCAACAACAGAAAATGCTAAATACTCTGTACAGGAGTACTGAGAACAACATGGCAGCCAGGGGCAAAACGCAAACGCAAAACGGACCGGAGGCTGGAAGCAGCAGCAAGGAGAGTAGGAGTGAGGACTTGCTCAACGGGGTTGTGTTGTGACCAGGGCATGAGTCGGGGGTCCACGCAGGTGGACGGCGTCCCCCCACTTCTTTCACAGGGTGGATGCCGTCCACTCTGCCAAGAAGTTGGGCCCCACTAAAAAAGATGCGGAATTCGCCCTGGTGTAATTTCCAAACACCGGGACACATTCAGCAGCGCCTGCACATTGTTGTCTGCTTTCGATCACAACAACGTGCAGGCGGAGAAGGGGCTCTCTTATTTCTGACTCCTGCTGGCCCTTAACAAAGGCCTCAGGGGTCATAAGGCCTCCTTTTATTGCAGTTTCCTGGCTGGCAGCAGTCAGGAGCCTCACACCTTATGCAAATGCAGCAGAGGGGAAACAAAGGCTTGCACCTTTTTAGCACTTCACACATACTTTAGAAAGGCAGCTTTTCACTTTGTTCAGGCTCTGTTTAGGAGATATGCATGCACTGTTAGAACGTCATATGTGTTGATCTTTCCCAGTATCTGCACAAAATAAATAGCATTTATATACGCTTACTACCCTTGAGGAGGCGTTGTAATAATTTAAATATCACTATTTCTTTCAAAGCACTATGGCTATAGAAAGCTTAACGCTGACAAAAGGAAACATTGCTTTATATGTAGCGTACAAAAGTGTGAATCTTCTACCTAAATCAGGAGGGTTTGCAAGTATACTCGAAATGTGTTCAAATGTACTCATGATACACCTGCTAAACATATATGTGAGGGCTTAACATCTGATATCACTTCTTGTGTTGCCAGTTCCTGTGATTTCCCGTGCTGTGATGTCACGCGCCCTGATGTTGATCCAGCGCTCTCACCAAAATATTGCACAAATGACACTATCTACTACCACAAAACGTACACTACAACACTAGGCCCATATCAACAACAGAGCGACTGAATCATGAGGCGATAAGATCTAAAAATGTTGTTTAAACTATCTACAATAATCAAGACCAGCTTGTCATTTTAGAAAGTTTATTTAAACACATCTAGGAAAACTTAGGTTTTGGTATTTTATTAAACAAGCATTAGAAAATGTCATAAAGAAAGATTTATTCAGTATTAATAAAAAGAGCATGAATCAAGAATTATTATTCATTAGCAGGAATAAGTAAAATTAAGCATTTCCAAAATCCTAACTATCTCTCTGTCTCTACCCTCATTACCTAGTAATAAAGTAATTAATAAAAACTCCTGTCCTCACGTGTAAAGTCCATCAGCATAACATCGTCCTCCAGATTTCTCGAGCGTAAGCCAACTATGTGTTCTCTGAACCTATTCTTATACCCTAAATTAAGCTGAGCTAACTATTTTTCACATTCCAGCAGACGAATTCTAGTTCTCCATTGGCTGAGCCACCTCATACCACAGTAAACTGTGACACCTCCTTCTTACATGCCCGGGCAAATTCACTAGTTCATTGTTCCTTTAGAAGTCTTGGCAGTTCTTCCTTAGGCTGCTACATTTTGTAGCGAAAGCTTCCTTTTAACCTTGAGCCTGTCAGCTCTAAACTCCCGTGGCACGTTAGCAAACGTTAGCAAATTTCTCCAAAGAGTCATCTTTTTAGCAGTTCATTCCAAAACCTTTCAAAATAAAAGCTCAGAGGCCTTTTCCATCCTTCTCAGAATTATTTTCACTTGAGCCATTTTCATCATTAGGCCTCTTTTCAATGAGCGTCAATTTTCTGCGCCACCTCTCCTGCGCCACTTTTAAAAGTGTACTATTTTTCTGCAGCCATCTCTAAGCTTCACTTGTAAAACTATTATATAAACAAACACAAAGAATAATTAATGAAAGAAATAAAGTTTGTTCTGTTGCCTCCCATCATTGCTAATAATTAACCCATTAGTCTAAATTACCTAGCAGTAAAGCACAAATAAAGCAGCATTTTATATCTACCAGTCTTCATGAATCCATAAAACCTTATGTGCACCTAGAATAGTAGAAATGACATCACATAGACAAGGGAAGCAAAATAAGCACATGCCATTATTTTAAAAACAGCTGCTATTAGTTATGACATGACAATAGACAAGATTAATTTATTATTTTCCACATACATAAGAATGCAATATAATGCACATTTATGAGCACACATGTTAGTTTCCCGCATGTTCTGTGAAAATGCAACTTTAAACTAGATTGAATTAGTATACACATAGCACAAATTGTTAGCATTATTAATTTATTTATGGAAGTGTGACTTCACGAGTTTAAACAGATTTCTGTTTTCTATCCCGCTCCATCAATGTCACATGCTGCAATGCCACGCGCTACGATGCCACTTGCATACTGATTATCTAGGTTAGTCCCCCCACTTCTTTATTTAGGACTTGTGCCCTGGTTGTGGCCTCCATTAAGCAGGACCTGGGAAGGGTAGTGGAGCAGGTGGGAGGCGGAACGTGGGTGGGAAACAGTGGTAGAAAATGGGCAGGAGAGCGGTGAGAGCCAGAAAACAGGAAGAACTATGGCAAAACAAGACAATCTGTGGCAACAACAGAAAATGCTAAATACTCTGAACAGCAGTACTGAGAACAGCATGGCAGTAAGGGGCAAAACGCAAAATGGACTGGAGACTGGAATCAGCAGCAGGGACTGCTATCTTCATAGCACTGTCTTCTAAAACAATAGTGTTGCACCCCAGTTCACACTACTATTACATGAAACACAATATGTACATCTAATACTGTAATTCAGTCCCCAGGACCTCACGCCTACTTTGAGAATCACACTACAACTCGACGAACCTAACCATTATGAGCTTGGAAGTACCACCACCTACACCACCACACTGCCACCTGGCAATACTTGGAACCAGGTTAGTAAATTACAAACAAGCAAAATACATTACTTTCTAATTGCCATCATCACCCATGATAGCATCCTCCAGCCTGGCTATCTCGTTCAAAACAGTGCTAATTCACACTTCCAAGACGCTATCCTAGGGCAATGTATGCTTCAGTGTTTTTACAGAGTGAACCTAGCTAGGAAGCAACTGAGCCCTCTACATTCCATGGGGTTGGAGTGTAAGAGACTATCGTGTACATCAAGTGAGGATACACAAATATATTTCACATTTAAGTTCCTTATAAGCACAGAGAAATTAAATGATTTGTTCAGAAACACGTGTTGTCAAACCCTAAGGACTGGATTCAAACCGGGGTCCCCCACATTCCAAAGTCAGCAGCTCTAGCACCTATACCCCATCTCTTGCTGGCAGTGCCCTATCACGCTCTGCCCCACACAGAACCCACCACATGAATCCTGCCCCACCAGAACATTACCACCCACAGCACCGCCATCCAATTTAACTGGACTATGGCCTCCACACAATCACATGAACACATCCAAAGCTGCTCAACCTCCCTACAGTAATGCACTATCACACCCACAGGATTACACAAACACCCCCACCACGCCAATGCATTACCACTCCTACCCCAGCATTAACACAACACAGCAGCACTATCATTGCCACCATTACCCAATATCATAGGGGCTAGCAGAAGTGACACCAGATTAACTTTAATCTCCTCGTGATATCACAAGAAGATAATGTAAATAATTTCTTAATTTCAATGCAGCTGTAGCCTCAAGCCAGTCTTGAAGCTAGAGGTCTGTGCCCCGATTCTGGATTGTGTGCTTTGTGGTAGTTCAAATCCAATACATATTATATGGTTCTTGACAAACCACTTTTCTTCCTAGGTCTGAACTTAAAATATATGTAATGTTATCAGGGCAGCTACATGTAACGCTCAGTGTATGTAATGTACTGTCTGTGTGTTGTCTTTTTATTGCCAACTACCTCCACCACCAATCTTTGTAACCATTCTGCTGTATATGTTGTACTGAATGTCCTTATTGCTATGTTCAGTATTTCTATGGAAACACTTTTGTATCGAAACTGCTCCTGATGGGCTCATTTGAAGAATGTTGAATGCTCTGGACTAAAGGATGCCATTGATAATGGTTCTCTCTCACTACATCACCTCCACTACATCACCTGCCCACTATTATGCCTGCACTACACCTTCAATATATCGACGGGCATTACATCATCAAAGGCAAGTGATTAATTAAAAGTTGTTGGCAGACTTACATTATACGAGATTTAAAGGCCTCTTTACAGAAAGCGAGTTTGTGGAAGAATACAGTAAACAAGATTTTGACAACGGGAGGGAAGAACTCGGGCTGGACAGCCTAAAGCAAAAACAGCCAGCGAATAGAAAGCCAGAAAATGTGAGTTACAAACCAAAATGCCAATGGAAAGCAATGGGCGGATGAATTCCAAGGTCAACTTACTGTATGCCCTCAAGATGTCTTTAGCAAACCATACAGTTGTGCTGTCTGGTAGTCTACGACATAAAAAGTGGAGTTGGAGGTGTGGTGGGGAGAATCCATGTAATTTTAGGCAGTTCGACAGAGGGAGTATAGTGGCAGTAAATTTAGTGCCAGGGAATGTAGTAACATGTAAACGATAAGAACAGATACAGCCATCTATCAAAACTAAAGAAAGTTTCATATATATTTAATTTGAACTGCTCAGCAGTCAGATGGTTAAATCACAGATGATGCCAACCACTCCATAGATATCAGCGACATTACCATCCCACACTACTACCCACTACTACCCACATACCACTACTACTACCCTCCAGCACTGCACCTCTACAGCTCCTCAAATGCTACTCAATCCTTACTTATAGCGCTCCATGATATTCTAGGACTGAGGCAACTTAAAGTTGTGTGAATGAGCTTCACTCCATCTCTGTCCAGTGCTGGCCACTCACAGTTTTGTGCACGAGCTCCCTTCAGATTTTACAAACCCTAAGATACTACCTCAGTTGTTTTTACAATAAGTGTATTGCTCTAATGGCTAATAGTTTAACAAACTTTGCACTAAACATACTTTCAAACCACCTCACAAGGGAGCATCACCGCCCTCTCGCAACACTAGGTCTAAAGTCCAAGCATCGCAGCGCCAAACCTTAGAACTGCACTGGTGACCCCCCATCACCACCTATACAAACATTAATAAATAACAAAAGCACAGCAATGACAAGTCAAACCACCCAATTAGCATTTTTGGGTTTGCACCACTTCACTTCCACCCCTACCGCTATCATTGTACTCACAGATAAGTACAACCGCCTCCCACAGACACATTAAAACCCCACCTGTGCACCACCATACTACATTTTGTAATTGGTGTGCTTCATGTTGAGTCTTTGAAAGTCTGCTTCATTTTTAGGTCTCAACCTCTTCCAATGCGCTTGCGCATTGCAGATGTCGAGATCTATAGTAGTTGAAACAAACTCTTTGACCAAGCGGATTACATGCAGTTCATGTGACCCAGTCGTGGGAGACGCGCGTCCACGTCAAACCCATAAGCCTCGCAGCACCAGACTTCAATGGAATGCCTCCTAAGCTGCTCCCCCGCCATGAGACTTCAAAGCAATGCGCTGCTCTGAAGTGATTGTTTTTTAAGCGCTCTGCAGGTTACCATTTGCCTAGGGCTTTCATCGCTATCACTCCCCCCCTCTCCTACTTCCCCTCCCACCTCCTAAACAGCATCGAGCTGTAAAGACTTGTTTTTTTTTTTGTTGCTTTGTGTCACTCGGCAATCAGTGACTACATGACACACATGTGCAAGCATGAGCTTAGGAATTTTGTTTGAGCTTGGGACACGCATAAAGATGTTGTGAAGAACACATTCTTAGCATTGGCAACTAATAACATATGGTTCAGTTGAGATCACGTTTGCGACATCTGTTCGTTCAATAGTCAACTATTATGACTCTGAGACGCTTTTGGGCTTGGGATTTTTTTGGTTCACACGCTGCGCACAACGGGTAGTGTTAAAGATGTGGCAGAATAAAGTAATTTTAGTAAGCAGCCCGGTCTGGCTCCTTTCAATGCATGGTCATTACCATATACACATCATCATGTTTGATGCGGGTGTCGGCTATCCACAATTGAAGTCTCTTTCATGGCCGTTCTTTCGGTGAGTTTACTGACACGCTGAGAGTATTACCGAGTTTTTGAGGGTCACAGAGACGTTTGATTACACACTGCTTTTTTGTTTGTTGCAGGACACAAACGCTTATATACTATCGCCTCGAGTTGTTTACGGCGCAACATTAGCGGACGGACCGGTAAGCTTGTATACAATGTCGGCAGCGGTTGAAATCTGCACATCTTTTGAGTATGGTTGATTCATATTGGTCTGGTGTTGTTTTTACAGAGTTCCGCTTTCTATCGATCTGTTTCCTCCAGAGTATTTCTTGAATCGGTGGGTAAGCGATTCTTTCCTCTGCAACAACACTATTATTCACTTGGGTTAGTGGTGAAGGAGAGTAGTTCATTACTCTGAATTAAGGGCCATTTTAATTACATTCTTTTCTATGGTCACACTCATAGCGTTTTTCAGCACACCTCACATCTATCACGGTGCACCCCCGAGCTTTTCTCTTATCTTTTCCGAGTGCAAATCCAATTTTAGTTGTACATTTTTTTTTTTCCTTCAGTCTGCGACCAGTCCTTCCACCATTATCCTGCCACTAGCTCGCTCCCCTGCTCCCCCGCACCCCGCTCCCCCCACCCCACCCAAGGCTGGACTGACAATTGAGGCAGCCTCGCAATTTCCAATGAACTGTAAACTAGGGCTGTGTTATTAGGGGTAAATATGTGTGACACGAGTGTAAGCTGCAGCGAACAGACCTACACACTGCGGCTGGCCTTATCGACTTTCCTCTCCAGCGCCATCGAGTAGTATAGCTTACAATTTTTGATCGGCAAAGTTACGTCTGTTGTAGCTTTCTTCTGATTGAGCCTTCCGTGGTGTAAGCAGTCCTGGCGTAGTTTTCACCAATCTCGGGCCAAATGTCGGTGCTGCAAACAACTCAGCTTAGTTGGGAGACACAGGGGAAACCTATTTTGAGTGTTCCCTCTGAAATGGAATTTTGTGTATACGTTTAGTGCTTTCCGGGCTGTTTCTATTATTTCAGTATTGCTTTCGCGGCCGCGCTTGTGTTTCAGCTCTTGTTATTTCATGCTTACACGGAACAGCACATGCAACTAATACATTCTAAGAAGGCATGCGGGTCCCGGTTGCGCTCGGCCTGGTCCTGCTATCCCCTTTGTTACGATGATGGGCACTTTTCCCATTTGTAGCTAGCCCTGATATGGACACGGATATCAACCGGCAGATTTAAATGTCTTACATGACAACTTCATCCCTCATCTGATGTGTTCCTTCCTCCCAGTTGCGTAAACGCCACAGCACCACTCAATGCCACAACACCACTCAACGCCACAGCACCACTCAACGCCACAGCACCACTCAACACCACAGCACCACTCGACGCCACAGCATCACTCAATGCCACAGCATCACTCAGCACCACAGAATCACTCAGTACCACTGAATGCCACAGCACCCCTCAACGCTACAGCACCACTCTATGCCACAGCACCATTCAACGCCAAAAGCACCACTCAATGCACAGCATCC
Source organism: Lissotriton helveticus (assembly GCF_964261635.1). NCBI lineage: Eukaryota > Metazoa > Chordata > Amphibia > Caudata > Salamandridae > Lissotriton > Lissotriton helveticus. The sequence continues at coordinate 1,921,362,135 of NC_136065.1, forward strand.
CTTAATGCCACAGCATCACTCAACGCCACAGCATTACTCAACGCCACAGCATCACTCAATACCACAGCGTCACTCTGCACCACTCAATGCCACAGCACCACTCAACGCCACAGAACCACTCAACACCACAGCACCACTCAAGACAACAGCCCCACTCAACGCCACAGCATCACTCAATTCCACAGCATCACTCAGCGCCACAGATTCACTCAGCACCACTGAATGCCACAGCACCCCTCAACCCCACAGCACCACTCAATGCCACAACACCACTCAACACCACAGCACCACTCAGCGCACAGCATCCCTCAATGCCACAGCATCACTCAACGCCACAGCATTACTCAACGCCACAGCATCACTCAATGCCACAGCATCACTCAGCACCACAGAATCACTCAGTACCACTGAATGCCACAGCACCCCTCAACGCTACAGCACCACTCTATGCCACAGCACCATTCAACGCCAAAAGCACCACTCAATGCACAGCATCCCTTAATGCCACAGCATCACTCAACGCCACAGCATTACTCAATGCCACAGCATCACGCAATACCACAGCGTCACTCTGCACCACTCAATGCCACAGCACCACTCAACGCCACAGAACCACTCAACACCACAGCACCACTCAAGACAACAGCCCCACTCAACGCCACAGCATCACTCAGCGCCACAGATTCACTCAGCACCACTGAATGCCACAGCACCCCTCAACGCCACAGCACCACTCAATGCCACAACACCACAGCACCACTCAGCGCACAGCATCCCTCAACGCCACAGCATCACTCAACGCCACAGCATTACTCAACGCAACAGCATCACTCAATGCCACAGCATCACTCAACGCCACAGCATCACTCAGCACCACTGAACGTTACAGCACCACTCAATGCCACAGCATCACTCAACGCCACAGCACCACTCAGCATCACTCAGGGCCACAGCACCACTGAATGCCACAGCATCACTCAGCACCACTGAATGCCACAGCATCACTCAGCACCATTGAACGCCACAGCATCGCTCAGCACCACTGAAGGCCACAGCATCACTCAGCACCACTGAACGCCACAGCATTACTCTGTGCAACCATTCAACAACAACTGGTTCTAATATGGTCTCTCAATGTTTCAAGCTTTATTACAAATGTCACAAAAAGATGTTAATATTTCACTGCTGTTCTTGGATTTTCATCACAATAAAATACACTGAACATAATCTTCCCAAAAGTTATTTACAAAAGTTTAAGCTATTGCCATTATAAATTACAATAACTTTTATTTAAGTATTAATTATTAAAAAAAAATAAAAGCCATTGTTATTTGTAATATTAATACATCGAAGTCATGTAAATACAACACATATTGCATTACAAATGCTATAGGTGTCACGTTTGCGAAAGTTAAAACTATTGGCATTGTAAATGATAAAGATATTAATTTCGCTATTTTTAAAACCAACACATAAATAAAATATTTGTCATTTACAATACCAATAGCTCAAACTTTCCTAATGCGAGACTTATTGCATTGCAAATGCTTGTTTGTTTTGTTTTCATGGCCCAGCTTTGGCTAGGGAACCATTAATAACATTGCATACCTGCCAACTCACACGGTGCCACAGAGTGACACAGAATTTCGGTTCCCTTCACACAGTCATTCGGTGAGGAGCCGATATCACACCGTGGTAGAGAAAACAAGCTGGAAATTCACTGTAAACAATGGTTCCAGCTCGTTTTTGGAGGCTTTGAAATGTCTGATGTCCAATAAGCGTGTGAAAACACCCCAGGACATCGACACGAGCCTCAGGAAGCTTTTTCTCTGGTTACGTCTCGCCTGAGCCAGCGCGCATGCGCTGCTCTGCGAGGCATTAAGTAAGGGTTTTTGAGCTTTGAACACACGCTCGTGTGTGGTTTTTTTCTTAGCCCGCAATTGGCCTATGCATGTGTCTTTTTTTAAAATACAGCACGTAATGGGTGTGAGGTGGGTGATAGTCCTGCCTTGTTTGTTCGATGGCCTAGGGTCTTCGGGCGCATGCTTCAATCCCATTTGTCTCCAATTATCGCGTTGGCGGTAATTGGAAACAGATGGTGCTCGCTTTTTTTGTTTGTTTCCTTAACCTCGTGGTAGCTATAAACGGTGCCTCAGAGGGGGTGGCTTCTCTGCCGCTTTAGTGTGTCTATCACCGCGCTGTTACAAAACAGCCGTCACGCATCTTTTCATAAACTTACACACAGTCAGGCACCTTGCTTCGCTTCCGGGCTGCGGCAGTAATTTACAAGAGATAAAGAAAGAAATAATGTGAGTTTGTGGTGCTCTTCGCCACCACTAGAAATGTCAGGCGATGGTTGGAGAGTGTTCTTGTGACTCGCTGCACATTGCAGTCACTCTCAATGGAGTGGGCTTTGCTCTTCACTGCCCGTGGGATGCCAGCGCCAAGAGGCTTGCTTGGCACCTCGGTGTGCACTCCCACCGTACCCCCAAGTGCCGCTTGTGATATTGGACAGGGGTGTGTGGGGGCTCTCATGGCTTGCTGTTGCACAGAAGGGGGCTCTACTCTTAAGTCCATTGTGCCGGTTGGCCCTTAACTCCCCTCTGCCTAAAGTGCCCAGAATGCCCCTTGCTGAGGCTTGTGTGCTGCTGGCCTGCTGCTGCTGCTGTAAGAAGCCAAAGTTGCCCCTCCTGGTCTCTGCCGGATGGTGTGACATGCAGAGGCTGTGGTTCCACTGCTTGTTCAGCCATGCTGATGTTGGCCATTGTTGCGCATCATGCTCTAAGGATCCAGGCTCCAACAATCACAGACTGTTCTTACCTTCGCTGCATCACCTCGGTGCAGCAGTGATGCGCACTCCCTCTTAATGATCAGGGCCTATAGTAAGGTTCTGCCGTCGCATTGCACATGGTTTTGGAGCTGGGCGCTATAAGGAGTGGTCATCTTCAATAGTGGCACATGTGCTGCAGGACTAGTATTAAAATTGGATTACTTGGTCCTGGATGCCTCCATAGGGTTAAAAATGCTGCACCACGCCCTCTCCTTAAATTTTGCTGGAGATGTAGCGAAAGCGGGCCTACCGTGCTGTTCATCTTAACACTGAGGAGCCAGGCAATTAACACTGAGCAGGAAACGAACTGGCAGCATTGCATTTATAAAGCAGCTCTCTGCTGTTGATGGATGTTACTTTTTGCATGATCGTTCTGTTTTCAATACACTTGTGGCCCAGATTATAAGTGCATTGTAACTGCATTAAGATAGCACTTTGAACACCAATACGAGCACCGAAGCGCGTTTTGTACTGAGTGCTTGGCTCTACTTGACGGGAATCCACGAGAGAAGCGCTTTTGTGTCACATGTGAGTGAACAGTGCTCCGTGCTGACCGTGGCTCGAGTCACAGTGCTAAGAGGTGCGAGGCAGCCAGAATAAGGAGACGGGGGCGCTCAGTCAAGTTGCATGGACTGACTGTTACTATATTCTCTGCAGGCCCCCTACCGATCACAAGGACACCGTAAGATTTTCAGTTAATCTCTTCTGCTTTGTCCAGCGCTCAAATAAATAATAATTCTCTCTCTTGTATAGATTAAACAATGACTATCTAATGTTCATATGCCGTGAGTGGCGTACTTGCACTTCCGGTGTAACATAGTGGTGAGGCGCTAGGGTGGAGGTTCCCATCTGTCCTCTTGCGGGATGCCAGCACATCCCTATTCTGAATAATTTTGGTATTGCAGCGGGTTCCTCATGCCAGGGTTTGGTTTCTCGCTTCAAGGATGGTTCCTAATGAAGTTGGATGCTTGCTTAGGAGTCCGGAATATATGTTGCTTGCCGTCGTGCAAGACTCTCTGGGTATAGCATGGAGTATTGTATGTTGGCTTTGAGGAGGAGGAGTTTGACTGGCAGGAATTTCTTCCTTGGACAGCTGCAGTGAATTCCAGGTATAGCAACCCATTATTGTAGTTGACTGCGAGTACACTACACATACCACTAAATGCCACATAATCACAAGTCACATAATTACACTATACTCAAACAATTTAAATACACTCCACAAATTACCACTCAGTACCACATAATTACAAGGCACATAATTACAATCTACTCAATGCACCTTCAACACACTGCACATACCACTAAATAACACATAATTACAAGACACATGATTACACTCTAATCAGTGCAACTTAAATACACTCCACATATTACCACTCACTGCCACATATTTACACAGCACATAATTACATTCTAATCAACACAACATAAACACACTCGCTATAATAACACTCAGTGCCACATAATTACACACCACATATTTACACTCTACTCAATGCAACATACATATACTACACATAATGCCACTAAGTACCATATCATTCAATGCCACATACTAACACTCTACTCAATGCAAAATTAATACACACCACATAATATCACACACTGCCACATAATCACATAATTAAATGCTACATAATTAAACTGCACTCAATGCAACATACACGCCAAACAACACTAAATGTCACATAATTATCCACCACATAATTAAACACTACTAAATACAACATACACACCACAAAATATGTTATATGTTTATATATTTAGGCAAAAATTCGCCCTAAACATATAAAGTCCCAAAGGCGCGACCTATTGGCTATGCCAATGCTTGTCTGGGGGCGCGCAGGGGGCAAAATTGCCTCTCGGGTGCTTTGGTGTCAGGAGGTCACGCCCCTCCAGGGCCCACCCCCTCCTCACACGTTGAAATTTCTGTCTCAGTTAACAGTTAATGCATTTGACTCGTTACTTGAACTTCCGTTGCAATTGTCATTGTAGGTTTGTTGTATAAGTTCATTTACCTCTAAAAGCAAGATTGGGAGCGCTTAGAAACGGGCTGAACAACACCCGTTTTGGAAAGTGTACTCTCTTTCTCTTTTCCTCTGCTCCACCTCTCCCTGCGTGTACGCGTAGGTAAAGGAAAGACAGAGAAGAACGAGCCCTTCATTGAGCCACCGACAACTCTGTTTACTATATGGTGCTTTAGAAACTAAATTCCGTGTATTCAAAGTTTACTCCATGGACTCCCCTTTGCTACTGCTAAGAACTTTCCAAAGACAATAACCTGAACTTTGCTCACCTTATACAAGAGACGTCTCGTTTACCCAGAAGGCTTACATCATATTTACATAAAGAAAGAGCTTCAGTTAAGCTGCTGAACCTTAACTCATAGCAGCAAAGTTAAGGTAATCAGAAATAAATGCGAGGATCCCCTAGATCATTAAAGTGACATGCAGGCTCAGTACTAAATTAGACCATGAGCTTTACTCTGTTAGTGAAATGTTCTGTGTTTTTGGGATATATATACTTGCCAGTGAAACTTCTGCAATCGCCCGGATGAACCTCAGTGGTCTGGGGTGCAGGCTTCAAACCTGTAGCTGTTTAGCGACAGAGTGGTTCAATTCCACCTTCTGGGCGATCGTGCTGGGTTGTATTTTTCTGAGGAACAATATGAGAACCCCTACTTTGAGCTCAGTCCTTCCATCCTAAAACCACATCTCACTGGACGGGAATTCCAATAGCATCATTTTAAACATATGTACTTACTGTACCAGAGGCACCGTCTAAACTATCACACTTAGGAGTTTCTGATGAAGAGCTCTGAGGAGGATTCTTACTCGTTACAATAGTAAACTGCACAATTGCATCCAAAATATTATGATAAACTGTATGCACAGAAACTATTCAACCATTGCACTACACATCCACCACACCACCACCACTGCACAATCAACATACCACAGGGTTACCATTGCAGAATATCACACTGCACAAGCACTTCACACCACACCACAGTTTTCCTCTAATACCATGCCGCCATCCCAAGCACTGGGCTGTTCACAGGAACAATCGTCATCCAAACAAAATTGCTACCCCACAGCACTGCACAGTTACCATGACCACCTAACTATCACCACACCACCAGCTTACAGCATAAAACTGCCAATTCAAAGTACTACATTACCAGTTATCGCAATGCCACAACCACTTCCAACATCACATTATCACCAACACCAAAGCACTACTACATCTAGTGACCAACATACCTCCTTTTATGACTTGCATACCACTGCCCAGCAGCACACTGTACAGCTAACCCCATCACTAAAGTATTACACACATCTATATAAACAATAACAATAACAACGGCACTGCCATCTCAAAGCACTTTATTACCGATTCTCACTTCTCAACACTTCATTACCACACCTTCCATAACGTTATCAACCCCACCACTCTATTACACTCCAAACCCACATACAGCCACCACTCACTGACACATTACACAACCCACTAGTGTTTTACTAGTTTCCTAGCATTGCAGAAGCACATCCAATAACCATACTACCTCTACCAAGGACCACCTTCTATGGCCGTGCTGCCAACCCCTGCACTGAACTACCTCACACTAGTTTATTACAGCCGGACACCACTATCCTGTTATCTGCAGGCAATGCTGTACACTTCGTAGCTCCACACTGCCACACCCCAAACATCACCTTTCCCACCACAGCGGCACTACACCCCCACTACTGCATTCCCATTCCACGCACTTACTGCACTACCACCCGTAAACAATACCATCAACATTCCCAGCACTTTTCTTCCATCACAGAGTATTACATTGCTACAGCACCACACAACCAACTACAGCCTCTGCACTTGTCTCCCAGCCACCACTCACTGACACATAGGATGCTTGGCAGTTCGGGCTAGACTGTTCCTATGAGGCACAGGGTCAAGACTGATTTGCATGTGGCCAGGTCTAAACTGGGGTGGCATGGTGAGCAAAAGAATGATGGATTTAACCCAGATCTCTTGACTGGAGGTGAATGTTTTGATTTGTTCTGCATTCCGTCCATCAATTGTGTGTCTTTTGCGTTCTCGCCCTAAGAGCGCCAGTGCCCAGACGTGGGTCCTGGGCTCACTGTGCCACTGGAATCAAGTTATCCTGGCTGATGAGGGGTGAAACCCCGAAACTGGTCCTAGGATGCTTGTTTCTTGTCGAGGGAGGACCTGGCTTGGCAGTTCGGGCTAGACTGTTTCCCATGAAGCACAGGGTCAAGACTGATTTGCATATGGCCAGGTCTAAACCGGGGTGGCATGGTGAGCAAAGGAATGATGGATTTAACCCAAATCTCTTGACTGGGGGTGAATGTTTTGATTGGTTCTTCATTCCGTCCATCAATTGTTTGTCTTTTTCTTTTTTGCCCTAAGTTTGCCAGGTATGCCCAGACGTGGGTCCTGGGCTCACTGTGCCACTGGAATCAAGCTATCCTGGCTGATGAGGGGTGAAACCCCGAAAGCGGTCCTAGGCTGCTTGTTTCCGGTCCAGGGAGGACCTGGCTTGGCCGTTTGGGCTGGACTGTTCCCATGAGGCGCAGGGTCAAGACTGATTTGCATATGGCCAGGTCTAAACTGGGGTGGCATGGTGAGCAAAAGAATGATGGATTTAACCCAGATCTCTTGATTGGGGGGGGAATGTTTTGATTTGTTCTGCATTCCATCCATCAATTGTGTGTCTTTTACTTTATTACAGGCTCAGGCATTCACATTTTTGCTGTTGATAAAGATTACAATCTCTCCCAAATATTTCAATAGTTAAGCACTTATACAAACATTTCCTATATTCATATTTACACATTGTGAGAGATATTCGTTATCACAGAGAAATAAACCCATAAGCAAACTTATATGTCATCTATATATTGACCTATCGAAGCTTCTCAAGATGCACAGTGCGTCTGCCATCCGGCATCAGGGTGCAGCCCGCCCTAGCCATCCAAGTTTGTTGTGCTGCCTGACGCGTTTCTGTGGCCAACGTGCCACTTAATCAGAGGCATTTCTCCTGTACGCATTGGAGCGCTCTTTATACTGCATGCTGATTAGTTGAAGCCCCTCAAGGCTTCAACTACGTACTTATTCGCTTTATACAGCATGCTGGGAGGTGTAGTCACATTGAGCTTTCATTAAACACCTATAGTCGGTTCCAATCCGTACAGAGTCCAGGAATGTAATGTGGCACATGAAGGCAGACTGCATCTTCAGGCCAGTAGGCAGAGCAAAGTTGAGTGCGATCCTAAAGCACAGGACACTTTGGTGAACATAAATTGCGCAATGGTCCGATCGCGGGGAGTTGCACCATTGTTGGCTGGAGAAAAAAATTGTAACCAGCTATACAAGGCTGCCGTTTGTACTGACCATTACTGGATCAGCACCTTGCTCTATATTCTAAATAAGCCTGCCAGAATGAGCTGCACCTACTGTAGGTAATAATAGAAATGAAAATATAAAAATGTACATCTGAACTTACCAAAGGAAGAGTGTTTTTCTCGCACTAAAGACTCGATGTCCCATCTTGCAATTGAATTGGGTACTTTGCATCCACCCACTGGGGGTCGTCAGACAGCTGAATAAATTGATGGAAATGAAACGGCTGCGAGTTTCACATTTCGTTTTTTGAATTGCCCAGGAAGAAGGGGTTGAGAAACCTTGAAACGCGTTGGCAGCAGGAATGTAATGTGGCACATGAAGGCAGACTGCATCTCCAGGCCGGGAGGCAGAGCAAAGTTGAGTGCGGTCCTAAGGCACAGGGCGCTTTGGTGAACATATATATATATATATATATATATATATATATATATATATATATATATGATGATTTAACATTAGTGACTCTGGACATTGAGTCGTTATATACGAGTATCCAACATGATTGTGGTCTAAAGGGGGTGGAATACTTTCTGAACACCAGACCAGCAGAATACGCATTGCACAATAAGATGTTATTGTCACTTATCACCTGGTGCCGCAACAATAATTTTTTCTCCTTTGGTAAGGATCTGTTTAGACTGAAGCATGGGCTGGCCATGGGGGCTTGCTTTTCCCCGAGCTATGCGTGCTGGCACATAGGGCTCTGGGAGAGGCGGGTCCTCATGGCTAAATATGGAGACATCTTTGAACAGAACATTATTTATTGGCTACGTTTCATTGACGATGTTTTTATAATTTGGAAGGGGGACAGCAGAAGTGCACAGGACTTCATTGATCAGATCAATGAGAATGAGTATAACCTACACTTCACTTCACACATCAGTTCAACTACTATTGAATTCCTAGATGTACGCATACAGGCAGTAGATGAGAAATTAATAACAAGTGCCTTTAGGAAGCCCACGGCAGGCAATGCATTATTGCATGCTACCAGTGCGCAAACTAAACACTTAATCGCAAGCATTCCCTTCGGGGAACTCTTGCGATTAAAGCGTATCTGCAGCACACCGGAGGAATATGAAAAATGCAAGGTAGAGACAGTGGAACGTTTTAGAAGAAGGGGTTACACAGAAAGCGTTCTAATTAAAGCAGTCCTGAAAGCCAATACCAGAACTAGGGAGACCCTACTTCCAGTCAGCCATGATGATAAGAAGACAGACAAAGGAGATGATAAAGAGGCACCTAGACTAATTACGACCTATAGCCTGCAGGAGCGCAAGATGAAATCTATTTTAAGTAGAAATTGGCCCATAGTCTTGACTGACAATATCCTGAAGGATAGATTATCAGAAAGACCAACTGTAACCTTCAGGCAATGCAAAACTATGGAGGCGTATTTATCTAAACCCGTGACAGAAGGGGCGTTAGTTAAAACGTGGCTACCTGTTAAACAGGGGTTCTTCAAGTGTGCTACCTGCCGAGCGTGCAAGTTTGGTGTCAAAAACCACAAAATACAGAACACCCTTCAGAGAACAGGAACAGAAGATCAGGGGCAATTTTGACTGTCGCACAGATTTTGCAGTGTACATTCTCACGTGCACCTGTGGGCTTAGGTATGTGGGTAGCACCAAGCACCAGGTGCATGTGAGAATACTGCAGCACATTAGAGCTATTATCAACTGCGACCCGGCTTATCCGGTCGCCCAGCATTTTAAATCTGTTCATAGCAAAGACATCAATTGCCTAAGGTACTTTGTTTTCGATCACGTCCCCATGCCCAGAAAAGGAGGCAATAGGGAGATACTCCTAAGACAGCTAGAGACAAAATACATCTTGAATCTGAACAGCAAATTTCCTACCGGCTTAAATAATACGGAAGATTTGCATACTTTTCTTTGAGATTTCTCTTTTGATTTGCTACTACTATTAATTCACATATATCCTCTTATATTGTAGAATTCTTAGAAGACAACAAGAGGAAGGAACATTAAGAGATTTTTCTCCACCAACCAGTTGAATTTTTCTGCAGGCTTGCAGGGATCTATATTTTGATTAACTCAGTTATGACAGTTGGTGGATAAATACAGGGGTGAACTTTAACAAAACTTACACTACTCCCTAAATAGTGCTGAAACGAAATTGTAGAATATTATTTGATTCTCGAATATGTACAGATCTTCACTGTTATTAGATGTAATAATTTTATGATTCACTCATTTTTTTAGGGTATAGCACTTAGCACTTTGGTAAATTGAGGATGTAACTGAACGAGCATCTGGGGGACACCTGGGGGAAGGTGTCGAATTGCAACATCTTTGAGCCTACTAACTTTGCACATTTCTGTATAAAAAGACGAAGCATGCATTCATAGCGAATTTGCACATACGCAACTGCATTGAGGCAGTAATTTTGCACGAGGTCCGTGTTTTTCCAAAGAGATACAATTGGGGGGAACATGGACTGCTTAACATACTGGCGTATTTTGCACATGCTTTTCCAGCATTGAGGCTGGAATTTTGCACAATTAAATGCGGTATATCAAATGCATATATATATAATTGTAGAGATTTTTTTTATATATATATATTGATATATTTTTTCATTGTACAGGATATGTAATCGTGTATATAATTGAAATAATTTTAATATGTATAATGATTCACAGTGCAATAATCACACCAGGGTAAATTATTTGCGTATTTACATATTTATATGTGTGCTTAATACACCATTAATGCATTTGTGCTGCTAGAATGTGTGGTTATAATTCTGCCACGCTTGAGATCTTTCAATATAAATCAGAAATGAAATTGAATGCTGCTCACATAGAGAGACTGCCGTTCTTATCACTAACACCAGTATGTTTTCACTTTTTACTGTCACGTGGTATGCAAAGTGAAAAAAATGAGTATTTAAAGGTATCTCGGACGACATGACTGTTATGTGATCAAGGGTAGTGTGTACCCGAAACGCGTCATGCCAAAAGAAACAGAAAGGTTATAATAAACTTACCTGTGTACTGGAAAGCTGCCTGGTGGTCCGTGATTTCTGCATGCAGCGCTGGAGAAGAAGAAAGTTGGTGGAACATATATATATTTGCCCTGAACAGTGGAAACCCTCTTGGGTTTCGTTTTTCTTTGCCTTCCCCACGGAACACTTAACAGAGAGCAGTGCTTTCTGGGAACTGTAGTGAAATCCTGACCACTTGGGGTGCACGAGCATGTGACCGGGGGATGCAATATCCCTTCCAATGGGATTAACACAGGACACTTAAAGGCGTGGGTGGAGCTTCATCTCGGCAGCAGTGGCATCTGAGGAAGGCTAGTTTAGCCGAAATGCATTATGCCTGCACTGTCTAAATAAATGGCTTCCAAGGTTTCCCAGAGTGGCCTCTTACCTTTCTCATCGGAGGGCTGTTTGTTGGATTTCTATTGTGCGCCAGCCAGAGGCGTGCAAGAGGCCCCGCTCTTCCAAGTGGCAGGAGAAATACTGGCACCAGCTGTCTCAGCTTTCTTTTTTTTCTCCAAGGGATTGGAATATTTCCTGCCCGCCTCAAGTGCAAGCAAAAGCCAGGGATGCTGCCAGGTGCAGCTCGTAACTTTACGAGGAGCCGATTTCACTGTAACATCGACTCGCTTCCAGGCTGAAGCTGCGCAGGGGGCTGGAGCGTCAAGGGGACCCAAGGAAGCCTGAGGACATCATTACAAACCGGGACACTCCATGTGGATATGCTGCGCCTTTGCCCTGAACAGTGGAAACCCACTTGGGTTTCGTTTTTCTTTGCCTTCCCCACGGAACACTTAACAGAGAGCAGTGCTTTCTGGGAACTGTAGTGAAATCCTGACCACTTGGGGTGCACGAGCATGTGACCGGGGGATGCAATATCCCTTCCAATGGGATTAACACAGGACACTTAAAGGCGTGGGTGGAGCTTCATCTCGGCAGCAGTGGCATCTGAGGAAGGCTAGTTTAGCCGAAATGCATTATGCCTGCACTGTCTAAATAAATGGCTTCCAAGGTTTCCCAGAGTGGCCTCTTACCTTTCTCATCGGAGGGCTGTTTGTTGGATATATATATATATATATATATATATATATATATAAATATTTATTCAAGGTATTGGAAGGTCCCGGCCCACCTCTGTGCTGATGGATGGAGGCATGGTGGTCGCAAGGTGACTTCACTTTGCGCTGGGCGGGTTGCATTGTCATTCCTGCCCCCGCCTGATGGATTCCTAAAGCGCAGGGGCTGGCGTGGTTATGGGGACCCAGGGAGGCGCTCTATTTACATCACAGCAGGAACATGTCATCAGAGGCACCACGAACCGTCTTGCACCTGGTGCTATCACTTGGCAGTACAACTTTTGTCCCCCGCCCCGCATCGCCCACCTAGAACCACATTGCATTCTGGGTTTCGTAGTCCATGGCGTGGTCTCAAACTACAATAGGGTGAGAAAAAAACATTTGTTTGAGGGCGGAGCGAACTCTTTAAAAACCAGGACTCACATTGGTTGGTGCTTTTCTTACTTCCTGGACACTGTTAGGCGCTGATGAGGCCGACTGGCCGAAAATGCATTCCGCCGTATTTAAAATGCTTTTCCCTGAGTATCCCCTGTGTGGCCTCTGCTCTTTCCGTTTGGAGGAGGAATTGGTGATATATATATATAAATTTCTACGGCCCGCCATGGCCGAAGGAGGGGCTCCACTTCAGAGGGAGAACAAACACCTCTGCCTTTGAAGGCTGGGACGAGTGGGAAGACACTCGCCCATACAGTGGGACAACCTTTTGCATAACAGCGACTTCAACGAATTCCCTCCTCTCCTACTCAAGGATTTAACGGACAATAATCATGTAGAAAAACACCACCCTACTCAAGGGCATCATAACCTCTCACTTTGTATAGACTTCAAATCCCACAAGTCTCGGTGTTGTAACTCCACCCACATAGGGCGGACGACGCCCGTTGTTCAAATAAATTGATTTGTTCATCACAAAGCAAGTTTGGTGTTTTCATAATTCAGTCCATGAAGAAGGGGCGCTTTTTGGCCCCGAAACGCGTCGGACCTACTTTTTAACCCTGAGGGAATATGTAGACATTGCATGGGAGCCACAGAAGGACCGGATGGTCAGGTTGAAACGGTTAGCCCTCCTGAAGCGCTTGTGCTCTTTGCTTTCTACATTTCTACGGCCCGCCATGGCCGAAGGAGGGGCTCCACTTCAGAGGGAGAACAAACACCTCTGCCTTTGAAGGCTGGGACGAGTGGGAAGACACTCGCCCATACAGCAAGACAACCTTTTGCAAAACAGCGACTTCAACGAATTCCCTCCTCTCCTACTCAAGGATTTAACGGACAATAATCATGTAGAAAAACACCAACCTACTCAAGGGCATCATAACCTCTCACTTTGTATAGACTTCAAATCCCACAAGTCTCGGTGTTGTAACTCCACCCACTTAGGGCGGACGACGCCCGTTGTTCAAATAAATTGATTTGTTCATCACAAAGCGAGTTTGGTGTTTTCACAATTCAGTCCATGAAGAAGGGGCGCTTTCTGGCCCCGAAACGCGTCGGACCTACTTTTTAACCCTGAGGGAATATGTAGACATCTCATGGGAGCCACAGAAGGACCGGATGGTTAGGTTGAAACGGGGAGCCCTCCTGAAGCGCTTGTGCTCTTTGCTATTTATATATATATATATATATATATATAAAATATAGATATATCAACAACGGGAAAGCACAACGGGCACTCATGGGGTATTACTGTACGGTCATCATCAGGACTTGAATTTACTTGTGCGTTACACAACTGCACAATAAAGATTAATCAGTAGACAGACCAAACGATAATTGATGGCTGTCAGAACTATTTTGACAGCCATCAATTATCGTTTGGTCTGTCTACTGATTTTAATGAAAAGGTGATTATGTGTATTACCTTTGTTGGTTGCTGGAATCACTATTGGTGTGGTGGCAGTCTATTTCCTTCTTTTGCTTCAAATTTCTACCTTTCTATGGCACTTGGTGGATCTCTCTAGCCTTTTCCTTTGAAGAAGCCTACATTAACTAATGTGATCTTTTAATCTTTATTGTACAGCTGTGTAACGCTCAAGTAAATTCAAGTCCTGATGATGACCGTACAGTAATACAGCGGTCGAAACGCCGTTGATGCTTTTTTGTGGCCATAATTATTGACGGACACATTATTATGTCTATGTGTGCTGATCCTTTAGACTTGTAATGTTTTTTGTCTAGCCACTTGTTTGGTTTATGATATGTGTGTTTTTTTGTATACCAACATTCCATCTTGAGCGCAATTGTTCTTTTTAACCTCTAAAAATGTGTAATAAATTATAAATCCCTTCACTTTTTAAATAAACTCTTGCTGAATTTATCATCCTAGAGGCTTCTCGTTTTAATTGTACATGTCAGGTTGCATAATCTATGCGACTTTTCCTCCTGAACCTTCTGTTAGGTGTATCGGTTCTTCTTTGTTGGAGCAGGAATGTTTTTGTGTCACAACTTCATAGAATAAATCAATTTTATTTCCAACAGGGAGATGAGGACAGAATTTTGATTTTGGTTTGCATCCGCTGTTTGGTATCATATCTGTAGGTATTGCTTCACATTCACATAGGTCCTTTCCTGATACAGATTCTATTGGTGGGTTTCCTGCTCCAGATGCTTATAATTCAAGACCAGTCAAGGATGTTAGCATTGTCAAGTCATTCGTTGTAATGATGGATGGTGATTGGTTTGGTTTTTCTTGTTTACACCATTCCTTATATACATTCAAATCACCACTTCTAGACTCAGCTTCGAAAATGAGGTGCACTCATGCTGAGTTCAATAATCGACATAGATTTATTGTAAATACATTCAAATGCTTTTAGGCAGCAAACACCCTCAGACAAGCCCTACGCGTTTCGGCGTCCCACACATGCCTTGCTCACGGGTAATGTGCTTGTGATTTCGTGCAAATTTACAAGTAGAAGCTTACTGTTGTAACTTGGTACACTCCCCTGCACCCTGTCCCCTCCTTCCCCACTGGTTGGGTCCTCCCACCTTAGAATGTTGGTGTGAAGCTCGCTTTAGAATGTTGGTGAGCTCACTCTAGTGGTTGGCACAGAAGAATCCGGTTGAAATAAACTTCTTCTTCTCACCTCAATACTTGTGGAGCCTCTCTTCTTAACAATTTGGTGACGAACACCGTGCTGGGGACGGATGGATTCTTCCCCCTGTTATCTATGTCAACTACGAAAGTCAGGAAGATGGAATCATTATTGAAGCTGTGATTTCAGGAAAATTTCGGACGTCTGCAGCAATTTTCTTCTATTTTGCTTAAGGTTGTCATCAACTGTATGCGGCGTTCGAGGGAAGCGATATACATTGAAGCGTTCCTGTCGTCTTTCCGGATGTAATCTGCCTCAGCACAAGCATCGTGCAGTCCCGTTTTCAGGAGACGGAAGAGGAGTGTTGTTTTGATGGAGTTCCTTGGTTACGGGACGCCTCCTTCAGCTCCGCCTGGTTGCTGAGAGTGTAATTGATGTCGAAGAACTGCGCCGCCCTTCATGCTCTCCGCTCGTCAGGTTCGTCTGACGGACCGCTTTGGAGAACCACGTGATGAGGTAGGAGTGAGGTCCTCCTTCCCGTCGTTGTGTTGACGACTGTGGTGCTGTCTCTGCCTGCGCAGTTCGTGGCATTAAAGCTCTGTGTGGAACAGACAGTTGCCAGGCACGGATGAGGTAGGAAGCTGTTTTATTATTTCTCCTCACCCGACTGCCGTGTGGTCGGACCAACCCGGACGTCGACGTTTTACTTGATGGTGGCTTCACTATAATTCTTTTTCATCAGCGAAGTTGCGATCGCTTCTAAATCAGAGGCAAGACTTCCTTTGGGAACGTTTTAAACTGATATCGTGGTTTGTGTGACTGACTCTACCAACGAGTTTTTGCATGCTCCTTAGCATCTCGCTTCTTCTATTGATTCACTCTCCACGTCAGTTAACTGGTACTTCATGAGAGATTCTCATTTTGCTTTGCTGTCTTTTGGGATACTCACACAGAGACTGACTACAGCGTTTTGGGGTTGATTCTTAACCCGAAGAGTATGCACCTAGTTTTTTTTTAGGTTTCCAGCTAAACTGAACCTTCATTGTTCAAACTGTTTATTGGGCATTTTAAGGTTTCCACTGTTATCTAATATAATGTTTCAAGAAATTTCTCCTCAGGAGCCATCTAGCGTTTTCTTCGCTGATTGGCACAGCTTTGAACCCTTCATTCGTTTCAGAATTGCATTATCGTGTCTTTTTGTCAATTATTTTCAGCATCAGAAATTTGTTAATATACATAATTCTAATGAAACTGTGAATGCTGTTCCTGCTTCTCTCCTTGTCCTTTCTCCTCTTACTCTTTTCTACTACCCTTTCCTCAGTCTCCTCTACCTTGTATTCTTCTTTTCTTGCTTTTCCTTTCTTTTCTCAAAATGACTGCTTTAAACATGTCCCAGCCACCGCCCTTTTTGGATGAGGCTGGCGATCCCCTTATTTCATGGAAAAAATGATTTAATTTGTTTGAGTCATACTTGATTGCCATTGGTAGAAATAGATTTTCGTCATTAAGGAAGCAACACATTCTACTTCATAATTTGGGTAAATATGGAAGGGATGTGTTTGAGGATTTGCCTGAGATAGCTGAGGGAGGGGCTAACATCAATGTGGGGGGAGATGGTGTAGCTCAACCTGATGTGTATGAGGCTACGGTTAAAAAATTGTCGGAGCAATTCGGGGACAGAATTAATATTGTCCTTGAGCGTCATAAATTTTTCTTGCGGGTTCAAGGAAAAAATGAAAAAGTAAAGAACTACATTGCTGTGTTGAGGGGTTTGGCAGCCACATGTGATTTTGGATTACTAACAGAGTCATTAATCAGAGACCAATTAGTCAGGTGCACTTGTGAAAAGAAAATTCAGGAGAGACTTTTAGCAGAAGCCCCTGATTTACAAAGAGCTGTTGATATTGCAATTAGCATAGAGCACACAAGCTACTGTATGAATGAAATGAAGGAAGCACATGAGGTGAAACAGGTTAGTGATAATTGTGTGAACAAGGTAGTTCAAAAAGATAATAAATACAAAACTACCCAACCTGAGGTGAATAAACATAGCGTGCAGGTTAACAAGCCCAAGTGCTATAGATGTGGTAACCCAAACCATTTGGCAAATGTTGTAAAATGTCCAGCAAGAGGTGTTACTTGCAGTAATTGCAAAAAAAGGGGTCATTTTTCGAGGGTATGCCATGGAAAGAAAAGTACTACTCACATGGTGATCCAAGATTTTGAACAACCATTGCAAGGGGACATTATTTTCCAAGTGTTGAACATTGGAGAACAGAATGTAAATTGTTATCCTGAATGTAAAATACTTCTGGACAGTGTTGCTTATGAGGTTTTTGCGGTTTCATGTTCACCTTACACACTAATAAATGAGGCTTCTTTCAAACAAAATTCAGGCCATAAAAATTATGATCTTTTGCCTCCTGATATTAAACTAGGGGGATACAACTACAATCCCATTCCTCTGGTTGGTATGTTGTTAATGCAGATTAACTTTAAAGATAGATCTACATTGGGAAAAGTGTATATCACAGAAAAGGGATCTAATTTGTTAGGGTGGAAGTACCAAAAAGACCTGGGTATCAAATTAGACCCTAATGCCCCTGAGCCTGTATTACTTATTGACAGGCCTACAGTTGGAAAGGAAGTGTGTGAAAAATTTCCAGAGGTGTTTACAGATAATTTGGGGCAGCTTAAAGTGTTCCTCCACAAAATCAAACTAAAGTCTAACGCAAAGCCTGTCGTACACAAAGCCAGGTCTATTCCCTTGCTATTAAGAGAACCCTTACAAAATGAATTGAACAGACTAGAAGAAAACAGGATAATAGAGCGTATTGAAAGCTCAGAGTGGTTGGCCGCCATTGTTGTAGCAGCTAAGGGGGGCGAAAGGGGATCCGCCTCTGTATTGACCTCAGGGATTTGAATGCTTACATCTGGGTGGATAGACACCCTCTCTCTTTAAAGTCCAAGTCTTCAGTTTTCTCAAGACCCTTTAGAATCAGAAATATGGACAATAACTCTGTTCTGTTAGAAGATGGTCATTTGTGGAGCATGGATAGATAGGCTTGTTGCACTAATGTTCATGTTTCTGAATTTCCCAGCAACGATGACTCTGGAGATGTGTCAGGTGATCTCACTAAGGGAAGATTTGCACGTCAACGTAGGTGTCCGACGTGGCAATCTGACTACAGTATGTAATGCCTATATTTTTATATCAGATGTATGTACTGCTGTTTTCTCCTAGATGCATCCATGCTAGTAGGTTTCATTATGTAACTTTGTATTTGTTTTTCCTCAATGCAATATTATTGGTTGTCTCCTTCTAGGTAACCTGATCATATTTTGCTCTTGTCTTCTTTCCCTCTTACCCCTCCCTCACCATGCCCGCCTGCATCTTTCTATCCTATTACTACCGTTACATAGGGAGGTGTGTTGTAACTTGGTACGCTCCCCTGCACCCTGTCACCTCCTTCCCCACTGGTTGGGTTCTCCCACCTTAGAATGTTGGAGTGAAGCTCGCTTTAGAATGTTGGTGAGCTCACTCTAGTGGTTGGCACAGAAGAATCCGGTTGAAATAAACTTTTTCTTCTCACCTCAATACTTGTGGAGCCTCTCTTCTTAACACTTACATAGACATAAAAAAGGTCTATCTGGCCTGCGATCTCACCCATATTCATGGCAGCCGTCTTACAAGGTTACATCAAGTATATGCATCCTGAGGTCAATCAATAAAAATAAAAAGATTGTTCCTAATCTTAAAGTTTTTTCATGCCTAATATATACAACATAGCAAACACAAGGAGATGATGGATGGAGCGCTGAAACTTTCCAGACACTTTACTGTTGTTTTTCCTGCCGCTGCCCCCCACCGCCCCTCCCCCTGCTGTTCTCGCACTCGCATCCCAGCTGTGCTTCCCTCCCCCTGCCCTATTTAATGCCGGCCGCTGCTCGGGTGTATGAGCAGGACCGCTGACCTCCTGGCCAGGGTCCCGCTCTCCGCACAAGCAGCTCCTATGTAGCCTCACCTGCCGCTGCCTCAGACACCTCTATCCTGGTAGGTGTTCGAGGCCCTCCTCTACCCGCAAGCTCCTGCCTGCGCCAGGTGGTCCAGAGGGAGAGCCTTGCCCATCTGCTGCTCCACTTCTGTCTGTCTGTCTTTGTGTGCCTGTTTTTCTGTTGTAGTGTCTTTTTTGTCTCACTACCTTTTTCTTACTTCTTTTTTCACTGTCTTACTTATTTTGTCTCACTGTTATTTCTGTGCCTATATTTGTTTTTGTCTGCCCTTCGTTTTTGTGTGCCCTTCGCTATTGTTTTTCCCGACGTTGCCCCCCGCAGCCCCTCCCCCTTGCCGTTCTCGTGCCCACCTCCTTGCTGTGCTACCCTTCCTCTTTCCCTATTTAATGCCGGCCGCAAGCCCGTCTGCGCCCGTCCGCAACCGGACCGCAACCAGCACCAGGAACCCTCCACTCTCACCATCCATCGCTACGATGCTACCACCCTCCTCGCAGTCGACCCCAGAAGGAGCAACAACTGCCTGCAGGCAACACCGAGGACCACCCATGGACAGTACTCCTGCCATCACTGCCGTCATACCTTCACCACCGCTCACACCCCATGGCCATAACCCCCACACCGAATGCCAACACCACAGAAGCCCTGAGCGGCATCCTCCTCAACGTACACTCCCTGCACAGACACGCCATGGAGATCTGGGACCTCCTCGACACCCTCTCACCAGATGTTGCCATCTTCCCCGAAACTTGGACAAACGTCACTTCTGCCCCCGACATCGCCGACGCCATCCCTGACGGATACAAGGTCCAGAGGAAGGACCACCCCAACCGCCCAGGGGAAGGACTTGCCATCGCACACAAGAGCTCCCTATGAATCTCCACCTCCACCAACAGTGACTCCACCACCACCATAGCCAACCTCAACGCCCCCCACGCCATCGCCTCCATGGACTACATACTCACCAGAGACCTGAACTTCCACCTCGACAACCCCAGCCACCCCAACTCCGCCACCCTTCTGGACAACCTCACCAACATCGGACTGAAACAGCTCATCACCACACCTATCCACAAGGCAGGACACACCCTGGACCCTATCTTTGCAGGTGGTAACAACATCCACTTCAGCCACACCCGGCAACACCCATGGACGGTCCACCACTGCGTACACTTCGGCGTCAAAAACCCACACCGCCAAACCTTCAACTCGCTCTCCACAAAGGAACTGGAGCAAAGTCACCGAGGAGCAGCTCAACTCCACCCTCAACCAAAACCCCCCCACCAACCTGACAGACACCAACCTAGCAGCCAAGGAACTCCACAATTGAATCTCCAACTGCGCAGACAAGCTCGCACCCCTACATAACCCCGACAGACAGCGCCCCAGGAAGGCCACATGGTTCATCGCTGATCTCCAAGAATCCAGGCGCACCTGCAGACAACTCGAGAAGAACTGGAAAAACAGCAAAATATTTGAAGATCGCACCACCTACAAGAATGCCTTGACGGAACACCACCGACGCATCAGATCCACCAAAAAGACCTTCATCCAGAACAAGATCCTCGCCAACTCCAGCAACTCGAAGGAACTTTTCAGCATCATCCAGGAAATCACCAAGCCCCCAGTGAAACCGTGGACATCACTGCCTCCCAGGACCTCTGTTTGGATCCTACTTCCATCTGAAAATCAAAGGCCTCTACGACAACTTCAACGACAAAATGCCTGACCCCGAAACCACATCTTCCTCCAGCAACACCAGCCAGCCTACCATCTCCTCCTGGACCCCAGTCACCACCAAATACACCACCTCAACCATGAAAGGCATCCACTCAGGAGCCCCCATTGCCCCCTGCCCACCGCACATCTTCCACCGCCATCGCTCCAGAACTCTGTCACACAATCAACACCACCTTCAAGAACAGCATCTATCTTGATGACTGGAAACGAGCAGAAGTCAGACCCCTGCTCAAGAAGCCCTTAGCAGATCCCACGGACCTTAAGAACTACCAACCCATCACCCTCCTCCCATTCGCAGCCAAAGTAACTGAAAAGACCGTCAATGCCCAGCAGACAAGATTCATTGAAAAAAACTCAACCCCTCCCAATCCGGATTCTGCAGCAACCACAGCACCGAGACCGCTCTACTCGCCGCCACGGATGACATCCGCTCCCTCCTCGAACCAGGACACACCACGGCCCTGATCCTGCTCGATCTCTCTGCAGCGTTCGACACCGTCTCCCTCCGCACAATCACCGCCAGGCTCCGCAAGGCAGGAATACAGGGAACCACCCTCGACTGGATCCGCTCATTCCTCACCGGCAGAACCCAAAGAATCAGACTGCCACCCTTCCTCTCCAAACCCACGGAAATCAACTGCGGAGTACCCCAAGGATCGTTGCTCAGCCCTACGCTCTCCAACTTCTACATGGCCCCCCTTGCTGCCATCGTCAGACATCATGGACTCAGCATAGTATCCTACACCGATGATACCCAGCTCATCCTCTCCCTCACCAAGAACCCCATCACCATCAGGCTCAACTTCCAGAAAGGAGTGAAGGACGTCGCATCCTGGATGAGCAGCAGCTGCCTGAAGTTCATCTCAGAGAAGGCAGAGGTCCTCATGCTCGGACCCTCCCCCTCTGCATGGGGTAACACCTGGTGCCCACCGCCCTAGGCAGCCCTCCCACCCCCTGGGACCATGCCCGTAACCTCAGCAATTGTGCTTGACTCCTCCCTCTCCATGACCCAACAGGTCAACGCTGTCGACTCCAGCTGTATCAACACCCTCCGCATCTTCCGAAAGACCTTCAAATGGATCCCCCCATGAATCAAGGAAGACCATCACCCACGCACTAATAACTAGCAGACTGGACTACGAAACGCCTTCTATGCCCTGCTCCACAAACTCCAGATCATACAGAACACCGCAGCCAGACTCGTCCTCTGCATCCCTAGACACAAGCATATCAGCCAACACCTGCAGAAACTCCAGGTGGCTCCCCATAGAAAGAAAAAAGAATCACCTTCAAGATACTCACCCATGCCTACAAAGGCCTTCACAACAGTGGACCCAAATTTCTCAACAAGAGAATCTCCTTCACACACCCAAGCAAAACCTCCGATCTGCCGACCTCGCCCTTGCCGTAATCCTGCAGATTCTCAGAGCCAGAACAGGGGAAAGAGCTTTCTCTTACATGGCGGCCAAGAACTGGAACGAACTCCCAATCGACATCAGACGTCCCCCCTCCTTGAACACCTTCAGGAAGACACTCAAGACCTGGCTCTTTGACTGAACCTTCAGAGGTGAGTAGTGTGCTTACAATTCCCCTGAGTGATTGATTGATTGACTCACCCCCAGTCACAGATCTGGGTTGAATCCATCATCATTCTTTAGATCACTTTGCCACCTCAGTTTAGACCCAGCTATATGCAAATCAGTCTTGACCCTGTGCCTCATGAGAACAGTCCAGCCCGAACTGCCTAAGCCAGTCCTTCCCTGAAACGGAAACAAGCATCCTGTCTTTGCTAATATATGCAACATATAATTCCACGTTTTCGACATAATAATCATCATTATAACTCATCAACTGTACAAATTCACAAAATGCCAACACTCAATTTGTGGACACTATATAATAATATATCTTTTGTGACCCCTGAAATCAGTGGCACCCGTGATTGTCATTTTGTAGTATGGGAACTACTTATAACAAAACATTATGACAAAAAATTATAAAACATTATGTTCAATCACATATTCCCCGTCCGGACTAGTAAATGAGCTGCTGTTCAGGAGTACTGTTGTTATTGCTATTCAACTGGTCATTACCCCGAACAACTAGAACAATACCAAGTTAATGTCTGATAATAGTCAAGGTTGGTACCGCTGATCAAGCACATCAACATTCGGCCCAAGTGGGCATATGTTACAGCTGAAAAGAGTTTATCCTATGACAACAAATACAATCGACAAAATAATTTCCATTCAGCCCAAGTGGGCCTGTGTTTCAACTAAAAAGTATTTACCATTGTGTTTAATATGATTACAACGCAGCCACAGTGGACAGTCACGGAATATGTTTGTAGGAGATCCTCTCAAACAATAGAGTTGTTCATCTTCTCCCACCAACCACAGTCTGGTTGTCAAGAATAGAAGATGTAAATGTACAGGAATTTATATAGCGCAAATCACCAAGCGGTTTCTAAGCGCTTGCTTAGGGAACCCGTTCTGGTATTCCCCTGTGAAATAACCCCGGCAGGGTATCCGCAAGGTGAAAGCCAGGCATCCCGCCGCGAGGGGCCGTTGTGGAGATTAAGCAAGCTATTGCCCAGAGTCGCAGAGTGTGAACCCGTGAATCGAGTAGGCACCGGAGCGAGAATTGTCGAGTCCATGGACATTTTAGGACTCAAGACCCCGCCGAGCCGGGAATTGAACCCTGGTCCCGGGCTGACCTCTGCTTCCAGGTCTGCCTCCTCTAACCAGTGAGCCACACTTCTCCACTATGATGATGGCTGTGCATAGATGCATGCTTTAGGTTGTATCTACAGTGACTTCCAGTAAGAAAATTCCACTTTTCATACAGGTGTGGAGCCTGTAAAGACAAAAGGATGATAGACAGAGAAGCAAATGTGTCAAATCTCACCCCAAATAAAAAAATAATAAAATTAATTAAATAATGAATGGAGAAAGGTGCACGAAAAAGTAGCTATAGTGCAGACAGAGAATTAAAATGATTTTTTACAAAAAAATACATCTTAGAATAGAGCTCAAGCTCAGATGTATAAATTATGGCAAACGTAAGAAGAAAGAAAGGTCTGCAAAGCATTTATCAATTTCACGTATAAGAGAATTCGTTGGAGAAAATTTTGGAAACTTAAAAACATTTCCTTAATCAATTAAGATCAACCAATCTATTTCAGCCCAAATGGACAGATAATTCCTCTTCTGTACTGAGGCCAGCAGGTGCCTTGGTATTGAGACTAATAATATACTCAGATCCCAGCTTTCTTAATGTTTTGATTCTATCACCTCCCCTCTTAGAAACTGGGACATGATCTATTACAAATAATTTGAGTTTGGATATGTCTCTATTGCGGTAGGAATGGAAATATCCAGCAACCGGATATTGTAATTTCAAGTGCTTGATGGCTGCCTCCATCCCCTAGGTCACATGGGCACTGTAGGACATAGACAGTAAATTCTGATGAACAAGTATAATGAGATCCGATTTTAGTAGTGTTGCCATTAAAGGGAGATCGGTATTCACTCACCTTTAAGCTATATTTGCAAGCTTTACAGGAAGAGCAAGAAAGAAGCTGCCAATGGTCAATACCCTGATGTCGGTAATTCCTACATCACTCTTACTTAGTCAATGGGGCGTGGCTGAGCACGCAATGGTGGTGGAAGTGCCTGGGTAGAGCTCCGCAAGAAGCTCCCCTACCACAGGCCATTTCTCCACCAAATTCATCCGTTTTTGGCCTGCGAATCGTCGGCGAGGAAACCTGAAGCATCCAACTCACGGCTACCGAAGTTTGAACCTGTTTGGTCCCATCGAACCGCCCCGAGGGTGAGAAGCCCTAGACGCCCTGCCTGCGTGCACTTCCGGCCGGCGTGGAGAAACACCTGAGGTCGGGGATCCGACCGGCCTGCTGGGCCTCCCGGCGGTGGTCGATGCCCGGTGCTAGTGGCGGGATCCGACCGCCCCCTGTGCCCATCACGGAGGACAAAGGTGCCGCCGATGGATGGAAGCGTGATGCGGATGACCCCCCCCCCCCCGCTGGCTGCCACACGAGGAGGTTTGCGTCTGAAGATCCCGGGCCTGCGACTTACTTTGATGTTGAGACAGTTGGTTTTGCCTTTTGCCCGCGACCGGAGAACCTGCGGTGCGCTCCTCTTGCCTGGCGTGAGCTGAAGCTGTGCATTTGCCCTGGACCGCCCCGCTGAATCGGAGGTGCGGCGCCCCCCGCCTGTGCCCACTTCCGGTCGGCGTCAGTGGCCATCCGAGACCGGGGACGCGCCCTGTCTGCTGGGCCCAATGGAGTCGGGAAGCGCTGGAGGAACACTTGGTGCCGCGACACTTTGATCGGTGCCCAGCTGCATGCCGCGCTTGGAGGTGAGTGCCCGTTGACTCCCCTACTGTGAGGCGACTTGGAACCGCTTATGGCTCTGGCTGGGGGAGGCAACCCGGGAGGTGTTTTATACCTGGCTCCCCTCCGATAACTGGGCGAGTGGATGCGGACCTGGACCTCCACCCACACGGAGACACAGAAGATGGCACCACTGGTGTGATAGCATGGGAACTCTCTCTTCGCCTTGCCCCACAACATACCCATATTGGGCGCTGCTGCACTGTTGACACGCTTCCTCGCACGTCGACTGCCCTGAGTCCTAGTGCACACAGTGGACCTACTCTGCCAGAGGAGCTTGGATGCGCTCTGGGCACCGCGTCCACTGCACCGTAGTTCCCTGGAACCAGAGGCGAGCCCTGGCGCTATTGCGGCGCTACTGTGGCATTTGCCTGTACACAATGCGAACTCCCTCACAACTGCAGTACACAAGCGTTAAGTACGGATGGGGTTAAGAGCTGCACAGGAAAGGCTGGCATAGTAGCTAGGAAACGGGGAGCTGATCTCCCTGGTGCGCTGCAGACACCACCTGCTGCGACAGCCAGGTGTGCACCTGGTGGACAGTGCCGCCCCTCTTGGCTAGCATCCCTTTCCCTGCACTGAATTCCTACGCCGGACATCTTCTCACCGGCTGACTGGACCGTCGACCCCTCCTTACAACTGAGGCATGACACGACCGGCTTGGACTTGGTACACGCTCCAGCGGCGACCGGTCCTACTGTAGGCATATTCGTAGCATCTTACCGGTACACGGTGGACTCCTGCTCCTTTGTAGTTGAACGGTGTCACACCCTCGATAGGCCCTCCTCCGCGGGCTGCACAGGGAGACTCTCCGGAACATACTCTTGACTCATTACTTCGAGGACCCCCATGTCTGTGGGACCTAAAACGAGAGCTGGAACAGACAGCACGCAAGTGAAGGGGAAGATGGCAAAACAGGTTGAACAGGACCAAACCGCCTCCAAGCTGGACACGATGCTGGCGGCAATGGAAAGACTGGAAGAGTCAATGCAGCTGACCCGCACCTCCTTAGAGACTAAAATTGACAGCGTGGCCATAGATCTGACGCACCTCCAGGCTGACCACAAAAAACTCTCTGAACGGACCACAACCCTAGAGGCTACAATGGCGGATATGTCGCCCAAGATCACTCAGATAGACAAACATGTCCAAGACCTTCTTAACAGAGTGGAGTTCCTGGAAGATCGCGCAGAGGATGCGGAAGGGCGGGCGAGAAGGAACAACATCCGCATAGTGGGCCTGCCGGAAAGGTGGGAACCTTGGGACGCACCGGAACATATGGAGCGTTGGCTCAGGCACATTCTCCCGGAAGGTACCCTCTCGCAGTACTTTGTGGTGGGGCGGGCCCACCATGTGCTGGCCCGACCCCCCCCTGAAGGCTCAAACCCGAGGCCCATGCTCATCCGTGTATTGAACTATCGCGATCGTGACGCCATTCTTCGCGAGGCTAGAAAACTGTCTGAAATCAGGGTTGACAATGCTACAATCATGTTTTTTCCAGACTACATTGTGCAAGTGCAGCGTCAACGACACTCATTTATGGCAGTGAAGCAGCGACTCCGCCGCCTGACTCTTAAATACTCCTTATTGTTCCCTGCCCGCCTACGAGTCGTGGCCCAAGATAAGACTAAGTTTTTCAATACCCCAGAAGCGGTCGAGGCTTGGCTCGACTCAGGTATTGACAACGAACCTCCCGAGATCCCCCCGAGGCCGCGCCGCGACAGGGGAGCCCGACGGCACCGGCGTAGGAGACCCTCAACGGCGACTTCAACACATGCAGAGACAAATGTGGGCCCTACGCCTGAGCTTCGGCAAAACAAACAACAGGAGGCCCTTCGCATGGTGGCGGAGATCAGTGGCTCTTTGACAGAGGACCCTGCCCCTGAGCCTAGCCCTGAAGGTTTAGCGAGCGATGATGAGTACATTTACAGATTGCCGGATTCCCAAGTCTCCGTGGATCTCCCGGATGTTACACCACAGACTGCTAATTTGGTCCACTGAACATACTTCAATACACTGCTGTTGAGCCACAAGGAAGTATCTGCGACGGAGGTGCCAATGCCTCCATGGGTCGCTGAAAAGTCACTGGAGATGTCGCACTGGTGCAGCAGAGAGGATCGGACTTGCTTGCTGTGGATCAGAGGGTCAGACCTAACAATTGTCCCCTGTCGCAGACGGTCCTGCGGCTGGTGAGTCCCGTGTTTGAGGGGGGGTGGAGGGGGGGGGACGTAGCCCCCCAGAGGTGAGTGCTTACCTGTGCCCCGACCAGCGCTACTATCAATCTTTTTGATCCTGGCCTGCTTGACCTCAATGCCCCATGCACAGGGAACTCTTGCTGACGATGGGCTATATGACAATGACTACCTGTGGTGGGGAGATTACACCTTCACCCTGATCGCATGACCCCTTTGTACGATTGGTGAAACAAACACAAAAATCTCAGTGAACTCCCCTTGAACTTACGGACTGTTCGTGCTCACTAGAGCGTTTGGACGACAGCATGTTTCGCTGTCGACCTTTTGGAATTATGGTTCTGTTTTCCATGTTTATGAGGCTGGTGGTCTTTTTCCTTCCCCCTGATGTATGCTTCCGGGGCGGTGGGATAATGCGGATGATATACTGTGCAATGTATGGTATTCTGATTTGTTGTGCTGCTGGTTGGGGGGATGTGGGTGAGTGGCGGGGGAGAGAGGTGGGGCAGCGACATTGCAATGTCTACAGTTAAATTTTGCACCTGGAATGTGCGTGGTATACACACACCCTCACGCCGTTACCAGGTATACTCATATCTTAAGCGACACCAGGTGCAGGTAGTGCTATTGCATGAGACACATTTGACAGACCCAGAAGTACACACATTGCGCCGCCGGTGGAGGGGGCAGCTGTACACCACTGGTTTCTCAGCATATGCACGCGGATCTTTTGATATGGAATCGTCCAGGGGTCCCCTTTGCTCTCGCTCAAAGCAAAATAGATAGATGCTGAGGGCAGATTTGTGATACTAGAGGGTAGACTGGATGGGCAACAGGTAATTATAGCCTCTGTTTATGCTCCAAACACTGATCAAGGGCGTTTTCTTACACGACTATCGGCAGCGATAGCGCCGTGGCAGGGCGTGCCACTCTTACTTGGCGGCGACTATAATTGTGTTTTAGATGTCGCACTGGACCGATCACTCCCCCCTCTGGCAAACGCGCCGGTGATTGGAACATCAAGAGCGTTCGCTGACTGGGCGACACAGTGGGATCTCTGTGATGCCTGGCGTAGTCGCAATCCTAATGTGCAGAATTATTCGTATTATTCAGGTGCCCACACACTACACGTCAGACTTGACAGATTCATATTATCTAGTGACCTGCTACCCCATGTCCTGGACTCCTGCTATCTGGGTCGCACTCACTCAGACCATAACCCTCACACTCTTGACTTTGCCTGGGAACGCCCACACCCACTGATCCCCACTTGGTGACTCCAACCGGATGTCTTATTGGACGCCCCATTTAGGGAATTACTCTCGACTCACATTTTGCAATATTTCAAGGATAATACTGACACCGCATCCACCCCGCATGTTGAGTAGGACGAGTTTAAAGTGGTCACACGGGGTCATTGTCTGGGCACGCAAGCGGGAATGAGACGCCAGGTGGATAGGGAATTGACGAAGGTGGAATCTGCCCTACTAGTAAGCGAGCAGGAGGCAGCGGGGAATGCTCATGAACAACATACACAACTTCTAGATAGACTGAAGAACTTAAACTATGCCGCACACTCAGCGTGCACGCACCATGCTGGGGATAAACCAGGCAAGCTATTGACTTGGCTGATACGCCGGGACACCCAAACATTACCGGTGATGTCAGTCCGCACAACACACGGTGCTGTGGTCTATACGCAGAGGGCTCATTACGAGACCATGTACCGTTCCCGTTTACGGGCCACTGGAGATGATATCTCCAGGTATCTGTCAGAACTACTATTACCAGCGGTCACTAATGCACAGCGCGACGAACTAGGTGCACCACTTGTGGCGGAAGAACTACGGACAGTTATATTCTCCCTCTCCAACTGTAAAACCCCAGGCCCGGATGGATTGCCTGCGGAGTTTTATAAGGCCTACTCTGCTATACTTATTCCCGAGCTTTTACGAGTGTACGCGGCGGCGATAGCAGATGCTGCTCTCCCACCGTCGCTCAATGAAGCGAATGTGATATCGCTTTTGAAGCCTGGGAGGGACGTGCTCAATATGGGATCATATAGGCCTCTTGCCCTCCTTAACACGGACTACAAGATCCTAACGTCTGCACTGGCCCAAAGATTGGCGCCTCTGGTCCCTGCGCTAGTATATGCTGACCAGAACAGTTTTGTGCCCGCCCGTAACACATCTTATAATATCAGGCGACTATTTCGTGTGCAAAGCCTGGCCGTGTCCCGATGGCCCTTCTCGGGATGCGTGGTTCTCGATCTTGAGAAAGCGTTCGATTCGGTAGAAAGGCCCTACCTCATGCAAGTGCTGGAGAAATTTGACCTAGGCGCTGCCTACCTCCTCATGGTGGAACTCCTTTACTCTGATCCTGTGGTGCGAGTACGTACGGGCAGGCTTTTCTCTGACCCCGTCCGGGATGCCCCCTTTCCCCCCTGATCTTTGCGCTTATAATGGAACCCTTAGCGGCACGGTTGCGTGCTTCCGGCGCAGATTGGGGTATCCCCCTAGCTGATGGGGTGCACTCAGTATCTCTGTATGCTGATGATCTGCTGATTTACGTTAAAGATCTGACCCGCTTTCCTGACTCACTCACTGACATATTTCTCACTTTTGGAGATGTGTCGAAACTTCGCGTTAATTGGGCGAAGTTCGGTGTGTATTCTTTCGCCGCGAACACTCCGGAGTGTGAAATTACAGTAATGGCTGAACGGCTCCTATGGTATCCAACCGTTTTTCGATATCTGGGGATTCAAGTTTATCGAGAGCCCGCTGATCTCTTGGAAGGTAACCTCACGAGAGCAATTTTGTCACTTACAGCTAGAGGGTCCTTTTGGAACTCTCTTCCGTTGAATGTCCCCAGTCGCATTACGCTTGCAAAGATGGTTGCCCTGCCTAGGTTGCTGTACTTTTACGCAAATATACCGATATATGTCCCTGCTCGCATCTTCCGTGAGCTGGAAACCCTAACTAGACGGCTGATATGGAATACGGGGCGCCCCAGAGTTGCGTTGAAAACTCTTTATGCCGCAACAGAGAGTGGAGGATTGTCGGTCCCTAACCATGAACTTTACTATCTGGCGGCGCAGTTGCAGTGGGTCACTTACTGGTTGAGTGGGAAGAACTTGGGGGATACTGCCTCGGATGATGCAATCTTAACAGTCCCGCAGATACACGCGCTGTTTCATCCCTTAGCCAAGATTCGCTGCCCTGATCAGCTGCTTCTCGCGGTGGCGAGGAAGTGTTATGAGAGGAGCCTGAGACTCACGGATACTGCCAAACCGTATGCGCCCAATTTGCCACTGCTGGGTACACCTTGGGTGGGTGGTGCGCTCTCGGACACTGCGTTGAACAGCTGGGCGGCTGTTAATTTGGAGAGCCTAGGCGACTTATTTGCAGATGGAGCGCTACTTCCTTTTGCGACGCTAGCGAACAATACAGGACTACCAGCTGGACAGTTTCTGACGCATGTGACGCTCCTGCGCACACTGACACGAGCTTGGGGAGCTCTAACAGAGGAGCCACCAACACATTTCCTCATTCAATACCTGCATGTGATGGCAAACGGCTCACACATAGTACATTGGCTTGCCCAAGCGCTACACACACACACACACGCAGTTCTCATCACAGCGGCTGCGAGACACATGGACAACCGACAGAGGCCGGGACTGGTCTGATAGAGAGTGGGAACGGATACTGGCTGGGGCTCTGAATATACCCCGTAGTACACGCTTCAAGATCATACAATATTACATTTTGCACCGAGCGTATCTGTCTCCAGACAAGCCAATCGATACTTCGGACTTAACACATCGGCGTGCCCCAGCTGCGGGCTTGTAGATGCACAACTTCTACATGTACTCTGGGCATGCCCTGCGTTACACACCTACTGGACTACAGTGTCAGGTACCTTGGCAAAAGCGACGAGGGGCACCCTGCCGCATACATGGAAAGCGTGCCTATTGGGCTTGTTTAAAAGAACGAAACAGATGAAAGTCCAGGCGCGGTTCTGGGACCTAGGGTTGATAACTGCAAAACGCCTCATTACTAGGCGCTGGAAAAATAGTGCACCCCCCAAGCAATACACTGGCGTAACTCATTTGACAACAGGGCAAGGGCAGAAAGTGTAGCGCTACATAGAGAAGAGACAGCGGGGCTCCGCATGTATCCCATAGCGCTGGACTGGGATAGCACCTTGACGACTTACCACCAGGTGTGCCTACAAAATGGCATTGTTTAGATGCTTGTGCCACTCTCAACGTGGTCCCCCCCCTGCTGCGCACTCGGCGGGTCTTATAGCTTGATCCTCATTATTACCTTGCCGTAATCCCTGTCCGCTCCCCGCCTGCCCCGGGAGCATCACACGTACACACGCATTCGCTATTAGCTACCGCCCAGTCTCTAGTTCTAGCACTCTTCACGTTGTTCTTCACATTTGTTGGTTTTGAAATAAAGCTTTGGGTATATGTTGCATTACTGATGTGCCCAATTTACCTTGATTTGCTGCCATAGCATGACTCGTGCTCCGAACTGAACAAGACTCTGATGCGAAATTGAGAACTAGCTCTTGATTTATCCTTCTCTCCCCCTTTATTGTTTTCTCCTGTGAACTGCCACTGATGTTCAATGTTCTCTCTTTTGATATGACTATAACTGATGATGCTGACATGCTGTTCTAATTATGTTGCTTTTCTTTGGATTTTTATGACCGTGCTCCTTCATGTGTGTAAACAACTGAAGTGATCTGAGACGAATGTTTAGTACTATGGCATGGTCAATCATCTTTTTGCACGTGTACAGCTGTAAAATGACAAAAATGCAATAAAACATATTCAAACAAAAAAAAAATCACTCTTACTTAGTCAATCCTTTAAGGTTTTGCCTTTCCGACAGGTGATCTTAGGGTTTTCATCAACGTAATAGGTCAGACTTCTTTCTATCGCCAAAGTTACCCAAGACTATGTGAAGGAAGCCTCACTGCAATTAAGAAATACTCAAACATTGCAAAAATCAAGATGAATTACCCTTCCAATTTACAAAAAGAGTATTATAGAACACTACAGAGTTGAGTTGGTATGGCACACAACTTCTTACTTGGGATGAATTACATTTCTTAAAAACACTACTCCTACCATACTCACCCTTTATCTGCAACCTAAAGTCCATAAATGTCTAACCAACCCCCTGGGACGACCGATTGTCTCCTCTAAAAATAGCCTCTTCGAGAATACCTCCATTTTTACTGACCACTTCCTCTTTCTCTGTGTGCAGCGTCTTAACTCATATGTAGGAGTTACCAAATATTTCTTACAGAATATCCAACATTTATTTTGGGGCAGGGAATGTTGGCTAGTGTGTTTGGATGTTGAAAGCTTACATACAAGCATTTGACATAAAGATGGTCTAAGAGCTTTTAAACATTACGGGCCCTATTCACAGAACTAAATTAAGACAACATCCTAAACTTACTACCATTTTGGTATTCACAGAAGGCACTTACTCATTTTGGTATTCACAGAAGGCACTTACTCATTATTAGGATTTTTCTCAACGTTACTACTACTAAACTGAGAAAAATCCTAATTTTAAGTCTTTCGGTATTCACAGAAGGCATTTAGGAATCCTAAAGTTAGGAGTCCTAACTTTTCTACTACTAAACTGAGAAAAATCCTAATTTTAAGCCTTTCGGTATTCACAGAAGGCCTAAAGTTAGGAGTCCTAACTTCTGTGAATACCGAAATGAGGTGGTGCCGGATGTAGGTATCCAAATACCGGTCGGTACCGGCCAAAATTCGGTAATTTCGGCCTTTACCGACCGGTATAAGTGAATCGAGATGTATGTGACCAAAAACGTACCGAATCGGTAAATACCAGTCGGTAAAACACCGAATCGGTATAACACGAATCGGAATTTACCGAATTCATATTTACCGATTCGGAAAATAAGAAATGGTAAATGTCCGAATCGGAAAATACCGAATTCATATTTACCGAGTCGGTAAATAAGAAACGGTAAAAATGGCCTGTTGAGATGTAGCAAATCCAAAAAATACCGAATTCCATGAAATTCGGTATTTAAGACTCGGTATTTACCATGGATTGGAAGCAGGTAGAAACCAGGAACAGGATATAAAAGAAGGCCCCAAAATGCAACAGTACAACCACAATGGCGGCTTTCTACGTTATTGCAAGGCGGCTACGGATACAGGCAGCAGGAGAGAGGGTCTGGCTAAGGGAGGAGCAGTTGTATAGGCAGAGGATCACCCTCTTCCAACTGACTGAAGCTGAGATCCTGCAAAGGTACCGACTCCACACCAGAACCATCCTGGACTTGATCAGGGACCTCCACCCATATCTGGAACACCCAACCCCAAGAGCACACACCATCCCACCCCATGTGCAGGTGCTGTGCTGCCTACACCTCCTTGCCCCTGGGAGCTACCAGCACATGATAGCCACAGTAGGTGGAGTGTCCCAGAGCTGCCTGTCACGGTTTTTCAGAAAATTTCTTGACGCCATGATGCAGAGGATGGAACACTACATTGAGTTCCCTGACACACCTGCAGAACTAGCAAGGACAAAAACCGAATTCTATCAACTTGCACAGTTCCCACACATCATAGGCTGTATCGATGGGACGCACATCCCACCATGCCCACCTGCAGCAACTGAACACATATACAGAAACCGGAAGTCCACACATTCTATCAATGTGAAGGTGATCTGCAACGCTGGCAACATAATTACGGACATTGTAGCAAAATATCCAGGGAGTACCCACGACTCCTACATATTCACGAACAGTGGGATATACAGACGCCTTGTGGCTGGTGAATTTGGTGATGGATACCTGCTAGGTGAGTATGTGTGAGACACCCTGATAGTCCATGCAGAAGGAGCAATCATGAGTATGTAACTAATCAAAATATAATTTTCCACCCAGGTGACAGTGCATATGCCCTGCGGTCATTTGTGTGCTCACCCCCTACCTGAACCCATCCATCAGGAGCGAAAGGCGTTATAACGTGGCACACAGAACAACACGTTGCGTGGTGGAACGCACTTTTGGACTGCTGAAAAGTAGATTTAGGTGCCTCCATAAGAGTGGAGGTGCACGGCAATACACCCAATTATCTGTTGCAAGATTATTGCGACCTGCGCCATGCTGCACAATCTTGCAACCAAGGAGGGCACAGAGATTGAACTAACATATCATGAGGACATAGATGATGGAACAGTACAAGCCGATCACAATGCAGCAGGAGCAGCACCAGCAACAGATGGTAGACTGCGACGCGCAGAAATCACCAACAGATACTTTTAATGGAGTGATGACACACAGGCATGTTCATGTCTTGAAACACTCACTTTAATATGCACTACTGCACTATTCAAGACCACATAAATCAAATTAAATGCACTTTGCACACTGGGTGGCCAAAGTTCACTTCACTGTGACCTGTCCTGTGTACAATATTATTTCTAAATGTTTGCGCTTACGCATGATGTTGTGGGAGCCACGGGGCTGGGGGTCTACCTGCGCAGTGGTGCCGGTGTCATCTGCATGGAGTCTGCTGCTCCGACGAATGTCCTGTACAGGCGTGCTGGATCCACTCCTGCTTGTGGACTCCTCTGTGTCCCCAACACACGTGTTTCCAGCAGTGGCTGTCTGTGGTGTCAGCAGTACCTCCATAGCAGAGGTCACCCTCCCCATCCCCCTGGACAAGTCACTGCAGCAGTGTACAATGTCAGTCTGCATGTTCACAGACCGGCAGCACAGCAGTGTGGTAGAAGTTGCCAGACGGTGAATAGACTGATTCCGCTGCTTGACCTCGCGCCTATACCTGCGCCCTTCTTGGTTGTCACTCTCCAGCCTGTCACAGAGGGAACCCATGCGCACACCCATGTCCCTCACCCCCTGTGCCATGGACTCCATTCCTTTGCCCATGGACTCCATTCCTTTGCCCATGGACTCCATTCCTTTGCCCATGGACTCCATTCCCTTTGCCATGGCACTTATCCCCCGATCGATGTCTGACATCCTGCTGTTCAGGATGCGCACCTGTCTGTGCACTGCCATGATCCCTTTGGCCTGCATGCGCTGGACCTTAACCATAGTGGCTTCCAGCCCAGCAAAGACCCCCTGCACATTCTGCCCCTCATCCTGCTCACGTGCCCTACGACCACGCTCACTTGCACGGCCAGATCCCATTGACCCCTGTTGCCCTGCGTCGCCAGCCAGTGGTGGTGTGCTAGGTCTGGGAGCCTCCACCACTTCCTCATCAGAGCTTTCCAGGATCCTTAATGGTGGTACGTCATGCCTCCTTGGCCTCACATGCACAGGGGACCCTGAGCTTGGTGTTGTGGCATCTGCAGGTGCTGCCGGAGTCTGTGTCTCGAACAGCAGGGGCGAAAGTGGCTGTGCAGTGGTGTCTTGCTCCATTGCTGTGGGTGCGGGCGTTGTGGTTGTGTCCTCAGGGACAGTGCTAGGTCCTGCTGTGTCAGTGGGCTTCTCCCTCGCAGCAGTTGTTGGTGCACTTTACTCCCCTCCCTGCGCTGCTCTGCGCGATGACTCTCCTGTGGGCAGACATGGACAATGATCAGCTGTGTGTTTTCATCACACATATTCCTAACACACATTTTCATATGCCTCAACTGGTTGTGTATGGGGAGTGTGGCATGGCAGGCAGTGTTCGGTGTTGGCTGCTTTGATGTATGTACCTATGACTACGACTACCATGAGGCATTGCTGGTGACTACTGTCATGTGTGCTGGATTGTGAGTGAGTCACCCACATTGGGAAAGGGGCCCGGAAATGGGTGGGGTACATGTCCCTGCATCTTACCTTTCTTTCTTGCAGCTCTGGCTGAGCTGTCAGCATCCCCAATCCTGTGTATGCTCTCAGGCTCCATGGTGGAGTCCACAAGCTGCTCCAGTTCAGTGAGGCTTGGAGCACGGCTCTTCCCCCCACCTGTTGCTGCTGATTCCTCCCTCTGGGTGGAAAGCTTCTTTTTGGTGGTGATCCTCAGATCATACCACCTTTTCTTCATGTCATCAATTTTGCGATGTCTCACTCCTAGGGCATTGACTTTGCTCTAGATTGCCAGCCAGGTGTTCCTCTTTACAGACTCTGCTACTTGCAGAGACTGTCTCCCAAAAAGCTGACTGTAATGCTGCACAACCTCCTCCACCAGCACCTGGAGCTCAGTTGTGCTGAATTTCACCTTACTCTTTCTGTCACCTCCATCCTTTTGTGCCTCTTGGGACTCCGTGGTTTTCCTATGCTGGGCTCAGTGCAGCCTGCTCCTCTGTCTCCCCTCCAGCTCTCTCTGCAGTTCTGTTGCTCTGCACCTGCATGGGTGTGGCCACCTCCAGGTACTGGGGTGTGGTACTTGCATCTGATTGGTTGATTTCTCAGATGCTTTGTTGTGGGGTGTGGTGGGTGTCCCTGATTGGTTCGCTGGCTCACATGTCATGTATTCGAATTTTCGAGATCGGATTTTACCGAATCGGCAAATACCGATTCGGAAAATACCGAATCGGTAATCTCCGAGTCGGTGTCTCCCATTCATTCCTATGGGACTGGAAGCCCATAGGGTTGCATGGGTGTTACCGAATCGGAGAATACCGAATCGGTGATTACCGATTCGGTATTTACCGAGTGTGGATACCGAATGTTTCCGAATCGGTATTTTTTACCGATTAATTTCCTACATCTGGGTTTCCGGTTCATAAATACCGATTCGGTATGAGTCGGTATTTACGAACCGGTAAAAAAAAATTACCTACATCGGGCCCTTAGTGTCTTCTGTGAATACCAAAATGAGTAAGTGCCTTCTGTGAATACGAAAATTGTAGTAAGTTTAGGATTTTGTCTTAAGTTAGTTCTGTGAATTGGGTCCTACCTACGTACCAGAAACACACACATGCTGTTGAAAATTATTGATCTGTGCCTACTGGAAAATGTGTTTCTATTTGAGAAAGTACTGTACAAACAGATACGGAGATCTGCAATGGGTACCTGTTTGCCACCATTTACACTAATTTAGCGATGGGCTGGTGGAAGGAGCAGGTGCTCTGGGGCAGTTATCTGGCGGAATGGATCAAGAGGACCAGCATATGGTTGAGGTACATTGATGATGTATTTTTTGTATGGGAATGGAAGAAGAGAGTCTTGACCTTTTTTAAAATAGAAATTGAACATCAATTATGTGAATTTGAAATTTACTATATATCACAGTCAGGAAACAATTGAATTTCTAGACACAAGAGTAAGCATTATTGATGGTAATCTACAAACTGAGCTATTTAGGAAATCCACTGCAGAAACTCTGTCCTGCATTCAGCCAGCTGCCACCCCCACAGTTTCCGATGCAGTACTCCGTACAATAAGTTTCTCAGAGCCTGGAGAAACTGCCGCTCAGACCGAAGCTACTTGAGACCTAAGCTACTTGAGAACTAGAACAGAGGTGATTGATAGTTTCTGAACACTACCCACAAAATAAACTGCATTTTGCCAAAGGAGAGCAGACAGTATCCCTCGAACATAGGCTTTATTTTGCCCCACATCCAACAGAGACCTAGAAAAAAGAGGAGTGTGTTTTAACGGGAAACAACCTTTACAACGCAACTTTTACAACGCACTACCATTACAACGAAACTTTTACAACGCAAAAACTTTTACAACGCATACCATTACAACGCATGTTTTTACAACGCAAGTACTTTTACAACGCATGCCATTACAACGTAAGTATTGGTAAGTATATAATTATATTTAATATTTTATATGTTTTTTTTTTTAAGTTTTCAGTTTTTGGGTAAAGGGGTATTTTTAGGGTTCAGGCTCAGTTTTCAGTTTTTGGATAAAGGGGTATTTTTAGGGTTCAGGGTCAGTTTTCAGTTTTTGGGTAAAGGGGTATTTTTAGGGTTCAGGGTCAGCTTTCAGTTTTTGGGTAAAGGGGTATTTTTGAGGTTCAGGGTCAGTTTTCAGTTTTTGGGTAAAGGGGTATTTTTAGGGTTCATGGTCAGTTTTCAGTTTTTGGGTAAAGGGGTATTTTTAGGGTTCAGGGTCAGTTTTCAGTTTTTGGGTAAAGGGGTATTTTTAGGGTTCAGGGTCAGTTTTCAGTTTTTGGGTAAAGGGGTATTTTTAGGGTTCAGGGTCAGTTTTGGGTTTTTGGGGGTACAGGGGTATTTTTAGGGTTCAGGGACAGTTTTGGGTTTTTGGGGTACAGGGGTATTTTTAGGGTTCAGGGACAGTTTTGGGTTTTTGGGGTACAGGGGTATTTTTAGGGTTCTGGGTTAATTTGGTTTTTTTTGGGGTACAGGGGTACAGGGTAAAAAAAAATTAAATTAATTAAATTAAATTAAATTAAATTATATTAATTACAATTAATTTAAAATAAAAAAATATTATATACTTACCAATACTTACGTTGTAATGGTATGCGTTGTAAAGGTATTTGCGTTGTAAAAACATGCGTTGTAATGGTATGCGTTGTAAAAGTTTTTGCGTTGTAAAAAATTCGTTGTAACGGTATGCGTTGTAAAAGTATGCGTTGTAACGTCATACATCCGTTTTAACACACAATACACCAACCAAGCAGGCAAGCTAAGGGGCATTCTCAAGAAAAGATGGGAAATTTTAACTCAGAACACGGTTTTGAAGAGTAAAATAGGGATAACCCCCAGCATCACATACCAACGCCATGTGTCCCTCAAAGATATGCTAGTTTAAAGCCATTTGAGACCTAAAAACACCAATTGGCTTGAATAAACACAGGGTTTTAAACGCTGTGGGGCCTGCAAAGCATGCAGGCACAGCAAGGTATCAGATACCAAACTTGAGAGAGTCAACAAGAACTTATTTGCCTGCTACGCGACGCGCGACGCATGTTGCTACTATTTGCTGCTTAACATTTTAAAATATTTGTTACATTAGTTTGTATTTTAATACTCTTTGGCATTAATTTGATCGCGCTGGTCACCGTTAGAACGCCACTGCTCTTGGGGGTCCCTTTAGTCAGGACTTACCCGCATACTAATTGGCTGGCACCCACATTTGCTGGGATAGAAGGATAGCAGGGGGCTCTTCAGGATCTCGCCGCTTTTGGCCGCCATATTGGGTTGGGACCACGAAATTCATTACTATCTTTAGGCGCCATCTTGCGTGAGGGGCCAGTGGCTTGCCCTCACAGGACCCTTGGATTGGAGGGGGAGCCTACATAAGCGCGCTGCCTTTGCATCTCAGGTAGACTTATTTGCCTGCTACGCGACGCGTGACGCATGTTGCTACTATTTGCTGCTTAACATTTTAAAATATTTGTTACATTAGTTTGTATTTTAATACTCTTTGGTATTAATTTGATCGCGCTCGCGCTGGTCAGCGTTAGAACGCCACTGCTCTTGGGGGTCTCTTTAGTCAGGACTTACCCGCATACTAATTGGCTGGCACCCACATTTGCTGGGAAAGAAGGATAGCAGGGGGCTCTTCAGGATCTCGCCACTTTTGGCCACCATATTGGGTTGGGACCACGAAATTCATTACTATCTTTAGGCGCCATCTTGCGTGAGGGGCCAGTGGCTTGTCCTCACAGGAATCTCGCGACATCTCAGTGTACAAAATGGCCTCCTCCTTTGCGCGCAGCGTTGGCGCGCAGCGGGCGCGACGTAGGCGCGCTGGAGGTTCGCCAGAGGTAAGCCCGTTTGCGCCCGTTTGCGCAACGGACGCGCCTAGGACCGCACACTCTGGGTCGGTGCCTAGCCCACGTATAGTATTCTCTAGGAACGATCTCCTGCAGCTCAGACCCCAGCAGGCGGCTACCAGGGCTATACCCGAGCAACTGCTACGTGGTCTCCTGAATGTCCGCTCTCTGTGTAAGCATCACACGGAGATTGGCATCCTCATTGAGTCTCACGGGCTCGACGTGCTTTTCCTCACGGAAACATGGACTTGGGCGGATTGTGAGGTAGAATTGGGCCTGGCATGCCCTTTGGGCTATAAAATCAGACACACCCCTCGTGTGAATAACAGAGGTGGTGGGATTGGCTTAATTTTCAGGGAAACCCTGCTCTATCTCAGCTGCATATCAAGGAGGTGCAGGGGTTTGAGCTTATGGGTTTTTCCCTTAAAGGACAGGAGAATACGCTTTACTCAGGGGTGCTCTGCTATAGACCACCTGGCAAGGCCCCCTCTACTCTTCCGACTTTTATTGATCTTATCTACGATCTTTCCAACTCACATAATAGACTGATCGTCTTGGGAGATTTTAATTTATGGCCAAATGGGCCTTTGGATTCTGCTTATCAGGACCTCTGCCAGGCCTGTAAGAACATCCAGCTGCAGCAGCTGGTCGGTGCTGCGACCCATCAGAAAGGCCATGCTTTGGATCTGGTATTTGCTGACGCCCAGCATGTAGCGGTGAATGATATCCTGCTCCAATGCTGGACGGACCATGCGCTGGTTTTATTTCATCTTCATCTTCCAGTAGCCATGGGTGACACAGGCAAGAACAACATCAAAACAGGTAGACCTTGGTCCCGACTTTTAAGACCCTCGGCCTCGCCCAGCCTCCTTCCTGAAGGTTTCGCATTAGGAAACAACGTCGACGAAAGCTATGCTAGTTTATGTCGGCAGATATCTGATTAGTTGATAAGGCAGTTCCTCTGCGTCAATTGGAGAACAGACGGAATCGCGCCCGGACCTCTTGCAGCTAAGGCTGAGATGCAGGTGGGCAGAGAGGGTGTGGAGGAGGTTTTACCTTGAAGCGGATAAAGTGGTCTTCAAATCGACACTACAGGAATATAAAGCACAGATTAAGTGTGCTAAGGCACTCTACCTGGAGGATACGCTAAATCAGTCTTCCAATAAATCTCAATCTCTATTTAAGATTGTGAACGATCTTTCCCATCCGATTGGCGCTTCGAATACTATCCCAGTTTCACAGATTTTATGTGATTCTTTGGCAACCTTCTTTGAGGATAAGATTTCCAGGATGTTGAATGGACTTGTGGAGGAGTCTGTACCTCTATCGCCTCCCTTGGACTGCCCCTCCAGTCATTCTATCTTGGAGAATGTGACAGAATTTTCCAGTCGACCCCAGCCGAGTGGTTTGTCTCCCGACCTGGGAACTCCGGAAGATTTCTCCAGCCGACCTCGGTCAAGTCATTTGATTGCTGGCCTGGAAGCTTCGGAGGTGACCTCCAGTCGACCCCTGATGGGCAACCCTCTCCTCGGCCCGGGAGCTCCGGCTGAGTCCTCCAGTCGACCCTCCTCGGGAAATTATTTTCTCGTTGTGGGAGCTCCGGAGGAGTCTTCCAGTCGACCTCGGGAGAGTTGCCGGTATCTCTATCAGGGAGCTCCGGAGGAACCTCCTAGCGTTAGCCATCCTTGTCGGGGTTTTTCGGCTGACCTTCTTAATCATCCTCAGTTAAGCTGTTTTTCTTTGCCCTCTTTTGAGGAGTTTTGTAAACTGGCACAGACGGTATCCTCAGGCTCGCCGCTAGATCCTCTTCCACACAAGATATGGAAAGCACTCCAGGATGAACTTTTCCATCCGCTGTATTCCATCTGCCAGCAGTCGCTGGCTACCGCAACCGTCCCGGAGAGCTGGAAGCTAGCGGTAGTCTCTCCCCTCCTGAAAAAACCCTCACTTGACCCCTCCTGCCTGTCTAACTACAGACCGATTTCCTTGCTTCCTTTTCCGGTTAAAATTCTGGAGAAGCTGGTCACCCGCTCTCTATCTAGTTTTCTGGAGGACAACGAATGGTTGGATGTGGCCCAGTTTGGGTTTCGGCCAGCGCATGGGACAGAATCAGCGCTGGTAGCCGTGTTAGACAATCTTCGCACGCGGGTCGACACAGGGCGGGCAGCCTTTCTAGTGCTGCTCGACATGTCGGCTGCGTTCGACACGGTGTGCCACTCCACGATTATAAGGAGACTGGAGGAGAGAGGTGTTACGGGTTAGCTAGGGATTGGCTAGCCTCTTATTTGGACAATAGACAGCAGGTAGTGGCTCTGCCGCCTTTTAAGTCGGATGTGACGAAAGTTGGGCAGGGGGTACCACAGGGCTCGGCCATCAGCCCCATCAAACATTAAGTCAGCGAGGAAACTACAATTGACACAACAAATAGTAGAAGCAGGTAACAGCCCTAAAGAACTCTTTAATATCCTACAAAATTTTATAAAACCGACGGCGTGTGAAAGTTCAGACGACTTTTCACAGGAATTGTGTGATAAAGTCTCGCAGTTTTTCGAGGACAAAATTAACATCATCTACGAAAAGATATTAGTTGCCAACAATACCAGCAAAAGTCAAACTAAAATCGGTCCCACCGCAACTTCTGTTTCAGACAATAAAACCTCCCTGACGCTTTTCCCTTCCATTACTCATACAGAGCTTCTTACTCTCTGTACTCATATCAAAACAGGATCCCCCAATGACCTCGTACCAGCTAAAATGGTCGGTCCTTTGATCCCATTATTAGGTCCCCATATTCTTGAAATGATAAACATCTCCCTTAGAACAGGCCAAGTCCCGGCAGATTGGAAAAAGGCAGTGGTGAACCCGATAAGAAAGAAGGCATCATCTCCCTGGACAGACCTATCCAACCTACGTCCCATCTCCCTCCTACCTTACCTAGGCAAGATCACGGAGAAGCACGTGAACACCTATCTCTCGAAACACCTTGAAGCGACGGAAGGCCTGGACCACTCTCAATCTGGGTTCAGGCCAAACCACAGCACAGAATCAGCACTTCAAACAGTGACCAATAACATCAAAATGGCACTGGATGATGGTTGCTCTATGATTCTGGTGCTGTTGGACCTTTCCGCCGCTTTTGATACGGTGTCTCACAAGGTGCTTCTCCATCGCCTGAAGGAGGTGGGAATAGAGGGAGAGGCTCTGGCATGGTTGGAGAGTTTCCTGTCCGGGCGTTCCCAAGAGGTTAGGCTAGGCTCCCACAAGTCCACCCATAGGGAGCTCAATAAGGGGGTGCCACAGGGCTCCTGTCTGAGCCCT
Organism: Lissotriton helveticus; assembly: GCF_964261635.1. Classification (NCBI taxonomy): domain Eukaryota; kingdom Metazoa; phylum Chordata; class Amphibia; order Caudata; family Salamandridae; genus Lissotriton; species Lissotriton helveticus. The sequence continues at coordinate 1,921,405,899 of NC_136065.1, forward strand.
ACACTTTTTAACATATATGTGGCCCCCCTTGCCAACCTAGCAAGATCTTTCGGGTTCACCCCTGTATCCTACGCTGACGACACCCAACTTCTTTTTCCCTTTAAAACTCTCACACCTGCAATAAAAAGATCTTTTGCAGAGGGGATGAGAGCCATTGCAGACTGGATGTCATCTAACTGTCTGCAGTGCAATGTCGGGAAAACTGAAGTTGTGTTGTTCGGTCAAGCGACGACACACTGGTCATCTGACTGGTGGCCTCTGGAACTTGGCCCTGTTCCCACCCCCAAAAGTAAGGTCAAGAACCTGGGAGTTTTATTTGACCAACAACTCATTTTTAAGGACCATGTCAATCAAGTAGCCGGCACCTGCTTCCGGGCTATAGGGATGCTTAGACGTGTCTTTCCCTATCTCCCGGATCATCATAGGAAAACTTTGGTGCAGGCTCTTGTTATTAGTAGGATCGACTACTGCAATGGATTGCTCCAAGGAGCCAATGAGGAGCAAATCAAGAAACTGCAGGTCATTCAAAATACAGCCGCAAGGATCGTCATGAATGCTCCCCCCAGGACTCCATCCTGCCCCCTACTGTCTCAGCTTCACTGGCTTCCTGTGAAGAAGCGAGTTCATTTTAAGACTCTGTGCACCATACACAAGAGTCTAATGGGGATGGGCCCTAAGTATTTCATAGACATTTTTCAGCCTTACATCCCAGGACGCTCCTTGCGTTCCAGCGACCAGCTACTACTCAAAATACCTAGAATTAAGAAAACCAGGCAAGGTGGCCGTGCACTGGCCCATACCGGACCTATCTTATGGAACTCACTGCCGTTCGGACTGAGGTCAATCACCAATCACATGGCGTTTAGAAAAAACCTAAAAACCCATTTGTTTCCCAGCTATTAATTGTCTTCCCATCCTTGGACACTGTCTCTTACTCTCTCTCTACCTGCAGTTATAGCGCGGAGATACCCCTTCGGGGGTCTAGTCCGGCGCTCTATAAGCATATAAAATAAAAATAAAAATAAAATAAAAAATACTTTTGAACCTGTACCTCCGCCCTCTGATCCAACTGATAAAATCCTTTGGCATTTCGGTGTTTAATTACGCCGACGATACTCAGTTGGTTTTTTCATTGGAGGGCAAAGATGCCATCTCTTTAGAGACCTTCCATCGCTGTCTGACTGCGACGTCGAACTGGCTACGTTCCAACTCCCTCCAGTTCAACGGAGGTTCTCTACTGCTCCAATGATCGCGTACCACGCGCTCTACCGGATGAGTTCTGGCCTCCCTCCTTTTCTGGACGGTGACTGCCGCAGAGTCTGCCCGTAATCTGGGGGTCATGTTTGGCCCCAACCTTCAACTGGATCTCTTTGTAAATAAGTCCATGGCCACTTGCATGATGCTGCTTCGGATGCTGCGGAAGGTCCTTCCACTTCTGCCAGCGCAGGCTAGGCCAGAGGTAGTACGAGGTCTGATCCTAAGCAGATTGGACTACTGTAACGCACTACTTCTGGAGGCGCCTAAAATGCTGGTGGGCAGGCTGCAGCGGGTCCAGAACATGGCAGCCAAGCTGGCGCTATCTCGACCACGCGCTGCCTCTTCTACTCTGGCATTACAAGATCTACATTGGCTGCCGGTTCACCAGCGGATCCTCTTTAAAGCATCCTGTCTTGTTTTTAGAGCTCTACACAGACAGGGCCCAGTGCTGTTACAGAATCTTTTTTCTTGGTATACCACATCTCGGAGCCTGCGTTCCTCGTCGGCATACTTGGCGTCGGTCCCTAGAGTGCAGAGAGTAAGGATGGGTGGACGGTCGTTTGGATTCGCGGCCGCCAGACTCTGGAACTCCCTTCCGCTCTCGTTGAGAAGCCAGGGCGAATTTCTAGCCTTTAAAAAAGGGCTGAAAACCCATCTGTTTCCCAGAATAGCCTAGTCTTGTATCTGTTTTTGAGCAGCCTACCTCCGCATCGATAGTTATGGCTTTTCTAGTCAAAGCGCCAGGATGCCCTTTGGGTGACAGATCAGCGCTATATAAGTATGCCAAATAAATAAATAAATAAATAAACTGAAAAATTCCCAAATTGATCACATGTAAAACTGACTTTGTGTTTATGTTATTACATGCCCTTGTGGCAAGTGGTACATTGGATCAACCACTTTTGCAGTCCAAAAACAAGCTTGACACTTCCGAGAGTCATACCAAAGTGACTGGACCAAAGCCAAGTTCTTTGACCTAGATACTGTGCTCAAACACCCTAGAGGAGGCAATAGAGTAACGCCCTACATAGACTTGAGTTGAGATAGAAAACAAACCCATAAGCATATAGTCAAATACTTATATGTTATGTATGCGATTACCTATATACATAGTAAGCATAAAATATAATAACATACATTTTTTTAACTGTACATTATATATATATATTTGTACAGAAAAATGCACATACCTAAACATATGCGTATAATTAGGCATGATTACATATACATATATATGCACTACAATTAATAAGATTTATGTGCAATGCATTGATTCCTACCTACCTATACTCAAGCAATTACATGTAATATTATTTAGATGATCAAACATGCACATTTTGTTGTTCATGATAATAGATAGTATGTTTTCATTGGTTTTTTAAAATGTTTTGAAATATAATGTTATATAGTAATAGGTATCTTCATTAATTTCACATTTATATGCTCTGCATAGGGAGTAGCACACTTTGATACATGGACACTCAGCACACACTTTTGCATTATAAAAGTAGATATTTGTATATTTGGTGCAATCCATATTGATGGACAAATTGACAAATGGATTTGAGTATACTGACATTTGGATATGTAAAATATGGGCATTTTTTCAATTAAATAACGTTTTATGTGTATTGTTTGGTGCCTTGTACAAATTTGTGATGTACATTTTGTGTTTTGAGTATGGCGGTTATGTAGGAAAGAAGCAACTCTTCAGTAATCTTTTGAAGGTATGGTGGCTGTCCGTGGATCTTATATTTAGGGGTAGTAAATTCCATAGTTTGGCTGCTTAGACAGAGAAAGATGTTCCACCCATGTTTATCCTTATATGCTAGAATTTTTAAACGGTGCACCAATCTGGAGTGAAGGTTCTTTTGTTGCAAGCAATTGGTAATTTTCTTCCTAATGAAAAGTGGTTCTTTAACACTTATTGCTTTATGGGTAATACAAATCTTGAAGGTGGATCTTCTGGCAATCAGTAACCAATGTAGAGCCCTCAAGGCAGGGAAGATGTGCGCTTGCAGCTTTATATGTATGAGTAGCCTGACACAAGAGTTTTCAATTTGTTGCAGTCTTTTTATTGTTGATAGCGGTGATCTGTGGTATAGGTATTGGCATAATCAAGTTTAGATGGTACAAGAAAGATAGTAGCTTGGACCTTGTGTGCAAATCCTAGGTTGGGGAAGATGCGTCACAGAGATTTCATAGTAATAAATCTTGCTTGTGCTTCCTTATTTACTTGGGTGTTCATTTATAGCCTGGTAATTCAAACGTTTATTACCTTCATGGATACCTTAGGTGGTAGTCCTAGTTCATCAGTCCATGTTTCCAATAGCCACAGGCGAGCATTTCAGTTTTGGACGCATTCAATTTGAGGTGGCTCCATGTCAGAGGTAACTGAAGATTTTTGAGTTTCTAATGTCTCTGGGGCTTTCCAGATTAAGAGGTGTTTGCTTTTCATCTGTGTAGTGATAGCATGTAAACTGAAAATCATTGCTGGTAATGACTTCATGGAGATGTTGAAAAGCACAGGTGAGATGAGAGAACCATGGGGGACTCCTGCTTATATAATGTAGGGTTTGGATGAGAATGGCAGAGTGTGAATGACATTTGTACTATTTTGTAGGTTGGATGTGATCCAATCGAGAGCAGTACACTCTATGCTGGATTTGTTGAGTCTTTGGATTACACTGTCATAATCAACTGTGCTGAAGGCAGCTGAAAGGTCCATGAGAAGTAGTGCAGTGAGCCCTTTGTGGTCTACTGTTTTTCTGAAGGTCATACCAGAAGGGCAGATTTGGTATCTCTTTCTAAACAGAATCCTGTTGGGAAGTTGGAAAGTATGGGGTTATCTTGAATACATTGTGATATCTGTGCTAAGACTGCTCTTTCTATCTGTTTGCCCAAGGATTATCTTTTTGAATAGGTCTGTAGTTTTTGAGGTCTTGAAGGTCAAAGTTTTTTTATTTCAATAATAGTTGTATGTATGCCTTTTTTTAATTTCCTGGAAAAACTCTTGTTGTTAGGGAGTTATTGATGAGAGTTCTGACTGAGGTGGCAGCAGAATTTGTTTTGAAGATTTGTGGTGGACAAGGTCAGAAAGGCAGCCGACTGGCCTGCTTGCTTTGACAAGTTTCATAAATTTAGTGTCTGATAGTTGTTTGAAGGAATGCAAATGCTGTGTTAAACAACCATTGGAGAGAATTGTTGGAAATGGGTTGGTGCTGGTGGTTTTATTTTGCTTTAAATAATAATCTAACATTTGTCAGAAAATTCCTGAGAATTGGGGTAGATTATTTCTGTGCATTTAGGTTTACGAAATTCTGTGAGAATTTTGTATAGTTCTTAGTTTTCATATTTAGCTTTTTCGATTGTTGACTTCTACATTCTGTTATGTTTGTGTAGACTGTTTGTTTTGAGTGTTGTCTGCTTTGAGACATGTGCATTGGACCTTTGCAATCTTTTAATTTTTTATTCTGCATTCATCAAAGGGATTTGTTTTCTTTTGTCATCTTTTGTTGTTGCTAGTAGTATTAAGATATCAAAAGCTTCCTGGGGTGACTCATAGAGTTTTTTAACTTAATTTATTGTGTCCAGATCCGTGTTGGATGTTAGTTGTGTTTCCAAGTCCCCAAAATGCAAAAAGCTCCAAGGGCGATATATATTTGCAGTTAAAGTGGGCTTATATGTGGTGAGCTGTGGTGAGTTGTGTTGGAAGGCTACCAGGTGGCGGTCTAACCATGTGGCTGGAGTAATTCTTTGAATTGTAATTAGGTCTGGATTGGCAAAAATTACATCTTGGATGTATCGAACAATGTGTGTGGGTTTGGGTTTTATCTGATGCAGGTTGAGTGTTACTAGGCAAGTGATGACAGTTCTGGAGTGGGGCATGCTAGGTTTGTCAAACCATATGTTTAGGTCACCAAGGATGCAGAGGATTGAAAATAGAGTAAAAAGCTTTGAATTTGTGTTTAGAAAAGTGTCTGAGAAGGTTCCATTGATAGGTGGTGGCCTGTAAAGAAGGAGGAAGTTGCAGGAGAAAGTTGGTGTAGAGTTGCCTCTGGCAAGGAGATCATCTTAATCAGGTATGGAAACATCCTCAGGTTTGTGAGATTTGTTGTTATAAAAATATAACAGCAAGTCCACCTCCCCTTTTGCCTGTGCGACTATGTGTCACAGTTTGATAGCACGGAGTAAAAGCTGCATGTAGTACTTCCATGTCAACCTTCAACCACGATTCTGTTATGAAGAGTAAGTCAGGTTGGGGGTCTATGAATAGGTCGAAGATATGTTGCTTGTTTTTAGAAAGGGATCGGGAATGTATTAGTGGGCAGTTTAACCCCTTTGCTAAGGTGTTAAACTGCCCACTAAACCTTTTTTTTGCTATTTGGGGTAGTTTACTAAGGCCCCTATAACGTTTTGTCCACATAAGGTATCCTTGTCACATTTGCGCTATGTTTTCCATTAACCTGAGGATTCCCCTAGAGAAGATCTAGAAATTAGCCAAAATACAGCTACATTTTGGGGGTTTGATAAAAAGGAGGGGGAAGTGCTGCAGAAGAAAGCGTCTGTTTTTTCCCTGCAAATGACACCAACAAAGGGTTTGTGGTGCTGAAATTACCATCTTCTCGGCTTTGTTGGACAGGCAGACTTTTGTCAGGAAACCAATATTTTCTACACAGTTTAAGCATTTTACTGGGACGTAGCTTATTTTTCCTATTTTTTTGCTCTCAATCTCCTTCCAGTTAGGGGTGTAAATGGGTGTGAAAGCAATAATGGATCCCGGAAGGCTACACAATGCTGATCCTTCAAGTTTATTTTATAGAAACTAACAGTTGAAATTTATTTTGAGTTGAAAAACACAGTAATTTGTGCCAATGTTTTCACCTGTAACTTCTTCTAAGTATGACAGATTTTTGAAAAAAATATACCGTTGCATTCGCTGGACCCTTCTGATTGTGGGGATATGTAAGACTTGTAGGTTCACCAAGAACTTGAGTAACCCTGAGCCAATAACTGAGCTGCATCTTGCTTTGATTTTTCATTGTGTACTGGGCATATAGCAATTAATTTGGTAAAATATAAAGAGAGAAAAATAGGTTCCAAGGAAACCTATATATTTCTAAAATGGGAATAAAATATAGAGTTTAGTAACAGCAGTGGGTATTTGCACATCTTCAAAATTGTGGGTACCCATACAAGCATGTGAATTAGAGGTCATTTGGAAGGCATAAATGCAAAGAATGTCAATTGGTAATAACGCGTATTCTACTATTCTTTGTTCCTCTAAGTCTCCTGATAAAAATGCTACCTCACTTGGGTGGGCAGAGCTAGAGCCCGCAACAGGAAACGGCCCAAAACGCAATGTGGACATATCACATTTTTCCAGTGAAAACTGACCCTTTTTTTGCAAAGTGCCCAGCTGTGGATTTTGAACCCTAGCAACGCCAGTACATAGGGAAACCTAGGAAATCTATACTTTTTTGAAAACCATCCACCCAGGGGAATCCAGGATGGGGTGACTTGTGTGGCTCTCACCAGGTTCTGTTACCCAAAATCCCTTGCAAACCTCAAACTTTGTCACAAAACACATTTTCCTCATAGTTCTGTGATAGAAAGTTCTGGAACCTGTGTGGATCCACAAACTTCTACCCACCCTGCAGTCCCCAAAGTCTCCCGATAAAAATGGTACCTCACTTATGTGGCTAGGCCTTGTGCCCGCGACAGGAAACGGCCCAAAACAAAACATGTGGAAAGTTCTGGAATCTGCATGGATCCACAAACTTCCACACATCCTGAATTCTCCAAAGTCTCCTAAACAAAATGGTACCTCACTTGTGTAGGTGGGCCAAGTGTCCCCGGCACAGGTAGGCCAAAAATGTATTGCGGAGACATCAAAATTATCTATCACCAAACAACCTTGTTTTGCAAGGGGTGTCACCTGGGTTTTCGGCCCGGGCTCGGCAGCCATCTAGGGAAACGTACCAAACCCAGACATTTCTGAAAACTAGACACCCAGGGGAGTCCAGGGAGGTATGGCTTGCGTGGATCCCCCAATGTTTTCCTACCCAGAATCCCCTGTAAACCTCAAATTAGCTGGAAAAACCAAATTTTCCTCATGTTTCTGTGTGGGACAGTTGTGGGATCACCGGGATGACACAAATTAACGGCAACCCAGCATTTCCCCAGGTCTCCCAATAAAAATGGTACCTCACTTGTGTGGGTGGGCCATATACCCGCAGTAGGGAAGGGCCCAAAACATATTGTGGAGACATCAAAATTACCAATCACAAAATGACCTGGTTTTGCAAGGGGGGACCTTGGTTTTTGGCCCCAGGCTCGACGGCCATTTAGAAAAACCTACTAAACCCAGACATTCTTTAAAACTAGACACCCAGGGGAGTCCAGGGAGGTATGGCTTGCATGGACTCCCAATGTTTTCCTACCCAGAATCCTCTGTAAACCTCAAATTAAGCTTAAATAAATCTAATTTTTCTCATGTTTCTGAGTGGGAAAGTTTTGGGATCACTGGGTTGACATGAATTTCTCACCACCCAGCATTCCCCCAGGTCGTCCTATAAAAATGGTACCTTGACAGGCAAGGACTCAAAACGTATTGTGGAGACATTAAAATTACCAATCACAAAACTACCTGGTTTTGCAAGGGGTGTCACCTGGGTTTTTGGCCCCGGGTTCGGTGGCCATCTATGGAAACCTACCAAACCCACACATTTCTGAAAGCTAAGACACCCGGGAGAGTCCAGTTTTTGTGGTGTCTGCCCAATGGGGGCAGAAAGTGCAAAAATAATCATCCCAGTATTGGGGAGCGACCCTTGCCCAAGACATTGCCAAAATTGATCCATAAAGAAATCCCTGGTGTCTTGTGGCTTCTGCCCCCTCTGGGGGTCAGATGGGCCTAAAAATATAAGCCCAATCTAAATGACCCAAAAAAATTACCCTACTAAAGGGGAGCGACCCTTGATCAAGTGGCCGCTCCCCGTCATCGCCAACATGGATCTACAAAATAAATCTCTTGTGTCTAGTGGCTTCTGCCCCCCTTGGTCATTTTGAGATAGGTAACTTTGATGTCTCCACAATATGTTTTGGACAAATATTACTGCCTATCCATCTGTTCCTCAACTACACACACATACTGGATGGATTTGGCACGAGGGTGAGTGAAATGTTCAAAATGTATATTTTATTAACAAGAGATTTCAAAAAAAGGAAATGCACTGTTAATAATTAAAAGGTTAAACATCTGAACCAATGACTCTCAGCTAGTGAGCCGTAAGGCTACGTCAAGGCACCAACCTCTTCACAGCCATTCACACACCTTTCATACTTGACACACACATTCACACCACCAGCTGCGAGCCTAGCACATTTCAACTCTCACATCAACAGACAATGTAGAAACAAAGTACACCCTGGCGGAGAAAGACAGAAAAGACAAATATTACTTCGAAATGAACTATTCCTTAAGTACACACACATACTGGTTGGATTTGGCACGAGGATGAGTGAAGGTCCAGAGCGTAAAATTTTATTAACAAGAGATTTCACAAAAAGGAAATGTACTGTTAATAATTAAAAGGTTACAAACCAGAATCAATGACTTACAGCTCATGAGTTGTTAAGCCACAGCAAGGCACCAACCTCTTTACAGGCCATTCACACACCTTTCATACGGGCCACACACAAGACCATTCACACCACCATCCACGGGCCTAGCACATTACAACATTCACATCAACAGACAGTACCATTCAAGGGCACATCATTTTCATACTCAGCCTGAACTGCCAGGCCAGGTCATCGCTGGACCAGAAACAAGCACCCTGGGACCGGTTTTGGGGTAACACCCCTCATCGCCAGGTTAACTTGAATCCAGTGGCAAAAAGAGCAAAGGACCCACATCTGGGCATACCCTGCCAACGAGATGAAGGACGGAGCACTGAAACTTTTCAGACACTCACTACCCGTCACAGATCTGGGTTGAATCCATCATCGTTCTTTAGCTCACTTTGCCACCCCAGTTTAGACCCAGTCATATGCAAATCAGTATTGACCCTGTGCCTCATGGGAACAGTCCAGCCTGAGCTGCCAGGCCAGGTCCTTGCTGAACCGTAAACAAGCACCCTGGGAGTGGTTTTGGGGTAACACCCCTCATCAGCCAGGCTAGCTTGAATCCAGTGGCAAAGTAAGCAAGGGACCCATGTCTGGTCATACCCTGCCAACTTAGGATGAAGAAAGCAAACACAACGAGATGATGGATGTAGCACTGAAACTTTTCAGACACTTACCCCCAGTCATAGATCTGGATAGAATCCATCACGTTCTTTAGCTGACTTCGCCACCCCAGTTTGCACCCAGACATATGCAAATCAGTCTTGACCCTGTGCCTCATGGGAACAGTCCACCCCGAACTGCAAGGCTAGGTCCTCGCTGGACCAGAAGCAAGCACTCTAGGACCGGTTTCGGGTGTGCCTCATAAGAACAGTCCAGCCCAAACTGTCAGGCCATGTCCTCGCTGGATCGGAAACAAGCATCCTGGGACCGGTTTCGGCTGTGCCTCATGTGAACAGTCCAGCCCAAAGTGCCTGGCCAGGTCCTAGCTGGACCTGAAAAAAGCACCCTCGGACCGGTTTCAGTTTATTGTATCAGGACATCATTAGTGGATGGTGGGGACAGTCGTTGTGAGTGAGGTGGTGGGCGGAGGAGTTTTTTTAGGGGAATGGTAGTCATGTTGTGTAATAGAGAAGATAATTTAAAGTTATGTGGAATGGTGTGTTGTTTATGTCTTTTGCGTATATTGAGGATGGAATATGTATGTGTTTGGGATGGAGATAGAGCATCATGGTCCTGTAGTAAGGCTCTAAATTGTGTAATGATGAAAAGCTGGTGAGAAAGTGTTGTTGTGTATGAGAGGAGTTTGTGATTAGAATTTTTATCGATTGAAAACTGTGGGGTAAAGTTGCTTTAGGATGCATACTATTTGTGTTGGCAAGAGGATCAGAGTGGGTGTGAGCTTATAGTATGTAACGAAATGTTTAATTGTGTGTGAATAAGATTTTGATGTGCTTGTGTGTGTTATATTTTGTTTTGTGGAGTAGTGATATGTGATATTGATGTAGTGAGTTCATGTGTAGGATTCAAATGAAAGAAGTGGGGGTGGATGTTAAAGGGGAAAGGGGTGGGGATATGTTGTGGAGGATAATGCATGTGGAGCATGAGAGGGGATGAAAAGGGATTATGACGGTTGGTTGTAGACTTAGTAGGTGAAAGGGGTAGTCTATGTGGTGGAGTGAAGTGTTTGGAGTGTTTAGTTGTATGTATTGGTTACAGGAGGAGGTATGTGTGTGGCTGGGTGGTACAAGAGAGGGTTGAGTAAAGGGGTGATGGAGCTGGAGTGGGCTGTGTTAGGAGGAGGGTACAGCTGTTTTTTGTATAAAAATACAGAGGATGTTTGATATCTGGGAGCTAAAAATCCTACTGAAATTTGATTGGCTGCCAACACTTCCACCAGGAAGTATTGGCAGCCATTTTGGGACTTGGCTTGTAGCTGAGTCCCACAAAAAAAGTTTTAAATAAATAAAAGAGGGCAGGCTTGAAATAACCTGTCCCCCGAGCCCTCTTGAGGGGAGAGCGGGGGGAGGGCACAGAGGGACCAGACAGTAGCAAAAAAAGAATTTAAAAAAAATTCTGCGGGATCCCTCAGTTTTTTCTTTTTTAAACAAAGGGCGGGCTCCCGTGCTTTGTTCATTATCGGTCTCTGTGTGGGCCCGTCCCGAGGCATTATGCAAAAAAGAGAAGCAGCGCATGGGCCTACCCTCTTGGGGCTTATTATGCCCCGGGGACCACCACCTTCCCAGGGCTTCTTTATTTTGAGGAGGCCTCTCTGACCTACCCCAGCCCCAGGGACCACCAACTCCTCAGGGCTTAATGTTTACAAAATGTGGGAGTGCCGCACGGACTACCCGCAGTCCCTGGGGGCTGCAACCTCCCCGGGGCTTTAATGGTAGTTAATGCAGGGGCCAAGCAGACTCCCGCTGTGCCGGGAACCACTACCCCCGGGGCAAATTTGAGGGAAGGAGGGGGCAGCGCAGCCCCCCTCTCCTTGAGACATAGGTGACCCTGGGGACTGCCACTTTCCTCTGGGCCATCTAGAAATGCTTTCACTAGCTGAAAGTGGTTTAGAATTGCTTTTGGATAGAGGGAGCTGCATGTTCAGGTTCAGGTGGGACCCGGGCACCCAGACTAGAGGCTAGTCCCCAGAGGACGGGATCCCCGGGACCGTAATCGGCCCAGGAGAGGGGACATGTGCCCCTCTCTCTTTTTATTGTTTAAAAAAAGGGGTCAGGCCCCTGGAGATAGGGTCCCTGGGGCCATAATCAGCCCAGGAGGGGGTCTGCTTGACCCCTCTCCCTTTAAATCATAAAGAAAAAGAAAAAAAAAGGCTGGGCCCTGGTGAAATTGGCCCGGGGAGGGGGGCCTGCGTGCACCTCCTCCCCCGTTGAAAAACTGCCTGACCCTGGGAGATGGGATCCCAGGGGTTCACAATTAGCCTGGGAGGGGGAACCTGCAGCCCCCCCTCTCTTTTTTTTTTAATGGGGCAGGCCCCTGAGGAATGGGGTCCCTTGGGCCGAAATCAGCCAGGGGAAGTGGACCGCTTTGCCCCCTCCCTTTAAATCATTAAAAATAAAAACCGGCCCCCAGGGGATGGGATCTAGGCCTGAAATTGACCTGGGAAGAGGGCCACGACCCATCTCTTTAAAAAAAAAAAAGGGGTACGCACTGGGGGAAAGGGTTCCTGGGGCAAAAATGGGCCCCAGAGGGGGGCCATTCCCTTTAAATCATTAAAAAAACAAAAATAAAAGGCCGGGCACCGGGGAATGGTGTCCCCAGGGGCGAAATTGGCCCAAGGAAGGGGGCCTACAAAGCCCCCTTCCCTAAAAAAAGAAAAAAAGCATCCAGCAACTTGCCGGAAGACACGCACCCTTTCTCCCCCACTCTGCAAATACTCCATACGGTGCGCTGCGTGTTGGGGGAGGAAGTTCCCTTGTATCCAGAGAGTGCTTGTGGACCAACTAGCCCTCCTGTTACCTCCAGTAAGTCCCTCACAGAGGGATTGCTGGGAGGTCTTTGCAGACCACGCCCCCTTTCTCAACCACTATGCAAACACACCTCCTGGCACGCTGCTGGTTGGAGAATTAAGTCCCTTTAGCTCCAGATGGTCATTGGCGGCCAATAAGCCCTCCAGTTAGCTCCTGTAAGTTCTACAGAACAGGATTGCTGAGAGGTCTTTGACAGCCACGTTCCCTTTCTACACCATTCTGCAAATACACCTCCGGGTGTGCTGCTGGATGGGGGATAAAGTCCCCTTGGCTCCAGAGGTTCCTTTGGGGCCAAGAAGCCCTCCTGTTACCTCCAGTAAGTCCCTTACAGCGGGATTCCTGAGAGCTGATCGGAGGCCTGCCCAGTTTCTCCACCACTCTGCAAACGCGACTGCCAGTAGGAAAAACATAGAAATTCACTTAAAAAAGGTTACATGGACATTATAGTTGGGAAATAGATATTGGAAAACCTTAGAAATTCATTGAAAAAACAAAGGTTACAGGGATGTTATAGTTAGGAAATAGAATGAAAAAAACTTAAAACTTCACAGAAAAAAACAAAGATTACAATGATGTTTTAGTTAGGCTCATATTTCCATCATACAAAACAAGTGGGATTCAGCAGTTATTGTTACCTGACCTAATTATAACTTATGCCCTTGAAATGTGCTACTTATGACCTCACATAGTACAACACTCACAGCAGCCCACTATCACCTAACCCCACTTTAAAATGTTTAATTGCACAAACTAAACTAGCCACCAACAATACCCCATCTGCCTCTAGGAGATACCAAGACATACACATACCTGAAAACTGAACAATGACACATAATGGGGAACCTTTCCTTTTACGTGGCAATCTAGACAAGAAAAAATAAATCCTAATATTCTCTCCAGCAGATAAGTTACTAAAACTGAGACAATGTGAAACTTGGGTGATGGTTGGGACCTTCAAAATGTCCAAAAGCATTCCCCCAGATATACACCATACATGGTGAATATCAAGACAACTATTCCTTTTATATATGCTTTACTACCAAATAAACAAACCAGCACTTACTAAAAGATCCTAAACCATATAACTAAAAAGCAAATAATTGCTACCTCCCAAAAATTATCATAGACTTTGAGCAAGCCATGATACAAACCTTTCTAAAAATTAATCCTCACACAGTCATACAAGGCTGTTACTATCATTTAAATCAAAGTATCTGGAGACACCTCCAAAAGCTTGCACTAAGTCTGGAATATTCTACAACAAGCCAATTTTCCTTTGAAATCAAACAAATGATAGCACTAGCCCATGTCAGAGGTAGCTAGCCACTACAATTTACTAATAGGAAAGCATTTCTACCCGTTGTGGGTTGGCAGACTGCATTACTCAGGTCACAGACACCAACTAAAATTCCAAATACCATGGCGAAATGCCTATGAAAGCACCTTGGCACAGGAAGCCAAAATAAACAACGCAGTGAAAGGAAGGCACAATGCCTTTCAATCCACTTTAGGGAGAACCCAACTAACACTATACAAACAACTAAGAATAAAGCAATCTATTACCCATATTGGCCCTAAACCTAGCAAACAAACCAAGAGAATATACAATTCTACAGTTTAAAGTCAAACTCTTCATAAAGGAGAAGATTACTTAGAAATGATAGCCAAAGGCATATTGTAAAATAAATATTAACCTACCAGAGTCCTCAAAAACTCTGACAATTTCTTAACCAACAAGCCAAACCTTGTACTTTTTAAATAACAGCTATAATATTTTATTACATCAGTCAAAATATTTATTAAAATTCCAAATTTAAGGGGGAATGACTTGTAAGCCAAACATGGTGGCTGTGTTTTAGTTCAGCTCTGCACTGCAACCTATCATCCAACGCTATCTTGCAGCGATATGAGTGAGAACCAACTGCCATCATATAGTTTGGCGCCCTAACAATCTGGCATCCTGGGAGAGTTTTGTCACCTGGGGTGCTCCGGGTGCAGCTGAGAATGAGGTGCTGGAGAGGTGTGGCATGGCCAGATGTGGCATAGGCTGCTGACGCCGGTGCCCACAGAAAACCCAGAGCAGAGATCCAGACACAATGAGTGGCCAGCCATTTGGTCTTGCAAGACTGCTTTGTATATGGCAGGGGCCCCACAGTGCCACTGGTTGCCCTGCAGCTTCAGTGGACAACAGTGACTGGGGCCGAGCCCAATCCCGCAGCCATGATCATAAGATGGTGTTCTCTGGTGATAACAGTGACTTCCTCTTGGAGGCTGTTGCAACGTGCTGTGCCTTTACGCTGCTGGACTGATTTGGCATTGATCCATCTACACCACGTCCAGTGCGTGATTTTTTTTTTTACTGTTTTTAAACTTTACACTTTGGATACTGCACTCTCCCTTGTTGCTTTTCCAAAAATTATTTGGAGTGCTTCTGAATTTTTTACTCCAGTTTGGCAGATTTTGAAATTGGTTCTGTCTCATTTCGAGCTTGAACTCTGCGTTTTTAGATTGCCTCCCTTCTTATGCGTGTTTCTGTTCAAGGGAGGGAGTTGTGAAGGCAGGGCACTGCTTACGCACATTGCTGTGTTGGCGTGGGCTTGTTAGAAGTTTAAACACCATTTTGCCTTTCTGCTGCTTTTGCACACAACACTACATGTGACTGTTGTTGTAAGTTAGGCTGCTTGAATTTATAGTGGGATGTGGATTTATAGGGGAATAGGGTGAGAAGTTATTTAATTGCCTCAAATTGTAAAGCGCTCTGAAATCCTTCGTTATCAAGTTTGCGCTATATAAAACTTTATAAATAAAAAATAAATAAAAAAAATAAAGCCTTCAGCCAAGGGACCAGATGTGTCGAGGCCCATATCGGTGAGGATTCTTTGACAGCTTCTCCTGCACCCTCCTTGACGATACAAAGTGAAGAGCAGTCTGTGATTCCCACCAACTACGGCCCAGGTGTAAAAACTGAGCCGGGCACCTTTCTGGTGGTGGACTTGGCAAGAAAGCATATGGCAGCTGTTGGGGCCATACCAACATCCCAAGCAGTAAGAGGTGCCAGGACTTTGGATACCTAAGGTGGGGCCAGAAGTGCTGATCCTACCCATAAGTGACGAGTAGCAATCTAGCAACACATACCTCCCAGGGCCTGTGCAGCACTATTGATGAGCCCAGTGGGGTTCCCGCATTGGATTAGACCCACTCGCGATGTGGCAGGCTTCCCTCTCATAAGCAGATCTGGATTTCGTCACCGCGGTGCCAAAGAGACATCATGCCTGAGATTACACCCCTGGGGTGGTGTATGTCTGCATCAGTCTTGCCTACCGACAGGGCGGCTGGGTGTCCCCGGTCGCATATGACATCAGGAACAGAAGAGTTGTTGACACAGGTCTTGGCTCCCTATGGACTTGCTACCTGCGGTGGCGACTAGTGGAATCAATTTAGGATCCCTCTTGCCCCATCATGGGGGCAGTCAGTGATTCTTCATCAAGAATGGGCTTTCATTACACTGGACTAGTCCAGACCCCATTAGGGTGCAGCATGGGGGTGGACACACTAGTCGCCGACACAGCCGAACTACGTTTCGTTGCGCTTAGTGGCGTAGTGGGCCCACCCTCTCACACGGGTCAGCCCACATCCTACCTGGCATTCACATTCTGAGTTGGGGCCTGTAATTCAACAGATTCAGTATGCTGGAAACCTGACCACTCGTGCCATCCCAAGCAGCCTAACTGGGGGTCGGGCACGTCGGTGGTGGAACCAAAGATGCGCAGAACCAAAGATTGCACTGACGCGCACTTGCACAATATGACTATGGACAAGGGCAGCCTAGAGCCAATCAAAGCGCACTCAATAAATATACTCAACTGAGCAGGCCCTCAGCGCAGGCAGAAATAGGAGTCCATGCAGATGCAGTCCCGGATGATGCTGCCCTTCTTGCAGCCATCACACAGTCTTGTGACGCGCTTGATGCCAAGAAAGGAACTTTGGGCTCAGAGGTAACACTTCTCAGACAACACCTTCATAATGCAGTCGTACGGATCACCAAGGAGGAAACCTGGGTATCAGGGGTGGAGGACTTTATCGCCTCCCTACAGCAAAAAGTGTCTATACTCACTTCTGTAACAAGGGAGCTTGCGGTCCGCGTGGAGGGGGCCCCGAAGCAACGCCTCCGCAAGTTAAACACCAGCTATATTCTCCAATACCCTGCAAAACTATAAGTGATCTATCAATCACAGTCTTCTTTGATACCCCAGGAGAGGTGTTCCAGTGGAAGGATGAACAAAGTCATCACACACCACTGCGCCTGGAGTCGTATTCCTCTCAAGGTGACAAACAGTACACGACCACCAGAATTCAGACTGCTTGTTGTCAACAATCACACTCATCCTGGCGGTCCCCATGGTGAACGCAGATGCCTCGATGACTGAAGGGAGGGTTGCTGACCTCCCAGACACCTGGAGCTGACTCTCCTAAGTGACATTGAACCATAAGTACACTAGTTTGGGCTTTCCTTCATCTCACATGTGTACAATGGTATAGGTGGCCACACAACATAGTGAATAAGAGTACTTGCCCCTCCTTTTAGTTTCTTAGTGTTGGGTGGGAAGATTCCTTGGTACAGATCAGGGCAGACCGAATACGGGCCTTTGTTTGGGTTTCCAACGGCCCTGCTTAGCCGCGTCCAAAACGTCTGGCCCACCACTCCTGTGGTGGCTTGGGCTTACCGTCTGTAGACAACACTTCTAATTAGCCCTACATCTCTCCCAGCTTGCCTATCTGCTCCTAGAAACACAGACCCCCTGCATTGGGTCTCAACAGAACGCTCACTCCTCACATGTGGCGATGACCTTGGCCCCCTCTAAGAGGACCACACCCCCCAACTACCTCCTCCACATCCTGTGATGCAGGCTACACACAAGGCATGTACCGCCTTCTAGACGTAGACCACCATCTACACACCAAGGCACCAATATGGTACAATGACGGCATCTGAATAAACGGCCAGAAATCCCACTGGCCCCGTTAGAAAGCAGCGGGCATACGAACCCGGGATCATGTGCTACTGGACGGCGACCTGAAACCTTTCGTTCAACTACGGGAGGAAATTGATTTACACCCGCAGCAGGCCTGGCAGTATCTGCAGCTACAGCACTGTCTGAGCTGATGTATTGGTCCTTGCCCTTGGATCCTGCAATCCTTGCCAATAGTAGACTATCTGTCGGTGTGAGGCCAACACAAGGGGGTGATGTCTGCACTCTATGGCACACTGACGAACCACTTATTCTCACAACCTCTCATGCACAGCCTCCGTGTAAATTGGCAGTCACGCCTACAATTCACCTTCAAAAAAGAGGACTGGGTGAAGGTTATAGAGGCCCTGGACAAGGGAACCCGTGAGGCCCATCTGAAATTCTGTCTTTTTTAAGACCCCTCATGAGTGGTACTGGACCCCAATGAAGCTGCAGAGGCCAGCCTCCTTCCACATCCGAGGTGTTGGAGATGTCCAGGTGCACACTGCAACCTTCCCCACATTCTCTGCGAATGTCCTTCTATTCAATCTTTCTGGTCCTATATTGTGGACACCCTTGGAGGGTCCATGCTACTATGCCTTCCCCTTACCCCTCCCGTCATCTTGCTGCATAAAATCAGAGACTTCCCGGACATCACTCGCCCACAACAACGCCTCCTACACACAGTGCTATCCACAGCCAAGCTTTGTATCCTTTGGCAATGAAGGTCACGCACTCCCCCCACGCAAGAGGTCTGGATGGTGGCAATGATTCAAACAGCGTCCCATGAACACGTTATCTATGGCATTCAGAATCAGACCGAGATGTTTGGGCAGACATGGGTTCCCTCTCTTCGGGAGGCCACACACTAATTTCCTCTTCAGATGTCACCGGCCCACCTGTCCAGAGTGCAGCAAATGCCGGGTAGTTCAGGCTCCCACCTCCCCCCACTTCTTCATCCCTATAGAAAATCCCAGTTATCCCTCCACACATCCCGCGAAGCTTGCGGTCATTTTGAAGGAACCTCACAGTCACATTTAGGGGGATCAGGTGCTTTGGATATGAATATTCATGAATACATCATTTGCCTATTGGTAAGGTTCAATACTCTTAGGGCCATGGGTATGAAACTTAGGTTTGGCGATTCTCAAATAGCGAAATAGAGAATCGCTATTTGAGAATCGCAAAATGCTATGTATGTAGGATTTGCAAATCCTATGTATTCCTTAATTGAGAATCGCAAATTGCAATTCGCAATTAAGGAATACCTCCCCATTCATTCCTATAGGCCTAGAGGCCCATAGGACTGAATGGGGAGACATTCTCAATTTGCGATTCTCAATTAGAGAATCACAAATTGAGAATGCAATTTCAAGGGTGCCATGGTGTCAAAAGGACACCCTGTTGCACCTCTGAAATGTGCATGTGTGCACATGTGGGCATGTATGTGTGCCACATGGCACTTTGAAAAATGCAAAAAAGTGCATTTTTCAAAGAAATCGCAGATTACCACCAACTTGAAGTTAGTGGTAATTTGCGATTCCTTAAGGCCAAATTGCACTTTTTCTGTGCTTCTTACATTGCATTTAAAGAATAGCAATTTCATACCTGGCCCTCACACAAATGTCCTACTCTATTGAATTAGTACTAGCGATGCCATTCGAGGGGTTAATAGTTGTTATTGAACTGTTTGGTGTTATAATTATGTGTAAGGGCAATAATTGCGAAGCCACTGCTGGGTTTCATATCTTCGGAGCACGACCGCAAAAGTCCCTGCTTATGACCATGATCTGATCCGACGCCGCCCAGCCTCCGGGATGTGGGCCATATATGGCTGTGTAGTGCCGTTGGTATTGCATACTATTATTGATCGTATATTGCCGGTGCCAATGCCGTTATGCTCTGTGCTTTTCTTTTCTATGACTTCGCTATAATAAAAATATGTTTTAAAAAAAAGAATAGCAATTTGCGATTCCTTGAATGCAATCGCAAAATAAGGAATCGCAAATTTTGGGATTCCTTATTTTGCGAGGCAGTTTTGCTTTCATACATACCACTGAGCCAAATTGCGATCGCAAACGCCGAAATTCTGCGAACTTCAGCATTTGCGATCGCAATATGGAATGATACATATGGCCCTTAGTCCACATCATACGTGCCCCAGGAAGAAGCATATCCAACAAGAACTGTCAGCAGCATGTTTCTTTTATATTAACTGTAACTGCACTTATATTCCCAATAAAAAAAAAAAAAAAAAAAAAAAGAACTGTCAGCAGTAGGAATTACTGTAAATTCTCCACGAAAAGGCAAATGGTGTTAGACCTTTCCTGCGGTGACACATTACATACAGCAATGCTAAAGCTGAAGACTGATTTAGAAATGGCTAAGTCAAGAAACATGCTTACCTTAATTGATAATAGACTCCCTTCCAATAGTCTTTGTGCAAATAGCCCGTGTCGTGGGCTTTTGTTTACAGAAGTTATTTTGTGGTGTGTTTGGCGTTTTCTTTACACAGAATAGATCATGGCTCTGCCACTGCAACACTAATACCACAGACTTAACCAAAAGTGAGGTCACATCGGCCGCTCAATTGAAAACGACCTGTCCAATGCCACTTGTGCAATGATGATTAAAGGAGTCTAGGAGAGAGTGAAATTGAAAAGAAAGAAGAACAGGAGTGTTTGTTCTGTAGAGAGAGAGAGAGAGATCAGAGTGCGAAAACACAGTAAACCTTTCAACATGCCTGTTTAATTTGTGTTCTTTAACCTGAAATTTCCGGGGCTTTCCTATTCCATTGTTATTAACTGTGACATTTGCAATGATTTATCTGTACTTTGTCCACATCACAAGAAAGGCTGGCAGCAATTCTCATTGGCCTAGCCTGAGTGATACATTAAGGGCCAGATGTTGATGTCAAAATACCGGTCGGAATCGGCAGAAAATACCGATTTTCGGCCGTTTCCGACCGGTACTTTGACATTGGTATGTAGGGGCACTGAAAACTTACAGATTCGGTAATTGTACCATTACCGATTCTGTAAACTTACAGAATCGGTAAATTTTACAGATTCGGTATATTTACCGCTCCGTAAAATTACCGAATCTGTATTTTCCTATGTAGGTAGCACTTCTAACAGTGCTACAGGGCCTTTAGAATTCGTTATTTACCATGCAATAGAATTGTATGGTAAATAACGAATTCCTGTGTACATGCACATCTGTGTATGTACACCTCTGCCATGTGGCACACAGACATGCCCCTAGGGCATGTATGTGTGCCACACAAGCCAGAAACAGGGGTGCAACAGGGTGGCAAAGTGACACCCTGTCCCCCTTGTAAATTCGGTAATTTTACCGATTCGGTAATTACCGAATCGGTATTTGCTATTGAATCCTATGGGCTTCAAGGCAAATACCGATTCGGTAATTACCGAATCGGTAATTACCGATTATTACCGATTCGGTATTTTTACCGAATCATTAACCTACATAGCAATTACTGAATTGTAAATACCGAATCGGTAAAATTCGGTATTTACCATTCGGTAATGTGCTATTACCTACATCTGGGCCAGAGTGGTTCAATTCCACCTTCTGGGCGAGGCAGCTTTTGTGATGGGCTGCCCATTGTCAGGGTAACTAATACATGTTTTTTTGTCAATTCTGTTCATGTTCACAACTTGTAGCAGACAATATTTGGTAACTACATTTTCAGCAGCCCTGCCGACACGTGTTTTCTTCAGTGTTTTCAAGGCCACGTCACCGTTTAAGATCAAAGAGTAACCGAGAGAATTCCTTGTTAAATAGTAGCCAGCGCTCTGAGGGGCGATTCATCTGGGCACCCCAGCAAATCATGAAAGGAAGGGTATGCATTAAACACAGTGTAGATTGGAGAATCTGACATTAATAATCTAAGAGATTGGGAAGAGATAGTGTCCGATACTAATGAAATGAAGGCAGTGATGTTCATCAATGAAATGACGGTATCACATTTGACAATATCAAAGTAAATGGTCATCTATATGCTCCTGTAGATGCCCCAGGTACTGAGGAAGGACCACTGAACCCAATCCTCAGTCCACGGAGTAGGCTTTTTGTGGGCACTTTACTTCTTTGTTGCAGACTTTGCTCACAGATCTTGGAGTCTCACAGTCTTTCTGTGCACCCACTATAATCAAATGAATAAATGAATACATGAATGCATATGTATAATGAAACATGCAAAAGGAGTTTGCCTCTAGGCTATCCCATTTTTTGGGCCAGATAATGGACCCTGAGGCACAACGACATAAAGTGATATCCTCAGGATTATACCATTCCATCACATTTGGAAACTAGGATTACAAAGTCCTTTTGTACAACAAAAAATCTAACATCCTTACCTCGTCCTCTCATCTTGAGTGATCCAGCAGAGCAAAAAATATGTTGCATAACCTGATTAATAGAGTGTTTTAAATCTTCTGACCGCCTCTGCCCTCCTCCACTGCTGGGGTGCCACCCTTTTCCCCTTTCCCCCCCGAGTTCAATCAGAGGTCACAGAGCCCGGCTGTCACTGCATAGAGGCGCTCTGCTCAGCATCCTCAACCTTGTTCCCACATCAGCACGTGGCCTGTTCCTAGTCTGTTGCACCTGCTCCCCCCAGTTCACACCACTGTCGAGTGACTGACAGTTTTATCAGAGTAATCCAGGAAACCAAGAATGCAATGTTTAAGTCCCACACTTTTCATTTACAAAGCACTAGTGTTCTCAGGTGTCTTACTACAATTGAAGTGACTCGGAACTACAATTCCCAGAATGTATTAGGTTATTCAAATAAAATACAGGACAAGAGTGTTGCATGTTTGATACCATGAAATCACCAGGTAAGTCTTCCTTACATAGCGGACCACTTACATAAAGGTCAGCCTATGGTCTCTGCAAGTAATTCTGCCTAGGACGAGAAGGCTTCGAGAGGCACAGCCAAGAGGAACGGTTACCAGGAGGAACTACTACAAATCCTCCAAGAAAAGGTAAATACAGCAAACCTAAAACTGATGACTGATGTAGAAACGGGTATGCCAAGAAACGTTTAGATTTATTAATAAATACACCTACACCTCAGCTTCACTTGTCTTTACAATTAGCACATGTCGGGGTTGTGGTGTCTTGGACTTTCCTTTACACAAGTCGTGTTGTGTTGTCTTGGGCTTTTCTTTCCACAAGTCGTTTTGAGGTGTCTTGGAATTTCCTTTCCATGAGTCATGTTGTGGTGTCGTGGACTTTCCTTTCCATGAGTCATGTTGTGGTGTCTTGGCTTTCCTTTACACAAGTCATGTTGTGGTGTCTTCTACTTTCCTTTACACAAGACATTTTGTGGTGTCTTGGCTTTCCTTTACACGAGTCATGTTGTGGTGCCATGGCTTTCCTTTACACAAGTCATGTTGTGGTGTCTTGGCTTTCTTTTACACTAGTCATGTTGTGGTGTCTTGACTTTCCTTTACGCAAGTCATGTTGTGGTGTCTTGGCTTTCCTTTACACAAGTCATGTTATGGGGTCTTGGTCTTTCCTTTACATCATTCATGTTGTGTTGTCTTGGACTTTCCATACCACAAATCATGGTGTGGTGTTTTGACCTTTCCTTTACACGAGTCATGTTTTGTTGTTTTGGACTTTTTATTTACACGAGCCATGTTGTGGTGTCTTCAGCTTTCCATGAGTTATGTTGTGGTATCTTGGACTTTCCTTTACATAATTCATGTTGTGGTGTCTTGGCTTTCCTTTACATGAGTCATGTTGCGTTTTCTTGATCTTCCTTTCACACAATTCATGTTGTGGTGTCTTGGCTTTCGTTTACACAATTCATGTTGTGGTGTCTTGGCTTTCCTTTACACAATTCATGTTGTGGTGCCTTGGGCTTTCCTTTACACAAGTCATGTTGTGGTGTCTTGGCTTTCCTTTACTCAATTCATGTTGTGGTGTTTTGGCTTTCCGTTACACAAGTCATGTTGCGATGTCTTGGCTTTCTTTTACTCAAGTCATGTTGTGGTGTTTTGGCTTTCCTTTACACAAGTCATGTTGTGGTGTCTTGCTCTTTCCATTCAAGGAGTCAGAGAGAGTGAGAGAACAGAGTAAGGCGTTAAGAATGTCTGTTTATTCTGTGTTCTGTAAACTCAAATCAGCATGGCCTTTCCTCTTCTATTATTGTTAACGCTGACATTAGCAATGATTTATCTGAACTTTGTCCACATTATAAGAAAGTCTGGCAGCAAGTCTTGTTTACCCAGAAAGCCTGTCTCTGTTTTGCATACAATCAAAGGTTCATGTTATGAACTTTGACTAAATCAGTGCATGAAAATAAAGACAAATCAAAAATAGAGCTGAGCCCAGAACTTCAAAAAATAGTGGACATTGATAGCTAGGCGGATTACACATTTTGGCTGACACCCTACCTGTAAAAGAGTATGTATTCATGTGATATATATACCTGTTTTGCTACACTGTTTCTTTGCCCGGATGAACCTCAGTGGTCTGGGGTGCAGGCTTCAAACCTGTAGCTGTCTAGCGACAGAGTGGTTCAATTCCACCTTCTGGGCGAGGCAGCTTTTGTGATGGGCTGCCCATTGTCAGGGTAACTAATAAATGTTTTTTTTGTCAATTCTGTTCATGTTCATAACTTGTAGCAGACAATATTTGGTAACTACATTTACAGCAGCCCAGCTGACACGTGTTTTCTTCTGTGTTTTCAAGGCCACGTCACAATTTAAGATCAAAGTGAAACCGAGAGAATTACTTGTTAAATAGTAGCCAGCGCTCTGAGGGGCAATTCATCTGGGCACCCCAGCAAGTCATGAAAGGAAGGGTATGCATTAAGCACAGTGTAGGTTGGAGAATCTGACAATAATAATCTGAGAGATTGGGAAGAGATAATGTCCGATACTAATTAAATGAAGGCAGTGACGTTCATCAATGGAATGAGGGTATCACCTTTGACAATATCAAAGTAAATGGTCATCTATCTGCTCCCATAGATGCCCCCGGTACTGAAGAAGGACCACTGAACCCCATCCTCAGGCCACGGAGTAGGCTTTTTGTGGGCACTTTACTTCTTTGTTGCAGACTTTACTCACAGATCTTGGAGTTTCACAGTCTTTCTGTGCACCCAATATAAACAAATGAATAAATAAATACATGAATGCATATGTATAATGAAGCATGCAAAATGAGTTTTCCTCTAGGCTATCCCATTTTTGGGGCCAGATAATGGACCTTGAGGCACAACGACATAAAGTGATATCCTCAGGATTATACCATTCCATCACATTTGGAAACTAGGATTAAAAAGACCTTTTGTACAACAAAAAATCTAACATCCTTACCTCGTCCTCTCATCTGGAGTGATCCAGCAGAGCAAAAAATATGTTGCAGAATAACCTGATTAATAGAGTGTTTTAAGTCTCCCCCAGTATATCTCTACCCATTTCCCGGCAAAGGGGAAAAAATGGCCAGGTATGGAGGCTCCGTGGAATAATGTGTCCTCTGCAGGCACTTGTGTATGACGTCATGGACACAGATTCACATCCTGGCGGGACCACTCAGTCTTTCATCCTTCTGCAGTCAATAAAATGAGTGTCATTGTGTTGGGTAACAATATAAATCGGTTATTCAGCATCAAGATTCCTTTCTGGGTGAATGTGTGCTTTACAAATGCATGTGTTATATTAATAACACTCCTTTTTGTAAGAGTTTCTGGCTGTGGAGAGAAATGGTGCAACTGCCAGAGTGGTCGGCAATGAAATGAAGGGGTATATTCACAAGAACGTGTGATAACTGCCGCAAGAGTAGCGTAACACAACTTTCAACATCGCAGTCTATCGTGGGAAAATAACCCCGTGTCAACGTGGAATTCACGACGCGGCTGTAGCATGCGATTGACACCAGATAACGCGTCAAATGTCTGCATGAAGATGAACGCCATGCCGCAAAAATGCGATATGCGTACGATAAAAAACATGCGATGAGGCCAACCGCGGTACAAAAAGTAGCGAAAACCAGCCACAGGCCTGCAAATCCCACGCGTCTGGTGGGACAATGCACCATAAAAACCACAGAAAAAACACACCAGAAACAAGCCAAAGCATGTAGCAACTTGTATGCACCCTGACCCAGCGCAGAGGCCAACTCGAACTCCATAACCTCCACTGACCACCAGCAAGGAACAACGGGGTTGGGGAAGTCCGAGGAGAAGAGGGAGAGGAAGATGGGGTGCAGACTGCAGGAAAACAAGAACAGTGTCACAGAGGTGACAGAACACTACCATCAACTGACCCACAGCAGACCACCTGGAATGCAGTCGGAGTGCTGAGGAGGCCAATCGAGGAGGCCAATAGGCGCCGGCATGACATGACAACCTTAAACAGGCACAAACCCGCTGCCAACAGGAAGGCAGCAACGGCGACAGGAGGTGGCAGTCCAGTGCCACAGGAGGAGCTGGAGGAAACCCAGGCCAAAGTCATCAGTGTGGAGATGGTGCAAGGAGTAGGGAGTACAGACACAGCTCGAGAGGACATGACACAACATCAACAGGGAGTGCAACGAACAGGGACTGGGGGGACAGGGGGAGATGGGCACAATGGCAAACATGCACAACAAGGTGTAGCACACTGCACCCCCACAATTACCCAGGATCATGTCCCAGATACCCGTGGCACACTTCAGCGCACCCACATAGCAAGAACGGCACACCCACATTGATGGAAACGTGGTACAATGCGCATAGCCGACACTGCAGAACAGAGAACACAACTGGCTCCGCACATGCACAGAAACATGCCTACTACATCAAACTGAGCCGGAAACTGTGAAATGGAAATGTACGCGTACAACCTCACATCCGTCATGAAGTCCAAATGTACAATGTCCCGCAGAAGAATCCAGCACCTCCCAAACAGTCACAATGTACATTGGCATACAGTCTGCATGCAAACCAGCACAATGCGCCAACATACATGTCAACACAATGTCAACATGCATCTCCCCTTCACATTGCAGAGAGGCACACAACACCTTCAGCAGAGCACAGTATACAACACATCTGTGATGCCGGAGAGGACTACCACACCATCGACACCGATGCCCTACAACAGCCCATAGATATCCCACACAACCCCCCACCAGGACCCGGCCAGCCAAGTCACTCAGAGGAGAACACCGAGACTGCAACAGACCACACAGCAGGAAACACCCACAAGCACAGCTGGCTCACCACACTATGCCCACCCACACATGGCACACCAATGCCTGTGTCAGCACGCCAAAAGGAGGTGGCCCAACAGGTGTGGGTGGGGTCCAAACCCATGGAATGCGAACTAGAACACATACATAGGTATCTATCACCCTTCAGGGATCACTCACACCCCACTAAGGAGACCCTCACTGCCATAGAGACATATGTAGTTACACATTCACAGTACAGAACCACGCCCGGGGCGCTCAAATAGCAGTCACATACCCATGATGGCTCTGTGTTCGACGGCCCTGGCCACTCCCCTTACGAATTGAGTGGGTGAAGACAAAGCTACACGTCCAAGCTCCAACCCGCTGCCTGCGGTGACATGTCTGCATCCGATGTACACAGCACAATGTAATGTCGTAGGGCCCAGGGCACTCATGCATACAACAAGATCACAGTGTCACAGAGGTGACAGAACACTACCATCAACTGACCCAAAGCAGACCACCTGGAATGCAGTCGGAGTGCTGAGGAGGCCAATCGAGGAGGCCAATAGGCGCCGGCATGACGTGACAACCTTAAACAGGCACAAACCCGCTGCCAACAGGAAGGCAGCAACGGCGACAGGAGGTGGCAGTCCAGTGCCACAGGAGGAGCTGGAGGAAACCCAGGCCACAGTCATCAGTGTGGAGATGGTGCAAGGAGTAGGGAGTACAGACACAGCTCGAGAGGACATGACACAACATCAACAGGGAGTGCAACGAACAGGGACTGGGGGGACAGGGGGAGATGAGCACAATGGCAAACATGCACAACAAGGTATAGCACACTGCACACCCACAATTACCCAGGATCATGTCCCAGATACCCGTGGCACACTTCAGCGCACACACATAGCAAGAACGGCACACCCACATTGATGGCAACGTGGTACAATGTGCATAGCCGACACTGCAGAACAGAGAACACAACTGGCTCCGCACATGCACAGAAACATGCCTACTACATCAAACTGAGCCGGAAACTGTGAAATGGAAATGTACGCGTACAACCTCACATCCGTCATGAAGTCCAAATGTACAATTTCCCGCAGAAGAATCCAGCACCTCCCAAACAGTCACAATGTACATTGGCATACAGTCTGCATGCAAACCAGCACAATGCGCCAACATACATGTCAACACAATGTCAACATGCATCTCCCCTTCACAATGCAGAGGGGCACACAACACCTTCAGCAGAGCACAGTATACAACACATCTGTGATGCCGGAGAGGACTACCACACCATCAACACCGATGCCCTACAACAGCCCATAGATATCCCACACAACCCCCCACCAGGACCCGGCCAGCCAAGTCACTCAGAGGAGAACACCGAGACTGCAACAGACCACACAGCAGGAAACACCCACAAGCACAGCTGGCTCACCACACTATACCCACCCATACATGGCACACCAATGCCATGTGTCAGCACGCCAAAAGGAGGTGGCCCAACAGGTGTGGGTGGGGTCCAAACCCATGGAATGCGAACTAGAACACATACATAGGTATCTATCACCCTTCAGGGACCACTCACACCCCACTAAGGAGACCCTCACTGCCATAGAGACATATGTAGTTACACATTCACAGTACAGAACCACGCCCGGGGCGCTCAAATAGCAGTCACATACCCATGATGGCTCTGTGTTCGACGGCCCTGGCCACTCCCCTTACGAATTGAGTGGGTGAAGACAAAGCTACACGTCCAAGTTCCAACCCGCTGCCTGCGGTGACATGTCTGCATCCGATGTACACAGCACAATGTAATGTCGTAGGGCCCAGGGCACTCATGCATACAACAAGATCACAGGGACACATGCATCTATAATTTTGAACTGGCTACGAGCACATGCACCCGGCCCCTTTATTGGCAGAGCCACATGTACAGTGGCGCCTGTGCTGGATTTGTGTTGGGTGAATGTGAGCCATTCCGCACGGAATGTCTGGTGCTGGCAACCCCTTGGACATTGGACACCAGTGCAACGGAAACAGAAAGCCGGAGAAAGTCCAGAGGACAGTCAACATGCAAACAGAAGTGTCAGTGAGTTGCAGTGCACAGGGGTTGGGACACTAGAGATGAGCACGCTCAAGTGAAGAAAAAGTCTCGGATTGTGTCCCTTTGATATATTCCTGATGCAGATGCAGTGGTGTGTGTTAGACCTGCATCATCTTCCCAATCAACGTCTCAGGGCCCCCATACTGTTTGAGGTGACATAGCTGCGTAACTGCTCCACAGCACAAAACTCAATCAGCAACGGACAATGGCCTGCGGTGCACTGAGTCACTGGCACCTGGAGTGCTGAGCAGTGTTTCAGGCCAATGATGGCATCCACAATAGATCTGAGCAACTCCGTCAGTCTGTCATGACCACCGTTTCGACTCTGGCAGATGGCGGTTGGAGGTGGTCCTTGCGGTGGTGGCGTGTGCCTGCTGCGGTGTTGCGATGTCCGGGCCGGTCAGGACTCACTTTGGTGTGTGAGCCCTGGTGGGACGCATTAGGGCCCGGAGACTGCGTACAGCGCATGGCCACAGAGAAATGGCGTTGATGAGCCCAAGGCCAATTCTTCAGGGACCATCCAATATCTCAGAAGAAGAGGTCCTGGACCGGACCAGCACAGAGTTAGTGGCCGGCACAAGCACCCAGCCACAGGACGGTGACTTGCGCTACAGTCAGATGGGCCATGCGACCTGAGCGGGGTCTCATCAATGTCTGAGGTGTATGTTGCACTGGGTTGCGGGGGACAGTGGAAGGTGTCCTCCGGGGCATGATGCGAAAAGTTTGATTTTATCCGGAAGCAGCAAATAGTGGGGTTGAAAGCGCAAGCCTCACTTTCACCACCAATTCAGTATCAGCTACATGAGGATGAAAACTAGCCACTAGTCCATAGACTCAGATGCCACCAATGTACGACCAGTGAGTGTACATGAATTTTGGGGAACAGCCTTAGTGGCACCGGTGCCGAGAGGGGATGAAGTCTGCGATGATGCCTGTACAGTGATATTAACTCCGCCATCGCTAAATGAAGATTCATTGACCTACTAGCCTGCAGTATAGGCCAGAGGCAGCAGTCAGCATGGGCCATTCACAGAGTGTCGCCGGCATAGGTTTGTGGCCTCACTGGCCTGCGTAGTTCAAGTTCAGTGGCACCATGTATTCGGTCACCTCAGTGACTGTGACCCAGCTTTTGTCTGTACTAAGCCGCATCTTCCTCTTACTCCTCTCCGTACGACCACTGGTGTGGACTCTGCCATTTGTGATTCACGACTAGGTGCTGGATGTGGGACCTACTGTTCCACAGGGTAGTCCTGGTCCCTCATCCACATGTCACCGGCTGGAGTTGAACAGGGTTAGTGGCACCACTTGTAGTCAGCCTGGCGTTGAACAGGGTTAGTGGCACCACATGTCGCAAGATGCCCATATGGAACTATGCCTCACTGATCGGGGGTCTGGTGCTGTGGCCCCTGACCTAGATTTGGGGTCCCTGCCATTCAGGACTTAGGACACAGTTTCACATATGGGACCTACTAGGCTGAAGAGGACACCGGTGTAGTATGTGAATGAGGAAGGAGTAATGTGGGCCAGCGTCGGGGGGCCAGCGATGGTCTGAGGGGCTGGCAAGGTCGTGGGCGTGGAGCTTGCACAGGCCCGGTGTGGGCCCTCCTTGACACACGCCGGTGTTGGCAGGTGATCAGTGTGGCTTGGCTGCGCAGGGGTGGGCCTGACGGGTATGTGGTCCAGCAGGCCGGGGTACGGCAGGCGCACAGGATTGCAGGCAACTCCGCTCACGAGGACGGCGTCGGCCTTGTGGCGGGGTGACAGGCGCCGCCCTGGCAGAGATGTTAGGCTTTCCGGAAGAGCACCACGCCCAGGGCTACGTTCTTTTAATCACACCTCTACGCTGGCCTGGCGTACGCCGGGCCATCACACTCTGCTCACGCTTACGGGGGGAACTAACAGGCAACATTTCCACGGGGACCCCCACTGGCTGGGGTGACATGGTTGTGTCCACTGTCCACTGCACCCCATACACCAGAGGTGTATGTTGGCGTGGATATGGATGTGTTCTGCATACTGTGGTCTGTCCAGCACATCGCCGCCACTTTTGGCATTGTGTACTTTCCCAATCATGGTTCTACTGCATTCTTCACACATGCCTGGTTGCCACCTCCCCCCACATTCGGCTATTGTGTGGCTGAGGTGCCATGCCGTTGATGGCTGATGTTCACGGCTTGCCCAGGTTACCATTGTAAGTTGTTCAGTCTGTCTGGGGGGTGGGCATGTTGTTGTGCATGTTGGTTGTGATTTTGTGAGGTGTGCATTGCCAGAGTTGTGAATTGCATGGTTGTGGAGTTGAGGCGAGTGGGTTGTTAATTTGGAACTTGCCAAGGGGCTGTGCATTTCCCTTGGTGCCATCCTGTGAACGCTGGTTGCTGATGGACTGTTGGAGGATGAAGGAATCATGCACACTGGCTGTGTATTTAAAGGCGACATTGGTGAAGGTCCCAGGGTGTTCTGATGTTGCCTGCACATTGATGTGTGACGTGTGCTTCCTGTTGCAGTGATTGTGTGCTGCGTCACCAGGGGGCACAGGTAGGACATATGTGCTGTGGATTGCCCCCAACATTTCGTGCTTATGGCTATGGCGTATGGTCCTTGCTTGGTCTCCAGCAGATCCTGTGCATTGTGTTGGATGTATGGGGACTGGGGTGCCAGGGTGATGGTGATGTCCAAGACAGGTGTGGGGGACTTGGATGTGGCTGGCTGTGAGACTCCTCTGACTCTGGTGGTTGTTGGTTGGGGTGTGCCAGGGGCCAACAGGTGAAGCAAATCCAGCACCTTGGTGTGGGGTGGGATGATGGTTGTCCGCTATCTTGGTGCCATACGCCTGTTAGGCGATGATGGTCAGGATGCGTAGGATGGTTGTCCCTTTCAGCCTGTAGTGGACAGTAAGGCAGGTGCATTTCCTGGGGGGCCGCTGTCTTTGTCTGCGCTGCCTCCGTGGTGGTCCGGGGGGGCTGTTCCGGGTGGGGTCCTGTGGGGTTGGCAGTAGGTGTTGTGGCCCTCTTGGGTTTCCAGGCTACATGATGAGTGGCTCCATGGCATCTGTTGCCCTTCCGATGATGCCCTCGGCTGTACTACCTTTTGTGGTGCAGGCTGCCATCCGACTTTAAACCAGATCAGAGCAGGTGTTAATTTTCTGCTGCTAACGCGCCTTATTGCAAGTTTTGTGTTCTTATCGTGGTTCTAGCTGGTTGTTGAGAATGTTGATTTGTTGTGTTGTTGCGGCTTTTTGCACGGGAACGCCTACTCTGCATCTCATTAGCAATAGTTGCGGGGGTCCTCTGTGGTGATGTTTTTTGCAGCTGCTATCGCGAGTAAACTGGTCCTGTGGGCTTTTAACACCACCTTGTGAATGGGGAGGTAAATTTATTACGACTTTGGCTGCATTAAAGTGCCATTAATTCGGCAATAGCTCCTTGTGAATATGCTCATAAGTTCTAGTCCCGGTGTCAACACAAAATTGTGTGATTTTAGGCGAATAATGTACACTTCTATACTCTCACATACAAAAGTCAGACTGAATTGGAATTTCTAGATGTATGAGTAAAAGTTGAAGGGGATTCCATACAAACTAGTTTACACAGAAAGGAGACTGAAGGAAATAGCATCTTGCATGCTAAGAGTCATCAACCACAGAACTTAGAATTGAGAATCCCCTTTGGTGAGATGTTGCGTGTAAAACGTGATTGCAGTTCTAGTTTTGCATTTGAAAGGGAACAAACTATAATGATTACAAAATTCACAGTCAGGGGTTACCCCCAGAAAGTCCTGAGGGCTCCCAGTGAGAAGGTAGCAAAGTAGCCCACTTTCTGTAGTCCCTTTGTATCTGGCATAGGGCCTGCCCTATCGTTACCTTAGCTCGTTGTACCACCTTTTTGATCATTCCCATGAACCTATCTGCCATCCCATTTGCTTGTGGCCATAGAGGTGTTAGTGTCCGATGACGGATCCCTAGGTACTCCATGAATTTCCTGAACTCTTCTCCTGTGGGCCATTGTCAGTCTTTAGCGTTTGCGGAGAGCCCCATGCTGCAAAAACATCATCCATGACTGGCAGTGTTGCATTTGCCGACGTTGACGCCACTGGTCTTACGATTGGAAATCTGGAGAATTCGTCTATAATCACCAACAGGTAGCTTCCTGTCTCCATGGGCCCATAGAAGTCGGCTGCCAATTTGGTCCACACTGCTTTCGGTAGTTCAGACATCTGTAGCGGCTCCGGCTTGGGCGGCTGCCCCATCACTTGGCAGATGTGGCACTGCGTGACAGTTGCTTCAACCATGCTGTCTAGTCCCGGGAACCACACTTTTTCCCGTAGCATTTTCTTGGTTGCTACTATTCCTCGGTGTGATTCATGCGCCAGGTCTATCATCCGTCTCCTCAGTGCTCGGGGCATCACTATTCTTGTGCCTCTCATCATTATGCCATTTTCGGTCTCTGAGAGCTCTTCATGGATCTTCTTGAATGCCTGTAGTTCCTCTTTTATCACTCCTTCTTCCAAGATGCTGTTATTGTTTACATGCCTCCACCTTTGTTGTCTT
Organism: Lissotriton helveticus; assembly: GCF_964261635.1. Classification (NCBI taxonomy): domain Eukaryota; kingdom Metazoa; phylum Chordata; class Amphibia; order Caudata; family Salamandridae; genus Lissotriton; species Lissotriton helveticus. Next base: position 1,921,439,136 of record NC_136065.1, read on the forward strand.
GTCACCTTCTGGATTGTTTGCATGGTGGGGTCTCATTTCGTTTCTTGTTCCTGTTCGTCCATCGTTATTGATGCCGGCGTGTTGTGCTTCAGTATGAAATTCAGGTATTCCTCCGCCATTGTGGTTGCCTCAACTGCATGTGGCAGAGGATGTCTTGATACGTAGTCAGCCGGATTGTGTTCCTTTCCTGGTTTGTGTATTATTTTGAAATTGTAGTCCATTAGCCCCACCTCTCTATTCGGGGCGGTATTTTTGCATTGGAATTTCCATAGATCGTTATTAGTGCTTGGTGATCTGTGATTATTGTGAAGGGTTTCCCATAAATAAAAATGTGATAATGTTCTCATGCCCATACTACTGCCAGACACTCTTTCTCTGGTTGAGAATATGCTCTTTCAATGTCTGATAGGCTCTTGCTTCAATAAGCCACTACACACCTTGGTGAGTCCTTGCCTGGTCTGTATTGTGCCAGTATTGCCCCAACCCCACTGGGCTGGCATCCACCGTCAATTCGGTGCAGAGCAGCAGATCAAAGTACGCCAGGTGATCGACTGCGGTCACTGCATGCCTGATCTCTTCAAATGCTTTACTGCATTCTTCTGTCCATGCAAAGGTCTGGCCTTGTTTTGTTAGTTCTCGCAGGGGTGCGCTCACTGTGGCAAAGTCCTTTATGTACCTTGCGCAGTAGCTATCAAGGCCAAGAAATGACCTCACTTCTGCAACGTCGCTTGGCTGTCTTGCTTTCTCTAGCGTGTCCACTTTGCTGCGATCTGGTCGCATTCCTTTTTTGGAGAAGATGTGGCCAAAGAATGCCAGTTCTTCTCGTCCCAGTTCACACTTGTCCTCATTTAGCGTGAACCCCACCTGCTCTAATTGGGAACACACCTCTCGCAGGGCCTTATCATGATCCTCATCTGACTTGCCGAACACCAGGATGTCGTCACTGTCGTTCAGACTATTTTTCACTGGCCTTATTACTTGCCTTATTGTTTCTTGAAATATTTCGGCCGCTGACGATATTCCGAAACTCAGACGTTTGTATCGGAAAAGACCAAGGTGCGTGGAAAACGTCGTGATATATCTGGACTGAGGGTCTAGTTCTAGCTGGTGATATCCCTTGCACAGGTCCAGTTTGGAGAAACGTCTTATGCCTGTCAGGCAACTGATCATATCATAAAGGTAAGGTCCAGGGTGTCTTTCGCGTTCAAATGCTGTGTTCAGTACTCTCATGTCGACACAGATGCGAATCTTGGACGTGCTTTTCTTCGGCACTGCCACTATTGGTGACACCCAGGGTGTCGGTCCTTCAGCTGGTTCTATGATGTCCTGTTTGAGCAGCGCTTAGATCTCTTCTTCTACTTGCGGTTGCAGGTGTATTGGCACTCGCTGGTGGTGTTGAGCTACTGGTCTTACTGCTTCGTCGATGTGCAGTGTTATTTGGCGGCCCTTTAGCTTCCCTAGTCCCTGCAATAGCTTGGGATATTCTTTCAGGATGCTTTTCTTCTCTGACATGCTGTATGTCATTTCGAGGAGGCCCATCACCTGGGCGGTGACATTGCTCAGTAGGCACGGTGCTGGAATGTCACCTTTCAGCACGTGAATTTCTTATTTTATGGTGTGGCCTTTGTATGTCAGATTCTCTGTGAACTTGCCCATGTTGGTCACTGGTTTTCTTGACCCCCATGTGAATACCTCGACCCTTGACGGCGTCAACACTGGTTTCGCTTCCATGTTCTCATATTCCGACACACACATGATGTTACATGTCGCGCCGCCGTCTAGCACAAACCGTGCTTTCTGTGGTCCCACTTCTATGGTCACAGACTCCGTCATTTTTATTGTGTTTTTGTTCACGAGGCGGATGCTTTCTTGGCTTCTGCCTTCATCGTTGGGCATGACAGCAGTGTCTGACATGAGGTGTAATCGTTCCACCTTTTCTTCTTCCCCTTCTTCTCCTGACTCTATCGAGGAGCTCCTGTTTGCTGTTTCCACATGTCTGACATGTCTGCTCGCCGTCATCCGTGATCCTCCCAATCTTCCTCTTTTGCTTCTGATCTGCAGTCCCTGGCATGCACTGGCAAAGTGGTTGCTTCTGTTACATTTCCTGCATGTTTAGCCCATTGCCGGGCAACGTGCCTCGGTGTGGAAACTTAAGCCCACATCTGTAGCAGGTTGATTCAGGTTGCTTCTTTGTCTTTTGTCCATTGGGCCCTTTTTTCCAGCTGCTTGTGCGGTTGCTCTCTGCCATGCGGTGTGCCTGTTCGACTCACCGTTCTTTCCCCCACTCCATTTGTTTTGCTTGAACTGTCGCTCTTGCCCCAGCCCTTGCTAATGACAAGATCTTCTCCAGGGAGGTTGGTTCCTTCAGGATTCTCGCACGGAAGTCCGTGTCATGGCATCCTTCGATGATGCGTAGGCGAATCGCTTGTTCGTTGTCGTACTTGTCGAATTCGCAGTGAGTAACTAGTTTCCGCAGTCGCATCTCAAAATCATCTAGCGATTCATCCGTATGCTGAAAGCCTATGGTGAACGTGTATCGCTCAAAATCAATGTTCCTCTGCGGATCAAATTTGTTTGTTAGGCACTTTATCAGTCCTTTGTACGTCGCTGTCTCGCCTTCTGGTAGGGTCACTAATAGATCGTCTACTTCATCCCCCACTAGGTTGAGGAACAGACCCAGTTGTTTGGCCTCTGTCACATCTGTGGCTTCCACGTATCTCTTGAATCTCCTAACCCAACGCTCCCATCTTATTCACCCTTGCGGTTCTGAGAGGTTGAATGGGAGAGGTCTACGATACTGGGCTCTGTCTTTCGCTCCTTTGCTCTGTCATCTTTGTTTTTCTTTGTTTTTCTTTTTTTGTCTTTTGTTTGTGAGTACGTTTGTCTTCTATTTTCCTTTTACTTCACTATTTGTCTTCTTTGCATCTCTTTGTGCTTCCTTTTTATGTCTATCTGTCCTTTTGTTCTGTGAATCCTTTGTCTTTACACTGCCTTGTGCTTGTTTTTTTCTTCATTATTGTCTTCTATTTTCCTTTTTGCTTCACTGTTTCCTCCTTTGCATCTTTGTGCTTCCTTTTTAGGTCTCGCCTCTCAATGCGCATGCGCATTGAGCGGAGCAAGACTATAGGGGCTTAAACATACCTTACCTAGACTGGCGATTTGATGCTGTGCCCGTGCGCTTTTAGGTCAATGCGCAAGCGCATTGACCTAAAATGCGCGTGCACAGCATCAAACCGCCAGCCATCTGTTGCCCAGCTTGGTGCCGCTCCACCCCCTGCCGGATCAAAGGCTTTCACGGCCGGCCGGCCGTGCTTTCAGTTTCATGCCAGATCAAAGGCTTTCACGGCCGGCCGGCCGTGCTTTCAGTTTCACGGCCTGTCTCCTTATTTAACTTGTTTAACTTGTTTTCTGTGCATTACTTTTGCGCCTGCTCATGTTACAAAACTTCGAATGTAACAAGGCAATTTTTACAGTAGGGAAGATCTGGGCATCTTTTATCCATGCTTTATTTCCTGTGTCTCTTGGGAGTTGTAGTTCTATTACCGCACTCACATGTCTACCAAGTTCGGCACAGAGACCAATTTAGATTGGAAGAGCTGCGTACGCATGAACCCGGCAAAGTAAGCGCTGACGGACGACACTGCAATGGCAGAGTTTTGCCTGAAACAACTTCTCCATTAGAAACAGTTCTTAACCCTGGTGATTCTCATTTATTACCAAGATTAAATTTCATATGCATGCTTAATGATATCCCATCTTCCAAACCAACATTGCCAGTCTTCTTGACCCACGTAATCTCAACACATTATGCATTTCGGTATGTTGTTACTCAGTTCCAAGGGGCATTCCATTTTAAATGAATGCAGTTACCCGAAAGAAAGGCCAATATTGCCTTTAATTTTCGAGGGGTCACTAAAATGCAAAAGTTTTTCCATTGTACCTATTGCGACTTTGTCTCAATGTTATCTTCTCGAGCTCCATCTCTTTTATTTTATTTATTTATTTGATTTGTATAGCACACTATAACCCTGAGGTCTCTAAGCGCTTTGAAAGGGTCCGCTAGGCGATTTAAAAGGATATGGCTGGATTCAGATTAAGGACGTTCCCAAGCTTGCTGAAAAAGCAACGTTTTTAATTTCTTCCGAAAAGACATTAGCTTAGTGTCTTTCCGCAGTTCCAATGGCAATTTATTCCACAGAGCTGGAAGAGTATTAGAGAAGGCCCGACCTCCCACAGTAGTCAGTCTACAGCGTGGCTGGACCAGGAGGAAGGCTTCTGAGGATCTAAGCAACCTTCCCGGTCTATAGGGAAGCAAACGTGATTTCATATAATTAGGAGCCCTGCCATAGAGCACCTTATGGACAATACACAGCCCCTTGAACATCAGCCTCTGCTTGACTGGCAGCCAATGTAGTTCGCGCAAGAGGGGGGATGCATGAGTGTTCCTTGGTTATTTAAAAATAAGTCTCGCGGCATCGTTCATCACGATCTGCATTCTGTTTAGGAGTTTTTGTGGTAGTCCTATGTACAGTGAATTGCCATAGTCCAACCTGGCTAAAATCAGAGCAGAGACCGCACTCCTCAGAGTAGAGTAGGACAACAGCGAGGAAACTTTCCTAAGTTGTCGGAGGAGACCAACACAGGTTCCCACCACAGCTGTAATTTGTTTTTCCATGGATAGTTTCCCGTCCACATGGATGCCTAAGCTCTTGACCACTGCCGCCGGTACCGGGGGCTTACCCAGCTCCCTGGGCCAAAATTGATCGCTCCATGGGTTGCCAGTGATGGTGATTGGCAACACCTCGGTTTTATCCGGGTTGATTTTTAATGAGTTCCCGGACATCCAATTAGCTGTGCTTCTCAGAATATTTTGCAGTCTCACGGACGCATCCTGACCATCATCCAATTGGATGATGAGTTGGGTGTCATCCGCGTAGTTATACACCTGGCAGTCCATTTGATTGAGCATTAGAATCAGAGGCTGTAGGTATATATTGAACATAAGGGGTGACAGAGCAGACCCTTGCGGTACTCCGCAGGTGATCGGTGTTACGGTGGAAAGTAGGTCACCAAGTTGCACTCTCTGCGTCCTCCCTTGCAGGAAGGATGTAAACCATGCATGTGCTGTGCCCTGAATGCCGAAATCCCTCATCCGCAACAATAGTTGTTCATGACACACGGTATCAAATGCCGCAGAGAGGTCCAACAGCACCAGGGCACCCGGAGTTTTTTTATCTGCCCTGTTCCTTAGCTCATCTACAATTGACAACATAACCAGCTCTGTGCTGTGATTCGCACGAAAACCTGCCTGATTCGGCTCAAGCAACAAGTTGGTTTCCAGGTGTTCTGACAGAGTGGTGAGCACATGTTGCTCCAGTACTTTCGCCAAGAATGGCAGCTGGGATATTGGTCTGAAATTTTTCAGAAATTTTGCGTCTGCCCCTGTTTTCTTTAGCAGGGGGATCAGCCGGGCCTCCTTAAGGGAGGCAGGCACCTTTCCTCCCTGTAAAGATAAATTTAGGAGGCTCAACACATCCTCTTCTATGCCAGGTAGTACCGTTTTAAACACTTCAGGTGGGCACGGATCCAATCTGGAACCCGACTTAACCCGCCCCATAAGAGTGGACAACCTCTCCTTTGTAATCAAGGGTAAGGTAGATAATGGGGTCATCACTAACGTTCTAGCTGGGATATCCAGCGGCGGACAGTCTATCTTAGGGGTCGCCGCAATTTCAGAAACAATATCGGTAATTTTATTATTAAAAAAATCCTGGAATTTTTGACAGTCTTCCCTAGTGAAATCCGACATCTGTTCCTTAGTTTTTCTAAGCTCCGTGAGAACTCGGAAAACTTCTTCCTGGGGATTCGTTGCCGTTGTAATCCTTCCCTCAAAAAACTCGGACTTCCTGGCTATGATCGCCTGTTTATAGACCGTAAGTGCCTGTGTATATCTATGTCGAGAGGCAAGATTATAGTCCTTACGCCAGGCTCTCTCCAGTTTTCGAAGCCCACGTTTCTTCACTCTAAGTGGTTCATTATACCACGGGGCCACTCGTCCTCTATCCACTAGGTTCATCCTGCGGATTGGTGCCACTCGATCCACGACCTTCGAGAGTTTATCCATCAGTTCCCTACAGAGGAGCTCTGGGTTATCAATCTGGTCATTAAAGGGGGGGTAGGTTCGGAGTAGATCTACCATTTTGTCTCCATCGATATTTTTCCACTTCCTGACTGCCTTCCACCCTCCTCTAGTCATTGTGGTTGGTTTGTCCACTAGTAGCTCACCTCTCACTAAGTAATGATCTGACCATACACATGGCTGGGCCGTTACCTCGCCCTGCGCAGGGACTGTCATCCAAACCAAGTCTAGAGTGTGTCCCTTCACATGCGTCGGGCCTTTCACTTGTTGAGCCAGATCCAGAGACACTAGCGCCTCCTCGATCTGGAAGGCCTGACCTACTTTTGGGACCTCTTCCCAATGATAATTGAAGTCGCCCATAATGACTACTTTGTCATATCTCGAGCGGATGTCCTGGGCCAATCTCATAAATAGATCGGGGAATTCTGGCGAAGCCCACGGGGGGCGATATACTAGTAGAATGATCAAGCAGTCTGTCCCCAGCTTAAGCTTGACCCCTATCACTTCCGCGCCAGCCACATTTTCGGCCAAGAACTTTTCACCCGATAGGCGTGAGCTGTACAGAAGTGCCACACCTCCCCCTCTCCTAGCTTCTGTTCGGTTATGGAAGAGTGCCAAAAAGTCAGATGGCAAAGAGGCTATAAGATCCGGCATTGAAGAGTCTTCTAGCCATGTTTCTGTTAATCCAAGAAAGTCTAAGTCTCCTTCTTCCAGAAGAGTAAAGACTTCTAAGTGATGCCGTTGGCGGGAGCGTGTATTAAGAAGGCCATAACGCAGGCTATGGACCTTAGCAGCGGCCTTCAGGCCTGGATTGAAACAGGGGGCTTTCAGTAGTCCCTCCTGCATGAGTCTAGCAACACACCCCTGGCTGATGACAAAATTACCAGAATTGTGTGACTCCAGCTCCGCGCCAGTATAGATGACAGGAGGACCAGGGGTCGTGGCCCCGGGTCCCGTCTGGTCACGGATGGGCATAGATGGGCTCGCCTTTGGCGAGCCTCCGGCGTGCCCATGGCGCGCCCGCTGCGCGCATACGCTGCGCGCTTGCATGGGGCAGGTTTTAAATGGCCTCGAGCGTGCGAGGTCGTTAGGCAACTAGCCTGTCAACAAAGATGGCGTCGCGACACGGCGCTTCCTCCCCCAAGATGGCTCCCGCCCCAAGGGTGTCGACTAAAGACCCGCTCAACCGCGGTGTAGATCACTATTAAAGTGCAAGTATGTCCTACCAGCCCGGCAGAATGCAGAGCCCACAAATCAGGTAACAGTTAAATTTTCAAATTTGTCATCCGTATACATTTCAACAACCGTTTTGCCAGGCACGTTAAGCTTAACCAAATACACTCTTCATACATCAACTTGCTGTAAGATTCATATCTTCGGAGCACGACCGCAAAAGTCCCTGCTTATGACCATGATCTGATCCGACGCCGCCCAGCCTCCGGGATGTGGGCCATATATGGCTGTGTAGTGCCGTTGGTATTGCATACTATTATTGATCGTATATTGCCGGTGCCAATGCCGTTATGCTCTGTGCTTTTCTTTTCTATGACTTCGCTATAATAAAAATATGTTTTAAAAAAAAGAATAGCAATTTGCGATTCCTTGAATGCAATCGCAAAATAAGGAATCGCAAATTTTGGGATTCCTTATTTTGCGAGGCAGTTTTGCTTTCATACATACCACTGAGCCAAATTGCGATCGCAAACGCCGAAATTCTGCGAACTTCAGCATTTGCGATCGCAATATGGAATGATACATATGGCCCTTAGTCCACATCATACGTGCCCCAGGAAGAAGCATATCCAACAAGAACTGTCAGCAGCATGTTTCTTTTATATTAACTGTAACTGCACTTATATTCCCAATAAAAAAAAAAAAAAAAAAAAAAAAAAAAAAAAAAAGAACTGTCAGCAGTAGGAATTACTGTAAATTCTCCACGAAAAGGCAAATGGTGTTAGACCTTTCCTGCGGTGACACATTACATACAGCAATGCTAAAGCTGAAGACTGATTTAGAAATGGCTAAGTCAAGAAACATGCTTACCTTAATTGATAATAGACTCCCTTCCAATAGTCTTTGTGCAAATAGCCCGTGTCGTGGGCTTTTGTTTACAGAAGTTATTTTGTGGTGTGTTTGGCGTTTTCTTTACACAGAATAGATCATGGCTCTGCCACTGCAACACTAATACCACAGACTTAACCAAAAGTGAGGTCACATCGGCCGCTCAATTGAAAACGACCTGTCCAATGCCACTTGTGCAATGATGATTAAAGGAGTCTAGGAGAGAGTGAAATTGAAAAGAAAGAAGAACAGGAGTGTTTGTTCTGTAGAGAGAGAGAGAGAGATCAGAGTGCGAAAACACAGTAAACCTTTCAACATGCCTGTTTAATTTGTGTTCTTTAACCTGAAATTTCCGGGGCTTTCCTATTCCATTGTTATTAACTGTGACATTTGCAATGATTTATCTGTACTTTGTCCACATCACAAGAAAGGCTGGCAGCAATTCTCATTGGCCTAGCCTGAGTGATACATTAAGGGCCAGATGTTGATGTCAAAATACCGGTCGGAATCGGCAGAAAATACCGATTTTCGGCCGTTTCCGACCGGTACTTTGACATTGGTATGTAGGGGCACTGAAAACTTACAGATTCGGTAATTGTACCATTACCGATTCTGTAAACTTACAGAATCGGTAAATTTTACAGATTCGGTATATTTACCGCTCCGTAAAATTACCGAATCTGTATTTTCCTATGTAGGTAGCACTTCTAACAGTGCTACAGGGCCTTTAGAATTCGTTATTTACCATGCAATAGAATTGTATGGTAAATAACGAATTCCTGTGTACATGCACATCTGTGTATGTACACCTCTGCCATGTGGCACACAGACATGCCCCTAGGGCATGTATGTGTGCCACACAAGCCAGAAACAGGGGTGCAACAGGGTGGCAAAGTGACACCCTGTCCCCCTTGTAAATTCGGTAATTTTACCGATTCGGTAATTACCGAATCGGTATTTGCTATTGAATCCTATGGGCTTCAAGGCAAATACCGATTCGGTAATTACCGAATCGGTAATTACCGATTATTGCCGATTCGGTATTTTTACCGAATCATTAACCTACATAGCAATTACTGAATTGTAAATACCGAATCGGTAAAATTCGGTATTTACCATTCGGTAATGTGCTATTACCTACATCTGGGCCAGAGTGGTTCAATTCCACCTTCTGGGCGAGGCAGCTTTTGTGATGGGCTGCCCATTGTCAGGGTAACTAATACATGTTTTTTTGTCAATTCTGTTCATGTTCACAACTTGTAGCAGACAATATTTGGTAACTACATTTTCAGCAGCCCTGCCGACACGTGTTTTCTTCAGTGTTTTCAAGGCCACGTCACCGTTTAAGATCAAAGAGTAACCGAGAGAATTCCTTGTTAAATAGTAGCCAGCGCTCTGAGGGGCGATTCATCTGGGCACCCCAGCAAATCATGAAAGGAAGGGTATGCATTAAACACAGTGTAGATTGGAGAATCTGACATTAATAATCTGAGAGATTGGGAAGAGATAGTGTCCGATACTAATGAAATGAAGGCAGTGATGTTCATCAATGAAATGACGGTATCACATTTGACAATATCAAAGTAAATGGTCATCTATATGCTCCTGTAGATGCCCCAGGTACTGAGGAAGGACCACTGAACCCAATCCTCAGTCCACGGAGTAGGCTTTTTGTGGGCACTTTACTTCTTTGTTGCAGACTTTGCTCACAGATCTTGGAGTCTCACAGTCTTTCTGTGCACCCACTATAATCAAATGAATAAATGAATACATGAATGCATATGTATAATGAAACATGCAAAAGGAGTTTGCCTCTAGGCTATCCCCTTTTTTGGGCCAGATAATGGACCCTGAGGCACAACGACATAAAGTGATATCCTCAGGATTATACCATTCCATCACATTTGGAAACTAGGATTACAAAGTCCTTTTGTACAACAAAAAATCTAACATCCTTACCTCGTCCTCTCATCTTGAGTGATCCAGCAGAGCAAAAAATATGTTGCATAACCTGATTAATAGAGTGTTTTAAATCTTCTGACCGCCTCTGCCCTCCTCCACTGCTGGGGTGCCACCCTTTTCCCCTTTCCCCCCCGAGTTCAATCAGAGGTCACAGAGCGCGGCTGTCACTGCATAGAGGCGCTCTGCTCAGCATCCTCAACCTTGTTCCCACATCAGCACGTGGCCTGTTCCTAGTCTGTTGCACCTGCTCCCCCCAGTTCACACCACTGTCGAGTGACTGACAGTTTTATCAGAGTAATCCAGGAAACCAAGAATGCAATGTTTAAGTCCCACACTTTTCATTTACAAAGCACTAGTGTTCTCAGGTGTCTTACTACAATTGAAGTGACTCGGAACTACAATTCCCAGAATGTATTAGGTTATTCAAATAAAATACAGGACAAGAGTGTTGCATGTTTGATACCATGAAATCACCAGGTAAGTCTTCCTTACATAGCGGACCACTTACATAAAGGTCAGCCTATGGTCTCTGCAAGTAATTCTGCCTAGGACGAGAAGGCTTCGAGAGGCACAGCCAAGAGGAACGGTTACCAGGAGGAACTACTACAAATCCTCCAAGAAAAGGTAAATACAGCAAACCTAAAACTGATGACTGATGTAGAAACGGGTATGCCAAGAAACGTTTAGATTTATTAATAAATACACCTACACCTCAGCTTCACTTGTCTTTACAATTAGCACATGTCGGGGTTGTGGTGTCTTGGACTTTCCTTTACACAAGTCGTGTTGTGTTGTCTTGGGCTTTTCTTTCCACAAGTCGTTTTGAGGTGTCTTGGAATTTCCTTTCCATGAGTCATGTTGTGGTGTCGTGGACTTTCCTTTCCATGAGTCATGTTGTGGTGTCTTGGCTTTCCTTTACACAAGTCATGTTGTGGTGTCTTCTACTTTCCTTTACACAAGACATTTTGTGGTGTCTTGGCTTTCCTTTACACGAGTCATGTTGTGGTGCCATGGCTTTCCTTTACACAAGTCATGTTGTGGTGTCTTGGCTTTCTTTTACACTAGTCATGTTGTGGTGTCTTGACTTTCCTTTACGCAAGTCATGTTGTGGTGTCTTGGCTTTCCTTTACACAAGTCATGTTATGGGGTCTTGGTCTTTCCTTTACATCATTCATGTTGTGTTGTCTTGGACTTTCCATACCACAAATCATGGTGTGGTGTTTTGACCTTTCCTTTACACGAGTCATGTTTTGTTGTTTTGGACTTTTTATTTACACGAGCCATGTTGTGGTGTCTTCAGCTTTCCATGAGTTATGTTGTGGTATCTTGGACTTTCCTTTACATAATTCATGTTGTGGTGTCTTGGCTTTCCTTTACATGAGTCATGTTGCGTTTTCTTGATCTTCCTTTCACACAATTCATGTTGTGGTGTCTTGGCTTTCGTTTACACAATTCATGTTGTGGTGTCTTGGCTTTCCTTTACACAATTCATGTTGTGGTGCCTTGGGCTTTCCTTTACACAAGTCATGTTGTGGTGTCTTGGCTTTCCTTTACTCAATTCATGTTGTGGTGTTTTGGCTTTCCGTTACACAAGTCATGTTGCGATGTCTTGGCTTTCTTTTACTCAAGTCATGTTGTGGTGTTTTGGCTTTCCTTTACACAAGTCATGTTGTGGTGTCTTGCTCTTTCCATTCAAGGAGTCAGAGAGAGTGAGAGAACAGAGTAAGGCGTTAAGAATGTCTGTTTATTCTGTGTTCTGTAAACTCAAATCAGCATGGCCTTTCCTCTTCTATTATTGTTAACGCTGACATTAGCAATGATTTATCTGAACTTTGTCCACATTATAAGAAAGTCTGGCAGCAAGTCTTGTTTACCCAGAAAGCCTGTCTCTGTTTTGCATACAATCAAAGGTTCATGTTATGAACTTTGACTAAATCAGTGCATGAAAATAAAGACAAATCAAAAATAGAGCTGAGCCCAGAACTTCAAAAAATAGTGGACATTGATAGCTAGGCGGATTACACATTTTGGCTGACACCCTACCTGTAAAAGAGTATGTATTCATGTGATATATATACCTGTTTTGCTACACTGTTTCTTTGCCCGGATGAACCTCAGTGGTCTGGGGTGCAGGCTTCAAACCTGTAGCTGTCTAGCGACAGAGTGGTTCAATTCCACCTTCTGGGCGAGGCAGCTTTTGTGATGGGCTGCCCATTGTCAGGGTAACTAATAAATGGTTTTTTTGTCAATTCTGTTCATGTTCATAACTTGTAGCAGACAATATTTGGTAACTACATTTACAGCAGCCCAGCTGACACGTGTTTTCTTCTGTGTTTTCAAGGCCACGTCACAATTTAAGATCAAAGTGAAACCGAGAGAATTACTTGTTAAATAGTAGCCAGCGCTCTGAGGGGCAATTCATCTGGGCACCCCAGCAAGTCATGAAAGGAAGGGTATGCATTAAGCACAGTGTAGGTTGGAGAATCTGACAATAATAATCTGAGAGATTGGGAAGAGATAATGTCCGATACTAATTAAATGAAGGCAGTGACGTTCATCAATGGAATGAGGGTATCACCTTTGACAATATCAAAGTAAATGGTCATCTATCTGCTCCCATAGATGCCCCCGGTACTGAAGAAGGACCACTGAACCCCATCCTCAGGCCACGGAGTAGGCTTTTTGTGGGCACTTTACTTCTTTGTTGCAGACTTTACTCACAGATCTTGGAGTTTCACAGTCTTTCTGTGCACCCAATATAAACAAATGAATAAATAAATACATGAATGCATATGTATAATGAAGCATGCAAAATGAGTTTTCCTCTAGGCTATCCCATTTTTGGGGCCAGATAATGGACCTTGAGGCACAACGACATAAAGTGATATCCTCAGGATTATACCATTCCATCACATTTGGAAACTAGGATTAAAAAGACCTTTTGTACAACAAAAAATCTAACATCCTTACCTCGTCCTCTCATCTGGAGTGATCCAGCAGAGCAAAAAATATGTTGCAGAATAACCTGATTAATAGAGTGTTTTAAGTCTCCCCCAGTATATCTCTACCCATTTCCCGGCAAAGGGGAAAAAATGGCCAGGTATGGAGGCTCCGTGGAATAATGTGTCCTCTGCAGGCACTTGTGTATGACGTCATGGACACAGATTCACATCCTGGCGGGACCACTCAGTCTTTCATCCTTCTGCAGTCAATAAAATGAGTGTCATTGTGTTGGGTAACAATATAAATCGGTTATTCAGCATCAAGATTCCTTTCTGGGTGAATGTGTGCTTTACAAATGCATGTGTTATATTAATAACACTCCTTTTTGTAAGAGTTTCTGGCTGTGGAGAGAAATGGTGCAACTGCCAGAGTGGTCGGCAATGAAATGAAGGGGTATATTCACAAGAACGTGTGATAACTGCCGCAAGAGTAGCGTAACACAACTTTCAACATCGCAGTCTATCGTGGGAAAATAACCCCGTGTCAACGTGGAATTCACGACGCGGCTGTAGCATGCGATTGACACCAGATAACGCGTCAAATGTCTGCATGAAGATGAACGCCATGCCGCAAAAATGCGATATGCGTACGATAAAAAACATGCGATGAGGCCAACCGCGGTACAAAAAGTAGCGAAAACCAGCCACAGGCCTGCAAATCCCACGTGTCTGGTGGGACAATGCACCATAAAAACCACAGAAAAAACACACCAGAAACAAGCCAAAGCATGTAGCAACTTGTATGCACCCTGACCCAGCGCAGAGGCCAACTCGAACTCCATAACCTCCACTGACCACCAGCAAGGAACAACGGGGTTGGGGAAGTCCGAGGAGAAGAGGGAGAGGAAGATGGGGTGCAGACTGCAGGAAAACAAGAACAGTGTCACAGAGGTGACAGAACACTACCATCAACTGACCCACAGCAGACCACCTGGAATGCAGTCGGAGTGCTGAGGAGGCCAATCGAGGAGGCCAATAGGCGCCGGCATGACATGACAACCTTAAACAGGCACAAACCCGCTGCCAACAGGAAGGCAGCAACGGCGACAGGAGGTGGCAGTCCAGTGCCACAGGAGGAGCTGGAGGAAACCCAGGCCAAAGTCATCAGTGTGGAGATGGTGCAAGGAGTAGGGAGTACAGACACAGCTCGAGAGGACATGACACAACATCAACAGGGAGTGCAACGAACAGGGACTGGGGGGACAGGGGGAGATGGGCACAATGGCAAACATGCACAACAAGGTGTAGCACACTGCACCCCCACAATTACCCAGGATCATGTCCCAGATACCCGTGGCACACTTCAGCGCACCCACATAGCAAGAACGGCACACCCACATTGATGGAAACGTGGTACAATGCGCATAGCCGACACTGCAGAACAGAGAACACAACTGGCTCCGCACATGCACAGAAACATGCCTACTACATCAAACTGAGCCGGAAACTGTGAAATGGAAATGTACGCGTACAACCTCACATCCGTCATGAAGTCCAAATGTACAATGTCCCGCAGAAGAATCCAGCACCTCCCAAACAGTCACAATGTACATTGGCATACAGTCTGCATGCAAACCAGCACAATGCGCCAACATACATGTCAACACAATGTCAACATGCATCTCCCCTTCACATTGCAGAGAGGCACACAACACCTTCAGCAGAGCACAGTATACAACACATCTGTGATGCCGGAGAGGACTACCACACCATCGACACCGATGCCCTACAACAGCCCATAGATATCCCACACAACCCCCCACCAGGACCCGGCCAGCCAAGTCACTCAGAGGAGAACACCGAGACTGCAACAGACCACACAGCAGGAAACACCCACAAGCACAGCTGGCTCACCACACTATGCCCACCCACACATGGCACACCAATGCCTGTGTCAGCACGCCAAAAGGAGGTGGCCCAACAGGTGTGGGTGGGGTCCAAACCCATGGAATGCGAACTAGAACACATACATAGGTATCTATCACCCTTCAGGGATCACTCACACCCCACTAAGGAGACCCTCACTGCCATAGAGACATATGTAGTTACACATTCACAGTACAGAACCACGCCCGGGGCGCTCAAATAGCAGTCACATACCCATGATGGCTCTGTGTTCGACGGCCCTGGCCACTCCCCTTACGAATTGAGTGGGTGAAGACAAAGCTACACGTCCAAGCTCCAACCCGCTGCCTGCGGTGACATGTCTGCATCCGATGTACACAGCACAATGTAATGTCGTAGGGCCCAGGGCACTCATGCATACAACAAGATCACAGTGTCACAGAGGTGACAGAACACTACCATCAACTGACCCAAAGCAGACCACCTGGAATGCAGTCGGAGTGCTGAGGAGGCCAATCGAGGAGGCCAATAGGCGCCGGCATGACGTGACAACCTTAAACAGGCACAAACCCGCTGCCAACAGGAAGGCAGCAACGGCGACAGGAGGTGGCAGTCCAGTGCCACAGGAGGAGCTGGAGGAAACCCAGGCCACAGTCATCAGTGTGGAGATGGTGCAAGGAGTAGGGAGTACAGACACAGCTCGAGAGGACATGACACAACATCAACAGGGAGTGCAACGAACAGGGACTGGGGGGACAGGGGGAGATGAGCACAATGGCAAACATGCACAACAAGGTATAGCACACTGCACACCCACAATTACCCAGGATCATGTCCCAGATACCCGTGGCACACTTCAGCGCACACACATAGCAAGAACGGCACACCCACATTGATGGCAACGTGGTACAATGTGCATAGCCGACACTGCAGAACAGAGAACACAACTGGCTCCGCACATGCACAGAAACATGCCTACTACATCAAACTGAGCCGGAAACTGTGAAATGGAAATGTACGCGTACAACCTCACATCCGTCATGAAGTCCAAATGTACAATTTCCCGCAGAAGAATCCAGCACCTCCCAAACAGTCACAATGTACATTGGCATACAGTCTGCATGCAAACCAGCACAATGCGCCAACATACATGTCAACACAATGTCAACATGCATCTCCCCTTCACAATGCAGAGGGGCACACAACACCTTCAGCAGAGCACAGTATACAACACATCTGTGATGCCGGAGAGGACTACCACACCATCAACACCGATGCCCTACAACAGCCCATAGATATCCCACACAACCCCCCACCAGGACCCGGCCAGCCAAGTCACTCAGAGGAGAACACCGAGACTGCAACAGACCACACAGCAGGAAACACCCACAAGCACAGCTGGCTCACCACACTATACCCACCCATACATGGCACACCAATGCCATGTGTCAGCACGCCAAAAGGAGGTGGCCCAACAGGTGTGGGTGGGGTCCAAACCCATGGAATGCGAACTAGAACACATACATAGGTATCTATCACCCTTCAGGGACCACTCACACCCCACTAAGGAGACCCTCACTGCCATAGAGACATATGTAGTTACACATTCACAGTACAGAACCACGCCCGGGGCGCTCAAATAGCAGTCACATACCCATGATGGCTCTGTGTTCGACGGCCCTGGCCACTCCCCTTACGAATTGAGTGGGTGAAGACAAAGCTACACGTCCAAGTTCCAACCCGCTGCCTGCGGTGACATGTCTGCATCCGATGTACACAGCACAATGTAATGTCGTAGGGCCCAGGGCACTCATGCATACAACAAGATCACAGGGACACATGCATCTATAATTTTGAACTGGCTACGAGCACATGCACCCGGCCCCTTTATTGGCAGAGCCACATGTACAGTGGCGCCTGTGCTGGATTTGTGTTGGGTGAATGTGAGCCATTCCGCACGGAATGTCTGGTGCTGGCAACCCCTTGGACATTGGACACCAGTGCAACGGAAACAGAAAGCCGGAGAAAGTCCAGAGGACAGTCAACATGCAAACAGAAGTGTCAGTGAGTTGCAGTGCACAGGGGTTGGGACACTAGAGATGAGCACGCTCAAGTGAAGAAAAAGTCTCGGATTGTGTCCCTTTGATATATTCCTGATGCAGATGCAGTGGTGTGTGTTAGACCTGCATCATCTTCCCAATCAACGTCTCAGGGCCCCCATACTGTTTGAGGTGACATAGCTGCGTAACTGCTCCACAGCACAAAACTCAATCAGCAACGGACAATGGCCTGCGGTGCACTGAGTCACTGGCACCTGGAGTGCTGAGCAGCGTTTCAGGCCAATGATGGCATCCACAATAGATCTGAGCAACTCCGTCAGTCTGTCATGACCACCGTTTCGACTCTGGCAGATGGCGGTTGGAGGTGGTCCTTGCGGTGGTGGCGTGTGCCTGCTGCGGTGTTGCGATGTCCGGGCCGGTCAGGACTCACTTTGGTGTGTGAGCCCTGGTGGGACGCATTAGGGCCCGGAGACTGCGTACAGCGCATGGCCACAGAGAAATGGCGTTGATGAGCCCAAGGCCAATTCTTCAGGGACCATCCAATATCTCAGAAGAAGAGGTCCTGGACCGGACCAGCACAGAGTTAGTGGCCGGCACAAGCACCCAGCCACAGGACGGTGACTTGCGCTACAGTCAGATGGGCCATGCGACCTGAGCGGGGTCTCATCAATGTCTGAGGTGTATGTTGCACTGGGTTGCGGGGGACAGTGGAAGGTGTCCTCCGGGGCATGATGCGAAAAGTTTGATTTTATCCGGAAGCAGCAAATAGTGGGGTTGAAAGCGCAAGCCTCACTTTCACCACCAATTCAGTATCAGCTACATGAGGATGAAAACTAGCCACTAGTCCATAGACTCAGATGCCACCAATGTACGACCAGTGAGTGTACATGAATTTTGGGGAACAGCCTTAGTGGCACCGGTGCCGAGAGGGGATGAAGTCTGCGA
Organism: Lissotriton helveticus; assembly: GCF_964261635.1. Taxonomy (NCBI): domain Eukaryota; kingdom Metazoa; phylum Chordata; class Amphibia; order Caudata; family Salamandridae; genus Lissotriton; species Lissotriton helveticus. The sequence continues at coordinate 1,921,457,150 of NC_136065.1, forward strand.
TGATGCCTGTACAGTGATATTAACTCCGCCATCGCTAAATGAAGATTCATTGACCTACTAGCCTGCAGTATAGGCCAGAGGCAGCAGTCAGCATGGGCCATTCACAGAGTGTCGCCGGCATAGGTTTGTGGCCTCACTGGCCTGCGTAGTTCAAGTTCAGTGGCACCATGTATTCGGTCACCTCAGTGACTGTGACCCAGCTTTTGTCTGTACTAAGCCGCATCTTCCTCTTACTCCTCTCCGTACGACCACTGGTGTGGACTCTGCCATTTGTGATTCACGACTAGGTGCTGGATGTGGGACCTACTGTTCCACAGGGTAGTCCTGGTCCCTCATCCACATGTCACCGGCTGGAGTTGAACAGGGTTAGTGGCACCACTTGTAGTCAGCCTGGCGTTGAACAGGGTTAGTGGCACCACATGTCGCAAGATGCCCATATGGAACTATGCCTCACTGATCGGGGGTCTGGTGCTGTGGCCCCTGACCTAGATTTGGGGTCCCTGCCATTCAGGACTTAGGACACAGTTTCACATATGGGACCTACTAGGCTGAAGAGGACACCGGTGTAGTATGTGAATGAGGAAGGAGTAATGTGGGCCAGCGTCGGGGGGCCAGCGATGGTCTGAGGGGCTGGCAAGGTCGTGGGCGTGGAGCTTGCACAGGCCCGGTGTGGGCCCTCCTTGACACACGCCGGTGTTGGCAGGTGATCAGTGTGGCTTGGCTGCGCAGGGGTGGGCCTGACGGGTATGTGGTCCAGCAGGCCGGGGTACGGCAGGCGCACAGGATTGCAGGCAACTCCGCTCACGAGGACGGCGTCGGCCTTGTGGCGGGGTGACAGGCGCCGCCCTGGCAGAGATGTTAGGCTTTCCGGAAGAGCACCACGCCCAGGGCTACGTTCTATTAATCACACCTCTACGCTGGCCTGGCGTACGCCGGGCCATCACACTCTGCTCACGCTTACGGGGGGAACTAACAGGCAACATTTCCACGGGGACCCCCACTGGCTGGGGTGACATGGTTGTGTCCACTGTCCACTACACCCCATACACCAGAGGTGTATGTTGGCGTGGATATGGATGTGTTCTGCATACTGTGGTCTGTCCAGCACATCGCCGCCACTTTTGGCATTGTGTACTTTCCCAATCATGGTTCTACTGCATTCTTCACACATGCCTGGTTGCCACCTCCCCCCACATTCGGCTATTGTGTGGCTGAGGTGCCATGCCGTTGATGGCTGATGTTCACGGCTTGCCCAGGTTACCATTGTAAGTTGTTCAGTCTGTCTGGGGGGTGGGCATGTTGTTGTGCATGTTGGTTGTGATTTTGTGAGGTGTGCATTGCCAGAGTTGTGAATTGCATGGTTGTGGAGTTGAGGCGAGTGGGGTGTTAATTTGGAACTTGCCAAGGGGCTGTGCATTTCCCTTGGTGCCATCCTGTGAACGCTGGTTGCTGATGGACTGTTGGAGGATGAAGGAATCATGCACACTGGCTGTGTATTTAAAGGCGACATTGGTGAAGGTCCCAGGGTGTTCTGATGTTGCCTGCACATTGATGTGTGACGTGTGCTTCCTGTTGCAGTGATTGTGTGCTGCGTCACCAGGGGGCACAGGTAGGACATATGTGCTGTGGATTGCCCCCAACATTTCGTGCTTATGGCTATGGCGTATGGTCCTTGCTTGGTCTCCAGCAGATCCTGTGCATTGTGTTGGATGTATGGGGACTGGGGTGCCAGGGTGATGGTGATGTCCAAGACAGGTGTGGGGGACTTGGATGTGGCTGGCTGTGAGACTCCTCTGACTCTGGTGGTTGTTGGTTGGGGTGTGCCAGGGGCCAACAGGTGAAGCAAATCCAGCACCTTGGTGTGGGGTGGGATGATGGTTGTCCGCTATCTTGGTGCCATACGCCTGTTAGGCGATGATGGTCAGGATGCGTAGGATGGTTGTCCCTTTCAGCCTGTAGTGGACAGTAAGGCAGGTGCATTTCCTGGGGGGCCGCTGTCTTTGTCTGCGCTGCCTCCGTGGTGGTCCGGGGGGGCTGTTCCGGGTGGGGTCCTGTGGGGTTGGCAGTAGGTGTTGTGGCCCTCTTGGGTTTCCAGGCTACATGATGAGTGGCTCCATGGCATCTGTTGCCCTTCCGATGATGCCCTCGGCTGTACTACCTTTTGTGGTGCAGGCTGCCATCCGACTTTAAACCAGATCAGAGCAGGTGTTAATTTTCTGCTGCTAACGCGCCTTATTGCAAGTTTTGTGTTCTTATCGTGGTTCTAGCTGGTTGTTGAGAATGTTGATTTGTTGTGTTGTTGCGGCTTTTTGCACGGGAACGCCTACTCTGCATCTCATTAGCAATAGTTGCGGGGGTCCTCTGTGGTGATGTTTTTTGCAGCTGCTATCGCGAGTAAACTGGTCCTGTGGGCTTTTAACACCACCTTGTGAATGGGGAGGTAAATTTATTACGACTTTGGCTGCATTAAAGTGCCATTAATTCGGCAATAGCTCCTTGTGAATATGCTCATAAGTTCTAGTCCCGGTGTCAACACAAAATTGTGTGATTTTAGGCGAATAATGTACACTTCTATACTCTCACATACAAAAGTCAGACTGAATTGGAATTTCTAGATGTATGAGTAAAAGTTGAAGGGGATTCCATACAAACTAGTTTACACAGAAAGGAGACTGAAGGAAATAGCATCTTGCATGCTAAGAGTCATCAACCACAGAACTTAGAATTGAGAATCCCCTTTGGTGAGATGTTGCGTGTAAAACGTGATTGCAGTTCTAGTTTTGCATTTGAAAGGGAACAAACTATAATGATTACAAAATTCACAGTCAGGGGTTACCCCCAGAAAGTCCTGAGGGCTCCCAGTGAGAAGGTAGCAAAGTAGCCCACTTTCTGTAGTCCCTTTGTATCTGGCATAGGGCCTGCCCTATCGTTACCTTAGCTCGTTGTACCACCTTTTTGATCATTCCCATGAACCTATCTGCCATCCCATTTGCTTGTGGCCATAGAGGTGTTAGTGTCCGATGACGGATCCCTAGGTACTCCATGAATTTCCTGAACTCTTCTCCTGTGGGCCATTGTCAGTCTTTAGCGTTTGCGGAGAGCCCCATGCTGCAAAAACATCATCCATGACTGGCAGTGTTGCATTTGCCGACGTTGACGCCACTGGTCTTACGATTGGAAATCTGGAGAATTCGTCTATAATCACCAACAGGTAGCTTCCTGTCTCCATGGGCCCATAGAAGTCGGCTGCCAATTTGGTCCACACTGCTTTCGGTAGTTCAGACATCTGTAGCGGCTCCGGCTTGGGCGGCTGCCCCATCACTTGGCAGATGTGGCACTGCGTGACAGTTGCTTCAACCATGCTGTCTAGTCCCGGGAACCACACTTTTTCCCGTAGCATTTTCTTGGTTGCTACTATTCCTCGGTGTGATTCATGCGCCAGGTCTATCATCCGTCTCCTCAGTGCTCGGGGCATCACTATTCTTGTGCCTCTCATCATTATGCCATTTTCGGTCTCTGAGAGCTCTTCATGGATCTTCTTGAATGCCTGTAGTTCCTCTTTTATCACTCCTTCTTCCAAGATGCTGTTATTGTTTACATGCCTCCACCTTTGTTGTCTTGTCACCTTCTGGATTGTTTGCATGGTGGGGTCTCATTTCGTTTCTTGTTCCTGTTCGTCCATCGTTATTGATGCCGGCGTGTTGTGCTTCAGTATGAAATTCAGGTATTCCTCCGCCATTGTGGTTGCCTCAACTGCATGTGGCAGAGGATGTCTTGATACGTAGTCAGCCGGGTTGTGTTCCTTTCCTGGTTTGTGTATTATTTTGAAATTGTAGTCCATTAGCCCCACCTCTCTATTCGGGGCGGTATTTTTGCATTGGAATTTCCATAGATCGTTATTAGTGCTTGGTGATCTGTGATTATTGTGAAGGGTTTCCCATAAATAAAAATGTGATAATGTTCTCATGCCCATACTACTGCCAGACACTCTTTCTCTGGTTGAGAATATGCTCTTTCAATGTCTGATAGGCTCTTGCTTCAATAAGCCACTACACACCTTGGTGAGTCCTTGCCTGGTCTGTATTGTGCCAGTATTGCCCCAACCCCACTGGGCTGGCATCCACCGTCAATTCGGTGCAGAGCAGCGGATCAAAGTACGCCAGGTGATCGACTGCGGTCACTGCATGCCTGATCTCTTCAAATGCTTTACTGCATTCTTCTGTCCATGCAAAGGTCTGGCCTTGTTTTGTTAGTTCTCGCAGGGGTGCGCTCACTGTGGCAAAGTCCTTTATGTACCTTGCGCAGTAGCTATCAAGGCCAAGAAATGACCTCACTTCTGCAACGTCGCTTGGCTGTCTTGCTTTCTCTAGCGTGTCCACTTTGCTGCGATCTGGTCGCATTCCTTTTTTGGAGAAGATGTGGCCAAAGAATGCCAGTTCTTCTCGTCCCAGTTCACACTTGTCCTCATTTAGCGTGAACCCCACCTGCTCTAATTGGGAACACACCTCTCGCAGGGCCTTATCATGATCCTCATCTGACTTGCCGAACACCAGGATGTCGTCACTGTCGTTCAGACTATTTTTCACTGGCCTTATTACTTGCCTTATTGTTTCTTGAAATATTTCGGCCGCTGACGATATTCCGAAACTCAGACGTTTGTATCGGAAAAGACCAAGGTGCGTGGAAAACGTCGTGATATATCTGGACTGAGGGTCTAGTTCTAGCTGGTGATATCCCTTGCACAGGTCCAGTTTGGAGAAACGTCTTATGCCTGTCAGGCAACTGATCATATCATAAAGGTAAGGTCCAGGGTGTCTTTCGCGTTCAAATGCTGTGTTCAGTACTCTCATGTCGACACAGATGCGAATCTTGGACGTGCTTTTCTTCGGCACTGCCACTATTGGTGACACCCAGGGTGTCGGTCCTTCAGCTGGTTCTATGATGTCCTGTTTGAGCAGCGCTTAGATCTCTTCTTCTACTTGCGGTTGCAGGTGTATTGGCACTTGCTGGTGGTGTTGAGCTACTGGTCTTACTGCTTCGTCGATGTGCAGTGTTATTTGGCGGCCCTTTAGCTTCCCTAGTCCCTGCAATAGCTTGGGATATTCTTTCAGGATGCTTTTCTTCTCTGACATGCTGTATGTCATTTCGAGGAGGCCCATCACCTGGGCGGTGACATTGCTCAGTAGGCACGGTGCTGGAATGTCACCTTTCAGCACGTGAATTTCTTATTTTATGGTGTGGCCTTTGTATGTCAGATTCTCTGTGAACTTGCCCATGTTGGTCACTGGTTTTCTTGACCCCCATGTGAATACCTCGACCCTTGACGGCGTCAACACTGGTTTCGCTTCCATGTTCTCATATTCCGACACACACATGATGTTACATGTCGCGCCGCCGTCTAGCACAAACCGTGCTTTCTGTGGTCCCACTTCTATGGTCACAGACTCCGTCATTTTTATTGTGTTTTTGTTCACGAGGCGGATGCTTTCTTGGCTTCTGCCTTCATCGTTGGGCATGACAGCAGTGTCTGACATGAGGTGTAATCGTTCCACCTTTTCTTCTTCCCCTTCTTCTCCTGACTCTATCGAGGAGCTCCTGTTTGCTGTTTCCACATGTCTGACATGTCTGCTCGCCGTCATCCGTGATCCTCCCAATCTTCCTCTTTTGCTTCTGATCTGCAGTCCCTGGCATGCACTGGCAAAGTGGTTGCTTCTGTTACATTTCCTGCATGTTTAGCCCATTGCCGGGCAACGTGCCTCGGTGTGGAAACTTAAGCCCACATCTGTAGCAGGTTGATTCAGGTTGCTTCTTTGTCTTTTGTCCATTGGGCCCTTTTTTCCAGCTGCTTGTGCGGTTGCTCTCTGCCATGCGGTGTGCCTGTTCGACTCACCGTTCTTTCCCCCACTCCATTTGTTTTGCTTGAACTGTCGCTCTTGCCCCAGCCCTTGCTAATGACAAGATCTTCTCCAGGGAGGTTGGTTCCTTCAGGATTCTCGCACGGAAGTCCGTGTCATGGCATCCTTCGATGATGCGTAGGCGAATCGCTTGTCCGTTGTCGTACTTGTCGAATTCGCAGTGAGTAACTAGTTTCCGCAGTCGCATCTCAAAATCATCTAGCGATTCATCCGTATGCTGAAAGCCTATGGTGAACGTGTATCGCTCAAAATCAATGTTCCTCTGCGGATCAAATTTGTTTGTTAGGCACTTTATCAGTCCTTTGTACGTCGCTGTCTCGCCTTCTGGTAGGGTCACTAATAGATCGTCTACTTCATCCCCCACTAGGTTGAGGAACAGACCCAGTTGTTTGGCCTCTGTCACATCTGTGGCTTCCACGTATCTCTTGAATCTCCTAACCCAACGCTCCCATCTTATTCACCCTTGCGGTTCTGAGAGGTTGAATGGGAGAGGTCTACGATACTGGGCTCTGTCTTTCGCTCCTTTGCTCTGTCATCTTTGTTTTTCTTTGTTTTTCTTTTTTTGTCTTTTGTTTGTGAGTACGTTTGTCTTCTATTTTCCTTTTACTTCACTATTTGTCTTCTTTGCATCTCTTTGTGCTTCCTTTTTATGTCTATCTGTCCTTTTGTTCTGTGAATCCTTTGTCTTTACACTGCCTTGTGCTTGTTTTTTTCTTCATTATTGTCTTCTATTTTCCTTTTTGCTTCACTGTTTCCTCCTTTGCATCTTTGTGCTTCCTTTTTAGGTCTCGCCTCTCAATGCGCATGCGCATTGAGCGGAGCAAGACTATAGGGGCTTAAACATACCTTACCTAGACTGGCGATTTGATGCTGTGCCCGTGCGCTTTTAGGTCAATGCGCAAGCGCATTGACCTAAAATGCGCGTGCACAGCATCAAACCGCCAGCCATCTGTTGCCCAGCTTGGTGCCGCTCCACCCCCTGCCGGATCAAAGGCTTTCACGGCCGGCCGGCCGTGCTTTCAGTTTCATGCCAGATCAAAGGCTTTCACGGCCGGCCGGCCGTGCTTTCAGTTTCACGGCCTGTCTCCTTATTTAACTTGTTTAACTTGTTTTCTGTGCATTACTTTTGCGCCTGCTCATGTTACAAAACTTCGAATGTAACAAGGCAATTTTTACAGTAGGGAAGATCTGGGCATCTTTTATCCATGCTTTATTTCCTGTGTCTCTTGGGAGTTGTAGTTCTATTACCGCACTCACATGTCTACCAAGTTCGGCACAGAGACCAATTTAGATTGGAAGAGCTGCGTACGCATGAACCCGGCAAAGTAAGCGCTGACGGACGACACTGCAATGGCAGAGTTTTGCCTGAAACAACTTCTCCATTAGAAACAGTTCTTAACCCTGGTGATTCTCATTTATTACCAAGATTAAATTTCATATGCATGCTTAATGATATCCCATCTTCCAAACCAACATTGCCAGTCTTCTTGACCCACGTAATCTCAACACATTATGCATTTCGGTATGTTGTTACTCAGTTCCAAGGGGCATTCCATTTTAAATGAATGCAGTTACCCGAAAGAAAGGCCAATATTGCCTTTAATTTTCGAGGGGTCACTAAAATGCAAAAGTTTTTCCATTGTACCTATTGCGACTTTGTCTCAATGTTATCTTCTCGAGCTCCATCTCTTTTATTTTATTTATTTATTTGATTTGTATAGCACACTATAACCCTGAGGTCTCTAAGCGCTTTGAAAGGGTCCGCTAGGCGATTTGAAAGGATATGGCTGGATTCAGATTAAGGACGTTCCCAAGCTTGCTGAAAAAGCAACGTTTTTAATTTCTTCCGAAAAGACATTAGCTTAGTGTCTTTCCGCAGTTCCAATGGCAATTTATTCCACAGAGCTGGAAGAGTATTAGAGAAGGCCCGACCTCCCACAGTAGTCAGTCTACAGCGTGGCTGGACCAGGAGGAAGGCTTCTGAGGATCTAAGCAACCTTCCCGGTCTATAGGGAAGCAAACGTGATTTCATATAATTAGGAGCCCTGCCATAGAGCACCTTATGGACAATACACAGCCCCTTGAACATCAGCCTCTGCTTGACTGGCAGCCAATGTAGTTCGCGCAAGAGGGGGGATGCATGAGTGTTCCTTGGTTATTTAAAAATAAGTCTCGCGGCATCGTTCATCACGATCTGCATTCTGTTTAGGAGTTTTTGTGGTAGTCCTATGTACAGTGAATTGCCATAGTCCAACCTGGCTAAAATCAGAGCAGAGACCGCACTCCTCAGAGTAGAGTAGGACAACAGCGAGGAAACTTTCCTAAGTTGTCGGAGGAGACCAACACAGGTTCCCACCACAGCTGTAATTTGTTTTTCCATGGATAGTTTCCCGTCCACATGGATGCCTAAGCTCTTGACCACTGCCGCCGGTACCGGGGGCTTACCCAGCTCCCTGGGCCAAAATTGATCGCTCCATGGGTTGCCAGTGATGGTAATTGGCAACACCTCGGTTTTATCCGGGTTGATTTTTAATGAGTTCCCGGACATCCAATTAGCTGTGCTTCTCAGAATATTTTGCAGTCTCACGGACGCATCCTGACCATCATCCAATTGGATGATGAGTTGGGTGTCATCCGCGTAGTTATACACCTGGCAGTCCATTTGATTGAGCATTAGAATCAGAGGCTGTAGGTATATATTGAACATAAGGGGTGACAGAGCAGACCCTTGCGGTACTCCGCAGGTGATCGGTGTTACGGTGGAAAGTAGGTCACCAAGTTGCACTCTCTGCGTCCTCCCTTGCAGGAAGGATGTAAACCATGCATGTGCTGTGCCCTGAATGCCGAAATCCCTCATCCGCAACAATAGTTGTTCATGACACACGGTATCAAATGCCGCAGAGAGGTCCAACAGCACCAGGGCACCCGGAGTTTTTTTATCTGCCCTGTTCCTTAGCTCATCTACAATTGACAACATAACCAGCTCTGTGCTGTGATTCGCACGAAAACCTGCCTGATTCGGCTCAAGCAACAAGTTGGTTTCCAGGTGTTCTGACAGAGTGGTGAGCACATGTTGCTCCAGTACTTTCGCCAAGAATGGCAGCTGGGATATTGGTCTGAAATTTTTCAGAAATTTTGCGTCTGCCCCTGTTTTCTTTAGCAGGGGGATCAGCCGGGCCTCCTTAAGGGAGGCAGGCACCTTTCCTCCCTGTAAAGATAAATTTAGGAGGCTCAACACATCCTCTTCTATGCCAGGTAGTACCGTTTTAAACACTTTAGGTGGGCACGGATCCAATCTGGAACCCGACTTAACCCGCCCCATAAGAGTGGACAACCTCTCCTTTGTAATCAAGGGTAAGGTAGATAATGGGGTCATCACTAACGTTCTAGCTGGGATATCCAGCGGCGGACAGTCTATCTTAGGGGTCGCCGCAATTTCAGAAACAATATCGGTAATTTTATTATTAAAAAAATCCTGGAATTTTTGACAGTCTTCCCTAGTGAAATCCGACATCTGTTCCTTAGTTTTTCTAAGCTCCGTGAGAACTCGGAAAACTTCTTCCTGGGGATTCGTTGCCGTTGTAATCCTTCCCTCAAAAAACTCGGACTTCCTGGCTATGATCGCCTGTTTATAGACCGTAAGTGCCTGTGTATATCTATGTCGAGAGGCAAGATTATAGTCCTTACGCCAGGCTCTCTCCAGTTTTCGAAGCCCACGTTTCTTCACTCTAAGTGGTTCATTATACCACGGGGCCACTCGTCCTCTATCCACTAGGTTCATCCTGCGGATTGGTGCCACTCGATCCACGACCTTCGAGAGTTTATCCATCAGTTCCCTACAGAGGAGCTCTGGGTTATCAATCTGGTCATTAAAGGGGGGGTAGGTTCGGAGTAGATCTACCATTTTGTCTCCATCGATATTTTTCCACTTCCTGACTGCCTTCCACCCTCCTCTAGTCATTGTGGTTGGTTTGTCCACTAGTAGCTCACCTCTCACTAAGTAATGATCTGACCATACACATGGCTGGGCCGTTACCTCGCCCTGCGCAGGGACTGTCATCCAAACCAAGTCTAGAGTGTGTCCCTTCACATGCGTCGGGCCTTTCACTTGTTGAGCCAGATCCAGAGACACTAGCGCCTCCTCGATCTGGAAGGCCTGACCTACTTTTGGGACCTCTTCCCAATGATAATTGAAGTCGCCCATAATGACTACTTTGTCATATCTCGAGCGGATGTCCTGGGCCAATCTCATAAATAGATCGGGGAATTCTGGCGAAGCCCACGGGGGGCGATATACTAGTAGAATGATCAAGCAGTCTGTCCCCAGCTTAAGCTTGACCCCTATCACTTCCGCGCCAGCCACATTTTCGGCCAAGAACTTTTCACCCGATAGGCGTGAGCTGTACAGAAGTGCCACACCTCCCCCTCTCCTAGCTTCTGTTCGGTTATGGAAGAGTGCCGAAAAGTCAGATGGCAAAGAGGCTATAAGATCCGGCATTGAAGAGTCTTCTAGCCATGTTTCTGTTAATCCAAGAAAGTCTAAGTCTCCTTCTTCCAGAAGAGTAAAGACTTCTAAGTGATGCCGTTGGCGGGAGCGTGTATTAAGAAGGCCATAACGCAGGCTATGGACCTTAGCAGCGGCCTTCAGGCCTGGATTGAAACAGGGGGCTTTCAGTAGTCCCTCCTGCATGAGTCTAGCAACACACCCCTGGCTGATGACAAAATTACCAGAATTGTGTGACTCCAGCTCCGCGCCAGTATAGATGACAGGAGGACCAGGGGTCGTGGCCCCGGGTCCCGTCTGGTCACGGATGGGCATAGATGGGCTCGCCTCTGGCGAGCCTCCGGCGTGCCCACGGCGCGCCCGCTGCGCGCATACGCTGCGCGCTTGCATGGGGCAGGTTTTAAATGGCCTCGAGCGTGCGAGGTCGTTAGGCAACTAGCCTGTCAACAAAGATGGCGTCGCGACACGGCGCTTCCTCCCCCAAGATGGCTCCCGCCCCAAGGGTGTCGACTAAAGACCCGCTCAACCGCGGTGTAGATCACTATTAAAGTGCAAGTATGTCCTACCAGCCCGGCAGAATGCAGAGCCCACAAATCAGGTAACAGTTAAATTTTCAAATTTGTCATCCGTATACATTTCAACAACCGTTTTGCCAGGCACGTTAAGCTTAACCAAATACACTCTTCATACATCAACTTGCTGTAAGATTAACAGTGACAGGGCTGCTCCAATTCGCACTAAACTGCAAACGGAATACAGTGTAGCAATCCTGAATCCCTCACCCTCACACCCCCTCACACTCACACCCCCACATGCCCTCACCCTCACACACCACCACTCACCCTCACACCCCCTTACCCTCACACCCCCTTACCCTCACACCCCCTCACCCTCACACCCCCTCACCCTCACACCCCCTCACCCTCACAGCCCCTCACCCTCACATACCATCACTCACCCTCACATACCATCCCTCACCCTCACATACCATCACTCACCCTCACACCCCCTCACCCTCCCTCATCCTCACAACCCCCACACCCCTTCACCCTCACAACCCTCACACCCCCTCACCCCCTCACCCTCACAACCCTCACACCCCCTCACCCTCACACCCCCTTACCCTCACACCCCCTCACCCTCTCACACTCACACCCCCTCACCGTCACATCCCCTCACCCTCACACCCCCTCACCCTCACACCCCCTCACCCTCTCACACTCACACCCCCTCACCGTCACATCCCCTCACCCTCACACCCTCTCACCCCCCTCACCCTCACACCCCCTCACCCTCATACCCCCTCACACCCTCTCACACACTCACACCCTCTCACCCTCACACCCCCTCAGTCACACCCCCTCACCCTCACACACCATCACTCACCCTCACACCCCCTCACCCTCACACACCCTCACCCACCCTCACACACCCTAACACACCCTCACCAGCATAGCATAACAAAACACAGCATAGCATAACAAAACATAGCATAGCATAACAAAACACCGCATAGCATAACAAAAAAAAGCATAGGATAGCAAAACATAGCATTGCCTAACAAAACAAAGCATAGTATAGCAAAACAAAACCTAGCATAACAAAACACAACAAAGCATAGCATAGCATAGCATAACATAAAGCATAGCAAAACAGCATAGTATAACAAAACATAGTATAGCATAACAAAACTCAACAAAAGATAGCAGAACAAAGCATAACGTAACATAACATAACATAACAAAACAAAACAAAGCATAGCATAACAAAACAAAGCATAGCAAAACATAGCATAACAAAACATAGCATAACAAAACACAATACAACATAGCTTAGCATAACACAACAAAGCTTAGCATAGCATAACAAAACAAAGCTTAGCATAGCATAACAAAGCATAGCATAACAAAGCATAGCATAGCATAACAAAGCATAGCATAGCAAAACAAAACATAGCATAGCAAAACAAAGCATAACATATTAAAACGCAACAAAGCATAGCATAACAAAACATAGCATAACATAGCATAGCATAACAAAACATAGCATAGCAAAACATAGCATAGCATACCAAAACATAGCATAGCAAAACAAAGCATAGGATAGCATAACAAAGCATAGGATAGCATAACAACGCATAACAAAGCATAACAAAACATAGCATAGCATAACAAAACAAAGCATAGGATGGCAAAACTAAACCTAGTATAGCAAAACAAAACATAACATAACATAACAACACATAGCAAACCACAACAAAACATAGCATAGCAAAACACAACATAGCATAATAAAACACAACTAAATGTAGCACAGCGTAACAAAACATAGTATCGCATAACAAAGCATCGCATAGCAAAACATAGCATAGCCTAACAAAACACAGCATAGCATAACAAATCAAAGCATAGGGTAGCAAAACATAGCATAGCATAACAAAACAAAACATAGGATAGCAAAACAAAACATAGCATAGCATACAGCATCATTCAGCACCACCACAGCATCACTGATTCAAATATGTGCTCTCAATGTTTCAAGCTTTATTACAAATGTCACAAAAAAATGTTAATATTTCACTTCTGTTCTTGAATTTTCATCACAATAAAATACACAAAAGTTATTTTCAAAAGTTTAAGCTATTGCCATTATAAATTACAATCACTTTTATTTAAGTATTAATTATTTGAAAAAATTAAAAGCCATTGTTATTTGTAATATCAATACATCTAAGTCACGTAAACACAAAACATGTTGCATTACAAATGCTATAGGTGTCACATTCGCGAAAGTTATAACTATTGGCATTGTAAATGACAAAGCTATCAATTTAGCTATTTTAAAAACCAACACATAAATAAAATAATTGTCATTTACAAGACCAATAGCTCCAACTTTTCTAATGCGAGACCTATTGCATTTCCAATGCTTATTTATATGTCTTTGTCCTTTTGTTCTGTGAATCCTTTGCAATGCCTTGTGCTTGTTTTACTTTGTTTCAGTACTCTTCTCTGCACTTTTCCTTCTTTTCCTTATTCTGCCTGACTTTAACACCTTCAACGCTCATGACGAGCTGAGCTCGCCATGAGCCACGGCGCTCCGGTGCTCATGACGAGCTCAGCTCGTCATGGCCCGTAGAACGCTCAGTTGCGGGGAGAATACCCCCGCTGTGCTGAGCGTTCCACGGGAGCCAATGCACCTGTGACGAGCTCAGCTCGTCATGAGCACCGGAGCACCGAAGCTCATGACGAGCTGAGCTCGTCATGAGCATGGGGGCACTGTGTGAGCCCCCTCCCCCCAGCACAGCAGGGGAATAACCCCCACAGCGAAGGGGCTAAAATGGCCGCCAAGACTCTCAGCTCCCCTATTGGTTGGTTTTGCCTGACTTCAAAATGGCCACGGAGACGCTTGCGAGACTTCGGGGCCAATCCGAGCGTTGCCTGGTTTTAAGATGGCCGCTCGATTTTCTCTAGCAGTTATTGGTTGCTCTGCCTGGCTTCAATATGGCCGCTCTCGCTCCCGCTGCCGGTCGGGAAGATGGCCGACTGGTAGGAGCTCAAAGGAAGAGCTCCGAATGCTGGGGATCACCTTCGGGTCTTTATCCCCGTTTAGTGGCAGCCCCCTACCTGGACAGACCATCCGAGAGTACCTGGATTAATTAGAATAACCACAGTTATTTCCTTCAGCCGTTTTTGCCGCCTGTGCTCGGAGCGAGCCTCCCAGGGACGCGGGCCTCCCCCACAGCTCTCTGCCCAAAGTTATCGAGCCCTCAGACTTCTGAGGACAGGGCTCAGCACCCGGGACTGCTAATCTGGCCCCAAGTAATTCCGAAGCGCATCGCCGGGATCTGGAATCGAGCTGCGGCCGCTTACAAAGACATCACGCCCTCGGACTTTTCCTGAATGAAGAGGACAAAGCCCGGAACCCTGCCCCCCCTCAGCAGTTAGATGCACATCACTGGATCGAGGATTGAGCTACAACGATGATCGTCGCAGCAGGAGGGGCAATTCGTTGAGGCTGCCGGCTCGCTGCTAGTGAAGCGGCATCCTGCCCGCACCATTGCAGTGCCCACACCATTGGATCATTTCCGCAGCAGCGGAGACTTCGCAGATGGACCGCGGATGCAGCAGACCTCCGATAGAGACGCCGAGAAAACAAGTAAGCCTTATGCGCCCCGCCCTTTCGAGATCATTACTTTTCTGATGCCTACCACATCTCGCTCAGAGAGGGCTGCGCACCGCTGCTCTCTACGCCACAACGAGCTGCTCTCCCGGTAACTGACCTCTAAATCTATCGGCGCCTCGTGCCACCCCATCAGGAACTGTTCACTGCTCACTTTGCTCATTATCCACCCATCATCAACTGCCGGTTTCCAGGGACATCACCGACTGCAATGTAAAGACTAAAACTACCGGCTTCTGTGACTCTTATTTAAGCAAACCACTAGGGCTTAGCTTTGAAATGTTCCTCATATTCTCCCTGAAAGGGAGTTTCCATGATTCATTTCCTTCGTTTCTGCCCAAAATGGCCAAGCCGTAAAATTTACTGATAACAGCTCACCCCTAGCCCCTGGTCAGTCCCAACTTCTTCCTTGTTTTGCAAAGTATAACAACAGAAATAGGACTTCTCCCCCCACCACCTCCTTCCTACTATCAAAACAGGACTCCCCGCCCCCTCCCACATTGCTGGCCTACTCATGAGTATGGAAATAGGACTCATCTCCTCACCCCAGGAAGGTGCTAGACAGTGAGATAGGACATCTCCCCCTACTCATCGGAATGGAAATAGAACTCATCTCCCCACTCCACGAAGATTCTAGACAGTGAGATAGGACAACTCCTCCTCACTTTCTCGCAGAAACTGACAAAGGACCAACCAGCCACTACCTCCTCCCCCCATGATGTCGGCCATCTTGGACTAGTCTCTAACTTTTCTCAGCAGGCAATCTTAGAACATTCTCATCAGCTGCTAGCTCCCCAAATAACCACTGTCTTTCCTCCCTAGTTCATCGTACCTCCTCAACGAGTATTGATTAGGCTTAGGACAGCCCCCCCGCAGGTAGCCCAATCACAATCAGGTTCACACCAGCTCCCTCCTCACCTTTATAGTTCTACACATTCACATTACCTCACGATTCTCACCATTGAGATCACCGGCACCCACACATACACAATCAACTACCCCCCCAAGCTCTCAAAAAAATCTGCCAAAACCTTCAAGCACAACTTTCTGAAATCCCACCCAGAAACCCCTATTTCTCTCCTCGTAATGGTCACACGACCACCAACATCATCTTCTACACCAAACGCAGAGCACAATGGAGGAAAGCCTTCCTAGCCGTACTCACAGTCTCCTCTACTAGGAAATCCACTCATGGTCTTCTGTTGCATATTATTCCATCACAACTCTTCCAAGCGACAGCCACCATCACTATCTACAATAATGGTATTATTCTCACCCAGTCTACGGATCGTAGCCTTAACCTATTTGACAGCATATTCCTCATCATTAAAAAGCAGGCGGCCAATCCACTGACCCCTCCCCAACCTACCGCCTCTCTCAACACCCAATACATTGCCTCCTCCACCCAGTCCCACACTACCCCACCCCCAACCTTCCTGACTCCAGGACGCCCAGAGCCGCCTGCCACCCTCGACCCTACTACCTCACCCTACAACACGCATCCCATCTCTCCACCTAACCACCCCCCTGCTATCACCTCCTCACCGCCTCTCATATCCATCCCCCTCCACAATCTCCAACCCGCCTCCTCTCTCTTCCAGCCCCCCTCCTCTATCTCCACCTCCCCTCCTTTTATATCCAGTCCGCCCTCCCCCTACCTTATCCCCCTCTCACTCCTAGCCCCCCTCCCCCTTGCTCACCACCACCTACTCAACTCCCTACTCTCCCACCCCCAGACCTCCTGACCCCTGGATGCCCAGAACTCCATGCCAGCCTCAGGCCTCTCATCCCACCCTTCAACATACATCTCCTCTCCCCACATAGCCCCACTCCTATGTCACCACCCCTCCCCCCTCACATCTAGCCCCCCAGTCTATCACCATCCCCCCGCTTCCTACATCTAACACACCCCCATCCTGCCACATCCCCTCCCGGCAGCCCCCACAACCACCTCCTCTACTCCTCTCACACCACCAACACCCCCCCTCTCTTCACCACCACGACGCTTCCTACATCTAGCACACCCCCATCCTGCCACATCCCCTCCCGGCAGCCCCCACACCCCCCTCCTCTCACACCTAATCCCCACTCATCCTCTCACAGCACCACCCTCCTCCCAACTCACCCTACATTGCCACCCTGCTCTCCTTCTCCTTCACAGTCACCCTCTGGCCCCCATCCTCCCATAACACTCCTAGCCCCCCCCTCTGGATCCAGTTCGAGCCCCCCGCCCTCCTTTAACACCCTCCCCTACCCTGTCTCTCCCCCCGCAACCCCCCAAGATAGTCACCTATGAGGCGCTCTGCTCAGCATCCTTAACCTTGTTCCCATATCAGCACGTGGCCTGTTCCTAGACCGTTGCGCCTGCACCCCCCAGTTCACACCACTGCCATGTGACTGACAGTTTTACCAGAATAATCCAGGTCACCAAGAATGCAATGTTTAAGTCCCACACTTTTCATTTACAAAGCACTAGTGTTCGCAGGTGTCTTACTTTAATTGGAGTGACTCGGAACTACAATTCCCAGAATGTATTACGTTTTTGAAATAAAATACAGGACAAGAGTGTTGCATGTTTGATACCATGAAATCACCAGGTAACTCTTCCTTACATAGCTGACCACTTACATAAAGGTCAGCTTATGGTCTCTGCAAGTAATTCTGCCTAGGGCGAGATGGCTTCGAGAGGCACAGCCAAGAGGAACGGATACCAGGAGGAACTACTACAAATCCTCCAAGAAAAGGCAAATACAGCAAACCTAAAACTGATGACTGATGTAGAAACGGGTATGTCAAGAAACGTTTAGATTTATTAATAAATACACCTACACCTCAGCTTCACTTGTCTTTACAATAAGCACATGTCGGGGTTGTGGTGTCTTGGACTTTCCTTTACACAAGTCATGTTGTGGTGTCTTGGGCTTTTCTTTCCACAAGTCGTTTTGAGGTGTCTTGGAATTTCCTTTCCATGAGTCATGTTGTGGTGTCTTGGACTTTCCTTTCCATGAGTCATGTTGTGGTGTCTTGGCTTTCCTTTAAACAAGTCATGTTGTGGTGTCTTCGACGTTCCTTTACACAAGACATTTTGTGGCGCCTTGGCTTGCCTTTTCATGAGTAACGTTGTGGTGTCTTGGCTTTCCATTACACAAGTCATGTTGTGGTGTCTTGGCTTTCCTTTACACAAGTCATGTTGTGTTGTCTTGAACTATCCGTTACACAAGTCATGTTATGGTGTCTTGGTCTTTCCTTTACAGCATTCATGTTGTGTTGTCTTGGACTTTCCTTACCACAAGTCATGGTGTGGTGTCTTGGCCTTTCCTTTACACGAGTCCTTTTTTGTTGTCTTGGACTATTCATTTACATTAGCCATGTTGTGGTGTCTTCAGCTTTCCATGAGTTATGTTGTGGTATCTTGGACTTTCCTCTGCACAATTCATGTTGTGGTGTCTTGGCTTTCCTTTACTCGAGTCATGTTGTGTTGTCTTGATCTTCCTTTTCCACAATTCATGTTGTGATGTCTTGGGTTTCTTTTACACAATTCATGTTGTGGTGCCTTGGGCTTTCCTTTACACAAGTCATGTTGCGATGTCTTGGCTTTCCTTCACTCAAGTCATGTTGTGGTGTTTTGGCTTTCCTTTACACAAGTCATGGTGTGGTGTCTTGGCTTTCCTTTACTCAAGTCATGTTGTGGTGTTTTGTCTTTCCTTTACACAAGTCATGTTGTGGTGTCTTGGCTTTCCTTTACTCAAGTCATGTTGTGGTGTTTTGGCTTTCCTTTACACAAGTCATGTTGCGATGTCTTGGCTTTCTTTTACTCAAGTCATGTTGTGGTCTTTTGGCTTTCCTTTACTCAAGTCATGTTGTGGTGTTTTGGCTTTCCTTTACACAAGTAATGTTGTGGTGTCTTGCTCTTTCCGTTCAAGGAGTCAGAGAGAGTAAGAGAACAGAGTAAGGCCTTAAGAATGTCTGCTTATTCTGTGTTCTGTAAACTCAAATCAGCACGTCCTTTCCTCTTCTATTGTTGTTAACGCTGACATTAGCAATGATTTATCTGAACTTTGTCCACATTATAAGAAAGTCTGGCAGCAAGTCTCGTTTACCCAGAAAGCCTGTCTCTGTTTTGCATACAATCAAAGGTTCATATTCTGAACTTTTGACTAAATCAGTGCATGAAAATAAAGACAAATCAAAAATAGAGCTGAGCCCAGAACTTTAATAAATAGTGGACATTGATAGCTAGGCGGATTACACATTTTGGCTCACACCCTACCTGTAAAAGAGTATGTATTCTTGTGATATATATACCTGTTTTGCTACACTGTTTCTTAGCCCGGATGAACCTCAGTGGTCTGGGGTGCAGGCTTCAAACCTCTAGCTGTCTAGCGACAGAGTGGTTAAATTCCACCTTCTGGGCGAGGCAGCTTTTGTGATGGGCTGCCCATTGTCAGGGTAACTAATACATTTTTTTTGTCAATTCTGTTCATGTTCACAACTTGTAGCAGACAATATTTGGTAAGTACATTTTCAGCAGCCCAGCCGACACATGTTTTCTTCTGTGTTTTCAAGGCCACGTCACCATTTAAGATCAAAGAGTAACCAAGATAATTACTTGTTAAATAGTAGCCAGCGCTCTGAGGGGCGATTCATCTGGGCAAGTCATGAAAGTAAGGGTATGCATTAAACACAGTGTAGATTGGAGAATCTGAGATTAATAATCTGAGAGATTGGAAAGAGATAGTGTCCGATACTAATGAAATGAAGGCAGTGACGTTCATCAATGGAATGAGGGTATCACATTTGACAACATCAAAGTAAATGGTTATCTATCTGCTCCCGTAGATCCCCCCGGTACTGAGGAAGGACGACTGAACCCCATCCTCAGTCCACGAAGTAGGCTTTTTGTGGGCACTTAACTTCTTTGTTGCAGACTTTGCTCACAGATCTTGGAGTCTCACAGTCTTTCTGTGCACCCAATATAAACAAATGAATAAATAAATACATGAATGCATATGTATAATGAAGCATGCAAAATGAGTTTGACTCTAGGCTATCCCATTTTTGGGGCCAGATAATGGAACCTGAGGCACAACGACATAAAGCAATATCCTCAGGGTTATACCATTCCATCACATTTGGAAACTAGGATTAAAAAGACCTTTTGTACAACAAAATATCTAACATCCTCGCCTCGTCATCTCATGTGGAGTGATCCAACAGAGCAAAAAATATGTTGCAGCATAACCTGATTAATAGAGTGTTTTAAATCTTCTGACCGCCTCTGCCCTCCTCCACTGTTGGGGTGCCACTCTTTTCCCCTTTCCCCCCGAGTTCAATCAGAGGTCACAGAGCCCGGCTGTCACTGCATAGAGGCGCTCTGCTCAGCATCCTCAACCTTGTTCCAACATCAGCACTTGGCCTGTTCCTAGTCCGTTGCACCTGCACCCCCCAGTTGACACCACTGCCAAGTGACTGACAGTTTTATCAGAGTGATCCAGGTCACCAAGAATGCAATGTTTAAATCCCACACTTTTGATTTACAAAGCACTAGTGTTCGCAGGTGTCTTACTTCAATTGAAGTGACTCGGAACTGCAATTCCCAGAAGGTATTAGGTTATTTAAATAAAATACAGGACAAGAGTGTTGCATGTTTGATACCATGAAATCACCAGGTAACTCTTCCTTACATAGTGACCACTTACATAAAGGTCAGCCTATGGTCTCTGCAAGTAATTCTGCCTAGAGCGAGAATACTTCGAGAGGCATATCCAAGAGGAACGGTTACCAGGAGGAACTCCTACAAATCCTCTAATAAAAGGCAAATACAGCAAACCTAAAACTGATGCCTGATGTAGAAACGGGTATGTCAAGAAACGTTTAGATTTATTAATAAATACACCTACACCTCAGCTTCACTTGTCTTTACAATTAGCACATGTCGGGGATGTGGTGTCTTGGACTTTCCTTTACACAAGTCATGTTGTGGTGTCTTGGGCTTTTCTTTCCACAAGTTGTTTTGAGGTGTCTTGGAATTTCCTTTCCATGAGTCATGTTGTGGTGTCTTGGACTTTCCTTTCCATGAGTCATGTTGTGGTGTCTTGGCTTTCCTTTACATAAGTCATGTTGTGGTGTCTTCTACTTTCCTTTACACAAGACATTTTGTGGCTTCTTGGCTTTCCTTTACACGAGTCATGTTGTGGTGCTATGGCTTTCCTTTACACAAGTCATGTTGTGGTGCCTTGGCTTGCCTTTTCATGAGTCACGTTGTGGTGTCTTGGCTTTCCTTTAAACTAGTCATGTTGTGGTGTCTTGACTTTCCTTTACACAAGTCATGTTGTGGTGTCTTGGCTTTCTTTTACTCAAGTCATGTTGTGATGTTTTAGCTTTCCTTTACACAAGTCATGTTGCGATGTCTTGGCTTTCCTTTACTCAAGTCATGTTGTGGTGTTTTGGCTTTCCTTTACACAAGTCATGTTGTGGTGTCTTGGCTTTCCTTTACTCATGTCATATTGTGATGTTTTGGCTTTCCTTTACACAATCGTGTTGTGGTGTCTTGCTCTTTCCGTTCAAGGAGTCAGAGAGAGTGAGAGAACAGAGTAAGGCTTTAAGAATGTCTGTTTATTTTGTGTTCAGTAAACTCAAATCAGCACGGCCTTTCCTCTTCTATTGTTGTTAACGCTGACATTAGCAATGATTTATCTGAACTTTGTCCACATTATAAGAAAGTCTGGCAGCAAGTCTCGTTTACCCAGAAAGCCTGTCTCTGTTTTGCCTACAATCAAAGGTTCATATTCTGAACTTTTGACTAAAACAGTGCATGAAAATAAAGACAAATCAAAAATAGAGCTGAGCCCAGAACTTCAATAAATAGTGGACTTTGATAGCTAGGCGGATTACACATTTTGGCTCACACCCTACCTGTAAAAGAGTATGTATTCTTGTGATATATATACCTGTTTTGCTACATTGTTTCTTTGCCCGGATGAACCTCAGTGGTCTGGGGTGCAGGCTTCAAACCTGTAGCTGTCTAGCGACAGAGTGGTTCAATTCCACCTTCTGGGCGAGGCAGCTTTTGTGTTGGGCTGCCCATTGTCAGGGTAACTAATACATGTTTTTTCGTCAATTCTGTTCATGTTCACAACTTGTAGCCGACAATATTTGGTAACTACATTTTCAGCAGCCCAGCCGACACGTGTTTTCTTCTGTGTTTTCAAGGCCACGTCACCATTTAAGATCAAAGAGTAACCGAGAGAATTACTTGTTAAATAGTAGCCAGCGTTCTGAGGGGTGATTCATCTGGGCACCCCAGCAAGTCATGAAAGGAAGGGTATGCATTAAACACAGTGTAGATTGGAGAATCTGACATTAATAATCTGAGAGATTGGGAAGAGATAGTGTCCGATACTAATGAAATGAAGGCAGTGATGTTCATCAATGGAATGAGGGTATCACATTTGAGAAAATCAAAGTGAATGGTCATCTATCTGCTCCCGTAGATGCCCCCGGTACTGAGGAAGGACCACTGAACCCCATCCTCAGTCCACAGAGTATGCTTTTTGTGGGCACTTCACTTCTTTGTTGCAGACTTTGCGCACAGATCTTGGAGTCTCACAGTCTTTCTGTGCACCCAATATAAACAAATGAATAAATAAATACATGAATGCATATGTATAATAAGGCATGCAAAATAAGTTTGCCTCTAGGCTATCCCATTTTTGGGGCCAGATAATGGACCTTGAGGCACAACGACATAAAGTGATATCCTCAGGAATATACCATTCCATCACATTAGGAAACTAGGATTAAAGAGACCTTTTGTACAACAAAAAATCTAACATCCTCACCTCGTCCTGTCATCTGGAGTGATCCAGCAGAACAAAAAATATGTTGCAGCATAACCTGATTAATAGAGTGTTTTAAATCTTCTGACCGCCTCTGCCCTCCTCCACTGTTGGGGTGCCACCCTTTTCCCCTTTCCCCCCGAGTTCAATCAGAGGTCACAGAGCCCAGCTGTCACTGCATAGAGGCGCTCGGCTCAGCATCCTCAACCTTGTTCCCACATCAGCACGTGGCCTGTTCCTAGTCCGTTGCACCTGCACCCCCAAGTTCACACCACTGCCGAGTGACTGACAGTTTTATCACAGTGATCCAGGTCACCAAGAATGCAATGTTTAAGTCCCACACTTTTCATTTACAAAGCACTAGTGTTCGCAGGTGTCTTACTTCAATTGAAGTGACTCGGAACTGCAATTCCCAGAATGTATTAGGTTATTTAAATAAAATACAGGACAAGAGTGTTGCATGTTTGATACCATGAAATCACCAGGTAACTCTTCCTAACATAGTGACCACGTACATAAAGGTCAGCCTATGGTCTCTGCAAGTAATTCTGCCTAGGGCGAGAATACTTCGAGAGGCATAGCCAAGAGGAACGGTTACCAGGAGGAACTCCTACAAATCCTCCAATAAAAGGCAAATACAGCAAACCTAAAACTGATGCCTGATGTAGAAACGGGTATGTCAAGAAACGTTTAGATTTATTAATAAATACACCTACACCTCAGCTTCACTTGTCTTTACAATTAGCACATGTCGGGGTTGTGGTGTCTTGGACTTTCCTTTACACAAGTCATGTTGTGGTGTCTTGGGCTTTTCTTTCCACAAGTCGTTTTGAGGTGTCTTGGAATTTCCTTTCCATGAGTCATGTGGTGGTGTCTTGGACTTTCCTTTCCATGAGTCATGTTGTGGTGTCTTGGCTTTCTTTTACATAAGTCATGTTGTGGTGTCTTCTACTTTCCTTTACACAAGACATTTTGTGGCGTCTTGGCTTTCCTTTACACGAGTCATGTTGTGGTGCTATGGCTTTCCTTTACACAAGTCATGTTGTGGTGCCTTGGCTTGCCTTTTCATGAGTCACGTTGTGGTGTCTTGGCTTTCCTTTAAACTAGTCATGTTGTGGTGTCTTGACTTTCCTTTACACAAGTCATGTTGTGGTGTCTTGGCTTTCCTTTACACAAGTCATGTTGTGTTGTCTTGAACTATCCTTTACACAAGTCATGTTGTGGTGTCTTGGCTTTCCTTTACACAAGTCATGTTGTGTTGTCTTGAACTATCCTTTACACAAGTCATGTTATGGGGTCTTTGTCTTTCCTTTACAGCATTCATGTTGTGTTGTCTTGGACTTTCCTTACCACAAGTCATGGTGTGGTGTCTTGGCCTACCTTTACACAAGTCATGTTTTGTTTTCTTGGACTTTTCATTTACACGAGCCATGTTGTGGTGTCTTCAGCTTTCCATGAGTTATGTTGTGGTATCTTGGACTTTCCTTTACACAATTCATGTTGTGGTGTCTTCACTTTCCTTTACATGAGTCATGTTGTGTTTTCTTGATCTTCATTTTACACAATTCATGTTGTGGTGTCTTGGCTTTCGTTTACACAATTCATGTTGTGTTGTCTTATCTTTCTTTTACACAATTCAAGTTGTGGTGCCTTGGGCTTTCCTTTACACAAGTCATGTTGCGATGTCTTGGCTTTCCTTTACTCAAGTCATGTTGTGGTGTTTTGGCTTTCCTTTACTCAAGTCATGTTGTGGTGTGTTGGCTTTCCTTTACACAAGTCATGTTGCGATGTCTTGGCTTTCCTTTACTCAAGTCATGTTGTGGTGTTTTGGCTTTCCTTTACAGAAGTCATGTTGTGGTGTCTTGGCTTTTCTTTACTCAAGTCATATTGTGGTGTTTTGGCTTTCCTTTACACAATCATGTTGTGGTGTCTTGCTCTTTCCGTTCAAGGAGTCAGAGAGAGTGAGAGAACAGAGTAAGGCTTTAAGAATGTCTGTTTATTTTGTGTTCAGTAAACTCAAATCAGCACGGCCTTTCCTCTTCTATTGTTGTTAACGCTGACATTAGCAATGATTTATCTGAACTTTGTCCACATTATAAGAAAGTCTGGCAGCAAGTCTCGTTTACCCAGAAAGCCTGTCTCTGTTTTGCATACAATCAAAGGTTCATATTCTGAACTTTTGACTAAAACAGTGCATGAAAATAAAGACAAATCAAAAATAGAGCTGAGCCCAGAACTTCAATAAATAGTGGACATTGATAGCTAGGCGGATTAAACATTTTGGCTCACATCCTACCTGTAAAAGAGTATGTATTCTTGTGATATATATACCTGTTTTGCTACATTGTTTTTTTGCCCGGATGAACCTCAGTGGTCTGGGGTGCAGGCTTCAAACCTGTAGCTGTCTAGCGACAGAGTGGTTCAATTCCACCTTCTGGGCGAGGCAGCTTTTGTGATGGGCTGCCCATTGTCAGGGTAACTAATACATGTTTTTTTGTCAGTTCTGTTCATGTTCACAACTTGTAGCAGACAATATTTGGTAACTACATTTTCAGCAGCCCTGCCGACACGTGTTTTCTTCTGTGTTTTCAAGGCCACGTCACCATTTAAGATCAAAGAGTAACCGAGAGAATTACTTGTTAAATAGTAGCCAGCGCTCTGAGGGGCGATTCATCTGGGCACCCCAGCAAGTCATGAAAGGAAGGGTATGCATTAAACACAGTCGAGATTGGAGAATCTGACATTAATAATCTGAAATATTGGGAAGAGATAGTGTCTGATACTAATGAAATGAAGGCAGTGATGTTCATCAATGGAATGAAGGTATCACATTTGACAATATCAAAGTAAATGGTCATCTATCTGCTCCCGTAGATGCCCCCGGTACTGAAGAAGGACCACTGAACCCCATCCTCAGTCCACGGAGTAGGCTTTTAGTGGGCACTTTACTTCTTTGTTGCAGACTTTTCTCACAGATCTTGGAGTCTCACAGTCTTTCTGTGCACACAATATAAACAAATGAATACATAAATACATGAATGCATATGTATAATGAAGCATGCAAAATGAGTTTGCCTCAAGGCTATCCCATTTTTGGGGCCAGATAATGGACCCTGAGGCACAACAACATAAAGCGATATCCTCACGGTTATACTATTCCATCACATTTGGAAACTAGGATTAAAAAGTGCTTTTGTACAACAATAAATCCAACATCCTTACCTCGTCCTCTCATCTGGAGTGATCCAGCAGAGCAAAAAAATATGTTGCAGCATAACCTGATTAATAGAGTGTTTTAAATCTTCTGACCGCCTCTGCCCTCCTCCACTGCTGGGGTGCCACCCTTTTCCCCTTTCCCCCCGAGTTCAATCAGAGGTCACAGAGCCCGGCTGTCACTGCATAGAGGCGCTCTGCTCAGCATCGTCAACCTTGTTCCCACATCAGCACGCGGCCTGTTCCTAGTCCGTTGCACCTGCACCCCCCAGTTCATACCACTGCCGAGTGACTGACAGTTTTATCAGAGTAATCCAGGTCACCAAGAATGCAATGTTTAAGTCCCACAATTTTCATTTATAAAGCACTAGTGTTCGCAGGTGTCTTACTTCAATTGAAGTGCCTCGGAACTGCAATTCCCAGAATGTATTAGGTTATTTAAATAAAATACAGGACAAGAGTGTTGCATGTTTGATACCATGAAATCACCAGGTAACTCTTCCTTACATAGTGACCACTTACATAAAGGTCAGCCTATGGTCTCTGCAAGTAATTCTGCCTAGGGCGAGAATACTTCGAGAGGCATAGCCAAGAGTAACGGTTACCAGGAGAAACTCCTACAAATCCTCTAATAAAAGGCAAATACAGCAAACCTAAAACTGATGCCTGATGTAGAAACGGGTATGTCAAGAAACGTTTAGATTTATTAATAAATACACCTACACCTCAGCTTCACTTGTCTTTACAATTAGCACATGTCGGGGTTGTGGTGTCTTGGACTTTCCTTTACACAAGTCATGTTGTGGTGTCTTGGGCTTTTCTTTCCACAAGTCGTTTTGAGGTGTCTTGGAATTTCCTTTCCATGAGTCATGTTGTGGTGTCTTGGACTTTCCTTTCCATGAGTCATGTTGTGGTGTCTTGGCTTTCCTTTACATAAGTCATGTTGTGGTGTCTTCTACTTTCCTTTACACAAGACATTTTGTGGCTTCTTGGCTTTCCTTTACACGAGTAATGTTGTGGTGCTATGGCTTTCCTTTACACAAGTCATGTTGTGGTGCCTTGGCTTGCCTTTTCATGAGTCACGTTGTGGTGTCTTGGCTTTCCTTTAAACTAGTCATGTTGTGGTGTCTTGACTTTCCTTTACACAAGTCATGTTGTGGTGTCTTGGCTTTCCTTTACTCAAGTCATGTTGTGATGCTTTGGCTTTCCTTTACACAAGTCATGTTGCGATGTCTTGGCTTTCCTTTACTCAAGTCATGTTGTGGTGTTTTGGCTTTCCTTTACACAAGTCATGTTGTGGTGTCTTGGCTTTCCTTTACTCATGTCATATTGTGGTGTTTTGGCTTTCCTTTACACAATCATGTTGTGGTGTCTTGCTCTTTCCGTTCAAGGAGTCAGAGAGAGTGAGAGAACAGAGTAAGGCTTTAAGAATGTCTGTTTTTTTTGTGTTCAGTAAACTCAAATCAGCACGGCCTTTCCTCTTCTATTGTTGTTAACGCTGACATTAGCAATGATTTATCTGAACTTTGTCCACATGATAAGAAAGTCTGGCAGCAAGTCTCGTTTACCCAGAAAGCCTGTCTCTGTTTTGCCTACAATCAAAGGTTCATATTCTGAACTTTTGACTAAAACAGTGCATGAAAATAAAGACAAATCAAAAATAGAGCTGAGCCCAGAACTTCAGTAAATAGTGGACTTTGATAGCTAGGCGGATTACACATTTTGGCTCACACCTTACCTGTAAAAGAGTATGTATTCTTGTGATATATATACCTGTTTTGCTACATTGTTTCTTTGCCCGGATGAACCTCAGTGGTCTGGGGTGCAGGCTTCAAACCTGTAGCTGTCTAGCGACAGAGTGGTTCAATTCCACCTTCTGGGCGAGGCAGCTTTTGTGATGTGCTGCCCATTGTCAGGGTAACTAATACATGTTTTTTCGTCAATTCTGTTCATGTTAACAACTTGTAGCCGACAATATTTGGTAACTACATTTTCAGCAGCCCAGCCGACACGTGTTTTCTTCTGTGTTTTCAAGGCCATGTCACCATTTAAGATCAAAGAGTAACCGAGAGAATTACTTGTTAAATAGTAGCCAGCGTTCTGAGGGGTGATTCATCTGGGCACCCCAGCAAGTCATGAAAGGAAGGGTATGCATTAAACACAGTGTAGATTGGAGAATCTGACATTAATAATCTGAGAGATTGGGAAGAGATAGTGTCCGATACTAATGAAATGAAGGCAGTGATGTTCATCAATGGAATGAGGGTATCACATTTGACAAAAGCAAAGTGAATGGTCATCTATCTGCTCCCGTAGATGCCCCCGGTACTGAGGAAGGACCACTGAACCCCATCCTCAGTCCACGGAGTATGCTTTTTGTGGGCACTTTACTTCTTTGTTGCAGACTTTGCGCACAGATCGTGGAGTCTCACAGTCTTTCTGTGCACCCAATATAAACAAATGAATAAATAAATACATGAATGCATATGTATAATGAAGCATGCAAAATAAGTTTGCCTCTAGGCTATCCCATTTTTGGGGCCAGATAATGGACCTTGAGGCACAACGACATAAAGTGATATCCTCAGGAATATACCATTCCATCACATTAGGAAACTAGGATTAAAGAGACCTTTTGTACAACAAAAAATCTAACATCCTCACCTCGTCCTGTCATCTGGAGTGATCCAGCAGAACAAAAAATATGTTGCAGCATAACCTGATTAATAGAGTGTTTTAAATCTTCTGACCGCCTCTGCCCTCCTCCACTGTTGGGGTGCCACCCTTTTCCCCTTTCCCCCCGAGTTCAATCAGAGGTCACAGAGCCCGGCTGTCACTGCATAGAGGCGCTCTGCTCAGCATCCTCAACCTTGTTCCCACATCAGCACGTGGCCTGTTCCTAGTCCGTTGCACCTGCAACCCCAAGTTCACACCACTGCCGAGTGACT
The DNA here is from genome assembly GCF_964261635.1 of Lissotriton helveticus. Lineage (NCBI taxonomy): Eukaryota > Metazoa > Chordata > Amphibia > Caudata > Salamandridae > Lissotriton > Lissotriton helveticus. The sequence goes on from NC_136065.1 coordinate 1,921,485,750, forward strand.
GACAGTTTTATCAGAGTGATCCAGGTCACCAAGAATGCAATGTTTAAGTCCCACACTTTTCATTTACAAAGCACTAGTGTTCGCAGGTGTCTTACTTCAATTGAAGTGACTCGGAACTGCAATTCCCAGAATGTATTAGGTCATTTAAATAAAATACAGGACAAGAGTGTTGCATGTTTGATACCATGAAATCACCAGGTAACTCTTCCTAACATAGTGACCACGTACATAAAGGTCAGCCTATGGTCTCTGCAAGTAATTCTGCCTAGGGCGAGAATACTTCGAGAGGCATAGCCAAGAGGAACGGTTACCAGGAGGAACTCCTACAAATCCTCCAATAAAAGGCAAATACAGCAAACCTAAAACTGATGCCTGATGTTGAAACGGGTATGTCAAGAAACGTTTAGATTTATTAATAAATACACCTACACCTCAGCTTCACTTGTCTTTACAATTAGCACATGTCGGGGTTGTGGTGTCTTGGACTTTCCTTTACACAAGTCATGTTGTGGTGTCTTGGGCTTTTCTTTCCACAAGTCGTTTTGAGGTGTCTTGGAATTTCCTTTCCATGAGTCATGTGGTGGTGTCTTGGACTTTCCTTTCCATGAGTCATGTTGTGGTGTCTTGGCTTTCCTTTACATAAGTCATGTTGTGGTGTCTTCTACTTTCCTTTACACAAGACATTTTGTGGCGTCTTGGCTTTCCTTTACACGAGTCATGTTGTGGTGCTATGGCTTTGCTTTACACAAGTCATGTTGTGGTGCCTTGGCTTGCCTTTTCATGAGTCACGTTGTGGTGTCTTGGCTTTCCTTTAAACTAGTCATGTTGTGGTGTCTTGACTTTCCTTTACACAAGTCATGTTGTGGTGTCTTGGCTTTCCTTTACACAAGTCATGTTGTGTTGTCTTGAACTATCCTTTACACAAGTCATGTTGTGGTGTCTTGGCTTTCCTTTACACAAGTCATGTTGTGTTGTCTTGAACTATCCTTTACACAAGTCATGTTATGGGGTCTTTGTCTTTCCTTTACAGCATTCATGTTGTGTTGTCTTGGACTTTCCTTACCACAAGTCATGGTGTGGTGTCTTGGCCTTTCCTTTACACAAGTCATGTTTTGTTGTCTTGGACTTTTCATTTACATGAGTCAAGTTGTGTTTTCTTGATCTTCATTTTACACAATTCATGTTGTGGTGTCTTGGCTTTCGTTTACACAATTCATGTTGTGTTGTCTTATCTTTCTTTTACACAATTCAAGTTGTGGTGCCTTGGGCTTTCCTTTACACAAGTCATGTTGCGATGTCTTGGCTTTCCTTTACTCAAGTCATGTTGTGGTGTTTTGGCTTTCCTTTACTCAAGTCATGTTGTGGTGTGTTGGCTTTCCTTTACACAAGTCATGTTGCGATGTCTTGGCTTTCCTTTACTCAAGTCATGTTGTGGTGTTTTGGCTTTCCTTTACAGAAGTCATGTTGTGGTGTCTTTGCTTTTCTTTACTCAAGTCATATTGTGGTGTTTTGGCTTTCCTTTACACAATCATGTTGTGGTGTCTTGCTCTTTCCGTTCAAGGAGTCAGAGAGAGTGAGAGAACAGAGTAAGGCTTTAAGAATGTCTGTTTATTTTGTGTTCAGTAAACTCAAATCAGCACGGCCTTTCCTCTTCTATTGTTGTTAACGCTGACATTAGCAATGATTTATCTGAACTTTGTCCACATTATAAGAAAGTCTGGCAGCAAGTCTCGTTTACCCAGAAAGCCTGTCTCTGTTTTGCATACAATCAAAGGTTCATATTCTGAACTTTTGACTAAAACAGTGCATGAAAATAAAGACAAATCAAAAATAGAGCTGAGCCCAGAACTTCAATAAATAGTGGACATTGATAGCTAGGCGGATTAAACATTTTGGCTCACATCCTACCTGTAAAAGAGTATGTATTCTTGTGATATATATACCTGTTTTGCTACACTGTTTTTTTGCCCGGATGAACCTCAGTGGTCTGGGGTGCAGGCTTCAAACCTGTAGCTGTCTAGCGACAGAGTGGTTCAATTCCACCTTCTGGGCGAGGCAGCTTTTGTGATGGGCTGCCCATTGTCAGGGTAACTAATACATGTTTTTTTGTCAGTTCTGTTCATGTTCACAACTTGTAGCAGACAATATTTGGTAACTACATTTTCAGCAGCCCTGCCGACACGTGTTTTCTTCTGTGTTTTCAAGGCCACGTCACCATTTAAGATCAAAGAGTAACCGAGAGAATTACTTGTTAAATAGTAGCCAGCGCTCTGAGGGGCGATTCATCTGGGCACCCCAGCAAGTCATGAAAGGAAGGGTATGCATTAAACACAGTGGAGATTGGAGAATCTGACATTAATAATCTGAAATATTGGGAAGAGATAGTGTCTGATACTAATGAAATGAAGGCAGTGATTATCATCAATGGAATGAAGGTATCACATTTGACAATATCAAAGTAAATGGTCATCTATCTGCTCCCGTAGATGCCCCCGGTACTGAAGAAGGACCACTGAACCCCATCCTCAGTCCACGGAGTAGGCTTTTGGTGGGCACTTTACTTCTTTGTTGCAGACTTTTCTCACAGATCTTGGAGTCTCACAGTCTTTCTGTGCACCCAATATAAACAAATGAATACATAAATACATGAATGCATATGTATAATGAAGCATGCAAAATGAATTTGCCTCAAGGCTATCCCATTTTTGGGGCCAGATAATGGACCCTGAGGCACAACAACATAAAGCGATATCCTCACGGTTATACTATTCCATCACATTTGGAAACTAGGATTAAAAAGTGCTTTTGTACAACAATAAATCCAACATCCTTACCTCGTCCTCTCATCTGGAGTGATCCAGCAGAGCAAAAAAATATGTTGCAGCATAACCTGATTAATAGAGTGTTTTAAATCTTCTGACCGCCTCTGCCCTCCTCCACTGCTGGGGTGCCACCCTTTTCCCCTTTCCCCCCGAGTTCAATCAGAGGTCACAGAGCCCGGCTGTCACTGCATAGAGGCGCTCTGCTCAGCATCCTCAACCTTGTTCCCACATCAGCACGCGGTCTGTTCCTAGTCCGTTGCACCTGCACCCCCCAGTTCATACCACTGCCGAGTGACTTACAGTTTTATCAGAGTAATCCAGGTCACCAAGAATGCAATGTTTAAGTCCCACACTTTTCATTTACAAAGCACTAGTGTTCGCAGGTGTCTTACTTCAATTGAAGTGACTCGGAACTGCAATTCTGATAGAGCGCGCGAGGTCACCCAGCCAATAATTTCGCTGTTTCCAGCTTCGGGCCCATATACTTTCAATTCACACTATTCATTGACAGGGTGACTTCACGGGCTGCTACCAATTTGTGTGAATTCCCTACTGTTATTACTCAGCGTACCCGACTTACCATCCACCGACACGGGTACCTATGACCTCAACGGATCAGGGAGCTAGCTGTAAAAGGAAAGGCAGCAAAATACCAACTCAAAAATGACATTCAATACTGTTGTAAAATGACCACGGACAACTGAAGGTTTTAAAAGCTTTATCTAAAGTTCGTTCTCGTTGAGCATTATGTTTACAAGAATAAGGCAGTCAATAATCAAAATAATGAAGAGTACATAACTATAGAAAAATAAAGTCAGGGTAATCATGGAAATGCTAATATGAGATGCAACAGGAAAACGCTATGCATTTAAGGTAAAAGTTCTTTAGACAGTTTAAGTAAGGTCGTTCTAGACCATATCAGAAAATGACAAACTGCAATGCAAAATATGATTTCTAAAAGGTAGGGTAACATAGGAACACGTTATGGAAATATGCAAATGACTTTATGTTTCAATATATTTCGGCAAAAAGCATGGAAAAATCAACATGTGCAAAGGTGTCTCTTTATTGAAGCAAAAAGACAGAAAAATAGAAAGGTGCAAGTTTGAAGAGTTTAGAGCAATATTTACCTAGACTGGTGTGGAAACCAAACCCTGGCCACGGGTCAGTTAAGGACAGGAAACCCTCAAGGAAGGATACCCCTCAAAGGACAGCAGGTGCAGAATGGACACCCAGGACAGGACAGGATACCCTCAGATTAGGAATCAGGACAGGACCCTCAGGACAGGACAGCAAACCCTCAGGACAGGACTGCTCAGGACAGGACCACACCCGCAGTTTGGAAGCAACGCCTGCGCTCCACCCTCTCTGCAGCTATCGATCAAGACCCCGATTGGATCAACGAACTCCCAGCAAAGTGCTTCGCCAGTACTTTAAGGTTCAGTAGAACCTTAGTCTATGGTCAATTTCGGACAGAGTGCTCCGCAGCTCTCTGTATCTTCAGTCACCTATTGAGTACGATGGGTCAGTGACAGGTCAGCTAAACCGGACAATTTCCCTAGGTGAACCCAGGGTAGATATACAGTTTGGGGACGGTGTACCACCCCCCAATGTTGCAAAGTATCAGAATCCCTCAATTTGGATTGGTCCTAAGGTAGGATTTGGGTAAAACACCAATCATAACACACTATTTGGATGCCTAATTTGCATCTTTGGGTACCGCCTAGCAAGATTGGGGTTCCCATGAAAAACTGCAGGGAAATACAATGACAATTTTACATTGTTGCAGAGTAGGGACACATGGCTCCATTTTCCTGGGTTTTCAGGTCAGTTCTCAGGAGCATCTTGCCCATCCCTGCCAGCTGGCCAAGTTCCACCAGCCAAGGTTGTCAGTTCCCCAGATGGAGGAGCATGCGCAGAAAGGCCCTCCAAGATGGCATTCGGCTCAGTCAGACCCCCATTCCCCGCGGTACATGAAAAGTAAGCGAGAACAAATTAATACATAGAAATAACATTATGAAAACACATCACAGGGTTTGTACTTTCAACTTATCACTATAAAATATACTTATGCAGTCTAAATGTTAGCTACATGTATACGTACACAAGAGCAGTGGCACGAGCAGTACCACGTTACTGGCAGAGCTATGCATTACGCATGCGCAACTATTTCCCTCCAACTCTGCAAACACATCAGGACACGTGAGTGTGACTGACGCATGCGCAGACACTTACTTTCAAGCAGCGGCCATTTTAAAAAGACTCGAGTTAATTATTTTAGTAAAACACATAGGCAAGCGTCGGGGAACCTCGTTTAAACATAGAATAAACGTTAGTAAGACATACAACTTATTACTGGATTACACACGGGCGAGGTTCATGAATAAAGCACGCCGCGAATGCGAAGCTTTGCTTCATCAATCCCCTCTTTGATGATATTTACTATCATCACAAAAAAATAAATGGAACCAGATGCCAACTTATCACACCTTATACATCTCTATCTCTTCCAGCAAACGATTCAATTTCTCTTTTTCATCTTTGGTAGGGTGAGAATTCTTCACCCTTTTGTATATCTGATTATTCATTTCTTCCAATTCAAGCTCATCCACACTTCGTTTCACTCCTCTGGCATTCACTTGATGCTTTCCAGTGTGTTTACGACACTTGCAACAGACAAATATGAAAAATAGGATAAGTCCTATTATTCCAATTGGCATCAGTACCTTGAACAATAAGCCTTTACCTACGCTAGCAAGCCAATGACCTACATTTGAGAGACCATCTACCAGTCTCTTCCAGGCACTGTCAACCTCGAGTGGTTTGAGTTCCTTTGCCAAATTAGTAATGTTTTTCACGTATCTTTTGAGCTGCACACTTTTGTCCGGAATATAAGTGCAACAATGTTGCGCCTTCAACATCCGGCAGACTCCGCCCTCTTTCGCTAATAAGGTGTCAAGAGCAAGTCTGTTCTGCAAAACCATTGATCTGATCGCAACCATTTCGGTATTGACCAGCAGAAATCCATGAGCTGTGTCAGTAGACAACACATCCACTATAGTGGACAATTTGCAAATTCTGTGAGTGTTCAGAACCACTCCCACTCCAGGTATCAGTGCACTGAAAATACTACCCATTATTTCACCTATACTTTCTCTTTTACTACGCACTAAGCCATTAGTATTTTCACTGCTTCCAGCAACTCCATTCACATGGTATATTTTCGGGAAGACAATGCCAAAGTAGCAGCTTCCATACCAGTGATCCGGCAATTTGAAATAAGCCTTGTCCCCACAAATATAATAAATTCCAGGAAACACAGGCTCTGACCCATTTTTGAAACCCCAACCTCCAATTACCTTGTAATTATGTTCGCATTCACTGGAACCAATGAAAATGTTATTATAATAGCTAGTCTTCTCGCGGTGAAGACATAGCTTGCCTTTCTTTTCAAAATCCAGCAACAGAGCAGGACCCGCCCCACCAGTTGAGGTGCCTTCCATGTTCTCTGCCCACCTTGGTCTTTTCTGACTTTCGTCATTTGCTTTCTTTTGTATTTTAATTCTCCTTTTCTCTGCCATGTTCAGGAACATCTTTTCCTGCTCATGCAAAGAACAAGTCAAGTTATCTCTGTGTGCGTCACCTATGTCGATATCACCAATAGTCAGAAAGTAGTCTCCCATATATCGTATTACGTCACTTTTGGTATGTACAGGATTCAAGTTCCCACGTATGGGAAGTTCAGAAAAGATCACGTCATTATTAGAGTAATAGTACTGTAACGGTCCTCTTTTGTAAAATAAACTAGCTAAAATGCTACAGGAGATTCCATATGTCAGCGGCAAGTGATGGTATGTCACGCCTTCAGCTACAGAGGTAGGTAGCTTCATGCAGACATAGCAATCTTCAATTTCCATAGTCTCTACATAGTGTATTAACTAGTTTGCGAAAACATTTAAGTGTGTCCTGTTCTTAACTCCATGATAATGTAGTTCTCCCTCATCTGATGCTTCTAAGTCTTGTTTTGTTTGTCTCAGTGCTCTCTCATGTCTGGCTACACTCTGTGTTGTCAGCTCCTCACTGTCAGTATTTACAATTTCAGTAGGGACAATATTAGTATTTTTGCTTACAGCAAAGGGAATGAAAATTGTTAGTCCTATCCAAACTAATATCAGGACAACTATACTACATACACATACCTTGCAGCAAGTTTTGCAACAGCTGCGACTAGGTCTACCATTCACGGTTGAATCAGACATTTTGGCTCAGAAGAAGTTTCTCGACCCCTCTTTGTGACTTTACACGAGTAGCTTACTTTGTGCAAGTTCACGGTGGCTCGTCTTCTTCTTCGGCAGAGTACTCAGGGACGGGTTCTCCGTCGCTCTCGTCAGTTAGATCAAGATCTTCAAATTCTTCCAACACAAGTGTCCACTCAGGTGACTTGTACTTTTTGTTTTGTCTCTTTATTCGGTCACTCCTTCTTTTGGAAGTGTCTTCTGGTTGTTCTGCTATGCGAGCACTTCTCCTTTCTTCTGCACGTTTTTCTTCTACCGTTTTTATTCTCAGTCTCAATTTCTTTATGTATCCAGGCTCAATGTGCTTTCTTTTCTTAAGTCTTTTAGTTGGTACTTGGACTTCGTTTTCTTCTCTGGACCTCTTGTTCTCCTTAGTTTGTGGCAATTCTGTTTCAGTTTCTTCCTCTTCTATCTGACTGTTTCCAGGGCTAGCATCTATTTCTTCTGCCTGGTTACTAATCTGGCCTCGTTCAGGACAGTTTTGCGTTTGGTCTTCAACTGTCTCTGTTTCTGTTTCCTGAACACGTTCTTCTAATCCTATCTGATCCTGTTCAAGCACTTCGATCTCTGGACTTTCTTCTGCTCGAACTATTACGCTATGTCTAGTCTGTCCCTTCCCAACATCAGGAGTCAGTGGAGGAGTATCAATCACTTGTTCTGTATCCTTCACTTGTTCAGTATCGAGCACTTGCTCCGTATCATTCACTTGTTCTGTATCAATCACTTGTTCTGTCCCTGTCTGACCTTCTCCTTCCTCAGTTTTGATGTGAATCTCAAGATTCTGAGGCTCTTCGCCTGTGCCTTGCTTTTCCTCCCTAGTCCACTCTCTACCTTCCCAAAGTCTCTCACTCGTTCGAATGGGGTCTTCAGTGAGATCAATCAATGGAATCCATTCCTCTGGCCATATGCTCGGCAGCTCGTCTTCAGCTACTTCTGGCTCAGCTTCTTGGACCCCTTCAGCAGGCTGGACTCTTGGTAGTTCGTTTTCAACTATTCTTGGGCCAACGTCTGCTGATTCTGCAGCTCGACTGGTACTGGGCTGTACGTCGTCAGCTACTTCTGGTCTGGCTCCTGCAGAGTCCTCCGCTGGACGTCCTTCTTCTTCAGGCTCCTCGTCTGGTAATACCTTCTGGGTGTGGCTGGCGTGTACCCAGCGTGGAACCCCTGCACACTTTACTGCTGTGGTAGTTACCAGGATCACCTGACGTTTCTCTCCCCACCTTGGCTCCAGGCAGCTCTTCCGAGTATGTTTCTTTATCTTCACCCAGTCCCCCGGGACCAGTTTGTGGAGAGGAGTCGTTGGATTGAGGATGGCGTCTTCTCCGATCTGGCGAGAGATAGAACGCACTTGGTCAACCAATCTCTTGCAGTATTCAAGCACCAAATCATCAGTAATACTCAACAGTTTGCTTCCTGGCACAAATGCTTGTCTCATCACTCTTCCCATAATGATTTCATGGGGACTTAGGCCTGTCTTGCGGTCAGGAACACTTCTGAGTCCCATCAGGACCAGGGGCAGGGCCTTCACCCAGGTCATCTTAGATGCATCACACAGTTTTGCTAGTCTGTTTTTGATAGTTCCATTTATTTGTTCCACTGTCCCAGAAGCCTCTGGACGGTATGCACAGTGAAGTTTTTGTGATATTCCAAAGGCCTTACAGAGTTCGGCGATCACCTCATTCTGAAAATGTGAGCCTTGATCTGATTCAATAGTGACTGGAACCCCGAACCTAGGTATCAGTTCCTTTAGTAAACACTTAGCTACTGTTTTTGCGTCATTTTGGGGAGTAGGGAAAGCTTCCACCCACTTCGAAAATAAACAGACCATGACAAGGACATATCGTTTCCCTTCACAACGGGGCATGGTGATGAAATCAACCTGTATTCTCACAAAGGGACCCCCGGACCTCCCAATTTTTCCCAGTTCCACCACAGTTTTCTTCCCTGGGTTCATCTTTTGACATGACAGGCACCTCTGGCAGAGGGACTCTGCTACTTTCCTGAATTATTTACTGTACCAAGTCTGTTGGAACACTAGAATCATGGCGTCCCTACCAATGTGTGATCCTTCATGTATCAACCTCGCCATTGTGCTAAGTAAGTGTCTTGGCAACACAGGCATACCAGTTGGACCTAAGATGACACCATCCACACGTCTTGGTCTACACCCATCTTCCTTCCACTTCTCTCTCTCTTGCCAAGGTGCCGCCTGCTGCCACTCTTTCACTTCATCCCATGTAGGCACTTCTTCAAACACCTGAAGTTGGCAGCTGGTTCCTGGCCCCCCTCGTTTTGGATTTACGATATACCGATCTCTGGCGCACCATTGGGCCACTCGATCAGCAAAATCATTTCCCAGTGATACAGTGTCCATGCTCTTCTTATGAGCAACACACTTCACCACTGCCAGGTCCTTTGGTAACTGGATTGCCTCTAAAAGGTCTTGAACGACTTTTCCATTTTGAATTGGGGTACCTGAGGAAGTCAGGAACTCCCTCTGTAGCCACAACTGGCCAAAGTCATGCACAACCCCATAACAGTACTGACTGTCAGTATACACTGTTATGCGTAGGTTTTTCCCAATTTTGCAAGCTTTTATCATAGCAATCAATTCGGCTACTTGTGCAGACTTTATGTCAAATAGATAACCTGCTTCTTCAATTTTGGTTAAGGAGACTACCGCATAGGCAGCACTCAGGCCTCCTTGTTCATGTCTTAGACATGAACCATCCACAAATAATTCCTTGTCATGCTCAGGCAATGGTGTTTCTTTAATGTCTGGACGTGGCTTGGTATTGAATTCTGTTAAATCAATGCAATCATGCTCATCATCCACCCCACCTTCCATATCCATTGGGTCGGGAAGTAAAGTGGCAGGGTTCAAAATACTGCACCTAACAATGTTTACATTTGCAGCACCCACAAGAATCCTCTCGTATTTAGTCAGCCGACTAGGGGTGAGATACTGAGTCTTTGTTCTGGTCAGTAAAATTACCACTCCATGTGGGACATACACAGTTACAGGATGTCCCATGACAATGGATTCACTCTTCTCTAAACTTGCGCAGGTAGCAGCTACTGCTTTCAGAAAACCTGGTAATCCAGCAGCCACTGGATCCAGGGTGGCAGAGAAATATGCCACAGGCCTTCTGGTTGTGCCATGTTCTTGAGTTAGGACTGACAACGCGCAATTATCGCGAGTGTCACAGAACAGGGCAAATTCTTTGGAATAGTCTGGCATTCCTAATGCAGGTGCTGTACACAGACAATCTCGTAGTTTGGTGAAGGCTGTTAAGCTTTCATCATCCCATTCTACAATATCTGGTGTTCCTCTTTTGGTCATCCTAGCTAGGACTGCAAATCCCAGAATCCACTGTCTGCAGTATCCTATCACTCCCAGGAACATTCTGATCTCTTTCTGAGTACGGGGTAACTGCATCTTTTGAATTATTCTCACTCTTTCTGATGTTACTTTCCTGACCCCTTTCTCTATCTGGTGCCCCAGATATTTCACTGATTTTGCACAAAACTGTAGTTTGTCAGGGGCCACTTTATGTCCCTTCTCACTCAGGTGATTCAGGAGGGCAATGGTGTCAATCACACAATCCCTATGACTTTTAGACGCCACCAAGAGGTCGTCTATGTATTGCACTAGGACAGAGTTCCCAGGTAAGACCAAAGTTTCCAAACATTTTTCAAGATCTGATTAAAGATAGAGAGGCTCTCTGTGTACCCTTGAGGGACCCGGTTCCAGACATACACGTGACCATTGAAGGCAAATGAGAAAAGAAATTTGCTATCTGGATGCAAGGGAATGGAAAAGAATGCATGACACAGGTCTATCACAGTGAACCACTCAGCATCCCAGGGAATCTGATACAGAATCACTGCTGGGTTCGGGACAATAGGGCAGCAGGGGACTACTATCTTGTTGACTTTTCGTAGGTCCTGCACTACTCTGTACTTGCCACTAGGCTTCTTGATGCCCATAATCGGGGAGTTGCATGGGCTACTCATTACTTCCTGTATGATGTTTCCTTCTAGCAATTTCTGTATTTCCAGGGTAACACCAGCTCTCACTTCTGCATTCATTCTGTAGGGTTTAGTATTGGGGTATACCGCATTGTCCTTGATTGCTATCTGTATGGGGTCCACGTTTTTCATTAACCCTACATCTTTCCCAGTAAAGTCCCATACCTCTGGCTTCACTGCTTCTTGGAGTTCTTGGGGCAAATCCTGCATGGTCATTCGTTTAATTTCTGAGTCCGGTCTGATTAACATTAATTTATAAATGCCGTCTTCATCTGGGGTCTGAATTTCAGCACCCTTTGGTGTGCAAAAGATGGTACAGTTCATTTTGCACAGCAAATCACGTCCCAGTAAGTTTACTGGACTGGTGTCGCAAACGACAAATCTATGCATTTCCTTAAAGTTTCCAATTGAGATCTCCATGGGCTTGGTAACAGGAGTACTAATCAATTGATTAGATACACCCACTACTTGGATGGCTTCTCCCGAGAGGGGTAGGTTTGGAACGTCCACTGTTCTCACAGTAGAACGGGTAGCGCCAGTGTCCAACAGAAAAGTGACATCATTTCCGTCAACCTTTCCGTCAATGTATGGTCCGGACTGGTCTACCGGCAAGGAGGCGCCAAGTACGCACTCCCCGTCCTCCCCTCTCAGGCCCCGTCAGTACTGGTCATCACAAAGGAAGGTATCGTTTAACAGATACTGCGAAGTTGCTGCATTTCTGTTCTCATTGCTTTCCCAGACTTCTATCTCATCACCCTCTGTGCCTTTTCCCTTATGTACTTGCTTAGGAGCTCGGGGCACCTGACCCGTTTTTACCTGTGGTTGAGTCTTTCTTGGTCTTTCTTTCTCCGTCTGTGGAGTTAAATCAGGTGTTTTGGGGTTATCGTCAGGCAAATAAGGACACTCGTTACGCCAGTGTCCGATTTCTCCGCACTGGTGACAGGGAAATTTCTTCATAGCCTCCTCCCTGCTCATTTTGGGCCGGGGCTTACCTCCTCCCCCACCCCCAGGACTTTGGTTCTGAGTGTTTTTGACCATATTACTCAACTGTTTTTCCTGCTGTTCTGCGAGCTTCACCTGAGCCCACATGACCTTTTCCTTGAGCGCCTTTTTCTTTTCTGCCATCTCGTCCTCGCAGTACTTTGCGTACCGCAGGACCTCATCTATCTTTTTGGAGTGCCAACAAATTTTGTTATCTTTTATCCACTGACAAATTTCAGGCCTTAAACCGTTTACAAACCTGTAAATGAAGTGCGTCATATCCTTCATCTCGATGTTATCTATACCACTGTATGTTTTAAACACCTGCAACAGCCTTTCATAATAGGAGTGCACTGTCTCGTCTCTCTCCTGCGTGGTTCTATCTATCCTGGTCCAATCAGTTTCCTTTGCCGGCACCTTATTTTTCAAATGCAGCATTACTTGTTCATATTTTTTCATCACTTCAATCGACGGCTCCCCTGTGTTAGAGTCCCTCGGGTACTCCTCACTAGGCCAGCCTATGGCTATTTTACACTCGGTCCATAGATCTACCGGGACCACAATGTCGAAAAATCCATCCAGGTCTTTCCATAGGCATTTTTGCACCTTTACGAACCTTTCCACCTGCCGGTACCAGTCAACTGGCTTTTCGCGCAGTTTCGGGAAATCGTTAGTAAAGGACACAATATCCTGTCTGGACCATGGAACGTGCACATACCTCCCACCTGGTACTTCACGCATGGGGCATAATGTTTCGGGCTTGTCTACTTCTCTCAAAGGGAACTCAGGGGTGGCTTGTCTGGATCGAGCCTCATCTTTCTTTCGTGCCCACCTGCTTCTCCATTTTTCCACGTCTCCCCATTTTTGCAAAACTGCAATCAACTCTTTAATCTGCAACTTTTTCCCTGACACATTCAAGTTCTCTATATCCTTGTCTGAGAATTCAGCTCTGTAAGGCTTTTGTAAGGGCTTGGATCTTGAAATATCTACCCCCATACTAGCTGCAGTGTCTGTCAGTTTTTCGTGGAGCACTCTGGTACTTCTGGTAAGGCTCTTACACATAAACAGCAACTCTTCTTCAGAGTAGGTATTTAATCTGTCTAATCCCACATTTCCTGCCATTAATTCCTCTATTTCTACCCTCAGCTTGTAGAGGTCTAAAGGTTTCGTTTGCGGAGCCTGTTTTTCTAATTCACGACTCCAGTTTTCAATTTCTTCCGGAGTTACCAGAGAGACACTCCTAGTACCTGACGTTGATTCTAATTTTATTTCTTTCGCATTAAAAGGATTATGCCTCTTCTGCACTCCCTTCCCGGTCTGTTTGTTTGGCAGGTCCAAAAACACAACTTCGGACTCGCACTCGCTGGACTGATCGTCTATCAGTAGGGGCTCTTGCCTCGGCGGGGCCATGATTGGGTTCATAACTGGAGGGTTTGAACTTCCTTGATTATTCCCATACAACGGAACCACTGGTCCGATTGTTACCGGAATAGTCAAAGCCTCAGGACTGGCATTTAACTGGGAGATCTTCTGAATTATTTCTGTCCTCTGTTTAGCTATGGCCTCTTGCTCCCTTTCATCTAGTACTCTTCCTAAGGTTCGGTCAGGTATTATCTGTGGGGTCAGGTGAGGGGTAAAACTCGGGGTAGTAGGATGCGTTTCACTTGGTCCTCCACCATAATTTGGTTTAGGGAACAAAGTTCCGGTGCCAAATGACCTGCGCTCCTCCCCATATGGAGGCTGCAAAAAGGGCATTCCTGAACCTAATGGCTTTTCTTCGTTCTCATAAAGAGATCTGGGGAAAAAGGCTCTTTCACGGGAATATTTTTCCTCCGGGCTCACGGGCATTCTAGGATATATATCTCGTACCTCCGCGGGTCCGGGATTCTCAAAATAGGGCAGTACCTGGCCACCTCCCCCCCTAATTAGGGATCTGTCTTCCTCCTTAATAGATGGACGCTGGGGATTCTCTCCTACACTGGAAGGTCGGGCTCCCTCATTATAAGGGGGCGGGCTTCGCGTAAAAATGTCATCTAATAATTCATCGTCTGACTCCCCAGGCGCTCCCCAATGCTTACTCTTTTCTGTCTTTTTCTCTCCCGCAGAAGGGGCACCCGCTGGCATCATTGGAAACAGACCCTCAACAATCATGCTCTGTCTCCACTGTTTCATCCTTTTATCCCTGGTCTCTTGTTTCAGCCTTGGATACCACTTGGTCAGACCTTTGTCCAACCGGGGTTTCTCTCTTTCAAAAGCCTCAATCTCCCATTCCTCTAATGCCTCATACTGCGTTAGTCTCGGTCTGGGATGCAATTCATTCATGCGGGTTCTTAAATTAAATAAAATCCTGCCATTGAAAGTACCGTCTAACGGAAAAGCCAATATTCCGTCATCTTTTGTGTACTTTACCCAATTTTCCAACCACACACAGGTATTGTACCCTCGGTCAAACATCATGAACGAGGCAGGAGTATTCGGTGGCGGGACAATAACGCCCTCTCTGGACTTAATTGGTTTGTCCGTTTTGAAATAATTCTTTACCCTATTTACAAGGGACATTTTTCTCTTAGCTCCGTACATAATATCGTATCTATTGGCTTTCCACTGATCCCTTTCAAACCCTTGGTTTCTTGGATCGGGTCTAGTCTCTGGACAATACGAGTGCCACATACGATTTCTACGCTTAACTCTGTTTACAAAGCCACCTCCAATCAGAATGCGCCTTGCAGTTCCGTGCGCCCAATGAGGTGCACGCGTTCAAAGAATCTCGGCCAATGGGTGCGCGGCCCCTTCGTGAGACTGTCCTCACGCTCCGGCGCTTCACCCCTCCTTTACAATTCCAGCCCCGCTACCCGCCCGCTGCTTCTACCAATCCCAGCGCGGCACGGAGTGACGTCAGAGGCGCTTCGCGACTGACTCCCTCCCTTCACAAGGTAACGGAAACTTTCTTTCTTTTTAAAGTGCTAGTGCTTGGTTATTTAACAACGAATACACATTCGCCACAGTGCTCAAGTGTCTAGACAGGACAGATTTCTTTTACTGCAAGTAAACTACTTCCATTTACTTTTCACGCGCTGCGGGTAGATCTCTTCCGCCTACCCTTCACTCTAGCATCGGTGAACCTGTTATTCCCCTAAACTCATCCACTTCTCCGGGATATATCCGAATCTAAGGTTTCCCAGCGGACCCCTCTGCTTTCACCCAAGCTCCGAGGAACCTGCTACTCTTCCGATGTGACCCTTACTAGGTTACGCCACTATGGGAATTTTGCCAATGAACCTCGTTACTGACATTTATTCACACACGTATTCAGAAAACCCTAGTTAGTGCTTCCCGGTTATCCTAACCTGCACCTAACTTTTCCTTAAGCCTGTGACCTCAAGACAATGGATTCTATTCACCACTTGCCTTTTCAATTCCCCGGGGAGTTCGGACAACAATGAACGATACGGTTTACAAACGCATGGATTAATACATATAACAATATAAGAACAAGAATAACAATGATAAAACAATTCATGAATTTTCAAAAAGCAACACCTTTCAAGAGAGTGATCGGTTCCCTCGGAATGGCCGCTTTTGTAGCAGCATTGATATACTAGCAGCTACCGACTTAACTAGTCTGACTAATCCTGCCTAACCTTCAACTAGTCCCTAACCATCCTCTGCTAGCCAGAAAAACTGATAGAGCGCGCGAGGTCACCCAGCCAATAATTTCGCTGTTTCCAGCTTCGGGCCCATATACTTTCAATTCACACTATTCATTGACAGGGTGACTTCCCGGGCTGCTACCAATTTGTGTGAATTCCCTACTGTTATTACTCAGCGTACCCGACTTACCATCCACCGACATGGGTACCTATGACCTCAACGGATCAGGGAGCTAGCTGTAAAAGGAAAGGCAGCAAAATACCAACTCAAAAATGACAATACTGTTGTAAAATGACCACGGACAACTGGAAGTTTTAAAAGCTTTATCTAAAGTTCGTTTTCGTTGAGCATTAAGTTTACAAGAATAAGGCAGTCAATAATCAAAATAATGAAGAGTACATAACTATAGAAAAATAAAGTCAGGGTAATCATGGAAATGCTAATATGAGATGCAACAGGAAAACGCTATGCATTTAAGGTAAAAGTTCTTTAGACAGTTTAAGTAAGGTCGTTCTAGACCATATCAGAAAATGACAAACTGCAATGCAAAATATGATTTCTAAAAGGTAGGGTAACATAGGAACACGTTATGGAAATATGCAAATGACTTTATGTTTCAATAAATTTCGGCAAAAAGCATGGAAAAATCAACATGTGCAAAGGTGTCTCTTTATTGAAGCAAAAAGACAGAAAAATAGAAAGGTGCAAGTTTGAAGAGTTTAGAGCAATATTTACCTAGACTGGTGTGGAAACCAAACCCTGGCCACGGGTCAGTTAAGGACAGGAAACCCTCAAGGAAGGATACCCCTCAAAGGACAGCAGGTGCAGAATGGACACCCAGGACAGGACAGGATACCCTCAGATTAGGAATCAGGACAGGACCCTCAGGACAGGACAGCAAACCCTCAGGACAGGACCGCTCAGGACAGGACCACACCCGCAGTTTGGAAGCAACGCCTGCGCTCCACCCTCTCTGCAGATATCGATCAAGACCCCGATTGGATCAACGAACTCCCAGCAAAGTGCTTCGCCAGTACTTTAAGGTTCAGTAGAACCTTAGTCTATGGTCAATTTCGGACAGAGTGCTCCGCAGCTCTCTGTATCTTCAGTCACCTATTGAGTACGATGGGTCAGTGACAGGTCAGCTAAACCAGACAAGTCGGACAATTTCCCTAGGTGAACCCAGGGTAGATATACAGTTTGGGGACGGTGTACCACCCCCCAATGTTGCAAAGTATCAGAATCCCTCAATTTGGATTGGTCCTAAGGTAGGATTTGGGTAACACACCAATCATAACACACCATTTGGATGCCTAATTTGCATCTTTGGGTACCGCCTAGCAAGATTGGGGTTCCCATGAGAAACTGCAGGGAAATACAATGACAATTTTACATTGTTGCAGAGTAGGGACACATGGCTCCATTTTCCTGGGTTTTCAGGTCAGTTCTCAGGAGCATCTTGCCCATCCCTGCCAGCTGGCCAAGTTCCACCAGCCAAGGTTGTCAGTTCCCCAGATGGAGGAGCATGCGCAGAAAGGCCCTCCAAGATGGCATTCGGCTCAGTCAGACCCCCATTCCCCGCGGTACATGAAAAGTAAGCGAGAACAAATTAATACATAGAAATAACATTATGAAAACACATCACAGGGTTTGTACTTTCAACTTATCACTATAAAATATACTTATGCAGTCTAAATGTTAGCTACATGTATACGTACACAAGAGCAGTGGCACGAGCAGTACCACGTTACTGGCAGAGCTATGCATTACGCATGCGCAACTATTTCCCTCCAAATCTGCAAACACATCAGGACACGTGAGTGTGACTGACGCATGCGCAGACACTTACTTTCAAGCAGCGGCCATTTTAAAAAGACTCGAGTTAATCATTTTAGTAAAACACATAGGCAAGCGTCGGGGAACCTCGTTTAAACATAGAATAAACGTTAGTAAGACATACAACTTATTACTGGATTATACACGGGCGAGGTTCATGAATAAAGCACGTCGCGAATGCGAAGCTTTGCTTCATCAATTCCCAGAATGTATTAGGTTATTTAAATAAAATACAGGACAAGAGTGTTGCATGTTTGATACCATGAAATCACCAGGTAACTCTTCCTTACATAGTGACCACTTACATAAAGGTCAGCCTATGGTCTCTGCAAGTAATTCTGCCTAGGGCGAGAATACTTCGAGAGGCATAGCCAAGAGGAACGGTTACCAGGAGAAACTCCTACAAATCCTCTAATAAAAGGCAAATACAGCAAACCTAAAACTGATGCCTGATGTAGAAACGGGTATGTCAAGAAACGTTTAGATTTATTAATAAATACACCTACACCTCAGCTTCACTTGTCTTTACAATTAGCACATGTCGGGGTTGTGGTGTCTTGCACTTTCCTTTACACAAGTCATGTTGTGGTGTCTTGGGCTTTTCTTTCCACAAGTCGTTTTGAGGTGTCTTGGACTTTCCTTTCCATGAGTCATGTTGTGGTGTCTTGGCTTTCCTTTACATAAGTCATGTTGTGGTGTCTTCTACTTTCCTTTACACAAGACATTTTGTGGCTTCTTGGCTTTCCTTTACACGAGTCATGTTGTGGTGCTATGGCTTTCCTTTACACAAGTCATGTTGTGGTGCCTTGGCTTGCCTTTTCATGAGTCACGTTGTGGTGTCTTGGCTTTCCTTTAAACTAGTCATGTTGTGGTGTCTTGACTTTCCTTTACACAAGTCATGTTGTGGTGTCTTGGCTTTCCTTTACTCAAGTCATGTTGTGATGTTTTGGCTTTCCTTTACACAAGTCATGTTGCGATGTCTTGGCTTTCCTTTACTCAAGTCATGTTGTGGTGTTTTGGCTTTCCTTTACACAAGTCATGTTGTGGTGTCTTGGCTTTCCTTTACTCATGTCATATTGTGGTGTTTTGGCTTTCCTTTACACAATCATGTTGTGGTGTCTTGCTCTTTCCGTTCAAGGAGTCAGAGAGAGTGAGAGAACAGAGTAAGGCTTTAAGAATGTCTGTTTATTTTGTGTTCAGTAAACTCAAATCAGCACGGCCTTTCCTCTTCTATTGTTGTTAACGCTGACATTAGCAATGATTTATCTGAACTTTGTCCACATGATAAGAAAGTCTGGCAGCAAGTCTCGTTTACCCAGAAAGCCTGTCTCTGTTTTGCCTACAATCAAAGGTTCATATTCTGAACTTTTGACTAAAACAGTGCATGAAAATAAAGACAAATCAAAAATAGAGCTGAGCCCAGAACTTCAATAAATAGTGGACTTTGATAGCTAGGCGGATTACACATTTTGGCTCACACCCTACCTGTAAAAGAGTATGTATTCTTGTGATATATATACCTGTTTTGCTACATTGTTTCTTTACCCGGATGAACCTCAGTGGTCTGGGGTGCAGGCTTCAAACCTGTAGCTGTCTAGCGACAGAGTGGTTCAATTCCACCTTCTGGGCGAGGCAGCTTTTGTGATGGGCTGCCCATTGTCAGGGTAACTAATACATGTTTTTTCGTCAATTCTGTTCATGTTCACAACTTGTAGCCGACAATATTTGGTAACTACATTTTCAGCAGCCCAGCCGACACGTGTTTTCTTCTGTGTTTTCAAGGCCATGTCACCATTTAAGATCAAAGAGTAACCGAGAGAATTACTTGTTAAATAGTAGCCAGCGTTCTGAGGGGTGATTCATCTGGGCACCCCAGCAAGTCATGAAAGGAAGGGTATGCATTAAACACAGTGTAGATTGGAGAATCTGACATTAATAATCTGAGAGATTGGGAAGAGATAGTGTCCGATACTAATGAAATGAAGGCAGTGATGTTTATCAATGGAATGAGGGTATCACATTTGACAAAATCAAAGTGAATGGTCATCTATCTGCTCCCGTAGATGCCCCCGGTACTGAGGAAGGACCACTGAACCCCATCCTCAGTCCACGGAGTATGCTTTTTGTGGGCACTTTGTAAATGTAAATGTAGTTGAGCTTATATAGCGCACAGCTACCCGCAGTGGGTTTCCCGGCGCTTGCTTAGGGAACCCTTCCTGGTATTCCCCTGTGAGATAGCAGGGTATCCACAAGGTGAAAGTCAGGCATCCCGCCGCGAGGGGCCGTTGTGGAGATTAAGCAAGCTATTGCCCAGAGTCGCAGAGTGTGAACCCGTGAGTCGAGGAGGCACCGGGGCGAGAATTATCGAGTCCGTGGAATTTTTAGCCCAAGTCCCCGCCGAGGGAGGGAATTGAACCCTGGTCCAGGACCAATCTCAGCTTCCGGGTCTGCTGCCTCTAACCCCTGAGCCACACTTCTCCACCGTTCTCCACTTCTCATCCGTTGCACCTGCACCCCCAAGTTCACACCACTGCCGAGTGACTGACAGTTTTATCAGAGTGATCCAGGTCACCAAGAATGCAATGTTTAAGTCCCACACTTTTCATTTACAAAGCACTAGTGTTCGCAGGTGTCTTACTTCAATTGAAGTGACTCGGAACTGCAATTCCCAGAATGTATTAGGTTATTTAAATAAAATACAGGACAAGAGTGTTGCATGTTTGATACCATGAAATCACCAGGTAACTCTTCCTTACATAGTGACCACTTACATAAAGGTCAGCCTATGGTCTCTGCAAGTAATTCTGCCTAGGGCGAGAATACTTCGAGAGGCATAGCCAAGAGGAACGGTTACCAGGAGGAACTCCTACAAATCCTCCAATAAAAGGCAAATACAGCAAACCTAAAACTGATGCCTGATGTAGAAACGGGTATGTCAAGAAACGTTTAGATTTATTAATAAATACACCTACACCTCAGCTTCACTTGTCTTTACAATTAGCACATGTCGGGGTTGTGGTGTCTTGGACTTTCCTTTACACAAGTCATGTTGTGGTGTCTTGGGCTTTTCTTTCCACAAGTCGTTTTGAGGTGTCTTGGAATTTCCTTTCCATGAGTCATGTGGTGGTGTCTTGGACTTTCCTTTCCATGAGTCATGTTGTGGTGTCTTGGCTTTCCTTTACATAAGTCATGTTGTGGTGTCTTCTACTTTCCTTTACACAAGACATTTTGTGGCGTCTTGGCTTTCCTTTACACGAGTAATGTTGTGGTGCTATGGCTTTCCTTTACACAAGTCATGTTGTGGTGCCTTGGCTTGCCTTTTCATGAGTCACGTTGTGGTGTCTTGGCTTTCCTTTAAACTAGTCATGTTGTGGTGTCTTGACTTTCCTTTACACAAGTCATGTTGTGGTGTCTTGGCTTTCCTTTACACAAGTCATGTTGTGTTGTCTTGAACTATCCTTTACACAAGTCATGTTGTGGTGTCTTGGCTTTCCTTTACACAAGTCATGTTGTGTTGTCTTGAACTATCCTTTACACAAGTCATGTTATGGGGTCTTTATCTTTCCTTTACAGCATTCATGTTGTGGTGTCTTCAGCTTTCCATGAGTTATGTTGTGGTATCTTGGACTTTCCTTTACACAATTCATGTTGTGGTGTCTTGACTTTCCTTTACATGAGTCATGTTGTGTTTTCTTGATCTTCATTTTACACAATTCATGTTGTGGTGTCTTGGCTTTCGTTTACCCAATTCATGTTGTGTTGTCTTATCTTTCTTTTACACAATTCAAGTTGTGGTGCCTTGGGCTTTCCTTTACACAAGTCATGTTGCGATGTCTTGGCTTTCCTTTACTCAAGTCATGTTGTGGTGTTTTGGCTTTCCTTTACTCAAGTCATGTTGTGGTGTGTTGGCTTTCCTTTACACAAGTCATGTTGTGATGTCTTGGCTTTCCTTTACTCAAGTCATGTTGTGGTGTTTTGGCTTTCCTTTACAGAAGTCATGTTGTGGTGTCTTGGCTTTTCTTTACTCAAGTCATATTGTGGTGTTTTGGCTTTCCTTTACACAATCATGTTGTGGTGTCTTGCTCTTTCTGTTCAAGGAGTCAGAGAGAGTGAGAGAACAGAGTAAGGCTTTAAGAATGTCTGATTATTTTGTGTTCAGTAAACTCAAATCAGCACGGCCTTTCCTCTTCTATTGTTGTTAACGCTGACATTAGCAATGATTTATCTGAACTTTGTCCACATTGTAAGAAAGTCTGGCAGCAAGTCTCGTTTACCCAGAAAGCCTGTCTCTGTTTTGCATACAATCAAAGGTTCATATTCTGAACTTTTGACTAAAACAGTGCATGAAAATAAAGACAAATCAAAAATAGAGCTGAGCCCAGAACTTCAATAAATAGTGGACTTTGATAGCTAGGCGGATTACACATTTTGGCTCACACCCTACCTGTAAAAGAGTATGTATTCTTGTGATATATATACCTGTTTTGCTACATTGTTTCTTTACCCGGATGAACCTCAGTGGTCTGGGGTGCAGGCTTCAAACCTGTAGCTGTCTAGCGACAGAGTGGTTCAATTCCACCTTCTGGGCGAGGCAGCTTTTGTGATGGGCTGCCCATTGTCAGGGTAACTAATACATGTTTTTTCGTCAATTCTGTTCATGTTCACAACTTGTAGCCGACAATATTTGGTAACTACATTTTCAGCAGCCCAGCCGACACGTGTTTTCTTCTGTGTTTTCAAGGCCATGTCACCATTTAAGATCAAAGAGTAACCGAGAGAATTACTTGTTAAATAGTAGCCAGCGTTCTGAGGGGTGATTCATCTGGGCACCCCAGCAAGTCATGAAAGGAAGGGTATGCATTAAACACAGTGTAGATTGGAGAATCTGACATTAATAATCTGAGAGATTGGGAAGAGATAGTGTCCGATACTAATGAAATGAAGGCAGTGATGTTTATCAATGGAATGAGGGTATCACATTTGACAAAATCAAAGTGAATGGTCATCTATCTGCTCCCGTAGATGCCCCCGGTACTGAGGAAGGACCACTGAACCCCATCCTCAGTCCACGGAGTATGCTTTTTGTGGGCACTTTGTAAATGTAAATGTAGTTGAGCTTATATAGCGCACAGCTACCCGCAGTGGGTTTCCCGGCGCTTGCTTAGGGAACCCTTCCTGGTATTCCCCTGTGAGATAGCAGGGTATCCACAAGGTGAAAGTCAGGCATCCCGCCGCGAGGGGCCGTTGTGGAGATTAAGCAAGCTATTGCCCAGAGTCGCAGAGTGTGAACCCGTGAGTCGAGGAGGCACCGGGGCGAGAATTATCGAGTCCGTGGAATTTTTAGCCCAAGTCCCCGCCGAGGGAGGGAATTGAACCCTGGTCCAGGACCAATCTCAGCTTCCGGGTCTGCTGCCTCTAACCCCTGAGCCACACTTCTCCACCGTTCTCCACTTCTCATCCGTTGCACCTGCACCCCCAAGTTCACACCACTGCCGAGTGACTGACAGTTTTATCAGAGTGATCCAGGTCACCAAGAATGCAATGTTTAAGTCCCACACTTTTCATTTACAAAGCACTAGTGTTCGCAGGTGTCTTACTTCAATTGAAGTGACTCGGAACTGCAATTCCCAGAATGTATTAGGTTATTTAAATAAAATACAGGACAAGAGTGTTGCATGTTTGATACCATGAAATCACCAGGTAACTCTTCCTTACATAGTGACCACTTACATAAAGGTCAGCCTATGGTCTCTGCAAGTAATTCTGCCTAGGGCGAGAATACTTCGAGAGGCATAGCCAAGAGGAACGGTTACCAGGAGGAACTCCTACAAATCCTCCAATAAAAGGCAAATACAGCAAACCTAAAACTGATGCCTGATGTAGAAACGGGTATGTCAAGAAACGTTTAGATTTATTAATAAATACACCTACACCTCAGCTTCACTTGTCTTTACAATTAGCACATGTCGGGGTTGTGGTGTCTTGGACTTTCCTTTACACAAGTCATGTTGTGGTGTCTTGGGCTTTTCTTTCCACAAGTCGTTTTGAGGTGTCTGGGAATTTCCTTTCCATGAGTCATGTGGTGGTGTCTTGGACTTTCCTTTCCATGAGTCATGTTGTGGTGTCTTGGCTTTCCTTTACATAAGTCATGTTGTGGTGTCTTCTACTTTCCTTTACACAAGACATTTTGTGGCGTCTTGGCTTTCCTTTACACGAGTAATGTTGTGGTGCTATGGCTTTCCTTTACACAAGTCATGTTGTGGTGCCTTGGCTTGCCTTTTCATGAGTCACGTTGTGGTGTCTTGGCTTTCCTTTAAACTAGTCATGTTGTGGTGTCTTGACTTTCCTTTACACAAGTCATGTTGTGGTGTCTTGGCTTTCCTTTACACAAGTCATGTTGTGTTGTCTTGAACTATCCTTTACACAAGTCATGTTGTGGTGTCTTGGCTTTCCTTTACACAAGTCATGTTGTGTTGTCTTGAACTATCCTTTACACAAGTCATGTTATGGGGTCTTTATCTTTCCTTTACAGCATTCATGTTGTGGTGTCTTCAGCTTTCCATGAGTTATGTTGTGGTATCTTGGACTTTCCTTTACACAATTCATGTTGTGGTGTCTTGACTTTCCTTTACATGAGTCATGTTGTGTTTTCTTGATCTTCATTTTACACAATTCATGTTGTGGTGTCTTGGCTTTCGTTTACCCAATTCATGTTGTGTTGTCTTATCTTTCTTTTACACAATTCAAGTTGTGGTGCCTTGGGCTTTCCTTTACACAAGTCATGTTGCGATGTCTTGGCTTTCCTTTACTCAAGTCATGTTGTGGTGTTTTGGCTTTCCTTTACTCAAGTCATGTTGTGGTGTGTTGGCTTTCCTTTACACAAGTCATGTTGTGATGTCTTGGCTTTCCTTTACTCAAGTCATGTTGTGGTGTTTTGGCTTTCCTTTACAGAAGTCATGTTGTGGTGTCTTGGCTTTTCTTTACTCAAGTCATATTGTGGTGTTTTGGCTTTCCTTTACACAATCATGTTGTGGTGTCTTGCTCTTTCTGTTCAAGGAGTCAGAGAGAGTGAGAGAACAGAGTAAGGCTTTAAGAATGTCTGATTATTTTGTGTTCAGTAAACTCAAATCAGCACGGCCTTTCCTCTTCTATTGTTGTTAACGCTGACATTAGCAATGATTTATCTGAACTTTGTCCACATTGTAAGAAAGTCTGGCAGCAAGTCTCGTTTACCCAGAAAGCCTGTCTCTGTTTTGCATACAATCAAAGGTTCATATTCTGAACTTTTGACTAAAACAGTGCATGAAAATAAAGACAAATCAAAAATAGAGCTGAGCCCAGAACTTCAATAAATAGTGGACATTGATAGCTAGGCGGATTAAACATTTTGGCTCACATCTTACCTGTAAAAGAGTATGTATTCTTGTGATATATATACCTGTTTTGCTACACTGTTTCTTTGCCCGGATGAACCTCAGTGGTCTGGGGTGCAGGCTTCAAACCTGTAGCTGTCTAGCGACAGAGTGGTTCAATTCCACCTTTTGGGCGAGGCAGCTTTTGTGATGGCCTGCCCATTGTCAGGGTAACTAATACATGTTTTTTGTCAGTTCTGTTCATGTTCACAACTTGTAGCAGACAATATTTGGTAACTACATTTTCAGCAGCCCTGCCGACACGTGTTTTCTTCTGTGTTTTCAAGGCCACATCACCATTTAAGATCAAAGAGTAACTGAGAGAATTACTTGTTAAATAGTAGCCAGCGCTCTGAGGGGCGATTCATCTGGGCACCCCAGCAAGTCATGAAAGGAAGGGTATGCATTAAACACAGTGGAGATTGGAGAATCTGACATTAATAATCTGAAAGATTGGGAAGAGATAGTATCTGATACTAATGAAATGAAGGCAGTGATGTTCATCAATGGAATGAAGGTATCACATTTGACAATATCAAAGTAAATGGTCATCTATCTGCTCCCGTAGATGCCACCGGTACTGAAGAAGGACAACTGAACCCCATCCTCAGTCCACGGAGTAGGCTTTTAGTGGGCACTTTACTTCTTTGTTGCAGACTTTGCTCACAGATCTTGGAGTCTCACAGTCTTTCTGTGCACCCAATATAAACAAATGAATACATAAATACATGAATGCATATGTATAATGAAGCATGCAAAATGAGTTTGCCTCAAGGCTATCCCATTATTGGGGCCAGATAATGGACCCTGAGGCACAACAACATAAAGCGATATCCTCACGGTTATACTATTCCATCACATTTGGAAACTAGGATTAAAAAGTGCTTTTGTACAACAATAAATCTAACATCCTTACCTTGTCCTCTCATCTGGAGTGATCCAGCAGAGCAAAAAAATATGTTGCAGCATAACCTGATTAATAGAGTGTTTTAAATCTTCTGACCGCCTCTGCCCTCCTCCACTGCTGGGGTGCCACCCTTTTCCCCTTTCCCCCCAAGTTCAATCAGAGGTCACAGAGCCCGGCTGTCACTGCATAGAGGCGCTCTGCTCAGCATCCTCAACCTTGTTCCCACATCAGCACGTGGCCTGTTCCTAGTCCGTTGCACCTGCACCCCCCAGTTCATACCACTGCCGAGTGACTGACAGTTTTATCAGAGTAATCCAGGTCACCAAGAATGCAATGTTTAAGTCCCACACTTTTCATTTACAAAGCACTAGTGTTCGCAGGTGTCTTACTACAATTGAAGTGACTCGGAACTACAATTCCCAGAATGTATTAGGTTATTCAAATAAAATACAGGACAAGAGTGTTGCATGTTTGATACCATGAAATCACCAGGTAACTCTTCCTTACATAGCTGACCACTTACATAAAGGTCAGCCTATGGTCTCTGCAAGTAATTCTGCCTAGGGCGAGAAGGCTTCGAGAGGCACAGCCAAGAGGAACGGTTACCAGGAGGAACTACTACAAATCCTCCAAGAAAAGGCAAATACAGCAAACCTAAAACTGATGACTGATGTAGAAACGGGTATGTCAAGAAACGTTTAGATTTATTAATAAATACACCTACACCTCAGCTTCACTTGTCTTTACAATTAGCACATGTCGGGGATGTGGTGTCTTGGACTTTCCTTTACACAGGTCATGTTGTGGTGTCTTGGGCTTTTCTTTCCACAAGTCGTTTTGAGGTGTCTTGGAATTTCCTTTCCATGAGTCATGTTGTGGTGTCTTGGACTTTCCTTTCCATGAGTCATGTTGTGGTGTCTTGGCTTTCCTTTACACAAGTCATGTTGTGGTGTCTTCTACTTTCCTTTACACAAGACATTTTTGTGGTGTCTTGGCTTTCCTTTACACGAGTCATGTTGTGGTGCAATGGCTTTCCTTTACACAAGTCATGTTGTGGTGCCTTGGCTTGCCTTTTCATGAGTCACGTTGTGGTGTCTTGGCTTTCTTTTACACTAGTCATGTTGTGGTGTCTTGACTTTCCTTTACACAAGTCATGTTGTGGTGTCTTGGCTTTCCTTTACACAAGTCATGTTGTGTTGTCTTGAACTATCCTTTACACAAGTCATGTTATGGGGTCTTGGTCTTTCCTTTACAGCATTCATGTTGTGTTGTCTTGGACTTTCCTTACCACAAGTCATGGTGTGGTGTCTTGGCCTTTCCTTTACACGAGTCATGTTTTGTTGTCTTGGACTTTTCATTTACAGGAGCCATGTTGTGGTGTCTTCAGCTTTCCATGAGTTATGTTGTGGTATCTTGGACTTTCCTTTACACAATTCATGTTGTGGTGTCTTGGCTTTCCTTTACATGAGTCATGTTGTGGTGTTTTGGCTTTCCTTTACACAAGTCATGTTGTGGTGTCTTGGCTTTCCTTTACTCAAGTCATGTTGTAGTGTTTTGGCTTTCCTTTACACAAGTCATGTTGTGGTGTCTCGGCTTTCGTTTACACAATTCATGTTGTGGTGTCTTGGCTTTCTTTTACACAATTCATGTTGTGGTGCCTTGGGCTTTCCTTTACTCAAGTCATGTTGTGGTGTTTTGGCTTTCCTTTACACAAGTCATGTTGTGGTGTCTTGGCTTTCCTTTATTCAACTCATTTTGTAGTGTTTTGGCTTTCCTTTACACAAGTAATGTTGTGGTGTCTTGGCTTTCCTTTACACAAGTAATGTTGTGGTGTCTTGGCTTTCCTTTACACAAGTAATGGTGTGGTGTTTTGGCTTTCCTTTACACAAGTCATGTTGTGGTGTTCTGGCTTTCCTTTACACAAGTCATGTTGTGGTGTCTTGGCTTTCCTTTACTCAAAGCAATACAAAAGGGGATGATGGATGGAGCATTTGAACAAATCAAACACTCACCCCAAGTCAACTGATCTGGGTTTAATCCATCACCATTCTTTAGTTCACTCAGCCACCCCAGTTCAGACGTGGCTATATGCAAATCAGTCTGACCCTGTGCCTCGTGGGAACAGTCCAGACCGAACTGCCAAGCCATGTCTTCCCTGGACCGGAAACAAGCATCCTGGGACCGGTTTCGGATTCATAATCCTCATCAGCCAGGCTATCTTGAATCCAGTGGACAAGTGAACAAGGGACTCACGTCTGAGCATACCCTGCCACACGTAGGGCGAACAAAGCAATACAAAGGGGGATGATGGACGGAGCGTTTGAACAAATCAAACACTCACCCCCAGTCAACTGATCTTGGTTTAATCCATCACCATTCTTTAGTTCACTCAGCCACCCCAGTTCAGACATGGCTATATGCAAATCAGTCTGACTCTGTGCCTCCTGAGAACAGTCCAGCCCGAACTGACAAGCCATGTCTTCCCTGGACCGGAAACAAGCATTCTGGGAAAGGTTTCGGATTCATAATCCTCATCAGCCAGGTTATCTTGAATCCAGTGGCCAAGTGAACAAGGGACTCACGTCTGAGTACACCCTGCCACACTTAGGGCGAACAAAGCAATACAAAAGGGGATGATGGACGGAGCGATTGAACAAATCAAACACTCACCCCCAGTCAACTGATCTGGGTTTAATCCATCACAATTCTTTAGTTCACTCAGCCACCCTAGTTCAGACATGGCTATATGCAAATCAGTCTGACCCTTTGCCTCCTGGGAACAGTCCAGCCCGAACTGCCAAGCCATGTCTTCCCTGGACCGGAAACAAGCATCCTGGGACCGGTTTCGGATTCATAATCCTCATCAGCCAGGCTATCTTAAATCCAGTGGCCAAGTGAACAAGGGACTCACGTCTGAACATGCCCTGCCACACTTAGGGCGAACAAAGCAATACAAAAGGGGATGATGGACGGAGTGTTTAAACAAATCAAACACTCAGCCCCAGTCAACTGATCTGGGTTTAATCCATCACCATTCTTTAGTTCACTCAGCCACCCCAGTTCAGACATGGCTATATGCAAATCAGTCTGACCCTGTGCCTCCTGGGAACAGTCCAGCCCGAACTGCCAAGCCATGTCTTCCCTGGACCGGAAACAAGCATACTGGGACCGGTTTCGGATTCATAATCCTCATCAGCTAGGCTATCTTGAATCCAGTGGCCAAGTGAACAAGGGACTCACGTCTGAGCATACCCTGCCACACTTAGGGCGAACAAAGCAATACAAAAGCGGATGATGGATGGAGAGTTTGAACAAATCAAACACTCACCCCCAATCAATTGATCTGGGTTTAATCCATCACCATTCTTTAGTTCACTCAGCCACCCCAGTTCAGACATGGCTATATGCAAATCAATCTGACCCTGTGCCTCCCGGGTACAGTCCAGCCCGAACTGCCAAGCCATGTCTTCCCTGGACCGGAAACAAGCATCCTGGGACCGGTTTCGGATTCATAATCCTCATCAGCCAGGTTATCTTGAATCCAGTGGCCAAGTAAACAAGGGACTCACGTCTGAGCATACCCTGCCACACTTAGGGCAAACAAAGCAATACAAAAGGGGATGATGGATGGAGCGTTTGAGCAAATCAAGCACTCACCCCCAGTCAACTGCTCTGGGTTTAATCCATCACCATTCTTTAGTTCACTCAGCCACCCCAGTTCAGACATGGCTATATGCAAATCAGTCTGACCTTGTGCCTCCTGGGAACAGTCCAGCCCGAACTGCCAAGCCATGTCTTCCCTGGACCGGAAACAAGCATCCTGTGACCGGTTTCGGATTCATAATCCTCATCAGCCAGGCTATCTTGAATCCAGTGGCCAAGTGAACAAGGGACTCACGTCTGAGCATACCCTGCCACACTTAGGGCGAACAAAGCAATACAAAAGGGGATGATGGACGGAGCGTTTGAACAAATCAAACACTCACCCCCAGTCAACTGATCTGGGTTTAATCCATCACCATTCTTTAGTTCACTCAGCCACCCCAGTTCAGACATGGCTATATACAAATCAGTCTGACCCTGTGCCTCATGGCAACAGTACAGCCCAAACTGCCAAGCCATGTCTTCCCTGGACCGGAAACAAGCATCCTGGGACCGGTTTCGGATTCATAATCCTCATCAGCCAGGCTATCTTGAATCCAGTGGCCAAGTGAACAAGGGACTCACGTCTGAGCATACCCTGCCACACTTAGGGCGAACAAAGCGATACAAAAGGGGATGATGGACGGAGCGTGTGAACAAATCAAACCCTCACCCCCAGTCAACTGATCTGGGTTTAATCCATCACCATTATTTAGTTCACTCAGCCACCCCAGTTCAGACATGGCTATATGCAAATCAGTCTGACCCTGTGCCTCATGGGAACAGTACAGCCCGAACTGCCAAGCCATGTCTTCCCTGGACCGGAAACAAGCATCCTGGGACCGGTTTCGGATTCATAATCCCCATCAGCCAGGCTATCTTGAATCCAGTGGCCAAGTGAACAAGGGACTCACGTCTGAGCATACCCTGCCACACTTAGGGCGAACAAAGCGATACAAAAGGGGATGATGGACGGAGCGTTTGAACAAATCAAACCCTCACCCCAAGTCAACTGATCTGGGTTTAATCCATCACCATTCTTTAGTTCACTCAGCCACCCCAGTTCAGACATGGCTATATGCAAATCAGTCTGACCCTGTGCCTCATGGGAACAGTACAGCCCGAACTGCCAAGCCATGTCTTCCCTGGACCGGAAACAAGCATCCTGGGACCGGTTTCGGATTCATAGACCTCATCAGCCAGGCTATCTTGAATCCAGTGGCCAAGTGAACAAGTGACTCACGTCTGAGCATACCCTGCCACACAAAGGGCGAACAAAGCGATACAAAAGGGGATGATGGACGGAGCATTTGAACAAATCAAACCCTCACCCCCAGTCAACTGATCTGGGTTTAATCCATCACCATTCTTTAGTTCACTCAGCCACCCCAGTTCAGACATGGCTATATGCAAATCAGTCTGACCCTGTGCCTCATGGGAACAGTACAGCCCGAACTGCCAAGCCATGTCTTCCCTGGACCGGAAACAAGCATCCTGGGACCGGTTTCGGATTCATAATCCTCATCAGCCAGGCTATCTTGCATCCAGTGGCCAAGTGAACAAGGGATTCACGTCTGAGCATGCCCTGCCACACTTAGGGCGAACAAAGCGATACAAAAGGGGATGATGGACGGAGCGTTTGAACAAATCAAACCCTCACCCCCAGTCAACTGATCTGGGTTTAATCCATCACCATTCTTTAGTTCACTCAGCCACCCCAGTTCAGACATGGCTATATGCAAATCAGTCTGACACTGTGCCTCATGGGAACAGTACAGCCCGAACTGCCAAGCCATGTCTTCCCTGGACCGGAAACAAGCATCCTGGGACCGGTTTCGGATTCATAATCCTCATCAGCCAGGCTATCTTGAATCCAGTGGCCAAATGAACAAGGGACTCACGTCTGAGCATACCCTGCCACACTTAGGGCGAACAAAGCGATACAAAAGGGGATGATGGACGGAGAGTTTGAACAAATCAAACCCTCACCCCCAGTCAGCTGATCTGGGTTTAATCCATCACCATTCTTTAGTTCACTCAGCCACCCCAGTTCAGACACGGCTGTATGCAAACCAGTCTGACCCTGTGCCTCATGGGAACAGTACAGCCCGAACTGCCAAGCCATGTCTTCCCTGGACCGGAAACAAGCATCCTGGGACCGGTTTCGGATTCATAATCCTCATCAGCCAGGCTATCTTGAATCCAGTGGCCAAGTGAACAAGGGACTCACGTCTGAGCATACCCTGCCACACTTAGGGCGAACAAAGCGATACAAAAGGGGATGATGGACGGAGCGTTTGAACAAATCAAACCCTCACCCCCAGTCAACTGATCTGGGTTTAATCCATCACCATTCTTTAGTTCACTCAGCCACCCCAGTTCAGACATGGCTATATGCAAATTAGAATTTCCTTTCCATGAGTCATGTTGTGGTGTCTTGGACTTTCCTTTCCATGAGTCATGTTGTGGTGTCTTGGCTTTCCTTTACACAAGTCATGTTGTGGTGTCTTCTACTTTCCTTTACACAACACATTTTTTGGTGTCTTGGCTTTCCTTTACACGAGTCATGTTGTGGTGCCATGGCTTTCCTTTACACAAGTCATGTTGTGGTGCCTTGGCTTGCCTTTTCATGAGTCACGTTGTGGTGTCTTGGCTTTCCTTTACACTAGTCATGTTGTGGTGTCTTCTACTTTCCTTTACACAAGACATTTTGTGGCGTCTTGGCTTTCCTTTACACGAGTAATGTTGTGGTGCTATGGCTTTCCTTTACACAAGTCATATTGTGGTGCCTTGGCTTGCCTTTTCATGAGTCACGTTGTGGTGTCTTGGCTTTCCTTTAAACTAGTCATGTTGTGGTGTCTTGACTTTCCTTTACACAAGTCATGTTGTGGTGTCTTGGCTTTCCTTTAGACAAGTCATGTTGTGTTGTCTTGAACTATCCTTTACACAAGTCATGTTGTGGTGTCTTGGCTTTCCTTTACACAAGTCATGTTGTGTTGTCTTGAACTATCCTTTACACAAGTCATGTTATGGGGTCTTTATCTTTCCTTTACAGCATTCATGTTGTGTTGTCTTGGACTTTCCTTACCACAAGTCATGGTGTGGTGTCTTGGCCTTTCCTTTACACAAGTCATGTTTTGTTGTCTTGGACTTTTCATTTACACGAGCCATGTTGTGGTGTCTTCAGCTTTCCATGAGTTATGTTGTGGTATCTTGGACTTTCCTTTACACAATTCATGTTGTGGTGTCTTGACTTTCCTTTACATGAGTCATGTTGTGTTTTCTTGATCTTCATTTTACACAATTCATGTTGTGGTGTCTTGGCTTTCGTTTACCCAATTCATGTTGTGTTGTCTTATCTTTCTTTTACACAATTCAAGTTGTGGTGCCTTGGGCTTTCCTTTACACAAGTCATGTTGTGGTGCCTTGGGCTTTCCTTTACACAAGTCATGTTGCGATGTCTTGGCTTTCCTTTACTCAAGTCATGTTGTGGTGTTTTGGCTTTCCTTTACTCAAGTCATGTTGTGGTGTGTTGGCTTTCCTTTACACAAGTCATGTTGTGATGTCTTGGCTTTCCTTTACTCAAGTCATGTTGTGGTGTTTTGGCTTTCCTTTACAGAAGTCATGTTGTGGTGTCTTGGCTTTTCTTTACTCAAGTCATATTGTGGTGTTTTGGCTTTCCTTTACACAATCATGTTGTGGTGTCTTGCTCTTTCTGTTCAAGGAGTCAGAGAGAGTGAGAGAACAGAGTAAGGCTTTAAGAATGTCTGATTATTTTGTGTTCAGTAAACTCAAATCAGCACGGCCTTTCCTCTTCTATTGTTGTTAACGCTGACATTAGCAATGATTTATCTGAACTTTGTCCACATTGTAAGAAAGTCTGGCAGCAAGTCTCGTTTACCCAGAAAGCCTGTCTCTGTTTTGCATACAATCAAAGGTTCATATTCTGAACTTTTGACTAAAACAGTGCAAGAAAATAAAGACAAATCAAAAATAGAGCTGAGCCCAGAACTTCAATAAATAGTGGACATTGATAGCTAGGCGGATTAAACATTTTGGCTCACATCTTACCTGTAAAAGAGTATGTATTCTTGTGATATATATACCTGTTTTGCTACACTGTTTCTTTGCCCGGATGAACCTCAGTGGTCTGGGGTGCAGGCTTCAAACCTGTAGCTGTCTAGCGACAGAGTGGTTCAATTCCACCTTCTGGGCGAGGCAGCTTTTGTGATGGGCTGCCCATTGTCAGGGTAACTAATACATGTTTTTTGTCAGTTCTGTTCATGTTCACAACTTGTAGCAGACAATATTTGGTAACTACATTTTCAGCAGCCCTGCCGACACGTGTTTTCTTCTGTGTTTTCAAGGCCACATCACCATTTAAGATCAAAGAGTAACTGAGAGAATTACTTGTTAAATAGTAGCCAGCGCTCTGAGGGGCGATTCATCTGGGCACCCCAGCAAGTCATGAAAGGAAGGGTATCCATTAAACACAGTGGAGATTGGAGAATCTGACATTAATAATCTGAAAGATTGGGAAGAGATAGTATCTGATACTAATGAAATGAAGGCAGTGATGTTCATCAATGGAATGAAGGTATCACATTTGACAATATCAAAGTAAATGGTCATCTATCTGCTCCCGTAGATGCCACCGGTACTGAAGAAGGACAACTGAACCCCATCCTCAGTCCACGGAGTAGGCTTTTAGTGGGCACTTTACTTCTTTGTTGCAGACTTTGCTCACAGATCTTGGAGTCTCACAGTCTTTCTGTGCACCCAATATAAACAAATGAATACATAAATACATGAATGCATATGTATAATGAAGCATGCAAAATGAGTTTGCCTCAAGGCTATCCCATTATTGGGGCCAGATAATGGACCCTGAGGCACAACAACATAAAGCGATATCCTCACGGTTATACTATTCCATCACATTTGGAAACTAGGATTAAAAAGTGCTTTTGTACAACAATAAATCTAACATCCTTACCTTGTCCTCTCATCTGGAGTGATCCAGCAGAGCAAAAAAATATGTTGCAGCATAACCTGATTAATAGAGTGTTTTAAATCTTCTGACCGCCTCTGCCCTCCTCCACTGCTGGGGTGCCACCCTTTTCCCCTTTCCCCCCAAGTTCAATCAGAGGTCACAGAGCCCGGCTGTCACTGCATAGAGGCGCTCTGCTCAGCATCCTCAACCTTGTTCCCACATCAGCACGTGGCCTGTTCCTAGTCCGTTGCACCTGCACCCCCCAGTTCATACCACTGCCGAGTGACTGACAGTTTTATCAGAGTAATCCAGGTCACCAAGAATGCAATGTTTAAGTCCCACACTTTTCATTTACAAAGCACTAGTGTTCGCAGGTGTCTTACTACAATTGAAGTGACTCTGAACTACAATTCCCAGAATGTATTAGGTTATTCAAATAAAATACAGGACAAGAGTGTTGCATGTTTGATACCATGAAATCACCAGGTAACTCTTCCTTACATAGCTGACCACTTACATAAAGGTCAGCCTATGGTCTCTGCAAGTAATTCTGCCTAGGGCGAGAAGGCTTCGAGAGGCACAGCCAAGAGGAACGGTTACCAGGAGGAACTACTACAAATCCTCCAAGAAAAGGCAAATACAGCAAACCTAAAACTGATGACTGATGTAGAAACGGGTATGTCAAGAAACGTTTAGATTTATTAATAAATACACCTACACCTCAGCTTCACTTGTCTTTACAATTAGCACATGTCGGGGATGTGGTGTCTTGGACTTTCCTTTACAGAGGTCATGTTGTGGTGTCTTGGGCTTTTCTTTACACAAGTCATGTTGTGGTGTCTTCTACTTTCCTTTACACAAGACATTTTTGTGGTGTCTTGGCTTTCCTTTACACGAGTCATGTTGTGGTGCAATGGCTTTCCTTTACACAAGTCATGTTGTGGTGCCTTGGCTTGCCTTTTCATGAGTCACGTTGTGGTGTCTTGGCTTTCTTTTACACTAGTCATGTTGTGGTGTCTTGACTTTCCTTTACACAAGTCATGTTGTGGTGTCTTGGCTTTCCTTTACACAAGTCATGTTGTGTTGTCTTGAACTATCCTTTACACAAGTCATGTTATGGGGTCTTGGTCTTTCCTTTACAGCATTCATGTTGTGTTGTCTTGGACTTTCCTTACCACAAGTCATGGTGTGGTGTCTTGGCCTTTCCTTTACACGAGTCATGTTTTGTTGTCTTGGACTTTTCATTTACAGGAGCCATGTTGTGGTGTCTTCAGCTTTCCATGAGTTATGTTGTGGTATCTTGGACTTTCCTTTACACAATTCATGTTGTGGTGTCTTGGCTTTCCTTTACATGAGTCATGTTGTGGTGTTTTGGCTTTCCTTTACACAAGTCATGTTGTGGTGTCTTGGCTTTCCTTTACTCAAGTCATGTTGTAGTGTTTTGGCTTTCCTTTACACAAGTCATGTTGTGGTGTCTCGGCTTTCGTTTACACAATTCATGTTGTGGTGTCTTGGCTTTCTTTTACACAATTCATGTTGTGGTGCCTTGGGCTTTCCTTTACTCAAGTCATGTTGTGGTGTTTTGGCTTTCCTTTACACAAGTCATGTTGTGGTGTCTTGGCTTTCCTTTACTCAACTCATTTTGTAGTGTTTTGGCTTTCCTTTACACAAGTAATGTTGTGGTGTCTTGGCTTTCCTTTACACAAGTAATGTTGTGGTGTCTTGGCTTTCCTTTACACAAGTAATGGTGTGGTGTTTTGGCTTTCCTTTACACAAGTCATGTTGTGGTGTTCTGGCTTTCCTTTACACAAGTCATGTTGTGGTGTCTTGGCTTTCCTTTACTCAAAGCAATACAAAAGGGGATGATGGATGGAGCATTTGAACAAATCAAACACTCACCCCCAGTCAACTGATCTGGGTTTAATCCATCACCATTCTTTAGTTCACTCAGCCACCCCAGTTCAGACGTGGCTATATGCAAATCAGTCTGACCCTGTGCCTCGTGGGAACAGTCCAGACCGAACTGCCAAGCCATGTCTTCCCTGGACCGGAAACAAGCATCCTGGGACCGGTTTCGGATTCATAATCCTCATCAGCCAGGCTATCTTGAATCCAGTGGACAAGTGAACAAGGGACTCACGTCTGAGCATACCCTGCCACACGTAGGGCGAACAAAGCAATACAAAGGGGGATGATGGACGGAGCGTTTGAACAAATCAAACACTCACCCCCAGTCAACTGATCTTGGTTTAATCCATCACCATTCTTTAGTTCACTCAGCCACCCCAGTTCAGACATGGCTATATGCAAATCAGTCTGACTCTGTGCCTCCTGAGAATAGTCCAGCCCGAACTGACAAGCCATGTCTTCCCTGGACCGGAAACAAGCATTCTGGGAAAGGTTTCGGATTCATAATCCTCATCAGCCAGGTTATCTTGAATCCAGTGGCCAAGTGAACAAGGGACTCACGTCTGAGCACACCCTGCCACACTTAGGGCGAACAAAGCAATACAAAAGGGGATGATGGACGGAGCGATTGAACAAATCAAACACTCACCCCCAGTCAACTGATCTGGGTTTAATCCATCACCATTCTTTAGTTCACTCAGCCACCCTAGTTCAGACATGGCTATATGCAAATCAGTCTGACCCTTTGCCTCCTGGGAACAGTCCAGCCCGAACTGCCAAGCCATGTCTTCCCTGGACCGGAAACAAGCATCCTGGGACCGGTTTCGGATTCATAATCCTCATCAGCCAGGCTATCTTGAATCCAGTGGCCAAGTGAACAAGGGACTCACGTCTGAACATGCCCTGCCACACTTAGGGCGAACAAAGCAATACAAAAGGGGATGATGGACGGAGTGTTTGAACAAATCAAACACTCACCCCCAGTCAACTGATCTGGGTTTAATCCATCACCATTCTTTAGTTCACTCAGCCACCCCAGTTCAGACATGGCTATATGCAAATCAGTCTGACCCTGTGCCTCCTGGGAACAGTCCAGCCCGAACTGCCAAGCCATGTCTTCCCTGGACCGGAAACAAGCATACTGGGACCGG
The DNA here is from genome assembly GCF_964261635.1 of Lissotriton helveticus. NCBI lineage: Eukaryota > Metazoa > Chordata > Amphibia > Caudata > Salamandridae > Lissotriton > Lissotriton helveticus. The sequence goes on from NC_136065.1 coordinate 1,921,523,380, forward strand.
TTTCGGATTCATAATCCTCATCAGCCAGGCTATCTTGAATCCAGTGGCCAAGTGAACAAGGGACTCACGTCTGAGCATACCCTGCCACACTTAGGGCGAACAAAGCAATACAAAAGCGGATGATGGATGGAGAGTTTGAACAAATCAAACACTCACCCCCAATCAATTGATCTGGGTTTAATCCATCACCATTCTTTAGTTCACTCAGCCACCCCAGTTCAGACATGGCTATATGCAAATCAATCTGACCCTGTGCCTCCCGGGTACAGTCCAGCCCGAACTGCCAAGCCATGTCTTCCCTGGACCGGAAACAAGCATCCTGGGACCGGTTTCGGATTCATAATCCTCATCAGCCAGGTTATCTTGAATCCAGTGGCCAAGTAAACAAGGGACTCACGTCTGAGCATACCCTGCCACACTTAGGGCAAACAAAGCAATACAAAAGGGGATGATGGATGGAGCGTTTGAGCAAATCAAGCACTCACCCCCAGTCAACTGCTCTGGGTTTAATCCATCAGCATTCTTTAGTTCACTCAGCCACCCCAGTTCAGACATGGCTATATGCAAATCAGTCTGACCTTGTGCCTCCTGGGAACAGTCCAGCCCGAACTGCCAAGCCATGTCTTCCCTGGACCGGAAACAAGCATCCTGTGACCGGTTTCGGATTCATAATCCTCATCAGCCAGGCTATCTTGAATCCAGTGGCCAAGTGAACAAGGGACTCACGTCTGAGCATACCCTGCCACACTTAGGGCGAACAAAGCAATACAAAAGGGGATGATGGACGGAGCGTTTGAACAAATCAAACACTCACCCCCAGTCAACTGATCTGGGTTTAATCCATCACCATTCTTTAGTTCACTCAGCCACCCCAGTTCAGACATGGCTATATACAAATCAGTCTGACCCTGTGCCTCATGGCAACAGTACAGCCCAAACTGCCAAGCCATGTCTTCCCTGGACCGGAAACAAGCATCCTGGGACCGGTTTCGGATTCATAATCCTCATCAGCCAGGCTATCTTGAATCCAGTGGCCAAGTGAACAAGGGACTCACGTCTGAGCATACCCTGCCACACTTAGGGCGAACAAAGCGATACAAAAGGGGATGATGGACGGAGCGTGTGAACAAATCAAACCCTCACCCCCAGTCAACTGATCTGGGTTTAATCCATCACCATTATTTAGTTCACTCAGCCACCCCAGTTCAGACATGGCTATATGCAAATCAGTCTGACCCTGTGCCTCATGGGAACAGTACAGCCCGAACTGCCAAGCCATGTCTTCCCTGGACCGGAAACAAGCATCCTGGGACCGGTTTCGGATTCATAATCCCCATCAGCCAGGCTATCTTGAATCCAGTGGCCAAGTGAACAAGGGACTCACGTCTGAGCATACCCTGCCACACTTAGGGCGAACAAAGCGATACAAAAGGGGATGATGGACGGAGCGTTTGAACAAATCAAACCCTCACCCCAAGTCAACTGATCTGGGTTTAATCCATCACCATTCTTTAGTTCACTCAGCCACCCCAGTTCAGACATGGCTATATGCAAATCAGTCTGACCCTGTGCCTCATGGGAACAGTACAGCCCGAACTGCCAAGCCATGTCTTCCCTGGACCGGAAACAAGCATCCTGGGACCGGTTTCGGATTCATAGACCTCATCAGCCAGGCTATCTTGAATCCAGTGGCCAAGTGAACAAGTGACTCACGTCTGAGCATACCCTGCCACACAAAGGGCGAACAAAGCGATACAAAAGGGGATGATGGACGGAGCATTTGAACAAATCAAACCCTCACCCCCAGTCAACTGATCTGGGTTTAATCCATCACCATTCTTTAGTTCACTCAGCCACCCCAGTTCAGACATGGCTATATGCAAATCAGTCTGACCCTGTGCCTCATGGGAACAGTACAGCCCGAACTGCCAAGCCATGTCTTCCCTGGACCGGAAACAAGCATCCTGGGACCGGTTTCGGATTCATAATCCTCATCAGCCAGGCTATCTTGCATCCAGTGGCCAAGTGAACAAGGGATTCACGTCTGAGCATGCCCTGCCACACTTAGGGCGAACAAAGCGATACAAAAGGGGATGATGGACGGAGCGTTTGAACAAATCAAACCCTCACCCCCAGTCAACTGATCTGGGTTTAATCCATCACCATTCTTTAGTTCACTCAGCCACCCCAGTTCAGACATGGCTATATGCAAATCAGTCTGACACTGTGCCTCATGGGAACAGTACAGCCCGAACTGCCAAGCCATGTCTTCCCTGGACCGGAAACAAGCATCCTGGGACCGGTTTCGGATTCATAATCCTCATCAGCCAGGCTATCTTGAATCCAGTGGCCAAATGAACAAGGGACTCACGTCTGAGCATACCCTGCCACACTTAGGGCGAACAAAGCGATACAAAAGGGGATGATGGACGGAGAGTTTGAACAAATCAAACCCTCACCCCCAGTCAGCTGATCTGGGTTTAATCCATCACCATTCTTTAGTTCACTCAGCCACCCCAGTTCAGACACGGCTGTATGCAAACCAGTCTGACCCTGTGCCTCATGGGAACAGTACAGCCCGAACTGCCAAGCCATGTCTTCCCTGGACCGGAAACAAGCATCCTGGGACCGGTTTCGGATTCATAATCCTCATCAGCCAGGCTATCTTGAATCCAGTGGCCAAGTGAACAAGGGACTCACGTCTGAGCATACCCTGCCACACTTAGGGCGAACAAAGCGATACAAAAGGGGATGATGGACGGAGCGTTTGAACAAATCAAACCCTCACCCCCAGTCAACTGATCTGGGTTTAATCCATCACCATTCTTTAGTTCACTCAGCCACCCCAGTTCAGACATGGCTATATGCAAATTAGAATTTCCTTTCCATGAGTCATGTTGTGGTGTCTTGGACTTTCCTTTCCATGAGTCATGTTGTGGTGTCTTGGCTTTCCTTTACACAAGTCATGTTGTGGTGTCTTCTACTTTCCTTTACACAACACATTTTTTGGTGTCTTGGCTTTCCTTTACACGAGTCATGTTGTGGTGCCATGGCTTTCCTTTACACAAGTCATGTTGTGGTGCCTTGGCTTGCCTTTTCATGAGTCACGTTGTGGTGTCTTGGCTTTCCTTTACACTAGTCATGTTGTGGTGTCTTGACTTTACTTTACACAAGTCATGTTGTGGTGTCTTGGCTTTCCTTTACACAAGTTATGTTGTCTTGTCTTGAACTATCCTTTACACAAGTCATGTTATGGGGTCTTGATCTTTCCTTTACAGCATTCATGTTGTGTTGTCTTGGACTTTCCTTAACACAAGTCATGGTGTGGTGTCTTGGCCTTTCCTTTACATGAGTCATGTTTTGTTGTCTGGGACTTTTCATTTACACGAGCCATGTTGTGATGTCTTCAGCTTTCCATGAGTTATGTTGTGGTATCTTGGACTTTCCTTTACACAATTCATGTTGTGGTGTCTTGGCTTTCCTTTACATGAGCCATGTTGTGTTTTCTTGATCTTCCTTTTACACAATTCATGTTGTGGTGTCTTGGCTTTCGTTTACAAAATTCATGTTGTGGTGTCTTGGCTTTCTTTTACACAATTCATGTTGTGGTGCCTTGGGCTTTCCTTTACACAAGTCATGTTGCGATGTCTTGGCTTTCCTTTACCCATGTCATGTTGTGGTGTTTTGGATTTCCTTTACACAAGTCATGTTGTGGTGTCTTGGCTTTCCTTTACTCAAGTCATATTGTAGTCTTTTGGCTTTCCTTCACACAAGTCATGTTATGGTGTCTTGGCTTTCCTTTACTCAAGTCATGTTGTTGTGTTTTGGCTTTCCTTTACACAAGTCATGTTGCGATGTCTTGGCTTTCCTTTACTCAAGTCATGTTGTGGTGCTTTGGCTTTCCTTTACACAAGTCATGTTGTGGTGTCTTGGCTTTCCTTTACTCAAGTCATATTGTGGTGTTTTGGCTTTCTTTTACACAATCATTTTGTGGTGTCTTGCTCTTTCCGTTCATGGAGTCAGAGAGAGTGAGAGAACAGAATAAGGCTTTAAGAATGTCTGTTTATTCTGTGTTCTGTAAACTCAAATCAGCACGGCCTTTCCTCTTCTATTGTTGTTAACGCTGACATTAGCAATGATTTATCTGAACTTTGTCCACATTATAAGAAAGTCTCGTTTACCCAGAAAGCCTGTGTCTGTTTTGCATACAATCAAAAGGTTCATATTCTGAACTTTTGACTGAAACAGTGCATGAAAATAAAGACAAATCAAAAAAAGAGCTGAGCCCAGAACTTCAATAAATAGTGGACATTGATAGCTAGGCGGATTACACATTTTGGCTCACACCCTACCTGTAAAAGGGTATGTATTCTTGTGATATATATACCTGTTTTGCTACACTGTTTCTTTGCCCGGATGAACCTCAGTGGTCTGGGGTGCAGGCTTCAAACCTGTAGCTGTCTAGTGACAGAGTGGTTCAATTCCACCTTCTGGGCAAGGCAGCTTTTGTGATGGGCTGCCCATTGTCAGGGTAACTGATACATGTTTGTTTGTCAATTCTGTTCATGTTCACAACTTGTAGCAGACAATATTTGGTAACTACATTTTAAGCAGCCCTGCCGACACGTGTTTTCTTCTTTGTTTTCAAGGCCAAGAAGCACCATTTAAGATCAAAGAGTAACCAAGAGAATTACTTGTTAAATAGTAGCCAGCGCTCTGAGGGGCGATTCATCTGGGCACCCCAGCAAGTCATGAAAGGAAGGGTATGCATTAAACACAGTGTAGATTGGAGAATCTGACATTAATAATCTGAGAGATTGGGAAAAGATAGTGTCCGATACTAATGAAATGAAGGCAGTGATGTTTATCAATGGAATGAGGGTATCACATTTGACAATATCAAAGTAAATGGTCATCTATCTGCTCCCGTAGATGCCCCCGGTACTGAGGAAGGACCACTGAACCCCATCCTCAGTCCACGGAGTAGGCTTTTTGTGGGCACTTTACTTCTTTGTTACAGACTTTGCTCACAGATCTTTTAGTCTCACAGTCTTTCTGTGCACCCAATATAAACAAATGAATAAATAAATACATGAATGCATATGTAAAATGAAGCATGCAAAATGAGTTTGCCTCTAGGCTATCCCATTTTTGGGGCCAGATAATGGACCCTGAGGCACAACGACATAAAGCCATATCCTCAGGGTTATACCATTCCATCACATTCGGAAACTAGGATTAAAAAGTCCTTTTGTACAACAAAAAATCTAACATCCTTATCACGTCCTCTCATCTGGAGTGATCCAGCAGAGCAAAAAATATGTTGCAGCATAACCTGATTAATAGAGTGTTTTAAATCTTATGACCGCCTCTGCCCTCCTCCACTGCGGGGGTGCCACCCTTTTCCCCTTTCCCCCCGAGTTCAATCAGAGGTCACAGAGCCCGGCTGTCACTGCATAGAGGCGCTCTGCTCAGCATCCTCAACCTTGTTCCCACATCAGCACGCGGCCTGTTCCTAGTCCGTTGCACCTGCACCCCCGAGTCCACACCACTGCCGAGTGACTGACAGTTTTATCAGAGTAATCCAAGTCACCAAGAATGCAATGTTTAAGTCCCACACTTTTCATTTACAAAGCACTAGTGTTCGCAGGTGTCTTACTACAATTGAAGTGACTCAGAACTACAATTCCCAGAATGTATTAGGTTATTTAAATAAAATACAGGACAAGAGTGTTGCATGTTTGATACCATGAAATCACCAGGTAACTCTTCCTTACATAGCTGACCATTTACATAAAGGTCAGCCTATGGTCTCTGCAAGTAATTCTGCCAAGGGCGAGAAGGCTTCGAGAGGAACAGCCAAGAGGAACGGTTACCAGGAGGAACTACTACAAATCCTCCAAGAAAAGGCAAATACAGCAAACCTAAAACTGATGACTGATGTAGAAACGGGTATGTCAAGAAACGTTTAGATTTATTAATAAATACACCTACACCTCAGCTTCACTTGTCTTTACAATTAGCACATGTCGGGGTTGTGGTGTCTTGGACTTTCCTTTACACAAGTCATGTTGTGGTGTCTTGGGCTTTTCTTTCCACAAGTCGTTTTGAGGTGTCTTAGAATTTCCTTTCCATGAGTCATGTTGTGGTGTCTTGGACTTTCCTTTCCATGAGTCATGTTGTGGTGTCTTGGCTTTCCTTTACACAAGTCATGTTGTGGTGTCTTCTACTTTCCTTTACACAAGACATTTTTTGGTGTCTTGGCTTTCCTTTACACGAGTCATGTTGTGGTGCCATGGCTTTCCTTTACACAAGTCATGTTGTGGTGCCTTGGCTTGCCTTTTCATGAGTCACGTTGTGGTGTCTTGGCTTTCCTTTACACTAGTCATGTTGTGGTGTCTTGACTTTACTTTACACAAGTCATGTTGTGGTGTCTTGGCTTTCCTTTACACAAGTTATGTTGTCTTGTCTTGAACTATCCTTTACACAAGTCATGTTATGGGGTCTTGATCTTTCCTTTACAGCATTCATGTTGTGTTGTCTTGGACTTTCCTTAACACAAGTCATGGTGTGGTGTCTTGGCCTTTCCTTTACATGAGTCATGTTTTGTTGTCTGGCACTTTTCATTTACACGAGCCATGTTGTGGTGTCTTCAGCTTTCCATGAGTTATGTTGTGGTATCTTGGACTTTCCTTTACACAATTCATGTTGTGGTGTCTTGGCTTTCCTTTACTTGAGCCATGTTGTGTTTTCTTGATCTTCCTTTTACACAATTCATGTTGTGGTGTCTTGGCTTTCGTTTACAAAATTCATGTTGTGGTGTCTTGGCTTTCTTTTACACAATTCATGTTGTGGTGCCTTGGGCTTTCCTTTACACAAGTCATGTTGCGATGTCTTGGCTTTCCTTTACCCAAGTCATGTTGTGGTGTTTTGGATTTCCTTTACACAAGTCATGTTATGGTGTCTTGGCTTTCCTTTACTCAAGTCATGTTGTGGTGTTTTGGCTTTCCTTTACACAAGTCATGTTGCGATGTCTTGGCTTTCCTTTACTCAAGTCATGTTGTGGTGTTTTGGCTTTCCTTTACACAAGTCATGGTGTGGTGTCTTGGCTTTCCTTTACTCAAGTCATATTGTGGTGTTTTGGCTTTCCTTTACACAATCATTTTGTGGTGTCTTGCTCTTTCCGTTCAAGGAGTCAGAGAGAGTGAGAGAACAGAATAAGGCTTTAAGAATGTCTGTTTATTCTGTGTTCTGTAAACTCAAATCAGCACGGCCTTTCCTCTTCTATTGTTGTTAACGCTGACATTAGCAATGATTTATCTGAACTTTGTCCACATTATAAGAAAGTCTCGTTTACCCAGAAAGCCTGTGTCTGTTTTGCATACAATCAAAAGGTTCATATTCTGAACTTTTGACTGAAACAGTGCATGAAAATAAAGACAAATCAAAAATAGAGCTGAGCCCAGAACTTCAATAAATAGTGGACATTGATAGCTAGGCGGATTACACATTTTGGCTCACACCCTACCTGTAAAAGAGTATGTATTCTTGTGATATATATACCTGTTTTGCTACACTGTTTCTTTGCCCGGATGAACCTCAGTGGTCTGGGGTGCAGGCTTCAAACCTGTAACTGTCTAGTGACAGAGTGGTTCAATTCCACCTTCTGGGCGAGGCAGCTTTTGTGATGGGCTGCCCATTGTCAGGGTAACTAATACATGTTTTTTTGTCAATTCTGTTCATGGTCACAACTTGTAGCAGACAATATTTGGTAACTACATTTTAAGCAGCCCTGCCGACCCGTGTTTTCTTCTTTGTTTTCAAGGCCACGGCACCATTTAAGATCAAAGAGTAACCAAGAGAATTACTTGTTAAATAGTAGCCAGCGCTCTGAGGGGCGATTCATCTGGGCACCCCAGCAAGTCATGAAAGGAAGGGTATGCATTAAACACAGTGTAGATTGGAGAATCTGACATTAATAATCTGAGAGACTGGGAAGAGATAGTGTCCGATACTAATGAAATGAAGGCACTGATTTTCATGAATGGAATGAGGGTATCACATTAGACAATATCAAAGTAAATGGTCATCTATCTGCTCCCGTAGATGCCCCTGGTACTGAGGAAGGACCACTGAACCCCATCCTCAGTCCACGGAGCAGGCTTTTTGTGGGCACTTTACTTCTTTGTTGCAGACTTTGCTCACAGATCTTGGAGTCTCACAGTCTTTCTGTGCACCCAATATAAACAAATGAATAAATAAATACATGAATGCATATGTAAAATGAAGCATGCAAAATGAGTTTGCCTCTAGGCTATCCCATTTTTGGGGCCAGATAATGGACCCTGAGGCACAACGACATAAAGCGATATCCTCAGGGTTATACCATTCCATCACATTTGGAAACTAGGATTAAAAAGTCCTTTTGTACAACAAAAAATCTAACATCCTTATCACGTCCTCTCATCTGGAGTGATCCAGCAGAGCAAAAAATATGTTGCAGCATAACCTGATTAATAGAGTGTTTTAAATCGTATGACCGCCTCTGCCCTCCTCCACTGCGGGGGTGCCACCCTTTTCCCCTTTCCCCCCGAGTTCAATCAGAGGCCACAGAGCCCGGCTGTCACTGCATAGAGGCGCTCTGCTCAGCATCCTCAACCTTGTTCCCACAACAGCACGTGGCCTGTTCCTAGTCCGTTGCACCTGCACCCCCGAGTTCACACCACTGCCAAATGACTGACAGTTTTATCAGAGTAATCCAGGTCACCAAGAATGCAATGTTTAAGTCCCACACTTTTCATTTACAAAGCACTAGTGTTCGCAGGTGTTTTACTACAATTGAAGTGACTCGGAACTACAATTCCCAGAATGTATTAGGTTATTTAAATAAAATACAGGACAAGAGTGTTGCATGTTTGATACCATGAAATTACCAGGTAACTCTTCCTTACATAGCTGACCATTTACATAAAGGTCAGCCTATGGTCTCTGCAAGTAATTCTGCCTAGGGCGAGAAGGCTTCGAGAGGAACAGCCAAGAGGAATGGTTACCAGGAGGAACTACTACAAATCCTCCAAGAAAAGGCAAATACAGCAAACCTAAAACTGATGACTGATGTAGAAACGGGTATGTCAAGAAACGTTTAGATTTATTAATAAATACACCTACACCTCAGCTTCACTTGTCTTTACAATTAGCACATGTCGGGGTTGTGGTGACTTGGACTTTCCTTTACACAAGTCATGTTGTGGTGTCTTGGGCTTTTCTTTCCACAAGTCGTTTTGAGGTGTCTTAGAATTTCCTTTCCATGAGTCATGTTGTGGTGTCTTGGACTTTCCTTTCCATGAGTCATGTTGTGGTGTCTTGGCTTTCCTTTACACAAGTCATGCTGTGGTGTCTTCTACTTTCCTTTACACAAGACATTTTTTGGTGTCTTGGCTTTCCTTTACACGAGTCATGTTGTGGTGCCATGGCTTTCCTTTACACAAGTCATGTTGTGGTGCCTTGGTTTGCCTTTTAATGAGTCACGTTGTGGTGTCTTGGCTTTCCTTTACACTAGTCATGTTGTGGTGTCTTGACTTTACTTTACACAAGTCATGTTGTGGTGTCTTGGCTTTCCTTTACACAAGTTATGTTGTCTTGTCTTGAACTATCCTTTACGCAAGTCATGTTATGGGGTCTTGATCTTTCCTTTACAGCATTCATGTTGTGTTGTCTTGGACTTTCCTTAACACAAGTCATGGTGTGGTGTCTTGGCCTTTCCTTTACATGAGTCATGTTTTGTTGTCTGGGACTTTTCATTTACACGAGCCATGTTGTGGTGTCTTCAGCTTTCCATGAGTTATGTTGTGGTATCTTGGACTTTCCTTTACACAATTCATGTTGTGGTGTCTTGGCTTTCCTTTACATGAGCCATGTTGTGTTTTCTTGATCTTCCTTTTACACAATTCATGTTGTGGTGTCTTGGCTTTCGTTTACAAAATTCATGTTGTGGTGTCTTGGCTTTCTTTTACACAATTCATGTTGTGGTGCCTTGGGCTTTCCTTTACACAAGTCATGTTGCGATGTCTTGGCTTTCCTTTACCCAAGTCATGTTGTGGTGTTTTGGATTTCCTTTACACAAGTCATGTTGTGGTGTCTTGGCTTTCCTTTACTCAAGTCATATTGTAGTCTTTTGGCTTTCCTTTACACAAGTCATGTTATGGTGTCTTGGCTTTCCTTTACTCAAGTCATCTTGTGGTGTTATGGCTTTCCTTTACACAAGTCATGTTGCGATGTCTTGGCTTTCCGTTACTCAAGTCATGTTGTGGTGTTTTGGCTTTCCTTTACACAAGTCATGTTGTGGTGTCTTGGCTTTCCTTTACTCAAGTCATATTGTGGTGTTTTGGCTTTCCTTTACACAATCTTTTTGTGGTGTCTTGCTCTTTCCGTTCAAGGAGTCAGAGAGAGTGAGAGAACAGAATAAGGCTTTAAGAATGTCTGTTTATTCTGTGTTCTGTAAACTCAAATGAGCACGGCCTTTCCTCTTCTATTGTTGTTAACGCTGACATTAGCAATGATTTATCTGAACTTTGTCCACATTATAAGAAAGTCTTGTTTACCCAGAAAGCCTGTGTCTGTTTTGCATACAATCAAAAGGTTCATATTCTGAACTTTTGACTGAAACAGTGCATGAAAATAAAGACAAATCAAAAATAGAGCTGAGCCCAGAACTTCAATAAATAGTGGACATTGATAGCTAGGCGGATTACACATTTTGGCTCACACCCTACCTGTAAAAGAGTATGTATTCTTGTGATATATATACCTGTTTTGCTACACTGTTTCTTTGCCCGGATGAACCTCAGTGGTCTGGGGTGCAGGCTTCAAACCTGTAACTGTCTAGTGACAGAGTGGTTCAATTCCACCTTCTGGGCGAGGCAGCTTTTGTGATGGGCTGCCCATTGTCAGGGTAACTAATACATGTGTTTTTGTCAATTCTGTTCATGGTCACAACTTGTAGCAGACAATATTTGGTAACTACATTTTAAGCAGCCCTGCCGACCCGTGTTTTCTTCTTTGTTTTCAAGGCCACGGCACCATTTAAGATCAAAGAGTAACCAAGAGAATTACTTGTTAAATAGTAGCCAGCGCTCTGAGGGGCGATTCATCTGGGCACCCCAGCAAGTCATGAAAGGAAGGGTATGCATTAAACACAGTGTAGATTGGAGAATCTGACATTAATAATCTGAGAGACTGGGAAGAGATAGTGTCCGATACTAATGAAATGAAGGCACTGATTTTCATGAATGGAATGAGGGTATCACATTAGACAATATCAAAGTAAATGGTCATCTATCTGCTCCCGTAGATGCCCCCGGTACTGAGGAAGGACCACTGAACCCCATCCTCAGTCCACGGAGCAGGCTTTTTGTGGGCACTTTACTTCTTTGTTGCAGACTTTGCTCACAGATCTTGGAGTCTCACAGTCTTTCTGTGCACCCAATATAAACAAATGAATAAATAAATACATGAATGCATATGTAAAATGAAGCATGCAAAATGAGTTTGCCTCTAGGCTATCCCATTTTTGGGGCCAGATAATGGACCCTGAGGCACAACGACATAAAGCGATATCCTCAGGGTTATACCATTCCATCACATTTGGAAACTAGGATTAAAAAGTCCTTTTGTACAACAAAAAATCTAACATCCTTATCACGTCCTCTCATCTGGAGTGATCCAGCAGAGCAAAAAATATGTTGCAGCATAACCTGATTAATAGAGTGTTTTAAATCGTATGACCGCCTCTGCCCTCCTCCACTGCGGGGGTGCCACCCTTTTCCCCTTTCCCCCCGAGTTCAATCAGAGGCCACAGAGCCCGGCTGTCACTGCATAGAGGCGCTCTGCTCAGCATCCTCAACCTTGTTCCCACATCAGCACGTGGCCTGTTCCTAGTCCGTTGCACCTGCACCCCCGAGTTCACACCACTGCCAAATGACTGACAGTTTTATCAGAGTAATCCAGGTCACCAAGAATGCAATGTTTAAGTCCCACACTTTTCATTTACAAAGCACTAGTGTTCGCAGGTGTTTTACTACAATTGAAGTGACTCGGAACTACAATTCCCAGAATGTATTAGGTTATTTAAATAAAATACAGGACAAGAGTGTTGCATGTTTGATACCATGAAATTACCAGGTAACTCTTCCTTACATAGCTGACCATTTACATAAAGGTCAGCCTATGGTCTCTGCAAGTAATTCTGCCTAGGGCGAGAAGGCTTCGAGAGGAACAGCCAAGAGGAATGGTTACCAGGAGGAACTACTACAAATCCTCCAAGAAAAGGCAAATACAGCAAACCTAAAACTGATGACTGATGTAGAAACGGGTATGTCAAGAAACGTTTAGATTTATTAATAAATACACCTACACCTCAGCTTCACTTGTCTTTACAATTAGCACATGTCGGGGTTGTGGTGACTTGGACTTTCCTTTACACAAGTCATGTTGTGGTGTCTTGGGCTTTTCTTTCCACAAGTCGTTTTGAGGTGTCTTAGAATTTCCTTTCCATGAGTCATGTTGTGGTGTCTTGGACTTTCCTTTCCATGAGTCATGTTGTGGTGTCTTGGCTTTCCTTTACACAAGTCATGCTGTGGTGTCTTCTACTTTCCTTTACACAAGACATTTTTTGGTGTCTTGGCTTTCCTTTACACGAGTCATGTTGTGGTGCCATGGCTTTCCTTTACACAAGTCATGTTGTGGTGCCTTGGTTTGCCTTTTAATGAGTCACGTTGTGGTGTCTTGGCTTTCCTTTACACTAGTCATGTTGTGGTGTCTTGACTTTACTTTACACAAGTCATGTTGTGGTGTCTTGGCTTTCCTTTACACAAGTTATGTTGTCTTGTCTTGAACTATCCTTTACGCAAGTCATGTTATGGGGTCTTGATCTTTCCTTTACAGCATTCATGTTGTGTTGTCTTGGACTTTCCTTAACACAAGTCATGGTGTGGTGTCTTGGCCTTTCCTTTACATGAGTCATGTTTTGTTGTCTGGGACTTTTCATTTACACGAGCCATGTTGTGGTGTCTTCAGCTTTCCATGAGTTATGTTGTGGTATCTTGGACTTTCCTTTACACAATTCATGTTGTGGTGTCTTGGCTTTCCTTTACATGAGCCATGTTGTGTTTTCTTGATCTTCCTTTTACACAATTCATGTTGTGGTGTCTTGGCTTTCGTTTACAAAATTCATGTTGTGGTGTCTTGGCTTTCTTTTACACAATTCATGTTGTGGTGCCTTGGGCTTTCCTTTACACAAGTCATGTTGCGATGTCTTGGCTTTCCTTTACCCAAGTCATGTTGTGGTGTTTTGGATTTCCTTTACACAAGTCATGTTGTGGTGTCTTGGCTTTCCTTTACTCAAGTCATATTGTAGTCTTTTGGCTTTCCTTTACACAAGTCATGTTATGGTGTCTTGGCTTTCCTTTACTCAAGTCATCTTGTGGTGTTATGGCTTTCCTTTACACAAGTCATGTTGCGATGTCTTGGCTTTCCGTTACTCAAGTCATGTTGTGGTGTTTTGGCTTTCCTTTACACAATCTTTTTGTGGTGTCTTGCTCTTTCCGTTCAAGGAGTCAGAGAGAGTGAGAAAACAGAATAAGGCTTTAAGAATGTCTGTTTATTCTGTGTTCTGTAAACTCAAATGAGCACGGCCTTTCCTCTTCTATTGTTGTTAACGCTGACATTAGCAATGATTTATCTGAACTTTGTCCACATTATAAGAAAGTCTTGTTTACCCAGAAAGCCTGTGTCTGTTTTGCATACAATCAAAAGGTTCATATTCTGAACTTTTGACTGAAACAGTGCATGAAAATAAAGACAAATCAAAAATAGAGCTGAGCCCAGAACTTCAATAAATAGTGGACATTGATAGCTAGGCGGATTACACATTTTGGCTCACACCCTACCTGTAAAAGAGTATGTATTCTTGTGATATATATACCTGTTTTGCTACACTGTTTCTTTGCCCGGATGAACCTCAGTGGTCTGGGGTGCAGTCTTCAAACCTGTAGCTGTCTACTGACAGAGTGGTTCAATTCCACTTTCTGGGCGAGGCAGCTTTTGTGATGGGCTGCCCATTGTCAGGGTAACTAATACATGTTTTTTGTCAATTCTGTTCATGTTCACAACTTGTAGCAGACAATATTTGGTAACTACATTTTAAGCAGCCCTGCCGACACGTGTTTTCTTCTTTGTTTTCAAGGCCACGGCACCATTTAAGATCAAAGAGTAACCAAGAGAATTACTTGTTAAATAGTAGCCAGCGCTCTGAGGGGCGATTCATCTGGGCACCCCAGCAAGTCATGAAAGGAAGGGTATGCATTAAACACAGTGTAGATTGGAGAATCTGACATTAATAATCTGAGAGACTGGGAAGAGATAGTGTCCGATACTAATGAAATGAAGGCACTGATTTTCATGAATGGAATGAGTGTATCACATTAGACAATATCAAAGTAAATGGTCATCTATCTGCTCCCGTAGATGCCCCCGGTACTGAGGAAGGACCACTGAACCCCATCCTCAGTCCACGGAGTAGGCTTTTTGTGGGCACTTTACTTCTTTGTTGCAGACTTTGCTCACAGATCTTGGAGTCTCACAGTCTTTCTGTGCACCCAATAAAAACAAATGAATAAATAAATACATGAATGCATATGTAAAATGAAGCATGCAAAATGAGTTTGCCTCTAGGCTATCCCATTTTTTGGGGCCAGATAATGGACCCTGAGGCACAACGACATTAAGCGATATCCTCGGGGTTATACCATTCCATCACATTTGGAAACTAGGATTAAAAAGTCCTTTTGTACAACAAAAAATCTAACATCCTTATCACGTCCTCTCATCTGGAGTGATCCAGCAGAGCAAAAAATATGTTGCAGCATAACCTGCTTAATAGAGTGTTTTAAATCGTATGACCGCCTCTGCCCTCCTCCACTGCGGGGGTGCCACCCTTTTCCCCTTTCCCCCCCGAGTTCAATCAGAGGTCACAGAGCCCGGC
Source organism: Lissotriton helveticus (assembly GCF_964261635.1). Taxonomy (NCBI): domain Eukaryota; kingdom Metazoa; phylum Chordata; class Amphibia; order Caudata; family Salamandridae; genus Lissotriton; species Lissotriton helveticus. Next base: position 1,921,538,420 of record NC_136065.1, read on the forward strand.
TGTCACTGCATAGAGGCGCTCTGCTCAGCATCCTCAACCTTGTTCCCACATCAGCACGTGGCCTGTTCCTAGTCCGTTGCACCTGCACCCCCGAGTTCACACCACTGCCGAGTGACTGACAGTTTTATCAGAGTAATCCAGGTCACCAAGAATGCAATGTTTAAGTCCCACACTTTTCATTTACAAAGCACTAGTGTTCGCAGGTGTCTTACTACAATTGAAGTGACTCGCAACTACAATTCCCAGAATGTATTAGGTTATTTAAATAAAATACAGGACAAGAGTGTTGCATGTTTGATACCATGAAATCACCAGGTAACTCTTCCTTACATAGCTGACCATTTACATAAAGGTCAGCCTATGGTCTCTGCAAGTAATTCTGCCTAGGGCGAGAAGGCTTCGAGAGGAACAGCCAAAGAGGAACGGTTACCAGGAGGAACTACTACAAATCCTCCAAGAAAAGGCAAATACAGCAAACCTAAAACTGATGACTGATGTAGAAACGGGTATGTCAAGAAACGTTTAGATTTATTAATAAATACACCTACACCTCAGCTTCCTTTGTCTTTACAATTAGCACATGTCGGGGTTGTTGTGTCTTGGACTTTCCTTTACACAAGTCATGTTGTGGTGTCTTGGGCTTTTCTTTCCACAAGTCGTTTTGAGGTGTCTTAGAATTTCCTTTCCATGAGTCATGTTGTGGTGTCTTGGACTTTCCTTTCCATGAGTCATGTTGTGGTGTCTTGGCTTTCCTTTACACAAGTCATGTTGTGGTGTCTTCTACTTTCCTTTACACAAGACATTTTTTGGTGTCTTGGCTTTCCTTTACACGAGTCATGTTGTGGTACCATGGCTTTCCTGTACACAAGTCATGTTGTGGTGCCTTGGCTTGCCTTTTCATGAGTCACGTTTTGGTGTCTTGGCTTTCCTTTACACTAGTCATGTTGTGGTGTCTTGACTTTACTTTACACAAGTCATGTTGTGGTGTCTTGGCTTTCCTTTACACAAGTTATGTTGTCTTGTCTTGAACTATCCTTTACACAAGTCATGTTATGGGGTCTTGATCTTTCCTTTACAGCATTCATGTTGTGTTGTCTTGGACTTTCCTTAACACAAGTCATGGTGTGGTGTCTTGGCCTTTCCTTTACATGAGTCATGTTTTGTTGTCTGGGACTTTTCATTTACACGAGCCATGTTGTGGTGTCTTCAGTTTTCCATGAGTTATGTTGTGGTATCTTGGACTTTCCTTTACACAATTCATGTTGTGGTGTCTTGGCTTTCCTTTACATGAGCCATGTTGTGTTTTCTTGATCTTCCTTTTACACAATTCATGTTGTGGTGTCTTGGCTTTCGTTTACAAAATTCATGTTGTGGTGTCTTGGCTTTCTTTTACACAATACATGTTGTGGTGCCTTGGGCTTTCCTTTACACAAGTCATGTTGCGATGTCTTGGCTTTCCTTTACCCAAGTCATGTTGTGGTGTTTTGGATTTCCTTTACACAAGTCATGTTGTGGTGCCTTGGCTTTCCTTTACTCAAGTCATATTGTAGTCTTTTGGCTTTCCTTTACACAAGTCATGTTATGGTGTCTTGGCTTTCCTTTACTCAAGTCATGTTGTGGTGTTTTGGCTTTCCTTTACACAAGTCATGTTGCGATGTCTTGGCTTTCCTTTACTCAAGTCATGTTGTGGTGTTTTGGCTTTCCTTTACACAAGTCATGTTGTGGTGTCTTGGCTTTCCTTTACTCAAGTCATATTGTGGTGTTTTGGCTTTCCTTTACACAGTCATTTTGTGGTGTCTTGCTCTTTCCGTTCAAGGAGTCAGAGAGAGTGAGAGAACAGAATAAGGCTTTAAGAATGTCTGTTTATTCTGTGTTCTGTAAAATCAAATCAGCACGGCCTTTCCTCTTCTATTGTTGTTAACGCTGACATTAGCAATGATTTATCTGAACTTTGTCCACATTATAAGAAAGTCTCGTTTACCCAGAAAGCCTGTGTCTGTTTTGCATACAATCAAAAGGTTAATATTCTGAACTTTTGACTGAAACAGTGCATGAAAATAAAGACAAATCAAAAATAGAGCTGAGCCCAGAACTTCAATAAATAGTGGACATTGATAGCTAGGCGAATTACACATTTTGGCTCACACCCTACCTGTAAAAGAGTATGTATTCTTGTGATATATATACCTGTTTTGCTACACTGTTTCTTTCCCCGGATGAACCTCAGTGGTCTGGGGTGCAGGCTTCAAACCTGTAGCTGTCTAGTGACAGAGTGGTTCAATTCCACCTTCTGGGCGAGGCAGCTTTTGTGATGGGCTGCCAATTGTCAGGGTAACTAATACATGTTTTTTTGTCAATTCTGTTCATGTTCACAACTTGTAGCAGACAATATTTGGTAACTACATTTTAAGCAGCCCTGCCGACACGTGTTTTCTTCTTTGTTTTCAAGGCCACGGCACCATTTAAGATCAAAGAGGAACCAAGAGAATTACTTGTTAAATAGTAGCCAGCGCTCTGAGGGGCGATTCATCTGGGCACCCCAGCAAGTCATGAAAGGAAGGGTATGCATTGAACACAGTGTAGATTGGAGAATCTGACATTAATAATCTGAGAGACTGGGAAGAGATAGTGTCCGATACTAATGAAATGAAGGCACTGATTTTCATGAATGGAATGAGGGTATCACATTAGACAATATCAAAGTAAATGGTCATCTATCTGCTCCCGTAGATGCCCCCGGTACTGAGGAAGGACCACTGATCCCCATCCTCAGTCCACGGAGTAGGCTTTTTGTGGGCACTTTACTTCTTTGTTGCAGACTTTGCTCACAGATCTTGGAGTCTCACAGTCTTTCTGTGCACCCAATATAAACAAATGAATAAATAAATACTTGAATGCATATATAAAATGAAGCATGCAAAATGAGTTTGCCTCTAGGCTATCCCATTTTTGGGGCCAGATAATGGACCCTGAGGCAAAACGACATAAAGCGATATCCTCAGGGTTATACCATTCCATCACATTTGGAAACTAGGATTAAAAAGTCCTTTTGTACAACAAAAAATCTAACATCCTTATCACGTCCTCTCATCTGGAGTGATCCAGCAGAGCAAAGAATATGTTGCAGCATAACCTGATTAATAGAGTATTTTAAATCTTATGACTGCCTCTGCCCTCCTCCACTGCGGGGGTGCCACCCTTTTCCCCTTTCCCCCCAAGTTCAATCAGAGGTCACAGAGCCCGGCTGTCACTGCATAGAGGCGCTCTGCTCAGCATCCTCAACCTTGTTCCCACATCAGCACGTGGCCTGTTCCTAGTCCGTTGCACCTGCACCCCCGAGTTCACACCACTGCCGAGTGACTGACAGTTTTATCAGAGTAATCCAGGTCACCAAAAATGCAATGTTTAAGTCCCACACTTTTCATTTACAAAGCACTAGTGTTCGCAGGTGTCTTACTACAATTGAAGTGACTCGGAACTACAATTCCCAGAATGTATTAGGTTATTTAAATAAAATACAGGACAAGAGTGTTGCATGTTTGATACCATGAAATCACCAGGTAACTCTTCCTTACATAGCTGACCATTTACATAAAGGTCAGCCTATGGTCTCTGCAAGTAATTCTGCCTAGGGCGAGAAGGCTTCGAGAGGAACAGCCAAGAGGAATGGTTACCAGGAGGAACTACTACAAATCCTCCAAGAAAATTCAAATACAGCAAACCTAAAACTGATGACTGATGTAGAAACGGGTATGTCAAGAAATGTTTAGATTTATTAATAAATACACCTACACCTCAGCTTCACTTGTCTTTACAATTAGCACATGTCGGGGTTGTGGTGTCTTGGACTTTCCTTTACACAAGTCATGTTGTGGTGTCTTGGGCTTTTCTTTCCACAAGTCGTTTTGAGGTGTCTTAGAATTTCCTTTCCATGAGTCATGTTGTGGTGTCTTGGACTTTCCTTTCCATGAGTCATGTTGTGGTGTCTTGGCTTTCCTTTACACAAGTCATGTTGTGGTGTCTTCTACTTTCCTTTACACAAGACATTTTTTGGTGTCTTGGCTTTCCTTTACACGAGTCATGTTGTGGTGCCATGGCTTTCCTTTACACAACACTGGACATGCGTGTTCTGTGTCTACAGGACACCCTCCTACTTTGCACTCCTTTTTACTTTTTAAACATGATTACTCCAATCGTGTAAATGTCAGTTCATAAAGTTTATTTGAACATTCTTTTGTAGCGAGTTTTCTTTTTCTTTTTTATCGAAATTGTATTTCATTCATACATGTTTACATATTCATTTGTCATCCCAATGCATTTCAAGCATAACGCTCTTCTTCAGGGGATTTGTTAAATCTGAAATTATAACACATAAAATAAGTACTCGAGTTTGTTTTTACCCATAAGTTCTAAGCATTTCCTAGGTTATACAATATTCACATTACATGCATGTTCTATGATTCTTGACGATGTGCGCTGTTCTATACCTTATAGCCCATGATCGACTGTTCGTTCGTATCGCAACCCGTATAGCCACATATTTTAGCCCTTGTATGTCTGTGACCCAACTCATTTTAGTGATCGGAACTACACCTTATAGCCCTTACTTGCACTGGAATTACTCACAAGCCTTCTTTTTCACATGGTTGTTCGCACTCTGTAAAATAATAAACCGGCATAAAGTTAAATTCTCCGTGTCTTAACACAAATGCATAGCGCATTTGGGAGTTTCATATTTCAAAGCGCTGCTCTTACCCGATGTGTCTTGTTGCCTCTCTCCCCTCGCTACTCTGGCGTGCGTCGCTCTAGCCCTGTCTCCATGTGCACCTCTATGACCTAGTTCCGATCACGTGACCGCGTCTGCGTTCATGTTTACCATCAATTCCCTAAAATTTCGGGCGTGCTTTATGTCGATGTATCAACAACGAGTAGCATGTATATAAGTTGCTAAAAGGTTATTACATATGTAATGAAAACTACATTATCAGAATTACGATGTGCACTTACAATATATAACCGTCATCATTTTACATATCGGAAATGTCTGTACATATCAAAAAATCATTGTATCAAAAATGTTTGTAATTGTCTATAAGAAGCAATTAAGATCCAATCTTTCATTGAGCCCTTTTGGCTGTATGGTACACAAGAAATTAATCCAAAAGGCTTCTCTCCTCAGTAACTGGTTATTATTGTCTCTTCCCGGAATGATTTTCACGGTCTCTAATATACAAAATTTGAGTTGACTCACATTGTGATTTGCTTGGTTGAAATGGGTAGCCACTGTGGATTTTACATTTTTCAAGCGTATATTACTTTTATGCTCTATTATGCGGGTTTTTATTTTCCTTTGAGTTTTTCCCACATAGGAAAGTCCACACGGGCATCGCAATAAGTATATCACATTCTCTGTGTTGCATGTTCCAGATACTTTCAACTGTATGGGAGTGCCTTTGGTTGGGTGGTTGATAACGTTACCCTTGATGATCGCAGAACAGTTTCCGCAATTGTGGCAAGGTAGTGTTCCATTGTATTTCACGGCTTCTTGCTTCTTTGATTGATTTAATAGTTCTTTGAGATTCTTAGTTCTCTCATATGCGAAAATTGGAGGTGCGGAAAAAATTCCTTTGAAGTCTTCTTCTAGTGCTAGTAATGGCCAATGGTTACGAATAATCTTTTTGATTTTAGTGCTTTTCGTGGAAAATTTTGACACAAATACACTTCTTTTTTCATCAAGTTTGGTTGCTGATCTTAGTAAGTGTTGGCGCTGTAATTTGTCTGCTCGATTGGCTGCTAATTCCAAAATGGGATCAGGATATCCCCTCTTTTTAAACTTTTGTAGTGTCTCCTGTTTATGTTTAAGGTATAATTCATCTGTTGATGCTATCCGTTTTATCCTTAGAATTTGTGAGAATGGCAAGTGATGTTTGAGTGAGGGCTGGTGAAAGCTGTTATAATGTAATAAGTTATTTCTGTCCGTATCTTTGGTGTAGACACTTGTTGTAATTTCACCATCTCTGTTAGTTAACAACACGTCCAGGAATGACAGTTCTTTGTTACTCATGATGCTCGTGAATTGTATTCTTGTCTCTATTGTGTTCAATTTGTCTATGGCTTCCTTTAATGTAGTCTCAGTACCTCTCCATAGGACAAAAATATCGTCGATGTATCTTTTATATACTATTAGGTTCTTCTTCCATGTTTCATTCTCCAGTATATGTTGCTCCTCAAATTTGTACATAAAAATGTTCGCGTAGGTGGGCGCGGCACAATTGCCCATGGAAGTTCCAGAAGCTTGTATATAAAATTTGTCTTCCCATTTGAAGTAGCTGTGGAACAGCGTAAAGTGTAGCAACTCCATTATAAATATTTTGAGATCTTCTGTTTTGTCTTCCTGCATAAGTAGACTTTCAACTGCAGTTATGCCTTGGTCATGAGGGATTGACGTGTATAAAGACTTTACGTCTATACTTGCCATAATCATCTCTTTCGTGAAGTCACTTTTCCGTTCTTCCAATATATTTAAAAAATGTGTTGTATCCTTCAAATAGGTTGTTGTGTTCTGGACGATGTTCTGTAGATGTTTATCTATATACTTTCCAATAGGTTCATGTATCGACCCTATAGTAGATACTATTGGTCTCAGAGGAGGGTGGTGCAGATCCTTATGAACTTTAGGAGTCATATATATGTAGGGGACACAAGGGTTGTCTGTAATGAGATATTCTTTTTCTTTTTGACCGATGGTTCCTTTGCTGATTGCATTCTCAATTATGTTTTTCAAAATCTTCATGAATTCTCTAGTTGGATCCATAGTCATGATAGTGTAAGTGTTTGAATCTTGGACGTGCTCTTCTACTTTAGATAGGTAATAGCTGGTGTCCATAATAACAAGCGCTCCGCCCTTGTCTGCTTGTCTAATAGTAATTTGGGAATTGTTCGCTAATTTCTTTAGGATGTTTCTTTCTCGGATAGTCATGTTAGACTGTTTTGTTGTTGGTTGTTTAAATGTTTCTTCAATTTCAGCAATGACTACTTTTTCGAATGCATCTAATACCTTATGGCTCACTGGAGCCATGTATTTACTTTTACTTCTTAGGCCTAATAGTGTATTTTCTCTCGGTGGATTAATAGCTGGTTCAATGACATTGTCAAAAAAATGCCTTAGTCTCAAAGATCTTAGAAATTTGTATAAGCTGACTTTAGTTTCTAGGAAGTTTGAATGGTACGTTGGGACGTATGATGTTCCTTTTTGTAATGTGCTGACTTCTTGTTGTGTTAATGGTTGGCTGGATATATTAATGACTAAATTTTCAGGACTTGGCTCCTGGTGTTTTGAGCTATCGCTTTTCGTTCTACTTGTTTTTTTGCTCCTCCTGGTTCTGTTTGAGGTGCTTGGCCTGCCTCTAAAAAATCTTTCCGTTGAGCTTGACCTGTAGTACTTGTACTCGCTTGTGTCTCAGCGTTTTGGTTGGTTGGTTCTGTTGTGGGACCTGCTCTAGGTCTTCGGTCATATGTATACCGTTTTTGATGTGAATCCTCAGATGATGTGTCATCAGTTGACGCGTTTGGTTTCTGTTGTCGCCTTTTTGCGTAAATCTCAGCCCAAGAATAGACCTCTCCTAGTCGATAATCTGTAGTGTCTCTCTTGAACTTCCTTAGTTTTCTGTCATTAATTTCTTTTGTGTATTCGTCCAATTTTTTATTGGTTTCTTCCAGAATTTGAGTGCAATACCGAACTTTGTCATTTGATATTTCCTTTACACAAGTCATGTTGTGGTGCCTTGGCTTGCCTTTTCATGAGTCACGTTGTGGTGTCTTGGCTTTCCTTTACACTAGTCATGTTGTGGTGTCTTGACTTTACTTTACACAAGTCATGCTGTGGTGTCTTGGCTTTCCTTTACACAAGTTATGTTGTCTTGTCTTGAACTATCCTTTACACAAGTCATGTTATGGGGTCTTGATCTTTCCTTTACAGCATTCATGTTGTGTTGTCTTGGACTTTCCTTAACACAAGTCATGGTGTGGTGTCTTGGCCTTTCCTTTACATGAGTCATGTTTTGTTGTCTGGGACTTTTCATTTACACGAGCCATGTTGTGGTGTCTTCAGCTTTCCATGAGTTATGTTGTGGTATCTTGGACTTTCCTTTACACAATTCATGTTGTGGTGTCTTGGCTTTCCTTTACATGAGCCATGTTGTGTTTTCTTGATCTTCCTTTTACACAATTCATGTTGTGGTGTCTTGGCTTTCGTTTACAAAATTCATGTTGTGGTGTCTTCGCTTTCTTTTACACAATTCATGTTGTGGTGCCTTGGGCTTTCCTTTACACAAGTCATGTTGCGATGTCTTGGCTTTCCTTTACCCAAGTCATGTTGTGGTGTTTTGGATTTCCTTTACACAAGTCATGTTGTGGTGTCTTGGCTTTCCTTTACTCAAGTCATATTGTAGTCTTTTGGCTTTCCTTTACACAAGTCATGTTATGGTTTCTTGGCTTTCCTTTACTCAAGTCATGTTGTGGTGTTGTTTTTTTTTGTTGTTTTTTTCAAAACCTTTATTGCACTTTGCATATTACACAGCGGAAGGCCTACAACCCTGCGGGCCGGCCGCTAATACGTGTCCGTCAATCACGGTGCAGCTTTGCAATGTGGTAAGTAAAGCAACAGTTTCTGCAATTGTCCAATAGAGCGTACTGCAAAGTAAAAGTGCATTTGAGATATCATTGTCAACATTCAAGGTGATTTTGATGGTTTTTTTCTTTTTTCCTTATTTTTGAAAAACAACAAACTCTAAACTTAAAACATTAGGAATGACATTACGGTCTGACATGAAACAATGCAGTTCAAATTGCAAGTGCCCCTTGGGAGAGGCCTACTCCCATCTCGTACCCCAGTGTTCGAATGCCCCCGCCCATGTTGTACTTACGTCCACCCTCTGTCCCTCATTCAGCAGCTCAAAGGGAAGATCGCGTGTAGCGGCCTTGGTCTTCCTCCCGCCAAACCACCTCACCTAGCTTCACCCCTCTTCACCCTCCTCGTCAGAGTCATCCTGATCATCTTCCAACAAGGGATCACAAATGTCCCCCCTGTACCCATTCCATTTCAACCAAACCTTATTCCATTTCCCTGGGCAGGCTCGGCTGGAATATACCGCTCTCTCGGTCACCATCACTTTATCCATATGCAGACACCATTGGGACTTGGTCGGTAGGTCTGCCGCACCCCATCGCTGCGCTATATCACGCTTTGCTACCATTAACCCCACCGTGACCCAAAGCTGTTCATATCTGGAAAGGTCAGTAGGCTCCCATATATTTAGTAAACACCTCCGTGGGTCAGGCAGCAGGGATCGGTCTAATGTTTGTGAGATTGTGCGGAGTATTTGCTTCCAGTATTCCTGGATTTTGGGACACTCCCATATGGTGTGAAAAAACGCGCCTTCCTCCCCACACCCACGAAGGCAGTATGGATGGGACGTCCTATGTATGTGGTGTAGCATGGTCCTCGTATAATAAGCCCTGTGTAGGATCTTGAATTGCACTAGTCGCAAGCGCACTGAAATGCCCACTTCCTTAGGGGACCCAAGTGCTTCATTCCATTCATGTTCGTCCATGTCGCCGATGTCCCCCTCCCATTTCCCCTTTAGTTGGAGAGTCGGATACGGGGAGTTATTGAGCAATTTGCGGTAAGTGAGTGACGTCGCCCTTTCTAACATGTAGTCGGTGAGGAGGCGATCCTCCAGAGGCGAGGACTCAGGCAGAGGTGTGTCGGGGGGCAGGGCTGTGAGCAATGTGTGTTGAATTTGGATGTACCTATAAAGCTCCCTGTCACCCAGATCATATATTTCTTTAAGCCGGGCAAAGGTCATCACAGCATTCCTCTCCCACAGATCACCCACCGTGCCTATCGTATCCCAGTGAGCAAAACCCTTAGTATTCCTCATATTGCCCAGTGCCCGAGAATCCCACAGCGGAGTCATCTTAGTGATCTTCCCTTTCCAGCCCAGTGCCGCCGTTGCCGTGTGCCACAATTGAACTGTTAATTTAGTGGGGCCCACTAAGGCCCGTACCTTGCGGTGGTCATATAACGGACCCAACAGACTATTTGTGCCCAATTGTGCCCTATCTGACTGGAAGGCCGGTTCGGTTTGTGGAGCGTGAATCCAGTGGTTGATTGGCTTAAGGTGTGCAGCCCAGTAATACAGTCTTAGGTTTGGTAGCGCAATACCCCCGTCATACCAATCTCTGTGCAGCTTGGATTGTGCCACGCGTGCAGGGAGGTTCCCCCATAGAAGGTTGGAAACTAGAGCTGCCACTTTCTGGAAGAACGTAGGGGCCACGGGATAGGGTGTATTTTCGAGGACGTACAGAAAACGTGGCAGCGCCATCATCTTGTAAAGTGCCGCCCTGCCCAGGAGCGTCAACGGAAGGCCGGACCAGAACATAACATCTCGTTTCAGCCTGTCCAGGTGAGGTTTCAGATTTTTATCTACAAATTCCGTCGGGTCCTTGGTGATATGGATGCCTAGATATTTAAATGATGAGCCCGCCAACTTCAGCGGGCACGTGCCGGCTAGATTCGGGGCCGGACCCTGCAAAACGTACAGTTCTGATTTGGTCTAGTTCAACGTATAGCCGGAAACACTGCCATACGTGTCGCAAATGTGTAGCACAGCCGGCACCCCGCCCTCGGGGTCAGTTAGATAAAGCAACATAGCGTCTGCGTACAATGACAGACGGTCTTCCCAGCCCCCATTCCATGTTATTCCCTTGAGGAGGGGTGAGGTCCTTATAAGGGTCGCAAGAGGCTCCAAAGAGATCGCAAACAGCAGGGGCGACAAAGGGCACCCCTGCCGCGTGCCCCTCCCCAACGGGAACGTGCGTGAAATATGGCTGTTAGCCACCACGTGCGCCACCGGGTCGGTGTACAATAGTTTGACCCACGCAATAAAGCGAGGTCCGAACCCCAAGCGTTTCAACGTTTCAAAAAGGTACTCCCATTCCACCAAGTCAAAAGCCATTTTGGCGTCAAGTGACAAAATTACTGCCGGTGCGTTGATGGTGTCCGCTCTAGCCAGTATACCGTGCAGCCGCCGCAGATTCAACGCTGTGTTTCTGTGTGGCATAAATCCGGACTGGTCCGGATGTATAATCGACGACAGATGGGGCAGGACCCTTTGCGCTAGGAGTTTAGCCAGTATCTTCACTTCGGCATTTAGCAAGGAGATGGGTCGATAAGAGGAACACTCCTCCGGCGGTTTGCCTGGCTTGGGGATAGTTACGATGGTCGCCGTTCGTTGGTCCGGCGGGAGGGAACCCTTCTCTAAACAATCCCTAAACATTCCTAATAGATGTACACTGAGGGTCTCAGGCATCGCTTGGTACCATTCAATGGGTATGCCATTCGGTCCCATTGCCTTACCCGGGTTTAGAGCCTTAATCGCCAATTGGATTTCATCGGCAGTGATGTCCACCTCTAACTCACTTGATGCCTCCGGTGACAATGTTTGGACCTCGATCGGAGCTAGGAGGGCTCTGGCCCTCTCAGCTGTGATCACACACTCCGGGGTGTATACTCGCTCAAAATGGGCCGCCAGTAATTCTGTGATACGCCTTGGATCAGTATGCGCCTCCCCTCTCTCGTCTTTCAGACGTTGGATCCCCCTTGAATTGCCCTCCCGCTTATCAAGCCACGCCAGCATTTTCCCTGCTTTGTCCCCCACCTCATAAATTCTGTTTTGAGTGTCGGCTAAGTGTCCTTTTACTAGCAGGCGCAAGTGAGCATTATATAGCTGCTGTTGGAGGGTGAGTGCGTGAAGGCTGGAGGGAGAGGGGTGTTGTTCGTGAGCCTCGGTCCGTTCCTGCAATGCCACCTCCAGACCGGCCAGTTCCTGGGACAGCTGCCTCCTATGCCCCGTAATGGTGTTAATGGCTTGCCCCCGTAGGACCGTTTTATAGGCTTCCCAGAGTGTTTCTGGGGAGCGCACTGAGTGCACGTTTTCATGGAAATATTGCTTCGTTGAGTTTTTAAGAGCCTTGCGAACCTGTGGGACTTTGAAGTAGGCTGCACGAATGGGGTAAATGCGTTTGCGCGCACTTGTCTGTGAGGAAAGTGTCAGTGTGAGCGGCGAGTGGTCTGAAATCCCTCGAGGGTGAATTACCATTGCATCTATATGCCGGAGGCCCTCACCCAGCGACAAGAAGTAGTCAATGCGGGAGAGGCTACCATGCACCGCAGAGTGGAAAGTGTATTGCTTCGTGCTGGGGTGCAAGTGTCTCCAGACATCAGTCAGTCCCATAGCCGCAGTAAATCGCTGGAGGTAAGAGCCCCCCCCTGCGGAGCCGGTGCGGGGTGTTTATCAAGGTGCGTGTCCATGACCGCATTAAAATCCCCCCCCAGAATGATCTCACCCTCGGGGAGAGTCAAAAGGAATTCCCCTAGTTTTGGGAGGTGGACCGACTGTAATGCTGGTGGAATATACACTGACACTACGTTAAAGAGCTTCCCCTCCCACTGTCCATGCAAGGCCGCGAAGCAGCCTTGGTCATCAGTCTTAGTCGATAAAGGCATGAATCGTGAGTTTTTCTGTACCAGAATGCCGGACCCCCTGGAACCGGATGTGAACTCGGAGTGGACCCACATTTTGTAACCGCGTCTGTCCAAGGCCTTTGTAGCCCCCCCTACCAGGTGAGTCTCTTGCAGCAGGGCTACGGTAGGCCGCTGCCGCTTTATTGCAGTCAATACCAACCCCCGCTTAACCTTGTCTCCCAAGCCCCTCACATTCCAGGACATCAAACGCAGGGGAGGGCAGTGTGAGTCGGTGGGCGCTACCTCCACTGCCGGGACAGATGTGTCAGCCATTGGTGACTACAGGGCCCATGATGCATCGGCTGAGAAGCGGAACTGATCTAGTGGCTATGCCGTTGCATAGCGGAGAACCAAGGGACATCACGGGGGCATATTATCGCTGTCCATCCCCATCAACGTGCACTGACTCACACAGGAATTGAAACATTGACCCCGACCGTTTGCGTACATTCCCAACAAGAACATTACACAACCAACCCCCCCTCCCTGCCCCCCTGCCTAACGGACTTTGAACTGCCCGCCACCCCAACTGAACAGAGTGCCTTTCCCATCCCACAACCAGAGTACTTGCGTGTAGGGGGGAGAGCGTCTCCCCGGGTAGGCGGCCTCCCTGTAGGCTGTCGGGGCGGCCATGCCAGAGTCCACGTGCAGCAGTTGAAATAACAAGTCAAATTGGAAATCAGCGACTTTCAGCAATGCAGAGTCCGGGGTAGGAGTCATTCGTCCCCGCCTCCCCCTTCAAATCCTCAGGAGGGAGAGCGTTCCGCTCCCTCCACCCGACCAGACGTTTGTGAGCCGGTTCTGCTGCCTCCTCCACGGTCTTGATCCGGTCTGTGCGTTCTGCGCTGTCGTCCAACGGTATGCCAACCCTCCAGCCAGTCCCGGGCTGCTTCCGGGGAATCGAAAAACCACACTTTTTTGTCCGCAATCACTCGTAGCTTAGCCGGGAATATCATGGAGTACGGCAGTTCCTTTTCTCTCAGGGTCTTTTTCACTTCTAAGAACGTTCTCCTCTTTCTGGACACCTCTGCCGTGTAGTCCGGGAAGAAAGCAATCTTCGAGTTCTGGATTTGAATAGCCGGCGCCACTCTCGCAGCCTGTAAAATGGCGTCACGATCTCGGAAATTGAACAGTCTAGCCAATATCGGTCGCGGCGTGCCTCCCGTCTTGGGTTTTCCCCCCGGAATGCGGTGAGCCCTTTCGACCGAGAAGAAGTTCGAGAGTTCCTTGGGCTGAAGCCGATTCTTGACCAAGTCCTCCACGTAGAGGTCCAGCGCCCCCGTGTCTTCCGATTCCGGCACACCTATAATTCGGACATTGTTGCGCCGGGAGCGACCTTCCTGGTCATCCAGTTCGTCCCTGAGCAGCTTGTTATCAGTTTGTAACCGCTCCATTGCCGTTTGTAGTTCGGACACATCCTCGACCAGCGATTTAGTAACCACTTCGACCTGCTTGACCCTCTCATTCATTTTTTGGAGATCCGCCCTTATTAAGGTGACTTCAGTCGCCGTGGCACCCACCGTTGCCTGCACCTGGGCCAACGCCGCCAGGACATCATCAAGCGTGGCCTTTTTTGCCCCGTCGGTCTCCACCACTTTTCCGGCATTCTTGCGCTGTTCCTGGGGCGGTGACTGCCTCTCATACGCAAATTTGTCCAACTTAGCTTGGGTTGAGTTGTTTTTAGGGCCCCTGTGTGACATGGTGCAGGCTGTAGCGAAACTGCCAAAAGGCGCAGTTGGCCGTGTCTGGATTGGGCTGGGCCGTCCCCACGTGCTCCGGTGGTCGGCCGCGATGAGGCGTGTAGGTAGACTCACAGTGAGGGAGGGGGACGTCTCCCCGCAAGTTCACAGTAGTGGGGTGCTCCTTCAGGCGCTATGCACAGGCCGGTTGCTGAGTCTATGCTGAATCCACACCCCTGTAATGGGCCCGTTGGGTAATTTGGTGGCGTGCTGCAAATTGTGGCCAACACCGGGCTATGCCTCTGTGGTATGCCTCACCCCAGTGCCCCCTTGATGTGAGCGCTGTCCGGTCCCCCGCCCTTCCGATGGCGTGGTAAGTGAGCGCCACCCGGCGCCCTTGTGGATAGGTCCGCAAACGCTGCAGTCTCCCGCATGCAGCGGTCCCCGTGATGCGCAGATGGCCGCTGCTGGGACCTGGTGTACTTCGCGGGTGCAGCGGGATAATGGCGGCGCTGAGTCCAGTGTGCGCGGTGCCCTCTACGCCTCCGGGTGGGTCATGCGGGCCGGAAATCATTAAAGGGCTATACTGGGGTGCGCCCGTGTACCTGGGTCACCGGAGGGAGCTCCGTGGATTTTCGGAGTGACGCGCCCAGCAAGCCGGCACTTCCTGTCACTCATCACCCATCGCCAGGTCACTTCCGGCTGGCTGCGGACATACTGTTGCTCCGTGGCTGCACTTCCGAAGGTAGGCCCAGCTCCTCCTCGGTCTCCGGCCAGCGATGCAGTACCCATTCAGGCCTCCGCCGCTCCCGAAATTTCAGCAATGATTGCCGCACGGACTCCGGGTCCGGTCCGCCCCACACAGCCAGTGAGGATGAGGATAGTTGTCACGGATTGTTCCCGGGAGCCTCCCTAAGCCGCGGCCGCCATCGTCGGCTGCTAGCCACGCCCCCATGTTGTGGTGTTTTGGCTTTCCTTTACACAAGTCATGTTGCGATGTCTTGGCTTTCCTTTACTCAAGTCATGTTGTGGTGTGTTGGCTTTCCTTTACACAAGTCATGTTGTGGTGTCTTGGCTTTCCTTTACTCAAGTCATATTGTGGTGTTTTGGCTTTCCTTTACACAATCATTTTGTGGTGTCTTGCTCTTTCCGTTCAAGGAGTCAGAGAGAGTGAGAGAACAGAATAAGGCTTTAAGAATGTCTGTTTATTCTGTGTTCTGTAAACTCAAATCAGCACGGCCTTTCCTCTTCTATTGTTGTTAACGCTGACATTAGCAATGATTTATCTGAACTTTGTCCACATTATAAGAAAGTCTCGTTTACCCAGAAAGCCTGTGTCTGTTTTGCATACAATCAAAAGGTTCATATTCTGAACTTTTGACTGAAACAGTGCATGAAAATAAAGACAAATCAAAAATAGAGCTGAGCCCAGAACTTCAATAAATAGTGGACATTGATAGCTAGGCAAATTACACATTTTGGCTCACACCCTACCTGTAAAAGAGTATGTATTCTTGTGATATATATACCTGTTTTGCTACACTGTTTCTTTGCCCGGATGAACCTCAGTGGTCTGGGGTGCAGGCTTCAAACCTGTAACTGTCTAGTGACAGAGTGGTTCAATTCCACCTTCTGGGCAAGGCAGCTTTTGTGATGGGCTGCCCATTGTCAGGGTAACTAATACATGTTTTTTTGTCAATTCTGTTCATGTTCACAACTTGTAGCAGACAATATTTGGTAACTACATTTTAAGCAGCCCTGCCGACACGTGTTTTCTTCTTTGTTTTCAAGGCCACGGCACCATTTAAGATCAAAGAGTAACCAAGAGAATTACTTGTTAAATAGTAGCCAGCGCTCTGAGGGGCGATTCATCTGGGCACCCCAGCAAGTCATGAAAGGAAGGGTATGCATTAAACACAGTGTAGATTGGAGAATCTGACATTAATAATCTGAGAGACTGGGAAGAGATAGTGTCTGATACTAATGAAATGAAGGCACTGATTTTCATGAATGGAATGAGGGTATCACATTAGACAATATCAAAGTAAATGGTCATCTATCTGCTCCTGTAGATGCCCCCGGTACTGAGGAAGGACCACTGAACCCCATCCTCAGTCCACGGAGTAGGCTTTTTGTGGGCACTTTACTTCTTTGTTGCAGACTTTGCTCACAGATCTTGGAGTCTCACAGTCTTTCTGTGCACCCAATATAAACAAATGAATAAATAAATACATGAATGCATATGTAAAATGAAGCATGCAAAATGAGTTTGCCTCTAGGCTATCCCATTTTTGGGGCCAGATAATGGACCCTGAGGCACAACGACATAAAGCGATATCCTCAGGGTTATACCATTCCATCACATTTGGAAACTAGGATTAAAAAGTCCTTTTGTACAACAAAAAATCTAACATCCTTATCACGTCCTCTCATCTGGAGTGATCCAGCAGAGCAAAAAATATGTTGCAGCATAACCTGATTTTTTTTTTTTGAAAACTTTTTATTGATTTTATAACACAAACACAAACAACTTGCAAGGAGTGAAGAAAAAGAGACATCAGTATACACAACGTTGCAGTACATGGTGTCGGAGCGGGAAGGACAATCCAATGAGCGTTTGTTCTATCGAGAAAGAGTCTCACAGGGGGGGGGGTCAGAAGAAACAAATTGCAACCAGTATACAATAGTATGTGGAGGAACCCTCAGGTTACGGGGACGTAGGTGCAACATCTGGGTCAGGAAGAGGAGGGGCACATATATCGCCACGGTAAGTGTTCCACTGAGTCCATATCTTCCCCCATTTTCGGGGGGTACCTCGAGAAATATATACAGTTTTTTCTCTGAACCTGCACCAGTCCATGTTTTGTTTCCATTTCCGAATCCCGGGCGGGCCCTGAGCGCCCCACAGTTGCGCAATGTCTCTTTTGGCAATCATATTGCCCAAGGTCACCCACCGAAGCTGCGACACGGAGTAATCATTCGGTTCCCATACGTTCAGCAGGCATCTCCTAGCTTCCGGCATCGATTGCACCCCCGTAACCTCACTCATCACCTCGTGCACACGGGTCCAGAATCGCACTATCTCAGGGCACTCCCAGATGATATGTAAAAAGGTGCCCAGGAGACCGCATCCACGCCGACACAAACCATCCACAGAAAAGCCCATGTGTACCAAACGGGGACCAGTGACATACACTCTATGCAGGATTTTAAGTTGCACAAATCTAAGGCGCGCCTGGATGGCCACCTCTTTAGGGGAGGAGATCGCCGCCTGCCAGTCCTCATCGTCCAGCTCCAGCCCATCACCAGTCCAGACCTCTCTAAGGAGAAACAGGAGATCAGACCTGGAGTTGATTAATTTTTTATAAATAAGCGAAATCGTACTATCAGGAACATGTCCGTCCAGTACCCTGTCCTCAAGCGGGGATGACTCCGGAATCTCCACACCCGAAGGGAAGACCGAGAGCACCGCGTGGCGGACCTGCGCATAGCGAAAAAATTCGCGATCGCTCAAAGCGTACTCGGTTTTCAATTCCTCAAACGTCTTCATTCTCCCCTTAGTCCAAACATCATCAATCCTGCTGATACCAATCAAGTCCCACCTATCAAACCCCCGGGACTGCCAAAGTGAGCCAAGTCTATCAGACGCGTACAGGGGGGTGGCACGAGTCAATTTATCAGTCCACCCAAGCGCCATGGAAGCATGTCGCCACACCTGGACAGCCGTCCTAGTGGGGCCCGTCACGTTGCGAGGGGTGAGTTTCGAGTAGAGGGCTCTATTGTAGTCGCCCCCCGGTAACAACCATTTGTCCATCTCGAAGGCCGGATTCGGCAAAGGGCCATACATGCAATGATTTATTGCCCCGAGTTGAGACGCCCAATAATAGCGACGGATATCAGGCAAAGCAATTCCACCGTCGTACCACGGGAGCGACAATTTAGCAATGGCGATCCGGGGCCTACCCCACCACACCAGTCGTCTCTGTAAACTCTCAACCTCACGGAAGTATGTAGCCGGGACAACGTCAAGTGTGTTTTGCAATGCGTAGAGGAAGCGGGGCAGTGACATCATCTTAAACAATGCAGCTCTACCCAGGGGAGAGAGAGGAAGTTTCCCCCAGGCGACCACATGTGCCCGAAGGCGCTGAAGAGGGGGCAGTAAATTACGGTCAAACCGCAGTGCAGGGCTCAGCGTGATAAAAATGCCTAGGTATTTAAATCCATCTTTCACAATCGCGATAGGACAACCACTTGGCAGAAGGGGGGCGGCACCCGACAGGACGTATACACAGGACTTCGACCAGTTGATGACAAGACCCGAGTTTTTGCGGAAGGACGTTAAGACATCAAACAGCACAATGAGGGATTTACGGGGTGATGTAAGATAAAGCAGAATATCATCAGCGTAGAGAGATACACGGTCCTCAAACTCCGAATTCCATCTAATGCCCTTCAGGGACGGTTCCCACCTCAACCAGGCCGCCAGCGGTTCCAAGGCGAGAGCAAACAACAAGGGGGACAGGGGACAGCCCTGTCGCGTCCCTCTGCTCAGTGCAAAGGGCGCAGACACCCGACCATTGACCACCACCTGAGGAATGGGACCGGCGTAAAGCAATTTGACCCACCGAACGAACTCCGAACCGAAACCAAACTTAGCAAGAACCGCCCACAAATACGGCCATTCTATTGTATCAAACGCCATCGTAGCGTCTAAGGACGCCAAGATGGCGGGCTCACGCAGCGTCTCGGCCCGTGCCAGGACGCCATGCAACCTTCGGAGGTTAAGCGCCGTGTTATGATGCGGTATAAAGCCGGATTGATCAGGGTGAACCAGGTCCCCAATAACGGTCGCCAAACGTGTGGCCAGCAGCCTGGCCAAGATTTTAGGTTCCGCATTAATCAACGAAATGGGTCGAAAAGAGGCACAGCGATCCCGAGGTTTACCATCCTTGTGGATGACAACAATAGTGGCCAGTCTCTGGTCTGGCGGGAGAAAACCCACCTCCAAAGACTCAAGAAACATAGAGCGCAGATGAGGAGCTAGCGAATCCGGGCGCAGTTTATATAGCTCAATGGGGAGCCCATTAGGGCCCGAGGCCTTGCCGGATCGCAGCGGCAATCTCGTCCACAGTAGGTGGAGCATCCAGAGCATCTCTATCAATGTCAGACAATCGGGGAAGTGCAATATCACGCAATAGCAGGCGGGAGTCCTGCTCTGATCGATCAGACACCTGGGAGTACACCTCGCGGAAATAATCGGCAAAACATGCAACAATATCAACAGGGTCTGTACTGTCGTGTATTTCTATAGGTTCTGAATCAGTCCCCCTATTCCTGACCCTATTCTGGTTAAACTAACTATCAAGTTAACTAACAGTCAGCCCATGAGGCTAGAAAACCCCCATGATGCAGATACTGTTATCTGACGCAGTCACACTACGGCACAGGAACGTGTTATCTGATTAGGTCATAACGCTTGAGATCTAATTAGACAAGCGACATTCCTCCAGCCCCTGATAAGGCATACGACGTTCTCATAACAAATCAAACCTATGACAACCTGGAAAATCCGTGCGGCCATTGTTTTGATTTCACAGAGAACTTTAGTAAAGAATGTGCTAACGAGCAAGTCGTATGACATCTTTATTGACGTACCTATGTCCATCCTTACGTCAATCTCGGCACCTTTAAGGTATAAATATTGCCGACCTTGCCCTATGCAAACACACGCGTGGTGACAAGACGGAGCAGCCATACTTGCCGAAGCCGAGAGCAGAAGCAGACCCCGCAGGCAGCAGCCCCGCCTTCCTGACGCGCTGAGAGACGCGCTGCTATCTCAAACCGAGAGACCCAGCACCGGCGCTTCTGGGCAGCCCTCGCAGGCAGCCTGGAATATCGAGAGCAGAGAAAGAGATACCATTCCTCATCCATCCTAAATTCCAGGTACAGAACTGAATAACCCCTCCTAGAGAATTCTTTAGTTATTCACTTGGCAAAAACAAACTTAACTTAAACTGTAACTTTCTATTCCCGCCCACGCATTAGACTTAGGTCAGGTACACGGGGTAGGCGTATTTAGAAACACCAGTTGAGTACGTTTAGTCAAATGTATATGTGTATGTAAATATATTTTAATCATTTTAAAACATCATATGGCTCAGAAACCATATCAATGTTTTTACAGTATTATTTTATACTATTGCTTCTAATGTATGCACTTTACTTAACTATAAGTATTGCAATAATATCGATCCATTTCTCTTGTACGAGAAAAGAGACTGATCAATAAATAACACCTTTTTATTGAACACGCCCGTCTCTTCCTTTTCTCTACATTCTGATGAGACTAAGAATGCACGTACTGACTGAGTAAAATAATTGCCTTGTGCTCACACGACTCTTGAGATTGACTCTTGATTAGGGGAGAGCAAAGTTGTCATGTTCTATGGTTGTCCGAAACTAAATCCCTTCTTGTCTAATCAGGGGAGTTAATTCCTTCCTTGAACATTCGAGAAAGTTTCTAGCGAACTCTGAGCTTAGCTGGCAAACCCAAAAATTAAGTCTAGTATCGACAGTAGTAGACCTAGTTAACGTCTGGTCTAGGCCTTTACTGCTGTAGGTACTATTCCAATGCGCAGAGCCTATTGGGAAAATAGGAGCTACACTACATGGCGCCCAACGCGTTTGAAAAGGGCGATAAAACTAACGTAAGACATTTAGAGTAACTCAGTCGTGCTTTCTCACTCAGACCCCTTTTCCCAAATACTCCAAAGACGTCTGGAGTGGGTGAAAGGTTATAATATCCTCCAAAACCTCGCAGGAGGGAACTCCTATGTATGGTTCTTGGTCTAGTCAACGTTGAAGGATAAACAGTGTTCCAAAATATTGTGCATCTAATCTCTGTTTCCATAAGAAACCTGATCTGCAAACAAACATAATACCATCCTTTCTGTAAAATGGCAGAGAGTGATGATGAAAGAGAGGCAATTAGATTAGCTACTGAAATAGCAGATGCTGATGCTACCATGCAAACAGCAGACCCGGATATAATACTCATCCAGGTCGCCAAAAGGAGATCTATAACCTTAAAACTTATAGAAAATGGACTGACACCTAGAGGTGGCACAGTCATATTCGTAATTGAGGCACATGAATATCGGCAGACAGAGGTATACTATACATGGATACATTTTCCAGCAGCAAATGCTGTAACAAAGTACTTCCACTATTACAAAGTAGAGGAACCTCCTAATGAGTACACTCCTTTCGAGGAGGTGGAAGTACCACTCAAATTCCAAGAGCATTTGCTCTTATTTGATGGCGCCCTAAAACATAACAATCACATTACAAGGCTCGGTCCTTTAGGAAGACCAGGAGCAACGTGGCCGGTCCTAGCCGGATACACACCACATCCAGACATCGAAAGAATGCCTGCAGCAGAGCTGTTAACACAGCTAAAACAATTACTAAAAATTCACAGACAATTAGTTCAGTATGTAATGCGGACTTCAACAATTCAGCCAGCGATTAAACTTCCACAGCTGACCCCTCACCAGGGGAACACAAATAAAATTACACCACAGAACATCCAATCCTGCCTAGGTAAAGTTCCAGCTAAACGGGAACAAATACCATTCTGGTTGGCACAGAAAATTACCCAAATAGAGGCGGTGTTTCCTGACACCACCCCGCTAGAAAAACACAGGATTCTGACTATATGTCTCCCAATGGGAATCGCACCACACATTGAGGACTGTGACACTTGGGGTACAGTCTTTGCTTCCATCTACACAAAAACGCACGGTGTTCCATCCATTTCGGTAATACCAGATGTGCTAAAACAAATTCAAGATGAATACGGTCCAGAACCAGCTTTAACTCTTGGTATGAAATTACTAAAAGACTTCAAGCAGGTCTCGGCTATATTATTAGCCAACATAAAAGGTGAAGCAGCAAACGTGGCGATCCGCCAGAGGTTAAAAGAGACAGATATAGCAGACCAACCAGCTGAAATTGCCAGAATCATAGAAAAATCCTATGAAGAACTAGGCAGAGATAGTCTAGGTGGAATACCAGTAAAACCGCAACTGACTACAAGTCCAGAAAAAATGTTTTTTAACAATAATAATAATTCACCAAAAAAGAACTGGGATGGAAACAAACTAGCCAATCCTAAAGAAAAGAAATTCCAGTCCAGAGGAAGGTCTCCTAGGCGAAGAGAGAAATCTCCAAACCCGAGACAAAGATCACCCCAGAGTGAACCCTCTGGGAATAGATATAACCTTAGAAATAGGGATAATATTAAAAAACCTGATAGATATCAAGACATTGATACACGTCCCTCTCAATCTTTTCAGAATTCCTCGCAGAAATCGGAAAGAAGAGGACGATCAGAAGAGCACGCCAAGTCCAAAGACAAGGAACCTGCTCAACTGAAAAAGAAATTACAATTTCCAAAAAAGAAGGTAGCCAGTATCAAGGTAGTTAACAATGCCGAGAATACTGAGGACACAACTGAAAAACGGAGAGTGGGCTCAGACAATGCTAGACAGCGCAGCAGAGGTGAGCATAGCTCGCAAAGTCCTTATGAATCATCTGGAGACAGTGGACACGAATGAATACCTTCAAGTGGAAACTGCAGATACCAGAGTTAGCAAGCCCCACAAAATATACGAGATAACATTACGTATAGAGGGAGATAAGACTAGGAAAATAAGGGGACTATTTTGGGATAACCTCTCCAAGGGTTATGACATCCTTCTAGCTGAAAAAGACTGGCCACCAGAGTTTGTCAGGGAGTGCCCTCATGGCGAAGAAGTAATTATGCCTGCCTTCTCGAATCAAATCCCGATTCATAAAAAATATACACTTGCTAGAAAGTGGGCAGTGGCCTTAGCACCTGCTTTATATAAAAATCATGTAGGATGGGATGAGGATTCTCCTCCTCACAAAATCCAGTTAAAATCACAACCAACTGCACAAAGGCAGTACCCAATTAAGCAAGAAGCTAAAAAACAAGTAAATGAAATACTAGATCAGCTAGAATACCAGGGGGTGATTGAAACTTGCACCTCACAAATGAACAATCCTTTGTTTCCGGTCGCCAAACCAGACAACTCATATCGTCTAGTTTTGGATTACCGACACCTTAACACATGTTGCAAAACATTTGCAGTGCAAAACTCACACAGTGCTGCACTAATGAATAACATAGTGCGCAAAAAATACAAAACAACCTTGGACATCTCCAATGGATTCTTTTGTCAAAACATAGCACCAGAGAGCAGATATTTAACTGCATTCTCAGTAAATGGCACTCAAAACAATTCTGTCGGTTAGCCCAGGGGTACAAGAACAGCCCGGGGGTATTCTCAGCGAGAGTAACAGAATTACTACAACTATATGATGATGAAGCATTATCTTATGTCGATGACATTTACTTAACAGATGATGACTTGGAGACTCACTTGAAAAGAGTGAACACCATAATACTTGGTTTCGCTGCAGAGGGTTACAAATTCAACTTCAAAAAGTCCAGAATTGCCCATCTGACGGTCCTATTCTTAGGATATGAGTTATCAAGTGAAGGTAAAAGCCTGGCAGACAATTTCCTAGAGAAATGTGCCGTAATCCAAGCTCCTAAAACACTAAAAAACCTACAGTCAATTCTAGGCTTCCTAAATTTCGGAAGAACATACATTGCAAATTACGCAGAAAGGGTCAAACCCCTTTACGATCTAATTAAACCAGACTTTAAAAGATCCAGTTGGACTCAAACACACACAGAAATTTTGAGATCCTTACAAACAGACATGCTAATTTAGACAAAATTAGAAACCCGTGATAATACACGCAACCTTGTGATCCGAGTCATCCCAGGGAGATGCGGATTCACATACCTGACCTCTAATGAGGGAGAAAAGGTACCAATTGCATTCAAATCACACTTGTACACAAAAGCTGAACAGAGATTCAGCAACAAAGGAAAAATTGTTCAAGCAGTTCAAACCGCAATAGCTAGAGAAAAAGACATAGCTGACGGTAGACATATCACAGTCAGAACAGCAGAATCAGCCTTTGAAGCACTAACAACACCGTGTAATTTACCAACAACAACATTGAATCCGGAATGGATACAATGGGTGAATTCAATCACAACGGACAAAGTAAACTACTCCTTTGATCCAGAACTAGAAGAATTAAAAAATCTAAAATATGAAAAGACGTATCCTCTGCCAATCGACATTCTGCCTCTACGACATTACGCCTGTGTAATCTATACAGACGGACATGCTCAACCCTCCGTTTGGGGAGAACATGCATACAATCCCACATGTGAGATTACAAAAGAAGTGTGGCGCGGAGGTAAACTAAAACCTCTATTAACAAAATCACACTCAGTAGAAACTAATTCAGAAATACAAACTGAAATAATAGCTTTGAAAATGGCGCTAGATAATGCGGATCGCGAATTCCCGACACTTATAGTGTCAGATTCATATTTCTGCGTCAAAGCATATAACAAGGATTTGCAGACATGGATTCAGAACGGTTACAAAGATGACACAGATGCACCAATAAAGCAGAGACTTCTCTGGGAACAAGTAGCTCTTTTGAAAAAAGAACTACCAAAGACTCACGTGACTCACTCACTGAGTCATCAGCGTGATGGCGTTCACGTTGTAGGGAATTCATTGGCTGAAACAGCCGCAGCGGCAGCCAGTAAACCGGCTCCCGTAGATCGAAAAAAGCGTACATTAAAATACATTGACGGTGAAACATTGCTGGCGGTGAAAACGTCATCAAAAGGCGACTGCTCAGCGTTACTGATCAACTATCCACTCAATTATACATACATAATCGATGCAAACTCCGTCCCTTTTGCTCGAATCCCTGGAGTGGGGGATAGAGTGATTCCAAACATGGACAGGAGACACTTGTTAATCGCAGACGCACACATGGGCGAGGGTCTCAGACACCTTAAATTAAAAGATTCTCTGGAAGAATTACAATCACGGTACTGGTGGCCAGGCATGAGCCTGCACTACACCATGTTTGTAAAAAACTGCCCAAACTGCAACAGAGATCGCAGTGGGGAGAGAAGCAGTTTAATACCTCGTCGTATCAAGGCAGATAATATTACCAACAAAAAGAATGGCTTGCGATTAACATACACAGGCTAGTTCCACTTATAATGTAGATCCACAGCACTCGGCTGACGTCCGGACTGTTATACAAGATTTGCGAGTCTAAATGGCATATACGCTAAGAGCATGCTACGTTCGACCATTTTTTTTTTTCTCACTCAGGCAATCCAGCCTGGGGGGGGGAAAGAATGGCCAAATGAGCACAGCCCAGCGGGAATCTTCTCACTTCCTTCCTGAGGGTATGGGATGGTGTAAAGAAAAAACCAAGGCAGAAAGCAATCTATAATAGAAAGGACATTAGGTTCGGGAGCTGGGTGGGTCAAACATCTAATAAGTGTCCAACGTAGTCTAAATAACTTGCCAAGAAATTCTCTGAAGGGATTCAGTCCGTACGAATTATTATTCGGAACAAGGATGTTGATCTCTGACCTTGATAGTCAGACTTCAGTGGTAATAGAAAAAACCTTTGATGTCAAAGACCGTTTGGCTATTTTGCAGGACTTAAACAAAACAAGAAAAGACCTGAGCAACATACAGTTGAAACAACAGCCAACAACCACTGAAGAATCACCACCTGTCCCAGCAAGACCTGTCTGGATTCCAAAAGTCGGGGATCTAGTCAGGGAGAAGATCGCGGTAAAGAAGGAATTTGGGCCTTCTTACAGAAAAGCAGTTCCTGTCTTGTCTGTCAACGGGACAAGATCAGTTGTACTACCGCCACTTGCTGGAAAAAAGGAGAACCGAGTTGTATCCATCGACCTGGTAAAACCACAACATGTGGCCGATAACAAACAGTAGGCCAAGTGGACTCCCAATAAGTAGCAGAACACCAAGGTTTGCTACCAGTTCAGAGGTCCTAACGAAGAGGCTCATCACATTCGAAACGCCTACAGAAGAACAACAAGGACTATGCAACAATGCAATAGAACTCAGACCTCTGAAAACCCAAATAAAAACATTTAGCAGAGACACACCAATCTATAATGAAGTACCAAGTGAAAATGCAAGAAACAAAAATCCTGAACCAATTGGAACAATTGACAGAACTGCATCCGGTTACTTCATCAACTTCGATGATTCCTCTGAAGGTTTCAGTGAACCAAAGACACAGCCATCATCAAAATCCTTTAAAGACAAAGCTAAGGAACTTTTGAAACAACTGAAAGAAACATATCTGGTTTCTCCATGGATTGAATTTTGGGTGGGTTTTGGTGCATTTATCCTCATACTTTGGCTCATCATGGTATTTACCTTGGGACGCTTCATTGAGGGAAAATATGCTAAAATGGACACAGCAAGTCAGAACATCAACTTGGTCCTCAAACCACACACATCTTCACACGTCGAGAAACGAGAACTTTCTTCAGAACTTTCTTCAGCCAACTTCACAGCAATTCCAATACCTGGTGGGGTAGCCTGGGACAACACTGACTATGAAATTTATGGTCCGGTCGAGATCCTGAAATATCCACACCAAATCAAGATCTCCTTGAGTGACTTTGCAAAACCAAACTCATTTGCTGATGATTGGGACTTTGAAAGTATAAACAATATGATGTCTGACTTAGTAATGTCTGCTAAATTTACAAAACATGATTATTTGCAAGGTTCTACAAATTATGATAGTATGTATTGCTATAACCATTATGGTAACCATTTCTTGCATAAATCTGCACAACCTAGAAATGTTTTAAATTATAATCAATGGGAACATTGTGCTACACCTCCAAAAGGGAGCTCTAGAACCGTTTATGACAAATATTCATATTTTTCAGGTTTTAACATAACTAATGCTGAAACATTTTATTACAAATTGTCAAACAAGACAGGGATGAAAACCATGATAACCAACACAAAATTGATATATTCAGATTCATTCTTTGAAAAAATGAATACTTTTGGATTTGATTATTGGGACAAAAATGTTGATTTGAAAAGTGTTTGGGGTACAAAAGAATGGCAAGTACAGGGTATAGAAGCTTTGTTTAGAGCCTGCATGATCCCAGAACAAATGATATTTTTAAATGACACTGTTCAACAAACCACCTGTCTTGGCTTAGCCAAAATCAAAGATTTAAATAACCTGTCTATTCCAAAGCCAACAATGTTTAGCAATAACTCTGATACAGATGAAGAGATAGACGTAAGGCATATACTTAACCAAAACAGAACACATCCTGATTGGAAACATGGTTGATCTGGCCCGCAGATACAAATAACTGTCAAGATAGATTCCTGAATAAAACACAGGGTTTCAAAATGACTAGGCCAGACCCTAGATATCCTCAAAGACATCACCCAGGGATAATAACAACCTACAGTGTGGGCAAATTATGCCTTCAATGGCTACAAACTTCCACACTGCCTGAAATTAAGCAACACCTAACTTTACTTACTGATGGTGCTGACTTGCGTGATTTCATACTGGGACCACGCAAACAGCGTCAAAAGCGTTTCATAGCAGCCTCTGTATATGCAGCATACAATGAGGCCTGGAAGGTTACTCAAATTGAAACAGCAGAGAGAATACGGGAAATTGACCGTATTAATTTGGAAAAATCACTTTCTGTAGTGGACAATGGGTTAATGACTCTGTCCTCCAGAATATTTTCATTGGACAGCATTGTGTCTTCAGCAATCGATATATTATCGCAAGACTTACTGTTATTACAACATGGTCAGTCACAATTGCGCTCTATTGTACAGCTTGGCTGGACGTTACAAAATCTGCGTTCAGGCTATGTGCCTTGGCGTTTAATCAACACAACGTCACTATTCCAAATCTTTAACCTTACTGATAGACAAATCGGTATGGCGCAGAAGGGTGCTGATTATACAATCTTGAGCATTGAAAAACTAGAAAGATTACCAATGACAATGTCAGAACGACCTGTCAGTGAATGGATAATACACGGAATCATAAATATTCCAATCTCAACCTTCAGGTTTCAATACTGCCAAAAATATATACAGGCTGGCATGTACGAGAAATTGGGAAAGGGGTACCTTAAAACAACTTGGAACCTGCCCTATTCACATGCATGTGTCAGTAATAAAGGACAGAAAGTGTTTCTTAGTGGCAACAATTGTGCTATGTCACTAAGCGGCACGCTTCTGTGTAACGGAATTAGTTTGCATGGAGCCTGTGAAGGGAATTCATACAACCTTTCATGTCACCAGCAAGGCGCACCTGCAACTGAAATAGAACCATTCTTTCAAAGACTCTATAATGGGAGTTACATTCTTATTGTAGACCGCAGATGTTGTAGTCTTATGCCCGGGACTCCTTATCTAGTCACTACAACGGCGAAGGTCAAGTGCTGTGGACGTTCTTTGTTCCCCAGCTCCTTTCCAGACAGGGAGGCAAGGGCATGGCCCGGTTTGAAAATTACTTCTATTCGAATAGATACTTTAAGCAGAATGAAAACAGTGCTTCTTCAGACGCCTACAAGGCTCACGTCATCAAAAGAAACGTATGATCTACAAGTCGCAAGGACATACATTACTATCAACCAATTCCCCCGTACATTTCGCGGAAATCCTGAGCGAAATCTTAAATATTTCTGATACCACTGGGGTCTCAAAGGTATTTAAGACAGTATTTTCGATGGCATTAACACCATTCAAAGCCATACTGGGTATTTTTCCAGATTTCGTCCATTCGATTTTTGGCGGACTTCCCCTGATCCTGGGACTAATTGCAGGAATCCTATTCCTAGTCCTAATTTTTCGTTATGGCAACCCATGTCACAGATCAAACTCTCGCGACAATGGAAGATACGATCCTAGCCATTGGATACCGGGACCGGATATCAAAAATCCTGGGACTCTCCCGGCTTAGAGACCTAAACATGACTTGGTTTCTATCATTTCGACCAATGTGGCAAAGGTGTGTTTTACCTGTACTAAGGTGTCTGCTATGCGGAGAAGAATGCGTGTTAGACACCTGTCTGACGCTACAATCGGATGCGCCGGTGGATGCAGATACACTGTTGGTTCCTACCAAGGTTCACGCACTGTGCTGCCCTCAAAGGCTGCCAATTCTGATGACGGCATTCCTGGAATCTTCACCACTACGATTGAAGAGTAGTGAAGTTCAAGATGAAAGCAGCATCGAACAGGTAAGACCTTCTGTCAGCAATGCAAATCAGAATGTCAATGGAGACAATCATGCGCATGAATGCATGGTTACCCCTATTTCCGACTTAGTGGAACTTTCCCATGAAGCTGTTGACAGTTTTTTCGAAAGCCTGAATGATATGATGTTCTCTCCAGAACAGAAATAGAGACTTTTGAGTAAACTCGCACACGGCGTTCCCTGAATTCGGCCTTCAACTTTAAAAATAAAGTCACATGAACAATTACCATCCAGTTCACGGACAGCAATTTTTTTCAGCAAGCCCCTTAAAATATTTTTCTACATATTTTTTCCCGGGACACTGATCTTCTGCTTAAAGTAAGAAACTATTCCTAGAGAACTAAGATTTCTATTTTTAGATACTTTATATAGACTTTAGCTGCCCGCTGGTATGTTCACAAGAATTTTATTATGTGATGAAATGGTCTCGACTTTCCTTTCTGTATAGCTATATTAAGAGCCATTTCATGTGTATTTCTCATATACCAAAAAGCAATAATGCATAACAATGCGTGTTTACTTTTGCATTTAATTCATAGCTTAAGTGCATACAATATATATGACTGCAATTTTTCAGTATATTTGAAAATTTCGAAATGCATTTATGTATTTTGGGGTGGTAAGGTATACACTATACTCTATAGTATGTTGTACTATGTTATACTATGCATAGATTAGTAGATATGACCATAGTTACCGTGGAGTGGGTGTCGTGTATTTCTATAGGTTCTGAATCAGTCCCCCTATTCCTGACCCTATTCTGGTTAAACTAACTATCAAGTTAACTAACAGTCAGCCCATGAGGCAAGAAAACCCCCATGATGCAGATACCGTTATCTGACGCAGTCACACTACGGCACAGGAACGTGTTATCTGATTAGGTCATAACGCTTGAGATCTAATTAGACAAGCGACATTCCTCCAGCCCCTGATAAGGCATACGACGTTCTCATAACAAATCAAACCTATGACAACCTGGAAAATCCGTGCGGCCATTGTTTTGATTTCACAGAGAACTTTAGTAAAGAATGTGCTAACGAGCAAGTCGTATGACATCTTTATTGACGTACCTATGTCCATCCTTACGTCAATCTCGGCACCTTTAAGGTATAAATATTGCCGACCTTGCCCTATGCAAACACACGCGTGGTGACAAGACGGAGCAGCCATACTTGCCGAAGCCGAGAGCAGAAGCAGACCCCGCAGGCAGCAGCCCCGCCTTCCTGACGCGCTGAGAGACGCGCTGCTATCTCAAACCGAGAGACCCAGCACCGGCGCTTCTGGGCAGCCCTCGCAGGCAGCCTGGAATATCGAGAGCAGAGAAAGAGATACCATTCCTCATCCATCCTAAATTCCAGGTACAGAACTGAATAACCCCTCCTAGAGAATTCTTTAGTTATTCACTTGGCAAAAACAAACTTAACTTAAACTGTAACTTTCTATTCCCGCCCACGCATTAGACTTAGGTCAGGTACACGGGGTAGGCGTATTTAGAAACACCAGTTGAGTACGTTTAGTCAAATGTATATGTGTATGTAAATATATTTTAATCATTTTAAAACATCATATGGCTCAGAAACCATATCAATGTTTTTACAGTATTATTTTATACTATTGCTTCTAATGTATGCACTTTACTTAACTATAAGTATTGCAATAATATCGATCCATTTCTCTTGTACGAGAAAAGAGACTGATCAATAAATAACACCTTTTTATTGAACACGCCCGTCTCTTCCTTTTCTCTACATTCTGATGAGACTAAGAATGCACGTACTGACTGAGTAAAATAATTGCCTTGTGCTCACACGACTCTTGAGATTGACTCTTGATTAGGGGAGAGCAAAGTTGTCATGTTCTATGGTTGTCGGAAACTAAATCCCTTCTTGTCTAATCAGGGGAGTTAATTCCTTCCTTGAACATTCGAGAAAGTTTCTAGCGAACTCTGAGCTTAGCTGGCAAACCCAAAAATTAAGTCTAGTATCGACAGTAGTAGACCTAGTTAACGTCTGGTCTAGGCCTTTACTGCTGTAGGTACTATTCCAATGCGCAGAGCCTATTGGGAAAATAGGAGCTACACTACAGTACAACACTCTCCATTCTCCGCAACAATCACAGGGACGACACGACTTGCATTCTCCCTCTTATCCAACCAAGCAAGCAGTTTCCCAACCTTATCACCCACATCATACAGGCGTCCCTGCTGTTCCCTTCCAATTTCCTTAGCAGCTTCAGTGACCAGAGCTCTGTATTCATGTTGTTTCAACTCCAGTAGATGTAACCCCTCAGCGGTAACCCCAGATTCCAAGCACTCCTCCAGGGCCGTGACATCCCCCTCAAGTCGAACCATCTCAGCACGGTTGGCCAACTTCACGCTACCAATCAATGAGAGGGCCTGGCCACGAATGACCGTCTTGTAAGCTTCCCAAAGTAAACTAGGGGAGGAAACAGAGCCCACATTTTCCTCAAAATAACAATCGTGTGCTTTAACCAGCTCATCCCTGACCCTGGGGTCCTTCAAATACCAGGGGTTGATCGGAGCCACTCGGCCCGCCGAACCCTGCCGTGCATCAACCACCAGCCAAAGCGGAGAATGGTCCGAGATACCCCGTGCCAGATGTTTAACTTCCCGTATGAGGGATGCATGGGCCGAGGGCAGTAATTCGTGATCTAACCTCGAGAGACTACCATGAGCACCAGAATGATAGGTATATTGCAACTGTCCCGGGTGAAGCAACCGCCAGCAATCAGTGAGCCCCAGCGTCTCCAGGAAGTCACTCAACCAAGTCTGGGCCTTCGGCAGTTCCCTGGGAGGGTGACGATCACGCATCCCCGAGACCACCGCATTAAAGTCACCCCCAACCAAAAGCAGACCCTCGGGGAGACCCAGGATAAGTCCACTCAGATCAGCAAATGTGGTGGCCTGGAGGCCCGGGGGCACGTACACAGAAATCAGAATAAGAACCTTCCCCTCCCAGCGCCCCACAATGGCGGCGTATCGTCCCTTATCATCCAGTATGACATCATCAATGGCCATGGGGAGGGAGGTCCGAACCAGAATGCCCGCCCCCCTAGAGCCCGAAGTGAAACCCGAGTGCGCCACAAGGCGATAACCACGCCTATTCAAAGCGTAGCACTTGTTGCCGAGCAAATGAGTCTCCTGTAGTAAGACAACATCTGGAGTCAAACGTTTCAGCAATTGCAACACCACCCTCCTCTTAATCCCATCCCCCAACCCGTTCACGTTCCAACACAATAACCGAAGTCCCCTACCCCCCATCCCCGTGTTCAGCCCCTTCCCCGCCCCACACCCAGAGCAACTGCAAAAAACAGGAGTGTGCCTTTCCTTCGCCTTGCAAGTAACAATAAAATTCAAACAAACAACCCAGTTCCCCCAACAATGTCAAAACGACTATACCCCCCACCCCGCACCCCTGCTGAAGACCAAAGAGCCCCATAAACTTGCAGTGTGCCTGTCGCCCA
Organism: Lissotriton helveticus; assembly: GCF_964261635.1. Lineage (NCBI taxonomy): Eukaryota > Metazoa > Chordata > Amphibia > Caudata > Salamandridae > Lissotriton > Lissotriton helveticus. The sequence continues at coordinate 1,921,571,453 of NC_136065.1, forward strand.
ACCACCCAACTAATCTACGAAAAGAAAACCCAGGAGGAGAAAGGACCCGTTCACCCCCCCACCCACCCCCAAAAAGACTATTACTTGCAAACATTAAGAACACAGCATAGCACAGTTCAAAGCCAACGGGAAGGGTACGGGGTCAAAGTCAACAGCTACTCCTGCTCCGTCGGGCCACCTTCCGCCCGATCCGACTTGCCAGAGTCCTCAAAAGGTTCATGATCCGTAGGCAGCGTGTCAAGCCAGTCACTCACGACCCCAGGATGGTCAAAGAAAAAAGTACGATCCCTATGTACCACCCGCAAACGGGCCGGAAAGAGCATGGCATACTTCATAGACCTTTCCCGGAGTCTCTTCTTGACCCCTTGAAACCCCAGCCTCTGTTTCTGGACCTGTTGTGTAAAGTCCGGATAGAAGCTGACAGTAGAGTTCTCAAAGGCAATGGGACCAGACTGCGGCGAAGCCTGCAGGATAGCGTCTCTGTCCCGGAAATGAAAGATCCTCGCAATGATGGGTCGAGGGTTAGCACCCGATTTAGGTGTGCCGCCGGGGATCCTATGTGCACGTTCGACAGCGAAAAACTTGCTGAGACCCTTGGGCGCCAAGTGATTCAGCACCAGGTCTTCCACCAATAGGTCCGTCGAGGCAGCAGTCGATGATTCCGGGACCCCAATCAGGCGGATGTTATTGCGCCTGGCACGGCTTTCATAGTCCTCTAGGCGCCCAGAGTAATAATCATTGGCTTTCCTCAGATTCCCGACTTCAGCCTGTAAGTCAGAGACGTCTGTGACCAGGCTAGAGGTCTTAAGATCCAGGGATTTGACCTTTTCGTTTGTCTTCGCCAAGTCCGCCCTGACCAGATTGACATCAATCGACACCGTATCCAGTTTGAGAGTCAAGGCCTCATATTGTTGCCCCAATTTGGCCTTCATACCGGTGATGGCGCCCATGAGATCTCGCAGCGAGGGCTCGTCCTCAATCGATGAGTCCTCCGGCATTGTCGTCGAGGGTTTAGCTGCTGCTCCCGGCGATCCCTTAGCTAGAGTGTACCGGTCCATAATGTTCGTTTGCAGAGCACTCCCTCGAACACCCGGTTTAGGCCCGCGCTTCCCACCCTCAGGCTTGGTGGCCATCTTGGATCCTGGACCCGTACGGGTCGCCTGTTGACGGGTAAAAATGGTGACTGCGGTGGCAAATGTAGGACCAAAAGGGCGAAGGTGGTGCCAGTCTCAGATCTGGAAGCCGCTACAGATCGGCAGTAGGAGCGGAGAGACCAAGGGTGTAGGAGCGTCCGGCCGTCCACGGAGCCGACAAAGTCAGGTTGAGCTCCGGACAGGAACCGAAACCGAAAGCGGTCGCCAGCCCACGCAAGTCTGGCAGTCCGTTGTTGTTCACTTACTGGACGGCAAGCGAGACAAGATAGCGCGGGGCGTCACCATGGAGCAGGCCAGAAAACTGCGACAGTCTGTAGCTCTGGACCCCGAAGTCCAAAAAAGTTCGCTGAAACAAATAAATGAGCAGTAGAACTGTGCCAATAAACACCCGTCGTCCGAACCAGGATAAAGTACAGGATAGTCGATGGAGGTGGCGAGGGTCCGGGAGCCCTGTGCTCACGCGACCATCTTGGGTGCGCGCGAAGCTCCTCCCTCCCATAACCTGATTAATAGAGTGTTTTAAATCTTATGACCGCCTCTGCCCTCCTCCACTGCGGGGGTGCCACCCTTTTCCCCTTTCCCCCCGAGTTCAATCAGAGGTCACAGAGCCCGGCTGTCACTGCATAGAGGCACTCTGCTCAGCATCCTCAACCTTGTTCCCACATCAGCACGTGGCCTGTTCCTAGTCCGTTGCACCAGCACCCCCGAGTTCACACCACTGCCGAGTGACTGACAGTTTTATCAGAGTAATCCAGGTCACCAAGAATGCAATGTTTAAGTCCCACACTTTTCATTTACAAAGCACTAGTGTTCGCAGGTGTCTTACTACAATTGAAGTGACTCGGAACTACAATTCCCAGAATGTATTAGGTTATTTAAATAAAATACAGGACAAGAGTGTTGCATGTTTGATACCATGAAATCACCAGGTAACTCTTCCTTACATAGCTGACCATTTACATAAAGGTCAGCCTATGGTCTCTGCAAGTAATTCTGCCTAGGGCGAGAAGGCTTCGAGAGGAACAGCCAAGAGGAACGGTTACCAGGAGGAACTACTACAAATCCTCCAAGAAAAGGCAAATACAGCAAACCTAAAACTGATGACTGATGTAGAAACGGGTATGTCAAGAAACGTTTAGATTTATTAATAAATACACCTACACCTCAGCTTCACTTGTTTTTACAATTAGCACATGTCGGGGTTGTGGTGTCTTGGACTTTCCTTTACACAAGTCATGTTGTGGTGTCTTTGGCTTTTCTTTCCACAAGTCGTTTTGAGGTGTCTTAGAATTTCCTTTCCATGAGTCATGTTGTGGTGTCTTGGACTTTCCTTTCCATGAGTCATGTTGTGGTGTCTTGGCTTTCCTTTACACAAGTCATGTTGTGGTGTCTTCTACTTTCCTTTACACAAGACATTTTTTGGTGCCTTGGCTTTCTTTTACACGAGTCATGTTGTGGTGCCATGGCTTTCCTTTACACAAGTCATGTTGTGGTGCCTTGGCTTGCCTTTTCATGAGTCACGTTGTGGTGTCTTGGCTTTCATTTACACTAGTCATGTTGTGGTGTCTTGACTTTACTTTAAACAAGTCATGTTGTGGTGTCTTGGCTTTCCTTTACACAAGTTATGTTGTCTTGTCTTGAACTATCCTTTACACAAGTCATGTTATGGGGTCTTGATCTTTCCTTTACAGCATTCATGTTGTGTTGTCTTGGACTTTCCTTAACACAAGTCATGGTGTGGTGTCTTGGCCTTTCCTTTACATGAGTCATGTTTTGTTGTCTGGGACTTTTCATTTACACGAGCCATGTTGTGGTGTCTTCAGCTTTCCATGAGTTATGTTGTGGTATCTTGGACTTTCCTTTACACAATTCATGTTGTGGTGTCTTGGCTTTCCTTTACATGAGCCATGTTGTGTTTTCTTGATCTTCCTTTTACACAATTCATGTTGTGGTGTCTTGGCTTTCCTTTACTCAAGTCATGTTGTGGTGTTTTGGCTTTCCTTTACACAAGTCATGTTGCGATGTCTTGGCTTACCTTTACTCAAGTCATGTTGTGGGGTTTTGGCTTTCCTTTACTCAAGTCATATTGTGGTGTTTTGGCTTTCCTTTACACAATCATTTTGTGGTGTCTTGCTCTTTCCGTTCAAGGAGTCAGAGAGAGTGAGAGAACAGAATAAGGCTTTAAGAATGTCTGTTTATTCTGTGTTCTGTAAACTCAAATCAGCACGGCCTTTCCTCTTCTATTGTTGTTAACGCTGACATTAGCAATGATTTATCTGAACTTTGTCCACATTATAAGAAAGTCTTGTTTACCCAGAAAGCCTGTGTCTGTTTTGCATACAATCAAAAGGTTCATATTCTGAACTTTTGACTGAAACAGTGCATGAAAATAAAGACAAATCAAAAATAGAGCTGAGCCCAGAACTTCAATAAATAGTGGACATTGATAGCTAGGCGGATTACACATTTTGGCTCACACCCTACCTGTAAAAGAGTATGTATTCTTGTGATATATATACCTGTTTTGCTACACTGTTTCTTTGCCCGGATGAACCTCAGTGGTCTGGGGTGCAGGCTTCAAACCTGTAACTGTCTAGTGACAGAGTGGTTCAATTCCACCTTCTGGGCGAGGCAGCTTTTGTGATGGGCTGCCCATTGTCAGGGTAACTAATACATGTTTTTTTGTCAATTCTGTTCATGTTCACAACTTGTAGCAGACAATATTTGGTAACTACATTTTAAGCAGCCCTGCCGACACGTGTTTTCTTCTTTGTTTTCAAGGCCACGGCACCATTTAAGATCAAAGAGTAACCAAGAGAATTACTTGTTAAATAGTAGCCAGCGCTCTGAGGGGCGATTCATCTGGGCACCCCAGCAAGTCATGAAAGGAAGGGTATGCATTAAACACAGTGTAGATTGGAGAATCTGACATTAATAATCTGAGAGACTGGGAAGAGATAGTGTCCGATACTAATGAAATGAAGGCACTGATTTTCATGAATGGAATGAGGGTATCACATTAGACAATATCAAAGTAAATGGTCATCTATCTGCTCCCGTAGATGCCCCCGGTACTGAGGAAGGACCACTGAACCCCATCCTCAGTCCACGGAGTAGGCTTTTTGTGGGCACTTTACTTCTTTGTTGCAGACTTTGCTCACAGATCTTGGAGTCTCACAGTCTTTCTGTGCACCCAATATAAACAAATGAATAAATAAATACATGAATGCATATGTAAAATGAAGCATGCAAAATGAGTTTGTCTCTAGGCTATCCCATTTTTGGGGCCAGATAATGGACCCTGAGGCACAACGACATAAAGCGATATCCTCAGGGTTATACCATTCCATCACATTTGGAAACTAGGATTAAAAAGTCCTTTTGTACAACAAAAAATCGAACATCCTTATCACGTCCTCTCATCTGGAGTGATCCAGCAGAGCAAAAAATATGTTGCAGCATAACCTGATTAATAGAGTGTTTTAAATCTTATGACCGCCTCTGCCCTCCTCTACTGCGGGGGTGCCACCCTTTTCCCCTTTCCCCCCCGAGTTCAATCAGAGGTCACAGAGCCCGGCTGTCACTGCATAGAGGCACTCTGCTCAGCATCCTCAACCTTGTTCCCACATCAGCACGTGGCCTGTTCCTAGTCCGTTGCACCAGCACCCCCGAGTTCACACCACTGCCGAGTGACTGACAGTTTTATCAGAGTAATCCAGGTCACCAAGAATGCAATGTTTAAGTCCCACACTTTTCATTTACAAAGCACTAGTGTTCGCAGGTGTCTTACTACAATTGAAGTGACTCGGAACTACAATTCCTAGAATGTATTAGGTTATTTAAATAAAATACAGGACAAGAGTGTTGCGTGTTTGATACCATGAAATCACCAGGTAACTCTTCCTTACGTAGCTGACCATTTACATAAAGGTCAGCCTATGGTCTCTGCAAGTAATTCTGCCTAGGGCGAGAAGGCTTCGAGAGGAACAGCCAAGAGGAACGGTTACCAGGAGGAACTACTACAAATCCTCCAAGAAAAGGCATATACAGCAAACCTAAAACCGATGACTGATGTAGAAACGGGTATGTCAAGAAACGTTTAGATTTATTAATAAATACACCTACACCTCAGCTTCACTTGTTTTTACAATTAGCACATGTCGGGGTTGTGGTGTCTTGGACTTTCCTTTACACAAGTCATGTTGTGGTGTCTTGGGCTTTTCTTTCCACAAGTCGTTTTTAGGTGTCTGAGAATTTCCTTTCCATGAGTCATGTTGTGGTGTCTTGGACTTTCCTTTCCATAAGTCATGTTGTGGTGTCTTGGCTTTCCGTTACACAAGTCATGTTGTGGTGTCTTCTACTTTCCTTTACACAAGACATTTTTTGGTGTCTTGGCTTTCCTTTACACGTGTCATGTTGTGGTGCCATGGCTTTCCTTTACACAAGTCATGTTGTGGTGCCTTGGCTTGCCTTTTCATGAGTCACGTTGTGGTGTCTTGGCTTTCCTTTACACTAGTCATGTTGTGGTGTCTTGACTTTACTTTACACAAGTCATGTTGTGGTGTCTTGGCTTTCCTTTACACAAGTTATGTTGTCTTGTCTTGAACTATCCTTTACACAAGTCATGTTATGGGGTCTTGATCTTTCCTTTACAGCATTCATGTTGTGTTGTCTTGGACTTTTCTTAACACAAGTCATGGTGTGGTGTCTTGGCCTTTCCTTTACATGAGTCATGTTTTGTTGTCTGGGACTTTTCATTTACACGAGCCATGTTGTGGTGTCTTCAGCTTTCCATGAGTTATGTTGTGGTATCTTGGACTTTCCTTTACACAATTCATGTTGTGGTGTCTTGGCTTTCCTTTACGTGAGCCATGTTGTGTTTTCTTGATCTTCCTTTTACACAATTCATGTTGTGGTGTCTTGGCTTTCGTTTACAAAATTCATGTTGTGGTGTCTTGGCTTTCTTTTACACAATTCATGTTGTGGTGCCTTGGGCTTTCCTTTACACAAGTCAATGTTGTGATGTCTTGGCTGTCCTTTACCCAAGTCATGTTGTGGTGTTTTGGATTTCCTTTACACAAGTCATGTTGTGGTGTCTTGGCTTTCCTTTACTCAAGTCATATTGTAGTCTTTTGGCTTTCCTTTACACAAGTCATGTTATGGTGTCTTGGCTTTCCTTTACTCAAGTCATGTTGTGGTGTTTTGGCTTTCCTTTACACAAGTCATGTTGCGATGTCTTGGCTTTCCTTTACTCAAGTCATGTTGTGGTGTTTTGGCTTTCCTTTACACAAGTCATGTTGCGGTGTCTTGGCTTTCCTTTACTCAAGTCATATTGTGGTGTTTTGGCTTTCCTTTACACAATCATTTTGTGGTGTCTTGCTCTTTCCGTTCAAGGAGTCAGAGAGAGTGAGAGAACAGAATAAGGCTTTAAGAATGTCTGTTTATTCTGTGTTCTGTAAACTCAAATCAGCACGGCCTTTCCTCTTCTATTGTTGTTAACGCTGACATTAGCAATGATTTATCTGAACTTTGTCCACATTATAAGAAAGTCTCGTTTACCCAGAAAGCCTGTGTCTGTTTTGCATACAATCAAAAGGTTCATATTCTGAACTTTTGACTGAAACAGTGCATGAAAATAAAGACAAATCAAAAATAGAGCTGAGCCCAGAACTTCAATAAATAGTGGACATTGATAGCTAGGCAAATTACACATTTTGGCTCACACCCTACCTGTAAAAGAGTATGTATTCTTGTGATATATATACCTGTTTTGCTACACTGTTTCTTTGCCCGGATGAACCTCAGTGGTCTGGGGTGCAGGCTTCAAACCTGTAGCTGTCTAGTGACAGAGTGGTTCAATTCCACCTTCTGGGCGAGGCAGCTTTTGTGATGGGCTGCCAATTGTCAGGGTAACTAATACATGTTTTTTTGTCAATTCTGTTCATGTTCACAACTTGTAGCAGACAATATTTGGTAACTACATTTTAAGCAGCCCTGCCGACACGTGTTTTCTTCTTTGTTTTCAAGGCCACGGCACCATTTAAGATCAAAGAGTAACCAAGAGAATTACTTGTTAAATAGTAGCCAGCGCTCTGAGGGGCGATTCATCTGGGCACCCCAGCAAGTCATGAAAGGAAGGGTATGCATTAAACACAGTGTAGATTGGAGAATCTGACATTAATAATCTGAGAGACTGGGAAGAGATAGTGTCCGATACTAATGAAATGAAGGCACTGATTTTCATAAATGGAATGAGGGTATCACATTAGACAATATCAAAGTAAATGGTCATCTATCTGCTCCCGTAGATGCCCCCGGTACTGAGGAAGGACCACTGAACCCCATCCTCAGTCCACGGAGTAGGCTTTTTGTGGGCACTTTACTTCTTTGTTGCAGACTTTGCTCACAGATCTTGGAGTCTCACAGTCTTTCTGTGCACCCAATATAAACAAATGAATAAATAAATACATGAATGCATATGTAAAATGAAGCATGCAAAATGAGTTTGCCTCTAGGCTATCCCATTTTTGGGGCCAGATAATGGACCCTGAGGCACAATGACATAAAGCGATATCCTCAGGGTTATACCATTCCATCACATTTGGAAACTAGGATTAAAAAGTCCTTTTGTACAACAAAAAATCTAACATCCTAATCACGTCCTCTCATCTGGAGTGATCCAGCAGAGCAAAAAATATGTTGCATCATAACCTGATTAATAGAGTGTTTTAAATCTTCTGACCGCCTCTGCCCTCCTCCACTGCTGGGGTGCCACCCTTTTCCCCTTTCCCCCCGAGTTCAATCAGAGGTCACAGAGCCAGGCTGTCACTGTATAGAGGCGCTCTGCTCAGCATCCTCAACCATGTTCCCACATCAGCACGTGGCCTGTTCCTAGTCCGTTGCACCTGCACCCCCGAGTTCACACCACTGCCGAGTGACTGACAGTTTTATCAGAGTAATCCAGGTCACCAAGAATGCAATGTTTAAGTCCCACACTTTTCATTTACAAAGCACTAGTGTTCGCAGGTGTCTTACTACAATTGAAGTGACTCGGAACTACAATTCCCAGAATGTATTAGGCTATTCAAATAAAATACAGGACAAGAGTGTTGCATGTTTGATACCATGAAATCACCAGGTAACTCTTCCTTACATAGCTGACCATTTACATAAAGGTCAGCCTATGGTCTCTGCAAGTAATTCTCGGTAGGGCAAGAAGGCTTCGAGAGGCACAGCCAAGAGTAACGGTTACCAGGAGGAACTACTACAAATCCTCCAAGAAAAGGCAAATACAGCAAACCTAAAACTGATGACTGATGTAGAAACGGGTATGTCAAGAAACGTTTAGATTTATTAATAAATACACCTACACCTCAGCTTCACTTGTCTTTACAATTAGCACATGTCGAGGTTGTGGTGTCTTGGACTTTCCTTTACACAAGTCATGTTGTGGTGTCTTGGCTTTCCTTTACTCAAGTCATGTTGTAGTGTTTTGGCTTTCCTTTACTCAAGTCATGTTGTGGTGTTTTGGCTTTCCTTTACACAATTCATGTTGCGATGTCTTGGCTTTCCTTTACTCAAGTCATGTTGTGGTGTTTTGGCTTTCCTTTACACAAGTCATGTTGCGATGTCTTGGCTTTCCTTTACTCAAGTCATGTTGTGGTGTTTTGGCTTTCCTTTAAACAAGTCATGTTGTGGCGTCTTGGCTTTCCTTTACTCAAGTCATGTTGTGGTGTCATGGAGTTTCCTTTCCATGAGTCATGTTGTGGTGTCCTGGCTTTCCTTTACACAAGTCCTGTTGTAGTGTCTTCTTCTTTCCTTTATACAAGACATTTTGTGGTGTCTTGGCTTTCCTTTACACAAGTCATGTTGTGGTGCCATGGCTTTCTTTCACACAAGTCATGTTGTGGTGCCTTGGCTTGCCTTTTCATGAGTCACGTTGTGGTGTCTTGGCTTTCCTTTACACTAGTCATGTTGTGGTGTCTTGACTTTCCTTTACACAAGTCATGTTGTGGTGTCTTGGCTTTCCTTTACACAAGTCATGTTGTCTTGTCTTGAACTATCCTTTACACAAGTCATGTTATGGGGTCTTGATCTTTCCTTTACAACATTCATCTTGTGTTGTCTTGGACTTTCCTTACCACAAGTCATGGTGTGGTGTCTTGGCCTTTCCTTTACTCGAGTCATGTTTTGTTGTCTTGGACTTTTCATTTACACGAGCCATGTTGTGGTGTCTTCAGCTTTCCATGAGTTATGTTGTGGTATCTTGGACTTTCCTTTACACAATTCATGTTGTGGTGTCTTGGCTTTCCTTTACATGAGTCATGTTGTGTTTTCTTGATCTTCCTTTTACACAATTCATGTTGTGGTGTCTTGGCTTTCGTTTACACAATTCATGTTGTGGTGTCTTGGCTTTCTTTTACACAATTCATGTTGTGGTGCCTTGGGCTTTCCTTTACACAAGTCATGTTGCGATGTCTTGGCTTTCCTTTACTCAAGTCATGTTGTGGTGTTTTGGCTTTCCTTTACACAAGTCATGTTGTGGTGTCTTGGCTTTCTTTTCTCAAGTCATGTTGTAGTGTTTTGGCTTTCCTTTACACAAGTCATGTTGTGGTGTCTTGGCTTTCCTTTACTCAAGTCATGTTGTGGTGTTTTGGCTTTCCTTTTTACACAAGTCATGTTGCGATGTCTTGGCTTTTCTTTACTCAAGTCATGTTGTGGTGTTTTGGCGTTCCTTTACACAAGTCATGTTGTGGTGTCTTGGCTTTCCTTTACTCAAGTCATATTGTGGTGTTTTGGCTTTCCTTTACACAATCATCTTGTGGTGTCTTGCTCTTTCCGTTCAAGGAGTCAGAGAGAGAGAGAGAACAGAGTAAGGCTTTAAGAATGTATGTTAATTCTGTGTTCTGTAAACTCAAATCAGCACGGCCTTTCCTCTTCTATTGTTGTTAACGCTGACATTAGCAATGATTTATCTGAACTTCGTCCACATTATAAGAAAGTCTTGTTTACCCAGAAAGCCTGTCTCTGTTTTGCATGCAATCAAAGGTTCATATTCTGAACTTTTGACTAAAACAGTGCATGAAAATAAAGACAAATCAAACATAGAGCTAAGCTCAGAACTTCAATAAATAGTGGACATTGATAGCTAGGCGGATTACACATTTTGGCTCACACCCTACCTGTAAAAGAGCATGTATTCTTGTGATATATATACCTGTTTTGCTACACTGTTGCTTTGCCCGGATGAACCTCAGTGGTCCGGAGTGCAGGCTTCAAAGATGTAGCTGTCTAGCGACAGAGTGGTTCAATTCCACCTTCTGGGAGAGGCAGCTTTTGTGATGGGCTGCCCATTGTCAGGGTAACTAATACATGTTTTTTTGTCAATTCTGTTCATGTTCACAACTTGTAGCAGACAATATTTGGTAACTACATTTTAAGCAGCCCTGCCGACACGTGTTTTCTTCTGTGTTTTCAAGGCCACGTCACCATTTAAGATCAAAGAGTAACCAAGAGAATACTTGTTAAATAGTAGCCAGCGCTCTGAGGGGCGATTCATCTGGGTACCCCAGCAACTCATGAAAGGAAGGGTATGCATTAAACACAGTGTAGATTAGAGAATCTGACATTAATAATCTGAGAGATTGGGAAGAGATAATGTCCGATACTAATGAAATGAAGGCAGTGATATTCATCAATGGAATGAGGGTATCACATTTGAGAATATCAAAGTAAATGGTCATCTATCTGCTCTCGTAGATGCCCCGGTACTGAGGAAGGACCACTGAACCCCATCCTCAGTCCACGGAGTAGGCTTTTTGTGGGCACTTTACTTCTTTGTTGCAGACTTTGCTCACAGATCTTGGAGTCTCACAGTCTTTCTGTTCACCCAATATAAACAAATGAATAAATAAATACATGAATGCATATGTATAATGAAGCATGCAAAATGAGTTTGCCTCTAGGCTATCCCATTTTTGGGGCCAGATAATGGACCCTGAGGCACAACGACATAAAGCGATATCCTCAGGGTTATACCATTCCATCACATTTGGAAACTAGGATTAAAAAGTCCTTTTGTACAGTAAAAAATCTAACATCCTTACTTCGTCCTCTCATCTGGAGTGATCCAGCAGAGCAAAAAATATGTTGCAGCATAACCTGATTAATAGAGTGTTTTAAATCTTCTGACCGCCTCTGCCCTCCTCCACTGCTGGGGTGCCACCCTTTTCCCCTTTCCCCCCGAGTTCAATCAGAGGTCACAGAGCCCGGCTATCACTGCATAGAGGCGCTCTGCTCAGCATCCTCAACCTTGTTCCCACATCAGCACGTGGCCTGTTCCTAGTCCGTTGCACCTGCACTCCCCAGTTCACACCACTGCCGAGTGACTGACAGTTTTATCAGAGTAATCCAGGTCACCAAGAATGCAATGTTTAAGTCCCACACTTTTCATTTACAAAGCACTAGTGCTCGCAGGTGTCTTACTACAATTGAAGTGACTCGGAACTACAATTCACAGAATGTATTAGGTTATTCAAATAAAATACAGGACAAGAGTGTTGCATGTTTGATACCATGAAATCACCAGGTAACTCTTCCTTACATAGCTGACCATTTACATAAAGGTCAGCCTATGGTCTCTGCAAGTAATTCTGCCTAGGGCGAGGAGGCTTCGAGAGGCACAGCCAGGAGGAACGGTTACCAGGAGGAACTACTACAAATCCTCCAAGAAAAAGCAAATACAGCAAACCTAAAACTGATGACTGATGTAGAAACGGGTATGTCAAGAAACGTTTAGATTTTTTAATAAATACACCTACACCTCAGCTTCACTTGTCTTTACAATTAGCACATGCCGGGGTTGTGGTGTCTTGGACTTTCCTTTACACAAGTCATGTTCTGGTGTCTTTGGCTTTTCTTTCCACAAGTCGTTTTGAGGTGTCTTGGAATTTCCTTTCCATGAGTCATGTTGTGGTGTCTTGGACTTTCCTTTCCATGAGTCATGTTGTGGTGTCTCGGCTTTCCTTTACACAAGTCATGTTGTGGTGTCTTCTACTTTCCTTTACACAAGACATTTTGTGGTGTCTTGTTTTTCCTTTACACGAGTCATGTTGTGGTGCCATGGCTTTCCTTTACACAAGTCATGTTGTGGTGCCTTGGCTTGCCTTTTCATGAGTCACGTTGTGGTGTCTTGGCTTTCCTTTACACTAGTCATGTTGTGGTGTCTTGACTTTCCTTTACACTAGTCATGTTATGGGGTCTTGATCTTTCCTTTACAGAATTCATGTTGTGTTGTCTTGGACTTTCCTTACCACAAGTCATGGTGTGGTGTCTTGGCCTTCCCTTTACACGAGTCATATTTTGTTGTCTTGGACTTTTCATTTACACGAGCCATGTTGTGGTGTCTTCAGCTATTCATGAGTTATGCTGTGGTATCTTGGACTTTCCTTTACACAATTCATGGTGGGGTGTCTTAGCTTTCCTTTACATGAGTCATGTTGTGTTTTCTTGATCTACCTTTTACACAATTCATGTTTTGAAGTCTTGGCTTTCGTTTACACAATTCATGTTGTGGTGTCTTGGCTTTCTTTTGCACAATTCATGTTGTGGTGCCTTGGGCTTTCCTATACAAAAGTCATGTTGCGATGTCTTGGCTTTCCTTTACTCAAGTCATGTTGTGGTGTTTTGGCTTTCCTTTACACAAGTCATGTTGTGGTGTTTTGGCTTTCCTTTACACAAGTCATGTTGTGGTGTCTTGGCTTTCCTTTACTCAAGTCATGTTGTAGTGTTTTGGCTTTCCTTTACACAAGTCATGTTGTGGTGTCTTGGCTTTCCTTTACTCAAGTCATGTTGTGGTGTTTTGGCTTTCCTTTACACAAGTCATATTGTGGTGTCTTGGCTTTCCTTTACTCAAGTCATATTGTGGTGTTTTGGCTTTCCTTAACACACTCATGTTGTGGTGTCTTGCTCTTTCCGTTCAAGGAGTCAGAGAGAGAGAGAGAACAGAGTAAGGCTTTAAGAATGTCTGTTTATTCTGTGTTCTGTAAACTCAAATCAGCACGGCCTTTCCTCTTCTATTGTTGTTAACGTTGACATTAGCAATGATTTATCTGAACTTTGTCCACATTATAAGAAAGTCTGGCAGCAAGTCTCGTTAACCCAGAAAGCCTGTCTCTGTTTTGCATACAATCAAAGGTTCATATTCTGAACTTTTGACTAAAACTGTGCATGAAAATAAAGACAAATCAAAAATAGAGCTGAGCCCAGAACTTCAATAAATAGTGGACATTGATAGCTAGGCGGATTACACATTTTGGCTCACACCCTACCTGTAAAAGAGTATGTATTCTTGTGATATATATACCTGTTTTGCTACACTGTTTCTTTGCCTGGATGAACCTCAGTGGTCTGAGGTGCAGGCTTCAAACCTGTAGCTGTCTAGCGACAGAGTGGTTCAATTCCACCATCTGGGCGAGGCAGCTCTTGTGATGGGCTGCCCATTGTTAGGGTAACTAATACATGTTTTTTTGTCAATACTGTTCATGTTCACAACTTGTAGCAGACAATATTTGGTAACTACATTTTAAGCAGCCCTGCCGACACGTGTTTTCTTCTGTGTTTTCAAGGCCACGTCACCATTTAAGATCAAAGAGTAACCGAGAGAATTACTTGTTAAATAGTAGCCAGCGCTCTGAGGGGCGATTCATCTGGGCACCCCAGCAAGTCATGAAAGGAAGGGTATGCATTAAACACAGTGTAGATTGGAGAATCTGACATTAATAATCTGGGAGATGGGGAAGAGATAGTGGCCGATACTAATGAAATGAAGGCAGTGATGTTCATCAATGGAATGAGGGTATCACATTTGACAATATCAAAGTAAATGGTCATCTATCTGCTCCCGTAGACGCCCCCGGTACTGAGGAAGGACCACTGAACCCCATCCTCAGTCCACGGAGTAGGCTTTTTGTGGGCACTTTACTTCTTTGTTGCAGACTTTGCTCACAGATCTTGGAGTCTCACAATCTTTCTGTGCACCCAATATAAACAAATGAATAAATAAATACATGAATGCATATGTATAATGAAGCATGCAAAATGAGTTTGCCTCTAGGCTATCCCATTTTTGGGGCCAGATAATGGACCCTGAGGCACAGCGACATAAAGCGATATCCTCAGGGTTATACCATTCCATCACATTTGGAAACTAGGATTAAAAAGTCCTTTTGTACAACAATAAATCTAACATCCTTACTTCGTCCTCTCATCTGGAGTGATCAAGCAGAGCAAAAAATATGTTGCAGCATAACCTGATTAATAGAGTGTTTTAAATCTTCTGACCGCCTCTGCCCTCCTCCACTGCTGGGGTGCCACCCTTTTCCCCTTTCCCCTCCGAGTTCAATCAGAGGTCACAGAGCCTGGCTGTCACTGCATAGAGGCGCTCTGCTCAGCATTCTCAACCTTGTTCCCACATTAGCACGTGGCCTGTTCCTCGTCCGTTGCACCTGCACCCCCCAGTTCACACCACTGCCGAGTGACTGACAGTTTTATCAGAGTAATCCAGGTCACCAAGAATGCAATGTTTAAGTCCCACACTTTTCATTTACAAAGCACTAGTGTTCGCAGGTGTCTTACTACAATTGAAGTGACTCGGAACTACAATTCCCAGAATGTATTAAGTTATTCAAATAAAATACAGGACAAGAGTGTTGCATGTTTGATACCATGAAATCACCAGGTAACTCTTCCTTACATAGCTGACCATTTACATAAAGGTCAGCCTTTGGTCTCTGCAAGTAATTCTGCCTAGGGCGAGAAGGCTTCGAGAGGCACAGCCAAGAGGAACGGTTACCTGGAGGAACTACTACAAATCCTCCAAGAAAAGGCAAATACAGCAAACCTAAAACTGATGACTGATGTAGAAACGGGCATGTCAAGAAACGTTTAGATTTATTAATAAATACACCTACACCTCAGCTTCACTTGTCTTTACAATTAGCAGATGTCGGGGTTGTGGTGTCTTGGACTTTCCTTTACACAAGTCATGTTGTGGTGTCTTGGGCTTTTCTTTCCACAAGTCGTTTTGAGGTGTCTTGGAATTTCCTTTCCATGAGTCATGTTGTGGTGTCTTGGACTTTCCTTTCCATGAGTCATGTTGTGGTGTCTTGGCTTTCCTTTTCACAAGTCATGTTGTGGTGTCTTCTACTTTCCTTTACACAAGACATTTTGTGGTGTATTTTCTTTCCTTTACACGAGTCATGTTGTGGTGCCATGGCTTTCCTTTACACAAGTCATGTTGTGGTGCCTTGGCTTGCTTTTTCATGAGTCACGTTGTGGTGTCTTGGCTTTCCTTTACACTAGTCATGTTGTGGTGTCTTGACTTTCCTGTACACAAGTCATGTTGTGGTGTCTTGGCTTTCGTTTACACAAGTCATGTTGTCTTGTCTTGAAATATCCTTTACACAAGTCATGTTATGGGGTCTTGATCTTTCCTTTACAGAATTCATGTTGTGTTGTCTTGGACATTCCTTACCACAAGTCATGGTGTGGTGTCTTGGCCTTTCCTTTACACGAGTCATGTTTTGTTGTCTTAGACTTTTCATTTACACGAGCCATGTTGTGGTGTCTTCAGTTTTCCATGAGTTATGTTGTGGTATCTTGGACTTTCCTTTACACAATTCATGTTGTGGTGTCTTGGCTTTCCTTTACATGAGTCATGTTGTGTTTTCTTGATCTTCCTTTTACACAATTCATGTTGTGGTGTCTTGGCTTTCGTTTACACAATTCATGTTGTGGTGTCTTGGCTTTCTTTTACACAATTCATGTTGTGGTGCCTTGGGCTTTCCTTTACACAAGTCATGTTGCGATGTCTTGGCTTTCCTTTACTCAAGTCATGTTGTGGTGTTTTGGCTTTCCTTTACACAAGTCATGTTGTGGTGTCTTGGCTTTCCTTTACTCTAGTCATGTTGTAGTGTTTTGGCTTTCCTTTACACAAGTCATGTTGTGGTGTATTGGCTTTCCTTTACTCAGTCATGTTGTGGTGTTTTGGCTTTCCTTTACACAAGTCATGTTGCGATGTCTTTACTTTCCTTTACTCAAGTCATGTTGTGGTGTTTTGGCTTTCCTTTACACAACTCATGTTGTGGTGTCTTGGCTTTCCTTTACTCAAGTCATATTGTGGTGTTCTGGCTTTCCTTTACACAATCATGTTGTTGTGTCTTGCTCTTTCCATTCAAGGAGTCAGAGAGAGTGAGACAACAGAGTAAGGCTTTAAGAATGTCTGTTTATTCTGTGTTCTGTAAACTCAAATCAGCACGGCCTTTCCTCTTCTATTGTGGTTAACGCTGACATTACCAATGATTTATCTGAACTTTGTCCACATTATAAGAAAGTCTTGTTTACCCAGAAAGCCTGTCTCTGTTTTGCATACAATCAAAGGTTCATATTCTGAACTTTTGACTAAAACAGTGCATGAAAATAAAGACAAATCAAAAATAGAGCTGAGCCAAGAACTTCAATAAATAGTGGACATTGATAGCTAGGCGGATTACACATTTTGGCTCACATCCTACCTGTAAAAGAGTATGTATTCTTGTGATATATATACCTGTTTGCTACACTGTTTCTTTACCCGGATGAACCTCAGTGGTCTGGGGTGCAGGCTTCAAACCTGTAGCTGTCTAGCGACAGAGTGGTTCAATTCCGCCTTCTGGGCGAGGCAGCTTTTGTGATGGGCTGCCCATTGTCAGGGTAACTAATACATGTTTTTTTGTCAATTCTGTTCATGTTCACAACTTGTAGCAGACAATATTTGGTAACTACATTTTAAGCAGCCCAGCCGACACGTGTTTTCTTCTGTGTTTTCAAGCCCACGTCACCATTTAAGATCAAAGAGTAACCGAGAGAATTACTTGTTAAATAGTAGCCAGCGCTCTGAGGGGCGATTCATCTGGGCACCCCAGCAAGTCATGAAAGGAAGGGTATGCATTAAACACAGTGTAGATTGGAGAATCTGACATTAATAATCTGAGAGATTGGGAAGAGATAGTGTCCGATACTAATGAAATGAAGGCAGTGATGTTCATCAATGGAATGAGGGTATCACATTTGACAATATCAAAGTAAATGGTCATTTATCTGCTCCCGTAGATGCCCCCGGTACTGAGGAAGGACCACTGAACCCCATCCTCAGTCCACGGAGTAGGCTTTTTGTGGGCACTTTACTTCTTTGTTGCAGACTTTGCTCACAGATCTTGGAGTGTCACAGTCTTTCTGTGCACCCAATATAATCAAATGAATAAATAAATACATGAATGCATATGTATAATGAAGCATGCAAAATGAGTTTGCCTCTAGGCTATCCCATTTTTGGGGCCAGATAATGGACCCTGAGGCACAACGACATAAAGCGATATCCTCAGGGTTGTACCATTCCATCACATTTGGAAACTAGGATTAAAAAGTCATTTTGTACAACAAAAAATCTAACATCCTTACCTCGTCCTCTCATCTGGAGTGATCCAGCACAGCAAAAACATATGTTGCAGCATAACCTGATTAATAGAGTGTTCTAAATCTTCTGACCGCCTCTGCCCTCCTCCACTGCTGGGGTGCCACCCTTTTCCCCTTTCCCCCCGAGTTCAATCAGAGGTCACAGAGCCCCCGGCTGTCACTGCATAGAGGCGCTCTGCTCAGCATCCTCAACCTTGTTCCCACATCAGCACGTGGCCTGTTACTAGTCCGTTGCACCTGCACCCCCCAGTTCACACCACTGCCGAGTGACTGACAGTTTTATCAGAGTAATCCAGGTCACCAAGAATGCAATGTTTAAGTCCCACACTTTTAATTTACAAAGCACTAGTGTTCGCAGGTGTCTTACTACAATTGAAGTGACTCGGAACTACAATTCCCAGAATGTATTAGGCTATTCAAATAAAATACAGGACAAGAGTGTTGCATGTTTGATACCATGAAATCACCAGGTAACTCTTCCTTACATAGCTGACCATTTACATAAAGGTCAGCCTATGGTCTCTGCAAGTAATTCTCGGTAGGGCAAGAAGGCTTCGAGAGGCACAGCCAAGAGTAACGGTTACCAGGAGGAACTACTACAAATCCTCCAAGAAAAGGCAAATACAGCAAACCTAAAACTGATGACTGATGTAGAAACGGGTATGTCAAGAAACGTTTAGATTTATTAATAAATACACCTACACCTCAGCTTCACTTGTCTTTACAATTAGCACATGTCGGGGTTGTGGTGTCTTGGGCTTTCCTTTACACAAGTCATGTTGTGGTGTCTTTCCTTTCCACAAGTCGTTTTGAGGTGTCTTGGAATTTCCTTTCCATGATTCATGTTGTGGTGTCTTGGACTTTCCTTTCCATGAGTCATGTTGTGGTGTCTTGGCTTTCCTTTACACAAGTCATTTTGTGGTGTCTTCTGCTTTCCTTTACACAAGACATTTTGTGGTGTCTTGGCTTTCCTTTACACGAGTCATGTTGTGGTGCCTTGGCTTTCCTTTACACAAGTCATGTTGTGGTGCCTTGGCTTGCCTTTTCATGAGTCACGTTGTGGTGTCTTGGCTTTCCTGTACACTAGTCATGTTGTGGTGTCTTGACTTTCTTTTACACAAGTCATGTTGTGGTGTCTTGGCTTTCCTTTACACAAGTCATGTTGTCTTGTCTTGAAATATCCTTTACACAAGTCATGTTATGGGGTCTTGATCTTTCCTTTACAGAATGCATGTTGTATTGTCTTGGACTTTCCTTACCACAAGTCATGGTGTGGTGTCTTGGCCTTTCCTTTACACGAGTCATGTTTTGTTGTCTTGGACTTTTCATTTACACGAGCCATGTTGTGGTGTCTTCAGCTTTCCATGAGTTATGCTGTGGTATCTTGGACTTTCCTTTGCACAATTCATGGTGTGGTGTCTTGGCTTTCCTTTACATGAGTCATGTTGTGTTTTCTTGATCTTCCTTTTACACAATTCATGTTGTGGTGTCTTGGCTTTCGTTTACATTGTGATGTATTCCTATAGGTTCTGTATCGATCCCCCTATTCCTGACCCTATTCTGGTTAACAAGTTAACTAGCAGCCATCCCATGAGGCAGAAAACCCCCATGATGCAGGAACCGTTATCTGATTAAGCCACACTACGGCACAGGAACGTGTTATCTGATTAGGTCATAACGCTTGCCATCTAATTAGACAAGCGATATTCCTCCAGCCCCTGATAAGGCATACGGAGTTCTCAAAACAAATCAAACCTATGACAACCTGGGAAAAACCCTGCGGCCATTGTTTTGATTTCACCGAGAACTTCAGCAAAAGAATGTGCTAACGACCAGGTCGTATGACATCCTTATTGACGAATCTATGTCCATCCTTACGTCAATCTCGGCACCTTAAAGGTATAAATATTACCGATATTGCCCTATGCAAACACACGCGGTGGTGACGAGATCGGAGCAGCCAGACTTGCCGAAGCCCAGAGCAGAGCAGACCCCGCTGGCGCAGCCCCGCCTTCCTGACGCGCTGAGAACGAGAAGCTGCCTTTCTCCTGCCGAGAAATCCAGCTCCAGCGTATCCGGGTAGCCCTCGCAGGCAGCCTGGAATATCGAGACCAGAGACGAGAGATACCATCCCTCATTCATCCTAGATTCCAGGTACAGAACTGAATAACCCCTCGCAGAGAATTCTTTAGTCAGTCACTTGGCAAAACAAACTTAACTTAAACTGCTACTTTCTATTCCCGCCCACGTATTAGGCTTAGGTCAGGTACATCTGGGGTAGGCGTAGTTAGAAACACCAGTTGAGTACGATTAGTCAAATGTATATGTGTATGTATCTATTTTATCCATTTTAAACCTTCATATGGCTTAGAAACCATATAAATGTTTTTACAGTATTATTTTATACTTCTGCTTTTATTGTATGCACTTTACTTAACCATAAGTATTGCAATAATATCGATCCATTTCTCTTCTATGAGAAAAGAGACTGATCAATAAATAACATCTTTTATTGAACACGCCCGTCTCTTCCTTTTCTCTACAATCTGGTGAGACTAAGAATGCACGTACTGACTGAGTAAAATAAGTCGTCTTTTGTTTTCACACGACTCTAGAGATACACTCTTGATTAGGGGAGAGCAAAGTTGTCATGTTCTATGGTTGTCAGAAACTAAATCCCTTCTTGTCTATCCAGGGAGGTTCAACTCCTCCTTGCCTATTCGAGAAAGTTTCTAGTGAACTCTGAGCTAGCTGGCAAACCCAAAACTTTAAGTCTAATATCGACAGTAGTAGACCTAGTTAACGTCTGGTCTAGGCCTATACTATTGAAGGTATTATTCCAATGCACAGAGCCTATTGGGATAATAGGAACTACACTACATGGCGCCCAACGCGTTTGGATAGGCGATAAAACTAACGTAAGACATTTAGAGTAACTCAGTCGTGCTTTTTCACTCAGACCCCTTTTTTCCCATAATACTCCAAAGACGTCTGGAGTGGGTGAAAGGTAATATCCGCCAGACCTCGCAGGAGGAAACTCCTATGTATGGTTCTTGGTTTAGTCAACGTTGAAGGATACACTGTTCCAAAATATTGTGCATGTAATCTTTGTTTCCATAAGAACCTGATCTGCAAACAAACTAAATAACCTTCTGGACAGTACAATGTCAGACACTGAAGGAGAAAGAGAGGCAGTTAGAATAGTAACTGAACTCGCAGCAGCTGATAATGCACTGCAAGACGCTGACCCGGATATAATACTCATCGCGGTCAACATAAGAAAATCTATAACTTTAAAACTTATAAAAAATGGACTGACACCTAGAGGTGGCACAGTCATATTCGTAATTGAGGCACACGAATATCGGCAGACAGAGGTATTCTATTCATGGATACACTTTCCAGCAGCAAATGCTGTAACAAAGGTCTTCCACTATTACAAAACAGAGGAACCTCCTAATGAGTACACTCCTTTCGAGGAGGTGGAAGTACCACTTAAATTTCAAGAGCATCTGCTCTTATTTAATGGCGCCCTAAAACATAATAATCACATCACCAGGCTCGGTCCATTAGGTAGACCAGGAGCAACGTGGCCGGTTCTAGCCGGATACACACCACATCCAGACATCGATGGGATGTCTGCAGCAGAGCTTTTAACACAGCTAAAACAATTAATAAAATTACATAGACAATTAGTCCAATATGTGATGCGGACTTCAACAATTCAACCAGCAATTAAAATTCCACAGCTGACCCCTCATCAGGGGAACACAAATACAATTACACCACAGAACATACAATCCTGCCTAGGTAAAGTACCAGTTAAACGGGAACAAATACCATTCTGGTTAGCACAAAAAATCACCCAAATAGAGGCGGTGTTTCCAGACACCACCCCGTTAGAAAAACACAGGATTCTGACTATCTGTCTTCCAATGGGAATCGCACCACACGTGGAGGACTGTGACACTTGGGGTACAGTCTTTGCTTCCATCTACACAAAAACGCACTGTGTTCCATCCATTTCGGTAATACCAGATGTGCTAAAACAAATTCAAGACGAATACGGTCCAGAACCCGCTTTAACTCTTGGTATGAAATTACTAAAAGACTTCAAGCAGGTCTTGGCTATATTATTAGCCAACATAAAGGGAGAAGCAGCAAACGTGGCGATCCGCCAGAGGTTAAAGGAGACAGATATAGCAGACCAACCAGCTGAAATTGCCAGAATTATAGAAAAATCCTATGAGGAACTAGGTAGAGATAGTTTAGGTGGAATACCAGTAAAACCACAACTGATTGAAAGTCCTGAAAAAATATTTTTTAATAATAATTCAACATCATAAAAAAAGAGCTGGGATGGAAACAAACAATCCAATCCTAAAGAAAAGAAATTCCAGTCCAGAGGAAGGTCTCCTCGGCGGAGAGAAAAATCTCCGAACCAAAGACACAGGTCACCCCAAAGTGACCCCTCTGGGAAAAGATATAACCTTAGAAATAGGGATAATATAAAGAAGCCTGATAGATATCAAGACATTGATACACGTCCCTCTCAATCTTTTCAGACTTCCTCGCAGAAATCGGAAAGAAGAGGACGATCAGAACAAAGAGAAGAGCACGCCAAGTCCAAAGACAAGGAATCTGCTCATCTAAAAAAGAAACTACAATTTCCAAAAAAGAAGGTAGCCAGTATCAAGGTAGTTAACAATGCCGAGAATACTGAGGACACAACTGAAAAACGGAGAATGGGCTCAGACAATGCTAGACAGCGCAGCAGAAGTGAGCATAGCTCGCAAAGTCCTTATGAATCATCTGGAGACAGTGGACACGAATGAATATCTTCAAGTGGAAACTGCAGACACCAGAGTTAGCAAACCTCGCAAAATATATGAAATAACTTTACGTATAGAAGGGGATAAGACTAGAAAAATAAGGGGACTATTTTGGGATAATCTCTCCAAGGGCTATGACATCCTTCTAGCTGAAAAAGACTGGCCACCAGAGTTTGTCAGGGACTGCCCTCATGGCAAAGAAATAATTATGCCTGCCTTCTCAAATCATATCCCAATTCATAAAAAATACACACTTGCCAGAAAGTGGGCAGTAGCTCAAGCTCCTGCTTTATATAAAAATCATGTAGGATGGGATGAGGACTCTCCTCCTCACAAAATCCAGTTAAAATCACAACCTACTGCACAAAGACAGTACCCAATTAAGCAAGAAGCTAAAAAACAGGTAAAAGAAATCCTAGATCAACTAGAATACCAGGGGGTGATTGAAACTTGCACCTCACAAATGAACAACCCTTTGTTTCCGGTCTCCAAACCAGACAATTCATATCGTCTAGTTTTGGATTACCGACACCTTAACTCATGTTGCAAAACTTTTGCAGTGCAAAACTCGCATAGTGCTGCACTAATGAATAACATAGTGCGCAAAAAATACAAAACAACATTAGACATCTCTAATGGATTCTTTTGTCAAAACATAGCACCAGAGAGCAGATATTTGTCTGTGTTCTCAATAAATGGCACTCAAAAACAATTCTGTCGGCTAGCCCAGGGGTACAAGAACAGCCCAGGAGTATTCTCAGCGAGAGTTACAGAATTACTACAAACATATGATGACGAAGCATTATCTTATGTCGACGACATATACCTAACAGATGATGACTTGGATACTCACTTGAAGAGAGTGAACACCATAATACTTGGGTTCGCAGCAGAGGGTTACAAATTCAACTTTAAAAAATCCAGAATTGCCCATCTAACAGTCCTGTTCTTAGGATATGAATTATCAAGTGAAGGCAAAAGCCTGGCTGACAATTTCCTAGAGAAATGTGCCGTACTCCAAGCACCTAGAACACTAAAAAACCTACAGTCAATTCTAGGCTTCCTAAATTTCGGAAGAACATACATTGCAAATTACGCAGAAAGGGTCAAACCCCTTTATGATCTAATAAAACCAGATTTTAAAAGAACCAATTGGACTCAAATACACACAGAAATTCTGAGATCATTACAAACAGACATGTTAAGTAAAACGAAATTAGAAACACGTGATAACACACGCAATCTTGTGATTCGAGTCATCCCAGGAAGATGCGGATTCACATACCTGACCTCTAATGAGGGAGAAAAGGTACCAATTGCATTCAAATCACACTTGTACACAGAAGCTGAAAAGAAGTTCAGCATTAAAGAAAACATTGTTCATGCAGTTCAAACCGCAATAGCTAGAGAAAAAGATCAAGCGGACGGTAGACACATCACAGTCAGAACAGCAGAATCAGCCTTTGAGGCATTAACAACACCGTGTAATTTACCAACAACAACATGGCATCCGGAATGGATACAATGGGTGAATTCAATTACAACGGACAAAGTATACTACTACTTTGATCCAGAACTAAAGGAATTGAAAAATATAGAATATGAAAGAACATTCCCTCTGCCTATCGACATTCTGCCCTTACGACAATACGCTTGTGTAATCTATACAGACGGACATGCTCAACCCTCCGTTTGGGGAGAACAAGCATACAACCCCACATGTGAGATTACAAAAGAAGTGTGGCGCGGAGGTAAACTAAGACCTCTATTAACAAAAACACACTCAGTAGAAACTAATTCAGAACAACAGACTGAAATAATAGCACTGAAAATGGCGCTAGATAATGCGGATCGCGAATTCCCGACACTAATAGTGTCCGATTCATACTACTGCGTCAAATCATATAATAACGATTTGCAGACATGGATTCAAAACGGTTACAAAGATGACACAGGTGCAACAATAAAGCAAAAACTGCTTTGGGAACAAATAGCTCTTTTACAAAAAGAACTACCAAAGACTCACGTGACACACTCACTGAGTCATCAGCGTGACGGCGTTCACGTTGCAGGGAATTCATTGGCTGAGACAGCCACAGCGGTAGCAACTAAAACGGCTTCCGTAGCTCGAAAACAGCGTACAGTGAAGTATATTGACGGTGAAACAGTGCTGGCGGTGAAAACGTCATCAAAAGGCGACTGCTCAGCGCTACCGATCAACTATCCACTCAATTATACATACATAATCGATGCAAACTCCGTCCCTTTTGCTCGAATCCCTGGAGTGGGGGATAGAGTAATTCCAAACATGGACAGGAGAACCTTGTTAATTGCAGACGCACATATGGGCGAGGGTCTCAGACACCTCAAACTAAAAGATTCTCTGGAAGAATTACAATCAAGGTACTGGTGGCCAGGCATGAGCCTGCATCATACCATATTTGTAAAGAACTGCCCAAACTGTAACAGAAATCGCAGTGGTGAAAGAAACGGTGTAATACCGTGACGTTTCACTCCAGAAAGAATCAGCAGTAAAAAGCAAAGCGTCCGATTAACATATACAGGCTAGTTTCCACTTATAATGTAGATCCCCAGCACTCGGCTGATGTCTGGACTGTTATACAGAGATTTGCGAGTCTAAATGGCATATACGCTAGGAGCATGCTACGTTTGACCGATGTTTTCACTTTAGCTTTTAAGCCTGAGGGGAAACATGGCCAAATGAGCATAGCATAGCGGGATTCTTCTCACTTCCTTCCTGAGGGATACGGGATGGTGTAAAGAAAAAACCAAGGCAGAAAGCAATCTATAACGGAAAGGATATTAGGTTCGGGAGCTGGGTGGGTCAAACATCTAATAAGTGTCCAACGTAGTCTAAATAACCTGCCAAGAAATTCTCTGAAGGGATTCAGTCCGTACGAATTATTATTTGGAACTAGGATGTTAGTCTTAGACCTCGACAGTCAGACTTCAGTGGTGAAGGAAAAAAGCTTTGATATCAAAGATCGTTTGGCTATTTTGCAGGACTTAAACGAAACAAGAAAAGACCTGAGCAACATAAAGTTGAAACAGCAGCCAAAAACCACTGAAGAACCACCACCTGTCCCAGCAAGACCTGTCTGGATTCCAAAAGTCGGGAATCTAGTCAGAGAAAAGATCGCGGTAAAGAGGGAATTTGGGCCTTCTTACAGAAAAGTAGTTCCTGTCTTGTCTATCAACGGGACAAGATCAGTTGTACTACCGCCGCTTGCTGGTAAAAAGGAGAACCGAGTTGTATCCATCGACCTGGTAAAACCACAATCATGTGGCCGATAACAAATAGTAGGCCAAGTGGACTCCCGATAAGTAGTAGAACACCAAGATTTGCTACAAACACAGAGGTTCAATCTAAGAGGCTAATCACATTCGAAACGCCTACAGAACTACAACAAGGACTATGCAACAATGCAATGGAACTTAGACCTCTGAAAACCCAAATAAAAACATTTAGCAGAGACACACCAGTCTATAATGAAGTAACAAACGACTATGCAAGAAACAGTAATCCTGAAGCAATTGGAACAATTGACAGAACTACATCGGCTACTTCATAAACTTCGATGATTCCTCTGAAGGCTTCACTGAATCAAAAACACAGCCATCAACAAAAACCCTTAAAGATAAAGTTAAAGTACTTTTGAAACAACTGAAAGAAACATATCTGATTTCTCCATGGATTGAATTTTGGGTGGGTTTTGGTGCATTTATCCTCATACTTTGGCTCATCATGGTACTAACTTTGGGACGCTTCATTGAGGGAAAATATGCTAAAATGGACACAGCAAGTCAGAAAATCAACTTGATCCTCAAACCACACACATCTTCACACGTCGAGAAAAGAGAACTTTCTTCAGTCAACTTCACAGCCAATCCTATACCGGGTGGGGTAGCATTGGACGACACTGACTACGAAATTTATGGTCCGGTTGAAATCCTGAAATATCCACACCAAATTAAGATCTCATTGAGTGACTTTGTAAAACCAAGCTCATTTGCTGATGATTGGGACTTTGAAAGTATAAATAATATGATGTCTGACTTAGTGATGTCTGCTAAATTTACCAAACATGATTATTTGCAGGGTTCGACAAATTATGATAGTATGTACTGTTATAACCACTATGGTAACCATTTTCTACATAGATCTGCACAACCTAGAAATGTTTTAAATTATAATCAATGGGAACATTGTGCAACCCCTCCAAAAGGAAGCTCAAGAACCGTTTATGACAAATATTCATACTTTTCAGGTTTCAACTCAAGTAATGCTGAAACATTTTATTTCAAATTGTCAAATAAGACAGGGACAAAGACCATGATAACAAACACAAAATTGATATATTCAGACTCATTCTTTGAACAAATGAATACTTTTGGTTTTGATTATTGGGACAAAAATGTTGAAGTAAAAAGTGTTTGGGGAACGAAAGAATGGCAAGTACAGGGTATAGAATCTTTGTTTAGAGCCTGCATGATCCCAGAACAAATTATATTTTTAAATGACACTGTTCAACAAACTACCTGTCTTGGCTTAGCCAAAATCAAAGACTTAAATAAACCGTCTATTCCAAAACCAACAATGAACAGCAATAGCTCTACAGATGAAGAGATAGACGTAAATTATGTATTAAACCAAAACAGAACACATCCTGATTGGAAAAAGTGGTTGATCTGGCCCACAGATACTAATAACTGTCAAGACAGATTCCTGAACAAAACACAGGGGTTCAAAATGACCAGGCCAGACCCTAGATATTCCCAAAGACAACACCCAGGGATAATCACCACCTACAGTGTGGGCAAATTATGCCTTCAGTGGCTACAAACTTCCACACTGGCAGAAATTAAGCAACACCTAACTTTACTTACTGATGGTGCTGACTTGCGTGATTTCATTATGGGACCGCGCAAACAGCGTCATAAACGTTTCATAGCAGCCTCTGTATATGCAGCATACAACGAGGCCTGGAAGGTGACTCAAATTGAGACAGCAGAAAGTATACGGGAAATTGACCGTATTAATTTGGAAAAATCACTTTCTGTAGTGGACAATGGGTTAATGACTCTGTCCTCCAGAATTTTTTCTCTGGACAGCATTGTGTCTTCAGCAATCGACATATTATCGCAAGACTTACTGTTGTTACAACACGGTCAGTCCCAATTGCGTTCTATTGTACAGCTTGGCTGGACGTTACAAAATCTGCGTTCAGGCTATGTGCCTTGGCGTTTAATCAACACAACGTCACTATTCAATATCTTTAACCTCACTGATAAACAAATCAGTATGGCACAAAAGGGTGCTGATTATACAATCCTGAGCATTGAGAAACTCAAGAGATTACCAGTGACAATGTCAGAACGACCTGTCAGCGAATGGATAATACATGGGATAATTAATATTCCAATATCTACCTTCAGATTTCAATACTGCCAAAAATATATACAGGCTGGCATGTACGAAAAATTGGGAAAAGGGTACATTAAAACAACATGGAACTTGCCCTATTCACATGCATGTGTCCGTAATAAAGGACAGAAAGTGTTTCTTAGTGGCAATAATTGTGCAATGTCACTGAGCGGTACACTTCTGTGTAATGGAATTAGTTTGCATGGAGCCTGTGAAGGGAACTCAAATAACCTTTCAAGTCACCAGTTAGGCACACCTGCAACAGAGATAGAACCATTCTTTCAAAGACTCTATAATGGGAGTTACGTTCTAATTGTGGACCGCAGATGTTGTAGTCTTATGCCCGGGACTCCTTATCTCGTAACTACGACTGCGAAGGTCAAGTGCTGTGGACGCTTATTGTTCCCCAGCTCCCTTCCAGACAGGGAGGCAAGGGCATGGCCCAACTGGAAAATTACTTCTATTCGAATAGATACTTTAAGCAGAATGAAAACAGTGCTTCTTCAGACGCCAACAAGGCTCACGTCATCAAAAGAAACGTATGATCTCCTAGTCGCAAGGACGACTGCAGAGATTCACTCATTGTTATCAACTAATTCCCCCATACATTTCGCAGAAATCCTGAATGAAATCTTAAATATTTCTGATACCAGTGGAGTCTCAAAAGTATTTAAGACAGTATTTTCGATGGCATTAACACCATTCAAAGCCATACTGGGTATTTTTCCAGATTTCGTCCATTCGATTTTTGGCGGACTTCCCCTCATTTTGGGACTAATTGCAGGAATCCTATTCCTAGTCCTTATATTTCGTTATGGCAAACCATGTCACAGACAAAACACCTGCGACAAGGGAAGAAACAATCCTAGCAATTGGATACCGGGACCGGATATCAAAAATCCTGGGACTATCCCGGCTTAGAGACCTGAACATGACTTGGTTTCTTTCATTTCGACCAATGTGGCAACGATGTGTTTTACCTGTATTAAGGTGCTTGCTATGCGGAGAAGAATGCGTGTTAGACACCTGTCTGACGCTACAATCGGATGCGCCAATGGATGCAGAAACATTGTTGAGTCCAATAAAGGCTCATGCTTTGTGCTGCCCTCAACGGCTACCAATCCTGATGACGGCATTCGTGGAAGCTTCACCACTACGATTGAGGGGTAGTGAAGTTCAAGATGAAAGCAGCATTGATCAGGTACGACCTTCTGTCAGCAATACTAATCAAAACGTCAATGGAGACAATCATGCGCACGAATGCATGGTTACACCTTTTTCCGAGTTAGTGGAACTCTCCCAGGAAGCTGTTAACAGCTTTTTCGACAGTCTAAATGATATGATGTTCTCACCAGAGCAGAAATAGAGACTTTTGAGCAAGCTCGCACACGGCGTTCCCTAAATTTGGCCTTCAACTAGAATAGCAAAATACCATGAACAATTTTCCCTCCAGTTCACGGACAGCAATTTTTTTCAGCAGCCCCAAAATATTTTTGCATATTTTTCGGGACACTTATCTTCTGCTTAAAGTAAGAACTATTCTTAGAGAACTAAAATTTCTATTTTTAGATACTTTATAGACATTAGCTGCCCGCTGTTATGTTCATAATTATTTTTATTCTGTGATGGAATGGTCTCGAACCTTTTTTCTGTATTAAGAGCCATTTCATGTGTAAATTCTCATATACAAATTAGTGATAATGTATAGATATGCGTGATTACTTTAGCATTATTCTACAGCTTGAGTGCATATATTATATGTGACTGTTTTTTCCGTATATTTGATAGTTTCAAAATGCATTTATGTATTTTGGGGTGGTAAGGTATACACGATACTCTACAGTATGTTTTACTATGCATAGATTCGTAAATATGTCCATAGTTAGCGTGGAGTGGGTGTGATGTATTCCTATAGGTTCTGTATCGATCCCCCTATTCCTGACCCTATTCTGGGTAACAAGTTAACTAGCAGCCATCCCATGAGGCAGAAAACCCCCATGATGCAGGAACCGTTATCTGATTAAGCCACACTACGGCACAGGAACGTGTTATCTGATTAGGTCATAACGCTTGCCATCTAATTAGACAAGCGATATTCCTCCAGCCCCTGATAAGGCATACGGAGTTCTCAAAACAAATCAAACCTATGACAACCTGGGAAAAACCCTGCCGCCATTGTTTTGATTTCACCGAGAACTTCAGCAAAAGAATGTGCTAACGACCAGGTCGTATGACATCCTTATTGACGTATCTATGTCCATCCTTACGTCAATCTCGGCACCTTAAAGGTATAAATATTACCGATATTGCCCTATGCAAACACACGCGGTGGTGACGAGATCGGAGCAGCCAGACATGCCGAAGCCCAGAGCAGAGCAGACCCCGCTGGCGCAGCCCCGCCTTCCTGACGCGCTGAGAACGAGAAGCTGCCTTTCTCCTGCCGAGAAATCCAGCTCCGGCGCTTCCGGGTAGCCCTCGCAGGCAGCCTGGAATATCGAGACCAGAGACGAGAGATACCATCCCTCATTCATCCTAGATTCCAGGTACAGAACTGAATAACCCCTCGCAGAGAATTCTTTAGTCAGTCACTTGGCAAAACAAACTTAACTTAAACTGCTACTTTCTATTCCCGCCCACGTATTAGGCTTAGGTCAGGTACATCTGGGGTAGGCGTAGTTAGAAACACCAGTTGAGTACGATTAGTCAAATGTATATGTGTATGTATCTATTTTATCCATTTTAAACCTTCATATGGCTTAGAAACCATATAAATGTTTTTACAGTATTATTTTATACTTCTGCTTTTATTGTATGCACTTTACTTAACCATAAGTATTGCAATAATATCGATCCATTTCTCTTGTATGAGAAAAGAGACTGATCAATAAATAACATCTTTTATTGAACACGCCCGTCTCTTCCTTTTCTCTACAATCTGGTGAGACTAAGAATGCACGTACTGACTGAGTAAAATAAGTCGTCTTTTGTTTTCACACGACTCTAGAGATACACTCTTGATTAGGGGAGAGCAAAGTTGTCATGTTCTATGGTTGTCAGAAACTAAATCCCTTCTTGTCTATCCAGGGAGGTTCAACTCCTCCTTGCCTATTCGAGAAAGTTTCTAGTGAACTCTGAGCTAGCTGGCAAACCCAAAACTTTAAGTCTAATATGGACAGTAGTAGACCTAGTTAACGTCTGGTCTAGGCCTATACTATTGAAGGTATTATTCCAATGCGCAGAGCCTATTGGGATAACAGGAACTACACTACAACATAATTCATGTTGTGGTGTCTTGGCTTTCTTTTACGCAATTCATGTTGTGGTGCCTTGAGCTTTCCTTTACACAAGTCATGTTGCGATGTCTTGGCTTTCCTTTACTCAAGTCATGTTGTGGTGTTTTGGCTTTCCTTTACACAAGTCATGTTGTGGTGTCTTGGCTTTCCTTAACTCAAGTCATGTTGTAGTGTTTTGGCTTTCCTTTACACAAGTCATGTTGTGGTGTCTTGGCTTTCCTTTACTCAAGTCATGTTGTGGTGTTTTGGCTTTCCTTTACACAAGTCATGTTGCGATGTCTTGGCTTTCCTTTACTCAAGTCATGTTGTGGTGTTTTGACGTTCCTTTACACAAGTCATGTTGTGGTGTCTTGGCTTTCCTTTACTCAGGTCATATTGTGGTGTTTTGGCTTTCCTTTACACAATCATCTTGTGGTGTCTTGCTCTTTCCGTTCAAGGAGTCAGAGAGAGAGAGAGAACAGAGTAAGGCTTTAAGAATGTATGTTTATTCTGTGCTCTGTAAACTCAAATCAGCACGGCCTTTCCTCTTCTATTGTTGTTAACGCTGACATTAGCAATGATTTATCTGAACTTTGTCCACATTATAAGAAAGTCTTGTTTACCCAGAAAGCCTGTCTCTGTTTTGCATACAATCAAAGGTTCATATTCTGAACTTTTGACTAAAACAGTGCATGAAAATAAAGACAAATCAAAAATAGAGCTAAGCCCAGAACTTCAATAAATAGTGGACATTGATAGCTAAGCGGATTACACATTTTGGCTCACACCCTACCTGTAAAAGAGTATGTATTCTTGTGATATATATACCTGTTTTTCTACACTGGTTCTTTGCCCGGATGAACCTCAGTGGTCTGGGGTGCAGGCTTCAAACCTGTAGCTGTCTAGCAACAGAGTGGTTCAATTCCACCTTCTGGGCGAGGCAGCTTTTGTGATGGGCTGCCCATTGTCAGGGTAACTAATACATGTTTTTTTGTCAATTCTGTTCATGTTCACAACTTGTAGCAGACAATATTTGGTAACTACATTTTAAGCAGCCCTGCCGACACATGTTTTCTTCTGTGTTTTCAAGGCCACGTCACCATTTAAGATCAAAGAGTAACCGAGAGAATTACTTGTTAAATAGTAGCCAGCGCTCTGAGGGGCGATTCATCTGGGCACCCCAGCAAGTCATGAAAGGAAGGGTATGCATTAAACACAGTGTAGATTGGAGAATCTGACGTTAATAATCTGAGAGATTGGGAAGAGATAGTGTCCGATACTAATGAAATGAAGGCAGTGATGTTCATCAATGGAATGAGGGTATCACATTTGACAATATCAAAGTAAATGATCATCTATCTGCTCCCATAGATGCCCCCGGTACTGAGGAAGGACCACTGAACCCCATCCTCAGTCCACGGAGTAGGCTTTTTGTGGGCACTTTACTTCTTTGTTGCAGACTTTGCTAACAGATCTTGGAGTCTCACAGTCTTTCTGTGCACCCAATATAAACAAATGAATAAATAAATACATGAATGCATATGTATAATGAAGCTTGCAAAATGAGTCTGCCTCTAGGCTATCCCATTTTTGGGGCCAGATAATGGACCCTGAGGCACAACGACATAAAGCGATATCCTCAGGGTTATACCATTCCATTACATTTGGAAACTAGGATTAAAAAGTCCTTTTGTACAACAAAAAATCTAACATCCTTACCTCGTCCTCTCATCTGGAGTGATCCAGCAGAGCAAAAAATATGTTGCAGCATAACCTGATTAATAGAGTGTTTTAAATCTTCTGACCGTCTCTGCCCTCCTCCACTGCTGGGGTGCCACCCTTTTCCCCTTTTCCCTCCGAGTTCAATCAGAGGTCACAGAGCCCGGCTGTCACTGCATAGAGGCTCTCTGCTCAGCATTCTCAACCTTGTTCCCACATCAGCACGTGGCCTGTTCCTAGTCCGTTGCACCTGCACCCCCAGTTCACACCACTGCTGAGTGACTGACAGTTTTATCAGAGTAATCCAGGTCACCAATAATGCAATGTTTAAGTCCCACACTTTTCATTTACAAAGCACTATTGTTCGCAGGTGTCTTACTACAATTGAAGTGACTCGGAACTACAATTCCCAGAATGTATTAGGTTATTCAAATAAAATACAGGACAAGAGTGTTGCATGTTTGATACCATGAAATCACCAGGTAACTCTTCCTTACATAGCTGACCATTTACATAAAGGTCAGCCTATGGTCTCTGCAAGTAATTCTGCCTAGGGCCAGAAGGCTTCGAGAGGCACAGCCAAGAGGAACGGTTACCTGGAGGAACTACTACAAATCCTCCAAGAAAAGGCAAATACAGCAAACCTAAAACTGATGACTGATGTAGAAACGGGTATGTCAAGAAACGTTTAGATTTATTTATAAATACACCTACACCTCAGCTTCACTTGTCTTTACAATTAGCAGATGTCGGGGTTGTGGTGTCTTGGACTTTCCTTTACACAAGTCATGTTGTGGTGTCTTGGGCTTTTCTTTCCACAAGTCGTTTTGAGGTGTCTTGGAATTTCCTTTCCATGAGTCATGTTGTGGTGTCTTGGACATTCCTTTCCATGAGTCATGTTGTGGTGTCTTGGCTTTCCTTTACACAAGTCATGTTGTGCTGTCTTCTACTTTCCTTTACACAAGACATTTTGTGGTGTCTTGGCTTTCCTTTACACAAGTCATGTTGTGGTGCCATGGCTTTCCTTTACACAAGTCATGTTGTGGTGCCTTGGCTTGCCTTTTCATGAGTCACGTTGTGGTGTCTTGGCTTTCCTTTACACTAGTCATGTTGTGGTGTCTTGACTTTCCTTTACACAAGTCATGTTGTGGTGTCTTGGCTTTCGTTTACACAAGTCATGTTGTCTTGTCTTGAAATATCCTTTACACAAGTCATGTTATGGGGTCTTGATCTTTCCTTTACAGAATTCATGTTGTGTTGTCTTGGACTTTCCTTACCACAAGTCATGGTGTGGTGTCTTGGCCTTTCTTTTACACAAGTCATGTTTTGTTGTCTTGGACTTTTCATTTACACGAGCCATGTTGTGGTGTCTTCAGTTTTCCATGAGTTATGTTGTGGTATCTTGGACTTTCCTTTACACAATTCATGTTGTGGTGTCTTGGCTCTCCTTTACATGAGTCATGTTGTGTTTTCTTGACCTTCCTTTTACACAATTCATGTTGTGGTGTCTTGGCTTTCGTTTACACAATTCATGTTGTGGTGTCTTGGCTTTCTTTTACACAATTCATGTTGTGGTGCCTTGGGCTTACCTTTACACAAGTCATGTTGCGATGTCTTAGCTTTCCTTTACTCAAGTCATGTTGTGGTGTTTTGGCTTTCCTTTACACAAGTCATGTTGTGGTGTCTTGGCTTTCCTTTACTCAAGTCATGTTGTAGTGTTTTGGCTTTCCTTTACACAAGTCATGTTGTGGTGTCTTGGCTTTCCTTTACTCAAGTCATGTTGTGGTGTTTTGGCTTTTCTTTACACAAGTCATGTTCGATGTCTTGGCTTTCCTTTACTCAAGTCATGTTGTGGTGTTTTGACTTTTCTTTACACAACTCATGTTGTGGTGTCTTGGCTTTCCTTTACTCAAGTCATATTGTGGTGTTCTGGCTTTCCTTTACACAATCATGTTGTTGTGTCTTGCTCTTTCCATTCAAGGAGTCAGAGAGAGTGAGAGAACAGAGTAAGGCTTTAAGAATGTCTGTTTATTCTGTGTTCTGTAAACTCAAATCAGCACGGCCTTTCCTCTTCTATTGTGGTTAACGCTGACATTACCAATGATTTATCTGAACTTTGTCCACATTATAAGAAAGTCTCGTTTACCCAGAAAGCCTGTCTCTGTTTTGCATACAATCAAAGGTTCATATTCTGAACTTTTGACTAATACAGTGCATGAAAATAAAGACAAATCAAAAATAGAGCTGAGCCCAGAACTTCAATAAATAGTGGACATTGATAGCTAGGCGGATTACACATTTTGGCTCACACCCTACCTGTAAAAGAGTATGTATTCTTGTGATATATATACCTGTTTTGCCACACTGTTTCTTTGCCACGTTTACCAGAAAGCCTGTCTCTGTTTTGCATACAATCAAAGGTTCATAATCTGAACTTTTGTCTAAAACAGTGCATGAAAATAAAGACAAATCAAAAATAGAGCTGAGCCCAGAACTTCAATAAATAGTGGACATTGATAGCTAGGCGGATTACACATTTTGGCTCACACCCTACCTGTAAAAGAGTATGTATTCTTGTGATATATATACCTGTTTTGCTACACTGTTTCTTTGCCCGGATGAACCTCAGTGGTCTGGGGTGCAGGCTTCAAAGCTGTAGCTATCTAGCGACAGAGTGGTTCAATTCCACCTTCTGGGCGAGGCAGCTTTTGTGATGGGCTGCCCATTGTCAGGGTAACTAATACATGTTTTTTTGTCAATTCTGTTCATGTTCACAACTTGTAGCAGACAATATTTGGTAACTACATTTTAAGCAGCCCTGCCGACACGTGTTTTCTTCTGTGTTTTCAAGGCCACGTCACCATTTAAGATCAAAGAGTACCAGAGAGGATTACTTGTTAAATAGTAGCCAGTGCTCTGAGGGGCGAATCATCTGGGCACCCCAGCAAGTCATGAAAGGAAGGGTATGCATTAAACAGTGTAGATTGGAGAATCTGACATTAATAATCTAAGAGATTGAGAAGAGATAGTGTCCGATACTAATGAAATGAAGGCAGTGATGTTCATCAATGGAATGAGGGTATCACATTTGACAATATCAAAGTAATTGGTCATCTATCTGCTCCCGTAGATGCCCCCGGTACTGAGGAAGGAACACTGAACCCCATCCTCAGTCCACGGAGTAGGCTTTTTGTGGGCACTTTACTTCTTTGTTGCAGACTTTGCTCACAGATCTTTTAGTCTCACAGTCTTTCTGTGCACCCAATATAAACAAATGAATAAATAAATACATGAATGCATATGTAAAATGAAGCATGCAAAATGAGTTTGCCTCTAGGCTATCCCATTTTTGGGGCCAGATAATGGACCCTGAGGCGGATGTATGACGTTACAACGCATACTTTTACAACGCCTACCTTTACAACGCGGTTTTTACCACGCATACCATTACAACGCATAGCGCTTTGGGGTGCTGGATAGTGAATAGTTTAATTTACTATTCCAACTCCAGTCCCCGTGGATAGTAGGGAAGGTTATTGGATAGTAAATTAACCTATTCCCTATCCTAGAGCGCCCCCCAGAGCAATGCGTTGTAATAGTTTGCGTTGTAAATGTTGCGTTGTGATGGTAGGTCGTTGTAAAAGTTTTGTTGTAAAGGTTGTATACCCCCTGAGGCACAACAACATAAAGCGATATCCTCAGGGTTATACCATTCCATCACATTTGGAAACTAGGATTAAAAAGTCCTTTTGTACAACAAAAAATCTAACATCCTTACCTCGTCCTCTCATCTGGAGTGATCCAGCAGAGCAAAAAATATGTTGCAGCATAACCTGATTAATAGAGTGTTTTAAATCTTCTGACCGTCTCTGCCCTCCTCCACTGCTGGGGTGCCCACCCTTTTCTACCTTCCCTCGAGTTCAATCATAGGTCATAGAGCCCGGCTGTCACTGCATAGAGGCGCTCTGCTCAGCATCCTCAACCTTGTTCCCACATCAGCACGTGGCCTGTTCCTAGTCCGTTGCACCTGCACCCCCCAGTTCACACCACTGCCGAGTGACTGACAGTTTTATCAGAGTAATCCAGGTCACCAAGAATGCAATGTTTAAGTCCCACACTTTTCATTTACAAAGCACTAGTATTCGCACGTGTCTTACTACAATTGAAGTGACTCGGAACTACAATTCCCAGAATGTATTAGGTTATTCAAATAAAATACAGGACAAGAGTGTTGTTTGTTTGATACCATGAAATCACCAGGTAACTCTTCCTTACATAGCTGACCACTTACATAAAGGTCAGCCTATGGTCTCTGCAAGTAATTCTGCCTAGGGCGAGAAGGCTTCGAGAGGCACAGCCAAGAGGAACGGTTACCAGGAGGAACTACTACCAATCCTCCAAGAAAAGGCAAATACAGCAAACCTAAAACTGATGACTGATGTAGAAACGGGTATGTCAAGAAACGTTTAGATTTATTAATAAATACACCTACACCTCAGCTTAACTTGTCTTTACAATTAGCACATGTCAGGGTTGTGGTGCCTTGGACTTTCCTTTACACAAGTCATGTTGTGGTGTCTTGGGCTTTTCTTTCCACAAGTCGTTTTGAGGTGTCTTGGAATTTCCTTTCCATGAGTCATGTTGTGGTGTCTTGGACTTTCCTTTCCATGAGTCATGTTGTGGTGTCTTGGCTTTCTTTTACACAAGTCATGTTGTGGTGTCTTCTACTTTCCTTTACACAAGACATTTTGTGGTTTCTTGGCTTTCCTTTACACGAGTCATGTTGTGGTGCCATGGCTTTCCTTTACACAAGTCATGTTGTGGTGCCTTGGCTTGACTTTTCATGAGTCACGTTGTGGTGTCTTGTCTTTCCTTTACACTAGTCATGTTGTGGTGTCTTGACTTTCCTTTACACAAGTCATGTTGTGGTGTCTTGGCTTTCCTTTATACAAGTCATGTTGTCTTGTCTTGAAATATCCTTTACACAAGTCATGTTATGGGGTCTTGATCTTTCCTTTACAGCATTCATGTTGTGTTGTCTTGGACTTTTCTTACCACAAGTCATAGTGTGGTGTCTTGGCCTTTCCTTTACACGAGTCATGTTTTGTTGTCTTGGACTTTTCATTTACACGAGCCATGTTATGGTGTCTTCAGCTTTCCATGAGTTATGTTGTGGTATCTTGGACTTTCCATTTACACAATTCATTATTGTGGTGTCTTGGCTTTCCTTTACATGAGTCATGTTGTGTTTTCTTGATCTTCCTTTTACACAATTCATGTTGTGGTGTCTTGGCTTTCGTTTACACAATTCATGCTGTGGTGTCTTGGCTTTCTTTTACACAATTCATGTTGTGGTGCCTTGGGCTTTCCTTTACACAAGTCATGTTGCGATGTCTTGGCTTTCCTTTACTCAAGTAATGTTGTGGTGTTTTGGCTTTCCTTTACAGAAGTCATGTTGCGATGTCTTGGCTTTCCTTTACTCAAGTCATGTTGTGGTGTTTTGGCTTTCCTTTACACAACTCATTTTGTGGTGTATTGGCTTTCCTTTACTCAGTCATGTTGTGGTGTTTTGGCTTTCCTTTACACAAGTCATGTTGCGATGTCTTGGCTTTCCTTTACTCAAGTCATATTGTGGTGTTTTGGCTTTCCTTTACACAACTCATGTTGTGGTGTCTTGGCTTTCCTTTACTCAAGTCATATTGTGGTGTTCTGGCTTTCCTTTACACAATCATGTTGTTGGGTCTTGCTCTTTCAATTCAAGGAGTCAGAGAGAGTGAGACAACAGAGTAAGGCTTTAAGAATGTCTGTTTATTCTGTGTTCTGTAAACTCAAATCAGCACAGCCTTTCCTCTTCTATTGTGGTTAACGCTGACATTACCAATGATTTATCTGAACTTTGTCCACATTATAAGAAAGTCTCATTTACCCAGAAAGCCTGTCTCTGTTTTGCATACAATCAAAGGTTCATATTCTGAACTTTTGACTAAAACAGTGCATGAAAATAAAGACAAATCAAAAATAGAGCTGAGCCCAGAACTTCAATAAATAGTGGACATTGATAGCTAGGCGAATTACACATTTTGGCTCACACCCTACCTGTAAAAGAGTATGTATTCTTGTGATATATATACCTGTTTTTGCCACACTGTTTCTTTGCCACGTTTACCCAGAAAGCCTGTCTCTGTTTTGCATACAATCAAAGGTTCATATTCTGAACTTTTGACTAAAACAGTGCATGAAAATAAAGACTAATCAAAAATAGAGCTGAGCCCAGAACTTCAATAAATAGTGGACATTGATAGCTAGGCGGATTACACATTTTGGCTCACATCCTACCTGTAAAAGAGTATGTATTCTTGTGATATATATACCTGTTTTGCTACACTGTTTCTTTGCCCGGATGAACCTCAGTGGTCTGGGGTGCAGGCTTCAAACTTGTAGCTGTCTAGCGACAGAGTGGTTCAATTCCGCCTTCTGGGCGAGGCAGCTTTTGTGATGGGCTGCCCATTGTCAGGGTAACTAATACATGTTTTTTTGTCAATTCTGTTCATGTTCACAACTTGTAGCAGACAATATTTGGTAACTACATTTTAAGCAGCACTGCCGACACGTGTTTTCTTCTGTGTTTTCAAGGCCACGTCACCATTTAAGATCAAAGAGTAACCAAGAGAATTACTTGTTAAATAGTAGAAGTTGGTTTGATGGCAACTTAAAAGAACTTAAATTGACCGTTCGTCAAGCAGAGAGACACTGGAGGAAGGAATATTGTCCTTCATTAAAAACCCTCTACCTCTCTGCACTTGCCAAATATAAAACGGCAATCCTTGATGCCAAAACCGCCTATTTTTCCACCAAAATCACGGCAGCCGAAAACAAGCCCAGGGAGATCTTCAACATTGTGAATGATCTAGCCTTCTCTGACAGAGCCTCACCCCAAATTCCTCCATCCCAGTCTTTATGTACCCAACTTAACTCATATTTCCTAGACAAGATTATTACCATCAAGGCTAACATCCCTCCCCCTTCATCTGCCTTCGTCGATCTTCCCCCTCAGACCGTCCCAAGTTGTCTTACCTCTATTCCCCCCCTTACCCAGGAAGTGTTCTTGGAGATTCTACCTAAGGTTAAATCGGGCTCCCCTGCAGATGTCTGCCCTGCACGCATTCTGCAGCAAATTTATTCCTGCTGCCCTGAACCCCCTGTCACTGTCCTGAACAACTCTCTGGCCCAGGGAGTCGTGACACCCGCACTCAAAGCTGCCACCATAGTGCCCATACTGAAAAAGCCTGGCGCGGACCCAACCATCTCAGCCAATTATCGCCCCATCTCCCTACTGCCCTATTTAGCCAAGGTACTAGAGCGCCACGTCACCGCGGTACTCAGTGCCCACGTAGAGGCAAATGGGGGGCTGGCTTCCCGCCAGGCTGGCTTTCGTCCCAGGCACTCGACCGAATCAGTCGTGGTATCGGTCCTAGACGAACTCAGGAAGGGAATGGATCACAACCAACACCAGGCGCTGGTGCTCCTGGACCTCTCCGCCGCTTTTGACACGGTTGACCATAACATCCTCTTGTCCCGTGTCAAGGCGGCCGGAATCCAGGGAACAGCCCTGGTTTGGCTTTCCTCCTTTCTGAGGGACCGTACCCAGGCGGTTCGGCTGGGAGCCTTCACGACCACCCCACTGCCCGTCACTTGTGGTGTCCCCCAGGGTTCTTCCCTTTCCCCCTTACTTTTCAACCTTTACATCTCCCCTCTTATTTTCGCTCTTCAGCAGCTGGAGGTCACTGTATTTAATTATGCAGATGACCTCCAGCTCATCTTCGACCTGTCTTCTTCCTCTCTCTCTGTTTCTAATTTTCAGTCCATTATGATTTTCATCAGGGATTGGATGAACCACAACCACCTCAAATTGAACCCGGAGAAGACCGAGTTGGTTCTCACTGGTGGTTCATCCAGTCCCTGGAACCCCCACTTTTGGCCCCCCTGTCTTGGTCCCGCCCCTACCCCTTCAGCCACAGTAAAAACACTGGGAGTGAAAATGAACAGTCACCTCACTCTTCACTCCCAAATCAGTTCCGTAGTCTCCTCTTGCTTCCTCACCCTTCGAACAATCCGTATTGTTTCCCGTTTTTTCTCCCCCCAGGCTCTCAAACTGATCATGGCCGCATTGGTAATCTCACGGCTGGATTACGCCAATGCCCTTTATAATGGCATTCCGGCATACAGCTTACGGAGGCTCCAGGTGGTGCAGAACCACGCGGCCCGGCTTATCTACGGTCTCCCACGTTACCATCACTCCTCCCCCCTTCTTAGGGAGCTCCACTGGCTGCCTATCAGGGAGCGCTCCCTCTTTAAGACCGCCTGTATGACCTTCCAGGCCCGGCAAGGTACTGCCCCGGCCTTCATCTCTTCGCTGATTAGCGACTATGTTCCCTCCAGAGAGCTCCGGTCCTCCTCCAAAGCTTTCCTCCAAACCCCCCGTTTTAAGCGGAAAAAGTGGGGTGGTGCCAATTTTTCCACCTTGGCCCCTGCTTTGTGGAACTCTCTGCCTGATCACCTACGTTTTGCCACCCACTATGCCTCTTTTCGAAAGGATCTCAAAACGTTCCTGTTTACACAGGCCTTCCTTTTATAAACTCGCTTACCCCTGCAATCCTCAGTGAACCGGACCTTGTTAGCGACAAGAAACCGCTCGGTGGACGTTGCGCTCTACAAATGTTTTAAATTAGAAATTAGAAATTAGTAGCCAGCGCTCTGAGGGGCGATTCATCTGGGCACCCCAGCAGGTCATGAAAGGAAGGGTATGCATTAAACACAGTGTAGATTGGAGAATCTGACATTAATAATCTGAGAGATTGGGAAGAGATAGTGTCCGATACTAATGAAATGAAGGCAGTGATGTTCATCAATGGAATGAGGGTATCACATTTGACAATATCAAAGTAAATGGTAATTTATCTGCTCCCGTAGATGCCCCCGGTACTGAGGAAGGACCACTGAACCCCATCCTCAGTCCACGGAGTAGGCTTTTTGTGGGCACTTTACTTCTTTGTTGCAGACTTTGCTCACAGATCTTGGAGTCTCACAGTCTTTCTGTGCACCCAATATAAACAAATGAATAAATAAATACATGAATGCATATGTATAATGAAGCATGCAAAATGAGTTTGCCTCTAGGCTATCCCATTTTTGGGGCCAGATAATGGACCCTGAGGCGGATGTATGACGTTACAATGCATAGTTTTACAACGCCTACCTTTACAACGCGGTTTTTACCACGCATACCATTACAACGCATAGCGCTTTGGGGTGCTAGATAGTGAATAGTTTAATTTACTATTCCAACTCCAGTCCCCGTGGATAGTAGGGAAGGTTATTGGATAGTAAATTAACCTATTCCCTATCCTAGAGCGCCCCCCAGAGCAATGCGTTGTAATAGTTTGCGTTGTAAATGTTGCGTTGTGATGGTAGGTCGTTGTAAAAGTTTTGTTGTAAAGGTTGTATACCCCCTGAGGCACAACAACATAAAGCGATATCCTCAGGGTTATACCATTCCATCACATTTGGAAACTAGGATTAAAAAGTCCTTTTGTACAACAAAAAATCTAACATCCTTACCTCGTCCTCTCATCTGGAGTGATCCAGCAGAGCAAAAAATATGTTGCAGCATAACCTGATTAATAGAGTGTTTTAAATCTTCTGACCGTCTCTGCCCTCCTCCACTGCTGGGGTGCCCACCCTTTTCTACCTTCCCTCGAGTTCAATCAGAGGTCATAGAGCCCGGCTGTCACTGCATAGAGGCGCTCTGCTCAGCATCCTCAACCTTGTTCCCACATCAGCACGTGGCCTGTTCCTAGTCCGTTGCACCTGCACCCCCCAGTTCACACCACTGCCGAGTGACTGACAGTTTTATAAGAGTAATCCAGGTCACCAAGAATGCAATGTTTAAGTCCCACACTTTTCATTTACAAAGCACTAGTGTTCGCAGGTGTCTTACTACAATTGAAGTGACTCGGAACTACAATTCCCAGAATGTATTAGGTTATTCAAATAAAATACAGGACAAGAGAGTTGCATGTTTGATACCATGAAATCACCAGGTAACTCTTCCTTACATAGCTGACCATTTACATAAAGGTCAGCCTATGGTCTCTGCAAGTAATTCTCGGTAGGGCAAGAAGGCTTCGAGAGGCACAGCCAAGAGTAACGGTTACCAGGAGGAACTACTACAAATCCTCCAAGAAAAGGCAAATACAGCAAACCTAAAACTGATGACTGATGTAGAAACGGGTATGTCAAGAAACGTTTAGATTTATTAATAAATACACCTACACCTCAGCTTCACTTGTCTTTACAATTAGCACATGTCGGGGTTGTGGTGTCTTAGGCTTTCCTTTACACAAGTCATGTTGTGGTGTCTTGGGCTTTTCTTTCCACAAGTCATTTTGAGGTGTCTTGGAATTTCCTTTCCATGATTCATGTTGTGGTGTCTTGGACTTTCCTTTCCATGAGTCATGTTGTGGTGTCTTGGCTTTCCTTTACACAAGTCATTTTGTGGTGTCTTCTGCTTTCCCTTACACGAGTCATGTTGTGGTGCCTTGGCTTTCCTTTACACAAGTCATGTTGTGGTGCCTTGGCTTGCCTTTTCATGAGTCACGTTGTGGTGTCTTGGCTTTCCTTTACACTAGTCATGTTGTGGTGTCTTGACTTTCTTTTACACAAGTCATGTTGTGGTGTCTTGGCTTTCCTTTACACAAGTCATGTTGTCTTGTCTTGAAATATCCTTTACACAAGTCATGTTATGGGGTCTTGATCTTTCCTTTACAGAATTCATGTTGTATTGTCTTGGACTTTCCTTACCACAAGTCATGGTGTGGTGTCTTGGCCTTTCCTTTCCACGAGTCATGCTTTGTTGTCTTGGACTTTTCATTTACACGAGCCATGTTGTGGTGTCTTCAGAT
Source organism: Lissotriton helveticus (assembly GCF_964261635.1). Classification (NCBI taxonomy): domain Eukaryota; kingdom Metazoa; phylum Chordata; class Amphibia; order Caudata; family Salamandridae; genus Lissotriton; species Lissotriton helveticus. Next base: position 1,921,615,349 of record NC_136065.1, read on the forward strand.
TTCCATGAGTTATGCTGTGGTATCTTGGACTTTCCTTTGCACAATTCATGGTGTGGTGTCTTGGCTTTCCTTTACATGAGTCATGTTGTGTTTTCTTGATCTTCCTTTTACACAATTCATGTTGTGGTGTCTTGGCTTTCGTTTACATAATTCATGTTGTGGTGTCTTGGCTTTCTTTTACACAATTCATGTTGTGGTGCCTTGAGCTTTCCTTTACACAAGTCATGTTGCGATGTCTTGGCTTTCCTTTACTCAAGTCATGTTGTGGCGTTTTGGCTTTCCTTTACACAAGTCATGATGTGGTGTCTTGGCTTTCCTTAACTCAAGTCATGTTGTAGTGTTTTGGCTTTCCTTTACACAAGTCATGTTGTGGTGTCTTGGCTTTCCTTTACTCAAGTCATGTTGTGGTGTTTTGGCTTTCCTTTACACAAGTCATGTTGCGATGCCTTGGCTTTCCTTTACTCAAGTCATGTTGTGGTGTTTTGGCTTTCCTTTACTCAAGTCATGTTGTGGTGTTTTGGCTTTCCTTTACACACGTCATGTTGTGGTATCTTGGCTTTCCTTAACTCAAGTCATGTTGTAGTGTTTTGGCTTTCCTTTACACAAGTCATGTTGTGGTGTCTTGGCTTTCCTTTACTCAAGTCATGTTGTGGTGTTTTGGCTTTCCTTTACACAAGTCATGTTGCGATGTCTTGGCTTTCCTTTACTCAAGTCATGTTGTGGTGTTTTGACGTTCCTTTACACAAGTCATGTTGTGGTGTCTTGGCTTTCCTTTACTCAAGTCATATTGTGGTGTTTTGGCTTTCCTTTACACAATCATCTTGTGGTGTCTTGCTCTTTCCGTTCAAGGAGTCAGAGAGAGAGAGAACAGAGTAAGGCTTTAAGAATGTATGTTTATTCTGTGTTCTGTAAACTCAAATCAGCACGGCCTTTCCTCTTCTATTGTTGTTAACGCTGACATTAGCAATGATTTATCTGAACTTTGTCCACATTATAAGAAAGTCTTGTTTACCCAGAAAGCCTGTCTCTGTTTTGCATACAATCAAAGGTTCATATTCTGAACTTTTGACTAAAACAGTGCATGAAAATAAAGACAAATCAAAAATAGAGCTAAGCCCAGAACTTCAATAAATAGTGGACATTGATAGCTAAGCGGATTACACATTTTGGCTCACACCCTACCTGTAAAAGAGTATGTATTCTTGTGATATATATACCTGTTTTGCTACACTGTTTCTTTGCCCGGATGAACCTCAGTGGTCTGGGGTGCAGGCTTCAAACCTGTAGCTGTCTAGCGACAGAGTGGTTCAATTCCACCTTCTGGGCGAGGCAGCTTTTGTGATGGGCTGCCCATTGTCAGGGTAACTAATACATGTTTTTTTGTCAATTCTGTTCATGTTCTCATTTTGTAGCAGACAATATTTGGTAACTACATTTTAAGCAGCCCTGCCGACACGTGTTTTCTTCTGTGTTTTCAAGGCCACGTCACCATTTAAGATCAAAGAGTAACCTAGAGAATTACTTGTTAAATAGTAGCCAGCGCTCTGAGGGGTGATTCATCTGGGTACCCCAGCAAGTCATGAAAGGAAGGGTATGCATTAAACACAGTGTAGATTGGAGAACCTGACATTAATAATCTGAGAGATTGGGAAGAGATAGTGTCCGATACTAATGAAATGAAGGCAGTGATGTTCATCAATGGAATGAGGGTATCACATTTGACAATATCAAAGTAAATGGTCATCTATCTGCTCCCGTAGATGCCCCCGGTACTGAGGAAGGACCACTGAACCCCATCCTCAGTCCACAGAGTAGGCTTTTTGTGGGCACTTTACTTCTTTGTTGCAGACTTTGCTCACAGATCTTGGAGTCTCACAGTCTTTCTGTGCACCCAATATAAACAAATGAATAAATAAATACATGAATGCATATGTATAATGAAGCATGCAAAAGAAGTTTGCCTCTAGGCTATCCCATTTTTGGGGCCAGATAATGAACCCTGAGGCACAAAGACATAAAGCGATATCCTCAGGGTTATACCATTCCATCACATTTGGAAACTAGGATTAAAAAGTCCTTTTGTACAACAAAAAATCTAACATCCTTACTTCGTCCTCTCATCTGGAGTGATCCAGCAGAGCAAAAAATATGTTGCAGCATAACCTGATTAATAGAGTGTTTTAAATCTTCTGACCGCCTCTGCCCTCCTCCACTGCTGGGGTGCCACCCTTTTCCCCTTTCCCCCCGAGTTCAATCAGAGGTCACAGAGCCCGGCTGTCACTGCATAGAGGCGCTCTGCTCAGCATCCTCAACCTTGTTCCCGCATCAGCACGTGGCCTTTTCCTAGTCCGTTGCACCTGCACCCCCCAGTTCACACCACTGCCGAGTGACTGACAGTTTTATCAGAGTAATCCAGGTCACCAAGAATGCAATGTTTAAGTCCCACACTTTTCATTTACAAAGCACTAGTGTTCGCAGGTGTCTTACTACAATTGAAGTGGCTCGGAACTACAATTCCCAGAATGTATTAGGTTATTCAAATAAAATACAGAACAAGAGTGTTGCATGTTTGATACCATGAAATCACCAGGTAACTCTTCCTTACATAGCTGACCATTTACATAAAGGTCAGCCTATGGTCTCTGCAAGTAATTCTGCCTAGGGCGAGGAGGCTTCGAGAGGCACAGCCAAGAGGAACGGTTACCAGGAGGAACTACTACAAATCCTCCAAGAAAAGGCAAATACAGCAAACCTAAAACTGATGACTGATGTAGCAACGGGTATGTCAAGAAACGTTTAGATTTATTAATAAATACACCTACACCTCAGCTTCACTTGTCTTTACAATTAGCACATGTCGGGGTTGTGGTGTCTTGGACTTTCCTTTACACAAGTCATGTTGTGGTGTCTTTGGCTTTTCTTTCCACAAGTCGTTTTGAGGTGTCTTGGAATTTCCTTTCCATGAGTCATGTTGTGGTGTCTTGGACTTTCCTTTCCATGAGTCATGTTGTGGTGTCTTGGCTTTCCTTTACACAAGTCATGTTGTGGTGTCTTCTACTTTCCTTTACACAAGACATTTTGTTGTGTCTTGGTTTTCCTTTACACGAGTCATGTTGTGGTGCCATGGCTTTCCTTTCCACAAGTCATGTTGTGGTGCCTTGGCTTGCCTTTTCATGAGTCACGTTGTGGTGTCTTGGCTTTCCTTTACACTAGTCATGTTGTGGTGTCTTGACTTTCCTTTACACAAGTCATGTTGTGGTGTCTTGGCTTTCCTTTACACAAGTCATGTTGTCTTGTCTGGAAATATCCTTTACACAAGTCATGTTATGGGGTCTTGATCTTTCCTTTACAGAATTCATGTTGTGTTGTCTTGGACTTTCCTTACCACAAGTCATGGTGTGGTGTCTTGGCCTTCCCTTTACACGAGTCATGTTTTGTTGTCTTCGACTTTTCATTTACACGAGCCATGTTGTGGTGTCTTCAGCTTTTCATGAGTTATGCTGTGGTATCTTGGACTTTCCTTTACACAATTCATGGTGTGGTGTCTTAGCTTTCCTTTACATGAGTCATGTTGTGTTTTCTTGATCTACCTTTTACACAATTCATGTTTTGGTGTCTTGGCTTTCTATTTACACAATTCATGTTGTGGTGTCCTGGCTTTCTTTTGCACAATTCATGTTGTGTTGCCTTGGGCTTTCCTTTACACAAGTCATGTTGCGATGTCTTGGCTTTCCTTTACTCAAGTCATATTGTGGTGTTTTGGCTTTCCTTTACACAAGTCATGTTGTGGTGTCTTGGCTTTCCTTTACACAAGTCATGTTGTGGTGTCTTGGCTTTCCTTTACTCAAGTCATGTTGTGGTGTTTTGGCTTTCCTTTACACAATTCATGATATGGTGTCTTGGCTTTCCTTTACTCAAGTCATATTGTGGTGTTTTGGCTTTCCTTAACACAATCATGTTGTGGTGTCTTGCTCTTTCCGTTCAAGGAGTCAGAGAGAGAGAGAGAACAGAGTAAGGCTTTAAGAATGTCTGTTTATTCTGTGTTCTGTAAACTCAAATCAGCACGGCCTTTCCTCTTCTATTGTTGTTAACGCTGACATTAGCAATGATTTATCTGAACTTTGTCCACATTATAAGAAAGTCTGGCAGCAAGTCTCGTTTACCCAGAAAGCCTGTCTCTGTTTTGCATACAATCAAAGGTTCATATTCTGAACTTTTGACTAAAACAGTGCATGAAAATAAAGACAAATCAAAAATAGAGCTGAGCCCAGAACTGCAATAAATAGTGAACATTGATAGCTAGGCGGATTACACATTTTGGCTCACACCCTACCTGTAAAAGAGTATGTATTCTTGTGATATATATACCTGTTTTGCTACACTGTTTCTTTGCACGGATGAACCTCAGTGGTCTGGGGTGCAAGCTTCAAACCTGTACCTGTCTAGTGACAGAGTGGTTCAATTCCACCTTCTGGGCGAGGCAGCTTTTGTGATGGGCTGCCCATTGTCAGGGTAACTAATACATGTTTTTTTGTCAATTCTGTTCATGTTCACAACTTGTAGCAGACAATATTTGGTAACTACATTTCAAGCAGCCCTGCCGACACGTGTTTTCTTCTGTGTTTTCAAGGCCACGTCACCATTTAAGATCAAAGAGTAACCGAGAGAATTACTTGTTAAATAGTAGCCAGAGCTCTGAGGGGCGATTCATCTGGGCACCCGAGCAAGTCATGAAAGGAAGTGTATGCATTAAACACAGTGTAGATTGGAGAATCTGACATTAATAATCTGGGAGATTGGGAAGAGATATTGTCCGATACTAATGAAATGAAGGCAGTGATGTTCATCAATGGAATGAGGGTATCACATTTGACAATATCAAAGTAAATGGTCATCTATCTGCTCCCGTAGATGCCCCCGGTACTGAGGAAGGACCACTGAACCCCATCCTCAGTCCACGGAGTAGGCTTTTTGTGGGCACTTTACTTCTTTGTTGCAGACTTTGCTCACAGATCTTGGAGTCTCACAGTCTTTCTGTGCACCCAATATAAACAAATGAATAAATAAATACATGAATGCATATGTATAATGAAGCATGCAAAATGAGTTTGCCTCTAGGCTGTCCCATTTTTGGGGCCAGATAATGGACCCTGAGGCACAACGACATAAAGCGATATCCTCAGGGTTATACCATTCCATCACATTTGGAAACTAGGATTAAAAAGACCTATTGTACAACAAAAAATCTAACATCCTTACTTCGTCCTCTAATCTGGAGTGATCCAGCAGAGCAAAAAATAATATTGCAGCATAACCTGATTAATAGAGTGTTTTAAATCTTCTGACCGCCTCTGCCCTCCTCCACTGCTGGGGTGCCACCCTTTTCCCCTTTCCCCCCGAGTTCAATCAGAGGTCACAGAGCCCGGCTGTCACTGCATATAGGCGCGCTGCTCAGCATCCTCAACCTTGTTCCCACATCAGCACGTGGCCTGTTCCTAGTCTGTTGCACCTGCACCCCCCAGTTCACACCACTGCCGAGTGACTGACAGTTTTATCAGAGTAATCCAGGTCACCAAGAATGCAATGTTTAAGTCCCACACTTTTCATTTACAAAGCACTAGTGTTCGCAGGTGTCTTACTACAATTGAAGTGACTCGGAACTACAATTCCCAGAATGTATTAGGTTATTCAAATAAAATACAGGACAAGAGTGTTGCATGTTTGATACCATGAAATCACCAGGTAACTCTTCCTTACATAGCTGACCATTTACATAAAGGTCAGCCTATGGTCTCTGCAAGTAATTCTGCCTAGGGCGAGGAGGCTTCGAGAGCCACAGCCAAGAGGAACGGTTACCAGGAGGAACTACTACAAATCCTCCAAGAAAAGGCAAATACAGCAAACCTAAAACTGATGACTGATGTAGAAACGGGTATGTCAAGAAACGTTTAGATTTATTAATAAATACACCTACACCTCAGCTTCACTTGTCTTTACAATTAGCACATGTCGGGGTTGTGGTGTCTTGGACATTCCTTTACACAAGTCATGTTGTGGTGTCTTGGGCTTTTCTTTCCACAAGTCGTTTTGAGGTGTCTTGGAATTTCCTTTCCATGAGTCATGTTGTGGTGTCTTGGACTTTCCTTTCCATGAGTCATGTTGTGGTGTCTTGGCTTTCCTTTACACAAGTCATGTTGTGGTGTCTTCTACTTTCCTTTACACAAGACATTTTGTGGTTTCTTGGCTTTCCTTTACACGAGTCATGTTGTGGTGCCATGGCTTTCCTTTACACAAGTCATGTTGTGGTGCCTTGGCTTGCCTTTTCATGAGTCACGTTGTGGTGTCTTGGCTTTCCTTTACACTAGTCATGTTGTGGTGTCTTGACTTTCCTTTACACAAGTCATGTTGTGGTGTCTTGGCTTTCCTTTATACAAGTCATGTTGTCTTGTCTTGAAATATCCTTTACACAAGTCATGTTATGGGGTCTTTATCTTTCCTTTACAGCATTCATGTTGTGTTGTCTTGGACTTTCCTTACCACAAGTCATGGTGTGGTGTCTTGGCCTTTCCTTTACACGAGTCATGTTTTGTTGTCTTGGACTTTTCATTTACACGAGCCATGTTGTGGTGTCTTCAGCTTTCCATGAGTTATGTTGTGGTATCTTGGACTTTCCATTTACACAATTCATTATTGTGGTGTCTTGGCTTTCCTTTACATGAGTCATGTTGTGTTTTCTTGATCTTCCTTTTACACAATTCATGTTGTGGTGTCTTGGCTTTCGTTTACACAATTCATGTTGTGGTGTCTTGGCTTTCTTTTACACAATTCATGTTGTGGTGCCTTGGGCTTTCCTTTACACTAGTCATGTTGCGATGTCTTGGCTTTCCTTTACTCAAGTAATGTTGTGGTGTTTTGGCTTTCCTTTACAGAAGTCATGTTGCGATGTCTTGGCTTTCCTTTACTCAAGTCATGTTGTGGTGTTTTGGCTTTCCTTTACACAAGTCATGTTGTGATGTCTTGGCTTTCCTTTACTCAAGTCATGTTGTGGTGGTTTGGCTTTCCTTTACACAAATCATGTTGCAATGTCTTGGCTTTCCTTTACTCAGGTCATGTTGTGGTGTTTTGGCTTTCCTTTACACAAGTCATGTTGTGGTGTCTTGGCTTTCCTTTACTCAAGTCATATTGTGGTGTTTTGGCTTTCCTTTACACAATCATGTTGTGGTGTCTTGCTCTTTCCGTTCAAGGAGTCAGAGAGAGTGAGAGAACAGAGTAAGGCTTTAAGAATGTCTGTTTATTCTGTGTTCTGTAAACTCAAATCAGCACAGCCTTTCCTCTTCTATTGTTGTTAACGCTGACATTAGCAATGATTTATCTGAACTTTGTCCACATTATAAGAAAGTCTTGTTTACCCAGAAAGCCTGTCTCTGGTTTGCATACAATCAAAGGTTCATATTCTGAACTTTTGACTAAAACAGTGCATGAAAATAAAGACAAATCAAAAATAGAGCTGAGCCCAGAACTTCAATAAATAAGGACATTGATAGCTCAACCAAACCACAGTTTTTGAACACTCCAACATCAATCCTTTTCATTCCGGAATACACATCCCGTGGCATAAGTGATATACTGAATAGGGGAAACATACTAAGGCTCATGCATTCAATAACAAATCTATCAAATATCAGTTCATCTGATCTTTTGGAAATAGAGTTCCAGTCAAACGCCGAACCTCATCGCCCAGAAACTACAAAAGCAACTTGGCACTCACTTGAGACAGCACTTAAAATCATGGAAGAAATAGCGACGTTTCAGCTATGGGGGATAGAGCTGAGACTCAAAGAAAGACCTCGTTACCCTACTCCTTTTCTTCCTTTAACCAGACCCCCAGCACAAAAAAGTACTACGTCAATACTAAAAGGAGCGAGAAGCAGCTCGCCTGGGCCGTGCCCCCGAGACTTAGAAAACCCCAATTCTGAACAAAATCAAAAGCTTAGTAGCTGTTCATCACGTACAACTGGTCACAATTGGAACTCAATTCAACGTACATTCGCAAGTTCCACTGTCAACAACTGACAGAAAGGGAAATAACTCACCAACCCATCAGAAGGATACATGGACATTAGAATTTGCTCCTGGAACATCAACGGTTTGGCGGGCAAAAGAAATGATCCAGAGTTTCTAGAATATCTGACTACATTTGACCTTATCCTGCTCCAAGAGACTTGGGAAGAAAAAGCATTCGAGCTCCAAGGGTTCACGTCCTGCTGCATTCCAGCAAATAAAAACTCATCCTTTGGCCGAAGATCAGGCGGTCTGATGCTTCTCGCATCAATATCGACAATAGGTGAAATCGAGGCAATGGACCTACATATTCCTCCCCCAAGCGTTATTCAGGTGGCAAAGATCCCACTTTGGCTAAAGAAGCAGCCCCAAGCTGTAACTATAATTAATACATACATCCATCCCAAAGACAAACAAAAAGGTGCGAAAGACCTAGCAAAACTGGTGAAAAAAATAATGGAAGAAAGCGTGTCTGACTCATTCATCTTGACAGGGGACTTCAATATGCTTCTAATTAATAAAGAGCAACTTAGCGACCTTACCCAAGACCTGAAGGCAGCATGGGGCGTGCCGACACAAGGCCACATAAAAAACAGAAATCCAACGAAGCATTCAAAAATCTTACTTCGACACTTGGAACAACTCAACTTAAGGGCCCTGAACGGCCGCTACCCTGGCGATGATCCACCAGTTGCCACCTTTCATGCGAATAAACAATCCTCCCATCTTGACTACATGTTCACAGCCCTAAACATACTCTGTCGGGTACAGTCCTTTAGAATAGGTACGAGCGACCTCAGCGATCACTTGCCACAAGAGGCCATAATAAAAACTACTTCCCACCTGGGAACCGAAACCTTTATAGGCCTCGACACAGATATTGCCCCAAATTTAAGGCGGCTTCGCTGTAACGCCGGGAACATTGATTCAATTAGTTCCGTAGCGAAAAACCTCTTCTCCCAAGCCACCAGCTATGCATCCAAGGCACCGGACGTCTGGGATATCTTTATTAAAACCATTAGGGAGCAAATGGTAAAAAAGGTTCCCAGCAACTCACATCATCATCAGTTGCCCCTTTGGGGGATTCACTCATGTCCAGAAATGAAACTACATAAAAGATTAGTAAATCAATTACTGAGACAGTTGCGTAAGGATCCAACAAATCATAGTCTGCAAACTGCCCTACGGGAAGCTAAAACAAAGCTGAAACGGACAAAATGGGGCAACCGGAAGCAAAGGAACGAAGAACTATGGGTGAAGCTAGTTCACGAGGGGAAGCAGAAGAACAGCTCCAGATTCTGGCAAATGGTTAAAAGAATACAGAATCCTGACCTCCCTGGTCAAAATTCGCACATAACTGAAGAAGTATGGTCGAAATATCTACTGACGCACTTCAATAACGATGGGACTATAGACAGAGCTATTACAAACAAACCTCCGTTAACAACCACAAAGCATAACAAAAAAGCAAACCTCAATCATTATACCCCCACAAATCCCCTTGAAACGGGGGAGCACATCGCCATGATTACACCAAAAATCGATAAACCAAAAACGGAAAAAAACTCAACAAAGACATTTGAGTCAGAGCCTAAGCCAATTCTCCCATCAGACATCCAACGACAAACATCACGGCAGAGACTAACCGGCGCTCCGGGGCCGAACGGCTTACCACCTATGCTCTACAAATCAGATGACGAATTTTGGAGTGCATCTTTAGCACCAGTGTTCAACAGTATCAGATACTCACAGACCCTTCCTGAGTCCTGGCACGGTTCAATTATCAGCCCGATATATAAACAAGGTAGCAAGAGGCTTCCATACAACTACCGCCTTATTGCTCTCCTAGACGTGGAGGCAAAATACTTTGCTGGCCTTATCTTGGAGGAGCTAACATCATGGGCAACTGAAAATTCCATCATGCCAATCAACCAAACGGGTTTCTGCAAAGGCCAAGGGACCACAACCAATCTAATGGCACTATCACTGCTGATGGAAGCAGCAAAAGAAACAAAGTCATCGCTATTCTTTTCATTTATTGACTATACTGCTGCATTCGACCATGTGGACCGAAACAAACTTTGGTTGAAACTGGACAATTTGGGAATACCTAAATACCTCCTAGACGTCCTAATACTGCTCCACTCAAACACCTGGATCAAAATCAAACTTGGGGCTGGAACACACCTTTCAAAACCCATAAGGACAACAAAAGGATTGAAACAGGGATGCCTACTTGCACCGATCCTATTTAATCTTTTTCTAGCCGATCTACCTGTGCAACTAGACAAATGTTCCAACCATGCACCGAAATTAGGGAAAATCACCCTCTCAAACCTGCTATATGCGGATGACCTACTGTTGATAAGTCGGACTCCAATGGGCCTGCAACATCTTTTGAACACAACCCATGCCTTTTCAGCAGAAAATGCACTACAAATGAACTTCAATAAATCAAAGGTGATGGCTGTGAATTATAGGAAAAAAAGAACCCCTGCTGGTACTTGAATGGCAAAAAGCTCGACCAGGTCACTACATATAAGTACCTGGGAGTAATCCTCGACTCAAATAATACCTCGAGGGCGCAGTTCAAATCTTTGCGAGGGAAGGCTACAATGACCTATTTGACTCTAAAATCATTGAAGGTCAAACTACCTGACCTTACACTCAAACCTCTTCTTGAAATATTGTGCGCCAAACTAAAACCTACTCTCACTTACGGGAGTGAATCACACCACGGTAAGGATGCGGCGTTGCTGGACACACTCATTGCCAACTCATACAGGGCTATTTTTAATCTTCCCAAATACGTCTCCCCGGCTCAGATTCGACTAGAATTCGGTATCTTGAAACAAATTCTAGAGAGGCGGAGCGTGTATGTAACAAATTGGCATAAAATTCGCAATGCAGATGCTGGATCTTTATGTGCAAACCTATGGGAAGAACTACTTCGGCACCGCAGCCTAGCGCCAAGAGCCTACTTATATGAATCACTCAAACTTCTAGGCCTGACTGACACCTGGGAAACATCAATAGATCTCTTGTCTTTTAAAAAAGTAGCCAAAAAATCAGCTAGCATCATCTCAGCGATAGAAGACAAGAAAGACCTAGCAAACAGAGCACACGGATGGCTAACGGTGGGTGACTATGAAAAACTGCGGCCACAAGCGTACTTCAGCATCGGCATGAAAATAAATGTTAAAGAAAAATTCCTAAAATTACGCCTCGGGGTAATTCCCATACTTCCACATCTTCCTCCCTGGGAGAGAAACAATCCTTCACAACAGTGTCGCATGTGCAAAACCGGCAAGGAGGACATAGTTCATGTGATCTGCATCTGCCCTAGCGTAAAGGACTTGAGGATTAATCTCTTACGTCCTTTTTTTAACTTACATGCCGTCCGGACCAGTAGACAGGCAGCCAAACTGTGCTTCTCTACTAGCGACATCAAACTGAACTGTCAAGTTGTGAAGTTCTTTGATCTAATAAGAAAGAGACTTAACCATGCTAGATGAACTTTTTAAATCCCTCGAGGGTAACCATAAAACTGTTAATAACACTGTAATTTTATGCATCCTATTTTTGTTATGTTTAAGTAACAACAATTATGGACGTTTTACAATTTTGTAAAGATTTTAATTAATCATATACAAATAAAATATTTACTTACTTACTTACTTACTTTACACAAGTCATGTTGTGGTGTCTTGGCTTTCCTTTACTCAAGTCATATTGTGGTGTTTTGGCTTTCCTTTACACAATCATGTTGTGGTGTCTTGATCTTTCCGTTCAAGGAGTCAGAGAGAGTGAGAGAACAGAGTAAGGCTTTAAGAATGTCTGTTTATTCTGTGTTCTGTAAACTCAAATCAGCACGGCCTTTCCTCTTCTATTGTAGTTAACGCTGACATTACCAATGATTTATCTGAACTTTGTCCATATTATAAGAAAGTTACGTTTACCCAGAAAGCCTGTCTCTGTTTTGCATACAATCAAAGGTTAATATTCTGAACTTTTGACTAAAACAGTGCATGAAAATAAAGACAAATCAAAAATAGAGCAGAGCCCAGAACTTCAATAAATAGTGGACATTGATAGCAAAGCGGATTACACATTTTGGCTCACACCCTACCTGTAAAAGAGTATGTATTCTTGTGATATATATACCTGTTTTGCTACACTGTTTCTTTGCCCGGATGAACCTCAGTGGTCTGGGGTGCAGGCTTCAAACCTGTAGCTGTCTAGCGACAGAGTGGTTCAATTCCACCTTCTGGGCCATGCAGCTTTTGTGATGGGCTGCCCATTGTCAGGGTAACTAATACATGTTTTTTTGTCAATTCTGTTCATGTTCACAACTTGTAGCAGACAATATTTGGTAACTACATTTTCAGCAGCCCTGCCGACACGTGTTTTCTTCTGTGTTTTCAAGGCCACGTCACCATGTAAGATCAAAGAGTAACCGAGAGAATTACTTGTTAAATAGTAGCCAGCGCTCTGAGGGGCGATTCATCTGGGTACCCCAGCAAGTCATGAAAGGAAGGGTATGCATTAAACACAGTGTAGATTGGAGAATCTGACATTAATAATCTGAGAGATTGGGAAGAGATAGTGTCCGATACTAATGAAATGAAGGCAGTGATGTTCATCAATGGAATGAGGGTATCACATTTGACAATATCAAAGTAAATGGTCATGTATCTGCTCCCGTAGATGCCCCCGGTACTGAGGAAGGACCACTGAACCCCATCCTAGGTCCACGGAGTAGGCTTTTTGTGGGCACTTTACTTCTTTTTTGCAGACATTGCTCACAGATCTTGGAGTCTCACTGTCTTTCTGTGCACCCAATATAAACAAATGAATAAATAAATACATGAATGCATATGTATAATGAAGCATGCAAAATGAGTTTGCCTCTAGGCTATCCATTTTTGGGGCCAGATAATGGACCCTGAGGCACCACGACATAAAGCGATATCCTCAGGGTTATACCATTCCATCAAATTTGGAAACTAGGATTAAAAAGTCCTTTTGTACAACAAAAAATCTAACATCCTTACCTCGTCCTCTCATCTGAAGTGATACAGCAGAGCAAAAAATATGTTGCAGCATAACCTGATTAATAGAGTGTTTTAAATCTTCTGACCGCCTCTGCCCTCCTCCACTGCTGGGGTGCCACCATTTTCCCCTTTCCCCCCGAGTTCAATCAGAGGTCACAGAGCCCGGCTGTCACTGCATAGAGGCGCTCTGCTCTGCATCCTCAACCTTGTTCCCACATCAGCACGTGGCCTGTTCCTAGTCCGTTGCACCTGCACCCCCCCAGTTCAAACCACTCCCGAGTGACTGACAGTTTTATCACAGTAATCCAGGTCACCAAGAATGCAATGTTTAAGTCCCACACTTTTCATTTACAAAGCACTAGTGTTCGCAGGTGTCTTACTACAATTGAAGTGACTCGGAACTACAATTCCCAGAATGTATTAGGTTATTCAAATAAAATACAGGACAAGAGTGTTGCATGTTTGATACCATGAAATCACCAGGTAACTCTTCTTTACATAGCTGACCATTTACATAAAGGTCAGCCTATGGTCTCCGCAAGTAATTCTGCCTAGGGCGAGAAGGCATCGAGAGGCACAGCCAAGAGGAACGGTTACCAGGAGGAACTACTACAAATCCTCCAAGAAAAGGCAAATACAGCAAACCTAAAACTGATGACTGATGTAGAAACGGGTATGTCAAGAAACGTTTAGATTTATTAATAAATACACCTATACCTCAGCTTCACTTGTCTTTACAATTAGCACATGTCGGGGTTGTGGTGTCTTGGACTTTCCTTTACACAAGTCATGTTGTGGTGTCTTGGGCTTTTCTTTCCACAAGTCGTTTTGAGGTGTCTTGGAATTTCCGTTCAGTGAGTCATGTTGTGGTGTCTTGGACTTTCCTTTCCATGAGTCATGTTGTGGTGTCTTGTCTTTCCTTTACACAAGTCATGTTGTGGTGTCTTCTACTTTCCTTTACACAAGACATTTTGTGGTTTCTTGGCTTTCCTTTACACGAGTCATGTTGTGGTGCCATGGCTTTCCTTTACACAAGTCATGCTGTGGTGCCTTGGCTTGCCTTTTCATGAGTGACGTTGTGGTGTCTTGGCTTTCCTTTACACTAGTCATGTTGTGGTGTCTTGACTTTCCTTTACACAAGTCATGTTGTGGTATCTTGGCTTTCCTTTACACAAGTCATGTTGTCTTGTCTTGAAATATCCTTTACACAAGTCATGTTATGGCGTCTTGATCTTTCCTTTACAGCATTCATGTTGTGTTGTCTTGGACTTTCCTTACCAAAAGTCATGGTGTGGTGTCTTGGCCTTTCCTTTACACGAGTAATGTTTTGTTGTCTTGGACTTTTCATTTACACGAGCCATCTTGTGGTGTCTTCAGCTTTCCATGAGTTATGTTGTGGTATCTTGGACTTTCCTTTTACACAATTCATGTTGTGGTGTCTTGGCTTTCGTTTACACAATTCATGTTGTGGTGTCTTGGCTTTCTTTTACACAATTCATGTTGTGGTGCCTTGGGCTTTCCTTTACTCAAGTCATATTGTAGTGTTTTGGCTTTCCTTTACACAAGTCATGTTGTGGTGTCTTGGCTTTCCTTTACTCAAGTCATGTTGTGGTGTTTTGGCTTTCCTTTACACAAGTCATGTTGCGATGTCTTGGCTTTCCTTTACTCAAGTCATGTTGTGGTGGTTTGGCTTTCCTTTACACAAGTCATGTTGTGGTGTCTTGGTTTTCCTTTACTCAAGTCATGTTGTGGTGTTTTGGCTTTCCTTTACACAATCATGTTGTGGTGTCTTGCTCTTTCCGTTCAAGGAGTCAGAGAGAGTGAGAGAACAGAGTAAGGCTTTAAGAATGTCTGTTTATTCTGTGTTCTGTAAACTCAAATCAGCACGGCCTTTCCTCTTCTATTGTGGTTAACGCTGACATTAACAATGATTTATCTTAACTTTGTCCATATTATAAGAAAGTCTCGTTTACCCAGAAAGCCTGTCTCTGTTTTGCATACAATCAAAGGTTCATATTCTGAACTTTTGACTAAAACAGTGCATGAAAATAAAGACAAATTAAAAAAAGAGCTGAGCCCAGAACTTCAATAAATAGTGAACATTGATAGCTAAGCGGATTACACATTTTGGCTCACACCCTACCTGTAAAAGAGTATGTATTCTTGTGATCTATATACCTGTTTTGCTACATTGTTTCTTTGCCCGGATGAACCTCAGTGGTCTGGGGTGCAGGCTCCAAACCTCTAGCTGTCTAGCGACAGAGTTGTTCAATTCCACCTTCTGGGCAAGGCAGCTTTTGTGATGGGCTGCCCATTGTCAGGGTAACTAATACATGTTTTTTTGTCAATTCTGTTCATGTTCACAACTTGTAGCAGACAATATTTGGTAACTACATTTTCAGCAGCCCTGCCGACACGTGTTTTCTTCTGTGTTTTCAAGGCCACGTCACCATTTAAGATCAAAGAGTAACCGAGAGAATTACTTGTTAAATAGTAGCCAGCGCTCTGTGGGACGATTCATCTGGGCACCGCAGCAAGTCATGAAAGGAAGGGTATGCATTAAACACAGTGTAGATTGGAGAATCTGACATTAATAATCTGAGAGAATGGGAAGAGATAGTGTCCGATACTAATGAAATGAAGGCAGTGATGTTCATCAATGGAATGAGGGTATCACATTTTACAATATCAAAGTAAATGGTCATCTATCTGCTCCCGTAGATGCCCCTGGTACTGAGGAAGGACCACTGAACCCCATCCTTGGTCCACGGAGTAGGCTTTTTGTGGGCACTTTACTTCTTTGTTGCAGACTTTGCTCACAGATCTTGGAGTCTCACAGTCTTTCTGTGCACCCAATATAAACAAATGAATAAATAAATACATGAATGCATATGTATAATGAAGCATGCAAAATGAGTTTGCCTCTAGGCTATCCCATTTTTGGGGCCAGATAATGGACCCTGAGGCACAACGACATAAAGCGATATCCTCAGGGTTATACCATTCCATCACATTTGGAAACTAGGATTAAAAATTCCTTTTGTACAACAAAAAATCTAACATCCTTACCTCGTCCTCTCATCTGGAGTGATCCAGCAGAGCAAAAAATATGTTGCAGCATAACCTGATTAATAGAGTGTTTTAAATCTTCTGACCGCCTCTGCCCTCCTCCACTGCTGGGGAGCCACCCGTTTCCCCTTTCCCCCCAAGTTCAATCAGAGGTCACAGAGCCTGGCTGTCACTGCATAGAGGCGCTCTGCTCAGCATCCTCAACCTTGTTCCCACATCAGCACGTGGCCTGTTCCTAGTCCGTTGCACCTGCACCCCCCAGTTCACACCACTGCCGAGTGACTGACAGTTTTATCAGAGTAATCCAGGTCACCAAGAATGCAATGTTTAAGTCCCACACTTTTCATTTACAAAGCACTAGTGTTCGCAGGTGTCTTACTACAATTGAAGTGACTCAGAACTACAATTCCCAGAATGTATTAGGTTATTCAAATAAAATACAGGACAAGAGTGTTGCGTGTTTGATACCATGAAATCTCCAGGTAACTCTTCCTTACATAGCTGACCATTTACATAAAGGTCAGCCTATGATCTCTGCAAGTAATTCTGCCTAGGGCGAGAAGGCTTCGAGAGGCACAGCCAAGAGGAACGGTTACCAGGAGGAACTACTACAAATCCTCCAAGAAAAGGCAAATACAGCAAACCTAAAACTGATGACTGATGTAGAAACGGGTATGTCAATAAACTTTTAGATTTATTAATAAATACACCTACACCTCAGCTTCACTTGTCTTTACAATTAGCACATGTCGGGGTTGTGGTGTCTTGGACTTTCCTTTACACAAGTCATGTTGTGGTGTCTTGGGCATTTCTTTCCACAAGTCGTATTGAGGTGTCTTGGAATTTCCTTTCCATGAGCCATGTTGTGGTGTCTTGGACTTTCCTTTCCATGAGTCATGTTGTGGTGTCTTGGACTTTTCATTTACACGAGCCATGTTGTGGTGTCTTCAGCTTTCCATGAGTTATGTTGTGGTATCTTGGACTTTCCATTTACACAATTCATGTTGTGGTGTCTTGGCTTTCCTTTACATGAGTCATGTTGTGTTTTCTTGATCTTCCTTTCACACAATTCATGTTGTGGTGTCTTGGCTTTCGTTTACACAATTCATGTTGTGGTGTCTTGGCTTTCTTTTACACAATTCATGTTGTGGTGTCTTGGGCTTTCCTTTACTCAAGTCATTTTGCGATGTCTTGGCTTTCCTTTACTCAAGTCATGTTGTGGTGTTTTGGCTTTCTTTTACACAAGTCATGTAGTGTTGTATTGGCTTTCCTTTACTCAAGTCATATTGTAATGTTTTGGCTTTCCTTTACACAAGTCATGTTGTGGTGTCTTGGCTTTCCTTTACTCAAGTAATGTTGTGGTGTTTTGGCTTTCCTTTACAGAAGTCATGTTGCGATGTCTTGGCTTTGCTTTACTCAAGGCATGTTGTGGTGTTTTGGCTTTCCTTTACACAAGTCATGTTGTGGTGTCTTGGCTTTCCTTTACTCAAGTCATATTGTGGTGTTTTGGCTTTCCTTTACACAATCATGTTGTGGTGTCTTGATCTTTCCGTTCAAGGAGTCAGAGAGAGTGAGAGAACAGAGTAAAGCTTTAAGAATGTCTGTTTATTCTGTGTTCTGTAAACTCAAATCAGCACGGCCTTTCCTCTTCTATTGTAGTTAACGCTGACATTACCAATGATTTATCTGAACTTTGTCCATATTATAAGAAAGTTACGTTTACCCAGAAAGCCTGTCTCTGTTTTGCATACAATCAAAGGTTCATATTCTGAACTTTTGACTAAAACAGTGCATGAAAATAAAGACAAATCAAAAATAGAGCTGAGCCCTGAACTTCAATAAATAGTGGGCATTGATAGCTAAGCGGATTACACATTTTGGCTCACACCCTACCTGTAAAAGAGTATGTATTCTTGTGATATATATACCTGTTTTGCTACACTGTTTCTTTGCCCGGATGAACCTCAGTGGTCTGGGGTGCAGGCTTCAAACCTGTAGCTGTCTAGCGACAGAGTGGTTCAATTCCACCTTCTGGGCGAGGCAGCTTTTGTGATGGGCTGCCCATTGTCAGGGTAACTAATACATGTTTTTTTGTCAATTCTTTTCATGTTCACAACTTGTAGCAGACAATATTTGGTAACTACATTTTCAGCAGCCCTGCCGACACGTGTTTTCTTCTGTGTTTTCAAGGCCACATCACCATTTAAGATCAAAGAGTAACCGAGAGAATTACTTGTTAAATAGTAGCCAGCGCTCTGAGGTGCGATTCATCTGGGCACCCCAGCAAGTCATGAAAGGAAGGGAATGCATTAAACACAGTGTAGATTGGAGAATCTGACATTAATAATCTGAGAGAATGGGAAGAGATAGTGTCCGATACTAATGAAATGAAGGCAGTGATGTTCATCAATGGAATGAGGGTATCACATTTTACAATATCAAAGTAAATGGTCATCTATCTGCTCCCGTAGATGCCCCTGGTACTGAGGAAGGACCACTGAACCCCATCCTTGGTCCACGGAGTAGGCTTTTTGTGGGCACTTTACTTCTTTGTTGCAGACTTTGCTCACAGATCTTGGAGTCTCACAGTCTTTCTGTGCACCCAATATAAACAAATGAATAAATAAATACATGAATGCATATGTATAATGAAGCATGCAAAATGAGTTTGCCTCTAGGCTATCCCATTTTTGGGGCCAGATAATGGACCCTGAGGCACAACGACATAAAGCGATATCCTCAGGGTTATACCATTCCATCACATTTGGAAACTAGGATTAAAAAGTCCTTTTGTACAACAAAAAATCTAACATCCTTACCTCGTCCTCTCATCTGGAGTGATCCAGCAGAGCAAAAAATATGTTGCAGCATAACCTGATTAATAGAGTGTTTTAAATCTTCTGACCGCCTCTGCCCTCCTCCACTGCTGGGGTGCCACCCGTTTCCCCTTTCCCCCCAAGTTCAATCAGAGGTCACAGAGCCTGGCTGTCACTGCATAGAGGCGCTCTGCTCAGCATCCTCAACCTTGTTCCCACATCAGCACGTGGCCTGTTCCTAGTCCGTTGCACCTGCACCCCCCAGTTCACACCACTGCCGAGTGACTGACAGTTTTATCAGAGTAATCCAGGTCACCAAGAATGCAATGTTTAAGTCCCACACTTTTCATTTACAAAGCACTAGTGTTCGCAGGTGTCTTACTACAATTGAAGTGACTCAGAACTACAATTCCCAGAATGTATTAGGTTATTCAAATAAAATACAGGACAAGAGTGTTGCGTGTTTGATACCATGAAATCTCCAGGTAACTCTTCCTTACATAGCTGACCATTTACATAAAGGTCAGCCTATGATCTCTGCAAGTAATTCTGCCTAGGGCGAGAAGGCTTCGAGAGGCACAGCCAAGAGGAACGGTTACCAGGAGGAACTACTACAAATCCTCCAAGAAAAGGCAAATACAGAAAACCTAAAACTGATGACTGATGTAGAAACGGGTATGTCAATAAACTTTTAGATTTATTAATAAATACACCTACACCTCAGCTTCACTTGTCTTTACAATTAGCACATGTCGGGGTTGTGGTGTCTTGGACTTTCCTTTACACAAGTCATGTTGTGGTGTCTTGGGCATTTCTTTCCACAAGTCGTATTGAGGTGTCTTGGAATTTCCTTTCCATGAGCCATGTTGTGGTGTCTTGGACTTTCCTTTCCATGAGTCATGTTGTGGTGTCTTGGACTTTTCATTTACACGAGCCATGTTGTGGTGTCTTCAGCTTTCCATGAGTTATGTTGTGGTATCTTGGACTTTCCATTTACACAATTCATGTTGTGGTGTCTTGGCTTTCCTTTACATGAGTCATGTTGTGTTTTCTTGATCTTCCTTTCACACAATTCATGTTGTGGTGTCTTGGCTTTCGTTTACACAATTCATGTTGTGGTGTCTTGGCTTTCTTTTACACAATTCATGTTGTGGTGTCTTGGGCTTTCCTTTACTCAAGTCATTTTGCGATGTCTTGGCTTTCCTTTACTCAAGTCATGTTGTGGTGTTTTGGCTTTCTTTTACACAAGTCATGTAGTGTTGTCTTGGCTTTCCTTTACTCAAGTCATATTGTAATGTTTTGGCTTTCCTTTACACAAGTCATGTTGTGGTGTCTTGGCTTTCCTTTACTCAAGTAATGTTGTGGTGTTTTGGCTTTCCTTTACAGAAGTCATGTTGCGATGTCTTGGCTTTGCTTTACTCAAGGCATGTTGTGGTGTTTTGGCTTTCCTTTACACAAGTCATGTTGTGGTGTCTTGGCTTTCCTTTACTCAAGTCATATTGTGGTGTTTTGGCTTTCCTTTACACAATCATGTTGTGGTGTCTTGATCTTTCCGTTCAAGGAGTCAGAGAGAGTGAGAGAACAGAGTAAAGCTTTAAGAATGTCTGTTTATTCTGTGTTCTGTAAACTCAAATCAGCACGGCCTTTCCTCTTCTATTGTAGTTAACGCTGACATTACCAATGATTTATCTGAACTTTGTCCATATTATAAGAAAGTTACGTTTACCCAGAAAGCCTGTCTCTGTTTTGCATACAATCAAAGGTTCATATTCTGAACTTTTGACTAACAGTGCATGAAAATAAAGACAAATCAAAAATAGAGCTGAGCCCTGAACTTCAATAAATAGT
Source organism: Lissotriton helveticus (assembly GCF_964261635.1). NCBI lineage: Eukaryota > Metazoa > Chordata > Amphibia > Caudata > Salamandridae > Lissotriton > Lissotriton helveticus. Next base: position 1,921,636,197 of record NC_136065.1, read on the forward strand.
GGGCATTGATAGCTAAGCGGATTACACATTTTGGCTCACACCCTACCTGTAAAAGAGTATGTATTCTTGTGATATATATACCTGTTTTGCTACACTGTTTCTTTGCCCGGATGAACCTCAGTGGTCTGGGGTGCAGGCTTCAAACCTGTAGCTGTCTAGCGACAGAGTGGTTCAATTCCACCTTCTGGGCGAGGCAGCTTTTGTGATGGGCTGCCCATTGTCAGGGTAACTAATACATGTTTTTTTGTCAATTCTTTTCATGTTCACAACTTGTAGCAGACAATATTTGGTAACTACATTTTCAGCAGCCCTGCCGACACGTGTTTTCTTCTGTGTTTTCAAGGCCACATCACCATTTAAGATCAAAGAGTAACCGAGAGAATTACTTGTTAAATAGTAGCCAGCGCTCTGAGGTGCGATTCATCTGGGCACCCCAGCAAGTCATGAAAGGAAGGGAATGCATTAAACACAGTGTAGATTGGAGAATCTGACATTAATAATCTGAGAGATTGGGAAGAGATAGTGTCCGATACTAATGAAATGAAGGCAGTGATGTTCATCAATGGAATGAGGGTATCACATTTGACAATATCAAAGTAAATGGTCATCTATCTACTCCCGTAGATGCCCCCGGTACTGAGGAAGGACCACTGAAACCCATACTCTGTCCACGGAGTAGGCTTTTTGTGGGCACTCTACTTCTTTGTTGCAGACTTTGCTCACAGATCTTGGAGTCTCATAGTCTTTCTGTGCACCCACTATAAACAAATGAATGAATAAATACATGAATGCATATGTATAATGAAACATGCAAAATGAGTTTGCCTCTAGGCTATCCATTTTTGAGGCCAGATAATGGACCCTGAGGCACAACGACATAAAGCGATATCCTCAGGGTTATACCATTCCATCACATTTGGAAACTAGGATAAAAAAGTCCTTTTGTACAAAAAAAAACTAACATCCTTACCTCGTCCTCTCATCTGGAGTGATCCAGCAGAGCAAAAAATATGTAGCAGCATAACCTGATTAATAGAGTGTTTTAAATCTTCTGACCGCCTCTGCCCTCCTCCACTGCTGGGGTGCCACCCTTTTCCCCTTTCCCCCCGAGTTCAATCAGAGGTCACAGAGCCCGGCTGTCACTGCATAGAGGCGCTCTGCTCAGCATCCTCAACCTTGTTCCCACATCAGCACGTGGCCTGTTCCTAGTCCGTTGCACCTGCACCCCCCAGTTCACACCACTGCCGAGTGACTGACAGTTTTATCAGAGTAATCCAGGTCACCAAGAATGCAATGTTTAAGTCCCACACTTTTCATTTACAAAGCACTAGTGTTCGCAGGTGTCTTACTACAATTAAAGTGACTCGGAACTACAATTCCCAGAATGTATTAGGTTATTCAAATCAAATACAGGACAAGACTTTTGCATGTTTGATACCATGAAATCTCCAGGTAACTCTTCCTTACATAGCTGACCATTTACATAAAGGTCAGCCTATGATCTCTGCAAGTAATTCTGCCTAGGGCGAGAAGGCTTCGAGAGGCACAGCCAAGAGGAACGGTTACCAGGAGGAACTACTACAAATCCTCCAAGAAAAGGCAAATACAGAAAACCTAAAACTGATGACTGATGTAGAAACGGGTATGTCAATAAACTTTTAGATTTATTAATAAATACACCTACACCTCAGCTTCACTTGTCTTTACAATTAGCACATGTCGGGGTTGTGGTGTCTTGGACTTTCCTTTACACAAGTCATGTTGTGGTGTCTTGGGCATTTCTTTCCACAAGTCGTATTGAGGTGTCTTGGAATTTCCTTTCCATGAGCCATGTTGTGGTGTCTTGGACTTTCCTTTCCATGAGTCATGTTGTGGTGTCTTGGACTTTTCATTTACACGAGCCATGTTGTGGTGTCTTCAGCTTTCCATGAGTTATGTTGTGGTATCTTGGACTTTCCATTTACACAATTCATGTTGTGGTGTCTTGGCTTTCCTTTACATGAGTCATGTTGTGTTTTCTTGATCTTCCTTTCACACAATTCATGTTGTGGTGTCTTGGCTTTCGTTTACACAATTCATGTTGTGGTGTCTTGGCTTTCTTTTACACAATTCATGTTGTGGTGTCTTGGGCTTTCCTTTACTCAAGTCATTTTGCGATGTCTTGGCTTTCCTTTACTCAAGTCATGTTGTGGTGTTTTGGCTTTCTTTTACACAAGTCATGTAGTGTTGTCTTGGCTTTCCTTTACTCAAGTCATATTGTAATGTTTTGGCTTTCCTTTACACAAGTCATGTTGTGGTGTCTTGGCTTTCCTTTACTCAAGTAATGTTGTGGTGTTTTGGCTTTCCTTTACAGAAGTCATGTTGCGATGTCTTGGCTTTGCTTTACTCAAGGCATGTTGTGGTGTTTTGGCTTTCCTTTACACAAGTCATGTTGTGGTGTCTTGGCTTTCCTTTACTCAAGTCATATTGTGGTGTTTTGGCTTTCCTTTACACAATCATGTTGTGGTGTCTTGATCTTTCCGTTCAAGGAGTCAGAGAGAGTGAGAGAACAGAGTAAAGCTTTAAGAATGTCTGTTTATTCTGTGTTCTGTAAACTCAAATCAGCACGGCCTTTCCTCTTCTATTGTAGTTAACGCTGACATTACCAATGATTTATCTGAACTTTGTCCATATTATAAGAAAGTTACGTTTACCCAGAAAGCCTGTCTCTGTTTTGCATACAATCAAAGGTTCATATTCTGAACTTTTGACTAACAGTGCATGAAAATAAAGACAAATCAAAAATAGAGCTGAGCCCTGAACTTCAATAAATAGTGGGCATTGATAGCTAAGCGGATTACACATTTTGGCTCACACCCTACCTGTAAAAGAGTATGTATTCTTGTGATATATATACCTGTTTTGCTACACTGTTTCTTTGCCCGGATGAACCTCAGTGGTCTGGGGTGCAGGCTTCAAACCTGTAGCTGTCTAGCGACAGAGTGGTTCAATTCCACCTTCTGGGCGAGGCAGCTTTTGTGATGGGCTGCCCATTGTCAGGGTAACTAATACATGTTTTTTTGTCAATTCTTTTCATGTTCACAACTTGTAGCAGACAATATTTGGTAACTACATTTTCAGCAGCCCTGCCGACACGTGTTTTCTTCTGTGTTTTCAAGGCCACATCACCATTTAAGATCAAAGAGTAACCGAGAGAATTACTTGTTAAATAGTAGCCAGCGCTCTGAGGTGCGATTCATCTGGGCACCCCAGCAAGTCATGAAAGGAAGGGAATGCATTAAACACAGTGTAGATTGGAGAATCTGACATTAATAATCTGAGAGATTGGGAAGAGATAGTGTCCGATACTAATGAAATGAAGGCAGTGATGTTCATCAATGGAATGAGGGTATCACATTTGACAATATCAAAGTAAATGGTCATCTATCTACTCCCGTAGATGCCCCCGGTACTGAGGAAGGACCACTGAAACCCATACTCTGTCCACGGAGTAGGCTTTTTGTGGGCACTCTACTTCTTTGTTGCAGACTTTGCTCACAGATCTTGGAGTCTCATAGTCTTTCTGTGCACCCACTATAAACAAATGAATGAATAAATACATGAATGCATATGTATAATGAAACATGCAAAATGAGTTTGCCTCTAGGCTATCCATTTTTGAGGCCAGATAATGGACCCTGAGGCACAACGACATAAAGCGATATCCTCAGGGTTATACCATTCCATCACATTTGGAAACTAGGATAAAAAAGTCCTTTTGTACAAAAAAAAACTAACATCCTTACCTCGTCCTCTCATCTGGAGTGATCCAGCAGAGCAAAAAATATGTAGCAGCATAACCTGATTAATAGAGTGTTTTAAATCTTCTGACCGCCTCTGCCCTCCTCCACTGCTGGGGTGCCACCCTTTTCCCCTTTCCCCCCGAGTTCAATCAGAGGTCACAGAGCCCGGCTGTCACTGCATAGAGGCGCTCTGCTCAGCATCCTCAACCTTGTTCCCACATCAGCACGTGGCCTGTTCCTAGTCCGTTGCACCTGCACCCCCCAGTTCACACCACTGCCGAGTGACTGACAGTTTTATCAGAGTAATCCAGGTCACCAAGAATGCAATGTTTAAGTCCCACACTTTTCATTTACAAAGCACTAGTGTTCGCAGGTGTCTTACTACAATTAAAGTGACTCGGAACTACAATTCCCAGAATGTATTAGGTTATTCAAATCAAATACAGGACAAGAGTTTTGCATGTTTGATACCATGAAATCTCCAGGTAACTCTTCCTTACATAGCTGACCATTTACATAAAGGTCAGCCTATGATCTCTGCAAGTAATTCTGCCTAGGGCGAGAAGGCTTCGAGAGGCACAGCCAAGAGGAACGGTTACCAGGAGGAACTACTACAAATCCTCCAAGAAAAGGCAAATACAGCAAACCTAAAACTGATGACTGATGTAGAAACGGGTATGTCAATAAACTTTTAGATTTATTAATAAATACACCTACACCTCAGCTTCACTTGTCTTTACAATTAGCACATGTCGGGGTTGTGGTGTCATGGACTTTCCTTTACACAAGTCATGTTGTGGTGTCTTGGGCATTTCTTTCCACAAGTCGTATTGAGGTGTCTTGGAATTTCCTTTCCATGAGCCATGTTGTGGTGTCTTGGACTTTCCTTTCCATGAGTCATGTTGTGGTGTTTTGGCTTTCCTTTACACAAGTCATGTTGTGGTGTCTTCTACTTTCCTTAATACAAGACATTTTGTGGTTTCTTGGCTTTCCTTTACACGAGTCATGTTGTGGTGCCATGGCTTTCCTTTACACAAGTCATGTTGTGGTGCCTTGGCTTGCCTTTTCATGAGTCACGTTGTGGTGTCTTGGCTTTCCTTTACAACACTAGTCATGTTGTGGTGTCTTGACTTTCCTTTACACAAGTCATGTTGTGCTGTCTTGGCTTTCCTTTACACAAGTCATGTTGTCTTGTCTTGAAATATCCTTTACACAAGTCATGTTATGGGGTCTTGATCTTTCCTTTACAGCATTCATGTTGTGTTGTCTTGGACTTTACTTACCACAAGTCATGGTGTGGTGTCTTGGCCTTTCCTTTACACGAGTCATGTTTTGTTGTATTGGACTTTTCATTCACACGAGCCATGTTGTGGTGTCTTCAGCTTTCCATGAGTTATGTTGTGGTATCTTGGACTTTCCATTTACACAGTTCATGTTGTGGTGTCTTGGCTTTCCTTTACATGAGTCATGTTGTGTTTTCTTGATCTTCCTTTTACACAATTCATGTTGTGGTGTCTTGGCTTTTGTTTACACAATTCATGTTGTGGTGTCTTGGCTTTCTTTTACACAATTCATGTTGTGGTGCCTTGGGCTTTCCTTTACACAAGTCATGTTGCGATGTCTTGGCTTTCCTTTACTCAAGTCGTGTTGTGGTGTTTTGGCTTTCCTTTACACAAGTCATGTAGTGGTGTCTTTGCTTTCCTTTACTCAAGTCATGTTGTAGTGTTTTGGCTTTCCTTTACACAAGTCATGTTGTGGTGTCTTGGCTTTCCTGTACTCAAGTCATGTTGTGGTGTTTTGGCTTTCCTTTACACAAGTCATGTTGCGATGTCTTGGCTTTCCTTTACTCAAGTCATGTTGTGGTGTTTTGGCTTTCCTTTACACAAGTCATGTTGTGGTGTCTTGGCTTTCCTTTACTCAAGTCATATTGTGGTGTTTTGGCTTTCCTTTACACAATCATGTTATGGTGTCTTGCTCTTTCCGTTCAAGGAGTCAGAGAGAGTGAGAGAACAGAGTAAGGCTTTAAGAATATCTGTTTATTCTGTGTTCTGTAAACTCAAATCAGCACGGCCTTTCCTCTTCTATTGTGGTTAACGCTGACATTACCAATGATTTATCTGAACTTTGCCCACATTATAAGAAAGTCTCGTTTACCCAGAAAGCCTGTCTCTGTTTTGCATACAATCAAAGGTTCATATTCTGAACTTTTGACTAAAACGGTTGTTAGAAGCGGCCGTCTCTAGTTGGCAGAAGTATACACTTCTGACAAATAGGGACACACCTTTTCTAGTCAGGGCAAAGGGATCACACACTTAGATAACCCCTGCTCACCCCCTTGGTAGCTTGGCAAAGCAGACAGGCTTATCTCAGAGGCAGTGCGTTAAGCATTTATGACCACATACAGTAATAAAGTGAATACACTACAAATGGACACGACACAGTAGTATTATAAAAATAAGGATTTTTATATAAGGCTTAGCACAAGACCAAATAACGACAAAATATACCACAATCTTAATAAATACTCTTGGAAGGAAAAATAATAGTTCAAGTACGGTTTCTTCTTAGCACAAAGTCTTTAGTAACAAAAGCAGCTCTTCTTCTCTAAAATCAAAGTTCTTGGCAACAATGTAACCCACACGGGAGTCACACGACGTCGAGGCAAAGTTAATCCAAAGGTTCGGCGTCGACCGCGAGGAGCGCTACGTCGAGCCCGGAGTCGCACAGACCCCCACAACACGGTACCTTGGAAAAGTGAAGCACTCGATGATCAGCGGCGTCGAGATGTCCGGTGTCGCGTCTTCGGCGTCGATCGGGCCTCGGAGTCGGGGCGATCTGCAGCGGCGTCGACCGAAGTCAGGCGGGAGCAGCGCTCACGAGATGAAGCAGGATACGGCGTCGTCGATGTCGATGTTGCAAGAGTGAGCAGCGCTCACGGCGTCGAGAGGGCTCGAAGTCGATGCGATCAGCGGCGGTGCAGACACGAGGTCACTTGGAGCTGGAGCCGAACTCACTACTCACTGGCGTTGCTGCTGGCGTCGATCGGGCCCGGCGGCCGGCGTCGAGGAAGCGGGACACTGGAGCCGTTACTCACGATGTCGAGCTGGATTCGGCGGCGTCCGTCGGCGTCGAGATTGCTGGATTCTTTCAGAGGTGCTGGATTCACAAATTCCAGCAAATAGCACTTTAAGCAGATGAAGTCCTTTAGCCCTGTGACTTCAACAGGAGACTGGCACTCTTCCAGCCCTTGGAGATTTTCTTAGCAAAGAGTGAGAGTACACACACAGTTCCTCTCTCCTGGTTCCTTGGCAAAAATAAAGAAGCAATGCAGGATTCCCCCAACAAACAGCGCTCTGGCAAAGGGGTAGGCAGTCCTTAGATCAGCAGGCTTCTTGTCCTTGGTTCAGGTTTCCTTGTCAGAAGTGATCTGCATTCTTGGTTCAGGGGTCCTTCTCTTATACCTCTTTTTGGCTTTGATCCCTTTGTCCATGCAGGGGAATTTCCCCCCATCTCGGGTTTGTTGTGGGTGTTGCCAGGCTGAGGCACCTGGCCTATTCACTGGGCAGGGCAGAGTCCTCAGCCGCCCAGCAGGAGCGGAGCCAGCATTGTCACTGGCAGGGGCAGGGCCATCAGTTGCCCAGCAGGAGGTGGGCCAGGAAAGTCCCAGGCAGGCACAGAGTCATCAGCCGCCTGGCAGGGGGGCAGAGCCAGCATTGTATCAGGCAGGGCAGGCTATCAGGAGCTACTCTTCCCCTACTCTCAATGCAAATGCCCCACTCATCCCACACTGACTCATTCAGACTCTCTGGAGCCACCCAGCTCCTGTCACACGCACACCAGAACCAGCAGAGACCGGTAGACAGTTAGACAAGAAAATAGCTACTTTCTAAAAGTGCTATTTTCAAACACAGAGTCTAAAAACCATCCACCCAACCGGATGCGTTATTAAACCCTGAGTTCAGGGATACCAAACTCGACATTGCACCATGCTCCCCGAGCTCGCTAGGATTATAGCATTAATAATCCTGGCAGCCCATTCTAACTGCTGGAGAGCAGGTTACCTTACAATAGTGAAAAACGAATATGGCTGTAATTCACTATTAGGACATGCCAACCTTGTCAGGCTTGTCCTACCTTATGCTTACAATGCACCCTGCCCGTGGGCCTACCATAGGGGTGACTAACATGAAGTTAAGGGAAGGTTTAGGGACTGGCCAGTAGGTGTACTTGCGCAGTCCTCGTGACAGTCAGACTGCACGTGGTCTAGCAATGGTAGACCTTCAGACATACTTTTACTAGGCCGCTCTTGTGGGTGGCACAACATGTGCTGCAAGCCCACTAGCAGCATTTGTATTTACAAGCCCTGGCACTCCTGGTGCACGCTACTAGGGACTGATAGTAAACCAAATAAGCCAAACATGGAAGTCAATCAATACAGCAATTTCACATAGGGAGCACTTGCACTGTGGCACTGATCAGCAGTGGCACAGTGCCCAAAGCAATATACCAGCAAAAACATCATAAACAGAGGAGGCAAACAGAAAAAAATGGAGGAGAGACTCATGCCAATGATGCCAGGTCTAACACGTGTCCCCTCCAGCTGAACTGTGGGGAGAACTACCCTTACCCTAGGGAGTCCTCATCACTAAGGCGGAAAAATCTGGACAGACCATCAGCATTGGCGTGATCTGTGCCAGGGCGGTGTTCCACCGTGAAGTCCATCCCCTGTAGGGAAATGGACCACTTCAACAGCTTTGGATTCTCACCCCTCATCTGCATCAACCATCTGAGGGGCCTGTGGTCTGTCTGAACCCGGAAGTGAGTCCCAAACAGGTAGGGTCTTAGCTTCTTCAGCGCCCAGACCACAGCAAATGCTTCTCTCTCTATCGCACTCCACCTCTGTTCCCTGGGAAGTAACCTCCTGCTGATGAAGGCTACAGGTAAGTCTCGGCCCTCTTCATTCACCTGAGCTAGAACAGCCCCCACACCATGCTCTGAAGCGTCCGTCTGGACAACAAATTCTTTAGAAAAGTCGGGTGCCTGGAGTATGGGTGCTGTGCACATTGCAGTTTTCAGGGTGTCAAAGGCCGTCTGACAGGCGTCAGTCCAGTTCACAAGTCGTGGCTGCTTCCTGGAAGTCAGCGAAGTCAAGGGGTGCACAATGTTACCATAATCCTTGACGAACCTCCTGTAATAACCCGTGAGACCCAAGAAGGCTCTCACCTGAGTCTGGGTTTTGGGCGGTGCCCATGCCAGGATGGTATCAATCTTGGGTTGCAGGGGGGCCACCTTGCCACTCCCTACTTGGTGCCCCAAGTACACCACTGAACCCTGCCCAATCTGGCACTTACTGGCTTTGATTGTGAGGCCTGCTCGGCGCAGGGCTAACAACACTTCCTGGAGGTGGCGCAAGTGTTCCTCCCAGCTGGCGCTGAACACTGCAATGTCGTCCAGGTAGGCGGCACTGAAATCCTCCAGTCCAGCCAAGACCTGGTTGACCAACCTCTGGAAGGTGGCAGGGGCATTCTTCATCCCAAAGGGCATAACCCGGAACTGGTAGTGCCCATCTGGTGTGGAGAATGCTGACCTCTCTTTTGCCCCATCAGTCAAGGCGATCTGCCAGTACCCAGATGTCAGATCAAACGTACTAAGGTACCGGGCAGCCCCCAACCGATCTATGAGCTCATCAGCTCTGGGGATGGGGTGCGCGTCAGTCTTGGTGACTGAATTGAGTCCTCGGTAATCCACACAGAACCGAAGTTCCGGTGAAGCACCAGGCGCTGCAGCCTTTGGGACCAAGACCACTGGGCTGGCCCAAGGACTGCTAGAGGACTCAACCACCCCTAAGGCAAACATTTTGGAGACCTCCTCCTTGATGTATGCTCTGACCTTGTCAGTCACTCTGTAAGCCTTGTGCTTCACAGGAGTGCTGTCCCTGGTGTCCACATCATGGACACACCACTGAGTGACACCAGGAATCAAGGAGAACAGATCAGGGAATTGTCCCAACAATTGGCGACAATCCTGCTGCTGTTCAGGGGTCAGTGTGTCAGAGAGGACAACACCATCCACTGACCCATCTTGCTCTTTTGCATACAGGAGGTCAAGAAGAGGCTCACTCTCCTCCTCCATTCCAGCATCTGTAGCTAGGAGCATGCCCACTTCGGACCTTTCTAAGTGGGGCTTTAAACAGTTGACATGCAGGACCCGCAAGGGGTTCCTGGGAGACTTTAAGTCCACCATGTAGGTGACATCGCTCTTTTTCTCCACAACCTCAAATGGTCCAGTCCACCTGTCCTTGAGCGCACAAGGTTCCACAGGGGACATAACCCAAACTTTCTGTCCAGGCTGAAGCTCTACCAGAGTGGCCTTCTGGTCGTACCTCCGCTTCATCTCCTCCTGGCTGGCCTCCAGATTTGCCTGAGCAAGATCTCTGAAGCGCCTAGTCTGGTTCCTAAAGGCCAGCATGTAACTGTATACATCCTGGGGAGGTTTCCTGGGAGATTACTCCCAGCCTTCTTTGACCAGACTCAAAGGTCCTCTTACCGGGTGACCATACAAAAGCTCAAAGGGGCTGAACCCTAGAGACTTCTGTGGCACCTCACGGTAAGCAAACAACAGACATGGCAAGAGGACGTCCCATTTACGCCTCATTGGTTCTTCAAGACCCATAATCATGCCTTTAAGGGTACGGTTGAATCTTTCAACCAACCCATTACCTTGAGGGTGGTAAGGAGTGGTGAACTTATAAGTTACCCCACACTCCTTCCACAGAGACTTCATATAGTTGGAAATGAAGTTGGTGCCCCGGTCTGACACCACCTCTCTGGGGAACCCCATTCGGGAGAAAACACCCATCAGTGCCCGTCCCACCACGGGGGCAGTCACTGTTCTGAGAGGGATGGCTTCCGGGTACCGTGTGGCATGGTCCACCAAGACCAGGATGAACCTGTTGCCCAGGGCTGTCTTGGGATCCAGTGGCCCAACAATGTCAATCCCCACCCGGTCAAAGGGGGTACTGACCACGGGAAAAGGTTGGAGGGGAGTCTTCTGCTTCCGCCCGCTTTTCCCACTTGCCTGGCAAGTTTGACAGGTCTTGCACTGGATGTCTACATCCCTTCTCATCTGAGGCCAATAAAAATGGGTGACAAGCCTGTCATAGGTCTTGTCCTGCCCCAGATGTCCAGCTAAAGGGATGTCATGAGCCAAACCCAGTAGGAAGGCTCTGAAGCGCTGGGGTACCACCAGCACACGGGCTGACCCAGGCTCAGCAGCCTTAGGCTCGCTATACAGGAGGTCGTTCTCCCAGTAAACAAAATGTGACCCTGACTGATCACCTGAGGTTTGGGCTGAGGCCTGTTGCCTCATACCCACAAGAGAAGGGCACACTTTCTGTTCTGCACAGAATTCCTCCCTGGAGGGACCACCATCCTGCTGCCAATGGGTCAGCTCGGGCAGGTCTCCCAGTTCAGCAACTTGTTCACCTGTGGGTTCCAGGGCATGCCCCTCAAGGCCTGCCTCCTCCTGGACCACGGGAACTACGGGGGATGGTTTCCCGCGCCCCCTGCCTCTTCTCTTCACAGCTGGGTCCTGGGCCATATTTTCAGGCTCCAGAACCCCATCAACACCCTTACTCGCTGTCATGGATCAAGTGGTTGCACACACCCACTCTGGCACACCCAACATTTTCAAATGTGTCTCCCTCTCCACCTTAGCCCAAGGGGAGTCTTCCAAATCATTGCCCAGGAGACAATCAACAGGCATGGCGGGCCTTACAGCAACTTGAAGAGTACCTGAAACTCCCCCCCATTCAAAGGAAACTTGAGCTACCTCATACTCTCTCTGGGAGTTGTCAGCAGCTATCACGGGGTAGAATGCGTGGGGAACAACCTGCTCTCTGGACACCAAGTGACACTTGACAGCTGTCACACTCGCTCCGGTGTCTCTGAGAGCTTCCACTCTATGGCCATTAATGGTCACCCACTGCCTATATTTCTTAGTGTTACTAGGCAGAGGGGGCGGAGGGACCAATTCCATGTCTCCTAGAGAGACCAGGGACATCTCTGCGGGACACTCCCCACCATGGGCAACCATCTCCTCCCCTCCCAGGGCTACACTCGCCAGCTGACGGGGAGCTGCACGTGGTGGTGCAGCAGAGTTCTTCAAGGGACACTGAGGGTCATAAAAACGGTGTCCCACCTGCTTACAAGCGAAGCAGGTCATTGGGCCTCTGCGAACAGGTTTACCTGTCGGGGCCTCTGATTTCTTATCTGGGGAGGCTGGGAACCCTTCCCTTGGTTCCCTTGGGGAGTACTTTGGGGCCCTTTCTGGGACTCCTTCTGTTTACACTTGTCCCCCCCACTCTTCTGCTGGGGACCCTGCCCACCTTTGGCTGAGTCTCCCACTGGACCCTTGTGGACCCTGGTACTGACCCAGCGGTCCGCCTCTTCAGCAAGTTTTCTAGGGTTAGATATCTTGCTATCAATAAGGTGCTGGCGCAGCTCTGGAAAACAGTTATTAGACAAGTGCTCCCTAGCAAACAAATCATAAAGAGCATCATAACTTTCCACTTTGCTGCCCTTTACCCAACCATCCATGGCTCTGCAAAAATATGACACATACTCCACCCACGTAGTACCAGGCAACTTCTTACATTCTCTAAAGGCCTGTCTGTACTTTTCTGGGGTTAGGCCATACCTTAACATTAAAGCATCTTTCATATGAGCATAAGACATCCTATCCTCAACAGGCATGTCTAACAGGGTATCTCTCCCCTCATTCACAAAGCGACCCCACAACCCCGCTCCCCAATCCTTCTCAGGGACCCGGTGGGCCAACAATGCTAACTCATATGCTTTAAACCATTGACTAATATCTTCATTCTTCTGAAAATCTTTGATCACATCTTTGGGAAAATAAAACCTACTTTCTGCAGGCATAGATGGGATGCTGCCACCATAGGGATTCAATTCTAACTCTTTAGCTTTGAGCTCCAACTCCCTCAACTTGGTATCACGCTCAACAGCTAACTTCTCTCTTTCAAACCTTTTGATCTCCATATCAGCTTCTCTCCTGCCTCTTGCATTCTCTATCTCCAACTGCCCATTTATCTTAAGTTTTGCCATTTCCATGTTGTATGCTCGCTCCTTTCGCCCTTTCTTCTCTTTCTTCAGGAGAAAGACCTTTGGAGGAAACACTGCTGCCAGGAGGGGATACAGGCCCATTCACTGGCACCTCCTCCTCCCCTTCCCCTGTCGGTACCACCACCGGATCAGAGGGATCTCTGGCCTCTAACCAGGCCTGCAATGCTTTGAGATAATCTGGTCTTCTTGAAATGCCTGTAGTAGGAACTTTCAACTGCTTGCAAAAGGCTTTCAGCTTCTTTAACGGATAGTCGTTCATCTTACTCCTATCAAATTCCTCCACAACAACAACAGGGGCAGTGACTCTGCATCACTCATGGTCAAAACTGGCAGTTTTCAAAAATCAAGCTCCAGGAAAGCGGAGAACAAAAATAGAATCCTACCAAAACAGATTGTGGCTGCGCTATGGTCTGCTTTCACTATGTAGCGCACACTAATCACTGCACATGGGTCATAAATGCAAAGTTCAAATCCTCACCGCTGACCCACCAATGTTAGAAGCGGCCGTCTCTAGTTGGCAAAGGTATACACTTCTGACAAATAGGGACACACCTTTTCTAGTCAGGGCAAAGGGATCACACACTTAGATAACCCCTGCTCACCCCCTTGGTAGCTTGGCAAAGCAGACAGGCTTATCTCAGAGGCAGTGCGTTAAGCATTTATGACGACATACAGTAATAAAGTGAATACACTACAAATGGACACGACACAGTAGTATTATAAAAATAAGGATTTTTATATAAGGCTTAGCACAAGACCAAATAACGACAAAATATACCACAATCTTAATAAATACTCTTGGAAGGAAAAATAATAGTTCAAGCACGGTTTCTTCTTAGCACAAAGTCTTTAGTAACAAAAGCAACTCTCCTTCTCTAAAATCAATGTAACCCACACGGGAGTCACACGACGTCGAGGCAAAGTTAATCCAAAGGTTCGGCGTCGACCGCGAGGAGCGCTACGTCGAGCCCGGAGTCGCACAGACCCCCACAACACGGTACCTTGGAAAAGTGAAGCACTCGATGATCAGCGGCGTCGAGATGTCCGGCGTCGCGTCTTCGGCGTCGATCGGGCCTCGGAGTCGGGGCGATCTGCAGCGGCATCGACCAAAGTCAGGCGGGAGCAGCGCTCACGAGATGAAGCAGGATACGGCGTCGTTGATGTCGATGTTGCAAGAGTGAGCAGCGCTCACGGCATCGAGAGGGCTCGAAGTCGATGCGATCAGCGGCGGTGCAGACACGAGGTCACTTGGAGCTGGAGCCGAACTCACTACTCACTGGCGTTGCTGCTGGCGTCGATCGGGCCCGGCGGCCGGCGTCGAGGAAGCGGGACACTGGAGCCGTTACTCACGATGTCGAGCTGGATTCGGCGGCGTCCGTCGGCGTCGAGATTGCTGGATTCTTTCAGAGGTGCTGGATTCACAAATTCCAGCAAATAGCACTTTAAGCAGATGAAGTCCTTTAGCCCTGTGACTTCAACAGGAGACTGGCACTCTTCCAGCCCTTGGAGATTTTCTTAGCAAAGAGTGAGAGTACACACACAGTTCCTCTCTCCTGGTTCCTTGGCAAAAATAAAGAAGCAATGCAGGATTCCCCCAACAAACAGCGCTCTGGCAGAAGGGGTAGGCAGTCCTTAGATCAGCAGGCTTCTTGTCCTTGGTTCAGGTTTCCTTGTCAGAAGTGATCTGCATTCTTGGTTCAGGGGTCCTTCTCTTATACCCCTTTTTGGCTTTGATCCCTTTGTCCATGCAGGGGAATTTCCCCCCATCTCGGGTTTGTTGTGGGTGTTGCCAGGCTGAGGCACCTGGCCTATTCACTGGGCAGGGCAGAGTCCTCAGCCGCCCAGCAGGAGCGGAGCCAGCATTGTCACTGGCAGGGGCAGGGCCATCAGTTGCCCAGCAGGAGGTGGGCCAGGAAAGTCCCAGGCAGGCACAGAGTCATCAGCCGCCTGGCAGGGGGGCGGAGCCAGCATTGTATCAGGCAGGGCAGGCTATCAGGAGCTACTCTTCCCCTACTCTCAATGCAAATGCCCCACTCATCCCACACTGACTCATTCAGACTCTCTGGAGCCACCCAGCTCCTGTCACACGCACACCAGAACCAGCAGAGACCGGTAGACAGTTAGACAAGAAAATAGCTACTTTCTAAAAGTGCTATTTTCAAACACAGAGTCTAAAAACCATCCACCCAACCGGATGCGTTATTAAACCCTGAGTTCAGGGATACCAAACTCGACATTGCACCATGCTCCCCGAGCTCGCTAGGATTATAGCATTAATAATCCTGGCAGCCCATTCTAACTGCTGGAGAGCAGGTTACCTTACAATAGTGAAAAACGAATATGGCTGTAATTCACTATTAGGACATGCCAACCTTGTCACATTTGACAATATTTGGTAACTACATTTTAAGCAGCCCTGCCGACACGTGTTTTCTTCTGTGTTTTCAAGGCCACGTCACCATTTAAGATCAAAGAGTAACAGAGAGGATTACTTTTTAAATAGTAGCCAGTGCTCTGAGGGGCGAATCATCTGGGCACCCCAGCAAGTCATGAAAGGAAGGGTATGCATTAAACAGTGTAGATTGGAGAATCTGACATTAATAATCTAAGAGATTGAGAAGAGATAGTGTCCGATACTAATGAAATGAAGGCAGTGATGTTCATCAATGGAATGAGGGTATCACATTTGACAATATCAAAGTAAATGGTCATCTATCTGCTCCCGTAGATGCCCCCGATACTGAAGAAGGACCACTGAACCCCATCCTCGGTCCACGGAGTAGGCTTTTTGTGGGCACTCTACTTCTTTGTTGCAGACTTTGCTCACAGATCTTGGAGTCTCACATCTCCATCTTCTTTTCTTTGGGTTAATTCCATAACCCTTGGTAGCTCCAGCTTCTAACTCTAAGTTTAAGTGAACTGTGTTTGTTCGCGTTTCTGCACCATTATTTACATGTGTACTCAACTATATATATATCAAATTCTGGGGATATTCTTTTTTAACTCATTGGTTTATCAGCTCGAATTTGGTCTTTTATTAAATCAACAAATGCTTTAGCTTCTTCTGGGTCTCTTATATTTCTCATTTTATTTCGCCACATGATTCTTAATGAGGGTGGAAATTTCATTTGCGCTGTGGCACCAAGTTGTTGAAGTTCTGGCATTAGTTTCCCCAGCTCCCATTGTCTGGTTTGAGAAGCAAACTAACAGAGGCCTAGTTGACTTGACATTAAAACATAATACGGCAGAGGGTGGAACAAAAGGAGCATCGGCACCAGCAGTAGTAATAAGGGAGGATACAACAGACGAGGAAGATGCAGCAGAAAAAGAAAAAGAGAAAGAAGAGGCACAAGGAAACATCAAAAGTCACACAGACGAATTCCTCGAAAAGATATGGATGGAGATGAAGGAAAAATTCACTATATCAGAGGCTAAACAGGATAAAATTCAAGAAGTCTGTGAGAAACTAGATAATAAACTAAATGCTTTGGGAGACAGGGTGACAGCTGTAGAAAGTGAAGTGGGTACTCTAAATAAAAATGTGGAAAGAAACCGAAAAGAAATCACCTCACTGAAGCAAGAAAACAAGACACTATACGACAAGATGGAGTCACTTGAAAACCAGGCAAGAAAAAATAATGTAAGGATATTAAATGTGCCAGAAAATCAAGAAGGAACAGAAATAAAGAAATATATAATCGATCTGTTGGCAGAATATTTCCCCTGGGCAGACAAAGATCTACTTGAAGAAGACATACAAAGGGTTCACAGAGACCCATTTGGTAAAAACAAAGAGAGGAAAACGCCAAGGAAAATACTCGTTAACTTTAAAACCTATGTATTGAAGGGAAAAATACTAGGAGAAGCTCTGAAAAAAGGAACATACAATAAAGACAATTGGACTTTCAAGCCTGTCTCTGTTTTGCATACAATCAAAGGTTCATATTCTGAACTTTTGACTAAAACAGTGCATGAAAATAAAGACAAATCAAAAAAAGAGCTGAGCCCAGAACTTCAATAAATAGTGAACATTGATAGCTAAGCGGATTGCACATTTTGGCTCACACCCTACCTGTAAAAGAGTATGTATTCTTGTGATATATATACCTGGTTTGCTACACTGTTTCTTTGCCCGGATGAACCTCAGTGGTCTGGGGTGCAGGCTTCAAACCTGTAGCTGTCTAGCGACAGAGTGGTTCAATTCCACCTTCTGGGCGAGGCAGCTTTTGTGATGGGCTGCCCATTGTCAGGGTAACTAATACATGTTTTTTTGTCAATTCTGTTCATGTTCACAACGTGTAGCAGACAATATTTGGTAACTATATTTTCAGCAGCCCTGCCGACACGTGTTTTCTTCTGTGTTTTCAAGGCCACGTCACCATTTAAGATCAAAGAGTAACCGAGATAATTACTTGTTAAATAGTAGCCAGCGCTCTGAGGGGCTATTCATCTGGGCACCCCAGCAAGTCATGAAAGGAAGGGTATGCATTAAACACAGTGTAGATTGGAGAATCTGACATTAATAATCTGAGAGATTGGGAAGAGATAGTGTCCGATACTAATGAAATGAAGGCAGTGATGTTCATCAATGGAATTAGGGTATCACATTTGACAATATCAAAGTAAATGGTCATCTATCTGCTCCCGTAGATGCCCCCGGTACTGAGGAAGGACCACTGAACCCCATCCTCGGTCCACGGAGTAGGCTTTTCGTGGGTACTTTACTTCTTTGTTGCAGACTTTGCTCACAGATCTTGGAGTCTCACAGTCTTTCTGTGCACCCAATATAAACAAATGAATAAATAAATACATGAATGCGTATGTATAATGAAGCATGCAAAATGAGTTTGCCTCTAGGCTATCCATTTTTGGGGCCAGATAATGGACCCTGAGGCACAACGACATAAAGCGATATCCTCAGGGTTATACCATTCCATCACATTTGGAAACTAGGATTAAAAAGTCCTTTTGTACAACAAAAAATCTAACATCCTTACCTCGTCCTCTCATCTGGAGTGATCCAGCAGAGCAAAAAATATGTTGCAGCATAACCTGATTATTAGAGTGTTTTAAATCTTCTGACCGCCTCTGCCCTCCTCCACTGCTGGGGTGCCACCCTTTTCCCCTTTCCCCCCCGAGTTCAATCAGAGGTCACAGAGCCCGGCTGTCACTGCATAGAGGCGCTCTGCTCAGTATCCTCAACCTTGTTCCCACATCAGCACGTGGCCTGTTCCTAGTCCGTTGCACCTGCACCACCAGTTCAAACCACTGCCGAGTGACTGACAGTTTTATCAGAGTAATCCAAGTCACCAAGATTGCAATGTTTAAGTCCCACACTTTTCATTTACAAAGCACTAGTGTTCACAGGTGTCTTACTACAATTGAAGTGACTCGGAACTACAATTCCCAGAATGTATTAGGTTATTCAAATAAAATACAGGACAAGAGTGTTGCATGTTTGATACCATGAAATCACCAGGTAACTCTTCCTTACATAGCTGACCATTTACATAAAGGTCAGCCTTTGGTCTCTGCAAGTAATTCTGCCTAGGGCGAGAAGGCTTCGAGAGGCACAGCCAAGAGGAACGGTTACCTGGAGGAACTACTACAAATCCTCCAAGAAAAGGCAAATACAGCAAACCTAAAACTGATGACTGATGTAGAAACGGGTATGTGAAGAAACGTTTAGATTTATTAATAAATACACCTACACCTCAGCTTCACTTGTCTTTACAATTAGCAGATGTCGGGATTGTGGTGTCTTGGACTTTCCTTTACACAAGTCATGTTGTGGTGTCTTGGGCTTTTCGTTCCACAAGTCGTTTTGAGGTGTCTTGGAATTTCCTTTCCATGAGTCATGTTGTGGTGTCTTGGACTTTCCTTTCCATGAGTCATGTTGTGGTGTCTTGGCTTTCCTTTTCACAAGTCATGTTGTGGTGTCTTCTACTTTCCTTTACACAAGACATTTTGTGGTGTCTTGGCTTTCCTTTACACGAGTCATGTTGTGGTGCCATGGCTTTCCTTTACACAAGTCATGTTGTGGTGCCTTGGCTTGCCTTTTCATGAGTCACGTTGTGGTGTCTTGGCTTTCCTTTACACTAGTCATGTTGTGGTGTCTTGACTTTCCTTTACACAAGTCATGTTGTGGTGTCTTGGCTTTCCTTTATACAAGTCATGTTGTTGTGTCTTTGGCTTTTCTTTCCACAAGTCGTTTTGAGGTGTCTTGAAATTTCCTTTCCATGAGTCATGTTGTGGTG
Organism: Lissotriton helveticus; assembly: GCF_964261635.1. NCBI lineage: Eukaryota > Metazoa > Chordata > Amphibia > Caudata > Salamandridae > Lissotriton > Lissotriton helveticus. The sequence goes on from NC_136065.1 coordinate 1,921,655,379, forward strand.
TCTTGGACTTTCCTTTCCATGAGTCATGTTGTGGTGTCTTGGCTTTCCTTTACACAAGTCATGTTGTGATGCCATGGCTTTCCTTTACAAAAGTCATGTTGTGGTGCCTTGGCTTGCCTTTCCATGAGTCACGTTGTGGTGTCTTGGCTTTCCTTTACACTAGTCATGTTGTGGTGTTTTGACTTTCCTTTACACAAGTCATGTTGTGGTGTCTTGGCTTTCCTTTACACAAGTCATGTTGTCTTGTCGTGAAATATCCTTTACACAAGTCATGTTATGGGGTCTTGATCTTTCCTTTACAGCATTCATGTTGTGTTGTCTTGGACTTTCCTTACCACAAGTCATGGTGTGGTGTCTTGGCCTTTCCTTTACACGAGTCATGTTTTGTTGTCTTGGACTTTTCATTTACACGAGCCATGTTGTGGTGTCTTCAGCTTTCCATGAGTTATGTTGTGGTATCTTGGACTTTCCATTTACACAATTTATGTTGTGGTGTCTTGGCTTTCCTTTACATGAGTCATGTTGTGTTTTCTTGATCTTCCTTTTACACAATTCATGTTGTGGTGTCTTGGCTTTCGTTTACACAATTCATGTTGTGGTGTCTTGGCTTTCTTTTACACAATTCATGTTGTGGTGCCTTGGGCTTTCCTTTACACAAGTCATGTTGCGATGTCTTGGCTTTCCTTTACTCAAGTCATGTTGTGGTGTTTTGGCTTTCCTTTACACAAGTCATGTAGTGGTGTCTTGGCTTTCCTTTAGTCAAGTCATATTGTAGTGTTTTGGCTTTCCTTTACACAAGTCATGTTGTGGTGTCTTGGCTTTCCTTTACTCAAGTCATGTTGTGGTGTTTTGGCTTTCCTTTACACAAGTCATGTTGCGATGTCTTGGCTTTCCTTTACTCAAGGCATGTTGTGGTGTTTTGGCTTTCCTTTACACAAGTCATGTTGTGGTGTCTTGGCTTTCCTTTACTCAAGTCATACTGTGGTGTTTTGGCTTTCCTTTACACAATCATGTTGTGGTGTCTTGCTCTTTCCGTTCAAGGAGTCAGAGAGAGTGAGAGAACAGAGTAAGGCTTTAAGAATGTCTGTTTATTCTGTGTTCTGTAAACTCAAATCAGCACGGCCTTTCCTCTTCTATTGTGGTTAACGGTGACATTACCAATGATTTATCTGAACTTTGTCCATATTATAAGAAAGTCTTGTTTACCCAGAAAGCCTGTCTCTGTTTTGCATACAATCAAAGGTTCATATTCTGAACTTTTGACTAAAACAGTGCATGAAAATAAAGACAAATCAAAAAAAGAGCTGAGCCCAGAACTTCAATAAATAGTGAACATTGATAGCTAAGCGGATTACAAATTTTGGCTCACACCCTACCTGTAAAAGAGTATGTATTCTTGTGATATATATACCTGTTTTGCTACACTGTTTTGCTACACTGTTTCTTTGCCCGGATGAACCTCAGTGGTCTGGGGTGCAGGCTTCAAACCTGTAGCTGTCTAGCGACAGAGTGGTTCAATTTCACCTTCTGGGCGAGGCAGCTTTTGTTAAGGGCTGCCCATTGTCAGGGTAACTAATACATGTTTTTTTGTCAATTCTGTTCATGTTCACAACTTGTAGCAGACAATATTTGGTAACTACATTTTCAGCAGCCCTGCCGACACGTGTTTTCTTCTGTGTTTTCAAAGCCACGTCACCATTTAAGATCAAAGAGTAACCGAGAGAATTACTTGTTAAATAGTAGCCAGCGCTCTGAGGGGCGATTCATCTGGGCACCCCAGCAAGTCATGAAAGGAAGGGTATGCATTAAACACAGTGTAGATTGGAGAATCTGACATTAATAATCTGAGAGATTGGGAAGAGATAGTGTCCGATACTAATGAAATGAAGGCAGTGATGTTCATCAATGGAATGAGGGTATCACATTTGACAATATCAAAGTAAATGGTGATCTATCTGCTCCCGTAGATGCCCCCGGTACTGAGGAAGAACCACTGAACCCCATCCTCGGTCCACGGAGTAGGCTTTTTGTGGGCACTTTACTTCTTTGTTGCAGACTTTGCTCACAGATCTTGTAGTCTCACAGTCTTTCTGTGCACCCAATATAAACAAATGAATAAATAAATACATGAATGCATATGTATAATGAAGCATGCAAAATGAGTTTGCCTCTAGGCTATCCATTTTTGGGGCCAGATAATGGACCCTGAGGCACAACGACATAAAGCGATATCCTCAGGGTTATACCATTCCATCACATTTGGAAACTAGGATTAAAAAGTCCTTTTGTACAACAAAAAATCTAACATCCTTACCTCGTCCTCTCATCTGGAGTGATCCTGCAGAGCAAAAAATATGTTGCAGCATAACATGATTAATAGAGTGTTTTAAATCTTTTGACCGCCTCTGCCCTCCTCCACTGCTGGGGTGCCACCCGTTTCCCCTTTCCACCGAGTTCAATCAGAGGTCACAGAGCCCGGCTGTCACTGCATAGAGGCGCTCTGCTCAGCATCCTCAACCTTGTTCCCACATCAGCACGTTGCCTGTTCCTAGTCCGTTGCACCTGCACCCCCCAGTTCACACCACTGCCAAGTGACTGACAGTTTTATCAGAGTAATCCAGATCACCAAGAATGCAATGTTTAAGTCCCACACTTTTCATTTACAAAGCACTAGTGTTCGCAGGTGTCTTACTACAATTGAAGTGACTCGGAACTACAATTCCCAGAATGTATTAGGTTATTCAAATAAAATACAGGACAAGAGTGTTGCATGTTTGATACCATGAAATCACCAGGTAACTCTTCCTTACATAGCTGACCATTTACATAAAGGTCAGCCTATGGTCTCTGCAAGTAATTCTGCCTAGGGCGAGAAGGCTTCGAGAGGCACAGCCAAGAGGAACGGTTACCAGGAGGAACTACTACAAATCCTCCAAGAAAAGGCAAATACAGCAAACCTAAAACTGATGACTGATGTAGAAACGGGTATGTCAAGAAACATTTAGATTTATTAATAAATACACCTACACCTCAGCTTCACTTGTCTTTACAATTAGCACATGTCGGGGTTGTGGTGTCTTGGACTTTCCTTTACACAAGTCATGTTGTGGTGTCTTGGGCTTTTCTTGCCACAAGTCGTTTTGAGGTGTCTTGGAATTTCCTTTCCATGAGTCATGTTGTGGTGTCTTGGACTTTCCTTTCCATGAGTCATGTTGTGGTGTCTTGGCTTTCCTTTACACAAGTCATGTTGTTGTGTCTTCTACTTTCCTTTACACAAGACATTTTGTGGTATCTTGGCTTTCCTTTACACGAGTCATGTTGTGGTGCCATGGCTTTCCTTTACACAAGTCATGTTGTGGTGCCTTGGTTTGCCTTTTCATGAGTCACGTTGTGGTGTCTTGGCTTTCCTTTACACTAGTCATGTTGTGGTGTCTTGACTTTCCTTCACACAAGTCATGTTGTGGTGTCTTGGCTTTCCTTTACTCAAGTCATGTTGTGGTGTTTTGGCTTTCGTTTACACAATCATGTTGTGGTGTCTTGTTCTTTCCGTTCAAGGAGTCAGAGAGAGTGAGAGAACAGAGTAAGGCTTTAAGAATGTCTGTTTATTCTGTGTTCTGTAAACTCAAATCAGCACGGCCTTTCCTCTTCTATTGTGGTTAACGCTGACATTACCAATGATTTATCTGAACTTTGTCCATATTATAAGAAAGTCTCGTTTACCCAGAAAGCCTGTCTCTGTTTTGCATACAATCAAAGGTTCATATTCTGAACTTTTGACTAAAACAGTGCATGAAAATAAAGACAAATCAAAAAAAGAGCTGAGCCCAGAACTTCAATAAATAGTGAACATTGATAGCTAAGCGGATTACACATTTTGGCTCACACCCTACCTGTAAAAGAGTATGTATTCTTGTGATATATATACCTGGTTTGCTACACTGTTTCTTTGCCCGGATGAACCTCAGTGGTCTGGGGTGCAGGCTTCAAACCTGTAGCTGTCTAGCGACAGAGTGGTTCAATTCCACCTTCTGGGCGAGGCAGCTTTTGTGATGGGCTGCCCATTGTCAGGGTAACTAATACATGTTTTTTTGTCAATTCTGTTCATGTTCACAACTTGTAGCAGACAATATTTGGTAACTATATTTTCAGCAGCCCTGCCGACACGTGTTTTCTTCTGTGTTTTCAAGGCAAGGTCACCATTTAAGATCAAAGAGTAACCGAGATAATTACTTGTTAAATAGTAGCCAGCGCTCTGAGGGGCTATTCATCTGGGCACCCCAGCAAGTCATGAAAGGAAGGGTATGCATTAAACACAGTGTAGATTGGAGAATCTGACATTAATAATCTGAGAGATTGGGAAGAGATAGTGTCCGATACTAATGAAATGAAGGCAGTGATGTTCATCAATGGAATTAGGGTATCACATTTGACAATATCAAAGTAAATGGTCATCTATCTGCTCCCGTAGATGCCCCCGGTACTGAGGAAGGACCACTAAACCCCATCCTCGGTCCACGGAGTAGGCTTTTCGTGGGTACTTTACTTCTTTGTTGCAGACTTTGCTCACAGATCTTGGAGTCTCACAGTCTTTCTGTGCACCCAATATAAACAAATGAATAAATAAATACATGAATGCGTATGTATAATGAAGCATGCAAAATGAGTTTGCCTCTAGGCTATCCATTTTTGGGGCCAGATAATGGACCCTGAGGCACAACGACATAAAGCGATATCCTCAGGGTTATACCATTCCATCACATTTGGAAACTAGGATTAAAAAGTCCTTTTGTACAACAAAAAATCTAACATCCTTACCTCGTCCTCTCATCTGGAGTGATCCAGCAGAGCAAAAAATATGTTGCAGCATAACCTGATTATTAGAGTGTTTTAAATCTTCTGACCGCCTCTGCCCTCCTCCGCTGCTGGGGTGCCACCCTTTTCCCCTTTCCCCCCCGAGTTCAATCAGAGGTCACAGAGCCCGGCTGTCACTGCATAGAGGTGCTCTGCTCAGCATCCTCAACCTTGTTCCCACATCAGCACGTGGCCTGTTCCTAGTCCGTTGCACCTGCACCACCAGTTCACACCACTGCCGAGTGACTGACAGTTTTATCAGAGTAATCCAAGTCACCAAGATTGCAATGTTTAAGTCCCACACTTTTCATTTACAAAGCACTAGTGTTCGCAGGTGTCTTACTACAATTGAAGTGACTCGGAACTACAATTCCCAGAATGTATTATGTTATTCAAATAAAATACAGGACAAGAGTGTTGCATGTTTGATACCATGAAATCACCAGGTAACTCTTCCTTACATAGCTGACCATTTACATAAAGGTCAGCCTATGGTCTTTGCAAGTAATTCTGCCTAGGGCGAGAAGGCTTCGAGAGGCACAGCCAAGAGGAACGGTTACCAGGAGGAACTACTACAAATCCTGCAAGAAAAGGCAAATACAGCAAACCTAAAACTGATGACTGATGTATAAACGGGTATGTCAAGAAACGTTTAGATTTATTAATGAATACACCTACACCTCAGCTTCACTTGTCTTTACAATTAGCACATGTCGAGGTTGTGGTGTCTTGGACTTTCCTTTACACAAGTCATGTTGTGGTGTCTTGCGCTTTTCTTTCCACAAGTCTTTTTGAGGTGTCTTGGAATTTCCTTTCCATGAGTCATGTTGTGGTGTTTTGGACTTTCCTTTCCATGAGTCATGTTGTGGTGTCTTGGCTTTCCTTTACACAAGTCATGTTGTGGTGTCTTCTACTTTCCTTTACACAAGACATTTTGTGGTTTCTTGGCTTTCCTTTACACGAGTCATGTTGTGGTGCCATGGCTTTCCTTTACACAAGTCATGTTGTGGTGCCTTGGCTTGCCTTTTCATGAGTCACGTTGTGGTGTCTTGGCTTTCCTTTACACTAGTCATGTTGTGGTGTCTTGACTTTCCTTTACACAAGTCATGTTGTGGTGTCTTGGCTTTCCTTTATACAAGTCATGTTGTTGTGTCTTGGGCTTTTCTTTCCACAAGTCGTTTTGAGGTGTCTTGAAATTTCCTTTCCATGAGTCATGTTGTGGTGTCTTGGACTTTCCTTTCCATGAGTCATGTTGTGGTGTCTTGGCTTTCCTTTACACAAGTCATGTTGTGGTGTCTTCTATTTTCCTTTACACAAGACATTTTGTGGTTTCTTGGCTTTCCTTTACACGAGTCATTTTGTGATGCCATGGCTTTCCTTTACAAAAGTCATGTTGTGGTGCCTTGGCTTGCCTTTCCATGAGTCACGTTGTGGTGTCTTGGCTTTCCTTTACACTAGTCATGTTGTGGTGTCTTGACTTTCCTTTACACAAGTCATGTTGTGGTGTCTTGGCTTTCCTTTACACAAGTCATGTTGTCTTGTCGTGAAATATCCTTTACACAAGTCATGTTATGGGGTCTTGATCTTTCCTTTACAGCATTCATGTTGTGTTGTCTTGGACTTTCCTTACCACAAGTCATGGTGTGGTGTCTTGGCCTTTCCTTTACACGAGTCATGTTTTGTTGTCTTGGACTTTTCATTTACACGAGCCATGTTGTGGTGTCTTCAGCTTTCCATGAGTTATGTTGTGGTATCTTGGACTTTCCATTTACACAATTTATGTTGTGGTGTCTTGGCTTTCCTTTACATGAGTCATGTTGTGTTTTCTTGATCTTCCTTTTACACAATTCATGTTGTGGTATCTTGGCTTTCGTTTACACAATTCATGTTGTGGTGTCTTGGCTTTCTTTTACACAATTCATGTTGTGGTGCCTTGGGCTTTCCTTTACACAAGTCATGTTGCGATGTCTTGGCTTTCCTTTACTCAAGTCATGTTGTGGTGTTTTGGCTTTCCTTTACACAAGTCATGTAGTGGTGTCTTGGCTTTCCTTTACTCAAGTCATATTGTAGTGTTTTGGCTTTCCTTTACACAAGTCATGTTGTGGTGTCTTGGCTTTCCTTTACTCAAGTCATGTTGTGGTGTTTTGGCTTTCCTTTACACAAGTCATGTTGCGATGTCTTGGCTTTCCTTTACTCAAGGCATGTTGTGGTGTTTTGGCTTTCCTTTACACAAGTCATGTTGTGGTGTCTTGGCTTTCCTTTACTCAAGTCATACTGTGGTGTTTTGGCTTTCCTTTACACAATCATGTTGTGGTGTCTTGCTCTTTCCGTTCAAGGAGTCAGAGAGAGTGAGAGAACATAGTAAGGCTTTAAGAATGTCTGTTTATTCTGTGTTCTGTAAACTCAAATCAGCACGGCCTTTCCTCTTCTATTGTGGTTAACGCTGACATTACCAATGATTTATCTGAACTTTGTCCATATTATAAGAAAGTCTCATTTACCCAGAAAGCCTGTCTCTGTTTTGCATACAATCAAAGGTTCATATTCTGAACTTTTGACTAAAACAGTGCATGAAAATAAAGACAAATCAAAAAAAGAGCTGAGCCCAGAACTTCAATAAATAGTGAACATTGATAGCTAAGCGGATTACAATTTTTGGCTCACACCCTACCTGTAAAAGAGTATGTATTCTTGTGATATATATACCTGTTTTGCTACACTGTTTCTTTGCCCGGATGAACCTCAGTGGTCTGGGGTGCAGGCTTCAAACCTGTAGCTGTCTAGCGACAGAGTGGTTCAATTCCACCTTCTGGGCGAGGCAGCTTTTGTTAAGGGCTGCCCATTGTCAGGGTAACTAATACATGTTTTTTTGTCAATTCTGTTCATGTTCACAACTTGTAGCAGACAATATTTGGTAACTACATTTTCAGCAGCCCTGCCGACACGTGTTTTCTTCTGTGTTTTCAAGGCCACGTCACCATTTAAGATCAAAGAGTAACCGAGAGAATTACTTGTTAAATAGTAGCCAGCGCTCTGAGGGGCGATTCATCTGGGCACCCCAGCAAGTCATGAAAGGAAGGGTATGCATTAAACACAGTGTAGATTGGAGAATCTGACATTAATATTCTGAGAGATTGGGAAGAGATAGTGTCCGATACTAATTAAATGAAGGCAGTGATGTTCATCAATGGAATGAGGGTATCACATTTGACAATATCAAAGTAAATGGTCATCTATCTGCTCCCGTAGATGCCCCCGGTACTGAGGAAGGACCACTGAACCCCATCCTCGGTCCACGGAGTAGGCTTTTTGTGGGCACTTTACTTCTTTGTTGCAGACTTTGCTCACAGATCTTGTAGTCTCACAGTCTTTCTGTGCACCCAATATAAACAAATGAATAAATAAATACATGAATGTATATGTATAATGAAGCATGCAAAATGAGTTTGCCTCTAGGCTATCCATTTTTGCGGCCAGATAATGGACCCTGAGGCACAACGACATAAAGCGATATCCTCAGGGTTATACCATTCCATCACATTTGGAAACTCGGATTAAAAAGTCCTTTTGTACAACAAAAAATCTAACATCCTTACCTCGTCCTCCCATCTGGAGTGATCCTGCAGAGCAAAAAATATGTTGCAGCATAACATGATTAATAGAGTGTTTTAAATCTTTTGACCGCCTCTGCCCTCCTCCACTGCTGGGGTGCCACCCGTTTCCCCTTTCCCCCGAGTTCAATCAGAGGTCACAGAGCCCGGCTGTCACTGCATAGAGGCGCTCTGCTCAGCATCCTCAACCTTGTTCCCACATCAGCACGTGGCCTGTTCCTAGTCCCTTGCACCTGCACCACCAGTTCACACCACTGCCGAGTGACTGACAGTTTTATCAGAGTAATCCAAGTCACCAAGATTGCAATGTTTAAGTCCCACACTTTTCATTTACAAAGCACTAGTGTTCGCAGGTGTCTTACTACAATTGAAGTGACTCGGAACTACAATTCCCAGAATGTATTATGTTATTCAAATAAAATACAGGACAAGAGTGTTGCATGTTTGATACCATGAAATCACCAGGTAACTCTTCCTTACGTAGCTGACCATTTACATAAAGGTCAGCCTATGGTCTCTGCAAGTAATTCTGCCTAGGGCGAGAAGGCTTCGAGAGGCACAGCCAAGAGGAACGGTTACCAGGAGGAACTACTACAAATCCTGCAAGAAAAGGCAAATACAGCAAACCTAAAACTGATGACTGATGTATAAACGGGTATGTCAAGAAACGTTTAGATTTATTAATAAATACACCTACACCTCAGCTTCACTTGTCTTTACAATTAGCACATGTCGAGGTTGTGGTGTCTTGGACTTTCCTTTACACAAGTCATGTTGTGGTGTCTTGCGCTTTTCTTTCCACAAGTCTTTTTGAGGTGTCTTGGAATTTCCTTTCCATGAGTCATGTTGTGGTGTTTTGGACTTTCCTTTCCATGAGTCATGTTGTGGTGTCTTGGCTTTTCTTTACACAAGTCATGTTGTGGTGTCTTCTACTTTCCTTTACACAAGACATTTTGTGGTTTCTTGGCTTTCCTTTACACGAGTCATGTTGTGGTGCCATGGCTTTCCTTTACACAAGTCATGTTGTGGTGCCTTGGCTTGCCTTTTCATGAGTCACGTTGTGGTGTCTTGGCTTTCCTTTACACTAGTCATGTTGTGGTGTCTTGACTTTCCTTTACACAAGTCATGTTGTGGTGTCTTGGCTTTCCTTTATACAAGTCATGTTGTTGTGTCTTTGGCTTTTCTTTCCACAAGTCGTTTTGAGGTGTCTTGAAATTTCCTTTCCATGAGTCATGTTGTGGTGTCTTGGACTTTCCTTTCCATGAGTCATGTTGTGGTGTCTTGGCTTTCCTTTACACAAGTCATGTTGTGGTGTCTTCTATTTTCCTTTACACAAGACATTTTGTGGTTTCTTGGCTTTCCTTTACACGAGTCATTTTGTGCTGCCATGGCTTTCCTTTACAAAAGTCATGTTGTGGTGCCTTGGCTTGCCTTTCCATGAGTCACGTTGTGGTGTCTTGGCTTTCCTTTACACTAGTCATGTTGTGGTGTCTTGACTTTCCTTTACACAAGTCATGTTGTGGTGTCTTGGCTTTCCTTTACACAAGTCATGTTGTCTTGTCGTGAAATATCCTTTACACAAGTCATGTTATGGGGTCTTGATCTTTCCTTTACAGCATTCATGTTGTGTTGTCTTGGACTTTCCTTACCACAAGTCATGGTGTGGTGTCTTGGCCTTTCCTTTACACGAGTCATGTTTTGTTGTCTTGGACTTTTCATTTACACGAGCCATGTTGTGGTGTCTTCAGCTTTCCATGAGTTATGTTGTGGTATCTTGGACTTTCCATTTACACAATTTATGTTGTGGTGTCTTGGCTTTCCTTTACATGAGTCATGTTGTGTTTTCTTGATCTTCCTTTTACACAATTCATGTTGTGGTGTCTTGGCTTTCGTTTACACAAATTCATGTTGTGGTGTCTTGGCTTTCTTTTACACAATTCATGTTGTGGTGCCTTGGGCTTTCCTTTACACAAGTCATGTTGCGATGTCTTGGCTTTCCTTTACTCAAGTCATGTTGTGGTGTTTTGGCTTTCCTTTACACAAGTCATGTAGTGGTGTCTTGGCTTTCCTTTACTCAAGTCATATTGTAGTGTTTTGGCTTTCCTTTACACAAGTCATGTTGTGGTGTCTTGGCTTTCCTTTACTCAAGTCATGTTGTGGTGTTTTGGCTTTCCTTTACACAAGTCATGTTGCGATCTCTTGGCTTTCCTTTACTCAAGGCATGTTGTGGTGTTTTGGCTTTCCTTTACACAAGTCATGTTGTGGTGTCTTGGCTTTCCTTTACTCAAGTCATACTGTGGTGTTTTGGCTTTCCTTTACACAATCATGTTGTGGTGTCTTGCTCTTTCCGTTCAAGGAGTCAGAGAGAGTGAGAGAACAGAGTAAGGCTTTAAGAATGTCTGTTTATTCTGTGTTCTGTAAACTCAAATCAGCACGGCCTTTCCTCTTCTATTGTGGTTAACGCTGACATTACCAATGATTTATCTGAACTATGTCCATATTATAAGAAAGTCTCGTTTACCCAGAAAGCCTGTCTCTGTTTTGCATACAATCAAAGGTTCATATTCTGAACTTTTGACTAAAACGGTGCATGAAAATAAAGACAAATCAAAAAAAGAGCTGAGCCCAGAACTTCAATAAATAGTGAACATTGATAGCTAAGCGGATTACAAATTTTGGCTCACACCCTACCTGTAAAAGAGTATGTATTCTTGTGTTATATATACCTGTTTTGCTACACTGTTTCTTTGCCAGGATGAACCTCAGTGGTCTGGGGTGCAGGCTTCAAACCTGTAGCTGTCTAGCGACAGAGTGGTTCAATTCCACCTTCTGGGCGAGGCAGCTTTTGTTAAGGGCTGCCCATTGTCAGGGTAACTAATACATGTTTTTTTGTCAATTCTGTTCATGTTCACAACTTGTAGCAGACAATATTTGGTAACTACATTTTCAGCAGCCCTGCCGACACGTGTTTTCTTCTGTGTTTTCAAGGCCACGTCACCATTTAAGATCAAAGAGTAACTGAGAGAACTACTTGTTAAATAGTAGCCAGCGCTCTGAGGGGCGATTCATCTGGGCACCCCAGCAAGTCATGAAAGGAAGGGTATGCATTAAACACAGTGTAGATTGGAGAATCTGACATTAATATTCTGAGAGATTGGGAAGAGATAGTGTCCGATTCATGTTGTGTTGTCTTGGACTTTCCTTACCACAAGTCATGGTGTGGTGTCTTGGCCTTTCCTTTACACAAGTCATGTTTTGTTGTCTTGGACTTTTCATTTACACGAGCCATAATGATTATGGAAACCAAGAAAAACTGAAAATATGGAAAAATAACACCACAAGAGAGAATGTGCCGTCAAAGGCAAATTTCATCCATAAGACAGACTTTGCGTCTCTATCAGATCCTACAAATGAAGCTCCTCTTGAAAACAACCCAATTGGAACAGAATGGAATAAAATGGGACCTATTCTATCAAACATCAACGCTAACCCTAGAGGCATTAAATTATCAATCGAACAAGATGGACATTCAGATTGATCTCCTCACAATGATGGCAACAGCAGTTGCAGGGATAGATAACAAACTTGCGCAGCTTAACAATCTGATAACCAGAGTCCAAAAGGATAAACAAAAAACAAACATGGAATGTATCTGCTCCCCCCTATTGGAGAAACTTGCAGCAATACCGGAGGTCTTGCATACTATAATAGAGGACACAAAAAATGCTCTAAAGAAAGAAACTGGACAGGAAGTGGGTACAAGGAAATATAAAGGTAGGGATATAGTCAATATGGAGGATGATGAAACCACCTCTAAAACGAACAAAGAAGAAAAAGTAATAGTGAGGTTATCAGAGGACAATGAAGAAACACAAGATGTAAGTGACCTTTTTTCTGAAATCAACCAAAGGAATGCAATGCACGAAGAAGATATAAATACAGTAGGAATAGGAGAAAATGATTGTAAGACACAAGATTCATACGGTTATACTATGTCAAAAAGGCAAAAGAAAAAACTACGCAAAGCAAGGAAAAATCAAAAGTCTAGCCAACAGAAAAACGAGGAAACAATAAAGTCTAGTCAGCAGGCACATGAGGAAACAATAAAATCTAATGGTATAACAAAAAATAAAGTATGGCAACAAGAAGAACCAAGTAAGGAAAGAAAAAGTTCTCCTCTGTCCATCAAGGAGCCTAAGAAAGTATTCTCAATTTTCACACAAAAACCATTGCAGGAACAACTGTTACATAATGTGGATAAAAATGGACAAAATGAAATAAAATTAAATGAGATGGCTAGAACGAACCCTCCAGTTAAAAAACAAAATAGAATGGAGAAAGTTGAAGCCCAGGTGAACGATTCTAAACAGGGTCATAGGAATGGAATGCCTCAGTCACTAAAAACAATGAGTAAATCCAGCGATCAACAAGACGGGCTTTTCAATGGAAACACAGAGCTATGTCTGAGGGAAATCAAGAACAACGTACCTAGATGGAACTCAGAAGCTATAGTAGAGCATAAAATTAAATCTCCGCATTGGGATCAATTAGTAATTGAGAAACGAGAAGGAGAAAAAACAATTAGATATAAAAAAATATCAAATAACGGAAAAACCATGTAAAGAAAATCAAGTAGTTGCTGAGAATATTCAACTGATATTCAACCCTGAATATGAATCCAGAGGCAGATACGATATATTGAATAGAGGGAACATCCTCAGATTATTCAAATCAATCCCAGCATTAATCAATATCAAGAACGATGACATCAATTCCATCGAATTTATTGCTGATAAAAACAGCTCCCAAGAAATGACACTGGTCACGGTTAATTCAATGCGAATAGTGGAGCAAATCTTAAAAGAAATTCCGACATTTAAGGCCTGGGGGATAGTTATTACAAAGCAGGCCCCGAAAGTGTACCCAATTCCATTCATTAAAGAGGCAAATCTGGTTCAAACAGAGCAAATTACCAAACAAAAAGGAACTGTACTTAGGAATGCTCGGGGGAGATCCATTAGTTCATCAGGAGTGGCACCGCCACCTTCCACAAATGAAATTACATCAGGAATAAACGAAAAATGGATTGTGCAGGCTCTGCATAACAATAATGAACAATGAAGGATTAAAAATCCCATCTCCGAACCAAAAGCAAATGAGTTCAGAATGTGTTCATGGAACATAAATGGAGTAGGGCCCAAACTATCCAACGCACATATAAGGTGTATACCCATACCATGTCAAATATTATTTCTACAAGAAACTTGGGAACCCCAACCGTTTGCACTGAATGGTTATGTAGGTTACTATGAAAATGCAAGCAAAAATCACAGATACGGTCGACCAAGAGGGGGGTTAGCAACTTTTGTCTCCTGCAGTCTGCAAGCAGAACATGAAAAAATTGCAACAAATAGTAAAAACATTCTCATAGTAAAATTGAAATACAAAAATACTGAGCAAAAGGATAGGACAATAATTCTGATCAATGTATACATCCAGCCAACAAAAGCAAGCAGAACTGATATATGTGCTTCCATTAATACTATACTGTTGGAACAAATGCTAAATAATCCTTTAGTAGACTACGTGATGACTGGGGATTTTAATCTGAACCTATTAATACCATTTATAAGGGATGATGTATCACAATCCCAGGACCAACAATGGTCAATACCGCAGCAAGAGCTTCAAGGAGTTACAAGCAACAAGGGGCGAAACCAAATAGGTACGACATTCATCAAGGATATGGAAGCGCTCGGTTTGCGAGTCCTTAATGGTCGATTTAAAGATGATAGACCGCCTGCATACACATATATAGCCCATAATGCAAGCTCCAGGATTGATTATACAATGGTCTGATTGAATATATTTCAAAACATAATCACTTATAGGTTGGTTAAAGTCGAAGACAGTGACCATTGTCAGCAGATAATAACCACCAATATTACAAACAATATTAATCAACAATATTATACTGTGCCAGGATACACTGGAACGATAAACTACAAAGAATTAATTTGGACTAATTTCAATAAGGACAGCATGAACGAAACGGTCAAAAATATTATAAGGAGCTGCTTCATTGAAAATAGGAAGGAGTCAGTAGTTGACCAGTGGGTGGAATTTACTAAAAAACTAGTGAAACCCCAATCCTCGAGTAACCCAAGCAATATGAGGTTGAAGCATGAAGCAGAGGAAAAAGACTCATATATGGTCTTCCATATACAATAACAAAGCTAAAAAGAGCAAGGAATAGGATAAGAAGACAACTAAATTCCACAACGACAAGTGAAGAGACCCTGACTAACTTAAAAACATTGAACCAGCACCTAAAAAAACTTATACGGAATGAGAAATATCAAGCAAAACAGGAATTATGGTCCAAACTATTGCATGCAAGTAAGCAGGCTAATGCGAGAGAATTCTGGAAAATTATAAACAAACTAGTACGGGAAAACAAATTGGTTGTTTCAACAACATTAACAGAACAAGAATGGGTAATGTTCCTAGAAAAACATCTAAACAACAACGGTGCAGCAAAAATCACTGTGAGCATGCAAAACAGTTGTACAGCTAGCGACGAAATGCAAGAACAATTTGTAATTTCTAAAGTGCACTTAATAAAATTAATTAAGAAGCAGAAAGATGGGGCGCCAGGCCCTAATGGGATACCATTTGCCCTATACAAAGAAAATCCTGACTTTTGGTCGATGTACTTGGTAAAAGTGTTCAAAGAAGTGATAGAGACGGGAAAAATCCCTGATTCCTTTCGAGGATCTCTAATCTCACCTATATATATATAAAAGGTAATTGGTCTCTTGCTGAGAACTATAGACTTATTACCTTACAAGACACAGATGCCAAACTGTTTGCTGGAGTACTCTTAAACAAACTAAATGAATGGGTAACAGAAAATAATATGTTGCCAATGAATCAAACTGGCTTCATTAAAGGGCTTGGAACAACGACAAACATCATGGCATTAGCACTAACGATTGAAAAATCACTGAGGATAAAACTGCCATTATATTTATGTTTTGTTGATTTTAAGTCTGCTTTTGACTATGTGCAAAGAAACTTATTGTGGAACAAACTTCTGGAAAAAAGCATCCCAGCTGTGCTATTAAATCTTATACAATTGCTCCACAACAAAACCTGGGTAAGAGTAAGGATGGGGGATGGTCAATCATTAACAAAGGAAATTCCTGCTCTTGAAGGGCTGAAACAGGGATGTGTACTGGCCTCCCTCCTTTTTAATCTATTTTTAGGAGACTTATCAGTCAACCTGGATGACCTCAATGCACATCCTCCTAAGCTGGGGGATAAGCTGATATCCAACTTGATGTATGCGGACGATGCGATCTTACTAAGTCACACTAAAATAGGTCTCCAGCGCTTAATCAACAGAACACTTTTGTATGCAAATGAAAATGGAATGGTTATTAATGAAACGAAAACAAAAATCATGGTGGTGTCCAGGAACAAAAATGTGAGACAAAAAAATAAATGGTTCATGGGAAACAATCAACTTGAACAAATAGAGGTGTACAAGTACCTGGGAGTACTGTTTGACCAGAAGGGAACTTATCTCCTTCAGAAACAGGACATCCAAAGGAAAGCCAACCAACTAACAGCAGCATTTAAGATAGCACAAAATTCCCTTGGGAATTTAACTAATGGGCCACTGTTGAAAATCATAGGAGCTAAATTGCTCCCAACTATTAAGGTACTTTCTAGAGTATATAGATCTCTCTTCCACCTCCCAAACAATGCTTCGCCAGCACAAACGAGACTGGAATTTGGTTTGAACAATCAAGAGTTAGCAAGAAAAGGTCAGTTTATTAAAATGTGGACAGGTTTTAGAATGACCATGACAATCAAATTTCATAAATACTCTGGCAAGAAGTAAAAAACAACAAAAAATCACTTGCTTGGAGATATCTTCACGAGGCATTAGAAGAGTTCTCGCTGATGCCTATATGGAACAATATGATAAACAATGGATCATTTAAAAAAAATAGTGAATCGAACAACCAACTACCTATCACTTTTACATGACAAAAACGTGCTGGCAAAAAGAAAACACTTGTGGACAGTAATAAATGGATATGAAAAAAAGAAAGTACAAGAATACCTGGAGATACCATGGACCGAAAGAAGTAAACAATGGTTTATGAACGCAAGATTTGGAATTCTGCCAGGCCTTAGTCATGCTCTGCCATGGAAAAAAACGAACTCCAGTCTATTGTGCAGACTTTGCAAAGGTGGAGAAGAAAATATTGTCCACCTCCTATGTATCTGTCCTGGACTACGTAGGGAAAGATGTGCATTACTCAAACCTCACCGCAATCTCCGGGGTATAAGAACATGCAGGCAGGCACTGAAAATTTGTCTTCATCCAAATGATATAGTCATGAACGTTGCCTTTGTAAAATTTTTAAAGATAATAACTACTGAACTAGAAAAATAGATGAGGAAATTTTTTTTTAAATAAAAAATAAATACATAAATAAACAAATAAATAATTTTTACATTTTAATAATGTTTTTAAGATCTAAGCATCTCTACTTTAAGGACAAAATTGTCTATTTTTTTGTTTGTTTTTTGTTTTTACTGTATTGTACTATATAAATTGAAAATGATTGTGTATTGGAAATATTGTAAGATTTTAAATAATCAAACAATAAAGAATTTACTTACAATTCATGTTGTGGTGTCTTGGCTTTCCTTTACATGAGTCATGTTGTGTTTTCTTGATCTTCCTTTTACACAATTCATGTTGCGATGTCTTGGCTTTCCTTTACTCAAGTCATGTGGTGTTTTGGCTTTCCTTTACACAAGTCATGTAGTGGTGTCTTGGCTTTCCTTTACTCAAGTCATATTGTAGTGTTTTGGCTTTCCTTTACACAAGTCATGTTGTGGTGTCTTGGCTTTCCTTTACTCAAGTCATGTTGTGGTGTTTTGGCTTTCCTTTACAGAAGTCATGTTGCGATGTCTTGGCTTTCCTTTACTCAAGTCATGTTGTGGTGTTTTGGCTTTCCTTTACACAAGTCATGTTGTGGTGTCTTGGCTTTCCTTTACTCAAGTCATATTGTGGTGTTTTGGCTTTCCTTTACACAATCATGTTGTGGTGTCTTGATCTTTCCGTTCAAGGAGTCAAAGAGAGTGAGAGAACAGAGTAAGGCTTTAAGAAAGTCTGTTTATTCTGTGTTCTGTAAACTCAAATCAGCACGGCCTTTCCTCTTCTATTGTACTTAACGCTGACATTACCAATGATTTATCTGAACTTTGTCCATATTATAAGAAAGTTACGTTTACCCAGAAAGCCTGTCTCTGTTTTGCATACAATCAAAGGTTCATATTCTGAACTTTTGACTAAAACCGTGCATGAAAATAAAGACAAATCAAAAATAGAGCTGAGCCCAGAACTTCAATAAATAGTGGACATTGATAGCTAAGCGGATTACACATTTTGGCTCACACCCTACCTGTAAAAGAGTATGTATTCTTGTGATATATATACCTGTTTTGCTACACTGTTTCTTTGCCCGGGTGAACCTCAGTGGTCTGGGGTGCAGGCTTCAAACCTGTAGCTGTCTAGCGACAGAGTGGTTAAATTCCACCTTCTGGGCGAGGCAGCTTTTGTGATGGGCTGCCCATTGTCAGGGTAACTAATACATGTTTTTTGTCAATTCTGTTCATGTTCACAACTTGTAGCAGACAATATTTGGTAACTACATTTTAAGCAGCCCTGCCGACACGTGTTTTCTTCTGTGTTTTCAAGGCCACGTCACCATTTAAGATCAAAGAGTAACAGACAGGATTACTTGTTAAATAGTAGCCAGTGCTCTGAGGGGCGAATCATCTGGGCACCCCAGCAAGTCATGAAAGGAAGGGTATGCATTAAACAGTGTAGAATGGAGAATCTGACATTAATAATCTAAGAGATTGAGAAGAGATAGTGTCCGATACTAATGAAATGAAGGCAGTGATGTTCATCAATGGAATGAGGGTATCACATTTGACAATATCAAAGTAAATGGTCATTTATCTGCTCCCGTAGATGCCCCCGGTACTGAGGAAGGAACACTGAACCCCATCCTCAGTCCACGGAGTAGGCTTTTTGTGGGCACTTTACTTCTTTGTTGCAGACTTTGCTCGCAGATCTTGGAGTCTCACAGTCTTTCTGTGCACCCAATATAAACAAATGAATAAATAAGTACATGAATGCATATGTATAATTAAGCATGCAAAATGAGTTTGCCTCTAGGCTATCCCATTTTTGGGGCCAGATAATGGACCCTGAGGCGGATGTATGACGTTACAACGCATACTTTTACAACGCCTACCTTTACAACGCGGTTTTAACCACGCATACCATTACAACGCATAGCGCTTTGGGGTGCTGGATAGTGAATAGTTTAATTTACTATTCCAACTCCAGTCCCCGTGGATAGTAGGGAAGGTTATTGGATAGTAAATTAACCTATTCCCTATCCTAGAGCGCTCCCCAGAGCAATGCGTTGTAATAGTTTGCTTTGTAAATGTTGCGTTGTGATGGTAGGTCGTTGTAAAAGTTTTGTTGTAAAGGTTGTATACCCCCTGAGGCACAACAACATAAAGCGATATCCTCAGGGTTATACCATTCCATCACATTTGGAAACTAGGATTAAAAAGTCATTTTGTACAACAAAAAATCTAACATCCTTACCTCGTCCTCTCATCTGGAGTGATCCAGCAGAGCAAAAAATATGTTGCAGCATAACCTGATTAATAGAGTGTTTTAAATCTTCTGATCGCCTCTGCCCTCCTCCACTGCTGGGGTGCCACCCTTTTCCCCTTTCCCCCCGAGTTCAATCAGAGGTCACAGAGCCCGGCTGTCACTGCATAGAGGCGCTCTGCTCAGCATCCTCAACCTTGTTCCCACATCAGCACGTGGCCTGTTCCTAGTCTGTTGCACCTGCACCCCCCAGTTCACACCACTGCCGAGTGACTGACAGTTTTATCAGAGTAATCCAGGTCACCAAGAATGCAATGTTTAAGTCCCACACTTTTCATTTACAAAGCACTAGTGTTCGCAGGTGTCTTACTACAATTGAAGTGACTCGGAACTACAATTCCCAGAATGTATTAGGTTATTCAAATAAAATACAGGACAAGAGTGTTGCATGTTTGATACCATGAAATCACCAGGTAACTCTTCCTTACATAGCTGACCATTTACATAAAGGTCAGCCTATGGTCTCTGCAAGTAATTCTGCCTAGGGCGAGAAGGCTTCGAGAGGCACAGCCAAGAGGAACGGTTACCAGGAGGAACTACTACAAATCCTCCAAGAAAAGGCAAATATAGCAAACCTAAAACTGATGACTGATGTAGAAACGGGTATGTCAAGAAACGTTTAGATTTATTAATAAATACACCTACACCTCAGCTTCACTTGTCTTTACAATTAGCACATGTCGGGGTTGTGGTGTCTTGGACTTTCCTTTACACAAGTCATGTTGTGGTGTCTTGGGGTTTTCTTTCCACAAGTCGTTTTGAAGTGTCTAGGAATTTCCTTTCCATGAGTCATGTTGTGGTGTCTTGGACTTTCCTTTCCATGAGTCATGTTGTGGTGTCTTGGCTTTCCTTTACACAAGTCATGTTGTGGTGTCTTCTACTTTCCTTTACACAAGACATTTTGTGGTTTCTTGGCTTTCCTTTACACGAGTCATGTTGTGGTGCCATGGCTTTCCTTTACACAAGTCATGTTGTGGTGCCTTGGCTTGCCTTTTCCTGAGTCACGTTGTGGTGTCTTTGCTTTCCTTTACACTAGTCATGTTGTGGTGTCTTGACTTTCCTTTACACAAGTCATGTTGTGGTGTCTTGGCTTTCCTTTATACAAGTCATGTTGTCTTGTCTTGAAATATCCTTTACACAAGTCATGTTATGGGGTCTTGATTTTTCCTTTACAGCATTCATGTTGTGTTGTCTTGGACTTTCCTTACCACAAGTCATGGTGTGGTGTCTTGGCCTTTCCTTTACACGAGTCATGTTTTTTTGTCTTGGACTTTTCATTTACACGAGCCATGTAGTGGTGTCTTCAGCTTTCCATGAGTTATGTTGTGGTATCTTTGACTTTCCATTTACACAACTCATGTTGTGGTGTCTTGGCTTTCCTTTACATGAGTCATGTTGTGTTTTCTTGATCTTCCTTTTACACAATTCATGTTGTGGTGTCTTGGCGTTTGTTTACACAATTCATGTTGTGGTGTCTTGGCTTTCTTTTACACAATTCATGTTGTGGTGCCTTGGGCTTTCCTTTACACAAGTCATGTTGCGATGTCTTGGCTTTCCTTTACTCAAGTCATGTTGTGGTGTTTTGGCTTTCCTTTACACAAGTCATGTAGTGGTGTCTTGGCTTTCCTTTACTCAAGTCATATTGTAGTGTTTTGGCTTTCCTTTACACAAGTCACATTGTGGTGTCTTGGCTTTCGTTTACACAAGTCATGTTGTCTTGTCTTGAAATATCCTTTACACAAGTCATGTTATGGGGTCTTGATCTTTCCTTTACAGAATTCATGTTGTGTTGTCTTGGACTTTCCTTACCACAAGTCATGGTGTGGTGTCTTGGCCTTCCCTTTACACGAGTCATGTTTGGTTGTCTTGGACTTTTCATTTACACGAGCCATGTTGTGGTGTCTTCAGTTTTCCATTAGTTATGTTGTGGTATCTTTGACTTTCCATTTACACAACTCATGTTGTGGTGTCTTGGCTTTCCTTTACATGAGTCATGTTGTGTTTTCTTGATCTTCCTTTTACACAATTCATGTTGTGGTGTCTTGGCGTTTGTTTACACAATTCATGTTGTGGTGTCTTGGCTTTCTTTTACACAATTCATGTTGTGGTGCCTTGGGCTTTCCTTTACACAAGTCATGTTGCGATGTCTTGGCTTTCCTTTACTCAAGTCATGTTGTGGTGTTTTGGCTTTCCTTTACACAAGTCATGTAGTGGTGTCTTGGCTTTCCTTTACTCAAGTCATATTGTAGTGTTTTGGCTTTCCTTTACACAAGTCACATTGTGGTGTCTTGGCTTTCGTTTACACAAGTCATGTTGTCTTGTCTTGAAATATCCTTTACACAAGTCATGTTATGGGGTCTTGATCTTTCCTTTACAGAATTCATGTTGTGTTGTCTTGGACTTTCCTTACCACAAGTCATGGTGTGGTGTCTTGGCCTTCCCTTTACACGAGTCATGTTTGGTTGTCTTGGACTTTTCATTTACACGAGCCATGTTGTGGTGTCTTCAGTTTTCCATTAGTTATGTTGTGGTATCTTGGACTTTCCTTTACACAATTCATGTTGTGGTGTCTTGGCTTTCCTTTACATGAGTCATGTTGTGCTTTCTTGATCTTCCTTTTACACAATTCATGTTGTGGTGTCTTGGCTTTCGTTTACACAATTCATGTTGTGGTGTCTTGGCTTTCCTTTACTCAAGTCATGTTGTGGTGTTTTGGATTTCCTTTACACAAGTCAAGTTGTGGTGTCTTGGCTTTCCTTTACTCAAGTCATGTTGTAGTGTTTTGGCTTTCCTTTACACAAGTCATGTTGTGGTGTCTTGGCTTTCCTTTACTCAAGTCATGTTGTGGTGTTTTGGCTTTCCTTTACACAAGTCATGTTGCGATGTCTTGGCTTTCCTTTACTCAAGTCATGTTGTGGTGTTTTGGCTTTCCTTTACACAACTCATGTTGTGGTGTCTTGGCTTTCCATTACTCAAGTCATATTGTGGTGTTCTGGCTTTCCTTTACACAATCATGTTGTTGTGTCTTGCTCTTTCCATTCAAGGAGTCAGAGAGAGTGAGAGAACAGAGTAAGGCTTTAAGAATGTCTGTTTATTCTGTGTTCTGTAAACTCAAATCAGCACGGCCTTTCCTCTTCTATTGTGGTTAACGCTGACATTAC
The DNA here is from genome assembly GCF_964261635.1 of Lissotriton helveticus. Lineage (NCBI taxonomy): Eukaryota > Metazoa > Chordata > Amphibia > Caudata > Salamandridae > Lissotriton > Lissotriton helveticus. The sequence continues at coordinate 1,921,677,782 of NC_136065.1, forward strand.
CAATGATTTATCTGAACTTTGTCCACATTATAAGAAAGTCTCGTTTACCCAGAAAGCCTGTCTCTGTTTTGCATACAATCAAAGGTTTATATTCTGAACTTTTGACTAAAACGGTGCATGAAAATAAAGACAAATCAAAAATAGAGCTGAGCCCAGAACTTCAATAAATACTGGACATTGATAGCTAGGCGGATTACACATTTTTGCTCACACTCTACCTGTAAAAGAGTATGTATTCTTGTGTTATATATACCTGCTTTGCCACACTGTTTCTTTGCCACGTTTACCAGAAAGCCTGTCTCTGTTTTGCATACAATCAAAGGTTCATAATCTGAACTTTTGACTAAAACAGTGCATGAAAATAAAGACAAATCAAAAATAGAGCTGAGCCCAGAACTTCAATAAAATAGTGGACATTGATAGCTAGGCGGATTACACATTTTGGCTCACACCCTACCTGTAAAAGAGTATGTATTCTTGTGATATATATACCTGTTTTCTACACTGTTTCTTTGCCCGGATGAACCTCAGTGGTCTGGGGTGCAGGCTTCAAACCTGTAGCTATCTAGCGACAGAGTGGTTCAATTCCACCTTCTGGGCGAGGCAGCTTTTGTGATGGGCTGCCCATTGTCAGGGTAACTAATACATGTTTTTTTGTCAATTCTGTTCATGTTCACAACTTGTAGCAGACAATATTTGGTAACTACATTTTAAGCAGCCCTGCCGACACGTGTTTTCTTCTGTGTTTTCAAGGCCACGTCACCATTTAAGATCAAAGAGTAACAGAGAGGATTACTTGTTAAATAGTAGCCAGTGCTCTGAGGGGCGAATCATCTGGGAACCCCAGCAAGTCATGAAAGGAAGGGTATGCATTAAACAGTGTAGCTTGGAGAATCTGACATTAATAATCTAAGAGATTGAGAAGAGATAGTGTCCGATACTAATGAAATGAAGGCAGTGATGTTCATCAATGGAATGAGGGTATCACATTTGACAATATCAAAGTAAATGGTCATCTATCTGCTCCCGTAGATGCCCCTGGTACTGAGGAAGGAACACTGAACCCCATCCTCAGTCCACGGAGTAGGCTTTTTGTGGGCACTTTACTTCTTTGTTGCAGACTTTGTTCGCAGATCTTGGAGTCTCACAGTCTTTCTGTGCACCCAATATAAACAAATGAATAAATAAGTACATGAATGCATATGTATAATGAAGCATGCAAAATGAGTTTGCCTCTAGGCTATCCCATTTTTGGGGCCAGATAATGGACCCTGAGGCGGATGTATGATGTTACAACGCATACTTTTACAACGCCTACCTTTACAACGCGGTTTTTACCACACATACCATTACAACGCATAGCGCTTTGGGGTGCTGGATAGTGAACAGTTTAATTTACTATTCCAACTCCAGTCCCCGTGGATAGTAGGGAAGGTTATTGGATAGTAAATTAACCTATTTCCTATCCTAGAGCACTCCCCAGAGCAATGCGTTGTAATAGTTTGCGTTGTAAATGTTGCGTTGTGATGGTAGGTCGTTGTAAAAGTTTTGTTGTAAAGGTTGTATACCCCCTGAGGCACAACAACATAAAGCGATATCCTCAGGGTTATACCATTCCATCACATTTGGAAACTAGGATTAAAAAGTCATTTTGTACAACAAAAAATCTAACATCCTTACCTCGTCCTCTCATCTGGAGTGATCCAGCGAAGCAAAAAATATGTTGCAGCATAACCTGATTAATAGAGTGTTTTAAATCTTCTGACCGCCTCTGCCCTCCTCCACTGCTGGGGTGCCACCCTTTTCCCCTTTCCCCCCGAGTTCAATCAGAGGTCACAGAGCCCGGCTGTCACTGCATAGAGGCGCTCTGCTCAGCATCCTCAACCTTGTTCCCACATCAGCACGTGGCCTGTTCGTAGTCCATTGTACCTGCACCCCCAGTTCACACCACTGTCGAGTGACTGACAGTTTTATCAGAGTAATCCAGGTCACCAAGAATGCAATGTTTAAGTCCCACACTTTACATTTACAAAGCACTAGTGTTCGCAGGTGTCTTACTACAATTGAAGTGACTCGGAACTACAATTCCCAGAATGTATTAGGTTATTCAAATAAAATACAGGACAAGAGTGTTGCATGTTTGATACCATGAAATCACCAGGTAACTCTTCCTTACATAGCTGACCATTTACATAAAGGTCAGCCTATGGTCTCTGCAAGTAATTCTGCCTAGGGCAAGAAGGCTTCAAGAGGCACAGCCAAGAGGAACGGTTAACAGGAGGAACTACTACAAATCCTCCAAGAAAAGGCAAATACAGCAAACCTAAAACTGAAGACTGATGTAGAAACGGGTATGTCAAGAAACTTTTAGATTTATTAATAAATACACCTACACATCAGCTTCACTTGTCTTTACAATTAGCACATGTCGGGTTGTGGTGTCTTGGACTTTCCTTTACACAAGTCATGTTGTGGTGTCTTGGGCTTTTCTTTCCACAAGTCGTTTTGAGGTGTCTTGGCTTTCCTTTACACAAGTCATGTTGTGGTGTCTTCTACTTTCCTTTACACAAGACATTTTGTGGTTTCTTGGCTTTCCTTTACACGAATCATGTTGTGGTGCCATGGCTTTCCTTTACACAACTCATGTTGTGGTGCCTTGGCTTGCCTTTTCATGAGTCACATTGTGGTGTCTTGGCTTTCCTCTACACTAGTCATGTTGTGGTGTCTTGACTTTCCTTTACACAAGTCATGTTGTGGTGTCTTGGCTTTCCTTTATACAAGTCATGTTGTCTTGTCTTGAAATATCCTTTACACAAGTCATGTTATGGGGTTTTGATCTTTCCTTTACAGCATTCATGTTGTGTTGTCTTGGACTTTCCTTACCACAAGTCATGGTGTGGTGTCTTGGCCTTTCCTTTACACGAGTCATGTTTTGTTGTCTTGGACTGTTCATTTACACGAGCCATGTTGTGGTGTCTTCAGCTTTCCATGAGTTATGTTGTGGTATCTTGGACTTTCCATTTACACAATTCATGTTGTGGTGTCTTGGCTTTCCTTTACATGAGTCATGTTGTGTTTTCTTGATCTTCCTTTTACACAATTCATGTTGTGGTGTCTTGGCTTTCGTTTACACAATTCATGTTGTGGTGTCTTGGCTTTCTTCTACACAATTCATGTTGTGGTGCCTTGGGCTTTCCTTTACACAAGTCATGTTGCGATGTCTTGGCTTTCCTTTACTCACGTCATGTTGTGGTGTTTTGGCTTTCCTTTACACAAGTCATGTAGCGGTGTCTTGGCTTTCCTTTACTCAAGTCATGTTGTGGTGTTTTGGCTTTCCTTTACAGAAGTCATGTTGCGATGTCTTGGCTTTCCTTTACTCAAGGCACGTTGTGGTGTTTTGGCTTTCCTTTACACAAGTCATGTTGTGGTGTCTTGGCTTTCCTTTACTCAAGTCATATTGTGGTGTTTTGTCTTTCCTTTACACAATCATGTTGTGGTGTCTTGATCTTTCCGTTCAAGGAGTCAGAGAGAGTGAAAGAACAGAGTAAAGCTTTAAGAATGTCTGTTTATTCTGTGTTCTGTAAACTCAAATCAGCACGGCCTTTCCTCTTCTATTGTAGTTAACGCTGACATTACCAATGATTTATCTGAACTTTGTCCATATTATAAGAAAGTTACGTTTACCCAGAAAGCCTGTCTCTGTTTTGCATACAATCAAAGGTTCATATTCTGAACTTTTGACTAAAACAGTGCATGAAAATAAAGACAAATCAAAAATAGAGCTGAGCCCTGAACTTCAATAAATAGTGGTCATTGATAGCTAAGCGGATTACACATTTTGGCTCACACCCTACCTGTAAAAGAGTATGTATTCTTGTGATATATATTAAGCATGGGCGGATTTTGCGGATTCGCAATCCGCGAATTTGCGTATTTGCGTATTTGCGGATTGCGAAAATCCGAAAATTCCGCGAATTCTCGCGGATTTGCATATTTTTTGGGGGGGTGTGTTCGCACGGGTTTCTGCAAGTTCGCGAGGGTTTTGTACAATTTCGCAAATTGCAAACTTACTTGTCGGGTCGCCAGTTTTGCGAACTTGTTGTTTCTACGTGCCCAGCCTGTTTGCAAGGCTTTCTTCATCACTGCCACCCTCTGTCACCACTGGCACTCTCTTTGGTCACCCATGCCACCCTCTGGCTCACCCATGTCACCCTCTGTGTCATCACAGCACCCTCTGGTTCACCAGTGTACATTATTGGGGCAAAGCAAAGCACTGCCATCCTCTGTCAACACTGGCACTCTGGTTCACCCATGCCACCCTCTGGCTGGCACACCCATGCCACCCTCGGTGTCATCACAACACCCTCTGATTGACCAGTGAGTGTACATTATTGAGGCAAAGCAAAGCACACCTGCTAAGTGCTTTAAGTTATGCAAACCGCAACACCTGCCCTGCCTCAACTGACATTAATGAAGGCTGGCACCTGCTTGTCTGCTCCCTTTCCTTTTTGTTGCATTGTAAAAAAAATTTAACAGGATGCAATGGCATACTTGTAACTATTCTGTGACTGTCAGAGCAGGGTCACACAATAGTTGCAAGTAGGCAACCGGATTCTGGAGGGCCCCTTCAGGAAGCACTACAGGTAAATGGTTACAAATGATGAGCTCGAACTTTTGCACCTGCTCGTTGGTTTTGCTTTTGCAAAACTCGTTTTTCGGTAATTTCACCCTATTCGCGAGGCGCGGCGTCGTGCGAAATCGATCGTGTAAGCCGCGAACTCGTGCGAGTTACCCCAAGGTTGAGTACGGGCGCCGCCATTTTGTTTGCGTGACGTATTTCCGTTTCCGCCCGCTATGTGTAATCTCGCGCGATGAGCGCCTTGCGAATACAAGTTCGCACGAGTTCGCGAGAGAAATCGCGTGCGAACTTACTTACACGCACGTGTTCGGGCGGCCATCTTGTTTTTCATTCATTCCTATGTGTCTGGGCATGGTGTTTCTATCCTCTGTATATCTCTGCCATCCTTTGCTTGTTTTATTTATTTTTTGATCTATTAAACTTTTTTTCTATCCCTCTTGTTTTCTAGGTCTATATTTTTGTGTTTTAGTCTACTTTTGTTTACTTTTCAACTACTTTTTTAAACTTTTATTTCCTTCTTCTCTACTCTTATTCTTTTTCATTTTATCTCCTTACCTGCCCAGAACATGGTGAAGACAGCAGTCAAGCTGCCCAAGACGGGCACCGCAGCCCGTGCCCGGCTCCCGTGTGGCCGCTTGAGGGCGGAAATGGTGGTGCCCCGGGAGATCTTCAGCCCTGAGGAGGTGGGCTCACTGGTTTATTATGTGCAGCGCCGTCTCCCCAGGACCATCGCGGCAGGATCGCTGCCGGTTACACCAACAGCCAGGAGCGACGGAAGCGGCGGGGGCAGGTGTGCCGGGCCCTTTTTAACATCACGGGGGTCCAGCGCACCTATAATCAGGTGACCCACCGCTGGACCGATATCCTGGACCGGGAGCACGACCTGCTCGACCTGCTGGGAGTGGAGGTCCCCGGGCTTGGTGAGTAGTAGTAGCAATTTTTTCATCACTCGTCACTACTCTGTTTTTTCTCCTGCTCTGTGTGTTATATAATATTGCAAATGTTTGCTTTAACTTTTTTACAAAGAGCAATATTGCTGCTGATTACATTGATAGGAGAGGTAAATTAATATTTCAAAATCTTCTGTGCATTTCAGGTGCACTGCTCTCCTTCTCTGTGGCGGTGCCACTGCTTATTTGTTTTCTATTTTGTGTTCATTTATTTGGGCTGAGTAATGTATGAGTGTACTTTACAGAACTGCGTAATGCTAGACACAAAGGGGCAGATTTACAAGCCCCTTGCGCCACGTTTACGCTGCCTTACCTGACGCACAGCAACGTAAACGTGGCGCATCCCTGCGAGTCATGTACAACGTGATGCATCTAGGGAGATGTGCCACGTTAAGACCTGGGCCTGCGCCACAATGGGAGCGTTCCCACGCAGGGGGGGGGGGAGGGGTGGCGGTCAGGCAGATGTGCGCCTCGCAAAAGTGCCTGTGTGAAATCTACAAGATTTAACGCAGGTACTTCCGCGACGCTGCTACGTCAATTCTTTATGCCTGCTTGCTTGAAGCAGGTGTAAGGACTGATGCGGTATGTTGAGTATTGGGCAGCCCTGAGCATTGCTAGAGTTGCATCGCGCCTGCGACGCGACTCTAGAGATTCACCCCTCTTTCGTCACGAGATGCGTCACGCATCTGCCTACCCTTGCGCCAGGGTTTGCCGCATTGTAATTGCGGCGCATCTGCCGTGACGCAAGGTTAGTTTTGCGTTACGCATTTGTTCTGGTGCACATCTGGAGCTGTCCAGCTCAGAACTCGTAAGTATGCCCCTAAGTGTCAGATTAGCAATTACCTGCGCATCCCTGCAAAGTGTGAGGCACGCCAGCACCACCCATGGTGCGCCGTATTTTCAATGCGGCACGCCATGGTGCCAAAACGTCACCGAAGCGTTACGCATCGGTGCCGTAAAGGCGGCTCATTGATGGAGTTGCGTTGCAACGATGGCGCAGCTCCAGCAATGCTGCGTCAAACCGTAAGTCTGCTTCATGCAGGCGCAGGGTTTCAGTGACGCATCATTGTCCTAAATGACTGATTGAAATTTTATCTATTCCCCATAGCCACTTTTAGCATGCGTTCCTGTGCAGGAACGCCCTCCCTTGCGCTGGAACGCTCCCTTATGGCGCAGGGCTTTAGAATGGGATGCATCTCCCATATGCGTCACGTTGTTAATATACGCCACACCATGGCGCCTCTCTTGTTGTGGCGCTGCGTCACAAAAGTGACGCAAGAACGGAGCAAAAGAGCTGCAAGGGGCTTGTAAATCTGCCCCTAGAGTAGAGGCTCAGGTGCAGTCCTTCCTTTGTAGCCCTCTTTTTGGCTGAAATAGTTGGTTCTTGTTCTTTCTAAATGTTTGATTTGGTTGACAAGGACATCGACAAGCAGCAAGCATCAATTTTTTCTGTTCTTTCTTTCATGTTGTACGTCAGGTCCGCCCAGGGGCAAGCGGACAGAAACAGTGGATGCAGTGGCTCCAAATGAGGAGGATGCAGGCCAGGGCGGCGAGTGCTCCTTTGCTGGCCCCAGTAAGTTTTCATTTAAATATAGAGGACCTATTGTTGTCCAAGCGTTCCTAATTTAATTTTTTCGAAACAGTGTTTAGATAGGAGCAAAATCAATAATACTACTGTTGCAGGGACAATTCTCCACAAACCAAACTATGGACACCAAAGACCAGAGTTATAATATTTCAGAGTGGTGTGTTTGGCACACTGTATAAACCTGGTAGTGTCAGCGGCACGGACTCCTCCTTGCAAAAATTACAAAACCTTTCGCTCAGTCACTCTAGTCTGGAGGACCAAAAACCACAGAGTCTATTCAAGTTTAAAAGCTTTATTAAAAGTAAAAGTAAACACATATATTAAAATAAAGTTAGCTGGAAAAGGAAAAGTGCTTGGTGCTGAGTTGATGAGTAATGGAACACATTTCTTGTGGTCGAGCCGAGCTTTCACCTGGTTTAGTTGATGTTGCTCTTGTCCGTAGAAGTCCAGCGTCTGTCTGTTCAGAGAAAAATGATGTGTGCTAAAATTAAGCAAGCATTCATCAATTGTGACAAAAAAAAGCAGCAAGACAACAGCCTTCCCTGGAAGGAGGGACATTTTTACTTTAGACTAGAGTAGACAGTCAATTATTTTTTCTGTTGTTTTCAAATTTCTTCATTCCTAAACCAAATACTAGTGAGTGGTGTAATCTAACAGTCTTAAATATATTTTTTAGGTGGAACATCTGGTGGCGGGGCCAGCTCGGACGTGATCGTGATCGACTCCGAGTCTGAGGACTACTCTGTGGAGGATGCGGCACCAGAGGACAATCAGACTGTGAGGAAGCAGGCAGTGGTGGTGGCGAGTACAGGTAAGCTGGATCATGGTACTATCTGACTCTTAGATAGCATATGATGTGTATCCAGTGCTGGCCCAGTGACAAATTACAATATGGTAATTACAGCAGGCTGGGACCGACAGACAGATAGAGGCAGAGAGAGAGGAAGACAGAAGGAGAGAGAGAGAGAGGGAGGGAGCCAGAGGGAGGGTGAGGGAGGGAGACAGAGAGAGAGAGACAGCGAGGTAGAGGGAGACACAGGGAGACAGAAAGAGGGAGACAGAGAGAGAGAGAGAGAGAGGGAAACAGACATATCGCCTGGGCCTGGTGCAGATGATACGGTTGCTGGTGTGGTTAACGGCTCAGAGGAAAAGTCACTCACTTCTGCCAGATCTCTTTCATATGAAAGAGCACCAAACCATAAGCGCCCCACCTTGCCCCTCCATGCAGACGCCCATGATACTGGCCAGAATAGATTTGTACTGCGCTGGCTAGTTGCTAGTTGTACTGTGACACAACTTCCTGCTGAATCATTTTGTGTTAATCATATTTTTAAAGAGCATTCGTTACAGATTATGTCTTTCTTTCTTCATATAGTTGGTAATACTAAAACTGCAAAACCGAGCAGGAGTATGCTGGCTGTACTGGCCCGGCAACGGAGGCTGGATGCCACTGTTGCGCAATATCGCCGGCTGGTGGAAATGGAGGGGGACGACACGCACTCAAGTGCATCAAATGTAACATCTTCTGCATCCTCCTCCGTGACCCCACGTTCTGCCGGTAAGCGCAGTGCTCCAGCCAACCAGAGCCGTGCTGGAAGACGCCACCGCCGAGCAGCAAAGGCTGCACCTCCTCACAGTACTGTAAAGGCTCGCTTGCGCCGTGCACTCCGCAGAGTGTCCAACCTGGAGGCGGAGGTCAAGAAATGGGAAGAGTACAAAAAGGTGATGGAGGGCCTCCGCTTAGATCACGCCATGCTCCGGGAGGAGTACGATGCCCTGGCCCTAAGGCATGATGCCCTGGAGGCCAAAGTGAACAACCTGCATCCGTAGAGTGTCCCTTGCCCCTTTTTTAGAGACTTTTGGGGGGTGGGAATTGGGAGTTGGGTTTTTTGGGGACTTTTGATGGACTATTTATTTGGGGTTAGGGAGGGTCTTGCGGGAGAATATTTTGTTAGGGATATAAATATACTTTTTGAAACTTTATCTGAGCATACCTGTTTTTATTTTTACTACTTTTGAGCCTGGTGGGTGGTGGTTTTGTAGTAAGTTCGTTTTACTGAACACTGTCATCGTGTTGGTTCACGTGTAATAGGCCAAATGTTTTCCAAAGTAAATGCCTGTCACAGAGTTTGTTAATTCAAGAGCCCTAGGACTTTACTGCTAGTACCACTGTCACTCTCTCGCCTCTCCGAATACTCCATTATACTACCTCCCATCCAAACGCTTATCTTACCTGTAATTTGTGTTTGAGGGCTGGCTCCACCTGGAATTCACAGTGTCCTAAGGCGTTCTGCAGCAGGGCCCCAACTGGAGTTTCCCGGCGTGGATTTTCTGCAAAACAAAAGCAATCAACATTAGAAATGTGGCAGCGGTGCTCACACAACCCAAAAACCTAGAAGCCCCACAGACAGCACCCCTGAGACAGGCAAGCGAGCAATAATAACGCCTAAACGTTCACGTGTAATAGGCCAAATGTTTTCCAAAGTAAATGCCTGTCACAGAGTTTGTTAATTCAAGAGCCCTAGGACTTTACTGCTAGTACCACTGTCACTCTCTCGCCTCTCCGAATACTCCATTATACTACCTCCCATCCAAACACTTATCTTACCTGTAATTTGTGTTTGAGGGCTGGCTCCACCTGGAATTCACAGTGTCCTAAGGCGTTCTGCAGCAGGGCCCCAACTGCAGTTTCCCGGCGTGGCTTTTCTGCAAAAGAAAAGCAATCAACATTAGAAATGTGGCAGCGGTGCTCACACACCCCAAAAACCTAGAAGCCCCACAGACAGCACCCCTGAGACAGGCAAGCGAGCAATAATAACGCCTAAACGTTCATGTGTAATAGGCCAAATGTTTTCCAAAGTAAATGCCTGTCACAGAGTTTGTTAATTCAAGAGCCCTAGGACTTTACTGCTAGTACCACTGTCACTCTCTCGCCTCTCCGAATACTCCATTATACTACCTCCCATCCAAACGCTTACCTTACCTGTAATTTGTGTTTGAGGGCTGGCTCCACCTGGAATTCACAGTGTCCTAAGGCGTTAGGGGACTCGTCAACGTAAGTTTCTTCATTGTGCAGAATCCAGGCATCAGCATTATGGGTAATGGATAGGGTGAGTCTGGAGGAGGAGGACTCAGGATAGACGACCAGGACTGAGTTCTTGTCAACTAACTGTTGTGAACCTGAGGAATGCTGCAGCATCAAAATCAATACAGTTCTGTTGATGGGCTTGTTGTTTTATTGGTTGATTACAGTTTTGTTGGGAATGTGATGAAGCACTTGCTAAAGAAAGACAGACACACAGGAATAAAAGTGAATAAGGAGGACTAAATTTACAATTAATGAATGATTGACTCATTTTCAGAACTCGCTGTCAGGGAAGCAGAACTTGTCCTCATACCCTGCTAAATCATCAGTCGGGGTTACTTCTGGTAACTGAGGAGAACTTTCCTCAGGTAGGTCGGTGTCCTCTTCTTCCTGCGTGGATTCTCGTACTCTGTAATCTGGTGGTATGAAGTGCTGGTTCATCTTTATCAAGGTGAGCCGCTCCACATTTGCGGGCAAGAGGCGGGACCTTTTGGAAGTCACAATGCCACCAGCAGAACTAAAAACACGTTCTGAGGACACGCTTGCGAGTGGGCAAGACAAGTAATTGATAGCCAGGTTGGTGAGCTCTCGCCATATTTTTCTTTTCCCATGCCAATACGCCAATGGGTCCTCAGTAATATTGACCTCTGTTGAGTCATCCAGATAGGCCTGCACCATTGAAAGAATGTCCTCCCGGATTCCTGTACTTTGCACTTCTGTGTCCTTTCTAGGACAAGGAAACCCTAGCTGAGTTATCCAACCCGCTTCAGACATATCGCCTGGGCCTGGTGCAGATGATACGGTTGCTGGTGTGGTTAACGGCTCAGAGGAAAAGACACTCACTTCTGCCACAGGCACATATGCAGAAGTGCTTTTTTGGGACACCTGATGGCCTGCTGATTCACTAGTAGTACTGTCTTCTCCTACAGTTTCCTTCCGCTCTCTTTCAAAACGAATGGCTGACTGAGCTAGCCAACCTTTGTACTCTGTAACATCCGATGTTTCAAAAGGAATTATTACTTTGCCAAACAATGGCTTTTTGTAACGTGGATCCAGAATAGTAGCACAAATGTAGTGCTGTTGTTTCTTGATTTTTACAAGCCGTTCATTGCTAACTAGGCGTTGTAATAATCTCTGCGCCAACTCATGTGCTTCGTTCTTTCCAACGTCCTTTAATTGTGAAGACACCACCTTGACTTGGTGCTCGAGCTTCAGCAACAATGGGATAGCTTTGCTCAAAGAACAGTCCTCCCTGCTGACGTCACGCGTGAAGACCTCAAAAGGACGAAGCATGTCTGTCAGGCTTTTAACTAGCTGCCATTGCTCCACCGCTAGCATCATTTCTGTCGTATCACCACCCAGGTTGTAGAAATACTCATTGACTACTGGAAACAGCTCATGCAGACGCTCAAGCATGTAGAAGGTTGAGTTCCAACGTGTTGCCACCTCCTGGATAAGTGCTTTCACTGGCATTCTACGTTCATTTTGCTTGCGCCTCAGCTCCTTCCGGGCCTTAAAAGAATGGTTGAAATGTGTGCATATTCTTCTGCAGATGGTCAGTGTTTTGTCGACTGCAAGTTCTTTTTTCAAAAAATTTTGCACAACAAGGTTGATACAGTGCGCCAAACACGGCACTCTGAAATAGAAACCGTCCTCCATGGCCCTAACTACATTGCTGCCATTATCTGTAGAAACATAACCAACCTTGCAATTTCTTGGGGGCAGCCATTGCGAGACCTTTTTGTTAAAGTCAGCCAAAATGTTGACTGCAGTATGACTTTTCTCCATGCCAAACATGGCTAATGTTGCATGTTTACGAGCACCCTTAAAAATCTCGACCAAGTCACCACCTGCATTTATCTGTTTTATAACCCCTGAAAAAGAGACCCAGTGTGCAGCGATGCACATGTAATCAAGGGCTTGGCAACTGGTCCACATGTCTGTTGTCAGGTGTATAGTGTGAACAGCACTCTTCTGCAAAGCTGCCCCCACCAACTCAAGCACCTCTTTATGTAGTGCTGGAACAGCAACCCTGGCAAAATAGAACCGGCTAGGAACCTTCCATTTAGGGGCCAATGTTGCCACGAGTTCAAGGAAACCCACACCTTCGACAAACGAAAAAGGGAGAAGGTCCACCGCTAGCATTTTAGCCAGCTTAGTGTTATACAGGCGTACAGTTGGGTGGTTGCGTTGAAATTGCACATCTGAGGAGAACATGGCTGAAATGGTGTGCTGGACAAATTTACGGGATGATGCTGATGCCTTCTTCGACCCACTTCTGATCAGTGTTGACATTTTCCGCATTGGTGTGTCTCCCAGACTCTCAGTGTGCCTCCTATGTGTTCCGGAGGGTGTGGTGCTGCCAGGGGTACTGGGTGAAACCGGACACATGTCTGACGCTTCTTCTACCTCCCCGTCATCTTCAGATGAAACACCTAGTATGGGTATATTTTGGCCACTTGCCCTTTGGGATCGCTTTCCCTTGACGTTTGCTAGGTGCGGAAACCATTCGACAGCGTGCTTTCTTTCAAGATGACCTATCTGGCCTCCGGTTCCATAGTTGGTACCAGTCTTACCACGGCTAACTCTAGTCTTACAAATGCAACAAACGGCTATGTTATCATACTTTTCATGGACACTAAAAAAGTTCCAAACTGGGGACTGGAAACTTCTGGTTTTGCCGCACGAGGTGATACTGCTGCCAATGCCAGATGAAGCAGTGGTGGATGAGCCTTGCAGACATCTACTGGGTTGTGCAATTATTGCAGCAACCTTACTTGAGGGAGTCGAGCTGGATGGAGTCCCCCTCTGGGGAGAAAATATGGGAGCTGTAGGTTTTGTTGAACTTGTTGTACTACTTGACTGCGTTGGTGGTGCTACCAGTGGCACGTCGCCAGGGTCACGCTCAGCATGACGTCGGGATAGGGTATAAATGTCTGTCTGCTGCATGGCCGGTGTGGCTGGACTGACATGTGTGATGACTAGGTCATTGCTGTCATCCTGTTCAACAACATCAGAATGCACCACTTCATCAAGTCCGACGTTCGGATCCATAAGTATGAGCTTTCCGGGGCCCTTCCTTTTAACATTTGATACCTTTCGCAGCTCATGGTGTGCCTCCCTCTCAGACGTCGGAGATGGTTGCCAATCTAGATCCAGATCATCATCTGATGGAGCGGGGCTTGAAGAGGAACTTCAACACACCCTCCTTGATCTTTTCCTTGCTGGGGAGCTGGGAGAAAATGAATCATCGGGAGGAGTGGCTTCGTCTTCCTGACATGATACCCCGGCTCCAAAGTCAATTTCCTCCTGTGCCCCTACTTCTGGAAGAACAACCATTGTGGGCACTTGCACCGCTCCATGCGCCGCTACATGGGCATCTTCACTGACCTCTACTTGCAAGTCTCCATGGACCTCTCCATCTCCGTCTTCTCCTTCTCGGCCTTCTCCTTCTCGGCCTTCTCCTTCTCGGCCTTCTCCTTCTCGGCCTTCTCCTTCTCCTTCTCGGCCTTCTCCTTCTCGGCCTTCTCCTTCTCGGCCTTCTCCTTCTCAGCCTTCTCCTTCTCCGCCAGCTCCTTCTCGGCCAGCTCCTTCACAGCCAGCTCCTTCACAGCCAGCTCCTTCTCGGACAGCTCCTTCTCGGACAGCTCCTTCTCGGACAGCTCCTTGCGCATGTACTTCTGCTTGTACTAGTAGCCCATGCAGTTGTTGTTGCGGCTTTGGTTGTTGAATAGTACTTGTGAGATGAGTTACAACCTGTGTTGATGGTGTGCTGCTACTTTCTTGCGATGAACCAACATCACTGGTCATTGGTGATTCAACAACTAAACAGGCTACCTGTGCAGCACTCATGGTGGGCCTTTGTTTTTTTTGTTGTTTTTCCCCAAAAAATTTATTGGTTGAGCCACCAGTCTCCTTGGTAAGTGGTGCCACTTGCTTCTTCTTCTCCTTAGTAGAGACATCTTTCTTGCAAGAGGACCTATGGGCACCTCTTTTTGGAGCCATCTTCTTCAGATGTCGGAACAACAGGCCGCAGCAGGACTTCTTCCTGGCACTGATGCTCAACGATGATGCGGAGTTTTGTGCACCTAAAAGCAAATGAAGACAGAGGAACATCAGTAAATATATGTTGCATATGTAGCGCTTCAATAAACAGTTTGCAAGTAGGCATTTATGAATACACACGTGCACACCACACAATATGGAAATTTCAAAATTAGGATTTGCTACATTTTTGGGAAACAGGAATTTAACATTGATCCAAGAGAGCACACACAGAGAGGGTTGTACTTTCATGTACCCCTGACTCCGCCTGGGCACAATGGGTGAAAGCAAGGCACAATGGGTGCAGGCCTATGTCTCAAAGCTCACTGCCTGCCTTCAAAATGGCCGCTTGACCCCCATCCACATGGCCAGGACCATGCCTCAAAATGGCCACCACCAACATAGCCAGTCCCCAACCCCTACTCCAAAAAGTCAAAAAACACAACACAAATCAAATCACCACAATCCAATGCCATCCATCAAGTTTCAGAAGGCTTATGCTGCCTGCTGGTGGTTCAATAGCGACAGAGTGGTTCAATTCCACCTTCTGGGCGAGGCAGCTTTTGTGATGGGCTGCCCATTGTCAGGGTAACTAATACATTTTTTTTGTCAATTCTGTTCATGTTCACAACTTGTAGCAGACAATATTTGGTAACTACATTTTCGGCAGCCCTGCCGACACGTGTTTTCAAGGCCACGTCACCATTTAAGATCAAAGAGTAACCGAGAGAATTACTTGTTAAATAGTAGCCAGCGCTCTGAGGTGCGATTCATCTGGGCACCCCAGCAAGTCATGAAAGGAAGGGTATGCATTAAACACAGTGTAGATTGGAGAATCTGACATTAATAATCTGAGAGATTGGGAAGAGATAGTGTCCGATACTAATGAAATGAAGGCAGTGATGTTCATCAATGGAATGAGGGTATCACATTTGACAATATCAAAGTAAATGGTCATCTATCTGCTCCAGTAGATGCCCCCGATACTGAGGAAGGACCACTGAACCCCATCCTCGGTCCACGGAGTAGGCTTTTTGTGGGCACTCTACTTCTTTGTTGCAGACTTTGCTCGCAGATCTTGGAGTCTCACAGTCTTTCTGTGCACCCACTATAAACAAATGAATAAATAAATACATGAATGCATATGTATAATGAAGCATGCAAAATGAGTTTGCCTCTAGGCTATCCATTTTTGGGGCCAGATAATGGACCCTGAGGCACAACGACATAAAGCGATATCCTCAGGGTTATACCATTCCATCACATTTGGAAACTAGGATTAAAAAGTCCTTTTGTACAACAAAAAATCTAACATCCTTACCTCGTCCTCTCATCTGGAGTGATCCAGCAGAGCAAAAAATATGTTGCAGCATAACCTGATTAATAGAGTGTTTTGAATCTTCTGACCGCCTCTGCCCTCCTCCACTGCTGGGGTGCCACCCTTTTCCCCTTTCCCCCCGAGTTCAATCAGAGGTCACAGAGCCCGGCTGTCACTGCCTAGAGGCGCTCTGCTCAGCATCCTCAACCTTGTTCCCACATTAGCACGTGGCCTGTTCCTAGTCCGTTGCACCTGCACCCCCCAGTTCACACCACTGCCGAGTGACTGACAGTTTTATCAGAGTAATCCAGGTCACCAAGAATGCAATGTTTAAGTCCCACACTTTTCATTTACAAAGCACTAGTGTTCGCAGGTGTCTTACTACAATTAAAGTGACTCGGAACTACAATTCCCAGAATGTATTAGGTTATTCAAATAAAATACAGGTACAAGAGTTTTGCATGTTTGATACCATGAAATCTCCAGGTAACTCTTCCTTACATAGCTGACCATTTACATAAAGGTCAGCCTATGATCTCTGCAAGTAATTCTGCCTAGGGCGAGAAGGCTTCGAGAGGCACAGCTAAGAGGAACGGTTTCCAGGAGGAACTACTACAAATCCTCCAAGAAAAGGCAAATACAGCAAACCTAAAACTGATGACTGATGTAGAAACGGGTATGTCAAGAAACGTTTAGATTTATTAATAAATACACCTATACCTCAGCTTCACTTGTCTTTACAATTAGCACATGTCGGGGTTGTGGTGTCTTGTACTTTCCTTTACACAAGTCATGTTGTGGCGTCTTGGGCTTTTCTTTCCACAAGTCGTATTGAGGTGTCTTGGGATTTCCTTTCCATGAGTCATGTTGTGGTGTCTTGGACTTTCCTTTCCATGAGTCATGTTGTGGTGTCTTGGCTTTCCTTTACACAAGTCATGTTGTGGTGTCTTCTACTTTCCTTAATACAAGACATTTTGTGGTTTCTTGGCTGTCCTTTACACAAGTCATGTTGTGGTTCCATGGCTTTCCTTTACACAAGTCATGTTGTGGTGCCTTGGCTTGCCTTTTCATGAGTCACGTTGTGGTGTCTTGGCTTTCCTTTACAACACTAGTCATGTTGTGGTGTCTTGATTTTCCTTTACACAAGTCATGTTGTGCTGTCTTGGCTTTCCTTTACACAAGTCATGTTGTCTTGTCTTGAAATATCCTTTACACAAGTCATGTTATGGGGTCTTGATCTTTCCTTTACAGCATTCATGTTGTGTTGTCTTGGACTTTACTTACCACAAGTAACGGTGTGGTGTCTTGGCCTTTCCTTTACACGAGTCATGTTTTGTTGTCTTGGACTTTTCATTTACACGAGCCATGTTGTGGTGTCTTCAGCTTTCCATGAGTTATGTTGTGGTACCTAGGACTTTCCATTTACACAGTTCATGTTGTGGTGTCTTGGCTTTCCTTTACATGAGTCATGCTGTGTTTTCTTGATCTTCCTTTTACACAGTTCATGTTGTGGTGTCTTGGCTTTCCTTTACATGAGTCATGTTGTGTTTTCTCGATCTTCCTTTTACACAATTCATGTTGTGGTGTCTTGGCTTTCTTTTACACAATTCATGTTGTGGTGCCTTGGGCTTTCCTTTACACAAGTCATGTTGCGATGTCTTGGCTTTCCTTTACTCAAGTCATGTTTTGGTGTTTTGGCTTTCCTTTACACAAGTCATGTAGTGGTGTCTTGGCTTTCCTTTACTCAAGTCATATTGTAGTGTTTTGGCTTTCCTTTACACAAGTCATGCTGTGGTGTCTTGGGCTTTTCTTTCCAAAAGTTGTTTTGAGGTGTCTTGGAATTTCCTTTCCATGAGTCATGTTGTGGTGTCTTGGACTTTCCTTTCCATGAGTCATGTTGTGGTGTCTTGGCTTTCCTTTACACAAGTCATGTTGTGGTGTCTTCTACTTTCCTTTACACAAGACATTTTGTGGTTTCTTGGCTTTCCTTTACACGAGTCATGTTGTGGTGCCATGGCTTTCCTTTACACAAGTCATGTTGTGGTGCCTTGGCTTGCCTTTTCATGAGTCACGTTGTGTTGTCTTGGCTTTCCTTTACACTAGACGTGTTTTGGTGTCTTGACTTTCCTTTACACAAGTCATGTTGTGGTGTCTTGGCTTTCCTTTATACAAGTCATGCTGTCTTATCTTGAAATATCCTTTACACAAGTCATGTTATGGGGTCTTGATCTTTCCTTTACAGCATTCATGTTGTGTTGTCTTGGACTTTCCTTACCACAAGTCATGGTGTGGTGTCTTGGCCTTTCCTTTACACGAGTCATGTTTTGTTGTCTTGGACTTTTCATTTACACGAGCCATGTTGTGGTGTCTTCAGATTTCCATGAGTTATGTTGTGGTATCTTGGACTTTCCATTTACACAATTCATGTTGTGGTGTCTTGGCTTTCGTTTACACAATTCATGTTGTGGTGTCTTGGCTTTCTTTTACACAATTCATGTTGTGGTGCCTTGGCTTTACTTTACACAAGTCATGTTGCGATGTCTTGGCTTTCCTTTACTCAAGTCATGTTGTGGTGTTTTGGCTTTCCTTTACAGAAGTCATGTTGCGATGTCTTGGCTTTCCTTTACCCAAGGCATGTTGTGGTGTTTTGGCTTTCCTTTACACAAGTCATGTTGTGGTGTCTTGGCTTTCCTTTACTCAAGTCATATTGTGGTGTTTTGGCTTTCCTTTACACAATCATGTTGTGGTGTCTTGATCTTTCCATTCAAGGAGTCAGAGAGAGTGAGAGAACAGAGTAAGGCTTTAAGAATGTCTGTTTATTCTGTGTTCTGTAAACTCAAATAAGCACAGCCTTTCCTCTTCTATTGTAGTTAACGCTGACATTACCAATGATTTATCTGAACTTTGTCCATATTATAAGAAAGTTACGTTTACCCAGAAAGCCTGTCTCTGTTTTGCATACAATCAAAGGTTCATATTCTGAACTTTTGACTAAAACAGTGCATGAAAATAAAGACCAATCAAAAATAGAGCTGAGCCCAGAACTTCAATAAATAGTGGACATTGATAGCTAAGCGGATTACACATTTTGGCTCACACCCTACCTGTAAAAAAGTATTTATTCATGTGATATATATACCTGTTTTGCTACACTGTTTCTTTGCCCGGATGAACCTCAGTGGTCTGGGGTGCAGGCTTCAAACCTGTAGCTGTCTGCGACAGAGTGGTTCAATTCCACCTTCTGTGCGAGGCAGCTTTTGTGATGGGCTGCCCATTGTCAGGGTAACTAATACATGTTTTTTTGTCAATTCTGTTCATGTTCACAACTTGTAGCAGACAATATTTGGTAACTACATTTTCAGCAGCCCTGCCGACACGTGTTTTCTTCTGTGTTTTCAAGGCCACGTGGCCATTTAAGATCAAAGAGTAACCGAGAGAATTACTTGTTAAATAGTAGCCAGCGCTCTGAGGGGCGATTCATCTGGGCACCCCAGCAAGTCATGAAAGGAAGGGTATGCATTAAACACAGTGTAGATTGGAGAATCTGACATTAATAATCTGAGAGATTGGGAAGAGATAGTGTCCGATACTAATGAAATGAAGGCAGTGATGTTCTTTAATGGAATGAGGGTATCACATTTGACAATATCAAAGTAAATGGTCATCTATCTGCTCCCGTAGATGCCCCCGATACTGAGGAAGGACCACTGAACCCCATCCTCGGTCCACGGAGTAGGCTTTTTGTGGGCACTCTACTTCTTTGTTGCAGACTTTGCTCACAGATCTTGGAGTCTCACAGTCTTTCTGTGCACCCACTATAAACAAATGAATAAATAAATACATGAATGCATATGTATAATGAAGCATGCAAAATGAGTTTGCCTCTAGGCAATCCATTTTTGGGGCCAGATAATGGACCCTGAGGCACAACGACATAAAGCGATATCCTCAGGGTTATACCATTCCATCACATTTGGAAACTAGGATTAAAAAGTCCTTTTGTACAACAAAAAATCTAACATCCTTACCTCGTCCTCTCATCTGGAGTGATCCAGCAGAGCAAAAAATATGTTGCAGCATAACCTGATTAATAGAGTGTTTTGAATCTTCTGACCGCCTCTGCCCTCCTCCACTGCTGGGGTGCCACCCTTTTCCCCTTTCCCCCCGAGTTCAATCAGAGGTCACAGAGCCCGGCTGTCACTGCATAGAGGCGCTCTGCTCAGCATCCTCAACCTTGTTCCCACATCAGCATGTGGCCTGTTCCTAGTCCGTTGCACCTGCACCCCCCAGTTCACACCACTGCCGAGTGACTGACAGTTTTATCAGAGTAATCCAGGTCACCAAGAATGCAATGTTTAAGTCCCACACTTTTCATTTACAAAGCACTAGTGTTCGCAGGTGTCTTACTACAATTAAAGTGACTCGGAACTACAATTCCCAGAATGTATTAGGTTATTCAAATAAAATACAGGACAAGAGTTTTGCATGTTTGATACCATGAAATCTCCAGGTAACTCTTCCTTACATAGCTGACCATTTACATAAAGGTCAGCCTATGATCTCTGCAAGTAATTCTGCCTAGGGCGAGAATGCTTCGAGAGGCACAGCCAAGAGGAACGGTTACCAGGAGGAACTACTACAAATCCTCCAAGAAAAGGCAAATACAGCAAACCTAAAACTGATGACTGATGTAGAAACGGGTATGTCAAGAAACGTTTAGATTTATTAATAAATACACCTATACCTCAGCTTCACTTGTCTTTACAATTAGCACATGTCGGGGTTGTGGTGTCTTGTACTTTCCTTTACACAAGTCATGTTGTGGCGTCTTGGGCTTTTCTTTCCACAAGTCGTATTGAGGTGTCTTGGAATTTCCTTTCCATGAGTCATGTTGTGGTGTCTTGGACTTTCCTTTCCATGAGTCATGTTGTGGTGTCTTGGCTTTCCTTTACACAAGTCATGTTGTGGTGTCTTCTACTTTCCTTAATACAAGACATTTTGTGGTTTCTTGGCTGTCCTTTACACAAGTCATGTTGTGGTTCCATGGCTTTCCTTTACACAAGTCATGTTGTGGTGCCTTGGCTTGCCTTTTCATGAGTCACGTTGTGGTGTCTTGGCTTTCCTTTACAACACTAGTCATGTTGTGGTGTCTTGACTTTCCTTTACACAAGTCATGTTGTGCTGTCTTGGCTTTCCTTTACACAAGTCATGTTGTCTTGTCTTGAAATATCCTTTACACAAGTCATGTTATGGGGTCTTGATCTTTCCTTTACAGCATTCATGTTGTGTTGTCTTGGACTTTACTTACCACAAGTAACGGTGTGGTGTCTTGGCCTTTCCTTTACACGAGTCATGTTTTGTTGTCTTGGACTTTTCATTTACACGAGCCATGTTGTGGTGTCTTCAGCTTTCCATGAGTTATGTTGTGGTACCTAGGACTTTCCATTTACACAGTTCATGTTGTGGTGTCTTGGCTTTCCTTTACATGAGTCATGCTGTGTTTTCTTGATCTTCCTTTTACACAGTTCATGTTGTGGTGTCTTGGCTTTCCTTTACATGAGTCATGTTGTGTTTTCTCGATCTTCCTTTTACACAATTCATGTTGTGGTGTCTTGGCTTTCTTTTACACAATTCATGTTGTGGTGCCTTGGGCTTTCCTTTACACAAGTCATGTTGCGATGTCTTGGCTTTCCTTTACTCAAGTCATGTTTTGGTGTTTTGGCTTTCCTTTACACAAGTCATGTAGTGGTGTCTTGGCTTTCCTTTACTCAAGTCATATTGTAGTGTTTTGGCTTTCCTTTACACAAGTCATGCTGTGGTGTCTTGGGCTTTTCTTTCCAAAAGTTGTTTTGAGGTGTCTTGGAATTTCCTTTCCATGAGTCATGTTGTGGTGTCTTGGACTTTCCTTTCCATGAGTCATGTTGTGGTGTCTTGGCTTTCCTTTACACAAGTCATGTTGTGGTGTCTTCTACTTTCCTTTACACAAGACATTTTGTGGTTTCTTGGCTTTCCTTTACACGAGTCATGTTGTGGTGCCATGGCTTTCCTTTACACAAGTCATGTTGTGGTGCCTTGGCTTGCCTTTTCATGAGTCACGTTGTGTTGTCTTGGCTTTCCTTTACACTAGACGTGTTTTGGTGTCTTGACTTTCCTTTACACAAGTCATGTTGTGGTGTCTTGGCTTTCCTTTATACAAGTCATGCTGTCTTATCTTGAAATATCCTTTACACAAGTCATGTTATGGGGTCTTGATCTTTCCTTTACAGCATTCATGTTGTGTTGTCTTGGACTTTCCTTACCACAAGTCATGGTGTGGTGTCTTGGCCTTTCCTTTACACGAGTCATGTTTTGTTGTCTTGGACTTTTCATTTACACGAGCCATGTTGTGGTGTCTTCAGATTTCCATGAGTTATGTTGTGGTATCTTGGACTTTCCATTTACACAATTCATGTTGTGGTGTCTTGGCTTTCGTTTACACAATTCATGTTGTGGTGTCTTGGCTTTCTTTTACACAATTCATGTTGTGGTGCCTTGGCTTTACTTTACACAAGTCATGTTGCGATGTCTTGGCTTTCCTTTACTCAAGTCATGTTGTGGTGTTTTGGCTTTCCTTTACAGAAGTCATGTTGCGATGTCTTGGCTTTCCTTTACCCAAGGCATGTTGTGGTGTTTTGGCTTTCCTTTACACAAGTCATGTTGTGGTGTCTTGGCTTTCCTTTACTCAAGTCATATTGTGGTGTTTTGGCTTTCCTTTACACAATCATGTTGTGGTGTCTTGATCTTTCCATTCAAGGAGTCAGAGAGAGTGAGAGAACAGAGTAAGGCTTTAAGAATGTCTGTTTATTCTGTGTTCTGTAAACTCAAATAAGCACAGCCTTTCCTCTTCTATTGTAGTTAACGCTGACATTACCAATGATTTATCTGAACTTTGTCCATATTATAAGAAAGTTACGTTTACCCAGAAAGCCTGTCTCTGTTTTGCATACAATCAAAGGTTCATATTCTGAACTTTTGACTAAAACAGTGCATGAAAATAAAGACCAATCAAAAATAGAGCTGAGCCCAGAACTTCAATAAATAGTGGACATTGATAGCTAAGCGGATTACACATTTTGGCTCACACCCTACCTGTAAAAAAGTATTTATTCATGTGATATATATACCTGTTTTGCTACACTGTTTCTTTGCCCGGATGAACCTCAGTGGTCTGGGGTGCAGGCTTCAAACCTGTAGCTGTCTGCGACAGAGTGGTTCAATTCCACCTTCTGTGCGAGGCAGCTTTTGTGATGGGCTGCCCATTGTCAGGGTAACTAATACATGTTTTTTTGTCAATTCTGTTCATGTTCACAACTTGTAGCAGACAATATTTGGTAACTACATTTTCAGCAGCCCTGCCGACACGTGTTTTCTTCTGTGTTTTCAAGGCCACGTGGCCATTTAAGATCAAAGAGTAACCGAGAGAATTACTTGTTAAATAGTAGCCAGCGCTCTGAGGGGCGATTCATCTGGGCACCCCAGCAAGTCATGAAAGGAAGGGTATGCATTAAACACAGTGTAGATTGGAGAATCTGACATTAATAATCTGAGAGATTGGGAAGAGATAGTGTCCGATACTAATGAAATGAAGGCAGTGATGTTCTTTAATGGAATGAGGGTATCACATTTGACAATATCAAAGTAAATGGTCATCTATCTGCTCCCGTAGATGCCCCCGATACTGAGGAAGGACCACTGAACCCCATCCTCGGTCCACGGAGTAGGCTTTTTGTGGGCACTCTACTTCTTTGTTGCAGACTTTGCTCACAGATCTTGGAGTCTCACAGTCTTTCTGTGCACCCACTATAAACAAATGAATAAATAAATACATGAATGCATATGTATAATGAAGCATGCAAAATGAGTTTGCCTCTAGGCAATCCATTTTTGGGGCCAGATAATGGACCCTGAGGCACAACGACATAAAGCGATATCCTCAGGGTTATACCATTCCATCACATTTGGAAACTAGGATTAAAAAGTCCTTTTGTACAACAAAAAATCTAACATCCTTACCTCGTCCTCTCATCTGGAGTGATCCAGCAGAGCAAAAAATATGTTGCAGCATAACCTGATTAATAGAGTGTTTTGAATCTTCTGACCGCCTCTGCCCTCCTCCACTGCTGGGGTGCCACCCTTTTCCCCTTTCCCCCCGAGTTCAATCAGAGGTCACAGAGCCCGGCTGTCACTGCATAGAGGCGCTCTGCTCAGCATCCTCAACCTTGTTCCCACATCAGCATGTGGCCTGTTCCTAGTCCGTTGCACCTGCACCCCCCAGTTCACACCACTGCCGAGTGACTGACAGTTTTATCAGAGTAATCCAGGTCACCAAGAATGCAATGTTTAAGTCCCACACTTTTCATTTACAAAGCACTAGTGTTCGCAGGTGTCTTACTACAATTAAAGTGACTCGGAACTACAATTCCCAGAATGTATTAGGTTATTCAAATAAAATACAGGACAAGAGTTTTGCATGTTTGATACCATGAAATCTCCAGGTAACTCTTCCTTACATAGCTGACCATTTACATAAAGGTCAGCCTATGATCTCTGCAAGTAATTCTGCCTAGGGCGAGAATGCTTCGAGAGGCACAGCCAAGAGGAACGGTTACCAGGAGGAACTACTACAAATCCTCCAAGAAAAGGCAAATACAGCAAACCTAAAACTGATGACTGATGTAGAAACGGGTATGTCAAGAAACGTTTAGATTTATTAATAAATACACCTATACCTCAGCTTCACTTGTCTTTACAATTAGCACATGTCGGGGTTGTGGTGTCTTGTACTTTCCTTTACAAAAGTCATGTTGTGGTGTCTTGGGCTTTTCTTTCCACAAGTCGTATTGAGGTGTCTTGGAATTTCCTTTCCATGAGTCATGTTGTGGTGTCTTGGACTTTCCTTTCCATGAGTCATGTTGTGGTGTCTTGGCTTTCCTTTACACAAGTCATGTTGTGGTGTCTTCTACTTTCCCTAATACAAGACATTTTGTGGTTTCTTGGCTTTCCTTTACACAAGTCATGTTGTGGTGCCATGGCTTTCCTTTACACAAGTCATGTTGTGGTGCCTTGGCTTGCCTTTTCATGAGTCACGTTGTGGTGTCTTGGCTTTCCTTTACAACACTAGTCATGTTGTGGTGTCTTGACTTTCCTTTACACAAGACATGTTGTGCTGTCTTGGCTTTCCTTTACACAAGTCATGTTGTCTTGTCTTGTAATATCCTTTACACAAGTCATGTTATGGGGTCTTGATCTTTCCTTTACAGCATTCATGTTGTGTTGTCTTGGACTTTACTTACCACAAGTAACAGTGTGGTGTCTTGGCCTTTCCTTTACACAA
Organism: Lissotriton helveticus; assembly: GCF_964261635.1. NCBI lineage: Eukaryota > Metazoa > Chordata > Amphibia > Caudata > Salamandridae > Lissotriton > Lissotriton helveticus. Next base: position 1,921,702,779 of record NC_136065.1, read on the forward strand.
GTCATGTTTTGTTGTCTTGGACTTTTCATTTACACGAGCCATGTTGTGGTGTCTTCAGCTTTCCATGAGTTATGTTGTGGTACCTAGGACTTTCCATTTACACAGTTCATGTTGTGGTGTCTTGGCTTTCCTTTACATGAGTCATGCTGTGTTTTTTTGATCTTCCTTTTACACAGTTCATGTTGTGGTGTCTTGGCTTTCCTTTACATGAGTCATGTTGTGTTTTCTTGATCTTCCTTTTACACAATTCATGTTGTGGTGTCTTGGCTTTCGTTTACACAATTCATGTTGTGGTGTCTTGGCTTTCTTTTACACAATTCATGTTGTTGTGCCTTGGGCTTTCCTTTACACAAGTCATGTTGCGATGTCTTGGCTTTCCTTTACTCAAGTCATGTTTTGGTGTTTTGGCTTTCCTTACACAAGTCATGTAGTGGTGTCTTGGCTTTCCTTTACTCATGTCATATTGTAGTGTTTTGGCTTTCCTTTACACAAGTCATGCTGTGGTGTCTTGGGCTTTTCTTTCCACAAGTTGTTTTGAGGTGTCTTGGAATTTCCTTTCCATGAGTCATGTTGTGGTGTCTTGGACTTTCCTTTCCATGAGTCATGTTGTGGTGTCTTGGCTTTCCTTTACACAAGTCATGTTGTGGTGTCTTCTACTTTCCTTTACACAAGACATTTTGTGGTTTCTTGGCTTTCCTTTACACGAGTCATGTTGTGGTGCCATGGCTTTCCTTTACACAAGTCATGTTGTGGTGCCTTGGCTTGCCTTTTCATGAGTCACGTTGTGGTGTCTTGGCTTTCCTTTACACTAGTCGTGTTTTGGTGTCTTGACTTTCCTTTACACAAGTCATGTTGTGGTGTCTTGGCTTTCCTTTATACAAGTCATGTTGTCTTATCTTGAAATATCCTTTACACAAGTCATGTTATGGGGTCTTGATCTTTCCTTTACAGCATTCATGTTGTGTTGTCTTGGACTTTCCTTACCACAAGTCATGGTGTGGTGTCTTGGCCTTTCCTTTACACGATTCATGTTTTGTTGTCTTGGACTTTTCATTTACACGAGCCATGTTGTGGTGTCTTCAGATTTCCATGAGTTATGTTGTGGTATCTTGGACTTTCCATTTACACAATTCATGTTGTGGTGTCTTGGCTTTCCTTTACATGAGTCATGTTGTGTTTTCTTGATCTTCCTTTTACACAATTCATGTTGTGGTGTCTTGGCTTTCGTTTACACAATTCATGTTGTGGTGTCTTGGCTTTCTTTTACACAATTCATGTTGTGGTGCCTTGGGCTTTCCTTTACACAAGTCATGTTGCGATGTCTTGGCTTTCCTTTACTCAAGTCATGTTGTGGTGTTTTGGCTTTCCTTTACAGAAGTCATGTTGCGATGTCTTGGCTTTCCTTTACTCAAGGCATGTTGTGGTGTTTTGGCTTTCCTTTACACAAGTCATGTTGTGCTGTCTTGGCTTTCCTTTACTCAAGTCATATTGTGGTGTTTTGGCTTTCCTTTACACAATCATGTTGTGGTGTCTTGATCTTTCCGTTCAAGGAGTCAGAGAGAGTGAGAGAACAGAGTAAGGCTTTAAGAATGTCTGTTTATTCTGTGTTCTGTAAACTCAAATAAGCACGGCCTTTCCTCTTCTATTGTAGTTAACGCTGACATTACCAATGATTTATCTGAACTTTGTCCATATTATAAGAAAGTTACGTTTACCCAGAAAGCCTGTCTCTGTTTTGCATACAATCAAAGGTTCATATTCTGAACTTTTGACTAAAACAGTGCATGAAAATAAAGACCAATCAAAAATAGAGCTGAGCCCAGAACTTCAACAAATAGTGGACATTGATAGCTAAGCGGATTACACATTTTGGCTCACACCCTACCTGTAAAAAAGTATTTATTCATGTGATATATATACCTGTTTTGCTACACTGTTTCTTTGCCCGGATGAACCTCAGTGGTCTGGGGTGCAGGCTTCAAACCTGTAGCTGTCTGCGACAGAGTGGTTCAATTCCACCTTCTGTGCGAGGCAGCTTTTGTGATGGGCTGCCCATTGTCAGGGTAACTAATACATGTTTTTTTGTCAATTCTGTTCATGTTCACAACTTGTAGCAGACAATATTTGGTAACTACATTTTCAGCAGCCCTGCCGACACGTGTTTTCTTCTGTGTTTTCAAGGCCACGTGGCCATTTAAGATCAAAGAGTAACCGAGAGAATTACTTGTTAAATAGTAGCCAGCGCTCTGAGGGGCGATTCATCTGGGCACCCCAGCAAGTCATGAAAGGAAGGGTATGCATTAAACACAGTGTAGATTGGAGAATCTGACATTAATAATCTGAGAGATTGGGAAGAGATAGTGTCCGATACTAATGAAATGAAGGCAGTGATGTTCTTTAATGGAATGAGGGTATCACATTTGACAATATCAAAGTAAATGGTCATCTATCTGCTCCCGTAGATGCCCCCGATACTGAGGAAGGACCACTGAACCCCATCCTCGGTCCACGGAGTAGGCTTTTTGTGGGCACTCTACTTCTTTGTTGCAGACTTTGCTCACAGATCTTGGAGTCTCACAGTCTTTCTGTGCACCCACTATAAACAAATGAATAAATAAATACATGAATGCATATGTATAATGAAGCATGCAAAATGAGTTTGCCTCTAGGCAATCCATTTTTGGGGCCAGATAATGGACCCTGAGGCACAACGACATAAAGCGATATCCTCAGGGTTATACCATTCCATCACATTTGGAAACTAGGATTAAAAAGTCCTTTTGTACAACAAAAAATCTAACATCCTTACCTCGTCCTCTCATCTGGAGTGATCCAGCAGAGCAAAAAATATGTTGCAGCATAACCTGATTAATAGAGTGTTTTGAATCTTCTGACCGCCTCTGCCCTCCTCCACTGCTGGGGTGCCACCCTTTTCCCCTTTCCCCCCGAGTTCAATCAGAGGTCACAGAGCCCGGCTGTCACTGCATAGAGGCGCTCTGCTCAGCATCCTCAACCTTGTTCCCACATCAGCATGTGGCCTGTTCCTAGTCCGTTGCACCTGCACCCCCCAGTTCACACCACTGCCGAGTGACTGACAGTTTTATCAGAGTAATCCAGGTCACCAAGAATGCAATGTTTAAGTCCCACACTTTTCATTTACAAAGCACTAGTGTTCGCAGGTGTCTTACTACAATTAAAGTGACTCGGAACTACAATTCCCAGAATGTATTAGGTTATTCAAATAAAATACAGGACAAGAGTTTTGCATGTTTGATACCATGAAATCTCCAGGTAACTCTTCCTTACATAGCTGACCATTTACATAAAGGTCAGCCTATGATCTCTGCAAGTAATTCTGCCTAGGGCGAGAATGCTTCGAGAGGCACAGCCAAGAGGAACGGTTACCAGGAGGAACTACTACAAATCCTCCAAGAAAAGGCAAATACAGCAAACCTAAAACTGATGACTGATGTAGAAACGGGTATGTCAAGAAACGTTTAGATTTATTAATAAATACACCTATACCTCAGCTTCACTTGTCTTTACAATTAGCACATGTCGGGGTTGTGGTGTCTTGTACTTTCCTTTACACAAGTCATGTTGTGGCGTCTTGGGCTTTTCTTTCCACAAGTCGTATTGAGGTGTCTTGGAATTTCCTTTCCATGAGTCATGTTGTGGTGTCTTGGACTTTCCTTTCCATGAGTCATGTTGTGGTGTCTTGGCTTTCCTTTACACAAGTCATGTTGTGGTGTCTTCTACTTTCCTTAATACAAGACATTTTGTGGTTTCTTGGCTGTCCTTTACACAAGTCATGTTGTGGTTCCATGGCTTTCCTTTACACAAGTCATGTTGTGGTGCCTTGGCTTGCCTTTTCATGAGTCACGTTGTGGTGTCTTGGCTTTCCTTTACACAAGTCATGTTGTGCTGTCTTGGCTTTCCTTTACACAAGTCATGTTGTCTTGTCTTGAAATATCCTTTACACAAGTCATGTTATGGGGTCTTGATCTTTCCTTTACAGCATTCATGTTGTGTTGTCTTGGACTTTACTTACCACAAGTAACGGTGTGGTGTCTTGGCCTTTCCTTTACACGAGTCATGTTTTGTTGTCTTGGACTTTTCATTTACACGAGCCATGTTGTGGTGTCTTCAGCTTTCCATGAGTTATGTTGTGGTACCTAGGACTTTCCATTTACACAGTTCATGTTGTGGTGTCTTGGCTTTCCTTTACATGAGTCATGCTGTGTTTTCTTGATCTTCCTTTTACACAGTTCATGTTGTGGTGTCTTGGCTTTCCTTTACATGAGTCATGCTGTGTTTTCTTGATCTTCCTTTTACACAATTCATGTTGTGGTGTCTTGGCTTTCTTTTACACAATTCATGTTGTGGTGCCTTGGGCTTTCCTTTACACAAGTCATGTTGCGATGTCTTGGCTTTCCTTTACTCAAGTCATGTTTTGGTGTTTTGGCTTTCCTTTACACAAGTCATGTAGTGGTGTCTTGGCTTTCCTTTACTCAAGTCATATTGTAGTGTTTTGGCTTTCCTTTACACAAGTCATGCTGTGGTGTCTTGGGCTTTTCTTTCCAAAAGTTGTTTTGAGGTGTCTTGGAATTTCCTTTCCATGAGTCATGTTGTGGTGTCTTGGACTTTCCTTTCCATGAGTCATGTTGTGGTGTCTTGGCTTTCCTTTACACAAGTCATGTTGTGGTGTCTTCTACTTTCCTTTACACAAGACATTTTGTGGTTTCTTGGCTTTCCTTTACACGAGTCATGTTGTGGTGCCATGGCTTTCCTTTACACAAGTCATGTTGTGGTGCCTTGGCTTGCCTTTTCATGAGTCACGTTGTGTTGTCTTGGCTTTCCTTTACACTAGACGTGTTTTGGTGTCTTGACTTTCCTTTACACAAGTCATGTTGTGGTGTCTTGGCTTTCCTTTATACAAGTCATGCTGTCTTATCTTGAAATATCCTTTACACAAGTCATGTTATGGGGTCTTGATCTTTCCTTTACAGCATTCATGTTGTGTTGTCTTGGACTTTCCTTACCACAAGTCATGGTGTGGTGTCTTGGCCTTTCCTTTACACGAGTCATGTTTTGTTGTCTTGGACTTTTCATTTACACGAGCCATGTTGTGGTGTCTTCAGATTTCCATGAGTTATGTTGTGGTATCTTGGACTTTCCATTTACACAATTCATGTTGTGGTGTCTTGGCTTTCGTTTACACAATTCATGTTGTGGTGTCTTGGCTTTCTTTTACACAATTCATGTTGTGGTGCCTTGGCTTTACTTTACACAAGTCATGTTGCGATGTCTTGGCTTTCCTTTACTCAAGTCATGTTGTGGTGTTTTGGCTTTCCTTTACAGAAGTCATGTTGCGATGTCTTGGCTTTCCTTTACCCAAGGCATGTTGTGGTGTTTTGGCTTTCCTTTACACAAGTCATGTTGTGGTGTCTTGGCTTTCCTTTACTCAAGTCATATTGTGGTGTTTTGGCTTTCCTTTACACAATCATGTTGTGGTGTCTTGATCTTTCCATTCAAGGAGTCAGAGAGAGTGAGAGAACAGAGTAAGGCTTTAAGAATGTCTGTTTATTCTGTGTTCTGTAAACTCAAATAAGCACAGCCTTTCCTCTTCTATTGTAGTTAACGCTGACATTACCAATGATTTATCTGAACTTTGTCCATATTATAAGAAAGTTACGTTTACCCAGAAAGCCTGTCTCTGTTTTGCATACAATCAAAGGTTCATATTCTGAACTTTTGACTAAAACAGTGCATGAAAATAAAGACCAATCAAAAATAGAGCTGAGCCCAGAACTTCAATAAATAGTGGACATTGATAGCTAAGCGGATTACACATTTTGGCTCACACCCTACCTGTAAAAAAGTATTTATTCATGTGATATATATACCTGTTTTGCTACACTGTTTCTTTGCCCGGATGAACCTCAGTGGTCTGGGGTGCAGGCTTCAAACCTGTAGCTGTCTGCGACAGAGTGGTTCAATTCCACCTTCTGTGCGAGGCAGCTTTTGTGATGGGCTGCCCATTGTCAGGGTAACTAATACATGTTTTTTTGTCAATTCTGTTCATGTTCACAACTTGTAGCAGACAATATTTGGTAACTACATTTTCAGCAGCCCTGCCGACACGTGTTTTCTTCTGTGTTTTCAAGGCCACGTGGCCATTTAAGATCAAAGAGTAACCGAGAGAATTACTTGTTAAATAGTAGCCAGCGCTCTGAGGGGCGATTCATCTGGGCACCCCAGCAAGTCATGAAAGGAAGGGTATGCATTAAACACAGTGTAGATTGGAGAATCTGACATTAATAATCTGAGAGATTGGGAAGAGATAGTGTCCGATACTAATGAAATGAAGGCAGTGATGTTCTTTAATGGAATGAGGGTATCACATTTGACAATATCAAAGTAAATGGTCATCTATCTGCTCCCGTAGATGCCCCCGATACTGAGGAAGGACCACTGAACCCCATCCTCGGTCCACGGAGTAGGCTTTTTGTGGGCACTCTACTTCTTTGTTGCAGACTTTGCTCACAGATCTTGGAGTCTCACAGTCTTTCTGTGCACCCACTATAAACAAATGAATAAATAAATACATGAATGCATATGTATAATGAAGCATGCAAAATGAGTTTGCCTCTAGGCAATCCATTTTTGGGGCCAGATAATGGACCCTGAGGCACAACGACATAAAGCGATATCCTCAGGGTTATACCATTCCATCACATTTGGAAACTAGGATTAAAAAGTCCTTTTGTACAACAAAAAATCTAACATCCTTACCTCGTCCTCTCATCTGGAGTGATCCAGCAGAGCAAAAAATATGTTGCAGCATAACCTGATTAATAGAGTGTTTTGAATCTTCTGACCGCCTCTGCCCTCCTCCACTGCTGGGGTGCCACCCTTTTCCCCTTTCCCCCCGAGTTCAATCAGAGGTCACAGAGCCCGGCTGTCACTGCATAGAGGCGCTCTGCTCAGCATCCTCAACCTTGTTCCCACATCAGCATGTGGCCTGTTCCTAGTCCGTTGCACCTGCACCCCCCAGTTCACACCACTGCCGAGTGACTGACAGTTTTATCAGAGTAATCCAGGTCACCAAGAATGCAATGTTTAAGTCCCACACTTTTCATTTACAAAGCACTAGTGTTCGCAGGTGTCTTACTACAATTAAAGTGACTCGGAACTACAATTCCCAGAATGTATTAGGTTATTCAAATAAAATACAGGACAAGAGTTTTGCATGTTTGATACCATGAAATCTCCAGGTAACTCTTCCTTACATAGCTGACCATTTACATAAAGGTCAGCCTATGATCTCTGCAAGTAATTCTGCCTAGGGCGAGAATGCTTCGAGAGGCACAGCCAAGAGGAACGGTTACCAGGAGGAACTACTACAAATCCTCCAAGAAAAGGCAAATACAGCAAACCTAAAACTGATGACTGATGTAGAAACGGGTATGTCAAGAAACGTTTAGATTTATTAATAAATACACCTATACCTCAGCTTCACTTGTCTTTACAATTAGCACATGTCGGGGTTGTGGTGTCTTGTACTTTCCTTTACAAAAGTCATGTTGTGGTGTCTTGGGCTTTTCTTTCCACAAGTCGTATTGAGGTGTCTTGGAATTTCCTTTCCATGAGTCATGTTGTGGTGTCTTGGACTTTCCTTTCCATGAGTCATGTTGTGGTGTCTTGGCTTTCCTTTACACAAGTCATGTTGTGGTGTCTTCTACTTTCCCTAATACAAGACATTTTGTGGTTTCTTGGCTTTCCTTTACACAAGTCATGTTGTGGTGCCATGGCTTTCCTTTACACAAGTCATGTTGTGGTGCCTTGGCTTGCCTTTTCATGAGTCACGTTGTGGTGTCTTGGCTTTCCTTTACAACACTAGTCATGTTGTGGTGTCTTGACTTTCCTTTACACAAGACATGTTGTGCTGTCTTGGCTTTCCTTTACACAAGTCATGTTGTCTTGTCTTGTAATATCCTTTACACAAGTCATGTTATGGGGTCTTGATCTTTCCTTTACAGCATTCATGTTGTGTTGTCTTGGACTTTACTTACCACAAGTAACAGTGTGGTGTCTTGGCCTTTCCTTTACACAAGTCATGTTTTGTTGTCTTGGACTTTTCATTTACACGAGCCATGTTGTGGTGTCTTCAGCTTTCCATGAGTTATGTTGTGGTACCTAGGACTTTCCATTTACACAGTTCATGTTGTGGTGTCTTGGCTTTCCTTTACATGAGTCATGCTGTGTTTTTTTGATCTTCCTTTTACACAGTTCATGTTGTGGTGTCTTGGCTTTCCTTTACATGAGTCATGTTGTGTTTTCTTGATCTTCCTTTTACACAATTCATGTTGTGGTGTCTTGGCTTTCGTTTACACAATTCATGTTGTGGTGTCTTGGCTTTCTTTTACACAATTCATGTTGTTGTGCCTTGGGCTTTCCTTTACACAAGTCATGTTGCGATGTCTTGGCTTTCCTTTACTCAAGTCATGTTTTGGTGTTTTGGCTTTCCTTACACAAGTCATGTAGTGGTGTCTTGGCTTTCCTTTACTCATGTCATATTGTAGTGTTTTGGCTTTCCTTTACACAAGTCATGCTGTGGTGTCTTGGGCTTTTCTTTCCACAAGTTGTTTTGAGGTGTCTTGGAATTTCCTTTCCATGAGTCATGTTGTGGTGTCTTGGACTTTCCTTTCCATGAGTCATGTTGTGGTGTCTTGGCTTTCCTTTACACAAGTCATGTTGTGGTGTCTTCTACTTTCCTTTACACAAGACATTTTGTGGTTTCTTGGCTTTCCTTTACACGAGTCATGTTGTGGTGCCATGGCTTTCCTTTACACAAGTCATGTTGTGGTGCCTTGGCTTGCCTTTTCATGAGTCACGTTGTGGTGTCTTGGCTTTCCTTTACACTAGTCGTGTTTTGGTGTCTTGACTTTCCTTTACACAAGTCATGTTGTGGTGTCTTGGCTTTCCTTTATACAAGTCATGTTGTCTTATCTTGAAATATCCTTTACACAAGTCATGTTATGGGGTCTTGATCTTTCCTTTACAGCATTCATGTTGTGTTGTCTTGGACTTTCCTTACCACAAGTCATGGTGTGGTGTCTTGGCCTTTCCTTTACACGATTCATGTTTTGTTGTCTTGGACTTTTCATTTACACGAGCCATGTTGTGGTGTCTTCAGATTTCCATGAGTTATGTTGTGGTATCTTGGACTTTCCATTTACACAATTCATGTTGTGGTGTCTTGGCTTTCCTTTACATGAGTCATGTTGTGTTTTCTTGATCTTCCTTTTACACAATTCATGTTGTGGTGTCTTGGCTTTCGTTTACACAATTCATGTTGTGGTGTCTTGGCTTTCTTTTACACAATTCATGTTGTGGTGCCTTGGGCTTTCCTTTACACAAGTCATGTTGCGATGTCTTGGCTTTCCTTTACTCAAGTCATGTTGTGGTGTTTTGGCTTTCCTTTACAGAAGTCATGTTGCGATGTCTTGGCTTTCCTTTACTCAAGGCATGTTGTGGTGTTTTGGCTTTCCTTTACACAAGTCATGTTGTGCTGTCTTGGCTTTCCTTTACTCAAGTCATATTGTGGTGTTTTGGCTTTCCTTTACACAATCATGTTGTGGTGTCTTGATCTTTCCGTTCAAGGAGTCAGAGAGAGTGAGAGAACAGAGTAAGGCTTTAAGAATGTCTGTTTATTCTGTGTTCTGTAAACTCAAATAAGCACGGCCTTTCCTCTTCTATTGTAGTTAACGCTGACATTACCAATGATTTATCTGAACTTTGTCCATATTATAAGAAAGTTACGTTTACCCAGAAAGCCTGTCTCTGTTTTGCATACAATCAAAGGTTCATATTCTGAACTTTTGACTAAAACAGTGCATGAAAATAAAGACCAATCAAAAATAGAGCTGAGCCCAGAACTTCAACAAATAGTGGACATTGATAGCTAAGCGGATTACACATTTTGGCTCACACCCTACCTGTAAAAAAGTATTTATTCATGTGATATATATACCTGTTTTGCTACACTGTTTCTTTGCCCGGATGAACCTCAGTGGTCTGGGGTGCAGGCTTCAAACCTGTAGCTGTCTAGCGACAGAGTGGTTCAATTCCACCTTCTGTTCGAGGCAGCTTTTGTGATGGGCTGCCCATTGTCAGGGTAACTAATACATGTTTTTTTGTCAATTCTGTTCATGTTCACAACTTGTAGCAGACAATATTTGGTAACTACATTTTCAGCAGCCCTGCCGACACGTGTTTTCTTCTGTGTTTTCAAGGCCACGTCGCCATTTAAGATCAAAGAGTAACCGAGAGAATTACTTGTTAAATAGTAGCCAGCGCTCTGAGGGGCGATTCATCTGGGCACCCCAGCAAGTCAAGAAAGGAAGGGTATGCATTAAACACAGTGTAGATTGGAGAATCTGACATTAATAATCTGAGAGATTGGGAAGAGATAGTGTCCGATACTAATGAAATGAAGGCAGTGATGTTCATCAATGGAATGAGGGTATCACATTTGACAATATCAAAGTAAATGGCCATCTATCTGCTCCCGTAGATGCCCCCGGTACTGAGGAAGGACCACTGAACCCCATCCTCGGTCTACGGAGTAGGCTTTTTGTGGGCACTCTACTTCTTTGTTGCAGACTTTGCTCACAGATCTTGGAGTCTCACAGTCTTTCTGTGCACCCAATATAAACAAATGAATAAATAAATACATGAATGCATATGTATAATGAAGCATGCAAAATGAGTTTGCGTCTAGGCTATCCATTTTTGGTGCCAGATAATGGACCCTGAGGCACAACGACATAAAGCGATATCCTCAGGGTTATACCATTCCATCACATTTGGAAACTAGGATTAAAAAGTCCTTTTGTACAACAAAAAATCTAACATCCTTACCTCGTCCTCTCATCTGGAGTGATCCAGCAGAGCAAAAAATATGTTGCAGCATAACCTGATTAATAGAGTGTTTTAAATCTTCTGACCGCCTCTGCCCTCCTCTACTGCTGGGGTGCCACCCTTTTCCCCTTTCCCCCCGAGTTCAATCAGAGGTCACAGAGCCCGGCTGTCACTGCATAGAGGCGCTCTGCTCAGCATCCTCAACCTTGTTCCCACATCAGCACGTGGCCTGTTCCTAGTCCGTTGCACCTGCACCCCCAGTTCACACCACTGCCGAGTGACTGACAGTTTTATCAGAGTAATCCAGGTCACCAAGAATGCAATGTTTAAGTCCCATACTTTTCATTTACAAAGCACTAGTGTTCGCAGGTGACTTACTACAATTAAAGTGACTCGGAACTACAATTCCCAGAATGTATTAGGTTATTCAAATAAAATACAGGACAATAGTGTTGCATGTTTGATACCATGAAATCACCAGGTAAGTCTTCCTTACATAGCTGACCATTTACATAAAGGTCAGCCTATGGTCTCTGCAAGTAATTCTGCCTAGGGCGAGAAGGCTTCGAGAGGCACAGCCAAGAGGAACGGTTACCAGGAGGAACTACTACAAATCCTCCAAGAAAAGGCAAATACAGCAAACCTAAAACTGATGACTGATGTAGAAACGGGTATGTCAAGAAACGTTTAGATTTATTAATAAATACACCTACACCTCAGCTTCACCTGTCTTTACAATTAGTACATGTCGGGGTTGTGGTGTCTTGGACTTTCCTTTACACAAGTCATGTTGTGGTGTCTTGGGCTTTTCTTTCCACAAGTCGTTTTGAGGTGTCTTGGAATTTCCTTTCCATGAGTCATGTTTAAGCATGGGCGGATCTAGCGGATCTCGCGTACGGGAATTTGCGAATTTACGGATTCGCAATCCGCAAAAATACGCGAACTCTCGCGGATTTGCGGATTTTTACGTTTTTTGTGTTGGCGCGCGTTCGCGAGGATTTGTGGACCATTTCGCAATTGCGAACTTACTTTTCGGCTCGCAACGGCCGCGACTATGTTGTTTCTACGTCTGGTTTATCATCACAGGTTCACAGCACCTTCTGTTTCACCACTGCCACCCTCTGGTACACCCATGCCACCCTCTGGTACATCCTTACTGCCACCCATTAGGTTTGTTTATCACTGTATATTATGGGGGTGAAAAAAAGCAAGCACACCTGCCCTGCTTCAACTGCCATGAATTAATTTGGGGTTGATTAATGTGTCAGTGATTTTGAAACTTCCAGTCTGGCTGGCACCTGCTTCCTTCCTTATCTGTAATTTGCTTTCTGTTGCAGTGAAAGCAAGCACACCTGCCCTTCTTCAACTGGCATGAATTAATTTGGGGGTGATTAATGTGTCAGTAATTTTGAAACTTTCAGTCTGGCTGGCGCCTGCTTCCTTCCTTATCTGGAATTTGCTTTCTGTTGCAGTGCAATTTTTTTCACAGGACCTTTATGGTCTACTTGTAGCTATTCTATGAGCCTGCTGTTTGGGTCATAGCAGGGTCATAGAATAGTTGCAAATAGGCAACTGAACTCTGGAGGGGCCCCTCAGGAAGCACTAGAGTGAATGGTTACTAATGTTAAGTTTGAACTTTTGCACCTGGTGATTGCTTTCAGTGTAGCAAAAATCATTTTTCTGCAATTTTGCGCGATTCGCGGGGCGCGAATCCGTGCGAGATCGATTTCGGAAGCCGCGAATGCGTGCGAATACATTATTTTTGTTTGCGGCGTGTATGTTCGCGTGATTTTTTGCATGTTCGCAAGGCGCTTGTAGTGATACGTTTGCAAACTTAACCACGCGGTCGTACACGGGCGCGGCCATCTTGTTTGCGTGACGTAATTCCGTTTCCGGCCGCTATGTGTAATCTCGCAAAGTGTGCTGCTCGCTAGTACAATTTCGCGCGTGATCGCGAGGAAAATCTCGCGCGAACTTACCCACGCGGTCGTGAATGGGCGCGGCCATCTTGTTTCTCATTCATTGCTATGGTTCTGGGCATGCTTTCTGTATCCTCTCTGAATCTCTGCCATCCTTTGCTTGTTTGAAGTTTATTTGATCTATTTTACTTATTATCTATCCCTCTATTTTTCTAGCTCTATATTTTTGTGTTTTCTGCTACTTTTAGTTCATTTTAAACTACTTTTTTAAACTCTTTTCTTTTCTTCTTCACTATTCTATTTCTTCTTTATCATTTAACTTTATTTCTGCCCAGACCATGGTAAAGGGAGCCGGGAAGCACCCTAAGAAGGGGAAGGGTCCCGCACCCCGTGCCCGGCTCCCGTGCGGGCGTTTGAGGGGGGAGCAAGTGGTGCCACGGGAGATCTTTAGCGCGGAGGAGGTGGGCGCACTAATCTTCTACGTCCAGCGCCGCCTCCCCAAGACCATCCTGGGAGGCGGCAAGATCGCAACCGGCTATGGCATCCGGGAGCGCCGGAAGCGGTGGGAGAAGGTGTGCCAGGCCATGTTTAAGCTCTCTGGGGTCTGGCGCACCTATAACCAGGCCACCCACCGCTGGACGGATGTCATGGACCGGGAACGGGACTTGCTGGACGCGCTCGGCGTAGAGGTCCCCGGGCTTGGTGAGTAGTAGTAGCTATTCATAACTACTCTGTTTTATCCTTCTCTGTTATTTGCAAATCTTTGTTCTTTACCAAGAGCAATAATGCTGCCGATTACATTGTAGGTAAATTATATTTCAAAATCTTCTATGCATTTCAGGTGCACTGCTCTCCTTCTCAGTAGCCTTGCTTGCTACTATGCTTATTTGTTTTGTATTTTGTGTTCATTTCATTGGCCTGAGAAATTATGTATGAGTGTAGTGTAAAGATAAGAACTGCGTAATGCTAGACACTAAGGGTCATATTTTCAATTACCGGCGCATCCCTGCAAAGTAGCAGGGATGCGGCAGTAATTGTGCGCCATGCCACCACCACCCATTGGCCCAAAACGTCACAGAAGCCTTACGCATCTGTGCCGTAAAGGCGGCACATTGCTGGAGTTGCGTGCCAACGATGGCGCAGCTCCAGCAATGCTCTGGGGTGCCCTATCTCCCCAATACTGCATCAAGCCGTACGTCGGCTTCAAGCAGGCGCAGGGTTTGAGTCCCGCATCATTGTCCTAAAAGTGACTGGTTGACATCTTGTAGATTTCCCATAGCCACTTTTAGGATTCGTTCCTGCGCAGGAACGCCCTCCCTTGTGCCGGAACGCCCCCTGATGTCGCAGGGCTTTACAACGTGATGCATCTCCCATATGCGTTTTTTTTAATATATACGCCGCACCATGGCGACTCTTTTGTTCTGCCGCTGCGTCACAAAAGTCACGCAACAATGTAGGAAAATGAGCCGCAAGGGACTTCTAAATCAGCCCCAACAGACTGAAGTCCAGTCCTTCCTTTAGACACATGGCTATAAGAAGAAATAGTGGTGGTGGTCGGTGGATTGATAGTTTGAGTATTCACTGACCTGCAAGCAGGATGGACTTTGTCTGTCACTTCGCGTGCTGCGGACTGCTGCCTGCCAGGCCTAGGCAAACCTTTTTAGTAGTCTGTTTATTGAGTTACATAGGAACTTTCAAAGTCAACGGTCCGCAAATCAGGCAATACGAATAATGTAGTATACCACATGAGATAGGTCAATATATCCTGTGGAATAGTTGTCTATCTATTTGCTATTTCTCCAAAATATTTTGTTATTGTTCTTTTGAAATGTTTGGTTTGGTTGACAAATCTCATCCATGTTTTCTGGTCTTTCTTTCTTTCATGTTGTACATCAGCTCCCCCCAAGGGCAAGAGGACACAGGAGGAGGAGGAGGAGGGTGCTGTTCAGGAGGATGCAGGCCAGGATCGGGCAGGCGAGGGCTCCTTTGCTGGCCCCAGTAAGTTTTAATTTTAATATAGAGTACCTATTTTTTCCTAGCGTTCCTCATTCGATTTTTTCTAAATCGTCTTTGATCTTCTTGTAGACTGGATCTAAATTCTTATCCAGCCTCGACTATGACTCCCTGTGGTATTACTAGATTATTCTTATTAGTCTGTCTGTGTAGCTAACTAACCGCTATATGTATCAACAAACCATTTTGCATTTCCTAAATAGCGAATTTTAAGGAATCGCTATTTAGGAAATGCAAAACGGTATGTATGTACAAAATCGCTTTCCAATAGCGATTCCTTAGCATTCCTAATTTGAGATTAGCAAATTGTCATTCGCAAATTACCCCTTCATTTCCATGGGCCAGGAGGCCCATAGGAATGAAAGTGCAATTAGCAATTAGCAATTTGCTGATCGCAAATTAGGGATTTTTCCAAGGGTGCAGGGGTGTCTCAAGAACACCCTGCTGCACCCCTGAAAAAGACATTTGGGGGCATATGGCGCACATACATGCCCTAAGGGCATGTATGGGCGTCATATGGCACCTTTGGTTTTTTTCAAAAAAGCTTTTTGATAAGAATTCGCAAATTACCACCAACTAGAAGTTGGTGGTAATTTGCTAATCCTTAATGGCATTTTTTCCATAATATTTGTTTGATACATTGCATTTAAGGAATCGCAAAATTAGCAATTCCTTAAGTGCAATCGCAAAATAAGGATTAGCAAATTTTGCTAATCCTTATTTTGCATCAAACTTGTTTGATACATTCCATTTGTCTATTTAGCATTCGCAAAGGCCGAAATTCGCAGAATTTCGGCCTTTGCGAATGCTAAATAGCTTGATACATATAGCGGTAAGATTGCACATTTGGCAATTCCATTGGACTCCCATTCTAGTCAGCAATAGCTCTATGCACTGAGTGCAGTCCTCTGGGATTGTCCATAATGTCTTTTCAAGTATTCTAAATGTTTATGCTTTGACAATTGCCAACAATAAAAAGGTGAATGACCACCAAGAAAGAATAAGATACTACTTTACTTTTGGTTTGGATAGGAGGACAATCCATTCTACTACTGTTGCAGGGACAAATCTGCACAAACCGAACTATGAACACTAAATAGTGCATTGTTTATCAATTATAATAGGCGCAGGTAGACTTTCTTTCCACATACCTCAGTGATATCAGACTTTGAAGAACCCCCAATCTCCTTACTGACTAGATAGTGTGGTAGAGTCATTTAGCTCCCTAAGTCACCGATGATTGATCCCCAATGATCATTAGATTATCCTACGCAGGACAAGAGTACGGAGTCACAGTCAAGAAGTGTCAGAGGCACTCATGCTTGCAAAAATTCCAAAACCTTTAGCTCATCCACTCTAGTCTGGAGGACCAAAAACCACAGAGTCTATTTAAGTTTAAAAGCTTTATTAAAACTAAACACATTTATTAAAATCAACTTTGTCATAAAAGTAAACGTTTAACTGAAAATGGAAAAGTGCTTAGTGCTAACGATTAATTGGACACATTTCTTGTGGTCGAGCTGAGCTCTCACCTGGTTTGAACTTGAGCTTGACCCTGATCGTGTTCTTAGAAGTCAAGCTTCTGTTAGGAGAAAAAGTGTTGTGTGTTAAAAATAAAAAGCAAGCATTCATCAGTTGTGCCAAAAAGTGCAGGAAGACAACAGCCTTCCCTGGAAAAAGGGACATTTTTACTGTAGAGTATACAGTTACAAATTATTACATTGTATTTCGTTTTTTTTTAATTTCTTTATTCCTCCTAGACCAAATAGTATATAGTAGTGAGTGGTGTATTCTAACATTCTTAAATGTACTTTGTAGGTGGAACATCTGGTGGCGGGGCCAGCACGGAGGTGGTGGATGAGGAGGACAACACTTCTGGGGAGGAGGCGGTGCGAGTGCCGGACGACACCAATGTGCCTGTGAGGGTTCACACGGTGGTGGCGGGCAGAGGTAAGCTATATATTCCTTACTTATTGAGAATGAAGACTGCATAGTGTGCTTTGTGCACAGGTGTATTATAAATCAACCAGGTAGTAGCCTCCTCTAAATGTACTTTGACTTAGCTGTGAAGTTTTTGGCGAGAAGAATCCCAATAAGATCTGAGATGAACTTGATGGATGGGATGAACGAAAAGTGAAAGAAGGGTGTAAGTAAGTGTGGAAGGACGAGAAATTTTATGATGGCTGGCAAAGAAGAATGATATGTGTTTGCTTGGTCCCCGTGGTGGCTGGGAAGGAAAGAATATGGTATGGTGCATGGCTGGGTCAATGATGAAGCAAGGATGGGTGGAAGGACAACAGCCTGGGTGGGTGGGTGAAACAGAAACTGTATGTGTGCATATACTTTGAATGGATGGATGCCTGGAGCATGGTAATATCTGACTCTTAGATAGCACATGTGTATCTAGAGAGAGTAGATGGTCGCTGGATGAACTAATTGAGCATGTAACACCGCACCCGCACGTCCGTTCCAGTGTAGGGAAGGCAAGGAAAAGAAATTGTAAATTTGTCCAATACTACCATGAATAGTAGCAGTAGTTTGTATTGCAACTGCAAGCACAGCATATATCCGGTTATTACGGTGGACACTCCGTACCTCTCTTAATAACTTTAGTTTAGTAGTAGTAGTACGTCATTCATGTGTGGGTGTATCACTGTTCACTCAATAATAAGCAAAGCACCTAAAGTCATCCCATATGTCATCAAATACATCCCATGTGAAGTGATAGATAATCTAATTATTTAGCTTCTTCATTTTCCTTTTCTAGTACTCATTTGCACTGTAGGGTGAAAGTTAAATTAATTAAGCAGTAGCCCTTGTAACAGAGTATTCTCAGTGCCACCCGTAATAGAAAAGTAATAGCTTCACCACCTGCATGTACTGGACCGGTACAGTAACGCAAGTCTGTCTCACTCATCATGGTGTGCGTCTGTTTTTCTCGGGTGCAAGTTCACTGCGCTGCCATTCTGCCGGCTTGCATAAGATAATGTACCAATTTTCCTAAACAAGAGAGAAGAAGAAGAATAAGACTGGTGTACTGTCATAGTCGACTGTAATGGAAGTCCATAGTGGTCGTAGAATTTGTTCATTAAACTACCACTAATGTTAGAGCAAGGATGCAGAAGTGGGAGGTTAGATAGATACTGTCCTCAATAGTTATGTACTGTGCTTTCAATTTGCTACTTGTACTGTGACACAACTTTCGACTCAATCACTTTGAGTTATTAATGTGAAGGAGCATTGGTTACAGACTATGTCTTTCTTTCTTCATATAGTTGCTCCTTTCAAATCGACATCACGGAGGGAGCAGGCGCGAATGGCCCGGCAACGGAGGCTGGATGCCACTGTCGCCGAATATCGGCGGCTGGTGGCCCTGGAGGAGGAGGAGGACACGCAGTCGACCGGTGCAACCACAACATCCTCGACTGGGACAGCTGCATCCTCCTCCGTGACCCCACGGACTGCCAGCCAGCGCAGTGCTCCAGCGGTACGGAGCCGGGCTAACAAAGCCAACCGCCACCGCCAAGCAGCAAAAAGACCAGCTGCCCCACACAGGAGCTGCAAGGCACGCCAGCGCCGCCTAGGAGTCCGAATGTCCTACCTGGAGCAGGAGGTCCTTAGGTACAAGAACTTGGTGGAGGGCCTCCGCTTCGAACTTGCCACCCTCCGCAAGGAGTATGATGCCCTGGCCGCAAAATTCACCAGCACCCTCCAGTAGTGGAGTGTCCCTTGCCCTTTTTTAGAGACTTTTGGGGGGTGGGATTTGGGAGTTGGGTTCTTTTTGGGACTTTTCAAAGACAATCGTTGGGGTTAGGGAGGGTCTTGAGGGAGATTATTTTGTTAGGGCTACATAAATATACTTTTTTGAACTTTATCTGACCATACCTGTTTTTTACTGCTTTTCAGTCTGGTGGGTGGGGGTGTAACAGTAAGTTTGTTTTCCTGAAGAGTCCTAGGACTTTAGTAGTACTACCGTCAATCTTTCGTCTAGTCCTAATACTCCATTATACTACCTCCCACCAAACGCTTATCTTACCTGTAATTTGTGTTAGAAATTAGGGCTAGACCCAGGGCTGGCTCCACGTGAAATGGGGATTAAGGTTGGCAATCCTGGGCGGATGAAATTTCCTCATTGCGGTGGTACTAGTGGTGTGACACAGTGGCAGTTGCATGCCTATGGGAAAAAAGAAAACGAAATCTGGTTTGTCCTTACTGTAGCATTACAACGGTTATGGTACGATCAAGAATATAGCAGGTGACAGTAAACTAGAACAGTGCCACAATGTAGCCTAACAAATGGTAAAGTATTGCAAGTATAACTAGTACTTGCGTTGAAATTAGTTGACATTGGCTCCTACTACAACAAGAAATAGTACTGAAGCTGAGTAAGTCTAGAAGATATCCTCGTATTCCTTCACCAGCCTGTTGCTATGACCTTATCCTCCCCAGCAAGTGTGTGGAATTATTGATGTCATTTAGTCAGACATCAAGCAAAACCACACAGCCCGGGGGAAGAGGGTTAGGGTTTGGAAAATGGATGGGAATGGGGTTTCTTTTTGGGTAGGTTTTGTTGAGAGAAGAAAAAAAAAGCACAGCATGGACAAACAATAATTGAAGATAAAGAAATCTTTGGGTACAAACTAAAGCTAACCACATGCAGTCACACTCATAGAAGAAAACAATGGATACTGTATCTGTATTCTGTATGTTGTTGGAGTTGTCCTGTTGAATTTGGTAAGTAAGTTGCATGCAGCAAACAATTCCTCTTATTAGCGGCACTCCTCCATTCCAGCTGACGCTTCGTCCATCAATGTTGGTGACCACTGACAGAAGACACCCTGTCCACTGCCTGCCTGGCGGATGTCGACTGAAACCCGGCCTGTAATTATTGAACGGAAAACAGGAAGTGCTATTACAATACCACTGATAAATAGATATAAGGTATGTAATCTGTGTGGTGCAAAAAGTCACACTTGAAATTTCCGTAATAGACAGTGCAATATTTTTGAAATTGCGTACTCTGTCTGAGTCACCTTTTTAAGGATAAATAAGTATGGCCAAAATATTATAGCGGATCTTTCCCCTCAAGGTAGGTGTACTGTAAACTGTGTTTTAGAACAAAATTTGACCTTCCCAGCAATGCTCCCACCAAGACCCTTACTAAAGCCAGTCGCAAATGTAGAAGACCCCCAATCAGATCTCAAAAAAACGAGGCCTAGCAGAAAAATGGTGACAAAACGTACTTTAAAAGTAAAAGTAGGCCCAAATACACCCTTACCCACCGTGGATTGTATTAAAACCACTTGCAAGCAAGCAAAAGTATCCATAGCCAGCATCGCTCCAAGAGTGCTCTAAAACCCCAGAACTGAGTTGCAACAGAACACCCCGAAACACATGCAATCCTGCTGCTAGGGCTAACCCTAACGAACCCTAAGTTACAAAAAGTGGCAAAAGGTTTTGCCTTATGGATTTTGTCCAAAACACTTCTATCCGGTATTAGACATTCCCAGGAATGCCCCAAGACCCGCCAACCCACCCGCAAAAAAGCACGCGACAACACCCCCAAACAGCAAAAAAGCAAAATCTCATACTTACAATATCTCTCGGCCTTCGGTCCAAACGCGCTGTGCAGCTAGGTCTCATCATCATAACTCCTGTTTTACACCACGGATTTCCTGAAAAGCAAATGCAATCAAGATTAGACTGTCGCAGCAGTGCTTCGACAGAGACCCCGCAGCCCACCCACAAACACCAGGAAGCCCCCCAAAACGCTACATTGAGCAAGATGTCAGATGAAATAGCAAAAAAAAGGCTTTTCCATATGGATTTTGTCCAAAACACTTCTATCCGGTATTAGACCTTCCCAGGAATGCCCCAAGACCCGCCAACCCACCCGCAAAAAAGCACGCGACCACACCCCCAAACAGCAAAAAAGCAAAATCTCATACTTACAATATCTCTCGGCCTTCGGTCCAAACGCGCTGTGCAGCTAGGTCATCATCATAACTCCTGTTTTCCACCACGGATTTCCTGAAAAGCAAATGCAATCAAGATTAGACTGTCGCAGCAGTGCTTCGACAGAGACCCCGCAACCCACCCACAAACACCAGGAAGCCCCCCAAAACGCCTCATTGAGCAAGATGTCAGAAGAAATAGCAAAAAAAAGGCTTTTCCTTATGGATTTTGTCCAAAACACTTCTATCCGGTATTAGACCTTCCCAGGAATGCCCCAAGACCCACCAACTCACCCGCAAAAAAGCACGCAACCACACCCCCAAACAGCAAAAAAGCAAAATCTCATACTTACAATATCTCTCGGCCTTCGGTCCAAACACGCTGGGCAGCTAGGTCATCATCATAACTCCTGTTTTCCACCACGGATTTCCTGAAAAGCAAATGCAATCAAGATTAGACTGTCCCAGCAGTGCTTCGACAGAGACCCCGCAACCCACCCACAAACACCAGGAAGCCCCCCAAAACGCTACATTGAGCAAGATGTCAGAAGAAATAGCAAAAAAAAGGCTTTTCCTTATGGATTTTGTCCAAAACACTTCTATCCGGTATTAGACCTTCCCAGGAATGCCCCAAGACCCGCCAACCCACCCGCAAAAAAGCACGCGACCACACCCCCAAACAGCAAAAAAGCAAAATCTCATACTTACACTATCTCTCGGCCTTCGGTCCAAACGCGCTGTGCAGCTAGGTCATCATCATAACTCCTGTTTTCCACCACGGATTTCCTGAAAAGCAAATGCAATCAAGATTAGACTGTCGCAGCAGTGCTCCCAGACCCCAAAACTCACCCACAAAACACCTGGAACCCCGCCAAAGAGCACCTCAAAGGCAAGCAAGTCAGCAAAAACGGCAAGAAATTTCCGCCTCATATTTGGTCCAAAACACTTTTATCCGTTATTAGAGCTTCACAGCAATGGGCCCAGAGCCGTCAACTCACCCGCAAAGAAGTAGAACACCCCCACAAGTGCTGAGTCTTTCTTCATTGGGCGTAATCCAGCCCTCTGCTTTGAGGGAAATCGGAGTCTGGAGGAGGAGGATAGAGGAGCATGTTCTTCAGAACTTGTGAACCTGAGGAATGTAGACTGCGGCACCTTCAAATCAATAAGCAAACAAGTGAAGACAGTTCTGCTGATGGGCTTGTTTTTGGGATTAGGTGATTAAAGTTTGAATTAAATTAACTGTGCAAAACAAAGAAAGACACACACACAGGAATAAAAGTGAATAAGGACGAAAAAGAAAGTTATTGATTCATTGTCTCATTTTCAGGGCTCGGTGTCAGGGAATAAGAAGAAGATTTCATCATCATACTCTGCGAATTCAGGCAGGATGAGGTCAGTGTCACCGAACAGAGAACAAATCCCCTCATTTACGTTGCCGTCCTCCTCGTCTTCATGCGGCGTGCTTTCTCGTACTTTGTAATCTGGTGGTATGAGGTGCTGATTCATCTTGATCATTGTCAGCCGCTCCACATTTTTGGGCGAGAGGCGGCTCCGTTTGGGAGTTACAATGCCACCAGCAGCACTGAAAACACGTTCAGAAGACACACTTGCGAGTGGGCAAGACAAATAGTTTATAGCTAGGTTGGAGAGCTGTGGCCACAATTGTTTTTTCCCATGCCAATACTGCAATGGCTCATCATTAAGAAAGACCTCTGTTGAGTCATTCAGATAGTCCTGCACCATCGACTCAAGGTCATCAGCGGTTCCTCCACTTTGCTTACTTTTTGCTGTGCCTGTGACATTTTTTCGAGAACCATACCCAAGCAAAGTTAGCCAATCCTCTACAGCAGCCACTGTTACTGTTGTGTGTGGTGCAGATGATCCGGTTGCCATTGTCTTTAACGGCTGAGAGGTCACTTTTGCCACAGCCACAGGTGCAGAAGTGGATTTTTTTGACTGGGGATGGCCTGCTGATGCTGATGCTGATGTACTGCCTTCTCCTTCAATATCCTGCCGTTCTTTTTCAAACCTCTTGGCTGACCAGGCTAGCCAATGTTTGTAGTTTTGAACATCTTCATCAGCAAAAGGAAAGAATGCTTGGCCTGCCAGCGCCTTTTTGTAGCTCGGATCCAGAATAGTAGCACAAATGTAATGCTGTTCTGACTTGATCTTTTTAAGATGTTTATCACCACGTAGGCGCTCTAATAATTTCTCCGACAAAATAAAAGGGTCTTTTTTTTTCATCTTTTTCAAACTCAGAAGACACCGCCTTCAGTTGGTGCTCCAGTATGCACAACAATGGGATAGCTTTTCCCAAATTACAGTCCTCCTGGCTGACTGCACGCGTGAAGAACTCAAAAGGACGAAGCATGTCTGTCAGGCTTTTAACTATGTCCCATTGCGCCGCGCCCATCCGCAGGTCCTTCTGAGCTGTACCCTCTGTTAAGAAATAGTGATCGAGTACCGTATACTGCTCATACAGACGCTCAAGCATGTAGAAGGTTGAGTTCCAACGTGTTGCCACCTCCTGGATGAGTGCTTTCACTGGCATTCGACGTTGAAGTAGCAGGCTCCTCAGATGCTTCCGGGCCTTAAAAGAATGGCTGAAATGGTTGCACATTTTGCGGCAGGTGGCCATTACCTCGAACGCTGTACTATCTGTATCACTCAAGAATTTTTGAACTACCAGGTTGATACAGTGCGCCAAACACGGCACTCTGAAATATGCACCCAGCGACATGGCCTTAACTACATTGGCGCCATTATCCGTGGAAACATAACCAATCTGGCGTTTTTTTGGGGACAGCCAGTGAAAGACCTTTTTGTTAAACTCGTCCAAAATGTTTTCTGCTGTGTGACTTTTCTCCAAGCCAAACATGGCTAGTGTTGCATGTTTCCGAGCAGCTTTAAAAACTTGGTCCGGGTCAACACCTGCGTTTAGCTTTGCTTTAACACCTGAAAAAGAGACCCAGTGTGCAGTGATGCACATGTAATCAGCGCCTGCGCCACTGGTCCACATGTCTTTTGTCAGATGTATAGTGTGAACAGCACTCTTCTGCAAAGCTGCCCCAATCGCCTCCAGCACATCTTCATGTAGTGCTGGAACCGCAACTCTGGCAAAATAGAACCGGCTAGGAACCTTCCATTTAGGGCAGAGCGTTGCCACTAATTCTAGAAAACCTACCGCTTCTACAAAAGAAAAAGGGAGAAGGTCCACAGCTAGCATTTTAGCCAGCTTAGTGTTATACAGACGCGTCAGTGGGTGGTTGCGTTCATATGGCGCGTTTGAAGAAAACATGGTTCTAATGTTGCCCTGGACCAAGCATTTACGGGATGATAATGACTTTGTTGACCCAATTATGCTCGCTGGTGAACTTTTGCGCGTTGGTGTCTCACTCGCTCCAACACTCTTAGTGTGCCTCACACGGGGTGTGCTGCTGACAGAGGTACTGGGTGTAAGTGAAGTGTTTGACACGTCTTCTTCCTCCTCGTCATCATCAGATGCAGCATCAACGTTTTCTTGACTTCCAATTCGGGCTTCCTTGATCGCATCTAGGTGCGCAAACCATTGGACAGTGTGCTGTCTCTCAAGATGACCTCTCTGGCCTCCGGTACCATAGTTGGTACCTGACTTACCACGACTAACTGCAAGCTTACAAAGGGTACAAATGGCGAACTTTTCCCTTTTTTGGCAAACAGTAAAGAAGTCCCAAACTGGGGACTTGAAGTGTCTGTGGGGCCTGGAGGAGGCGGCGATACTGGTGGTGGTGGTCATGCTGCTAATGCCAGATGAAGTGGAGGATCTGGATTGCCCAACTTTTGTACGTTGTGCACTTTCACCGCCACTAATTAAGGTCGAGGTGGATGGAGGTCCCTTCTTGTGAGAAAGAAATATGGAAGCGGTACGAGTTGGTGTACTTAACTCCAATGATTGTGGTGTTTCCACTGCCTCCTCGTCGACAACATCATCATCATCACGCTCAGCAGCTTTTCGGGCTAGGGTCAAAATGTCTGTTTGCTGCATGCCCGCTGGGGCTGCAGTGACCTTTATGATGACTGGGTCGTCGTTGTCAGAGTCTTCATCAGCAGCAGTATCCGCAACTTCTTGTTGAGCCTCATCATTACACTCCATAACTCTGAGACTTTGGACGAGCTTCCTTTTACGCTTAAATACCTTTGTCAGATCATGTGCCTCACTCTCAGACGGCAGTGGTGCAGGTTCCCAATTTTGATCCGTATCATCAGAAGGAGGTGTGCTTGAAGAAGATGTAGACACCACCCTTGATCTCTTCCTTGCTAGGGGTGTGGAAGACAATGAATGATCATCAGGAGGAGTGTCTTCCTCAAATGATACCTCGCCTTGATTGTCGATTTTCTGATGTGCCCCTACTTCGGGAGGAACAACTATTGTGGGCACTTGTGACCCTCCATGCACCTCTGCTTGCGCATCTCCTTGCGCTGCCTCTCCTTCCACATGTACTTGGGCTTGTACTTGCACATGTGGTTTTTGTTGCGGCTGTGGTTGTTCAACACTCGTCAGATGAGTTACAACAACCTGTGTTGATTATGGGACATTGCTGCTACTTTCTTGCGATGAGCCAACATCACTGGTCGATGGTGATTGAACAACTAGACTAAGTGCCTCTGCAGCAGTGAAGGGCTTGGACTTAAGTTGGCGTGGTGGTGGTGGCACTGAGCCCAATGGAGCGGGGGTGCTGCTCCCAGCTTGGTCCCCAGCAGATCCCGCTGCTGCTGCAGGCATACTTTTTTTTTTACTCCCAAAAAAAGGGGCGGCCGGCACACCAGTCTCCTTGGTAACTTGCTTCTTCTGCTCCTTACTGGCAACTTTCTTGCTAGAGGAGCTACGGGTAACTTTTTTTGGGGCCATCTTCTTCAGAGCAGGTCAGAACAGCAGGCAGCAGTTGCACGAGTTGCAGAGTTGTCTGTGTCCAGACGTGACATCGCGTGACGTTATGCTGCACACACACACCGCTGCAGGACTTCTTCCTGGCACTGGTGGTTCTCTTGAGGCTTGTGCACCTAAAAGCAATGGAAGACAGAGGAACATCAGTTCAGTTATACACCCCAAAAAATCGAAAAACACAGAAATATCAGCACAATCCCATGCCATCCATGATGTTTACATTCAAGACACCCCACAGAAAGACTAGGCCCATGCAACACTCACTACCCCTGGGGATAATGGATGAAAAGTAGGCAAAATAAGTGCAGGCCTCAGACACTGCCTCTCTTCAAAATGGCCCCTTGCACCCCAAGCACATGTTGCCTGTACCAGCCAGCACTCAAGATGGCCACCACCACCAACCACATGGCCAGTCCACATCAACAGTACACCCCAAAAAAACAGAAAAACACCCACAAATCACCACAATCCAATGCCATCCAGGATGTTTACATTAAAGAGAGTGAGACCACACTACAGGCACACTCAGTCCATGCACCACTACCCCTGGGCAAAAGGCCACACCAGCAGCCCCAAAAAAACGACAAAAACCACAAAAAACAGCACAATCCCAGCCCATCCATGGCCTCAATGGTGTTTAAATTCAATAAGACACCCCTCAGAAAGACTAGGCCCATGCAACACTGAGTCACTACCTCTGGGGATAATGGATGAAAAGTAGGCTAAATAAGTACAGGCCTCAGACACTGCCTCTCTTCAAAATGGCCCCTTGCACCCCAAGCACATGTTGCCTGTACCAGCCAGCACTCAAGATGGCCACCACCACCACCCACATGGCCAGTCCACATCAACAGTACACCCCAAAAAAACAGAAAAACACCCACAAATCACCACAATCCAATGCCATCCAGGATGTTTACATTAAAGAGAGTGAGACCACACTACAGGCACACTCAGTCCATGCACCACTACCCCTGGGCAAAAGGCCACACCAGCAGCCCCAAAAAAACGACAAAAACCACAAAAAACAACACAATCCCAGCCCATCCATGGCCTCAATGGTGTTTAAATTCAAGAGGACACCCCACAGAAAGACTAGGCCCATGCAACACGCACCACCCCTGGGCAAAGGGCCCCACCAGCAGCCCCAAAAAAACGACAAAAAACAAGAAAATCAGCACAATCCCAGCCCATCCATAGCCTCAATGGTGTTTACATTCAAGAAGACACCCCTCAGAAAGACTAGGCCCATGCAACACTGAGTCACTACCCCTGGGGATAATGGATGAAAAGTAGGCAAAATAAGTGCAGGCCTCAGACACTGCCTCTCTTCAAAATGGCCCCTTGCACCCCAAGCACATGTTGCCTGTACCAGCCAGCACTCAAGATGGCCACCACCACCACCCACATGGCCAGTCCACGTCAACAGTACACCCCCAAAAAACAGACAAACAGCCAAAAATCACCACAATCCAATGCCATCCATGATGTTTACATTAAAGAAAGTGAGACCACACCACAGGCACACTCAGTCCATGCACCACCACCCCTGGGCAAAAGGCCACACCAGCAGCCCCAAAAAACCGACAAAAAACAATAAAATAAGCACAATCCCAGCCCATCCATGGCCTCAATGATGTTTAAATTCAAGAAGACACCCCATAGAAAGACTAGGCCCATGCAACACTCACCACCCCTGGGCAAAGGGCCCCACCAGCAGCCCCAAAAAAACGACAAAAACAACAAAAATCAGCACAATCCCAGCCCATCCATGGCCTCAATGGTGTTTAAATTCAACAAAACAGTTGTATCATGCACCCATAACCAACCCTGGTCCTACTGGATACTGTGGCTACCCACAATATAATTTATTTAATGTTCTGAAAAAGTTCCAAAATTGTAGTTGCAGCAACTGTAATGCCCCAAACAAACTTACTTGTGAAAGTTGATTTCTAATCCAAAAGTGATCCAAAGAAAGTCAAAAAGGCCTCAAATCCAAATATCCAGCAGCACCCACAAAAAGTAATCCTTCCAGCTCCAGATCCAAATGAAAGTGACCAGGAGATGGACAAAGCACTGGGAGGAGCCTGCTGGACAGGAACAGGAAGTTGGAGACTGTGGGGCACTTCCTCCCCCCCCCCCCCCAAAATGGACTCCTTGCAAAAAAAAAGGCCATGCAAATGTCAACCTGAGGAGTGATTCTGATAAAAATAATCATTTTCTGAAGGTTTATCCTGTTTGCTGGTGGATTTCTTGTGCAGAATTGCAAAATCTCTATTTCGCGAGTGCGAGATTGTTCCTTTCCGCCGCAACTACGTGTTCGCAATTGCGAACTCTCGCGAGGTGTGCTGTGCAAGGTGGCAACCCGCGATTACGTATTCGCGGGCGCCAAACTCCCGCGGGATCACGCAGCAAGATCCAAAATGGCGCAGCACTTGCAAAATATGATCGAGAAAAACAACTCGGCAAACGCTTAATGACGGAAAGCGAACGCCATGCACCACGCCGCGCGCCGCAACCAATCAAAAAATCCGCCGCGAGCGGATTCACGGATTTTCGACAAATTCGCGAGAGTTCGCGGATTGCGAATTTGCTGAAAATCCGAAAAATCCGCGAGCGGAGCGGATTTTACGCCCATGCTTAGTCATGTTGTGGTGTCTTGGACTTTCCTTTCCATGAGTCATGTTGTGGTGTCTTGGCTTTCCTTTACACAAGTCATGTTGTGGTGTCTTCTACTTTCCTTTACACAAGACATTTTGTGGTTTCTTGGCTTTCCTTTACACGAGTCATGTTGTGGTGCCATGGCTTTCCTTTACACAAGTCATGTTGTGGTGCCTTGGCTTGCCTTTTCATGAGTCACGTTGTGGTGTCTTGGCTTTCCTTTACACTAGTCATGTTGTGGTGTCTTGACTTTCCTTTACACAAGTCATGTTGTGGTGTCTTGGCTTTCCTTTACACAAGTCATGTTGTCTTGTCTTGAAATATCCTTTACACAAGTCATGTTATGGGGTCTTGATCTTTCCTTTACAGCATTCATGTTGTGTTGTCTTGGACTTTCCTTACCACAAGTCATGGTGTGGTGTCTTGGCCTTTCCTTTACACGAGTCATGTTTTGTTGTCTTGGACTTTTCATTTACACGAGCCATGTTGTGGTGTCTTCAGCTTTCCATGAGTTATGTTGTGGTATCTTGGACTTTCTATTTACACAATTCATGTTGTGGTGTCTTGACTTTCCTTTACATGAGTCATGTTGTGTTTTCTTGATCTTCCTTTTACACAATTCATGTTGTGATGTCTTGGCTTTCGTTTACACAATTCATGTTGTGGTGTCTTGGCTTTCTTTTGCACAATTCATGTTGTGGTGCCTTGGGCTTTCCTTTACACAAGTCATGTTGCGATGTCTTGGCTTTCCTTTACTCAAGTCATGTTTTGGTGATTTGGCTTTCCTTTACACAAGTCATGTAGTGGTGTCTTGGCTTTCCTTTACTCAAGTCATATTGTAGTGTTTTGGATTTCCTTTACACAAGTCATGTTGTGGTGTCTTGGCTTTCCTTTACTCAAGTCATGTTGTGGTGTTTTGGCTTTCCTTTACACAAGTCATGTTGCGATGTCTTGGCTTTCCTTTGCTCAAGTCATGTTGTGGTGTTTTGTCTTTCCTTTACACAAGTCATGTTGTGGTGTCTTGGCTTTCCTTTACTCAAGTCATGTTGTGGTGTTTTGGCTTTCCTTTACACAATCATGTTGTGGTGTCTTGTTCTTTCCGTTCAAGGAGTCAGAGAGAGTGAGAGAACAGGGTAAGGCTTTAAGAATGTCTGTTTATTCTGCGTTCTGTAAACTCAAATCAGCACAGCCTTTCCTCTTCTATTGTGGTTAACGCTGACATTACTAATGATTTATCTGAACTTTGTCCATATTATAAGAAAGTCTCGTTTACCCAGAAAGCCTGTCTCTGTTTTGCATACAATCAAAGGTTCATATTCTGAACTTTTGACCAAAACAGTGCATGAAAATAAAGACAAATCAAAAAAAGAGCTGAGCCCAGAACTTCAATAAATAGTGAACATTGATAGCTAAGCGGATTACAAATTTTGGCTCACACCCTACCTGTAAAAGAGTATGTATTCTTGTGATATATATACCTGTTTTGCTACACTGTTTCTTTGCCCGGATGAACCTCAGTGGTCTGGGGTGCAGGCTTCAAACCTGTAGCTGTCTAGCGACAGAGTGGTTCAATTCCACCTTCTGGGCGAGGCAGCTTTTGTGATGGGCTGCCCATTGTCAGGGTAACTAATACATGTTTTTTGTCAATTCTGTTCATGTTCACAACTTGTAGCAGACAATATTTGGTAACTACATTTTCAGCAGCCCTGCCGACACGTGTTTTCTTCTGTGTTTTCAAGGCCACGTCACCATTTAAGATCAAAGAGTAACCGAGAGAATTACTTGTTAAATAGTAGCCAGCGCTCTGAGGGGCGATTCATCTGGGCACCCCAGCAAGTCATGAAAGGAAGGGTATGCATTAAACACAGTGTAGATTGGAGAATCTGACATTAATAATCTGAGAGATTGGGAAGAGATAGTGTCCGATACTAATGAAATGAAGGCCGTGATGTTCATCAATGGAATGAGGGTATCACATTTGACAATATCAAAGTAAATGGTCATCTATCTGCTCCCGTAGATGCCCCCGGTACTGAGGAAGGACCACTGAACCCCATCCTCGGTCCACGGAGTAGGCTTTTTGTGGGTACTTTACTTCTTTTTTGCAGACTTTGCTCACAGATCTTGGAGTCTCACAGTCTTTCTGTGCACCTAATATAAACAAATGAATAAATAAATACACGAATGCATATGTATAATGAAGCATGCAAAATAACTTTGCCTCTAGGCTATCCATTTTTGGGGCCAGATAATGGACCCTGAGGCACAACGACATAAAGCGATATCCTCAGGGTTATACCATTCCATCACATTTGGAAACTAGATTAAAAAGTCCTTTTGTACAACAAAAAATCTAACATCCTTACCTCGTCCTCTCATCTGGAGTGATCCAGCAGAGCAAAAAATATGTTGCAGCATAACCTGATTAATAGAGTGTTTTAAATCTTCTGACCGCCTCTGCCCTCCTTCACTGCTGGGGTGCCACCCTTTTCCCCTTTCCCCCCGAGTTCAATCAGAGGTCACAGAGCCCGGCTGTCACTGCATAGAGGCGCTCTGCTCAGCATCCTCAACCTTGTTCCCTCATCAGCACGTGGCCTGTTTCTAGTCCGTTGCACCTGCACCCCCCAGTTCACACCACTGCCGAGTGACTGACAGTTTTATCAGAGTAATCCAAGTCACCAAGAATGCAATGTTTAAGTCCCACACTTTTCATTTACAAAGCACTAGTGTTCGCAGGTGTCTTACTACAATTGAAGTGACTCGGAACTACAATTCCCAGAATGTATTAGGTTATTCAAATAAAATACAGGACAAGAGTGTTGCATGTTTGATACCATGAAATCACCGGGTAACTCTTCCTTACATAGCTGACCATTTACATAAAGGTCAGCCTATGGTCTCTGCAAGTAATTCTGCCTAGGACGAGAAGGCTTCGAGAGGCACAGCCAAGAGGAACGGTTACCAGGAGGAACTACTACAAATCCTGCAAGAAAAGGCAAATACAGCAAACCTAAAACTGATGACTGATGTAGAAACGGGTATGTCAAGAAACGTTTAGATTTATTAATAAATACACCTACACCTCAGCTTCACTTGTCTTTACAATTAGCACATGTCGAGGTTGTGGTGTCTTGGACTTTCCTTAACACAAGTCATGTTGTGGTGTCTTGCGCTTTTCTTTCCACAAGTCTTTTTGAGGTGTCTTGGAATTTCCTTTCCATGAGTCATGTTGTGGTGTCTTGGACTTTCCTTTCCATGAGTCATGTTGTGGTGTCTTGGCTTTCCTTTACAGAAGTCATGTTGTGGTGTCTTC
The DNA here is from genome assembly GCF_964261635.1 of Lissotriton helveticus. Classification (NCBI taxonomy): domain Eukaryota; kingdom Metazoa; phylum Chordata; class Amphibia; order Caudata; family Salamandridae; genus Lissotriton; species Lissotriton helveticus. The sequence goes on from NC_136065.1 coordinate 1,921,734,489, forward strand.
TACTTTCCTTTACACAAGACATTTTGTGGTTTCTTGGCTTTCCTTTACACGAGTCATGTTATGGTGCCATGGCTTTCCTTTACACAAGTCATGTTGTGGTGCCTTGGCTTGCCTTTTCATGAGTCACGTTGTGGTGTCTTGGCTTTCCTTTACACTAGTCATATTGTGGTGTCTTGACTTTCCTTTACACAAGTCATGTTGTGGTGTCTTGGCTTTCCTTTATACAAGTCATGTTGTGGTGTCTTGGGCTTTTCTTTCCACAAGTCGTTTTGAGGTGTCTTGAAATTTCCTTTCCATGAGTCATGTTGTGGTGTCTTGGACTTTCCTTTCCATGAGTCATGTTGTGGTGTCTTGGCTTTCCTTTACACAAGTCATGTTGTGGTGTCTTCTATTTTCCTTTACACAAGACATTTTGTGGTTTCTTGGCTTTCCTTTACACAAGTCATGTTGTGGTGCCATGGCTTTCCTTTACAAAAGTCATGTTGTGGTGCCTTGGCTTGCCTTTTCATGAGTCACGTTGTGGTGTCTTGGCTTTCCTTTACACAAGTCATGTTGTGGTGTCTTGGCTTTCCTTTACACAAGTCATGTTGTCTTGTCTTGAAATATCCTTTACACAAGTCATGTTATGGGGTCTTGATCTTTCCTTTACAGCATTCATGTTGTGTTGTCTTGGACTTTCCTTACCACAAGTCATGGTGTGGTGTCTTGGCCTTTCCTTTACACGAGTCATGTTTTGTTGTCTTGGACTTTTCATTTACACGAGCCATGTTGTGGTGTCTTCAGCTTTCCATGAGTTATGTTGTGGTATCTTGGACTTTCCATTTACACAATTCATGTTGTGGTGTCTTGGCTTTCCTTTACATGAGTCATGTTGTGTTTTCTTGATCTTCCTTTTACACAATTCATGTTGTGGTGTCTTGGCTTTCGTTTAAACAATTCATGTTGTGGTGTCTTGGCTTTCTTTTACACAATTCATGTTGTGGTGCCTTGGGCTTTCCTTTACACAAGTCATGTTGCGATGTCTTGGCTTTCCTTTACTCAAGTCATGTTGTGGTGTTTTGGCTTTCCTTTACACAAGTCATGTAGTGGTGTCTTGGCTTTCCTTTGCTCAAGTCATATTGTAGTGTTTTGGCTTTCCTTTACACAAGTCATGTAGTGGTGTCTTGGCTTTCCTTTGCTCAAGTCATATTGTAGTGTTTTGGCTTTCCTTTACACAAGTCATGTTGTGGTGTCTTGGCTTTCCTTTACTCAAGTCATGTTGTGGTGTTTTGGCTTTCCTTTACACAAGTCATGTTGCGATGTCTTGGCTTTCCTTTACTCAAGTCATGTTGTGGGGTTTTGGCTTTCCTTTACACAATCATGTTGTGGTGTCTTGCTCTTTCCGTTCAAGGAGTCAGAGAGAGTGAGAGAACAGAGTAAGGCTTTAAGAATGTCTGTTTATTCTGTGTTCTGTAAACTCAAATCAGCACGGCCTTTCCTCTTCTATTGTGGTTAACGCTGACATTACCAATGATTTATCTGAACTTTGTCCATATTATAAGAAAGTCTCGTTTACCCAGAAAGCCTGTCTCTGTTTTGCATACAATCAAAGGTTCATATTCTGAACTTTTGACTAAAACAGTGCATGAAAATAAAGACAAATCAAAAAAAGAGCTGAGCCCAGAACTTCAATAAATAGTGAACATTGATAGCTAAGCGGATTACAAATTTTGGCTCACACCCTACCTGTAAAAGAGTATGTATTCTTGTGATTTATATACCTGTTTTGCTACACTGTTTCTTTGCCCGGATGAACCTCAGTGGTCTGGGGTGCAGGCTTCAAACCTGTAGCTGTCTAGCGACAGAGTGGTTCAATTCCACCTTCTGGGCGAGGCAGCTTTTGTGATGGGCTGCCCATTGTCAGGGTAACTAATACATGTATTTTTGTCAATTCTGTTCATGTTCACAACTTGTAGCAGACAATATTTGGTAACTACATTTTCAGCAGCCCTGCCGACACGTGTTTTCTTCTGTGTTTTCAAGGCCACGTCACCATTTAAGATCAAAGAGTAACCGAGAGAATTACTTGTTAAATAGTAGCCAGCGCTCTGAGGGGCGATTCATCTGGGCACCCCAGCAAGTCATGAAAGGAAGGGTATGCATTAAACACAGTGTAGATTGGAGAATCTGACATTAATAATCTGAGAGATTGGGAAGAGATAGTGTCCGATACTAATGAAATGAAGGCAGTGATGTTCTTCAATGGAATGAGGGTATCACATTTGACAATATCAAAGTAAATGGTCATCTATCTGCTCCCGTAGATGCCCCCGGTACTGAGGAAGGACCACTGAACCCCATCCTCGGTCCACGGAGTAGGCTTTTTGTGGGTACTTTACTTCTTTGTTGCAGACTTTGCTCACAGATCTTGGAGTCTAACAGTCTTTCTGTGCACCCAATATAAACAAATGAATAAATAAATACATGAATGCATATGTATAATGAAGCATGCAAAATGAGTTTGCCTCTAGGCTATCCATTTTTGGGGCCAGATAATGGACCCTGAGGCACAACGACATAAAGCGATATCCTCAGGGTTATACCATTCCATCACATTTGGAAACTAGGATTAAAAAGTCCTTTTGTACAACAAAAAATCGAACATCCTTACCTCGTCCTCTCATCTGGAGTGATCCAGCAGAGCAAAAAATATGTTGCAGCATAACCTGATTAATAGAGTGTTTTAAATCTTCTGACCGCCTCTGCCCTCCTCCACTGCTGGGGTGCCACCCTTTTCCCCTTTCCCCCCGAGTTCAATCAGAGGTCACAGAGCCCGGCTGTCACTGCATAGAGGCGCTCTGCTCAGCATCCTCAACCTTGTTCCCACATCAGCACGTGGCCTGTTCCTAGTCCGTTGCACCTGCACCCCCCAGTTCACACCACTGCCGAGTGACTGACAGTTTTATCAGAGTAATCCAAGTCACCAAGAATGCAGTGTTTAAGTCCCACACTTTTCATTTACAAAGCACTAGTGTTCGCAGGTGTCTTACTACAATTGAAGTGACTCGGAACTACAATTCCCAGAATGTATTAGGTTATTCAAATAAAATACAGGACAAGAGTGTTGCATGTTTGATACCATGAAATCACCAGGTAACTCTTCCTTACATAGCTGACCATTTACATAAAGGTCAGCCTATGGTCTCTGCAAGTAATTCTGCCTAGGACGAGAAGGCTTCGAGAGGCACAGCCAAGAGGAACGGTTACCAGGAGGAACTACTACAAATCCTGCAAGAAAAGGCAAATACAGCAAACCTAAAACTGATGACTGATGTAGAAACGGGTATATCAAGAAACGTTTAGATTTATTAATAAATACACCTACACCTCAGCTTCACTTGTCCTTACAATTAGCACATGTCGAGGTTGTGGTGTCTTGGACTTTCCTTTACACAAGTCATGTTGTGGTGTCTTGCGCTTTTCTTTCCACAAGTCTTTTTGAGGTGTCTTGGAATTTCCTTTCCATGAGTCATGTTGTGGTGTCTTGGACTTTCCTTTCCATGAGTCATGTTGTGGTGTCATGGCTTTCCTTTACACAAGTCATGTTGTGGTGTCTTCTACTTTCCTTTACACAAGACATTTTGTGGTTTCTTGGCTTTCCTTTACACGAGTCATGTTGTGGTGCCATGGCTTTCCTTTACACAAGTCATGTTGTGGTGCCTTGGCTTTCCTTTTTATGAGTCACGTTGTGGTGTCTTGTCTTGGCTTTCCTTTACACTAGTCATATTGTGGTGTCTTGACTTTCCTTTACACAAGTCATGTTGTGGTGTCTTGGCTTTCCTTTATACAAGTCATGTTGTGGTGTCTTGGGCTTTTCTTTCCACAAGTCGTTTTGAGGTGTCTTGAAATTTCCTTTCCATGAGTCATGTTGTGGTGTCTTGGACTTTCCTTTCCATGAGTCATGTTGTGGTGTCTTGGCTTTCCTTTACACAAGTCATGTTGTGGTGTCTTCTATTTTCCTTTACACAAGACATTTTGTGGTTTCTTGGCTTTCCTTTACACGAGTCATGTTGTGGTGCCATGGCTTTCCTTTACAAAAGTCATGTTGTGGTGCCTTGGCTTGCCTTTTCATGAGTCACGTTGTGGTGTCTTGGCTTTCCTTTACACTAGTCATGTTGTGGTGTCTTGACTTTCCTTTACACAAGTCATGTTGTGGTGTCTTGGCTTTCCTTTACACAAGTCATGTTGTCTTGTCTTGAAATATCCTTTACACAAGTCATGTTATGGGGTCTTGATCTTTCCTTTACAGCATTCATGTTGTGTTGTCTTGGACTTTCCTTACCACATGTCATGGTGTGGTGTCTTGGCCTTTCCTTTACACGAGTCATGTTTTGTTGTCTTGGACTTTTCATTTACTCGAGCCATGTTGTGGTCTCTTCAGCTTTCCATGAGTTATGTTGTGGTATCTTGGACTTTCCATTTACACAATTCATGTTGTGGTGTCTTGGCTTTCCTTTACGTGAGTCATGTTGTGTTTTCTTGATCTTCCTTTTACACAATTCATGTTGTGGTGCCTTGGCTTCCTTTTACACAATTCATGTTGTGGTGTCTTGGCTTTCTTTTACACAATTCATGTTGTGGTGCCTTGGGCTTTCCTTTACACAAGTCATGTTGCGATGTCTTGGCTTTCCTTTACTCAAGTCATGTTGTGGTGTTTTGGCTTTCCTTTACACAAGTCATGTAGTGGTGTCTTGGCTTTCCTTTACTCAAGTCATATTGTAGTGTTTTGGCTTTCCTTTACACAAGTCATGTAGTGGTGTCTTGGCTTTCCTTTACTCAAGTCATATTGTAGTGTTTTGGCTTTCCTTTACACAAGTCATGTTGTGATGTCTTGGCTTTCCTTTACTCAAGTCATGTTGTGGTGTTTTGGCTTTCCTTTACACAAGTCATGTTGTGGTGTCTTGGCTTTCCTTTACTCAAGTCATATTGTGGTGTTTTGGCTTTCCTTTACACAATCATGTTGTGGTGTCTTGCTCTTTCCGTTCAAGGAGTCAGAGAGAGTGAGAGAACATAGTAAGGCTTTAAGAATGTCTGTTTATTCTGTGTTCTGTAAACTCAAATCAGCACGGCCTTTCCTCTTCTATTGTGGTTAACGCTGACATTACCAATGATTTATCTGAACTTTGTCCATATTATAAGAAAGTCTCGTTTACCCAGAAAGCCTGTCTCTGTTTTGCATACTATCAAAGGTTCATATTCTGAACTTTTGACTAAAACAGTGCATGAAAATAAAGACAAATCAAAAAAAGAACTGAGCCCAGAACTTCAATAAATAGTGAACATTGATAGCTAAGCGGATTACAAATTTTGGCTCACACCCTACCTGTAAAAGAGTATGTATTCTTGTGATTTATATACCTGTTTTGCTACACTGTTTCTTTACCCGGAGGAACCTCAGTTGTCTGGGGTGCAGGCTTCAAACCTGTAGCTGTCTAGCGACAGAGTGGTTCAATTCCACCTTCTGGGCGAGGCAGCTTTTGTGATGGGCTTCCCATTGTCAGGGTAACTAATACATGTATTTTTGTCAATTCTGTTCATGTTCACAACTTGTAGCAGACAATATTTGGTAACTACATTTTCAGCAGCCCTGCCGACACGTGTTTTCTTCTGTGTTTTCAAGGCCACGTCACCATTTAAGATCAAAGAGTAACTGAGAGAATTACTTGTTAAATAGTAGCCAGCGCTCTGAGGGGCGATTCATCTGGGCACCCCAGCAAGTCATGAAAGGAAGGGTATGCATTAAACACAGTGTAGATTGGAGAATCTGACATTAATAATCTGAGAGATTGGTAAGAGATAGTGTCCGATACTAATGAAATGAAGGCAGTGATGTTCATCAATGGAATGAGGGTATCACATTTGACAATATCAAAGTAAATGGTCATCTATCTGCTCCCGTAGATGCCCCCGATACTGAGGAAGGACCACTGAACCCCATCCTCGGTCCACGGAGTAGGCTTTTTGTGGGTACTTTACTTCTTTGTTGCAGACTTTGCTCACAGATCTTGCAGTCTAACAGTCTTTCTGTGCACCAAATATAAACAAATGAATAAATAAATACATGAATGCATATGTATAATGAAGCATGCAAAATGAGTTTGCCTCTAGGCTATCCATTTTTGGGGCCAGATAATGGACCCTGAGGCACAACGACATAAAGCGATATCCTCAGGATTATACCATTCCATCACATTTGGAAACTAGGATTTAAAAGTCCTTTTGTACAACAAAAAATCTAACATCCTTACCTCGTCCTCTCATCTGGAGTGATCCAGCAGAGCAAAAAATATGTTGCAGCATAACCTGATTAATAGAGTGTTTTAAATCTTCTGACCGCCTCTGCCCTCCTCCACTGCTGGGGTGCCACCCTTTTCCCCTTTCCCCCCGAGTTCAATCAGAGGTCACAGAGCCCGGCTGTCACTGCATAGAGGCGCTCTGCTCAGCATCCTCAACCTTGTTCCCACATCAGCACGTGGCCTGCCTAGTCCGTTGCACCTGCACCCCCCCAGTTCACACCACTGCGGAGTGACTGACAGTTTTATCAGAGTAATCCAAGTCACCAAGAATGCAATGTTTAAGTCCCACACTTTTCATTTACAAAGCACTAGTGTTCGCAGGTGTCTTACTACAATTGAAGTGACTCGGAACTACAATTCCCAGAATATATTAGGTTATTCAAATAAAATACAGGACAAGAGTGTTGCATGTTTGATACCATGAAATCACCAGGTAACTCTTCCTTACATAGCTGACCATTTACATAAAGGTCAGCCTATGGTCTCTGCAAGTAATTCTGCCTAGGGCGAGAAGGCTTCGAGAGGCACAGCCAAGAGGAACAGTTACCAGGAGGAACTACTACAAATCCTGCAAGAAAAGGCAAATACAGCAAACCTAAAACTGATGACTGATGTAGAAACGGGTATGTCAAGGAATGTTTAGATTTATTAATAAATACACCTACACCTCAGCTTCACTTGTCTTTACAATTAGCACATGTCGAGGTTGTGGTGTCTTGGACTTTCCTTTACACAAGTCATGTTGTGGTGTCTTGCGCTTTTCTTTCCACAAGTCTTTTTGAGGTGTCTTGGAATTTCCTTTCCATGAGTCATGTTGTGGTGTCTTGGACTTTCCTTTCCATGAGTCATGTTGTGGTGTCTTGGCTTTCCTTTACACAAGTCATGTTGTGGTGTCTTCTACTTTCCTTTACACAAGACATTTTGCGGTTTCTTGGCTTTCCTTTACACAAGTCATGTTGTGGTGCCATGGCTTTCCTTTACACAAGTCATGTTGTGGTGCCTTGGCTTGCCTTTTCATGAGTCACGTTGTGGTGTCTTGGCTTTCCATTACACTAGTCATGTTGTGGTGTCTTGACTTTCCTTTACACAAGTCATGTTGTGGTGTCTTGGCTTTCCTTTATACAAGTCATGTTGTGGTGTCTTGGGCTTTTCTTTCCACAAGTCGTTTTGAGGTGTCTTGAAATTTCCTTTCCATGAGTCATGTTGTGGTGTCTTGGACTTTCCTTTCCATGAGTCATGTTGTGGTGTCTTGGCTTTCCTTTACACAAGTCATGTTGTGGTGTCTTCTATTTTCCTTTACACAAGACATTTTGTGGTTTCTTGGCTTTCCTTTACACGAGTCATGTTGTGGTGCCATGGCTTTCCTTTACAAAAGTCATGTTGTGGTGCCTTGGCTTGCCTTTTCATGAGTCACGTTGTGGTGTCTTGTCTTTCCTTTACACTAGTCATGTTGTGGTGTCTTGACTTTCCTTTACACAAGTCATGTTGTGGTGTCTTGGCTTTCCTTTATACAAGTGATGTTGTCTTGTCTTGAAATATCCTTTACACAAGTCATGTTATGGGGTCTTGATCTTTCCTTTACAGCATTCATGTTGTGTTGTCTTGGACTTTCCTTACCACAAGTCATGGTGTGGTGTCTTGGCCTTTCCTTTACACGAGTCATGTTTTGTTGTCTTGGACTTTTAATTTACACGAGCCATGTTGTGGTGTCTTCAGCTTTCCATGAGTTATGTTGTGGTATCTTGGACTTTCCATTTACACAATTCATGTTGTGGTGTCTTGGCTTTCCTTTACATGAGTCATGTTGTGTTTTATTGATCTTCCTTTTACACAATTCATGTTGTGGTGTCTTGGCTTTCGTCTACACAATTCATGTTGTGGTGTCTTGGCTTTCGTCTACACAATTCATGTTGTGGTGCCTTGGGCTTTCCTTTACACAAGTCATGTTGCGATGTCTTGGCTTTCCTTTACTCAAGTCATGTTGTGGTGTTTTGGCTTTCCTTTACACAAGTCATGTAGTGGTGTCTTGGCTTTCCTTTACTCAAGTCATATTGTAGTGTTTTGGCTTTCCTTTACACAAGTCATGTTGTGGTGTCTTGGCTTTCCTTTACTCAAGTCATGTTGTGGTGTTTTGGCTTTCCTTTACACAAGTCATGTTGTGGTGTCTTGGCTTTCCTTTACTCAAGTCATATTGTGGTGTTTTGGCTTTCCTTTACACAATCATGTTGTGGTGTCTTGCTCTTTCCGTTCAAGGAGTCAGAGAGAATGAGAGAACAGAGTAAGGCTTTAAGAATGTCTGTTTATTCTGTGTTCTGTAAACTCAAATCAGCACGGCCTTTCCTCTTCTATTGTGGTTAACGCTGACATTACCAATGATTTATCTGAACTTTGTCCATATTATAAGAAAGTCTCCTTTACCCAGAAAGCCTGTCTGTGTTTTGCATACAATCAAAGGTTCATATTCTGAACTTTTGACTAAAACAGTGCGTGAAAATAAAGACAAATCAAAAAAAGAGCTGAGCCCAGAACTTCAATAAATAGTGAACATTGATAGCTAAGCGGATTACAAATTTTGGCTCACACCCTACCTGTAAAAGAGTATGTATTCTTGTGATATATATACCTGTTTTGCTACACTGTTTCTTTGCTCGGATGAACCTCAGTGGTCTGGGGTGCAGGCTTCAAACCTGTAGCTGTCTAGCGACAGAGTGGTTCAATTCCACCTTCTGGGCGAGGCAGCTTTTGTGATGGGCTGCCCATTGTCGGGGTAACTAATACATGTTTTTTTGTCAATTCTGTTCATGTTCACAACTGGTAGCACACAATATTTGGTAACTACATTTTCAGCAGCCCTGCCAACACGTGTTTTCTTCTGTGTTTTCAAGGCCACGTCACCATTTAAGATCAAAGAGTAACCGAGAGAATTACTTGTTAAATAGTAGCCAGCGCTCTGAGGGGCGATTCATCTGGGCACCCCAGCAAGTCATGAAAGGAAGGGTATGCATTAAAAACAGTGTAGATTGGAGAATCTGACATTAATAATCTGAGAGATTGGAAAGAGATAGTGTCCGATACTAATGAAATGAAGGAAGTGATGTTCATCAATGGAATGAGGGTATCACATTTGACAATATCAAAGTAAATGGTCATCTATCTGCTCCCGTAGATGCCCCCGGTACTGAGGAAGGACCGCTGAACCTCATCCTCGGTCCACGGAGTAGGCTTTTTGTGGGCACTTTACTTCTTTGTTGCAGACTTTGCTCACAGATCTTGTAGTCTCACAGTCTTTCTGTGCACCCAATATAAACAAATGAATAAATAAATACATGAATGCATATGTATAATGAAGCATGCAAAATGAGTTTGCCTCTAGGCTATCCATTTTTGGGGCCAGATAATGGACCCTGAGGCACAACGACATAAAGCGATATCCTCAGGGTTATACCATTCCATCACATTTGGAAACTAGGATTAAAAAGTCCTTTTGTACAACAAAAAATCTAACATCCTTACCTCGTCCTCTCATCTGGAGTGATCCTGCAGTGCAAAAAATATGTTGCAGCATAACATGATTAATAGAGTGTTTTAAATCTTTTGACCGCCTCTGCCCTCCTCCACTGCTGGGGTGCCACCCGTTTCCCCTTTCCCCCCGAGTTCAATCAGAGGTCACAGAGCCCGGCTGTCACTGCATAGAGGCGCTCTGCTCAGCATCCTCAACCTTGTTCCCACATCAGCACGTGGCCTGTTCCTAGTCCGTTGCACCTGCACCCCCCAGTTCACACCACTGCCGAGTGACTGACAGTTTTATCAGAGTAATCCAGGTCACCAAGAATGCAATGTTTAAGTCCCACACTTTTCATTTACAAAGCACTAGTGTTCGCATGTGTCTTACTACAATTGAAGTGACTCGGAACTACAATTCCCAGAATGTATTAGGTTATTCAAATAAAATACAGGACAAGAGTGTTGCATGTTTGATACCATGAAATCACCAGGTAACTCTTCGTTACATAGCTGACCATTTACATAAAGGTCAGCCTATGGTCTCTGCAAGTAATTCTGCCTAGGGCGAGAAGGCTTCGAGAGGCACAGCCAAGAGGAACGGTTACCAGGAGGAACTACTACAAATCCTCCAAGAAAAGGCAAATACAGCAAACCTAAAACTCATGACTGATGTAGAAACGGGTATGTCAAGAAACATTTAGATGTATTAATAAATACACCTACACCTCAGCTTCACTTGTCTTTACAATTAGCACATGTCGGGGTTGTGGTGTCTTGGACTTTCCTTTACACAAGTCATGTTGTGGTGTCTTGGGCTTTTCTTTCCACAAGTCGTTTTGAGGTGTCTTGGAATTTCCTTTCCATGAGTCATGTTGTGGTGTCTTGGACTTTCCTTTCCATGAGTCATGTTGTGGTGTCTTGGCTTTCCTTTACACAAGTCATGTTGTGGTGTCTTCTACTTTCCTTTACACAAGACATTTTGTGGTTTCTTGGCTTTCCTTTACATGAGTCATATTGTGGTGCCATGGCTTTCCTTTACACAAGTCATGTTGTGGTGCCTTGGCTTTCATTTTCATGAGTCACGTTGTGGTGTCTTGGCTTTCCTTTACACTAGTCATGTTGTGGTGTCTTGACTTTCCTTTACACAAGTCATGTTGTGGTGCCTTGGCTTTCCTTTTTATGAGTCACGTTGTGGTGTCTTGGCTTTCCTTTACACTAGTCATATTGTGGTGTCTTGACTTTCCTTTACACAAGTCATGTTGTGGTGTCTTGGCTTTCCTTTATACAAGTCATGTTGTGGTGTCTTGGGCTTTTCTTTCCACAAGTCGTTTTGAGGTGTCTTGAAATTTCCTTTCCATGAGTCATGTTGTGGTGTCTTGGACTTTCCTTTCCATGAGTCATGTTGTGGTGTCTTGGCTTTCCTTTACACAAGTCATGTTGTGGTGTCTTCTATTTTCCTTTACACAAGACATTTTGTGGTTTCTTGGCTTTCCTTTACACGAGTCATGTTGTGGTGCCATGGCTTTCCTTTACAAAAGTCATGTTGTGGTGCCTTGGCTTGCCTTTTCATGAGTCACGTTGTGGTGTCTTGGCTTTCCTTTACACTAGTCATGTTGTGGTGTCTTGACTTTCCTTTACACAAGTCATGTTGTGGTGTCTTGGCTTTCCTTTACACAAGTCATGTTGTCTTGTCTTGAAATATCCTTTACACAAGTCATGTTATGGGGTCTTGATCTTTCCTTTACAGCATTCATGTTGTGTTGTCTTGGACTTTCCTTACCACATGTCATGGTGTGGTGTCTTGGCCTTTCCTTTACACGAGTCATGTTTTGTTGTCTTGGACTTTTCATTTACTCGAGCCATGTTGTGGTCTCTTCAGCTTTCCATGAGTTATGTTGTGGTATCTTGGACTTTCCATTTACACAATTCATGTTGTGGTGTCTTGGCTTTCCTTTACGTGAGTCATGTTGTGTTTTCTTGATCTTCCTTTTACACAATTCATGTTGTGGTGCCTTGGCTTCCTTTTACACAATTCATGTTGTGGTGTCTTGGCTTTCTTTTACACAATTCATGTTGTGGTGCCTTGGGCTTTCCTTTACACAAGTCATGTTGCGATGTCTTGGCTTTCCTTTACTCAAGTCATGTTGTGGTGTTTTGGCTTTCCTTTACACAAGTCATGTAGTGGTGTCTTGGCTTTCCTTTACTCAAGTCATATTGTAGTGTTTTGGCTTTCCTTTACACAAGTCATGTAGTGGTGTCTTGGCTTTCCTTTACTCAAGTCATATTGTAGTGTTTTGGCTTTCCTTTACACAAGTCATGTTGTGATGTCTTGGCTTTCCTTTACTCAAGTCATGTTGTGGTGTTTTGGCTTTCCTTTACACAAGTCATGTTGTGGTGTCTTGGCTTTCCTTTACTCAAGTCATATTGTGGTGTTTTGGCTTTCCTTTACACAATCATGTTGTGGTGTCTTGCTCTTTCCGTTCAAGGAGTCAGAGAGAGTGAGAGAACATAGTAAGGCTTTAAGAATGTCTGTTTATTCTGTGTTCTGTAAACTCAAATCAGCACGGCCTTTCCTCTTCTATTGTGGTTAACGCTGACATTACCAATGATTTATCTGAACTTTGTCCATATTATAAGAAAGTCTCGTTTACCCAGAAAGCCTGTCTCTGTTTTGCATACTATCAAAGGTTCATATTCTGAACTTTTGACTAAAACAGTGCATGAAAATAAAGACAAATCAAAAAAAGAACTGAGCCCAGAACTTCAATAAATAGTGAACATTGATAGCTAAGCGGATTACAAATTTTGGCTCACACCCTACCTGTAAAAGAGTATGTATTCTTGTGATTTATATACCTGTTTTGCTACACTGTTTCTTTACCCGGAGGAACCTCAGTTGTCTGGGGTGCAGGCTTCAAACCTGTAGCTGTCTAGCGACAGAGTGGTTCAATTCCACCTTCTGGGCGAGGCAGCTTTTGTGATGGGCTTCCCATTGTCAGGGTAACTAATACATGTATTTTTGTCAATTCTGTTCATGTTCACAACTTGTAGCAGACAATATTTGGTAACTACATTTTCAGCAGCCCTGCCGACACGTGTTTTCTTCTGTGTTTTCAAGGCCACGTCACCATTTAAGATCAAAGAGTAACTGAGAGAATTACTTGTTAAATAGTAGCCAGCGCTCTGAGGGGCGATTCATCTGGGCACCCCAGCAAGTCATGAAAGGAAGGGTATGCATTAAACACAGTGTAGATTGGAGAATCTGACATTAATAATCTGAGAGATTGGTAAGAGATAGTGTCCGATACTAATGAAATGAAGGCAGTGATGTTCATCAATGGAATGAGGGTATCACATTTGACAATATCAAAGTAAATGGTCATCTATCTGCTCCCGTAGATGCCCCCGATACTGAGGAAGGACCACTGAACCCCATCCTCGGTCCACGGAGTAGGCTTTTTGTGGGTACTTTACTTCTTTGTTGCAGACTTTGCTCACAGATCTTGCAGTCTAACAGTCTTTCTGTGCACCAAATATAAACAAATGAATAAATAAATACATGAATGCATATGTATAATGAAGCATGCAAAATGAGTTTGCCTCTAGGCTATCCATTTTTGGGGCCAGATAATGGACCCTGAGGCACAACGACATAAAGCGATATCCTCAGGATTATACCATTCCATCACATTTGGAAACTAGGATTTAAAAGTCCTTTTGTACAACAAAAAATCTAACATCCTTACCTCGTCCTCTCATCTGGAGTGATCCAGCAGAGCAAAAAATATGTTGCAGCATAACCTGATTAATAGAGTGTTTTAAATCTTCTGACCGCCTCTGCCCTCCTCCACTGCTGGGGTGCCACCCTTTTCCCCTTTCCCCCCGAGTTCAATCAGAGGTCACAGAGCCCGGCTGTCACTGCATAGAGGCGCTCTGCTCAGCATCCTCAACCTTGTTCCCACATCAGCACGTGGCCTGCCTAGTCCGTTGCACCTGCACCCCCCCAGTTCACACCACTGCGGAGTGACTGACAGTTTTATCAGAGTAATCCAAGTCACCAAGAATGCAATGTTTAAGTCCCACACTTTTCATTTACAAAGCACTAGTGTTCGCAGGTGTCTTACTACAATTGAAGTGACTCGGAACTACAATTCCCAGAATATATTAGGTTATTCAAATAAAATACAGGACAAGAGTGTTGCATGTTTGATACCATGAAATCACCAGGTAACTCTTCCTTACATAGCTGACCATTTACATAAAGGTCAGCCTATGGTCTCTGCAAGTAATTCTGCCTAGGGCGAGAAGGCTTCGAGAGGCACAGCCAAGAGGAACAGTTACCAGGAGGAACTACTACAAATCCTGCAAGAAAAGGCAAATACAGCAAACCTAAAACTGATGACTGATGTAGAAACGGGTATGTCAAGGAATGTTTAGATTTATTAATAAATACACCTACACCTCAGCTTCACTTGTCTTTACAATTAGCACATGTCGAGGTTGTGGTGTCTTGGACTTTCCTTTACACAAGTCATGTTGTGGTGTCTTGCGCTTTTCTTTCCACAAGTCTTTTTGAGGTGTCTTGGAATTTCCTTTCCATGAGTCATGTTGTGGTGTCTTGGACTTTCCTTTCCATGAGTCATGTTGTGGTGTCTTGGCTTTCCTTTACACAAGTCATGTTGTGGTGTCTTCTACTTTCCTTTACACAAGACATTTTGCGGTTTCTTGGCTTTCCTTTACACAAGTCATGTTGTGGTGCCATGGCTTTCCTTTACACAAGTCATGTTGTGGTGCCTTGGCTTGCCTTTTCATGAGTCACGTTGTGGTGTCTTGGCTTTCCATTACACTAGTCATGTTGTGGTGTCTTGACTTTCCTTTACACAAGTCATGTTGTGGTGTCTTGGCTTTCCTTTATACAAGTCATGTTGTGGTGTCTTGGGCTTTTCTTTCCACAAGTCGTTTTGAGGTGTCTTGAAATTTCCTTTCCATGAGTCATGTTGTGGTGTCTTGGACTTTCCTTTCCATGAGTCATGTTGTGGTGTCTTGGCTTTCCTTTACACAAGTCATGTTGTGGTGTCTTCTATTTTCCTTTACACAAGACATTTTGTGGTTTCTTGGCTTTCCTTTACACGAGTCATGTTGTGGTGCCATGGCTTTCCTTTACAAAAGTCATGTTGTGGTGCCTTGGCTTGCCTTTTCATGAGTCACGTTGTGGTGTCTTGTCTTTCCTTTACACTAGTCATGTTGTGGTGTCTTGACTTTCCTTTACACAAGTCATGTTGTGGTGTCTTGGCTTTCCTTTACACAAGTGATGTTGTCTTGTCTTGAAATATCCTTTACACAAGTCATGTTATGGGGTCTTGATCTTTCCTTTACAGCATTCATGTTGTGTTGTCTTGGACTTTCCTTACCACAAGTCATGGTGTGGTGTCTTGGCCTTTCCTTTACACGAGTCATGTTTTGTTGTCTTGGACTTTTAATTTACACGAGCCATGTTGTGGTGTCTTCAGCTTTCCATGAGTTATGTTGTGGTATCTTGGACTTTCCATTTACACAATTCATGTTGTGGTGTCTTGGCTTTCCTTTACATGAGTCATGTTGTGTTTTATTGATCTTCCTTTTACACAATTCATGTTGTGGTGTCTTGGCTTTCGTCTACACAATTCATGTTGTGGTGTCTTGGCTTTCGTCTACACAATTCATGTTGTGGTGCCTTGGGCTTTCCTTTACACAAGTCATGTTGCGATGTCTTGGCTTTCCTTTACTCAAGTCATGTTGTGGTGTTTTGGCTTTCCTTTACACAAGTCATGTAGTGGTGTCTTGGCTTTCCTTTACTCAAGTCATATTGTAGTGTTTTGGCTTTCCTTTACACAAGTCATGTTGTGGTGTCTTGGCTTTCCTTTACTCAAGTCATGTTGTGGTGTTTTGGCTTTCCTTTACACAAGTCATGTTGTGGTGTCTTGGCTTTCCTTTACTCAAGTCATATTGTGGTGTTTTGGCTTTCCTTTACACAATCATGTTGTGGTGTCTTGCTCTTTCCGTTCAAGGAGTCAGAGAGAATGAGAGAACAGAGTAAGGCTTTAAGAATGTCTGTTTATTCTGTGTTCTGTAAACTCAAATCAGCACGGCCTTTCCTCTTCTATTGTGGTTAACGCTGACATTACCAATGATTTATCTGAACTTTGTCCATATTATAAGAAAGTCTCCTTTACCCAGAAAGCCTGTCTGTGTTTTGCATACAATCAAAGGTTCATATTCTGAACTTTTGACTAAAACAGTGCGTGAAAATAAAGACAAATCAAAAAAAGAGCTGAGCCCAGAACTTCAATAAATAGTGAACATTGATAGCTAAGCGGATTACAAATTTTGGCTCACACCCTACCTGTAAAAGAGTATGTATTCTTGTGATTTATATACCTGTTTTGCTACACTGTTTCTTTGCTCGGATGAACCTCAGTGGTCTGGGGTGCAGGCTTCAAACCTGTAGCTGTCTAGCGACAGAGTGGTTCAATTCCACCTTCTGGGCGAGGCAGCTTTTGTGATGGGCTGCCCATTGTCGGGGTAACTAATACATGTTTTTTTGTCAATTCTGTTCATGTTCACAACTGGTAGCACACAATATTTGGTAACTACATTTTCAGCAGCCCTGCCAACACGTGTTTTCTTCTGTGTTTTCAAGGCCACGTCACCATTTAAGATCAAAGAGTAACCGAGAGAATTACTTGTTAAATAGTAGCCAGCGCTCTGAGGGGCGATTCATCTGGGCACCCCAGCAAGTCATGAAAGGAAGGGTATGCATTAAAAACAGTGTAGATTGGAGAATCTGACATTAATAATCTGAGAGATTGGAAAGAGATAGTGTCCGATACTAATGAAATGAAGGAAGTGATGTTCATCAATGGAATGAGGGTATCACATTTGACAATATCAAAGTAAATGGTCATCTATCTGCTCCCGTAGATGCCCCCGGTACTGAGGAAGGACCGCTGAACCTCATCCTCGGTCCACGGAGTAGGCTTTTTGTGGGCACTTTACTTCTTTGTTGCAGACTTTGCTCACAGATCTTGTAGTCTCACAGTCTTTCTGTGCACCCAATATAAACAAATGAATAAATAAATACATGAATGCATATGTATAATGAAGCATGCAAAATGAGTTTGCCTCTAGGCTATCCATTTTTGGGGCCAGATAATGGACCCTGAGGCACAACGACATAAAGCGATATCCTCAGGGTTATACCATTCCATCACATTTGGAAACTAGGATTAAAAAGTCCTTTTGTACAACAAAAAATCTAACATCCTTACCTCGTCCTCTCATCTGGAGTGATCCTGCAGTGCAAAAAATATGTTGCAGCATAACATGATTAATAGAGTGTTTTAAATCTTTTGACCGCCTCTGCCCTCCTCCACTGCTGGGGTGCCACCCGTTTCCCCTTTCCCCCCGAGTTCAATCAGAGGTCACAGAGCCCGGCTGTCACTGCATAGAGGCGCTCTGCTCAGCATCCTCAACCTTGTTCCCACATCAGCACGTGGCCTGTTCCTAGTCCGTTGCACCTGCACCCCCCAGTTCACACCACTGCCGAGTGACTGACAGTTTTATCAGAGTAATCCAGGTCACCAAGAATGCAATGTTTAAGTCCCACACTTTTCATTTACAAAGCACTAGTGTTCGCATGTGTCTTACTACAATTGAAGTGACTCGGAACTACAATTCCCAGAATGTATTAGGTTATTCAAATAAAATACAGGACAAGAGTGTTGCATGTTTGATACCATGAAATCACCAGGTAACTCTTCGTTACATAGCTGACCATTTACATAAAGGTCAGCCTATGGTCTCTGCAAGTAATTCTGCCTAGGGCGAGAAGGCTTCGAGAGGCACAGCCAAGAGGAACGGTTACCAGGAGGAACTACTACAAATCCTCCAAGAAAAGGCAAATACAGCAAACCTAAAACTCATGACTGATGTAGAAACGGGTATGTCAAGAAACATTTAGATGTATTAATAAATACACCTACACCTCAGCTTCACTTGTCTTTACAATTAGCACATGTCGGGGTTGTGGTGTCTTGGACTTTCCTTTACACAAGTCATGTTGTGGTGTCTTGGGCTTTTCTTTCCACAAGTCGTTTTGAGGTGTCTTGGAATTTCCTTTCCATGAGTCATGTTGTGGTGTCTTGGACTTTCCTTTCCATGAGTCATGTTGTGGTGTCTTGGCTTTCCTTTACACAAGTCATGTTGTGGTGTCTTCTACTTTCCTTTACACAAGACATTTTGTGGTTTCTTGGCTTTCCTTTACATGAGTCATATTGTGGTGCCATGGCTTTCCTTTACACAAGTCATGTTGTGGTGCCTTGGCTTTCATTTTCATGAGTCACGTTGTGGTGTCTTGGCTTTCCTTTACACTAGTCATGTTGTGGTGTCTTGACTTTCCTTTACACAAGTCATGTTGTGGTGTCTTGGCTTTCCTTTATACAAGTCATGTTGTCTTGTCTTGAAATATCCTTTACACAAGTCATGTTATGGGGTCTTGATCTTTCCTTTACAGCATTCATGTTGTGTTGTCTTGGACTTTCCTTACCACAAGTCATGGTGTGGTGTCTTGGCCTTTCCTTTACACGAGTCATGTTTTGTTGTCTTGGACTTTTCATTTACACGAGCCATGTTGTGGTGTCTTCAGCTTTCCATGAGTTATGTTGTGGTATCTTGGACTTTCCATTTACACATGACTGTTTGAACTAAATCATTATTTGCTGACTTAAGTGCTGTCAGAGAGCGAGAGCAGCGAGTCGGACCAGAGAGTCAGAGAGCCACGAAGCGGACGTCTGCGGCTGCGGTGGCATGGTGTGGGGCTGCGCTGTTCTGATCCACAAACCAAAGCCGTGCAGGACCAGATCTGACCCCGAAAAACCACAGAGACCCGCAGACCTGCAGATCCGCAGACCCGCAGTAATTCCGCAGAGAGCCGGCTTTCGTGCGGCTCTCGTGTTACAGGACCCGCGGGAGTCTGCGGAAAACCCAGGCTTTGCAGCGCCTAGTGACACTGCTGCGGCGGTTCTGCACCCGAGTCGCCCTCTGCCCACAGGCATCCACCTGGCGTCTAGGCGCCCAGGCGTCTGGGCGTCCATTCCTTTGCAGGGCACTAGGGCAGGCTTGGTGCCTAGGAACCAGGCGGCGTCGTGGGTGCGCCCGTGTTTATCTGACCCCCCTAATCGCCCAACTCACGGCAGCTGTATCAGTTCCCCGCTGGGGACGAGTTAGCCGGCAGCACCCCACTCCAATAAGCATTGCTGGGTGGTCGGGAACTACGACCAGCTGACTTCCTGACTTCTTGACTCAGCAGGGGCTTGTGCTGCCTGCCTTGCTGCAGCTTGCTGTGCTGTGCTGTGGACTTGTGTACTGAGAGGAGGTCTATTGTACCAAGGCTGCTGTTACTGCTGTTACAAGGCGAATACTGATCCAAGGCGATTGAATCATCTGAATCCTTTGATAGTACTGTGGACCTACTGTGGACCTACAGAGTAATTAAAGAGGTGTGTTGGTGCAGGTGAATGCTAGTGAATAAGTCTAATAGCACACGAGGACACTGGGCACTAGGTAAGGACCCTTGCTTTGCTGCCTTATTGTTTTAACTGCTGCTGCTTAGCCATCCTCCCTGCCCTGGACCCTGTTCCTTCCTCACGGCAGCTGTCCCTTATCGATAGGGCAGACGGGCTTGGGAGGGCGCTCCCACAAGGTGTGGGGGGGAAGGCATAGAAGTGCAGCAATGCAAAGCAGTCATTAGGAGGAGGTATCCTTACAACCCGGCCCCATTCAAACTCATACAAACTCACTTCCTTGCGATAATCTCTAATACCGGGGGCAAGCCCACCCAGAGAGAGGACGAAAAGATCAAGAAATTGTGAGTTTGAGGGCTAGTGTATTTAATTGTTGTATTTGGACGTGAGTGTGCGAGAGTGGAGACACGCAGAGATCCACGCCGGGAAAACAACTCCACTGCAAAAAAAGATATAACTCCCCGGAACTCTATACCATCCAAGTGGGAATCTTGCTGGAAGTGGGTCTAATGCAAGCGTGAGAAGCACTGTGTCAATAAACGCTGTGGGTGCAGTGCACAGGCTGCACGTTTGCAATAACGAAAAAAAATAATAATAATTGGAAGTGTGTTATCCCTGAGTTTGAGGACCCGAAAAAAGGAAATAAATAGTGCGCAGTAAGGATTACACAGGATAAAACACAAGGTAAGAATGCGCTCCGGCAAAGTGAGAACAGTGGGGACAACTGCCAGACGTACAAGGAAACTACAGCAGCCAAATGTGAAAGCCAGTACTCTAAGACAAAATCAAACCTTAATCTCACCAATAGCTAGAATGTTTGCAAAATCAGGAAAAATACCGGATGAGTTTGAGTTCCTGAAAGATCCGGCTGGTGCTCTTATTATTATGCATAAGGATATGGAAAAGGACAATCTACAAACGCCAATAAACCCAATAAACCCAATGTCAACTGAAAAACACAAGAGGCTAATCAGTGAAAGCACCCCCCTCAAAGGAGATTGTGTTTTACAAATGAAGGACTATGAGTTCCAAATTAATGATCACGATATCCTAAATGTAACCATCACTCCGGACTCAAATAATGTCGACCTAGCTAACCTAAAGGATCCAGAAATGCAAGGGAAACAAAATCTACTAGCTGCCAGCAGCAAGATGGAATCAAAACTGACAGCAATACTATTGGAAGTAAATGTAGAAATTAGGAAGAAACCTCAGTTATACAATGATGATACTCATACCGGACCAATTAATACACTGGTTAATACACTGGTTCACAATAATGATTATAGAAACCAAGAAAAACTGAAAATATGGAAAAATAACACCACAAGAGAGAATGTGCCCTCAAAGGCAAATTTCATCCATAAGACAGACTTTGCGTCTCTATCAGATCCTACAAATGAAGCTCCTCTCGAAAACAACCCAATTGGAACAGACATGCCAACTGTTGGAATAAAATGGGACCTATTCTATCAAACATCAACGCTAACCCTAGAGGCATTAAATTATCAATCGAACAAGATGGACATTCAGATTGATCTCCTCACAATGATGGCAACAGCAGTTGCGGGGATAGATAACAAACTCGCGCAGCTTAACAATCTGATAACCAGAGTCCAAAAGGATAAACAAAAAACAAACATGAAATGTATCTGCTCCCCCCTATTGGAGAAACTTGCAGCAATACCGGAGGTCTTGCATACTATAATAGAGGACACAAAAAATGCTCTAAAGAAAGAAACTGGACAGGAAGTGGGTACAAGGAAATATAAAGATAGGGATATAGTCAATATGGAGGATGATACAACCACCTCTAAAACGAACAAAGAATAAAAAGTAATAGTGAGGTTATCAGAGGACAATGAAGAAACACAAGATGTAAGTGACCTTTTTTCTGAAATCAACCAAAGGAATGCAATGCACGAAGAAGATATAAATACAGTAGGAATAGGAGAAAATGATTGTAAGACACAAGATTCATACGGTTATACTATGTCAAAAAGGCAAAAGAAAAAACTACGCAAAGCAAGGAAAAATCAAAAATCTAGCCAACAGAAAAACAAGGAAACAATAAAGTCTAGTCAGCAGGAACATGAGGAAACAATAAAATCTAATGGTATAACAAAAAATAAAGTATGGCAACAAGAAGAACCAAGTAAGGAAAGAAAAAGTTCTCCTCTGTCCATCAAGGAGCCTAAGAAATTATTCTCAATTTTCACACAAAAACCATTGCAGGAACAACTGTTACATAATGTGGATAAAAATGGACAAAATGAAATAAAATTAAATGAGATGGCTAGAACGAACCCTCCAGTTAAAAAACAAAATAGAATGGAGAAAGTTGAAGCCCAGGTGAACTATTCTAAACAGGGTCATAGGAATGGAATGCCTCAGTCACTAAAAACAATGAGTAAATCCAGCGATCAACAAGACGGGCTTTTCAATGGAAACACAGAGCTATGTCCGAGGGAAATCAAGAACAAAGTACCTAGATGGAACTCAGAAGCTATAGTAGAGCATAAAATTAAATCTCCGCATTGGGATCAATTAGTAATTGAGAAACGAGAAGGAGAAAAAACAATTAGATATAAAAAAAATCAAATAACGGAAAAACCATGTAAAGAAAATCAAGTAGTTGCTGAGAATATTCAACTGATATTCAACCCTGAATATGAATCCAGAGGCAGATACGATATATTGAATAGAGGGAACATCCTCAGATTATTCAAATCAATCCCAGCATTAATCAATATCAAGAACGATGACATCAATTCCATCGAATTTATTGCTGATAAAAACAGCTCCCAAGAAATGACACTGGTCACGGTTAATTCAATGCCAATAGTGGAGCAAATCTTAAAAGAAATTCCGACATTTAAGGCCTGGGGGATAGTTATTACAAAGCAGGCCCCGAAAGTGTACCCAATTCCATTCATTAAATAGGCAAATCTGGTTCAAACAGAGCAAATTTCCAAACAAAAAGGAACTGTACTTAGGAATGCTCGGGGGAGATCCATTAGTTCATCAGGAGTGGCACCGCCACCTTCCACAAATGAAATTACATCAGGAATAAACGAAAAATGGATTGTGCAGGCTCTGCATAACAATAATGAACAATGAAGGATTAAAAATCCCATCTCCGAACCAAAAGCAAATGAGTTCAGAATGTGTTCATGGAACATAAATGGAGTAGGGCCCAAACTATCCAACGCACATATAAGGTGTATACCCATACCATATCAAATATTATTTCTACAAGAAACTTGGGAACCCCAACCGTTTGCACTGAATGGTTATGTAGGTTACTATGAAAATGCAAGCAAAAATCACAGATACGGTCGACCAAGAGGGGGGTTAGCAACTTTTGTCTCCTGCAGTCTGCAAGCAGAACATGAAAAAATTGCAACAAATAGTAAAAACATTCTCATAGTAAAATTGAAATACAAAAATACTGAGCAAAAGGATAGGACAATAATTCTGATCAATGTATACATCCAGCCAACAAAAGCAAGCAGAACTGATATATGTGCTTCCATTAATACTATACTGTTGGAACGAATGCTAAATAATCCTTTAGTTGACTACGTGATGACTGGGGATTTTAATCTGAACCTATTAATACCATTTATAAGGGATGATGTATCACAATCCCAGGACCAACAATGGTCTATACCGCAGCAAGAGCTTCAAGGAGTTACAAGCAACAAGGGGCGAAACCAAATAGGTACGACATTCATCAAGGATATGGAAGTGCTCGGTTTGCGAGTCCTTAATGGACGATTTAAAGATGATAGACCGCCTGTATACACATATATAGCCCATAATGCAAGCTCCAGGATTGATTATACAATGGTCTCATTGAATATATTTCAAAACATAATCACTTATAAGTTGGTTAAAGTCGAAGACAGTGACCATTGTCAGCAGATAATAACCACCAATATTCCAAACAATATTAATCAACAATATTATACTGTGCCAGGATACACTGGAACGATAAACTACAAAAAATTAATTTGGACTAATTTCAATAAGGACAGCATGAACGAAACGGTCAAAAATATTATAAGGAGCTGCTTCATTGAAAATAGGAAGGAGTCAGTAGTTGACCAGTGGGTGGAATTTACTAAAAAACTAGTGAAACCCCAATCCTCGAGTAACCCAAGCAATATGAGGTTGAAGCGTGAAGCAGAGGAAAAAGACTCATATATGAATCTTCCATATACAATAACAAAGCTAAAAAGAGCAAGGAATAGGATAAGAAGACAACTAAATTCCACAACGACAAGTGAAGAGACCCTGACTAACTTAAAAACATTGAACCAGCACCTAAAAAAACTTATACGGAATGAGAAATATCATGCAAAACAGGAATTATGGTCCAAACTATTGCATGCAAGTAAGCAGGCTAATGCGAGAGAATTCTGGAAAATTATAAACAAACTAGTACGGGCAAACAAATTGGTTGTTTCAACAACATTAACAGAACAAGAATGGGTAATGTTCCTAGAAAAACATCTAAACAACAACGGTGCAGCAAAAATCACTGTGAGCATGCAAAACAGTTGTACAGCTAGCGACGAGATGCAAGAACAATTTGTAATTTCTAAAGTGCACTTAATAAAATTAATTAAGAAGCAGAAAGATGGGGCGCCAGGCCCTAATGGGATACCATTTGCCCTATACAAAGAAAATCCTGACTTTTGGTCGATGTACTTGGTAAAAGTGTTCAAAGAAGTGATAGAGACGGGAAAAATCCCTGATTCCTGGCGAGGATCTCTAATCTCACCTATATATATAAAAGGTAATTGGTCTCTTGCTGAGAACTATAGACTTATTACCTTACAAGACAAAGATGCCAAACTGTTTGCTGGAGTACTCTTAAACAAACTAAATGAATGGGTAACAGAAAATAATATTTTGCCAATGAATCAAACTGGCTTCATTAAAGGGCTTGGAACAACGACAAACATCATGGCATTAGCACTAACGATTGAAAAATCACTGAGGATAAAACTGCCATTATATTTATGTTTCGTTGATTTTAAGTCTGCTTTTGACTATGTGCAAAGAAACTTATTGTGGAAAAAACTTCTGGAAAAAGGCATCCCAGCTGTGCTATTAAATCTTATACAATTGCTCCACAACAAAACCTGGGTAAGAGTAAGGATGGGGGATGGTCAATCATTAACAAAGGAAATTCCTGCTCTTGAAGGGCTGAAACAGGGATGTGTACTGGCCCCCCTCCTTTTTAATCTATTTTTAGGAGACTTATCAGTCAACCTGGATGACCTCAATGCACATCCTCCTAAGCTGGGGGATAAGCTGATATCCAACTTGATGTATGCGGACGATGTGATCTTACTAAGTCACACTAAAATAGGTCTCCAGCGCTTAATCAACAGAACACTTTTGTATGCAAATGAAAATGGAATGGTTATTAATGAAACGAAAACAAAAATCATGGTGGTGTCCAGGAACAAAAATGTGAGACAAAAAAATAAATGGTTCATGGGAAACAATCAACTTGAACAAATAGAGGTGTACAAGTACCTGGGAGTACTGTTTGACCAGAAGGGAACTTATCTCCTTCAGAAACAGGACATCCAAAGGAAAGCCAACCAACTAACAGCAGCATTTAAGATAGCACAAAAATCCCTTGGGAATTTAACTTATGGGCCACTGTTGAAAATCATAGGAGCTAAATTGCTCCCAACTATTAAGGTACTTTCTAGAGTATATAGATCTCTCTTCCACCTCCCAAACAATGCTTCGCCAGCACAAACGAGACTGGAATTTGGTTTGAACAATCAAGAGTTAGCAAGAAAAGGTCAGTTTATTAAAATGTGGACAGGTTTTAGAATGACCATGACAATCAAATTTCACAAATACTCTGGCAAGAAGTAAAAAACAACAAAAAATCACTTGCTTGGGGATATCTTCACGAGGCATTAGAAGAGTTCTCGCTGATGCCTATATGGAACAATACGATAAACAATGGATCATTTAAAAAAATAGTGAATCGAACAACCAACTACCTATCACTTTTACATGACAAAAACGTGCTAGCAAAAAGAAAACACTTGTGGACAGTAATAAATGGATATGAAAAAATAAAGTACAAGAATACCTGGAGATACCATGGACCGAAAGAAGTAAACAATGGTTTATGAACGCAAGATTTGGAATTCTGCCAGGCCTTAGTCATGCTCTGCCATGGAAAAAAACGAACTCCAGTCTATTGTGCAGACTTTGCAAAGGTGGAGAAGAAAATATTGTCCACCTCCTATGTATCTGTCCTGGACTACGTAGGGAAAGATGTGCATTACTCAAACCTCACCGCAATCTCCGGGGTATAAGAACATGCAGGCAGGCACTGAAAATTTGTCTTCATCCAAATGATATAGTCATGAACGTTGCCTTTGTAAAAATTTTAAAGATAATAACTACTGAACTAGAAAAATAGATGAGGAAATTTTTTTTAAATATAAAATAAATACATAAATAAACAAATAAATAATTTTTACATTTTAATAATGTTTTTAAGATCTAAGCATCTCTACTTTAAGGACAAAATCGTCTATTTTTTTGTTTGTTTTTTGTTTTTACTGTATTGTACTATTTAAATTGAAAATGATTGTGTATTGGAAATATTGTAAGATTTTAAATAATCAAACAATAAAGAATTTACTTACAATTCATGTTGTGGTGTCTTGGCTTTCCTTTACATGAGTCATGTTGTGTTTTCTTGATCTTCCTTTTACACAATTCATGTTGTGGTGTCTTGGCTTTCCTTTACACAATTCATGTTGTGGTGTCTTGGCTTTCTTTTACACAATTCATGTTGTGGTGCCTTGGGCTTTCCTTTACACAAGTCATGTTGCGATGTCTTGGCTTTCCTTTACTCAAGTCATGTTGTGGTGTTTTGGCTTTCCTTTACACAAGTCATGTAGTGGTGTCTTGGCTTTCCTTTACTCAAGTCATATTGTAGTTTTTTGGCTTTCCTTTACACAAGTCATGTTGTGGTGTCTTGGCTTTCCTTTACTCAAGTCATGTTGTGGTGTTTTGGCTTTCCTTTACAGAAGTCATGTTGCGATGTCTTGGCTTTCCTTTACTCAAGTCATGTTGTGGTGTTTTGGCTTTCCTTTACACAAGTCATGTTGTGGTGTCTTGGCTTTCCTTTACTCAAGTCATATTGTGGTGTTTTGGCTTTCCTTTACACAATCATGTTGTGGTGTCTTGATCTTTCCGTTCAAGGAGTCAAAGAGAGTGAGAGAACAGAGTAAGGCTTTAAGAATGTCTGTTTATTCTGTGTTCTGTAAACTCAAATCAGCACGGCCTTTCCTCTTCTATTGTAGTTAACGCTGACATTACCAATGATTTATCTGAACTTTGTCCATATTATAAGAAAGTTGCGTTTACCCAGAAAGCCTGTCTCTGTTTTGCATACAATCAAAGGTTCATATTCTGAACTTTTGACTAAAACCGTGCATGAAAATAAAGACAAATCAAAAATAGAGCTGAGCCCAGAACTTCAATAAATAGTGGACATTGATAGCTAAGCGGATTACACATTTTGGCTCACACCCTACCTGTAAAAGAGTATGTATTCTTGTGATATATATACCTGTTTTGCTACACTGTTTCTTTGCCCGGGTGAACCTCAGTGGTCCGGGGTGCAGGCTTCAAACCTGTAGCTGTCTAGCGACAGAGTGGTTAAATTCCACCTTCTGGGCGAGGCAGCTTTTGTGATGGGCTGCCCATTGTCAGGGTAACTAATACATGTTTTTTGTCAATTCTGTTCATGTTCACAACTTGTAGCAGACAATATTTGGTAACTACATTTTCAGCAGCCCTGCCGACACGTGTTTTCTTCTGTGTTTTCAAGGCCACGTCACCATTTAAGATCAAAGAATAACCGAGAGAATTACTTGTTAAATAGTAGCCAGCGCTCTGAGGGGCGATTCATCTGGGCACCCCAGCAAGTCATAAAAGGAAGAGTATGCATTAAACACAGTGTAGATTGGAGAATCTGACATTAAAAATCTGAGAGATTGGGAAGAGATAGTGTCCGATACTAATGAAATGAAGGCAGTGATGTTCATCAATGGAATGAGGGTATCACATTTGACAATATCAAAGTAAATGGTCATCTATCTGCTCCCGTAGATTCCCCCGGTACTGAGGAAGGACCACTGAACCCCATCCTCGGTCCACGGAGTAGGCTTTTTGTGGGCACTTTACTTCTTTGTTGCAGACTTTGCTCACAGATCTTGGAGTCTCACAGTCTTTCTGTGCACCCAATATAAACAAATGAATAAATAAATACATGAATGCATATGTATAATGAAGCATGCAAAATGAGTTTGCCTCTAGGCTATCCATTTTTGAGGCCAGATAATGGACCCTGAGTCACAACGACATAAAGCGATATCCTCATGGTTATACCATTCCATCACATTTGGAAACTAGGATTAAAAATTCCTTTTGTACAACAAAAAATCTAACATCCTTACCTCGTCCTCTCATCTGGAGTGATCCAGCAGAGCAAAAAATATGTTGCAGCATAACCTGATTAATAGAGTGTTTTAAATCTTCTGACCGCCTCTGCCCTCCTCCACGGCTGGGGTGCCACCCTTTTCCCCTTTCCCCCAAGTTCAATCAGAGGTCACAGAGCCCGGCTGTCACTGCATAGAGGCGCTCTGCTCAGCATCCTCAACCTTGTTCCCACATCAGCACGTGGCCTGTTCCTAGGCCGTTGCACCTGCACCCCCCAGTTCACACCACTGCCGAGTGACTGACAGTTTTATCAGAGTAATCCAGGTCACCAAGAATGCAATGTTTAAGTCCCACACTTTTCATTTACAAAGCACTAGTGTTCGCAGGTGTCTTACTACAATTGAAGTGACTCGGAACTACAATTCCCAGAATGTATTAGGTTATTCAAATAAAATACAAAATAAGAGTGTTGCATGTTTGATACCATGAAATCACCAGTTAACTCTTCCTTACATAGCTGACCATTTACATAAAGGTCAGCCTATGGTCTCTGCAAGTAATTCTGCCTAGAGCGAGAAGGCTTCGAGAGGCACAGCCAAGAGGAACGGTTACCAGGAGGAACTACTACAAATCCTCCAAGAAAAGGCAAATACAGCAAACATAAAACTGATGACTGATGTAGAAACGGGTATGTCAAGAAACGTTTAGATTTATTAATAAATACACCTACACCTCAGCTTCACTTGTCTTTACAATTAGCACATGTCGGGGTTGTGGTGTCTTGGACTTTCCTTTACACAAGTCATGTTGTGGTGTCTTGGGCTTTTCTTTCCACAAGTCGTTTTGAGGTGTCTTGAAATTTCCTTTCCATGAGTCATGTTGTGGTGTCTTGGACTTTCCTGTCCATGAGTCATGTTGTGGTGTCTTGGCTTTCCTTTACACAAGTCATGTTGTGGTGTCTTCTACTTTCCTTTACACAAGACATTTTGTGGTTTCTTGGCTTTCCTTTACACGAGTCATGTTGTGGTGCCATGGCTTTCCTTTACACAAGTCATGTTGTGGTGCCTTGGCTTGCCTTTTCATGAGTCACGTTGTGGTGTCTTGGCTTTCCTTTACACTAGTCATGTTGTGGTGTCTTGACTTTCCTTTACACAAGTCATGTTGTGGTGTCTTGGCTTTCCTTTATACAAGTCATGTTGTGGTGTCTTGGGCTTTTCTTTCCACAAGTCGTTTTGAGGTGTCTTGAAATTTCCTTTCCATGAGTCATGTTGTGGTGTCTTGGACTTTCCTTTCCATGAGTCATGTTGTGGTGTCTTGGCTTTCCTTTACACAAGTGATGTTGTGGTGTCTTCTACTTTCCTTTACACAAGACATTTTGTGGTGTCTTGGCTTTCCTTTACACTAGTCATGTTGTGGTGTCTTGACTTTCCTTTACACAAGACATGTTGTGGTGTCTTGACTTTCCTTTACACAAGTCATGTTGTCTTGTCTTGAAATATCCTTTATACAAGTCATGTTATGGGGTCTTGATCTTTCCTTTACAGCATTCATGTTGTGTTGTCTTGGACTTTCCTTACCACAAGTCATGGTGTGGTGTCTTGGCCTTTCCTTTACACGAGTCATGTTTTGTTGTCTTGGACTTTTTATTTACACGAGCCATGTTGTGGTGTCTTCAGCTTTCCATGAGTTATGTTGTGGTATCTTGGACTTTCCATTTACACAATTCAAGTTGTGGTGTCTTGGCTTTTGTTTACACAATTCATGTTGTGGTGTCTTGGCTTTCTTTTACACAATTCATGTTGTGGTGCCTTGGGCTTTCCTTTACACAAGTCATGTTGCGATGTCTTGGCTTTCCTTTACTCAAGTAATGTTGTGGTGTTTTGGCTTTCCTTTACAGAAGTCATGTTGTGATGTCTTGGATTTCCTTTACTCAAGTCATGTTGTGGTGTTTTGGCTTTCCTTTACACAATTCATGTTGTGGTGTCTTGGCTTTCCTTTACTCAAGTCATATTGTGGTGTTTTGGCTTTCCTTTACACAATCATGTTGTGGTGTCTTGATCTTTCTGTTCAAGGAGTCAGAGAGAGTGAGAGAACAGAGTAAGGCTTTAAGAATGTCTGTTTATTCTGTGTTTTGTAAACTCAAATCAGCACGGCCTTTCCTCTTCTATTGTAGTTAACGCTGACATTACCAATGATTTATCTGAACTTTGTCCATATTATAAGAAAGTTACGTTTACCCAGAAAGCCTGTCTCTGTTTTGCATACAATCAAAGGTTAATATTCTGAACTTTTGACTAAAACAGTGCATGAAAATTAAGACAAATCAAAAATAGAGCAGAGCCCAGAACTTCAATAAATAGTGGACATTGATAGCTAAGCAGATTACACATTTTGGCTCACACCCTACCTGTAAAAGAGTATGTATTCTTGTGATATATATACCTGTTTTGCTACACTGTTTCTTTGCCCGGATGAACCTCAGTGGTCTGGGGTGCAGGCTTCAAACCTGTAGCTGTCTAGCGACAGAGTGGTTCAATTCCACCTTCTGGGCGAGGCAGCTTTTGTGATGGGCTGCCCATTGTCAGGGTAACTAATACATGTTTTTTTGTCAATTCTGTTCATGTTCACAACTTGTAGCAGACAATATTTGGTAACTACATTTTCAGCAGCCCTGCCGACACGTGTTTTCTTCTGTGTTTTCAAGGCCACGTCACCATTTAAGATCAAAGAGTAACCGAGAGAATTACTAGTTAAATAGTAGCCAGCGCTCTGAGGGACGATTCATCTGGGCACCCCAGCAAGTCATGAAAGGAAGGGTATGCATTAAACACAGTGTAGATTGGAGAATCTGACATTAATAATCTGAGAGATTGGGAAGAGATAGTGTCCGATACTAATGAAATGAAGGCAGTGATGTTCATCAATGGAATGAGGGTATCACATTTGACAATATCAAAGTAAATGGTCATCTATCTGCTCCCGTAGATGCCCCCGGTACTGAGGAAGGACCACTGAACCCCCATCCTCGGTCCACGGAGTAGGCTTTTTGTGGGCACTTTACTTCTTTTTTGCAGACTTTGCTCACAGATCTTGGAGTCCCACAGTCTTTCTGTGCACCCAATATAAACAAATGAATAAATAAATACATGAATGCATATGTAAAATGAAGCATGCAAAATGAGTTTTCCTCTAGGCTATCCATTTTTGGGGCCAGATAATGGACCCTGAGGCACAACGACATAAAGCGATATCCTCAGTGTTATACTATTCCATCACATTTGGAAACTAGGATTAAAAAGTCCTTTTGTACAACAAAAAATCTAACATCCTTACCTCGTCCTCTCATCTTGAGTGATCCAGCAGAGCAAAAAATATGTTGCAGCATAACCTGATTAATAGAGTGTTTTAAATCTCCTGACCGCCTCTGCCCTCCTCCACTGCTGGGGTGCCACCCTTTTCCCCTTTCCCCCCCGAGTTCAATCAGAGGTCACAGAGCCCGGCTGTCACTGCATAGAGGCGCTCTGCTCAGCATCCTCAACCTTGTTCCCACATCAGCACGTGGCCTGTTCCTAGTCCGTTGCACCTGCACCCCCCAGTTCACACCACTGCCGAGTGACTGACAGTTTTATCAGAGTAATCCAGGTCACCAAGAATGCAATGTTTAAGTCCCACACTTTTCATTTACAAAGCACTAGTGTTCGCAGGTGTCTTACTACAATTGAAGTGACTCGGAACTACAATTCCCAGAATGTATTAGGTTATTCAAATAAAATACAGGACAAGAGTGTTGCATGTTTGATACCATGAAATCACCAGGTAACTCTTCCTTACATAGCTGACCATTTACATAAAGGTCAGCCTATGGTCTCTGCAAGTAATTCTGCCTAGGGCGAGAAGGCTTCGAGAGGCACAGCCAAGAGGAACGGTTACCAGGAGGAACTACTACAAATCCTCCAAGAAAAGGCAAATACAGCAAACCTAAAACTGATGACTGATGTAGAAACGGGTATGTCAAGAAACGTTTAGATTTATTAATAAATACACCTACACCTCAGCTTCACTTGTCTTTACAATTAGCACATGTCGGGGTTGTGGTGTCTTGGACTTTCCTTTACACAAGTCATGTTGTGGTGTCTTGGGCTTTTCTTTCCACAAGTCGTTTTGAGGTGTCTTGGAATTTCCTTTCCATGAGTCATGTTGTGGTGTCTTGGACTTTCCTTTCCATGAGTCATGTTGTGGTGTCTTGGCTTTCCTTTACACAAGTCATGTTGTGGTGTCTTCTACTTTCCTTTACACAAGACATTTTGTGGTTTCTTGGCTTTCCTTTACACGAGTCATGTTGGGGTGCCATGGCTTTCCTTTACACAAGTCATGTTGTGGTGCCTTGGCTTGCCTTTTCATGAGTCACGTTATGGTGTCTTGGCTTTCCTTTACACTAGTCATACTGTGGTGTCTTGACTTTCCTTTACACAAGTCATGTTGTGGTGTCTTGGCTTTCCTTTATACAAGTCATGTTGTGGTGTCTTGGGCTTTTCTTTCCACAAGTCGTTTTGAGGTGTCTTGGAATTTCCTTTCCATGAGTCATGTTGTGGTGTCTTGGACTTTCCTTTCCATGAGTCATGTTGTGGTGTCTTGGCTTTCCTTTACACAAGTCATGTTGTGGTGTCTTCTACTTTCCTTTACATAAGACATTTTGTGGTTTCTTGGCTTTCCTTTACACGAGTCATGTTGTGGTGCCATGGCTTTCCTTTACACAAGTCATGTTGTGGTGCCTTGGCTTGCCTTTTCATGAGTCACGTTGTGGTGTCTTGGCTTTCCTTTACACTAGTGATGTTGTGGTGTCTTGACTTTCCTTTACACAAGTCATGTTGTGGTGTCTTGGCTTTCCTTTACAGCATTCATGTTGTGTTGTCTTGGACTTTCCTTACCACAAGTCATGGTATGGTGTCTTGGCCTTTCCTTTACATGAGTAATGTTTTGTTGTCTTGGACTTTTCATTTACACGAGCCATGTTGTGGTGTCTTCCGCTTTCCAGGAGTTATGTTGTGGTATCTTGGACTTTCCATTTACACAATTCATGTTGTGGTGTCTTGGCTTTCCTTTACATGAGTCATGTTGTGTTTTCTTGATCTTCCTTTTACACAATTCATGTTGTGGTGTCTTGGCTTTCGTTTACACCATTCGTGTTGTGGTGTCTTGGCTTTCTTTTACACAATTCATGTTGTGGTGCCTTGGGCTTTCCTTTACACAAGTCATGTTGCGATGTCTTGGCTTTCCTTTACACAAGTCATGTAGTGGTGTCTTGGCTTTCCTTTACTCAAGTCATATTGTAGTGTTTTGGCTTTCCTTTGCACAAGTCATGTTGTGGTGTCTTGGTTTTCCTTTACTCAAGTCATGTTGTGGTGATTTGGCTTTCCTTTACACAAGTCATGCTGCGATGTCTTGGCTTTCCTTTACTCAAGTCATGTTGTGGTGTCTTGGCTTTCCTTTACTCAATTCATATTGTGGTGTTTTGGCTTTCCTTTACACAATCATGTTGTGGTGTCTTGCTTTTTCCGTTCAAGGAGTCAGAGAGAGTGAGAGAACAGAGTAAGGCTTTAAGAATGTCTGTTTATTCTGTGTTCTGTAAACTCAAATCAGCACGGCCTTTCCTCTTCTATTGTGGTTAACGCTGACATTACCAATGATTTATCTGAACTTTGTCCATATTATAAGAAAGTCTTGTTTACCCAGAAAGCCTGTCTCTGTTTTGCATACAATCAAAGGTTCATATTCTGAACTTTTGACTAAAACAGTGCATGAAAATAAAGACAAATCAAAAAAAGAGCTGAGCCCAGAACTTCAATAAATGGTGAACATTGATAGCTAAGCGGATTACACATTTTGGCTCACACCCTACCTGTAAAAGAGTATGTATTCTTGTGATATATATACCTGTTTTGCTACACTGTTTCTTTGCCCGGATGAACCTCAGTGGTCTGGGGTGCAGGCTTCAAACCTCTAGCTGTTTAGCGACAGAGTGGTTCAATTCCACCTTCCCGACGAGGCAGCTTTTCTGATGGGCTGCCCATTGTCAGGGTAACTAATACATGTTTTTTTGTCAATTCTGTTCATGTTCACAACTTGTAGCAGACAATATTTGGTAACTACATTTTCAGCAGCCCTGCCGACACGTGTTTTCTTCTGTGTTTTCAAGGCCACGTCACCATTTAAGATCAAAGAGTAACCGAGAGAATTACTTGTTAAATAGTAGCCAGCGCTCTGAGGGGCGATTCATCTGGGCACCCCAGCAAGTCATGAAAGGAAGGGTATGCATTAAACACAGTGTAGATTGGAGAATCTGACATTAATAATCTGAGAGATTGGGAAGAGATAGTGTCCGATACTAATGAAATGAAGGCAGTGATGTTCATCAATGGAATGAGGGTATCACATTTGACAATATCAAAGTAAATGGTCATCTATCTGCTCCCGTAGATGCCCCCGGTACTGACGAAGGACCACTGAACCCCATCCTCAGTCCACGGAGTAGGCTCTTTGTGGGCACTTTACTTCTTTGTTGCAGACTTTGCTCACAGATCTTGGAGTCTCACAGTCTTTCTGTGCACCCAATATAAACAAATGAATAAATAAATACATGAATGCATATGTATAATGAAGCATGCAAAATGAGTTTGCCTCTAGGCTATCCCATTTTTGGGGCCAGATAATGGACCCTGAGGCACAACGACATAAAGCGATATCCTCAGGGTTATACCATTCCATCACATTTGGAAACTAGGATTAAAAAGTCCTTTTGTACAACAAAAAATCTAACATCCTTACCTCGTCCTCTCATCTGGAGTGATCCAGCAGAGCAAAAAATATGTTGCAGCATAACCTGATTAATAGAGTGTTTTAAATCTTCTGACCGCCTCTGCCCTCCTCCACTGCTGGGGTGCCACCCGTTTCCCCTTTCCCCCCGAGTTCAATCAGAGGTCACAGAGCCCGGCTGTCACTGCATAGAGGCGCTCTGCTCAGCATCCTCAACCTTGTTCCCACATCAGCACGTGGCCTGTTCCTAGTCCGTTGCACCTGCACCCCCCAGTTCACACCACTGCCGAGTGACTGACAGTTTTATCAGAGTAATCCAGGTCACCAAGAATGCAATGTTTAAGTCCCACACTTTTCATTTACAAAGCACTAGTGTTCGCAGGTGTCTTACTACAATTGAAGTGACTCGGAACTACAATTCCCAGAATGTATTAGGTTATTCAAATAAAATACAGGACAAGAGTGTTGCATGTTTGATACCATGAAATCACCAGGTAACTCTTCCTTACATAGCTGACCATTTACATAAAGGTCAGCCTATGGTCTCTGCAAGTAATTCTGCCTAGGGCGAGAAGGCTTCGAGAGGCACAGCCAAGAGGAATGGTTACCAGGAGGAACTACTACAAATCCTCCAAGAAAAGGCAAATACAGTAAACCTAAAACTGATGACTGATGTAGAAACGGGTATGTCAAGAAACGTTTAGATGTATTAATAAATACACCTACACCTCAGCTTCACTTGTCTTTACAATTAGCACATGTCGGGGTTGTGGTGTCTTGGACTTTCCTTTACACAAGTCATGTTGTGGTGTCTTGGGCTTTTCTTTCCACAAGTCATTTTTTTTTTTTTTTTGTGAGACGTTTATTAGTGCTTTAAAGAGCAGTACATATAGCAGAACCTACAACCCATCGGGCCGGCTGCATCAATACGGTGCATCATGAGGGTAAGGGAGCATGGGGATAAGTGCACCGTTCTCACGATTGTGCCCCCAGTGAGTGGGGTTAAAGTTCCCTTTTCATATCAAACTTGCTCATTAGACAGTGACATCCGTAAGTGACGTCTCATTTTTCCATTTTTTCTTCAACTTTTAGAAATAAACAATGTAACTCTGCAAAACATAACAGTTCAGTTCTCATTGGTGTGTCCCTAACTTCGGCTGCGTTGTCTCGCATCTGACCAGTGTCCACAACACTGAACCCCATAGAGTGAAGCGTCAGGCCTTGGGGGCGCGGCATTGGAATGGGGCTATCAGTGCGTGTGCGCGGCTTATCGTGGTCGTAGCACATAACAGCCATCGAGAGCAGTGAGGCCCCACAGGCTGTCGAAAGAGTACGTGACGCGCCTGACTGGGAAGTGGTGTAGCCATGTTGTGAGTTCGGGAGATGGCGCCCCAGTCCAGACCTATGGGCGGTCATGGGGCCTGTTGCATCTTCCAAGTGCGGTTTGTAATGGAGTCATAGCTGCATTCGGGAAACATGAGTCCAAAAACAGTGACCATGGGGATGTATGTGGGGTGGGGGCAGGAAGGGAGAGTGTGCCTGCGGGAGCGATGCCTAGGAGAGGGGCCAGGAGTATGTTCCAGTCCATCACGGATGCGTCCGAGGGGGGAGGGGGGCTGCTACTTACGGGCCGTGTGCGCTTCGCCTCCAATGCACTCGGTGGGCGGGGGTCGTGTGAGAGAAGGGGGGGGAGACGGCCTGCGTGTCTCCGCCACTGCTACCCTAGCATCGCTATCTCATTCGTGGCGGCCCCTATGCGAGCCCTCTGGCCGTGCCCTCCCCCTGGAGGGACCTCAGGATGTCATCCCAGAGTTGTGCTATTGGGAACTGCCGTAAGCCCGCTATCTCCTCCCGGTGTAGTGCTGTGCTTTCTGCTCGAGCCCAGTTGGTGAAGGATGCATACCAGTGTTTGGGGTGCGGCGGCTCACTCCGTTTCCAATGTTTGGTGAGCAGCCGTTTTGCTGTGATGAGGCCTAGATCCCAGAACCTAGCCTGTGTCCTGTTGAGTTTGTTTCTCTTGTATAGCTCAAGTATACAAGCCTCCCACGTGTTTGGTAGCCCCGGGCCCGTGCTGTGTGTCAGGAGAGATGTCACCTCCCCCCAGTAAATGGCAAGTGAGGGACACTGCCAGAGCATGTGCAAGATGTCTGCGTCCAGCAGGTCACATCTAGGACAGGCGGCAGTGGTAAGCGCGAAGTACCGGTTGATTCTATCTGGCGATAGATATGCCTGGTGCAGGATGTACAGCTGAATGGTGCGGAAGCGGGAGTTACGAGGGATGTTCACGGGGCTGGCCAGAACCAGTGTCCATTCCTTGTCCGTCTAGTCCCTCCCTCGGTGGGTCGCCCATTTGTCTCTAAGTGATTGTGTGGGTTTTTGTGTGTGCATGAGGAGGGCCTGTGCCAGCCAGCGAATTATGTGGGAGCCGTTGCCCATGACGTGTAGGTATTGCATGAGATGGTGAATCGGTGGCTCCTCCTGGATGTCTCCCCAGTACTCCGTGTATTCCCGCAGTATGGACGCGTGGAGCAGGAATTGCCCCGCCGGCAGGCCCGAGCTCTCCGACAGCTCAGCAAATGTGAGCATGGCCCCGTCTGCATAGAGGTCACCCATGGTTTCCACCCCAGCCGCGGTCCAGCTCTCCAGAACCCGGGATGTCACTGTCCCACCCCTCCGGGGGGTGCCCATCAGGGGGAGTGCGGGGGCGTATGGCCTGACCGCCTGGGTCAGTTTTAGGCTGCGGATGAAGCACTTACGGCTCACGGCCATATGCAGGGGCAGAGGGCGGGGCCCCTTGGTCAAAGGATGAAACAGGGCGCAGACCTGCGCGTGGGTCCATTGGTAGTCGGCAGTAGCCGTGTCGTCAAGATGTGACCCACTGAGCCAGTGTGTCACCCACTGCAGCTGCGCAGCCAGGTAATACAGCTCCATATTAGGGACGGCCAGCCCCCCCTCCACAGTCGGCGAGTACAGCTTTGCCAGGGCCACACGGGGGCGCCCAGTGTTCCAGATCAGGCTGCGGAGCATTGATTCTAGGTCGCGGAA
The DNA here is from genome assembly GCF_964261635.1 of Lissotriton helveticus. Lineage (NCBI taxonomy): Eukaryota > Metazoa > Chordata > Amphibia > Caudata > Salamandridae > Lissotriton > Lissotriton helveticus. The sequence goes on from NC_136065.1 coordinate 1,921,772,245, forward strand.
TATCTTGACGGGAACATACAGTGGGAGGTTTGCGAAGTGATACAGGAGCCTGGGCAGAGCTATCATTTTGGATAAAGCGACCCTGCTGGGTACGTTCAGTGGCAGAGTTTTCCAGAAGGTCATCTGAGCCCGGAGTGAGGAGACAGCACGCACAAGATTGCCCTCCAGTATGTTTTGTGGGTCCCTATATATATATACATCCCGAGGTACTTGAAGGCAGTGGGGTACCATGTGAGTCGAGCGCCTCCGAGGTGCACACTACACTCCCGCAGGTCCGGACTAAACGAGTATACCCTGGACTTGGTCCAATTGACCCTAAGACCCGATGCTTCTTCAAATGTCCGGAAGATGTCTGACAGTGTGTCCGGTACCGCGGTAAGATCCCGGACATACAGCAGCAGGTCGTCTGCGTAGAGTGAAACTGTGTGGACCCCGTCAGCCAGTGGAATCCCCCATCCTACTCCCCTGTCCCGCAACAATGCCGCCAGGGGCTCTATGGCCAGGGAGAAAAGAAGGGGTGACAGGGGGCAGCCCTGCCGGGTGCCTCTGCGCACCCTCACCGCCTCCGATAACAGCCCGCCCGTCCTCACTCGGACACTGGGCCTCCGGTAGAGTAATCCGACCATGTCCGCGAAGGCATCGCCCACGCCAAATCTGTCCAGCACCGCCCCCAGATAGGGCCACTCCACAGAGTCGAAGGCCTTCTCTAGGTCCAAAACTAGGCACCCCGATCTCGGCCAGTGCAACGTGGCAGCTTCCTGAACTCGGAAGAGACGGCGTATGTTACGGGAGGTGCTTCTCGCTGGCATGAATCCATTCTGGTCTTCATGCACCAGATTCGGGACCTCCAGGGCTAGGCGTCGGGCCAGCAGGGAGGTGAAAATTTTGTAGTCGGTGTTCAACATGGCTAATGGCCTGTATGACCCCATGTATGTGCCATCTCTGCCCGGCTTCAGCAGTGAGACAAGATTGGCTTCATTAAGCGTGTCCGGGAGCGCCGATTCCTCAATAGCAACGTTATAAACCTTAAGCAGTTCCGGGATCAGTGTGTCCGAGCATGCCTTGAAAAATTGGGCGGGCAAGCCATCTGGGCCAGGGGATTTGCCATTGGATAAGGCGAAAATGGCCTCTCGCATCTCCTCCTGTGTGAACGGCGCTCCCAGGTCCCCCTGTTGTGCGTCCGTGAGGGAAGGCAGTTGTATCTCCGCAAGGTAATCTGCAATGTGCGCCGAGGGGACCCTCAACTGGGACTTATAAAGGGCTTGGTAGTGTTTCACAAAGGCTTGGTGTATCTTATTCTGTGTGTATACTGTCTCTCCCTCGGTGTTTCGGATGGCTGACACCGGATCCGTGCGGCTCTCTTGCCTGACTAGCCAGGCCAGCAGCCTTCCGGGCTTGTCACTGTGTTGGTGTACGCGCGCCGAGTGTGCCGCATAGTTGATATGTTTCAGTCGTTCTAGTAATGTCGCGTGTTCCGATCGGGCCTCGTTTAATCTGTCACCTGGCCCGGCCACCGCTTCCTGTTCCCAGCGGAGCAGATCTGCCTCCACCCTGTGTAAGTCAGCTTCTAGCTTTTTCTGCATGCTCCCCTGTGTGCCCAGACAGTGTCCCCGTATCACCGCCTTAAAGGCGTCCCATTCAACCCGTGGGGAGGACGCTGTGCCCGAGTTGTCTATGAAGTATTGTGTTACGCAGGCCTGCAGGGAGTCTCGGAATGGGGCGTCCAGTAGTAGGGCAGGTTGCAAGCGCCATGTGGGGATGGGCGGGTGTGGGCGTTCCCATGCTATGCTCAGCGTATGTGGGTTATGATCCGAGTGTGTTCGGCCAAGGTAGTGAGAATCTGTAATGTGTGGAAGCAGTTCTGATGACACCATTTACCGGTCTTAGCGGACGTGTAGCGTGTGGGCCCCTGAGTAATAAGAATATATTCTGGAGTTAGGGTTGTGCGCGCGCCATGCATCTTTCAAGTCCCACTGCGCCGCCCATTGTGTGAGTGCTCTCGTGGCCCCCAGAGACGCTGCGTCCGGCCTGGGTGGGGCCGAGCTGTCCAACGTGGGATCCAGTACTGTGTTGTAATCCCCCCCCCAGTATCCAGGGGACACCGTGCCAGGGCGCCAACTTCTCCGAAATACGCGCCAGAAAGCCCCCTTGGTCTGTGTTTGGTGAGTAAACGGACGCCAGAACTACTGGTTGTCCATCCAGGCGGCCTCTCACCAGCACGTATCTCCCCTCCGGGTCTGTGAGGACATCTGTCATTGTGAAGGGAGTGCCCGGTTTCACCCACAGTAGCGCCCCACGGGCAAACGAGGAGTATTCTGTGGCATATAGCTGACCCCTCCATCTACGGCGCAGCGCTGTCACCTCCGCCCCGCTCAAATGCGTTTCCTGCAGGAGTGCAATGTGCACCCGTTGCCTTTTCAAGTAGGAATGTATCTGGTAACGGTGTGAGGGTGTGTGCATGCCTCTGATGTTCCAGGTGCATATCGTTATCGCAGCCATTTGAGCAATGTAAACTCCCCCCCATCACATTCACGAACAGCAACCCCCCGAGGGCCCAATGCATCCTCTGTCCCAGCTCTCCCGCAACCACCCCCCTCAGCACACTCTGCAATGTTCAGGAAGACATTAGGGAAGGGGAAAACAAATAACAACAAAAACCAGCTGTGGGTAGGTCCCACTTAAATACCAAAAGGGCAGTGGCGAAACGGGCCACCGTCCATACTCTCGAGCGAGAGGGACAACTCTTCTAATCTATGGGGTAACGTGTACTAAGCACAGTCTCGGCAGTTCAAATGTGCGGTCAAGGAGAGAGATCAAGTTTCTTCCCTGAGCCATATGAGACAGGCGACTGGCAGCCAATGTCAAAGTTCCGGAGCGTGGCACAATCCGTTCCATGAGGGGCCTCACTCATGCCGGTCCCGGCAAGGGGGGAGTACGAGGCGGCCCAACGCGCCTCCCGGGCCCCCAGCAGGAATGTTTCCCCATTGACCGTGGCCAGCGGCCAGCGGCGGCACGTGTTGTGTACAGGTCATGAGACAGCCCCACCGCCCCCACACCCCCGGTCATCAGCGCCATTGGGAGCAGTACTCACTGTTCTGGCTATCCTCAGCCCAGGCGACAGGCAGGGGGGGGCGCAGGCGTCTCCAGCGGTGTCTGGCAGCAGCCTCGCCTCAGTGTCCTGGCAGTTCCTGCCACCACCTCTGCCGCCACAGCAAGCATTGCACAGATGACTCCCACCGGGTCAATGAAACAGGTCAGCAGTTTGCGGTGTAACGTTCGGTAGGACCACTGATATCTGTGAGTTCGGAATCCCATATACGGCTTCATCCTCATCACTAGGAATTGTCTGTTGACCGTCTTCCAGGGCCGCTTCCTGGGATGGCGAGGCACTCAGCTGGGTGACCCTCAGGAGCGCGTCCCGTTGTTCCTGGAGCATTTGGTCCATTGGAGGAGAATGTCGTGACCCCTCTTCATGGCGCTGAGGTTGCTGCGCCCTATTCCTGCGGAGGCGCCGCGGCCCGCGCGGCCTCCGCCTTTCCTCTCCCCCCCGTGCCTGTCTGGGTGTCGTGTCCGTGCCCCCATCCAGCCATTCGCCGACCTCCTCGGGGGTGCTGAAGAAGTGAGTCTTGTCCCCCCTCACCACTCTCAGTTTTGCCAGGAATAGGAAGGAGTATTTGAGGCCCGCGGTGCGGAGTCGCCGCTTCACCTCCATAAAGTTGTGTCTTTGGCGCTGCACTTGGATGGTGTAGTCAGGGAAGAACATTGTTGTGGCATTGTCTATCCGGATTTCACCCAGGCGTCTAGCTTCCCTCAGCACCGTGTCCCGGTCCCTGTAATTCAGTATCCGGAAGAGCAGCGGTTGTGGATTGAGCCGGTGGTGTGGGGTCTCGTTGGCACTCGGTGCGCCCGCTCCACCACGAAGTGGGGCGAGAGCGTGTCCTCGGGCAGCAGGGCCCTGAGCCAGTCCTCGACATGCTGGGCAGGGTGGTTTCCTTCCCAATTTTCCGGGACCCCTACGAGCCTAATGTTGTTGCGTCTCGCCCTCCCTTCCGCGTCCTCGGCCCGATCCTCCAGGAACTCCACTCTGTTTAGGAGGTCCTGCACTTGCCTGTCCGTCTGGGTGACTTTGGGTTCAATGTCCTTCACCGCGCCCTCCAGAGTTCTGGTCCGATCGGACAGCTTTCTGTGATCATCTCTGAGGTGGGTGAGGTCCACGGCCACGCCGTCGATCTTGGACTCCAAGGAAGTTCTAGTCAGTTGGAGCGACTGTTCCATGCGCTCCATGGCCGCCAGCACGCTGTCCAGCCTCGCGGTAAGTTGGTCGGTGGCCATTTTGTTTGGCAGCTTGTCCGTTTTTCCCTTCGGTGGGGCACCTCCGGTCCCAGTGCGGGTTCGCACCCCTCCGGACATGGGCAGGGTCACCCGATCTGCAGCACCTCTGCCCGGGCTGCCCCGGTAGTGCCCCGGGGATCACTCCGCCGTCAGGTGTGGGGTCCGTTAACAAGTGGCCCCCTCTCCGGTCGGAACCCTCCTCGTCTTGCCAGGGGGGAGGGTCCGCCAAGCGGGTCCCCGTTCTCATCCGGCGTGGGTTCGCCGCCCCAATCCAGTTATTGTTGGGGAGAAGGCCGCCAAGGCAGTTAGGGCGGCCCGCTGGTCCACAGTGTGCGGGTGCGGCAGGCAGAACCGGCCTCCAGGTCTGGGCCTAGGACGTGGCCCTTCACGTGCCTCCCCGTCCCCCAGGCAGCCGCTGTCCCCATGCGGGGTCCTCAGGGGAGTCCGCTGCGGAGTGTGCTGATAAGGGCCTCCTGCACGGGGGGGCCGGGCGGCTTCTGGACTGGCAGCGGGTGCGCAACGCAAGTCCCAGGCGGTTGCTCCGCACAGTTTCCGTCACCCCTGCAGCCGCGGGAGGGACTCACCGGGTGGCTCCGGTTCTCTGATCTGTGTCCCGAAGTGGAGCCCTCGTCAGCTGGATCCGCCTCCCCACCGGTGTCTCGCCGGTGGTGGCCCCCGTATCGCGCCTGTCCCGGGCGCAACTCCAGGAAGTCAGGCAAGGCAGCGCCTCTCACGGGGCCTCTGGTGCACGATGGCCGCGGCGCGAGGGCCGGGCGGCCGCTCCTCTCGCTGTTCAGTCCCCCCACAGGCGTCCAACATCAAGGGGGGGTAGTCTCAGGGCTGCCGGAGGGTGAGTGCAGCCTGGCGGCAGTGGGCTAGGGGGCCGCAGTCCGCGTAGCAGGGATCGCTGGCCGGGGCCTGTGTGCTGGGCCCGGGCCGCGACCTGACGTGAATGTCCTGCCGGCCAGGAGGCAGCAGGTCCCGCAGGAGGGCCGTGGGAAAGGACGGGGTCGGCCTCGTCGGAGCCCCAAGATGAAAATCGGCCAGGATGCCGAGAAGTGACCCGGGAGGGTCCGCCCGCAGTTTCGGGCGGCTGCAATGCAATTTGGCGGAGAATCGGCTCAGGGAAGGGGAGCTTCGCACGGAGCTCTACCCTAGTGTGACTTTCGCCATTGCGTGCTTAGCCACGCCCCCCTTTCCACAAGTCATTTTGAGGTGTCTTGGAATTTCCTTTCCATGAGTCATGTTGTGGTGTCTTGGACTTTACTTTCCATGAGTCATGTTGTGGTGTCTTGGCTTTCCTTTACACAAGTCATGTTGTGGTGTCTTCTACTTTCCTTTACAGAACACATTTTGTGGTTTCTTGGCTTTCCTTTACACGAGTCATGTTGTGGTGCCATGGCTTTCCTTTACACAAGTCATGTTGTGGTGCCTTGGCTTGCCTTTTCATGAGTCACGTTGTGGTGTCTTGGCTTTCCTTTACACTAGTCATGTTGTGGTGCCTTGACTTTCCTTTACACAAGTCATGTTGTGGTGTCTTGGCTTTCCTTTATACAAGTCATGTTGTCTTGTCTTGAAATATCCTTTACACAAGTCATGTTATGGGGTCTTGATCTTTCCTTTACAGCATTCATGTTGTGTTGTCTTGGACTTTCCTTACCACAAGTCATGGTGTGGTGTCTTGGCCTTTCCTTTACACGAGTCATGTTTTGTTGTCTTGGACTTTTCATTTACACGAGCCATGTTGTGGTGTCTTCAGATTTCCATGAGTTATGTTGTGGTATCTTGGACTTTCCATTTACACAATTCATGTTGTGGTGTCTTGGCTTTCCTTTACATGAGTCATGTTGTGTTTTCTTGATCTTCCTTTTACACAATTCATGTTGTGGTGTCTTGGCTTTCGTTTACACAATTCATGTTGTGGTGTCTTGGCTTTCTTTTACACAATTCATGTTGTGGTGCCTTGGGCTTTCCTTTACACAAGTCATGTTGCGATGTCTTGGCTTTCCTTTACTCAAGTCATGTTGTGGTGTTTTGGCTTTCCTTTACACAAGTCATGTAGTGGTGTCTTGGCTTTCCTTTACTCAAGTCATATTGTAGTGTTTTGGCTTTCCTTTACACAAGTCATGTTGTGGTGTCTTGGCTTTCCTTTACTCAAGTCATGGTGTGGTGTTTTGGCTTTCCTTTACAGAAGTCATGTTGCGATGTCTTGGCTTTCCTTTACTCAAGGCATGTTGTGGTGTTTTGGCTTTCCTTTACACAAGTCATGTTGTGGTGTCTTGGCTTTCCTTTACTCAAGTCATATTGTGGTGTTTTGGCTTTCCTTTACACAATCATGTTGTGGTGTCTTGATCTTTCCGTTCAAGGAGTCAGAGAGAGTGAGAGAACAGAGTAAGGCTTTAAGAATGTCTGTTTATTCTGTGTTCTGTAAACTCAAATAAGCAAGGCCTTTCCTCTTCTATTGTATTTAACGCTGACATTACCAAAGATTTATCTGAACTTTGTCCATATTATAAGAAAGTTACGTTTACCCAGAAAGCCTGTCTCTGTTTTGCATACAATCAAAGGTTCATATTCTGAACTTTTGACTAAAACAGTGCATGAAAATAAAGACAAATCAAAAATAGAGCTGAGCCCAGAACTTCAATAAATAGTGGACATTGATAGCTAAGCAGATTACACATTTTGGCTCACACCCTACCTGTAAAAAAGTATTTATTCATGTGATATATATACCTGTTTTGCTACACTGTTTCTTTGCCCGGATGAACCTCAGTGGTCTGGGGTGTAGGCTTCAAACCTCTAGCTGTTTAGCGACAGAGTGGTTCAATTACACCTTCCTGACGAGGCAGCTTTTGTGATGGGCTGCCCATTGTCAGGGTAACTAATACATGTGTTTTTGTCAATTCTGTTCATGTTCACAACTTGTAGCAGACAATATTTGGTAATTACATTTTCAGCACCCCTGCCGACACGTGTTTTCTTCTGTGTTTTCAAGGCCACGTCACCATTTAAGATTAAAGAGTAACCGAGAGAATTACTTGTTAAATAGTAGCCAGCGCTCTGAGGGGCTATTCATCTGGGCACCCCAGCAAGTCATGAAAGGAAGGGTATGCATTAAACACAGTGTAGATTGGAGAATCTGACATTAATAATCTGAGAGATTGGGAAGAGATAGTGTCCGATACTAATGAAATAAAGGCAGTGATGTTCATCAATGGAATGAGGGTATCACATTTGACAATATCAAAGTAAATGGTCATCTATCTGCTCCCGTAGATGCCCCCGGTACTGAGGAAGGACCACTGAACCCCATCCTCAGTCCACGGAGTAGGCTTTTTGTGGGCACTTTACTTCTTTGTTGCAGACTTTGCTCACAGATCTTGGAGTCTCAAAGTCTTTCTGTGCACCCAATATAAACAAATGAATAAATAAATACATGAATGCATATGTATAATGAAGCATGCAAAATGAGTTTGCCTCTAGGCTATCCCATTTTTGGGGCCAGTTAATGCACCCTGAGGCACAACGACATAAAGCGATATCCTCAGGGTTATACCATTCCATCACATTTGGAAACTAGGATTAAAAAGTCCTTTTGTACAACAAAAAATCTAACATCCTTACCTCGTCCTCTCATCTGGAGTGATCTAGCAGAGCAAAAAATATGTTGCAGCATAACCTGATTAATAGAGTGTTTTAAATCTTCTGACCGCCTCTGCCCTCCTCCACTGCTGGGGCTCCACCCGTTTCCCCTTTCCCCCCGAGTTCAATCAGAGGTCACAGAGCCCGGCTGTCACTGCATAGAGGCGCTTTGCTCAGCATCCTCAACCTTGTTCCCACATCAGCACGTGGCCTGTTCCTAGTCCGTTGCACCTGCACCCCCCAGTTCACACCACTGCCGAGTGACTGACAGTTTTATCAGAGTAATCCAGGTCACCAAGAATGCAATGTTTAAGTCCCACACTTTTCATTTACAAAGCACTAGTGTTCGCAGGTGTCTTACTACAATTGAAGTGACTCGGAACTACAATTCCCAGAATGTATTAGGTTATTCAAATAAAATACAGGACAAGAGTGTTGCATGTTTGATACCATGAAATCACCAGGTAACTCTTCCTTACATAGCTGACCATTTACATAAAGGTCAGCCTATGGTCTCTGCAAGTAATTCTGCCTAGGGCGAGAAGGCTTCGAGAGGCACAGCCAAGAGGAACGGTTACCAGGAGGAACTACTAAAAATCCTCCAAGAAAAGGCAAATACAGCAAACCTAAAACTGATGACTGATGTAGAAACGGGTATGTCAAGAAACGTTTAGATGTATTAATAAATACACCTACACCTCAGCTTCACTTGTCTTTACAATTAGCACATGTCGGGGTTGTGGTGTCTTGGACTTTCCTTTACACAAGTCATGTTGTGGTGTCTTGGGCTTTTCTTTCCACAAGTCATTTTGAGGTGTCTTGGAATTTCCTTTCCATGACTCATGTTGTGGTTCTTGGACTTTCCTTTCCATGAGTCATGTTGTGGTGTCTTGGCTTTCCTTTACACAAGTCATGTTGTGGTGTCTTCTACTTTCTTTACACAAGACATTTTATGGTTTCTTGGCTTTCCTTTACACGAGTCATGTTGTGGTGCCATGGCTTTCCTTTACACAAGTCATGTTGTGGTGCCTTGGCTTGCCTTTTCATGAGTCACGTTGTGGTGTCTTGGCTTTCCTTTACACTAGTCATGTTGTGGTGTCTTAACTTTCCTTTACACAAGTCATGTTGTGGTGTCTTGGCTTTCCTTTATACAAGTCATGTTGTCTTGTCTTGAAATATCCTTTACACCAGTCATGTTATGGGGTCTTGATCTTTCCTTTACAGCATTCATGTTGTGTTGTCTTGGACTTTCCTTACCACAAGTCATGGTGTGGTGTCTTGGCCTTTCCTTTACACGAGTCATGTTTTGTTGTCTTGGACTTTTCATTTACACGAGCCATGTTGTGGTGTCTTCAGCTTTTCATGAGTTATGTTGTGGTATCTTGGACGTTCCATTTACACAATTCATGTTGTGGTGTGTTGGCTTTCCTTTACATGAGTCATGTTGTGTTTTCTTGATCTTCCTTTTACACAATTCATGTTGTGGTGTCTTGGCTTTCGTTTACACAATTCATGTTGTGGTGTCTTGGCTTTCTTTTACACAATTCATGTTGTAGTGCCTTGGGCTTTCCTTTACACAAGTCATGTTGCGATGTCTTGGCTTTCCTTTACTCAAGTCATGTTGTGGTGTTTTGGCTTTCCTTTACACAAGTCATGTAGTGTTGTCTTGGCTTTCCTTTACTCAAGTCATATTGTAGTGTTTTGGCTTTCCTTTACACAAGTCATGTTGTGGTGTCTTGGCTTTCCTTTACTCAAGTCATGTTGTGGTGTTTTGGCTTTCCTTTAGAGAAGTCATGTTGCGATGTCTTGCCTTTCCTTTACTCAAGGCATGTTGTGGTGTTTTGGCTTTCCTTTACACAAGTCATGTTGTGGTGTCTTGGCTTTCCTTTACTCAAGTCATATTGTGGTGTTTTGGCTTTCCTTTACACAATCATGTTGTGGTGTCTTGATCTTTCCGTTCAAGGAGTCAGAGAGAGTGAGAGAACAGAGTAAGGCTTTAAGAATGTCTGTTTATTCTGTGTTCTGTAAACTCAAATAAGCACTGCCTTTCCTCTTCTATTGTAGTTAACGCTGACATTACCAAAGATTTATCTGAACTTTGTCCATATTATAAGAAAGTTACGTTTACCCAGAAAGCCTGTCTCTGTTTTGCATACAATCAAAGGTTCATATTCTGAACTTTTGACTAAAACAGTGCATGAAAATAAAGACAAATCAAAAATAGAGCTGAGCCCAGAACTTCAATAAATAGTGGACATTGATAGCTAAGCAGATTACACATTTTGGCTCACACCCTACCTGTAAAAAAGTATTTATTCATGTGATATATATACCTGTTTTGCTACACTGTTTCTTTGCCCGGATGAACCTCAGTGGTCTGGGGTGTAGGCTTCAAACCTCTAGCTGTTTAGCGACAGAGTGGTTCAATTACACCTTCCTGACGAGGCAGCTTTTGTGATGGGCTGCCCATTGTCAGGGTAACTAATACATGTGTTTTTGTCAATTCTGTTCATGTTCACAACTTGTAGCAGACAATATTTGGTAATTACATTTTCAGCACCCCTGCCGACACGTGTTTTCTTCTGTGTTTTCAAGGCCACGTCACCATTTAAGATTAAAGAGTAACCGAGAGAATTACTTGTTAAATAGTAGCCAGCGCTCTGAGGGGCTATTCATCTGGGCACCCCAGCAAGTCATGAAAGGAAGGGTATGCATTAAACACAGTGTAGATTGGAGAATCTGACATTAATAATCTGAGAGATTGGGAAGAGATAGTGTCCGATACTAATGAAATAAAGGCAGTGATGTTCATCAATGGAATGAGGGTATCACATTTGACAATATCAAAGTAAATGGTCATCTATCTGCTCCCGTAGATGCCCCCGGTACTGAGGAAGGACCACTGAACCCCATCCTCAGTCCACGGAGTAGGCTTTTTGTGGGCACTTTACTTCTTTGTTGCAGACTTTGCTCACAGATCTTGGAGTCTCAAAGTCTTTCTGTGCACCCAATATAAACAAATGAATAAATAAATACATGAATGCATATGTATAATGAAGCATGCAAAATGAGTTTGCCTCTAGGCTATCCCATTTTTGGGGCCAGTTAATGCACCCTGAGGCACAACGACATAAAGCGATATCCTCAGGGTTATACCATTCCATCACATTTGGAAACTAGGATTAAAAAGTCCTTTTGTACAACAAAAAATCTAACATCCTTACCTCGTCCTCTCATCTGGAGTGATCTAGCAGAGCAAAAAATATGTTGCAGCATAACCTGATTAATAGAGTGTTTTAAATCTTCTGACCGCCTCTGCCCTCCTCCACTGCTGGGGCTCCACCCGTTTCCCCTTTCCCCCCGAGTTCAATCAGAGGTCACAGAGCCCGGCTGTCACTGCATAGAGGCGCTTTGCTCAGCATCCTCAACCTTGTTCCCACATCAGCACGTGGCCTGTTCCTAGTCCGTTGCACCTGCACCCCCCAGTTCACACCACTGCCGAGTGACTGACAGTTTTATCAGAGTAATCCAGGTCACCAAGAATGCAATGTTTAAGTCCCACACTTTTCATTTACAAAGCACTAGTGTTCGCAGGTGTCTTACTACAATTGAAGTGACTCGGAACTACAATTCCCAGAATGTATTAGGTTATTCAAATAAAATACAGGACAAGAGTGTTGCATGTTTGATACCATGAAATCACCAGGTAACTCTTCCTTACATAGCTGACCATTTACATAAAGGTCAGCCTATGGTCTCTGCAAGTAATTCTGCCTAGGGCGAGAAGGCTTCGAGAGGCACAGCCAAGAGGAACGGTTACCAGGAGGAACTACTAAAAATCCTCCAAGAAAAGGCAAATACAGCAAACCTAAAACTGATGACTGATGTAGAAACGGGTATGTCAAGAAACGTTTAGATGTATTAATAAATACACCTACACCTCAGCTTCACTTGTCTTTACAATTAGCACATGTCGGGGTTGTGGTGTCTTGGACTTTCCTTTACACAAGTCATGTTGTGGTGTCTTGGGCTTTTCTTTCCACAAGTCATTTTGAGGTGTCTTGGAATTTCCTTTCCATGACTCATGTTGTGGTTCTTGGACTTTCCTTTCCATGAGTCATGTTGTGGTGTCTTGGCTTTCCTTTACACAAGTCATGTTGTGGTGTCTTCTACTTTCTTTACACAAGACATTTTATGGTTTCTTGGCTTTCCTTTACACGAGTCATGTTGTGGTGCCATGGCTTTCCTTTACACAAGTCATGTTGTGGTGCCTTGGCTTGCCTTTTCATGAGTCACGTTGTGGTGTCTTGGCTTTCCTTTACACTAGTCATGTTGTGGTGTCTTAACTTTCCTTTACACAAGTCATGTTGTGGTGTCTTGGCTTTCCTTTATACAAGTCATGTTGTCTTGTCTTGAAATATCCTTTACACCAGTCATGTTATGGGGTCTTGATCTTTCCTTTACAGCATTCATGTTGTGTTGTCTTGGACTTTCCTTACCACAAGTCATGGTGTGGTGTCTTGGCCTTTCCTTTACACGAGTCATGTTTTGTTGTCTTGGACTTTTCATTTACACGAGCCATGTTGTGGTGTCTTCAGCTTTTCATGAGTTATGTTGTGGTATCTTGGACGTTCCATTTACACAATTCATGTTGTGGTGTGTTGGCTTTCCTTTACATGAGTCATGTTGTGTTTTCTTGATCTTCCTTTTACACAATTCATGTTGTGGTGTCTTGGCTTTCGTTTACACAATTCATGTTGTGGTGTCTTGGCTTTCTTTTACACAATTCATGTTGTAGTGCCTTGGGCTTTCCTTTACACAAGTCATGTTGCGATGTCTTGGCTTTCCTTTACTCAAGTCATGTTGTGGTGTTTTGGCTTTCCTTTACACAAGTCATGTAGTGTTGTCTTGGCTTTCCTTTACTCAAGTCATATTGTAGTGTTTTGGCTTTCCTTTACACAAGTCATGTTGTGGTGTCTTGGCTTTCCTTTACTCAAGTCATGTTGTGGTGTTTTGGCTTTCCTTTAGAGAAGTCATGTTGCGATGTCTTGCCTTTCCTTTACTCAAGGCATGTTGTGGTGTTTTGGCTTTCCTTTACACAAGTCATGTTGTGGTGTCTTGGCTTTCCTTTACTCAAGTCATATTGTGGTGTTTTGGCTTTCCTTTACACAATCATGTTGTGGTGTCTTGATCTTTCCGTTCAAGGAGTCAGAGAGAGTGAGAGAACAGAGTAAGGCTTTAAGAATGTCTGTTTATTCTGTGTTCTGTAAACTCAAATAAGCACTGCCTTTCCTCTTCTATTGTAGTTAACGCTGACATTACCAATGATTTATCTGAACTTTGTCCATATTATAAGAAAGTCTCGTTTACCCAGAAAGCCTGTCTCTGTTTTGCATACAATCAAAGGTTCATATTCTGAACTTTTGACTAAAACAGTGCATGAAAATAAAGACAAATCAAAAATAGAGCTGAGCCCAGAACTTCAATAAATAGTGGACATTGATAGCTAAGCGGATTACACATTTTGGCTCACACCCTACCTGTAAAAAAGTATTTATTCATGTGATATATATACCTGTTTTGCTACACTGTTTCTTTTCCCGGATGAACCTCAGTGGTCTGGGGTGCAGGCTTCAAACCTGTAGCTGTCTAGCGACAGAGTGGTTCAATTCCACCTTCTGGGCGAGGCAGCTTTTGTGATGGGCTGCCCATTGTCAGGGTAACTAATACATGTTTTTTTGTCAATTCTGTTCATGTTCACAACTTGTAGCAGACAATATTTGGTAACTACATTTTCAGCAGCCCTGCCGACGCGTGTTTTCTTCTGTGTTTTCAAGGCCACGTCACCATTTAAGATCAAAGAGTAACCGAGAGAATTACTTGTTAAATAGTAGCCAGCGCTCTGAGGGGCGATTCATCTCGGCACCCCAGCAAGTCATGAAAGGAAGGGTATGCATTAATCACAGTGTAGATTGGAGAATCTGACATTAATAATCTGAGAGATTGGGAAGAGATAGTGTCCGATACTAATGAAATGAAGGCAGTGATGTTCATCAATGGAATGAGGGTATCACATTTGACAATATCAAAGTAAATGGTCATCTATCTGCTCCCGTAGATGCCCCCGGTACTGAGGAAGGACCACTGAACCCCATCCTCAGTCCACGGAGTAGGCTTTTTGTGGGCACTTTACTTCTTTGTTGCAGACTTTGCTCACAGATCTTGGAGTCTCACAGTCTTTCTGTGCACCCAATATAAACAAATGAATAAATAAATACATGAATGCATATGTATAATGAAGCATGCAAAATGAGTTTGCCTCTAGGCTATCCCACTTTTGGGGCCAGATAATGGACCCTGAGGCACAACGACATAAAGCGATATCCTCAGGGTTATACCATTCCATCACATTTGGAAACTAGGATTAAAAAGTCCTTTTGTACAACAAAAAATCTAACATCCTTACCTCGTCCTCTCATCTGGAGTGATCCAGCAGAGCAAAAAATATGTTGCAGCATAACCTGTTTAATAGAGTGTTTTAAATCTTCTGACCCCCTCTGCCCTCCTCCACTGCTGGGGTGCCACCCTTTTCCCCTTTCCCCCCGAGTTCAATCAGAGGTCACAGAGCCCGGCTGTCACTGCATAGAGGCGCTCTGCTCAGCATCCTCAACCTTGTTCCCACATCAGCACGTGGCCTGTTCCTAGTCCGTTGCACCTGCACCCCCCAGTTCACACCACTGCCGAGTGACTGACAGTTTTATCAGAGTAATCCAGGTCACCAAGAATGCAATGTTTAAGTCCCACACTTTTCATTTACAAAGCACTAGTGTTCGCAGGTGTCTTACTACAATTGAAGTGACTCGGAACTACGATTCCCAGAATGTATTAGGTTATTCAAATAAAATACAGGACAAGAGTGTTGCATGTTTGATACCATGAAATCACCAGGTAACTCTTCCTTACATAGCTGACCATTTACATAAAGGTCAGCCTATGGTCTCTGCAAGAAATTCTGCCTAGGGCGAGAAGGCTTCGAGAGGCACAGCCAAGAGGAACGGTTACCAGGAGGAACTACTACAAATCCTCCAAGAAAAGGCAAATACAGCAAACCTAAAACTGATGACTGATGTAGAAACGGGTATGTCAAGAAACGTTTAGATGTATTAATAAATACACCTACACCTCAGCTTCACTTGTCTTTACAATTAGCACATGTCGAGGTTGTGGTGTCTTGGACTTTCATTTACACAAGTCATGTTGTGGTGTCTTGCGCTTTTCTTTCCACAAGTCTTTTTGAGGTGTCTTGGAATTTCCTTTCCATGAGTCATGTTGTGGTGTCTTGGACTTTCCTTTCCATGAGTCATGTTGTGGTGTCTTGGCTTTCCTTTACACAAGTCATGTTGTGGTGTCTTCTACTTTCCTTTACACAAGACATTTTGTGGTTTCTTGGCTTTCCTTTACATGAGTCATGTTGTGGTGCCATGGCTTTCCTTTACACAAGTCATGTTGTGGTGCCTTGGCTTGCCTTTTCATGAGTTACGTTGTGGTGTCTTGGCTTTCTTTTACACTAGTCATGTTGTGGTGTCTTGACTTTCCTTTACACAAGTCATGTTGTGGTGTCTTGGCTTTCCTTTATACAAGTCATGTTGTCTTGTCTTGAAATATCCTTTACACAAGTCATGTTATGTGGTCTTGATCTTTCCTTTACAAAATTCATGTTGTGTTGTCTTGGACTTTCCTTACCACAAGTCATGGTGTGGTGTCTTGGCCTTTCCTTTACACGAGTCATGTTTTGTTGTCTTGGACTTTTCATTTACACGAGCCATGTTGTGGTGTCTTCAGCTTTCCATGAGTTATGTTGTGGTATCTTGGACTTTCCATTTACACAATTCATGTTGTGGTGTCTTGGCTTTCCTTTACATGAGTCATGTTGTGTTTTCTTGATCTTCCTTTTACACAATTCATGTTGTGGTGTCTTGGCCTTCGTTTACAAAATTCATGTTGTGGTGTCTTGGCTTTCTTTTACACAATTCATGTTGTGGTGCCTTGGGCTTTCCTTTACACAAGTCATGTTGCGATGTCTTGGCTTTCCTTTACTCAAGTCTTGTTGTGGTGTTTTGGCTTTCCTTTACACAAGTCATGTAGTGTTGTCTTGGCTTTCCTTTACTCAAGTCATATTGTAGTGTTTTGGCTTTCCTTTACACAAGTCATGTTGTGGTGTCTTGGCTTTCCTTTACTCAAGTCATGTTGTGGTGTTTTGGCTTTCCTTTACAGAAGTCATGTTGCGATGTCTTGGCTTTCCTTTACTCAAGGCATGTTGTGGTGTTTTGGCTTTCCTTTACACAAGTCATGTTGTGGTGTCTTGGCTTTCCTTTACTCAAGTCATATTGTGGTGTTTTGGCTTTCCTTTACACAATCATGTTGTGGTGTCTTGATCTTTCCGTTCAAGGAGTCAGAGAGAGTGAGAGAACAGAGTAAGGCTTTAAGAATGTCTGTTGATTCTGTGTGCTGTAAACTCAAATAAGCACGGCCTTTCCTCTTCTATTGTAGTTAACGGTGACATTACCAATGATTTATCTGAATTTTGTCCATTTTATAAGAAAGTTACATTTACCCAGAAAGCCTGTCTCTGTTTTGCATACAATCAAAGGTTCATATTCTGAACTTTTGACTAAAACAGTGCATAAAAATAAAGACAAATCAAAAATAGAGCTGAGCCCAGAACTTCAATAAATAGTGGACATTGATAGCTAAGCAGATTACACATTTTGGCTCACACCCTACCTGTAAAAAAGTATTTATTCATGTGATATATATGCCTGTTTTGCTACACTGTTTCTTTGCCCGGATGAACCTCAGTGGTCTGGGGTGCAGGCTTCAAACCTGTAGCTGTCTAGCGACAGAGTGGTTGAATTCCACCTTCTGGGCGAGGCAGCTTTTGTGATGGGCTGCCCATTGTCAGGGTAACTAATACATGTTTTTTTGTCAATTCTGTTCATGTTCACAACTTGTAGCAGACAATATTTGGTAACTGCATTTTCAGCAGCCCTGCCAATGTGTGTTTTCTTCTGTGTTTTCAAGGCCACGTCACCATTTAAGATCAAAGAGTAACCGAGAGAATTACTTGTTAAATAGTAGCCAGCGCTCTGAGGGGCGATTCATCTGGGCACCCCAGCAAGTCATGAAAGGAAGGGTATGCATTAAACACAGTGTAGATTGGAGAATCTGACATTAATAATCTGAGAGATTGGGAAGAGATAGTGTCCGATACTAATGAAATGAAGGCAGTGATGTTCATCAATGGAATGAGGGTATCACATTTGACAATATCAAAGTAAATGGTCATCTATCTGCTCCCGTAGATGCCCCCGGTACTGAGGAAGGACCACTGATCCCCATACTCGGTCCACGTAGTAGGCTTTTTGTGGGCACTCTACTTCTTTGTTGCAGACTTTGCTCACAGATCTTGGAGTCTCACAGTCTTTCTGTGCACCCAATATAAACAAATGACTAAATAAATACATGAATGCATATGTATAATGAAGCATGCAAAATGAGTTTGCCTCTAGGCTATCCATTTTTGGGGCCAGATAATGGACCCTGAGGCACAACGACATAAAGCGATATCCTCAGGGTTATACCATTCCATCACATTTGGAAACTAGGATTAAAAAGTCCTTTTGTACAACAAAAAATCTAACATCCTTACCTCGTCCTCTCATCTGGAGTGATCCAGCAGAGCAAAAAATATGTTGCAGCATAACCTGATTAATAGAGTGTTTTAAATCTTCTGACCGCCTCTGCCCTCCTCTACTGCTGGGGTGGCACCCTTTTCCCCTTTCCCCCCGAGTTCAATCAGAGGTCACAGAGCCCGGCTGTCACTGCATAGAGGCGCTCTGCTCAGCATCCTCAACCTTGTTCCCACATCAGCACGTGGCCTGTTCCTAGTCCGTTGCACCTGCACCCCCAGTTCACACCACTGCCGAGTGACTGACAGTTTTATCAGAGTAATCCAGGTCACCAAGAATGCAATGTTTAAGTCCCACACTTTTCATTTACAAAGCACTAGTGTTCGCAGGTGTCTTACTACAATTAAAGTGACTCGGAACTACAATTGCCAGAATGTATTAGGTTATTCAAATTAAATACAGGACAAGAGTGTTGCATGTTTGATACCATGAAATCACCAGGTAACTCTTCCTTACATAGCTGACCATTTACATAAAGGTCAGCCTATGGTCTCTGCAAGTAATTCTGCCTAGGGCGAGAAGGCTTCGAGAGGCACAGCCAAGAGGAACGGTTAACAGGAGGATCTCCTACAAATCCTCCAAGAAAAGGCAAATACAGCAAACCTAAAACTGATGACTGATGTAGAAACGGGTATGTCAAGAAACGTTTAGATTTATTGATAAATACACCTACACCTCAGCTTCACTTGTCTTTACAATTAGCACATGTCGGGGTTGTGGTGTCTTGGACTTTCCTTGCCACAAGTCATGTTGTGGTGTCTTGGGCTTTCCTTTCCACAAGTCGTATTGAGGTGTCTTGGAATTTCCTTTCCATGAGTCATGTTGTGGTGTCTTGGACTTTCCTTTCCATGAGTCATGTTGTGGTGTCTTGGCTTTCCTTTACACAAGTTATGTTGTGGTGTCTTCTACTTTCCTTTACACAAGACATTTTGTGGTTTCTTGGCTTTCCTTTACACGAGTCATGTTGTGGTGTCTTGACTTTCCTTTACACAAGTCATGTTGTGGTGTCTTGGCTTTCCTTTACACAAGTCATGTTGTCTTGTCTTGAAATATCCTTTACACAAGTCATGTTATGGGGTCTTGATCTTTCCTTTACAGCATTCATGTTGTGTTGTCTTGAACTTTCCTTACCACAAGTCATGGTGTGGTGTCTTGGCCTTTCCTTTACACGAGTCATGTTTTGTTGTCTTGGACTTTTCATTTACACGAGCCATGTTGTGGTGTCTTCAGCTTTCCATGAGTTATGTTGTGGTATCTTGGACTTTCCATTTACACAATTCATGTTGTGGTGTCTTGGCTTTCCTTTACATGAGTCATGTTGTGTTTTCTTGATCTTCCTTTTACACAATTCATGTTGTGGTGTCTTGGCTTTCGTTTACACAATTCATGTTGTGGTGTCTTGGCTTTCTTTTACACAATTCATGTTGTGGTGCCTTGGGCTTTCCTTTGCACAAGTCATGTTGCGATGTCATGGCTTTCCTTACTCAAGTCATGTTTTGGTGTTTTGGCTTTCCTTTACACAAGTCATGTAGTGGTGTCTTGGCTTTCCTTTACTCAATTCATATTTTAGTGTTTTGGCTTTCCTTTACACAAGTCATGTTGTGGTGTCTTGGCTTTCCTTTACTCAAGTCATGTTGTGGTGTTTCTGCTTTCCTTTACACAAGTCATGTTGCGATGTCTTGGCTTTCCTTTGCTCAAGTCATGTTGTGGTGTTTTGGCTTTCCTTTTCACAAGTCATGTTGTGGTGTCTTGGCTTTCCTTTACTCAAGTCATGTTGTGGTGTTTTGGCTTTCCTTTACACAATCATGTTGTGGTGTCTTGCTCTTTCCGTTCAAGGAGTCAGAGAGAGTGAGAGAACAGAGTAAGGCTTTAAGAATGTCTGTTTATTCTGTGTTCTGTAAACTCAAATCAGCACGGCCTTTCCTCTTCTATTGTGGTTAACCCTGACATTACCAATGATTTATCTGAACTTTGTCCATATTATAAGAAAGTCTTGTTTACCCAGAAAGCCTGTCTCTGTTTTGCATACAATCAAAGGTTCATATTCTGAACTTTTGACTAAAACAGTGCATGAAAATAAAGACAAATCAAAAAAAGAGCTGAGCCCAGAACTTCAATAAATAGTGAACATTGATAGCTAAGCGGATTACACATTTTGGCTTACACCCTACCTGTAAAAGAGTATGTATTCTTGTGATATATATACCTGTTTTGCTACACTGTTTCTTTTCCCGGATGAACCTCAGTGGTCTGGGGTGCAGGCTTCAAACCTGTAGCAGTCTAGCGACAGAGTGGTTCAATTCCACCTTCTGGGCGAGGCAGCTTTTGTGATGGGCTGCCCATTGTCAGGGTAACTAATACATGTTTTTTTGTCAATTCTGTTCATGTTCACAACTTGTAGCAGACAATATTTGGTAACTACATTTTCGGCAGCCCTGCCGACACGTGTTTTCTTCTGTGTTTTCAAGGCCACGTCACCATTTAAGATCAAAGAGTAACCGAGAGAATTACTTGTTAAATAGTAGCCAGCGCTCTGAGGGGCGATTCATCTGGGCACCCCAGCAAGTCATGAAAGGAAGGGTATGCATTAAACACAGTGTAGATTGGAGAATCTGACATTAATAATCTGAGAGATTGGGAAGAGATAGTGTCCGATACTAATGAAATGAAGGCAGTGATGTTCATCAATGGAATGAGGGTATCACATTTGACAATATCAAAGTAAATGGTCATCTATCTGCTCCCGTAGATGCCCCCGGTACTGAGGAAGGACCACTGAACCCCATCCTCGGTCCACGGAGTAGGCTTTTTGTGGGCACTTTACTTCTTTGTTGCAGACTTTGCTCACAGATCTTGGAGTCTCACAGTCTTTCTGTGCACCCAATATAAACAAATGAATAAATAAATACATGAATGCATATGTATAATGAAGCATGCAAAATGAGTTTGCCTCTAGGCTATCCATTTTTGGGGCCAGATAATGGACCCTGAGGCACAACGACATAAAGCGATATCCTCAGAGTTATACCATTCCATCACATTTAGAAACTAGGATTAAAAAGTCCTTTTGTACAACAAAAAATCTAACATCCTTACCTCGTCCTCTCATCTGGAGTGATCCAGCAGAGCAAAAAATATGTTGCAGCATAACCTGATTAATAGAGTGTTTTAAATCTTCTGACCGCCTCTGCCCTCCTCCACTGCTGGGGTGCCACCCTTTTCCCCTTTCCCCCCCGAGTTCAATCAGAGGTCACAGAGCCCGGCTGTCACTGCATAGAGGCGCTCTGCTCAGCATCCTCAACCTTGTTCCCACATCAGCACGTGGCCTGTTCCTAGTCCGTTGCACCTGCACCCCCCAGTTCACACCACTGCCGAGTAACTGACAGTTTTATCAGAGTAATCCAAGTCACCAAGAATGCAATGTTTAAGTCCTACACTTTTCATTTACAAAGCACTAGTGTTCGCAGGTGTCTTACTACAATTGAAGTGACTCGGAACTACAATTCCCAGAATGTATTAGGTTATTCAAATAAAATACAGGACAAGAGTGTTGCATGTTTGATACCATGAAATCACCAGGTAACTCTTCCTTACATAGCTGACCATTTACATAAAGGTCAGCCTATGGTCTCTGCAAGTAATTCTGCCTAGGGCGAGAAGGCTTCGAGAGGCACAGCCAAGAGGAACGGTTACCAGGAGGAACTACTACAAATCCTGCAAGAAAAGGCAAATACAGCAAACCTAAAACTGATGACTGATGTAGAAACGGGTATGTCAAGAAACATTTAGATTTATTAATAAATACACCTACACCTCAGCTTCACTTGTCTTTACAATTAGCACATGTCGAGGTTGTGGTGTCTTGGACTTTCCTTTACACAAGTCATGTTGTGGTGTCTTGCGCTTTTCTTTCCACAAGTCTTTTTGAGGTGTCTTGGAATTTCCTTTCCATGAGTCATGCTGTGGTGTCTTGGACTTTCCTTTCCATGAGTCATGTTGTGGTGCCATGGCTTTCCTTTACACAAGTCATGTTGTGGTGCCTTGGCTTGACTTTTCATGAGTCACGTTTTGGTGTCTTGGCTTTCCTTTACACTAGTCATGTTGTGGTGTCATGACTTTCCTTTATACAAGTCATGTTGTGGTGTCTTGGCTTTCCTTTATACAAGTCATGTTGTGGTTTCTTTCCACAAGTCGTTTTGAGGTGTCTTGAAATTTCCTTTCCATGAGTCATGTTGTGGTGTCTTGGACTTTCCTTTTCATGAGTCATGTTGTGGTGTCTTGGCTTTCCTTTACACAAGTCATGTTGTGGTGTCTTCTATTTTCCTTTACACAAGACATTTTGTGGTTTCTTGGCTTTTCTTTACACGAGTCATGTTGTGGTGCCATGGCTTTCCTTTACAAAAGTCATGTTGTGGTGCCTTGGCTTGCCTTTTCATGAGTCACGTTGTGGTGTCTTGGCTTTCCTTTACACTAGTCATGTTGTGGTGTCTTGACTTTCCT
Organism: Lissotriton helveticus; assembly: GCF_964261635.1. Lineage (NCBI taxonomy): Eukaryota > Metazoa > Chordata > Amphibia > Caudata > Salamandridae > Lissotriton > Lissotriton helveticus. Next base: position 1,921,794,471 of record NC_136065.1, read on the forward strand.
TTACACAAGTCATGTTGTGGTGCCTTGGGCTTTCCTTTACACAAGTCATGTTGCGATGTCTTGGCTTTCCTTTACTCAAGTCATGTTGTGGTGTTTTGGCTTTCCTTTACACAAGTCATCTAGTGTTGTCTTGGCTTTCCTTTACTCAAGTCATATTGTAGTGTTTTGGCTTTCCGTTACACAAGTCATGTTGTGGTGTCTTGGCTTTCCTTTACTCAAGTCATGTTGTGGTGTTTTGGCTTTCCTTTACAGAAGTCATGTTGCGATGTCTTGGCTTTCCTTTACTCAAGGCATGTTGTGGTGTTTTGGCTTTCCTTTACACAAGTCATGTTGTGGTGTCTTGGCTTTCCTTTACTCAAGTCATATTGTGGTGTTTTGGCTTTCCTTTACACAATCATGTTGTGGTGTCTTGATCTTTCGGTTCAAGGAGTCAGAGAGAGTGAGAGAACAGAGTAAGGCTTTAAGAATGTCTGTTTATTCTGTGTTCTGTAAACTCAAATAAGCACGGCCTTTACTCTTCTATTGTAGTTAACGCTGACATTACCAATGATTTATCTGAACTTTGTCCATATTATAAGAAAGTTACGTTTACCCAGAAAGCCTGTCTCTGTTTTGCATACAATCAAAGGTTCATATTCTGAACTTTTGACTAAAACAGTGCATGAAAATAAAGACAAATCAAAAAGAGAGCTGAGCCCAGAACTTCAATAAATAGTGGACATTGATAGCTAAGCGGATTACACATTTTTTGCTCACACCCTACCTGTAAAAGAGTATGTATTCTTGTGATATATATACCTGTTTTGCTACACTCTTTCTTTGTCCGGATGAACCTCAGTGGTCTGGGGTGCAGGCTTCAAACCTGTAGCTGTCTAGCGACAGAGTGGTTCAATTCCACCTTCTGGGCGAGGCAGCTTTTTGTGATGGGCTGCCCATTGTCAGGGTAACTAATACATGTTTTTTTGTCAATTCTGTTCATGTTCACAACTTGTAGCAGACAATATTTGGTAACTACATTTTCAGCAGCCCTGCCGACGCATGTTTTCTTCTGTGTTTTCAAGGCCACGTCACCATTTAAGATCAAAGAGTAACCAAGAGAATTACTTGTTAAATAGTAGCCAGGGCTCTGAGGGGCGATTCATCTGGGCACCCCAGCAAGTCATGAAAGGAAGGGTATGCATTAAACACAGTGTAGATTGGAGAATCTGACATTAATAATCTGAGAGATTGGGAAGAGATAGTGTCCGATACTAATGAAATGAAGGCAGTGATGTTCATCAATGGAATGAGGGTATCACATTTGACAATATCAAAGTAAATGGTCATCTATCTGCTCCCATAGATGCCCCCGGTACTGAGGAAGGACCACTGAACCCCATCCTCAGTCCACGGAGTAGGCTTTTTGTGGGCACTTTACTTCTTTGTTGCAGACTTTGCTCACAGATCTTGGAGTCTCACAGTCTTTCTGTGCACCCAATATAAACAAATGAATAAATAAATACATGAATGCATGTGTATAATGAAGCATGCAAAATGAGTTTGCCTCTAGGCTATCCCATTTTTGGGGCCAGATAATGGACCCTGAGGCACAACGACATAAAGCGATATCCTCAGGGTTATACCATTCCATCACATTTGGAAACTAGGATTAAAAAGTCCTTTTGTACAACAAAAAATCTAACATCCTTACCTCGTCCTCTCATCTGGAGTGATCCAGCAGAGCAAAAAATATGTTGCAGCATAACCTGATTAATAGAGTGTTTTAAATCTTCTGACCGCCTCTGCCCTCCTCCACTGCTGGGGTGCCACCCGTTTCCCCTTTCCCCCCGAGTTCAATCAGAGGTCACAGAGCCCGGCTGTCACTGCATAGAGGCGCTCTGCTCAGCATCCTCAACCTTGTTCCCACATCAGCACGTGGCCTGTTCCTAGTCCCTTGCACCTGCACCCCCCAGTTCACACCACTGCCGAGTGACTGACAGTTTTATCAGAGTAATCCAGGTCACCAAGAATGCAATGTTTAAGTCCCACACTTTTCATTTACAAAGCACTAGTGTTCGCAGGTGTCTTACTACAATTGAAGTGACTCGGAACTACAATTCCCAGAATGTATTAGGTTATTCAAATAAAATACAGGACAAGAGTGTTGCATGTTTGATACCATGAAATCACCAGGTAACTCTTCCTTACATAGCTGACCATTTACATAAAGGTCAGCCTATGGTCTCTGCAAGTAATTCTGCCTAGGGCGAGAAGGCTTCGAGAGGCACAGCCAAGAGGAACGGTTACCAGGAGGAACTACTACAAATCCTCCAAGAAAAGGCAAATACAGCAAACCTAAAACTGATGACTGATGTAGAAACGGGTATGTCAAGAAACGTTTAGATGTATTAATAAATACACCTACACCTCAGCTTCACTTGTCTTTACAATTAGCACATGTCGGGGTTGTGGTGTCTTGGACTTTCCTTTACACAAGTCATGTTGTGGTGTCTTGGGCTTTTCTTTCCACAAGTCATTTTGAGGTGTCTTGGAATTTCCTTTCCATGAGTCATGTTGTGGTGTCTTGGACTTTCCTTTCCATGAGTCATGTTGTGGTGTCTTGGCTTTCCTTTACACAAGTCATGTTGTGGTGTCTTCTACTTTCCTTTACACAAGACATTTTGTGGTTTCTTGGCTTTCCTTTACACGAGTCATGTTGTGGTGCCATGGCTTTCCTTTACACAAGTCATGTTGTGGTGCCTTGGCTTGCCTTTTCATGAGTCACGTTGTGGTGTCTTGGCTTTCCTTTACACTAGTCATGTTGTGGTGTCTTGACTTTCCTTTACACAAGTCATGTTGTGGTGTCTTGGCTTTCCTTCATACAAGTCATGTTGTCTTGTCTTGAAATATCCTTTACACAAGTCATGTTATGGGGTCTTGATCTTTCCTTTACAGCATTCATGTTGTGTTGTCTTGGACTTTCCTTACCACAAGTCATGGTGTGGTGTCTTGGCCTTTCCTTTACACGAGTCATGTTTTGTTGTCTTGGACTTTTCATTTACACGAGCCATGTTGTGGTGTCTTCAGCTTTCCATGAGTTATGTTGTGGTATCTTGGACTTTCCATTTACACAATTCATGTTGTGGTGTCTTGGCTTTCCTTTACATGAGTCATGTTGTGTTTTCTTGATCTTCCTTTCACACAATTCATGTTGTGGTGTCTTGGCTTTCGTTTACACAATTCATGTTGTGGTGTCTTGGCTTTCTTTTACACAATTCATGTTGTGGTGCCTTGGGCTTTCCTTTACTCAAGTCATTTTGCGATGTCTTGGCTTTCCTTTACTCAAGTCATGTTGTGGTGTTTTGGCTTTCCTTTACACAAGTCATGTAGTGTTGTCTTGGCTTTCCTTTACTCAAGTCATATTGTAATGTTTTGGCTTTCCTTTACACAAGTCATGTTGTGGTGTCTTGGCTTTCCTTTACTCAAGTAATGTTGTGGTGTTTTGGCTTTCCTTTACAGAAGTCATGTTGCGATGTCTTGGCTTTCCTTTACTCAAGGCATGTTGTGGTGTTTTGGCTTTCCTTTACACAAGTCATGTTGTGGTGTCTTGGCTTTCCTTTACTCAAGTCATATTGTGGTGTTTTGGCTTTCCTTTACACAATCATGTTGTGGTGTCTTGATCTTTCCATTCAAGGAGTCAGAGAGAGTGAGAGAACAGAGTAAGGCTTTAAGAATGTCTGTTTATTCTGTGTTCTGTAAACTCAAATAAGCACGGCCTTTCCTCTTCTATTGTAGTTAACGCTGACATTACCAATGATTTATCTGAACTTTGTCCATATTATAAGAAAGTTACGTTTACCCAGAAAGCCTGTCTCTGTTTTGCATACAATCAAAGGTTCATATTCTGAACTTTTGACTAAAACAGTGCATGAAAATAAAGACAAATCAAAAATAGAGCTGAGCGGGGCGTGGCTACGCGAGCGGAGATGGCGGTCGCAGCTTGCTAGAGCTCCCGCCGGCCCGCCGATTATCCGACGAATTATCCTGTCCCCAAACCCACAAACCCACTACCGGATAGCGACGGATGTTCCTGCAGGCGCCGGGTGTCATCCGGTGGGCTCAGGGGTGATCTCGTGCCCCCGGACAGAACCGAGCAGAGAGGGGCGAGGTGCGGCCTGGTGGTCACGGAGCAGCCGGGGCCTCGATTTTGGCGACGCGACAGGGTGCGCTGTCTGGCCCGGGAGCGGCCGCGGTGTTGGCTGTCCCTGAGGCCGCGATACTACAGGCGATCCTTCACCTGGGGCCAGGCTGGGCCGGAGAGTGGCACAGGCGCCACGAGTGGACTGTGGCAGCGGTGGCGGCCTGGTGACCTGGCGCAGCCGGGACCTCAATTTTCGCGGCCTCGTGTCGGGCCGGGGCCAGCGGCCTAGAGGAGTGACTGGTATCCCCTGGAGACCCTGGCGGGAGGCGGCCAGACGTAGGGCGACCGGCCCGGCGAGCAGCAACTGTGAGTAGTGGCCCTCCCCGGCCCCCCCCCCCCCCCCCCACCCCCCGGGCCCACTGTTCCGTGACATTCTTGGCATAGCAGTGCAGGACGCTGGGAGTCCTCGCACCTCCTGACAGGCAACGTGGGCCACGGGGGGGCCCTGGTCAGCGGCGGCTGGGGGGGCTGTTCCTGGGGGAAGTGGCTGAAGCCTGCCTCCCCCCCCTAATTCTCAACTGCCACTAGACCTTGCCGGAGAGGCTTCTCTCGGGTCTCCCTGACTGTGGACCGGCGACCCTAGTGGCCCTCACCCACCCGGGCGAACATGACCAGGGGAGGTGGTGGATCCGCCAAGCAGGTGACCATCGACAAATTTACTGGCCCCGGTGGGGGCCCTGGATCTTCGGGGGGTGGTCCATCAGGAGGAGGACCGGACAATACAGCCCTTATGGCGGCTATAACTCAGTCGCGGGACATGCTGGACGCGAAGATAGGGGCAGTTGGCGCAGACGTAACCCTGTTGCGCCAGGATCTTAGGAACGCTGTGGCACGAATCACGGAGGCCGAGTCCAGGGTGTCAGTGGTGGAAGAGGATGTGGGTGCCCTGAAGAAGAGAATGGCGGCGATGGAAGACGCGCAGCGGACCACAGCGCTCCGGGTGGAGGATGCTGAAGGGCGGGCGCGGCGTAACAACCTCCGTTTTCTCGGCTTTCCAGAGAACTGTGCCAACGGCAATATGGAGCTGTTTCTCACACAGTGGCTGGAATCATGGATGCCCCCGGGGTCGCTGTCTGCCTGTTTTGTTATCGAAAGAGCACACCGCGCCCTGACACAAAGGCCGCCTGAGGGCGAGCGGCCTAGGGCAGTGATCGCTAGGCTGTTAAATTACCACGACAGGGACGCTATACTGAGGGAAGCCAGATCCAAGGAAACCCTCCTGTTTGAAAGTCAAAAGATCATGATTTTCCCTGATTACACTAGACTTGTGCAGCAACGGCGCCAGTCTTTTGTGGCGGCTAAGGCTAAGCTGAGAGGTCTTAAGCTACAATACTCCCTGCTGTACCCGGCGCGCCTGCGGGTGATATTCCAGTCACGGACATTGTTTTTTGATACCCCGGAAGACCTTTTCAAGTGGACGGATGAAACAGTGCGGGTCAGACCGAATCCTCAGCCAGGACTTCATCCAGGCACCCCTGAGGGTTCACCGCGGGCGCACAGAGACCGAACGACACAGAATGGGCGGTCCAAACGCTCTAAATCACGCAGGCGTGCGGCCTCGGTGGATGGCTCACTGGACGCTGGCAGACCAGAGGACTCGGAGCAGTCGGGAACAGATCACTGAAGTCTCCGGAGCCTCGGCTCCCATTTATTGCTAGACATGCTGAGACTCCGGGCTGGGTGCGCTGAGTCGCTTGTGCCTGTGCATTACTGATCACTGTGCAGCTCTGAGATAGTACTGTTTTGCTCTCCTGATTGGGGGGAGAGTTCTTGGGTGGGTTTGGGACTTGGGGACTGCGATATAAGGGCTACCACTCCCCTAGTTGTGAGTGGGATGTCAAGGGGAGGGGGGTGTGTTTATGGTTTTTCTGCTTGGGATGTTGGGATCCATTGGTATGGGTGGGCCCGGGCCCTCGGTTTTGGGCTCGAGACTACCCATGCCGCGACAGGTACTTCATGGTTCATTGAGGTATAGGGTGGGGGGAGGCGGGATGCAGGCGGTCGGAGTTGCGACTGCTGAGTTGGGGGAGGGAACTGTTGCAGATCATGGGACGAAGGGGTTGATAGTTTTTCTTGGGGTAGTTAGCGTAATGCATGTGTGTACCAAAATGATGCTTTGTGTGGTGTGTGGCGGGTGGTGCGGGCCTGAGGGGCTTTTATGGTGGACTCCGATTGACTATGGCTGAATCGATCGACCGACTCCCTGTAGACTTTATGCGGGTGGTTACGTGGAATGTCAGAGGATTGTTGGACAAGATTAAACGGGGGGCGGTGTTGCGATGGGGGAAAAGGGAAGCGGCAGATGTATTACTACTTCAAGAGACTCACATGATGGGCACTAAGGCACTGGGCCTACAGAGATTTGGATATCAGCAGGTCTTCCACGCGGGGTTCTCCAGAGGATCCAGGGGGGTGGCTATACTGATACACCGCAGGGTGGCGTATGTGCACGAGAAGCAGTGGGTGGATCCTCAGGGCCGCTACCTGTTTGTTAAGGGCATGGTGGGCACGGAGCCGGTGGTGTTTGGGAGTGTATACGCCCCCCCTCCCCTGCAGTGGGCCCTGGCAGAGCGGCTGTTTGCGGTATGGGAGGATATCTCTGGATCACTGGCAGTGGTTGGGGGTGATTGGAATGACGTGATGGACGTGAGTGTGGATCGCCGGAGACGTCAGGAGGTGACTGGCACCACCCCCCCCTCCCTTCCGCCCACCAGATTGCATGCCATGAGTGAGGGGCTAGGTTGGGTGGATGCTTGGCGACATATGCACCCTGTAACCGAAGACTATACGTATGTCTCGGCGGTGCATGGCTCGTTCTCACGGTTGGACTATATGTTTTTGCCTGGAGAATATTTGTGTAGGGTGAAGGGCGCTGACATCTTGCCAAGGGGCCTGTCCGACCACTCCCCGGTTTCGATTACAATAGATCTCCATCGGAAACGGCAGCCGTTTAGATGGAGGATGTCCTCGTGGCATCTCCTTCAACCGGCATACGCTAAGCACTTACGAGAGACTATTGACCATTATTGGCGGGAGAACCTAGTGGAGGGTGCCGATGTAGGTGTGGTGTGGGAAGCTATGAAACCTACTATACGGGGAGTCGATATTGCATGGTGCTCGGCGGCCCGTCGACAGCGACGGGAACAAACTGCGGAGGCCGCTGCCCGAGTAGCGACCCTCGAACATGAACACAGTACCGGTGGTGATGGGGTGGATCTGCGGCTGCTCCTGCAGGCACAGCAATCATATGCGTCCCTATTGCTAGACGAAGCCAAACAGGCGTGGCTCGCCACCAGAAGTAGGGTGTATCAATGGGGGGACAAGTCGTGTTCCATGCTCCATAGATTGTGCCAACACAATTTCCAGCCCCTCGCACTACCGGGTCTCACGAACGACAACGGAGACGTTCTAACCGACCCAAACGACTTGGCGGCAAGCTTCGCCACGTACTTTACAGACCAGTATGCCCCACGTGACCAATTGCCTGAGGGCGACTTAGCCCGCTTCTTCGAGGAGTTCCCACCGGTGCCGGTGTCGGATGAGACCAGGGAGGCCCTGGATGCACCCCTCACGGCGGAAGAACTGGGAGACGCGTTGGGGCAACTCAACGCCGGTAAGGCCCCTGGACCAAACGGCTACCCATGTGAGTTTTTTAAAAGATTCCATGTGCAACTGGGATCGCACTACCGCCGAGCGCTGGAAGCGGCCCGTACCCGGGGTCTACTGCCACCGGACTGGCGCCATGCAGAAATAGTAGTCTTTCAGAAGCCTGGCAGGCCCCCAGATAGCCATGACTCCTATAGGCCCATCTCCTTAATCAATACTGAGGCTAAGATACTGGCCAAGGCCCTAGCGAACCGTTTGGCTCCACACATTACTGCCTTAGTCCATTCTGACCGGGCAGGCTTTATGCCCCGCAGGGCGACACGACACAATATCAGGCGTGCGCAGGCGGCGATCGACGCTGTTGGAGCCCTGGGGGACCAGGCGGCGTTGTTGCTGGCCGATATCAACAAGGCCTTCGACTCGGTTGGCTGGTCATACCTATTTACTTTGCTATCTTGGCTCAACTTAGGCCCGGTCTTCCTCTCCTATATAAAGCTCCTCTACACTGATGTTACAGCCTCGGTGCGGGTCGCCGGGGCGGTGTCAGAGACATTCCGCATAGGCCGTGGGACCAGGCAGGGCTGCCCGCTCTCCCCCTATCTTTTTGCACTGGCCATGGAGCCCTTGGCGGCGAGAGTGCGCCGGGATGCGCAGATACGGGGCTTTGTATGGAACACTACCCTGTCGGACAAGATCGCGCTATATGCGGACGATGTCCTCTTTTTCCTCACTGATTTGCATCGCTCGGGCCCACGTGTCTTGGAGATCATGCACCAGTTTGGAGAGGCCTCGGGCTTGTATCTCAATCTCCACAAGTCCACCCTGTGGGTGCTATCAGGAGACCCGGTGACAGACCCTTGGGCCTCGGGATTGCGAATGGCCACGACTGGGCTGAAATACCTCGGAGTGTTTCTCTCGGACTCGGTTGACGCTGCCTGGGACCGTAACCTGCAGCCCGTCTGGGAACGAGTTCAGTCGGACGTCAAAACTTGGTCTCGAATGCCCCTGTCAATCTTTGGCCGATCTGCCATTTTCAAGATGGTTGCGCTCCCGCGCCTACTCTACCAGTTGCAAAACCATCCGTATCCTATTCCACCTCGGTGGTTCAAACAGGTTAATTCAGTGCTGGGCCGCTTTCTCTGGGCGGGAGGCCCTGCCCGGGTGGCATTGCGCACATGCTTTCTGTCCACCTACTGTGGAGGCCTGGCCACCTCGGATCTGCAGTCGTACTACCAGGCCGCTCACCTCCTTGTTCTGAACGAATGGTGGTACTGTGACGGTGGGGACCCGGCCTATGCCCTAGAGCGTGCTTTGATGGGCGATAACTCGCTCCATACCATCCTATACTCACCCCGACTGCGTGCCTCGCTGCCAAGGGTTACCAGACTCGTGTTTGCTATATGGCGACAGGCCTTGCGTCGCGTGGGCTGGTGGGGCCGACTGACCGCTGAAACACCTTTATGGCGGAACGGCATGCTACCTGAACTCTCTAAATTGCCAGGCTTCGATGGCTGGGATGCGATAGGTATCTCGCAGTTAGGTCAAGTGGTGTCTGGTACGTCGCTCAAATCCTTTCAGGCCCTCAGTGCCGAATTTGATATGCCCCAATCTCAATTTTTCCGGTACCTTCAGTTCCGACATGCACTGACGCCCAGCATTGCCAACCTTGACTCACTCCCTGACTTTAGCCCGATCGAGGCGAAGGTCTTCATGGGTGATCTTGGGGACAAAAAAGTATCGCGCATTTATCAAACCATGGTCACCCACTGCTCCCCTACTCTTCTCTCACTGAAGGCGACTTGGGAAGTTGACCTCGGCCCCTTGGACGAGGACGACTGGCGAGAGGCCTTGGAATCCCCGAGGGGGGCGGCTATCGCAATGCGATTCCGACTCATCCAATTCAAGATTCTCCATAGGGCATACTATACCCGAGAGCGTCTGTGGAAGGCGGGCCTGATTGGGTCCCCGGAATGTCTGCGGTGTGGGGCTGAGGTGGGTACGCTACTTCATACACTGTGGTCGTGCTCTAGGCTGGTTGGCTTCTGGAGGGGTGTTTGGGGCTGTCTGTCTGAAGTGTTGGGCTGGACCCTCCCCCGTACTCACCGTCTGGGACTGTTGCACGTCCTGGAAGGGGTTGGTGGCAATACTTATAAGCGGCACCTGCTCCTGCTGGGGCTGGTGGTGGCTAAGAGGGACCTGGCCCGAGCGTGGAAGAATGTGCGCCCCCCCCCCCTGACTGCATGGAAGGCTGGTATGGACTTCTGTATGGGCCTGGAGAGACCTATATTTGAGGCGCGAGGATGCCCCCGCAAACACTTTAAGATTTGGAAGAGGTGGGCAGACTATAGAGATCTGACACTGGACCCTCCGGTGGAGCCAGAGGAGGACCTCTAGCCCCGTACTGGCTGGCAGGGCCCATGTCCACGCACATTACCCACGTCATAATCTTACATCGTTACGGTTAGTACACACATGCATGGGGTTCGGGTGGGTTCCGGGTGGGATCGGGGAGTTGGGTGGGTAGGTAGCAGTATAAGGTGAGGTGGGGCAACTGTTTTCTGGTATCCTTAATTGCATCATCTTCTTGCTTGGACACTTGGTTAAGTGCTGTGATTGTATTGTAATGTTGGTGGTGTAGTCCTGACTGTGGGCTGCCACTATATTTCATATGCTCATCTTCACCAATAAACTAGTTGTGAAAAATAGAGCTGAGCCCAGAACTTCAATAAATAGTGGACATTGATAGCTAAGCGGATTACACATTTTGGCTCACACCCTACCTGTAAAAAAGTATTTATTTATGTGATATATATACCTGTTTTGCTACACTGTTTCTACGCCCGGATGAACCTCAGTGGTCTGGGGTGTAGGCTTCAAACCTCTAGCTGTTTAGCGACAGAGTGGTTCAATTACACCTTCCTGACGAGGCAGCTTTTGTGATGGGCTGCCCATTGTCAGGGTAACTAATACATGTGTTTTTGTCAATTCTGTTCATGTTCACAACTTGTAGCAGACAATATTTGGTAATTACATTTTCAGCACCCCTGCCGACACGTGTTTTCTTCTGTGTTTTCAAGGCCACGTCACCATTTAAGATTAAAGAGTAACCGAGAGAATTACTTGTTAAATAGTAGCCAGCGCTCTGAGGGGCTATTCATCTGGGCACCCCAGCAAGTCATGAAAGGAAGGGTATGCATTAAACACAGTGTAGATTGGAGAATCTGACATTAATAATCTGAGAGATTGGGAAGAGATAGTGTCCGATACTAATGAAATAAAGGCAGTGATGTTCATCAATGGAATGAGGGTATCACATTTGACAATATCAAAGTAAATGGTCATCTATCTGCTCCCGTAGATGCCCCCGGTACTGAGGAAGGACCACTGAACCCCATCCTCAGTCCACGGAGTAGGCTTTTTGTGGGCACTTTACTTCTTTGTTGCAGACTTTGCTCACAGATCTTGGAGTCTCACAGTCTTTCTGTGCACCCAATATAAACAAATGAATAAATAAATACATGAATGCATATGTATAATGAAGCATGCAAAATCAGTTTGCCTCTAGGCTATCCATTTTTGGGGCCAGATAATGGACCCTGAGGCACAACGACATAAAGCGATATCCTCAGGGTTATACCATTCCATCACATTTGGAAACTAGGACTAAAAAGTCCTTTTGTACAACAAAAAATCTAACATCCTTACCTCGTCCTCTCATCTGGAGTGATCCAGCAGAGCAAAAAATATTTTGCAGCATAACCTGATTAATAGAGTGTTTTAAATCTTCTGACCGCCTCTGCCCTCCTCTACTGCTGGGGTGCCACCCTTTTCCCCTTTCCCCCCGAGTTCAATCAGAGGTCACAGAGCCCGGCTGTCACTGCATAGAGGCGCTCTGCTCAGCATCCTCAACCTTGTTCCCACATCAGCACGTGGCCTGTTCCTAGTCCGTTGCACCTGCACCCCCAGTTCACACCACTGCCGAGTGACTGACAGTTTTATCAGAGTAATCCAGGTCACCAAGAATGCAATGTTTAAGTCCCACACTTTTAATTTACAAAGCACTAGTGTTCGCAGGTGTCTTACTACAATTAAAGTGACTCGGAACTACAATTCCCAGAATGTATTAGGTTATTCAAATAAAATACAGGACAAGAGTGTTGCATGTTTGATACCATGAAATCACCAGGTAACTCTTCCTTACATAGCTGACCATTTACGTAAAGGTCAGCCTATGGTCTCTGCAAGTAATTCTGCCTAGGGCGAGAAGGCTTCGAGAGGCACAGCCAAGAGGAACGGTTACCAGGAGGAACTACTACAAATCCTCCAAGAAAAGGCAAATACAGCAAACCTAAAACTGATGACTGATGTAGAAACGGGTATGTCAAGAAACGTTTAGATTTATTAATAAATACACCTACACCTCAGCTTCACTTGTCTTTACAATTAGCACATTTCGGGGTTGTGGTGTCTTGGACTTTCCTTTACACAAGTCATGTTGTGGTGTCTTGGGCTTTTCTTTCCACAAGTCGTATTGAGGTGTCTTGGAATTTCCTTTCCATGAGTCATGTTGTAGTGTCTTGGACTTTCCTTTCCATGAGTCATGTTGTGGTGTCTTGGCTTTCCTTTACACAAGTCATGTTGTGGTGTCTTCTACTTTCCTTTACACAAGACATTTTGTGGTTTCTTGGCTTTCCTTTACACGAGTCATGTTGTGGTGCCATGGCTTTCCTTTACACAAGTCATGTTGTGGTGCCTTGGCTTGCCTTTTCATGAGTCACGTTGTGGTGTCTTGGCTTTCCTTTACACTAGTCATGTTGTGGTGTCTTGACTTTCCTTTACACAAGACATGTTGTGGTGTCTTGGCTTTCCTTTACACAAGTCATGTTGTCTTGTCTTGAAATATCCTTTACACAAGTCATGTTATGGGGTCTTGATCTTTCCTTTACAGCATTCATGTTGTGTTGTCTTGGACTTTCCTTACCACAAGTCATGGTGTGGTGTCTTGGCCTTTCCTTTACACGAGTCATGTTTTGTTGTCTTGGACTTTTCATTTACACAAGCCATGTTGTGGTGTCTTGGCTTTCGTTTACACAATTCATGTTGTGGTGTCTTGGCTTTCTTTTACACAATTCATGTTGTGGTGCCTTGGGCTTTCCTTTACACAAGTGATGTTGCGATGTCTTGGCTTTCCTTTACTCAAGTCATGTTTTGGTGTTTTGGCTTTCCTTTACACAAGTCATGTAGTGGTGTCTTGGCTTTCCTTTACTCAAGTCATATTGTAGTGTTTTGGCTTTCCTTTACACAAGTCATGTTGTGGTGTCTTGGCTTTCCTTTACTCAAGTCATGTTGTGGTGTTTTGGCTTTCCTTTACACAAGTCATGTTGCGATGTCTTGGCTTTCCTTTGCTCAAGTCATGTTGTGGTGTTTTGGCTTTCCTTTACACAAGTCATGTTGTGGTGTCTTGGCTTTCCTTTACTCAAGTCATGTTGTGGTGTTTTGGCTTTCCTTTACACAATCATGTTGTGGTGTCTTGCTCTTTCCGTTCAAGGAGTCAGAGAGAGTGAGAGAACAGAGTAAGGCTTTAAGAATGTCTGTTTATTCTGTGTTCTGTAAACTCAAATCAGCACGGCCTTTCCTCTTCTATTGTGGTTAACGCTGACATTACCAATGATTTATCTGAACTTTGTCCATATTATAAGAAAGTCTCGTTTACCCAGAAAGCCTGTCTCTGTTTTGCATACAATCAAAGGTTCATATTCTGAACTTTTGACTAAAACAGTGCATGAAAATAAAGACAAATCAAAAAAAGAGCTGAGCCCAGAACTTCAATAAATAGTGAACATTGATAGCTAAGCGGATTACACATTTTTTGGTCACACCCTACCTGTAAAAGAGTATGTATTCTTGTGATATATATACCTGTTTTGCTACACTGTTTCTTTGTCCGGATGAACCTCAGTGGTCTGGGGTGCAGGCTTCAAACCTGTAGCTGTCTAGCGACAGAGTGGTTCAATTCCACCTTCTGGGCGAGGCAGCTTTTGTGATGGGCTGCCCATTGTCAGGGTAACTAATACATGTTTTTTTGTCAATTCTGTTCATGTTCACAACTTGTAGCAGACAATATTTGGTAACTACATTTTCAGCAGCCCTGCCGACACGTGTTTTCTTCTGTATTTTCAAGGCCACGTCACCATTAAAGATCAAAGAGTAACCGAGAGAATTACTTGTTAAATAGTAGCCAGCGCTCTGAGGGGCGATTCATCTGGGCACCCCAGCAAGTCATGAAAGGAAGGGTATGCATTAAACACAGTGTAGATTGGAGAATCTGACATTAATAATCTGAGAGATTGGGAAGAGATAGTGTCCGATACTAATGAAATGAAGGCAGTGATGTTCATCAATGGAATGAGGGTATCACATTTGACAATATCAAAGTAAATGGTCATCTATCTGCTCCCGTAGATGCCCCCGGTACTGAGGAAGGACCACTGAACCCCATCCTCAGTCCACGGAGTAGGCTTTTTGTGGGCACTTTACTTCTTTGTTGCCGACTTTGCTCACAGATCTTGGAGTCTCACAGTCTTTCTGTGCACCCAATATAAACAAATGAATAAATAAATACATGAATGCATATGTATAATCAAGCATGCAAAATGAGTTTGCCTCTAGGCTATCCATTTTTGGGGCCAGATAATGGACCCTGAGGCACAAAGACATAAAGCGATATACTCAGGGTTATACCATTCCATCACATTTAGAAACTAGGATTAAAAAGTCCTTTAGTACAACAAAAAATCTAACATCCTTACCTCGTCCTCTCATCTGGAGTGATCCAGCAGAGCAAAAAATATGTTGCAGCATAACCTGATTAATAGAGTGTTTTAAATCTTCTGACCGCCTCTGCCCTCCTCCACTGCTGGGGTGCCACCCTTTTTCCCTTTCCCCCCGTGTTCAATCAGAGGTCACAGAGCCCGGCTGTCACTGCATAGAGGCGCTCTGCTCAGCATCCTCAACCTTGTTCCCACATCAGCACGTGGCCTGTTCCTAGTCCGTTGCACCTGCACCCCCCAGTTCACACCACTGCCGAGTGACTGACAGTTTTATCAGAGTAATCCAAGTCACCAAGAATGCAATGTTTAAGTCCCACACTTTTCATTTACAAAGCACTAGTGTTCGCAGGTGTCTTACTACAATTGAAGTGACTCGGAACTACAATTCCCAGAATGTATTAGGTTATTCAAATAAAATACAGGACAAGAGTGTTGCATGTTTGATACCATGAAATCACCAGGTAACTCTTCCTTACATAGCTGACCATTTACATAAAGGTCAGCCTATGGTCTCTGCAAGTAATTCTGCCTAGGGCGAGAAGGCTTCGAGAGGCACAGCCAAGAGGAACGGTTACCAGGAGGAACTACTACAAATCCTCCAAGAAAAGTCAAATACAGCAAACCTAAAACTGATGACTGATGTAGAGACGGGTATGTCAAGAAACGTTTAGATTTATTAATAAATACACCTACACCTCAGCTTCACTTGTCTTTACAATTAGCACATGTCGAGGTTGTGGTGTCTTGGACTTTCCTTTACACAAGTCATGTTGTGGTGTCTTGCGCTTTTCTTTCCACAAGTCTTTTTGAGGTGTCTTGGAATTTCCTTTCCATGAGTCATGTTGTGGTGTCTTGGACTTTCCTTTCCATGAGTCATGTTGTGGTGTCTTGGCTTTCCTTTACACAAGTCATGTTGTGGTGTCTTCTACTTTCCTTTACACAAGACATTTTGTGGTTTCTTGGCTTTCCTTTACACGAGTCATGTTGTGGTGCCATGGCTTTCCTTTACACAAGTCATGTTATGGGGTCTTGATCTTTCCTTTACAGCATTCATGTTGTGTTGTCTTGGACTTTCCTTACCACAAGTCATGGTGTGGTGTCTTGGCCTTTCCTTTACACGAGTCATGTTTTCTTGTCTTGGACTTTTCATTTACACGAGCCATGTTGTGGTGTCTTCAGCTTTCCATGAGTTATGTTGTGGTATCTTGGACTTTCCATTTACACAATTCATAATGTGGTGTCTTGGCTTTCCTTTACATGAGTCATGTTGTGTTTTCTTGATCTTCCTTTTACACAATTCATGTTGTGGTGTCTTGGCTTTCGTTTACACAATTCATGTTGTGGTGTCTTGGCTTTCTTTTACACAATTCATGTTGTGGTGCCTTGGGCTTTCCTTTACACAAGTCATGTTGCGATGTCTTGGCTTTCCTTTACTCAAGTCATGTTGTGGTGTTTTGGCTTTCCTTTACACAAGTCATGTAGTGTTGTCTTGGCTTTCCTTTACTCAAGTCATATTGTAGTGTTTTGGCTTTCCTTTACACAAGTCATGTTGTGGTGTCTTGGCTTTCCTTTACTCAAGTCATGTTGTGGTGTTTTGGCTTTCCTTTACAGAAGTCATGTTGCGATGTCTTGGCTTTCCTTTACTCAAGGCATGTTGTGGTGTTTTGGCTTTCCTTTACACAAGTCATGTTGTGGTGTCTTGGCTTTCCTTTACTCAAGTCATATTGTGGTGTTTTGGCTTTCCTTTACACAATCATGTTGTGGTGTCTTGATCTTTCCGTTCAAGGAGTCAGAGAGAGTGAGAGAACAGAGTAAGGCTTTAAGAATGTCTGTTTCTTCTGTGTTCTGTAAACTCAAATAAGCACGGCCTTTCCTCTTCTATTGTAGTTAACGCTGACATTACCAATGATGTATCTGAACTTTGTCCATATTATAAGAAAGTTACGTTTACCCAGAAAGCCTGTCTCTGTTATGCATACAATCAAAAGTTCATATTCTGAACTTTTGACTAAAACAGTGCATGAAAATAAAGACAAATCAAAAATAGAGCTGAGCCCAGAACTTCAATAAATAGTGGACATTGATAGCTAAGCGGATTACGCATTTTGGCTCACACCCTACCTGTAAAAAAGTATTTATTCATGTGATATATATACCTGTTTTGCTACACTGTTTCTTTGCCCGGATGAACCTCAGTGGTCTGGGGTGCAGGCTTCAAACCTGTAGCTGTCTAGCGACAGAGTGGTTCAATTCCACCTTCTGGGCGAGGCAGCTTTTGTGATGGGCTGCCCATTGTCAGGGTAACTAATACATGTTTTTTTGTCAATTCTGTTCATGTTCACAACTTGTAGCAGACAATATTTGGTAACTACATTTTCAGCAGCCCTGCCGACGCGTGTTTTCTTCTGTGTTTTCAAGGCCACGTCACCATTTAAGATCAAAGAGTAACCGAGAGAATTACTTGTTAAATAGTAGCCAGCGCTCTGAGGGGCGATTCATCTGGGCACCCCAGCAAGTCATGAAAGGAAGGGTATGCATTAAACACAGTGTAGATTGGAGAATCTGACATTAATAATCTGAGAGATTGGGAAGAGATAGTGTCCGATACTAATGAAATGAAGGCAGTGATGTTCATCAATGGAATGAGGGTATCACATTTGACAATATCAAAGTAAATGGTCATCTATCTGCTCCCGTAGATGCCCCCGGTACTGAGGAAGGACCACTGATCCCCATCCTCGGTCCACGGAGTAGGCTTTTTGTGGGCACTCTACTTCTTTGTTGCAGACTTTGCTCACAGATCTTGGAGTGTCACAGTCTTTCTGTGCACCCAATATAAACAAATGAATAAATAAATACATGAATGCATATGTATAATGAAGCATGCAAAATGAGTTTGCCTCTAGGCTATCCATTTTTGGGGCCAGATAATGGACCCTGAGGCACAACGACATAAAGCAATATCCTCAGGGTTATACCATTCCATCACATTTGGAAACTAGGATTAAAAAGTCCTTTTGTACAACAAAAAATCTAACATCCTTACCTAGTCCTCTCATCTGGAGTGATCCAGCAGAGCAAAAAATATGTTGCAGCATAACCTGATTAATAGAGTGTTTTAAATCTTCTGACCGCCTCTGCCCTCCTCTACTGCTGGGGTGCCACCATTTTCCCCTTTCCCCCCGAGTTCAATCAGAGGTCACAGAGCCCGGCTGTCACTGCATAGAGGCGCTCTGCTCAGCATCCTCAACCTTGTTCCAACATCAGCACGTGGCCTGTTCCTAGTCCGTTGCACCTGCACCCCCAGTTCACACCACTGCCGAGTGACTGACAGTTTTATCAGAGTAATCCAGGTCACCAAGAATGCAATGTTTAAGTCCCACACTTTTCATTTACAAAGCACTAGTGTTCGCAGGTGTCTTACTACAATTAAAGTGACTCGGAACTACAATTCCCAGAATGTATTAGGTTATTCAAATAAAATACAGGACAAGAGTGTTGCATGTTTGATACCATGAAATCACCAGGTAACTCTTCCTTACATAGCTGACCATTTACATAAAGGTCAGCCTATGGTCTCTGCAAGTAATTCTGCCTAGGGCGAGAAGGCTTCGAGAGGCACAGCCAAGAGGAACGGTTACCAGGAGGAACTCCTACAAATCCTCCAAGAAAAGGCAAATACAGCAAACCTAAAACTGATGACTGGTGTAGAAACGGGTATGTCAAGAAACGTTTAGATTTATTAATAAATACACCTACACCTCAGCTTCACTTGTCTTTACAATTAGCACATGTTGGGGTTGTGGTGTCATGGACTTTCCTTGCCACAAGTCATGTTGTGGTGTCTTGGGCTTTTCTTTCCACAAGTCGTATTGAGGTGTCTTGGAATTTCCTTTCCATGAGTCATGTTGTGGTGTCTTGGACTTTCCTTTCCATGAGTCATGTTGTGGTGTCTTGGCTTTCCTTTACACAAGTTATGTTGTGGTGTCTTCTACTTTCCTTTACACAAGACATTTTGTGGTTTCTTGGCTTTCCTTTACACGAGTCATGTTGTGGTGTCTTGACTTTCCTTTACACAAGTCATGTTGTGGTGTCTTGGCTTTCCTTTACACAAGTCATGTTGTCTTGTCTTGAAATATCCTTTACACAAGTCATGTTATGGGGTCTTGATCTTTCCTTTACAGCATTCATGTTGTGTTGTCTTGAACTTTCCTTACCACAAGTCATGGTGTGGTGTCTTGGCCTTTCCTTTACACGAGTCATGTTTTGTTGTTTTGGACTTTTCATTTACACGAGCCATGTTGGGGTGTCTTCAGCTTTCCATGAGTTATGTTGTGGTATCTTGGACTTTCCATTTACACAATTAATGTTGTGGTGTCTTGGCTTTCCTTTACATGAGTCATGTTGTGTTTTCTTGATCTTCCTTTTACACAATTCATGTTGTGGTGTCTTGGCTTTCGTTTACACAATTCATGTTGTGGTGTCTTGGCTTTCTTTTACACAATTCATGTTGTGGTGCCTTGGGCTTTCCTTTACACAAGTCATGTTGCGATGTCTTGGCTTTCCTTTACTCAAGTCATGTTTTGGTGTTTTGGCTTTCCTTTACACAAGTCATGTAGTGGTGTCTTGGCTTTCCTTTACTCAAGTCATATTGTAGTGTTTTGGCTTTCCTTTACACAAGTCATGTTGTGGTGTCTTGGCTTTCCTTTACTCAAGTCCTGTTGTGGTGTTTTGGCTTTCCTTTACACAAGTCATGTTGTGGTGTCTTGGGCTTTTCTTTCCACAAGTCGTTTTGAGGTATCTTGGAATTTCCTTTTCATGAGTCATGTTGTGGTGTCTTGGACTTTCCTTTCCATGAGTCATGTTGTGGTGTCTTGGCTTTCCTTTACACAAGTCATGTTGTGGTGTCTTCTACTTTCCTTTACACAAGACATTTTGTGGTTTCTTGGCTTTCCTTTACACGAGTCATGTTGTGGTGCCATGGCTTTCCTTTACACAAGTCATGTTGTGGTGCCTTGGCTTGCCTTTTCATGAGTCACGTTGTGGTGTCTTGGCTTTCCTTTACACTAGTCATGTTGTGGTGTCATGACTTTCCTTTACACAATTCATGTTGTAGTGTCTTGGCTTTCTTTTCCACAATTCATGTTGTGGTGCCTTGGGCTTTCCTTTACACAAGTCATGTTGCGATGTCTTGGCTTTCCTTTACTCAAGTCATGTTTTGGTGTTTGGCTTTCCTTTACACAAGTCATGTAGTGGTGTCTTGGCTTTCCTTTACTCAAGTCATATTGTAGTGTTTTGGCTTTCCTTTACACAAGTCATGTTGTGGTGTCTTGGCTTTCCTTTACTCAAGTCATGTTGTGGTGTTTTGGCTTTCCTTTACACAAGTTATGTTGTGGTGTCTTGGGCTTTTCTTTCCCCAAGTCATGTTGCGATGTCTTGGCTTTCCTTTACTCAAGTCATGTTTTGGTGTTTTGGCTTTCCTTTACACAAGTCATGTAGTGGTGTCTTGGCTTTCCTTTACTCAAGTCATATTGTAGTGTTTTGGCTTTCCTTTACACAAGTCATGTTGTGGTGTCTTGGCTTTCCTTTACTCAAGTCATGTTGTGGTGTTTTGGCTTTCCTTTACACAAGTCATGTTGTGGTGTCTTGGGCTTTTCTTTCCACAAGTCGTTTTGAGGTGTCTTGGAATTTCCTTTCCATGAGTCATGTTGTGGTGTCTTGGACTTTCCTTTCCATGAGTCATGTTGTGGTGTCTTGGTTTTCCTTTACACAAGTCATGTTGTGGTGTCTTCTACTTTCCTTTACACAAGACATTTTGTGGTTTCTTGGCTTTCCTTTACACGAGTCATGTTGTGGTGCCATGGCTTTCCTTTACACAAGTCATGTTGTGGTGCCTTGGCTTGCCTTTTCATGAGTCACGTTGTGGTGTCTTGGCTTTCCTTTACACTAGTCATGTTGTGGTGTCTTGACTTTCCTTTACACAAGTCATGTTGTGGTGCCTTGGGCTTTCCTTTACACAAGTCATGTTGCGATGTCTTAGCTTTCCTTTACTCAAGTCATGTTGTGGTGTTTTGGCTTTCCTTTACACACGTCATGTAGTGTTGTCTTGGCTTTCCTTTACTCAAGTCATATTGTAGTGTTTTGGCTTTCCTTTACACAAGTCATGTTGTGGTGTCTTGGCTTTCCTTTACTCAAGTCATGTTGTGGTGTTTTGGCTTTCCTTTACAGAAGTCATGTTGCGATGTCTTGGCTTTCCTTTACTCAAGGCATGTTGTGGTGTTTTGGCTTTCCTTTACACAAGTCATGTTGTGGTGTCTTGGCTTTCCTTTACTCAAGTCATATTGTGGTGTTTTGGCTTTCCTTTACACAATCATGTTGTGGTGTCTTGATCTTTCCGTTCAAGGAGTCAGAGAGAGTGAGAGAACAGAGTAAGGCTTTAAGAATGTCTGTTTCTTCTGTGTTCTGTAAACTCAAATAAGCACGGCCTTTCCTCTTCTATTGTAGTTAACGCTGACATTACCAATGATGTATCTGAACTTTGTCCATATTATAAGAAAGTTACGTTTACCCAGAAAGCCTGTCTCTGTTATGCATACAATCAAAAGTTCATATTCTGAACTTTTGACTAAAACAGTGCATGAAAATAAAGACAAATCAAAAATAGAGCTGAGCCCAGAACTTCAATAAATAGTGGACATTGATAGCTAAGCGGATTACGCATTTTGGCTCACACCCTACCTGTAAAAAAGTATTTATTCATGTGATATATATACCTGTTTTGCTACACTGTTTCTTTGCCCGGATGAACCTCAGTGGTCTGGGGTGCAGGCTTCAAACCTGTAGCTGTCTAGCGACAGAGTGGTTCAATTCCACCTTCTGGGCGAGGCAGCTTTTGTGATGGGCTGCCCATTGTCAGGGTAACTAATACATGTTTTTTTGTCAATTCTGTTCATGTTCACAACTTGTAGCAGACAATATTTGGTAACTACATTTTCAGCAGCCCTGCCGACGCGTGTTTTCTTCTGTGTTTTCAAGGCCACGTCACCATTTAAGATCAAAGAGTAACCGAGAGAATTACTTGTTAAATAGTAGCCAGCGCTCTGAGGGGCGATTCATCTGGGCACCCCAGCAAGTCATGAAAGGAAGGGTATGCATTAAACACAGTGTAGATTGGAGAATCTGACATTAATAATCTGAGAGATTGGGAAGAGATAGTGTCCGATACTAATGAAATGAAGGCAGTGATGTTCATCAATGGAATGAGGGTATCACATTTGACAATATCAAAGTAAATGGTCATCTATCTGCTCCCGTAGATGCCCCCGGTACTGAGGAAGGACCACTGATCCCCATCCTCGGTCCACGGAGTAGGCTTTTTGTGGGCACTCTACTTCTTTGTTGCAGACTTTGCTCACAGATCTTGGAGTGTCACAGTCTTTCTGTGCACCCAATATAAACAAATGAATAAATAAATACATGAATGCATATGTATAATGAAGCATGCAAAATGAGTTTGCCTCTAGGCTATCCATTTTTGGGGCCAGATAATGGACCCTGAGGCACAACGACATAAAGCAATATCCTCAGGGTTATACCATTCCATCACATTTGGAAACTAGGATTAAAAAGTCCTTTTGTACAACAAAAAATCTAACATCCTTACCTAGTCCTCTCATCTGGAGTGATCCAGCAGAGCAAAAAATATGTTGCAGCATAACCTGATTAATAGAGTGTTTTAAATCTTCTGACCGCCTCTGCCCTCCTCTACTGCTGGGGTGCCACCATTTTCCCCTTTCCCCCCGAGTTCAATCAGAGGTCACAGAGCCCGGCTGTCACTGCATAGAGGCGCTCTGCTCAGCATCCTCAACCTTGTTCCAACATCAGCACGTGGCCTGTTCCTAGTCCGTTGCACCTGCACCCCCAGTTCACACCACTGCCGAGTGACTGACAGTTTTATCAGAGTAATCCAGGTCACCAAGAATGCAATGTTTAAGTCCCACACTTTTCATTTACAAAGCACTAGTGTTCGCAGGTGTCTTACTACAATTAAAGTGACTCGGAACTACAATTCCCAGAATGTATTAGGTTATTCAAATAAAATACAGGACAAGAGTGTTGCATGTTTGATACCATGAAATCACCAGGTAACTCTTCCTTACATAGCTGACCATTTACATAAAGGTCAGCCTATGGTCTCTGCAAGTAATTCTGCCTAGGGCGAGAAGGCTTCGAGAGGCACAGCCAAGAGGAACGGTTACCAGGAGGAACTCCTACAAATCCTCCAAGAAAAGGCAAATACAGCAAACCTAAAACTGATGACTGGTGTAGAAACGGGTATGTCAAGAAACGTTTAGATTTATTAATAAATACACCTACACCTCAGCTTCACTTGTCTTTACAATTAGCACATGTTGGGGTTGTGGTGTCATGGACTTTCCTTGCCACAAGTCATGTTGTGGTGTCTTGGGCTTTTCTTTCCACAAGTCGTATTGAGGTGTCTTGGAATTTCCTTTCCATGAGTCATGTTGTGGTGTCTTGGACTTTCCTTTCCATGAGTCATGTTGTGGTGTCTTGGCTTTCCTTTACACAAGTTATGTTGTGGTGTCTTCTACTTTCCTTTACACAAGACATTTTGTGGTTTCTTGGCTTTCCTTTACACGAGTCATGTTGTGGTGTCTTGACTTTCCTTTACACAAGTCATGTTGTGGTGTCTTGGCTTTCCTTTACACAAGTCATGTTGTCTTGTCTTGAAATATCCTTTACACAAGTCATGTTATGGGGTCTTGATCTTTCCTTTACAGCATTCATGTTGTGTTGTCTTGAACTTTCCTTACCACAAGTCATGGTGTGGTGTCTTGGCCTTTCCTTTACACGAGTCATGTTTTGTTGTTTTGGACTTTTCATTTACACGAGCCATGTTGGGGTGTCTTCAGCTTTCCATGAGTTATGTTGTGGTATCTTGGACTTTCCATTTACACAATTAATGTTGTGGTGTCTTGGCTTTCCTTTACATGAGTCATGTTGTGTTTTCTTGATCTTCCTTTTACACAATTCATGTTGTGGTGTCTTGGCTTTCGTTTACACAATTCATGTTGTGGTGTCTTGGCTTTCTTTTACACAATTCATGTTGTGGTGCCTTGGGCTTTCCTTTACACAAGTCATGTTGCGATGTCTTGGCTTTCCTTTACTCAAGTCATGTTTTGGTGTTTTGGCTTTCCTTTACACAAGTCATGTAGTGGTGTCTTGGCTTTCCTTTACTCAAGTCATATTGTAGTGTTTTGGCTTTCCTTTACACAAGTCATGTTGTGGTGTCTTGGCTTTCCTTTACTCAAGTCCTGTTGTGGTGTTTTGGCTTTCCTTTACACAAGTCATGTTGTGGTGTCTTGGGCTTTTCTTTCCACAAGTCGTTTTGAGGTATCTTGGAATTTCCTTTTCATGAGTCATGTTGTGGTGTCTTGGACTTTCCTTTCCATGAGTCATGTTGTGGTGTCTTGGCTTTCCTTTACACAAGTCATGTTGTGGTGTCTTCTACTTTCCTTTACACAAGACATTTTGTGGTTTCTTGGCTTTCCTTTACACGAGTCATGTTGTGGTGCCATGGCTTTCCTTTACACAAGTCATGTTGTGGTGCCTTGGCTTGCCTTTTCATGAGTCACGTTGTGGTGTCTTGGCTTTCCTTTACACTAGTCATGTTGTGGTGTCATGACTTTCCTTTACACAATTCATGTTGTAGTGTCTTGGCTTTCTTTTCCACAATTCATGTTGTGGTGCCTTGGGCTTTCCTTTACACAAGTCATGTTGCGATGTCTTGGCTTTCCTTTACTCAAGTCATGTTTTGGTGTTTGGCTTTCCTTTACACAAGTCATGTAGTGGTGTCTTGGCTTTCCTTTACTCAAGTCATATTGTAGTGTTTTGGCTTTCCTTTACACAAGTCATGTTGTGGTGTCTTGGCTTTCCTTTACTCAAGTCATGTTGTGGTGTTTTGGCTTTCCTTTACACAAGTTATGTTGTGGTGTCTTGGGCTTTTCTTTCCCCAAGTCATGTTGCGATGTCTTGGCTTTCCTTTACTCAAGTCATGTTTTGGTGTTTTGGCTTTCCTTTACACAAGTCATGTAGTGGTGTCTTGGCTTTCCTTTACTCAAGTCATATTGTAGTGTTTTGGCTTTCCTTTACACAAGTCATGTTGTGGTGTCTTGGCTTTCCTTTACTCAAGTCATGTTGTGGTGTTTTGGCTTTCCTTTACACAAGTCATGTTGTGGTGTCTTGGGCTTTTCTTTCCACAAGTCGTTTTGAGGTGTCTTGGAATTTCCTTTCCATGAGTCATGTTGTGGTGTCTTGGACTTTCCTTTCCATGAGTCATGTTGTGGTGTCTTGGTTTTCCTTTACACAAGTCATGTTGTGGTGTCTTCTACTTTCCTTTACACAAGACATTTTGTGGTTTCTTGGCTTTCCTTTACACGAGTCATGTTGTGGTGCCATGGCTTTCCTTTACACAAGTCATGTTGTGGTGCCTTGGCTTGCCTTTTCATGAGTCACGTTGTGGTGTCTTGGCTTTCCTTTACACTAGTCATGTTGTGGTGTCTTGACTTTCCTTTACACAAGTCATGTTGTGGTGCCTTGGGCTTTCCTTTACACAAGTCATGTTGCGATGTCTTAGCTTTCCTTTACTCAAGTCATGTTGTGGTGTTTTGGCTTTCCTTTACACACGTCATGTAGTGTTGTCTTGGCTTTCCTTTACTCAAGTCATATTGTAGTGTTTTGGCTTTCCTTTACACAAGTCATGTTGTGGTGTCTTGGCTTTCCTTTACTCAAGTCATGTTGTGGTGTTTTGGCTTTCCTTTACAGAAGTCATGTTGCGATGTCTTGGCTTTCCTTTACTCAAGGCATGTTGTGGTGTTTTGGCTTTCCTTTACACAAGTCATGTTGTGGTGTCTTGGCTTTCCTTTACTCAAGTCATATTGTGGTGTTTTGGCTTTCCTTTACACAATCATGTTGTGGTGTCTTGATCTTTCGGTTCAAGGAGTCAGAGAGAGTGAGAGAACAGAGTAAGGCTTTAAGAATGTCTGTTTATTCTGTGTTCTGTAAACTCAAATAAGCACGGCCTTTCCTCTTCTATTGTAGTTAACGCTGACATTACCAATGATTTATCTGAACTTTGTCCATATTATAAGAAAGTTACGTTTACCCAGAAAGCCTGTCTCTGTTTTGCATACAATCAAAGGTTCATATTCTGAACTTTTGACTAAAACAGTGCATGAAAATAAAGACAAATCAAAAAGAGAGCTGAGCCCAGAACTTCAATAAATAGTGGACATTGATAGCTATGCGGATTACACATTTTGGCTCACACCCTACCTGTAAAAAAGTATTTATTCATGTGATATATATACCTGTTTTGCTACACTGTTTCTTTGCCCGGATGAACCTCAGTGGTCTGGGGTGCAGGCTTCAAACCTGTAGCTCTCTAGCGACAGAGTGGTTCAATTCCACCTTCTGGGCGAGGCAGCTTTTGTGATGGGCTGCCCATTGTCAGGGTAACTAATACATGTTTTTTGTCAATTCTGTTCATGTTCACAACTTGTAGCAGACAATATTTGGTAACTACATTTTCAGCAGCCCTGCCGACGCGTGTTTTCTTCTGTGTTTTCAAGGCCACGTCACCATTTAAGATCAAAGAGTAACCGAGAGAATTACTTGTTAAATAGTAGCCAGCGCTCTGAGGGGCGATTCATCTGGGCACCCCAGCAAGTCATGAAAGGAAGGGTATGCATTAAACACAGTGTAGATTGGAGAATCTGACATTAATAATCTGAGAGATTGGGAAGAGATATTGTCCGATACTAATGAAATGAAGGCAGTGATGTTCATCAATGGAATGAGGGTATCACATTTGACAATATCAAAGTAAATGGTCATCTATCTGCTCCCGTAGATGCCCCCGGTACTGAGGAAGGACCACTGAACCCCATCCTCAGTCCACGTAGTAGGCTTTTTGTGGGCACTTTACTTCTTTGTTGCAGACTTTGCTCACAGATCTTGGAGTCTCACAGTCTTTCTGTGCACCCAATATAAACAAATGAATAAATAAATACATGAATGCATATGTATAATGAAGCATGCAAAATGAGTTTGCCTCTAGGCTATCCCATTTTTGGGGCCAGATAATGTACCCTGAGGCACAACGACATAAAGCGATATCCTCAGGGTTATACCATTCCATCACATTTGGAAACTAGGATTAAAAAGTCCTTTTGTACAACAAAAAATCTAACATCCTTACCTCGTCCTCTCATCTGGAGTGATCCAGCAGAGCAAAAAATATGTTGCAGCATAACCTGATTAATAGAGTGTTTTAAATCTTCTGACCGCCTCTGCCCTCCTCCACTGCTGGGGTGCCACCCGTTTCCCCTTTCCCCCCGAGTTCAATCAGAGGTCACAGAGCCCGGCTGTCACTGCATAGAGGCGCTCTGCTCAGCATCCTCAACCTTGTTCCCACATCAGCACGTGGCCTGTTCCTAGTCCGTTGCACCTGCACCCCCCAGTTCACACCACTGCCGAGTGACTGACAGTTTTATCAGAGTAATCCAGGTCACCAAGAATGCAATGTTTAAGTCCCACACTTTTCATTTACAAAGCACTAGTGTTCGCAGGTGTCTTACTACAATTGAAGTGACTCGGAACTACAATTCCCAGAATGTATTAGGTTATTCAAATAAAATACAGGACAAGAGTGTTGCATGTTTGATACCATGAAATCACCAGGTAACTCTTCCTTACATAGCTGACCATTTACATAAAGGTCAGCCTATGGTCTCTGCAAGTAATTCTGCCTAGGGCGAGAAGGCTTCGAGAGGCACAGCCAAGAGGAACGGTTACCAGGAGGAACTACTACAAATCCTGCAAGAAAAGGCAAATACAGCAAACTTAAAACTGATGACTGATGTAGAAACGGGTATGTCAAGAAACGTTTAGATGTATTAATAAATACACCTACACCTCAGCTTCACTTGTCTTTACAATTAGCACATGTCGGGGTTGTGGTGTCTTGGACTTTCCTTTACACAAGTCATGTTGTGGTGTCTTGGGCTTTTCTTTCCACAAGCCGTTTTGAGGTGTCTTGGAATTTCCTTTCCATGAGTCATGTTGTGGTGTCTTGGACTTTCCTTTCCATGAGTCATGTTGTGGTGTCTTGGCTTTCCTTTACACAAGTCATGTTGTGGGGTCTTCTACTTTCCTTTACACAAGACATTTTGTGGTTTCTTGGCTTTCCTTTACACGAGTCATGTTGTGGTGCCATGGCTTTCCTTTACACAAGTCATGTTGTGGTGCCTTGGCTTGCCTTTTCATGAGTCACGTTGTGGTGTCTTGGCTTTCCTTTACACTAGTCATGTTGTGGTGTCTTGACTTTCCTTTACACAAGTCATGTTGTGGTGTCTTGGCTTTCCTTTATACAAGTTATGTTGTCTTGTCTTGAAATATCCTTTACACAAGTCATGTTATGGGGTCTTGATCTTTCCTTTACAGCATTCATGTTGTGTTGTCTTGGACTTTCCTTACCACAAGTCATGGTGTGGTGTCTTGGCCTTTCCTTTACACGAGTCATGTTTTGTTGTCTTGGACTTTTCATTTACACGAGCCATGTTGTGGTGTCTTCAGCTTTCCATGAGTTATGTTGTGGTATCTTGGACTTTCCATTTACACAATTCATGTTGTGGTGTCTTGGCTTTCCTTTACATGAGTCATGTTGTGTTTTCTTGATCTTCCTTTTACACAATTCATGTTGTGGTGTCTTGGCTTTCGTTTACACAATTCATGTTGCGATGTCTTGGCTTTCCTTTACTCAAGTCATGTTGTGGTGTTTTGGCTTACCTTTACACAAGTCATGTAGTGTTGTCTTGGCTTTCCTTTACTCAAGTCATATTGTAATGTTTTGGCTTTCCTTTACACAAGTCATGTTGTGGTGTCTTGGCTTTCCTTTACTCAAGTAATGTTGTGGTGTTTTGGCTTTCCTTTACAGAAGTCATGTTGCGATTTCTTGGCTTTCCTTTACTCAAGGCATGTTGTGGTGTTTTGGCTTTCCTTTACACAAGTCATGTTGTGGTGTCTTGGCTTTCCTTTACTCAAGTCATATTGTGGTGTTTTGGCTTTCCTTTACACAATCATGTTGTGGTGTCTTGATCTTTCCGTTCAAGGAGTCAGAGAGAGTGAGAGAACAGAGTAAGGCTTTAAGAATGTATGTTTATTCTGTGTTCTGTAAACTCAAATAAGCACGGCCTTTTCTCTTCTATTGTAGTTAACGCTGACATTACCAATGATTCATCTGAACTTTGTCCATATTATAAGAAAGTTACGTTTACCCAGAAAGCATGTCTCTGTTTTGCATACAATCAAAGGTTCATATTCTGAACTTTTGACTAAAACAGTGCATGAAAATAAAGACAAATCAAAAATAGAGCTGAGCCCAGAACTTCAATAAATAGTGGACATTGATAGCTAAGCGGATTACACATTTTGGCTCACACCCTACCTGTAAAAAAGTATTTATTCATGTGATATATATACCTGTTTTGCTACACTGTTTCTTTGCCCGGATGAACCTCAGTGGACGGGGTGCAGGCTTCAAACCTGTAGCTGTCTAGCGACAGAGTGGTTCAATTCCACCTTCTGGGCGAGGCAGCTTTTGTGATGGGCTGCCCATTGTCAGGGTAACTAATACATGTTTTTTTGTCAATTCTGTTCATGTTCACAACTTGTAGCAGACAATATTTGGTAACTACATTTTCAGCAGCACTGCCGACGCGTGTTTTCTTCTGTGCTTTCAAGGCCACGTCACCAATTAAGATCAAAGAGTAACTGAGAGAATTACTTGTTAAATAGTAGCCAGCGCTCTGAGGGGCGATTCATCTGGGCACCCCAGCAAGTCATGAAAGGAAGGGTATGCATTAAACACAGTGTAGATTGGAGAATCTGACATTAATAATCTGAGAGATTGGGAAGAGATAGTGTCCGATACTAATGAAATGAAGGCAGTGATGTTCATCAATAGAACGAGGGTATCACATTTGACAATATCAAAGTAAATGGTCATCTATCTGCTCCCGTACATGCCCCCGGTACTGAGGAAGGACCACTGATCCCCATCCTCTGTCCACGGAGTAGGCTTTTTGTGGGCACTTTACTTCTTTGTTGCAGACTTTGCTCACAGATCTTGGAGTCTCACAGTCTTTCTGTGCACCCAATATAAACAAATGAATAAATAAATACATGAATGCATATGTATAATGAAGCATGCAAAATGAGTTTGCCTCTAGGCTATCCATTTTTGGGGCCAGATAATGGACCCTGAGGCACAAAGACATAAAGCGATATCCTCAGGGTTATACCATTCCATCACATTTGGAAACTAGGATTAAAAAGTCCTTTTGTACAACAAACAATCTAACATCCTTACCTCGTCCTCTCCTCTGGAGTGATCCAGCAGAGCAAAAAATATGTTGCAGCATAGCCTGATTAATAGAGTGTTTTAAATCTTCTGACCGCCTCTGCCCTCCTCTACTGCTGGGGTGCCACCCTTTTCCCCTTTCCCCCCGAGTTCAATCAGAGGTCACAGAGCCCGGCTGTCACTGCATAGAGGCGCTCTGCTCAGCATCCTCAACCTTGTTCCCACATCAGCACGTGGCCTGTTCCTACTCCGTTGCACCTGCACCCCCCAGTTCACACCACTGCCGAGTGACTGACAGTTTTATCAGAGTAATCCAAGTCACCAAGAATGCAATGTTTAAGTCCCACACTTTTCATTTACAAAGCACTAGTGTTCGCAGGTGTCTTACTACAATTGAAGTGACTCGGAACTACAATTCCCAGAATGTATTAGGTTATTCAAATAAAATACAGGACAAGAGTGTTGCATGTTTGATACCATGAAATCACCAGGTAACTCTTCCTTACATAGCTGACCATTTACATAAAGGTCAGCCTATGGTCTCTGCAAGTAATTCTGCCTAGGGCGAGAAGGCTTCGAGAGGCACAGCCAAGAGGAACGGTTACCAGGAGGAACTACTACAAATCCTCCAAGAAAAGTCAAATACAGCAAACCTAAAACTGATGACTGATGTAGAGACGGGTATGTCAAGAAACGGTTAGATTTATTAATAAATACACCTACACCTCAGCTTCACTTGTCTTTACAAT
Organism: Lissotriton helveticus; assembly: GCF_964261635.1. Taxonomy (NCBI): domain Eukaryota; kingdom Metazoa; phylum Chordata; class Amphibia; order Caudata; family Salamandridae; genus Lissotriton; species Lissotriton helveticus. The sequence goes on from NC_136065.1 coordinate 1,921,825,278, forward strand.
TAGCACATGTCGAGGTTGTGGTGTCTTGGACTTTCCTTTACACAAGTCATGTTGTGGTGTCTTGCGCTTTTCTTTCCACAAGTCTTTTTGAGGTGTCTTGGAATTTCCTTTCCATGAGTCATGTTGTGGTGTCTTGGACTTTCCTTTCCATGAGTCATGTTGTGGTGTCTTGGCTTTCCTTTACACAAGTCATGTTGTGGTGTCTTCTACTTTCCTTTACACAAGACATTTTGTGGTTTCTTGGCTTTCCTTTACACGAGTCATGTTGTGGTGCCATGGCTTTCCTTTACACAAGTCATGTTGTGGTGCCTTGGCTTGCCTTTTCATGAGTCACGTTGTGGTGTCTTGGCTTTCCTTTACACTAGTCATGTTGTGGTGTCTTGACTTTCCTTTACACAAGTCATGTTGTGGTGTCTTGGCTTTCCTTTATACAAGTCATGTTGTCTTGTCTTGAAATATCCTTTACACAAGTCATGTTATGGGGTCTTGATCTTTCCTTTACAGCATTCATGTTGTGTTGTCTTGGACTTTCCTTACCACAAGTCATGGTGTGGTGTCTTGGCCTTTCCTTTACACGAGTCATGTTTTCTTGTCTTGGACTTTTCATTTACATGAGCCATGTTGTGGTGTCTTCAGCTTTCCATGAGTTATGTTGTGGTATCTTGGACTTTCCATTTACACAATTCATAATGTGGTGTCTTGGCTTTCCTTTACATGAGTCATGTTGTGTTTTCTTGATCTTCCTTTTACACAATTCATGTTGTGGTGTCTTGGCTTTCGTTTACACAATTCATGTTGTGGTGTCTTGGCTTTCTTTTACACAATTCATGTTGTGGTGCCTTGGGCTTTCCTTTACACAAGTCATGTTGCGATGTCTTGGCTTTCCTTTACTCAAGTCATGTTGTGGTGTTTTGGCTTTCCTTTAGACAAGTCATGTAGTGTTGTCTTGGCTTTCCTTTACTCAAGTCATATTGTAGTGTTTTGGCTTTCCTTTACACAAGTCATGTTGTGGTGTCTTGGCTTTCCTTTACTCAAGTCATGTTGTGGTGTTTTGGCTTTCCTTTACAGAAGTCATGTTGCGATGTCTTGGCTTTCCTTTACTCAAGGCATGTTGTGGTGTTTTGGCTTTCCTTTACACAATCATGTTGTGGTGTCTTGATCTTTCCGTTCAAGGAGTCAGAGAGAGTGAGAGAACAGAGTAAGGCTTTAAGAATGTCTGTTTCTTCTGTGTTCTGTAAACTCAAATAAGCACGGCCTTTCCTCTTCTATTGTAGTTAACGCTGACATTACCAATGATGTATCTGAACTTTGTCCATATTATAAGAAAGTTACGTTTACCCAGAAAGCCTGTCTCTGTTTTGCATACAATCAAAAGTTCATATTCTGAACTTTTGACTAAAACAGTGCATGAAAATAAAGACAAATCAAAAATAGAGCTGAGCCCAGAACTTCTATAAATAGTGGACATTGATAGCTAAGCGGATTACACATTTTGGCTCACACCCTACCTGTAAAAAAGTATTTATTCATGTGATATATATACCTGTTTTGCTACACTGTTTCTTTGCCCGGATGAACCTGAGTGGTCTGGGGTGCAGGCTTCAAACCTGTAGCTGTCTAGCGACAGAGTGGTTCAATTCCACCTTCTGGGCGAGGCAGCTTTTGTGATGGGCTGCCCATTGTCAGGGTAACTAATACATGTTTTTTTGTCAATTCTGTTCATGTTCACAACTTGTAGCAGACAATATTTGGTAACTACATTTTCAGCAGCCCTGCCAACGCGTGTTTTCTTCTGTGTTTTCAAGGCCACGTCACCATTTAAAATCAAAGAGTAACCGAGAGAATTACTTGTTAAATAGTAGCCAGCGCTCTGAGGGGCGATTCATCTGGGCACCCCAGCAAGTCATGAAAGGAAGGGTATGCATTAAACACAGTGTAGATTGGAGAATCTGACATTAATAATCTGAGAGATTGGGAAGAGATAGTGTCCGATACTAATGAAATGAAGGCAGTGATGTTCATCAATGGAATGAGGGTATCACATTTGACAATATCAAAGTAAATGGTCATCTATCTGCTCCCGTAGATGCCCCGGTACTGAGGAAGGACCACTGATCCCCATCCTCAGTCCACGGAGTAGGCTTTTTGTGGGCACTCTACTTCTTTGTTGCAGACTTTGCTCACAGATTTTGGAGTGTCACAGTCTTTCTGTGCACCCAATATAAACAAATGAATAAATAAATACATGAATGCATATGTATAATGAAGCATGCAAAATGAGTTTGCCTCTAGGCTATCCATTTTTGGGGCCAGATAATGGACCCTGAGGCACAACGACATAAAGCGATATCCTCAGGGTTATATCATTCCATCACATTTGGAAACTAGGATTAAAAAGTCCTTTTGTACAACAAAAAATCTAATATCCTTACCTCGTCCTCTCATCTGGAGTGATCCAGCAGAGCAAAAAATATGTTGCAGCATAACCTGATTAATAGAGTGTTTTAAATCTTCTGACCGCCTCTGCCCTCCTCTACTGCTGGGGTGCCACCCTTTTCCCCTTTCCCCCCGAGTTCAATCAGAGGTCACAGAGCCCGGCTGTCACTGCATAGAGGCGCTCTGCTCAGCATCCTCAACCTTGTTCCCACATCAGCACGTGGCCTGTTCCTAGTCCGTTGCACCTGCACCCCCAGTTCACACCACTGCCGAGTGACTGACAGTTTTATCAGAGTAATCCAGGTCACCAAGAATGCAATGTTTAAGTCCCACACTTTTAATTTACAAAGCACTAGTGTTCGCAGGTGTCTTACTACAATTAAAGTGACTCGGAACTACAATTCCCAGAATGTATTAGGTTATTCAAATGAAATACAGGACAAGAGTGTTGCATGTTTGATACCATGAAATCACCAGGTAACTCTTCCTTACATAGCTGACCATTTACATAAAGGTCAGCCTATGGTCTCTGCAAGTAATTCTGCCTAGGGTGAGAAGGCTTCGAGAGGCACAGCCAAGAGGAACGGTTACCAGGAGGAACTACTACAAATCCTCCAAGAAAAGGCAAATACAGCAAACCTAAAACCGATGACTGATGTAGAAACGGGTATGTCAAGAAACGTTTAGATTTATTAATAAATACACCTACACCTCAGCTTCACTTGTCTTTTCAATTAGCACATGTCGGGGTTGTGGTGTCTTGGACTTTCCTTTACACAAGTCATGTTGTGGTGTCTTGGGCTTTTCTTTCCACAAGTCGTATTGAGGTGTCTTGGAATTTCCTTTCCATGAGTCATGTTGTGGTGTCTTGGACTTTCCTTTCCATGAGTCATGTTGTGGTGTCTTGGCTTTCCTTTACACAAGTCATGTTGTTGTGTCTTCTACTTTCCTTTACACAAGACATTTTGTGGTTTCTTGGCTTTCCTTTACACGAGTCATGTTGTGGTGCCATGGCTTTCCTTTACACAAGTCATGTTGTGGTGCCTTGGCTTGCCTTTTCATGAGTCACGTTGTGGTGTCTTGGCTTTCCTGTACACTAGTCATGTTGTGGTGTCTTGGCTTTCCTTTACACAAGTCATGTTGTCTTGTCTTGAAATATCCTTTACACAAGTCATGTTATGGGGTCTTGATCTTTCCTTTACAGCATTCATGTTGTGTTGTCTTGGACTTTCCTTACCACAAGTCATGGTGTGGTGTCTTGGCCTTTCCTTTACACGAGTCATGTTTTGTTGTCTTGGACTTTTCATTTACACGAGCCATGTTGTGGTGTCTTCAGCTTTCCATGAGTTATGTTGTGGTATCTTGGACTTTCCATTTACACAATTCATGTTGTGGTGTCTTGGCTTTCCTTTACATGAGTCATGTTGTGTTTTCTTGATCTTCCTTTTACACAATTCATGTTGTGGTGTCTTGGCTTTCGTTTATACAATTCATGTTGTGGTGTCTTGGCTTTCTTTTACACAATTCATGTTGTGGTGCCTTGGGCTTTCCTTTACACAAGTCATGTTGCGATGTCTTGGCTTTCCTTTACTCAAGTCATGTTTTGGTGTTGTGGCTTTCCTTTACACAAGTCATGTAGTGGTGTCTTGGCTTTCCTTTACTCAAGCCATATTGTAGTGTTTTGGCTTTCCTTTACACAAGTCATGTTGTGGTGTCTTGGCTTTCCTTTACTCAAGTCATGTTGTGGTGTTTTGGCTTTCCTTTACACAAGTCATGTTGCGATGTCTTGGCTTTCCTTTGCTCAAGTCATGTTGTGGTGTTTTGGCTTTCCTTTACACAAGTCATGTTGTGGTGTCTTGGCTTTCCTTTACTCAAGTCATGTTGTGGTGTTTTGGCTTTCCTTTACACAATCATGTTGTGGTGTCTTGCTCTTTCCGTTCAAGGAGTCAGAGAGAGTGAGAGAACAGAGTAAGGCTTTAAGAATGTCTGTTTATTCTGTGTTCTGTAAACTCAAATCAGCACGGCCTTTCCTCTTCTATTGTGGTTAACGCTGACATTACCAATGATTTATCTGAACTTTGTCCATATTATAAGAAAGTCTTGTTTACCCAGAAAGCCTGTCTCTGTTTTGCATACAATCAAAGGATCATATTCTGAACTTTTGACTAAAACAGTGCATGAAAATAAAGACAAATCAAAAAAAGAGCTGAGCCCAGAACTTCAATAAATAGTGAACATTGATAGCTAAGCGGATTACACATTTTGGCTCACACCCTACCTGTAAAAGAATATGTATTCTTGTGATATATATACCTGTTTTGCTACACTGTTTCTTTGCCCGGATGAACCTCAGTGGTCTGGGGTGCAGGCTTCAAACCTGTAGCTGTCTAGCGACAGAGTGGTTCAATTCCACCTTCTGGGCGAGGCAGCTTTTGTGATGGGCTGCCCATTGTCAGGGTAACTAATACATGTTTTTTTGTCAATTCTGTTCATGTTCACAACTTGTAGCAGACAATATTTGGTAACTACATTTTCAGCAGCCCTGCCAACACGTGTTTTCTTCTGTGTTTTCAAGGCCACGTCACCATTTAAGATCAAAGAGTAACCGAGAGAATTACTTGTTAAATAGTAGCCAGCGCTCTGAGGGGCGATTCATCTGGGCACCCCGGCAAGTCATGAAAGGAAGGGTATGCATTAAACACAGTGTAGATTGGAGAATCTGACATTAATAATCTGAGAGATTGGGAAGAGATAGTGTCCGATACTAATGAAATGAAGGCAGTGATGTTCATCAATGGAATGAGGGTATCACATTTGACAATATCAAAGTAAATGGTCATCTATCTGCTCCCGTAGATGCCCCCGGTACTGAGGAAGGACCACTGAACCCCATCCTCAGTCCACGGAGTAGGCTTTTTGTGGGCACTTTACTTCTTTGTTGCAGATTTTGCTCACAGATCTTGGAGTCTCACAGTCTTTCTGTGCACCCAATATAAACAAATGAATAAATAAATACGTGAATGCATATGTATAATGAAGCATGCAAAATGAGTTTGCCTCTAGGCTATCCCATTTTTGGGGCCAGATAATGGACCCTGAGGCACAACGACATAAAGCGATATCCTCAGGGTTATACCATTCCATCACATTTGGAAACTAGGATTAAAAACAACTTTTGTACAACAAAAAATCGAAACATCCTTACCTCGTCCTCTCATCTGGAGTGATCCAGCAGAGCAAAAAATATGTTGCAGCATAACCTGATTAATAGAGTGTTTTAAATCTTCTGAGCGCCTCTGTCCTCCTTCACTGCTGGGGTGCCACCACTTTCCCCTTTCCCCCGAGTTCAATCAGAGGTCACAGAGCCCGGCTGTCACTGCATAGAGGCGCTCTGCTCAGCATCCTCAACCTTGTTCCCACATCAGCACCTGGCCTGTTCCTAGTCCGTTGCACCTGCACCCCCCAGTTCACACCACTGCCGAGTGACTTACAGTTTTATCAGAGTAATCCAAGTCACCAAGAATGCAATGTTTAAGTCCCACACTTTTCATTTACAAAGCACTAGTGTTCGCAGGTGTCTTACTACAATTGAAGTGACTCGGAACTACAATTCCCAGAATGTATTAGGTTATTCAAATAAAATACAGGACAAGAGTGTTGCATGTTTGATACCATGAAATCACCAGGTAACTCTTCCTTACATAGCTGACCATTTACATAAAGGTCAGCCTATGGTCTCTGCAAGTAATTCTGCCTAGGGCGAGAAGGCTTCGAGAGGCACAGCCAAGAGGAACGGTTACCAGGAGGAACTACTACAAATCCTCCAAGAAAAGTCAAATACAGCAAACCTAAAACTGATGACTGATGTAGAGACGGGTATGTCAAGAAACGTTTAGATTTAATAATAAATACACCTACACCTCAGCTTCACTTGTCTTTACAATTAGCACATGTCGAGGTTGTGGAGTCTTGGACTTTCCTTTACACAAGTCATGTTGTGGTGTCTTGCGCTTTTCTTTCCACAAGTCTTTTTGAGGTGTCTTGGAATTTCCTTTCCATGAGTCATGTTGTGGTGTCTTGGACTTTCCTTTCCATGAGTCATGTTGTGGTGTCTTGGTTTTCCTTTACACAAGTCATGTTGTGGTGTCTTCTACTTTCCTTTACACAAGACATTTTGTGGTTTATTGGCTTTCCTTTACACGAGTCATGTTGTGGTGCCATGGCTTTCCTTTACACAAGTCATGTTGTGGTGCCTTGGCTTGCCTTTTCATAAGTCACGTTGTGGTGTCTTGGCTTTCCTTTACACTAGTCATGTTGTGGTGTCTTGACTTTCCTTTACACAAGTCATGTTGTGGTGTCTTGGCTTTCCTTTATACAAGTCATGTTGTCTTGTCTTGAAATATCCTTTACACAAGTCATGTTATGGGGTCTTGATCTTTCCTTTACAGCATTCATGTTGTGTTGTCTTGGACTTTCCTTACCACAAGTCATGGTGTGGTGTCTTGGCCTTTCCTTTACACGAGTCATGCTTTGTTGTCTTGGACTTTTCATTTACACGAGCCATGTTGTGGTGTCTTCAGCTTTCCATGAGTTATGTTGTGGTATCTTGGACTTTCCATTTACACAATTCATAATGTGGTGTCTTGGCTTTCCTTTACATGAGTCATGTTGTGTTTTCTTGATCTTCCTTTTACACAATTCATGTTGTGGTGTCTTGGCTTTCGTTTACACAATTCATGTTGTGGTGTCTTGGCTTTCTTTTACACAATTCATGTTGTGGTGCCTTGGGCTTTCCTTTACACAAGTCATGTTGCGATGTCTTGGCTTTCCTTTACTCAAGTCATGTTTTGGTGTTTTGGCTTTCCTTTACACAAGTCATGTAGTGGTGTCTTGGCTTTCCTTTACTCAAGCCATATTGTAGTGTTTTGGCTTTCCTTTACACAAGTCATGTTGTGGTGTCTTGGCTTTCCTTTACTCAAGTCATGTTGTGGTGTTTTGGCTTTCCTTTACACAAGTCATGTTGCGATGTCTTGGCTTTCCTTTGCTCAAGTCATGTTGTGGTGTTTTGGCTTTCCTTTACACAAGTCATGTTGTGGTGTCTTGGCTTTCCTTTACTCAAGTCATGTTGGGGTGTTTTGGCTTTCCTTTACACAATCATGTTGTGGTGTCTTGCTCTTTCCGTTCAAGGAGTCAGAGAGAGTGAGAGAACAGAGTAAGGCTTTAAGAATGTCTGTTTATTCTGTGTTCTGTAAACTCAAATCAGCACGGCCTTTCCTCTTCTATTGTGGTTAACGCTGACATTACCAATGATTTATCTGAACTTTGTCCATATTATAAGAAAGTCTTGTTTACCCAGAAAGCCTGTCTCTGTTTTGCATACAATCAAAGGTTCATATTCTGAACTTTTGACTAAAACAGTGCATGAAAATAAAGACAAATCAAAAAAAGAGCTGAGCCCAGAACTTCAATAAATAGTGAACATTGATAGCTAAGTGGATTGCACATTTTGGCTCACACCCTACCTGTAAAAGAATATGTATTCTTGTGATATATATACCTGTTTTGCTACACTGTTTCTTTGCCCGGATGAACCTCAGTGGTCTGGGGTGCAGGCTTCAAACCTGTAGCTGTCTAGCGACAGAGTGGTTCAATTCCACCTTCTGGGCGAGGCAGCTTTTGTGATGGGCTGCCCATTGTCAGGGTAACTAATACATGTTTTTTTGTCAATTCTGTTCATGTTCACAACTTGTAGCAGACAATATTTGGTAACTACATTTTCAGCAGCCCTGCCGACGCGTGTTTTCTTCTGTGTTTTCAAGGCCACGTCACCATTTAAGATCAAAGAGTAACCAAGAGAATTACTTGTTAAATAGTAGCCAGCGCTCTGAGGGGCGATTCATCTGGGCACCCCAGCAAGTCATGAAAGGAAGGGTATGCATTAAACACAGTGTAGATTGGAGAATCTGACATTAATAATCTGAGAGATTGGGTAGAGATAGTGTCCGATACTAATGAAATGAAGGCAGTGATGTTCATCAATGGAATGAGGGTATCACATTTGACAATATCAAAGTAAATGGTCATCTATCTGCTCCCGTAGATGCCCCCGGTACTGAGGAAGGACCACTGATCCCCATCCTTGGTCCACGGAGTAGGCTTTTTGTGGGCACTCTACTTCTTTGTTGCAGACTTTGCTCACAGATCTTGGAGTGTCACAGTCTTTCTGTGCACCCAATATAAACAAATGAATAAATAAATACATGAATGCATATGTATAATGAAGCATGCAAAATGAGTTTGCCTCTAGGCTATCCATTTTTGGGGCCAGATAATGGACCCTGAGGCACAACGACATAAAGCGATATCCTCAGGGTTATACCATTCCATCACATTTGGAAACTAGGATTAAAAAGTCCTTTTGTACAACAAAAAATCTAACATCCTTACCTCGTCCTCTCATCTGGAGTTATCCAGCAGAGCAAAAAATATGTTGCAGCATAACCTGATTAATAGAGTGTTTTAAATCTTCTGACCGCCTCTGCCCTCCTCTACTGCTGGGGTGCCACCCTTTTCCCCTTTCCCCCCGAGTTCAATCAGAGGTCACAGAGCCCGGCTGTCACTGCATAGAGGCGCTCTTCTCAGCATCCTCAACCTTGTTCCCACATCAGCACGTGGCCTGTTCCTAGTCCGTTGCACCTGCACCCCCAGTTCACACCACTGCCGAGTGACTGACAGTTTTATCAGAGTAATCCAGGTCACCAAGAATGCAATGTTTAAGTCCCACACTTTTCATTTACAAAGCACTAGTGTTCGCAGGTGTCTTACTTACTACAATTAAAGTGACTCGGAACTACAATTCCCAGAATGTATTAGGTTATTCAAATAAAATACAGGACAAGAGTGTTGCATGTTTGATACCATGAAATCACCAGGTAACTCTTCCTTACATAGCTGACCATTTACATAAAGGTCAGCCTATGGTCTCTGCAAGTAATTCTGCCTAGGGCGAGAAGGCTTCGAGAGGCACAGCCAAGAGGAACGGTTACCAGGAGGAACTCCTACAAATCCTCCAAGAAAAGGCAAATACAGCAAACCTAAAACTGATGACTGATGTAGAAACGGGTATGTCAAGAAACGTTTAGATTTATTAATAAATACACCTACACCTCAGCTTCACTTGTCTTTACAATTAGCACATGTAGGGGTTGTGGTGTCTTGGACTTTCCTTTACACAAGTCATTTTGTGGTGTCTTGGGCTTTTCTTTCCACAAGTCGTATTGAGGTGTCTTGGAATTTCCTTTCCATGAGTCATGTTGTGGTGTCTTGGACTTTCCTTTCCATGAGTCATGTTGTGGTGTCTTGGCTTTCCTTTACACAAGTTATGTTGTGGTGTCTTCTACTTTCCTTTACACAAGACATTTTGTGGTTTCTTGGCTTTCCTTTACACGAGTCATGTTGTGGTGCCATGGCTTTCCTTTACAAAAGTCATGTTGTGGTGCCTTGGCTTGCCTTTTCATGAGTCACGTTGTGGTGTCTTGGCTTTCCTGTACACTAGTCATGTTGTGGTGTCTTGACTTTCCTTTACACAAGTCATGTTGTGGTGTCTTGGCTTTCCTTTACACAAGTCATGTTGTCTTGTCTTGAAATATCCTTTACACAAGTCATGTTATGGGGTCTTGATCTTTCCTTTACAGCATTCATGTTGTGTTGTCTTGGACTTTCCTTACCACAAGTCATGGTGTGGTGTCTTGGCCTTTCCTTTACACGAGTCATGTTTTGTTGTCTTGGACTTTTCATTTACACGAGCCATGTTGTGGTGTCTTCAGCTTTCCATGAGTTATGTTGTGGTATCTTGGACTTTCCATTTACACAATTCATGTTGTGGTGTCTTGGCTTTCCTTTACATGAGTCATGTTGTGTTTTCTTGATCTTCCTTTTACACAATTCATGTTGTGGTGTCTTGGCTTTCGTTTACACAATTCATGTTGTGGTGTCTTGGCTTTCTTTTACACAATTCATGTTGTGGTGCCTTGGGCTTTCCTTTACACAAGTCATGTTGCGATGTCTTGGCTTTCCTTTACTCAAGTCATGTTTTGGTGTTTTGGCTTTCCTTTACACAAGTCATGTAGTGGTGTCTTGGCTTTCCTTTACTCAGGCCATATTGTAGTGTTTTGGCTTTCCTTTACACAAGTCATGTTGTGGTGTCTTGACTTTCCTTTACTCAAGTCATGTTGTGGTGTTTTGGCTTTCCTTTACACAAGTCATGTTGCAATGTCTGGGCTTTCCTTTGCTCAAGTCATGTTGTGGTGTTTTGGCTTTCCTTTACACAAGTCATGTTGTGGTGTCTTGGCTTTCCTTTACTCAAGTCATGTTGTGGTGTTTTGGCTTTCCTTTACACAATCATGTTGTGGTGTCTTGCTCTTTCCGTTCAAGGAGTCAGAGAGAGTGAGAGAACAGAGTAAGGCTTTAAGAATGTCTGTTTATTCTGTGTTCTGTAAACTCAAATCAGCACGGCCTTTCCTCTTCTATTGTGGTTAACGCTGACATTACCAATGATTTATCTGAACTTTGTCCATATTATAAGAAAGTCTTGTTTACCCAGAAAGCCTGTCTCTGTTTTGCATACAATCAAAGGTTCATATTCTGAACTTTTGACTAAAACAGTGCATGAAAATAAAGACAAATCAAAAAAAGAGCTGAGCCCAGAACTTCAATAAATAGTGAACATTGATAGCTAAGCGGATTACACATTTTGGCTTACACCCTACCTGTAAAAGAGTATGTATTCTTGTGATATATATACCTGTTTTGCTACACTGTTTCTTTGCCTGGATGAACCTCAGTGGTCTGGGGTGCAGGCTTCAAACCTGTAGCTGTCTAGTGACAGAGTGGTTCAATTCCACCTTCTGGGCAAGGCAGCTTTTGTGATGGGCTTCCCATTGTCAGGGTAACTAATACATGTTTTTTTGTATATTCTGTTCATGTTCACAACTTGTAGCAGACAATATTTGGTAACTACATTTTCAGCAGCCCTGCCGACACGTGTTTTCTTCTGTATTTTCAAGGCCACGTCACCATTTAAGATCAAAGAGTAACCGAGAGAATTACTTGTTAAATAGTAGCCAGCGCTCTGAGGGGCGATTCATCTGGGCACCCCAGCAAGTCATGAAAGGAAGGGTATGCATTAAACACAGTGTAGATTGGAGAATCTGACATTAATAATCTGAGAGATTGGGAAGAGATAGTGTCCAATACTAATGAAATGAAGGCAGTGATGTTCATCAATGGAATGAGGGTATCACATTTGACAATATCAAAGTAAATGGTCATCTATCTGCTCCCGTAGATGCCCCCGGTACTGAGGAAGGACCACTGAACCCCATCCTCAGTCCACGGAGTAGGCTTTTTGTGGGCACTTTACTTCTTTGTTGCAGACTTTGCTCACAGATCTTGGAGTCTCACAGTCTTTCTGTGCACCCAATATAAACAAATGAATAAATAAATACATGAATGCATATGTATAATGAAGCATGCAAAATGAGTTTGCCTCTAGGCTATCCCATTTTTGGGGCCAGATAATGAACCCTGAGGCACAACGACATAAAGCGATATCCTCAGGGTTATACCATTCCATCACATTTGGAAACTAGGATTAAAAAGTCCTTTTGTACAACAAAAAATCTAACATCCTTACCTCGTCCTCTCATCTGGAGTGATCCAGCAGAGCAAAAAATATGTTGCAGCATAACCTGATTAATAGAGTGTTTTAAATCTTCTGACCGCCTCTGTCCTCCTCCACTGTTGGGGTTCCACCCGGATCCCCTTTCCCCCCGAGTTCAATCAGAGGTCACAGAGCCCGGCTGTCACTGCATAGAGGCGCTCTGCTCAACATCCTCAACCTTGTTCCCACATCAGCACGTGGCCTGTTCCTAGTCCGTTGCACCTGTACCCCCCAGTTCACACCACTGCCGAGTGACTGACAGTTTTATCAGAGTAATCCAAGTCACCAAGAATGCAATGTTTAAGTCCCACACTTTTCCTTTACAAAGCACTAGTGTTCGCAGGTGTCTTACTACAATTGAAGTGACTCGGAACTACAATTCCCAGAATGTATTAGGTTATTCAAATAAAATAGAGGACAAAAGTGTTGCATGTTTGATACCATGAAATCACCAGGTAACTCTTCCTTACATAGCTGACCATTTACATAAAGGTCAGCCTATGGTCTCTGCAAGTAATTCTGCCTAGGGCGAGAAGGCTTCGAGAGGCACAGCCAAGAGGAACGGTTAGCAGGAGGAACTACTACAAATCCGCCAAGAAAAGGCAAATACAGCAAACCTAAAACTGATGACTGATGTAGAAACGGGTATGTCAAGAAACGTTTAGATTTATTAATAAATACACCTACACCTCAGCTTCACTTGTCTTTACAATTAGCACATGTCGAGGTTGTGGTGTCTTGGACTTTCCTTTACACAAGTCATGTTGTGGTGTCTTGCGCTTTTCTTTCCACAAGTCTTTTTGAGGTGTCTTGGAATTTCCTTTCCATGAGTCATGTTGTGGTGTCTTGGACTTTCCTTTCCATGAGTCATGTTGTGGTGTCTTGGCTTTCCTTTACACAAGTCATGTTGTGGTGTCTTCTACTTTCCTTTACACAAGACATTTTGTGGTTTCTTGGCTTTCCTTTACACAAGTCATGTTGTGGTGCCATGGCTTTCCTTTACACAAGTAATGTTGTGGTGCCTTGGCTTGCCTTTTCATGAGTCACGTTGTGGTGTCTTGGATTTCCTTTACACTAGTCATGTTGTGGTGTCATGACTTTCCTTTACACAAGTCATGTTGTGGTGTCTTGGCTTTCCTTTATACAAGTCATGTTGTGGTGTCTTGGGCTTTTCTTTCCACAAGTCGTTTTGAGGTGTCTTGACATTTCCTTTCCATGAGTCATGTTGTGGTGTCTTGGACTTTCCTTTCCATGAGTCATGTTGTGGTGTCTTGGCTTTCCTTTACACAAGTCATGTTGTGGTGTCTTCTATTTTCCTTTACACAAGACATTTTGTGGTTTCTTGGCTTTCCTTTACACGAGTCATGTTGTGGTGCCATGGCTTTCCTTTACAAAAGTCATGTTGTGGTGCCTTGGCTTGCCTTTTCATGAGTCACGTTGTGGTGTCTTGGCTTTCCTTTACACTAGTCATGTTGTGGTGTCTTGACTTTCCTTTACACAAGTTATGTTGTGGTGCCTTGGGCTTTCCTTTACACAAGTCATGTTGTCTTGTCTTGAAATATCCTTTACACAAGTCATGTTATGGGGTCTTGATCTTTCCTTTACAGCATTCATGTTGTGTTGTCTTGGACTTTCCTTACCACAAGTCATGGTGTGGTGTCTTGGCCTTTCCTTTACACGAGTCATGTTTTGTTGTCTTGGACTTTTCATTTACACGAGCCATGTTGTGGTGTCTTCAGCTATCCATGAGTTATGTTGTGGTATCTTGGACTTTCCATTTACACAATTCATGTTGTGGTGTGTTGGCTTTCCTTTACATGAGTCATGTTGTGTTTTCTTGATCTTCCTTTTACACAATTCATGTTGTGGTGTCTTGGACTTTCCTTTCCATGAGTCATGTTGTGGTGTCTTGGCTTTCCTTTAAACAAGTCATGTTGTGGTGTCTTCTATTTTCCTTTACACAAGACATTTTGTGGTTTCTTGGCTTTCCTTTACACGAGTCATGTTGTGGTGCCATGGCTTTCCTTTACAAAAGTCATGTTGTGGTGCCTTGGCTTGCCTTTTCATGAGTCACGTTGTGGTGTCTTGGCTTTCCTTTACACTAGTCATGTTGTGGTGTCTTGACTTTCCTTTACACAAGTCATGTTGTGGTGCCTTGGGCTTTCCTTTACACAAGTCATGTTGTCTTGTCTTGAAATATCCTTTACACAAGTCATGTTATGGGGTCTTGATCTTTCCTTTACAGCATTCATGTTGTGTTGTCTTGGACTTTCCTTACCACAAGTCATGGTGTGGTGTCTTGGCCTTTCCTTTACACGAGTCATGTTTTGTTGTCTTGGACTTTTCATTTACACGAGCCATGTTGTGGTGTCTTCAGCTATCCATGAGTTATGTTGTGGTATCTTGGACTTTCCATTTACACAATTCATGTTGTGGTGTCTTGGCTTTCCTTTACATGAGTCATTTTGTGTTTTCTTGATCTTCCTTTTACATAATTCATGTTGTGGTGTCTTGGCTTTCATTTACACAATTCATGTTGTGGTGTCTTGGCTTTCTTTTACACAATTCATGTTGTGGTGCCTTGGCCTTTCCTTTACACAAGTCATGTTGCGATGTCTTGGCTTTCCTTTACTCAAGTCATGTTGTGGTGTTTTGGCTTTCCTTTACACAAGTCATGTAGTGGTGTTTTGGCTTTCCTTTACTCAAGTCATATTGTAGTGTTTTGGCTTTCCTTTACACAAGTCATGTTGTGGTGTCTTGGCTTTCCTTTACTCAAGTCATGTTGTGGTGTTTTGGCTTTCCTTTACACAAGTCATGTTGCGATGTCTTGGCTTTCCTTTACTCAAGTCATGTTGTAGTGTTTTGGCTTTCCTTTACACAAGTCATGTTGTGGTGTCTTGGCTTTCCTTTACTCAAGTCATATTGTGGTGTTTTGGCTTTCATTTACACAATCATGTTGTGGTGCTTGCTCTTTCCGTTCAAGGAGTCAGAGAGAGTGAGAGAACAGAGTAAGGCTTTAAGAATGTCTGTTTATTCTGTGTTCTGTAAACTCAAATCAGCACGGCCTTTCCTCTTCTATTGTGGTTAACGCTGACATTACCAATGATTTATCTGAACTTTGTCCATATTATAAGAAAGTCTCGTTTACCCAGAAAGCCTGTCTCTGTTTTGCATACAATCAAAGGTTCATATTCTGAACTTTTGACTAAAACAGTGCATGAAAATAAAGACAAATCAAAAAAAGAGCTGAGCCCAGAACTTCAATAAATAGTGAACATTGATAGCTAAGCGGATTACAAATTTTGGCTCACACCCTACCTGTAAAAGAGTATGTATTCTTGTGATATATATACCTGTTTTGCTACACTGTTTCTTTGACTGGATGAACCTCAGTGGTCTGGGGTGCAGGCTTCAAACCTGTAGCTGTCTAGCAACAGAGTGGTTCAATTCCACCTTCTGGGCGAGGCAGCTTTTGTGATGGGCTGCCCATTGTCAGGGTAACTAATACATGTTTTTTTGTCAATTCTGTTCATGTTCACAACTTGTAGCAGACAATATTTGGTAACTAAATTTTCAGCAGCCCTGCCGACACGTGTTTTCTTCTGTGTTTTCAAGGCCACGTCACCATTTAAGATCAAAGAGTAACCGATAGAATTACTTGTTAAATAGTAGCCAGCGCTCTGAGGGGCGATTCATCTGGGCACCCCAGCAAGTCATGAAAGGAAGGGTATGCATTAAACACAGTGTAGATTGGAGAATCTGACATTAATAATCTGAGAGATTGGGAAGAGATAGTGTCCGATACTAATGAAATGAAGGCAGTGATGTTCATCAATGGAATGAGGGTATCACATTTGACAATATCAAAGTAAATGGTCATCTATCTGCTCCCGTAGATGCCCCCGGTACTGAGGAAGGACCACTGAACCCGATCCTCGGTCCACGGAGTAGGCTTTTTGTGGGCACTTTACTTCTTTGTTGCAGACTTTGCTCACAGATCTTGGAGTCTCACAGTCTTTCTGTGCACCCAATATAAACAAATGAATAAATAAATACATGAATGCATATGTATAATGAAGCATGCAAAATGAGTTTGCCTCTAGGCTATCCATTTTTGGGGCCAGATAATGGACCCTGAGGCACAACGACATAAAGCGATATCCTCAGGGTTATACCATTCCATCACATTTGGAAACTAGGATTAAAAAATCCTTTTGTACAACAAAAAATCTAACATCCTTACCTCGTCCTCTCATCTGGAGTGATCCTGAAGAGCAAAAAATATGTTGCAGCATAACATGATTAATAGAGTGTTTTAAATCTTTTGACCATCTCTGCCCTCCTCCACTGCTGGGGTGCCACCCGTTTCCCCTTTCCCCCCCGAGTTCAATCAGAGGTCACAGAGCCTGGCTGTCACTGCATAGATGCGCTCTGCTCAGCATCCTCAACCTTGTTCCCACATCAGCACGTGGCCTGTTCCTAGTCCGTTGCACCTGCACCCCCAGTTCACACCACTGCCGAGTGACTGACGGTTTTATCAGAGTAATCCAGGTCACCAAGAATGCAATGTTTAAGTCCCACACTTTTCATTTACAAAGCACTAGTGTTCGCAGGTGTCTTACTACAATTGAAGTGACTCGGAACTACAATTCCCAGAATGTATTAGGTCATTCAAATAAAATACAGGACAAGAGTGTTGCATGTTTGATACCATGAAATCTCCAGGTAACTCTTCCTTACATAGCTGACCATTTACATAAAGGTCAGCCTATGGTCTCTGCAAGTAATTCTGCCTAGGGCGAGAAGGCTTCGAGAGGCACAGCCAAGAGGAACGGTTACCAGGAGGAACTACTACAAATCCTCCAAGAAAAGGCAAATACAGCAAACCTAAAACTGATGACTGATGTAGAAACGTGTATGTCAAGAAACATTTAGATTTATTAATAAATACACCTACACCTCAGCTTCACTTGTCTTTACAATTAGCACATGTCGGGGTTGTGATGTCTTGGACTTTCCTTTACACAAGTCATGTTGTGGTGTCTTGGGCTTTTCTTTCCACAAGTCGTTTTGAGGTGTCTTGGAATTTCCTTTCCATGAGTCATGTTGTGGTGTCTTGGACTTTCCTTTCCATGAGTCACGTTGTGGTGTCTTGGCTTTCCTTTACACAAGTCATGTTGTGGTGTCTTCTACTTTCCTTTACACAAGACATTTTGTGGTTTCTTGGCTTTCCTTTACACGAGTCATGTTGTGGTGCCATGGCTTTCCTTTACACAAGTCATGTTGTGGTGTCTTGGCTTTCCTTTATACAAGTCATGTTGTCTTGTCTTGAAATATCCTTTACACAAGTCATGTTATGGGGTCTTGATCTTTCCTTTACAGCATTCATGTTGTGTTGTCTTGGACTTTCCTTACCACAAGTCATGGTGTGGTGTCTTGGCCTTTCCTTTACACGAGTCATGTTTTGTTGTCTTGGACTTTTCATTTACACGAGCCATGTTGTGGTGTCTTCAGCTTTCCATGAGTTATGTTGTGGTATCTTGGACTTTCCATTTACACATGACTGTTTGAACTAATTCATTATTTGCTGACTTAAGTGCTGTCAGAGAGCGAGAGCAGCGAGTCGGACCAGAGAGTCAGAGAGCCACGAAGCGGACGGCTGCGGTGGCGTGGTGTGGGGCTGCGCTGTTCTGATCCACAAACCAAAGCCGTGCAGGACCAGATCTGACCCCGAAAAACCACAGAGACCCGCAGACCTGCAGATCCGCAGACCCGCAGTAAGTCCGCAGAGAGCCGGCTTTTGTGCGGCTCGCGTGTTACAGGACCCGCGGGAGTCCGCGGAAAACCCAGGCTTTGCAGCGCCTAGTGACACTGCTGCGGCGGTTCTGCACCCGAGTCTCCCTCTGCCCACAGGCATCCACCTGGCGTCTAGGCGCCCAGGCGTCTGGGCGTCCATTCCTTTGCAGGGCACTAGGGCAGGCTTGGTGCCTAGGAACCAGGCGGCGTCGTGGGCGCGCCGGTGTTGGTCTGACCCCCCCTAATCGCCCAACTCACGGCAGCTGTATCAGTTCCCCGCTGGGGACGAGTTAGCCGGCAGCACCCCACTCCAATAAGCATTGCTGGGTGGTCGGGAACTACGACCAGCTGACTTCCTGACTTCTTGACTCAGCAGGGGCTTGTGCTGCCTGCCTTGCTGCAGCTTGCTGTGCTGTGCTGTGGACTTGTGTACTGGGAGGAGGTCTATTGTACCAAGGCGACTGCTGTTACTGCTGTTACAAGGCGAATACTGATCCAAGGCGATTGAATCATCTGAATCATTTGATAGTACTGTGGACCTACTGTGGACCTACAGAGTAATTAAAGAGGTGTGTTGGTGCTGGTGAATGCTAGTGAATAAGTCTAATAGCACACGAGGACACTGGGCACTAGGTAAAGACCCTTGCTTTGCTGCCTTATTGTTTTAACTGCTCCTGCTTAGCCATCCTCCCTGCCCTGGACCCTGTTCTTTCCTCACGGCAGCTGTCCCTTATCGATAGGGCAGACGGGCTTGGGAGGGCGCGCCCACAAGGTGTGGGGGGAAGGCATAGAAGTGCAGCAATGCAAAGCAGTCATTAGGAGGAGGTATCCTTACAACCCGGCCCCATTCAAACTCATACAAACTCACTTCCTTGCGATAATCTCTAATACCGGGGGCAAGCCCACCCAGAGAGAGGACGAAAAGATCAAGAAATTGTGAGTTTGAGGGCTAGTGTATTTAATTGTTGTATTTGGATGTGAGTGTGCAAGAGTGGAGACACACAGAGATCCACGCCGGGAAAATAACTCCACTGCAAAAAAAAATATAACTCCCCGGAACTCTATACCATCCAAGTGGGAATCTTGCTGCAAGTGGGTCTAATGCAAGCGTGAGAAGCACTGTGTCAATAAACGCTGTGGCTGCAGTGCACAGGCTGCACGTTTGCAATAACGAAAAAAAATAATAATAATAATTGGAAGTGTGTTATCCCTGAGTTTGAGGACCCGGAAAAGGAAATAAATAGTGCGCAGTAAGGATTACACAGGATAAAACACAAGGTAAGAATGCGCTCCGGCAAAGTGAGAACAGTGGGGACAACTGCCAGACGTACAAGGAAACTACAGCAGCCAAATGTGAAAGCCAGTACTCTAAGACAAAATCAAACCTTAATCTCACCAATAGCTAGAATGTTTGCAAAATCAGGAAAAATACCGGATAAGTTTGAGTTCCTGAAAGATCCGGCTGGCGCTCTTATTATTATGCATAAGGATATGGAAAAGGACAATCTACAAACGCCAATAAACCCAATAAACCCAATGTCAACTGAAAAACACAAGAGGCTAATCAGTGAAAGCACCCCCCTCAAAGGAGATTGTGTTTTACAAATGAAGGACTATGAGTTCCAAATTAATGATCACGATATCCTAAATGTAACCATCACTCCGGACTCAAATAATGTCGACCTAGCTAACCTAAAGGATCCAGAAATGCAAGGAAAACAAAATCTACTAACTGCCAGCAGCAAGATGGAATCAAAACTGACAGTAATACCATAGGAAGTAAATGTAGAAATTAGGAAGAAACCTCAGTTATACAATGATGATACTCATACCAGACCAATTAATACACTGGTTAATACACTGGTTCACAATAATGATTATGGAAACCAAGAAAAACTGAAAATATGGAAAAATAACACCACAAGAGAGAATGTGCCCTCAAAGGCAAATTTCATCCATAAGACAGACTTTGCGTCTCTATCAGATCCTACAAATGAAGCTCCTCTTGAAAACAACCCAATTGGAACAGACATGCCAACTGTTGGAATGAAATGGGACCTATTCTATCAAACATCAACGCTAACCCTAGAGGCATTAAATTATCAATCGAACAAGATGGACATTCAGATTGATCTCCTCACAATGATGGCAACAGCAGTTGCAGGGATAGATAACAAACTCGCGCAGCTTAACAATCTGATAACCAGAGTCCAAAAGGATAAACAAAAAACAAACATGGAATGTATCTGCTCCCCCCTATTGGAGAAACTTGCAGCAATACCGGAGGTCTTGCATACTATAATAAAGGACACAAAAAATGCTCTAAAGAAAGAAACTGGACAGGAAGTGGGTACAAGGAAATATAAAGATAGGGATATAGTCAATATGGAGGATGATAAAACCACCTCTAAAACGAACAAAGAAGAAAAAGTAATAGTGAGGTTATCAGAGGACAATGAAGAAACACAAGATGTAAGTGACCTTTTTTCTGAAATCAACCAAAGGAATGCAATGCACGAAGAAGATATAAATACAGTAGGAATAGGAGAAAATGATTGTAAGACACAAGATTCATACGGTTATACTATGTCAAAAAGGCAAAAGAAAAAACTACGCAAAGCAAGGAAAAATCAAAAGTCTAGCCAACAGAAAAACGAGGAAACAATAAAGTCTAGTCAGCAGGAACATGAGGAAACAATAAAATCTAATGGTATAACAAAAAATAAAGTATGGCAACAAGAAGAACCAAGTAAGGAAAGAAAAAGTTCTCCTCTGTCCATCAAGGAGCCTAAGAAAATATTCTCAATTTTCACACAAAAACCATTGCAGGAACAACTGTTACATAATGTGGATAAAAATGGACAAAATGAAATAAAATTACATGAGATGGCTAGAACGAACCCTCCAGTTAAAAAACAAAATAGAATGGAGAAAGTTGAAGCCCAGGTGAACGATTCTAAACAGGGTCATAGGAATGGAATGCCTCAGTCACTAAAAACAATGAGTAAATTCAGCGATCAACAAGATGGGCTTTTCAATGGAAACACAGAGCTATGTCTGAGGGAAATCAAGAACAACGTACCTAGATGGAACTAAGAAGCTATAGCAGAGCATAAAATTAAATCTCCGCATTGGGATCAATTAGTAATTGAGAAACGAGAAGGAGAAAAAACAATTAGATATAAAAAAAAATCAAATAACGGAAAAACCATGTAAAGAAAATCAAGTAGTTGCTGAGAATATTCAACTGATATTCAACCCTGAATATGAATCCAGAGGCAGATACGATATATTGAATAGAGGGAACATCCTCAGATTATTCAAATCAATCCCAGCATTAATCAATATCAAGAATGATGACATCAATTCCATCGAATTTATTGCTGATAAAAACAGCTCCCAAGAAATGACACTGGTCACGGTTAATTCAATGCCAATAGTGGAGCAAATCTTAAAAGAAATTCCGACATTTAAGGCCTGGGGGATAGTTATTACAAAGCAGGCCCCGAAAGTGTACCCAATTCCATTCATTAAAGAGGCAAATCTGGTTCAAACGGAGCAAATTGCCAAACAAAAAGGAACTGTAATTAGGAATGCTCGGGGGAGATCCATTAGTTCATCAGGAGTGGCACCGCCACCTTCCACAAATGAAATTACATCAGGAATAAACGAAAAATGGATTGTGCAGGCTCTGCATAACAATAATGAACAATGAAGGATTAAAAATCCCATCTCCGAACCAAAAGCAAATGAGTTCAGAATGTGTTCATGGAACATAAATGGAGTAGGGCCCAAACTATCCAATGCACATATAAGGTGTATACCCATACCATGTCAAATATTATTTCTACAAGAAACTTGGGAACCCCAACCGTTTGCACTGAATGGTTATGTAGGTTACTATGAAAATGCAAGCAAAAATCACAGATACGGTCGACCAAGTGGGGGGTTAGCAACTTTTGTCTCCTGCAGTCTGCAAGCAGAACATGAAAAAATCGCAACAAATAGTAAAAACATTCTCATAGTAAAATTGAAATACAAAAATACTGAGCAAAAGGATAGGACAATAATTCTGATCAATGTATACATCCAGCCAACAAAAGCAAGCAGAACTGATATATGTGCTTCCATTAATACTATACTGTTGGAACAAATGCTAAATAATCCTTTAGTAGACTACGTGATGACTGGGGATTTTAATCTGAACCTATTAATACCATTTATAAGGGATGATGTATCACAATCCCAGGACCAACAATGGTCAATACCGCAGCAAGAGCTTCAAGGAGTTACAAGCAACAAGGGGCGAAACCAAATAGGTACGACATTCATCAAGGATATGGAAGCGCTCGGTTTGCGAGTCCTTAATGGTCGATTTAAAGATGATAGACCGCCTGCATACACATATATAGCCCATAATGCAAGCTCCAGGATTGATTATACAATGGTCTCATTGAATATATTTCAAAACATAATCACTTATAGGTTGGTTAAAGTCGAAGACAGTGACCATTGTCAGCAGATAATAACCACCAATATTCCAAACAATATTAATCAACAATATTATACTGTGCCAGGATACACTGGAACGATAAACTACAAAAAATTAATTTGGACTAATTTCAATAAGGACAGCATGAACGAAACGGTCAAAAATATTATAAGGAGCTGCTTCATTGAAAATAGGAAGGAGTCAGTAGTTGACCAGTGGGTGGAATTTACTAAAAAACTAGTGAAACCCCAATCCTCGAGTAACCCAAGCAATATGAGGTTGAAGCGTGAAGCAGAGGAAAAAGACTCATATATGAATCTTCCATATACAATAACAAAACTAAAAAGAGCAAGGAATAGGATAAAAAGACAACTAAATTCCACAACGACAAGTGAAGAGACCCTGACTAACTTAAAAACATTGAACCAGCACCTAAAAAAACTTATACGGAATGAGAAATATCAAGCAAAACAGGAATTATGGTCCAAACTATTGCATGCAAGAAAGCAGGCTAATGGGAGAGAATTCTGGAAAATTATAAACAAACTAGTACGGCCAAACAAATTGGTAGTTTCATCAACATTAACAGAACAAGAATGGGTAATGTTCCTAGAAAAACATCTAAACAACAACGGTGCAGCAAAAATCACTGTGAGCATGCAAAACAGTTGTACAGCTAGCGACGAGATGCAAGAACAATTTGTAATTTCTAAAGTGCACTTAATAAAATTAATTAAGAAGCAGAAAGATGGGGCGCCAGGCCCTAATGGGATACCATTTGCCCTATACAAAGAAAATCCTGACTTTTGGTCGACGTACTTGGTAAAAGTGTTCAAAGAAGTGATAGAGACGGGAAAAATCCCTGATTCCTGGCGAGGATCTCTAATCTCACCTATATATAAGAAAGGTAATTGGTCTCTTGCTGAGAACTATAGACTTATTACCTTACAAGACACAGATGCCAAACTGTTTGCTGGAGTACTCTTAAACAAACTAAATGAATGGGTAACAGAAAATAATATTTTGCCAATTAATCAAACTGGCTTCATTAAAGGGCTTGGAACAACGACAAACATCATGGCATTAGCACTAACGATTGAAAAATCACTGAGGATAAAACTGCCATTATATTTATGTTTTGTTGATTTTAAGTCTGCTTTTGACTATGTGCAAAGAAACTTATTGTGGAAAAAACTTCTGGAAAAAGGCACCCCAGCTGTGCTATTAAATCTTATACAATTGCTCCACAACAAAACCTGGGTAAGAGTAAGGATGGGGGATGGTCAATCATTAACAAAGGAAATTCCTGCTCTTGAAGGGCTGAAACAGGGATGTGTACTAGCCCCCCTCCTTTTTAATCTATTTTTAGGAGACTTATCAGTCAACCTGGATGACCTCAATGCACATCCTCCTAAGCTGGGGGATAAGCTGATATCCAACTTGATGTATGCGGACGATGCGACCTTACTAAGTCACACTAAAATAGGTCTCCAGCGCTTAATCAACAGAACACTTATGTATGCAAATGAAAATGGAATGGTTATTAATGAAACGAAAACAAAAATCATGGTGGTGTCCAGGAACAAAAATGTGAGACAAAAAATAAATGGTTCATGGGAAACAATCAACTTGAACAAATAGAGGTGTACAAGTACCTGGGAGTACTGTTTGACAAGAAGGGAACTTATCTCCTTCAGAAACAGGACATCCAAAGGAAAGCCAACCAACTAACAGCAGCATTTAAGATAGCACAAAAATCCCTTGGGAATTTAACTTATGGGCCACTGTTGAAAATCATAGGAGCTAAATGGCTCCCAACTATTACATAGGGAAGTGAGGCACTAATGGGTACGGATGCGGAACTAATTAATAAGGTACTTTCTAGAGTATATAGATCTCTCTTCCACCTCCCAAACAATGCTTCGCCAGCACAAACGAGACTGGAATTTGGTTTGAACAATCAAGAGTTAGCAAGAAAAGGTCAGTTTATTAAAATGTGGTACAGGTTTAAGAATGACCATGACAATCAAATTTCACAAATACTCTGGCAAGAAGTAAAAAACAACAAAAAATCACTTGCTTGGAGATATCTTCACGAGGCATTAGAAGAGTTCTCGCTGATGCCTATATGGAACAATACGATAAACAATGGATCATTTAAAAAAAATAGTGAATCGAACAACCAACTACCTATCACTTTTACATGACAAAAACATGCTGGCAAAAAGAAAACACTTGTGGACAGTAATAAATGGATATGAAAAAATGAAAGTACAAGAATACCTGGAGATACCATGGACCGAAAGAAGTAAACAATGGTTTATGAACGCAAGATTTGGAATTCTGCCAGGCCTTAGTCATGCTCTGCCATGGAAAAAAACTAACTCCAGTCTATTGTGCAGACTTTGCAAAGGTGGAGAAGAAAATATTGTTCACCTCCTATGTATCTGTCCTGGACTACGTAGGGAAAGATGTGCATTACTCAAACCTCACCTCAATCTCCAGGGTATAAGAACATGCAGGCAGGCACTGAAAATTTGTCTGCATCCAAATGATATAGTCATGAACGTTGCCTTTGTAAAATTTTTAAAGATAATAACTAATGAACTAGAAAAATAGATGAGGAAACAAATTTGTTTTAATGAAAAATAAATAAACAAATAAATAATTTTTACATTTTAATAATGTTTTTAAGATCTAAGCATCTCTACTTTAAGGACAAAATTGTCTATTTTTTTTGTTTGTTTTGTGTTTTTACTGTATTGTACTATATAAATTGAAAATGATTGTGTATTGGAAATATTGTAAGATTTTAAATAATCAAACAATAAAGAATTTACTTACAATTCATGTTGTGGTGTCTTGGCTTTCCTTTACATGAGTCATGTTGTGTTTTCTTGATCTTCCTTTTACACAATTCATGTTGTGGTGTCTTGGCTTTCGTTTACACACTTCATGTTGTGGTGTCTTGGCTTTCTTTTACACAATTCATGTTGTGGTGCCTTGGGCTTTCCTTTACACAAGTCATATTGTAGTGTTTTGGCTTTCCTTTACACAAGTCATGTTGTGGTGTCTTGGCTTTCCTTTACTCAAGTCATGTTGTGGTGTTTTGGCTTTCCTTTACAGAAGTTATGTTGCGATGTCTTGGCTTTCCTTTACTCAAGTCATGTTGTGGTGTTTTGGCTTTCCTTTACACAAGTCATGTTGTGGTGTCTTGGCTTTCCTTTACTCAAGTCATATTGTGGTGTTTTGGCTTTCCTTTACACAATCATGTTGTGGTGTCTTGATCTTTCCTTTGAAGGAGTCAGAGAGAGTGAGAGAACAGAGTAAGGCTTTAAGAATGTCTGTTTATTCTGTGTTCTGTAAACTCAAATCAGCACGGCCTTTCCTCTTCTTTGGAGTTAACGCTGACATTACCAATGATTTATCTGAACTTTGTCCATATTATGAGAAAGTTACGTTTACCCAGAAAGCCTGTCTCTGTTTTGCATACAATCAAAGGTTCATATTCTGAACTTTTGACTAAAACAGTGCATGAAAATAAAGACAAATCAAAAATAGAGCTGAGCCCAGAACTTCAATAAATAGTGGACATTGATAGCTAAGCGGATTACACATTTTGGCTCACACCCTACCTGTAAAAGAGTATGTATTCTTGTGATATATATACCTGTTTTGCTACACTGTTTCTTTACCCGGATGAACCTCAGTGGTCTGGGGTGCAGGCTTCAAACCTGTAGCTGTCTAGCGACAGAGTGGTTCAATTCCACCTTCTGGACGAGGCAGCTTTTGTGATGGGCTGCCCATTGTCAGGGTAACTAATACATGTTTTTTGTCAATTCTGTTCATGTTCACAACTTGTAGCAGACAATATTTGGTAACTACATTTTCAGCAGCCCTGCCGACACGTGTTTTCTTCTGTGTTTTCAAGGCCACGTCACCATTTAAGATCAAAGAGTAACCGAGAGAATTACTTGTTAAATAGTAGCCAGCGCTCTGAGGGGCGATTCATCTGGGCACCCCAGCAAGTCATGAAAGGAAGGGTATGCATTAAACACAGTGTAGATTGGAGAATCTGACATTAATAATCTGAGAGATTGGGAAGAGATAGTGTCTGATACTAATGAAATGAAGGCAGTGATGTTCATCAATGGAATGAGGGTATCACATTTGACAATATCAAAGTAAATGGTCATCTATCTGCTCCCATAGATGCCCCCGGTACTGAGGAAGGACCACTGAACCCCATCCTCGGTCCACGGAGTAGGCTTTTTGTGGGCACTTTACTTCTTTGTTGCAGCCTTTGCTCACAGATCTTGGAGTCTCACAGTCTTTCTGTGCACCCAATATAAACAAATGAATAAATAAATACATGAATGCATATGTATAATGAAGCATGCAAAATGAGTTTGCCTCTAGGCTATCCCATTTTTGGGGCCAGATAATGGACCCTGAGGCACAACGACATAAAGCGATATCCTCAGGGTTATAGCATTCCATCAAATTTGGAAACTAGGATTAAAAAGTCCTTTTGTACAACAAAAAATGTAACATCCTTACCTCGTCCTCTCATCTGGAGTGATCCAGCAGAGCAAAAAATATGTTGCAGCATACCCTGATTAATAGAGTGTTTTAAATCTTCTGACCCCCTCTGCCCTCCTCCACGGCTGGGGTGCCACCCTTTTCCCCTTTCCCCCCGAGTTCAATCAGAGGTCACAGAGCCCGGCTGTCACTGCATAGAGGCGCTCTGCTCAGCATCCTCAACCTTGTTCCCACATCAGCACGTGGCCTGTTCCTAGTTTGTTGCACCTGCACCCCCCAGTTCACACCACTGCCGAGTGACTGACAGTTTTATCAGAGTAATCCAGGTCACCAAGAATGCAATGTTTAAGTCCCACACTTTTCATTTACAAAGCACTAGTGTTCGCAGGTGTCTTACTACAATTGAAGTGACTCGGAACTACAATTCCCAGAATGTATTAGGTTATTCAAATAAAATACAGGACAAGAGTGTTGCATGTTTGATACCATGAAATCACCAGGTAACTCTTCCTTACATAGCTGACCATTTACATAAAGGTCAGCCTATGGTCTCTGCAAGTAAATCTGCCTAGGGCGAGAAGGCTTCGAGAGGCACAGCCAAGAGGAACGGTTACCAGGAGGAACTACTACAAATCCTCCAAGAAAAGGCAAATACAGCAAACCTAAAACTGATGACTGATGTAGAAACGGGTATGTCAAGAAACGTTTAGATTTATTAATAAATACACCTACACCTCAGCTTCACTTGTCTTTACAATTAGCACATGTCGGGTTTGTGGTGTCTTGGACTTTCCTTTACACAAGTCATGTTGTGGTGTCTTGGGCTTTTCTTTCCACAAGTCGTTTTGAGGTGTCTTGGAATTTCCTTTCCATGACTCATGTTGTGGTGTCTTGGACTTTCCTTTCCATGAGTCACGTTGTGGTGTCTTGGCTTTCCTTTACACAAGTCATGTTGTGGTGTCTTCTACTTTCCTTTACACAAGACATTTTGTGGTTTCTTGGCTTTCCTTTACACGAGTCATGTTGTGGTGCCATGGCTTTCCTTTACACAAGTCATGTTGTGGTGCCTTGGCTTGCCTTTTCATGAGTCACGTTGTGGTGTCTTGGCTTTCCTTTACACTTCTCATGTTGTGGTGTCTTGACTTTCCTTTACACAAGTCATGTTGTGGTGTCTTGGCTTTCCTTTATACAAGTCATGTTGTCTTGTCTTGAAATATCCTTTACACAAGTCATGTTATGGGGTCTTGATCTTTCCTTTACAGCATTCATGTTGTGTTGTCTTGGACTTTCCTTACCACAAGTCATGGTGTGGTGTCTTGGCCTTTCCTTCCCACGAGTCATGTTTTGTTGTTTCGGACTTTTCATTTACACGAGCCATGTTGTGGTGTCTTCAGCTTTCCATGAGTTATGTTGTGGTATCTTGGACTTTCCATTTACACAATTCATGTTGTGGTGTCTTGGCTTTCCTTTAAATGAGTCATGTTGTGTTTTCTTGATCTTCCTTTTACACAATTCATGTTGTGGTGTCTTGGCTTTCGTTTACACAATTCATGTTGTGGTGTCTTGGCTTTCTTTTACACAATTCATGTTGTGGTGCCTTGGGCTTTCCTTTACACAAGTCATGTTGCGATGTCTTGGCTTTCCTTTACTCAAGTCATGTTGTGGTGTTTTGGCTTTCCTTTACACAAGTCATGTAGTGGTGTCTTGGCTTTGCTTTACTCAAGTCATATTGTAGTGTTTTGGCTTTCCTTTACACAAGTCATGTTGTGGTGTCTTGGCTTTCTTTTACTCAAGTCATGTTGTGGTGTTTTGGCTTTCCTTTACAGAAGTCATGTTGCGATGTCTTGGCTTTCCTTTACTCAAGTCATGTTGTGGTGTTTTGGCTTTCCTTTACACAAGTCATGTTGTGGTGTCTTGGCTTTCCTTTACTCAAGTCATATTGTGGTGTTTTGGCTTTCCTTTACACAATCATGTTGTGGTGTCTTGATCTTTCCGTTCAAGGAGTCAGAGAGAGTGAGAGAACAGAGTAAGGCTTTAAGAATGTCTGTTTATTCTTTGTTCTGTAAACTCAAATCAGCACGGCCTTTCCTCTTCTATTGTAGTTAACGCTGACATTACCAATGATTTATCTGAACTTTGTCCATATTATAAGAAAGTTACGTTTAACCAGAAAGCCTGTCTCTGTTTTGCATACAATCAAAGGTTCATATTCTGAACTTTTGACTAAAACAGTGCATGAAAATAAAGACAAATCAAAAATAGAGCTGAGCCCAGAACTTCAATAAATAGTGGACATTGATAGCTAAGCGGATTACACATTTTGGCTCACACCCTACCTGTAAAAGAGTATGTATTCTTGTGAAATATATATACCTGTTTTGCTACACTGTTTTTTTGCCCGGATGAACCTCAGTGGTCTGGGGTGCAGGCTTCAAACCTGTAGCTGTCTAGCGACAGATTGGTTCAATTCCACCTTCTGGGCGAGGCAGCTTTTGTGATGGGCTGCCCATTGTCAGGGTAACTAATACATGTTTTTTTGTCAATTCTGTTCATGTTCACAACTTGTAGCAGACAATATTTGGTAACTACATTTACAGTAGCCCTGCCGACACGTGTTTTCTTCTGTGTTTTCAAGGCCACGTCACCATTTAAGATCAAAGAGTAACCGAGAGAATTACTTGTTAAATAGTAGCCAGCGCTCTGAGGAGCGATATATCTAGGCACCCCAGCAAGTCATGAAAGGAAGGGTATGCATTAAACACAGTGTAGATTGGAGAATCTGACATTATTAATCTGAGAGATTGGGAAGAGATAGTGTCCGATACTAATGAAATGAAGGCAGTGATGTTCATCAATGGAATGAGGGTATCACATTTGACAATATCAAAGTAAATAGTCATCCATCGGCTCCCGTAGATGCCCCCCGGACTGAGGAAGGACCACTGAACCCCATCCTCGGTCCACGGAGTAGGCTTTTTGTGGGCACTTTACTTCTTTGTTGCAGACTTTGCTCACAGATCTTGGAGTCTCACAGTCTTTCTGTGCACCCAATATAAACAAATGAATAAATAAATACATGAATGCATATGTATAATGAAGCATGCAAAATGAGTTTGCCTCTAGGCTATCCATTTTTGGGGCCAGATAATGGACCCTGAGGCACAACGACATAAAGCGATATCCTCAGGGTTATATCATTCCATCACATTTGGAAACTAGGATTAAAAAGTCCTTTTGTACAACAAAAAATTTAACATCCTTACCTCGTCCTCTCATCTGGAGTGATCCAGCAGAGCAAAAAAAATTTTGCAGCATAACCTGATTAATAGAGTGTTTTAAATCTTCTGACCCCCTCTGCCCTCCTCCACGGCTGGGGTGCCACCCTTTTCCCCTTTCCCCCCGAGTTCAATCAGAGGTCACAGAGCCCGGCTGTCACTGCATAGAGGCGCTCTGCTCAGCATCCTCAACCTTGTTCCCACATCAGCACGTGGCCTGTTCCTAGTCCGTTGCACCTGCACCCCCCAGTTCACACCACTGCCGAGTGACTGACAGTTTTATCAGAGTAATCCAGGTCACCAAGAATGCAATGTTTAAGTCCCACACTTTCCATTTACAAAGCACTAGTGTTCGCAGGTGTCTTACTACAATTGAAGTGACTCGGAACTACAATTCCCAGAATGTTTTAGGTTATTCAAATAAAATACAGGACAAGAGTGTTGCATGTTTGATACCATGAAATCACCAGGTAACTCTTCCTTACATAGCTGACCATTTACATAAAGGTCAGCCTATGGTCTCTGCAAGTAATTCTGCCTAGGGCGAGAAGGCTTCGAGAGGCACAGCCAAGAGGAACGGTTACCAGGAGGAACTACTACAAATCCTCCAAGAAAAGGCAAATACAGCAAACCTAAAACTGATGACTGATGTAGAAACGGGTATGTCAAGAAACGTTTAGATTTATTAATAAATACACCTACACCTCAGCTTCACTTGTCTTTACAATTAGCACATGTCGGGGTTGTGGTGTCTTGGACATTCCTTTACACAAGTCATGTTGTGGTGTCTTGGGCTTTTCTTTCCACAAGTCGTTTTGAGGTGTCTTGGAATTTCCTTTCCATGAGTCATGTTGTGGTGTCTTGGACTTTCCTTTCCATGAGTCACGTTGTGGTGTCTTGGCTTTCCTTTACACAAGTCATGTTGTGGTGTCTTCTACTTTCCTTTACACAAGACATTTTGTGGTTTCTTGGCTTTCCTTTACACGAGTCATGTTGTGGTGCCATGGCTTTCCTTTACACAAGTCATGTTGTGGTGCCTTGGCTTGCCTTTTCATGAGTCACGTTTTGGTGTCTTGGCTTTCCTTTACACTACTCATGTTGTGGTGTCTTGACTTTCCTTTACACAAGTCATGTTGTGGTGTCTTGGCTTTCCTTTATACAAGTCATGTTGTCTTGTCTTGAAATATCCTTTACACAAGTCATGTTATGGGGTCTTGATCTTTCCTTTACAGCATTCATGTTGTGGTGTCTTGGCCTTTCCTTCCCACGAGTCATGTTTTGTTGTTTCGGACTTTTCATTTACACGAGCCATGTTGTGGTGTCTTCAGCTTTCCATGAGTTATGTTGTGGTATCTTGGACTTTCCATTTACACAATTCATGTTGTGGTGTCTTGGCTTTCCTTTACATGAGTCATGTTGTGTTGTCTTGATCTTCCTTTTACACAATTCATGTTGTGGTGTCTTGGCTTTCGTTTACACAATTCATGTTGTGGTGTCTTGGCTTTCTTTTACACAATTCATGTTGTGGTGCCTTGGGCTTTCTTTTACACAAGTCATATTGCGATGTCTTGGCTTTCCTTTACTCAAGTCATGTTGTGGTGTTTTGGCTTTCCTTTACACAAGTCATGTAGTGGTGTCTTGGCTTTGCTTTACTCAAGTCATATTGTAGTGTTTTGGCTTTCCTTTACACAAGTCATGTTGTGGTGTCTTGGCTTTCCTTTACTCAAGTCATGTTGTGGTGTTTTGGCTTTCCTTTACAGAAGTCATGTTGCGATGTCTTGACTTTCCTTTACTCAAGTCATGTTGTGGTGTTTTGGCTTTCCTTTACACAAGTCATGTTGTGGTGTCTTGGCTTTCCTTTACTCAAGTCATTTTGTGGTGTTTTGGCTTTCCTTTACACAATCATGTTGTGGTGTCTTGATCTTTCCGTTCAAGGAGTCAGAGAGAGTGAGAGAACAGAGTAAGGCTTTAAGAATGTCTGTTTATTCTGTATTCTGTAAATTCAAATCAGCACGGCCTTTCCTCTTCTATTGTAGTTAACGCTGACATTACCAATGATTTATCTGAACTTTGTCCATATTATAAGAAAGTTACGTTTACCCAGAAAGCCTGTCTCTGTTTTGCATACAATCAAAGGTTCATATTCTGAACTTTTGACTAAAACAGTGCATGAAAATAAAGACAAATCAAAAATAGAGCTAAGCCCAGAACTTCAATAAATAGTGGACATTGATAGCTAGGCGGATTACACATTTTGGCTCACACCATACCTGTAAAAGAGTATGTATTCTTGTGATATATATACTTGTTTTGCTAGACTGTTTCTTTGCCCGGATGAACCTCAGTGGTCTGGGGTGCAGGCTTCAAACCTGTAGCTGTCTAGCGACAGATTGGTTCAATTCCACCTTCTGGGCAAGGCAGCTTTTGTGATGGGCTGCCCATTGTCAGGGTAACTAGTACATGTTTTTTTGTCAATTCTGTTCATGTTCACAACTTGTAGCAGACAATATTTGGTAACTACATTTACAGCAGCCCTGCCGACACGTGTTTTCTTCTGTGTTTTCAAGGCCACGTCACCATTTAAGATCAAAGAGTAACCGAGAGAATTACTTGTTAAATAGTAGCCAGCGCTCTGAGGGGCGATTCATCTGGGCACCCCAGCAAGTCATGAAAGGAAGGGTATGCA
Source organism: Lissotriton helveticus (assembly GCF_964261635.1). Classification (NCBI taxonomy): domain Eukaryota; kingdom Metazoa; phylum Chordata; class Amphibia; order Caudata; family Salamandridae; genus Lissotriton; species Lissotriton helveticus. The sequence continues at coordinate 1,921,858,226 of NC_136065.1, forward strand.
TTAAACACAGTGTAGATTGGAGAATCTGACATTAATAATCTGAGAGATTGGGAAGAGATAGTGTCCGATACTAATGAAATGAAGGCAGTGATGTTCATCAATGGAATGAGGGTATCACGTTTGACAATATCAAAGTAAATAGTCATCTATCTGCTCCCGTAGATGCCCCCGGTACTGAGGAAGGACCACTGAACCCCATCCTCGGTCCACGGAGTAGGCTTTTTGTGGGCACTTTACTTCTTTGTTGCAGACTTTGCTCACAGATCTTGGAGTCTCACAGTCTTTCTGTGCACCCAATATAAACAAATGAATAAATAAATACATGAATGCATATGTATAATGAAGCATACAAAATGAGTTTGCCTCTAGGCTATCCATTTTTGGGGCCAGATAATGGACCCTGAGGCACAACGACATGAAACGATATCCTCAGGGTTATACCATTCCATCACATTTGGAAACTAGGATTAAAAAGTCCTTTTGTACAACAAAAAATCTAACATCCTTACCTCGTCCTCTCATCTGGAGTGATCCAGCAGAGCAAAAAATATGTTGCAGCATAACCTGATTAATAGAGTGTTTTAAATCTTCTGACCGCCTCTGCCCTCCTCCACTGCTGGGGTGCCACCCGTTTCCCCTTTCCCCCCGAGTTCAATCAGAGGTCACAGAGCCCGGCTGTCACTGCATAGAGGCGCTCTGCTCAGCATCCTCAACCTTGTTCCCACATCAGCACGTGGCCTGTTCCTAGTCTGTTGCACCTGCACCCCCCAGTTCACACCACTGCCGAGTGACTGACAGTTTAATCAGAGTAATCCAGGTCACCAAGAATGCAATGTTTAAGTCCCACACTTTTCATTTACAAAGCACTAGTGATCACAGGTGTCTTACTACAATTGAAGTGACTCGGAACTACAATTCCCAGAATGTATTAGGTTATTCAAATAAATTACAGGACAAGAGTGTTGCATGTTTGATACCATGAAATCACCAGGTAACTCTTCCTTACATAGCTGACCATTTACATAAAGGTCAGCCTATGGTCTCTGCAAGTAATTCTGCCTAGGGCGAGAAGGCTTCGAGAGGCACAGCCAAGAGGAACGGTTACCAGGAGGAACTACTACAAATCCTCCAAGAAAAGGCAAATACAGCAAACCTAAAACTGATGACTGATGTAGAGACGGGTATGTCAAGAAACGTTTAGATTTATTAATAAATACACCTACACCTCAGCTTCACTTGTCTTTACAATTAGCACATGTCGGGGTTGTGGTGTCTTGGACTTTCCTTTACACAAGTCATGTTGTGGTGTCTTGGGCTTTTCTTTCCACAAGTCATTTTGAGGTGTCTTGGAATTTCCTTTCCATGAGTCATGTTGTGGTGTCTTGGACTTTCCTTTCCATGAGTCATGTTGTGGTGTCTTGGCTTTCCTTTACACAAGTCATGTTGTGGTGTCTTCTACTTTCCTTAATACAAGACATTTTGTGGTTTCTTGGCTTTCCTTTACACGAGTCATGTTGTGGTGCCATGGCTTTCCTCTACACAAGTCATGTTGTGGTGCCTTGGCTTGCCTTTTCATGAGTCACGTTGTGGTGTCTTGGCTTTCCTTTACACTAGTCATGTTGTGGTGTCTTGGCTTTCCTTTACTCAAGTCATATTGTAGTGTTTTGGCTTTCCTTTACACAAGTCATGTTGTGGTGTCTTGGCTTTCCTTTACTCAAGTCATGTTGTGGTGTTTTGGCTTTCCTTTACACAAGTCATGTTGCGATGTCTTGGCTTTCCTTTACTCAAGTCATGTTGTGGTGTTTTGGCTTTCCTTTACACAAGTCATGTTGTGGTGTCCTGGCTTTCCTTTACTCAAGTCATATTGTGGTGTTTTGGCTTTCCTTTACACAATCATGTTGTGGTGTCTTGCTCTTTCCGGTACACAGACATAATATTGACTCCAAAATATCGTTTGGACATAATATCGACTCCAAAATATCGTTTGGAGAAAATATCGACTGGACAGAATATCGACAGCCAAAATATCGTTTTTAAGGTAAGTGAAGTAATATCGTTTTTAAGGTAAGTGAAGTAATATCGTTTTTATTTTTAGGGTTCAGGGTCAGTTTTGGGTTTTTGGGTAAAGGGGTATATTTTTGGGTTCAGGGTCAGTTTTGGGTTTTTGGGTAAAGGGGTATTTTTATGGTTCAGGGTCAGTTTTGGGTTTTTGGGTAAAGGGGTATTTTTAGGGTTGAGGGTCAGTTTTCAGTTTTTGTGTAAGGGGGTATTTTTAGGGTTCAGGGTCAGTTTTCAGTTTTTGGGTAAAGGGGTAGTTTTAGGGTTCAGGGTCAGTTTTCAGTTTTTGGGTAAAGGGGTATTTTTAGGGTTCAGGGTCAGTTTTCAGTTTTTGGGTAAAGGGGTATTTTTAGGGTTCAGGGTCAGTTTTCAGTTTTTGGGTATTATTTTATTATATTTTATTACTATATATATATGTTTAATATATATGAAATAAAAAAATATTTATTTAACTTTCATTAATTATTTAATTATTATAAGTTAATTTAAGTAATTTTAAGTATATTTTAGTAATTAATTATTAATATTATTTTAATTTAACACTGTTTTTAGTAAATACGATATTTTTTACAACTATATTTTTGTAAACGATATTTTGTACTCGATATTTTTGTACTTACCTGTTTGTACATACAAACTCGATATTTTTGCTGTAGATATTTTTTCCTCGATATTTTGGGTAGTCGATATTTTGGTAGTCGATATTCTTTCAGTGATCCGCTCTTTCCATTCAAGATGTCAGAGAGAGTGAGAGAACAGAGTAAGGCTTTAAGAATGTCTGTTTATTCTGTGTTCTGTAAACTCAAATCAGCACGGCCTTTCCTCTTCTATTGTGGTTAACGCTGACATTACCAATGATTTATCTGAACTTTGTCCACATTATAAGAAAGTCTCGTTTACCCAGAAAGCCTGTCTCTGTTTTGCATACAATCAAAGGTTCATATTCTGAACTTTTGACTAAAACATTGCATGAAAATAAAGACAAATCAAAAATAGAGCTGAACCCAGAACTTCAATAAATAGTGGACATTGATAGCTAGGCGGATTACACATTTTGGCTCACACCCTACCTGTAAAAGAGTATGTATTCTTGTGATATATATATATACCTGTTTTGCTACACTGTTTCTTTGCCCGGATGAACCTCAGTGGTCTGGGGTGCAGGCTTCAAACCTGTAGCTGTCTAGCGACAGAGTGGTTCAATTCCACCTTCTGGGCGAGGCAGCTTTTGTGATGGGCTGCCCATTGTCAGGGTAAATAATACAGGTTTTTTTGTCAATTCTGTTCATGTTCACAACTTGTAGCAGACAATATTTGGTAACTACATTTTCAGCAGCCCTGCCGACACGTGTTTTCTTTTGTGTTTTCAAGGCCACGTCACCATTTAACCCCTTCCACGCTAATGGCAAAGCCAGCTCGTCATGGGCGTTACCTGCGCTGCGCTCATGACGAGCTGGCTTTGTCATGAATAATGGGATTTATGAACATTCAGCGCACAGCGGGAAAACCCGCTAGCACTGTAGTGGTTAAGATCAAAGAGTAACCGAGAGAATTACTTGTTAAATAGTAGCCAGCGCTCTGAGGGGCGATTCATCTGGGCACCCCAGCAAGTCATGAAAGGAAGGGTATGCATTAAACACAGTGTAGATTGGAGAATCTGACATTAATAATCGGAGAGATTGGAAAGAGATAGTGTCCGATACTAATGAAATGAAGGCAGTGATGTTCATCAATGGAATGAGGGTATCACATTTGAAAATATCAAAGTAAATGGTCATCTATCTGCTCCCGTAGATGCCCCCGGTACTGAGGAAGGAGCACTGAACCCCATCCTCGGTCCACGGAGTAGGCTTTTTGTGGGCACTTTACTTCTTTGTTGCAGACTTTGCTCACAGATCTTGGAGTCTCACAGTCTTTCTGTGCACCCAAATTAAACAAATGAATAAATAAATACATGAATGCATATGTATAATGAAGCATGCAAAATGAGTTTGCCTCTAGGCTATCCCATTTTTGGGCCCAGATAATGGACCCTGAGGCACAACGACATAAAGCGATATCCTCAGGGTTATACCATTCTATCACATTTGGAAACTAGGATTAAAAAGTCCTTTTGTACAACAAAAAATCTAACATCCTCACCTCGTCTGGAGTGATCCAGCAGAGCAAAAAATATGTTGCAGCATAACCTGATTAATAGAGTGTTTTAAATCTTCTGACCGCCTCTGCCCTCCTCCACTGCTGGGGTGCCACCCTTTTCCCCTTTCCCCCCGAGTTCAATCAGAGGTCACAGAGCTCGGCTGTCACTGTATAGAGGCGCTCTGCTCAGCATCCTCAACCTTGTTCCCACATCAGCACGTGGCCTGTTCCTAGTCCGTTGCACCTGCACCCCCCAGTTCACACCACTGCCGAGTGACTGACAGTTTTATCAGAGTAATCCAGGTCACCAAGAATGCAATGTTTAAGTCCCACACTTTTCATTTACAAAGCACTAGTGTTCGCAGGTGTCTTACTACAATTGAAGTGACTCGGAACTACAATTCCCAGAATGTATTAGGTTATTCAAATAAAATACAGGACAAGAGTGTTGCATGTTTGATACCATGAAATCACCAGGTAACTCTTCCTTACATAGCTGACCATTTAAATAAAGGTCAGCCTATGGTCTCTGCAAGTAATTCTGCCTAGGGCGAGAAGGCTTCGAGAGGCACAGCCAAGAGGAACGGTTACCAGGAGGAACTACTACAAATCCTCCAAGAAAAGGCAAATACAGCAAACCTAAAACTGATGACTGATGTAGAAACGGGTATGTCAAGAAATGTTTAGATTTATTAATAAATACACCTACACCTCAGCTTCACTTGTCTTTACAATTAGCACATGTCGGGGTTGTGGTGTCTTGGACTTTCCATTACACAAGTCATGTTGTGGTGTCTTGGGCTTTTCTTTCCACAAGTCGTTTTTAGGTGTCTTGGAATTTCCTTTCCATGAGTCATATTGTGGTGTCTTGGACTTTCCTTTCCATGAGTCATGTTGTGGTGTCTTGGCTTTCCTTTACACAAGTCATGTTGTGGTGTCTTCTACTTTCCTTAATACAAGATATTTTGTGGTTTCTTGGCTTTCCTTTACACGAGTCATGTTGTGGTGCCATGGCTTTCCTTTACACAAGTCATGTTGTGGTGCCTTGGCTTGCCTTTTCATGAGTCATGTTGTGGTGTCTTGGCTTTTCTTTACACTAGTCATGTTGTGGTGTCTTGGCTTTCCTTTACTCAAGTCATATTGTAGTGTTTTGGCTTTCCTTTACACAAGTCATGTTGTGGTGTCTTGGCTTTCCTTTACTCAAGTCATGTTGTGGTGTTTTGGCTTTCCTTTACACAAGTCATGTTGCGATGTCTTGGCTTTCCTTTACTCAAGTCATGTTGTGGTGTTTTGGCTTTCCTTTACACAAGTCATGTTGTGGTGTCCTGGCTTTCCTTTACTCAAGTCATATTGTGGTGTTTTGGCTTTCCTTTACACAATCATGTTGTGGTGTCTTGCTCTTTCCATTCAAGATGTCAGAGAGAGTGAGAGAACAGAGTAAGGCTTAAGAATGTCTGTTTATTCTGTGTTCTGTAAACTCAAATCAGCACGGCCTTTCCTCTTCTATTGTGGTTAACGCTGACATTACCAATGATTTATCTGAACTTTGTCCACATTATAAGAAAGTCTCGTTTACCCAGAAAGCCTGTCTCTGTTTTGCATACAATCAAAGGTTCATATTCTGAACTTTTGACTAAAACATTGCATGAAAATAAAGACAAATCAAAAATAGAGCTGAACCCAGAACTTCAATAAATAGTGGACATTGATAGCTAGGCGGATTACACATTTTGGCTCACACCCTACCTGTAAAAGAGTATGTATTCTTGTGATATATATATATACCTGTTTTGCTACACTGTTTCTTTGCCCGGATGAACCTTAGTGGTCTGGGGTGCAGGCTTCAAACCTGTAGCTGTCTAGCGACAGAGTGGTTCAATTCCACCTTCTGGGCGAGGCAGCTTTTGTGATGGGCTGCCCATTGTCAGGGTAAATAATACAGGTTTTTTTGTCAATTCTGTTCATGTTCACAACTTGTAGCAGACAATATTTGGTAACTACATTTTCAGCAGCCCTGCCGACACGTGTTTTCTTTTGTGTTTTCAAGGCCACGTCACCATTTAACCCCTTCCACGCTAATGGCAAAGCCAGCTCGTCATGGGCGTTACCTGCGCTGGACTCATGACGAGCTGGCTTTGTCATGAATAATGGGATTTATGAACATTCAGCGCACAGCGGGAAAACCCGCTAGCACTGTAGTGGTTAAGATCAAAGAGTAACCGAGAGAATTACTTGTTAAATAGTAGCCAGCGCTCTGAGGGGCGATTCATCTGGGCACCCCAGCTAGTCATGAAAGGAAGGGTATGCATTAAACACAGTGTAGATTGGAGAATCTGACATTAATAATCGGAGAGATTGGAAAGAGATAGTGTCCGATACTAATGAAATGAAGGCAGTGATGTTCATCAATGGAATGAGGGTATCACATTTGAAAATATCAAAGTAAATGGTCATCTATCTGCTCCCGTAGATGCCCCCGGTACTGAGGAAGGAGCACTGAACCCCATCCTCGGTCCACGGAGTAGGCTTTTTGTGAGCACTTTACTTCTTTGTTGCAGACTTTGCTCACAGATCTTGGAGTCTCACAGTCTTTCAGTGCACCCAAATTAAACAAATGAATAAATAAATACATGAATGCATATGTATAATGAAGCATGCAAAATGAGTTTGCCTCTAGGCTATCCCATTTTTGGGCCCAGATAATGGACCCTGAGGCACAACGACATAAAGCGATATCCTCAGGGTTATACCATTCTATCACATTTGGAAACTAGAATTAAAAAGTCCTTTTGTACAACAAAAAATCTAACATCCTCACCTCGTCTGGAGTGATCCAGCAGAGCAAAAAATATGTTGCAGCATAACCTGATTAATAGAGTGTTTTAAATCTTCTGACCACCTCTGCCCTCCTCCACCGCTGGGGTGCCACCCTTTTCCCCTTTCCCCCCGAGTTCAATCAGAGGTCACAGAGCTCGGCGTCACTGTATAGAGGCGCTCTGCTCAGCATCCTCAACCTTGTTCCCACATCAGCATGTGGCCTGTTCCTAGTCCGTTGCACCTGCACCCCCCAGTTCACACCACTGCCGAGTGACTGACAGTTTTATCAGAGTAATCCAGGTCACCAAGAATGCAATGTTTAAGTCCCACACTTTTCATTTACAAAGCACTAGTGTTCGCAGGTGTCTTACTACAATTGAAGTGACTCGGAACTACAATTCCCAGAATGTATTAGGTTATTCAAATAAAATACAGGACAAGAGTGTTGCATGTTTGATACCATGAAATCACCAGGTAACTCTTCCTTACATAGCTGACCATTTACATAAAGGTCAGCCTATGGTCTCTGCAAGTAATTCTGCCTAGGGCGAGAAGGCTTCGAGAGGCACAGCCAAGAGGAACGGTTACCAGGAGGAACTACTACAAATCCTCCAAGAAAAGGCAAATACAGCAAACCTAAAACTGATGACTGATGTAGAAACGGGTATGTCAAGAAATGTTTAGATTTATTAATAAATACACCTACACCTCAGCTTCACTTGTCTTTACAATTAGCACATGTCGGGGTTGTGGTGTCTTGGACTTTCCATTACACAAGTCATGTTGTGGTGTCTTGGGCTTTTCTTTCCACAAGTCGTTTTTAGGTGTCTTGGAATTTCCTTTCCATGAGTCATGTTGTGGTGTCTTGGACTTTCCTTTCCATGAGTCATGTTGTGGTGTCTTGGCTTTCCTTTACACAAGTCATGTTGTGGTGTCTTCTACTTTCCTTAATACAAGATATTTTGTGGTTTCTTGGCTTTCCTTTACACGAGTCATGTTGTGGTGCCATGGCTTTCCTTTACACAAGTCATGTTGTGGTGCCTTGGCTTGCCTTTTCATGAGTCACGTTGTGGTGTCTTGGCTTTCCTTTACACTAGTCATGTTGTGGTGTCTTGGCTTTCCTTTACTCAAGTCATATTGTAGTGTTTTGGCTTTCCTTTACACAAGTCATGTTGTGGTGTCTTGGCTTTCCTTTACTCAAGTCATGTTGTGGTGTTTTAGCTTTCCTTTACACAAGTCATGTTGCGATGTCTTGGCTTTCCTTTACTCAAGTCATGTTGTGGTGTTTTGGCTTTCCTTTACACAAGTCTTGTTGTGGTGTCCTGGCTTTCCTTTACTCAAGTCATATTGTGGTGTTTTGGCTTTCCTTTACACAATCATGTTGTGGTGTCTTGCTCTTTCCATTCAAGATGTCAGAGAGAGTGAGAGAACAGAGTAAGGCTTAAGAATGTCTGTTTATTCTGTGTTCTGTAAACTCAAATCAGCACGGCCTTTCCTCTTCTATTGTGGTTAACGCTGACATTACCAATGATTTATCTGAACTTCGTCCACATTATAAGAAAGTCTCGTTTACCCAGAAAGCCTGTCTCTGTTTTGAATACAATCAAAGGTTCATATTCTGAACTTTTGACTAAAACAGTGCATGAAAATAAAGACAAATCAAAAATAGAGCTGAACCCAGAACTTCAATAAATAGTGAACATTGATAGCTAGGCGGATTACACATTTTGGCTCACACCCTACCTGTAAAAGAGTATGTATTCTTGTGAAATATATATATACCTGTTTTGCTACACTGTTTCTTTGCCCAGATGAACCTCAGTGGTCTGGGGTGCAGGCTTCAAACCTGTAGCTGTCTAGCGACAGCGTGGTTCAATTCCACCTTCTGGGCGAGGCAGCTTTTGTGATGGGCTGTCCATTGTCAGGGTAAATAATACATGTTTTTTTGTCAATTCTGTTCATGTTCACAACTTGTAGCAGACAATATTTGGTAACTACATTTTCAGCAGCCCTGCCGACACGTGTTTTCTTTTGTGTTTTCAAGGCCACGTCACCATTTGACCCCTTCCACGCTAATGACAAAGCCAGCTCGTCATGGGCGTTACCTGCGCTGCGCTCATGACGAGCTGGTTTGTCATGAATAATGGGATTTATGAACATTCAGCGCACAGCGGGAAAACCCGCTAGCACTGTAGTGGTTAAGTTCAAAGAGTAACCGAGAGAATTACTTGTTAAATAGTAGCCAGCGCTCTGAGGGGCGATTCATCTGGGCACCCCAGCAAGTCATGAAAGGAAGGGTATGCATTAAACACAGTGTAGATTGGAGAATCTGACATTAATAATCTGAGAGATTGGGAAGAGATAGTGTCCGATACTAATGAAATGAAGGCAGTGATGTTCATCAATGGAATGAGGGTATCACATTTGAAAATATCAAAGTAAATGGTCATCTATCTGCTCCCGTAGATGCCCCCGGTACTGAGGAAGGAGCACTGAAACCCATCCTCAGTCCACGGAGTAGGCTTTTTGTGGGCACTTTACTTCTTTGTTGCAGACTTTGCTCACAGATCTTGGAGTCTAACAGTCTTTCTGGGCACCAAAATTAAACAAATGAATAAATAAATACATGAATGCATATGTATAATGAAGCATGCAAAATGAGTTTGCCTCTAGGCTATCCCATTTTTGGGCCCAGATAATGGACCCTGAGGCACAACGACATAAAGCGATATCCTCAGGGTTATACCATTCCATCACACTTGGAAACTAGGATTAAAAAGTCCTTTTGTACAACAAAAAATCTAACATCCTCACCTCGTCTGGAGTGATCCAGCAGAGCAAAAAATATGTTGCAGCATAACCTGATTAATAGAGTGTTTTAAATCTTCTGACCGCCTCTGCCCTCCTCCACTGCTGGGGTGCCACCCTTTTCCCCTTTCCCCCCGAGTTCAATCAGAGGTCACAGAGCCCGGCTGTCACTGTATAGAGGCGCTCTGCTCAGCATCCTCAACCTTGTTCCCACATCAGCACGTGGCCTATTCCTAGTCCGTTGCACCTGCACCCCCCAGTTCACACCACTGCCGAGTGACTGACAGTTTTATCAGAGTAATCCAGGTCACCAAGAATGCAATGTTTAAGTCCCACACTTTTCATTTACAAAGCACTAGTGTTCGCAGGTGTCTTACTACAATTGAAGTGACTCGGAACTACAATTCCCAGAATGTATTAGGTTATTCAAATAAAATACAGGACAAGAGTGTTGCATGTTTGATACCATGAAATCACCAGGTAACTCTTCCTTACATAGCTGACCATTTACATAAAGTTCAGCCTATGGTCTCTGCAAGTAATTCTGCCTAGGGCGAGAAGGCTTCGAGAGGCACAGCCAAGAGGAACGGTTACCAGGAGGAACTACTACAAATCCTCCAAGAAAAGGCAAATACAGCAAACCTAAAACTGATGACTGATGTAGAAACGGGTATGTCAAGAAATGTTTAGATTTATTAATAAATACACCTACACCTCAGCTTCACTTGTCTTTACAATTAGCACATGTCGGGGTTGTGGTGTCTTGGACTTTCCTTTACAGAAGTCATGTTGTGGTGTCTTGGGCTTTTCTTTCCACAAGTCGTTTTGAGGTGTCTTGGAATTTCCTTTCCATGAGTCATGTTGTGGTGTCTTGGACTTTCCTTTCCATGAGTCATGTTGTGGTGTCTTGGCTTTCCTTTACACAAGTCACGTTGTGGTGTCTTCTACTTTCCTTTACTCAAGACATTTTGTGGTTTCTTAGCTTTCCTTTACACGAGTCATGTTGTGGTGCCTTGGCTTGCCTTTTCATGAGTCACGTTGTGGTGTCTTGGCTTTCCTTTACACTAGTCATGTTGTGGTGTCTTGACTTTCCTTTACACAAGTCATGTTGTGGTGTCTTAGCTTTCCTTTACACAAGTCATGTTGTCTTGAAATATCCTTTACACAAGTCATTTTATGGGGTCTTGATCTTTCCTTTACAGCATTCATGTTGTGTTGTCTTGGACTTTCCTTACCACAAGTCATGGTGTGGTGTCTTGGCCTTTCCTTTACACGAATCATGTTTTGTTGTCTTGGACTTTTCATTTACACGAGCCATGTTGTGGTGTCTTCAGCTTTCCATGAGTTATGTTGAGGTATCTTGGACTTTCCATGTACACAATTCATGTTGTGGTGGTGTCTTGGCTTTCCTTTACATGAGTCATGTTGTGTTGTCTTGATCTTCCTTTTACACAATTCATGTTGTGGTGTCTTGGCTTTCGTTTACACAATTCATGTTGTGGTGTCTTGGCTTTCTTTTACACAATTCATGTTGTGGTGCCTTGGGCTTTCCTTTACACAAGTCATGTTGCGATGTCTTGGCTTTCCTTTACTCAAGTCATGTTGTGGTGTTTTGGCTTTCCTTTACACAAGTCATGTTGTGGTGTCTTGGCTTTTTCTTTACTCAAGTCATATTGTGGTGTTTTGGCTTTCCTTTACACAATCATGTTGTGGTGTCTTGCTCTTTCCGTTCAAGGAGTCAGAGAGAGTGAGAGAACAGAGTAAGGCTTTAAGAATGTCTGTTTTTTCTGTGTTCTGTAAACTCAAATCAGCACGGCCTTTCCTCTTCTATTGTGGTTAACGCTGACATTACCAATGATTTATCTGAACTTTGTCCACATTATAAGAAAGTCTCGTTTACCCAGAAAGCCTGTCTCTGTTTTGCATACAATCAAAGGTTCATATTCTGAACTTTTGACTAAAACAGTGCATGAAAATAAAGACAAATCAAAAATAGAGCTGAGCCCAGAACTTCAATAAATAGTGGACATTGATATCTAGGCGGAATACACATTTTGGCTCACACCCTAACTGTAAAAGAGTATGTATTCTTGTGATATATATACCTCTTTTGCTACACTGTTTCTTTGCCTGGATGAACCTCAGTGGTCTGGGGTGCAGGCTTCAAACCTGTAGCTGTCTAACGACAGAGTGGTTCAATTCCACCTTCTGGGCGAGGCAGCTTTTGTGATGGGCTACCCCTTGTCAGGGTATCTAATACATGTGTTTTTGTCAATTCTGTTCATGTTCACAACTTGTAGCAGACAATATTTGGTAACTACATTTTAAGCAGCCCTGCCGACACGTGTTTTCTTCTGTGTTTTCAAGGCCACGTCACCATTTAAGATCAAAGAGTAACAGAGAGAATTACTTGTTAAATAGTAGCCAGCGCTCTGAGGGGGGAATCATCTGGGCACCCCAGCAAGTCATGAAAGGAAGGGTATGCATTAAACACAGTGTAGATTGGAGAATCTGACATTAACAATCTGAGAGATTGGGAAGAGATAGTGTCCGATACTAATGAAATGAAGGCAGTGATGTTCATCAATGGAATGAGGGTATCACATTTGACAATATCAAAGTAAATGGTCATCTATCTGCTCCCGTAGATGCCCCCGGTACTGAGGAAGGAACACTGAACCCCATCCTCAGTCCACGGAGTAGGCTTTTTGTGGGCACTTTACTTCTTTGTTGCAGACTTTGCTCACAGATCTTGGAGTCTCACAGTCTTTCTGTGCACCCAATATAAACAAATGAATAAATAAATACATGAATGCATATGTATATGAAGCATGCAAAATGAGTTTGCCTCTAGGCTATCCCATTTTTGGGGCCAGATAATGGACCCTGAGGCACAACGACATAAAACGATATCCTCAGGGTTATACCATTCCATCACATTTGGAAACTAGGATTAAAAAGTCCTTTTGTACAACATAAAATGTAACATCCTTACCTCGTCCTCTCATCTGGAGTGATCCAGCAGAGCAAAAAATATGTTGCAGCAGAACCTGATTAATAGAGTGTTTTAAATCTTCTGACCGTCTCTGCCCTCCTCCACTGCTGGGGTGCCCACCCTTTTCCACTTTCCCCCGAGTTCAATCAGAGGTCACAGAGCCCGGCTGTCACTGCATAGAGGCGCTCTGCTCAGCATCCTCAACCTTGTTCCCACATCAGCACGTGGCCTGTTCCTAGTCCGTTGAACCTGCACCCCCCAGTTCACACAACTGCCGAGTGACTGACAGTTTTATCAGAGTAATCTAGATCACCAAGAATGCAATGTTTAAGTCCCACACTTTTCATTTACAAAGCACTAGTGTTCGCAGGTGTCTTACTACAATTGAAGTGACTCGGAACTACAATTCCCAGAATGTATTAGGTTATTCAAATAAAATACAGGACAAGAGTGTTGCATGTTTGATACCATGAAATCACCAGGTAACTCTTCCTTACATAGCTGACCACTTACATAAAGGTCAGCCTATGGTCTCTGCAAGTAATTCTGCCTAGGGCGAGACGGCTTCGAGAGGCACAGCCAAGAGGAACGGTTACCAGGAGAAACTACTACAAATCCTCCAAGAAAAGGAAAATACAGCAAACCTAAAACTGATGACTGATGTAGAAATGGGTATGTAAAGAAACGTTTAGATTTATTAATAAATACACCTACACCTCAGCTTCACTTGTCTTTACAATTAGCACATGTCCGGGTTGTGGTGTCTTGGACTTTCCTTTACACATGTCATGTTGTGGTGTCTTGGGCTTTTCTTTCCAAAAGTCGTTTTGAGGTGTCTTAGAATTTCCTTTACACAAGACATTTTGTGGTGTCTTGGCTTTCCTTTACACGAGTCATGTTGTGGTGCTATGGCTTTCCTTTACACAAGTCATGTTGTGGTGCCTTGGCTTGCCTTTTCATGAGTCACGTTGTGGTGTCTTAGCTTTCCTTTCCATGAGTCATGTTGTGGTGTCTTGGCTTTCCTTTACACAAGTCATGTTGTGGTGTCTTCTACTTTCCTTTACACAAGACATTTTGTGGTGTCTTGGCTTTCCTTTACACGAGTCATGTTGTGGTGCTATGGCTTTCCTTTACACAAGTCATGTTGTGGTGCCTTGGCTTGCCTTTTCATGAGTCACGTTGTGGTGTCTTGGCTTTCCTTTACACTAGTCATGTTGTGGTGTCTTGACTTTCCTTTACACAAGTCATGTTGAGGTGTCTTGGCTTTCCTTTACACAAGTCATGTTGTGTTGTCTTGAACTATCCTTTACACAAGTCATGTTATGGGGTCTTGGTCTTTCCTTTACAGCATTCATATTGTGTTGTCTTGGGCTTTCCTTACCACAAGTCATGGTGTGGTGTCTTGGCCTTTCCTTTACACGTGTCATGTTTTGTTGTCTTGGTCTTTTCATTTACACAAGCCATGTTGTGGTGTCTTCAGCTTTCCATGAGTTATGCTGTGGTATCTTGGACTTTCCTTTACACAATTCATGTTGTGGTGGCTTGGCTTTCCTTTACATGAGTCATGTTGTGTTTTCTTGATCTTCCTTTTACACAATTCATGTTGTGGTGTCTTGGCTTTCGTTTACACAATTCATGTTGTGGTGCCTTGGCTTTCTTTTACACGATTCATGTTGTGGTGCCTTGGGCTTTCCTGTACACAAGTCATGTTGCGATGTCTTGGCTTTCCTTTACTCAAGTCATGTTGTGGTGTTTTGGCTTTCCTTTACACAAGTCATATTGTGGTGTCTTGGCTTTCCTTTACTCAAGTCATGTTGTAGTGTTTTGGCTTTCCTTTACACAAGTCATGTTGTGGTGTCTTGGCTTTCCTTTACAAAAGTCATGTTATGGGGTCTTGATCCTTCCTTTACAGCATTCATGTTGTGTTGTCTTGGACTTTCCTTACGACAAGTCATGGTGTGGTGTCTTGGCCTTTCCTTTACACGAGTCATGTTTTGTTGTCTTGGACTTTTCATTTACACGAGCCATGTTGTGCTGTCTTGGCTTTCCTTTACATGAGTCATGTTGTGGTGTCTTGGCTTTCTTTTACACAATTCATGTTGTGGTGCCTTGGGCTTTCCTTTACACAAGTCATATTGCGATGTCTTGGCTTTCCTTTACTCAAGTCATGTTGTGGTGTCTTGGCTTTCGTTTACACAATTTATGTTGTGGTGTCTTGGCTTTCTTTTACACAATTCATGTTGTGGTGTCTTGGCTTTCGTTTACACAATTCATGTTGTGGTGTCTTGGCTTTCTTTTACACAATTCATGTTGTGGTGCCTTGGGCTTTCCTTTACACAAGTCATATTGCGATGTCTTGGCTTTCCTTTACTCAAGTCATGTTGTGGTGTCTTGGCTTGCGTTTACACAATTTATGTTGTGGTGTCTTGGCTTTCTTTTACACAATTCATGTTGTGGTGCCTTGGGCTTTCCTTTACACAAGTGATGTTGCGAAGTCTTGGCTTTCCTTTACTCAAGTCATGTTGTGGCGTTTTGGCTTTCCTTTACACAAGTCATGTTGTGGTGTCTTGGCTTTCCTTTACTCAAGTCATGTTGTAGTGTTTTGGCTTTCCTTTACACAAGTCATGTTGTGGTGTCTTGGCTTTCTTATACTCAAGTCATGTTGTGGTGTCTTGGCTGTCCGTTACTCAAGTCATATTGTGGTGTTTTGGCTTTCCTTTACACAATCATGTTGTGGTGTCTTGCTCTTTCCGTTCAAGGAGTCAGATAGAGAGAGAGAACAGAGTAAGGCTTTAAGAATGTCTGTTTTTTCAGTGTTCTGTAAACTCAAATCAGCACGGCCTTTCCTCTTCTATTGTTGTTAACGCTGACATTAGCAATGATTTATCTGAACTTTGTCCACATTATAAGAAAGTCTGGCAGCAAGTCTCGTTTACCCAGAAAGCCTGTCTCTGTTTTGCATACAATCAAAGGTTCATATTCTGAACTTTTGACTAAAACAGTGCGTGAAAATAAAGACAAATCAAAAATAGAGCTGAGCCCAGAACTTCAATAAATAGTGGACATTGATAGCTAGGCGGATTACACATTTTGGCTCACACCCTACCTGTAAAAGAGTATGTATTCTTGTGATATATATACCTGTTTTGCTACACTGTTTCTTTGCCCGGATGAACCTTAGTGGTCTGGGGTGCAGGCTTCAAACCTGTAGCTGTCTAGCGACAGAGTGGTTCAATTGCACCTTCTGGGCGAGGCAGCTTTTGTGATGGGCTGCCCATTATCAGGGTAACTAATACATGTATTTTTGTCAATTCTGTTCATGTTTACAACTTGTAGCAGACAATATTTGGTAACTACATTTTCAGCAGCCCTCCCGACACGTGTTTTCTTCTGTGTTTTCAAGGCCACGTCACCATTTAAGATCAAAGAGTAACCAAGAGAATTACTTGTTAAATAGTAGCCAGCGCTCTGAGGGGCGATTCATCTGGGCACCCCAGCAAGTCATGAAATGAAGGGTATGCATTAAACACAGTGTAGATTGGAGAATCTGACATTAATACTCTGAGAGATTGGGAAGAGATAGTGTCCGATACTAATGAAATGAAGGCAGTGATGTTCATCAATGGAATGAGGGTATCACATTTGACAATATCAAAGTAAATGGTCATCTATCTGCTCCCGTAGATGCCCCCGGTACTGAGGAAGGACCACTGAACCCCATCCTCAGTCCACAGAGTAGGCTTTTTGTGGGCACTTTACTTCTTTGTTGCAGACTTTGCTCACAGATCTTGGAGTCTCACAGTCTTTCTGTGCACCCAATATAAACAAATGAATAAATAAATACATGAATGCATATGTATAATGAAGCATGCAAAATGAGCTTGCCTCTAGGCTATCCATTTTTGGGGCCAGATAATGGACCCTGAGGCACAATGACATAAAGCGATATCCTCAGGGTTATACCATTCCATCACATTTGGAAAGTAGGATTAAAAAGCCTTTTGTACAACAAACAATCTAACATCCTTACCTCGTCCTCTCATCTGGAGTGATCCAGCAGAGCAAAAAATATGTTGCAGCATAACCTGATTAATAGAGTGTTTTAAATGTTCTGACCGCCTCTGCCCTCCTCCACTGCTGGGGTGCCACCCCTTTCCCCTTTCCCTCCGAGTTCAATCAGAGGTCACAGAGCCCGGCTGTCACTGCATAGAGGCGCTCTGCTCAGCATCCTCAACCTTGTTCCCACATCAGCACGTGGCCTGTTCCTAGTCCGTTGCACCTGCACCCCCCAGTTCACACCACTGCCGAGTGACTGACAGTTTTATCAGAGTAATCCAGGTCACCAAGAATGCAATGTTTAAGTCCCACATTTTTCATTTACAAAGCACTAGTGTTCGCAGTTGTCTTACTACAATTGAAGTGACTCGGAACTACAATTCCCAGAATGTATTAGGTTATTCAAATAAAATACAGGACAAGAGTGTTGCATGTTTGATACCATGAAATCACCAGGTAACTCTTCCTTACATAGCTGACCATTTACATAAAGGTCAGCCTATGGTCTCTGCAAGTAATTCTGCCTAGGGCGAGAAGGCTTTGAGAGGCACAGCCAAGAGGAACGGTTACCAGGAGGAACTACTACAAATCCTCCAAGAAAAGGCAAATACAGCAAACCTAAAACTGATGACTGATGTAGAAACGGGTATGTCAAGAAACGTTTAGATTTATTAATAAATACACCTACACCTCAGCTTCACTTGTCTTTACAATTAGCACATGTCGGGGTTGTGGTGTCTTGGACTTTCCTTTACACAAGTCATGTTGTGGTGTCTTGGGCTTTTCTTTCCACAAGTCGTTTTGAGGTGTCTTAGAATTTCCTTTCCATGAGTCATGTTGTGGTGTCTTGGACTTTCCTTTCCATGAGTCATGTTGTGGTGTCTTGGCTTTCCTTTACACAAGTCATGTTGTGGTGTCTTCTACTTTCCTTTACACAAGACATTTTGTGGTGTCTTGGCTTTCCTTTACACGAGTTATGTTGTGGTGCCATGGCTTTCCTTTACACAAGTCATGTTGTGGTGCCTTGGCTTGCCTTTTCATGAGTCACGTTGTGGTGTCTTTGCTTTCCTTTACACTAGTCATGTTGTGGTGTCTTGACTTTCCTTTACACAAGTCATGTTGTGGTGTCTTGGCTTTCCTTTACACAAGTCATGTTGTGTTGTCTTGAACTATCCTTTA
Organism: Lissotriton helveticus; assembly: GCF_964261635.1. Lineage (NCBI taxonomy): Eukaryota > Metazoa > Chordata > Amphibia > Caudata > Salamandridae > Lissotriton > Lissotriton helveticus. The sequence continues at coordinate 1,921,876,278 of NC_136065.1, forward strand.
CACAAGTCATGTTATGGGGTCTTGGTGTAGTGTAGTTCCTTTTATCCCAATAGGCTCTGCGCATTGGAATAATATCTTCAATAGTATAGACGTAGGACAGAGGTTAACTAGCTCTTCTACTGACGATATTAGACTTAAGTTTTGTGTGCCAGCTAGCTCAGAGTTCACTAGAAACTTTCTCGAATAGGCAAGGAGGAGTTTAACCTCCCTGGATAGACAAGAAGGGATTTAGTTTCTGACAACCATAGAACATGACAACTTTGATCTCCCTAATCAAGAGTATATCTCTAGAGTCGTGTGAAAACAAAAGACAGTTATTTTACTCAGTTAGTACGTGCATACTTAGTTTCACCAGATTGTAGAGAAAAGGAGAGACGGCGTGTTCAATAAAAAGGTGTTATTTATTGATCCATCTCTTTTCTCATACAAGAGAAATGAATCGCTACAATTACAATACTTAAGGTTAAGTAAAGTGCATACAGTAAAAGCAGGATTATAAAATAATACTGTAAAAGCATTGATATGGTTTCTTAGCCATATGATACTTTAAAATGGATAAAAGATATACATACATATATACATTGACTAATCGTACTCAACTGGTGCTTCTAACTACGCCTACCCCGGTGTACCTGACCTAAGCCTAATACATGGGAGGGAGTAAGTAAGTAGCAGTTTAAGTTAAGTTTGTTTTGCCAAGAATCTGACTCAAGAATTCTCTGTAAGGGGTTAGTCAGTTCAGTACCTGGGATTTAGAAGGCAGGAGGGCTGGTATCTCGTTCTCAGGACTCGGTATCCCAGTTACCCGCGAGGGCAAGCTGGAAACGCTGGAGGCTGGATTCCTCGGCAAGAGGAAAGGCAGCGTCTTCCTCAGCGCGTCAAAAAGGGAGGGGCAGCGTCCGTGGGCTCTCACATCAGCTGGGCTCTCCGGCAAGTAGTCGCTGCTCCAGGCTCATCACCACCGTGTGTTTGCTTAGGGCAGCGTCGGTATATTTATACCTGAAAGGTGCCGAGTTTGACGTCAGGATGGACATATGACGTCAGTAAGGATGACATTAAGAACTGTTCGTTCTTACATTCTTTACAGGAGTTCTCGAACGAAATCAAAACAATGGCAGCGGGGGATTTCCCAGGTCTGCTGGAGGCTTGGTTTGTTTATAGAACTCGGTGTGCTTTCTAGGGGGCTGGATGAATAGTGCTTGCCTAATGTGACAGCATGCGCTATGACTTAATATGAAAACGGGTTTCTGTGCCGTTGTATGGACATTAGTGAACAATAACCGGACAAGGGTCAGAAATAGGAGTATCGATACAGGTCCCTAGATAAACATACTACATTGGTCTTTCCTTTACAGCATTCATGTTGTGTTGTCTTGGACTTTCCTTACCACAAGTCATGGTGTGGTGTCTTGGCCTTTCCTTTACACGAGTCATGTTTTGTTGTCTTGGACTTTTCATTTACACGAGCCATGTTGTGGTGTCTTTGGCTTTCATTTACTCAAGTCATATTGTGGTGTTTTGACTTTCCTTTACACAATCATGTTATGGTGTCTTGCTCTTTCCGTTCAAGGAGTCAGAGAGAGAGAGAGAACAGAGTAAGGCATTAAGAATGTCTGTTTATTCTGTGTTCTGTAAACTCAAATCAGCACGGCCTTTCCTCTTCTATTGTTGTTAACGCTGACATTAGCAATGATTTATCTGAACTTTGTCCACATTATAAGAAAGCCTGGCAGCAAGGCTCGTTTACCCAGAAAGCATGTCTCGGTTTTGCATACAATCAAAGGTTCATATTCTGAACTTTTGACTAAAACAGTGCATGAAAATAAAGACAAATCAAAAATAGAGCTGAGCCCAGAACTTCAATAAATAGTGGACATTGATAGCTAGGCGGATTACACATTTTGGCTCACACCCTACCTGTAAAAGAGTATGTATTCTTGTGATATATATACATGTTTTGCTACACTGTTTCTATGCCCGGATGAACCTTAGTGGTCTGGGGTGCAGGCTTCAAACCTGTAGCTGTCTAGCGACAAAGTGGTTCAATTGCACCTTCTAGGCGAGGCAGCTTTTGTGATGGGCTGCCCATTATCAGGGTAACTAATACATGTTTTTTTGTCAATTCTGTTAATGTTCACAACTTGTAGCAGACAATATTTGGTAACTACATTTTCAGCAGCCCTGCCCACACGTGTTTTCTTCTGTGTTTTCAAGGCCACGTCACCATTTAAGATCAAAGAGTAACCAAGAGAATTACTTGTTAAATAGTAGCCAGCGCTCTGAGGGGCGATTCATCTGGGCACCCCAGCAAGTCATGAAAGGAAGGGTATGCATTAAACACAGTGTAGATTGGAGAATCTGACATTAATACTCTGAGAGATTGGGAAGAGATAGTGTCCGATACTAATGAAATGAAGGGAGTGATGTTCATCAATGGAATGAGGGTATCACATTTGACAATATCAAAGTAAATGGTCATCTATCTGCTCCCGTAGATGCCCCCGGTACTGAGGAAGGACCACTGAACCCCATCCTCAGTCCACAGAGTAGGCTTTTTGTGGGCACTTTACTTCTTTGTTGCAGACTTTGCTCACAGATCTTGGAGTCTCACAGTCTTTCTGTGCACCCAATATAAACAAATGAATAAATAAATACATGAATGCATATGTATAATGAAGCATGCAAAATGAGCTTGCCTCTAGGCTATCCATTTTTGGGGCCAGATAATGGACCCTGAGGCACAACGACATAAAGCGATATCCTCAGGGTTATACCATTCCATCACATTTGGAAAGTAGGATTAAAAAGCCTTTTGTACAACAAACAATCTAACATCCTTACCTCGTCCTCTCATCTGGAGTGATCCAGAAGAGCAAAAAATATGTTGCAGCATAACCTGGTTAATAGAGTGTTTTAAATCTTCTGACTGCCTCTACCCTCCTCCACTGCTGGGGTGCCACCCTTTTCCCCTTTCCCCCCGAGTTCAATCAGAGGTCACAGAGCCCGGCTGTCACTGCATAGAGGCGCTCTGCTCAGCATCCTCAACCTTGTTCCCACATCAGCACGTGGCCTGTTCCTAGTCCGTTGCACCTGCTTCCCCCAGTTCACACCACTGCCGAGTGACTGACAGTTTTATCAGAGTAATCCAGGTCACCAAGAATGCAATGTTTAAGTCCCACACTTTTCATTTACAAAGCACTAGTGTTCGCAGGTGTCTTACTACAATTGAAGTGACTCGGAACTACAATTCCCAGAATGTATTAGGTTATTCAAATAAAATACAGGACAAGAGTGTTGCATTTTTGATACCATGAAATCCCCAGGTAACTCTTCCTTACATAGCTGACCATTTACATAAAGGTCAGCCTATGGTCTCTGCAAGTAATTCTGCCTAGGGCGAGAAGGCTTCGAGAGGCACAGCCAAGAGGAACGGTTACCAGGAGGAACTACTACAAATTCCCCAAGAAAAGGCAAATACAGCAAACCTAAAACTGATGACTGATGTAGAAACTGGTATGTCAAGAAACGTTTAGATTTATTAATAAATACACCTACACCTCAGCTTCACTTGTCTTTACAATTAGCACATGTCGGGGTTGTGGTGTCTTGGACTTTCCTTTACACAAGTCATGTTGTGGTGTCTTGGGCTTTTCTTTCCACAAGTCGTTTTGAGGTGTCTTGGAATTTCCTTTACATGAGTCATGTTGTGGTGTCTTGGACTTTCCTTTCCATGAGTCATGTTGTGGTGCCTTGGCTTTCCTTTACACAAGTAATGTTGTGGTTTCTTCTACTTTCCTTTACACAAGACATTTTGTGGTTTCTTGGCTTTCCTTTACACGAGTCATGTTGTGGTGCCTTGCCTTGCCTTTTCATGAGTCACGTTGTGGCGTCTTGGCTTTCCTTTACACTAGTCATGTTGTGGTGTCTTGACTTTCCATTACACAAGTCATGTTGTGGTGTCTTGGCTTTCCTTTACACAAGTCATGTTGTCTTGTCTTGAAATATCCTTTACACAAGTCATGTTATGGGGTCTTGATCTTTCCTTTACAGCATTCATGTTGTGTTGTCTTGGACTTTCCTTACCACAAGTCATGGTGTGGTGTCTTGGCCTTTCCTTTACACAAGTCATGTTTTGTTGTCTTGGACTTTTCATTTACACGAGCCATGTTGTGGTGTCTTCAGCTTTCCATGAGTTATGTTGTGGTATCTTGGACTTTCCTTTACACACTTCATGTTGTGGTGTCTTGGCTTTCCTTTACATGAGTCATGTTGTGTTTTCTTGATCTTCCTTTTACACAATTCATGTTGTGGTGTCTTAGCTTTCGTTTACACAATTCATGTTGTGGTGTCTTGGCTTTCTTTTACACAATTCATGTTGTGGTGCCTTGGGCTTTCCTTTACACAAGTCATGTTGCGATGTCTTGGCTTTCCTTTACTCAAATCATGTTGTGGTGTTTTGGCTTTCCTTTACACAAGTCATGTAGTGGTGTCTTGGCTTTCCTTTACTCAAGTCATATTGTAGTGTTTTGGCTTTCCTTTACACAAGTCATGTTGTGGTGTCTTGGCTTTCCTTTACTCAAGTCATGTTGTGGTGTTTTGGCTTTCCTTTACACAAGTCATGTTGCGATGTCTTGGCTTTCCTTTACTCAAGTCATGTTGTGGTGTTTTGGCTTTCCTTTACACAAGTGATGTTGTGGTGTCTTGGCTTTCCTTTACTCAAGTCATATTGTGGTGTTTTGGCTTTCCTTTACACAATCATGTTGTGGTGTCTTGCTCTTTCCGTTCAAGGAGTCAGAGAGAATGAGAGAACAGAGTAAGGCTTTAAGAATGTCTGTTTATTCTGTGTTCTGTAAACTCAAATCAGCACGGCCTTTCCTCTTCTATTGTTGTTAACGCTGACATTAGCAATGATTTATCTGAACTTTGTCCACATTATAAGAAAGTCTTGCTTACCCAGAAAGCCTGTCTTTGTTTTGCATATAATCAAAGGTTCATATTCTGAACTTTTGACTAAAACAGTGCATGAAAATAAAGACAAATCAAAAATAGAGCTGAGCCCAGAACTTCAATAAATAGTGGACATTGATAGCTAGGCGGATTACACATTTTGGCTCAAACCCTACCTGTAAAAGAGTATGTATTCTTGTGATATATATACCTGTTTTGCTACACTATTTCTTTTCATGGATGAACCTCAGTGGTCTGGGGTGCAGGCTTCAAACCTGTAGCTGTCTAGCGACAGAGTGGTTCAATTCCACCTTCTGGGCGAGGCAGCTTTTGTGATGGGCTGCCCATTGTCAGGGTAACTAATACATGTTTTTGTCAATTCTGTTTATGTTCACAACTTGTAGCAGACAATATTTGGTAACTACATTTTCTGCAGCCCTGCCGACACGTGTTTTCTTCTGTGCTTTCAAGGCCACGTCACCATTTAAGATCAAAGAGTAACCGAGAGAATTACTTGTTAAATAGTAGCCAGCGCTCTGAGGGGCGAATCATCTGGGCACCACAGCAAGTCATGAAAGGAAGGGTATGCATTAAACACAGTGTAGATTGGAGAATCTGACATTAAGAATCTGAGAGATTGGGAAGAGATAGTGTCCGATACTAATGAAATGAAGGCAGTGATGTTCATCAATGGAATGAGGGTATCACATTTGACAATATCAAAGTAAATGGTCATCTATCTGCTCCCGTAGATGCCCCCGGTACTGAGGAAGGACCACTGAACCCCATCCTCAGTCCACGGAGTAGGCTTTTTGTGAGCACTTTACTTCTTTGTTGCAGACTTTGCTCACAGATCTTGGAGTCTCACAGTCTTTCTGTGCACCCAATATAAACAAATGAATAAATAAATACATGAATGCATATGTATAATGAAGCATGCAAAATTAGTTTGCCTCTAGGCTATCCATTTTTGGGGCCAGATAATGGACCCTGAGGCACAACGACATAGAGCGATATCCTCAGGGTTATACCATTCCATCACATTTGGAAACTAGGATTAAAAAGTCCTTTTGTACAACAAAAAGTCTAACATCCTTACCTCGTCCTCTCATCTGGAGTGATCCAGCAGAGCAAAAAATATGTTGCAGCATAACCTGATTAATAGAGTGTTTTAAATCTTCTGACCGCCTCTGCCCTCCTCCACTGCTGGGGTGCCACCCTTTTCCCCTTTCCCCCGAGTTCAATCAGAGGTCACAGAGCCCGGCTGTCACTGCATAGAGGCGCTCTGCTCAGCATCCTCAACCTTGTTCCCACATCAGCACGTGGCCTGTTCCTAGTCCGTTGCACCTGCACCCCCCAGTTCACACCACTGCCGAGTGACTGACAGTTTTATCAGAGTAATCCAGGTCACCAAGAATGCAATGTTTAAGTCCCACACTTTTCATTTACAAAGCACTAGTGTTCGCAGGTGTCTTACTACAATTGAAGTGACTCTGCAAGTAATTCTGCCTAGGGCGAGAAGGCTTCGAGAGGCACAGCCAAGAGGAACGGTTACCAGGAGGAACTACTACAAATCCTCCAAGAAAAGGCAAATACAGCAAACCTAAAACTGATGACTGATGTAGAAACGGGTATGTCAAGAAACGTTTAGATTTATTAATAAATACACCTACACCTCAGCTTCACTTGTCTTTACAATTAGCACATGTCGGGGTTGTGGTGTCTTGGACTTTCCTTTGCACAAGTCATGTTGTGGTGTCTTGGGTTTTTCTTTCCACAAGTCGTTTTGAGGTGTCTTGGAATTTCCTTTCCATGAGTCATGTTGTGGTGTCTTGGACTTTCCTTTCCATGAGTCATGTTGTTGTGTCTTGGCTTTCCTTTACACAAGTCATGTTGTGGTGTCTTCTACTTTCCTTTACACAAGACATTTTGTGGTTTGTTGGCTTTCCTTTACACGAGTCATGTTGCGGTGCCATGGCTTTCCTTTACACAAGTCATGTTGTGGTGCCTTGCCTTGCCTTTTCACAAGTCATGTTGTCTTGTCTTGAAATATCCTTTACACTAGTCATGTTATGGGGTCTTGATCTTTCCTTTACAGCATTCATGTTGTGTTGTCTTGGACTTTCCTTACCACAAGTCATGGTGTGGTGTCTTGGCCTTTCCTTTACACGAGTCATGTTTTGTTGTCTTGGACTTTTCATTTACACGAGCCATGTTGTGGTGTCTTCAGCTTTCCATGAGTTATGTTGTGGTATCTTGGACTTTCCTTTACACACTTCATGTTGTGGTGTCTTGGCTTTCCTTTACATGAGTCATGTTGTGGTGTCTTGGCTTTCTTTTACACAATTCATGTTGTGGTGCCTTGGGCTTTCCTTTACACAAGTCATAATAATAATAATAATAATCTTTATTTGGATATAAAAATAACATCCTTAAAAGAAACACCAGCAACGATACACAATGTAAAAAGAGAAAACTAAAAACTAGCAACACGTAAGCAACGACGGGTGAGTACAGGTCAGAGACATTATACAACTCCCCATTGTAAACAATCCAGATAGTATTAAACTAACTTTAATAGGGAAGAAAGTTGCGGTACCAGTAATTGGCAATAATGGACTTGTGAACCAAACAACTGTTAGCAAATAGTTACAGATATTAAAAGTAAATACGAACAAAAATAGCAGCAACAGTTCAATAGCAACGGGTTGTAAGAAAATGCAAAGATAAAAAGAGTTTTTAACAGTTTAAAAATCTTGCAATTTTATTTAAGTTGTTGTCGACAGGAGGCGATATACAAGGCGAATGTAGGATGTGAGGCCTATGTTTAAAGCTGTGTTTTCTAGGCTTAGGGCCGCAATAATTGCTTGTCTGCAAGACCGAATTCCCAGTCTGTTCCACTCCGCTTTCAATTTGAGTCCGCGCAGTGACATAAATGCTGGGCAGAGACAGATCACATGCTCCATTGTTTCAACCGTTCTTCCGCACCCTCTGCACCATAGTACATCAGACATGCGGCGCCAGCCTGGCAGATCTTTTAGAAATTGCCAGTCACCGAGTCTGATGGCCATGAAACTAAGTTTTAGGTGCAGAGAATACGTGCATGACAGATAGGATGCGGGAGCTATACACCCGTACGAGTTCATAATAGCCCAGGCGTGTCTACGTTTGGCAAGGAGGTTTTTATCAGTAATGAGAGAACTCATTCTAACACATTTCTTGACGGTGCTTTTAAATACTGACACGCTGGGGTTGAGGTCCCATAGGTCGCCCCCAGAGAGTTCTAGGATGGAATCTTTAAAAAGGCGACCATACGAGCCCCCTGGGTTTTTCTCGATGATGTCTAGCCGAACTAGTGACTCCAGTGTGCCTACGTCTGCTTGTCTCAGTTTATGGCAAAAATTTTAAAACGTGCCAGTGCTAGAGACTTCGTAGTTTAATAAGCCAAGTTCTAGCCTAATCTGAGCAGCAGAGGCACTTTTGGGCAAGCGGAGGACCTTTTTATAGATTTTGGTGACATGTTGGTTTAAAATCTTGTTTAGTTTACCCTTAAAAGTCTCAATGCCATATGCCAGTGTCGGGCCAATTTTTGCTCTCATTGCCTCAAGTAAAGGTGTTGGGCTTGGGCCGGCCAGCTTTTTTGAGAGCTTTGAGAGGGTCACCTGTAGGGTCACAGCTTTAACTGATATCTCCTTACGTTGTTTAGCAAGGTTGCCCCTTGAGTCAAGGTTAACCCCTAGGTGTTTATATGTGCTTCCTACTGCAATACTCATGTTGTTGTACATCCATCCTCCCCCTGCTTTTCTTTTTTTACCGAAGGTAACCACTTGTGTTTTCTTTAGGTTAACCTCTAGTTGATTTACAGTGGTGTAATTGTATAATTTAGCTAGGAGCCTTTGTAACCCCACTCGTGTGATACTAAAAAGCACTAGATCATCAGCGTAGAGCAAGTTGCTTATGGGAACTCCACCCATCTTTGGTGGGTGACTGTTGGTTTCTTCTAAGGCTGTCGGCAAATCAGCTATAAACAGATTAAAGAGAAGCGGGGCCAACACACAACCCTGCTTGACACCCCTGGTTGTCATGATTTTCCGGGAGAGATGTGTGCGGGACCCCAGCTTCACCTGAACCCATGTATCTGAGTGTAACTGAATATTTGCCTCCAGGAGTTTTCGTGGGATTCCCCATTTCTTTAACTTTTCCCATAATGCTGCCCTGGGGACCCGGTCGAAGGCGGCTTTAAAATCAACGAAACAACAAAAAACCGCCCTGGATGTGGCGCAAACTTTGTCAACAATTATGGCCAATGTTAATAAGTTGGTCATCGTCCCGGATTTAGCAGTAAAGCCTGTTTGAGTCATTGGGATCAAGTTGTTCACGTCCACCCATGCTCTCAACTCATTCAGGAGAATGCCGGCGTAGTGCTTGGCCTCAATGTCCAAGAGAGCAATTAGTCTATAGTTATTTGGGGATGAATGGGATCCTGATTTATAAATTGGGTGGATTATTGCCCCATGCCAGGAGTCCGGTATAATTGAGGTTCTGAGGGAGTAGTTAAAAAGGTTGGTTAAATGACCCGACCAAAATGGTACATTTGATTTAAATAAATTCTGTGGAAGGCCATTGGGGCCCGGGGCTCCGTCGATATTGCTTTCAACAATGCTGTAGTGACTCTTTCTTGGGTGATCTGGAGGTCATCGGAGCATGGGTCCAAGCAACCAGTGGACCCACTCCAGCTGTTGCTTGTACCTGTTTGCTTCAGCCTGAGAGCACGTGTTTGTAAGCGCTGTTCCTTCTGGGGACTTAAAGTGCTCTCCCAAAAAAGTAAACCAACTGGCTTCTTGAATGTTAGCTGACCCAAAGCTGCACTTGCTGGAGTTTTGACGATTAATTAAGGCCCAGAATTTTCTAGCGTTGCAGTTTTTGCTTTCCCATAGTAATTTGCACCAGAATTCATTTTCTTGAAGTTGCTTTTCTTTCTGTACTGCCTGCCTGAACAGTTTTTGTGCAGATTTATACACCTTAAGGTGCTCGACATCTCCCGGAGATTTCATTAGAGACCGCAGGGCGCTGTTCCTAGATGTCTTTAGCGCCCTTGTTTCTCGTGAGATTGAATGCTGGCGACTAGCCGAGTCCATCTGATAGTGGTGTTTGATTGGGAAAAGGGATATCAGTTGTGCGCAGAGCGTCGACCATGCCGCGGCTGAAGAAAACCCCGGGTCAGAACAGTCTGAAATAAAAGCCTGGCTTGCCTCCTTGATGAGGGGTATTATGTCGTCGCTCCATCTTAGGCGTTTCAAATTGTCACAGTGCATTCCTGTGAATGAGTTTGGAGCGGTTTTGTGGAACTCTGGATTTATTTTAAGGATTACGGACTGAGGTCGATGATCGCTTTCAGTTCGCGGGTGGATGCTAAAGTTGCCCAGATGTTTCAGCAAAGCCGAGTTGCAGATGGTATAATCTAAATACGAGTGCTTGCGGCCGTTCGTCCAAGGCCAATTTGGAGGAGTGTAATTTTTGGATCTTCCATTTATTACCAGAAATCCTGCGCTGTGGAGTTGCAGCACGCAGAGTTCTCCCAGACCCAGTAGCCTTGGTTTGGTGGTTTAGACTGTTCTTTTACCTCTGCAAATGAAAATGGGGTTAGCCCTTCGCGATCTTCTGTATTACCTTGAAATAGATTGGTGTTGAAGTCCCCTGTGATTATACAGTCCGCGTGAGGTTGATCCGCAGCCAGGGCCCGCACAATTTTCATTAGACGGGTTAGATGGCTCTTTTTTGTGCGGGTACTGGGATTGATGTAGATGTTAAGCAACAGGAGTGGGCGATGTTTACTCCACGAATAGATTTTGACACTCAGTAGCCAGTCTTCGTCGAAATTTAAAGACACAATCGGGCCTTTTAGATTTTCGGAGACATAGATCGACAGGCCCCCTTTGGGATGGCCAAAAAGGCGGTCTCTAATTGCTGGTTTCCAAAATTCAATGAAGCCTGTAACTGGAGTGTTTTGGGTGGCCCATGTTTCTTGAAGTGCTATTACTGTGTGCCCAAATATAAAGGAGTGTGTGTCCAAATTGGTGTTTTTGTTGTGGAAACCACTGATGTTCCATGAGCACAAAGTAAATGAGGAATCCCGGCCCGAAATTGGGGGCTTTACGAGTAACACAGCTCGGGATGTCGGGAGGACCGAGGTCTTACAATTTGAATTTAAAGGGATAGATTCTCGGGGTCAAGCCATTTTGTTGCAAGACAGGGCTGCTAGAAGCCACCCCCAGTCTTTCGTTTTGCCCAGGTTGAAGATTATGTTCAAGGGAATTGGGTTCCCCTCCGTTGTCCCCAGGGGGTTTCTTAAAATAGAGTAAGGCCTAGGTTTGGCTCCTGGTTCTATAGTTTCGGCTTTTTTCAGGGTGTCCTGGTGTTTAAGCAGCTGCAAAGGATAACCTGGGGTGTTATGGGGGTAGATTTTAATGCCCCACTCCCGAAAAATTGCACTATTTTCAGTGAATGCTCGTGCCCAGGTTTCTGATTTAAGTGACACCAGGGTTACCTCAGAGGGTTGATTACCTCGTGGTGGCAAGAATTCAATAGACTCAATGTCTTCTGTTGTAAACGCCTCAAAGCCCGGAACTCCGTTCGCTAGTTTTATTATATTTGACCTGTTAAGGGTGTCATGTCGACCCTTTGAGATGTATTCTGGGGCGAAGAGTATTTTAGCACCCTGTGTGTTGCCTTTGACCCCCTTACTGCTAGGGCTTGTATTGGGGTGAAGAGTTTTTACTGTTGGACAACCCGTGTCTGGGCCCAGTCGAGACTGAAGAGAATTTAGTAAGCCTCTACCCAATGTCTGGTTGTTTAAGGATGGAGTTGATTTGTTGTTATGGGCTTCTGTTACAGTGCTGGGCCCAATGATTGAGTTTGCCTCGATTAATTTATTGTTGTGGATTACTTTTACGAAACTGGGACTAATAGTTAAGTTAGCCTGCTGAGGTAAACTAGAAGTAGGGGCAGATTGAAATTGTGTTGTCATGGCTTTAGCCATTGATTGAGTTGGGTCACTGGAGTTGGCTATTAGTGGATCGGTGGGGGGTTGAGACTCAGTTACTGCTGCGATTACAGATGTGGTGGTGCAATCCTGTCTACTGCCCAAAGTTTGTTGGCAGACACTCGGGTTTGAATCGTCCTTAAGTATGCTTTTACTGGAAATTGATGCCCTGGGAGTTAATTGAGGGACGCTTTGGGCTTTTTTATTACTAGCGTTTACAAATAACGGGAATAATTTGGGGAGATCATTTGTTTGATTTAATCTTAGTCTGTTTCTCTGTTTGCGCTGGCGTTTGCGCTCCCTCTTGCTAATATGGAGGGGTGGGGCAGAGAGTGTGTCCAGTGTGGAGATAGTGGCAGGGATGGCAAACGCTGCTGCCCTATTGGCGCTAATGGGTTCCGGGTCCCCATTTGGTGGATCAGTACTTGTGGCCGAGGTCGCGGGCAGCACTGCCATGGAGAGTGAGCCCATGGAGCTATCAGGGACCTCTCGATGGACAGTTGCCACAGGTTCTGCCACCCCACTTGACTGTGGTACAGCCATTAGGCGTGCGGAGGGTTGAGCGGTTCGGAGGTCATAGTTGAGGAATTTTGTTTTGGCTTGAGAAAAGTTTCAGATTGGTTGCCTCCCTTCAATTGCTTAACCTCGCTTATAACGGTGGATAAGAAGGACGGAAGCGAGGATAGCGAATCGATAATAGGCGAGCAGCAGCAGACCGATTGGACTAATTTGGAAGATGATTGGGCTCCTATAATTAGATTGTTTAATTTGTCCAATTTATTATCGATCCCTGCTGTGAACAGTGCTAAAGTGTTCAGCAGGTCAACCTGGATGTCCAGTTTGTCCGAGTGATAATTCAAAGCAGTAACTGTTGATTGAAAGGTGAGAAGTAGTTGGGGCCAAATACTCAATTTTGTAAGGGCATCTGACTGTAAGTCTGTTTTTGGTGTAAGGTTAGGCCAATTCTGGGTATTTTTGAAAAAAATGGACAGGTCCGCTAACAGTTGATCGTTGGTGTCAGTTTTTTGGGGTGGATTTGGGGGGGCGGTTATTTCTACTGGCGATGCACAAGAGTGTTGTTGCTGGGGAATTGACGAATGTACACTTCCCTCAGGAGGACTTGGGGCTTGAGGAATGGGGGAGCTGAACAATTCAAAATTAGATGCAGGAGTCTTTTGAGCATGTGTTTGTGCGAAAATTAAATGAGAATGTGATACAGGGGGCCCTCCCTGGGTACTCCGTGAGTTTGTGGTAAAAGAACTAAAGGCTTCACTAATTGCTGAAGTTGCCATGCTTCAGGGCTTGGGTTGAAAGTTAAAGACAAAGGAGGCGGTGGACTGGGGCAGACCTCTTGCTCAGGGGGATCAAATTGGGGCAAAGGTAGTCTTGGGGAGGGTTGGCAACTTGATATTGCATTTTGAGGGTCTCTCCCCATGTATGTCAAAGGTGGTGATTGTCTAAGGCAAACCTCTTGCTTGTAGAAGTCTTGTTGAAGGGAGAACAGACTCGGAGCTGATTGGAGACTTAGTGGTAAGTTTTGGGAAGCTCTCCGAGACGGGTCCTCTGGGAAGGTGTTCTGGGTGTTCTGGGTGTTCTGGCTGGAGGGTGAGGAGCCAAAGATGTACATGTCCTTGACCAAGGTGGATTTATTGGTCGTTGGTGACTGCAGTTGGGGCGGAAACGTATTTAGATCTGCAGCTCGCTCTATCACACAAGGCTTATTTGACTCTAGATATTGAGGAGGAGAGGTCAACTTGGCCCCACCCGGTGCTTTTTTAAAAAAAGTCCAGAAGGGTGAGGGGATTTACGCCGTTCGAGGATGAAACACGTAAGGGAGCCAAACCCGTGTTGTTTGAGTGTTGTCCTTCGTTGTGTAGGGATTGGGAGGCCTTCAGTATGGCCTTGAGAGACTGTGGACTCGAAGGGGGGTGCTCCGCAGCTATTTCTGAATGCTTAAGTTTCTTCCGTTTTATTATTGGCGAAGGTTTTCTTGTTTTCCCTGATCTCATCCTCTTTGTGTTTGTAGTATTGTTTGTAGGGCTGTTCAAGCCAGTGAAGATGTAGGCTTGAACGGGAGGAGACGTCCTGCAAACTCTCTCAATGTTGCTAGCAGTGTTTAACCAGGTTTGCTTGGACACTTACACAAGTCATGTTGCGATGTCTTGGCTTTCCTTTACTCAAGTCATGTTGTGGTGTTTTGGCTTGCCTTTACACAAGTCATGTAGTGGTGTCTTGGCTTTCCTTTACTCAAGTCATATTGTAGTGTTTTGGCTTTCCTTTACACAAGTCATGTTGTGGTGTCTTGGCTTTCCTTTACTCAAGTCATGTTGTGGTGTTTTGGCTTTCCTTTACACAAGTCATGTTGCGATGTCTTGGCTTTCCTTTACTCAAATTATGTTGTGGTGTTTTGGCTTTCCTTTACACAAGTCATGTTGTGGTGTCTTGGCTTTCCTTTACTCAAGTCATATTGTGGCGTTTTGGCTTTCCTTTACACAATCATGTTGTGGTGTCTTGCTCTTTCCGTTCAAGGAGTCAGAGAGAGTGAGAGAACAGAGTAAGGCTTTAAGAATGTCTGTTTATTCTGTGTTCTGTAAACTCAAATCAGCACAGCCTTTCCTCTTCTATTGTTGTTAACGCTGACATTAGCAATGATTTATCTGAACTTTGTCCACATTATAAGAAAGTCTCGTTTACCCAGAAAGCCTGTCTCTGTTTTGCATACAATCAAAGGTTCATATTCTGAACTTTTGACTAAAACAGTGCATGAATATAAAGACAAATCAAAAATAGAGCTGAGCCCGGAACTTCAATTAATAGTGGACATTGATAGCTAGTCGGATTACACATTTTGGCTCACACCCTACCTGTAAAAGAGTATGTATTCTTGTGATATATATATACCCGTTTTGCTACACTGTTTCTTTGCCCGGATGAGCCTCAGTGGTCTGGGGTGCAGGCTTCAAACCTGTAGCTGTCTAGCGACAGAGTGGTTCAATTCCACCTTCTGGGCGAGGCAGCTTTTGTGATGGGCTGCCCATTGTCAGGGTAACTAATACATGTTTTTTGTCAATTCTGTTCATGTTCACAACTTGTAGCAGACAATATTTGGTAACTACATTTTCAGCAGCCCTGCCGACACGTGTTTTCTTCTGTGTTTTCAAGGCCACGTCACCATTTAAGATCAAAGAGTAACCGAGAGAATTACTTGTTAAATAGTAGCCAGCGCTCTGAGGGGCGAATCATCTGGGCACCACAGCAAGTCATGAAAGGAAGGGTATGCATTAAAACAGTGTAGATTGGAGAATCTGACATTAATAATCTGAGAGATTGGGAAGAGATAGTGTCCGATACTAATGAAATGAAGACAATGATGTTCATCAATGGAATGAGGGTATCACATTTGACAATATCAAAGTAAATGGGCATCTATCTGCTCCCGTAGATGCCCCCGGTACTGAGGAAGGACCACTGAACCCCATCCTCAGTCCACGGAGTAGGCTTTTTGTGGGCACTTTACTTCTTTGTTGCAGACTTTGCTCACAGATCTTGGAGTCTCACAGTCTTTCTGTGCACCCAATATAAACAAATGAATAAATAAATACATGAATGCATATGTATAATGAAGCATGCAAAATGAGTTTGCCTCTAGGCTATCCATTTTTGGGGCCAGATAATGGACCCTGAGGCACAATGACATAAAGCGATATCCTCAGGGTTATACCATTCCATCACATTTGGAAACTAGGATTAAAAAGTCCTTTTGTACAACAAAAAGTCTAACATCCTTACCTCGTCCTCTCATCTGGAGTGATCCAGCAGAGCAAAAAATATGTTGCAGCATAACCTGATTAATAGAGTGTTTTAAATCTTCTGACCACCTCTGCCCTCCTCCACTGCTGGGGTGCCACCCTTTTCCCCTTTCCCCCCGAGTTCAATCAGAGGTCACAGAGCCCGGCTGTCACTGCATAGAGGCGCTCTGCTCAGCATCCTCAACCTTGTTCCCACATCAGCACGTGGACTGTTCCTAGTCCGTTGCACCTGCACCCCCCAGTTCACACCACTGCCGAGTGACTGACAGTTTTATCAGAGTAATCCAGGTCACCAAGAATGCAATGTTTAAGTCCCACACTTTTCATTTACAAAGCACTAGTGTTCGCAGGTGTCTTACTACAATTGAAGTGACTCGGAACTACAATTCCCAGAATGTATTAGGTTATTCAAATAAAATACAGGACAAGAGTGTTGCATGTTTGATACCAGGAAATCAACAGGTAACTCTTCCTTACATAGCTGACCATTTACATAAAGGTCAGCCTATGGTCTCTGCAAGTAATTCTGCCTAGGGCGAGAAGGCTTCGAGAGGCACAGCCAAGAGGAACGGTTACCAGGACGAACTACTACAAGTCCTCCAAGAAAAGGCAAATACAGCAAACCTAAAACTGATGACTGATGTAGAAACGGGTATGTCAAGAAACGTTTAGATTTATTAATAAATACACCTACACCTCAGCTTCACTTGTCTTTACAATTAGCACATGTCGGGGTTGTGGTGTCTTGGACTTTCCTTTACACAAGTCATGTTGTGGTGTCTTGGGCTTTTCTTTCCACAAGTCGTTTTGAGGTGTCTTGGAATTTCCTTTCCATGAGTCATGTTGTGGTGTCTTGATCTTTCCTTTCCATGAGTCATGTTGTGGTGTCTTAGCTTTCCTTTACACAAGTCATGTTGTGGTGTCTTCTACTTTCCTTTACACAGGACATTTTGTGGTTTCTTGGCTTTCCTTTACACGAGTCATGTTGTGGTGCCATGGCTTTCCTTTACACAAGTCATGTTGTGGTGCCTTGGCTTGCCTTTTCATGAGTCACGTTGTGGTGTCTTGGCTTTCCTTTGCACTAGTCATGTTGTGGTGTCTTGACTTTCCTTTACACAAGTTATGTTGTGGTGTCTTGCTTTCCTTTACACAAGTCATGTTGTCTTGTCTTGAAATATCCTTTACACAAGTCATGTTATGGGGTCTTGATCTTTCCTTTACAGCATTCATGTTGTGTTGCCTTGGACTTTCCTTACCACAAGTCATGGTGTGGTGTCTTGGCCTTTCCTTTACACGAGTCATGTTGCGGTGCCATGGCTTTCCTTTACACAAGTCATGTTGTGGTGCCTTGCCTTGCCTTTTCACAAGTCATGTTGTCTTGTCTTGAAATATCCTTTACACAAGTCATGTTATGGGGTCTTGATCTTTCCTTTACAGCATTCATGTTGTGTTGTCTTGGATTTTCCTTACCACAAGTCATGGTGTGGTGTCTTGTCCTTTCCTTTACACGAGTCATGTTTTGTTGTCTTGGACTTTTCATTTACACGAGCCATGTTGTGGTGTCTTCAGCTTTCCATGAGTTATGTTGTGGTATCTTGGACTTTCCTTTACACACTTCATGTTGTGGTGTCTTGGCTTTCCTTTACATGAGTCATGTTGTGGTGTCTTGGCTTTCTTTTACACAATTCATGTTGTGGTGCCTTGGGCTTTCCTTTACACAAGTCATAATAATAATAATAATAATCTTTATTTGGATATAAAAATAACATCCTTAAAAGAAACACCAGCAACAATACACAATGTAAAAAGAGAAAACTAAAAACTAGCAACACGTAAGCAACGACGGGTGAGTACAGATCAGAGACATTATACAACTCCCCATTGTAAACAATCCAGATAGTATTAAACTAACTTTAATAGGGAAGAAAGTTGTGGTACCAGTAATTGGCAATAATGGACTTGTGAACCAAACAACTGTTAGCAAATAGTTAAAGATATTAAAAGTAAATACGAATAAAAATAGCAGCAACAGTTCAATAGCAACGGGTTGTAAGAAAATGCAAAGATAAAAAGAGTTTTTAACAGTTTAAAAATCTTGCAATTTGATTTAAGTTGTTGTCGACAGGAGGCGATATACAAGGCGAATGTAGGTTGTGAGGCCTATGTTTAAAGCTGTGTTTTCTAGGCTTAGGGCCGCAATAATTGCTTGTCTGCAAGACCGAATTCCCAGTCTGTTCCACTCCGCTTTCAATTTGAGTCTGCGCAGTGGCATAAATGTTGGGCAGAGACAGATCACATGCTCCATTGTTTCAACCATTCTTTCGCACTCTCTGCACCATAGTACATCAGACATGCGGAGCCAGCCTGGCAGATCTTTTAGAAATTGCCAGTCACCGAGTCTGATGGCCATAAAACTAAGTTTTAGGTGCAGAGAATACGTGCATGACAGATAGGATGCGGGAGCTATACACCCGTACGAGTTCATAATAGCCCAGGCGTGTCTACGTTTGGCAAGGAGGTTTTTATCAGTAATGAGAGAACTCATTCTAACACATTTCTTGACGGTGCTTTTAAATACTGACACGCTGGGGTTGAGGTCCCATAGGTCGCCCCCAGAGAGTTCTAGGATGGAATCTTTAAAAAGGCGACCATACGAGCCCCCTCGGTTTTTCTCGATAATGTCTAGCCGAACTAGTGACTCCAGTGTGCCTACGTCTGCTTGTCTCAGTTTATGGCAAAAAATTTTAAACGTGCCAGTGCTAGAGACTTCGTAGTTTAATAAGCCAAGTACTAGCCTAATCTGAGCAGCAGAGGCACTTTTGGGCAAGCGGAGGACCTTTTTATAGATTTTGGTGACATGTTGGTTTAAAATCTTGTTTAGTTTACCCTTAAAAGTCTCAATGCCATATGCCAGTGTCGGGCCAATTTTTGCTCTCATTGCCTCAAGTAAAGGTGTTGGGCTTGGGCCGGCCAGCTTTTTTGAGAGCTTTGAGAGGGTCACCTGTAGGGTCACAGCTTTAACTGATATCTCCTTACGTTGTTTAGCAAGGTTGCCCCTTGAGTCAAGGTTATCCCCTAGGTGTTTATATGTGCTTCCTACTGCAATACTCATGTTGTTGTACATCCATCCTCCCCCTGCTTTTCTTTTTTTACCGAAGGTAACCACTTGTGTTTTCTTTAGGTTAACCTCTAGTTGATTTACAGTGGTGTAATTGTATAATTTAGCTAGGAGCCTTTGTAACCCCACTCGTGTGATACTAAAAAGCACTAGATCATCAGCGTAGAGCAAGTTGCTTATGGGAACTCCACCCATCTTTGGTGGGTGACTGTTGGTTTCTTCTAAGGCTGTCGGCAAATCAGCTATAAACAGATTAAAGAGAAGCGGGGGCAACACACAACCCTGCTTGACACCCCTGGTTGTCATGATTTTCCGGGAGAGATGTGTGCCGGACCCCAGCTTCACCTGAACCCATGTATCTGAGTGTAACTGAATAATTGCCTCCAGGAGTTTTCGTGGGATTCCCCATTTCTTTAACTTTTCCCATAATGCTGCCCTGGGGACTCGGTCGAAGGCGGCTTTAAAATCAACGAAACAACAAAAAACCGCCCTGGATGTGGCGCAAACTTTGTCAACAATTATGGCCAATGTTAATAAGTTGGTCATCGTCCCGGATTTAGCAGTAAGGCCTGTTTGAGTCATTGGGATCAAGTTGTTCACGTCCACCCATGCTCTCAACTCATTCAGGAGAATGCCGGCGTAGTGCTTGGCCTCAATGTCCAAGAGAGCAATTAGTCTATAGTTATTTGGGGATGAATGGGATCCTGATTTATAAATTGGGTGGATTATTGCCCCATGCCAGGAGTCCGGTATAATTGAGGTTCTGAGGGAGTAGTTAAAAAGGTTGGTTAAATGACCCGACCAAAATGGTACATTTGATTTAAATAAATTCTGTGGAAGGCCATTGGGGCCCGGGGCTCCGTCGATATTGCTTTCAACAATGCTGTAGTGACTCTTTCTTGGGTGATCTGGAGGTCATCGGAGCATGGGTCCAAGCAACCAGTGGACCCACTCCAGCTGTTGCTTGTACCTGTTTGCTTCAGCCTGAGAGCACGTGTCTGTAAGCGCTGTTCCTTCTGGGGACTTAAAGTGCTCTCCCAAAAAAGTAAACCAACTGGCTTGTAGTGTAGTTCCTATTATCCCAATAGGCTCTGCGCATTGGAATAATACCTTCAATAGTATAGGCCTAGACCAGATGTTAACTAGGTCTACTACTGTCGATATTAGACTTAAAGTTTTGGGGTTGCCAGCTAGCTCAGAGTTCACTAGAAACTTTCTCGAATAGGCAAGGAGGAGTTGAACCTCCCTGGATAGACAAGAAGGGATTTAGTTTCTGACAACCATAGAACATGACAACTTTGCTCTCCCCTAATCAAGAGTGTATCTCGAGAGTCGTGTGAACAAAAGGCAATTTATTTTACTCAGTCAGTACGTGCATTCTTAGTCTCATCAGATTGTAGAGAAAAGGAAGAGACGGGCGTGTTCAATAAAAGATGTTATTTATTGATCAGTCTCTTTTCTCATACAAGAGAAATGGATCGATATTATTGCAATACTTATGGTTAAGTAAAGTGCATACATTAAAAGCAGAAGTATAAAATAATACTGTAAAAACATTGATATGGTTTCTAAGCCATATGAAGGTTTAAAATGAATAAAATGAATACATACACATATACATTTGACTAATCGTACTCAACTGGTGTTTCTAACTACGCCTACCCCGTGTACCTGACCTAAGCCTAATACGTGGGCGGGAATAGAAAGTTACAGTTTAAGTTAAGTTTGTTTTGCCAAGTGACTGACTAAAGAATTCTCTGCGAGGGGTTATTCAGTTCTGTACCTGGAATCTTAGGATGAATGAGGGATGGTATCTCTCGTCTCTGGTCTCGATATTCCAGGCTGCCTGCGAGGGCTACCCGGAAGCGCCGGAGCTGGATTTCTCGGCAGGAGAAATAGGCAGCTGCTCGTTCTCAGCGCGTCAAGAAGGCGGGGCTGCGCCAGCGGGGTCTGCTCTGCTCTGGGCTTCGGCAAGTCTGGCTGCTCCGATCTCGTCACCACCGCGTGTGTTTGCATAGGGCAATATCGGTAATATTTATACCTTTAAGGTGCCGAGATTGACGTAAGGATGGACATAGATACGTCAATAAGGATGTCATACGACCAGGTCGTTAGCACATTCTTTTGCTGAAGTTCTCGGTGAAATCAAAACAATGGCCGCAGGGTTTTTCCCAGGTCTGTCATAGGTTTGATTTGTTTTGAGAACTCCGTTTGCCTTATCAGGGGCTGGAGGAATATCGCTTGTCTAATTAGATGGCAAGCGTTATGACCTAATCAGATAACACGTTCCTGTGCCGTAGTATGGCTTTATCAGATAACGGTTCCTGCATCATGGGGGTTTTCTGCCTCATGGGATGGCTGCTAGTTAACTTGTTAGTTTGTTAACCAGAATAGGGCCAGGAATAGGGGGATCGATACAGAACCTATAGGAATACATCACACCCACTCCACGCTAACTATGGACATATTTACTAATCTATGCATAGTAAAACATATTGTAGAGTATCGTGTATACCTTACCACCCCAAAATACATAAATGCATTTTGAAATTATCAAATATACGGAAAAAAGCAGTTACATGTATTGTATGCACTCAAGCTGTGAAATAATGCTAAAGTAATCACGCATATCTATACATTATCACTAATTTGTATATGAGAATTTACACATGAAATGGCTCTTAATACAGAAAAAAGGTTCGAGACCATTCCATCACAGAATAAAATAATTATGAACATACCAGCGGGCAGCTAATGTCTATAAGCTATCTAAAATTAGAAATTTTAGTTCTCTAAGGATAGTTTTTACTTTAAGCAGAAGATAGTGTCCCGAAAAATTCGAAAAATACTTTGGGGCTGCTGAAAAAAATTGCTGTCCGTGAACTGGAGGGAAAATTGTTCATGGTATTTTGCTTTTCTAGTTGAAGGCCAAATTCAGGGAACGCCGTGTACGAGCTTGCTCAAAAGTCTCTATTTCTGCTCTGGTGAGAACATCATATCATTTAGACTCTCGAAAAAGTTGTCAACAGCTTCCTGGGAGAGTTCCACTAACTCGGAAATAGGTGTAACCATGCATTCGTGCGCATGATTGTCTGCATTGACATTTTGATTAATATCGCTAACAGAAGGTCGTACCTGATCGATGCTGCTTTCATCTTGAACTTCACTACCCCTTAATCGTAGTGGTGAAGCTTCCACGAATGCCGTCATCAGGATTGGTAGCCTTTGAGGGCAGCACAAAGCATGAGCCTTTATTGGACTCAACAATGTTTCTGCATCCATTGGCGCATCCGATTGTAGCGTCAGACAGGTGTCTAACACGCATTCTTCTCCGCATAGCAGGCACCTTAATACAGGTAAAACACATCGTTGCCACATTGGTCGAAATGATAGAAACCAAGTCATGTTCAGGTCTCTAAGCCGGGATAGTCCCAGGATTTTTGATATCCGGTCCCGGTATCCAATGGCTAGGATTGTTTCTTCCCTTGTCGCAGGTGTTTTGTCTGTGACATGGTTTGCCATAACGAAATATAAGGACTAGGAATAGGATTCCTGCAATTAGTCCAAAAATGAGGGGAAGTCCGCCAAAAATCGAATGGACGAAATCTGGAAAAATACCCAGTATGGCTTTGAATGGTGTTAATGCCATCGAAAATACTGTCTTAAATACTCTTGAGACTCCACTGGTATCAGAAATATTAAGATTTCATTCAGGATTTCTGCGAAATGTATGGGGGAATTAGTTGATAACAATGAATGTATCTCTGCAGTCGTCCTTGCGACTTGGAGATCATACGTTTCTTTTGATGACGTGAGCCTTGTCGGCGTCTGAAGAAGCACTGTTTTCATTCTGCTTAAAGTATCTATTCGAATAGAAGTAATTTTCAAGTTGGGCCATGCCCTTGCCTCCCTGTCTGGAAAGGAGCTGGGGAACAATAAGCGTCCACAGCACTTGACCTTCGCAGTCGTAGTTACGAGATAAGGAGTCCCGGGCATAAGACTACAACATCTGCAGTCCACAATTAGAACGTAACTCCCATTATAGAGTCTTTGAAAGAATGGTTCTATCTCTGTTGCAGGTGTGCCTAGCTGGTGACATGAAAGGTTATTTGAGTTCCCTTCACAGGCTCCATGCAAACTAATTCCGTTACACAGAAGTGTACCGCTTAGTGACATCGCACAATTATTGCCACTAAGAAACACTTTCTGTCCTTTATTACTGACACATGCATGTGAATAGGGCAAGTTCCATGTTGTTTTAATGTACCCTTTTCCCAATTTTTCGTACATGCCAGCCTGTATATATTTTTGGCAGTATTGAAACCTGAAGGTTGATATTGGAATATTAATTATCCCATGTATTATCCATTCACTGACAGGTCGTTCTGACATTGTCACTGGTAATCTCTCAAGTTTCTCAATGCTCAGGATAGTATAATCAGCACCCTTTTGTGCCATACTGATTTGTCTATCAGTAAGGTTAAAGATATGGAATAGTGACGTTGTGTTGATTAAACGCCAAGGCACATAGCCTGAACGCAGATTTTGTAACGTCCAGCCAAGCTGTACAATAGAACGCAATTGGGACTGACCGTGTTGTAATAACAGTAAGTCTTGCGATATTATGTCGATTGCTGAAGACACAATGCTGTCCAGAGAAAATATTCTGGAGGACAGAGTCATTAACCCATTGTCCACCACAGAAAGTGATTTTTCCAAATTAATACGGTCAATTTCCCGTATCCTTTCTGCTGTCTCAATTTGAGTAACCTTCCAGGCCTCGTTGTATGCTGCGTATACAGAGGCTGCTATGAAACGCTTTTGACGCTGTTTGCGTGGTCCCATAGTGAAATCACGCAAGTCAGCACCATCAGTAAGTAAAGTTAGGTGTTGCTTAATTTCTGCCAGTGTGGAAGTTTGTAGCCATTGAAGGCATAATTTGCCCACACTGTAGGTGGTTATTATTCCTGGGTGTTGTCTTTGGGAATATCTAGGGTCTGGCCTGATCATTTTGAACCCCTGTGTTTTGTTCAGGAATCTATCTTGACAGTTATTAGTATCTGTGGGCCAGATCAACCACTGTTTCCAATCAGGATGTGTTCTGTTTTGGTTTAATACATAATTTACGTCTATCTCTTCATCTGTAGAGCTATTGCTGTTCATTGTTGGTTTTGGAATAGACGGTTTATTTAAGTCTTTGATTTTGGCTAAGCCTAGACAGGTAGTTTGTTGAACAGTGTCATTTAAAAATATAATTTGTTCTGGGATCATGCAGGCTCTAAACAAAGATTCTATACCCTGTACTTGCCATTCTTTTGTACCCCAAACACTTTTCACTTCAACATTTTTGTCCCAATAATCAAAACCAAAGGTATTCATTTGTTCAAAGAATGAGTCTGAATATATCAATTTCGTGTTTGTTATCATGGTCTTTGTCCCTGTCTTATTTGACAATTTGAAATAAAATGTTTCAGCATTACTTATGTTAAAACCTGAAAAGTATGAATATTTGTCGTAAACGGTTCTTGAGCTTCCTTTTGGAGGGGTTGCACAATGTTCCCATTGATTATAATTTAAAACATTTCTAGGTTGTGCAGATCTATGTAAAAAATGGTTACCATAGTGGTTGTAGCAATACATACTATCATAATTTGTAGAACCCTGCAAATAATCATGTTTGGTAAATTTAGCAGACATTACTAAGTCAGACATCATATTATTTATACTTTCGAAGTCCCAATCATCAGCAAAGGAGCTTGGTTTTACAAAGTCACTCAATGAGATCTTAATTTGGTGTGGATATTTCAGGATTTCAACCGGACCATAGATTTCGTAGTCAGTGTTGTCCCATGCTACCCCACCCGGTATAGGATTGGCTGTGAAGTTGACTGAAGAAAGTTCTCTTTTCTCGACGTGTGAAGATGTGTGTGGCTTGAGGATCAAGTTGATTTTCTGACTTGCTGTGTCCATTTTAGCATATTTTCCCTCAATGAAGCGTCCCAATGTTAGTATCATGATGAGCCAAAGTATGAGGATAATTGCACCAAAACCCACCCAAAATTCAATCCATGGAGAAATCAGATATGTTTCTTTCAGTTGTTTCAAAAGTACTTTAACTTTATCTTTAAAGGTTTTTGTTGATGGCTGTGTTTTTGATTCAGTGAAACCTTCAGAGGAATCATCGAAGTTTATGAAGTAGCCGGATGCAGTTCTGTCAATTGTTCCAATTGCTTCAGGATTACTGTTTCTTGCATAGTCGTTTGTTACTTCATTATAGGTTGGTGTGTCTCTGCTAAATGTTTTTATTTGGGTTTTCAGAGGTCTAAGTTCCATTGCATTGTTGCATAGTCCTTGTTGTTCTTCTGCAGGCGTTTCGAATGTGATTAGCCTCTTTGTTAGGACCTCTGTACTGGTAGCAAACCTTGGTGTTCTGCTACTTATTGGGAGTCCACTTGGCCTACTATTTGTTATCGGCCACATGATTGTGGTTTTACCAGGTCGATGGATACAACTCGGTTCTCCTTTTTACCAGCAAGCGGCGGTAGTACAACTGATCTTGTCCCGTTGACAGACAAGACAGGAACTGCTTTTCTGTAAGAAGGCCCAAATTCCTTCTTTACTGCGATCTTTTCTCTGACTAGATCCCCGACTTTTGGAATCCAGACAGGTCTTGCTGGGACAGGTGGTGGTTCTTCAGTGGTTGTTGGCTGTTGTTTCAACTTTATGTTGCTCAGGTCTTTTCTTGCTTCATTTAAGTCCTGCAAAATAGCCAAACGGTCTTTGATATCAAAGCTTTTTTCCTTCACCACTGAAGTTTGACATTCAAGGTCAGAGATTAACATCCTAGTTCCAAATAATAATTTGTACGGACTGAATCCCTTCAGAGAATTTCTTGGCAGGTTATTTAGACTACGTTGGACACTTATTAGGGGCCAGATGTAGGTAAATTTTATTTTACCACCTCTTAAATACCGCATCATACCGACTCGGTATTTAAGAAGTGGTAAAATAAAAGTACCGAGATGTAGGTAAATGCAGATGTGCATTTACCGATTCGGAAACAATCGGTATTTACCGATGCGGTAAATACCGACCGGTAAATGCCCATGCATTCCTATGGGCTTCAAAGCCCATAGGAATGCATGGGCATTTACCGGTCGGTATTTACCGCATCGGTAAATACCGATTGACACAAGGGTGCAGGGGGTGTCACTTTGACACCCTCTGGCACCCCCAAAAGAGGCTCGGGTGCCATGTGGCAGGCATACCTGCCCTAAGGGCAGGTCTGCCTGTCATATGGCATAGGTGTGCATGCACACATGTGCAAGCACACCAGAATCGGTATTTTACCATCAAATAGTATTTGATGGTAAAATACCGATTTTTTAATGCTTGTGGGACTCAGAAGAGTCCCACCTACATATCAATTTTCCCGATTCGGTAAAAATACCGACTCGGTATTTTACATAATCGGTAAATTTACCTATCGGTAAATTTACAGAGTCTGTAAAATACAGGGCCCTACATCTCAAATTGCATTTACCGGTCGGTAACGGCCGAATTCGGCCGTTACCGACCGGTAAATGCCTACCTACATCTGGCCCTAGATGTTTGACCCACCCAGCTCCCGAACCTAATATCCTTTCCGTTATAGATTGCTTTATGCCTTGGTTTTTTCTTTACACCATCCCGTATCCCTCAGGAAGGAAGTGAGAAGATTCCCGCTCTGCTATGCTCATTTGGTCATGTTTCCCCCTCAGGCTGGAGGGCTAGAGTGAAAACAATGGTCAAACGTAGCATGCTCTTAGCGTATATGCCATTTAGACTCGCAAATCTTTGTATAACAGTCCAGACGTCAGCCGAGTGCTGGTGATCTACATTATAAGTGGAAACTAGCCTGTATATGTTAATCGCAAGCCTTGCTTTTTACTCTTGATTTTTTCTGGAGTGAAACGACACGGTATTACACCGTTTCTCTCACCACTGCGATTCCTGTTGCAGTTTGGGCAGTTTTTTACAAACATGGTGTGATGCAGGCTCATGCCTGGCCACCAGTACCTTGATTGTAATTCTTCCAGAGAATTTTTTAGTTTGAGGTGTCTAAGACCCTCACCCATATGCGCGTCTGCGATTAACATGTTTCTCCTGTCCATGTTTGGAATCACTCTATCCCCCACTCCAGGGATTCGAGCAAAAGGGACGGAGTTTGCATCGATCATGTATGTATAATTGAGTGGATAGTTGATCGGTAGCGCTGAGCAGTCGCCTTTTGATGACGTTTTCACCGCCAGCACTGTTTCACCGTCAATATACTTCACTGTATGCTTTTTTCGAACTACGGAAGCCGATTTAGTTGCTACCGATGTGGCTGTCTCAGCCAATGAATTCCCTGCAACGTGAACGCCATCACGCTGATGACTCACTGTATGTATCACGTGAGTCTTTGGTAGTTCTTTTTGTAAAAGAGCTATTTGTTCCCAAAGCAGTTTCTGCTTTATTGTTGCATCTGTGTCATCTTTGTAACCGTTTTGAATCCATGTCTGCAAATCGTTGTTATATGATTTGACGCAGTAATATGAATCGGACACTATAAGTGTCGGGAATTCGCGATCCGCATTATCTAGCGCCATTTTCAATGCTATTATTTCAGTCTGTTGTTCTGAATTAGTTTCTACTGAGTGTGTTTTTGTTAATAGAGGTCTTAGTTTACCTCCGCGCCACACTTCTTTTGTAATCTCACATGTGGGGTTGTATGCTTGTTCTCCCCAAACGGAGGGTTGAGCATGTCCGTCTGTATAGATCACACAAGCGTATTGTCGTAAGGGCAGAATGTCGATTGGCAGAGGGAATGTTCTTTCATAGTCTAGATTTTTTAGTTCCTCTAGTTCTGGATCAAAGTAGTAGTATACTTTGTCTGTTGTAATTGAATTCACCCATTGTATCCATTCCGGATTCAATGTTGTTGTTGGTAAATTACATGGTGTTGTTAATGCCTCAAAGGCTGATTCTGCTGTTCTGACTGTGATACGTCTACCGTCTGCTTGATCTTTTTCTCTAGCTATTGCGGTTTGAACTGCATGAACAATTTTTTCTTTAATGCTGAACTCCTTTTCAGCTTCTGTGTACAAGTGTGATTTGAATGCAATTGGTACCTTTCTCCTTCATTAGAGGTCAGGTATGTGAATCCGCATCTTCCTGGGATGACTCGAATCACAAGATTGCGTGTGTTATCACGTGTTTCTAATTTTGTTTTAATTAACATGTCTGTTTGTAAGGATCTCAGAATTTCTGTGTGTATTTGAGTCCAATTGGTTCTTTTAAAATCAGGTTTTATTAGATCATAAAGGGGTTTAACCCTTTCTGCGTAATTTGCAATGTATGTTCTTCCGAAATTTAGGAAGCCTAGAATTGACTGTAGGTTTTTTAGTGTTCTAGGTGCTTGGAGTACGGCACATTTCTCTAGGAAATTGTCTGCCAGGCTTTTGCCTTCACTTGATAATTCATATCCTAAGAACAGGACTGTCAGATGGGCAATTCTGGATTTTTTAAAGTTGAATTTTTAACCCTCTGCTGCGAACCCAAGTATTATGATGTTCACTCTCTTCAAGTGAGTCTCCAAGTCATCATCTGTTAAGTATATGTCGTCGACATACGATAATGCTTCGTCATCATATGTTTGTAGTAATTCTGTTACTCTCGCTGAGAATACTCCCGGGCTGTTTTTGTACCCCTGGGCTAACCGACAGAATTGTTTTTGAGTGCCATTTATTGAGAATGCAGACAAATATCTGCTCTCTGGTGCTATGTTTTGACAAAAGAATCCCTTAGAGATGTCTAATGTTGTTTTGTATTTTTTGCGCACTATGTTATTCATTAGTGCAGCACTATGCGAGTTTTGTACTGCAAAAGTTTTGCAACATGAGTTAAGGTGTCGGTAATCCAAAACTAGACGATATGAATTGTCTGGTTTGGAGACCGGAAACAAAGGGTTGTTCATTTGTGAGGTGCAAGTTTCAATCACCCCCTGGTATTCTAGCTGATCTAGGATTTCTTTTACCTGTTTTTTAGCTTCTTGCTTAATTGGGTACTGCCATGTAGTGTAGTTTCTTTTTTAGATGAGCAGGTTCCTTGTCTTTGGGCTTGGCGTGCTCTTCTCTTTGTTCTGATCGTCCTCTTCTTTCCGATTTCTGCGAGGAAGTCTGAAATGATTGAGAGGGACGTGTATCAATGTCTTGATATCTATCAGGCTTTTTTTATATTATCCCTATTTCTAAGGTTATATCTTTTCCCAGAGGGGTCACTCTGGGGTGACCTGGGTCTTTGGTTCGGAGATTTTTCTCTTCGCCTAGGAGACCTTCCTCTGGACTGGAATTTCTTTTCTTTAGGATTGGATTGTTTGTTTCCATCCCAGCTCTTTTTTTGTGATGTTGAATTATTATTAAAAAATATTTTTTCAGGACTTTCAATCAGTTGTGGTTTTACTGGTATTCCACCTAAACTATCTCTGCCTAGTTCCTCATAGGATTTTTCTATGATTCTGGCAATCTCAGCTGGTTGGTCTGCTATATCTGTCTCCTTTAACCTCTGGCGGATCGCCACGTTTGCTGCTTCTCCCTTTATGTTGGCTAATAATATAGCCGAGACCTGCTTGAAGTCTTTTAGTAATTTCATACCAAGAGTTAAAGCGGGTTCTGGACCGTATTCATCTTCAATTTGTTTTAGCACATCTGGTATTACCGAAATGGATGGAACACCGTGCGTTTTTGTGTAGATGGAAGCAAAGACTGTACCCCAAGTGTCACAGTCCTCCACGTGTGGTGCGATTCCCATTGGAAGACAGATAGTCAGAATCCTGTGTTTTTCTAACGGGGTGGTGTCTGGAAACACAGCCTCTATTTGGGTGATATTTTGTGCTAACCAGAATGGTATTTGTTCCCGTTTAGCTGGTACTTTACCTAGGCAGGATTGTATGTTCTGAGGTGTAATTTTATTTGTGTTCCCCTGGTGAGGGGTCAGCTGTGGAATTTTAATTGCTGGCTGAATTGTTGAAGTCCGCATCACATATTGGACTAATTGTCTATGTATTTTTATTAATTGTTTTAGTTGTACTAAAAGATCTGCTGCAGGCATTCTTTCGAACTCTGGATGCGGTGTGTATCCGGCTAGGACCGGCCTCATTGCTCCTGGTCTACCTAAAGGACCGAGCCTGGTGATGTGATTATTGTGTTTTAGGGCGCCATTAAATAAGAGCAGGTGCTCTTGAAATTTAAGTGGTACTTCCACCTCCTCGAAAGGAGTGTACTCATTAGGAGGTTCCTCTGTTTTGTAATAGTGGAAGTACTTTGTTACAGCATTTGCCGCTGGAAAATGTATCCATGAATAGTATACCTCTGTCTGCCGATATTCGTATGCCTCAATTACGAATATGACTGTGCCACCTCTAGGTGTCAGTCCATTTTCTATAAGTTTTAAAGTTATAGATTTCCTTTTGATGACCGGGATGAGTATTATATCCTGGTCAGCTTCTTGTATAGCAGTATCAGCTGCTACTATTTCAGCTGCTAATCTAACTGCCTCTCTTTCATCATCACTGTCTCCCATTTTATCGACAGGAATGTTATTTCTTTTGTTTGCAGATCAGGTTTCTTATGGAAACAAAGATTAGATGCACAATAATTTGGAACGGTGTATCCTTCAACGTTGACTAAACCAAGTACCATACATAGGAGTTTCCTCCTGCGAGGTTTGGCGGATATTACCTTTTACCCACTCCAGACGTCTTTGGAGTATTATGGGGAAAAGGGGTCTGAGTGAGAAAGCACGACTGAGTTACTCTAAATGTCTTACGTTAGTTTTATCGCCCTTCCAAACGCGTTGGCCGCCATGTAGTGTAGTTCCTATTATCCCAATAGGCTCTGCGCATTGGAATAATACCTTCAATAGTATAGGCCTAGACCAGACGTTAACTAGGTCTACTACTGTCGATATTAGACTTAAAGTTTTGGGTTTGCCAGCTAGCTCAGAGTTCACTAGAAACTTTCTCGAATAGGCAAGGAGGAGTTGAACCTCCCTGGATAGACAAGAAGGGATTTAGTTTCTGACAACCATAGAACATGACAACTTTGCTCTCCCCTAATCAAGAGTGTATCTCGAGAGTCATGTGAACAAAAGGCAATTTATTTTACTCAGTCAGTACGTGCATTCTTAGTCTCATCAGATTGTAGAGAAAAGGAAGAGACGGGCGTGTTCAATAAAAGATGTTATTTATTGATCAGTCTCTTTTCTCATACAAGAGAAATGGATCGATATTATTGCAATACTTATGGTTAAGTAAAGTGCATACATTAAAAGCAGAAGTATAAAATAATACTGTAAAAACATTGATATGGTTTCTAAGCCATAGAAGGTTTAAAATGAATAAAATGAATACATACACATATACATTTGACTAATCGTACTCAACTGGTGTTTCTAACTACGCCTACCCCGTGTACCTGACCTAAGCCTAATACGTGGGCGGGAATAGAAAGTTACAGTTTAAGTTAAGTTTGTTTTGCCAAGTGACTGACTAAAGAATTCTCTGCGAGGGGTTATTCAGTTCTGTACCTGGAATCTTAGGATGAATGAGGGATGGTATCTCTCGTCTCTGGTCTCGATATTCCAGGCTGCCTGCGAGGGCTACCCGGAAGCGCCGGAGCTGGATTTCTCGGCAGGAGAAATAGGCAGCTGCCCGTTCTCAGCGCGTCAAGAAGGCGGGGCTGCGCCAGCGGGGTCTGCTCTGCTCTGGGCTTCGGCAAGTCTGGCTGCTCCGATCTCGTCACCACCGCGTGTGTTTGCATAGGGCAATATCGGTAATATTTATACCTTTAAGGTGCCGAGGTTGACGAAAGGATGGACGTAGATACGTCAATAAGGATGTCATACGACCAGGTCGTTAGCACATTCTTTTGCTGAAGTTCTCGGTGAAATCAAAACAATGGCCGCAGGGTTTTTCCCAGGTCTGTCATAGGTTTGATTTGTTTTGAGAACTCCGTATCCCTTATCAGGGGCTGGAGGAATATCGCTTGTCTAATTAGATGGCAAGCGTTATGACCTAATCACATAACACGTTCCTGTGCCGTAGTGTGGCTTTATCAGATAACGGTTCCTGCATCATGGGGGTTTTCTGCCTCATGGGATGGCTGCTAGTTAACTTGTTAGTTTGTTAACCAGAATAGGGCCAGGAATAGGGGGATCGATACAGAACCTATAGGAATACATCACAGGCTTCTTGAATGTTAGCTGACCCAAAGCTGCACTTGCTGGAGTTTTGACGATTAATTAAGGCCCAGAATTTTCTAGCGTTGCAGTTTTTGCTTTCCCATAGTAATTTGCACCAGAATTCATTTTCTTGAAGTTGCTTTTCTTTCTGTACTGCCTGCCTGAACAGTTTTTGTGCAGATTTATACGCCTTAAGGTGCTCGACATCTCCCGGAGATTTCATTAGAGACCGCAGGGCGCTGTTCCTAGATGTCTTTAGCGCCCTTGTTTCTCGTGAGATTGAATGCTGGCGACTAGCCGAGTCCATCTGATAGTGGTGTTTGATTGGGAAAACGGATATCAGTTGTGCGCAGAGCGTCGACCATGCCGCGGCTGAAGAAAACCCCGGGTCAGAACAGTCTGAAATAAAAGCCTGGCTTGCCTCCTTGATGAGGGGTATTATGTCGTCGCTCCATCTTAGGCGTTTCAAATTGTCACAGTGCATTCCTGTGAATGAGTTTGGAGCGGTTTTGTGGAACTCTGGATTTATTTTAAGGATTACGGACTGAGGTCGATGATCGCTTTCAGTTCGCGGGTGGATGCTAAAGTTGCCCAGATGTTTCAGCAAAGCCGAGTTGCAGATGGTATAATCTAAATACGAGTGCTTGCGGCCGTTCGTCCAAGACCAATTTGGAGGAGTGTCATTTTTGGATCTTCCATTTATTACCAGAAATCCTGCGCTGTGGAGTTGCAGCACGCAGAGTTCTCCCAGACCGCAGTAGCCTTGGTTTGGTGGTTTAGACTGTTCTTTTACCTCTGCAAATGAAAATGGGGTTAGCCCTTCGCGATCTTCTGTATTACCTTGAAATAGATTGGTGTTGAAGTCCCCTGTGATTATACGGTCCGCGTGAGGTTGATCCGCAGCCAGGGCCCGCACAATTTTCATTAGACGAGTTAGATGGCTCTTTTTTGTGCGGGTACTGGGATTGATGTAGATGTTAAGCAACAGGAGTGGGCGTTGTTTACTCCACGAATAGATTTTGACACCCAGTAGCCAGTCTTCGTCGAAATTTAAAGACACAATCGGGCCTTTTAGATTTTCGGAGACATAGATCGACAGGCCCCCTTTGGGATGGCCAAAAAGGCGGTTTCTAATTGCTGGTTTCCAAAATTCAATGAAGCCTGTAACTGGAGTGTTTTGGGTGGCCCATGTTTCTTGAAGTGCTATCACTGTGTGCCCAAATATAAAGGAGTGTGTGTCCAAATTGGTGTTTTTGTTGTGGAAACCACTGATGTTCCATGAGCACAAAGTAAATGAGGAATCCCGGCCTGAAATTGGGGGCTTTACGAGTAACACAGCTCGGGATGTCGGGAGGACCGAGGTCTTACAATTTGAATTTAAAGGGATAGATTCTCGGGGTCAAGCCATTTTGTTGCAAGACAGGGCTGCTAGAAGCCACCCCCAGTCTTTCGTTTTGCCCAGGTTGGAGATTATGTTCAAGGGAATTGGGTTCCCCTCCGTTGTCCCCAGGGCGTTTCTTAAAATAGAGTAAGGCCTAGGTTTGGCTCCTGGTTCTATAGTTTCGGCTTTTTTCAGGGTGTCCTGGTGTTTAAGCAGCTGCAAAGGATAACCTGGGGTGTTATGGGGGTAGATTTTAATGCCCCACTCCTGAAAAATTGCACTATTTTCAGTGAATGCTCGTGCCCAGGTTTCTGATTTAAGTGACACCAGGGTTACCTCAGAGGGTTGATTACCTCGTGGTGGCAAGAATTCAATAGACTCAATGTCTTCTGTTGTAAACGCCTCAAAGCCCGGAACTCCGTTCGCTAGTTTTATTATATTTGACCTGTTAAGGGTGTCATGTCGACCCTTTGAGATGTATTCTGGGGCGAAGAGTATTTTAGCACCCTGTGTGTTGCCTTTGACCCCCTTACTGCTAGGGCTTGTATTGGGGTGAAGAGTTTTTACTGTTGGACAACCCGCGTCTGGGCCCAGTCGAGACTGAAGAGAATTTAGTAAGCCTCTACCCAATGTCTGGTTGTTTAAGGATGGAGTTGATTTGTTGTTATGGGCTTCTGTTACAGTGCTGGGCCCAATGATTGAGTTTGCCTCGATTAATTTATTGTTGTGGATTACTTTTACGAAACTGGGACTAATAGTTAAGTTAGCCTGCTGAGGTAAACTAGAAGTAGGGGCAGATTGAAATTGTGTTGTCATGGCTTTAGCCATTGATTGAGTTGGGTCACTGGAGTTGGCTATTAGTGGATCGGTGGGGGGTTGAGACTCAGTTACTGCTGCGATTACAGATGTGGTGGTGCAATCCTGTCTACTGCCCAAAGTTTGTTGGCAGACACTCGGGTTTGAATCGTCCTTAAGTATGCTTTTACTGGAAATTGATGCCCTGGGAGTTAATTGAGGGACGCTTTGGGCTTTTTTATTACTAGCGTTTACAAATAACGGGAATAATTTGGGGAGATCATTTGTTTGATTTAATCTTAGTCTGTTTCTCTGTTTGCGCTGGCGTTTGCGCTCCCTCTTGCTAATATGGAGGGGTGGGGCAGAGAGTGTGTCCAGTGTGGAGATAGTGGCAGGGATGGCAAACGCTGTTGCCCTATTGGCGCTAATGGGCTCCGGGTCCCCATTTGGTGGATCAGTACTTGTGGCCGAGGTCGCGGGCAGCACTGCCATGGAGAGTGAGCCCATGGAGCTATCAGGGACCTCTCGATGGACAGTTGCCACAGGTTCTGCCACCCCGCTTGACTGTGGTACAGCCATTAGGCGTGCGGAGGGTTGAGCGGTTCAGAGGTCATAGTTGAGGAATTTTGTTTTGGCTTGAGAAAAGTTTCAGATTGGTTGCCTCCCTTCAATTGCTTAACCTCGCTTATAACGGTGGATAAGAAGGACGGAAGGGAGGATAGCGAATCGATAATAGGCGAGCAGCAGCAGACCGATTGGACTAATTTGGAAGATGATTGGGCTCCTATAATTAGATTGTTTAATTTGTCCAATTTATTATCGATCCCTGCTGTGAACAGTGCTAAAGTGTTCAGCAGGTCAACCTGGATGTCCAGTTTGTCCGAGTGATAATTCAAAGCAGTAACTGTTGATTGAAAGGTGAGAAGTAGTTGGGGCCAAATACTCAATTTTGTAAGGGCATCTGACTGTTAGTCTGTTTTTGGTGTAAGGTTAGGCCAATTCTGGGTATTTTTGAAAAAAATGGACAGGTCCGCTAACAGTTGATCGTTGGTGTCAGTTTTTTGGGGTGGATTTGGGGGGGCGGTTATTTCTACTGGTGATGCACAAGAGTGTTGTTGCTGGGGAATTGACGAATGTACACTTCCCTCAGGAGGACTTGGGGCTTGAGGAATGGGGGAGCTGAACAATTCAAAATTAGATGCAGGAGTCTTTTGAGCATGTGTTTGTGCGAAAATTAAATGAGAATGTGATACTGGGGGGCCCTCCCTGGGTACTCTATGAGTTTGTGGTAAAAGAACTAAAGGCTTCACTAATTGCTGAAGTTGCCATGCTTCAGGGCTTGGGTTGAAAGTTAAAGACAAAGGAGGCGGTTGACTGGGGCAGACCTCTTGCTCAGGGGGATCAAATTGGGGCAAAGGTAGTCTTGGGGAGGGTTGGCAACTTGATATTGCATTTTGAGGGTCTCTCCCCATGTATGTAAAAGGTGGTGATTGTCTAAGGCAAACCTCTTGCTTGTAGAAGTCTTGTTGAAGGGAGAACAGACTCGGAGCTGATTGGAGACTTGGTGTTAAGTTTTGGGAAGCTCTCCGAGACGGGTCCTCTGGGAAGGTGTTCTGGGTGTTCTGGGTGTTCTGGCTGGAGGGTGAGGAGCCAAAGATGTACATGTCCTTGACCAAGGTGGATTTATTGGTCGTTGGTGACTGCAGTTGGGGCGGAAACGTATTTAGATCTGCAGCTCGCTCTATCACACAAGGCTTATTTGACTCTAGATATTGAGGAGGAGAGGTCAACTTGGCCCCACCCGGTGCTTTTTTAAAAAAGTCCAGAAGGGTGAGGGGATTTACGCCGTTCGAGGATGAAACACGTAAGGGAGCCAAACCCGTGTTGTTTGAGTGTTGTCCTTCGTTGTGTAGGGATTGGGAGGCCTTCAGTATGGCCTTGAGAGACTGTGGACTCGAAGGGGGGTGCTCCGCAGCTATTTCTGAATGCTTAAGTTTCTTCCGTTTTATTATTGGCGGAGGTTTTCTTGTTTTCCCTGATCTCATCCTCTTTGTGTTTGTAGTATTGTTCGTAGGGCTGTTCAAGCCAGTGAAGATGTAGGCTTGAACGGGAGGAGACGTCCTGCAGACTCTCTCAATGTTGCTAGCAGTGTTTAACCAGGTTTGCTTGGACACTTACACAAGTCATGTTGCGATGTCTTGGCTTTCCTTTACTCAATTCATGTTGTGGTATTTTGGCTTGCCTTTACACAAGTCATGTAGTGGTGTCTTGGCTTTCCTTTACTCAAGTCATATTGTAGTGTTTTGGCTTTCCTTTACACAAGTCATGTTGTGGTGTCTTGGCTTTCCTTTACTCAAGTCATGTTGTGGTGTTTTGGCTTTCCTTTACACAAGTCATGTTGCGATGTCTTGGCTTTCCTTTACTCAAATCATGTTGTGGTGTTTTGGCTCTCCTTTACACAAGTCATGTTGTGGTGTCTTGGCTTTCCTTTACTCAAGTCATATTGTGGCGTTTTGGCTTTCCTTTACACAATCATGTTGTGGTGTCTTGCTCTTTCCGTTCAAGGAGTCAGAGAGAGTGAGAGAACAGAGAAAGGCTTTAAGAATGTCTGTTTATTCTGTGTTCTGTAAACTCAAATCAGCACGGCCTTTCCTCTTCTATTGTTGTTAACGCTGACATTAGCAATGATTTATCTGAACTTTGTCGACATTATAAGAAAGTCTCGTTTACCCAGAAAGCCTGTCTCTGTTTTGCATACAATCAAAGGTTCATATTCTGAACTTTTGACTAAAACAGTGCATGAAAATAAAGACAAATCAAAAATAGAGCTGAGCCCGGAACTTCAATTAATAGTGGACATTGATAGCTAGTCGGATTACACATTTTGGCTCACACCCTACCTGTAAAAGAGTATGTATTCTTGTGATATATATACCTGTTTTGCTACACTGTTTCTTTGCCCGGATGAACCTCAGTGGTCTGGGGTGCAGGCTTCAAACCTGTAGCTGTCTAGCGACAGAGTGGTTCAATTCCACCTTCTGGGCGAGGCAGCTTTTGTGATGGGCTGCCCATTGTCAGGGTAACTAATACATGTTTTTTGTCAATTCTGTTCATGTTCACAACTTGTAGCAGACAATATTTGGTAACTACATTTTCAGCAGCCCTGCCGACACGTGTTTTCTTCTGTGTTTTCAAGGCCACGTCACCATTTAAGATCAAAGAGTAACCGAGAGAATTACTTGTTAAATAGTAGCCAGCGCTCTGAGGGGCGAATCATCTGGGCACCACAGCAAGTCATGAAAGGAAGGGTATGCATTAAAACAGTGTAGATTGGAGAATCTGACATTAATAATCTGAGAGATTGGGAAGAGATAGTGTCCGATACTAATGAAATGAAGACAATGATGTTCATCAATGGAATGAGGGTATCACATTTGACAATATCAAAGTAAATGGTCATCTATCTGCTCCCGTAGATGCCCCCGGTACTGAGGAAGGACCACTGAATCCCATCCTCAGTCCACGGAGTAGGCTTTTTGTGGGCACTTTACTTCTTTGTTGCAGACTTTGCTCACAGATCTTGGAGTCTCACAGTCTTTCTGTGCACCCAATATAAACAAATGAATAAATAAATACATGAATGCATATGTATAATGAAGCATGCAAAATGAGTTTGCCTCTAGGCTATCCATTTTTGGGGCCAGATAATGGACCCTGAGGCACAATGACATAAAGCGATATCCTCAGGGTTATACCATTCCATCACATTTGGAAACTAGGATTAAAAAGTCCTTTTGTACAATAAAAAGTCTAACATCCTTACCTCGTCCTCTCATCTGGAGTGATCCAGCAGAGCAAAAAATATGTTGCAGCATAACCTGATTAATAGAGTGTTTTAAATCTTCTGACTACCTCTGCCCTCCTCCACTGCTGGGGTGCCACCCTTTTCCCCTTTCCCCCCGAGTTCAATCAGAGGTCACAGAGCCCGGCTGTCACTGCATAGAGGCGCTCTGCTCAGCATCCTCAACCTTGTTCCCACATCAGCACGTGGACTGTTCCTAGTCCGTTGCACCTGCATCCCCCAGTTCACACCACTGCCGAGTGACTGACAGTTTTATCAGAGTAATCCAGGTCACCAAGAATGCAATGTTTAAGTCCCACACTTTTCATTTACAAAGCACTAGTGTTCGCAGGTGTCTTACTACAATTGAAGTGACTCGGAACTACAATTCCCAGAATGTATTAGGTTATTCAAATAAAATACAGGACAAGAGTGTTGCATGTTTGATACCAGGAAATCAACAGGTAACTCTTCCTTACATAGCTGACATTTTACATAAAGGTCAGCCTATGGTCTCTGCAAGTAATTCTGCCTAGGGCGAGAAGGCTTCGAGAGGCACAGCCAAGAGGAACGGTTACCAGGACGAACTACTACAAATCCTCCAAGAAAAGGCAAATACAGCAAACCTAAAACTGATGACTGATGTAGAAACGGGTATGTCAAGAAACGTTTAGATTTATTAATAAATACACCTACACCTCAGCTTCACTTGTCTTTACAATTAGCACATGTCGGGGTTGTGGTGTCTTGGACTTTCCTTTACACAAGTCATGTTGTGGTGTCTTGGGCTTTTCTTTCCACAAGTCGTTTTGAGGTGTCTTGGAATTTCCTTTCCATGAGTCATGTTGTGGTGTCTTGGACTTTCCTTTCCATGAGTCATGTTGTGGTGTCTTAGCTTTCCTTTACACAAGTCATGTTGTGGTGTCTTCTACTTTCCTTTACACAGGACATTTTGTGGTTTCTTGGCTTTCCTTTACACGAGTCATGTTGTGGTGCCATGGCGTTCCTTTACACAAGTCATGTTGTGGTGCCTTGGCTTGCCTTTTCATGAGTCACGTTGTGGTGTCTTGGCTTTCCTTTGCACTAGTCATGTTGTGGTGTCTTGACTTTCCTTTACACAAGTCATGTTGTGGTGTCTTGCTTTCCTTTACACAAGTCATGTTGTCTTGTCTTGAAATATCCTTTACACAAGTCATGTTATGGGGTCTTGATCTTTCCTTTACAGCATTCATGTTGTGTTGCCTTGGACTTTCCTTACCACAAGTCATGGTGTGGTGTCTTGGCCTTTCCTTTACACGAGTCATGTTTTGTTGTCTTGGACTTTTCATTTACACGAGCCATGTTGTGGTGTCTTCAGCTTTCCATGAGTTATGTTGTGGTATATTGGACTTTCCTTTACATAATTCATGTTGTGGTGTCTTGACTTTCCTTTACATGAGTCATGTTGTGTTCTCTTGATCTTCCTTTTACACAATTCATGTTGTGGTGTCTTGGCTTTCGTTTACACAATTCATGTTGTGGTGCCTTGGGCTTTCCTTTACACAAGTCATGTTGCGATGTCTTGGCTTTCCTTTACTCAAGTCATATTGTGGTGTTTTGGCTTTCCTTTACACAATCATGTTGTGGTGTCTTACTCTTTCCGTTCAAGGAGTCAGAGAGAGTGAGAGAACAGAGTAAGGCTTTAAGAATGTCTGTTTATTCTGTGTTCTGTAAACTCAAATCAGCACGGCCTTTCCTCTTTTATTGTTGTTAACGCTGGGGGGCGTGGCTAAGCGCCCGACGCGAATGGCAGCAACCGGGTAGCGGCTCCGTCCACATCGGGGCATACAGGCGGTTCGCTTTCCTTCTGCGAGCCATGAAGCACAGTACCTGATGTCGGAGCTCCCCAGGTACCATCCAGGCTGACTTTTGTTGCTCCATTACACCGAGCTGCATTTATTTCCCGAATTCCTTCTCG
This sequence comes from Lissotriton helveticus, assembly GCF_964261635.1. NCBI lineage: Eukaryota > Metazoa > Chordata > Amphibia > Caudata > Salamandridae > Lissotriton > Lissotriton helveticus. Next base: position 1,921,916,428 of record NC_136065.1, read on the forward strand.
GTCGCGGCACCTCCGGGTCGCGACCGCCATTTTGTTTTTGTCTGCCGGAGCTTCGCGCAGTTGCGCACTTCACCGCACATGCTTCATTGGCTCATAAGGATCTCCTCTTTGATGCCATTTTCTCTTCAACGATAATGGATACTCTCCTCTCTCAACAAAGGTGACTTTCTTTACTTTCTGCATTTGACCTGCTGTTATTGCTTCGAATTTGTTAATCTCCTCAGGCTGGGCGGCCATTTTGTTGTGCTGTACTCTGCGCTATTCCCGACGCCTAATTCATTGCTCTTTCAATGGCGCAACGCTCTGTCAAACTTCCTAAGCGCAATTTTATTAAAAATTCTAAGCTATTTACAACGTTGGCCAGCCTTGATACGTCTCTGAGCCCATCCACTGACAGTGTGGCAGCTGACATGGCGGCATCTTCTTCTCAGGTAGCACCCAAGCCTGACTCACTCCCAAAAAGGCTGAAAAAGAATCCCCCTTCTCCATCAAATTCCTCCTCGGATTCCTCCTCACCTATCTCAATTGAATTGCTCCTTGAAGAAATACGAGCCCTGCGACCCTTCATGGAGGACACCAATGCAAAGTTGCAAACGCTCACTGATAATTGGTCAACCATGGATACCAGGGTTTCTTGTGTGGAAAAGGAGGTTTCGTCGCTTCAGGAAACGGCTACCAAAGTCGTTCATATGGATTTTCAGATTTCCTCTCTTCAGAAACAGGTCGAAAATCTTGAAAATAGGAATAGGCGCAATAATTTACGTCTTTACGGCCTGAAGGAGGGAAGCGAGGGGGAGGATCCTATTGCCTTCTTTCAATCCTTTATTCCCAAGCTTCTGCACTTGCCTGACGGCACTTCTCTCAACATTCAACGTGCTCACAGGCTTGGACGACTCCCGTCCTCTCCTACGCCTTCCACTAAACCGAGGGGTGTAATAATGTACTTCCTTGAATACACGGACTTGATGAAGGTCCTCTTAGCCGCCAAGTCATTTCCTCGCATCACCTGGTCAGGCTCCACCTTATATTTTGCTCAAGATTATGCCAAAGCCACTGCTGACCGCCGAAAAGCTTTCTTGGACATGAGACCTGATCTCCGTTCCATTGGAGCTCGATATGGCCTTTTTCACCCATGTCTTTTCAAAGTCACCTATAACAACAAGACTACTTCTTATGAGGATCCTGTGCGACTCCGGAGTTTTCTGAATTCTTGTGGTTCTACAGGCATGGAGTTCTCCAATTCATCGTCTTCGTTTCCACCTTGACTATGTCGCAGCTCGCATTGATTTTACCTGGTCATTGTTGATCACTGTTCACCCTTGTTTGCTTAGTTTCGTGTTCTAAGACTCTTATTGAGTCTATATGTTTATCTTCTTTGTTATTTGTTCAATGAGTTATCATTTGTCTGTAAGTTATCGGTTTGTGCTTTTGACCCTTCTTATTACCTTACCTTGTTGTTCTCCTTTCTCCACAGATTGTTCATAGCGATCCGTCCTGTTTTCTCCGATTGGACTTTTCACTGCCCTACCTGTTCGCCCTTCGTTGGTTGGTCTTACCTACCTCCCGTCTTCTCCTTTCGTTTCGTTCCCATTCCGTCCCGTCGTTGACCCTTCCTTCCTTCCAAAATTCTGTGTAAGTATTTCCCCCTTATTGTACCGCACCATGTTCTCATTGAATGGATTCGTTTTCTGTGTTGTACTCTTTTTGCTCTTTTTCCCTCTGTTGTTGATAGTATTGTCCCACTTGCTTTTCATTCCTCTATTTCTTCTGTCTCTCTTTTCTGACATTACTCTTTTTTCTTCCACGGATATTCTGGTTCTTCTCCTATATTCTCTTATGATTACCCTACATCTACCTTCTTGCTCTATGGTGCCTCCCTCTTTCTGGTGTGTTGTCTTCCTGCTTTCTGGCTGTTTTTTCTGGATCTTATTTTACCTTAGCTTCTCTCGCCTCTGGCCCGCATCACTCTTCTCTTTGAACCACACACAGTATCCCACATCACCTCTTTTCTTGGGGACATCCCCTCACAGCCCTCTCCTTAGGTTTTTTCTTCCTCGTTTTTCTTTGGCTTTTACTTCTTTGTTTTTTCATTCCTTTGAATTGTTCCTCTATTCTCCTTCACTGGTTTTCAGTTTCTCCTTTCTCGCACTTTATGAGGCTTTCTTATATTCCCTATTCCCACTTTTCCCCTCTTCCTTGTTCTTGATGTCATTACGCATTATTTCTTGGAAAGTTAAAGGCTTACATTCTCCCATTAAAAGGCAAAAGATACTCTCCCACTTAGCTAAATTGAATGTGGATATCGCCTTTTTGCAAGAAACCCATTTATCTGATGCTGAGGCTATCAAGCTCCAAAGAGGTTGGGTGGGTAAAGTTTTTTCAGCTCCTGGTGATGGTAAAAGAAATGGTGTTGCTTTGTTAATTCGTAAGTCTTTTTCTCACTCTGTATTGCATTCCGAATTCGACCCTGAAGGCAGATGGCTATTTGTTAAACTTTCCTCAAGAGGTGTCTCTTTTTCCCTACTCAATGTTTATGCCCCCACAGGAGGAAATCCTACTTTTTGGAACGCATTTGCCTCTCGTATTACTGCTTGTATTGATGACAACTTCATATTAGCGTGCGATTGTAATATGCCATTAGACCCCTTTTTGGACAGACACTCCAGCTCCTTTTTCGTTCCTAACAAATCTCATAAACTTTTCACACATGCCATCTCTCAGCATAAGCTAGTTGATGCTTGGCGCATATGTAATCCGACCAGTAAAGAATTTACATTTTACTCCCCGGTTCACCATTCCCAATCACGCATTGATTATATCTTTCTCTCTCATCATATTTCCCAATCCCTTTCCCACGCTGAGATTGGCCCCATAGTATTCTCTGATCACGCCCCAGTCCTAATTAATGTTGATATTTTACCCACATCCACCGGACCTAAAAGATGGCGCTTTAATAATACCCTTCTCCTTGATCCCAAATTTACTGCTTCCTTTATTGAGTTTACTACTGAATTTTTTGCTATTATTGATACTCCCTCTTTAGCCACGCACACTATTTGGGACGCTTACAAAGCTGCGGCCAGAGATTTCATTATACGACATGTTGCCACGAAGCGTAAACTTGCTCGTAAACATACCACTGCTCTTTTATCTCAGATTAAAGCCCTTGAACATTCCTTTTACACTTTTCACACTCAGGAAAGCTTAACAGCCCTTGTAAATGCAAAAATGAGTTATAACAAACAGTCCACTGATGATGCATTGCTGTACTTGTTGAAATCCAGCTCGAAATTTTATGGTGGGAAGAATAAGGCGGGGAAAGTTCTTGCTAATTATTTGAAAGTTAAACAGAACAAACTGAATATTGAATCTGTTTTTGATGTTAACTCAGTCCTGCAACATAAAGATGCTGATATTTTGGAGGAATTCTCTCGTTTCTACTCTGCACTCTATTCCTCTGACACCCACCCCTCTCCTCACTCTCTTTCCACCTTCTTTGCAAGCATTCAGCCTCCTCCTAACTTTCCTATTGACCTAACCTCCCTCGAAACTCCCCTCACCATTCGTGAATTACATATTGCACTCCACTCCCTTAAGAAAGACAAGGCCCCCGGCCCTGATGGTTTTACTGTCAAATTTTATCAACACTTTGCCACTCTTCTGCTACCCAAACTACTTCAACTTCTCGATTCCTTCAAAACCAGTGGTGCTTCCTCGGGCACTTTTTCAGATGCCTACATTTGCATTATACCCAAGGAAGGGAAGGACGCCCAACATTGTAAGAATTATAGACCAATATCACTTGTCAACATTGATTACAAGTTATATGCCAAATCCTTAGCCATTAGATTAGATACTTTTCTCCCAGATCTCCTTGGACCTGAACAATCAGGATTTGTTAAGGGTCGCTTCATTTCAGACAATACCAGACTCCTCTTTAATGTTCTTTCTAAATCATCCCGATTTAATGATTCCCTAGCCGCAATCGCCCTAGATGCCGAGAAGGCATTTGACATGGTAGAATGGTCTTTTCTTTTCTCTACCTTAAAATGGTTTGGATTTGGCCCTAATTTTATCTCCCTCATCTCCTTTCTTTATGCAAACCCTAGAGCAGCGGTCTGTGCCAACGGCCTGATTTCCTCTTTTTTTTGTCTTGGGAGGGGCATTAGACAAGGTTGTCCTCTCTCCCCTTTTCTTTTTAACCTTGCCCTAGAACCCTTTTTATCTAAGTTACGTCAAAACCCAAACATTCATGGCTTCCCTCTTTTTCACTCCCAAATCAAGTTAGCCGCCTACGCTGACGACATTTTACTCTTTATTTCAAACCCATCTGTATCCATCCCAGCTTTCCTTGATGAAGTCACTACTTACTCCCATCTTTCTGGTTACAAACTAAATCACGATAAGTGTGAAATTTTACCCCTTACCAAATTCACCTTCAAGCCTGATTTCGCAACATCCAATTTCAAATGGAGTCCGACCCATATCAAATATCTCGGTCTGCATATCACCCCTTCTGTCCCTGATACTATATCATTATGCCTTACTAAATGTACTCAGAAGATAACTGACCTTACTTCCAGATGGCATCCCTTATACCTTTCCTGGTGGGGTCGTCTCGACACCATTAAGATGATGCTTTCCCCAATTGTCCTCTATACCATTTCTAATATTCCTCTTGCTATTCCTGCAAATTTTTTTGCTAAACTCAATACTACATTATCCTCCTTTTTATGGTCGGGAAAGAAACCGCGCATGTCCCTTTCTCGTCTGCGCCTCCCCAAATCGGAGGGCGGGGTTAATTTCCCTAATTTTCCCGCTTATCATAAAGCTTTCCTCCTGAAACAAGCCGCTATATGGCTTAAAGATCCTCCCGACCCCCTTCCCCTTTGGGCTGAACTTGAACGACTCTCTCTTTCTCCCTTTTCCTTTGCCGAATACCTCTCCTTCTCTCGCAAACCCCAATTCTTATCCACCCCCATTCACAAATATACTGCGAAATTACTCTTAACCTCTGCTCCACTACCTCCCTCTTCTATTCCCAAACTTCTTGCCACCACTATTTGGTATAACAATAGTATTCTTATTAACCAGAAGCCTTTTTACTGGAAAACTTGGAGGCAACGAGGTTTAATTTGTGTCTCCCAACTCTTTACTGGATCTGTTTTCATACCTTTCCCTGACCTTCGCCGAACCTTCTCTCTCCCTTCCTCCTTTCTTCGCAAATACATCTTACTTAAGACTGCAGTTATGTCTGCATACGACTCCCTCTCTCACTCGTCTTCACCTGCGCTCTCTGATACTCATATTTCCTCTCTGCATCTCCAATTGCGCTCCAATCCCTCCGCATCTTCCATCTACCATTCCCTTCATAACCCTTCCTCACCTCGGCCTAAAACCACAGTGGAAGAGCAGTGGGAATCTGATCTCGTCGTATCTTGGCCCACCTCCCTATGGGATAAAATATGGATTAAGCTCCGCAAATCCTCTAGAGCTGCATCTCTCACACAAACACTCTTCTTCCTATATAATAGACTCCTTTACACGCCATCTCTTCTCCACAAAAGATTCCCTTTGGTTCCGGACCTCTGCTGGTCTTGTTCTGCCCCCAATGGCACGCTTTTTCATATGCTTTTTCTATGCCCTCTCACGCACTCATTTTGGACCAAGGTGTGGGACCAAATCAACTCTATTTTTCAGACTTCTATCCCCTTCTCTCTCACTGACCTCTTCCTTGGCTCTCTCTCTTCCTCCTGGACCGAAGTTGAAGCAAATGTTCATATTATTGATTTGTTATTAGCTGTTGCGTTTCAACAGATTACTGTTAATTGGAAAAATTTGAAGGATATTACTTTCAAAGCTTGGTGGTTTAACGTATGTTATAATCATAGATTGGACACTGCATTTGTTTATCCCCTCACCCTGGCCCCAAAACGACATGCGTTATGGCTTCCTATCACCCTTTACCTGGATGTTTGCGCCAAGCGTTCCTCTCACCTACCCCCATTTCAGCAAGAGGTTTCGAAACCTCCCTGAGTTGCCTTTAGTTCCTTATTTTTCACGAGTTTTTAAATCTCTGCTTTTAGTTGCATTGTTTTCCCATATTACCAAGCCTCTCCCAGTGTATATTTTGCATTTTTTTAGCCTCATCTACTTTTTATTTTCTTTTTTCTTTTTCCCCCTGCATTCATTATCTTATGTTATTTATTGTGATGCCCTAGTTTATTAACCTTTTTGATGATGATGTATTTCACTCCGCTCTTTGTAATGACAATTTTGTTTATTTCAATAAAATTTTATTGAACTTAAAAAAATTGTTGTTAACGCTGACATTAGCAATGATTTATCTGAACTTTGTCCACATTATAAGAAAGTCTTGTTTACCCGGAAAGCCTGTCTCTGTTTTGCATACAATCAAAGGTTCATATTCTAAACTTTTGACTAAAACAGTGCATGAAAATAAAGACAAATCAAAAATAGAGCTGAGCCCAGAACTTCAATAAACAGTGGACATTGATAGCTAGGCGGTTTACACATTTTGGCTCACACCCTACCTGTAAAAGAGTATGTATTCTTGTGATATATATACCTGTTTTGCTACACTGTTTCTTTGCCCGGATGAACCTCAGTGGTCTGGGGTGCATGCTTCAAACCTGTAGCTGTCTAGCAACAGAGTGGTTCAATTCCACCTTCTGGGCGAGGCAGCTTTTGTGATGGGCTGCCCATTATCAGGGTAACTAATATATGTTTTTTTGTCAATTCTGTTCATGTACACAACTTGTAGCAGACAATATTTGGTAACTACATTTTCAGCAGCCCTGCCGACACGTGTTTTCTTCTGTGTTTTCAAGGCCATATCACCATTTAAGATCAAAGAGTAACTGAGAGAATTACTTGTTAAATAGTAGCCAGCGCTCTGAGGGCGATTCATCTGGGCACCCCAGCAAGTCATGAAAGGAAGGGTATGCATTAAACACAGTGTAGATTGGAGAATCTGACATTAATAATCTGAGAGATTGGGAAGAGATAGTGTCCGATACTAATGAAATGAAGGCAGTGATGCTCATCAATGGAATGAGGGTATCACATTTGACAATATCAAAGTAAATGGTCATATATCTGCTCCCGTAGATGCCCCCGGTACTGAGGAAGGAGAACTGAACCCAATCCTCAGTCCACGGAGTAGGCTTTTTGTGGGCACTTTACTTCTTTGTTGCAGACTTTCCTCACAGATCTTGGAGTCTCACAGGCTTTCTGTGCACCCAAATTAAATAAATGAATAAATAAATACATGAATGCATATGTATAAGGAAGCATGCAAAATGAGTTTGCCTCTAGGCTATCCCATTTTTGGGGCCAGATAATGGACCCTGAGGCACAACGACATAAAGCGATATCCTCAGGGTTATACCATTCCATCACATTTGGAAACTAGGATTAAAAAGTCCTTTTGTACAACAAAAAATCTAACATCCTTACCTCGTCCTCTCATCTGGAGTGATCCAGCAGAGCAAAAAATATGTTGCAGCATAACCTGATTAATAGAGTGTTTTAAATCTTCTGACCGCCTCTGCCCATCTCCACTGCTGGGGTGCCACCCTTTTCCCCCCGAGTTCAATCAGAGGTCACAGAGCCCGGCTGTCACTGCACAGAGGCGCTCTGCTCAGCATCCTCAACCTTGTTCCCACATCAGCACGTGGCCTGTTCCTAGTCCGTTGCACCTGCACCCCCCAGTTCACACCACTGCCGAGTGACTGACAGTTTAATCAGAGTAATCCAGGTCACCAAGAATGCAATGTTTAAGTCTCACACTTTTCATTTACAAAGCACTAGTGTTTGCAGGTGTCTTACTACAATTGAAGTGACTCGGAACTACAATTCCCAGAATGTATTAGGTTATTCAAATAAAATACAGGACAAGAGTGTTGCATGTTTGATACCATGAAATCCTCAGGTAACTCTTCCTTACATAGCTGACCATTTACACAAAGGTCAGCCTATGGTCTCTGCAAGTAATTCTGCCTAGGGTGAGAAGGCTTCGAGAGGCACAGCCAAGAGGAACGGTTACCAGGCGGAACTACTACAAATCCTCCAAGAAAAGGCAAATACAGCAAACCTAAAACTGATGCCTGATGTAGAAACGGGAATGTCAAGAAACGTTTAGATTTATTAATAAATACACCTACACCTCAGCTTCACTTGTCTTTACAATTAGCACTTGTCAGGGTTGTGGTGTCTTTGACTTTCCTTTACACAAGTCATGTTGTGGTGTCTTGGGCTTTTTTTTCCACAAGTCGTTTTGAGGTGTCTTGGAATTTCCTTTCCATGAGTCATGTTGTGATGTCTTGGACTTTCCTTTCCATGAGTCATGTTGTGGTGTCTTGGCTTTACTTTACACAAGTCATGTTGTGGTGTCTTCTACTTTCCTTTACACAAGACATTTTGTGGTTTCTTGGCTTTCCTTTTCATGAGCCACATTGTGGTGTCTTGGCTTTCCTTTACACTAGTCATGTTGTGGTGTCTTGACTTTCCTTTACACAAGTCATGTGGTGGTGTCTTGGCTTTCCTTTACACAAGTCATGTTGTATTGTCTTGAAATATCCTTTACACAAGTCATGTTATGGGGTCTTGATCTTTCCTTTACAGCATTCATGTTGTGTTGTCTTGGACTTTCCTTACCACAAGTCATGGTGTGGTGTCTTGGCCTTTCCTTTACACGAGTCATGTTTTGTTGTCTTGGACTTTTCATTTACACGAGCCATGTTGTGGTGTCTTCAGCTTTCCATGAGTTATGTTGTGGTATCTTGGACTTTCCATTTACACAATTCATGTTGTGGTGTCTTGGCTTTCCTTTACATGAGTCATGTTGTGTTTTCTTGATCTTCCTTTTACACAATTCATATTGTGGTGTCTTGGCTTTCGTTTACACAATTCATGTTGTGGTGTCTTGGCTTTCTTTTACACAATTCATGTTGTGGTGCCTTGGGATTTCCCGTACACAAGTCATGTTGCGATGTCTTGGCTTTCCTTTACTCAAGTCATGTTGTGGTGTTTTGGCTTTCCTTTACACAAGTCATGTAGTGGTGTCTTGGCTTTCCTTCACTCAAGTCATATTGTAGTGTTTTGGCTTTCCTTTACACAAGTCATGTTGTGGTGTCTTGGCTTTCCTTTACTCATGTCATGTTGTGGTGTTTTGGCTTTCCTTTCCACAAGTCATGTTGCGATGTCTTGGCTTTCCTTTACTCAAGTCATGTTGTGGTTTTTTGGCTTTCCTTTACACAAGTCATGTTGTGGTGTCTTGGCTTTCCTTTACTCAAGTCATATTGTGGTGTTTTGGCTTTCCTTAACACAATCATGTTGTGGTGTCTTGCTCTTTCCGTTCAAGGAGTCAGAGAGAGTGAGAGAACAGAGTAAGGCTTTAAGAATGTCTGTTTATTCTGTGTTCTGTAAACTCAAATCAGCACGGCCTTTCCTCTTCTATTGTGGTTAACGCTGACATTAGCAATGATTTATCTGAACTTTGTCCACATTATATAAAAGTCTCGTTTACTTAGAAAGCCTGTCTCTGTTTTGCATACAATCAAGCGTTCATATTCTGAACTTTTGACTAAAACAGTGCACAAAAATAAAGACAAATCAAAAATAGAGCTTAGCCCAGAACTTCAATAAATAGTGGACATTGATAGCTAGGCGGATTACACATTTTGGCTCACACCCTACCTGTAAAAGAGTATGTATTCTTGTGATATATATACCTGTTTTGCTACACTGTTTCTTTGCCCGGATGAACCTCAGTGGTCTGGGGTGCAGGCTTCAAACCTGTAGCTATCTAGCGACAGAGTAGTTCAATTCCACCTTCTGGGCGAGGCAGCTTTTGTGATGGGCTGCCCATTATCAGGGTAACTAATACATTTTTTTTGTCAATTCTGTTCATGTTCACAACTTGTAGCAGACAATATTTGGTAACTACATTTTCAGCAGCCCTGCCGACACGTGTTTTCTTCTGTGTTTTCAAGGCCACGTCACCATTTAAGGTCAAAGAGTTACCGAGAGAATTACTTGTTAAATAGTAGCCAGCGCTCTGAGGGGCGATTCATCTGGGCACCCCAGCAAGTCATGAAAGGAAGGGTATGCATTAAACACACTGTAGATTGGAGAATCTGACATTAATAATCTGAGAGATTGGGAAGAGATAGTGTCCGATACTAATGAAATGAAGGCAGTGATGTTCATCAATGGAATGAGAGTATCACATCTGACAATATCAAAGTAAATGGTCATCTATCTGCTCCCGTAGATGCCCCTGGTACTGAGGAAGGACCACTGAACCCAATCCTCAGTCCACGGAGTAGGCTTTTTGTGGGCACTTTACTTCTTTGTTGCAGACTTTGCTCACAGATCTTGGAGACTCACAGTCTTTCTGTGCACCCAAATTAAACAAATGAATAAATGAATACATGAATGCATATGTATAATGAAGCATGCACAATGAGTTTGCCTCTAGGCTATCCCATTTTTGGGGCCAGATAATGGACCCTGAGGCACAACGACATAAAGCGATATCCTCAGGGTTATACCATTCCATCACATTTGGAAACTAGGATTAAAAAGTCCTTTTGTACAACAAAAAATCTAACATCCTTACCTTTTCCTCTCATCTGAAGTGATCCAGCAGAGCAAAAAATGTGTTGCAGCATAACCTGATTAATAGAGTGTTTTAAATCTTCTGACCGCCTTTGCCCTCCTCCACTGCTGGGGTGCCACCCTTTTCCCCCGAGTTCAATCAGAGGTCACAGACCCCGGCTGTCACTGCATAGAGGCGCTCTGCTCAGCATCTTCAACCTTGTTCCCACAACAGCACGTGGCCTGTTCCTAGTCCGTTGCACCTGCACCCTCCAGTTCACACCACTGCCGAGTGACTGACAGTTTTATCAGAGTAATCCAGGTCACCAAGAATGCAATGTTTAAGTCCCACACTTTTCATTTACAAAGCACTAGTGTTCGCAGGTGTCTTACTACAATTGTAGTGACTCGGAACTACAATTCCCAGAATGTATTAGGTTATTCAAATAAAATACAGGACAAGAGTGTTGCATGTTTGATACCATGAAATCACCAGGTAACTCTTCCTTACATAGCTGACCATTTACATAAAGGTCAGCCTATGGTATCTGCAAGTAAGCCTGCCTAGGGCAAGAAGGCTTCGAGAGGCACAGCCAAGAGGAACGGTTACCAGGAGGAACTACTACAAATCCTCCAAGAAAAGGCAAATACAGCAAACCTAAAACTGATGACTGATGTAGAAACGGGTATGTCAAGAAATGTTTAGATTTATTAATTAATACACCCACACCTTAGCTTCACTTGTCTTTACAATTAGCACATGTCCGGGTTGTGGTGTCTTGGATTTTCCTTTACAAAAGTCATGTTGTGGTGTCTTGGGCTTTTCTTTCCACAAGTCGTTTTGAGGTGTCTTGGAATTTCCTTTCCATGAGTCATGTTGTTGTGTCTTGGACTTTTCTTTCCATGAGTCATGTTGTGGTGTCTTGGCTTTCCTTTACACAAGTCATGTTGTGGTGTCTTCTACTTTGCTTTACACAAGACATTTTGTGGTTTCTTGGCTTTCCTTTACACGAGTCATGTTGTGGTGCCATGGCTTTCCTTTACACAAGTCATGTTGTGGTGCCTTGGCTTGCCTTTTCATGAGTCACGTTGTGGTGTCTTGGCTTTCCTTTACACTAGTCATGTTGTGGTGTCTTGACTTTCCTTTACACAAGTCATGTTGTGGTGTCTTGGCTTTCCTTTACACAAGTCATGCTGTCTTGTCTTGAAATATCCTTTACACAAGTCATGTTATGGGGTCTTGATCTTTCCTTTACAGCATTCATGTTGTGTTGTCTTCGACTTTCCTTACCACAAGTCATGGTGTGATGTCTTGGCCTTTCCTTTACACGAGTCATGTTTTGTTGTCTTGGACTTTTCATTTACACGAGCCATGTTGTGGTGTCTTCAGCTTTCCATGAGTTATGTTGTGGTATCTTGGACTTTCCATGTACACAATTCATGTTGTGGTGTCTTGGCTTTCCTTTACATGAGTCATGTTGTGTTTTCTTGATCTTCCTTTTACACAATTCATGTTGTGGTGTCTTGGCTTTCGTTTACACAATTCATGTTGTGGTGTCTTGGCTTTCTTTTACACAATTCATGTTGTGGTGCCTTGGGCTTTCCTTTACACAAGTCATGTTGCGATGTCTTGGCTTTCCTTTACTCAAGTCATGTTGTGGTGTTTTGGCTTTCCTTTACACAAGTCATGTAGTGGTGTCTTGGCTTTCCTTTACTCAAGTCATATTGTAGTGCTTTGGCTTTCCTTTACACAAGTCATGTTGTGGTGTCTTGGCTTTCCTTTACTCAAGTCATGTTGTGGTGTTTTGGCTTTCCTTTACACAAGTCATGTTGCCATGTCTTGGCTTTCCTTTACTCAAGTCATGTTGTGGTGTTTTGGCTTTCCTTTACACAATCATGTTGTGGTGTCTTGCTCTTTCCGTTCAAGGAGTCAGAGAGAGTAAGAGAACAGAGTAAGGCTTTAAGAATGTCTGTTTATTCTGTGTTCTGTAAACTCAAATCAGCACGGCCTTTCCTCTTCTATTGTGGTTAACGCTGACATTACCAATGATTTATCTGAACTTTGTCAACATTACAAGAAAGTCTCGTTTACCCAGAAAGCCTGTCTCTGTTTTGCATACAGTCAAAGGTTCATATTCTGAACTTTTGACTAAAACAGTGCATGAAAATAAAGACAAATCAAAAATAGAGCTGAGCCCAGAACTTCAATAAATAGTGGACATTGATAGCTAGGCGGATTACACATTTTGGCTCACACCCTACCTGTAAAAGAGTATGTATTCTTGTGATATATATACCTGTTTTGCTACACTGTTTCTTTGCCCGGATGAACCTCAGTGGTCTGGGGTGCAGGCTTCAAACCTGTAGCTGTCTAGCGACAGAGTGGTTCAATTCCACCTTCTGGGCGAGGCAGCTTTTGTGATGGGCTGCCCATTATCAAGGTAACTAATACATGTTTTTCTGTCAATTCTGTTAATGTTCACAACTTGTAGCAGACAATATTTGGTAACTACATTTTCAGCAGCCCTGCCGACACGTGTTTTCGTCTGTGTTTTCAAGGGCACGTCACCATTTAAGATCAAAGAGTAACCAAGAGAATTACTTGTTAAATAGTAGCCAGCGCTCTGAGGGGCGATTCATCTGGGCACCCTAGCAAGTCATGAAAGGAAGGGTATGCATTAAACACAGTGCAGATTGGAGAATCTGACATTAATAATCAGAGAGATTGGGAAGAGATAGTGTCCGATACTAATGAAATGAAGGCAGCGATGTTCATCAATGGAATGAGAGTATCACATTTGACAATATCAAAGTAAATGGTCATCTATCTGCTCCCGTAGATGCCCCCAATACTGAGGAAGGAGCACTGAACCCCATCCTCAGTCCACGGAGTAGGCTTTTTGTGGGCACTTTACTTTTTTGTTGCAGACTTTGCTCACAGATCTTGGAGTCTCACAGTCTTTCTGTGCACCCAAATTAAACAAATGAATAAATAAATACATGAATGCATATGTATAATGAAGCATGCAAAATGAGTTTGCCTCTAGGCTATCCCATTTTTGGGGCCAGATAATGGACCCTGAGGCACAACGACATAAAGCGATATCCTCAGGGTTATACAATTCCATCACATTTGGAAACTAGGATTAAAAAGTCCTTTTGTACAACAAAAAAATCTAACATCCTTACCTCGTCCTCTCATCTGGAGTGATCCAGCAGAGCAAAAAATTTGTTGCAGCATAACCTGATTAATAGAGTGTTTTAAATCTTCTGACCGCCTCTGCCCTCCTCCACTGCTGGGGTGCCACCCTTTTCCCCTTTCCCCCCGAGATCAATCAGAGGTCAGAGAGCCCGGCTGTCACTGCATAGAGGCGCTCTGCACAGCATCCTCAACCTTGTTCCCACATCAGCACGTGGCCTGTTCCTAGTCCGTTGCACCTGCACCCCCCAGTTCACACCACTGCCGAGTGACTGACAGTTCTATCAGAGTAATCCAGGTCACCAAGAATGCAATGTTTAAGTCCCACACTTTTCATTTACAAAGCACTAGTGTTCGCAGGTGTCTTACTACAATTGAAGTGACTCGGAACTACAATTCCTAGAATGTATTAGATTATTTAAATAAAATACAGGACAAGAGTGTTGCATGTTTGATACCATGAAATGAACAGGTAACTCTTCCTTACATAGCTGACCATTTACATAAAGGTCAGCCTATGGTCTCTGCAAGTAATTCTGCCTAGGGCGAGAAGGCTTCGAGAGGCACAGCCAAGAGGGACGGTTACCAGGAGGAACTACTACAAATCCTTCAAGAAAAGGCAAATACAGCAAACCTAAAACTGATGACTGATGTAGAAACGGGTATGTCAAGAAATGTTTAGATTTATTAATAAATACACCTACACCTCAGCTTCACTTGTCTTTACAATTAGCACATGTCGGGGTTGTGGTGTCTTGGACTTTCCTTTACACAAGTCATGTTGTGGTGTCTTGGGCTTTTCTTTCCACAAGTCGTTTTGAGGTGTCTTGGAATTTCCTTTCCATGAGTCATGTTGTAGTGTCTTGGACTTTCCTTTCCATGAGTCATGTTGTGGTGTCTTGGCTTTCCTTTACACAAGTCATGTTGTGGTGTCTTCTACTTTCCTTTACACAAGACATTTTGTGGTTTCTTGGCTTTCCTTTACACGAGTCATGTTGTGGTGCCATGGCTTTCCTTTACACAAGTCATGTTGTGGTCCCTTGGCTTGCCTTTTCATGAGTCAAGTTGTGGTGTCTTGGCTTTCCTTTACACTAGTCATGTTGTGGCGTCTTGAATTTCCTTTACACAAGTCATGTTGTGGTGTCTTGGCTTTCCTTTACATTAGCTATGTTGTCTTGTCTTGAAATATCCTTTACACAAGTCATGTTATGGGGTCTTGATCTTTCCTTTACAGCATTCATGTTGTGTTGTCTTGGACTTTCCTTACCACAAGTCATGGTGTGGTGTCTTGGCCTTTCCTTTACACGAGTCATGTTTTGTTGTCTTGGACTTTTCATTTACACGAGCCATGTTGTGGTGTCTTCAGCTTTCCATGAGTTATGTTGTGGTATCTTGGACTTTCCATTTACACAATTCATGTTGTGGTGTCTTGGCTTTCCTTTACATGAGTCATGTTGTGTTTTCTTGATCTTCCTTTTACACAATTCATGTTGTGGTGTCTTGGCTTTCGTTTACACAATTCATGTTGTGGTGTCTTGGCTTTCTTTTACACAATTCATGTTGTGGTGCCTTGGGCTTTCCTTTACACAAGTCATGTTGCGATGTCTTGGCTTTCCTTTACTCAAGTCATGTTGTGGTGTTTTGGCTTTCCTTTACACAAGTCATGTAGTGGTGTCTTGGCTTTCCTTTACTCAAGTCATATTGTAGTGTTTTGGCTTTCCTTTACACAAGTCATGTTGTGGTGTCTTGGCTTTCCTTTACTCAAGTCATGTTGTGGTGTTTTGGCTTTCCTTTACACAAGTCAAGTTGCGATGTCTTGGCTTTCCTTTTATTCAAGTCATGTTGTGGTGTTTTGGCTTTCCTTTACACAAGTCATGTTGTGGTGTCTTGGCTTTCCTTTACTCAAGTCATATTGTGGTGTTTTGGCTTTCCTTTACACAATCATGTTGTGGTGTCTTGCTCTTTCCGTTCAAGGAGTCAGAGAGAGTGAGAGAACAGTGTAAGGCTTTAAGAATGTCTGTTTATTCTGTGTTCTGTAAACTCAAATCAGCACGGCCTTTCCTCTTCTATTGTGGTTAACGCTGACATTACCAATGATTTATCTGAACTTTGTCCACATTATAAGAAAGTCTCGTTTACCCAGAAAGCCTGTCTCTGTTTTGCATATAATCAAAGGTTCATATTCTGAACTTTTGACTAAAACAGTGCATGAAAATAAAGACAAATCAAAAATAGAGCTGAGCCCAGAACTTCAATAAATAGTGGACATTGATAGCTAGGCGGATTACACATTTTGGCTCAAACCCTACCTGTAAAAGAGTATGTATTCTTGTGATATATATACCTGTTTTGCTACACTTTTTCTTTGCCCGGATGAACCTCAGTGGTCTGGGGTGCAGGCTTCAAACCTGTAGCTGTCTAGCGACAGAGTGGTTCAATTCCACCTTCTGGGCGAGGCAGCTTTTGTGAAGGGCTGCCCATTATCAGGGTAACTAATACATGTTTTTTTGTCAATTCTGTTCATGTTCACAACTTGTAGCAGACAATATTTGGTAACTACATTTTCAGCAGCCCTGCCGACACGTGTTTTCTTCTGTGTTTTCAAGGCCACGTCACCATTTAAGATCAAAGAGTAACCGAGAGAATTACTTGTTAAATAGTAGCCAGCGCTCTGAGGGGCGATTCATCTGGGCACCCCAGCAAGTCATGAAAGGAAGGGTATGCATTAAACACAGTGTAGATTGGAGAATCTGACATTAATAATCTGAGAGATTGTGAAGAGATAGTGTCTGATACTAATGAAATGAAGGCAGTGATGTTCATCAATGGAATGAGGGTATCACATTTGACAATATCAAAGTAAATGGTCATCTATCTGCTCCCGTAGATGCCCCGGTACTGAGGAAGGAGCACTGAACCCCATCCTCAGTCCACGGAGTAGGCTTTTTGTGGGCACATTTCTTTTTTGTTGCAGACTTTGCTCACAGATCTTGGAGTCTCACAGTCTTTCTGTGCACCCAAATTAAACAAATGAATAAATAAATACATGAATGCATATGTATAATGACTCATGCAAAATGAGTTTGCCTCTAGGCTATCCCATTTTTGGGGCCAGATAATGGACCCTGAGGTACAACGACATAAAGCGATATCCTCAGGGTTATACCATTCCATCACATTTGGAAACTAGGATTAAAAAGTCCTTTTGTACAACAAAAAATCTAACATCCTTACCTCGTCCTCTCATCAGGAGTGATCCAGCAGAGCAAAAAATATGTTGCAGCATAACCTGATTAATAGAGTGTTTTAAATCTTCTGACCGCCTCTGCCCTCCTCCACTGCTGGGGTGCCACCCTTTTCCCCTTTCCCCCCGAGTTCAATCAGAGGTCACAGAGCCCGGCTGTCACTGCATAGAGGCGCTCTGCTCAGCATCCTCAACCTTGTTCCCACATCAGCACGTGGCCTGTTCCTAGTCCGTTGCACCTGCACCCCCCAGTTCACACCACTGCAGAGTGACTGGCAGTTTTATCAGAGTAATCCAGGTCACCAAGAATGCAATGTTTAAGTCCCACACTTTTCATTTACAAAGCACTAGTGTTCGCAGGTGTCTTACTACAATTGAAGTGACTCGGAACTACAATTCCCAGAATGTATTAGGTTATTCAAATAAAATACAGGACAAGAGTGTTGCATGTTTGATACCATGAAATCACCAGGTAACTCTTCCTTACATAGCTGACCATTTACATAAAGGTCAGCCTATGGTCTCTGCATGTAATTCTGCCTAGGGCGAGAAGGCTTCGAGAGGCACAGCCAAGAGGAACGGTTACCAGTCGGAACTACTACAAATCCTCCAAGAAAAGGCAAATACAGCAAACCTAAAACTGATGCCTGATGTAGAAACGGGTATGTCAAGAAACGTTTAGATTTATTAATAAATACACCTACACCTCAGCTTCACTTGTCTTTACAATTAGCACATGTCGGGGTTGTGGTGTCTTGGACTTTCCTTTACAGAAGTCATGTTGTGGTGTCTTGGGCGTTTCTTTCCACAAGTCGTTTTGAGGTGTCTTGGAATTTCCTTTCCATGAGTCATGTTGTGTTGTCTTGGACTTTCCTTTCCATGAGTCATGTTGTTGTGTCTTGGCTTTCCTTTACACAAGTCATGTTGTGGTGTCTTGACTTTCCTTTACACAAGTCATGTTGTGGTGTCTTGGCTTTCCTTTACACAAGTCATGTTGTCTTGTCTTGACTTTCCTTTACACAAGTCATGTTGTGGTGTCTTGGCTTGCCTTTTCATGAGTCATGTTGTGGTGCCATGCCTTTCCTTTACAAAAGTCATGTTGTGGGGCCTTGGCTTGCCTTTTCATGAGTCACGTTGTGGTGTCTTGTCTTTCCTTTACACTAGTCATGTTGTGGTGTCTTAACATTCCTTTACACAAGTCATGTTGTAGTGTCTTGGCTTTCCTTTACACAAGTCATGTTGTCTTGTCTTGAAATATCCTTTACACAAGTCATGTTATGGGGTCTTGATCTTTCCTTTACAGCATTCATGTTGTGTTGTCTTGGACTTTCCTTTACACGAGTCATGTTTTGTTGTCTTGGACTTTTCATTTACACGAGCCATGTTGTGGTGTCTTCAGCTTTCCATGAGTTATGTTGTGGTATCTTGGACTTTCCATTTACACAATTCATGTTGTGGTGTCTTGGCTTTCCTTTACATGAGTCATGTTGTGTTTTCTTGATCTTCCTTTTACACAATTCATGTTGTGGTGTCTTGGCTTTCGTTTACACAATTCATGTTGTGGTGTCTTGGCTTTCTTTTACACAATTCATGTTGTGGTGCCTTTGGGCTTTCCTTTACACAAGTCATGTTGCGATGTCTTGGCTTTCCTTTACTCAAGTCATGTTGTGGAGTTTTGGCTTTCCTTTACACCAGTCATGTAGTGGTGTCTTGGCTTTCCTTTACTCAAGTCATATCGTAGTGTTTTGGCTTTCCTTTACACAAGTCATGTTGTGGTGTCTTGGCTTTCCTTTACTCAAGTCATGTTGTGGTGTTTTGGCTTTCCTTTATACAAGTCATGTTGCGATGTCTTGGCTTTCCTTTACTCAAGTTATGTTGTGGTGTTTTGGCTTTCCTTTACACAAGTCATGTTGTGGTGTCTTGGCTTTCCTTTTCTCAAGTCATATTGTGGTGTTTTGGCTTTCCTTTACACAATCATGTTATGGTGTCTTGCTCTTTCCGTTCAAGGAGTCAGAGAGAGTGAGAGAACAGAGTAAGGCTTTAAGAATGTCTGTTTATTCGGTGTTCTGTAAACTCAAATCAGCACGGCCTTTCCTCTTCTACTGTTGTTAACGCTGACATTAGCAATGATTTATCTGAACTTTGTCCACATTATAAGAAAGTCTCGTTTACCCAGAAAGCCTGTCTCTGTTTTGCATACAATCAAAGGTTCATATTCTGAACTTTTGACTAAAACAGTGCATGAAAATAAAGACAAATCAAAAATAGAGCTGAGCCCAGAACTTCAATAAATAGTGGACATTGATAGCTAGGCAGATTACACATTTTGGCTCACACCCTACCTGTAAAAGAGGATGTATTCTTGTGATATATATACCTGTTTTGCTACCCTGCTTCTTTGCCCGGATGAACCTCAGTGGTCTGGGGTGCAGGCTTCAAACCTGTACCTCTCTAGCGACAGAGTGGTTCAATTCCACCTTCTGGGCGAGGCAGCTTTTGTGATGGGCTGCCCATTGTCAGGGTAACTAATACATGTTTTTTTGTCAATTCTGTTCATGTTCACAACTTGTAGTAGACAATATTTGGTAACTACATTTTCAACAGCCCTGCCGACACGTGTTTTCTTCTGTGTTTGTTTTCAAGGCCACGTCACCATTTAAGATCAAAGAGTAACCGAGAGAATTACTTGTTAAATAGTAGCCAGCTCTCTGAGGGGCGAATCATCTGGGCACCACAGCAAGTCATGAAAGGAAGGGTATGCATTAAACACACTGTAGATTGGAGAATCTGACATTAATAATCTGAGAGATTGGGAAGAGATAGTGTCCGATACTAATCAAATGAAGGCAGTGATGTTCATCAACGGAATGAGGGTATCGCATTTGACAATATCAAAGTAAATGGTCATCTATCTGCTCCCGTAGATGTCCCCGGTACTGAGGAAGGACCACTGAACCCCATCCTCAGTCCACGGAGTAGGCTTTTTGTGGGCACTTTACTTCTTTGTTGCAGGCTTTGCTCACAGATCTTGGAGTCTCACAGTCTTTCTGTGCACCCAATATAAACAAATGAATAAATAAATACATGAATGCATATGTATAATAAAGCATGCAAAATGAGTTTGCCTCTAGGCTATCCCATTTTTGGGGCCAGATAATGGACCCTGAGGCACAACAACATAAAGCGATATCCTCAGGGTTATACCATTCCATCACATTTGGAAACTAGGATTAAAAAGTCCTTTTGTACAACAAAAAATCTAACATCCTTACCTCGTCCTCTCATCTGGAGTGATCCAGCAGAGCAAAAAATATGTTGCAGCATAACCTGATTAATAGAGTGTTTTAAATCTTCTGACCGCCTCTGCCCTACTCCACTGCTGGGGTGCCACCCTTTTCCCCTTTCCCCCCGAGTTCAATCAGAGGTCACAGAGCCCGGCTGTCATGGGCATAGAGGCGCTCTGCTCAGCATCCTTAACCTTGTTCCCACATCAGCACGTGGCCTGTTCCTAGTCCGTTGCACCTGAATCCCCCAGTTCATACCACTGCCGAGTGACTGACAGTTTTATCAGAGTAATCCAGGTCACCAAGAATGCAATGTTTAAGTTCCACACTTTTCATTTACAAAGCACTAGTGTTCGCAGGTGTCTTACTACAATTGAAGTGACTCGGAACTACAATTCCCAGAATGTATTAGGTTATTCAAATAAAATACATGACAAGAGTGTTGCATGTTTGATACCATGAAATCACCAGGTAACTCTTCCTTACATAGCTGACCATTTACATAAAGGTCAGCCTATGGTCTCTGCAAGTAATTCTGCCTAGGGCGAGAAGGCTTCGAGAGGCACAGCCAAGAGGAACGGTTACCAGGAGGAACTACTACAAATCCTCCAAGAAAAGGCAAATACAGCAAACCTAAAACTGATGACTGATGTAGAAACGGGTATGTCAAGAAACGTTTAGATTTATTAATAAATACACCTACACCTCAGCTTCCCTTGTCTTTACAATTAGCACATGTCGGGGTTGTGGTGTCTTGGACTTTCCTTTACAGAAGTCATGTTGTGGTGTCTTGGGCGTTTCTTTCCACAAGTCGTTTTGAGGTGTCTTGGAATTTCCTTTCCATGAGTCATGTTGTGTTGTCTTGGACTTTCCTTTCCATGAGTCATGTTGTTGTGTCTTGGATTTCCTTTACACAAGTCATGTTGTGGTGTCTTGACTTTCCTTTACACAAGTCATGTTGTGGTGTCTTGGCTTTCCTTTACACAAGTCATGTTGTCTTGTCTTGACTTTCCTTTACACAAGTCATGTTGTGGTGTCTTGGCTTGCCTTTTCATGAGTCATGTTGTGGTGCCATGCCTTTCCTTTACACAAGTCATGTTGTGGTGCCTTGGCTTGCCTTTTCATGAGTCACGTTGTGGTGTCTTGTCTTTCCTTTACACTAGTCATGTTGTGGTGTCTTAACATTCCTTTACACAAGTCATGTTGTAGTGTCTTGGCTTTCCTTTACACAAGTCATGTTGTCTTGTCTTGAAATATCCTTTACACAAGTCATGTTATGGGGTCTTGATCTTTCCTTTACAGCATTCATGTTGTGTTGTCTTGGACTTTCCTTTACACGAGTCATGTTTTGTTGTCTTGGACTTTTCATTTACACGAGCCATGTTGTGGTGTCTTCAGCTTTCCATGAGTTATGTTGTGGTATCTTGGACTTTCCATTTACACAATTCATGTTGTGGTGTCTTGGCTTTCCTTTACATGAGTCATGTTGTGTTTTCTTGATCTTCCTTTTACACAATTCATGTTGTGGTGTCTTGGCTTTCGTTTACACAATTCATGTTGTGGTGTCTTGGCTTTCTTTTACACAATTCATGTTGTGGTGCCTTTGGGCTTTCCTTTACACAAGTCATGTTGCGATGTCTTGGCTTTCCTTTACTCAAGTCATGTTATGGAGTTTTGGCTTTCCTTTACACCAGTCATGTAGTGGTGTCTTGGCTTTCCTTTACTCAAGTCATATTGTAGTGTTTTGGCTTTCCTTTACACAAGTCATGTTGTGGTGTCTTGGCTTTCCTTTACTCAAGTCATGTTGTGGTGTTTTGGCTTTCCTTTATACAAGTCATGTTGCGATGTCTTGGCTTTCCTTTACTCAAGTTATGTTGTGGTGTTTTGGCTTTCCTTTACACAAGTCATGTTGTGGTGTCTTGGCTTTCCTTTTCTCAAGTCATATTGTGGTGTTTTGGCTTTCCTTTACACAATCATGTTATGGTGTCTTGCTCTTTCCGTTCAAGGAGTCAGAGAGAGTGAGAGAACAGAGTAAGGCTTTAAGAATGTCTGTTTATTCGGTGTTCTGTAAACTCAAATCAGCACGGCCTTTCCTCTTCTACTGTTGTTAACGCTGACATTAGCAATGATTTATCTGAACTTTGTCCACATTATAAGAAAGTCTCGTTTACCCAGAAAGCCTGTCTCTGTTTTACATACAATCAAAGGTTCATATTCTGAACTTTTGACTAAAACAGTGCATGAAAATAAAGACAAATCAAAAATAGAGCTGAGCCCAGAACTTCAATAAATAGTGGACATTGATAGCTAGGCAGATTACACATTTTGGCTCACACCCTACCTGTAAAAGAGGATGTATTCTTGTGATATATATACCTGTTTTGCTACCCTGCTTCTTTGCCCGGATGAACCTCAGTGGTCTGGGGTGCAGGCTTCAAACCTGTACCTCTCTAGCGACAGAGTGGTTCAATTCCACCTTCTGGGCGAGGCAGCTTTTGTGATGGGCTGCCCATTGTCAGGGTAACTAATACATGTTTTTTTGTCAATTCTGTTCATGTTCACAACTTGTAGTAGACAATATTTGGTAACTACATTTTCAGCAGCCCTGCCGACACGTGTTTTCTTCTGTGTTTTCAAGGCCACGTCACCATTTAAGATCAAAGAGTAACCGAGAGAATTACTTGTTAAATAGTAGCCAGCTCTCTGAGGGGCGAATCATCTGGGCACCACAGCAAGTCATGAAAGGAAGGGTATGCATTAAACACACTGTAGATTGGAGAATCTGACATTAATAATCTGAGAGATTGGGAAGAGATAGTGTCCGATACTAATCAAATGAAGGCAGTGATGTTCATCAACGGAATGAGGGTATCGCATTTGACAATATCAAAGTAAATGGTCATCTATCTGCTCCCGTAGATGTCCCCGGTACTGAGGAAGGACCACTGAACCCCATCCTCAGTCCACGGAGTAGGCTTTTTGTGGGCACTTTGCTTCTTTGTTGCAGGCTTTGCTCACAGATCTTGGAGTCTCAAAGTCTTTCTGTGCACCCAATATAAACAAATGAATAAATAAATACATGAATGCATATGTATAATAAAGCATGCAAAATGAGTTTGCCTCTAGGCTATCCCATTTTTGGGGCCAGATAATGGACCCTGAGGCACAACAACATAAAGCGATATCCTCAGGGTTATACCATTCCATCACATTTGGAAACTAGGATTAAAAAGTCCTTTTGTACAACAAAAAATCTAACATCCTTACCTCGTCCTCTCATCTGGAGTGATCCAGCAGAGCAAAAAATATGTTGCAGCATAACCTGATTAATAGAGTGTTTTAAATCTTCTGACCGCCTCTGCCCTCCTCCACTGCTGGGGTGCCACCCTTTTCCCCTTTCCCCCCGAGTTCAATCAGAGGTCACAGAGCCCGGCTGTCATGGGCATAGAGGCGCTCTGCTCAGCATCCTTAACCTTGTTCCCACATCAGCACGTGGCCTGTTCCTAGTCCGTTGCACCTGAACCCCCCAGTTCATACCACTGCTGAGTGACTGACAGTTTTATCAGAGTAATCCAGGTCACCAAGAATGCAATGTTTAAGTTCCACACTTTTCATTTACAAAGCACTAGTGTTCGCAGGTGTCTTACTACAATTGAAGTGACTCGGAACTACAATTCCCAGAATGTATTAGGTTATTCAAATAAAATACATGACAAGAGTGTTGCATGTTTGATACCATGAAATCACCAGGTAACTCTTCCTTACATAGCTGACCATTTACATAAAGGTCAGCCTATGGTCTCTGCAAGTAATTCTGCCTAGGGCGAGAAGGCTTCGAGAGGCACAGCCAAGAGGAACGGTTACCAGGAGGAACTACTACAAATCCTCCAAGAAAAGGCAAATACAGCAAACCTAAAACTGATGACTGATGTAGAAACGGGTATGTCAAGAAACGTTTAGATTTATTAATAAATACACCTACACCTCAGCTTCCCTTGTCTTTACAATTAGCACATGTCGGGGTTGTGGTGTCTTGGACTTTCCTTTACACAAGTCATGTTGTGGTGTCTTGGACTTTCCTTTACACAAGTCATGTTGTGGTGTCTTCTTCTTTGCTTTACACAAGACATTTTGTGGTTTCTTGGCTTTCCTTTACACGAGTCATGTTGTGGTGCCATGGCTTTCCTTTACACAAGTCATGTTGTGGTGCCTTGGCTTGCCTTTTCATGAGTCACGTTGTGGTGTCTTGGCTTTCCTTTACACTAGTCATGTTGTGGTGTCTTGACTTTCCTTTACACAAGTCATGTTGTGGTGTCTTGGCTTTCCTTTACACAAGTCATGCTGTCTTGTCTTGAAATATCCTTTACACAAGTCATGTTATGGGGTCTTGATCTTTCCTTTACAGCATTCATGTTGTGTTGTCTTCGACTTTCCTTACCACAAGTCATGGTGTGATGTCTTGGCCTTTCCTTTACACGAGTCATGTTTTGTTGTCTTGGACTTTTCATTTACACGAGCCATGTTGTGGTGTCTTCAGCTTTCCATGAGTTATGTTGTGGTATCTTGGACTTTCCATGTACACAATTCATGTTGTGGTGTCTTGGCTTTCCTTTACATGAGTCATGTTGTGTTTTCTTGATCTTCCTTTTACACAATTCATGTTGTGGTGTCTTGGCTTTCGTTTACACAATTCATGTTGTGGTGTCTTGGCTTTCTTTTACACAATTCATGTTGTGGTGCCTTGGGCTTTCCTTTACACAAGTCATGTTGCGATGTCTTGGCTTTCCTTTACTCAAGTCATGTTGTGGTGTTTTGGCTTTCCTTTACACAAGTCATGTAGTGGTGTCTTGGCTTTCCTTTACTCAAGTCATATTGTAGTGTTTTGGCTTTCCTTTACACAAGTCATGTTGTGGTGTCTTGGCTTTCCTTTACTCAAGTCATGTTGTGGTGTTTTGGCTTTCCTTTACACAAGTCATGTTGCCATGTCTTGGCTTTCCTTTACTCAAGTCATGTAGTGGTGTTTTGGCTTTCCTTTACACAAGTCATGTTGTGGTGTCTTGGCTTCCCTTTACTCAAGTCATATTGTGGTGTTTTGGCTTTCCTTTACACAATCATGTTGTGGTGTCTTGCTTTTTCCGTTCAAGGAGTCAGAGAGAGTAAGAGAACAGAGTAAGGCTTTAAGAATGTCTGTTTATTCTGTGTTCTGTAAACTCAAATCAGCACGGCCTTTCCTCTTCTATTGTGGTTAACGCTGACATTACCAATGATTTATCTGAACTTTGTCAACATTACAAGAAAGTCTCGTTTACCCAGAAAGCCTGTCTCTGTTTTGCATACAGTCAAAGGTTCATATTCTGAACTTTTGACTAAAACAGTGCATGAAAATAAAGACAAATCAAAAATAGAGCTGAGCCCAGAACTTCAATAAATAGTGGACATTGATAGCTAGGCGGATTACACATTTTGGCTCACACCCTACCTGTAAAAGAGTATGTATTCTTGTGATATATATACCTGTTTTGCTACACTGTTTCTTTGCCCGGATGAACCTCAGTGGTCTGGGGTGCAGGCTTCAAACCTGTAGCTGTCTAGCGACAGAGTGATTCAATTCCACCTTCTGGGCGAGGCAGCTTTTGTGATGGGCTGCCCATTATCAAGGTAACTAATACATGTTTTTCTGTCAATTCTGTTAATGTTCACAACTTGTAGCAGACAATATTTGGTAACTACATTTTCAGCAGCCCTGCCGACACGTGTTTTCGTCTGTGTTTTCAAGGGCACGTCACCATTTAAGATCAAAGAGTAACCAAGAGAATTACTTGTTAAATAGTAGCCAGCGCTCTGAGGGGCGATTCATCTGGGCACCCTAGCAAGTCATGAAAGGAAGGGTATGCATTAAACACAGTGCAGATTGGAGAATCTGACATTAATAATCAGAGAGATTGGGAAGAGATAGTGTCCGATACTAATGAAATGAAGGCAGCGATGTTCATCAATGGAATGAGAGTATCACATTTGACAATATCAAAGTAAATGGTCATCTATCTGCTCCCGTAGATGCCCCCAATACTGAGGAAGGAGCACTGAACCCCATCCTCAGTCCACGGAGTAGGCTTTTTGTGGGCACTTTACTTTTTTGTTGCAGACTTTGCTCACAGATCTTGGAGTCTCACAGTCTTTCTGTGCACCCAAATTAAACAAATGAATAAATAAATACATGAATGCATATGTATAATGAAGCATGCAAAATGAGTTTGCCTCTAGGCTATCCCATTTTTGGGGCCAGATAATGGACACTGAGGCACAACGACATAAAGCGATATCCTCAGGGTTATACCATTCCATCACATTTGCAAACTAGTATTAAAAAGTCCTTTTGTACAACAAAAAAATCTAACATCCTTACCTCGTCCTCTCATCTGGAGTGATCCAGCAGAGCAAAAAATTTGTTGCAGCATAACCTGATTAATAGAGTGTTTTAAATCTTCTGACCGCCTCTGCCCTCCTCCACTGCTGGGGTGCCACCCTTTTCCCCTTTCCCCCCGAGATCAATCAGAGGTCAGAGAGCCCGGCTGTCACTGCATAGAGGCGCTCTGCACAGCATCCTCAACCTTGTTCCCACATCAGCACGTGGCCTGTTCCTAGTCCGTTGCACCTGCACCCCCCAGTTCACACCACTGCCGAGTGACTGACAGTTTTATCAGAGTAATCCAGGTCACCAAGAATGCAATGTTTAAGTCCCACACTTTTCATTTACAAAGCACTAGTGTTCGCAGGTGTCTTACTACAATTGAAGTGACTCGGAACTACAATTCCTAGAATGTATTAGATTATTTAAATAAAATACAGGACAAGAGTGTTGCATGTTTGATACCATGAAATGAACAGGTAACTCTTCCTTACATAGCTGACCATTTACATAAAGGTCAGCCTACGGTCTCTGCAAGTAATTCTGCCTAGGGCGAGAAGGCTTCGAGAGGCACAGCCAAGAGGGACGGTTACCAGGAGGAACTCCTACAAATCCTTCAAGAAAAGGCAAATACAGCAAACCTAAAACGGATGACTGATGTAGAAACGGGTATGTCAAGAAATGTTTAGATTTATTAATAAATACACCTACACCTCAGCTTCACTTGTCTTTACAATTAGCACATGTCGGGGTTGTGGTGTCTTGGACTTTCCTTTACACAAGTCATGTTGTGGTGTCTTGGGCTTTTCTTTCCACAAGTCGTTTTGAGGTGTCTTGGAATTTCCTTTCCATGAGTCATGTTGTAGTGTCTTGGACTTTCCTTTCCATGAGTCATGTTGTGGTGTCTTGGCTTTCCTTTACACAAGTCATGTTGTGGTGTCTTCTACTTTCCTTTACACAAGACATTTTGTGGTTTCTTGGCTTTCCTTTACACGAGTCATGTTGTGGTGCCATGGCTTTCCTTTACACAAGTCATGTTGTGGTGCCTTGGCTTGCCTTTTCATGAGTCAAGTTGTGGTGTCTTGGCTTTCCTTTACACTAGTCATGTTGTGGCGTCTTGAATTTCCTTTACACAAGTCATGTTGTGGTGTCTTGGCTTTCCTTTACATAAGCTATGTTGTCTTGTCTTGAAATATCCTTTACACAAGTCATGTTATGGGGTCTTGATCTTTCCTTTACAGCATTCATGTTGTGTTGTCTTGGACTTTCCTTACCACAAGTCATGGTGTGGTGTCTTGGCCTTTCCTTTACACGAGTCATGTTTTGTTGTCTTGGACTTTTCATTTACACGAGCCATGTTGTGGTGTCTTCAGCTTTCCATGAGTTATGTTGTGGTATCTTGGACTTTCCATTTACACAATTCATGTTGTGGTGTCTTGGCTTTCCTTTACATGAGTCATGTTGTGTTTTCTTGATCTTCCTTTTACACAATTCATGTTGTGGTGTCTTGGCTTTCGTTTACACAATTCATGTTGTGGTGTCTTGGCTTTCTTTTACACAATTCATGTTGTGGTGCCTTGGGCTTTCCTTTACACAAGTCATGTTGCGATGTCTTGGCTTTCCTTTACTCAAGTCATGTTGTGGTGTTTTGGCTTTCCTTTACACAAGTCATGTAGTGGTGTCTTGGCTTTCCTTTACTCAAGTCATATTGTAGTGTTTTGGCTTTCCTTTACACAAGTCATGTTGTGGTGTCTTGGCTTTCCTTTACTCAAGTCATGTTGTGGTGTTTTGGCTTTCCTTTACACAAGTCAAGTTGCGATGTCTTGGCTTTCCTTTACTCAAGTCATGTTGTGGTGTTTTGGCTTTCCTTTACACAAGTCATGTTGTGGTGTCTTGGCTTTCCTTTACTCAAGTCATATTGTGGTGTTTTGGCTTTCCTTTACACAATAATGTTGTGGTGTCTTGCTCTTTCCGTTCAAGGAGTCAGAGAGAGTGAGAGAACAGTGTAAGGCTTTAAGAATGTCTGTTTATTCTGTGTTCTGTAAACTCAAATCAGCACGGCCTTTCCTCTTCTATTGTGGTTAACGCTGACATTACCAATGATTTATCTGAACTTTGTCCACATTATAAGAAAGTCTCGTTTACCCAGAAAGCCTGTCTTTGTTTTGCATACAATCAAAGGTTCATATTCTGAACTTTTGACTAAAACAGTGCATGAAAATAAAGACAAATCAAAAATAGAGCTGAGCCCAGAACTTCAATAAATAGTGGACATTGATAGCTAGGCGGATTACACATTTTGGCTCAAACCCTACCTGTAAAAGAGTATGTATTCTTGTGATATATATACCTGTTTTGCTACACTTTTTCTTTGCCCGGATGAACCTCAGTGGTCTGGGGTGCAGGCTTCAAACCTGTAGCTGTCTAGCGACAGAGTGGTTCAATTCCACCTTCTGGGCGAGGCAGCTTTTGTGAAGGGCTGCCCATTATCAGGGTAACTAATACATGTTTTTTTGTCAATTCTGTTCATGTTCACAACTTGTAGCAGACAATATTTGGTAACTACATTTTCAGCAGCCCTGCCGACACGGGTTTCTTCTGTGTTTTCAAGGCCACGTCACCATTTAAGATCAAAGAGTAACCGAGAGAATTACTTGTTAAATAGTAGCCAGCGCTCTGAGGGGCGATTCATCTGGGCACCCCAGCAAGTCATGAAAGGAAGGGTATGCATTAAACACAGTGTAGATTGGAGAATCTGACATTAATAATCTGAGAGATTGTGAAGAGATAGTGTCTGATACTAATGAAATGAAGGCAGTGATGTTCATCAATGGAATGAGGGTATCACATTTGACAATATCAAAGTAAATGGTCATCTATCTGCTCCCGTAGATGCCCCCGGTACTGAGGAAGGAGCACTGAACCCCATCCTCAGTCCACGGAGTAGGCTTTTTGTGGGCACATTTCTTTTTTGTTGCAGACTTTGCTCACAGATCTTGGAGTCTCACAGTCTTTCTGTGCACCCAAATTAAACAAATGAATAAATAAATACATGAATGCATATGTATAATGACTCATGCAAAATGAGTTTGCCTCTAGGCTATCCCATTTTTGGGGCCAGATAATGGACCCTGAGGTACAACGACATAAAGCGATATCCTCAGGGTTATACCATTCCATCACATTTGGAAACTAGGATTAAAAAGTCCTTTTGTACAACAAAAAATCTAACATCCTTACCTCGTCCTCTCATCAGGAGTGATCCAGCAGAGCAAAAAATATGTTGCAGCATAACCTGATTAATAGAGTGTTTTAAATCTTCTGACCGCCTCTGTCCTCCTCCACTGCTGGGGTGCCACCCTTTTCCCCTTTCCCCCCGAGTTCAATCAGAGGTCACAGAGCCCGGCTGTCACTGCATAGAGGCGCTCTGCTCAGCATCCTCAACCTTGTTCCCACATCAGCACGTGGCCTGTTCCTAGTCCGTTGCACCTGCACCCCCCAGTTCACACCACTGCAGAGTGACTGGCAGTTTTATCAGAGTAATCCAGGTCACCAAGAATGCAATGTTTAAGTCCCACACTTTTCATTTACAAAGCACTAGTGTTCGCAGGTGTCTTACTACAATTAAAGTGACTCGGAACTACAATTCCCAGAATGTATTAGGTTATTCAAATAAAATACAGGACAAGAGTGTTGCATGTTTGATACCATGAAATCACCAGGTAACTCTTCCTTACATAGCTGACCATTTACATAAAGGTCAGCCTATGGTCTCTGCATGTAATTCTGCCTAGGGCGAGAAGGCTTCGAGAGGCACAGCCAAGAGGAACGGTTACCAGTCGGAACTACTACAAATCCTCCAAGAAAAGGCAAATACAGCAAACCTAAAACTGATGCCTGATGTAGAAACGGGTATGTCAAGAAACGTTTAGATTTATTAATAAATACACCTACACCTCAGCTTCACTTGTCTTTACAATTAGCACATGTCGGGGTTGTGGTGTCTTGGACTTTCCTTTACAGAAGTCATGTTGTGGTGTCTTGGGCGTTTCTTTCCACAAGTCGTTTTGAGGTGTCTTGGAATTTCCTTTCCATGAGTCATGTTGTGTTGTCTTGGACTTTCCTTTCCATGAGTCATGTTGTTGTGTCTTGGCTTTCCTTTACACAACTCATGTTGTGGTGTCTTGACTTTCCTTTACACAAGTCATGTTGTGGTGTCTTGGCTTTCCTTTACACAAGTCATGTTGTCTTGTCTTGACTTTCCTTTACACAAGTCATGTTGTGGTGTCTTGGCTTGCCTTTTCATGAGTCATGTTGTGGTGCCATGCCTTTCCTTTACACAAGTCATGTTGTGGTGCCTTGGCTTGCCTTTTCATGAGTCACGTTGTGGTGTCTTGTCTTTCCTTTACACTAGTCATGTTGTGGTGTCTTAACATTCCTTTACACAAGTCATGTTGTAGTGTCTTGGCTTTCCTTTACACAAGTCATGTTGTCTTGTCTTGAAATATCCTTTACACAAGTCATGTTATGGGGTCTTGATCTTTCCTTTACAGCATTCATGTTGTGTTGTCTTGGACTTTCCTTTACACGAGTCATGTTTTGTTGTCTTGGACTTTTCATTTACACGAGCCATGTTGTGGTGTCTTCAGCTTTCCATGAGTTATGTTGTGGTATCTTGGACTTTCCATTTACACAATTCATGTTGTGGTGTCTTGGCTTTCCTTTACATGAGTCATGTTGTGTTTTCTTGATCTTCCTTTTACACAATTCATGTTGTGGTGTCTTGGCTTTCGTTTACACAATTCATGTTGTGGTGTCTTGGCTTTCTTTTACACAATTCATGTTGTGGTGCCTTTGGGCTTTCCTTTACACAAGTCATGTTGCGATGTCTTGGCTTTCCTTTACTCAAGTCATGTTGTGGAGTTTTGGCTTTCCTTTACACCAGTCATGTAGTGGTGTCTTGGCTTTCCTTTACTCAAGTCATATCGTAGTGTTTTGGCTTTCCTTTACACAAGTCATGTTGTGGTGTCTTGGCTTTCCTTTACTCAAGTCATGTTGTGGTGTTTTGGCTTTCCTTTATACAAGTCATGTTGCGATGTCTTGGCTTTCCTTTACTCAAGTTATGTTGTGGTGTTTTGGCTTTCCTTTACACAAGTCATGTTGTGGTGTCTTGGCTTTCCTTTTCTCAAGTCATATTGTGGTGTTTTGGCTTTCCTTTACACAATCATGTTATGGTGTCTTGCTCTTTCCGTTCAAGGAGTCAGAGAGAGTGAGAGAACAGAGTAAGGCTTTAAGAATGTCTGTTTATTCGGTGTTCTGTAAACTCAAATCAGCACGGCCTTTCCTCTTCTACTGTTGTTAACGCTGACATTAGCAATGATTTATCTGAACTTTGTCCACATTATAAGAAAGTCTCGTTTACCCAGAAAGCCTGTCTCTGTTTTGCATACAATCAAAGGTTCATATTCTGAACTTTTGACTAAAACAGTGCATGAAAATAAAGACAAATCAAAAATAGAGCTGAGCCCAGAACTTCAATAAATAGTGGACATTGATAGCTAGGCAGATTACACATTTTGGCTCACACCCTACCTGTAAAAGAGGATGTATTCTTGTGATATATATACCTGTTTTGCTACCCTGCTTCTTTGCCCGGATGAACCTCAGTGGTCTGGGGTGCAGGCTTCAAACCTGTACCTCTCTAGCGACAGAGTGGTTCAATTCCACCTTCTGGGCGAGGCAGCTTTTGTGATGGGCTGCCCATTGTCAGGGTAACTAATACATGTTTTTTTGTCAATTCTGTTCATGTTCACAACTTGTAGTAGACAATATTTGGTAACTACATTTTCAGCAGCCCTGCCGACACGTGTTTTCTTCTGTGTTTTCAAGGCCACGTCACCATTTAAGATCAAAGAGTAACCGAGAGAATTACTTGTTATATAGTAGCCAGCTCTCTGAGGGGCGAATCATCTGGGCACCACAGCAAGTCATGAAAGGAAGGGTATGCATTAAACACACTGTAGATTGGAGAATCTGACATTAATAATCTGAGAGATTGGGAAGAGATAGTGTCCGATACTAATCAAATGAAGGCAGTGATGTTCATCAACGGAATGAGGGTATCGCAT
The DNA here is from genome assembly GCF_964261635.1 of Lissotriton helveticus. NCBI lineage: Eukaryota > Metazoa > Chordata > Amphibia > Caudata > Salamandridae > Lissotriton > Lissotriton helveticus. Next base: position 1,921,949,315 of record NC_136065.1, read on the forward strand.
TTGACAATATCAAAGTAAATGGTCATCTATCTGCTCCCGTAGATGTCCCCGGTACTGAGGAAGGACCACTGAACCCCATCCTCAGTCCACAGAGTAGGCTTTTTGTGGGCACTTTACTTCTTTGTTGCAGGCTTTGCTCACAGATCTTGGAGTCTCACAGTCTTTCTGTGCACCCAATATAAACAAATGAATAAATAAATACATGAATGCATATGTATAATAAAGCATGCAAAATGAGTTTGCCTCTAGGCTATCCCATTTTTGGGGCCAGATAATGGACCCTGAGGCACAACAACATAAAGCGATATCCTCAGGGTTATACCATTCCATCACATTTGGAAACTAGGATTAAAAAGTCCTTTTGTACAACAAAAAATCTAACATCCTTACCTCGTCCTCTCATCTGGAGTGATCCAGCAGAGCAAAAAATATGTTGCAGCATAACCTGATTAATAGAGTGTTTTAAATCTTCTGACCGCCTCTGCCCTCCTCCACTGCTGGGGTGCCACCCTTTTCCCCTTTCCCCCCGAGTTCAATCAGAGGTCACAGAGCCCGGCTGTCATGGGCATAGAGGCGCTCTGCTCAGCATCCTTAACCTTGTTCCCACATCAGCACGTGGCCTGTTCCTAGTCCGTTGCACCTGAACCCCCCAGTTCATACCACTGCCGAGTGACTGACAGTTTTATCAGAGTAATCCAGGTCACCAAGAATGCAATGTTTAAGTTCCACACATTTCATTTACAAAGCACTAGTGTTCGCAGGTGTCTTACTACAATTGAAGTGACTCGGAACTACAATTCCCAGAATGTATTAGGTTATTCAAATAAAATACATGACAAGAGTGTTGCATGTTTGATACCATGAAATCACCAGGTAACTCTTCCTTACATAGCTGACCATTTACATAAAGGTCAGCCTATGGTCTCTGCAAGTAATTCTGCCTAGGGCGAGAAGGCTTCGAGAGGCACAGCCAAGAGGAACGGTTACCAGGAGGAACTACTACAAATCCTCCAAGAAAAGGCAAATACAGCAAACCTAAAACTGATGACTGATGTAGAAACGGGTATGTCAAGAAACGTTTAGATTTATTAATAAATACACCTACACCTCAGCTTCCCTTGTCTTTACAATTAGCACATGTCGGGGTTGTGGTGTCTTGGACTTTCCTTTACACAAGTCATGTTGTGGTGTCTTGGGCTTTTCTTTCCACAAGTCGTTTTGAGGTGTCTCGGAATTTCCTTTCCATGAGTCATGTTGTGGTGTCTTGGACTTTCCTTTCCATGAGTCATGTTGTGGTGTCTTGGCTTTCCTTTACACAAGTCATGTTGTGGGGTCTTCTACTTTCCTTTACACAAGACATTTTGGGGTTTCTTGGCTTTCCTTTACACGAGTCATGTTGTGGTGCCATGGCTTTCCTTTACACAAGTCATGTTGTGGTGCCTTGGCTTGCCTTTTCATGAGTCACGTTGTGGTGCCTTGGCTTTCCTTTACACTAGTCATGTTGTGGTGTCTTGACTTTCCTTTACACAAGTCATGTTGTGGTGTCTTGGCTTTCCTTTACACAAGTCATGTTGTCTTGTCTTGAAATATCCTTTACACAAGTCATGTTATGGGGTCTTGATCTTTCCTTTACAGCATTCATGTTGTGTTGTCTTCGACTTTCCTTACCACAAGTCATGGTGTGGTGCCTTGGCCTTTCCTTTACTCGAGTCATGTTTTGTTGTCTTGGACTTTTCATTTACACGAGCTATGTTGTGGTGTCTTCAGCTTTCCATGAGTTATGTTGTGGTATCTTGGACTTAACATTTCCACAATTCATGTTGTGGTGTCTTGGCTTTCCTTTACATGAGTCATGTTGTGTTTTCTTGATCTTCCTTTTACACAATTCATGTTGTGGTGACTTGGCTTTCGTTTACACAATTCATGTTGTGGTGTCTTGGCTTTCTTTTACACAATTCATGTTGTGGTGCCTTGGGCTTTCCTTTACACAAGTCATGTTGCGATGTCTTGGCTTTCCTTTACTCAAGTCATGTTGTGGTGTTTTGGCTTTCCTTTACACAAGTCATGTAGTGGTGTCTTGGCTTTCCTTTACTCAAGTCATATTGTAGTGTTTTGGCTTTCCTTTCACAAGTCATGTTGTGGTGTCTTGGCTTTCCTTTACTCAAGTCATGTTGTGGTGTTTTGGCTTTCCTTTACACAAGTCATGTTGCGATGTCTTGGCTTTCCTTTACTCAAGTCATGTTGTGGTGTTTTGGCTTTCCTTTACACAAGTCATGTTGTGGTGTCTTGGCTTTCCTTTACTCAAGTCATATTGTGGTGTTTTGGCTTTCCTTTACACAATCGTGTTGTGGTGTCTTGCTCTTTCCGTTCAAGGAGTCAGAGAGAGTGAGAGAACAGAGTAAGGCTTTAAGAATGTCTGTTTATTCTGTGTTCTGTAAACTCAAATCAGCACGGCCCTTCCTCTTCTATTGTGGTTAACACTGACATTACCAATGATTTATCTGAACTTTGTCCACATTATAAGAAAGTCTTGTTTACCCAGAAAGCCTGTCTCTGTTTTGCATACAATCAAAGGTTCATATTCTGAACTTTTGACTAAAACAGCGCATGAAAATAAAGACAAATCAAAAATAGAGCTGAGCCCAGAACTTCAATAAATAGTGGGCATTGATAGCTAGGCGGATTACACATTTTGGCTCACACCCTACCTGTAAAAGAGTATGTATTCTTGTGATATATATACCTGTTTTGCTACACTGTTTCTTTGCCCGGATGAACCTCAGTGGTCTGGGGTGCAGGCTTCAAACCTGTAGCTGTCTAGCGACGACAGGGTGGTTCAATTCCACCTTCTGGGCGAGGCAGCTTTTGTGATGGGCTGCCCATTATCAGGGTAACTAATACATGTTTTTTTTGTCAATTCTGTTCATGCTCACAACTTGTAGCAGACAATATTTGGTAACTACATTTTCAGCAGCCCTGCCGACACGTGTTTTCTTCTGTGTTTTCAAGGCCACGTCACCATTTAAGATCAAAGAGTAACCGAGAGAATTACTTGTTAAATAGTAGCCAGCGCTCTGAGGGGCGATTCATCTGGGCACCCCTGCAAGTCAAGAAAGGAAGGGTATGCATTAAACACAGTGTAGATTGGAGAATCTGACATTAATAATCTGAGAGATTGGGAAGAGATAGTGTCCGATACTAATGAAATGAAGGCAGTGATGTTCATCAATGGAATGAGGGTATCACATTTGACAATATCAAAGTAAATGGTCATCTATCTGCTCCCGTAGATGCCCCCGGTACTGAGGAAGGAGCACTGAACCCCATCCTCAGTCCACGGAGTAGGCTTTTTGTGGGCACTTTACTTCTTTGTTGCAGACTTTGCTCACAGATCTTGGAGTCTCACAGTCTTTCTGTGCACCCAAATTAAACAAATGAATAAATAAATACATGAATGCATATGTATAATGAAGCATGCAAAATGAGTTTGCCTCTAGGCTATCCCATTTTTGGGGCCAGATAATGGACCCTGAGGCACAACGACATAAAGCGATATCCTCAGGTTTATACCATTCCATCACATTTGGAAACTAGGATTAAAAAGTCCTTTTGTACAACAAAAAATCTAACATCCTTACCTCGTCCTCTCATCTGGAGTGATCCAGCAGAGCAAAAAATATGTTGCAGCATAACCTGATTAATAGAGTGTTTTAAATCTTCTGACCGCCTCTGCCCTCCTCCACTGCTGGGGTGCCACCCTTTTCCCCTTTCCCCCCGAGTTCAATCAGAGGTCACAGAGCCCGGCTGTCACTGCATAGAGGCGCTCAGCTCAGCATCCTCAACCTTGTTCCCACATCAGCACGTGGCCTGTTCCTAGTCCGTTGCACCTGCACCCCCCAGTTCACACCACTGCCGAGTGACTGACAGTTTTATCAGAGTAATCCAGGTCACCAAGAATGCAATGTTTAAGTCCCACACTTTTCATTTACAAAGCACTAGTGTTCGCAGGTGTCTTACTACAATTGAAGTGACTCGGAACTACAATTCCCAGAATGAATTAGGTTATTCAAATAAAATACAGGACAAGAGTGTTGCATGTTTGATACCATGAAATCACCAGGTAACTCTTCCTTACATAGCTGACCATTTACATAAAGGTCAGCCTATGGTCTCTGCAAGTAATTCTGCCTAGGGCGAGAAGGCTTCGAGAGGCACAGCCAAGAGGAATGGTTACCAGGCGGAACTACTACAAATCCTCCAAGAAAAGGCAAATACAGCAAACCTAAAACTGATGCCAGATGTAGAAATGGGTATGTCAAGAAACGTTTAGATTTATAAATAAATACACCTACACCTCAGCTTCACTTGTCTTTACAATTAGTACATGTCGGGTTGTGGTGTCTTGGACTTTCCTTTACACAAGTCATGCTGTGGTGTCTTGGGCTTTTCTTTCCACAAGTCGTTTTGAGGTGTCTTGGAATTTCCTTTCCATGAGTCATGTTGTGGTGTCTTGGACTTTCCTTTCCATGAGTCATTTTGTGCTGTCTTGGCTTTCCTTTACACAAGTCATGTTGTGGTGTCTTCTACTTTCCTTTACACAAGACATTTTGTGGTTTCTTGGCTTTCCTTTACACGAGTCATGTTGTGGTGCCATGGCTTTCCTTTACACAAGTCATGTTGTGGTGCCTTGGCTTGCCTTTTCGTGAGTCAGGTTGTGGTGTCTTGGCTTTCCTTTACACTAGTCATGTTGTGGTGTCTTGACTTTCCTTTACACAAGTCATGTTGTGGTGTCTTAGCTTTCCTTTACACAAGTCATGTTGTCTTGTCTTGAAATATCCTTTACACAAGTCATGTTATGGGGTCTTGATCTTTCATTTACAGCATTCATGTTGTGTTGTCTTGGACTTTCCTTACCACAAGTCATGGTGTGGTGTCTTGGTCTTTCCTTTACACGAGTCATGTTGTGTTGTCTTGGACTTTTCATTTACACGAGCCATGTTGTGGTGTCTTCAGCTTTCCATGAGTTGTGTTATGGTATCTTGGTCTTTCCATTTACACAATTCATGTTGTGGTATCTTGGCTTTCCTTTACATGAGTCATGTTGTGTTTTCTTGATCTTCCTTTTACACAATTCATGTTGTGGTGTCTTGGCTTTCTTTTACACAATTTATGTTGTGGTGCCTTTGGGATTTCCTTTACACAAGTCATGTTGCGATGTCTTGGCTTTCCTTTACTCAATTCATGTTGTGGTGTTTTGGCTTTCCTTTACACCAGTCATGTAGTGGTGTCTGGGCTTTCCTTTACTCAAGTCATATTGTAGTGTTTTGGCTTTCCTTTACACAAGTCATGTTGTGGTGTGGTGTCCTTTACTCAAGTCATGTTGTGGTGTTTTGGCTTTCCTTTACACAAGTCATGTTGCGATGTTTTGGCTTTCCTTTACTCAAGTCATGTTGTGGTGTTTTTGCTTTCCTTTACACAAGTCATGTTGTGGTGTCCTGGCTTTCCTTTACTCAAGTCATATTGTGGTGTTTTGGCTTTCCTTTACACAATCATGTTGTGGTGTCTTGCTCTTTCCGTTCAAGGAGTCAGAGAGAGTGAGAGAACAGAGTAAGGCTTTAAGAATGTCTGTTTATTCTGTGTTCTGTAAACTCAAATCAGCACGGCCTTTCCTCTTCTATTGTTGTTAACGCTGACATTAGCAATGATTTATCTGAACTTTGTCCACATTATAAGAAAGTCTCGTTTACCCAGAAAGCCTGTCTCTGTTTTGCATACAATCAAAGGTTCATATTCTGAACTTTTGACTAAAACAGTGCACGAAAATAAAGACAAATCAAAAATAGAGCTGAGCCCAGAGCTTCAATAAATAGTGGACATTGATAGCTAGGCGGATTACACATTTTGGCTCACACCCTACCTGTAAAAGAGGATGGAGTCGCTTCTGTCCTGTAACTCCAGTTCTGTAGTAGGGGTATCTCTGTTATAGTCATAATCTAGTGAATAGTCCCGCCCATGTGCGTGGACCCCGGAGCAATCAAAAATAATCTCTTATAGTGTCAAAAAATGCAGAAAAGCATAGACACTTAAGAGAGAATTTAAAGACAGATAATGCAGCCTAAAAAGGCTACACTGTCCAGTACTTCAACTAGAAATTCCACCACAAAATCCACAAAACAGCAAAAGCCTGTACAGATTTCCCTTGCTTTAACAGCAAACTCCCTCAGGAATGATAGAGAGAAGAACCTGGACAGACAAGCCCCATAGGCTGCCATTATGTGGCTCAAAACAGGATACTGTGCCTTTAAAAGAATCTTCCAGAACCTTCTCCCAGTATCCCAGAATGCATAGCAGGTCCAACTGACTTCAGTTTTTTTGAAGGCGTAACACGCCAGACCTGTAGCATTCCATAAAGGAATATGTCTCTCTCCACCGGGGAGGAGGGAGGGCGCTTATGACTATAACAGAGATACCCCTACTACAGAACTGGAGTTACAGGACAGAAACTACTCCTTCTGTAGTAGGGGATCTCTGTGTATAGTCATAATCTAGTGAATAGAATGGCAAGCCCATCCCCACACCAAAGCGGCGGTGGAGAAAAGAGAATTAACGCCACTACTGTGCGAACAGATTTCACAGCGAAGCCTGCCCAACATGAGCGTCTGCCCTGGCATCAGAGTCCAGGCAGTAATGTTTAGCAAAGGTATGAACCGACTTCCAAGTGGCCGCCTTGCAGATTTCTGCAATCGGAACATTACGGAGCAATGCTGTCGTGGCAGCCTTGCCCCTGGTGGAATGAGCCTTAGGCTTACCTCCTAAGGTCTTATTAGCTTTTTGGTAACACAGCTGTATGCAGGACACAATCCACCTAGAGATAGACTGCTTAGAGGTCGCAAGACCCGTCCTGACTGATCCATAATTGATGAACAATTGGTCTGACCTACGAATATCACTGGTTTTATCCATATAAAATTTCAGCACCCTCCTAACATCCAGGGAATACAAAGACCTTTCCGCTGGAGACGAAGGATTCTGAAAGAACGTAGGTAAAGTTATAGCCTGATTGATATGAAAATCAGAAACAACCTTGGGAAGAAACTTAGGGTGAGTACGCATAACAACCTTAGCAGCGTGAATTACAGTATAAGGTTCTTGGCAACACAACGCCTGAATTTCACTCATCCTGCGGGCCGATGTAATGGCCACGAGGAACGCCGCCTTCCAGGACAGGTGCTGCAACGAAGCCTTATGAATAGGTTCAAAAAGGCTCCTTCATCAATCTGGACAGCACCACATTCAAGTCCCACGAAGGCGAAGGAAGCCTGACAGGAGGGAACACTTTCTTCAAGCCTTCCAAAAAATCTTTGATCACAGGGATCTGAAAGAAGGAAGTCTGTGAAGGGCATTTCCTGTAGGCAGTCAAAGCAGCCAGATGAACCCTAATGGAATGAACATTAAGGCCAGACTGCGCCAGATGAAGCAGGTATGGAAGGATGACATCCTCCTTGCATGTCGTAGGGTCATAGTTCTTAGACTTGCACCAGATGCAAAACCTCTTCCACTTGTAAGCATAAGAAGTCCTAGCGGAAGGTCGCTTAGCCTCCTTCAGTATGTCCATACAATCCTCTAGGAGATTCAGATGGCCATATTGCACTATTTCAGGAGCCATGCCGCCAAACTCAAAGACGAGAGGTTGGGGTGCACCATCCGCCCCCTGAACTTCGTGAGAAGGTCCGGCCTGCACGGCAGCTTCATGTGAGGAAGGAGAGACCGGTGAAGCAGGTCCGTGAACCACCACTGTCTGGGCCATTCCGGGGCAATCAGTATCATCCGCGCCCTGGACTGGGACAGCTTGATGAGAACCGTCGGAATCAGGGGAATGGGTGGAAAAGCGTACAGAAAGCTGTTCGACCAGTTGATCCATAACGCGTTCCCCAGCGTCCCCTGCTGGTAGTACCTGGAGGCGAAGTCTCGGCATTTGCAGTTTTCGGCGGTGGCGAACAGATCTACGTCTGGCGTCCCCCACCTTGCGAAGACTTCTCCTAGTACTTCGTCGTTTATGACCCATTCGTGGTTTTCCTGAATCAGTCTGCTCAGTTCGTCTGCCTGAACATTCTGCACACCTGGCAGAAGCTTGGCCGTTATCGACAGGCCTCGAGCCAGAAGCCAGTGCCAGATCGCCTGCGCCTCCTGTGACAGAGTGCGTGATCTCGAGCCCCCCTGCTTTTTGAGGTAATACATCGTTGTCGTGTTGTCCGTCTGAACAAGCAGAGAGTTGGTCTGAAAGGACGGATGAAAGGCCTTCAGTGCCAAAGGAACAGCTCTGAGTTCCAGGAAATTGATGTGGTACGTGGACTCCGTCGGGGACCACGTCCCTTGGATCTGTAGGTCTCCGGAGTGCGCTCCCCAGCCCTGGAGAGAAGCATCCGTCACGATAGTCCGAGTGGGAATGTCCTTGTGGAAGGGAACCCCTCTGAGGAGATTCTCCGCTGAACACCACCACTTCAGAGACTGAAGAGCATGTAGAGACAGTCGTATCTTGTCGTCCCAAGATCCTCTCCTCTGGTCCCATTGATCCTCTAAGCACTCTTGCAGCGGTCTCATGTGCAGCCGTGCATGTGGCGTCAGGAAGATACAAGAGGCCATCGATCCCAGTAGAGACGACACCGTCCTCACTGTTGGAGATGGAGCGGCCATAAGAGCCTGAGCCTTCCGAAGGAGTGATAATCGTCGCTCCTCCGAAGGAGACACGCTTGCTGACAGCGTATCGATGGAGGCTCCCAAGTACTGGATGCACTGGACCGGAGTCGGGACAGACTTGGACATGTTGATGTGCAACCCCAGCTTGTTCAATAGAACACACGTCTTCTGGAAGTGTGCTTGAGCTTCCAAGAAGGAGGAGGCCTTGATCAACCAATCGTCCAGGTACGGGTAGACAAACACCTTGTTCTTCCTCAAGTGTGCCGCTACCACTGCCATGCACTTCGAGAATGTCCTGGGCGCAGACTTCAGCCCGAATGGAAGTACCATGTACTGATAGTGATTGGTGCCGACTTGAAATCGCAGAAACTTCCTGTGCTTGCATGCAATGGGTACATGGAAGTATGCATCCTGCAGGTCTATGGCACACATCCAATCTCCTCATTGCAACTGAGGGTATCTCTGATGCAACGACAGCATGCAAAACTTTTCTCTGCGAATCCACTTGTTTGCCTGTCGCAAGTCCAGAATGGGCCTGAACTCGTTCTTGTCCTTCTTGCGGACCAGAAAGAACCGGGAGTACAGGCCTCTCCCTCTTTGAGACAGAGGTACGTCCTCTATCGCCCTTTTCCTTAACAGGATATCGGCCTCCACCTGGAGCTCGCGCAGTTGATACGGCGAGCCGACCGGGGGAATCGATGGAGGAGGGCTGGTGAACCGAAGACTGTATCCATTGCAAACAATATTCAGCACCCACTTGTCCTGAGTAATTTTTCTCCACTCTGCCAGAAAAAATTGAACGCTTCCCCCCACCGGAGCGGGTAACGGACGAAGGGGAAGTAACCGCTCAGGGTCGAGACCCAGCCGGGCCCTTGTTCGCGGTAGAGGACTGCTGTCCACCTCTACCCCTCTGACGTTTCTGGAAGGGCCTTCTGTACTGCTGCTGTTGTTGCTGCTGCTGCTGTTGCCCAGAAGACTGTCCCCTTCCTCTACCCTGTGACCCGAACCGTCGTTGGAACTGGCGGTAGGGTTTCTTCTCTTTGGGCTTCTCCAAGCCCACAGCCGTCAGGGTTTCAGCCTCGGCCTTCATCCTGGCCATTTCGTCATCTGGGTGTTTCCCGAAGAGGGTATCGCCGGAAAACGGCAGATTTGCCACTCGTCGTTGTGCTTCAGGCTTGAGCGACGTCAGCCGGAGCCAAGCATGGCGTCTCTGATTGATACCATGGCAGTATCCATGCGCGGCCAACAGGGAGATATCTGCCGCGGCGCTGATGGCCTGGTTAGAAACCAGCATCCCTTCCTGGACGATCTCCATGAAGTCCTCTCTTTTGTCACGCGGGACAAGATCCGCAAACTGTTCCATGGAGTCCCACAGTGCACGGTCATACTGCCCCAACAACGCCGAGTCGCTGGAGGCCTTCATCGTCGTGGAAGACGTCCCACACGCCTTCCGTCCAGCCGAGTCAATCCAGCGGCTCTCCTTATCCGGAGGCACAGTGGAGGACGGGGAGGTAGCATGCAGTTTCCGAGCCGCCGTCACAATCACCGAATCAGGCACTAGGTCCTTCCTTAAGAAGGCCGGGTCCGACTCTGGAGCCCGGTACTTCTTGACAAGCCTGGAGGGAGCAGCCTTCACCACCGCCGGCGTAAGGAAGAGCTGTTCAGCAGGCTCGACCAGTCCTGGCACCAAAGGCAGTAGGGGACGAGACAGGTGCTTCGTGTGCAAAGTCTCGAAGATCACAGAAGTCGTGGGCGTAGGGGCCGTCACATTGATCCCCAACTTCGCAGCCCCTCTCAGGAGAACCTCCTGGAACGTGCCAATGTCATCTATCGGAGACACCCTCGTCTCCGGTGAATCCGACAATGTAGGTGAATACGAACGGGTCCCAGAGGCCGAACGAGACCTGGACCTATGCCTCCTATGGCGATGTCTGGATCTCGAGGAGGATCCATGTCCACTCCTAGATATATCTCTCCTCCCTGAGCGAGACCTCGATCTCCTGGGTCTGGGACGCTCCGCCGGCTTCCCCGGCTCGGACGTCTTGGGCTTAGGAGGAACCTTCGACTTAGGAGTCTTCTTCGGAGGTGTCGGAAGTCTGGGCATTGACACCGATCTCGGTGGAACCGGAGGAGGAACACCCGGTACTGGGGCCTGCGGTCCGGAAGGACGAGCAGGCAGAGGAGGCAATGGAGGAGGATTCGGAGCCCTCGGAGGAGGACCTCTAGGCAAAGGAGGAGAAGGAGTAATAGTCTTCTTAGGGGTATACACCTCTGAGTACGCCGTTCCCGGCGAGCCACCATCCCGTCCTGACTGAGGGGAGCCCCCCACAGTCTTCGGCCTGTCCTTACGACCCCCTGACGTCGAAGACCGGTGTTCAGACGTCGAACGTGGTCCCCTCGACGTCGAGCGGCCCTTCGGCGTCGACCGGTTAACGTGCCACGGCGTCGACCGGCTTCTATGCCTCGACGTCGATCCTGACCAGATAGACGATCCTCGAAACCTCGACGACGACCGCTTGTGCCTCGGCGTCGACCGCCTCGAGGGCGACCTCTTCGACCGCCTCGACGGCGACCTCTTTGACTGTCTCGACGGCGACCTCGATCGCCTCGACGTCGACTTCTTCTTCGCCGGAGACCCTTTCTGCCTCGACGGCGATCTCTTCCGCTTTGACGGCGGCCTCGACGACGAGGATCCCCTCGACAACGATGATGTCCTTGACGGCGAACGGCAGTGTCGCCTCGACGGCGAGCGCCGACGCCTGGTCCGTCGACGCCGTCCACTCGACGTCGACGCCAACGGCAACGACGAAGAAACTGTCACTGGGTTCGACGGCGGCCGGTGTAAGCTCCTCAACGTCGACGGGCGACGTTTTCTCGACCCAGAGCCCTGGGGAGACTGGGAACTGGCCGTGGACCTTCCTCTCGATGTCGTGGTCGGAGCCACCGATCCAGACGGAGAAATAGGACGTGTGCTGGACTTCCTGCCCCTGGGGACCCCCCCAGAGGCCTCAGCATGGGCAGATGAAGCCCCAGCAGACCCACCTTGAGCCTTCAGCCTCCTTTCCTCTAGGCCCTGAAGTCTGATCTTCCTCCTGTCTTTCAGGGTCCTGCCAGAGAAGCCTTTACAGATCTCACACTTCTCTGGAACATGGGAAGAGGGCAGGCAGAGGATACACACCTCATAAGGGTCTGACTTAGCCATCTTCCTGGAGCACTCAGGGCATTTGTTGAATAAAGAAGGCATATTCGACAAAAAAAAGAGTGCAAACACCAAGAAGAAAAGTCACAAAGTACTTTAAAAGTACTCAAAAACGAGATTTCAATGAAAAAACACTAAACAACCCTAAAAGGGGAGAGCTCAATGCTCCAGGGTCCTGCTTGCAGGAGCCGGAAAAAAGAACTGAAGTCAGTTGGACCTGCTATGCATTCTGGGATACTGGGAGAAGGTTCTGGAAGATTATCTTAAAGGCACAGTATCCTGTTTTGAGCCACATAATGGCAGCCTATGGGGCTTGTCTGTCCAGGTTCTTCTCTCTATCATTCCTGAGGGAGTTTGCTGTTAAAGCAAGGGAAATCTGTACAGGCTTTTGCTGTTTTGTGGATTTTGTGGTGGAATTTCTAGTTGAAGTACTGGACAGTGTAGCCTTTTTAGGCTGCATTATCTGTCTTTAAATTCTCTCTTAAGTGTCTATGCTTTTCTGCATTTTTTGACACTATAAGAGATTATTTTTGATTGCTCCGGGGTCCACGCACATGGGCGGGACTATTCACTAAATTATGACTATAACAGAGATCCCCTACTACAGAAGTATTCTTGTGATGTATATACCTGTTTTGCTACACTGTTTCTTTGCTCGGATGAACCTCAGTGGTCTGGGGTGCAGGCTTCAAACCTGTAGCTGTCTAGCGACAGAGTGGCTCAATTCCACCTTCTGGGCGAGGCAGCTTTTGTGATGGACTGCCCTTTGTCAGGGTAACTAATACATTTTTTTTTGTCAATTCTGTTCATGTTCACAACTTGTAGTAGACAATATTTGGTAACTACATTTTCAGCAGCCCTGCCGACACGTGTTTTCTTCTGTGTTTTCAAGGCCACGTCACCATTTAAGATCAAAGAGTAACCGAGAGAATTACTTGTTAAATAGTAGCCAGCGCTCTGAGGGGCGAATCATCTGGGCACCACAGCAAGTCATGAATGGAAGGGTATGCATTAAACACACTGTAGATTGGAGAATCTGACATTAATAATCTGAGAGATTGGGAAGAGATAGTGTCCGATACTAATGAAATAAAGGTAGTGATGTTCATCAACGGAATGAGGGTATCGCATTTGACAATATCAAAGTAAATGGTCATCTATCTGCTCCCGTAGATGTCCCCGGTACTGAGGAAGGACCACTGAATCCCATCCTCAGTCCACGGAGTAGGCTTTTTGTGGGCACTTTACTTCTTTGTTGCAGACTTTGCTCACAGATCTTGGAGTCTCACAGTCTTTCTGTGCAACCAATATAAACAAATGAATAAATAAATACATAAATGCATATGTATAATGAAGCATGCAAAATGAGTTTGCCTCTAGGCTATCCCATTTTTGGGGCCAGATAATGGACCCTGAGGCACAACGACATAAAGCGATATCCTCAGGGTTATACCATTCCATCACATTTGGAAACTAGGATTAAAAAGTCCTTTTGTACAACAATAAATGTAACATCCTTACCTCGTCCTCTCATCTGGAGTGATCCAGCAGAGCAAAAAATATGTTGCAGCATAATCTGATTAATAGAGTGTTTTAAATCTTCTGACCGCCTCTGCCCTCCTCCACTGCTGGGGTGCCACCCTTTTCCCCTTTCCCCCCGAGTTCAATCAGAGGTCACAGAGCCCGGCTGTCACTGCATAGAGGCGCTCTGCTCAGCATCCTCAACCTTGTTCCCACATCAGCACGTGGCCTGTTCCTAGTCCGTTGCACCTGCACCCCCCAGTTCACACCACTGCCGAGTGACTGACAGTTTTATCAGAGTAATCCAGGTCACCAAGAATGCAATGTTCAAGTACCACACTTTTCATTTACAAAGCACTAGTGTTCGCAGGTGCCTTACTACAATTGAAGTGACTTGGAACTACAATTCCCAGAATGTATTAGATTATTTAAATAAAATACAGGACAAGAGTGTTGCATGTTTGATACCACGAAATCACCAGGTAGCTCTTCCTTACATAGCTGACCATTTACATAAAGGTCAGCCTATGGTCTCTGCAAGTAATTCTGCCTAGGGCGAGAAGGCTTCGAGAGGCACAGCCAAGAGGAACGGTTACCAGGAGGAACTACTACAAATCCTCCAAGAAAAGGCAAATACAGCAAACCTAAAACTGATGACTGATGTAGAAACGGGTATGTCAAGAAATGTTTAGATTTATTAATAAATACACCTACACCTCAGCTTCACTTGTCTTTACAATTACCACATGTCGGGGTTGTGGTGTCTTGTACTTTCCTTTACACAAGTCATGTTGTGGTGTCTTGGGCTTTTCTTTCCACAAGTCGTTTTGAGGTGTCTTGGAATTTCCTTTCCATGAGTCATGTTGTGGTGTCTTGGACTTTCCTTTCCATGAGTCATGTTGTGGTGTCTTGGCTTTCCTTTACACAAGTCATGTTGTGGTGTCTTCTACTTTCCTTTACACAAGACATTTTGTGGTTTCTTGGCTTTCCTTTACACGAGTCATGTTGTGGTGTCATGGCTTTCCTTTACACAAGTCATGTTGTGGTGCCTTGGCTTGCCTTTTCATGAGTCACGTTGTGGTATCTTGGCTTTCCTTTACACTAGTCATGTTGTGGCGTCTTGACTTTCCTTTACACAAGTCATGTTGTGGTGTCTTGGGTTTCCTTTACACAAGTCATGTTGTCTTGTCTTGAAATATCCTTTACACAAGTCATGTTATGGGGTCTTGATCTTTCCTTTACAGCATTCATGTTGGGTTGTCTTCGACTTTCCTTACCACAAGTCATGGTGTGGTGTCTTGGCTTTCCTTTACATGAGTCATGTTGTGTTTTCTTGATCTTCCTTTTACACAATTCATGTTGTGGTGTCTTGGCTTTCCTTTACACAATTCATGTTGTGGTGTCTTGGTTTTCTTTTACACAATTCATGTTGTGGTGCCTTGGGATTTCCTTTACACAAGTCATGTTGCGATGTCTTGGCTTTCCTTTACTCAAGTCATGTTGTGGTGTTTTGGCTTTCCTTTACACAAGTCATGTAGTGGTGTCTTGGCTTTCCTTTACTCAAGTCATATTGTAGTGTTTTGGCTTTCCTTTACACAAGTCATGTTGTGGTGTTTAGGCTTTCCTTTACTCAAGTCATGTTGTGGTGTTTTGGCTTTCCTTTACACAAGTCATGTTGCGATGTCTTGGCTTTCCTTTACTCAAGTCATGTTGTGGTGTTTTGGCTTTCCTTTACACAAGTCATGTTGTGGGGTCTTGGCTTTCCTTTACTCAAGTCATATTGTGGTGTTTTGGCTTTCCTTTACACAATCATGTTGTGGTGTCTTGCTCTTTCCGTTCAAGGAGTCAGAGAGAGTGAGAGAACAGAGTAAGGCTTTAAGAATGTCTGTTTATTCTGTGTTCTGTAAACTCAACTCAACACGGCCTTTCCTCCTCTATTGTGGTTAACGCTGACATTACCAATGATTTATCTGAACTTTGTCCACATTATAAGAAAGTCTCGTTTACCCAGAAAGCCTGTCTCTGTTTTGCATACAATCAAAGGTTCATATTCTGAACTTTTGACTAAAACAATGCATGAAAATAAAGACAAATCAAAAATAGAGCTGAGCCCAGAACTTCAATAA
The DNA here is from genome assembly GCF_964261635.1 of Lissotriton helveticus. NCBI lineage: Eukaryota > Metazoa > Chordata > Amphibia > Caudata > Salamandridae > Lissotriton > Lissotriton helveticus. The sequence goes on from NC_136065.1 coordinate 1,921,964,858, forward strand.
ATAGTGGACATTGATAGCTAGGCGGATTACACATTTTGGCTCACACCCTACCTGTAAAAGAGTATGTATTCTTGTGATATATATTCCTGTTTTGCTACACTGTTTCTTTGCCCGGATGAACCTCAGTGGTCTGGGGTGCATGCTTCAAACCTGTAGCTGTCTAGCGACAGAGTGGTTCAATTCCACCTTCTGGGTGAGGCAGCTTTTGTGATGGGCTGCCCATTATCAGGGTAACTAATACATGTTTTTTTGTCAATTCTGTTCATGTTCACAACTTGTAGCAGACAATATTTGGTAACTACATTTTCAGCAGCCCTGCCGACACGTGTTTTCTTCTGTGTTTTCAAGGCCACGTCACCATTTAAGATCAAAGAGTAACCGAGAGAATTACTTGTTAATTAGTAGCCGGCGCTCTGAGGGGCGATTCATCTGGGCACCCCAGCAAGTCATGAATGGAAGGGTATGCATTAAACACAGTGTAGATTGGAGAATCTGACATTAATAATCTGAGAGATTGGGAAGAGATAGTGTCCGATACTAATGAAATGAAGGCAGTGATGTTCATCAATGGAATGAGGGTATCACATTTGACAATATCAAAGTAAATGGTCATCTATCTGCTCCCGTAGATGCACCCGGTACTGAGGAAGGACCACTGAACCCCATGCTCAGTCCACGGAGTAGGCTTTTTGTGGGCACTTTACTTCTTTGTTGCAGACTTTGCTCACAGATCTTGGAGTCTCACAGTCTTTCTGTGCACCCAATATAAACAAATGAATAAATAAATACATGAATGCATATGTATAATGAAGCATGCAAAATGAGTTTGCCTCTAGGCTATCCATTTTTGGGGCCAGATAATGGACCCTGAGGCACAACGACATAAAGCGATATCCTCAGGGTTATACCATTCCATCACATTTAGAAACTAGGATTAAAAAGTTTTTTTGTACAACAAAAAATCTAACATCCTTACCACGTCCTCTCATCTGGAGTGATCCAGCAGAGCAAAAAATATTTTGCAGCATAACCTGATTAATAGAGTGTTTTAAATCTTCTGACCGCCTCTGCCCTCCTCCACTGCTGGGGTGCCACCCTTTTCCCCTTTCCCCCCGAGTTCAATCAGAGGTCACAGAGCCCGGCTGTCACTGAATAGAGGCGCTCTGCTCAGCATCCTCAACCTTGTTCCCACATCAGCACGTGGCCTGTTCCTAGTCCGTTGCACCTGCACCCCCCAGTTCATACCACTGCCGAGTGACTGACAGTTTTATCAGAGTAATTCAGGTCACCAAGAATGCAATGTTTAAGTCCCACACTTTTCATTTACAAAGCACTAGTGTTCGCAGGTGTATTACTACAATTGAAGTGACTCGGAACTACAATTCCCAGAATGTATTAGGTTATTCAAATAAAATACAGGACAAGAGTGTTGCATGTTTGATACCATGAAATCACCAGGTAACTCTTCCTTACATAGCTGACCATTTACATAAAGGTCAGCCTATGGTCTCTGCAAGTAATTCTGCCTAGGGCGAGAAGGCTTCGAGAGGCACAGCCAAGAGGAACGGTTACCAGGAGGAACTACTACAAATCCTCCAAGAAAAGGCAAATACAGCAAACCTAAAACTGATGACTGATGTAGAAACGGGTATGTCAAGAAACGTTTAGATTTATTAATAAATACACCTACACCTCAGCTTCACTTGTCTTTACAATTAGCACATGTCGGGGTTGTGGTGTCTTGGACTTTCCTTTACACAAGTCATGTTGTGGTGTCTTGGGCTTTTCTTTCCACAAGCCGTTTTGAGGTGTCTTGGAATTTCCTTTCCATGAGTCATGTTGTGGTGTCTTGGACTTTCCTTTCCATGAGTCATGTTGTGGCGTCTTGGCTTTCCTTTACACAAGTCATGTTGTGGTGTCTTCTACTTTCCTTTACACAAGACATTTTGTGTTTCTTGGCTTTCCTTTACCCGAGTCATGTTGTGGTGCCATGGCTTTCCTTTACACAAGTCATGTTGTGGTGCCTTGGCTTGCCTTTTCATGAGTCGCGTTGTGGTGTCTTGGCTTTCCTTTACACTAGTCATGTTGTGGTGTCTTGACTTTCCTTTACACAAGTCATTTTGTGGTGTATTGGCTTTCCTTTACACAAGTCATGTTGTCTTGTCTTGAAATATCCTTTACACAAGTCATGTTATGGGGTCTTGATCTTTCCTTTACAGCATTCATGTTGTGTTGTCTTGGACTTTCCTTACCACAAGTCATGGTGTGGTGTCTTTGCCTTTCCTTTACACGAGTAATGTTTTGTTGTCTTGGACTTTTCATTTACACGAGCCATGTTGTGGTGTCTTCAGCTTTCCATGAGTTATGTTGTGGTATCTTGGACTTTCCTTTACACAATTCATGTTGTGGTGTCTTGGCTTTCCTTTACATGAGTCATGTTGTGTTTTCTTGATCTTCCTTTTACACAATTCATGTTGTGGTGTCTTGGCTTTCGTTTGCACAATTCATGTTGTGGGGTCTTGGCATTCTTTTACACAATTCATGTTGTGGTGCCTTGGGCTTTCCTTTACTCAAGTCATGTTGTGGTGTTTTGGCTTTCCTTTACACAAGTCATGTAGTGGTGTCTTGGCTTTCCTTTACTCAAGTCATATTGTAATGTTTTGGCTTTCCTTTACACAAGTCATGTTGTGGTGTCTTGGCTTTCCTTTACTCAAGTCATGTTGTGGTGTTTTGGCTTTCCTTTACACAAGTCATGTTGCGATGTCTTGGCTTTCCTTTACTCAAGTAATGTTGTGGTGTTTTGGCTTTCCTTTACACAAGTCATGTTGTGGTGTCTTGGCGTTCCTTTACTCAAGTCATATTGTGGTGTTTTGGCTTTCCTTTACACAATCATGTTGTGGTGTCTTGCTCTTTTCGTTCAAGGAGTCAGCGAGAGTGAGAGAACAGAGTAAGGCTTTAAGAATGTCTGTTTATTCTGTGTTCTGTAAACTCAAATCAGCACGGCCTTTCCTCTTCTATTGTTGTTAACGCTGACATTAGCAATGATTTATCTGAACTTTGTCCACATTATAGGAAAGTCTCGTTTACCCAGAAAGCCTGTCTCTGTTTTGCATACAATCAAAGGTTCATTCTGAACTTTTGACTAAAACAGTGCATGAAAATAAAGACAAATCCAAAATAGAGCTGAGCCCAGAACTTCAACAAATAGTGGACATTGATAGCTAGGCGGATTACACATTTTGGCTCACACCCTACCTGTAAAAGAGTATGTATTCTTGTGATATATATACCTGTTTTGCTACACTGTTTGTTTGCCCGGATGAACCTCAGTGGTCTGGAGTGCAGGCTTCAAACCTGTAGCGGTCTAGCGACAGAGTGGTTCAATTCCACCTTCTGGGCGAGGCAGCTTTTGTGATGGGCTGCCCATTGTCAGGGTAACTAATACATGTTTTTTTGTCAATTCTGTTCATGTTCACAACTTGTAGCAGACAATATTTGGTAACTACATTTTAAGCAGCCCTGCCGACACGTGTTTTCTTCTGTGTTTTCAAGGCCACGTCACCATTTAAGATCAAAGAGTAACCGAGAGAATTACTTGCTAAATAGTAGCCAGCGCTCTGAGGGGCGAATCATCTGGGCACCACAGCAAGTCATGAAAGGAAGGGTATGCATTAAACACAGTGTAGATTGGAGAATCTGACATTAATAATCTGAGAGATTGGGAAGAGATAGTGTCCGATACTAATGAAATGAAGGCAGTGATGTTCATCAATGGAATGAGGGTATCACATTTGACAATATCAAAGTAAATGGTCATCTATCTGCTCCCGTAGATGTCCCCGGTACTGAGGAAGGACCACTGAACCCCATCCTCAGTCCACGGAGTAGGCTTTTTGTGGGCACTTTACTTCTTTGTTGCAGACTTTGCTTACAGATCTTGGAGTCTCACAGTCTTTCTGTGCACCCAATATAAACAAATGAATAAATAAATACATGAATGCATATGTATAATGAAGCATGCAAAATGAGTTTGCCTCTAGGCTATCCATTTTTGGGGCCAGATAATGGACCCTGAGGCACAACGACATAAAGCGATATCCTCAGGGTTATACCATTCCATCACATTTGGAAACTAGGATTAAAAAGTCCTTTTGTACAACAAAAAATCTAACATCCTTACCTCGTCCTCTCATCTGGAGTGATCCAGCAGAGCAAACAATATGTTGCAGCATAACCTGATTAATAGAGTGTTTTAAATCTTCTGACCGCCTCTGCCCTCCTCCACTGCTGGGGTGCCACCCTTTTCCACTTTCCCCCCGAGTTCAATCAGAGGTCACAGAGCCCGGCTGTCACTGCATAGAGGCGCTCTGCTCAGCATCCTCAACCTTGTTCCCACATCAGCACGTGGCCTGTTCCTAGTCCGTTGCACCTGCACCCCCCAGTTCACACCACTGCCGAGTGACTGACAGTTTTATCAGAGTAATCCAGGTCACCAAGAATGCAATGTTGAAGTCCCACACTTTTCATTTACAAAGCACTAGTGTTCACAGGTGTCTTACTACAATTGAAGAGACTCGGAACTACAATTCCCAGAATGTATAAGGTTATTCAAATAAAATACAGGACAAGAATGTTGCATGTTTGATACCATGAAATCACCAGGTAACTCTTCCTCACATAGCTGACCATTTACATAAAGGTCAGCCTATCGTCTACTCTCTGCAAGTAATTCTGCCTAGGGCAAGAAGGCTTCGAGAGGCACAGCCAAGAGGAACGGTTACCAGGAGGAACTACTACAAATCCTCCAAGAAAAGGCAAATACAGCAAACCTAAAACTGATGACTGATGTAGAAACGGGTATGTCAAGAAACGTTTAGATTTATTAATAAATACACCTACATCTCAGCTTCACTTGTCTTTACAATTAGCACATGTTGGGGTTGTGGTGTCTTGGACTTTCCTTTACACAAGTCATGTTGTGGTGTCTTGGGCTTTTCTTTCCACAAGCCGTTTTGAGGTGTCTTGGAATTTCCTTTCCATGAGTCATGTTGTGGTGTCTTGGACTTTCCTTTCCATGAGTCATGTTGTGGCGTCTTGGCTTTCCTTTACACAAGTCATGTTGTGGTGTCTTCTACTTTCCTTTACACAAGACATTTTGTGTTTCTTGGCTTTCCTTTACACGAGTCATGTTGTGGTGCCATGGCTTTCCTTTACACAAGTCATGTTGTGGTGCCTTGGCTTGCCTTTTCATGAGTCGCGTTGTGGTGTCTTGGCTTTCCTTTACACTAGTCATGTTGTGGTGTCTTGACTTTCCTTTACACAAGTCATTTTGTGGTGTATTGGCTTTCCTTTACACAAGTCACGTTGTCTTGTCTTGAAATATCCTTTACACAAGTCATGTTATGGGGTCTTGATCTTTCCTTTACAGCATTCATGTTGTGCTGTCTTGGACTTTCCTTACCACAAGTCATGGAGTGGTGTCTTTGCCTTTCCTTTACACGAGTAATGTTTTGTTGTCTTGGACTTTTCATTTACACGAGCCATGTTGTGGTGTCTTCAGCTTTCCATGAGTTATGTTGTGGTATCTTGGACTTTCCTTTACACAATTCAGGTTGTGGTGTCTTGGCTTTCCTTTACATGAGTCATGTTGTGTTTTCTTGATCTTCCTTTTACACAATTCATGTTGTGGTGTCTTGGCTTTCATTTGCACAATTCATGTTGTGGGGTCTTGGCTTTCTTTTACACAATTCATGTTGTGGTGCCTTGGGCTTTCCTTTACACAAGTCATGTTGCGATGTCTTGGCTTTCCTTTACTCAAGTCATGTTGTGGTGTTTTGGCTTTCCTTTACACAAGTCATGTAGTGGTGTCTTGGCTTTTCTTTACTCAAGTCATATTATAGTGTTTTGGCTTTCCTTTACACAAGTCATGTTGTGGTGTCTTGGCTTTCCTTTACACAAGCCATGTTGTGGTGTTTTGGCTTTCCTTTACACAAGTCATGTTGCGATGTCTTGGCTTTCCTTTACTCAAGTCATGTTGTGGTGTTTTGGCTTTCCTTTACACAAGTCATGTTGTGGTGTCTTGGCTTTCCTTTACTCAAGTCTTATTGTGGTGTTTTGGCTTTCCTTTACACAATCATGTTGTGGTGTCTTGTTCTTTCCGTTCAAGGAGTCAGAGAGAGTGAGAGAACAGAGTAAGGCTTTAAGAATGTCTGTTTATTCTGTGTTCTGTAAACTCAAATCAGCACGGCCTTTCCTCTTCTATTGTTGTTAACGCTGACATTAGCAATGATTTATCTGAACTTTGTCCACATTATAAGAAAGTCTCGTTTACCCAGAAAGCCTGTCTCTGCTTTGCATACAATCAAAGGTTTATTCTGAACTTTTGACTAAAACAGTGCATGAAAATAAAGACAAATCAAAAATAGAGCTGAGCCCAGAACTTCAATAAATAGTGGACATTGATAGCTAGGAGGATTACACATTTTGGCTCACACCCTACCTGTAAAAGAGTATGTATTCTTGTGATATATATATACCTGTTTTGCTACACTGTTTGTTTGCCCGGATGAACCTCAGTGGTCTGGGGTGCAGGCTTCAAACCTGTAGCGGTCTAGCAACAGAGTGGTTCAATTCCACCTTCTGGGCGAGGAAGCTTTTGTGATGGGCTGCCCATTGTCAGGGTAACTAATACATGTTTTTTTGTCAATTCTGTTCATGTTCACAACTTGTAGCAGACAATATTTGGTAACTACATTTTAAGCAGCCCTGCCGACACGTGTTTTCTTCTGTGTTTTCAAGGCCACGTCACCATTTAAGATCAAAGAGTAACCGAGAGAATTACTTGTTAAATAGTAGCCAGCGCTCTGAGGGGCGAATCATCTGGGCACCACAGCAAGTCATGAAAGGAAGGGTATGCATTAAACACAGTGTAGATTGGAGAATCTGACATTAATAATCTGAGAGATTGGGAAGAGATAGTGTCCGATACTAATGAAATGAAGGCAGTGATGTTCATCAATGGAATGAGGGTATCACATTTGACAATATCAAAGTAAATGGTCCTCTATCTGCTCCCGTAGATGTCCCCGGTACTGAGGAAGGACCACTGAACCCCATCCTCAGTCCACGGAGTAGGCTTTTTGTGGGCACTTTACTTCTTTGTTGCAGACTTTGCTTACAGATCTTGGAGTCTCACAGTCTTTCTGTGCACCCAATATAAACAAATGAATAAATAAATACATGAATGCATATGTATAATGAAGCATGCAAAATGAGTTTGCCTCTAGGCTATCCCATTTTTGGGTCCAGATAATGGACCCTGAGGCACAACGACATAAAGCGATATCCTCAGGGTTATACCATTCCATCACATTTGGAAACTAGGATTAAAAAGTCCTTTTGTACAACAAAAAATCTAACATCCTTACCTCGTCCTCTCATCTGGAGTGATCCAGCAGAGCAAAAAATATGTTGCAGCATAACCTGATTAATAGAGTGTTTTAAATCTTCTGACCGCCTCTGCCCTCCTCCACTGCTGGGGTGCCACCCTTTTCCCCTTTCCCCCCGAGTTCAATCAGAGGTCACAGAGCCCGGCTGTCACTGCATCGAGGCGCTCAGCTCAGCATCCTCAACCTTGTTCCCACATCAGCACGTGGCCTGTTCCTAGTCCGTTGCACCTGCACCCCCCAGTTCACACCACTGCCGAGTGACTGACAGTTTTATCAGAGTAATCCTGGTCACCAAGAATTCAATGTTTAAGTCCCACACTTTTCATTTTTAAGCACTAGTGTTCGCAGGTGTCTTACTACAATTGAAGTGACTCGGAACTACAATTCCCAGAATGTATTAGGTTATTCAAATAAAATACAGGACAAGAGTGTTGCATTGTTGATAGCATGAATTCACCAGGTAACTCTTCCTTACATAGCTGACCACTTACATAAAGGTCAGCCTATGGTCTCTGCAAGTAATTCTGCCTAGGGCGAGAAGGCTTCGAGAGGCACAGCCAAGAGGAATGGTTACCAGGAGGAACTACTACAAATCCTCCAAGAAAAGGCAAATACAGCAAACCTAAAACTGATGACTGATGTAGAAACGGGTATGTCAAGAAACGTTTAGATTTATTAATAAATACACCTACACCTCAGCTTCACTTGTCTTTACAATTAGCACATGTCCGGGTTGTGGTGTCTTGGACTTTCCTTTACACATGTCATGTTGTGGTGTCTTGGGCTTTTCTTTCCACAACTCGTTTTGAGGTGTCTTGGAATTTCCTTTCCATGAGTCATGTTGTGGTGTCTTGGACTTTCCTTTCCATGAGTCATGTTGTGGTGTCTTGGCTTTCCTTTACACAAGTCATGTTGTGGTGTCTTCTACTTTCCTTTACACAAGACATTTTGTGGTATCTTGGCTTTCCTTTACACGAGTCATGTTGTGGTGCCATGGCTTTCCTTTACACAAGTCATGTTGTGGTGCCTTGGCTTGCCTTTTCATGAGTCACGTTGTGGTGTATTGGCTTTCCTTTACACTAGTCATGTTGTGGTGTCTTGACTTTCATTTACACAAGTCATGTTGTGGTGTCTGCTTTCCTTTACACAAGTCATGGTGTGTTGTCTTGAACTATCCTTTACACAAGTCATGTTATGGGGTATTGGTCTTTCCTTTACAGCATTCATGTTGTGTTGTCTTGGACTTTCCTTACCACAAGTCATGGTGTGGTGTCTTGGCCTTTCCTTTACACGAGTCATGTTTTGTTGTCTTGGACTTTTCATTTACACGAGCCATGTTGTGGTGTCTTCAGCTTTCCATGAGTTATGCTGTGGTATCTTGGACTTTCCTTTACACAATTCATGTTGTGGTGTCTTGGCTTTCCTTTACATGAGTCATGTTGTGTTTTCTTGATCTTCCTTTTACACAATTCATGTTGTGGTGTCTTGGCTTTCCTTTACATGAGTCATGTTGTGTTTTCTTGATCTTCCTTTTACACAATTCATGTTGTGGTGTCTTGGCTTTCGTTTACACATATCATGTTGTGGTGTCTTGGCTTTCCTTTACTCAAGCCATGTTGTGGTGTTTTGGCTTTCCTTTACACAAGTCATGTTGCGATGTCTTGGCTTTCCTTTACTCAAGTCATGTTGTGGTGTTTTGGCTTTCCTTTACACAAGTCATGTAGTGGTGTCTTGGCTTTCCTTTACTCAAGTCATATTGTAGTGTTTTGGCTTTCCTTTACACAAGTCATGTTGTGGTGTCTTGGCTTTCCTTTACTCAAGTCATGTTGTGGTGTTTTGGCTTTCCTTTACACAAGTCATGTTGCGATGTCTTGGCTTTCCTTTACTCAAGTCATGTTGTGGTGTTTTGGCTTTCCTTTACACAAGTCATGTTGTGGTGTCTTGGCTTTCCTTTACTCAAGTCATATTGTGGTGGTTTGGCTTTCCTTTACACAATCATGTTGTGGTGTCTTGCTCTTTCCGTTCAAGGAGTCAGAGAGAGTGAGAGAACAGAGTAAGGCTTTAAGAATGTCTGTTTATTCTGTGTTCTGTAAACTCAAATCAGCACGGCCTTTCCTCTTCTATTGTGGTTAACGCTGACATTACCAATGATTTATTTGAACTTTGTCCACATTATAAGAAAGTCTCGTTTACCCAGAAAGCCTGTCTCTGTTTTGCATAAAATCAAAGGTTCATATTCTGAACTTTTGACTAAAACAGTGCATGAAAATAAAGACAAATCAAAAATAGAGCTGAGCCCAGAACTTCAATAAATAGTGGACATTGATAGCTAAGCGGATTACACATTTTGGCTCACACCCTACCTGTAAAAGAGTATGTATTCTTGTGATATATATACCTGTTTTGCTACACTGTTACTTTGCCCGGATGAACCTCAGTGGTCTGGGATGCATGCTTCAAACCTGTAGTTGTCTAGCGACAGAGTGGTTCAATTCCACCTTCTGGGCGAGGCAGCTATTCTGATCGGCTGCCTATTGTCAGGGTAACTAATACATGTTTTTTTGTCAATTCTGTTCATGTTCACAACTTGTAGCAGACAATATTTGGTAACTACATTTTCAGCATCCCTGCCGACACGTGTTTTCTTCTGTGTTTTCAAGGCCACGTCACCATTTAAGATCAAAGAGTAACCGAGAGAATTACTTGTTAAATAGTAGCCAGCGCTCTGAGGGGCGATTCATCTGGGCACCCCAGCAAGTCATGAAAGGAAGGGTATGCATTAAACACAGTGTAGATTGGAGAATCTGACATTAATAATCTGAGAGATTGGGAAGAGATAGTGTCCGATACTAATGAAATGAAGGCAGTGATGTTCATCAATGGAATGAGGGTATCACATTTGACAATATCAAAGTAAATGGTCATCTATCTGTTCCCGTAGATGCCCCCGGTACTGAGGAAGGACCACTGAACCCCATGCTCAGTCCACGGAGTAGGCTTTTTGTGGGCACTTTACTTCTTAGTTGCAGACTTTCCTCACAGATCTTGGAGTCTCACAGTCTTTCTGTGCACCCAATATAAACAAATGAATAAATAAATACATGAATGCATATGTATAATGAAGCATGCAAAATTAGTTTGCCTCTAGGCTATCCATTTTTGGGGCCAGATAATGGACCCTGAGGCACAACGACATAAAGTGATATCCTCAGGGTTATAACATTCCATCACATTTGGAAACTAGGATTAAAAAGTCCTTTTGAACAACAAAAAATCTAACATCCTTACCTCGTCCTCTCATCTGGAGTGATCCAGCAGAGCAAACAATATGGTGCAGCATAACCTGATTAATAGAGTGTTTTAAATCTTCGGACCGCATCTGCCCTCCTCCACTGCTGGGGTGCCACCCTTTTCCACTTTCCCCCCAAGTTCAATCAGAGGTCACAGAGCCCGGCTGTCACTGCATAGAGGCACTCTGCTCAGCATCCTCAACCTTGTTCCCACATCAGGACGTGGCCTGTTCCTAGTCCGTTGCACCTGCACCCCCCAGTACACACCACTGCCGAGTGACTGACAGTTTTATCAGAGTAATCCAGGTCACCAAGAATGCAATGTTTAAGTCCCACACTTTTCATTTACAAAGCACTAGTGTTCGCAGGTGTCTTACTACAATTGAAGTGACTCGGAACTACAATTCCCAGAATGTATTAGGTTATTCAAATAAAATACAGGACAAGAGTGTTGCATGTTTGATACCATGAAATCCCCAGGTTACTCTTCCTTACATAGCTGACCATTTACATAAAGGTCAGCCTATGGTTTCTGCAAGTAATTCTGCCTAGGGCAAGAAGGCCTCGAGAGGCACAGCCAAGAGGAACGGTTACCAGGAGGAACTACTACAAATCCTCCAAGAAAAGGCAAATACAGCAAACCTAAAACTGATGACTGATGTAGAAACGGGTATGTCAAGAAACGTTTAGATTTATTAATAAATACACCTACACCTCAGCTTCACTTGTCTTTACAATTAGCACATGTCGGGGTTGTGGTGTCTTGGACTTTCCTTTAAACAAGTCATGTTGTGGTGTCTTGGGCTTTTCTTTCCACAAGCCGTTTTGAGGTGTCTTGGAATTTCCTTTCCATGACTCATGTTGTGGTGTCTTGGACTTTCCTTTACATGAGTCATGTTGTGGTGCCATGGGTTTCCTTTACACAAGTCATGTTGTGGTGCCTTGGCTTGCCTTTTCATGAGTCGCGTTGTGGTGTCTTGGCTTTCCTTTACACTAGTCATGTTGTGGTGTCTTGACTTTCCTTTACACAAGTCATGTTGTGGTGTATTGGCTTTCCTTTACACAAGTCATGTTGTCTTGTCTTGAAATATCCTTTACACAAGTCATGTTATGGGGTCTTGATGGAGTAGTTTCTGTCCTGTAACTCCAGTTCTGTAGTAGGGGTATCTCTGTCATAGTCATAATCTAGTGAATAGTCCCGCCCATGTGCGTGGACCCCGGAGCAATCAAAAATAATCTCTTATAGTGTCAAAAAATGCAGAAAAGCATAGACACTTAAGAGAGAATTTAAAGACAGATAATGCAGCCTAAAAAGGCTACACTGTTCAGTACTTCAACTAGAAATTCCACCACAAAATCCACAAAACAGCAAAAGCCTGTACAGATTTCCCTTGCTTTAACAGCAAACTCCCTCAGGAATGATAGAGAGAAGAACCTGGACAGACAAGCCCCATAGGCTGCCATTATGTGGCTCAAAACAGGATACTGTGCCTTTAAGAGAATCTTCCAGAACCTTCTCCCAGTATCCCAGAATGCATAGCAGGTCCAACTGACTTCAGTTCTTTTTGAAGGCGTAACACGCCAGACCTGTAGCATTCCATAAAGGAATATGTCTCTCTCCACCGGGGAGGAGGGAGGGCGCTTATGACTATAACAGAGATACCCCTACTACAGAACTGGAGTTACAGGACAGAAACTACTCCTTCTGTAGTAGGGGATCTCTGTATATAGTCATAATCTAGTGAATAGAATGGCAAGCCCATCCCACACCAAAGCGGCGGTGGAGAAAAGAGAATTAACGCCACTACTGTGCGAACGGATTTCGCAGCGAAGCCTGCCCAACCTGAGCGTCTGCCCTGGCATCAGAGTCCAGGCAGTAATGCTTAGCAAAGGTATGAACCGACTTCCAAGTGGCCGCCTTGCAGATTTCTGCAATCGGAACATTACGGAGCAATGCTGTCGTGGCAGCCTTGCCCCTGGTGGAATGACCCTTAGGCTTACCTCCTAAGGTCTTATTAGCTTTTTGGTAACACAGCTGTATGCAGGACACAATCCACCTAGAGATAGACTGCTTAGAGGTCGCAAGACCCGTCCTGACTGATCCATAATTGATGAACAATTGGTCTGACCTACGAATATCACTGGTTTTATCCATATAAAATTTCAGCACCCTCCTAACATCCAGGGAATGCAAAGACCTTTCCGCTGGAGACGAAGGATTCTGAAAGAACGTAGGTAAAGTTATAGCCTGATTGATATGAAAATCCAGAAACAACCTTGGGAAGAAACTTAGGGTGAGTACGCATAACAACCTTAGCAGCATGAAATACAGTATAAGGTTCTTGGCAACACAACGCCTGAATTTCACTCACCCTGCGGGCCGATGTAATGGCCACGAGGAACGCCTCCTTCCAGGACAGGTGCTGCAACGAAGCCTTATGAATAGGTTCAAAAGGCTCCTTCATCAATCTGGACAGCACCACATTCAAGTCCCACGAAGGCGAAGGAAGCCTGACAGGAGGGAACACTTTCTTCAAGCCTTCCAAAAAATCTTTGATCACAGGGATCTGAAAGAAGGAAGTCTGTGAAGGGCATTTCCTGTAGGCAGTCAAAGCAGCCAGATGAACCCTAATGGAATGAACATTAAGGCCAGACTGCGCCAGATGAAGCAGGTATGGAAGAATGACATCCTCCTTGCATGTCGTAGGGTCATAGTTCTTAGACTTGCACCAGATGCAAAACCTCTTCCACTTGTAAGCATAAGAAGTCCTAGTGAGAGATTCAAGATTCAAAATTACTTTATTCGGTTAAAAACAAAATAACCATGAAAGTAGCATGAAAGGTACAATTTACAAGAGGTAGAGTAAACTTTTTTTAAAAATCACAAAAAAGGAAAACAGCAAAATTAGGTTCATATATACAATAAAAACAATCAGTCTGTATAAATTGATTTACGACATTTAAAAACTAATTTTAAAAATTCTGCAATTGAGGCAACCATAAAAACAGTTTCCATTTTCTGGCACTCTGTAAACGCTAGGCGACATCTATATACATTTAAATCCTTGAGGATAGGGATGATAAGTTTCTTTCGAGGAAGAGTATAAAATTTACAGAAGAATAATATGTGTATATCGGATTGTTGGGATACATCATCACATGGACAAAGACATAAATCCTTCGACCAACAATTCATCACGGGGAACGATAATGTCCTAAATACAATATTCAATCTAAAACGGGTCAAAAGGTAACGTTCATGATTGGACATGTGCAATGAAAGATATGGCTGCAATTTTTCTCCACATAGAATCCCCTGGTGGACGGAAACAGTCTTTATTCTCGCCTCTTCAATAAGTCTATTTTCCCTGAGGTACGCCATACACAGATTTTTCAAATCTCTTCTGGAGATATATTCCATTGATTGTGGGTCCTCAAAGTATTGGAGGCAACTTATTTTTTCAAGAAAGTTTCTAACGTAGCCTATCCATTTAAAATCACTGATATTGTCCAATGCCATGATATCCTCTAAAATAGCCCGATTGACAACACATTCATCATTTGTCCAAACCCTATGCCAAAGAAGGACTGGCTGAATTTTAATAATATCGGTAACATAAGGTGTTCCCAATTCAGCATGGCATATCATCGTTGCGGTACTTTGGGGTACGGACAGAATGTGGCATAAAAACTTATTTTCCATGATCTGAATCGCACTAATATTTGAATACCCCCATAATCCTGCACCATAGGTGACTACAGATATACAGGTCGCATTATAAACAGTTAAAATCTCCTTTATGGGTTTTTTACCTAATTTTTTCATAAAGCATTTTAGGGCCATAATGGTCTTAGAAAATAACAAAGATCTAGCATGGATTGCTGTAGTCCATGAGCCACTTTCATGGAACAATATCCCCAGGTAAGGGAAAGTAGGGGTCCTTTCTAAGGGGTTGGAGTTTACAAAGATTGGCTTCAGGTGCTTGTTTGTTCTAGGCCCACAGTACATGGATAAGGTTTTAGAACAGTTGATTTTCAAATCTAAACCAAGCATAAAAGTGTTAAAGGCTGTAACCAAAGTTTGTAAGGCCATTGGTGTGCGTGCCATCAGAACAGCATCATCAGCGTACATCAGTGCAGGGACAGGCCTACCTCTCACCATAGGCATGTCTCTGCCCTCCCGTACGAGGTGCTTCTCCATTCCATTTATATATAGTAAAAATAGGAAGGGGGCTAGGACACACCCTTGGCGCACACCCCGACCAATCCCAAATTGTCGGCTGCATTCGCCATTATTCCCGTATCTGACACTAGCAGTGGCCCCGGAATAGAGCTCTCTCAAGAAGCATATAATGGCATTGTCTACCCCCAATTCGGCCATAATTGACCATAATTTAGTGTGTGACACACAGTCGAAAGCTGATGTTAAATCAACAAAGGTGAGGTATAGACGTTGTTTTTTAACCTTTATATACTTCTGTTGCAAGGTGAATAAATTCAGACCTTGCTCTATGGTCCCTAAACCCTTTTGAAACCCAAATTGGAAATCACTTAAAACCCCATTATCCTCAGCCCAGCTTTGCAATTTGGCTAAAATCACTCTCCCCAAAATTTTTATAGAAGAGTCCAATAAGGAAATTGGCCTATAGCAAGTACAACTTAGCCTATCCCCTTTCTTAAAGATTGGGACTATTACCGAAGTAAACCAGGTAGGAATTAGGCTATTTTCCAGAGCGGCATTAAAAAGCTGAACCAACAGTGGCCCCCATAACTCGGTGTTAGCCTTATAGAGGTCGGCTGGTATACCGTCTGGTCCTGCTGCCTTGCCCCCCTTGGTCGCCTTCAAGCTTGCTATAACTTCAGGAAGGGTTACAATTAAAGTTCTCGATGTATCTAAATTTAGCAACCCCACATCCTGGCCTGTTTCAGGGGTTGGTTCCACAACCTTATAAAGGGAGGAAAAATGAGCCACCCACTCATCTTCTGTGATGGCAATTTCCATGCGTGCTTTTTGTTCATGTAGAAGGGGGGTATTAATAACCCTCCAAAAAGCAGCCGGATCCTTTGAATTAGAGGCAGCGCATAGATTGTCCCAAGCCTCTCTTTTTATCGAGGCCTTCCTATCCTTCAATGCTGAATTATAGTTCTTCCTTGCAATTCTAATTAGGATTACGTCCCGTGGTCTTTTATGAATTGCATGTCTGAGCTTTGTTAAGGCTCTGGTGCAATTCCTATCAAACCATTTCCTATTGGACTTTAGGGAATTTTTCCTTTCAACCCACAAAGCTTCCTTAATTGTACTAGAGATGATATTAAAATGTGTTATTATATCACGGTTCTCTGCGTGTACATCTAGGCAGATCGAGAAACTACTCATGCATTTACTCAATATTTTATACTGGAAATCATCCGGGACCAGTCTGCTCCATTTAAGGTTGTAGCCATTTTGGGCACCCAACCTCACGTCCTGAACCATTTGGTTCGGACATTCTCTAATGTCCTCTACGACAAATAGGTTCTCCATTTTTAATACTTGTGGCAGATGATCACTCAGTGGTAAGTCCATGATGTTTGCACTAATCAATCTGCTTGCGGAGCTAAGTGTACATAAACTAAAATCAATAATAGATGAGGCACCCCGCCCAACAAAAGTTGGGACAAATGTCGTAGTCTGGTGTGCTAACTCATTAGAAAATCCAAAATTAAAGTTAAAAATCATCTCATTTAATGAATCGCCTAGTAGGGTATGTTCAAAATGCGTCAAATTGACATCTTGTTCCAGCATTAAACCACAAATACCCTTTTGGCCCTTTTTGCAGAGAGTACAATTAAAATCACCCCCCCATAATAACATAACTTCAGCCCTCTTGCTCTTATCGAATTCGTCTTGCATTTCTGAAGTTAGAGTGTCAAGTACGTCCTTAATCATGCTATCTGGACAGTTATTATAAAAATTGAAAAGAACCACCTTAGGACCCTTCCTTGTGTATATCACTATTTTTTGATAGTAACTGGATCCAGGGGAAAAGGAGATTTTATCGTATCCCAGGAGATTAGATGTGTATACAATCAACCCCCCCTTAGGTCTCCCGTATACCCCACCCACCGCCGGGGTAAAGTAAGTTTTATAGCCATTAAGATGTATCGGCGTGGTGGCCCAAGTTTCTTGAAGGGCTAATATTCCCACGTCGGTAATGGCCTCACCCCAGGTTGGGTTGGTAATCTTTTGTTTTAACCCGGCCACGTTCCAAAAGAGCACCTTACAGTAATCTTTTCCTACAGGTGAGATATCTACAGTATTCCCTAGTCTTCTGACCAGGCTCCCTTGTATAGACTCATCCCCCACCTGTATTTCTGGGGTTTCCTCAGACCCCAGACAACTTATAGAACCCAAACCCACAGGATTGTTAAGCGGCCGTTCATCTTCCTTGAACTTAGTTTCCTCAGACCCCAGACAACTTATAGAACCCAAACCCACAGGATTGTTAAGCAGCCGGTCATCTTCCTTGAACTTAGGGAGTCAGTCCACTGCTTCCAAGCAGTCAAACCGGTTGTAACACGGGAAAAAGGAGGAAATTGCATTTTGCCTGTCCATCCTGGGTCATAACCTTGTGGATTAAAATAAGGAGCCCTCCCTTTATGTTTCACAGTGTTCCAACCATCTTCATGCCTCCCATTCCACTGTGTGTTATGGTAGTTATTAGCAGAAGCCTGACCAGTATTACCACCAAGGTGTCGTTTGTCCCTGGTCCAGCTCCACCTATTATCTGGTTGTTCACCCTCAGGGTAAAAATAGGATAATGACCTAGCCACAATAGACAACCCATAATTTCTTGGGGGCCTCGATGTAATAAATTCTGCAGTGCGGGGATTTTCAAATGTTATCACCACGCAGTCACCAAGCGTCCTTTTTTTATTATTATTATACCCCACCCAAGGAGCCCTTTCGACCATAAGGATGTTGCTTTTAAAGGCTGGTGGGAGAGGGTAGTTATCATTTAACCAATGTATTGTTTTATTTACAAGTCCCCCATTATTTTCATTTGATTTATTGTCAAGTTGGGGGACTCCGGTAAGGACCACAACATATGGTGAGGCTTCTGGCGGTAAATGTATGTTTCTACGTGTCTCCCTTTTTTCAACATTAACTTTATCCTTGGGGGTTTGTGTGGGTGGCACTACTTTATCAGTTGAGGTTGAGTTTTTAGATGATGGTGTAGGTATTGGGGGCGGATTAGTGATGGATTTTGGAGGTGGATTAGTGGTAACATCGCTTTTAGCAGCTATGGGTGGTCTGTTCATAGTTGGGTTTTTTTGTGGAACTTTATTGTTCGGATTGAAGCTAGGTGCACTAATATCTTTATGGATGTTAGACAGTATTCTTTCCAGACAGCGTAGCCTCACCTCGATAGGTTCTAAAAGAGTTTTTAGCATAGCATAGATGTTATTATTACCCATGCTTAGGCTACTACTGTCCTCGTCCCCTCCAGCTTGATTATCAACTACCCCACTTTGTTCCAGGATCTCCTCCAAGCTACTATCCAAGATGGTTTCATCTGGCAGACTTAGTGTTATGCCCACGCTTACCCGTGGCCCACCTACGGTGTCATTAATAATGGGGTGAGCATCTAGGTTGGTGCTCACATTCAAAGGAATCGGAGCCAACTGAATAGGGTCATGGATTTTGCTAGCCTGGGCTTTTTTCCCATTTCGAGTGGTCATTTTAATGGGCTGTTGTTTAATAATCTTTTGTTTAGGGATAGCCCCCTCCTTCCTCCCCCTTTCAATTAGGGTACTAGCTGTATGTTCATTCTCAGTTACAGCCAGGCCGTTTTCCAGCAACAAGGAAAGATTTGGGGTTGCCTCCAAGCCTTCCTGCGATGCTGGTAAGTCACAACCCTGGTCCTTATGTACCATTACGAGTGTTTTTGGAGCGGATACACTGTTAGGTGTGCAAGCTTGTGCAATGTGGCCCAGAGAGGAACGCTTTGCCATGGCTAAATCTTGGGACACCCTTCTGTCCATCAGTATGATCCCTTCATCAATAAGCGCATTTGTGCGTACTATAAAATCGTCTAAGGTACCAGTTAGTTTCTTTGCCCCAGTGGCTGCCATGCTTCTGGTCTCTGGATGGTTCATGACAAGCCCACTAAATAACCCACTATACAGCAGATAATGCTTACGGCCAATACCCAGTACTAATCTCGGTGCGAGAAGGGACTCAGGGACTCACATGGGTATGTTATAGCAAGATTTAGCCAACTTACAGTTATGCAATCTCGATGTCCTTTGGCTACTTGCAGCCGGGCAAAGTGTCTGGCCCAGGCCAGGCTCCTCGGGCCTCTGAGGGCCTAAGAGGGCCCGCCCTTTGCCCGGGCTTCGCCCCGGGCGTCCCGCTCGCGTCCCGCGACGCGGGTCTCCTGCTCCCTTCAACGGGCTGTCGCTGCGCCCTGCGCCCTGCTGGCGCGTTCCGCGTCACTCCGTCGCGCCGCCGCGATGCCTGCCGGGAGTTGTGGTTCTCCCGGAGCGGCGGCGCGGTTTGCTGTACCCGGTGTGACTCTCGGCGGTGGGCGGCTTCCTTGAGTGGACTGCTGGCGTGGTGTGACTCTCGGCGGTGGCGGCAGGTAAGTAAAGGTAGTTCCCCCCGCTTTGCCGGACTCCTGCTCCCTTTAACGGGCTGTCGCTGCGCCCTGCGCCCTGCTGGCGCGTTCCGCGTCACTCCGTCGCGCCACCGCGATGCCTGCCGGGAGTTGTGGTTCTCCCGGAGCGGCGGCGCGGTTTGCTGTACCCGGTGTGACTCTCGGCGGTGGGCGGCTTCCTTGAGTGGACTGCTGGCGTGGTGTGACTCTCGGCGGTGGCGGCAGGTAAGTAAAGGTAGGGTCCTAGTGGAAGGTCGCTTAGCCTCCTTCAGTATGTCCATACAATCCTCTGGGAGATTCAGATGGCCATATTGCACTATTTCAGGAGCCATGCCGCCAAACTCAAAGACGAGAGGTTGGGGTGCACCATCCGCCCCCCGAACTTCGTGAGAAGGTCCGGCCTGCACGGCAGCTTCATGTGAGGAAGGAGAGACCGGTGAAGCAGGTCCGTGAACCACCACTGTCTGGGCCATTCCGGGGCAATCTGTATCATCCGCGCCCTGGACTGGGACAGCTTGATTAGAACCATTGGAATCAGGGGAATGGGTGGAAAAGCGTACAGAAAGCTGTTCGACCAGTTGATCCATAACGCGTTCCCCAGCGTCCCCTGCTGGTAGTACCTGGAGGCGAAGTCTCGGCATTTGCAGTTTTCGGCGGTGGCGAACAGATCTACGTCTGGCGTCCCCCACCTTGCGAAGACTTCTCCTAGTACTTCGTCGTTTATGACCCGTTCGTGGTTTTCCTGAATCAGTCTGCTCAGTTCGTCTGCCTGAACATTCTGCACACCTGGCAGATGCGTGGCCGTTATCGACAGACCTCGAGCCAGAAGCCAGTGCCAGATCGCCTGCGCCTCCTGTGACAGAGTGCGTGATCTCGAGCCCCCCTGCTTGTTGAGGTAATACATTGTTGTCGTGTTGTCCGTCTGAACAAGCAGAGAGTTGGTCTGAAAGGACGGATGAAAGGCCTTCAGTGCCAAGTGAACAGCTCTGAGTTCCAGGAAATTGATGTGGTACGTGGACTCCGTCGGGGACCACGTCCCTTGAATCTGTAGGTCTCCGGAGTGCGCTCTCCAGCCCTGGAGAGAAGCATCCGTCACGATAGTCCGAGTGGGAATGTCCTTGTGGAAGGGAACCCCTCTGAGGACATTCTCCGCTGAACACCACCACTTCAGAGACTGAAGAGCATGTAGAGACAGTCGTATCTTGTCGTCCCAAGATCCTCTCCTCTGGTCCCATTGATCCTCTAAGCACTCTTGCAGCGGTCTCATGTGCAGCCGTGCATGTGGCGTCAGGAAGATACAAGAGGCCATCGATCCCAGTAGAGATGACACCGTCCTCACTGTTGGAGATGGAGCGGCCATAAGAGCCTGAGCCTTCCGAAGGAGTGATAATCGTCGCTCCTCCGAAGGAGACACGCTTGCTGACAGCGTATCGATGGAGGCTCCCAAGTACTGGATGCACTGGACCGGAGTCGGAACAGACTTGGACATGTTGATGTGCAACCCCAGCTTGTTCAATAGAACGCACGTCTTCTGGAAGTGTGCTTGAGCTTCCGAGAAGGAGGAGGCCTTGATCAACCAATCGTCCAGGTACGGGCAGACAAACACCTTATTCTTCCTCAGGTGTGCCGCTACCACTGCCATGCTCTTCGAGAATGTCCTGGGCGCAGACTTCAGCCCGAATGGAAGTACCGTGTACTGATAGTGATTGGTGCCGACTTGAAATCGCAGAAACTTCCTGTGCTTGCATGCAATGGGTACATGGAAGTATGCATCCTGCAGGTCTGTGGCACACATCCAATCTCCTCGTTGCAACTGAGGGTAGATCTGATGCAACGACAGCATGCAAAACTTTTCTCTGCGAATCCACTTGTTTGCCTGTCGCAAGTCCAGAATGGGCATGAACTCGTTCTTGTCCTTCTTGCGGACCAGAAAGAACCGGGAGTACAGGCCTCTCCCTCTTTGAGACAGAGGTACGTCCTCTATCGCCCTTTTCCTTAACAGGATATCGGCCTCCGCCTGGAGCTCGCGCAGCTGATACTGCGAGCCGACCGGGGGAATCGATGGAGGAGGGCAGGTGAACCGAAGACTGTATCCATTGCAAACAATATTCAGCACCCACTTGTCCTGAGTAATTTTTCTCCACTCTGCCAGAAAAAATTGAACGCTTCCCCCCACCAGAGCGGGTAACGGACGAAGGGGAAGTAACCTCTCAGGGTCGAGACCCAGCCGGGCCCTTGTTCGCGGTAGAGGACTGCTGTCCACCTCTACCCCTCTGACGTTTCTGGAAGGGCCTTCTGTACTGCTGCTGTTGTTGCTGCTGCTGCTGTTGCCCAGAAGACTGTCCCCTTCCTCTACCCTGTGACCCGAACCGTCGTTGGAACTGGCGGTAGGGTTTCTTCTCTTTGGGCTTCTCCAAGCCCACAGCCGTCAGGGTTTCAGCCTCGGCCTTCATCCTGGCCATTTCGTCATCTGGGTGTTTCCCGAAGAGGGTATCGCCGGAAAACGGCAGATTTGCCACTCGTCGTTGTGCTTCAGGCTTGAGCGACGTCAGCCGGAGCCAAGCATGGCATCTCTGATTGATACCATGGCAGTATCCATGCGCGGCCAACAGGGAGATATCCGCCGCGGCGCTGATGGCCTGGTTAGAAACCAGCATCCCTTCCTGGACGATCTCCATGAAGTCTTCTCTTCTGTCACGCGGGACAAGATCCGCAAACTGTTCCATGGAGTCCCACAGTGCACGGTCATACCGCCCCAACAACGCCGAGTCGCTGGAGGCCTTCATCGTCGTGGAAGACGTCCCACACGCCTTCCGTCCAGCCGAGTCAATCCAGCGGCTCTCCTTATCCGGAGGCACAGTGGAGAACGGGGAGGTAGCATGCAGTTTCCGAGCCGCCGTCACAATCACCGAATCAGGCACTGGGTCCGTAAGAAGGCCGGGTCCGACTCTGGAGCCCGGTACTTCTTGACAAGCCTGGAGGGAGCAGCCTTCACCACCAGCGTAAGGAAGAGCTGTTCAGCAGGCTCGACCAGTCCTGGCACCAAAGGCAGTAGGGGACGAGACAGGTGCTTCGTGTGCAAAGTCTCGAAGATCACAGAAGTCGTGGGCGTAGGGGCCTTCACCTTGATCCCCAACTTCGCAGCCCCTCTCAGGAGAACCTCCTGGAACGTGCCAATGTCATCTATCGGAGACACCCTCGTCTCCGGTGAATCCGACAATGTAGGTGAATACGAACGGGTCCCAGAGGCCGAACGAGACCTGGACCTATGCCTCCTATGGCGATGTCTGGATCTCGAGGAGGATCCATGTCCACTCCTAGATCTATCTCTCCTCCCTGAGCGAGACCTCGATCTCCTGGGTCTGGGACGCTCCGCCGGCTTCCCCGGCTCGGACGTCTTGGGCTTAGGAGGAACCTTCGACTTAGGAGTCTTCTTCGGAGGTGTCGGAAGTCTGGGCATTGACACCGATCTCGGTGGAACCGGAGGAGGAACACCCGGTACTGGGGCCTGCGGTCCGGAAGGACGAGCAGGCAGAGGAGGCAATGGAGGAGGAGTCGGAGCCCTCGGAGGAGGACCTCTAGGCAAAGGAGGAGGAGGAGTAATAGTCTTCTTACGGGTATACACCTCTGAGCACGCCGTTCCCGGCGAGCCACCATCCTGTCCTGACTGAGGGGAGCCCCCCACAGTCTTCGGCCTGTCCTTACGACCCCCTGACGTCGAAGACCGGTGTTCAGACGTCGAACGTGGTCCCCTCGACGTCGAGCGGCCCTTCGGCGTCGACCGGTTAACATGCCTCGGCGTCGACCAGCTTCTATGCCTCGACGTCGATCCTGACCAGATAGACGATCCTCAAAACCTCGACGACGACCGCTTGTGCCTCGGCGTCGACCGCCTCGACGGCAACCTCTTCGACCGCCTCGACGGCGACCTCTTCGACTGTCTCGACGGCGACCTCGATCGCCTCGACGTCGACTTCTTCTTCGCCGGAGACCCTTTCTGCCTCGACGGCGATCTCTTCTGCTTTGACGGCGGCCTCGACGACGAGGATCCCCTCGACGACGATGATGTCCTTGACGGCGAACGGCGGTGTCGCCTCGACGGCAAGCGCCGACGCCTGGTCCGTCGACGCCGTCCACTCGACGTCGACGCCGACGGCGACGACGAAGAAACCGTCACTGGGTTCGACGGCGGCCGGTGTAAGCTCCTCGACGTCGACGGGCGACGTTTTCTCGACCCAGAGCCCTGGGGAGACTGGGAACTGGCCGTGGACCCTCCTCTCGACGTCGTGGTCGGAGCCACCGATCCAGACGGAGAAATAGGACGTGTGCTGGACTTCCTGCCCCTGGGGAGCCCCCCAGAGGCCTCGGCATGGGCAGATGAAGCCCCAGCAGACCCACCTTGAGCCTTCAGCCTCCTTTCCTCTAGGCCCTGAAGTCTGATCTTCCGCCTGTCTTTCAGGGTCCTGCCAGAGAAGCCTTTACAGATCTCACACTTCTCTGGAACATGGGAAGAGGGCAGGCAGAGGATACACACCTCATGAGGGTCTGACTTAGCCATCTTCCTGGAGCACTCAGGGCATTTGTTGAATAAAGAAGGCATATTCGACAAAAAAAGAGTGCAAACACCAAGAAGAAAAGTCACAAAGTACTTTAAAAGTACTCAAAAACGAAATTTCAATGAAAAAACACTAAACAACCCTAAAAGGGGAGAGCTCAATGCTCCAGGGTCCTGCTTGCAGGAGCCGGAAAAAAGAAATGAAGTCAGTTGGACCTGCTATGCATTCTGGGATACTGGGAGAAGGTTCTGGAAGATTCTCTTAAAGGCACAGTATCCTGTTTTGAGCCACATAATGGCAGCCTATGGGGCTTGTCTGTCCAGGTTCTTCTCTCTATCATTCCTGAGGGAGTTTGCTGTTAAAGCAAGGGAAATCTGTACAGGCTTTTGCTGTTTTGTGGATTTTGTGGTGGAATTTCTAGCTGAAGTACTGGACAGTGTAGCCTTTTTAGGCTGCATTATCTGGCTTTAAATTCTCTCTTAAGTGTCTATGCTTTTCTGCATTTTTTGACACTATAAGAGATTATTTTTGATTGCTCCGGGGTCCATGCACATGGGCGGGACTATTCACTAGATTATGACTATACACAGAGATCCCCTACTACAGAACTTTCCTTTACAGCATTCATGTTGTCTTGTCTTGGACTTTCCTTACCACAAGTCATGGTGTGGTGTCTTTGCCTTTCCTTTACACGAGTAATGTTTTGTTGTCTTGGACTTTTCATTTACACGAGACATGTTGTGGTGTCTTCAGCTTTCAATGAGTTATGTTGTGGTATCTTGGACTTTCCTTTACACAATTCATGTTGTGGTGTCTTGGCTTTCCTTTACATGAGTCATGTTGTGTTTTCTTGATCTTCCTTTTACACAATTCATGTTGTGGTGTCTTGGCTTTCGTTTGCACAATTCATGTTGTGGGGTCTTGGCTTTCTTTTACACGATTCATGTTGTGGTGCCTTGGGCTTTCCTTTACACAAGTCATGCTGCGATGTCTTGGCTTTCCTTTACTCAAGTCATGTTGTGGTGTTTTGGCTTTCCTTTACACAAGTCATGTAGTGGTGTCTTGGCTTTCCTTTACTCAAGTCATATTGTAGTGTTTTGGCTTTCCTTTACACAAGTCATGTTGTGGTGTCTTGGCTTTCCTTTACTCAAGTCATGTTGTGGTGTTTTGGCTTTCCTTTACACAAGTCATGTTGCGATGTCTTGGCTTTCCTTTACTCAAGTCATGTTGTGGTGTTTTGGCTTTCCTTTACACAAGTCATGTTGTGGTGTCTTGGCTTTCCTTTACTCAAGTCATATTGTGGTGTTTTGGCTTTCCTTTACACAATCATGTTGTGGTGTCTTGCTCTTTCCGTTCAAGGAGTCAGCGAGAGTGAGAGAACAGAGTAAGGCTTTAAGAATGTCTGTTGAGGAGGAGCTTCGCGCGCACCCAAGATGGTCGCGTGAGCACAGGGCTCCCGGACCCTCGCCACCTCCATCGACTATCCTGTACTTTATCCTGGTTCAGACGACGGGTGTTTATTGGCACAGTTCTACTGCTCATTTATTTGTTTCAACGAACTTTTTTGGACTTCGGGGTCCAGAGCTACAGACTGTCGCAGTTTTCTGGCCTGCTCCATGGTGACGCCCCGCGCTATCTTGTCTCGCTTGCCGTTCAGTAAGTGAACAACAACGGACTGCCAGACTTGCGGGGGCTGGCGATCGCTTTCGGTTTCCATTTCTGTCCGGAGCTCAACCTGCTTTGTCGGCTCCGTGGACGGCCGGACACTCCTACACCCTTGGTCTCTCCGTTCCTACTGCCGATCTGTAGCGGTTTCCAGATCTGAGACTGGCACCACTTTTACCCGTCAACAGGCGACCCGTACGGGTCCAGGATCCAAGATGGCCACCAAGCCTGAGGGTGGGAAGCGTGGGCCTAAACCGGGCGTTCGAGGGAGTGCTCTGCAAACGAACATTATGGACCAGTACACTCAAGCTAAGGGATCGCCAGGAGCAGCAGCTAAAACCTCGACGACAATGCCGGAGGACTCATCGATTGAGGACGAGCCCTCGCTGCGAGACCTCATGGGTGCCATCACTGGTATGAAGGCCTCATTGGGGCAACAATATGAGGCCTTGACTCTCAAACTGGATACGGTGGCGATTGATGTCAATCTGATCAGGGCGGACTTGGCGAAGACAAACGAAAAGGTCAAATCCTTGGATCTTAAGACCTCTAGCCTGGTCACCGACGTCTCTGACTTGCAGGCTGAAGTCGGGAATCTGAGGAAAGCCAATGATTATTACTCTGGGCGCCTAGAGGACTATGAAAGCCGTGCCAGGCGCAATAACATCCGCCTGATTGGGGTCCCGGAATCATCGACTGCTGCCTCGACGGACCTATTGGTGGAAGACCTGGTGCTGAATCACCTGGCGCCCAAGGGTCTCAGCAAGTTTTTCGCTGTCGAACGTGCACATCGGATCCCCGGCGGCACACCTAAATCGGGTGCTAACCTTTGACCTATCATTGCGAGGATTTTTCATTTCCGGGACAGAGATGCTATCCTGCAGGCTTCGCGGCAGTCTGGTCCCATTGCCTTTGAGAACTCTACTGTCAGCTTCTATCCGGACTTTACACAACAGGTCCAGAAACAGAGGCTGGGGTTTCAGGGGGTCAAGAAGAGACTCCGGGAAAGGTCTATGAAGTATGCCATGCTCTTTCCGGCCCGTCTGCGGGTGGTACATAAGGATCGCACTTTTTTCTTCGACCATCCTGGGGTTGTGAGTGACTGGCTTGACACGCTGCCTACGGATCATGAACCTTTTGAGGACTCTGGCAAGTCGGATCGGGCGGAAGGTGGCCCGACGGAGCAAGAGTAACTGTTGACTTTGACCCCGTACCCTTCCCGTTGGCTTTGAACTGTGCTATGCTGTGTTCTTAATGTTTGCAAGTGATAGTCTTTTTGGGGGTGGGTGGGGGGTGAACGGGTCCTTTCTCCTCCTGGGTTTTCTTTTCGTAGATTAGTTGGGTGGTTGGGCGACAGGCACACTGCGAGTTTATGGGGCTCTTTGGTCTTCAGCAGGGGTGCGGGGTGGGGGGTATAGTTGTTTTGACATTGTTGGGGGGGCTGGGTTGTTTGTTTGAATTTTCTTGTTACTTGCAAGGCGAAGGAAAGGCGCGTTCCTGGTTTTTGCAGTTGCTCTGGGTGTGGGGCCGGGGAGGGGCTGAGCACGGGGATGGGGGGTAGGGGACTTCGGTTATTGTGTTGGAACATGAACGGGTTGGGGGATGGGATTAAGAGGAGGGTGGTGTTGCAATTGCTGAAACGTTTGACTCCAGATGTTGTCTTACTGCAGGAGACTCATTTGCTCGGCAACAAGTGCTACGCTTTGAATAGGCGTGGTTATCGCCTTGTGGCGCACTCGGGTTTCACTTCGGGCTCTAGGGGGGCGGGCATTCTGGTTCGGGCCTCCCTCCCCTTGGCCATTGATGATGTCATATTGGATGATAAGGGACGATACGCCGCCATTGTGGGGCGCTGGGAGGGGAAGGTTCTTATTCTGATTTCTGTGTACGTGCCCCCGGGCCTCCAGGCCACCACCTTTGCTGATCTGAGTGGACTTATCTTGGGCCTCCCCGAGGGTCTGCTTTTGGTTGGGGGTGACTTTAATGCGGTGGTCTCGGGAATGCATGATCGTCACCCTCCCAGGGAACTGCCGAGGGCCCAGACTTGGTTGAGCGACTTCCTGGAGACGTTGGGGCTCACTGATTGCTGGCGGTTGCTTCACCCGGGACAGTTGCAATATACCTATCATTCTGGTGTTCATGGTAGTCTCTCGAGGTTAGATCACGTTTTACTGCCCTCGGCCCATGCATCCCTCATACGGGAAGTTAAACATCTGGCACGGGGTATCTCGGACCATTCTCCGCTTTGGCTGGTGGTTGATGCACGGCAGGGTTCGGCGGGCCGAGTGGCCCCGATCAACCCCCTGGTATTTGAAGGACCCCAGGGTCAGGGATGAGCTGGTTAAGGCACACGATTGTTATTTTGAGGAAAATGTGGGCTCTGTTTCCTCCCCTAGCGTACTTTGGGAAGCTTACAAGACTGTAATTCGTGGCCAGGCCCTCTCATTGATTGGTAGCGTGAAGTTGGCCAACCGTGCTGAGACGGTTCGACTTGAGGGGGAGGTCACGGCCCTGGAGGAGGGCTTGGAATCTGGGGTTACCGCTGAGGGGTTACATCTACTGGAGTTGAAACAACATGAATACAGAGCTCTGGTCACTGAAGCTGCTAAGGGAATGGGGAGGGAACAGCAGAAACGCCTGTATGATGTGGGTGATAAGGCTGGGAAACTGCTTGCTTGGTTGGATAAGAGGGAAAGTGCGAGTCGTGTCGTCCCTGTGATTGTTGCGGAGAATGGAGAGTGTTGTACGGACCCTGTTGATATTGTCGCATGTTTTGCCGATTATTTCCGCGAGGTGTACTCCCAGGTGTCTGATCGATCGGAGCAGGACTCCCACCTGTTATTGCGTGATATTGCACTTCCCCGATTGTCTGATATTGATAGAGATGCTCTGGATGCTCTGCCTACTGTGGACGAGATTGCCGCTGCTGTCCGTTCGGTCCGATCCGGCAAGGCCTCGGGCCCTAATGGGCTCCCCATTGAGCTATATAAACTGCGCCCGGATTCGCTAGCTCCTCATTTGCGCTCTATGTTTCTTGAGTCTTTGGAGGTGGGGTTTCTCCCGCCAGACCAGAGACTGGCCACTATTGTTGTCATCCACAAGGATGGTAAACCTCGGGATCGCTGCGCCTCTTTTCAACCCATTTCGTTGATTAATGCGGAACCTAAAATCTTGGCCAAGCTGCTTGCGACACGTTTGGCGACCGTTATTGGGGACCTGGTTCACCCTGATCAATCCGGCTTTATACCGCATCGTAACACGGCGCTTAACCTCCGAAGGTTGCATGGAGTTCTGGCACGGGCCGAGACGCTGCGTGAGCCGGCCATCTTGGCGTCCTTGGACGCTACGATGGCGTTTGATACAATAGAATGGCCGTATTTGTGGGCGGTTCTTGCTAAGTTTGGCTTCGGTTCGGACTTCGTTCGGTGGGTCAAATTGCTTTACGCCGGTCCCATGGCCCAGGTGGTGGTCAATGGTCGGGTCTCTGCGCCCTTTGCACTGAGCAGAGGGACGCGACAGGGCTGTCCCCTGTACCCCTTGTTGTTTGCTCTTGCCTTGGAACCGCTGGCGGCCTGGTTGCGGTGGGAACCGTCCCTGAAGGGCATTAGATGGAATTCGGAGTTTGAGGACCGTGTATCTCTCTACGCTGATGATATTCTGCTTTATCTTACATCACCCCGTAAATCCCTCATTGTGCTGTTTGATGTCTTAACGTCCTTCCGCAAAAACTCAGGTCTTGTCATCAACTGGTCGAAGTCCTGTGTTTACGTCCTGTCGGGTACCGCCCCCCTTCTGCCAAACGGCTGTCCTATCGCGATTGTGGAAGATGGATTTAAATATCTAGGCATTTTTGTCTCGCTGAGCCCTGCACTGCGGTTCGACCGTAATTTACTGCCCCCTCTTCAGCGCCTTCGGGCAGATGTGGTCACCTGGGGGAAACTTCCTCTCTCTCCCCTGGGTAGAGCGGCATTGTTTAAGATGATGTCACTGCCCCGCTTCCTCTACGCATTGCAAAACACACTTGACGTTGTCCCGGCTACATATTTCCGTGAGGTCGAGAGTTTACAGAGACGACTGGTGTGGGGGGGTAGGCCCCGGATTGCCATTGCTAAATTATCGCTCCCGTGGTACGACGGTGGAATTGCTTTGCCTGATATCCGTCGCTATTATTGGGCGTCTCAACTGGGGGCAATAAATCATTGCATGTATGGCCCTTTGCCAAATCCGGCATTCGCGATGGACAAATGGTTGTTACCGGGGGGCGACTACAATAGAGCCCTCTACTCGAAACTCACCCCTCGCAACGTGACGGGCCCCACTAGGACGGCCGTCCAGGTATGGCGACATGCTTCCATGGCGCTTGGGTGGACTGACAAATTGACTCGTGCCACCCCCCTGTACGCATCTGATAGACTTGGCTCACTTTGGCAGTCCCGGGGGTTTGATAGGTGGGACTTGATTGGTATCAGCAGGATTGATGATGTTTGGACTAAGGGGAGAATGAAGACGTTTGAGGAATTGAAAACCGAGTACGCTTTGAGCGATCGCGAATTCTTTCGCTATGCACAGATCCGCCACACGGTGCTCTCGGCCTTCCCTTCGGGTGTGGAGATTCCGGAGTCGTCCCCGCTTGAGGACAGGGTACTGGACGGGCATGTTCCTGATAGTACGATTTCGCTTATTTATAAAAAATTAATCAACTCCAAGTCTGATCTCCTGTTTGGACTTAGAGAGGTCTGGACTGGTGATGGGCTGGAGCTGGACGATGAGGACTGGCAGGCGGCGATCTCCTCCCCTAAAGAGGTGGCCATCCAGGCGCGCCTTAGATTTGTGCAACTTAAAATCCTGCATAGAGTGTATGTCACTGGTCCCCGTTTGGTGCATATGGGCTTCTCTGTGGATGGTTTGCGTCGGCGTGGCTGTGGTCTCCTGGGCACCTTTTTACATATCATCTGGGAGTGCCCTGAGATAGTGCGATTCTGGACCCGTGTGCACGAGGTGATGAGTGAGGTTACCGGGGTGCGATCGATGCCGGAAGCTAGGAGATGCCTGCTGAACGTATGGGAACCGAATGATTACTCCGTGTCGCAGCTTCGGTGGGTGACCTTGGGCACAAGATTGCCAAAAGAGACATTGCGCAATTGTGGGGCGCTCAGGGCCCGCCCGGACTTCAGAAATGGAAACAAAACATGGACTGGTGCATGTTCAGAGAAAAAACTGTGTATATTTCTCGTGGTACCCCCCGGAAATGGGGAAAGATATGGACTCAGTGGAACACTTATCGTGGTGATATATGTGCCCCTCCTCTTCCTGACCCTGATGTTGCACCTATGTCCCCGTAACCCGAGGGTTCCTCCACACACTATTGTATACTGTTTGCAATTTGTTTCTTCTGCCCCCCCCCCCCCCCCACTGTGCAACTCTTTCTCGATAGAACGAACGCTCATTGGATTGTCCTTCCCGCTCCAACACCATGTAATGCAACGTTGTGTATATTGATGTCTCTTTTTCTTCCTCCTTGCAAGTTGTTTGTGTTTGTGTTATAAAATCAATAAAAAGTTTTCAAAAAAAAAAAAAAGAATGTCTGTTTATTCTGTGTTCTGTAAACTCAAATCAGCACGGCCTTTCCTCTTCTATTGTTGTTAACGCTGACATTAGCAATGATTTATCTGAACTTTGTCCACATTATAAGAAAGTCTCGTTTACCCAGAAAGCCTGTCTCTGTTTTGCATACAATCAAAGGTTCATTCTGAACTTTTGACTAAAACAGTGCATGAAAATAAAGACAAATCAAAACAAGCATTGGAAATGCAATAGGTCTCGCAATTACGCGAGTCTGAACTATTAGCATTGTAAATGATAATGCCCTTTATTTTTGCGTTCTGGTTTTTAGAACATAAATAAAAGGCTTTGTCATTTACAAGGCCTATAGCTTAAATTTGCGTTAAAACGAGACCTATTGCATTGCAAATGCTTGTTTTTTTTCAATTCTCAGAGTGCCTCGGCATGCCCTCGTGCACCCAGCCTCTCCCCCTTTCTTCCTGTGCGCACGTCTCTCTTCCTCCCATCCCCCCCACCCCGCCTGCCTAAAGGTGCTTAGGTGCACGGGAAGCAGATTGGAAAGCCCTGGCCTCACGTAACCCCTTCAGCCGCGAGACTATCGCGAGGTGCTGGTCTGCGAATATGAGGGGTCTGTGAGACAGAGCCGCTGTTGTGCAGGAAGAGAAGTGAACTTCCCTGCTCTTTAAATGCCTTTCCACAGACCTAGTGCCGACGAGAATGCACGCGTGGTTGGGGGCTACGGGTGGGAGGGGAGACTGAAGTTCTTACTGTATGGGGGGGTGAAAGGGGGGAGGCGATGCAGCCTTCGGCGAGGTTTTGGTTCTGGAGCCGATGTTACTCGTGTGTGAGGGTGTTTTCTTTTATGCTGACGTCATGTTAAGGTTTAGATATTTCTTTTGTGTGTGCGCTTGAGCTGGACTGAAGTCCAGTGTGGCTCACTGCTTAGAGCGGCAGTCCCTGGTGTAGAGGCCTGGCCCGGAACCAGGGTTCAAATCCCGCCTCGGCTGATCTCGGTGATCTCGGCGGTTCTTGGGCTCATAATTCCTCGGACCTGATTTCTCGCCTCGGTGCCTACTCTGAGCACGAGTCCCACGCTGCAACTCTGGGCAATAGCTTGCTTAGTCTCCACCACGGCCCCCTACAGCGCTGGGGATGCCTGGTTGCACCCCGGGGATGCCCAGGAGTGGACATTTCATGGGGAAAAGCCAGGACGGGTTCCCTAGCGGTATGTGTACAGCGCCAGGACACTCCTGAGTATCAGTGCACTTTATAAATACGCCTACATTTACATTTACATTCAGACACGCACTTGTGATAGAGAAGATCAAATGCTCGTGGCGTGTGTGAGGTAGCGTGTTCTGCACAACTACTGTGACTGTCAGTGTGACATTGGACGTTTATTGCCCATGTGTCTGTATTGCTGTTTAGTGCCCCGTGTGATGCGTGTCACTTTCTGCCCCTTTCGCCCACTGAAATTTGCATCCTGGGTTTGTGAGCCTATTAAAATGTAAAAAGCAAAAACTAAATAACACAGACTGCCACGTGCCTTTGCAGGATGAAAGTTTCAATATATCTGCGTGGCTTCATTTGTGTGTATATGTCTGTCTGTGTGCTGCTCCTGTGATGGTCTTCAGATGTCGATCTACCCTGCCCTTGTGTTTCACAAAGGCTCCAGTGATGTCAGCCTTCACATATTCTTGTGCCTGCGGGGAGAGAGAGGGGAGGTGCTGGTGTGGGAGGGGGGAGGTGCTGGAGTAAGAGAGGGGAGGTGCTGGTGTGGGAGGGGGGAGGTGCTGGTGTAGGAGGAGGAGTGCTGCTAGGGCAAGGCTGTGTTTGCTGGGAGGTGCTGGTGTGGGAGGGGGGAGGTGCTGGTGTAAGAGAGGGGAGGTGCTGGTGTGGGATGGGGAGGTGCTGGTGTAGGAGGAGGAGTGCTGCTAGGGCAAGGCTGTGTTTGCGGGGAGGTGCTGGTGTGGGAGGGGGGAGGTGCTGGTGTGGGAGGAGTGCTGCTAGGGCAAGGCTGTGTTTGCGGGGAGAGAGAGGGGAGGTGCTGGTGTGGGAGGGGGGAGGTGCTGGTGTGGGAGGAGTGCTGCTAGGGCAAGGCTGTGTTTGCGGGGAGAGAGAGGGGAAGTGCTGGTGTGGGAGGAGTGCTGCTACGGCCTGGGGGAAGCTGGCTGGGGAGGGGGAGGAGAAACGCTAGTTTATGGCCCAAAAGCGCGTGCCTGTGAACACGTGAACTTCATGAAAACGCCAGAAAAAAGCTGGTGGTTTCATGAGGATTTCGAGCACTTGAATTCTCGATCCCTCAATGCGCTTGCGCGCATTGTAGGTCACGAGACCTTAATAGAGCTGAGCCCAGAACTTCAATAAATAGTGGACATTGATAGCTAGGCGGATTACACATTTTGGCTCACACCCTACCTGTAAAAGAGTATGTATTCTTGTGATATATATACATGTTTTGCTACACTGTTTGTTTGCCTGGATGAACCTCAGTGGTCTGGAGTGCAGGCTTCAAACCTGTAGCGGTCTAGCGACAGAGTGGTTCAATTCCACCTTCTGGGCGAGGCAGCTTTTGTGATGGGCTGCCCATTGTCAGGGTAACTAATACATGTTTTTTTGTCAATTCTGTTCATGTTCACAACTTGTAGCAGACAATATTTGGTAACTACATTTTAAGCAGCCCTGCCGACACGTGTTTTCTTCTGTGTTTTCAAGGCCACGTCACCATTTAAGATCAAAGAGTAACCGAGAGAATTACTTGTTAAATAGTAGCCAGCGCTCTGAGGGGCGAAACATCTGGGCACCACAGCAAGTCATGAAAGGAAGGGTATGCATTAAACACAGTGTAGATTGGAGAATCTGACATTAATAATCTGAGAGATTGGGAAGAGATAGTGTCCGATACTAATGAAATGAAGGCAGTGATGTTCATCAATGGAATGAGGGTATCACATTTGACAATATCAAAGTAAATGGTCATTTATCTGCTCACGTAGATGTCCCCGGTACTGAGGAATGACCACTGAACCCCATCCTCAGTCCACGGAGTTGACTTTTTGTGGGCACTTTACTTCTTTGCTGTAGACTTTGCTTACAGATCTTGGAGTCTCACAGTCTTTCTGTGCACCCAATATAAACAAATGAATAAATAAATACATGAATGCATATGTATAATGAAGCATGCAAAATGAGTTTGCCTCTAGGCTATCCCATTTTTGGGGCCAGATAATGGACCCTGAGGCACAACGACATAAAGCGATATCCTCAGGGTTATACCATTCCATCACATTTGGAAACTAGGATTAAAAAGTCCTTTTGTACAACAAAAAATCTAACATCCTTACCTCGTCCTCTCATCTGGAGTGATCCAGCAGAGCAAAAAATATGTTGCAGCATAACCTGATTAATAGAGTGTTTTAAATCTTCTGACCGCCTCTGCCCTCCTCCAGTGCTGGGGTGCCACCCTTTTCCCCTTTCCCCCCGAGTTCAATCAGAGTTCACAGAGCCCGGCTGTCACTGCATAGAGGGGCTCTGCTCAGCATCCTCAACCTTATTCCCACATCAGCACGTGGCCTGTTCCTAGTCCGTTGCACCTGCACCCCCAAGTTCACACAACTGCCGAGTGACGGACAGTTTTATCAGAGTAATCCTGGTCACCAAGAATTCAATGTTTAAGTCCCACACTTTTCATTCACAAAGCACTAGTGTTCGCAGGTGTCTTACTACAATTGAAGTGACTCGGAACTACAATTCCCAGAATGTATTAGGTTATTCAAATAAAATACAGGACAAGAGTGTTGCATGTTTGATACCATGAAATCACCAGGTAACTCTTCCTTACATAGCTGACAATTTACATAACGGTCAGCCTATGGTCTCTGCAAGTAATTCTGCCTAGGGCAAGAAGGCTTCGAGAGGCACAGCCAAGAGGAACGGTTACCAGGAGGAACTACTACAAATTCTCCAAGAAAAGGCAAATACAGCAAACCTAAAACTGATGACTGATGTAGAAACGGGTATGTCAAGAAACGTTTAGATTTATTAATAAATACACCTACACCTCAGCTTCACTTGTCTTTACAATTAGCACATGTCCGGGTTGTGGTGTCTTGGACTTTCCTTTACACATGTCATGTTGTGGTGTCTTGGGCTTTTCTTTCCACAACTCGTTTTGAGGTGTCTTGGAATTTCCTTTCCATGAGTCATGATGTGGTGTCTTGGACTTTCCTTTCCATGAGTCATGTTGTGGTGTCTTGGCTTTCCTTTACACAAGTCATGTTGTGGTGTCTTCTACTTTCCTTTACACAAGACATTTTGTGGTGTCTTGGCTTTCCTTTACACGAGTCATGTTGTGGTGCCATGGCTTTCCTTTACACAAGTCATGTTGTGGTGCCTTGGCTTGCCTTTTCATGAGTCACGTTGTGGTGTATTGGCTTTCCTTTGCACTAGTCATGTTGTGGTGTCTTGACTTTCCTTTACACAAGTCATGTTGTGGTGTCTTGCTTTCCTTTACACAAGTCATGTTGTCTTGTCTTGAAATATCCTTTACACAAGTCATGTTATGGGGTCTTGATCTTTCCTTTACAGCATTCATGTTGTGTTGCCTTGGACTTTCCTTACCACAAGTCATGGTGTGGTGTCTTGGCCTTTCCTTTACACGAGTCATGTTTTGTTGTCTTGGACTTTTCATTTACACGAGCCATGTTGTGGTGTCTTCAGCTTTCCATGAGTTATGTTGTGGTATCTTGGACTTTCCTTTACACAATTCATGTTGTTGTGTCTTGGCTTGCCTTTACATGAGTCATGTTGTGTTTTCTTGATCTTCCTTTTACACAATTCATGTTGTGGTGTCTTGGCTTTCGTTTACACAATTCATGTTGTGGTGTCTTGGCTTTCTTTTACACAATTCATGTTGTGGTGCCTTGGGCTTTCCTTTACACAAGTCATGTTGCGATGTCTTGGCTTTCCTTTACACAAGTCATGTAGTGGTGTCTTGGCTTTCCTTTACTCAAGTCATATTGTAGTGTTTTGGCTTTCCTTTACACAAGTCATGTTGTGGTGTCTTGGCTTTCCTTTACTCAAGTCATGTTGTCATGTTTTGGCATTCCTTTACACAAGTCATGTTGCGATGTCTTGGCTTTCCTTTACTCAAGTCATGGTGTGGTGTCTTGGACTTTTCATTTACACGAGCCATGTTGTGGTGTCTTCAGCTTTCCATGAGTTATGCTGTGGTATCTTGGACTTTCCTTTACACAATTCTTGTTGTGGTGTCTTGGCTTTCCTTTACATGAGTCATGTTGTGTTTTCTTGATCTTCCTTTTACACAATTCATGTTGTGTTGTCTTGGCTTTCCTTTACATGAGTCATGTTGTGTTTTCTTGATCTTCCTTTTACACAATTCATGTTGTGGTGTCTTGGCTTTCGTTTACACAATTCATGTTGTGCTGTCTTGGCTTTCTTTTACACAATTCATGTTGTGGTGCCTTGGGCTTTCCTTTACACAAGTCATGTTGCGATGTCTTGGCTTTCCTTTACACAAGTCATGTAGTGGTGTCTTGGCTTTCCTTTACTCAAGTCATATTGTAGTGTTTTGGCTTTCCTTTACACAAGTCATGTTGTGGTGTCTTGGCTTTCCTTTACTCAAGTCATGTTGTCGTGTTTTGACATTCCTTTACACAAGTCATGTTGCGATGTCTTGGCTTTCCTTTACTCAAGTCATGTTGTGGTGTTTTGGCTTTCCTTTACACAAGTCATGTTGTGGTGTCTTGGCTTTCCTTTACTCAAGTCATATTGTGGTGTTTTGGCTTTCCTTTACACAATCATGTTGTGGTGTCTTGCTCTTTCCGTTCAAGGAGTCAGAGAGAGTGAGAGAACAGAGTAAGGCTTTAAGAATGTCTGTTTATTCTGTGTTCTGTAAACTCAAATCGGCATGGCCTTTCCTCTTCTATTGTGGTTAACGCTGACATTACCAATTATTTATCTGAACTTTGTCCACATTATAAGAAAGTCTTGTTTACCCAGAAAGCCTGTCTCTGTTTTGCATACAATCAAAGGTTCATATTCTGAACTTTTGACTAAAACAGTGCATGAAAATAAAGACAAATCAAAAATAGAGCTGAGCCCAGAACTTCAATAAATAGTGGACATTGATAGCTAAGCGGATTACACATTTTGGCTCACACCCTACCTGTAAAAGAGTATGTATTCTTGTGATATATATACCTGTTTTGCTACACTGTTTCTTTGCACGGATGAACCTCAGTGGTCTGGGGTGCATGTTTCAAACCTGTAGCTGTCTAGCGACAGAGTGGTTCAATTCCACCTTCTGGGCGAGGCAGCTTTTGTGATGGGCTGCCCATTGTCAGGGTAACTAATACATGTTTTTTTGTCAATTCTGTTCATGTTCACAACTTGTAGCAGACAATATTTGGTAACTACATTTTCAGCAGCCCTGCCGACACGTGTTTTCTTCTGTGTTTTCAAGGCCACGTCACCATTTAAGATCAAAGAGTAACCGAGAGAATTGCTTGTTAAATAGTAGCCAGCGCTCTGAGGGGCGATTCATCTGGGCACCCCAGCAAGTCATGAAAGGAAGGGTATGCATTAAACACAGTGTACATTGGAGAATCTGACATTAATAATCTGAGAGATTGGGAAGAGATAGTGTCCGATACTAGTGAAATGAAGGCAGTGATGTTCATCAATGGAATGAGGGTAGCACATTTGACAATATCAAAGTAAATGGTCATCTATCTGCTCCCGTAGATGCCCCCGGTACTGAGGAAGGACCACTGAACCCCATGCTCAGTCCACGGAGTAGGCTTTTTGTGGGAACTTTACTTCTTTGTTGCAGACTTTGCTCACAGATCTTGGCGTCTCACAGTCTTTCTGTGCACCCAATATAAACAAATGAATAAATAAATACATGAATGCATATGTATAATGAAGCATGCAAAATGAGTTTGCCTCTAGGCTATCCATTTTTGGGGCCAGATAATGGACCCTGAGGCACAACGACATAAAGCGATATCCTCAGGGTTATACCATTCCATCACATTTGGAAACTAGGATTAAAAAGTCCTTTTGTACAACAAAAAATCTAACATCCTTACCTCGTCCTCTCATCTGGAGTGATCCAGCAGAGCAAACAATATGTTGCAGCATAACCTGATTAATAGAGTGTTTTAAATCTTCTGACCGCCTCTGCCCTCCTCCACTGCTGGGGTGCCACCCTTTTCCACTTTCCCCCCGAGTTCAATCAGAGGTCACAGAGCCCGGCTGTCACTGCATAGAGGCGCTCTGCTCAGCATCCTCAACCTTGTTCCCACATCAGCACGTGGCCTGTTCCTAGTCATTTGCACCTGCACCCCCCAGTTCACACCACTGCCGAGTGACTGACAGTTTTATCAGAGTAATCCAGGTCACCAAGAATGCAATGTTGAAGTCCCACACTTTTCATTTACAACGCACTAGTGTTCGCAGGTGTCTTACTACAATTGAAGTGACTCGGAACTACAATTCCCAGAATGTATTAGGTTATTCAAATAAAATACAGGACAAGAGTGTTGCATGTTTGATACCATGAAATCACCAGGTAACTCTTCCTTACATAGCTGACAATTTACATAACGGTCAGCCTATGGTTTCTGCAAGTAATTCTGCCTAGGGCAAGAAGGCTTCGAGAGGCACAGCCAAGAGGAACGGTTACCAGGAGGAACTACTACAAATCCTCCAAGAAAAGGCAAATACAGCAAACCTAAAACTGATGACAGATGTAGAAACGGGTATGTCAAGAAACGTTTAGATTTATTAATAAATACACCTACACCTCAGCTTCACTTGTCTTTACAATTAGCACATGTCGGGGTTGTGGTGTCTTGGACTTTCCTTTACACAAGTCATGTTGTGGTGTCTTGGGCTTTTCTTTCCACAAGCCGTTTTGAGGTGTCTTGGAATTTCCTTTCCATGAGTCATGTTGTGGTGTCTTGGACTTTCCTTTCCATGAGTCATGTTGTGGGGTCTTGGCTTTCCTTTACACAAGTCATGTTGTGGTGTCTTCTACTTTCCTTTACATAAGACATTTTGTGTTTCTTGGCTTTCCTTTACACGAGTCGCGTTGTGGTGTCTTGGCTTTCCATTACACTAGTCATGTTGTGGTGTCTTGGCTTTCCTTTACACAAGTCATGTTGTCTTGTCTTGAAATATCCTTTACACAAGTCATGTTATGGGGTCTTGATCTTTCCTTACCACAAGTCATGGTGTGGTGTATTTGCCTTTCCTTTACACGAGTAATGTTTTGGGCTTTTCATTTACACCAGCCATGTTGTGGTGTCTTCAGCTTTCTATGAGTTATGTTGTGGTATCTTGGACTTTCCTTTACACAATTCATGTTGTGGTGTCTTGGCTTTCCTTTACATGAGTCATGTTGTGTTTTCTTGATCTTCCTTTTACACAATTCATGTTGTGGTGTCTTGGCTTTCGTTTGCACAATTCATGTTGTGGGGTCTTGGCTTTCTTTTACACAATTCATGTTGTGGTGCCTTGGGCTTTCCTTTACACAAGTCATGTTGCGATGTCTTGGCTTTCCTTTACTCAAGTCATGTTGTGGTGTTTTGGCTTTCCTTTACACAAGTCATGTAGTGGTGTCTTGGCTTTCCTTTACTCAAGTCATATTGTAGTGTTTTGGCTTTCCTTTACATAAGTCATGTTGTGGTGTCTTGGCTTTCCTTTACTCAAGTCATGTTGTGGTGTTTTGGCTTTCCTTTACACAAGTCATGTTGCGATGTCTTGGCTTTCCTTTACTCAAGTCATGTTGTGGTGTTGTGGCTTTCCTTTACACAAGTCATGTTGTGGTGTCTTGGCTTTCCTTTACTCAAGTCATATTGTGGTGTTTTGGCTTTCCTTTACACATTCATGTTGTGGTGTCTTGCTCTTTCCGTCCAAGGAGTCAGAGAGAGTGAGAGAACAGAGTAAGGCTTTAAGAATGTCTGTTTATTCTGTGTTCTGTAAACTCAAATCAGCACGGCCTTTCCTCTTCTATTGTTGTTAACGCTGACATTACAATGATTTATCTGAACTTTGTCCACATTATAAGAAAGTCTCGTTTACTCAGAAAGCCTGTCTCTGTTTTGCATACAATCAAAGGTTCATATTCTGAACTTTTGACTAAAACAGTGCATGAAAATAAAGACAAATCCAAATTAGAGCTGAGCCCAGAACTTCAATAAATAGTGGACATTGATAGCTAGGCGGATTACACATTTTGGCCCACACTCTACCTGTAAAAGAGTATGTATTCTTTTGATATATATACCTGTTTTGCTACACTGTTTCTTTGCCCGGATGAACCTCAGTGGTCTGGGGTGCAGGCTTCAAACCTGTAGCTGTCTAGCGACAGAGTGGTTCAATTCCACCTTCTGGGCGAGGCAGCTTTTGTGATGGGCTGCCCATTGTCATGGTAACTAACACATGTTTTTTTGTCAATTCTGTTCATGGTCACAACTTGTAGCAGACAATATTTGGTAACTACATTTTAAGCAGCCCTGCCGACACCTGTTTTCTTCTGTGTTTTCAAGGCCACGTCACCATTTAAGATCAAAGAGTAACCAAGAGAATTACTTAATAAATAGTAGCCAGCGCTCTGAGGGGCGATTCATCTGGGCACCCCAGCAAGTCATGAATGGAAGGGTATGCATTAAACACAGTGTAGATTGGAGAATCTGACATTAATAATCTGAGAGCTTGGGAAGAGATAGTTTCCGATACTAATGAAATGAAGGCAGTGATGTTCTTCAATGGAATGAGGGTATCACATTTGACAATATCAAAGTAAATGGTCATCTATCTGCTCCCGTAAATGCCCCCGGTACTGAGGTAGGACAACTGAACCCCATCCTCAGTCCACGGGGTAGGCTTTTTGTGGGCACTTTACTTCTGTGTTGCAGACTTTGCTCACATATCTTGGAGTCTCACAGTCTTTCTGTGCACCCAATACAAACAAATGAATAAATAAATACATGAATGCATATGTATAATGAAGCATGCAAAATGAGTTTGCCTCTAGGCTATCCCATTTTTGGGGCCAGATAATGGACCCTGAGGCACAACGACAAAAAGCGATATCCTCAGGGTTATACCATTCCATCACATTTGGAAACTAGGATTAAAAAGTCCTTTTGTACAACAAAAAATCTAACATCCTTACCTCGTCCTCTCATCTGGAGTGATC
The DNA here is from genome assembly GCF_964261635.1 of Lissotriton helveticus. NCBI lineage: Eukaryota > Metazoa > Chordata > Amphibia > Caudata > Salamandridae > Lissotriton > Lissotriton helveticus. The sequence continues at coordinate 1,922,006,246 of NC_136065.1, forward strand.
CAGCAGAGCAAAAAATATGTTGCAGCATAACCTGATTATTAGATTGTTTTAAATCTTCTGACCGCCTCTGCCCTCCTCCACTGCTGGGGTGCCACCCTTTTCCCCTTTCCCCCCGAGTTCAATCAGAGGTCACAGAGCCCGGCTGTCACTGCATAGAGGCGCTCTGCTCAGCATCCTCAACCTTGTTCCCACATCAGCACGTGGCCTGTTCCTAGTCCGTTGCACCTGCACCCCCCAGTTCACACCACTGCCGAGTGACTGACACTTTTATCAGAGTAATCCAGGTCACCAAGAATGCAATGTTTAAGTCCCACACTTTTCATTTACAAAGCACTAGTGTTCACAGGTGTCTTACTACAATTGAAGTGACTCTGAACTACAATTCCCAGAATGTATTAGGTTTTTCAAATAAAATACAGGACAAGAGTGTTGCATGTTTGATACCATGAAATCACCAGGTAACTCTTCCTTACATAGCTGACCACTTACATAAAGGTCAGCCTATGGTCTCTGCAAGTAATTCTGCCTAGGGCGAGAAGGCTTCAAGTGGCACAGCCAAGAGGAACGGTTACCAGGAGGAACTACTACAAATCCTCTAGGAAAAGGCAAATACAGCAAACCTAAAACTGATGACTGATGTAGAAACGGGTATGTCAAGAAACGTTTAGATTTTTAATAAATACACCTACACCTCAGCTTTACTTGTCTTTACAATTAGCACATGTCGGGGTTGTGGTATCTTGGACTTTCCTTTACACAAGTCATGTTGCGGTGTCTTGGGCTTTTCTTTCCACAAGTCGTTTTGAGGTGTCATGGAATTTCCTTTCCATGAGTCATGTTGTGGTGTCTTGGACTTTCCTTTCCATGAGTCATGTTGTGGTGTCTTGGCTTTCCTTTACACAAGTCATTTTGTGTTGTCTTGAACTATCCTTTACACAAGTCATGTTATGGGGTCTTGGTCTTTCCTTTACAGCATTCATGTTGTGTTGTCTTGGACTTTCCTTACCACAAGTCATGGAGTGGTGTCTTGGCCTTTCCTTTACATGAGTCATGTTTTGTTGTCTTGGACATTTCATTTACACAAGCCATGTTGTGGTGTCTTCAGCTTTCCATGAGTTATGTTGTGGTATCTTGGACTTTCCTTTACACAATTCATGTTGTTGTGTCTTGGCTTGCCTTTACATGAGTCATGTTGTGTTTTCTTTATCTTCCTTTTACACAATTCATGTTGTGGTGTCTTGGCTTTCGTTTACACAATTCATGTTGTGGTGTCTTGGTTTCTTTTACACAATTCATGTTGTGGTGCCTTGGGCTTTCCTTTACACAAGTCATGTTGCGATGTCTTGGCTTTCCTTTAATCAAGTCATGTTGTGGTGTTTTGACTTTCCTTTGCACAAGTCATGTTGTGGTGTCTTGGCTTTCCTTTACTCAAGTCATGTTGTAGTGTTTTGGCTTTCCTTTACACAAGTCATGTTGTGGTGTCTTGGCTTTCCTTTACTCAAGTCATGTTGTGGTGTTTTGGCTTTCCTTTACACAGGTCATGTTGCGATGTCTTGGCTTTCCTTTACTCAAGTCATGTTGTGGTGTTTTGGCTTTCCCTTACTCAAGTCATATTGTGGTGTTTTGGATTTCCTTTACACAATCATGTTGTGGTGTCTTGCTTTTTCCGTTCAAGGAGTCAGAGAGAGAGAGAGAACAGAGTAAGGCTTTAAGAATGTCTGTTTATTCTGTGTTTAGTAAACTCAAATCAGCACGGCCTTTCCTCTTCTATTGTTGTTAACGCTGACATTAGCAATGATTTATCTGAACTTTGTCACATTATAAGAAAGTATTGCTTACCCAGAAAGCCTGTCTCTGTTTTACATACAATCAAAGGTTCATATTCTGAATTTTCGACTAAAACAGAGCATGAAAATAAAGACAAATCAAAAATAGAGCTGAGCCCAGAACTTCAATAAATAGTGGACATTGATAGCTAGGCGTATTACACATTTTGGCTCACACCCTACCTGTAAAATGTGTTCTTGTGATATATATACCTGTTTTGCTACACTGTTTCTTAGCCCGGATGAACATCAGTGGTCTGGGGTGCAGGCTTCAAACCTGTAGCTGTCTAGCGACAGAGTGGTTCAATTCCACCTTCTGGGCGAGGCAGCTTTTGTGATGGGCTGCCCATTGTCAGGGTAACTAATACATGTTTTTTGTCAATTCTGTTCATGTTCACAACTTGTAGCAGACAATATTTGGTAACTACATTTTCAGCAGCCCTGCCGACACGTGTTTTCTTCTGTGTTTTCAAGGCCACGTCACCATTTAAGATCAAAGAGTAACCGAGAGAATTACTTGTTAAATAGTAGCCAGCTCTCTGAGGGGCGATTCATCTGGGCACCCCAGCAAGTCATGAAAGGAAGGGTATGCATTAAACACAGTGCAGATTGGAGAATCTGACATTAATAATCTGAGAGATTGGGAAGAGATAGTGTCCGATACTAATGAAATGAAGGCAGTGATGTTCATCAATGGAATGAGGGTATCACATTTGACAATATCAAAGTAAATGGTCATCTATCTGCTCCCGTAGATGCCCCCGGTACTGAGGAAGGACCACTGAACCCCATCCTCAGTCCACGGAGTAGGCTTTTTGTGGGCACTTTATTTCTTTGTTGCAGACTTTGCTCACAGATCTTGGAGTTTCACAGTCTTTCTGTGCACCCAATATAAACAAATGAATAAATAAATACATGAATGCATATGTATGATGAAGCATGCAAAATGAGTTTGCCTCTAGGCTATCCCATTTTTGGGGCCAGATAATGGGCCCTGAGGCACAACGACATAAAGCGATATCCTCAGGGTTACACCATTCCATCACATTTGGAAACTAGGATTAAAAAGTCCTTTTGTACAACAAAAAATCTAACATCCTTACCTCGTCCTCTCATCTGGAGTGATCCAGCAGAGCAAAAAATATGTTGCAGCATAACCTGATTAATAGAGTGTTTTAAATCTTCTGACCGCCTCTGCCCTCCTCCACTGCTGGGATGCCACCCTTTTCCCCTTTCCCCCCGAGTTCAATCAGAGGTCACAGAGCCCGGCTGTCACTGCATAGAGGCGCTCTGCTCAGCATCCTTAACCTTGTTCCCACATCAGCACGTGGCCTGTTCCTAGTCCTTTGCACCTGCACCCCCCAGTTCACACCACTGCCGAGTGACTGACAGTTTTATCAGAGTAATCCGGGTCACCAAGAATGCAATGTTTAAGTCCCACACTTTTCATTTACAAAGCACTAGTGTTCGCAGAATGTATTAGGTTATTCAAATAAAATACAGGACAAGAATGTTGCATGTTTGATACCATGAAATCACCAGGTAACTCTTCCTTACATAGCAGGTCACTTACATAAAGGTCAGCCTATGGTCTCTGCAAGTAATTCTGCCTAGGGCGAGAAGGCTTCGAGAGGCACAGCCAAGAGGAATGGTTACCAGGAGGAACTACTACAAATCCTCCAAGAAAAGGCAAATACAGCATACCTAAAACTCATGACTGATGTAGAAACGGGTATGTCAAGAAACGTTTAGATTTATTAATAAATACACCTACACCTCAGCTTCACTTGTCTTTACAATTAGCACATGTCGGGGTTGTGGTGTCTTGGACTTTCCTTTACACAAGTCATGTTGTGGTGTCTTGGACTTTTCTTTCCACAAGTCGTTTTGAGGTGTCTTGGAATTTCCTTTCCATGAGTCATGTTGTGGTGTCGTGGACTTTCCTTTCCATGAGTCATGTTGTGGTGTCTGTGAGAAGTTGGCCTGGTATATGATGCTCACTAGTTCTAGTGATCACCTTGTACCATGCCAAGCAACCCTTATGGTGCAGGTTGTAAAGTCAACCTTATAGACAAGCTATCCTAGGGGTAGCATGGACTAAGCAGTCTTAGGCTAAACTCTTTAAAGGCATGTGAAGCAAGCTGTTTTACCATACACAATCCCTTGAATACCAAATGAAAGGACACCACACAGATATATATTGAAAATATATATAGATTTATTAACTACAATTACTACCTGGACTCTTTATGAGCACAGAAGCACAAGCGTTAAACACAAGACAGTTTAAAATACACAAAAGTTGCACAATATGGATGAGCCCTAGGGGCCACCTAAACCATATACTAAAAAAGTGGTATAAGAGATACCAATCGAAAAGGAAGTAGGCCTAGGGCCTTGGGAATCGCTGGAGCTGATCGGGACTAGCAGTGACTAAGTCGGGAAAGGCCCGCGGGACTCGGGTGCAATGTTTAAAGTGCACGCACTCACCAATGCAAAGTCTATGGTGCGTAAAAAGTACAAAGTTAGTTAAAAAGCAACCTTCCGAGAGACCTAGAGGAACGAAACTTAAGACACAGACACTAGAGGTGTGTACCAGTGTGGGAACACCGGCGTTGCTGAGTTACCTCACCCACAGGGCGCGGGTGCATAGGGTCGAAGTAGTGTCGGGTTTCGTCACGCTGGTCGTTGGTGCTTGGAGCTGAAGATGCTGCAGGCGGCTCGATGTGAAGAGTTCCGGTGGATCCAAGGGTGAATCTGAAGTTGTGAAGACCTGAAAGCAGAGGGGACAATGTTCAAAGTCAGTAGCCAGTGACTACTGTGGAACCAGACTGGAACCAGGCGATGTCGGGTGCAAACAGGCATTAAGGTGTAGCTTCTCTCTGCAGCCACGTGGACACGAGGGGTCGAGGACGTCCAGGAGTTGGTCACAAGCTGTCCCACACAGGCTTCTCGCTGTTGGCAGTGTCGGCAACTTGATTGGAGCAAACAGGCCTTGGCTAATGCAAGCCACACAGGAATCAAAAAGGCTTATCACTCGGACCAGCAAGGTCAGAGCGGGTGCTCCCTTTTACAGGAGCATGGGCAAGTCTGGAGCAACCAGACCCGTAGTGTAAGTTGAAGGTTTCATCACCAAGATGGCCGCTAGCCACGTGGCAAGTGGCCGGGATGGCGCGTCAAGTGGCACAATGCAAAAGGGCCCCACGCAGAACGTGGAGATGCTGGGGGGCTGATCTCTGGTGCAAGGGCTGCTCGGTGGTAGGAATTCTCAGTCCCCAAAGCACAACATCGAGGGTACCTCTGATGCTGCGCAGTCAGCTTTTCGGGGGTCTTCCAAGAAGTCCGGTCCCACGTCTCTCGGTGCCTCCTCGGGTCCCTTCTTTGCAGGGACTGTGGATCGGGCGGTGAGAAGTCTGGGAGTCTGGGTCTTGTCAGGCTCTAGGCTCGGGCTCCGGCGAGAGGCGGCGGCAAAGCAGATGTCGAGTAGCTGGTTGGTGCCTGTGTTCACAGGGTGGTCACTCCTTGGCCACAAGGGAGATTCTCTTCCGTCTTCTGAGCAGCAGAATGTCGAAGTCCAGTCTTCTTCTGTATTTCAAGTTGATTCAGGATGATCTGAAGTCTCAGGACACAGCTCCCACTCTTATTCGAATCTGGGGGGCCGGATCACCTACTAGGTCCCTACTCTGGGTGGGACCAGGAAGGGGGGTGGTTACCCCCCCTTTCCTTTGTCCAGTTCGTGCCAGGACTGGGGCTGGAAGGCCCCAGCACCGGTTTGAACTGGCCTATGCACGGGGACACCTTGTGTGCCCCAGGCATGTCTGATTCTATTCAGCCCTGTCCTACCCAATAAACAAAATCCTGTCTGGGGTGGTGCTAGCACCTCCCAAGGCAGGAAACCCTTTGTCCAAGCTGCCCTCGCTGGAAGGACTCCCAGCAACAGGAGGTCAGACTTGTGTCTGTGGTGGCAGCATCCATTTTGTGATGCTGAGGCTCTGTTTAACTTTAACCGGGGTTCAGGTTAGGTACATGTCGTGTCCCTCTAGAAGGGTGGAATGCTACCCCCGTCGCCAGAACTGGCGAGGGGGTAGTATTCCAATTCGTATGACACCTTACTCGACATGTTTTGATAAAGCCAAACCCAAGATAGCATTTAACCGCGAGGATTATAATGCACTTAAGAGTATATGGTATGGCAGTATCATGAAACAGCTAAAGGACATTGTTCCGAAAGCTGCAGACAGGCTCAGCTCATGCCAGAGCACCATCTCACATATTTCCAAGCACTCTGCCTCCAGGATTGATGAGGCCTTCCATAGGAGTGGCTGATAGGAGCATATGTGTCCATTTTAGGTTAGGTATAGGCATACTACACCTAAGTAAGGGGTGGTTACACCGACTTACCCCAGCTGAGTGATCAGCCAGTTGTGTCAAATGTGGAGGCCAGGCCAGGGGTGGCACAATACGTGCTGCAGCCCCTGGTAGGCCTTGGAAGCACCTATGCACTGGGTACCTAGGGTACACTGTTACAGGGGCCCATAAGGTGAACCAATTCCAATTGTGTATGTACCTATGGTACATGGAGTCCATTTTAGGGAGAGAGCAATTCGCCTGGGGCCCTGAATAGCAGGATCCGAGGCCAACTATGTCAAAAACCAGCTAAACACCAGGCAAAAAGTTTGGGGGTAACCATAGTCAGATATCCACCTTCCTACAGTGTCTTCTACTTTCCTTTATGCGAGACATTTTGTGGTGTCTTGGCTTTCCTTTACACGAGTCATGTTGTGGTGCCATGGCTTTCCTTTACACAAGTCATGTTGTGGTGCCTTGGCTTGACTTTTCATGAGTCACGTTGTGGTGTCTTGGCTTTCCTTTACACTAGTAATGTTTGGTGTCTTGACTTTCCTTTACACAAGTCATGTTGTGGTGTCTTGGCTTTCCTTTACACAAGTCATGTTGTCTTGTCTTGAACTATCCTTTACACAAGTCATGTTATGGTGTCGTGGTCTTTCCTTTACAGCATTCATGTTGTGTTGTCTTGGACTTTCCTTACCACAAGTCATGGTGTGGTGTCTTGGCCTTTCCTTTACACGAGTCATGTTTTGTTGTCTTGGACTTTTCATTTACACGAGCCATGTTGTGGTGTCTTCAGCTTTCCATGAGTTATGTTGTGGTATCTTGGACTTACCTTTACACAATTCATGTTGTGGTGTCTTGGCTTTCCTTTACATGAGTCATGTTGTGTTTTCTTGATCTTCCTTTTACACAATTCATGTTGTGGTGTCTTGGCTTTCGTTTACACAATTCATGTTGTGATGTCTTGGCTTTCTTTTACACAATTCATGTTATGGTGCCTTGGGCTTTCCTTTACACAAGTCATGTTGCGATGTCTTGGCTTTCCTTTACTCAAGTCATGTTGTGGTGTTTTGTTTTTCTTTACACAAGTCATGTTGTGGTGTCTTGGCTTTCCTTTACTCAAGTCATGTTGTAGTGTTTTGGCTTTCCTTTACACAAGTCATGTTGTGGTGTCTTGGCTTTCCTTTACTCAAGTCATGTTGTGGTGTTTTGGCTTTCCTCTACACAAGTCATGTGGTGGTGTCTTGGCTTTCCTTTGCTCAAGTCATATTGTGGTGTTTTGGCTTTCCTTTACACAATCATGTTGTGGTGTCTTGCTCTTTCCTTTCAATGAGTCGGAGAGAGTGAGAGAACAGAGTAAGGCTTTAAGAATGTCTGTTTATTCTGTGTTCTGTAAACTCAAATCAGCACGGCCTTTCCTCTTCTATTGTTGTTTACGCTGACATTAGCAATGATTTATCCTAACTTTGTCCACATTATAAGAAAGTCTGGCAGCAAGTCTCATTTACCCAGAAAGCCTGTCTCTGTTTTGCATACAATCAAAGATTCATATTCTGAACTTTTGACTAAAACAGTGCATGAAAATAAAGACAAATCAAAATTAGAGCTGAGCCCAGAACTTCAATAAATAGTGGACATTGATAGCTAGGCGGATTACACATTTTGGCTCACACCCTACCTGTAAAAGAGTATGTATTCTTGTGATATATATACCTGTTTTGCTACACTGTTTCTTACCCCGGATGAACATCAGTGGTCTGGGGTGCAGGCTTCAAACCTGTAGCTGTCTAGCGACAGAGTGGTTCAATTCCACCTTCTGGGCGAGGCAGCTTTTGTGATGGGCTGCCCATTGTCAGGGTAACTAATACATGTTTTTTGTCAATTCTGTTCATGTTCACAACTTGTAGCAGACAATATTTGGTAACTACATTTTAAGCAGCCCTGCCGACACCTGTTTTCTTCTGTGTTTTCAAGGCCACGTCACCATTTAAGATCAAAGAGTAACCAAGAGAATTACTTGTTAAATAGTAGCCAGCGCTCTGAGGGGCGATTCATCTGGGCACTGCAGCAAGTCATGAAAGGAAGGGTATGCATTAAACACAGTGTAGATTGGAGAATCTGACATTAATAATCTGAGAGATTGGGAAGAGATAGTGTCCGATACTAATGAAATGAAGGCAGTGATGTTCATCAATGGAATGAGGGTATCACATTTGACAATATCAAAGTAAATGGTCATCTATCTGCTCCCGTAAATGCCCCAGGTACTGAGGAAGGACCACTGAACCCTATCCTCAGTCCACGGAGTAGGCTTTTTGTGGGCACTTTACTTCTTTGTTGCAGACTTTGCTCACAGATGTTGGAGTTCACAGTCTTTCTGTGCACCCAATATAAACAAATGAATAAATAAATACATGAATGCATATGTATAATGAAGCATGCAAAATGAGTTTGCCTTTAGGCTATCCCATTTTTGGGGCCAAATAATGGACCCTGAGGAACAACGACATAAAGCGATATCCTCAGGGTTATACCATTCCATCACATTTGGAAACTGGGATTAAGAAGTCCTTTTGTACAACAAAACATCTAACATCCTTACCTCGTCCTCTCATCTGGAGTGATCCAGCAGAGCAAAAAATATGTTGCAGCATAACCTGATTAATAGAGTGTTTTAAATCTTCTGACCGCCTCTGCCCTCCTCCACTGCTGGGGTGCCACCCTTTTCCCCTTTCCCCCCGAGTTGAATCAGAGGTCACAGAGCCCGGCTGTCACTGCATAGAGGCGCTCTGCTCAGCATCCGCAACCTTGTTCCCACATCAGCACGTGGCCTGTTCCTAGTCCGTTGCACCTGCACCCCCCAGTTCACACCACTGCCGAGTGACTGACAGTTTTATCAGAGTAATCCAGGTCACCAAGAATGCAATGTTTAAGTCCCACACTTTCATGTACAAAGCACTAGTGTTCGCGGTTGTCTTACTACAATTGAAGTGACTCGGAACTACAATTCCCAGAATGTATTAGGTTATTCAAATAAAATACAGGACAAGAGTGTTGCATGTTTGATACCATGAAATCACCAGGTAACTCTTCCTTACATAGCTGACCATTTACATAAAGGTCAGCCTATGGTCTCTGCAAGTAATTCTGCCTAGGGCGAGAAGGCTTCGAGAGGCACAGCCAAGAGGAACGGTTACAAGGAGGAACTACTACAAATCCTCCAAGAAAAGGCAAATACAGCAAACCTACAACTGATGACTGATGTAGAAACGGGTATGTCAAGAAACCATTAGATTTATTAATAAATACACCTACATCTCAGCTTCACTTGTCTTTACAATTAGCACATGTCGGGGTTGTGGTGTCTTGGACTTTCCTTTACACAAGTCATGTTGTGGTGTCTTGGGCTTTTCTTTCCACAAGTCGTTTTGAGGTGTCTTGGAATTTCCTTTCCGTGAGTCATGTTGTGGTGTCTTGGACTTTCCTTTCCATGAGTCATGTTGTGGTGTCTTGGCTTTCCTTTACACAAGTTATGTTGTGGTGTCTTCTACTTTCCTTTACACAAGACATTTTGTGGTGTCTTGGCTTTCCTTTACACGAGTCATGTTGTGGTGCCATGGCTTTCCTTTACGTAAGTCATGTTGTAGTGCCTTGGCTTGCCTTTTCATGAGTCACGTTGTGGTGTCTTGGCTTTCCTTTACACTAGTCATGTTGTGGTGTCTTGACTTTCCATTACACAAGTCATGTTGTGGTGTCTTGGCTTTCCTTTACACAAGTCATGTTGTCTTGTCTTGAACTATCCTTTACACAAGTCATGTCATGTGGTCTTGATCTTTCCTTTACAGCATTCATGTTGTGTTGTCTTGGACTTTCCTTACCACAAGTCATGGTGTGGTGTCTTGGCCTTTCCTTTACACGAGTCATGTTTTGTTGCTTCGGACTTTTCATTTACACGAGCCATGTTGTGGTGTCTTCAGCTTTCCATGAGTTATGTTGTGGTATCTTGGACTTTCCTTTACACAATTCATGTTGTGGTGTCTTGGCTTTCCTTTACATGATTCATGTTGTGTTTTCTTGATCTTCCTTTTACACAATTCATGTTGTGGTGTCTTGGCTTTCGTTTACACTGTTCATGTTGTGGTGTCTTGGCTTTCTTTTACACAATTCATGTTGTGGTGCCTTGGGCTTTCCTTTACACAAGTCATGTTGCGATGTCTTGACTTTCCTTTACTCAAGTCATGTTGTGGTGTTTTGGCTTTCCTTTACACTAGTCATGACTTGTTTAGTTGTCTTGGACTTTTCATTTACATGAGCCATGCTGTGGTGTCTTCAGCTTTCCATGAGTTATGTTGTGGTATCTTGGACTTTCCTTTACACAATTCATGTTGTGGTGTCTTGGCTTTCCTTTACATGAGTCATGTTGTGTTTTCTTGATCTTCCTTTTACACAATTCATGTTGTGGTGTCTTGGCTTTCGTTTACACAATTCATGTTGTGGTGTCTTGGCTTTCTTTTACACAATTCATGTTGTGGTGCCTTGGGCTTTCCTTTACACAAGTCATGTTGCGATGTCTTGGCTTTCCTTTTCTCAAGTCATGTTGTGGTGTCTTGGCTTTCCTTTACTCAAGTCATATTGTGGTGTTTTGGCTTTCCTTTACACAATCATGTTGTGGTGTCTTGCTCTCTCTGTTCAATTAGTCAGAGAGAGTGAGAGAACAGAGTAAGGCTTTAAAAATGTCTGTTTATTCTGTGTTCAGTAAACTCAAATCAGCACGGCCTTTCCTCTTCTATTGTTGTTAACGCTGACATTAGCAATGATTTATCTGAACTTTGTCACATTATAAGAAAGTCTTGTTTACCCAGAAAACCTGTCTATGTTTTGCATACAATCAAAGGTTCATATTCTGAACTGTTGACTAAAACAGTGCATGAAAATAAAGACAAATCAAAAATAGAGCTGAGCCCAGACTTCAATAAATAGTGGACATTGATAGCTAGGCGGATTACACAGTTTGGCTCACACCCTAACTATAAAATAGTATGTATTCTTGTGATATATATACCTGTTTTGCTACACTGTTTCTTTGCCCGGATGAACCTCAGTGGTCTGGGGTGCAGGCTTCAAACCTGTAGCTGTCTAGCGACAGAGTGGTTCAATTGCACCTTCTGGGCGTGGCAGCTTTTGTGATGGGCTGCCCATTGTCAGGGTAACTAATACATGTTTTTTTGTCAATTCTGTTCATGTTCACAACTTGTAGCAGACAATATTTGGTAACTACATTTTGCCGACACGTGTTTTCTTCTGTGTTTTCAAGGCCACGTCACCATTTAAGATCAAAGAGTAACCGAGAGAATTACGCGTTAAATAGTAGCCAGGGCTCTGAGGGGCGATTCATCTCGGCACGCCAGCACGTCATGAAAGGAAGGGTCTGCATTAAACACAGTGTAGTTTGGAGAATCTGACATTAATAATCTGAGAGATTGGGAAGAGATAGTGTCCGATACTAATGAAATGAAGGCAGTGATGTTCATCAATGGAATGATGGCATCACATTTGACAATATCAAAGTAAATGGTCATCTATCTGCTCCCGTAGATGTCCCCGGTACTGAGGAAGGACCACTGAACCCCATCCTCAGTCCACGGAGTAGGCTTTTTGTGGGCACTTTACTTCTTTGTTGCAGACTTTGCTCACATATCTTGGAGTCTCACAGTCTTTCTGTGCACCCAATACAAACAAATGAATAAATAAATACATGAATGCATATGTATAATGTAGCATGCAAAATGAGTTTGCCTCTAGGCTATCCCATTTTTGGGGCCAGATAATGGACCCTGAGGCACAACGACATAAAGCGATATCCTCAGGGTTATACCATTCCATCACATTTGGAAACTAGGATTAAAAAGTCCTTTTGTACAACAAAAAATCTAACATCCTTACCTCGTCCTCTCATCTGGAGTGATCCAGCAGAGCAAAAAATATGTTGCAGCATAACCTGATTATTAGATTGTTTTAAATCTTCTGACCGCCTCTGCCCTCCTCCACTGCTGGGGTGCCACCCTTTTCCCCTTTCCCCCCCGAGTTCAATCAGAGGTCACAGAGCCCGGCTGTCACTGCATAGAGGCGCTCTGCTCAGCATCCTCAACCTTGTTCCCACATCAGCACGTGGCCTGTTCCTAGTCCGTTGCACCTGCACCCCCCAGTTCACACCACTGCCGAGTGACTGACACTTTTATCAGAGTAATCCAGGTCACCAAGAATGCAATGTTTAAGTCCCACACTTTTCATTTACAAAGCACTAGTGTTCACAGGTGTCTTACTACAATTGAAGTGACTCTGAACTACAATTCCCAGAATGTATTAGGTTTTTCAAATAAAATACAGGACAAGAGTGTTGCATGTTTGATACCATGAAATCACCAGGTAACTCTTCCTTACATAGCTGACCACTTACATAAAGGTCAGCCTATGGTCTCTGCAAGTAATTCTGCCTAGGGCGAGAAGGCTTCGAGAGGCACAGCCAAGAGGAACGGTTACCAGGAGGAACTACTACAACTCCTCTAAGAAAAGGCAAATACAGCAAACCTAAAACTGATGACTGATGTAGAAACGGGTATGTCAAGAAACGTTTAGATTTATTAATAAATACACCTACACCTCAGCTTCACTTGTCTTTACAATTAGCACATGTCGGGGTTGTGGTGTCTTGGACTTTCCTTTACACAAGTCATGTTGTGGTGTCTTGGGCTTTTCTTTCCACAAGTCGTTTTGAGGTGTCTTGGAATTTCCTTTCCATGAGTCATGTTGTGGTGTCTTGGACTTTCCTTTCCATGAGTCATGTTGTGGTGTCTTGGCTTTCCTTTACACAAGTCATTTTGTGTTGTCTTGAACTATCCTTTACACAAGTCATGTTATGGGGTCTTGGTCTTTCCTTTACAGCATTCATGTTGTGTTGTCTTGGACTTTCCTTACCACAAGTCATGGAGTGGTGTCTTGGCCTTTCCTTTACACGAGTCATGTTTTGTGTCTTGGACTTTTCATTTACACGAGCCATGTTGTGGTGTCTTCAGCTTTCCATGAGTTATGTTGTGGTATCTTGGACTTTCCTTTACACAATTCATGTTGTGGTGTCTTGGCTTTCCTTTACATGAGTCATGTTGTGTTTTCTCAGGGGCGTAGCTAGAGCTTGTGGCGCCCGGGGCTATCCTACAGGTTGCCGCCCCTGGGCGTGTGGGGGAAGGGGCGCTGGGGAAAAAGTACGGCGAGCACTTGAAAGAGGTCAGAGAGACACGTAGTATCGCCACTAATAGTTACCTCGATCAATCTTGCAAGTTACATGCACATACATGACACGGTCCAAGGCTACACAGTTGAATACACCAGTGACCGGCAGTACAAAGGAGAACACACTGACTGCATAATCTATCTGGGGACTCAGAAAAACCGCATGTGACATCCATCAGAGAGCCATCAATCAACACAGCCATGTGTTGGAGGCAACAGCAGTGTGCGCTTCCCTCACACAGAACAGGTAACACACAGACAGTAGCACAGCAACCTTCATTTATTTATTTGAGATTATTATGTAGCAATAGCTAGATCCAAATTTATCAGAAAACTTTACAACAGCAAATGTTCACATGAAAGATAACAAGTCTATACAGAACATCTGATTAAGAGTGCTTTACTTATCATATTGCACTCAATCCTACTCTTACTATAAATGAACGCACTTCAATTTGTGCTTGCTTCTACATGCTGCGGCCAGGCCCCACAAGTGGATGGCCACAGCAGCACAGTGCTGCACCACCAGGCCGGGTCTGACAGTCTGAGACTCAAGAGAAAAGTGACACAGTGCATAGCTGCGAAGGTTTCAGATTGCTTATGTGTGACATTTTCATAATTTCAGGGTAATTATGAGTAACATTCAACGACTAGGAGTGACACTTTCTCGCTAGCAAAAATCAAGCAACAAAGTTGAGGGAAATATATATAACAAATGACACCCATTTCAGGAACGAGAAACTCTACGAAGATCTTAAAACTATTGCAAAGCACCAGAAATGGAAGGGCACTGTTAAACATGAAAACAGACAGCATAGTTGCCACGTTTTAAGAGTGCTTGTGTGTGACATTTTCAAGGTTTCAGAGTACTTATGATTGACATTCAACTGTTAAATGTAGGACACTAAGAGTGACACTTTTTTGCGAGCAAAATGAAGAAATTAAGTTTATGTAAACAGATAAACATAAGAAATTACACTCATTTAAGCAAGGACAAGCTATGAAAAGAAAATGAAACTGATGTAAATCACCTGATCCTACTGACACAAGATTGCATACCCACAATCTAATCCTACATTATTTTAGACTTATGATCACCACTGCTGCTTTCAGAACCACCAAGAAATTGCATTGACAGTGAAAAATTGCTAGACCATGACTGGGTCACAAAGGGCAAATGCTAGCAGCAGTAAAACTTTAAAAAGTTTATTTTGCCTATGCCCTCCCTAAAAGGAATGCAGCAACGACATCCTAGGACCTGGAAGGACTTGTAAAAAAAAAAAATGCCCAGCTGAGAGTGCTGCGTGCGCAGAGATAGCAGGGGACATCATAGTCAACTCTTTTCCCTCCTACCCACCACTGGCTCACCTTCGACTAGGCCGCACAGGAACTTGCGGGAGCCTGCAGTCTCTGTCTCGGTCTCCTCCCCGACAGTCTCTGGGGGATGAACCATGGCCGGCGGGGCAGCAGTGAACGGGCTGTGGGTGGTAGCTCTGCTTCCTCTCCTGCAGACTGCGGCTTCTCCTTCTGCACCATGGTGAGAGGGGCGCCGGGAATTGGGAGAGTGAATGAAAGCGTCTTGGTAGGGGCCCCAGGCAGGGACACAGCGCGCACCTCGTCCCCACTTAGCCGAAAGGAGGTGGCGGCGCTGGCTCTTCCCGGAGACTTGCTTTCTTTGTGTGCAGCGCAGGCCCCGGTTATGGGCCTGGTACAGTGCAAGGCGGCGGCCTGGGCTATTTGATGATGGCCGCGGGAGTAAAAGGAAGTGCGTCCTGGCATTGCGCGCGCGAGAAGTGTGAGGCCGCAGCCTATCAACCTTAGTCACACTTCTCTCGCGCGCAACGCCAGGACGCACTTCCTTTTACTCCCGCGGCCGTCATCCAATAGTCAAAAAACTTCTGTTTCTTCCTTTTTCGTGCCCTCTATCTTTTTTGCACAGGCTCCACTCTTTTAATTGCAACCCACTGAACCTCATCGGCGTAGGCAAACACCAGCATTCTTTACCCCCCCCCCACGTCTTAGTATCAGGAACGTGCGTGCTTCCACAGGGCAGGCCGTGAGCAGGTCGCGTGCGTGCACTGTCTTCAGACATCCAAACCAACAAGATGCTGTGGGCTTTGCCGCTCACACAGGCACCAGGATGACAGGGGCCAAGGAGGGGCACATAGCGCAGATACAGCCCCGGGCCCAGGGCTGTGCTCTCCTCACCTGCAGTCTGGCGACTTGACAGCTCGCTCATAATTGATCCAAGCAGCGGAACCCTTCCTGCCAGGCAGCAGCACGATCCTTTCAGCACACTGGCCACCCCCAAATCAGTGCCGCCTGGGGCGGACCGCCCCCCCCGCACCCCCCTAGCTACGCGGGTGTGTTTTCTTGATCTTCCTTTTACACAATTCATGTTGTGGTGTCTTGGCTTTCGTTTACACAATTCATGTTGTGGTGTCTTGGCTTTCTTTTACACAATTCATGTTGTGGTGCCTTGGGCTTTCCTTTACACAAGTCATGTTGCGATGTCTTGGCTTTCCTTTACTGAAGTCATGTTGTGGTGTTTTGACTTTCCTTTGCACAAGTCATGTTGTGGTGTCTTGACTTTCCTTTACTCAAGTCATGTTGTAGTGTTTTGGCTTTCCTTTACACAAGTCATGCTGTGGTGTCTTGGCTTTCCTTTACTCAAGTCATGTTGTGGTGTTTTGGCTTTCCTTTACACAGGTCATGTTGCGATGTCTTGGCTTTCCTTTACTCAAGTCATGTTGTGGTGTTTTGGCTTTCCTTTACACAAGTCATGTTGTGGTGTCTTGGCTTTCCTTTACTCAAGTCATATTGTGGTGTTTTGGCTTTCCTTTACACAATCATGTTGTGGTGTCTTGCTCTTTCCGTTCAAGGAGTCAGAGAGAGAGAGAGAACAGAGTAAGGCTTTAAGAATGTCTGTTTATTCTGTGTTCAGTAAACTCAAATCAGCACGGCCTTTCCTCTTCTATTGTTGTTAACGCTGACATTAGCAATGATTTATCTGAACTTTGTCACATTATAAGAAAGTCTTGTTTACCCAGAAAGCCTGTCTCTGTTTTGCATACAATCAAAGGTTCATATTCTGAACTTTTGACTGAGACAGTGCATGAAAATAAAGTGAAATCAAAAATAGAGCTGAGCCCAGAACTTCAATAAATAGTGGACATTGCTAGCTAGGCGGATTACACAGTTTGGCTCACACCCTACCTGTAAAATAGTATGTATTCTTGTGATATATATACCTGTTTTGCTACACTGTTTCTTGACCCAGATGAACCTCAGTGGTCTGGGGTGCAGGCTTCAAACCTGTAGCTGTCTAGCGACAGAGTGGTTCAATTCCACCTTCTGGGCGAGGCAGCTTTTGTGATGGGCTGCCCATTGTCAGGGTAACTAACACTTTTTTTTTGTCACTTCTGTTCATGTTCACAACTTGTAGCAGGCAATATTTGGTAACTACATTTTAAGCAGCCCTGCCGACACGTGTTTTCTTCTGTGTTTTCAAGGCCACGTCACCATTTAAGATCAAAGAGTAACCGAGAGAATTACTTGTTAAATAGTAGCCAGCGCTCTGAGGGGCGATTCATCTGGGCACCCCAGCAAGTCATGAAAGGAAGAGTATGCATTAAACACAGTGTAGTTTGGAGAATCTGACATTTATAATCTCAGAGATTGGGAAGAGATAGTGTCCGATACTAATGAAATGAAGGCAGTGGTGTTCATCAATGGAATGAGGGTATCACATTTGACAATTTCAAAGTAAATGGTCATCTATCTGCTCCCGTAGATGCCCCCGTACTGAGGAAGGACCACTGGACCCCATCCTCAGTCCACGGAGTAGGCTTTTTGTGGGCACTTTACTTCTTTGTTGCAGACTTTGCTCTCATATCTTGGAGTCTCACAGTCTTTCTGTGCACCCAATATAAACAAATAAATAAATAAATACATGAATGCATATGTATAATGAAGCATGCAAAATGAGTTTGCCTCTAGGCTATCCCATTTTTAGGGCCAGATAATGGACCCTGAGGCACAACGACATAAAGCGATATCCTCAGGGTTATACCATTCCATCACATTTGGAAACTCGGATTAAAAAGTCCTTTTGTACAACAAAAAATCTAACATCCTTACCTCGTCCTCTCATCTGGAGTGATCCAGCAGAGCAAAAAATATGTTGCAGCATAACCTGATTATTAGATTGTTTTAAATCTTCTGACTGTCTCTGCCCTCCTCCACTGCTGGCGTGCCACCCTTTTCCCCTTTCCCCCCGAGTTCAATCAGAGGTCACAGAGCCCGGCTGTCACTGCATAGAGGCGCTCTGCTCAGCATCCTCAACCTTGTTCCCACATCAGCACGTGGCCTGTTCCTAGTCCGTTGCACCTGCACCCCCCAGTTCACACCACTGCCGAGTGACTGACAGTTTTATCAGAGTAATCCAGGTCACCAAGAATGCAAAGTTTAAGTCCCACACTTTTTATTTACAAAGCACTAGTATTCGCAGGTGTCTTACTACAAATGAAGTTACTCGAACTACAATTCCCAGAATGTATTAGGTTATTCAAATAAAATACAGGACAAGAATGTTGCATGTTTGATACCATGAAATCACAAGGTAACTCTTCCTTACATAGCTGGCCACTTACATAAAGGTCAGCCTATGGTCTCTGCAAGTAATTCTGCCTAGGGCGAGAAGGCTTCGAGAGGCACAGCCAAGAGGAATGGTTACCAGGAGGAACTACTACAAATCCTCCAAGAAAAGGCAAATACAGCAAACCTAAAACTGATGACTGATGTAGAAACGGGTATGTCAAGAAACATGTAGATTTATTAATAAATACACCTACACCTCAGCTTCACTTGTCTTTACAATTAGCACATGTCGGGGTTGTGGTGTCTTGGACTTTCCTTTACACAAGTCATGTTGTGGTGTCTTGGGCTTTTCTTTCCACAAGTTGTTTTGAGGTGTCTTGGAATTTCCTTTCCATGAGTCATGTTGTGGTGTCTTGGACTTTCCTTTCCATGAGTCATGTTGTGGTGTCTTGGCTTTCCTTTACACAAGTCATGTTGTGGTGTCTTCTACTTTCCTTTACGCAAGACATTTTGTGGTGTCTTGGCTTTCCTTTACACGAGTCATGTTGTGGTGCCATGGCTTTCCTTTACACAAGTCATGTTGTGGTGCCTTGGCTTGCCTCTTCATGAGTCACGTTGTGGTGTCTTGGCTTTCCTTTACACTAGTCATGTTGTGGTGTCTTGACTTTCCTTTACACAAGTCATGTGTTGGTGTCTTGGCTTTCCTTTACACAAGTCATGTTGTCTTGTCTTGAACTATCCTTTACACAAGTCATGTTATGGTGTTTTGGTCTTTCCTTTACAGCATTCATGTTGTGTTGTCTTGGACTTTCCTTACCACAAGTCATGGTGTGGTGTCTTGGCCTTTCCTTTACACGAGTCATGTTTTGTTGTCTTGGACTTTTCATTTACACGAGCCATGTTGTGGTGTCTTCAGCTTTCCATGAGTTATGTTGTGGTATCTTGGACGTACCTTTACACAATTCATGTTGTGGTGTCTTGGCTTTCCTTTACATGAGTCATGTTGTGTTTTCTTGATCTTCCTTTTACTCAATTTATATTGTGGTGTCTTGGCTTTCGTTTACACAATTCATGTTGTGGTGTCTTTGCTTTCTTTTACACAATTCATGTTATGGTGCCTTGGGCTTTCCTTTACACAAGTCATGTTGCAATGTCTTGGCTTTCCTTTACTCAAGTCATGTTGTGGTGTTTTGGCTTTCCTTTACACAAGTCATGTTGTGGTGTCTTGGCTTTCCTGTACTCAAGTCATGTTGCGGTGTTTTAGCTTTCCTTTACACAAGTCATGTGGTGGTGTCTTGGCTTTCCTTTACTCAAGTCATATTGTGGTGTTTTGACTTTCCTTTACACAACCATGTTGTGGTGTCTTGCTATTTCCTTTCAATGAGTCGGAGAGAGTGAGAGAACAGAGTAAGGCTTTAATAATGTCTGTTTATTCTGTGTTCTGTAAACTCAAATCAGCACGGCCTTTCCTCTTCTATTGTTGTTAACGCTGACATTAGCAATGATTTATCTGAACTTTGTCCACATTATAAGAAAGTCTGGCAGCAAGTCTCATTTACCCAGAAAGCCTGTCTCTGTTTTGCATACAATCAAAGGTTCATATTCTGAACTTTGGACTAAAACAGTGCATGAAAATAAAGACTAATCAAAATTAGAGCTGAGCCCAGAACTTCAATAAATAGTGGACATTGATAGCTAGGCGGATTACACATTTTGGCTCACACCCTACCTGTAAAAGAGTATGTATTCTTGTGATATATATACCTGTTTTGCTACACTGTTTCTTTACCCGGATGAACCTCAGTGGTCTGGGGTGCAGGCTTCAAACCTGTAGCTGTCTAGCGACAGAGTGGTTCAATTCCACCTTCTGGTCGAGGCAGCTTTTGTGATGGGCTGCCCATTGTCAGGGTAACTAATACATGTTTTTTTGTCAATTCTGTTCATGTTCACAACTTGTAGCAGACAATGTTTGGTAACTACATTTTAAGCAGCCCTGCTGACACCTGTTTTCTTCTGTGTTTTCAAGGCCACGTCACCATTTAAGATCAAAGAGTAACCGAGAGAATTACTTGTTAAATAGTAGCCAGCGCAATGAGGGGCGATTTATCTGGGCACCCCAGCAAGTCATGAAAGGAAGGTATGCATTAAACACAGTGTAGATTGGAGAATCTGACATTAATAATCTGAGAGATTGGGAAGAGATAGTGTCCGATACTAATGAAATGAAGGCAGTGATGTTCTTCAATGGAATGAGGGTATCACATTTGACAATATCAAAGTAAATGGTCATCTATCTGCTCCCGTAAATGCCCCCGGTACTGAGGAAGGACCACTGAACCCCATCCTCAGTCCACGGAGTAGGCTTTTTGTGGGCACTTTACTTCTTTGTTGCAGACTTTGCTCACAGATCTTTGAGTCCTCAGTCTTTCTGTGCACCCAATATAAATAAATGAATAAATAAATACATGAATGCATATGTATAATACAGCATGCAAAATGAGTTTGCCTCTAGGCTATCCCATTTTTGGGGTCAGATAATGGACCCTGAGGCACAACGACATAAAGCGATATCCTCAGGGTTATACCATTCCATCACATTTGGAAACTGGGATTAAAAAGTCCTTTTGTACAACAAAAAATCTAACATCCTTACCTCGTCCTCTCATCTGAAGTGACCCAGCAGAGCAAAAAATATGTTGCAGCATAACCTGATTAATAGAGTATTTTAAATCTTCTGACCGCCTCTGCCCTCCTCCACTGCTGGGATGCCACCCTTTTCCCCTTTCCCCCCGAGTTCAATCAGAGGTCACAGATCCCGGCTGTCACTGCATAGAGGCGCTCTGCTCAGCATCCTCAACCTTGTTCCCACATCAGCACGTGGCCTGTTCCTAGTCCGTTGCACCTGCACCCCCCAGTTCACACCACTGCCGAGTGACTGACAGTTTTATCAGAGTAATCCAGGTCACCAAGAATGCAATGTTTAAGTCCGACACTTTTCATTTACAAAGCACTAGTGTTCGCGGGTGTCTTACTACAATTGAAGTGACTCGGAACTACAATTCCCAGAATGTATTAGGTTATTCAAATAAAATACAGGACAAGAGTGTTGCATGTTTGATACCATGAAATCACCAGGTAACTCTTCCTTACATAGCTGACCATTTACATAAAGGTCAGCCTATGGTCTCTGGAAGTAATTCTGCCTAGGGCGAGAAGGCTTCGAGAGGCACAGCCAAGAGGAACGGTTACCAGGAGGAACTACTACAAATCCTCCAAGAAAAGGCAAATACAGCAAACCTAAAACTGATGACTGATGTAGAAACGGGTATGTCAAGAAACGTTTAGATTTATTAATAAATACACCTATATTTCAGCTTCACTTGTCTTTACAATTAGCACATGTCGCGGTTGTGGTGTCTTGGACTTTCCTTTACACAAGTCATGTTGTGGTGTCTTGGGCTTTTCTTTCCACAAGTCGTTTTGAGGTGTCTTGGAATTTCCTTTCCATGAGTCATGTTGTGGTGTCTTGGACTTTCCTTTCCATGAGTCATGTTGTGGTGTCTTAGCTTTCCTTTACACAAGTTATGTTGTGGTGTCTTCTACTTGTCCTTACACAATACATTTTGTGGTGTCTTGGCTTTCCTTTACACGAGTCATGTTGTGGTGCCATGGCTTTCCTTTACACAAGTCATGTTGTGGTGCCTTGGCTTGCCTTTTCATGAGTCACGTTGTGGTGTCTTGGCTTTCCTTTACACTAGTCATGTTGTGGTGTCTTGACTTTCCTTTACCCAAGTCATGTTTTGGTGTCTTGGCTTTCCTTTACACAAGTCATGTTGTCTTGTCTTGAACTATCCTTTACACAAGTCATGTTATGGGGTCTTGATCTTTCCTTTATAGCATTCATGTTGTGTTGTCTTGGACTTTCCTTACCACAAGTCATGGTGTGGTGTCTTGGCCTTTCCTTTACACGAGTCATGTTTTGTTGTCTTGGACTTTTCATTTACACGAGCCATGTTGTGGTGTCTTCAGCTTTCCATGAGTTATGTTGTGGTATCTTGGACTTTCCTTTACACAATTCATGTTGTGGTGTCTTGGCTTTCCTTTACATGAGTCATGTTGTGTTTTCTTGATCTTCCTTTTACACAATTCATGTTGTGGTGTCTTGGCTTTCGTTTACACAGTTCATGTTGTGGTGTCTTGGCTTTCTTTTACACAATTCATGTTGTGGTGCCTTGGGCTTTCCTTTACACAAGTCATGTTGCGATGTCGTGGCTTTCCTTTACTCAAGTCATGTTGTGGTGTTTTTGCTTTCCTTTACACTAGTCATGACTTGTTTTGTTGTCTTGGACTTTTCATTTACATGAGCCATGTTGTGGTGTCTTCAGCTTTCCATGAGTTATGTTGTGGTATCTTGGACTTTCCTTTACACAATTCATGTTGTGGTATCTTGGCTTTCCTTTACATGAGTCATGTTGTGTTTTCTTGATCTTCCTTTTACATAATTCATGTTGTGGTGTCTTGGCTTTCGTTTACACAATTCATGTTGTGGTGTCTTGGCTTTCTTTTACACAATTCATGTTGTGGTGCCTTGGGCTTTCCTTTACACAAGTCATGTTGCGATGTCTTGGCTTTCCTTTACTCAAGTCATGTTGTGCTGTTTTGGCTTTCCTTTACACAAGTCATGTTGCGATGTCTTGGCTTTCCTTTACTCAAGTCATGTTGTGGTGTTTTGGCTTTCCTTTACACAAGTCATGTTGTGGTGTCTTGGCTTTCCTTTACTCAAGTCATATTGTGGTGTTTTGGCTTTCCTTTACACAATCATGTTGTGGTGTCTTGCTCTTTCCGTTCAAGGAGTCAGAGAGAGTGAGAGAACAGAGTAAGGCTTTAAGAATGTCTGTTTATTCTGTGTTCAGTAAACTCAAATCAGCACGGCCTTTCCTCTTCTATTGTTGTTAACGCTGACATTAGCAATGATTTATCTAAACTTTGTCACATTATAAGAAAGTCTTGTTTACTCAGAAAGCCTGTCTATGTTTTGCATACAATCAAAGGTTCATATTCTGAACTTTTGACTAAAACAGTGCATGAAAATAAAGACAAATCAAAAATAGAGCTGAGCCCAGACTTCAATAAATAGTGGACATTGATAGCTAGGCGGATTACACAGTTTGGCTCACACCCTACCTGTAAAATAGTATGTATTCTTGTGATAAATATAC
The DNA here is from genome assembly GCF_964261635.1 of Lissotriton helveticus. Classification (NCBI taxonomy): domain Eukaryota; kingdom Metazoa; phylum Chordata; class Amphibia; order Caudata; family Salamandridae; genus Lissotriton; species Lissotriton helveticus. The sequence continues at coordinate 1,922,029,530 of NC_136065.1, forward strand.
CTGTTTTGCTACACTGTTTCTTTGCCCGGATGAACCTCAGTGGTCTGGGGTGCAGGCTTAAAACCTGTAGCTGTCTAGCGACAGAGTGGTTCAATTCCACCTTCTGGGCGAGGCAGCTTTTGTGATGGGCCGCCCATTGTCAGGGTAACTAATACATGTTTTTTTGTCAATTCTGTTTATGTTCACAACTTGTAGCAGACAATATTTGGTAACTACATTTTCAGCAGCCCTGCCGACACGTGTTTTCTTCTGTGTTTTCAAGGCCACGTCACCATTTAAGATCAAAGAGTAACCGAGAGAATTACTTGTTAAATAGTAGCCAGCGCTCTGAGGGGCGATTCATCTGGGCACCCAGCAAGTCATGAAAGGAAGGGTATGTATCAAACACAGTGTAGTTCGGAGAATCTGACATTAATAATCTGAGAGATTGGGAAGAGATAGTGTCCGATACTAATGAAATGAAGGCAGTGATGTTCATCAATGGAATGAGGTTATCACATTTGACAATATCAAAGTAAATGGTCATCTATCTGCTCCCGTAGATGCCCCCGGTACTGAGGAAGGACCACTGAACCCCATCCTCAGTCCACGGAGTAGGCTTTTTGTGGGCACTTTACTTCTTTGTTGCAGACTTTGCTCACATATCTTGGAGTCTCACAGGGGCATATTACCAACGTTAAGCGATATTTATCGCTAACGATGCTTAGCAACGAATTTTTTAACGCTAAGCATCGTCAGAAATTATCGCAGATAAACCTTGCTATTATCAAGGTTTATCGCTAATGCGATAAAAAACGGCCGCAATGCATGAATATCGCTGAAAAGTCAGCAATATTCATGCATTACCGAGCTAATGCTCTTAGCCATGTTATCCACCTCCCATTGGATAACATGGCTAAGAACTGCTCAGGGCAGGTGTTAGTTTTTGGAGATATTCGCGCTTAGCGCGAATATCTCCAAAAGTTGGTAATAGGAGATAGCGATGTTAGCGACTGTTTCCAGTTGCTAACATCTTGGCACGCCCACTTTGCATGTCATTAGTGATAAATATCACTGACATGCAAAGTGGGGCCCAAGATGGTCGCTATCTCCTACTAGCTGTCGCTAACTGGTGTTAGCGACAGCTAGGTAATAGGGAGATAATTTTATCTCCGCTTTTTTGGCTTTTAAAGCCAAAAAAGCGGAGATAAACCCCCTTGATAATATGCCCCACAGTCTTTCTGTGCACCCAATATAAACAAATGAATAAATAAATACATGAATGCATATGTATAATGAAGCATGCAAAATGAGTTTGCCTCTAGGCTATCCCATTTTTGGGGCCAGATAATGGACCCTGAGGCACAACGACATAAAGCGATATCCTCAGGGTTATACCATTCCATCACATTTGGAAACTAGGATTAAAAAGTCCTTTTGTACAACAAAAAAATCTAACATCCTTACCTCGTCCTCTCATCTGGAGTGATCCAGCAGAGCAAAAAATATGTTGCAGCATAACCTGATTATTAGATTGTTTTAAATCTTCTGACCGCCTCTGCCCTCCTCCACTGCTGGGGTGCCACCCTTTTCCCCTTTCCCCCCGAGTTCAATCAGAGGTCACAGAGCCCGGCTGTCACTGCATAGAGGCGCTCTGCTCAGCATCCTCAACTTTGTTCCCACATCAGCACGTGGCCTGTTCCTAGTCCGTTGCACCTGCACCCCCCAGTTCACACCACTGCCGAGTGACTGACACTTTTATCAGAGTAATCCAGGTCACCAAGAATGCAATGTTTAAGTCCCACACTTTTCATTTACAAAGCACTAGTGTTCGCAGGTGTCTTACTACAATTGAAGTGACTCTGAACTACAATTCCCAGAATGTATTAGGTTTTTCAAATAAAATAAGGGACAAGAGTGTTGCATGTTTGATACCATGAAATCACCAGGTAACTCTTCCTTACATAGCTGACCACTTACATAAAGGTCAGCCTATGGTCTCTGCAAGTAATTCTGCCTAGGGCGAGAAGGCTTCGAGAGGCACAGCCAAGAGGAACGGTTACGAGGAGGAATTACTACAAATCCTCTAAGAAAAGGCAAATACATCAAACCTAAAACTGATGACTGATGTAGAAACGGGTATGTCAAGAAACGTTTAGATTTTTTAATAAATACACCTACACCTCAGCTTCACTTGTCTTTACAATTAGCACATGTCGGGGTTGTGGTGTCTTGGACTTTCCTTTACAAAAGTCATGTTGTGGTGTCTTGGGCTTTTCTTTCCACAAGTCGTTTTGATGTGTCTTGGAATTTCCTTTCCATGAGTCATGTTGTGGTGTCTTGGACTTTCCTTTCCATGAGTCATGTTGTGGTGTCTCGGCTTTCCTTTACACAAGTCATTTTTTTTTTTTTTTTGAAAACCTTTATTGTACAGAGAGTGCTCACAAATACGGGCATACAACCCAACGGGCTGGCCACCACATTGCAAAAACATCATTAGCAATACAAAAGTGTCCACAGGATATGACGGCAAGGAGACAGGAGAAACACCAAAAGCCATAGAGCAATCGCAGGAACAGGAAATTAGAAGGGTAGTTTTCTTTTTTTTTAAATGGGGCGGGGAGTACAGGATCATGACGGGCAGTGAAGCAAACCACAAGGGAGGGGCCGTGGTGAGCCGCGATCCGGCGATCATAAAAATACAGGATAAAACCAACATGAAGGAAACATATCAATAAACACAGGCCCAATCAGAGGACCACAAGGAGAGGCAATTGCGCTCGCCGTCCAACGCTCACCCACCACAGCAACCACCCGACTTACCAAACATCAATGAAAAAGGACCCCATCGTAAAAACAATACGAAACGCACCCCAACAAAAGGAAGGAAACCCCCCATAAAGGGGGGAGGGGAAGGAGGAAAAAGGAAAAAGAAGGGACTCCCACCCAATCACGCGCCCTCCGGCGACAAAGCAGGAAAACAAAATCCGGTACAAAATATACAGTAAAAGTCGATGATAGAACACATAGCTAACCATAATCACAATACTACCGGAAGGTAAATACATCAGAAACACGCCAGGGGGACACATGACGAGACAGAGCCCCGAAAAAAGGAATACTCAAGAGCCATAGAACAAAAAAAGGGAGAAAAAAAGGGGGAGGAAAAAGACCCCCCAAAATGACAGACCCCCCCACCCACCCCACAAGCCCACCCTGCACCCCTGCAGAAGGCTATGGCCTACCCCCCCGCAGCGTGCCTGTCGCCCTAATTAGAACCCGAAATATAGAAGAGCAAGGACAAGACAGAAACAAAGGACAAAAACGGGGAGAGGGGAAGGGAAAAAGGGAAAGTATCACACACGGGAGAGGGCCAAGGGACAGTATTATCTGCACCCACCCACCCGCCTGAGAGAAAGGGGGCCGGGCCCACGGGAAGTCAAAAAGTATCAGGATACATTTCAGGAGCCCCGTAAAGTCACACATAATCATACCAGTACATGCCGATCATCAAACCAATACAAGACTACCGCACACAAGGGCAAATTTGTATCAGCCCTGTCCTCGCTTGTCCAAAGTTGTAGCCGTCCGATCCAACAAGAACCAGACAGCGAAGAACCGAGGGCATAGAACAGGGGAATCTGGCGGCAGTCCGGAGAAGAAACGTGGAGGAAAATACGGAAAATCCAGGAAAGTCATGGTACATCGCACACATCGCAGGCACAGTTCCAGGGACAGTTCAAGAGAGGCAGACCCAGCTAGGTCGGCACAGGAGCCATGGCCGGGCAGTCGAGGCGAGAAGGAGCAGGAAGAGTCATCGAGGCCAGGCCAGACTGGAGCCGGCCCCCGGACCAGCGGCAAAGGAGACAGCACAGGACGATGAAGGGCGTCGGAACTCCGCACATCCACGGATGCGGCCGTCGCCGGGGCCATAGTCCCTAGGATAATTCCAGCCGCACCCTGCAACAAGGAGGCCACACCCGATGCTGGGGGCCCAAACGGCCCGAAGAGAGGATCTGCCTCCAGAGCGGAGACGGGTGCAGCCACAGAGGTTCGCCAGGAGTGCAGGGCATCCAGGATATCTCGAAGTGTAGGAAAACTTTTACAATATCCGGCACCCGGGCCATGCGGCGGGCCTCCAGCGCTCACCCTGGCCCGGCTGAGGCACTCAGGGTCGGCCGCCATCTTATAAGCCCAGCGAGGCCGCAGCGGCCGGCAACCCCCGTCGGGGCAACAGCAAGGCAAATGAAGACCAGCCGACCGGCGGCAGAGCACCCCGGGGCAGGAAGGAGGCCCACCAGAAGAAGGGGAATCGCCGGCCCCCCAGTGCCGCCGGCCCCGTTCTCCGAGTCCGGGCGGAAGAAATCAAAATGGCCGGACCGGAGAACAAAGGGGGGATCAAGCCGGATATACGAGTAGCCCCGTCAATGGAAGGCAGCGCCTCCACCCCAAGGCCTCCGGCCCACCGGGTTCGGCCAGCAAGCACAGCCGGCCTACACGCACAACGGCCTCCACGACCACGTCCACTGCGCCATCAAGGGCCGATCATCGTGCTCCGTCCCGTCCGGGCGCCGCCGAGAGGTCCAGGGCAGCCCGCCCCGGAGGCTCCGAAGCGAGCGGGAGCGCTGCACAGGATCCACGGCACCCAGGACCACCGGAGCAAAGGGTAAGTGCCCGCGAGGCGTCTTAGTACTACAGCACAGCAAGGAGGGCTTCCCGGGGCAGGATAACGACAGGATAGACGAGTAAAACAGGCAGGCGGACGGAGCCGAGCTAAAACGCGGCCATCTCGGACGCGAGCTAGGCTCCTCCCCCACACAAGTCATTTTGTGTTGTCTTGAACTATCCTTTACACAAGTCATGTTATGGGGTCTTGGTCTTTCCTTTACAGCATTCATGTTGTGTTGTCTTGGACTTTCCTTACCACAAGTCATGGTGTGGTGTCTTGGCCTTACCTTTACACGAGTCATGTTTTGTTGTCTTGGACTTTTCATTTACACGAGCCATGTTGTGGTGTCTTCAGCTTTCCATGAGTTATGTTGTGGTATCTTGGACTTTTCATTACACAATTCATGTTGTGGTGTCTTGGCTTTCCTTTACATGAGTCATGTTGTGTTTTCTTGATCTTCCTTTTACACAATTCATGTTGTGGTGTCTTGGCTTTCGTTTACACAATTCATGTAGTGGTGTCTTGGCTTTCTTTTACACAATTCATGTTGTGGTGCCTTGGGCTTTCCTTTACACAAGTCATGTTGCGATGTCTTGGCTTTCCTTTACTCAAGTCATGTTGTGGTGTTTTGACTTTCCTTTGCACAAGTCATGTTGTGGTGTCTTGGCTTTCCTTTACTCAAGTCATGTTGTAGTGTTTTGGCTTTCCTTTACACAAGTCATGCTGTGGTGTCTTGACTTTACTTTACTCAAGTCATGTTGTGGTGTTTTGGCTTTCCTTTACACAGGTCATGTTGCGATGTCTTGGCTTTCCTTTACTCAAGTCATGTTGTGGTGTTTTGGCTTTCCTTTACACAAGTCATGTTGTGGTGTCTTGGCTTTCCTTTACTCAAGTCATATTGTGGTGTTTTCGGCTTTCCTTTATACAATCATGTTGTGGTGTCTTGCTCTTTCCGTTCAAGGAGTCAGAGAGAGAGAGAACAGAGTAAGGCTTTAAGAATGTCTGTTTATTCTGTGTTCTGTAAACTCAAATCAGTACGGCCTGTCCTCTTCTATTGTTGTTAACGCTGACATTAGCAATGATTTATCCTAACTTTGTCCACATTATAAGAAAGTCTGGCAGCAAGTCTTGTTTACCCAGAAAGCCTGTCTCTGTTTTGCATACAATTAAAGGTTCATATTCTGAACTTTTGACTAAAACAGTGCATGAAAATAAAGACAAATCAAAAATAGAGCTGAGCCCAGAACTTCAATAAAAAGTGGACATTGATAGCTAGGCGGATTACACATTTTGGCTCACACCCTACCTGTAAAAGGGTATGTATTCTTGTGATATATATACCTGTTTTGCTACACTGTTTCTTTTCGCGGATGAACCTCAGTGGTCTGGGGTGCAGGCTTCAAACCTGTAGAAGTCTAGCGACAGAGTGGTTCAATTCCACCTTCTGGGCGAGGCAGCTTTTGTGATGGGCCGCCCATTGTCAGGGTAACCAATACATGTTTTTTTGTCAATTCTTTTCATGTTCACAACTTGTAGCAGACAATATTTGGTAACTAAATTTTCAGCAGCCCTGCCGACACGTGTTTTCTTCTGTGTTTTCAAGGCCACGTCACCATTTAAGATCAAAGAGTAACCGAGAGAATTACTAGTTAAATAGTAGCCAGCCCTCTGAGGGGCGATTCATCTGGGCACTCCAGCTAGTCATGAAAGGAAGGGTTTGCATTAAACACAGTGTAGATTGGAGAATCTGACATTAATAATCTGAGAGATTGGGAAGAGATGGTGTTCGATACTTATGAAATGAAGGCAGTGATGTTCATCAATGGAATGAGGGTATCACATTTGACAATATCAAAGTAAATGGTCATCTATCTGCTCCCGTAGATGCCCCCGGTACTGGGGAAGGACCACTGAACCCCATCCTCAGTCCACGGAGTAGGCTTTTTGTGGGCACTTTACTTCTTTGTTGCAGACTTTGCTCACAGATCTTGGAGTCTCACAGTCTTTCTTTGCACCCAATATAAACAAATGAATAAATAAATACATGAATGCATATGTATGATGAAGAATGCAAAATGAGTTTGCCTCTAGGCTATCCCATTTTTGGGGCCAGAAAATGGGCCCTGAGTAAGCATGGGGGGATGTAGCGGTTCTCGCGTACGCAAATTTGCGAATTTACGGATTCGCAATCCGCAAAAATACGCGAACTCTCGCGGATTTGCGGATTTTTACGTTTTTTGTGTTGGCGCGCGTTCGCGAGGATTTGTGGACCATTTCGCAATTGCGAACTTACTTTTCGGCTCGCAACGGCCGCAACTATGTTGTTTCTACGTCTGGTTTATCATCACAGGTTCACAGCACCCTCTGTTTCACCACTGCCACCCTCTGGTACACCCATGCCCCCCTCTGGTACATCCTCACTGCCACCCATTAGGTTTGTTTATCACTGTATATTATGGGGGTGAAAAAAAGCAAGCACACCTGCCCTGCTTCAACTGCCATGAATTAATTTGGGGTTGATTAATGTGTCAGTGATTTTGAAACTTCCAGTCTGGCTGGCACCTGCTTCCTTCCTTATCTGTAATTTGCTTTCTGATGCAGTGAAAGCAAGCACACCTGCCCTTCTTCAACTGCCATGAATTAATTTGGGGGTGATTAATGTGTCAGTAATTTTGAAACTTTCAGTCTGGCTGGCACCTGCTTCCTTCCTTATCTGTAATTTGCTTTCTGTTGCAGTGCAATTTTTATTCACAGGACCTTTATGGTCTACTTGTAGCTATTCTATGAGCCTGCTGTTTGGGTCATTGCAAACACAACAGTGATGGACAGAATGTGGATCAATGTCACACATTCACCCCAGTCCAAAGATCTGGGCCCAAATCCATCGTTTTTCCACTCCACACCACCCTGGGTTAGACAATGGCGATATGCAAATCAGCGCTGACCCTGTGCCCCATGGGAACAGTCCAGTCCGAACTACAAAAGCCATGTCCTTCCCAGAACGGAATCAAGCATCCGAAGACCGGCCCGGTTTCGAGGTAACACCTCTCATCAGCCCGGCTAGCTTGACTCCAGTGGTGTGGAGTGCCTGGGACTCACGTCTGAGCATCCCCAGTACACTTAAAGCGGTAATTGCAAACACAACAGTGATGGACAGAATGTGGATCAATGTCACACATTCACCCCAGTCCAAAGATCTGGGCCCAAATCCATCGTTTTTCCACTCCACACCACCCTGGGTTAGACAATGGCGATATGCAAATCAGCGCTGACCCTGTGCCCCATGGGAACAGTCCAGTCCGAACTACAAAAGCCATGTCCTTCCCAGAACGGAATCAAGCATCCGAGGACCGGCCCGGTTTCGAGGTAACACCTCTCATCAGCCCGGCTAGCTTGACTCCAGTGGTGTGGAGTGCCTGGGACTCACGTCTGAGCATCCCCAGTACACTTAGAGCGGTAATTGCAAACACAACAGTGATGGACAGAATGTGGATCAATGTCACACATTCACCCCAGTCCAAAGATCTGGGCCCAAATCCATCATTTTTCCACTCCACACCACCCTGGGTTAGACAATGGCGATATGCAAATCAGCGCTGACCCTGTGCCCCATGGGAACAGTCCAGTCCGAACTACAAAGCCATGTCCTTCCCAGAACGGAATCAAGCATCCGAGGACCGGCCCGGTTTCGAGGTAACACCTCTCATCAGCCCGGCTAGCTTGACTCCAGTGGTGTGGAGTGCCTGGGACTCACGTCTGAGCATCCCCAGTACACTTAGAGCGGTAATTGCAAACACAACAGTGATGGACAGAATGTGGATCAATGTCACACATTCACCCCAGTCCAAAGATCTGGGCCCAAATCCATCGTTTTTCCACTCCACACCACCCTGGGTTAGACAATGGCGATATGCAAATCAGCGCTGACCCTGTGCCCCATGGGAACAGTCCAGTCCGAACTACAAAAGCCATGTCCTTCCCAGAACGGAATCAAGCATCCGAGGACCGGCCCGGTTTCGAGGTAACACCTCTCATCAGCCCGGCTAGCTTGACTCCAGTGGTGTGGAGTGCCTGGGACTCACGTCTGAGCATCCCCAGTACACTTAGAGCAGTAATTGCAAACACAACAGTGATGGACAGAATGTGGATCAATGTCACACATTCACCCCAGTCCAAAGATCTGGGCCCAAATCCATCGTTTTTCCACTCCACACCACCCTGGGTTAGACAAAGGCGATATGCAAATCAGCGCTGACCCTGTGCTCCATGGGAACAGTCCAGTCCGAACTACAAAAGCCATGTCCTTCCCAGAACGGAATCAAGCATCCGAGGACCGGCCCGGTTTCGAGGTAACACCTCTCATCAGCCCGGCTAGCTTGACTCCAGTGGTGTGGAGTGCCTGGGACTCACGTCTGAGCATCCCCAGTACACTTAGAGCGGTAATTGCAAACACAACAGTGATGGACAGAATGTGGATCAATGTCACACATTCACCCCAGTCCAAAGATCTGGGCCCAAATCCATCGTTTTTCCACTCCACACCACCCTGGGTTAGACAATGGCGATATGCAAATCAGCGCTGACCCTGTGCCCCATGGGAACAGTCCAGTCCGAACTACAAAAGCCATGTCCTTCCCAGAACGGAATCAAGCATCCGAGGACCGGCCCGGTTTCGAGGTAACACCTCTCATCAGCCCGGCTAGCTTGACTCCAGTGGTGTGGAGTGCCTGGGACTCACGTCTGAGCATCCCCAGTACACTTAGAGCGGTAATTGCAAACACAACAGTGATGGACAGAATGTGGATCAATGTCACACATTCACCCCAGTCCAAAGATCTGGGCCCAAATCCATCGTTTTTCCACTCCACACCACCCTGGGTTAGACAATGGCGATATGCAAATCAGCGCTGACCCTGTGCCCCATGGGAACAGTCCAGTCCGAACTACAAAAGCCATGTCCTTCCCAGAACGGAATCAAGCATCCGAGGACCGGCCCGGTTTCGAGGTAAAACCTCTCATCAGCCCGGCTAGCTTGACTCCAGTGGTGTGGAGTGCCTGGGACTCACGTCTGAGCATCCCCAGTACACTTAGAGCGGTAATTGCAAACACAACAGTGATGGACAGAATGTGGATCAATGTCACACATTCACCCCAGTCCAAAGATCTGGGCCCAAATCCATCGTTTTTCCACTCCACACCACCCTGGGTTAGACAATGGCGATATGCAAATCAGCGCTGACCCTGTGCCCCATGGGAACAGTCCAGTCCGAACTACAAAAGCCATGTCCTTCCCAGAACGGAATCAAGCATCCGAGGACCGGCCCGGTTTCGAGGTAACACCTCTCATCAGCCCGGCTAGCTTGACTCCAGTGGTGTGGAGTGCCTGGGACTCACGTCTGAGCATCCCCAGTACACTTAGAGCGGTAATTGCAAACACAACAGTGATGGACAGAATGTGGATCAATGTCACACATTCACCCCAGTCCAAAGATCTGGGCCCAAATCCATCGTTTTTCCACTCCACACCACCCTGGGTTAGACAATGGCGATATGCAAATCAGCGCTGACCCTGTGCCCCATGGGAACAGTCCAGTCCGAAATACAAAAGCCATGTCCTTCCCAGAACGGAATCAAGCATCCGAGGACCGGCCCGGTTTCGAGGTAACACCTCTCATCAGCCCGGCTAGCTTGACTCCAGTGGTGTGGAGTGCCTGGGACTCACGTCTGAGCATCCCCAGTACACTTAGAGCGGTAATTGCAAACACAACAGTGATGGACAGAATGTGGATCAATGTCACACATTCACCCCAGTCCAAAGATCTGGGCCCAAATCCATCGTTTTTCCACTCCACACCATCCTTCCCAGAACGGAATCAAGCATTGTTCTACATTCTGTCCATCAACTGTGTTTTTTGCAATTTTCACCCCTAGTGGGCTGGGTATGCTCAGACGTGAGTCCCAGGCTCTCCACACCACTGGAGTCAAGCTATCCAGGCTGATGAAGGCTGATAGCCAGAAACCGGTCCTTGGATGCTTGATTCCGGTCTGGGAAAGACATGGCTTGGTAGTTCGGACTGGACTGTTCCCATGAGGCACAGGGTCAGAGCTGATTTGCATATAGCCAGTGTCTAACCCAGGGTGGTGTGGAGTGCAAAAAAACGATGGATTTAGGCCCAGATCCTTGTACTGGGGTGAATGTATGACATTGTTCTACATTCTGTCCATCAACTGTGTTTTTTGCAATTTTCACCCCTAGTGGGCTGGGTATGCTCAGACGTGAGTCCCAGGCTCTCCACACCACTGGAGTCAAGCTATCCAGGCTGATGAAGGCTGATAGCCAGAAACCGGTCCTTGGATGCTTGATTCCGGTCTGGGAAAGACATGGCTTGGTAGTTCGGACTGGACTGTTCCCATGAGGCACAGGGTCAGAGCTGATTTGCATATAGCCAGTGTCTAACCCAGGGTGGTGTGGAGTGCAAAAAAACGATGGATTTAGGCCCAGATCCTTGTACTGGGGTGAATGAATGACATTGTTCCACATTCTGTCCATCAACTGTGTTTTTTGCAATTTTCACCCCTAGTGGGCTGGGTATGCTCAGACGTGAGTCCCAGGCTCTCCACACCACTGGAGTCAAGCTATCCAGGCTGATGAAGGCTGATAGCCAGAAACCGGTCCTTGGATGCTTGATTCCGGTCTGGGAAAGACATGGCTTGGTAGTTCGGACTGGACTGTTCCCATGAGGCACAGGGTCAGAGCTGATTTGCATATAGCCAGTGTCTAACCCAGGGTGGTGTGGAGTGCAAAAAAACGATGGATTTAGGCCCAGATCCTTGTACTGGGGTGAATGTATGACATTGTTCTACATTCTGTCCATCAACTGTGTTTTTTGCAATTTTCACCCCTAGTGGGCTGGGTATGCTCAGACGTGAGTCCCAGGCTCTCCACACCACTGGAGTCAAGCTATCCAGGCTGATGAAGGCTGATAGCCAGAAACCGGTCCTTGGATGCTTGATTCCGGTCTGGGAAAGACATGGCTTGGTAGTTCGGACTGGACTGTTCCCATGAGGCACAGGGTCAGAGCTGATTTGCATATAGCCAGTGTCTAACCCAGGTTGGTGTGGAGTGCAAAAAAACGATGGATTTAGGCCCAGATCCTTGTACTGGGGTGAATGTATGACATTGTTCTACATTCTGTCCATCAACTGTGTTTTTTGAAATTTTCACCCCTAGTGGGCTGGGTATGCTCAGACGTGAGTCCCAGGCTCTCCACACCACTGGAGTCAAGCTATCCAGGCTGATGAAGGCTGATAGCCAGAAACCGGTCCTTGGATGCTTGATTCCGGTCTGGGAAAGACATGGCTTGGTAGTTCGGACTGGACTGTTCCCATGAGGCACAGGGTCAGAGCTGATTTGCATATAGCCAGTGTCTAACCCAGGGTGGTGTGGAGTGCAAAAAAACGATGGATTTAGGCCCAGATCCTTGTACTGGGGTGAATGTATGACATTGTTCTACATTCTGTCCATCAACTGTGTTTTTTGCAATTTTCACCCCTAGTGGGCTTAGTATGCTCAGACGTGAGTCCCAGGCTCTCCACACCACTGGAGTTAAGCTATCCAGGCTGATGAAGGCTGATAGCCAGAAACCGGTCCTTGGATGCTTGATTCCGGTCTGGGAAAGACATGGCTTGGTAGTTCGGACTGGACTGTTCCCATGAGGCACAGGGTCAGAGCTGATTTGCATATAGCCAGTGTCTAACCCAGGGTGGTGTGGAGTGCAAAAAAACGATGGATTTAGGCCCAGATCCTTGTACTGGTGTGAATGTATGACATTGTTCTACATTCTGTCCATCAACTGTGTTTTTTGCAATTTTCACCCCTAGTGGGCTGGGTATGCTCAGACGTGAGTCCCAGGCTCTCCACACCACTGGAGTCAAGCTATCCAGGCTGATGAAGGCTGATAGCCAGAAACCGGTCCTTGGATGCTTGATTCCGGTCTGGGAAAGACATGGTTTGGTAGTTCGGACTGGACTGTTCCCATGAGGCACAGGGTCAGAGCTGATTTGCATATAGCCAGTGTCTAACCCAGGGTGGTGTGGAGTGGAAAAAAAGATGGATTTAGGCCCAGATCCTTGTACTGGGGTGAATGTATGACATTGTTCTACATTCTGTCCATCAACTGTGTTTTTTGCAATTTTCACCCCTAGTGGGCTGGGTATGCTCAGACGTGAGTCCCAGGCTCTCCACACCACTGGAGTCAAGCTATCCAGGCAGATGAAGGCTGATAGCCAGAAACCGGTCCTTGGATGCTTGATTCCGGTCTGGGAAAGACATGGCTTGGTAGTTCGGACTGGACTGTTCCCATGAGGCACAGGGTCAGAGCTGATTTGCATATAGCCAGTGTCTAACCCAGGGTGGTGTGGAGTGCAAAAAAACGATGGATTTAGGCCCAGATCCTTGTACTGGGGTGAATGTATGACATTGTTCTACATTCTGTCCATCAACTGTGTTTTTTGCAATTTTCACCCCTAGTGGGCTGGGTATGCTCCGGTGTGAGTCCCAGGCTCTCCACACCACTGGAGTCAAGCTATCCAGGCTGATGAAGGCTGATAGCCAGAAACCGGTCCTTGGATGCTTGATTCCGGTCTGGGAAAGACATGGCTTGGTAGTTCGGACTGGACTGTTCCCATGAGGCACAGGGTCAGAGCTGATTTGCATATAGCCAGTGTCTAACCCAGGGTGGTGTGGAGTGCAAAAAAACGATGGATTTAGGCCCAGATCCTTGTACTGGGGTGAATGTATGACATTGTTCTACATTCTGTCCATCAACTGTGTTTTTTGCAATTTTCACCCCTAGTGGGCTGGGTATGCTCAGACGTGAGTCCCAGGCTCTCCACACCACTGGAGAAAAGCTATCCAGGCTGATGAAGCCTGATAGCCAGAAACCGGTCCTTGGATGCTTGATTCCGGTCTGGGAAAGACATGGCTTGGTAGTTCGGACTGGACTGTTCCCATGAGGCACAGGGTCAGAGCTGATTTGCATATAGCCAGTGTCTAACCCAGGGTGGTGTGGAGTGCAAAAAAACGATGGATTTAGGCCCAGATCCTTGTACTGGGGTGAATGTATGACATTGTTCTACATTCTGTCCATCAACTGTGTTTTTTGCAATTTTCACCCCTAGTGGGCTGGGTATGCTCAGACGTGAGTCCCAGGCTCTCCACACCACTGGAGTCAAGCTATCCAGGCAGATGAAGGCTGATAGCCAGAAACCGGTCCTTGGATGCTTGATTCCGGTCTGGGAAAGACATGGCTTGGTAGTTCGGACTGGACTGTTTCCATGAGGCACAGGGTCAGAGCTGATTTGCATATAGCCAGTGTCTAACCCAGGGTGGTGTGGAGTGCAAAAAAACGATGGATTTAGGCCAAGATCCTTGTACTGGGGTGAATGTATGACATTGTTCTACATTCTGTCCATCAACTGTGTTTTTTGCAATTTTCACCCCTAGTGGGCTGGGTATGCTCCGGCGTGAGTCCCAGGCTCTCCAAACCACTGGAGTCAAGCTATCCAGGCTGATGAAGGCTGATAGCCAGAAACCGGTCCTTGGATGCTTGATTCCGGTCTGGGAAAGACATGGCTTGGTAGTTCGGACTGGACTGTTCCCGTGAGGCACAGGGTCAGAGCTGATTTGCATATAGCCAGTGTCTAACCCAGGGTGGTGTGGAGTGCAAAAAAACGATGGATTTAGGCCCAGATCCTTGTACTGGGGTGAATGTATGACATTGTTCTACATTCTGTCCATCAACTGTGTTTTTTGCAATTTTCACCCCTAGTGGGCTGGGTATGCTCAGACGTGAGTCCCAGGCTCTCCACACCACTGGAGTCAAGCTATCCAGGCTGATGAAGGCTGATAGCCAGAAACCGGTCCTTGGATGCTTGATTCCGGTCTGGGAAAGACATGGCTTGGTAGTTCGGACTGGACTGTTCCCATGAGGCACAGGGTCAGAGCTGATTTGCATATAGCCAGTGTCTAACCCAGGGTGGTGTGGAGTGCAAACAAACGATGGATTTAGGCCCAGATCCTTGTACTGGGGTGAATGTATGACATTGTTCTACATTCTGTCCATCAACTGTGTTTTTTGCAATTTTCACCCCTAGTGGGCTGGGTATGCTCAGACGTGAGTCCCAGGCTCTCCACACCACTGGAGTCAAGCTATCCAGGCTGATGAAGGCTGATAGCCAGAAACCGGTCCTTGGATGCTTGATTCCGGTCTGGGAAAGACATGGCTTGGTAGTTCGGACTGGACTGTTCCCATGAGGCACAGGGTCAGAGCTGATTTGCATATAGCCAGTGTCTAACCCAGGGTGGTGTGGAGTGCAAAAAAACGATGGATTTAGGCCCAGATCCTTGTACTGGGGTGAATGTATGACATTGTTCTACATTCTGTCCATCAACTGTGTTTTTTGCAATTTTCACCCCTAGTGGGCTGGGTATGCTCAGACGTGAGTCCCAGGCTCTCCACACCACTGGAGTCAAGCTATCCAGGCAGATGAAGGCTGATAGCCAGAAACCGGTCCTTGGATGCTTGATTCCGGTCTGGGAAAGACATGGCTTGGTAGTTCGGACTGGACTGTTCCCATGAGGCACAGGGTCAGAGCTGATTTGCATATAGCCAGTGTCTAACCCAGGGTGGTGTGGAGTGCAAAAAAACGATGGATTTAGGCCCAGATCCTTGTACTGGGGTGAATGTATGACATTGTTCTACATTCTGTCCATCAACTGTGTTTTTTGCAATTTTCACCCCTAGTGGGCTGGGTATGCTCCGGCGTGAGTCCCAGGCTCTCCACACCACTGGAGTCAAGCTATCCAGGCTGATGAAGGCTGATAGCCAGAAACCGGTCCTTGGATGCTTGATTCCGGTCTGGGAAAGACATGGCTTGGTAGTTCGGACTGGACTGTTCCCATGAGGCACAGGGTCAGAGCAGATTTGCATATAGCCAGTGTCTAACCCAGGGTGGTGTGGAGTGCAAAAAAACGATGGATTTAGGCCCAGATCCTTGTACTGGGGTGAATGTATGACATTGTTCTACATTCTGTCCATCAACTGTGTTTTTTGCAATTTTCACCCCTAGTGGGCTGGGTATGCTCAGACGTGAGTCCCAGGCTCTCCACACCACTGGAGTCAAGCTATCCAGGCTGATGAAGGCTGATAGCCAGAAACCGGTCCTTGGATGCTTGATTCCGGTCTGGGAAAGACATGGCTTGGTAGTTCGGACTGGACTGTTCCCATGAGGCACAGGGTCAGAGCTGATTTGCATATAGCCAGTGTCTAACCCAGGGAGGTGTGGAGTGCAAAAAAAACGATGGATTTAGGCCCAGATCCTTGTACTGGGGTGAATGTATGACATTGTTCTACATTCTGTCCATCAACTGTGTTTTTTGCAATTTTCACCCCTAGTGGGCTGGGTATGCTCAGACGTGAGTCCCAGGCTCTCCACACCACTGGAGTCAAGCTATCCAGGCTGATGAAGGCTGATAGCCAGAAACCGGTCCTTGGATGCTTGATTCCGGTCTGGGAAAGACATGGCTTGGTAGTTCGGACTGGACTGTTCCCATGAGGCACAGGGTCAGAGCTGATTTGCATATAGCCAGTGTCTAACCCAGGGTGGTGTGGAGTGCAAAAAAACGATGGATTTAGGCCCAGATCCTTGTACTGGGGTGAATGTATGACATTGTTCTACATTCTGTCCATCAACTTTGTTTTTTGCAATTTTCACCCCTAGTGGGCTGGGTATGCTCAGACGTGAGTCCCAGGCTCTCCACACCACTGGAGTCAAGCTATCCAGGCTGATGAAGGCTGATAGCCAGAAACCGGTCCTTGGATGCTTGATTCCGGTCTGGGAAAAACATGGCTTGGTAGTTCGGACTGGACTGTTCCCATGAGGCACAGGGTCAGAGCTGATTTGCATATAGCCAGTGTCTAACCCAGGGTGGTGTGGAGTGCAAAAAACGATGGATTTAGGCCCAGATCCTTGTACTGGGGTGAATGTATGACATTGTTCTACATCCTGTCCATCAACTGTGTTTTTTGCAATTTTCACCCCTAGTGGGCTGGGTATGCTCAGACGTGAGTCCCAGGCTCTCCACACCACTGGAGTCAAGCTATCCAGGCTGATGAAGGCTGATAGCCAGAAACCGGTCCTTGGATGCTTGATTCCGGTCTGGGAAAGACATGGCTTGGTAGTTCGGACTGGACTGTTCCCATGAGGCACAGGGTCAGAGCTGATTTGCATGTAGCCAGTGTCTAACCCAGGGTGGTGTGGAGTGCAAAAAAACGATGGATTTAGGCCCAGATCCTTGTACTGGGGTGAATGTATGACATTGTTCTACATTCTGTCCATCAACTGTGTTTTTTGCAATTTTCACCCCTAGTGGGCTGGGTATGCTCAGACGTGAGTCCCAGGCTCTCCACACCACTGGAGTCACGCTATCCAGGCTGATGAAGGCTGATAGCCAGAAACCGGTCCTTGGATGCTTGATTCCGGTCTGGGAAAGACATGGCTTGGTAGTTCGGACTGGACTGTTCCCATGAGGCACAGGGTCAGAGCTGATTTGCATATAGCCAGTGTCTAACCCAGGGTGGTGTGGAGTGCAAAAAAACGATGGATTTAGGCCCAGATCCTTGTACTGGGGTGAATGTATGACATTGTTCTACATTCTGTCCATCAACTGTGTTTTTTGCAATTTTCACCCCTAGTGGGCTGGGTATGCTCAGACGTGAGTCCCAGGCTCTCCACACCACTGGAGTCAAGCTATCCAAGCTGATGAAGGCTGATAGCCAGAAACCGGTCCTTGGATGCTTGATTCCGGTCTGGGAAAGACATGGCTTGGTAGTTCGGACTGGACTGTTCCCATGAGGCACAGGGTCAGAGCTGATTTGCATATAGCCAGTGTCTAACCCAGGGTGGTGTGGAGTGCAAAAAAACGATGGATTTAGGCCCAGATCCTTGTACTGGGGTGAATGTATGACATTGTTCTACATTCTGTCCATCAACTGTGTTTTTTGCAATTTTCACCCCTAGTGGGCTGGGTATGCTCAGACGTGAGTCCCAGGCTCTCCACACCACTGGAGTCAAGCTATCCAGGCTGATGAAGGCTGATAGCCAGAAACCGGTCCTTGGATGCTTGATTCTGGTCTGGGAAAGACATGGCTTGGTAGTTCGGACTGGACTGTTCCCATGAGGCACAGGGTCAGAGCTGATTTGCATATAGCCAGTGTCTAACCCAGGGTGGTGTGGAGTGCAAAAAAACAATGGATTTAGGCCCAGATCCTTGTACTGGGGTGAATGTATGACATTGTTCTACATTCTGTCCATCAACTGTGTTTTTTGCAATTTTCACCCCTAGTGGGCTGGGTATGCTCAGACGTGAGTCCCAGGCTCTCCACACCACTGGAGTCAAGCTATCCAGGCTGATGAAGGCTGATAGCCAGAAACCGGTCCTTGGATGCTTGATTCCGGTCTGGGAAAGACATGGCTTGGTAGTTCGGACTGGACTGTTCCCATGAGGCACAGGGTCAGAGCTGATTTGCATATAGCCAGTGTCTAACCCAGGGTGGTGTGGAGTGCAAAAAAACGATGGATTTAGGCCCAGATCCTTGTACTGGGGTGAATGTATGACATTGTTCTACATTCTGTCCATCAACTCTGTTTTTTGCAATTTTCACCCCTAGTGGGCTGGGTATGCTCAGACGTGAGTCCCAGGCTCTCCACACCACTGGAGTCAAGCTATCCAGGCTGATGAAGGCTGATAGCCAGAAACCGGTCCTTGGATGCTTGATTCCGGTCTGGGAAAGACATGGCTTGGTAGTTCGGCCTGGACTGTTCCCATGAGGCACAGGGTCAGAGCTGATTTGCATGTAGCCAGTGTCTAACCCAGGGTGGTGTGGAGTGCAAAAAAACGATGGATTTAGGCCCAGATCCTTGTACTGGGGTGAATGTATGACATTGTTCTACATTCTGTCCATCAACTGTGTTTTTTGCAATTTTCACCCCTAGTGGGCTGGGTATGCTCAGACGTGAGTCCCAGGCTCTCCACACCACTGGAGTCACGCTATCCAGGCTGATGAAGGCTGATAGCCAGAAACCGGTCCTTGGATGCTTGATTCCGGTCTGGGAAAGACATGGCTTGGTAGTTCGGACTGGACTGTTCCCATGAGGCACAGGGTCAGAGCGGATTTGCATATAGCCAGTGTCTAACCCAGGGTGGTGTGGAGTGCAAAAAAACGATGGATTTAGGCCCAGATCCTTGTACTGGGGTGAATGTATGACATTGTTCTACATTCTGTCCATCAACTGTGTTTTTTGCAATTTTCACCCCTAGTGGGCTGGGTATGCTCAGACGTGAGTCCCAGGCTCTCCACACCACTGGAGTCAAGCTATCCAAGCTGATGAAGGCTGATAGCCAGAAACCGGTCCTTGGATGCTTGATTCCGGTCTGGGAAAGACATGGCTTGGTAGTTCGGACTGGACTGTTCCCATGAGGCACAGGGTCAGAGCTGATTTGCATATAGCCAGTGTCTAACCCAGGGTGGTGTGGAGTGCAAAAAAACGATGGATTTAGGCCCAGATCCTTGTACTGGGGTGAAGGTATGACATTGTTCTACATTCTGTCCATCAACTGTGTTTTTTGCAATTTTCACCCCTAGTGGGCTGGGTATGCTCAGACGTGAGTCCCAGGCTCTCCACACCACTGGAGTCAAGCTATCCAGGCTGATGAAGGCTGATAGCCAGAAACCGGTCCTTGGATGCTTGATTCCGGTCTGGGAAAGACATGGCTTGGTAGTTCGGACTGGACTGTTCCCATGAGGCACAGGGTCAGAGCTGATTTGCATGTAGCCAGTGTCTAACCCAGGGTGGTGTGGAGTGCAAAAAAACGATGGATTTAGGCCCAGATCCTTGTACTGGGGTGAATGTATGACATTGTTCTACATTCTGTCCATCAACTGTGTTTTTTGCAATTTTCACCCCTAGTGGGCTGGGTATGCTCAGACGTGAGTCCCAGGCTCTCCACACCACTGGAGTCACGCTATCCAGGCTGATGAAGGCTGATAGCCAGAAACCGGTCCTTGGATGCTTGATTCCGGTCTGGGAAAGACATGGCTTGGTAGTTCGGACTGGACTGTTCCCATGAGGCACAGGGTCAGAGCGGATTTGCATATAGCCAGTGTCTAACCCAGGGTGGTGTGGAGTGCAAAAAAACGATGGATTTAGGCCCAGATCCTTGTACTGGGGTGAATGTATGACATTGTTCTACATTCTGTCCATCAACTGTGTTTTTTGCAATTTTCACCCCTAGTGGGCTGGGTATGCTCAGACGTGAGTCCCAGGCTCTCCACACCACTGGAGTCAAGCTATCCAAGCTGATGAAGGCTGATAGCCAGAAACCGGTCCTTGGATGCTTGATTCCGGTCTGGGAAAGACATGGCTTGGTAGTTCGGACTGGACTGTTCCCATGAGGCACAGGGTCAGAGCTGATTTGCATATAGCCAGTGTCTAACCCAGGGTGGTGTGGAGTGCAAAAAAACGATGGATTTAGGCCCAGATCCTTGTACTGGGGTGAAGGTATGACATTGTTCTACATTCTGTCCATCAACTGTGTTTTTTGCAATTTTCACCCCTAGTGGGCTGGGTATGCTCAGACGTGAGTCCCAGGCTCTCCACACCACTGGAGTCAAGCTATCCAGGCTGATGAAGGCTGATAACCAGAAACCGGTCCTTGGATGCTTGCTTCCGGTCTGGGAAAGACATGGCTTGGTAGTTCGGACTGGACTGTTCCCATGAGGCACAGGGTCAGAGCTGATTTGCATATAGCCAGTGTCTAACCCAGGGTGGTGTGTAGTGCAAAAAAACGATGGATTTAGGCCCAGATCCTTGTACTGGGGTGAATGTATGACATTGTTCTACATTCTGTCCATCAACTGTGTTTTTTGCAATTTTCACCCCTAGTGGGCTGGGTATGCTCAGACGTGAGTCCCAGGCTCTCCACACCACTGGAGTCAAGCTATCCAGGCAGATGAAGGCTGATAGCCAGAAACCGGTCCTTGGATGCTTGATTCCGGTCTGGGAAAGACATGGCTTGGTAGTTCAGACTGGACTGTTCCCATGAGGCACAGGGTCAGAGCTGATTTGCATATAGCCAGTGTCTAACCCAGGGTGGTGTGGAGTGCAAAAAAACGATGGATTTAGGCCCAGATCCTTGTACTGGGGTGAATGTATGACATTGTTCTACATTCTGTCCATCAACTGTGTTTTTTGCAATTTTCACCCCTAGTGGGCTGGGTATGCTGCGGCGTGAGTCCCATGCTCTCCACACCACTGGAGTCAAGCCATCCAGGCTGATGAAGGCTGATAGCCAGAAACCGGTCCTTGGATGCTTGATTCCGGTCTGGGAAAGACATGGCTTGGTAGTTCGGACTGGACTGTTCCCATGAGGCATAGGGTCAGAGCAGATTTGCATATAGCCAGTGTCTAACCCAGGGTGGTGTGGAGTGCAAAAAAACGATGGATTTAGGCCCAGATCCTTGTACTGGGGTGAATGTATGACATTGTTCTACATTCTGTCCATCAACTGTGTTTTTTGCAATTTTCACCCCTAGTGGGCTGGGTATGCTCAGACGTGAGTCCGAGGCTCTCCACACCACTGGAGTCAAGCTATCCAGGCTGATGAAGGCTGATAGCCAGAAAACGGTCCTTGGATGCTTGATTCCGGTCTGGGAAAGACATGGCTTGGTAGTTCGGACTGGACTGTTCCCATGAGGCACAGGGTCAGAGCTGATTTGCATATAGCCAGTGTCTAACCCAGGGTGGTGTGGAGTGCAAAAAAAACGATGGATTTAGGCCCAGATCCTTGTACTGGGGTGAATGTATGACATTGTTCTACATTCTGTCCATCATCTGTGTTTTTTGCAATTTTCACCCCTAGTGGGCTGGGTATGCTCAGACGTGAGTCCCAGGCTCTCCACACCACTGGAGTCAAGCTATCCAGGCTGATGAAGGCTGATAGCCAGAAACCGGTCCTTGGATGCTTGATTCCGGTCTTGGGAAAGACATGGCTTGGTAGTTCGGACTGGACTGTTCCCATGAGGCACAGGGTCAGAGCTGATTTGCATATAGCCAGTGTCTAACCCAGGGTGGTGTGGAGTGCAAAAAAAACGATGGATTTAGGCCCAGATCCTTGTACTGGGGTGAATGTATGACATTGTTCTACATTCTGTCCATCAACTGTGTTTTTTGCAATTTTCACCCCTAGTGGGCTGGGTATGCTCAGACGTGAGTCCCAGGCTCTCCACACCACTGGAGTCAAGCTATCCAGGCTGATGAAGGCTGATAGCCAGAAACCGGTCCTTGGATGCTTGATTCCGGTCTGGGAAAGACATGGCTTGGTAGTTCGGACTGGACTGTTCCCATGAGGCACAGGGTCAGAGCTGATTTGCATATAGCCAGTGTCTAACCCAGGGTGGTGTGGAGTGCAAAAAAACGATGGATTTAGGCCCAGATCCTTGTACTGGGGTGAATGTATGACATTGTTCTACATTCTGTCCATCAACTTTGTTTTTTGCAATTTTCACCCCTAGTGGGCTGGGTATGCTCAGACGTGAGTCCCAGGCTCTCCACACCACTGGAGTCAAGCTATCCAGGCTGATGAAGGCTGATAGCCAGAAACCGGTCCTTGGATGCTTGATTCCGGTCTGGGAAAAACATGGCTTGGTAGTTCGGACTGGACTGTTCCCATGAGGCACAGGGTCAGAGCTGATTTGCATATAGCCAGTGTCTAACCCAGGGTGGTGTGGAGTGCAAAAAAACGATGGATTTAGGCCCAGATCCTTGTACTGGGGTGAATGTATGACATTGTTCTACATCCTGTCCATCAACTGTGTTTTTTGCAATTTTCACCCCTAGTGGGCTGGGTATGCTCAGACGTGAGTCCCAGGCTCTCCACACCACTGGAGTCAAGCTATCCAGGCTGATGAAGGCTGATAGCCAGAAACCGGTCCTTGGATGCTTGATTCCGGTCTGGGAAAGACATGGCTTGGTAGTTCGGACTGGACTGTTCCCATGAGGCACAGGGTCAGAGCTGATTTGCATGTAGCCAGTGTCTAACCCAGGGTGGTGTGGAGTGCAAAAAAACGATGGATTTAGGCCCAGATCCTTGTACTGGGGTGAATGTATGACATTGTTCTACATTCTGTCCATCAACTGTGTTTTTTGCAATTTTCACCCCTAGTGGGCTGGGTATGCTCAGACGTGAGTCCCAGGCTCTCCACACCACTGGAGTCACGCTATCCAGGCTGATGAAGGCTGATAGCCAGAAACCGGTCCTTGGATGCTTGATTCCGGTCTGGGAAAGACATGGCTTGGTAGTTCGGACTGGACTGTTCCCATGAGGCACAGGGTCAGAGCTGATTTGCATATAGCCAGTGTCTAACCCAGGGTGGTGTGGAGTGCAAAAAAACGATGGATTTAGGCCCAGATCCTTGTACTGGGGTGAATGTATGACATTGTTCTACATTCTGTCCATCAACTGTGTTTTTTGCAATTTTCACCCCTAGTGGGCTGGGTATGCTCAGACGTGAGTCCCAGGCTCTCCACACCACTGGAGTCAAGCTATCCAAGCTGATGAAGGCTGATAGCCAGAAACCGGTCCTTGGATGCTTGATTCCGGTCTGGGAAAGACATGGCTTGGTAGTTCGGACTGGACTGTTCCCATGAGGCACAGGGTCAGAGCTGATTTGCATATAGCCAGTGTCTAACCCAGGGTGGTGTGGAGTGCAAAAAAACGATGGATTTAGGCCCAGATCCTTGTACTGGGGTGAATGTATGACATTGTTCTACATTCTGTCCATCAACTGTGTTTTTTGCAATTTTCACCCCTAGTGGGCTGGGTATGCTCAGACGTGAGTCCCAGGCTCTCCACACCACTGGAGTCAAGCTATCCAGGCTGATGAAGGCTGATAGCCAGAAACCGGTCCTTGGATGCTTGATTCTGGTCTGGGAAAGACATGGCTTGGTAGTTCGGACTGGACTGTTCCCATGAGGCACAGGGTCAGAGCTGATTTGCATATAGCCAGTGTCTAACCCAGGGTGGTGTGGAGTGCAAAAAAACAATGGATTTAGGCCCAGATCCTTGTACTGGGGTGAATGTATGACATTGTTCTACATTCTGTCCATCAACTGTGTTTTTTGCAATTTTCACCCCTAGTGGGCTGGGTATGCTCAGACGTGAGTCCCAGGCTCTCCACACCACTGGAGTCAAGCTATCCAGGCTGATGAAGGCTGATAGCCAGAAACCGGTCCTTGGATGCTTGATTCCGGTCTGGGAAAGACATGGCTTGGTAGTTCGGACTGGACTGTTCCCATGAGGCACAGGGTCAGAGCTGATTTGCATATAGCCAGTGTCTAACCCAGGGTGGTGTGGAGTGCAAAAAAACGATGGATTTAGGCCCAGATCCTTGTACTGGGGTAAATGTATGACATTGTTCTACATTCTGTCCATCAACTCTGTTTTTTGCAATTTTCACCCCTAGTGGGCTGGGTATGCTCCGGCGTGAGTCCCAGGCTCTCCACACCACTGGAGTCAAGCTATCCAGGCTGATGAAGGCTGATAGCCAGAAACCGGTCCTTGGATGCTTGATTCCGGTCTGGGAAAGACATGGCTTGGTAGTTCGGACTGGACTGTTCCCATGAGGCACAGGGTCAGAGCTGATTTGCATATAGCCAGTGTCTAACCCAGGGTGGTGTGGAGTGCAAAAAACCGATGGATTTAGGCCCAGATCCTTGTACTGGGGTGAAGGTATGACATTGTTCTACATTCTGTCCATCAACTGTGTTTTTTGCAATTTTCACCCCTAGTGGGCTGGGTATGCTCAGACGTGAGTCCCAGGCTCTCCACACCACTGGAGTCAAGCTATCCAGGCTGATGAGGGCTGATAGCCAGAAACCGGTCCTTGGATGCTTGATTCCGGTCTGGGAAAGACATGGCTTGGTAGTTCGGACTGGACTGTTCCCATGAGGCACAGGGTCAGAGCTGATTTGCATGTAGCCAGTGTCTAACCCAGGGTGGTGTGGAGTGCAAAAAAACGATGGATTTAGGCCCAGATCCTTGTACTGGGGTGAATGTATGACATTGTTCTACATTCTGTCCATCAACTGTGTTTTTTGCAATTTTCACCCCTAGTGGGCTGGGTATGCTCCGGCGTGAGTCCCAGGCTCTCCACACCACTGGAGTCAAGCTATCCAGGCTGATGAAGGCTGATAGCCAGAAACCGGTCCTTGGATGCTTGATTCCGGTCTGGGAAAGACATGGCTTGGTAGTTCGGACTGGACTGTTCCCATGAGGCACAGGGTCAGAGCTGATTTGCATATAGCCAGTGTCTAACCCAGGGTGGTGTGGAGTGCAAAAAACCGATGGATTTAGGCCCAGATCCTTGTACTGGGGTGAAGGTATGACATTGTTCTACATTCTGTCCATCAACTGTGTTTTTTGCAATTTTCACCCCTAGTGGGCTGGGTATGCTCAGACGTGAGTCCCAGGCTCTCCACACCACTGGAGTCAAGCTATCCAGGCTGATGAAGGCTGATAACCAGAAACCGGTCCTTGGATGCTTGATTCCGGTCTGGGAAAGACATGGCTTGGTAGTTCGGACAGGACTGTTCCCATGAGGCACAGGGTCAGAGCTGATTTGCATATAGCCAGTGTCTAACCCAGGGTGGTGTGGAGTGCAAAAAAACGATGGATTTAGGCCCAGATCCTTGTACTGGGGTGAAGGTATGACATTGTTCTACATTCTGTCCATCAACTGTGTTTTTTGCAATTTTCACCCCTAGTGGGCTGGGTATGCTCAGACGTGAGTCCCAGGCTCTCCACACCACTGGAGTCAAGCTATCCAAGCTGATGAAGGCTGATAACCAGAAACCGGTCCTTGGATGCTTGCTTCCGGTCTGGGAAAGACATGGCTTGGTAGTTCGGACTGGACTGTTCCCATGAGGCACAGGGTCAGAGCTGATTTGCATATAGCCAGTGTCTAACCCAGGGTGGTGTGGAGTGCAAAAAAACGATGGATTTAGGCCCAGATCCTTGTACTGGGGTGAATGTATGACATTGTTCTACATTCTGTCCATCAACTGTGTTTTTTGCAATTTTCACCCCTAGTGGGCTGGGTATGCTCAGACGTGAGTCCCAGGCTCTCCACACCACTGGAGTCAAGCTATCCAGGCTGATGAAGGCTGATAGCCAGAAACCGGTCCTTGGATGCTTGATTCCGGTCTGGGAAAGACATGGCTTGGTAGTTCGGACTGGACTGTTCCCATGAGGCACAGGGTCAGAGCTGATTTGCATATAGCCAGTGTCTAACCCAGGGTGGTGTGGAGTGCCAAAAAACGATGGATTTAGGCCCAGATCCTTGTACTGGGGTGAATGTATGACATTGTTCTACATTCTGTCCATCAACTGTGTTTTTTGCAATTTTCACCCCTAGTGGGCTGGGTATGCTCAGACGTGAGTCCCAGGCTCTCCACACCACTGGAGTCAAGCTATCCAGGCTGATGAAGGCTGATAGCCAGAAACCGGTCCTTGGATGCTTGATTCCGGTCTGGGAAAGACATGGCTTGGTAGTTCGGACTGGACTGTTCCCATGAGGCACAGGGTCAGAGCTGATTTGCATATAGCCAGTGTCTAACCCAGGGTGGTGTGGAGTGCAAAAAAACGATGGATTTAGGCCCAGATCCTTGTACTGAGGTGAATGTATGACATTGTTCTACATTCTGTCCATCAACTCTGTTTTTTGCAATTTTCACCCCTAGTGGGCTGGGTTTGCTCCGGCGTGAGTCCCAGGCTCTCCACACCACTGGAGTCAAGCTATCCAGGCTGATGAAGGCTGATAACCAGAAACCGGTCCTTGGATGCTTGATTCCGGTCTGGGAAAGACATGGCTTGGTAGTTCGGACTGGACTGTTCCCATGAGGCACAGGGTCAGAGCTGATTTGCATATAGCCAGTGTCTAACCCAGGGTGGTGTGGAGTGCAAAAAAACGATGGATTTAGGCCCAGATCCTTGTACTGGGGTGAATGTATGACATTGTTCTACATTCTGTCCATCAACTGTGTTTTTTGCAATTTTCACCCCTAGTGGGCTGGGTATGCTCAGACGTGAGTCCCAGGCTCTCCACACCACTGGAGTCAAGTGATGAAGGCTGATAGCCAGAAACCGGTCCTTGGATGCTTGATTCCGGTCTGGGAAAGACATGGCTTGGTAGTTCGGACTGAACTGTTCCCATGAGGCACAGGGTCAGAGCTGATTTGCATATAGCCAGTGTCTAACCCAGGGTGGTGTGGAGTGCAAAAAAACGATGGATTTAGGCCCAGATCCTTGTACTGGGGTGAATGTATGACATTGTTCTACATTCTGTCCATCAACTGTGTTTTTTGCAATTTTCACCCCTAGTGGGCTGGGTATGCTCAGACGTGAGTCCCAGGCTCTCCACACCACTGGAGTCAAGCTATCCAGGCTGATGAAGGCTGATAGACAGAAACCGGTCCTTGGATGCTTGATTCCGGTCTGGGAAAGACATGGCTTGGTAGTTCGGACTGGACTGTTCCCATGAGGCACAGGGTCAGAGCTGATTTGCATATAGCCAGTGTCTAACCCAGGGTGGTGTGGAGTGCAAAAAAACGATGGATTTAGGCCCAGATCCTTGTACTGGGGTGAATGTATGACATTGTTCTACATTCTGTCCATCAACTGTGTTTTTTGCAATTTTCCCCCCTAGTGGGCTGGGTATGCTCAGACGTGAGTCCCAGGCTCTCCACACCACTGGAGTCAAGCTATCCAGGCTGATGAAGGCTGATAGCCAGAAACCGGTCCTTAGATGCTTGATTCCGGTCTGGGAAAGACATGGCTTGGTAGTTCGGACTGGACTGTTCCCATGAGGCACTGGGTCAGAGCTGATTTGCATATAGCCAGTGTCTAACCCAGGGTGGTGTGGAGTGCAAAAAACGATGGATTTAGGCCCAGATCCTTGTACTGGGGTGAATGTATGACATTGTTCTACATTCTGTCCATCAACTGTGTTTTTTGCAATTTTCACCCCTAGTGGGCTGGGTATGCTCAGACGTGAGTCCCAGGCTCTCCACACCACTGGAGTCAAGCTATCCAGGCTGATGAAGGCTGATAGCCAGAAACCGGTCCTTGGATGCTTGATTCCGGTCTGGGAAAGACATGGCTTGGTAGTTCGGACTGGACTGTTCCCATGAGGCACAAGGTCAGAGCTGATTTGCATATAGCCAGTGTCTAACCCAGGGTGGTGTGGAGTGCAAAAAAACGATGGATTTAGGCCCAGATCCTTGTACTGGGGTGAATGTATGACATTGTTCTACATTCTGTCCATCAACTGTGTTTTTTGCAATTTTCACCCCTAGTGGGCTGGGTATGCTCAGACGTGAGTCCCAGGCTCTCCACACCACTGGAGTCAAGCTATCCAGGCTGATGAGGGCTGATAGCCAGAAACCGGTCCTTGGATGCTTGATTCCGGTCTGGGAAAGACATGGCTTGGTAGTTCGGACTGGACTGTTCCCATGAGGCACAGGGTCAGAGCTGATTTGCATATAGCCAGTGTCTAACCCAGGGTGGTGTGGAGTGCAAAAAAACGATGGATTTAGGCCCAGATCCTTGTACTGGGGTGAATGCATGACATTGTTCTACATTCTGTCCATCAACTGTGTTTTTTGCAATTTTCACCCCTAGTGGGCTGGGTATGCTCCGGCGTGAGTCCCAGGCTCTCCACACCACTGGAGTCAAGCTATCCAGGCTGATGAAGGCTGATAGCCAGAAACCGGTCCTTGGATGCTTGATTCCGGTCTGGGAAAGACATGGCTTGGTAGTTCGGACTGGACTGTTCCCATGAGGCACAGGGTCAGAGCTGATTTGCATATAGCCAGTGTCTAACCCAGGGTGGTGTGGAGTGCAAAAAACCGATGGATTTAGGCCCAGATCCTTGTACTGGGGTGAAGGTATGACATTGTTCTACATTCTGTCCATCAACTGTGTTTTTTGCAATTTTCACCCCTAGTGGGCTGGGTATGCTCAGACGTGAGTCCCAGGCTCTCCACACCACTGGAGTCAAGCTATCCAGGCTGATGAAGGCTGATAGCCAGAAATCGGTCCTTGGATGCTTGATTCCGGTCTGGGAAAGACATGGCTTGGTAGTTCGGACTGGACTGTTCCCATGAGGCACAGGGTCAGAGCTGATTTGCATATAGCCAGTGTCTAACCCAGGGTGGTGTGGAGTGCAAAAAAACGATGGATTTAGGCCCAGATCCTTGTACTGGGGTGAATGTATGACATTGTTCTACATTCTGTCCATCAACTGTGTTTTTTGCAATTTTCACCCCTAGTGGGCTGGGTATGCTCAGACGTGAGTCCCAGGCTCTCCACACCACTGGAGTCAAGCTATCCAGGCTGATGAAGGCTGATAGCCAGAAACCGGTCCTTGGATGCTTGATTCCGGTCTGGGAAAGACATGGCTTGGTAGTTCGGACTGGACTGTTCCCATGAGGCACAAGGTCAGAGCTGATTTGCATATAGCCAGTGTCTAACCCAGGGTGGTGTGGAGTGCAAAAAAACGATGGATTTAGGCCCAGATCCTTGTACTGGGGTGAATGTATGACATTGTTCTACATTCTGTCCATCAACTGTGTTTTTTGCAATTTTCACCCCTAGTGGGCTGGGTATGCTCAGACGTGAGTCCCAGGCTCTCCACACCACTGGAGTCAAGCTATCCAGGCTGATGAAGGCTGATAGCCAGAAACCGGTCCTTGGATGCTTGATTCCGGTCTGGGAAAGACATGGCTTGGTAGTTCGGACTGGACTGTTCCCATGAGGCACAGGGTCAGAGCTGATTTGCATATAGCCAGTGTCTAACCCAGGGTGGTGTGGAGTGCAAAAAAACGATGGATTTAGGCCCAGATCCTTGTACTGGGGTGAATGTATGACATTGTTCTACATTCTGTCCATCAACTGTGTTTTTTGCAATTTTCACCCCTAGTGGGCTGGGTATGCTCAGACGTGAGTCCCAGGCTCTCCACACCACTGGAGTCAAGCTATCCAGGCTGATGAAGGCTGATAGCCAGAAACCGGTCCTTGGATGCTTGATTCCGGTCTGGGAAAGACATGGCTTGGTAGTTCGGACTGGACTGTTCCCATGAGGCACAGGGTCAGAGCTGATTTGCATATAGCCAGTGTCTAACCCAGGGTGGTGTGGAGTGCAAAAAAACGATGGATTTAGGCCCAGATCCTTGTACTGGGGTGAATGTATGACATTGTTCTACATTCTGTCCATCAACTGTGTTTTTTGCAATTTTCATCCCTAGTGGGCTGGGTATGCTCAGACGTGAGTGCCAGGCTCTCCACACCACTGGAGTCAAGCTATCCAGGCTGATGAAGGCTGATAGCCAGAAACCGGTCCTTGGATGCTTGATTCCGGTCTGGGAAAGACATGGCTTGGTAGTTCGGACTGGACTGTTCCCATGAGGCACAGGGTCAGAGCTGATTTGCATATAGCCAGTGTCTAACCCAGGGTGGTGTGGAGTGCAAAAAAACAAACGATGGATTTAGGCCCAGATCCTTGTACTGGGGTGAATGTATGACATTGTTCTACATTCTGTCCATCAACTGTGTTTTTTGCAATTTTCAACCCTAGTGGGCTGGGTATGCTCAGACGTGAGTCCCAGGCTCTCCACACCACTGGAGTCAAGCTATCCAGGCTGATGAAGGCTGATAGCCAGAAACCGGTCCTTGGATGCTTGATTCCGGTCTGGGAAAGACATGGCATGGTAGTTCGGACTGGACTGTTCCCATGAGGCACAGGGTCAGAGCTGATTTGCATATAGCCAGTGTCTAACCCAGGGTGGTGTGGAGTGCAAAAAAACGATGGATTTAGGCCCAGATCCTTGTACTGTTGTGAATGTATGACATTGTTCTACATTCTGTCCATCAACTGTGTTTTTTGCAATTTTCACCCCTAGTGGGCTGGGTATGCTCAGACGTGAGTCCCAGGCTCTCCACACCACTGGAGTCAAGCTATCCAGGCTGATGAAGGCTGATAGCCAGAAACTGGTCCTTGGATGCTTGATTCCGGTCTGGGAAAGACATGGCTTGGTAGTTCGGACTGGACTGTTCCCATGAGGCACAGGGTCAGAGCTGATTTGCATATAGCCAGTGTCTAACCCAGGGTGGTGTGGAGTGCATAAAAACGATGGATTTAGGCCCAGATCCTTGTACTGGGGTGAATGTATGACATTGTTCTACATTCTGTCCATCAACTGTGTTTTTTGCAATTTTCACCCCTAGTGGGCTGGGTATGCTCAGACGTGAGTCCCAGGCTCTCCACACCACTGGAGTCAAGCTATCCAGGCTGATGAAGGCTGATAGCCAGAAACCGGTCCTTGGATGCTTGATTCCGGTCTGGGAAAGACATGGCTTGGTAGTTCGGGCTGGACTGTTCCCATGAGGCACAGGGTCAGAGCTGATTTGCATATAGCCAGTGTCTAACCCAGGGTGGTGTGGAGTGCAAAAAACGATGGATTTAGGCCCAGATCCTTGTACTGGGGTGAATGTATGACATTGTTCTACATTCTGTCCATCAACTGTGTTTTTTGCAATTTTCACCCCTAGTGGGCTGGGTATGCTCAGACGTGAGTCCCAGGCTCTCCACACCACTGGAGTCAAGCTATCCAGGCTGATGAAGGCTGATAGCCAGAAACCGGTCCTTGGATGCTTGATTCCGGTCTGGGAAAGACATGGCTTGGTAGTTCGGACTGGACTGTTCCCATGAGGCACAAGGTCAGAGCTGATTTGCATATAGCCAGTGTCTAACCCAGGGTGGTGTGGAGTGCAAAAAAACGATGGATTTAGGCCCAGATCCTTGTACTGGGGTGAATGTATGACATTGTTCTACATTCTGTCCATCAACTGTGTTTTTTGCAATTTTCACCCCTAGTGGGCTGGGTATGCTCAGACGTGAGTCCCAGGCTCTCCACACCACTGGAGTCAAGCTATCCAGGCTGATGAGGGCTGATAGCCAGAAACCGGTCCTTGGATGCTTGATTCCGGTCTGGGAAAGACATGGCTTGGTAGTTCGGACTGGACTGTTCCCATGAGGCACAGGGTCAGAGCTGATTTGCATATAGCCAGTGTCTAACCCAGGGTGGTGTGGAGTGCAAAAAAACGATGGATTTAGGCCCAGATCCTTGTACTGGGGTGAATGCATGACATTGTTCTACATTCTGTCCATCAACTGTGTTTTTTGCAATTTTCACCCCTAGTGGGCTGGGTATGCTCCGGCGTGAGTCCCAGGCTCTCCACACCACTGGAGTCAAGCTATCCAGGCTGATGAAGGCTGATAGCCAGAAACCGGTCCTTGGATGCTTGATTCCGGTCTGGGAAAGACATGGCTTGGTAGTTCGGACTGGACTGTTCCCATGAGGCACAGGGTCAGAGCTGATTTGCATATAGCCAGTGTCTAACCCAGGGTGGTGTGGAGTGCAAAAAACCGATGGATTTAGGCCCAGATCCTTGTACTGGGGTGAAGGTATGACATTGTTCTACATTCTGTCCATCAACTGTGTTTTTGCAATTTTCACCCCTAGTGGGCTGGGTATGCTCAGACGTGAGTCCCAGGCTCTCCACACCACTGGAGTCAAGCTATCCAGGCTGATGAAGGCTGATAACCAGAAACCGGTCCTTGGATGCTTGATTCCGGTCTGGGAAAGACATGGCTTGGTAGTTCGGACAGGACTGTTCCCATGAGGCACAGGGTCAGAGCTGATTTGCATATAGCCAGTGTCTAACCCAGGGTGGTGTGGAGTGCAAAAAAACGATGGATTTAGGCCCAGATCCTTGTACTGGGGTGAATGTATGACATTGTTCTACATTCTGTCCATCAACTGTGTTTTTTGCAATTTTCACCCCTAGTGGGCTGGGTATGCTCAGACGTGAGTCCCAGGCTCTCCACACCACTGGAGTCAAGCTATCCAGGCTGATGAAGGCTGATAGCCAGAAATCGGTCCTTGGATGCTTGATTCCGGTCTGGGAAAGACATGGCTTGGTAGTTCGGACTGGACTGTTCCCATGAGGCACAGGGTCAGAGCTGATTTGCATATAGCCAGTGTCTAACCCAGGGTGGTGTGGAGTGCAAAAAAACGATGGATTTAGGCCCAGATCCTTGTACTGGGGTGAATGTATGACATTGTTCTACATTCTGTCCATCAACTGTGTTTTTTGCAATTTTCACCCCTAGTGGGCTGGGTATGCTCAGACGTGAGTCCCAGGCTCTCCACACCACTGGAGTCAAGCTATCCAGGCTGATGAAGGCTGATAGCCAGAAACCGGTCCTTGGATGCTTGATTCCGGTCTGGGAAAGACATGGCTTGGTAGTTCGGACTGGACTGTTCCCATGAGGCACAAGGTCAGAGCTGATTTGCATATAGCCAGTGTCTAACCCAGGGTGGTGTGGAGTGCAAAAAAACGATGGATTTAGGCCCAGATCCTTGTACTGGGGTGAATGTATGACATTGTTCTACATTCTGTCCATCAACTGTGTTTTTTGCAATTTTCACCCCTAGTGGGCTGGGTATGCTCAGACGTGAGTCCCAGGCTCTCCACACCACTGGAGTCAAGCTATCCAGGCTGATGAAGGCTGATAGCCAGAAACCGGTCCTTGGATGCTTGATTCCGGTCTGGGAAAGACATGGCTTGGTAGTTCGGACTGGACTGTTCCCATGAGGCACAGGGTCAGAGCTGATTTGCATATAGCCAGTGTCTAACCCAGGGTGGTGTGGAGTGCAAAAAAACGATGGATTTAGGCCCAGATCCTTGTACTGGGGTGAATGTATGACATTGTTCTACATTCTGTCCATCAACTGTGTTTTTTGCAATTTTCACCCCTAGTGGGCTGGGTATGCTCAGACGTGAGTCCCAGGCTCTCCACACCACTGGAGTCAAGCTATCCAGGCTGATGAAGGCTGATAGCCAGAAACCGGTCCTTGGATGCTTGATTCCGGTCTGGGAAAGACATGGCTTGGTAGTTCGGACTGGACTGTTCCCATGAGGCACAGGGTCAGAGCTGATTTGCATATAGCCAGTGTCTAACCCAGGGTGGTGTGGAGTGCAAAAAAACGATGGATTTAGGCCCAGATCCTTGTACTGGGGTGAATGTATGACATTGTTCTACATTCTGTCCATCAACTGTGTTTTTTGCAATTTTCATCCCTAGTGGGCTGGGTATGCTCAGACGTGAGTGCCAGGCTCTCCACACCACTGGAGTCAAGCTATCCAGGCTGATGAAGGCTGATAGCCAGAAACCGGTCCTTGGATGCTTGATTCCGGTCTGGGAAAGACATGGCTTGGTAGTTCGGACTGGACTGTTCCCATGAGGCACAGGGTCAGAGCTGATTTGCATATAGCCAGTGTCTAACCCAGGGTGGTGTGGAGTGCAAAAAAACAAACGATGGATTTAGGCCCAGATCCTTGTACTGGGGTGAATGTATGACATTGTTCTACATTCTGTCCATCAACTGTGTTTTTTGCAATTTTCAACCCTAGTGGGCTGGGTATGCTCAGACGTGAGTCCCAGGCTCTCCACACCACTGGAGTCAAGCTATCCAGGCTGATGAAGGCTGATAGCCAGAAACCGGTCCTTGGATGCTTGATTCCGGTCTGGGAAAGACATGGCATGGTAGTTCGGACTGGACTGTTCCCATGAGGCACAGGGTCAGAGCTGATTTGCATATAGCCAGTGTCTAACCCAGGGTGGTGTGGAGTGCAAAAAAACGATGGATTTAGGCCCAGATCCTTGTACTGTTGTGAATGTATGACATTGTTCTACATTCTGTCCATCAACTGTGTTTTTTGCAATTTTCACCCCTAGTGGGCTGGGTATGCTCAGACGTGAGTCCCAGGCTCTCCACACCACTGGAGTCAAGCTATCCAGGCTGATGAAGGCTGATAGCCAGAAACTGGTCCTTGGATGCTTGATTCCGGTCTGGGAAAGACATGGCTTGGTAGTTCGGACTGGACTGTTCCCATGAGGCACAGGGTCAGAGCTGATTTGCATATAGCCAGTGTCTAACCCAGGGTGGTGTGGAGTGCATAAAAACGATGGATTTAGGCCCAGATCCTTGTACTGGGGTGAATGTATGACATTGTTCTACATTCTGTCCATCAACTGTGTTTTTTGCAATTTTCACCCCTAGTGGGCTGGGTATGCTCAGACGTGAGTCCCAGGCTCTCCACACCACTGGAGTCAAGCTATCCAGGCTGATGAAGGCTGATAGCCAGAAACCGGTCCTTGGATGCTTGATTCCGGTCTGGGAAAGACATGGCTTGGTAGTTCGGACTGGACTGTTCCCATGAGGCACAGGGTCAGAGCTGATTTGCATATAGCCAGTGTCTAACCCAGGGTGGTGTGGAGTGCAAAAAAACGATGGATTTAGGCCCAGATCCTTGTACTGGGGTGAATGTATGACATTGTTCTACATTCTGTCCATCAACTGTGTTTTTTGCAATTTTCACCCCTTGTGGGCTGGGTATGCTAAGACGTGAGTCCCAGGCTCTCCACACCACTGGAGTCAAGCTATCCAGGCTGATGAAGGCTGATAGCCAGAAACCGGTCCTTGGATGCTTGATTCCGGTCTGGGAAAGACATGGCTTGGTAGTTCGGACTGGACTGTTCCCATGAGGCACAGGGTCAGAGCGAATTTGCATATAGCCAGTGTCTAACCCAGGGTGGTGTGGAGTGCAAAAAAACGATGGATTTAGGCCCAGATCCTTGTACTGGGGTGAATGTATGACATTGTTTTACATTCTGTCCATCAACTGTGTTTTTTGCAATTTTCACCCCTAGTGGGCTGGGTATGCTCAGACGTGAGTCCCAGGCTCTCCACACCACTGGAGTCAAGCTATCCAGGCTGATGAAGGCTGATAGCCAGAAACCGGTCCTTGGATGCTTGATTCCGGTCTGGGAAAGACATGGCTTGGTAGTTCGGACTGGACTGTTCCCATGAGGCACAGGGTCAGAGCTGATTTGCATATAGCCAGTGTCTAACCCAGGGTGCTGTGGAGTGCAAAAAAACGATGGATTTAGGCCCAGATCCTTGTACTGGGGTGAATGTATGACATTGTTCTACATTCTGTCCATCAACTGTGTTTTTTGCAATGTTCACCCCTAGTGGGCTGGGTATGCTCAGACGTGAGTCCCAGGCTCTCCACACCACTGGAGTGAAGCTATCCAGGCTGATGAAGGCTGATAGCCAGAAACCGGTCCTTGGATGCTTGATTCCGGTCTGGGAAAGACATGGCTTGGTAGTTCGGACTGGACTGTTCCCATGAGGCACAGGGTCAGAGCTGATTTGCATATAGCCAGTGTCTAACCCAGGGTGGTGTGGAGTGCAAAAAAAACGATGGATTTAGGCCCAGATCCTTGTACTGGGGTGAATGTATGACATTGTTCTACATTCTGTCCATCAACTGTGTTTTTTGCTGTTTGGGTCATAGCAGGGTCATAGAATAGTTGCAAATAGGCAACTGAACTCTGGAGGGGCCCCTCAGGAAGCACTAGAGTGAATGGTTACTAATGTTAAGTTTGAACTTTTGCACCTGGTGATTGCTTTCAGTTTAGCAAAAATCGTTTTTCTGCAATTTCACGCGATTCGCGGGGCGCAAATCCGTGAGAGATCGATTTCGGAAGCCGCGAATGCGTGCGAATACATTATTTATTTTTTTGCGGCGTGTATGTTCGCGTGATTTTTTGCATGTTCGCAAGGCGCTTGTAGTGATACGTTTGCGAACTTACCCACGCGGTCGTACACGGGCGCGGCCATCTTGTTTGCGTGACGTAATTCCGTTTCCGGCCTCTATGTGTAATCTCGCAAAGTGTGCTGCTCGCTAGTACAATTTCGCGCGTGATCGCGAGGAAAATCTCGCACGAACTTACCCACGCGGTCGTGAATGGGCGCGGCCATCTTGTTTCTCATTCATTGCTATGGTTCTGGGCATGCTTTCTGTATCCTCTCTGAATCTCTGCCATCCTTTGCTTGTTTGAAGTTTATTTGATCTATTTTACTTATTATCTATCCCTCTATTTTTCTAGCTCTATATTTTTGTGTTTTCTGCTACTTTTAGTTAATTTTAAACTACTTTTTTAAACTCTTTTCTTTTCTTCTTCACTATTCTATTTCTTCTTTATCATTTAACTTTATTTCTGCCCAGACCATGGTAAAGGGAGCCGGGAAGCACCCGTGCGGGCGTTTGAGGGGGGAGCAAGTGGTGCCACGGGAGATCTTTAGCGCGGAGGAGGTGGGCGCACTAATCTTCTACGTCCAGCGCCGCCTCCCCAAGACCATCCTGGGAGGCGGCAAGATCGCAACCGGCTATGGCATCCGGGAGCGCCGAAAGCGGTGGGAGAAGGTGTGCCGGGCCATGTTTAAGCTCTCTGGGGTCCGGCGCACCTATAACCAGGCCACCCACCGCTGGACGGATGTCATGGACCGGGAACAGGACTTGCTGGACGCGCTCGGCGTAGAGGTCCCCGGGCTTGGTGAGTGGTAGTAGCTATTCATCACTACTCTGTTTTATCCGGCTCTGTTATTTGCAAATCTTTGTTCTTTACCAAGAGCAATAATGCTGCCGATTACATTGTAGGTAAATTATATTTCAAAATCTTCTATGCATTTCAGGTGCACTGCTCTCCTTCTCAGTAGCCTTGCTTGCTACTATGCTTATTTGTTTTGTATTTTGTGTTCATTTCATTGGCCTAAGAAATTATGTATGAGTGTAGTGTAAAGATAAGAACTGCGTAATGCTAGACACTAAGGGTCATATTTTCAATTACCGGCGCATCACTGCAAAGTAGCAGGGATGCGGCAGTAATTGTGCGCCATGCCACCACCACCCATTGGCCCAAAACGTCACAGAAGCTTAACGCATCTGTGCCGTAAAGGCGGCGCATTGCTGGAGTTGCGTGCCAACGATGGCGCAGCTCCAGCAATGCTCTGGGGTGCCCTATCTCCCCAATGCTGCATCAAGCCGTACGTCGGCTTCAAGCAGGCGCAGGGTTTGAGTCCCGCATCATTGTCCTAAAAGTGACTGGTTGACATCTTGTAGATTTCCCTCAGCCACTTTTAGGATTCGTTCCTGCGCAGGAACGCCCTCCCTTGCGCCGGAACGCCCCCTGATGGCGCAGGGCTTTACAACGTGATGCATCTCCCATATGCGTTTTTTTTTAATATATACGCCGCACCATGGCGACTCTTTTGTTCTGCCGCTGCGTCACAAAAGTCACGCAACAATGGAGGAAAATGAGCCGCAAGGGACTTCTAAATCAGCCCCAACAGACTGAAGTCCAGTCCTTCCTTTAGACACATGGCTATAAGAAGAAATAGTGGTGGTGGTCGGTGGTGGTCGGTGGATTGATAGTTTGAGTATTCACTGATCTGCAAGCAGGATGGACTTTGTCTGTCACTTCGCGTGCTGCGGACTGCTGCCTGCCAGGCCTAGGCAAACCTTTTTAGTAGTCTGTTTATTGAGTTACATAGGAACTTTCAAAGTCAACGGTCCGCAAATCAGGCAATACGAATAACGTAGTATACCACATGAGATAGGTCAATATATCCCGTGGAATAGTTGTCTATCTATTTGCTATTTCTCCAAAATATTTTGTTATTGTTCTTTTGAAATGTTTGGTTTGGTTGACAAATCTCATCCATGTTTTCTGGTCTTTCTTTCTTTCATGTTGTACATCAGCTCCCCCCAAGGGCAAGAGGACACAGGAGGAGGAGGAGGAGGGTGCTGTTCAGGAGGATGCAGGCCAGGATCGGGCAGGCGAGGGCTCCTTTGCTGGCCCCAGTAAGTTTTAATTTTAATATAGAGTACCTATTTTTTCCTAGCGTTCCTCATTCGATTTTTTCTAAATCGTCTTTGATCTTCTTGTAGACTGGATCTAAATTCTATATTACCAGATTATTCTTATTAGTCTGTCTGTGTAGCTAACTAAGATTGCACATTTGGCAATTCCATTGGACTCCCATTCTAGACAGCAATAGCTCTATGCACTGAGTGCAGTCCTCTGGGATTGTCCATAATGTCTTTTCAAGTCTTCTAAATGTTTATGCTTTGCCAATTGCCAACAATAAAAAGGTGAATGACCACCAAGAAAGAATAAGATACTACTTTACTTTTGGTTTGGATAGGAGGACAATCCATTCTACTACTGTTGCAGGGACAAATCTGCACAAACCGAACTATGAACACTAAATAGTGCATTGTTTATCAATTATAATAGGCGCAGGTAGACTTTCTTTCCACATACCTCAGTGATATCAGACTTTGAAGAACCCCCAATCTCCCTACTGACTAGATAGTGTGGCAGAGTCATTTAGCTCCCTAAGTCACCGATGATTGATCCCCAATGATCATTAGATTATCCTACGCAGGACAAGAGTACGGAGTCACAGTCAAGAAGTGTCAGAGGCACTCATGCTTGCAAAAATTCCAAAACCTTTAGCTCATCCACTCTAGTCTGGAGGACCAAAAACCACAGAGTCTATTTAAGTTTAAAAGCTTTATTAAAACTAAACACATTTATTAAAATCAACTTTGTCATAAAAGTAAACGTTTAACTGAAAATGGAAAAGTGCTTAGTGCTAACGATTAATTGGACACATTTCTTGTGGTCGAGCTGAGCTCTCACCTGGTTTGAACTTGAGCTTGACCCTGAGCGTGTTCTTAGAAGTCAAGCTTCTGTTAGGAGAAAAAGTGTTGTGTGTTAAAAATAAAAAGCAAGCATTCATCAGTTGTGCCAAAAAGTGCAGGAAGACAACAGCCTTCCCTGGAAAAAGGGACATTCTTACTGTAGAGTATACAGTTACAAATTATTACATTGTATTTCGTTTTTTTTTTATTTCTTCATTCCTCCTAGACCAAATATTATATAGTAGTGAGTGGTGTATTCTAACATTCTTAAATGTACTTTGTAGGTGGAACATCTGGTGGCGGGGCCAGCGCGGAGGTGGTGGATGAGGAGGACAACACTTCTGGGGAGGAGGCGGTGCGAGTGCCGGACGACACCAATGTGCCTGTGAGGGTTCACACGGTGGTGGCGGGCAGAGGTAAGCTATATATTCCTTACTTATTGAGATTGAAGACTGCATAGTGTGCTTTCTGCACGGGTGTATTATAAATCAACCAGGTAGTAGCCTCCTCTAAATGTACTTCGACTTAGCTGTGAAGTTTTTGGCGAGAAGAATCCCAATAAGATCTGAGATGAACTTGATGGATGGGATGAACGAAAAGTGAAAGAAGGGTGTAAGTAAGTGTGGAAGGACGAGAAATTTTATGATGGCTGGCAAAGAAGAATGATATGTGTTTGCTTGGTCCCCCGTGGTGGCTGGGAAGGAAAGAATATGGTATAGTGCATGGCTGGGTCAATGATGAAGCAAGGATGGGTGGAAGGACAACAGCCTGGGTGGGTGAAACAGAAACTGTATGTGTACATATACTTTGAATGGATGGATGCCTGGAGCATGGTAATATCTGACTCTTAGATAGCACATGTGTATCTAGAGAGAGTAGATGGTCGCTGTATGAACTAATTGTTACCTTGAAGAGCATGTAACACCGCACCCGCACGTCCGTTCCAGTGTAGGGAAGGCAAGGAAAAGAAATTGTAAATTTGACCAATACTACCATGAATAGTAGCAGTAGTTTGTATTGCAACTGCAAGCACAGCATATATCCGGTTATTACGGTGGACACTCCGTACCTCTCTTAATAACTTTAGTTTAGTAGTAGTAGTAGTACGTCATTCATGTGTGGGTGTATCACTGTTCACTCAATAATAAGCAAAGCACCTAAAGTCATCCCATATGTCATCAAATACATCCCATGTGAAGTGATAGATAATCTAATTATTTAGCTTCTTCATTTTCCTTTTCTAGTACTCATTTGCACTGTAGGGTGAAAGGTAAATTAATTAAGCAGTAGCCCTTGTAACAGAGTATTCTCAGTGCCACCCGTAATAGAAAAGTAATAGCTTCACCACCTGCATGTACTGGACCGGTACAGTAACGCAAGTCTGTCTTACTCATCATGGTGTGCGTCTGCTTTTCTCGGGTGCAAGTTCACTGCGCTGCCATTCTGCCGGCTTGCATAAGATAATGTACCAATTTTCCTAAACAAGAGAGAAGAAGAAGAATAAGACTGGTGTACTGTCATAGTCGACTGTAATGGAAGTCCATAGTGGTCGTAGAATTTGTTAATTAAACTACCACTAATGTTAGAGCAAGGATGCAGAAGTGGGAGGTTAGATAGATACTGTCCTCAATAGTTATGTACTGTGCTTTCAATTTGCTACTTGTACTGTGACACAACTTTCGGCTCAATCACTTTGTGTTATTAATGTGAAGGAGCATTGGTTACAGACTATGTCTTTCTTTCTTCATATAGTTGCTCCTTCCAAATCGACATCACGGAGGGAGCAGGCTCGAATGGCCCGGCAACGGAGGCTGGATGCCACTGTCGCCGAATATCGGCGGCTGGTGGCCCTGGAGGAGGAGGAGGACACGCAGTCGACCGGTGCAACCACAACATCCTCGACTGGGACAGCTGCATCCTCCTCCGTGACCCCACGGGCTGCCAGCCAGCGCAGTGCTCCAGCGGTACGGAGCCGGGCTAACAAAGCCAACCGCCACCGCCAAGCAGCAAAAAGACCAGCTGCCCCCCACAGGAGCTGCAAGGCACGCCAGCGCCGCCTAGGAGTCCGAATGTCCTACCTGGAGCAGGAGGTCCTTAGGTACAAGAACTTGGTGGAGGGCCTCCGTTTCGAACTTGCCACCCTCCGCAAGGAGTATGATGCCCTGGCCGCAAAATTCACCAGCACCCTCCAGTAGTGGAGTGTCCCTTGCCCTTTTTTAGAGACTTTTGGGGGGTGGGATTTGGGAGTTGGGTTCTTTTTGGGACTTTTCAAAGACAATCGTTGGGGTTAGGGAGGGTCTTGAGGGAGATTATTTTGTTAGGGCTACATAAATATACTTTTTTGAACTTTATCTGACCATACCTGTTTTTTACTGCTTTTCAGTCTGGTGGGTGGGGGTGTAACAGTAAGTTTGTTTTCCTGAAGAGTCCTAGGACTTTAGTAGTACTACCGTCAATCTTTCGTCTAGTCCTAATACTCCATTATACTACCTCCCACCAAACGCTTATCTTTCCTGTAATTTGTGTTAGAAATTAGGGCTAGACCCAGGGCTGGCTCCACGTGAAATGGGGATTAAGGTTGGCAATCCTGGGCGGATGAAATTTCCTCATTGCGGTGGTACTAGTGGTGTGACACAGTGGCAGTTGCATGCCTATGGGAAAAAAGAAAACGAAATCTGGTTTGTCCTTACTGTAGCATTACAACGGTTACGGTACGATCAAGAATATAGCAGGTGACAGTAAACTAGAACAGTGCCACAATGTAGCCTAACAAATGGTAAAGTATTGCAAGTATAACTAGTACTTGCGTTGAATTTAGTTGACATTGGCTCCTACTACTACAAGAAATAGTACTGAAGCTGAGTAAGTCTAGAAGATATCCTCGTATTCCTTCACCAGCCTGTTACTATGACCTTATCCTCCCCAGCAAGTGTGTGGAATTATTGATGTCATTTAGTCAGACATCAAGCAAAACCACACAGCCCGGGGGAAGAGGGTTAGGGTTTGGAAAATGGATGGGAATGGGGGTTTCTTTTTGGGTAGGTTTTGTTGAGAGAAGAAAAAAAAAGCACAGCATGGACAAACAATAATTGAAGATAAAGAAATCTTTGGGTACAAACTAAAGCTAACCACATGCAGTCACACTCATAGAAGAAAACAATGGATACTGTATCTGTATTCTGTATGTTGTTGGAGTTGTCCTGTTGAATTTGGTAAGTAAGTTGCATGCAGCAAACAATTCCTCTTATTAGCGGCACTCCTCCATTCCAGCTGACGCTTCATCCATCAATGTTGGTGACCACTGACAGAAGACACCCTGTCCACTGCCTGCCTGGCGGATGTCGACTGAAACCCGGCCTGTAATTATTGAACGGAAAACAGGAAGTGCTATTACAATACCACTGATAAATAAATATAAGGTATGTAAGCTGTGTGGTGCAAAAAGTCACACTTTGATTTCCCTAATAGACAGTACAATATTTTTGAAATTGCGTACTCTGTCTGAGTCACCTTTTTAAGGATAAATAAGTATGGCCAAAATATTATAGCGGATCTTTCCCCTCAAGGTAGGTGTACTGTAAACTGTGTTTTAGAACAAAATTTGACCTTCCCAGCAATGCTCCCACCAAGACCCTTACTAAAGCCAGTCGCAAATGTAGAAGACCCCCAATCAGATCTCAAAAAACGAGGCCTAGCAGAAAAATGGTGACAAAACGTACTTTAAAAGTAAAAGTAGGCCCAAATACACCCTTACCCTCCGTGGATTGTATTCAAACCACTTGCAAGCAAGCAAAAGTATCCATAGCCAGCAACGCTCCAAGAGTGCTCTAAAACCCCAGAACTGAGTTGCAATAGAACACCCCGAAACACATGCAATCCTGCTGCTAGGGCTAACCCTAACGAACCCTAAGTTACAAAAAGTGGCAAAAGGTTTTGCCTTATGGATTTTGTCCAAAACACTTCTATCCGGTATTAGACCTTCCCAGGAATGCCCCAAGACCCGCCAACCAACCCGCAAAAAAGCACGCGACAACACCCCCAAACAGCAAAAAAGCAAAATCTCATACTTACAATATCTCTCGGCCTTCAGTCCAAACGCGCTGTGCAGCTAGGTCTCATCATCATAACTCCTGTTTTACACCACGGATTTCCTGAAAAGCAAATGCAATCAAGATTAGAC
Organism: Lissotriton helveticus; assembly: GCF_964261635.1. NCBI lineage: Eukaryota > Metazoa > Chordata > Amphibia > Caudata > Salamandridae > Lissotriton > Lissotriton helveticus. The sequence continues at coordinate 1,922,073,156 of NC_136065.1, forward strand.
TGTCGCAGCAGTGCTTCGACAGAGACCCCGCAACCCACCCACAAACACCAGGAAGCCCCCCAAAACGCTACATTGAGCAAGATGTCAGAAGAAATAGCAAAAAAAAGGCTTTTCCTTATGGATTTTGTCCAAAACACTTCTATCCGGTATTAGACCTTCCCAGGAATGCCCCAAGACCCGCCAACCCACCCGCAAAAAAGCATGCGACCACACCCCCAAACAGCAAAAAAGCAAAATCCCATACTTACACTATCTCTCGGCCTTCGGTCCAAACGCGCTGTGCAGCTAGGTCATCATCATAACTCCTGTTTTCCACCACGGATTTCCTGAAAAGCAAATGCAATCAAGATTAGACTGTCGCAGCAGTGCTCCCAGACCCCAAAACTCACCCACAAAATACCCGGAACCCCGCCAAAGAGCACCTCAAAGGCAAGCAAGTCAGCAAAAACGGCAAGAAATTTCCGCCTCATATTTGGTCCAAAACACTTTTATCCGTTATTAGAGCTTCACAGCAATGGGCCCAGAGCCGTCAACTCACCCGCAAAGAAGTAGAACACCCCCACAAGTGCTGAGTCTTTCTTCATTGGGCGTAATCCAGCCCTCTGCTTTGAGGGAAATCGGAGTCTGGAGGAGGAGGATAGAGGAGCATGTTCTTCAGAACTTGTGAACCTGAGGAATGTAGACTGCGACACCTTCAAATCAATAAGCAAACAAGTGAAGACAGTTCTGCTGATGGGCTTGTTTTTGGGATTAGGTGATTAAAGTTTGAATTAAATTAACTGTGCAAAACAAAGAAAAACAGACACACAGGAATAAAAGTGAATAAGGACGAAAAAGAAAGTTATTGATTCATTGTCTCATTTTCAGGGCTCGGTGTCAGGGAATAAGAAGAAGATTTCGTCATCATACTCTGCGAATTCAGGCAGGATGAGGTCAGTGTCACCGAACAGAGAACAAATCCCCTCATCTACGTTGCCGTCCTCCTCGTCTTCATGCGGCGTGCTTTCTCGTACTTTGTAATCTGGTGGTATGAGGTGCTGATTCATCTTGATCATTGTCAGCCGCTCCACATTTTTGGGCGAGAGGCGGCTCCGTTTGGGAGTTACAATGCCACCAGCAGCACTGAAAACACGTTCAGAAGACACCCTTGCGAGTGGGCAAGACAAATAGTTTATAGCCAGGTTGGAGAGCTGTGGCCACAATTGTTTTTTCCCATGCCAATACTGCAATGGCTCATCATTAAGAAAGTGGATTTTTTTGACTGGGGATGGCCTGCTGATGCTGATGCTGATATACTGCCTTCTCCTTCAATATCCTGCCGTTCTTTTTCAAACCTCTTGGCTGACCAGGCTAGCCAATGTTTGTAGTTTTGAACATCTTCATCAGCAAAAGGAAAGAATGCTTGGCCTGCCAGCGCCTTTTTGTAGCGTGGATCCAGAATAGTAGCACAAATGTAATGCTGTTCTGACTTGATCTTTTTAAGATGTTTATCACCACGTAGGCGCTCTAATAATTTCTCCGACAAAATAAAAGGGTCTTTTTTTTTTTTCATCTTTTTCAAACTCAGAAGACAATGCCTTCAGTTGGTGCTCCAGCATGCACAACAATGGGATAGCTTTTCCCAAATTACAGTCCTCCTGGCTGACTGCACGCGTGAAGAACTCAAAAGGACGAAGCATGTCTGTCAGGCTTTTAACTATGTCCCATTGCGCCGCACCCATCCGCAGGTCCTTCTGAGCTGTACCCTCTGTTAAGAAATAGTGATCGAGTACCGTATACTGCTCATACAGACGCTCAAGCATGTAGAAGGTTGAGTTCCAACGTGTTGCCACCTCCTGGATGAGTGCTTTCACTGGCATTCGACGTTGAAGTAGCAGGCTCCTCAGATGCTTCCGGGCCTTAAAAGAATGGCTGAAATGGTTGCACATTTTGCGGCAGGTGGCCATTACCTCGAACGCTGTACTGTCTGTATCACTCAAGAATTTTTGAACTACCAGGTTGATACAGTGCGCCAAACACGGCACTCTGAAATATGCACCCAGCGACATGGCCTTAACTACATTGGCGCCATTATCCGTGGAAACATAACCAATCTGGCGTTTTTTTGGGGACAGCCAGTGAAAGACCTTTTTGTTAAACTCGTCCAAAATGTTTTCTGCTGTGTGACTTTTCTCCAAGCCAAACATGGCTAGTGTTGCATGTTTCCGAGCAGCTTTAAAAACTTGGTCCGGGTCAACACCTACGTTTAGCTTTGCTTTAACACCTGAAAAAGAGACCCAGTGTGCAGTGATGCACATGTAATCAGCGCCTGCGCCACTGGTTCACATGTCTGTTGTCAGATGTATAGTGTGAACAGCACTCTTCTGCAAAGCTGCCCCAATCGCCTCCAGCACATCTTCATGTAGTGCTGGAACCGCAACTCTGGCAAAATAGAACCGGCTAGGAACCTTCCATTTAGGGCAGAGCGTTGCCACTAATTCTAGAAAACCTACCGCTTCTACAAAAGAAAAAGGGAGAAGGTCCACAGCTAGCATTTTAGCCAGCTTAGTGTTATACAGACGCGTCAGTGGGTGGTTGCGTTCATATGGCGCGTCTGAAGAAAACATGGTTCTAATGTTGCCCTGGACCAAGCATTTACGGGATGATAATGACTTTGTTGACCCAATTATGCTCGCTGGGGAACTTTTGCGCGTTGGTGTCTCACTCGCTCCAACACTCTTAGTGTGCCTCACACGGGGTGTGCTGCTGACAGGGGTACTGGGTGTAAGTGAAGTGTTTGACACGTCTTCTTCCTCCTCGTCATCATCAGATGCAACATCAACGTTTTCTTGACTTCCAATTCGGGCTTCCTTGATCGCATCTAGGTGCGCAAACCATTGGACAGTGTGCTGTCTCTCAAGATGACCTCTCTGGCCTCGGGTACCATAGTTGGTACCTGACTTACCACGACTAACTGCAAGCTTACAAAGGGTACAAATGGCGAACTTTTCCCTTTTTTGGCAAACAGTAAAGAAGTCCCAAACTGGGGACTTGAAGTGTCTGTGGGGCCTGGAGGAGGCGGCGATACTGGTGGTGGTGGTCATGCTGCTAATGCCAGATGAAGTGGAGGATCTGGATTGCCCAACTTTTGTACGTTGTGCACTTTCACCGCCACTAATTAAGGTCAAGGTGGATGGAGGTCCCTTCTTGTGAGAAAGAAATATGGAAGCGGTACGAGTTGGTGTACTTAACTCCAATGATTGTGGTGTTTCCACTGCCTCCTCGTCGACAACATCATCATCATCACGCTCAGCAGCTTTTCGGGCTAGGGTCAAAATGTCTGTTTGCTGCATGCCCGCTGGGGCTGCAGTGACCTTTATGATGACTGGGTCGTCGTTGTCAGAGTCTTCATCAGCAGCAGTATCCGCCACTTCTTGTTGAGCCTCATCATTACACTCCATAACTCTGAGACTTTGGACAAGCTTCCTTTTACGCTTAAATACCTTTGTCAGATCATGTGCCTCACTCTCAGACGGCAGTGGTGCTGGTTCCCAATTTTGATCTGTATCATCAGAAGGAGGTGTGCTTGAAGAAGATGTAGACACCACCCTTGATCTCTTCCTTGCTAGGGGTGTGGAAGACAATGAATGATCATCAGGAGGAGTGTCTTCCTCAAATGATACCTCGCCTTGATTGTCGATTTCCTGATGTGCCCCTACTTCGGGAGGAACAACTATTGTGGGCACTTGTGACCCTCCATGCACCTCAGCTTGCGCATCTCCTTGCGCTGCCTCTCCTTCCACATGTACTTGGGCTTGTACTTGCACATGTGGTTTTTGTTGCGGCTGTGGTTGTTCAACACTCGTCAGATGAGTTACAACAACCTGTGTTGATTGAGGGACATTGCTGCTACTTTCTTGCGATGAGCCAACATCACTGGTCGATGGTGATTGAACAACTAGACTAAGTGCCTCTGCAGCAGTGAAGGGCTTGGACTTAAGTTGGCGTGGTGGTGGTGGCACTGAGCCCAATGGAGCGGGGGTGCTGCTCCCAGCTTGGTCCACAGCAGATCCCGCTGCTGCTGCAGGCATACTTTTTTTTTTACTCCCAGAAAAAGGGGCGGCCGGCACACCAGTCTCCTTGGTAACTTGCTTCTTCTGCTCCTTACTGGCAACTTTCTTGCTAGAGGAGCTACGGGTAACTTTTTTTGGGGCCATCTTCTTCAGAGCAGGTCAGAACAGCAGGCAGCAGTTGCACGAGTTGCAGAGTTGTCTGTGTCCAGACGTGACGTCGCGTGACGTTATGCTGCACACACACACCGCTGCAGGACTTCTTCCTGGCACTGGTGGTTCTCTTGAGTCTTGTGCACCTAAAAGCAATGGAAGACAGAGGAACATCAGTTCAGTTATACACCCCAAAAAATCGAAAAACACAGAAAAATCAGCACAATCCCATGCCATCCATGATGTTTACATTCAAGACACCCCACAGAAAGACTAGGCCCATGCAACACTCACTACCCCTGGGGATAATGGATGAAAAGTAGGCAAAATAAGTACAGGCCTCAGACACTGCCTCTCTTCAAAATGGCCCCTTGCACCCCAAGCACATGTTGCCTGTACCAGCCAGCACTCAAGATGGCCACCACCACCACCCACATGGCCAGTCCACATCAACAGTACACCCCAAAAAAACAGAAAAACACCCACAAATCACCACAATCCAATGCCATCCAGGATGTTTACATTAAAGAGAGTGAGACCACACTACAGGCACACTCAGTCCATGCACCACTACCCCTGGGCAAAAGGCCACACCAGCAGCCCCAAAAAAACGACAAAAACCACAAAAAACAGCACAATCCCAGCCCATCCAAGGCCTCAATGGTGTTTAAATTCAAGAGGACACCCCCCAGAAAGACTAGGCCCATGCAACACTCACCACCCCTGGGCAAAGGGCCCCACCAGCAGCCCCAAAAAAACGTCAAAAAACAAGAAAATCAGCACAATCCCAGCCCATCCATGGCCTCAATGGTGTTTAAATTCAATAAGACACCCCTCAGAAAGACTAGGCCCATGCAACACTGAGTCACTACCCCTGGGGATAATGGATGAAAAGTAGGCTAAATAAGTGCAGGCCTCAGACACTGCCTCTCTTCAAAATGGCCCCTTGCACCCCAAGCACATGTTGCCTGTACCAGCCAGCACTCAAGATGGCCACCACCACCACCACCCACATGGCCAGTCCACATCAACAGTACACCCCAAAAAAACAGAAAAACACCCACAAATCACCACAATCCAATGCCATCCAGGATGTTTACATTAAAGAGAGTGAGACCACACTACAGGCACACTCAGTCCATGCACCACTACCCCTGGGCAAAAGGCCACACCAGCAGCCCAAACAAAACGACAAAAACCACAAAAAACAGCACAATCCCAGCCCATCCATGGCCTCAATGGTGTTTAAATTCAAGAGGACACCCCACAGAAAGACTAGGCCCATGCAACACTCACCACCCCTGGGCAAAGGGCCCCACCAGCAGCCCCAAAAAAACGACAAAAAACAAGAAAATCAGCACAATCCCAGCCCATCCATGGCCTCAATGGTGTTTACATTCAAGAAGACACCCTTCAGAAACACTAGGCCCATGCAACACTGAGTCACTACCCCTGGGGATAATGGATGAAAAGTAGGCAAAATAAGTGCAGGCCTCAGACACTGCCTCTCTTCAAAATGGCCCCTACACCCCAAGCCAGTCCACATCAACAGTCCACCCCAAAAAAACTGAAAAACACCCACAAATCACCACAATCCAATGCCAGCCAGGATGTTTACATTAAAGAGAGTGAGACCACACTACAGGCACACTCAGTCCATGCACCACTACCCCTGGGCAAAAGGCCACACCAGCAGCCCCAAAAAAACGACAAAAGCCACAAAAAACAGCACAATCCCAGCCCATCCATGGCCTCAATGGTGTTTAAATTCAAGAGGACACCCCACAGAAAGACTAGGCCCATGCAACACTCACCACCCCTGGGCAAAGGGCCCCACCAGCAGCCCCAAAAAAACGACAAAAAACAAGAAAATCAGCACAATCCCAGCCCATCCATGGCCTCAATGGTGTTTACATTCAAGAAGACACCCCTCAGAAAGACTAGGCCCATGCAACACTCACTACCCCTGGGCATAATGGATGAAAAGTAGGCAAAATAAGTGCAGGCCTCAGACACTGCCTCTCTTCAAAATGGCCCCTTGCACCCCAAGCACATGTTGCCTGTACCAGCCAGCACTCAAGATGGCCACCACCACCACCCACATGGCCAGTCCACATCAACAGTACACCCCCAAAAAACAGACAAACAGACAAAAATCACCACAATCCAATGCCATCCATGATGTTTACATTAAAGAGAGTGAGACCACACTACAGGCACACTCAGTCCATGCACCACTACCCCTGGGCAAAAGGCCACACCAGCAGCCCCAAAAAAACGACAAAAACCACAAAAAACAACACAATCCCAGCCCATCCATGGCCTCAATGGTGTTTAAATTCAACAAAACAGTTGTATCATGCACCCATAACCAACCCTGGTCCTACTGGATACTGTGGCTACCCACAATATAATTTATTTAATGTTCTGAAAAAGTTCCAAAATTGTAGTTGCAGCAACTGTAATGCCCCAAACAAACTTACTTGTGAAAGTTGATTCTAATCCAAAAGTGATCCAAAGAAAGTCAAAAAGGCCTCAAATCCAAATATCCAGCAGCACCCACAAAAAGTAATCCTTCCAGCTCCAGATCCAAATGAAAGTGACCAGGAGATGGACAAAGCACTGGGAGGAGCCTGCTGGACAGGAACAGGAAGTTGGAGACTGTGGGGCACTTCCTTCCCTCCCCCCCCCAAAAATGGACTCCTTGCAAAAAAAAGGCCATGCAAATGTCAACCTGAGGAGTGATTCTGATAAAAATAATCATTTTCTGAAGGTTTATCCTGTTTGCTGGTGGATTTCTTGTGCAGAATTGCAAAATCTCTATTTCGCGGGTGCGAGATTGTTCCTTTCCGCCGCAACTACGTGTTCGCAATTGCGAACTCTCGCGAGGTGTGCTGTGCAAGGTGGCAAGCCGCGATTACGTATTCGCGGGCGCCAAACTCCCGCGGGATCACGCAGCAAGATCCAAAATGGCGCAGCACTCGCAAAATATGATCGAGAAAAACAACTCGGCAAACGCTTAATGACGGAAAGTGAACGCCGTGCACCACGCCGCGCGCCGCAACCAAGCAAAAAATCTGCCGCGAGCGGATTCACGGAATTTGACGAAAATCCGAAAAATCCGCAAGCGGAGCGGATTTTACGCCCATGCTTAGCCCTGAGGCACAACGACATAAAGCGATATCCTCAGGGTTATACCATTTCATCACATTTGGAAACTGGGATTAAAAAGTCCTTTTGTACAACAAAAAAATCTAACATCCTTACCTCGTCCTCTCATCTGGAGTGATCCAGCAGAGCAAAAAATATGTTGCAGCATAACCTGATTAATAGAGTGTTTTAAATCTTCTGACTGCCTCTTCCCTCCTCCACTGCTGGGGTGCCACCCTTTTCCCCTTTCCCCCCGAGTTCAATCAGAGGTCACAGAGCCCGGCTGTCACTGCATAGAGGCGCTCTGCTCAGCATCCTCAACCTTGTTCCCACATCAGCACATGGCCTGTTCCTAGTCCGTTGCACCTGCACCCCCCAGTTCACACCACTGCAGAGTGACTGACAGTTTTATCAGAGTAATCCAGGTCACTAAGAATGCAATGTTTAAGTCCCACACTTTTCATTTACAAAGCACTAGTGTTCGCAGGTGTCTTACTACAATTGAAGTGACTCGGAACTACAATTCCAAGAATGTATTAGGTTATTCAAATAAAATACAGGACAATAGTGTTGCATGTTTGATACCATGAAATCACCAGGTACCTCTTCCTTACATAGCTGGCCACTTACATAAAGGTCAGCCTATGGTCTCTGCAAGTAATTCTGCCTAGGGTGAGAAGGCTTCGAGAAGCACAGCCAAGAGGAACGGTTACCAGGAGGAACTACTACAAATCCTCCAAGAAAAGGCAAATACAGCAAACCTAAAACTGATGACTGATGTAGAAACGGGTATGTCAAGAAACGTTTAGATTTATTAATAAATACACATACACCTCAGCTTCACTTGTCTTTACAATTAGCACATGTCGGGGTTGTGGTGTCTTGGACTTTCCTTTGTACAAGTCATGTTGTGGTGTCTTGGGCTTTTCTTTCCACAAGTCGTTTTGAGGTGTCTTGGAATTTCCTTTCCATGAGTCATGTTGTGGTGTCGTGGACTTTCCTTTCCATAAGTCATGTTGTGGTGTCTTGGCTTTCCTTTACACAAGTCATGTTGTGGTATCTTCTACTTTCCTTTACACAAGACATTTTGTGGTGTCTTGGCTTTCCTTTACACAAGTCATGTTGTGGTGCCATGGCTTTCCTTTACACAAGTCATGTTGTGGTGCCTTGGCTTGCCTTTTCATGAGTCACGTTGTGGTGTCTTGGCTTTCCTTTACACAAGTCATGTTGTGGTGTCTTGGCTTTCCTTTACACAAGTCATGTTGTCTTGTCTTGAACTATCCTTTACACAAGTCATGTTATGGGGTCTTGGTCTTTCCTTTACAGCATTCATGTTGTGTTGTCTTGGACTTTCCTTACCACAAGTCATGGTGTGGTATCTTGGCCTTTCCTTTACACCAGTCATGTTTTGTTGTCTTGGACTTTTCATTTACACGAGCCATTTTGTGGTGTCTTCAGCTTTCCATGAGTTATGTTGTGGTATCTTGGACTTTCCTTTACACAATTCATGTTGTGGTGTCTTGGCTTTCCCTTACATGAGTCATGTTGTGTTTTCTTGATCTTCCTTTTACACAATTCATGTTGTGGTGTCTTGGCTTTCGTTTACACAATTCATGTTGTGGTGTCTTGGCTTTCTTGTAAACAATTCATGTTGTGGTGCCTTGGGCTTTCCTTTACACAAGTCATGTTGCGATGTCTTGGCTTTCCTTTACTCAAGTCATGCTGTGGTGTTTTGGCTTTCCTTTACACTAGCCATGTTGTGGTGTCTTGGCTTTCCTTTACTCAAGTCATGTTGTAGTGTTTTGGCTTTCCTTTACACAAGTGCTGTTGTGGTGTCTTGGCTTTCCTTTACTCAAGTCATGTTGTGTTGTTTTGGCTTTCCTTTACACAATCATGTTGTGGTGTCTTGCTCTTTCCTTTCAAGGAGTCAGAGAGAGTGAGAAAACCGAGTAAGGCTTTAAGAATGTCTGTTTATTCTGTGTTCTGTAAACTCAAATCAGCACCGCCTTTCCTCTTCTATTGTTGTTAACGCTGACATTAGCAATGATTTATCTGAACTTTGTCCACATTATAAGAAAGTCTGGCAGCAAGTCTTGTTTACGCAGAAAGCCTGTCTCTGTTTTGCATACAATCAAAGGTTCATATTCTGAACTTTTGACTAAAACCGTGCATGAAAATAAAGACAAATCAAAAATAGAGCTGAGCCCAGAACTTCAATAAATAGTGGACATTGATAGCTAGGCCGATTACACATTTTGGCTCACACCCTACCTGTAAAAGAGTATGTATTCTTGTGATATATATACCTGTTTTGCTACACTGTTTCTTTGCCCGGATGAACCTCAGTGGTCTGGGGTGCAGGCTTCAAACCTGTAGCTGTCTAGCGACAGAGTGGTTCAATTCCACCTTCTGGGCGAGGCAGCTTTTGTGATGGGCTGCCCATTGTCAGGGTAACTAATACATGTTTTTTTGTCAATTCTGTTCATGTTCACCACTTGTAGCAGACAATATTTGGTAACTACATTTTCAGCAGCCCTGCCGACACGTGTTTTCTTCTGTGTTTTCAGGGCCACGTCACCATTTAAGATCAAAGAGTAACCGAGAGAATTACTTGTTAAATAGTAGCCAGCGCTCTGAGGGGCGATTCATCTGGGCACCCCAGCAAGTCATTAAAGGAAGGGTATGCATTAAAGACAGTGTAGATTGGAGAATCTGACATTAACAATCTGAGAGATTGGGAAGAGATATTGTCCGATACTGATGAAATGAAGGCAGTGACGTTCATCAATGGAATGAGGGTATCACATTTGACAATATCAAAGTAAATGGTCATCGATCTGCTCCCGTAGATGCCCCCGGTACTAAGGAAGGACCACTGAACCCCAACCTCAGTCCACGGAGTAGGCTTTTTGTGGGCACTTTACTTCTTTGTTGCAGACTTTGCTCACAGATCTTGGAGTCTCACAGTCTTTCTGTGCACCCAATATAAACAAATGAATAAATAAATACATGAATGCATACGTATAATGAAGCATGCAAAATGAGTTTGCCTCTAGGCTATCCCATTTTTGGGGCCAGATAATGGACCCAAAGGCACAACGACATAAAGCGATATACTGAGGGTTATACCATTCCATCACATTTGGAAACTAGGATTAAAAAGACCTTTTGTACAACAAAAAATCTAACATCCTTACCTCGTCCTCTCATCTGGAGTGATCCAGAAGAGCAAAAAATATGTTACAGTATAACCTGATTAATAGAGTGTTTTAAATCTTCTGACCGCCTCTGCCCTCCTCCACTGCTGGGGTGCCACCCTTTTCCCCTTTCCCCCCGAGTTCAATCAGAGGTCACAGAGCCAGGCTGTCACTGCATAGAGGCGCTCTGCTCAGCATCCTCAACCTTGTTCCCACATCAGCACGTGGCCTGTTCCTAGTCCGTTGCACCTGCACCCCCGAGTTCACACCACTGCCGTGTGACTGACAGTTTTACCAGATTAATCCAGGTCACCAAGAATGCAATGTTTAAGTCCCACACTTTTCATTTACAAAGCACTATTGTTCGCAGGTGTCTTACTTCAATTGGAGTGATTCGGAACTACAATTCCCAGAATGTATTAGGTTATTCAAATAAAATACAGGACAAGAGTGTTGCATGTTTGATACCATGAAATCACCAGGTAACTCTTCCTTACGTAGCTGACCACTTACATAAAGGTCAGCCTATGGTCTCTGCAAGTAATTCTGCCTAGGGCGAGAAGGCTTCGAGAGGCACAGCCAAGAGGAACGGTTACCAGGAGGAACTACTACAAATCCTCCAAGAAAAGGCAAATACAGCAAACCTAAAACTGATGACTGATGTAGAAACGGGTATGTCAAGAAACATTTAGATTTATTAATAAATACACCTACACCTCAGCTTCACTTGTCTTTACAATTAGCACGTGTTGGGGTTGTGGTGTCTTGGACTTTCCTTTACACAAATCATGTTGTGGTGTCTTGGGCTTTTCTTTCCACAAGTCGTTTTGAGGTGTCTTGGAATTTCCTTTCCATGAGTCATGTTGTGGTGTCTTGGACTTTCCTTTCCATCAGTCATGTTGTGGTGTCTTGGCTTTCCTTTACACAAGTCATGTTGTGTTGTATTGGCCTTTCCTTTACAGCATTCATGTTGTGTTGTCTTGGACTTTCCTTACCACAAGTCATGGTGTGGTGTCTTGGCCGTTCCTTTACACGAGTCATGTTTTGTTGTCTTGGACTTTTCATTTACACGAGCCATGTTGTGGTGTCTTCAGCTTTCCATGAGTTATGTTGTGGTATCTTGGACTTTCCTTTACACAATTTATGTTGTGGTGTCTTGGCTTTCCTTTACATGAGTCATGTTGTGTTGAATTGATCTTTCTTTTACACAATTCATGTTGTGGTGTCTTGGCTTTCTTTTACACAATTCATGTTGTGGTGCCTTGGGCTTTCCTTTACACAAATCATGTTGTGGTGCCTTGGGCTTTCCTTTACACAAATCATGCTAAGATGTCCTGGCTTTCCTTTACTCAAGTCATGTTGTGGTGTATTGGCTTTCCTTTACTCAAGTCATGTTGTGGTGTTTTGACTTTCCTTTACACAAGTCATGTTGTGGTGTCTTGGTTTTCCTTTACTCAAGTCATGTTGTGGTGTTTTGGCTTTCCTTTACACAAGTCATGTTGTGGTGTCTTGCTCTTTCCGTTCAAGGAGTCAGAGAGAGTGAGAGAACAGAGTAAGGCTTTAAGAATGTCTGTTTATTCTGTGTTCTGTAAACTCAAATCAGCACGGCCTTTCCTCTTCTATTGTTGTTAACGCTGACATTAGCAATGATTTATCTGAACTTTGTTCACATTATAAGAAAGTCTGGCAGAAAGTCTCGTTTACCCAGAAAGCCTGTCTCTGTTTTACATACAATCAAAGATTCATATTCTGAACTTTTGACTAAATCAGTGCATAAAAAAAAAGACAAATCAAAAATAGAACTGAGCCGAGAACTTCAATAAATAGTGGACATTGATAGCTAGACGGATTACACATTTTGGCTCACACCCTACCTGTAAAAGAGTATGTATTCTTGTGATATATATACCTGTTTTGCTACACTGTTTCTTTGCCCGGATGAACCTCAGTGGTCTGGGGTACAGGCTTCAAACCTGTAGCTGTCTAGCGACAGAGTGGTTCAATTCCACCTTCTGGGCGAGGCAGCTTTTGTGATGGGCTGCCCATTGTCAGGGTAACTAATACATGTGTTTTTGTCAATTCTGTTCATGTTCACAACTTGTAGGAGACAATATTTGGTAACTACATTTTCAGCAGCCCATCTGACACGTGTTTTCTTTTGTGTTTTCAAGGCCACGTCACCATTTAAGAACAAAGAGTAACCAAGAGAATTACTTGTTAAATAGTAGCCAGCGCTCTCAGGGGCAATTCATCTGGGCACCCAGCAAGTCATGAAAGGAAGGGTATGCATTAAGCACAGTGTAGGTTGGAGAATCTGACATTAATAATCTGAGAGATTGAGAAGAGATAGTGTCCGATACTAATTAAATGAAGGCAGTGACGTTCATCAATGGAATGAGGGTATCACCTTTGACAATATCAAAGTAATGGTCATCTATCTGCTCCCATAGATGTCCCCGGTACTGAAGAAGGACCACTGAACCCCATCCTCAGGCCACGGAGTAGGCTTTTTGTGGGCACTTTACTTCTTTGTTGCAGACTTTGCTCACAGATCTTGGAATCTCACAATCTTTCTGTGCACCCAATATAAACAAATGAACAAATAAATACATGAATGCATATGTATAATGAAGCATGCAAAATGAGTTTGCCTCTAGGCTATCCCATTTTTGGGGCCAGATAATGGACCTTGAGGCACAACGACATAAAGCGATATCCTCAAGATTATACCATTCCATCACATTTGGAAACTAGGATTAAAAAGACCTTTTGTACAACAAAAATCTAACATCCTTACCTCGTCCTCTCATCTGGAGGGATCCAGCAGAGCAAAAAATATGTTGCAGCATAACCTGATTAATAGAGTGTTTTAAGTCTCCCCCAGTATATGCCTACCCATTTCCCGGCAAAGGGGAAGAAATGGCCAGGTATGGAGGCTCCGTGGAATAATGTGTCCTCTGCAGGCACTTGTGTATGACGTCATGGACACAGATTCACATCCTGGCAGGTCCACTCAGTCTTTCATCCTTCTGAAGTCAATAAAATGAGTGTCATTGTGTTGGGTAACAATATAAATCGGTTATTCAGCATCAAGATTCCTTTCTGGGTGAATGTGTGCTTTACAAATGCATGTGTTATATTAATAACACACCTTTTTGTAAGAGTTTCTGGCTGTGGGGAGAAATGGTGCAACAGCCAGAGTGGTCGGCAATGAAATGAAGGGGTATATTCACAAGAACGTGTGATAACTACCGCAAGAGTAGCGTAACACAACTTTCAACATCGGAGTCTATCGTGGGAAAATAACCCCGTGTCAACGTGGAATTCACAACGCGGCTGTAGCATGCGATTGACAGCAGATAAGGCGTCAAATGTCTGCTTGAAAATGAACGCCACGCCGCAAAAATGCGATATGTGAATGCTAAAAAACATGCGATCAGGCCAACCGCGGTACAAAAAGTAGCGAAAAACAGCCACTGGCCTGCAAATCCCACGCGTCTGGTGGGACAATGCACCATAAAAACCACAGAAAAAACACACCAGAAACAGGCCAAAGCACGTAGCAACTTGGATGCACCCTGACACAGCGCAGAGGCCAACTCGAACCCCATAACCCCCACTGACCACCAGCAAGGAACAACGGGGTCGGGGTAGTCCGAGGAGAAGAGGGAGAGGAAGACGGGGTGCAGACTGCAGGAAAACAAGAACAGTGTCACAGAGGTGACAGAACACTACCATCAACTGACCCACAAGCAGACCACCTGGAATGCAGTCGGAGTGCTGAGGAGGCCAATCGAGGAGGCCAATAGGCGCCGGCATGACGTGACAACCTTAAACAGGCACAAACCCACTGCCAACAGGAAGGCAGCAACGGCGACAGGAGGTGGCAGTCCAGTGCCACAGGAGGAGCTGGAGGAAACCCAGGCCACAGTCATCAGTGTGGAGATGGTGCAAGGAGTAGGGAGTACAGACACAGCTCGAGAGGACATGACACAACATCAACAGGGAGTGCAACGAACAGGGACTGGGGGGACAGGGGGAGATGGACACAATGGCAAACATGCACAACAAGGTGTAGCACACTGCACACCCACAATTACCCAGGATCATGTCCCAGATACCCTTGGCACACTGCAGCACACACACATAGCAAGAACGGCACACCCACATTGACGGCAACGTGGTACAATGCGCATAGCCGACATTGCAGAACAGAGAACACAACTGGCTCCACACATGCACAGAAACATGCCTACTACATCAAACTGAGCCAGAAACTGTGAAATGGAAATGTACGCGTACAACCTCACATCCGTCATGAAGTCCAAATGTACAATGTCCCGCAGAAGAATCCAGCACCTCCCAAACAGTCACAATGTACATTGGCATACAGTCTGCATGCAAACCAGCACAATGCGCCAACATACATGTCAACACAATGTCAACATGCATCTCCCCTTCACATTGCAGAGGGGCACACAACACCTTCAGCAGAGCACAGAATACAACACATCTGTGATGCCGGAGAGGACTACCACACCATCGACACCGATGCCCTACAACAGCCCATAGATATCCCACGCAACCCCCCACCAGGACCCAGCCAGCCAAGTCACTCAGAGGAGAACACCGAGACTGCAACAGTGCACACAGCAGGAAACACCCACAAGCACAGCTGGTTCACCACACTTTACCCACCCACACATGGCACACCAATGCCATGTGTCAGCATGCCAAAAGGAGGTGGCCCAACAGGTGTGGGTGGGGTCCGAACCCATGGAATGCGAACTAGAACACATACATAGGTATCTATCACCCTTCAGGGACCACTCACACCCCACTAAGGAGACCCACACTGCCATAGAGACATATGTAGTTACACATTCACAGTACAGAACCACGCCCAGGGGAGCTCAAATAGCAGTCACACACCCATGATGGCTCTGCGTACGACGGCCCTGGCCACTTCCCTTATGAATTGAGTGGGTGAAGACAAAGCTATACATCCAAGCTCCAACCCGCTGCCTGCGGTGACATGTCTGCATCCGATGTACACAGCACAATGTAATGTCGTAGGGCCCAGGGCACTCATGCATACAACAAGATCACAGGGACACACGCATCTATAATGTTGAACTGGCTACGAGCACATGCACCCGGCCCCTTTATTGGCAGAGCCACATGTACAGTGACGCCTGTGCTGGATTTGTGTTGGGTGAATGTGAGCCATTCCGCACGGAATGTCTGGTGCTGGCAACCCCTTGAACATTGAACACCAGTGCAACGGAAACAGAAAGCCGGAGAAAGTCCAGAGGACAGTCAACATGCAAACAGAAGTGTCAGTGAGTTGCAGTGCACAGGGGTTGGGACACTAGAGAGGAGCACGCTCAAGTGAAGAAAAAGTCTCGGATTGTGTCCCTTTGATATATTCCTGATGCAGATGCAGTGGGGTGTGTTAGACCTGCATCATCTTCCCAATCAATGTCTCAGGGCCCCCATACTGTTTGAGGTGACATAGCTGCGTAACTGCTCCACAGCACAAAACTCAATCAGCAACAGACAATGGCCTGCGGTGCACTGAGTCACTGTCACCTGGAGTGCTGAGCAGGGTTTCAGGCAAATGATGGCATCCACAACAGATCTGAGCAACTCCGTAAGTCTGTCAGGACCACCGTTTCGACTCTGGCAGATGGCGGTTGGAGGTGGTCCTTGTGGTGGTGGCGTGTGCCTCCTGCGGTGTTGCGATGTCCGGGCCGGTCAGGACTCACTTTGGTGTGTGAGCCCTGGTGGGACGCATTAGGGCCCGGAGACTGCGTACAGCGCACGGCCACAGAGAAATGGCGTTGATGAGCCCAAGGCCAATTCTTCAGGGACCATCCAATATCTCAGAAGAAGAGGTCCCGGACTGGACCAGCACAGAGTTAGTGGCCGGCACAAGCACCCAGCCACGGGACGGTGACTTGCGCTACAGTCAGATGGGCCTTGCGACCTGAGCGGGGTCTCATCAATGTCCGAGGTGTATGTTGCAATGGGTTGCGGGGGACAGTGGAAGGTGTCCTCCGGGGCCTGATACGAAAGGTTTGATTTTATCCGGAAGCAGCAAATAGTGGGGTGGAAAGCGCAAGCCTCACTTTCACCACCAATTCAGTATCAGCTGCATGAGGATGAAAACTAGCCACTAGTCCATAGACTCAGATGCCACCAATGTACAACCAGTGAGTGTACATGAATGTTGCGGAACAGCCTTAGTGGCACCGGTGCAGAGAGGGGATGAAGTCTGCGATGATGCCTGTACACTGATATTAACTCCGCCATCGCTAAATGAAGATTCATTGACCTACTGGACTGCAGTGTAGGCCCGAGGCAGCAGTCAGCATGAGCCATTCACAGAGTGTCGCCGGCATAGGTTTGTGGCCTCACCGGCCTGCGTAGTTCAAGTTCAGTGGCACCATGTTTTCGGTCACCTCAGTGACTGTGACCCAGCTTTTGTCCGTACTAAGCCACATCTTCCTCTTACTCCTCTCCGTACGACCACTCGTGTGGACTCTGCCATTTGTGATTCGCGACTAGGTGCTGGATGTGAGACCTACTGTTCCACAGGGTAGTCCTGGTCCCTCATCCACATGTCACCGGCTGGAGTTGAACAGGGTTAGTGTCACCACTTGTAGTCAGCCTGGCGTTGAACAGGGTTAGTGGAACCACATGTCGCAAGATGCCCATATGGAACTATGCCTCACTGATCGGGGGTCTGGTGCTGTGGCCCCTGGCCCAGATTTGGGGTCCCTGCCATTCAGGACCTAGGACACAGTTTCAGATATGGGACCTACTAGGCCGAAGAGGACACCGGTGTAGTATGTGAATGAGGAAGGAGTAATGTGGGCCAGCGTCGGGGGGCCAGCGATGGTCTGAGAGGCTGGCAGGGTCGTGGGGCTTGCACAGGCCCGTTGTGGGCCCTCCTTGACACACGCCGGTGTTGGCAGGTGATAAGTGTGGCTTGGCTGCGCAGGGGCTGGCCTGACGGGTTTGTGGTCCAGCGGGCCGGGGTACGCCAGGCGCACAGGATCGCAGGCAACTCCGCTCACGAGGACGGCGTTGGCCTTGTGGCGGGGTGATAGGCGCCGCCCTGGCAGAGATGTTAGGCTTCCGGAAGAGGACCACGCCCAGGGCTACGTTCTTTTTAATCACACCCCTATGCTGGCCTGGCGTACGCTCTTACGGGGGGAACTAACAGGCAACATTTCCACGGGGACCCCCACTGACTGGGGTGACATGGTTGCGTCCACTGTCCACTACACTCCATACACCAGAGGTGTATGTTGGCGTGGATATGGATGTGTTCTGCATACTGTGGTCTGTCCAGTACATCGCCGCCACTTTTGGCATTGTGTACTTTCCCAATCATGGCTCTACTGCATTCTTCACACATGCCTGGTTGCCACCTCCCCCCACATTCGGCTATTGTGTTGCTGAGGTGCCATGCCATTGATGGCTGATGTTCCGGCTTGCCCAGGTTACCATTGTAAGTTGTTCAGTCTGTCTGGTGGGTGGGCATGTTGTTGTGCATGTTGGTTGTGATTTTGTGAGGTGTGCATTGCCAGAGTTGTGAATTGCATGGTTGTGGAGTTGAGGTGAGTGGGGTGTTAATTTGGAACTTGCCAAGGGGCTGTGCATTTCCCTTGGTGCCATCCTGGGAACGCTGGTTGCTGATGGACTGTTGGAGGATGAAGGAATCATGCACACTGGCTGTGTATTTAGAGGTGACATTGGTGAAGGTCCCAGGGTGTTCTGATGTTGCCTGCACATTGATGTGTGACGTGTGCTTCCCGTTGCAGTGATTGTGTGCTGTGTCACCAGGGGGCACAGGTAGGACATATGTGCTGTGGATTGCCCCCAACATTTCGTGCATACGGCTATGGCGTATGGTCCTTGCTTGGTCTCCAGCAGATCGTGTGCATTGTGTTGGATGTATGGGGACTGGGGTGCCAGGGTGATGGTGATTTCCAAGACAGACTTGGAGGTGGCTGGCTGTGAGACTCCTCTGACTCTGGTGGTTGTTGGTTGGGGTGTGCCAGGGGCCAACAGGTGCAGCACAGCCAGCAGCTTGGTGTGGGGTGGGATGTTGGTTGTCCGCTACCTTGGTGCCATACGCCTGTTAGGCGATGATGGTCAGGATGCGTAGGATGGTTGTCCCTTTCAGCCTGTAGTGGACAGTAAGGCAGGTGCGTTTCCTGGGGGGCCGCTGTCTTTTTCTGCGCTGCCTCCGTGGTGGTCCGGGGGGCTGTTCTGGGTGGGGTCCTGTGGGGTTGGCAGTAGGTGTTGTGGCCCTCTTGGGTGTCCAGGCTGCATGATGAGTGGCTCCATGGCATCTGTTGCCCTTCTGATGACGCCCTCGGCTCTGCTACCTTTTGTGGTGCAGGCTTCCATCCGACTTTAAACCAGATCAGAGCAGGTGTTAATTTTCTGCTGCTAACGCGCCTTATCGCATGTTTTGTGTTCTTATCGTGGTTCTAGCTGGTTGTTGAGAATGTTGATTTGTTGTGTTGTTGCGGCTTTTTGCACGGGAACGCCTACTCTGCATCTCATTAGCAATAGTTGCGGGGGTCCTCTGTGGTGATGTTTTTTGCGGCTGCTATCGCGAGTAAACTAGTGCTGTGGGCTTTTAACACCACCTTGTGAATGGGGAGGTAAATTTATTACGACTTTGGCTGCGTTAAAGTGCCATTAATTCGGCGATAGCTCCTTGTGAATATGCCCATGAGTTCTAGTCCCGGTGTCAACACAAAATTGTGTGATTTTAGGCGAATAATGTACACTTCTATACTCTCACATACAAAAGTCAGACTGAATTGGAATTTCTAGATGTATGCGTAAAAGTTGAAGGGGATTCCATACAAACTAGCTTACACAGAAAGGAGACTATAGGAAATAGCATCTTGCATGCTAAGAGTCATCACCCACAGAACTTAGAATTGAGAATCCCCTTTGGTGAGATGTTGCATGTAAAACGTGATTGCAGTTCTAGTTTGGCATTTGAAAAGGAACGAACTATAATGATTACAACATTCACAGTCAGGGGTTACCCCCAGAAAGTCCTGAGGGCTCCCAGTGAGAAGGTAGCAAAGTAGCCCACTTCCTGTAGTCCCTTAGTATCTGGCATAGGGCCTGCCCTATCGTTATCTTAGCTCGTTGTACCGCCTTTTTGATCATTCCCATGAACCTATCTGCCATCCCATTCGCTTGTGGCCATAGAGGTGTTAGTTTCCGATTACGGATCCCTAGGTACTCCATGAATTTACTGAACTCTTCTCCTGAGAACGGCGGGCCATTGTCAGTCTTTAGCGTTTGTGGAGAGCCCCATGCTGCAAAAACATCATCCATGGGGCGTGGCCAAGACGGCGATCATGGCGGACGCAGCTTGAGTGAGCTCCGTCCCGCCGTCACCTTATCCTTCTGGTATCCTGCGTCGCCCTGACCGATCGGCACCCTGATTTGTGTGGCGGAGAGCGGCTCCCGCGGGGATCCCCCGACAGCAATTTCGGAGTCCCGGCGGCCCGAGATCAGTGATTTACGGCGGCTGGGAGCCCGCCTGGCGACGAGGCCTGCATCACACACCACAGCCGGGACCTCCGCTGCAGTGCGGTCCGACCGGAAGTAGCTGGGAGCCGGGTGGCGCCGGCCGGAAGTGCCGCCTCGGCCACGACACACTGCGCAACGCTGCAGAGCGGCGGAGAGGATTGGGCAGCCATCCGGAGCAAGGGCGGACGCGGCGGCTGGGGAAGAGAGCAGTCGGAGCGCACACGGAGCTCGAGGTGGGGGTAAGGAGCCGTGGTGCGGCGGGGGAGGGGACGTGTCTGCCCCCTTCGGCGGCGGTCTCGAGCCGCGGGGCACAGTACTGCTGCCAAGGCGGGAGGGCGAACGCTCTGCCGGCTCTCCTGCCTGTTTCCATCCTCATTGAAGCGTGCCCCTGCCAGGCACTGGCGCCAAACACCTAGGGCGCGCTCGGCGGTTGACCTGAGGAGACCCCCCTCCCTCCCCCCCTCCCGGACTATTGCAGGCCGCCAACCCAGCCGGCAGGCCCACTTTTGGCACCTGAGAGCGTGGTGCGGACTCTGGGGCGCCCCAGACGGACCAATCCGAGGGGTGGGCGACCCCCCATCGACCGCGTGCACCGTGGTGCAGCGCCTCTCCGACCACTAACAGGGTGGTGACCAGCAGTTGATTCATCAAAGCGTGCACCACGCTCGATCGCCGACGGGGCCACAATATACTTGGGCGGCCTTGGGGACACTTGCTGCCTGCGACCACTCATTCAGCCGGGGGTGCCCTAGTCCGTCAGCCCCCCACACCTGGGGTCACCACTCCGCCGGCGACATGACGAGAGGGGGCAATAGTGGGAATGCTCCCAAACAGGGACCGATGGACAAGTTCGCGGGACCCAGTGGAGGTGCTGGGGCGTCCGGGGGTCCCCAGGGCTCTGGGCCGGACAACGCGGCGTTGATGGCGGCGATCACACAATCAAGGGACATGCTCGACGCGAAAATCGGAGCAGTTGGAGCCGATGTGACCTTGCTCAGACAGGATCTGCGCAACGCAGTGGCACGAATCACCGAAACAGAAACTCGAATCACTGAAGTTGAAGACGACGTGGTGAATCTCAAAAAGAGAGTTGCTGCCATGGAAGGGATACAGAAGGGACTGGCGCTGCGGGTGGAGGACGCGGAAGGGAGGGCCAGAAGGAATAACCTACGCTTTATAGGCTTCCCGGAGGACTGCGAGAAAGGAAATATGGAGGCCTTCCTGACCCGGTGGCTGGAGGGGTGGCTCCCCCCGAACTCCCTGTCGCGCTGCTTTGTGGTGGAGAGGGCACACCGGGCACTGCTTCCCAAACCGCCCACTGGGGCTCGCCCTCGCTCGGTGATAGCCAAACTGCTCAACTATCATGACAGAGATGTTATCTTACGGCAGGCCCGCGCCCAGGACCCACTGATGTTTGAAAATCATAAGATCCTTGTGTTCCCGGATTACACTAAACTAGTTCAGCAGCAGAGACAGTCATTCACTGCGGCAAAAGCACGGCTGCGGGAACTCAAGATTCCTTACGCTCTACTATTTCCGGCTCGCCTGCGCGTGGTCTTCCAATCTCGCACTCAGTTTTTCAACTCCCCGGAAGAAGTGTTTGAGTGGACGGACGAGACGGTGCGAGTCAAGGTGAACACCCCCCCTCGGAGGGGCTCGGACTCGTCAACCACCGAAAGACCCCCGAGAACGCCCAGACGATCACGCAGTAAGAGTAACTGGAGGTCGCGCTCTCAGAAGCGCCCGCCTCCGAGTGATGCCACGGCGGACACTCCGGAGGAAACGGCTTCTTCTCCTTCGGAATCCTGAGACCCCCACGCTTGTACTGGTGCACACCGTGGAACTACAGGGTTGGTGAGACGCCTTGGTGGCGGGAGCAAGCTGCTCCTCTTCGACATGCCACGTACTGATTGACTTCATGACTCCTTGTTCATGGGTGGACGGTTGGTCGGGAGACGCTCGTGCGAGAGCGGGCCTACTCCCGGAGTTCATTCCCAGGTGTTGAGTGGGAAGTAGTTGGGCACTTTGTGGGTAGTTGGGTGGGATCCATTGGTGCAGTGGGTCTTGGGCCTCCCGTTGGAGGGCTGAGATTGCCTGCATCGCGACAGGTACTTCAATGTTGCTGAGGTATGGGGTGGGGGGTTGGAGGGGAGGTTGTTGGTATGGTTGGTGTCTGGGGAAGGTTTGCAGGGGGAGGGGCGGGGGTTTGGGGGTTCCGGGGATGGTGGGGAGGGAAGTTGGGAAGGGCCTTAGCACGGTGTACATGGGAACCTGGAGACGACTGAGCATGTGTGTGTGGCCTCAGTGGCCCGACGATTTCGGAATCTGGATGATTGATGGCGGCTGAAGTACTGGGGACGAGCCCCCCGCTGGCCTCAATGCGAATTTTGAGCTGGAATGTGCGAGGGATGCTCGACAAAATTAAACGAAGTCCAGTTCTACGTCTGGGGAAGACAGAAAGAGCGGATGTGTTGCTCCTTCAGGAGACACACCTCTTGGGCACCAAGGTTCTGAGTCTACGCAGATACGGGTATGATCAGGTGTTCCATGCTGGGTTTGCACGAGGGTCCAGAGGAGTTGCAATTCTCATACACCGTAGGGTCTCCTACACACATGAAACACAATGGCTGGACGTGCATGGTCGGTATGTCTTTGTTCAGGGGAGTCTGGGGAGTGAGCCGGTGGTTTTCGGGAGTGTGTATGCTCCACCCCCACTCCAAGATGCCCTGATTGAACGGCTGTTCGAGGTATGGACGACTCTCCCGCATGTGTTGACAGTAGTGGGTGGTGATTGGAACGATGTGATGGATGGGAGACTTGACCGCTGTAGGCCTGGGGGCGGTCAATTGTCGGATGCCTCTACGAGGCTGAGTAGGATGGCGCAGGGGATGGGATGGATTGACACTTGGCGCCACCAGCATGCTTGTGATCGTGAATATACATTTGTCTCTGCGGTCCACAAATCCTTTTCGCGCTTGGACTACCTATTCGTCCCGCAACCCTGGTTGGGCAGAATTGACTCCACCTCCATACTTCCGAGGGGCCTGTCGGATCACTCCCCGGTCGCCCTGACGTTGAGCCTCGGTGTGCGGCGACAACCGTTTCGCTGGCGCCTCTCTGTGTGGCACTTGCAGCGCCACGACTATCAATCGCACATGAGGGAGGCTATCTCGCACTACTGGTCAGAGAATGAGGACCCGAGCATAGATGCCATGACCCTGTGGGAGGCCCTCAAGCCCGTCCTTCGGGGCGTGGACATTGCGTGGTGCGCCGCGAATCGTAGGGCCCGCAGGCAAGAAGTGGAGGAGGCGGCTGACCGGGTGCGTTACCAGGAGACCAGATGTCTCACGGGGGAGGATGGAGTAGCCGTGGACCAGCTCCTGCACCTCCAGCGGTCATACACCTCGCTATTGTTAGATGAAGCCCGACAGGCTTGGCTCGCTACGCAGAGCAGAATCTATCAATGGGGGGACAAGTCTAGCACAATGCTATATAGGCTATGTCAAAGCACTTATCAAGCCCAGCCCCTGCCGGGTCTCCGAGATGCCGCGGGCGGCCCTATTTCGGCCCCTGAGGTCCTGGCCCAGATGTTTGCCCAATATTACGAGACTCAGTATGCCCCCCGGGAATCTCTCCCAGCGGAGGAGATTGACAGATTTCTCGCAGACCTTCCACCCCGGGCGCTCTCGGATGAGGCACGGGCCCACCTAGACCTCCCACTGTCGGCAGAGGAGCTTGGGGAGGCTCTGGGTGGCCTGAACACGGGCAAGGCCCCTGGGCCCAATGGGTTCCCCTGCGAATTTATGAAGTTGTTTCATCTCCAATTGGGGATGCGCTATAGGAAGGCACTGGAGGCGGCTCGGGAGCTTGGCAGATTGCCAGCGGACTGGCGACACGCTGAGATTGTAGTCTTCTGCAAACCGGGAAGGCCCCAAGACAGCCCGGACTCTTATCGTCCGATCTCTTTGCTGAACTTTGAAGCGAAAATATTGGCTAAGGCGTTGGTGAACCGTCTTCTCCCTTACATCACGGACCTGATCCATGCCGACCAGGCAGGCTTCATGCCTCACAGGGCTACAAGACACAACATACGTCGCGCTCACCTAGTGGTGGAGGCGGCACGAGCGGCGGGCATCCCCGCGGCCCTCCTGCTGGCGGACATGGACCGAGCCTTCGACTCCCTGAGTTGGTCATACCTCCGAGCCCTCCTCCTCCGGCTCAATTTGGGCCCACGTTTCCTGTCGTACATTCATCTGTTATATACGGACCTGACGGCAACGGTCAGAATAGCGGGAGCCACCTCTGACACATTCCTCATCGGTCGTGGCACCCGACAGGGATGCCCTCTCTCACCCTACCTGTTCGCCCTGGCAATGGAACCGCTTGCGGCCTGGGTGAGGATGGATGCCCAGTTGCGTGGTGTGGAGTGGGTGGGGAGCCCGTCTGACAGGATTGCGCTATATGCGGACGACGTCCTATTCTTCCTTACGGACCTCAATAAATCGGGGCCGAGGGTCCTTGAAATAATGCGCATTTTCGGTGAAGTGTCGGGCCTCCGACTCAATCCGCAGAAGTCGAAATTATGGGTCCTGGGCGACAGGGGGACTTTGGGTCCCTGGGCCTCGGTCCTTCAGGAGGCGGCGGGAGGCCTTAAATATCTTGGTGTCTTTTTAACTGATGTGCAGGGAGTGTCATGGTCCCGTAATGTAGTGCCTGTTTGGGACAGGATCCGCTCAGATATGCTGATGTGGTCCAGGATGCCTCTAAATGTCTATGGCCGTTCGGCCATTTTTAAGATGGTGGCCTTACCCCGAATTTTGTACCAATTGCAGAACTACCCGTACCCAGTTCCGCAGCAGTGGTTTCGTCAGGTGAACTCGGCTCTAGGTCGGTTCCTATGGGCCGGTGGAGCGATAAGAGTGGCGCTCCGCACCTGCTTCCTGTCGACCTACTGTGGGGGGCTGGCCACATCTGATGTCCAGTCCTACTATCAGGCATCACACCTACTTGTTCTTAACGAATGGTGGTACGGGGATCGCAATGACCCGACCTATGCCCTAGAGAGGTATATGATGGACCCACACACGCTCCATACTATTTTATACTCGGCGACTATCCGGAAGAGACTTCCGAGGGCCACACAAGTAATCTTCACAGTGTGGCGCGATGCGCTCCGCCGCATGGGATGGTGGAACACGCTCACGGGCGAGACTCCTTTATGGCATAATGGGAGGCTGCCCGGCCTGGCTGCGCTCCGGGGCTTTGAGGGCTGGGATGCCATAGGCATTTCGGCGCTGGGTCACGTCCTGAAGGGCACAGTCCTCAAATCGTTCCAGATGTTGCAGGATGAATTCGATATGCACCGGTCCCAATTCTTCAGGTACCTACAGCTCCTCCACGCCCTGACCCCCACACTAGCGAACTTGTCGTCCTTGTCGGAGTTTAGTCCCCTAGAAGCAAAAGTCTTTATGGGGGAATTGGAATCGAAAGAAATCTCAACCATATATCAAACATTAGTTACGCATTGTTCCCCCTCTCTTGATAAGTTGCGGGCGGTCTGGGAGAGTGATCTGGGAGACTTGGAGGAGGAGGACTGGAGAGAAGCCCTGGAGGCCCCTAGGGGAGCAGCGATAGCGGTGCGCTTGCGCTTTATTCAATTTAAATACCTTCACAGGGCATACTTCACGAGGGAACGATTGTGGAAGGCGGGGCTGATAGCCTCCCCGGATTGTTTGAGGTGTGGCGGTGAGGTAGGCTCCTTCTTACATACAGTATGGGGATGTGCACGGCTGCAGAGGTTTTGGACCGGTGTGTGGGAATGCTTGGAGGAAGTGTTGGCATGGGAGCTCCCTCGCACGCCGCAGCTGGGCCTGCTCCACGTTATGGAACAAGTGGGGGGTAATCTGTATAAACGGCACTTGCTCCTTCTGGGTCTTACAATAGCCAAACGGGATATAGCCCAAGCCTGGAAAGCCCCCAAGGCTCCGTTAGTGGGGGTGTGGAAGCGGGGCATGGACTTTAGCATGGGAATGGAACGCCCGATCTTTGAGGCCAGAGGCTGCCCCAAGAAACATTATAGGATTTGGAAGAAATGGGCTGATTATAGGGGCCTATTGCTGGACCCCCCGGCGCCACAAGCCTCTGATATGGATCACGTCTGTACTACCCCCATGTGAACTGACCACCTGTCGCTACCATGCTGCTTTGGCTCCTGTTTCTGGACAATATGAACACCGTGCAGGGAGGGGGGTGGGAACCGGGTGGGGATGCGGGGAGGGGGGTGTTGGATAATGTTGACTGAATTTCTTGAACACTGTTGCTCTTCTATGCTCACTGTCTTTCTGCAATCTTGGAAGCAGTGTTTCTTTTGTATTCTGTCAACTGCCATAACACTAATAAAATCTGTTCTGAAAAAAAAAAAAACATCATCCATGACTGGCCGTGTTGCATTTGCCGACGTTGACACCACTGGTCTTACAATTGGAAATCTGGAGAATTCGTCTATAATCACCTACAGGAAGCTTCCTGTCTCCAGGGGCCCATAGAAGTCGGCTGCCAATTTGGTCCACACTGCTTTCGGTAGTTCAGACATCTGTAGCGGCTCCGGCTTGGGCGGCTGCCCCGTCACTTGGCAGATGTGGCACTGCATGACAGTTGCTTCAACCATGCTGTCTAGTCCCGGGAACCACACTTTTTCCCGTAGCATTTTCTTGGTTGCTACCATTCCTCAGTGTGATTCATGCGCCAGGTCTATCATCTGTCTCCTCAGTGCTCGGGGCATCACTATTCTTGTGCCTCTCATCATTATGTCGTTTTCGGTTTCTGAGAGCTCTTCATGGACCTTCTTGAATGCCAGTAGGTCCTCTTTTATCACTCCTTCTTCCAAGATGCTGTTATTGTTTACATGCCTCTACCTTTGTTGTCTTGTCGCCTTCTGGATTGCTTGCATGGTGGGGTCTCATTTCATTTCTTGTTCCAGTTCGTCCATCGTTATTGATGCCGGCGTGTTGTGCATCAGCATGAAATTCAGGTATCCCTCCGCCATTGTGGTTGCCTCAACTGCATGTGGCAGAGGATGTCTTGACACGTAGTCAGCCGGATTGTGTTCCTTTCCTGGTTTGTGTATTATTTTGAAATTGTAGTCCATTAGCCCCACCTCTCTATTCGGGGCGGTATTTTTGCATTGGGATTTCCATAGATCGTTATTAGTGCTCTGTGATTATTGTGAAGGGTTTCCCATAAATAAAAATGTGATAATGTTCTCATGCCCATACTACTGACAGACTCTCTTTCTCTGGTTGAGAATATGCTCTTTCAATGTCTGATAGGCTCTTGCTTCCGTAAGCCACTACACACCTTGGTGAGTCCTTGCCTGGTCTGTATTGTGCCAATATTGCCCCCAACCCCACTGGGCTGGCATCCACCATCAATTTGGTGCAGAGCAGCGGATCAAAGTACGCCAGGTGATCGACTGCGGTCACTGCGTGCCTGATCTCTTCAAATGCTTTACTGCATTCTTCTGTCCATGCAAAGGTCTGGCCTTGTTTTGTTAGTTCTCGCAGGGGTGCGCTCACTGTGGCAAAGTCCTTTATGTACCTTGCGCAGTAGCTAGCAAGGCCAAGAAATTACCTCACTTCTGCAACGTCGCTTGGCTGTCTTGCTTTCTCTAGCGTGTCCACTTTGCTGCGATCTGGTCGCATTCCTTTTTTGGAGAAGATGTGGCCAAAGAATGCCAGTTCTTCTTGCCCCAGTTCACACTTGTCCTCATTTAGCGTGAACCCCCCCTGCTCTAATTGGGAACACACCTCTCGCAGGGCCTTATCATGTTCCTCATCTGACTTGCCGAACACCAGGATGTCGTCACTGTAGTTCAGACTATTTTTCACTGGCCTTATTACTTGCCTTATTGTTTCTTGAAATATTTCGGCCACTGACGATATTCCAAAACTCAGACGTTTGTATCGGAAAAGACCAAGGTGCGTGGAAAACGTCGTGATATATCTGGACTGAGGGTCTAGTTCTAGCTGATGATATCCCTTGCACAGGTCCAGTTTGGAGAAACGTCTTGTGCCTGTCAGGCAACTGATCATACCATCAAGGTGAGGTCCAGGGTGTCTTTCGCGTTCAATTGCTGTGTTCGGTATTCTCATGTCGACACAGATGCGAATCTTGGACGTGTTTTTCTTCGGCACTGCCACTATTGGTGACACCCAGGGTGTCGGTCCTTCAGCTGGTTCTATGATGTCCTGTTTGAGCAGCGCTTAGATCTCTTCTTCTACTTGCGGTTGCAGGTGTATTGGCACTCGCCGGTGGTGTTGAGCTACTGGTCTTACTGCTTTGTCGATGTGCAGTGTTATTTGGCGGCCCTTTAGCTTCCCTAGTCCCTGCAATAGCTTGGGATATTCTTTCAGGATGCTTTTCTTCTCTGACATGCTGTATGTCATTTCGAGGTGGCCCATCACCTGGGCTGTGACATTGCTCAGTAGGCACGGTGCTGGAATGTCACCTTTCAGCACGTGAATTTCTTCTTTTATGGTGTGGCCTTTGTATGTCAGATTCTCTGTGAACTTGCCCATTTTGGTCACTGGTTTTCTTGACCCCCATGTGAATACCTCGACCCTTGACAGCGTCAACACTGGTTTTGCTTCCATCTTCTCATATTCCGACACACACATGATGTTACATGTCGCACCGCCGTCTAGCACAAACCGTGCTTTGTGTGGTCCCACTTCTATGGTCACAGACTCCGTCTTCTTTATTGTGTTTTTGTTCACGAAGCGGATGCTTTCTTGGCTTCTGCCTTCATCGTTGGGCATGACAGCAGTGTCTGACATGAGGTATAATCGTTCCACCTTTTCTTCTTCCCCTTCTTCTCCTGACTCTATCGAGGAGCACCTGTTTGCTGTTTCCACATGTCTGACATGTCTGCTCGCCGTCATCCGTGATCCTCCCAAACTTCCTCTTTCGCTTCTGAACTGCAGTCCCTGGCATGCACTGGCAAAGTGGTTGCTTCTGTTACATTTCCTGCATGTTTGGCCCATTGCCAGGCACGTGCCTCGGTGTGGAAACTCAAGCCCACACATGTAGCAGGTTGATTCAGGTTGCTTCTTTGTCTTTTGTCCGTTGGGCCCTTTTTTCCAGCTGCTTGTGCGGTTGCTCTCTGCCATGCGGTGTGCCTGTTCGACTCGCCGTTCTTTCCCCCGCTCCATTTGTTTTGCTTGCACTGTCGCTCTTGCCTCAGCCCTTGCTAATGACAGGATCTTCTCCAGGGAGGTTGGTTCCTTCAGGATTCTCGCACGGAAGTCCTTGTCACGGCATCCTTCGATGATGCATAGGCGAATCGCTTGTTCGTTGTCGTACTTGTCAAATTCGCAGTGAGTAACTAGTTTCCGCAGTCGCATCTCAAAATCATCTAGCGATTCATCCGTATGCTGAAAGCCTATGGTGAACGTGTATTGCTCAAAATCAATGTTCCTCTGCGGATCAAATTTGTTTGTTAGGCACTTTATTAGTCCTTTGTTCGTCGCTGTCTCGCCTTCTGGTAGGGTCACTAGTAGATCGTCTACTTCATCCCCTACTAGGTTGAGGAACAGACCCAGTTGTTTGGCCTCTGTCACATCTGTGGCTTCCACGTATCTCTCGAATCTCCTAACCCAACGCTCCCATCTTAATCACCCTTGCGGCTTCGAGAGGTTGAATGGGAGAGGTCTGTGATACTGGGCTCTGTCTTTCGCTCCTTTGCTCTGTCATCTTTGTTTTTCTTTGTTCTCCTTTTTTTGTTTTTTGTTTGTGAGTACTTTTGTCTTCTATTTTCCTTTTACTTCACTATTTTTCTTCTTTGCATCTCTTTGTGCTTCCTTTTTATGTCTATCTGTCCTTTTGTTCTGTGAATCCTTTGTCTTTGCACTGCCTTGTGCTTGTTTTTTTCTTCACTATTGTCTTCTATTTTCCTTTTTGCTTCACTGTTTCCTTCTTTGCATCTTTGTGATTCCTTTTTTATATCTCTTTGTCCCTTTGTTCTGTGAATCCTTTGCACTGCCTTGTGCTTGTTTTTCTTTGTTTCAGTGCTCATCTCGGCACTTTTCCTTCTTTTCCTTATTCTGCCTGACTTTAACCACTTCGACGCTCATGACAAGCTGAGCTCGTCATGAGCCACGGCGTTCCGGTGCTCATGACGAGCTCAGCTCGTCATGGCCCGTGGAACGCTCAGGTGCGGGGAGAATTCCCCCGCTGTGCTGAGCGTTCCACGGGAGCCAATGCACCTGTGACGAGCTCAGCTCGTCATGAGCACCGGAGCGCAGAAGCTCATGACGAGCTGAGCTCGTCATGAACATGGGGGCACTGTGTGAGCCCCCCTTCCCCCAGCACAGCAGGGGAATAACCCCCACAGCGAAGGGGCTAAAATGGCCGCCAAGACTCTCAGCTCCCCTATTGGTTGGTTTTGCCTGACTTCAAAATGGCCAGCGAGACGCTTGCGAGACTTCGGGGTCAATCCGAGCGTTGCCTGGTTTTAAGATGGCCACTCGATTTTCTCTAGCTGTTATTGGTCGCTCTGCCTGGCTTCAATATGGCCGCTCTCGCTCCCGCTGCCGGTCGGGAAGATGGCCGACTGGTAGGAGCTCAAAGGAAGAGCTCCGAATGCTGGGGATCACCTTCGGGTCTTTATCCCCGTTTAGCGGCAGCCCCCTACCTGGACAGACCATCCGAGAGTACCTGGATTAATTAGAATAACCACAGTTATTTCCTTCAGCCGTTTTTGCCGCCTGTGCTCGGAGCGAGCCTCCCAGGGACGCGGGCCTCCCCCACAGCTCTCTGCCCAAAATCATCAAGCCCTCAGACTCTGCCAGAATTCTGAGGACAGGGCTCGGCACCCGGGACTGCTAATCTGGCCCCAAGTAATTCCAAAGCGCATCGCCGGGATCTGGAATCGAGCTGCGTCGGCTTACAAAGACATCACGCCCTCGGACTTTTCCTGAATGAAGAGGACAAAGCCCAGAACCCTGCCCCCCCCCAGCAGTCAGGTGCACATCACTGGATCGAGGATCGAGCTGCGACCGATGATCGTCGCAGCAGGAGGGGCAATTCGTTGAGGCTGCCCTCTCGATGCTCGTGAAGCGGCGTCCTGCCCGCACCATTGCAGTGCCCGCACCATTGGACCATTTCCGCAGCAGCGGAGACTTCGCAGATGGACCGCGGATGCAGCAGACCTCCGATAAGGACGCAGAGAAAACAAGTAAGCCTTATGCGCCCCGCCCTTTCCAGATCATTACTTTTCTGACGCCGACCACATCTCTCTCAGAGAGGGCTGCGCACCGCTGCTCTCTACACCACAACGAGCTGCTCTCCGGTAACTGACCCCTAAATCTATCGGCGCCTCGTGCCACCCCATCAGGAACTGTTCACTGCTCACTTTGCTCATTATCCACCCATCATCAACTGTCGGTTTCCAGGGACATCACCGACTGCAATGTAAAGACTAAAACTACCGGCTTCTGTGACTCTTATTTAAGCAAACCACTAGGGCTAGGCTTTGAAACGTTCCTCATATTCTCCCTGAAAGGGAGTTTCCATGATTCATTTCCTTCGTTCCTGCCCAAAATGGCAAAGCCATAACATTTACTGATAACAGCTCACCCCTAGCCCCTAGTCAGTCCCAACTTCTTCCTTGTTTTGCAAAGTATAACAACAGAAATAGGACTTCTCCCCCCACCACCTCCTTCCTACTATCAAAACAGGACACCCTGCCTCCTCCCACATTGCTGGCCTACTCATCAGTATGGAAATAGGACGCATCTCCTCACCCCAGGAAGGTGCTAGACAGTGAGATAGTTTCAAAAAGGGGGTGGTGATGGACAGAGTATCTGAGTTAATCAGAACACTCCTACCCAGTCAACAGATCAGGGCTTGATCCATCACCGTTTTTTAGCTCACTGCACCATCCCAGTTCAGAACCTGGCTATATGCAAATTAGTCTGTCCCTGGCCCAGTGCATCATGGGAACAGGGCAGACCAAACTACCAAGCCAATTCTTCACTGGAAAGGAAACAAGCTTCCGGGGACCGGTTTCTGGCATTACAGCCGTCTTCGGCCCGGCTTGCTTGAATCCTGATGGTGCAGTGAGCAAGGGACTCATGTCTGAGCATACCCTTCCACACTCATGGTGGCCAAAATAATTTCAAAAAGGGGGTGGTGATGGACAGAGTATCTGAGTTAATAAGAACACTCCTACCCAGTCAACAGATCAGGGCTTGATCCATCACCGTTTTTTAGCTCACTGCACCATCCCAGTTCAGAACCTGGCTATATGCAAATTAGTCTGTCCCTGGCCCAGTGCATCATGGGAACAGGGCAGACCAAACTACCAAGCCAATTCTTCACTGGAAAGGAAACAAGCTTCCGAGGACCGGTTTCTGGCATTACAGCCGTCTTCGGCCCGGCTTGCTTGAATCCTGATGGTGCAGTGAGCAAGGCACTCATGTCTGAGCATACCCTTCCACACTCATGGTGGCCAAAATAATTTCAAAAAGGGGGTGGTGATGGACAGAGTATCTGAGTTAATCAGAACACTCCTACCCAGTCAACAGATCAGGGCTTGATCCATCACCGTTTTTTAGCTCACTGCACCATCCCAGTTCAGAACCTGGCTATATGCAAATTAGTCTGTCCCTGGCCCAGTGCATCATGGGAACAGGGCAGACCAAACTACCAAGCCAATTCTTCACTGGAAAGGAAACAAGCTTCCGGGGACCGGTTTCTGGCATTACAGCCGTCTTCGGCCCGGCATTACCTCACGATTCTCACCATGGAGATCACCGGCACCCACACATACACAATCAACTACCCCCCCAAGCTCTCAAAAAAATCTGCCAAAACCTTCAAGCACAACTTTCTGAAATCCCACCCAGAAACCCTTTTTGCAGATCCCTATTTCTCTCCTCGTAATGGTCACACGACCACCGACATCATCTTCTACACCAAACGCAGAGCACAATGGAGGAAAGCCTTCATAGCCGTACTCACAGTCTCCTCTACTAGGAAATCCACTCATGGTCTTCTGTTGCATATTATTCCATCAACAAAAAGAAATACAGAGTTCCCCGGTTGCAGTCGGCTAAAGGACTGTCATTGGTCTCTCTCTTGTCGGGTCAAACAGTAAAAAGGTGAGTGTAGTGAACCCTCTCTTGGAATTTTTGGGGTACCTCACACAAGTCGCCGGTTGGACTACACTTGTAATCCCACCCGGTGATCGTTCAGCGTCATCATCGGTACCCTGCCCCTGCGCCAGGCTGGCAGTGCAATGCCTGTCGGGCAACAATACTTGTTGCTCTTTGGCGGGGATCTTCTATTCCTTCGCCAAGGGTGTGTGGATGTAAGGGGACCATGCAAGGAGGTAATATGTGAGTGTGCAAAAGTGAGCGTGGGTGAAATAAAAGGAGTCAGTGGAGTCCAAAAATTGGGATTTTAATGATATGGCTCACTGCTCTATTAAAAATACAAGGGGTATAGAGGCAGAACTATCAAGGTAGTAAGCCTCATTCAACCCTTGGTGAGTGGATGGTCAACATGTTTCTTGCTTATAGAGCAATTCGTCAGGACCAAGGGGTGCTCATATGATTTGCAAGGGCTCCCCCGTGATCAGGGGGCCCAATATACGACCTGGTAGGTGTCGTATGGCAGTCCTTTCCTCAGGACCCTTCCCAGGACTAAATGGGAGAGAGAAGAGAGAAGTGTACTGTTAAGGAGAGACCAGAGAGACATCATGGACAAACGTGGAAACATTCGCGTTTTGTGACTGTCATAATATACAGTGGGTGAGCATGCCTTTGGTTTGCTCAAGGAAGATCGCATGCTTAGTGGTATCCAACAAAGTTGGTTGGAAGTTTGTCATGCAGTAAAAAACCTGTGAAAATCAAGGGCTATTACTGTGCTATCAGCATGCGCGATAGCTAGTGGAAATTGAGACAACATTTGTGGGGAGAAAAACAGACTTCAAACATGTCTTTGTGAAGTTTCAGAAAAGAACACTAGATGGAGTCAGTGTATGGGTAACTAACCCTTGGATTAAACCGTAACACCAGCCGCAATAATACAGTGATGGTAAAATTTAGAACAACCTTACCCGTTTGTTACACTACGGAGGCTTCCTCGAGCTGACCGGGTGGGGCCAGGACTTGGTGGAGACCACCTGTTAGGAGGAAGTATCCCCGCCATGTTATCGATTGGCGGTCAATGCGTCTCCCCATTCAACTGCTTAAAGCTTGGTCCCGCCGTGGCGCTCAGAAAGAGGCGCACGTGGGGGCGCAGAATGGAGCATATGTGCCTTACCTCGGAGTTCCTGGCGTAGGGCGTCTAGTCACCTACCCTTCCCACTGCGGACGGTGCCGCAGATCAGCCGGTAAAGCTTGGCGTCCCGGGCGCACTACTTATGACCCGTGTGTGTGGCCAGTTTAGTGGGCGTGGCCCCGGCGTGTTACCAGGCAACGAGTGGTAAATAATGGACACAGAAGATTCACTCGCTCCGTGTGTTGCCGGTGGTTAACAACGAAGACGGCTTCGCGTGCTAACGAGGAGGGAGGGAAACATGAGTGCCATCTTGAGAGGGAGGTGGAAATAGGCAGCTTAATGGTTATGGGCTGGGTTCGGCATAGTAAGGACAATCAGTCCATTGGTCAGCTATCTAGTGAGCATTGTCCAGGGCACCGCATCGTTGAGCCCGTTTTCATCTGTGTGTAGACGGTGTACCCATCTCTGCTCCAGTCTGAAGAGGGATTGCTGATTCATACCAGGTTGGCATTCTAGAACTGTCCACTTTATGTCCTCAGTGGTATGTTTGTGTTCCTTGCAATGTTCATACAGCCCGGTGTGTGTTTTGGAGCATCGAATATTACTGTTGTGCT
The DNA here is from genome assembly GCF_964261635.1 of Lissotriton helveticus. Classification (NCBI taxonomy): domain Eukaryota; kingdom Metazoa; phylum Chordata; class Amphibia; order Caudata; family Salamandridae; genus Lissotriton; species Lissotriton helveticus. The sequence goes on from NC_136065.1 coordinate 1,922,108,178, forward strand.
CCATTATCCGTTGTTTCACCGGGCGCATTGTCATCCCGATATAGAGCAATCTGCAGGGGCACACCAAGATGTATATACATCTCGAGCTGTTACAATTGGTGTGTTTGTGAAAGGTCCAGGTGAAATCTCCTGGGAGTTCGATTGTTCTGCCTTGGATGGTTTGGGGGCATACCACACAGGAACCACATTTGTAGTGTCCAGTGACAGGGGGAAGATCCCAGAGGGTCCTGACTGGTCGAGTTTGTAATTTCTTAGGGCGAGTGTGGATCAATGTGTCCTTGAGGTTGGCAGTCCTTTTGAAAGCGAACCGTGGTCGTGCCAATTCCATCCCAGTGGAGTTCAAGATACCCCAATGTGTCATCACGGCTTTCTTGATAAATGATGAATGCCTGGTGTAGGAGGTGACACAGGGTGGGATACCCTCTGTCCTGGAGTTTATGCTGTAGGGTCCGGGCCTCTTGTCTGAAGTCTTGGACAGAGCTACAATTCCTCCGAATTCTAAGGAATTGCCCAAAGGGTAAATTATCTCGCAGGGCTTTAGTATGGTGGCTTTGGTAGAGAAGCAAGCTATTTCTGTCAGTATCTTTCTTGTATAGCGTGGTGGTTATTGCTTCGGGTCCCAGATTGATGGTGAGATCGAGGAATGGTATGGACGTCTCCGAGATGGTTCCAGTAAATTTAAGGAAGGGGTCTTGTAAGTTAATCCAGTCACAAAAGGCTTCACAGCTGGGACGGTCCCCTTTCCAAAGAATCAAGATGTCGTCGATAAAGCGACGCCAGAGAGTTAAGTTCTCTCGGTAGGGGTTTTGCTCCGGAGGGTAGATGTACCTCTTCTCGAACGAAGCCATATAAATGCAGGCCAAGCTCGGCGCGAAGGTAGAACCCATCGAAGTCCCCCGCACTTGATGGTATAACTGGGATTCATACCTGAAGAAGTTCTCGGTCAGGGCGATGTGGGCCAGTTCCATAATGAATGTTATTGGTGTTGGGGATAACCATTCCTCTTCTCGCATCAGCGAATCCACTGCTTCCAGGGTTGCTTGTTGCGGGATATTAGTATAAAGTGCCTCCACATCGAGGGTAAGAAGCAAGTCAGTGTCCTCTCTGCCATCTATGTCTGCAATTAGACGGAGTACATCCCTGGTGTCTTGCAGGTAGGATGGTATCTGTTTGACGTAAGGTTGGAAGAACGCATCACAAAATTGTGACAGTGGTTCTAGTAGAGATCCAATTCCAGAGACAATGGGTCTCCCAGGGACAGGAGACGTGCCCTTGTGTATTTTCGGGAGAGTATAAAAGTAGGGGATAACAGGATCCGGAGTGATCAAGAAATCTGCTTCCTTTCTACTAATCCACTCGTTGGTCTCCCCCTCAATCACAAGGCCCATGATGGTAGTTGTCAATCTTTTAGTTGGGTCCTCAAGGAGAGGTCTGTAATGGTTGGTATTTGTCAATTGTCTTCTGCACTCACGATCATAGTCTTCGTAGTTCTGAATGACCGTGGCGCCCCCCTTGTCTGCTTGTTTAATGACGATCGACTCGTCTTGGCCTAGTGTTTTGACTGCTAGTCGTTCTATATTGGACAGATTGTGGAAGGTTTTCTTCGAAGGTATCTCACGCATGCTCCTCAGGACCGCCCGCTCAAAAGTCAGGACTTCGGGTGGTACCATCCCGTCAGTGGGAGTAAAGGTGGAGGGTTTTCTTAGACCTGTATCAAGATCCGGGAGCTCAGGTTGGTTTTCAAAGAATGCCCGAAGACGGATTTTCCTAAAAAATTGTTTCAGTTCGATCATCTCTTGGAATGGGTCTGGGGTCGGTGTGGGAACAAAGCCAAGACCTTTCTCTAGTACTCGTGTTTCGGTTGGTGTCAGGGTTCTCTTTGATAGATTGACAACTAAGCTCGTCTCCCCCTGGATGACATGCTCCTGGTCTCCATTGATGCTGGTGCTGGTATCTGGTCCTGCCACTGTACACCCTTTTGCCCTCCTCGCTTTCGCCCTCTTCCTCTGCCCCAGCCTCTGCCGTGAAAAGGTGGCAGATTGGGGGGGTAGAATTGCGGGGGGCCCTGTGGGTAGAAGGGGTACTGCCAGGGGGGTGCCATCTGTGGTGGCCCATGGAAGGCTGGGCCTTGGTAATAGCCTTGTTGCCATGTCCGAGGTGGTCGGGGATTTCTTGGTGGGACTCCCCCACTGGAATCGCTGCTATCCGATCCACGTCTGGTATCGCTCCCTGAGTTTTCATCAGAGGAGTAGGTTTTCTTTTTCCCGTTGTAATCATCCTTCAAGTAGGGGTAGACTTTTTCTTTTACAAATTTGGCAATATCTTTCTCGAGTTTGGTTGTTTTTTGTTTCAGTAGAAACTCATGGTGATCCGCCATTTCTTGATTTATTTCCGAGAGTTTGGTCGTGAACGCTGTCTTATTGTTCTTGGATATGGCGGTTTTCATGGTAGCTTCCATAGCGGAGATCTTCTCTATTAAAGCATCTGATAGACGCTTCGCCGTTTGACTGATGAGAAAGAGGAGATCCTTGGTGCATTTCCACGAAACTTGACACCACTCTAATTTGAACCTTTTGTCGTCCAGAAATAGTCTCGGAATTATGTTCACTATCAAACCTTGTGGGGCTATATTACTCCTCAAGTATTCAGTCATCATGATTCCGTGAATGGTGATCCTGATGAGTTCCTTTTTCATTTCCGATAGTATGGTCCAATCATCGGAAGATGCGCCGGATGATGTGGTAGGGGGATTTGTAAGGAGGGATGGTGTCGATCTTAGGGCATCGGCTATGATGTCCTCATTGAAACTCAGCCCTGGGACGTCCTCCATGGTCGTAAAGGTTCCGGATGCGGTGCCAAGGATGTCTGCCGGCCAGAGTGAGGTGATCGTTAAGATTAATGTGATTCTCCCACTTAAAATGTTGTCTCATATTATTCCATCACAACTCTTCCAAGCGACAGCCACCATCACTATCTACAATAATGGCATTATTCTTACCCAGTCTACGGATCGTAGCCTTAACCTATTTGACAGCATATTCCTCATCATTAAAGAGCAGGCGGCCAATCCACTGACCCCTCCCCAACCTACCGCCTCTCTCAACACCCAATACATTGCCTCCTCCACCCAGTCCCACACTACCCCACCCCCAACCCTCCTGACTCCAGGACGCCCAGAGCCGCCCGCCACCCTCGACCCTACTACCTCACCCTACAACACGCATCCCCTCTCTCCACCTAACCACCCCCCTGCTATCACCACCTCACCGCCTCTCATATCCATCCCCCCTCCACAATCTCCAACCCGCCTCCTATCTCTTCCAGCCCCCCTCCTCTATCTCCACCTCCCCTCCTTTTATATCCAGTCCGACCTCCCCCTACCTTATCCCCCCTCTCACTCCTAGCCCTCCTCCCCCTTGCTCACCACCACCTACTCAACTCCCTACTCTCCCACCCCCAGACCTCCTGACCCCTGGATGCCCAGAATCCCACACCAGCCTCAAGCCTCTCACCCCACCCTTCAACATACATCTCCTCTCCCCACATAGCCCCACTACTATGTCACCACCCCTCCCCCTCTCACATCTAGCCCTCCAGTCTATCACCACCCCCACGCTTCCTACATCTAGCACACCCCCATCCTGCCACATCCCCTCCCGGCAGCCCCCACACCCACCTCCTCTACTCCTCTCACACCACCAACACCCCCCTCCTCTCACACCTAATCCTCACTCATCCTCTCACACCACCACCACCCCTCCCACCTCACCCTACATTGCCACCCTGCTCTCCTTCTCCTTCACCGTCACCCTCCGGCCCCCATCCTCCCATAACACTCCTAGCTCCCCCCTCCGGATCCAGTTCGAGCCCCCGCCCTCCTTTAACACCCTCCCCTACTCCGTCTCTCCCCCCTAACCCCCCCACGATAGTCACCTATGTACCCACCACGGAAACACCCTCCTCACCTCCTCTCCCTCCACCTCCCACCCTAACTTCCTCCATACCGACCCCTGACACATACCCAACATTCTATCACCTCCCACCCCCACTCTCTCCACGCCCCTTTCAGCTCTCACACCGAACTGAGTCATCTCTCCTCAACCTTTACCTCGCTGTATTACCCCCACTACTACCGTTCCCAACCCCACCCTTGACAAGATTATGACCACCCTTATCCAAATTAAAGACGAGCTCCAACCTTTCAAAGTACTACTCTCTTGCCAACCTAGACACCCCTCTCTTCCTAGTACCCACCTATCCCGCAAACACTGCACGCCTCCCACACACCTACACATACACAATCCCCCTCACTGGACTTCTATTCCTACCCATAACTCTCTCAGCCGCCCTCGCCGATGCATCAATCATCTGACACGTTATGACATATGTGCCCTCCTGCACTCCTACGAAACCTCTCCCATGACCCACAAAGCTGCCACATACCTTCCCATTCCCACCACCCATTCCAACCCTCACAGGACCCCCACGCAAAATAAGAGAGGCACCATCTCTAACAATCTGAAGAAAGTCACCCTCACTCTGGAACCCTCCGCCTCCCTCACTACCCCCAGCTCAAATGCACTCTACTTAACTGCAGATCTGCCCCCAGACACGCCTTTGACATAGCCGACCTCATTATCGCACATGACCTAGACCTTACCATACTCACTTAAACCTGGCTAACAGAATCCTCCTTCCCTCTCCTCGACATTCTAGTTCCTCCCAACTACCACATCATCAGATTAGACAGGACTGGCAGGACAGGAGATGGAATAGCATGTATTCATCGCAGTAACCTCTCAGTAACCAGAGCCATCTCTCCTATATTCTACTCCTGTGAAAATTTTTGCCTTGACGTCAACAGTGAGGGCAATCCAGTATGCTCTCTACATATTATTTACCACCCACCAGGGGACAACCTCACCTTCGCTGAACACCTCATGGACTTGATCACAACTAACTCGGGTCGACAAAACACACAAATATTTCTTGGCGACTTCAACCTTCACTGGAACGACCAAAACGACTCGGTGGTTAATTGTCTCAATACTTTCCTTAACACCTTAGACCTCACCCAAATCTGCAACAGCCCCACCCACGACAAATGCTCTATCCTGGACCTGATTATCTCCAAAGGTGACGCCATCCAACTCGTCTCAATCCAACCTTGTGACTGGTCCGACCACCACATTATCACATTCTTCATCAATGAGCATGTGAAACTTTACCCAGCCCAATCCACCAAACCCAAGGTCTGGAAAAGAGACCTGAAGAACCTCAATCCTATCTCCGCTCCCTCTCCCAGCTACAACATACTCATACCCCCCACCGGCAACGACGACGTCCAGGCTCTCACCGATCACTACCTCAACTCAATGGCTACGTTAGTCAACAAAGTTGCCCCCCTTCAGCTAAAGAGAGTCTCCTCCAAAAGCTCAAAACCTTGGTACAACAGTCTGCTTAACAATGATAGATGAGACTTGAGACTAGCAGAACGTAACTGGAGATCCGCCCCATCAGCTATGCATCACACTACTCTAAGGAAAAAAAGAAATGCCTATTTCAGGAAAATCAAAAGATCGAAAGCGGACTTCTTTAGCTATCAACTAAACCAAGCAAAAAAACCGACCAAAAAAACTATTCGATTTAATCAAAACTCAATCCAAAGACGAACCACAGCGAACACATAACACAACCAGCACGCTACCATCCTGTGAAGAATTCACTACCTTCTTCAATCTAAAAACAGATAACATCAAGAAGGATCTCCTCGCTGACCTAAACCTATACTCCAACCCCATCTGTAAAACACCCATCACACTAAAAAACAATGCTACTTGAGCATCTTTTGATACCTACACGGAAGAATCCATAGGCAAGATCCTTAGCACCCTGAAGCTCTCCAATCACCTCTCGGACCCTCTACCTGCAAACGCCGTAAAGGACCTCACCCCATGGCTTCTCCCGCTCTGGACCAAAATCATTAATAGCTCTCTCCAACAAGGATCTATCCCGGATTCCCTCAAAGTTGGACAAGTGTCGCCTATACTAAAGAAACCCACAGCTGATCCTACTGACCTCAATAACTATCGCCCCATCTCCAACATCCCTACCTTAGCCAAACTGTTAGAGAAATGTGTCCACCTCCAACTGACAAAACACATCGATCATTACGACCTCCTCAGCCGACATCAATCCGGCTTCCGTGCAGGCCACAGCACTGAATCAGCCATGACACACATAATCGATGATGCACTCCTAATTCTAGATCAAAACGGTCACTGCCTCCTCATCCTCATCGACCTCTCATCTGCATTCGACACGGTCAAACACGAGAACTTACTCGATCTGCTGAAACTCAGAATGGGTATCTCTGGGTCAGTACTGAAATGGTTCACCTCCTTCCTCCAGAACCGGATCGAGAAATTCAAAACTAACAACACCATGTCCACACCTGTGCCTGTAACTCTTGGTGTCCCGCAAGGATCCTTCTTTTCCCCAACCCTGTTTAACCTAGTCATGGAGCCACTCACCACACTGCTTCATGCATCTAATGTGCAATTCCACATGTATGCGGATGATACCCAACTCTACCTCAAACTACAATCCCCTGAAGACCTCAAACTACTCAACTCTACACTTAAGGACACACAGACCTCGCTGGCTGAGAACCATCTCAAACTTAATGCTCTAAAAACAGAATTCCTCTTAATTGCACCCCCTTCCAAAATCCCCATCACCAAGGATTGGCTGAAACACCTCACTGCATTCAACGTCCAACCTACCATTGTAGACTCAGCTAAATCCTTAGGTATCACCCTCGACTCCAATCTGAATAGGCAACAACATATCAGTAATGCAACCAAGGGAGCAAATTTCCAAATCAATACCTTGAGGAAACTGAAATCCTTCCTCCCAGCCAACGATTTCAGAACTGCAGTCCAAGTGCTAGTTATCCCTTGGATTGACTATGGAAGTACCGCCCTCTGTGGCCTCCCCCTTTCAACAACTGCTCCATTAAGAGCCTCTATCAATGCTGCAGCAAGGCTCATAACTGAATCAAAAAAATGCTCTCACATCTCTCCTGACTTAAAATCGCTGAATTAGCTTCCGTTAGAAGCTAGAATACATAGGAAAATTGCATGCATTACTCACAAGGCTTTACACCACAGCTCACCCAGTTACATCGCCCAGAAATTAACAATCTCCGGAGGCTCAAGAGCCACAAGAAGTGCAGAAACTCTCCTTTTGAAACCGCAAAGATTCCACAAGAAAAAAACAGACAAGCGCTCCTTCTTAGTGATGGCCCCCAGGATCTGGAACGCCCTTCCCCCAGAAACCAGTCTTATCTCATCCACTGCATCCTTCAAAAAAGAAGTCAAAGCGATCCTCCTGGCTAAATTCACATGAACATAAACTCTGCAAACTCTGTTCGCCTGTTTGTCTCCCCCTTGTATTACTCTGTCTGCATCATCTACCTTGCTCAAATTGCCTTATGTAATTCTCCCTCCTATTGTCCTCTTTTCATATGTATGTGAAGCGCTCCGATATCTGTTAAGGATGCGCTATACAAAACTCTGAAAATCTATACTAATATAATAAAGAGAGAGCCCAAACCTTTGAGGCGGGTAATCTCAGGAACCACAGCACCAATCACAACACCCAATACAGCATTGGAAAGGACAGTTGCAGCAGATGAACATAGGCTATACAAGTAGCCACCATATACGTTACAAAGGTAAAACAACCTTAGGGGTAAAGTAGTCCCTTGTGGGAGACAAACCTTTACAGGACTCCCTTGTGGGCGTGGCCATTGTGAGAGGGGTGTGGACAAACAGCAAACACCAATAGGCACGGCATTCACGGGGCGCAGGGCGCGCCATTCCCCGCCATTACTGGTAAAAGCGAAAACGGCAATGTAAACAAAAACCTTCACATTACTCCGTTGTGGGCCTGGCCGCTGTCAGAGGTGCGTGGCAAAACCTGAATGGGCGCCGCATTCACAGGGCGCGCCTCCTGTACGTTGTCAGAGGGGCGTGGCCAAACACCAATGGGCAAGGCTTCATGGGCCGCGGCATTGCTACGGTACTCATGCGGGGGCTCAAGCCACTCAGCCTAACAGTGGGGATCACAAAGCTGTGCATACTGCTCCGGTGCTCAGGCGGGGGCTCAAGCACCAACTTCAATAAACAGGTACATAACGACGTGTAAGCTCAATGATTGTCAGAGGAGCGTGGCCAAACACCTATGGGCAAGGCTTCACGAGCCGCGACATTGCTACGGTGCTCACGCGGGGGCTCAAGTCACTCAGCCTAACAGCGGGGATCACAAAGCTTTGCATACTGCTCCGGTGCTCAGGCGGGGTCTCAAGCACCAACTTCAATAAACAGGTACATAACGACGTGCAAGCTCAATGATAAATAACGCTCCGAAATAATCTTACATTTTGTGATACTTACCTAATGCTGCTAACCTCACGGTTTACTTTTTTCCAATTACTACAATGAAAAGGCTTTCAGAGGCACAGTTGCTCACACTTTCATTATAAATCACGTATGTCACAGGGAGCGGATTGTAAGTGATGCGCCACACATTCTATTTCTGCCCCAGACAACGTCGGGACGGGCTGCTAGTAAATAAATAAATAAAGTCTATTACAGAAGAAAAGGGAGACCAACATGGCCCATGAAGTGAGGCTTATTACAACTTTCAACAGTGAATAGTCTAAAGTAAAGCACATATTGTCTGGGCACTGGCTTTTGGGGAAGGCAGACCCTGTCATAGGCAACCTTGTGACTCCCGATCCCTTTGTAACTTATAGGAAGAATACATTGATGAAAGATGGTTGGTGGAAGGAACAACAGGGGTTTTTCAAATGTGGATATTGCAAAGCCTGCAAAGACAGCACTAATAGGAAGTCATTTATTTTGCCACCTGATAAGACTGTGGCGGCTCCTCGGATATGGGGGAGGAGCGTCGCCCTACAGCTTTAGAGCAATGGAAAGGAAAGGAAATATAAAAAGATAATAGCGTTAAATTATTATCATTTTATGTTTCCTTTGCAGGAGGGCTGGTGGATGTGCTGCTATGCTCACGCGGTGGAGGGCAGGGGAGGAGTGGTGAATCAACTCCTAAATGTGCAATGACAGTTTGGTCGGCCAAACCAGTCATGCGTACTGTCACCCTCTCCATGCAGGCTGCATTACAGCCTGCATGGAGAACATGCCCACCCCTACAGCTCCTGACTGAGCGCCGTGTGACGGCGCTCAGACCAATCACAACGCTGCGTTGTGATTGGCTTAGGGGACGGAGCCTGGCTACCTGTTTCCTGTTCCTGAAGTCAGAAGCAGGGGAGCAGGAGCAGAGACACGGGACACGGGACACGGTGGAAAGGTACGTTATTTTTGTAAAGTTTTTTTAGCTCCCTCATGCAATCGCCACCCCTATCCCCACGCAAAACCCCTGTGACTTACCCCTGCAACCACACCCCCACCCACAAGCCATGTCGGCCGCCATTGTGATAGAACAGCTAAGATTAACAAGTTTATCACCTTCAATAGTGATTTTTCTGAATATGTCCTCCAGTGTCTCTGTGGAATGCAATATGTGGGGAGCACAATCTTCCGGGTGACAAAGAGGATTTTAGAGCACTTGCGTTCTATCAGGAATTATAATCCTAGCTATCCTGTTGTACGGCATTGGTAGAAGGTACACAGTCAGAGTGGTGAAACTTTCTCATTTTTTGGACTTGACAGGATCCCTGGACCCCTCAGAGGTGGGGATAGAGAGAAAAGATTGCAGAGAATGGAATCCGAATATATTATCAAACTTAACAACAAGCATCCTAGACACATGAATGCTGATGAAGACCTTTTTGTATCTATTGACTAATGATGTTTCTGATTTCTATTTAATGGGATTCACTTTCTTTCTGCTGGCTCCCACTTGTGATATTGTTTTTGTCAACTAACTATGGGGCATATTTACAATGAAGTGACAGAGTCTGGTATTAGCCTTCTTGGCTTAACGCCGCAATCCACCACTTCAGAAACACAGGTTTGCACCATATGTGTGCTGCTTAATGCAGGGTATATTGAAGTTGCAAAATGTAATGTTTTGGGGGGATTGTTTATGTCCAGGAATGATCACCTTCTTGCACATAAACAATCAATGGCAATTTCTTGTTTCTGTGTGTGCTGCATAACACAGCACACATAAAAACAGCAAAAACGAGGAGAAATAAAGCTTTTCTCCTTGTTTCGCCTAAGACCACGTTTTCCTTGGTCTTAATTTTGGCACTGTCTCCTAATTACGCCACCCTTGTAAATAGGGGGCAGCGTCAAAATCAATGGGTGTTGCTGTGGAATGCCTACCTCAACACCCCTTGCCCTCCTCTTTCAGACTAAGTACAGTGTGAAAGGGTGCCTTATTTACAAGGCAGCGGTAAGCTACGTTAAGTGACTTAAGGCTGCCTTGTAAATAAGGCAAAACCCCTATCACCACCAAAACGTCACTAAAAGTAACACTGTGGTGGCGATAGGAGCTTTTAAATATGCCACTTTGTTTGTTCTCTTCACACTCTCTTTTAGTGTTTTAGGGATCATGATTACTCCCCTTTCTCCCTCCTTCCTATCCCCTTTTTTCTTGATGTATCTTATTCTTAAGATGACATAAGGATGATGTTATTTTCGCTAAAATCACTTTACTGTTTCTTGATAGCATGTCATGGTTGTATACTGAATGTCATACGATACACATCTGATTGGGAAGATTCGCTGTTAACATTATTGTTATATTTAACCTGTCTTCTTTCTACCTCTGGGGTTTCATGGTCACTCACATGATGTCACCACTAGAACCTTGGGTGACATCATGGAGTGTTTGTGGCTTAGCCTGGTGACAACCGGCAGTTGGAACCAGGCAGGCTGAGTGGCAAGCTGGTCACTCCTGGTGGGTCTTCTTTGTAACTTGACTTAACATCCTGAAGACTTGAATAAAGTAACCTACATGATACAAGGCTCCAGCATCTATTTACAACATTTTTGGCGACTTTGGAAAATTTTGGAGCATATTTACAAGGTACAAGAAACGGAAACAAGGAGAAAAGAACCCTCAGCGCAAAACAAAAGCAAGTATTATAAACAGCTCAAGAACATTTAAATTAAAGAATTTTTAAATTGAAGTTTAAAGCAGAAGACAAGACATCCACCCTGGTAAGTCCCACCAGTGTCCTGTGTAACCGGACGGCCTGCAAACCCAGGGTGTAAACCTGCTTAACATTGTATGAGACTTGCTGAAGTTCGCTGGTGTGTAGATGGCTGTTTGTTTAACCTAATCCACCAAGCGTACCAATTGGGATTGAGCAAATCTTTAGGACCACTGTTCAGCGCTGTACTTGCTGTCTGTTGTCAAGTAGATAAATTGAAAGACACCGTGGGGTGTGAAGAACGTGAACTGAATTCAGCTGTCTTAAGCTTGCATGAATTGAGAAGTGAGCTGCGCGGCGGATCGTGTGCCTGGAACTTTTCGAGGTCTAAAATAAGCAGCTAATATGTTAAAAGCAACCTCAGCTTTCAAAATGGTCAACACGCATTCAACATCTTTTAAAGCTATTTGAAATTGTCAAGGTCAAGAACGCGCAGCGCATCTGTTTAAAAACTGAAAAAATTTCACATGCCAAACAACACGCAACGTATATATTTATTAGACAGTTGAATTGTCAGAGTGTTAAGCGCATGCAGCGAAAACTGTTGGAGCTATCCGAGCGAGGAGCACATTACATAAATTTATAGCCTGAGCGGAGTCTTGCGGAAACTGTCTGCATGTATTTTTGGGAACGTTTTTCACTGACATTGTGAGATGTGCCAAGGATATTTCAACTGACTTTGCGAGGTGGGCCATAGATATTTCAACTGTCTATATATTTTAAAATATAACGAATGCGTGTAGCTTACCTTCCCGGTGAAGCTCTTTATGACGTGGGGGTGGTCTCACTTCATTCCGCGCTTGCACGTTTAGAGCAGCGACGTGCCGAGAGCCTCTCAGCCCTACGCAATATCATCACCATGGAAACGTCGTTTGTTCCTAGTGAGACAAATGGTTCGTCGGCAGAATATATGCCGTTTTGTGCTGACGCAATGGACATCACGTTACAATTGGATCTGTGGCATATGTGACCTTTGAGGAATGCGTAAATCAACCACATTGCAGGGGAATTAAATGTGCTCATGATGGTTGTTTAAATCCAACGCTGGCACAAACACTCTGAATGGGACATGGAAGTTAAGCCCGGACGATGCGAGGAGTATTGAAATCCTGATAATGAGGACAGTATGATCTGTTTTTATGGAGGACGTCGCGAATCTTACCATATTTACAGCGTCTACTTCTACTGAGGAGAACTTTGAGGAAGAACTCGGGTGAGAGACCGCTCACCGGAGCATAAGACATTTTTAACATTATGTATGCTGGTCATTTGTAGTGTATGTCTGGTGCTTTCTGGGGGGTGATGTTTATTGAGTGCATGTTTCAAGGAAAAGAGTGTTTTTTTTATGGTTGATTATAAGTTAATGGTGTGTACAGTAAGTACCTGCATAGTTTTGTGTTTGAACTGCTGTGAGCCACGCAGAGTATTTTCTGGTGGTGTGTGAGTGGCAAGTGTTGTTTTATCGTGCACCTACAGGGTGGTGTACATTTATAGCTTGTTGTTTTGGGGTCAGGAAGGCCCTGTACAGTTTATTATAGGAGGAGTTGTTGTTGAGATCTGGATACATGGTTTGCATGTGTGGTTATGTTTTGGGAGTTATAAACTTCTGTACTTCTTTTTAAAAGAAGTGTACCCTGTCTCATCAATGGTTTTGGGACAGTTATGGTTCACGGGGAGAGAAATAACCCGTTACAGTACAGAGTCTGTTTTAAAATTTAGGGTGGTGAGTACCCCATTAGGGAATTGGGGGCGGAGCAATGGCTACTCCAAGGTGTAGTTCACGGGGAGGGTTGTACCCCGTTACGGAGCAAAGTGGACTCCATTATTTTTCGTCTAATTAAGTTTGTGTTTGTGTTTCCCAAGGAAAGGGGATGGGACTTGGGACTAGTTGTGTTTGGGATGTGTTGTCTTTGACTTGTGTTTGTAACTGTTTGGGATGTATTTGTTCTCCGATGCTATGTGTACTTTCATATGGATGTGTACACACAAGCTAATTTTATTTATTGTATTTCCATCTTGTTGATTTCCCTAAAGAAAGGAGATGTGTTATATTTAACCTGTCTTCTTTCTACCTCTGGGGTTTCATGGTCACTCACATGATGTCACCACTAGAACCTTGGGTGACATCATGGAGTGTTTGTGGCTTAGCCTGGTGACAACCGGCAGTTGGAACCAGGCAGGCTGAGTGGCAAGCTGGTCACTCCTGGTGGGTCTTCTTTGTAACTTGACTTAACATCCTGAAGACTTGAATAAAGTAACCTACATGATACAAGGCTCCAGCATCTATTTACAACAATTATGAAAGGAAATCTTTCTGTAATGCATATTTTGCTAATTCAAGCTGATTTTTGTTTTCGTGTCACTGACCAGACAGCTATCTGAGTGGTTTCTTAGGTGTAGCGGTTGAAATAAGTTCACTTTTTTGATTAAATCATAATTGAGGTCATAAGCAGTGCATTGCGGGGAAGCAAGTTATAGTTAAAGCTCAGGTAACTATAACTGCTGAATTTCACTGGTTTTGTACGAGTGAAATCTGAGCCTACCTTTAACATGACTGTAACCTTTCTTTTTTCAGTGAATGGCACATGGCAGAGGTTGAGACAAATATGCATTCGTGGAAATGGGCGTGCCTTTGCCCCCCCGCTCCTCTGTGGTTCGCACGCACCACTGGTTTCCATTAAGAATTGCTGGAAGTCACCCATTCAAACAACAGTAGGGCTAACACAGTATCCGCAATTCCGTTTCCATTTAAAGTACGGCTCCTGTCTATCTTTCCATGTGCATCCTCCTGTCTGTTCTTGCCTTTGTTTCCCTCCGGCTGCGTGACCCTTTTATCGCCCTTCCATTTGCCCCTCTGTCCTTGCCATAGTGCCTGTCCCTGTCCTGTTGTCTGTTTGATTTTACCTATATGTGCCTGGGTCTGTCTTTGCCTCTGAGGACATCTGTCTGACTGCTCGGTGTGCGTCTCGGTATGCCCTTGTGTGTCTTTTTGTCTGTGCGTCTCTGTTTATCCGCTTGTGTGCCGCTCTTACCTGTGTGTACCTCTGTCTGTTGTTACTTGTTTTATGTCCTTTGCTCTTTCGATCTCCGGCAGGCCCCCTCACCCCCACCCTTGCACTCCTTCCCCAAAGCAGGATATGACTAAAAATGAGTCTTCCCAACCCTCCTCTTCTCTCAGCCCTACTACTGCTCCTTCAAAAAGGTGTGCTTTTTTCTTGCAACGTTTTGATGTTTCCGAACATCGGCATATTTTCCTAAGAACTCACATGGCAACTAAATAGGGGGAGGGGACCCACACACCCACTATGCCTGGCAGTGGGGGTTGGGGTTATTGCTCTTCAGACTAATGATAAACACACTTCCAATTGAAAACAAGCATTTACAATGCAATGGTTTCGCCTTTGGAAAAGTTCGAGCTATTGGCATTGCTCATGACATTTTTTTTTTTACTCATAAATAAATGGCATTGTTATTTACATTGCCAACGGCTGACACTACAGGTGCAGGCACACCCGTCCAATGGCAGAAGTACTGAGGCTGCCATGAATCTAGAGTTCTGTACTGCCATTTACCAACCTGTGTTGAGAGTTGAGAGGTTAGATTTCTAAAAGTGAAAGTTGAAATCGCATTGCGCTTAGAGCAGCAGGGTGTCCGGCAGCTTTAGCCTGGGAGCCGCCCCCTCTCACCCCTCAGCGCCAGTACACAGAGTGACGCAAACACATTGTACTACTGAAAAGGGAGGGCTTGGAGTTATTAAAGAAATGGATATGCCCAAGACTATCAAAGATGTGTGAATAAATTGTGGCTTGCAGTATAACGAGATCGCAAATTGTTGGTCTGTGCGTGGAAGCTTTCTCTGATGCTTTTCCTGCCTGTCAGGTTGGCACAGCTTTCGAACGCCACTAATCTGCGTGAATATTAAATGGGTAAACATGATCGTCCTTTAATATTTGTTTGGATTGAGTCCTTCTGTTGTTTTAATCAGTGGAGTCTTCTAGAATGCTTGTTATCTGTCTGCTATACAAACAGGATTTATTATTCACATCGAGCGGATTTTCCTTAGTGTTGTAGCTCCTGACAGTGTGCTTTCAAGTTACGGGAACTGACTTTTTTTTTTTTAAATAAAATAACTGCAGCATCATAGGATATTGATTAACAGCCCTTTCACTGCAGACCTTGTTATCTAGACAGTTTATTGCGGTTTGTTTCTGCATCCAGTCACAAACCAAGAATAGGCCATGGGGCATTACCGCTCCATACATCTATCGAAGCGCTTGGAAGAGAGCTGCCTGTCACAACAGAGTGATCATGAACCCAGGCAATCTCTGCCTTACACACACTCGTGTTCATCATCTACGCATTCTCACGCGCACGCACTCTTCCACTTACCCACCCAAGCACGCCAACATACTTTGAGCCAGCCTGGAACTGCGACTATAACTCATGTTTTGTGCGCCGGAGAATGTACAAAAGTAGTCGAAATATTTAACAAAGTAACGAGGAAGGTTGACTTAGCCTCGGTCATTCACGTACACCGAACCTAACCTTGCCAGAAAGAACCCGCTTCTGCTGTGTGACCCTGAGAAGTCAGGTGAACCCTCGACTCTGCAAATGCTGTATTAGTTTGCAAAATGGAGCCCACCTCTTAATTAATAGGCTCCCCCTTCGAATAATTACCCATCGACACATCAAGGCTATCGCGTGTTCTCCAATTAACAACTTGATTAAAATTATTAGTGAAACTATAATTAATACACGTACAATACAAGCCGGAAAGCATGTAAAAATGTAATCAAATGAAGGAAAGAAAAAAGAATCCCCGAGGATGGCACATGGCATCCGACAAGGCAGCCAGGCCCTGGGAGGGGGGATAACTACGGAAATAAAAAGATTCTGAATGTAAGCATAAGGTGCAGGCTTTAGATGTGAATGAGAGACAGTGTTTCCACCCAGAACACGGAAGGCAGTAGGCACTGCATGCGGATAAGTTCCTTGTTGAAGCGTGATGCGACCCCAGCCTGAAAAGCAGCAGGCACTTTCTGTGCACTTATAATGGTTGCATATATACTCGGACAGCCGGGTAGAAGGACAAAGAAGGGACAGCCGGGAAGGAAGACAAAGAAGAGACAGTCAGGTAGGAAGACACAGAAGGGACAGCCGGGTAAGAAGTCAAAGAAGGGTCAGCCAGGTAGGAAGACAAAGAAGGGACAGGCGGGTATGAAGACAAATAAGGGACAGGCGGGTAGGAAGACAAAGAAGGGACAGCCAGGTAGGAAGACACAGAAGGGACAGCCAGGTAGGAACACAAAGAAGGGACAGCCGGGTAGGAACACAAAGAAGGGACAGCCGGGTAGGAAGACAAAGAAGGGACAGCCAGGTAAGAAGACACAGAAGGGACAGCCGGGTAGGAAGACAAAGAAGGGACAGCCAGGTAAGAAGACACAGAAGGGACAGTCGGGTAGGAAGGCGAAGAAGAGACAGACGTGTAGGAAGACAAAGAAGGGACAGCCAGGGAGGAAGACAGAGCCACACACACAGCCCGACACACACACAGAGCACCACACACACAGAGCACCACACACACAGCCCCACACACACACAGAGCCCCACACACATGTGGAAAAGTAAATTTTGCCATGTTCTGTGTCTCTACGTGTCATCCATCATATGTTATGCGTGCATGATCAATATGCGTATGTTATTCCCCATGTCCGATTCAAGACGCAATTATAGTTGTGTCCACCTCTAGTATGCCAGTTTCCAGTCCTCGTGAATACTACGAATATCAGGCCTATGTAAAGTAATGTTGCCACGTTTCTCAGTGTGCACGTTATTTCATTATAAAGACCCCGTTTCTAGGCCTCAAAAGGGCCTGGACACCAGATTCAGCTCCTGTCTCCTGAAGCCTTGCTGAGGAGCGATACAGCCCCCACCTGTATCCTCGACCCTTCACTTACTTCCTGCCTCGCAGTGCCCGGTGCAGCTTGGCTCTGCCTCTGAGTCTGCCAAGACTATGTTATGATTCCAGCTATCAGTTTAGTCCTCCTTCTCTGCATTCCCAAGCTACTGAACTACATCAATAGTTTCCGTCATTGTCTAGCCTTCACGTCTCCATGTTAAGAGAAATACTGTATTTAATGGTCATTTAATATTCTTCATCACGCACTATATGTAGAATAAATGCATGCTCCAGTCTTAGAGTCAGTTAGCTTTTCCCCTCATGACTTCTAGTTTATATCAACATGTTCCCTAAACATCAGATACTAGATAGGGTTTAGGTACATGTCGCTCCGACCCTCCAGACTTTAGTCTCTGCTCCTAGCACAGAGTTCATAGCCCCCAGCTTCTCCTAGTAACACGTCATTGCCAGTTTGCGCGCACCATTAGGTTAGAGGTCCCGGCTCCTCAGGTAGCCCCCTCCATGGTTTCCACCCCATTCATGACATATCCTGTTACGTTTGCATCACATGTCTATGTATACGCCCAGTTACACCCACTTTTACCCTTATCTTTCGCGACTGCTACGCGTCACACCTCTTGCTCCACCCACTGCTACGCCTACTGCAATGTAATGCTATGTGTTTGCGTTATGTATATATGCTCATGTATTGTTATTAAAAGTCAGCGCGCTCATCCCAGACCCAGCCCCAGCAGCTGCTGGGCCCTGTCACCCTATCATCCTATTCCTATGCAGGTTGTCCTGTTCCTGTCCTTATGCTGTATTAAACCTGCAAAACTCCTACTACCTCGAATCTTGACTCTTATTTATTGAGCTATCTGTTATGATATATGTCTAGTCAAAAATAGGGTATTTATTTATTTATTTACCACATAATGGCGCCCGAATAGGGACTTGCCCTTTCCCCACGCGTCGGTGAAGCCACGCCGACCCCCTGACCCTCTGCAGTCGTGACGGAACTCTTCTGCGCAGTGGCAGATATTTCTGCTCAAGTATCCCTCAAGCCCACGGAGGAGACGGAGGAGGCGGTCCAGCATCCAGACGAGACGGTGGAGGAACGCGGCGAGTCCCGACCAGAGCCCAAGCCAAGAGTCCAAGGTCCGAGGTATCCGGAGGTCCACCTGTAACTGAAGTCCGAAGTCCGAAGTTCGTCGTCGTAGCAGTCCAGTCCAGTCCGAGGCCTTCCGTTCTTGCTGCCCGGTGAGTACCGTTACTGGGGTGGTATCTAGACAGGGTCAATTTAATTGACTCTGGTCTGTGGGTTGGTGGTACACAGTCCCACAAACGAAGTGTCCATTTCGGTGGATGCGGGTCCTGACGTGTCTCTTTAAGAGACCGGTAAGTTTCGTACTGTTTCAGCAGTGCATCTAGTTTCTGTTCTAGTCAGTTCTGTTCTCGAGAAATTTCAAGTATTTTCAGGTGGTATTCTGTTCGAACTGTTATTCATAATGTTCTTCATGTATTTTAATGTTGTGGTATGAGTGCGACGTGATTTCGTGTTTTCATTGTGTATTGTATTATGTCCAGATTATAGTCCAGTCATGCCGCTCTTCTCAAAATTACGTCAGTTAAAAACTAGAAAGGGTCTGCTGGAAGCAGCAGTTCCCGTCCCGCCCAGGGACAGTCCAGGTCACTTTATGTATCAGAAACATGGCATAAGTGCCATATTGTATCTAGATTTATGGGTAGAGTATACCAAACAGTTAGAAGAAAAGTATAGATGGCCCGTATCGGGTACATGGGATGCCGAATGCATCATGCGAGTAGAAGAAGCATTATGGAAAAAGAAAGCCAGACAGTCACAGAAAGATGCCATCGAGTTATGGCGTAAGGAAGCTCATAAAAGAACTGAAAAAGAAATCAGAAAGTCAGAATTAAGTAGAGAATCCCAAGAGCGAGCCCAAGAAAAAGAATTAATCGAGATAGGTGAACAAGTCAAAGCCGAACAGTCAGACAGACAGAGGCATGCCCTTATTAAGGGTATGTATCCTCTTCTTGCCGAGGGCTTGCCAAAAGCGACCCCAGAGGCATCCAGTAATTTCCCGCCACCACTAGTCCCGACCAAGCTACGTCACAAACCGACCGCAGCTGATATTTTTATTTCGGCCTATCTGGACGACACAGTCCCTGAATATGCAAATCCTGTTCGCGCTCCGCCAGTCCCAGTAAATCAGGCACATCCTGCTCCTCCAGACACCGGGGCACCCCTTGCAGTACCTGCTACGGTACCCCCGGTCCAGCCAGCATTTCAATTTCCCGCTCCGCCACGAAGAATATCAGTCGACGATTCTAGTCTAGGGGCCGCAGGAGGAGGTCCTCCTCAAACCCCGCCGCCACGCAAGCGTTTATCAGCACTCGAATTACATGCTCAAGCATCACAGCGTACTCCCAAGAGTAATAAGTCTGTTGCAGAAATCAGGCAAGCCCTTGGCGAATGTGCCTATGACCCAGTCCCAGGCGAGAATAATATGGTTTTATATTCAGTACGCGTAAGGAGGGTGACCGAGTATCTAGTCACCCTACCCAATATGAAAGAAGATCTAGACAGAATATATCGTTTCATCCGTACAGGGGATGACCCACAAAGTATTAGTGATGCCATGTCTCAAAGGAAAGCCGAGATCCAGCGTATGATATTAAAGTTCTTAATTAACTGTCTAATAAGAGAACAAGATTACCCGTCTAAAGACCCGGATGAAATGAAAACTCTAACAAAGTGGAGTGATAATATAGCCGAAGGAAAGCACAATACCATTGGTGCCATGGAAAGTATGTACAAGAAAATCCGTAGAGAGATAATAAAGATACACGAACAGCGTAAAGCAGCACAAGTAAGCGAGAAAGAAAGTCACTCTGATCCTGAAGAGGAAGACGACGAGAATACCGCCAGAATAGCGTATGTAGGAAAATCTAGATTTCCAGATCGCCATTTACGCCTAGAACACAAGAAAGTTTTCCATCATTCAGCACCAGAACAAGGTTCCCTAGAACAAGTATTCCAAGCTACCGATCACATTCTGAAATCACGAATCGGTTACAGTGAGTTAAGTACCATGCATGAACAAGAAATAGTTCGGTCAGCAGTCCGATGGATTACTGATTCTACCACTTTTCCAGACGAAATAGTGGCACAAATGTTTCTGAAAATGCCCCCAGCCGAGCAGCGACTGGTGGGTATGTATATGATTCAGCACCTCATTACTCTGTATGAGGGTCAGCACTCTGATCCAGGTCCGTTACATGATATCCTGAACGAGTTACTCCAGTATAGATGGAGAGGTCTAAGTACCGATTTAATTAGTGTCATTCTAGAACAGCGCCACAAATATAGAACGTTTCTGAACCCGCATTTTGTCCATGTCCCACCCCCAGAAAGTAAACCCTTTTACATAGACAGACAGAATCCGTTACGAGAAGTGCATCCAGTTAAGACAGAGGGTGGCGAAATGCAGCGAGTGTTTGTATACACTCCAATCACCAAGATGGAACTTCTAGAGATGAAGAAATTAATTCCCTGTCATGATAAAGATCCAGCAGGGTACCATAGAGAATTAAAAGACATGCTCCGTATGGGAGAATACACATACCCGGATACAATTAAGATGTTAAAGGTCCTGTTGCCCGCAGGGGTGTATGAAAAGCTCAAAGAGAAAGAATGGGAGGTGGGAGAGAAAAAGATAGATTGGGCAGTCCTAGAAGCAGAAGATAAGATACGTGTACCAGGTACTGGTCTCGGAGATAAATGTAAAGAATTACCAGAATTATTGATTCAAGTTTTACCCAGATTATTAACAACGAAAAAGGAAGACTGGGATGCAATCTCAGCCTGTAAACAGAAACAAGATGAAGATATTAGTGATTTTTATTCTAGGTTTGAAAAATGCTTCAGTATTAACAGTGGCCTCAAGACAAGTAGCGAGTCATACCCTCACCTTTTCGTTACTAAATTAGTCGAGAATTCAAGTCCACCAATTAAAAACCGAGTTTTGAAAGTTGAAAGCACCTGGCAAGCTAATACCCCGTCCCAGATGTTGCAGATGCTCCAATATCACCAGAATAGAATCAGAGAAGAACAAGAACACGAAAGAAAACGTATGAAAGACACGAAAATGAAAGTGCTAGTTGCACAATCTGTTCCTCACGACAGTCAGAAGAGGGGTCCGAATCAAGCCAGTCATCCTGCAGCTCCCGTTAAAGGGAATTGCAATTATTGTAAACAGCCAGGTCATTTTATAAACGAGTGTGCAGTTCTGAAACATAACATAGCTACCGGTAAGACTAAAGAAAGACCACGTCCGCCTAGACAAGAACAAGTTTCACAGACTTCCCAGTCACAGAATGCACCACAGACAGTTACAGCACCGCAGCCTATTGCTGCAACACAGCATGTTACATCGCAGATGTACCAGTATGCACAGTCTGAGTATCCAGAGTACCAGCCATATTCATGAAACAGCCTAGAGAGGGAGGTAGGCTTGCCTCTCATCGAGATACCTGTAGATCAAGAAGGTCCCTATGTTCACAGTCAAGTATTAGGGAAAGACAGAAAGTTTTTGATTGATACAGGGGCAAGTAGGACCACAATTAGTCATGCCGAAGTTCCAGGGGCTCCGCTCTCAGGCTCAAGAAATGTTTCCCTTGGATTTTCAGGAAAGCCTATCGTTAATGAGATTTCAAAGCCAGTCACTCTAGAAGTAGGTCCATTGTCCCGCACTACTGATCTGTTACTTACTAAGTCATGTCCAGAAAATCTATTAGGCATTAAAACACTGAAAGAGTTAGGTGCAGTTATATGTTGTTCCCCAGAGGGAATACGATTGTTCCTACGTGACTTTAAGGGTCACTATGTATTACGAGATTTTGATTCCAGACTGTCTAAAGTTCCGCAGCATTTATGGGCGCAAGGTCCAACTGATGTAGGTTACATGCAAATCACACCCCATCGTGTGACTCTCAAACCAGGTGTAGTGTTACCACGAATCAGGCAGTATAGATTGCCACCTGAGGCTGTAGCAGCCTTATCCAAAATTATAGACGAGCTCATGGCTCAAGGAGTAGTTGTAGAAACTGACTCCAATGTATGTAACTCTCCGATCATTCCAGTCATGAAACGTACTGATCCAAATGCACCCCCAGTATATCGATTAGTGATTGATTTACGGGAACTTAATAAATGTATTATTCCGCAGTACCCAGTTGTCCCAGATATCTCTTCCCTGTTAACTGCTATTGATTCCGAAGCCACGTTCTTCACTGTCATAGACCTCAAGAACGCATTTTTTAGTGTTCCCATCCATCCAGACAGCCAGTTTCTTTTCGGATTTTGTTTAAATGGAAGGAGCTATATGTTTACACGAGCCCCTCAAGGTTTCACAGAAAGCCCTAGTATTTACAGTCAAGCACTTAAGAAACAACTAGATAATATTCACATGCCAACTGACACTGCCCTGCTCCAGTATGTCGATGATCTACTGATCACAGCCCGTTCTGAACGTGCTTGCGAGCGAGCATCCCTGACGGTTCTGTATTTCCTAGCCGAGATGGGGCACAAGGTGTCCCCTTCGAAGCTTCAATTCTGTGTCCAGCAAGTGGTCTACTTAGGACACTTACTGTCCAAGAGGGGTAGGCAGTTGACACCAGACCGTATCCAGTTGATAGCGAGTCTTCCTCAGCCCAGAACCCAGAAGGAGGTGCGTGCCTTTATCGGCCTTACTTCTTATTGTAGACAATGGATTCCCCAGTATGCATTTCTAGCCAAGCCACTGATACAGTTAACGACACAGGAGGCAGCCGTATCGACTGTCCTCCCTTGGACATCTGAACATACACTTAGTTTCAACGAGTTAAAGAAAGCTTTATGCCAAGCTCCAGTTCTAGCTACACCGAACTACAGTAAGCCTTTTACACTTTTCGTTACTGAACGTGAAGGTACAGCATTATCTGTTCTTACACAAGATCAAGCAGGACAATACAAGCCCTGTGCTTATTTTTCGAGCACACTAGATCCAGTCGCCCAGGCTCTGCCTGCGTGCCTCAAGTCAGTTGCAGCCACAGCACTAGCTATCAGACAAAGTGATTCCATAGTCTTAGGACACTCCTTGACAGTACAAGTCCCACACTCCGTGGAAGTTCTTTTGAACCGAACACAAACTCAGCACTTGACAATTGCACGTTTAACAGGTTATGAATTGACACTGTTCCAGCAACACATAGATATCAGACGCTGCAACGTCCTGAACCCTGCTACACTGTTACCATCAGTTAATTCAAATCCTGACCCACATGACTGTGTGGAAGTAGTTAACATTACGACAAAGCCAAGACAAGATCTGACAGATATTCCGTTACCAGACCCCGACCTGACACTTTATGTGGATGGGTCATGTATGAGAACTAGTACAGGAGATTTAGTTGCCGCGTATGCAGTGACTACTGACACTGAAGTTATTGAGACACACCGCATTGACACTCTGTCCGCTCAAGCAGCAGAGCTAGTTGCTCTGACACAAGCCTGCATACACGCCAAGAACCTGAAAGTTAATGTTTACACAGATTCACGCTACGCATTCGGAGTTGTACACGACTTCGGAGTGCTCTGGCAGGAGAGAGGTTTCATGACTTCTCATGGAACCAAGATTCAGCATGGTTTCCTTATCCAAGCTCTGTTAGATGCCATACACTTACCGACATCCATTGCTATCATGAAATGCAAAGCACATACGAAAGTCACTGACATTATTTCCCAAGGTAATGATCTAGCAGATCGCACAGCCAAGCGTACAGCCCAGTCTCCAGACATTCCAGTCAACATGACACATACTCCAGATCCGATTACATGCATGACAGTTAAGGACCCTACACAAGATGTCATAGATATCCAGTTACATGCTACTCCCGAAGAAATCAAGAAATGGTCTGAACAAGGAGGGGTCCAGACAGATCAAGGATGGGTGACGAAGGGAAGAACCGCATGGTTTCTCCCCGACTCTATGGTTCAAGTCATTATTAATACCGCACATAGTCCAGCACACTTAGGAGAAAAAGCAATGTTAGACAGTATCCAGAACATTTGGTTCAACAAGCATTTACGAGCTGCAGCCAAGCAGAAAGTCCGTACCTGTATGATATGTTGTCAGTTTAATCCAGGTAAAAGTGTCCCGGTGGAACAAGGTGGATTCCAGCCCCCTGACCACCCTTTTGAGGTCCTCCAGATGGATTATATTCAGATGGAGCGATGTCGAGGTTTCAAGTATGTTCTTGTAGTTGTATGCGCTTTGTCCAGATGGACAGAAGCATATCCAGTCCCAGATTACACAGCCGCGACCACTGCCAAGCAGTTGGTTCGTGAGTTTTTCCCTCGTTATGGACTCCCTAGAGTCGTATATTCTGATAACGGTCAGCCATTCTCATCTGAGTTGATGAAGCACGTTTCCCTGTTGTTAGGGTACCAGTGGAAGTTTCATTGTGTACGCCATCCTGAAGCAGCTGGTCTGGTCGAGAGACATAATCAGACTCTGAAAATCCGAATTGCCAAAATATGTAAAGAGAAAGGTGTGGACTGGCTAGTAGCTCTGCCAGTTGCTTTGTTTTATATGCGCATGGTCGCACATTCCAGATCAGGTCTGTCCCCGTATGAGGTCGTTTTCGGCCGCCCCCCTAACATGTGGGGTACTCCTAGACCCCGAAGTATTACTGATGTTTCATGTAATATGCTGACAGATTACCTAGCTTCCTTGATGTCTGCCCTCAACTCATGTCGTTCACAGGTTGCCGCCACATTTCCAGACAATACCGAGGTGGCACCGCATGAAATCGTTCCAGGTTCGATGGTACTCGTACGGAACTTCGACAGATCAAGTCCGCTGGAGCCACGTTGGAAGGAGCCCCGTCAGGTCCTCCTCACCACCCGTACAGCCGTGAAATTGGAAGGACGCCGCGGCTGGGTGCATCTTTCGCACGTCAAGAAATTCTACGGATTAAAACCGGTCTCTAAGAACATTTCCCAGGATATCAGGACTTGTCAAAACATTGTTCCTAAGGACTGTCCCGCAAATGACATTGATACAACCCCTCCCTTGGTAGAGAAAACTCCGCAGCAGGAGTATAAGAAAAAACTCCGGTCTAGTAAAATAAGTCAGTCAGTTTGATTGTATAAGTCCTCCCCTAGGTGAAACGGTTAGACTGTTTCTGACATGTATAAAATAGACCCCCATAGTGAGAGAGTTAGTCAAAACTCAATCCGATGTATCGTTTTTCTATGTTTCATATTGTTTTCCAGCCTTATGATTTCCTGCACCAGTTATGCATTTTTTCTATGTTTCCCAGTTTCACATGTAAATAAGTCTGCTAATGCTACAGTAGAGCACACGTTTAGCGATCTGCCTCCTCATGAATATTCATACCGCCTCGCGATGCGTAACAATACTTTTATCCGCATGTTGCATTATTCACACCAGACCAGCAATGCCACTAATTGTTGGGTGTGTGGTCGACTCCCCCCTTTCCAGACGTCAAAGGGAGTTCTGCCACTTTTTCCTTATCCTTTTTCACATAATGGTTCGTGTGGAGCATGGTCCACGTTAACGTCATCCTTAACAGATATGTCTTTTCTTAACAGCACATGTTTCCCAGACAAGCAAGGTCTCCCTCACCGAACAGGTTTAGACCTAGAAAATGAAGTGTATAATTTAGGTAATTATTCGTCGAATTTCATGGTCCTGAATGTTCAGTCTGATACTACTCCAGACTTACCTGCTATTTCAGTACTACCAGTCAAAGGCGAATTATGTGTCCGAAATAATGGTTCCGTACATGTAGGACATAGTGATTGTACTACTATTGTCAAGTATAGTGACAGTGGGAAATCTATTTTCAAAGCTTCACGTCATTCATATTTTATTTGTGGTCAAACCGCATATGTTCGTCTGCCCCTCGATTGGGAGGGAACCTGTTACATTGCCTTCCTACTGCCACCTGTTTTCCTAGCCCCACCTGATTATCATAGAAATACACATCTAGTACATGCTAGACACAAGAGAAATCTCCCGATTGTCGACTATACTGAAACTGCTGCAGAGCAATTCATTGATATTGATAAAGGTGTTTTTCCTTATTTAGGCACAGTTGTAAATAGTAAGCTAATTCGTAGGTTAACAAGAACCCTTGAAGCTGTAGTAGATGAGACTGCCTCCGCTCTAGGTAACTTAACCGAAGAGCAATCCTTTATGAGAATTGTCGTTTTACAGAATCGTCTCGTCCTTGACGTCATACTGGCCGATAGGGGCGGGGCCTGTAGAGTCATCGGATCTAGTTGCTGCATTTTCATTCCAAATAACGCGCCGTCTGTTTATTCAGCTATAACCAGACTCCATAAAATTGCCCATCTGTTACACCAAGATCCAGGCACCTGGACATGGTCCGGTTGGTTCTGGAATATAATTTCCGCATGGGGATGGAAAGTCCTGTCCTTTCTAGGTATCGCAGTAGCGATCATATTCAGCTGCTGCCTCTGTATACAATGTGGCCCTGCGATTTGCGGCATTTGTGCTACCTCTTGTATTCCTAGTCCCAAGCCCCGTCCTAAATCCCGTTCCAGGATAATTCGAGACGAACAAATGGTACTGTATGAAATGATAGATGGTATCATGAATATTGATGTTTCCTGATGGAAACGTAGTGACAAGGAGGGAATGTGGAAAAGTAAATTTTGCCATGTTCTGTGTCTCTACGTGTCATCCATCATATGTTATGCGTGCATGATCAATATGCGTATGTTATTCCCCATGTCCGATTCAAGACGCAATTATAGTTGTGTCCACCTCTAGTATGCCAGTTTCCAGTCCTCGTGAATACTACGAATATCAGGCCTATGTAAAGTAATGTTGCCACGTTTCTCAGTGTGCACGTTATTTCATTATAAAGACCCCGTTTCTAGGCCTCAAAAGGGCCTGGACACCAGATTCAGCTCCTGTCTCCTGAAGCCTTGCTGAGGAGCGATACAGCCCCCACCTGTATCCTCGACCCTTCACTTACTTCCTGCCTCGCAGTGCCCGGTGCAGCTTGGCTCTGCCTCTGAGTCTGCCAAGACTATGTTATGATTCCAGCTATCAGTTTAGTCCTCCTTCTCTGCATTCCCAAGCTACTGAACTACATCAATAGTTTCCGTCATTGTCTAGCCTTCACGTCTCCATGTTAAGAGAAATACTGTATTTAATGGTCATTTAATATTCTTCATCACGCACTATATGTAGAATAAATGCATGCTCCAGTCTTAGAGTCAGTTAGCTTTTCCCCTCATGACTTCTAGTTTATATCAACATGTTCCCTAAACATCAGATACTAGATAGGGTTTAGGTACATGTCGCTCCGACCCTCCAGACTTTAGTCTCTGCTCCTAGCACAGAGTTCATAGCCCCCAGCTTCTCCTAGTAACACGTCATTGCCAGTTTGCGCGCACCATTAGGTTAGAGGTCCCGGCTCCTCAGGTAGCCCCCTCCATGGTTTCCACCCCATTCATGACATATCCTGTTACGTTTGCATCACATGTCTATGTATACGCCCAGTTACACCCACTTTTACCCTTATCTTTCGCGACTGCTACGCGTCACACCTCTTGCTCCACCCACTGCTACGCCTACTGCAATGTAATGCTATGTGTTTGCGTTATGTATATATGCTCATGTATTGTTATTAAAAGTCAGCGCGCTCATCCCAGACCCAGCCCCAGCAGCTGCTGGGCCCTGTCACCCTATCATCCTATTCCTATGCAGGTTGTCCTGTTCCTGTCCTTATGCTGTATTAAACCTGCAAAACTCCTACTACCTCGAATCTTGACTCTTATTTATTGAGCTATCTGTTATGATATATGTCTAGTCAAAAATAGGGTATTTATTTATTTATTTACCACACACACACAGAGCCCCACATACACACAGAGCCCCACACACACACAGAGCCCCCCCCACACACAGAGAGCCACACACACACACAGCCCGACACACACACAGAGCACCACACACACAGCCCCCCCACACACATAGCCCCACACACACACAGAGCCCCACACACATAGCCCCACACACACACAGAGCCCCACACACACACAGAGCCACACAGAGCCACACACACACAGAGCCACACACACACACAGAGCCACACACAGAGCCACACACACACACAGAGCCACACACACACACACACAGCCACACACACACACACAGAGCCACACACATACACACAGAGCCACACACACACACACACACAGAGCCACACACACACACAGAGCCACACACACACACAGAGCCACACACACACACACACACAGAGCCACACACACACACAGAGCCACACACACACACACACAGAGCCACACACACACACAGAGCCACACACACACACACACACAGAGCCACACACACACACAGAGCCACACACACACACAGAGCCACACACACACACACACAGCCACACACACACACACACACAGAGCCACACACACACACACAGAGCCACACACACACACACACAGAGCCACACACACACACAGAGCCACACACACACACAGAGCCACACACACACACAGAGCCACACACACACACACACACAGCCACACACACAGAGCCACACAAACACAGAGCCACGCACACACACAGAGCCACGCACACACACAGAGCCACACACACACACAGAGCCACACACACACACAGAGTCACACACACACACACAGAGCCACACACACACACAGAGCCACACACACACACACAGAGCCACACACACAGAGCCACACGCACACACACACACACACACACACACACACACAGAGCCACACACACACACAGAGCCACACACACACACAGAGCCACACACACACACAGAGCCACACACACACACACACACACACACACACACACACAGAGCCACACACACACACAGAGCCACACACACACACAGAGCCACACACACACACACACAGAGCCACACACCCAGAGCCACACACACACAGAGCCACACACACACACAGAGCCACGCACACACAGAGCCACACACACACAGAGCCACACACACACACAGAGCAACACACACACACAGAGCCACACACACACACAGAGCCACACACACACACAGAGAGCCACACACACACACACACACACACAGAGCCACACACACACAGAGCCACACACACACAGAGCCACACACACACAGAGCCACACACACACACACAGAGCCATACAGTGGCCAAGTTCCTGAAACACATACAATGGTGGGAGAGCTGTTAAAAGAATACACTGTCCTCCGAAGTACTCTTCCTGCAATTTAAAAATTAAATAAATAATCAGAGAAAGGAATGAGTGGCCACTGTTTGAATGGACAGAGAGAAGAAAGGCAAGACATTTTAGAAGTGGTGATTATCAGAAGGGAAAAAATCAGGAAGGAGGGACAGAAATGAATAGTCAGATGAGAAAGAATGCCTTTGAAATGAGAACTAAGAAGGGGTAACACTAGGTGACATCACAAGAATCAAACTGCCCTCTACTTGCTAAATTATTGGAGGCAAAATAAATTAGGGAGCAGCAGTTCAACAATATAGACTTTGTGTACACATTTGAAACCTCCGTTTAGTGCAGTGGTAATGATAGCACCATTCAAAAACAAAAGATTTAATTGGTGGCACAAGTCTCCAGCACTTTAAGGCAGTGTGGCCAGGTAGACCACCTTCTTATGCATTTCCCCCAAAACATCACCTGTAGAAATCATGATTACAGCACAACCTTTTTGGACATACATTGGGATGGTTGCGCAAATCACGAGCACATGAAATGTTTTTGTCCAGGCAATCAACTGAGCAGGTGGACTCTGTTGGTCAAACTTCAAGAGATCTAGTGATCATGGCATGACTTTCCATGTGCTAGTCAGACAGCCTAAGTGTTGTGTGCTGTCCCAGCAGGGCCTGATGACAACATAAATGCAGTGTGTATGTGCTCGCTGATCACTGCATAAGTGAGTCAAAGAATGTGTTGAGGGTTTCACTTAATCAACTCATTCAGCTGTAGTGCTTTAGGGACGAATTCTACTTGACAGAGGTTGGATAACGTTCTTTAGACCTTCAAAAGAAACGTTTTGCTTCATTTGTGGGACCAATAAACGCTATTGCTACCTACACAATATAGATTTTGCAAAAAAAAGACAAAGCTGCTAGTTTTCAGTTCGTAAGAAAATGTGCAGTTTAAGTTTTGCTGGGCAGGAGTGTGCTTGTGCCCTCAGTCGTGCTGTGTGACTCTAAAAGGGGACGGAAGTGGTACTCACGGTGGTTGTCGGTGTTCTCCTGCACTATTTCCGCCAGCACAAAGGCCCCTTCCTCCACGGTGTAGAGCAGCATGGTGGCGGCCCGCAGCTGGTCATCAGGTCCCTCCATGCGCCCGCGGCCTGCAGCTGGCTCAACGGAACAGGGGGCATCAAGCACAACGGAACAGGGGGCAGGAAAGCAAGCACAAGGGAACAGGGGGCAGCAAGCACAACGAGGGAACAAGGGGCAGGAAAGCAAGCACATCTAAGGAACAGGCACAAACAGGGGGCAGGGTCTCTTCCAAAATACAATTATGAGACCATGCTTGACATGTACAGTAAAGCCAACTTCTATGCTGTGGTCACAGTTGCATCCCTGAAATTGAAACCACATTGTCCAATACCCTCCAAACTACTATTCTTCCGTAATCTAAACATGAGAGGACAATAATGTCTCAAAAAAGTGAACAGAGACTCTACAAATCCCATACTCTGTTTTCAATGTTCAATGTTTTCAAGCCGAACATCTCAGCTGCAAAATATAGTTCTACTGTCCCTATTTCAGCAGTCTGCTAACCCAGCCAGATCACTATTCCAGTCCATTCATGCCAGCATCTTCCCTGCTCCCAAAGCAATCTAAAATCTCTCACCCAATAAATGCAAAATATTGCTGGACTACTTCATCAGCAAAATCCTTTCCATTCATGTGTCCACTACTCCCAAGAATAGTCTTATATAGGTGACGCCCAAGACGACAAATGCATGGTATCTCTTCAAACTAGTCTACCAGGCAGACCTCATCATTGCTACCAAAAAAAAAAAGCTGCCTTCTTCAGTGACGTTATACCAACCAAGATCATCAATTCAAATTGTTCCTACTTTGCTAATATAATGCAAAATCGTCAACCCATCCCTAAGCCAGAGAACATCTCCAGACTTCCTAACGCACACCCAAATCGCTCCTATCCTAAAAAAAAAAATCTAACCTCAACCCGAAGTTGTCAACAATCTAATGCCCTTTATGCAGCCTCTCTTGGCTAAGCAAGGCTACAGAAAAATCTGTCCCCTTAAAACTGACAGATTACATCAATGCTGGAAATTTCTATTTTAGGCTGGTATAAAAATGGGTTATGACATCAAAACAGCCTCATTACAGCTGGCATAACGGAACAGGGGGCATCAAGCACAACGGAACAGGGGGCAGGAAAGCCAGCACAATGGAACAGGGGGCAGCAAGCACAACGAGGGGGCAGGAAAGCAAGCACATCGAGGGAACAGGCACAAACAGGGGGCAGAGGCAAGAAAAAGCGAGCACAAACAGGGGGAAGAGGTAGTCTCTACTGGCCCCCCACCACAAAGCAGGGGGCAGGAATGCAAGCACACCGGAACAGGGGGCAGGAATGCAAGCACAACGGGGGGGCAGGAAAGCAAGCACAACAGAACAGGGGGCAGCAAGCACAATGAGGGAACAGGGGGCATTACATGCGGGAAATGACAGCTAAAGATGTCCCTTACCTCATTTATGCGCACTTTGTTGTGGCGCCGTCAACCCAAGCAGTGTGTGCTTCTTGCCGCTAGCATAAGGACCAGTGAGCGGAGTCAACCTTCCCACGTCTTGGAGGCAGCATTGTCCCCCCCAAGTGCCCAGCCTCGGGAGGCTGCTTCGGCTGCCCCTGCTTTCCACTGAGGTGCTCCCGTAACACAAGGGCTGCCCAGCTGCGCATATACCTGCCGCAAGCCAGAAGAGCCAAAGGAACAGCAGTGTCTGCGGGCGGAGTGGGCCGGGGCGCAGGAGCGTTACAGCCGATCAGAGCCCAGCCAGAGGATGAGGAGGGAGGAAAGCATCCTTAGCATAGCATTAGCACGTTCCCTCTCCCGCTTATAGTCAGGAAACCATCCACTTGAGGGTCCTCTGCATATACACCCCCCCCCCCACATAAGCTCACAATGCTGGTCTCAACTAAGCAGTCGCCAAGCAAGCTGGGACTTACAGGGCACAAAGGGTGTATGTCAGCAGGGAGGTGGCATGGAACATTCGGGGCAGCACATGAGCAGGTGAGACATGCTGGAGTTGGGCCTAAAGGTGGTGGAGATTCGAAAGTGAAAGTTGGGTGTGCATAAGAGAGGCAGGGT
This sequence comes from Lissotriton helveticus, assembly GCF_964261635.1. Classification (NCBI taxonomy): domain Eukaryota; kingdom Metazoa; phylum Chordata; class Amphibia; order Caudata; family Salamandridae; genus Lissotriton; species Lissotriton helveticus. The sequence continues at coordinate 1,922,140,757 of NC_136065.1, forward strand.
GCTGGAATAGAGAATGCCTGGCTATGAGAAGCAGAGACAGTGGCTTAAAGAGGGTGCTAGCAAGAACAAACAGCAATAGACAAGAGAATTAGTTGGGACAGGCAGGTGAACGTGAAATGTTAAATAAAGGATGCTGTCGGAGGAGTGAGGCGCCGGTGAAGGGGCAGGTGAGGCCAGAGAGGGGTGAAGGCTGAGGCGAAGGAAAGGACAAAACAGGGAAAGACTCAGACTGTCTAAGTGGGACTTCCCAGGACTCTGTGCAATGACTGGGGGTCCCTTCCAAGGAGTGGGCTTCATGCCGGAATCGATTCACACCAATCGAGTGAGTGATTCTCTCCAGGGGGGGCTGAGAGCATAACTGCACTCGTAGAGACTCAGATGTCCGGGGTTTTGTGTGGTAAAGTACACCAGCAGCGGAGATTTTTTTTTAACAAACTACACCAACGCTTCTTTTATTAAACTTTGCAAATGCATCAACGGAACTGTGTCTCATCATGGCGTTTAGAAACTGCTCAAAAGAAACGCAGGCCCACCCACATCTTACCGGTACTTCTCTGTGGCTCCTAAACTGTAGAATGACAGCAACTGTTGAGAGAGGAGGGCAGGGAGAAAAACACATGCTAAGGCACACAAATACAAGAAGAACCCCGCACTTTTTAATCGGAGAGCTGGAAGTTCTTTAATATATAACATATTACATTTCCGGCCCATGGTATAGCGTATACATTTTCAGACAGTACGGTTAACTGCCAAGGGTCAGACAAACCCCCTTGCTGCGGCCAGCAGAGCTGGGTGCTATTTTGATTGATGGGGCAGCCATATCGCAGGGAACCTCGCAGCCCCTCGTTAAGGCCGGGATAGGACTCTGTGAAGCTCATTGTCTTCGCTGCTCGGCCATAATCTTATCAGGGCCGGGCTCTCCTTTCCCACTGAACCCTCTTGGGGAAGCGAGCACAGGCCTTGGGGGATAAATACACTCTCCTCTGCCTTCAACAAGTATTCCCAGGCCGTGCACACACATATTGCGATGGGGAAATGGGCAGTCAATTCACCACACCCCCTCCCTCTTTCTAGACAAGTGACCCTCGCCCCAAGCTCTGGAAGCCGCCTCCTCCCATCCTCATACGCTCAGGTGAGCCACCCTCGACCGCACCAGGCATGTAAATATTTTCCATGTGGAAGGCAGGACTCGGGCAGAATTCATCACCAAGCTGCTTGGACCACAATGCACCACTGAGAAGCGCACATCGGGGTGACTGTGCCCACTTTTCTACACAAAATCGCGGAACTCCATTGGTCCGCGACGTCCTTTGTACATACACCCTAGAATGTTCAAATTGAGAAAGAACAGACTTTTGTGGCTGTCAGCCCCACTCGAATAAACGAGCTTCTGTAAGATGTGTTACTACGTGGCTGTGTAAAACAGGGACTTGTGTGCTCATGAGGCACCGTCTGCACCGCTGTGAAATAGCTTTACACTCTGTTAACAGCTACCCACATGCCATCACCAGGCACTAGTGTTTCCCGAGAGCAACCCAATAGAATCTGTGATCCGTAGTTGCGTAGAAAATGTATGGAGGCTCGTAGGGAGAAAAGCGCATAGAAGAGAAGAAACGGAGAGCGCTGTATGTGTCCAGTAGGTGGAAAGAGCGGGCAAGACCACAACATGTAGAAGAGATCAGCATCTTGCTCAGTACATCTCGGGCAGTTTGCTGCCGCAGGAAACATCGTATGCAGTCGAAGTGTGAGGTGTGCTCTTTGGGTTATCATGTGTTGAATAAACTTGAATCGTGAATTGCGGCAGAGTTTCTTCGGGTAGGCGAAAAGTGAAGCCCAGTCTTTGTCCGTAAGGACCCTGCCTATGTCTGTGTCCCATTTTGCCCTTAAAGCACCCAGGGGTGAGGGTGCATGTGCCCGTATACCTTGGAAAAACCGAGACGTACCTTGGGGTTAATCTTTGCGAAGGCGGGTGCACAGCGGCTCTTTCATAAAGGGCGAGGCGGCGTCCGGGGCTCCCGAAGCTTCACGGAGTCTGGTCTCTGGGTCCGGTGTGGACGTCAGGAGGGAGCGCAGGCTACGGAGAGGGGACAAAGAGCGGTGCGAGCCTCGCTGGAAGCGCGCCTCGTACTGCGGCTGTGCTCACACGCTGCGGGGCTCATGGGGGCGTGTTTACAGCAGGAGGGGGGGCGGGAACGGCGCACGGACAGCGGGAGGGGGGCGGGAAAGGGTAATCAAAAGGCAGAGCACTCACCTGGACTTCTTGGAGCAACGAGAAGTCGACGGGCCCCGGCGCCATCTTCGGCGCAATGACAAAAACATGACTTGAGGAAACCAAAAAAATAACCACGCCCACCGCCGCATGACTACACAGAGGGAACGCCCATGGAAAAAATCTCGGGAACGCCCCCGAATCTGGTCCGTGAATGACGGACAGATCTCTGTTCCAATGGCTAGCCTCCATTAATGGAGCTAGCCAATGGAACAGAGGGCGGATTCAAGTGTCCCTTACTGAAGACTACAGATTTCTCCTGGAGGCGGAGCTAAAGCTCCGTGCTCCAGGCGAAACCTAAAAAGTCTCAGCTCATCCACTGCCCTGTTGTAAAATCTAAATTCTGTGGCTTTATACTCACTGAGAAAAAACCTGTGTGCCGTCTTGTGCCCATAATAAACAAGCGCATTTCATCGTCGCAGCAAAAAGGGTTCGATTGCAACCCGACTGTGTTCCATATTTTTCTCTCATAGATATGATCACAATAAAGCGTCTCTTTAAACATTTATTTCTGTATTTAAGGGATATAAGATTTTGCCTTTCTGCCTGTCTTAATTTGCTGCTCCCCATGGTCACTGTTTGCGTAGAAGTCCCCAGTCACTGTTCCTTCACGAGACCGACCTCTGGGGCACAGATGGCTCCCTCCGAACTCCAGACACAAAGGGCAGCCGGCACTCCTAGAGCAGAACGGGGCGAGGGTCAAGTTTGTTGGTGCTTTGGGATGTTTAAAAAATAAAGAAAACAGTAAACCAGTAGAAGGGTAAATTGAAAGAAGGATAGGTGAGGAGTGTTAAAAGCACTCTTTGCCGCTGCATTTCTACGTAGGGCTCTGCCTTCGCAGAAGTTTTCATGGCTCTCGTGGACACCCTTGGTGTGTGTGTTTCCTGCACTTTCATGTGACCCCGTTGCTTTTCTGTTGTAGTGTTTTATGGGGGCTACTGAGGGAAGGGTTGGGATGTGTCAGCCTTCCTGCACCCAGCACACTACTCGCACTAACTATCACACTCTCACAGACTCTCTCTCTCTCTCACACTCTCACTAACACTCTCACAAACTCTCACTCTCTCACTGACACTCTCACTCACACTAACTCTCACTCTCACTGACTCACTCACACTAACTCTCTCACTCACACTGACTCTCACTCACACTGACTCTCACTCACACTGATTCTCTCACTATCACTGACAGACTCTCCCACTCTCTCGCTCACTCACTGTCACTACCAGACTCTCACTGACTGACTCTCCCACTAACTAACTCACTCACTCACTCACTGTCCAGACTCTCACGGACCGACTCACCCACTCTCTCCCACTCACTAACTAACTCTCTCACTCACTGACTGACTCGCCCATTCATTCTCACTGATTGACTCACTCCATCACTCTCAACACATATTGCAGTACAAATGCAATAGGTGTCACATTTGTGAAAGTTATAACTATTGGCATTGTCATACACAATGCCAATAACTCAAACTTTAATGCTGCGAGACCTATTGCATTGTAAATGCTTGTTTTAACTAGTAGTCATGTTTGCAGAGTGGTGGAGAAAGGGGGCGGGGACACCGACCAGCTCTCAGGAATCTGGCTGTGTGGATTTACTGGAGGTAACAGGAGGGTTTCGGGGCCGCCAAGAACCATCAGTATCCAGCCACGGCTCGTGCAGGGCGTTACGCCGGGCTGTGATGTCAGGCAGAGGAGGGGCAGGGTGGGGGGTTGTAAAATGCAGGATATAGACGATGTCAGGTAAGTACCGGAAAAAAAGAAATTAAAAAAAATGTGTTACCCGCGCTGCATTGCCAAATGTGATGCAGCACGGGCAACGAAATTCGTTTTTTTTTTTTTCCGGTACTTACCTAACATCGTCTATATCCCTAATTTTACAACCCCCCACCCTGCCCCTCCTCTGCCTGACGTCACCGCCCGGTGTAACGCCCTGCACGAGCCGTGGCTGTCAGTATCCAAGAGGATGTCATTGCCCAACCAGCAGTGAGCCAGGAGGCGCGTTTGCAGAGTGGTGAAGAAAGGGGAAGTGGCCTCCGAAGTCCTCTCAGCAATTGCACTCTGTGGGACTTACTGGGGGTAACAGAAGGGTTTGCTGGCTCCCAAGGACCCTCAGCATCTAAGGGAACTTCATCCCACAGCCAGCAGTGCGCCAGGAGGCTCGTTTGCAGAGTGGTGAAGAAAGGGGTTGTGGCATCCAAAGACTTCTCAGCAATCATGCAGTGTGGGACTTTCTGGAGGTAGCAGGAGGGCTTATGGGCCCCCAAGAACCATCAGTATCCAAGAGGACATCATCGCCCAAACAGCAGTGAGCCAGGAGGCATGTTTGCAGAGTGGTGGAGAAAGGAGAAGTGGACCGCGAAGTCCTCTCAGCAATTGCACTCTGTGGGACTTACCGGGGGTAACAGAAGGGTTTGCTGGCCCCAAGGACCCCCAGCATCCAAGGGGACTTCATCCCAGGAGGGCCAGGAGGCTTGTTTGCAGAGTGGTGGAGAAAGGGGTTGTGGCGTATAAAGACCTCTCAGCAAGTACGCAGTGTGGGACTTTCTGGAGGTAGAAGGAGGGCTTGTGGGCCCCAAGGGCCTTCTGCAGCCAAGGGGACATCATCCCTCAACCAGCAGTACACCAGAAGGCGAGTTTGCAGAGCGGTGCAGAAAGGGGGCGGGCCTCTGGATTTAAAAAATCTTATTACCTGGGCCAATCTGAGCCCTGAGGACCCAATCCCGCAGGCCACACGGTCACCTTCCTAAAGCCATAGATGACCTTGGGGATCACCACCCCAGGACCGGTTCCTACTATGTCCCGGTGTGCCCACCCTCGGGACATAGCTGTTTGCTATGGCTTGGCGAGAGCTTTACTGCTCCCGCCAAGCCATAGTAATCTGTGCTCCGCTTGTAGCAAGCAAGAGCATACAAATGCTCTAGCTTGCTAGAAGAGTAACAGAATTGCTTTGGCAGAGAGGGAGCTGCATGTTCAGCAGTTCCCTCTCTGTCAAAACAATGCCAGCTCCCGCAGGAGGCAGAGAGCAGTCAGGGATTGCGGGAGCTTTGAGACTCCCACAGTGGTCCCCAACAAAAGTAATTAGGTACCCTTGGTGGTCCCACGACACCCACAATAGAGGCGGGCCCCAGAGGATGGTGTTCCAGGGGAAAAAATCTACTCTGGAGGGAGCCACATGGCCCCCTCCATGTATTTGTTTTTTCTAAATAAAAAAGGCCAAGCCCCAGGGGATGGGGTTCCCGGTGCTGAAATCGGCCTGGGAGGGGTGTCGCTCAGCACCTCTCCCTAAAAAGGCTAGGGAATGGGGTCACCAGAGGCGAAATCGGTGATGTCATCAGTGATGTCACTGAACATATCATGAGTGATGTAATATGTGAGGTCAAAAGCAGTGCATTGCAGAGAACAAAGTTATAGTTATAGCTCAGGTAACTATAACTGCTAAATTTCACTGGTTTTGTATGAGTGGAATATGAGCCTGTCGCTGTAACCTTTGTTTCTTTCAGTGAATTTATATATACATGCACACACACACACACACACACACACACATATATATATATATATATATATATATATATATATATATATATATATATATATATATATATATATATATATATATATTACCTACTGGCGGTCGCCAGTAGGTAGTTATAGTTAGGACCTGTAATCCATAGGAAATCCGCAACATTCTATTCCTAATAACTTTGGCGCCGGTTGACGAATCTTCACGAAATTCTCAAAAGTTATAGCCCGCTCAAGTCCGCTCCTATGCTGAAAGTCTTGGGGTGATTCATCAAGCAGAGGCCGAGAAAAAAAAGGGGTCCCAAAACGTGTTTTCCCAATGCAATTTTCCATAGGAACCTTTAATCGCAGCTACAGCCCGAACTGCTGAACGGAATTACACCAAATTTGGCAAAGAGGTAGCCCTTTGTTCAGAGTCGTGCCTTTTGGTTAAATGGTGTAAATCCATTCAGTAGTTGCTGAGAAAATCAAAAGTAAAATCATATTGTTTTAGTGCAAAGCCAGGTGTAATTACAGATATTGTATTGGTATTGCATTTATACAGAGCTTACTACCTCTGACGAGGCATCAAAGCACTTTTTCAGCAAGTAGCATTATGGTGAGCAATATGAAGGCAATTCATGTAAATAATATAAAAATTGGGGACATAATTATTGACCTTCTTTCATGGAATCTTTGATGTAGTCCTTATTCCCTGGTCCTAGCTAATGTCTAGATAAACACCAGAATTTTGCCAAACCATTGAAGCTTTGTAAACGCACACAAAAGGGCCTACTCCACACAAAAGGGCCTACTCCACACGATAGGGCGTACTCCACACGAAAGGGCCTACTCGTTACTAGCAAATGTAATGTGTCTCGCCCTCCCCATGTGCACGGCCAGGCTTCATCTTATGCTTTCTTGGTCCGCTCACAAGAGCCAAGCAAGCGTAGAAGCGCTGCCTTGGCACAGACTGTTTTTTTCCAGATGCTCTTTCTGTTTGTAACTCCTCTTTCCCTGAGAGACCCTCACAAGAGCTTTATATAATATTCCTCAGAATTATTTTGTGAAAATTCTGTGATGTGTGGTGAGAACAATAATGTGTGAAAACATTTGTTCAGTGTGACTGTGCTTTTCTGTAAATGTCACAATCAATTCATACCACAAATGGGGGGGGGGGGGCTAAATTACTTAATTGGTCCCAAGTTCTTACCTTAAATAACTTTGGATCATCTGCTCAAAGTCTTTGGACTTACAAATTGACAACTTGCACTGAGTGCTACTCTTCTTTTAACCTATCTTTTGCTCCCCGCTTAGCTCACCTTGTATTTATTGTGTGTTGTAACTGTTTGGTTTGTTACTCATATTTGATGCCGGTACTGCAACTTATTACCTTCCTTCCCTCCTATTGTAAAGCGCTCTGATATACTTCGGGATCATGTTCGTGCTATATAAAACTTTATAAAAAAATAAATAATAAATAAATAGTGATATCTATGGCCGCTCAGGATCTGCGCACCCTGAGCACACTCTTCCGATCACGAGCTGCATGCTAATTGGCTGTCAACTGTCTGTCAACACTCCAAACCAGGACCAGGAAGTGTTGGCAGTCATTTTGTGCCTCGGTAGAAGCGAGGCTCAAGAAATCATTGACACAAGTGTTCAAAACGTATAAAGGGGGCAGGGTAGAAATATCCTGACCTTCTAGACCTGCTTAGGGGTCCCCACAAATTTTTTTTTTCAAGGGCAAAATCCGCGCCGGGTTCGCGGATCCACCGTAAACAAAAAAAATACGAAGCGCGGGCTCCTGCGCTTGTTTAATAATTAGCCCCCGGGTTTCCAATACCAGGGGCAAAAAATATTTAATTTAATGGGGGCCCCAGAGGGGCCCCCCAGCCCTGGGACCGCCATCCCCCAGGGCTATAAAATAAATGAGTGGGGGGGCTTAAAGGCCACACCCCAGCAAAATACATGCTGGGGGGCTCAAAGGCCCCCCCAGCCCCGGGGACCACCACTTCCCGGGGCTTTGAAAAAAATGGGTGGGGGCTCAAAGGCCCCCCAAGCCCTGGAGACCACCACCCCCGGGGCATTTTATGTTGGCCCCCCTCCTGGAGTCGTCAAGGGCCCTGGGGACCGCCACCCCCCAGGGCCAGGTCCTGCATTGTCTCGGGGTGCCCACCCCGGGACATTGCTGTTTGCTATGGCAGGGCGGGAGCTGAGGCTCCCGCCCTGTCATAGCGAACTTGTTTAGGATTTTGAAAGAGAGAGCAGTGATACCTGCTCTCTCTTTCAAAATACTAACCATATTACTTTTCCACATGGGGAGCTGCATGTTAGCAGCTTCCCATGTGGAAAAGCAATGCCGGCTCCCGAAGGACGCAGGGAGCCAGCTGGGACCGTGGGGGCATTGGGGCTCCCCTCACGGTCCCCAACGTTGTATACAGGCCCCGGGGGATTTGGTCCCCGGAGAGAATATAAATTAGTGATAGTTGCTAATGTTTTTTGCAGTCAAATTAGGAGTCTCACACCCAGCACGGCGTTCAGCGCAGCCCCCTGGTGTGCACGTGCTGGGTGCGCGACTCCTACACGTTGGGTGCATGACTTCTAACGGGTTGGGTGCACGACTCATAGCGCATTTGGTACGCGACTCCAAGCAAAAAATATATAATATTTTTCAGATATACATCAAGCTTATGTGTTTAGATCTTGGGTGGCTCTAAAAAGAGCTGTTGTGTTTATTCAGAGATGTTGGTACCTATAAGTAAGTACCTATGCAGAGTCTAAAGTTGATGAGGAAGACTCTGTTACCCTCATCTGTAAAATGTACACCATCTCTCCTATAGATGCCATCCATATTAAAACACAGATTGTTGTGGTAAATGGACCCCATTCTATAATCTCGGAGAAACGCAGAAACAGCTTTATTGACATGTTTTCTAGCTTTCTCAATCTGTGGACAAAATTGATTGGACCAGTTCCATTTCTGCCTTTGGCATATGTTCGAATAGACAAAGGCAGTTTGTGGGAAAAGTGTCATCAATTCTCCAAATGTGTCCTTCATAAGCATTTCCAGACCTACCCCAGCCAAAGTGCCTAGGTCATTGCCACCACAGTGCACAATTATGATGTCAGGGTGTTGGAGATGCAAAAAGGATTTAACCAATGGCATCAATTGGTGCCACTTTAACCCTCTCTTTCCAATCCATTTAATGTCTACATTTGGCAAAGCTAGGTCTTTGTCAATGCCTCTGTTTTCTGCATATCTTTGGCTCCAGAAAATATAGCTGTGTCCCACAATCCACACTCCAAGCATCTTGAAGGGAGGTCTGGATGTAGTCAGAAGGTGTCTGTATGTGAAATGGCAGTTTGAGAAATAAGATTTTTCTAAAGTGGTGGATAAGATGCAGTTTTGAAAAAAGAAAAGAAATGATTGACTGTTTGAGAACATTCTAGACTGAAAAGTAGGGTTCATGTTTCTGTTTTTTTTAAAAGCATGTTTCTTATTGGTTAACAAAACTGTTTGAAAGGAACATTACATAGGATAAGCTGATATTTTAAAAAGTCAAGCACACTTGCTGTTTGGATTTGCAACATTGTGTGCTGAACTTGTGACCTGTGTGTTCAGTTGAGTGTTCCATGAACTGTTACTATGGTATCAGGTATTGAGCAAAATGGGGGTAGGGTTGAAAGTTATGTCAATTGGAAAGGGTTGAAATGTGTAACCAATAGAAATGTGTGTTAGCTTTTGAATTAATGTGGGAAGCAACGTGATTTTATATTTTCATGTATATGTGTGCAGAATGAGAGGGAAAGTTTGCCATTTTTTGGTTTTGCAAAGAGCAGTGCAGTACAGAGATTCTGTATAAGAAAATCTGGTGTGTGACTGACATGAAACACTATCCCTTGGACTTTACCAAAACACATTCACTAGTCTGGAAGGGGTAAGCTGACTGCAGACATTCTACATATTTTAGAACTACACTCTAGTGTGAAAACCTGACTCATTCGTCGAATGCATAAGCAATGACTGGCTTCTAATGGTACAAAAACTTACCAACATGACAGGTTTTAAAGCAGTAATCTGTCTGCAAAGACATGAAGTACTCAAATGCTGCTCTTACAATGGTTGCCCAAATGCACACAGACTTACAGTGTGATTTTAGACAAGCAACACTATCCCTTGGACTTTACCAAAACACATTCACTAGTCTGGAAGGGGTAATATGACTGCAGACAATCTACATATTTTAGAACTACACTCTAGTGTGAAAGCCTGACTCATTCTGCGAATGCATAAGCAATGACTAGCTTCTAATGCTACTAAAACTTGACAACATGACAGGTTTTAAAGAAGTTATCTGTCTGCAAAGACATGAAGTACCCAAATGTTGCTCTCACAATGGTTGCCCAAATGCACACAGACTTACAGTGTGATTCTAGACAAGCAACACTATCCCTTGGACGTTACCAAAACACATTCACTAGTCTGTATTTTTTGCTTCTCTTTTTCACAGATCCTAATTCAAAAATTTGACATTTTCATAAATTTAAATTATGAAAAACAACTGAAATAAATGTGTAGCATTTTTTATTTCTATTACTGTGAAGGTAAGTTTAACTAAGTATTAAAATGCCCAATGGCCTGTGTTTGCACACAGGTGAAGAAAGGGAGGATGGACGGAGTAGATATGTGTGGAAAGATGCTTTGTGGGCGTTTTGAGTTACAGGACAAAGTTAACATGAATACTGAGTGTCCCTGGGGGCCAACTAACCCACCAGATATGTGCAGAAAGTACCAGAGAGTTGCATTGCAAAGAGGTATTAAATGGGACATGGCTTCAGAGCACCTCTCTGCAACGCAGCTGTATGGAGTTCAATAGAGAGACATTGTTGGCTAGTAGGGCCCAGGGACTTTCAGGATTAAAAGAGACAAAGGGGCACATTATCAAGCAGGGCGTTAAAAATTATTGCCATTTTAGCGGCAGAAAACTGCAGCTAAAGCGGGGATAATGGGCTTGATAATATGGCCTTGTGAATTCCAATAGAAACCCATGTTCTGGTGTGAACATGGGCTTCTATTGGAATTCTCCAGGGCATATCATCAAGCCCATTATCGCCACTTTAGCAGCAGTTTTCTGCCGCTAAAACGGCGATAATTTTAACGCCCTGCTTGATAATATGCCCCTAAATTCCTTAACTTAAAACACGACACAGGGTGTGTTTGCACATGTCACATCAGGCCCCGTCCCTTCACTACTCTATAAACATGTCCTATCACTTTGCCAAAATCTAAGTACTTATAAATGTATTTTGTTCTCTCTTTGCAGTACTGAAATTACTCTACTTATTACTCATATAGTTAAGGATTGGCCTAGCCATTAACCCTAGTACAAGTTAATTTATTTACATACTATGCAAGCAGATCTGCAAGAAGCTACAACGTATTAATACAGTCTTCAAAACACCCAGTTTATAACTATGTAGTTTTGGAATCTCCCTGTCATAGGATATCGTGTGAACTGAAAAAAAAGATTTGATTGGTTCATAATATTTTCCATTGTACCTATTGAAGGAGCGCAACCATTTCAATCATTCTTCTTTGAGCATTTTTGGAGACATAACTCTGTGCTTACCTCATGTCACTCTCATGCAATTTTGTATACAATTAACTAGCAATATGATCTTATTGTAACAGTCTTCTTATACCTAAGAACTTACGGGGCAAATTTAGAAGCTTCCTGTCCCAACAATATGTCACTTTTTGTAACATACTTATTGCGCAGGACACTCTTTCATATTTACAAAGAGAGGAAAAGGCACTCTGTGTACGTTTTCTTCTCCATGTAAATACGACCTCATCATACACACCACTTTGCGTTGAAAGGGCGTTCTATAGGTGTTGCTGTGCTTGTTTGCACAGAACACTCATAGAACAAGACACATCTCCAGACTTATCATAAATCATAAATCTGGACATGTGTGTGAATGCTGCACCATCCTCCAATTTGTGTAGCATGGCACAACAAGGAGAATTGTTTTAATTTCTCCTCATTTTTTCTCTTTCAATATATGCTACAATGCACAGCATACATTGAAAGAGAAAAATGCCTTCACTGATTGTTTTTGTGCAGGAAGGTGTGTCTTCCTGTACAAAAACAAACTCCACACGACACAGATATCCTTGCACCATGGTGCAAGGGTGCCTGTGTCATCACATGGCTGCAGTTTAAGCAGCAGTGCAGATGGAAGCATAGACTTGCAACATATTTATGCACATATGTTGCATCCCTGTGCTTCGGAAGTACCACAGCACACTGCAGCTAAAGAGCTTATAGTGTCATGCTACAGCACTTCCTTATAGTTCTGCACTTATACATTCATCATACAGTACTAATGCATTTTCAGTCAATTATGCATTACGCATACATTCATCTAAACTTTCACACACTATTATACAAATATAGCTCTTTTTTTAACCAGAACTTTTTAGGGATTTTTTTTGTTTTATATATCTTTTTGCGTTTTTCTGAACAATTTTTTGATTTTTTAGGTTTTTTTTTCACAAGGAAAAAAATGAGAACTGGAGGAACAAAACAATGAACTTCAGGAAAAAAGGAAAAACTCTTGCACCGATGGTTCTCTTGTGCTCTGCAAATCAAATCCACAGACTGCTCGCCGTAACAGAGCAATCTGTTGCATTTAATACAGTGCACCTTGAGGTTGGTGAATTGTGGACGTATATCCAGATGTTGCACGGATGGAGAAATCCCAGAAGTGCTTGGTACTGCGGGAGGTGGGTTCTCCCGGAGTCTTCTGCACTCCTCGTGCGCCAGGTTGACAGGGTGCAGAGTCTTTAAATGCTTAAGCATACAGAGTACTTTTTTGTTGGATCCCCACGTGAGAGCACTCTTTTGCAGATCTTGCAAGTTACTTTTGTAGCATTTACTTTCTTTTGCCCCTCGGGAAATGTAATTTTCACACAATAGATGAATACCTCTCAGGGACGTGGAGGTTCAGGCAAAAATCCATCATCAGATGAATATTCCGACTCAGATGATGGCTGCCGTCCTGAAGCCATTGTTTTGAAAAGTATACCAATAGCAGGTGTGCTATCCGCAAAAAAAAGGTTCTTCTCAGTAGAGAGTTGTTCCTCCAAAGAAGGTCTAAGAAGAATGATTGAAATGGGTGGGATCCTTCAATAGTTAGAATAGGAAGTGTTGTGAACCAATCAAATCTCTTTTTTTCAGGTCACATGGGGTCCATGCACCGTGCGCACAGACAGCACGCACCCAACGTGACTTCGCGAAATTGCATTTAAAAGTAATATAAGTTTATTAAAAGTAAAAGTATATTACTTTTATGATTAGCTTAGATAATGCCTTGCCTTAATATTTATATTAAATACATATATATATATCTTTTTGGACATTAAATAATTTCGCGGGAGTCGGGCACCCACCGTGTCGAACACGTATATGATGTCACGCGGAAGCGCGCGAGCATCGCGTAAATACATATATTTTGCATATGCGCTTGGAGTCGCGTACTAGTTGCATAGCGATCACGCATGAAAATACGCACCCATCGCACACCCTATGTGTATCCTTCACAACAATCCTAAAATGGCAGCTAGGTTCCGCGCAGTGATCGGGAAATGTACGCTTTGGGGACACGACGCCAAAAAATATTTGAAAAAAAAAAACAATAAAGAAAATAATATAAATATATTTAAAAATCTGTAAAATAAAAAAAACAATATTAGAATTGCAATACTTTTAAAAACATTTTTTTCAATTTATATAAAAAATATGTAATGTAATTTAAAAAATAAAATATCTAAAAAAATAGTTTAAAAAATTTGAATATATACATGTATATGTATACATGTGTGTGACCTTGTACAACGTAATTCATTCCTCATGTAAAGTGCTGTAATGTCCTTGGGCTCAAGTTCGAGCTATACAAAACAGCAAATAAATATACATATACTCATGCTACCAGCAGGTATTCTTTAATTTGCAGTCACTTCTTCATACAGTACAATGGCTGCAGGTAATATTAATACCAAAGTATTTACCAAGCTTGCTCCAAACTGGATACTTACTTAACAACCCACTAAATTAAATGAAAGGGAAAGAGCAGGAATGTGCCGCATTTAAGGCAGTATAGCGCAGTCCTGTCCTTTCATGTGCGCTGGCACCCCTTTGGCAGACTAGCACCAGTGCAGGCACCCTTTCACCATGCTGCCTTTGTTGCATGCAGGATTGTTTTTGGGCAGGAAGGGGTACGTTCCTGCACAAAACAAATCTTGGGATTCTTATTCCTCTTGCTATGTATTCTGCAAAATACAGCACACATAGAAAGTGGAAGAAACAAGGAGAAATAGAGATATTTCTCCTTGTTCTGCCTCCCCTGGGAAGGTGTAAGTTTTTGGTGCATGCTCAGGTGTACAAGATCTTGTAAATCTGTAGATGCGTCAAAATCCATGGGAGTTTTGTAGGAACGCCCACACAATGCCCATGGAAGGCCTATCCAGGGCAAAGTAACGCTACACATTGATTTGCAATCTGTTGCGCTACTCCAGATTTTTTAAGCCACTCAGAACCACGCAAAGTTGCTTTGCATGGTTTCAAGTACCTGACTTTGAGGTTTGCATCACGCATTTACCACATTGCATAGTACAAACGTGATGTAACCCTCTCATAAATGAGACCCTAACTGTGGAGCCTGGGGCAAATATTTATTGCAGAAGGTAGAGCGGCATCGGGCTCAGGGATTTGATGTACCCACTGCACCTTAACGGCCTTTTACTCCTCGAGGGTGAGGGATTCATTTTTCCCTGTTTTTTGATGCGCCACTGTGGGGAGCTCTGCTGGCTGTAAGGATATCCTTGCTGGAGGGCAATTCCAATGCTTCCTTCACTGAATGTAGAGGTTGGACACACACACACACACACACACACACACATACACACACACACTGGACTAAGGACTCAGTCAGGTCACTGCCCTGACCATTTAGGGGTTGTTCTCTGCAGGCGGTCTTCTCTGAGGTGCCCCCACCAGGAGCATGTGGACTGCTGCAAATAATCCCTCATTCCAGCCCCCTTAATGACAGTACGGATCTTTTTATGTATGTATAAGGTATTTGTGTAGCACAAGCATAGTCAGACTGCAGGGGAGAGCTGTGTGTGGTCAAAGGCAAAGATACAGTAAACACGTGACTGAAGAGGTAGCTGGTTCTGTGATCAGAAGTGGACTGTTACCGCATCAGGATGTGGTGCTCTTTAAAAGAGGTGCATCTTCAGCTCGTCCCTAAATAGGCGAAGGGTAGGGTGGTCCTTATGGATACAAGGATGTTGGTGCAGGTCCAGGGATGCATAAAGGAGAAGGAATGTTTCCCTATTTTTAGCACTTGGTGCCTCCAGCCTGATGGTGTCCTGGCTGTGACTGTGCCAAGAGCCACTGGAAATGGTGAACTTATCATCCAGGTAGGTGGATGTGCTGTTTGTGACAGGTTTGTAGATGATATAACTAGTTTTGAAGTTGATATGGAGAAACCAATTGAAGCCAGTCGTGTGAATCTTCAAGCCATGGATTAGTCATACTGTGACATGTAGGATGCCCTTAAGAAGGACCAGTGTAGAATCTGTGAGGCAATGGAACAGGGTGTTACCACCATACATCCAGATACCTGAGTACCAGGCTTTGAGCAGCTTTTCTGAAATCACTTTCTGGGAGGAACTGCTTCACTGTTTTATTAGTAGAGAAAGGTGGTTCTAGGTCGTCAATGTTTTTAATACATTCTTCAAGGGTGAGGTTTGTGTCCAGGCTGAATCTAAGAGGCATGCTGTAAGAAATTAGATTACATTTGGTAAGTACCCTCCTAAGGTAATAATCACAATCCCTGTTAGGGTGAATCCTTGACTGTACTAATTTAACTTGAGTTCAGCCCCCTTTGGTAGCTATGGCATATAGCAACAGTATTTATACAGTATTTGTACAGTATTTATACAGTACCAAAACATTACTAAAGTTGAAATGCATAAAAATAAAACAATCACAAACTGAATTAGAAAAATAGAGTAAAGTTTCATAAGCAAGATGATAAAACTCCAATAAGGGCAACCGGAAAAATGTTTTTTTAAAGCTTCAATTGAGACTAGTACCATGAAGCATATTGCGCCAATGATAATAAATGGTTATGGTTGAGCGCGCCCTTGGTGCAAATTGATGTTTACTGCGATGAAGTGCTGGTTAGACATACCAACGGTTTTGTCCTGGTAACAGATTTTACCTTCTGACTTTAGCCCTTTAAGTCCCAATCCACCACAGCGGTGCACTTTTAAAGCCCCCCAGAACCACGAGGGAGGCACTTAGAAACTAACAGGTGTTATGCAGAGGTCAAGAGCAGGGTCCAGTTTAAGTCCAGTTGCCACTAGTCAGCTGGACAATTGCAAGAAAAACCTCTTGAAGCTTGTGGTATCCAAGTAACTTTAACAGTAGGTCAGCCTGATAACCCTTGGGGTCCACTTCTTTGTAAATGGTTCAAGAGAGATCAGGTCCAGACAACAGGTTCAGTACTCTTCTGATCTTTCTCAGGCCCGGACGTGTGCTGAAGTGGGTGCCTGGAGATGTCACACGTATGCCTGGCATGAATTACTGGATGAGAATGGCTACTGGGCACACCCTAACCAATGGGGTAAAAGTTCCCAGGCCAACGCTACCCACTGTGGGTATTTTCAAGATGGCAAAAGTGATCAGCCTCACTAAACTTAGGCACCGAAGACTGAAAGTCGTCTAGAGGGTGCCATCCCTGAGATGGCGGAAAAAAGTGCAGAAGGACGCTGTCTCGCACCTGAAGGTGAGACCACCCCATTCCAAGAAGCCTCAGAGCCTCTGATGGTAGCAGGACTGATGGGCAGAGCTTGTCCTCACCTGGGGACAGAGGTCTGACCTAGTCGACTGAATGGGTCACATCACATTGTTGGCCATGGTGGTACTGATGCACCTGTGAGCCAGAGAGAAGTATTCGCCTTACTGGTGGGATCTCCATGTGAGGAGAAGGGTAACCCAGGGACATTGTTAGTCGCTGGGGAAGAAGATGATGAAGGTGTGCAAGTAGGTTCACAGCGGAATAGAACAAACAAGGGTCAATGCAGAGGCGGTGAACTTTCCCTGCTCTATAGTGTTAGCAGGGAAGCCTGTCAAGGGTTTGATTAGTCTACCCTAGCTCTTGGCAGGAGCGAGGCCTGTGTAGAATATACACAGTTTCTGCGGAAAACATCCTTAACAACGCGGGCATTACCCCGCGCTGCTATTACGACGCTGCCTTTACAACTGGAGGGCGCTATTGGATAGGGAATAGTTAATTTTCTATTCCAACACCTTCCCTACTGTAACGTGGGCTGGAGTTGGAATAGAAAATTAAACTATTCCACTATCCAGCCCTTACAGCGCAAGTCGTTGTAACGACTTGCGTTGTAAAAACAGCTTTGTAACGGCACGCGGTGTAAATGCCCGCGTTGTAATGCCGTACATCCAGTTTCTGCCTATTTCCTGTATTTTTTGCTTTTGCAGGATCCTACATGTTTGATGGCTTTAGACCTCTGTGTACAATATCCCAGCTAACCAGTGGGAAAGTGCTTATGCTCATCATTTCAACATGATGAAATTGGTATATGGCATATTTCCCTCACCTACAAGTCTCAAGTATATTGTTCAAAATTTACACATGGTCTGTCAGTTAAATGTCACTAGGGGACTACAGCACCCATTGTGCCATCTACTATAGTGATAGTGTAAAACATGGCTTAGGGCCTGCCAATGTAACCTGACTAAAGCAGCTTTTCAACCGCATGTGGATCTGTCAAAATAAACTCTTTGAACCTTCTTCTTAAATACTAATGAGGCACTCCTAAGTAGTCCTTGCTGCCGATAAGGCAGGGTGCATGGTAATATTTAGAAGTAGGACATGTAGAAATGTAATGTTACACATGTCCATACAGTGATTTGGCCCCAAAAGCTATTTTTACTGTAGCAAGGCTGGCTATTCCACTGGGATGCAATATTAAACGTATTAAAGGTATATCCGGCTAGAAGAAAACTTATATCATTCTTATACTCTTTTTCAATATTGGTTTGAAGCCCAATTGACTAGTTAAGTATGATATTGAATAAATATTAAGGACAAGGTATGGTTGGAAAGTCACCTTTCCCTGCCTAAAGTCTCTGGAGGCTAATTTGGATTAGCCTCCAGATGCAACCCTCTGGGTGCTCAACACTTAGGACCAGATGTAGGTAGCCCTTTACCGGTCGGTAACGGCCGAAAATCTGTATTTTCGGCCGTTACTGACCGGTATTGAGCAATTGGGATGTAGGAAAGCGAAAATCGTCAGATTCGGTAAATTTACCGAATCGGTAAAGTTACCGAATCGGTAAAATACTGAATCGGAAAATTACCGAATCGGTAAATTTACCGAATCGGTAAAATACCGATTCGGTAAATAAGAAGTGGTAAAAATTAATATTGAGATGTAGGGAAGCTCTTAAATACCGAATTTGCTTGAAATTCAGTATTTAAGAGTCGGTATTTACCATGGATTGAAATCAGGTGGTAACCAGGTGCAACCTATAAAAATGGACCCAAAATGCAATTCTACTTGCACAATGGCGGCATTTTATGTCATTGCAAGACGGATACGGCTACAGGAGAAAGGAGAGAGGGAATGGCAGAGAGAGGAGCAGGTCTACAGACAGAGTTCACCCTGTTCATGCTCACAGAGGCAGAGATACTCCAGAGGTACAGGTTGGCCCCAGACACCATCACGGAACTCATCAGGGACCTCCACCCACTGTTGGAGCATACTACCCCAAGGGCACCGCTATTCCACCCCACGTTCAGGTGCTGTGCAGCCTACAGCTGCTTGCGTCTGGGAGCTACCAGAGTGTGGTTGCTGCGGTAGGTTGGGTGACCCAGAGCAGCCTGTCAAGGTTTTTTCCACAAATTCCTTGACGCCATGTTACAGAGGATGGAGCATTATATATCTTTTCCTGCAACCCATGCTGAACTGGTCCAAACAAAATCTGACTTTTACCAGATGGCACGATTACCCAATATAATTGGCTGCATTGATGGCACGCACATTCCCATTTGTCCCGCTGCTGCCACAGAATATATATACAGGAATAGGAAGTCAACGCACACCATCAATGTGCAGGTGATTTGCAATGCAAAGTGCGCCATCACTGACCTTGTGGCAAAATTCCCTGGGAGTACCCACAACTCCTATATATTTCAAAACAGCGGCATGTATGCACGGCTGACTGCAGGGGAATTTGGAGAAGGATACCTCCTAGGTGAGACACAGTGTGCGACCCCCATTGCACCTATTGCAGTAAGAAGTACAAGTATGCATGTGAGTAATGTATTCCCATTTCATTTTAGGAGACAGTGCATATGCCCTCCGCTCCTTCATACTCACCCCCTACCTCAACCCCTCAATACCCAGCCAAAGGAGATATAACCGGGCCCACAAGAGCACAAGGAATGTCGTGGAGCGTACCTTTGGTATCTGGAAAAGCAGGTTCAGATGCTTGCACAAGAGCGGAGGTGCAAGGCAGTATACCCCCATCACCTGCTGTAAGATCATTGCTGCGTGTGCTATGTTGCACAACCTTACTGTGAAGAAGGGTACTGAGGTGGAGTTGTCAGACTATGAGGATCATGACGATGACATTGCTGTGCCAGATAAGGAACCTTGGGGAGTCCCAAAAAGTTCAACTCTTGAAAGGATCCTACAATGAATAGCCTTAGCAAGTCAGAATACCAAAGATAGATAAATGTACACTACTCCACAGTATCAATCACATTTTGAAAAAGATTAAAAACAAAATACAGTATTAAAATTCAACAATTTATTACAGATTATTAAAATTGATCAACAAAACATCAATGTAGTGCCAAGAATTTAAAATAACATCATCAGTTAAAAACCATACAGTACAATGAGAAGTGCAAAAAAGCAGGGTTGTTACAGTTGTCGACGCAGCGTTTCGGTATTTTTTAATACCACCTTCTTCAGGACAAAACAATTCTATATGAAAAGGAACATACAATTAGAAAACATCTACAGATTTCTTAAAAAAACTTTTGTTTCTTTTTTTATCGCGGCACAAACATTTTCTTGTTTTCTATAGTATACAGTGTATTCAATTAAACATTTTTTGGTATAGTGGTCTGCTAATCAACATGCATAGGGCTATCCATTCGGATCCATAAAGCTATGACCTAGGGTCTCTTTAGAGGTAGCAAACAATCAATAGTTCAATGTGCATACCTGCAAGTGTATAATCGTTTGAGCTTCGTTTTAATTGATAGTAGCTCAAGAATTGGTAGTTCTCAATTTCTACACCATGTCTGAAACTCCTATTCATGAAGGAAAAGACATATATTCATTAATTTGCCCTATCCTCTTATTGATTATGGGAAGGGGCTACATGAGATAATTCATGTTGCTTATTGTAATTACCTGTAATATTCAGGTGCTCAGTAGTGAGGAACACGCCGGAGGGGGGCCACCGTATTTTAGACCCGAGTCTCACTATGGGGAAACATATTGATAGCAATGGATAATGGAAATGATATATATAAAAAGGATATATAATATCTAGGCGGAATCCTAATTTCCTGCATATAGTATCATATGTGCATGATTATGTTAGCCCCAGGAGGTAGGTCTTTTAGAAAAATATGACCCACCGCTGAGAGAAATTTTTTTTTAAATGTGGCCGTTTTATAAATTTAGCAGGGGGCACTGATGCTGTTCCTGTTTAGTAAGGACCAAAAAACACTCACCCTTAGCTCGGGGCAATGTCGTCCTCAGTGCAGCGTGACTGGACTCCTTCAATTTTTACCAGCGCGCAGATTTCTTAAGCTTGGTCTTATTTAATTTTGACCTGCAGAAGATAGTATTCATTGATATTATTTGGTTACTTATCTTGACGACCGTCCTTAATTATATACAATGATAATGTGCTGATCTCGTGGTTTATCGGTATTCCTATCGCTTTATATACTTAAGGATTTCCCTATTTAATACTTACAACATCTAAAAAAGATGCGGAGATTAGTTTATATTTGGTATCGTTAATGCAGCAAGGCCATTTACACCGCTGCTTGCCGGTAAAGCATAAGTGTCAAACTACCCCACTGTGTTACAATACTAACGTGCATGCTGTAGTTTAGGCGGGTTTCATCTGTTAATTAGCAGCACAGCGTAGTTCGAATCGTACTGCTGTCCTTTCTACATACTACAAACTACAAAGATGTGGAGCGCGCTTAGCCTTAAATCAGTGTTACGCTAGTGATTATCTGAGCGTTTTTGCACTTCTGTTCTATTATCAAATCCCTCGCGTTTGGGCTTAGATTCATTTAAACAAGTTACAGTCTGAGTTAGAAAGCAAGATCAAAAGTATGTTAGATTTTGCGAAAGAAGATGAAATAATATGTAACGAAGAGTACAGCTTTTTGCTTAATAAGAAACCTACAATACCTGCTCTATACGGACTACCAAAAGTCCACAAAAACCTTAATGATCCCCCGATGAGACCAATTAAGGCTAAGCGCGCTCCACATCTTTGTAGTTTGTAGTATGTAGAAAGGACAGCAGTACGATTCGAACTACGCTGTGCTGCTAATTAACAGATGAAACCCGCCTAAACTACAGCATGCACGTTAGTATTGTAACACAGTGGGGTAGTTTGACACTTATGCTTTACCGGCAAGCAGCGGTGTAAATGGCCTTGCTGCATTAACGATACCAAATATAAACTAATCTCCGCATCTTTTTTAGATGTTGTAAGTATTAAATAGGGAAATCCTTAAGTATATAAAGCGATAGGAATACCGATAAACCACGAGATCAGCACATTATCATTGTATATAATTAAGGACGGTCGTCAAGATAAGTAACCAAATAATATCAATGAATACTATCTTCTGCAGGTCAAAATTAAATAAGACCAAGCTTAAGAAATCTGCGCGCTGGTAAAAATTGAAGGAGTCCAGTCACGCTGCACTGAGGACGACATTGCCCCGAGCTAAGGGTGAGTGTTTTTTGGTCCTTACTAAACAGGAACAGCATCAGTGCCCCCTGCTAAATTTATAAAACGGCCACATTTAAAAAAAAAATTCTCTCAGCGGTGGGTCATATTTTTCTAAAAGACCTACCTCCTGGGGCTAACATAATCATGCACATATGATACTATATGCAGGAAATTAGGATTCCGCTTAGATATTATATATCCTTTTTATATATATCATTTCCATTATCCATTGCTATCAATATGTTTCCCCATAGTGAGACTCGGGTCTAAAATACGGTGGCCCCCCTCCGGCGTGTTCCTCACTACTGAGCACCTGAATATTACAGGTAATTACAATAAGCAACATGAATTATCTCATGTAGCCCCTTCCCATAATCAATAAGAGGATAGGGCAAATTAATGAATATATGTCTTTTCCTTCATGAATAGGAGTTTCAGACATGGTGTAGAAATTGAGAACTACCAATTCTTGAGCTACTATCAATTAAAACGAAGCTCAAACGATTATACACTTGCAGGTATGCACATTGAACTATTGATTGTTTGCTACCTCTAAAGAGACCCTAGGTCATAGCTTTATGGATCCGAATGGATAGCCCTATGCATGTTGATTAGCAGACCACTATACCAAAAAATTTTTAATTGAATACACTGTATACTATAGAAAACAAGAAAATGTTTGTGCCGCGATAAAAAAAGAAACAAAAGTTTTTTTAAGAAATCTGTAGATGTTTTCTAATTGTATGTTCCTTTTCATATAGAATTGTTTTGTCCTGAAGAAGGTGGTATTAAAAAATACCGAAATGCTGCGTCGACAACTGTAACAACCCTGCTTTTTTGCACTTCTCATTGTACTGTATGGTTTTTAACTGATGATGTTATTTTAAATTCTTGGCACTACATTGATGTTTTGTTGATCAATTTTAATAATCTGTAATAAATTGTTGAATTTTAATACTGTATTTTGTTTTTAATCTTTTTCAAAATGTGATTGATACTGTGGAGTAGTGTACATTTATCTATCTTTGGTATTCTGACTTGCTAAGGCTATTCATTGTAGGATCCTTTCAAGAGTTGAACTTTTTGGGACTCCCCAAGGTTCCTTATCTCTACTCTCCGTGTCCCGAATTGTACACACTAGGAGACCTCCCTTTCCTATTTTACTTTTAATTGCTGTGCCAGAAACACAACCTGCTGGAGTGTCAACACCAAGTGATGGCAGATACAGACGTGAGGAGATTACACGCAACTATTTCTGAGTAAGTAATGAGACACAGACAGGTTGTGTATGAGAACAACACAATTTAATGTTGCCACAACGTTCAAGCACTGAAGTGCAACAAAATAAACATTATAAACTTTGGGACTGTATGTCCCGGGTTACTGCACCCATGACCGGCAATGTCACTTGAGCCCGCGCTTCCCTAAGCCACTGGGATGTTGGTCGCTGATCTCAGCATGCCCTGCAGCCTCAGCTTGGCGCCTGCTACTCCTCCGTGGCTCCACTCCAGCGCTTGCCATGCTGCTGCGGCTACTACTGTCCTCTACCTCTGCCACATCCAGGGCAGGATTCTGTGAAGTGTGTGAAATCAGCATAGCCTCTAGTGCACTAGTGATTCTGGCCATGCCCCTGGTTACCTCGGCCGTGTTCTGTGTCAGGCTCTCCTGCATATTAATGCCTCTACGGCATAGCTGGGATGTGGCAGTGGCCAGACGATTAATGGCCGTATTGTGAACCCGGGCCTCCCTGCGCCTTGTGTGTTCCAGGCTGTCTAGTTTGGAGCAGAGCTTGTCAATGGAGTTGCTCATCTGCTGCATCCCTGCTGCAATGTCCGCATTTGTCTTTGCAACCTCCTTATTAGACTCAACGATGTCTCTGATGCCCTTTCCCATGTCTCCTATTTGGTCATTCAGGACTCGGAATTGGCGATGGCAGGCTTGAATGGATTTTCCCTGCATCCATTGTATGCGCACCATGCTCCCCTCCAGCCCACGGAACACAGTGCCATCTCCACGTCCACCTGCACTGCTGGGTCTGCGGTGCCTTCTGCGCGAGGTGACTGGCTCATTGGTGGACTGCAGTGCAGCAGGACTCATATCTACAGTGTCTGGAGCCTCACCCTCTGCTGCCTCCATTACTGGTAATGGGGCCACGACACGCCTCCTGGCTGGTGGGGTTGCAGGAGCGGACAGGAACAGTGATGGGGAGGTTTCTGGTGAGAACACCAATGGAGGGGATTGTGAAAGGTGTGGGGAGTGCGGTAACTATGGGGTCTGTAGTGCGTCTTCTTCATGGTGGCTGCCAGTGGTGTAACCCTCCTCCTGCGAGGCTTGTACTTGGCTTGGCCCTGCTTCATCACTCGCCTCCCTCGCTGGTGCAGTCCCTTCTGTCTCTGTGGGTTGACTGCCTGATTTTGCCCCTAGGTATAAATAAGCGTATATCAACTGAGTGATACTGTATCACAGTCACTACAATAAATGCTTTACACATTTCACTTTCATTTATCTGCATTACTTTCAGAGACTTGCTGATGTCTGCGCAGTTACACATGGTCTTACATTGGCAGACTACATTTCCCATAATGCATTGCTCCTGTATAGTGCTGGCAGTACTGGACTGGGGTTGGCTTGTGCACAAAGGGTAAAGGGAAGCAGGTTGGTATGGGGTGTCATGCTGCGCTTGCGTCTTACCTTTTTTTGTTGCTCTGGCTGAGCTGTCGACATCTCCAAGTCCCAGGACGCTGTCTGCCTCGATGGTTGAGGCCACCAACTCCTCCAGGTCTGTCAGGGGGGGCGCAGGGTTCCTTCCTCCACCGGTGACACCAGCCTGCTTGTGTATTTCAGACATCTTTTTTTTGGTGAGGCTCCTGATATCATAAAAGCGTTTTTTCAGATCCTCAATATTCCTGCTTGTGACTCCCACTGCATTGACTTTTTCTGCAATTGCCAGCCACATTTTACATTTTGCAGACTCAGGAACAGTGAGGGAGTGCCTGCCAAATAGTTGCCTGAGCACTCTCACAACCTCCTCCACCAGTACCTGCAGCTCCATGCTGCTGAACTTAATTTTTCTCTTTCTCTCTGCCTTCTGACTCTCACTGCTGCTTGCCATTTTACTTGTGGTAAACTTTCAAGAAAACTCTCCCTGCTGCTCTGTGTCTCTGCTCAGCTCTGACTGCCTCTCCAGAACCTTCTAATTAGTTGCAGCTGCCTGGGTAGCCACTTCCTGGTAGGGAGGGGGAGGGTGGTAGCACCTGATTGGCTGTTTTCATTGGTTTCACTTTTGCTTGCTTTCCGATTCGGAATTTACCGATTCGGTATTTACTGATTCGGTATTTACCGAATCGGTATTTCCAATGCATTCCTATGGGCCTTTTGGCCCATAGGAATGAATGGGAAATACCGATTCGGTAAATACCGAATCGGTAAATACTGATTCGGTAAATTCCGAAAGTCCGATACCGAATTTTACCGATTCGGTGAAAAATACCGATTTTTTCCCTACATCTCATTTACCGATTTTTGAATACCGAATCGGTAAAATTCGGTATTTGAGAATCGGTAAATGACATTTACCTATATCTGGCCCTTAGTGAGACATGACAACTGCTCCGAGAAAAGAAGACAAAGGGCTTAGTGTGGGAAATTGTTTCTGTCCCTCTGGCAGGATGACCATTTGGACAGTGCCCATGATCTTAATCAACTACAAAAAGTCATCCCTGGTCACAAACAGATGTCAGATGACACCTGCAAGGGCTCCTTCTACGGTCCCTCCTATCAGCCAGGCTCCAATCACAATGGGACGGGAGCTTCCACAGGACTGTTTTGAAGTGA
The DNA here is from genome assembly GCF_964261635.1 of Lissotriton helveticus. NCBI lineage: Eukaryota > Metazoa > Chordata > Amphibia > Caudata > Salamandridae > Lissotriton > Lissotriton helveticus. The sequence continues at coordinate 1,922,166,478 of NC_136065.1, forward strand.
CGAGAATGGATGGTTTGCTCATGATCCTGGCCACACCTCCTGGGTGTGTAGATAGGCTCTGCACAAAGGGATAAGGGTTGCACCATCTTAAATGTGGGCAAACAGCCGCACCATGGGATTGCTTGCTGTAGGGCACACAGAAAATGCTTCAAAAGTGGGTAGGGTTTCCCCTTGGGACTGTTATCCTATTGGTTAGGTAGGTGTCGGGAGTCACTCACACCAACAAGCTGGTGCCAGGCCCAGCATGAATATGGCATTCCCAGTACCCTCCTTAGAATACTACTAGACCTGTGGTAGACCAGAAGAGAACTAAACCTGCTCTCTAAGACATGAGAAAAGCTCTGAAGGATTGCACCTGTTCTTGTACTGACCTTCCGTTCAAGCTACAGACACACAACAAGCTAATGGAGTCCTTTTCTGCAACTGCCCATGTGACCAGTTCCAATGGGACCTCCCTAGGCTCTGCTGGGGGATTCTGCTGGAGCGAGTCTTGAACCCCACGTGATGTTTCGTAGGTCATGAAACCATGGGCTGTATCAAAGTGTACTTCGTCTAACATCCAATGAAACCTGGAGCTTAGAAACTTTGTGGTTCCCAAAATCTCCAGAGGACTGGGGCAAATCTTCAATCTGACAAAAGTGCATTGCCACTGGACTCAAAATTCAGATTCCCTCCCTTTGAGCTTTTCCACAGCAGCAAATCTGATTCAGGGCGACCTTGAGGAGAATGAAGCTGACCTCATGGAGCCCACAAAGGCTTCAGCCTAGAGCCTGGCCCCAGTGGAGAAGTCCGAGCTCCAATGGAGTGACTAACTGCGAACGTGGAAATCATCACCGGGCAAAGGCACCAAAAGTATTAGCCAAAGCAAAGGGTTCTTAATGTGAGGGAGTGATTGCGCTCAGCTGGTTAACTGGCAAGTTGACTGACACAGATTATAATGTTATGGTGCTACCAGGTAAAGGGTGACCCTTGCAACCCCTTGATTGATGTTAGACAAGACCAACATCTACATTTGAGACCGAAAACCTGTGCACACATGAAAATAAAGCATATGATATGACAGTTTGTAGGACTGGAAGAAAAGTAGTTGACGTGTGTTGTTCTTGTTGTTTTAATGTTCAATTAGAAAACGCCAGCGGACACGTGTTTCGTCTGAGTACAATAAACTCTGACTCTTCAGGGCTGGAGATAAAACAAAATACAAAAAACTGACTATTCCAGCCAGAATGTCAGTGATATACAACATCCCTGGGGATGCAGAGCTCAAAAAACAACAAATCTCATATTTGCAAATTTTACAGTTTAAAAGCCTAAGAGAGAATCGGTGAGCATGCGAAAAAAAGGGGTTGTGTTCCCTAAACAATATCACGATATAAGTCAAAGGTACACTCATGAGATAAATTTCTCCATGAACCGTAGTTGTATAACAAAGAACATTTTTGATTTGTACTTCTTACAGACATTTGTCATTTGTACAGTTCTAAAACAAGGTTGAGCATATGTTATGTTACATTATACGATTCATTGTATTTCCTAAATTCGTCTCGACAAAAAGATTCAGCTTCTCATACACTTGCAAGGGTTTAGTGCAACCGAAGTGAATAAGAAAAGGGTAAAATATATACAGATAACCTTTCAACACCCCACACATCAGTGTTGCCCTAGGTAAGTGCCGGGTGAAGTTTCTAGTTCAAAGTTGTATCCTACTCGGCTTGCAAATACATACCCAAGTCCTAATAGATAAGAACCGATCAATCTCTAAAGTATAGGAAGAGAAGGAGAGAACTCTACGTTAATAGAAGGAGAGGATAACCGAGGTCGTGATTTCGTTCTCGAAATGCAATGTATTGGGCAGCATAAAATCCCACTCACCCCAGAACCGATGATAATTCCAACCCGGTTAGGGTAAACGTAGACTGCTGGGTAAGTACGAGTGAAATTCAAATTGCTCCGCTGTCAGGAATGGGACAGGTGCGACGAATGGGAGGAGGAAAAACAAATATTAGCAGCCTCATGTTGAAGAACTACACAAACCGAACTGGTCAGATGATGATCTGTACTTAATCTATAGCAAAATCCAACACTTCAAATCGTTACCACTAAATTCAAAGATAAAAAAGACTACTGTAAAAAACCTCATCAAGGGGATGCGAGGCCTGCAGTATAACAATAATAAAAGATGATAAAATATGTCACACTAGATATATATAGTGTAAGAATAGCGGTCCAAACCAAGCTGTCACATGGTCTGACTGATTACATATATTGGACCGATATCAAGTAAGCCTTGTAAGGCTAAAGAACGGAGGGTCAACAAAGGAAATACACGAGAACCTGTGTAAATTGCCTGATTCAGGGATCTTATGGATCTTCACCCGAACGTACTTCTAAATGAAGATGGGTATGTCTTCAGGTACTGGCTGTGAGATACGTTAAAAGAACAACAAAAGTTTCAGCATAGAGTGAGTTGAGTAGGCACTACAGCGAATAGTAGTAAAGTCCAAAATGGTCACTTACATAAAAAGTATTAGTATATCGTATTAACCTTCCAAATCTTGGTGGCTCCTCGGTGATAACCTAAATAGAAATAGTCAGAATACGGTCTCCCAAACGGCCTCTTAACTCAGTGTGTATCTACTGATTCATACCCACACCTGGTGTCCTGTCCGACCCCGTGTAACGGCGTCCTTCTCGTATCCGTGGATGATGTGCATCAGCAAATGCAAGAAAACGCATGCGCTATATTGGAGAAATCCTCCCATGTGAGGAAGAACACTAGACCGGTGAACGGGTTTCCGGGAAACACGTGTGGGCGCACCGGAAGTGAGAAATGTCGGTTCTCATTCGGCGGCCATGTTCAGCACATGCGTGTACTGACTCCTGACGAAGTAACTACTAGACCGGGGCCCGTGCTTCCTAGTGGACGTGCATGTGCTCCCCGGAAGTGAGGCACGGTACCTCACTGATCTCTGCAACCCCGTAATACTTGAAAAGAATTTGAAAGTCTCCCCAATTGAAGTCTCACAACTCGCTGAATTTAAAGAAGGTGCACGCCAAATAAATAAATAAAGTAGCAACTGTTAAAACTGTTATGTGAGCCAACACCCGGGCGACCCAAGGGGAGAGAGAAGAAGAAATCACATCTAGCCTGCTTGAAAAGTTTAAGGAATATTATCCTGTCACTAACTAAGTACTACTCATTCCGCACAGAATAAAATAATAATTCACGCCAAAATCGAGGGACGTGTACGCGGATTTATGTGTCAGATAGAAAATTAATAATTCACGCCAGACTCGAAGTGCGTGTGGGTGGATTCCTGTGTCCGAATAAGTTGAAAGGACAAAAGAAAGGGAAAGTAAATGTCAAGAGAAGTTCTCAAAAAATAAATAAAGAATATAAAGGGCGGTGATCCAGGCAATAACGCTAATGATGAAAAGTTGGAAGAATGAGACGGTTGTGCCCACTAGTGGGACTTTGTAAAGAAACACCACCCACCATCCTCTGTGTCCAGACTTTTGTGTAAATGATAAGTGAGAACATTAAGTAGGGCTAACTGCACATGTGACATGTCATGAATTGAATTGTACAACATGTTGATAACGAATCGTATTCAGATGCACAGATAAACAGTGCTCAAGACAAAATCCATACGAGTGACACTTCAAAAACGTAATTAGACATACATTTGTATCTAAAGTGACAATTACACGTAAACATGCAATTCCATTTAGCCTAGAAAGTATTGCATTTCTGAATCACAATTTAATCCATATTTGACCGATTGGAAGCGCATTATCCAAGTGGCTTCTGTCCTGCGCAGGCGGAGTTCCCTATTGCCCCCTCTGGTGTGTTGCTTTATCACCTCAATACCAAAAAAGGAGAACTCTTTATGTGTTCCATGTGCAGGACACAATGCTGCATGAGTGGCAACCGGATATCTGGCATCCCCCTGTTTCAGCGCTCTCATGTGTTCTGCAATTCTTTCTTTCAAAGGTCTAATTGTGCTGCCTATATATAGTTTTTCACATTTACACACAATCACATAAACCACGAATCTTGAGGTGCATTTAATGTTGTTCCTGATTGTATATACCTGTTTGTCCGGGCCAATAAAGCTTTTGACTTTATGTTGTGCCCATTTACATACGCCACCGAAACCACATTTGTGAAATCCCATTGGGTGCGGTGTGAGCCATGTGTTGGTCTGTGTCGTTCTAGGCAGTGAAGGACTTAGACTGGTGCGCAGGGTTCTGCCTCGCCTGAATGTAATCATGGGTCGTGCCGGTATGTCACGTGCTAAGATATTGTCTGCCTTCAGTAAGCCCCAGTGTTTGGTCAAACTTTTTCTTAACACATGATTGAGCCCATTGAATTCTGTGATCAAGCGTATTGCTGACTCTCCCTCGGTTTTGGGGGGTTTTGTTTTTAAGGTGTCTGCTCTTGTCACCTTGCCGATTTTTTTGGCGGCCTGATTTAACACATACATGTCATATCCTCTCCTATGGAACCTGTGTTCCATGTTTTTAATACATTTCCCAAATTCTTGATCATCACTACAATTACGTCTTGCCCTCAGATATTCTCCTAAGGGTATCGACTTGATTTGGTGCATGGGGTGGCTGCTGTCAGCGTGAAGAATCGAATTGCAGGAGGTGTCTTTTCTGTACAGGCGACCGTGCAATTTGTCATTGTCTGTGTACTATTCAATGTCAAGAAAACTAATCTTAGTAGAGCTGTATTCCATAGTAAAGAGTATGCCATAATCATTGCTGTTTAGGTAGTCTTTGAAGTTTTGGAGTTCGTTGGTGGTGCCCGACCAGATCAAGAGACAATCGTCTATATAACGACCCCAATAGATTATTTGGTTGATCCAAGGCGCACCCTCCTTTTCCCAGATGTATTCCATCTCTAGACAGCCCATGAACAGGTTGGCAAAGGAGGGTGAAAACTTGGATCCCATCGCCACGCCTTTATTTTGCTTATGCCATTTGTTGTTAAACATAAAAAAATTGTTCTCTAAGATGGTTTTCATCATCCCAATCAACATTTCCTTGTGAAGCCATTGTGTGGCAAGTCTGTTGCTAAGTAGGCGTGTGATGGATTTAAGTCTGTTGTCCGGCTGGATACTGGTGTATAAAGTCACCACATCCAATGTTACCAGCAACAAATCAGGTTGCCATTGTAGGTCTGTCAGAATCCCCAGAATATGCTTGGAGTCTTGGATATAGCTGGCCATTGTGCGGACAAGAGGGCCAATGAAAAGGCCCACATATTCGGATAGTCTTTCCGTTGGTCCATCTATGCCCGACACAATCGGCCTGCCCGGTGGGAAGGGCTGATGTTTATGTATCTTGGGTAGTGTGTACAGGATGGGATAAGTAGGGCGGGAAATCTTCAAATAGGCTAGCTCATCCTCGTCCAGCAGGCCTTGTGTGTGCCAACTGAGTAATTGTTTGTTGATCTGAATGCATCAAGGATCCATGGGGTTGAAACCTACTTCCTCGTAGCATGTGTTATCATTTATTTGAGATAAAAGTTCCTCATTGTAATCCGCTAGGTCCATCACCACCACATTTCCTCCTTTGTCGGCCTCTCTTATTATTATGGTGTGGTCATTGGAAAGTTCATTCAATGCCCGTTTTTCTCCTGAATTAAGATTGTATTGTAAAAATCTATTGTTTTTAGTTCTACTGTGATTGATGTCATCCAGATCTTCCAAGACTCTTTTATAGAAATTATCTATGGCATTGCCACCCGGTATTGTTGGTGTCCACTTGGATTTATTACTTAGGCCGCTAGATAGAGATAGATCAGTGTCAATGTCTAGTTCTTCTAATAGCTGTGACATAGTGTGGGGGGATTCCTCTCTTTCAGTGATGGATAGAAGTAACCTAGTAGCTTGCACATCTTGTATAGAAGGAACATCACACACGTGACCCAAAGTGTTGTTGCAACTTCTTTTATTAGGTGTGGAGTTACACAAAAAATGTTTTTTAAGTTTCAAAGTCCGTATAAACTTATAAAGATCTATTTTGAGTTTACACAAGTCGCCTGTCTCGGCAGGGTTGAAACTGAGACCTCTGCTCAAAAGGCTAATCATATCCGTAGTGAGGACATTTGAGGAAAGATTGACTACTTGAAACTCGTCTATTTGGTTATCTATTTCGTTACCCCCTTGCCTAACCTGAGTTTCTGCCTGTAGTTTTCACCTTCCGCCCCGTTTGCCTCTGCGGGTTTTGCCTGTTCTCCTACTTTGGTGCCCTGGCGCCGGTTGCCTCTCCGTACTGTCCGAACCTCTTGTAAAAAACTCGAGATGTTGGGCCTGCTCCCGGTATTCCCATCAGTTTCATTATCACTTGATGGTGGCACACTTAATGAGGTTGAACTGGAGGATATGGACACAGTATCTGTTCTGGACGTGTCTGTAGATTTGGGATTAGTGACTATTACTGAGTCCTACTTTCTGGCATACGTGAAAATTCTCCCCATGTTATAGTCGATCTCATCTCTTTTTAGCTGTCTTAGTTTCCTCTCCTTTATCTCTTTTTGATGTGAAGTTAATACCTCCTTCAGGATCACATAATTCTTCTCTGTAGCATCAGTCAGATTGAGATCTTTAATTTCTCCTTCTAATATACTGATCTCTAATTGTAACTTTGTTACTTTTCTCACCGCACTTTCTATTAAGATGTCCATGAGTGTGAAAGAATTCACATTCAGGGAATCTTCCCACTTGGTGAGCAAATCGTCATCAAGCTCATCAGACGTGGGCAGAATTTGTGCCCTTAGTCCTCTTGGGATCCTTTTCAGTCTAAGGTACTGCTTGAGAGTGGTGCCGTCCCACCATCATGCATTTTAGTTTTTTTTCAACCTCTCTAACTTCAGAAATGTATCTCTTAAGCCTTCTTTGCGTACCTGAGATCCACTGGTTGAGGCATTGCCACTGCTGTCACCAGTTGTGAGGTTACCAAACAGTTCACCGCCTCCTTGTCTCTATCCAATATTCTACTGTACTGCGCGATTTGATTTAAATTATTATACAGAATACACGGTAACAGTTTAACAAATTATTAAGCGGCTGCAATCCCTCTATCCAAATACTATTAACCAAAGCGTAGGGTTCTTAATGTGAGGAAGTGATTGCGCTCAGCTGGTTAACTGGCAAGTTGACTGACACAGATTATAATGTTATGGTGCTACCAGGTAAAGGGTGACCCTTGCAACCCCTTGATTGATGTTAGACAAGACCAACATCTACATTTGAGACCGAAAACATGTGCACATATGAAAATAAAGCATATGATATGACAGTTTGTAGGACTGGAAGAAAAGTAGTTGACGTGTGTTGTTCTTGTTGTTTTAATGTTCTATTAGAAAACGCTGTTCGGGTGGCCTGTCTTAATCTGACAGTAGTCTCACTGCGGGCCCATTTGTATAATTCAGTTGTCTATCTCCTACTAGATGGACCCTCCCTCGACTTCCAGTGCCAGGTGATTTCCCTCTGGGCTAGGATTAGGCCTAAATCAATGAACTTGCTAGTAATTTAAGTTTTAAGCGTGTGAGGAAACAAGAGCAACAGACACGTCGCCATGTCATACTCCACCTGCCTGTCAGTAACTTCATTAAGAAGCGCCCCCACCTCGGACCAGTACTGCCCCAGCCTCGGACAATCCCACAGCATATGATCCAGTTCTGCATCAGGCGTCAAGCATCTAGGGCACGCTGCGTCCTGCATGTGAAAATACTTCCGAATCTTCCCTAGAGTGAGGTATGCTCTGTGCACTATAAAGAAGTGTACCTGCTGGAACCTAGTATTTCTACACTCTTTCCATGTCCTCTTCAGGACATGGCCCCATGCTGTGTCAGGTATGAGTCACCCCACACTCGCCTCCCACTTTAATTTCAGTGCTGTCAGTGGTGCCATGCCCTCATTTAACATTCTAGAGTGCAGGCAAGTAACCGCTTTGAATGTTTCCGCCGCCATTACTACGTAGCCATGGTGGTCAGCGGTTCCGTCTGCCCGGTCTTCCATTTTTTCCGTATCGCCGTTGTAATAGCCGCATGCAATAGGAAACTCCCATCAGGAAGGCCAAATTGATCCTGCAACACCCGAAATGGCAACAACTCGTCATCCATGAGCGAGGATAAGTCCCCTCCGTGCGGCAACGCTGTCAACATACCCAGAGGAATTTCCGGGGCATACGGATGTGCCACCCCTGCTCTCCTTTGGTTTCTGTTCCAAGATAATCGCAGAGTCTTCTCCTCCAATGTCAAATCCCATACGTCCAGTTTCAGTTGCATTATTATGTACGAGAGAACATGTCTCTGTATTCCGGCCCCTCGGGCCAGATCAGGGCCCCTGAACTCTACTGCGACATTTTGGGTAAAGATCTGCAGTTGCGCTGCCAAATAATACAGTTCAAAATTAGGAACTGCCATTCCCCCCTCCGCTTTAGGCCTCATCAGCATGGTTAATGCTACTCGTCGCCTTCCGTGCCCCCATAAAAATTCAGTGATTAGTGTGTTTAATTCCCGAAACATCCGCTGAGGGATCCATATTGGTAGCGTACAGAAGTAGTAGAGCAGCCGAGGTAAAGCCACCATTTTGAGCAGTGCCACTCTCCCCACTACCGAAAGGGGAAGAGTTGCCCAGAATGCCATACAACCTCTCAGGGCTCTTATACAGCGTCCTATGTTCCCTTCTAGCATGTCGGCAACTCCGTGGTAAATACGGACTCCCAGATAGGTGAGACACGACCATTCCCAGTTAATGTCCCCAGCTAGCCGTGGTTGCGGCGTCTCTGCTCGTATCGGGAAAAGGCACGTTTTACTCCAATTAACCCTAAGGCCTGATAATTTCCCAAACCTCGACAACATGTTTATCGCCCCCTGCAATGCCGTTTCCGTGTCCTCTAAGAACAACAACAGGTCGTCCTCATATAATGATATGTGTTGCGGAGTCCCACAGCAGTCCAGGCCCCTAAATTCTATCCCTGTCCTAGCCAGGGCCGCCAAAGGCTCAATTGCCAAAGCAAACAGCAACGGGGATATTGAACATCCCTGCCTCGTTCCTCTCCGTACAGGATAATCGGAAGATATCACTGCACCCAGTCGCACCCTGGCAGTCGCTGAGGAGTATAACACTTTCGTCCAACGCCCAAATTGAGTGCCTAAACCGAACTTCTCCGGTACAAAAGGGGGTGGTGATGGACGGAGCATCTGAATCAATCAAACACTCACACCCAGTCAAAAGATCTGGGTTTAATCCATCACCGTTCTTTAGCCCACTCTGCCACCCCAGTTCAGACATGGCTATATGCAAATCAGTCTGACCCTGTGCCTCATGGGAACAGTCCAACCCGAACTGCCAAGCCATGTCTTCCCTGGACCGGGAACAAACTTCCAAGGACCGGTTTCTGGCATTCCAGCCGTCTTCAGCCCGGCTTGCTTGAATCCAGTGGCAAAGTGAGCAAGGGACTCACGTCTGAGCATACCCTGCCACACTTATGACGGCCAAAAGCGGTACAAAAGGGGGTGGTGATGGACGGAGCATCTAAATCAATCAAACACTCACACCCAGTCAAAAGATCTGGGTTTAATCCATCACCGTTCTTTAGCCCACTCTGCCACCCCACTTCAGACATGGCTATATGCAAATCAGTCTGACCCTGTGCCTCATGGGAACAGTCCAGCCCGAACTGCCAAGCCATGTCTTCCCTGGATCGGAAACAAGCTTCCGAGGACCGGTTTCTGGCATTCCAGCCATCTTCAGCCCGGCTTGCTTGAATCCAGTGGCATAGTGAGCAAGGGACTCACGTCTGAGCATACCCTGCCACACTTATGGCGGCCAAAAGCGTGACAAAAGGGGGTGGTGATGGACGGAGCATCTGAATCAATCAAACACTCACACCCAGTCAAAAGATCTGGGTTTAATCCATCACCGTTCTTTAGCCCACTCTGCCACCCCAGTTCAGACATGGCTATATGCAAATCAGTCTGACCCTGTGCCTCATGGGAACAGTCCAGCCTGAACTGCCAAACCATGTCTTCCCTGGACCGGAAACAAGCTTCCGAGGACCGGTTTCTGGCATTCCAGCCGTCTTCAGCCCTGCTTGCTTGAATCCAGTGGCAAAGTGAGCAAGGGACTCACGTCTGAGCATACCCTGCCACACTTATGGCGGCCAAAAGCGGTACAAAAGGGGGTGGTGATGGACGGAGCATCTGAATCAATCAAACACTCACACCCAGTCAAAAGATCTGGGTTTAATACATCACCGTTCTTTAGCCCACTCTGCCACCCCAGTTCAGACATGGCTATATGCAAATCAGTCTGACCCTGTGCCTCATGGGAACAGTCCAGCCCGAACTGCCAAGCCATGTCTTCCCTGGACCGGAAACAAGCTTCCGAGGACCGGTTTCTGGCATTCCAGCCGTCTTCAGCCCGGCTTGCTTGAATCCAGTGGCAAAGTGAACAAGGGACTCACGTCTGAGCATACCCTGCCACACTTATGGCGGTCAAAAGCGGTAAAAAAGGGGGTGGTGATGGACGGAGCATCTGAATCAATCAAACACTCACACCCAGTCAAAAGATCTGGAACCGAACTTCTCCAGCACCTTATGAAGGTACTCCCATTCCAGGCTATCAAAAGCCTTTTCTATATCTATTGATAGCACGGCTGATGTCCGGTCTGTCCCCAGGTCACTCCCCAGTACACGTAGCAGGCGACGAATATTAGCCGAGGTATTCCTGGTTGGGATAAACCCAGCTTGATCCTCATGGACCAATGTGGTCATATACGGTAGCAGTCTGGTGGCCAATATACGGCTCAGGATTTTATAGTCCACCGTCAACATTGATAGCGGTCTGTAGGAAGTCACATCACTTTTCTCTTTCCCAGGCTTTAAAAGGGGAACGATCAACGCCTCTCTCATCGAACGAGGCAGGTGAACCAGCTCCGCCGCTTCCGCATAGATCTCCAATAAGTGAGGTGCCAAAACGTCTATGTATTTTGCGTAAAATTCTATTGGCAGGCCATCTACTCCCGGTGTCTTATTCCGGGCCATCTGCTTGATCGCACCCCTAATCTCCGTCAATGTTATGTTTTGACCCAGTGTCTTAGCACTCTCCTCATCCAGTCGCGGGAGCTGAATCCCTGCCAGGTAGCCCTCCATGTCTGACTCCTCAGCCTCCAGGTTACTTCGATAAAGGGCTGTATAGTCATCCAGGAAGCAAAGAGGACTGCAGTTTGGGAGTAGACCATTTCTCCCGTCGCCGCACTCACGCTCGTAATCAGGCAACCTCTTGAAGTGGGGCTAGCTAACCTTGTCAGGAGCGTGCCCACCTTATCCCCTTCAGCATGAACCTTTGCCACATATTGTCTATAGTCATAGCCCCTCAATCTCTCTGTTTCCGCAGCCACTCATTCCTTAGCCTCCAGTAGCTGCGTCTGCAGCTCCGGCTGCTCTGGTCTCCGCTTCTCTATGTCCCTCAGTGCTCCCTCTGCTTTTTGTACATCTGCAAGTACCACCGTTCTTTCACCTGAATATTTACTAATGCATAGCCCTCTCACCACTACCTTAAATGCATCCCATTCCACTGCCCTGGTAGAAGCCGTCCCTCTATTCTCGGCGAAGTAATGTTCAATGCCCTCCTGAATTTCTGCCCAAAATGCTTGATCTTCAAGGGTCTCCGGGCGCAATCGCCAAGTGGGGATCGCCGCCCTCATACGTTGCCATTTAAGGGACACCAATTGGGGGTTGTGATTGGAAATGGTCCTAGCCAAATATTCGGAGTGTGTCGCCAGGGGAGCTATCGAGTGGCTGCATAAGATGGTGTCAATTCTAACATGTAGTTCATGGAGTACCGAAAAGAAGGAATAATCCCTATCACCAGGGTGGTGCCCTCGCCACACATCAGCGAGTCCCCATCTGTCTTGCCAGTCCGACCTCTGCGTAGCAAGCCTACGGACCGGGAAATCGACCAGTGGAGGATGTGACCTACCTAATGTTACATCTGTAATTAAATTGAAATCCCCCCCCAGTATCACCTGGCCCGCTAGATAGTGTGCCAATGCCCCTGATAGTCTATCTAGGAAGCGGGCTTGATCTGCATTTGGAGCATAAAGACTACAGAGCACCACATCTCGTCCATACAATCTCCCCTCTACTGCTACATATCTGCCCTCTGGGTCAACAACATGATTCGTGGCCTGGAAAGGGACCCCCGCCCTCACCCATACCAAGGCTCCCCTGGCAAACGCAGAATAAGCCGTGCCAAACACCTGGCCCCGCCATCGCCGCTGTAAGGCAATGCACTCCATTTTGGTGAGATGGGTCTCCTGAAGCAGCGCTACCTGGATCCCACGTCGCACCAAATACGCATGTACCTTATGGCATCTGGACATGGTATGCAGTCCACGTACGTTCCATGTAATGAATTTCAATTCAGGTAACGTCCCCATTGTCATCGTTCCCCAACTTCTCCTCCTTCATGCCTCGCCTGCCCACACCGAAGCTGCTCAATTCCCAATTCTCAACTTCCCGCAAAACACCCATCGCCCTCCCCCCCAGAACAGGACCCAATAACTGACTATTAGCCCCCATCGAAACTTCCACAACAAATCACACAATTCTATCCTGCAGTAGCCACTACAGGTTGCCTTAAGGGCAATGGGAGGGTGGTTCAGCCCCAACAGGCGGCAGCCCTCGCCTTCACCCCTAGCCCCTGGATCCCATACGAAAGTATGTCATAGTTACAGTATTCCCAGATATCATCAGGTGCATCAGAGCCACCAGGAACAGTTTGTAAGAGGAGTCCCGCACGAGGGGTTATTCATCTAGCATTCCCTCCGCTGTTCCGGGCGTGACCTCCGGGCCCTTAGTGCTGTTTTTGTCCGAGAACTCAGTGCCAGATTTTCTCTTGTCCTCGTCAGAGTCCGTCCCCATCGCCGACTCCTCTCTCTGTGAGCCTGTTATCTCCGCCGTCGCCGCCAGAGCTCCTCGTTTATCTGTGGCCATTTGAGTGGCCTGTTGTGCTTGCTGAGGTTTATTTCGTTTACGGAGACGTTGCGATTTGCGCATCTGTGTCGGTTTAGGCGGTCCGCGGTCCCCTTTACCTTTACGATCCATGCCCGCTCTATATGATTCGAACCATGTCCAAGGTTCCTTGGGCGTCATGAAAAACTGCGTCGAGCCATCCATAATCACTTTCAGTTTTGCTGGGAAAATCAGTGAATATTGGATCCCTTCATCTCTGAGCTCTTTTTTAACTGACAAGTATGAGGCCCTGCGCTTTTGTATCTCTTGGGTGCAGTCTGGGAATATCGTAACCGTGCCATTCTCCACCTTAAAGGGACCTGTTGACTGTGCCCTCTGGATTAGCAGATCTCTATCTTTGTAATGAAGGACTCTGGCCACTATAGGTCGGGGGGCGGCCAAGCAAAGGCGGCTTGGCTGGTACCCTGTGTGCTCTCTCAAGTGTAAAGAAGGAAGATAGTCCCTCCGGGGCCACCACTGATTTGAACCAGTTCTCCAAATAGGTAATCATGTCAGCTCCCTCTGTTTTTTCCGGCAGGCCCACCACCCGTACGTTCTTGCGCCGATTTTGACTTTCTCGATCTTCGGCCCGTTTTTCTAGAGTTGCTAAGCGTTCCAGCGCATCACCCAACTTGCATTCCACCATCACCAGTGATGGTTTCAAATCTTGAATGACCAGTTCAGTCTCTTTCACCCTGTCCGCCAACTTTGAGTGGTCTGCTCTCAGGATCCCAGTCCCGTTGCGACTTGCGCTATGTCCTGGTGTAGGGAGTCCTTCATCGCCGCTATTGCCTCCAGGATTTGATCTAAGCGTTTATTAAGTCTCTGTTCCGAATTCGTGGCCTCCATTGCACCACCCTCATCACGGTCGTCGTCCTGCCCCGCAGACTCCTCTTTCCTATTCTTTGGCTTCATCTTGAATCCTTATGCGTACCACTGCTCAGCCGACCTATACTTCTTCGCGCAATTACCTTGAACTAAGGACTGTATGGGCGATCGGCCGATGAGCGCGCCACAGAGCGCAGCACTATATCGCAGGGCCCCTTTTTTTCCGCGAGCCCTCGACCCTCCATGTCTACATCTACAGCGGGGAGCACCAGCTCTCCTCCCGCCACAATCCGCAACCAGTTGCAAGTCTGCGCCAGTCAGCCAGGTTCGACACCGTTCCCCGTGCTGCCTTTGTGGGCTTTGGTGACAGTCTGGCTCACACGGTCTCCGCCAGTCGTTACGCTGCTCCTGCCGCGGGTCTGATGGTATTGCCTCGTGTAAGTCCAGATCCCCGATCACGCTCCCTATATGTTACGTGCGCTCAAGGTCAGAGTGCTGCTCGTAGATCAGGGGGTGGTTGCGCCCTGTTCAGCGCTCACATGTCCCAGCCAAGTCTTTCCCGTTCGTTATCAAGGCAGAGTAGCCCCCGTCTCTCACTCTACCTTGACCCGTCACCTTCCACTCCCAGATTCAATCCTGCTTTCCAGTGCCACCGGTCACGCATCTCCACTCCCTTTCAGCGCAACGCCGTGGACCTGTCCCCGCCCCCACCTCCGTAGCACCGGGATCAGGCCCGCACCACCACACTCACCAGGGACCGCAGGAAGAAGCCTCCGGTGTCCGCTCGCCTGTCGATCCTTCTCGCTGTTCCCTCAGCGCTCGTTCAGCTGCACCACACCGTGCAGAGTTTCAAGGCCGCCTGGTAGCCTCTTCAGAAGGTGCGCTCTGGCCACAACATTTTAGCGCTCATGCAGTCCTTAATTGTCCGAAGTTCAGCTTTCGCTCAGGAGCCGCACGGGTGTCCCCGCACCACCAGCTTGCCGCATTTATCTTCTAGGCGCGGCGTGACAGACGTGTTACACCGCGATCAGCTTGCCCTCTGGTCGCCATTTTAAAAGCTCCGATCAGGTTTATTATCGTCCGTCTACGTGGAGCCTCGAGCTTCCTCACCCCTTATTACCGCAGTTCTTTGTGTAGAGGCAGCAGGCCACACTCTGCGCTGTGCTCATCCGGCTCTCTCATTCGGGGACACTTGTTCCTTCGGAGGGTGCATGCCGCAACTCAGTCCGCTCCCATCAGCCGCCCGCCGCCGCCATCTTGCTGCTTCACCTCCGACCA
Source organism: Lissotriton helveticus (assembly GCF_964261635.1). NCBI lineage: Eukaryota > Metazoa > Chordata > Amphibia > Caudata > Salamandridae > Lissotriton > Lissotriton helveticus. The sequence continues at coordinate 1,922,181,620 of NC_136065.1, forward strand.
CTCAACTCGCGTCAGGAGCACACTGGAGCCTCCGGACGTGGCAGTTTCGGTCAGGCAGATTTCCCCAGAGGCTCCAATGCACTCTCCTCTAATTTGATCAGGTTACAGGATGGTTTTCAGGATAATAATCGGGATCGGGCACGGAGGTCTCAACTCACGCCGCCTCTCCCATCGGCGCTCAAACCACGCCCCCCATGATGAGCTTGATGACGATTTGCTCACCAAGTGGGAAGATTCCCTGAATGTGAATTCTTTCACACTCATGGACATCTTAATAGAAAGTGCGGAGACTAAAGTAACAAAGTTACAATTAGAGATCAGTATATTAGAAGGAGAAATTAAAGATCTCAATCTGACTGATCCTACCGAGAAGAATTATGTGATCCTGAAGGAGGTATTAACTTCACATCAAAAAGAGATAAAGGAGAGGAAACTAAGACAGCTAAAAAGAGATGAGATTGACTACAAGATGGGGAGAATTTTCACGTATGCCAGAAAGTATGACTCAGTAATAATCACTAATCCCAAATCTAAAGACACGTCCAGAACAGATACTGTGTCCATTTCCTCCAGTTCAACCTCATTAAGTGTGCCACCATCAAGTGATAGTGAAACTGATGGGAATACCGGGAGCAGGCCCAACATCTCGAGTTTTTTACAAGAGGTTCGGACAGTACGGAGAGGCAACCGGCGCCAGGGTACCAAAGTAGGAGATTAGGCAAAACCCGCAGAGGCAAAAGGGGCGGAAGGCGAAAACTACAAGCAGAAACTCAGGTTAGGCAAGGGGGTAACGAAATAGATAACCAAGTAGACGAGGTTCAAGTAGTCAATCTTTCCTCAAAAGTCCTAACTACGGATATGATTAGCCTTTTGAGCAGAGGTCTCAGTTTCAACCCTGCCGAGACAGGCGACTTGTGTAAACTCAAAATAGATCTTTATAAGTTTATACGGACTTTGAAACTTAAAAAACATTTTTTGTGTAACTCCACACCTAATAAAAGAAGTTGCAACTACACTTTGGGTCACGTGTGTGATGTTCCTTCTACACAAGATGTGCGCTACTAGGTTACTTCTATCCATCACTGAAAGAGAGGAATCCCCCCACACTATGTCACAGCTATTAGAAGAACTAGACATTGACAATGATCTATCTCTATCTAGCGGCCTAAGGAATAAATCCAAGTGGACACCAACATTACCGGGTGGCAATGCCATAGATAATTTCTATAAAAGAGTCTTGGAAGATCTGGATGACATCAATCACAGTAGAACTAAAACCAATAGATTTTTACAATACAATCTTAATTCAGGAGAAAAACGGGCATTGAATGAACTTTCCAATGACCACACCATAATAATAAGAGAGGCCGACAAAGGAGGAAATGTGGTGGTGATGGACCTAGCGGATTACAATGAGGAACTTTTATCTCAAATAAATGATAACACATGCTACGAGGAAGTAGGTTTCAACCCCATGGGTCCTTGATGCATTCAGATCAACAAACAATTACTCAGTTGGCACACACAAGGCCTGCTGGACGAGGATGAGCTAGCCTATTTGAAGATTTCCCGCCCTACTTATCCCATCCTGTACACACTACCCAAGATACATAAACATCAGCCCTTCCCACCGGGCAGGCCGATTGTGTCGGGCATAGATGGACCAACGAAAGACTGGGGATTCTGACAGACCTACAATGGCAACCTGATTTGTTGCTGGTAACATTGGATGTGGTGACTTTATACACCAGTATCCAGCCGGACAACGGGCTTAAATCCATCACACGCCTACTCAGCAACAGACTTGCCACACAATGGCTTCACAATGAAATGTTGATTGGGATGATGAAAATCATCTTAGAGAACAATTTTTTTATGTTTAACAACAAATGGCATAAGCAAAATAAAGGCGTGGTAATGGGTTCCAAGTTTTCACCCTCCTTTGCCAACCTGTTCATGGGCTGTCTAGAGATGGAATACATCTGGGAAAAGGAGGGCGCGCCGTGGATCAACCAAATAATCTATTGGGGTCGTTATATAGACGACTGTCTCTTGATCTGGTCGGGCACCACCAACGAACTCCAAAACTTCAAAGACTACCTAAACAGCAATGATCTTGGCATACTCTTTACTATGTAATACAGCTCTACTAAGATTAATTTTCTTGACATTGAATTGTACACAGACAATGACAAATTGCACGGTCGCCTGTGCAGAAAAGACACCTCCTGCAATTCGATTCTTCACGCTGACAGCAACCACCCCATGCACCAAATCAAGTCAATACACTTAGGAGAATATCTGAGGGCGAGACGTAATTGTAGTGATGATCAAGAATTTGGGAAATGTATTAAAAACATGGAACACAGGTTCCATAGGAGAGGATATGACATGGATGTGTTAAATCAGGCCGCCAAAAAAATCAGCAAGGTGACAAGAGCAGACACCTTAAAAACAAAACCCCCCAAAACCGAGGGAGAGTCAGCAATACGCTTGATCACAGAATTCAATGGGCTCAATCATGTGTTAAGAAAAAGTTTTACCAAACACTGGAGCTTACTGAAGGCAGACAATATCTTAGCACGTGACATACCGGCACGACCCATAATTACATTCAGGCGAGGCAGAACCCTGCGCACCAGACTAAATCCTTCACTGCCTAAAACGACACAGACCAACACATGGCTCACACCACACACAATGGGATTTCACAAATGTGGTTTCGGTGGCGTATGTAAATGGGCACAACATAAGGTCAAAAGCTTTATTGGCCCGGACAAACAGGTATATACAATCAGGAACAACATTAAATGCACCTCAAGATTCGTGGTTTATGTGATTGTGTGTAAATGTGAAAAACTATACATAGGCAGCACAATTAGACCTTTGAAAGAAAGAATTGCAGAACACATGAGAGCGCTGAAACAGGGGGATGCCAGATATCCGGTTGCCACTCATGCAGCATTGTGTCCTGCACATGGAACACATAAAGAGTTTTCCTTTTTTGGTATTGAGGTGATAGAGCAACACACCAGAGGGGGCAATAGGGAGCTCCGCCTGCGCAGGACAGAAGCCACTTGGATAATGCGCTTCCAATCGGTCAAATATGGATTAAATTGTGATTCAGAAATGCAATACTTTCTAGGCTAAATGGAATCGCATGTTTACGTGTAATTGTCACTTTAGATACAAATGTATGTCTAATTACGTTTTTGAAGTGTCACTAGTATGGATTTTGTCTTGAGCACTGTTTATCTGTGCATCTGAATACGATTCGTTATCAACATGTTGTACAATTCAATTCATGACATGTCACATGTGCAGTTAGCCCTACTTAATGTTCTCACTTATCATTTGCACAAAAGTCTGGACACATGGGATGGTTGGTGGTGTTTCTTTACAAAGTCCCACTAGTGGGCACAACCGTCTCATTCTTCTAACTTTTCATCATTAGCGTTATTGCCTGGATCACCGCCCTTTATATTTTTTATTTATTTTTTGAGAACTTCTCTTGACATTTACTTTCCCTTTCTTTTATCCTTTCAACTTATTCGGACACAGGAATCCACCCACACGCACTTCGAGTCTGGCGTGAATTATTAATTTTCTATCTGACACATAAATCCGCTTACACGTCCCTCGATTTTGGCGTGAATTATTATTTTATTCTGTGCGGAATGAGTAGTACTTAGTTAGTGACAGGATAATATTCCTTAAACTTTTCAAGCAGGCTAGATGTGATTTCTTCTTCTCTCTCCCCTTGGGTCGCCCGGGTGTTGGCTCACATAACAGTTTTAACAGTAGCTACTTTATTTATTTATTTGGCGTGCACCTTCTTTAAATACAGCGAGTTGTGAGACTTCCATTGGGGAGACTTTCAAATTCTTTTCAAGTATTACGGGGTTGCAGAGATCAGTGAGGTACCGTGCCTCACTTCCCGGGAGCACATGCGCGTCCACTAGGAAGCACGGGCCCCGGTCTAGTAGTTACTTCGTCAGGAGTCAGTACACGCATGTGCTGAACATGGCCGCCGAATGAGAACCGACATTTCTCACTTTCGGTGCGCCCACACGTGTTTCCCGGAAACCCGTTCACCGGTCTAGTGTTCTTCCTCACATGGGAGGATTTCTCCAATATAGCGCATGCGTTTTCTTGCATTTGCTGATGCACATCATCCACGGATACAAGAAGGACGCCGTTACACGGGGTCGGACAGGACACCAGGTATGCGTATGAATCAGTAGATACACACTGAGTTAAGAGGCCGTTTGGGAGACCGTATTCTGACTATTTCTATTTAGGTTATCACCGAGGAGCCACCAAGATTTGGAAGGTTAATACGATATATTTATACTTTTTATGTAAGTGACAATTTTGGACTTTACTACTATTCGCTGTAGTGCCTACTCAACTCACTCTATGCTGAAACTTTTGTTGTTCTTTTAACGTATCTCACAGCCAGTACCTGAAGACATACCCATCTTCATTTAGAAGTACGTTCGGGTGAAGATCCATAAGATCCCTGAATCAGGCAATTTACACTGGTTCTCGTGTATTTCCTTTGTTGACCCTCCGTTCTTTAGCCTTACAAAGCTTACTTGATATCGGTCCAATATATGTAATCAGTCAGACCATGTGACAGCTTGGTTTGGACCGCTATTCTTACACTATATATATCTAGCGTGACATATTTTATCATCTTTTACTATTGTTATACTGCAGGCCTTGCATCCCCTTGATGAGGTTTTTTACAGTAGTCATTTTTATCTTTGATTTTAGTGGTAAGGATTTGAAGTGTTGGATTTTGCTATAGATTAAGTACAGATCATCATCTGACCAGTTCGGTTTGTGTAGTTCTTCAACATGAGGCTGCTAATATTTGTTTTTCCTCCTCCCATTCGTCGGACCTGTCCCATTCCTGACAGCGTAGCAATTTGAATTTCACACGTCACTTACCCAGCAGTCTACGTTTACCCTAACCGGGTTGGAATTATCATCGGTTCTGGGGTGAGTGGGATTTTATGCTGCCCAATACATTGCATTTCGAGAACGAAATCACGACCTCGGTTATCCTCTCCTTCTATTAACGTAGAGTTCTCTCCTTCTCTTCCTATACTTTAGAGATTGATCGGTTCTTATCTATTAGGACTTGGGTATGTATTTGCAAGCCGAGTAGGATACAACTTTGAACTAGAAACTTCACCTGGCACTTACCTAGGGCAACACTGATGTGTGGGGTGTTGAAAGGTTATCTGTATATATTTTACCCTTTTCTTATTCACTTCGGTTGCACTAAACCCTTGCAAGTGTATGAGAAGCTGAATCTTTTTGTCGAGACGAATTTAGGAAATACAATGAATCGTATAATGTAACATAACATATGCTCAACCTTGTTTTAGAACCGTACAAATGACAAATGTCTGGAAGAAGTACAAATCAAAAATATTCTTGTGTTATACAACTACGGTTCATGGAGAAATTTATCTCATGAGTGTACCTTTAACTTATATCGTGATATTGTTTAGGGAACACAACCCCTTTTTTTCGCATGCTCACCGATTCTCTCTTAGGCTTTTAAACTGTAAAATTTGAAATATGAGATTTGTTGTTTTTTGAGCTCTACATCCCCAGGGATGTTGTATATCACTGACATGCTGGCTAGAATAGTCAGTATTTTGTATTTTGTTTTATCTCCAGCCCTGAAGAGTCAGAGTTTATTGTAACAACCACCTCAAGTGCATCCTGCTCAACACCCACTCCGTCCACAGACACGCCGTCGAACTCTGGAACCTACTCGACACAACATCACCAGACATCGCCTTCCTCACGGAAACCTGGATGAACCCCTCCTCAGCGCCCGACATCGCCATAGCCATCCCGGATGGATACAAGATCACCCGGAGGGACCGCGTCAACCAGACCGGAGGAGGCATCGCCATCGTCCACAGGAACACCATCCGCATCACGACCAACTCCGACGACACCTTCACCGCCGCCGAGCACCTCCACTTCCAGATACACACCGACCCCAAGACCACCCTCAGAGGCACCCTCATCTACAGACCCCCGAGGCCATGCACACAATTCAGCGAAGACATTGCAGACTTCATCAGCCCGCACGCCCTCCCCTCCGCTGACTACATCCTCCTAGGGGACCTCAACTTCCACCTGGAGAACAACAAGGACTGCAACACCGCCGCCCTGCTGGATAACCTCGCCAACCTTGGACTCAAGCAACTGGTGAACACCCCCACCCACCACGCCGGGCACACGCTTGACCCCGCCTTCTCCTCCAGCAAGCACATCTCCTTCAGCCACTCCACCGGACTTCATTGGACAGACCACAGCTGCGTCCACTTCAGCTTCAGAAGAACCACGACCCACCACCACCCGCAACAGGGTCCTCGCAGAAACTGGAGCAAGATCACCGCCGACCAGCTCACCACCTCCCTCAGCCAGAACCCTCCCGCCAGCGCAACGGACCCCAACGAAGCAGCCCGCACTTTCACGCAGTGGATCACCAACTGCGCCGATGACCTCGCACCACTGAAGAACCCCCCCAGCAGACCCGGCAGCAAGAAAGCCTCCTGGTTCACCGACGAACTCAAAACATCCAAGAAACACTGCCGCAACCTTGAAAAAGCCTGGCACCACGACCAAACCACAGAAAATATGACTGCTCTCAGGAACGCCACCCGCAAACACCACCAGCTGATCCGCACCACCAAAAGGACAACATTCAAAAAACCACTGGACAACAACACACACAACAGCAAGGAACTCTTCAGCATCGTCAAAGAGTTCTTCAACCCCAAAGCCGGAAACAACGACATCACACCCTTGCAAGACCTCTGCGACTCACTCGCCACCTTCTTCCACCGCAAGATCGCCGACATACACAACAGCTTCGGCGCACAGACCACGCACCCAACCACTGAACCAACGCCCCCCACCACCACCCTCTGCAACTGGACCCCGGTCAGCACCGAAGACACCACCCGTACAATGAACACCATTCACTCTGGATCACCTACCGACCCCTGCCCCCACCACGTGTTCAACAAGGCCGACTCCGTCATCGCACCCCAACTCCGGGACATCATCAACATCTCCTTCAACACCGCCACCTTCCCGGAGAGCTGGAAGCACGCCGAGCTCAGCGCCCTCCTGAAGAAACCAACCGCAGACCCCACCGACATCAAGAACTTCCGCCCCATCTCGCTCCTCCAAGTCATCGAGAAGACCGTCAACAAACAGCTCACCGCCTTCCTAGAGACAAACGGTTCCCTCGACCCTTCGCAGTCCGGCTTCCGAGCCAACCACAGCACCGAGACCGCCCTCATCGCAGCCACCGACGACATCAGATCCCTGCTTGACAATGGGGAAACAGCGGCCCTCATCCTCCTGGACCTCTCTGCAGCATTCGACACTGTCTGCCACCGCACCCTAGTACAGCGCCTCATCAACATCGGAATCCAAGAGAAGGCACTGGAGTGGATCATCTCGTTCCTCGCCGGAAGAACCCAGAGAGTCCGCCTCCCCCGTTCAGATCCGAGGCCACCAAAGTCATCTGCGGCGTACCACAAGGATCCTCACTCAGCCCCACCCTCTTCAACGTCTACATGAGCCCCCTCGCAGCCATCGCACGCCAACACAACCTTAACATCAACTCCTACGCCGACGACACCCAGCTGATCCTCTCCCTCACTAACGACCCCGCCACCGCCAGAGCCAGCCTACACGAAGGGATGAAAGACGTCGCTGAGTGGATGAAGAACAGCCGCCTGAAACTGAACTCAGACAAGACGGAAGTCCTCATCCTGGGATCATCGCCCTCCGCCTGGGACGACTCCTGGTGGCCCCCTGCCCTGGGCACCACCCCCAAGCCAACGGACCACGCACGAAACCTGGGCTTCATCCTGGACTCCTCCCTCTCGATGACCAGACAAGTCAACGCCGTATCATCATCGTGCTTAAACACCTTGCGCATGCTCCGTAGGATCTTCTGATGGATTCCCACCGAAACCAGGAAGACAGTCACCCAGGCACTCGTCACCAGCCGACTGGACTACGGGAACACCCTCTACACGGGAACCACTGCCAAACTACAGAAAAGACTGCAGCGCATACAGAACGCCTCCGCACGACTCATCCTGGACATCCCTCGCTGCAGCCACATCTCTACCCACCTGAGAGACCTGCACTGGCTCCCCATCAACAAGAGGATCACGTTCAGACTCCTCACCCACGCACACAAGGCTCTCCACGGCATGGGCCCGAAGTACCTCAACAACCACCTCACTTCCTACACACCCACCCGCCAGCTACGATCGGCCAGCCTCACCCTCGCCACCGTACCACGCATTCGCAGAGCCACCACGGAAGGTAGATCCTTCTCCTACCTGGCGGCCAAGACATGGAACTCCCTCCCCATCCACCTACGGCTGACCCAGGACCACCTCTCCTTCAGGAAACAACTCAAGACCTGGCTTTTCGAGCAGTGACAAACCCCTCCCCCCAGCGCCTTGAGACCCTACTGGGTGAGTAGCGCGCTATACAAATACTGTTGATTGATTGATTGATTGACTCCGACGAAACACGTGTCGTCTGGCGTTTTCTAATTGAAGATTAAAACAACAACAACAAGCGTCAACTACTTTTCTTCCAGTCCTACAAACTGTCATATCATATGCTTTATATTCATGTGTGCACAGGTTTTTGGTCTCAAAGGCACCAAAAGTGTCCGCCGACCAGGGACCTTCCATGGATGTGAAATTTGAATATCTCCCACTCTGAGCTTTTCCACTAAAGTCGACAGCTTCACCGGGACATTATCCGAAGACCATTCAAACTCCTAGACCCTTTCTCAGCCACAGCCTGCTGCCTTGCCCTGATGGAGATTTTGGACTTCCATTTCAGAGGCTGAAGTTTAATGGTAAAACTTCTGACCAGATCGAACTGGTTTCTATAGCCAACCTGTACTCCACCGCAGTCGGCCTCAAATTGTGCCTACATCCCACTCGACTGCCATCAGGTGACTGTGGTTGGTGCTTAATGTTTTTTGTCACTATTTTTTTTTGTTGTAAATTTTTATTGGTATTTTCACTATACAAAATAGGACATATATGACATGTAACAATTCACAGTGCTGCGCAGTTTGTTCTCGTCTGAGCTCGCATCCTCGGTTTTGGCTGTAGGTCGATGATGGAAATAGGCTTGTGGCATAATTGACATCGTTGCTATGCCCCTCTGACTTGCCAGACATTTAACATAAAACATGTAAATACTAGTGGTTTTTTCTGTGTTAGTTCTGGGCTGTGTAGGTTCCAACACATAACATAAAACATAAAACATAGAAGTGGTGTCACTTGTTTTATGGTTGACCGTCAATCTGGTGGGTAAGTTTGAGTCTACTGCCACTCCAGTCACCCTCCTCTACAGTCACTCCAGTCCCTCTATCCCTACACTATATTGTTCTGCACCCGCTGGCTTTTCCGTGGCCCCCTGCTATAAGCCTCTGATCTCGTTGTTCATGGGGGATCGTATTGGTCTAGGAACTTGTCTAGGGTTGTCCACAGCCTTCTGTTGGGGTTCTTCTATAAGGCGTTTCTAAGCGCTGTGCTGTCGGCTCCTCTAAGGAATGTCACCCAGTTTAGCCACCCCATGAACGTGACTTTGGACGTGTCCTTCCATTTGGCAAGCACCGTTTTGGCTGCCGTCGTTAAGAGGAAGTCTAGTAGGTCTCTGTCTTGTTGTGTGGCTATGTCCGTTGTTAGGAACGCCGTGGGGATTGTGGCAAATTCTTCTTTTAGTGTACAGTCTAGGGCCTTATTTATGAATGCGAAGACTTTTTTCCAGAACTTACTAACCTTAGCACAATGGTATATAAGGTGCGCAAGGTCTCCCTTTTCTGAGTCACAGTTCCAGCATCAGTCGTTTTCTCTAAGTCCTAATGACGCTAGGCGGGCTGGGGTCCAGTATGTTTGGTGCAATAACCAGACTTTCGTCTGTGCTAGGACTGGGGAGATCATGTTTTTCGTTGGGGATGCCCAGAGGGTGTGTGCCTCTTGTTCGGTGAGTGTGGTGTCTATTTGGGATGCCCAGTAACTGGTGTTCTTGTTATTCAGCTTTGAGGAGTCAGGCGGAGGAGTTTGTATAAGTGAGACACCTGGTGGCCCACCTTGTTTAGGTTCTCCATATACTGGATGATCGAGGGTTTGTGCTTCGTTATTTTTGACTTTGCTATGGCTGTTTTGATTGTGAGGAAGTTGTAGATTTCTATGTCTGGGAGGTTATGGGTTAAGGACACCGAGGTAATGTGTAGATTCTTTTTTGTAACACACCCTGCAAATTACATTGCCTCTAGCCGCTCCAATATTATTGGCAGATAAGTGTCCTGAAGTACAGTGATGTTATTTAATATACCCAAGATCACACACATTTGAAGCATTGTGGAAGATTGGATTAAAATCAGGTGTCATACGTCTAAACTTCCGAAGTCTACATCTTGTCTGTTGCAAATTCTCCCTTTCTATTCCTAACGACCCCCTCCCCACAGCGTTCATCATGTATTGCACGAACAATCCTTACAAGGGGTTAGTCTGATATCTACATGCATAGATGCTTCCCCGATGATTTCCAGCAGCTCTAGCATCTTGGCAGATCATTTCGTAACTCAAAGTTACTAACTGTACAAAGAATGGTTGTGTTACTTTATGTTATGTTGGTATTTACAAAGCGCCTTGTACTTATCTGAAGGCGCTGGAGGAAAGATGGGGGAGAGGATTGGTGGATAGGAGCGACAGAAAAAGAGGAAAAGAGTTAAGAGGGGTGTGGGGAGAGACCACTTGACAAGGATGACCCATGTCTGTGGTTGCAGCTCTAAACCCCTCCAGGCAGCGATAGGCTGCCTCAGTGTGCTCTGCTGCCATATTCACACCCCATTACAATGTCCCCTACACACCCGTACGTAAGCACAACATGTGACTTTTGGAGACAATGAGACGTGGCCCACTCGTAGGCTCACAGTTTACTGCTCTTCTGCGTTCCTACTGCCATATTATGTAATAAGAAGGCAAATCACAGGCTGCTGACCTCTGACCTCTGCCCACTACCCACCATCACTGTTGCGGTGCCGCACTTGCCCCGTCCCCCCGACTTCAGTCAGATGCCACAGCCCGGCTGGCACGGGATGGCGGTGCTCTCTCTACTCAACACCCTCAACCCCTTGTTTTCATATCAGCATGTGGCCCGCTCCTAGTCCGTTGCACCGGCACCCTCGCCCCCCTCCACAGCTCACAGCACTGCCGGACAGACAGTTTTACTAGATAAAGCCAGGTCACCAAGACTGCAGGGTTTAAGTCCCAGAGTTTTATTTTCCAATTTCAAATCTTTATTTCGATCGCATGATCATAAAAGATATACAAAGTAACTACATTTAGTTAAAATCCAGAATACAAGTAAATCATTAGTATTAAAAGCATTGAAGATTAAAAAAAGAAAGAAAAAAGAAAAGACAATGGTAATAGGAGGGGTAACAGTGAATCAAGGGGTGAGAATTTTCAGGATTTTCCAGCCATCTTTATCAATCGGTTTCGGATGTGCCACATTGCAGTTAAAAATGTTGCCACAGCAAACACAGTTGGCAGGGATAAATCTGTCTTTAAGACTCTATACGCGGGTAGAAATGTTCTAAAACCCAAGTTTTTAAGGAGGGGGACAAGCCAAAATGTCCTGCTTCTCTGGTAGGCTCGACAAAAGAAGATCACGTGGGCCTCATTCTCCTTTATGTGGTCACATGCCGGGCACCTCTCTGTGGGCGGCCGGCAGGACCATGCTTTGGTGAAAGACATTAAAGGAAGGGTCCCGTACCTCCATTGCAGAAATAATTTTCTAGTTAGGGCAGGAGTCATGCCATCCAAAACACTTTCAAGGTTATATGAGTCTTTGATTGTAATGAAGCAATGTGTCAGAGAGCCCTCGCGTGCACCATCCAGAGCTCGGGAAAGCATTTTGTCATAATATGCTCTGGACAGCGCTTTCCTTGGAATCCTGGGGCCTCATTTATGAGCCCTTGCGTGAGTTTTGCGCTTCCGATGCGTCACTTTTTGTGACGCATCGGCGGCGTAAAACATGCCTCCTGATGCGCACTACTTACAAAGTGACGCATCTAAGCAGATGCGTCACTTTGTAAACCCCTGCGCTACATTATACCTGCGTCAGGTATAATGTATGCAGAGGGGGCGTTCACCCACAAAAAGCCTCGTAATAGTGACGCAGTGAAATCTATGAGATTTCACTGCATCACTTTTAGGACGCTGTTGCGTCAAAATCTTGCGCCTGCCTCACAGCAGGCGTAAGACTGACGCAAGCCCTTTCACATGGAGCTTTCCCCATGTCAAAGGAAGCATTGCTGGAGTTGCGTCACTTTTGTGACACACTCCAGCAATGCGTCACTTTTGCGCCTACAGCTACGTCAGAAATACTGACGTATCTGTAACTCCTTGCGACATGATGCGTCATATTATAAATATGGCGCATCACTCATGTCGCAGGGAGAGCGCAGTGAAAAGTGACGCATCGCTGTTTTCACGCAGCGATGCGTCACTTTTCATAAATGAGGCCCCTGGTGCTTGTACTTCCCGGGTCTGACCATAGTTCTGGTAGTCCGAGGGTCTCGCAGGTTCTCTTGATATATTTTAACCAAGGGATCTTGGTGGCATTGGGTAGGGATAAAAATTCCTGCAACTCAGATCTATAAGAGAGAAGATCTTGGCTACTCCAAAGGCGACGCCAAAATGTTAGTGGCCTGAGCCCTAGTTCCTCCGTAATGGGCCTCCAGTCTCAAGGGCAGGAGTGGGGTGCTTGGGGGAAGAGCAGTCAGCTGCCTCAGAAATTTATTCTCTGTGGTTAGCAAAGAGGACGATGGAATATGGCCCCACATCTCTCCCCCGTAAGTAACACCCCCGTGCCTGTGCTTTGTAGATTTGAATAGCAGGGCCGAGAGGGCGATATGTTGACTTGGTCGCAATTCTCATAATACCACCGGCCTTCTGGGCCAATTTCATGTTTGCCTTTGTCTGGTGTTCCCCCCACGTAAGGTTTTGGTTAAGTGTGATCCCCAAATACTCTATTGTGTAAACCCTTTCCAAGCGCACTGTGCCAAGCAAGGGGTTTGAATGCTTTAAAGACGTGGGGTTTAGGATCATGAATTTTGTTTTCTGCGGGTTAATTTCGAGTCCCCTTCGTGTACAAAATTCCAGGAAACCGCCTAACACCCGCTGTATGCCCATCGGGGATTTGGACAGCAGCAGGGTGTCATCCGCAAACATGATTGCGGGCACCCTGCTGCCAGTCAATTTTGGTGCATCAGTGTTTGCAATCCCCGCCAGGTGCGCGATTACCCCGTTCACAAAGAGGCAGAACAGGGTCGGTGCGAGCACACAGCCCTGTCTCACCCCTCTGCGAACGGGGAATCTTTCAGTTAGATTACCACTCCTCCCGCACCTGACGCGTGCGAAGTTATTGTGATGTAGTTTTATCAAGATTGCGAGAATGTCTTTGGGGACGCCTAACTCTTCCATTACCCTCCACAGTTTTGTTCTTGGCACCAGATCGAAGGCGGTACGTAGGTCCACGAAAACCGTGTACAAGGTGCCGCCCTCGATCAATGCAGTCTTCCAATACATGAGGTTTAATCTGAATATTTGGTCAATTGTAGAGACCCCGCTCCTGAAACCTGCCTGGTATGGACTCAGGGTATCTGTTTCCTCAAGCCAATTCTGCAAGCGGTCCAATATCAGCCTACCGAAGAGCTTCTGGGATACATCGATGAGGCTTATTGGACGATAGTTGGCTGGGAGCAGAGGGGATCCCTTTTTAAATATTGGGACGACCTCTGCGCCCATTCAAGTATCCGGACCTCCATTCCCCTGAGGTTTGCGTTGAATATCAACAGGAGATAGGGGGCCCATATCCCTGGCTCCTGCTTAAAAAGGTCTCCTGGCACCCCGTCGAGCCCCGGGGCTTTGCCTGCTGCCAAGCCCGCGATTACTGCCCGGACTTCTTTTTCTGTAAAAGGTTCACCCCCCTGGCCACTCGCTATGATGCGGTAGGGTGTGCTCAGGGCCGCGTCCTCTATTGCGTATAGGGACTGAAAGTGATTTTGCCAAACGCTCGGGGCAATGTTGGATTCAATTGCCGACGGGAGATCTTCTGACCCGTTGTTGACTAACCACCAGAATTTACGAGAATCTTTGGTGACTAGTGCCCCAGATAGTTCCTCCCAGTGTTGTTGATCCCACTCGGCCTTGGCGTTTGCCAACAGTATCTTATATGCCCGTCTTCTGGCTTGTATCTCCTCCCTGCAACTACGCGCCTTAATAGCGAGTAGGAGTTCACGTTTCGAGTCCCGGCATGTGGCATTGTACCAGGACTTTTTATGCATCCCGCTAGGTCTAACATTGCGTTTGTGAAGAGATCTAACTCCAAGGTGCTTATTACTTCTTCGTGGGTTCACCATAACTGGTCTCTGTTTTCCCCATTCCCCCGATCCACACCAAGATCGAAAGCTTTTTCCAGCGCAGGGGTAATTCTGGGGTAAAGCCTAGATAACTTATCGCCACTTATGGCCAATTTTCCCCACCTGACTCTTCTCCTATTGTTCTCCAGGAGTAACCCTGTCTTTAGACTTTCTTTGTCCTGTCCCAGGTCCTCGATGCCTGGCATGGCATATTCGAGTTCGAGGGCGTTGTGATCACTGTCCCCTCTATCCAGTACCCTGAAATCGATGATTCGTGGCTAACAAGACAGTTGGACTAAGACGTAATCTAGTCTAGATTCCCTTCCTGCTTTGTTATAGGTGCATTTGCTTGGAATGTCTGATTTAATGCGTCCATTACAAGCCCTTAAACCATGGTTGAGGGTAAGGGCGGTGATCTGCAATGCGAGGGAAGTCCAAGCTCTTGGTGGAGGTGCCACCGTGGCAGGTATTTATTTATTTATTTATATTCTTATATAGCGCCTGAATAGACTCCCGAAGGGGTATCTCCGCGCTTTGCCAGAGGAAGATTGGGCATTCTGTTCCATGGTCAGAGGTAATAGTTGGGCTATAGATGAGAATTAGGTATTCACAAATAGATGAGTTTTAAGGGACTTTCGGAACGCTAGGTGATTAGTGATTAGTCTCAGTGTATGGGGCAGTGAATTCCAGAGTATAGGTCCAGTATAGGCCAGTGCACGGCCTCCCTGTCTTGATTTTTTTATCCTAGGTACCTGTATAAGCTGATGGTTGCTAGAGCGTAAAGATCTTCCGGGTACATAGGGGGCGAAAACTTTCGCCAAAAACTTAGGACCACTACCTGACAGACATTTGTGGATGGTACACAGGATTTTAAACCGAATGCGTTGCCGCATTGGGAGCCAGTGTAGTTTAGTCAGCAGAGGGCGGGAGGAAGTCCTCGGTGGAACATTAAGGACTAGCCTTGCCGCGGTGTTCAGGACTATTTGCAGTTTGTTGATCTGTTCTTCATTAACTGAAGAAAGAAGACCATTGCAATAGTCCAATCTGCTGATCACTAACGCCTGGATCAATGTCTTCCTGTGGCTGTCAGGTAGGTAAGGAAAAACCCGTCTCAGTAATCCGATGGCACGAAAGCAGGTGCCAGTCACTTGGTTGACATGTTCTTTCAGTGTTAGTGCTTGATCGATTAGCACCCCCAAGTTTTTAACTGTCTGTTTGGGGCTGGGAACAGGTCCCAACTCCAAGGGCCACCACTCGGGGGACCATAGTGTCACTGCCTCCCCAAACAACATTACTTCGGTTTTTCCTACGTTGCACTGTAAACAGTTCTAAGCCATCCATCCAGCCACTGCCCTCATTCCGTCTGCAAATGATTTTAATAATGCAGGCGTGAAGGTTCTAAAAGGGAACAGAAGTTGGGTATCATCAGCATATGATACCGGGGTGAACCCAAAGGATCGCACTAAGTCAGCCAAGGGGGCCACGTACACATTAAATAATGTGGGGCTTAGGCATGAGCCCTGTGGCACTCCCTTGGTGAGCTCCCTAGAGATGGATTTGTGGGAGCCCAATCTGACTTCTTGAGAACGGCCCGAGAGAAAACTCTCTACCCAGGACAGCGCCACACCTCCTAATCCCACATCCTTCAGACGACAGAGAAGCACCTTATGTGACACAGTATCGAAAGCAGCGGATAAGTCCAACAGCACCAGAATCATAGATCCTCCTCCATCCAGCGTCATCCTGATGTTATTGGTCACTGCTAGGAGGGCTGATTCGGTGCTGTGGTTGGGCCTGAACCCTGATTGAGAAAAGTCCAGGCCGTCCGTTGCTTCGATATGTTTGGATAGGTAGGTGTTCACGTGCTTCTCGGTCATCTTACTGATGAATGGCAGGAGGGAGATGGGCCGGAGGTTCGAAAGATCTGTCCATGGGGATGCCGTTTTTTTCCTTATTGGGTTCACCACCGCTTTCTTCCATTCCATTGGAACCTGTCCTTGTGCCAGTGAGATGTTCATCACACATTGAATGGAAGGACCCAAGAGGGAAATCAAAGGGGCGACCATTTTGGCAGGAAGGAAGTCATTGGGGGACCCAGATTTTATATGACTAATCAGGGGGGGAGATCTGTGTCGCAGATAGGCGGGAAGGATAATAGTTGATTGATATTGTGTTTAGGGGATTTATGAGGGAGAGGATACTTATTCCCAGTACCACTAGCAGCCGTTATCTTGTCATAAATGAGTTTGATTTTGTTTTCGAAAAACACCGAGATTTCGTCACAAAGTGTCTGAGAGAATTCGTCGGGGCTTTCACTGGCTGTAGGTTTGACAAAGCTCTGTAATATTTTAAACAGCTCTCTAGGACAATTATCTGCTTCTATGAGTTGTTGGGTGAGACTGTTTTTTCAGGCTTGTTTTATGTTTTTATAATAGTTTGATTGGGCCTCTAAAAATATTTTCTTCTTCTCCTCATTTCTAGATTTCCTCCATGCTTTTTCCGCTCGTCTGCATTTCTGTTTCTCTGTTCTTAGTTCCTGTGTGTACCAAATTTCTTGTTTGGAAGATGGGTATTGCTTGTGTAGTTTTAGAGGGGCCAGAGTGTCAATGGCTTGCTTAAGTGAGTCATTGAACCTGTCTAGTGCAGTATCCGCTGAGTCCTCGTCTGAGAAAGTTGGTTGTTTCCAACTTTCCAGCAGCTTCTCCACGGATACTTTATGCCACTGTCTACGAAAAATTGGCGGGAGGGGTTCTTTGTTTAGTGGTTTGGTCGAGCCCGCTAATGTGAATTTTATCAGAAAATGATCTGACCATTGAATTTCCTTGGCGGGTGAGCATCTTACTTTGTTGCAGTTGGAAAAAAGTAGATCCAGAGTATGACCGCCTGTGTGTGTGGCCCCACTGTTCTGTACTGTGAGTCCCAAGGTGGAAAGATCAGTGATTAGTGACATTGTTTCAGGGTGTTCTGGATTATCCATGTGCACATTAAAATCTCCTAGGAGAATAAAATCCTCCTTGGATTTAAAATTGGGGGATAGTAACTCCAAAAGGGAGAGAGCGAAGTCAGGGTCAGATCCCGGCGGACGGTAAAGTAAGGCACCTTTCCAAGAGGTGTGACCTGGCGCGGCTATTTTAAACGTCATCATTTCAAGTTTTGGGCTAGACCTTTGCTCCAGAATCGTGACTTTATGTATATTTTTAAATATGATGGCTAAGCCACCTCCAGTTTTGTTAGCTCGGTCAAGATGTAAGATCTTGTATCCTGATGGCACCCCTAATGCAATGGCTGTAACCGTATGAGGTTTCATCCATGTCTCAGTTAGAAAGCAAATGTCCGGCTGCAAGGTGTGTACTAAATCCCATACCTGATGTTGATGTTTGGGAAAAGAGCGGACATTTAGGAGAAAGCTCTTCAGTCCCTCCAGCGGAGAGGGTTTTAATGCTTTATCCTTCATATTCTTAACTGAGAGTGATTGAAACTGACATTTCATACATGAAAAAAGCCCTCGCGATCATGCCAGGGAATTTTAGTACAACATGATACAGGTGGTTTTACAGCAAGTAGGGATTGAGCGGTATATATGCAATTCTTTCTACCTGGAATAGCAGGGTCCGAGGATATAGAGCCCATTGCCCCTATGCCCCGTCCTGTCGCGGACAGGCGCAGACGGGCAGCTCTTTGGCTGGTCTTCGGCGTGTCTACGGCTGCGCGTGATCGCTGCGCGCTCAGGAAGGGGCGAGGGCTAAATAGCCCCAGAAGTTGAAGCACTAGAGCGCTAACCGCTCCTAGTGCAACCGGAAGTGCCTGCTCACACCTGTCCGCCCTCCGCTCAACGGTGCTAGTCACCCTGTCGGACCGGGGCGGGCAGGAAGGAAGTAGAGCCTCTGGCAGATCAAGTCAGGTAAAAAACAATGCAGCTATTGCTCACCCTCCTCGTTATCAGGTAGGGGAGCGGCTATGTGAGGCGGCTATGTGGCGATGTGAATGCCAATTGAGTTGTGCGGTGCGATGTAAATCTCAGCAGGCGCAAGAAAAGTGAGTTTAAAACACAAGTTATCACAGTGTAATTTTTAAAAATGCTAAAAACGCATGGAGCTCCAGATTGCCAACCGTCCTCAGCAGCGGGTCGGGGACACTGCCACCGTCACCTTCCCACAGCGAGCCTCTGTTGGTGCTCCGCCTAAATAGCCCCAGAAGTTGAAGCACTAGAGCGCTAACCGCTCCTAGTGCAACCGGAAGTGCCTGCTCACACCTGTCCGCCCTCCGCTCAACGGTGCTAGTCACCCTGTCGGACCGGGGCGGGCAGGAAGGAAGTAGAGCCTCTGGCAGATCAAGTCAGGTAAAAAACAATGCAGCTACTGCTCACCCTCCTCTTTATCAGGTAGGGGAGCGGCTATGTGAGGCGGCTATGTGGCGATGTGAATGCCAATTGAGTTGTGCGGTGCGATGTAAATCTCAGCAGGCGCAAGAAAAAGTGAGTTTAAAACACAAGTTATCACAGTGTAATTTTTAAAAATGCTAAAAACGCATGGAGCTCCAGATTGCCAACCGTCCTCAGCAGCGGGTCGGGGACACTGCCACCGTCACCGTCACCTATCAGCCATCTTGAATCCTCCTCTAGGGAGGGTCCATCAAGAAGGCCAGGCAGTGGCTCGTAGTGCGAGTTCAGGTCCCCTACAACCACATGTGGGAGGTCTTGGAGATGGTAGGACTGTTCCAGAATGGTCATTCACTTTTGTGACGGGGTTTACCATTGAGTATTGTGGCAAATCCCCCTGACCAGCCCCTGATTTCCTACCCTTCCCCAGTGTGTCAGCTGTGGGGGGACCGGGGTCCTGGCACTGCGTAGGATCATTAGGAGCAGTTATCCCCTCTCGTGAAACCTGGGGTTGTTCACAGGAGGTAATTCTATCCTCAGTATCGTCTATTGGATGGAATTGATGCAGGTCCCTAGCTGTGGGGTCAAGCAGTCAGTCAACCATTTCGAGGCTGCTGTACCTATTTGAGGTCGGGAGGTAAGCTGGCTGGGGAATTCTATATGGTCCCGGGACTCCTCTCACTCTTCCCCCCCATCCGCCCCTCCTCCTAGTGCTAATCTCCCATCCCTCTTCGTTGCCATATTGGGGTGAGTATTCGGGGACCATACTCCTATGGTAGTGAGTGTCCCTCCTCCCAGCACGATTGTTCTCCCACTCTTCTATTAATTCTTGATGGTATCCCCATCTTTGGTCTTCTAGTTGATACATGTTCGATGGGTAGAAGAATGAGAGAGGGAGAGACTAAATTTGGCTCACTTGGTCTTCGAGGGCCCAGCTACAGATGTAAGAGGCTGTCCTGGGTTCTCTAAAGCTAACTACCACACAATCACCTCTGATTGTTTTTCTCGTGTTTCCAACCCAGGTAGTCCGTCTCACCATAAGAACGTCGCTAGTTGTACCTTGCAGAAGAGGTTTATATATGGACAACCAATTGATGACTTTGTTCTTAAGGGAGGCGGTCGTCTCTGTAGCAGTAGATTTTAGCTCAGGTACACCCGCCAAGATGACTGTGTAGGGAGACGCTTCTGGTGGTAGGCTCGTGGGTTTAATTTTGCAGGGGTTATTTGGAATGTTATCTTTGGGTTTTGGATCACTCTGCAATTTGTCCGAGGAAGTAACACTATTTTTGGGATGTGCAGTTAAATTTAAGGGGTGGTTTGGTAATGCCTGGGTTTGTAGAGGCGAAATGGTTTTATTTGTTGTAACCTGGGGTTGTGGGGTCATGATTTGGTTAGATTTGTATTGTGTGTGTTGGGAATTAGCTGGGCCTTTTTTCTTTGTTGAGGTTGTAGAATCAATACCCTTGTTAGGGTTTGGTTCCAATCCCCTTTTAGCTCCCTTAGTTTCTATTTTCAGGCTGTCTGCCAGCTGGACTGTGGATTTTTCGATGTTGACCAGCCTGGCTTCGATCTTTATCAGCCGGGCTTCAAGGGGGGCTAGGAGAGACCTGAAAAGTGTACCTATATCTGTGAGTGTTATATCCTCACTAGAGGAATCCATTGAAGTATTGATGGGGTGAGAGGATGTACCCGTTGGTGCAATGAGTACTAGTGGGGCCTCTGCACTAATCTTGGAAGGTTGGCCAAAGGTGTTACTACCAGAACTGACACCATCCTTTGTGGGGATAGCCTTAGATGTTTTTGTCTTCCATCCTCCCTTGGTTTGCCCCCCTTTCCTCTTTTTTTGAATTGCCCCTTCCCTTGCTCCCCTTAAAAGATCCGAAACATTCTCGCTCATGGTGACTATGGCCGAGTCAGGGTTGGGGGTTAGAAGTAGGGTAGGTGGTATTTGGCCCACCGGTAAAGTCATTAGGCTCATGTCCTCGAGATCATTTAAGGCCTCCCTGGTGAGGTCTGGGCTAGTAGATGATTGATTAGTCCCCAGACCCTCAAGGTTAGGATTGTTAGCCTCTGGCCTTCCTTCAGGGGTCTTAGCCAGAGCCAATGGGCCCATTGATGATCTCCTTACCCACTCAATTTCCTGGGAGATGCGTCTTTCAAGCAGAGAAATTCCATCTATCAAAGGTGATCCTGCCTTGACAAAGTAATTATCGATGGTACCTTTCACGGCTCCTGCCGCAGCCAGCGTGGATTTGCTCCTTGTTTCCCTGGTACACATCTCGACCTCAATGTAGTCTGGGCCTTGTAGCGACTGGGGTGGAAGAGTTATCCGACTGAGGGGGGGGCCCGGTCCCGGTCTCACCCGTCCTCGAACGGCCTCAAACAGCCCGCCCTTTACCCGGGCTTCGCTCCGCGCTTCGTTCCGTGCGCGTTCCGCGTGCGCGTGTATGAGTCTGTATATGTACGTGTACGCTGTGGGCGTGGCTTCCAAGGAGAGCGGGCCAGGTGTCAGTAATTGGCCTCGCAGGGACTCCTGGTCAATGGAGTCACTGCCGTCACGCTCGCAGCCCCGTTGAGCCGCCGCAGCCCCTGGTTACTGCCCTTGTGAAGCGGGACCCGCGGAGCGGGTCCGGCGAACAGCTTCAGATTTTCCAGGAAGCGGTGCAGAGCAGGTCAGTGGAGGGCAGTAGGTCCTTTGCTCCGCTTGTTTCGCGCAATAGAAGAGAAGAGTCCCACCAGTTAGGGAGAGAAGGGCTGGTTTTCCCTAGTCCGGTTCGCTGTGGGCGTGGCTTCCAGGGAGAGCGGGCCAGGTGTCATTAATTGGCCTCGCAGGGACTCCTGGTCAATGGAGTCCCTGCCGTCACGCTCGCAGCCCCGTTGAGCCGCCGCAGCCCCTGGTTACTGCCCTTGTGAAGCGGGACCCACGGAGCGGGTCCGGCGAACAGCTTCAGATTTTCCAGGAAGCGGTGCAGAGCAGGTCAGTGGAGGGCAGAAGGTCTTTTGCTCCGCTTGTTTCGCGCAATAGAAGAGAAGAGTCCCACCAGTTAGGGAGAGAAGGGCTGGTTTTCCCTAGTCCGGTTCGCTGTGGGCGTGGCTTCCGGGGAGAGCGGGCCAGGTGTCAGTAATTGGCCTCGCAGGGACTCCTGGTCAATGGAGTCCCTGCCGTCACGCTCGCAGCCCCGTTGAGCCGTCGCAGCCCCTGGTTACTGCCCTTGTGAAGCGGGACCCGCGGAGCGGGCCCGGTGAACAGCTTCAGATTTTCCAGGGAGCGGTGCAGAGCAGGTCAGTGGAGGCCAGAAGGTCCTTTGCTCCGCTTGTTTCGCGCAATAGAAGAGAAGAGTCCCTCACAGCACTGCCGGACAGACAGTTTTACTAGATAAAGCCAAGTCACCAAGACTGCAGGGTTTAAGTCCCAGAGTTTTATTTTACAAAGCACTGTTCATAGGTGTCTTAGTTCAATTGGAGTGACTCGGGACTACAACTCCCAGAATGCATCAGGGTATTGGCTTTCCTTTACGCAAGTCATGTTGTGGTGTCTTGGCTTTCTTTTACTCAATTCATGCTGTGGTGTCTTGAGCTTTCCTTTACACAAGTCATGTTGTGGTGTCTTGGCTTTCTTTTACACAATTCATGTTGTGGTGCCTTGGCTTTCCTTTACACAAGT
This sequence comes from Lissotriton helveticus, assembly GCF_964261635.1. Classification (NCBI taxonomy): domain Eukaryota; kingdom Metazoa; phylum Chordata; class Amphibia; order Caudata; family Salamandridae; genus Lissotriton; species Lissotriton helveticus. The sequence continues at coordinate 1,922,204,183 of NC_136065.1, forward strand.
CATGTTGTGGTGTCTTGGGCTTTCCTTTACACAAGTCATGTTGTGGTGTCTTGGCTTTCCTTTACACAAGTCATGTTGTGGTGTCTTGGTTTTTCTTTACACAAGTCATGTTGTAGTGTCTTGCTGTTTCCTTTCCAGGAGTCAGAGTGAGTGAGAGAACAGAGTAAGGCTTTAAGAGTGGCTGTCTATTCTGTGTTCTGTAACTACAAATCAGCACGGCCATTCCTCTTCTATTGTTGGTAACTCTGACATTGGCAATGAATTAGCTGAACTTTGTCGACATTACAAGAAAGTCTGGCAGCAACTACGTCTCGTTTACCCAGAAAGCCTGTCTCTGTTTTGCATATGGTTAAAGGGGCATATTCTGAACTTTTGACTGAGTCAGTGCAGGAAAATAAAGACAATCAAACATAGGGCTGATCCCAGAACTGCAATAAACAGTGGACAGTGATAGCTAGGTGGATTACACATTTTGGCTTGCACCATACCTGTAAAAGAGTATGTATTCTTGTGATATATATACTTGTTTTTCTATAACGTTTCTTTGCCCGGATGAACCTCAGTGGTCTGGGGTGCAGGCTTCAAACCTGTAGCTGTCTAGCGACAGAGTGGTTCAATTCCACCTTCTGGGCGAGGCAGCTTTTGTGATGGGCTGCCCATTGTCACAGTAACTAATACATGTTTTTATGTCAATTCTGTTCATGTTCACAATTGTAGCAGACAATATTTGGTAACTACATTTTCAGCAGCCCAGCCGACACGTGTTTTCTTCTGTGTTTTCAAGCCACGTCACCATTTAAGATCAAAGAGTGACAGAGAGAATTACTTGTTAAATAGTAGCCAGCGCTCTGAGGGGCGATTCACCTGGGCACCCCAGCAAGTCATGAAAGGAAGGGTATGCATTAAACACAGTGTAGATTGGAGAACATCACATTAATAACCTGAGAGATTAGGAACAGATACAGGGCCGGACTGGGAAGAGCAATCAGACCTGGCAGATCCCTGGGAGCGGTGAGGAGGGGGTGTGGTGGTGCTAGCAATAAGCACTGATCCGGCTTTTGTTACTCTGAGCTGCAGCACTGCTGCAAAACCGGCCTCCAGAGGCACAAAACCGCTCCCCACCACTCCGGGGAAATGCCCAGTGCCTTCTACGGCCAGTCCGGCCCTGAACAGATATTGTCCGATACTAATGAAATTAAGGCATCCCGTTGACAATATCAGAGTAAACGGTCATCCCTCTGCTCCCATAAATGCCCCCTGCACTGAGAAAGGACCACTGTACCCCATCCTCCCTCCACGGAGCAGGCTTTTTGTGGGCACTTTACTTCTTTGCTGCAGACTTTGCCCCCAGATCTTGGAGTCTAACAGTCTTTCTGTGCACCTAATATAAACAAATGAATACATTTATTTATTTTTATTTAATGCATTTTTATAAAGCGTGGACTTTACCCAAAGGTGTCAGAGCATTGTACAATAGAACCAGTTACGTTACATGAGAGAACTGTTGCAGGAATAGAACAAACAAAAATAGCATGCCATCGAGTCGAAGTAACGCAGGCAAAAGGCACACAATCTCAAGCACAGTATAAACAGACTATACAAGCAAAAGTAAGAATAAATATGACAAATTTTACAATGCCTAAAGAACTTCCTGGCGACCAATAGCAGGCCATAGAATCAAAACAACGCAGGCAAAAGGAACACAATTTCGAACGCAGAAAGCACAGGATGTACAAACAAAAATAAAAATATATGTGACAAACTTACAATGACTAAAGAACTTCCTGGCGGGGTTCTGAGAAGGAGGGAATTAGTTCTGAAAGTGTCTTTGGATTTAAAAGAGATTTGAGGTCTGCTTTGAAGATCTGGATGGAGATGATGGCACGGAGCGAAGGAGGAAGAGAGTTCCAGATTCTCACTGCATTACATGAGAACGATTGTGCCAACAATTTTTCTCTTTTGAAGGAGGGGGGTTCAAGAAGGAACTTTTCCGCATTCCGAGAAGGTCTTGAGCCTCCAGGCAGTTTGAGTTTATTCGCCAGATAGCGAGGGGAGGAAGAGTGCAAAGCTTTGTGGGTGATGCACTCTGTTTTGTAGATAGCTCTAGCCTTGATGGGAAGCCATCGGAGAGAGGACAGGATAGGAGTGATGTGGTCACTTCGTTTGGATCCTGAAATTAAGCGAGCTGCTGAGTGGAGGACAGAGGTGAGATTTGGGAAGGCCAGTCAGAAGAGAATTACAATTGTCAAGTCTAGAGAGAACTAGCGATTGGACCAGGGTTTTTAGGTCATTCTCCGGGAAGAACCGAAGAATCCCCCATAAAAGTCGCAGTTGATAACATGCGCTCTTGGCCATGGAGTTGATGTGTGAGATTAGGTTGAGTCTTTTGTCAAGTATGACACCTAAGGATTTTGCGCAGTCCACAATGATGGGTTTACTGTTGAGTAGATTCGATTGATCCATCCAGGCTTGAACAGGAGGCGGAGAGAGAGAGCTAGATATGAGGAGGAATTCTGTTTTGGAGGGATTGAGAATGAGTTGGTGAACTAGCATCCAGTTGTGAATAGTGTTGAGAGCAGAGCTGAGGGGAAGACACCTTGAGGTAGATTTGGGTGTCATCTGCATAGAGATGGTAGAGGATTCCAGATTTGCTTAGAAGGTTCCCTAATGGTTCAAGATAGAGATTGAACAGAGTGGGAGCAAGGATAGAACCTTGAGGGATGCCTTGACCAACCACCAGTGGGGACGAGAGACTGTTTGCAATCTTGATCATTTGGGATCTGTCTGAGAGGAAAGAGGCAAACCATTTAAGTACTGTGCCTTCCACACCCATTCTCTGTTGAAGAATGTTAAGGAGGGTGTTGTGATTAACAGTGTCAAAAGCTGCAGAGAGGTCAAGAAGAATCAGAAGGCACGATTCCCCCGAATCGAGAATATGCAGCACATCATCGATCACTTGCAGCAGGGTTGTTTCAGTGCTGCAGTTTTGAATAAAGCCCGACTGGAACATGTCGAGGAGATTATTGTCCATAATGTGTTGGGAGAGTTGTTTTGCAACACATTTTTCTGTGATCTTTGAAAGAAAAGGGAGATTGGTGATGGGGCGGAAGTTATTGAGGTCATTTGCATCTGCAGAGGGTTTTTTTAGAAGGGAGTAACCTGTCCTGTTTTGAGGACAATTGGGAGAAATCCGTGACTGAGGAAGAGATTGACTAGCCTGGTCCAGTAGGAGAGAGTGTTAGTATAGAAATCAATGGCGAAGCCACTGGGAATGGGGTCAGAGGAATGGTTGAAATGTTTGGTTTCGTGGATGCATTTGAGGAGATCAACCTCTGCGATGGCGGCAAAGTTCTGCCAAGTGACTAAGGTTTTTCACTCCTTGATGGGGGTGGGGTGGGTGACCTGTTCCATCAGAGAAATATACCTTTTGATCGAAGAATATAGCGAACTCAGTTTCTTTATTTGATGCATCCTCAGGCTTGATGGTTTGGGGAGAAAAATTTGGGTTTTTGATGAGGTTGAAAAGTTTTTTGGGTCTGTTTTTAGCTGAATCGAGGAGGGATCTGAAATGTGATGTTTTTTCCTGGAAGATGTGTTTGTGATATATCGATCTTGCTGAACGTAAAAGAGAGAGGTTGGGGGTGAATGGAGATTGTCTCCAGTGCTTCTCCAAGATTGTAAGGTTTTTCCTTTCGTCATAGAGAGCTTTGTTGAACCAAGGAGCTGATGGGGTGGGTCTTTTCCTTTTGCTTTGGAGTAGAGCAACCTTGTCGATTTCGACTGCGTGGATTGAGAGGCAAAGGGAGTGAGAACTGACCTTGGCCAGAGACGGTCACTCCACCCGCCGCGCGGCTCCCCCCCGAGTGCGCCGGTCTCCCTTGCAGACTCTGCCTGCTCGCCACTGCCCTCGAGGCTAAGGCTCCCTTTTCTCCACTTCTGATTGTTCCCTTGTGCCAGTCCTTGCCGCATCTTTACTGTGTTGTGCCCCTGTCTCTGCTCACTCTGCCGCCTTGCTTTCCCCACTGTCCTAACCCCACTCACCCCTGGTTACTGCCCTTGTGAAGCGGGACCCGCGGAGCGGGTCCGGCGAACAACTTCAGATTTTCCAGGAAGCGGTGCAGAGCAGGTCAGTGGAGGGCAGTAGGTCCTTTGCTCCGCTTGTTTCGCGCAATAGAAGAGAAGAGTCCCACCAGTTAGGGAGAGAAGGGCTGGTTTTCCCTAGTCCGGTTCGCTGTGGGCGTGGCTTCCAGGGAGAGCGGGCCAGGTGTCAGTAATTGGCCTCGCAGGGACTCCTGGTCAATGGAGTCCCTGCCGTCACGCTCGCAGCCCCGTTGAGCCGCCGCAGCCCCTGGTTACTGCCCTTGTGAAGCGGGACCCACGGAGCGGGTCCGGCGAACAGCTTCAGATTTTCCAGGAAGCGGTGCAGAGCAGGTCAGTGGAGGGCAGAAGGTCTTTTGCTCCGCTTGTTTCGCGCAATAGAAGAGAAGAGTCCCACCAGTTAGGGAGAGAAGGGCTGGTTTTCCCTAGTCCGGTTCGCTGTGGGCGTGGCTTCCGGGGAGAGCGGGCCAGGTGTCAGTAATTGGCCTCGCAGGGACTCCTGGTCAATGGAGTCCCTGCCGTCACGCTCGCAGCCCCGTTGAGCCGTCGCAGCCCCTGGTTACTGCCCTTGTGAAGCGGGACCCGCGGAGCGGGCCCGGTGAACAGCTTCAGATTTTCCAGGGAGCGGTGCAGAGCAGGTCAGTGGAGGCCAGAAGGTCCTTTGCTCCGCTTGTTTCGCGCAATAGAAGAGAAGAGTCCCTCACAGCACTGCCGGACAGACAGTTTTACTAGATAAAGCCAAGTCACCAAGACTGCAGGGTTTAAGTCCCAGAGTTTTATTTTACAAAGCACTGTTCATAGGTGTCTTAGTTCAATTGGAGTGACTCGGGACTACAACTCCCAGAATGCATCAGGGTATTGGCTTTCCTTTACGCAAGTCATGTTGTGGTGTCTTGGCTTTCTTTTACTCAATTCATGCTGTGGTGTCTTGAGCTTTCCTTTACACAAGTCATGTTGTGGTGTCTTGGCTTTCTTTTACACAATTCATGTTGTGGTGCCTTGGCTTTCCTTTACACAAGTCATGTTGTGGTGTCTTGGGCTTTCCTTTACACAAGTCATGTTGTGGTGTCTTGGCTTTCCTTTACACAAGTCATGTTGTGGTGTCTTGGTTTTTCTTTACACAAGTCATGTTGTAGTGTCTTGCTGTTTCCTTTCCAGGAGTCAGAGTGAGTGAGAGAACAGAGTAAGGCTTTAAGAGTGGCTGTCTATTCTGTGTTCTGTAACTACAAATCAACACGGCCATTCCTCTTCTATTGTTGGTAACTCTGACATTGGCAATGAATTAGCTGAACTTTGTCGACATTACAAGAAAGTCTGGCAGCAACTACGTCTCGTTTACCCAGAAAGCCTGTCTCTGTTTTGCATATGGTTAAAGGGGCATATTCTGAACTTTTGACTGAGTCAGTGCAGGAAAATAAAGACAATCAAACATAGGGCTGATCCCAGAACTGCAATAAACAGTGGACAGTGATAGCTAGGTGGATTACACATTTTGGCTTGCACCATACCTGTAAAAGAGTATGTATTCTTGTGATATATATACTTGTTTTTCTATAACGTTTCTTTGCCTGGATGAACCACAGTGGTCTGGGGTGCAGGCTTCAAACCTGTAGCTGTCTAGCGACAGAGTGGTTCAATTCCACCTTCTGGGCGAGGCAGCTTTTGTGATGGGCTGCCCATTGTCACAGTAACTAATACATGTTTTTATGTCAATTCTGTTCATGTTCACAACTTGTAGCAGACAATATTTGGTAACTACATTTTCAGCAGCCCAGCCGACACGTGTTTTCTTCTGTGTTTTCAAGCCACGTCACCATTTAAGATCAAAGAGTGACAGAGAGAATTACTTGTTAAATAGTAGCCAGCGCTCTGAGGGGCGATTCACCTGGGCACCCCAGCAAGTCATGAAAGGAAGGGTATGCATTAAACACAGTGTAGATTGGAGAACATCACATTAATAACCTGAGAGATTAGGAACAGATACAGGGCCGGACTGGGAAGAGCAATCAGACCTGGCAGATCCCTGGGAGCGGTGAGAAGGGGGTGTGGTGGTGCTAGCAATAAGCACTGATCCGGCTTTTGTTACTCTGAGCTGCAGCACTGCTGCAAAACCGGCCTCCAGAGGCACAAAACCGCTCCCCACCACTCCGGGGAAATGCCCAGTGCCTTCTACGGCCAGTCCAGCCCTGAACAGATATTGTCCGATACTAATGAAATTAAGGCATCCCGTTGAGAATATCAGAGTGAACGGTCATCCCTCTGCTCCCATAAATGCCCCCTGCACTGAGAAAGGACCACTGTACCCCATCCTCCCTCCACGGAGCAGGCTTTTTGTGGGCACTTTACTTCTTTGCTGCAGACTTTGCCCCCAGATCTTGGAGTCTAACAGTCTTTCTGTGCACCTAATATAAACAAATGAATACATTTATTTATTTTTATTTAATGCATTTTTATAAAGCGTGGACTTTACCCAAAGGTGTCAGAGCATTGTACAATAGAACCAGTTACGTTACATGAGAGAACTGTTGCAGGAATAGAACAAACAAAAATAGCATGCCATCGAGTCGAAGTAACGCAGGCAAAAGGCACACAATCTCAAGCACAGTATAAACAGACTATACAAGCAAAAGTAAGAATAAATATGACAAATTTTACAATGCCTAAAGAACTTCCTGGCGACCAATAGCAGGCCATAGAATCATAACAACGCAGGCAAAAGGAACACAATTTCGAACGCAGAAAGCACAGGATGTACAAACAAAAATAAAAATATATGTGACAAACTTACAATGACTAAAGAACTTCCTGGCGGGGTTCTGAGAAGGAGGGAATTAGTTCTGAAAGTGTCTTTGGATTTAAAAGAGATTTGAGGTCTGCTTTGAAGATCTGGATGGAGATGATGGCACGGAGCGAAGGAGGAAGAGAGTTCCAGATTCTCACTGCATTACATGAGAACGATTGTGCCAACAATTTTTCTCTTTTGAAGGAGGGGGGTTCAAGAAGGAACTTTTCCGCATTCCGAGAAGGTCTTGAGCCTCCAGGCAGTTTGAGTTTATTCGCCAGATAGCGAGGGGAGGAAGAGTGCAAAGCTTTGTGGGTGATGCACTCTGTTTTGTAGATAGCTCTAGCCTTGATGGGAAGCCATCGGAGAGAGGACAGGATAGGAGTGATGTGGTCACTTCGTTTGGATCCTGAAATTAAGCGAGCTGCTGAGTGGAGGACAGAGGTGAGATTTGGGAAGGCCAGTCAGAAGAGAATTACAATTGTCAAGTCTAGAGAGAACTAGCGATTGGACCAGGGTTTTTAGGTCATTCTCCGGGAAGAACCGAAGAATCCCCCATAAAAGTCGCAGTTGATAACATGCGCTCTTGGCCATGGAGTTGATGTGTGAGATTAGGTTGAGTCTTTTGTCAAGTATGACACCTAAGGATTTTGCGCAGTCCACAATGATGGGTTTACTGTTGAGTAGATTCGATTGATCCATCCAGGCTTGAACAGGAGGCGGAGAGAGAGAGCTAGATATGAGGAGGAATTCTGTTTTGGAGGGATTGAGAATGAGTTGGTGAACTAGCATCCAGTTGTGAATAGTGTTGAGAGCAGAGCTGAGGGGAAGACACCTTGAGGTAGATTTGGGTGTCATCTGCATAGAGATGGTAGAGGATTCCAGATTTGCTTAGAAGGTTCCCTAATGGTTCAAGATAGAGATTGAACAGAGTGGGAGCAAGGATAGAACCTTGAGGGATGCCTTGACCAACCACCAGTGGGGACGAGAGACTGTTTGCAATCTTGATCATTTGGGATCTGTCTGAGAGGAAAGAGGCAAACCATTTGAGTACTGTGCCTTCCACACCCATTCTCTGTTGAAGAATGTTAAGGAGGGTGTTGTGATTAACAGTGTCAAAAGCTGCAGAGAGGTCAAGAAGAATCAGAAGGCACGATTCCCCCGAATCGAGAATATGCAGCACATCATCGATCACTTGCAGCAGGGTTGTTTCAGTGCTGCAGTTTTGAATAAAGCCCGACTGGAACATGTCGAGGAGATTATTGTCCATAATGTGTTGGGAGAGTTGTTTTGCAACACATTTTTCTGTGATCTTTGAAAGAAAAGGGAGATTGGTGATGGGGCGGAAGTTATTGAGGTCATTTGCATCTGCAGAGGTTTTTTTTAGAAGGGAGTAACCTGTCCTGTTTTGAGGACAATTGGGAGAGATCCGTGACTGAGGAAGAGATTGACTAGCCTGGTCCAGTAGGAGAGAGTGTTAGTATAGAAATCAATGGTGAAGCCACTGGGAATGGGGTCAGAGGAATGGTTGAAATGTTTGGTTTCGTGGATGCATTTGAGGAGATCAACCTCTGCGATGGCGGCAAAGTTCTGCCAAGTGACTAAGGTTTTTCACTCCTTGATGGGGGTGGGGTGGGTGACCTGTTCCATCAGAGATTTTACCTTTTGATCGAAGAATATAGCGAACTCAGTTTCTTTATTTGATGCATCCTCAGGCTTGATGGTTTGGGGAGAACAATTTGGGTTTTTGATGAGGTTGAAAAGTTTTTTGGGTCTGTTTTTAGCTGAATCGAGGAGGGATCTGAAATGTGATGTTTTTTCCTGGAAGATGTGTTTGTGATATATCGATCTTGCTGAACGTAAAAGAGAGAGGTTGGGGGTGAATGGAGATTGTCTCCAGTGCTTCTCCAAGATTGTAAGGTTTTTCCTTTCGTCATAGAGAGCTTTGTTGAACCAAGGAGCTGATGGGGTGGGTCTTTTCCTTTTGCTTTGGAGTAGAGCAACCTTGTCGATTTCGACTGCGTGGATTGAGAGGCAAAGGGAGTGAGAACTGACCTTGGCCAGAGACGGTCACTCCACCCGCCGCGCGGCTCCCCCCGAGTGCGCCGGTCTCCCTTGCAGACTCTGCCTGCTCGCCACTGCCCTCGAGGCTAAGGCTCCCTTTTCTCCACTTCTGATTGTTCCCTTGTGCCAGTACTTGCCGCATCTTTACTGTGCTGTGCCCCTGTCTCTGCTCACTCTGCCGCCTTGCTTTCCCCACTGTCCTAACCCCACTCACCCCTGGTTACTGCCCTTGTGAAGCGGGACCCGCGGAGCGGGTCCGGCGAACAGCTTCAGATTTTCCAGGAAGCGGTGCAGAGCAGGTCAGTGGAGGGCAGTAGGTCCTTTGCTCCGCTTGTTTCGCGCAATAGAAGAGAAGAGTCCCACCAGTTAGGGAGAGAAGGGCTGGTTTTCCCTAGTCCGGTTCGCTGTGGGCGTGGCTTCCAGGGAGAGCGGGCCAGGTGTCAGTAATTGGCCTCGCAGGGACTCCTGGTCAATGGAGTCCCTGCCGTCACGCTCGCAGCCCCGTTGAGCCGCCGCAGCCCCTGGTTACTGCCCTTGTGAAGCGGGACCCACGGAGCGGGTCCGGCGAACAGCTTCAGATTTTCCAGGAAGCGGTGCAGAGCAGGTCAGTGGAGGGCAGAAGGTCTTTTGCTCCGCTTGTTTCGCGCAATAGAAGAGAAGAGTCCCACCAGTTAGGGAGAGAAGGGCTGGTTTTCCCTAGTCCGGTTCGCTGTGGGCGTGGCTTCCGGGGAGAGCGGGCCAGGTGTCAGTAATTGGCCTCGCAGGGACTCCTGGTCAATGGAGTCCCTGCCGTCACGCTCGCAGCCCCGTTGAGCCGTCGCAGCCCCTGGTTACTGCCCTTGTGAAGCGGGACCCGCGGAGCGGGCCCGGTGAACAGCTTCAGATTTTCCAGGGAGCGGTGCAGAGCAGGTCAGTGGAGGCCAGAAGGTCCTTTGCTCCGCTTGTTTCGCGCAATAGAAGAGAAGAGTCCCTCACAGCACTGCCGGACAGACAGTTTTACTAGATAAAGCCAAGTCACCAAGACTGCAGGGTTTAAGTCCCAGAGTTTTATTTTACAAAGCACTGTTCATAGGTGTCTTAGTTCAATTGGAGTGACTCGGGACTACAACTCCCAGAATGCATCAGGGTATTGGCTTTCCTTTACGCAAGTCATGTTGTGGTGTCTTGGCTTTCTTTTACTCAATTCATGCTGTGGTGTCTTGAGCTTTCCTTTACACAAGTCATGTTGTGGTGTCTTGGCTTTCTTTTACACAATTCAAGTTGTGGTGCCTTGGCTTTCCTTTACACAAGTCATGTTGTGGTGTCTTGGGCTTTCCTTTACACAAGTCATGTTATGGTGTTTTGGTTTTTCTTTACACAAGTCATGTTGTGGTGTCTTGGTTTTTCTTTACACAAGTCATGTTGTAGTGTCTTGCTGTTTCCTTTCCAGGAGTCAGAGTGAGTGAGAGAACAGAGTAAGGCTTTAAGAGTGGCTGTCTATTCTGTGTTCTGTAACTACAAATCAGCACGGCCATTCCTCTTCTATTGTTGGTAACTCTGACATTGGCAATGAATTAGCTGAACTTTGTCGACATTACAAGAAAGTCTGGCAGCAACTACGTCTCGTTTACCCAGAAAGCCTGTCTCTGTTTTGCATATGGTTAAAGGGGCATATTCTGAACTTTTGACTGAGTCAGTGCAGGAAAATAAAGACAATCAAACATAGGGCTGATCCCAGAACTGCAATAAACAGTGGACAGTGATAGCTAGGTGGATTACACATTTTGGCTTGCACCATACCTGTAAAAGAGTATGTATTCTTGTGATATATATACTTGTTTTTCTATAACGTTTCTTTGCCCGGATGAACCTCAGTGGTCTGGGGTGCAGGCTTCAAACCTGTAGCTGTCTAGCGACAGAGTGGTTCAATTCCACCTTCTGGGCGAGGCAGCTTTTGTGATGGGCTGCCCATTGTCACAGTAACTAATACATGTTTTTATGTCAATTCTGTTCATGTTCACAACTTGTAGCAGACAATATTTGGTAACTACATTTTCAGCAGCCCAGCCGACACGTGTTTTCTTCTGTGTTTTCAAGCCACGTCACCATTTAAGATCAAAGAGTGACAGAGAGAATTACTTGTTAAATAGTAGCCAGCGCTCTGAGGGGCGATTCACCTGGGCACCCCAGCAAGTCATGAAAGGAAGGGTATGCATTAAACACAGTGTAGATTGGGGAACATCACATTAATAACCTGAGAGATTAGGAACAGATACAGAGCCGGACTGGGAAGAGCAATCAGACCTGGCAGATCCCTGGGAGCGGTGAGGAGGGGGTGTGGTGGTGCTAGCAATAAGCACTGATCCGGCTTTTGTTATTCTGAGCTGCAGCACTGCTGCAAAACCGGCCTCCAGAGGCACAAAACCGCTCCCCACCACTCCGGGGAAATGCCCAGTGCCTTCTACGGCCAGTCCGGCCCTGAACAGATATTGTCCGATACTAATGAAATTAAGGCATCCCGTTGACAATATCAGAGTGAACGGTCATCCCTCTGCTCCCATAAATGCCCCCTGCACTGAGAAAGGACCACTGTACCCCATCCTCCCTCCACGGAGCAGGCTTTTTGTGGGCACTTTACTTCTTTGCTGCAGACTTTGCCCCCAGATCTTGGAGTCTAACAGTCTTTCTGTGCACCTAATATAAACAAATGAATACATTTATTTATTTTTATTTAATGCATTTTTATAAAGCGTGGACTTTACCCAAAGGTGTCAGAGCATTGTACAATAGAACCAGTTACGTTACATGAGAGAACTGTTGCAGGAATAGAACAAACAAAAATAGCATGCCATCGAGTCGAAGTAACGCAGGCAAAAGGCACACAATCTCAAGCACAGTATAAACAGACTATACAAGCAAAAGTAAGAATAAATATGACAAATTTTACAATGCCTAAAGAACTTCCTGGCGACCAATAGCAGGCCATAGAATCAAAACAACGCAGGCAAAAGGAACACAATTTCGAACGCAGAAAGCACAGGATGTACAAACAAAAATAAAAATATATGTGACAAACTTACAATGACTAAAGAACTTCCTGGCGGGGTTCTGAGAAGGAGGGAATTAGTTCTGAAAGTGTCTTTGGATTTAAAAGAGATTTGAGGTCTGCTTTGAAGATCTGGATGGAGATGATGGCACGGAGCGAAGGAGGAAGAGAGTCCCAGATTCTCACTGCATTACATGAGAACGATTGTGCCAACAATTTTTCTCTTTTGAAGGAGGGGGGTTCAAGAAGGAACTTTTCCGCATTCCGAGAAGGTCTTGAGCCTCCAGGCAGTTTGAGTTTATTCGCCAGATAGCGAGGGGAGGAAGAGTGCAAATCTTTGTGGGTGATGCACTCTGTTTTGTAGATAGCTCTAGCCTTGATGGGAAGCCATCGGAGAGAGGACAGGATAGGAGTGATGTGGTCACTTCGTTTGGATCCTGAATTTAAGCGAGCTGCTGAGTGGAGGACAGAGGTGAGATTTGGGAAGGCCAGTCAGAAGAGAATTACAATTGTCAAGTCTAGAGAGAACTAGCGATTGGACCAGGGTTTTTAGGTCATTCTCCGGGAAGAACCGACGAATCCCCCATAAAAGTCGCAGTTGATAACATGCGCTCTTGGCCATGGAGTTGATGTGTGAGATTAGGTTGAGTCTTTTGTCAAGTATGACACCTAAGGATTTTGCGCAGTCCACAATGATGGGTTTACTGTTGAGTAGATTCGATTGATCCATCCAGGCTTGAACAGGAGCCGGAGAGAGAGAGCTAGATATGAGGAGGAATTCTGTTTTGGAGGGATTGAGAATGAGTTGGTGAACTAGCATCCAGTTGTGAATAGTGTTGAGAGTAGAGCTGAGGGGAAGACACCTTGAGGTAGATTTGGGTGTCATCTGCATAGAGATGGTAGAGGATTCCAGATTTGCTTAGAAGGTTCCCTAATGGTTCAAGATAGAGATTGAACAGAGTGGGAGCAAGGATAGAACCTTGAGGGATGCCTTGACCAACCACCAGTGGGGACGAGAGACTGTTTGCAATCTTGATCATTTGGGATCTGTCTGAGAGGAAAGAGGCAAACCATTTGAGTACTGTGCCTTCCACACCCATTCTCTGTTGAAGAATGTTAAGGAGGGTGTTGTGATTAACAGCGTCAAAAGCTGCAGAGAGGTCAAGAAGAATCAGAAGGCACGATTCCCCCGAATCGAGAATATGCAGCACATCATCGATCACTTGCAGCAGGGTTGTTTCAGTGCTGCAGTTTTGAATAAAGCCCGACTGGAACATGTCGAGGAGATTATTGTCCATAATGTGTTGGGAGAGTTGTTTTGCAACACATTTTTCTGTGATCTTTGAAAGAAAAGGGAGATTGGTGATGGGGCGGAAGTTATTGAGGTCATTTGCATCTGCAGAGGTTTTTTTTAGAAGGGAGTAACCTGTCCTGTTTTGAGGACAATTGGGAGAGATCCGTGACTGAGGAAGAGATTGACTAGCCTGGTCCAGTAGGAGAGAGTGTTAGTATAGAAATCAATGGCGAAGCCACTGGGAATGGGGTCAGAGGAATGGTTGAAATGTTTGGTTTCGTGGATGCATTTGAGGAGATCAACCTCTGCGATGGCGGCAAAGTTCTGCCAAGTGACTAAGGTTTTTCACTCCTTGATGGGGGTGGGGTGGGTGACCTGTTCCATCAGAGATTTTACCTTTTGATCGAAGAATATAGCGAACTCAGTTTCTTTATTTGATGCATCCTCAGGCTTGATGGTTTGGGGAGAACAATTTGGGTTTTTGATGAGGTTGAAAAGTTTTTTGGGTCTGTTTTTAGCTGAATCGAGGAGGGATCTGAAATGTGATGTTTTTTCCTGGAAGATGTGTTTGTGATATATCGATCTTGCTGAACGTAAAAGAGAGAGGTTGGGGGTGAATGGAGATTGTCTCCAGTGCTTCTCCAAGATTGTAAGGTTTTTCCTTTCGTCATAGAGAGCTTTGTTGAACCAAGGAGCTGATGGGGTGGGTCTTTTCCTTTTGCTTTGGAGTAGAGCAACCTTGTCGATTTCGACTGCGTGGATTGAGAGGCAAAGGGAGTGAGAACTGACCTTGGCCAGAGACGGTCACTCCACCCGCCGCGCGGCTCCCCCCGAGTGCGCCGGTCTCCCTTGCAGACTCTGCCTGCTCGCCACTGCCCTCGAGGCTAAGGCTCCCTTTTCTCCACTTCTGATTGTTCCCTTGTGCCAGTCCTTGCCGCATCTTTACTGTGTTGTGCCCCTGTCTCTGCTCACTCTGCCGCCTTGCTTTCCCCACTGTCCTAACCCCACTCACCCCTGGTTACTGCCCTTGTGAAGCGGGACCCGCGGAGCGGGTCCGGCGAACAGCTTCAGATTTTCCAGGAAGCGGTGCAGAGCAGGTCAGTGGAGGGCAGTAGGTCCTTTGCTCCGCTTGTTTCGCGCAATAGAAGAGAAGAGTCCCACCAGTTAGGGAGAGAAGGGCTGGTTTTCCCTAGTCCGGTTCGCTGTGGGCGTGGCTTCCAGGGAGAGCGGGCCAGGTGTCAGTAATTGGCCTCGCAGGGACTCCTGGTCAATGGAGTCCCTGCCGTCACGCTCGCAGCCCCGTTGAGCCGCCGCAGCCCCTGGTTACTGCCCTTGTGAAGCGGGACCCACGGAGCGGGTCCGGCGAACAGCTTCAGATTTTCCAGGAAGCGGTGCAGAGCAGGTCAGTGGAGGGCAGAAGGTCTTTTGCTCCGCTTGTTTCGCGCAATAGAAGAGAAGAGTCCCACCAGTTAGGGAGAGAAGGGCTGGTTTTCCCTAGTCCGGTTCGCTGTGGGCGTGGCTTCCGGGGAGAGCGGGCCAGGTGTCAGTAATTGGCCTCGCAGGGACTCCTGGTCAATGGAGTCCCTGCCGTCACGCTCGCAGCCCCGTTGAGCCGTCGCAGCCCCTGGTTACTGCCCTTGTGAAGCGGGACCCGCGGAGCGGGCCCGGTGAACAGCTTCAGATTTTCCAGGGAGCGGTGCAGAGCAGGTCAGTGGAGGCCAAAAGGTCCTTTGCTCCGCTTGTTTCGCGCAATAGAAGAGAAGAGTCCCTCACAGCACTGCCGGACAGACAGTTTTACTAGATAAAGCCAAGTCACCAAGACTGCAGGGTTTAAGTCCCAGAGTTTTATTTTACAAAGCACTGTTCATAGGTGTCTTAGTTCAATTGGAGTGACTCGGGACTACAACTCCCAGAATGCATCAGGGTATTGGCTTTCCTTTACGCAAGTCATGTTGTGGTGTCTTGGCTTTCTTTTACTCAATTCATGCTGTGGTGTCTTGAGCTTTCCTTTACACAAGTCATGTTGTGGTGTCTTGGCTTTCTTTTACACAATTCAAGTTGTGGTGCCTTGGCTTTCCTTTACACAAGTCATGTTGTGGTGTCTTGGGCTTTCCTTTACACAAGTCATGTTATGGTGTTTTGGTTTTTCTTTACACAAGTCATGTTGTGGTGTCTTGGTTTTTCTTTACACAAGTCATGTTGTAGTGTCTTGCTGTTTCCTTTCCAGGAGTCAGAGTGAGTGAGAGAACAGAGTAAGGCTTTAAGAGTGGCTGTCTATTCTGTGTTCTGTAACTATAAATCAGCACGGCCATTCCTCTTCTATTGTTGGTAACTCTGACATTGGCAATGAATTAGCTGAACTTTGTCGACATTACAAGAAAGTCTGGCAGCAACTACGTCTCGTTTACCCAGAAAGCCTGTCTCTGTTTTGCATATGGTTAAAGGGGCATATTCTGAACTTTTGACTGAGTCAGTGCAGGAAAATAAAGACAATCAAACATAGGGCTGATCCCAGAACTGCAATAAACAGTGGACAGTGATAGCTAGGTGGATTACACATTTTGGCTTGCACCATACCTGTAAAAGAGTATGTATTCTTGTGATATATATACTTGTTTTTCTATAACGTTTCTTTGCCCGGATGAACCTCAGTGGTCTGGGGTGCAGGCTTCAAACCTGTAGCTGTCTAGCAACAGAGTGGTTCAATTCCACCTTCTGGGCGAGGCAGCTTTTGTGATGGGCTGCCCATTGTCACAGTAACTAATACATGTTTTTATGTCAATTCTGTTCATGTTCACAACTTGTAGCAGACAATATTTGGTAACTACATTTTCAGCAGCCCAGCCGACACGTGTTTTCTTCTGTGTTTTCAAGCCACGTCACCATTTAAGATCAAAGAGTGACAGAGAGAATTACTTGTTAAATAGTAGCCAGCGCTCTGAGGGGCGATTCACCTGGGCACCCCAGCAAGTCATGAAAGGAAGGGTATGCATTAAACACAGTGTAGATTGGAGAACATCACATTAATAACCTGAGAGATTAGGAACAGATACAGGGCCGGACTGGGAAGAGCAATCAGACCTGGCAGATCCCTGGGAGCGGTGAGAAGGGGGTGTGGTGGTGCTAGCAATAAGCACTGATCCGGCTTTTGTTACTCTGAGCTGCAGCACTGCTGCAAAACCGGCCTCCAGAGGCACAAAACCGCTCCCCACCACTCCGGGGAAATGCCCAGTGCCTTCTACGGCCAGTCCGGCCCTGAACAGATATTGTCCGATACTAATGAAATTAAGGCATCCCGTTGACAATATCAGAGTGAACGGTCATCCCTCTGCTCCCATAAATGCCCCCTGCACTGAGAAAGGACCACTGTACCCCATCCTCCCTCCACGGAGCAGGCTTTTTGTGGGCACTTTACTTCTTTGCTGCAGACTTTGCCCCCAGATCTTGGAGTCTAACAGTCTTTCTGTGCACCTAATATAAACAAATGAATACATTTATTTATTTTTATTTAATGCATTTTTATAAAGCGTGGACTTTACCCAAAGGTGTCAGAGCATTGTACAATAGAACCAGTTACGTTACATGAGAGAACTGTTGCAGGAATAGAACAAACAAAAATAGCATGCCATCGAGTCGAAGTAACGCAGGCAAAAGGCACACAATCTCAAGCACAGTATAAACAGACTATACAAGCAAAAGTAAGAATAAATATGACAAATTTTACAATGCCTAAAGAACTTCCTGGCGACCAATAGCAGGCCATAGAATCAAAACAACGCAGGCAAAAGGAACACAATTTCGAACGCAGAAAGCACAGGATGTACAAACAAAAATAAAAATATATGTGACAAACTTACAATGACTAAAGAACTTCCTGGCGGGGTTCTGAGAAGGAGGGAATTAGTTCTGAAAGTGTCTTTGGATTTAAAAGAGATTTGAGGTCTGCTTTGAAGATCTGGATGGAGATGATGGCACGGAGCGAAGGAGGAAGAGAGTTCCAGATTCTCACTGCATTACATGAGAATGATTGTGCCAACAATTTTTCTCTTTTGAAGGAGGGGGGTTCAAGAAGGAACTTTTCCGCATTCCGAGAAGGTCTTGAGCCTCCAGGCAGTTTGAGTTTATTCGCCAGATAGCGAGGGGAGGAAGAGTGCAAAGCTTTGTGGGTGATGCACTCTGTTTTGTAGATAGCTCTAGCCTTGATGGGAAGCCATCGGAGAGAGGACAGGATAGGAGTGATGTGGTCACTTCGTTTGGATCCTGAAATTAAGCGAGCTGCTGAGTGGAGGACAGAGGTGAGATTTGGGAAGGCCAGTCAGAAGAGAATTACAATTGTCAAGTCTAGAGAGAAGTAGCGATTGGACCAGGGTTTTTAGGTCATTCTCCGGGAAGAACCGACGAATCCCCCATAAAAGTCGCAGTTGATAACATGCGCTCTTGGCCATGGAGTTGATGTGTGAGATTAGGTTGAGTCTTTTGTCAAGTATGACACCTAAGGATTTTGCGCAGTCCACAATGATGGGTTTACTGTTGAGTAGATTCGATTGATCCATCCAGGTTTGAACAGGAGGCGGAGAGAGAGAGCTAGATATGAGGAGGAATTCTGTTTTGGAGGGATTGAGAATGAGTTGGTGAACTAGCATCCAGTTGTGAATAGTGTTGAGAGTAGAGCTGAGGGGAAGACACCTTGAGGTAGATTTGGGTGTCATCTGCATAGAGATGGTGGAGGATTCCAGATTTGCTTAGAAGGTTCCCTAATGGTTCAAGATAGAGATTGAACAGAGTGGGAGCAAGGATAGAACCTTGAGGGATGCCTTGACCAACCACCAGTGGGGACGAGAGACTGTTTGCAATCTTGATCATTTGGGATCTGTCTGAGAGGAAAGAGGCAAACCATTTGAGTACTGTGCCTTCCACACCCATTCTCTGTTGAAGAATGTTAAGGAGGGTGTTGTGATTAACAGTGTCAAAAGCTGCAGAGAGGTCAAGAAGAATCAGAAGGCACGATTCCCCCGAATCGAGAATATGCAGCACATCATCGATCACTTGCAGCAGGGTTGTTTCAGTGCTGCAGTTTTGAATAAAGCCCGACTGGAACATGTCGAGGAGATTATTGTCCATAATGTGTTGGGAGAGTTGTTTTGCAACACATTTTTCTGTGATCTTTGAAAGAAAAGGGAGATTGGTGATGGGGCGGAAGTTATTGAGGTCATTTGCATCTGCAGAGGTTTTTTTTAGAAGGGAGTAACCTGTCCTGTTTTGAGGACAATTGGGAGAGATCCATGACTGAGGAAGAGATTGACTAGCCTGGTCCAGTAGGAGAGAGTGTTAGTATAGAAATCAATGGCGAAGCCACTGGGAATGGGGTCAGAGGAATGGTTGAAATGTTTGGTTTCGTGGATGCATTTGAGGAGATCAACCTCTGCGATGGCGGCAAAGTTCTGCCAAGTGACTAAGGTTTTTCACTCCTTGATGGGGGTGGGGTGGGTGACCTGTTCCATCAGAGATTTTACCTTTTGATCGAAGAATATAGCGAACTCAGTTTCTTTATTTGATGCATCCTCAGGCTTGATGGTTTGGGGAGAACAATTTGGGTTTTTGATGAGGTTGAAAAGTTTTTTGGGTCTGTTTTTAGCTGAATCGAGGAGGGATCTGAAATGTGATGTTTTTTCCTGGAAGATGTGTTTGTGATATATCGATCTTGCTGAACGTAAAAGAGAGAGGTTGGGGGTGAATGGAGATTGTCTCCAGTGCTTCTCCAAGATTGTAAGGTTTTTCCTTTCGTCATAGAGAGCTTTGTTGAACCAAGGAGCTGATGGGGTGGGTCTTTTCCTTTTGCTTTGGAGTAGAGCAACCTTGTCGATTTCGACTGCGTGGATTGAGAGGCAAAGGGAGTGAGAACTGACCTTGGCCAGAGACGGTCACTCCACCCGCCGCGCGGCTCCCCCCGAGTGCGCCGGTCTCCCTTGCAGACTCTGCCTGCTCGCCACTGCCCTCGAGGCTAAGGCTCCCTTTTCTCCACTTCTGATTGTTCCCTTGTGCCAGTCCTTGCCGCATCTTTACTGTGTTGTGCCCCTGTCTCTGCTCACTCTGCCGCCTTGCTTTCCCCACTGTCCTAACCCCACTCACCCCTGGTTACTGCCCTTGTGAAGCGGGACCCGCGGAGCGGGTCCGGCGAACAGCTTCAGATTTTCCAGGAAGCGGTGCAGAGCAGGTCAGTGGAGGGCAGTAGGTCCTTTG
Source organism: Lissotriton helveticus (assembly GCF_964261635.1). NCBI lineage: Eukaryota > Metazoa > Chordata > Amphibia > Caudata > Salamandridae > Lissotriton > Lissotriton helveticus. Next base: position 1,922,223,686 of record NC_136065.1, read on the forward strand.
CTCCGCTTGTTTCGCGCAATAGAAGAGAAGAGTCCCACCAGTTAGGGAGAGAAGGGCTGGTTTTCCCTAGTCCGGTTCGCTGTGGGCGTGGCTTCCAGGGAGAGCGGGCCAGGTGTCAGTAATTGGCCTCGCAGGGACTCCTGGTCAATGGAGTCCCTGCCGTCACGCTCGCAGCCCCGTTGAGCCGCCGCAGCCCCTGGTTACTGCCCTTGTGAAGCGGGACCCACGGAGCGGGTCCGGCGAACAGCTTCAGATTTTCCAGGAAGCGGTGCAGAGCAGGTCAGTGGAGGGCAGAAGGTCTTTTGCTCCGCTTGTTTCGCGCAATAGAAGAGAAGAGTCCCACCAGTTAGGGAGAGAAGGGCTGGTTTTCCCTAGTCCGGTTCGCTGTGGGCGTGGCTTCCGGGGAGAGCGGGCCAGGTGTCAGTAATTGGCCTCGCAGGGACTCCTGGTCAATGGAGTCCCTGCCGTCACGCTCGCAGCCCCGTTGAGCCGTCGCAGCCCCTGGTTACTGCCCTTGTGAAGCGGGACCCGCGGAGCGGGCCCGGTGAACAGCTTCAGATTTTCCAGGGAGCGGTGCAGAGCAGGTCAGTGGAGGCCAAAAGGTCCTTTGCTCCGCTTGTTTCGCGCAATAGAAGAGAAGAGTCCCTCACAGCACTGCCGGACAGACAGTTTTACTAGATAAAGCCAAGTCACCAAGACTGCAGGGTTTAAGTCCCAGAGTTTTATTTTACAAAGCACTGTTCATAGGTGTCTTAGTTCAATTGGAGTGACTCGGGACTACAACTCCCAGAATGCATCAGGGTATTGGCTTTCCTTTACGCAAGTCATGTTGTGGTGTCTTGGCTTTCTTTTACTCAATTCATGCTGTGGTGTCTTGAGCTTTCCTTTACACAAGTCATGTTGTGGTGTCTTGGCTTTCTTTTACACAATTCAAGTTGTGGTGCCTTGGCTTTCCTTTACACAAGTCATGTTGTGGTGTCTTGGGCTTTCCTTTACACAAGTCATGTTATGGTGTTTTGGTTTTTCTTTACACAAGTCATGTTGTGGTGTCTTGGTTTTTCTTTACACAAGTCATGTTGTAGTGTCTTGCTGTTTCCTTTCCAGGAGTCAGAGTGAGTGAGAGAACAGAGTAAGGCTTTAAGAGTGGCTGTCTATTCTGTGTTCTGTAACTATAAATCAGCACGGCCATTCCTCTTCTATTGTTGGTAACTCTGACATTGGCAATGAATTAGCTGAACTTTGTCGACATTACAAGAAAGTCTGGCAGCAACTACGTCTCGTTTACCCAGAAAGCCTGTCTCTGTTTTGCATATGGTTAAAGGGGCATATTCTGAACTTTTGACTGAGTCAGTGCAGGAAAATAAAGACAATCAAACATAGGGCTGATCCCAGAACTGCAATAAACAGTGGACAGTGATAGCTAGGTGGATTACACATTTTGGCTTGCACCATACCTGTAAAAGAGTATGTATTCTTGTGATATATATACTTGTTTTTCTATAACGTTTCTTTGCCCGGATGAACCTCAGTGGTCTGGGGTGCAGGCTTCAAACCTGTAGCTGTCTAGCAACAGAGTGGTTCAATTCCACCTTCTGGGCGAGGCAGCTTTTGTGATGGGCTGCCCATTGTCACAGTAACTAATACATGTTTTTATGTCAATTCTGTTCATGTTCACAACTTGTAGCAGACAATATTTGGTAACTACATTTTCAGCAGCCCAGCCGACACGTGTTTTCTTCTGTGTTTTCAAGCCACGTCACCATTTAAGATCAAAGAGTGACAGAGAGAATTACTTGTTAAATAGTAGCCAGCGCTCTGAGGGGCGATTCACCTGGGCACCCCAGCAAGTCATGAAAGGAAGGGTATGCATTAAACACAGTGTAGATTGGAGAACATCACATTAATAACCTGAGAGATTAGGAACAGATACAGGGCCGGACTGGGAAGAGCAATCAGACCTGGCAGATCCCTGGGAGCGGTGAGAAGGGGGTGTGGTGGTGCTAGCAATAAGCACTGATCCGGCTTTTGTTACTCTGAGCTGCAGCACTGCTGCAAAACCGGCCTCCAGAGGCACAAAACCGCTCCCCACCACTCCGGGGAAATGCCCAGTGCCTTCTACGGCCAGTCCGGCCCTGAACAGATATTGTCCGATACTAATGAAATTAAGGCATCCCGTTGACAATATCAGAGTGAACGGTCATCCCTCTGCTCCCATAAATGCCCCCTGCACTGAGAAAGGACCACTGTACCCCATCCTCCCTCCACGGAGCAGGCTTTTTGTGGGCACTTTACTTCTTTGCTGCAGACTTTGCCCCCAGATCTTGGAGTCTAACAGTCTTTCTGTGCACCTAATATAAACAAATGAATACATTTATTTATTTTTATTTAATGCATTTTTATAAAGCGTGGACTTTACCCAAAGGTGTCAGAGCATTGTACAATAGAACCAGTTACGTTACATGAGAGAACTGTTGCAGGAATAGAACAAACAAAAATAGCATGCCATCGAGTCGAAGTAACGCAGGCAAAAGGCACACAATCTCAAGCACAGTATAAACAGACTATACAAGCAAAAGTAAGAATAAATATGACAAATTTTACAATGCCTAAAGAACTTCCTGGCGACCAATAGCAGGCCATAGAATCAAAACAACGCAGGCAAAAGGAACACAATTTCGAACGCAGAAAGCACAGGATGTACAAACAAAAATAAAAATATATGTGACAAACTTACAATGACTAAAGAACTTCCTGGCGGGGTTCTGAGAAGGAGGGAATTAGTTCTGAAAGTGTCTTTGGATTTAAAAGAGATTTGAGGTCTGCTTTGAAGATCTGGATGGAGATGATGGCACGGAGCGAAGGAGGAAGAGAGTTCCAGATTCTCACTGCATTACATGAGAATGATTGTGCCAACAATTTTTCTCTTTTGAAGGAGGGGGGTTCAAGAAGGAACTTTTCCGCATTCCGAGAAGGTCTTGAGCCTCCAGGCAGTTTGAGTTTATTCGCCAGATAGCGAGGGGAGGAAGAGTGCAAAGCTTTGTGGGTGATGCACTCTGTTTTGTAGATAGCTCTAGCCTTGATGGGAAGCCATCGGAGAGAGGACAGGATAGGAGTGATGTGGTCACTTCGTTTGGATCCTGAAATTAAGCGAGCTGCTGAGTGGAGGACAGAGGTGAGATTTGGGAAGGCCAGTCAGAAGAGAATTACAATTGTCAAGTCTAGAGAGAAGTAGCGATTGGACCAGGGTTTTTAGGTCATTCTCCGGGAAGAACCGACGAATCCCCCATAAAAGTCGCAGTTGATAACATGCGCTCTTGGCCATGGAGTTGATGTGTGAGATTAGGTTGAGTCTTTTGTCAAGTATGACACCTAAGGATTTTGCGCAGTCCACAATGATGGGTTTACTGTTGAGTAGATTCGATTGATCCATCCAGGTTTGAACAGGAGGCGGAGAGAGAGAGCTAGATATGAGGAGGAATTCTGTTTTGGAGGGATTGAGAATGAGTTGGTGAACTAGCATCCAGTTGTGAATAGTGTTGAGAGTAGAGCTGAGGGGAAGACACCTTGAGGTAGATTTGGGTGTCATCTGCATAGAGATGGTGGAGGATTCCAGATTTGCTTAGAAGGTTCCCTAATGGTTCAAGATAGAGATTGAACAGAGTGGGAGCAAGGATAGAACCTTGAGGGATGCCTTGACCAACCACCAGTGGGGACGAGAGACTGTTTGCAATCTTGATCATTTGGGATCTGTCTGAGAGGAAAGAGGCAAACCATTTGAGTACTGTGCCTTCCACACCCATTCTCTGTTGAAGAATGTTAAGGAGGGTGTTGTGATTAACAGTGTCAAAAGCTGCAGAGAGGTCAAGAAGAATCAGAAGGCACGATTCCCCCGAATCGAGAATATGCAGCACATCATCGATCACTTGCAGCAGGGTTGTTTCAGTGCTGCAGTTTTGAATAAAGCCCGACTGGAACATGTCGAGGAGATTATTGTCCATAATGTGTTGGGAGAGTTGTTTTGCAACACATTTTTCTGTGATCTTTGAAAGAAAAGGGAGATTGGTGATGGGGCGGAAGTTATTGAGGTCATTTGCATCTGCAGAGGTTTTTTTTAGAAGGGAGTAACCTGTCCTGTTTTGAGGACAATTGGGAGAGATCCATGACTGAGGAAGAGATTGACTAGCCTGGTCCAGTAGGAGAGAGTGTTAGTATAGAAATCAATGGCGAAGCCACTGGGAATGGGGTCAGAGGAATGGTTGAAATGTTTGGTTTCGTGGATGCATTTGAGGAGATCAACCTCTGCGATGGCGGCAAAGTTCTGCCAAGTGACTAAGGTTTTTCACTCCTTGATGGGGGTGGGGTGGGTGACCTGTTCCATCAGAGATTTTACCTTTTGATCGAAGAATATAGCGAACTCAGTTTCTTTATTTGATGCATCCTCAGGCTTGATGGTTTGGGGAGAACAATTTGGGTTTTTGATGAGGTTGAAAAGTTTTTTGGGTCTGTTTTTAGCTGAATCGAGGAGGGATCTGAAATGTGATGTTTTTTCCTGGAAGATGTGTTTGTGATATATCGATCTTGCTGAACGTAAAAGAGAGAGGTTGGGGGAGAATGGAGATTGTCTCCAGTGCTTCTCCAAGATTGTAAGGTTTTTCCTTTCGTCATAGAGAGCTTTGTTGAACCAAGGAGCTGATGGGGTGGGTCTTTTCCTTTTGCTTTGGAGTAGAGCAACCTTGTCGATTTCGACTGCGTGGATTGAGAGGCAAAGGGAGTGAGAACTGACCTTGGCCAGAGACGGTCACTCCACCCGCCGCGCGGCTCCCCCCGAGTGCGCCGGTCTCCCTTGCAGACTCTGCCTGCTCGCCACTGCCCTCGAGGCTAAGGCTCCCTTTTCTCCACTTCTGATTGTTCCCTTGTGCCAGTCCTTGCCGCATCTTTACTGTGTTGTGCCCCTGTCTCTGCTCACTCTGCCGCCTTGCTTTCCCCACTGTCCTAACCCCACTCACCGCTCCCTGCCGCTGCTCCCCTGCGGCCCTGCCCCCTTCTCGCTTCGGTAACCCCCTCCCCTTCCCATTCGCCACCCCGCTCCGGCCTCACAGCTGCTCCTCCTTCCCACTTCGCCACTTATGGCGGAGTCCACGCATACGCGTAGCGGTCACGCACAGCGGGCACACCGATTGCGCGCCAAAGGCAAGCCCGTCTATGCCCATCCACACCTGGACCATGCCCAGCACCAGGAACCCTGGATCTCGATGTTACCAATGCACCCGACGAACTTACGACACCGGCACCCTCCGCGCACTCAACACCGGCCGGAACCCCGCCTGCTACCTGGCCACCCCGATGCGCACCCACGGACCCTTCACCTGCCAAGAGTGCAAATTCACCGGCACCCGTGCCGAGCCATCACCCGCCAAGCCTACCACCAGCAAGAATCACCTCAAGTGCATTTTGCTCAACACCCGCTCCGTCCACAGACACGCAGACGAACTCTGGAACCTCCTAGACACAACAGCACCAGACGTCGCCTTCCTCACGGTAACCTGGATGAACGCCTCCTCGGCCCCCGACATCGACATAGCCATCCCAGACGGCTACAAGATCACCCGGAGTGACCGCGCCAACCAAACCGGAGGAGGCATCGCCATCGTCCACAGAAACACCGTCCGCATAACGACCAACTCAGAAGACAACCTCACAGCCGCCGAACACCTGCACTTCCAGATACACACCGACCCCAGGACTATCCTCAGAGGCACCCTAATCTACAGACCCCCGGGACCACGCACTCAATTCAGCAAAGCCATCGCAGACTTCGTAAGCCCGCACGCCCTCAACTCCCCAGACTACATCCTCCTAGGAGACCTCAACTTCCACCTGGAGAACAACAATGACAGCAACACCACCACCCTGCTGCACAACCTCGCCAACCTCAGACTCAAGCAACTAGTGAACACCCCCACCCACTACGCCGGCCACATGCTTGACCCCGTCTTCTCCTCCAGCAAGCACATCTCCTTCAGCCACTCCACCGGACTCCACTGGACAGACCACAGCTGCGTCCACTTCTCCTTCAAGAAAACCACGACCCACCACCACCCGCAACAGGTCCCCCTCAGAAGCTGGAGCAAGATCCCCGCTGACCAGCTCACCACCTCCCTCAGCCACAACCCTCCCACCATCACGACGGACCCCAACGAAGCAGCGAACAACCTCGCACAATGGCTCACCAACTGCGCCTACGAACTCGCACCGCTGAAGAAACCTCCCAGCAGACCCCACAGCAAGAAAGCCTCGTGGTTCACGGACGACCTCATAAACTCGAAGAAAACCTGCCCCTCCCTGGAGAAAACCTGGCGCCAGGACCAGACAACAGAGAACATGACAGCCCTCAAGAACACCACCCGCAAGCACCACCAACTGATCCGCACCACCAAGAGAACTACCTACAAACAACGTCTGGACAACAACACCCACAACAGCAAGGAACTCTTCAGCATCATTAAACAGTTCTCCAACCCAAGCGCCAGCAACAACGACATTACACCCTCGCAAGACCTCTGCAACTCACTCACCTCGTTCTTTCATCGCAAGATAGCCGACATACACGACAGCTTCGGCGCACAGACCAACCACCCAACCACCGAACCAGCGTACCCAACCGCCACCCTCTGCACCTGGAGCCCGATCAGCACCGAAGACACCGCCCGAACCATGAGCACCATCTACTCCGGCTCCCCCACCGACCCATGCCCTCACCATCTTTAACAAAGCCGACTCCATCATCGCACCCCATCTCCGGGACGTCATCAACAGCTCCTTTGCATCAGCCACCTTCCCGGAGAACTGGAAGCACGCCGAACTCAGTGCCCTCCTGAAAAAACCCACCGCGAACCCCACGGACCTCAAGAACTTCCGACCCATCTCGCTCCTCCCGTTTCCTGCCAAAGTCATCGAGAAGACGGTCAACCAACAACTCTCCGCCTTCCTCGAGACAAACAGATCCCTCGACCCGTCACAGTCCGGTTTCGGAGCAAACCACAGCACCGAGATCGCCCTCATCGCAGCTACCGACGACATCAGGTCTATGCTCGACAACGGGGAAACCACCGCACTCATCCTCCTGGATCTCTCAGCAGCCTTCGACACTGTATGCCACCACACCCTGATACAGCGCCTCAGCAACATCGGAATCCAAGGAAAGGCCTTGGAGTCGATCGTCTCCTTCCTCGCCGGTAGAACCCAGAGAGTCCGCCTCCCCCCATTCCGGTCTGCGGCTACCGAAGTCATCTGCGGCGTCCCAAAAGGATCCTCGCTCAGCCCCACCCTCTTCAATGTCTACATGAGCCCCCTCGCAGCCATCGCACGCAAACACAACCTCAACATCATCTCCTACGCCGACGACACGCAGCTGATCCTCTCCCTCACCAATGACCCGGACACCGCCAGAGCCAGCCACCAGGAAGGAATGAAGGACTTTGCGGAATGGATGAAGCTCAGCCGTCTGAAACTGAACTCAGACAAGACGGAAGTCCTCATCCTGGGACCCTCCCCCTCAGCCTGGAACGACTCCTGGTGGCCACCTGCCCTGGGCACCGCCCCCGAACCCACAGACCACGCACGCAACCTGGGCTTCATCCTGGACTCCAACCTCACGATGAACCAAGCAAGTCAACGCTGTCTCATCATCCTGTTTCAACACCCTGCACATGCTCCGAAAAATCTTCCGATGGATCCCCACTGCTACCAGGAAGACAGTCACCCAGGCCCTTGTCACCAGCCGCCTGGACTACGGAAACACCCTCCTCGCCGGAACCACAGCCAAGCTCCAGAAAAGACTACAGCGCATACAGAACGCCTCGGCAAGACTCATCCTGGACATCCCCCGCCACTGCCACATCTCTGCCCATCTGAAGAATCTGCACTGGCTCCCCGTCAGCAAGAGAATCACATTCCGTCGCATAGCTAAAGGTAGACTGGAGTGGCAATCGAGGTGGGGTCTAACTGACATTTGGCGCGCCCAGCACCCACACGCCCGAGATTACTCTTTCTTTTCGGGAATGCATGAGCTACATGTGAGGCTGGAAGTGTTGTTGTGCTCCTCGACGCTGATACCGGCGATAGTGAAAACTGAATACCTCACTAGGACGATCTCTGATCACAACCCATTACTAATTGATATACGGTGGTTTCCGGGCACCTCCTGTGTTCCCACCTGGAGGCTGCGCCCCGAGATGCTAGAAGACCCGCCTTTCCAAAAAGACTTAGAGGAAAGGATAACACAATACTTCGCAGAAAATGATGGCACGACTGGGGAGAGAGCGACGGAATGGGATGCATTCAAGGTGGTTGTAAGAGGGTATTGTATAGCTCAGAAGGTGGGAATACGTAAGGTGCTATTAAATGACCTTGATAAGGCAGACAAAAAACTCCGAGAATTGGAGCTATTATGGCCTGGACACCCTGAGCTAAAGCAACAAAGTGCAGCAGCAAAGGAAGCGGTAGCGGTTGAGGTAGAACGGTTGCGTAGCTTCGACCACAAGACATATATAACCAGATCCCATGCGGAGGGAGACAAGTCAGCAGCCTTGTTGGCCTGGCTTGCCAACCCCATGCGACGTGGCTCCCCTATCGTGAGCATGCGCACGGCTGAAGGGATGGAGGTGTATACCCCACCTGAAATCCTGCGCAGTTTTTCTAGCTATTATGAGGCACTGTATCGGAGTAAACTAGTGGATGGTTCTCCAGCCATCGATGAATTTTTGGAGGTTCTCCCCTTTCCAGTGTTAGACCCTGAGCAGGCGAAAGATCTGGGCAAAGATATTGAACTAGGGGAAATCCGCCGCGCCATAAAACAGATGGCACGTAATAAAACTCCAGGGTTAGACGGTTTGCCTATTGAATTTTATGCTACGTACGTCGACCTATTAGCTCCACGGCTATTGGCAGTCTACAGAGAGGCGAAAGAACTGGGTCGTCTACCGCATACTATGCGCGAAGCGTTAGTGATCCCTTTACTTAAACCCGATAAAGAGAGAAATGATACGGCGTCCTATAGACAGCTGTCGATGCTCACGACGGATTACAAAATCCTGAGTAACATTTTAGCATCCCGTCTGTTAGAGCACATGACTACACTGGTTCATGAGGACCAAGCGGGTTTTATACCTAAACGCAATACCACTATGAACATACGCCGCCTGATGCGTGTACTGGAAGGGGATCATGCGGAAGCCCCCCACCCCATGATATTGTCAGTCGACCTGGAAAAGGCATTCGACAGCCTCGAATGGGAATACCTATATAAGGTCCTCAGGCGCTACGGAGTGGGTGACGGGTACCTGCAATGGACCTCTGTGCTATATGCTTCAGCAAAAGCCAGAGTGAAATCGGGCATGCTGATATCCCCGCAATACTCGGTGGAAAGAGGCACGAGGCAGGGGTGTTCATTATCTCCGTTACTTTTTGCACTGGCGGTGGAACCCCTCGCGATGTCGATCTGCACGGGGGCTCATTACAAGGGTTTGCGGAGCTTGGCGGGGCAGCAGTTCATTTCCCTATACGCTGACGACCTATTGCTCTTTCTTGAAGATGCCGACAGAGCTCTGAGAGGAGCCGACAATCTATTGACCACCTTCGGTGCAATCCCTGGCCTTAGAGTAAACTGGCCCAAGACATGCCTATTCCGGGTACGCAAGGGGGAAACCCAGCCCACCACGACAAGAGCAGTTCGATGGGAACCCAGCTGTCTGAAATATTTGGGGTCTATATATATCACACCCCTACTGATGTGCTTGAGGGCAACATCTCTCGTTGTATCAGGGCATTGAAGGGTAGCATGTCCTTCTGGGCGACCCTCCCACTGTCGGTGGCAGGCCGAGTAGCACTGCTGAAAATGGTGGCACTCCCATGACTGCTGTATTATTTTAGAACGCTCCCCATTTCTGCTGTCTTCCGTATCTTGAAATCATTAGTAGTGTCTTTTCTCTGGGGAACGGGCAGACGTAGAGTGGCACTCACAACACTAATGAGACCCAAATGGGAAGGGGGGTTAGCTGTTCCCGATTTTGAAGGATATTACTTAGCGGCTCAATTACAGATCTATACCCAGGAGATAGCACGCGAATTCCGAGGGCCGGAGGATAAGCGGGGCCTGGGTATACCCAGGCATGTACTCTCCTATATAGCTATGCAGCAGAGACTAGCACTTAGTGATCTCACACAAGAAGAACGCACGCTTAGGCTATGCTGGAACCGAACGCAGCGTAAAGCGGGAGTGAGACACCCATATGCCCCGGAAATTCCGCTGGGGATGCTGACGGCGTTGCCACATGGCGGGGACTGGTCGTAGTTACAGAGCTGGGAGGACGCGGGGATACAGGTCTTGGGGGACCTGTATGAGGACGGGGTGTTGCTGTCCTTTCCGGCGCTCTTGGACCGCTATGACCTGCCTAGAGGCGACTTCCTGTTAGACACGGCGCTCACGAGGGCAATACAGATACACTGGAAGGAGGGGTTAACTGAACCAACAACGACAATGGCCTGCCAGTATACCATGATGGCAGCTGGCACGGTTAAGGCAGTTACGTGCCTGTATACCAGAATGCTTAACGAGGGATTACCACCACTAGAGACGCTCAAGAGTAAATGGGAAACTGATATAGGGAAGGAAATTCCCGAGACAGTTTGGGCGCAGTTGCTACGTCGGGCCTGGAAGAGCACACGTAATGCGCGATTTCAACTAGTTAATTTTTATATCCTTCACCGGGCGTACTTGACCCCAGGAAAGATCAAGAAATACTTTGCAGTTGATACTGCGGCTTGCCCCAGATGTGGGATTGTGGGAGTGGAGATTGCCCACATGCTATGGTCATGCCCTAGTTTAGGCCTCTATTGGCAAAAGGTGGGGGATACACTTAGCGCGGTATCAGAGCGCGATCTACAGTTTGACATGGCTGTTGGGGTCCTCCATTGGTTCCCGCACACCCCTAAAAACAAGATTACGAGCGAATTCATAGATATGGGACTTATCCTGGCGAAGCGCGAAATCACACGACACTGGAAGGCACAGCTGGGCCCAGTGGATACAAAGTGGCGCACTGAGTTTCTTAAATGGGCGGGTGGTGAGAGCGCATTGAGATTTCAATTAGCGCGGCAACAGTAGAACGACAAGGCTTTGGAGGCGGCGCAGGCATGGGAGGCCCCGGTGCAACCGCTACGCGAGTATGATACACGGCTTGACCAAGAAGACTAGCACTATAACTGGACTGTACACCTATACCACGACAGGTACATTGCATGACTTTCTAACTGACAATCCTATGCTTCAGATCCACAACAACTGTCCTGTTACAATGCAACAATGGCGGGGGTTGGGTAGGGGGGGGGGTTGCGTTTTATCCTCGAATTGAACATTACGAACATCTAGTTAGGGTCGCCCTTATGGGCCCATATCCGGTTGGCCAAGCTTAATATGGGGACTACTACCTAGAACTCCATTGGACGGACCCAATAGTACATGATTGAGGGGAGGTGGGAACTATTACAACTGATGTATGCTTTGTCTCAAAACTAATAAAAATTTGTTATAAAAAAAAAGAGAATCACATTCCGACTCCTCACCCACGCACACAAGGCTCTCCACGACGCAGGCCCCACGTACCTCAACAACCGCATCGCATTCTACACACCAACCTGCCAGCTCCGCTCCGCCAGCCTCGCCCTCGCCACCGTCCCACGAATTCGCAAAGCCACCGCCGGAGGAAGATCCTTCTCCTACCTGGCAGCCAAGACTTGGAACTCCCTCCCCACCCACCTCTGGCTGACCCAGGACCACCTCGCCTTCAGGAAACAACTCAAGATCTGGCTGTTCGAGCAGTAGCGAACCCCTCCCCCCCCCCAGCGCCTTGAGACCCTAACGGGTGAGTAGCGCGCTTTACAAATTCCTCGATTGATTGATTGATTGAGATCGTTGACATCCGTATTGGCGTCTAGACTAGGCAGAGACTGCATAGCAGAATCACATACAGTCTCAAGATCAATGATTTTTGTGTTGCGGAACCACGTAGAGGCTCTTTTGGGTTGGCCGAGAGTTAAAATGTGAGAGAGGTGAAAACAGAAGGGAATGAGGAAATGGTCAGACCAGTCAACACGGATGGGTGAAGCAGTGGTAATCTGGTCAGATTTGGAAATCACAAGGTCCAGAATTGAGCCCTTGGCATGTGTAATTTACGAGCACTGTTGTGCAAGATCGTTAGCGGAGAGAAAGGTTGCAAGCTTGTTGGCAGCCGAGTCTTCCACAGAGCCCCAGTGGAGATTGAAATCACCTAGGAAGATCTGCTTGTCGCTCTGTGAATATTGGTCACTAATGAAGTCGATGAATTCCTCCATGAAGGAAGGGCAATTACCAGGCGGGTGGTAGATGGTATGGAACCTGAAGGGTGTTCCATGATGAACTTGGAATTCTAGGGAAAGGCATTCAAAGGTGCGAAAGAGGGTGGTGGGAGAGGCTTTGATTTGGAGGATGTTTCTGAAGATAATCGCAACACCTCCCCCGATATTGCCTGGTCTGTCATTTCTGAGAATAAAGTAGTCAAAAGGTAACAAAAGATCAAATGAAGTGTGAGAGGAGTCATTAAACCAGGTCTCAGTGAGAAAGAGCATGTCGAGATTGTGGTGAGTGATGGTGTCGGAGATTTCCAGTTTGTGTTTGGTTGCAGATCCGCAGTTATGGAGCATACAGTGTAGCTCTGACGCAACTGTTTTGGTGATGTGAGTGTCTGGACTGATGAGGGGGGTAGGGATTAGATTCTTGAATGAGGGTGCCCCTTTAGGGGGAGGCTGGTAAGTTCTGACGGAAGAGATGGTCTGAATGGCAAATTGAGTAGAGTTGTTAGGAGAGGCGAGTGTAGGGGAAATGACATTGATGGTCTTGTAGGTAGCCAATAGGTTGGTAATGTCTGTGGAGGATAGATTGTGGTTGGCTCTATTGTGGCGCGGGAGCAAGGAACTCCTCGGGAGGCTGTTCGGGCGGGGGATATCTTAGCACATAGGAGTGAAATGGACGCTTCAAGCAGGGAAATGGACGAGATGAGGGAGTCAAGTTTAGTTTCCAGAGAGAGGTGTGCTGAGCACGGAGTGAAGGGTGGCTCAATGGTTAAGGGAGAGAGTGGACTAGGCGAAGGAGGACAGGAGGAAGTGGGGGACCGGGGAGGGGCGCTAGAGGGCGCACAAGCAGTATGGCCGCACTTATGTGAGGCTCCTGCCGCCTGTGCCAACATCCTTTGATTATCCTACGATAACCACCTCCAATGCCTCTGAAACTTGGAGCGATTGATGTAGACCCCTGACCCGGCACTCGCTGCAAATTTGGAGTGATTCGGCCGTCGGAGTCCGGAGATATCCTGTCGTGAGTGGGGCGCCGACTGGGGAGGCGAAGACTGCCTGCTCTCGAACTGGGACACAGTCCTTACGCGATCCCGTGGTTCCCACGTGGTGTGGGGGCCGGGACCGAGAAGCGCCTGTATTGCCGCGGCCCCCTCTGCGGGGACATCAGGACAGCAAGGGCGGACCATCGCATGCTGCGGCGAGAGGTGGGGCTGGAGACACCGGAGCGGTGGCTGGACCGGCCGCTGTCAGAGGCGGCACCTGCCCGATCGCGGGCTGGGACACAGACACTGCGCGACCCCGGGCTCCCCGCGCGGTGTGCGGGCCGCGACCGCTGAGAGCCTGAGTTGCTGCGATCCCCCTCTGCAGCGGCCTGGGGACACACCAACGAGACCTGTGGAAACCGGTGAGAGACGCCGGTGGTATGGATTAGCCTGGCGCTGGTGCACAGACCTCGAGCTATTGCCGGTGATCTGCGGTACCCCCCTCCCCCCCATCATACCCGGTGTTGTGCACGTTTGAGAGTTGCAGGCAGGGGTACTCGCACTGTGGCCTGAATGCCTACAAGCGCCGAGGGGAGCGGGTGAAAAGAACGATGCGGGAATGCCCTGCATTTGAAGAACGGTTGGTGCTCGAGAATTGCCTAGAGCGGTGCATGGTTGCTGAGTGGTGCCCTGCAATCGCATGCACTGATCTGCGGACACATAGAACAGAAACCGATGCAACGATAATTGCGCAGGGAGTGTAATTCATGCGCTAGGAATTCGCTTGCGCATCAGACTCGGAGCGAGGCCCAGGAATTGGGAGGCTGGAGTTTTTTTGAAAGGGGATACTGCGGGCCCACTGTCCCAGACTGGCTGTGATTATTGGTGCTGCACCGGGCACATGCTGGCGTGTCCGTTGGGACTGGGGGATGCAGATGTGCTAGAGACTTGCCTGCTTGACGATTGCACTTGGGATTGGCTTTTGTAAGCTTGCGCGGACCCGTTGCGCCACCGCAGACCGTTGCCATTACTACGCTTATCGATGATTGTGGGCGCTGTTGAAGTCGAAGCGCTCATTGGATGCTGAGCTCGAGCAGTGCGAGACACCAGGGGGACAGAGTTGCTCCCTTTCCACTGCCTACCCACCGTGCTGGATGTGGAATACCATGGTTGAGAGGCACGACCTGACAACGCGTGTTGTGGATTGCGACTAGACGGCTCTCCGTTGATCGGTAGCGGGAGTTGACTGTACCCGGGATTTGTGGACACTGTTGGAGTACTACCTGGTATACGGGTGTGCTGGATGCTGTGACCGTCGCGTTCCATGTCCGGAGCTTCTGAATTGCCGCGAGGTGGGACCAAACGCACGCACTCACTCACTGCGGAGAGATCAGCGAGAGGTACCTCCGACATGGGCCGGCAGGATACTCGACAACCGAAACTTTCTTTTGACTCAGCCCCGTCATCGAAGAAGACTGTGAAGGTAGGGACGGATCCGAATGGGTCTCAAAGCCCTACTACAGCGGGGCCTAGCTGCGGTGCGGCTGCACCGGACATGCATCTTCTATTGCAGGAAATGAAGCAAGGGTTCGCGACGGTGGTGGATAAGGTGGATCGCTTGACCTCCAGGATGGACGCCATTGTGCAGAAGTTGGATGTTCACGAGGAACGCCTCATGGAGGCGGAAAGGAGGATTTCAAGTAACGATGATACCACGGCATCCCATGCTACTAGACTGTCGCGAATGGATAACATCCTCAAAGTGATAGCTGCAAAGAACGAGGAGTTGGAGGCGCGCAGTCGCCGCAATAATGTCCGTGTGATAGGCGTGCCGGAGTCTACGAACACTGGAAGAATGGAGGACTATGTTGAACGGATACTACAGACGGCGATCGGAGCGGACGCTTTTTCCAAGCAATTCATAGTTGAACGTGCGCACCGTTCCCTTGGTCCGCAACCCCAGCCAGGTGCCCCGCCTCGACCGATAATAGCTCAACTACTGAATTATCGGGATAGAGACACTGCACTCCGCGCTGCACGCACTGCTAAACAACTGACGTGCGATGGCGTTACATTCACCTTGTACCCGGACTTCACGCCAATTGTACAGGACCAAAGGAAGAAATTTCTAGGCGTGAAGAAAAAGCTGCGGGAACTGCAAATAGACTATGCTTTACTATATCCGGCTAAACTGCGGGTCACGTATCAGGCACGGCAGCATTTTTTCGTGAACCCGCAGCAGGTGGAGGATTTTCTAAAAACACTGCGACGCGAACGAGGGAACCGCCCTGCGGAGGAGGAAGCAGAGAATGAGGAGGACTGATATGCGTAACTGGATTGCTGAAGAGCCTAATAGCCTGCTGTGCCTTGAGTTTGGGAACGGGGACCATGGTGGTCTCATGGAATTGAACTTGAGACTTTGCTGAACTGCTTTGGCTATGGACATTCGTGAGAGCTGACGACGGCATTGGACTATGGGTGGTAAAGTATGCCAGGCGACACCCCCCCATCCCTCGAATTGCCCCTCCAAGGACGGTACCGGATCAGGGGTCGGGGAGCGGGGGGTGCCAAAGTGTGTACCTTGGATGACCCTACTAGGGTGTGCCCCTATGACACTGTTTGTTACACTGCGGCTGGTTGGGTGTTTGCTAGCAGTGATGGGAGGGGGGCGGGGAATGAATGCTGGAGAATTGGGGTTACTTCAGTGGGCGGTGGGAGGGGCGGATCTGGAGTTTGCATTGGTGCACGGGGTTGGTTGTGGGGTGGGAGGGGGAGGAGTGACTGCGGTGGCATCTGGATTGAATCATTGCTGGCTGCGGATGTTGCAGACTGCTAGGAATTGGGTTCATCAGATTGTATGGGATGGGAGGTTTGGGACGTTTCAGTTGGTTAGAGAGGATGTGTGGAAGAGGATAGACTACAAGCCTGAGATAATTGGGGGGGGTCAGGGAAAGGGGAGGGGTAGGTGGGTGTTAGGTTGCACTGTATGTAGGAGTCACATGATATTGCAGACTGATTGGACTATGTTGGCTGTCACGCATGGGTGGCGGGGGGCGCGGGTAGGGGTGAGTGTCGTTGACACTGCTGTCATTAATGATGGCTGATGTGACAGGGAGTAAATTGACGATATTGTCATGGAATGTGCGGGGCATTAATGATTCTAGAAAAGGGAGAAATATCCTTGCCTATCTAGATAGACATAATGTGCATATTGCTTTGTTACAAGAGACACATTTCTGCCCTAGATCGGATTCTAAGTATGCTAGTAAGTGGGCCTCAGTCAGAAAATTTTCCTCATATTCGTCATATTCTAGAGGCACCGCAGTTCTGATCAAGAAATCAATTGCCTTTCAGATGTTGGGGGAGATCCTTGATCCCGATGGGCGCTTTGTGATATTGTGGGGTAGATTTGGCATGGACAATGTTGCTATTGTGAACTGCTATGCTCCGAATGTTGACACACCAGAATATTTTACCACGCTTTGGGGACATGTATTGGTGACAGGTGCTACACACATTATTTGGGGGGGAGACTTTAATGTTACACTAGTACCTGGCATGGATCGATCAGATGGTTGTGGTCAATATAATAGACAAGCAAGGGATGTGCTGCTGGGAATCGTAGAGGAAGCGGGGCTGGTGGATAGCTGGAGATATACCCATCATGCGCATAAAGAGGGCACGCACTTCACGTCATACACTAATACATGGGCTAGATTGGATTATTGCTTTGTGTCAAGGGGACTCTGTGCGGGTATAGATAAGGTAACACACTTGCCTAGAACTTACTCGGATCACTGCCCAGTGTTACTCTCCCTTATGGTTCCGGGACACGAGAGGATACGACCTCCGTGGAGACTACTCCCTACTATGCTGATAGACTTAGTATTTAGGACGGAACTGGGTGATGAAATTGAGGAGTTCTTCCCCAGGAACAGGAATTCAGTTAGTAGTGTAGAGATGGTGTGGGAGGCGTTTAAGGTCACGGTTAGGGGTATTTGCATATCCAAGGGCGGGGGGATACTGAAAGACATTCAGAGGACGTTAGACAGGCTGGAACGCGAGCTGAAGGAACTTGAACTTGGGATGACAGGTCGGGCTGACTCGGAGCTACAGAATACCTTTAGAGAAAAATTGACCGAGTTTGGCGTGGAAGCAGCGAGAGAAGTAAAGTTTAAGGGGAAGTATTGGACAGCGCGGCGTTATTGAGAAGGGGAACGGCCTGGTAAGGTACTGGCCGCGATCACGAGAAGGCCGCGTTTCAGTGCCAATATATTAGAAATTGTCACATCAAACGGCATACGTTGTCAGGGTACGAGGGAGATTCAAGGGGAATTTCTTTCGCACTATAAACAGCTGTATACTTCTCAACAAACTACCGAGGTAGATTTGGGAGGTTTTCTCGATGATATAGCACTGTGCTGGCTCAGTGATGTGCATAGACAATTCCTTAGTGCACCATTGGAGACCGATGAGATCAGAGATGCCATTATGTCGCTTGCCAATGGTAAGGCGACGGGGTCGGATGGACTCCCCGCTGAGTTTTATAAATGTTACATCGATATTATGGCACCGGTCCTTAAAGAAGTTTATGAGGAGTCGCTAAAAGTTGGGGAATTGCCGGGGTCGATGAGGGAGGTGGTAATTACCTCCTTGTTGAAACCGGGTAAGGACCCGACGGACACGGACTCGTATAGACCATTATCTCTCATCAATTGTGATGCGAAGATCCTTGCCAAGGTGCTGGCGACGCGACTCTCGTTGATTATGTCTAAAATAGTTCTGCCGGACCAAGCTGGGTTTGTGCCGGGCCGCGCCACCACACACAATCTTAGGACGCTGTTCTCATTGATCCAGACGATTGCCCCGGAATTGCCTGTCGCTGCGGTTTTTTTAGACGCCACGAAAGCGTTTGACTCGATGGAATGGCCGTATCTATTTACTATATTGCATAGGATGGGTTTCCCCAAACGGTTTGTTCACTGGGTGGAGCTGCTATATACCAGACCAACTGCCAAAGTGGTAATTAACGGATTAATGTCGGCTCCAATGTTGATAACGAGAGGCACGAGACAAGGATGCCCTTTATCCCCTCTGCTTTTTGCTATGGCAATTGAGCCTTTGGCGTGTCGCATCCGTCAGCTGCACAGAGCTAGTGCCTTTCACTGCTTCCAGCGCCAAATTGGCATTTCACTGTATGCAGATGATATCACGCTATATGTGAAACATCCACAAACCAACCTTAATCCCATATTGCGGGAGTTCATTGTCTTTGGTGGGCTGTCGGGGGTACATGTGAATTGGAGGAAATCCCAATTTTTCCAGCTGACGTCTGCTGTCGCGACCTTTCAGTTGGACTATCCACTCGACTGGTGTGACACAGATCTTAGGTACTTGGGTATCGTCGTGTCTCTGGACAAGGATGTGACAATCAGATCGAATTATGGAGTGGCCATCACGAAATTAGCTGATAATGTAACGCGCTGGAAGGCCTTACCGCTGTCGATGGCGGGGAGGGCGGCGCTTATAAAGATGGTGGTGCTACCACAATTCCTGTACCTATTCCAGAATGTGCCATATTTTCCTGGTGCTTTTTTCTTTAAACAGCTACGCTCTGAGCTCTTACGCCTCTTTTGGGGAGGCAAACAACCTCGACTAAGTTGGAACGTCATTACCCAGCCCTATGAGAAGGGAGGTTTTGATGTGCCGGATTTCAAACTTTATTACGTCGCTGCCCAAGCACAGTATGCATATCATTGGTTGAAACCCTCGCCATTCATGCCCCAAATCGCTGTAGAGGACTGGATCGCGCGTCCTCTTCCACTTAATGGCCTCATAATGGGTACAGTCAGAGATATAGAGACGCCATTTACCACGGTTACATGTACCATTGACGCGTGGAGTAGGATGGTGCGGCTGGTCGGTGCCACATGCTTATATTCCCCGGTACTTCCTCTTACGTACCACCCTCGATTATCGCTTTTGCAGGAAACAGGATTTCAATTGATGTGCAGACGTGCGAAAATTTCGGACTGGGGGGACTTGTTCACTGAAGGACGATTCCGTACCAAGGAACAGCTGTTTCATGCCATTAATCCTACGCCTCTAGAGGTGTTCTATTACATCCGTCTTAGACAGGGATTGAGGGAAGTGTTGCCCGACTTTCCGGAGGAACCGGAAGTGGTATTGCCACTGCATGCCATGCTGCTGTCGGACGGTCGCCATCTTGTCTCTCGGCTGTACACTGCCATGAGAACGCAGCGTCAGGGGGCCGAGAGCTCGGCGCGGCGACATTGGGCTGTCGATTTAGGCAGGGATATTACTGACGATCAGTGGCAATACTGCTGTGCTGCTACGGCCAATATTGCATCTAGCAGCAGGCTGAAGATCATTCATTTCAAATTTTTGCAACGGTTCTACTATACACCTGAGAGGAAATTGCGCTTTCACTTGGCGGATACAGATAGATGCGAGCGCTGTAATGCAGCAGGTGCGGGATTCCTCCATTTAGCTTGGGAGTGCCCGGGAGTTTTGGAATTTTGGACACAAGTGCAGACTGCGTTACAGGTTATGACATCAGGGACAGTTGACAAAGACCCACTAATCATGCTCCTGGGGTACACGCAGGATGTGCCCAAGCCGACTCGGAAATTCACAGATATCGCACTATTACTAGCTAAGAGGCGGGTCGCTTGTCGCTGGGGACGAGGTCGTGCTCCTAAGTTTAAGGAATGGCTCGAGGACCTGGTTTATTGTCAGGATCAGAATAATATTTATGCAGAGTTGACGCCAGTGCAGAGTAGGCCACAGGATATATGGGGTCCACTGCAAAGTTATCTGTTACGAACCACGGCTGCAGCCACAGATTCAGAGGTCGACAGTTGAGTAATATCACTTAGATGGGACCCTCCTGAGGCACACTTTGAGAGACACACCTGAGCACACTAATGCGGGATGCTATAGTGAGTGGATTGTGGGGAGGGAATGGCCCTTCCCGGTTTATAGCTGGGCTCAGAAGCTGCTCAAGGGTCTGTATATAAGGGTCTGTATATGATCGGAGGGTTATTCCTCGTTGGCTGACTGTTAGGTGCCGTGCCCTTGCTCAGTGCAGTTACGATTACTCATGCCTGCTTATTTCCTATCTTCTGTTTGCCCCAATGTATTGCATGTACTCTCTTATGTAACAATTGTTTGCCCGAGCTGCCCATTCGCCCATGTATAGATGCCTACATGATGTCCACATGATTATAATATGTACGAATGTGACTTGTCTGGTTGACTACTCTCAGTGCTGTTCAATGACGAAAAGTTGATAAACAAAGGTTTAATAAAAAAAAAAAAAAAAAGTGGGGGACCGGGGAGAGTGTTGGGGTGCGAGGGTCGAAGGTGGGGGAGGAAGTGAAGTATGCAAAGAAGGGCAGTGGGCTGTGGGGGGCGATATGTGATGTAAGGGTCTGAGAGGGAGAAAGAAGGTGGTAGAAAGGAGTGAATGGAGTTACTGAGATATTTTTACTGGTGTTGAGCAGAGGAGAAGAATAGAGATCATACCTAGGAGGAGAAAGTTGAGAAGTAGAAATGGATGGCTGGAGGAGGAGGGGGAGGGAGTGGGGTCTCCTCTCACCTCGCCATGGATACGGTGAGGTGAGAGGAGAAGGGGTTGAACAGGGAGAGGAGGGAGGGAGGGAGGGAGGGAGGTCAAAGGGAGTCCACCCGAGTGGGGAGAAGAGAGAGGGTGCAGGCCAGGTACCATGGGTAATGAAAGGTGAATGTAGGGGTAAAGGCACCAGGCAGAGTGGGGGGGGGGTTGAGCAAAATGAAAGTCGTGGGAGGGGTGAGGGGCTGAGCAGTCAAAAGGAGGGAGAAATTACCAAGAGGGGAAACAGGGTTGTGAAGCATAGGGGGGAATGTAAGATGAGGAGAAAGGGGGGGGAGATCAGTGGGAGGGAAGATGACGGGATAACCAATAGGGGAGGCAGGGATGTGAGGCATGGGAGGGGGGAGAGAAGGTTGTAGAGAGATGGGGAATGTGAGAACAGAATTGAAGATACGAGGAAAGGGGAAGAGCGGAGAGGGGTGAGGAGCAGAGGGGAGGGAGGGGGAGGGTAAGGCGAGTTGATCGGTAGTTCAGATTGTAAGAAAGGGGGGAAATGGGAAGGAATAGGGGAGTTAGGGGGTGAGAGAAGGCAGTGGAATAGTGGGGAGATACAGGATGTAGGGGTGAAGTGGGGTGTAAAGCAGATGAGGTAAGGGGGGGTCCAGTTGGGAAGGTGGCATAATGGGAGGGGAGGGAACGAGAAAAGGGGGGGGAAAGGGTCGACCTGTGACTCTCAGGAGAGCGGTCTGAAGGAATGTGTGGGGGTCAAGGGGGGAGAAAGGGAGAAAGAAGACAAGTTAGATGAAGAAGAAGAGGAAGAATCTAGAGAGATAGTAGTCACAGGGGTGGGACGAAGGGAGTGGAAGATGTGGTCAAAGACAGAGAGACAGGAGTCAGAAGCTTGGATCAAGACAGTGCCATTGTTATAAAGTGTAATGGTGAGAAAGCCATTAAAGCAAGCAGAGGGAGACATTTTTAAACGCTTCCCATGCGGGAAAGAAGAGGAGGAGGATACGTTGAGAGAATTAGAGAAGCTGTAAGACCAGGAAGGGATGTCATTAGTGGAGAAAAGGAACTCATTTTTATTCTTCCCTAGGCGACCATTATGGAATTGGTCAACAAAGAGGGAATCTGGAAATTGTTCAATGATGTTATGTTTGAACCGTTTAGCTACTGCTTTGGACATATGAGGGTGATAGATTACTTTGAAGCAGTTGATTCCAGACTTAATTCGACTGGAAGCCATGATAAGGAGATGAGATGAAGACGTGGTGTGGTGGACAGAAAAAGGGTGGCCACTAGGGTAGTGAAGGCGCAAAGAGGTAGAATAAGAGGGGGTGCGCAAGTTCCGGGAGTCAGTGAGAATAAAACCAATAGGAGTGAGGTCAAAACATGACCAAAGGTAGATACCCGACAAGGCTAGAAACAGGTAAGAAGGTGCAGGGGAGAAGCAGCATTGAATCATAAGTGCATACCTTTTCAGTTTCTAAAAGAGGAAGAGGAAGCACCAATCCAAGATGGTCTTCAAAGATTTGAAGGAGTATTACTCCTTCTGTTCTCTGCACTGCCTGGTGGCAAAGGCTGCCATCTTTGGGTCAGACATCCAGGTTCTGGGCATGCTGATTAATAAATGAAGAAAGGATATGCAAAATCCTCGCCTCCGCATCTTTAACAGGATTGAAACTTTCCTTCGTGCTAACTAGGAAATTTCTCATTGTCAATGTATTTTCTTCACGAGGATTAATGTTATTTGACCCTCTTTCCTGTCGGCTGCTCCCTCGCCTCTGTAGTGGTAAGAAGACCGCCTGACGGTGCTTGCAGATTAGTCCCTCTTCAGTATCGGCTGCTCCCTCTGTTCTTTGTTACTTCTCTGTAGTGGTAAGATGGCCGCCTGCCGGTGGTCGCAGTGCAGTCCCTCTTTAGTGTGTGGTCTAGGTTACTAGGGTCATCCAGAGCCTTCTAGATATGTGAAAGGATCCTGATGTGTGCTCCCCCCTCGTGGTAGGGTCAGACCCATGCTGGTGAATCATGTAAAATGAGTTCACCTCTAGCTCTATGCATTCTGGGATACTGGGAGAAGGTTCTGGAAGATTCTCTTAAAGGCACAGTATCCTGTTTTGAGCCACATAATGGCAGCCTATGGGGCTTGTCTGTCCAGGTTCTTCTCTCTATCATTCCTGAGGGAGTTTGCTGTTAAAGCAAGGGAAATCTGTACAGGCTTTTGCTGTTTTGTGGATTTTGTGGTGGAATTTCTAGTTGAAGTACTGGACAGTGTAGCCTTTTTAGGCTGCATTATCTGTCTTTAAATTCTCTCTTAAGTGTCTATGCTTTTCTGCATTTTTTGACACTAGAAGAGATTATTTTTGATTGCTCCGGGGTCCACGCACATGGGCGGGACTATTCACTAGATTATGACTATACACAGAGATCCCCTACTACAGAACTGAGTGCTCTGGGTGGGTCCAGGGCGCCTACAGTAGAGGCCGGGCCCAGGGGATGGGGTTCCTGGGGCCAGAATTGGCCCTGGCGTGGGGCTGCATTGCCCCCCTCCACTTATTTGTTTTTTTGATATAATATAAAAAAGGACAGCCCCAGGGGAAGGGTCCTAAGGGCCAAAATCAGTGATGTAATCAGTAATGGGGTCCCTGGGGCCATAGTTAGCCTCAGGAGAGGGCCACACAGCCCTCCTCCAATACAAAAAAGATTAAAAGCTGGCCAGGCCCGGGGATGGGGTCCCAGGGGTCAGAAGTGGCCCAGGCCAGGGGGGTCATGCGGGCCCCCTCCCAAATATTTAATTATTTTCTTTTAAAAAACAACGAGGCAGTGCCTGGGGGATGGGGTCCCCGGGGCTGATAAAGGCCTTAGGAGAGGGGCCGCGCTGCCCTCCTCCAAAATAAAAAATAAAAAGAAAGGTTGGCCAGGCCCTGGGGATGGGTTCCCCAGGGCCCCAAAAATATTAAGAGAACGGGGCCACACAGTCCCCCTTCTAACAAAAACAAAAAAAAAGAAAAGCTGGCATCTCGCCGGAGGCCACGCCCCCTCCCTGCACCACTGTACAAACGCACCTCCTGGGGCTTTCAAAGTTGAGGGATTAAGTCGCCTTGAATCCTGAGGGTTCTTAGGGGCCAACTAGCTCACCAGGTACCTCCAGTAAGCCCCACACAGTGGGATTGCTAAGAGGTGGTCCGAGGCCATGCCCCTTTTTATACCTCTCTGCAAACGCGCCTCTTGGCGCACTCCTGGTGGGACGATGAGGTACTCTTGTATCCTGAGGGCCTCAGGACTAAAGTGGACATCGTTCCCTGAGCAGCAGTGCGCCAGGAGGGGCGCTTGCAGAGTGGTGTAAAAGGGGGCGTGGCCTCGGACTACTCTCAGCAATCCAGCTGTGTGGGGCTTACTAGAGATAACAGGAGGGCTAGTTGGCCCCCAGGGACCCTCAAGAGGCAAGAGGGCTTCATCCCCGAAGCAAAAGAGCACCAGGAGGTATGTTTGCAGAGTGGTGGAGAAAGGGAGCATGGCCTCTGTCCACCTCTCAGCAATCCCACTATCTAGGGCTTACTGGAGGTATCAGGTAGGCTAGTTGGCCCCTAAGAACCCTCAGCAGTGAAGGAGACTTTAATTGCCATCGAAGAGCACACCAGGGAGCGGGTTTGCACACTGGTGGTCAAACGGGGCGTAGCGTGCTATGAGTACTTACCAATGCTGCTGTGTGGGACTTAATGGAGGTAATAGGAGGTGTAGTTGGCCCCCAAGGTAATCCTTGGGGGCCAACTACCCATCCTGTTACCTCCAGTAAGTCCCACGTATTGGGATTGCTAAGAGGTCTTCTGAGGCCATGCCCCCCCTTTCTCCACCTCTCTGCAATCGCGTCTCCTGGCACACTACGGGTTGAGGGATGAAGTCCACTTTGCTCCTGAGGGACTTTGGGGGCCAAGAAGCCCTCCGGGTCCCTCCTGTCAGTCATACGCAGCAGAATTCCTGAGCTCTGGTTGGAGGCCCAGCGCCCTTTCTCCACCACTCTACAAACGTGACTACCAGTTAAAGAAGCATTTGTAATGTAATAGGTCTTGCATTTGCATTTCCAGGCCAATCTGACGAAAGTGCATTGCCACTGGACTGAAAATTCAGGATTCCCTCAATTGGAGCTTTTTCACAGCAGCAAATCTGATTCAGGGTAACTTCGATGTGAAGGAATCTGACCTTATGGAGCCCTCATAGGCTTCAGCCTGCAGCCTGGCCCCACTGGAGAAATCTGAGCTCCAAGAGAGTGACTACGTGCGAACGTGGAAATCATCACCAGGCAAAAGCACCAAAAGTATCCGCCGACCAGGGACGTTCCTTGGACGTGAAATGTTCCACTAAACGTTGACACCTTCACCGGGACATTATCCGAAGCCTATTCGACGTCATGGAGCCTTTCTCGTCCGCAGCCTGCTGCCTCGCCCTGCTGGAGATTTTAGACTTCCATTTCAGATGCTAAGTTTAAAGGTAAAACTTCTGACCAAGGTCGAACTGGTTTCTGTAGCCGACCCGCATTCCATCGCAGTCAGCCTCAAATTGTGCCTCCATCCCACCCTACTGCAATCAGTTGACTGTGCTTTGTGCGTAATGTTTTTTGTTACTATTTTCAATTAAAACTTTTAAAACTCATATCTCCGGTTCCCCTTATTGAATGTTTCCCTTTATGGTGTCTTTTTATTTATAAAAGTGTACTTGTATTTATGACACCTTTTACCTGGGTGTCATAACTGGGTTGACATTTGTCAGCATCCGCCCAGCCAGGAGAGGTGGGACTTACCTTTTCAGCATTCATCTGGAGCTTTCTGTCTCATGAGCAATGAGTGGACAGGGCTGAAGGACATAGAGGTAATGCACAGATTCTCTTTTGTAACAAACCCTTCAAATTATATTCCCTCTAGCTAACCAATATTATTGGCAGATAGGTCTCCCTAAGCACAGTGATGTTATGTACCCAAGATCACACAAATGTGATGCATTATGGAAGATTGGATTAAAACCAGGTGTCATACTTCTAAACTTCCGAAGTCTTCATCTTAGCTGTTGCAAAATGTCCCTTTGAATTCCTCACGGCCCCCTCTCCACAGTATTCACCATTTATAACATGAACAATCCTTACAAGGGGTGAGCCTGATACCTGTATGCATAGCTGCTTCCCCGATGACACCCAAGTGGCTCTGGCACCTTGGCAGATCATTTCGTAAATCAAAGTAATAACTTTACAAAGAATGGTTATGTTACTTTATGTTATGTTGGTCTTTACAGAGCGCCTTGGCCATACCTGAAGGCGCTGGAGGAAAGATGGGGGAGAAGTATTTAAATGAAGCTGAATACTTGCAATAGAAAGTGTAAAGCTACAACATCACTCCTCACAGTATTAAAGATATTGCCCTGTTTGTTCTTTTGAGAGGTAGAAAGCCTATTTTTGCCCTCAGGGGCTGCTCCTTAGTGATGGAGAAGGAGTGTCGCCCCACTGCCAAGAGTGAGCAGATGATAAATAAACTATTAATAACACAGGGCCTGATTACAATGTTGAGCGGATACCATTGTGGATTGAAACCGCCCGACCATAGATTGGTGGTTCCAACCACACAATTTGGATGTGATCGCCCTATGGGCAGTTGGAAACATCCATTTTTCAATGGCAGTTTGTGCTGCAGGAGCTGCCATTGACACATTTATGTTTTTAAACATCCCTGCACCATGTGGCAGGCACCAAGTGGTGCCTACCATACGGTGCAGGGATGTTTAGGGGGTACCATAGGTGGCCCCTAGGTCCCATAGCGGAGGCCATGGAAGGCCAGGACCATACTAGGAGCCCCCAAAGTCACTTTCCAACAGCCTTTTCATGTTGGAAAGGCCATAGGAAAGTGACATCATAATCCCAACGGCGGAGCTAAGGCTGACTCCGCCGTCATTATGGGATTATGGGTCCTTCAGATACCCCGAATGGCTCCCTTCCGAAGCGTGGCAAAATCCTTCCTTTGGTGTCCCTCCGACCGCCTGCATCATAATACAGCTGTCAGAGGGAAACCATTGATGTCGGGTGGAAAGCCTCAGACAAGCTATTGGATGGCTTTCCGCCCGACATCGAAATTGGGTCCACAATATTATTATAATTTTATTTATCTCAGTCTGAGGCGCACAATGTGTATAGAGCAGGGCAGGGCCGAGCACGACAGGGAGGAGGTGTAGTGTGCCCTAGTAAGTGCGCATATCCGTTTGGCCTTCCATCTTAGGCTAGCCAAACAAACATGCACACTTATGTTACTCCAACCCAGCTGAGTTGCACAGATGGGTTGGAGAACAGCCATAGGCTCTCAGAACTGTCTGAGCGGCAAACAAGGCCGCTCACACAAATCATGGTGCTGCTTTCATTCTAGAGTGCAGCATCTGAATTGGGTGGGGAGCCTGTGCTTTAAGGCCCATCCACTTCTGGGCCGGATGAGAGGAGCACCGAGGCAGCCAGCAGCATCAGGGGGACGCGCAGCTTAATTTGTAAAATATGAAGTGCAGGTGCTCAAACCCACTTCCCTTGGCTCCACCCACTTCAACCAATGGCTACACCCACTTACGCTAGTTGCTCCACCCCAGTGCTTAATTTGTAAACATAAGTGCCAGGGCCTTTTTCGGGAGATCTCGACAGCCAGCACCACACATTGCCCCTGCCAGTGCTGCCAACACAACTACTTACCATATCACCCCTAAAAGTGATACAATTCAGGCTATTTTAATGTATTCTGACTTATTAAACACAGTTGTTGTGCTCTTGTGGGCAATATTTTGCAGACATTGTTGGGATTTTAATTTTAAGGTAAATAAAAATAGATAGAAAGAAAAAACACGCTTTTGCAATGCAATTGGTCTCGCCTTTGTGAAAGTTAAGGCTATTGGCATTGTAAGTGGCATTGTTTTTTACATATTTCTTTTGTTTTTAGTGTAGAGGATGTATGTTGTATGTAGTGGAATTATGTGGTTTGAATAGGAATTGTTAGTTGTGTGGTGTGTAGTGTAATTGTGTGGTGGAATTATGTGGCATGGTGAATAGATAGTGGTGAGACCATCCCTTCTAGAATATTAGATTTTATCACAGTGTATTGCAACATCTGTGTATTATAGTACAGTGCATGTCATTTGGGTATATTTCCAGGGGGTATTTTCTATCGTCCAAACATTAGGGAATGTTCTATGAGCATTCGTTATTGACGTGCCTGTCTTTTGCTATGTTTTTCTTAACCACACAATCGTGGGAGCCCATAAGAAAACTGTGGGTGTGTGTATTTACAGAGAGGTGACCCGTAGGTGTGATCAATGGGTGAGCACAGACGGGAAATTGGGAGCTCAGAGAACGATGGCATTGCCAGGATCAGTGCGGTATTTGTAAAGACACTAGGGAGATTGGCAGCCATGTGTGTTACACTGTGACAACCCGCACACACGCATCAGCAATGGAGAGGTATGTGGCCGGCAGCAGCGTCGCTATAACTCCCGGGGGAGTCTTATATTTGTTTTACCAGGAACAGCTTGCGGAAACTGGAAGCCTCCAAACTATGCATGTAGTTCATAAGTTCTGATTCCAATATTAATAATGAAATCCTATCATTACAACTGTCACAGATTGAGAGGCATTAGAAACGAGGGGCGACAGAAAATATTTATTCCGGCGAACCTAAATGTAGATACAGTATGTACTCAAAGACCCAGAAGAAGCAGGACGGAGCTATACAAAAGTCCGGAGAGTATCTTTGTTTGCACAGCAGCGTGGTCTGGGATTAAAATGAATTGGATTGGTAAAAAGCTTAAGCATGAACCTTTCAGGTGATGAAGTAAAGCACAAGTGACAATGTGCAATGTTGACTTGGATTTAATGTTTGTCGTGTGGTAAGTCTAATTTCGGGTGAAGAAAATAAAAGCTTGAGAAATGATTCACTCTACCTGGCCAACAACTACGTGTGCGTTCCTTGTGTCCTGCTGCACTGAGAGGTGGCAATCCGTAATTTGGAGCAGTTTAAATGGCAAAGGGGGGCATCCAGCATGCACCTGTCAATCAACCTCAATGTCCTAAAGCACAAACAACCACCAGGATGAGGTAGGTTAGAAAATGTGAGACTGCACCACCAAATTGGATGACACAGTCGTGTGATCTTCCGCATACTAACACCCACACAAGAGATTCATAGACTTTCTTAAAAGTGATGATTTTTTTCAAGATATGAAATGACGTTGTCAAACGCCAATCAATACACAGTGACTTCAAGGAGACAAGCAGCCAAAGAGAAAACAGCTGCTGTAGTTATTTTGTCCAGGGGCATTTATTAAATAAAGCTGATCACTTTCAGCTAAAGTGCCCTGGTGATTGGATCACGTGGTGTGGGCTGTCACAACAGTTCCTGCGTTGTTCATTTTCCTACTCTGCAGCCTTCTGAGCCTGTGTGACTGGATGTCTGCCCATGACAGACTCCTGTGACTTTGATTACATTTCCTGCTGGACAAAGTTCTTTGTGATTGAAAGTTATGAGCGGGTCTATCACTGTACTGCCTGTGGCGAGTGCAAACTACAATTAATTACACAGCTTAAAATAATATTTTTTTAAACATGTTTTCATGCTAGTTCGTTTCAAAACAATGAAAACAGATTCATTTAAAATGCACTAACAGTAGAATGTTTGGAAGTCCTTTACTGAAGCCTTGTTTCAAATAAAAAACCAGCGGTAGGAGCTTTGGCTGGAGGAAATTCAGAAGCGAGCAGGGCAGCGCTACACGAAAGTCAGGTGAGTAGTATGTTTGTTTACACATCAGCGCGCGGCAGGGAGGGGTTTCTTCGCCTGAGTGACTCTGCAGGGATTAGTGACAGACTGAGGGCCCGATGTAGGTAAAACCCATTTACCGATTTTAAAATACCGATTCCTACCGAATCGGTATATTGAAATCGGAAAATGATATGTAGGTAAAAAAATTCGGAAAAATACCGAATCGGTAACAATCGGTATCGTGGTTCGATACCTACCGAATCAGTATTCGCCGAATCAGTAAATACCGAATCGGCGATTACCGAATCGGCAAATACCAAATCGGTAATTCCAATACTCCCCAGTGGGCCAAATGGCCAATGGGAGTGCATTGTATTTACCGATTCGGTATTCGCCGAATCGGCGATTACCGAATCGGTAAATACCGAATCGGTAAATACGGAATCGGCGAGCAAGTAAAAGTGAAACTAATGACAACAGCCAATGAGGTGGAAGCACCCTCCCCCACCCTAGCAGGGAGTGGCTACCCAGGCAGGTGCAACTCATTAGAACTTTCTGGAGAGGCAGCCTGAGCTGAGCATTCACAGTGAGCAGCAGTGGTAGCACTATCCTGAACTGTGTGGAAATGGCAAACAGCTCTGAGAGCCAGAAGAATGAGCGCAAGCGCAAGGCCAAGTTCAGCACCAAGGAGCTGCAAGTGTTGGTGGAGGAGGTGGTGAGGGTCCACAGGCAGCTGTTTGGGAGGCTGTCCCTCACAGTCCCAGAGAGCACCAAGAGGAACCTGTGGATTGCAATTGGTGGGAGGGTGAACGCAGTTGGTGTCACCCCCAGGAGCCTGGACGACCTCAAGAAGAGGTTCTATGACATTCGCAGCCTCACCAAGAGGAAACTGGCCGAGCTGCACAAGCAGGCAGGACTAACAGGTGGAGGCAGGAACCCGGCGCCACCCCTCACTGACCTTGAGGAACTTGTGTCCACGACAATTGAGAGCGAGAGTGTGCTGGGAGTTGGGGACCTGGACAGCTCATCCAGAGCCAAAGCAAAAGGTAAGAAGCATGTGCAGCATGACACACCCTACCAGACACCTCCCCTTTAGCCCCAATGCACAGCCAAACCCCAGCCCTGTACTGCTAGCAACATACATGAGCAATGCATCATGATAAATGTAGTCAGCTTAAGTAGTAACAAATGCCAGTGCACATTCAAATGATATGCACCTAGAAAATGAAGCAGAGTATTGACAATGAGATGTGCAATGCTTTTATTGTAGTGACTGTAAGACATTTGCACTCAGTTCACAAATGCTTCTTTATACCTAGGGGCACCATCAGGCAGTGGAGCAGCGGCTACACAAGCTCCAGCTCCAGCACCATCAGACAGTGCGGTGGCAGGGCCAAGCAGCATTGTACCATCACAGGAGGAGGAGGAGGAGAAAAGCAGTGCTGTGTGCAATGAGGATGACACAGGACAAACCCTCTCATTTCCCCACTCCCCCCTACTGTCACTAACGCCCACATTGCAGTTCTCACCGGAAATTTCACCCACACAGACCCACCCAGCACCTGCCACATCTCCTGCCAGGAGGATCACCGTGGCACCATTGAACATCATGGAGGGAGCAGCGGCTCAGGCTCCTGCACCCACCCCTGCAACACCCGTGGCACACCAGCCCACACAGCAGGCCAGCAGCAATCGGCGCAGGCCACGCACATCCAGCCCTGCTTCACCAGCACGGGAGGGCAGTGTATTCCACGGGCTGGAGGAGAGTATGGTCCGGATCCAAAGGATGCAGGCCAAGTCGATCCTGGCTTGCCAGCGCCAATTGCGGCAGCACAACCTGCACATGGGGGAGATGACAAAGGGGTTTAAGAGTTTCGTTGAGAGCAACAAGGAAATAGCTACTGGACTGGGGCGCATGACTACTGCCATTACCCAGCTATGCAGTAAGATGGAGGAGCACGAGCACTGTAGGCGCAGGGATGCCCGCGTGCAAAACCGGGCAATGACCCGCCTTGCAGCATCAACCGCCCAGCTATGCCGCCGAGGGGCTAACATGGAGGACTGCCTCACCCAGAACACTTCTGAGGTGACAAAACTGCATTGCGACCAGACATGCCAATAGACCCGATTTAGGCGGGAGACTCACGATTCTTCAAGCCAAAAATGGCTTTCTTTTAACTATCTCCCGCCTGAATTTGGTTATTGTTTATTAGAACATTGGAATGTTGGGAGCTCCATTGAAAACAATGGAGTGCTCCGGGCTTATAATGGCTGGTATAAGCCTGGAGCTCCAACATTCCAATGTTTCTTTGTTCACAGCTCTGGCTGTGAACAAAGGCTTCAGGGAGCCTGAGGGGATTCCAATCCCCTCACGCTTCCAAAAGGCTCTGTTTTTTTATTAGAATATTCAGTGCTCTAGTGACAGAATGTTCTAATAGCCTTATAGCCCTTCGTAGATGGGCTATACCGCTATTAAAGTCCCTCTCCCTTGTTAAAGGCCCTCGCCTTCGGCTCGGTGCCTTTAACGCTGGAGAGGGCCTTTAATA
This sequence comes from Lissotriton helveticus, assembly GCF_964261635.1. Classification (NCBI taxonomy): domain Eukaryota; kingdom Metazoa; phylum Chordata; class Amphibia; order Caudata; family Salamandridae; genus Lissotriton; species Lissotriton helveticus. The sequence continues at coordinate 1,922,255,964 of NC_136065.1, forward strand.
GCCGGTATAGCCCTCTACGGCGGGCTATAAGGCTATAATAGAAGTCAATAGGGAAATTACATTCTCCCTATTTCTATGTCGAAATCTCCCACTTCCCTGTTCTTAAATGGTGGTACATCTGATTGTGACTGCTCTATCTGAAGGCATTTTCTTCTTGGAATTAATGTCCCAATGCTCTATCCGAAGGCATCAGGTTGTCGGGTTTAATGTCTCGAGTGTTTCCACATCAAAAGCACTTTTAAAGCCGTGCACCTCGACGCTGCGCACTTCGAATGGCTGGCTGCTGGGAAGGTGTAAGAGTTATGCTTCTGCTGAGAGTTCGCCCAAACCTTGCTGAGTTGATTGCAGACCTCGGAGGCTCGGGGTTCCGTACCTCACAAATGTTTATGACTGGCTGACTTTCTCGCTTCGCCACCTGGATTTGTGAAGGCCTCTCGGTCTCTGCTGGGAATGTGGGATGTATGACGTTACAACGCATACTTTTACGACGCATACCTTTACAACGCGGTTTTTGCCACGCATACCTTTACAACGCATAGCGCTTAGAGGTGCTGGATAGCGGTAAGTATAATTTTCTATTCCAACTCCAGTCCCCGTGGACACTAGGGAAGGTGTTGGATAGAAAATTAAACTTATTCCCTATCCTAGAGCGCCCCCCAGCGCAATGCGTTGTAATGGTTTTCGTTGTAATGCCTGCGTTGTAATGGTATTGCGTGGTAAAAAATGCGTGTTAAAGGTTGTATACCGGGAATGTGCCCCAGCTATTAGGACCCGGCTGCTCGCCCCTATCACCCCTCTGACAGATGAGTCGGGGCTGTGACTGGCAGGTCGGGACGGGGAAAGACATTCAGCTGGAGTAGGCTCTGTAACTGCTGTAAAACAAAACACTCTAAAATACGGGGTGAAAAAGGAACTGGAAAGAGCCAGGGCGGGCGGACGGACGGGAATCCGCGATAAAACCAGGTCTGTATCCGGGCTGTGAGGAGACTTGGGAGCAGCGTTGCCAGATTTTTAGACCCGGCCCAAGCCCAAAGCCGCTCAAATATAAGCCCAAAGCCGCTCAAATATAAGCCCAAAATAAGCCCAATCAGACCAGTTCCAGCCCAAAAACCAGTCCAAATTAGCAAGTCTGAAATTATGCACAAATTATCATCAGAAACAATTTTAAGGACAAATATACATTGTATTCAATAGACAGATGGTGGGAGGGCGTTAAATGGGCACCTGCCTAAATGCTACTCAATTTTAAGACCAGTCCTTACTGTGACTTTGTCATGTGAAACAGGCACCGCTCAGAATACAATAGTAGAAAACAAAGAATAAGCAAGGCAAAAATAGTGTTCTGGGCAATTTACAGATCCCTCTAAATTGTATTTTAACTGCACTGGCAGGTCTAATACATGCCAGAGTTTGCCTAAAACCCACTTGCAGTAGCGTATTATGATGGGGCAGGATCATACCACGTGAAAACAATCTGCCAGTGCTTGGGAGCAATGACCGCACTTGGGGCTAGTTCTAAGGCCAGCTTGAAACAGCTTTTTCCAAGGGTGAGGTAGGCACAATGGAGGTAGTATGTCTATATTAGGTGGAGCCTAGAATAAATTGTAATGAGTCTGGAGGTCATTAGAGCATCTTGCCAATCATCATCCTCCATGGGTTCAAATCAAGTGTCCCTACGGGTTCGAAGGGTCTGAATTGTGTCAGAGCCTTTTAGGATTAAAGTGTGATAAATCTTGGAGACACCACCCTTCCCCAAATCTCCCATCATTAACTTGGCCTCAGTGGGTCTGAATGTGGGACACAAGTATCTGAGGGGATATGCACTCGCAGCGCATGGCTTAGCTGCAGGCATTTATGGAATTGTGTTTTAGACAATGTGTATTTAACCTGAAGATCTTGAAAGGAAGCCTTGAGTGAGTCCACCCAAACATTGCCCAAAAGAGTGATTCTAACGGTGTCCCATTGAGCAAACCCCTCCAGTGCCACCACCTTCCCAGCCATGTGCAGTGCCATGGGGGTATGTTGAGTGATTTTCTTCCACCAATCCCTATGTAGAAGTGCTGCCCTGCACCCACTGTACACCAACCAAGTCACCCCTGGAAGGGTCTTGGGTATGGCACATGCATAAAGGTGATCCGAGATTCGCTAAAAATGCCAGTGTAGCTAGTTCCCGCCAGGAGGATGGGTTCCAACCACCCTCCACTGAACTAATCGTGGATGCGAAATAGTACAGATATAAGTTAGCCATCCCTAGGCCCCCTTCATACAAATCATGCTGACAGATGTATAAGGCTAAACATGTTCTGGAATCATGCCACAAAATAGAAATGCCATAGAATACATCTCTATGAACCGGTAGCGAGGGATATTATGGGGGAAATTTTGAAGGAGATACAGGAATCGGGCAACATCATCAATTTGTAGAGCCCTATTCGTGACATGACTTTTGGGGCAATGTCTGCCATTTTTAAGATCCGCCTTGAAATTGTGGGTAAGAGGGGTGATATTAAGAGCCAAGCTCAAAGCTGGGTCAAGAGCCACTTGGATACCCAGATACCAAAAAATAAGACCATGTATTGGGATAGTTGTTTGCCAATCTACGCAATCCATTGAGGGTGCGAGCGGCACTAGAATTGATTCGGCTGGGTAGATTGTTACTCCGGAGGCTTCTGCAAACAGCTGCAAGATGCGAAGAGACAGAGGGCCACTAACCTGTGGGTTTGAGAGATACAGCAACACAATGTGGCTATTTAGATGTTCATACACAAGTAGTTCTATTCAGTGGTGCTGGAACAATTGTAAGAATGGGGTACTGGGATGGATGTTACATCGCTGAAGTCATAGGTAGAGTGGACAAAACAGGGGTCACACCAGGGCACAAGTCCTAAACAAGCATTGTCATAGCCACCCCGGCCGGGCTAACTTGTCTTCTTGCCTTTCTGTGGCATTTATTTATGCGCCTGTGGGTCGGACAATTTCTATAGGCTGGCAGGGGCAAACACAACCTGCATATTAGTTCTGGTTTATGATACCCCTTAGAGTGCACAGTAGAACCTTTGAAGACGTTTCCACAATAATCTTGCATCATCAACCTCATGTTCACACGCGAGTAACTTTACTCTCTTATCGGCCAGCACAATCACCTTGAACGGCTGCACAAGCTTGAAGAGCTCAGACTGGCTGATGGGATGAAAGGCTTAGAGACATCGCTCTATGCAGCAGAGTGAGTGCAGAGTGAGTGTGAGTGCAGAGTGTGAGTGCAGAGTGTGAGTGCAGTGTGAGTGCAGTGTGAGTGCAGAGTGTGAGTGTAGTGTGAGTGCAGAGTGAGTGTGAGTGCAGAGTGAGTGTGAGTGCAGAGTGAGGTGAGAGTGAGTGCAGTGAAAGTGAGAGTGAGTGCAGTGTGAGTGTAGAGTGAGCGCAGAGTGAGTGACTGCAGTGTGAGTGCAGAGAGTGAGTGCAGAGTGAGTGTGAGTGCAGAGTGAGTGCAGAGTGTACATAGTATATGAATGTGTGATTGGTAAACAGATTTGTATGGGGTTTGTATGTTTTTGAGGGCGGCAAAAATAAGATAGATTTGACCTGTCATCACTAATGAAATGTGTCTGTGTCATTATTCCATATGTATGGGGGGCTGGGGCCCAGACCCATTACAGTCAAGATGCTGAAATATTAAAAGCGTACGTGTAAGTGACAGTATTCTAAGCAAACCAAAAACAAAACCTCGCCTTAACAGTAGGTACCAGAAACTGGAGAAACTGACGATGCCCTGTGCTCCACATTGAAAAGAATATAGCAATTTATGGTGAGAATGTTCGTAAAATTATAGAGTGTAACTCTTTAAACATAGATATGTTGTCAGAGTCACTCAATATGTCTGGAGGAGCGAAGAATCGGCCGGGGTGCTGTCAGGAGTATTTATTCAATAATAAAGCAAAAGGGAATGGCAGCTGTGGGATTCGAACCCACGCCTCCAGAGAGACTGGAGACTGAAGCCTAAATCCAGCTAATTAGACCGCTCGGACACGCTACCACACTTCAGAGAAAAGTAATGTTTACTTCAGGACACAGATAGGATGCTGAGGTTTGATAAACAAAGCAAAATGATTAAACCACTGTAAGCATCAGATACACAAGTTGAAGGAGAGCAATAGAAATGCCTCACTGGAGAGGAAAAGGGTGGGTGCCTAGTGTGCAATGGTTACTGAACATTATATCTGTGTTACTCACAAACTGCACAACCCTTCTTCCAGCCAATCGAGTCTCCAAAAATTTACGTAACGTACACAACTCTTTGATAGAGGTTTTTTCAAAGCAGTTTAGAAGCATCTGCTCTAAAATGTTCCTGACTTGATAATATCCAAGCAATAGGGCATACTGCTGGGATAATTTATTACGTCACAACTTCATAAAGAGTAGTTCATTAAAAAGTTAAGCACCAAGTTCCACAACGGAGAAGCTCATATATTGTGTGCTTCTCCCCCGCCACCCTCCATGAGACAGCCGCCTGAGTCTCCCTGCCCCCATCAGGGCAGAAGAGAAGCACATTGGCACCATGGGGCGGTCATACTACCTCCACCTGGGCTCTCCATGTCACTTCTCTCCGCCCCCCCCCCCCCCCGCCGACCCTCTTAATTTCCTCTGCCTTCCACGCCAGCCTTCCCCGTTTCCTGTTGCTCTCCCCATGTCCACCCCTGTATTAAATTGCATTTGTACTACTTTGTTTCTTTTTCTTTACAGATCCAACTTGGATCAGTAAATTAAAAAAAAAACATTTGCATCATTTGGTAGGCGCAGTCAAGAGAAGTGCGAGCGAATGCGCTGGTAAGAAAGGAAAATCACCAAATGGCCATTCAGTGCAATGCTTGATTGGGCTGCTAACAGGGTCGGAGCCCCAATCGACTGTGTGCGAAGTCGGTCAGGTAGGAGATCCCTGGGGAATGAAAGACGGGAGGTCTGCCAGTTACTTGCAAGAATCGGGAAAGGAGAACGAGGGAAACAACATTAAGTCTAAGGTTAAAAACAAGGGTTTCAGAATACTGTGGTGAAGTCAATTCGAGGGAAGGAGTGAATCCGAAGACAGGACAGCCCCTAGGATCAGCGCCGGGCCACCACATTCGTGTCTGGTGCAAACCGGTGTCTCAGGAGGAGTCTGAAGAATGGGAGGGCGGGGGCTGCCCGCGAATGCGCGGCATTTCTAACTTTTGTTCTGAAGAGCCCCAGTTACAAATGCCGCGCATGCGCGGGCAGCCCCCGCCCTCCCAGGTCCGGCAGCTGAAGTCCCGGGTCCCAGGAGGGGGCCCGGGTGAAGAACATCGGGAAGCCCGGTGAGGTAAGGGGGGGTTGGGGAGGGGGGTGTAGCTGTGTGTGTGCGCGTGTGTAGCTGTGCGTGTGTATGTATATGTGTGACTGTGTGTCTGTTAGCTGTGCGTGTGTATATGTGGGTCTGTGTGCGTGCGCCCTGATGCATTGTGCCTGCGTGGGTTTATGTGTGTGTGTGCGCATGCGTGAGTGTGGCTATGTGTGCGCGCGAGTGAGAGCGGCGAGAGGCTGGCAGGCTGCGAATCTGACACAGGAGATGTGCACGGCGCCGGCCTGGGCGTGCGCGCCCACGAAGTGAAATCGCCGCGTGCACATCCCCTGTCTCAGATTCCCAGGAGACGGGCAACATTAGTTGTCGAGCTGGACGCAATGCTTCGCATTGCTTTCTCCAGCTCGACCTAAAAATGAGACTGCATTATGCGCCACAGAAAGAGTTAGATGAGCAATGCTGTTAACACAAGCACCACTTTAAATATTGGGTGTTCCCGCCCAGCCCAAAATAAATGAAGTTATTTCTGTCCTATATTACACATACCTGCGTGGAATCAGAGCTCCCGTGACCAGACCTCCGTTTGGACCTCAAGTGAGCACATGGTTGGCAGTTCATACCGGCGTCTCCTTGGGGTCTCAGTCACACCCTGTTAGAATAAATTAACTGCCCCGAACTCCCCGGGGCTCGAGCCTAGGAGCTTGGGAGTGATGGAGCGAGATTCAGAAATGTTTTTCATTTCGACTCGTGAAGTCACACTTCCATAATAAAATAATAAAATTAACAGTTGTATTGTATATGTATTAATTTAATCTAGTTTAAGTTGCATCTACACCTGACAAACGCGGGATACTAACATCTGTGCTCATAAATGTGCATTATGTTGCATTTCCTTGTTTGTGAAAGTAATAAATTAATCGTGTTTATTTGTCATGTCAAAAATTAACTGCAGCTGTTTAGAATAAATGGCATGTGCTTATTTTGCTTCCCTGTCTATGTGGTGTCACTCTATTCTCTATAGGTGCATTAGAGAACATTGCTGAATAATGAGAAGAATGGTAGATATAAAATGCTGCTTTATTTGTTTGCTTCTGCTAGTTAATTCAAACTAATGGGTTGGTTATTAGCAATAAAGGGTGGCAACAGAACAAATTATTTTTCTCGCATTAATTATTTTCTTGTGTTTGTTTATACATTAGTTAATAAAGAGGCTTTGGGCCTAGTGAAAATTTTCCGTGCTTGCAAAAATCTGCTTGGAGCCAGAATAAGTCTGTGATGACTTCAGTTCTTTCCGTCTGAAAAGTTTGTTTTGATGAAATGACATTCTCTGAGCCGAGCAAGGCCAAGGCCAGGAACCGGCGAAAGGATTATAATTTTGATGCATCCGAGGAAGCTGAAAACATTAAATTGTTGCCAATGTATCGAACTGGAGGAAACTGCGTTTTTCGAAAGCCGGAGACAATGGTCTCTAAGAATGATGACGGAACTGTAATTTTGAAATCTGGTGACATGTCGCTTGTCACTTTTGAGCCAATGGGACTCCATTTCAGCAGAGAAAAATATACAATTTTAGATTAGCTTAGCGTAGAAAGGTATAAAAACTCTTGCCCCGTGGAAGAGTTATGTTTTATCCTTGCAGACCTTTTTGATGAGGGCGTTATGCTGTTGGACTTCTCTTGGAGCACGTAAGAGCCCTCAAAGACTTTACTTTTAATTTTTCCTTATAGCTAGTTTTAGTTAGGGACTTAGGTTTTGAAAAATGCCAAACTGATAATTCTCATTTGCAATAATAATTTTGATTCATAATAAAATTGTCATAACTATTTGCAATGATTCAAATAAAAATGCTTTAATAAAATCTCTAATACATTTTCCAAATGAGTAGCTAATAAAAATCTTACTTTGGAAATCAAGCTGGTCTTGTTATTTTCATATGTATAGGTTATTCATAGTTAGATCTTATCGCCAACAGTGGCTTAATTAGCTTGTAGGTATGTATAGTATGATGATCTCATTTACCATGGTTGTATATAAATGTATATAATTTGTGAATAGGTTAATTAGGTCACATGATCCAGTCGGTTATAATATGTCATGTTAGATATATGGGCCTTATGAGAGTTTATTGATTGATGGTGTATATAGTGGAGTAGGGTAGCGTTGCTTATGACATATTTCCTAATGCCCGCTGGATCAATTTTTCTGGTAGCAGATTTGGATGGTTACTATGGTAACCGAGATGTTACATGGTAGTTGCATAGGATCGATGATTAACATATGTTGAGTTTGTTCAATTGTGTTATGTGTAGTCGAAAGGGTTTTTCCGACGTGGAAGATCCTAGTTGTACCGGTACAGAGTAGTGTGGCCAGCGTGTAAAGTCACAAGTCACACAGTGCATTTGATCTGTTTGTTGTGATATCGTCGTGTATCACAAGTGTTGTCGTCGTGCAGCACGTGTTAGGGATATAGGTGTGTAAGATAGAATGTATGATTAGTGAGGATTTTCTAAGAAATCGAAACTTAGAGTATAAGGACATTGTGTCCATTGTAAACCTCTCTGTGGAGAAAGTAATAGAATTAATTCCACTTGAATGAAGGGTAGGATAACATCGCTTATTTTACTGACGATTCATGTTATCAGTGGAGGGTTAGAGTCCCGCCAAGATTTCATGTGTGTGTGGTTAGGGATACTTTCCGTTTGAAAGTGCGTAAAAGATCTTGTAATTCCGTTCGAGTCAAACTTTGAATTGCTACTTTATGTGCATTCAGAGGGAAGCGAGTTCGTTATTACGTGCGTGAAGGGTAGAGTAAAGGTTTACTTTATCAGCAAATGCATATTCTGTGAGAATAGCGTCGTCTATTCCACGCAAAGAATCTCTCGTGTCTATGAAATACTGTCATCTTATTTAGAGAAACAGACAAATGGTTTGTTCTTTTTGTTGTCAATTAATCGAATTTCATTAAGAAAGGTGTCTTTAAAATGGCGCTGTGAAAAGTTTTTGTGAAGGAGGGGTGAGCGCTGAGAGTGAGAAGCGAGAAACCGCAGCGGTTGTGTACGTCATAGGGTCCGCGTAGGGATTGGGTACGGTACGTCACAGGCTGTGCTCTGATTGGCCCACGTGATTTTGTCGAGCTGAATGCTGATTGGCTTTGGTGGAAAGCTCTGTTTTTACTGGTCGAGCAAGGTGGTGACGTAGCTCGAACCTGATTGGCTCGTTGATGTGTTTCGCGCACGGATTGGTTGGTGTTACGGAACAACCAGGAAAACATTTACGATCATTTCTGATTAAGCGGATTTGATTTAAAAATGACTTATTACTTTATACATGTTGAGAAAAAGACTTCGATACTTCAAAAATTTAAGAATTTATTTTCACCTGACAAGAAAATTGAAACGTGAGGTGGTAAATTACTTCATAAGTGCAAGACACCTGCAGCGTATATGGAAGGTGAATATGGTTACCATACTGTTCTGTGGTTTGATGTTTGGAAAAATTACACAAAAGACGACGGCGTATTGGCTTGGCCGGATGATGGTTCATTTAATGTTAAGGTTTTGAGAAATCTGAGAGAGAAAATGTCAGCTCTAGTTCCACGGCCTAGACCGATGCAATTTGAAGCTTTAGTTGAATGGGAGGATGAGATGTTTCAACTTCAGAGAGAAGCGAATGGGATTAAGAGACCTCCAAAAACACCGAGTTTCAGACGAGAAACGCATGTAGATAGAATGCGTATGTGGAGACAGGGAGATATGTGTGATGGTCTCTATTTAATTAGGGAAATGGTTCTGGGGTCTCCAGGTGAAAAAAGAACTGAAAAGAAAAATAATATAGTCATGGATAATGAAACAGAAGATCCAGTTTTAGAAGAAATTTATACAACAAATAATAAAAATACCCCTTTGAGACAGCCTCGTTCTTGGTCCACTCCAACGGTTTCTGCTGGAACCACTCCTAGTGCACCCCCAGTAAATGACTCTCCAAAATTGTACCCAAATAATTGTGAATCTTTTGGAACTTCAAAACAGTTTGAGACAAGAACTAATTCTAGTGCCTATGATGAAAGCAGAAGTTTTCCAGTAGAAAGGGAAGCCCCTAGAAATGTGATGAGAACTGGCAGGATTGAGGAAGTTACAGACTCTTCAGAATACCTGCGATCAAAAGAAAAATTAATTCAGCAAATAACCAAGGGTATGGAAGCAGTGACAGTTCCAGTAACAATTGGTCCTGTGATGTATTCCTATAGGTTCTGTATCGATCCCCCTATTCCTGACCCTGGTCTGGTTAATAATTAACTAGCAGCCATCCCACGGTGCAAAAACCGTTATCTGATTAAGCCACACCACGGCACAGGAACGCGTTATCTGATTAGGTCATAACGCTTGCCATCTAATTAGGCAAGCACTATTCCTCCAGCCCCTGATAAGGCATACGGAGTTCTCAAAACAAATCAAACCTATGACAACCTGGGAAAATCCCTACAGTCATTGTTTTGATTTCACCGAGAACTTCAGTAAAGAATGTGCTAACGACCAGTTCGTATGACATCCTTATTGACGTATATATGTCCATCCTTACGTCAATCTCGGCACCTTACAGGTATAAATATTACCGACATTGCCTTAGGCAAACACGCGCGGTGGTGACGAGATCGGAGCAGCGAGACTTGCCGAAGAGCCCAGCACAGAGCGAAGCCCACTGGCGCTGCCCCGCCTTCCTGACGCGCTGAGAAGGAAACGCTGCCTTTCTCCTGCCGAGAAATCCAGCTCCGGCGCTTCCAAGCAGCCCTTGCAGGCAGCTGGAATATCAAGACCAAAGACGAGAGATACCAGCCCTCAACCATTCTAGATCTCAGGTACAGAACTGAATAACCCCTTGCAGAGAATTCTTGAGTCAGTCACTTGGCAAAACAAACTTAACTTAAACTGCTACTTATCTACTCCCGCCCACGTATTAGGCTTAGGTCAGGTGCACCGGGGTAGGCGTAGTTAGAAGCACCAGTTGAGTACGATTAGTCAAATGTATATATGTATGTATCTATTTTATCCATTTTAAATATCTTATGGCTTAGAAACCATATCAATGCTTTTACAGTATTATTTTATAATTCTGCTTTTACTGTATGCACTTTACTTAACCATAAGTATTACAATAATATCGATTCATTTCTCTTGTACGAGAAAAGAGACTGATCAATAAATAACATCTTTTATTGAACACGCCCGTCTCTTCCTTTTCTCTACAATCTGGTGAAACTAAGAATGCACTGAACTGACTGAGTAAAATAAGTTGTCTTTTGTTTTCACACGACTCTAGAGATACACTCTTGATTAGGGGAGAGCAAAGTTGTCATGTTCTATGGTTGTCAGAAACTAAATCCCTTCTTGTCTATCCAGGGAGGTTAAACTCCTCCTTGCATATTCGAGAAAGTTTCTAGTGAACTCTGAGCTAGCTGGCAAACCCAAAACTTTAAGTCTAATATCGTCAGTAGAAGACCTAGTTAACCTCGGCCCTAGGTCTATACTATTGAAGGTATTATTCCAATGCGCAGAGCCTATTGGGATAATAGGAACTACACTACATGGCGCCCAACCGTTTGGATAGGCGATAAAACTAACGCAAGACATTAGAGTAACTCAGTCGTGCTTTTTCACTCAGAAACCCCTTTTTTTCCCATAATACTCCAAAGACGTCTGGAGTGGGTGAAAGGTCATATCCGCCAAACCTCGCAGGAGGAGACTCCTATGTATGGTTCTTGGTTTAGTCAACGTTGAAGGATACACTGTTCCAAAATATTGTGCATCTAATCTTTGTTTCCATAAGAAACCTGATCTGCAAACAAACGGAATAACCTTCCTGTCGGTAAAATGGTAGACAGTGAAGAAGAAAGAGAGACAGCTAGAATAACAGCTGAACTCATAGCAGCTGATACTACTCTGCAGGAAAATGACCCGGATATAATACTCATCCCGGTCAACATAAGAAAATCTATAACTTTAAAACTTATAGAAAATGGACTGACACCGAGAGGTGGCACAGTCATATTCGTAATTGAGGCACGCGAATATCGGCAGACAGAGGTATTCTATTCATGGATAAACTTTCCAGCAGCAAACGCTGTAACAAAGGACTTCCACTATTACAAAACAGTGGAACCTCCTAATGAGTACACTCCTTTCGAGGAGGTGGAAGTACCACTTAAATTCCAAGAGCACCTGCTCTTGTTTAATGGCGCCCTAAAACATAATAATCACATCACCAGGCTCGGTCCACTAGGTAGACCAGGAGCAACGTGGCCGGTCCTAGCCGGATACACACCACATCCAGACATTGAAGAAATGCCTGCAGCAGAGCTTTTAATACAGCTAAAACAATTAATAAAAATACATAGACAATTAGTCCAATATGTAATGCGGACTTCTACTGTCCAACCAGTAACCAAAATTCCACAGCTGACCCCTCATCAGGAGAACACAAATAAAATGACACCACAGAACATACAGTCCTGCCTAGGTAAAGTACCAGCTAAACGGGAACAAATTCCATTCTGGTTAGCATAAAAAATCACTCAAATAGAGGCGGTATTTCCAGAAACCACTCCTCTTGAGAAACACAGGATTCTGACTATCTGTCTTTCAATGGGAATCGCACCACACGTGGAGGACTGTGACACTTGGGGTACAGTCTTTGCTTCCATTTACACAAAAACACATGGTGTACCATCCATGTCAGTAATACCAGATGTGCTAAAACAAATTCAAGATGAATACGGTCAAGAACCCGCTTTAACTCTTGGTATGAAATTACTGAAAGACTTCAAGCAGGTCTCGGCAATATTACTAGCCAACATAAAGGGAGAAGCAGCGAATGTGGCGATCCGCCAGAGGTTAAAAGAGACAAATATAGCAGACCAACCAGCTGAAATTGCCAGAATTATAGAAAAATCCTATGAAGAACTAGGTAGAGATAGTTTGGGTGGAATACCGGTAAAACCCCAACTAATTGAAAGTCCAGAAAAAATATTTATTAAAAATACTCTATTCACTCAAAAAATGAACTGGGATGGAAACAAACAATCCAATCCTAAAGAAAAAAGATTCCAGTCCAGAGGAAGGTCTCCTCGGCGGAGAGAAAGATCTCCTGACCAAGGACGCAAGTCTCCCCAAAGGGAGCCCTCTGTGAAAAAATACAACCTTAGAAATAGGGATAATATAAAGAAACCTGATAGATATCAAGATAATGATACACGTCCCTCTCAATCTTTTCAGACTTCCTCGCAGAAATCGGAAAGAAGAGGACGATCAGAACACAGGGAAGAGCACGTCAAGTCCAAAGACAAGGAACCTGCTCATCCAAATAAAAAGTTACAATTTCCCAAAAAGAAGGTAGCCAGTATTAAAGTAATCAAAGATGCCGAGAATACTGAGGACACAGCTGAAAAACGGAGAATGGGCTCAGACAATGCTAGACAGCGCAGCAGAAGTGAGCATAGCTCGCAAAGTCCTTATGAATCATCTGGAGACAGTGGACACGAATGAATACATTCAGGTGGAAACTGCCGATACCAGAGTTAGCAAACCTCACAAAATATATGAAATAACATTAGGTATAGAGGGGGATAAGACTAGAAAAATAAGGGGTTTATTTTGGGATAATCTCTCCGAGGGCTATGACATCCTTCTAGCTGAACGAGACTGGCCACCCGAGTTTGTCAGGGAGTGCCCTCATGGCGAAGAAATAATTATGCCTGCCTTCTCAAATCATATTCCAATTCATAAAAAATATACACTTGCAAGAAAGTGGGCAGTAGCTCTAGCTCCTGCTTTATATAAAAATCATGTAGGATGGGATAAGGACTCTCCTCCTCATAAAATCCAGTTAAAATCACAACCTACTGCACAGAGACAGTACCCAATTAAGCAAGAAGCTAAAAAACAGGTAAAAGAGATCCTAGATCAACTTGAATACCAGGGGGTGATTGAAACTTGCACCTCACAAATGAACAACCCTTTGTTTCCTGTCGCCAAACCAGACAATTCATATCGTCTTGTTTTGGATTACAGACACCTTAACTCATGTTGCAAAACTTTTGCAGTACAAAACTCGCATAGTGCTGCGCTAATGAATAACATAGTGCACAAAAAATATAAAACAACATTAGACATCTCTAATGGATTCTTTTGTCAGAACATAGCACCAGAGAGCAGATATTTGACTGCGTTCTCAGTAAATGGCTCGCAAAAAAGTTTCTGCCGTTTACCCCAGGGGCACAAGAACAGCCCAGGATTATTCTCAGCGAGAGTAACAGAGTTACTACAAACATATGATGACGAGGCATTATCCTATGTCGACGACATTTACCTAACAGATGATGACTTGGATACTCACTTGAAGAGAGTGAACACCATAATACTTGGGTTCGCAGCAGAGGGTTACAAATTCAACTTTAAAAAATCTAGAATAGCCCATCTAACAGTCCTGTTTTTAGGATATGAATTTTCAAGTGAAGGCAAAAGCCTGGCTGACAATTTCCTAGAGAAATGTGCTGTAATCCAAGCACCTAAAACATTAAAAAACTTGCAATCAATTCTAGGCTTCCTAAATTTCGGAAGAACTTACATTATAAATTACGCAGAAAGGGTCAAACCCCTTTATGATCTAATAAAACCAGATTTTAAAAGAATCAATTGGACTCAAAAACACACAGAAATTTTGAGATCTTTACAAACAGACATGTTAATTAAAACAAAATTAGAAACACGTGATAACACACGCAATCTTGTGATTCGAGTCATCCCAGGAAGATGCGGATTCACATACCTGACCTCTAATGAGGGAGAAAAGGTACCAATTGCATACAAATAAAGCTTGTACACAGAAGCTGAAAAGAAGTTCAGTATTAAAGAAAACATTGTTCATGCAGTTCAAACGGCTATAGCAAGAGAAAAAGACAAAGCTGACGGTAGACGTATCACAGTCAGAACAGCAGAATCAGCCTTTGAGGCATTAACAACCCCATGTAATTTACCAACAACAGCGTTGAATCCAGAATGGATACAATGGGTGAATTCTATTACAACGGACAAAGTAAAATACTACTTTGATCCAGAATTAAAGGAATTAAAATATCTAGAATATGAAATGACATACCCTCTGCCAATCGACATTCTGCCCTTACGACAGTACGCCTGTGTAATCTATACAGACGGCCATGCTCAACCACCAGGGTGGGGAGAACAAGCGTACAACCCCACATGTGAAATCATAAAAAAAGTGTGGCACGGAGGGAAACTGAGACCTCTGCTAATAAAAACACACTCAGTAGAAACTAATTCAGAAGAACAAACTGAAATAATAGCATTGAAAATGGCGCTAGATAATGCAGATCGCGAATTCCCGACACTTATAGTGTCCGATTCATATTACTGCGTCAAATCATATAACAACGATTTGCAGAAATGGATTCAAAACGGTTACAAAGATGACACAGGTGCAACAATAAAGCAAAAAGTGCTTTGGAAACAAATAGTTCTTTTGCAGAAAGAACTACCAAAGACTCACGTGATACACTCACTGAGTCATCAGCGTGATGGTGTTCACGTTGCAGGGAATTCATTGGCTGAGACAGCCACAACGGTAGCAACTGAATCGGCTTCCGTAATTAGAAAAAAGCGTGCAGTAAAATACATTGACGGTGAAACAGTGCTGGCGGTGAAAACGTCATCAAAAGGCGACTGCTCAGCGCTACCGATCAACTATCCACTCAATTATACATACATAATCGATGCAAACTCCGTCCCTTTTGCTCGAATCCCTGGAGTGGGAGATAGAGTAATTCCAAACACGGACAGGAGAGGCTTGTTAATAGCAGACGCACATATGGGTGAGGGTCTCAGACACCTCAAAAAAAAAGATTCCATGGAAGAATTACAATCAGTGTACTGGTGGCCAGGCATGAGCCTGCATCATCACATCTTTGTAAAGAACTGCCCAGACTGCAATAGAGATCGCAGTGGCGAGAGAAACGGTATATTACCATGGCGTTTCACTCCAGAATGGATCAACAATAAAAAATAATGCGTCCAATTAACATATAAAGACTAGTTTCCACTTGTAATGTAGACCCCAGCACTCGGCTGACGTCTGGACTGTTATAAAAAGATTTGCGAGTCTATAATGGCATATACGTTAGAAGCATGCTATGTTTGGCTAATGTTTTTTCCTCATGCCCTAAAGCGTGTGGAAAAACATGGCCAAATGATCATAGCATAGCGGGACTCTTCTCACTTCCTACCTGAGGGAACGGGATGGTGTAAAGAAAAAACCAAAGACATAAAGCAATCTATAACAGCGAAGGTATTAGGTTCGGGAGCTGGGTGGGTCAAACATCTAATAAGTATCCAAAGTAGTCTAAACAACCTGCCAAGAAATTCTCTGAGGGGATTCAGTCCGTACGAATTATTGTTTGGGACTAGAATGATGATCTTAGATCTTGACAGTCAGACTTCAGTGGTTAAAGAAAAAAGCTTTGATATCAAAGATCGTTTGGCTATTTTGCAGGACTTAAACGAAACAAGGAAAGACCTGAGCAACACAAAGTTGAAACAACAGCCAACAACCACTGAAGAAAAACCACCTGTCCCAGCAAGACCTGTTTGGATTCGAAAAGTCGGGGATCTAGTCAGAGAAAAGATCGCGGTAAAGAAGGAATTTGGGCCTTCTTACAGAAAAGCAGTTCCTGTCTTGTCTATCAACGGGACAAGATCAGTAGTACTACCGCCTCTTGCTGGTAAAAAGGAGAACAGAGTTGTATCCATCGACCTGGTAAAACCACAATCATGTGGCCGATAACAAACAGTAGGCCAAGTGGACTCCCGATAAGTAGTAGAACACCAAGGTTTGCTACAAATACAGAGGTTCAAACTAAGAGGCTAATCACATTCGAAATGCCTACAGAACATCAACAAGGACTATGCAACAAAGCAATTGAACTTAAACCTCTAAAAACCCAAATAAAAACATTTAGTCGAGACACACCAACCTACAATGAAGTACCATATGACTATGCTGATGAAACAAAGGAAACTTCTAGAACAAAAACTAATCCAGAAGCAATTGGAACAATAGACAGAACAGCATCCGGCTACTTCATCAACTTCAATGATTCATCTGAAGATCTGAGTGAATCAAAGAAACAGACATCAACAAAAACTTTTAAAGATAAGGCTAAGGAACTTTTTCAACATCTGAAAGAAACCTATCTAATTTCTCCATGGATTGAATTTTTGTGGCCTTAGGTGCATTTATCCTCATACTTTGGCTCATCATGGTACTATGTTTGGGACATTTCATTGAGGGAAAATATGCTAAAATGGAAACAGCAAGCCAGAAAATCAACTTGGTCCTCAAACCACACACATCTTCACACGTCGAGAAAAGAGAACTTTCTTCAGTCAAGTTCACAGTCAATCCTATACCCGGTGGGGTAGCATGGGACAATACTGATTATGAAATCTATGGTCCAGTTGAAATCCTGAAGTATCCACATCAAATTAAGATCTCATTGAGTGACTTTGTAAAACCAAGCTCATTTGCTGATGATTGGGACTTTGAAAGTATTAATGATATGATGTCTGATCTAGTGATGTCTGCTAAATTTACAAAACATGATTATTTGCAGGGTTCGTCTAATTATGATAAGATGTTCTGCTATAATCACTTTGGTAACCATTATCTGCATAAATCTGCACAACCTAGAAATGTTTTAAATTATAATCAATGGGAACACTGTGCAACCCCTCCAAAAGGTAGCTCAAGAACTTTTTATGACAAATATTCATATTTTTCAGGGTTCAACACAAGCAATGCAGAAACATTTTATTTCAAATTGTCAAACAGGACAGGTACGAAGGCCATGCTTACAAACACTAAATTGATATATTCAGACTCATTTTTTGAGCAAATGAATACATTTGGTTTTGATTACTGGGACAAAAATGTTGAAGTAAAAAGTGTTTGGGGTACAAAAGAATGGCAAGTACAAGGTATGGAATCATTGTTTAGAACCTGCATGATCCCAGAACAAATTATATTTTTAAATGACACTATTCAACAAACTACCTGTCTTGGGCTAGCCAAAATCAAAGATTTAAACAAACCGTCTATTCCAAAGCCAACAATGAACAGTAATAGCTCTATAGATGAGGAGATAGACGTAAACCATGTATTAAGCTAAAACAGAACACATCCTGATTGGAAACAATGGTTGATCTGGCCCACAGATACTAATAACTGTTAAGACAGATTCCTGAACAAAATACAGGGGTTCACATTGACCAGGCCAGACCCTAGATATTCCCAAAGACAACACCCAGGGATAATTACCACGTACAGTGTGGGCAAGCTCTGCCTTCAATGGCTACAAACATCCACACTGGCAGAAATTAAGCAACACCTAACTTTACTTACTGATGGTGCTGACTTGCGTGATTTCATTATGGGACCGCGCAAACAGCGTCAAAAACGCTTCATAGCAGCCTCTGTATATGCAGCTTATAACGAAGCCTGGAAAATAACTCAAATTGAGACAGCAGAGAGAATACGGGAAATTGACCGTATTAATTTGGAAAAATCACTTTCTGTAGTGGACAATGGGTTAATGACTCTGTCCTCCAGAATATACTCTTTGGACAGCATTGTGTCTTCAGCAATCGACATAATATCGCAAGACTTACTGTTGTTACAACACGGTCAGTCCCAATTGCGTTCTATTGTACAGCTTGGCTGGACGTTACAAAATCTGCGTTCAGGCTATGTGCCTTGGCGTTTAATCAACACAACGTCACTATTCAATATCTTTAACCTTACTGATAAACAAATCAGTATGGCACAGAAGGGTGCTGAATATACAATCCTGAGCATTGAGAAACTCGAGAGATTACCATTGACAATGTCAGAACGACCTGTCATTGAATGGATAATACATGGGATAATTAATATTCCAATATCTACTTTCAGGTTTCAATACTGCCAAAAATATATACAGGCTGGCATGTACGAAAAATTGGGAAAAGGGTACATTAAGTCAACATGGAACCTGCCCTATTCACATGCATGTGTCAGTAATAAAGGCCAGAAAGTGTTTCTTAGTGGCAATAATTGTGCGATGTCACTAAGCGGTACACTTCTGTGTAATGGTATTAGTTTACATGGAGCCTGTGAAGGGTCTTCAAATAACCTTTCATGTCACCAGCTAGGCACACCTGCAACACAAATAGAACCATTCTTTAGGAGACTATCGAACGGGAGTTACATTATGATTGTAGACCGCAGATGTTGTAGTTTGCTGCCCGGAATACCTTATCTCATAACTACGACTGCGAAGGTCTTGTGCTGTGAACGGGTATTGTTCCCCAGCGCTTCACCAGACAGGGAGGCATGGTTATGGCCCAAATTGAAAATTACTTCTATTCGAATTGATACTTTAAGCAGAATGAAGACAGTGCTTCTTCAGACGCCGACCAGGCAACGTCATCAAAAGAAACGTATGATCTCCAAGTTGCAAGGACAACGGCAGAGATTCATTCATTGTTATCAACTAATTCCCCCATACATTTCGCAGAAATCCTGAACGAAATCTTAAATATTTCTGATACCAGTGGAGTCTCAAATGTATTTAAGACAGTGTTTTCGGGGGCTTTAACACCATTCAAAGCCATTCTGGGTATTTTTCCAGACTTCGTCCATTCCATCTTTGGCGGACTTCCTCTCCTTTTGGGACTAGTGGCAGGAATCCTATTTTTGATCCTGTTATTTCGCTATGGCAAACCGTGTCACAGACAAAACACCTGCGACAAGGGAAGAAACAATCCTAGCCATTGGATACCGGGACCGGATATCTAAAATCCTTGGACTATCCCGGCTTAGAGACCTAAACTTGACTTGGTTTCTTTCATTTAGACCGATGTGGCAACGATGTGTTTTACCTGTATTAAGGTGCTTGCTATGCGGAGAAGAATGCGTGTTGGACACCTGTCTGACACTACAATCGGATGTGCCAATGGACGCAGAAACCTTGTTGGGTCCGGTAACGGCTCATGCATTGTGCTGTCCCCAGCGGCTACCAATCCTGATGACGGCATTCGTGGAGACTTCACCACTACGATTGAGGGGTAGTGAAGTTCAAGATGAAAGCAGCATCGATCAGGTACGACCTTCTGTCAGATATGCTGATCAAAACATCAATGAAGGCAATCATGCTCATGAATGCATGGTAACCACCTTTTCCGAGTTAGTGGAACTTTCACAGGAAGCTGTTGACAGTTTTTTCGATAGTCTAAATGATATGATGTTCTCACCAGAGCAGAAATAATGACTTTTGAGCAAGCTAGCACACGGCGTTCCCAACACCCTGAATTTGGCCTTCAACTTTGATAATAAAGTATCATGAACAATTTTTTCTCCAGTTTACGGACAGCGAAACATAATTTTTTCAGCGGCCCCAAAATATTTTGCAATTTTTCGGGACACTTATCTTCTGCTTAAAGTAAAAACTATTCTTAGAGAACTAAAATTCTATTTTAGGTACTTTAGAGACATTAGCTGCCCTCTGGCATGTTCATAAATATTTTATTTTTGTGATGAAATGGACTCGCACCTTTTCTTCTGTATTAAGAGCCATTTCATGTGTTATTTTCATATCTTATTAATAATGATGTATGAATATGCGTAATTGGTTTAGCATTACTATATTGCTTGATTGCATATGGTGCATATAATTATCTTTTCGTATATTTCATGGTTTCAAAATGCATATGAATGTATTTTGGGGTGGTACGGTATACACGTGCTCTACTAGTATATTTACTATGCCTAGATTTGTAATTATGGACATAGTCTGCGTGGAGTGGGTGTGATGTATTCCTATAGGTTCTGTATCGATCCCCCTATTCCTGACCCTGGTCTGGTTAATAATTAACTAGCAGCCATCCCACGGTGCAAAAACCGTTATCTGATTAAGCCACACCACGGCACAGGAACGCGTTATCTGATTAGGTCATAACGCTTGCCATCTAATTAGGCAAGCACTATTCCTCCAGCCCCTGATAAGGCATACGGAGTTCTCAAAACAAATCAAACCTATGACAACCTGGGAAAATCCCTACAGCCATTGTTTTGATTTCACCGAGAACTTCAGTAAAGAATGTGCTAACGACCAGTTCGTATGACATCCTTATTGACGTATATATGTCCATCCTTACGTCAATCTCGGCACCTTACAGGTATAAATATTACCGACATTGCCTTAAGCAAACACACGCGGTGGTGACGAGATCGGAGCAGCGAGACTTGCCGAAGAGCCCAGCACAGAGCGAAGCCCACTGGCGCTGCCCCGCCTTCCTGATGCGCTGAGAAGGAAACGCTGCCTTTCTCCTGCCGAGAAATCCAGCTCCGGCGCTTCCAAGCAGCCCTTGCAGGCAGCTGGAATATCAAGACCAAAGACGAGAGATACCATCCCTCAACCATTCTAGATCTCAGGTACAGAACTGAATAACCCCTTGCAGAGAATTCTTGAGTCAGTCACTTGGCAAAACAAACTTAACTTAAACTGCTACTTATCTACTCCCGCCCACGTATTAGGCTTAGGTCAGGTACACCGGGGTAGGCGTAGTTAGAAGCACCAGTTGAGTACGATTAGTCAAATGTATATATGTATGTATCTATTTTATCCATTTTAAATATCTTATGGCTTAGAAACCATATCAATGCTTTTACAGTATTATTTTATAATTCTGCTTTTACTGTATGCACTTTACTTAACCATAAGTATTACAATAATATCGATTCATTTCTCTTGTACGAGAAAAGAGACTGATCAATAAATAACATCTTTTATTGAACACGCCCGTCTCTTCCTTTTCTCTACAATCTGGTGAAACTAAGAATGCACTGAACTGACTGAGTAAAATAAGTTGTCTTTTGTTTTCACACGACTCTAGAGATACACTCTTGATTAGGGGAGAGCAAAGTTGTCATGTTCTATGGTTGTCAGAAACTAAATCCCTTCTTGTCTATCGAGGGAGGTTAAACTCCTCCTTGCCTATTCGAGAAAGTTTCTAGTGAACTCTGAGCTAGCTGGCAAACCCAAAACTTTAAGTCTAATATCGTCAGTAGAAGACCTAGGTCTATACTATTGAAGGTATTATTCCAATGCGCAGAGCCTATTGGGATAATAGGAACTACACTACAGTCCTGTTCAGCCTGTTTTCGATCAAAAGGAAATTAAACAGCCAGGTTTAACAATTCCATTAAATGCAGAAATTCAAAAGGTAGCTGAAAATTTTTATTCAGATTTATCTGAAATTAATCGCGAAAAATCAAGGATGCCTGACTTGACTTTTAATCAAGGTTCTTTTAACCAGACACCAGTGGGTGCAGAGTCAGATTCTGAGTCACCTGAGAAGAGAGAAACGACTTCAAAACTTGATGTTGCAAAATTAAAAGCAGATTTAGAGGAATTAATAATTGGCACAATTGGTCCTGACAGTTTAAAATTTTTGTCGAGATGATGAACTCCTGTTCATCAGCAAAAGCATGCATTGGAAAATAAAGAATAAATATGATCAGCTGGAAGAACTGGCAGATGAGTTAGAAATTGATTTGAACAAACAGAAAAACTTGGGAAAACATTACAGATTAAATTTTACAGAAAAAGATATTGAAAATTTCAATACAGGAGGAAGAATTTTGCACATAAAAGAATTGATTGTTTACATCAAAAAATTAGGTGACTTGAGTAAATGGAGAGTGAAATGGACTAAAAAGAAGGAAGACGAAAGGTTGGATAGGTTGGATAACCTGTCCAAACAATTTCCAATGAGAGAAATCGCAGGCGGAGTGTATGTACATGTTCCCTGGTCAAGACAGGATATTTTGCTTTTCACTAATGATTTTCCTTGGCTGAGGGAGAAACCTGTGGAATGGTACCGACAGGTAGACAGGTTCATTAAGGTTTCAAAAGTTCTGTGGATTGATCTGGATTGCTTTTTTGACATAGTTGTCCCATCAGATCTAACGACAGAATGCAAAATTGCTATAAGTTGGCCAAAAGCTGAACCAGAGAGAGTTAAGGAGACAGGTGCTCCAGCACCCGAGGTCATGGAATTCTATGAAAAAGTAATTTACTGGTTAAAACAAAAAATTGCCCCAAAAGAAGTGGATTGGGTTAAAATTGACAGGACAAACCAGGAGTCGAAAGAATCAGTTCATTCGTTCTATGAGAGATTATTATTGGTTTTTAAACAATACAGTGGTTATGAAAAATTAGATGAAAAAGATATGAGCCATTTTATTTACAGATTCGTATATGGTCTTAGACCAGAAATCGGAGAAATGATCAGGAATAATATTGTCGGATGGCAATCAAATTCAGTTGATGAGATTTTGAGAAAAGCAAAATACTGCAGTGATGAGTTAGAGGCAAAACAGAAGAAGCTGAAGGAAAAGGCAATGTGGGCACAAGTAAAAGTAGCTGAACAACAAATAGCAAACCTGGAAAATAAAAATGGAAATTTTGTGCCACATGGAAATTTCGTGCAAAACCAGATTCATGGTCAAGGAAAGTTTAAAAGTAATTTTAATAATCAAAATAAGCCAAAGTTTAATCCAGAAATTGAAAAATTAAAACAAACGATGCCTTGCTTTAACTGCGGGGAGATTGGACACTGGAGAAATGAGTGTAAAAACCCACCGAGAAAGTTTAAAAATGCATCATTTAACCCGCAGATGCAGAATGATGTTGATCTGCAGCAACAGTTGCAGCTGCAGCGTCAAATGAATGAACTGAGTCTTCAGCGACAGCTACAACAGCAGTTGACCCAGCAGCAGAGTCAGATTCCGTTGCCCCCTTTTCCAAATTGCGGGGGAAGTCAAAAATTCAACCCAGAAATTGGTTTCAGCGGATGTGATCAGGTAATAAGAAATCAAAGACCAAATTTGCAAAGTGCATCATGACAATTTTTGTTAACAGGAAACAAAGGAAGTGATTCTGAAGATTGTTTCTGACGGTGCCCGAGAGAGGGGGAAGAGTGTGTAATTGGAGCCACTCTTGAGGTTGACCAGTCTGGTCCATTTGTAAATGGAAAAGTGAATGATGTAGAGATCACTTTCCTGGTGGACACTGGTGCGACTCGTTCTACTGTTAGATCAGTGGAAATTGAAAGCCTACCTCTCTCTGGGGATACCATCCAAGTAGTCGGAGTCAGTAATAAACAGATGAAGACTGATCTTACTGATCCTGTGAATGTGGAAATAGGCAATTTTAAAGACAAACACAGATTCGTAGTTTGTAATAGCAGTCCAGTAAATTTACTAGGCAGAGATATATTGTGCAAAATGAATTGCAGGATATATTGTTCACCTGGTGGAATTGAGTTACAAACAAAGGAGGAAGATGGGTTGTACAGACTAACTATGCTGATGATTGAAGCAGAAAAAGAAAAATTGTTTCCTACCTTTGATAAAGAAAATTTACCAGAGGAATTAAAAGAGACAGTTAATTCTGAGATTTGGGATTTGACTGGAAATGAGATGGGTCTAATGAAACATGTCGATCCAGTCAAAATCACAGTGAAGCAGGGAGTAGATTTCCCAAACATTCCTCAATATAAAATGAAGGCAGAAACAATTGAGGGTGTTATTCCTGTAATTGAAAAATTCATCAAACAAGGTGTTTTGAAAGAAATTGAGAGCAGTCCTTGTAACTCACCGATTATGGGGATCAAAAAGCCAAATGGAACGTACAGAATAGTTCAGGATTTGAGGAAAATTAATCAGATTGTCGTTCCTTGTTTCCCAGTTGTTCCAAACCCTGCTGTCATTCTTTACCAGATTCCGCATGATGCAGAATGGTATACTGTCATTGATCTTTGCAATGCGTTCTTTACTGTCCCATTGCATCCAGAAAGCCAGGAAATCTTCGCTTTTCGGTTCCAGAGTAGGACCCTTGCATGGTGCAGAATTCCTCAGGGGTATACAGAAAGTCCTTCTATCTTTAATGAACTGTTAAAGAGATCTTTGGAAGATTTGAGTTTGCCAGGAAGATCTACATTAGTGCAGTATATTGACGATCTGTTGATCGCGGCAAAGACAAGAGATAATTGTGTGACAGACACGATTACAATTTTGAATCATTTGGCAGATGAAGGACACAAAGTGTCTCCTGCGAAGTTGCAGTTTTGTAAACAAGAAGTAAAATATCTTGGTCATAGAATTGCAAAAGGAATAAGGCAGGTAACAATCGAGAGAATAAAAATGATTCAGGGAATGCAACCTCCAAAAACACAAAGACAGGTGAGAATGTTTCTGGGAATGGTTGGTTACTGTCGGCAATGGATTAGTGGATTTTCAGTAATTGCAAAGCCACTACAGAGATTAACAAAATCAGATGTGAAAGATCCAATTGTTCTTACTGATATTGAGTTGGAAGCTTTTGAAAAACTAAAAAGAAGCTTATGTGAAGCTCCAGCCCTGGGTATGCCAGATTATGAGAAGGGTTTTGAACTATACTGCAGTGAAAGAGAAGGATGTGCTTTGTCTGTGTTAATTCAGAGACATGGTAACATGAGAAAGCCTATTGCTTACTTCTCAGCAGTTCTTGATCCGGTTGCGAAGGCATTACCAGGTTGTTTAAAAGCAGTTGCAGCAACAAGTGTTAGCCTGGAACAAAGTGAGGGAATAATAATGGGATTTCCTGTAAAAGTTTATGTTCCTCATTCAGTTGAAATTCTTCTTACAAGAAGTAAAACGCAGCACATGACAAGCAGCAGACTGACCAAATATGAGAAAATCATTTTGGGATCTGATAATGTGTCAATTGCAAGGTGTGTGAATTTAAATCCTTCCACACTGTTACCTGACACTGAGAATATTGATGAAAATGACGTGGAGCATGAATGCTTAGATGTCATGGAATACTGTACCAAGCCAAGGCAGGACATTAAAGATGTACCATTGCCTGAATCAGATCTTGTCCTCTTTGTGGATGGCTCCTGTCTAAGATCAGAAGGAGGTGTTTTAAAAGCAGCATACTCGGTCTGCACAGTTGCAGATGTTGAAGAAGCATCATGTCTAGAAGGAATTCGTTCAGCACAGGTGGCTGAATTAATTGCTTTGATTCGTGCTTGTGAAATAGCGAAAGATTTGAGAGTTACAATAATAACAGATAGTCAGTATGGGTTCGGAGTTGTGCATGATTATGGACAACTTTGGTCCCAGAGAGGCTACATGACATCAGCAGGTTCGCCAATCAAAAATGCAGTATTTATAAAGAGATTTATTGATGGCATACAATTGCCAAAGGAGATTGCTGTAGTGAAATGTGCAGCACATCAAAAAGGTGAAGATTTTATCACCAAAGGTAATAATTATGCAGACGAAATGGCGAAATTCTGCGCAAAGAGAGAATTTGGACTTAACAGGGGAAAAAACAAAGATTTTGGTTCAATTTCAGTAATGCTAACATCTGTTGTTGAGACATGGGAAGAAATTAGGGACTTACAAGATGAAGCTGATGATGAAGAGAAAAACTCATGGTTGAGAGCAGAATGTAGGCCACGAGATGAGGATGGTGTTTGGGCCTACAAAGATGGCAGAGTAGTCTTACCAAATTGCATGATTGCTGACATGGCCAGAATGTATCATGGTCCTGGTCATATTGGAAGAGACTCCATGATCAGGCTTTTCAAAGAGACATGGTTTAACACCAAGTTTAGGACAATTGCAGAGTCTCTTTGTCAGAGGTGTTTGACTTGCCAACAAATGAACCCAAACAGGAAATCAGTTGTGGGAACGGGAGTCATTGGTCGGGAGGGTGGTCCCTTTATCAGATTACAAATGGATTTCATTGAGATGCCAATACACAACTGTTTGAAATATGTTTTGGTGATTGTGTGTTTGTTTTCAAGATGGGTGGAAGCATTTCCAACACGTCATTGTGATTTGATTACAGTGGCAAAGTTGCTTCTTAGAGAGATAATACCAAGGTACGGTTTCCCAGTCACTCTTGAGAGTGATGGAGGGGGACATTTTGATAACAAACTGATGAAATTGATCTGTGAAGCATTACACATTGAGCAGAAAATACATTGTGCATACAGACCAGAGGCATCTGGAGTAGTAGAGCAGATTAATGGAACAATAAAAAATAGAATTGGAAAAATGTGTGTTGATACAGGTGTAAAGTGGACAGATGCTCTTCCACTTGTTCTGATGACTTTGAGAAGTACCCCAGATAAAAAGACAGGTCTGAGTCCTCACGAAATCCTTATGGGGAGAGTGATGAGGCAAGCTTATGTACCTGTAGGGAAACTGTTAAGCATTAATGACAGTGCTATTTTGGAGTATTGCAAACGTCTATCTGACGTAGTGACTTCTGTGTCTAATCAGGTGGGAACTGAAGCACAATCAAAAGAAAAAGTACAGACACATGATCTGAGACCTGGAGATTGGGTCAGAACAAAAGTTCACCAAAGAAGGAACTGTTTGATCCCGAGGTGGCAGAAACCGAGACAGGTGATTCTTGTTACAACAAATGCAGTAAAGTGTAGAGGATTGAAGAGGTGGATACATCCAAGTCACACTATTCCAGTACCTACACCTGAAAACTCTGATGAAGAGAGTGATACGACAGATGATTCAGACTCTGAAGAAGAAATAGAAAGAAATCCAGATATTGAAGATCGACAGAGTGGTCGACATCTGGATAAACCATCTGTGAATGGGGATTTGATTGGAAAAGAATTGAAAATTATCGAAATAGATTCTGGAGATGAAAATAATCTATTAGATAATGAATCAGCAGAAGTGACAGAAAAAGAAGCAGGTGAAGGGAGAGTGATGAAGCAAAGCTTCGCATATTTTGCGGCTTGCCGAAATCAAGAACCTCGTTTATGTATAACAAGGTAATAAATGTACGTCTTACTAACATTCATATTAAGTTTGAGTAAAGTTTATGACGCTTGCCTATGTGTATTTCTAATGAATTTAATCCATGTCCTCTAAAATGGCCGCCGCTTGTATTTTAGTTACTGCGCATGCGTCAGCCACACTCACGTGTCCTGACGCGTCTGCAGAAGTGGAGGGAAAGTTGTGCGCATGCGTAATTCATAGCTGTGCTTATCATGTGGTACAGCTCGTGCCACTGCTCTTGTGTCCGTCTCAATGTAGCTAACATTTAATTGCATAAGTTTATATCTTGATGATGAGTTAAAAGTACCAACCCTGTGATGTGTTTTTCATAATGACATTATTATGTATTAATTTGTTTTCGCTTACTTTTCATGTACCGCGGGAAATGGGGGTCTGAGTGAGAGGAGAGCCATATTGGAGGTCCCTTCTGCGCCTGTGCAACATTCGGCAGCACGAGGGACCTTGGCTGATGGAACATAGCCAGCTGGCAGTGATGGGCGAGATGCTCCTGAGAAAGTCACCTCTGCCCTGCGAGAACAGCGAATGTGGCTCCTTATGTGATACATTGTATTGTTGCGCTACTGTTAGCTCATGGGAACCCCAAATCTGCTAGGCGGTACCCAAATATGTTAATGAAGGCTTCAATTCGCGTATTGTGATTGGTGTGTTACCCAAACCCTACCTTAGGACCAATCGAAATTGAGGGATTCTGACACTTTGCAACATTGGGGGGTGGTACACTGTCCCCAAACTGTATATCTACCCTGGGTTCACCTAGTGAACCGTCCGACTTGTCTGGTTTAGCTGACCTGTCACTGACCCAACGCACTCAATAGGTGACTGAAGATACAGAGCGCTGCGGAGCACTCTGTCCGAATTTGACCATAGACTAAGGTTCTACTGAACCTGAAAGTGCTGGCAAGGCACTTAGCTGGGAGTTCGCTGACCCAATCGGGGTCTTGATCGATAGCTGCAGAGCGGGTGGAGCGCAGGCGTTGCTTCCGAACTGTGGGTTCCGGTCCTAGCCTGAAGAGGGTCCTGTCCTGAGGGTTTGCTGTCCTGTCCTGAGGGTCCTGTCCTGATTCCTTTTCCGAGGGTATCCTGTCCTGTCCTGGGTGTCCATTCTGCACCTGCTGTCCTTTGAGGGGTATCCTTCCTTGAGGGTTTCCTGCCCTTAACTGACCCGTGGCCAGGGTTTGGTTTCCACACCTTTTTCTAGGTAAATATTACTCTGAACCTCTTGAAATTCTTGCACCTTCTGAATTTCTAACTTTTGCTTGAATAAAGTTCAACATTGCATATGTTATATTTCCATGCCTTTCCGCAACTATTGAACAGTCATTTATAATTTTGCAAAGTTATTCCTATGTCTTCTCAATTGTTAGAAATTATATTTTGCATAGCAGTGTGTCATTTTCTGATATGGTCTAGAACTTCGTTGCCTAGATTGTTCAAAGGCCCCTTCACCTTAAGTGAAGCGTGTTATTCATTATAAGCTCTTCTACGGTAACACACACATAGTCTATCCCTGTTTAGATAATACTGACTTGCATAGTATCTTTTCTCGTTACATTTTATTAATACCTTGATGATTACTCTGTCATTATTTCTTTCTGCCTATGTGATTTACGTTATCTTGGTTATTGATTGCCTTATTTTACTGTACCTCATGCAAGAAAACATTGAATTTAGATAAACATTTTAAAACTTCCAGTTGTCCGTGGTCATTTAAACAGTATTTGAAGGTTATTGGTTGGGTTTGTATTTTGCTGCCTTTCCTTTACAGCTAGCTCCCTGATTCATTATGGTCATTAGGCACTCGCATCGGTGGATGGTAAGTCGGGTGCCCTGAAAATTGGTAGCAGGGAACACACACACCCCAACTTGATAGAGCTCGTGAAGTCACCTGATTGATGTATATGGTGATTTGAAAAGTATATGGGCCCTGAAGCCGGAACGGCGAAAACTGTTGGTCGGGTGGCCTCGCGCGCTCTATCAAGAGAACCTGATAAAGAATCAAGAAAAGAAAAAGAAACACCAGAAGAGTCTGAACAAGTTCAGAAGAAAGACCAGAAAAGTATCGAAAGGCAAAAAACGAGCTCTGAAAGCAGGAACAAGATTTCCGAATCTGGGAAGTTAAAGGTGATTGAAGAATTGGACGAAGACGAATTACCGAGTACCAGTGATGGGAGAAGGAGTGCTGTTCCTAACAGAGTAAAGTTGCCGATTAGAGAAGATTCTGGGACAACGATTGAAATTTCTGACAGTGACTCTGGAGAAAGTGATGCAGAATGTCAAAAAGGAGGAGTGAAGAAAAGATCATGGAAAACAGAATCTAATGAGTCTGAACCAAAAAGAAAAATCCTGAGGAAAGGAGAAACCTGGCCATCTGAAAACGGAGGGTTGGGAGTCAGGTTAGTGAAAAGATCAAAGGAGCAGGTGAATGAGATAAGTAGTCAAGGGGATCCTGAAAAGAAAGCTGAAAAAGGAAAGAAAATAGAAGTAATTTCTAGAAAGACAAAGAGAGTTTTGAAACCGAATCAGAAATATAAGTCTCCTGAATGGGCTTATATAATAATACCACCTGTGATTGAAATAAGTAGCAGTAGTCAGGAAGAAGAAGTGGAGGAAATTAGTGACAATGATTGAAGTACTAACTTGTTAGAATTTAGGGTTAAGTTTAGGTTTCTGTTTTTGGCATAAGGCTGAAAAAATTGTGTTAGGTGACACAAGGTTGAAGAAATTGTATTTAGTTGGAGAATAACTTGTGACGCAAGGTCGAAGAAAAATTGTTAGAGGATTTAAAAAAAAAAAAATATGTAAAAGGGGGGTGTGAGGTTTTGAAAATGTTTGAAAATTTTTGTTTTCTCTTTTATAAATAAGTTTTGAAAAAAAAAAAAAAATGCCTTATGTAATGTCGCGTAGTACTTCAAAATGTTCCATTTTTAAGAAATGTTGTAAGATGACTCTGGTGTGTGTGCTCATATTAATTCTGCTCTGGTTAGTTTTAGCTGTCATCTTTCCTTTCGGGATCGATAAGGAGAGGTACAAGGTCAATATGACAAGCAAAGCTTCAGTTAGTCAAAACAAACATAGTGCAACACACAAAGCTAACAAGGTTATTGATCACAGACCAGATATTCATCAGGACAGGTCTGTTGGTGATTTTTCTAGCAATACTTTTTCAAGGCTTTTGGGAGAGTACGTTAAGGTCATGAGTGTCAAGGATTGTTATATTTGTGTGAAGTTGCCTGCTTCTGTTTCTGAGGGAGTGACATACAATATGCTTCCTCTTACTTATGGCATAACATGCAGTGTGATAGCTAGCTTATTTTACCGGACTGGTCGGTTGGAGTATTATTATTCCAACTATGATGAGATCTTTGCTAACCTGAAAATAGAGAATGCTTTAAATAAACATAAACAAGCTAAACAGATGAGGGATTTCTTTTTAGTAACTAATGAGCTGACTTACGAGTATGCTTATAGAAACAATTTAACTTGCAAATTGAGAGCTGAGGAAAAGACTTTCCTGAACCTTGTTGAAGAAAGAAGGGCAATTTATAAAAGGAATGAGATGGTCAAACAGACCAAATCGAAGTTTTGGCAGAAGGAGGATGCTAAGCTTAATGGCAAATCTTTTGATAATGTTGCAATTCACATAGACAAACCAATTAGTGGCAAGCTTTGCATTAGGAGAGACAATACACTGTTTGATAATTATTTTGTAGGAGCTAGCAACTGTGAGGACACTTACCAAATCATGGGGGGTTGGGGATTCAAAGGTGGCAGAGATCCAATTTTTCCTGGGATTTATTTTGTCTGTGGAGACAAGGCTTATTATAATCTTCCGGACCATTGGTACGGGACATGTTTTGTTGGTCTTGTGTTCCCCAAGATTTTTCATGTTGACA
This sequence comes from Lissotriton helveticus, assembly GCF_964261635.1. Taxonomy (NCBI): domain Eukaryota; kingdom Metazoa; phylum Chordata; class Amphibia; order Caudata; family Salamandridae; genus Lissotriton; species Lissotriton helveticus. The sequence continues at coordinate 1,922,287,152 of NC_136065.1, forward strand.
GAAATGCAGAAGGTTCTTTTGAAATCAGTGGCCATGCAAACAGATATAGAAGAGAAAGTTTCTCAGAAATTTTGGGAGACATCTTTGAAGCAGTAATACCCTTAGTAGGTATAACCCTGAATGCAGGAAGAATCAGAAAATTGTCCACAATTGTTGACAGACTGTCCACTGACACAGCAGGTGGTTTTCAGTTTGTGGATGTGGAGGTCATTGTTGTTAGATCAATGGCGGTGCAAAATCGTCTTGCTTTGGACATACTCCTGGCAAAAGAGGGAGGAGTCTGTGGTATTTTACATGTACAGCATTGCTGTACCTACATTCCAGATGAGAGTAAGGATATTGAAAAGTACATTAGAAACATCACAGAGTTGCATTCAGAAATAGTCCCCTTAGAAGAAGATGATTTTTCAGAACGACTTTCAAAAAGATTCCAAGCAATCAAAACCTGGTTTCAAGAGATTGGTGGATCAGTTCTTGGCAAGATTCTAACACCTTTGTTTGTAATAATTTTTGTGATAGTTTTGACAAAGATCAGTTGTATGTTACACAAGAGAAAGAAACAAATGAGGGAAAAGAGAAGGATTTACAAAATGAAAAAGGAGCAAGAAAAAGAAATAGAGCTTGAGGAGTTGTGCAGAGCTCAATATGAGAGCTGTAAAGATTTTGCTGAAACTAGTCTTTAGGAAATACTAACAGAATGAAATCGAACCATTTTCTTTTGAGATAAAAATGTTACCAAATTTTTTGGTGTGGTGTGGTGATTGGTTAATCACCAGATGAGGGAGTTGATGGAGCGAGATTCAGAAATGTTTTTCATTTCGACTCGTGAAGTCACACTTCCATAATAAAATAATAAAATTAACAGTTGTATTGTATATGTATTAATTTAATCTAGTTTAAGTTGCATCTACACCTGACAAACGCGGGATACTAACATCTGTGCTCATAAATGTGCATTATGTTGCATTTCCTTGTTTGTGAAAGTAATAAATTAATCGTGTTTATTTGTCATGTCAAAAATTAACTGCAGCTGTTTAGAATAAATGGCATGTGCTTATTTTGCTTCCCTGTCTATGTGGTGTCACTCTATTCTCTATAGGTGCATTAGAGAACATTGCTGAATAATGAGAAGAATGGTAGATATAAAATGCTGCTTTATTTGTTTGCTTCTGCTAGTTAATTCAAACTAATGGGTTGGTTATTAGCAATAAAGGGTGGCAACAGAACAAATTATTTTTCTCGCATTAATTATTTTCTTGTGTTTGTTTATACATTAGTTAATAAAGAGGCTTTGGGCCTAGTGAAAATTTTCCGTGCTTGCAAAAATCTGCTTGGAGCCAGAATAAGTCTGTGATGACTTCAGTTCTTTCCGTCTGAAAAGTTTGTTTCGATGAAATGACATTCTCTTTGCCGAGCAAGGCCAAGGCCAGGAACCGGCGAAAGGATTATCATTTTCATGCATCCGAGGAAGCTGAAAACATTAAATTGTTGCCAATGTATCGAACTGGAGGAAACTGCGTTTTTCGAAAGCCGGAGACAATGGTCTCTAAGAATGATGACGGAACTGTAATTTTGAAATCTGGTGACATGTCGCTTGTCACTTTTGAGCCAATGGGACTCCATTTCAGCAGAGAAAAATATACAATTTTAGATTAGCTTAGCGTAGAAAGGTATTAAAACTCTTGCCCCGTGGAAGAGTTATGTTTTCTCCTTGCAGACCTTTTTGATGAGTGCGTTATGCTGTTGGACTTCTCTTGGAGCACGTAAGAGCCCTCAAAGACTTTACTTTTAATTTTTCCTTATACCTAGTTTTAGTTAGGGACTTAGGTTTTGAAAAATGCCAAACTGATAATTCTCATTTGCAATAATAATTTTGATTCATAATAAAATTGTCATAACTATTTGCAATGATTCAAATAAAAATGCTTTAATAAAATCTCTAATACATTTTCCAAATGAGTAGCTAATAAAAATCTTACTTTGGAAATCAAGCTGGTCTTGTTATTTTCATATGTATAGGTTATTCATAGTTAGATCTTATCGCCAACAGTGGCTTAATTAGCTTGTAGGTATGTATAGTATGATGATTTCATTTACCATGGTTGTATATAAATGTATATAATTTGTGAATAGGTTAATTAGGTCACATGATCCAGTCGGTTATAATATGTCATGTTAGATATATGGGCCTTATGAGAGTTTATTGATTGATGGTGTATATAGTGGAGTAGGGTAGCGTTGCTTATGACATATTTCCTAATGCCCGCTGGATCAGGAGCATACCTCCTCTATCTGCTGTTTCAGCTCTGGATCAAATAAGGAAGCCGGCTGCAGCACGGCCCTGCGTTGATGCTGTGATTAGATTTGAAGATACTCTCTCCACAAAAACAAAAGCACAAATGCACAAGAGCGAGTATCACCTCATCATGCCTCCCTGCTGTGGTGAGAGCAGCGATATTAGGAGGAGCCGGACCTTTGCAGAAAGAAGCGCTGGCGGCAGGAAGTCAATTAACTTCACCAGTGGGCACTGCAGTGATGTCAGTTTAATTTCGGCGCCACATGCCTGCCCTCTACAACTTGGATACATACATTGTAGCAGTACTTGCAGAGCTGCAAGCAAATCTAGCCAGCCCGGCCAGGAAGAGGAGAGTCGGGCGGAACGTAGAGAGTGGGGGAAGGTGCCTGTTCTGGAAGGCTCAGTCTGTCTTGGAGACAACGCAGCTTTAAAGCAGGAGGAACTAGATTAAAACCGGGGAAAACGATGTTCCATCAGCAGCCTTAGGCAGGAGCATGGGCAGGTACTGCTTGCTTCGTGTGTGCCCTCGGAGTCGGATAGTCCCTCTCCAGAGAGGCGGAATGTGCCTCATTAGTCATCCATTTTTAAATATTTTACAGCATTCACCAGAAAGACCCATGTGGAGGGTAGACCCTGTGAAATAAGTGCCGGTGCTAAGCACCGGTAAGCACCGGCACAAATTAAGCGCCCCGAGCGGAGTGGCAGGAACTTTTTTTTTTTTTTATTCCCCCAGCTGCCCTACCACTTTAGATAGGCTGCACTGACACTGTCTACTCTTAACCCTGTGTGGCTGAATGAAAAGACTGGCAACCATAACAGTGATTTGGACTTAGAAGGCATTTGTGAACATGTGAGAAACAGAGTGCCGTTAAAAAACATTTCCACAGAGTTAAGCATGTGAAAGAAATGGATGTTGTGTTAGAAGACTGAATTGTGTTTGAAAACATATGAGAGTAATGAATGGGGAGTAAACATTTTCTACACCCACAACAGTTGAGAAGGTGTCCAGATGGGCAGTGCTTCTTGGAAATAAGGGATGGTGGAAAAAGAACGCGCATGTTAACTTAGCAACTGAGCAAGCGAAGATCATAAAAAATAATCGGAATGGCAGGAGTATGAACGGTGCTGATGTGTGTAAAGTATATCGGTATCACCTGGGTGCTTTGACTGACAGAGCTGATGGTGGACAAGAGGAAATGGATCATACAGCTGCACATGGTGAGGTGATGCAACTCTGGTGAATACTGAATGTGGTGATAATGCAATTTTGTCTAGGAGTGGTAGAGTTAGAACTTCTCCTGTTAGAGTCAGAGATATGTTAGATACTGACTTTATCAAGTTTTTTTTAAATGTTATCCTATTTTCTTTATTGTGAAAGAGATGGTGTTATATGAATTAATGAATGAATGAATGAATGAATGAATGTGGGTTTTATAAAGCGCGTAGTAACCCGGAAGCATCCCAGCGCTAAAACCAAAACAGCAAAGTCTGAGGGGGGTGAGCGGGAGGAGGGGGGCGTAGGGGAAGAGAAGTGTTTTCAGGAGTTTCCGGAAACGGAGATGACAAGGTTCGCTCCTGAGTTTGAGGGGAAGGGCGTTCCACAGTATGGCTGTGTTGACCGCAAATCGCCGACCTCCTGTACGTGCCTTTTTTACTCTGGGCACTGCGATAAGATGTTCATGGTCTGACAGGAGGGGTCTGTTAGCTTTGTAGGGCACGACTAAGTTTCTGAGGATGGGGGGGCCTTTGTCCTGAAGAAGTTTGTGTGCCATACAAAGGGAATTAAACTTTATACTTTCTCTAATGGGGAGCCAGTGCAGCAGTTTTAGCGCAGGTTTGGCAGAAGTTCTGGCCGGGGTGTCCGTGAGAAGCCGTGCTGCGGCGTTCTGAATTTGTTGCAGTTTGTTGAGGGTAGATTCCGGTGCTCCAAGGAAGATGGCGTTGCTGTGATCCAATCTAGACAGGATCAGTCCTTGGATGAGCAACTTACGGGAGGATTGAGGGAGGAGGGGCAGGACTTTCCGGGCCGATCTGAGGAGGCCAAAGCAGGTTCCAGCTGTTTTTTTGGCTTGGGTTTTAAAGCATAAGTCCTTTTCCATCCATACTCCTAAACTTTTGATCTCCTTTTTAGGAGAAGGAGGCTCTCCCAGACAGGTGGGCCAGATGTTAGGGGGGAGGGTGGATCCTTTATGTCCAAGTAACATGATCTCTGTCTTGGATCCGTTAAGTTTTAGGGATGATTCACCCATCCAAGTGAAGATTTTTGATAGGCAGGTGTGGAGAGTGGGCAGTCCTTGGTCAGGTTGGGAAAGGGAGACGACCAGTTGGGTGTCGTCGGCACAGCTCATGATTTTAACTCCGAACGGGGCGACCACCTCCTCCAGTGGGGACATGTAAACATTGAATAGGGTAGGGCTAAGGTAAGAGCCCTGAGGTACTCCACACTGGAGGGGAATCGCCACTGTTTGGGTGTTACTCTCCCAGACCTGGAAGGTGCGATTGCTAAGAAATTACGTGAGCCATGCAAGAGCAGTTCCCACCACTCCTATGTCAGTAAGTCGCTGTATGAGGACCTGGTGGTTGACAGTGTCGAAGGCCGCACTGAGGTCCAGGAGGATCACTGCCACTGATCCTCCTGAGTCCAGAATGCATCTGGCCTCCTCGACCACTGCCAGGAGGGCGGTGTCTGTGCCCTGTCCAGGACGGAAACCAGTTTGCGATTTCCGGAGAAGGCTGTTAGACACCAAGAATTGGGAGAGTTTTTTGTTGACTAGTTTTTCCGTGACCTTGCTGATTCTGGGGAGAAGGGAGATTGGCCTGTAGTTGGCCAAGTCCGAGGGGTCTACGAGTGGCTTCTTTAGAAGGGCTTTAACGATGGCTCCCTTCCAACCGGGGGTACCGTTCCCTGAAGCAGAGAGGAGTTAATGAGGTCAGTGACAGGTGCAGCAATTATGGATGCAACCATCTTGAGGATGCGCATGGGAGCCGGGTCGCTCGGAGAACCACTTTTTATAATGGCCAGCATTTTGAGAACTTCATCTCCTGTTACGGGACCAAAAGTATCCAAGTAGATAGCTGGTTTATGGTATGGTATATGGGCATTATAGTTTTTACATTATGATTTTGGTAGTTCTTTCATTGTGCTCTAAAGTGGAACCTTTGTATGTCATGACTGCGATTCTAGAATTGATACATGTAACTTAGACACTTTGAAAGTTGCATTGTTGGGGAGCAGTCATGGATCCTTTACTGGAATAAACTCTTGTTTATTGGATACACCTGAAGTTTCTACCATTTTTATTTATCTGCATATGCAACAAGAAGTGAAATCCAGGATTATTTCCAAAGTAAGAATCCAGAAGTACAAGGTGTAAGGAAAAGGATTTATTCCATACGAATGACCCACGACTGGACACATGAAGAGCAGGCAGTAATCTGAAAGCTGCCCATTAACAATTCTAGAATAGAGAATAGACAGATACATACCTTCCATAAAGGAGTACACTCTCTACAGATGAGCAGCGAGGCGTGAAGGAGCGCTTGAGTGTTCGGGCAGATGGCGGCTGCAGGGAGCAGCAGATTAGGCCTTACCTTAAAGTTGATGGTTGTTGGATTACCTCCTGCTGAACCAGTAAAAGTGGCAGAGTCTAGGCAATCTTGATGAAGGGCTATGAGGACTCTGTGCATTAAGCTTCAGGGATCAAGCTAGCGTTGAGATTCTGTCGATGATCTGTGAGTGGGTTGAACTTTTTATGGGGTTCCTCTAACGGTTGGCTTGAGCCAGACAAATTGTCACCAATAAATGTACAAATAACGATGGCCAGCAGTTGCCGTAAAAGACACAGAAGTTTATTCCATCAGATAAGAACACCCTTCATCCCATCCCTCACCAGGTACAGCCAACATCTGCCATGGCATCCTTCAAAACCTATGGAACCCCATGACATCATGAATGTCCTACAAGGAGAATGTTCAACAAAGCACCACAGCATTGAGCTACAAAGATCTCAAGACATTATAACAGGTTGCTTGTGTTTCGGTTCAGAGAGGACCTGGCTTGGCAGTTTCAGCTGGACTCTTCCTATTGTAGAAGGACCAAGGGACATTTATATATGGCTGTGTCTAAACTGAGGCGACGTAGTGGGCAAACAAAATGATGGATTGGGATGCGGCTCCAAGTGATTACCAGTGGCAGAGATTAATTGAAGCCTCCCCCAAGTCTCAGGAGTGAGCTTGAGGTACCGACGGAGAGAGCGGGGCCTCGTAGACCTGAGCACGGTCCAGGTGAGGTGAGGTCCATTCCCCTGTCATATCGGATGCATACATTCCATTGACACAGAGGATTAATGCGCCGTGGTTGGTACAGGTTGTATAGTTTCCAACCTTCATTATATGTATCTATCACCTTAGTTTGATTTGGTCACTTTATTGATAACAGTAGCAACTATTTTAGGAGCAGAGGCCCTCATGAATGCCGAGGGATTTAGTGCCCGTTTGACACGGAGGATTAATGCGCCGTCGTTGGTACAGGTTGTATAGTTTCCAACCTTCATTATATGTATCTATCACCTTAGTTTGATTTGGTCACTTTATTGATAACAGTAGCAACTATTTTAAGAGCCGAGGCCCTCATGAATGCCGAGGGACTTAGTGCCCGTTACGCAGAAACATGTTGGCCCATTTTGCGATAATTATTTGTTTATATTGTCGCTTGCACTGTTCTAGTTTTTAATTAGGGGATGTGCCCTGCTATGCATTAACGTTTATTTTTTGAGGACATATCATACTATTTTAACACACCACATTTATTCATGTTGCACTGCATTCTCACAATTTTCACAACCATCATTGATTAGCTATCACAAGGTGAATCACAGATACCTGTGGACCAGATCCAATACTAACAATTGATTGGGTGGCATTCAGTCCCGATGATCAAGGGACCAGCCATTTCCATAAGGTGGGTAGCCAGATGATATGACTGATCACTAAGTCCTTATTTGATGGTAATCCACTATTTTGATGGTATGGATCTTGTCGACCTGTATGTGAACAATTTTTGTTGTGTGTCGAGTGGTTCACATTTTTCCAGATTGACAGTTGCTCCCTGTTCTTAGGCTGTTCTATTGTAACTTGGGTACCTTTCGACTTTTCAATCTTTTAAGACAGCTTAGCCTAGATTTGGGCTTTCAGACTCCCTAGTTCTTTTTGTGTTTTCTATTAATTGAAGCATCCCATCCATCACTTTTTGGTATTCTGCAAATCACCTTTGGGCATAGATGTAAGTGCAGAACACCGACAGCTAAAACTAAAATACTGAGATGGTAGAACTTGGGGTTACACAGTTGAAAAAAGATGTTATGTGTGAATCCAGTGCAGAGGTGGACAACATTATTTTTCTGAGTTTCCTATGTGTGGCTGATTTAGTATGTGTTCCTGGAGTCATCAATCTTATACTTTGTTGCTAGCCAAGCTAGGAGGCTTGGTGGTAGTTAAGTGGCCCACCTTTGTGATGTCACCTGTGACACAAAAGAGCCTTAGAAAGCTTGGGAAGCAGACGCTGAAGACGCTAGGACGTCTTCACGCCTCCGGTGAACACTGAACAACATCTTCAGATGGGCGCAGTTGAACTATTCCAACAAAAGAACTTAAATTATAGGCCCTAGTGAGCCTCTGTCAGTGTTTGGGAGTCATGAGGAAGAGAGACCGGAGCGAATCCCCCTCAATTGACCCTATGAAGCGACCAAAGCTCTCCCCCGAACCTGAGCCACAGAAACCACCATGGTGGCCCATTACCCTGCAAGATCACATTTGTCTTAACAAATTACTCAACCAGGTTAATACCTTGGGGCTACCATCAGGAGACAGAAAGCGACCATCTGAACAGGTTTTATCCTCAGATTCCTTGCTATACCTAGTTTGTTACTTTATGTAAGTTATATGAGAAGTGATATGTAAGAAAAGTGTATTGCCTTTCAGGTTACCTGACTTTACTCCATCGGCCCTACCAAACACCCAGTCTGACCTGCAGCCCTTGGCGGACTTAGTGAGCCCCTAGATCAAACGAGTAGGGGCATTACACCAGATTCTTTTTTCCCAGTGATTAACAGTCACCCCTCTGTTGGACCTTTCTTCCCTGCCCCTTGAGGTTCATCAAATGATTATGCTACCCCTTTTCTCTTCTCCAATTAATTAAACCTACCATTTAGATTCCTTCTACAGCTCTGCCCTACCACTGACACTATTAATTTTAGGGGTGCCAGATGTCCGCTATGTTGTTGCCAACAGGTCTTTTCAGATTGACTTGCGAAAGTGCTTATTCTGCATGCATGTTAGCAGTGCATACTGTCAGCTTCTACGCTGTTACCCCTGAGTGGAAAGTATAGGGCATATATTCTAGGGGCCTGTTACCAGTGCATGAAATGGGCGCTCCTCTGTTGCTCGTGAGTTAACCTATATTAATTTATTCTGGCTGACTATTGCCAATGTATGTGTTGGAGTTTTTGTGAGTTTTTATTTTTGTGCATCATTAACAACTAGCAGAATGCAGTTTTATTCTAGTTTTACATGTGTACACTGCTATTGTACTATTGTCTTTTAAACAAATTTCCTATGACACATAGAAGTGTGTTTTCCTAGTTCATGTTGGCTAGGCCTCAGTTTGGGCCTGATAGACATCTTTTTTTAAATAGGTATTTTCCCCAGTACATTTCTCTCTTCATTATTTCTGCAGACCACAGTATAGCTGAGTCATATTTGTTTATTTCCACTGGCATGCTCTTGCTGTTCTCAATGAAATCTTCCTAGCTTAGTCATAATACTGTATCTTTCTCGGGGATCTTCCACCATCTCACTGTGCCCTATTCATCATAATAGTTTGCTGTTGTCCATGTAACTAGTTTGTCCTGCTATCTCTGAATGACATTATCATAGAGTGGGCAGAATCAATATTTGTGTAGTGGGATAGTGCTTAGGTGCTGAGAAAATATGTTTAATACAACTGTGGTCTGATTTGCTGACACTTTTGATCATACCATGATGATTTAGCAATTTTAGCGATGTAAAATGCGAAAATCATGTATATAAACCCTCGATTTTGGGGATGAGCAAGATTCCTTCCTAGGTAACTAGGGATGCTGTCCGTTTGTCTATAGATTTTGCTGCTCACTTCTGACTTAGAATATTTCTTATTTTGCACTACTCTGTAATGCCCTTTTTGTTTATTCCTGGCAATAATTTATGACAACTCTGTACCGCATCTTTTGAATGTTTTGTAATATAACCTTTGAAGTTATTCCGATGATCTAGAACTCAATGAGTGCGCCCTTACTTGATTTATTGTATTTTTGATGTGTTGGAAGATGCTTTACCCAGGGGTCACATTACCTCATGAAATTGAGGTTTAAGTGTCTCTGATTCATCAAGCCATGGGCGTTCTGTTGAGGTAACGTTTTGGGGTGTAAGATTTTCAGAGTTTCTCATGCCCACACTTGCAAGAGATGACTTCTCTGTCATTCCTAAACAGACTATATATTCATTTATATTTAACTACCTGTAGCCATCTCATGTTATGTGTTGCTCCTATGTTGTTTTCTCCTGTGATGATCCCTATAGACCATTTATCTTGGCTGCTTGTAACCAGTGCATGCTGTAGGTGACTCTTCTGTTCACTCCTGAGTGTACCCTGGCAATCAAAGCCTAAAAGTCTTTCTGGCACTGATAACCTGCGTTAGCAAAAGGATAATTGCCAGTTACAGGGTGAGCATATGGCCATAGCATCAGTTTGTGACTTGTCTTTTTGTCATTTACCTCACTGTGTTGTGATCTACAGATGCTGGCACGCCTACAAATGCTCCCATTTGTCACTCCGAAGTAAACTCAAAAGATGATTTACTATGCTGCATTTCTCCTGTATATCAATACATCAATCATAACATTTGTAAAGCGCACTACTCACCCGTGAGGGTCTCAAGGCGCTGGGGTATGCTGCTACTGCTCGAAAAGCCAGGTCTCGAGGAGTTTTCTGAAGGTCAGCAGGTCTTGGGTAAGCCGCAGGTAGGTGGGGAGGGTGTTCCAGGTCCTGGCGGCGAGGTGGGAGAACGATCTGCGGCCGGAGGTCGCTCTTCGGATGCAGAGGACTGTGGCGAGGGCGAGGTCGGCGGAGCGGTGCTGGTGGGTGGGGGTGTAGAAGCTGAGTCGTCTGTTAAGGTAAGCTGGTCCGATGTTGGAGTGCCTTGTGTGCGTGGGTGAGGAGTTTGAAGGTTATCCTATTGTTGACGGGGAGCCAGTGCAGGTCTCTCAGGTGGGGTGTGATGTGGCTGTGGTGAGGGATACCGAGGATCGGGCATGCAGAGGCGTTCTGGATGCATTGCAGCCGTCTCAGGAGTTTGACCGAGGCTCTTGCGTTTCCGTAGTCCAGTCTGCTGCTGACGAGGGCCTGGGTGACCGTTCTTCTCGTTTCGGTGGGGATCCACTTGTAGATCCTGTGAAGCATGCGGTGGGTGTTGACGCAGGAGGATGAGACGGCGTTGGCCTGCTTAGTCATGGAGGGGGTGGAGTCAAGGATGACCCCTAGGTTGCGTGCATGGTCGGTGGGTGTTAGGGCTGTTCCCAGTGCGGTCGGCCACCAGGAGTCGTCCCAAGCCGAGGGGGTGAAACCGAGGAGGAGGACCTCCGTCTTGTCCGAGTTCAGCTTCAGTCGGCTGTTCCTCAGCCATTCGGCGACGGCCTTTATTCCTTTGTGGAGGTTAGTTTTGGCGGTGTGGGGGTCTTTGGTGAGGGAGAGGATTAGCTGGGTGTCGTTGGCATAGGAGATGATTTTGAGGTCGTGCAGTCGGGCGACGTGGGCGAATGGTGCCATCTAGATGTTGAACAGCATTGGGCTGAGGAATGAGCCCTGGGGTACACCGCAGATGATCTCTGTGACTTCAGAGCGGAAGGGGGGGAAGGCGGACGCTCTGTGTTCTGCCGGTGAGGAAGGAGGTGGTCCAGTCCAGGGCCTTCTCTTGGATCCCGACATCGTGGAGGCGTGTTCGTAGTGTGCAGTGGCAGACCGTGTCAAAGGCGGCTGAAAGGTCCAGCAGGATGAGGGCCTCTGTTTCTCCGTTGTCTAGCAGGGTCTTGATGTCATCGGTGGTGGCGATGAGCGCAGTTTCGGTGCTGTGGTTGCTGCGGAACCCGGATTGGAAGGGGTCCAGGATGCTGTTCTCCTCGAGGTAGCGGGTTTGTTGTTTTTTGACGGTCTTCTCGATGACCTTCGCCGGTAACGGGAGCAGGGAATTGGGCTGGAAATTCTTGAGATCCTTGGGGTCCACTTTGGGTTTCTTGAGTAAGGCGTTGATCTCGGCGTGCTTCCAGCTCTCCGGGAAGGTTGCTGTCTCGAAGGAGATATTGATGACTTTCCGGAGATGGGATGCGATGGCTGTGCTGGCTTTGTTGAAGATGTGGTGTAGGCATGGATCTGACAGAGATCCAGAGTGGATGGTGTTCATGGTCTTGATGGTGTCGTCGTCGGAGATGTTGGTCCAGACCAGCAGGTGGTTGGTGCGGATGGGGGTCGTGGGGGTGGAGGTCTCGGTGGTTGTCTGGGCGGTCGTGGAGTTTAAGCTGTCGTGGATGTCTGCGATCTTGTGGTGGAAGAAGGTGGCCAGCAAGTCGCACAGGTCTTGTGAAGGTGGGACGTCGTTGGTGTTGGAGAGTTCCTTCACGATGTTGAAGAGCTCTTTGCTGTTGTGTGCGTTGTTGTCTAGGCGGTCTTTGAAGGAGGCCCTGTTGGCGGATCTGATGAGGTGATGGTGCCTGTGTTCTTGTGTGCTGCGTAGTTGTCTAGTGTTTGTTCACGGAGCCAGTACTTCTCCAGTTTTTGGCAGGTTCGCTTGGAGGCCTGGAGGTCTTCAGTGAACCAGCTGGCTTTATTGCTGGTGTGACTGTTGGAGGGTCTCTTGAACGGGGCGAGGGTGTTGGCGAAGTCGTCGATCCACTGTCTGAGGTTGCAGGTGTCGGGGTCGGTGGGGTCGGCGGGTGGGCTCTGGGTGAGGGAGGTGGTTAGCTGGTGACTTTGCTTCAGCAGCGGCGAGGCATCTGTTGAGTGTGGTGGTGCGTGGTGGGTTTCCTGAAGGTAAAGTGGATGCAGCGATGGTCGGTCCAGTGGAGTTCGGTGGTGTGGCCGAAGGTGACGTGGGAGCTTGCAGAGAAGATGGGATCAAGCGCGTATCCGGCGGAGTGGGTGGGAGTCGTGACGAGCTGTCTGAGTCCGAGGTTGGCGAGGTTGTCAATCATGGTTGTGAAGTTGGTGTCATTGTTAGTCTCGAGGTGAAAGTTCAGGTCCCCGAGCGGGATGTAGTCTGTGGAGGCCCGGGCGTGCGTGCTGATGATTTTTGTCCGCATCCGGAACACGGTGAACCATCAGGATTGGAATTCGCACACAGAATCGAATGCAAATTGTGCCAACAAGAGGAGTTATCCGTTCCCCGTTTGCTTTGCTTACCATTCCTGTGGAACTATACTCTGTCAAAGAATTTTACTACTGCGTTGTTGTTTTGCTCATGACCCACTACTGGATCATTGATTACGACATCATTCCAAGCTACACGAGCCCCATAGGAGTGTGAGATTCACACTATGAACCCCATCATCTGATATTCTTCTTACCCAACTGGCACACCATTACTAGAGTCCTGGGCCCTGCAGGGTCGAAATTATCAGCGGCGGAGCGACTACCCAGGATACGTTCATTCCCATTTAGCCCTGATGAGTCGCGGGAAGACTATCCCTCATGCGACGAAACACATGTCGGCTGGATTGCTTGAGAAAACATTAAAAAGACCGAATTACTCACGAAATATACAAGAAACCTCTTGTTTTTTCCTTAGGCTTTGTTTTTGAATTGTACATGTGTCTACACCGACACACCTTTCCAAATTTATTGTTGTGTGCATGGGTACCTAGCTGTAATTTTGTGCGTTCTGATGAAGTTGGCGATGGAGTCGCTGAACTGTGGTCAGGGTCCGGGGGGTCTGTAGACGAGGGTTCCTCTAAGGGTGGTGTTGGGATCGGTGTGGATCTGGAAGTGCAGGTGTTCGGCGGCGGTGCTGAGGTTGTCGTCGGTGTTGGTAGAGACTCTGAGAGTGTTCCTGTGATGATAGCGATTCCTCCTCCTACTCCGTTGGCGCGGTCCCTGCGGGTGTTCTTGTAGCTGTGCGGGATTGCTATGGCGATGTCGGGTGTCAAGGCGTGGTTCAGCCAGGTCTCTGTCAGGAAGGTGACGTCTGGAGATTAGCAGAAGGAGAAAAAGGAAATTAGGCAAGCAGCAACAGGAACAAGCATTTACAATGCAATGGTCTCGACATCATTAAAGGTAGAGCTATTGGCATTGATCATGACATTTCTTTTTTTTTAAATCATCAATGGCATTGTCATTTAGACTGCCAATAGCTTAATATTTAAATAAATGGCATTGTCATTTACAATGCCAATAGCTACACTTGTTGATTTCAAAGGCAGAACTATTTGGTGGGAATGTTCACACTGCTTCTACCGTGTTTGTGAAAAACACTTTGATGGGGTCTCACACCGCAAGCGTGCACATGCTGCCAGAGGACACATGCACACAGAGGCTTATCTGAAAAGCAGCAATAGCAGCAGCTCCCTTTAAACGGAGATAATAGCGGCGGCAAAAGTGAAAGAGTGCACATGCCGCCGGAGGACGTATGCTCACAGAGGCTTATCTGCAGGCAAAACAGCTCTTTTCAAGCAAAGCGGAGGGGGGGGGTTGGGAGCAGGACGAAGGAGAGCTGCGGGCGGAGGGAGGGGGGACGAGCGGTTTTAAAATGTTATAGAAAAGGAGGAAATAACATTAGAACTAAGCAGTCCTGACTGCTTTTACTTCCCACTGCTAATGGGTTTAGTCTGAAATAAATATTTCAAGTCCTTGAACTGTGGTATGTCCAAAAGAAAAAACTACAATACACTGTAAAGTTTGTTCAATTGCTTAGTTTCTTATTCTAAATTATGCTGACCCTACGGCGTGCCTCTCTCTCGCCCTCATTTGGTGACAATCCGAGCGGCTTGTTTACACTGCGTGATGAAAACCACAGAAGTGCAGCTATTTTCTGTACATTTCTGAGATTGCACAGGAAACTGCTGCTAATGACTTCTCTGTCAGACCAAGAGGACAAACCACCTGACAACAGCACACCATCACTTTGCAATATCCCGGACAGACCTCAGCAAACAGCCACAGCTGAGAAATATATCACAAACAGAGGAGCACTTCGCGTTCACTGAGAGAGAGCCGAGCAGAGCAGCTGGGAAACAGCCCTCGCACGCACTCCATGCATACCACCTCTGCCATCCAGCACAGCCTCCCCCGGCGGACAGCGAGCAAGAGGCCTCCAGGCACTGCTTCCCATCTTACAACCGGCTGTAATAACAAACCCGAAACCGTCTCACACCGCAAGCGTGCACATGCTGCCAGAGGACACATGCACACAGAGGCTTATCTGAAAAGCAGAAATAGCAGCAGCTCCCTTTAAACGGAGATAATAGCGGCGGCAAAAGTGAAAGAGTGCACATGCCGCCGGAGGACGTATGCACACGGAGGCTTATCTGCAGGCAAAACAGCTCTTTTCAACCAAAGCGGAGGGAGGGGGGTGGGAGCAGGACGAAGGAGAGCTGCGGGCGGAGGGACGAGCGGAGCAGCTCTAGAAACCACCACCATCTTTCTCCGAGGCAAAGCAGAAATGCCTAGGAGAAAGCATGGTAATTTTCGCATTCCGGGGCGTGTTTTGCTGTTCTGAGTGACGGATGACGTCACTGTCTAAAGAACAGCAAAACTTACGCCCCCGAATCCGAAAAAGACGGGGCTAAATCGGAGTGACGGCTCTCTCCTCCAATGGCTGGCCTCCGTTTAGGAAGCCAGCCAATGGAGGAGAGATGAAAACAGAGGCGGGATAAAGCAGCCTACTAAGTAAAAATAAATCTCGGACTTCCGGTCTGCCGACCGGATATTACCGAGACCTAAAAATACAGTCAAACAGTGCAACAAAAATGAAACACCGAGGCAGCACAGAGGCGTGGAGAGCGACCTGCCTGCAAGCAGGGTCAGAGGTCGCTCCTTTCACCGCTGCGTGGCCTCCATATAAGGGGAGGTGGGAGGGAGGAGCAGCTGGAAGCGGGCGGCGAATGGGAAAGCAGGAGGCGGGGCCATAGGGATGTAGCTGCGGGAAGAGCGGGAAAAGAACGGGTGGCGGACGGCGGGGGAACAGAAGGCAAGTAGGCCAGAAAGATTTGGCAGAAGGGAAAAAAAGAAATTAGGCAAGCATCAACAGGAAAATACAGTCAAGCAGTCAAACAGTGCAGAAAATGAAACACAACGATTAGCAGAAGGGGAAAAGGGAAATTAGGCAAGCAGCAACAGGTAAAATACAGTCAAGCAGTGCAACAAAAATGAAACACCAGTACACCGAGGCAGCACAGCGGCGTGGGGAGCAAACTGCCTGCGAGCAGAATCAGAGGAAGCCTGCAAGTTCCCTTTGTCACTCTTAAAACAGACTCTTTAAACTATTTACAGTGCTTAATTAAGCTAAAGCTTAATTTGTATTTGTGAATGCTGGTGGTGGGCAGTGGAATTCATTTTTGGAGACCAAGACTTGTTTTCCATCATCATATTCTGACCCAGAGCAAGAAAGAGAAAATCAGAAAATTCAGAAATAAGATTAGAAAAATAGTAAAACAGTGTAGCATCGTAGTCGCAATGAAACACACAAACAGAAATTCCTTGTAGCAATCTTCTTTAGTGTCAACCCGCAGGACAGCAGCATCTGTCGCAGTACAAGCACAACTCTCTCTGACTCCCTTAACATTCTAAGCAGCAAAATAAATACAAGAAATATGGAACAGACACAATACAATTCTATTGTTCTATGTTCAACAAAGGAAAGACTTACGCAGATACCACACATCCTCCCCTTTCCTAAAAAAACAACAATCATTGTAACAAAGAACACAGAAAGAATATGCAAGCAGATTGTAAACAGTGGGTATAATAGATAAAAAAACAGAAATACTCAAAATAGTTAAAATGATAAAGTTTCTAAATAACTAAAGCCCAGGAGTTATTTTTTAACATTAGTCACACACAAAATCATTCAAATGACTAAGTTTCTTACAAACTCTACCCCGGCAAGTTTTACATTTTTCAGAAGAAGAGGAACACCCTTGATTCTGCTCAGGTTGAGCAGAGTAAACTTTTACTCCCCTTAAGACACCATCTTCCTCTTCGTTAGCTTCACTATTGTCACCATTAGAGTGATCATCATTAACACTTGGAGAAACAGAACTACCATCATCGCTGCACAACCACCAATAGCTGTTGTGAGAAATGATGTAAGAGACAAAACTTTGACCGCACTTTCCAGTATGAGCAAGGCGACTCATGTGCCATACTTCTCCAATATCCAGAACAACTGTATTGTTGTTCAGTTTGCCAACCTTATGAGGTTCACTAAACCTACTCTTACCTTTGCAAACTTTTTGTCACTTTTCACGTGTACCCATTGACCAACATCCAACTTGATTTGTGTACTGCCGTATTTCTTATCAAAGTAAAGCTTGTTTTTCAACTGAGACTTTTTAATATTACTCCTCACACCATCCCAATCATTATGAACACTCTTACTTCCATCCATCCATCCGGGATTTTCCTTGGAAAAGGGAATTCTACCTCTCATAATAGAGAAAGGACCACATCCAATTGAAGAATGACAAGTTACTCTGTAAGCCCAAACCATTTTCATAAGTTCATTTTCCCAAGAAATATTGGCTTTATTGGACAATTGAACAATCCCCTTTATAGTTCTATTGGTTCTTTCCACAAAACTATTACCGCTAGGGTTGTAAAGTGCAGTGAACTTTTGTTTGATACCAGAGGCACTCAGACACTGGATCATTTCATTGGATTTAAATTGTACCCCATTTTCCGTAAGAATGTACACAGGAAGACCTTTTCTTAGGAATACACTGTCTAAGAATTTAATGACCACAGTGGAATTAATATTCTCCACTAAGTTTTATTCGAACCATCTAGAAAACATGTCAACAAGGCCAATAATATACTTGGTGGAACACCTTGCCAGTTGATGGGTACCATGAAATCCAAAGCAATTTCCTCCCAAGGTGTGCTGGGACAATGCAAAGAATTCCAAGGAGAGCTTAAAGTTTTCTGGGACTTATCAGCAACTTCGCAACTGACACATTCTCTTACAAATCTTTCCACACTTACATCTGCACCAGGCCACCAATATAACGCTTTGAGTCTGTTTGGTGCGAGACATACCAGAATGTCCTTCATGACAAAGGCTAATAATTATTTTTCTTAAAGAAGTGGGTGGAACAACTATTTCACCTCTCAATAAAAATTGATAATTCACACACAATTTGTCCCTTACCTCCCAAAATCCTCTTAGTTCATCAGTTAAATGTTTTTTTAAACTCCACACCATCCATTACCAACTTTGGATTTAACATACAACAGAATAGAATCCTCTCTCTCAGCATTTGTCCATTCCGTATGTTCAATGCTTCCCTGCAAACCATCAATGTGAGAAACACTGGCAACAGAAAACTCATTCCAAGGGTTACTGTCTATTTCAGTTAACGGTAAAGCCTTTCTACTTAAAAAATTTGCTGTTGTGTTTTTTACACCAGGAATGTACTGAACAGTATACCTAAAATCTTGCAAAAGCATGGAAAATCTGGCCCTTCTGGCAGTGGCTCTGGACAAACCTTCTGTGGTAAGCAATTTAGTCAAAGGTTTATGGTCACACCTTAAGATAATTTGCCTACCCCATAAAACTTTTCTGAAATGTTCTAGTGCCCAAACACACGCCAGAGTCTCTCTTCCAATTACTGAATACTTCTACTCTGTAGGAGATAAAGATCTATATGCAAATGCGATGACAACTTCCTTCATGTTTTCATCAGTTTGAGTTAAAACAACACCTAAACCCTTGCAGCTTGCATCAGTGGTCACAAACGTACTGACTAGGGGATGAAAACCCTGGATATTGGGAGCCTTGCTGATGGCTTCCTTGATGATTTGGAAGGCTTGTTGACATTCCACAGACCACACAAAATTAACTTTGTTTTTGAGCAAAGATCTCATTGGATATGTTTTTTTCCTGAGAACTTTTCTACAAATTTAGAGTAAAACTCAGCTAAACCCAAGAATGATCGCAAATCATCCTTGGATTTAGGAGAAGGCGCATTTACAATTGCATTAACCAATTTTTCTTTGGGTTTAATGCCTTTGTGACTAACTTCATGACCAAGGTAAACCACACTTCGCTCAGCAAGTCTGCACTTCGAAATCTCAGCATTTAAACCTTTGAGGGATAAAACTCGTAAAACTTCCTTTAACCTATCATCATGTTCTTGCTTGTCACGGCCCATGATAAGAATATCATCTTGAAAAAGGGTAATCCTCTGCATATCACTAAACAATTGTGACATTAACCTTTGGAAAACCACAGCGGCAGGCGCTAACCCAAATGGCATTCTGTGGAATTGATAGCATCCAAAAGGAGTAAAAAAAAGAAGTAACACTTCTACAGGAAGGGTGTGAGACAATTTGGTGATATGCCGAGGACAAATCAATGGTAGAAAAACATTTGGCACCTCTGGTAAGGGACGGCATTTCATCAATCCTCTGTAAGGGAAATTGATCCACAATAATGCTTTCATTCAAACTTCTAAGATCAACACATACTCATTTTTCTATTGGAACATCTAGCTACGACCAAAGGAGAAATCCATTTGGACGCCTCAATGGGTTCAATATTACCATCATCCTGCAACTTTTTAAGCTCCATCTTGACTTGGATGCATGTGGCTGATAGTCTCTAAAAATCATATGAATATTGCAAACTTTGTGATTTTGGGCGCAGCAGGTTTAACTCTGATGGGGGGAGTGAATCCTCTAAGTTTACCAATTTTACCATTGAAAACATCATGAAATTCACTCAACACCCACGTTTTAGTGTTTTCACCCTCACAGGCAACCAAAACTTGCTCTGGACTGTTAGAGTCCAGGATAATAAATACTTAAAGTTTTCTAGTCCTTCCAACCTAAAAATGAAGGACCATCCAGTGCCACATATAGTTTGCATAATGCTTTTCGGCCTTTAAATTCAAAATTGAGAAAATTATACCCCAACATGTTTATCTTTTCTCCAGTGAAGCTTTCAGGATTAATGTGAGTGGACTCCAAACGTGGACCCAAAGCACTTACAAACTTAGAGTCCCAAATGGAACGAGCTATGATAGTGAAAGGGGAACCAGAATCAGCAGCAACCTATAAAGGAATACCCCCAAAATGTATTACGCACATGGGTTTACTCTTGTCAAGATCACTGATATTAACCGCTTCGTTGCTAGGCCTCCTCCCCCCACCCCACCCCTCCCGTGCTAAGCCTTTTTTTGGCTATTTTGGGTAGTTCACGCTTAGGCCCCTGTAACTTTTTGACCACATAAGGCATTCATGCCAAAATTGCGTCCTTTTATTGTAACATCATGGGTATTCTAAAGGTACCCTGGGTTTGTGAATTCCCCTGGAAGGGACCCAGAAATTAGCCAAAATATAGCTACATTTTGGTTTTTGGGGGAAAAATGGCTACAGATGAAAGTGTCTGTTCTTTTCCCTGCAAATGGTACCAACAAAGTGGTTGTGGTGCTGAAATCACAATTTTCCCAGCTTTCAGGGACAAGCAGACCTTTGTCAGAAAACCAAATTTTTCTACACAGTTTTGGCATTTTTCTGGGACATAGAGTATTGCTGATACTTTTGTGCTTTCAACCTCCTTCCAGTTAATGGTAGAAATGGGCTTGAAAGCAATGATGGATCCTGGAAAGCTATACATTTTAGAAAAGTAGACAAACTTCTGAATTCAGCAAGGTATCATTTGTGTAGCTCCTTCAAGGTTTATTTGTAGAAACTAACAGTTGAATATAGGAAAAATTGAAAATTAGCTGAAACAAACAGCCATTTGTTTCAACTTTTTCACCTGTAACTTCTTCTAATTATTTGAAAGCAATATACTTTTACATCCGCTGGACCTTTTTGGTTGTTGGGATATATAGGACTTGTAGGTTCACCAAGAACCCGACGAACCCAGAGCCAATAGCTGAGCAGTGTCTTGCAATGGTTTTTTATTATGTACCGGGTATATAGCAATTAATATGGGAAAATATATATGTGGAAAAATTGGTATGAAAGACACTTAAATTGGAACAAAATATAGAGTTTAGAAACAGTAGATATTTGCACATTTCCGAAATTGTGAGTACCCATACTAGCATGAGAATTATAGGTCATTTTTTAAAATTACTTCTTTTTTACACATTGTCTTTCATTTGGAAGGCAGATATGCATTGAAAGTCAATAGATAATAACAGTTGCTCTACAATTCTGTGTCTAAGTCTCCCGATAAAAATGGTACCTCACTTGTGTGGGTAGGCCTAGTGCCCGTGACAAGAAACGGCCCAAAACGCAATGTGGACACACAACATTTTCACTGTGAAAACTGACCCTTTTTTTGCAAAGTGCCTAGCAGTTGATTTTGAACCCTAGCTCTGCCGGCACCTAGGGAAACCTAGCAAACCTATATTTTTTTTTTTAACTAGACACCCAGGACAATCCAGGATGTGGTGACTTGACTGGCTCTCGCCAGGTTCTATTACCCAGAATCCCTTGCAAACCTAAAACTTTGTTTTAAAAAAAACACATTTTCCTCCCATTTCTGTGTTGGAAAGTTCTGGAATCTGCGTGGATCCACAAAATCCCCCCACCCTGCATTAAGTCTTCTGAGAAAAATAGTACCTCACTTGTGTGGGTAGATCTAGTGCCCACAGCAGGAAACGGCCCAAAACGCAACACGGACACACAACATTTTCACAGTGAAAACTGATCCTTTTTTTGCAAAGTGCCCAGCTGTAGATTTTGAACCCTAGCTCTGCCTGCACCTAGGGAAACCTAGGAAACCTATACATTTTTGTTTAAACTAAACACCCAGGGGAATCTAGGATGGTGTGACTTGACTGGCTTTCACCAGGTTCTGTTACCCAGAATCCCTTGCAAACCTAAATATTTGTAAAAAAAAACACATTTTCCTCACATTTCTGTGGTGGAAAGTTCTAGAATCTGTGTGGATCAACAAAATTTCACCCACCCTGCATTCCCCAAGGTCTTCAGAGAAAAATGGTACCTCACTTGTGTAGGTAGGCCTAGTGCCCACGACAGGAAACGGCCCAAAACGCAACGTGGACACACAACATTTTCACACTGAAAACAGACCCTATTTTGCAAAGTGCCTAGCTGTAGATTTTGAACCGTAGCTCTGCGGGCACTTACGGAAACCTAGCAAACCTATTCTTTTTTGAAAACTAGACATCCAAGAGAATCCAGGTTGGGGTGACTTGTCTGGCTTTCACCAGGTTCTGTTACTCAGAATCCCTTGCAAACCTCAAAATTTGTAAAAAACCAAAACAAAACACATTTTCCTCACATTTCTGTGGCGTAAAGTTCTGGAATCTACGTGGAGCAACAAAATTCTACCAACCCCGCATTCCCCAAAGTCTTCCAAGAAAAAGGGTTCCTCACTTGTGTGGGTAGGCCTAGTACCAACAAAAAACAAAATTCCCTTGACCCACTAGTTCCAAAATGTTTGAGTGCAATAATTAATACATTAACATATTGAATACTGTATTTAAATCAATAAAATAAACACTTTATTATCACAAAATCATTTGTCCTTCACATTCCATTGTACACAAGTTAAAACCGCATAAAGCTAAACAGCAGTGTCACAATATAAAAAGTAATTTTCTCATAAAAAAACACATACAATACATATAAATCACAGGGAGATTAATGACCAACAAGTTACAATTATGACCAGCATAATCAAGACAACACAAAATGTAAGACACTATCCTTGTCAAATATAAATGCACATCGGTTAGGACTCAAAGACACATCAGTTATTACATTGCTTTTCGTCAGTATTTAACCCTTTCAGTGTCTGCCCTTTGATTGTGTTCTTAACGGCGTTGACGCGTTTCGATGGTTTCATATATATTGTTCCATCTTTATCAAAACACAGATGTATTGTCTTTATGTATAATCAATTGCTGTATTTCTTCTCCCCTACGTAAAACAAACTATACTATCAGTGACCAGAATGTCTACATATTCATTTCATCAGCATATTCAATAGACTCATATTCTTGCCCTGTCTAAGGTTTCCATCCTCCCATAAGTGACAAGAAAAAGGCTTGATATTTTCCCCATGGCCGGGATATTCTCGGGATCCCCTCAATGTTACCCTGATAGGAAAACCCCCCCTTTTCCCTTCCCTTGAGATGAGGCTACATTATATTACTCCATTGCAGCGCTATTCTCCTGCATTTTGTAATGGATGTGGCCACACCAGACAGTGTAATCTCAAAATCTGGATCTGCAACTTTTAACCTTAGATCTTATGACATATGATCTCAACATGTTGGTACTTTATGTGTCTCCTGACCCAGTTCAATAGAAACCTGAACACAAGGGAAATAGAAAGAAGTATATTCCTGCACTATCCCTTTCCAATGGTCCTACAAATCCGAGCGCCCCTAACGGGTCAATGTGTACCACACACCCCTGTCCGCCCTTCCAGTTCCCAGGCTTCTATTCTCACCTCGTTATTTGTATTAATACAAGGGGTGTCCCTCGCTCTCATCAATTTTTGAGGCAACAAATCCTTACGCCATAGGCAGATGTCAATCACTTGTTTAATCTGAAAGCTCTATGAACCTGCAGAAGATATACGATAATCTATAGTTAGTTTTATTTATCTCCCCTAAATTTTGTCGGACCTCGCCAACTTTCAATGGCCTTCGCTCACTCAATTAGTTTCACCTTTTATTCAGTGCTCTGCTTGTATTGTTTAAGAGTAGGCATATATTTCTTGCTGTTCCGTTTATCCCATAGAATTTCTTATGGTTATCTGTAAAAGATAAATATTGTTCCCTCATTACTTATATGATAGTGATGTTACCTGTCAAGTCAAATTATCTTTATTCGACTTAATTAAAAGTCATACAAAGAGATTAAAAACATTTCATGCAGGGAATTGTGGAACATTTCATACACATTAAAATATAAACATACCATCAGTTACATTAATACATTAAAACAAATCTAGGCCTACAGAAGTTAAAAAAAAGGGGGTGACAATGGGACTAGTGAGTGTGCTTTTTTATCCTAGCTGTAGCAACCAAAAAGTTCGCCATACAAAAGGTAATGCGTGGGTTAGACAATAATTGCAAATAGAGCAGGGCCGGTCTCACTTGTGTGAAACCCGCCTCCTTCATGACTGGTACCAGGTATTTATTCCTCGGCTCTAGATAAAACCCACAAAACATGACAAAATGCATAGTGTCTTGAAATGAAAAATTGTCACAGCTGCAGGGTGGGGCTAGTTCCGGTTTTCCCATGTTTTAAAAGAGCCTAAATAAAAATGTAGCAAATTAAATCGAAACTTAGTTAAAAGAAACCTGTGGAATGGGATTGTAACAAAACCAAGGTACGGTGCTAAGGAGAATGAATTAACAAGTAAATAATGACCCCTTACTGAAGGTTTCACTAACTCCCTTTCCTCGTGTGATGCTCTCGCCCTCTCCATAAACTGCCTTTTGACAAAATCAATATCTCGTGCTTTGATATTTTGGGGGGCAGTGAAAAGCTCAGGTCTCCCCAGGTCTGAGAATGCCTTCGACAGATAAGCCAGCCAAGGGATCTTTTTAAAATGATCTAAGGACAAGACGTCGGACATGATCTTGTGGTTCAATGGTAGGTCTTCACTGAGCCACGTTTTTAACCAAAAGATCAGTGGAGCCATGTTCAACCCATCCGTGAGAAAATCTAAACCCACCTCCATATGTATAGAGTAAGTTGGTGTTGACTGCGGCAGAGAGAGAAGTGTTCGTATAAATCTGTTCTCCGCTCTCTGGATTGGTTCCACATTAACATAGCCCCAGAGTGATGAACCATATGAAGCGATGGCGACTGGTTTGCTCTTGAAAATTTTTAGCAGGGCTTCCATTGGCCTAGCACCCAGCCTACCCGCAAAGCCAATGATCACAGCTGATGATCTGATAACCGCTAACCTCTTCGCCCTCACTTGAGGAAACCAAGTTCCTTTCTGGTCAAATAAATAGGGGAAAGTAGGGACTCTAGAAACCATGTCCCCTCTACACGTAAAGGTTTTAGATCTCCTCTTGCTGCTTTCTCGTCCCACCACCATGGTGTGCGACTTACTGGCGTTTATTTTTAGGTCGAGCTGTTCCATGAATGCACCAAAAGCATTTAAGAGGCGTTGAAGGCCGACACCCGTGCGCGCAATTAGCACGGCATCGTCCGCGTACAGGAGCGCCGGGATCTTAACAGCTCCTGCACGCGGAACGTCGGCTTCCTTCTCCTCCAAATGTGCCCCCAACCCGTTGATATAAATGGTAAACAGCAGGGGGGGCAAAATACATCCCTGCCTTACCCCCTTCAGGGATTTGAAGAGGGACGTACACCTACCCTCGTTAGTAACCCGCACAGCCGCAAACAGCTCTTGATGTAGAGAGGCCATAAATCTTACTAGTGCCTCGTCAATCCCCATCCTCAGCAATGTCATCCATAGCTTTGCCCTATTCACCAGATCGAAGGCCGAGGAGAGGTCCATAAATGCTAGAAATAGGGACCCCTCCTTTGCCACCGTATACTTTGAAATCAGCAGGTGTAGGTTAGAGCATTGTTCAATTGTCCCTTTCCTTTCTCTAAACCCATACTGGATCTCAGATAAGCCCCCACAGTTCTCAACGTTTTCCCTCAACCTGGCTAAAAGGACTCTACCTAAAATCTTCACTGACGAGTCCAGGAGGGATATGGGCCTATAACACCCGGGATCGTCCCGCCGGCCCTTTTTAAAAATAGGGACGATAGTTGAGATGTCCCAGGAGGATGGTGTAGGGTTACTATTGACGGCGGTAAAGACATTGGACAATACCTCTGCCCACAGCTTCGGGGAGTGTAAAAAGAAGTCAGCTGGCACCCCGTCAGGGCCAGGGGCCTTGTGTTTGGTTGTGGCCAAAATAGCTTTCTCCACTTCTGTACTGTAAAAGTGTATTGGTGTGGCGTCTAAGGTGACCAGTGAAATATCTTGGGTTACCTGATCATTCTCCCCATATACATTTTTAAAATGGGACAACCACTTGTCATCTGGGATGACACAATGCATAGCCTCATTAACTTGATCAGAGAAAAGTGGTTGTTTGATTATTTCCCAGAATTTTCGGCTATCTTTCAGGACAGCCATGGATAGGAGATTTTCCCATGCTTCCCGTCTGATGCTATCTTTTCTTGTTTTAATGGCTGACTTGTAGATTTTCCTTAATCCAACAATCTCGCCCTTTACCCTTGGAACTTTTTTCAAGGCTACCATCAGAGACCTATGTGCATTGGAGCACGCGGTGTCAAACCAGCGCTTCTTTTTCGGTGCTCCTCTCGCTGGCTTCGCCAGGAGGTCTTGGGCCACCTGACCACAGATCGACTCAAAGGCCCCTATAATTTCGCAGCCCATAGCACAAGGATTCTGACACACCTCAACCTGTTTCTTTATTTTCCGGAAAACCTCCGCATA
Source organism: Lissotriton helveticus (assembly GCF_964261635.1). NCBI lineage: Eukaryota > Metazoa > Chordata > Amphibia > Caudata > Salamandridae > Lissotriton > Lissotriton helveticus. Next base: position 1,922,313,174 of record NC_136065.1, read on the forward strand.
AAAATCTTCTGGGACCACTTTGGCCCACTTAACTCTTCTACCCTGATCAGAAGTACACAAAGTGTTAGCCATTCTCACTTTCCCCGGGTATGGCCCCATATAATCTCCCCAGGCTACTTCAAGTTGGACGGGGTTGTGGTCGCTCTGGTGAGATGGCACGGTGCGATAAGAGATCACCTGGTTTAAGATACCTTGCGTTATGAAGATGTAATCAATTATGGTGCCTGGATTTGTACCAGTGAATGTAGCTATTCTTCGTTCGCCCTCCGGTTCATACAAATTAAAATTTGCCAGAAACTCTTCTAACTCCTCTCCTTCTGAGGTATGCTCAAAATGAGGTCCCTCGAGATCTTCACCCCAATCCTTATTATTTAAACTGCATGCTAACATGCAGGGATGAATGGTAAAATCACCTAGTAAAATATACTCTGTGTCAGGCTGTATATACTGACTGCCTGACCTGAGTATAGTATCTAAGCTGGCAATATTACTACCAGTAATGTCCCTATTCCCTGAGTTATAAAAATTAATGTATAGAGATCTCCTAACAGGGTTGATCTCTCTCTCTACAATAAGGATATTGTGTGAGTCAGTAATAATCTGTTTTAGGGAGCCCTTCAATTCTAGGGAGAATAACATTAACAGGCCTCCCTTAGCTCTGCCAGTGCGGCTAGAGATAGCTGCCTTGGCAAAGCTAGTGTACCCATCCCACCAAGAGTTATCATTTATATCCCAGGTTTCCTGGAAAGCAATAATATTGTGTCTAACGACAAAGCTTGACCACACCTTATCATTACGTTTGGAATTGAGACCCGCTACATTCCAACTTAATATCTTGCAGGTTTCTACAATTCGCAGCGCTGCAGAATCAGCCAAGGGTGCTCCCTCTTCAACTTGTCGGAGGGGGCTTCCATTAGTGATGTTACCTATTCCATAATACTAACTTCTTTTCTTGTTGGTTGCAGTTTACCTGCTGGTTTGCACAGCTCCACGTGTTAGTACTTCGTGAAGTTTTGTAGTTGCTTAAATGGTCGACTTCTAAAACCACTCTTTGTCTTTATGGAGCTTAAACAGAAAACGGAGAAAAATCGGATATTATTATCGCAACTTCCATATTAACCGTTAAATGCCCTACTTTTAACTACGGTCCCCTGCCCATTCAACGGCCTGTCTCGCCTTACCTCAATTTAGCGGTCTCCCCTCTAATTGCGGCGTGCCGGGTTGTTTGATAGCCTCGAAGTACTCATTGCGTAACCTTCTATTTAGCATGTGGGAGACGCTGTGTGATTGGATCATGCTGTCACATGGTCCCACCCACCTTGCTCCACCTAAGAGATCATCCCTAATTGGATGGTTCTATCACATGGTGTAGGTTCTGTTTTTTTTTGTTTGTTTTGACTTTATTTGTCTGCTGCTCATAAGCAGCTTCTAAAGTAATTCTGTCACTCGATGTTTTGTCCACTTATTTATTAGTGGTTTTAGCTTTGTTTTTATCCTACAATTACGCCCCTAATGTGTGGAATTGTATACTTCCCCCTAATTGACATGCACTCTGTCAACCATGACCTTTTTTTGTAATAACACGATTGTATCACCACTCAAAAGGCGATCATGATATCGGTGGTAGACTCCATCTAACCATTACCCAATTTATGTCCATTTCCTACTGGTTGGCTGAAAAAATTAATTCTCCCCTTTTCCCTGATTAAAACTTGGTTATTTCATGGCTGCAATCTCAGCTAGTTCATTTTCTTATTCCCATATATGGCACTATTCTACAGTCAGTTTACTCTAGACAAGACTCTGACAAGAAACGGCCCAAAAGGCAGTGTGGACACACAAAATGTTCACTGTGAAAACGCCCTTTTTTTGCAAAGTGCCTAGCTGTATATTTTGAACCCTAGCTCTGCCGGCCCCTAGGGAAAGCTAGCAAGCCTATACCTTTTTGAAAACTAGACACCTAAGGGAATTCAGGATGGGGTGACTTGTCTGGCTCTCGTCAGGTTCTGTTACCCAGAATCCCTTGCAAACCTCAAAATGTGTAAAAACAAAAACACATTTTCATCACCTTTCTGTGGTTAAAAGTTCTGGAATCTGTGTGGATCCACAAAATTCCACCTACTCCGCATTTCACAAAGTCTTCCGAGAAAAATGGTACCTCACTTGTGAGGGTGGGTCAAGTACCCGCGACAGGCAAGGGCCCAAAACCTATTGAGGTGACATCAAAATTACCTATCACAAAACAACCTGGGTTTACAAGGGGGGTCCCATGAGTTTTTGGCCCCAGGGTCACCAGCCATCTGGGGAAACCTACCAAGCCCACACATTTCTGCAAACTAGACACTCGGGGGAGTCCAGCAAGGTATGGCTTGCATGGGTCCCCCAACATTTCCCTATCCAGAATCTCCTGAAAACCTCAAATTTTGCTAAAAACAAAATCACTGTTTTTCTCTAATTTCTGTGTGAGAAAGTTTTGGAATCTGCTTGGATCCTCAAATGTCCTACCACCCAGCATTTCCCCAGGTCTCCCGATAAAAATGGTACCTCACTTGCGTGGGTGGGTCACGTACAAGATGGCTGCCAAGCCCGGGGCCAAAAATCCATGTAACCCCCCTTGCAAAACCAGGTTGTTTTGTGATAGGTAATTTTGATGTCTCCTCAATACGTTTTGGGCCCTTGCCTGTCGCGGGTACTTGACCCACCCACGTGAGTGAGGTACCATTTTTATCGGGAGACCTGAGGGAACGCTGGGTGGTAGGAAATTTGTGGATCCACATAGATTCTAGAACTATCCCACTCAAGGGGTTAAGGACCACCTTTTTCTTTTTGATCACTGTAATAGTGCCAGTAGGAGATTCATCAGAATCCTCAGACTCATTCTCAGAGGAATGCAAATCGTTCTCAGTAAGACAAGCTACATTGCTGTTTTTCCTTCCTTTACTTCTACAAACTCTAGCAAAACGTCCGGTAATACCACTGTTGGACCTGCGATGGGAAAGCCCAGCACAAAGGGGGTAGCTTGGCTCAAGTGTCAAGGCAGTGAAGGCTATAGTGCTAAGCCGGCTCTGACCCAATAATAACCCCCTGCACAGTCACACCAAAAAGAAGGACACCACACCACTGCTGTAGAAAAATATGATTCCTTTATATAAAAGTTCTCTGCTGTAAATAGGGATCAATTGGGGAAGCACATTCACATTTCATTTGTTACAGTACTCTGGGATTCAGGTTGAGACTAAATACAGTAAATAGGACTTCAGGAACATTGGTGTTGCATAAATATTAGGAATAGCTCTATCAATAAATAAAATGAATATCAGGTTTATTTATCACCAATACATGGAATAATAAAGCCTGGTTCATTTAAATGCATAACCACATTTTCATTCTGGTATCGCTGCCACCAATTAAATAAATCAGGAAGTTTACATTTGCAAGATAAACCCACTTTGAAAAGGATAACAGTACTTGTGGAATCATGGGGAATGCATGCGGGCTTCTCTGGATTCACGGTGCACTGGGGACTCTTTTATGTTCACGCGGGGCCCATGCGCGTGTACCTAAAGACAAGGAAACACGGTAAATATGACATTTGGCCCTCCGCTGCCACCGGGGAAGGATGTCCGCTTGCCGGTGTGGTTTACTTGAGCCTACGGCAATATCGCAGGCACCAGGGTAGCACAGTTCGAAGTCAGTAGACGAACGAACGGCTGCCAGCGGGGTCACTCAGTCTCAGCGCTCGCTCAAATCAACGCCGGTGCACAGTTCCTTGATAACGCGGCACCCCTCCAGGGGAACCGACCCACCTCACTACGGCTGCAATCGAATAGCGATTCAGTCGGGGCACAGTACTTCCTATGCCAGCATCGGGGTTCTCAGGGGCTTCACGGACCTCCCTCCGACTTCCTCATACGGGGGCTGGTCCCGCCCACGGCAACAGTTTCCCGGGTCTCTGGGAAAGGGCAGGGACGCTAATCCCGCCCAATGAAGGCCGGCCTCTCCCCGCCCCGGCGCACCACCTCACCCTCGATCACTGCACAACCAGGAAGCGCGCAACGCCGGTGGGGCTCGGAGACGTCCGAGTCCCCCGCGATAGGCTCTATTCACGAAGGGGGCACTGTGGAAGGTCGCGACTCGCCTTTTCTTCACGATTTCGCCACCGGGGGGGGGGCGGGGAGGCACATAAACTTGGCCACAGTCTTTTGGGGCAATGAGGCACTAGCTGGGCAGGCGCTGTAGGCGCAAGGTTACTAGAACACGCCTGACTGGAACGCCAGTCAGGAATCAGGCTATTAACCCTTGCCACTCTACTGCCTGTGCTCTCAGCCACCTCAGGGGTCAGCAGGGCAGGTTTCACTCTGGTGTCAAGTCTGGAACCTGAATTACATCTAAAATGGCCGCCAGGGACTGGGCTTTATATGGCCAGTGCCCTGAGGTACTGGCACGAGCCAGAAGGTTCTAGAACCTTCCCTAGCTGTGTCAATGGCATGGCACTTTTGAGGTGTATTTTGGTCACTCAGAGCCACCATACTGGGGCTCTGGAGCAGCCATTTTGTGTACCTGAGGAAAGTTATGAAATTCCTGTCAGGAAAGTGCGCCAACCAGAAAGGGCGCCAAAACCTCAAAAGGTCAGGGTTCAAGGAGGCTCCAATGGGAGTCAATCACATGAGGGAAATATGTGTCCACCATTTTAAGGTTAAACACACACAGGTTGCCAACCTCAGTTTTCATGTCCACAGGTTTCGCCAGGCGCCTTGTACATAGGTGCCAGAAACCTTGTGAGCACCTGGGTGTCATGGAAGACCTAGCCCCATGAAACAACACACAAAAAGGTCCTGGTAGACAAATAAAAAGCGGCAAATTTTGGGAGGTTCAGGGGAACAAAAGAAATCATATTGGTGAGGGGACTCTCAGAAGCAGACGGGTCCAACACGCGTCCCCCCCAGCCGAAAGTGAGGAGAACTACCCAACCCCTTGGGAGTCCTCAACACTAAGGCGGAAATACCTGGAGAGACCGTCTGCATTGGCGTGGTCAACTCCGGGCCGATGTTCAACCCGAAAGTCCATTCCCTGTAGGGAGATAGACCACCTCAACAGTTTGGGGTTTTCCCCCTTCATCTGCATGAGCCAGCGAAGGGGTCGGTGGTCTGTCTGAACAAGGAAGTGTGAACCAAACAAGTATGGTCGCAGCTTCTTCAGTGCCCAGACCACCGCAAAGGCTTCCCGCTCAATGGTACTCCACCTCTGTTCCCGGGGAAGCAGTCTCCGTGACAAAAAGACAACGGGTTGATCCAGACCCTCTTCATTGAGTTGCGATAACACCGCCCCAATGCCAATATCGGATGCATCTGTCTGGACAATGAACTCTTTTGAAAAATCTGGAGCCTTCAGGACTGGAGCTTTACACAATGCTTGTTTCAGAGTGTCGAAGGCTCGCTGGCAAGCCTCCGTCCAGATGACTCTCCTGGGTTGCTTTTTGGCCGTGAGTTCTGTAAGGGATGCCACGATAGTGCCATACCCCTTCACGAACCGTCTGTAGTAACCTGTGAGGCCCAGGAAGGCTCGGACCTCAGTCTGGGTCTTGGGGGGTTTCCAGGCCATGATTGCCTCAATCTTCACCTGAAGGGGCTGCACCGTTCCCGGGCCCACCAAGTGACCTAAGTACACTACCCACCCCTGTCCAATCTGACATTTGCTGGCCTTGATCGTCAAGCCAGCCCGTTCCAGGGCCTGAAGAACGGCTTGCAAGTGCTGCAAGTGATCCTCCCAACTGCTACTGAAGACAGCTATGTCATCCAAGTAAGCAGCAGAGAATGACTCCATCCCGGTGAGGATCGTGTTCACCAGCCGCTGGAAAGTGGCAGGAGCGTTCTTGAGCCCGAAAGGCATAACGCAGAACTGGTAGTGTCCATCAGGTGTGGAGAAGGCTGACCTTTCCTTGGCTCCATCAGTCATGGGAATCTGCCAGTACCCTGCAGTGAGGTCAACGGTACTGAGATATTGGGCAGCTCCCAACCGGTCAATCAATTCATCCGCCCGAGGGATCGGATGAGCATCGGTTTTCGTTACCGAATTGAGTCCTCGGTAATCCACACAGAATCGTAATTCTGGTGTGGTGCCAAGTGGGGCTGCTTTGGGTACCAAAACCACCGGGCTGGACCAAGGGCTGTTCGAAGGTTCGATGACTCCTAGCTCCAGCATCTTGGCTACCTCGCTTCGGATGCTGGCCTTCACCTTGTCAGACAGCCGGTAAGACTTTGACTTCACAGGTGGGCTGTCTCCTGTGTCCACGTCGTGGGTACACAGATGGGTCTTACCCGGGACAAGGGAGAACAGCGGAGCGAATGTCCCCAGGACCTGGCGACATTCCTCCTGCTGCTCAGGAATCAGGGATGGTGAGAGTTTTACTCCCTCCTCTGACCCATCCTTTTCTTGAGACTCAAGGAGGTCGGGGAGAGGCTCTGTGTCCTTTTCCTCCGATCCGTCAGTCACCATTACCAACATGACTTCGGGCCTCTCGAAGTAGGGCTTGAGGCGATTGGCATGTAACACCCGATGCGGATGCCGAGGGGTCCTTACGTCCACCAGATAGGTAGACTTGCCCATCTTCTCCAATACCTCATAGGGGCCTGTCCAACGGTCCTGGAGAGCACTCAGCTCCCCTGGCTCCATCACCCACACCTTCTGTCCAGGCTCCAACTCCACTGGGTGAGCATTGTGGTCATACCACGCTTTCATAACTGCTTGACTGGCTTCCAAGTTGTCAGAAGCTTGCTTCCACAACTTAGCCATTTGGCTTCGGAAGGCCAGCATGTAGCTCACCACATCCTGGGGAACTTTCCGGGGAGACTTTTCCCAGGAGTCCCTCACCAGGCTGAGAGGTCCATGTACAGGGTGCCCGTACAAAAGCTCGAAGGGGCTGAAGCCCACTCCCTTCTGTGGCACTTCCCTGTAGGAAAAGAGCAAACAGGGTAGGAGGACGTCCCATTTCCTCCGCAGGCTTTCGGGTAGACTTCTGATCATACCCTTCAAGGTTTGGTTGAACCTTTCCACGAGACCATTGGTCTGTGGGTGATAAGGAGTGGTGAACCGGTAGGCCACTCCACACTCCTTCCACATTGCCCGCATATATGCTGACATGAAGTTGGTCCCCCTGTCAGACACAACTTCTTTGGGGAATCCCACTCGGGTAAAGATCCCCATCAGGGCCTTCGCCACTACCGGTGCAGTAATGGTTCTCAGAGGAACTGCCTCTGGATACCTTGTGGCGTGATCCACCAGTACCAGGATAAACCTGTGACCGGATGATGTCGGTGGATCTAGGGGCCCAGCAATGTCGATGCCCACCCTTTCAAAGGGGGTGCCAACGACGGAAAGTGGTTCCAGGGGAGCCTTCAGCTTCGTCCCTGTTTTCCCACTGGCTTGGCATGACACACACGACCAACAGTATGTATCGGACGCCACCCTCATTCGAGGCCAATAAAAGTGGGGGACAAGCCGGGCAAAGGTTTTGTCCTGACCCAAGTGTCCTGCCAAGGGAATCTCATGAGCCAACTCTAATAGGAAGGCTCGGTAACACTGTGGGACTACCAGGGCCCGTGGCAGTCCGTGCACTGGCGCCCTGGTTTCACTGTAGAGGAGACCATCCTCCCAGTAAACACGATAGTTCCCAGACTCGTTACCTGCTGCCTGGGCTTCAGCCTGTTGCCTCAGACGCTCGAGGGTGGGACATTCCCTCTGTCCCTTGCTTAGCTCCTTCCTGGATGGTCCTCCCTCCACTCGCCACTCAGCGGGGATAGGCAGATCCTCCAACGGAACCATGTCCACCTCCGCGGACTCCGGGTCCACCTCCACAGGTGGCCTATCTGTCTCACGGGGCACGGACATCGAGGCAGGCTCTTTCTGTCCTCGAGATGCTCCCTCATCAGCAGCTGGGTGGGCCATTGTTCCAGGCTCCAACCCACGCGACTTCTCCTCCTGAGTAGCCGCAGACCTGGTACTCACACAGGCCCAATCAGGTGTAACCAGCATCTCAGTGTGAGTCCGGTATTCCACCTCCTTCCAAGCATTGTGCTCCATATCATTACCCAGCAGACAATCGACTGGCACGGCGGGGCTTACGGCAACTCGAAGTGAACCTGCAACCCCTCCCCACTCAAAGGGAACCTCGGCCACAGGATAGTGGCCCATTCTGCCGTCAGCCATCGCGGCTAGATGAAGTACGCCTGGAATCACCTGCTCTGAAGACACCAGATGACTCCTTACCATAGTCATACTGGCTCCTGTATCTCTCAGAGCTTCTCCTCTATGGCCATTGATGGTGACCCATTGCCCATACTTGGTAGTATTTGAGGGCACCTGGATCTTTGGAACCATCTCCCGATCCCCCAGGGACACTAAGGTGACTCCCGCCCACTCCCTCCCCTTAACTAAGGGCATCTCCTCCCCGAGCGCTACACTAGCGACTCCCGGGGCCTTTCCTCCAGTGGGAGGGGGTGGTCTCTTTGGGCATTGCACTTCTCCCTTATAATGTCCAATACTACCGCACTCAAAGCAATGGACAACCCTTGGCTGCTGACTCTGGCCAGGATTAGGGTTCTTCTGCGGGTTAGCCTTAGAGTTGGAAAAGAAACTTTTCCCCTAAAGTTATTTTGGGGGTCTTTGGAGAACTCCTGTTTCTTGTTATCTCCCCCCTCTTTCTTCTGGGGAGCGCCCTGTCCGGACTTCTAAGAATCTCCTCCCGTCCCCTTCGTGGACACTCGGGTACTCGCCCAAATGTCCGCCTCCTCAGCAAGCTTACGGGGGCAAGTAAGTTTGCTGTCTACCAGGTGTTGCTTCAGCTCGGGAAGACATTTCTCGAGTAGATGTTCCTTGAGTATTAGGTCGTACAACCCTCGATAGTCCTCCACCTCATTACCTTGGACCCACCCATCCAGGGCTTTCTTGGCAAAATCCAGGAAGTCAACCCAATTCTGTGAGCTCAGTTTGTGGCTGCCCCTAAACCTTTGCCGGTATTTCTCGGGGGTCAACCCAAACTTCCTGATGAGCGCCACCTTCATGGCAGGGTAGTTTACGTGTTCCTCCCGAGCTAGGGCCAATAGTGCATCCCTACCTGTCGGAGGCATGTACCGGTATAATCCACCATCCCAATGCTTCTCATGGATCCTATGGGCTCTTAAGGAGACCTCATAGGCTGCCAGCCACTTGGCTATGTCGTCTCCAGCGGTATAACTGGCGACTACGTCCTTGGGTAAATGGGGCCTGGGCTCCCTGGCAAATTCCTTTGACTCGACACCCTCCGGAGTGATGTTGTGGGCCTGGAGGTCGAGTTCTCGTAGCTTGAACTCGTGTTCCATCCTCCTCCCCTCCCTCCTTCCTTCCATCTCCATTTTTGCTATTTCCCACCTTAACTGTCTTTCCTCTCTCCTGTCGGCTAACTCGGTCTCTGACAACCCTCTTGATGACACACTGCTGCCCTCCCGTGAGGTTACCTTAGGGCTGATTGACATTTCACCCACCCCCGGGAGACATTCCGCAGTCCCATCAATGACAGTACCTCTGTCTGACTCCTCCTCCTCCACCGTTCCCTCCGTGTGCGCTTCCACCCAGGCTCACAGACTAGTACGGAGCTCCTCTCTTTTGGCCCCTCGCCTAACGAACACTCCCCTTTCCTGACAGAAATCCTTGAGCTGTGCCACAGTATAGGTCTCCAGCTCTGACATTTCGAATTCCATCTTGCCAGTGAAAAGGGTGGACAACCACCCCGAAGTAGGTTACCAGGATAGGAACTCTGAGGGTCACCTCCACCCACCTCCAGGAAAGAATTTAGAAAAAGCAAAATGTTGAATTCGAGGGCCGCTAGGAGAAAACTCCGGATGTGTACCTGTGACGCACACTGAATTATTATGGGGTACAGAACAAGCACGGCTCGCAATCCCACCCGCTGAGCACCAATTTTATGTTAGACCTGCGATGGGCAAGCCCAGTACAAAGGGGGTAGCATGGCTCAAGTGTCAAGGCAGTGAAGGCTGTAGTGCTAAGCCGGCTCTGACCCAATAATAACCCCCTGCACAGTCACACCAAAAAGAAGGACACCACATCACTGCTGTAGAAAAATACGATTCCTTTATATAAAAGTTCTCTGCTGTAAATAGGGATCAATTGGGGAAGCACATTCACATTTCATTTGTTACAGCACTCTGGGATTCAGGTTGAGAATAAATACAGTAAATAGGACTTCAGGAACACTGGTGTTGCATAAATATTAGGAATAGCTCTATCAATAAATAAAATGAATATCAGGTTTATATATCACCAATACATGGAATAATAAAGCCTGGTTCATTTAAATGCATAACCACATTTTCATTCTGGTATCGCTGCCACCAACTAAATAAATCAGGAAGTTTACATTTGCAAGATAAACCCACTTTGAAAAGGATAACAGTACTTGTGGAATCATGGGGAATGCATGCGGGCTTCTCTGGATTCACGGTGCACTGGGGACTCTTTTATGTTCACGCGGGGCCCATGCGCGTGTACCTAAAGACAAGGAAACACGGTAAATATGACATTTGGCCCTCCGCTGCCACCGGGGAAGGATGTCCGCTTGCCGGTGTGGTTTACTTGAGCCTACGGCAATATCGCAGGCACCAGGGTAGCACAGTTCGAAGTCAGTAGACGAACGAACGGCTGCCAGCGGGGTCACTCAGTCTCAGCGCTCGCTCAAATCAACGCCGGTGCACAGTTCCTTGATAACGCGGCACCCCTCCAGGGGAAACGACCCACCTCACTACGGCTGCAATCGAATAGCGATTCAGTCGTGGCACAGCACTTCCTACGCCAGCATCAGGGTTCTCAGGGGCTTCACGGACCTCCCTCCGACTTCCTCATACGGGGGCTGGTCCCGCCCACGGCAACAGTTTCCCGGGTCTCTGAGAAAGGGCAGGGACGCTAATCCCGCCCAATGAAGGCCGGCCTCTCCCCGCCCCGGCGCACCACCTCACCTTTGATCACTGCACAACCAGGAAGCGCACAACGCCGGTGGGGCCCGGAGACGTCCGAGTCCCCCGCGATAGGCGCTATTCACGAAGGGGGCACTGTGGAAGGTCGCGACTCGCCTTTTCTTCACGACTTCGCCGGCGGGGGGGGGCGGGGAGGCACATAAACTTGGCCACAGTCTTTTGGGGCAATGAGGCACTAGCTGGGCAGGCGCTGTAGGCGCAAGGTTACTGGAACACGCCTGACTGGAACGCCAGTCAGGAATCAGGCTATTAACCCTTGCCACTCTACTGCCTGTGCTCTCAGCCACCTCAGGGGTCAGCAGGGCAGGTGTCACTCTGGTGTCAAGTCTGGAACCTGAATTACATCTAAGATGGCCGCCAGGGACTGGGCTTTATATAGCCAGTGCCCTGAGGTACTGGCACGAGCCAGAAGGTTCTAGAACCTTCCCTGGCTGTGTCAATGGCATCGCACTTTTGAGGTGTCTTTTGGTCACTCAGAGCCACCGTACTGGGGCTCTGGAGCAGCCATTTTGTGTACCTGAGGAAAGTTATGAAATTCCTGTCAGGAAAGCGCGCCAACCAGAAAAGGCGCCAAAACCTCAAAAGGTCAGGGTTCAAGGAGGCTCCAATGGGAGTCACTCACATGAGGGAAATATGTGTCCACCATTTTAAGGTTAAACACACACAGGTTGCCAACCTCAGTTTTCATGTCCACAGGTTTCGCCACGCGCCTTGTACATAGGTGCCAGAAACCTTGTGAGCAACTGGGTGTCAAGGAACACCTAGCCCCATGAAACAACACACAAAAAGGTCCTGGTAGACAAATAAAAAGCGGCAAATTTTGGGAGGTTCAGGGGAACAAAAGAAATCATATTGGTGAGGGGACTCTCAGAAGCAGACGGGTCCAACAACCACATTCTAAGCATTTTGCAGATTTAGCAGGACATTTGTCAGATCTAGCAGTATGCAAAGTACTACCACATCTATAACAAGCAAATCCGGGAGCTTTTCCCTGTGTGCTTGGTATGCCTTTGTTGGACGATTTATTGCTGTAAGTATGGTTCTCTGAAACTTTTGTGAAACCAAACTTCCCTTTTTTCTTAGTCGAAACGACACTAACTGAAGGGTTCTCATTATGCACAGAAATAGCTTTAGCGCTCCTTTCAGGAAGCTCAGCCTTCTTCACCAAGGTAATAATATCCTTGAGACAAGAATAACCTTCAATCCACAATCTGTCTTGAATACTTTTATTCTTAGTGCAAATAATAAGTTGGTCCCTTATCATTTCATCATGCAAACAAAAAGCCAAATTTGCACATGGAAGCAAGTTTTAATAATGAAGGTTTAATCAGCAGGCATCCACAGTAGTATACACTTGGCAGGTTAAGGTGTAAGATGAAGAAGCAGTTTCCAATATCCACCAATTTAATACATCAAGTAAAGGAAATGACAGAGTAGACCTTGCACTGATCCATGGGTTCGGGGTAGACTAGAAGTATCCCAGCTCGTCGACAAATTTCTGTAGCATCGTAGTCGCAATGAAACACACAAACAGAAGTTCCTTGTAGCAAACTTCTTTATTGTCAACGTGCAGGGCAGCAGCATCTGTCTCAGTACAAGCACACTCTCTATGACCCCCTTAACATTCTAAGCAGCAAAATAAATACAAGCAATACGGAATGAACACAATAAGATTCTATTATCCTATATTCAACAAAGGGAAGACTTACCCAGATAATACAAACAGTGACAATGGAAGAAAGCTGGGATCAAAAAGAACCTGCATGAGTGAGATAAGGAGACAGGAATCGTTGGGTGGTGTAAGAAAGAGGCAAGAGGTGTAGCCAAGATAAGGTAGGATGGGTATTCACCAACCCTGACATTGGGCAGCATCAATGGGAAGTTCTGGCTGCCTTCAGTCAGTGCATACTGTGGGACTGATCCTCTGCCCCTCCTGGGAAGGCTCATTATCCCATTTAAATGGACTGCTTGTAACCTGTGCATACCCAGGGGGAATAGGACAGGTTACAACGCAAACATTTACAACGCATGCTTTTACAACGCAGTTTTGACATCGCAACATCCATTACAACAAATGATTTTACAATGCATGCCATCACAACGCATTTTTATAAACTACATTTACAACGCATTCCATTAAAATGCATTCCTTTTAAAAAGCATACCATTACAACGCATACCATTACATCGCAAAATACCTTTAGGGTAGCAGTGGGGTAAGTTTTGGATAGTGTAGGGGTAAAATTACTATTCCCACTCCATGTTGTGCAACAATAGGGTAAGTGTTGGATAGTGTAGGGGTAACATTTACTATTCCCATGTACCCCCAAAACCATACCCACCCTAAAACTAAACAAAGTCTATTACTTACCTAATAATGCGTTGTAATGGCATGCGTTGTAATGGTATGCATTGTAATGGCATGCGTTGTACTGACATGCGTTATAATGCCCGCGTTGTAATGGCATGCGATGTAATAAATGCAGTTGTGTTGTAATACCCGTGTTGTAAAGGTAGTGCGTTGTAATGACTGCATTGTAATGGTTGTTTCCCGCCCAGGGGTTGCTCTCCTCCTGGGTGCACCTTATTTACTTTGGCTGCCTCTGACCAGCGCACTCCTGCGTGTCTCTATTCTGCTGTCCAAGTAGTGACTAAGGTGCATGTACTATGGCTGCATTGCCATGGTGATCTTTGGTTGATTCTCAATTGCTTCCGGAGGGACTCCGCCAATGAAATCATCTACTATGGTTGATTCTGTGAGCTTGACTTGAGTGTTATTGACCTGTTACTCCAGAGGTAATATATATCCAGGGCTTGCATGAGCTGCTCTTCTATCACTACTGGGAGGACAATAAAGAGACTCCTCAACCGGACACAACAATAAATGTAGGTAATGAGCATTCAGTCAGTCCCTCAGTCCTTTTCCTGTCATTGGACGTCTAGATGCACAAACCTAAGACAATAAATTATCATTATTTTGGGCACTCACGCACAGCAAAGCTTACCACATTGGCCAAACTGCAATACAACACTCTTCCAACCAAGACACTCCCCGTGGTCTTACGTACTACAAGTCAGCCAATGCACTACAGCACCTCATCAGGAGTACGAAGCACTCGATTAATGCAACTACAGGAATGCAAACCTAGCAGCGAAGGAACTGAATAGGAAGAGATCTGTCAATGAAGCAGCAGGTGTAATATCCCATGACCCAAATAGCGTAAAGGGCCCACTGAACCCTGATTACTCCTATATCTTCCTATCTAACCAGTGGCATTTTCTAGGCTTTTACCAAAGACCATGCCACTGTTGCTACTTTATTGGATATAATGCGAGGCTGCAGAGAGTGCAAATACAATTAGGTCCTGTGTATGTCTTTTAACCGTTACCCTTGTTCTGGATTACAAATTATGTGGCAAAACCAACACCTCGAGCCATTCCCCATACACGCCTGGTCTGTGAAAAGCTGTCAGAATGTGTCTGGGATAAAGACACTGACTCAAAGATTTAAATTCAGGTATGAACCAACCCTAAGTAATAATGGTGTCCAGAGGTTCATACAAGAAGATTAGAAAGTGCACTTTATATGCCCGAGTATCAGTTGGTAAGAACTCTACCAGATAATTACATTACAATAACCATTCAATAGTTTAATATACCAACAATTCACAGCACACACAATAAAAAGGATGGGGATTAACAACATCACTGGACTGCCAGCAAGGAAGGAGACTAAACAAACAAGCATTGCCAAAGCCAATAGGTCCCTCATATGCAAGAGCTATTGGTTTTGACAATATGTTGTAGTCATGTTGTAAGCTAGCATGACTACTGTTCAGCATGGCCAAAACTTAGGGGGATACAGGAGAGTGGCGTGAAGTTGAGTGTCATAAAGTGGAATAGACCAGAGTGTTATGGAGTGGCGTAGGGAGGTGTGGAGTGACGTGGAGTGTCATGGAGTGGCGTAGAGTGGTGTAGAGTTGAGTGAAGGGAATAAAATGGCATAGAGTGGAGTAGAGTTGAGTGGGGTAGAGTGAAGTAGAGTGGCGGGGCATAGAGTGTCATGGAGTGGTGTGGAACAGAGTAGAGTGATGTAGAGGGTGTTGTGTAGCGTGGAGTAGGGTATTGTAGAGTAGAGTGGTGCAAAGTGAAGTTGATTCTCGTAGAGTAGAGTGGCATAGAGTAGAGTAGTGTAGGAGAGTGACATGGCACAGAGTGGAGTAGAGTGTTGTAGACTGGAGTGTCCTAGAGTGGAGTAGAGTTTAATGGAGTACAGCATCAGAGTGGAGTATCATAAAGCTTTATGTCATAGAGTAGAACGGAGAAGAGTAGCCTTGAGTGTTGTGGCATAAAGTACAGTGCTGCAGAGTAGATTGGGATTGCGTACAGTGGTATAGAGTGCATTGGTGTTGAGTAAAGTGGTGTAGTTTGCATTTGCCTAGAATGCATTGATGTAGACTGCAGCGGCGTAGAATGCAGTGGCGCAGAGTAGATCGTTCCAGAGCAGAGTGGAGTGGTGTATAGTGGAGTGGGCAGGGAAAAGTGGAGTGGTGCAGGGTAGAGTGCAGAGGTGTATTGGAGTTGCATAGGGTGCACTGGTGTAGAGTAGAGTGGATTAGAGTGCAGTGGAGTGGTGTAGAGTTGTACTTCGTAGAGTGCAGTGGCGAAGAGTGCAGTGGCATTGACTGCTCTGTTGCAGATTAGAGTGGCATAGAGTAGAGTGGCATAGAGTATAGTGGTGTAGAGTGGAGTCTTGTAGAGCAGAGTGGAGTAGCTTAGACTGGAGTGGTGCAGAGTGCAGTGACGAAGAGTCCCGTGGTGCATTGCAGACTGGGGTAGAATGCACTGGCATAGAGTAGAGTGGTGTAGTGTAGAGAGGTGTAGAATGCAGTGTCATAGAGTGCAGTGGTACACAGTAGATTGGAGTAGTGTTGTTTGGATTGGCATGGGGTGTAATGGCATAGATTATAGTGATGTAGAGTGCATTGGTGGTAGAATGCATTGGCGTAGAGTGCAGTAGAGTGCAGTAGAGTGGTATAGAGTAGAGTGGTGCAGCGTACAATGAGGTGGCATGGAGTGCAGTGGCGCACAGTAGAGTGGCGTAGATTAGAATGGCTTAGAGTCCAGTGGCAGGGAGTCTACTGTTGAAGAGTAGAGTGTTGTAGCGTGCCGTAGTGTAGAGTGCAGTGGTGTAGAGTGTTGCAGAGCAGAATATCGTGGTGTACAGTGCATTCGTGCAGAGTGGATTGGTGTAGAGAGCAATGGAGTAGAGTTCATTGGTTTTGAATGCAGTTGCACAGAGTGCAGTGGCGTGGAGTGCAGAGGCGTAGGATAGAGTGGCATGGAGTAGAGCGTCGCAGAGTTCAGTGTTGCAGAGTGCAGTAGTGCATGGTAGATTAGAGTGGTTTAACGTGTATTGGTGTAAAGTGGAGAGATATAGAGTGTAGTGGCATACATGCATTGAGGTAGAGTACAGAAGAGCAGCATAGAATAGAGTGGTGCAGAGTAGAGTGCAGTGGTGGAGAGTAGAGTGGCGTTGAGTTCAGTGGCGGCAGAGAATGCAGTGGTGTAGAGGAGTTTGCTTTTATTTTGTAATTTGCTATTTTGTGAATAGCTCACAGAGGAATACCTCGAGGTACAGTATTAACGCCTTGTTTTTAGATTGAAGACAATGTTCAGTGGCAATTTTCTCATTTATGGATGCCATTACAATAGGTTCTGGTGGGAGAGCACCTATTTTATAAAGCAAAAATGTGCTTTATTTTAGCATTATGCTGCCTAAAACTGCGTCCTCTTCAGACTTCAATGAGAAAAATTTAATCAGAAAATGTGTTTTACTAAATCTCCCTCCTCTTGCTTCCAAATATTGTCCGGAATGCTTAGTACTTGGGCATTGATTGCTGTCTTCTTAGAGACAGTGATACACACAAATACACACACGCTTTGTGTGCCACAGGGTGATTGCGCAGTTCAGTATGAGAGCATTGTGTACTCTCTACACACAACAAGCATTTGCAATGCAATAGGTCTCGTATTAGGAAAGTTTGAGCTATTGGTATCGTAAATGACAATTTTTTTATGTATGTGTTGGTTTTGAAAATAGCGGAATTAATAGCTCTGTCATTTACAATGTCAATACTTTTAACTTTTGCAAATGTGACACCTATAGCATTTGTAATGCAACATGTTTTGTATTTACGTGACTTAGATGTATTGATATTACAAATAACAATGGCTTTTAGTTTTTTTTAATAATTAATACTTACATAAAAGTTATTGTAATTTATAATGGCAATAGCTTAAACTTTTGTAAATAATGTTTGTGAAGATTATGTTTAGTGTATTTTATTGTGACGAAAATCCAAGAACAGAGGTGAAATATTAACATCTTTTTGTGACATTTGTAATAAAGCTTGTAACATTGAGAGAACATATTTGAACCAGTTGTTGTTGAATGGTTGCACAGATTGATGCTGTGGTGGCGCTGAGTGATGTTGTGGTGGCGACGAGTGATGCTGTGGCGTTCAGTGATGCTGTGGTAGTGCATAGTGATGTTGTGGTGCACCTGAGTGATGCTGTGGTGCCCCTGAGTGATGCTGTGGTAGTGCGATAGATAGAGTGAGGGTGACAGATAAATAGAGGGAGGGCAATAGATAGATGGAGTGAGGGCGATAGATAGATAGATAGATAGAGTGATGGCGATAGATAGAGTGAGTGCGATAGATAGACAGATAGATAGAGTGAGGGCGATAGATAGATAGAGTGAGGGTGATAGATAGATAGATGTGTGTGGTTGTGTGTGTGTGGTTGTGTGTGTGGTTGTGTGTGGTTGTGTGTGTGGTTGTGTGTGTGTGTGGTTGTGTGTGGTTGTATGTGTGTGTGGTTGTTTGTGGTTGTGTGTGTGGTTGTGTTTGTAGTTGTGTGTGTGGTTGTGTTTGTAGTTGTGTGTGTAGTTGGGTGTGTGGTTGTGTGTGTAGTTGTGTGTGTAGTTGTGTGTGTAGTTGGGTGTGTGGTTGGGTGTGTGGTTGTGTGTGGTTGTGTGTGTGGTTGTGTGTGTGGTTGGGTGTGGTTGTGTGTGTGTATGGTTGCGTGTGTGTGGCTGTGTGTGTGGTTGTGTGTGTGGTTGTGTGTTTGTGGTTTTATGTGTGGTTGTGTGTGTGGTTGTGTCGTTGTGTGTGTGGTTGTGTGTGTGGGTGTATGTGGTTGTGGCTGTGTGTGGTTGTGTGTGTGGCTGTGTGTGGTTGTGTGTGTGGTGTGTGTGGTTGTGAGTGTGTTGTGTTTGTATTTGTGTGTTTGGTTGTGTGTGGTTGTGTGTGGTTGTGTGTGTGGTTGTGTGGTTGGGTGTGGTTGTGCGTGCGGTTGTGTGTATGGTTGGTTGTGGTTGTGTGTGTGGTTGTGTGTGTGTGGTTGTGTGTGTGGTTGTGTGTGAGATTGAGTGTGTGGTGTGGTTGTGTGTGTTTGTGTGGTTGTGTGTGTTTGTGTGGTTGTGTGTGTGGTTGTATGCGTGTGTGTGTGCACGTGGTTGTATGTATGTGTGTGTGCGGTTAGAGAAGGATGTATGTGGAAGAGAGCAGCAGATCAGCACAGCAGAAGAGAACAGGGAGTTAAAGGAGGAGGCGGGTGGAAGAGAACAACAGATTAGCACAGGAGAAGAGAACAGGGAGTTAAAGCAGGAGGCGGCATGGAAGATTGATGCTGTGGTGGCGCTGAGTGATGTTGTGGTAGCGACGAGTGATGCTGTGGCATTCAGTGATGCTGTGGTGTTCAGTTATGCTGTGGTGACCCTGAGTGATGCTGTGGCATTCAGTGATGCTGTGGTGCCCCTGAGTGATGCTGTGACATTTAGTGATTCTGTTGTGCCCCTGGGTGATGCTGTGGTGTTCAGTGATGCTGTGATACCCCTGAGTGATGCTGTGGTACCCCTGAGTGATGCTGTGGTGCCCCTGAGTGATGCTGTGGCATTCAGTGATGCTGTGGCGCTCAGTGATGCTGTGGCGTTCAGTGATGCTGTGGCGTTCAGTGATGCTGTCGTGCCCCTGAGTGATGCTGTGGCGTTCAGTGATGCTGTCATGCCCCTGAGTGATGCTGTGGCGTTCAGTGATGTTGTGGCGCCCCTGAGTGATGCTGTGGCATTCAGTGATGCTGTGGTGCCCCTGAGTGATGCTGTACCGTTCAATGATGCTGTGGTGCCCCTGGATGATGCTGTTGCATTCAGTGATGCTTTGGTGCCCCTGAGTGATGCTGTGGCGTTCAGGAATACTGTGGCATTCAGGAATGATGTGGCATTCAGGAATGCTGTGGCGTTCAGTGATACTGTGGCGTTCAGTGATGCTGCAACGTTCAGTGATGCTGTGGCGGTGCTGAGTGATGCTGTAGCGGTGCTGAGTGATGCTGTGGCGGTGCTGAGTGATGCTGTGGCAATGCTGAGTGATGCTGTAGTGATGCGATAGAGTGAGGGCAATAGATAGATAGAGTGAGGGTGATAGATAGAGTGAGGGCGATAGATAGAGTTGATAGAGCGCGCGAGGCCACCCGACCAACAGTTTTCGCCGTTTCCGGCTTCAGGGCCCATATACTTTCAAATCACCATATATATCGATCAGGTGACTTCACGAGCTCTACCAGGTTGATGTGTGTGTGTTCCCTGCTACCAAATTTCGGTGCACCCGACTTACCATCCACCGATGCGGGTGCCTAATGACCACAATGAATCAGGGAGCTAGCTGTAAAGGAAAGGCAGCAAAATACAAACCCAACCAATAACATTCAAATACTGTTTAAATGACCACGGACAACTGGAAGTTTTAAAATGTTTATCTAAAGTTCATTATTTTCTTGCATGAGGTACAATAAAACAAGGCAATCAATAATCAAGATAATGTAAATCACATATGCATAAAGAAATAATGACAGAGTAATCATCAAAGTACTAATAAAATGTAACGAGAAAAGATACTATATAAGTCAGTATTATCTAGACAGTGATAGACTAAGTGTGTGTGACTATAGAAGAACTTATAATGAATAACACTCTTCACTTAAGGTGAAAGGGCCTTTGAACAACCTAGGCAACGAAGTTCTAGACCATATCAGGAAATGACACACTGCTATGCAAAATATGATTTCTAACAAATGAGAAGACATAGGAATAACTTTGCAAAATTTATAAATGACTGTTCAATAGTTGCGGAAAGGCATGGAAATATAACATATGCAATGTTGAACTTTATTTAAGCGAAAGTTAGAAATTCAGAAGGTGCAAGAATTTCAAGAGGTTCAGAGTAATATTTACCTAGAAAAGGTGTGGAAACCAAACCCTGGCCACGGGTCAGTTAAGGACAGGAAACCCTCAAGGAAGGATACCCCTCAAAGGACAGCAGGTGCAGAATGGACACCCAGGATAGGACAGGATACCCTCGGAATAGGAATCAGGACAGGACCCTCAGGACAGGACAGCAAACCCTCAGGACAGGACCCTCTTCAGGACAGGACCGGAACCCACAGTTCGGAAGCAACGCCTGCGCTCCACCCGCTCTGCAGCTATCGATCAAGACCCCGATTGGGTCAGCGAACTCCCAGCTAAGTGCTTTGCCAGCACTTTAAGGTTCAGTAGAACCTTAGTCTATGGTCAAATTCGGACAGAGTGCTCCGCAGCGCTCTGTATCTTCAGTCACCTATTGAGTGCGTTGGGTCAGTGACAGGTCAGCTAAACCAGACAAGTCGGACGGTTCACTAGGTGAACCCAGGGTAGATATACAGTTTTGGGACAGTGTACCACCCCCCAATGTTGCAAAGTGTCAGAATCCCTCAATTTCGATTGGTCCTAAGGTAGGGTTTGGGTAACACACCAATCACAATACACGAATTGAAGCCTTCATTAACATATTTGGGTACCGCCTAGCAGATTTGGGGTTCCCATGAGCTAACAGTAGCGCAACATTACATTGTATCACATAAGGAGCCACATTCGCTGTTCTCGCAGGGCAGAGGTGACTTTCTCAGGAGCATCTCGCCCATCACTGCCAGCTGGCTATGTTCCATCAGCCAAGGTCCCTTGTGCTGCCGAATGTCGCACAGGCGCAGAAGGGACCTCCAATATGGCTCTCCTCTCACTCAGACCCCCATTTCCCGCGGTACATGAAAAGTAAGCGAAAACAAATTAATACATAATAATGTCATTATGAAAACATATCACAGGGTTTGTACTTTTAACTCATCATCAAGAAATAAACTTATGCAATTAAATGTTAGCTACATTGAGACGGACACAAGAGCAGTGGCACGAGCTGTACCACATGATAAGCACAGCTATGAATTACGCATGCGCACAACTTTCCCTCCACTTCTGCAGACGCGTCAGGACACGTGAGTGTGGCTGACGCATGCGCAGTAACTAAAATACAAGCGGCGGCCATTTTAGAGGACACAGATTAAATTCATTAGAAATACACATAGGCAAGCGTCTTAAACTTTTACTCAAACTTAATATAAATGTTAGTAAGACGTACATTTATTACCTTGTTATACATAAACGAGGTTCTTGATTTCGGCAAGCCGCAAAATATGCGAAGCTTTGCTTCATCAATCCCCTCTTTGATGATATCTACTATCATCACAAATTATAATGGAACCAGATGCCAACTTTCTTTCACACTTTATAAAGTTCTATTTCTTCCAGCAACCGTTCTAGCTTTTCTCTTTCAGTTTTAGCAGGGTGAGAAGTCTTCACCTTTTTGTATATCTGATCATTCACTTCCTCTAATTCAATCTCATCCACACTTCGTTTCACTCCTCTTGCATTAACCTCGTGCTTTTTGGTGCGCTTGCGGTATTTACAGCATAAGAAAATGGAAAGTATAATAAGACCTATAATACCAATTGGCATCAGAATTTTGAATAATAAGCTTTTACCTATGCTAGCAAGCCAATGACCTACATTTGAGAGACCATCTACCAGTCTCTTCCAGGCACTATCAACCTCGAGTGGTTTGAGTTCCTTTGCCAAATTAGTAATGTTTTTCACATATCTTTTGATCTGTACACTTTTATCCGGAATATAAGTGCAACAATGTTGCGCCTTCAACATCCGGCAGACTCCGCCCTCTTTCGCTAATAAGGTGTCAAGAGCAAGTCGATTTTGTAAAACCATTGATCTGATCGCAACCATTTCGGTATTGACCAGCAGAAATCCATGAGCTGTTTCAGTAGACAGCACATCTACTATAGTAGACAATTTGCAAATTCTGTGAGTGTTCAGAACCACTCCCACTCCAGGTATCAGTGCACTGAAAATACTACCCATAATTTCACCTATACTTTCTCTTTTACTACGCACTAAGCCATTAGTATCTTCATTGCTTCCAGCTTTTCCATTCACATGGTATATTTTCGGGAAAACAATGCCAAAGTAGCAGCTCCCATACCAGTGATCCGGCAATTTGAAATAAGCCTTGTCCCCGCAAATGTAATAAATTCCAGGAAACACAGGCTCTGACCCATTTTTAAAACCCCAACCTCCAATTACCTTGTAATTATGTTCGCATTCACTGGAACCAATGAAAACATTATTATAATAGCTAGTCTTCTCGCGGTGAAGACATAGCTTGCCTTTCTTTTCAAAATCCAGCAACAGAGCAGGACCCGCTCCACCAGATGAGGTGCCTTCCATGTTCTCTGCCCACTTTGGCTTTTTCTGACTTTCGTCATTAGCCTTCTTCTGAATTTTAATTCTCCTTTTCTCTGCCATGTTCAGGAACATCTTTTCCTGCTCACGCAAAGAACAAGTCAAGTTATCTCTGTGTGCGTCTGCTATGTCAATGTTCCCTATAGTCAGAAAGTAGTCTCCCATATATCTTATGGTGTCAGTTTTGGTATGTACAGGATTCAAGTTCCCACGTATAGGAAGTTCAGAAAAGATCACGTCATTGTTAGAGTAATAATACTGTAACGGTCCCCTTTTGTAAAATAAACTAGCTAAAATGCTACAGGAAATTCCATATGTCAATGGCAGATGATGGTATGTCACGCCTTCAGCCACCGAAGTAGGTAGCTTCATGCAGACATAGCAATCTTCAATTTCCATAGTTTCTACATAGTGTATTAACAAGTTTGCGAAAACATTCAAATGTGTCCTGTTTTTCATTCCATGGTAATGTAGTCCTTTCTCATCTGATGCTTCTAAGTCTCGTTTAGTTTGTCTCAATGCTCTCTCATGTCTTTCTACACTCTGTGTTGTCAGCTCCTCATTGTCAGTATTTACAACTTCAGTAGGGACAATGTTAGTATCTTTACTTACAGCAAAGGGAATGAAAATTGTTAATCCTATCCAGATAACTATCAGCACTACTACACTACATATACACACCTTGCAACACGTCTTAAAACGGCTGCAACTAGGACTACCATTCACTGTTGAATCAGACATTTTAGCTCAGTAGGAGTGTTCTCACCCCTCTTTTTTTACTTTTTTTTTTACACAACTAGCTTACTTTGTGCAAATTCACGGTGGCTCGTCTTCCTCTTCAGCTGAGTACTCTGGGACAGGTTCTCCGTCGCTTACGTCAGTTATATCAAGATCTTCAAGTTCTTCCAAAACCAGTGTCCATTCAGGAGACTTGTACTTTTTGTTTTGTCTTTTTATTCGCTCACTCCTTCTTTTGGAAGAGTCTTCTTCTTGTTCTGCTATTCGAGCACTTCTTCTTGCTTCTGCACGTTTTTCTTCCACTGTCTTTATCCTTAGTCTCAGTCTTTTTACAAACCTAGGCTCAAGGTTGTTTCTTTTCTTTAGTCTCTTAGTCGGTACTTTGACTTCACTTTCTTTTCTTATTCTCTTGTTCTCTTTATCTTGTGGTAATTCTTCTCCACTTTCTTCTTCTACTTCCCTTATCTGACTAGTTCCAGGGCTAGCATCAAATTTTTCTGCCTGGTTGCTAATCTGGCCTTGTTCAGGAATATTTTGTTTTTGGCTTTCAATTGTCTCTGTTTCTGTTTCTGTTTCTGTTTCCTGAACCCGTTTTTCTAACCCTATCTGATCCTGTTCAAGCACTTCGATCTCTTGATTTTCTTCTGCTCGAACTATTACTCTATGTCTAGTCTGTCCCTTATCCACATCAGGAGTTAGCGGAGGAGTATCAAACACTTGCTCTGTATCCTGCACTTGTTCAGTATCGGGTACTTGTTCAGTATCGGGTATTTGTTCAGTCTTATTCACTGGATCTGTATCAATCACGTGCTCTGTCCCTGTCTGACCTTCTCCTTCCTCAGTTTTGATTTGAATCTCAAGTGGCTGAGGATCTTCGCCTGTGCCTTGCTTTTCCTGACTAGTCCACTCTCTACCTTCACTAAGTCGTTCTCTTGTTCTGATAGGATCTTCGGTCAGATCAATCATCGGTATCCATTCTTCTGGCCATATGCTTGGCAGCTCGTCTTCAGCTACTCCTGGCTCAGTTTCCTGGACCTCTTCAGCAGGCTGGGTTCTTGGCAGTTCGCAGTCAACTACTCCTGGGCCAACGTCTGCTGTTCCTGCAACCTGACTGGTGCTGGGCTGCTCGTTGTCAGTTGCTACTGGTCTGACTTCTTCAGGGTCCTCTGCTGGTTGCCCTGGTTCTTCAAATCCTTTGTCTGGCAATACCTTCTGGGTGTGTCCGGCGTGGATCCACTGGGGAACACCTGCGACTTTTACTGCAGTGGTTGTCACCAGGATTACTTGGCGTTTCTTTCCCCACCTTGGTGCCAGACAGCTTGATCGAGTGTGCTTCTTTATTTTGACCCAGTCTCCTGGAACCAAGTTGTGGAGAGGAGTCGTTGGATTAAGGATGCCGTCGTCTCCAATCTGGCGAGAGATAGAACGCACTTGGTCACCCAATCTTCTGCAGTATTCAAGCACCAAATCATCAGTAATACTCAACAGTTTGCTTCCTGGCACCCATGCTTGTCTCATCACTCTTCCCATAATGATTTCGTGGGGACTTAGGCCTGTCTTGCGGTCTGGAACACTTCTCAGTCCCATCAGGACCAGGGGCAGGGCCTTCACCCAGTTCATGCCAGTAGCATCTGTCAGCTTTGCTAGTCTGTTTTTGATAGTTCCATTTACTTGTTCCACTATTCCAGAAGCCTTTGGGTGGTATGCACAATGGAGTTTCTGCCTTATTCCAAAGGCCTTACAGAGTTCAGCCAGTATGTCATTCTGGAAATGTCCACCCTTATCTGATTCAATAATGCATGGTATTCCGAACCTAGGTATCAGTTCTTTTAGTAAACACTTCGCTACTGTCAGTGCGTCACTTTTGGGAGTAGGGTAAGCTTCTACCCATTTCGAAAATACGCACACAATGACAAGGACATATCGCTTTCCTTCACAATGGGGCATGGTGATGAAATCAATCTGTATTTTTATAAAGGGACCCCCTGACCTCCCAATCTTGCTCAGTTCAACCATTGTCCTCTTGCCTGGGTTCATCTGTTGACATGACAGGCACCTCTGGCAGAGGGACTCTGCTACCTTCCTGAATTTCTTGCTGTACCAAGTCTGTTGAAATACCAGAATCATGGCATCCCTACCAATGTGTGATCCTTCATGTATTAATCTTGCCATTGTGCCAAGCAAGTGTCGGGGTAACACCGGCATACCAGTTGGGCCCAAAATCACACCATCCACACGCCTCGGTCTACAGCCATCCTCCTTCCATTTTTCTCTTTCTTGCCAAGGAGCCGACTCCTGCCACTCTCTCACCTCATCCCATGTAGGCACTTCCTCAAACACCTGAAGCTGGCAGCTGGTTCCTGGCCCCCCTCGTTTTGGATTTACAATATACCGATCTTTGGCACACCATTGAGCCACTCGATCAGCATAATCGTTTCCCAGAGATACTCTGTCCATGCTCCTTTGATGAGCAGTACATTTTACCACTGCCAGTTCTTTGGGCAACTGGATGGCCTCTAAAAGGTCATGAACAACTTTTGCATTCCGAATGGGAGTACCTGAGGAAGTCATGAATTCCCTCTGCAGCCATAATTGGCCAAAGTCATGCACAACGCCATAACAGTACTGACTGTCAGTATACACTGTTATGCGTAAGTCCTTCCCAATTTTGCAAGCCATTATCATGGCTATCAATTCGGCTACTTGTGCAGACTTGATGTTATATAGGTAACCTGCTTGTTCAATTTTTGTGAAAGACACTACTGCATAAGCAGCACTCAAGCCTCCTAATTCATGTCTTAGACAGGAACCATCCACAAATAGTTCTTTATCATGCTCAGGCAATGGTACTTCTTTTATGTCTGGGCGTGGTTTGGTACTGAACTCTGTTAGGTCAATACAATCATGTTCATCATCATCCCCACCTTCCATTTCCAAGGGGTCGGGGAGTAAGGTGGCAGGGTTCAGAATACCGCACCTAACAATGCTCACATTTGCTGCACCCACAAGAATCCTCTCGTATTTAGTCAGCCGACTAGGGGTGAGATACTGTGTTTTAGTTCTGGTCAATAAGATTACCACTCCATGTGAAACATACACGGTCACAGGATGTCCCATGACAATGGACTCACTCTGTTCCAAACTTGCACAGGTAGCAGCTACTGCTTTCAGACAGCCTGGTAACCCAGCAGCTACTGGGTCCAGTGTGGCAGAGAAATAGGCCACAGGCCTCCTGGTTGTGCCATGTTCTTGAGTCAGGACTGACAATGCGCAATTATCGCGAGTGTCACAGAATAGTGCAAACTCTTTGGAATAATCTGGCATTCCCAACGCAGGGGCTGTACACAGACAGTTTTTCAATCTTGTGAAAGCCATTAGACTTTCATCGTCCCACTGTACAACATCTGGCATTCCTCTCGTGGTCATTTTTATCAAGGGCCTGGCTAAGGCTGCAAATCCCAGAATCCACT
The DNA here is from genome assembly GCF_964261635.1 of Lissotriton helveticus. NCBI lineage: Eukaryota > Metazoa > Chordata > Amphibia > Caudata > Salamandridae > Lissotriton > Lissotriton helveticus. Next base: position 1,922,340,089 of record NC_136065.1, read on the forward strand.
GCCTGCAGTACCCTAATACACCCAGGAACATTCTGACTTCTTTTTGAGTACGGGGCAACTGCATCTTTTGAATTATTCTCACTCTTTCTGAAGTGACTTTTCTGACACCCTTTTCTATCTGGTGTCCTAGATATTTCACTGATTTTGCACAGAACTGTAGTTTGTCAGGGGCCACTTTATGCCCTTTCTCACACAGATGATTTAGGAGGGCAATGGTGTCAACTACACAGTCCCGGTGACTTTTAGACGCCAATAGAAGGTCGTCTATATACTGCACTAAGACAGAGTTCCCAGGTAAGGTCAAAGTCTCTAGACATTTCTTCAAGATCTGATTAAAGATAGAGGGACTCTCTGTATACCCTTGAGGGACCCTGTTCCAACAATACACGTGACCCTCGAAAGCAAATGAGAAAAGAAATTTGCTGTCGGGGTGCAGGGGTATCGAAAAGAATGCATGACACAAATCAATCACAGTGAACCACTCAGCATCCCAAGGAATCTGGTACAGAATTACTGCAGGGTTCGGGACAATAGGGCAACAAGGAACTACAATTTTGTTAACCTTTCTCAGGTCCTGCACTACCCTATACTTGCCACTAGGCTTTTTGATGCCCATAATCGGTGAGTTGCATGGGCTGCTCATCACTTCCTGTATGATGTTTCCTTCCAATAATTTTTGTATTTCCAGAGTGACACCTGCTTTCACCTCAGCATTCATTCGGTAGGGCCTAGTGTTAGGATATACTGCATTGTCTTTGATGGCTATTTGTATGGGGTCCACATCTTTCATCAACCCCACATCCTTACCAGTGAAATCCCACACCTCTGGTTTTACGGCTTCCTGTAGTTCTTGGGGCAAGTCCTGCAGGGTCAATCTTTTAATTTCTGAGTCAGGTCTAAGCAACAATAATTTATAAATGCCGTCTTCATCTGGGGTCTGTATTTCAACACCTTTTGGTGTGCAAAAGATGGTACAGTTCATTTTGCACAGCAAATCACGTCCCAGTAGATTTACTGGACTGGTGTCACAGACGACAAATCTATGCATCTGTTTAAAATTTCCAATTGAAATCTCCATTGGTTCGGTAACAGGAGTACTAATCAATTGATTAGATACACCTACTACTTGGATATTTTCTCCCGAGAGGGGTAGGTTTGGAACGTCCACTGTTCTTACAGTAGAACGGGTAGCGCCAGTGTCCAACAGAAAGGTGACATCAATTCCGTCAACCTTTCCTTCAATATATGGTCCAGACTGGTCTACCGGCAAGGAAGCGCCAAGTACGCACTCCTCGTCCTCCCCTCTCAGGCCCCGTCAGTCCTGATCATTACAAAGGAAGGTATCATTCAGCAGATACTGCGAAGTTGCTGTATTTCTGTTCTCCCCGCTTTCCCAAACCTCTATCTCTTCATTTTCTGCCTGTCTTCCCCTGTATACCTGTTTGGGTGCTCGAGGCACCTGAACTGTTTTTACCTGGGGTTGAGTCTTTCTTGGTCTTTCTTTCTGCGTCTGTGGAATTAAATCAGGAGTTGTCTCATTAACATCGACTAATTGGGGACACTCGTTTCGCCAGTGTCCAATTTCGCCGCACTGATGGCAGGGAAATTTTTTCATAGCCTCTTCCCTGCTAAATTTGGGCCGGGGCTTTCCTCCACCCCCTCCCCCAGGACTTTTGTTCTCAGCATTTTTAACCATGTTACTCAATTGTTTTTCCTGTTGTTCTGCGAGCTTCACCTGAGCCCACATAACCTTCTCCTTAAGGGCCTTTTTCTTTTCTGCCATCTCGTCCTCACAGTACTTAGCGTACCGCAGGACCTCATCCATTTTCTTAGTATGCCAACAGATTTTATTGTCTTTTATCCACTGACAAATTTCAGGTCTTAAACCATTTACAAACCTGTAAATAAAGTGTGTCATATCCTTCAGGTCGATGTTGTCAATACCACTGTATGTTTTAAATACCTGCAATAACCTCTCATAGAAGGAGTGCACTGTTTCGTCCCTTTCCTGTGTTGTTCTATCTATTTTTGTCCAATCAGTTTCCTTGGCGGGCACCTTTTCTTTCAAGTGCTGAATTACCTGCTCATATTTTCGCATGACTTCCTTTGATGGCTCCCCTGTTTCCTTGTTTCTGGGATACTCTTCACTGGGCCAATTTATGTTTATTTTACACTGGGTCCATAAATCTACTGGAACCACAATGTCGAAAAACCCATCCAGGTCTTTCCACAGACATTTCTGTACCTTCACGAACCTCTCCACCTGCCGGTACCAGTCAACTGGTTTCTCTCGTAATTTTGGAAAATCGTTCGTGAAAGACACAATATCCTGCCTAGACCAGGGGACATGCACATATTTCCCCCCTGGAACTTCGCGCATGGGGCATAACTGCTCAGGTTTTTCTACCTCTCTTAAAGCAAACTCGGGAGTCACTTGTCGGGAGCGAACCTCTTCCCTCTTTTTCGCCCACCTGCTTCTCCATTTTTCCACATCTCCCCATTTCTGCAGTACCCCCATTAATTCTTTAATCTGCAACTTCTTCCCTGCCACATTCAGGTGTTCTATATCTTTGTCTGAGAAGTCTGCTCTGTACGGTTTCTGTAAGGGCTTGGATTTTGAGATATCTACCCCCATACTAACTGCTGTTTCGGTCAGTTTTTCATGGAGCACTCTGGTGTTCCTTGTAAAGCTTTTACATATGAACGACAATTCTTCTTCAGAGTAGGTATTCAATCGATCCAACCCCACATTTCCTGCCATTAATTCTTCTATTTCGACCCTCAGCTTGTAGAGATCTAAAGGCTTTGTTTGCGGAGTCTGCTTCTCTAATTCACGACTCCAACTCTCAATTTCATCCGGAGTTACCAGAGAGACATTCCTAGTACCTGTTGCTGTCTCTAATTTAATTTCTTTTGTATTAAAAGGGTTATACCTCTGCTGTATTCCCTTTCCAGTCTGTTTGTTTGGCAATTCCAAGAATGCAACTTCAGACTCACACTCACTGGACTGATCATCTATGATGATTGGTTCCTGTCTCGGGGTTGCTATGACTGGGGTCATGACTGGAGTAATCGGATTTCCCTGACCATTTCCGTATAACGGGACCACCGGTCCAATAGTTACTGGAATAGTCAATGCCTCAGGACTGGTATTTATCTGAGAAATTTTCTGAATTATTTCTGTTCTTTGTCTAGCTAGAGCCTCTTGCTCTTTTTCCACTAGTACCCTTCTTAGAGTTGTGTCATGTAATATCTGTGGGGTCAATGGAGGAGTAAAACTCGGGGCAGTAGGATGCGTTTCACTTAGTCCTCCCCCATAATTTGGTTTCGGGAATAAAGTTCCAGTATTAAAGGACCTGCGCTCTTCCCTATATGGAGGTTGAACAAAAGGCAGTCCTGAATTCGAGGGTTTCTCTTCGCTTTCATACAAGGGTCTGGGAAAAAAGGTTTTTGTACGTGAATATTTTTCTTCCTGACTTGCGGGCACTTTGGGATATATGTCCCTTGTTTCCGTCAGTTCGGGTTTTTTAGGATAGGGCAATACTTGACCACCCCCTCCCAGTCCCAGGGACCTGTCTTCTTCCTTTAGGAAGGGGCGTCGGGGAACATCTCCTACACTGGAAGGTCGGGTTCCCTCATTGTAAGGTGGCGGACTTCTGGTACAGATGTCATCTATTAGTTCATCATCTGAATCCCCCAGGGCCCCCCAATGCTTACATTTTTCAGTACTTTTCTCACCCGCTCCAACGTTATGACATGCCGGCATCATGGGAAACAGACCCTCAACAATCATGCTCTGCCTCCACTGTTTCATCCTTTTATCCCTGGATTCCTGTTTCTGCCTGGGGTACCACTTGGTCAAACCCTTGTCCATTCGGGGTCTTTCTCTTTCAAAAGCCTCAATCTCCCATTCCTCTAATGCCTCATACTGCGTTAGTCTCGGTCTGGGATGCAGTTCATTCATTCGGGTTCTTAAATTAAATAAGATCCTACCATTGAAAGTACCATCTAACGGAAAAGCCAATACTCCGTCATCTTTTGTATACTTCACCCAATTCTCCAGCCACACACAGGTATTGTACCCTCGGTCAAACATCATGAATGAGGCGGGAGTATTGGGTGCTGGGACAAGAACACCTTCCCTAGATTTAATCGGTTTGTCCGTTTTAAAATAATTTTTCACCTTATTTACAAGGGACATTTTTCTCTTAGTTCCGTACATAATATCGTATCTGTTAGCCTTCCACTGATCCCTTTCAAACCCTAGATGCCTTGGATCAGGTCGCGTCTCTGTAGTCCGCGAGTGCCACATACGACTTCTGCGCTAACTTTGTTTACAAACTACCTCCAATCAGAATACTCTTCAGAAAATTCGTGCAACCAATGGGTGCGCGACACAAAATAAGCTCCGCCAATGGGTGCGCGGCCCCTTCGTGAGACAGTTCCCACGCTCTGGCGCTCACCCCTCCTTTACAATCTTCAGCTCCGCTACCCGCCCGCTGCTTCTACCAATCCCAGCGCGGCACAGAGTGACGTCAGAGGCGCTTCGCGACTGACTCCCTCCCTTCACAAGGTAACGGAAACTTTCTTTCTTTTAAAGTGCTCAGTGCTTGGTTATTTTACAACAAATACACATTCGCCACAGTGCTCAAGTGTCTAGATAGAGTAAGAATTCTTTTACAGCAAGTAAACTACTTCCATTTACTTTTCACGCGCTGCGGGCAGATCTCTTCCGCCTACCCTTCACTCTAGCATCGGTGAACCTGTTATTCCCCTAAACTCATCCACTTCTTTCCGGGATATATTCCGAGTTTAAGGTTTCTCAGCGGACCCCTCTGCTTTCACGCTAGCTCCGAGGAACCTGCTACTCTTCCGATGTGACCCTTACTAGGTTACGCCACTATGGGAATTTTGCCAATGAACCCCGTTACTGTCATTTATTCGCACATGTATTCAGAAAACCCTAGTTAGTGCTTCCCGGTTATCCTAACCTGCACCTAACTTTCCTCGAACCTGTGACCTCAGGACAATGGATTCTATTCACCACTTGCCCTTTCAATTCCCCGGGGAGTTCGGACAACACTTAACGCTTCGATTTACAAATGCATGGATTAGTACATATAACAATATAAGAACAAGAATAATAACAATACAGCAATTCATGAATTGCTTTTACAAGATATTATTCGTGCGTATTCACAAGAGATTGATCAGGTCTCTTTTAGAACAGCCGCTCTTATAGCAGCATTAATATAATAGCAGCTTCCGACTTCACTAGTCTAACTAGTCCTGCCTTACTCTCAACTAGTCCCTAACCATCCTCTAGCTACCAGAAAACTGATAGAGCGCGCGAGGCCACCCGACCAACAGTTTTCGCCGTTTCCGGCTTCAGGGCCCATATACTTTCAAATCACCATATATATCGATCAGGTGACTTCACGAGCTCTACCAGGTTGATGTGTGTGTGTTCCCTGCTACCAAATTTCGGTGCACCCGACTTACCATCCACCGATGCGGGTGCCTAATGACCACAATGAATCAGGGAGCTAGCTGTAAAGGAAAGGCAGCAAAATACAAACCCAACCAATAACATTCAAATACTGTTTAAATGACCACGGACAACTGGAAGTTTTAAAATGTTTATCTAAAGTTCATTATTTTCTTGCATGAGGTACAATAAAACAAGGCAATCAATAATCAAGATAATGTAAATCACATATGCATAAAGAAATAATGACAGAGTAATCATCAAAGTACTAATAAAATGTAACGAGAAAAGATACTATATAAGTCAGTATTATCTAGACAGTGATAGACTAAGTGTGTGTGACTATAGAAGAACTTATAATGAATAACACTCTTCACTTAAGGTGAAAGGGCCTTTGAACAACCTAGGCAACGAAGTTCTAGACCATATCAGGAAATGACACACTGCTATGCAAAATATGATTTCTAACAAATGAGAAGACATAGGAATAACTTTGCAAAATGTATAAATGACTGTTCAATAGTTGCGGAAAGGCATGGAAATATAACATATGCAATGTTGAACTTTATTTAAGCGAAAGTTAGAAATTCAGAAGGTGCAAGAATTTCAAGAGGTTCAGAGTAATATTTACCTAGAAAAGGTGTGGAAACCAAACCCTGGCCACGGGTCAGTTAAGGACAGGAAACCCTCAAGGAAGGATACCCCTCAAAGGACAGCAGGTGCAGAATGGACACCCAGGATAGGACAGGATACCCTCGGAATAGGAATCAGGACAGGACCCTCAGGACAGGACAGCAAACCCTCAGGACAGGACCCTCTTCAGGACAGGACCGGAACCCACAGTTCGGAAGCAACGCCTGCGCTCCACCCGCTCTGCAGCTATCGATCAAGACCCCGATTGGGTCAGCGAACTCCCAGCTAAGTGCTTTGCCAGCACTTTAAGGTTCAGTAGAACCTTAGTCTATGGTCAAATTCGGACAGAGTGCTCCGCAGCGCTCTGTATCTTCAGTCACCTATTGAGTGCGTTGGGTCAGTGACAGGTCAGCTAAACCAGACAAGTCGGACGGTTCACTAGGTGAACCCAGGGTAGATATACAGTTTTGGGACAGTGTACCACCCCCCAATGTTGCAAAGTGTCAGAATCCCTCAATTTCGATTGGTCCTAAGGTAGGGTTTGGGTAACACACCAATCACAATACACGAATTGAAGCCTTCATTAACATATTTGGGTACCGCCTAGCAGATTTGGGGTTCCCATGAGCTAACAGTAGCGCAACATTACATTGTATCACATAAGGAGCCACATTCGCTGTTCTCGCAGGGCAGAGGTGACTTTCTCAGGAGCATCTCGCCCATCACTGCCAGCTGGCTATGTTCCATCAGCCAAGGTCCCTTGTGCTGCCGAATGTCGCACAGGCGCAGAAGGGACCTCCAATATGGCTCTCCTCTCACTCAGACCCCCATTTCCCGCGGTACATGAAAAGTAAGCGAAAACAAATTAATACATAATAATGTCATTATGAAAACATATCACAGGGTTTGTACTTTTAACTCATCATCAAGAAATAAACTTATGCAATTAAATGTTAGCTACATTGAGACGGACACAAGAGCAGTGGCACGAGCTGTACCACATGATAAGCACAGCTATGAATTACGCATGCGCACAACTTTCCCTCCACTTCTGCAGACGCGTCAGGACACGTGAGTGTGGCTGACGCATGCGCAGTAACTAAAATACAAGCGGCGGCCATTTTAGAGGACACAGATTAAATTCATTAGAAATACACATAGGCAAGCGTCTTAAACTTTTACTCAAACTTAATATAAATGTTAGTAAGACGTACATTTATTACCTTGTTATACATAAACGAGGTTCTTGATTTCGGCAAGCCGCAAAATATGCGAAGCTTTGCTTCATCAGAGTGAGGGCGATAGATAGAGTGAGGGCGATAGATAGATAGATAGATAGATAGATAGATAGATAGATAGATAGATAGATAGATAGATAGATAGATAGATAGATAGATAGATAGATAGAGTGATAGAGTGATGGTGATAGATAGAGTGAGGGCGATAATATTTCTTAAGTTACTAGTGCAGAGGAGAAACTGTACTGACTCGATGATTATTAGGCACAGGGATTTATCCAGCTTAGTGGCACTAAGGAAGGATAAGGAAGGATGAAAGGCTGAGACAGTCCCTTCCTTTAAGGTTACAAGCTGAGCTCTGCAGTATGCGCATTAACCCACTGATATACATTACCAGCTGCTGAAGGAATTCAGTTTCAGGCAGCCCACAATGTTCCAGCCCCTGAGCGTCAGAGTGTATGCTTAACTCTCTCTCGTATGTGCATTAACCTATTGACCGGCATGAGAAGGATGAAAAGTGGAGAAGGATGCAAGGCAGAAGTGTACGATCATGCAACTCCTTACCACTTCCTACAAGCATACACACCAGAAATACAGGCAGAGAGAGAAATATAGAGATATATTCAGTAAAAGTTCACTCACCCAGGTATATGAATGGGTGTTAACTGAGGCAAAAATCATTTTCTTAAACCCGCCTCCGGTGAATGTCATGTTCCTCCCCGTACAAGCTTGCCAGCTCCAGCCGTTTGCAGGCATACTTGGCAGCGCGGTTCATACACAGACCCAGGGCTGGAAAGTTGTGAATGAATGAGTGAATGAGTCTGTTAATGCAGCATCGAGGAAGAGGGGTTTTAATGGGCTCCGCCGCCCCAGCCTGGCCATTAAAAGTTAGCCCCTCTGAAAAATATACAAAATAAGAGGAAACCATCTGCTCCCTGGTTTAATGAGGAGCTGAAATCCCTACGCAATGCACGCCGACAGGCAGAAAAGAAATGGCGTAGATGCTATTCGGAACCGGATAAAAAACTGCTGAAAATAGAACAGGCAAAATATAAAGGAGCTATTGCCAAAGCTAAGGCACTCTTCTATGCCACTACTATTCTCCAGTCCCCTAACAGTAGTAAAACCCTTTTTAATATCATAAGGGATCTCTCACACCCCACTTGTATTAGTAATAAGGTGGTTGCTACCTAAGAACTATGTGATGAGATTGCATTCCACTTTGAGGAAAAGATTGCTAAAATTGTAGGGGGACTGAAGGAGGAAAGGACTAGCTGCAAAGAGGTGCAGATAGAAGAAGAGGAACCTAAACCAATATCGTCATCATTGGAAAATGTCATCCCTCTTACAGAGGAGCTCTTTTTTACCTTGGCCCATAATGTGTCATTAGGGTCGCCTCTAGACCCCCTTCCGCATAGGATCTGGAAGGAATATGGGCCACAGCTGTTCCCTTGGATGCATCAGATTTGTCGCCAATCCCTTGAGGAAGGCACAGTGCCGGAAGCATGGAAACAGGCAGTGGTTACTCCCCTGCTAAAAAAGCCTTTGCTGGACCCTACTATTCCGGCACACTTCAGGCCCATATCCCTCCTGCCCTACCCGATAAAAATCGTGGAAAGGCTGGTCAGCAGATCCCTGTCAGGATATTTGGAAGACAATTGTCTACTGGACAAGGACCAATTTGGCTTCCGCCCAGGCCACGGAACAGAAACTGCATTGGCAACCATGTTGGACAATCTTCGAATGCGAGCCGACATTGGCAATTCCTCAGTCTTGGTGCTGTTGGATATGTCGGCCGCATTCGATACGGTTAGCCATGCAGTTCTGCTAAGTAGGCTGGAAAAACTGGGCGTGAAGGGCAAGGCCCTGAGGTGGATACAATCCTACCTGACAGGCAGACAACAGATGGTGACCCTAGCACCTTTTTCATCTTCCAAGTCCCCAGTCAGTCATGGAGTACCTCAGGGCTCCTCGATCAGCCCTATTCTTTTTAATCTTTATCTGCAGCCTTTGATCCCCATGATCAAATTTTATGGAATAGATTTGATAAACTACGCTGACGACACCCAACTGGTGTTCTCCTTAGAGGGACGACAGGCGGTGACCATGGAGACCTTTCAGAACTGCATGAGCAGGGTCTCCAGATGGCTGAAAATAAACTCCCTCCAATTTAACGAGGGTAAGACAGAGGTAGTCTATTGCTCGTCAGCCAAACTGAGTCAGCAACCTTCCTATGAGATCAGGCTTGCGCCGGGAGCCGATCCTTGCATCCCAGTCAAGACCGTGCGCAATTTAGGGGTAATGTTTGACGCGGATCTCCAAATGACCTCTCAGACCAATAAAACCATCAGTGTCTGCTTTGGATTGCTTAAAGCGCTCAGACAGATTTTGCCCCTTCTGCCTGATGAGTCTAGACCGCTAGTGGTTAGGAGTGTGATCCTGGCCAGACTGGACTACTGTAACTCCCTATATCTAGGGGCCCCCTTATACATCTTACAGGGGCTCCAGAGAGTCCAGTCCATAGCGGCCAAGCTGGCACTTAAAAGACCTTGTAGCTCTTCCACTACGCTGGCGCTCAGAGATCTACACTGGTTGCCAATCGGGAGTAGAGTCGCTTTTAAGTCCCTATGTATTGTGTATAGAGCCCTGCACAACACGGGTCCTATTCCTTTACAGGAAAGGCTCAACTGGTATAAGCCTACCAGGTCCCTGCGTTCCTCTAGCCTAGGTTTGGCAGCAACCACCAGGATCAGGAGATCGAGGATGGGAGGCCGAGCCTTCTGCACATCCGCGTCTAGGATGTGGAACGAGCTTCCCCAGAACATCAGGCAAATTGACACCTTGCTTGGATTTAGAAAGAGTCTGAAAACATGGCTGTTTGACAAAGTTTAATCCCCTTGACACCATTTAATAGAACTGGCGGCTGTTTTACATGTTATGACAGCCAGTGTATTGTTGTTCCATCTGACTACTTCCTGTTTGGGCGCCAGGATACCCGTAGGGTGACAGTTGCGCGATACAAATAACAAATACAATACAATACAATACAAAAGTTGATGGCGCCGATGGAAGCGGCGAGGCCGGGTGCAGCCTGCCATGTGTGCCGTGTCAGGATGATGGGTGCGCGGGGAGCGGTGAGCGGTGTGCAGTGTGGCTGAGCCAGCTTTAATCACGAGAACTCCCCATAAAAGCAGAAGAAAAGGCGGAAAAGTAACTGCCCCTCCAGGAAGGACAGCGCTCTGTCCATCATCTCCTTGTGTTTGACCAGTTACACTGCACAGGGTCAGAATATATTTTGGTGTTTTTATGGCATGGTGAAATGAAGTAATGTGCACAGAATCAAAGAATGTGGAGCAGGCGCCGGTACTCTAATCCGATTGCGCATTTTCAGAAAAGTCGGCCTGGCCGTAAAGCCTGGCCGTAAAGCCACACCGTCTCAGGGCTGTTGAGTAAAACCTGTGAAGCCATGCTGCCCTGTGCCACGTATACTTTAATAGTCCACCGCATGCCCTAATGTACACTAAAAGCTGGAAATTGTTTGCACGGGGCTCGGTATAACCTAAGAATGCATCATTTTGTCTGAACGAAGTCTGTGTGACGCATACTTTAAAGTACACCGCAAGGAATGACGGAAACTGTTAGCACTGGGTTCCTACGTCTAAACCGACATTCTCCAGCCAAAAATTACGTTTGCATCTACCTATATATTAAACACTTCGAAATCTCCACCAGCTATTCATCTTTCACAACAAGGCACGTGTACGTAAGATTTACTCAGCATACACTGGAAAAGAGACAAAGATCTTTAAGTAAAAATCGAACGAAAGTGACCGACGGTAATAGCCAACGACGCGTGCTGAATGACACCCCCAGAAAGTGAACACAGGAAGCGCCAGTAACTTCCTGGACAGCCCGTAAAAGTGACGCGGGGCCAGGCCTCAAACAGAAAAGGTTAATTTCATGATATTTTGCGGGCATGTCCTAATGTCACGGTGCTCGGCCCATTTCACGGTCACTCAAATAGAAAGGCCATGAAAACGGGTACGTGTATAAACAATCGCACTGTCTGTGTGGCCCAAACGGAGGGAGGATTGTCAGACAGGACTTTTCCTGAAATGTCGGCATGGCTGTTATTCCATCTTCCGATTCCAATACAAGGGCCACAAGTCCAACAAAGCACAGAATCTAATCCATAACGCAAAAAACAAGAGTAGAACTGTGAGGCTTAGCATTGCAGTTTGATGGGAGAGTTGACGGGGATAGAGCACATGGCACGTAGCTGTAGTTTAATGGGGAGCATGGCGGAGTAAACTACAGGGTATGGAGGTGTAGTTTGATGGGGGCATAGCGGAGTAAACTACAGGGTACTGAGGTGTAGTGTGAGGGGGGGCATAGCAGCATAGCAGAGTAAACTACAGGGTACGGAGGTGTAGTTTGATGGGGGGCATAGCGAGGATAGAGCAGAGGAGCACAGAGTTGTAGTTTGATAGGGGGCCTGACGAGGGTAGAAGTGTGAGGCTTGGCATTGCAGTTCGATAAGAGGCATGGCAGCGGTAAAGCGGAGGGGCACAGAGTTGTAGTTTGCTGGGGGCCCTGGTGGGGTGGACAGCTGAAGGTTTTGTAGTGTTTGTTAATAGAACAAGCTCTTGGTATTGCTGTGGCGGGGGAGCGCATTCCTTTGAAGTCTGATTGGGGGGGGAGCGGATCCCTTTGAAGTCTGATACTGAGGCGCACAGGCTCCCAAATGGTTTGCGATGTGATTCAACACAAGAAGACATGTTATAACCCAAGCTTGTACAATTCACAAACCTTTCTCTCATAACTCCTTCAATAGAACCCGACCTGTAGCCATGCGTTTAAAGGCTAACATAGTGCTTCCACTGAACTGTTTTGAAGGGCAGACCTACTCTAAAATGCCCTGTCTTTGCTGAACCGATGCCTTTTGAATATATTTTTCGGAGTGCCTGTGATTGAAGAATACCAGCTTTCTTTAGCGACCTTGGCAAGGAAATCATACATTACTGTAAGGTTTGGATTCTGAAGGTGAAAAAAAATCTGGCAAACTGAAAGATCCTGGATTCAGTATATATTTCCGAGTTGACTGTGGCGCCGGGGCCCAGATGCCAGAGGGGCCCGTTGAATCCTGATTTCATTGCTCTGCAAGCAATAGGGTTGGGGGAGGGGGAGGTGGCATTTACCCAAGCAGTGTACGAGCGGTCAGGGTTAAAAAACAAATCCTCTCTTTCCCAACCCTTTCAATTACTTATTGCAATCTTTAAGAGGATTAGCCCAAAATAAGACTGTGCTTCTAAGTTGAATCTCGGATTGGTAATATGCAAGGTTCTTAATAGATTGCCTCAGGCTTTCGGGTTGCCGCAGAGCGAGCTCTTTCAGGCGGTGCTACAGAAGCGAGAACGGTCTGTTTCGCAGTGTTTTCCCATCTACGCAGAAAGATATTATTGGTTTTGTGACGAGACACTCCCGAAGAGGCTGTGGGAGATATTTATGTGAAGTTTACAATGTTTTGCACAAGAAAGTTTGAAGTTCCGTTAAGCTCTCGGCATTGCGTGGCGCTGGAGCGGCTTCCTTTGAAGTGTGATGGGGGGGGGGGGGGGGAGCGGCTTCCGTCGAAGTCTGATGCCAAGGCTCAGGCAAATGGTGTGGGATGTGGCTGGCAATGGTGTGGATGTGTGATGTGCGGTGTGCACGTGCCTGGCTCACATGAACTGTACGCGATCCGCAGCTAGGTAGACTTTTCGGACCGAAATCAGTGGCAGCTTCATATCCGCTTGGCTGTTTAAAATTCATATTTAACTGCCATCAGACATAACACTATTTATGAATATTATAGCAAAATATACCTCGTGTCCGCCCAGAAGGTGGAATTGAACCACTCTGTCGCTAAACAGCTACAGGTTTGAAGCCTGCACCCCAGACCACTGAGGTTCATCCGGGCAAAATATGAGCAACATGGAGACTTATATATAACACAAAAATACAGAACTATTCATTAATAGAGTGAGTTCTCTAATGCTTTGTAATCTATTTCCTTCACCATTTTCTCGGTGCTTAGAACATCGATTTGTTTGAATATCTTTACTGTTTGAAGCCAAACGTTCAGGAGGTAATCTTTAATTTATGGAAATTAGAACAAGGGTTTCTGGGTAAATGAGACCGGTCTGCTGCCTGCTTTTCTAACGTGACCAAAGCAAAGCCACCAGGAGGACGACTTGCAATAGCAACGAGCAGCCGGTGCAGTACTTGAATAAGCACATCACGAGTTAATCAAGCTCAGGCAAAGGAAGTAGACACGAAACAGTGAAAATGCTGCTCGTATCCTCTCCATCACAACATGCAGTCCTTTCTAGTTCTACGCTTTGGAAGCTGACATTTGAAAATACGTATTTTTAAAGAGCCGCGTTGCATTACGAGCACCTTACTTTGGCACCTGTTTGTTTATCCGTTTTTTATTTTTATTTTTACAGAATATTGTTTTTCATAATATGTTACTAGCTAAGTGTCAGGCGGAACCGAACTGGGTTCCGCCGTTGAAGTGCGAAAACGGAAGCAGGACAGAGCAACACGGGGGATTTATTAATATGCCAAAGTGAGCCCATTAAACGGTGGGCGGGACTCCAGGGGAGTGACGTTTGACGTGGGGGGTACTAACTGTCAGACAGTTGAATGAAAATACACGGGACATATCCGTTTTAAACAAATTGCATTCTATGAAAGATTTCACGGTATCTACTGTTCGACATTTTGTGTCTGTTATTGGACTATATAAAGCTGAAAAGGCACGTGATGGAAACAATACAACTATGTTTGGGATGTAAAGGCCACTGGAAATTTACAGTACTAAAAAAATAGACTTTGCTAGTCCCTCCTCTATGTTACCGGTCACGCGGCTGTCATCAACTTCCAGCATTTAAAAGACAATCACAGAAAAAACGTCTCAATTTCCATTCGCTCAAGCACTTGTTCACCGTATCGAGCACGCTCCTGAGTGGTTAAAATTTGAAAAAAAATCCCTCGGGAACCAACTGAGAAGTCCTCCTCCTCTCACTTCCTGTTTACTGCGTGGTAGCGGATTGGCCATTTCGTATCTTCGAGCCTGCATTGATTGGCTATTTCTGCCGTTACGTCGTAGCCTATTGGCTGTGGGCCGAAAGGGGCGGGTCGTAGTTTGAAAGTTTTGAAAGCGGGATCTGGCGCCCGCGCTTCATTCATCGGTCGGCTGTCATCAGCGCTCTCTCGGGGTCTGTGCATCTGCTCCTCGTCGCGTCCGGCTTCATCGTTTTTGCGTGTTTTTTCCGCCATCTGCTCGCGCGATGGAAGAATCTGGAGAGTCCGTGCCCCTGCGGGTGAGTCGGAGTTAAGATAAACTTGGGGAACGGATTACACACGAGTTTTCGAGCGCTGATCTCTGTTATCTTGGAGGGAAATCTTCATCAGGGGGCAGCATCTGCTGAGCGAGTTAGGGTTGGAGAGCACACAGGGAGACGTTCTCCTGAAAACGAGACTTGGGGGGCAGTGACTTTGAGGTCATCATCCTATGCCTGAAAGTGTTCTTTGTGGGGGCTCGGCGTGGGGCTGTGTGAGGCCGTGACTTTGGCGGAGCGGGCTGATCATGTCTGCCACTGACGTTTGGGTGAGAGTGGCCAGGTCTGGCCTGATCGCGCCAGAGACGCTTCGAAAGTAAACCGCGGCTTCCAGTCTGTCTATTGCCACCGTGCAGGCCTACGCTTGAGTGAGGTGGCAGGGCACCGAGCGAGGCGTGTGGCGGTCATGTTTCATGAAGTCTAGTTCCTTTCATTGGGGCAGCGGTGTTTCTTGGGGGGAGTTTTGTAGCGAGGTAGGGATGTGACTGCAGGGGAGGACGCATGGCTGGGCAGATCAATTAATCAATCGGAGTACTTGTAGCGCGTGCTACTTACCCGTGAGGGTCTCAAGGCGCTGAGGGGAGGGGAGCCGCTACTGCTCCAAGAGCAGGTCTTGAGTCTTCTGAAGGTGAGTAGGTCTTGGATCTGGTATAGGTGGGTAGGGAGGGTGTTCCAGATCTTGGTGGTGTGGTAGGAGAAGGATCTGCTGCCGGAGGTTGTTCTTTGGATGTGGGGGACATCAGCGAGGCTGGCGGGTCGGATTGTAAAAGTTGAGTCGGCTGGTCCGGCGTTGTGAAGTGCTTTGTGTGTGTTATCTGCTTGTGAGACCACGGTATGAGATGCATGTCTGTGCAGGAGAGGCTGCGGCGTGGGGTTGCTTGTCTGTGCAGGAGAGGCTGCAGCGTGGGGATGCTTTTCTGTGCAGGAGAGGCTAAGGCGTGGGGATGCATGCCTATGCAGGAGAGACTGCGGCGTGGGAATGCATGCCTATGCAGGAGAGACTGGCGTGGGGATGCATGTCTATGCAGGAGACTGCGGCGTGGGGGTGCATGTCTATGCAGGAGACTGCAGCGTGGGGATGCATGTCTATGCAGGAGAGACTGGCGTGGGGATGCATGTCTATGCAGGAGAGACTGGCGTGGGGATGCATGTCTATGCAGGAGACTGCGGCGTGGGGATGCATGTCTATGCAGGAGACTGCGGTGTGGGGATGCATGTCTATGCAGGAGACTGCGGTGTGGGGATGCATGTCTATGCAGGAGACTGCGGCGTGGGGATGCATGTCTATGCAGGAGACTGCGGTGTGGGGATGCATGTCTATGCAGGAGAGACTGCGGCGTGGGGATTCATGTCTATGCAGGAGAGACTGCGGCGTCGGGATGCATGTCTATGCAGGAGAGACTGCGGCGTCGGGATGCATGTCTGAGCAGGAGAGACTGGCATAGAATGCATATGTCTGGAGGTGGGATGCAGGTCTCTGCGGGTGAGCTTGGAGTGGGAGAGGCTTGTCTGCGGCCCAGACTGGTGGTAGATGCATCTCTGCCTAGGAGGCTGTTATAGGGAGAGAGTCTCTGGGTGCGATGCTGTGGTGGGACGTGCATGGCTGCAGCCGACCCAGAGGTTGGCAGGGTATGCCCAGACGTGGGTCCCTTGCTCACTTTGCCACTGGATTCAAGCTAGCCTGACTGATGAGCCAGAAACCGGTCCCAGGATGCTTGTTTCCGGTGCAGGGGAAGACGTGGCCTGGCAGTTCAGGCTGGACTGTCCCCATGAGGCACAGGGGTCAAGATTAATTTGCATATGCCATGTCTGAACTGGGGTGGCTGAGTGAGCTAAAGAATGATGGATTAAACCCAAATCAGTTGACTTGGGGTGAGTGCCTGCAATGTTCTACACTCTGTCCATCATCCCCTTTGGTTTTGCTCGGTTCGACTCAGAGGTATGGCATACATGGCTGTGGTGGAAGATTAATTTTTCTGGGGGGTGGTGCATTAACTTTCCTGCATCGTTGGTTTTGGGGTCCCTAGATAGGCTGAGACTTTCCTTTGCTATTACTGACTATCTTTTGTAATATTTTGGGTTCGCTTTTGGGCCTTCAGTAGCTCGATGGATGAGATCTTTTATTCAAAGTCAAAGATCTTTATTTCGGCCACTAGGAACCATGAAAGCACATAAGAAAGAATAAAACATTATGGACAATTTTTATCAACATACTTTAAAATATCTATATAGAAAAAATACCACAATTTGATTTGCTGAACAAGCACGAAATCACCAAGTGCAAAAATACATCTCTTCAAGGGATCCCCAGACAGTCCAAGTTTGTATGTGTGTTCCGAACACTGATACTACTTTTCCTTCGTTTATGTCCTGATAAAGTGCAGTGTTGGATCAAAATAGCAGTATTAACCATCATAGTACTTCAATTAAAATGGAGGTAATATCTTAGAGAATCTTAAGAGAAAGGACACCTGAGTGGTACACATGATTAGGATAGAAGGGTGTCCGGGAACAATGTAATTTTCCGATTCTTTCTGAATTTCGGGTCAACAGGAATAGTGGCTAAGTGCAGTCCTGTGTGGACAATCGCATGTTGCACTAGTTGGCAAGCGGGAGACCAAATACAGAAAGTTAACAGTATCAGATAAAACGTGTGGTTACTAGATTATCCTTTAAAACCTAGTTATACACAATGTGCAAAAGAATGAGAAAAAGGCATCACTGCAGCGTTTGTTGGAAAACGCGCCTGTCCTCCAGAAATCATTAATGACTGGTAATGGACGTTTGTTAGCCTGTAGCCTTGTTAATTGCCTTTTCAAGGTAGCGCTGCGAATTTGCCACTTAAAATAAAGTGTGAAATAGAAAAGGCTACGGGCATTTGAGTGTCGTACTTTAGCAGTCTTAGGGTCTCGGAGCAATGTCTGAGGCCCATATTCTTACACGGCTGGACCAGCCAGCGTGTCCTAGGCCTCCTGTAGATCTTTTATTCACCAATGGATAAGACTCCAATTGACTGTGGAGAAGTGTGGCTCACTGGTTAGAGGAGGCAGACCCTGATGCAGAGGTCAGGCCGGGACCAGGGTTCAATTCCCGACGCGGCAGGGTCTTGAGCCCAAAATGTCCACGGACTCGATAATTCTCGCCTCGGTGCCTACTCGAATCATGGGTTCACACTCTGCAGCTCTGGGCAATAGCTTGCTTAATCTCCACTACGGCCCCCCTGCGGCGGGATGCCTGGTCTTCACCTTGGGGATACCCAGTAGGGGTAATCTCGCAGGGAAAGCCAGGACGGGTTCCCAAAGCAAGCGCTAAGAGACCTGTCGGTGATTTGGCGCTATATAAATCGAAATTAACATAACATAACATAACTTACCTCGCACTGCGGGGAGCTGGGAGGTAGTTATTCTAGAAGTCCAGCCTACTATGAGTGGGTTTAGTGGGGGTGATTGGCAACGGGGACTGGTGGCCCCCGTTCTCCGCTCCTTACAGGCGTGGATATCATTGATGGTTTTGCGCTGGCTCTGAGTGGTCATTGTTGGCTCGTTAATCACATTTGCATTTGTATAGCGCTGACGAGACTGTAATGGCACACCTGGTGGCCGTTGATAGCCCGGTAATGTTTACCATAGTGAGTGGTGGTCGTCGGCGCAGACACAACTGGATTTTTTTCTTGCTATTCCTGGTCGTGAAATGTTTGACATTTTACCTTTCAAGGCTGACTAGTTTGGTTTTATTGCACCAGTGTTGTTCGAAATGCACCTTTCATAATCGTTCTGCTTACCATTGGAAGTCATTTTGTGGCCTACGAACTCAGCCTACACATTAGCTACTACTCGTAAAAAGTGAGGGGCTCATTTCACAATGATGTATGAAAACAACCAAGGAACGTAGTTCAGAAATGTAGCCAAAATAAAGCGCTTTCCCTCGGACCAAGACCCTAATACTAATGGAATCACATCTGGCCTTCGCCAAACACTTCCTTCACCGCCAAACTTCACAATCGCCAGTATCTAGTTGACTGATAGGGAAACTTTTAAATCGCTGTTCTAGAGGCTTCTGAGACCTATCATGTTGCCACAGATACTACTCACTGATTTGGCATTTTGTCCCCTTAACCTGTTCGTCAAAACAAGGGAAAGCGGGTGTAAGCACAACGTTTGATAACTGTCGGGGGTATTTGATTTAATCGATAGTTCTGATCAATTAACGATGTAGTCGATTCCTTTCTATTTAACACTTTCACAGCATTTGTATCTCGTGTGTGTATATCCAGTGCTTGAAATAGAAAAAATAGAAGTGCAAGTACTCTGTACCTGAGATCTGCTTCTGTCTAGGAAGCGCCGGTACTCTCAAATTAAGTGTTGCATTTCGCATGCAAAGTGCCGGTACTCTCCCTCTCAAAATAGAAAAAAAAGCACCGGTACTCAGTACCGGCCCATTTAAAGCTCTGTGTGTATCGTGAACAATCCAACTCTTTCCCAGCTGAGCCATTCACAAATGTACAGTAACTATTACATTGTGGTGAAATCTGTACGCAGGTACTTGTGTTTTTTGTTGTAGTTGCATCCTGCTCTTCGAGCTTTTTGCACCTTACATCTTAAATCTAGCTGTCACTTAGATTTGTAAATCGAGCAGGTTTCTAGAGTGGATTACATGTATTGTGTAATTGTTGAACTTTTTCTGCTACATTGTTGATTCTCATGTAAAGCGCTCTGATACCTTCGGTTCTAGCCAGCGCTATATAAAACTCATTAAATACATTAATAAATCATGTGCTTGTAGAAACTAGTGCTCGTAGTTAATTGGTTTGCGTTTGCTTCCGTCTCAGGCAATTGAGAACACGCCGGTCTTAAAAGTCAAGAAAAGCAGTGATGCCGACAGAAGGCTGTCCGTCGAAAGGATCTACCAGAAGAAGACGCAGCTGGAGCATATTCTGCTCCGACCGGACACGTACATTGGCTCTGTCGAACCGGTGACACAGGTAAGGGGGGAGGAGAAAATGTGATATTTACTAATACTATGAAAGAGCCCCTTATGTCACGCTGCAAGCTGGGGTCTCCAACCTTTTCTGTAATAAAAGCTAATTATGTTCAAGGAAAATGATGCTGAGCTAAAATTCAATTTACTGTGGTAATTGTGAACGTCCTAGAGGATTACAGTAGTGGCCACCCCATGCAATACTATATTTGGATAGCTTCTAAATAGTTAATAGGTAAGTCATCGTTCCAATGCCCCTCCCACCAGGGTAATAGTAGTAATGAGACTCCCCACTGTCTCACGATTTAACATTCAGTTATCAACTTTAAAAAAACATTAAATATATTTTTGCAGTCCAACCATTTTTCTCCAAACATCAGTTTGAGTTATTATATATATATATATATATATATATATATATATATATATATATATATATATATATATATATATATATATATATATATAGACACGTCTTGAATACACGCTACTCAGTTTTGGAATAAATGTATGAATTCATCCAAGCAAAACCTTCTAATTTAGCAGGCTGGGCTGCACATAGGCGAGTTACTTGCGGGTAGCTGGAGAGATACCAGTAGCCCACGAGCTAGGGTTAGAGTTGCCTGAGCTACAACTGTACCTCAAAAGATTGGTCGTGAAATTGTTCGTGCTTACTTTGGAAACCTTGATTATGGCCTATTTGTGAACCGATCTATAAAACCATATTTGCTGTCCCCTCAAAGTCATGCACAAAATACAATCTTTTATTTTTTCTTTCAGCAAATGTGGGTGTACGATGAATCTGTTGGGATGAACTGCAGAGAGGTGACCTTTGTTCCTGGATTGTACAAAATCTTTGATGAAATTTTAGGTATGTTTAATTTGTACACATTACGCCGCCAGGAAATCAAACTCCTGTCTAAAATAGTATGACACGTCGGACAGGGAACACAGACTTAATGATGAGCACAATTTGAAAATCACGGATTTCCCGTTTTTAGGTCGAGTCATTCATTGTCTGTTGTGAGGAGTATTGTTGCTTACCCAAGGACATGAGTTTGGAGCCTGCCCATTTCTCGTTAGATGTCTTGCACCTCTGATTTGACTTTTTATTTGTGCCCCAGCTTGCCAGTTGTGCATCTGTCCCTCCCACGGGATTCCCTCTTTGCAATTGATCGACTGATATCGGCGTCCACCAGTTGCTGCACCGTTATTTTTCTTTGACTGCATATTTTATTGAGCTTATGCCCTCGTGTCCTCTCCTTCCACGCCCCCTTAATGCTTGCCCGTGTACTTCTCCCGTGCTTCCCCAACCTGTTTTCCTTCCCCAAAACCTGTTGGTTCAATATTACCACATTAGCCCCCCAACCACATTTCTTCCACTCCCCTGTCCACTTTTATTTTTTAAAACTTTAACCACGTTGCACGGCTTGTTCAAATATTTATGCCATACAGCAGTCATGGTAGCTCTGGTACGAAGGGTGTGTGAAGCCGCCTTATTGTAAACTGCATGATGAACTGCGTATAGTACCTGTATAGATTTGTGCAGTGGCCTGCCAGTCGGCGCCCTTCAAGTAACTGGATTGCCCGAGGGGTCCTCTCGCGGAGGTTGGAGCCTGAAGCTGCGGGTGCCGGCCGAGCAGCCACTGGATTGAAGCCCTCGCGCACCCACCGAGACAGAGTCTGAACTGGGGATTGACGACTGAGGAGCCCCCGCGACCTGCCGAAGGACCCGTGCCTCCAGACACCCCATCGCGGCACGGCTGAAGCACCGAGGAGCCTGCTGAGCTGCCGAGTCGGCTCTGAGGACTGTCCCGTGTCCCGCGCTCACACCACCGCAGCAGAGGACTTCAAGTTACAACAGATCACCCCAGCAGCACCGGGGCCAAAGGGGACGGAGCACCGGACCCCTCCCCCCCCGCCCGATCAAAGGCAGATGCTGGCTGCTCAACACTCGCAGCAACGGAGCACCAGGACGGACGGAGCACCGGACCCCTCCCCCCCCTCCCGATCAAAGGCTGGCTGCTCAACACTCGCAGCAACGGAGCACCAGGACGGACGGAGCACCGGACCCCTCCCCCCCCCCTCCCGATCAAAGGCAGATGCTGGCTGCTCAACACTCGCAGCAACGGAGCACCAGGACGAACACCGGACCCCGCCTCCACACACGAGGTGAAGCAGCGACCCCCCCCACCCAGAAGACGCCGGTCGCACACAGGGACGAGGCCAAGACAACACCCCCCACCCCCCCCCCCTCTCCCGCCCGCTCCGCAGTGAAGGAACCCCAGCGGACTGGAGGGCTGAAAGGAGTGGGGGACGCCGGCTGGGTAGGCGGATGCAGACACTGGGGAGGCACAGGCTCTAACATCGAAAAGAAGGTATTTATTTTATGCACATTTTCAGCCCTAATCTGCATTGCACAAGATGGCGGGCGCCTGAAAAACACAAAAAACTAAGGCCATAAATCACCTTCTGTGCCCATGAGGTTCCCTCGGGATGACAGTCTTCCCCACAGGGTGAAATCGAAACTGCTCTCCCTGCTCTCTAAGCATGAAAATAAAAAGAGGACTAATGTCTCTCAAAGCATGAAAATAAAAAGAGGACTAATGTCTCTTCCCCCTCGGTGGCGGCCATTTTGGTAAAGTAAAGTCTCTCTCTCGGATCACCATCTTGGACTAGTCACTGTTGCTGGGCTATTCAATTTATCACTATCGGAGGTGCATCAAGAACTCACCTTTTTAGGCTAAGCCCAACTACTACCACTACTGTTCTCTGAAATACGGATCTGTGACCTATTGCACTCTGTTGCACACCTACCTGTTTCATCTAATAGACTACCTGCAGCTGCATTCGGCTCTACAAGTATTACACTCACTGTATATTATCTTTAGGTTTACCTGTTAACATAACTACTCCCCAATTGGGCACTGCTCTACTCTGCACAATCTCCCCTTTTATGACTGCACATATGCCTGTCGTCTCACTAGTGTATTTTCTGCCTGCTAGTGCCATCTCTGATCCTGATAACCTGTTGTGTGTGCATGTGCAGCGTGCTCCGGCATATCACTAGTGTTCGCCAACTCCTGCGCTATACTGCCACCATACCAACATGGAGCTCAGCGGCAAACACACATATAAAATTAAATACCCTCCCGTGCTCACCAAAAAAGCTACTAAACGCTTTAAACACAACTTCCTTAGGTCCCACCCAGAAACACCCTTTGCCGACACCTACTTCTCATCGGTCAATGGACCCTTGAGCACCGACATCATTTTCCACACCACACGCAGAGCGCAATGGAAAAAAGTGTTCCTCACCCTATTCACCGTCTCCACCTCCAGGAAATCCGCACATGGCCTAACACTCTCCATTACATCGTCCCAACTCCTCCCAGGCAGAACCACCATCACTATATACAACAACGGGATTGTCTTAATTCAAGCGACAGACAGGAACCTGGAACTACTTGACAACATGTTCCCCTCTCTCAAAGAGCACCTTTCCAATCCTCGGACTTACACGCATATCACCCCCTGTCCTACCTCTCCTAACGTCACAGCTCCCACCCTTAACTCTCCTAACCCAGTTCAGCAGCAAGAAGACACGCACCGCACCTTCACACCCTGCTCCTCAATCAATCACCTGCCTGTCTCAGCTTCCCCTCCCCGCCCCTCATACACAGACATAGACCTGGTCCCTCCACACACCATTCGCTTTCCCAGCCCCCCTACTAACCTGCGTACCTCCACTCAGCTTCCTGTCTCCTCCCCCACACTTTGCACTCCCGTACCTTCCCCCGCACATGTTTTCTCAGAGCACCCCTCCTCCCCCAATGGCACCCCTCACAACATGACTCTCTCTCCGACTTCCGCCCCCCCCACACTTAGCACTCCCGCCACACCTAGACAGCATCCCTCCTTCAACCTCCCACCCCCCTCGATCACTCCTCAATATTCCACCTCCTCCCCCACAACAGCCAGCCATCACATCGCCCCCTTATTCCCTTCCCCCCCCAGCACGGATGCGCTTCCCAATAACACCTATCCTCTCGTTAATGCCCCCAACACCCACATCAGCTCCGCCTCTCCACCCGGACTGCCCCCTGTCAACGTAACCGCCGGTTCAGCGCCAGTACCCTCCCCCAACTCCGCGCCCATCATCACCTTGGACATTATTATGTCCACCCTCCTCCAATTGAAAGAAGAATTTCATTCCATTAAAGAGTTGCTCTTCAGACACCCCATCAGACACCCGCCCCCCATCACCACCCCTACCATACCTAACACCACGTCCCTCTCACCTCCTACTCGCCCTACCACACAACACTCCACACACCGGACCTCTATCCCCCCTCGCAATACCAACAGTCGCAATAACAATTGCAATACCAACAATCGCAATAACAATTGCATTCTCATTACTACCAAGCGCAATACTCCCCCTTCTTCTACACCTAACAACACCTCCTCCACACCTCCTACTCGCCTCATCACACATCGTTCCCCACATTGGACTTCTACCCCCTCTTGCAATACCACCAATCGCCCCAGACGCACCACCAACACGATCTCTGACCTTGACGTACACACCCTTCTCCACTCTTACGACCCGGCTCCCCAAAAGCCACTAGTTACCAACAACATGTCCATCCCTACGATTATATCTAACCACCTCAGGCAACAAAAGGATAACAGGCGCTGTCCCCAACAACCTCACTAATGTACCCCTCGTTTTGGAATCATCCTCCACCCTTTGCACCCCTAGCCTTAAATGCATACTGCTCAACTGCAGATCGGCCCAAAGACATTCCACGCAGGTCGCTGACCTCATCATGTCCCTGGAACTGGACCTAGCCATTCTGACTGAAACATGGCTGTCTGATTCCTCTACACCTATACTGGATATCCTAGTCCCTCCTAACTACTGTATCATTAGACTTGACAGGGACAAAAAGATAGGTGGTGGAATTGCCTGCATCTACAGAAGCAACCTCTCAGTCTCCAAAGTGGCCGTCTCCACACTTACTTCCTGTGAATACCTATGCCTTGATATCATCAGCGAAAGCAAACCGGTATGCTCACTACACATTATATACCACCCACCTGGGGACAATTTCTCCTTCGTCCAACAACTCATGGATACAATTACAGCCAACTCAGGACGGCAGCACACCCAAATTTTCCTTGGCGACTACAATCTCCACTGGAATGACAGCAGTGACGCAGTGGTAAACAGCCTCAAAAGCTTTCTCAACGCACTTGATCTCAACCAAATATGCAACAGCCCGACCCATAAGAGAGGCTCTACCCTTGACCTTATCATCTCCAAAGAGGGCGCTATTCAACTGGAGTCAATCCAACCCTGTGACTGGTCAGATCATCATATTGTCTCCTTCCTCATCAAGGAAAAAACCAGACTTAACTCAGTTCAACACACTAAGCACAAAGTGTGGAAAAGAGACTTGAGGAAACTCAACCCAAACTCCCTACCACCCAACAGCGGCAATAGGCTACTTCCCCCTCCCGGCGTTACAGACGTTCAACTTCTGACTGACCACTATCTAAATACTATGTCCACAATAATCGATGAGGTGGCGCCCATGCAACTAAAAAGTCTCGTCCAAGAAGACTTCCAACCCATGGTATGACGGAAGCCTCAATGAGGATAGACGGGCGATGCGAATGGCAGAGCGCACCTGGAGGTCAGCCCCCTCTGCAGTGCACCTAAAAAGTCTAAAGAAACAGAGAAACGCCTACTTCAGGAAAATAAAACGCTCAAAAAGAGACTTCTTCAGCCTCCAGCTCGCCCAAGCTAAAAACCGTCCAAGAAAACTGTTTGAGTTAGTCAGAACACAATCCAAAGAGCAACCCCAGACAATCAGGGCCATGGACGTTACTCCTTCCTGCGAAGACTTCTCTGCCTTCTTTATCCAAAAAACTGAGAGAATAAGAAGCGATCTCCTCAATGACGCTATCCTGTACTCCAACCCCCGACACACAGCAGTGCCTCAACCTAAGAACAATGCTACTTGGTCATCCTTTGACACTTACTCCGTAGAAGAAATTGGCAGACTGCTCAGCGCCCTGAAACCTTCCAATCACCTCTCTGACCCCCTTCCTGCTAACGCTGTAAAAGACTTTTCCCCCTGGCTTCTCCCACTCTGGTCTAAGATTATCAATAGCTCTCTTCAACAAGGATCCATCCCCAACGCCCTCAAAGTAGGGCAAGTCACACCGCTATTAAAAAAAACAGCAGACCCCACTGATCTAAACAATTACCGACCTATTACAAACATCCCCACTCTCGCTAAACTGTTGGAAAAATGTGTACAACTACAATTGACTAAACACATAGATAAGTTTGACCTCCTAAACGCTCATCAGTCAGACTTCCGAGCAGGGCACAGTACCGAAACTGCAATGACTCACATAGTGGACGATGCCCTCCAAATCCTAGACCAAAATGATACCTGTCTCCTCATCCTTCTGGATCTCTCCTCAGCATTCGATACAGTTAAACATGAACTTACTCGAACTGTTAAACACAAGGATGGGCATATCTGGGACTGTTTTAAAGTGGTTCACCTCATTTCTACACAACCGGACACAAAGAATCAAAAGCAACAACCTGCTGTCCTCTCCGGTACCTGTATCGCTAGGTGTCCCTCAAGGATCCTCCCTCTCCCCAACACTGTTCAACCTAGTTATGGAACCTCTCACTACGTTGTTACAGGCTTCTAATGTGCACTTTCACATGTATGCCGACGACACCCAACTTTATCTCAAAATACAATCTCCCAAGGACATCATGCTGCTGAACACCACGATCAGAACCACCCAATCCTGGCTTGCTGAGAATCACCTCAAACTCAATGCTCTGAAGACCGAGTTCCTCCTGATCTCACCTCCCGCTAAAATATCCACGGCTCAAACATGGCTTAAGCAATTAACGGCTCTAAATGTACAGCCCATCGTAGTAGACTCAGCAAAATCTTTAGGCATAACACTTGACACCAATCTCAACATGCAGCAGCACATCAGCAAGGCAACCAAAGGA
Source organism: Lissotriton helveticus (assembly GCF_964261635.1). Classification (NCBI taxonomy): domain Eukaryota; kingdom Metazoa; phylum Chordata; class Amphibia; order Caudata; family Salamandridae; genus Lissotriton; species Lissotriton helveticus. Next base: position 1,922,366,864 of record NC_136065.1, read on the forward strand.
GCGAACTTCCAAATCAATACCCTGAGAAAACTTAAACCTTTCCTTCCTGCCAAAGACTTCCAAACTGCAGTTCAATCTATAGTCATCCCGCACATAGAATACGGGAGCACCGCCCTCTGCGGGCTCCCCCTAACTACAACGGCACCCCTACGAGCGTCCCTTAACACCGCAGCGAGACTAGTCACAGGCTCAAAAAAACACTCGCATATCTCCCCGGACTTTAAATCACTGAACTGGCTACCTTTTGAAGCCAGAATTCAACTGAAAATTGCATGCATGACACACAAGGCTGTGCATCTGAATTCACCCGCTTACCTCACTCAAAAGTTGACAATTTCGGGTGGCTCCCGAACTACTAGGAGCACAAACAATCTTTTGCTGAAACCTCGAAGATTTCGGAAGGAAAAAACGTATAAACGTTCCTTTTCAGGAATGGCACCCAGGATCTGGAACTCACTCCCTCCTGAAACAAGACTCATCTCCTCCAATACAATCTTTAAGAAAGAAGTTAAAGCGATCCTCATGGCAAAATACACATGACCTATTACTCCGTATCACTCATAAATCTGCTCTGTAAGGCCTGTCCGACCTTGGCCTATTGTACCACCCGTATTATCGAATTACGTAATTGTATACGCTCACTCTTTGTATTTTGTTATAATGCTCGTTGCACCTGGTTGATTATGTATATTGTTATAGTGTTGACGCACCTGGTTGACTTTGCACACTTTACCCTCTCCACCTCAACGATCTTTACATCCCTTCTACTGTTGCACCTGTGGGACTATACATCCTGCACACACCCACCTCAACTTGGCCCACCTTTAAACTCTAAATACTCTAAACACGCTTAAGCAAGTATATGCTCCTTGGTATCGCACTTTATGCTATTGACGCAATTGTTTGTCTACTCTGTGTACCTACACTACCACACCTGTAACCTACCTCATGTCCTTTGACCTACCTATGTAACTAGCACCTTGTACCTAACTACCTCATATATTACTTTGTATATACGCTTTATTACTGTGTATTTCTACTTTGTATTTTTACTTGTAAAGCGCTCTGATATCTGCAAAGATCTTGTTCGCGCTGTATAAAACTCTCAAAATAAAATAAATAAATAAATGGCTGCCTGTTGCATTAAGCACCCTCTTCTCTTTCAGTGAACGCTGCTGATAACAAGCAGAGGGACAGCAGCATGTCCTGCATCAAGATTGATATTGACCCGTAAGTAATCTCGCCCTCCTTCTAAATCTGCCTTGTACCTCCCATGTTAAACTCCCTGCGTGGCCGGCTCCGGCTTTCATCCTAAGCCTTGACTGAACTAGTACTAATGAGTTGGCAAAATGACTGTTGCTAGTCCACTCGGATGCTTTAGTCTGCTCTTTCTCTTGTGACTTATGCACAGGGCTACCAGAATTATGCAGCAGGGGAGGGCCACATTGTGGGTCTGGGTTGACTAAATTATGTACCAAGACGGCAAATTATGCAACCATATGCGGCGCATTTTCTGATGGTATTTTGCTTCATAATGTTGTCGGTTCGCGTGAACGCTGTCCGGCTTGTCTCTTTAGTACCAGCTGAGCATCCAAACAGCAGTTAACTGAAAGATGCATAGGGAATTCCACTGTGTGGCATCCTGGATCGCACCACTTACATTTTGTTCCCTTTGATCTGAAAATATTTTTTGACTGCAGATTATGCAGCAAAATGGGCTGTGGCAAATGCGGTAACATCCATAATGCGGAAAACGCCACAGAATCGCATAATTGCAGTGGTCCTCCTTAGGCATGACAAACTATTTTCTTGTGTATCAGAAACTGCCACTTTGTTTTAAAAGCCCACCCAGCCAGCTTGGATGATGAAAAATATATGGTGTGATGGTACCAGTGTTTAAAAATAAAGCATAGTGTTAGTGCTATCATCTGAAATTGTTATAGCGTCTGGCTACAATGTTAGAATGTGGTTTCCAGCCGCTAATGAGACGTAGTTCAAATCGCGGAAATATACCTTGCCATTCACTTCCATTGTGTCGGAAGGACTAGAGCCCGGTGATAAATGGCGTTAGTGGTGCGCAGCCCAATTCTTGGCAGATTAGATTATTGTAATGCGCTTCTGCTTGAGTTCCCGAACTACCTTCTAGACAGGCTACAGAGAATTCAGTCGGCGGCTACCAAGTTAGCTCTAGGGTGGTCTAGAAGGTCCGCCTTGGCTCTGGCATAGCAGCGCTGGCTCCCGTTGAGACAGTCCAGTTCAAGTCTGTCTGGTGTTTAAAGCCCTTCGTGGGCAGGGGCCTGTCTCCATGCAGAGAAAATTTGCTTGGCGTGTCCCTGCCAGGAATCTCTGCTCCTCGTCGGCTAGATTGGTGAAGATACTGAGGTTTAAGCAGGTTAAGTGAGGAGGGGGGGGGGGGGGGGGGGTTAGATCTTTTGCAGTAGCAGCCGCTACACTGGAATGAACTCCCTTCGGAGATCAGAAAAAGTCAGTGACCTCCATCCTTTTAGGAGATTAAAAACCTGGTTGTTCTCCTAGATTTAGTTGACTTTGTTTTTTATGCACTAGATATACTGTCCTCTGCGCCTGCCAACGCCAGGATGCATGTTAGGTGATAGTACGCTATACAAATAAAGTAAATAAATAAAATAAATATTCAGCTTTAACTTGTACGGCATGGCATTCTGCTGCCACCATGTGTCCATTTTGGGCATTGCAGGCATCCACGCATTGTCATGACAATGTCTGCACGGTTCTTGTCGTTACTGCTTGGTGTGGGTGTAAACAAAGGTAGGGCGTCGTACTGGAATACTCCAGTGATTCTGTGCCATGCTATTGACCATGGCGCTTTGCTGGGATGGTCTGTCGAGTTTTTTTTTTTTTTTGAGGAGCGGAATTTTGTGCCCTTTGACTGCTGCATGTTTTTTTTACTTTTTTTCAGAGCGAACAATACGATCAGCGTGTGGAATAATGGAAAAGGTATCCCAGTGGTACAACACAAGGTGGAAAAGGTCTATGTTCCTGCTTTGATATTTGGGCAGCTTTTAACTTCCAGTAACTATGACGACGACCAGAAGAAAGTTACAGGTAAGCCATTTTAGAAAATGGTGTGTGCTGGAAGTTCATGGCCGATAACCAGCACCCAATTGACTAGTTTGTTCCATGTTTTGCTGCCAGCGCTGTCTTTTATGTGATTCCTATAATAGTATCATGTTTCAACACAACTGTTTTTCAGGTGGAAGAAATGGCTATGGAGCAAAATTGTGCAACATCTTCAGCACCAAATTTACAGTGGAGACTGCATGTCGGGAGTACAAGAAACTGTTCAGACAGGTACAGAGCAGTGTGTTTAATACCAGCCAGGGCAACTGAAATTATGAGGCAATGTCGAAGCAAGTGGTTAAGTTAACTAAAGTATGCAGAAAAATAGTTTCGGGTCTATACCTTAAGTAATATTTTTCTACCCTCTGCCTGGGCAAGGCGTTAATGGGGCAAGAGACAGATAATCCTATTGTGTCGCTCGCCTCCTACAGCAAAATAGAAGCCAGCTTTGTCAGTGCTGTTGCATCTGAGATTTACCTGTGGCTTTTGTTCTTTGTTAGACTTGGACAGAGAACATGTCAAATGCAGCGGACGCCAAGCTGAAGTACTTTGATGGTGACGATTACACCTGCATCACTTTCAAACCTGATCTGAGCAAATTCAAGATGGACATCCTGGACGCGGACATCGTGGCCCTCATGTCGCGTAGAGCTTACGACATTGCTGGCGCTGCCAAGGGCCTCAAAGTCTTCCTCAACGGGAAGAAGCTGCCAGTGAGTATTAAAGAACATCGCTTGAGTCCTGTTGGATGCTCTGTTGCTCTACTTGAAAAATGTTATCCGCAGCTAACTTGCAGACTCCTTAATTTGTCTCAACAGTGTAAGCACTTGTGTTTTATTGACTGTTAAAATGTAAACTTCTTCCCCTGCATTGGGTCATTCAGAGATTTGCGTGTTTTGACTAATTTCTTGTGAATTCCCATAAAAATGGTGCACACAGCAGTATTAAAGATTTCTTGTGATGGGGCTTGTATAGACTGACCTAATCATCTGCTTATGCACTGCTGCAGATGCATTGGAGAAGCGTAGGACTTCTACTAAACCACTAATCTCAGATTGTCTACTGTCTTGTGGGGAATCTCCCAGGTTTTTTGCCATTCTGCATTTTCTGGCATGACAGGCACTAATGGTTACAATGGTTCATGTACGTCAAGTAACGTGCAACAGAGCCCATGTCTTGCATTTCTTAATGTATTCCTGGTTTGTAAACAGTTTCCTTTGCTTCTAAGTCACTCTCCCAGTGGAGGGGCTTCGCTCCTCCATCGAGATGCAGGGTCCCTCTTGGGCACCAGGAAGCCCACTGCTGGTCAGGATCTGGCAGTAATAGAGCCCTGTTTTGGGGTCTGGTTCAATGGGGCAACTCACCACCTTCCCCTGTGTTTGATAGATTTCCCCCAGTATTGAGTAATCATTGGGCACTAACGCATTGCATGGGAAAATGTGACCTAGATGTCCGTACACCGCAGACTATTGGGGTTGGGAGACCTACCTGTTTTCCACTGTAGCCGGATGAAAGTATGTCCTTTGAAGACTTTTAAATTGGGTCAGTCTATGGAGGAAATAGATGAGTGCGTGAGCCCATTTGTGCCTCTGCCCATTCACCCTCTCCCAGCGCTCCTGCTCTCTTACCGCATAGGTTTTTGAAACGGTCTGGCTTTATTCCCAACAACCTGTAGTCCACAAATGAGCTTTTGGCTGATCTGGTCTAATGGTCATTTAGGTCATGGAGGCTTAAATTCAGCACAGTTTATCCCACCAGTGTTCCAGACCGTGGCATAGCTGTTAACATCGGAAATGAATTGTATATTGTGTGGGGAAAATTCTCTTCAAAACAATTTTATATGATCAGAGTCCCAGATGTATCCCAGATTGAATAAACCTCTGAGGTCCCAGAGTTGGGTCTGTTTCACCACATGGTAGAGCCAGGTCTTTCACTAGGGGGTTTCATTAGTTACCATCCAGTTGATGTATAAGGGAGTGCACCAGCATACTGTGGACGTTATTTATCGGACTCTTGGATACATACAGGTAAGCTTGTCATCAGCATATTGAGGCATTGGCCTCCTAATCTTTTCTCCAGTAAACCCCTTCAGCTGAGTCATCACACCTATTCTGCAAGAGGTTCCATAACCAATGATACTAGAATTGAGGATCCTATCCTCTCCAGTTTCTAAATCTTGTCATATTAGATTATCAGAAATGGCGTTAAAATTTATTTTTTTCACCAAATTCTCCTTGTGCATTATCTCAAAGTGCATGCGTTGAGGTATAATTCAGTGACTTTTTGGCATTACGAGGAGTTTAAATGATGGAAAATAATTTCTATTCTGAAAAATACTACTGTACCGGCTACCGGAATGGGCTTGGAATGCCTTTTCTGCTTGTATCCAAGACTTGTTAGTAAGTGTTGCAATATCCAATATCTACCAGTGTTTTTGGCTAAAACAGAAGAGAGCAGTCTTAGCCGGTTGAGATCTTTACCACTGATCAATGTACATAATTGTTTTGATGTCTCTTCTCTCTACAACCACCACAACAGGTCAGTGGATTCCGTAGCTATGTGGAGATGTACGTGAAGGATAAAGTTGATGAGACTGGCAACCCCCTGAAAATTATCCATGAAGTAGTGAATGATCGGTGGGAGGTGTGCCTGACGATGAGCGAGAAGGGCTTCCAGCAGATCAGCTTTGTGAACAGCATTGCCACCACAAAGGTATCTTATTCTCTCACTAATGTTTGCTATAGTTAAGGGAGTCATTTGTCACAATTAGTCTGAATTTCAAGTGATCTTTAAATTCCCAGTCCATCTTTTGGAACCCCGCATCACCACTCTTTCTGGTCTACTAAAAGTGTTTGTCTATTAAAGCATGCAGAGGTGGAGGAATGTTGCAATGAAGCCTACAGATTGGTACCTTAGTAGTATTTTGGTAAACTTAAAATACGTTTTTCAGTTTGTGCACAGCACTTTATAGGTTACAATAATTCTACTTAACTTTTTCCTCTTTAGGGTGGTCGGCACGTTGACTTTGTTGCTGACCAGATTATTGCCAAACTGATTGATGTTGTGAAGAGGAGAAACAAAGGTGGTGTTGCAGTGAAGCCATTTCAGGTATGTTCCCACTCATTGAGCTCAGATGGGGATTTTTCCTTGCGACATTAATGGAATTAACTAGAGGATAGGGCTTTCTCACAATTACTTGTTTATTAACCATTTTGGCTACATTTTGAAGTAGATGCAGAAATCGATTTGGAAAATGAATATTTTTGGTGTTTCCACATGGAAGTTCTAACACCTTTATTACTCCTTCGCAGGTGAAGAACCACATGTGGATCTTTGTGAACTCCCTGATCGAAAACCCAACGTTTGACTCCCAGACCAAGGAAAACATGACTCTTCAGGCCAAAAGCTTTGGATCCAAGTGTCCATTATCTGAGAAGTTTGTGAAAGCAGTAAGTGTGGGGTTTTCAAAGATTGCCCTGATCCATGAAAATGAAATCAGTTCTCGATAATCTAATGGCCAGGGGAACCTGATCAAAGAAAGAGGTTTGGTTGTCTCGCATATTTACATTCCCCACACCTGCTTGAATAATTATGCTCCTATGAACTTTGCTTCTTGCGGACTCGGTGGTTAAAGAGGATCATTTTTCTTCCACATGCTTATATTTTCTAAAATTGAAAACTATTCAACTAATGTGGTTGGTTATTGTGGCTGGGAACCATGTCTAAATTTTCACCCCTATGTCACGCTGAAAGCAAGAAACTTTTTGACCAAGTCAAGTTGTTTTGTTTTAGGCTGTTGCTTGTGGAATCGTTGAAAGCATCCTGAACTGGGTGAAGTTCAAAGCCCAGTCCCAGCTGAATAAGAAATGTTCAGCAGTGAAGCACACAAAAATCAAAGGCATTCCTAAACTGGATGATGCCAACGATGCAGGTTTGTGCTTAAAAGTTTATTATTATGGCGTTGAATAAGGAGGTGTGAATGATGTGCTTTTACCTCTTTTATGCATCAGGTTTCAGCACTGTAGCTGGTCTGCTGCTAGTTTTCCCCGCATATGAACCACTAGAAAATAGGCTGGGACCGGAGTGCTTGATGTTTCTTTGTGTGCATTCTCAGCTGTTAGTTGATGGTGGGTAGGACAAGTGGCGTTGCCATAGCCTGGATGTATTAGGCTGTTTGAAATGAAGCACTTTTTAGGATTGTGTTATATTTCGTTCAACTTCAGAAAGTAGAGCTTTACTTGCCTCTAACTACAAATTTAAATGCAGATTGTCTTTCTTGCTAATGAAGTGTCTACACTTTGTAGGAAGCAAGAATTCCCAGCAGTGTACACTCATTCTAACTGAAGGAGACTCAGCCAAGACATTGGCTGTGTCTGGTCTTGGAGTAGTTGGAAGGGACAGATATGGCGTATTCCCTTTGAGGGGGAAATTGCTCAACGTTCGTGAAGCTTCTCATAAACAGGTAAGTGTGCTCCTTGTTTTTCATCCACTCTTGATATGTCTGGTTGTCATACAACAAAGTTCATCCATACGGACCACAGTCTGGGACATCTAGAAGTGGGAGGACCATGGCTTTATTTCTGATTTGTGATTTGCTTAGCCTGAACCCTTACATTCTGTAACATTGTATACTTCATTTGTTTCTCCTTTCTGTAGTGTTTTTCTCGCTAGTGAGAGCGGTGCTATAACGTGTCCTGGAATAGGCCCAGGTTGTAGGTCGCATTCCTCTCTCCTTTAATGGCAACATGATAGCATTAGGTTCTGTCATCTGGTGGATACTGAAACCTGGCCAAATGTATGTTGCATCTTACTTTGAGCAATTAAGCCATGATTTATGGATACCAATTATGAGGCCATTCTCCGAATCATTCAAAAATTAGATAGTTTCTCTGGGTTAAATGATGGTTCTCTAAAGTATCCAACAATATGTGAAATTTCTTCCCATAATCAACCACTTGATGCATAAACCATTGATCGCGGAGTACTGCCTACCTGTCTACTGCTCTTGACTAACTTATGCTTTCTCTTGCTCTGAATGCAGCAGCTCTGCAAGCTGAGCATGTCTGGATCTTAATGCTAAACTGATAGCGAGATTGCTCAGCCAGCCCTGCAAATACACCATCCTTAAGATGGTTATTCTCAATGGTTGCAGTAGGAGTCCTTCATCCATGTGGTATTGAGGTTCTTTTAAGCAGTGCAGCTTAGTTTGCAGGTGCATTGCAGATCTTGTGGAAAACTTGGCTATACACATTTGAAGACCTCTGACTTCCTCTGTCAGAGACCAGCCCCCCCCCCCCCCTAGGTGTTCGAGGCCCTTCTCCACCCGCAGACTCATGCCTGCACCTCATCCCTGGTGGTTCAGTGTGAGAGCCTTGCTCTTCTGCTGGTCCGCTGTAGTCTGTCTTGTGTTTATGCCAGTTATGTCTTTTGTCTGGTTTTTTCCTGTAACTTTCTGTCTCTATTTATTTTGCCTGTTTGTGCTCTTGGAACAAACTGTGCTAAGAGCTGCAAGAATAATCTTTAGCCTACCAAATTATGCCTCTCCCGCGCAAATCAGGCTGGAGCTTGGCCTACAGGCACAAAAAATAGCTTGCGTGAAATGTTGGTTTAGAATCAGAAGCTCCGATAACTGCTCCCTGAATTTCCACCTATGGAAAGAGAAACTCAAGCAGAGCTTGTATCCCAAGGGATTACCTGACCACATCGATAAACCATCTAGGCCTGAAGGAACTGTGTGCTACTACGGGAACGCAGAATAGTTTTAAGACTTTGGTAAACAAGACAGTTAAAAATCTATCAGTACTTGAAGATAAGGAAACACTCACAAGACGATCACACGGCTGGTGCGTGCTGCAGAGCTACACAACACCTGGTCCTCAAGACTACCTGCATGCGGGCTTCAGCCAGTAGCTAAAAGAGAAATACCTCCGGCATCGATTGGGAATTCTTCCTGTCCTCCTGCATCTACCACCATGGAAGCGAACCACAGAAACAACTGAGTGCTGCCTCTGCGCAGAAGCTGAAGAGAGTATCATGCATCTACTATGCATTTGCCACGGTCTGGACCTAGAACGACGCTTGTTATTGAAATCTATCTTTAACACCAAGAGGATAAGAACCTGCAGGCAAGCAGTGAAGGCTTGCTTTGGTGGAGGAGACATACAGCTGGCATGCCGGTTTGTACAATTTATGGGGGCGGCAGAAGAGAAATTGAAAGGGCCTGGATTACCATAAAACAGGTCTAAATTGGGGAGTTACTTTGTCCGGTCCTTAAATGGCCAACCTAAAGGATAAGAGACATCCTACTTTGACTAATAATCAAGCATAACGGTCCAGGACCTGCAGGCAGACTGTAAAACTGTGCTTCAATCCGGTCGAAACACAGCAAAACGGCAGGCTTACAAACATTTTTGACAGTGGCAGAGAGACTCAAACACATACTGCAAGTGGACATTGGATAAACAAAAACAGCCTGGCCAGGCTGTTACTGTTGCTTAACTTGGCAAAGCTTGGGCTAGCTCAGTTTTTATTGATGCACAGGCACTTTAGATCTGATGAAGCGCATTAGGACCAAAATGTTAACTTTAACATGAAGCATAATAATGGTTTTTAAGTGTTTTATCCATTGAATTACATATATTAAATTGTTAATGTTATGTGTATGCAACGGTTTTAATTAATTATGCATAGTAAATAAACTACTACTACTGTTTGTGCCCTTGTCTAACCTCCATGCCGGTTTTTGCCGTCCTCTTGCCCGCCCCCAGCTGCGCTTCCCTCTCCCCATCCCTATTTAATGGTGGCAGCGGGTGTGCTGAAGGCAAGCCCAACCAGCGCCAGGGACCCTCGTTCTCCCACCACCCACCGCTACGACTCTGCACCGGAAGGGGCAACTGCCAGCTGTCTACGCCTGCCGCCACCCAGGGCCAGTTCTCCTGCCTACAAACCTTTACCTCCCTCCGCACCGCCACAGCAAACGTAAGCACGCCGGTCGCCAGCAGCCCTAAGCACTGGGATGCATCCTCTGCAACGTGCTCACCCTGCACAGACTTGTAGTCTGGGACCTCCTCGCCAGATATCGCTGCATTCGTGGAAACCTGGACCAAACCCACCTCTTACATCACCGCCATTCCTGGTGGATACAAGGTCCTGGGGAAAGACTGCCCAGGAGGAGGACTCCCTCCGACTCACCGCCTCCCGCACGAGCGACTCCCAGCCCACCACCAAACACCTCCATTTCCATATCCAGACAAGCCCCAGAACAACCTTACGGGGCACCCTCGCCTACAGTCCTCCCGGACCTCGAACCGCGTTCACCACTGCCATCGCTGCCCTAAACACGCCATCGCTTCCATAAACGACATACTCATTGGAGACCTCAACTTCCACCTCCCCGACCCGAACTCCGCCACCCTCCTGGACAACCTCGCTGACCTTTGACTGCAACAACTAGTCACCACCCCTACCCAAAAAGCAGGACACACCCTCGACCAAGTCTTCGCAGGAGGCAACAACATCCACTTCAGCCACACCACGCAACCCATCTGGACTGACCACTTCACTTCCATGTCAAAAAACCCACCGCACCCACCATGAACTAACTGGAGCAAGATCATAGGAGCTCCTCAACTGCGAAATAATCTCCTTCACGACCCAACGCCAACTCCGCAGCCAAAAAACTTAACAGATGGATCACCAACTCTGCAGACGAGCTCTCCCCCTCCGCAACCCCGACAGACAGCGACACAGGAAGGCCTCATGGTTCACCTCCGACGTCTCGAACTGAAGAAACAGCAAAACTTCGTTAGACCACTCCACTTTCAAGACAGCCATGACCGAATGCCACCAACTCCTCCGATCCACAAATAGGCCCTTCATCTGCAACAAAATCCACGCCAACACCAGCATCTCCAAGGAACTTAAACATCATCCAGGAATTCATTAAGCTGCCCAGCGAACCCACAGACGTCACACCCTCCCAGAACCTCTGCAACAAACTCTGCTCTTACTTGCACCTGAAAATAAGATCCCTCTACAACCACTTCGACAAACACACAGGCCGCCAAACCCACTCTGCCCCCCAGCAACGAAAGTCAGCCTACCATCTCCTCCTGGACCCCAGTCACAACCGAAGACACTGCATCGACCATGGCAGGCATTTACTCAGGAGCCCCCACGAAACCCCTGCCCTCCGTACATCTTCCACAGAGCTGCCCATTGCATCAGAGCTACGATGCACCATCAACGCCTCACTGGAATCCAGCACATTCCACGACGACTGGAAACGTGCAGAAGTCAAGCCCCTCCTCAAGAATCGCTCAGCAGATCCAACGGACCTCAAGAACTACTGGCCCATCTGTCCTCCCCTTCGCAGCCAAAGTCAGAAAAGATAGTCCATGTCCAACTTACGAAATTCATAGAAGGGAACTCCATTGACCGATCCCGCAGCAACTGCAGCACTGAGATCACCCTACTTAATGCCACAAACTACTTCCGCTCGTTCCTCAACCAAGGACACGCCGCAGCCCTGATCCTGCTCGACCTCTCTGCAGCCTTCGATTCAGTCTCCCACCACACTTTCGCCGCCAGACTCCTCCATGTCAGCATACAGGTGACTACTCTCTACTGGCTCTTCTCATTCCTCACCGACCGAATCCAAAGAATCTGACTTCCTCCCTTTTCTCCGAACCCACAGATATCCGCTGTGGAGTACTCCAAGGATCATCGCTCAGCCCCACGCTCTTCAACATCTACATGGCCCCCCCTCGCTGCCATAGTCAGACAGCATGGACTCCGCATAGTATCCTATGCCGACGACATCCAGCTCATCCTCTCCCTCACCAAGGACCCACTCACCTCCAGAGTCCGCTTGCAGGAAGAAATGAAGGACGTCGCAACCTGGATGAGCTGCAGCTGCCTGAAGTTCAAGTCTGAAGACAGAAGTCCTCGGACATGCCCCTTCTGCATGGGACAGCACCTGGTGGCCCACAACTGGAGCCACGGCATCATACTAGACTCCTCCCTCTCCATGACCCAACAGATCAACGCAGCCGCCTGCACCTGCTTCAACACCCTCCGCATCCTTCAAGACCTTCAAATAGACCCCCTCCCTGATTCTGGAAAGGCAGTCACCCATGCACTCATAACCCGCAGATTAGACTAAGGAAATGACCTCTACGCTGGGATCAACAAATCCCTGCTCTGCAAGCTCCAGACTATACAGAACACTGCAGCAAGACTCGTCCTCTGCATCCCCCGACACAAACATCAACCCACACCTGCAAGACCCACGGACTCCCTGTCGAAGAGAGTAACTTTCAAGATACTAGCCCACGCATACAAATGCCTCCTCCACATCGGACCACAATATCTCCTTCCACGTACCCAAGAGAAACCTACTGTAGGAAATGGGGGTTACCCAAATCTCAAAAGGGGTAGCATGGCACCAAGCGGGCAGGCCAAACTTCGAGGACATGTGAAGCACTCACGCAGTATCCACAGACGACACACCAATCACACCACAAAAGAGTCACGACACCACTTTGGTTGGAAAAAGAATAAATTTAGTGATATCTCCAACCTGCAAGGTAAAAAGGAACCAAATAGTGGTAATCACAACAAGGCGCCAACTGGCGCCAGAGCCAAGTACATCAGGGGGATTTATTTACAAGGGACAAAAGGGGTTGAGTCCATAGTCCATAGCTGAAATAAAGAAGAATGTGATTAAGTTAACAATAGATCTGGGACCAATCTGGCGTGGCCAACTCAGGCTCTCTTCCTTAGGGGGTGGCTGTAATTTCAAAATCCCACCTTAGCTCACATACATCACATGCGTTATACGCCAATCCCCACCCCTGTAAGGGAATAACAGGTTATCACAGTATACACTATTCAGGAACACCTGGAATAGATCAGTACAGCAGCTCATAAACCTGGGGCATAAACAGGGGCCTGAAATAACTCATCAGGCCAGCATAGGGGCACACCTGCAATAAATCAGCAATGCTTGCTTATTAACATTGGATACAACCAGGGGCCTGGAATGACACGTCAGTTCAGCACAGGGGGTAGGACACCTGTAATAAAAGGCACAATCACCTGCACAGTGGCACAAAAGCATACCATTAACCATTAGATAGGAAATTGGGCTCACCATAAGCGTGTAAACAGTAACCTAGGAGTCAGGCCTAACCTCAGGGAACATCTGGCAACAGGTACAAATGTGCATTACCTTAGGCATATTACCTGGCTCTGCGTATCAAGCCTTGGCATGAGCAGGTAACATTCAGCAGACAATAACCACTAGGCGCAGAAGCGCATCACACCTGGACAGGTAACATGAAATGCTGCGTTACCATAGGGCAACCAGCGTCCTAATCAGAAATAAACATTGCAAATAACCATTGTAGGACTCTGGGATCATCAAGCCATTAACAAACAGGCTGAGTTACCCAGCCCTTCACTCTGCAGGGCCTAACGCCTAGCTAGGGGTTAACTTGTCCCGGCCCAGTTTAGAGGCTTAAAACGGGCCAATAGGGCCAATGAAGCTCAGAACAGTTTCCAGGGGCAGCACTAGTCCTGGGGCGAGCACCGACCTTGTGCCCCGACTCCAGCCCCCCCTCCAAACCACTACACAGCTGAGACTTCACTCACCGGCTTCCCCAGGACTCTTCTCTACAGTAGGGGCCAGGCACCGACAATGTGCCTCGAGGCCCCTGCAGCACTGACACGTCGGGGTGGAAGGAAGGAGGGGTTCGCGTTCCCTCGAGCACCCCTCCCGGCGGTATCTTTCAACTTCTCTCGGGTCCCTCTGCCTTACGGGGACCCGGGACACTCACTGGCCGTGTGGGTGCCTGGCGATTTGCTTTACCCGGGCCCTTCCTCCTCACAGGGGCCCGGGGTGTCTAAATGGCGTCGGCGTGGCCACCAGGGGCAAGCGCGGGGACTTGGCCCGGGAGGGGGAAGCCTGCCTGGCTTTCCTCCCTCCTCCGTTGGATCGCTTCTTCCGTGCCGGCGGGATTGGCACCGACAGTGTGCCCCGGCCCCGCCTCCTCCACTGGTCCCTCACTCTGGGGCTCAGACCGGCGGGGTGGGCTCCCGCTCCGGTCGCTCTTGCTTCGGGGCTCCCCCTGCGTCCACGGGGGCCCCGCACCGACTCTTCACCCGGGTCCTTCCCCTACCTCACGGGGACCCGGGGCTTCGACTCTCCTCCCGGCCGACAACCAATCCGTGCGCGGCGTTGGCGGGGGCGGGCCGATGACGCGGCCTGGCCCCCGTCACGTGATGGGGGACCTGACGGCCTCAGGGCCTAGCGCGGCCCTCTCCTGGCATCGGGGGCCGTCGTGACGATTCCCACGGCAGTGGGGGGTCCCTCAAGGCGGCGCCTAGTCGCGGCGGTCATTCACGGCGGCAATAAGGGGTAGGCTCCCTTTTAATTAATTCTTTATATAGCGGCAAAGACGCGCCTCCACAAACGGCGCTATTCACAGGCTGCCACAGTCTCCTCAGAACACAGCGCTTTCCACAGCGCACTGCTCCTCAAACCACGGCGCTATTCACAGCGCACTGCCCCTTGTGCCCTCACAGCAGTTTTGGGGCAGAATAGCGCTTCCAAATTATAGCGCTCCCTAGGGGGAGCACAACAGGCCCTCAGAACAAAGCGCTTTTCTTCCCACAGCGCTGAGTAGGCAGTCCAGGGCTTCTAGGGACACGCCGCTCCTTCCAAAGGGGCCATAGCTTCCTGGGGCACCAACCTCCCCAAACAGCGTCTGACAGGCGCACCTCACGGAGGGGGGCGAACAGTTCCACAGCCAGCCCCAGGGGCACACTCCTCCTCTTCTGGGCACCTCTTTCCCTCAGCGCTGGCGTAGTCCAAGGTCCCACAGCGTCATGGACCTAGGGGCCCTCCCTTGTCAGGGGCCCATGGGGACAGCAGAGGGGGGGGTGGGGTTCTAGGGGTGCAGGGCCCAGCTCACAGACCCATGTGGCGGTAGCACCTCACAGCAGGTCCCCTCTCTTCCTTGTCCCAGCGCTGACTGACTCTCTGGTGGCACTTCCCCTTACTTATACCCTCCTCCCAGGCAGTGCCAGGACCTTCTAGAATGTTGGCAAAACTGGCCCAAACTGGCTCAAGGGGAGGGGGTGAGCACCCTGGGTGCCAGGCTTTCCCTCCAAAAGCTAGGGGTAGCTGGGTAATATTATCTAGACCGCTGACCTATGGCAGTCCAGTGACAAAACCCATGACATACATTTTAAATACAATACTTTTCAGTCAGGTGCAGTTCTAAAATGGGGAAATTTACAAGTGCTCACATTATTACATGTCATTACATTTTCAACAAGGTGTCTCACACCACTCATGGCCTATACAGGTTTAATCCCATGGGGGAGACATCTTAGACCAGGGGGTCAAAAGCGAAAAATTTGGGGGGAAAAGGCCAAGTCCAACACCTACTATCTGCAGACCTCGCCAAAACAATGCATCCGCAGGACGAAAACCGGTGTAATAGCCTTCTCATGCGTAGCAGCGAAGACCTGGAACAAGCTCCCAATCAATATCAGACTGGCACCCACTAATACATCTTCAGAAAGAACCCCAAGACCTGGCTCTTCGACTCCCCCACCCCTAGCGCCTTGAGACCCTCACGGGTGAGTAGCTATACAATTCCCTTGTTGATTTCTTAATTGCATTGAACATACTTGTTTTCTATTGGGTGGGAGTTCAAGAAAAGTATAGCGTGCAGTGGCATCGAGCATGCTTGCACTCCCAACACATTGCTATGTTTGAGCTGTCCTTCCATTGGCTAGTACCAAAGCCGGTATGAGTACACTTAATAGTATAGATATTTTTCAGTGATGTTTTGATCATTGTATGGGTGACTCCATTTTTGGAAACCAAGAAACGTTATGCATGCCTGAAAGATGGAAACGCTTGTGTGCAGTAGTGCTCTTGTACTGTCACGTGAATATTTTCAAGTAATTTATGAAAATTCCTATTTTTCATTCACCATGTTGGTGCAAATATTATACCATAAACACCTAACGGCATCTACTGCTAAAACGATCCACCAGCTGAGTTTGAGAGATCGGGTAGACTGGTCACTTACAAGGCATTCCTGAAAAGTTGTACATGTTTGTTGGCTCGCAAATTAATGTGTAGTCCCTACTTGTTCATCTTGGAAATCTTGCACAATTTCTCACCTAAAATGTTTTATTTGTACGGCACATTGCACCAACTAGTACTGTTTTTAGATTGCATGAATCATTTCAACAGGTATTTTCTATTAAAATGAATTGCAGGAATTTGCTGTGAATGTCTCAACTTATGTTTTGAGGTCCTAAATATGGTTGGTTTGTAAGGAAGCAGTCAGTTTCTCTATTTTCCCTTAAAATGACCTTTTTGTATTTAGATCATGGAAAATATTGAAATCAACAACATCATCAAGATAATGGGGCTTCAATACAAGAAAAAGTATGATGACGACGAGTCTCTGCGAACCCTGCGCTACGGAAGGCTAATGATCATGACCGATCAGGTGGGGCTTTCCTCGTGAAATGAAGTGAAGGCATCTTGCGCCATATGAATTAAGCCATGTAATCTGGAAGTTTTGTGGGCCAGGATTCCTATTTGGATAAACTCTTTAGATGACTCCTTGAGAAGCCTTATGCTGTGTACGTCCAATTCCGGCTTGAAATAACTAGTTCTCTGCAAATTAGGTACAAGTAAAAGGCTGAAGTCAAGGCTGGGATTCCCTTTGCCGTTTAAAAACACTTCCCATATCAGCAGGATGATGGGTAAGTCGGCGAGC
Source organism: Lissotriton helveticus (assembly GCF_964261635.1). Classification (NCBI taxonomy): domain Eukaryota; kingdom Metazoa; phylum Chordata; class Amphibia; order Caudata; family Salamandridae; genus Lissotriton; species Lissotriton helveticus. Next base: position 1,922,383,771 of record NC_136065.1, read on the forward strand.
CAAAGAGCACCGTCAACTAACAGTCAGTACGCCAGTGTAGCTCGTCTCAATACGACTGGGGCCCTCTGACTTCACAATTAGGCCCCCCCCCCCATTCTCCCCCAGATGGTATACTATACATTACACTGATTTAGGGTATGGTATCTTCCTCCTGTACGCATCTACTATCCCTACAAGAGTAGATAAGCATTCTTTGGTCCTGATGAAATGTCATGGTCCTTTAGACAATAGACATGAAACATGTTGACCCCCATTCTTTTCACAAACGTTAACTAGTGCTTAGGTTCTAATCCTGCTCTCACCTGGATTATTGTTTTTTAATCCAAAAAAAAAACCCCCATTGAATAAAGAGACAGCAGCTTTTTTTACCTACATTCTAAACTGCAGAGGTGGCTGTACGTCTAAGTGCGACCAGCATGCTGGTCATTGCTCGAGATAGTAGACGTGCATGGTGGGATTCTGCAGGAACAATTTTCTTATAACTGGCCTGGAAATACTGCTACATAGACTACATTTGTAAATATCCTGGCACTCTGCTCCAAGGCAAAGTGTTTGTAACCGCTACGAAAGCACATGGCTTCAGGCTGTTCCTTCATTGTTTGGTTCCTGTCTGTCCACTCCTTAAGGGGAATAGTCTAGTGCAGTTACGCTTAAATGGAATTCAGTTGGATGCGGGGGCCTGGGTGTTGGTGCCTGAAGTCCTAGGCTCTCATATGGCACGAAATACAATGTTTAGCTGTCCAGTTTCTGTACGGATATCCAGTGACTTTGTTGGCAACTGTTTGACCACCCCATTACATCCACCCATCTGTGCCATTTTTACGCAACCGGTAGATATTGTGCGAAGTTGAAGTTGTACAGGGGTCTAGTTGCAGGAACAATGTTAGTTTGACTTTGTTTGGATTGCTGCTCATTAAATTTGCTTACCTTGCAGGATCAAGATGGCTCTCACATCAAAGGTTTGTTGATTAATTTCATCCACCACAACTGGCCTTCTCTACTGCGACACAAGTTCCTCGAAGAGTTTATCACTCCTATTGTAAAGGTAAATATACATTTTCACATATTTGTTTTAGCTACACTTGTAGACCGCAGATTGACTATGGCTGTAAGCGTTATCTGAGGGAAACCTAGTGCCCACCACACTTGACCCATCTTGCTAAGCAAAGACCTTTATTCTGCCTGGTCTAGTCAGAAGGTAAAATTTGGAAACTGTCTGGATATGATTGGGAGAGGTGTTGAGAATAAGAGTACACAGTGATCATTAGAAAGGCTACTGTTTGGAAGGTCATCCATTGCGTGTTCGTCAAAGTAGTAAATCTAAGGAAATGCTCCCTCACAAGAGATGCTGGTGTTATGAGATTTGGGGTTTAATGATTCTTTTTTTACCATAGGTTTCGAAAAACAAGCAAGAGTTGTCATTCTACAGTATCCCTGAATTTGAAGAGTGGAAAAACAACACAGACTCCCATAAAAGTTGGAAGATCAAGTACTACAAAGGTTTGTTATAAACCCTGTGTGGTAGTGCTCACGATGAGCCAAGTAAGCAATTTTTGTTCTGAGTTAGGGTGGTATTTGGGTTGGGCCTAGATCCTGCATCACTGCTGATGTAAATTTGATGGGGTAATTTACAGTGCTGACTGTGGGGGGGCTCTAAGATTGCAAGTGTTGCAGTGAATTTATTTTATGTGCATTATTTTAATATGGTACTAGCAGTAAAGCCTAATAAATTCTGGTTTGTTGGCCATGTATTCTTTGGCCTTGGATACCAGTACCATTTATGATTGGCCGCCTGCTGGACCCATTGCATGTAGAGACATTCCTGATACTTTTTGGCTATTTAGCTAACTGCATACTGGACTGACCGGACCATCATTAAAATGGGAAAGAAAAACAAAAGTTAAACGACCAGAATAAAAATTTCGAAAGCAGGACTTTGCTCAGCGGTAATTCTATTGAAGTGGAGGTAATTCAAATAAAATCCACTTTAAAAATGCTCTTATCCAAGTTGCAGTTTGACGTCTGGATCGAGAAATGCACTTGCTGCCTGTAATATTGCTCCATGTAAATCTTAAATCTATAAGAGGACCATAGAGCAGGTACTATTGCAGTCACCTTGAGCCCATAACATCGAGCGTCACGCAGTGCTGTGACTCACGGTAACTAGCAAATTCACCATTCAATTGAATCTTCTTAAACCCAAAGGAAGTAAGATGCTTCCACAAGTAGATGTTCAGCCGTGCTGATGAAAAGAATCCAGTCTGTAGTGAGTCGTGTGCAATGATTTCTTGGTCTCTTAAGTGGATTTGTGTCCCCATAGCAAGTGACCAGAGCAAGTTATTGGTGGTAACACAAGGAGATGTCATCCCTTCCGAGGAGCACAATACTGCACGGTGAATGGTCCCAAAGAAGGGAAACTGCCACTACAACGCGGCCGTTTCAACGAAAACCTACCACGCATGCATTACAACGACAGCCTTTATCACGCATACGTTTACTACGAGGTACGTAGTAAAGGCATGTGTGGTAAAGGGTACAAATAAAAGGGGTTTGGGGGGCTTCCCCCCCCCAAAAAACACTAACCTTTAGACGAGATGTGCAGGCAATCTGCGTCGCAGAGGAAGGAAACGGCCGTTTCTTTTTTCCTACGTATGACGTCTCCACGGAAAAATAGGTGGAGAAAGATGAGCGTGAAAATAGCATTCCGTAGTAACGCATGCGTGGTAAAGGCATGCATTACAACGGAGTTCGTTGAAAGAACATGCAACCCCCGAAGAACGTGTATTGTATGAAGACGTGCACAGATCCCACGGTGGTGCGCTTCTCCTGTAAATGATGTCACTTGATAGTGCAATAGCTCAAGGATAACTCTTCCCCATTGCCTATAGTGCTGAGAAGACTACACAAGTGACCCCTAAATTAAAGAAAGAAAAAAGCCTTTGACCTCCTGAGTAAGTGTACAGTAGGCAGCTTTTGGACCCGCTGGTACTGAATAAGGTGGAATGTGCCACTCAATGAAATATATAACTGCCCCGTTATGCCATGTGATTTGCTCCAGAGCTTTCATAGCAAGTAAAAACAAAAAAGCATGCCTGCATGGAACCAGAATTAGTGGCATGAGAGCCATGGTCTTCTTTTGAGCTTATTCATTGGGGACTCTATAAGGGGAATGCCAAAGTTACAACCGTAAAATTGTGCTCACCCAGCCTGGCACAACTATAAATGAAATGCCCAGATAGATCCCTCGCCACAGCATCGCTCACCAAAACTCCTGTGACCTGTCATGGACATGCCTCGGTGTCCACTTAACCTCTCGTTAGACTATGCTTTTCTGCTCCCATTTCAGTGCAAGCGGAACAGGGGGTGCTTGCTTGCCAGCACGGAGTCTCTTCCAGTGGCAAAATTGCACTAGTGAAAACAGAACTGGTTGCCTTACATACCGGCCGGTACCTTAGGTTTTCCACCCAACACTGCAGTTTATTTCTCCTGGAACTCTTCCTGCCACCCCAAATGTTCCCTAGTAAAAAGTACTAGATCATGTTTTCCGGCTCTTTACAAAGTGTTTTCGTCCTGGAAGCACAAAAGAATGGTGCCAGGTTATGAAAGTTTAAGAAACAGATGGATGGCATGCAGATCAGACGTTCCCCCAAGTCAAGAGATCTGGGTTAAATCCATCGTTCTTTTGCTCACCATGCCACTTCAGTTTAGACCCAGCCATATGCAAATCAGTCTAGACTCTATGCCTCATGGGAACAGTCCAGCCCGAACTGCGAGGCCAGGTCCTCCCTGGTACGGAAACGAGCATCCTGGGACAGATTTTGGGGCATCACCCCCTCATCAGCAGGGGTAGCTTGAACCCAATGGTAGTAAGCCCGGGACCCAAAGTTGTTCATGGAAGCGCCTATGTTACTAGTAGTTCAGACAGGTAAGTAAATGCTGTGGGGCTGGGAGAAAATTGACTTGCACGTGACGTGCAGTGCTGTTGTGGTGTGCATAACTAACCAAGCAAAATTTGGCTTTTAGGTTTGGGTACGAGCACATCTAAAGAGGCTAAAGAATACTTTGCTGAAATGAATCGGCACCGCATCCCATTCAAGTATGCCGGCCCTGAAGATGATGCTGCGATCACCCTGGTAATGGATGCTTATATATTGCTCCTGGTACTCAGGCTTGTAGACATGTATAGCTTCTCCTTAGCCACTGGAACAAGGATGCTGCTGAACTCTGCTTGGAATCCAATTTGGTGGCCCAATGTCCTAGTTCCAGCTCTGATTTTCCTGGGGTTGGGTTTTAGCAAGTGAACTGAATTTTTCAAATATTGACGTGCATCAAACACAATTTATAATGTACGTTTACCTTAACTAAACTGTTTGAAAAACTCACTGCGAAACTTGCCTCCCCGCCCCCCAAAGAAACTCCCTACTATTTCTGTACACATTTTATTTTAAAGGCAGGCACATATTATTCTTTTTAAACGGACTCTTGAAGGTCAATAATAATGTGCAGATACCACATTTAGTATTGCTTTGTTAATTGGTTTTCTCATGTTGTAATTGTGCTTCTTAGTTATTGCTGCCAAAATGAATGTTGGTGATGGTTAAATTACTACCGTAGTACAGAAATTGATTTTTCTTTTTTTGCACTTCGCATTTTTTAACACTGCAACCTCCCCCCCACCCCCCCCCCCCCCGAAAATCATCCTCGTGACACTGCTTTACATGATAGACTCTAGCGTTGTGAACCCCCTGTTTTAGCAGCTAAAGCGGGGTTGGAGTTCGGAATCGGCCTCTTGTCTGCAGTTTGGCAGAAAAAAAAGGCTCCAACATGAAAGGGTGGGTGATTAGTTAAGTAAGTGAAATGCCTGATATGTAGGTGTGAGTTAAAGGAGGTTGGATACAAGTGTGGAGGGATGAATAAGTGAAAGAATGGATGAATGAATAAAAGGGAAAGTATGTATGAAAAGATGAATGAATGGGAGGGTAGATGAAAGGGTAAATGCATGGATGAATGAAAGGTAGGTGTGCATGGATGAAAGGGGGATTCATGTGTGAAAGGGTGGATGTATGAGGCAGGATGGCTGGATTAGTGGATGAATGGAGTGTAAGGATGGATGAGCAAAAGTTAGAAAGATGCATGGGTGAAATGGTGAATGCTGCGTCGTCGAGGAACCCAACTTAGGAAGCTGCGACAGGGTGAAGGTCTTTATAGGCCTCTTCTGTCTGCAACTTGGCAAACAAAGGGAAGTGAGTGAAAGGATGGTTGATGGGCAGATGGATGCGTGGGAGGGTGGCTGAGTGGATGGCTGGCTGAGTAAGTGCCAATGGATTGATGGGTTGAGTGTAAGGGAGGATGGACGGATGGATGAAGTGAAAGGGTGGGTGGATGAGTGAAAAGAAGGGTGAATTAAAGGGTAGATGGATGAGTGAAGGAGGTTGGACGGATGAGACGTGATAGATGAATGAATGGATGAGTGAGTGGGAAGAAGGGTGAACAGATGGATGAGCTGAGTGAAAGGGTAGATGTAATGAAATGGTAGATAGGTGGAAGACAAGGGATGACAGGATGAGTGAAAGGGTGGATGAATGGGCTTGGAGATGGATACAAATGGTCTGGAAATGGGTGGACAGACGGAATGGTGAAAGACTGCACGATGGATGAAAGCTTGAATGCATGACAGATTAGAAGGGTGAAATTGTGGGGATCGGCTGATGATGGAAGGATGAATGGATAGATGCATGGATGGTAGAGACAATAGAGCTCTTCTGAGGAGGGTTGTGATCACTTTACTTTGGTGCCATAAGAGCTTTGGTTCTAACTGGTGGGTGTCTTAATTTTCTGGCTGCTCCCTTGATCTGAGACCATCGTATCTGTAGACAGACTCCTGTTAATTCTGTGCTTGAACTCTTGCTCACTCCGATGTAGATTTGTACCTTAATACAGATTCTCAAAATTGAATACATGGTTTCCCTTTTTTAAATGTGTCCTGTTTGATCCGATAGGCCTTTAGTAAGAAGCAGATTGATGACCGTAAGGAATGGCTGACTAACTTCATGGTAGACCGCAGGCAGCGCAGATTACTTGGCCTACCAGAGGTAAGTTGTTGTTTTTTTACCTTTTTTGTTGTTGTACTCTAGTATGTTTGGGTGGTCCACTGCTTTGCTCAGAATTCCAGTGATGTAAGCATAAAAAACTTAACACAGTATTTTTTGCATAGGATTATTTGTACGGCGCAGCCACAAAGCAGCTGACTTATAATGAATTCGTCAACAAAGAACTGATCCTATTCTCCAACTCTGACAACGAGCGCTCCATCCCATCGCTGGTGGACGGTGAGTTAATTGCACCCAAGATAGCCTCTACACCCAAGAGGAGTGTGAGTGCTAGAAGTGACATTTGTTCATTTTGTTTGTGTTTTTAAATCGATCTCAGGTTTGAAACCCGGGCAGAGAAAAGTTCTATTCACATGCTTCAAAAGAAATGACAAACGGGAGGTTAAGGTGGCACAGCTGGCTGGTTCCGTTGCTGAGATGTCTGCTTATCACCATGGTGAGGTAAGTAGCTAAAACAGTCCAGTCTTAAACCCCCCCTGCCCCATGGGGCAGAGTGGGATGCACAGTTGCTGCTATATATATCACAAAACCTTTATAGCCACTACCTTGATGCTACTGGGCTATGTTCACCCTAGTTGAAAATGGCAAGTGTGCAGATCCATGCCCCTTGTGCCACAGGTAATGTTTGGATCCCTTGGAATGGAAGGAGATCCCATTAGCTCCCCTACTCCCATCCCGCTATTTCCCAAACATAAGCTTTACCAAGCACAATGCCACCATGTGAGTTATTTGTTGTGGATGCCGTCAAAGCAGTGCAGCTCAAGCTGAAGGGCTTTTGACTGCTCTAACCTGCATTGATCGACTACAGAGCTTGAACAGGAGTGGGTTTTCGGCGAGTGCGCAATGGGTTCTGTCCTAATCATGTGACCGCGTTGGTCACCTGGCAAAAAGAAATCTTACAGCAAATGTACTTCAGTTGTGGTTAGTTACAGATTACAATTGTATATCTGCCTCTGAGGTGCCAGGCTACTGGTTTTGCTATTAATCAGTGGGCTCTGCCACACAAGCATTCATGGTGGTGTATTTCTTTCCAGGCTTCCTTGATGTCTACCATTATTAACTTAGCACAGAACTTTGTGGGGAGCAACAATATCAATCTTCTGCAGCCCATTGGTCAGTTTGGTACGCGCCTGCATGGTGGCAAAGATGCTGCCAGCCCCCGATATATCTTCACAATGCTAAGGTAAGTCTGCTTTTAAGATCCATTTGTGAAGTTTTCAAACCCACCTTTCACTGCAGCTCTGAATCCGGATCAGTCTTTCTGCTGGTATGATGCCACCGTACTCCAGTAAATAAATGTCTTTTTATGCAAGTTCTGAATGTCCGCTCATGCTGTTGTCCTCCTTGTAGTCCCTTGGCCCGTCTGCTGTTCCCTTCGATGGATGACAATGTTCTGAAGTTTATCCGGGATGATAACCAGCGAGTGGAGCCAGAGTGGTACATGCCCATCATTCCCACGGTGTTGGTGAATGGTGCTGAAGGTATTGGAACTGGCTGGGCATGCAGGATTCCCAACTATGATGTCCGCGAAGTCATAAACAATATCCGCCGAATGCTGGATGGAGAGGAACCCCTTCCAATGGTGAGTTGGTGATCTTCTCAGTCATGGTTGGAGCTGTTCTGTGATGCCGGGCCGTTCTAGAATTTTCTTTTATTCTTTATTTAGCTTCCAAGCTACAAGAATTTCAAAGGGGTTATTCAAGATTTGGGTCCAAGTCAGTACCTGGTGAATGGTGAAGTGGCTGTGATTGATGAAACGACACTTGAGATTTCTGAGCTTCCCATCCGGACGTGGACTCAAGTAAGCATGCGCTGCTCTGCTTTCTTACTCTTGGCCTACGACAATTAAATGAAAATAGGTGAATTTGTATGTCAATACATTTGAAGGTTTATTTAGAGTTGCAACTTCTAGACACTCGTAGAAAGGAACAAACTACGCTAACCATGTCCCTGTGTTAATTATGGTTTTTCACAAGCAGACCAAGATATGCCAAACACTGACAAAGATGATTAAGGATAACAAGAGGGAACTTAACATCCCATCAAAGCGTGCAATAACCCTAAACATGGTTAATCTATTAAAGCAATATTTACATGACCCAGAAAACTCGCTTGGTAGGAGCACTTAGAGGCTAATGCAAAAATGGTCGTCGTCCCCCCCCCCCTCAAAAAAAAATTTCATGCCTGCGAAATCTAAACCTTCGCACAAGAGCGAACTTTAATCTTGTGTGCAAACATGGGCCCAAGGTATGAAGGTGACTTTTGCTGAATGGGTCAATGTTATTATATATGGTAAAGGAAGCAGATGACAACAATAGGGCAGTGCTTTCCAATAGGTGCATAAACTGGATGAAAGCGGGCCTATAATCCCTAATGAGGCATCGCACCAGAATATGAAGGACTACACGCATTCAGCAGCCCACAAATACTATGCGTGAATTCACCGCCTGATGGACCATATCCTTACACTGAAATAGGAGGAGGGGGGTGCACAGGATTATAGTGCTTTCAAACAAGCCTCTGCTAGGGGCAAGGTTTGATTGGATAAGATAAATCACCATCAATGTCGATGAGGTGACTGAATTAACCATTCTTGGGGACCAGGTGGGAAGAAGCCGTGACTCAGTCATAGTGCTAAGGAACATTTCAGAATGTCCAACTTAAACTGAATATACCATAGCAGAAATACTATTCAGGAGATAATGAAGCATGGAAAATCATTGCAACCAATTTAAAGGCCGCTAAAACACAGATCTATGCCCAATTGAAAACTACATAGCTTCATAATATATGAAAGTTAAGCAGTTTTATATAAAACCAGTTATAGAATACATAGTCTGCTAAACCTTACACGTTAACTCCGGACTAATTTGAAGAATTAAAGCCAATTTAGAAACTAAAAATTGCAACTGCAATAAAAACCTCCAAAGCCCAAGAACTGGACCGGCAGCATCATCTTTGGCATTGTAGTACCCTAGAGCTTCTGATGTAACCAGCTTTTGCTGTGTCTGTAGAAGGTGTCCATGTCCCAAACTTCAACGTGTTGTGGTAGTGCTGTCTGACTTCTACCACTAATGAGACGAAGTGGGCAAAAAGTGCATACTGTCTGGAGCCATGCTTCTAGCACGGTTAGCTGCCTGTACAAGTTGGTATGATAAAGTGCAAAAAGTCAATTCTATCCCCTGCCTTCAAGCTATTGTGCTAAAATGCAATGTGTAAAGATTTCCATTGTGATCTTTTGTATGTGGTTTGACTTAACCTCCAATGACACTAGAAAGCCGGTCCATAAGTACCTGGGTGTCAGTGCATAGATCTTCATTGTGTATATGAGAAGCTCAATGTGTGCAACACATCTGTCTTCCCTTCCTTTACCCAGACTTACAAAGAACAGGTGCTGGAGCCCATGATGAATGGTACCGACAAGAGCCCTCCTCTTATTCAGGACTACAGAGAGTATCACACAGACACCACTGTGCGCTTCGTGATTACTATGACTGAGCAGAAGTTGGCTGAGGCAGAGGCTGCTGGGCTGCACAAGGTTTTCAAGCTACAGAGTCCGCTTACCTGTAACTCCATGGTACGCTTCAGCTATGCAAACAGCACTTATGTTGTGAATCTGCACAGCTTAAATGAATGAGTTGTAGGTTTGATTCCTGAAGCATGTTTTTTCTTTTTGATACAAATTCTCTTTATTTTGAACTGAAAACCTGCCCTTGGTCGAGCTATTTTATTTTATAAAAACCTATGCTGCTTAAACTGCAGCAGGAGTCTGTCACAAATGCAACCTTTAATGGTGGCAGGGTATTGCACCCAAGTAATGTGTTGTACATGGAGGTTGTTATGCTTGATAAATCAGTCAAAGTTGGGGTGTTTAGATTATTTTTTTCTATAACCAGGGCCAACGCTGTGGGAACTGCATTTATTCATTGTGGATGTGCAATGGGTTGGTACTGTCCATAAAATACTATGAGTTGTCTTGTGGCACTTTGGCATTGCTTAAGAAATAAGACTTCCTTCTCAGGTGCTTTTTGACCATGTTGGCTGCCTTAAAAAATACGAGACCGTGATGGAAATTCTGAAGGAGTTTTATGAACTGCGACTGCAGTACTACGGACTTAGGAAGGAGTGGCAGGTGGGAATGCTAACAGCAGAGGCGTCCAAGCTCACCAACCAGGCTCGCTTTATTCTGGAGAAAATAGAGGGCAAGATTGTGATTGGTAAGTAAAAAGGATAGATTACATTTTTGAAACTCCTTGTCTCTATTAAGATTGTAGTGTGAAAGTTTAATTTCTTATGCTCTGTATTACATTTTAGTCTCTGCTGATTTGTTTTGAAATTGTCCCTGTAAACAAAAATATTGTGTACAACAATGGGTGCTACAAAACCAAACTGCGCCAGCAGAAGATCTTGAAACAACCTGCAGAAATGTCCTTCTGTGAGGCTGGTTAAATTTAGTTCATACCGGAGTGTTATTGGTTTTTCAGTATGGGACCTTTCTCACCACTGACACTCTGGACTGAAGACGATTATAGTAAAGATTAACATATATCCAGCATAGCTTACTCTGAAGTGATGTGGGTTTTCGTGGCACTTTTATAAAATGAGTGTGAATGAAGGTATTGGTCTCGTAATTTTTAGACTTGATATAGCTGTGCAGTCTGTTGCCTATTTTGCTAGTAGACTCGATCTGTATTCGGATGTTTACCTAGTTAGCCTTTTATAACCATGCCAACTGGATTATTTATTTTTTCTTTCAGAAAATAAACCAAAGAGAGAGCTTATCCAGTTGCTTGTGGACCGAGGTTATGATTCTGATCCAGTGAAGACATGGAAACAAGCTCAAGAAAAGGTATGATGGTCTGTGGCTGAGACAACAGATCTCACAGGCGGAGGAAACAACCAAGCAGAGGACTCAGCCATCCCATTGCGAAGTCCCTGTCATATGTCTCAGTTGTGCTAAGGAGTGGGATCAAAATTGTCCAATTGTCAGAATGGTCCTGGTTGGATGTGATGCTTATTTAACACCCCTTATATCGTGGCCACTTCACTTAATTTTCTGTGCTGTATGCGCATATCAGCCGTCATCGATTGGTGCTGATGTGTATCATTAGACACTTCAAAAGCTGAACTTCAGGCCGTGACATCCCTCCACCCACTATTTTCTAGATACTTAAATGGAGGCCTGAAGTATTTCCATGCTAGTATATCCTGTTTAACACATGGTTAACGGGTGGTCCACAAAGCACTTTGATTATGTGCATTATTTCTGGTCTAGACACCTTTTCAAGTCTTTGTCTCTAATATGTATCAGTCACTCTAATCAGCTGATAACGGTGCAATAAACATTGTTTTGTACTTGCCTACAGGAAGAGGCTGGTGAAATGATTGAGGAGGAAGAGGCGGAAAATGCAGCCCCCACTTCTGGGCCAGATTTCAATTACCTGCTGAACATGCCGATGTGGTACCTGACAAAGGAGAAGAAAGATGAGCTCTGCAAACAGAGGGACACAAAGGTGAGCTGTAGTCTGTTCTGTGTAAACAAGCAACAAGATGTAGCTTTATGGCTAGAGTGCTCAACTTCGAAGCTAGGGAACTGGGTCCGAGTCTCTGCAACGACGCTTAACATCCTGTGATTCTGGGCAAATACCTTAATCACTCACTGCTTAACAAAAATGAATGTGTCAATCTGTAAATAAACTGGTGCTCATTTAAAGTGCTCTGCTACCTGATCGCTTCGGGTCTAGTTTGCACTATATAAAACTCAAATTCTTTTTTAAACATTAATAGGGGTTCAGTGTAAACGAGTTTGACATAACATGCATGCTTGTTCTTTAACCCCAGCTTCCATTCTTGTACCCACTGCGATCCTCAACTGATCCACCAAAATGTGTGATTGAGTGGCAGAATTCGGTGTAATCAACTTGCTCCTTGCCTGAAAACCTGTAACAAACATCCGCGATGCCTCCCTCTGGATCTTGATCTTGGCTTTCTGGGCCTTGCAGGAGCCACCGGCCCAGGAGGCTGCGGAAGGGGCTAAGCCGGAAACCAAAGGCTACGGTTGTGGAGGAGGAAGTTGTGGAAGAGTAGGAGGCGAATAGGTCCGGGAACACACTGTCCCAGGAAGCGCAGGCGATCTGGCACTGGCTGCTAGCCAGGCTACCCATCTACCAGGTGTGCAGAATGCTCAGGCCGACGCACTCAGCGGCTGGTCCAGGAAAACCACGAGTGGGACCTAAACAACAAGGTGCTAGGAAACCTTTTCGAAAGATGGGGCTCTTCAGAAATAGATCTGTTTGAAAACAGAAAATGCAGAGACTTCGCCTCCAGGTTTTACCAACCAGGGACTCTGGGGAACGTGCTATGGACCAGCAGGTCGAACAGCTTTCTGTACGCTTTTACACCCATTCCCCTGATTCTGGCAGTACTCATCAAGCTATCTCAATCCAGAGCACGAATGATCCTCATTGCTCCGGAGTGTCCTAGACAGTGGTGGTTCACGGACCTGCTCCATCGGTCTCTCCAACCACATGTTGCTGGACCTTCTCGAAGTTCGGGGGGCAGATGGTGCGCCCCAACCTCATTGTTGTGTTTGGCGGCATGGCTCCTGAGAGATACAATATGGATACTTGCCTGACACCTGCATGGAAATACTCAAGGAGGCTAAGAGACCTTCCACAAGGACTTCCTATGCCTATAAGTAGAAAGGTTCTGCATCTGGTGCACCGCCAATAACACTGATCCTACCTTCTGCAAGGCAGATGTCATCCTTCCATACCTCTTGCATTTAGCTCAGTCTGGCCTTAATTTCCATTCTATTAAGGTTCACCTCGCAGCATTAACTGCGTATAGAAAATGTCCTTCACAAACCATTAAAGATTTTTTGGAGGGATTGAAGAAAGTATTTCCCCCTGTTCGGCGTCCGTCGCCTTCATTGGAACTGAATGTGGTGCTGTCACGGTTAATAAAGGAGCCTTTTGAGCCTATTCATAAGGCTTCTCTACAGCATTTATCCTGGAAGGAGGCCTTCCTTGTGGCTATAACAGCCCGCAGGGCGAATGAGATTCAGGCTCTGTGTTAAGAGCCCTATACAGTGTTTCATGCATCCAAAGTTGTCATGAGGACTCACCCGAAGTTCCTTCCGAAAGTAATTTTTGATTTCCATGTTAATCAGACGATAACTTTACCTATGTTTTTGAAACATCCTTCCTCTCCGGCGGAAAGGTCTCTTCATTCCCTGGATGTAAGAAGGGTGTTGAAATTCTACTTGGATAAGACCATGGGCATTCGTAGGTCAGACCAATTGTTTGTCAATTATGGTTCGGTCAGGACTAGTCTTGCCACCTCTAAACAGTCCATCTCTAGGTGGATTGTGTCCGGTATCTAGTTATGTTACCAAAAGGCTAACAAGACCTTAGGGGAAAAGCCGAAGGCTCATTCCACCAGGGGCAAAGCGGCTACAACAGCTTTGCTACGTAATGTTCCCATTGCAGACCTCTGTAGGGCTGCCACTTGGTAGTCGGTCCATACCTTTGCCAAACACTACTGCTTGGACTCTGATGCCAGGGCAGACGCTCAGGTTGGGCAGGCTTCGTTGAGAAATCTGTTTGCACAGTAGTGATATTGTCTTTCCTCCACCGCTGGTTTGGTTTTTTGGGATGGGCTTGCCATTCTATTCACAAGATTATGACTATATACACAGAGATCCCCTACTACAGAAGGAGTAGTTTCTTACCTGTAACTCCAGTTCTGTAGTAGGGGTATCTGTTAGTCATAAGTGCCCGCCCTCCTCCCCGGTGGATGAAACAATAATGCCTGGCTTTATACACCTTCAAAAAGAACTGAAAGTAAAAGGCCTTTGGCTGTGCATCCTGGGATACCGAGAGTCTCTGGAGAGTTCCTTATAGGCCTGGTATCCCTTTTCCAGACACATAATGGCAGCCTATGGGGCTTGTCTGTCCAACCCTTCCTCTCTATCATGACAAAAGGATTTTTGTGAAGGGGAGTTTCACTAGGTGTGAAACTTGACAAAGTGTGTAAAATTTAATATTATTTGGCTATCTTTTTCACTTCGAGATCAAGTGCTGGCCAATGTAGCCTTGTATTTTTAGGCTGCATTATTGGTCTTTGATTTTCTCTTAAGTGTCTATGCAGGACTGCAGAAGAAGACAACTTAAGAGACTATTTGGGTTCACGCACATGGGTGGGACTATTCACAAGATTGGGACTATAACAGATACCCCTACTACAGAACTGGAGTTACAGGTAAGAAACTACTCCTTCTGCTGCATTGGAGGGTTCTCCATCCAATTCTGTCAAAGCTTTGCCTACATGCGTGGAGATTGAGCTTCAACCGTTCATAGCTTTTGACCTTCTGCCAAAGTCTGCCATGTTATCTTGGTAGCCAGGCATCCCTTGATCAAGACAGTATACTCCTGCTGTTGGGGCATGCTTGTGGCATGGTGTACTGAGAATTAGGTTGACTCTCTTTCTGTTTCTCTCTCGTGTCCCTCTCCTACTTTCTCTTCACCAGCAGGTCTCTGTTTTGGGCACTTTAAAAGGCTATTGTTCTATGGTTGCCATATCAACCATTCCTGTTCAAATCCTCTGTTGTAAATTAGTTTTTGAAAGGTCTGCAACCTGTTTACACCTTAATCATGCCTCAGTGGGACCTTAATCTAGTACTCTCCTTTCTGATGTGGGCTTCTTTTAAGCGACTGCACAAATGTCCTCTCGGGCTCCTTACCATCAAGACTACCTTCTGTAGTAGGGGATCTCTGTGTATAGTCATAATCTAGTGAATAGTCCCGCCCATGTGCATGGACCCCGGAGCAATCAAAAATAACCTCTTTAGTTGTCAAAAAATGCAGAACTGCACAGACACTTAAGAGAGAATTTAAAGACAGATAATGCAGCCTATATCCACAGGCTACACTGTCCAGTACTTCAACTAGAAATTCCCAAAAAAAACACAAACAGCACAGCCTGTCCAGGTTTCTCCACATAGAAACACTTGCTTTAACCAGCAAAACCCTCAGGAATGATAGAGAGGGAGCGGACAGACAAGCCCCATAGGCTGCCATTATGTGGCTCAGAACAGGATACTGTGCCTTTAAGAGAACCTTCCAGAACCTTCTCAGTATCCCAGAATGCACAGCAGGTCCCTTTTACTTTCAGTTCTTTTTTCCGGCTCCTGCAAGCAGGACCCTGGAGCATTGAGCTCTCCCTTTTCAAGGGTTTATTTGGTGATTTTTCACTTTTTTCTAGTACTTGAGTGCTTTCTTTGAAGTACTTTGGTGTTTTCTTCCTTGTGTCTTGGTGCACTCTTTTATTTGTCAAAATGTCTGCTTTGTTTGACAAATGCCCAGAGTGTTCTAGGAAGAAGGCCAAGTCTGACCCACACGAGGTGTGCATCATCTGCCTTCCCTCATCTCATGTCCCAGAGGAGTGTGACATTTGCCAGGGATTCTCTTCCAGGACCCTGAGAGATAGATCAGGCTCCAAGGACTGGAAGACAGAAGACTGAGAGCACAAGGTGGGTCTGGGCAGACTTCCTCTGCCCATGCTGAGGCCTCTGGGGGGCTCCCCAGGGACAGGAAGACCAGCAAGCGTCTCCATTCTCCGTCTGCGTCGAGAGGGATGACTACAGTTTGTTCCCGTCTCCCATGGGCTCTGGGTCGAAGCGGCGTCGACGCTCTGCGTCGGGGGAACTGAATAGACCGCCGTCGATCTCCGGTGACTATTTCATCCTCGTTAAATATTCAACGTCGAGAGGAGACCCGGCGTCGGCGCTCGCCGCCCAGGTGACACCGCCGTTGGTGGAGAAAAGGTCGGCGTCGAGGGGATCCATGACGTTTAAGTCTCGCAGACGTTCGTTGTCGAAGAGCCTCATCGTCTAAGGCGGTCGCTCCATAAAAAGCACCTGTCTCGACCATTACTGCCTCTAGTACCAGGATTGGTAGAGCCCGCCGAGGAGTTGTTCCTCACTCCCGCGGTGACTAAGGCTGCTCCTTCCAGGCTCCTTAAGAAGTACCGGGCCCCAGATTCTGACCCGGCCTTTCTTCGGATGGATCCGACAGCGGACTCTGTCATAGTGACGGCGGCTAGGAAGCAGCATGCCACCTCCTAGTCTTCAACGTACCTCCGGATAAGGAGAGCCGATGGATAGTCTGGCAGGCAGAAAGGTCTGTGGGGCGGCATCTACTGCAATGAAGGCGGCTAGTGCTGCGGCTTTGCTAGGGCGATACTATCGTGCCCAATGGGAGTCCCTCCAGGAATTCGCAGAGACACTTCCTCGAGAGAAGAGGACTTTCAAGAGATTCTGAAGGAGGGGATGCTGGTGTCGAACCAGCTCATCAGCGCGGCTGCTGATGTCTCTTCTGGCGCCACATGGGTACTGTGAAAAATTACTCAGGACATGTGGGTGCTGAATATTGTTTGCAATGGATAGTCTTCGTTTCACCAGCCCGCCTCCAGCAATTCCACCGATCAGCTCGCAGTTTCAGCTGCGCGAGCTCCAGGCGAAGGCCGATATCCTGTTAAGGAAAAGGGCTATAGAAGACGTACCTCTGTCTCAGAGGAAGAGGTCTGTACTCGCGATTCTTTCTGGTTCGCAAGAAGAACTAGTTCAGGCCCACTTTGGATTTGCGACAAGCAAACAAGTGGATTCGCAGAGAGAAATTTCGCCTGCTGTCGTTGCAACTGAGGGTAAATCTGATGCAACAGTGAGACTGGCTATGTGCTATAGACCTACAGGATGCGTACTTCTGTAGTAGGGGATCTCTGTGTATAGTCATAATCTAGTGAATAGTCCCGCCCATGTGCGCGGACATCTCTGTGTATAGTCATAATCTAGTGAATAGTCCCGCCCATGTGCGCGGACCCTGGAGCAATCAAAAATCTCTTAAATTGTCCAAGCATGCAGAACTGCACAGACACTTAAGAGAGAATTTAAAGACAGATAATGCAGCCTATATCCACAGGCTACACTGTCCAGTACTTCGACTAGAAATTCCACCAAAAGTCCACAAACAGCACAGCCTGTCCAGGGTTTTCTTACAGAGAAAACCTTGCCTGTAACAGCAAAACCCTCTGGAATGATAGAGAGGAAGTGGACAGACAAGCCCCATAGGCTGCCATTATGTGGCTCAAAACAGGATACTGTGCCTTTAAGAGAACTTTCCAGAAGCCTCACAGTATCCCAGAATGCACTGCAGGTCCCTTTTACTTTCAGTTCTTTTTTCCGGCTCCTGCTAGCAGGACCCTGGAGCATTAGCTCTTCTTTTTTGAGCTTTTTCTATATTATTTTTGTGATAAATTTGGATTTTTACAGCTTCACTCTACGTCTTTGGCATTTATCTACATTCTGCTGTGTTTTTTTGGCAGAATTTCTGCAGTATTCTTGTCTTATACTACTTCTAGTCTGACAAGTGCTTTGTCAGCAGCTGTACTAAAGACCAAAGCTGGAGCTCACAGGTTTGTATTCTGTGTTTGCCTGTGTCTTTTGACACCTGTCTTCTCTGTGACTTCTTTTCTGGGAAGCTTTGGCTCCCAGGTTTAGAACAGAGGAGTTTGAAGGCATCTTCAGCCTCTGGGTAAGGAGGGTGGGTCCTCTACCGAGTCCCATGCTGTAACCTCTGGGGTTCTCCCCGGTAAGGGCACGTCTGAGCTATGACGCAGTTCCTGCCGGCTTCGAGGACGTGGAGCGTCATGGAGATGCCTCGGCGTCGTGGAGATGCCTCGTTGCCTCGACGTCGATGGAGTGCCTCGACGTCATGGAGCGGTGATGCTCGACGTCATGGAGCGGTGATGCTCGACGTCATGGAGCGGTGATGCTCGACGTCATGGAGCGGTGATGCTCGACGTCATGGAGCGGTGATGCTCGACGTCATGGAGCGGTGATGCTCGACGTCATGGAGCGGTGATGCTCGACGTCATGGAGCGGTGATGCTCGACGTCATGGAGCGGTGATGCTCGACGTCATGGAGCGGTGATGCTCGACGTCATGGAGCGGTGATGCTCGACGTCATGGAGCGGTGATGCTCGACGTCATGGAGCGGTGATGCTCGACGTCATGGAGCGGTGATGCTCGACGTCATGGAGCGGTGATGCTCGACGTCATGGAGCGGTGATGCTCGACGTCATGGAGCGGTGATGCTCGACGTCATGGAGCGGTGATGCTCGACGTCATGGAGCGGTGATGCTCGACGTCATGGAGCGGTGATGCTCGACGTCATGGAGCGGTGATGCTCGACGTCATGGAGCGGTGATAATCGACGTCATGGAGCGGTGATGCTCCTTTTGGGGCGTTGGTCGCTTGGACTCCGCTATCTTCCGTTGGGTCCAGACGTCACGGTTATGGATGTCTCGGTGTTTGACACCGTGGTGACATTTTGACGTCAGAGTGTTGGTTATCGTAGAGACAGTCACTGTCTTAGTGATAGTGAGGTCGACGTCATGGGTTACAGCCGCGGAACACTTACCGGTGCTTGCGGCCTGGGTCTTGTTCCAGGCCTCGCTCCGTGTTGAGCCCCTCTTCGTAGGGGGGGACTTTGTGTTCCCGGCACCGTCCACTCACGACGCCGAGCAGTTGATCGGCGTCGAGGAACCCTTCTGATGGGGAGTCTGGCTACTCACCACGTGTAAGCGAGGGACGTTGGTCCTTTTTTGCTTAGTTTTTAGTATTCGCATACCTTCTCATCATCTAGGCTGGGGCCTTTGGCCCCTCAGTCTGCGAATCCCCGTGCCTTGATGAGTCTTCCTAGAGTACGGGGAGTCCCTCTCCGACTCTTAACTGGTTGGCGGTACTTAGCTTTGGTCCGCTACCACCTGCCAGGAGGTTCTGGCTTCGAATGTACTTCTGACTTGGTCGCAGGGGTGGTGGCACGTAGACGTCATGCTGTGGCCCGCTGTTGCTGGGCGGTTGTGGTAGGATCCCTGTGTGGGGGTGTTTTCTTCACCGATTTATGGTTTCCCTGCCAAGAGACAGAAGGGAAGCCTTACAAGAGACCTGATGGTTTCAGTTCTAAGCATCGGTGTCGGAGCGGAGTTTTCTCTCCTGCCGACCCCCAAGTATTGTGTGTTTGTCGTACGTTGCCATACTTGTTTTCGTCGGACGTCTCTGCAGCCTGCGGCTCAGCAGGGTGCTACTACTCTCCCGTTCTTTGGGCAACCCTTGGGCTGCCATGAGGGTAGTGAGTGGCCCGCATAAGCCTGACTCGAGACTTTTGGAAGGCTGTAGGTTTGGGGCTTGGAGACCGGCTTGAGGCCTTCTTCCCTTTGTAGCTGCGTTTTTCCTCCCAGGGTTTGTCTGTGGTCCCGGGCCGCCTTTAATACTTCACAAGTATATTGTGCGCATACGCGGGAGAGCTTGATGCTCCTCGGCGAACAAAGGTCTAAGTCAGTCTTCGGTTCATCAGCCCTTCTCCAGCTATTCCTCCGGTCAGCTCGCAGTTTCAGCTGCGTGAGCTACAGGCGGAGGCTGATATCCTGTTCAGGAAAAGGGCGATAGGAGACGTGCCTCTGTCTCAAGGGGAAGAGGTCTGTACTCCCGGTTCTCTCTGGTTCGCAAGAAGGACAAGAAAGAGTTCAGGTCCATTCTGGATTTGCGACAAGCAAACAAGTGGATTCGCAGAGAGGAATTTCGCATGCTATCGTTGCATCAGGTTTTCTCCTCAGCTGCAACAGGGAGATTGGCTCTGTCATAGGTCTACAGGATGCGTACTTCCGGCGATTCCGAGTCGGCGCCAATCATTATCAGTACACAGTACTGCCAGTCGGGCTGCCGTCTGTGCCCAGAACATTCTCGAAGTGCATGACGGTTGTAGCTGCACACCTGAGGATAAACTAGGTGTTTGTCTACCCGGACCTGGACGATTGGTTGATCAAGGCCTCCTCTTTCTCGGAAGCTCTAGCACACTTCCAGAAGACGTGCGTTCTTTTGACCAAGCTGGGGTTGCACGTCAACATGTACAAGGCTGTCCCGATTTCGGTCCAGTGCATACAGTACTTGGGAACCTCCATCAATACGCTGTCAGCAAGCGTGTCTCTTTCGGAGGAGAGACGATTATCACTCCTTCGGAAGGCTTAGGCTCTTATGACCGCTCCGTCTACAACAGTGGGGACGGTGTCTTCCCTACTGGGGTCGATGGCCTCTGGTATCTTCCTCACGCCACACGCACGGCTGCACATGAGACCTTTGCAGGAGTGCGTGGAGGATCAGAGGAATGGATCTTGGGACGACAGGATACGACTGTCTCTGCATGCGCTTCAGTCTCTGAAGTGGTGGTGTTCGGCGGAGAATCTCCTCAGGGGGGTTCCCTTTCACAAGGACATTCCCGCACACACTATCGTGACAGATGCGTCTCGCCACAGCTGGGGGGCACATTCCGGAGACTTACGGATACAAGGAACATGGTCCCCGTTGGGAGTCCACGTATCGCATCAATTTCCTGGAACTCAGAACTGTTCACTTGGCACTGAAGGCGTTTCTTACGTCCTTCCAGACCAACTCTCTGCTTGTACAGACGGACAATACGCCCACGATGTATTGCCTCACCAAGTAGGGGGGTTCGAGATTGCAAACTCTGTCGCAGGAGGCGCAGGCGATCTGGCTTCTGGCCGGAGGACTGACGATCATGGTTACTTATCTGCTAGGTGTGCAGAAGGTTCAGACAGTCGCACTGAGCAGACTGATTCAGGAAGACCACTAATGGGTCATAAACTACGAAGTACTAGGAGAAGTCTTCGCATGGTGGGGGACTCCAGACGTAGATCTGTTCACCGGCGAAAGCAGCAAATGCTGAGACTTCGCCTCCGGGTACTACCAGCAGGGGACGCCTTATGGCGTTAAGGAAGATGTCATCCTTCCGTATCTTCTACACCTGGCGCAATCTGGCCTTCAATCATCGCATTTATATAGCGCACTACTTACCCAGTGGGTCTAAAGGCGCTGGGGGAGGGGGATCTGCTACTGCTCGAACAGCCAGGTCTTGAGTTGCTTCCTGAAGGCGAGGTGGTCCTGGGTCAGGCGGAGGTGGGTGGGGAGGGAGTTCCATGTCTTGGCGGCGAGGTAGGAGAAGGACCGTCCCCCTGTGGTGGCTCTACGGATGCTGGGGACGGCGGCGAGGGCGTGGCTGGTCGATCGAAGCTGGCGTTTGGGAGTGTAGAAGTTGAGGCGGCTGTTGAGGTATCCTGGGCCTTGGCTGTGTAGGGCTTTGTGTGCGTGGGTGAGGAGACGGAAGGTGATTCTCTTGTTGACCGGGAGCCAGTGCAGGTCTCGCAGGTGTCCGGAGATGTGGCTGCGGCGGGGGATGTCCAGGATGAGTCGTGCTGAGGTGTTTTGGATCCGCTGGAGTCTCTTCTGGAGTTTGGCGGTGGTTCCGGCGTAGAGGGTGTTGCCGTAGTCCAGACGGCTGGTGACGAGGGCCTGGGTGACCGTCTTCCTGGTCTCGGTGGGGATCCACCGGAAGATCTTACGTAGCATGCGCAGGATGTTGAAGCACGACGAGGAGACGGCGTTGACTTGTCTGGTCATGGAGAGGGAGGAGTCCAGGATGAAGCCCAGGTTGCGTGCGTGGTCTGTTGGTTTGGGTGCGCTGCCTAGGGCGGGGGGCCACCAGGAGTCGTCCCAAGCGGCGGGTGAGGATCCCAAGATGAGGACTTGGCGGCTGTTCATCCATTCGGCTACCTCTTTCATCCCTTCGTGAAGTTTGGCGGTGGCGGGGTCGTTGGTAAGGGAGAGGATCAGCTGGGTGTCGTCGGTGTAGGAGATGATGTTGAGGTTGTGCTGGCGTGCGATGTCTGCGAGGGGGCTCATGTAGATGTTGAAGAGGGTTGGACTGAGCGAGGAGCCTTGAGGGATGCCGCAGATGACTTCGGTGGCTTCAGATCTGAAGGGAGGGAGGCGGACTCTGTGTCCTTCCGGCAAGGTAGGAGATGATCCACTCCAGTGCCTTCTCCTGGACTCCGACGTTGCTGAGGCGTACTAGGGTACGATGGCAGACAGTGTCGAAGGCCGCGGAGAGGTCGAGGAAGATGAGGGCCGCTGTTTCTCTGTTGTCGAGCAGCGCTCGGATGTCATCGGTGACTGCGATCAGGGCGGTCTCGGTGCTGTGGTTGGCCCGTAAGCCAGACTGCAAGGGGTCGAGGGATCCGTTCGTCTCGAGGAAGGCGGCCAGCTGCTTGTTGACGTTCTTCTCGATGACTTTTGCAGGAAACGGGAGCAGCGAGATGGGGCGGTCGTTTTTGAGGTCGGTGGGGTCAGCCGATGGCTTCTTGAGTAGAGCGCTGAGTTCGGCGTGCTTCCAGCTCTCTGGGAAGGAAGCGGTGTCGAAGGATGTGTTGATGATGTCCCGCAGGTGGGGTGCGATGACAGCGTCGGCCTTGTTGAAGACGTGATGAGGCCAGGGGTCGGTCGGAGATCCGGAGTGGATGGAGTTCATCGTGCGGACGGTGTCTTCGGTGCTAATCGGAGACCAGGCGCGGAGGGTGGTGGTGGGGGGCGGTGGTTCGGTCGTGGTGTTCGTCGGTTGAGTGCTGAAGCTGTTGTGTATGTCTGCGATCTTGTTGTGGAAGTAGGAGGCGAGGGAGTTGCAGAGGTCTTGCGAAGGGGTGATGTCGTTGTTTCCGGCGTTGGGGTTGGAGAGCTCTTTGACGATGTTGAAAAGTTCTTTGCTGTTGTGTGCGTTGTTGTCCAGTCGTTCCTTGAATGCAGTTTTCTTGGTGGCGCGGATGAGTTGGTGGTGTTTTCGGGGGGCGAGCTTGAGGGCAGTCATGTTGTCCGGTGTTGGGTCTCTGCGCCAGGTTCTATCGAGGGCTCGGCTGTTCTTCTTGGAGCTCTTGAGTTAGTCGGTGAACCATGGGGCTTTCTTGCTACCATGTCCATTGCATTGAGGTTCATCTCGCTGCGCTGACTGCCTACAGGAAGTGCCCTTCACAGACTTCCTTCTTCCAGATTCCTGTGATCAAAGGGTTTTTGGAAGGCTCGAAGACAGTGTTCCCTGCTGTCCGGCTTCCTTCGCCTTCATGGGAATTGAACGTGGTGCTGTCCTGATGGATGAAGGGGCTTTTTGAACCTATTCATAAGGCTTCATTGCAGCACCTGTCCTGGAAGGCGGCGTTCCTCGTGGCCATTACATCGGCCCGCAGGGTGAGGGAAATTCAGGCGTTGTGTTGCCAAGAACCTTATACTGTATTTCATGCTGCCACGGTTGTAATGCGTACTCGCCCCAAGTTTCTTCCAAAGGTTATCTCTGATTTCCATGTGAACCAGACCATAACGTTGCCAACGTTTTTTCAGAATCCTTCATCTCTAGCGGAAAGGTCTCTGCATTCCCTGGATGTTAGGAGGGTATTGAAATTTTATCTGGATAAAACCAAAGATATTCGTAGGTCAGACCAATTGTTTATCAATTATGGATCAGTCAGGACCGGTCTTGCTACCTCGAAACAGTCCATCTCCAGGTGGATTGTGTCCTGTATACAATTGTGTTACCAAAAGGCCAATAAGACCTTAGGGGTAAGCCTAAGGCTCATTCCACCAGGGGCAAAGCTGCCACGACCGCTTTGCTTCGTAATGTTCCTATTGCAGAAATCTGCAAGGCGGCCACTTGGAAGTCGGTCCATACTTTTGCTAAGCATTACTGTCTGGACACTGATGCCAGGACAAACGCTCAGGTTGGGCAGGCTTCTCTGCGAAATCTGTTTGCACAGTAGTGGTGTTATTCTTCTTTCTCCACCGCCGCTTTGGTGTGGGGATGGGCTTGCAATTCTATTCACTAGATTATGACTATACACAGAGAGCCCCTACTACAGAAGGAGTAGTTTCTGTCCTGTAACTCCAGTTCTGTAGTAGGGGTATCTCTGTTATAGTCATAAGCGCTCGCCCTCCTCCCCGGTGGAGAGAGATATTCATGTAAGGAATGCTACAGGTCTGGCGTGTTACGCCTTCAAAAAGAACTGAAAGTAAAAGGGACCTGCTGTGCATTCTGGGATACTGAGAAGGTTCTGGAAGGTTCTCTTGAAGGCAGAGTATCCTGTTCTGAGCCTATGGGGCTTGTCTGTCCACTCCTTCCTCTCTATCATTCCTGAGGGTTTTGCTGGTTAAAGCAAGTGTTTCTATGTGAAGAAACCTAGACAGGCTGTGCGGTTTGTGTTTTTTTTTGGTGGATTTTCTAGTTGAAGTACTGGACAGTGTAGCCTGTGGATATAGGCTGCATTATCTGTTTTTAAATTCTCTTAAGTGTCTGTGAAGTTCTGCATTTTTTGACAATTTAAGAGATTATTTTTGAATGCTCCGGGGTCCACGCACATGGGCAGGACTATTCACTAGATTATGACTATAACAGATACCCCTACTACAGAACTGGAGTTACAGGACAGAAACTACTCCTTCCGGGTGTCAATAATATCTGCTCAGAGGGTCAGTGAGCTTCAGGCTGTCAATTCTGGGCCTCGTACCTGAATATCTTTGGAGACAAGCTAGTTTTTCGCACAAGAGCTTCCTTCTTGCTAGAAGTTGTCCCTTCCTTTCATGTAGTCCAGTCCATCACCCTGCCAACCTTTTACACTCTGCCACATCCCTATAAGGAAGAGTAGCAACTCCACTACCTGGAACCAAATAGCATTGCCTTTCTACCTTTACTGCACAGGAGTTCTGAGTGAACGTCCAACTTTGTGGGATATGTCTTAGCAAGGAAGAGGAAAGTCTTGCAGGAACAGACCATTTCCTGATCCATTGTGTGCTACATTAAAATATGCTAGGCATTGGCCAAG
This sequence comes from Lissotriton helveticus, assembly GCF_964261635.1. NCBI lineage: Eukaryota > Metazoa > Chordata > Amphibia > Caudata > Salamandridae > Lissotriton > Lissotriton helveticus. Next base: position 1,922,408,652 of record NC_136065.1, read on the forward strand.
AAGCAATCCAGAGTGTTTGTATGCTCATTCTACCATGGCTAAGGCTGCGAACACTGTGTTGGCAGACTCTGGTCCCGTCCTGGGCATCTGCCAGTCAGCAATGTGGGCTTCTCTGCGCACATTCTCCAAGCACTTCTGCCTAGACCGTCGGGTCTGCATAAGGCACACAGATGGACAGAATGTAGAGGCAAATCATTCACCCCCAGTCAAGAGTTGTTAAATCAATCGTTTGCTCATCATGCCACCCCATTTTAGACCGAGCCCTATGCAAATCAGTTTGACCCTGTGCCTCACTAGAGCAGTCCAGCCAGAGCTGCCAAGCCAGGTCCTCCCAGGACCATAAACCAGTATCCTGGGACTGGTTTCGGTGCATCGCCCCTCATCAGCCAGGCTAGCTCTAATTCATTGTCAGTGAGCCCGGGACCCAAGTCTGGGCATACCCGGCAACCTTAGGGCGAGAAAGCAAAATACACATGATCGACAGAATGCAGAGCAAATCAAGCATTCACCCCTATTCAAGAGAAGGGGAGCAAAAAAAAACCAATTGATCTAGGCCTACATCCCTGTACTGGGGGAACATTGTTCCGCATTCTGTCCATCAATTGTTCTTTTTGCATTAGACAGTAAGGTCATTCGGGGCGGGCACTGTGCTCATTCAGTCCTGCAGGACTTTAGCTCTACAGTGTAAAACTGTTTCGCAAACCCCCCTCTGAGGAGGTTTTGCTTCAGGGAATCCATTCTAAGGTAATCTGCAGCTAGAAGTCTCTATCAGATGAAAAAGTGACATACCTTGGGTAACGGCATTATCTGTTAGACGAGCTGCAAGTTCCCCCATCCATCCTCCCCACAAATGGATTTCTAGGAACAGGGTTTTGAACCTCTCTGGGCCCTAGTTTTCCACACCAGTGCTCAGTGTTCTTGGCTCAGTGCTCCTTTCCGTAAAAAGTTGTAAAAAGAAACACATCAGCATGCTGGGGTAGCGTCTATTTAGGCACCACACGCGTCACTTCGGTGCTGACGATAATGCCACGTGGAGCCTAATGATGCCACCTACTGGCTCACGGTAATTGCTGACTGGAAAGTTTACAGATCTAGTAGACGGGAAACATCCTTAACAATGAAGATCTTATAACGACTTACCTGAACAACGAAGCCGGAACCACGACTTTCAAAAACCACAACTTTCCTTAAGCACGACTTCCCAAAACACGAGTCTCTCCACTACCCTCCTCTCCTGTATAACGTCACTCATCAGAATTAAGGGAAAATAAGGGGGGGGGGGGCCTCCCACCACAAAAAAGGATAAATAAAGAAAACTAATGGTATGTGTTGTCAAAGCATTCTAACATAGTACATTTAGATCCTTTTTTTACGAGTGGTTCACGCAAGAAGTATTGTAATTACAAAAGTGCCATCTAATGGCCAAACACGAGATGTTTCATTTCGTGGTTTAGGAAGTCGTGCTAAAAAAGGTAGTGGTTAAGAATATCTCGTGGTTAAGGAAGTTGTGGTTTAGGCAGTAGTTGTTTAGACATACAACCCTAGTAGACGCCTGGGGATATTTCTACATTAAGGAATCTGCAGCTAGATGGTAGCTACCAGATAAGGCATTACTAAAGGTAAGTAACCTGTTGCATTTAGTTTTATGGCATTGTACACATATAAAACTTTCTATTTTTGCTTTGTTGTGTCCAGCTACAATTTTTTTCTTATATTTTCCTACTGGATTATGTGGACATTTTCTTTGTAAAGATATACCAGATCACTGCATTGACAATTTAGCATGTTGCCAGTTTACCCAATCCAGTGATCTCCAACTTTAAATTCATCACTTATCTATTTGCAGTGAACAAATGCTTAAATAGCAGGTTATTACACTGTTTGATTCCTTTAATGGGCCAAATATCAGTACTTTACATGGCTTTGTACATGCATCCTATTAACATATCTGGTCCATATGTAATGGCTGCTTTATCATGTGTATGTGTAGATTGTTTTCGTAGTTCTCATGGGTTTATGTAGTTGAGTGAGTAAAATCCGTATGGCTCCTAAATTAAAGCACTCTTCACTGTTTGTTTTAGATAACGGAGCTGACTGCGCTGAAGAGTAAGACCCATGGCGGCATGTGGAAGGATGACCTTGTTTCTTTAATCAACGAATTAGACGTATGTATTTAGATTACCCATTATCTCAGTTTGTCACTGTCTTGTGTTCTGCATTCTGTTTGGACTGAACTGTCCATGTTCTGAAGCATTCAGGGGCTGTTAAAAATAGATATATTTTAATATAATGATGCACAATGAAACCTGTTAAAGACTTGTTTTTCGACCTAGAATCTTGTCTTGGAGGGTTGATCAGTACAGCATTCTTTCCCTATTGTGTCTTGAAGTTGAGATACTTTATTTTGGCACAATCTAGCATAAAGCCTGGAGCTCATGGTAAAATACGGATGTCCTGCAGGTTCCACTGCATTAACAGCTCTCTATTGTCATTGTAGGATCTTATCATTTGAGCTTTTTTTCTTCTTTAAACTCAACAGGTGGTTGAAGCCAAAGAGCGTGCAGATGATGCTTGTGGAATCCCTGTCAAGGGACAAAAGGGCAAAAGTAGCAAGCCGAGAAAAGCGCAGCTGGACGAAATCATGCCATCCCCGCACGGAAGGAGAATTGTTCCTCGTGTCACGACCGCAATGAAAGCAGAGGCTACCAAGAAAGTCAAGAAGCGCATTAAGGTAAAAGAGCAATGAGGTGCCAAGTTTCCAGTTAAATGCGCTTTACAGCCTCAACAAATTAATTCAACTTCAGGCTTGCTGGAGTCCATGGCATGCAATACTTCCCTTACCCCAGAAGGACATGTTAAATTGATAAACTCTACTATCTTGCGATTGAGTTTCATGTTTTTCTCCATGCCAGTTGTTAAACTGCTTAATGTCTACATTTTGCTTGCCTTCAAGCTAGTGTGCTTAGTTTGGATCTTATTCGGAGTGTAGGTATATGAAACTTGCTATGGTTATTCCGTATAGCCTTTTTGTTTCTTTTTAAGTGTGCTTTGCTATAAATCTGGTTTATAACATGGATATACCTGCTCTCACAAAATGACTCAGTTGATCCAGCGTGCCATTGCAGCTAAAAAGACCATATCATGCCCAAAAACATTTATTCAATGATTCGGGGAAAGGTTTAAAAGTTCTGTCATTCAGAAGTGGTTTGAAAATAGCACCTGCCAGCAAGGCACATGCAACTAACCTTGAATAAAACAATATGAAGGTTGTGTTCCTTTTTGCAGGGAGAGGATGTTGCTATCAAAATAGAGTTTGACGCAGATGAGGAGTCTCCTGTGGCAACTGAATCACTAACCCTGGCTGAGAGGCTGGCTAAAAAAGATAAACCTCAAGGAGGTAAGCATTCTAAGTAAATGAACTGATGGACACCTCTTGCAGCAGATTCCTTATCTTAGAACTATCCCCAGGCGCCTTACTGGATCTGAACATTTTTGTATAGCAGTACCTGTGCGTCAAACAAGCCCTCCCCTGAAGCGCTGACATCCATTCCTTTTCCGCACTTGCAATGCAGTTCCGATCAGCAGTCCCTCAGTCAGTTTCTTGGCCTACCTCAACTATTTTGTCTAATGGAATAGTGTGCCTTTCGCATGTCCTTCGGTTCAAACCTTGTGGGTCTCGTGTATGACCAATGTCTGCCACGCACCCTCACTATTTGCATGTGATGCCTAGGTGAGCATCATGGTGAGTAGTGCCATGTCAACGACTTCGACTGAAGTTGCTGAAGGAGCATTAGGTGAAGCGTCTCGCAGCGCAGTTGTCAGTCTTTCAAGACATCCCATCGGCCACGGTCCCCCTCGCTCTCCAAGGACTGTCCAATCCAGGAGCCGTTCCCGTGGTCATCCCGCTCCTTCGTATCTAAAGGAAAGTCTCTATGCATATGGTCAAAGTCGCAGTGTCAACCGACTTTGCCACATGAGGCCTGCCACCAGTCTTTAGCTGAAGACTGTGCATGAGTCTACATCGCCGCTTCCAGCCTACCCTGGAGCCTGGGCGAGGTAGACCCAGGTGAGAATTACAATTCTCTCCATAACTTCTTTGGATATTCACCTTCCCTTGGAGAACTGTCTGGCCCCAAGGATGTGCACAAAGCTGTGACTGGATCGATTGTGGGTTCGCCCTTGGTGTCTGCCTGCCAGATTCTAAACCTGTTTCGATATCGGTGCGCAGCCCTTCGGGGTTTCCACGTCTGGGACCGGTCCACCGACTCAAATGCGTCACGGTCTCCACCTCTTCAACTCTGACACCAAGATGTTGCCTCCTTGGCGTCTGGTGCCGTGTCGGTGAAGCAGTCCGTTCTATAGTAGGGGACCTCTGTGTATAGTCATAATCTAGTGAATAGTCCCGCCCATGTGCGTGGACCACAGAGCAATCAAAAATAATTATCTTAAGCTGTCTTCTGTGCAGTCCTGCATAGACACTTAAGAGAAAATTAAAGACCAATAATGCAGCCTTTACCTAAAAGGCTGCACTGTCCAGTACTCCAACTAGAAATGCAGAGGATATTCCACCAATATCACATTAAACCCAAACTGCCAAGTTTCACCCAAAGAGAAACTTCCCCTTCACAAACTCCTTGGAATGATGGAGATGAAGGGACAGACAAGCCCCCATAGGCTGCCATTATGTGTCTGGAAAAGGGATACCGTGCCTTTAAGGAACTCTCCAGAGACCCTCGGTATCCCAGAATGCTCAGCCAAAGTCCTTTTACTTTCAGTTCTTTTTTCTGGCTCCGGCTAGCAGGACCCTGGAGCATTGAGCTCTCCCTTTTTGGGTGTTTTTCAATTTTTTGGCCCTTTTCAAGTGTTTCACTCGACGTTTGACTGCTTCTTCCTTTTGCTGGGTTTTTTGGCCAGTTTTGCCCACTCTTTTGTCAAATATGCCAGCCTTATTCGACAAGTGCCCTGAGTGTGCCAGGAAGGCTAAATCGGACGCTCGGAGTGTGTATCCTGTCTCCCTTCCTCACATGTCCCTGAAGAATGTGAGATTTGTCAATCCTTCAAGAGGACCCTGAAGGGCGGGGAGAAATTTCCTCTCCAAGGCCTGGAAGAACTAAGGAGACATCAGGATCCAGGTGGGTCTGGGCATGGAGGGACTCTGTCTTCATCCTCTGCCCGTGCTTCGGCCTCTGGGAGGCGCCCCAGTCAAGAAAAGGCTAGGAAAAGGCACAGATCTGTCTATGGCCTCGGCGTCAAGAGGAATGACAACCATCTGCTCCCTGTCATCCCAGGGCTCTGGGTCGAAACTATGCCACAGCTCGATGTCGAGGGGACTGACGTCGAGACCTCGGTCGACGTCGAGGACGTCATTGTCGTTGAGGCGCCATCGACGTCGAGATGGGTCCAGGAGGCAACGGCTCTCGCCGCCGAGGCGACACCGCCATTCGCCGTCTAGGTCGACTCAACGTTAGACGTCGAAAAAGAGGTCGAGGAACGAGAAATCAAAGTCAAGACGGCGCTGGTGCTTCTCTAAGAAGAGGTCGGCCTCGAACTTCCTTGTCAAGGCCTGCGCAGAAGAAGTGTGGTTAGGTCTCTGGACTCTGTATATTCTCAGACCTATTCGCCTTCTAGGCCTAGGACGCCTACACCTCCTCTATTGCCTAAGGAGACGCGTCCTCCTCCGGGTAGGTAGATTGACCTCGAGACTCTGCGATACTATTATGTTTCTTCGCTGAGCAAGCCTTCCCTCTGCCCCACGAAGCCTTTAGACCCACAATAGGAGTCTTGCTTTTTCCTTCCCTCTGCCCCACGAAGCCTTTAGACCCACAATAGGAGTCTTGCTTTTTCCTCGCCTATTTTAGGTTTGAGTAAACACCTACTGCCGATTTTTGCAATTAGGCTACAGGAATCTAGGACTGGATGCACCTTAGTGTGTGCAGACCACCCATTTTCCTTTTTCTGGTCCTGATGAAAACCTGGGATTTACCGTTTACAGGTTGAAACATGTAGACCATTCACATAGATACTCACGGTCATAATCACCTATCAGTGACTTCTCACCCTTTTTTAATCTTGTCCAGTAGCCCTTGAATAAAGTTTTTTTTCAAAAAAGTCATACTAGGACAATTTTTAACACCACTTTTTGCACTATTCACTCAAAAAAAAAAACCAGCTCCACTGTAGTTCAGGTGTCGCAGCACACCCTGATGGCACTCGGCCGTCAGGGTGGACCCCGATGATGAAGCATGTCACCAACCAGGTTGGTGAGTGAGGGGTTTTTAACAAAAGGAAAATATTCCTTTTCTCATTGACATCCCATTCAGAACCTTTGTTAAGGTCCTTGTGGTGATACTCCTTTTGTTATTTCTATATTTAAGTCCAGGGGACTGGGAGTACTTTCCATTCACACATGTGAAAAAATCCCTCTCTCTCCTTTTGTTTATATGTATCTCTGTTATAGTCATAAGCGCCCGCCCTCCTCCCCAGTGGAGAAAGTGATTAAATGATGAATGCTACAGGTCTAGCTGATACACCTCCAAAAAACTGAAAGTGGAGGGAGTTGCTGTGCATTCTGGGATACCAGGAGAGTTCTGGAAAGTTTCCTTAAAGGCACGGTATCCCTTTTTAAGCCACATAATGGCAGCCTATGGGGGCTTGTCTGTCCTTCCTCTGTATCATTCCAAGGATTTGGTGAAGGGGGAAGTGCTTTCCATGGTTAAACCTGGCAGACAGGTCTAAAGTGGGATATTTTTGGAATATCCTTGCATTTCTAGTTGAAGCACTGGACAGTGTAGCCTTGCATGTATATGCTGCATTATTTGTCTTTAATTCTCTCTAAAGCGTCTATGCAATACTGCAAAGTAGACAGCTTAAGAGATTATTTGATTGCTCCGGGGTCCCTGCGCATGAGCGGGACTATTCACTAGATTATGACTATAACAGAGAAACCCCTACTACAGAACTGGATTTACAGGTAAGAAACTACTCCTATACCTTAGATAATGGCAATGTTTTAATGTATATGTTCTTGAATTACTGCATTGTCCTTACACTGCGTGTTATCTTGACTATTGTATACTGTGTATATATCTACTGTTGTCGGTCCATCCGTGTGCCTCGAAGGCACGGAAAAAAGGGCGGAACTGATGTCATCACGCCGGCGTGGGCCTATTGTGTCTGTGACGTTGTCGGCGCAAAGCTACAAACGTTGCTGATGCAAGGGGATATTCACAAGGTGAGGAATCCACAGACAGATACTGTATCTACCAGAAAAAGCGTTTCCGAAGGTAAGTAACTTGTTCTATCAGAAGCATCAGTCCGGTCTTGCTGCCTGATCTCTGACTGTTAGATGGAAATTGTTATCTGTCAGGACCGTATGTGTGTTGACCTTTATTGAGACCATCTCAAGATTGACTCCGGTTGTGGTCTTTATTCTCTTCATAGCAGGTTTTTCCTGCTGTTTTCTTTTGATCTCATTAGCTGCCTCATGGTAGCCTTATCACAGTATTGGTTCATGGGTGGTTGCCATTTTTCTGGTGTGGGCAGTGCTCCTCCATTCCCTCGCTGGTTTTCAAGCTTGGTGATATCTGTATATCTATAATTTTCACTCTGTTTCATCTTTGGTCTGTTACCGATGTGTTTATATTTCTATCCGTCTTTCAAATAGATACCTCGATTCTATAGTAGCTTTTTGTTCCTACACTGATCATTCTCCCCACTTGCTGTGCGAGGCCGTATTCTGACGGACTTGTAGGTGTTTATATCTGTCAGTGTAGTTCGCAGACCCACTTCCAAGGATGGTGTTTTGGTATCTTAATTCGAAGATGAGTAAGCTGCGGCTCGATGTGTATCAGACGAATCTTGCTTACCTTTGGTAACACCTTATCTGGTAGAGACAGGATCCAGCCGTAGATTCATTAATGACCCACCCATCCTCCCCGCTCTGTGAACTGCAAATCCTGCTACTGAGAAGATCCCTGTCATGGCATTCTGAAGCCCTGAATTAGGACTTTGCAATTGTTTGCTTATGGAAACAGTGTGCCAATAAAAGACATCTTGGTGTCAGTTTCTATAGTGGCTCCGCGTTGTTGGCGCGAAAGAGTCACAGTAGAAACTGATGTCAGGGGAGGGTTTATAAGGGTCGATTTCACATCCGGAGAACAATGTCGCTGTGGGGTAGTTTGACTCCCTCTTTCCACGTTCAGTTACTGCTGTACAAAAAACTTCAGATCTAGGAATCAGCGGCTATATCCTGTCTATAAGACGAGGCGTTACTGAAAGTAAGTCATTTATTCTTCTGAGCTTTGGTCTTGGTTGGGCCATGGATGTTGAAATACAACGATTAGAGCGATGCTAAAGCACCTCATTCTGGGCCTGCGGGGACTTGTGCTGCTCCATCAGTGCCTTTCAGCAAAGGACCTTACCAATGCCTTGTTGTTTTATTCACTTTATTTTGAAATGTTTCGCATTTGCCTGATGCATCAAATCAACTGGGCCGAAGGCTTGTTTATTGCAAGTTGTTTGGTTTAATGTTAATATTTTATTTCAGGTCCAAAGGGTGGTAAAGGAAAGAAACAAGCTGTGCTACCATTTAAACCTGTTAAGAAGGTGAAAGATCCGTGGGATGGCTCGGAGAGTGAAGGAGAACCAGGTGGTGATTCATCAGCTAGTCCAAAAAGACCACCACAAGCAAGTAAGGCACCCGTTTATTTGGGATTTCTATAACCTGCTTCTAATTTAAAATACAAACTGATTACTACGCTTGGTCTTACACACCCTTCCTTCACTGCCCTGTATCCTACAGGTAAACCCAGGAACCTGATGAGTCAAGATTTTAGTGCAAGTGATGCAGAGAACAATATACCAATGAAAAGGAGTTCTTGTGAACTCAGTGATGAGTTCAACGGCATGTCAGACGATGATAGTCCAGTTCCTAAACCTCCAGCTCCTGTGCTAAAAGCCGGGCCTAAGTGAGTATTGAATATAACTGCTTCGCTGCAAAGCAGTCCAGCATCTACCATCTTTGCATGGGTATTAATAACCTCGATTAAGTGGTTTATGTTGTAGTGCTGACTTGTGCTACAACTTAACCTTCTATTAAATCATGCTCCTTTGGCCTGAGCGCCACAGGGCAAGGCCTTGTATGTGTCTCTGATTATTGCCATTTATCTTCAAGAAAAATGTGTTTTGAAGAAAGCATGCTCCTTCCAATAGTCTTCCTGCAACAGCCAGTCATTGCAACAATCTGAAAACTTTTTATTACTAGGTTTCTGAGTTTCTTATACATTTTGAATCACTCCTAGCCCCCTTTTTGGGGACTGAATGCCATGTGTTGGCCATAAAGGTCTACAAACATGTAGTCCAGATGGCAGGAACTAGTTCACTGTTCATGCCCAAACCTTGTTGGATTGACTGTTGTGAATGAATAGAGCTTACTCTTATTTGCGTTATTTGCATGCCATACACGTGCCTAGCGGAAGGGAACCTTTCTCCCACACAGCCAGTTCTTATCACCCAGTGCTTGATATTGGTGCGGTTTCCATCTTCTGGCTTTGTAAAACTGCTGCCGGCCTTGTTTGGAATACTTGAGGACCCCAGCCCTAAATGTGTCGTTGACTTCAAGGTCCATACATTGTTTGGAAACGAACTGTTAACATTTACTACAGGAGTTAGCGTATGGTGATATGGTGGCATCATAATATTATTTAACATGGACCTATTTCCCTCCGTAGGAAAACTGAAAAGTTGAAAAAAACGAAAACACTTGGCAGCATGAAGTCTTCAGTAAGCACATCTGGTAGGTAGAGCTCTGGACTGGGTTTATGATCAGTGGTGAGCAGGCATCAGTTGATGGTGCTTGGTAGATTGGCCTAGATCTTGGTTCTGATACAAAATAAAGCAGAACTAAGACTTGTAAGGAGGCCATTGAAACTCCTGTTGGTTACAGAATGTGGAAACCCCTTTTGCCAACGTAGAGGTACAAGGGAACAGAGGTATAGACCGTAGAAAGGAGGCCTAGATGAAAGAGCAGCATGAAGTACTCTTGGGTATTGAAAGAAATAAGTGTAGACAATAATAAATAGGCTGTGTCCAATACAGCCTGAAAACAAGAAAAAGGACAAATACGTTTTGTTGTTGTTTTTTTTACATGAAGAACATTAATCAGACACTTACATTGCTGGTGTGCCATTCTTTCGGATAGTTTTGAGGTAGCAATTTATGACAACAATGCTCCATGACAAATTTCCTTCATTAGGGTTTCCTCTAGAACAGCACACATCTCATGAACAGAGTCCTCGCAATGGTTTTTTGTAAAATTTGCTGAATGTGCAGCAATTACTTTTAGTTTATTCAAGCTTTGATATCTGACATTTCCACTCTTAATCTTACCCAGTTGATGTCCTGGACAGTGATGACAAAGCAAGTGGAGCATCTAGTTCTCTTGACCCGGTTGCCAAGCCGGTCGCTGAGAAACCACCCCCTAAAAAGCGAGCTGCACCCAAGAAAGCAGCCAGCACAGACGGTAACTTTATGGAAAAATTATATTTTCTTGTTCTTGCTAGTAAATTAAAATTCTAGTTAATGCTCACAACTGATTATTCTTTTGTATGTGATTAATATTTTTCGAAAGCAGACAAGCAGCAACCATCTATAATGGATGCACTATCTAAACCAAAGACAAGCAAGGCAAAGCCCTCCAAAGCTATGTCGCTGGACGCTGGGATGCAAAAGCCAGCACCAAAGAAAAAAGCTGAGCCACCCCAGAAGCGAAAAAACTATGACGGTTCATCTTCGGATTCGGACTCGGATTTTGGTGTGAAAAGGAAGACCACTGCAGTTAAGGTCAGTATGTTTATTTACATATTTAGTCCTGTGCGCTTGACCTGCCACATGCTGGTTCGTATTTTCATGAACTAGGTTGTCATTGCAGCATTTTGACTCCTTAACACATTTTTGCAATTTTCCGACATCTTTTGTAATAGCCCTTTTTGCACCTTTATTCCTTTTCTTTTCTGTAAGTTTGATCTTTGCTAACCCAAAAACCTGATCTCTGAAGTTGTACTGTGAATAGTCCAGAGACTCTAATTGATTTATCGTCCTCCATCAGCAGATATTGAAGTTGTGTACATTTACTGTGATCACCCAATAAACCACATTGCAAATGGCCTGTCTTGCATGCTACATCCCTTTTGGATTCGGAGTTTGAGATTGGATCAGCAATAGATTAATGGATGACAGTTTGAGTCATAAATCCTAGTGTGAGGTGCATGGCTAGTGGGTGCTTTTATGAACGTCTGTTACCCTCCTTTATCCTGCATAATTCTGCCACATTGCTGGGGTTGCAGTGTCTGCCTTCCCCTCTGATTAATTGGAGCAAAACTTCAAGGGAGTGGCAATTATGTATTTTTTTTATAGGTTATGTTTAGCTACCATGGTAATTGTAAGACTTTAAAGGTGTTTGTTGGGCTACTGCAATAAGTGTGTACTACACAGCTTTACCAAATCAAAGATTTACCTTCCTTATGTACACTTGTGAATAGCTTTGCAGTTTCATGATACGTTTCCTCACAATTGTTACTCCTTTCTCTTCTCCAGAAAAGCAAAATCATAGATGACGACAGTTTCCATGCGGTCCTCCATTCCGACTCGGACTCGTGCGCGCATACACCTGCTCCATCTGTGCGCGCGAGGCCTGGACGTGCCAAAAAACCAATTAGTTATGCCATTGATGATTCAGATAACGAGACAGATACAGAAGATATGTTCTGCTAGATGTATTCCTTTGTTCACACATTATAAATACTATGGCTTTTATGTGGTGAAAGCGAACTGCCATTTATTTGTTGCTAGATAGACCTCCCTCGTCAATGGCCTGCTATCACCAAGATATCATGACCGATGAGTTTTAAACTGGTACTTCACATTTTTACTCTGCGAAGACCTGCAATCTGTAGGGTCCTCCTATCAAAATGACCAAGTGGATCCTCAAATTATCGGTTTTATGGTAGTCTGTTTTATAGAGCACATTTTAATTCCCTAGATTCCAGTCAGGCTCTAATGCAGAAATTAGACTGTTTATTCGCAGGGTAGTCGAGCTTGAACTAGAAGCTGTGGAGCAGGATAAAATGAAGGATTCACACTCTTTGTGTGCCGTCCCAAAATTGGGGAGGGGAAGACTAGTGTATCTGAGCTTTGGTGGAGTGAAATGAATTTTCCAGGTAGATGCTGAGCAGCAAATGTGGATTCTTATGTTGCCTGCTGATACAGCCGTTCTTCATCATGTTTGTCATTTTGTAAGACTTTTTTTCCCAGTGTAAAGAATCAGGATAGTGTTCAAGCTCCTACATTCCTCTGAGTAGCATGTGTAGTGATTTTGCTTGTCCTTTCCAGTGCAGATGGTGCTAAAGTTTACTTATGAGCCCTGGACACTTCCACATATTTTTCTCACTGTTGGTAGTCGGTCTTCCAGATGCCTTGTGATGGATTTTTGTTTCTTGGACTACAACATTCTGTCATGCATCCTTGGTCCTACCTTTGCAACCTAAGAGGATCTGCAGAGTGGCACCTGGTTAGCTACAATGTGCCATTTCCTTGCTGGGGCATGTCTACCCCCTCCCCCCTCAATTGCAAACTGAGGTGTCTTACATTCTTCTTCCACTGCACTATTGCTCCTGTGCTGAAGTCATACTGAGAAGTGTTAATGTTTCTATGAAGCTCCAATGGAGAGGATACATTGCCCAACTTTTCAGTCACTGGTAGCCACCCTCCACCTTCCTTCACAGAACTCACGATTGCAAATTGATTCAGAAGTGAAAAACAAAGTTAAGCAATTGGTACAGAAGCAGCTCCTCTGTAGAATCGAAGTAAACTCTGCTAATGAGTTCAGCGACTTCATATAAACTCATCTCTTCTGCCATGGATTGAATTTTTTTCTCTGGCAATCCTGGATCTGTATAATTACATTTACGATTCCCTACACGGTTGGGGACGCAGCAGCATAATCGAGATCTGGAAACTTTTCTTAAAGTAGCAAGCATGGCTGCCAGTTGCCTGGGTATTTAGTTACAGAACCTACTTGAAGTTCCCCTGAACCAACAATCAGTACTTGGAGCACAGCTATGATCCTGGTCTTTTAGATGTTCATCTCCGGCGCCTGCTTTGTAAAATATGCGTTTGCGAAGTCTGTTTCCCAGTATCATTGTTGTCTGTCTGCCTGTAAATATTTTCTCTATTTCTTACTTTGTATATTATTTCTGAAACCTTTTCATACATCTGCTTTTTGTAATAAATGGTTTTACAGTGATTGGTCTGTTTATTAAAAATTATTTTTATTAGCAAATAAACATGTACAGTTTTCTGGACACTAATGTATAAACCATTGCTACACAGGGCACAAGTTTGTGCCTGCCTTTTCTGGCATGGACATCTAGTTATAAAATACTTTACTTCAAAGTTTTTAACAGGAGTTGTTTTGACCGTTTCATAAAGTGGTTTGCATTGTTTTGTTTGCGATTTCAAGTCGGCCAGTTTGTGTTTACCATAGAGCTAGGACTCGCTCCGTTATTGCGATCTTTCTCCTCTGAGAGGTTGTGGGGTGCCTGTCTATGCGGTGTAAGCATCAGCCTATGCTATATATCTTGGGTGTCTTCGCCAGTCTCCTGTCATGATTTGTAATTAGAGCTCCTAGTTTTATGGTATTTATTTTTTTGCCATTTCCGTCTGTATTTATCCATATTTATTTTTGGGGCATCTTTTCTGCATTTATCCACATTTATTTTTGTCACAAGCGAAAGACTACGCTACAGCTAGTATTTTTCCACATTTATTTAAATTGTGAATGCACACATGTGCTTGGTTGTTATTGGTCAACGCTATGCTATACATTCATCTGAAAACTTTGCCATTTGCAGCATGTCCCAAATATGCTTAAAAGTGCTATCACAAGCTATTTGTCTCAGAGCCTTGCAGTTTCTGCCATTGGCATGGTGCCACATCCTCTTCCCCCACTGAACACTTTACTGCCACACTGAGAGGCTAGTGGTGGTAGGAGAGTAGGGTCTGCAATCCTATGATCACCCAGATTTTTGCTTTTTGCTTCACTGGTTTACGACTTTCCCTGGCTGTGGGCATGCTAATCAGACCCACAGCCTAGCTGTTCTCTCTACTCCAAATTGTACCCAGGTACTGGATTGACACTGGGCCCTCTCTGAGTCCCTGTACCCAGGGCTGAGGTGCACCCAGAGGTCTCCCAGGGGCTGCAGCATGTATTATGCCACCCCTGGGCGGACTAACTAAACAGACACAACTGGCTGCTTGACAGCTGGGAGCAAGGTGGTGTAATCACCCTTTGCTTTAGATATAGTATACCTATATCTAAACCTAAAGTGGGCACGCAGATCTCCTATCAGTCACTCCTATGGCAGGCCTTAACAATCCTGAAGGCAGAGTGCTTGGAATCGTGTGAGATGGTGCTCTGGCATGAGCTGAGCCTGTCTGCGGCTTTCGGGATCTATCCCTTAGCTGTTTCCATGATAGCGTCAGACCATATACTCTTAAGTGCCTTATAATCCTCGCGGTTATGGTAACTTTGGCCTGGCATTATCTAAACATGTCGTGTAAGGTGTCATACGCTTAGGAATACTACCCCCTCGCCAGTTCTGGCGACGGGGGTAGCATTCCACCCCTCTAGAGGGAGAAGACCTGTTGGTAACCTGTAACCCCGGTTAAAGTCGAACATAGCCTCAGCTCCACAAGATGGATGCTGCCACCGAGACACAAGTCTGCCCTCCTGCTGCTGGGAGTCCTTCCAGCGCGGGAGGCAAGGACAAAGGGTTTCCTGCCAGGGGCGGTGCCAGCACCGTCCCAGACAGGATTTTGTGTATCCCAGGTAGGCAGGGCTTTAGAGGAAGGTGACTGCAAGTGGCACCCCGGTGCTCACTGTGCATATGCCGGCTTGAGACAGTTCCAGGGGCACAGAGGGGTGTAACCACCCCCCTCCTAGTCCCACCCATAGGGCAGGACTTAGTCGCGTGCCAGCCCCTTTTCTCAGGATAAAGGTAGGAGCAGGCCCCCTTCCAAATCGGATCATCTTTAAATCCTGAAACCACTTTCCACGAAAGGAACTCGAGACTTCTTCTCAAGATTTCTCCCTTGTGACTAAGGAGTAGTCACCCTGCAGCAGCAGGCACCATCCAAGCATCGCGGTTTGCTGTAAGTCTCTCCTCCGGATCAAGACTGCCCAGCTCGACGAGAACCGGCTTCCCTGGCACCTCTGACCTACCTGCATCATCAGCCCAGCTGAGATTCGTGGGTGTGACGAGACCTCGAGGGACAGGCCATCTTCAAGACTGCACGACGCTTGCCCAGCACGACTACTGAGGGATCCTCACGTGGGTGCTTTGGGGTTCGAGAAGCCCCGACACTGAGCAGCTCCAGCACCGAAGTCCAGCCCCCTTGCATCCACGAGATCTGCGTGGGGCCCTTCTGCTCTTTGCTGCTCACCGCGTTGTCCAGGTCACTTGCCCGTTGGCTAGTGGCCCTTCTGATGACGAACCACGATGACAACACCGCTGGTCTGGTTGCTCCAGACTGGCCCTTGCTCCCCTCCAACAGAGGAGCACCCCGGACCCTCCTGGTCCACTCCAAACGCCATTTTGAGTCCACCGCGTGGGCTTGCATTTGCCAAGAGTTGTTGCCCCAATCCTGGGTCCAGTGACGTCGACAGCAGATACCTCCGTGGGACAGCTCGCACCTCCATCCTGGTCGCCGACAACGCCTCCTGGTCCGAGAGACTGCAGAGCCCAGCGTCGCCCACTCAGCTGGTCGAGGTGACTTCGTCCGGTGCCATCCTGGTGCCCACCTAATCACTGGCTAGTGATTCAGAACTTTGTCCCCTCTGCTTACAGGTCTCCTTCCCTGATCCAGGTTTGGATCCCTCCGAATCTCTTCACTGGTCGCCTGCCGGCAACTTCTTCTTTCAGGCTCCATAGACTGCAACGAGGATTCCCGACGTCTTTTCAGACCTATGCAGCCGCAGCCCCTGGGCTAGGTAACCTGAGCATTTCGGTGCTCCAGCATAGCTTAGCTATCTAAGTGTCCAGATCCTTTTTCGTTTCAGCTCTATCTAGTCGGATTCGTCCGATAACACTAACTTTGCATTTACTAGGATCCATAGACTTTGTTCCGCATTACGCGTGAGTGTTCCCACTCTGCACACAACGTCCCTAGGCCTCCTGCTCGTAATCTGAAGGTTCAGTAGAATAGTCCTAGCGATCCCAAAGCCTATGAGAGTAGTACTTACCTGCTAGTAATTTTGCATTCCACTTTTGTAATATATGGTTTTTCGTGCCCCTCGGGCATCTGTGTAAATTGTGCGACTTCAGTATTTTCTTAAGAGTTTTGTTATGTGCTTAGCTCCCTGACTCATAAAGAGATCAGGGTAGTCTTGTTATAAATAAATATAGTTTATTTTCATAACTTGTGTGGTGTCCTTTCACTTGGTGTTCAAGGGGTAAATGTGATGGTAAAACAGCTGGCTTAACACGCCCTCTAGAGTTTAGCCTAAAGACTGCTTGTGTCCATGCTACTAGGATAGCTGGTCTATCAGGTTGACTTACAACCAATCATCAATAAGGGTTGTTTGGAATGATACATAGTGATCACTAGAATAGTGAGCACTGCATATCAGGCCAACTTCTCACATTGGTGAGCAGCGGTTGGGATTTGAGCTTGCTGTTTTACCACACGTATCCTAAGAATATCATTTGAAAGATCACATAAGTACCAAGGTACATATAACTTAGCTTAGAATACTCTGAGTTCTACTGAACCAGCTCTTGTGCAACAGGGCCTAGCACACCCTGACTACAACTCTAGCAAGGGATCAGTAGGTAAACAAATAGTGTAGGTAAGTGCACCACTTACACCTCACTAGAAAAGCATGTCTACCCATGGAGAGTCTTCAGAGACTCCCCTAGTGGCTAGTGACCCTCCACAGGTCATCTCAAGATATGCAGCTCTCAGTTTCCAGGAGATGAGACAAGTGTGTACCTCCAGGAAACTGAAACAGGGGTCTAACCCCACCATTCCCTTTCTGATAGGTCTCTTAGAGACATATGATGCTAGGAAAGCTTCTCATACCTGCCTCCTCATCCTTCTTGACCTCTCGTCAGCATTTGACACGGTCAAACATGAGAACTTGCTGGAGCTGCTAAGCACTAGAATGGGGCTATCGGGAACTGTTCTCAATTGGTTTTCGTCCTTCCTTCACAACCGGTCTCAGAGGTTCAAGATCGACAATGTGCTATCTACACCTGTGCCTGCAGATCTAGGTGTTCCACAAGGATCCTCCCTCTCCCCCACACTGTTCAACCTCGTCATGGAACCGCTCGCCACCTTGCTCCAAGCTTCCAATGTCCAATTCCATATGTACGCCGACGACACACAACTTTACCTAAAGCTACAATCCCCGGAAGATATTAAACATCTGAATTCCACGCTTATTAACACAATCTTGGCTGGCCGATAATCACCTCAAACTAAATGCTCTGAAAACTGAGTTCCTACTCATCTCACCCCCGGCGAAAATTTCCACCACCCAAACCTGGCTCAACAACCTAACAGCACTCCATGTCCAACCCACCATCGTGGACTCGGCGAAATCCCTAGGCATCACACTCGACGCCAAGCTCAACATGCAGTAGCACGTTAGCAAAGCCACAAAAGCAGCTAATTTCCAAATTAACACACTGAGGAAAATTAAACCCTTCCTCCCTGCCGAAGACTTCCAAACTGCTGTACAAGCTTTAGTCATCCCTCGAATAGACTACGGAATTGCGGCCCTCAGCGGACTCCCGCTATCCACAACTGCACCCTTAAGAGCCTCCCTGAACGCTGCCGCAAGACTCATTACTGGCTCAAGAAAGCATTCGCACATATCCCCAGACTTAAAGTCTCTAAAATGGCTGCCTTTTGAAGCCAGAATACAGCTAAAAATTGCAGTTATGAGACACGCGGCCGTGCACCACAAGGCACCCAACTACCTCGCTCAAAAGTTGTCTATCGGGAGGTTCGAGATCCAATAGGAGTACAAAAAATCTACTCCTGAAACCTTGTAGATTCCGGAAAGTGAAAACATACAAGCGCTCCTTCTCAGGAATGGCACCCAGGATCTGGAATGCGCTCCCTCCTGAAACCAGGCTTATCTCCTCCACTGCACTCTTCAAGAAAGAGGTGAAAACCATCCTTCTGGCCAAGATCTCCTGAACCTTATAGGTGTTGGATCAGAGACTCTGCATTGCTTTGCATCACTGCTCACCTTGTCCTTTGGCACTATACTTCTACTTGATGGGGGCACTACTACGCTACTCTCTTACTACCGACCAAGATATGATACACGTTGGTTTACTGATCCACTCTCCCGATGCCCCCACTCATTATTCTCTCTATACTAAAACATTGATATCAGCCATCCACACACCCAAGGGGTACCTGTACACCTCTGTAGTGGGATCAATGACATGTGCTGTCTTATATTACTTCTTTACCTGATTGTATATTGATTTGTTTTATGTATGTTATTACTATCCCTGTTATTACCATGTTATTGACTATTATACTGTTCCAATTATCTTTGTTGATTCCTACTGCCCCTACCCTGTCTTTGTGAAGCGCTCTGATATCTGTAAGGATCCTGTTCGCGCTATATAAAACTTTGAATAAATAAATACAGATGGGAATATGCCAGCCTTAGAGGGTACCCTTGGTGATCCAGACCTCCTTGACACTGACAAAGCAGTTGAGGAGGAGGAAGAAGAGGAACTCTCTGGGGATGAGGCAGACAACAGGCCTGAGTTAGTCAGCAGACTTACTAGGGCCAACTTAGACCTACTTAGGGAGGGATCTGGGGGACCCCCAGTACTGACCCTAATGAGGCCTAACCTTGGAGTTAGGAGAGATAGATCTCATTCTAGGGACTCCAATAGATCTCTGCACTCAATGCCTCTTCTCAGAGGAGAAGGAATTCTCCCCAGAGGGGATTGACTTCCCCTCAGAGAAAAGAACATGAAGCAATGATGAGACAGGCTAATCTGAGGATTGAAAGGGAAGAACTTGCCCTGGCCAAAGAGCAGCTTGCCTTTGCTAGAGAGCAGCAGATGAGTGGGACAGTTCCCACTGGTGGCAGCATTATCCCCAAGGATAAAGACAGGAGTATAGATACTAGACACCTGAGTAAAATAGTGCCCCCCCTTTAAACAAGGGGATGACATCCACAAGTGGATGACTGCTCTGGAGAGGGCCTGCACTGTCCAGTGCATCCCCCCTGAGTCAGTGGGCAGCTATATTGTGGCTCTCCTTTGAAGGCAAAGGTAGAGATAAGCTCCTCACTACTAGAGCTGAGGATGCTAACAATTACCAAGTCCTGAAGAACACACTGATTGATGGGTTTGGCCTAACCACTGAGCAGTACAGGTTGCTGTTCAGGGACACCCAGAAAATTCAGTCTCAGGATTGGTCTGACTGTGGATTGTGCCACTAAGGCTTTGTAAGGCTGGTTGCTGGGCAGTAAGGTTACTGATTATACAGGGTTGTACAATCTGATCATGAGAGAGCAGATTTTAAATAACTGTCAGAACCAGTTGTTGCATCAGCACCTTGTTGACTCCGATCTGACCTCTCCCCAAGAATTGGGAAAGAAGGCAGACAGATGGGTCAGAACAAGGGTCAAGCAGAACCAGACTCAGAACCAGGGTGGTCAGAAGAAAGCAGACCAAAAGGGTAGTAACAAGAGTGAACAAAATGACCAGAAGTCTTCAACAGGTCTCCAACAAACCAAAGAGGATGGGGGCCAGGCTTCACAGCAGAAAAAGACTACTCCAGAAGGCCAGTCAAAAAGGTGGTGCCAATACTGTAAAAGTAAGTCTCACTGGTTTAGTGAGTGCACCAAGAGAGGAGGGCAAACTCCTACCACTACAGCCCCTAAGGCAACTGCACCCCCTAGTACAGTCAGTAATGGTAGTGCACCTCCCAAGGGAATAGTTGGGTTAACCTTGGGTACTGAGGGGTGTGACAACCTAGTTGGCACACTCACTCGGGCTGTCCTTGTCTGTACAGGGGATATGGATATATCCCCTGATGTCAGTCCCAATACTTTGGGCAAATACAGACAGACACCTTTAATAAATGGCAAAATGGCTCAGGCCTATAGGGACACTTGTGCCCGTGTCACCATGGTGACACCTAACTTTGTGGACCCTGGACAGATCATGGCAGGTACAGATTTCCTGGTGACCAATGCCAGCAACGTCACTACCAGTCATAGTATGGTGATTGTTGCTTTCTCCTGGGGAGGGGTAAGTGGCCAAAAGAAAGTTGTGGTTAGTTCAGACCTCCCAGTGGATTGTTTGTTGGGCAATGATGTGGAGTCATCACTATGGTCAGAAGTGGAGCAGAGGACTCACATGGAGATGTTAGGCTTGCCAGCACATGTGCTTGCTGTGACTAGGTCACAGGCCAGAAGATGCCCCACTGAACAGGTGCTGGATCCTGGAACAATGGACCAGACACCTTCCAAGAAGAGCAGTAGGGTTAAGGCATTGCCTTCCCCCTTGTGAGAAGTTGGCCTGATATATAATGTTCACTATTCTAGTGAGCACTCTGTATCAGTCCAAACAACCCTTATTGATGATTGGTTGTAAGTCAACCTTATAGACCAGCTATCCTAGTAGCATGGATACCAGCAGTCTAAGGCTAAGACTCTAGAGGGCGTGTTAAGCCAGCTGTTTTACCATCACATTACCCCTTGAACACCAAGTGAAAGGACACCACACAAGTTATCAAAAATAAAGTATATTTATTTATAACAAGACTACCCTGGCTCTTTGAGACAGGGAGCTAAGCACACAACAAAACTCTTAAAGAATTACTGAAAGTCGCACAATTTACACAAATGCCCGAGGGGCACGAAAAACCATATACACAAGAAGTGGAATGCGAAGTTACTAGCAGGTAAGTAATACTTTTCTAGACTGTAGAAACGCTAGGCCTACAATGCTGAACCCTTAGATTAGAAGCAGGAGGCCTAGGGACGCCGTGTGCAGAGTGGGAACTCTCACCCGTAATGCGGGAACAAGTCTATGGATACTAGCACTTTGCAAAGTTACTGTTCTCGGGCGAACCCGACTAGGTGGGTCGAAAACAAGGGTGGATCCGAACACTTAGGGTGTTGGACTATGCTGGAGCACCGGAGTACTCAGTTTACCTAGCCCAGGGGCTGCGGCTGCATAGGGTTCAAGTTGTGTCGGAAACCCTCGTTGAAGATCCAGGAGCCTGAAGAAAGAAGTTGCTGGCAGGCGGCCAGTGAAGGAGTTCGTGGTGATCCAAGCCTGGATCAGGGAAGAAGAAACCTGTAAGCAGAGGGGGACCAAGTTCTGAATCACTAGCCAGTGATTTAGGTGGGCACCAGGATGGCACCGGACGAAGTCACCTCAGCCAGGTGAGTGGGCGCTGCTGGGCTCTGCAGTCTCTCGGACCAGGAGGTGTTGTCGGCGACCAGGATGGAGGTACCAGCTGTCCCACGAAGGTCTCTGCTGTCGACGTCGCTGGACCCAGGATTGGGGCAACAAGTCTTTGTGAGAAGTTGGCCTGATATGCAGTGCTCACTATTCTAGTGATCACTATGTATCAGTCCAAACAACCCTTATTGATGATTGGTTGTAAGTCAACCTTATAGACCAGCTATCCTAGTAGCATGGATACGAGCAGTCTAAGGCTAAGACTCTAGAGGGCGTGTTAAGCCAGCTGTTTTACCATCACATTACCCCTTGAACACCAAGTGAAAGGACACCACACAAGTTATGAAAATAAACAGATATTTATTTATAACAAGACTACCCTGAACTCTTTGAGTCAGGGAGCTAAGCACAATACAAAACTCTTAAGAAAATACTTTAAGTCGCACAATTTACACAAATGCCTTAGGGGCACGAAAAACCATATACACAGTAAGTGGAATGCGAACTTGCTAGCAGGTAAGTAGTACGTTTCTAGACTTAGGAATCGCTAGGCCTACAATTCTAAACACTGGGATTAGATGCAGGAGGCCTGTGGACGTCGTGTGCAGAGTGGGAACTCTCACGCGTAAGGCGGGAAAAAGTCTATGGAGGCTAGCAGTTGCAAAGTTACTGTTCTCGGGCGAACCCGACTAGGTGGGTCGAAAACAAGAGTGGATCCGAACACTTAGGGTGTTGGACTATGCTGGAGCACCGGAGTACTCGGGTTACCTAGCCCAGGGGCTGCGGCTGCATAGGGTTGAAGTTGCGTCGGAAACCCTCATTGAAGATCCAGGAGCCTGAAGAAAGAGTTGCTGGCAGGCGGCCCGTGAAGAAAGTTCGGAGTGATCCAAGCCTGGATCAGGGAAGAAGACCTGTAAGCAGAGGGGACCAAGTTCTGAATCACTAGCCAGTGATTAAGTGGGCACCAGGATGGCACCAGGCGGAGTCACCGCAGTCAGGTGAGTGGGCGCTGCTGGGCTCTGCAGTCTCTCGGACCAGGAGGCGTTGTCGGCGACCAGGATGGAGGTGCGAGCTGTCCCACGAAGGTTCTTGCTGTCGACGTTGCTGGACCCAGGATTGGGCAACAAGTCTTGGCAAATGCAAGGCCCACGCGGTGGACCTAAAATGGCGTCTTGAGTGGACCAGGAGGGTCCAGGGTGCTCCTCTTTTGGAGGGGAGCAAGGGCTAGTCTGGAGCAACCAGACCAGCAGTAGTTGTCGTCGTGGAGCGTCGTGAGAGGGCCACTAGCCAACGGGCAAGCGACCTGGACAACGCGGTGAGCAGCAAAGAGCAGAAGGGACCCACGCCGATCTCGTGGATGCAGGGGGGCTGAACTTCGGTGCTGGAGCTGTTCAGGGTCGGGGCTTCTCTTACCCCCAAGGCACTCAGTTGAGGGTCACTCAGGCGTCGTGCTGGACAAGCGTCGTGCAGTTCTGAAGATGGCCGGTCCCTCGAGGTCTCGTCACACCCACGGATCACAGCTGGGCTGATGATGCAGGTTGAGGTCAGAGGTGCCAGGGAAGCCGGTTCTCGTCGTGCTGGAGCAGTCTTGATCCGAAGGAGAGACTGGCAACAAACCGCGATGCTTGGTTGGTGCCTGCTGCTGCAGGGTGACTACTCCTTAGTCACAAGGGAGAAATCTTGAGAAGAGTCTTGAGTTCCTTCTTGCAGAAAGTAGTTTCAGGATTCAAAGATGATCTGATTTGGAAGGGGGCCAGTTCCTACCTTTATCCTGAAAAAGGGGGCTGGCACGCGACTAAGTCCTGCCCTATGGGTGGGACTAGGAGGGGGGTGGTTACACCCCTCTCCTTTGGCGGGCTTTCCCCAGGCCAGGGGCTGGAGTGCCCCTGGAACTGGTTTCAGCCGGCCTATGCACAGTGAGCACCGGGGTGCCACTTGCAGTCACCTTCCTCTAAAGCCCTGCCTACCTAGGATACACAAAATCCTGTCTGGGACGGTGCTGGCACCGCCCCTGACAGGAAACCCTTTGTCCTTGCCTCCTACTCTGGGAGGACTCCCAGCAGCAGGAGGGCAGACTTGTGTCTCGGTGGCAGCATCCATTTTGTGGAGCTAAGGCTATGTCTGACTTTAACCGGGGTTACAGGTTACATACATGTCGTGTCCCTCTAGAAGGGTGGAATGCTAACCCCGTCGCCAGAATTGGCGAGGGGTTAGTATTCCAATTCGTATGACACCTTACTCGACATGTTTTGATAAAGCGATACCAGAGTTGGCATATAACCGCGAGGATTATAATGCACTTAAGAGTATATGGTATGCGATATCATGGAAACGGCTAAGGGATGGATCCCGAAAGCCGCAGACAGGCCCAGCTCATGCCAGAGCACCATCTCACACGATTCCAAGCACTCTGCCTTCAGGATTGTTAAGGCCTGCCATAGGAGTGACTGATAGGAGATCTGTGTGTCCATTTAGGTTTAGATATAGGGATACTATATCTAAAGCAAAGGGTGAGTACACCACCTTGCCCCCAGCTGTCAAGCAGCCAGTTGTGTCAGATTTGGATGGCCAGCCAGGGGTGGCATAATACATGCTGCAGCCCCTGATAGGCCCTGGGTACACCTATGCCCTGGGTACCTAAGGTACACTGTACAGGGACTGATAAGGTGACTCAGTATCCAATTAGATATGTACCTAAGGTACATGGAATCCATTTTACAGAGAGAGCAGTAGGCCTGGGGTCCTGAATAGCAGGGCCCCAGGTCCACTAAGTCAGAAAACCATCAAAACACCAGGCAAAAAGTTGGGGGCAACCATAGTCAGGGATCTACCTTCCTACATAACCCCCCCCCCCCCCCCAAACGAAAGGAGATAAGGCTATCCTTGCCAGGTAAGCCTATATTGCCTGAGTGGCCATATAAGGAAGTACCAGCACTGGCATGGTTACCCCCTATCTCATGGTCCACTAAGCAAACCCTCACCCTAAGGGTATCTGAGGGTCTCCACCATAGGGAATCTCTACCTGTGGTGTGTTTTGGCAAAGGAAAAGGCTGGTGCTGAAATGGAGTACTGAAGTGAGGCTCCACTAATTTTGGGCTCAGCTTCCTCCAATCATTTTCCACCATAGAGGCCTTTCTTTCCAAGACTGAGTTGTTTTGGGCTCTCAGGGTCAACCTCTGGCTACCTACAGCTGGAGGTTGGGTCCCTCTGTTTGGCTTACTGGAGGGACAGGTCAGGTTTGGGGCCCTTAGGTCCCAGGTCTGGCTGTGCCCAACAGTGTCCATCTGTGGGAGGTCCCTAACTAAATTTAAGGGGGATCCCTCAGTAGTTTGTTTTATTTTCACTTGGCTAGGATTACTAGCTTCAGTGCCCTTAATCTGCTGATTGGGAAGTTCTTTTGGACAGGGGGCCCTTTGGGGTCCACCACTGGCCTCCCTGACCTCTACAGCCCTGGGCTGACTGAGGCAGGGTAGAGAGGGGCAGGTTACCTGCTCCAGACTGGGTCCCACCTTGGAAGGGTCCACTGACATCTGGGGCTCTGCCAGGCTAGGCCTGACTACCTCTGGGGTAGTTCCTTCACAAGGGGTCAGATCAGTTCCCTGAGGAGGCTGATCCTTTCCTAAAGTCTGGTGGGAGGGAGATTTCTCTTCCTCCTCAATGCTCTCTGTCTGAGTGGAGTGATCCATCGTTTCAGGCTTCACAACACTGTCATCTGTCTGAGTTTGAGCTGTGGCCATCACAACTCTCCCAACCTTTTCAGGAGGGGGTTCAGTTTGGGTGTGGGCTGTGACCATCACAGCCTTTACAACCTGTTCTGTGAAGGAAGTTGTCTGAGATTGGGCTGTGACTGGCACAGCCCTCCTGACCTGTTCAGGGAGGACATCTTGGACTGGGGCTGTGGCTATCACTGCCCCACTAACCTTACCATGGAAGTTTACCATTTTAGAATGGGTTTCTTGCTCTACTTCAGCCCAGGCTGAGAGCTCTAAATCATTCCCCAGTAGGCAATCTACAGGCAAGTTTGGTGACACTGCCACTCTCTTGTGGCCAGTGACACCTCCCCAGCTGAGATTGACCACTGCCATGGGATGATCTCTCTGTACTCCATCAATATTGGTCACCTGGTATGTGGCACCAGGTTAAAGTTGCCTTGAGGGGACTAGACTCTCAGTCACCATAGTGATGCTAGCCCCTGTATCTCTATAGGCCTCAACCTTTATACCATTGATGAGGGGCTCCTGTCTGTACTTGCCCAAAGTGTTGGGACAAGTTGTGAAGTTGGCAAACCCCATGCCAGTCTCACAGACAAGAGTATCTAAGTTTGGGGACCTGGTTAGGCCAGAGTCCCCAGGAACTCCCAAAGTAAATGCACCCAAATTCTTGGGGGCACTCCCACCACCTGGGGGATTACTACTAGTAGTAACAGGAGGTTTGGGAATGTTACTTGGGGGTATGTTCTCCTTATTGTTATTCTTTGGGCAACTGCTGTCAGTTTTCAAATGACCCACCTGTTTACAGGGATAACAATAAGGTTTCTTCTGGTTATTAGAAGGATTCTGGGACCCACCCCCCTCAGAGGATTTTTGGGGCCCTGATGTGGTTTGATCTGGAGATTTATTCCCACCCTTCTCTTGAGGCTTGGTTGATTCCTTTTTCTGGTCACCACCTTGGTTCTTGGGCCTAATCCTGGTTCTGACCCATTTGTCTGCCCTCTTACCCAATTCTTGTGGAGAGGTCAGATCAGAGTCTACCAGGTGCTGGTGTAATAACTGGTTCTGACAATTCTTTAAGACTTGCTCTCTCATAATAAGATTATATAATCCTGTGAAGTCAGTAACCTTGCTACCCAGTAGCCAGCCTTCCAAAGCCTTAGTGGCACAATCAACAAAGTCAGACCAGTCCTGAGACTGAGTTTTCTGGGTGTCTCTGAACAGCAACCTGTACTGCTCAGTGGTTAAGCCAAACCCATCAACCAGTGCATTTTTCAGGACCTGGTAATTGTTAGCATCCTCAACTCTAGTAGTGAGGAGCTTATCTCTACCTTTGCCATCAAAGGAGAGCCACAGTATAGCTGCCCACTGACTTTGGGGAATGCCCTGCACAGTGCAGGCCCTCTCCAAAGCAGCCATCCATTTCTGGATGTCATCCCCTTGTTTAAAGGGGGGCACTATCTTTGTCAGGTGTTTAGTATCTAAACCCTTCTCTTTTTCTCTTGGGAGATTGCTGCCACCAGTGGGAGCTAACCCACTCATCTGCTGCTCTCTAGCAAAGGCAAGCTTCTCTTTGGCCAGGGCAAGTTCTTCCCTTTCAATCCTCAGTTTAGCTTGTCTCATCCTTGCTTCATGCTCGCTTCTCTGAGGGGAAGTCAATCTCCTTTGTGGAGAGTTCCCTCTCCTCTGAGAAGAGGCATTAGAGTGCAGAGATCTAATGGAGTCCCTAGAAAGAGATCTATCTCTCCTAACGCCAATGTGAGGCCTCATCAGGGTCAGTACTGGGGGTCCCCCAGATCCTTCCCCAAGTATGTCTAAGTTGGCCCTAGTGAGTCTGCTGACTAACTCAGGACCCTTGTTTGCCTCACCCTCAGAGAGTTCCTCTAGATCCTCCTCCTCAACTGCATTTTCAGTGTTGTGGAGGTCTGGATCACCAAGGTGCCCTTCTAAGGCTGGCATATTCCCATCTCCCTGAGATGCTTTCCTAGCATCATAAGTCTCTAAGAGACCTAACAGAAAGGGAGTGGTGGGGTTAGACCCCTGTTTCAATTTCCTGGAGGTACACAAGTGTCTCAACTCCTGGAAATTGAGAGCTGCATATCTTGAGCTGACCTGTGGAGGGTCAATAACCACAAGGGGAGTCTCTGAAGACTCTCCATGGGTAGACATGCTTTTCTAGTGAGGTGTAAGTGGTGCACTTACCTACACTATATGTTTACCTACTGATCCCTTGCTAGAGTTGTAGTTTAGGGTGTGCTAGGCCCTAGGAGCTACAACAGCTGGTTCAGTAGAACTCAGAGTATTCTAAGCTAAGTTATATGTACCTTTAGTACTTATGTGATCTTTCACAAGATATTCTTAGGATATGTGTGGTAAAACAACAGCAAGCTCAAATCCCAACCGCTGCTCACCAATGTGAGAAGTTGGCCTGATATGCAGTGCTCACTATTCTAGTGATCACTATGTATCAGTCCAAACAACCCTTATTGATGATTGGTTGTAAGTCAACCTTATAGAACAGCTATCCTAGTAGCATGGATACGAGCAGTCTAAGGCTAAGACTCTAGAGGGCGTGTTAAGCCAGCTGTTTTACAATCACATTACCCCTTGAACACCAAGTGAAAGGACACCACACAAGTTGTTATGAAAATAAACAGATATTTATTTATAACAAGACTACCCTGAACTCTTTGAGTCAGGGAGCTAAGCACAATACAAAACTCTTAAGAAAATACTTTAAGTCGCACAATTTACACAAATGCCCTAGGGGCACGAAAAACCATATACACAGTAAGTGGAATGCGAACTTGCTAGCAGGTAAGTAGTACGTTTCTAGACTTAGGAATCGCTAGGCCTACAATTCTAAACACTGGGATTAGATGCAGGAGGCCTGTGGACGTCGTGTGCAGAGTGGGAACTCTCACGCGTAAGGCGGGAAAAAGTCTATGGAGGCTAGCAGTTGCAAAGTTACTGTTCTCGGGCGAACCCGACTAGGTGGGTCGAAAACAAGAGTGGATCCGAACACTTAGGGTGTTGGACTATGCTGGAGCACCGGAGTACTCAGGTTACCTAGCCCAGGGGCTGCGGCTGCATAGGGTTGAAGTTGCGTCGGAAACCCTCGTTGAAGATCCATGAGCCTGAAGAAAGAGTTGATGGCAGGCGGCCAGTGAAGAAAGTTCGGAGTGATCCAAGCCTGGATCAGGGAAGAAGACCTGAAAGCAGAGGGGACCAAGTTCTGAATCACTAGCCAGTGATTAAGTGGGCACCAGGATGGCACCAGGCGGAGTCACCACAGTCAGGTGAGTGGGCGCTGCTGGGCTCTGCAGTCTCTCGGACCAGGAGGCGTTGTCGGCGACCAGGATGGAGGTGCGAGCTGTCCCACGAAGGTTCTTGCTGTCGACGTCGCTGGACCTAGGATTGGGCAGCAAGTCTTGGCAAATGCAAGGCCCACGCGGTGGACCTAAAATGGCGTCTTGAGTGGACCAGGAGGGTCCAGGGTGCTCCTCTTTTGGAGGGGAGCAAGGGCTAGTCTGGAGCAACCAGACCAGCAGTAGTTGTCATCGTGGAGCGTCGTGAGAGGGCCACTAGCCAACGGGCAAGCGACCTGGACAACGCGGTGAGCAGCAAAGAACAGAAGGGACCCACGCCGATCTCGTGGATGCAGGGGGGCTGAACTTCGGTGCTGGAGCTGTTCAGGGTCGGGGCTTCTCTTACCCCAAGGCACTCAGTCGAGGGTCACTCAGGCGTCGTGCTGGACAAGCGTCGTGCAGTTCTGAAGATGGCCGGTCCCTCGAGGTCTCGTCACACCCACGGATCACAGCTGGGCTGATGATGCAGGTTGAGGTCAGAGGTGCCAGGGAAGCCGGTTCTCGTCGTGCTGGAGCAGTCTTGATCCGAAGGAGAAACTGGCAACAAACCGCGATGCTTGGTTGGTGCCTGCTGCTGCAGGGTGACTACTCCTTAGTCACAAGGGAGAAATCTTGAGAAGAGTCTTGAGTTCCTTCTTGCAGAAAGTAGTTTCAGGATTCAAAGATGATCTGATTTGGAAGGGGGCCAGTTCCTACCTTTATCCTGAAAAAGGGGGCTGGCACGTGACTAAGTCCTGCCCTATGGGTGGGACTAGGAGGGGGGTGGTTACACCCCTCTCCTTTGGCGGGCTTTCCCCAGGCCAGGGGCTGGAGTGCCCCTGGAACTGGTTTCAGCCGGCCTATGCACAGTGAGCACCGGGGTGCCACTTGCAGTCACCTTCCTCTAAAGCCCTGCCTACCTAGGATACACAAAATCCTGTCTGGGACGGTGCTGGCACCGCCCCTGACAGGAAACCCTTTGTCCTTGCCTCCTGCTCTGGGAGGACTCCCAGCAGCAGGAGGGCAGACTTGTGTCTCGGTGGCAGCATCCATTTTGTGGAGCTAAGGCTATGTCTGACTTTAACCGGGGTTACAGGTTACATACATGTCGTGTCCCTCTAGAAGGGTGGAATGCTAACCCCGTCGCCAGAATTGGCGAGGGGTTAGTATTCCAATTCGTATGACACCTTACTCGACATGTTTTGATAAAGCGATACCAGAGTTGGCATATAACCGCGAGGATTATAATGCACTTAAGAGTATATGGTATGCAATATCATGGAAACGGCTAAGGGATGGATCCCGAAAGCCGCAGACAGGCCCAGCTCATGCCAGAGCACCATCTCACACGATTCCAAGCACTCTGCCTTCAGGATTGTTAAGGCCTGCCATAGGAGTGACTGATAGGAGATCTGTGTGTCCATTTAGGTTTAGATATAGGGATACTATATCTAAAGCAAAGGGTGAGTACACCACCTTGCCGCCAGCTGTCAAGCAGCCAGTTGTGTCAGATTTGGATGGCCAGCCAGGGGTGGCATAATACATGCTGCAGCCCCTGATAGGCCCTGGGTACACCTATGCCCTGGGTACCTAAGGTACACTGTACAGGGACTGATAAGGTGACTCAGTATCCAATTAGATATGTACCTAAGGTACATGGAATCCATTTTACAGAGAGAGCAGTAGGCCTGGGGTCCTGAATAGCAGGGCCCCAGGTCAACTAAGTCAGAAAACCAGCAAAACACCAGGCAAAAAGTTGGGGGCAACCATAGTCAGGGATCTACCTTCCTACAGTCTTGGCAAATGCAAGGCCCACGCGGTGGACCTAAAATGGCGTCTTGAGTGGACCAGGAGGGTCCAGGGTGCTTCTCTGAAGGAGGGAAGCAAGGGCCAGTCTGGAGCAACCAGACCAGCGGTGTTTGTCGTTAGAGTTCGTCGTCAGAGGGTCACTAGCCAACGGGCAAGTGACCTGGACAACGCGGTGAGCAGCAAAAAGCAGAAGGGCCCCACGCAGATCTCGTGGATGCAGGGGAGCTGAACTTCGGTGCTGGAGCTGCTCAGGGTCGGGGCTTCTCTTACCCCAAAGCACTCAGTCGAGGGTCACTCGGTGGTCGTGCTAGACAAGCGTCGTGCAGTTCTGAAGATGGCCGGTCCCTCGAGGTCTCGTCGCACCCACGGATCACAGCTGGGCTGATGATGTAGGTTGAGGTCAGAGGTGCCAGGGAAGCCGGTTCTCGTCGTGCTGGAGCAGTCTTGATCCGGAGGAGAGACTGGCAACAAACCGCGATGCTTGGTTGGTGCCTGCTGCTGCAGGGTGACTACTCCTTAGTCACAAGGGAGAAATCTTGAGAAGAGTCTTGAGTTCTTCGTGTAGAAGGTCGGTTCAGGATTCAAAGATTGATCTAATTTAGAAGGGGGCCAGTTCCTACCTTTATCCTGCAAAAAGGGGCTGGCACGCGACTAAGTCCTGCCCTATGGGTGGGACTAGGAGGGGGGTGGTTACACCCCTCTCCCATGCCGGGCTTTCCCCAGCTCAGGGGCTGGTGTGCCCCTGGAACTGGTTCAAGCCGGCCTATGCACAGTGAGCACCGGGGTGCCACTTGCAGTCACCTTCCTCTAAAGCCCTGCCTACCTAGAATACACAAAATCCTGTCTGGGATGGTGCTGGCACCGCCCCTGGCAGGAAACCCTTTGTCCTTGCCTCCTGTGCTGGGAGGACTCCCAGCAGCAGGAGGGCAGACTTGTGTTTCGGTGGCAGCATCCATCTTGTGGAGCTGAGGCTATGTCTGACTTTAACCGGGGTTACAGGTTACATACATGTCGTGTCCCTCTAGAAGGGTGGAATGCTAACCCCGTCGCCAGAATTGGCGAGGGGTTAGTATTCCAATTCGTATGACACCTTACTCGACATGTTTTGATAAAGCGATACCAGAGTTGGCATTTAACTGCGAGGATTATAATGCACTTAAGAGTATATGGTATGCGTTATCATGGAACAGCTATTAGGACTTGGTTCCGCAAGCTGCAAACGGGCTCAGCTCATGCCAGAGCACCATTTCACCTTATCCCATGCACTCTGCCTTCAGGATTGTTAAGGCCTGCCATAGGAGTGACTGATAGGAATATAGGTGTCCATTGTAGGTTTAGATATAGGAATACTATATCTAAAGCAAAGGGTGATTACACCACCTTTCCCCAGCTG
Source organism: Lissotriton helveticus (assembly GCF_964261635.1). NCBI lineage: Eukaryota > Metazoa > Chordata > Amphibia > Caudata > Salamandridae > Lissotriton > Lissotriton helveticus. The sequence goes on from NC_136065.1 coordinate 1,922,440,420, forward strand.
TCATGCAGCCAGTTGTCAGATTTGGATGGCCAGCCAGGGGTGGCACAATACATGCTGTAGCCCCTGGTAGGCCCTGGGTACACCTATGCCCTGGGCACCTAAGGTACACTGTACAGGGACTGATAAGGCGACTCAGTATCCAATTAGATATGTACCTAAGGTACATGGAATCCATTTTACAGAGAGAGCAGTAGGCCTGGGGTCCTGAATAGCAGGGCCCCAGGTCAACTAAGTCAGAAAACCAGCAAAACACCAGGCAAAAAGTTGGGGGCAACCATAGTCGGGGATCTACCTTCCTACACCCCTTGCCCCAGGTTTATTTATTTATTTATTCAAAGTTTTATATAGCGCGAACAGGATCCTTACAGATATCAGAGCGCTTCACAAAGACAGGGTAGGGGCAGTAGGAGTCAACAGAGATAATGGGAACAGTATAATAGTCAATAACATGGTAATAACAGGGATAGTAATAACATACATAAAACAAATCAATATACAATCAGGTAAAGAAGTAATATAAGACAGCACATGTCATTGATCCCACTACAGAGGTGTACAGGTACCCCTTGGGTGTGTGGATGGCTGATATCAATGTTTTAGTATAGAGAGAATAATGAGTGGGGGCATCGGGAGAGTGGATCAGTAAACCAACGTGTATCATATCTTGGTCGGTAGTAAGAGAGTAGCGTAGTAGTGCCGCTCGTGCAGCGTGAGGATTACTGGATTCTGTTTCTGGCCGTTTTTGAGGCACTAACTGTAGCGGAGCCCTGTGACTGCCCTCCTTAGTGACCTGGGAGCACTTCGGCTCGGTCACCTCGCCTGGGGGAGTGATTGACACGCCACCTGCATAGGGAGCGGGACTGCGAGGTCCAGCAGTGCTTGCGCCGTCCACCGCGCGCACCTGGTTCCTCTTCCCGCCCCTTCTCCCTCTGACCTCCCTGGTCCTTCCTGGAAGCTTTAAAACTCCTCGCGGCCCCCGCTGGCGCGGGTGCCGCTCGTGCAGCGTGAGGATTACTGGATTCTGTTTCTGGCCGTTTTTGAGGCACTAACTGTAGCGGAGCCCTGTGACTGCCCTCCTTAGTGACCTGGGAGCACTTCGGCTCGGTCACCTCGCCTGGGGGAGTGATTGACACGCCACCTGCATAGGGAGCGGGACTACGAGGTCCAGCAGTGCTTGCGCCGTCCACCGCGCGCACCTGGTTCCTCTTCCCGCCCCCTTCTCCTCCTATAAAAACATACCACTGACGCATAGCGGGACGCGTGTGCAGGACGCCGGACGAAGCCCGGACAAATGGCGGACAGTCTAAGACAGTCCAAGACTGTCTACGACTGGACTGGGCCAGGACTCTATCATCGATTGTGCTGTGAGTTAGCTGCTTTCTCATTTAGCTGTTATAATTGTTCAAATTCCCTAAAACCTGATAATTTTGCTATTGGAAAGAATTTATTTTGCTCGTATTAGGTTTTGAGTGGTTTTGACATGTTGAAACAGAAGACCCCCATCACGCCTGCTAATACAATGGACAATTATTTAGTCCAAGTGGTGACAAAAATTAACAGTGTACGAAGGTCTTCCCTGGGGCTTAGTGACTCTCCACCATGTGCGCAACCAGTAGGTTCACCACCTTGTGCTCAACTAGTAGACCTTGGTGCAACCCAATTGGACTCAGACGAAATAAATGTTATTGATTTGCATGAGGAAGAGACCAATGATTGTATAGCGCTAAATGTTTCCTCGGCATCTATTGTTCCAGCTCTCGAGACAAATGTCGATTTATTGATTGGGCGGGAGGTAAATATATCTTGTAATGAGATAGGGATAGACAAGGAAAGCATCTCTCCTGCAATGCCTGTACCTGCACCTAGAATAACAAGAGGGTCTACAAAAGCCCCCCCCAAAAGAGAAGGGCTTCGGTCTAGCAGGAATAAACCAACAAATCCGCCTAGAAATAAACACAAGAGCTCCTCAGAAGGGATAGGGGAGGAGGGGAATGGCAATAATGGATGGGATGATATGTTATTAAGTAAGTTCATGGGCATGTTGGAATCCAAGATATCTCGGTTAATAAAACCACTCATATCTAAAATAGATCACTTAACTGATAAAGTTAATAAATTGGAGTCCCTCCTAAAAACAACAAATGATAGTGTGGGAGAGATACCGAATCTGGTACTAAATAAAATTGATGAAAAGCAAGTGATGGGAAACATAGTAGGGGGAAATATCCCTGAAGGAATAGAAGATATTCCAGTTCCTAATCAACCAACTAGTACCAGACCTAGCAATGTCCCTAGCAACTATATAACCCTAGATCATTTGCCAAATCAAGGGAATACCTTATCCCCCGACCGTAACACTGAAACAAGTCCCATGGAATTAATTGTAGAAGCCTCACCATTGATATTAGTACTTGCTAATGTCCCACCTCTAAAAACAGGCCAGGGTGAGTCGCCAGATTCCTTATTAAACAAAGCTTCGCAGTGGTTGAGTAACAATATGCATATATCTCCCCGGGGAAAAGAAAAGCTTTTAGACGACCTGCTATCAGCGAGACGGGTAAAGTGGATAGGGACTAAACCTAAGAAATTCGCAGGTGATTGTGTGGTATTAAACCTTAAGGGCCCTGAGGTACTACCGGACATTTTGCATAATATTTTCCCTCCACAATGTAGAACGGCAGAAATAATTCCGCTAATGTTAGATTTTTTCTATACTAGAAGAGGTCTTGTAGCCAAGCCAAGTATACTAAGAACTAAGTGGTCAGTAGTGGGAAATAGAAGGGCCAAGGTAGATCCCACCTGTGACTGGGGACTAAACATGGTAAATCGCTACTCAGCTTTATCTGATCTAAATGAATGCGACTGACTCGCAAGCTACGAACCTGTCTCTCCTAGAAAACAGATAATCCTAAATAATGAAAAAGCAGAAATTATGAGTTGTACTCAACCAAATAACCGGAAAATAGGCCCTAGGGAACCCCCAATTTTTGCCCTGGGAGGGACAAAGTTAGATCTTAAAGGTATAAACAGGGTTAGTAAGGCAAGTGAAAGTAAAATAATACTGATGGATGGTGAAACACCAATTGCTGAATGCGAGGCACCTATCAATAATGCTGAGAAATGTCAGGTGTCAGAACACCAAGAGACATCATTATTGTCCCTTGTCTCATGGAATATAGCAGGTTTAGCGAATAAAATATCTACACCAGAGTGGGTGGATTTCATTGACCAATATGATATAATTATGTTACAAGAAACTTGGTCATTGACCCCAACTTTTCGCCAAGGGTATCTAAACTTCCACATACCAGCAACTGGAAATCGTGTGGGACGCCCCTCAGGAGGCCTGTTAATCTGGATACGACAGTCATTGAATTGTTCTATAAAACAAAGACCTGTACCATCAAATGATATCATAGCACTTGATATCAATTGGGGAAATGGCCACGAACTTGTCTTGTATAATATTTATGCAAGGGGAGTTGGTAGTGGCAAATCTTCAGAGGCTGTAACAATTCTAGACCAGAATATTGAAATGATAACAGCAAAATCTCATGTGATAGTAGGCGGAGACTTAAATGCCACCTTTGAACCCTTAGGTGAAGAGGATAGGATCTTATCTGAGGAGGAGGATGCCAAGTGGGGCATACCCCAGCTAGAGGTGCCTGTTATTAAAAAATGGAGCTCAGTGGCAATTCAGCTAAAGAGTCTCTGTTTAGCAAAAGGTTTAAGAGCAGCAAACGGGCGTTCGCCCTCTGATTTAGAGGGGAATAATACGTTTGATAATGGTCGAGCAGCTAGCAGAATTGACTATATACTTTTGGATGTAAGGGCCTGGAATAAAATGGTAGATATGGTTGTGAAAAAGAGACTAGAAAGCGATGCCTGACCCTTCACCCTTATAATGAAAGTAATGTGTCTACTAATAAAAATGAAATGGTCACGCAAGACGTGGTTTGTTAAAACAAACAACGACATTTGAAATGGAGAATGTTACTAGAAGATGTTGCAAAACTTGAGACTCTCAAAAAAATAGTAGTCGATCAAGTAAACAACATTAAGTCCCACTATGGAAAGTTTAACTTCCAAAATTACATGATGGAGGCACACAAAAATCTCTTTTGTAATATTCAAAGTTTTTTTATTAAAGCAGTAGATTCTAGTAAAACTAAAAAGGAGCAACCTAGGCAAGGGTGGTATGATAAGAGCTGTAGGCTGGCACGATCTAATTTAAGTATAGAACTGAGAAGAGGTAATGCCATAGCAGTAAGGGGGGCTAGGGATAATTATAGACAGACCCAGAAACAGGATAGGAAACGCTGGGATGAGGAATGCTGGCAGGACCTGAAGGAGGCCTGTGCTGCTAAGGACTCCAAGCGTTTTTGGTCCTTAGTAAAATGGGAAAGGGGAGGGTTAGCTGCCCAGCCACAAAACCACGTTGCTAAAGGTAAATGGACTGAATTTTTCCAACCACAGTATGCTCGAAACCCAGCCTATATCTCCATTAAACCTCCACCACCTGTATTTTTTAAACATCAAATATTCAGTGAAATGGATGTTAGCAAAGCATTAGACTGTATAGCGGGGGGAAAAGCCCCGGGTATGGATGGAATTCCGGCTGACATATTTTTATCGGACCGGAAATCCTGGTGTACCTATTTTGAAATGCTGGCAAATGCTGTGGCGATGGGAGGGGAGGTACCTACATCATGGAAGGGAGCAGAAATTGTCCCCATATTTAAAAAAGGGGACAAAACTCTAGCTAAAAATGATAGACCCATCAGTCTAATTGACACAGCCCAAAAACTGATGGGGCGCTTAGTCCAAAACAAACTGCAGCAATGGATTGATGAAAGGGATATATTGTCACCCTATCAGGCAGGATTCCGACCCCTGACTAGCAGTGTCGACCAAGTCTTATACTTCATAGCCATCTATTGGAGAAATGTCGCACTAAAAAAGGGGTCATTGTATGCTGTGTTTGTGGATTTAAAAGCAGCGTTTGATCTGGTCCCTAGAGAAAAATTGTGGCAGACCCTGGCCGATGTAGGATTAAGCCAGGAACTCCTCACCCTCCTAGTTCGCCTCCATGAAAATAATTTTGCCAAGATTAGGTGGGGCAAGCAGGGGGAAGTTACAGACCCGTTCCCAGTGGAACGAGGGGTAAGACAAGGATGTGTCCTAGCACCAACATTATTTTCAATTTATATAAATGGCATAGTAGACCACCTAAAGAAACTTTCCAGTGATGAGCCAATTATAGCAGGCTCGCGTGTCCCCGTCCTTATGTTTGTGGACGACACGCTTTTACTCTCAAGTACGCCGAGCGGTCTCCAAAAAGTGGTAGACGCCTTTGGAGAATTTTGTGATAAGAGGGGTCTTGAACTGAATACTACAAAAACTAAATTTCTGTAGTAGGGGATCTCTGTGTATAGTCATAATCTAGTGAATAGTCCCGCCCATGTGCGTGGACCCCGGAGCAATCAAAAATAATCTCTTACAGTGTCAAAAAATGCAGAAAATGCATAGACACTTAAGAGAGAATTTAAAGACAGATAATGCAGCCAAAAAGGCTACACTGTCCAGTACTTCAACTAGAAATTCCACCATAAAATCCACAAAACAGCAAAGCCTGTACAGATTTCCCTTGCTTAACAGCAAAATCCCTCAGGAATGATAGAGAGAAGAACCTGGACAGACAAGCCCCATAGGCTGCCATTATGTGGCTTAATTAGGATACTGTGCCTTTAAGGAACCTTCCAGAACCTTCTCTCAGTATCCCAGAATGCATAGCAGGTCCAACTTAGCCTCAGTTCTTTTTTCCGGCTCCTGCAAGCAGGACCCTGGAGCATTGAGCTCTCCCTTTTCAAGGGTTTTTGTTGGTGTTTTACACTGATTTCGAATTTTGGTACTTTTAAAGTACTTTGGTGACTTTCTTTCTGTGTTTCTGCACTCTTTTTTTGTCCATAATGCCTGCATTATTCGATAAATGCCCTGAGTGCTCAAGAAAGAAGGCCAGGTCAGACTCCCATGAGGTCTGTATTCTCTGCCTTCCCTCTTCCCACATTCCTGAGGAGTGTGTGATCTGCAGAAGCTTCTCTGGAAGAACCCTGAAGGAGAGGAAGAAAATCAGGCTTCAGGGACTTGAGGAGAGAAAGTTGAAGGCACGAGGTGGGTCAGGAGGGGCTCCTTCTACCCATGCTGAGGCCTCTGGGGGGCTCCCCAGGGGCAGGAAGACCAGCCCTCGCCCAAGGTCTCCGTCTGGGTCAGTTGCGCTGACCACGACGTCGAGGGGACGGTCAACGGCCAGTTCCAGGTCTCCCCAGGGCTCTGGGTCGAGAAAACGTCGCCCGTCGACGTCGAGGAACGTGTTCCGGCCGCCGTGGAAGCCGGTGTCGATATCCTCGTCGTCGCTGTCGGCGTCGAGTGGTCGACATCGGAGGCCCGGCGTCGGCGCTCGCCGTCGAGGCGACACCGCCGTTCGCCGTCGAGGACATCGTCGTCGAGGGGATCCTCGTCGTCGAGGTCGCCGTCGAGACGGAAGGCGTCTCCGGCGCCGAAGAGGTCGACGTCGAAGCATTCCAAAAGACCGACGTCGAGACGGTCAAGGAGATCGACGTCGAGAAGGTCAGAGAGGTCGACGTCGAGAAGGTCCAAAGGGTCGACGTCGAAGCGATCCAAGAAGTCGACGTCGAGGCCGGCGAAGAGGTCGAGGTCGCCGTCGAGGCAACATCCGTCGTCGAGGTTTCGTGGCTCGTCGATCTGGTCGGGGTCGACGTCGAGACGGAGACACGGTTCGACGTCGAGAAGTGTGATTCGGTCGACGCCGAAGGACCGTTCGACGTCGAGGGGACATCGGTCGTCGTCTGGACACCGGTCTTCAACGTCTGGAGGTCCTAAGGACAGGCCCAGGACTGTGGGGGGCTCCCCACGCTCTGGAAGAGATGGTGGCTCGCCGGGACCGGCGCATTCCGGGGTGGATACTCCGATGAAGCCGTCTACACCTCCTCCGCGGCCTGCTGTGCCGAAGGGTCCTCCTCCGAAGGCCCCTACCCCACCTCCGAAGCCGGCTCCGCGGGACCCGCGTCCGGTTGCTCCTCCACCCCCGATCCCACCGAGGGCGGTGTCGATGCCTAAGTTTCCGACGCCTCCGAAGAAGACTCCTAAGAAGCCTAGAGCTCCTGACCCTGGGAGGCCGAAGGAGCGTCCGAGGCCCAAGAGGTCGAGGTCTCGCTCGGGGAGACGGGACAGATCAAGGAGTGGCCGTGGATCTTCCTCACGATCCAGGCGTCATCACAAGAGACGTCGGTCCAGGTCACGTTCTCCATCTGGGACCCGTTCCTACTCGCCCACGCTGTCCGATTCGCCGGAGACTAGGGTGTCTCCGATAGACGATATAAGCACATTTCAGGAGGTTCTCCTGCGTGGTGCGGCGAAGTTGGGCATTGAGGTTGAAGCACCTACGGCTTCTACCTCGATGATATTTGAGACTTTACACAAAAGGCACTTGTCTCGCCCCCTGTTACCTCTGGTGCCGGGGCTCCTTGAGCCCGCCGAACAGCTATTCCTGACGCCGGCTACGGTGAAATCTGTGCCTTCCAGGATCCTGAAAAAGTACAGGGCTCCGGACTCAGACCCAGCCTTCTTGAGGAAGGACCCGGTACCGGATTCAGTCATCGTGACTGCTGCTCGGAAGCTTCATGCCACCTCCCCTGCGTCCACGGTGCCTCCGGACAAGGAGAGCCGGTGGATCGATTCTGCTGGTCGCAAGGCGTGTGGGACATCCGCCTCGTCCATGAAGGCCGCCAGTGACTCGGCTTTGCTGGGACGTTACGACCGGTCCCTGTGGGACTCGATGGAGCAGTTCGCAGACCTCGTCCCTCGAGACCGCAAGGAGGACTTTGTGGAGATCGTCAAGGAGGGGATGCTGGTCTCTAATCAGGCCATCGGCGCCGCAGCGGACATATCATTGCTGTCCGCGCACGGATATTGCCACGGGATTCACCAGAGACGCCATGCTTGGCTCAGGTTGACGTCATTGAAACCGGAAGCACAGCAACGCGTGGCGAATCTCCCGTTTTCCGGAGATACCCTCTTCGGGAAACACGCGGATGATGAGATGGCCAGGATGAAGGCCGAAGCGGAGACCCTGACGGCAGTGGGCTTGGAGAAGCCCAAGGAAAAGAAACCCTTCCGACAGTACCAACGTCGGTTTGGGTCGCAGGGTCGTGGAAGGGGGCAGTCTGCTGGACAACATCAACAGCAGCAGCAGCAGCAGCAGTACAGGCGGCCCTTCCAGAAGCGACAGGGTGGTAGAGGTCGTCAACAGTCCTCTACCGCGACCAAGGGCCCGGCCGGGTCCCGTCCCTGAGCTGTTACTTCCCCCTCGTCCGTTACCCGCTCCGGTGGGGGGAAGCGTTCAATTTTTTCTGGCAGAGTGGAGTAAAAATTACTCAGGACAAGTGGGTGCTGAATATTGTTTGCAATGGATACAGTCTACGTTTCACCAGCCCTCCTCCATCGATTCCTCCCGTCAGCTCGCAGTATCAACTGCACGAGCTTCAGGCGGAGGCGGACGTTCTGCTAAGGAAAAGGGCGATCGAAGACGTACCTCTGTCTCAAAGAGGAAGAGGTCTGTACTCTCGGTTCTTTCTTGTCCGCAAGAAGGACAAAAACGAGTTCAGGCCCATTCTGGATTTGCGGCAGGCAAACAAGTGGATTCGCAGAGAAAAGTTTCGCATGCTGTCGTTGCATCAGATCTACCCTCAGCTGCAACGAGGAGACTGGATGTGTGCCATAGATCTACAGGACGCATACTTCCACGTGCCCATTGCATGCAAACACAGAAAATTTCTGCGCTTTCAAGTCGGCACCAATCACTATCAGTACACGGTGCTACCCTTCGGACTGAAGTCTGCACCCAGGACATTCTCAAAATGTATGGCAGTGGTAGCGGCACACCTGAGGAAGAACAAGGTGTTTGTCTACCCGTACCTGGACGATTGGTTGATCAAAGCCTCCTCCTTCTCGGAAGCTCAAGCACACTTCCAGAAGACGTGCGTTCTCTTGAACAAGCTGGGGTTGCACATCAACATGTCCAAGTCGGTCCCGATTCCGGTGCAGTGCATCCAGTACTTGGGGGCCTCCATCAATACGCTGTCAGCAAGCGTGTCTCCTTCGGAAGAGCGACGTTTATCACTCGTTCGGAAGGCTCAGGCTCTCATGAAAACTCCGTCTACGACTGTGAGGACGGTGTCTTCTCTACTGGGATCGATGGCCTCTTGCATCTTTCTCACTCCTCACGCACGGCTACAGATGAGACCTCTGCAGGAGTGCTTGGAGGATCAGTGGGACCAGAGGAGAGGTTCTTGGGACGACAGGATACGACTGTCTCTACATGCTCTTCAGTCTCTGAAGTGGTGGTGCTCGAAGGAGAATCTCCTCAGCGGCGTTCCCTTCCACAAGGACATTCCCACGCAGACCATCGTGACGGATGCGTCTCTCCAAGGTTGGGGGGCGCATTCCGGAGACCTGCAAATTCAAGGGACGTGGTCCCCGACGGAGTCCACGTACCACATCAATTTCCTGGAACTGAGAGCTGTTCACTTGGCACTGAAGGCCTTTCATCCGTCCTTTCAGACCAACTCTCTGCTTGTTCAGACGGACAACACGACGACGATGTATTACCTCAACAAGCAGGGGGGCTCGAGATCGCGCACTCTGTCGCAGGAGGCGCAGGCGATCTGGCACTGGCTTCTGGCTCGAGGACTGTCGATTACGGCCACCCATCTGCCAGGTGTGCAGAATGTTCAGGCAGACGAACTGAGCAGAATCGTGCAGGAAAACCACGAATGGGTCATAAACGACGAAGTACTGGGAGAAGTCTTCGCAAGGTGGGGAACTCCAGACGTAGATCTGTTCGCCACCGCCGAAAACAGCAAATGCCGACGCTTCGCCTCCAGGTACTACCAGCCAGGGACGCTGGGGAACGCGTTATGGATCAACTGGTCGAACAGCTTTCTGTACGCTTTTCCACCAATTCCCCTGATTCCGGCGGTTCTCATCAAGCTGTCTCACTCCAGGGCGAGGATGATTCTGATTGCCCCGGAATGGCCCAGACAGTGGTGGTTCACGGACCTACTTCACCGATCTCTCCTTCCTCACATGAAGCTGCCGTGCAGGCCGGACCTTCTCACGAAGTTCGGGGGGCGGATGGTGCACCCCAACCTCTCGTCTTTGAGTTTGGCGGCATGGCTCCTGAAATAGTACAATATGGCCATCTGAATCTCCCAGAGGATTGTATGGGCATACTGAAGGAGGCTAAGCGACCTTCCACTAGGACTTCCTATGCTTACAAGTGGAAGAGGTTTTGCATCTGGTGCAAGTCTAAGAACTATGACCCTACGTCATGCAAGGAGGATGTCATCCTTCCATATCTGCTTCATCTGGCGCAGTCGGGCCTTAATGTCCATTCCATTAAGGTTCATCTGGCTGCTTTGACTGCCTACAGGAAAGGACCTTCACAGACTTCCTTTTTCCAGATCCCTGTGATCAAAGATTTTTTGGAAGGCTTGAAGAAAGTGTTCCCTCCTGTCAGGCTTCCTTCGCCTTCATGGGACTTGAATGTGGTGCTGTCCAGATTGATGAAGGAGCCTTTTGAACCCATTCATAAGGCTTCGTTGCAGCACCTGTCCTGGAAGGCGGCGTTCCTCGTGGCCATTACATCGGCCCGCAGGGTGAGTGAGATTCAGGCATTGTGTTGCCAAGAACCTTATACTGTATTTCATAATGCTAAAGTTGTTATGCGTACTCACCCTAAGTTTCTTCCCAAGGTTGTTTCTGATTTTCATATCAATCAGACTATCACTTTGCCTACGTTCTTTCAGAACCCTTCCTCTCCGGCGGAAAGGTCTTTACATTCCCTGGATGTGCGGAGGGTGCTGAAGTTTTATCTTGATAAGACAAAAGATATTCGTAGGTCAGACCAATTGTTCATCAATTATGGCTCAGTCAGGACGGGTCTTGCTACCTCTAAACAATCCATCTCTAGGTGGATTGTGTCCTGCATTCAGTTGTGTTACTGCAAAGCTAATAAGGCCTTAGGGGGCAAACCTAAGGCTCATTCCACCAGGGGCAAGGCTGCTACGACAGCTATGCTCCGTAATGTTCCCATTGCAGAGATCTGCAAGGCGGCCACTTGGAAGTCGGTCCATACCTTTGCTAAGCATTACTGCCTGGACTCTGATGCCAGGGCAGACGCTCAGGTTGGGCAGGCTTCGCTGCGGAATCTGTTCGCACAGTAGTGGCGTTATTTTACTCTCCACCGCCGCTTGGTGTGGGGATGGGCTTGCCATTCTATTCACTAGATTATGACTATACACAGAGATCCCCTACTACAGAAGGAGTAGTTTCTGTCCTGTAACTCCAGTTCTGTAGTAGGGGTATCTCTGTTATAGTCATAAGCGCCCTCCCGCCTCCCCGGTGGAGTGTTGTTCATGATCATAATGCTACAGGTCTGGCGTTTTCTGCGCCTTCAAAAAGAACTGAGGCTAAGTTGGACCTGCTATGCATTCTGGGATACTGAGAGAAGGTTCTGGAAGGTTCCTTAAAGGCACAGTATCCTAATTAAGCCACATAATGGCAGCCTATGGGGCTTGTCTGTCCAGGTTCTTCTCTCTATCATTCCTGAGGGATTTTGCTGTTAAGCAAGGGAAATCTGTACAGGCTTTGCTGTTTTGTGGATTTTATGGTGGAATTTCTAGTTGAAGTACTGGACAGTGTAGCCTTTTTGGCTGCATTATCTGTCTTTAAATTCTCTCTTAAGTGTCTATGCATTTTCTGCATTTTTTGACACTGTAAGAGATTATTTTTGATTGCTCCGGGGTCCACGCACATGGGCGGGACTATTCACTAGATTATGACTATAACAGAGATACCCCTACTACAGAACTGGAGTTACAGGACAGAAACTACTCCTTATGTGCCTAAACCAACATTACACTTTCAAAGGAGTAATAAAATACAAAGGCACCCCCCTAGAGAAAGTGGATGCTTTTTCTTACTTGGGTATTATCTTACAGGGGAATATGAAGTGGAATTCTCACATAAATACGACAGTTTTGAAGTTCAACCAGCTCGCAGGTGCAGTTGCTCTAAAACACCGAGCCTCGCTAACTAAGCCAGTAAGTTGTGCGCTTGAAATTTATAATATGAAAGTATTGAGTGCTTGCCTATATGGTTCTGAATTGTGGGGGTTCTCAAACTTGGGTGAGCTGGCACGTGCAGAAAATAGATTCTTGCGAGGGCTTGTAATGGTCCCCCAAAGCACACCCACAATCCCACTGAAATTGGACCTTGGCAGGAAAAATATTGAGGATATTGCTAGGCTACGGCCACTTTTATATTGGAGATGCTTGATGGTGACTCCAGAGCTAAATCATTATGCTTTGGCTTTGACAGACGTTGTTAAGTTCGATCGTTTTCATTGCATTGAATGGCTAAAAGATCTACGAGGTCTGCTTGTAAAGTTAAAACTGGACCATTTATGGGGCTCTAATGATGTGGCAAGTTTTCCTACAAAAGCAAAACTGAAAGAATTATATTGGGAAATGGTGTATACAACAATGTTCTGTAGTGGATCCCAATCAAAACTGTCATCTCGTTTTTTAGATATAAAAATGTATCCGGTATGTGAACTATATTGGGATATAATTGAACGACCATATGACAGGAAGCTATATTTTCAGTTCCGTATAGGAACGTTACCTGTGAATGCGTTCAAGAAACACTGGTCCCCATTGTGGGATGAACATTGTTATTTTTGTAAAGATCAAGTAGAGCACATCTCCCATTTGTTATTCTGTTGCCCATTGTATACTAGCCCAAGGCGTAAATGGTTAAAACCAGTGTGCCTAAACATTGGTACCGGTAGCCAATCGATAGCCCTTAGAATATTGGAATCCGATTGTTCAGCTCCATTTGTAGTTGCCGTAGCAACATTTCTTGCTTGGGCTTGGGTAATCCGCACTCGTACTCTTACGTCAAATACAGTAAAGTGAAATGTGGCTGCTATTATTAATCTACCATCCTAAATTACCATTCTAAAAATAATTGCCTTATGAATTTTGAAAAAATGTAATTGTATCTTTTTATGTATAGCATTCGACTGTCAATGTTTAATACGTGTTTTAGGATGTATTTTTTAGATTTAGTATTTATTGTATTAGGGTTAGGAGGACGCTTTTATGACAAATGTCGAATAAAGCTTTGAAATTTGATTTGAAATTAGCTGCTTTTGTGGCTTTGCTAACGTGCTGCTGCATGTTGAGCTTGGCGTCGAGTGTGATGCCTAGGGATTTCGCCGAGTCCACGATGGTAGGTTGGACATTGAGTGCTGTTAGGTTGTTGAGCCAGGTTTGGGTGGTGGAAATTTTCGCCGGGGGTGAGATGAGTAGGAACTCAGTTTTCAGAGCATTTAGTTTGAGGTGATTATCGGCCAGCCAAGATTGAGTGTTAATAAGCGTGGAATTCAGATGTTGGATATCTTCCGGGGATTGTAGCTTTAGGTATTTGAATTTGAATTTTAATGGTTTTCTAAAGCGCTCTGTTACCGGGGCGGTTTCCTGGCGCTAAGTAGCGGTAAGCTGGAGGGGACGAATGCGGGTGCTAGACTGCTGGGGGTCTGGGAAACAGGAAAGTTTTGAGGAGTTTACGGAATTCCACGTAGGAAGTGGAAGCTCTGAGGGCAAAAGGTAGGGAATTCCAAAAAGAGGGGGCTAGGACCGCAAATCTCGTCCCCCCAGACCTCCGCTTCCTAAAGCGAGGAACTGTCAGTAGAGCTTGGTTGGAGGAACGGAGCTCTCTGGCCGGGAGGTAAGTAGATATAATCTCACAGAGGAAGGCAGGGGCTGTCCCAGATCTGGCCTGGTAAGTCATGCAGCCCAGCTTGAAGAGGGCCCTCTCCTTCACCGGTAACCAATGCAATGATTGCAACAGGGGAGTGGTGTGGTGAAATTTAGGGAGTCCATAAATCAGGCGAGCAGCCTGATTCTGAATCTGCTGAAGTCGGTGGATCAGATAGTCTGGGGCGCCATTGTAGACCACATTCCCATAGTCAAGGCGCGATAGCACCATGGCCATGAGGATGAGCTTAAGGGCAGGAACGGAAAAAAAACGAGAAACCTTACGGATAGTGCGAAGGGAGAAGAAGCAGGAGGACACCACCGAGTGAACCTGAGTGTGAAGCGAAAGCTGGGAGTTGATAAAGATGCCGAGGGTTTTGACCTTGGGGACCGGGGAGGGAGGGGAACCAAGAGAGTCGGGCCAGAAAGATGGGGACCATGGGCTGCAACCACCCCCAGTCAAAACCAACTCTGTTTTGTCGGGGTTTAACTTGAGGTGGTTGCAGTTCATCCAGTTTTGGATGAAGAGCATCACCCTCTGAAAGTTCCAGGCCGAAGAAGGGGAGTGAGAAAGGTTAAAAATAAGTTGGAGGTCATCGGCGTAATTGAACACCGAGACCTCCATCTGCTGTAAAGCAAAAATAAGGGGTGAGATGTATAAATTAAATAACAAGGGGGACAAAGAGGAACCCTGGGGAACGCCGCATGTCACTCTGCGAGGGGGGGCGGCAAAATCTGCCAGGTGGACTGCCTGCTCCCTGTCCGTTAGAAAGGAACGGAGCCAGGCATGGGCCGTGCCCCTGATGCCCGCCGCCTCGACACGGTTCAGAAGAATGTCGTGATCCACCGTGTCGAACGCGGCGGACAGATCTAAGAGGACCAAGGCCTGGGGGGTGCAGATGTCAGTGCCCTCCCTCAGTTTGTCCATCACTGACACTACCACCTTCTCGGTTGAGTGAAGTGGGCGGAAGCCTGCCTGACGGGAGGAGAGGCGGCCTGTAGACTCCACAAAGGAACTCAGAGTGCAGGTGACATGAGCCTCTGAGACCTTCGCCAGATAAGGGAGCAAGGAGATGGGGCGATAATTGGCAGGTAGGGAAGGATCAGCGCCTAGCTTTTTTAAAATAGGGATAATAACTGCAGATTTATGGGCAGTTGGGACAATGCCAGAAGTGAGGGAGTTATTGATTAAAGTGAGAGGGGGGGAGTAACAACTGGAAAAGATCTCTTTAAGGGCGAATGCCGGTCCGATGTCATGCGGTGAGCCCGATTTGACCCGAGCCAGTAAGGGGAGAAGGGTGTCCCGTGTCAGAAGGGGGAATTGAGTAAGAAGTGAGGCGGCGGCATGCGGGTCCACAGTGGACAGGATAGGAAGTGAGGGAGGGATATTCGCCTTGATGAGAGCCACCTTCTCTATAAAAAAGGAATTGAGGGAATTGCATAGGGATTGGGACGGGGGAATTTTGGAGATCACCCTGTCAGAGGCAGCGAGCTCGTGCACCGTGGCGAATATTTCCTTCGATTGATTTGCAGCTGTCAAGATCTTACCGGAGAAGTGCTCAGCCTTAGCCGTTAATATGTCTTGTTTATATTCCTTGAGTACAAGGCAATACTTGGCTTTGAGAAGGGGGCAGTAGGTGCGTCGCCAAGCTCGTTCCGCTCTGCGCGCCTCCAACTTCTTAACTTTAAGAAGGGGGGAAAACCACCTGTTAGCAGCGTGGGCTCGCTTAATGGCTACTTTCTTAAGGGGAACAATGCTGTTGCATGCCTTTTGCAGCCAGGTGTTGATGGCTGTGAGCTGAGTGGGAAGAGAAAGATCACAAAGCTCTGGGCAAGATCCCGCGAGGGAGGAGCAGACATCAGGGAGGACGGCCTTATCCCACTTCCTAAACCAGGTGTTTTTAGGCAGGGGGGGTTTAGGTGGACGACCAAGGTTCAGCGCAAAGGAGATGAGGAAATGGTCTGACCAAGGGCAGGGCGAAACGGTGGGGGGGTTGGTAGGGATGTTAAGGGTCCATATTTGGTCGAGTTGATGACCTAAAGTATGGGTAGGTGTGGAAAGCTGGGGAAGAAAATTGAGACTAGTGAGCAAGGCAGAGAACTCCTTAGATCTAGCGTCCTCGGCCGGATCACTAGGCCAATAGTTTAGGTCCCCGAGGAGCAAGACTGCTGCGTTGTTTACCACTAAGGTGGCCAAGAGATCCTCAAGAGAACTGAGGAATTGGGGGGTGGACTGGGGAGGACGGTAAATCAGAACACAGGTCAGGGGAACCCCAAATGAAGTGGAGCGGACTACTAAATAGTCCACAGCGGGGATGGTAAAGTTGTGTGTCGTCGGCGTACACATGGAATTGGACATTGGAAGCTTGGAGCAAGGTGGCGAGCGGTTCCATGACAAGGTTGAACAGTGTGGGGGAGAGGGAGGATCCTTGTGGAACACCTAGATCTGCAGGCACAGGTGTAGATAGCACATTGTCGATCTTGAACCTCTGAGACCGGTTGTGAAGGAAGGACGAAAACCAATTGAGAACAGTTTCCGATAGCCCCATTCTAGTGCTTAGCAGCTCCAGCAAGTTCTCATGTTTGACCGTGTCAAATGCTGACGAGAGGTCAAGAAGGATGAGGAGGCAGGACTCATTGCGATCAAGAATTTGGAGGGCGTCATCAATTATGTGTGTCATAGCTGTTTCCGTGCTATGTTTCGCTCGGAAGCCTGATTGATGAGGGTTGAGGAGGTCAAATTGGTCAATGTGTTTTGTTAGTTGGAGTTGGACACATTTCTCCAGCAGTTTGGCTAGGGTGGGGATATTGGTGATGGGCCGATAATTGTTTAGGTCAGACGGATCAGCTGTAGGTTTCTTGAGTATAGGCGTGACTTGCCCCACCTTAAGGGAGTCTGGAATGTGGCCTTGTTGCAAAGAGCTGTTGATGATTTTGGTCCAGAGAGGGAGGAGCAAGGGGATGAAGTCTTTTACAGCATTAGCAGGTAGAGGGTCTGTGAGGTGATTAGAGGGCTTCAAGGTGCAGAGCAGTTTGTGTATTGCTTCTTCCGAATAGGTATCGAAGTACAGCCAAGATGCCTTGTTTTTAGGTTGAGTGTCAGCCATTCTGGTGTGGTTGGGGTATCGGCTTACATCCTTGATGAGGTCATTTCGTATGTTGTCAGTCTTTAGCTTAAAGAAAGCAGAGAAGGCATCACAGTGTGGGGTGTCGTTTGTTGTGCTGTTTGATTGTATGGGTTGTGCCTTTGTTTGGGTCTTGATTAGTTCGAACAGCTTTCTTGGCCTGTTCTTTGCTTGGTCCAACTGGCGGCTGAAGAAGTCCGACTTTGTGCGCTTTATTTTCCTGAAGTAGGCATTTCTCTTGTTCTTAAGCCTTTTGAGATGCAGTGCTGAAGGGTCCGATCTCCAGGTGCGCTCTGCCATTCGCATAGTACGCCTGTCGTCATTGAGTCTATCATCATACCAGGGGTTAGAAATTTTGGTGGAGACTCTCTTTAGTTGCAGAGGGGCGACTTCATTGACTATTGTATTCATAGAGTCAAGGTAGTGGTCAATCAGTGATTGAACATCCGAGGCACCTGAAGGGGGAAGGAGGAGGTTGCCGATGTGGGGAGGCAGGGTAGAGGGGTTAAGATTCTTCATGTCTCTTTTCCATGTTTTGAATTTGATTGGTTGAGTCGGGTTAGGTTTAACTTTTTCATTGATAAAGAAGGTGATAATGTGGTGATCTGACCAATCGCAAGGTAGAATCGCCTCCAGTTGTGTAGAGTTCTCTTTGGCAATGATGAGATCGAGTATCGGGCCTTTGTCGTGTGTTGGTCTATCGCATATTTGGGTGAGGTCAAGCGCATTAAGGAAAGTTTTGAGACTATTCACCACTGTGTCTTTCTGATCGTTCCAGTGGAGATTGAAGTCACCCAGGTAGACTTGGGTGGTCTGCCGACCGGCATTGGAAGTGATCAGGTCCATGAGTTGTTGGGTGAATATGAGATTGTCACCAGGCGGGTGATAGATGAGATGTAAAGCACAAACTTGTTTGCCCTCGCTGGTGATGTCGAGGCAGAGGAGTTCACAGGAGGAAAGGGAGGGGGAGGTGACTTTAGTAACGGAGAGGTTGCTCCTAAAAATGCATGCAATTCCCCCGCCCGTCTTGCCAGGAGACCTGTCCAGCCTAATGATGTGATAATTGGGGGGGGACTAGTATGTCCATAATTGGGGTAGAGGCTTCAGTGAGCCACGTTTCCGTTAGAATGGCTAGGTCCAGATCCCTAGCTGAGACGAGATCAGCGATGTCGGAGGAATGTCTCTGGGCCGATCTGCAGTTTAGTAGGATGCATTTGAGTTTGGGAGAGAGAAGGGTGGTCGAGCTTTCTAGTGTGAGGGGAACTTTTCTGAGGTTGTTAGGGACGGAGCCTCTGTTGTTGAGTGTTGGGAGCCTCAGAGGGTTTGTAAGAATTGTGGGTATGGGGATGTGTGTGTTGGATATGTGTTTTACCGGACCTGGGCCATAAGAGCGTAGGAGAGAGCATAGGTCGCGGTCCGACAATGGGTTGAGGACACTACGGGGGCGGTGGGAGTTATTGCGAACGGGGATAGTCGGCCAGCGCTGGTGTCGTCGGAGGCGAGGGTATGTAGGGAGGGTGCGTCGTTTGTAGGGTAGTGGGATGGTGGGAGGTAGACTGGGCTGTGAGGAGAGAAGGTCTTTGATTGCGTGGACGTCTTTTTTGATTTGTAGAATTTCCTCTTTGACTTGTTGGAGGTGGATAAAGTCAGGTCAGGAGGAGCATTGGGGATGGTGTTGGTGGTAAGAGCCATTGGTGAATGGTTGAGTAGTGAGCTGGTAAGCGGGCAGGGTATCGAGGGGGGGTATACTAGCGTTGTTGGGAGGTTCCGCGGTGCTAATGAGTGGGATGGCATTCAAAGTGTGGGCGTGTTTGTGGGCGTGGGGTGTGGGTGAAGTAGGTGAGGCAGGCGGTGGGTGGGAAGCATAGGTAGTGACGTCAGTGGGAGACGGTGCCGGTGAGTAGAAGAGTGAGTGAAGGCTGAAGACAGTGGGGGAGACAGGAGGGTAGTGAGGGCTGAGAGTAGGAGGTGGGAGAGAGGGGGATGCTAAGGTAAGGGAGGCGGTATGTTCTG
The DNA here is from genome assembly GCF_964261635.1 of Lissotriton helveticus. Classification (NCBI taxonomy): domain Eukaryota; kingdom Metazoa; phylum Chordata; class Amphibia; order Caudata; family Salamandridae; genus Lissotriton; species Lissotriton helveticus. The sequence continues at coordinate 1,922,459,459 of NC_136065.1, forward strand.
TATCATTTGTTGGGAGGGAGATAGTGTCGTGAGTGGGAGTGCGGAGGGAGAGGTGTCTGCCGTGGGGGGGATGGGAGGGGGGGGTGGATAAACTCCGAATGGTGGTGTGCAGATGGTAGCGTGTTGTGGGTGAGAGTTGTTGTGTCAGGTGTGAGAGACTCGTGGGTGGGAGTGGGGAGGGAGATGGGGAGGGAGAGGGGTCTGTCATGGGGGGGATGGGAGGGGCGGTGGATAAACTCTGGGCGGTGGCGTGTTCAGATGGTGGTGTGTTGTGGGTGGGGGTTGTTATGTCCGGGGGGAGCGGGATGGAGGGGGTATGGGTGGGGATAAGAGGGGTCATGTTAGAGGGGCGGCTAGTATATGAAGTGGAGATATTTGTGACTGTCCTTGGGGAGTGGGGGGCGTTGACAGCAGGTGGGCCATTTACTGGGGTGCTGGGGGTAGAGGTGTTGTAGGTGGTGGCTGCGACGTCAGGGGTGATAGTGCTGGCGGAGTTCTGGGTGGGGGTCCGCAGCTTGGAGAGGTGCTCTTTGAACTTGGGGAACAGGTTGTCTAGTAGTTCCAAGTTCTTGTCCGTGGATTGAATTAGGACAATCCCGTTATTGTAGATAGTAATGGTAGACCTGCCAGGGAAGAGGTGGGAAGGTGTGATTGAGAGAGTTAGGCCATGAGTTGTTTTCCTGGTGGTGGAGACGGTGAGTAGGGATAGGAACGCTTTTCTCCATTGGGCTCTGCGTGAGGTGTGGAAGATGATATCAGTATTCAGGGCTCCATTGCCCGGTGAGAAGTAGGTGTTGGCAAAGGGTGTTTCAGGGTGCGACCTCAAGAAGTTGTGTTTAAAACGTTTAGTGGCATTTTTGGTGAGTGGAAGGGTAGTTAATTTTAAAAGTGTGCTTGCCGTTGAGCTCCATTTTAGAGAGGCTGTGGTGTTGGGTGTAGGAGATAGGACGATAATAGAAACTGTCAGCCGCTAGTTACAGGGCCAAGGAATGACACTAGTGAGTGACCAAAAGTATAAGAGGTAGAAGTCAGTGTGATCCACGAACAAACAGTGCGTAGGTGCAGCTTACCAAATGTATCCTATATACGAGGTAGCAGTCAGCTTACACCATGTACCAAATATGAGAGGTAGGACCGATTAGGTGGAAGCAAAATTACACATCAGAATGTACGAGGTAACAGCAGTGTAGGTGTAGAAAGTGGCTGGGTGCAGCTTACATGACTGAGCGAAGTGAATGAGGTAGTAATATTCAGTGCAATATCGTGACGTAGCTTACATCGAAAAACCAACAAATAAATGAGGTAGCGAACAGTGAATGATGGGGATAAAGGTGAGATAGGTGCAGCTTACCGCATATAAAGTAAAAATAGGGCTAAACTACTAATGAATTACTGAATCCAATATATGTGCATACAAATTACAGCAATAACAAATATGACACTGGAATATGAGGTAGCAATCAGTGCACTGTCGGTGGGTGAAAGTGAGGATGGGTGTATATTACATACAATGTAGGAAACCAGTAATAATAAAATAAAATAAAATACTGCAGTAAAAGGCGATGACTAGTCCATGATGGCCGCTGACTAGAGAGAGAGGTCAGTCTAAAATGGCCGCCAGATAGGGGGGCTGGAGACGGTAGTCCTTTTTTTGTTGTTATTGCTTTGAGAGCAAGGAAGGAAAGTTCCAGGTTCCGTATGAGCAAGCCCAGTTCCTAGCTAGATATGAGGTAGCGATCGTTGCATTACAGGTGAAGGAAAAGTGACATGAGTACCAGTTACGTAAAAAGTGCAGAATACGATTAGAGATAGCCTAAGGAGTCCAGTTCTTAGTACATATGGTGCAAAAAATGACTAGTCCAAGATGGTCGCCGAAGAGCCATTCTAATATGGCCGATCAGAGAGGGGAGATAGAGACATTAGTCCTCTGTCTGTTGTTATTACTTTGGGAACAGGGGAAATGCATTTTCTTTTCTGTTTGAGCAGTCCCCGCCCCCAGCTTGCTGGGCGAGCGTCTTATCTCTATTTTTGGAGGTCTTGTGTGAAGGAGTTAAGTTAAGGAGCCTCGTGGGCAACAGCGGTACCAGAGGGGATTTATAGCTACAGTTTTATGGCCCCAGCCATTTTGAACAATGGATGTGATTTAAAAAGGACGTGGTTTAAAAATGAGAGCCAGCGAGTGGGGTGGGGGGGAAATAAATACCTTATGTATATACTGCTCACAAAGCATGTTGAGTTTGCCAGCAGAGTGTTGCAGTTGTCGATGATCCGGCCAAAAATGTGCACAGCTGCTGTTAGTGGCAGGTTGAGGTCTGTTCTTCTTCTTGCTGTAGCTTGCTTGTGTTGTAGATAGCTGATGATGAAACGGGCTCTTAACCCTTCCTGTCCTGGGGTACAGGCTCACCGGCTGCAAGCATGCCCTCGTGTGCACCACCTAACCACAGGCAGGATCGTGGGGGGGGGGCACGTCCAGCCTCACCGGTCCGGCAACCAGTGTCTGCTGTGCCAGGAGAGCACGGGGGTCCCGCCGATCCGCACCGCCAGGCGTCTCACGGGTGGCTCACACAGGGTGTCTCACGGTGCTTGCTCCCGATGCTCCCGTTGCAGCCCTGCAACCACGCCTCTGATCCGCGCAGCGCCCGAGGCCAAGTGGGCTCCGGACCTCCGTCCGAGGTCCCGAGGGGAAACGCAGCAGCCCGGCGAGGCGGGGCAGGCTCTAGCCGCGGCCGCCCAGGCTTGTGCGAGTCCCCCAGCAGCTCCACAGGCTCCAGCCGACTCCGACCCTCCGCACTGACCCGCCAAGCAGTCCTCCGTCCCCGAGCTCCAGCCTCCCAGTCTCGGCAGGGCGATGGGGGTGTCTGCAGGCGAGCGCCCAGGAAGAATCGATCCAAGAGCGTCCAGGAGCAGTCCGGCGAGGATGAGGGGAGATCGCAGGTCTTCGCAGGCTCTCGATCTCCGTCAAGCAGGTAAGCGTCAAAACCAGTTACTTTTTTCAATCCAGTTACTTTTTGGTAGTAGATTTCCTAGACTGGTGGGTACTTAGGAGGGCTAAAGCCCAAATTGGGATCCCTAGCACCGGGAGCTCTAACAGGAGCTCCTACCAGGCGGCCATCTTGATTATTCTTTGAGGATCAAGTCTCTGAGGAGGCTGACCTGAAAGAGCTGAGGGAAACTGAGCCTAAAGAGCTTGAACTTGATCAAGTTGAGTTTCTGGGCTCAGGGGGACCCTCCAGAGAAGACCTGGGGAAGGCACAGTTAGACTGCCCTTCCCTTGAACCCCTCAGACAGCAGGCTGCTGCTGAGGCTGCAGGGAACGCCACAGGTGCCCACAAGGTATACTGGGAAGATGGACTCCTGTACTCTGAGTCAAGAGACCCCAAGCCTGGTGCAACCAGGAGGCTGGTCATCCCCTTGTCTCAGAGGGGTTTCCTTCTCACCTTGGCCCATGAGATTCCCCTTGCAGGACACCTAGGCCAGACAAAGACTTGGGACAGACTTGTCTCACACTTTCACTAGCCTCACATGAGTGAAGATACCAAGGAGTTTTGTCGCTCCTGTGTCACTTGCCAAGCCAGTGGTAAGTCAGGTGGCACAACAAAGGCCCCCCTCATACCACTACCTGTGGTGGGGGTCCCCTTTGAAAGAGTGGGGATTGACATTGTTGGTCCAATGGAACCCCAGACAGCATCAGGGCACACGTTTATACTGGTGGTGGTGGTGGACCATGCCACCAGGTATCCTGAAGCTATTCCCCTTAGGACCACTACAGCACCTGTGGAGGCAAGAGCCCTAGTTGGAGTGTTCTCCAGAGTGGGCTTCTCTAAGGAGGTTGTCTACGACAGAGGTGCAAACTTCATGTCAGGATAACTGACTGCAATGTGGAAGGAGTGTGGTGTCAACTACAAATTCACTACACCCTATCATCCACAGTGCAATGGGCTTGTTGAAAGGTTCAACAGGACCCTCAAAGGGATGATTCATGGACTACCTGAAAAGCTCAGGCGTAGATGGGATGTCCTGATACCCTGCCTCTTGTTTGCTTACAGAGAGGTCCCACAGAAGGGGGTTGGCTACAGCCCGTTTGAGCTTCTGTATGGGCATCCTGTAAGAGGACCCCTGTGTTTGGTGAAGGAAGGATGGGAGAGACCTCTCAAAAAGCCTGCAACCAACATAGTGGACTATGTACTTGGTCTCCGCTCCAGGATGGCTGAGTATATGGAAAAGGCTTCTAAAAACCTTGAGGCAAGCCAAGAACTCCAAAAAGCTTGGCATGACCAAAAGGCTGTCCTGACTGTGTACAAGCCTGGACAGAAGGTGTGGGTGCTGGAGCCAGTGGCCCCAGCAGCACTCAAAGACAAATGGTCTGGGCCCCACACAATCATTGAGCAAAAGGGAGAGGTCACCTACCTGGTGGACCTTGGAACTCCCAGGAGCCCCCTCGGGGTGCTCCATGTGAATAGGCTCAAGGCATATGTCGACAGGAAGGACATGAGCTTGCTCATGGCCACAGATGAGGGACAGGAAGAGGAGAGTGACCCTCTCCCAGACCTGCTCACTCAGAATCCTGATGATGGATCAGTAGATGGTGTTGTCTTTTGTGGCAGCCTCTCTGAACATCAGCAACAGGATTGTAGACAGGTTCTGCAATCCTTTAGACATATGTTCTCTCTGACACCCAGTCAAACTAATTGGTGTACCCATGAGGTTGACACTGGAGACAGTCTGCCTGTCAAGAGTAAAATCTACAGACAGCCTGATCATGTCAGACTGCATCAAGACAGAAGTGCAGAAAATGTTGTAGCTGGGAGTCATTGAGCCCTCAGATAGCCCTTGGGCTAGCCCAGTAGTTCTAGTGCCAAAGCCTCACACCCAGGGTGGTAAGAAAGAGATGAGGTTTTGCGTAGACTACAGAGGCCTCAATGCAGTCACTAAGACTGATGCCCACCCAATACCAAGAGCAGATGAACTTATAGATATATTGGCTTCTGCCAACTACTTAAGTACATTTGACCTGACAGCTGGGTATTGGCAAATCAGGTTAGCTGAGGAGGCCAAACCCAAAACAGCATTTTCTACCCCTGGTGGGCATTATCAGTTTGTGGTAATGCCCTTTGGTTTGAAAAATGCACCTGCCACCTTCCAAAGGCTGGTGAATCAAGTTCTCACTGGGTTGGATGACTTCTGTGCAGCCTATCTTGACGATATAGCTGTCTTTAGCTCCACCTGGGAGGATCACCTGGTCCACCTGAGGAAAGTGTTAGAGGCACTGCAAAAGGCAGGTCTCACTATCAAGGCCACTAAGTGACAGATAGGGCAGACACAGGTTGTAGGTGGAGGCCAGGTTCAGCCATTGGAGAGCAAGATACAGGATTAAGGACTGGGCTCCTCCAATCACCCAGACTCAGGTTCGAGCTTTCTTGGGCCTGACTGGTTATTACAGGAAATTTGTCAGAAATTATGGGTCCATTGTGACCCCCCTTAACGACCTGACAAGTAAAAAGATGCCAAAGAAAGTTCAGTGGACAGCAAGCTGTCAAAAAGCATTTGATGACCTAAAGCAGGCCATGTGCACAGCACCTTTCCTAAAGAGTCCAGACTACTCCAAAACATTCATTGTCCAAACAGATGCTTCTGAGTTGGGTGTGGGAGCTGTTCTATCTCAGCTGAATTTTGATGGTAACGACCAGCCCTTTGCTTTTATTAGCAGAAGGCTGACCCTCAGAGAGAAAAATTGGTCAGCTATTGAGAGGGAGGCCTTTGCTGTGGTTTGGGCCCTGAAGAAGTTGAGGTCATACTTGTTTGGCACTCACTTCACAATTCAGACCGACCATAAGCCCCTCTTGTGGCTAAATCAGATGAAGGGTGAAAACCCCAAACTACTTAGGTGGTCCATTTCCCTACAGGGGATGGATTTTACAGTGGAGCACAGACCTGGTACTGATCATGGCAATGCTGATGGGCTCTCCAGGTATTTCCACTTAGAGCAAGAAGACTCACCTGGTCAAGGTTAGTTTATTGTCCCAAAGTTTGGGGGGGGGGGAGTCATGTAGGAGAGTAGGGTCTGCAATCCTATGATCACCCAGATTTTTGCTTTTTGCTTCACTGGTTTACGACTTTCCCTGGCTGTGGGCCTGCTAATCAGACCCACAGCCTAGCTGTTCTCTCTACTCCAAATTGTACCCAGGTACTGGATTGGCACTGGGCCCTCTCTGAGTCCCTGTACCCAGGGCTGAGGTGCACCCAGAGGTCTCCCAGGGGCTGCAGCATGTATTATGCCACCCCTGGGCGGACTAACTAAACAGACACAACTGGCTGCTTGACAGCTGGGAGCAAGGTTGTGTAATCACCCTTTGCTTTAGATATAGTATACCTATATCTAAACCTAAAATGGGCACACAGATCTATCAGTAACTCCTATGGCAGGCCTTAACAATCCTGAAGGCAGAGTGCTTGGAATCGTGTGAGATGGTGCTCTGGCATGAGCTGAGCCTGTCTGCGGCTTTCGGGATCTATCCCTTAGCCGTTTCCATGATAGCGTCAGACCATATACTCTTAAGTGCCTTATAATCCTCGCGGTTATGGTAACTTTGGCCTGACATTATCTAAACATGTCGTGTAAGGTGTCATACGCTTTGGAATACTACCCCCTCGCCAGTTCTGGCGACGGGGGTAGCATTCCACCCCTCTAGAGGGAGAAGACATGTTGGTAACCTGTAACCCCGGTTAAAGTCGAACATAGCCTCAGCTCCACAAGATGGATGCTGCCACCGAGACACAAGTCTGCCCTCCTGCTGCTGGGAGTCCTTCCAGCGCGGGAGGCAAGGACAAAGGGTTTCCTGCCAGGGGCAGTGCCAGCACCGTCCCAGACAAGATTTTGTGTATCCCAGGTAGGCAGGGCTTTAGAGGAAGGTGACCGCAAGTGGCACCCCGGTGCTCACTGTGCATATGCCGGCTTGAACCGGTATACACCCGTTACAACGGATCTTTTACTCCGCAGACCCATTACAACGCGACCATTACTCCGCATACCATTACAACGCATTGCGCTGGGGGGCGCTCTAGGATAGGGGATAAGTATAATTTACTATCCAACACCTTCCCTAGGGTCCACGGGGACTGGAGTTAGAATAGTAAATTATACTTACCACTATCCAGCGCCCCAAGGCGCTATGCGTTGTAACGGTATGCGGAGTAAAAGTCGCGTTGTAATGGTCTGCGGAGTAAAAGTATGCGTTATAACGTCATACATCCGCTTGAACCAGTTCCAGGGGCACACCAGCCCCTGAGCTGGGGAAAGTCCGGCAGGGGAGAGGGGTGTAACCACCCCCTCCTAGTCCCACCCATAGGGCAGGACTTAGTCGCGTGCCAGCCCCTTTTCTCAGGATAAAGGTAGGAGCAGGCCCCCTTCCAAATCAGATCATCTTTGAATCCTGAAACTACTTTCCACGAAAGGAACTCAAGACTTCTTCTCAAGATTTCTCCCTTGTGACTAAGGAGTAGTCACCCTGCAGCAGCAGGCACCATCCAAGCATCGCGGTTTGCTGTAAGTCTCTCCTCCGGATCAAGACTGCCCAGCTCGACGAGAACCGGCTTCCCTGGCACCTCTGACCTCTACCTGCATCATCAGCCCAGCTGAGATTCGTGGGTGTGACGAGACCTCGAGGGACCGGCCAAGACTGCACGACGCTTGCCCAGCACGACTACTGAGGGATCCTCACGTGAGTGCTTTGGGGTTCGAGAAGCCCCGACCCTGAGCAGCTCCAGCACCGAAGTCCAGCCCCCTTGCATCCACGAGATCTGCGTGGGGCCCTTCTGCTCTTTGCTGCTCACCGCGTTGTCTAGGTCACTTGCCCGTTGGCTAGTGGCCCTTCTGACGACGAACCACGACGACAACACCGCTGGTCTGGTTGCTCCAGACTGGCCCTTGCTCCCCTCCAACAGAGGAGCACCCCGGACCCTCCTGGTCCACTCCAGATGCCATTTTGAGTCCACCGCGTGGGCTTGCATTTGCCAAGAGTTGTTGCCCCAATCCTGGGTCCAGCGACGTCGACAGCAGATACCTTCGTGGGACAGCTCGCACCTCCATCCTGGTCGCCGACAACGCCTCCTGGTCCGAGAGACTGCAGAGCCCAGCGTCGCCCACTCACCTGGTCGAGGTGACTTCGTCCGGTGCCATCCTGGTGCCCACCTAATCACTGGCTAGTGATTCAGAACTTGGTCCCCTCTGCTTACAGGTCTCCTTCTTCCCTGATCCAAGCTTGGATCCCTCCGAATCTCTTCACTGGTCGCCTGCCAGCAACTTCTTCTTTCAGGCTCCATAGACTGCAACGAGGATTCCCGACGTCTTTTCAGACCTATGCAGCCGCAGCCCCTGGGCTAGGTAACCTGAGCATTTCGGTGCTCCAGCATAGCTTAGCTATCTAAGTGTCCAGATCCTTTTTCGTTTCAGCTCTATCTAGTCGGATTCGTCCGATAACACTAACTTTGCATTTACTAGGATCCATATACTTTGTTCTGCATTACGCGTGAGAGTTCCCACTCTGCACACGACGTCCCTAGGCCTCCTGCTCGTAATCTGAAGGTTCAGTAGAATAGTCCTAGCGATCCCAAAGCCTATGAGAGTAGTACTTACCTGCTAGTAATTTTGCATTCCACTTTTGTAATATATGGTTTTTCGTGCCCCTCGGGCATCTGTGTAAATTGTGCGACTTCAGTATTTTCTTAAGAGTTTTGTTATGTGCTTAGCTCCCTGACTCATAAAGAGATCAGGGTAGTCTTGTTATAAATAAATATAGTTTATTTTCATAACAACTTGTGTGGTGTCCTTTCACTTGGTGTTCAAGGGGTAAATGTGATGGTAAAACAGCTGGCTTAACACGCCCTCTAGAGTTTAGCCTAAAGACTGCTTGTGTCCATGCTACTAGGATAGCTGGTCTATCAGGTTGACTTACAACCAATCATCAATAAGGGTTGTTTGGAATGATACATAGTGATCACTAGAATAGTGAGCACTGCATATCAGGCCAACTTCTCACAGTGGTAATGGCATGTAAAGACGTGACTGAATGCCAATGTAGGCCTACATTTCAAACGTTTAATTTTTGAGTGAAAATCAGACGAGGATTTTAATTACTCAATACGATTGTTAATTATGTTAATTTACCCCACTTTCGCTTTCACTGAACCTAATTTGTTAAGCCATTTAAATGGTACTTGCTTATCTTTGTTGCACTATAAAAGTTTTCCAATGTCTGCAAACTGACAGGTCCTAAGTGTAGTGGCACTACAAAGTTGGGGGGCAATGCAGACCCCTGCATTCACTGTGGTGCAAGAAGGCGCCCACCCTTCCTGGGGCCCCCAGTCAACCAGGATACGATTATTTGTGACGTAGAAGTGTCTCAGGGCCCCTCAACATATTCTGTGGGGAAGGGGCATTATTTTGTATCATGTCAGGGCTACCAATTGATAGACGTTGAATCATGCAAAAATGATGTTATTAATTACATATTCACAAAAAATAAAGCGACAAAAATGATGGCAGACTTCTGCACATGAAAGTTTGATTCCCCTCCCCCACACACCCCTACTTATGCGTGCGCAGGAACCATGGCTGCCCCCAAATCATTGTGAATGGGACACGTTCTTTCCAGCAGGCATATTAACCCTCTGTGCTATAATGAGTCAGAAACTGCACTAGACGAAGCTTCGGTCTCTCTCCGGGAAAGAACATTAATCACCGGAATGGTCCTTTTTATTGATGCCTGAAATTGCAGAATATTTTGGATCTACAGCCAGGGGGGCTCAAGGGCAGTGATACCAGGGCCCCTACATCTGGTGCTGACTTAAGGGTGCGTCCTGTTTGCAAGTTCATTTAAGTTTTAAAAGCACTCGCTGGCCAGTGCTTTGTCTCCAGGACTTTCCGAGGTTGGCCTGGAGAGTTTTCTTCTCTGGTTGCTATACTTGGAGCAATCGGCAGAGGGAAGAGGCATGGGGCTGAGGGGTGAACAATAAAGCCTCATTAACATGTAAATGGTCTTTCAAAGACCTGTGAAGTACTCGGGTGCGGCTGTGTGTGTGCAGGGAAGCTGTCTCAGCCGGGCTAACACCTCTTAACCCTCTAAGGAGGGGGAGACATCAGATGGTTGGGGGTGTGATTCTGTTGAAGTGAATGACTAAATATACTAGTATTTTCCCGTTTTTATATATAAATATAGACCAAGGAAAACTTGTTTCCCGTCTGTATTTATATGTAAAAATCAGTTTTAACAGAAAACCGGGAGCCCTATTTGTAATGTATCCCAATATAGGTTTGCGTAGTCACCTAACCCTTCACCTACATTTACCGTACAATTGTACTACATAACTGGTTTGTGCTGACGTTTTACCTAGTTTAGTACTGCATAAATGTGTGGTTTTCTCAGAAAAGTAGCCTCATTTATTATGCATGAGGATTCTCAATCACAGCAGGACTACCATCTTCTGCATAGTAACTTTGTATATGGGTCGTCCCTTTCGTCATCCTCTGCCAACATGACACAGTAAGGTAGAACCCCGGATGATACCTTTTGGGTATATAAACACCATTTTTTTGCTGGGGCAGGCAGAGGAGAAAGACCACCATGCTGACGCGAGACACTGAGGTTCTGTAGTAGGGGATCTCTGTGTATAGTCATAATCTAGTGAATAGTCCCGCCCATGTGCGTGGACCCCGGAGCAATCAAAAATAATCTCTAAAAGTGTCGAAAAAATGCAGAACTGCACAGACACTTAAGAGAGAATTTAAAGACAGATAATGCAGCCTATAAAAAGGCTACACTGTCCAGTACTTCAACTAGAAATTCCACCACAAAATCCACAAAACAGCAAAGTCTACAGATTTTCCTTGCTTTAACAGCAAAAAAAACCCTCTGGAATGATAGAGAGGAGGACCTGGACAGACAAGCCCCATAGGCTGCCATTATGTGGCTCAGAATAGGATACTGTGCCTTTAAGAGAACCTTCCAGAACTTCACAGTATCCCAGAATGCACTGCAGGTCCCATTTAGTTTCAGTTCTTTTTCCCGGCTCTTGAGCTCTCCCTTTTCAAGGGTTTATTGGTGATTTTTCACTTTATTGTTCAAGTTAAGTGCTTTTAAGTTCTTTGGTGCTGTTCTTCTTGGTATTTTACTCCTTTTGAAGTCCAATATGCCTGCATTATTTGACAAATGCCCGGAGTGCTCCAGGAAGAAGGCGAAGTCAGACTCCCATGAGGTGTGTATCATCTGCCTGCCCTCTTCCCACATCCCAGAGGAGTGTGAGATCTGTCAAGGCTTCTCTGGAAGGACCCTGAAGGAAAGACAGAAGATCAGGCTTCAGGGCCTCGAGGAAAGAAGGCTGAAGGCTCAAGGTGGGTCTGGAGGGGCTTATTCTGCCCATGCTGAGGCCTCTGTGGGGCTCCCCAGGGGCTGGAAGACCAGCCAACGTCCCCATTCTCCGTCTGGGTCGGTGGCACTGACTACGACGTCGAGAGGGATGACTACGGTCTGTTCCCCGTCTCCCCAGGGCTCTGGGTCAAAGCGACGTCGACGGTCGGCATCGAGGGAACTGCACAGACCGCCGTCGAAGTCTCCTTTGACGATTTCGTCGTCTTCATCGTCGTCGAGTGATCGATGTCGAAGGGCCCGGCGTCTGCGCTCGCCGTCGAAGCGACACCGCCGTTCGCCGTCGGCGAAGAGGAAGCCATCGTCGTCGAGGGGATCCTCGTCGTCGAGTCCGCCGTCGAGGCGGAAGAGGTCGCCGCCGAGGCGATCGAGGTCGACGTCGAGACACAAGTGGTCGTCGTCGAGGCGCAAGAGGTCGTCGTCTAGACGCGAGAAATCGCCGTCGAGACGCGAGAAATCGTCGTCGAGGCATGGAAGACGGTCGACGCCGAGAAAGGGGCGCTCGACGTCGAGGGGCCGGCGCTCGCCGCCAGGTCACCGTTCTTCGGCGTCAAGGAAGCGTGGTGAGAGACCTGATGCTGTGGGCTCGCCAAAGTCCAGGTCTGGAGGCGGATCACCGGGATCGGTGTACTCCGAGGTGTATACTCCATCGCAGAAGCAGGTTACGCCTCATCCTCCGCTGCCGAGGGGTCCCCCTCCGAGGGCCCCGACCGCTCCTCCGTTGCCTCCTCTGCCGCCAGCGGTGCCTCTGCCTCAGATGCCAGATAGGCCGCCCCCGGTTCCCCCAAGGGCAGCCTCGTTGCCCAGGCTTCCTAACCCTCCCAAAGGGACTCCTAAGCCGCAGGCCCCGTCCAAACCCAGGCCGCCCGCCCCGGAGAAACCGGCAGAGCGTCCTAGGCCTAGGAAATCACGGTCACGCTACGGATGGAGAGTAAGATCGAGGAGTAGGCACAGGTCCTCCACTAGATCTAAGCATCGCCATAGGAGGCGAGGATCCAGAGCACGTACGGACTCCTCTAGGACTCACCGACCTTGTCGGACTCACCGGAGACAAGGGTGTCTCCGGTAGATGACATCAGCACGTTCCAGGAGGTTCTCCTGAGGGGGGCTACGAAATTGGGCATCACGGTGACGGCTCCTACACCTACGACGTCCGTGATATTCGACACACTTCACAAGAAGCATCTGTCTCGCCCTCTGCTGCCATTGGTGCCAGGGCTGGTCGAACCTGCGGAGGAGCTGTTCCTTACGCCTGCGGTGGTGAAGGCCGCTCCCTCCCGACTTCTGAAGAAATACAGAGCACCGGATTCGGACCCGGCCTTCCTGCGGATGGACCCAGTGCCCGACTTCGTGATAGTGACGGCGGCCAGGAAGTTACACTCTACCTCCCCGTCCTCCACCGTGCCGCCTGATAAAGAAAGCCGATGGATAGATTCGGCGGGAAGGAAGGCTTGTGGAACGTCTTCCACGACTATGAAGGCCTCCAGCGATTCAGCATTGCTGGGGAGGTACGGCCATGCCCTGTGGGACTCCCTAGAACAGTTCACGGACCTTCTGCCGCGAGACAAGAGGGAGAACTTCCTGGAAATACTTAAGGAAGGGATGCTGGTATCAAACCAGGTCATCGGCGCCGCGGCGGATATCTCGCTGTTGGCGGCCCATGGTTATTGTCACGGAATCAACCAGCGCCGCCATACTTGGCTCAGGCTTGCGTCACTCAAGCCGGAGGCACAGCAGCGGGTGGCCAATCTGCCCTTTTCCGGAGAGACACTGTTCGGAAAACATGCCGATGATGAGATGGCCCGCATGAAGGCGGAGACCCTGGCGGCTGTGGGCTTGGAGAAGCCCAAAGACAAGAAGTCCTGCCGCCCGTTCCAGAGACGGTACAGTGCGCAGGGAAAAGGGCGAGGGCAGTGTTCGGGACAACAGCAGCAGTTCCGGAGACCCTTCCAGAAGCGCCAAAGGGGTAGAGGTGGTCAGCAGTCCTCTACTGTGAACAAAGGCCCGGCCGGGTCTCGACCCTGAGCGGCTACTTCCCCTTCGTCCGTTACCCGCTCCGGTGGGGGGAAGCGTTCAATTTTTTCTGGCAGAGTGGAGAAAAATTACTCAGGACAAGTGGGTGCTGAATATTGTTTGCAATGGATACAGTCTTCGGTTCACCAGCCCTCCTCCATCGATTCCTCCGGTCAGCTCGCTGTATCAGCTGCGCGAGCTCCAGGCGGAGGCCGATATCCTGTTAAGGAAAAGGGCGATAGAAGACGTACCTCTGTCTCAAATAGGAAGAGGTCTGTACTCCCGGTTCTTAATGGTCCGCAAGAAGGACAAAAACGAGTTCAGGACGATTCTGGACTTGCGACAGGCAAACCAGTGGATTCGCAGAGAAAAGTTTTGCATGCTGTCGTTGCATCAGATTTATCCTCAGTTGCAACAGGGAGACTGGCTATGTGCAATAGACCTACAGGATGCTTACTTCCATGTGCCCATTGCACGCAAACACAGGAAGTTCCTGCAATTTCAAGTCGGCACCAATCACTATCAATACACAGTACTGCCATTCGGGCTGAAGTCTGCGCCCAGAACTTTCTCGAAGTGCATGGCAGTGGTAGCGGCTCACCTGAGGAAGAACAAGGTGTTTGTCTACCCGTACCTGGACAATTGGTTGATCAAGGCCTCCTCCTTCTCGGAAGCTCAAGCGCACTTCCAGAAGACGTGCGTTCTATTGAACAAGCTGGGGTTGCACATCAACATGTCCAAGTTGGTCCCGACTCCGGTTCAGTGCATTCAGTACTTGGGAGCCACCATCAATACGCTGTCAGCAAGCGTGTCTCCTTCGGAGGAGCGACGATTATCACTCCTTCGGAAGGCTCAAGCTCTTTTGACCACTCCATCTACAACAGTGAGGACGGTGTCTTCTCTACTGGGATCGATGGCCTCTTGTATCTTCCTGACGCCACACGCGCGGCTGCACATGAGACTGCTGCAGGAGTGCTTGGAGGATCAGTGGGACCAGAGGAGAGGATCTTGGGACGACAAGATACGACTGTCTCTACATGCTCTTCAGTCGCTGAAGTGGTGGTGTTCAGCGGAGAATCTCCTCAGAGGGGTTCCCTTCCACAAGGACATTCCCACTCAGACTATCGTGACGGATGCTTCTCTCCAGGGCTGGGGAGCGCACTCCGGAGACCTACAGGTTCAAGGGACGTGGTCCCCGACGGAGTCCACGTACCACATCAATTTCCTGGAACTCAGAGCTGTTCACTTGGCATTGAAGGCCTTTCATCCGTCCTTCCAGACCAACTCTCTGCTTGTACAGACGGACAATACAGCCACGATGTATTACCTCAACAAGCAGGGGGGCTCGAGATCTCGCATCCTGTCGCAGGAAGCGCAGGCGATCTGGCACTGGCTTCTGGCTCGAGGACTGACTATAACGGCCACCCATCTGCCAGGTGTGCAGAATGTTCAGGCAGACGCGCTGAGCAGACTGATTCAGGAAAACCACGAATAGGTCACAAATGACGACGTACTAGGAGAAGTCTTCGCAAGATGGGGAACTCCAGACATAGATCTGTTTGCCACCGCCGAAAACAGCAAATGCCGAGACTTCGCCTCCAGGTACTACCAGCCGGGGACGCTGGGGAATGCGTTATGGATCAACTGGTCGAACAGCTTTCTTTACCCTTTTCCACCCATTCCCCTGATTCCGACGGTTCTCATCAAGCTGTCCCAGTCCAGGGCGCGGATGATACTGATTGCCCCGGAATGGCCCAGACAGTGGTGGTTCACGGACCTGCTTCACCGGTCTCTCCTTCCTCACATGAAGCTGCCGTGCAGGCCGGACCTTCTCACGAAGTTCGGGGGGCAGATGTGGCACCCCAACCTCTCGTCTTTGAGTTTGGCGGCATGGCTCCTGAGATGGTGCAATATGGCCATCTGAATCTCCCAGAAGATTGCATGGACATACTGAAGGAGGCTAAGCGACCTTCCACTAGGACTTCTTATGCTTACAAGTGGAAGAGGTTTTGCATCTGGTGCAAGTCCAAGAACTATGATCCTACGCCGTGCAAGGAAGATGTCATCCTTCCATACCTTTTACATCTGGCGCAGTCTGGCCTTAATGTTCAATCCATTAAGGTCCATCTGGCTGCTTTGACTGCCTGCAGGAAATGCCCTTCACAGACTTCCTTCTTTCAGATTCCTGTGATCAAAGATTTTTTGGAAGGCTTGAAGAAAGTGTTCCCTCCTGTCAGGCTTCCTTCCCCTTCATGGGAATTGAATGTGGTGCTGTCCAGACTGATGAAGGAGCCTTTTGAACCTATTCATAAGGCTTCGTTGCAGCACCTGTCCTGGAAGGCGGAGTTCCTCGTGGCCATTACATCGGCCCGCAGGGTGAGTGAAATTCAGGCGTTGTGTTGCCAAGAACCTTATACTGTATTTCATGCTGCTAAGGTTGTTATGCGTACTCACCCTAAATTTCTTCCCAAGGTTATTTCTGATTTCCATGTCAACCAGACTACAACTTTGCCTACGTTTTTTCAGAATCCTTCATCTCCAGCGGAAAGGTCTTTACATTCCCTGGATGTTAGGAGGGTGTTGAAATTTTATCTGGATAAAACCAAAGGTATTCGTAGGTCAGACCAATTGTTTATCAATTATGGATCAGTCAGGACGGGTCTTGCGACCTCTAAGCAGTCCATCTCTAGGTGGATTGTGTCCTGCATACAGTTGTGTTACCAAAAAGCTAATAAGACCTTAGGGGGTAAACCTAAGGCTCATTCCACCAGGGGCAAAGCGGCCATGACCGCTTTGCTTCGTAATGTTCCCATTGCAGAAATCTGCAAGGCGGCCACTTGGAAGTCGGTCCATACTTTTGCTAAGCATTACTGCCTGGACACTGATGCCAGGGCAGATGCTCAGGTTGGGCAGGCTTCGCTGCGAAATCTATTCGCACAGTAGTGGTGTTATTTCTCTTTTCTCCACCGCCGTTTTGGTGTGGGGATGGGCTTGCCATTCTATTCACTAGATTATGAGTATACACAGAGATCCCCTACTACAGAAGGAGTAGTTTATGTCCTGTAACTCCAGTTATGTAGTGGGGTATCTCTGTTATAGTCATAAGCGCCCGCCTCCCCGGTGGAGAGAGATATTCATGTACGGAATGCTACAGGTCTGGCGTGTTACGCCTTCAAAAAGAACTGAAACTAAATGGGACCTGCAGTGCATTCTGGGATACTGTGAAGTTCTGGAAGGTTCTCTTAAAGGCACGGTATCCTATTCTGAGCCACATAGTGGCAGTCTATGGGGCTTGTCTGTCCAGGTCCTCCTCTCTATCATTCCAGAGGGTTTTTGCTGCTGAAGCAACGGAAATCTGTACAGGCTTTGCTGTTTTGTGGATTTTTTGGTGGAATTTCTAGTCGAAGTACTGGACAGTGTAGCCTGTTTTATAGGCTGCATTATCTGTCTTTAATTCTCTCTTAAGTGTCTGTGCAGGTCTGCATTTTTCGACACTTTAAGAGATTATTTTTGATTGCTCCGGGGTCCACGCACATGGGTCGGACTATTCACTAGATTATGACTATAACAGAGATACCCCTACTACAGAACTGGAGTTACAGGACAGAAACTACTCCTTTCTGTCCTGTAACTCAGTTCTGTAGTAGGGGTATCTCTGTTAGTCATAGGCGCCCGCCCTCCTCCCTGGTAGAGAGATATAATTCATGTAAGGAATGCTACAGGTCTGCTGTGATGCACCTACAAAAAGAACTGAAACTAAAAGGGACCTGCAGTGCATTCTGGGATACTGTGAAGTTCTGGAAAGTTCTCTTAAAGGCACATTATCCTGTTCTGAGCCACATAATGGCAGTCTATGGGGATTGTCAAAATCAAGCAGGACTAGCACGTTTTTTTATATATAAGGAAGACTCAATGGAGTACGTATGTCAGGAAAAAACCGGTGGTTTTTTTTGAAAGCCCTCACCCACCAACCTAGTTGGTGGCATGCTTCATCATCGGGCCCACCACAGTGGCACCTAACGTGCCCCGGGTGTGCTTCGACGCCAGATTACTGCGGAGCTGGTATAATTGCTGAGTGTGCAGTGTGGTGAGTGTGAAGGTGAAGATTAAAAAGCCATACAAAAATCCCAGCACCCGAGGGTAAAAATATTTTAATAAACTGGGTCTCAGTTGGCAAATTAAAAGGCAGACGGACACGGTGGAGTATGGATTATGACCTCCAGTGTCCAGTGGTCTACATGTTTCAGCCTGGCCTTTCTTAATTTAAAACAGGCTTTCCTCAGGACCAAGTGAGTATGTGTGGGTTTTTAAATAGGTAATTTACAGTGAGTGTTTTTTTGTTTTTATGTGTAGCACTCCCTACGGTGCTATATGGGTGAGAAGGGGGTTCCCTCTCGCTTTGCTACATATAACATGAAAGGGAGACAGACAGACGTACAAGGTAGAGTCATATTAGCATCTTATTGCAGAAACAGTCGTCATTCCACCGTCTTATAAGGTGAGTGAACGAACTATGCATGGCTAAGGTGTGGCCTTGTCAGTGGCAAGACTCAAGTGAAAGTTATCTAGAAGCCGGTTGTTGTGGTGAGCTAAAATACGGAAAATACCAAAGTGAGGATCAGGTAAGTGAATGAAAGTTTTCCTCACACAGTATTTTTCTGTTCAAAGCCTTCTTGGGTCGCCTGGCAGAGAAAAAGACCCTGGAAGAAGGTAGTATTGGTTTTTAAAAAATTATCCAACCTGCAAGGGAAAACCTCAACACCTTACCCCAACAGTAGCTGTAGAGCGCAGCCTCATTACTCACGAAGATGTCGATCTGGTTCCTCCTTGGACCTGTCGTCCTTCTGCGGCGCCCGGTTGTGAAAAGAGGGCTTGGCCGGGCTTGTTTATGAAGCCTTCGTGATTGCCTGCACCTGGGTAAGGGTAGAAATAGAGGGAGGGGTGCCCTTGCGCGAAAGCGCCATGTCACTCGTGTACAGCGCGTGCGCGGAGGGTAGTGGTGTCTGCTCAGAGCGCGAGCCTTGGATTAGTGTTCTCCGCGCATGCGCGGATGAGCCAAGGCTGTGTGCAGTCACCGCGCATGCGCGGTAGAATATGTGGGTGCTCGCTGTCAACAAGGAAACGCTTAGGGGCATACAGGGCGCATTATAGCTCCAAGAAACAGCGGGGCACGCAAATTAATCCACATGCTTATGTGGAATGGAAAAATAGACCATTAGGAGAATTAAATCGTAGGTAGTACAAAGAGGGAATGCACAGTATTGTAGGGAGAAGAAAAGGTAACAGTATATCAAGTATTGAGGGAATTCCACGGTATGGAGTCATTCAGCCCCCTGGTATGGGTGGACAAACGATAAATCCAACGTTGTTCTTTCTGGAGGAGATATCTTTCATTATTCTCAGTTAAGGCAAATTGTTCAATCACAGTCCAGGTGAAATCATTGGGGGTGTGATTGTGGGACAGAAAGTGATCTGTGAGTTTACTAATATTCTTGCCACATCGGATGGTGCTACGGTGTTCAGTCATTCTTGTCCGTACTTTCCGTGTGGTCATACCTACATAACGCAGGCCACATCTGCATGTCATCAGGTAAACAAAGTTTGAAGAATTACAATTAGTGAACTGGCGTTGTGTCCATACTTTTCCTGGTTCCAAATCCAAGGTTTTTGATGGGGATGTGAGGTGGCACACACTGCAATTATTGCATGGCTGGTGTCCTGTAAGTGGTGGTAAACCCCACGCATTGAGGACAGTGTTGTCTTTAGTGGCTTGGTTGGGCCTAGGTCTGGTGTGTACCAGGGAATCTTTCAGATTCTTAGCTCTCTTATATGCGAATCTGGGTTTTTCCCAATTTCGATTGCCTGAATTTATGATTTTCCAGTTTCTGTTGATAATGCCGGAGACCTGGTTTGAGACGGTGTTGAATGTGGTGACGCATGTCAGAGTAGGTTCCTCAGTATGCCTAGTTGTGACTTCAAGTAGCGCCTCCCTATTCTGGTTCCGTGCCCTCTTGCAGGTGGTGTTTAGGATCCTTGTGGGGTATCCCCTATCTTCCAGTTTACGGACTAGGTTGGCTGACTGTTGTTTGAAGTCCTGGATCCGGCTGCAATTGCGTCTGAGGCGCAAAAACTGACCATACGGGAGGTTCTCCCGTAGAGGTCTGGGGTGGAAGCTATCAAACCTCAGAAGGGAGTTCCTTGATGTAGGTTTGTAGTAGGTCGTAGTTGTCAGACCATTCATGTCGGCTTTGATGTTAAGGTCCAGAAAGGCCAATTCAGAGGCACTGCTAGTGCAGGTAAATCTTAGGTAGTTATCGCGGGTATTGATCCACACGAGGAATTCATCCAGGGATTCCTGGTTACCTTCCCAGATAACCAAGATATCGTCAATATAGCGGCGCCATATGCTGATGTTAGCTATATAGGGATTGTTCACAGATTGTATGTGTGTTTTTTCAAAGTGGGCTACATAAAGACCAGCTATGCTGGGAGCGAAAACGCTCCCCATACTCGTCCCATTGGTCTGCAGGTACAGCTTGCCCTCGTACTCGAAGTAGTTATCCTTCAAAGCGAGGGTAGCACATTCCATTATAAAGCTACGTGGAGTGTGATGGTTCCAGGTAGTCCCCATTAGCACTTCCTCCAGTACTTCCAGTGTAGCGTCCTGGGGTAGGCTAGTATACAGGCTCTCAATGTCCAGTCCAACAAGAAGTTGGGTTTCAGGGTTAAAGTTGATTTCTTTAATCACATTGAGGAGATGTTTCGTGTCTTTAATGTATGATGGCGTAAGTTGGACCAGAGGGTTTAGGAAGAAATCGCAGAAGCGTGACAGGGGCTCTAGAAGTGATTGATTTCCAGACACAATTGGTCTTCCCGGTGGTGGTGTTACCCCTTTGTGTACTTTTGGTAGTAT
The DNA here is from genome assembly GCF_964261635.1 of Lissotriton helveticus. NCBI lineage: Eukaryota > Metazoa > Chordata > Amphibia > Caudata > Salamandridae > Lissotriton > Lissotriton helveticus. Next base: position 1,922,479,805 of record NC_136065.1, read on the forward strand.
GTAGAAGTATGGGGTTTTGGCATTTTTGTTGCACAAATAGTCCGCCTCCTGTTTGGAGATATGTTCAGCATCTCGGGCATTTTTTACCACGGTCTGTATCCTTTGACCTAACTCTTCGGTAGGGTCCCTCTTGAGTGGTCTGTAGTTCCTGGTGTCGCTCAGGAGTCTGCGGCATTCAGTGTCATAGTCCGTTTTGTCCATGAGCACGATGCCTCCGCCCTTGTCGGCGGGTTTTATGATAAGAGCTGGGTTGGCCTGCAGGTGTCTGATTGTTTCGCGCTCTCGATGGGACAGGTTGTTGAAGGTGCTTTTCTCCTGTATATTCTCCACCTCAGTGTAGACCGCCTGCTCAAAGGCCGCAATCTCGACTGGTATACTGGCGGGTGGTGGGACGAAGGTAGACTTCAGTCTGAGGCCTGTCTCATTGGGGATCTCCTCTTGAGGGTCGTTGGACTCAGTTTTCTTTTCAAAGAAGGCCTTCAATTTTAATTTTCTAAAGAACTTGCTTACCTAGTCCTCTCTCTCTCCTATGATTCTGTGAGTCTATGGGGATTGTCTGTCCATTTCTTCCTCTCTTTCATTCCAGAGGGTTTTGCTGTTAAGCAAGGTTTTTCTCTGTGGAGAAATCTGGACAGGCTGTGCTGTTTGTGGATTTTTGGTAGAATTTCTAGTTGAAGTACTGGACAGTGTAGCCTGTGGATATAGGCTGCATAATCTGTCTTTAAATTCTCTCTTAAGTGTCGATGCAGTTCTGCATGTCTTGACACCTTAACCTCTTCCATGCTCATGACAAGGTCAGCTCGTCATGCAGTACACTGGAACTGTGCTTATGACGAGCTGACCTTGTCATGAACAATGGGACTTCAAAATGTTCAACACTCAGCGGGAATTGCCTTAGCATTGAAGGTGTTAAGAGATTATTTTTGATTGCTCCAGGGTCCACGCACATGGACGGGACTATTCACTAGATTATGACTATAACAGAGATACACCTACTACAGAACTGGAGTTACAGGACAAACTACTCCTTCACTGCTACTGCAAGACGATGATGATAATATGGTAGCAAGGGACAGAGATTCCTAATTCGCCCACTATTGTTGATGATTGGGATGAATATCTGATCCCAGATCCAGCTTCACAGATTCCTCCGGCTGCAGACTCTCCTCCGGAGGACATAGGAGGGCTTCATGCCATTATGGAGAGAGCAGCTACAAGATTTCATCTAACTATGCCAGTGCAAAAGACTGAGGGGCATATTATCAAGCCTGTGCGATAAAATTATCGCCGCTTTATCGGCCGAAAACGGCCGATAAAGCGGCGATAATGGGCTTGATAATATGCTCTATGAATTTCAATTGAAGCCCATGTTAGATGTCTTCACATCTAATATGGGCTTCGATTGGAATTCCATAGAGCGTATTATCAAGCCCATTATCGCCGCTTTATCGGCCGTTTTCGGCCGATAAAGCGGCGATAATTTTATCGCACAGGCTTGATAATATGCCCCTGAGTTTTTTATATGATTTTAAAGACCTAAACAGAAAGACCACATGTTCTATTCCCATAATTGATCACCCATAATTGATCACATATGGGAAGAGGGAGTAAAGATCATTAACTCCATTTTCTATTCCTGCAATTTTGCCACGGATTGACAAAAAGTACAAGGCGCTGCATGATGCTCCTGCCTGCCTTACAGGTCACCCTAAAGCAGACTGTGATTTCTCAAGCAGCGCAAAGAAAATCTCGGAATCCTTCCATTCCTATAACCGCTCCCCCTGACAAAGATGGAAGACGCCTGTATAACAGGGAAGCGTTTTACAACCATGGCAGGTGCTACGGTCTGAGCTACAAACTGTTTGGCCATTTTGAGCAGGTATGACCGTCAATTGTGGTCAGATATATCGGCATATATGGAATATTTGCCTGAAGACAAAAAGAGAGAGAGCGAAAAAGATCCTTATGGAAGGAGAAAGATCGGCTTCTGAAATCATAGATATTTCTATGGATATAGCGTCTCTTGGCTTTCACCAACTCGCAGGAGCTGCTACGTTAAGACGTCAGGGCTGGCTTAAATCCACTAATTTTCACCCAGAAATCCAAACTAAGATCCTTGATATGCCTTTTGGTGGCGACCTCCTGTTTGGAAAGCACATAGATAATGCTTTACAAGATATAAAGGACACGGATACTGCAAGATCGTTGGGTTCTTTATTGTATCGTAAAACGCCCTTTCGTGGAGCAAGGGGCAGAGGATCCTACTCCTTTCGTGGGGGTTACCAGAAGTATCAGCAGCAAGGTAACCAGGGTCGTTATGGATACAATTATCAACAGCAACAACAAAATTATAGAAATCCTCCAGCAGCTGCCTATAGACAGCAAGGAAAGAGACGTCAACCTCAGGGCAGAGATTCTGCCAGAAGGCAGTGACATTCTTGTTGCGCCTGCGCCAGATTCGCCACTACAGTTCAAAATTCCCAAAATCTCACAGTATTTCAACAATTGGAAGAAAATAACCAAGGACAAATGGGTATAAGATATAAAATTTTGTCACACCCTGGAGTTGACCAAATTTCCCCCTCCTCATCCACCTCTAAAGAAAAATTCACCACAGCTTGCTCTTCGCAGGAAGGAAGTGAGAGCTATGCTTTCAAAAGGGGCAATAGAGAGAGTTCCTCATTCTCAAATAGGGAAAGGCTTCTATTCTCGTTTTTTCCTGATAAAGAAAATCTTAGGAGATTGGAGGCCAATCTTGGACTTGCGGATGCTGGAGAAGTACCTTCAGAAGAAATCATTTCGCATGGTAACACTCCAGGAGATTCTTCAGCTTCTAGATCATGCGGATTTCATGACAACCCTGAACCTCCAGGATGCGTACTTTCATATCCCAATTCATTTTTTTTTTGTAAATATATTTTTATTGCAGAATTAAGAACAAGACCACATCTTAAGCCAATCAGTACACTTGCAGCATCACAATCTTAAAAGTTACAGATATATCGTACACAGCCATTTGGCCCACATCCCAGAGGCTGGGCGGCGCTGCAGGATTACCCTTCTCAGTAGAATGCTTCCGTGTCCTCCTTTCCCAGGTATTCGACCAGCATCACTTTTTAGTATCTGCTTTTACCCCCCCTAAAAGTCCCCCCCCCCCCATGCATCAACAAACGAACTCAGAATTTTCAGGGAGAAACCGTCAACAGCTCATACCTCGCCCAATCCAGTGCCGATCAAGTCGCTCCAGAGTCCCCCTCCCGGGCCTCCCCCGTATCACTGTCAGAATACCTGCCTGCTATCCCGGGAGCCCCGGTTCCCTGGGTCCAACCTACGTGCTATCCTCCTATTCTATTCCGGGCCGCTAAGTCGAGCTACCCTCCTCAAAACGCCCCCCCTCCCCCCCCCAACTACTGCTGCTGCTGCTAATGCGGGCTGTCCAAATCCGTGCTATCTCAGAGGCTCGCCATCTACCAGGAGTCGTTCGCAATCGCCAAAAGTGCATGGAAGCCGCATGGATCATCACTCCTCCTCGTCATCCCCCACCATGTAATCACGCAACGCTTGCACCACCATCTCCCAAGCTCTTGCCAAGTCCAGACAGCTCTCCTTGCCAAGTCTAGTAGCCTGCCGCATTCTAATGATGCTTTCACAGCCCGCCCACTTCAACAGCTCATTCATCCACCTCCTCACTGAAGGGCCTTCACTAGACTTCCAGTGCCAGGTTATCTCTCTTTATGCCAATATAAGTCCCAAATCAATAAATTTACTGGCGATTCTCGTCTTTTTTGTATGCGGGAACCAGAGCAGGAGACATGCCGCCATATCAAAGTCCACCTCCCTATCCGTTACTGCATTCAAGAGCACCCCCACCTCCGGCCAGTACGTCCCCAGTGTCGGACACCCCCACAACATGTGATCCAAGTCAACCTCGGGCGCCAAGCATCGTGGGCACGCGGCGTCATGCACCTGGAAGTACCGTTTTATCCTCTCCGGAGTCAAGTACGCCCTATGTATTATAAAGAAATGCACCTGCTGAAACCGTGTGTTCCTCGTGCCCTTCCACGTCCGCCGCAGGACCTGACTCCAGACCGTGTCCGGAATGGGCTTGCCTATGCTATCCTCCCATCGCGACTTCAAGGCCAGCAGTGGAGCCAGCCCCTCGTTCAACATTCTCATGTGGAGACACGTCACCGCTTTAACAGTGCCCGCTGCCATCACCACATATTGGCATGCCATGGTCACTTCCGGCTCGGCAAGCCCTACTCCCCAATGTTTTTGCAGCGCCGCCACCACTGCCGCGTGCAATAGAAAGGTACCGTCCGGCAAGCCAAACCGCTCCTGAAGCACTTGATAGGGAACCAATGCTCCATCAATGTACAGGTCCCCCACCATCTGTAGACCCAATTCCTCCCATTCCAGAAGCCTGGACCAGTCACCCCCATGTGGCAGCGCGGTCAACATCCCCAGCGGTATCTCCGGTGCATACGGCCGGACCTTCCTCGCTCTCTTCAGACTCCGCTGCCAGCACATTCTAAGCGTCCTTTCCTCCACCGTTAGCTCCCTCGAATCCAGTTTCTGTTGCATAACTATATAAGAAAGGATGTACTTTGGAATACCAGCACCACGGTCACACTCAGGACCCCTGAATTTTCTAGCCACATTCTGCGTTAGGGTCTGCAGTTGCGCCGCTAGGTAATATAGCTCAAAATCGGGGACCGCCATTCCCCCCTCAATCTTAGGCCTGACCAGAGTTTCCAACGCCACCCTCCGCCAACCTTGGCCCCAAAAGAAGCCAGTCACCAACATCTTCAGTTCCTTAAAGACCCGCTGCGGAATCCATACCGGCAGCGTTCGAAAGTAATAAAGCAGCCGGGGAAGCGCCACCATCTTCAACAGTGCTACTCGGCCCAGTACCGACAGAGGGAGAGAGGCCCAGAATGCCATGCAGCCCTTCAGCGCACGTATGCATCGCCCTACGTTCCCCTCCAGGAGATCAGCTGCCTCGTGATAAATTCGCACCCCGAGGTAGGTGAAGCCAGAAGGCTCCCATACTACCTCCCTTGCTAATGGGGGACAGGGCGTACCTGCCCGCAATGGGAATATACAGGTCTTAGTCCAATTCACCTTGAGGCCCGACAGCCGACCGAATCCAACCAGCATATCTACCGCTCCCTCCAGTGACCGTTCAGCGTCCGCTAAGTACAGCAGCAAGTCATCAGCGTATAACGAGATATAATGCGACTCCGGCCCTTGCGTGATCCCTCCATACACTGTACCCATCCTCGCCTGCGCTGCCAGCGGTTCCATCGCCAATGCGAACAGCAGGGGGGACAATGAGCAGCCCTGTCTCGTCCCCCTACAAACAGGGTAGGCCGAAGATATCAACGGGCCCAGGCGCACCCTTGCCCTAGCCGACGTGTAAAGGACCCTCGTCCAGCTCCGGAATCCCTCCCCAACTCCGAACTTCAGCAGCACCTCATCTAAATACAGCCATTCAAGGCTATCAAAAGCCTTTTCGACATCAACCGCTAGCACCACGGAGTCAAGAGCCGAAGACCCGGCACTATCCAAAATTCGGACCAGCCGTCGTATATTCATGGAGGTATTCCTAGTCGGGATAAACCCCGCTTGGTCCCTGTGCACTAGCTTCGTCATGTGCGGCAGTAACCTGGTGGCCAGGATTCGACTCAAGATCTTGTAGTCCACTGTCAGCATCGATAAGGGCCTGTAAGATGTCACACTCAACGCATCTTTGCCTGGCTTCAACAGTGGCACCACCAGTGCCTCCCTCATTGACGCAGGCAGGCAACCCCGTTGCCTGGCCTCCGAGTACACCACCAATAGTTTTGGCGCTAGGATGTCAACAAATTTGGCATAGAACTCTATTGGCAAACCGTCCACTCCTGGGGTTTTATTCCGAGCCATCTGTTTAATAGCTACTCTCACCTCTGCTAGCGTTATAGGACCTCCCAGTTCCTTAGCATCCTCACTATCCAGCACTGGCAGCGGGAGCAAGGCCAAGTGTTCGCCTATCTCGTCCCTCCCCGCCTCCAGGTGGCATTCATACAGTCCCGTGTAATAGGACTGAAAGCACGCCAACACAGCTGACTGCGAGTAGACTACCTCCCCCCCTTCTGCTCTTATACTCATGATCGGGCACCCCCTAGGCTCAGGATCCGCAAGTTTGGCAAGGAGCGCGCCCACTTTATCACGTTCCTCATGTACCCTGACGTTATACAACTTATAGTCATAACACCGCAGCCGTTCAGTTTCAGTTGCCACCACTTCCTTAGCCTCCACCAATCTCTCCTGCAGATCCGGTCGTTCAGGCCTCCGACGTTCCAGGTCTCGCAACGCCACTTCTGCTTTCGCTAAATCATTCAGGACAGTCGCCCGCGCATTCGAGAACCCACCCATGCACACGCCCCTCACCTCCACTTTCATCGCATCCCATTCTATTGATCGCGACGTCGCGGAGCCCTCATTCTCCGCAAAGTAGCGGTCAATGCCCTGTTGAACCATGTCACTGAACACCAGATCTTCCAGCGCCTCCGGCCGAAGCCGCCACGATGGGACCGCCGACCTAGCCCACTGCCACTGCACTGACACCAATAAGGGGTTATAATCCGATATGGTCCTAGCCAGGTACTCAGTATGCGTCACCGCCGTTGCCAAAGTGCCACTACACAACACTGCGTCTAATCTAACATGTAGGTCGTGCATTGCAGAAAAGTAGGAGTAATCCCTCATCCCAGGATGCTGTGCCCTCCACACATCAAGCAGTCCCCACTTCTCCTGCCAATCCTTCCTATGAGCCGCCAGCCTGCGCACTGGGGAGTCGACCAACGGCGGGTGCGACCTATCCAGTACTACATCAGTGATCGAGTTAAAGTCACCCCCTAATAAGACCGGGCCAGCCAAAAAGTGAGCCAGCGAACTTGTTAAGCCGTCAAAAAAGCGGGCCTGATCAGAATTGGGGGCATACACACTACACAGGACCACCTCCCTCCCGTAAAGTCGCCCCTCCACCGCCACATATCTACCCTCGGGATCAACCCGCTGTGACGTGACGTCGAACGGAGTCCCTGCTCTCACCTAGATTAGGGTCCCTCTGGCAAATGCTGAATAGGTTGTGCCAAACACCTGACCCCGCCACCTCCTCTGTAAAGCTCCGCATTCTTTCTTAGTTAAATGAGTCTCTTGAAGCATTGCTATCTGCACTCCCCGCCTCACCAGGTATGCATGCACCTTGTGGCGTTTCACCATCGTCTGAATTCCGCGGACATTCCACGTAATACATTTCACATTAGGTAACGACCCCATAGTAGACAGTTCTGAGCAGTTCCACCATCAAACAGTTGTACCCCGCACTGCAGCAGTTGCATCCCCCTTCCCAATCTCCCCCCAAAACACCCCAAACCCCACTCCCCAGGACAGGACCTAATAACCCAGCTTCAGCCCCGTTCCAAACCATCAAAACCACACACTCACACTAATCTGCGGTCGCCACCACAGAAGGCCTTAGGGGCCACAAGAGGGTGATAGGGCACCGAACCAGGGCCAGCAGAGCTCCCCCCCGCGCCCTCAGTCCCACCCTGCTTTCTCCGCCCCATACCTGACAGCCAACCAAAAGACCGGAGAGTCAGTCCCAACAGGTACCCCGGGGTAACTGGATACTTCGGAACGTCACTCATTAAACACTCCATCCGAAGTCTGTGGGGTAACCACCGGTCCCCCGGCACTCCCCGTTTCCGATTCATCGCCTCCAGATTTCCCTCCCTCCTCCTCCGAGGCCGACCCCTCCGACGTTCTCTCCTGCTGTGAACCTGTAATGTTTGCCGTTGCAGCCACAGCCCCTCTCCTGTCATCCGCCATCTGGGCCTCCTGCAAGGCCCTCTGGAGTTTGTTCCGTGAGCGAATGCGCTGCGATTTCCTGATCCGGATCAGTTTCGGTCTGTCCCTTCCGCTTTTATTCGTGCGGTCTGTTCCAGCACGGTATAACTCCAGCCACGACCAAGCCTCGTCCGGAGTTTGGAAGAAGTGTGTCCTGTCATCGAGGATAACCCTCAGTTTGGCAGGGAAGAGTAAGGAGTACTGAATCCCCTCTTCCCTCAGTTCTTTTTTAACTGACAGAAAGGATGCCCTGTTTCTCTGCACTTCTTGTGTGTAATCCGGAAAGATCGTGACCTTGCTATTGTCCACCTGAAAGGGGCCCTGAGTCCGTGCCCTCTGTAGCAAAAGATCGCGGTCCTTGTAATGCAGCAGTTTCACTACCATCGGTCGGGGAGGCCGGCCCTCCAGGGGCGGCTTGGCCGGGACCCTGTGTGCTCTTTCCAGGGAGAAGAAAGGAGAAAGCCCCTCCGGCGCCACGACCGTTTTGAACCAGTCCTCCATATACGCCACAGCGTCGTCTTTCTCGATCCTTTCCGGAAGGCCCACCACCCGCACGTTGCTCCTCCTGTTACGACTTTCCGCGTCCTCCGCCCGTCGTTCCAGAATCGCCAAACGGCCCATAATGTCTGTCAGCTTGTGTTCCGCCGTCACCACAGCAGGTTTCAGGTCTAGGAGTAACTGTTCATGTTCCTTCACCCTATCCGAGAGCTTAGCGTGGTCAGCTCTCAGTAGGCCCAGCCCCGTGGCAACCTGCGCTATATCATGGTGCAGCGTCTCCTTTGTCGTGGTAATCGCATCCAGGATAGCATCAAGACGCAGGTTCAGCCGCTGTTCCGGCGTAGTGTCTTCCTGTGGGGCCCGGTTACCGCCATTTTGAGTTAAGGTGGATGCATCGCCTTGCCCAGGCGGTGTGTTGAGAACCCCGCCCGTAGCAGCCATCTTGAGCTCAATTGATGCTCCTCTTGGACCACTGCCTATGGCCACGCTGTCCACAGCTCTCCCGACAGTCACACCGCCTGTTGCCCCTTTCCAGGGAAGGTAGCGGCCAAGTGTACCAGGGCTCCCCACACCTCGGCAAAGTTAGTTCCTGCTCCTTCCCTGTGTCGTCTGCGTCACCAGAACACACCTTCAGGCTCCGACCGTCACCAGCAGTACACAGTCTTAAGCCACCATCAGGGCTCCGAGCCACCTCTCAAATCCAGCCGCCCAGGCCAGCAGCGTCCCCCCAGGCAAGGAGGCAGGCACCCCCAGGGGCCGATCGTGTCGGGTGTCCGGCCCAGGGCACCGCAGCACAGCAGGCCAGCAGTACGGCCGCAGTCCTCGCTCCACGTGTGCCCCACCTCCGCAACTCCGCAGTCACAGTAGTTCTGGAGGGCGGTCCCCGCTAAAACAGCAAGCCCCTGCTGTCCCGACCTGAGTGCAGGGCGCCCCCCGTTGCCAGGAGCTCACTGTCGGTGCCTCGCCTCCCGAAGGTCAGGGTCCCCCGCTGTGCGTGCCCCGGCCCCTCTGCCTCTGCGGCTCCAGAATCCGCCGCTCGCTGCAACAGCTGTTTCTTAGGCGGCCGAGTCCGCTCGCTTGTGTGGCCCCCCCCGGGGCGTCCCAGTCCAGCACTCTGATTGCGCGCCCGCTGCCCGCTGCAGGCGCCGCAGTCCCAGGTCCACCCGTCCCGTACCAGCCTCCAGGACGGGGAGCGGGAGGGGGAGGGGGGGGGGCGTGAGGGGGCCGCACTCACCGCGATCCGGGGGATGGCGTCTTCAGCCCCCCACTCAGCACCGAACGTGCCCTCAGGGAGTCCGCCGCACCCCTCGCTCCACTCGGCAGCCACCAGGATATCAGCTGCCAGCGCCCTCCGTCTCCGATGCGCTCCGGAGCCTCACGCCGCCATCTTGCCTTTGTCCACGGCCGGGCACCTCCGTGTTCGGATCTCGGTCTCCGCTCGTCCTCCGAGGCCCCGTCAGCAACCAGACTCTCTGCACCGATTTAAATTCACCTCAGATGGTGAATTTGTGCCTCCAGGGGTTCCGCAGGCGGCAATACCAGGATATATTACGGGACTTGGCGCGGAGCTACACGCTCAGATGGCCATCCCGGTCGGCGCCAAACCACGCCCCCTCATATCCCAATTCATCCCAAGTTTCGAAGATTTCTGAGATTCATGGTGGCAGGTGCACACTTCCAATTCAGAGTACTTCCCTTTGGCCTACGTTTGGCTCCAAGAGTCTTTACTAAATTCTTAGCTCCTGTAGCAGCGCATCTCAGGCTGCAAGGTGTTCAGCTATTCCCATACCTGGACGACTGGCTAATAAAGGCTCCATCCTTTCACAAGGCTTCTCTTGCAACAACATGCCTGCAAGTGTTTCACTCACTGGGTCTATCACTAAATGCTCAAAAGTCAAGCCTTTTTGCATCTCAGGTAGTGCAATTTCTGGGAGCAAAATTGGACACTCTTCAAGACCAGGCATTCTTGTCCGCAGACAGGATATCTCGCCTTCTATCTCTGGCATCAGAACTTCTAAAAAGAAAGTCTGCTTCAGTGAGAATGATCAAATCTTTTCTGGGGATTTTATCATCCGCAATCCTGCTAGTGCCTCAAGCGAGGTTAAAAATTAGGCCACTTCAGGAGGAGCTGTACAGCCAGTGGATCCAAATCTCGGGTTCGTTCAACGACCTAGTGCAAGTGACTCCAGTTATGAAAGAAATGCTCTCTTGGTGGAGAAGTTTCAAGAATGTCTCCGTAGGGCTAACTTTTCAACCTACAATTCCAGATTATATCATCACTACAGATGCTTCCCTAGAAGGGTGGGGGGGCCTACCTTCAGGATCTCAGCATAAGAGGAAGGTGGTTTTCAGCAATGGCGAAAATACACATCAATTTTCTGGAACTTTGGGCGATTTCATTAGCCCTGCAATCTTTTTTTTCTCCCCGACTGCAAGGATCTGCAGTTCTCATCAGGACCGACAACACCACTTTTATGCATTATCTAAACAAGCAGGGTGGTACGAGGTCCCACATTCTGTCCCAAGAGGCACAGAATATCTGGAAATGGCTCCTCTTGCACAGAATAACAATCAAGGTGGAGCATCTACCAGGAGCACAGAACACCTGGGCAGACTCTCTCAGCAGAACAGCAAAGTCTTGCCACGAATGGGAACTGGATCAATCAGTGCTGGACAACATCTTCCAAAAGTGGGGCAAACCGAATCTGGATCTCTTTGCCACCAAGAGCAACCGGAAGTGCCTTTTCTTCACAAGCTGGGAACCGGAGAAGGGTTCCTGGGGGAACGCTTTCATGATGTGGACGGGATTCTTTGCTTACGTATTCCCTCCTTTTCCTCTAATCTCGAGACTTTTGCACAAGATGAAGAAGGGACCATGTTGCATGATCCTGATTGCACCGAAATGCAGCGTCAACACTGGTTCACGGAACTTCTCCTTCTCTCCAAGTACAAGCCATTCTGCCTTCCAATACAACTGAATCTGCTATCAATGAGCTCAGGGCCGATTCTTCACCCTTGCCCAGCTCAACTGCAACTCCATGCTTGGTTCCTAGACTCACAGATTTCCAGGAAGTAGAACGTCCTCAGGAATGCAGGGACATTCTAGACAAAGCAAGAGCCCCTTCTACATTGCGGACCTATGCCCTAAAATGGAAAAGATTCTGTCACTGGTGCTCTAATAATAATCTACATCCATTAGAATGTTCTCCTGATAAGGTGTTACCTTATTTTTTGTCACTCTCTAAGTCTGGTCTAAAATTTGCTTCGGTTAAATTACATTTAGCCGCTATTTCTACATACAGAAGGTCTTCTGGGAGGGTATCACTCTGTTCTAATCATCTCATCAAACAGTTCCTGGAGGGACTTTTCAGAACTTTCCCTCCTATTAAAGCTCCTCCTCCAGAATGGAGACTAAATGTAGTTCTACAGCAGCTCATGAAGCATCCATTTGAACCCATTCATAAGGCTGATATTAAATATCTCTCATGGAAGACAGCCTTACTGTTGGCACTCACCTCTTCCTGAAGAGTCAGTGAGTTACAGGCGTTCACTATAAAGCAACCGTATTTAAAATTCTCTAATGATTACGTCCTTTTGCGAACTAATCCCACATTCATACCTAAAGTTCCAACTACATTTCATCTCAATGAGCCGGTAGTTTTGTGGACATTCTTCCCCAATCCGTCATCTGCGGCGGAGAAGTCATTGCATTCCTTAGATGTCAAAAGATGCCTAAAGTTCTACATATCTCGAACTGTGTCCTTCAGAAAATCGTATCCGTTATTTCTCTCGTATGGTGGCCCCAAAAAGGATCAGCTATCTCAAAAGCTACCATTTCAAAATGGATTGTGTCTGCTATTCAGTTCTGCCATTGCAAAGCAGGCTATCCATTGTCAAGCAAGCCAAAAGCTCATTCTACCAGAGCAGTGTCCTACTCTACGGCATTGTTTGCTGGTGTGTCCTTGGACAAGATTTGCCGAGCCGCAACCTGGAAAAGTGTACATACTTTTACTCAGCATTATTGCTTGGATCTGGCAACAGAAGCTGAATCAGCAGTTGGACAAGCAGTACTACGAAACCTTTTTAGATAAGGTAAGCCTGATGACAAGAATGTATTGTAACTAATGTTGTAAAGTTCTCTACTTGATATGACCATTATTGTGTATGAGTATAACTTGCTCTTTCTCATAATATAGAAATGTTTGTGAATGCTGCATTGGTTTGACATGGTATCTCTTGAATTTCTTATGATACCCACCATCCACTATGCATATAAGTGTGATTTACTACTAGCTACTCTGATTCTAAGCATGTGAATCTATGAAAGATACCCCAATACTGGATAAGAAAACAAGTTACTTACCTGTAACTTCAGTTATCCAGTATGGGTATCTTTCATAGATTCACATGCGACCCACCCTCCTCCCTGGAGAGGCTTACCTTGTCATAATGGTATACTACTATCACAGTGCTATGAAAATCTGAGGGTTTGCCTCTCTGTGGGGATGGTTCTAGAGGGTGCTGCTGCCTGATTGGCTGGTTTCCAAGTTTGGTTCTTTTTACAAAAAAACTGAGAGAGGCTATTGTAGTGACTTTTACTTACAGTATAGCCTATGGTATAATGTTATTATGACTATAATGTATATGTTTTATTGTACCGCGAGACTCCCACCTCGTCGGCGGGGATGATTCTAAGCATGTGAATCTATGAAAGATACCAATACTGGATAACTGAAGTTACAGGTAAGTAACTTGTTTTCAACCTTTTCATAAGGCTTCATTGGCTCTTCCAGAGAGAACGAAAGTTGCTGTTATTTGCATTATACATTTGTGTTAGTTTGTCATTTCCTCTTCACTCACTTCAGAAGAAAAAAACTGCTACAGATTAATATTTTAGGTGAAAACCTTTAGCTAGAAAATATCGTGTTTCTGGGTGCGCTTTGCAATCGATACTTAAATAAAAATAATGTAGGAGGTAACATTGGAATTATGTGGTATGGTGAATAAATAGTTGAGTTGTATCGAATATATTGAAAGTAATTTGGATAAGGATAGGTAGTTTGCTTATGAATTGGTGAATGAATACTGCATAGATTAGTAGAAATAGTGTGTGTGTGAGGATTTTTTTAAATAAAAGCAATCATCATTGACATATAAATACATTAATAACACACACTTAGAAATATTTAAATCTCCTACTGCCCCTAAGCAAACTGTTCACTATTCAGTAACCTGGGATCTGCTCTTAGCCATCTAAATACATGCATCACAAGTACATTCCCGAAAGCCCTGTACCAGGCTAGCCACATTGCATACATTTTTAAAGTGTGATGATCCAATGTCAGTTAAAGTATGGTTCTGGATTGACGTAGGTAGGGGTCAATTTTGGGTGGGATTCAAAGGCAGGGGTCATGATCAAAGGGACGTATAAGTAACCTTTTAGACCAGAAACAAATATAACCCACTAATTTGACTACATGGAAAAAGGCGTACTCCATATTGTTTACAATGTCCTACTAACTTCACAATTATGCTATACAAATACAGATATCATAGGACAATCCTAGCATCTCTACTCATACTGTCCCAACAGGTTTTCAAATTGCTTTCCTACAAAAATGTGTTACCATTTATATGCTAAGACTGAGGCTTCAATATGAGAAGTCGTTGCTTCCTCACTTACTCAAACTTTGTAGAAGTGGACCTGTGGCTAAAGTTTTATACCTCCGTTTCATGTATGTTTCATAGAACAATCTGGTTGCATTCCCACGTTGACACATTTAATTTTAAATCTCTACAGAAAATCGCCCTCTTTCACCTCTGTTGAATTAGGTGGTAGTCCTGGTAACGGAATCAATACTCAGTCTTTCTGCACATTACCAACTCCGTTTCGGAAAAGCAGGCTTTCCAGATCTGTTGCCTTGTGCAGACTGGAGTGTCTCCACTGGGATTATGCGTTATAGTCGGGCAGTGCTCAAGGGGCCTCATCAGAGCACCAGGGTGCCAGTGTTGTAACCTCTCTTCCTGCTGCGTACTCCTTCTGTAGTAGGGGATCTCTGTGTATAGTCATAATCTAGTGAATAGTCCCGCCCATGTGCGAGGACCCCGGCAATCAAAAATAATCTCTTAAATTGTCAGAAAATTGCAGAACTGCAAAGACACTTAAGAGAAAATTTAAAGACAAATAATGCAGCCTATATCCACAGGCTACACTGTCCAGTACTTCAACTAGAAATTCCACCAAAAATCCACAAACAGCAAAGCCTGTCCAGATTTCCCTTGCTTTTACTGCAAAACCCCTCAGAAATGATAGAGAGGAAGGCCTGGACAGACCAGCCCCATAGGCTGCCATTATGTGGCTTAAATAGGATACTGTGCCTTTAAGAGAACCTTCCAGTACTTTCTCCCAGTATCCCAGAATGCATAGCAGGTCCAACTTACTTTCAGTTCTTTTTTCCGGCTCCTGCTTACAGGACCCTGTGCATTGAGCTCACCCTTGTTCAAGGGTTTATTGGAGTTTTTTGTTCACTTTTTGGCTTAAAAGTGTTCTCATTTGATCTTGGTGCTTCCTTTTCACTTCTGTGTGTTTGTTCAGGCTTTTGGGGATCTAAAATGCCTGCTTTGTTCGACAAGTGCCCAGCATGTGGAAGGAAGAAGGCCAAGTTGGATCCACACGACGTCTGCATCCTTTGCCTCCCTGAAGAGCATGTCCCTGAGGATTGTGACATCTGCCAGACCTTTTCTACAAGGACTCTGAGGGACAGGCTGAAGATTAGGCTCCAAGGCCTAGAGGAGAGGCGACTGCAGGCTGCAGGTGGGTCTGGGCAGGCTGGGAAGACTCCCTCTGCCCAGCTGAGGCCTCTGGGGGGGCTCCCCAGAGGCAGGAAGACCAGCAAAAGGTCCCAGTCTCCGTCGACGTCGATGGCATCGACGACGACGTCGAGAGGGATGACAACGGTGTGTTCCCCTTCTCCCCGGGGCTCCGGGTCGAGACAGCGTGGAAGATCGACGTCGAGAGGCCTGGGTAGGCCGCCGTCGAGATCTCTGCCGACGGCGTCGTCGACGTCGGAGTCGGAGCATCGCCGTCGACGAAGAAGACACCGGCGCTCGCCGTCGAAGCGACACCGCCGGTCGCCGTCGACCAGATCGCCGTCGAGGGGATCCTCGACGTCGAGGAGGAAACGGTCGACGAGGAAGAAGAGTCGACGCTTGACGTCGAGGTCTGACCGTTCGTCGTCGAGGGAACGACGGTCGGCGTCGAGGAAGAAGCACTCGACGTCGAGGAGACGGCGTTCGACGCCGGAGTCGAGGGATCGACGTTCCGCGACTGAAAAACGTTCGACGTCGAGCAGGAAGAGGTCAGCGTCCTCGAGGGGCTCAACCTCCCCTAAGCGGCGCAGGAGGGATTCTGGCGCGAAAAGTCACGCTGGATCCGGTGAAGGACGTCGGAGGCGTCGCTCACGCTCTGGTGGGTCTGGGTCACAGGCCCCTCCCCCGAAGAAGTCACCGGGCTCGGTGTACTCGGTGGTATATACACCACCACGGCCTACGACTCCTCCACCTCTGCCGAAGGAGGCTCCTCCGGTTAATCCACCTCTACCTCCACTTCCTCCGCTTCCGCCTACAGGCCATCCTCCGCCGCAGGTTCCCCCTCATGGTCCGGCGCCTTTGCCGGAGAGACCTCCGGTCAGGCCACCGAGGTCGGTGTCATTGCCTCTGCTTCCGACACCTCCCAAGGGGACTCCGACTCCGAAACCCCGGGATAGACCACGGAAGACGCCTCCACGGAAGCCGGTGGAGTGCCCACGTGCGGGGAGGTCGCGCTCCCGTTCCGTAAGGAGGGAACGTTCGCGCCATAGATCCTCCACACGATCCAGACGGCGCTACAGGTGGCATAGGTCTCGCTCACGGACCAGGTCGTCAGGGACCAGGGATTACTCCCCGACCTTGTCGGATTCCCCTGATGCGAGGGTTTCGCCGATTGACGATTTGGTGTCCTTCCAGGACGTGCTGTTACGTGGTGCAGCGAAATTGGGCATTACCTTGACTGTGCCCACTCCCAAGACTTCAGTCATCTTCGAGACGCTACACCAGAAGCATTTGTCTCGACCGCTGTTGCCGCTGGTGCCGGGTCTGGAAGAACCGGCCACGGATCTTTTCCTCACCCCTGCAGTGACTAGGGCGGAACCCTCTAGGCTACAGAAAAAGTACCGGGCTCCGGACTCGGACCCGGCCTTTCTGAGGATGGAACCCCTCCAGATTCAGTGATTGTGACGGCGGCGCGCAAACAGCACGCCACCACACCTTCCTCCACGGTTCCACCGGATAAGGAGTCTAGATGGTTGGATTCATCTGGGAGGAAAGTTTGTGGGACTTCAGCGACCTCAATGAAGGCTGCTAGTGCCCCTGCTTTGTTGGGTCGGTATGACAGAGCCCTTTGGGAATCCCTCCAACAATTTGTTGAACTTCTACCGCGGGACAAGCGGGAAGATTTTCAGGAGGTGCTGAATGAAGGGATGTTGGTGGCAAATCAAGTCATCAGCGCTGCAGCTGACTCTTCACTGCTGGCGGCACACGGTTTCTGCCATGGAATTAACCAACGGAGACATGCGTGGCTGCGTCTCACGTCTCTGAAACCGGACGCTCAACAAAGGGTCGCCAACCTTCCATTTTCTGGCGAGACCCCTTTCGGAAAGCAAGCTGACGACGAAATGGCCCGCATGAAGGCGGAGGCCGAAACTCTCACAGCGGTGGGTTTGGAGAAACCCAAGGAGACGAAAAAGGCGTACCGTCCGTTCCAACGGAGGTTCGGTGGCCAGGGCAGAGGACGTGGCCAGTCTTCTGGGCAGCAGCAACAGCAACAACAGCAGCAGTTCAGAAGACCATTCCATAAGCGCCAGAGGCGGCCATCAGTCGACACCAGCGACCAAAGGCCAGGCCGGGTCTAGGCCCTGAGCACTTACTTCCCCTGCGACTGTTACCCGCTCCGGTGGGGGGAAGCATTCAATCTTTTCTGGCAGAGTGGAGAAAAATTACTCAGGACAAGTGGGTGCTGAATATTGTTTGCAATGGATACAGTCTTCGGTTCACCAGCCCGCCTCCATCGATTCCTCTGGTAGGCTCTCAGTATCAACTGCGAGAACTCCAGGCGGAGGCCGCTATCCTGTCAAGGAAAAGGGCGATAGAAGACGTACCTCTGTCTCAAAGGGGAAGAGGTCTGTACTCCAGGTTCTTCCTAGTTCGCAAAAAGGACAAGAACGAGTTCAGGCCCATTCTGGATTTGCGACAGGCAAACAAATGGATTCGCAGAGAAAAGTTTCGCATGCTGTCGTTGCATCAGATTTATCCTCAGCTGCAACGGGGAGACTGGCTGTGTGCCATAGACCTCCAGGATGCGTACTTCCATGTGCCCATTGCACACAAACACAGGAAGTTCCTGCGGTTCCGAGTCGGCGCCAATCATTATCAATACACAGTGCTGCCATTCGGACTGAAGCCTGCGCCGAGGACGTTCTCGAAGTGCATGGCAGTGGTAGCCGCACACCTGAAGAAGAACAAGGTGTTTGTCTACCTGGACGACTGGTTGATCAAGGCCTCCTCCTTCCCGGAAGCGCAAGCTCACTTCCAGAAGACGTGCGTTCTATTGAACAAACTGGGGTTGCACATCAACATGTCCAAGTCTGTCCCGACTCCGGTCCAGTGCATTCAGTACTTGGGAGCCTCCATCAATACGCTGTCAGCAAGCGTGTCTCCTTCGGAGGAACGACGATTATCACTCCTTCGGAAGGCTCAGGCACTCATGTCCGCTCCATCTACGACAGTGAGGACGGTGTCCTCTCTACTGGGATCGATGGCCTCTTGTATCTTCCTGACGCCACATGCACGGCTGCACATGAGGCCGCTGCAGGAGTGCTTGGAGGATCAGTGGGATCAGAAGAGAGGATCTTGGGACGACAAGATACGACTGTCTCTGCGTGCTGTTCAGTCTCTGAAGTGGTGGTGTTCAGCGGAGAATCTCCTCAGAGGGGTTCCCTTTCACAAGGATATTCCCACTCAGACTATCGTGACGGATGCTTCTCTCCAGGGCTGGGGAGCGCACTCCGGAGACCTACAGATTCAAGGGACGTGGTCCCCGACGGAGTCCACGTACCACATCAATTTCCTGGAACTCAGAGCTGTTCACTTGGCACTGAAGGCCTTTCATCCGTCCTTCCAGACCGACTCTCTGCTTGTGCAGACGGACAATACGACCACGATGTATTACCTCAACAAGCAGGGGGGCTCGAGATCACGCACTCTGTCGCAGGAGGCGCAGGCGATCTGGCACTGGCTTCTGGCTCGAGGGCTGACGATCACGGCTACACATCTGCCAGGTGTGCAGAATGTTCAGGCAGACGCGCTGAGCAGACTGATTCAGGAAAACCACGAATGGGTCATAAACGACGAAGTACTAGGAGAAGTCTTCGCAAGGTGGCGGACTCCAGACATCGATCTGTTCGCCACCGCCGAAAACAGCAAATGCCGAGACTTCGCCTCCAGGTACTACCAGCCGGGGACGCTGGGGAATGCGTTATGGATCAACTGGTCGAACAGCTTTCTGTACGCTTTTCCGCCCATTCCCCTGATTCCGACGGTTCTCATCAAGTTGTCCCAGTCCAGGGCGCGGATGATACTGATTGCCCCGGAATGGCCCAGATAGTGGGGGTTCACGGACCTGCTTCACCGGTCTCTCCTTCCTCACATGAAGCTGCCGTGCAGGCTGGACCTTCTCACGAAGTTCGGGGGGCTGATGTTGCACCCCAACCTCTCGTCTTTGAGTTTGGCGGCATGGCTCCTGAGATAGTGCAATATGGCCATCTGAATCTTCCTGCGGATTGTATGCACATACTGAAGGAGTCTAAGAGACCTTCCACTAGGACTTCTTATGCGTACAAGTGGAAGAGGTTTTGTATCTGGTGCAAGTCCAAGAACTATGACCCGACGACATGCAAGGAAGATGTCATCCTTCCTTATCTTTTACAGTTGGCGCAGTCTGCCCTTAATGTCCACTCTATTAAGGTTCATCTTGCTGCCTTGACTGCCTATAGGAAATGCCCTACACAGACTTCCTTCTTCCAGGTCCCTTTGATCAAAGATTTTTTGGAAGGCTTGAAGAAAGTGTTCCCTCCTGTCAGGCTTCCTTCGCCTTCGTGGGACTTGAATGTGGTGCTGTCCAGATTGATGAAGGAGCCTTTTGAACCCATTCATAAGGCTTCGTTGCAGCACCTGTCCTGGAAGGCGGCGTTCCTCGTGGCCATTACATCGGCCCGCAGGGTGAGTGAAATTCAGGCGTTGTGTTGCCAAGAACCTTATACTGTATTTCATGCTGCTAAGGTTGTTATGCGTACTCACCCTAAGTTTCTTCCCAAAGTTATTTCTGATTTTCATATCAACCAGACTATAACTTTACCTACGTTCTTTCAGAATCCTTCATCTCCAGCGGAAAGGTCTTTACATTCCCTGGATGTGAGGAGGGTGCTGAAGTTTTATCTGGATAAGACCACAGATATTCGTAGGTCAGACCAATTGTTTATCAATTATGGATCAGTCAGGACGGCTCTTGCGACCTCTAAGCAGTCTATCTCTAGGTGGATTGTGTCCTGCATACAGCTATGTTACCAAAAAGCTAATAAGACCTTAGGAGGTAAGCCTAAGGCTCATTCCACCAGGGGCAAAGCTGCCACGACAGCCTTGCTCCGTAATGTTCCGATTGCAGAAATCTGCAAGGCGGCCACTTGGAAGTCGGTTCATACCTTTGCTAAGCATTACTGCCTGGACACTGATGCCAGGGCAGACGCTCAGGTTGGACAGGCTTCGCTGCGAAACCTGTACAATAGTGGTGTTAATTTTCTTTTCTCCACCGCCGCTTTGGTGTGGGGATGGGCTTGCCATTCTATTCACTAGAATATGACTATACACAGAGATCCCCTACTACAGAAGGAGTAGTTTCTGTCCTGTAACTCCAGTTCTGTAGTAGGGGTATCTCTGTTATAGTCATAAGCGCCCTCCCGCCTCCCCGGTGGAGAGAAATGTTCCTTTACGGAATGCGACAGGTCTGGCGTGTTACGCCTTCAAAAAGAACTGAAAGTAAGTTGGACCTGCTATGCATTCTGGGATACTGGGAGAAAGTTCTTGAAGGTTCTCTTAAAGGCACAGTATCCTATTTAAGCCACACAATGGCAGCCTATGGGGCTTGTCTGTCCAGGCCTTCCTCTCTATCATTTCTGAGGGGTTTTGCAGTAAAAGCAAGGGAAATCTGGACAGGCTTTGCTGTGGATTTTTGGTGGAATTTCTAGTTGAAGTACTGGACAGTGTAGCCTGTGGATATAGGCTGCATTATTTGTCTTTAAATTTTCTCTTAAGTGTCTTTGCAGTTCTGCAATTTTCTGACCACTTAAGAGATTATTTTTGATTGCCGGGGTCCTCGCACATGGGCGGGACTATTCACTAGATTATGACTATAACAGAGATACCCCTACTACAGAACTGGAGTTACAGGACAGAAACTACTCCTTCCTGAGCACCACAACATACAAGTGGCACGTCCAGAAAATACAGCTTCTGCCCATTGCAGTGCTGGCTGAGGCTGAGGCCTGCGCCCCATCTGTAAATGTCCTGCCGGTGGTGGGCCACAGAGAGGAAGGAAAGATCCAAAAACGCTGGTGCTGATAGATAAGAAGTGATATCCCTTTACAGAGGTCGAATGTAATGTAACAGGTGTCCTGGTAATCCTTTTCTCGTGTAAACGCTGATGAGGCAGAACCTTAGCTCAGACTTCTTTTCAGACCCCCCCCCAGGATATAGCGGCTTTTGTAAAAATGCCGCGGTTTCTACAAAAGTGCAGATTTCACGGGCACTTTTGTAAAAATCGCGGCATTTTTACAAAAGTGCCGATTTCGCGGCAAACCACGGAATCCTGGAGGTTCTGACTATAGCACTTATCATGGAAGGCGGCTTTCCTCGTGGCCATTACATCGGCCCGCAGGAAGGGGTGAAATTCAGGCATTGTGTTGCCTAAAACCGTATACTGTATTTCGTGCTGCTAAGGTTGTGATGCGTACTCACCCTTGGTTCCTTCCTAAGATGTTTTCTGATTCCCATGTCTATCAGACTATAACTTTACCTACGTTTTTCCAAAATCTTTCCACTCCAGTGGAATGGTTTCTTCATTCCCTGAATGTCAGAAGGGTGTTGAAATTCTGCTTGGATAAGACCAAGGTCATTCGTAGGTCAGACCAATTGTTTATCAATTATGGGTCGGCCAGGACTGGTCTTGCCACTTCAAAACAGTCCATCTTGGGTGGATATTGTCCTGTATCCAGTTATGTTACTGAAAGGCTAACAAAAACGTATAGGCTCATTCCACCAGGGGCAAAGCGGCTACGACAGCTTTGCTACGTAATGTTCCCATTGCAGTTATCTGTAGGGCTGCCACGTGGATGTCGGTCCATACCTTTGCTAAACACTACTGTGAAAAGTTGGCCTGGTATATGATGTTCACTATTCTAGTGAGCACCTTGCACCAGTCCAAACCACCCTTATGGTGATGGTTGTAAGTCAACCTTATAGACCAGCTATCCTAGAGGTAGCGGGGACAGAACAGTCTTAGGCTAAAAGACTCTTGAGGGCGTGTAAAGCCAACTGTTTTACCATATGTAACCCCTTGAATATCAAATGAAAGGACACCACACAGGATATATATAAAATATATAGGTATTTATTCACTAACAAACTCCTCTGAACTCTTTATGAGGTCAGAGGCAAAAGCACATAACAAGTTATACTCTGAAATACTTTAAATAGCACAATTTACAGTTAGGCCCTAAGGGCGCGTAAAACCATATACTAAGTAAGTGGTATAAGGACCACGACTCGGGAATGGAGAAGGCCTAGGGCCTTGGGAATCGCTGGGGGCTACACTATCTGATCCTTAGGTTAGGAGTAGGAGGCCCACAGGCGGCGCGTGCAGAGTCAGTACTCTCACGCGAGAGTCAATAGAAAGTCAATAGGAACGTAAAAAGGTAAGTAATGAAGTTTTAGGACACTTCCAGTCTAACTAGGATTACACAACTAGTAAAACTGGACACTAGGATAGTCAATCCCTACAGGAGCACTGAAGTACTCACGTTACCTCACCCACGGGCTGCGGGTGCATAGGTGTCAAAGTGTCGGGTTTTCTCTATGGAGCCTCGGAAGAAGATGCTGCAGGTGACCAGGAGGAAGATGTCCGGGTGGATCCAAGGGTGGATCTAGGATGAAGAGGACCTGAAAGCAGAGGGGACAGAGTCTAGGTCACTAGCCAGTGACCGGGTGGAACCAGGAAGGAACCAGATGTCTTCGAGGAGCAATCGGTGCAGATGTGAAGCTTGTCGTTGTAGCCACGCAAACCAGGAGGCGTAGAGGACAACCAGGTGCTGGAGAGGAGCTGTCCCACGAAGGTTCTAGCAGATGGAGGGGTCGACTTCAAGATTGGAGCCAACAAGCCTAAGCAAAGGCAACCCACACAGGATACACAAAAGGCTTCTGGTGCAGACCAGGAGGGTCTGGGGTACTTCACCTTTTCAGGGAAGCGAGGGCCAGTCTGGAGCAACCAGACCAGCATTTTCAAAGGAGTCGTCGTCAGAGGGCTACTAGCCAACAGGCCAGCAACCGGACAAGGCGTCGAGCAGAACACAAGCAGAAGGGCCCCACGCAGATATCGTGGAGTGTGGAGGGCTGGTCTTCGGTGCAGGTGGAGCTCAGGGTTGGGGTCTCTCAGTCCCCAGGGCACAGCTTCGAGGATGCCTTAGGAGCTGCACTGTTAGCAAGTTGCCTGCTTCCACGAATTCCGACGCCTTCCACTGAGCTCAGCTGTGCTGGAGTCATGCAGTGGGGTCAGAGGAGTCCGGGAGTCGAGGCCTTGTCAGGCTCTGCGCTCGAGTTCCGGTGGGAACAAGGACAAAGCAAGGCGTCGAGTTGCTGGATGGTGTCTGGTTGCCCAGGGTGGTCACTCCTTGGCCACAAGGGAGATTCTTCAGTCTTCAGCTTCAGTTGAATGTCGAAGGGTCGAGAGTTTCATCTTCAGTTCGATTCCAGGATTAATCTAAAGTCTCCTGGGTCAGCTCCTACCTTTATACAACTAAAGGGGGCTGGTTTGCTCACTAGGTCCCTCCTATGGGTGGGACCAGGAAGGGGGGTGGTTACACCCCCTTTCCTTTGTCCAGTTTCGCGCCAGAGCTGGGGATGGAGTGCCCCAGCACCGGTTTGAACTGGACTATGCATGGAGCACCTAGTGGGCCCCAGGCAGTGTCTGTTTCTTTTCAGCCCTCACTGTCCCAATACACAAAATCCTGTCTGGGGTGGTGCTCGCACCTCCCCAGGCAGGAAACCTATTGTCCAGGCCTCCTTCGCTGGAAGGACTCCCAGCAGCAGGAGGTCAGACTTGTGTCTGTGGCAGCAGCATCCATTTTGTGACGCTGGGGCTCTGGTTAACTTTAACCGGGATAGTCAGAACTAACAGGTCTTCTCCCTCTAGAAGGGTGGAATGCTACCCCCGTCACCAGAATTGGTGAGGGGGTAGTATTCCAAAGCATATGACACCTTACACGACATGTTTAGATAAAGCCAAACCAAAGTTAGCATTTAACCGCGAGGTTCATAATGCCCTTAAGAGTATATGGTATGGCAATATCATAGAACAGCTACAAGGACATGGTTCCGAAAGCTGCAAACAGGCTCAGCTCATGCTAGAGCACCATCTCACACATAACCAAGCACTCTGCCTTCAGAATTGTTAAGGCCTGCCATAGGAGTGACTTATAGGTTACTGTGTGTCTATATTTAAGGGTAGATATTGGAATACTATACCTAAGCAAGGGGTGATTACACGGCCTTGCCCTAGCTGAGTGATCAGCCAGTTGTGTCAGTTCGAGTGGCCAGCCAGGGGTGGCATAATACATGCTGCAGCCCCTGCTAGGCCTTGGTTACACCTATGCCCTGAGTACCTAGGGTACACTTCTACAGGGGCTGATAAGTGAGCAAATTCCCAATTGTGGATGTACCTAGAGTACATGGTGTGCATTTAGAGAGTGCATCTGGGCTGTGGGTCTGATTAGCAGACCCACAGCCACATCTACGTCGAAAACCAGTAAAGCAAAAAGTGGGGGTGGCCATAGGAAGCAGACCCTACTCTCCTACACAACCCCCCCCCCCCAACTTAGGGACATTAAACTAACCTTGACCAGTTGAGTCTTCATGTTCTAAGTGGAAATATCTGGAGAGTCCATCTGCATTGGCATGGTCAGTCCCAGGTCTATGTTCCACTGTAAAGTCCATCCCCTGTAGGGAAATGGACCACCTAAGAAGTTTGGGATTTTCACCCTTCATCTGATTTAACCATAGGAGGGGCTTGTGGTCTGTCTGAATCTTGAAGTGAGTGCCAAACAAGTATGGCCTCAGCTTCTTCAGGGCCCAAACCACAGCAAAGGCCTCCCTCTCTGTAGCTGACCAATGTTTCTCTCTAGGGGTCAGCCTTCTGCTTATGAAAGCAATGGGCTGGTCTTGACCATCTATATTCAGTTGTGAAAGTACAGCTCCCACACCCAACTCAGAATCATCTGTTTGGACGATGAACTCTTTGGAGTAATCTGGACTTTTTAGAATAGGTGCAGTACACATGGTCTGCTTCAGGCCATCAAATGCTTTTTGACAGCTAACTGTCCACTGAACTTTCTTTGGCATCTTTTTGGAAGGTAAATCATTCAGTGGTGTCACAATGGACCCATAGTTTTTCACAAACTTCCTGTAGTACCCAGACAGGCCCAAGAAAGCTCTGACCTGTGTCTGGGTGATTGGAGGAGTCCAGTCTCTGATGGTCTGGATCTTACTCTCCAGTGGTTGAACCTGACCCCCACCTACCAGGTGGCCCAGGTACACAACCTTGCTCTGCCCTATCTGGCACTTTGTAGCCTTGATAGTGAGGCCTGCCTTTTGCAGAGCCTCTAAAACATTCCTCAGGTGGACCAGGTGATCCTCCCAGGTGGAGCTAAAGACAGCAATATCATCAAAATAAGCTGCACAATAGTCATCCAGTCCTGTGAGAACTTGATTCACCAACCTTTGGAAAGTGGCAGGTGCATTCTTCAAACCAAAGGGCATTACCACAAATTGATAATGTCCTCCTGGGGTCGAAAATGCTGTCTTGGCTTTTGCATCCTCAGCTAACCTGATTTGCCAGTAGCCTGCTGTCAGGTCAAATGTGCTCAAGAACTTGGCAGAAGCCAATCTATCTATGAGCCCATCTGCCCTGGAGATGGGGTGGCCATCTGTCCTAGTGACAGCATTGCATTGAGACCTCTGTAGTCCACACAAAACCTCATCTCTCTCTTACCATCTGGGGTGTGAGGTTTTGGCACCAGGACTACTGGACTGGCCCAAGGGCTCTCTGAGGGCTCAATAACTCCCAGCTCCAACATCTTTTGGACCTCTGTCCTAATGCAGTCCCTGACATGGTCAGGTTGCCTGTAGATTTTACTCTTGACAGGCAGACTGTCACCAGTGTCCACCTCATGGGTGCACCAGCTTGTCTGATTTGGGGTCAGGGAAAACAGATGCCTGAAAGACTGAAGAACTTGTCTGCAGTCCCGTTGTTGATGTTCAGAGAAGCTGTCGGCAAAGACAACACCATCTACTGACCCATTATCAGGGTTCTGAGTAAGCAGGTCTGGGAGAGGGTCACTCTCTTCCTCCTGCCCCTCATCTGTAGCCATGAGCAAGCCCATGTCTGCCCTGTCGACAAATGCTTTTAATCTGTTGACATGAAACACCCTGTGGGGGCTTCTGGGAGTCCCAATGTCCACCAAGTAGGTGACATCTCCCTTCTGTTCAACTATTGTATGGGGTCCAGACCATTTGTCCTGGAGTGCTGTTGGGGCCACTGGCTCCAACACCCATACTTTCTGTCCTGGCTGGTACACAGTCAGCACAGCCTTTTGGTCATGCCAAGCTTTCTGAAGTTCTTGGCTGGCCTCAAGGTTTTTGGAAGCCTTCTCCATATACTCAGCCATCCTGGAGTGGAGACCAAGTACATGGTCCACTATGTCAAGTTTAGGCTTTTTGAGAGGCAACTCCCATCCTTCCTTCACAAGACATAGGGGTCCTCTTACAGGATGCCCAAACAAAAGCTCAAAAGGGATGTAGCCAACCCCCTTTTGTGGGACCTCTCTGTAAGCAAACAGAAGGCAGGGTAAAAGGATGTCCCATCTTCACCTCAGCTTTTCATGTAACCCTTTTATCATCCCTTTGAGGGTCTTGTTGAATCTCTCCACAAGCCCATTGCACTGTGGGTGATGAGGGGTGGTGAACTTATAGTTGACACCACACTCCTTCCACATTGCAGTTAGATATCCTGACATGAAGTTTGCACCTCTGTCAGAGACAACCTCATTTGGAAAGCCCACTCTGGAGAAAACTCTAAGTAGGGCTCTTGCCACAACAGGAACGGTTGTGGTCCTCAGGGGAATAGCTTCTGGATACCTGGTGGCATAATCCACTACCACCAGTATAAATCTGTGTCAAAATGCTGTGTTGGGGTCCATTGGTCCTACAATGTCTATCCCCGCTCTCTCAAAGGGTACCCCCACCACAGGTAGTGGTATGAGGGGGGCCTTTGTTGTGCCACCTGATTTGCCACTGGCTTGGCAGATAACACAGGAGCGACAAAACTCCTTGGTATCTTCTGACATATGGGGCCAGTGAAAGTGAGGGACAAGCCTGTCCCTTGTCTTGTTCTGGCCCAGGTGTCCTGCTAGGGGAATATCATGGGCCAAGGTAAGAAGGAAGCCCCTAAATTGCAGAGGAATAACCAACCTCCTGGAAGGACCAGGCTTGGGTTTTCTAGCCTCTGAATAAAGGAGCCCATCATCCCAATACACTTTATGGCATTCCCAGTAGCCTCAGCAGCAGCCTGCTGTCTGAGGGGTTCAAGAGAGGAACAATCTAATTGAGTCTGCCTCAGATCTGCCCTTGAGGGTCCCCCTGTCCCAAGAAACTCAACCTGATCAGGTTCAAGTTCTTCCAGGACAGTTCCCTCTTGGATCTCAGATTCATCCTCCTGGGAGGGCTGCTCCTTAACCTGAGGCAGGGGAAGGCACTGCCTTAACCCCTTAGACGCTGATGACGAGCTGGGCTCGTCATGAGGTAGCCTCCTCGCACGCTCATGACGAGCCCAGCTCGTCATGTAAAGTGCGAATCCCTAAAACCCAGCGTACGGGCGGAAATCCTACCGCACGCATGCGGTTAACCCTCTTGCTCTTTCTCTTGGGTAGTGTCTGGTCTATTGTTCCAAGATCCAGCACTTGTTCAGGTAAGCACTTTTTGGCCTGTGACCTGGTCACAGCAAGGACATGTGCTGATATTCCCAGCATTTCTGCATGGGTCCTATACTCCACCTCAGACCAAACTGAGGTTTCAAGATCATTACCTAACAGACACTCTACTGGAAGGTCTGAACTCACAACAACTCTTTTGAGGCCAGTTACCCCTCCCCAGGAGAAGTTAACAACTGTCATACTATGAGAGGTAGTGGCATTGCTAGCGTTGGTCACTAGGTAGGTTTCACCTAGTATGATCTGGTCAAGGTTCACAAAGTTAGGTGTCACCATAGTGACACTGGCACATGTGTCCCTGTAGGCCAGAGCCATCTTGTCATTAATAAAAGGTGTCTGTCTGTACTTGCTCAGATTACTGGGACTTACAGTAGAGGACATTGCTATGTCCCCATCACAGACAAGAACAGCCTGAGTTGGTACTCTGACTAGGCCAGAGTCCACCTCAGTTCCCAGGGTTAACCCTACTACACCCTTTCACCCTTTTGCTGGGAACCACCACTAACAGCTGGACTAGGGGGAACAGTTGCCTTAGGGGCATTGGTGCCCTTCTTGGTGCACTCACTAAACCAGTGAGAGACTGACTTACAGTATCCACACCAGGGCTTCTTTGGACCTTCTTGTTTCTGTTTGTTATTTTTGGAACCACCCTCCCCCTCTGCCTTTTGGGGGCCTGGGGAAGACTTCTGGTCATTTTGTTTCTGCTCATTACCCTTCTGGTCTGCCTTTTTCTGATCACCCTCTTGGTTCTGCTTTTTCTGCTGGATCCTGGTTCTGACCCATTTGTCTGCCTTCTTTCCCAATTCTTGGGGAGAGGTCAGATCAGAGTCAACCAGGTACTGATGCAATAGCTGGTTTTGACAGTTGCTAATGATTTGCTCTCTCGTGATCAAATTATACAATCCTGTATAGTCCTTGACTTCCCAATAACCAGCCTTCCAGAGCCTTAGTGGCACAATCAACGAAATCAGTCCAGTCCTGAGTCTGTGTCTTCTGGGTATCTCTGAACATCAACCTATACTGTTCAGTGGTTAGGCCAAACCCATCAATCAGAGCACTCTTCAGGACAGAGTAGTTGTTAGCCTCCCCATCACTAACTGTGAGGAGCTTATCTCTATCTTTTTTAGAAAAGGAGAGCCATACGATTGCTGCCCACTGACTTTGGGGTACCTGCTGCACTTTGCAGGCCCTCTCCAAAGCAGTAATCCACTTGTGGATGTCATCCCCTTCTTTATAGGGGGGCACAATCTTGCTTAGGTGTCTATTCTCATAGCATCTATCTTTATCCTTAGGGATATTGCTGCCACCAGTGGGTTCTAACCCACTCTCTCTATGCTCTCTAGCACGAGCAAGCTTCTCTTTGGCCAGGGCAACCTCAAGTTCCTGTCTTTCAATCCTAAGAGCAGCTCCTCTCATCTTTGCCTCATGTTCCCTTCTCTGAGGGGAAGTCATCACTCTCTGAGGAAGGCCATGAGAGCTATTTGAAGCATGAGATCTGAGAGAGTCCCTGGAGTGGGATCTCCCTCTTCTCTGCCTCTGGTTAAGCCCACTTGGTGGTCTGTATGAGGGCTGCCCATACTGACTCACATGTATGCTTAAGTTAGCCTGACTAAGCCTTCTGACTATGGTCTGACTGTTTGTCTCAGGATCAGAATCATCTCCTTCTCCCCCTTCCTCTTCTTCCTCATCTAGAACTGGAGTATCAGTGGTATCCTCTGTAGAGGGCAGGACTTCATCTGAGCTCCCTGAAGCACCTGAGTCAGGTGTCTTTTGAGCATCATACTCTTCTAAGAGCTCAACTAAGAACTTTAGGGTAGGGGTTGAACCCTGCTTCTGATTATGACTGTGTATAGTCATAATCTAGTGAATAGTCCCGCCCATGTGCGTGGACCCCGGAGCAATGAAAAATAATCTCTTAAAGTGTCGAAAAATGCAGACCTGCACAGACACTTAAGAGCGAATTAAAGACAGATAATGCAGCCTATAAAACAGGCTACACTGTCCGGTACTTCAACTAGAAATTCCACCAAAAAATCCACAAAACTGCAAAGCCTGTACAGATTTCCCTTGCTTCAGCAGCAAAAACCCTCTGGAATGATAGAGAGGAGGACCTGGACAGACAAGCCCCATAGGCTGCTATTATGTGGCTCAGAACAGGATACTGTGCCTTTAAGAGAACTTTCCAGAACTTCACAGTATCCCAGAATGCACTGCAGGTCACTTTTACTTTCAGTTCTTTTTTCCGGATCCTGCAAGCAGGACCCTGGAGCATTGAGCTCTCCCTTTTTCAAGGGTTTATTGGTGATTTTTCACTATTATTTTCGATTTGAGTGCTTCTAAAGTACTTTAGTGCTGTTCTTCTTGTTTTTTCTCCTTTTTGATGTCGAATATGCCTGCATTATTTGACAAATGCCCAGAGTGCTCCAGGAAGAAGGCCAAATCAGATCCCCATGAGGTGTGTATCCTCTGCCTTCCCTCTTCCCATGTCCCAGAGGAGTGTGTGATTTGTCAAGGCTTCTCTGGCAGGACCCTGAAGGACAGACAGAAGATCAGGCTTCAGGGCCTCGAGGAAAGAAGGATAAGGCGCAAGGTGGGTCTGGAGTGGCTTATTCTGCCCGTGCTGAGGCTTTTGGTGGGCTCCCCAGGGGCAGGAAGACCAGCAAGCGTCCCCATTCTCCGTCTGGGTCAATTGCACCGACTACGACGTCGAGAGGGATGACTACAGTCTGTTCCCCGTCTCCCCAGGGCTCTGGGTCGAAGCGACGTCGACGCTCGACGTCGAGGGAATTGCACAGACCGCCGTCGAAGTCTCCTGTGAGGATTTCGTCGTCATCCTCGTCGAACTCGACGTCGAGTGATCGACGTCGAAGGGCCCGGCGTCGGTGCTCGCCGTCAAAGCGACACCGCCGTTCGCCGTCGGCGAAGAGGAGAAGATCGTCGTTGAGGAGTGGACCGCCGTCGAGGTGGAAGAGGTCGCCATCGAGGCGCAAGAGGTCATCGTCGAGGTGCAAGAGATCATCGTGGAGGCGGACGAGGTCGCCGTCGAGGCGGACGAGGTCGCCGTCGAGGCGTAGAAGACGGTCGACTCCGAGGAAGAGACGCTCGACGTCGAGGGGCTGACGCTCGCCGTCTGGTCACCCTTCTTCGACGTCAAAGAGGCGTGAGAAGAGGGCTGATGCCATGGGAGGCTCGCCAACGTCCCAGGCTGGAGGCGGATCCCCGGGCTCGGTGTACTCCGAGGTGTATACTCCGTCGCAGAGGCCAATTACGCCTCCGCCTCCATTGCCGAGGGGTCTTCCTCCGAGGGCTCCTACCCCTCCTCCTTTGCCTCCGCTTCCGCAACCCGTACCTCGACCTCAGGTACCAGAAAGGCCGCCCCCGGTTCCCCTGAGGTCGGTTTCATTGCCCAGGCTTCCGACCCCTCCCAAAGGCACTGCTAAGCCGCATTCCCCGGTCAAACCTAAGGCGCCCGCTCCGGTGGAACCGGCGGATCGTCCGAGGCCTAGGAAGTCGCGATCACGCTCCGGACGGAGAGGAAGATCAAGGAGTCGGCGTAGATCCTCCACTAGATCTAGGCATCGCCATAGGAGGCGGGGATCCAGGTCCCGCACGGACTCCTCCAGGACACGATCCTATTCACCGACCTTGTCGGATTCCCCGGGGACAAGGGTGTCTCCGGTGGACGACATCAGCACGTTCCAGGAGGTTCTCCTGAGTGGGGCGACAAAGTTGGGCATCACAGTGACGGCTTCTACACCTACGACATCCGTGATATTTGAGACACTTCACAAGAAGCATTTGTCTCGCCCTCTGCTGCCATTAGTGCCAGGTTTGGTGGAACCTGCGAAGGAGCTGTTCCTTACGCCAGCGGTGGTGAAGGCCGCTCCCTCCTGACTTCTGAAGAAGTACAGGGCCCGGGATTCGGACCCAGCTTTCCTGCGAATAGATCCAATGCCCGACTCCGTTATAGTGATGGTGGCCAGGAAGTTACACTCTACCGCCCCGTCCTCCACCGTGCCGCCTGATAAGGAAAGCCGATGGATTGACTCGGCTGGGAGGAAGGCTTGTGGAACTGCTTCCACGACCATGAAAGCCTCCAGCGATTCGGCGTTGCTGGGGCGGTACGACTGTGCCCTGTGGGATTCCCTGACAGTTCACGGACCTTCTGCCACGAGACAAGAGGGAGGACTTCCTAGAGATACTTAAGGAAGGGATGCTGGTTTCAAACCAGGTCATCAGCGGGGCTGCGGATATCTCTCTTTTGGCGGCCCATGGTTACGGTCATGGGATCAACCAGCGACGTCATGCTTGGCTCAGGCTCACGTCACTCAAGCCGGAGGCCCAGCAGCGGGTGGCCAATCTGCCTTTTTCCGGAGAAACACTGTTCGGAAAGCATGCCGATTGATGAGATGGCCCGCATGAAGGCGGAGGCAGAGACCCTGATGGCTTTGGGCTTGGAGAAGCCCAAAGAAAAGAAGTCCTACCGACCGTTCCAGAGATGGTTCGGTGCACAGGGCAGAGGGTGAGGGCAGTCTTCGGGACAGCAGCAGCAGCAACAACAGCAGCAGTTCCAGAGACCCTTCCAGAAGCGCCAGAAGGGTAGAGGTGGACAGCAGTCCTCTACAGCGAACAAAGGCCCGGCCGGGTCTCGACCCTGAGCGGTTACTTCCCCTTCATCCGTTACCCGCTCCGGTGGTGGGAAGCGTTCAATTTTTTCTGGCAGAGTGGAGAAAAATTACTCGGGACAAGTGGGTGCTGAATATTGTTTGCAATGGATACAGTCTTTGGTTCACCAGCCCGCCTCCATCAATTCCTCCGGTCAGCTCGCAGTATCAACTGCGCGAGCTCCAGGCGTAGCCCGATATCCTGTTAAGGAAAAGGGCGATAGAAGACGTACCTCTGTCTCAAAGAGGAAGAGGTCTGTACTCCCGGTTTTTTCTGGTTCGCAAGAAGGACAAGAAAGTGTTCAGGCCCATTCTGGACTTGCGACAGGCAAACAAGTGGATTCGCAGAGAAAAGTTTCGCATGCTGTTGTTGCATCAGATTTATCCTCCGTTGCAACAGGGAGACTGGCTATGTGCAATAGACCTACAGGATGCTTACTTCCATGTGCCCATTGCACGCAAACACAGGAAGTTCCTGCGATTTCAAGTTGGCACCAATCACTATCGGTACACGGTACTGCCATTCGGGCTGAAGTCTGCGCCCAGAACTTTCTCGAAGTGCATGGCAGTGGTAGCAGCACACCTGAGGAAGAACAAGGTGTTTGTCTACCCGTACCTGGACGATGGTTGATCAAGGCCTCCTCCTTCTCGGAAGCTCAAGCGCACTTCCAGAAGACGTGCGTTCTATTGAACAAGCTGAAGTTGCACATCAACATGTCCAAGTCTGTCCCGACTCCGGTCCAGTGCATTCAGTACTTGGGAGCCACCATCAATACGATGTCAGCAAGCGTGTCTCCTTCGGAGGAGCGACGATTATCACTCCTTCTGAAGGCTCAGGCTCTTATGACCACTCCATCTACAACAGTGAGGACGGTGTCTTCTCTACTGGGATCGATGGCCTCTTGTATCTTCCTAACGCCACACGCGCGGCTGCACATGAGACCGCTGCAGGAGTGCTTGGAGGATCAGTGGGATCAGAGGAGAGGATCTTGGGACGACAAGATACGACTGTCTCTGCATGCTCTTCAGTCTCTGAAGTGGTGGTGTTCAGCGGAGAATCTCCTCAGAGGGGTTCCCTTCCACAAGGACATTCCCACTCGACTATCGTGACGGATGCTTCTCTCCAGGGCTGGGGAGCGCACTCCGGAGACTTACAGATTTAAGGGACGTGGTCCCCGGCGGAGTTCACGTACCACATCAATTTCCTGGAACTCGCAGCTGTTCACTTGGCACTGAAGGCCTTTCATCCGTCCTTCCAGACCAACTCTCTGCTTGTACAGATGGACAATACGGCCACGATGTATTACCTCAACAAGCAGGGGGGCTCGAGATCACGCACCCTGTCGCAGGAGGCGCAGGCGATCTGGCACTGGCTTCTGGCCTGAGGACTGACGATAACGGCTACCCATCTGCCAAGTGTGCAGAATGTTCAGGCAGACTCACTGCGCAGACTGATTCAGGAAAAACACGAATGGGTCATAAACGACGAAGTACTAGGAGCAGTATTCACAAGGTGGGGAACTCCAGACGTAGATCTGTTCGCCACCGCAGAAAACAGCAAATGCCGAGACTTCGCCTCCAGGTACTATCAGCCGGGGACGCTGGGGAATGCGTTATGGATCAACTGGTCGAACAACTTTCTGTACGCTTTTCCACCCATTTCCCTGATTCCGACGGTTCTCATCAAGCTGTCCCAGTCCAGGGCGCGGATGATACTGATTGCCCCGGAATGGCCCAGACAGTGGTGGTTCACGGACCTGCTTCACCGGTCTCTCCTTCCTCACATGAAGCTGCCGTGCAGGCCGGACCTTCTTACGAAGTTCGGGGGGCAGATGTTGCACCCCAACCTCTCGTCTTTGAGTTTGGCGGCATGGCTCCTGAGATAGTGCAATGTGGCAATCTTAATCTCCCAGAAGATTCCATGGACATACTGAAGGAGGCTAAGCGACCTTCCACTAGGACTTCTTATGCTTACAAGTGGAAGAGGTTTTGCAAGTCCAAGAACTATGACCCGACGACATGTAAGGAAGATGTCATCCTTCCATATCTATTATATCTGGCGCAGTCTGGCCTTAATGTCCATTCCATTAAGGTCCATCTGGCTGCATTGACTGCCTACAGGAAATGCCCTTCACAGACTTCCTTCTTGCAGATCCCTGTGATCAAAGACTTTTTGGAAGGCTTGAAGAAAGTATTCCCTCCTGTCAGGCTTCCTTCGCCTTCATGGGAATTGAATGTGGTGCTGTCCAGATTGATGAAGGAGCCTTTTGAACCTATTCATAAGGCTTCGTTGCAGCACCTGTCCTGGAAGGCGGCGTTCCTCGTGGCCATTACATCGGCCCGCAGGGTGAGTGAAGTTCAAGCATTGTGTTGCCAAGAACCTTATACTGTATTTCATGCTGCTAAGGTTGTTATGCGTACTCACCCTAAATTTCTTCCCAAGGTTATTTCTGATTTTCATGTCAACCAGACTATAACTTTGCCTACGTTTTTCAGAATCCTTCATCTCCAGCGGAAAGGTCTTTACATTCCCTGGATGTTAGGAGGGTGTTGAAATTTTATCTGGATAAAACCAAAGATATTCGTAGGTCAGACCAATTGTTTATCAATTATGGATCAGTCAGGACGGGTCATGCTACATCTAAGCAGTCCATCTCGAGGTGGATTGTGTCCTGCATACAATTGTGTTACCAAAAGGCTAATAAGACCTTAGGGGGCAAACCTAAGGCTCATTCCACCAGGGGAAAAGCTGCCACGACGGCTTTGCTTCGTAATGTTCTCATTGCAGAAATCTGCAAGGCGGCCACTTGGAAGTCGGTCCATACCTTTGCTAAGCATTACTGCCTGGACACTGATGCCAGGGCAGACGCTCAGGTTGGGCAGGCTTCACTGCGAAATCTGTTCGCACAATAGTGGTGTTTTTTCTCTTTTCTCCACCGCCGCTTTGGTGTGCCATTCTGTTCACTAGATTATGACTATACACAGAGATCCCCTACTACAGAAGGAGTAGTTTCTGTCCTGTAACTCCAGTTCTGTAGTAGGGGATCTCTGTGTATAGTCATAATCTAGTGAATAGTCCCGCCCATGTGCGTGGACCCCGGAGCAATCAAAAATAATCTCTTAAAGTGTCGAAAAAATGCAGAACTGCACAGACACTTAAGAGAGAATTTAAAGACAGATAATGCAGCCTATAAAAAGGCTACACTGTCCAGTACTTCAACTAGAATTTCCACCACAAAATCCACAAAACAGCAAAGTCTGTACAGATTTCCCTTGCTTTAACAGCAAAAACCCTCTGGAATGATGGAGAGGAGGACCTGGACAGACAAGCCCCATAGGCTGCCATTATGTGGCTCAGAATAGGATACTGTGCCTTTAAGAGAACTTCCAGAACTTCACAGTATCCCAGAATGCACTGTAGGTCCCATTTAGTTTCAGTTCTTTTTTCCGGCTCCTGCAAGCAGGAACCAGGAGCATTGAGCTCTCCCTTTTCAAGGGTTTATTGGTGATTTTTCACTTTATTGTTAAAGTTAAGTGCTTTTAAGTACTTTGGTGCTGTTCTTCTTGGTATTTTACTCCTTTTGAAGTTAAATATGCCTGCATTATTTGACAAATGCCCGGAGTGCTCCAGGAAGAA
The DNA here is from genome assembly GCF_964261635.1 of Lissotriton helveticus. NCBI lineage: Eukaryota > Metazoa > Chordata > Amphibia > Caudata > Salamandridae > Lissotriton > Lissotriton helveticus. The sequence goes on from NC_136065.1 coordinate 1,922,515,900, forward strand.
GGCGAAGTCAGACTCCCATGAGGTGTGTATCCTCTGCCTGCCCTCTTCCCACATCCCAGAGGAGTGTGAGATCTGTCAAGGCTTCTCTGGAAGGACCCTGAAGGAAAGACAGAAGATCAGGCTTCAGGGCCTCGAGGAAAGAAGGCTGCAGGCTCAAGGTGGGTCTGGAGGGGCTTATTCTGCCCATGCTGAGGCCTCTGTGGGGCTCCCCAAGGGCCCCCAGCCAACGTCCCCATTCTTCGTCTGGGTCGATGACACTGACTACGACGTCGAGAGGGATGACTACGGTCTGTTCCCCGTCTCCCCAGGGCTCTGGGTCGAAGCGACGTCGACGGTCGGCGTCGAGGGAACTGCACAGACCGCCGTCGAAGTCTCCTTTGACGATTTCGTCGTCTTCATCGACGGCGTCGACGTCGAGTGATCGACGTCGAAGGGCCCGGCGTCGGCGCTCGCCGTCGAAGCGACACCGCCGTCGGCGAAGAGGATGCGATCGTCGTCGAGGGGATCCTCGTCGTCGAGTCCACCGTCGAGGCGGAAGAGGTCGCAGTCGAGGCGCAAGAGGTCATCGTTGAGACGCAAGAGATCGTCGTCGAGGCGGACGAGGTCGCCGTCGAGGCATGGAAGACGGTCGACGCCGAGAAAGGGGCCGGCGCTCGCCGTCTGGTCACCGTTCTTCGGCGTCGAGGAAGCGTGGTGAGAGACCTGATGCTGTGGGCTCTCCAAAGTCCAGGTCTGAAGGCGGATCACCGGGATCGGTGTACTCTGAGGTGTATACTCCATCGCAGAAGCAGGTTACGCCTCCTCCTCCGCTGCCGAGGGGTCCCCCTACGAGGGCCCCGACCCCTCCTCCGTTGCCTCCTCTGCCACCACCGCCTCCAGGGGTGCCTCGGCCTCAGATGCCAGATAGGCCGCCCCCGGTTACCCCGAGGTCAGCCTCGTTGCCCAGGCTTCCGACCCCTCCCAAAGGGACTCCTAAGCCGCAGGCCCCATCCAAACCCAGGCCGCCCGCCCCGGAGAAACCGGCGGAGCGTCCTAGGCCTAGGAAATCATGGTCACGCTCCGGACGGAGAGGAAGATCGAGGAGTAGGCACAGGTCCTCCACTAGATCTAGGCATCGCCATAGGAGGCGAGGATCCAGAGCACGTACGGACTCCTCTAGGACTCGTTCATACTCACCGACCTTGTCGGACTCACCGGAGACAAGGGTGTCTCCGGTAGATGACATCAGCACGTTCCAGGAGGTTCTCCTGAGGGGGGCTATGAAATTGGGCATCACGGTGACGGCTCCTACACCTACGACATCCGTGATATTCGAGACACTTCACAAGAAGCATCTGTCTCGCCCTCTGCTGCCATTGGTGCCAGGGCTGGTCGAACCTGCGGAGGAGCTGTTCCTTACGCCTGCAGTGGTGAAGGCCGCTCCCTCCCGACTTCTGAAGAAGTACAGAGCACCGGATTCGGACCCAGCCTTCCTGCGAATGGACCCAGTGCCCGACTCCGTGATAGTGACTGCGGCCAGGAAGTTGCACTCTACCTCCCCGTCCTCCACCGTGCCGCCTGATAAAGAAAGCCGATGGATTGATTCGGCTGGAAGGAAGGCTTGTGGAACGTCTTTGTTAGACCTGGCACCTTGGCGTGAGTCTCCCTTCCTCCTTTTGCTGATGTGCCCCCGATGTTTTGCTGGTGTTCGATGCTCAGGGCACTGCGCCACGGCCGTTCCATGCCGCAGTGCAAGTGCTCCCCATATAAAGTGTATATGAAATTGATCTCCATGATTGGCTTATTTGGTTTACTGTCAGTCCCCAGTAACGCGCACGAGGAGTGCCGGGGCTGGTAGATACAAATGCTGCTGGTGGGCTTGCAGCGCTGGTTGCGCCACCCACGGAAGCGGCCTCGTAAGATGTGTCTCGGGTCCGCCATTTCTGACCCCGCGTACAGTCTCGTACTGCACGCTGATTGCGCAAGTGCCCACACTTGCCAATCCCCGAACCTTCCCTAAAACTCCATATCAGTCACCCCTATGGTAGGCCCACGGGCAGGGTGCATTGCGAGCGTAAGGTGGGACAAGTCTCGAGTGTGGCATGTCCTAGTAGTGAATTGCCGCCCTTTTTGGCTCTTCACTATTGAAGGGCTACCGGTTCTCTTAGGCCAGACGAGCTGTCGGAGCTATTACACGCTATAGTCCCGACAGGCTCCGGGGACACGGTAGCCGGTCAAGTTTAGTATGCCTGAACTCAGAATAATAAAAAACTTCCTTCAGAAGGGTTTATTTTAATATCCTGTGTTTGCAAACGCTACTTTTAGAAAGTTAGCCTTTGCTCGCCTAACTGTTCAACCGCCTCTGCCAGGATGTGTATCGGCTGTCTGGGCTTGTGTGAGTGACAGGGCTGGGAGATTCCCGGGGATAGTCGGGTGCTCCAGGTGGTGAATAGAGTGCTTACACCAGGATGGGTGGGCGGAGTAGACCTTGACTCTGAATAGGGTTGTGCTCCTCCACCACAATGCTGGCTCCACCGCCCCGCAGAGCGTCTGATGTCCCTGCCCTGAACCCTGAAAGAGATGGCGGCGTCCTGTCAACAAAGTACTCCAGAACTGGGTTGAACCAGGCTCAGGCCCCCTGGCCTGCATAGACAAAAGAATCACGGTATAAATACAGGAGCTCCGCTCCTTGCAAATTAGATCCAGTTTTGACCACGACGAACCTCTGCCTGACTAGAAGGACCAAGAGAAGCTGAAGGGCGGAACCCAGTCTGTATCCTGTTAGACTGGCCTGCAGTGGTGCCTTGCTGAGAACGGAGAGGAAAGGACCAGAAAGGACTTTGTAGACTTGTGCCTGGAACGATCTCCAAGGGCTCGATTGAGAGCTTGCCCCCTGAACGGAACCCCAGGACCATTGGGTTCTATCTGCTTGTGCCCGTCTGCTGTTGGGCCTTAAGTTCTTATTCCCTCGCCAGAGCTGTGACTCGGGTGCCTTCGCCCCCTCCCAGGTCGTGACAGCTCGGAGCCTGGTCGCCCCGCCGTAGAGAGCCCCGCTCATCCCTGAGTCGCTCTCCGCTTCAGTGCCGGGCCGCCTGCTCTCCTGTCACCTCGCCGCTAACGGAGTGCGTTGTGTGCCTCTCATCTCTCCAGCCGGAATCTGCACGGAGAACATCCCCATAGCCTCGGACGGTCCGTACGTGGCAACGTACCCGACTGTCTCGCTTTGTCCTCCTGCATACCAAGGCCCGTGCCGCACCTCAAGAAAGGCTTCCCCGTACAGTGGTACTGGACGCCTGGTGCTGCACCCGTCTGCCCGAGAACGCGACGCCCCTCACAGATCCACGAGTCAGACCCGACGTGCTAAGAAGTAGTACGTCCCGCAGGCCTGAACGGCGCCTCGCCCTGTGAGCTGCATCGATCCCGGATCGCCGCAACCCTTCACAGTCTAGCTCCCCAGCCTCGCTCCTCGAGGTGGACCGAGCCGGAGAGATCCTCTGGAGAACCGTCGGCCTCGTTCGGGGTCCGCCCTCACCAGCCACACCTGAAACGCCTCGGACTTCTACAGCAAGGTACCCTTGAACTCCGTCCCGAGTTCATATCGGATCCAGGGTCCGCAACGTTCTTATTTCCCTGCCGTCGTACCTTGCCGAACAACGAACATTGAAAGACTAAGTTTGCCTATTGTAATCTGGTGGCCCCCATTCGCTAAACGTTATTATTGGTCTTGTGATAATTCTGCTCGAATATATCTTATATATAAAGTATACGTATTTTTGATACAACCATTTGACTGGTGTCCATTTGTGGTGGGTCAGTGGGTTTACTGTGTGTGGTCATAAATGCTTAACTTACTATCGCCCTGAGGATTAGCCTTGTCTGCTCGCGCCACGTTACCTGAAGGGTGAGCAGGGGTTATCCAAAGGAGTAGTCCCCTTACCCTGACAATTGGGTCTCAGGGTCCCTGCTTGTCACAAGTACATACCTGTGCCAACCAGAGACCTTCGGGTTCCAACATTGGTGGCAGCGGTGAGGATTTCGGATTTGCATTTATGATTCATATACAGTGAATTACTGATCACCACGTAGTGAGAGCAGACCGAATAACGAAGCCACAGATTACGTTCTCGCCGAGAGATCTCCAATCTCCCAACCATGCCTGGTTCACTTCCGGTACAAGCACCCTCCGTTTTACTCTCTGTGTTCTCTGGAATCGACGATGTTGACTGGGAAGGGCTAGAGAATTGCAAACTCGAGCAATTGAGAGCCCTGTGCGAAAAGTTTCGAGTTTCCCAAGCGGGCTGCAAAACCAGAGTCCAACGCATCACGGCACTGAGAGCCTGGAAAGAGTCCAGAGAGCCAGCCAATCGGGTGGTGGTGGATCCACCTGATAGCATTATTGAGGTACCGAGAAGCCCGTCGTCAGAAGAGCTGGCGGACAGGGCCTCAACCAGAGCGCATGAAGTGGAGATGGCCAGATTGAAGGGTCAGATGGCCATGGAGGAGAAAAGGCTCCAGCTGGAGCATGAAGTACGAATCAAAGAATTGAAGCTGAAAGCAAAGCGCTTGGACACAGCTCCTGGTGGCAGCACAACGCCAGCCCAGGTAGAGTCAAGGGTCTACGTACCGAAGGATGTGGTGAAGGAATACTTTAAGGGAGATGACATAGGACAGTGGTTCCGGGCCTACGAGGTAGCCATGTCTTCCCACCGGGTCCCTGAGAAGGATTGGGGAGCGGGGTTGTGGGGACGGTTCCTGACCGAGGGGCGGGATACCCTGTTAGATCTCCCTTCCGAAGAGTCCAATTCCTACCCACGAATGAAAGAAGCCCTGATGAATCGGTTTGGTTTAACTCCTGAAATGTACCGACAGCGGTTTAGGAAGTGTGTGAAGATTCAAGGGGGTACGTATGTGGAGTATGTGACCTTTTTCTGCAGAGCGCTGGATGGTTGGGTGAAGGGTAGCAAAGTAAATGATTTTCAAGGGCTACTTGATTTAATTGCATGGGAGCACTTGTCGGATAATTGTTTTCCTGAGTTACGCCAGCACCTGATTGATAGCTAGCTGTCCAACCCGAGGAAGCTTGCTGAGGAAGCGGACCGCTGGCTCAGCACCAGGGTCCACAAGGGTCCAGTGGGAGACTCCGCCAGAGGTGGGCAGGGTCCCCAGCAGAAGAGTGGGGGGGACAAGGGAAAACAGAAAGGGTTCCAGAAAGGCCCCCAAAGTAATCCCCAAGGGAACCAAGGGAAAGGTTCTCAGTCTTCCCCACCCCCGAAATCAACCGGGGCCCCGACAGGTAAACCTGTTCCAAAGGGGCCCATCACCTGTTTTAGGTGTGGCGACCTGGGTCACATTGCCTCTGACCCTAAGTGTCGTCTTTTTGCAAAACCCGCACCCACTGGTGCTCCCCCCCGGCAACTAGCTAATGTTAACTTTGGGGAGGAAGTAGCCGTCCAAATGGGTGGGGGTCCCGTTCAGATGACCCTAGTCTCGTTAGGGGACAGTGAGATGGTCCCCGAAAACTACCTGCCCAGTAACACTAAGAAATATGCGCAGGTAGTGACCATCAACGGTAAAAAGGCCGAGGCTCTTCGAGATACAGGAGCCAGTGTGACTACAGTAAGGCAGCATCTGGTGTCTCAAGAGCAGATCGTACCGCACGCATACTGTAGGGTTGTCCACGTGGACAATTCTGAGAGCCAATGTCCGATGGCTCAGGTTCCCTTTGAGTGGGGGGGGTCTCAGGTACTCTGCAAGTCGCTGTGAGGACCTCCATGCCTGTTGATTGTCTGCTAGGGAACGATTTGGAGAACTCCCCTTGGGAAAAGGTGGAGAAAATGACTCATCTGCGGATGGTGGGTCTACCCGACTGGGCATGCGTGACCACACGGTCCATGGCAGCCAGTAGGGGTGTTGAAGAGGTCCTGGAGCCTGAGGGAGAGGCGCAGGAACCAGCCTTAGAGAGGCGGCACCGGGGGCGCGGACAGCCGGTCCCCGATGTTCCCACGGCCCAGGAGGGAGCCGACCTTGAGTGGCATGCCCTGGAGCCCAAGGGGGAACAGATCGCCGTACTGGGAGACTTGCCTGAGCTGACCCATTGGCAGCAGGAAGGAGGTCCCTCCAGGGAGGAATTCTGTGAGGAACAGAAAACGTGCCCTTCTCTAGTGGGTATGCGGCAGCAGGCTGCAGACCAGGCCAATGGTGTTCGGTCCGGAACTCACTTGGTGTACTGGGAGAACGATCTCCTGTATTCAGAGCCTAAGGCTGCTGAACCTGGGTCAGCCCGTGTGCTGGTGGTACCCCAGAAGTTCAGAGCCTTCCTACTGGGTCTGGCTCACGATGTGCCGTTAGCAGGACATCTGGGGATGGACAAAACCTATGACAGGCTTGTCACCCACTTCTATTGGCCCCAGATGCATCGGAGCTCAGACGCTCACTGCAGAACTTGCCAGACTTGCCAGGCAAGTGGTAAGTGTGGAGGGAAGAACAAGGCTCCCTCCAACCATTCCCCGTCGTCAGTACCCCATTCCAGCGAGTGGGAATTGACATTGTGGGGCCTCTGGACCCCAAGACAGCCCTGGGCAACAGGTTCATCCTGGTCTTGGTGGACCATGCCACCCGGTACCCTGAAGCCATCCCTCTGAGAACAGTGACGGCCGCCGTGGTGGGACGGGCACTGATGGGAATTTTCTCTCGAGTAGGATTCCCTCTAGAGGTGGTGTCTGACAGAGGTACCAACTTCATATCGAAGTATATGAAGTCCCTTTGGCAAGAGTGTGGTGTAACGTACAAGTTCACCACCCCTTACCATCTCCAAGGAAACGGGTTGGTTGAGCGATTCAACCGAACCCTGAAAGGCATGATTATGGGCCTGGAAGGACCCATGAGGCGAAAGTGGGACATCCTCTTACCATGTCTACTGTTTGCGTACCGAGAGGTGCCACAGAAGTCGCTCGGGTTCAGTCCCTTCGAGCTTCTGTACGGTCACCCGGTACAAGGACCTCTGAGTCTGGTTAGGGAAGGCTGGGAGCAATCTCCCAGGAAACCTCCCCAGAATGTATATAGCTACATGCTGGCCTTCCGAAACCAGACCCGGCGATTCAGGAAACTTGCTGAGGCAAACCTGGAAGCCAGCCAGGAGGAGATGAAGCGGTGGTACGACCAGAATGCCACTCTGGTAGAGCTTCAGCCTGGACAAAAGGTGTGGGTCTTGGCCCCAGTGGAGCCCTGTGCACTTCAGGATAAGTGGACGGGTCCATTTGAGGTTGTGGAGCGCAACAGTCCTGTCACCTACCTGGTGAACTTGCAAACTCCCAGGAACCCAATGAGGGTCCTACATGTTAACCGCCTTAAGCCCCACTTGGAGAGGCCAGAAGTGGGCATGCTGTTGGCTACCGATGACGGACTGGAGGAGGAGACCGAGCCTCTCCCAGACCTCTTGGTGGCCTCCGAGCGAGATGGGTCAGTGGATGGAGTTAACCTCTCACCCTCCCTGACCCTAGAACAGCAGGACGATTGCCGCCAGTTGCTGGGGCAATTCTCTGACTTGTTCTCCCTGGTTCCGGGTGTCACGGATTGGTGCGTCCATGACGTGGACACCGGAGACAGTTTGCCGGTGAAGCACAAGGCTTACCGCGTGACTGACATGGTACGAGCTTGCATCAAGGAGGAAGTCTCGAAGATGTTTGCTCTTGGGGTGATTGAGTCCTCCAGCAGTCCTTGGGCCAGCCCAGTGGTCTTGGTCCCGAAGGCTGCGACGCCGGGAGCCACACCCGAACTCCGGTTCTGTGTGGACTATCGAGGACTCAATTCGGTCACGAAGACTGACGCGCACCCCATCCCCAGAGCTGACGAGCTCATCGATTGGTTGGGAGCTGCCCGGTACCTCAGTACGTTTGACTTAACGTCTGGGTACTGGCAGATTGCCTTAACTGACGGGGCCAAAGAGAGATCTGCGTTTTCAACCCCAGATGGGCACTACCAATTCCGGGTCACGCCCTTCGGGATGAAAAACGCCCCTGCCACCTTCCAGAGGTTGGTCAACCAGGTGTTAGTCGGACTGGACGAGTTCAGTGCCGCCTACCTGGATGACATCGCAGTGTTCAGCGGAACGTGGGAGGAACACTTGCGACACCTGTGGGAAGTGTTGGAGGCTCTGCGCAAGGCAGGCCTCACGATCATGGCGAGCAAGTGCCAGATCGGGCAGGGATCTGTGGTGTATTTGGGACACCAAGTCGGGAGCGGCCAGGTGGCGCCCCTTCAACCCAAAATTCAGACCATCCTGGCTTGGGAAGCCCCCAAGACCCAAACGGAGGTGAGGGCCTTCCTCGGACTCACCGGGTACTACAGGAGGTTTGTCAAGGGATACGGCACCATCGTGGCACCCTTGACAGAGCTGACTTCGAAGAAGCAGCCCCGGAAAGTGATCTGGACCGACGCTTGTCAGGAAGCCTTTGACACCCTGAAGAAAGCCATGTGCACGGCGCCCGTGCTCCTGGCTCCTGATTTCTCCAAAGAGTTTCTAGTGCAGACAGACGCTTCAGAGCATGGGATTGGGGCTGTCCTTTCACAGACGACTGAGGAGGGCTGGGATCACCCGGTGGCCTTCATCAGCCGAAGGTTACTTCCACGGGAACAGAAGTGGAGTGCGATTGAACGAGAAGCTTTTGCTGTGGTCTGGGCCCTGAAGAAGCTACGACCCTACTTGTTTGGGTCTCACTTCCGAGTTCAGACGGACCACAGGCCCCTCAGATGGTTGATGCAAATGAGGGGTGAGAACCCGAAACTGTTGAGGTGGTCCATTTCTCTACAGAGTATGGACTTTACGGTGGAACACCGCCCTGGCATAGACCACGCCAATGCTGACGGTCTGTCAAGGTTTTTCCGCCTTAGTGATGAGGAACTCCCTGGGCAAGGGTAGTTCTCCCCACATTTCAGCTGGAGGGGACACGTGTTAGACCTGGCACCTTGGCGTGAGTCTCCCTTCCTCCTTTTGCTGATGTGCCCCCGATGTTTTGCTGGTGTTCGATGCTCAGGGCACTGCACCACGGCCGTTCCATGCCGCAGTGCAAGTGCTCCCCATATAAAGTGTATATGAAATTGATCTCCATGATTGGCTTATTTGGTTTACTGTCAGTCCCCAGTAACGCGCACGAGGAGTGCCGGGGCTGGTAGATACAAATGCTGCTGGTGGGCTTGCAGCGCTGGTTCCGCCACCCACGGAAGCAGCCTCGTAAGATGTGTCTCGGGTCCGCCATTGCTGACCCCGCGTACAGTCTCGTACTGCACGCTGATTGCGCAAGTGCCCACACTTGCCAATCCCCGAACCTTCCCTAAAACTCCATATCAGTCACCCCTATGGTAGGCCCACGGGCAGGGTGCATTGCGAGCGTAAGGTGGGACAAGCCTCGAGTGTGGCATGTCCTAGTAGTGAATTGCCGCCCTTTTTGGCTCTTCACTATTGAAGGGCTACCGGTTCTCTTAGGCCAGACGAGCTGTCGGAGCTATTACACGCTATAGTCCCGACAGGCTCCGGGAACACGGTAGCCGGTCAAGTTTAGTATGCCTGAACTCAGAATAATAAAATACTTCCTTCAGAAGGGTTTATTTTAATATCCTGTGTTTGCAAACGCTACTTTTAGAAAGTTAGCCTTTGCTCGCCTAACTGTTCAACTGCCTCTGCCAGGATGTGTATCGGCTGTCTGGGTTTGTGTGAGTGACAGGGCTGGGAGATTCCCGGGGATAGTCGGGTGCTCCAGGTGGTGAATAGAGTGCGCACACCAGGATGGGTGGGCGGAGTAGACCTTGAGTCTGAATAGGGTTGTGCTCTTCCACCACAATGCTGGCTCCACCGCCCTGCAGAGCGTCTGATGTCCCTGCCCTGAACCCTGAAAGGGATGGCGGCGTCCTGTCAACAAAGTACTCCAGAACTGGGTTGAACCAGGCTCAGGCCCCCTGGCCTGCAAAGACAAAAGAATCACGGTATAAATACAGGAGCTCCGCTCCTTGCAAATTAGATCCAGTTTTGACCACGACGAACCTCTGCCTGACTAGAAGGACCAAGAGAAGCTGAAGGGCGGAATCCAGTCTGTATCCTGTTAGACTGGCCTGCAGTGGTGCCTTGCTGAGAACGGAGAGGAAAGGACCAGAAAGGACTTTGTAGACTTGTGCCTGAAACAATCTCCAAGGGCTCGATTGAGAGCTTGCCCCCTGAACGGAACCCCAGGACCATTGGGTTCTATCTGCTTGTGCCCGTCTGCTGTTGGGCCTTAAGTTCTTATTCCCTCGCCAGAGCTGTGACTCGGGTGCCTTCGCCCCCTCCCAGGTCGTGACAGCTCGGAGCCTGGTCCCCCCGCCGTAGAGAGCCCCGCTCATCCCTGAGTCGCTCTCCGCTTCAGTGCCGGGCCGCCTGCTCTCCTGTCACCTCGCCGCTAACGGAGTGCGTTGTGTGCCTCTCATCTCTCCAGCCGGAATCTGCACGAAAAACATCCCCATAGCCTCGGACGGTCCGTACGTGGCAACGTACCCGACTGTCTCGCTTTGTCCTCCTGCATACCAAGGCCCGTGCCGCACCTCAAGAAAGGCTTCCCCGTACAGTGGTACTGGACGCCTGGTGCTGCACCCGTCTGCCCGAGAACGCAACGCCCCTCACAGATCCACGAGTCAGACCCGACGTGCTAAGAAGTAGTACGTCCCGCAGGCCTGAACGGCGCCTCGCCCCGTGAGCTGCATCGATCCCGGATCGCCGCAACCCTCCACAGTCTAGCTCCCCAGCCTCGCTCCTCGAGGTGGACCGAGCCGGAGAGATCCTCTGGAGAACCGTCGGCCTCGTTCGGGGTCCGCCCTCACCAGCCGCACCTGAAACGCCTCGGACTTCCACAGCAAGGTACCCTTGAACTCCGTCCCGAGTTCATATCGGATCCAGGGTCCGCAACGTTCTTATTTCCCTGCCGTCGTACCTTGCCGAACAACGAACATTGAAAGACTAAGTTTGCCTATTGTAATCTGGTGGCCCCCATTCGCTAAACGTTATTATTGGTCTTGTGATAATTCTGCTCGAATATATCTTTTATATAAAGTATACGTATTTTTGATACAACCATTTGACTGGTGTCCATTTGTGGTGGGTCAGTGGGTTTACTGTGTGTGGTCATAAATGCTTAACTTACTATCGCCCTGAGGATTAGCCTTGTCTGCTCGCGCCACGTTACCTGAAGGGTGAGCAGGGGTTATTCAAAGGAGTAGTCCCCTTGCCCTGACAATTGGGTCTCAGGGTCCCTGCTTGTCACAAATACATACCTGTGCCAACCAGAGACCTTCGGGTTCCAACAGTCTTCCACTACTATGAAAGCCTCCAGCGATTCGGCATTGCTGGGGCGGTACGGCCGTGCCCTGTGGGACTCCCTAGAACAGTTCACGGACCTTATGCCGCGAGACAAGAGGGAGGACTTCCTGGAAATACTTAAGGAAGTGATGCTGGTATCAAACCAGGTCATCAGCGCCGCGGCGGATATCTCGCTGTTGGCGGCCCATGGTTACTGTCACGGGATCAACCAACGCCGCCATGCTTGGCTCAGGCTTACGTCACTCAAGCTGGAGGCACAGCAGCGGGTGGCCAATCTACCCTTTTCCGGAGAAACACTATTCGGAAAACATGCCGATGATGAGATGGCCGGCATGAAGGAGGAGGCGGAGACCCTGACGGCTGTGGGCTTGGAGAAGCCCAAAGACAAGAAGTCCTACTTCGGTGCACAAGGAAAAGGACGAGGACAGTCTTCGGGACAACAGCAGCAGCAGTTCCGGAGACCCTTCCAGAAGCGCCAAAGGGGTAGAGGTGGTCAACAGTCCTCTACTGTGAACAAAGGCCCTGAGAGGTTACTTCCCCTTCATCCGTTACCGGCTCCGGTGGGAGGAAGCGTTCAATTTTTTCTGGCAGAGTGGAGAAAAATTACTCAGGACAAGTGGGTGCTGAATATTGTTTGCAATGGATACAGTCTTCGGTTCACCAGCCCTCCTCCATCAATTCCTCCGGTCAGCTTGCAGTATCAGCTGCGCGAGCTCCAGGCGGAGGCCGAGATCCTGTTAAGGAAAAGGGCGATAGAAGACGTACCTCTGTCTCAAAGAGGAAGAGGTCTGTACTCCCGGTTCTTTCTGGTCCGCATAGAAGGACAAGAACGAGATCAGGCCCATTCTGGACTTGCGACAGGCAAACAAGTGGATTTGCAGAGAAAAGTTTTGCATGCTGTCGTTGGATCAGATTTATCCTCAGTTGCAACAGGGAGACTGGCTATGTGCAATAGACCTACAGGATGCTTACATCCATGTGCCCATTGCACGCAAACACAGGAAGTTCCTGCGATTTCAAGTCGGCACCAATCACTATCAATACCAAGTACTGCCATTCGGGCTGAAGTCTGCGCCCAGAACTTTCTCGAAGTGCATGGCGGTGGTAGGGGCACACCTGAGGAAGAACAAGGTGTTTGTCTACCCGTACCTGGACGATTGGTTGATCAAGGCCTCCTCCTTCTCGGACGCTCAAGCGCACTTCCAGAAGACGTGCGTTCTATTGAACAAGCTGGGGTTGCACATCAACATGTCCAAGTCGGTCCCGACTCCGGTCCAGTGCATTCAGTACTTGGGAGCCACCATCAATACGCTGTCAGCAAGCGTGTCTCCTTCGGAGGAGCGAAGGTTATCTCTCCTTCGGAAGGCTCAGGCTCTTATGACCACTCCATCTACAACAGTGAGGACGGTGTCTTCTCTACTGGGATCGATGGCCTCTTGTATCTTCCTGACGCAACACGCGCGGCTGCATATGAGACCGCTGCAGGAGTGCTTGGAGGATCAGTGGGACCAGAGGAGAGGATCTTGGGACGACAAGATACGACTGTCTCTGCATGCTCTTCAGTCTCTGAAGTGGTGGTGTTCAGCGGAGAATCTCCTCAGAGGGGTTCCCTTCCACAAGGACATTCCCACTCGACTATCGTGACGGATGCTTCTCTCCAGGGCTGGGGAGCGCACTCCGGAGACCTACAGATTCAAGAGACGTGGTCCCCGACGGAGTCCACGTACCACATCAATGTCCTGGAACTCAGAGCTGTTCACTTGGCACTGAAGGCCTTTCACCCGTACTTCCAGACCAACTCTCTGCTTGTACAGACGGACAATACGACCACGATGTATTACCTCAACAAGCAGGGGGGCTCGAGATCACGCACCCTGTCGCAGGAAGCGCAAGCGATCTGGCACTGGCTTCTGGCCCGAGGACTGACGATAACGGCTATCCATCTGCCAGGTGTGCAGAATGTTCAGGCAGACGCGCTGAGCAGACTGATTCAGGAAAACCACGAATGGGTCATAAACGACGAAGTACTAGGAGAAGTCTTCGCAAGGTGGGGAACTCCAGACGTAGATCTGTTCGCCACCGCCGAAAACAGCAAATGCCGAGACTTCGCCTCCAGATACTACCAGCCGGGGACGCTGGGGAATGCGTTATGGATCAACTGGTCGAACAGCTTTCTGTACGCTTTTCCACCCATTCCCCTGATTCCGACGGTTCTCATCAAGCTATCCCAGTCCAGGGCGCGGATGATACTGAATGCCCCGGAATGGCCCAGACAGTGGTGGTTCACGGACCTGCTTCACCGGTCTCTCCTTCCTCACATGAAGCTGCCATGCAGGCCGGACCTTCTCACGAAGTTCGGGGGGCAGATGTTCCACCCCAACCTCTCATCTTTGAGTTTGGCGGCATGGCTCCTGAGATAGTGCAATATGGCTATCTGAATCTCCCAGAAGATTGCATGGACATACTGAAGGAGGCTAAGCGACCTTCCACTAGAACTTCTTATGCTTACAAGTGGAAGAGGTTTTGCATCTGGTGCAAGTCCAAGAACTATGACCCTACGACATGCAAGGAGGATGTCATCCTTCCATATCTACTTCATCTGGCGCAGTCTGGCCTTAATGTCCATTCCATTAAGGTTCATCTGGCTGCTTTGACTGCCTACAGGAAATGCCCTTCACAGACTTCCTTCTTCCAGATCTCTGTGATCAAATACCTTTTGGAAGGCTTGAAGAAAGTATTCCCTCCTGTCAGGCTTGCTTTGACTTCATGGGAATTGAATGTGGTGCTGTCCAGATTGATGAAGGATCCTTTTGGACCTATTCATAAGGCTTCGTTGCAGCACCTGTCCTGGAAGGCGGCGTTCCTCGTGGCCATTACATCGGCCCGCAGGGTGAGTGAAATTCAGGCGTTGTGTTGCCAAGAACCTTATACTGTATTTCATGCTGCTAAGGTTGTTATGCGTACTCACCCTAAATTTCTTCCCAAGGTTATTTCTGATTTTCATGTCAACCAGACTATAACTTTGCCTACGTTTTTTCTGAATCCTTCATCTCCAGCGGAAAGGTCTTAACATTCCCTGGATGTTAGGAGGGTGTTGAAATTTTATCTGGATAAAACCAAGGATATTCGTAGGTCAGACCAATTGTTTATCAATTATGGATCAGTCAGGACAGGTCTTGCTACCTCTAAACAGTCCATCTCCAGGTGGATTGTGTCCTGCATACAATTGTGTTACCAAAAAGCTAATAAGACCTTAGGGGGTAAACCTAAGGCTCATTCCACCAGGGGTAAAGCTGCCACGACAGCTTTGCTTCGTAATGTTCCCATTGCAGAAATCTGCAAGGCGGCCACTGGAAGTCGGTCCATACTTTTGCTAAGCATTACCGCCTGGACACTGATGCCAGGGCAGATGCTCAGGTTGGGCAGGCTTCGCTGTGAAATCTATTCGCACAATAGTGGCGTTATTTCTCTTTTCTCCACCACCGTTTTGGTGTGGGGATGGGCTTGCCATTCTATTCACTAGATTATGACTATACACAGAGATCCCCTACTACAGAAGGAGTAGTTTCTGTCCTGTAACTCCAGTTCTGCAGTAGGGGTATCTCTGTTATAGTCATAAGCGCCCGCCCGCCTCCCCGGTGGAGAGAGATATATATTCCTTTCTGGAATGCTACAGGTCTGGCGTGTTACGCCTTCAAAAAGAACTGAGACTAAGTTGGACCTGCTATGCATTCTGGGATACTGGGAGAAGGTTCTGGAAGATTCTCTTAAAAGCACAGTATCCTGTTTTGAGCCACATAATGGCAGCCTATGGGGCTTGTCTGTCCAGGTTCTTCTCTCTATCATTCCTGAGGGATTTTGCTGGTAAAGCAAGGGAAATCTGTACAGGCTTTTGCTGTTTTGTGGATTTTATGGTGGAATTTCTAGTTGAAGTACTGGACAGTGTAGCCTTTTCAGGCTGCATTATCTGTCTTTAAATTCTCTCTTAAGTGTCTATGCTTTTCTGCATTTTTTGACACTGTAAGAGATTATTTTTGATTGCTCCGGGGTCCACGCACATGGGCGGGACTATTCACTAGATTATGACTATAACAGAGATACCCCTACTACAGAACTGGAGTTACAGGACAGAAACTACTCCTTATGCGCCAACAGACTGATCTCAGACGACCCTAGTCTCAGACTGGTTTTCCCAAAAAAAATTCCATTTTATTGTCCCGTCCAAAGTCTATGGGGTTTACGCCTTGTGGGGAGTGTTGCTGACAAATGTCTGTGGCTGTTCCCCACTTGGTTTAATTGTGGTGTCTGGGGTCATATGACTTCAAGATTTTAAGCGACAGCGCCCGAAGGCTATGTGGGAGCACAAGTAGCTTTCTGTCACCAAGCGTCGGAAAATCTTGCCTCTGTCAAAGTCTTGGAAGATGAAAGTACTATTCCTGAAGCAGTTAACTGTCAAGGTTCAAGTCTTTGGGTAAATCCAAGAAGAAGCAAGTCAGGGGACCTGTCTCCGTCCTGCCACCCTTTCTCCTGAGCGGGTGTGAAAGCTTATTCGTGCCTCCCAGACCTGCTTCCGCAATCTGAACAGGCTCTGGATCCTACCATGTGATCTTGATTTCCCTGTGTCCAGGTCTACTCAATAAATCCAGAAGTTTTAGAATGCATTGTGTTTTCAGCACACCACCATTTCCCTCTGGTGTGCCTACGGGGCGAGAGTATTTCCAGCTGGAATTCTGCTTGCCATACTTTCCTTGGTGCCTGTTAGGCCCTCTAGATCCACTCCCAGGTCTGTGGCGAATACCCTTGGCGCACCACGTCCCATGCCGGAGCCAATCTTCCGACTACAGATGACAGCTTAACTGACTCTGGGACACCAATGAGCCGCCCTCAATTGAGGCCACACTTGATGCCGCTTATTGCTCACAATCCGTAGAGTGACATAGTGCCTTGCTTCGGGGGACAAGGTTCTTACAAGATTATTTTGGGACAGATTCAGATAGTGGCATATTTTGATACTGGAAATTAATTTGCTCATCCTTGCCATGAGTACAATTAATATGAGTGTCTCCAAGATACCAGTGCACTGGACACTTGTCCTGGCACTGGCTTCCTTTAGCTTCCGGACCATGCCACTGAGGAGTGGGCTTCCTTTGCCATGTTGATGCGGAGAGCTGCTGAAGTTTTGGATCTAAACCTCCCCACCCAGGAAGTACACAGTCCCTACTTCAATTTAATGAGGCACTTGCCGGCCCTTTTGTGAACCTGGGTTAAGCCTTATTTGGGATCCCTGGTCAACTACCAGGTTGCAAATCCTCATCCTGCGCCTAGGAATCCTGACTTTCTGACCAAGCATTACTGTTAGCTTGGTGTAGTGCAAGCCTCTGCCTGTAAGGTTGAACCCTAATGCATTCCTCACTACTGCTCATGAATCCAAATCCATTGTCTTTTAGGAAGCTAGTTTTGCCTTATGGGATTCACTTACACAGGGTTTGGCGATCGTCCCAGAGAAGACCCGTGCCATTCTTTCTTAGGCTGTTCAGGATGGGTGCAGCCCTGCAAAGTTTGATCTATTGTGCTCTTGTTACTTCCTACTCTGTAGTTAGAGCCATTGACACCAGTGTGGGCCACCGCAGACCTTCTTGGATGCGGTCCACAGATTTTTCGGAGATGTCCATGCTAGACTTAGGGACATGTCATTTGACTGCTCCCACCACTTTGGGGAAGAAGCAGACTTTGCTCTGCAACATTTTAAGGAGAGCAGGGCCACAATGCACTCCCTTGGCCAGTTAGCACGGCCATGCCAACCACACCCTCAATTGCACCCCCTTTGTGGGCAAGGCAGAAAATTTCAAGCTCTCAAACAGCTGCCCACCTGCTCAGCAATATCCCGCCCCAAAACCATTGTGGCGGCAGTACCCACAGATCTTGTTGATAGCAGGGGCAATGTGCAGCCCAGTCGATATTTCCAGCTGCCGCGGTCAAAGCCCCTTTAGTGTCCTTAGTGGCAAACAGCCACCCTGTTAGGAGGCAGAATCCAACATTTCCTAGCATAGTTGCAAGACTTTACCTCAGACAGGTGAGTGTTATAGATCATTCAGCGGTGTTACACATTTTTGCTTCTCAAAGCCCCTGCACCCTTCCCACCATCTTCAGATCCGCTGACCGAGGATCACTTGTCCCTTTTACGACTAAGTGCAGGTTCTTTTGGTCAAAGGAGTCCTAGAGAGTGGAATCCATAAGTAGGTTGAGGGGGCGTGGCCAAGATGGCGGCATGAGAAGACGCTCTGACTCGGAGCTCCCGCCAACTGCCTACAATAGCACCAGCTTTGGAGCCGATACAGCAGCGGTCGGCACCCCAAAAACAAGTCGAATGTCCCTGGGGCAGCCGGGCTCCGTGTGGAGACCAAAAAGAGCACAGAAGGGGCGTTTGGAGGCGATTGGCAGATCGGGGGCCTGTGAGGCCCGTGAGGTGGAGGACCGGAGGTTGCGGCCGGACAGTGAGTGTCGCTTTGCTGGAGCGGGAGCCCTGTCGGGATAGCTCCGGGAGCAGCTGCTGCCAGTCTGGAGTGAAGCGGCCGGGTGTGGCGACAGTCTCCCGTAGAGGAGGTGGAAGTGCAGCGGGAGACCGCGGATGAGCCGCCATGTTAGACGCAGCAGAGCCGGAGGCGAGTGACCCAGAGTGCCCGGTGGGGCACCGAGACCGCGCAGTGATTCGGAAGATCATCGGAGAAGCCGACGGAGTGGCACCATCCCCACGCCAGCGGATGGGTTGACTACCTCCCAGGGTATGGCCAGTGAATCGATCAAACAGCAATACCGGAGAGGGGCGCCAGACCCACTATTTTGCAGCGGCCCAGAGAGACCCCTGGTGACCTAGAAAGAGGCCAGTGGAGAGAGTCCTGACACGGAAAAAGCAGGAGAGAGTCTAGCAGCCCGAGGTGGTGGTGCCCGGTTTGAAGAGTCTAGTGGAGGCACAGTGAGGCCCGAATTGCGGATCTCCTGCGAGGTTGGAGTGAAGGGTGGTTCCGGGGACCCGAAGACACCAAGAGGCACACATAGTGGGGGAGAACGGGGCGATTGCTGGACGCCGCTGAGGGAAGGCGAACGCTAGAAGGGCCGAGCACCTACCCTCACGGGGATATTAGAGGACAGCACCGGGGGGCTAAGCAAGCAGCCGGGAAGACCCGGAGGTGACCGAGACAGTCCGCAACCTCCCCGAAGGTGACAGACACACGCAGGGCAGAGCCACGTTGTCGGAAGTAGGCGAAGTTGAGGAGCCCCTGATTACCACGCAGTGGGTATTGGTGTGGGAGCTGAACCGGGTGCCGCCGCCTTAAACCTGACGCGGCACACTAGAGTGTTTGGGCCTGGAACCAACTGCCGGAGCTTGGCGAGGAGCAGACAGACATGGAGGAGAGCAGCCGCCACTGAGACCTGGGGGCTTCAGGAGGCACAAGGTGGGGAACCGGAGAGGACATCTGTACCCGGAGGAGGAAGATCTCATCGACCCTGATGCCCAGTGCGGAGTGTGGCTCGCGGAAGACACGGTGAGGGTGCAGCGGCGCCGCCATTTTGCGACCGGGCTACTGCTGACGAGCAAGGTCAGTGGAGTGGATCCAGCGATACAGCCAGTGAGTGGACTTGTGGGCAACTTGGTTGACGCTGCCGGGGGCCTATTGAATGAGGTGCTGTTGGCCAAGAGAGCGGAGACGTGGTAGCCTGGGCCCCCCACTGATGGACTGTTAAGGACTGGTTTGGTGAGCGGACTGGGTGTGAGACAGGACTGACCCAGTACAGTCCAAAAGACAATTGGGTTGCTTGGCAGGACACAGCACACCAATTTTTCGTTGCCAAACACGTAGCCAACAACACACAGACATTAATTGAGTGTCGCCGCATAGCAGTGGGATCGACAGTGTAGACACCCAGTGCCTGGTATAAGTCTCAGGAAGAGGGATCCCAATACGTGATATATGTATCATGTCCGGCACGAGGGTGCGTAAGGACAAAACAGTTAAGGACCTGTTTGCGAAGGCCCAAGTGACCCAATCACCTAAAGACATGGCTGCGACTGCCACACGTCCGTCCACGGGCTTGGCGGACGGCTCAGAGCCCCTCACGAAAGCCTTCATAGAATCGCTATTCATGGCATTGAGAGACGACATTCACACCTTCAAAAAAGAATTTAAAGATGAGCTCAAGGAGATTCGCAGGGACGTTGACAGGATAGGAGAGTGCCTAATGACGCTAGAGACAAAGACTGACGGACATGACACTGACATCGAGTCCCTACCGCTAGAGATACTGAGGCTCCACGACCAGCAGGTAGTTTTGCAATCACATATGGAAGACTTAGAGAACAGATCTCGTCGCCATAACGTGCGAATACGGGGAGTTAAATTGGCCGAAGATACCAAAGACCTGTTTGGCTTCACCAGGGAACTTTTTAACCACATCTTGGGTCGTCCACTAGAGTCAGAACTTCGACTGGACAGAGAGCACAGAGTGGGACCCCCAAGGAGCGTGTCAGCCCCTCCCCCCGCAGGACACATTGGTATGTGTGCAGGACTACCGCACAAAGGAGGACATCCTACAGAAAGCTCGGCAGCTGCACCCCAGAACCTTCAAGAATCAAACACCAGTCTTATTTCAAGATCTGTCGGCACTTACTTTGAAGAAGAGACGGTCCTTCAAGCCTGTCACAGCACGTCTCCAACAGCTCCAAATCCCCTACAGCTGTTCTGTTATGTTATGTTAATTGATTCTTGTATAGCGCAGGTTCACCATCAGGTCTCTTCGCGCTTCTAGAGGAGAATATTACAACAGGCAGTGCATGTGAGCTAGTGTGGGCGAGATTATTTCGTGGTCAGTGCCTCCAGAAACAAGATAGTCTTGAGTTTTTTTAGGAACGAGAGAAGGACAGGTTCCTTGAGCAAGTTTTCAGGTAGGTTGTTCCAGAGCTGTGGAATCAAGGTGGAAAAGGCTATGCCCCCTTTACGAGACGAATGAAACCGGGGAGTGACCAAACAGCAGATTGCAGAGGAACGGAGTGTCTGAGCAGGGAGGTAGCTCGTCGGGCGATCCTTGATGTAAGCTGGGGCCTGACCGTAGATGGCCTTATGGGCAATGCAAAGGCCCTTGAAAGATGCTCGCTGCCTGATAGGAAGCCAATGTAATTTCGAGAGCAGTGGGGAGGCATGAGTACGTCTGGGTGGATCAAAAATGAGGTGCGCCGCATCGTTCTGCACAACCTGTAGTCTTCTTGTTAGTTTCCAAGGGAGGCCGATGTAAAGGGCATTCCCATAGTCCAACCTGGACAATATTGTGGCAAAAACGATAACCTGAAGGGAAGTTGTAGTGAGGAGGGGGACAAGTTTTCGCAAAAACCTCAATAGCCCTGTGCAGGTACCAACCACTGCCGACACTTGGTTGTTCATAGAAAGGTCGGCGTCGATTTTGATGCCCAGGCTTCTAACCACTGGGACTGGGTAGGAATAACTCCCAGTTCTGTAGTAGGGGAATCTCTGTTATAGTCATTGTGAGAAGTTGGCCTGATATATGATGCTCACTAGTTCTAGTGATCACCTTGTATCAGTCCAAACAACCCTTATGGTGATTGGTTGTAAGTCAACCTTATAGACCAGCTATCCTAATGGTAGCATGGACAAAGCAGTCTTAGGCTAAACTCTTTTGGCATGTGAAGCCAGCTGTTTTACCACATATAACCCCTTGAATACCAGATGAAAGGACACCACACAGGTTGTTATGAAAATAAACAGTATATTTATTAATAACAAACACCTCTGAACTCTTTATGAGGTCAGAGGGCTAAGCACATGACAATCTCTTAGGAAAAATACGATAAGTTGCACAAAATTACAATGGTGCCCTAGGGGCACGACAAACCATAAACTAAGTAAGTGGAATGTGAAAGTCGATAGAAGGAATGGAGCTGTCCAGAGGCTGTAGGATCGATGGGACCACGCTATACTAACTCTAGGTAAGTAATAGGAGGCCCACGGAACGCGTGTGCAGAGTGTGAACTCACATGTGAGATGCGTAACAACGTCCATGGACAGTACAGTTCAAGTTAAAGGTGAGTACGGACAATCTTGACTGGTTAGGACTAAAACAACTGTGAATCTGGACACTAGTAGAGTCAAGCTAACCTTGAGCACCGAAATGCTCTTGTTACCTCACCCACGGGCTGCGGGTGCATAGGTGCGAAGTCGTGTCGTGTTTCTGCATTGAAGTCTATAGAGCCTGGAAGAAAAGATGCTGCAGGCGACCAGGAGGAAGATGTCCAGTGCGATCCATGGGTAGATCGAGGAAGAAGAGGACCTGAAAGCAGAGGAGACAGTGTTCAAAGTCACTAGCCAGTGACAGGTGTGGAACCAGGAGGGAACCAGATGCTGTTGTCGCGATCAGGTGAAGAGTGGACGCTTGTCTCTGCAGCCACGTGGACCAGGAGGGGTCTTCGACGACCAGGATGGAAGCACGAGCTGTCCCACATAGGCTCTCGCTGTTGGCGGTGTTGGATCCGGATTTTGAGTCAACAGGCCTTGGCAAAGACAACCCACGCGGTGAGTGGAAACGGCATCTGGAGTGGACCAGGAGGGTCCGGGGTGCTCCTCTTTTGGAAGGGAGCAAGGGCCAGTCTGGAGCAACCAGACCAGCAGTGAAGATTTCAAGGTTCGTCGTCTAGGAGGTCACTAGCCAGCCGGCAAGTGACCAGATAACGCGTCGAGCAGCAATCGAGCAAAAGGGCCCCACGCAGATCTCGTGGATGCTGGGGGGCTGGTCTTCGGTGCAGGAGCTGCTCGGGGATGGGGCTTCTCAATCCCCAAAGCACTTTCTCAAGGATGCCTCTGAAGTCGTGCTGGAAGCGAAGTGCAGTTTCTTCAAGATGGCCGGTCCCACGTGTCTCGTCGCACCCACGGATCTCAGCTGTGCTGCAGATGTAGGTTGAGGTCGGAGAGGTCTGAAAGTCCGGATCTCGTCGGGCTCTGAAGTCTGGTTCCGGCAGGAAGGACGACAAAGTGAACCGCTAGGACGCTTGATGGTGCCTGCAGTTGCAGGGTGGACACTCCTTGCCCACAAGGGAGATTCTTCAGTCTTCTGTGGAGCAGAGCGTCGAAGTCCAGAGTTTCTACTTGTAAAGTTGTTCAGGATAATCTAATTTGGAATGGGACCAGCTCCTACCTTTATCCTGCTAAAGGGGGCTGTACTGCTGACTAGGCCCCTCCCATGGGTGGGACCAGGAAGGGGGGTGGTTACACCCCCTATCCTTTGTCCGGTTTCGTGCCAGAACTGGGGCTGGAGTGCCCAAGCAACTGGTTTGAACCGGTGTATGCACAGGACACCTTGTGTGCCCCAGGCATGTCTCATTCCTTTCAGCCCTCCTTACCTCAATACACAAAATCCTGTCTGGGGTGGTGCTAGCACCTCCCAAGGCAGGAAACCCTTTGTCCAGGCCTCCCTCACTGGAAGGACTCCCAGCAGCAGGAGGCCAGACTTGTGTCTGTGGTGGCAGCATCCATTTTGTGATGCTTAGGCTTCGTTCAACTTTAACCAGGGTTCACAATTACATACATGTCGTGTCCCTCTAGAAGGATGGAATGCTACCCCCGTCGCCAGAATTGGCGAGGGGGTAGTATTCCAATTTGTATGACACCTTACTCGACATGTTTTGATAATGCTATACCAAAGTTAGCATTTACCCGCGAGGATTATAATGCACTTAAGATTATATGGCATAGCGTTATCATGGAACAGCTATTAGGACTTGGTTCCGCAAGCTGCAGACAGGCTCAGCTCATGCCAGAGCACCATCTCACATAATTCCAAGCACTCTGCCTTCAGGATTGATAAGGCCTGCCATAGGAGTGACTGATAGGAATATATGTGTACATTTTAGGGTTAGATATAGGAATACTATATCTATAGCAAAGGGTGATTACACCACCTTGCCCCAGCTGTCTTACCAGCCAGTTGTGTCTGTTTAGATGGCCAGCCAGGGGTGGCATAATACATGCTTCAACCTCTGGTAGGCCCTGGGTACACCTATGCCCTGGGTACCTAAGGTACACTGTACAGGGACTGATAAGGTGGCCCAGTACCAATTGGTAAATGCAACTAAAGTAAATGGATGTCAATTTAGAGAGAGAACAGCTAGGCTGTGGGTCTGATTAGCAGGCCCACAGCCAGGGAAAGTCATAAACCAGTGAAGCAAAAAGCAAAAAATCTGGGGTGACCATAGGATTGCAGACCCTACTCTCCTACAAGGCTTCGCTGCGAAATCTGTTCGCACAGTAGTGGTGTTATTTCTCTATTCTCCACCGCCGCTTTGGTGTGGGGATGGGCTTGCCACTCTATTCACTAGATTATGACTATACACAGAGATCCCCTACTACAGAAGGAGTAGTTTCTGTCCTGTAACTCCAGTTCTGTAGTAGGGGTATCTCTGTTATAGTCATAAGCTCCCGCCCTCCTCCCCGGTGGAGAGAGATATTCATGTAAGAAATGCTACAGGTCTGGCGTGTTACGCCTTCAAAAAGAACTGAAAGTAAAAGGGACCTGCAGTGCATTCTGGGAAACTGTGAGACTTCTGGAAAGTTCTCTTAAAGGCACAGTATCCTGTTCTGAGCCACATAATGGCAGTCTGTCTGTCCACTTCTTCCTCTCTATCATTCCAGAGGGTTTTGCTGTTAAAGGCAAGGTTTTTCTCTGTAGAAAACCCTGGACAGGCTGTGCTGTTTGTGGATTTTGGTGGAATTTCTAGTTGAAGTACTGGACAGTGTAGCCTGTTGATATAGGCTGCATAATCTGTCTTTAAATTCTCTCTTAAGTGTCGGTGCAGTTCTGTAGTAGGGGATCTCTGTGTATAGTCATAATCTAGTGAATAGTCCCGCCCATGTGCGAGGACCCCGGCAATCAAAAATAATCTCTTAAGTTGTCAGAAAATTGCAGCACTGCAAAGACATTTAAGAGAGAATTTAAGACAAATAATGCAGCCTATATCCACAGGCTACACTGTCCAGTACTTCAACTAGAAAATTCCACCAAAAATCCACAAACAGCAAAGCCTGTCCAGATTTCCCTTGCTTTAACAGCAAAAAAACCCTCTGAAATGATAGAGAGGAAGGCATGGACAGACAAGCCCCATAGGCTGCCATTATGTGGCTTAAATAGGATACTGTGCCTTTAAGAGAACTTTCCAGAACTTCTCCCAGTATCCCAGAATGCACTGCAGGTCCCTCTTACTTTCAGTTCTTTTTTCCGGCTCCTGCTAGCAGGACCCTGGTGCATTGAGCTCTCCCTTTACAAGGGTTTATTGGAGTTTTTGTACACTTTTTGGATTTAAAAGTGTTCTCATTTGAGTCTTGGTGTTTCCTTTTCACTTCTGTGTGTTTGTTCAGGCTTTTAGGGACCTAAAATGCCTGCTTTATTCGACAAGTGCCCAGCATGTGGAAGGAAGAAGGCCAAGACTGATCCACACGACGTCTGCATTCTTTGCCTCCCTGAAGAGCATGTCCCTGAAGACTGTGACATCTGCCAGACCTTTTCCACAAGGACCCTGAGGGAAAGGCTGAGGATTAGGCTCAAGGCCTAGAAGAGAGGCGACTGCAGGCTGCAGGTGGGTCTGGGCAGGCTGGGAAGGCTCCCCCTGCCGCTGCCGAGGCCTCTGGGGGGCTCCCCAGAGGCAGGAAGACCAGCAAAAGGTCCCGGTCTCCGTCGACGTCGATTGCTTCGACGACGACGTCGAGAGGGATGACGACGGTGTGTTCCCCTTCTCCCCGGGGCTCCGGGTCGAGACAGCGTGGGAGATCGACGTCGAGAGGCCTGGGTAGGCCGCCGTCGAGATCACCGCTGACGGCGTCGTCGAAGTTGTCGACGTCGGAGTCGAGGCATCGCCGTCGACGAAGGAGGCACCGGCGCTCGCCATCGAAGCGACACCGCCGGTCGCCGTCGAGCAGATCGGCGTCGAGGGGATCCTCGACGTCGAGGACTGTGAGGAAACGGTCGACGAGGAGGAAGAGTCGACGCTCGCCGTCGAGGTCCGACCGTTCGTCGTCGAGAGGGCGATGATCGTCGTCGAGGTAGAAGCACTCGACGTCGAGGAGACGGCGTTCGACGCCGGAGTCGAAGGACCGCCGTTCCACGCCTGAAAAACGACGCTCGACGTCGAGCAGGAAGCGGTCAGCGTCCCCGAGGATCTCAAGCTCCCCTAAGCGGCGCCGGAGGGATTCTGGCGCGAAAAGTCACTCTGGTTCTGGTGAAGGGCGTCGGAGGCGTCGCTCACGCTCTGGAGGGTCTGGGTCACAGGCTCCTCCCCCGAAGAAGTCACCGGGCTCGGTGTACTCGGGGGGGTATATACACCGCCAAGGCCTGCGACTCCTCCACCTCTGCCGAAGGAGGCTCCTCCTGTTACTCCGCCACTGCCTCCACTTCCGCCGCTGCCACCTGCGGGGCAACCTCCGCCGCCGGTCCCACCTCATGGGCCAACACCTTTACCGGAGAGGCCTCCTGTCAGGCCACCGAGGTCGGTGTCACTGCCTCTGCTTCCGACACCTCCTAAGGGGACGCCTACTCCGAAGCCCCTGGATAGACCACGGAAGACGCCTCCACGGAAACCGGTGGAGCGCCCACGTGCGGGGAGGTCGTGCTCCCGTTCCAGAAGAAGGGAACGTTCGCACCACAGATCTTCCACACGATCTCGACGGCGCCACAGGAGGCACAGGTCTCGTTCCCAGGCCAGGTCGTCTGGGACCAGGGACTATTCCCTGACCTTGTCAGATTCGCCAGATACGAGGGTTTCCCCGATTGACGATTGGGTGTCCTTCCAGGACGTACTGTTGCGTGGTGCGGCAAAATTGGGCATTACTTTGACTGTGCCCGCGCCCAAGACATCGGTCATATTCGAGACGCTACACCAGAAGCATTTGTCTCGGCCATTGTTACCACTGGTGCCGGGTCTGGAGGAACCGGCCATGGATCTGTTTCTCACCCCAGCGGTGACTAAGGCGGCACCCTCGAGACTGCAGAAGAAGTACCGGGCTCCGGACTCGGACCCGGCCTTTCTGAGGGTGGAGCCCCCTCCGGACTCGGTGATTGTTACGGCGGCGCGAAAACAGCATGCCACCACGCCGTCCTCCACAGTTCCACCAGATAAGGAATCTAGGTGGTTGGATTCATCTGGGAGAAGAGTTTGTGGGACTTCAGCGACCTCCATGAAGGCGGCTAGTGCCACTGCCTTGCTGGGTCGGTATGACAGAGCCCTTTGGGAATCCCTTCAACAATTTGTGGAGCTTCTACCGCGGGACAAGCGGGAAGACTTTCAGGAGGTGCTGAATGAAGGGATGTTGGTGGCGAATCAAGTAATCAGCGCTGCAGCCGACTCATCGCTGCTGGCGGCACATGGATTCTGCCACGGAATTAACCAGCGGAGGCATGCATGGCTCCGCCTCACGTCTCTGAAACCGGACGCTCAGCAAAGGGTTGCCAACCTTCCATTCTCTGGCGAGACCCTATTCGGGAAGCACGCCGACGATGAAATGGCCCGCATGAAGGCGGAGGCCGAAACGCTCATGGCGGTGGGCTTGGAGAAACCCAAGGAGGCCAAGAAGCAGTACCGTCCGTTCCAACGTCGGTTCGGTGGTCAAGGTAGAGGGCGCGGCCAGTCTTCTGGACAACAGCAGCAACAACAACAGCAGCAGCTCAGAAGACCGTTCCTGAAGTGCCAGAGGGGCAGAGGCGGCCATCAGGCCGCTCCAGCGGTTAAAGGCCAGGCCGGGTCTAGGCCCTGAGCACTTACTTCCCCTGCGCCTGTTACCCGCTCCGGTGGGGGGAAGCATTCAATTTTTTCTGGCAGAGTGGAGAAAAATTACTCTGGACAAGTTGGTGCTGAATATTGTTTGCAATGGATACAGTCTTCGCTTCACCAGCCCGCCTCCATCGATTCCTCCGGTCAGCTCACAGTATCAACTGCGCGAGCTCCAGGCGGAGGCCAATATCCTGTTAATGGCAGTGGTAGCCGCACACCTAAGGAAGAACAAGGTGTTTATCTACCCGTACCTGGACGATTGGTTGATCAAGGCCTCCTCCTTCTCGGAAGCTCAAGCGCACTTCCGGAAGACGTGCATTCTCTTGAACAAGCTGGGGCTGCACATCAACATGTCCAAGTCTGTCCCGTATCCGGTCCAGTGCATTCAGTATTTGGGAGCCTCCATCGATACGCTGTCAGCAAGCGTGTCTCCTTCGGAGGAGCGACGGTTATCACTGCTTCGGAAGGTTCAGGCTCTTATGACCTCTCCGTCCACGACAGTGAGGATGGTGTCCTCTCTCCTGGGATCGATGGCCTCGTGCATCTTCCTGACGCCTCATGCGCGGCTGCACATGAGACCTCTGTGTGAGAAGTTGGCCTGATATATGATGCTCACTAATTCTAGTGATCACCTTGTATCAGTCCAAACAACCCTTATGGTGATTTGGTGTAAGTCAACCTTATAGACAAGCTATCCTAGTAGCGTGGACAAAAGCAGTCTTTAGGCTAAACTCTGAATGGCATGTGAAGCCAGCTGTTTTACCACAATATAACCCCTTGAATACCAGATGAAAGGACACCACACAGGTTGTTATGAAAATAAACGATATATTTATTAATAACAACACCTCTGAACTCTTTATGAGATCAGAGGGCTAAGCACATGACAAATACTACAAGGGAAATACGAGTTCGCACAATATTTACACGTGTGCCATAGGGGCACGACAAACCATATACTCAGAACAATGGAATGCGAGGAAAGAAAGTACTGGAAGGAGATCCAGAGGCTGGAGGATCGCTGGGACTACGCTACGAACTAGGCAAGTAAGGAGCAGGAGGCCCACGGGACTCACGTGCAGAGTGGAAACTCTCACGCGGGATGCGTACCAACGTCTATGGATGCTACAGTGTTACAAAGTTACGGATTACGGACGAACCCGGCTGGATGGAGGGAAAACAACAGTGGACCTGAACACTAGGATAGTGTACACAGACTTCAGCACCTAGAAGCTTTAGTTACCTAACCCACAGGCTGCGGGTGCATAGGGCTGAAGTGGTGTCGGGTTTGCTATGTTGATCCCGGTGATGCCTGAAACAAGAAGTTGCTGGCAGGCAGCCAGATGGAGGAGTCCGGTGGTTCCAAGGATGGAACTGGAAGGAAGAAGTCCTGAAAGGGAAGGGGACAGAGTCTCGGTCACTAGCCAGTGACGGTGCTGGAACCAGGAGGGAACCAGGTGCTGTCGCCGCAGTCAGGTGAAGGAAGGGTCGCTTCTCTCTGTAGCTGCGCGGACCAGGAGCAGTTCTTCACGACCAGGCTGGAGGCACGAGCTGTCCCACGTAGTCTGCTGCTGTTGGCGGTGTCGGATCGTCGATCTGGACAACAGGCCTTGGCTAATGCAAGCCACGCGGTGAAACAAAGATGGCGTCTTGTGTGGACCAGGAGGGTCCGAGGTGCTTCTCTTTCTCAAAGAAGCAAGGGCCAGTCTGGGAGACCAGACTAGCAGTGTCGAATTCTTTGGGTCGTCGTCTCAGAGGGCACAAGCCAGCCGGCAAGTGACCAGACAACAGGAAGGGTAGCAACCAGGCAAAAGGGCCCCACGCAGATCACGGGGATTCTGGGGGGCTGGTCTTTGGTGCAGGAGCTGCGTCGGTGTAGGGCTTCTCAGGCCCTGATGCACTCACTTGAGGAACCCTCAGGGGTCGTGCTGGAAGCGCTGTGCAGGTTTCTTCAAGATGGCCGTCTCCGCGTTGCTCGTCGCACCCACGGGTCCCAGCTGCGCTGTGGATGTGGGTAGAGGTCAGAGAGGTCTGGATCTTGTCGAGCTGGGTCGTCGGATTCCGGGATGGAAGGACGTTGCAGCAAACCGCACAGGAGCTTGATGGTGCCTGCGAAGCAGGATGGTCACTCCCTGACCATAGGGGAGATTCTTCAGTCTTCTGATGTTCAGGAGGTCGAAGGTCAAGAGTTTCTTTGTGGAAGGTTGTCAAGATTAATCTAACTTGGAATGGGACCAGCTCCTACCTTTATCCTGCTAAAGGGGGCTGCACTACTGACTAGGTCCCTCCCCTGGGTGGGACCAGGAAGGGGGGTGGCTACACCCCCAATCCTTTGTCCGGCTTCCCGCCAGAGCTGGGACTGGAGTGTCCCAGCAACTGGTTGGAACCGGTGTATGCACAGGGCACCTTGTGTGCCCCAGGCATGTCTCATTCCTTTCAGCCTGCGCCTACCTAATACACAAAATCCTGTCTGGGGTGGTGCTAGCACCTCCCAAGGCAGGAAACCCTTTGTCCAAGCCTCCCTCGCTGGAAGGACTCCCAGCAGCAGGAGGTCAGAGTTGTGTCTGTGGTGGCAGCATCCATTTTGTGATGCCAAGGCTCGAGTAAACTTTAACCGGGGTTCACAGTTACATACATGTCATGTCCCTCTAGAAGGGTGGAATGCTACCCCCGTCGCCAGAATTGGCGAGGGGGTAGTATTCCAATTCGTATGACACCTTACTCGACATGTTTTGATAATGTTATACCAGAGTTGGCATTTAACCGCGAGGATTATAATGCACTTAAGAGTATATGGTATCGCGTTATCATGGAACAGCTATTAGGACTTGGTTCCGCAAGCTGCAAACGGGCTCAGCTCATGCCAGAGCGCCATCTCACATAATTCCAAGCACTCTGCCTTCAGGATTGATAAGGCCTTCCATAGGAGTGACTGATAGGAATATATGAGTCCATTTTAGGTTTAGATATAGTGAACTATATCTAAAGCAAAGGGTGATTACACCACCTTGCCCCAGCTGTCGTGCAGCCAGTTGTGTCTGTTTAGATGGCCAGCCAGGGGTGGCACAATACATGCTTCAGCCCCTGATAGGTCCTGGGTACACCTATGCCCTGGATACCTAAGGTATACTGTACAGGGACTGATAAGGTGGCCCAGTACCAATTGGTAAATGCACCTAAGGTACATGCTTGTCAATTTAGAGAGAGAACAGCTAGGCTGTGGGTCTGATTAGCAGGCCCACAGCCAGGGAAAGTCGTAAACCAGTGAAGCAAAAAGCAAAAATCTGGGGTAGCCATGGGATTGCAGACCCCACTCTCCTACATAACCACCCCCCAAACTTAGGGACTTTAAACTAACCTTGACCAGGTGAGTCTTCTTGTTCTAAGTGAAAGTACCTGGAGAGACCATCTGCATTACCATGGTCAGTCCCTGGGCGTGCTCCACTGTAAAGTCCATCCCCTGTAGGGAAATGGACCACCTAAGAAGTTTGGGGTTTTCACCCTTCATTTGATTTAGCCATAAGAGGGGCTTATGGTCGGTCTGAATCTTGAAGTGAGTACCAAACAAGTATGGCCCCAACTTCTTCAGGGCCCAAACCACAGCAAAGGCCTCCCTCTCAATAGCTGACCAACGTTTCTCTCTAGGGGTCAGCCTTCTACTTATAAAAGCAATGGGCTGGTCATGACCATCAATATTCAGCTGAGATAGAACAGCTCCCACACCCAACTCAGAAGCATCTGTTTGGACAATGAAAGTTTTGGAGTAGTCTGGACTCTTGAGAATAGGTGCAGTGCACATGGCCTGCTTTAGGTCATCGAATGCCTTTTGACAGCTAACTGTCCACTGAACTTTCTTTGGCATTTTCTTACTTGTCAGGTCATTAAGTGGAGTCACAATGGTTCCATAATTTCTGACAAATTTCCTATAGTAACCAGACAGGCCCAAGAAAGCTCTGACCAGTGTCTGGGTGGTTGGAGGAGCCCAGTCCTTTATGGCCTGTATCTTGCTCTCCAAAGGTTGAACTTGGCCTCCACCTACAAGGTGGCCCAAGTATACAACTTGACTCTGCCCTATCTGGCACTTAGTAGCCTTGATAGTGAGGCCTGCCTTTTGCAGGGCCTCTAAAACTTTCCTCAGGTGGATCAGGTGATCCTCCCAGGTGGAGCTAAAGACAGCAATATCATCTAGATATGCTGCACAAAAGTCATCCAACCCAGTGAGGACTTGGTTTACCAACCTTTGAAAGGTGGCAGGTGCATTTTTCAAACCAAAGGGCATCACCACAAATTGGTAATGACCTCCTGGGGTAGAAAATGCTGTCTTGGCCTTGGCATCCTCAGCTAACCTGATTTGCCAATAACCAGCTGTCATGTCAAATGTACTCAAGAACTTGGCAGAAGCCAATCTGTCAATGAGTTCCTCTGCTCTTGGTATTGGATGGGCATCTGTCTTAGTGACAGCATTGAGACCCCTGTAGTCTACACAAAACCTCATCTCTCTCTTACCATCCTGGGTGTGAGGTTTTGGCACTAGAACTACAGGACTAGCCCAAGGGCTCTCTGAGGGTTCAATGACTCCCAATCCCAACATCTTTTGTACTTCAGTTTTTATGCAGTCCCTGACGTGGTCAGGTTGCCTGTAGATTTTACTCTTTATAGGCAGACTGTCTCCAGTGTCCACCTCATGTGTGCACCAGTTTGTCTGACTGGGGGTCAGGGAAAACATTTGTCTGAAGGATTGAAGGACTTGCTTACAATCCTTTTGCTGATGCTCAGAGAGGCTGTCAGAAAAGACTACACCATCTACTGACCCATCATCAGGGTTCTGAGTGAGCAGGTCTGGGAGAGGGTCACTCTCTTCCTCCTGTCCCTCATCTGTGGCCATGAGCAAGCCCATGTCCTCCCTGTCAACAAATGCTTTGAGCCTATTCACATGAAGTACTCTGTGAGGGCTCCTGGGAGTTCCCATGTCCACCAAGTAGGTGACTTCTCCCTTTTGCTCAATGATGATGTGGGGTCCAGACCATTTGTCTTGGAGAGCTGCTGGGGCCACTGGCTCCAACACCCACACCTTCTGTCCTGCATGGTAAACAGTTAGGACAGCCTTTTGGTCATGCCAAGCTTTTTGAAGTTCTTGGCTGGCCTCCAGGTTTTTAGATGCCTTCTCCATGTACTCTGCCATCCTGGAGCGGAGACCAAGTACATAGTCCACTATGTCCTGTTTAGGCTTTTTGAGAGGTAACTCCCATCCTTCCTTCACAAGACATAGGGGTCCTCTTACAGGATGTCCAAACAAAAGCTCAAAAGGGCTGTAACCAACCCCCTTCTGTGGGACCTCTCTGTAAGCAAACAGAAGGCAGGGTAAAAGGATGTCCCATCTTCGCCTAAGCTTTTCAGGTAACCCTTTTATCATCCCTTTGAGGGTCTTGTTGAATCTTTCAACAAGCCCATTGCATTGTGGGTGATAGGTTGTGGTGAATTTGTAATTGACACCACATTCCTTCCACATAGCAGTCAAGTATCCTGACATGAAGTTTGCACCTCTGTCAGAGATAACCTCCTTCGGGAACCCCACTCTGGAGAAAACTCCAACCAGGGCCCTCGCCACAACAGGAGCTGTAGTGGTCCTAAGGGGAATAGCTTCTGGATACCTGGTGGCATGATCCACTACCACCAGTATAAATCTGTGCCCAGATGCTGTTGGGGGGTCCATTGGTCCAACAATGTCAATCCCCACTCTTTCAAAGGGAACCCCCACCACAGTTAGTGGTATAAGGGGGGCCTTTGTTGTGCCACCTGATTTGCCACTGGCTTGGCAGGTGATACATGAACGACAAAAGTCCTTAGTGTCCTCAGACATATGAGGCCAGTGAAAGTGTGGGGCAAGCCTGTCCCAAGTCTTGTTCTGGCCTAAGTGACCTGCAAGGGGAATTTCATGGGCCAAGGTGAGGAGGAAACCTCTCAGAGACAAGGGGATGACCAGCCTCCTGGTAGCACCAGGCTTGGGGTCTCTTGCTTCAGAGTAAAGGAGTCCATCTTCCCAGTACACTTTATGGGCACCTGTGGCATTCCCTGCAGCCTCAGCAGCAGCCTGCTGTCTGAGGGGTTCAAGAGAGGAACAGTCTAACTGTGCCTGCCTCAAGTCTGCCCTGGAAGGTCCCCCTGTCCCAAGAAACTCAACCTGTTCAGGCTCAAGCTCTTCTAGGACAGTTCCTTCTGGGGTTTGGGGTCAGTCTCCTGAGAGAGCTGATCCTCTACCTGAGGCAGGAGGGAAGGGTCAACCTTACCCCTACTGCTCTTTCTCTTGGGTAGTGTCTGGTCCATTGTTCCAGGATCCAGCACTAGTTCAGCTGGGCATTTCTTGGCCTGTGACTTAGTCACAGCAAGGACATGTGCTGACAAACCTAACATCTCCACATGAGTCCTATACTCCACATCTGACCATAAGGAGGATTCCAAATCATTGCCCAAAAGACAGTCCACTGGGAGGTCTGAACTAACAACAACCCTTTTGAGGCCATTTACCCCTCCCCAGGAGAAGTTAACAAGTGCCATACTATGGGAGGTAGTGGCATTGCTAGCATTGGTCACCAGGTAGTCTGATCCCAGTATTACCTGGTCACGGTCCACAAAGTTTGGTGTCACCATGGTGACACTGGCACAAGTGTCCCTGTAGGCCTGAGCCATTTTTCCATTAATCAAAGGCGTTTGCCTGTACTTGCCCAGAGTACTGGGACTTAATGTAGGGGTCATATCCATGTCCCCAGTACAAACAAGTACAGCCTGAGTAGGTGTTCTGACTAAGTCAGAGCCTGCCTCAGTTCCCAGGGTTAACCCCACTATAGCCTTAGGAGTATTACTACCACTACTAACTGTACTAGGGGGTGCAGGTGCCTTAGGGGCAGTAGTGGTAGGAGTTGGGCCTTTCTTGGTGCACTCACTAAACCAGTGAGTATTACTTTTACAGTATTGCACCATGGTTTCTTCTGACCATTATTCTTCTTCTTTTGGAATTCTGGGAATTCTGGGACCCACCCTCTTTAGATTGTTGGGGCCCTGTTGAAGACTTCTGGTCATTTTGCTTATTCTCATTACCCTTGGGATCTGCTTTCTTTTGGCCACCACCCTGGTTCTGGTTCTGCTGCTTGACCCTTGTCCTGACCCATCTGTCTGCCTTCTTTCCCAATTCTTGGGGAGTGGTCAGATCTGAGTCAATAAGGTGCTGATGCAAAAACTGATTTTGACAATTACTTAAGATTTGTTCTCTCATAATTAGATTATACAATCCTGTGTAATCAGTAACTTTACTTCCCAGTAACCAGCCTTCAAAAGCCTTAGTGGCACAATCAACAAAGTCAGTCCAATCCTGAGACTGAGTTTTCTGGGTGTCTCTGAACAGCAACCTGTACTGCTCAGTTGTTAAGCCAAACCCACCAATCAATCAGTGTATTCTTCAGGACTTGGTAATTGTTAGCATCCTCAGCTCTAGTAGTGAGGAGCTTAACTCTACCTTTACCTTCAAAGGAGAGCCACAATATAGCTGCCCACTGACTCTGGGGGATGCACTTGACAGTGCAGGCCCTCTCCAAAGCAGTCATCCATTTGTGGATGTCATCCCCTTGTTTAAAGGGGGGCACTATTTTACTCAGGTGTCTAGTATCAAAACTCCTGTCTTTATCCTTAGGGATAGTGCTGCCACCAGTGGGGACTGTCCCACTCAACTGTTGCTCTCTAGCAAAGGCAAGCTTCTCCTTGGCAAGGGCAAGTTCTTCCCTCTCAATCCTCAGATTAGCTTGTTTCATCCTTGCTTCATGTTCCCTTCTCTGAGGGGAAGTCATTCTCCTCTGGGGAGAAGTCATTCTCCTCTGAGAAGAGGCATGAGAGTGCACAGATCTATTGGAGTCCCTAGAATGAGACCTGTCTCTTCTAACTCCAAAGTTAGGCCTGCTTAGGGTCAGTAGTGGGGGTCCCCCAGATCCTTGCCCAAGTAGGTCTAAGTTGGCCCTAGTAAGTCTGCTGACTAGCTCAGGACCTTTGTCTGCCTCATCCCCAGAGACTTCCTCTTCTTCCTCCTCCTCTTCTACATCTACTGTTTCAGGGAGATCTGGATCACCAAGGGTACCTTCTAAGGGGGGCATACTCCTATCTGGATTAGAGGGGTCTGTGTTAGCAGCCCTTCTGGCATCATATGTCTCTAAGAGACCTAACAGAAAAGGAGCTGTAGGGTTTGAACCCTGTTTCAATTTCCTGGAGGTACACAATTGTCTCATCTCCTGGAAACTGAGAGCTGCATATCTGGAAAGGACCTGTGGAAGGTCACTAACCACTAGGGGAGTCTGTGAGGACTCTCCATGGGTAGACATGCTTCTAGTGTGGTGTAAGTGATGCACCTACCTACACTATATGTTTACCTACTGATCCCTTGCTAAGAGTTGTAGACAGGGTGTGCTAGGCCCTTTCTACTACAACAGCTGGTTCAGTAGAACTCAGAGTATTTCTAAGCTTGTTATATGTACCTAGAGTACCTTATGTGATCTTTCAAATGATATCTGCAAGATCATACGTGGTAAAACAACAGCAAGCTCAAATCCCAACCGCTGCACACCAATGTGAGACGTTAGCCTGATATATGATGCTCCCTAATTCTAGTGATCACCTTGTATCAGTTCAAACAACGCTTATGGTGATTGGTTGTAAGTCAACCTTATAGACCAGCTATCCTAGTAGCGTGGACAAAAGCAGTCTTTAGGCTAAACTCTGAATGGCATGTGAAGCCAGCTGTTTTACCACAATATAACCCCTTGAATACCAGATGAAAGGACACCACGCAGGTTGTTATGAAAATAAACGATATATTTATTAATAACAACACCTCTGAACTCTTTATGAGATCAGAGGGCTAAGCACATGACAAACACTACAAGGGAAATACGAGTTCGCATAATATTTACACGTGTGCCATAGGGGCACGACAAACCATATACTCAGAACAATGGAATGCGAGGAAAGAAAGTACTGTAAGGAGATCCAGAGGCTGGAGGATCGCTGGGACTACGCTACGAACTAGGCAAGTAAGGAGCAGGAGGCCCACGGGACTCACGTGCAGAGTGGAAACTCTCACGCGGGATGCGTACCAACGTCTATGGATGCTACAGTGTTACAAAGTTACGGATTCCGGACGAACCCGGCTGGATGGAGGGAAAACAACAGTGGACCTGAACACTAGGATAGTGTACACAGACTTCAGCACCTAGAAGCTTTAGTTACCTAACCCACAGGCTGCGGGTGCATAGGGCTGAAGTGGTGTCGGGTTTGCTGCGTTGATCCCGGTGATGCCTGAAACAAGAAGTTGCTGGCAGGCAGCCAGATGGAGGAGTCCGGTGGTTCCAAGGATGGAACTGGAAGGAAGAAGTCCTGAAAGGGAAGGGGACAGAGTCTCGGTCACTAGCCAGTGACGGTGCAGGAACCAAGAGGGAACCAGGTGCTGTCGCCGCAGTCAGGTGAAGGAAGGGTCGCTTCTCTCTGTAGCTGCGCGGACCAGGAGCTGTTCTTCACGACCAGGCTGGAGGCACGAGCTGTCCCACGTAGTCTGCTGCTGTTGGCGGTGTCGGATCGTCGATTTGGACAACAGGCCTTGGCTAATGCAAGCCACGCGGTGAAACAAAGATGGCGTCTTGTGTGGACCAGGAGGGTCCGGGGTGCTTCTCTTTCTCAAAGAAGCAAGGGCCAGCCTAGGAGACCAGACTAGCAGTGTCGAATTCTTTGGGTCGTCGTCTCAGAGGGCACAAGCCAGACGGCAAGTGACCAGACAACAGGAAGGGCAGCAACCAGGCAAAAGGGCCCCATGCAGATCACGGGAATTCTGGGGGGCTGGTCTTTGGTGCAGGAGCTGCGTCGGTGTAGGGCTTCTCAGGCCCTGATGCACTCACTTGAGGAACCCTCAGGGGTCGTGCTGGAAGCGCTGTGCAGGTTTCTTCAAGATGGCCGTCTCCACGTTGCTCGTCGCACCCACTGGTCCCAGCTGCGCTGTGGATGTGGGTAGAGGTCAGAGAGGTCTGGATCTTGTCAAGCTGGGTCGTCGGATTCCGGGATGGAAGGACGTTGCAGCAAACCGCACAGGAGCTTGATGGTGCCTGCGAAGCAGGATGGTCACTCCCTGACCATAGGGGAGATTCTTCAGTCTTCTGATGTTAAGGAGGTCGAAAGTCAAGAGTTTCTTCGTGGAAGGTTGTCAAGATTAATCTAACTTGGAATGGGACCAGCTCCTACCTTTATCCTGCTAAAGGGGGCTGCACTACTGACTAGGTCCCTCCCCTGGGTGGGACCAGGAAGGGGGGTGGCTACACCCCCAATCCTTTGTCCGGCTTCCCGCCAGAGCTGGGACTGGAGTGTCCCAGCAACTGGTTGGAACCGGTGTATGCACAGGGCACCTTGTGTGCCCCAGGCATGTCTCATTCCTTTCAGCCTGTGCCTACCTAATACACAAAATCCTGTCTGGGGTGGTGCTAGCACCTCCCAAGGCAGGAAACCCTTTGTCCAAGCCTCCCTCGCTGGAAGGACTCCCAGCAGCAGGAGGTCAGACTTGTGTCTGTAGTGGCAGCATCCATTTTGTGATGCCAAGGCTCGAGTAAACTTTAACCAGGGTTCACAGTTACATACATGTCGTGTCCCTCTAGAAGGGTGGAATGCTACCCCCGTCGCCAGAATTGGCGAGGAGGTAGTATTCCAATTCGTATGACACCTTACTCGACATGTTTTGATAATGTTATACCAGAGTTGGCATTTAACCGCGAGGATTATAATGCACTTAAGAGTATATGGTATAGTGTTATCATGGAACAGCTATTAGGACTTGGTTCCGCAAGCTGCAAACGGGCTCAGCTCATGCCAGAGCGCCATCTCACATAATTCCAAGCACTCTGCCTTCAGGATTGATAAGGCCTTCCATAGGAGTGACTGATAGGAATATATGCGTCCATTTTAGGTTTAGATATAGTGAACTATATCTAAAGCAAAGGGTGATTACACCACCTTGCCCCAGCTGTCGTGCAGCCAGTTGTGTCTGTTTAGATGGCCAGCCAGGGGTGGCACAATACATGCTTCAGCCCCTGATAGGCCCTGGGTACACCTATGCCCTGGATCCCTAAGGTATACTGTACAGGGACTGATAAGGTGGCCCAGTACCAATTGGTAAATGCACCTAAGGTACATGCTTGTCAATGTAGAGAGAGAACAGCTAGGATGTGGGTCTGATTAGCAGGCCCACAGCCAGGGAAAGTCGTAAACCAGTGAAGCAAAAAGCAAAAATCTGGGGTGGCCATGGGATTGCAGGACCCACTCTCCTACACTCTGCAGGAGTGCTTGGAGAATCAGTGGGATCAGAGGAGAGGATCTTGGGATGACAAGATACGACTGTCTCTGCATGCTCTTCAGTCTCTGAAGTGGTGGTGTTCAGCGGAGAATCTCCTCAGAGGGGTTCCCTTCCACAAGGACATTCCCACTCAGACTATTGTGACGGATGCTTCTCTCCAGGGCTGGGGAGCGCACTCCGGAGATCTGCTGATTCAAGGGACGTGGTCCCCGACGGAGTCCACGTACCACATCAATTTCCGGGAACTCAGAGCTGTTCACTTGGCACTGAAGGCCTTTCGCCCGTCCTTCCAGACCAACTCTCTGCTTGTACATACGGACAATACGACCACGATGTATTACCTCAACAAGCAGGGGGGCTCGAGATCACGCACTCTGTCGCAGGAGGCGCAGACGATCTGGCACTGGCTACTGGATCGAGGGCTGACGATAACGGCTACCCATCTACCAGGTGTGCAGAATGTTCAGGCAGACGCACTGAGCAGACTAATTCAGGAAAACCACGAATGGGTCATAAACGACGAAGTGCTAGGAGAAGTCTTCGCAAGGTGGGGGACTCCAGACGTAGATCTGTTCGCCACCGCCGAAAACAGCAAATGCCGAGACTTCGCCTCCAGGTACTACCAGCCGGGGACGCTGGGGAATGCGTTATGGATCAACTGGTTGAACAGCTTTCTGTACGCTTTTCCACCCATTCCCCTGATACCGACGGTTCTCATCAAGCTGTCCCGGTCCAGGGCGCGGATGATACGGATTGCCCCGGAATGGCCCAGACAGTGGTGGTTCACGGACCTGCTTCACCGGTCTCTCCTTCCTCACATTTGGCTGCCGTGCAGGCCGGACCTTCTCACGAAGTTCGGGGGTCTGGTGTTGCACCCCAACCTCTCGTCTTTGAGTTTGGCAGCATGGCTCCTGAGATAGTGCAATATGGTCATTTGAATCTTCCTGCAGATTGTATGGACATACTGAAGGAGTCTAAGAGACCTTCCACTAGGACTTCTTATGCGTACAAGTGGAAGAGATTTTGTATCTGGTGCAAGTCCAAGAACTATGATCCGACGACATGTAAGGAAGATGTCATCCTTCCTTATCTTCTACAGTTGGCGCAGGCTGGCCTTAATGTCCATTCTATTAAGGTTCATCTTGCTGCTTTGACTGCCTACAGGAAATGCCCTTCACAGACTTCCTTTTTCCAGATCCCTGTGATTAAAGATTTTCTGGAAGGCTTGAAGAAAGTGTTCCCTCCTGTCAGGCTTCCTTAGCCTTCATGGGAATTGAATGTGGTGCTGTCGAAATTGATGAAGGAGCCTTTTGAACCTATTCATAAGGCTTCGTTGCAGCACCTGTCCTGGAAGGCGGCGTTCCTCGTGGCCATTACATCGGCCCGCAGGGTGAGTGAAATTCAGGCGTTGTGTTGCCAAGAACCTTATACTGTATTTCATGCTGCTAAGGTTGTTATGCGTACTCACCCTAAATTTCTTCCAAAGGTTATTTCTGAATTTCATGTCAACCAGACTATAACTTTGCCTACGTTTTTTCAGAATCCTTCCTCTCCAGCGGAAAGGTCGTTACATTCCCTGGATGTTAGGAGGGTGTTGAAATTTTATCTGGATAAAACCAAAGATATTCGTAGGTCTGACCAATTGCTTGTTAATTATGGATCGGTCAGGACGGGTCTTCTGACCTCTAAGCAGTCTATCTCTAGGTGGATTGTGTCCTGCATACAATTGTCTTACCAAAAAGCAAATAAGACCTTAGGGGGTAAACCTAAGGCTCATTCCACCAGGGGCAAAGCTGCCACGACAGCTCTGCTCCGTAATGTTCCGATTACAGAAATCTGCAAGGCGGCCACTTGGAAGTCTGTTCATACCTTTGCTAAGCATTACTGCCTGGACACTGATGCCAGGGCAGACGCTCAGGTTGGGCAGGCTTCGCTGCGAAATCTGTTCGCACAATAGTGGTGTTACTTCTCTTTTCTCCACTGCCGCTTTGGTGTGGGGATGGGCTTGCCATTCTATTCACTAGATTATGACTATACACAGAGATCCCCTACTACAGAAGGACTAGTTTCTGTCCTGTAACTCCAGTTCTGTAGTAGGGGTATCTATGTTATAGTCATAAGCGCCCTCCCGCCTCCCCGGTGGAGAGAGAGAGAGATGTTCATTTATGGAATGCGACAGGTCTGGCGTTTTACGCCTTCAAAAAGAACTGAAAGTAAGAGGGACCTGCAGTGCATTCTGCGATACTGGCAGAAGTTCTGGAAAGTTCTCTTAAAGGCACAGTATCCTATTTAAGCCACATAATGGCAGCCTATGGGGCTTGTCTGTCCATGCCTTCCTCTGTATCATTTCAGAGGGCTTTTTGCTGTTAAAGCAAGGGAAATCTGGACAGGCTTTGCTGTTTGTGGATTTTTGGTGGAATTTTCTAGTTGAAGTACTGGACAGTGTAGCCTGTGGATATAGGCTGCATTATTTGTCTTTAAATTCTCTCTTAAGTGTCTTTGCACTTCTGCAATTTTCTGACAATTTAAGAGATTATTTTTGATTGCCGGGGTCCTCGCACATGGGCGGGACTATTCACTAGATTATGACTATAACAGAGATACCCCTACTACAGAACTGGAGTTACAGGACAGAAACTACTCCTTCTGCATGTTTTGACAACTTAAGAGATTATTTTTGATTGCTCTGGGGTCCACATACATGGGCTGTACTATTCACTAGATTATGACTATAACAGCGATACCCCTACTACAGAACTGGAGTTACAGGACAGAAACTACTCCTTCCCGCGGCCAAAACAGGTCACACATGGGACAGCCAAAATTTCGTCTTATCTGGATTTATTTTAAGTGAGTTGTCAGTCATCCAGCTCACTGTGAAACGCAGCACCTCTTGTACGTGTTCCTGAGTAACACTGGAGTTATTAATCCGTACAAGTAGCTGGGTGTCGTCTGCATAATTGAAGACCTGGCAATCCAATTGGGCCAGGATCTCCACCAATGGTTGTAGGTATAGGTTAAAGAGCAAGGGGGATAACGCCGAGCCCTGCAGGACACCACATACCATGGGACCGGTGATCAATACCTGATCACCTAACTGTACCCTCTGCGTTCGGTTAGTCAAGAAGGATTCAAGCCATTGATAGGCAGGTCCCTCTATACCCACATTAGCAAGACGGGACAAGAGGGTTTTATGGCTGACCGTATCGAATGCCGCTGACAGATCTAATAAAATCAGGGCACTCAATACTTTCTTGTCAGCCATGACCCTCATCTCATCCAGAACAGATAGCATGACCAGTTCCGTACTATGATGAGCTATAAAGCCAGCTTGTCTAGGATGTAGTAGTCTATGTTCCTCAAGAAAGGTGGAAAGTATTTGAGGACATCTTGTTCAAGTACTTTAGCTAAGTACGGAAGCTGGGAGATTGGCCTGTAGGATAGAGGCAGCCGCAGCTGGGGCCATCCATTTCGCATAGTGTTTAAACTCAACAACAAGCTGTATCAGATCCGCTCATTGAAGGAAGCCTGCCGCCTGCTAGGGATAGACCCACCCGAGGAGGAAGATGATTCGCCGGTCTGCTCTGGGGGAGCTGCAGCTCCAGGCCCCCAGTGGCGCCAACAGGGCAGAAGACGCCATGTCAGGAAGCCCCTGGTGACCGAAATCAAAGATGGCCAGCGAGCCGCGATCGAAGCGGTCGCTTCGGATCTGACTTCAACCCATCCCAGTTGACCTTAATGGCTTTGTTGTTTGCAGTTGCAGGCTGTTCATTTCTTTTGCCGGACCGTCGGCGGGAGGGAGGAGTGTTCCGAACTGACTGTATTACCCCGTGTGAACACATTCCTGATCGCCCTTGAGGGTGATGGACTTTGGACCTTTGAACTTTATGGGGTTTTGAGGGCAAGGGGGAAGGGGGGTGTTTTTGGGAGAGTTGGGAAGGGGAGGAGGGAAGGGTGTCCAGTGCTCCGTATTCGACTTCAGCTCCCGGACTCTATACTCACGCATGGCCGTGAGTCCCCTTCACGTCATGCATATGCTCACACCTATGACACTACTCGCCGGGCCGCAAACACTAGCCTGACCTGGTTCTTCGAAGGTTATGCCTCCCACCACCCTTAAGATCTTGACCCTCACTGTGAGGGGTCTTAATAATCCTGTTAAGCAGCGAGCGATCCTATCCTGTCTAGTAAATGCACAAGCTGACACATGCTTACTTCAGGAGACTCACTTATTGGCGCGCGATTGCTATCTGCTGCGCTCTCGTAAATTTCCTGCGCAGTTCCTCTCCTCTAGCCCTACCAAGACAGCGGGAGTAGCGATCTTAGTGGTGCGGCGGTTCAATGGAGAGGTATTGCATAAAAGTGCAGAACTCAAGGGGAGGCTTCTGACATACCGTTTTTCCCTGGGAGGCCTCACGTTTACTATTGGGTCCCTCTACACCCCGAACGACGGGCAGGAAAAGTTCTTGCAATCGGCTCTCACCGAGGCCACAGCCACGCCAGACAGACACATTATCTTGGGGGGCGATCTAAACCTGGTGTTCGATACCTGGTGTTTGATAATATCCTAGATAGATCCAGTCAACGCACTCACCAGGCAGGCGCGCTCTCAGCTGGCAGCCTAGATCGACTGCGGGACCTAGACCTACATGATCTTTGGCGCAGGCTCCATCCTCAGGATAAAGAATATTCCTACTACTCTAACGCACACAAAACATAAGCCAGATTAGACCATCTCTTAGCCTCAAGCCCGGTGTGCACGCTTACGACCACAACTGAGATAGGAGTTACATCACTCTCAGGCCACGCTCCAGTCACCGCAACACTCACCCTACCACCTACATCATACCCTCCCAGAGTATGGTGCCTTAGAGACACGCTAATACATAGGGTGGACATTGTGAAGCGCAGTCAAGACACAATTAGCGACTACCTTTCTCATAACGCCAAATCAGACAAGACCCTTGCGATGCAGTGGGCGGCCCTGAAGGCGGCAATTCGGGGGGAGTTTATAGCCCTCTCAACAGCGGATAATAGAGAACGACAACGTAAACGCGAAGAAATCACGCAACGCATTCGCGAACTAGAGCAAATGCACCAGAGAACGGGGCCCCCAAGAGTGTGGAGGCAACTTAAAGCCATGCAACACCAGTTAACTGCATTGGATCTGGACAGCGCTGAATTTGTGGCCCTACGGCTGCAGCATGCCTATTATACTGGGAGAGACAGATGTGGCCGTCTGTTGGCTAACAGGTTACGAGAAACACGTCAACAACAAAAGGTCAAGGAGATTGTCCAGTCCGACGGGACTTGTGTCTCGGAGGATGCTGAGATTGCGGAGGCCTTCTGCGATTTTTATGCCACCCTCTATGCTGGCAGCCAGCTGAATGGCCCAGAGGCCACTTCTTTCTTGGACTCGGTTGCGCTGCCCTCCTTGACTGCTCCTCAAACGGAATATCTTGAGAGGGACATTCAACCGGAAGAGCTCATTGCCGCTATTTCTAGGCTTTAATTAGGGAAGGCTCCGGGACCGGATGGCTTCCCCGCCATTTTCTATCAGAAATTTTGTGGTGTACTCACCCCGATCCTTACCCGACTGTTCAATACGTTTGCGGAACGAGGAGCAATACCGCCTGACCTTCTGCAGGCTTCAATAACAGTCATCCCGAAACCCGGGAAAGACCGGACTAAATGCGGGGCCTACCGGCCGATATCTTTATTAAATGTGGATCTTAAATTGTATACTGGGATCCTGGCAGCCCGACTGGCCCCTCAATTACCTGGACTCATAGACCCAGATCAGGCAGGCTTTATCCCCGAACGCCAGACAGTAGATAACAGCAAATGAATCATTCACCTGATAGAGAAAGCCACCCGAGTGCCTGGAGAGAGAATTATGTTAGCAATAGATGCCGAAAAGGCTTTTGACCGCGTCCACTGGCCCTGCCTAGAACAGGTCATGGAGAGGGTGGGGATTGGGGATAAATTCTGTACCTTTATTTTTAACTGCTACAAATTGCCCACGGTGGTGGGACCAGTAAATGGCTATAGCTCTGCCAGTTTTCCCATTGAGAGGGGCACGAGGCAAGGGTGCCCACTCTCGCCACTTCTAGTCGCCTTATACATGGAACCGCTAGCCCAGAAAATACGACAAAGTCAGACAGTTACAGGGATCAAGTTTGGCGGCTACACCCACACAATCAGTCTCTACGCAGACGATATATTGATCTCTTTAGATACTCCAAGAACTGCTTTACCAAC
This sequence comes from Lissotriton helveticus, assembly GCF_964261635.1. Classification (NCBI taxonomy): domain Eukaryota; kingdom Metazoa; phylum Chordata; class Amphibia; order Caudata; family Salamandridae; genus Lissotriton; species Lissotriton helveticus. The sequence goes on from NC_136065.1 coordinate 1,922,560,672, forward strand.
CTGTATTGCCGAGCTAGACGCCTTCGCCAAGGTGGCCCGGTTCAAAATTAACACGGACAAATCGATAGCCTTAGACCTCTCACTGTCTTCCCCCACAAGATCCTATCTGCAAAGCCTCTTTCCCATTCAATGGGCATCGGACACGGTCCCGTACCTAGGGATCCAATTGGCCTCCTCACTCCCCACCATGGTTGCGGCCAACTACACCACACTCCACGGGAAAATTCAGGGAGAGATAAACCGGTGGAGAGTCAGACATTATCTGCTCTCCTGACTGGGTAGGATTGCGGCGGTCAAGATGACCATTTTACCCCAAATCCTCTATCTTTTTTGGGCTCTCCCGTTACGACCGCCCTCTGGATGGATCTGGCAGACACAAGCCGAACTTGCCCAGTTTATCTGGCAGGGCCGGAAACCTAGAATGTGGAGAACGCTGGTCACGCTTGCCCCAGAGTTGGGAGGTTTAGGGATACCTGATCTGCACAAATACTACCAGGCGGCGCAACTGTGCTACCTGGTGGAATGGAGTAAATGGGAGTCAGAGAAACACTGGCTATTTCAAGACCAGGTGGTGGCTGGCGCCCACTGCAAGAAATCCCCTTTCTCCGCAAGCCCCACCGCCCCCCTAACCTTTACGCCTCATATATCACACGGGTTCCCCTAGAAGTGTGGGACGCCACCAACATTGCACACAACCGTACAACCTTTCCTTCTCCACTCACCCCGTTGGTGGATAACCCTGACTTTGCCCCGGGCACAGTGGGGTTGACTTTTGCACATTGGAGGTCTGCGGGATGCCGAACCTTACATCACATTTACGGAACGGAGGGGGCAGTCCCCTTCCCCTAATTCAAACAAGAGTACGGCTTCCAAGAGACAGAACGGTTACGCTACCTACAAGTGAGACACTGGGCACTACAGCCACAAGTACGTGCAAGCGCAGATAGACGGCTCCTTCCGTATGAACGATGGCTCATATCCCGCACATCAGATGCTAAACTCATATCTGATCTCTATAAGATGCTGCAGGCAACACAGACACATATACACAACCCAGGCAGAGAGCGATGGGAAAGAGAGCTGGGCAGGGTCCTTAGTCATAAGGAATGGGAGAAGATTTCCTATAGAGCTTGCCACTCCGCATACCACACGGAGCGCACAGAGACACTCACGAAAGTAACAACATATTGGTACTACACCCGAGAAAGATTACACGAGATGGACCGTAGCAGAGAGGCATCCTATTGGCGGGGCTGTGGCCAGATTGGCAACCTGCTGCACCTGCTGTACCTGCTGTGGGATTGTGACCAGATTCAACCTTACTGGACGCAAGTGTTAGACGAGGTGCATAAACACTTTCAGACAGAGCTCCCGCGCTTTCCAGTGTATGTCTTACTAGGGCTTCCTAACCCACTAACATATCCCCTACTCTCCCGCAGAGGTAGACAAATAGCCATTGCCCTGGGCTCCGCGGTGCAAAACATACTTACACATTGGCGCACCTCCACTATACCCTCCTTTACAGGCTGGCTGCACAGGTTGTGGCATGTACTCAGAATGGAGAAATTATCACTCACTATGGCAGGGGAAGGAGATAGATATGAAGAGCTCTGGCCACCATTTAGGTCACTCTTGATCACGGAATTTAGAGAAATCACATGTCCATGGTACCCAAGACTGTTGAGGCTCACAGAGCCAAAGAAGGTAGACCCTTAAGGCAGGCGTAGTTATTGAGGCATAGTGGTAGGGAGCGGCGGGGAAGAATAGGGCTAGAAAGGGAGCACTGGACGGGTGGGAGGAGGGGGGGAGGTTGGGAAGAGGGGGGAAGATTTCTAAGTTTGGTTCTTTCATTTCATTCCTTCATACCATGTACCAACACCTGCCTGACTGTACTTTGTATGCTGCAACGTGCCTGTACTGGCCTTCCATTTGCTTGTATGTTTTACCATCGAAAGCACACGACCAGAATGTACATTGTGTGAATTTTTCCTTTTCTGAGCTGATTTCAATAAAAAGAGTTAAACCATAAGTAGGTTGAGGTTTCTATTTCCTAAATTTTCTAGGACGAAAAAGGTCAAAGGCTGTATTTTAAACATCTACTGTCTCTATACCTTCCTTCAAAGGGAGCATTTTAAGATGCTCACATAGGCTCAGAATTGTGTCTCCACCCGTCCCTGGAGACTGGATCGTAGCTTTGGACCTGCAGGATGTTCATTTTTACATTACCATGCCTCAGGCTCACAGGTGTGAACTGCAGTTCACGGGCCAGGAGAGTTTCCAGTGTCCCTTGGTTGTCACAAAATCGATGGCGGTGGCCGCAGCTCACCTTTAACAGTTGCGGTTATCAGCCTTCCACCTCAATGACTGGCTGCTAAAGGCAGGCTTGCCCCAGACAGTCGTCCTGGCTACTGTGAACCTCTAATCCCAATACATTGCCCACCACTATCCCTGCTAGGGAATCTAAGCAAGTGGAAATGTTCAGCATATATGTCTCTACCTGCTTTGCCATCCGATAATGCCATAGTTTTCTTTGGATGCTACTCACACGTCCATTGGGATTTGGTGGCACACATCCTCCCTCGTGTGCCCAGTGATCTGCTGGGATTAATGGCCTGCATTCCGTTGGTCAAACACGCTCGATGGCATATGAGGTCTCTGCAGTGGGATCCATCAATGTCCAGATTTCAGAGACCCCAATAGATCACCGGTGGTCGTTACTGGACCACAACTGGCTCAGTGGCAGATTCCTCTTCATCCCAACACAAAGCTCAATTTGGTGACCAATGCATCACTTCCAAGTTGGGGCAGCGTCTGGGATAGGTGGAGATCGGAGATCTCTACTATCTGGCCGAGTCCGGGCTCCACATCCACCTTATTGTGCTGTGGGCCATCTGCTTGGTTCCGAAAGACTTCATCTATCCCTCAAGGATAGCTGGTAACGGGTGCTCACGGACAAAACCATGACCATGTGGAACTGTAACAAACTGTGCAGGGTGGAGTCATGAACCCTGTGCCGGGAGGCTTGCACCTCTGGAAATGGCTAGACCACCAAGGAATTTTCCTGGTTGTGGACCACATGGCAGGCTAATTGAATGCCAGGGCAGACCAGCTCAGTCGTCGGCACTTAACAGATCACGAATGGCAGCTATACCTGGAGGTGGCTCACAGTATGTTTAAAAAAATGGGAAGACCAAGGAGCACAAAAGGGAGTGAAAGAGCCTATTTATAGGTCTCATGCCTTCCTCTTGGAAACACTGCGAACACAGAAGATGATACCCTCTGGTTATGTCTGGGGAGATGTCCCTCTAATGCTTGTTTGTTTAACCTATCTACCTACTGCTATTGTCCCTGCAGAAAAAGGGCCAATTCCAAGAAGTGGACGGGGTAGGCTCACTCACGGAATGTGGCATGCTTCACTTGCCACTTTGTTCCACCTTGGTGAGATGGTACTACCAGGGCGGACTCAACCTCAGAAGGGAGCTAACCTGAGGGAGTTCTCGAAGTTATTTTTTCTCTGGATAAAATGCTTGGATCCAGTTCAATGTTTAAAAAAACCTTAGGATATGCCGCAAAGTATTTTTTATTCCATTGACATAACTAAAAAGAACTAGAAGGTAATCTCAGAGGATGTACATGGTTGCTATGACCCTTACGTACTGCTGAGTTGACATGCCAACATGTTTCTATTCATCTATTGGAGCATTTATCAGGGCTAGATATGTGTATCCGTACACTTATAAAATGATAGTGAAGGGTACAACAAAAAAATTCGAGAGGACCTATCTCTCTTTAAGCAATCACCAGGGATTAATACTTAGTCTGGGGAAAGAAGACAAATATATAGCAGTAGTTTTAGGACAACTAGTATTGATAACCATAACCTTTTCAATTGTGATGGCATCCTGAGACAATGACTATTCTCCACGTTAAAAATATTGTAAAATCAGTAACAAATGTGGCACAAGCTTACTCATTCACAATAATGGCAGGACTGCGATAGGCGAGACCGTTTTAGTAGCGCGAGCCTCATCGGTGTGACACCCAATGGCTGACCTCCATTTCTACCAATGATCATGGGAGTTGAAGTCTCATTCACAAGATTGTAGTCGAGAGCATGTTGGACCTGTGGGGTGGGGTAGTTACCTGTTCACAATGTGCCAGTAAAACTCTTATATACAGATAAAAGGAAATGGGGGGAGGGGTTAAACCGATTGATATGTCGTTTTGCTGACAAAAACGCTGCCATATTTATTCACATATGAGTCCTTCTGAGGTCCCAAGGCGATGACTGGGTAATTTGAGACAGAAACAAGAAAAAACAGGTCTGTGTACTGGGTGGAGGTGAGCCATACCCACTCTGTGGACCTTAATGTCATCTAATTACCCAGGGCTTCCCATTGGATTTCATCATTCAGTCCTAGGGTTTCAGTATGGAGGCGAAACACCCAGTGCTGTTCATATTTCAACAGTGCTTTGCTCCTATCTGTATTCCTTTGTTCCAATTTCTCAATCACATGCCATTTAATGTAGTCACCATTATGTTGATGGTCAATAAAGTGTCTAGTGAGTCAGTTTTGCATTTTCTCCTGTATGTATGTCCATTACCATTATCACTTGCTAAATCATATATCCTGATTACCGGAGTCAAAAGTCGTCAGCAGCTAAATATCAAATCCTAAACAATGGCTACTCTGCTGTGAAGCTCCAGAGTCTTTGACCCTAATCATGTAGGTTACAGTGCCTAGATTTCATTGCAGCCTACTATGGGGAATAGAACCTGCTCCCCTCCCCCGATGCCCGGGAGACATAGGACCTGCTGAGATCTGCCAATTGTGATCCCCTGCTACAGTGCAGCTGGACGGGGTGAGTTAGGCCTAGCTTGCCTCTGAGGCCCCACGGGTGAGCCTGAGACCGGGGTTGTGGAACCCTGCTGGGCCCCCACCCCGTGCTCTCTTTGGTCTTCCGTTCCTGCATGCTGTCTGCCTCTTCTTTGCTGGTGCGGCAGCTGTGGTGTGTGCCCACCTCTTTAGGGGCTGATTGTAGTACTGGTGCTGGTCATACCCGTCTTACCCCAGGGAGACCTGAGCCGCAAGTTTGTCTTCCCCCTTGCGGGTTGCTGCACCGCCTGCCTCCACTCTCCTGCGGGCTGGTGCTGCTCCTGGGGATCCCTTCCAAACCCCAGCTGCGGAGGCCTACCAGGAGGACTACAGTGTTCCCTGAAATCTCCATTGCCTCAACGAGACCCCACAGCTGCACCTCCTGGACTGGCCTGTTTTCTTACCACGCCGGGGAGGATAGCACCACCATTGGCAACACACCCCACCCCACGTAGCATGCATGCTACTAAATAAACACACCACACATTTTCTGTTTGGGTCAAATTGCTACAGGTTTATTACATACACCATTATGTAATATGGTGGGTTATCATACGGGCAAACCAAGGGCAGTCAACCATCTGGGCCGCCTGATGAGACAAGCAGCACTTGGGCGAACCCCATCTGTATTGCCCCTTCTGGTGATCCTCTTCCCGGTTCATGTGACACATGGTCCCTTATTATTCATGCCCCTTTCAGGGAGAAGCGTAGCATAGCAAACCCCCAGTTGTTCAGGCCCACAACCACCTGAAGGACGAACGAGACGCCGAAACTGTTTTCCAGGAACCTCCCATGAGGCTCCTAGGATTTGGCTCTGGCACCCCCTATGGTGCCAAGCAGAGGTACCTTTCTGTACTAATTTGCTTCCAGATCACCCTGTAACTCGCCACAACTCTGGAGGTGGCGACCATCGCCGCCAGAGCCCCCCACCAAAACAGCTATGGTCTTACCTGCAACCCCTCCTCTCTAGCGCCTCCCGCAAATCTAGAAGAAAGCGATACATCCCTACCAGTGATAAATGAACCCCATCTATCTCAAGTTGGCAGGAATCAGCTAGTGTCTGTTGAAACCAAAGCCCCTTTGGCCTGTGACTTGTGCAATTAACTATTCACCCTTCTGCGTGAACGTTCCACTGCCTCACATAACTCCACCCCATGCCAACTCTGGGCGGAACAAATTCAGACACTATGGCACACATTGCCCCATCTATTTGCTGATCTCACCTGGCTGCTGCCATTCTAGCACCGTGTGTGCCTGGGCACGTGTCTCCCATCTCTGGGACAGCAGCCCACTAGTTAAGAGACCGCTCCTTCACCTACCTGCCTGCTTTGGCTATTAGGGCGAGAAGGATTATACTTAACATTCGCACAGTCCCTTTGCTTGCTAAATGCTGGCGCACAGGAATGCTCATAGCTGGCGAATGTGACAATGAGCAAGGCTGACCTCCAGCACTTCCCCTGCATCCCCTTATTCCTTATGGGAATTTTGCCCGCAAAGCTTCCTCTGTGCCTGTCCGGCGCGCGAAAGAGGACATCCAGATGGTGGGGGAGGCCTATATACCCCTCCCTCTGTCCTCACGCACAGGAAGAGACCCTTGCCTTGTGTGCCGCAACAAGGCTGGGGGGACTCCTCCCCGAGTCCCTGCCCCTGAGGGTGTGTGGGGTGCCCCAATGGCACTAGAGGGCCGCCCTCTTTAGTGTCCCCCTGTGGGGGCCTCGGACAGCCGCAGAGCTTGCCCTGAGCTCGGGGGCCAGAGTATGCTGCTGTGGTCCCTGGCAGGTGTGTTATACCTCCTTCCCCTTAATAGTTAATTGGAAAACACCTCTTGGAAGCAACATCTCATAACCAGTCTGCTGTTCCTCAAGGCTAGACATTTTCATACTTAAATAGCCTCGCTACATATACGCGTGGCCTCCTCTCCTCTCCCCCCCCCACCACCACCCCTGGGACCCTCTTGCCGCTCCCTATATCTTACTCATTTCTGAACCCCTTTGACACCTCTCATTGTGAAGCAGGTGGAACACTTTTGATTTCACCCTACAGCACATGCTGGTTGCTCCTTCCTCCCAACACTGCTGCTATAAACTTTGTCCCACTTACGTCTTCAACTGCTCACACATGATGGGCCAGACGACCCCAAACAACAGAAATGTACTTTTGATCTCACCAAGGCCACTGGCTGATCTGAACCTTTTTTGGAAAACAGAAGATGGCTGTGGTGCTGCCTGATCCCACGGAGAGTGCGGCAGCGATAGTGGCGGAGCTAAGGCGGGTTTCAGCACCATTGATGCTCACCTTGACAATCTCATCTTCTGACTGGATGGAATGAGGGAGCGACTGGAGCGGCATGGTCACCGACTAGATGTTGTTTTGTCTCTGGACTGGAGGACAACACAACTACCATGGCACACCGCCTGAAAAAGACAGAGTGCCCCCTAAAAGCAGTAGCCATCAAAATTGAAGATTTAGAAAGAAACGCATATTCCCCCTCATACCTTACCCTCTTCTGCTGCATTCTGGGGAACCCATGGATACTTCACCAATTACAGCTTTTATTTCCGTGGAGTGCACATACTCATTCATAGGAATCTTACTTTTTATCATCATCCTGCTATAGCTGATACATTATTTTAAGAACAACGGTCCTTAGGTAAGTAATACAAAGAAACAAAGAAAATATAGACCTTAATGGGTACTATAGAATTTTCAATGTTCAGCCGGACATAGAATTTAATGGGCAATCAAAACATAAAGATATTTTACATGGGAAGCGACAAAAAATATTCGGGACACAATCCTGCACTCGATGTGGGAAGGAATACACAAAAAATAAAGACACAAAAAGCATACATACAGTGTTTTTCTGGCAAAAATTGAGCTTTGGTTGCTTGGCATAAATATGAAGTCAAGCAAGCTAACCAATAACAGTAACCACATTTTCCATATTAATCAAACAACAGTGGTACTGATTCATTTGTCGACGACGTTTCGATCCCAAGCTCTTAGAATATAGGGATCATCATCAGGACTATGTAAATAAATTGCCTGGTGCTTAACACAATGCCTGTGGGGAAGAAAATGGGGGGAAAAAAACAGGAGGAACTGTCCCGACTAGTTGTATTGGGGTAACATTAATACTATCAGCAGAACAGCATGGCCATGCATTTATTGAGACTCGTGGTGGTAGATTGTAAGGGAAAAAGTGAAAATAGATTTTGCCAGAGGCAAGACAATCTGTAGAGCCAAAAGATTCAGGAAGATTTTGGTAACAGAATTCCGTGAGTGGGTGGTCGGCGTTTGAGTGCGCATACCTATATTATGTGGGCATATGGAAATGGAATTCCGGAGTGCGTGAGGGGGTAGGGTGGGGGGCAATGTATCCATGCATGGGAGTGCCGTTTACGTTGAAATTGGTGAGAGAATCATTTGGTAATAATTCCACGAAGCGAGAGAGCTGGGCATTTCCGAAAGCGTCAGTGAAAGACGTGATTTGAACATGCCGGTGACGTTTAAGATTAATGTGAAAAATGTAAATAATGCAAACCTCGTAGGACTCAAAATAGAAATCGAGGCCGTGAGTTTTTCGGGTTCGAGTGTAGACTAGAACGAGAAAGTTGGTACCGGATCGTCAAACATTTATGTGTGGCAAAATATCCGTTTGGTGAGAGGTCGGGGCCTAGTGAACATAAGATATCTTACCTGGTTTTGACGGGAAAGTCAACGAGCCGCTTTTTCGATGCCGCGCCGGATGGCAGGGCATTGGTTTCTCCTGGAGTGAATAGGGGATTTGGGAGCATTCGCGAGGATCCGCGATTTGCTCAAGGTATCTAGTGACAAGGGGAAGGAGGGGTTACAATTAACCGGCAATGGAGCAACCTGGAATCGTAAACTTCTCAGTGCCTGGGACGCCACTCTTACCTTGATAGGCCGATGCGAGAATGCGCATCTGGTTCACCCGCACGATGGCTGGAACTAGGGGCATGACCAGGTTTGCCCATCTTGGATGAGGGTAGTGATCAACAGAGAAGACAGACTGTGAAAGTGTGGCGGTGAACCAGAGAAAACTAGCCCGTTAAGTGAATCGGGTATTACAGAGTGATTGAAATGGGAAGAAAAAGTGTAAAGGAATAATAAGTTAAAACTTTTGAACAACTGGAAAACATTTTGGAGAGTAATGTATGTGTTGTATCAATCGTATTGAAATTTGCCAAGAGCGTTCTGTTTGTGTAACCACAGATTAGCCATTATGCAACCACAGTATTGTGCTAGAGGCCAGCATAAAACCATAAAACGCTAGTGCTGATTACGTGCAAAAGAACAATAACTATCCGTCATTGGGTTGTTACTTGAAACAACCTATTAGCGTCATACTTCGAGGAGGTGCGGACAGTGTGGTAATATGGAATACGAGTAAATAGCAGTCACATATTGTAACCGTGATTGTGTTGTTACTTTCGGGAAAAATTGCACAGATTACAGTCAATCCGAGCGTTAACCAAGACCCATAGGTGAGATCTGTTGGAATATACAGAATGTTTGTGGTGAGCAGGTCGAAATGCTTGATTCATATAGTCTTATGAAAGGTGGCTTATAACAGCTTTGTCCAGTCTTCATTCCTGTTTAGTCCATTTCTGATTGTGTCAAAGGTGATAATGGACTTGAGTTCCTCTCTGTTTAGGAGTAGAGCCATGTTTCCCCCTCTTTGTGGGAGTTTGAGCACTTTCAGAATTGTCCAACGGATATTATTCTCGCTGTGATTTGCCACTGTAAAGTGTTCAACCAGTGGTGTGTTCAATGTCTTGCACCTGACTCTGCTCATGTGTTGTCATATCATTGTTTTTATCTTCTGGGTGGTGTGGCCAATATACAGTTTTAAACAAGGACAATGAATCAAATAAATCACATTAGGTGTGTTAGTTTGAAAAGGAACGACAATTTACGGTGACATTGTTGAAGGTGAAGTACTTTCCTTCCAAGGTGAACTCGCATACGTTACAACTGCCACATTCGGAGTGACCAATTACTGGAGCTAGACCCAAATTAGAGTCTTGTGTGGTACGTGGACTAGTTATGGGAAGTGCCGCCCTCACAAAATGGTCTTTGAGATTCCGGCTTTTGTGAAAGGCAAATAACGGACGCTCAAAGTTCAGGTTGCCTGCATTCAGTATTGGCCAGTGTTGGAGTAGGGTCTTACGTATATTGTTCGAGATGGGTGAGAAAGTAGTGACACACGCAATCTTTCCTGTTACTTTTTTGGGGTTGGGACTGAGGAGAATTTCTCGTGGGCAATACCATGCCCTCTTGGAGGCGTTTCTAACAATTCTTTTGGGGTAGCCCCGGTCCTTGAGTTTGATAGCCAAAAGGTTAGCCTCCCTAAAATAGTCTTCCTTAATAGAGCAGTTACGTCTTATCCTTAAAAACTGTGAATATGGGAGTGAATCTCTCAGTGCCCTGGAGTGATTGCTAGAGTAACTGAGAAACTTGTTACGCTCTGTGGGTTTCCTATAGAGACGGGTGAGTAGTTCTCCTTCTGAATGGAAATTAGTGAGATGCAGAAAAGCAATAGTTTGTTTGTCAACAGTGATGGTAAAGGTAAGGCCAGAGCAGTTGTTATTTAGCCAATGGAGAAGCTGGTGTAGACAGTCTGTCCTGTCTCTCCAGATCTCAAAAATGTTATCTATGTACCTGCGCCAAAGGGTAATCCCTGAATAAAAAGGGTTGCAAGTAGTGAGAATGGAGGATGTTTCAAGAGAGACCATGAACAAGATTGCCAGGTTTGGGGCAAAAATTGCGCCCATTGAGGTACCTTTGATTTGCTGATAAAAGTGGCTATCAAAGGTAAAAAAAAATGGTGTCAAACATAGTTCTAGCAGTTGGAGAATGAACAGTGTTGGGGCGGCGTGGGGGCATGGTCGTGAGTCAAGTATTCTTTGGATAACCAGTAATGCCGCAGTCTGGGGAATGTTAGTATATAGGGACTCAACGTCCATGGTGCATAATGTGTTTAATTCAGGATTATAGGGGTGGTGTTCAACAAGATTTATCATCCCCATGCTGTCTCTTACGTAGCAAGATGTGGAGGGGACAAACTATTTGATAAAAAAATCAACATATGAGCCCAAGGGTTCCAAAATGGAGCCACATGTCGATACAATTGGGTGGCCTGGGGGGTTGTTTGAGTTTTTATGGACTTTGGGGAGAGTGTATATCACCGGGGTCCGTGGGGATTTAACATTTAAGAAATCAAACTCTTTCTTGCTGAGAAAGTCGTCATCTAAGGCTTTGTTGGTGATTTTTGCTATTAGGCCCTGTAATTCTTTGGTGGGATTAGTAGGGAGCCTAAGGTAGTGTTCCGTATTAGAAATTTGGCGCAGGATTTCCTCCTTGTACGTTTCTCTTTCTTGGAGTACTATTCCCCCACCCTTATCAGCACTTTTTATAATAAGGGAGGTGTTGGTTTTCAATGAGTCAATTGCCCTTTTCTCTTGAATGGAGAGATTGTAGGGAATGAAGCGTTTTGTTTGAGCCAAATTAGCCAAATCTTTCAATATCATCTTTTCGAAAGTTAAGATCTCTGTGGAAATCATGCCAGCTGTAGGGGAAAGGTGGAAGGAGGCCAAAATGGGGTATTGGAGATATGCTTAGGGGATGGGTTGAGCTGGAAGAAGGCTTGTAAGCGGATCCATCTGAAAAACCGGAGTAATTCCGTTTGTAATTCCCAAAAATTGGGCGGAATGGTGCGGACAAAAGATAGCCCTTTCTTAATTAGTGAAAGTTCTGGATCAGGCAATTGATGTTTGGAGAGATTAAAGATGGGAATGACTTCAGAGGATGCCATAGTCATGTTATGGGTGTTTAGCACTGATAGAATTTGTGGCATGTTTGTCGTTCCCCCGGTTGATTGTACCAACGTTGTGGCTTCTTTACTCGCCCTCCCCCTGGTGTGTCTTGTTGTCCTCTGCCTAAAAACTTACCACTGTTGTGTATGCCCCTGTTGGTGTTGGAGGTACTTAGGCCCTATTAAAGCACCCCCACGGTCTGGAGTTTTGGGGGTTAGAATATGATCTGTTATAAAAATCTTTTTTTAGGTAAGGGTACGTACGAGTGAAGTAGTGTGGCTCACTGGTTAGAGGCGGCAGACCCGAGAGCAGAGGACGGCCCGGGACCAGGGTTCGATTCCGGCGCGGCAGGTTTCTGGACCAGGGTCAGCGGACTCGATAATTCTCTCGCCTCGGTGCCCACTCTGATCAGCGATCACACTCGGCAACTCTGGGCATTAGCTTGCCTCATCTTCACTAACGGCCCCACCAGACCGCCGGGGATGCCTGGTCTCACCCTGGAGATACCCATTTAAGGGACCATCTCTCAGGGAAGCCAGGAAGGGTTTCGCAGCGGTCGAAGCGCCTTGGGACCCTACGGGTAAGTAGTGCGCTATATAAATGCCTATACATTTACATACATTTACGTGTTTTCTGAGCTGTAAGCCTTAATGTCTTTTTAACTTAATTGGATTTTTTACGTTGTTCTAGTCTATGGAATTCGGTAATGGTTTTTTCCACTTGTTCCAATACTTTCTTACTTTCTGCTGTAGTACTAGAGTCGTGTAATTGTTTCTCTATGTCAAGGATCTCAGTTTCTAGAGATTTCAGTGTTTATGTGGCAATGTCAATACCCAAAACAAGCCAGTGCTGTGAGCAGGTTGTGCCTATGTAGCGAAAGTTTATGTATTTCGAGTTTTCAATAAAAATTCCATAAAGATATTTTACATGGTGTTGTAAACGAATCTAGGACCCTAGTGTAAATGTCCCCGATTCATGCCCGTATATAGGTATACATTATCCAATCCTTATATAGGCATAGAAATCATTACCATATTTAGACTGAGCCTATGCAGCCCAAATACGGCATGGCTACTTCCACTGAGTTCCAAGAATCAACAACGATTTCTTAGAAAAACCCACCTTCAGCTGCTAGGGACTTCCCCTTGCCTGAATACTAATTTATCTAGGAAATCAAGGAGTTTTCAGAGAACTGAGTCTTTGATGACGTTATTAAGTCCAATCACACGTCAAACTCGGCACCTTCAAAGTACAAATATGCCTAGGTTTGCCTAGACAAGCACACGGTGGTTTGGAGCAGATCGACTAACTACTTGCCCGACGCCTTGTAGCAGCAAGTGCCGAAGGAAGCCGACCCTCCAGCTGATGCACTGAGAGACGCTGTCTTTTCTCTTGCCGAGAAATCCATCTCCAGTGTTTCCGGCTTACCCTTGCGGGTATCTGGGAAATCGAGTCCTCAGAGAGAGATACAAGGCCTCCTTCATTAAAAACCAAGGTACATAGCTGATTAGACCCTTAGAGAAGTATTGATTAGACTGTTGGCAAGAAATACTAAACCTAAACTACTCCTCACTTACTTCTTCCCTTGTGCTAGGCTTAGGTCAGGCACAACGGGTAGGCGTATTTTAGAAGCACCAGTTGAGTACTTTTAGCCATCATTTTAACACTGTATGTATTTTATCCATTTTAAGGCAATTGATGTCTCAGAAACCATATCATGCTTTTACAGTACTACTTTATAATACTGTTCGTATTATATACTCTGTACTTTATTACCGGTACTACGATTGTAGCAGTACATTTCTGTAGGGGATCTCTGTGCATAGTCATAATTTAGTGCATGCTTCGTTTCACCAGAGGTGCTGAGAAAATAGAGAGACAGGCGTTTTCAATAAAAGTATTTATTGAACAGTCTTCTTTCTCAAGCATAAGAAGGAGTAGTTTCTTACCTGTAACTCCAGTTCTGTAGTAGGTGTATCTCTGTTATAGTCTTAATCTAGTGAATAGGCCTGCTCATGTGCGGGAACCCCGGAGCAATCAAAAATAATCTCTTAAGCTGTCTTTATGTGCAGTCCTGCATAGACACTTAAGAGAGAATTTAAAGACAAATAATGAAGCCTATACTTATAAGGCTACACTGTCCAGTACTTCAACTAGATATTCCACCAAAATTCAATTCAGCACAGCCTGCCAAGTTTCTCTCATAGAAAAACTTCCCCTTTTACCAAGAAAGCCTCTGGAAGATAGAGGGGAAGGGGTGGACAGACAAGCCCCATAGGCTGCCATTATGTGGCTCAAAAAGGGATACTGTGCCTTTAAGGAAACTTTCTAGAACTCTCAGTATGCCAGAATGCACAGCAGGTCCCCTCCACTTTCAGTTCTTTTTTCTGGCTCCTGCTAGCAGGACCCTGGGGCATTGAGCTCTCCCTTTTAGGGTTTATTTCAATTTTCTTTTGCACTTTAAAATTGTTAGAGTGTGTTCACTCGACGTGTTTTTGAGCCTTCTTTAATTACTGGTGTTTTTTTGGTAATTCTGAGCCTTCATTTATCAAATATGCCTGCCTTATTTGATAAATGCCCTGAATGCTCTAGGAAGAAGGCCAAGTCCGATCCACACGAGGTGTGTATCCTGTGTCTCCCTTCTGCACATGTTCCTGAGGAGTGTGAGATTTGCCAGACTTTCACCTCCAGGACCCTGAAGGACAGACAGAAGATCAGGCTCCAAGGACTGGAGCAGAGAAAACATCAAGGTCAAGGTGGGTCTGGGCATGCTGGGACTGCTTCATCTGCCTGTGCGGAGGCCTCTGGGGGGCTCCCCAGTGAGAAGAAGGCCAGAAAACGCCACCGTTCTCCGTCGACGTCGATAGCCTCGACGTCGGCGTCGAGAAGAATGACCATGGTCTGTTGCCCGTCTCCCCCAGGCTCGGGGTCGATGCGGCGTCGACGTTCAACGTCGAGGGAACTGACGTCGAGACCTCCGTCAAGGTCGACGTCGGGTACAGATTCATTGTCTTCATCAAGTCATCGACGTCGAGAGAAGTCACGGCACCAGCGCTCGCCGTCGAGGCGACACCGCCGTTCGCCGTCGCCTCGGCGTTCGACGCCGAAGAGGAGATCGTCGACGTCGAGAAGATCATCGACGTCAAGACGAAGAGCGTCGAGGTCATGGCGATCTTCGACGTCGAGAAGGAGAATGCCGACGGCGAGACATAGATCATTGACGTCGAGACGCCGTTCGTCGGCGTCGAGACGGCGTTCGTCGACGCCGAAGAGGCGCTCGGCGCCTTAGAGGAAGGCTTCGTCCTCCAGGAGACGTTCTAACGCCAGAAGCTCCTCCAGATCATCGGGGGCACCGCGGTGACGTCGTTTAATGACAGGGGGCACGGCCTCTCGGTCTCCCCAGTCGGGTCAGGCTAGGAAGAAGAGGAGAGAGAAGTCTCCGGGCTCTGTGTACTCTGTGGTATACTCGCCCTCTAAACCGAGGTCACCTTCACCACCGCCTCCGTTGCCAAAGGATCCGCCCCCTCGGATTGCGACGCCACCTTCGCCGCCACATCCTCCTCATCATCCTCCGCCTCCGCATGGGCTGCCACCGACTCCACCTCCGCCACCTCAGGGGCGGCCGCCTGCTACACCGAGGTCGACCTCGTTGCCGCGCTTTCCGACTCCGCCTGCAGGGCCCCTTCTACCGAGGCTTCTGGTCAGGCCGCCACAACTTCCGCCGCTGAGACCTGCGGAATGACCAAGGCCAAGGAGGTCTAGATCCCGCTCCGGACAGAGAGGGAGATCCAGGAGTCGCCGTCGTTCGTCTACCCGATCTAGACGGTGCCACAGGAGGGGCAGGTCTAGATCTCGTACGGATTCGTCCAACGCCAGGGGCTAGTCTCCTACCCTGTCGGGGTCCCCTCGGACGAGGGTGTCACCTGTGGACGACATTATATCCTTCCAGGATGTACTGCTGAGAGGGTCGAGCAAGCTGGGCATCATGCTCACTGTGCCCACGCCGACGACCTCAGTCATTTTTGAGACTCTTCATACGCAGCAATTGTCTCGACCTCTGTTGCCAATAGTCCCGGGTTTGGAGGAACCCGCAATGGAGTTGTTCCTCACTCCTGCGACTACGAAATCACCCCCTCCAGGCTCCAAAAGAAGTACAGGGCTCCTGACTCGGACCCAGCATTTCTCAGGGTGGATCCAGCACCGGATTCGGTGATAGTGACGGCTGCGCGGAAACAACATGCCACCACCCCGTCATCGACAGTGCCTCCAGACAAGGAGAGCAGCTGGATGGATTCGGCAGGCAGGAAGATCTGTGGGACGTCCGCCACCTCTATGAAGGCCGCGAGTGCCTCGGCGTTGTTGGGAAGGTACGATCGGGCTCTGTGGGAGTCCCTCCAACAGTTTGCTGACCTCCAGCCCAAGGAGAAGAGGGAGGATTTCATGGAGATCCTGAACGAGGGGCTGCTGGTCTCTAACCAATTGATCAGCGCAGCTGCGGATTCATCGCTCCTGGCAGCCCACGGGTACTGCCATGGAGTCAACCAGATACGTCATACCTGGTTGGGGCTTACGTCCTTGAAACCTGAGGCCAAACAGAGGGTGGCCAACTTACCCTTTTCGGGCGAGACCCTCTTTGGAAAGCACGCGGACGATGAAATGGCCCGGATGAAGGCAGAGGCTGAAACCCTGACGGCTGTCGGGTTGGAGAAGCCCAAGGAACAAAAGAAGACCTAACGCCCGTTCCAGAGATGGTACGGGGTGCAGGGCAGGGGGCGAGGCCAGCAAACTGGACAGCAACAACAACAGCAGTTCCAGAGGAGGCCCTTCCAAAAACGTCAGAAGGGCCGGGGTGGGCAGCAGTCTGCCACCGCGACCAAAGGCCCGGCCGGGTCTAGGCCCTGAGCTGTTACTTCCCCGTCCTCCGTTACCCACTCCGGTGGGGGGAAGTGTCCAATACTACCTGGCAGAGTGGAGAAAAATTACTCAGGATATTCAGGGTGCTGAATATTGTTTGCAATGGATACAGTCTTCGGTTCATAAGCCCGCCTCCAGCAATTCCACCGGTTTGCTCGCAGTTTCAGCTGCGCGAGCTCCAGGCGGAGGCCAATACCCTGTTAAGAAAAAGGGCGATAGAAGACGTCCCTCTGTCCCAAAGGGGAAGAGGTCTTAACTCACGGTTCTTTCTGGTACGCAAGAAGAACAAGAACGAGTTCAGGCCCATTCTGGATTTGCGACAAGCAAACAAATGGATTCGCAGGGAAAAGTTTTGCATGCTGTCTTTGCACCAGATTTACCCTCAACTGCAAAGGGGAGACTGGCTGTGCGCGATAGACATACAGGATGCATACTTCCATGTGCCCATTGCACAGAAACACCGGAAGTTCCTGTGATTCCAAGTCGGCGCCAATCATTATCAATACACAGTACTACCGTTCGGGCTGAAGTCTGCGCCCAGGACCTTTTCAAAATGCGTGGTAGCGGCACACCTGAGAAAGAACAAGGTGTTTGTCTACCCGTACCTGGACGATTGGTTGATCAAGGCATCCTCCTTCACGGAAGCTCAATCGCACTTCCAGAAGACGTCCGTTCTCCTGAACAAGCTGGGGTTGGACATCAACATGTCCAAGTCTGTCCCGACTCCGGTCCAGTGCCTCCAATACTTGGGAGCCTCCATCAATACGCTGTTAGCAAGTGTGTCTTCTTCGGAGGAGAGACGTTTATCACTCCTTCGGAAGGCTCAGGCTCTTATGACCGTTCCATCTACAACAGCGAGGACGGTGTCTTCTCTACTGGGGTCGATGGCTTCCTGTATCTTACTCACGCAACACGCACGGCTGCACATGAGACCGCTGCAGGAGTGTCTGGAGGATCAGTGGGACCAGAGGCGAGGAAACTGGGACGACAAGATACGACTGTCTCTGCATGCTCTACGGTCTCTGAAATGGTGGTGTTCAGCGGAGAACCTCCCCAAAGGGGTTCCCTTCCACAAGGACATTCCCACTCAGACCATCGTGATGGATGCTTCTCTCCACGGCTGGGGAGCGCATTCCGGAAAGTTACAGATACAAGGAACGTGGTCCCTGACGGAGTCCACGTATCATATCAATTTCCTGGAACTCAGAGCGGTTCACTTGGCACTGAAGGCCTTTCATCCGTCCTTCTAGACCAACTCTCTGCTTGTACAGACGGACAATACGGCCACGATGTATTACCTCAAAAAGCAGGGGGGTTCGAGATCGCGCACTCCGTTGCAGGAGGTGCAGGCGATCTGGCACTGGCTGCTGGCCAGAGGACTGACGATAACGGCTACCCATCTGCCAGGTGTGCAAAATGTTCAGGCGGACGCGCTGAGCAGACTGATTCAGGAAAACCACGAATGGGTCATAAACGATGAAGTACTCACAGACGTCTTCGCCAGGTGGGGCACTCCAGACATGGATCTGTTCGCCACCGCCAAAAACAGCAAATGCCGAGACTTCGTGTCCAGGTATTACCAGCAGGGGACGCTGGGGAATGTGCTATTGATCAACTGGTCGAACAGCTTTCTGTACGCTTTTCCACCCATTCCCCTGATTCCGGCGGTGCTCATCAAACTGTCCCAGTTCAGGGCGTGGATGATCCTAATTGCCCCGTAATGGCCCAGACAGTGGTGGTTCACGGACCTGCGTCACTGGTCTCTTCTTCCTCACATACGGCTGCCGTGCCGGCCAGACCTTCTCACGAATTTCGGGGGACAGATGGTACACCCCAACCTCTCGTCTTTGAGTTTGGCGGCATGGCTCCTGAGATGGCGCAGTATGGCCATTTGAATCTCCCTGCGGATTGTATGGACATACTGAAAGAGGCTAAGAAACCTTCCACTAGGACTTCTTATACTTACAAGTGGAAGAGATTCTGCATCTGGTGCAAGTCCGAGAACTATGATCCGACGACATGTAAGGAAGATGTCATACTACCATATCTTTTGCATTTGGCGCAGTCTGGCCTTAACTTCCATTCCATTAAGGTCTATCTAGCTGCGCTGACTGCCTACAGGAAATGCCCTTCACAGACTTCCTTTTTCCAAATTCCTGTGATAAAGGATTTTTTGGAAGGCTTGAAGAAAGTGTTTCCTCCTGTTGGTCTTCCTTCGCCTTCATGGGAATTGAATGTGGTGCTGTCCAGATTGATGTAGGAACCTTTTGAACCTATTCATAAGGCCTCGCTGCAGCACCTGTCCTGGAAGGCGGCGTTCCTCGTGGCCATTACATCGGCCCGCAGGGTGAGTGAAATTCAGGCATTGTGTTGCCAAGAACCTTATACTGTATTTCATGCTGCTAAGGTTGTAATGCGTACTCACCCTAAGTTTCTTCCTAAGGTTATTTCTGATTTCCATGTTAACCAGACTATAACGTTACCTACATTTTTTCAGAATCCTTCCACTCCAGCGGAAAGATCTCTTTATTCCCTGGATGTCAGAAGGGTGTCGAAATTTTATCTGGATAAAACCAAGGATATTCGTAGGTCTGACCAATTGTTTATCAACTATGGGTCAGTCAGGACTGGTCTTGCTACCTCTAAACAGTCCATCTTGAGGTGGATTGTGTCCTGTGTACAATTGTGTTATCAAAAGGCTAATAAGACCTTAGGGGGTAAGCCTAAGACTCATTCCAACAGGGACAAAGCGGCTCTGACAGCTTTGCTCCGTAATGTTCCCATTGCAGACATCTGCAGCGCTCCCACTTGGAAGTCAGTCCATACCTTTGCTAGGCATTACTGTCTGGACTCTGATGCCAAGGCAGATGCTTAGGTTGGGCAAGCTTCGCTGCGAAATCTGTTCGCACAGTAGTGGGGTTGTATTTCTTCTTCTTCACCGTCGCTTTGGTGTTGGGGATGGGCTTGCCATTCTATTCACTAGATTATGACTATACACAGAGATCCCCTACTACAGAAGGAGTAGTTTCTTACCTGTAACTCCAGTTCTGTAGTAGGGGTATGTAGGAGAGTAGGGTCTGCAATCCTATGATCACCCAGATTTTTGCTTTTTGCTGCACTGGTTTACGACTTTCCCTGGCTGTGGGCCTGCTAATCAGACCCACAGCCTAGCTGTTCTCTCTATCCAAATTGTACTCAGGTACTGAATTGGCACTGGGCCCTCTCCAAGTCCCTGTACTCAGGGCTGAGGTGTACCCAGAAGTCTCCCAGGGGCTGAAGCATGTATTATGCCACCCCTGGGCTGACTAACTAAACTGACACAACTGGCTGCACGACAGCTGGGGCAAGGTGGTGTACTCACCCTTTGCTTTAGATATAGTATACCTATATCTAACCCTAAAAAATGGACACACAGATCTCCTATCAGTCACTCCTATGGCAGGCCTTAACAATCCTGAAGGCAGAGTGCTTGGAATCGTGTGAGATGGTGCTCTGGCATGAGCTGAGCCTGTCTACGGCTTTCGGGATCCATCCCTTAGCCGTTTCCATGATATCGCATACCATATACTCTTAAGTGCATTATAATCCTCGCGGTTATATGCCAACTCTGGTATCGCTTTATCAAAACATGTCGAGTAAGGTGTCATACGAATTGGAATACTAACCCCTCGCCAATTCTGGCGACGGGGTTAGCATTCCACCCTTCTAGAGGGACACGACATGTATGTAGCCCCTAACCCCGGTTAAAGTCAAACAGAGCCTCAGCTCCACAAAATGGATGCTGCCACCGAGACACAAGTCTGCCCTCCTGCTGCTGGGAGTCCTCCCAGAGCAGGAGATAAGGACAAAGGGTTTCCTGCCAGGGGCGGTGCCAGCACCGTCCCAGACAGGGTTTTGTGTATTGTAGGTAGGCAGGGCTTTAGAGGAAGGTGACTGCACGTGGCACCCCGGTGCTCACTGTGCATAGGCTGGCTGGAACCAGTTCCAGGGTCACTCCAGACCCTGTGCTGGGGAAAAGCCCGCCAAGGAAGTGGGTGTAACCACCCCCCTCCTAGTCCCACCCCTAGGGCAGGACTTAGTCGCGTGCCAGCCCCTTTTTACAGGATAAAGGTAGGAACTGGCCCCCTTCCAAATCAGATCATCTTTGAATCCTGAAACTACTTTCCACGAAAGGAACTCAAGACTTCTTCCTAAGATTTCTCCCTTGTGACTAAGGAGTAGTCACCCTGCATCCGCAGGCACCATCTTAAGAACACTGCGGTCTGCTGCAAGTCTCTCCTCCGGATCAAGACTGCCCAGCTCGACGAGAACCGGCTTCCCTGGCACCTCTGACCTCTACCTGCATCATCAGTCACGCTGAGATTCGTGGGTGTGACGAGACCTCGAGGGACCGGCCATCTTCAAGACTGCACGACTTCTTTCCAGCAAGCCCGCCGAGTAATTTCCTGGTGAGTGCTTTGGGGTCCGAGAAGCCCCGACCCTGAGCAGCTCCAGCACCGAAGTGCAGCCTCCCAGCATCTCCACGATCTGCGTGGGGCCCTTCTGCTTTTTGCTGCTCACCGCGTTGTTTGGCTACTAGCCCGCTGGCTTGTGGCCTTCTGAACGACGCCCGACGACATTTCTGCTGCTGGTCTGGTTGCTCCAGGCTGGCCCTTGCTCCCTTCCAAAAGAGGAGCACCCCGGACCCTCCTGGTCCACTCAAGACGCCATTTTGAGTCCACCGCGTGGGCTTGAATTAGCCAAGGCTTGTTGCCCAATCCTGGGTAACTTCGACGCCGACAGCTTCATCCATCGTGGGACAGCTCGCCTCTCCATCCTGGTCGCCGACAACGCCTCCTGGTCCGTGAGATCTGCAGAGCCAGCGTCGCCCACTCACCTGACTGCGGTGACTTCGCCCGGTGCCATCCTGGTGCCCACTTAATCACTGGCTAGTGATTCAAGAACTTGGTCCCCTCTGCTTTCAGGTTTCCTTCTTCCTTGATCCAGGCTTGGATCCAACGAACTTTCCTTTACTGGTCGCCTGCCAGCAACTTCCTTCTTCCAGGCTCCTGGTCCGGCAACGAGATCCCCGACGTCTTTTCAGACCTATGCAGCTGCAGCCCCTGGGCTAGGTAACTTCGGCACTTCGGTGTCCCAGCATAGCCTCACTATCCTAGGGTCAGGATCCACTGTCGTTTTCTTCCTACCAGGTTGGGTTCGCCCGTGAACACTAACTTTGCCTTTACTAGCCTCCATAGACTTTGTCCCGCATCCCGCGTGAGAGTGCACACTCTGCACCCGAGTCCCCTAGGTCTCCTAGAAGTAATCTAACGATTCCCTAGTCAAGTCCTAGCGATTCCAAAGCCTATTAGTACTGTACTTACCTGCTAGTAATTTCGCATTCCACTTTTAGAATATATGGTTTTTCGTGCCCCTCGGGCATTTGTGTATAACGTGCTAACTTAAGTATTTTCGTAAGAGTTTTGTTGTGTGCCTAGCATCCTGTCCTCATAAAGAGTACAGGGTTGTTGTGATTCTAATAAATACACTGTTTATTTTCATAACACTTGTGTGGTGTCCTTTCACTGGGTGTTCAAGGGGTAATGTGATGGTAAAACAGCTGGCTTAACACGCCCTCTAGAGTCTTAGCCTTAGACTGCTCGTATCCATGCTACTAGGATAGCTGGTCTATAAGGTTGACTTACAACCAATCATCAATAAGGGTTGTTTGGACTGATATATAGTGATCACTAGAATAGTGAGCACTGCACATCAGGCCAACTTCTCACAGGGTATCTCTGTTATAGTCATAAGCGCCCGCCCTCCTCCCCGGTGGAGAAAGATTTTCATGTACTGAATGCTACAGGTCTAGCTTTATACGCCTTCAAAAAGAACTGAAAGTGGAGGTGACCTGCTGTGCATTCTGGGATACTGAGAGTTCTAGAAAGTTTCCTTAAAGGCACAGTATCCCTTTTTGAGCCACATAACGGCAGCCTATGGGGCTTGTCTGTCCACCCTTTCCTCTCTATCTTCCAGAGGCCTTCTTGGTAAAAGGGGAAGTTTTTCTATGAGAGAAACTTGGCAGGCTGTGCTGAATTTAATTTTGGTGGAATATCTAGTTGAAGTACTGGACAGTGTAGCCTTATAAGTATAGGCTTTATTATTTGTCTTTAAATTCTCTCTTAAGTGTCTATGCAGGACTGCACATAAAGACAGTTTAAGAGATTATTTTTGATTGCTCCGGGGTTCCCGCACATGAGCAGGACTATTCACTAGATTACGACTATAACAGAGATACCCCTACTACAGAACTGGAGTTACAGGTAAGAAACTACTCCTTCTTATGCTTGAGAAAGAAGACTGTTCAATAAATACTTTTATTGAAAACGCCAGTCTCTCTATTTTCTCAGCACCTCTGGTGAAACGAAGCATGCACGAATGACTGAGTAAAATAGCTATCTATTGTTTCCACGACTCTAGAGATTGATTTTACTCTTGGGAAACAAAGTGGCCTTATGCAGTTGTCAGAAACTATTCCCTTCTTGTAATTTTGAAAAAGTTTCTAGTGACCACTGAGCTAGGTGGCACTCACAATTAAGTCTAATATATATGATAGAGACCTAGTCGACTTCAGTCCTATGTCTAAACTATAGTATATGTTATTCCAATGCGCAGAGCCTATTGGGAATATAGGAACTACACTACGTGGCGCCCAACGTTTGGTAAGGTGATAATTTAACGCTAGATACTAGAGTAACTCAGTCGTGCTTTTCACACAGACTCCTTTCTCCCGTAAAAACTCCAATAGACGTCTGGAGTGGGTAAAAGGTAAATATCCGCCAAAACTGAGTAGGACGAAAAATCCTATGTATCAGTTTTTGGTTTCGTTCAACGTTGAAGGATACAGTGTTCCAAAATATTGTGCACCTAATCTTTGTTTCCTTGAATCTATTCTGCAAACACTTCAGTCGGTTACATAATGCTGTCTGACGAAGAATTAGCTGCAGCTGCAGAACAAGCAGATTTAGATGACAGAAATAGGCTACAGAATGACCCGGATGCTATAATCATCCCGGTAAATGTAAGAAAAACTATAACTTTCAAACTCATAAATAATTAGGTATCATCGAGAGGTGGTAAAGTAATATTTGTTATACAGGCACATGAATATCGGCAAACAGAGGTATTCTACTCATGGATTCACTTTCCTCCGGCGAATGGAGGAACACACGAGTTCCACTACTACGAAATAGTGTAACCTCCGGAGGAATATGTTCCTTACGGGGACATTGAAATTCCATTAACTTACCAAGAGCATCAGCTCTGGTTTAAAGGCGCCCTAAAACATGAAAATCACATTACCAGGCTCGGTCCACTAGGTAGACCAGGAGCTACATGGCCGGTACTAGCCAGCAATACACCACATCCTGACATAGAAAAAATGAGAGGTCGAGAACTGTTAGCTCAGCTGAAAGAGTTAAGCAAAATACATAGACTATTGGTCCAATATGTCATGCGGACCTTAACAGTACAAGCTACTGTATGGATTCCGTAGCACACCCCTCACCAGGGGAACACAAACAAAATTACACCACAGACTATACAATCAGTCATTGGAAAATTGCCTGCCAAAAGGGAATAAATTCAGTTTTGGTTAGCACAAAAAATTACTCAAATTGAGGCAGTATTCCCTGATAGTACACCTCATGAGAAACACAGAATTCTGACAATCTGTTTACCAATGGGGATAGCACCACATGTGTGACACTTGGGGTACGGTTTACGCTTCTATCTACACAAAAACACATGGTGTACCGTCCATGGCGGTAATACCAGACTTTCTGGGACAGATTCAAAATGTATACGGTCCAGAACCGGCCTCAAATCTAGGTATGAAATTACAGAAAGATTTCAAACATGTCTCAGCTATATTATTAGTAAACATAAAAGGTAAAGCAGCATCCGTGGCAATCTGCCAAAAGTTAAAAGAAACAGATATAACAGACCAACCATATGAGCTTGCAAGAATTATTGAAAAATCATATGAAGAACTAGGAAGAGATAGTTTGGGTGGGAAACCTGTAAAACCCGTATTAACAAAAAATCCTGAAAAAGTGTTTATTAAAAATAATCTCACTACTCCTAAAAGGAAGTGGGAAAGTAATAAACAGACACTTCCTAAAGAGAAACATTCTCAGTCCAGAGGAAGATCTCCCCAGCGGGAGGTAGGTCTCCCCAACGGGAGCCCTCTGAAAAAAGGTATAACCTTAGAAATAGGGATACGGGGGGAGGAGCCAAGATGGCGACCTGAACGGACGTGTGGTCGCTCGGCTCCGCCGGCCCTGAAGACCCGCGCTCATATCCTGCCTGTAATCCTGGGGTTTCTTTCGCCCGACATGCGCGGGACACGAAGTCGATCCTGACGGTGTCCCTCTGGCCTCTCAGCCCTCCCGGAGTCGCGAGCTCTGGGGAGATCGTTTCTGCCCCGGACCTCCGCCCGCTCCCTGCAGCCTGCCGGACCTCGCAAATCTCAAGGGGAGGCTCTGTTGCTGTGGCTGCCTGTGCTGGGGGAGTGCTTCCGCCCGTCTACAGTCTTGCCTATGCCCTGCGCTCATTGACCTGCCGAGCTCACACGGAGCAGCTCCGGCACGGATATGTGAGGGCTTGCATGGGTTCCTTTGTTTGTGGCCGCCATGATGCCGGTCGGCTTTCTTCCTAGCTGCGCTGATGGCCGGTAAGATCGAGCTGCCCTGACTGCCCGCCGCACCATCGGATGCCCCTCGCTTATGCAGCGCACAGGAGGGGACGTAAAGTGTTGTGGGGCAAACATCCACTTCCCTGTCGGAAACTGTGAACCCCGTTTTCCCCCCCTCCCAGCACTCCGTGGACTGCTGCTAAGATGGCGATGCCTGATCACCAACGGGGTGGAAATGGCGCTGGGACCTCTTCCTGGGGTGGCATGTGTTCATTGGTACGGGGGACCGTGTTTGAGCCCTCCACTGAGATTGGAGAGCCTCGAGTATCACGGCCGGACTGCACCTACAGGGAGGTGTTGAATATCCTGGATGAGGTGCGGTCGGAGATACTGCGTGCCTCGGCGGTGCTGTTTGAGAAACTTGATGCGTGTCTCCCTGCTGTGAGCCGAACGCGAGGGGTTCACTCTCAACAGGACTCAGGTCTGACTTGGTTACAACTTGCCAGCCCCTCGCTACCTCCTGTTGCTACTGTATCACCCGATATAACCGCTACTGGAGCTTCTGCAGACTTGTTGCCGCTCATTCACGCTGCTGTTGCTACAGTGTTTCCCCTTTGTTCTTCGATTGGCTGTCTGCCTCGTGAACCAGCCTGGCTGTGCAGTGCATCGCTAGCTTGTTCTCCTGCCCTTGCCCCTGCTCCCTCCTTGACTAGTTCCATCTCGTCGTTCAGCGACTTTTGCCATTTATGCGCTCTGGGAGTACATTTTGTTGTTGGACTACTATCTGCCGGGGACGACCGGAGTTCCCTCGGCGATGGTGCGCTTTCCTTATCCTCGAGGCGGCCATGTTTCCTCGTCAAGACGGATTGCAGCGGACTGCCAAGATGGTTGGGTGACAAAGTGCCTCCTAGATCGGGCCAAGGCTAGCCGATCCTCTGATTGCATTCCTGTACGGACTGGTGGAGGCCAGGACAGACTTGATATGTGTGTGGTACACAGGGTATTACTTACTATCTTTCCCCAATGAGGATGTCTCGGGTGCAGTTCTCTGGTAATTGATGCTGGGGTGTGGGATGCTTAATGAGCCGGGGGTGTCCGAGCGTGTACATTTGATGCGGGAGGGGCGGGTTCCTGGTTGTGTCACCGTCTTACCGGGTGGGGATCGGGGCTAGATTGTGATACGTATTGGCTACATGATCTGTATTTACGATGTAGATTGTTTCCCCCCGTCTGTCTCTATTATAGCTAGTGGTTGTCTTGCTCTCCAATTAAGGCATCCTTTGGGTGTTGCGACCTTTGTCATTGACACAAGCTGCATTATACACTGGCTACCCTGATTAATTGCTCGCTATCGGCTCCGCCACGTTTTTCTTTGTTTCCTGTTTGCTGGTCCTGGAAACTTATGGTGACGTGGGGGTTATTTGTACAGGGTAGCGTCCATCTTGCTCTCCTCTGTCTGCACTCTCATTACGGCGGCCATTTTGTTCCTTTGTCCTGACTGGGGAGGGCGTTTGCTGGGCCTCATAGTATAGTGGTCGCTCGCGACCGGATTAGAGATCGTGGTCTTCGGGGCTTCACTCTGGTTGTCCTGGCTGTTCTGTTTCTGACTGTGCCACCTCTCTGGTGAATGTAGAGGTCGTAGCTCCCCATATCTGTTCTGCTACTGTTGTTCATCCTGGTGAATTCGCACGTGGGGTGGAACTGGGTTTATCCTGTTACCGCCCATATGGACGGGGTGATCATTTCAGTACTGACTCGGGGTCCGGGGCACATCTGTTTCAATATTTCATTTGCTGGTGTATTTTTCGATTTTATTGCTTCAATTGGGGCAGGGGGCTATACATGGCTGGGGGACCGGAAGTTTGTTAATATTAGGGCTCCTCCTCCCTCGTTTCCTTTCCTTTTCGGGAGTGATAGACTGGCTTGTTCTTCTCTTCCTCCCGATGCTTCAAGTGTGATGGTTTTCTTTTCTTATCTTTTCTTCTTTCTTTTCTATTCTTCCTCTGTATTTCGGGTTTCTTTACTGGGCGACAGGCACTTTGCCGGGGGGGGGGTAGGCCGTAGCCTCCGGATTGTTGCAGGGTGGGGGGGTAGATTTCATTTCTCTTTTAGTTTCTATGGGCCTTATTTTTCTAATTTCTGCGCTTTCTTGTTCTGGTTTCAGTTCTGGGTCTGCCCTGAAGGTTAGTAGGTAGTGGGTGGCGCTGAGGGTAGTGCGTAACTGTGGACTGCAACTCCTATTGTTGGGTGTGTTACTGCCATCTCGACGTGGTGTTCTTCATATTGTTGTTCTAATTAATGCTGCCTGCTCATGTTTGTGTACTTACTGTCTGGACTCAGTTCTCCTTGATTTCATTCTTCATTGTTATATTTCTTTATAATTTTAAAATTTAACCTTCAATTCTCCTTTTCCTTGGCGACATGACTCCATTTTGTGTCACGGCTACTAATTGTTGCTATCATACCTGATGCCGTTGTGGAATAACGTTGCTCGCACCTGTGCTTAAAGTTTTGTGGCCGGCCTGATGGTTGTAGGCCCGTATTTGTTCTTTTTGTGCACAATAAAGGTTTTAAAAAAAAAAAAAAAAAAAAAAAAAAAAAAAGAAATAGGGATACTTTAAGAAAACCTGATAGATATCAAGATACTGATACTCGTTCCTCTCGTACCTTTCAGACTTCCTCGCAGAAATCAGAGAGGAGAGGATGATCAGAACAGAAAGAGGAACGCGTGAAGTCCAAAGAAGAACAGCACGCTCCAAAAAATAAGAAAACTCAATTCACCAAGAAGAAGGTACCAAGCATAAAGATCATACATGCCGAGGATCTTGAGGACACAACTCAAGAACGGGGAGTGGGCCCAAACAATGCTAGACAGCGCAGCAGAAGTCACCATAGTTCGCAGGATCCTGATGGAACATCTGGAGACAGTGGACTTGAATGAATGCATTCAGATTGAAACTGCTGACACCAGGGTTAGTATACCCCACATGTTATATGAAGTAACACTCCGAATGGAGGGGGACATTACTAGAAAAATAAGAGCACTCTTTTATGAGAAGCTCTCTAAGGGCTATGACATTCTTCTAGCTGAACAAGACTGGCCACCTGAATTTGTTAGGGAGTGCCCACATGGCGAGGAAGTAATTATGCCAGCCTTCTCAAATCACATTCCAATTCACAAAAAAATACACATATGCCAGAAAATGGGCTATGGCACAAGCTCCAGCATTATACAAAAATCACACAGGATGGGATGAGGATTCTCCTCACCATAAAATCCAGTTAAAAAATCAACCTACTGCACAAAGGCAGTATCCAGTTAAGCAAGAAGCTAAAAAACAAGTCAGGGAGATTTTAAATCAACTTGAATACCAAGGGGTGATTCAACCATGCACCTTGTCAATGAACGATCCTTTGTTTCCAGTCTCCAAACCAGACAATTCATATCGTCTAGTTTTGGACAACAGACATTTAAACTCCTGTTGCAAAACATTTGCAGTACAAAAAATGCACATAGTGCAGCACTGATGAATAACATTGTGCGGAAAAAATATAAAACCACATTAGATATTTCAAATGGGTTTTTCTGTCAAAACATTGCACCTGAAAGCAGGCATCTGACCACTTTCTCAATTATGGGGACACAGCGACAATTTTGCAGTCCCCACCAGGGATCCAAGAATAGTCCAGGGTCATTTTCAGCCAGAGTAACAGAGTTACTACAAATGTATGACGATGAGGCATTATCATATGTCGATGACATCTATCTTACAGATGACGACTCGGACAGGCACTTGAAAAGAGTAAACACCATAATACTTGGGTTTGCTTCTGAAGGGTACAAATTCAATTTCAAGAAATCACGAATTGCCCACCTCAACGTCCTATTCTTAGGATACGAGTTATCAAGTGAAGGCAAAAGCCGGGCAGCAAACTTTCTAGAGAAATGTGCGCTGCTCCAACCACCAAGAACGCTGAAAAACTTACAGTCAATTCTAGGTTTCCTGAATTTTGGAAGTACTTATGTTCTGAATTACGCAGAAAGGGTTAAACCTCTCTACGAACTAATCAAACCTGATTTCAAACCAACAAATTGGACTCAAACACACACAGAAATTTTGCGTTCAGTGCTAACAGACATGTTAGCGAAAACACAGCTAGAGACACGCGACAATGTGCGCAACCTTGTGATCCGAATCATCCCAGGGAGATGCAGATTCACATACCTAACCTTTAATGAAGGTGAAAAGGTACCAATAGCATATAAATCACACTTGTACACACAAGCGGAAGTAGAATTCACTTCTACAGAGAAAATTCTGACAGCGGTTCAAACTGCAGTAGCAAAAGAGAGAGCTCTCGCGCAGGGTAAACGCATAATGATCGTTACACCTGTACCTGCAGTGACAAAAGCAAGCATTCCAAATGCAAAAGCTTTACATCCAAGATGGATACAATGGGTTAATTCTCTTGCTGCAACAGGCGTTGAATACGTCTTTGACCCCTACTTAAAAACACAAGAATTGCTACAATACGAGTATGAGTGTCCTCTGCCGACCGAGATTCTGCCTCTAGAACATTACGGATGTATAATATATACAGACGGATCAGCACAGCCCGCAATTGGGGGTAAACAAGCCTATAGTGCTGCGTGCACGATCGTTATAAAGGTCGCTGGCGCGAAGGTAAATTCAGACCTATGGTCACTAAAACTCAATCGCTCGGAGACCGTACAGCTCAGCGAGCTGAACTACAGGCTTTCAAGATGGCGCTTGAAAATACCGATCGCGAATTCCCCACACTAATAGTGTACGATTCGTATTACTGCGTAAAATCTTACAATGAGTATCTGCAGAACTGGGTTCAAAATGTTTTCAAAGACGCAAAAGGTGGCACACTCAAGCATAAAATGCTTTGGGAACAAGTGGTTCTTTTGCAAAAAGAGCTACAAAAGACTGAAGTATGGTAGATGGCGGAACCTTCATAAGAAATGCACCTGGCCCAAAGTTATCCCAATAGTATTATCCCTTTTATGAGTAAGTGATTAGGGTTTATGTGCACACTGAAAAAATACCCGCCATCACAATATAGGTCCTAAAGCAGACCATCAAATCCATTAACATAAGCACAGGTGCACCATATCACATTTGCAACGAGATCAGAATTTGTTCCACAAAAATAAATAGTAATGTCCAAAAAGGTCTTGTATGGTTGATTCCTTTATTTTTTTTCAAATAGAGAGAAACGAACAGCCGACGCGTTTCGTCCCTGAGGGGACTTCTTCAGGGCTGTATTGACATAAAAAGAACATACAAGACATACAATTAAAATCATGTTCATTATGTAGCTCAGCAGAGCGACAATAGTTACAAGATTTAAAAACAATTTGATGCCTGATATACTACACATATTTGCTACATTTAAATGACAAGAATTAAGTCGTCACCCCAAACCAAGGGAGAAACACAGGTGCCTGATGTAGTTGATAGAGCAAAATTTAAAACTTTTAGCATTATAATTCATTTGTTGACTGTGTAAATATCATCCAAACACCTAAACACAAACTAGATTAATGGTTTAATGCAAGCGAAAGGGAAGATCTAAAAGGAAAGGGGAGAGGGTTGATGGGAAGAACGAAGGAGGCCACTAATAGATGCCTTTAGAGACTTTATTCACATTATTCTAATGTGAGTAAAAGACCAGAACCTACCAAGTGCAAAGATGAAATTCTTAGTGGTGTAGTCGATCATGTGGCGAAGGCACAGATGTGTAGATCCCTGTTGGGAGTATTGCAGTACTTGGGGCTGTGATCCAAACCTATTTTCAACATGAGATTTAAGAGAGGGGGATAAGGAAAAGTATGTTTAGGAAATTGATAAAGATCATAAGAAGGGAGAGAGACAACCTAATGAACCTAATTGATAAGAACAATTACAAACTAGGAGGAGAACACGAGTGCATCATTACATGCGTGAACACATATTGGAGACCCTAAAGGATACAGAGACCAAGTAATCCTCATAAAGAGCGAGCCACTCACGTTAAAATAAGCCTGAGTAGCCAAGAGCTAGAATTATATCGATTCTATCCTTCCACGTGGATATCAGAGCTAGGCTTGCAGGTATGCTGTAAGGGAAGAAAATAAGAGATAACCATTGCATTCAAACTTCAAAATACTGGTTATATCAATAATCCAATATGAAGGATTATGGGATCGGCCCCTGCTTTTGAAGCACTGATCCAATTATCAGAGAAAACTCCCTATAAGGGAACCCAACAATGCCCTAAGGGACTTGATGGGTTTTAAAGTCATAGAATAAAAAACTGTTACCTTTCAAATTGGTTAATTATAATTTGTTCTTGCGGAGTCTTAGGCGGCATGGAGAGGTCCCTGGTGCACCATCCAAAGGTTGTGCACCTATATCTAAACAGAGAATCATATTTGTATGAAAAGAAACCGAAATAAGGCCCCAGAACTGTATGAAATTATACAAGATAAACGTATTTACCCGAATATTGAAGGAAGTATCTATAGTGACTAATATAAGAATGAATTTCAGGCAACCTCTCCTCAAGACTTTGGGGTAGTATAGTGTGTCCAAGTTGCAACATCCACAGGTTGTACACCTGGACCTGTGAAGGGGAAAGGCAAAGGTCACCTAGAGGGTACCTAACCTGGGTCATAGAATATATTACGCATGTTAGGATAAAACCTAGTTACCTGAAAGTCAAAATATTGTCCTCAATGAGCAGTATTAAGAGTATCTTGGATAAACGCTTCCCAATATTCCTCCTGTGTATAGAAAAAATAATGAAGAAGCAATCAATCTATATCAAAGCAATTCAGAATCTCGGAGAGACAACATCCCAGTCATATATTAAAGTTTAGTTGGTTAATTGATTAAAGGACCCTCCCATCCCGTGAAGGAACTCTTGAAACGTGATCGACAATAGCACGTATATGATAAGCTATATACGTCTGTCCATAAGGAAAACAAAGGCTCAAAGATTTGCAGTTGTTCAGTATCAAAGAAAAGACCCCAAGGATGTCAAATGAACCGTCCAGAAGACTTTTAATACTATATGTGTCCCCCATCTGAGAGAGTCTGGCCCCATTCACACAGCCCTCCCGAAGTGCCATAAGCACGCAAGTTGAAGGTGAGACGGCAAACCGTGCGATTTAGTAGTGAGCTTACCGCAAGTAAAAAGTACTCCTGAAGCGTGTTCCATCAAGCCCGAGTCCGTATAGCACCTGTTGGTGAGGAGCCCAGAGTGGAGTACTTGTATTTATACCCCATTTAATTGCTGAAGTAGGAACACCTGGGCATAACCTAACACGTCGCGCAGGTACCATCAGGACACTGCTTCGCCGGCCGCCATCTTTAAGGGGTGTCCATACCGTGGAGTCCCCATTGGTAACAGGGGTAAGGGATAAGCTATATATATATTCCCCATTCATAAAAGATAAAAACGATCATTCTTATAGGATACTTCAATGATAGAAACAAAGAAACGTGTTCTGGTGTAAAGAGTATGCCTCTGGGAGACCCGTATGGTTGAACTCGATTAGGTTTGGCGGCCATATTGGAGTGGTGATATGGATCAGGGAGGCGAAATTATGGAGACACTCAAACATAGTTACGGAAACACGTAAACATAATAAGCGGCCTCTGGGGGTACTGGTAACCAGGAGTATGAACGGATGCCATGTTGGAAAGGTGTTCTTAGCGTGCAGTCAGCATACTACCTTCCAAATGGGAAACCTATATGTATATAACCCAAACGGAGATAAGATAGAGATAAATTTCTTATAAAGAAATAAGTCAATAGATAAATAAGCTGTCTCGTTGAGTAGGCATAAATCCAACGTGAGATAAATTTCGTTGGCGGCCATATTGGAATGGTAAAAAGTATTCAAAAAAACGAAAATCGGGGCAAGATATAAAACAAGTAAAAACACAAGCATTTACAATGCAATAGGTCTCGCATTAGGGAGAGTTAGAGCTATTGGCATTGTAAATGACAATGTCTTTTACCTATGTGTTTGAAGTGTAGTGGGTGTATGTGTTGTGGAGTGGCATTATGTGGGTTTGTGGGTAACCATAACAGCCATCTTGATAGAGCCTCTCTGAAATCGTTCCCTGTATACCTATGCAGACCTTGTTCAGGCGTGAGCCTGCAGTTCCATGATACCAGACCTGCCAAACTTAACAACAAGTTTAACTTAATGCTGATTGAAAAAGTGCATCGCAGATTCATGTGAGGGCTGCCCAGTGCAGTCAATGCTAGTGTCTGGATCAGGTTGTCACTAGGCATCACGTGATCCCTGAGAGTGTGTGAGGCTGGGCAGTGATCTTAGTGTGTAAAAAAAAAACAGAACTCACTCCTCCTCCCAGCAGCCACCCGGCTCAATGTAACAGATGACGAGAAAGAACCTCCTTATCACATACACACATACACTACATGAGGTTTTGAGCTTGAGAATAGCAAGGATGCAAACACCTCCATCAAGGATTACAGCTAGCTTTTCACTGTGGAAATGTATTGAAAACACACTTGCTTAGCCATGACCATGCGCACAAAGTTAGGCTGATTAATACGTTACAGAAGTGGAGCTTCAACTCGGGCACCTGCTTGCAGTGATCTTAGTGTAAAAAAAAAAAAAAAAAAAAAAAACAG
This sequence comes from Lissotriton helveticus, assembly GCF_964261635.1. Taxonomy (NCBI): domain Eukaryota; kingdom Metazoa; phylum Chordata; class Amphibia; order Caudata; family Salamandridae; genus Lissotriton; species Lissotriton helveticus. The sequence goes on from NC_136065.1 coordinate 1,922,594,655, forward strand.
AACATGTCAGTGCTCACTCCTCCCAGCCGCCCAACTCAATGTAACAGATGACTAGAAAGAGCCTCCTCATCAGATACGCTACAAGAGGTTTTGCGCCAGAGAAAAGCAGGGCTGCATACAACTCCATCAAGGATTACAGCTATCTTTTCACTGTGGAAATGTGGAGAAAACACACTTGCTTAGCCTTGACCACACGGATGAAGTTAGGCTGATTAATACGTTGCAGAAGTGGAGCTTCAACTCGGGCACCTTGATCCTTTATTTCTGTAAGTGCTTTCTGTTGAGGTTTAATTTTTGTGACACTGACCTACCCGGCACCAACAGCGATCAGCTTGTGCACCAGGAACGTCCCGAAGACAATGCTGATGTCGCGTTTTGTGTAGCAACATCAGCCTGAAGCCCCGCCCACTGTAAATCGTGCTTGTTGACCACAGAGAAGCATTAATTTTAAACGGCATACACTTCAGGACAGTAATAATTCAACGTCCTTACCCACAGATGCCTCGTGACCGCCATTGCAGACGGACCCGGAAGCTCTTGGCCGGCCGGCCAATCCGCTCGCGGCCGACCGGAAGTCCCGCCTCCCCAGGTCCGCGAGCTGCCGGCGCATGGAGCGCCCTGCCGTCCGGAGTAGCCCGGGTCCCCAGGAGGGGGCCGGGGAGAAGGAGGAGTGTGGCGCCTGTTGCGGGGCTCCTCTGACCTGAGGGAGCCCCGATTTAGATGGAGACGCGCCGTGAGGAGCCCCGCCGGAAGAGCGCAGTTGGTGAGTGGGGCCCAGGGCTGATGTAAAGTGCGTGCGTGCCTGTTTGTATGCATGGGGGGGGGAGTGTGTGCGTGTGTGCGCGAGGGAACGTGTGTGCACATGCGTGACTGTGTGTGATTGAGAGAGAATGCGAGGTAGGGGATAGTGTGCCTGTATGTGTGCCTGTATGGGTGCTGTATGCCTGCGTGTGCATGCGCGCGCCTGTGTGTGTGTGTGTGTGTGTGCGTGCGTGCATGCAGAGAGGTGGGGGCTGCCTGTGTGTGAGCAAGGGCTTTGCGCATGCGCAGCTACCAGACGCTCGCTCCCGAGGTCAAATCCGACACTGAAAACGCTCGTAACACTTTGGTGTCCACTCTCCTAAATACGGATCACATTAGTTGTCGAGCTGACAGCATTCATGCTTCGCATGAATGCTAACGTCAGCTCGACCTAAAAAGGAAGCATTTTTGGTTGACTTGGGGGGAGCCTTCGAGAAGAGAGAGCCCTATAATATACAAAGAAAAAGAAATACTAATTTAGAAAGAATCAAGGAAGATAAAGAATATAAATTTAGAGCAAATGGTCACATTTTGAATAAAAATAACTAATACACCATACAATTTAAGCATACGAGTAAATCTGCACAATTCTTACCCAAATGATAATCACGAAGAAAAGATATATTAAATAATAAACAAACAAGCGTTAGAAAGACAGTATTATGATCCTCCTGTCTGAACCATTTTGCAAATCATTTCATATGGGAGAATCAAATTTCAAATGGAACTGATAGATTGTTATTCGATGGGACCAATCTGAGATCAAAGGGAGATGATAACTTTGGGCCAGGTGCATTTCTTATGAAGGTTCCGCCATCTACCATACTTCAGTCTTTCTGTTCACTTCGTTTGCACTGACCAGTCCCTTATTCCAAGCTCTAAATATTTTACGTGCGGTCCTAGTTGACATCATACATAGGATCTTATCATGCCTGGGTTCAAAGATAGGCGACAGGAGCTAGCCCAGGATCTATTTGCTACAAACCCCAAAGCGAGTACTACCACAGTTCCCAATACAGAGGGTTTAAAAATAAAATTTCAGAAATTGGAACGTCTCAAGAAAAGCGAAATGTCAAGATGGTGGGATGGCACCACCTTAGAAAATACATCGAAAATGAAAAAATCCCTCGGGGATTGAGAATCCTCATATTTCCAACGTTTGAGGATTTAGATCCAGAACAACTTGTTGATTGGGAGGGCAATCTAAGGAATGCCTCATATAATATGATGAAAATTTTGATAAGTAATGCAGAGAAAAAAGGAGAGAAATTGAGAAAAGAAATTGAAGAGTTAGAAAAAGAAATAGAGGACTCACCTCTCAAAGAAGTGATAAAAAAGAACTATGTGGTGCTTGATAAGATCTTAGAAAGTCACCAACTGTATATAAGGGACAAAAAGATCAAAAAAATAAAGCGTGACGACAAGGACTATAAGGAAGGAAGAATTTACACCTTCGCACATAAATATGATAATGTGAAGGTTGCGGGGGAGGAAAAAAGACGTAGAGAAGAAATCTCCGTGCTAACCTCAGCAAGTAGCATCACATCATTGTCCTCAGTTGCCAGCTCAATTTCTATAGAGACAATACCAGAGTCAACAGAAGTCAACAGAAGGTGAAGTCAGACCTACTACCAATATTTTTTTATTGGAAATGGAAAGGTTGAGGCTGGGAGCACGACCAAAAGAACAAAAACCAGAAGGGGGGGCAGGAGATGGCAGGAACGACAAAAGAGAAAGAAGTCAAGGTGTAGGGACAGTGGCAGGGCGCACGAGGTCGAACAGAACAATGAAATAATGGTGGAGAGTGAAAGCACTGGTATGGCAAAAGAGAAATCTATTATTGTCAACCTTTCAGATTGGGTCTTGTCCACTGAAGAAATGTCAGTCTTGAATAGAGGTTTGGGCTTTTGCCCCAATCATGTGGGGGGTGACACTGATGTCTTTGTGGATTTGTTTACATTTATTCGTGCCTTAAAACTAAAGGACCATTTTGTTAGAAATCCATCGACTATGATCTCTGATTGTAATGTGGACACTGTATCTGTCTATTCAGCAACTGAAATAAAAACCATCCAATCAATGATGTCAGTGGAACTCGAAACCTCTATTGAATGTAATATGATCTGTGCAGAATTAGAGATAGCTGAAAATGTGGCTACCAACAGCGGTTTGAAACCTCGATCTAAATTCATCCCGGTAGGAACCCATCCCAACATTGATATCTTTAAGGATAAGGTAACACAAGGTTTATACCAACTTTTGGACCATCCCATCCGGCCCCACAGTCGCCGACATAATCTCTCCGGTAAAGAACGCCTAGCCTTAGAAAAACTTAAAACGGACAGTACAATAGTCATTCGGGAAGCTGACAAGGGGGGGAATGTGGTGCTGATGAGAAAAGGAGACTATCTGACGGAAATTGAGCGTCAACTTGCTGACACTACTTGTTACATTAAAATTGCCCAAAATCCCATCCCCTCCCTTGCTGCCCACATCAACATGAAGCTTACGGATTGGCGGGAGGAGGGATTTATCAGCGAAGAAGAATGCAGATACTTGATGGTGTCTGAGCCCACATTCCCTTGTATATATATTTTACCCAAAATACATAAGGGGGGCCCCTTTCCACCCGGCCGCCCCATTATTTCGGGCGTCAACTCTCCAACCGAACGACTGTCGGAATACGTGGATGTTTATATACAACCACTTGTACAAAATCTTCCCTCTTACATCAGGGATACGAAGGACATTTTGGCTAAATTCGAAGAATTCACCTGGGCTGAAAGCTTGATATTTGTTACATTGGATGTCATGAGTCTTTATACGTGCATAAAAAAGGAATTTGGCATAAGAGCCCTCGAATTCTATCTGGGACAAAGAGCAGCGGAGCACTTGGGACACAATGAAGTCTTGATAGAAATGACTAATATCATTCTGTCCAAGAACTTTTTCTTGTACGATTCCACTTGGTACCAACAAACCCAGGGCACGGCGATGGGCTCAAGGTTTGCTCCCGCTTACGCTGGCCTCTTTATGGGCTGGTTCGAGCGGGAGCATGCCTGGGGCCGTCGGGCAGCACAGTGGACGGAACATGTGATTTTTTGGGGCAGGTACATTGATGACGTGATTATGTTATGGAATGGACCTGTCCCTGCCCTTATGGCTTACTTTGATTTCCTAAATGACAATCCCTATAATGTCCGCTTCACAATGGAACATGACATCAGGGAAATACATTTTCTTGATGTAACCTTCTTTGTAGAAAACAACAAGATAAATAGCAAGACTCACAGAAAAGCCACTAGCTGTAATAGTACATTACATTTCACCAGTGCTCACCCACGACATATTATCAACAACATCCCCTACGGGGAGATGATAAGAATGCGACGAAATTGCAGTACATCAGAAACTTTCTCTAATAACATTGTGGAGACTACAAATCGTTTCCGACAGAGGGGTTATCCCTCCTCCATTTTAAATAAGGCACTCACAAGGGTCAATAGAGTATCCAGAGAATCTACATTAGCTCCCTCAGGAAATAGAAAGAACAAGACCTCCTGTATTTCGTTTATTACACCATACTCTGACGAAAGTGCCAGAATTTATAACACCCTCCGGAAACATTGCCACTTGCTCACTGCCATACCCAGTTTACAAGGGAATGTATCAGCCAAACCCAGTGTGACATACAGACGCTGTCCCAACCTGAGAAATATTCTTTGTCCAAGTTACGTTACCAAGAATAAACGAACGGATTGGTTAAGTAACAAGCTAACAGGATTCTATACATGCAGAGGGTGCAATATGTGCAACCTAGGAAAGGACAAAACTAAAGAGTTCTGTTTCAACACCACACATAGGTATAAAATCAATCATTACATTAATTGCAATACCACCTATGTGATATATGTCCTTGGATGCCCATGTGGTCAAATCTACGTCGGCAGTACCAAGAGAGCTTTGAAAGTGAGGGTACAGGAACATGTAAGGGCACATAGGAATGGAGATCTTAAATATGCCATGACTTACCATATGCAGGACAAACATTTACCACATGAAACCATATGGTTCATGGGCATAGACCATATCCCCATCAACCCAAGGGGAGGGGATAGATTGTTGGCCCTGCGAAAGAAGGAGGCCATGTGGATTTGCAGGTTAAGAACGCTTGAATTTGGTCACAATTTTGATGATGAGATGCATCACTTTCTGACATAATCAATTTGTGACTTGCTCAGCCTTCAATGTTAGCTCCCCGACGTGACCTAGGATATCATGATTCACCCTATAGGAAATATCTATGTATGTTGCAAACTGAACATTATATTGATGTCCTGTTTTTAATCTCAGAAATATCTATTATGTAAGATACTTTTTCCATGTGACCTTTAACCATAACAGTTGGAGATATCCATTTTCCTACTCATCCTTCCATAAGAAGTCATCTCCCTTTGATCTCAGATTGGTCCCATCGAATAACAATCTATCAGTTCCATTTGAAATTTGATTCTCCCATATGAAATGATTTGCAAAATGGTTCAGACAGGAGGATCATAATACTGTCTTTCTAACGCTTGTTTGTTTATTATTTAATATATCTTTTCTTCGTGATTATCATTTGGGTAAGAATTGTGCAGATTTACTCGTATGCTTAAATTGTATGGTGTATTAGTTATTTTTATTCAAAATGTGACCATTTGCTCTAAATTTATATTCTTTATCTTCCTTAATTCTTTCTAAATTAGTTTTTCTTTTTCTTTGTATATTATAGGGCTCTCTCTTCTCGAAGGCTCCCCCCAAGTCAACCAAAAATGCTTCCTTTTTTTATATCTTGCCCCGATTTTCGTTTTTTTGAATACTTTTTACCATTCCAATATGGCCGCCAACGAAATATATCTCACGTTGGATTTATGCCTACTCAACGAGACAGCTTATTTATCTATTGACTTATTTCTTTATAAGAAATTTATCTCTATCTTATCTCCGTTTGGGTTATATACATATAGGTTTCCCATTTGGAAGGTAGTATGCTGACTGCACGCTAAGAACACCTTTCCAACATGGCATCCGTTCATACTCCTGGTTACCAGTACCCCCAGAGGCCGCTTATTATGTTTACGTGTTTCCGTAACTATGTTTGAGTGTCTCCATAATTTCGCCTCCCTGATCCATATCACCACTCCAATATGGCCGCCAAACCTAATCGAGTTCAACCATACGGGTCTCCCAGAGGCATACTCTTTACACCAGAACACGTTTCTTTGTTTCTATCATTGAAGTATCCTATAAGAATGATCGTTTTTATCTTTTATGAATGGGGAATATATATATAGCTTATCCCTTACCCCTGTTACCAATGGGGACTCCACGGTATGGACACCCCTTAAAGATGGCGGCCGGCGAAGCAGTGTCCTGATGGTACCTGCGCGACGTGTTAGGTTATGCCCAGGTGTTCCTACTTCAGCAATTAAATGGGGTATAAATACAAGTACTCCACTCTGGGCTCCTCACCAACAGGTGCTATACGGACTGGGGGTCGAAGCCAAGGGGCTTGATGGAACACGCTTCAGGAGTACTTTTTACTTGCGGTAAGCTCACTACTAAATCGCACGGTTTGCCGTCTCACCTTCAACTTGCGTGCTTATGGCACTTCGGGAGGGCTGTGTGAATGGGGCCAGACTCTCTCAGATGGGGGACACATATAGTATTAAAAGTCTTCTGGACGGTTCATTTGACATCCTTGGGGTCTTTTCTTTGATACTGAACAACTGCAAATCTTTGAGCCTTTGTTTTCCTTATGGACAGACGTATATAGCTTATCATATACGTGCTATTGTCGATCACGTTTCAAGAGTTCCTTCACGGGATGGGAGGGTCCTTTAATCAATTAACCGACTAAACTTTAATATATGACTGGGATGTTGTCTCTCCGAGATTCTGAATTGCTTTGATGTAGATTGATTGCTTCTTTATTATTTTTTCTATACACAGGAGGAATATTGGGAAGCGTTTATCCAAGATACTCTTAATACTGCTCATTGAGGACAATATTTTGACTTTCAGGTAACTAGGTTTTATCCTAACATGCGTAATATATTCTATGACCCAGGTTAGGTACCCTCTAGGTGACCTTTGCCTTTCCCCTTCACAGGTCCAGGTGTACAACCTGTGGATGTTGCAACTTGGACACACTATACTACCCCAAAGTCTTGAGGAGAGGTTGCCTGAAATTCATTCTTATATTAGTCACTATAGATACTTCCTTCAATATTCGGGTAAATAGGTTTATCTTGTATAATTTCATACAGTTCTGGGGCCTTATTTCGGTTTCTTTTTATACAAATATGATTCTCTGTTTAGATATAGGTGCACAACCTTTGGATGGTGCACCAGGGACCTCTCCATGCCGCCCAAGACTCCGCAAGAACAAATTATAATTAACCAATTTGAAAGGTAACAGTTTTTTATTCTATGACTTTAAAACCCATCAAGTCCCTTAGGGCATTGTTGGGTTCCCTTATAGGGAGTTTTCTCTGATAATTGGATCAGTGCTTCAAAAGCAGGGGCCGATCCCATAATCCTTCATATTGGATTATTGATATAACCAGTATTTTGAAGTTTGAATGCAATGGTTATCTCTTATTTTCTTCCCTTACAGCATACCTGCAAGCCTAGCTCTGATATCCACGTGGAAGGATAGAATCGATATAATTCTAGCTCTTGGCTACTCAGGCTTATTTTAACGTGAGTGGCTCGCTCTTTATGAGGATTACTTGGTCTCTGTATCCTTTAGGGTCTCCAATATGTGTTCACGCATGTAATGATGCACTCGTGTTCTCCTCCTAGTTTGTAATTGCTCTTATCAATTAGGTTCATTAGGTTGTCTCTCTCCCTTCTTATGATCTTTATCAATTTCCTAAACATACTTTTCCTTATCCCCCTCTCTTAAATCTCATGTTGAAAATAGGTTTGGATCACAGCCCCAAGTACTGCAATACTCCCAACAGGGATCTACACATCTGTGCCTTCGCCACATGATCGACTACACCACTAAGAATTTCATCTTTGCACTTGGTAGGTTCTGGTCTTTTACTCACATTAGAATAATGTGAATAAAGTCTCTAAAGGCATCTATTAGTGGCCTCCTTCGTTCTTCCCATCAACCCTCTCCCCTTTCCTTTTAGATCTTCCCTTTCGCTTGCATTAAACCATTAATCTAGTTTGTGTTTAGGTGTTTGGATGATATTTACACAGTCAACAAATGAATTATGATGCTAAAAGTTTTAAATTTTGCTCTATTAACTACATCAGGCACCTGTGTTTCTCCCTTGGTTTGGGGTGACGACTTAATTCTTGTCATTTAAATGTAGCAAATATGTGTAGTATATCAGACATCAAATTGTTTTTAAATCTTGTAACTATTGTCGCTCGGCTGAGCTACATAATGAACATGATTTTAATTGTATGTCTTGTATGTTCTTTTTATGTCAATACAGCCCTGAAGAAGTCCCCTCAGGGACGAAACGCGTCGGCTGTTCGTTTCTCTCTATTTGAAAAAAAATAAAGGAATCAACCATACAAGACCTTTTTGGACATTACTATTTATTTTTGTGGAACAAATTCTGATCTCGTTGCAAATATGATATGGTGCACCTGTGCTTATGTTAAAAGAGCTACAAAAGACTCAGGTGATTCATACACTGAGTCATCAGCGTGATGGCGTTCACGTTGCAGGGAATTCATTGGCTGATGAAGCCGCGAAGGCAGCTGTGCAAACGGCTTCCGTAGCGGCAATCACTCGGTCAAAAACAAAAATAGACAGCGAAATAATGCAAGCTGTCACTGCTTCTGTCAAAGACAGTGGTTAGACACTCCCGAAAGGCTTTCCCGTAAAGTACTCATATATAACTGATGCGAATAATGTTCCTTTTGCTCAAATCCCTGGAGTGGGGGTTAGGCAATCCCAAACATGGAACATAGGTTAGGACTGATCTTAGCAGCACATGAAGGACTGGTCTCTGTTTTCATAATGATACTGTGGCGGAAGCTTCTGCGTGTGCAGAGATATTGGTGGCCACGCATGAGAAAACAAACTAGAAACTATGTTCTAGAATGTAAAATCTACCAAAAAATGAAGGTTTCGACAGTGAAGCGACCTGCACAGACGCTCCTTCTTATTTCAGATAAACCACTAGCGTGTGTTTACCTGGACCACTGTGGTCCCTTGATAAGGGATGGGACCTATAAATATATCATGGTCGCAGTGGATTCCTGCATAAGATTTATTTGAATGTGGCCCCAGCACTCGGCTGACGCCAGAACTGTTATAAAGGATTTACGAGTCTTTATCGGCACATACGCAATAGGCACGCTACATTCTGACCAGGGTCCTGCGTTTAGCTCTCAAGATTACAAGGAGGCCATGGCTAGTCTGGGCGTTGCATTGCGGTATTCTAGTCCCTTCCATCCTGATGTAATGCGGAAGTGGGAAGAAAAAAAGTGACATAAAGCAATCCATTACAGCTAAGGTATTAGGTTCCGGTGATGGGTGGGTCAAACATCTAATAAGTGTCCAACGTAGTCTTAATAATCTGCCAAGAAATTCTCTGGGTGGAATCACTCCGTATGAATTACTGTTTGGTACTAGAATGTTAATCGAAGACCTTGATTGTCAAACTTCAGTGGTAGAACAAAAACCCTTTGATGTCAAAGATAGTTTGGCTGTTTTACAGGACTTAAATGAAAAAAGAAGATGTCTAAGTAACACAACACAAAAGCCAACAACCACTGAAGAAAAACCACATGTCCCAGCAAGACCTGTCTGGATTCCAAAGATTGGGGATGTAGTCAGAGAGAAGATCGCGGCGAAGAAGGAATTTGGGCTTTCTTACAGAAAAGCAGTACCTGTCTTGGCAATCCAAGGAACAAGATCAGTAGTACTACCGCCCCTTGCTGGTAAAAGGGAGAACAGAGTTATATCCATCGACCTGGTTAAACCACAACATGTGGCCAGTAACAAGTAGTAGGCCCAGTAGACTCCCAAGATGTAGCAGAAGACCAAATCTCGCTACTATCCGAGAGGTTCAAACTGAAAGACTTATCACCTTTGATAAACCTGCAGTAAGAAAAGAAGGACTATGTAACAAAGCCATGGAACTCGTGCCTCTTGAGACCCAAATAACAGTTTGTCAAGAAACACCTGTCTACAATGATGTAGCCTCTGACTATACCAGTATGACAAAGGAAGAATCAACTCCAAAGATTAATAACAATCCTGATGCAATTTCAACAATTGACAGAACTACCTCTGGCTATTTCATCAACTTTGATACATTTTCTGAGGATCCCAGGGAACCCGAAGAAACACCAGCAAATAAAACTCTAAAGAAAAAATAACAGAACTCTTTCGTCAACTTGAGAAAATATATCTGGTTTCACCATGGATTGAATTTTGGATTGCGTTCGGTGTACTTTTCCTCCAGCTCTGCCTCATTTTGGTTTTAAGCTTGGGAAAAATGATAGATGGAAAATATAGTACAATGGACACAGCAAGTCAGAAAATCAACTTGGTCCTGAAACCTCACAGATCATCCCATGATGAAAGAAGAGATCTGTCATAAGTGAACATCACAGCCGTTCGTATACCTGGGGGTATATCATGGGACAGAACTGATTATGACATTTATGGCCGGGGGGAACTACTGAAGATTCCACACCTGTTCAAGATCTCTTTAAGTGACTTTGTGTCACCCAGCACATTTTCTGATGATTGGGACTTTGAGACTATTAATAACATGATGTCAGATTTAGAAATGTCAGCTAAATTTACTGAACATGAATACTTACAAGGTTCATCAGATTATGAACAAATGTATTGTTTTAATCATTAAGGTCACCATTATTTGCATAAATCTGCAAGCCCTAGGAATGTTTTTACATATAATCAATGGGAACATTGTCCAACGCCACCAAAGGGTAGCTCAAAAACATTTCTTGAAAAATGTCAGTACTTCTCAGGGTTTAATGTTACAAATCCAGAAACGTTTTATTTCAAAAATGTAAATAAGACAGGAATGAAAACAATGTTGACCAATACTAAACAAATTTATTCTGCAAACTTTTATGCTCAGCTGTCTACATTAGGTTTTGAATTTTGGAACGACAACATTGAGACAAAAACTGTCTGGGGCACAAAAGACTGGCAGGTGCAAGGGTTAGAAGCCCTGTTCAGAGCCTGCATTATACCAGAACAAATAATGTTTTTAAATGACACTGTTCAACAAACTTCTTGGCTTAGCTAAGATAAAAGATTTAAATAAACTGTCTATACCTAAACCCACATCTGACAGTGATAATACTACAGAAGAGGAGGTAGACGTACCCTATATTTTAGAACAGAACTAATCCTGATTGGAAAAAATGGTTAATCTGGCCCACAGACACCAATAACTGTCACAATAGATTCCTGAACAAAACACAGGGGTTAAAACTGAACAGGCCAGATCCAAGATACTCCCAGAGACAACATCCAGGGATAGTAACTACTTATAGCGTAGGAAGGCTATGTCTTGAGTGGCTACAGAAATCTACACTTCCGGAAATCAATGTGTGGGATTCTTGTAAAGCGCACTGTTACTCTAACCGAGTGTCCTGGCGCTGTAGACCGCTGGGGAACCCGTCCTGGTTTTCCCTGTGAGATGGTCCCTTTCTGGGTATCTCCAGGGTGAAACCAGGCATCCCCGGCATCTGTGGGGGGCCGTTGTAGAGATGAGGCAAGCTTAATGCCCAGAGTTGCCGAGTGTGTTCCCTGGTTAGAGTAGGCACTTAGGTGAGAATTATCGAGTCCGTTGACCCTGGTGCAAGACCCTGCCGCGTCGGGAATTGAACCCTGGTCCCGGGCCGTTCTCTGCTTACAGGTCTGCCGCCTCTAACCAGTGAGCCACACCACTCCACTCAAGTCAAATCAAACAACAAACACTTATCTTTACTTAAAGAAGGCAATGATTTGCGAGATTTTTTAATGGGGCCGCGCAAACCACGTCAAAACCGTTTCATATACGCCGGTATATATGCTGCGTACAACGAAGCTTGGAAAATAACGCAAATGGAAACTGCTGAAAGAATACGAGAAATTGATCGTATTAATTTGGAGAAAGCACTCTCTGTAGTGGACAATGGGTTAACGACTCTGTCATCCAGAATATACTCTGTGGACAGCATTGTATCCTCTGAAATTGACATAATAGAGCAGGACTTGCTAATGTTGCAACATGGCCAGTCTCAATTACGCTCTATAATGCAGTTAGGCTGGACGTTACAAAATCTTCGTTCAGGCTACGTGCCATGGCGTCTAATCAAAACAACGTCATTGTTTTCTGTATTTAACCTTACAGATAAACAAATCTCTTTGGCACAAAAAGGAGCAGACTATACCTTGCTGAGCATTGAAAAACTGGAAAGATTATCATTAACAGTTTCTGACAAACCTGTCATTGAATGGATAATACATGGCACTATTACGATACCAGTGACGATTTTCCAATTTCAGTATTGTCTACAGCATATACCTGTGGGCCTGTATGAAAGGTTGGGTAAAGAATACATTAAGTCAACCTGGACTTAACCTTACACACACAAATGTTGGAATAAGTGGAAAGAGGTATTTCTAAGTGGTAAAAATTACTAATAAGAACTCACTAAGTGGTACACTTTTGTGCCAAGGTATTAATTTACACGGAGCCTGCGATGGTTCTGCAAATAACCTCTCTTGCCACCTGCACGGTACACCCTCCACAGTGATAGAACCAATTTTCAGGCAACTATCCAATGGCAGTTACGTTATGCTGAATGATCACAGCTGTTGGGGCATGTTGCCGGGAAAAGCTTATCTAGTTAGTGTGTCGTCCATGGTCACTTGTTGTATGCAAGTATTGTATCCAACGCACAAGGCTGACAGAGGGACGGATTTATGGCCTTCACTGAATATCTCTTCTATACGAATTGATACTTTAAGCAGAAGGAAAGTCATTCTTTTACAAAGAAATGTGCCTCTGACCTCGTCTAGAAACACTTATGATCTGCAAGTCGCAAGGTCTTCTGCAGAGATACATGCATTATTATCAACAAACTGCCCAGTACATTTCGCAGAAATTTTAAGCCAAATCTTAAACATGTCTGATACTAGTGGCATAGCACATGTATTTAAGACGATTTTTTTGGGACTGTTAACACCATTCGAAGCAGTCCTCGGCATTTTTCCAAATTTCGTGCACTCTGTGTTCGGCGAACTACCTCTCATCTTGGGACTCGTAGCATGAATACTATTTTTATTTCTTCTGCTCCGATATGGCAAATCTAGTCACCGACGATACCCAGACTACCATGGAGGGGACCCTCCTTGCCATGAGGTATCGTGAGTTAATTACACAGATTCTTGGCTTGGCTCGTTTAGCGATCTGAACACAGCCTGGTTTCTTTCGTTCAGACCAATCTGGCAAGATTGCATCTTACCTGTTCTACGATGCCTGCTTTGCGGAGAAGAATGCGTGTTGGACATTTGTCTTACACTTCCATCAGTCCTGCCATCGGATGTCAACGCCTTGCTAGGTCCGGTAACTACTCATGCATCGTGTTGTCCCCAACGGCTACCAATCCTGATGACGGCATTCATTGAGGTCTCACCAGTAAGTCTAACTGAGGGTGAGATACGAGGATCAACAGGCACACAGGTACCATCTAATATGAACACTGCTAATGCGGCACCTGGCGCTGATGGCAATGCTTCCCATCTGTGCACGTTTGATCTGCTTGATCAAATAGTTCCACTTTCACCTACTGTGGTAGACGATTTCTTTGCCAGACTAGACGATCTGATGTTTTCTCCTGACACCGAGAATAACTTTTGATTCATGCACACAGCGTTCCATGAACTCTGAAATTCGGCCTTCACTCTTTCAAAGCAAAGACTTCTAACTTTGGAACTCTATTTTTTCTCAAGCAATTGAATTTTTCTCTCCAAAACATTGAACTTTTTGGCACAAAGTAATCTGCTTAAAGTAGAACTATTCTTAGAGAACAAGAAATTCTTTTTGAACACTTCCTAGAGAAAATATTTGGCCTTGTCCTCAATACTGTAACTATTGATATGCTATGTTATGTTATGAAATCGTCTCAACCTTTTTTTTCTTCTTTTTTTTCTGTATTGAAGAGCCATTTTCATAAATATAATTCCATGATTCATTCAGTTTACATTTCAGATATCATACTTTCTGTAGTAGGGGATCTCTGTGTATAGTCATAATCTAGTGAATAGTCCCGCTCATGTGCGGGGACCCAGGAGCAATCAAAAATAATCTCTTATGCTGTCTTTATGTGTAGTCCTGCATAGACACTTAAGAGAGAATTTAAAGACAAATAATGCAGCCTATACTTATAAGGCTACACTATTCAGTACTTCAACTAGATATTCCACCAAATTTAAATTCAGTACAGCCTGCCAAGTTTCTCTCATAGAAAAACTTCCCCTTTTATCAAGAAAGCCTCTGGAAGATAGAGAGGAAGGGGTGGACAGACAACCCCATAGGCTGAAATTATGTGGCTCAAAAAGGGATACTGTGCCTTTAAGGATACTTTCTAGAACTCTCAGTATCCCAGAATGCACAGCAGGTCCCCTCCACTTTCAGTTCTTTTTTCCGGCTCCTGCTAGCAGGACCCTTGGGCATTGAGCTCTCCCTTTTTAGGGTTAATTTCAATTTTTTTGCACTTTTAAAGTGTTCTAGTGTGTTCACTCGGCGTATTTTTGAGCCTTCCTTAATTACTGGTGTGTTTCTGGTAATTCTGAGCCTTCATTTATCAAATATGCCTGCCTTAATTGATAAATGCCCAGAATGGTCTAGGAAGAAGGCCAAGTCCGATCCACACGAGGTGTGTATCCTGTGTTTCCCTTCTGCACATGTTCCTGAGGAGTGCGAGATTTGCCAGACTTTCACCTTCAGGACCCTGAAGGACAGACAGAATATCAGGCTCCAAGGACTGGAGCAGAGAAAACATCAAGGTCAAGGTGGGTCTGGGCATGCTGGAACTGCTTCATCTGCCCGTGCTGAGGCATCTGGGGGGCTCCCCAGTGAGAAGAAGGCCAGAAGACGCCACCGGTCTCCGTCGACGTCGATAGCCTCGACGTCGGCGTTGAGAGGAATGACCACAGTCTGTTTCCCGTCTCCCCCGGGGTCGGGGTTGAAGCGGCGTCGACGTTCGACGTCGAAGGGACTGACGTCGAGACCTCCGTCGAGGTCATCGTCGGGTACGATTCTTTGTCGTCATCGAGAGAAGTCGAGGCGACACCGCTGTTCGTTGTCGCCGTCGACTCGGCGTTTCGACGTCGAAGAGGAGATCGTCGACGTCGAGAAGATTATCGACGTCGAGACGAAGAGCGTCGACGTCACGGCGATCTTCGATGTCGAGAAGGAGAAGTCCGACGTCGAGACATAGATCATCGACATCGAGACGCCGTTCGTCGGTGTCGAGATGGCGTTCGTTGACGCTGAAGAGGCGCTCGGCGCCTAAGAGGAAGGCTTCGTCCTCCAGGAGATGTTCTGACGCCAGAATCTCCTCCAGATCATCTGGGGCACGGCGGCGACGTCGTTCACCGACAGGGGGCAGGGCCTCTCGGTCTCCCCAGTCGGGTCAGGCAAGGAAGAAGAGGAGAGAGAAGTCTCCAGGCTCTGTGTACTCTGTGGTATACTCGCCCCCTAAACCGAGGTCGCCTTCACCACTGCCTCCGTTGCCAAAGGATCCGCCCCCTCGGATTCTGACACCACCTCCGCCGCCACATCCTCCTCATCATCCTCCTCCTCCGCCGCCTCATGGGCTGCCACCGAATCCACCTCCGCCACCTCAGGGGCGGCCGCCTGCTCCACCGAGGTCGACTTCGTTGCCGCGCTTTCTGACTCCGCCTGCAGGGCCTCTTCTTCCGAGGCTTCTGGTCAGGCCGCCACAACCGCTGAGACCTGCGGAATGACCAAGGCCAAGGAAGTCTAGATCCCGCCCCGGACAGAGAGGGAGATCCAGGAGTCGCCGTCGTTCGTCTACCAGATCTAGACGGCGCCACAGGAGGGGCCGGTCTAGATCTCGTACGGATTTGTCCAGCACCAGGGGCTACTCTCCTACCCTGTCTGGGTCCCCTCGGACGAGGTGTCGCTTGTGGACGACATTATATCCTTTCAGGATGTACTGCTGAGAGGGGCGAGCAAGCTGGGCATCACGCTCACTGTGCCCACACCGACGACCTCAGTCATTTTTTAGACTCTTCATAAGAAGCAATTGTCTCGACCTCTGTTGCCGTTAGTCCCGGGTTTGGAGGAGCCCGCCATGGAGTTGTTCCTCACTGTTGCGACTACGAAATCAGCCCCCTCCAGGCTCCAAAAGAAGTACAGGACTCCTGACTCGGACCCAGAATTTCTCAGGGTGGATCCAGCACCGGATTCGGTGATAGTGACAGAGGTGCGGAAACAACATGCCACCACCCCGTCACCTACAGTGCCTCCAGACAAGGAGAGCCGCTGGATGAATTCGGCAGGCAGGAAGATCTGCGGGACGTCCGCCACCTCCATGAAGGCTGCGAGTGCCTCTGCGTTGTTGGGCAGGTACGATCGGGCTCTGTGGGAGTCCCTCCAACAGCTCGCTGACCTCCTGCCCAAGGAGAAGAGGGAGGATTTCATGGAGATCCTGAACGAGGGGATGCGTGTCTCTAATCAACTGATCAGCGCAGCTGCGGATTCATCGCTCCTGGCAGCCCACGGGTACTGCCATGGAGTCAACAAGAGACGTCATGCCTGGTTGCGGCTTACGTCCTTGAAACCTGAGGCGCAACAGAGGGTGGCCAACTTACCCTTTTCGGGCGAGACCCTCTTTGGAAAGCACGCTGACGATGAAATTGCCCGGATGAAGGCAGAGGCTGAAAGCCTGACGGCTGTCGGGTTGGAGAAGCCCAAGGAACAAAAGAAGACCTACCGCCCATTCCAGAGACGGTACGGGCCGCAGGGCAGGGGGCGAGGCCAGCAAACTGGCCAGCAACAACAACAGCAGTTCCAGAGGAGGCCCTTCCAAAAACATCAGAAGGGCCGGGGTGGGCAGCAATCTGCCACCGCGACCAAAGGCCCGGCCGGGTCTAGGCCCTGAGCTGTTACTTTCCCGTCCTCCGTTGCCCACTCCGGTGGGGGGAAGTGTCCAATACCACCTGGCAGAGTGGAGAAAAATTACTCGGGACAAGTGGGTGCTGAATATTGTTTGCAATGGATACAGTCTTCGGTTCATAAGCCCGCCTCCAGCAATTCCACCGGTTTGCTCGCAGTTTCAGCTGCGCGAGCTCCAGGCGGAGGCCAATACCCTGTTAAGAAAAAGGGCGATAGAAGACGTCCCTCTGTCCCAAAGTGGAAGAGGTCTTTACTCACGGTTCTTTCTGGTACGCAAGAAGAACAAGTACGAGTTCAGGCCCATTCTGGATTTGCGACAAGCAAACAAATGGATTCGCAGGGAAAAGTTTTGCATGCTGTCTTTGCACCAGATTTACCCTCAACTGCAAAGGGGAGACTGGCTGTGCGCGATAGACCTACAGGATGCATACTTCCGTGAGCCCATTGCACAGAAACACCAGAGGTTCCTGCGATTCCAAGTCGGCGCCAATCATTATCAATACACAGTACTACCGTTCGGGCTGAAGTCTGCGCCCAGGACCTTTTCAAAATGCATGGCAGTGATAGCGGCACACCTGAGAAAGAACAAGGTGTTTGTCTACCTGTATCTGGATGATTGGTTGATCAAGGCATCCTCCTTCGCAGAAGCTCAATTGCATTTCCAGAAGACGTCCGTTCTCCTGAACAAGCTGGGGTTGCACATCAACATGTTCAAGTCTGTCCCGACTCCGGTCCAGTGCCTCCAGTACTTGGGAGCCTCCATCAATACCCTGTCAGCAAGCGTGTCTCCTTTGGAGGAGAGACGTTTATCACTCCTTCGGAAGGCTCATGCTCTTATGACCGTTCCATCTACAACAGCGAGGACGGTGTCTTCTCTACTGGGGTCGATGGCCTCCTGTATCTTCCTCATGCCACACGCACAGCTGCACATGAGACTGCTGCAGGAGTGTCTGGAGGATCAGTGGGACCAGAGGCGAGGAAACTGGGACGACAAGATACGACTGTCTCTGCATGCTCTACGGTCTCTGAAATGGTGGTGTTCAGCGAAGAACCTCCTCAAAGGGGTTCCCTTCCACAAGGACATTCCCACTTAGACCATCGTGACGGATGCTTTTCTCCACGGCTGGGGAGAGCATTCCGGAGAGTTACAGATACAAGGAACGTGGTCCCCGACGGAGTCCACGTATCATATCAATTTCTTGGAACTCAGAGCGGTTCACTTGGCACTGAAGGCCTTTCATCCGTCCTTTCAGACCAACTCTCTGCTTGTACAGACGGACAATACGACCACGATGTATTACCTCAACAAGCAGGGGGGTTTGAGATCGCTCACTCTGTCACAGGAGGCGCAGGCGATCTGGCACTGGCTGCTGGCCAGAGGACTGACGATAACGGCTACCCATCTGCCAGGTGTGCAAAATGTTCAGGCAGACACGCTGAGCAGACTGATTCAGGAAAACCACGAATGGGTCATAAACGACGAAGTACTCAGAGACGTCTTCGCCAGGTGGGGCACTCCAGACGTGGATCTGTTCGCCACCACTGAAAACAGCAAATGTCGAGACTTCGCGTCCAGATATTACCAGCAGGGGACGCTGGGGAATGCGCTATGGATCAACTGGTCGAACAGCTTTCTGTCCGCTTTTCCACCCATTCCCCTGATTCCGGCGGTGCTCATCAAACTGTCCCAGTCCATGGAGCGGATGATCCTAATTGCCCCGGAATAGCCCAGACAGTGGTGGTTCACGGACATGCTTCACCGGTCTCTTCTTCCTCACATACGGCTGCCGTGCCGGCCGGACCTTCTCACGAAGTTCGGGGGACAGATGGTACACCCCAACCTCTCGTCTTTGAGTTTGGCGGCATGGCTCCTGAGATAGTCATAGACATTTGAATCTCCCTGCGGATTGTATGGACATATTGAAGGAGGCTAAGAGACCTTCCACTAGGACTTCTTATGCTTACAAGTGGAAGAGATTCTGCATCTGGTGCAAGTCCGAGAACTATGATCCGACGACATGTAAGGAAGATGTCATCCTTCCATAACTTTTGCATTTGGCGCAGTGTGGCCCTAACTTCCATTCCATTAAGGTCCATCTAGCTGCGCTGACTGCCTACAGGAAATGCCCTACGCAGACTTCCTTTTTCCAAATTCCTGTGATAAAGGATTTTTTGGAAGGCTTGAAGAAAGTGTTTCCTCCTGTTCGTCTTCCTTCTCCTTCATGGGAATTGAATGTGGTGCTGTCCAGATTGATGAAGGAACCTTTTGAACCTATTCATAAGGCTTCGCTACAGCACCTGTCCTGGAAAGCGGCGTTCCTCATGGCCATTACATCGGCCCGCAGGGTGAGTGCAATTCAGGCATTGTGTTGCCAAGAACCTTATACTGTATTTCATGCTGCTAAGGTTGTAATGCGTACTCACCCTAAGTTTCTTCCTAAGTTTGTTTCTGATTTCCATGTTAACCAGACTATAACGTTACCTACATTTTTTCAGAATCCTTCCACTCCAGCGGAAAGATCTCTTCATTCCCTGAATGTCAGAAGAGTGTTGAAATTTTATCTGGATAAAACCAAGGATATTCGTAGGTCAGACCAATCGTTTAGCAACTATGGGTCAATCAGGACTGGTCCTGCTACCTCTAAACAGTCCATCTCGAGGTGGATTGTGTCCTGTATACAATTGTGTTATCCTTCCTTAAATGTGTATTGTAGAAATGCTCATTTTCTTGTGTGCAAAAATTTCAAGTGCATTTCATGTATTTTGGGGTGGGATTGTAAACACATGCCCTTAAATAGGTATACATTATCCAATCCTTATATAGGCATAGAAATCATTACCATATTTAGACTGAGCCTATGCAGCCCAAATACGGCATGGCTACTTCCACTAAGTTCCAAGAATCAACAACGATTTCTTAGAGAAACCCGCCTTCAGCAACTAGGGACTTCCCCTTGCCTGAATACAAATGTATCTAGGAAATCATGGAGTTTTCAGAGAACTGAGTCTTTGATGATGTTATTAAGTCCAATCACACGTCAAAATCGGCACCTTCAAAGTATAAATATGCCTAGGTTTGCCCAGACAAGCACACGGTGGTTTGGAGCAGATCGACTAACTACTTGCCCGACGCCCTGCAGCAGCAAGTGCCGAAGGAAGCAGACCCTCCAGCTGACCCCCTGAGAGACGTTTTCTTTCCTCTTGCCGAGAAATCCATCTCCAGTGTTTCCGGCTTACCCTTGCGGGTATCTGGGAAATCGAGTCCTGAGAGAGAGATACAAGACCTCCTTCATTCTAAACCAAGGTACGGAGCTGATTAGACCCTTAGAGAATTCTTGATTAGATTCTTGGCAAGAAATACTAAACCTAAACTACTCCTCACTTACTTCTTCCCTTGTGCTAGGCTTAGGTCAGGTACACCGGGGTAGGCGTATTTTAGAAGCACCAGTTGAGTACTTTTAGCCATCATTTTAAGACTGTATGTATTTTATCCGTTTTAAGGCAATTTATGGCTTAGAAACCATATCATTCTTTTACTGTACTACTTTATGATACTGTTCGTATTATATACTCTGTACTTTATTACCGGTACTACAATTGTAGCAGTACATTTCTTATGCTTGAGAAAGAAGACTGTTCAATAAATACTTTTATTGAAAACGCCAGTCTCTCTATTTTCTCAGCACCTCTGGTGAAACGAAGCATGCACAAATGACTGAGTAAAATAGCTATCTATTGTTTCCACGACTCTAGAGATTGATTTCTTATTCTTGGGAAACAAAGTTGCCTTATGCGGTTGTCAGAAATTAAACCCTTCTTGTAATTTCGAGAAAGTTTCTAGTGACCTCTGAGCTAGCTGGCACTCACAATTAAGTCTAATATATACGATAGAGACCTAGTCGACTTCAGTCCTACGTCTAAACTATAGTATATGTTATTCCAATGCGCAGAGCCTATTGGGAATATAGGAACAACACTACAATGAGAAGCGACAAAAATTATTCGGGACGAATAGTTTTTGTCGCTTCCCATGTAAAATATCTTTATGTTTTGATTGCCCATTACATTCTATGTCCGGCTGGACATTGAAAATTCTATAGTACCCATTAAGGTCTATATGTTATTTGTTTTTTTGTATTACTTACCTAAGGACCGTTGTACTTAAAAATAATTGATACCCGGGGTCCTTGGTTACTCAACGGGTTCCCTTGTTTGAATAAGTATAGCACAATCGCTGGATTGCAAGGGTTTTACCCTAACTACTCTCCAATGGAGTGGACCCTCCTAGCAACTCCCCCTTTCCGAAATATCCCCCCTCCCCCCTTGTTTCCTCTTCTATCAGTATCTCCAGCATGTCAGCACATGCGCTACTTTACTCAGATGACTACATAAAGAAAATATGCTCGAGACCCTCCCTTCTCTCTGAAACACCAGATGTTCCCTCCCTCACCAATTCCTCCCTCCCAGAATAACTAGAAAAATTAAGGAAAAAACAAGTTAGATTACAAGTTATGGTTCTCATGCTGACAGACTACCTTAAAGCTGACGTTATCCCTGTAGGCCTCCAAGTAAGAAACAGTCCTGGAATTTTTACTGACAACTCGAAATACATAACAAACTTTAGCTACATAGGTACAACCTGCTCACAGCACTGGCTTGTTTTGGGTATTGACATTGCCACATAAACCCTGAAATCTCTTGAAACTGAGATCCTTGACATAGAGAAACAATTACATGACTCTGGTACTACAGCAGAAAGTAAGAAATTATTGGAACAAGTGGAAAAAACCATTACCGAATTCCATAGACTAGAACAAGTTAAAAAATCCAATAAAATTAAAAAAGACATTAAGACTTACAGCTTAGAAAATACGTACCCTTACCTACAAAAATATTTTTATAAGAACAGATCCTATTCTAACCCCCAAAACTCAAGACCGTGGGGGCGCTTTAATAGGCGTCAGAACCTAGTAGGTTTCTCTGACACCTTTGCCTATTCTTCAGACGCATCAGACCCCGGCGAGGACCCGAGTACCTCCAACAGGGGCAGACACAACAGTGGTAATTTTTTAGGCAGAGGCCAACAAGAGACACCAGGCGGAGGGAGAGAAAAGAAGCCACAACGTTGGTACAATCAACCGGGGGAACGTCAAACATGCCACAAATTCTATCAGAGGTAAACACCCATAACATGACTATGGCATCCTCTGAAGTGATTCCCATCTTTAATTTCTCCAAACATTAATTGGCTGATCCAGAACTTTCACTACTTAAGAAAGAGCTATCTTTTGTCCCCACCATTCCACCCAATTTTTGGGAATTACAAACGGTTTTTCAGACGGATCCGCTTACAAGCCTTCTTCCAGCTCAACCCATCCCCTAAGCATATCTCCGATACTCCATTTTGGCCTCCTTCCACCTTTTCCCCTACAGCTGGAATGATTCCCACAGAGATCTTAACTTTCGAAAAGATGATATTGAAAGATTTGGCTAATTTGGCTCAAACAAAACGCTTCATTCCCTACAATCTCTCCATTCAAGAGAAAAGGGCAATTGACTCATTGAGAACCAACACCTCCCTTATTATAAAAAGTGCTGATAAGGGTGGGGGAATAGTACTCCAAGAAAGAGAAACGTACAAGGAGGAAATCCTGCGCCAACTTTCTAATACGGAACACTACCATAGGCTCCCTTCTAATCCCACCAAAGCCTTAGATGACGGCTTTCTCAGCAAGAAAGAGTTTGATTTCTTAAATGTTAAATCCCCAAGGACCCCGGTGATATACACTCTCCCCAAAGTCCATAAAAACTCAAGCAACCCCCCAGGCCGCCCAATTGTATCGGCTTGTGGCTCCATTTTGGAACCCCTGGGCTCATATGTTGATTTTTTTATCAAAGAGTTTGTCCCCTCCACATCTTGCTATGTAAGAGACAGCATGAGGATGATAAATCTTGTTGAACACCATCCCTATAATCCTGAATTAGACACATTATGCACCATGGACGTTGTCCCTGTATACCAACATTCCCCAGACTATGGCATTACTGGTTATCCAAAGAATACTTTACTCACGACTACACCCCCACGCCGTCCCAACACTGTTCATTCTCCAACTGCTAGAACTATGTTTGACACATTTGTTTTTTACCTTTGATAGCCACTTTTATCAGCAAATCAAAGGTACCTCAATGGGCGCAATTTTTGCCCCTAACCTGGCAATCTTGTTCATGGTCTCTTTTGAAAGATCCTCCATTCTCACTACTTGCTACCCTTTTTATTCAGGAATTACCCTTTGGCGCAGGTACATAGATGACATTTTTGTCATCTGGAGAGACAGCACAGATTGTCTACACGAGCTTCTCCATTGGCTAAATAACAACTGCTCTGGCCTTACCTTTACCACCCCTGTTAACAAACAAGCTATTGCTTTTCTGGATCTCACTATTTTCCATTCAGAAGGAGAACTACTCACCCGTCTCTATAGGAAACCCACAGAGCGTAACACGTTACTCAGTTACTCTAGCAATCACCCCAGGGCCCTGAGAGATTCCCTCCCATATTCACAGTTTTTAAGGATACGACCTAACTGCTCTATTAAGGAAGACTACTTTAGAGAGGCAAACCTTTTGGCTATCAAACTCAAGGACCGGGGCTACCGCAAAAGAATTGTTAGAAACGCCTCCAAGAGGGCATGGTATTGCCCATGAGAAATTCTCCTCAGTCCCAACCCCAAAAAAGAAACAGGAAAGATTGCGTGTGTCACTACTTTCTCACCCATCTCTAACAAAATACTTAAGACCATACTCCATCACTAGCCAATACTGAATGCAGGTAGCCTTAACTTTGAGCGTCCGTTATTTGCATTTCGCAAAATCCGGAATCTCAAAGACCATTTGGTGAGGGTGGCACTTCCCCTAACTAGTCCACGTACCACACTAGACTCTATGTGGGGTCTAGCTCCAGTAATTGGTCACTCCAAATATGGCAGTTGTAATGTATGGAGTTCACCTTGGAAGAAAAGTCCTTCACCTTCAACAATGTCACCGTAAATTGTCGTTCCTTTTCAAACTGTAACACATCTAATGTGATGTATTTGATTCATTGTCCTTGTTTAAAACTGTATATTGGCCAGACCACGCAGAAGATAAAAACAAGGATATGGCAACACAGGAGCAGAGTCAGGTGCAAGACATTGAACGCACCACTGGTTGAACACTTTACAGTGGCAAATCACAGCGAATGATTATATCCGTTGGACAATTCTGAAAGTGCTCAAACTCCCACAAAGAGGGGGAAACATGGCTCTACTCCTAAACAGAGAGGAACTCAAGTCCATTATCACCTTCGACACAATCAGAAATGGAATAAACAGGAATGAAGACTGGACAATGCTCTTATAAGCCACCTTCCATAAGACTATATGAATCAAGCATTTCGACCTGCTCCACCACAAACATTCTGTATATTCCAACCGATCTCACCTATGGGTCTTGGTTAACGCTCGGATTGACTGTAATCTGTGTAATTTTTCCCGAAAGTAACAACACAATCACGGTTACAATATGTGACTGCTATTTACTTGTATTCCATATTACCACACTGTGCGCACCTCCTCGAAGTATGCCGCTAATAGGTTGTTTCAAGTAACACCCCAATGACGGATAGTTATTGTTCTTTTGCACGTAATCAGCACTAGCGTTTTATGGTTTTATGCTGGCCTCTAGCACAATACTGTGGTGTATAATGGCTAATCTGTGGTTACATAAACAGAACGCTCTTGGCAAATTCCAATACTATTGATACATCGCATACATTAAAAGTTTTCACTTATTAATCCTTTACACTTTTTCTTCCCATTTCAATCACTCTGTAATACCCGATTCACTTAACGCGCTAGTTTTCTCCAGTGCATCGCCACACTTTCACAGTCTGTCTTCTCTGTTGATCACTACCCTCATCCAAGATGGCGGCCGCGGTTCGTCTATAACTAAGGCAAACCTGGTCATGCCCCTAGTTCCAGCCATCGTGCGGGTGAACCAGATGCGCATTCTCGCATCGGCCTATCAAGGTAAGAGTGGCATCCCAGGCACTGAGAAGTTTACGATTCCAGGTTGCTCCATTGCCGGTTAATTGTAACCCCTCCCTCCCCTTGTCACTAGGCACCTTGAGCAAATCGCGAACGCTCCCACATCCCCTGTTAACTCAAGGAGAAACCGATGCCCTGCCGTCCGGCGCGGCATCAAAAAAGTGGCTCTTTGACCTTCCCGTCAAAACCAGGTAATATATCTTATGCTCACTAGGCCCCGACCTCTCACCAAACTGCTATTTTGCCACACATAAATATTTGATGATCCGGTACCAACTTTCTCGTTCTATTCTGAGTCCTACGAGGTTTGCATTATTTTAATCTTTCACGTTCATCTTAAACGTCACCGGCATGTTCAAATCACGTCTTCCAATGACGCTTTCAGAAATGCCCAGCTCTCTCACTTCGTGGAAAATGATTCTCTCACCAATTTCAACGTAAACGGCACTCCCATGCATGGACACAGTGCCCCCACCCTACCCCTCACGCACTCCATTTCCATATGCCCACATAATATAGGTATGCGCACTCAAACGCCAATCGCCGACCACCCACTTACGAAATTCTGTTACCAAAATCTTCCTGAATCTTTTGGCTCTACAGATTGTCTTGCCTCTGGCAAACACTATTTTCACTTTTTCCCTTACAATCTACCACCACGAGTCTCAATAAATGCATGGCCATGCTGCTCTGCTGATAGTATTAATGTTACCCCAATACAACTAGTCGTGACAGTTCCTCCAGTTTTTTTCCCACATTTTCTTCCCCACAGGCATTGTGTTAAGCACCAGGCAATTTATTTACATAGTCCGGATGATGATCCCTATATTCTAAGAGCTTGGGATCGAAACGTCGTCGACAAATGAACCAGTACCACTGTTGTTTGATTAATATGGAAAATGTGATTACTGTTATTGGTTAACTTACTTGACTTCATAATTATGCCAAGCAACCAAAGCTCAATTTTTGCCTGAAAAAACCTTGTATGTTTGCTTTTTGTGTCTTTATGTTTTGTGTATTCTTTCCCACGGCGGGTGCAGGATTGTATCCCGAATAATTCTTGACGCTTCCCATGTAAAATATCTTTGTTTTGATTGCCCATTAAATTCTATGTCCGGCTGGACATTGAAAATTCTATAGTACCCATTAAGGTCTATATGTTATTTGTTTCTTTGTATTACTTACCTAAGGACCGTTGTTCTTAAAAATAATTGATACCCGGGGTCCTTGGTTACTCAACGGGTTCCCTTCTTTGTTAGAATAAATATAGCTGATAAACATGGCCACTACATCTTAGTCACCGGAACACTGCTGGGAGGAGGGTGGTTCTAAATGTTTATGACCCTAACGGGGATGATCCCTCCTGTTTTTCAAGAGCTATCTGCTCTTTTAGGTTGATTCAACACGGCATTATGCTACTGGGAGGTGATTTAAATTTAGTAGTCGATCCTTTGTGAAACACAATTAGCCTCTGCCCTTATGGCAAACCCCAATCACTAAGCACCCGCCTCAACATCATAGAAACTTACGGTCTCATAGACGCTTGGCGTATTCAACAACCCAACACTCCAGGGTATATGTTTTATTTCTCTCCACATGCAATAAGGATCCAATAGGACTATTGGTACCTATTTGAAACCACTATACTGGTACTGCCAAGTACACTGTTCGACCATGCCCCAGTAAGACTGACTCATACTACCATATGGTGGGGGGATGACAGCGTCAATGGTCCTACCACCTTAACTGCCCCGCTCGGCCGCTATTCATTCCGAATTATGAAACGCAGTGCTTGAATACTTTAGATTAAATACTGGCTTCGCCAATACCCAGGCCATACTATGGGACGCCTTCAAGGCCAATATCAGTGAGGTCTGCACCTCAAAACATAGTGGAGTCGCTTAGGACCTACGGAAAAGCCTGGCTTGTATTGAGGCCTAACTTGTGAGACTCGATAGGACAAACTCTTCCAACTCTAATTCCACCTTTTAACACAGACTTGCATTAAAATTTGGCAGAATGTTAGGACTTTGTGGAGCGAGAGAGAGAGACTGCTTACCTTGGTAAATACGCAGCAGCTCGCCGTTATGGTGAAGGCGAACACCCCGGCCGCACAATAGCCCTCCTACTACGCCTTCACAGGGTCAGGGTTGTATTACTAAACTATGCCTTGACAATGGCACCCATGCCACGGCAAATGAAGATATCATTCGAGAGTTAGTCTCCTATTATAAGTCTTTATATACCATATGCCTCGATTCAGACGATGCGTTACAGCTGGATTATTTGGAAGAACTAGCTATGGTCTTAGATGAACCATTCACAGCTGAGGAGATTTCTGTGGCTTTCGACTTGTTAAGACTTTTTCAAGTCCCCCATCCTTGATGACCTCACTGGCACTTTTTATAAAGTGTCCAAAGGTATCTTCATACCCCATCTACTAGATGTCTATTCCGAAGCTCTGGATAAAGTTACTCATCCTGCCACTATGAGAGGCAGCAATTTCCTTGCTGCTTAAACCCAGAAAGACCCTACCCTTTATACTTCCTGAAGGCCCTTATCCTTGCTTCATTTCGACAATAACATTTTGGCCAAAGCAATGGATAATAGACTCTTGCTGTTTCTTGAACAAATCGTATCCCCCATTCAAACTTGGTTTATACCCCATAGATCCACTTTGTTCAACTTACTCAGTTTTGAATAATATCTCCCCAGATATACCTGCTGTAGTTTCCCTTCTTGATGCCTTTAATTTTTTGGAATTGCCCTTCCTCTATGCTACTTTACAGAGGCATGGCAGTCCTGCACAGTTTACTGCTCTAATCTCCCTGTTATATTCAGCACCTTATGCCGTATAGGGGTCAATGGTCCTTATCTGACCCCTTCATTATAACTAGAGGCACCAGGCAGGGATGTCGTCTCTCACCTTTATTGTTCATCATTGCTATGGACCCTCTGGTTCATCATCTCCAAGAAAGACATTTACATGGGGTCTCCATTTTAAGTCTGGACCACTTCTTGTATCGATGTATGCCGACGACATCCTGTTTGTCAAAAACAACTCCACAAATGGAACCCCTCTCATTAGTGAGATTTTCCATTTTGGCCGCCTTTCTGGCCTACACATTAATTGTGCATAGTCCAAACTTTTTCCCCATGTCGACATTACTAGCCCCACTTGCTGTGACTACCCTCTCACATGGTGTACGGACTCCACTAAATATTTGGGTATAGTCCTGCACTGAGACAAAAGAACAGGCTCTCTGCATCAATTACTGTCCTGTCATGGACAAATTAACACAACAGATTGAACGTTGGACACGACTTCCCTAATCTATGGCAGGCTGGAAAGGCTTTATAAAAATGATTGTCCTCCCCCATTTTCTGTACCTTTTAAAAAAATATATATACCCATTCTTTTCACAACCTCCTTTTTTGTTTCCCTCTGCAATCTATTAATACGCCTGATCTGGGCCAGCCGTTGACTTTGGGTCGCTTAGGTTACCCTGGTCTTCCCATATGGACGCAGTGGCTTCACTGTCCCTGATTTTGAAATGTATTTTCTGGTCACACAGTCTCAATTTGCCCACCATTCGTATCACCCAAATGCCCGTCTACCATATGCTAATCCTGAGTGCGATTTAGCAGACCCTACTCCTCTGGCTGCTTTACTACAATTAGGTCTTAAACTTGATTCTTCAGACATACAGACCTTATCCGCAACATGCTGGGCCCTCCAAAAACTTAGCAGGGTACTGGGCTTTGACCTTCTAAATTTCTCTGCGCTCCCCTTGTTACAAAATCCCCAGTTACCTCTAACACTTGAAAAACAAGTACAGCGCACAGTGACCAGAAACGATCTCCACGCATTAGGCGACCTATTCCCAAATGGTCATGTGGCCTTTGGGCCCCAATATTTCTGATGCCACATATCCAGTATTTGTAAAGTGCAGACAATTGCCCAAGGGTGTCATGGCGCTGGGGGCCGTCGGGAAGATTAAGCAAGCTATTGCCTAGAGTCACATGATGCTGGGCAGACCTGCTGCCGTTGCCGGGGATCGAACCCTGAGCCCTCGTGCTCCGGAGTCAGAAGCCCTGGCAGGTGTGCCACACCTCTTCCACATATATGGATCTATTAATCTTCTACTGACTGTTTGGGACGTTACACTCTCGTTTCCCCTCTTATTGCACCTCAGGATTTCACACCTCTTACATTGCTTATTACGGACCCCGACGGCATACATTTGGTCTCTATGCTTTACCGCAGTCGCATGGCTCTTGAACAAACCCAAGACAGCAAGGCCCGACGGCAGTGGGAGCAAGATCTTGGCCATCACCTCACAGATGGAGAATTGCTTACTGCTGTACACAAACGAAATTGTTATCACCCAACCACCTTCTTAAATACTTCTTTTTTAGGTCTCGCCTAAGCAATCCCGCTAGGGATGCTGGCGAGATTATAGTAAGGCTTTCAAAAGTGTACCCAAACTGCGGATCGGGTACAGTGCATGTGAGCACAACCACGCGCGTTGTGAACAGCTGCCATTTGCTACCAGACACTTTGTGCGCGCGCGCCGCGCTCCGCCTCTGCTGCCACTTCAGCTCACCAGGCTGCACACTCCCTCACTCGCCAATGTCCCTCCCACCCTTCCTTTGATCTCTGCCGCGAGTTCTTACAGGCTAATGGCCCTGCCCCAGCACAGAGCGCGCATCGCTTGTCTTCCACCTTCTGTAGCTGAGAGAGTTGAAATTTGAGCTCCGCTCTGCAGATCGCTCTCCCCTGTCTGCCCTTTGCCCCCTCCTTTACGCGGCAGTTGGTCCATCAAAGATCAGTGAAACAAAATTAATCTCGCAGGCCCTCTTCCCTGCTGCTGAGGCGCGTACTTGTTCCTCGATGGGAGAGTAACAGCAGTTTGGGGCATTTTTCAGGCCTGTGACCCTTCGATGCAGAGAGCAGGTTCTACTGGACAAAGATGACTTCTAAGGGAATGTCCAGATGTTCTGAAAAGAGATCTTCTTGCCTTAAAACATGTCCACTCTTAAGTGTTTCCACCAAAACACAACAATGTTAAATATTTTTAAAATGGCGACTCTGAGGCCAGTGAAACAGCTCAGCGAGTCCATGCACATGCTGCAGAAATCTTTGTGAACCCGGCATGAAAGGGCTCATCTCCGTCTCTCATCCTGCCAAGTTGAATAAAATGAACACAGCTTAATAAGTACACAGAATCAGAATGTGTTATTCACAATATTGTAAAGACAACTTCCTCCAGCAGCGAAAAGGTACAAAGGGAAGCCTCGAGTTCTTATCATAGCGTTCCCAGCTAACCTAATTGCGTGAACCCCTGTCCCAGGGAATTGGGGGGCTGGGGGATTTATTTATTTATTGAAAAGGTTTTATATAGCTCTGGCTAGACCCGGTGGTATCAGAGAGCTTTACATGGGTATCAGACAATACATTGCAGGTTACAGCTTTACAAAGGTTACACAGTTATTAGAGCATGGCAATTTTACTTACAAGTAAGGTTGAGACAAACAAAAGGGAACATATAGGTAGGGGAAAAAGCTGGCAAGGGGAGATATTCCAGGGAGTGGGGGGGTAAGAGCAGGGGAAGTAGACAAAGAGTGGAGGAGGGAAAGAGGAGGTGAGGGTTAGAGACACGGCATGTCAAGAGGAGGGGGGATTGTGACAGGGACACAAACCGGTAGGTGAGTCAAAGCTGAGCCCAAAGTCCAGAAGCTGTGATCCCAGTGTGAGTGGTATCATTTCCCCATATCTGTTGCGAGAGGATTCCTAAGCGCAGTGGACTCTCAGAGGGGTCTCTGAGACTACAAGGCCTATTTACTGGATCCTTCCCCAAAAAGGGGAGAGGGAGTGCTTTGGCAAGGGGTGCCATACCATACATCAATCATGTGTGGCTCCCTTGGCGCAGTGGACTCTCTCAGCGGGTATTCTGAGACTCCAGCGTATATATATTGGATCTTTCCCCAAAAAGGGGAGAAGGAGTGCGTAGTCAAAAAGGCACAAAAGGACAGGGGGCTAGGCGGTGAAGCGGGCAAGGGGAAAGATTCAGGTGAGAGGGGATCGGAGCAAGGAAGTAGACAAAGAATGAAAGAAGGCTGAATAGGAGCAGACAGATAGGAGACAAGGAAAAAGAAGAGTCACAGAAATACGATAGGCAAGACAGGGAGATGGGGAGAAAAAACTGTGCCCAAAGTCTGGCTGGGTAGGTGACAGTCAGGGGATGAAGCAAGGCCGATCTCCTCAATAGCTGAACAGAGCAGCTCCACCGGGCGTCAGACAGTGGAGTAGTGTGGAGTAGTGTGGCTCACTGGTTAGAGGCAGCAGACCTGAGAGCAGAAGTCGGCCCGGGACCAGGGTTCGATTCCCAACGCGGCAGGGTCGTGGACCTTGGTCAGCGGACTCGATAATTCTCGCTTCGGTGCTTACTCTAATCAGGGAGCACACTCGGCAACTCTGGGCATTAGCTTACCTAATCTTCACAACGGCCTCACCAATTCCGGGGATGCCTGGCTCCACCTTGGGGACTCCCAGCAGGGACCATCCCACAGGGAAAGCCAGGACGGGTTCCCCAGAGTTATACAGCGCCGGGACGCCCCGTTGCTGGGGCAGCTGTGCGCTTTACAAGTATACTACATTTACATTTACATTTACATAGTGCTCGGACTCCGCTGTCAGGATGGGGATCTGGGCTGGGCACTGCCAAAGCTGTTCCTGGTGGTCGGTACGGGTGTCCACTGTTTTTTCAAGGTCATCTACCCTCTCCCCAATGTCTGTTACCTCCTTTCTGATTTCCTTAATAAAAGTCTGGCCGTCAGATTTAATAGATCCAATTTCAGTTGTAATTTCCTACAGAAAATGCATCATAATAGGTCGGGCTTTCTGATGAGGACGCCATAGATGCAGAGGCAATAGGACCAGCTTTGCTCCACAACGAGGTGACTGGATCCTCTTTTAGGGACAGTGTAGCCTCTTTGCCTGCCTTGTTGCGTGGCTTGGCACAGTGAAGCCTGTGAAAACGTGCCTGCCACAAAATTCAAACCATCTCAAAGGGGCTGGGGCCGGGCCAGGCCTCTTGCAGAGCTGATGGTGAATCTGAATAGCAGAGCTCAGCGCTGCCTGATGGAGGTCTATTGACTCTGTTCCCCGCACATTTTCCCCAGCAGAGGCCTTTGCAGCTCCCTGGTTCCTGCAGAGACGTCATGCACACTGCAAACGTGTGTGTGGGGGGGAGGTGAATTATGGTCAGGATGAGGACAAAGGGGTGCTGAAAGTCACACTCGTTCACATACACCTACAGCAGCGAGTGTGAAACATTTGGTGACGACATCCGGTGAAATAAGCGCGGCTGCTCCTCCCCCCAAATACACTCAACTTATGATGACAACAGAGGGGGAGATAATGTGATGTATTCCTATAGGTTCTGTATCGATCCCCCTATTCCTGACCCTATTCTGGTTAACAAGTTAACTAGCAGCCATCCCATGATGCAGAAACCGTTATCTGATTACGCCAGACCACGGCACAGGAGCGCATTATCTGATTAGGTCATAACGCTTGCCATCTAATTAGGCAAAGCAATATTCCTCCAGCCCCTGATAAGGCATACGGAGTCCTCAAAACAAATCAAACCTATGACAACCTGGGAAAAACCCTGCGGCCATTGTTTTGATTTCACCGAGAACTTCAGTAAAAGAATGTGCTAACGACCAGCTCGTATGACATCCTTATTGACGTATCTATGTCCATCCTTACGTCAATCTCGGCACCTTACAGGTATAAATATTACCGACATTGCCTTAAGCAAACACACGCGGTGGTGACGAGATCGGAGCAGCGAGACTTGCCGAAGCCCAGCAGAGAGCGAAGCCCACTAGCTGCCCCGCCTTCCTGACGCGCTGAGAACGAGACGCTGCTTTCTCCTGCCGAGAAATCCAGCTCCGGCGCTTCCGAGCAGCCCTCGCAGGCAGCTTGGAGTATCGAGACCTCAGACGAGAGATACTATCCCTCAACCATCCTAGACCTCAGGTACGGAGCTGAATAACCCATTGCAG
This sequence comes from Lissotriton helveticus, assembly GCF_964261635.1. Taxonomy (NCBI): domain Eukaryota; kingdom Metazoa; phylum Chordata; class Amphibia; order Caudata; family Salamandridae; genus Lissotriton; species Lissotriton helveticus. The sequence goes on from NC_136065.1 coordinate 1,922,627,812, forward strand.
AGAATTCTTGAGTCAGTCACTTGGCAAAACAAACTTAACTTAAACTGCTACTTTCTATCCCCGCCCACGTATTAGGCTTAGGTCAGGTACACTGGGGTAGGCGTAGTTAGAAGCACCAGTTGAGTACGATTAGTCAAATGTTTATATGTATGTATATATTCTGTCCATTTTAAATAACGTATGGCTTAGAAACCATATCAATGTTTTTACAGTATTATTTTATAATTCTGCTTTTATTGTATGCACTTTACTTAACCATAAGTATTGCAATAATATCGATTCATTTCTTTTGTACGAGAAAAGAGACTGATCAATAAATAACATCTTTTATTGAACACGCCCGTCTCTTCCTTTTCTCTACAATCTGGTGAAACTAAGAATGCACGTACTGACTGAGTAAAATAAGTTGTCTTTTGTTTTCACACGACTCTAGAGATATACCCTTGATTAGGGGAGAGCAAAGTTGTCATGTTCTATGGTTGTCAGAAACTAAATCCCTTCTTGTCTATCCAGGGAGGTTCAACTCCTCCTTGTCTATTCGAGAAAGTTTCTAGTGAACTCTGAGCTAGCTGGCAAACCCAAAACTTTAAGTCTAATATCGACAGTAGAAGACCTAGTTAACGTCTGGTCTAGGTCTATACTATTGGAGGTATTATTCCAATGCGCAGAGCCTATTGGGATAATAGGAACTACACTACATGGCGCCCAACGTGTTTGGATAGGCGATAAAACTAACGCAAGACTTTAGAGTAACTCAGTCGTGCTTTTTCACTCAGACCCCTTTTTTCCCATAATACTCCAAAGACGTCTGGAGTGGGTGAGAGGTAAAATCCGCCAAACCTCGCAGGAGGGAACTCCTATGTATGGTTCTTGGTTCAATCAACGTTGAAGGATACACTGTTCCAAAATATTGTGCATCTAATCTTTGTTTCCGTAAGAAACCTGATCTGCAAACAAACAGAAAAACCTTCCTGTCGGTAAAATGGTAGACAGTGATGATGAAAGAGAGAGAGCTAGATTAGCAGCTGAACTAATAGAAGCTGATAATACTATGCAAGGAGCAGACCCGGATATAAAACTCATCCCGGTCAACATAAGAAGATCTATAACGTTAAAACTTATAGACAATGGACTGACACCAAGAGGTGGTACAGTCATATTCGTAATTGAGGCACACGAATATCGGCAGACAGAGGTATTCTATTCATGGATACACTTTCCAGCAGCAAATGCTGTAACAAAGGAGTTCCACTATTATAAAATAGAGGAACCACCGGATACCTACACTCCTTTCGAGGAAGTAGAAGTACCACTTAAATTCCAAGAGCACCTGCTCTTGTTTAATGGCGCCCTAAAACATAATAATCACATCACCAGGCTCGGTCCACTAGGTAGACCAGGAGCAACGTGGCCGGTCCTAGCCGGATACACACCACATCCAGACATCGAAAGGATGTCTGCAGCAGATGTTTTAGTACAACTAAAACAATTAATTAAAATATATAGACAACTAGTCCAATATGTAATGCGGACTTCAACCATCCAACCTGTAGTTAAAATTCCACAGCTGACCCCACATCAGGGGAACACAAATAAAATTACACCACAGAACATACAGTCCTGCCTAGGTAAAGTACCAGCTAAACGGGAACAAATACCATTCTGGTTAGCACAAAAAATCACCCAAATAGAGGCGGTGTTTCCAGACACCACCCCTGTGGATAAACACAGGATTCTGACTATCTGTCTTCCAATGGGAATCGCACCACACGTGGAGGACTGTGACACTTGGGGTACAGTCTTTGCTTCCATTTACACAAAAACACATGGTGTACCATCCATGTCGGTAATACCAGATGTGCTAAAACAAATTCAAGACGAATACGGTCCAGAACCCGCTTTAACTCTTGGTATGAAATTACTAAAAGACTTCAAGCAGGTCTCGGCAATATTACTAGCCAACATAAAAGTGGAAGCAGCGAATGTGGCGATCCGCCAGAGGTTAAAAGAGACAGATATAGCAGACCAACCAGCTGAAATTGCCAGAATTATAGAAAAATCCTATGAAGAACTAGGTAGAGATAGTTTGGGTGGAATACCAGTGAAGCCCCAACTAATTGAAAGTCCTGAAAAAATATTTATTAAAAATAATCTAAACAGTCAAAAGAAGAACTGGGATGGAAACAAACAATCCAATCCAAAAGAAAAAAGATTCCAGTCCAGAGGAAGGTCTCCTCGGCGGAGAGAAAGATCTCCGGACCAAGGACCCAAGTCTCCCCAAAGGGAGCCCTCTGTGAAAAAATACAACCTTAGAAATAGGGATAACATAAAGAAACCGGATAGATATCAAGATTTTGATACACGTCCCTCTCAATCTTTTCAGACTTCCTCGCAGAAATCGGAAAGAAGAGGACGATCGGAACCCAGGGAAGGGCACGTCAAGTCCAAAGACAAGGAACCTGCTCATCCAAATAAAAAATTACAGTTTCCAAAGAAGAAGGTAGCCAGTATTAAAGTATTCAACAATGCCGAGAATACTGAGGACACAGCTGAAAAACGGAGAGTGGGCTCAGACAATGCTAGACAGCGCAGCAGAAGTGAGCATAGCACGCAAAGTCCTTATGAATCATCTGGAGACAGTGGACACAAATGAATACATTCAGGTGGAAACTGCAGACACCAGAGTTAGCAAACCTCACAAAATATATGAAATAACTTTACGTATAGAAGGGGATAAGACTAGGAAAATAAGGGGCCTTTTTTGGGATAATCTCTCCAAGGGCTATGACATCCTTCTAGCTGAAAAAGACTGGCCACCAGAGTTTGTCAGGGAATGCCCACATGGCGAAGAAATAATTATGCCTGCCTTCTCAAATCATATTCCAATTCATAAAAAATATACACTTGCAAGAAAGTGGGCAGTAGCTCAAGCTCCTGCTTTATATAAAAATCATGTGGGATGGGATGAGGAATCTCCTCCACACAAAATCTAGTTAAAATCACAACCTACTGCACAAAGGCAGTATCCAATCAAGCAAGAAACTAAAAAACAGGTAAAAGAAATTCTAGATCAACTAGAATACCAGGGGGTGATTGAAACTTGCACCTCACAAATGAACAACCCTTTGTTTCCTGTCTCCAAACCAGACAATTCATATCGTCTAGTTTTGGATTACAGACACCTTAACTCATGTTGCAAAACTTTTGCAGTACAAAACTCGCATAGTGCTGCACTAATGAATAACATAGTGCGCAAAAAATACAAAACAACTTTAGACATCTCTAATGGATTCTTTTGTCAAAATATAGCACCAGAGAGCAGATACTTATCAGCGTTCTCAATAAATGGCGCTCAAAAAGAATTCTGTCGGTTACCCCAGGGGTACAAGAACAGCCCAGGAGTATTCTCAGCGAGGGTAACAGAGTTACTACAAACCTATGATGACGAAGCATTATCTTATGTCGATGACATATACCTAACAGATGATGATTTGGATACTCACTTGAAGAGAGTGAACACCATAATACTTGGGTACGCAGCAGAGGGTTACAAATTCAACTTTAAAAAATCTAGAATTGCCCATCTAACAGTCCTATTCTTAGGATATGAATTATCAAGTGAAGGCAAAAGCCTGGCTGACAATTTCCTAGAGAAATGTGCCGTACTCCAAGCACCTAGAACACTAAAAAACCTACAGTCAATTCTAGGCTTCCTAAATTTCGGAAGAACATACATTGCAAATTACGCAGAAAGGGTGAAACCCCTTTATGATCTAATAAAACCAGATTTTAAAAAAACCAATTGGACTCAAAAACACACAGAAATTCTGAGATCCTTACAAACAGATATGTTAATTAAAACAAAATTAGAAACACGTGATTATTATTATTATTATTATTATTATTCTGAGCTTTGTATAGCGCCTGGTTACCATTAGGCATCCCAGCGCTCACCAGAGAATGAAACTACCAGAATAGTGCGGAAGTTAAGCAGAGAACAAAAAAGTTTTTTAAAGTTTGCGGAACCGAAGAAGGCTAGCTTCCGAACGTAGATGTAGGGGAAGAGAGTTCCACAGGGTGGCCACGTTTATAGAAAACCTTCTGCCACCAGTTCTTGCCTTCTTCACCTTCCCTACCTGCAGAAGATGTTGATGGTCGGATCGGAGAGAGCGAGGGGCCTTATAAGGCTGAACCATCTCCCCCAGAATAGGTGGACCTACCCCCTGCAGGACTTTATGAGCGATACAGAGTGACTTAAACTTCACCCTGTCCCTCACAGGGAGCCAATGCAGCGCCTTCAGCGCGGGGCGAGCAGACTGATGCCTGGGGAGACCTGTCAAGAGCCTGGCGGCCGCATTCTGCACTTGCTGTAGTTTGTTCAGGGTGGCTTCTGGGGCACCCAGGAACAGCGCGTTGCTGAAATCCAGCCGCGAGATGATAAGCCCCTGGATGAGAAGTCTCCTAGTGGCCGCTGGAAGCAGAGGTAGAATCTTCCGAGCTGAGCGGAGCAGGCCAAAACACACGCCAGCAGTCTTTTTAGCATGGGTTTTAAACGAAAGGTCCTGCTCAAGCCACACCCCCAGGCTCTTAATCTCCTGCTTGGGAGTGGGTGCTGGTCCAAGGCAATCGGGCCAGCTGCTGGGGGACAGAGATGGAAAAGAGTTCCCCAGCAGCATCAGCTCAGTCTTGGAGCCGTTGAGCTTTAGTGCTGAGCTGCACATCCATGTATAGATCTTCTCCAAACACGAGTGCAGCCGGTCAGGATGGTGAGCCGACTGGGAAAGGCCTACCACCAGCTGAGTATCATCAGCATAACTGATGATTTTAATACCCAGCGGCAGTACCACACTCTCCAGGGGGGCCATGTAGACATTGAATAAAGTAGGGCTCAATGAAGAGCCCTGTGGCACACCACACTGGAGAGGGATTGAAGATGATTTTTCATGGCCTTCCCACACCTCGAATGTACGTCCTTCCAAGAAGGAAGCAAACCACTCGAGGGCCAGACCAGTCACCCCCACCCCCGCCAGCCGTTGGAGAAGCACCTGATGGTCCACGGTGTCGAAAGCAGCACTGAGGTCCAGGAGGATCACTGCCACTGATCCCCCCGAATCCAAAATGCTCCTAGCATTCTCCACGACCGCCAGCAGGGCGGTGTCGGTCCCCTGACCAGGGCGAAAACCCATTTGGGAGTCGCCTAAGAGGGAGTTGGCCTCCAAGAAGTCCGACAAGCGGCAATTCACCACCTTCTCCGCCACCTTACTAAGGCCCGGCAGCAGGGAGATAGGCCTAAAGTTGGCGAGGTCGGCGGGGTCCAAATTAGGCTTCTTTAAAAGAGCCTTAACCACCGCCCCTTTCCAACTAGGGGGTACTACCCCTTGAGTGAGGGACAAGTTTATAAGGTCCGTCACTGGGCCGCCGATAGTAGAGGCGACCTGTTTTAGATATTTAATAGGTGCCGGGTCTTTCGGGGAGCCACTCTTCATGGTTCTCAAAACCGAAAGAACTTCCTCCATAGTGACGGGGCCAAAAGAGGCCAGCTCTACTGATCGCATCCTAAACTGTGAGCTGGAATTGTCACCCAGGGAAGAAACCTCAGCTTGCCGGGGAAGGGAAGCCAATATATTGTCGATTTTTGTTTTAAAAAAGGAAGCCAATTCTGTACATTTTTTGCGTGGGTCCTCGTGGATGATCTGAGGTTCGGGGGTATTCAGTAGTTCCTTAATAACCCTGAATGACTCTTTAGAAGAGTTGGCCGCAGAGCCAATTCTCTCCTCGAAGAATCCAGATTTTGCCTCCCGAATGGCAGATTTATATCTACTCAGAGCCACCCGATATTCTTTCCGACTTGTTTCATTCCAGTCTTTCCTCCAGGACCGCTCTAACCTCTTGCAACCCTTCCTCATTGTTCTCAATTCAGATGTATACCAAGGCGCCGAACCCACTCTCTTCCCCTTCATAAGTTGTTTCTTTTTGGGTAGGAGGATATCTAACGAATCCGTAAGCCAGATGTGTAAATTTGCTTCCGCGACTAGCAGGTTAGATCCAGGAGGGGGCCGCGTTGCCTCCAGGTGTACCGCCCAGGTATCGACCGGGAGCCTCGACCAAGCTCTTTCCAAGGTGTAAACCCTTGGGACCATTGCAGCTAGGCTATCAAATTGCCACACTGCGGATACCAAAAAGTGGTCTGTCCAAGGCAGGGCCAGCGCAGGAGATGAATTAAGGTGGTCCAGGTTTGAGAAAATGGGGTCCAGCAGGTGTCCCTTCTCATGGGTCGCCCCCGGGTTGGCCAGATAGATCCCAAAAGCTTTGAGATCATCCAGCAGATCTACTCCCGGGGCGTTAGAGGGGTCATCAAGATGGATATTAAAATCCCCAAGAGCAACGAAGTTGGTAGTCGAGGAAGCAAGAAGTGTAGTTGTTTCAAGGAAAGAGTTAGGGAAATTTCCCAGGGATCCAGGGGGTCGATAAATCAGCAGGCCCGCCAAAGACACCGTAGATGACAAACGGAGGGAGAACTGACAGCTCTCACAATCGGTCACACCTCCATTCTGAACCTTACAAGCAAGCGTGTCTCTAAAAAGGATAGCAATTCCTCCTCCCCTCCCCACAGGTCTGTCAAGGTGAGATATGAGATAACCTGGAGGGAGTGCTCTGACCATATCAGGGCCCGAGCTGGGGGAGAGCCAGGTCTCAGTGAGAAACAACACATCAAGCTCGTGGTCCAGAATGAGCGAGTTGATCTCAATAGCGTGACTCGGCAGCGACCTGCAATTCAGGAGCGCCAAGGAAAGAGCGGACTTCACGACAAGAGACTTAAGACCGGTAGTACATAACACACGCAACCTTGTGATTCGAGTCATCCCAGGAAGATGCGGATTCAAATACCTGACCTCTAATGAGGGAGAAAAGGTACCAATTGCATTCAAATCGCACTTGTACACAGAAGCTGAAAAGAAATTCAGCATTAAAGAAAACATTGTTCATGCAGTTCAGACCGCAATAGCTAGAGAAAAAGATAAAGCTGACGGTAGACACATCACAGTCAGAACAGCAGAATCAGCCTTTGAGGCATTAACAACCCCGTGTAATTTACCAACAACAGCATTGAATCCGGAATGGGTACAATGGGTGAATTCCATTACAATGGACAAAGTAAAATACTACTTTGATCCAGAACTAGAGGAACTAAAATATCTAGAATATGAAAGAATATTCCCTCTGCCAATCGACATTCTGCCATTACGACAGTACGCTTGTGTAATCTATACAGACGGACATGCTCAACCATCCGTTTGGGGAGAACAAGCATACAACCCCACATGTGAGATTACAAAAGAAGTGTGGCGCGGAGGTATACTAAGACCTCTATTAACAAAAACACACTCAGTAGAATCTAATTCAGAACAACAGACTGAAATAATAGCATTGCAAATGGCGCTAGATAATGCAGATCGCGAATTCCCGACACTCATAGTGTCCGATTCGTATTACTGCGTCAAATCATATAACAGCGATTTACAGAAATGGATTCAAAACGGTTACAAAGATGACACAGGTGCAACAATAAAGCAAAAACTGCTTTGGGAACAAATAGTTCTGTTAAAGAAAGAACTACCAAAGACTCACGTGATACACTCACTGAGTCATCAGCGTGATGGCGTTCACGTTGCAGGGAATTCATTGGCTGAGAAAGCCACAGCGGTAGCAACTGAATCGGCTTCCGTAGCTAGAAAAAAGCGTGCAGTAAAATACATTGACGGTGAAACAATGCTGGCGGTGAAAACGTCATCAAAAGGCGACTGCTCAGCGTTACCGATCAGTTACCCACTCAAATATACATACATAATCGATGCAAACTCCGTTCCTTTTGCTCGAATCCCTGGAGTGGGGGATAGAGTAATTCCAAACAAGGACAGGAGAACTTTGTTAATAGCAGACGCACATATGGGCGAGGGTCTCAGACACCTCAAACTAAAAGATTCTCTGGAAGAACTACAATCAGTGTACTGGTGGCCAGGCATGAGCCTGCATCATCACATTTTTGTAAAAAAATGCCCGGGCTGCAACAGAGATCGCAGCGGCGAGAGGAACGGGGTAATACCATGGCGTTTCACTCAATAAGGGTTAAACAATAATCAGTGAAACAAGTGTAAATAATGCGTCCCATTAACAAATAAAGACTAGTTTCCACTTATAAATGTAGACCCCAGCACTCGGCTGACGTCGGGACTGTTATACAAAGATTTGCGAGTCTAAATGGCATATACGCTAGGAGCATGCTACGTTTGACCAATGTTTTCACTTTAGCCCTCAAGCTTGTGGGAAAGCACGGCCAAATGAGCATAGCGATGCGGGATTCTTCTCACTTCCTTCCTGAGGGATACGGGATGGTGTAAAGAAAAAACCAAGGCATAAAGCAATCTATAACAGCAAAGGTATTAGGTTCGGGAGCTGGGTGAGTCAAACATCTAATAAGTGTCCAACGTAGTCTAAACAACTTGCCAAGAAATTCTCTGAGGGGATTCAGTCCGTACGAATTACTGTTTGGGACTAGGATGCTAGTCTTAGATCTTGACAGTCAGACTTCAGTGGTGAAAGAAAAAAGCTTTGATATCAAAGATCGTTTGGCTATTTTACAGGACTTAAACGAAACAAGAAAAGACCTGAGCAACATAAAGTTGAAACAGCAGCCAACAACCACTGAAGAACCACCACCTGTCCGAGCAAGACCTGTCTGGATTCCAAAAATTGGGGATCTAGTCAGAGAAAAGATCGCGGTAAAGAAGGAATTTGGGCCTTCTTACAGAAAAGCAGTTCCTGTCTTGTCCATCAACGGGACAAGATCAGTTGTATTACCGCCACTTGCTGGTAAAAAGGAGAACCGAGTTGTATCCATCGACCTGGTGAAACCACAATCATGTGGCCAATAACAAACAGTAGGCAAGTGGACTCCCGATAAGTAGTAGAACACCAAGGTTTGCTACAAATACAGAGGTGCTAACTAAAAGGCTAATCACATTCGAAACGCCTACAGAACAACAACAAGGACTATGCAACAATGCAATGGAACTCACACCTCTGAAAACCCAAATAAAAACATTTAGTAGAGACACACCAACCTACAATGAAGTAACAAATGAATATGCTGAAGCTGCAAGAAACAGTAATCCTGAAGCAATTGGAACAATAGACAGAACGGCATCCGGCTACTTCATCAACTTTGATAATTCTTCTGAAGATCTAAGTGAATCAAAGACACAGCCATCAACAAAAACTTTTAAAGATAAAGCTAAGGAACTTTTGAAACAGCTGAAAGAAACCTATCTGATTTCTCCGTGGATTGAATTTTGGGTGTCCTTTGGTGTATTTATCCTGATACTTTGGCTCATCATGATACTATGTTTGGGACGCTTCATTGAGGGAAAATATGCTAAAATGGACACAGCAAGCCAGAAAATCAACTTGATCCTCAAGCCACACACGTCTTCACACGTCAAGAAAAGAGAACTTTCTTCAGTCAATTTCACAGCCAATCCTATACCGGGTGGGGTAGCATGGAACAATACTGACTATGAAATTTATGGTCCGGTTGAAATCCTCAAATATCCACACCAAATCAAGATCTCGTTGAGTGACTTTGTAAAACCAAACTCATTTGCGGATGATTGGGACTTTGAAAGTATTAATGACATGATGTCTGATCTAGTGATGTCTGCTAAATTTACCAAACATGATTATTTGCAGGGTTCATCTAATTATGATAGTATGTACTGCTACAACCACTATGGTAATCATTTTTTACATAAATCAGCACAACCTAGAAATGTTTTAAATTATAATCAATGGGAACATTGTGCAACCCCTCCAAAAGGAAGCTCAAGAACCGTTTATGACAAATATTCATATTTTTCAGGGTTCAACACAAGTAATGCTGAAACATTTTATTTCAAATTGTCAAATAAGACAGGAACAAAAACCATGCTTACAAACACGAAATTGATATATTCGGACTCATTTTTTGAACAAATAAATACATTTGGTTTTGATTATTGGGACAAAAATGTTGAAGTAAAAAGTGTTTGGGGTACAAAAGAATGGCAAGTACAAGGTATAGAATCATTGTTTAGAGCCTGTATGATCCCAGAACAAATTTTATGGCAAGACCGGAGGCTCCTATTATGCTTTCTAATCTTGCGTTTAATCAAACAGCAGCCAAGATAAGCAATGAAAACTACAGTTCCCAGAGGGCCAGAACAGCTGGGCCATGGGAATGTGAAAAAACGCAATAGTACAGTAACCAATCATAGAAGACCTATCAAATAAAGGCAACTAACTGACTGCGCAGCTTCCTCTTTTCTTGCTGCTCGCAGTCAGATAAGTGCCTTTATTCCTGCTCTCAGTTATTTATTTATTGAAGTATTATTATTGTACCTCGTATTTCACTTGTGGCGCTATTGTTTACACGCATTTGCTTCTAGCGCGTCTTCGCGCCGCTGTACCACGCTTCCAGCGTGTTTATTTGGTTTCTTGTCTAGGTACCCCCCCCCTCTCCCTTGGTCGCTCCCTCGCTCGCGCAAGTCAGCGCTGCCTTCCCCTTCCTTTGCGCGTCTTCACGCGCCTTCCTACTCGCCTCTCACCTTCCCAGTGCCTTTCACCGGCTCCTCAGTGTTGCTGACGCGCCTTCCTCTCCTTCGGTTCTGGCTCACGGCTGACGCTCGCTGCTCGGCCCGCCTTCAGTCACGCCCCTGCTGGCTGCATTAACCCTCGCCTGCCTCTTCTTGTACCTTCCCTTGTTTTTACTCGTTTTTGCTCGTTTTTTCTGTCATTCTGACCATGGAACACGACAGTTCCTCTGAGGAGGTCCCTGTTGAGGACTCTCTTAATTTTAAAAAACATTTAAATAAATGTATTAATACCTCTGTTGAGTCTGCAGTCGAGGTGTCTATGAAACGAATGTCCAAAAATATGGAAAATTCTATGTTGAGCGTCATGTCCAAATTACTGGCCCATTCTGCGGGGGAAAGCAGAAAGAAAAAGGTGGACCACTCTGCTAAGGCTCGTGCCTCAAAAACTGCGTCATTGGTTGGCGAGTCTTCCTCGCTTTTGACTGAGGACTTTGCGCCTCCCAGGCCTCCTACCAAGGAGGGGTTTGTTGGTTCCGAGGGCAAGCGAAAGCAAAAAGATAAACACGCAGAGTCTCCTAAGAGGAAACTGGTCATTTCCACCATTATGGACACTGACGATGATGATGATGACGGTGATCATATGGATGACGCTGATAAATTATTTGATTTGTTTGACGCAGTTGATCCTTCCTCTCCTCCTTCTAAATCTGCCAAATTGGATTCCTTTTCTTCTGACCCAGTCTTCGACTCTGAGGGTTTTCCCATGTTTGATCCCTCTACCATCCGTCATCCGAATTCTACAGAATGGTTCCCTTCCCATCATGTTGGAGAATATATTACGGCCAGACTGCGTCTTCCCCTGGAGACCTCAGTGAGATCCAGACTCAAATCGGAATGTCCCAAACCAACTCTTCCCGACAAAATCACCTTGGTTCCTTCCATTGACCAACCTCTTCTCACTTTCTTTTCTAAATTTGGCAAGGACCCTCGCCGAGGGGTCGACAAAGCTTGGTCCACTTGTCAAGACAAGTTACTGGATGTTGTGGGCCCTCTCGCCCGCATTTTTGATTTGGCGGAGGCCGCGCGCTTGGAAGGTTCGGAACTCTCGGCTGAAGAGGTATCCATGTGGGCCCAACGCGCTTTTTGTCTCCTAGGTAATGCAAATTCCGCCATTACTCATGAGCGCCGCAAAGGTCTCCTTATCAAGCTGGATCCAAAGCTCTCCAATCTCGCCCCTATGGATCCTGGTCCCAAAGCTAATGGTCTCCTGTTCGGAGACAACTTGGTCCGTGACCTCAGCAGATTTGTCTCCACTTTCGCCTCTTTGGACAAAGCCCAACAAACTGTCAAAAAGGTTTTCGCCCCTCGGGTTTTTGGACGGGCCGGCAGAGGCAGGGGCCGCTCTTCCGGCCGTCCCTACAATCAAGGCTCCAGAGGTTCGTCCCACGCCAATCAAGACTACAAGCCACATTTCTATCCCCAACGTGGCCGTGGCTTCAGAGGCAGAGGTCAAGGAAACTATCGTCACAACAACCCCAGACAACAAGGTAAGCCTTTCTTCTTCCCCTCCTGTGGGGGGTCGCTTAAAACTTTTCCTTCCAAAATGGTGTGCTCTCAGTTCAGATCCCTGGGTCTTAAACACCGTACAAGGCTACCTGATCGAATTTCTCTCCCCCCCGTTCAAACTTCCTTCCCTCCCCCCCTCGTTTTTTCCACTCTCATGGCCTCTCAGATTTCAACCGAAATCGAGGTTCTTCTTCAAAAACAGGCAGCTCAAATTTTTCCCTTCGACTCCTCAGGCTTTCTAAGCTCCATTTTTCTTGTTCAAAAGAAAAACAAGAAACTCCGCGCTGTCATCAACCTGAAGTGGTTCAACCAATTTGTGGTTTATCGTCATTTCAAAATGGAAACAATTTTACATCTACGAGACACCCTTCGCCCACACGATTGGATGGTCCGTCTGGACCTTCAGGATGCTTACCTCACGGTTCCCATTCATCATTCCCAATGGAAGTTTCTTCAATTCCAATGGGCAGGTGTCAATTACTGTTTCACTTCTCTTCCCTTTGGCTTATCTTCCGCGCCATGGTGCTTCACAAAACTCTTAAAACCCGTGGTCGCTTATCTTCGATCCCTTGGCATCAGACTGATAATTTACTTGGACGACATCCTCCTCATGAATTCGGACAAGGAGAATCTTCTTTCAGATTTACGCCTAACCCAATCTCTCCTTTCAGACCTCGGCTTCCTCATCAACACGGACAAGTCGTCTCTCATTCCATCTCAGAACATGGAATTCTTGGGTTTTCTGGTGGACTCCGCAGCAGCGTCTCTTCGCCTCCCCCTTTCCAAAGTTTCCAAAATCAAAGCGGAAATTGTTTCCGTTCTTCAGTCTTCTCTCTTATCTCTCCGATCCTTGGCGAGGATCGTCGGTCTCCTGTCCTCCTCCATTCAGGCCATCTTCCCCGGCCCTCTCCATTATCGCGCTCTCCAACGTCTGAAGATAAGACACCTCAGGCAAGGCCTCGCTTATTCAGATCTCGTTTCCCTAGATCCTGAATCCCGCATCGAGCTCCAATGGTGGACAGACCATTTAGATGCGTGGAACGGCCGGACTATCTTCGCCACGGCCCCAGATCTTGTCTTAGAATCCGATGCAAGCCTATCGGGTTGGGGCGCCCGCTGTGGGCCAATCTCGACTGGGGGCTCATGGTCCGCCGAGGAGTCCAGGCTGCACATCAACTGTTTAGAGATGCTTGCAGGCTCCTTTGCGATCAAAAGCCTTTCAAAGAACAGGATTCGCTGTTCAATCCTCCTACGCATGGACAATGTTTCTGCGGTCCGCTATATCAACCATCTAGGCGGCACCAGGTCAAAGCCTCTGGCAGACTTAGCGAAAAGTCTGTGGGAATACTGCCTCGCCCATCACCTTTCCTTGTCCGCGGAGTATCTCCCAGGGGATCTCAATTCTGTGGCCGATTGGCACTCAAGATTCCTTCGAGATTCCAGCGACTGGAAGCTCTGTCCATCCGTTTTTCTTTCCCTCTCCCATCTTTGGGGCCCTTTCTCCATCGACCTTTTCGCGTCCCGGCTCACCTCCCAATTGCCCCGGTTTTACAGTTGGCGTCCGGACCCTCTGGCCTTGGCGACAGACGCCTTCCTGCAGGATTGGTCTCGTCATCTGCATTATGCCTTCCCCCCTTTCTTGATGATCAACAGGGTCCTCTCTCAAATTCGCCGCCAGTCTTCGTCCCTGGTTCTCGTGGCTCCTTTCTGGCAGGCTCAGGTTTGGTTTCCGTCTCTTTTGGAGATGGCGGTGGACTTCCCGGTCCTTCTTCCCTCCTTCCGAGATCTCCTCCTCAATCCTCAGGGCGAACAACACAGTCTCATTCTCGACAACACTCTGACCTTGTCGGCCTGGAAAGTTTCCGGCCTCCCCATTCTCACGTCCTCATTTCACAAGAGGCTTCGCTCTTTATCAGCCAGGCCTGGGCCCCTGGCACCTCCAAGGCGTACAAATCCGCCTGGTCTCTTTGGGCAAGCTGGTGTTTGGAAAGGGACCTCAATCCCATTTCAGCCCCTCTGAATTTTGTCATTAATTTCCTCGCTTCCGAGGCAAGCGCAGGTAAGGCTTATCGCACTGTCAATCTATATCGTTCGGCTATCTCCCTTAACCACTCCCAAGTTGATGGAAAACCAGTTGGTGCTCATCCCCTCATTTGTCGTCTCCTGAAAGGTGTTCGATGTGCGAAACCACCGTTGGCTAAGTATACTTCTTTATGGGACGTTACAGTTGTTCTTAAATTGTTCACAAATTGGCCTGACAATTCTGTTCTTTCACTCAAAATGTTGTCTGCCAAACTTACCATGTTACTGTGTTTGATTTCCATTAAGAGAGTTTCTGATGTCAAAGCTCTAGATGTTTCTGCTTGCCAATTTTCCCCTACAGGTGTAATGTTTCAAATACGCAGACGCACAAAAACTAATTTGGAATCAGTGTTTTATCCTTATTTCCCTGCTCAACCCAAACTGTGTGTTGGACAATGCTTAAAAGTGTATGAAGAAAGGACCGCTGATCTCAGAACGCCCTCTTTTTCTCAACTCCTGATTTCATTTCGTAAACCCCATCTCCCTGTCTCTTCCCCTTCCCTTGCCCGTTGGGTTCGCTGGGTCATGTCTCTTGCCGGAATTGATGTCTCCATTTTTGGGGCTCATTCGGCCAGGGGAGCCATGGCTTCTAAAGCCTTTTGGTCTGGCTCTCGATTGGAGGACATTCTCAGATCGGCAGATTGGTCCAATGACAGTATCTTTCGCATGTTCTATTGTAAACCAATCCATACTGTGGCTTCTGATGTTGTTAATATGCTTTGAACAAGCATAATAGGAGCCTCCGGTCTTGCCATAAAATTTAGATTTTCCTAGTATTCATGACGGAAAGTCTTAATTTTATTAAAGACACGGAGGCGAGTATTATCCCGCCGCAACATTACTGACATTTGTTTCTCCCTCCCTACAGCAAATCCAGCCTTACCACCGGCTTCGTCTTAGGAGTTCTACTCTTCGGCTGCTGAGGTCTTCGCCTCCACGTCCTCCACTTCCAGTGCCTCCGGATCTTTCTCCTGGTCACCTGTTCGATCTTCTTCCTTGGATCCCTCTGATGCAAGACTTATGTTCCTGGACTTTGGCTCTGGCCTTAATTATGTTAATTTGTCCTTTATTCACTGAACCTTTATGTCTGGCTCACAGCGAAAAGAGGAAGCTGCGCAGTCAGTTAGTTGCCTTTATTTGATAGGTCTTCTATGATTGGTTACTGTACTATCGCGTTTTTTCACATTCCCATGGCCCAGCTGTTCTGGCCCTCTGGGAACTGTAGTTTTCATTGCTTATCTTGGCTGCTGTTTGATTAAACGCAAGATTAGAAAGCATAATACTCGCCTCCGTGTCTTTAATAAAATTAAGACTTTCCGTCATGAATACTAGGAAAATCTACATTATATTCTTGAATGAAAGTATTCAACAAATAACCTGTCTTGGATTAGCCAAAATCAAAGACTTAAATAAACCGTCTATTCCAAAACCAACAATGAACAGCAATAACTCTGCGGATGAAGAGATAGACGTAAACTATGTATTAAACCAAAACATAACAAATCCTGATTGGAAACAATGGTTGATCTGGCCCACAGATACTAATAACTGTCAAGACAGATTCCTGAACAAAACACAGGGGTTCACATTGACCAGGCCAGACCCTAGATATTCCCAAAGACAACACCCAGGGATAATCACCACCTACAGTGTGGGCAAACTCTGCCTTCAATGGCTAAAAACTTCCACACTGACAGAAATTAAGCAACACCTAACTTTACTTACTGATGGTGCTGACTTGCGTGATTTCATTATGGGACCGCGCAAACAGCGTCAAAAACGCTTCATAGCAGCCTCTATATATGCAGCTTACAACGAGGCCTGGAAGATAACTCAAATTGAGACAGCAGAAAGTATACGGGAAATTGACCGTATTAATTTGGAAAAATCGCTTTCTGTAGTGGACAATGGGTTAATGACTCTGTCCTCCAGAATCTTTTCATTGGACAGCATTGTGTCATCAGCAATCGACATAATATCGCAAGACTTACTGTTGTTACAACACGGTCAGTCTCAATTGCGTTCTATTGTACAGCTTGGCTGGACGTTACAAAATCTGCGTTCAGGCTATGTGCCTTGGCGTTTAATCAACACAACGTCACTATTCAATATCTTTAACCTTACTGATAAACAGATCAGTATGGCACAGAAGGGTGCTGATTATACAATCCTGAGCATTGAGAAACTCGAGAGATTACCATTGACAATGTCAGAACGACCTGTCATTGAATGGATAATACATGGGATAATTAATATTCCGATATCTACTTTCAGGTTTCAATACTGCCAAAAATATATACAGGCTGGCATGTACGAGAAATTGGGAAAAGGGTACATTAAGACAACATGGAACTTGCCCTATTCACATGCATGTGTCAGTAATAAAGGACAGAAAGTGTTTCTTAGTGGCAATAATTGTGCAATGTCACTAAGCGGTACACTTCTGTGTAATGGAATTAGTTTGCATGGAGCCTGTGAAGGGAACTCAAATAACCTTTCATGTCACCAGCTAGGCGCACCTGCAACAGAGATAGAACCATTCTTTAAAAGACTCTATAACGGGAGTTACATTCTAATTGTGGATCGCAGATGTTGTAGTCTACTGCCCGGGGTTCCTTATCTCGTTAGTACGACTGCGAAGGTCATGTGCTGTGGACGCTTATTGTTCCCCAGCTCCTTTCCAGACAGGGAGGCAAGGGCATGGCCTAACTTGAAAATTACTTCTATTCGAGTTGATACTTTAAGCAGAATGAAAACAGTGCTTCTTCAGACGCCGACCAGGCTCACGTCATCAAGAGAAACGTATGATCTCCTAGTCGCAAGGACGACTGCAGAGATTCACTCATTGTTATCAACTAATTCCCCCATACATTTCACAGAAATCCTGAATGAAATCTTAAATATTTCTGATACCAGTGGAGTCTCAAATGTATTTAAGACAGTATTTTCGATGGCATTAACACCATTCAAAGCCATACTGGGTATTTTTCCAGACTTCGTCCATTCGATTTTTGGAGGAGTTCCCCTCATTTTGGGACTAATTGCAGGAATCCTATTCTTAGTCCTTATATTTCGTTATGGCAAACCATGTCACAGACAAAACACCCGCGACAAGGGAAGAAACAATCCGAGCCATTGGATACCGGGACCGGATATCAAAAATCCTGGGACTAACCCGGCTTAGAGACCTGAACATGACTTGGTTTCTTTCATTTCGACCGATATGGCAAAGATGTGTTTTACCTGTATTAAGGTGCATGCTGTGCGGAGAAGAATGCGTGTTGGACACCTGTCTGACGCTACAATCGGATGCGCCAATGGATGCAGAAACATTGTTGGGTCCGGTAACGGCTCATGCATTGTGCTGCCCTCAACGGCTGCCAATCCTGATGACGGCATTCGTGGAAACTTCACCACTACGATTAAGGGGTAGTGAAGATCAAGATGAAAGCAGCATCGATCAGGTACAACCTTCTGTCAGCAATACTACTCAAAACGTCAATGGAGACAATCATGCACATGAATGCATGGTTACATCCTTTTCCGAATTAGTGGAACTCTCACAGGAAGCTGTTGACAGCTTTTTCAGCAGTCTCAATGATATGATGTTCTCACCAGAGCAGAAATAATGACTCTTGAACAAGCTAGCACACAGCGTTCCCGACACCTTGAATTTGGCCTTCAACTTTAATAATAAAGTAGCAAGATCAACTTTTCCTCCAGTCCACAGACAGCAATTTTTATAGCAGCCCCAAAATATTTTTTTGAATTTTACGGGACACTTTTCTTCTGCTTAAAGTCGGAACTATTCTTAGAGAACTAATTTCTGTTTTTAGAAACTTCATAGACATTAGCTGCCCGCTGGTATGTTCATAAATATTTTTTTCTCTTGAACTGTGATGAAGTGGTCTCGAAACTTTTCTTCTGTATTAAGAGCCATTTCATGTGTAATTCTCATATTCGAATACTAATAATGTATACATGCGTGATTAATTTAGCATTAGTCTACTGCTTAAGTGCATATAGTACATATGGCTATTTTTATTTTTCCCGTACATTACATAATTTCGAAATGCATTATATGTATTTTGGGGTGGTAAGGTATACACGATACTCTACAGTATGTTTTACTATGCCTAGATTCGTAAATATGGCCATAGTTAGCGTGGAGTGGGTGTGATGTATTCCTATAGGTTCTGTATCGATCCCCCTATTCCTGACCCTATTCTGGTTAACAAGTTAACTAGCAGCCATCCCATGATGCAGAAACCGTTATCTGATTACGCCAGACCACGGCACAGGAGCGCGTTATCTGATTAGGTCATAACGCTTGCCATCTAATTAGGCAAAGCAATATTCCTCCAGCCCCTGATAAGGCATACGGAGTCCTCAAAACAAATCAAACCTATGACAACCTGGGAAAAACCCTGCGGCCATTGTTTTGATTTCACCGAGAACTTCAGTAAAAGAATGTGCTAACGACCAGCTCGTATGACATCCTTATTGACGTATCTATGTCCATCCTTACGTCAATCTCGGCACCTTACAGGTATAAATATTACCGACATTGCCTTAAGCAAACACACGCGGTGGTGACGAGATCGGAGCAGCGAGACTTGCCGAAGCCCAGCAGAGAGCGAAGCCCACTAGCTGCCCCGCCTTCCTGACGCGCTGAGAACGAGACGCTGCTTTCTCCTGCCGAGAAATCCAGCTCCGGCGCTTCCGAGCAGCCCTCGCAGGCAGCTTGGAGTATCGAGACCTCAGACGAGAGATACTATCCCTCAACCATCCTAGACCTCAGGTACGGAGCTGAATAACCCCTTGCAGAGAATTCTTGAGTCAGTCACTTGGCAAAACAAACTTAACTTAAACTGCTACTTTCTATCCCCGCCCACGTATTAGGCTTAGGTCAGGTACACTGGGGTAGGCGTAGTTAGAAGCACCAGTTGAGTACGATTAGTCAAATGTTTATATGTATGTATATATTCTGTCCATTTTAAATAACGTATGGCTTAGAAACCATATCAATGTTTTTACAGTATTATTTTATAATTCTGCTTTTATTGTATGCACTTTACTTAACCATAAGTATTGCAATAATATCGATTCATTTCTCTTGTACGAGAAAAGAGACTGATCAATAAATAACATCTTTTATTGAACACGCCCGTCTCTTCCTTTTCTCTACAATCTGGTGAAACTAAGAATGCACGTACTGACTGAGTAAAATAAGTTGTCTTTTGTTTTCACACGACTCTAGAGATATACTTTTGATTAGGGGAGAGCAAAGTTGTCATGTTCTATGGTTGTCAGAAACTAAATCCCTTCTTGTCTATCCAGGGAGGTTCAACTCCTCCTTGTCTATTCGAGAAAGTTTCTAGTGAACTCTGAGCTAGCTGGCAAACCCAAAACTTTAAGTCTAATATCAACAGTAGAAGACCTAGTTAACGTCTGGTCTAGGTCTATACTATTGGAGGTATTATTCCAATGCGCAGAGCCTATTGGGATAATAGGAACTACACTACAATAACACCCACCGCCCCCCACATCCTCCACAGGCAGCTTCTAAGAACCATATGAGCCAAACAGTATATAGGTAGCGGCAGCCAATCGGGAGGCCGGCGAGGATTTATAGTGCCATTAGGTCCTTTCATTCACAAACCCCTACAGTGCGCGCTCCAGACCTCAGAGGAGGGTAGGGGGAGTGTCCCGTCCCCTCCGGTCACCTCCAGGCTGCCTGCCAGCTGCAAGGAGGGCTCGCAGAAACTTGACGGGGAGTTTGGGTGTTGCAGACATGCCAACCCTCCCGATTCAGGCGTGAGACTACCGATTTCAAGGCTAGTCTCCCGCCTCCTGATTCCTGCAAGCAAAACCCCGATTGGTTTCAGCTGACAGCGTCATTATCAAGGTGAATTGTCTTTTAAAGGCCGGTGAAGTACTGGGGGTGCGGCTGTGTGTGTGCCTCGGAAGTTGTTTCAACCCGGGCTGCCAGGGGGGGGGGAGAGGGGAGGGGGTCTAAGCAATACCAGCAACCTGCCAGGAGAGTGCACAACCCTTGCATCACCCTCTCTGCCTGCCATTGCGCTCCATGCTTCTGAAAGGTAAGAAAAAAACGTGCATTTGCGTTTCCAATGTCCGATCCTGCAGCAGCACACTTCCAAAGCCCATACATGTCAGTAACCCGATTCAAGGCCCCATTCTCCCGATTTTTTTTTTTCAATCTCCCACTTTGCTCTTCTGAAATGTTGGCATGTATGGTGTTGTGTGGGGTCTTCTGCAGCCATTGCATCCCCTGACCGTGGAATAAGCACCCACAAGGCAGCAACATGAAGGTCAATGTGAGTACATGGCGCAGCATTTTTTATTACCATTTATTTCTGTTGGTGTTAATGTATATAGCGCCCATCCCGCTTTTCAGTTGCACCCTAGCGCTACACCTTCGATTTTTTTCATATAGTGTGGAATTAAAATTTACGTATGCTGTGCCAGCTGTTTAGTGCCAATAAGCTGTTCACTGTTCTACAACAATCTGCAAGTGTATATCTTTCTCAGCTGTGTTGCACACTGATGGGTGTTCGTGCAGCCATCCATTGACGATAATGTGTGTATTTTTATTTTTAAGTATGATTCTTCTGAACTAGTTTTCCAATTGGGAAGATTTTCCTACTCTGGCTGCAGCGCGCAGTTTCATTCCGCCTGGGTTATTTCTGCTTTGACCCAACTTCATGCATTAATTACAACGTTACCTTTAAAATAATGGCGAAATATTCATGGGAAATTTGATGCAACAAATTGCGCTTTGAAATTGCATTGAGTATCTCGCAATGCAGTGTGTTCGCAAAGTGATAATTTCTCAGACTAACGTCATCAGCACGGACTGATTCAGGGGGGTGTGAATTGAACAGAAGGTCTGTGGCGTGTGTCTGTGGGCGGCGTCTAGGTGTAGGTATGGGTGAAGTAAGGGGCAAGCTTTCATTGTATGCTATTAAAATGTGTATAGCTCTTCCTTCCTTGGCGATGCGCTGCAGCACTTTGCAGAAGGGCAGTATGTTACTCTACGTTGCCCTTCCTCATTTACACTCACAAATGGGGGCTTTGTTTTGTGTTGCCAAGGCTGCTACTAAGTTGTGTTGTTTCCCTGCCTTGAAATAAGGAATGTTCCCTCTGCCAGTTTCAGAATGAATGTATTTCTTTTCTGGAGTGCTGTAAGAATTCTTAGAAAACATGCTTTTATTTGTATTTGTTTACATCAGCAAAGAGATGAAAAGAGGGTCCTGAAACTAGAGAGACAGGAATCCGGTGCAAAAAAGTGAAGTTTAGAACTTATGTGAAGTTTATGGTGCAGGGATAGCTAAGTGAGTTTAGTGGCACTGCCGTGAGTGTACATGCTATTTTTATATGTAATCTGTTTGAAAAAGATTCCAATATTTCTGGGCAAATTCAGTTGTTCAACCTACCAAGGTCTATAAAATGAGATTTCGGGTTACACGCCATTCCTCACAAAAGTCAACCAGGTGAGCTTCCTGGCAGCCATTAGTAATTGTTGTTTTGAGGAGCATTGTACAGAGTATCAATGACAGCACACTTAAACAGGTAACTAACCACTAAATCAGAAGTCTGATCCTGTGCACACCTCACCACATTGTGCGATCTTGGGCGAATCACTGATATGCCCCTGTAGCTGGTTTCACGTGTCTGCCAGAAAGTGAGGCAAATATTTGTTTAATTATGGCCTGTAAATTGATTTGAAATCTGCTCAAATATTAGTTCTAGCTAGCTCTCCTGGTAAGCATCAAGCTTCCATTTGTTCTTAATACGGAATGGGGGAGGGGTGGTGAGGGTTGGGGGGGGGTGATGGTATCTTTTGCTGCCCTCAAAACACTGCCCTGGCTTACAGCCACTTGCTGGGGGGAGGGGTGGTGAGGGTTGGGGGGTGTGATGGTAACTTATGCTGCCCTCAAAACCCTGCCCTGGCTTGTAGCCCTGGCTGGCCAGTCCAGCCCTGGTAGTGCTGTGTATATCAGGCAGTACAATTGCCTAACTCAGTGTTACTCATTTTATTTACCTCAGAAAGAATCAAAAATTCACTGCAAAATGTGCACATTTTCACCGCAGATGCATTGATCCACTGAGCGATCTAATTGACTTAGTACCCAGGCCTTAATCCAATCCATCACTTCTATGGTAGATTGATTTTTCTTGTCTTCACCTCCCAGGTTTTGGCATACTTGTGAGAAGTTGGCCTGATGTGCAGTGCTCACTATTCTAGTGATCACTATATATCAGTCCAAACAACCCTTATTGATGATTGGTTGTAAGTCAACCTTATAGACCAGCTATCCTAGTAGCATGGATACGAGCAGTCTAAGGCTAAGACTCTAGAGGGCGTGTTAAGCCAGCTGTTTTACCATCACATTACCCCTTGAACACCCAGTGAAAGGACACCACACAAGTTGTTATGAAAATAAACAGTGTATTTATTTATAACAAGACTACCCTGGCTCTTTATGAGACAGGGAGCTAAGCACACAACAAAACTCTTACGAAAATACTTAAGTTAGCACGTTATCCACAAATGCCCGAGGGGCACGAAAAAACCATATACTTTAAAAGTGGAATGCGAATTACTAGCAGGTAAGTAACAGTTCTAATAGGCTTTGGAATCGCTAGGACTGGACTAGGGAATCGTTAGATTACTACTAGGAGGCCCAGGGGACTCGGGTGCAGAGTGTGCACTCTCACGCGGGATGCGGGACAAAGTCTATGGAAGCTAGAATTCACAAAGTTAGTGTTCACGGGCGAACCCGACCTGGTAGGGAGAAAACGACAGTGGATCCTGACCCTTGGATAGTGAGGCTATGCTGGGACACCGGAGTGCTGAAGTTACCTAGCCCAGGGGCTGCAGCTGCATAGGTCTGAAAAGACGTCGGGGATCTCGTTGCCGGACCAGGAGCCTGGAAGGAAGAAGTTGCTGGCAGGCGACCAGTGAAGGAAAGTTCGATGGATCCAAGCCTGGATCAAGGAAGAAGAAAACCTGAAAGCAGAGGGGACCAAGTTCTTGAATCACTAGCCAGTGATTAAGTGGGCACCAGGATGGCACCGGGAGAAGTCACCGCAGTCAGGTGAGTGGGCGCTGCTGGGCTCTGCAGTCTCTCGGACCAGGAGGCGTTGTCGGCGACCAGGATGGAGGTGCGAGCTGTCCCACGAAGGTTCTTGCTGTCGACGTCGCTGGACCCAGGATTGGGCAACAAGTCTTGGCAAATGCAAGGCCCACGCGGTGGACCTAAAATGGCGTCTTGAGTGGACCAGGAGGGTCCAGGGTACTTCTCCGATGGAGGGAAGCAAGGGCCAGTCTGGAGCAACCAGACCAGCAGCAGAAATGTCGTCAGGCGTCGTCAGGAAGGCCACAAGCCAGCGGGCTAGTAGCCAAACAACGCGGTGAGCAGCAAAAAGCAGAAGGGCCCCACACAGATCGTGGAGATGCTGGGGGGCTGCTCTTCGGTGCTGGAGCTGCTCAGGGTGGGGGTTTCTCGGACCCCAAAGCACTCACCAGGAATTCACTCGGCGGGCTTGCTGGAAAGAAGTCGTGCAGTCTTGCAGATGGCCGGTCCCTTAAGGTCTCGTCGCACCCACGGTTCTCAGCTGGGCTGTAGAGGTGGGTAGAGGTCAGAGGTGCCAGGGAAGCCGGTTCTCGTCGAGCTGGGCAGTCAGATTCCGGAGGAAGGACTTGCAGCAGACCGCAGTGTTCTTAGATGGTGCCTGCGGATGCAGGGTGACTACTCCTTAGTCACAAGGGAGAAATCTTAGGAAGAAGTCTTGAGTTCCTTTCGCAGAAAGTAGTTTCAGGATTCAAAGATGATCTGATTTGGAAGGGGGCCAGTCTCTACCTTTATCCTGTAAAAAGGGGCTGGCACGCGACTAAGTCCTGCCCTATGGGTGGGACTAGGAGGGGGGTGGTTACACCCACTTCCTTGGCGGGCTTTTCCCCAGCACAGGGTCTGGAGTGACCCTGGAACTGGTTCCAGCCAGCCTATGCACAGTGAGCACCGGGGTGCCACGTGCAGTCACCTTCCTCTAAAGCCCTGCCTACCTACAATACACAAAACCCTGTCTGGGACGGTGCTGGCACCGCCCCTGGCAGGAAACCCTTTGTCCTTATCTCCTGCTCTGGGAGGACTCCCAGCAGCAGGAGGGCAGACTTGTGTCTCGGTGGCAGCATCCATTTTGTGGATGCTAAGGCTCTGTCTGACTTTTAACCGGGTTATAGGTTACATGCATGTCGTGTCCCTCTAGAAGGGTGGAATGCTAACCCCGTCGCCAGAATTGGCGAGGGGTCAGTATTCCAATTCGTATGACACCTTACTCGACATGTTTTGATAAAGCGATACCAGAGTTGGCACATAACCGCGAGGATTATAATGCACTTAAGAGTATATGGTATGCGATATCATGGAAACGGCTAAGGGATGGATCCCGAAAGCCGCAGACAGGCTCAGCTCATGCCAGAGCACCATCTCACACGATTCCAAGCACTCTGCCTTCAGGATTGTTAAGGCCTGCCATAGGAGTGACTGATAGGAGATCTGTGTGTCCATTTTAGGGTTAGATATAGGTATACTATATCTAAAGCAAAGGGTGAGTACACCACCTTGCCCCAGCTGTCGTGCAGCCAGTTGTGTCAGTTTTAGTTAGTCAATCCAGGGGTGGCACAATACATGCTTCAGCCCCTGGGAGACTTCTGGGTGCACCTCAGCCCTGGGTACAGGGACTTGGAGAGGGCCCAGGGCCAATTCAGTACCTGAGTACAATTTGGATAGAGAGAACAGCTAGGCTGTGGGTCTGATTAGCAGGCCCACAGCCAGGGAAAGTCGTAAACCAGTGCAGCAAAAAGCAAAAATCTGGGTGATCATAGGATTGCAGACCCTACTCTCCTACATGACCCCCCCCCCAAACTTTGGGACAATAAACTAACCTTGACCAGGTGAGTCTTCTTGCTCTAAGTGGAAATACCTGGAGAGCCCATCAGCATTGCTGTGATCAGTCCCAGGTCTATGCTCCACTGTAAAATCAATCCCCTGTAGGGAAATGGACCACCTAAGCAGTTTGGGGTTTTCACCCTTCATCTGATTTAGCCACAAGAGGGGCTTATGGTCTGTCTGAATGGTGAAGTGAGTGCCAAACAAGTAGGCCCTCAGCTTCTTCAGGGCCCAGACCACAGCAAAGGCCTCCCTCTCAATAGCTGACCAATTTTTCTCTCTGGGTGTCAACCTTCTACTAATGAAAGCAATAGGCTGATCATTACCATCAAAATTCAGTTGAGACAGAACAGCTCCCACACCCAACTCAGAAGCATCTGTTTGGACAATGAATGGCTTGGAGTAATCTGGACTCTTGAGGATAGGTGCTGTGCACATGGCCTGCTTTAGGTCATTGAATGCTTTCTGACAGCTTGCTGTCCACTGAACTTTCTTTGGCATCTTCTTGCTTGTCAGGTCATTAAGGGGGGTCACTATGGACCCATAATTTCTGACAAACTTCCTATAGTACCCAGTCAGGCCCAAGAAAGCTCGAACCTGAGTCTGGGTGATTGGAGGAGTCCAGTCCTTGATGGCCTGTATCTTACTCTCCAGTGGCTGAACCTGGCCTCCACCTACAAGGTGGCCCAGGTATACAACCTGTGACTGCCCTATCTGGCACTTTGTGGCCTTGATAGTGAGGCCTGCCTTTTGCAGGGCCTCTAACACTTTCCTCAGGTGGACCAGGTGATCCTCCCAGGTGGAGCTAAAGACAGCAATATCGTCAAGATAAGCTGCACAGAAGTCATCCAGCCCAGTGAGGACTTGATTCACCAACCTTTGGAAGGTGGCAGGTGCATTTTTCAGTCCAAAGGGCATTACCACAAATTGATAATGCCCTCCAGGGGTAGAAAATGCTGTTTTAGGTTTGGCTTCCTCAGCTAACCTGATTTGCCAATACCCAGCTGTCAAATCAAATGTGCTTAAGAAGTTGGCAGAAGCCAATCTATCTATAAGCTCATCTGCTCTTGGTATTGGGTGGGCATCAGTCTTAGTGACTGCATTGAGGCCTCTGTAGTCTACGCAAAACCTCATCTCTCTCTTACCACCCTGGGTGTGAGGCTTTGGCACTAGAACTACTGGGCTAGCCCAAGGGCTATCTGAGGGCTCAATGACTCCCAGTTCCAACATTTTCTGCACTTCAGTTTTGATGCAGTCTCTAACATGATCAGGCTGTCTGTAGATTTTACTCTTGACAGGCAGACTGTCTCCAGTGTCAACATCATGGGTACACCAATCAGTTTGGCTGGGTGTCAGAGAGAACATATGTCGAAAGGATTGCAGAACTTGCCTGCAATCCTGTTGCTGATGTTCAGTGAGGCTGCCACAAAAGACAACACCATCAACTGACCCATCATCAGGATTCTGAGTGAGCAGGTCTGGGAGAGGGTCACTCTCTTCCTCCTGTCCCTCATCTGTGGCCATGAGCAAGCTCATGTCCTTCCTGTCAACATATGCCTTGAGCCTGTTAACATGGAGCACTCTGAGAGGGCTCCTGGGAGTTCCAAGGTCCACCAAGTAGGTAACCTCTCCCTTTTGCTCAATGATGGTGTGGGGCCCAGACCATTTGTCTTTCAGAGCTGCTGGGGCCACTGGCTCCAGCACCCACACCTTCTGTCCTGGCTGGTACACAGTCAGTACAGCCTTTTGGTCATGCCAAGCTTTTTGAAGTTCCTGGCTGGCCTCAAGGTTTTTGGATGCCTTTTCCATATACTCAGCCATCCTGGAGCGGAGACCAAGTACATAGTCCACTATGTTGGTTGCAGGCTTTTTGAGAGGTCTCTCCCATCCTTCCTTCACCAAACACAGGGGTCCTCTTACAGGATGCCCATACAGAAGCTCAAAAGGGCTGTAGCCAACCCCCTTCTGTGGGACCTCTCTGTAAGCAAACAAGAGGCAGGGGATCAGGACATCCCATCTTTTCCTAAGAGGTTCAGGTAGTCCATGAATCATCCCTTTCAGGGTCCTGTTGAATCTCTCAACAAGCCCATTGCATTGTGGATGATAGGGTGTGGTGAACTTGTAGTTCACACCACACTCTTTCCACATGGCAGTCAGATATCCTGACATGAAGTTTGTACCTCTGTCAGAAACGACCTCCTTAGGGAAACCCACTCTGGAGAACACTCCAACTAGGGCTCTTGCCACTACAGGGGCTGTAGTGGTCCTAAGGGGAATAGCCTCAGGATACCTGGTGGCATGGTCCACCACCACCAGTATAAACTTGTGTCCTGATGCTGTCTGGGGTTCCATTGGACCAACAATGTCAATCCCCACTCTTTCAAAGGGAACCCCCACCACAGGTAGTGGTATGAGGGGGGCCTTTGTTGTGCCACCTGACTTACCACTGGCTTGGCAAGTGACACATGAGCGACAAAACTCCTTGGTATTCTCATTCATATGGGGCCAGTGAAAGTGTGAGACAAGCCTGTCCCAAGTCTTTGTCTGACCTAAATGACCTGCAAGGGGAATCTCATGGGCCAAGGTGAGAAGGAAACCTCTCAGAGACAAGGGGATGACCAGCCTCCTGGTTGCACCAGGCTTGGGGTCTCTTGACTCAGAGTACAGGAGTCCATCTTCCCAGTATACCCTGTGGGCACCTGTGGCATTCCCTGCAGCCTCAGCAGCAGCCTGCTGTCTGAGGGGTTCAAGGGAAGGGCAGCTCAACTGTTCCTTCCCCAGGTCTGCTCTGGAGGGTCCCCCTGAGCCCAGAAACTCAACTTGATCAAGTTCAAGCTCTTTAGGCTCAGTTTCCTTCAGCTCTTCTAGATCAGCCTCCTCAGAGACTTGATCCTCAACCTGGGGCAAGGGGGAAGGCAAAGCCTTACCCTTACTGCTCTTCTTCTTGGAAGGTGTCTGGTCCATACTTTCAGGATCCAGCACCTGTTCAGTGGGGCATCTTCTGGCCTGTGACCTAGTCACAGCAAGCACATGTGCTGGCAAGCCTAACATTTCCATGTGAGTCCTCTGCTCCACTTCTGACCATTGTGATGACTCCAAATCATTGCCCAACAAACAATCAACTGGGAGGTCTGAACTGACTACAACTTTCTTTTGTCCCTTCACTCCACCCCAGGAGAAAGCCACAATTGCCACACTATGACTAGTAGTGACATTGCTGGCATTGGTCACCAGGAAATCAGTACCTGGCATGATCTGTCCAGGGTCCACAAAGTTAGGTGTCACCATGGTGACACTGGCACAAGTGTCCCTATAGGCCTGAGCCATCTTGCCATTAATCAAAGGTGTCTGCCTGTATTTGCCCAAAGTATTGGGACTTATTTCAGGGGACATATCCATATCCCCTGTACAGACAAGGACAGCCTGAGTGAGTGTGCCAACTAAGTTGTCAGACCCCTCAGTACCCAAGGTTAACCCAACTAATGCCTTGGGAGTGACACTACCACTACTGACTGTACTAGGGGGTGCAGTTGCTTTAGGAGCTGTAGTGGCAGGAGTTTGTCCTCCTCTTTTGGTGCACTCACTAAACCAGTGAGATTTACTTTTGCAGTACTGGCACCACCTTTTTGACTGGCCTTCTTGAGTCTTCTTCTTCTGGGAAGCCTGACCCCCACCCTCTTTGGTTTGTTGGGGACCTGGTGAAGACTTCTGGTCATTTTGCTCATTCTTAACATTACCCTTCTGGTCTGCTTTCTTCTGACCACCCTGGTTCTGGTTCTGGTTCTGCTTGATCCTTGTCCTGACCCATTTGTCTGCCTTCTTTCCCAATTCTTGGGGAGAGGTCAGATCTGAATCAACAAGGTGCTGGTGCAGCAACTGGTTCTGACAATTGTTCAAAATTTGTTCTCTCATCATTAGATTATACAATCCTGTGTAATCTGTAACATTGCTACCCAGCAACCAGCCCTCCAAAGCCTTAGTGGCACAATCCACAAAATCAGACCAGTCCTGAGACTGAGTTTTCTGGGTGTCTCTGAACAGCAACCTGTACTGCTCAGTGGTTAAACCAAACCCATCAACCAGTGTATTCTTCAGGACCTGGTAATTGTTAGCATCCTCCACTCTTGTAGTGAGGAGCTTATCTCTACCTTTACCATCAAAGGAGAGCCACAGTATAGCTGCCCACTGACTCTGGGGAATGCCCTGCACAGTGCAGGCCCTCTCCAGAGCAGCCATCCATTTCTGGATATCATCCCCTTGCTTAAAGGGGGGCACTATTTTAGTCAGGTGTTTAGTATCTAAACCCTTCTCTCTAGCTCTTGGGAGATTGCTGCCACCAGTGGGAGCTAGCCCACTCATCTGCTGCTCTCTTGCCAGGGCAAGCTTCTCTTTGGCCAGGGCAATTTCTTCCCTTTCAATCCTCAGTTCAGCTTGTCTCATCCTAGCTTCATGCTCCCTTCTCTGAGGGGAAGTAAATCTCCTCTGTGGAGGATTCCTTCTCCCCTGAGAAGAGGCATTAGAGTGCAGAGATCTATTGGAGTCCCTAGAAAGAGATCTATCCCTCCTAACTCCAAGGTTAGGCCCACTTCGGGTTAGTACTGGGGGGCCCCCAGATCCTAGCCCAAGTAAGTCTAAGTTGGTCCTAGTTAGCCTTCTGACTACCTCAAGACCTTTGTCTACCTCATCCCCAGAGAGTACCTCCTGATCCTCCTCCTCAACTGCTGAATCAGTGTTGGGGAGATCTGGATCCCCAGAGGTTCCCTCTAAGGCTGGCATGGTCTCATGTAACTGAGAAAGCTTTCTGGCATCATATGTCTCTAAGAGACCTATCAGAAAGGGAGTGGTGGGGTTAGACCCCTGCTTCAGTTTTCTGGAGACACAGATTTGTCTCATCTCCTGGAAACTGAGAGCTGCATATCTTGAAGTGACCTGTGGAGGGTCAACACTGACCAGGGGAGTCTCAGTAGATTCTCCCTGGGTAGACATGCTTTTCTAGTGAGGTGTAAGTGGTGCACTTACCTACACTATATGTTTGCCTACTGATCCCTTGCTAGAGTTGTAGTTTAGGGTGAGCTAGGCCCTAGGAGCTACAACAGCTGGTTCAGTAGAACTCAGAGTATTCTAAGCTAAGTTATATGTACCTTTAGTACTTATGTGATCTTTCACAAGATATTCTTAGGGCATGTGTGGTAAAACAACAGCAAGCTCAAATCCCAACCGCTGCTCACCAATGTGAGAAGTTGGCCTGATGTGCAGTGCTCACTATTCTAGTGATCACTATATATCAGTCCAAACAACCCTTATTGATGATTGGTTGTAAGTCAACCTTATAGACCAGCTATCCTAGTAGCATGGATACGAGCAGTCTAAGGCTAAGACTCTAGAGGGCGTGTTAAGCCAGCTGTTTTACCATCACATTACCCCTTGAACACCCAGTGAAAGGACACCACACAAGTTGTTATGAAAATAAACAGTGTATTTATTTATAACAAGACTACCCTGGCTCTTTATGAGACAGGGAGCTAAGCACACAACAAAACTCTTACGAAAATACTTAAGTTAGCACGTTATCCACAAATGCCCGAGGGGCACGAAAAAACCATATACTTTAAAAGTGGAATGCGAATTACTAGCAGGTAAGTAACAGTTCTAATAGGCTTTGGAATCGCTAGGACTGGACTAGGGAATCGTTAGATTACTACTAGGAGGCCCAGGGGACTCGGGTGCAGAGTGTGCACTCTCACGCGGGATGCGGGACAAAGTCTATGGAAGCTAGAATTCACAAAGTTAGTGTTCACGGGCGAACCCGACCTGGTAGGGAGAAAACGACAGTGGATCCTGACCCTTGGATAGTGAGGCTATGCTGGGACACCGGAGTGCCGAAGTTACCTAGCCCAGGGGCTGCAGCTGCATAGGTCTGAAAAGACGTCGGGGATCTCGTTGCCGGACCAGGAGCCTGGAAGGAAGAAGTTGCTGGCAGGCGACCAGTGAAGGAAAGTTCGATGGATCCAAGCCTGGATCAAGGAAGAAGAAAACCTGAAAGCAGAGGGGACCAAGTTCTTGAATCACTAGCCAGTGATTAAGTGGGCACCAGGATGGCACCGGGCGAAGTCACCGCAGTCAGGTGAGTGGGCGCTGCTGGGCTCTGCAGTCTCTCGGACCAGGAGGCGTTGTCGGCGACCAGGATGGAGGTGCGAGCTGTCCCACGAAGGTTCTTGCTGTCGACGTCGCTGGACCCAGGATTGGGCAACAAGTCTTGGCAAATGCAAGGCCCACGCGGTGGACCTAAAATGGCGTCTTGAGTGGACCAGGAGGGTCCAGGGTACTTCTCCGATGGAGGGAAGCAAGGGCCAGTCTGGAGCAACCAGACCAGCAGCAGAAATGTCGTCAGGCGTCGTCAGGAAGGCCACAAGCCAGCGGGCTAGTAGCCAAACAACGCGGTGAGCAGCAAAAAGCAGAAGGGCCCCACGCAGATCGTGGAGTTGCTGGGGGGCTGCTCTTCGGTGCTGGAGCTGCTCAGGGTGGGGGTTTCTCGGACCCCAAAGCACTCACCAGGAATTCACTCGGCGGGCTTGCTGGAAAGAAGTCGTGCAGTCTTGCAGATGGCCGGTCCCTTAAGGTCTCGTCGCACCCACGGTTCTCAGCTGGGCTGTAGAGGTGGGTAGAGGTCAGAGGTGCCAGGGAAGCCGGTTCTCGTCGAGCTGGGCAGTCAGATTCCGGAGGAAGGACTTGCAGCAGACCGCAGTGTTCTTAGATGGTGCCTGCGGATGCAGGGTGACTACTCCTTAGTCACAAGGGAGAAATCTTAGGAAGAAGTCTTGAGTTCCTTTCGCAGAAAGTAGTTTCAGGATTCAAAGATGATCTGATTTGGAAGGGGGCCAGTCTCTACCTTTATCCTGTAAAAAGGGGCTGGCACGCGACTAAGTCCTGCCCTATGGGTGGGACTAGGAGGGGGGTGGTTACACCCACTTCCTTGGCGGGCTTTTCCCCAGCACAGGGTCTGGAGTGACCCTGGAACTGGTTCCAGCCAGCCTATGCACAGTGAGCACCGGGGTGCCACGTGCAGTCACCTTCCTCTAAAGCCCTGCCTACCTACAATACACAAAACCCTGTCTGGGACGGTGCTGGCACCGCCCCTGGCAGGAAACCCTTTGTCCTTATCTCCTGCTCTGGGAGGACTCCCAGCAGCAGGAGGGCAGACTTGTGTCTCGGTGGCAGCATCCATTTTGTGGATGCTAAGGCTCTGTCTGACTTTTAACCGGGTTATAGGTTACATGCATGTCGTGTCCCTCTAGAAGGGTGGAATGCTAACCCCGTCGCCAGAATTGGCGAGGGGTCAGTATTCCAATTCGTATGACACCTTACTCGACATGTTTTGATAAAGCGATACCAGAGTTGGCACATAACCGCGAGGATTATAATGCACTTAAGAGTATATGGTATGCGATATCATGGAAACGGCTAAGGGATGGATCCCGAAAGCCGCAGACAGGCTCAGCTCATGCCAGAGCACCATCTCACACGATTCCAAGCACTCTGCCTTCAGGATTGTTAAGGCCTGCCATAGGAGTGACTGATAGGAGATCTGTGTGTCCATTTTAGGGTTAGATATAGGTATACTATATCTAAAGCAAAGGGTGAGTACACCACCTTGCCCCAGCTGTCGTGCAGCCAGTTGTGTCAGTTTTAGTTAGTCAATCCAGGGGTGGCACAATACATGCTTCAGCCCCTGGGAGACTTCTGGGTGCACCTCAGCCCTGGGTACAGGGACTTGGAGAGGGCCCAGGGCCAATTCAGTACCTGAGTACAATTTGGATAGAGAGAACAGCTAGGCTGTGGGTCTGATTAGCAGGCCCACAGCCAGGGAAAGTCGTAAACCAGTGCAGCAAAAAGCAAAAATCTGGGTGATCATAGGATTGCAGACCCTACTCTCCTACAATACTACACACAGATGAGGTAGTATTTTTAGAGAAACCATACGAAATATTTTATGACCTATATATAATATCTGATTCCCCTAAAAGGTTGCACAACACACTGTCCCATATAGTACTCAGGCTGCAGAGCTCTGGCACCCCTTCGGAATTTTCCCTAAAACCAGGCCTCTGCTCAACTGTCAGTTTTAGATCCCATGACGTCACCACTTGGGAGGCCCGCCCCCTGCACTTCTAACAGGAAACACCGTTGTGCCTCTACTCGTATTGACGCACAGTGCGTGGTGCAAAACATTGGGAAATCACGAAAAAAAGACAACCGCCCTACAAAAGAACCAATTTACCTCACCCTCGACCCCCAAAACAGACCAATGTAATGCTCACTTCTCTGAAAGTGTAGAAGGCACACTATATTTCTTCAAAGATGCCGCCCCTTGTGTCCAACCACTAGCCTACGCGCACAACCAATAACACTAATGAAGTTATAAATACACACACACATATATACCTGTCAGCTCCACTGTGTGATTAAGGGTGAAGAGTATATGTGGAACTCTGTCATAGCTCCAGGAGGGCCTGCCTGCAGTTGTTGGCACGTGATATTCAACCAAGAGACAGAAGATGAGTGCTTCGGAAATAACTCAAGAACCCAGTAGACGGCATTATAGGCTTTCCCTTACATCTCTTTATAATTTTAGGGTTTTATCCCCCCCCCACTGACAATGCCCCGGTTACTTACCGGTAATCTTCATTACTCCGAGTCCTTGTCTTCCTCGCCACAGTAATTACCCATGAGCCTCCGGCTCCACACAGAACTCCAAGCCTAAAAAAGCGCTCTAGTCTCCCTCTCTCTGCTCCAAGATGGCCCCCAGTGGCTACAGACAATCCCATAAAGGGACACAGAAACCACCAAAACGACCTGAAAAACCAAGCCGCAGACATGAAGCCACCACCAGGGCCAGGAGGGAAGGGAAACTATACTGTGGCGAGGAAGACAAGGACTCGGAGTAATGAAGATTACCGGTAAGTAACCGGGGCATTACCTCCTCGTCCGTCTTCCTCGCCACAGTAATTACCCATGAGCCGATACCAAAGCAAATCAGCTACATGCAAGGAAAACAGTCCACAACACGAATGCAGTGAAAAACAGTTTAATCACAAGAGGCAGAGCAACCAAAAGGAAACCTCAAGGAATACCAGCAGTAAGAACAGAAGAGGCAAAGGCAAACAGAAACCCCACCCCCAACCTGAAGGCGGCAATGGGACATGAAGGCATGAGGTGGCGACCAAGCGGCAGCCCTGCAAACATCCTCCATGGAGACCCCCTTGAAGCAGCCCATGACACAGCAACAGACCTGGTGGACTGACCCCGAACAGGAAGAGAGGGAACCAAAGAAACAGAACCATACGCCAACAGAATGACCTCCTTGATCCACCGACTGACCGTGGAGAGGGAGGGCTTCAGGCCCAGACGGGACAAATCAAAATTGACAAACAAATTGTCCACTTTTACAAGCGTGACAAATAGATCAATAAGCGAAAGGGAACAGGAGTGAAACCCATAAACCAAAATGGGACTGGGTATATAGTATATATAGAGTACAATGTCCCAATAGGTATCGATCAATAAGGCAGTTTCAAAGATGCATGCATCAAGCATTACAGGAAAAGAACAACAAGGAGTCTCAATACATTTGTGAAAGGCTTATTAATCACCAACTTGTTTCAAATGGGGAATACAGTTAAAAAGCAGCACTGTACATGAAAGCATTCATGAAACAACCCAAATGGCACTTGGTGACAAGGTGATAACAAGGTGAAAGTGACGACGCAAGTGAACGTGGTGAACAGCGTGGTCGGCGCAAAGTGACTGGAAAAATTCAGTAGAAGGCTCCACAGTAAATACACATAATTCCAATGTTTTAAATTGAACACAGTTATGAGCCTAGTGGTGACTTTGTCCTTCGTGAGAAACGGATCTCACAACACGGATTCATTCGACTCCAGCGCGAGATTAAATCAGGCGCTGTACCGGCTCCAAACGTTGAGACCTGAACCCTCCCTAGGAAGGATCACTGCTTCACCTCCTCACTCCTATCCATCATCAACCCTGTCCTGAAGAGGATCCCAAATCACTGAGGATCGAAACGCCGTCGACAATTACAGCGCAATTCCTTGGCGCATCACCTCTAGGCTCATAACTGTGTTCAATTTAAAACATTGGAATTATGTGTATTTACTGTGGAGCCTTCTACTGAATTTTTCCAGTCACTTTGCGCCGACCACGCTGTTCACCACGTTCACTTGCGTCGTCACTTTCACCTTGTTATCACCTTGTCACCAAGTGCCATTTGGGTTGTTTCATGAATGCTTTCATGTACAGTGCTGCTTTTTAACTGTATTCCCCATTTGAAACAAGTTGGTGATTAATAAGCCTTTCACAAATGTATTGAGACTCCTTGTTGTTCTTTTCCTGTAATGCTTGATGCATGCATCTTTGAAACTGCCTTATTGATCGATACCTATTGGGACATTGTACTCTATATATAAAATAGATCAATAAGGCACGACGAACATCCAAGAGATGTAAAAGGCAATCCTCAGCCGAGGAAGGATCAGGGCAAAGAACTGGAAGAACCACCTCTACAGACCGGTGAAAATAAGAATCCACCTTAGGCACAAACGTAGGATGAGGGCGCAAGACCACACGATCCGCCAAAACAACCAAAAATGGATCAGACCGCAGGAAGGCACCTAACTCCCCAAGACGCTGGGCAGAAGCAATAGCTACAAAAAATGCGACCTTGAGCGTCAAAAACTTCAAGTCCACCGATTCCAAAGGCTCGAAAGGAGCCACCGGCAAGGAACTCAACACCAAAGGAAGGTCCCAAGGAGCAGGACACAGGATAGGACGTGGACGGTGGAAAGATAGAGACCTAAAAGCCGTGCCACCAAAGGGGAAACGGAACCAAAGGGAGGACCTGAAATGCCCGAATGGCGGCCCACTGAGCCCGGAGGGTGGGAAGGGCCAAGCCCAACACAAACCCATCATTAAAAAAAACAACAGAATTGCGAGCCGGGTCCAAAGAAGCCATCGACAGCCCATGACCCACACACCAAGCATCAAAAGAATCCCAATGCGTAGCGTAGGACAGAAGCGTAGAAGGCCGCCGGGACTGCTGAATGACCCCACCAACAGTCAAAGAACAACCCACACGCATCAGCGAATCCCTCACAAGAGCCAGGCCCGCAGACCCAGGGACCGAAACACAGGCAGAGGAAGCAGAGGGTAAGGCACGAATGGCAAGGCCCACCCCGAGGCCACCGCCAATTCCAACAAGAGGGGATACCAAGGGCGACGGCACCACCCCGGAACGACCAGAAGGACAAAGGACCCCTGACACTTGATCTACAGCAAGACCGCATGAAACAGGGGAACAGGAGGAAGATCATACAACAGGCCCCTCGGTCACAGGAATGACAGAGCGTCCACCCCCAAGCATCCCGGCAAGGCACAAACGTGCAAAAGCAGCGGATAATGGCATGGGCCAAGGAAGCAAAGAGGTCCACCACCGGAGACCCAAACATCCTCCGTAACATCCTGAACATCAAGGGCGTCAGGGACAAAGACCCCATGGATGGAAACACACGGCTCAGACAATCCGACGGCCGAGGCAACAGAGGGAACGAACCCTGCACCCCCCTTGATGGACAACAAAGGACAACACCACCTGATGGTCCATCCAGACCTGCACATGGCGACCCCGAAGAAGATCCGAGAAGGCCAACAGACCCAAAAGGACGGCCATTAGCACCTTGAAGTTGTAAGAACAAGACAACACAGACCGAGGCCAAACTCCCTGAGTCGTCGAATCCCCCAGAGTAGCACCCCACCCCAGCAGGCTGTCAACGGCAGTGAGAACCCGGGTGGGAACAACAAGAAACGGGCGGCCGCTGGACAGATGACCCTTGTCCAACCACCAATCCAGGACCACCCGAACAACCGCGGACATAGGTATCAAAACACACATATCTAGGGAACAGGGGTCCCAATGCAACAAAACATGGGACACCACTGGATACATGTGAAGGCGAGCCCATGGTACGGTCAACAAGGATGCAGACATCAGCCCCTGAACCCTCAACCACAGGCTCACAGGACGAGAAGGCCCCGATAACAGGGACCACACAGCAGACATCAGCGACAGAATCCGAGCAGGGGTCTGGAACATCATTCCTGCCCCCAATGAAAGTCAATTCCCGCGCAGGAACCAGGGAGGACTACAGAACACACACCAGGAACCCGTGATGCTCCAGGACAGGTCACACCCTCTGGACATGCAACTCCGCCCTCGAAAGAGAAGAAGTAGAAATTAAAAAAATCGTCCAGGAAAAACACTAATGCCCTCCCCATGTTAATGTCCAAAAAGGGGAGCCAGAACCTTAGCAAAAATTCTGGGCGAAGAGCAGAGGTCAAAAGGCAACACCTGGAACCGATAGTGACGACCCAGGATGCAGAAACAGATAAATCTCTGAGAATCCGGGTGAACAGGCACATGCAGAAAAGCAACGTCCAAGTCCAAGGAGGCCAGAAAATCCCCATGAGAGACCAGAGGAAGGATCACCTGGAGGGAAACCATCGTGAAACGTCGATGAGGAATGAAAGTATCCACCCAATTCAAATACATCACAGGTTTGAGATCCCCTGTGCGTTATGTCACCAGGAAGATGATGGAATAAATCCCCAACCCCAACTGATCCACGGGTATGGGAAACACGGCATTCTTCAGACAAGGGTCTCGACACCCCCCAAAAAGAGCCACCCGCCACAGAGCGTCCCAGGGACATGGAGTGGACCCGAAACAGTCTAGGGGAGACAGGGTAAATCTAAGACGCACACCTCCGGACACCACCTGAAGCACCCACTGATCCAACACAGACTCTCGCCCAGAGCCCATGAAGCAAGCGAGGCGACCCCCAATCGGACCCACTCCAGGAGTGATACAGTCAGGATTACGAAGCGGGAGCGGAGGAGGTAGAAGCACCGGAGAACAGAAGCCTACGGCCTTCCGCCGACAGCATAACCATCTCCTCCAAGGGAGAGTCAAACAGTGTCACACCAGAGAAATGGGACCCTCATAAGGAGACCCTTCTGCGCAGCATCAGCCTTCCATGACCGGAGCCACAACCGCTCCTCGCAGCGAGAGAAGACCCAGCAGCAGAAGCAGCTGCCCCCCAATGAATCAAAAGAAACATCAGACAGCAGTCGAACCAGGTGTTCCACCATCGCCAGAGTAGAAGAGACATCGCCCCTCTGATCCAAGAACTCCGCCAAAGATCGAAATCCTCAAGTAAAGATTGGATGGCATAAGAATAGGCCGCAGCCCGGATGGAGAAATTAGCTGCTGCAAAAGTGCGCAACATCGCACCATCCACCCAATGATCTATAAGTACATCAGGAGAGGACCGAGGAAGAAAACTTCATGGAAAAATCCCGCAGAGGATAGCGTTTAAGCAGAAAACGCGGAAAAGAACCCTTTTCACATCCTTACATGCCATCTCCAAAACCCTCAATACCGAAGAAAGAATCTGCAAGAATCAGGCTCAGGACGCAGATACCGAGAGATGAAATCATCCTCTAGAGGGGCCACAGAAACAGGAAACACCTATATTCCGCGAAAGTGTCCAATGACCAACAAAAGATCGGCCCCCCGCACAAAGCGACCCTTGATGCCAACATCCCCCTCTGCGTCTGAATCAAGAGCAGGAGCGTCATCACATCTGGCCCTCTCAGCAGGAACCGGCCCCTGGCCCAGTAAAGCAGCGGCCACAGCAGAATCAAACATGTGTTGTAAGAACTCCATAGAAGGAATCGACACCCCTGAAGCAGAAGCCTCCGCCAAAGAACCAGGAGCAGGTAAGTCAGCGGAACCACGCTCCATGACCTGCAGACACGAGTGTACAAACACAGAAAGGAGAAACCAACGCTCCGGGTAAAAAAAAGGTCTTGAGGTAGCTAGGCAACCACACAAACAACCCATCACACGCCCCCAAAGAGTATATGAACACATCCAGACCCGCGCGCACAAAATTAATCAAAAGAAACATTCAAAAGCAGCCTGAAACCGCAGCGCGTGGAAGACCCAGCAAGTGCCAGAGACAGGTACAGACTGGAGGCGCGACCACCGCCGCCCCCGCCGTCCTTGAAGTTCCAGCAGGTAGGAGGGAGGGAACGGGAGCCACCGGCTCCCTGAACAATTGCACCCGGCCGCGCCATGTCCACTCAGCAGGACGCGTGGCCGGGCAAGAGAGCAAACCGAGAACGGCCCCGCACAGCAGGACCCCAGGCGCCCCCACCCAGAGCGAGGTCCAAAGCGACCGAAGCTCGCAACCAAACGTCTCCAAAGTCCGCTAAAGCAGGACACAGAGCATGAAGGCAAATGCAGGGGGAAAATAAATTACAAAAATAAATCTAACAAATGCAGTAAACACAACAATACATACAATAACACTACTTCCCCCTGACGAGATACCAATGGACCCACAGGGCTGCTCAAGCAAGACCCCAGCCCCACTCACCTGACCAGCAGGGAACACAGCACTCGGAGTAGTGCAGAAAAAAAGAACAGGTCGTTTTGGTGGTTTCTGTGTCCCTTTATGGGATTAGCTGTAGCCACTGGGGGCCATCTTGGAGGAGGGAGAGGGAGACTAGAGCGCTTTTTTAGGCTTGGAGTTCTGTGTGGAGCCGGAGGCTCATGGGTAATTACTGTGGCGAGGAAGACGGACGAGGAGGTAATGTTTGTATCCCTTTTCGCACACACTTTCTCTCCTCGGCCCAGCCCCTCCTCCCTCCACTCAATTGCTGCTAGTCACACGCCAACGCAAGTATAAACAGTCGGCTTCAACACATGCCCTCCAGCCCTTTTCGGCTATCCCGGGCCACCCTTAGTGCACATGATGGCACAGACCCTTAGTAGCGGTCTGGTGTCGGGGACCGCTCGGGTCCCCGGGTGACATCACTTCCGGCGGGGGAAGAGGGGAGTGGGGAGGGGAGAGGTATTTATGCCGTCGTCTCCTACCCGGCGCCCTCTGCAGCAGGTGCACCTATGTTCACACGAACAGCAGACCTCCACAGAGACTTAGGGATTGAGATGTTGGACGACCATCTCCTCAAACTCAACAGGAAATTCTACATAGGATTAGATCAAAAGGAAAACCCACTGATCAGGAAACTCGCAGACATCTCTATGAACCCATTTGACCGCTACCCGCGTCCCATTGAAGCGCTAACCTTGCGAAACTGAAACAGAAACGCAGCATCCAAAAACTCAGCACTGCTTGAAGGCAAACGCCGGCAGGTACACAAAACCCACCGCTGCCAGATGGCATAATAACCTCGGCAAGCAACCAAAACTCACCGCTGCCGGATGGCATAATAGCCTCGGCAAGCAACCAAAAACCCACCGCCGCCAGATGGCATAATGGCCACTGAAGGCACCCAAAACGCAACACTATCAGAAGGAACTTGATGGACAAAGACAAGACTCTCTGAGGAAACATGCTGACAATTCTGCATACTCAATCGACCGCTACCCGCGGCCCATCACTGAGATGACCATGTGATGCAACCTCAACTGTGACAAAGCGTCACACATCAATAAGACAACCTAAACAGCGACTAAAAAATTCAAAATGATTGTGGAGTAATGAGGCTACTACCTCGGTATCCAAAAACTCACCACTGTCAGAAGGAATCTGACAGACGAAAACAAGATAGCTGTCCGGCGCCCTCTTATGTCCTGGTCGCAACGAGGACAGTCCCCCTCCTCCCGCTGTGCCGAGTCGGGGGTGGAGCAGGAGTTTGTGGGGTGGGCACGCAGGCCCCATGTGGGGGACAGTGTTCCTGGGCCTTGCTGCGTGGAGGGACCGGGCTGCGGCGGGGTTGCGGCGGGGTTTGCCTGCTCCTGGCGGTTGGGCTTGTGGCTTCTGGCTTGCGGCGCTCCGGGAGGGGGTGGCGGAGGTGCAGCCTTGCGTCCACAGAGTGCGGGGGGGCTGGGGTTGGTGGTGTGGGACTGGGGGCTCGCGGGGGGGAGGGCTTGTACTTTGATCCAGTTTGTGTGTCCGCGCCTCTTGCGGCCTCGTTCGGCTGTGCACCTGTTTGCGGGTCTTTTTGGGCGTGGGGAGCACCCGTGAGATTCCCTGCGTGGCTGGTACCAGAAGTGGGGAGTGAAATGCCTTGTTTTTCTTCCCGCGTGCGCCTCCTGGGTCGCCCACGCTACCACTGATCATGCTTCCCCCGGCCAAGGAGAGCTTTGTTTGTTGCGGGCTCACGGGGGACCGGCTGCTTGTCCTGCCGGCTGTTTTCCGAGGTGAGCATTGTCTGTTTAGGGGTCACGGGGGACCGGCTGCTTGTCCTGCCAGCTGTTTCCCCGAGGAGAGCTTTGTGTATTTCAGGCTCGCAGGGGACCAGCTGCTTGCCCTGCCAGCTGTTTCCCCAAGCCAGACAGAGCCAGCAAGTGTGCGGGAGGGGTCGGACGGACGGAGGCCTTGCAGCGGACATTGTACTTTTTTTTTTTTTCGTAATCCTGCACACGTCACTTTCCTCCTGTAATGGACTGCTTGTTGCCTCTTGATTTGTTTGCCCACATTTGTTAATTTTGCCACATGTAACTGAATTGTTTACTTTCATTATTTGTTCACTCGTAGTGCTCTCTCATGGATCAGTTGTTAATAGTGTGAAGCGCTCTGACATATTCGGGTAATGTCCACGCTATATTTAACAATGCACATCTAATTAAGCAAGGAGTAATAAAAAACACAGGCCGCATGACACACACGGGGCGGATCAGGGACTCCCCGGGAGGCTGGGGTTTAGGGGCCGGCAGTGGATAGGAATGGGCAGCTGCCCTGTATGTTCAGGTGTGTTGGGGGTGCAAATCCAGGTTAGCCCAACACCATGTGACTATTAGCATTGCATTAGCTTGCATAATTTTCACCCTGCTCGGCCACAGGGCTCCAAGTGCCTGGTATGATGTGTAGGTTTGACGGGGTTGCAGGGTTAGAGCTATCTACGTCTTGTCTTATATCCATGCAGGCAACCACTCAGAAGAGGATGCCGGGGCCCCACCCTCCTTGGAAAGCCACGGGAGTGATCGTGGGTATACTAGTGGGTGGCACACTGGGGTCAGTGTGCCAGATGTACCGGCAAACAGGTGTGGTTTGAGGCTAATGTGTTTTTCTAATTACAGATTGGCTGTTGGCCAGGAATTAAACGACAAAGAGGACTTTGGAATTTGATCTGGAGCAGGTATGGTTGGAAAGGCTGCAGGGAATGGGGTGGTCGATCAGGGGAGGGGGAGGGCCAGAGGGGCTCTACAAGCGACGTATTTTCAGGATGCGAGGGGGGCGTTGCTAACCTTTCTTTTCATCTTATACTAAGAATTGTCGTGCTGGGGACTCTTTGTGAGGCCCGGATCACGTATACGCTTAGTAGCCTATTCTTGAGTAAGTAAGCCGTGGGACTGGGGGACACGGGTGCCGCAGTGATGGCAGCGGGGCTGGCCTGCTAGTGGAGTGTTAAGGTCACGTCTGATTCTGACTTTATTCCCTTAGATTGAGTGACGCAAACCCGACGACACGCCATGGAAAGCCAGGGCTCCCCATCTCTCTTTACGCAGACGTCGCAGGTGGACGATTCGTTTATTCGTATGGCCAAAGGAAAGGGCCTGTCTTGGGCCACGGGGATCTTGAAGGACATTGAATCAGAGGACTCTGGCGTCATATGTGAGCCCCCCCCCCCAAGACCTTGACCTCAACCAGGAGGCCGGTCCTTCCAGGGTATCGAAGCGTGCCCGTAAGCCCACGTTCAAGGAATTCCCGCCAGACCCTCTGCCAGCCAAAGTTAGGGCAATGCAAGCACAGAAGGAGGCATCTCCCCGGCCGGTCGCCCTCCGCCCTTGGCACCTATGCCTCCCCAAGACAATGACCTGCCCGCGGCGGGGTACACCACATGTGAAGATCTGGGTAACCTCTCGGACACTCTGAAAGACTTCATGGCAGAGCTAAAGGGGGGACAGGCTACTCCTTCTCCGGTCCCGCCGATCAGTGTTCCACCTGTGGGAGAGGGAGGGGCTAGGGCGGCTGCATCAGTGCGGGTCAACCAGGTGAAGGTGCCGCAGATCCCCCTGGGGGCTCCACCCCCCCCTAGCCCGAGTGTTCCTTTGGTGGTTACGGCCGCACCTTTGCTTAGTGGACCCACAGAGGAAGCCGTGGCGTCTCCCCCCCCCCTTTGGCGCTGGGTTTTCCTCCCACAGTCAGCGCCAGTAGCGAAGCTTGAAGACCCCGCAGCCGCAGGGTTAGCCATCTCAGTTACGTCCACCAGTACGTCCGCTTCCCCGGCACCCAGCAGTGGTGCCGCGCACCTTTCTTTGGCCACGAGCGGCACACTCTGCGTAGTCTCCCCTGCCGCACAGTCAGCCCCCCCGCACAGGTGCAGTCGGTCGCTGCAGCACGCCTGTTATCTGGTCACTGTAACTTGGCCTGGCAGGTACCTCTAGCTGCCAAGGAGATTATATGGAGGCGAGAGCTGATAGATATCTTTTCACTACTCCTGTTGGGACAGGATGGGGTGGATGTCTGGAAGGCTGGGTGCGAAAGAGGAAGACAAGAAAACAAAGTATCAGCAGTGGCCGGAAAAAACGATCGATAACTGGCTTGACGCTTTTGCCATTCTATCAGCAGTCTTCTTAGAGAAGCATCCCGAGCAGGCGCAGGCTCTTGTCCAATACAGTACGCTAATTCGCAAAGAGGCCATGAGGTGGGGCGGACAGGGTTGGGTGGGCTATAACAGGGAGTTTAGGAAGAGAATGTCACTGTGTCCGGAAATGAGGTGGGATCAGAAGGAAGTGCAGTTATGGCTGGATCACATGGGTTCTCACTTGTTGCATGGCACTGTGGCACAGAGTAAGAGTCAAGGAAATAAGGATTCTGGCAGTGGAGCCTTTCGCTATGAGACGCGGGGGGATAGGGAGCCATTTCGGGGGGTACAGGGGGAGAGGGAGTAACAGAAGGGCATTCAGGAGGTCGTCCCTGGGACCTGTCATTTGTTCAATGCAGGGGCTTGCTCTTGGGGCAAGACATGCAAATTTGCCCACGCCTGCAACAGATGTGGAGGCCCCCACCCAGCAGCTTCTTGCCCCTCTCAGCAAGGGGCATACCCAAAAGTAAACAGGAGTCAGGAAGTCAGTAAGGGCGTCTGGGGTACCCCCCCTCTCCCACCACCCCCTCCCAGTTTTAGCCAGGCAGAGTTCTTCACTCTCCGCCCAGCACCCCCCCCCCCTCGTTGGTCCCCTTGAGTGTGGGGGCAGTGAAGGGCCCTTCGCCAGTGGTCATGTCAAACTTGTTACC
Organism: Lissotriton helveticus; assembly: GCF_964261635.1. Lineage (NCBI taxonomy): Eukaryota > Metazoa > Chordata > Amphibia > Caudata > Salamandridae > Lissotriton > Lissotriton helveticus. Next base: position 1,922,672,404 of record NC_136065.1, read on the forward strand.
CCTCTTGAGAAAATACCCGCTCATGCTTGAGTCAGTTGCTGCTGGAAGGGTTTAGCAAGGGTTTCAGAATACCTTACGTAGGACCCGACGGGCCCAGGGAGGCGGACAATCTCAGGTCAGCCAAAGATCAACCGGATGTAGTCAGGGCCAAGGTGGAGAAGGAGAGGTTACTGGAGAGAGTGGCGGGCCCATTTTCAAGGCCACCGTTGGAAAATTTTGTGGTGTCCCCTCTGGGAGTGGTACCAAAGAAAGAGCCTGGGGCTTTCCGCCTAATTCACAACCTCTCTAACCCCGATGGGGCCTCTGTCAACCATGGTTTAGAGGAAGGCGCTTGCTCCATTACGTATTGTACTCTGGACGTGGCTTTGGATTTAGTCAGGAGGGCAGGCAGGGGGGCATGGTTAGCCAAGGCGGACATTGAATCGGCATTCCGGTTACTACTAGTGCATCCGAGCAGCCAACACCTGCTAGGTTTCAAGCTAGGGTGCCAATACTTTTACGACCGATGCATGCCCATGGGTTGTGCGTTGTCATGTGCGTACTTTGAGGCTTTCAGCAGTTTCCTTGAGTGGGCTCTTCAGTCAAGTTATGGGGTCAGAGGGGTGTCGCACTACCTGGACGATTTCCTTTTCATTGGGAGTGATGGGTCACAGGAGTGTAGCGAGGCCCTACGGGATTTTGAGTTACTGGCTACACACCATGGGGTCCCACTGGCACCTGGCAAGACTGTGGGTCCAGCGCAAGTGTTGACTTTTCTGGGAATTGAAATTGACATGGTGGCAGGCGAATCCAGGTTACCAGCGGACAAGGTCCGGGACCTTGCGCAGCACATTCAGGCAGCTTTGGGGCAGGAGAAGGTGACACTAGGCTTCTTACAAGGCTTGCTGGGCAAACTTAACTTCGCTGCCAGAATCATACCGGCAGGGAGGGTCTTTGCTCGCAGAATTGCCAGGGCGTCAGCGAAGGTCAATAAGAGGTGCCACTTAGTCAGACTCAGTAGAGGGATGAAGGAGGACTTAAGGATGTGGGCAAGCTTTTTAGAAGACTTCAATGGTTCAGTGGTATGGAGGGCACCTTGGGCGGGGTCTCCGGAACTCGCTCTGTTCACGTATGCGTCAGGAAGAGGGGCTTCGGGGTCATCTTAGACACAGAGTGGTGCGCGCAGGGTTGGCCCAATGTGTGGCGTAAGAAGAAGATCACAATGAACATTACTGTCCTAGAACTCTTCCCGATAGTAGTGGCCTTCCACCTCTGGCCCGCGGTGCTGGTGGCACGAAGGGTCTTGTTCTGGTCAGACAATTTGGCGGTGGTGCAAGCCATCAATTTACATTCAGCGTCCTGCCTGCTAGTCTTGTGCCTACTCGGGGATGCTGGTGAGCGTGTGCTTGGCGAACAGCGTCGAGTGTAGAGCGTGACATATTCAAGGGGTACAAAACATAGCGGCTGATGCTGTTTCTCGCTTTCAGTGGCACAGGTTCCCGGAGGCGTGGCCGCGAGCAAGGGAGGTGATGACCCCTTTCCCAGAACATCTGTGGTTCCTACTGAATCTGAAAGGCGTTTGATGGGGCTGGGTGAGTTGGCCTTGGCACCTCGGATGATCAAGCGGTACCGGGCGGGTGTGGAGAAGTTCTAGTAACCGGTGCTTGGGAACAAGAGAGGCCTCCACTGGAGAACAGGACTCAGGATTTCATAATGTGGGCCAAAGATCAGGGGAAGTCTCAAACTTGGGTAGCAGGACACCTGTCAGCAATCAGCTAGGTTGAGGGGGCAGTTAGATCCCACCAAGTCCTTCTTAATAAGGTCGGAACTGAAGGGCTGATCCAGGAGCGAGCCGCGAGCACCAGACACCAGATCAGCTATAGGCTTTGTAACGCTAAAGGGGATGCTGGACTGGGTGGACAGGGCCACTCACTCTGTTTTTGAAGCAGCTTTGTTTTTGGCAACTTTTGCGTTGGCTTTCTTCAGAGCCTTTAGAATAGGGAAGCTGGTGGCGAAATCTAAACAGGACACATCAGGTTTTGCCTTGTCCAGCCAGGATGCTGTACTGACAGATGAGGTCCTGACTTTAAGGCTGAGGAGATCAAAAACAGACCAGGAAGGGACAGGGAAAGTGATAATGTTGAACAGACTGGAAATGGCCAAATATTGTCCGGTGCGCCTAGTCGCACGATACCTGGTGCTACGCCACCCCTGGTGAGGGTTACCTCCTGACGAACGCTGATGGCACCCCTTTGACCAAATATCAGTACAGCGCATAATGGAAGTGTGTTTAGAACTCTCAGGCAATAAGGTCCAGGGCAAGCATTTTTGTAGCCACTCATTTAGAATAGGGGCAGCAACCACAGACTTCCAGGCAGGCTTGCCAGTGGAACACAAAACAAGAGGGGCGTTGGGAGTCAAATTGTTACATTGGGCCCGGGAGCCTAATGTGCTGATTATTGTGCGACTTAAGAGTCGGTGTAATTGTGGTTGAAGAATTGGATTTTGTGTATATAATAAACAGTGTGTCAAACTTCTGCATCTTTATTTACCAGGTAAAATGGTCTGGGTGACGGGACATTCTGGAATCCTGAGGGTATCTCAGTGGGCTGATAGCAGAAAATGGAAATACGGGTTCACGGCAACAAAGATAATTTGGATGGGGACATCCGACATGCATTGGAATAGCTTGAAGCAAAAAATTCTTCAGAGACTGGGCGGGGGGGACTCGCCACCCGACTTATTGGTAATACACCTAGGAGGTGATGATTTGGTTACCCTAGGGCGCAGGGACCTGCTTCACGTGATGAGGGGCACTTTGTGCGAATTGAGTAGCATGCTCGGGTCCTCTGAAATATGGTTGTCCGAAATTACGCCTAGACTGTTTTGGCGGGGCACACGGTCAGTGGATGCCATGGAGACCTCGCGCAGGCGGGTGAACAGCGCAATGCGCAAATTCACTGGACAAAGGGGCTTTGGTTTTGTCAGGCACGGGTTGCTACATGCAAAATGCACAGGGTGCTTTGAAGACGATGGGATACACCTATCCAAAGTTGGGATGGACCTATTCCTGCTATATTTAGCTGAGGCACTGGTAGCATGGTAGCAGCAGGTTGTAAGTGAAAGGTCAGTATAAGGTAGGGGGGGCCCTAGGGCGGCGGGGAGCCACACCCAGAGCCATGGCGGAGTTACAGGGCGATCCAAAGGCGGGAAGGTACAGAAGGGTACCCTCTACAGGAGCACAGTAAGGGTGCAAAAGCCAATTATCCCCCAGGGAGGTCCTCGCATGGGACCCTGGAGGAGCGACGGTGCCCAGTTAGTCCTACGGCGGTTGTGGACCTGAGCAACCGGGGGTTGCCTGCAACTCTCCGCTCCCCGTAGTGGGGAGGGGCGTGAGTAAGGGGTGGACTGGAGGTCTGCTGGTGGGAGTGGCTATCCCTTCCCCCAAATTGACAACACCCCCCACGGTTAATACCACTAGGGTTTATGGCTCATCAGGTGGGCAGGTAGTGAGGGGCTGCCTGACCCTGATCGCCCATAAGATAACCCACCATGTTGGCATATTGTTATGCAAATAAAGCTGCAACAACTTTCTCCACCAAACAATTGTGTTGTGTCTGTTATTTAGATAATTGTTGTGGGAGGGCTGGGGTATGGGCCGATGTTGGCACTATGCCAGGCTGCCGCGGGCCACCAAAAGGGGCCTCCTAAGAGGGCGGCCACTCTTAGTGCCACATGATGGCACAGACCCTCAGTAGCCGGCTAGTGTCGGGGACCGCTCAGGCCCCCGGGTGATGTCACTTCCGGCGGGGGAGGAGGGGAGTGGGGAGGGGAGAGGTATTATGCCGTTGTCTCCTACCCGGCGCCCTCTTTTGTCCTGGTTGCGACGAGGACAGTCCCCCTCCTCCCGCAGTGCCGAGCTGCCTGATCGCTGTTTTCCCTCCCTACCGCGAACCCGGCGGTCGAGCAGAAGGGGGTGGGGGGTGCTTCATCTAATACTATTTGCTTTGTGTTGCAGGCGGAGTTACAGGGCGATCCAAAGGCGGGAAGGTACAGAAGGGTACCCTCTACAGGAGCACAGTAAGGGTGCGAAAGCCAATTATCCCCCAAGGAGGTCCTCGCGTGGGACCCTGGTGGAGCGACAGCGCCCCGTTAGTCCTACGGGCGGTTGAGGACCCGAGCAACTGGGAGTTGCCTGCAACTCTCCGCCCCCCCCGTAGTGGGGAGGGGCGTGAGTAAGGGGTGGACTGCATAGCTGCAAAATCGGCCCTGTAACAAAATCGTCCGAAAACTGGCCCGACAAAGTGCTCGGCCGCCCCCCCACCCCCACTCACCCGAGTGGGGAGGGGGCGGCCGAGCACTTTGCCAGGGCCGGTTGTGGTTCCCAGTCCGGCCCTGGCCCCCACAGTGTTAACTCTCAGCCCACAAGCAATTCTTACACCTATCAGGCTGTAGGTGTGAGAATTGCTTGTGGGCTGAAAGTTAAAACTGTGGGGGCGCTAAAATCCTGTACAATGGGCCTCCCGCGGTGTCTCTAAATGGTTTCCTTGCAAGGGGTCACTTAAGTAAATTAGAGAGGCCTTGCGCATTCCCTTAAGTAAATTAGAGGGGCCTCGCGCATTCCCTTTTGGCCCAGGGCCTCGCAAAATATAGAACCGGCCCTGTTTTCAAATGTTTCTGGGAGAAAAACATTTTTCCCCCATGGAGAACGCTATTCATCTAACCCCTAGTAAATCTGGTGGAGATCTGTTCCTCATCAGTTCTTGGAAGTAGAGTTACTCCAGCCATTTCCGGAGTAGAAAGGCAACCAAGATGAATTTGGTAATGCTCACAAATGTATATGCTTGTGCATGTTCCTAAAAACGTTCCAAAGCTAATCATACCTTGTAGCGGTCACTTCCCACATCTTGAGTTGGATTTACTAAGGTGGAATTCTCTGCACTCCTTGTGGAAAAATCCAAATTAATAAATGCATATCCAGCCATCTGTCAGGAGAGCCTTTGTGAGTTATTGGTAGGTGACTCTGGTGATAAACCAGTTTATAATAGAATTTACCTTTGAGACTAGAGCCCTATAGGTTTAGACATAGAGGATAAGTACTCTACAATTATATGTTATGGCTCCATTTATGGATCTGCAGCGCTGTGAAGTTTAGTCCTTTGCATATATATTTTATTAAACCTCCAGAGTTTTGTAAAGCATGATGAAGCTGGCAAAGTATTTCAAATAATACCTCTGTTTTACAGGGCAGTAATCACACCACTAGGCAACCATGCTTTTCTTGTTCCAACAAGATGCTGATCTCACTGTCTCCATTACTGATGTTCCAGGGGCAACTATTCTAGCGACTATACATTTCCCCGTTGACTCTCAGGCCTTAATGGTCACAGAAAAAACTATTCCCTGTAGTTGGATGTCCTGCAACTCTTCAGGCAATAGGATGGGTGTGATGCAGAAGGAACAGTAGGCTGATAATTTGCACTATTGTTTTCTACACATAGAAGGTGGGGTTCTCATTACAAGCTATTCAAATAAGACAGTTGCGGCTAGCATGCCTAGCAGGTGGGGGGTCTCGCAGGGAGGGGGGTTTGTCACGCGGGAAGGTCGCACCAGGGAGGTGAGGGGGGTTTAATTTAATAATAAAAAATTAAATAATTAAACTTACCTTTCCGCCGGCCAGGTCCCGCTTCTTCTCTGCTCCTGGTCTCCTGACTCCGGCAGGAACAGGAAGCAGAAGCAGGTAGCCAGGCTCCCTCCCCAAAGCCAATCACAACACTGCAAGCAGCGTTGAGATTGGTCGGGACGCCGCCAAGCCAGGGGCTTATGGGGAAGGCATGTTCTCCATGCAGGCTGTATTCCAGCCTGCATGGAGAAGGGAAGAATGCGCATGACTGGTTTGAGTGGCCCCAGGGGGCCGACCAAACAGTCTTTGCGCACTCGGGAGTGGGCAGGCACACCACTCCTCCCCTGCTCACAGAGCAACCCCGCCCACCAGCAACCAAACAAAATGTTAATAACTTTAAGTTATTACCATTTTATATGTTTCTGCTTCTGTCACTGCGAGAAAGCAGTGAGGCGGCGCTCCACCGCCCTAGTGGAGGAGCCGCCCCTGAAATGCGAGGCAGTGATTGTAAATTTCATTAGAACTCCACACGTAATGTACTTTTTATATCCCTTTTGGTGAAACAGGAGAATGTGTTTTGAAAACAGTAATACATACTAATTTCTGGCCTTATTGGTTGATAATGTAATTGTTAGACCTGGGGGTCTCTAGTTGGCAGAGGTAGGTACCACTGTCCAAATAGGGACCCTTGCTTCTAGTCAGGGTAAGGAGGAAACCCTCTGAGATAACCCCTGCTCACCCTCTAGGTAGCTTGGCACGAGCAGTCAAGACTAATCAAAACGCAATGTATAAAGTATTAGTACCAACACTCACAGTAACACAGTGAAAACACCACAAACTGACTCCACAACAGTTTAGAAAAATAAAGGTATTTAATCTAAACTACACAGGACCAAAACGACAAAAAATCCAACATACACAGTTCAAGAATATGGTTGCGAAAGAGTTCTTAAGGTTGCGATAAAAATAATCCACAGTTGCGTGAAAAGTTCACAGTTGCGTTACGCATAGTCAACAGTACCTTTAGTTGCGACAAAGTTCCAAAAGCAGAAGCTGGTGTGGTGGAAAACAAGCGATACATTGCTCCTGAGACCTTGGGGAGGCGATGCGACAACCCCGCTGCAGCAGCAGGCGTGTTGCGACGAATTCGGTCTGTATGGGGAGGAAGGCCACTTGTATGGATTCCGGTGCGTAGGTTCCGTAGGAAGTTTGTTCTCGCAAAGGCACGATGCGACGATCTCGTAGGGGCTGCGATGATCTCCGGGGCGACGATGCGTGATCCAGCGGCGATCTCTCTCTCGCAGCTCCTCATTGCGATGGCTCTGCGATGATGTTTGCAGCGACGTGATGCGGTCTGCAAGCAAGCGGTGCGGCGATCTCACCCATCGACGACAGGCTCTGCGGTGGCACTCGCTGCGATGGTGAGCTTCCCGCAATCGAAGGATGCGTCGTCTTCGGCAGCAGCAACAGGCGCTGCGACGATCTAGACCTCAGCAGGGGCGGGAATTTCCTCGCACTGTCGGGGATAACTTTTTAGTGGCTAAAGTCTCTCAATCTTAGTTTCCAGCTTCCCAACACAGGTACAACTTCCAGAGGCACCACAACTGGCCCAAGCACTCTAGGAAGGACAGAACTCTCTCAGCAGAGTTCAGGGAAGCTGGAGGTGAAGTCCTTTTGTTCCTGGGACTTCAAAAACAGGGAGCCTGCTCTTCTCAGGCCCTTGGAGATTCCTTCAAGACAGGGGACACAGCACAACAGCAAAGTCCTTCCCCTCTCCTTGGCAGCAAAGCGACAGCAGGCCAGTCCAGCAGAGCAACAGCAGGACAGTCTTCCTTCTTCAGATTCAGCTTTCTCCTTGGCAGAGGTTCCTTCTTGATTCCAGGATGATCTAATTTTCTGTTGTAAAGGGTCCTGTACTTATACCCCTAAAAGTCTTTGATCTCTTTGTGCAAGTGGGCCCTGAGCCCGGTCTGAACCAGTTCTGGGTGTTCCTTGAAGCACTTTGTTTTTCTGGCTTCTCCATTCCTTTCAGAGTGAGGGGCAGGGTCGTCAGCCGCCCAGCAGGAGGTGGAGCCAGCATTGTGGAAGGCAGGCACAGCCCTATTCAGGCCCAGGTGCTATCTCATCCCACCTCTCAAGTTGCAAATGCAGTCATTCAGCCTAGGGCTGACTCAGCCAGCCTCCTGGGGAATACCCAGCCCCGGTCACTCTCAAACCAGACAGTCAATACGCACACAGGCCAAGGCACACAGAAAGGTCAGACAAGAGAACAGCAACTTTTTAAAAGTGCTGTTCTCAAACACAGGATTTAAAAACAGCCTTTCCTAAAAGATGTGTTATTAAATTCTGAGTTCAGGGATACCAGACTTTTATGTCCTATCTTCTTCTTATGGGAAGATCTGCTGGTAGCCACTGTAGCCAGCATCCCCCATGATAGGCTATGGAGTAAGATAGCCTTGCAGCAGTGAAAAACGAAAATGGCTGTAAATCACTAACAGAGCATGTCACCTGCACAAGTACATGCTCTACCTTTCACATACACAGCACCCTGCCCAAGGGGGTACCTTGGGCCTTCCATAGGGGTGACCAATGTGCAAAAAAAGAGAAGGGTTAGGCTTGGTCAGTGGGGACACTGACCAGGAGGACATGGCAGTTCACAGACTGCACACAGGCACTGCGGTGGCAGGCCTGAGACACCATTTTAGGGCTACTCATGTGGGTGGCACAATCAGTGCTGCAGGCCCACTGGTACTATTTGTCATCATCAGCCCTGGTACACCCAGTGCACTTTACTAGAGACTTCATGGTGATACAAATATGCCAATCAGGTATATCCAATTATAATAACAATTTACACAGGGAGTACTTACACTCTGACACTGACCAGCAGTGGCAGAGTGTCCAAAGCATCTAAACCAGCAAAAACGAAATCCAGCACAGCATCAAAAATACAGGAGGTAGAGGCAAAAAGAGAGGGGTAACCACACCAAAGATGCCAGGTCTAACAGTAATTGTCATAAATAATGTAAATAAATCATTCATCAGAATGACATTATTCTTGTAGTGAGATATGGATTTTGGAATTACTGCTGAAATAATATTCTACCAATGTTTCATAACCTAAAAAAGTTGCCTTTCACAATGTATGGTTAATTCTGGCAACATAGCTTCTGTAGTAGGGGATCTCTGTGTATAGTCATAATCTAGTGAATAGTCCCGCCCATGTGCGTGGACCCCGGAGCAATCAAAAATAATCTCTTACAGTGTCGAAAAATGCAGAATTGCACAGACACTTAAGAGAGAATTTAAAGACAGATAATGCAGCCTAAAAGGCTACACTGTCCAGTACTTCAACTAGAAATTCCACCATAAGAAATCCACAAAACAGCAAAGCCTGTACAGATTTCCCTTGCTTTCACAGCAAAATCCCTCAGGAATGATAGAGAGAAGAACCTGGACAGACAAGCCCCATAGGCTGCCATTATGTGGCTCAGAACAGGATACTGTGCCTTTAAGAGAACTTTCCAGAACTTCACAGTATCCCAGAATGCCTTGCAGGTCCCAGTTACTTTCAGTTCTTTTTGAAGGCGTAACACGCCAGACCTGTAGCATTCCTTACATGAAAAACTCTCTCCACCGGGGAGGAGGGCGGGCGCTTATGACTATAACAGAGATACCCCTACTACAGAACTGGAGTTACAGGACAGAAACTCCTTCTGTAGTAGGGGATCTCTGTGTATAGTCATAATCTAGTGAATAGAATGGCAAGCCCATCCCCACACCAAGCGGCGGTGGAGAAAGAAGAAATAACGCCACTATTGTGCGAACAGATTCCGCAGCGAAGCCTGCCCAACCTGAGCGTCTGCCCTGGCATCAGCGTCCAGGCAGTAATGCTTAGCAAAGGTATGGACCGACTTCCAAGTGGCCGCCTTGCAGATCTCTGCAATGGGAACATTACGAAGCAACGCTGTCGTGGCAGCTTTGCCCCTGGTGGAATGAGCCTTAGGTTCTGTAGTAGGGGTATCTCTGTTATAGTCATAAGCGCCCGCCCTCCTCCCCGGTGGAGAGAGTTTTTCATGTAAGGAATGCTACAGGTCTGGCGTGTTACGCCTTCAAAAAGAACTGAAAGTAACTGGGACCTGCAAGGCATTCTTGGATACTGTGAAGTTCTGGAAAGTTCTCTTAAAGGCACATTATCCTGTTCTGAGCCACATAATGGCAGCCTATGGGGCTTGTCTGTCCAGGTTCTTCTCTCTATCATTCCTGAGGGATTTTGCTGTGAAAGCAAGGGAAATCTGTACAGGCTTTGCTGTTTTGTGGATTTTTTATGGTGGAATTTCTAGTTGAAGTACTGGACAGTGTAGCCTTTTAGGCTGCATTATCTGTCTTTAAATTCTCTCTTAAGTGTCTGTGCAATTCTGCATTTTTCGACACTGTAAGAGATTATTTTTGATTGCTCTGGGGTCCACGCACATGGGCGGGACTATTCACTAGATTATGACTATAACAGAGATACCCCTACTACAGAACTGGAGTTACAGGACAGAAACTACTCCATCTCCACCTTCAAAACCCATACACTTTAGGCATGCTTCATAGCCAAATACTCTTGCCTGCTATAATCTTTGGATATGGCTATGCTTAGTTGGCACTGGGCATGGGAAATGGTCAATGCCCTTGCCCTCTAACAAGTACCATTCTAAGAACACCCAAATGGGCCCATCCTGCAGCTGTGCTCCAAGGTCATTAGGCACGGGGCAAGAACTGTACCTATACCCGATACACATGTCCACTGCACACAGTACAAATTGGATACTGAGAAGGGCCAATGTTCTCTTCAGTTACACCCGATATTTTCACTTCAAAGGCTTGTCAAAAATTGGACTTATATTGCCAGTGTTTAAAACAACAGATCTTCCTAAATGCTTGATTATCGCTCCCACCACACACATAGCTAGATTAATCCTGGGAGGAGTTTGCGGAGTTTCGCTATGTGGAACTCCGCAAAGTGCAAAAAAAAACCTATGCTGCACTACACGGAACTCCGCAAGCGGCGGAGTGCCTTAGATAAATGCAGTCCCTAGTGATTTTCTAGGCCAGGTGCCTGTCCGCACTATGTAATCGTCGTGTACGGCACCATGCACAGCACAAGAGGGTGCTGCTTCCTTTCTGTCACTCGAGTAGATTTCTACTCGAGCAGCAGCTTCTCAACGCGAACGGACAGTTTCTCAACGCGAGCGGTAGTGAGCATATGGGACCACTAGCAATGAGAAATCTGACCGCCCGCATTAAGAAATCTCACAGGGAAGTTGATTTTCCACGCTCGCCCTCGCCAACTTGATGTTGACGATCAAGAATGTGGAACAATCTCGCCGGTAGGTGGATTTTCCTCTCTCGCGCTCGCCCACTTGACGTTAACAAACGCAAACGAGGAAAAAAACTCGAGCTCCGCATAATACGGAGTGCGGAAAACTCTGCAAACTCCGCGTGTTCTTTCATGGCCCTCCCAGATTGAGAATCAAGAAGTCGGGCCTGATCCCACCTAAGACGATTTTCTGAAGACACTGTTTGCTTGGGTCCTTTCTCTGCTTTTTTGCTTTTCTTTGCGTTCTTTGGATGATATACGCACGAGGTTCTCTCAAGGGTGACTGTTTTACACATGCACATTAACTCAGTCTGAATTCTGTTGTTGTAGTAATATTCACTTATTTTTGATGACTGGTTGTATATAAAACAAGCATTTTCAATGCACTAAGTCTTCCATTTTTTAGAGTTACAGCTATTGACGTTGTAAATGACAGTCATTTACCCATGCGTTTTTGTTTGTAGTGGATGTATGTGGTGTGGAGTAGAATTATGTGGTTTGGATTGGAATTGTTTGTTTTGGAATTGTGTGTGCTGTGGAGTGGAACTGTGTAGTGGAATTATGATGGCATGGTGTGCAGAGCAAACATATGGATAGTAATAATGGGGTTTTGAGTGTATTGGAATTATGTGGAGAGGCATTGTGTGTTAGAGTGTAATTAAGTGGAATGGTGGTATGTGTAAGCAAATGAAGAGAGATTATACTAACCATTGTTCATCTTTAAAATGGCTATACAGCTTAGAGTATTTTTGTAAAGCAAAAGAGGGGTGCAATATATGCCTCAAGAGCAAAGTACCTTAGTTTATAAATATTCACAGATTACACGTAATGTTATGGTAACACATTTAAATATAAACAGAAAAATTGCATCCACATGCACCCTTCTGCAGCAAAAAAAGAAAGACCTAGCAGGCAGTGATCCATTCCTCCAAGTGGGTAACAGAAATACTCAATAACTGAATGACCAACATTCTGCTAAATGACAGACTAACTCTTCTGAATGTTAATGCATTTCAAAGCTCACTGACGTCCTGCAAATGATGTGGATCTTTCCATGCAAAGAAAGTTGCTTTCATTGTAGAAAAAATTATCGATGCATAGTCTTCTGTAAGACACTTGCATAGTGACGTTTGGCTCACCCAAAACCACCACTCCGAACAACTTGGATTTAAAGAGTCATGTGATCTGATGATATGAGCAACGCATGTCAAAGCATAGGTACAAACATGGGTGGTTTTTATTCCCACCTCAAAAGGCGATCAATAGAAACGAAGGGTGAAGGTTCATCTGAAAAGAGAGTCCTGCAGTCCAATAGCAATATAAACATCAACAGAGATGCCTGTTTATGTAAAACGGCAACAGCTGTCCAGATCAATCTTAGATTGTATACCATAAGACAGCAAAGAATGTTCCTTCCATTTTTTATCACACTAGTCTGGCAATAAAATTACAGGGTCGCTCCCTTGTACTGCACACACACCAGCAGAACACCAAATAAGAAAAATAAGAAAAAAAAAACAAGACGTACCAGTGTTGAAGATGTAATGGAGTCACCAGGTTTAAAAAAGAAGGGACAGATTTACAACAACTGGCTCATCCCTGCATATCAGCAGGGATGCGCCAGTTATTGTGCATCACGGCAGACACCTCTTACGCCACCATGGAAGCACCGCATTTATGATGCTGTGCACCATGGGGCAAGAAAAGACAGATGCGTGACGCATCTGATGCCGTAAAGGTGACGCATTGCTGGAGTTGCATCACAAGCGCGACGCAGCTCAGGCAAGGCTCGCGGTGCCCCTATGCGTAACATGCTGCGTCAATCCTTACGCCTGCTTCAAGCAGGCGCAGTGTGTTGACGCAGCATGGCCGTAAAAGTGACTGAGTGAAATCTTGTAGATTTCACTCAGCCACTTTTAGGAGGCGTTCCTGCGCCAAAACACCCACATGTGGCGCAGAGCTTTACAACGTGACGCATCTCCCTAGATGTGTCACATTGTAAATACCCAGCAGCATGGCACTGGATTTGCGCTGCAGCTGTGTCACAAAAGTGATGCAACGGCGGCGCAATTGTGGCATACAGGACTTTTAAATCTGCCCCTTTATTCTGTGGCACACACACCTCAGGAATTCGCAACCAGCAGCGGCAGGTACTGGTAAGCGTGTGGGGGAGTCGACAGAAGACGGAACTCAGAAAATAAATAAATTCTAATCCCTCATCTGTCGACACCCCACCCCCCCCCCCCCCTGCCGCCGCACCATGCTTACCTGCACTGGCCGCTACCGCTCACAACAACGTGCGGGCATCTCACCTTCCGAATACGAGTGGTGTGCCACAGTGTCCACCTTATAAGGGCATATAGGGGGTCAACCTGATAATTAAAGGGCCCACAAAGCTAGGCATAACACACACCAATAAAAGAACCACTTTAACTGTTCAAAACTGCAGCCATATTAAGAGCAAAAGTTGCCAGAAATATTGCATCAGGGCATGTGATCTCCGTGCAAAGGAGGACAAGGGCCCGTGATGATGGGCATGTCATCCGTCGATAAATACCACAATAAGAGCCGCCCGCAATGACCGCCATCTCCAAAGGCCAAATATTGGTAAATGGAATGCTCCAACCCACTCCTAACTCATCTTAAGGAGTGTAAGTAAAATACATTAAAAAGTGCATAAAAACAAGTCCCCTTAAGTAACGGCCCCTTTGAGGCGAGCAAACAACATGGAACTCCAGAATGACGCGATGTCGAGCAGTAGTCAGAGCTGCTGGCTCGGAGCTGGGGATCCGTGTTCGAGTCTCGACGTTGGCTGAACATCCCGGGAATCTATGCACATGAAATAATCTTCCCCCTGGCCATGGTAAAATATACTAATTAAAACATTCTAAAAAGCAACAATGGTGGAGGAGTGGTGGGGACGGGCATGCAGTGTTGTGGGGGTGGACGGCTGAAGGCATAGGGATATTAACTGGGAAGGCAAATGAAGCTGCTCAATCGAACTAAAAAGAGCGTGTCCTGCCTGCTGTAGTGATTTAAGAAAATAGTTCTCACAGACTCTAATTAAAACATCCCTAGTTACAGCACATGGAACAGAGGGCAGTCCTCATGGGAGGTTGCAACAGAAGAAAAGGCGGGACTACCAAGCCTATTCACAAATCAAAAGCCACCATTTACAAAGGACAGTAATGAACCAATTGAGAAGATGGGAGGAGCTTAAAGTCCATACCTGAATACAGCATGTCTCAAAGAGACAGTGCATGAGCTGTCTAAGTGAGACCAACAAATCTTTTTGTAGATACTAATGTTGTTCTAATTTAGGTTCTTAAGGTAATTATGAAGGTTAAGCATTACAGTTATCACCTACCTTAACAACTCGATGTTGAAGGTGGGCTCTCCACAGTGAGTCGTAGACCACCCCCAGATGACGGAAAACCTCCTGACAATGCTTATGTTCACAATCAGTGACACAAAGTCACACCTGTCTCCTTTGCAGAGGCACCTTTTCATTGGGGCGGTCCTGAATACAGTACAGTTAAGGACCTTCCCTTTGTTGCAGTGAGTCCAGGACATTCAGGATATGATACTAATATTTCAGCCTCTGTCCTGGATCTCAATGAGGTCATCTCTGAGGCTTACTGGCCATGTAGCCTCCTGCATTCTCCTTGTCTAAAGCGCTAGGTGGCATTCACCCACTTTAAAATGGAATCTGAAGTTCCAGCAGGCCCAGCACCAAAGAAACCTATCAGTTATTGATTCTAATTTTGAAGGAGACTGCACACAATCTGCAGTGATAGCTAATCGATTGTAGTTGGACCAGTCACAGGCCCCTCCCCTATCCAGAGTGGAGAGTGGTGTAGGAGGCTTCCCTGCTGGTTTGTGGAGGTGGAGATCAAAGGACGAAGGACTTTTGTCTCAGGTGGAAGGCCAACTCCATTACAATTTGCTGGAATCATGGGCCATCTGATTTTCTTTGAATATTTTTCTACCATCTATCAAAGGGAGGCTGGTGCAGGTTCTCACAGACAACACTACCACCACGCGGTATTGCAAAAAACCAGGCCCAGCAGGATACTAGTCCCTATGCCATAAGGTTCTGCGCCTCTGGTTTTGGTTGGAGGATCAGAGCATCTTCCTTATTGTGAACCACCTGGCTGCTTCCTTGGATGGCAGAGCAGACAAATTCAGCTAACTGTGACTGTCAGGAGGACCACAAATTGTGACTTGCAGAGGATGCCCAGAGGGGGAAACTGGATAGATCCGTTTGCCACAATCGAAGACACGTAGCTTCAAACATTTTGTACGTTGGATTTTACACAATATCACTTACTAGGAGATTCATTCCAGCACCCTCATACCACCATCATCCCAATATGTTCTCATAATATATCCTGCCTGCAGGTGAAACATACTTTGGGACAACAAGCACGATTCACTAGGCTTATGCCTCAACGAGTCAAGAGCCGAAGTCTTTGGGAATATATAATTTCACATTGTTAACCATATCAGTAGAAATGTCTCTACCCCCAGCCATAAGATAAGCATTCCATGTTAATCACCTCCCATTTCTTCAAAGACTGCAAACCCAAACTCAATATATCCATTTTCTATCAGTTTCTCGCTATTACCAACTTTGTCTGTAATATGAGTATATATATTTCTTTAGAAAGTTTTATATAACGCAAATATGAACCCTTCCAATATCAGAGCGCTTTACACATGTACAGAGGACAGAGGAAAAGGATACAGCTATTGCGCTGCAATACAGATGGATACAAAGGTACAAAGATAAAAACATTAAATAAAATAATCATCAAAACAATGACAGCAAGCAGTCTTCATGCGAGAAGTGGATGAGAGCAGGTGAAGGACAGGAGGCAGAGATCCTAGGATCTAGGGCATAAATTTGCTCATGAGTAAATACTTCACTTCATTCTTGAAGGAGGCAGTTGAGGGATTCAATCTGGTTTCTGGGGGCAGTAACTTTCAGATCCTCAGGGCAAATCCAGGGAAGGCTCGGTTGCAATTTTTCTTTTTGGAGAATCTCTGTGATTTAAGCTGTAGAGTGCTGGAGCTTCTGGAACATCTATTGCCCCCAGAGAGCACCAACTTCTAAGCCAGATATCTCATGGGGTATTGGCTTTATGGGTCATGCAAGTGATTTTTAATTGAATTCTTGCTTCATAGGGGAGCCAGTTGAGAGTTTTAAGGTCAGGGGAGATGTGGCAGTTTCTTTTAGATCCCATGATGAATCTAGCAGCCGAATTAAGGGAGGCTCTTAGAGGAACCATTGTAGACCTGGTCCAACCGCAAAGCGTTGCACTCCCATCATCTAGCCTAGGGATTACTAGGGCTTGCACTGCAGATTTAAAGTCATTGGGGGGAGGGAGGGTTTTAATTTCCTCATGATGCTCATTTGTAGGTTTGCTCCTTTGGTAGCAGCACTGATATGCTTCTGCATGTCAAGGTTTTTGTCAAGTTATTCCCAGAGATCTTGGTGAGTCTATAACTTAGGGCCAGCAGTTGAGTGCTATTAGTTGTTTTAGCCATTCATTACTCAATAATGTGAAACTGGTTAGATGGAGCGATTAGTAGGAATTCGGTCTCACTGGTGTTTAGTTTGAGGTGGTTTACTGCAAGCCAGGATTGGGTTTTTGGAGTTGAATTAAGAGATCTGATGTCTTCAGGGGAAGAGACTTTTAGGTACAGTTGGGTGTCATCCGCTTACATATGATAATAAATGTTGGATGAGCTCAGAAGTTCAGTGAGAGGCTCCATGAACAGGCTAAAGAGAGTAGATGGGAGGAGGGAGCCCTGCGGAACTCCTAGAGTGACAGGAATGGACTTAGAGATTGATTGACCTTGAATCTTTAAGATCTATTTTGGAGAAATGAGGTGAACCAGTTTATGATGGATCCTGATAAGCCCAATCTATGTCTCAGGAGATCTAACAGGTTTTCGTGTTTAACCGCGTGGAATGCCGAAAATAGGTCAAAAAGGATTGGAAGGCAAGATTAATTTTGGTCCAGCATGTTTAGCCCACCATCCACTAAAGGAGTCAGAACTGATTCGGTACTGTGCTCCAGGCGGGACCCAGATTGGAAATGGCCCAAAAGGCAGAATTGTTCAACGTGGTTGCAGAGTTGGATGTGCACACATTTTTCCAGAAGCTTTGCCAGAATTGGAATGTTAGAGACCAGCTGGAAGTTATTTAGATCAGTGTGGGCCGCTGATGTTTTTTCCAGGATGGGGAACACCTGTCCCGAGTTTAGTCAGTTAGGGATAAGGCCTTGAAGTAGGGAGGCATTGACAATCTTGGTCCATAGTGGTAATATCGCTGAATAAATCTCTTTGAAGAAGCTAGAGGGTAGAGATAGTCAACAAAGTAGTTAGAGGATTTGAATTCTCAAAGAATTTTGAGGATTTCGCCTTCGTCAAAGGTTTTGAAGGAAGTCAGTGAAGCATTGTTTTTGAGGGTGAGTCCAGATGGGCAAATGGGTAAGGCCATAAGGCAGGGAGAAAGGGGGACACTGGGAGAGAGAGAGCATGATGCTCCAAAGCCCTCTGCAGGTCAACCGTCATGTTTTCGGTCTTCTTGAGGAAAAAGGAGGCAAATTTCTTGCAGCTCGGTTATGAACATTTGATTGTGATTTCACAAGTTCAAATATTTTTTTTGTTCAGTTTTTAGCTCGGTCTAGTTGGTTTCTTAGTAAATTAGCTTTCGAACTTTTGCTATTTTTGTAGTAAGAATTCCTAGTTGTTCTCAAAAGCTTGAGGTGTAGGTCACTAGCTGACCGTATCAATTTCCAGCCATTGTTTTTGTGGATACCCCTTTTAAATTCCCCCAATGACTATCCCTGGGTAACACACTGGATCTAAAAATGTTCTCCCAGTAGCACCCAAAGGTGACTCCTGTCTACATACATCTACTAAGGTGTCGGTGGATTCACTTTTTCCTCACCCAACAAGCTGTCTAAATAGGAACTTGACAAGCCTAACGACTTACATCTGAATGTGAAAACGGATACCTCGGAAACTTTTATTTGAGAAGAGGAAGCGAGAGGCTAAATTAAGATATAGGATGCACTAGGAACAGCATTGCCAAAGGTGAATCACTTATTCATTTGATGGATACTGGCTCCTCCTTATGAGTGAGTCCTAGCGCGATACTCAGAGTTGTGTGGGACTGAGTAGTCTCAATGAAACACGCATGTTGTGTAGAACAGCTCTACTGGCATATCTAACACTTCACCTGAGCAGCCATACTGATCAGAAGTGTGCAACAAAGACCACTTGGCCACCTACAACTATAGCCCTTCATTACTCCTTGCTGGCCCAGTAGAAGGTGTTGTGCCCCTTGCAGAATGTCAGTCGCTGGTTGATTCTTCCACAAGGCTAACCAGAGCATAATGCAAAGGATAACCGCACAAGAAATGGTACGGTTGGAAACTGCTTTTCCCTTTACCACAGCAGAACTGGAAGAACCCAATTGAATTGATAACCAGATTGTTAACAATCAATGTAATAGGAACTGGCTCTTTTAGGGTCTGTTCTGTGCAACGTCCCCTCCTCCAAGGACGGGTGGCCTACTCTGCCGAATGGAAGTCTGACCCCCCGCTTTACCAGAAAGGAGGGATTCGGAAACTGTGGGTGCCACAAATAGTAGCAAACCCGTAGAACCAAAGTGCTCACAAGAATGGCTGTTCTGAGAGTCCAAAGCCTAGCCGAACAACTGTGCATTGGCTCAAACCGAAATGCCATAAGGAAAATCATAACTACATGTAAGTCCCATTGCAAAACAACAAAGGGTGTGTGTTGAAGCATACAGCAACCCTTTCAAAAACCAAGCCACCTGCGGAGATCTGAAGAAATAAAAGTACAGGAATGCTGACAAGGCAGCAGAGGGCCCTGTCACTGCAGAGATTGCAAACCATAACTAGGCACAAATCGCCTAACACATGTGGAGCCCAAACACGGTTACAGCTGTGGCCTGGCACCAGGAGCCAACTTGTCCCACTACTCCCTGGAGTCACAAGGTGGCACGGGTGGCGTTAGAGAGCTAAAGATTTGAGGAAAAAGTTTCTGGATCAGTCTGGTGCCTTGGATATCAATACAATGTTTAAAAATATATATATAAAGTGATTCTTACTGCACTCCTGCTGTTTCTTAGCACTGTAAGTAACAGTTGTTACAATTCCTAAGGTGAGGGACCCTCATCTACCAGAAAAAAAATGACCAGAGGTAATAACTTATTTTGACGATCAGTTCTAATGAAGTTTCTCCATCACTGTATCTTTCAGAGATTAACATGTCAAATTATTCTCTGTCGTCGGGCCGAAGACCCCACTGTATCAGTGTTAACATAGCAGTGTATCATTACACTCAATAACACAGAAATAGCCGGGGACTCAGTGCTTTATCTGTAAAATAAAATACGTGCCAGGGCTCTCATCAGGAGGCCACTGCAGCTTGCACCACACATTGACCCTCCCAGCGCTGCCAATGGCAGTACCAACAACTACAAACCATCACACTCCGGTGTGACAGTTCAGTCAATTCCAGACCCCCAAAGCTATAAGAATGGTTTGGCAGGGGGGGCGTGGCCGAACCGGCCAAGATGGCGGACGCACTTCCCTAGTGCTCCTGGTCGGCTGCCCGAACTGCTGCTCCTTACTGCCGCAAAAACGGCCGTGCCCCGGCCGAAATATATGCCACCGTGGTGAGCGGCTCCCGTGGACCCCTCCGATGCCCCTCAAGACTGCCGAAGTGTCACTGCGGGCCCGGGACGACATGGGGCGACTGGCGACGGGACTACTCTAAAATGGCGGCGCCCAGCGCTCGGCATCGATAGCCTGGGAAGCCGGAGCCCACCTCCCGATACTGCCGCCGACGGATCCTGCTGAGCCCGGGAAGACGGAGCCCATCTCCCGATACTGCCCTCGACGGATTCTGCTGAGCCCCGGGGGATGCCTTGATCGGTGTGTGCCAGCTGCCACCCCAACTGTGAGTGCTGCGGTATGGGCGAGTTCTGAATGGCGGCGCACCCCCCATGCTAGTGACCCGCCTGGACGGCCTAATGAGCCCAGGGTACCGCCGCCGACGCTACTGAAGACAGACTAAGAGGGGGACCCTCGCGGACGCCGCAACTGCCCCCTGGTGACCATCGGTAGCGGTAAGCGGCTGTGGGCGCGCAAACGTCTTTAAAATGGCGGCGGCCCGCTAGCCCCATAGTGAAGTCTGCCGGCGAGGCCTATGCTGCAGGAGACCGGGAGCTGACGGCCCTGGGGATCCCTGCCCAAGCCCTAGACATCGCACACCCCTGAGTGCACCCTCACCACAGCAGGATACTGGGACATGCACACACCTGGCGCCGGTGCCTCCTGCTCGCCCCCTGACCCATCTGGGCGGCCCAACGCGCCACAGCGAGTGCCGGGGCCCTAGACGAACCCCTTCGGAAAGCGGCGAGGGCCAGAAGACAGCTGCCAACACCTCCCCGGAAGGCCCCGGGGCCACAGAACCTGAGTCACTGTGGGAGTGCGCTGGGGACGGCGCAGAGCCCTCCATACCCCTGACCCACCTTGAGCGAGCCCTTCCTGCCGCAATGAGATCTGAGAGTGCCATACTGCGACGGCCACCACTCCAGGGGCCCCACGAGGAAGCTGCGTGGCGCGCTACAGCCAGGTGAGCCCTACGACACCCCACCCGGATTGGACTTGAACGGCGACACCCGAAGCCCAGAGTACCGGCCCGCCCGATTAGCCACACACGGTCGGGTATCTCCGATATCATCCATCGGGCCGCAGGGGGCTACAGACAAGCACCCCCCAAGCAGACGGTGGCCGACGGCAACCATAGGAAGGCAGCAACGGACATTGACCACGACACCGGCGCCGGCCCTGAGGCGGTCGCCCTCCCCGGGCCCCTCGAGACACCCGGGGACTGGAGGCCAGCCACAGAGCGAAGAAATGTCATCCAAGCTGGATAAAGTGCTGGCGGCCATCGAGCACTCCCGGCTGTCTATGGAGAACAAATTCGGCGAACTATCCTCCGATATCAACCTCCTACGCGACGACCACAGAAAGCTGACGGAGAGGGTAGGCCAAGGGGAAAACACACTACAAGAACTGCAACCGCAGGTCCAACAACACCAAGAGGCCACCAAAGAACTCCAGCATAAGGTCACACTACTGGAACACAAGGCAGATGATTTGGAAAGACACTCAGGGTAGAAGACAAACACGTGATGTTGTTTCCAGATTACTCCCAAGCAGTGCAACGCCAAAGAGCTACATTCCAGGCAGTAAAGCAAAACCTTGCGGCAGCACAAGATACAGTAAGCGCTACTCTTCCCAGCTCACCTTAAAGTCATACATGGGGACTCCAAGCACTTCTTTACGGATCCAGCAGAGGCCCGACGCTGGCTGGACCATCATCACCATGACTTACCGAAAAGTGGAGCCACGGCATCGCGTTCCCTCTTCAACAAACGGAAACCGTGCTCCAAAAAGATGTCCCTTACAGAGTTGAGCCGCCCGTCGGTTCCCAACACCAGAGGCTCCCCGGACCTGGAGCAAATTATAGCGGACAGACGAAAGGCTTTTCACGCGGCGACAAAGGCCCGACATGCAGCGGCCGGCTCGGAGGAGGACTGAGGCCCGCACCTCTTCACGTCTGACGACGAAGAACGCAGCGACACTCGCACCTCAAGGGAGGGCTCGGTCACCCCGCCACTGGTGACCCCGCAGACGTCCGACACGCTCATTTGAACGGCGCGGTGCAGTGACTGCGATAAGGCCAAGACACCCCAATGGGATGAGCGCCGAGGGGTACTGGGGATCCTCGCCACAGGTAATGGCAATTGCGACTTCACTTTCAGATCCACCATGCAGTGGGCAGCCAGACCCTGAGCCCTTGGCAGCGACACCAACCCACCCCGCACGTAAAACGGACTAAAGACAGTACGATATGTACGGTTTGGCACCTTCAGTTGGGACGGTTTCCCAGATGTTGTTTTTAAGTTCTCCCTATTCCCACCTATTCCTCAAACCCCTGCGGGAGCGAACAATAGGTCAGCGAATGGACACTTGGGAAGGGTCCCTGTGGGCGGAGGCGGCCCCAATATGGAGTCCAAGAGCGCAGGCAAACAGACCCAAGCGACTAGATGACAGACACACCGAGATTCTCGAACACGGACATCACATTCATCACACTAAATGTGCGGGGATTACACACGGCGAGCAAACGCTACGCAGTCTATGCTTATCTAAAAAGACAACACGCACACATTGCATTGCTGCAGGAGACCCACTTGAAAGCGACAGAGGCTGGGCGACTGCAGAGAAAATGGAGGGTTCTTGTCTGTGCCACCCGGTATTCCGCATTTGCTAGAGGGACCTTGATATGGGTCAGGCCAGGTGTCCCATTTAAGGAACAGGCCAGGGTGGTTGACAAGGATGGGCGTTTTGTGTTGCTGGTAGGCCTATTAGATGGACAATCAATCCTCATAGGCAGTATTTACGCCCCTAACGTAGACCAGAATCTGTTCTGGGACCGCCTCACGACTACATTAGCGAATCACACCCACGCCCTGTGGATTTTAGGCAGAGATTACAACTGCGTCCTAGACACGACCCTAGACCGCTCCCGCCCCCCACCAGCGCACTCACCACTCCACAAACAGACGGAGTACTTCAACGTATGGGTGAAACACTGGGCACTGATTGATACATGGAGGGCGATGCACCCCACCACAAAGATGTACTCATTTCATTCCATTCCTCATGACCTCCGCGTGCGTTTGGACAGATTTCTGTGTTCAGCGACGCTCCATACGAAAGTACACCACGTGGACTATCTGGGACGAGTGCTCTGGGACCACGATGCCCACTCACTGACACTTTGATGGAAAGCGCCACACCCCCCAGTACCTACATGGAAACTCCCTCGGGAGTGCCATACAGATCAGGTATTCACGCGCGACCACGGGGATCACCTACAAGAGCAGTTTACACTTAACACGGGGACAGCATCCTCTAGGCTCGTAGAATGGGACGCACATAAAGTGGTGGCAAGGGGTCAAGGTATACAACAAGTGGTGGGTGTGCGTAGGTTACTAGAGCGAACACTGCAGGACTCAGAACGCACTTTAGCATCCCTACTGAGAGCAGAAGATCGCGGTGAGGCCACCCCGGAACGTGTGGCTGAAGCCAAGACAAGGTACGCAGAGACACTACGAGATCTCCGCAAATATAACTTCAGGGCTCACGCGGCCAGGGCTCACCGGGAGGGCAACAGGGGGGTGTAGGAAGGTGGATATCTGACTATGGTTGCCCCCAACTTTTTGCCTAGTGTTTAGCTGGTTTTTGACCTAGTTGGCCTGGGGCCCTGCTATTCAGGACCCCAGACTAATTGCTCTCTCTGTAAAATGGACTCCATGTACCTTAGGTACATACCTAATTGGATGCTGGGTCCCCTTATCAGCCTCTGTACAGTGTACCTTAGGTACCCAGGGCATAGGTGTACCCGGGGCCTACCAGGGGCTGCAGCATGTATTATGCCACCCCCGGCTGGCCATCCAAACTGACACAACTGGCTGCTAAGACAGCTGGCGCAAGGTGGTGTAATCACCCTTTGCTGTAGATATAGTATACCTATATCTAACCCCAAAATGGACACATATACTCCTATCAGTCACTCCTATGGCAGGCCTTATCAATCCTGAAGGCAGAGTGCTTGGAATTATGTGAGATGGTGCTCTAGCATGAGCTAAGCCTATCTGCAGCTTGCGTAACCAAGTCCTTATAGCTGTTCCATGATAACGCTATACCATATACTCTTAAGTGCATTATAATCCTCGCCGTTATTGCTAACTTTGGTATAGCATTATCAAAACATGTCGTGTAAGGTGTCATACGCTTTGGAATACTATCCCCTCGCCAGTTCTGGTGACGGGGGTAGCAATCCACCCTTCTAGAGGGATAAGACATGTATGTAACCGTAACCCCGGTTAAAGTTAAGCAGAGCCTCAGCATCACAAAATGGATGCTGCCACCACAGACACAAGTATGACCTCCTGCTGCTGGGAGTCCTTCCAGTGAGGGAGGCCTGGACAAAGGGTTTCCTGCCTTGGGAGGTGCTAGCACCACCCCAGACAGGATTTTGTGTATTGAGGTAGGGAGGGCTGAAAGGAATGAGACATCCCTGTGGCGGCTCTGGCCGAGTCTTTCGGTGCCCAGATCCTATCCTACGCGGATGACACCCAGCTGCTCTTCACCTGCCGGAAAGAGGAGGATTTTGATGGAGAGAGTATCCGTGAGTGCCTTGGTGCTGTTTTCAAATGGCTCCAACTGAACAGCCTCAAGTGCAACTCAGATAAATCGGAGGTACTCTTCTTCGGCTGTCAATCCGACCCGGACTGGCAGGTGTGGTGGCCTGCGGACATGTCTCCTCCGAGGCAGTCATCTCAGCTAGCGAAGAATCTGGGGGTCAAAATTGACAACGGTTTGACTTTAAGATCTCAGATCCTCGCCCTTACGGGCACTTGCTTTGGACTTCTCCGCATGCTTCGGAAGTTTTTTCCGTTGCTTTCCGAGGATCACAGGAGGATTACGGTGCAGGCCTTGATTGGTTCAAGATTGGACTACGCTAACATCTTATATCTTGGCCTGCCCGAATACCTCCTGCAACGGATGCAGGTGGTCCAGAATGCGGCGGCACGCACCATTTTTGGTCTGCACAGGCGAGTTTATGTCTCCGGCCTGGTGCAGTCGCTTCACTGGCTGCCTATCCGACAGCGGATAGTCTTCAAAACTTTGACCCTCGCGCATAAGGCCTTCTATTCCACTGGGGCAAAATACCTGCAGAGGAGGCTCCTGCCATACCGTCCTTCTCGATCTTTGAGATCAGAGTCGAAGCTTCTCGCCATCGTTCCTCGTGTGAGGAGGGCCCGCCTAGGAGGCCGCTCTTTTATGCTCCGGGCCCCTCAGCTTTGGAACTCTCTGCCCCTCTCGCTACGTAGCAATTCTAACTTGCTTTCTTTTAGGAAGGGCTTGAAAACCTGGCTTTTTGCCTCTTAGATTTTATCTTCTTCGTTCCCTTCTTTTTATTGTGTTGTGTTTGCCAGGATGTTAATAAAAGCGCCGGGACACTCTTTTGAGTAGCCGTGCGCTATAAAAGCCACAAAATAACATAACATAACAAAATAACAACACACAAGGTGTCCCTGTGCATACCCTGGTTCAAACCATTTGTTGGGGCACTCCGCCCCAGCTCTGGCGCGAAACCAGACAAAGGATAGGGGGTGTAATTACCCCCCTTCCTGGTCCCACCCATGGGAGGGACCTAGTCACTAGTACAGCCCCCTTTAGCAGGATAAAGGTAGGAGCTGGTCCCATTCCAAATTAGATTATCCTGAACAACTAAACAAAGAAGAAACTCTGGACTTCGATGTTCTGCTCCACAGAAGACTGAAGAAATCTCCCTTGTGGCCAAGGAGTGACCACCCTGCAACTCCAGGCACCATCAAGCGTCCTAGCGGTTCACTTTGTCGTCCTTCCTGCCGGAACCAGACTTCAGAGCCCGACGCGACCCGGATTCCCAGACCTCTCCGACCTCTACCCACATCTGCAGCACAGCTGAGACCCGTGGGTGCGACGAGACACGTGGGACCGGCCATCTTGAAGAAACTGCACTTCGCTTCCAGCACGACTTCAGAGGCCCCCTCGAGTAAGTGCTTTGGGGACTGAGAAGCCCCAGCCCAGCTCCTGCACAGAAGACCAGCCCTCCAGCATCCACGAGATCTACGTGCGGCCCTTTTTCTTGATTGCTGCTTGACACGTTGTCTGATCACTTGCCGGCTGGCTAGTGGCCTCCTAGACAACGAATCAAGAAATCTACACCACTGGTCTGGTTGCTCTAGACTGGCCCTTGCTTCCTTCCAAAAGAGAAGCACCCTGGACCCTCCTGGTCCCCACCAGACGCCATCTTCACTCACCACGTGGGTTGCCTTTGCCAAGGCCTGTTGACTCCGAATCCGGATCAGACACCACCGACAGCGAGAACCTGCGTGGGACAGCTCGTGCTTTCACCCTGGTTGTCAAAGACACCTCCTGGTCCACGTGGCTGCAGAGTCAAGCGTCCACTCTTCACCTGATCGCGATGACAAGCATCTGGTTCCTTCCTGGTTCCACACCGGTCACTGGCTAGTGACTTTGAACATTGTCCCCTCTGCTTTCAGGTCTCCATCTTCCTCGATCCACCCTTGGATCGCTCAGGACATCTTCCTCCTGGTCACCTGCAGCATCTTTCTTCAAGGCTCCATTGATTTCGACGCAGAAACCCGACACACTTTCACACCTATGCACCCGCAGCCCGTGGGTGAGGTAACGAGAGCATTTCGGTGCTCAAGGGTAGATTGACTCTCCTAGTGTCCAGGTATCCTGTTGTTTCAGTCGTAACTAGTCGGAACTGTCTTTACTTACCTTTTTAGTAATTTGTTGTGCCCATTGACTTTGTTCCGCATCTCGCGTGTGAGTTCACACTCTGCACACGCGTCCCGTGGGCCTCCTGCCCCTTACCTAAGGTTAGGGTAGTGTAGTCCCAGCGATCCTACAGCCTCTGGGCATCTTCATTTCCTCTATCGATCTCCTTATACCATTTACTTAGTATATGGTTTGTCGTGCCCCTAGGGCACCATTGTAATTTGTGCGACTTATTGTATTTTTCTGAAGAGTATTGTCATGTGCTTAGCCCTCTGATCTCATAAAGAGTTCAGAGGTGTTTGTTAGTAATAAATATATTGTTTATTTTCATAACAACCTGTGTGGTGTCCTTTCATCTGTTAGTCAAGGGGTTATATGTGGTAAAACAGCTGGCTTCACATGCCAAAAGAGTTTAGCCTAAGACTGCTCTGTCCATGCTACCATTAGGATAGCTGGTCTATAAGGTTGACTTACAACCAATCACCATAAGGGTTGTTTGGACTGATACAAGGTGATCACTAGAACTAGTGAGCATCATATATCAGGCCAACTTCTCACAGGGGGGTACACTTCTAGCCTGGCTAGCACGACAGGACCCCGATCTAAAACCTGTCACGGAAATCAAGGATCATACTGGACGGCTCGAAACCTCCCAGATCGCCATCCTCCGAGTCTTCCACACCTATTACTCTGACATCTACAAAGCCCCGTGACAGTGGGACCCTCAAACAGCGGACAGATTCTTTCACACCCTGACCCTCCCCCAAGTCTCACCAGAAGATAGGAAAGATCTAGAGAAAAAGATAGGCCCGGCTGAGGTGAAGAAAGTTATAGTAGCGCTGGCTAGGAACAAAGCCCCAGGGTTGGATCGATTTCCCCTTGAGTACTACAGCGCCTTCTCGATTCCCCTGATCCCGCTGCTGGTCATCATGTTCAATGCCGCGCTTCAGGCGGGGGAACTGCCGCAATCCCTCAGGGAATCGGTAATAGTAACGTTTCTCAAACCACATAGGGACTCTACACTCCCATCATCCTACAGGCCGATCACGCTACTTAACTCCGACTGCAAAATTCTTGGTAAAATGCTAGCGGACAGGTTTACCCAAATCCTGACCCTGCTAATACACCCCGATCAGTGTGGGTTCATCCCAAACCGCAACAAGTCCCACAACCTTCGCAGACTCTTCCATGTCCCGGATATGACACAGGATTGTTTCCCCAATGCCGCATGCCTCATACTGGACCTCGAGAAGGCGTTCGATACGCTCCTTTGGCCGTACTTATGTGAGGTTCTTGGAAGATATAATATTGGCCCTGGCCTCTCGGCATATACACGGCTCCTTTATACACGCCTCACGTCCCGAGTCCGGATGGGAAGCTACATCTCATCGGAGTTTGAGGTGGAGAGAGGGACACGGCAGGGCTGCCCGTTGTCCCCCCTCCTTTTCGCCTTAGCGGTTGAACCCCTGGCGATCCGTCTCCGACAGGAGGGGGAGGTGTGGGGAATCCCCCTGGCGGACAAGAGGCATTGCGTGTCCTTATACGCGGACGACCTCTTAATCTATGTCCGAGATGCTACCAGCGACCTGACCAGTATCTGGCGAGCACTGGACGACTTTGCGGCCATCTCGGGCCTCAGGGTCTACTGGAGGAATTCCTCGCTGTTCCCGCTAACCCACCACTTAGCCCCATTCGAGGCTCGCATGGGCCCCCACCTCCTAGCCTGGGCAGCAGGCGCCCCGTTATCTAGGAGTGCGTTTGTATCACACCCCGGAAGACTTATATGAGGGGAATCACCGAAAAACCTTGGCTGGACTCCGTTCAGCGGTGAGCTTCTGGAAAACGCTCCCGCTGGTGCCCATACGCCGGGTGGCCCTGACCAAGATGATCATGGTCCCCAGATTGTTGTATAGTTTTGTGAACCTCCCGGTTGTTCCACCACGCTCATTCTTCAAGGAACTCGACAGTCTCCTCATGGAGCTCGTGTGAGGTGGAGGGCGATGTCGCGTTGCATTGTCTACACTGTACCTGCCCTTGTCAGAGGGCGGGCTGGGAGCGCCGGCCTTTAAAGCGTACTTCCTGGCGGCTCAACTCCAATGGCTGTCCTATTGGACGGCGGGACGGCATATAGGAGAAACCATCACTGTCAATGGACCTCTGCCACAACCGGCAATCCACCGAATGCTGCTCCCGGGTACCAAACCTATACGGGCCCGACCCCTGCAGTTATCCATAGCCTGTACCTGTATGATGCGCATTCACCGCATGTCCAGGGCACGACCGCCATACTCGCCCTTGCTGCCACTGGTGGGCTTCCCGCGCGGAGAAGCATACTACACACCTGGGGCACTGCAGACCTGGACTGAGTTGTCCGTCACAGAGATGGAAACACTATTCGAAGACGGACAACTAAAAACATACAATCAGATGATGGAGCAATATGATCTCCCCTCCGGACAATTCCTACTCCACAGACAACTAATAGAGAGCAGTCGTAAATACTGGAATCCCAACACGGGGGAACCCACACCACACCCAGTAATACACACCATCCTCCACATGGGGGTGGGACGCCATCTGGTCACCTGGTTGTACAAGGCAGTACGTACATTGATCCTTCCATCCCTCCAACCCTTGAGACAGAAGTGGGAGACGTACATTGGCACAGTGGTCAATGACAAGGAATGGAGCGCGGACCTGGAATACCCCAAAAAGGTCTCTAGGAATGCCCGATTCCGTAACATACAATTTAATGTCCTCCACAGAGCCTATCTCACACCACATCGGCTGCACCGCTTCTTTCCGGACACACACTTTGCCTGTCCCCGCTGCCAAACCCCAGAAGCAGATTTTAAACGCATGTTCTGGGACTGCCCCACACTCCAAGGGTACTGGAATACAGTCCATCGGACCCTTGAGGAGGTGACTGCCATCACCACTATGTCTACATGGGAGGCATGCGCACTCGGCATCTTCCGCAGGCGGAAAACCGAGAAAGTGCAATGTCGGTTCCTATCTCTAGCCATCCTCCTGGCAAAGAGGGGAATAGCTATGCACTGGAGGGACCCCGCGGGACCACCGGAGGCAGCCTAGATAGGCGCTGTCAAGAAATGGGGAAAGGCGTAGGAGGAAATACTTCGAGAGGAGGAAGTAAAAGGGCACCGCAAACACCCTATCTCCCTAGACTGGGCCCAGTTGATGCACGAATTCACGCAGGTAATGCTTCCACCAGAGTCACAGGCGGCCTCACAACCCCGGAACCAGGCGGCCACACTGACCCCTATACCTCACTGAAACGGCCGCGACACTTCTCAACTGTCACACTGCCTGCTCCCCCATCACCCATGCTGCCAGCCCTGCAGGGCGGCACCCTCACATGTTCTGCTGCCCTACACTCTGGGCCCAATATAACCCCCACCCTATTCCAACGCAAATAGACCGCCCCCCCTGTCCTACCCCAAGTCCCCCCACCCCCCAAGTTTGCCCCAACAGTTACAATAGTTAGACGTTGTTTTTTGGGCGGGAGAGGATATACCCCCCACCACTAGTTTACTGGACAGACCCACTGATCTGTAGGCCCTGACGACACATACAGTTATGCATCATGCTGACCTCGCTGGCGCTCTATAGGACAACTGCATGATAGATTGATGCGCCACAGGGTCGCCACACCACGATACATAATGGGTCATTCACCGCGGTAGGCCTATGCCTGCCCTGCGGGTAGGCCACAGACCCTTCCGGGATCTTTCGATGTCTTCTAACGAACTGAACGATTTGCATCAGCCACTCGGCCCGTGCCTACTGTATGGCGAAAACAGCTTGGTGTGTATCGCTGCTGTATCCCTGTGGACATATACGAATGTACTGTATAACTACTTCCATGTTGATTGTATAATGTAAGCTAAAACACAATAAACAAATGTAAAGAAAAAAAAAAAGGATGGTTTGGCAGCAGTCAATAGTAATTTTTAATGTGTCTTGAATTCATAGATAACTGTTGTTGTGCTTATCTTTAAATTAGACAGACAGTGCCACCATACTAACGGAATCGTTGTGAGGTCTGAACGAAAGCCAACTAGCCCGGTGAAAGCTGAAACATGTTGAACCAGGAATACAAAGGACACTAATATCCTTAGTGCATCCCCACCTGTTTTTAACTCAATTCAGTTTCCCCTTTGATAATAACATTAACCCTCAGGTCATCCGAGACCATTTTTAAATCTAGGATCGCACCCAATAACGAAAGAGCCCCCTGGGCTACCAAGATTGAGCCCATCCAGATACAGTAGGTATCTGGACGAGGACTCTACGATGAAGCAAGCCACTTGGAATCCCAGTGGGAGGGAGTCCTTTTAATACAATAGGGTGATCCCCATGGGCTGGGATGGAGAGATAGGCTAAGCATGGTAGGGGTACCGTCCTGTTGCTTTTGAATGGTTAGATGTTTGGGAAGCCAAGCGAACCCTGGATTACTTCTCACTCCCTCCTTCTTGGAATATATGATCATTGTTATATTAATCAGACCGATCTTATTGCTTCGTGTAAACTCTGAAACCCAATTGGTGGAGTAGTGTGGCTCACTGGTTAGAGGCGGCAGGCCTGAGAGCGGAAGTCAGCCTGGGACCAGGGTTCAATTCCCGGCAGGGTCGTGGACCTTGGTCAGCGGACTCGATAATTCTCGCTTCGGTGCTTACTCTAATCAGGGGTTCCACTCGGCAACTCTGGGCATTAGCTTGCCTAATCTCCACAACGGCCCCACCAATTCCGGGGATGCCTGGCTCCACCTTGGGGACTCCCAGCAAGGGACCATCCCACAGGGAAAGCCAGGACGGGTTCCCCAGAGTTATACAGCGCCGGGACGCCCCGTTGCTGGGGCAGCTGTGCGCTTTACAAGTATACTACATTGCCAATACCCTCAACTTGTGATATCAAAACTCTGTGTAGAGTATTTTTCAATCTATACAAAACAAATATTATTCTAAACAGCAGGTGACTAAAAAATGTCTATCTCTCTAGTAATGCCCTTTCACGGGACCCTCGTCCTGCTTCCCGGCAGAGAGCGAACTCTAATGAGCAAAATACCTTGGTCATAGCAGCAATTGGTATTATTAGGAAAGTAAGTGACCTGTGTGCACGCTTTTGTTGGTATACACAGCATAATGTGGTTAATTCCCTAACTGGGTTGGTACTCACCAGTACTTTTTCTCTGTGAGTATCCAAATGTATCCTTCGCCAAGTAGAATATCCATATTCATAGGGAAAGCAGGACATGCCAGAAGTAAGGGATGACAGTCGATCACCAGAGTAATCCTGTGCTATGCCACAGCTGAATTATTTGTGTGCAACTCATTTGGATTGTGCTATGATTGCTTGGGCATTGAGTCTAATCATGCCTTGCGCTGCCAATCACACTGTTCATGTTATGTTATGTTATGAGGATTTGTAGACCGCTATCTGGTCGGAGTTGTTCCTTACAGAAGCACGCGCGGCACCTACAGCGCCATATGGGACTCCGATATTGACGGCTTACCCGCCCGTCATCCTTTAGGCCAGAGGTCTTCAAACTTTTTTGCTCTGAGCCCCCCCTTAGCAAAATCTTTTGAAGTGAGGCCCCCCTCCAAAACTATATTGCAAAGATTTGGATAGTAGGAGGAGGGATGATTGTAGATGGCAGCGATCATGAGATCATTTTTGGGGTGCTCGTCTGCAGTATGTAATACACACTAGATGTAAGCTTATAAAAAAGCAACAGCATCAAACAAGAACAGAATTGACCAAAAACACTACTGCCCATAATTACCGTGCTGTGGGGCCCAATGTACTCCACCTGCTGCACTAATGATGGTGGGGTACTGAGAAGCAGGCTATCTCCTCTTCTTTCACTCCTTCCTCACCATGTGTGACCATCGTTTCAATCTTCAAACGAGGCTGGTTTGTTTCTGGACGAAAATTAGCTGCTGCACACTGCTCCCCCGCCCATTTTTTAGTGCCAATGGCGCCATCTGCCCTAATGCTATGAAGGGAAATAAACCCCCATGCCCACTTGGTATTGCAAAGCATTCATAATTATGATTGAGTGGGCCCCTGTGTAAAAGTGTCACTGTGCCTGTTTCACTAATTATAGGTACTGCCTTACTGATGCCTCTTATGTTTACTAACATGGGCTCCCATCTCACACCATCCCTCTCCCTCCAATGTCTCATCAGCCCTCTCCCTCTCTGATGCCCAAATCAAGGTGTCTCCTCTGCTTAATTTTCCCCTCCCTGGGGCCATTATTTTACGGCTCAAAGAAACACTTGCCCAGCAAGTACTCCCTGCAACTGCAGCACCAATGATATCCACAGCTCTCTGAAGCAGGCCATCTTCTCTGCCTAATAAACAGGGCTTTAACTTTTAGGACAGATGCCCAACGCAGGCTTTCTGCATCCTTGTGTGATAAAAACAATGAAAAAAAGCACATTTGGCTCCCTCTGCCCCCCTGTTTCTTAGGCCCTGTTCCGTAAGTGCACAACACTGGTGACTTGGGCCCTAATGCTAACAAGGAACATGCACCCATGTTCTTTTTCATAGGAAGACTGCCATGACTGGTGTCCGGTGCCCACTCACAGATGGTGTGGAGGGCTCACGTGCTAAGAAACATGTAATAGAGAACTAAAGAAGAAACATGCCTTCTCACCAAGGTGCCTGCTACCTGAAAGAAATGTGTGCAACAGTTAACCACCACATTTAAAGGCTGCTTTGGAGTCAGTGTAGCTTTTAATGCAGTCACTCAGCTAAGTGGTGGCAAATATTTATTCTGAGATTTAATATATGTGTCTGTTTAAAGGAGTGCACTCTTTAAATGGACACAAAATATTTTCAATAGATATAATCTGAATGCTTATTGCTAAAAGGTGTATTCTTAAAGCACTTATTTTATATAGTGTAATACAAATTTTAAATAATGGCTTTCACAGTGCTTTGGCCCAATTTGGGACCTTGTAGCACTGTAAACAAGTCACTATTCCTCACAACACCAATCAGGATTTAATTCTGTAGTACTCATTAGTTTCATGATTCATTTTCTTGTTTTCAAAGTGTTCGGTGTTTGTGATCAGTTATTAAAAACAATCAATATATAACATTTGTAGGTGTTGCTTTTGTATATTACTGTACGGTCTTGCAGTAATTTTTGTACTGTATCTAGCCTCAGCTCTAAGCCACTTTTCAACTAGACCTTAGCTGCTTGTCCACATGCACCCAGAAAGCCAATACCATTCCTCCCAGCTAGCACCAGTGGCGTAACAAAACTTGAGGGGTCCCCTCTGCAAACTACAAGCAGCCCCCCAACGCTCCAGACCCAATCCGGAGCTCTCAGGCCAGGGGCCTGCCAAGTGCCGGAGTGGGACCTCGAAGCTCGGGCCCCCCGCACCGACAAGGTTACCTTAGAGCGTCATGCAGTCAATTTAAAAATGCTGCGCCAAAGCAACTAACGCTTTCCAGGCATATACTAAGCATGTCCTAATTAATGATGTGCTCCTCAAGTAAGATGAAAACTCTGCAATGCTCCATCTTTGCCTCTATTTTACAAGAAACAGCCCTCTTCGTAAAACAGAAACCAACAATAACTCGTCACCATTGAAACAGACATCTATAAATGACTGTATGAACACCACACTGCCCTCACTTTGCACTGTAAATGCTTCATGTAAGTGAAGACAGCCTGGAAACACGCCTTTCCCGCTTCCAGGCTAGCTTCATTTACATTTAATTGCAGGCCCATTTGCGCATCCCTGGGAACACATCCACGCCCCCCCAGGGGGGCGCGCCCCACAGTTTGAAGACCTCTGCTTTAGGCTCCCTACACCCTGGGACCTGTTATCACTCTATTTTACTGGCCTAAGGTGGCCTTTCTTCATGATTTAAACCCGTTCAGGACCGGGCTGGAATTATCACTGGTTCACCGATCCCGTGCAGTTTACCTTTTATTCAGCCCTGAAGAGTCACGGCTTACTACCCGTTGACGAAACACAAGTCGGCTGGTTTCTTCTGGGGATCTCCTTTTAAGGAGGACCGTATCACATCAAAGAAAGAAAATAATCAACTACTATCATGTCAATCTTGTTTTCCTATTTCTATTATTTGTGCTGAGACTTGAAAATCGCACTGTACATGTGCTTTGATAAAACTAACTTGACGTGTGCTCTAGACATTGTGTATGGCTACCCAAAGGCCTCCCAGTGCTAGGCATGAGACACAGTGAAGCGAGAAAAGAGGAGATGCAGAGTCTTTCTGTCTGCTATGTCATTAATGAGTGAGAAGTCTAGGCCACTCATGAGCTAGGGAAAAAGCAATCAGTCCGGAATGGGAGACTGAATACCTGTGCAACTAGGGAGCAGGGACATATTTAAATCTGATATTTGTGTAATAGTCATTATTGCTGGTACCCTAGTCTGTTATTTACCTTGTAAATAATACTTATTAAACCTTATTCATTTCCTTATATATACCACTAGCAGCCCGTCCCGACGTTGTCCGGGTATGAATTGCTGCCGGCCAGTAGTATATTGTTTTGTAGGATTTCGTTTTGATGGCATTTCTTATCTGTGACAGGCCTGTGAAACGCTCTGATTCACAATGCACTGCTGATGCACTTAAGAGTGCGCGTTCAGTAGTGTGTGAACTTGAGTTTCCCTACTTTATTTTTCCTTGCAATATTGTATATAGCCCGAACTCGACAACTTGGCATGAGCACAATTTACATTACAGAAGAACACATTCATTTGTGGTAGGCACGGGGAGACAAAGCGATTTGCCTGGAATCACAGGATGTTGAGCTGATGCCGAGATTCAAACGTAGCTCCCCGGCTCTAAAGTTCGCAATTCTAGAACTTGTGGCGGGAGGTGTCTCTAAAAGTGTATGTCGGTGCTGGCCATCAATGAGAGAGACCTGTGCATTTTTCAAATGGGTGGTGAAAAAATATGAGTATGTTGCTGGAGATGTGGGCCGCCGTGCCACCATGCCACCAATGTACTTACCGGGGGAGGGTAAATACCCATTATTCTGCAACTTTCTTTCCGCACACCATCACTCCGCATACTTTCATTACGAAAGTACCATGACTCCGCAATGCCATTATAACGCATGGCATTACATTTTATATGCTTTTACCACACATACATTTACAACGAAATTCGTTGTAAATGCATGAATGGTAAAAGCATGTTTTTTTAAATGTTTGGATTAGGTAAGTATGGGTATAGGGGTATATGTTTTGGGGTACTGAGGTATATGTTTTGGGGTGTTTGGGTATTTTAAGGGTTCAGATATAGTTTTGGGTTATGGGGTACAGGGGTAGTTTTGGGGTTTAGGGATAGGTATGGGTTTTGGGTACAGGAGTATTTTTGGGGTTCAGGGCTAGGTTTGGGTTGTGGGGTATAGGTGTATTTTTAGGGTTCAGCAGTAGGTTTGGGTATTGGGGTACAGGGTTATTTTTAGGGTTCAGGGCTAGGTTTGGGTTTTGGGGTACATGGTTATTTTTAGGGTTCAGGGCTAGGTTTGGGTTTTGGGGTACAGGGTTATTTTTAGGGTTTAGGGGTAGGTTTGGGTTTTGGGGTACAGGGGTATTTTAAGGGTTCAGGGCTGGGTTTGGGTTTTGGGGTACAGGGGTATTTTAGGGTTCAGGGGTGGTTTTGGCGTACAGTGATATTTTTAGGATTCAGGGATAGGTTTGGGTTTTGGGGTACAGGGGTATTTTTAGGGTTCAGGGGTAGGTTTGGGTTTTGAGGTACAGGGGAATTTATAAGGTTCAGGGCTAGGTTTGGGTTTTGGGGTACAGGGGTATTTTTAGGGTTTAGGGATAGGTTTGGGTTTTGGGATACAGGGGTATTTTTATAGGGTTAAGATGGGTTAGTGTTTAAGGGTGTTGGGGTATTTTAAGGAGTAAGGGTGGGTTGTGATTATGGGGTGCAGGGGTATTTAAAGGGAGCAAGGGGGGATTAGCACACGATATGAGACATGGCATGAAGGGCGGAACGCACCACACGCCCCCAGTGTTTGTCACGCCCCAGCACACGCCCACAGCACAATGCAGACACGCCCACAAGGGACTACTTTGCTGGCACAGTTCTTTTACCTTTTAAATGTATATGGTGGGCGTCTGCATAGCCAATGTCCTTCTGCTGCAACTGCCCTTTCCAACGCTGTATTGGCTGTTGTGATTGGTGTTGTGGTTCCTGAGATTACCCGCCTAAAAGGTTTGGGCTCTCTCTTTATTATATTAGTATAGATTAGGAGATGTCCTCTCTTGTGGTAGAAACCTCCGCAGATGTGTGAAAAGTTACTAGTAGTAATATTAATAGTAGTGTCTGTAGGACACATGCATTCATTGAGGATCAGTTTTCTGCACGTTGTGCTCTTCAGTGATGAATAGTTGGGCTGCATGTACTGAGATGCTACACAGAGGGCAGACATGTCCCTATATCACAATGCACACCAAGAAAATCCATGTTCCATTAACTGCCTGCCTCATAACCCCACCTGTAGCATCCTCTATGCTCAATTTAGTGAGTACATACTTTTCTTGTTTTCCAATTTAAAGCAAAGAGTGGGATAAGTGATAGTTTTCCCCAGGATCGCCTGATTATGTGTGTGCAGGGCTGCCAGTGTACATGGGATGAGCCTAAGTGACCAGGCAGCTGGATGGGATGAACCTGTTAAAAGTCTTCCTGGGTGGGACTTTTTTTGGTGAGAGCCGACATAGCCTGTTAAATATGTCTGAAGGGAGAGGACGCCTCCAGAGAAACTGGTGGTTCAACACCCCATGGGTGTTTCCCTCCCTGTTAAAGACCACACACCTCACTCCTAGGTGGGACACCAGATTGTTCTGTTCTGGCAGCACATTCCTCAATGGTTCTAAGAGTTAGGGTTCAGGGAAAGGCACACCTCAATGCTTTTCTCATTTACTAGGCTGTGAAAGCTCCCACTAGGAAAGCTGGCAGAGCCAAGGCTAGAATACTTTAGGGTGTGGGAAGACCTAGTCCCAGCCTCTGTTTAGCAAGGCTTCTAAGTAAAAAGTTCATTAGATTCTGGTGTGTGAGAATCCCTGAATGAGTGACAATACATTTACTTCCTACGTTGGTTTCTAAAGGGCTGGATTGGCCCCATCGCCACACAAGGTATTCCTTTGTTTATGACTTGGGTAATATCTGCCTGCTATGTGTTCTCCTCCAATGAAGAACCTTAGAACATAGATTATAACTCTGTGGGTATTTAGAACAATAGGGGAGGTTGATGCAGTTTGTGCAATGCAGATTTGAGGGACACCACACACTGCTCAGTCTGCAAATTATCACTAAGTTCTCTACCTGAGCAATACTAGCTATATATATATACAGATCAAATAAGCATAGATAGAGCACACTTGGATACAAAATCAATAGATATAAAGCAAATATTTTCTTTAGATCTTCTTTTATTTCTTCGTTTTCTTTCAGTCACTCAGTAAAAGGATTTTCACAATATGATGTTTGTTCTCATTTGCCAACACGTGTTTCGTCCAGCTTTACAGCAATTGGACTTCATCAGGGCATTTAGAATCAATAATCTGTATATTGGCGAAACCAAGAGAAGAGTTTGATACTTAAAATCCTAGGCCTTATAAATTTCGGTCCTCACAATGTCTGGTGACTCAAAACCGTAGTACCGGTAACAAACTGATAATCCTCCGCTATAGTTAGCAATCTGTTTGTGTTAAGTACGCTTTATCCTAGGTTAAAAGAACGAGGTATCAAAAGTCCATCTGTTCAAATATATTCAACTCAGCACTTCGGGAGTCTGCATGGTACCGGCGTCTGCAAATTCCTTTTTTCTGTTCAATCGTGTTGGCTTCATTGCTTACATGCCAATTTCAGTGGGATACACCTTATTGTAAAAGCAAAGAGTGGAGTAGAGTGTCATAGAGTGGAAGGGTGTGGAGTGGATTGGTGTAGAGTGGAGTAAAGGGTCGTAGAGTGGCATAGCGTTGGGTGTATTTAAGTGTCATAGTGTGGAGTGGAGTAAAATCGAATGGCAGAGTGGCTTTGAGTGGAGTAAAGTCAAGTGGCATAGTGTCATGGAGTGGAGTGAAGTAGAGTATCATGGAGTGTCATACAGTGGCATACATAGAGTGGAGTGTAAATAGTGGCATAGAGTGGAGTGTCATACACTGGCATAGAGTAGAGTATGCATGGTGTCGTAGCGCACTGCCATTATTGACAACACATTTTCAATTGAAATGATCATTACATTTGCACAGACATACAGTTTTAATGATAAAATTATACAGCGCACAAATGATGATGTGTGGAAATGGCATCACCGAGGCCAATGTGAACTAAATTTCTATTTTATGATTCTAAATTTGCGAATCCGTAGAAATCACTATTTGGGAATCACAAAACGGAATGTATGTAATTTGCAATTTCCTAACAGCAATTCCTACATAGTCGCAATCGCTATTAGGAAATCACAAATTAGGAAATCGCTAAATTGTGATTTCTTAGTAGGAATCTCACAATATACACATATGAACCTATAATGGCACAGACTACTCTGAAAGGCCAACAACATGTCACATCATCAGGGTAGGACTAGGGCAATGAATTGGCTTGCATACCACCATAAAAATGCTCCTCATCAGCAAGCTACATAGCTAAAATAGGGGCCACATTTGCAAGTCAGGCCAGTCTAGAACTGGTAAAGA
Source organism: Lissotriton helveticus (assembly GCF_964261635.1). Classification (NCBI taxonomy): domain Eukaryota; kingdom Metazoa; phylum Chordata; class Amphibia; order Caudata; family Salamandridae; genus Lissotriton; species Lissotriton helveticus. Next base: position 1,922,711,575 of record NC_136065.1, read on the forward strand.
CACACAGTAAGGTTACCATGCAAGGTATGGGAGACTGCACTCATTTGTGTATGCTGCAGGCAATCCATGTGGTAATATCATGGACCTCAACAGTAAAAGCAATTATTTCCAGTGCCAACTGGTCTAGCTTTACAATAATGTTGTATGTTCAATTTAATGCATTACCAATGAATATCATGGTAACAAGTATGCATTTCAGTGGAAGGAAGCCCTGTGCAACTCCCTCATCTTCTTCTTCTACCGCAAGATCGCCGACATCCACGATAGCTTCAACCCCCGGATGTCCCTAACAGGCCCAACACGCCAGAACAACCTCACCCCACCGACGACGACCCCCTGACAACCTGGGCCAACGTGAGCATCGAAGACACAATCAAGATCATGGGCACAATCCACTCCGGCTCAGAGTCTGACCCTTTCCCACACCACATCTTCAACAAAGCCGGCAGCTCCATCGCACCCCACCTACGCAACATCATCAACCTCTCCTTCGAGACCGCGACCTTCCCTGAAAGCTGGAAACGCGCCGAGATCAACGCCCTACTGAAGAATCTCAAGGCGGACCCGAGCGAACTGAAAAACTTCCGGCCCATCTCCCTGCTTCCGTTCCCAGCTAAGGTCATCGAGAAGATAGTAAACATCTGACTCACCCGCTACCTCGAAGACAACAGCATCTTGGACCCCTCCCAGTCAGGGTTGCGCAGCAACCACAGCACCGAGACCGCCCTCATCGCCGCCACAGACGACATCAGGATACTGCTGGACAATGGCGAGACGGTGGCCCTCATCCTCCTGGACCTCTCTGCCACCTTCGATACCGTCTGCCATCGCACACTACGCACACGACTCCATGAAGCAGGGATCCGAGACAAGGTCCTGGACTGGACCTCCTCCTTCCTCTCCGGCAGAACCCAGAGAGTCCGCCTCCACCCGTTCCAATCCGAAGCCTCTGAAATCATCTGCGGCGTCCCACAGGGATCCTCCCTCAGCCTGACGCTGTTCAACGTCTACAATGCGCCTCTCGCACGCATCGTCCGACATCATGACCTCAACATAATCGCCGATGACACGCAACTGATCCTCTCCCTCACCAAGGACCCCCTCACTGCCAAATCCAACCTACACCAGGGAATGAAGGCCATCGCCGACAGGATGGAGGATAGCCGCCCTAAACTGAACACAGACAAGACAGAGATCCTCATCCTCGGGCCCAATCCCTCAGCTTGGGGCAATTCCTCCACATCTCTGGAGACCCCCCCGTACCCACCAACCACGCACGCAACCTGGGAGTCATCCTCGACTCAAAACTCACCATGACCAAACAAGTCAATGCTGTCTCCTCCCCCTACTTCAACACCCTCCGTGTGCTCTGCAAAATCTACAGATGGATCCCGACAGACACAACGAAAACAGTCACCCAGGCCCTAGTCAGCAGCAGACTCGACTACGGAAACACCCTCTACGCCAGAGCCTCGACCAAGCTCATCAACAGACTGCAAAGAATCCAAAATGCCTCTCCACACCTGATCCTCGATGTCCCGTGCCGCGATCACATCACCCCCCACCTGAAGAACCTGCACTGGCTCCCTGTCGACAGAAGAATCTCCTTCAAGCTCCTGATACACGCACACAAGGCACTCCACAAGACCTGCCCAGCCAATCTCAACAGCCGACTCTCCTTCTAGGTACCCAACAGGAATCTCCGGTCCGCAGACCTCTCACTGGCTACCATCCCACGCATCTGCAGAACCACAGCCGGAGGCAAATCCTTCTCCCACTGCGCCGCCAAGGCCTGGAACACCCTCCCCCTCATCCTACGACAAACCGAAGACCTTCTAACCTTCAAGAGACAAATCAAGTCCTGGCTGTTTGACTAGTAGCAGCAGCACCCTCTTGCGGGTATGTAGTGCACTTTACAAATTATATGATTGATGATTGATTGATTGATTGATTGATTGATTGAAGCAAAGAACTGTAGAATATTATTGGTGTAAATTAAAAGGTCATATGACATGCCGAAGGCAGTCCGAGCCCTGGACCCCGAATGCCACAACTGCTGCCTCGATTTGCCTTGCTCAACGGCAGGGCCGTTCACCTGCCACCACTGTCTCTTAACCTGCAACTCAGGACTGCCCGCCTACACAGATACATGCTCCACTCCCACTTCGCCGACCGTCAACCCCCCAGAACCTCTCTGATGGCTCCTGCTCAACACCCGATCTCTCTGCAAGCATGCCACTGAAATCTGAGACACCATCACCCTTGTCCCTGACATGACTGACATCACAGACACCTGGCTACACCCCTCCTCAGCTCCCGACATTGCCACTGCATTGAGCAGCTGCGGCCTGTGCAGGTCAGAGCGGTTGGGCGGTGAGGCTGGGTGGGAGGAATTTCAACACACAACGAGGGAAAATTAATTATTTATTTACCTTTCTCTCGTTGTTGCTTGTCGATTCCCCCCAGCCCTGCCCCACCGCTCTTACCTGCACGGGCCGCGGCTGGAATTGAGTCATGGTCGGTACCCTGGGGAAACTGTGATGTGTATGTATAGTGCTAAGAGCTCCAAGCCTGTGACAGAATAGACTGGGATATGTGTCATTAGTTACAAAATATATATGACAAACAGTATAAGGTTGCACATAGTATATAAATACACTGTCCCAAAATGGCCTCCTAAGGACTGTAAGTTCAACGTGACCCATCACATCTATGAAGCACCCACTTGGAAACCTTTTTTTTCTTCGATTCAACACCGGCTGGAAATGTTCGGTAAAACAAATAGTCCCACACTTGTGACGTAACTTCTTTCACTAAGCGCTTTGACACAATTGAGTTTTGCTGTGTGCGCGATACAAGCATAATTAAAGCGAACATAAACATACCTGGAGGGAAGCGGGGTGAGAGAGCAGAGAATGAGGATCAAACAGTCATAAATTAAATGTTCATTTCCGGTAACAAAATTCGACAGTTCTCTTGTTGAGGATCTGGTGAGAAAAGAACCGGAAGTATGTTGGGAAGCATTGCAAACAGATTTATATAAACAAAGAAACGCGGACGAGCCTGTGTTTAAAGCCTAGTTGCCAATCCCAATTTTAAACAAAAAAGTGCAACAGGAAAAATGCACTGAATAGACAAGTTGAACAAACATTGGGGTTTATTCCCGTCATTCTTCCTACCTGCGACTTCTCAACGTCTGCAGGCGCCATCAGTGTGACGGCATGTTCATGTCTATACGGGTAGAGAACCAGTCATGAAAACCGGTTAATTTAAGTGATGCGCAGGAACCGGAAACATGACATAAATGTATACACAGCTGATCATGACCTTTATGAAGTGCTTCGTACTTCTCACACCTGGTATGTATCACATGATCAGAAAGTAGACAGGCAACATTTAGAAACAGATCAAAGGAGGATTTATAAAATTGAGACCCTCATTATGATGTCGGGCCGACCACCACTGACAGGCCATTGGTGGCGGTCTGCCAGACAAACAGGGCATCGGTCTAACTGCCGCATTATGATGCAGGTGGTCGGACCATTGATGGATGGGGGCCAAACCGTTGCCTCTGACAGGATCTACTGACCCCGATGGGGCAGGGGTCAGAATCATCCTAAATAGAAGCTGTGCCTGCTCAGGCACCACCATCAGGATTACGATGTCCCTTTCCGAATGCCTGTTCATTGCGATCCAACTGTGATGAAAAGGAAGCCGGAAAGGGACTTTGGCGGCCCTAAGCAGGGCATCCGTGGGCCACTGTAATGTGGCCCGGGGGCACATGTAGTGCCCCTACGCATATTCATGCACTGAGCGCCAGGCACCACACGGTGCCTGGCACACTGTGCATGAATGTGCACAAAGTGGAAAATAACGCTAGAGCTTGTGCTGCTGCTTTTTTCCAGGCCCGTAGCACAAGCCGCAGTGTTATTGTGCACTTTTCCACCTGCAAGCCCGGCGGGCACATTGTAATTGGGTGGTGGCACTGCCAATGTATTGTCAAGCAGTCCCCTGTCCGCGGCAATCATAATAAGGCCCTGAGTTTGGGGAATTTCATTTCCCACTTGACTAGCATTGTAGTGGAGGGAATTTGAAGCGGCAGCAAGCTGTGATGAAGCCATTTTTAGGTCGAAATCTACCAGACAGTGCAGCTCTCTGGTTGCTAAAAACGTCTTCGGGACATTTTGAATGCCGAACTAGGAATGCATTCCACCCATTGCTTACCATTGGCTTTGAGGTTTATAATTCACATTTGCTATTTGCTGGCTTTATTTGTTTCAGGCTTCCCACATGTTCAGTACTGGAGCATAGCCTGTTAACCACCTCTCTGACCTGCTCCTTGTATTCTTCCATGAGTGCTCGCTTTCTATAAACAGGCCTTTACATTTTGTTCTTATCTTGTCACATTTGCTGAGCATTCAGTGACAAAGGTCAAATGTCAGGCTCTGCTTTCTGAGGAAACGTATTGTTTACTATTCTTTCTTAGACTCCAAAGTGAGAGGATTTATGTGCCAATTTGGGGGTGTGAAAGGAAGGGCTTTTTTTCTAGCACACACCAAATTTAAATATCTGTAAATGAACAGTGCACATATTTCAGTGGTCGAAATGGGTGATATCTGAGAGGCACCACATGCCCATTCTTTTCTAATTTAAGGAAAACAGTTTCCCTACTTTTTGAAAAAAGACAACCATCCCAGGCATGTTGATTCTGAGAGCTGAAATGCTGAAATGCTTCAGCTGAAATGTAAGGCAAGAAGTCTCATGTGTTAGGAAACTGAGGGAGGGCAGACAGCCAAAGAAGCTTTCATGCCAGGATGCCTGCTTGCCTGAAAGAAATCTAAATATACACATGTGGTTAATCTGCAAATTTAGAGGGTGCTTGGAAGCCAATATTGGCTTTAATTGATGGAATTACTTCAAGCTTCTTGATGACACAGATTGATTCTTTTTGAGTGGTATTTCAGGGAAGTTACCAGGTGAGCTGTGAAGTGTGTACTTTTAAAGAACAGTTATAAAAAAGAATTTGCACCGTATACAGTGTGAATATTAAAAAAAATCTATATTTTGGAAGCACTTTTTTTATGTGGTTCTCTAGTTATAGAGACAGACTTAGACCTCTGCAGTGCATTAACTAATAGAGGTCTGATAATGTACGACAGTGCATTTCCCACTGAGTAACTTAAGCTGCATTTATTTTTTATTTTAACTATGTCTTGTTTTATAGGTCTTATTGGGAAAAAAAGTATTGTGATACACAAATATTGTATCAAGTATATTGGAAAATCTACAATATTTTCAGCAGGAATATCAAAAGTAAGAATATCATTTTTAGTGTTAATGTTTAATATCTCTGCTAAAAAAATGATGTAGAAAATAATGCATGTAATATCGTTTGTTTTATTAGTATGTAAATTAATGTACTGTGTTTCATTCTATCTGTTTATTTTTTTGTGGTGCCTGCCACATGGTGCAGGGATATGTAGGGGGGCACCTTGGGTGCCCCCAGGGCCTGTGTCTGTGGGCCAGGAGGTAAGGGGGGTTCACTGCAATGAAAGGGCCGGGGGGAAGGAACATACCAATGCCTACGGCAGTGCCTGGTATGCACCGCCACCATTGTAGGCATTACTCAGCCTCTGTCAGATCCGTGGTAGTCAGTCATTCCGACTGCCAAACAGCCGCCCGCCATCCAAATGTGGCAGGTGGTAAAATTGGTTAAGATGGTGGGGAGACCTGTCGGTTGCAGTCTCCCGCCATTGTAATCATGCCCTATATTTAAAATTTATGAAAATGTAAAACTTATTTAAATATTTTTTATTGTATGATTGCAAATTTTGAAATATTAATTTACATATTTTATGGTTTATATTTAAGGAATGGTATGCACAATTTCACAAATATTTTAACTATTAATAATTATGTTTTTCTATGTTCATATTTTAATTCATATATATATAGATTTGTAGTGTAGGTTAGCTTGTTTTTATAATACATTCATTTTAATGTTATAGTCAAAAAATGGATATGGGTATGTACTATTGATTGGGTATTTAAACTGTTTAAAAGGTATTATCTTGTTTGAAATGATTATTATAAATGTTACCTCTTTAACATCCAACACCTTTTTCAAATAGCCTTAGATTGGTTCGGGTTATTAAATGTCACCCTTTTATCTCTATGTCTTTTACCCTTTTAGTGTACAGAACCTTCCCCCAATATAGTTAGATTGGTGTGGGAATAGTAAATGTCCCCTCTTTAGTGTCCAACACCTTTCTAAAATTGGTTTAGATTGGAGTGGGAATAGTAAATATCACCCCTTTAGTGTCCAACACCTTCCCCAAATTGGTATACATTGGAGTGGGAATAGTAAATGTAGCCCCTTTAGAGTCCAACACCGTCCCCCAATATGGTTGGATTGGACCGGGTTTAGTAAATACCACTCCTTTAGTATGCAACACCTTCCCCAGCTTGGGAATAGTAAATGCCCCCCTTTTAGTAACCTACAACTTCCCAAATTGCTTTAATCTCGAGTGGGAATAGTAAATGTTGCTTCTTTAGTGTCCAACACCTTGCCCAAATTAGTATAGAGTGAAGTGGAAATAGTAAATGTCGCTCCTTTAGTGTCTAACACCTTCCCCAAATTGGTTTAGACTGAAGTGGGAATAGTAAATGTCCCGCGTTTAGTGTCCAACACATTCCCCAAATTGGTATAGATTGGAGTGGGAATAGTAAATGTCCCCCTTTTAGTTTCCAACACCATATGGATGGATTGGAGTGGGAAAAGTAAATATCAACTATTTATCATCCAACACCTTGCCCAAATTGTTTTAGATTGGAGTAGGAATAGTAAATGTCAGCCCTTTCGTATCCAACAACTTTCGAATATGACTCGTTACTACGTGAGTCATTACATTGCATGCCCTCACAACGCAGTCGTTACAACGACTGCGTTGTTACCATGCAATGCCATTACTACTCAAGTAGTAATGGCATTGCGCTAACATTAGAAATGTATCATTTACTATTCCAACTCCAGCCTACGCAACAGTAGGAAAGGTGTTGGAATAGTAAACTATACCATTCCTTATGTTAGCGCACCATCTACTGCAAGTCGATGTAATGATTTCCATAGTAATGGCATTGCGTGGTAACAACACATAATAGAGCGCACCTATTTGGAAGTATACGCAAGGATTGATTTCGCCCGTACACTCTACTGGCGTGTGCGCCACCTTTCTTGGGTCCCAGCAATCCGGAAGGATATATATATATATATATATATATATATATATATATATATATATATATATATATATATATATATATATTTATATATACATTTACTGAAAAAAACCATAGGTTTCAGGCCTTATATAGTTAGGAATTAGCATTTAAAAAACCTTTAAAATTCACTCAAACAACTATAAGTTTTAGGGGTGTTATAGTTAGCTGGACATTTCACTCGTACAAAACCATTGAAATTGCTCCTATATAGTTAGTTGTACTAACTATATTTCGCGCACCCGCAATCCACTGCTGATGAAGTCACATATTACATCATGCATGACATGGTCAGTGACATCACTGATGACATCTCAAATGACATCACTGATGACATCACTGATGACATCATCCACATGACAATCACATACACCTTTTCATACACTAGTAAAATCTTTCATCACTCTTTGTAAAATACATAGTATCATATTTGAATCCATTGTTACAGCAATACAAGTATCTAAAAACCCACTCAGTGATTCATAGATGTATACACACATGTGGGTAAAGTTGATACCTAGTCAATTTGAATAAGAATGTACCTACGTCTCTTCTAGCATTTGGAAGAAATATCTAGTTATATGACAACAGGATACCGACATACCTTGAAGGAAATAAGAACGCCCTGAAGAAGTTCTGTTGTACAGAACGAAACGCGTCGGCTGAGTGTGGTACATAAACTTAAGGAAAATAAAAGCATTTGAATATACACCAAGATTCAGCGCTTCAATAAGGACTCTAAGCGATATGATTTGATTGGACTTATTGTGCAAGTGTTGCTGTGACAAACTTTGGAATATTCTCCACTACTCTCTACTACTTACTCTCTACTACTCCACCACTCTCTAATACTCACTCTCTACTACTCTTTCTCTACTACTCTCTACTACTCTCTCTACTACTCACCCCCTACTACTCATTATCTACTACTCTCTACTACTCACTCTCTACTACTCTCTACTCTCTACCACTCACTCTCTACTACTCTCTCTCCACTACTCACTCTTTACGGCTCACTCTCTACTACTCACTCTCTACTTCTCACTCTCTACTACTCTCTACTACTCACTCTCTACTACTCTCTCTCTACTACTCTCTACTACTCACTCTCTACTACTCACTCTACTACTCACTCTCTACTACTCTCCACTACTTACTCTCTACTACTCTCTCTCTACTACTCTCTACTACTCACTCTACTACTCACTCTCTACTACTCTCTACTATTCTCTCTCTCTGCTACTCACTCTCTACTATTCTCTACTACTCACTCTCTACTACTCTCTACTACTCACTCTTTACTACTCTCTACTACTCTCTCTACTACTCTCTACTATTCTCTCTCTCTGCTACTCACTCTCTACTATTCTCTACTACTCACTCTCTACTACTCACTCTCTACTACTCTCTACTATTCTCTCTCTCTGCTTCTCACTCTCTACTATTCTCTACTACTCACTCTCTACTACTCACTCTACTACTCACTCTCTACTACTCTCCACTACTCACTCTCTACTACTCTCTCTCTACTACTCTCTACTACTCACTCTACTACTCAATCTCTACTACTCTCTACTATTCTCTCTCTCTGCTACTCACTCTCTACTACTCACTCTCTACTATTCTCTACTACTCACTCTTTACTACTCTCTACTACTCACTCTACTATTCACTCTACTACTCACTTTCTGCTACTCTCTCTACTGCTCTCTACTACTCTCTACTACTCACTCTCTACTCTCTATTACTCACTCTCTACTCTCTACCTCTCTCTACTTCTCTCTCTACTAGTCTCAACCTCTCTACCTCTACCTCTCTACCTCTACCTCTCTACCTCTCTACACGCACACATATACACATATATATATGCATATGCATTTATATATATATGTATGTGTATATACATATATACATACATATATAAACATATATAGTCTGCATGTCTATATAAATACAAATATAAATGCATGCATACATATACATATAAGCATACATATGCATGTTATTTACATGAAAGTTTTAAAAACACTAATAAAAACAAACCTAAAAAGCCACCTCATTTCAAACAGAGTGGCTTTAACTTAAACGAGGGTGAGATCTATTGCATTTTCAATGCTTGTTTACTTTGGTTCCATCAAGAAGGCATTCAGATGTATCACACATTTGCCATAGATTCTGAATGTTAGCACTCTAGTTGCTCATTAGATCACTGTAGTAAAGCTACTGCTCACCAGGGAAGTCTGCTGCTGGTATTCAAAGTGCATGTTTCAGTCTGCATGTCAGACTTTTTTTAATGAAATAGAAGAGGATTTGAGAAGTCACTCAAAATGTGCCCTAATTTTTCTTTCTGAAGCACTAATCATACTTTCTATGGCAAAATGAACCCCCTCATTTTGTTCCTTTTTTAATTAAATGTTTTCAGACTTACCACTTCATTCCAATCAAGATGGCTTCTGGTGTGCCATACTTTTGTCATAAGTAAGACTGTTAGCGCTCTAGTTGTTCTTTAGAACACTCTAGGAGGCTGCAGTAGAACACAAAGGAATCAACTGACAGTCTCTGTCCTTGTTGGATGTACATGTTTTACTGAGAATGTCAGACTTCATTCTCACATGACTGAGAAAGATAATGTGAATTTACAGAAAATATGCTTTCAGTTTAGCTTATAGATCCCCTTCCAAACCACTGTGGGAAAAGCATGAGATAATAGTTTTCTTTCAAACATGATTCATGATATCCCAGCAGAAGGCGTTTTCACATGGTAAAATCACCTTAGAACACACCACAATTCCTAAAATGAGTATGGTACCATCAGCAAATGATTTATAATGTAACTAAAGTCCTAAAACCCTCTATTAACTACAATGCTTTTTAATGAGGTGCTATCATGTATATTGGTCCCAAGATGGCTGCCAACACTTCTTGGATGAAGTGCTGACAGCCAATCAGATCTCACCACGAATTGTTTTGGGGCGTGGGGGTCCTGTGGGACCCCCTGAGCAGGCCTAGGGGGTCAGGGTGCTTCTGCCCTGCCCCCTTTTTGAGTTCTACACGTTTGTTTTTCTGCTTTCCTGTGCCTCAGTCTACTGAGGTACAAGATGGCTGCCAACAATTTCTGTTTTGGAGTGTTGACAGACATTGGCTGCCAATCAGAATGCAGCTCGTACTCGGGAAGGTAAGTAAGCTTACAGTAAGCTTATATAGATATATATGTGTTTTTGAAGTTAATTTTGATAAAAACCACTGGAGCAATTTTCACCAAAGATAGAAAAGGCACTTCTGCGTACCAGTCCCTACAATTTTGCAAAGTTTGGTGTAATTCCATTCAGCGGTTCGGGCTGTAGCCTTGTCTATTCGTCCTACGGCAATTAACATGGGGAAAACACGTTTTGGGACCCCCCTTTTTTCTCGGCCCCCGCATGACGAATCCCCCTGAAACTTCCAGGGAAGAAGCGGAGCGGAGCTGGCCTAAATTTTGGAAAATTACGTGCAAATTCCTCATCAGGCGCCAAAGTTATTCCCAATAGAATGTTGCGTATTTCCTATGGTAGCTAGGTCCTAACTATATATACCTACTGGCTATCGCCAGTAGGTAATATATATATATATATATATATATATATATATATATATATATATATATATATATATATATATATATATATATATATATATATATATATATATTACCTACTGGCGGTCGCCAGTAGGTATATATAGTTAGGATTTTTTCCCTATGGGATTTTTGAAACTTCTATGTCTAATAACTTTGGCGTTTGTGGACGGAATTGGCTGAAATTTTCAGGAAAATGGCACATTTTGTTTCTGAGCAGCCCCTGAAAATTGGGGGGGGTTTCGTCCAGGGGGGGTCGAGAAAAAAGGGGGGTCCCAAAACGTGTTTTTAACATTGAGTTTTCCATAGGGCGGTTGGCCTCACTTTTAGCCCGAACGGCTGAATGGATTTGCACGAAACTTGGCAAAATTGTAGGGACTGGTAGCCCGATGTGCCTTTTGTAGGTCTCAATATATGTGCTCCAGTGGATTTTGAGAAATTAACGTTTAAAAAAAGATATATATCTGTAACAGCGGACCGGGCAGCGCCCCGGTTCGCGGACCTTAAGCGTACCGGAACTTCGCGTAGCGAAGCTGATTGGTTCTCCGGTGTCTGTCAACATTCTAAACAGTCCGGAGCGGCCGCCATCTTGTCTCTCGGTAGGATTGAGAGACAAAAGGAGGCCAAAACAAAGGGGGAAATAACCATAAGGGGGCATAGTAGATCCTCCCTGACCCCCTAGGTTTAATGTGGAGGTTTTAAAAGGGCCCCGCGGGGCAAAAAAATAATAATTTTTTGTTGTTTTTTTTGCGTGGGTAGCGCCCGGTCCGCGAACCGGGAAGCGTTCTGGGCAGCGTACTGCAATGAAAAATGAATGATAGACTTTTTCAAATACTGTATGTTAATTGATTGTTGGTTTTGTTGATTATTTTTTAATTTTTTTATTTTTTAAGCAATTATTTATTATTGTGATTGTGTTTCAAAATTTAATAACATTTCTAACATTTCACTGTCTGAAATGTCGTCATTTTCATTGAACATAGCTTGTAATCTATGAGGGTGTAAAATGTCCTCATTTTGAAGGAGGTCATCCACTGCTTGCACACATTGCAGTAGTTCTTGGTCCCAAGTTTCATCCATAAATTCTATATAATTTGGATCAATTAATTCTTGGCTGCTCTCTTGCAGGACAATTTGAAATGAAACTTTCTGTTCGCCTTCCATGTTGCCTGAAATTTGGATAAAAAAAAAAATATATTAGTAGAGATAGGGCACTGTTGGGATTAATTTTAGATAGGCATTTTTTATCAGTGAATTTATCTTTGGGCAGTGTATAGTATCAGAGTGGAAGTAGGAATATAAAAAAGTGTATGTGATTTAACGTAAGTAAATTCATAATTATAAAAGAGAAGCCTAACTCCATCCATAACTATAACAGAGAAGTCTATCTAAATCTATAACTACTACAGAGGGATAGTATATAACTATCAGAAAAAGTTTACCATATTAACTGATAGTGCACAATATAGTTCAGTTTTTAAAATAACAACTTACCTTTAGAAAGAAGTTGAAGTGATTAGTGAAAATCCAATTGAAATGTACACCAGGAAGTAGTAGTCAAAATGGCTGTGTTTCATTCTCTTCTTTTATATATATTCAGGTACATAACCAATCAAATGTCAGGTAAAAAAAGTAGAAAATGAAAGTAACATTTTCATTGGTTGTCAATTCCAACACTTCAGATGTGTTTTGTGAAGTAATTTACCTCAGGGTATTTAGAGAGGTCTACAGGCTAAATGGCTAAATGGAATTCCAATCAAATTTGTGAAAATGGTAGGGATTGGTATGTAGTATGAGCTAATCTATATTTGGTGAAATTGTCTCCAGTGGTTTTTCTGTAAACTACTTTCCCACCTTTTTTTAAATGAGCGCTTCCCGGTGAGCGCCCGGTACGCGAACCGGCAGCGTTACGGGAGTCCTCCATTTTCTATTACGGTAGAATTGAGATACAAGATGGAGGGCAAAAAATGTTCAGAATGGGTAGAAGGGGGCAGAGACATAACTTCTTACCATAACACTGGACGTCATGGAGAAATAAGTGCACTTTGAATGAGTTCAGAAAAACTATTTCTTTTTATAAGCTAATTGAAGCAGCCAATCAAAACATAGAGTAGAGGGAATGTAAGTCTGCAATGCTGTCTACTGTTTTACATTGCTTTGTGATTAAAAGTGATGTAGAGAATTAAATAATTGTAGTAGTCATAGAGGTAGTGTAAGTCTGCTTCATAGTAAGCAGTATCAGTGTCATAGGAAATGTAGAACATGACTGAGCAAGAAGGGGAAGATATTACTATTCCAGGATTGTGAAAATGATCTTCAACATTTTAATTCTGAAAGTTGCAGAAATGCCAAATGACGGGATTGGCTTACAAGAAATCCAAGAGTTATAAATGGCTCTGACAAGATTTGGCTTTGTGGAAACTTGTGGTAGAGAGCAAGAAGTCATTTATTGCATGTAACATGTTTTTAAAAACGATGGAGGTTTTCTTTCAGAAAGTGGCGGGCTGAAAGTAATAACAGCACAACAGAGTGTAAGCTGTTCATAGGACATCCTTTGATGTCATGGAAAGTAAGTTAACTTTAAGGAGTTCTGAATTCTGATTTGCTATGTTGTATGGGTTTTTTAAACACAATCATTTTGATTGTGTTTTTTTTCCCCGCTGTTATATGATGAATACCTTCAAGTCACTGTTTTTAGTGAATTTTGATACATTCTGAGAACAGCAAAAATAAACCATTTAACATGTATAATTAATTCTGTACTGTTTGCATTTATGATGTATATGTAGAACTGTGTAGGAGGCATGGAGAAGGTGAGGCTTCTGTAAGTGTCAAAGTTGTTGCATGCAGTGCTGCACTTCTGCGTACTCTTTCATATGCTGGACTACATCTGCACAATGAGATACCTAAGCAAAGGAAACACAAGTGATGTGATTGTGAAATGAGCAAAAGAAATTGCACGTATTTCAATTACATCACCTGTGTTTCCTATCATTACGAATCACATTGTGCAGATCAAGTTTAGGTCTGTCCAGGGAAACAGAGGAGGTTTGGCCTTTGTTCAAGAGTGCAGTGGACATGACTCACTTCATTGGTAGACCTTCACATGTATTATGTCCTCTATTCTCTTCAACAACTCGAAATTTCATCTGCAACCCTGAGTAGGCCTCACCTCAAACAAACCTCTGGATAGGACACATCTTATTGGCATCCTGAAGCAATCATTTAAAATTTTAGTGTCTTGCGACACTTTTCTGAGACAACAGCAATGCAAAAGATGCACCATGTTTTAAGATAGGCCTCACTTCATCTGCATCAAGATACTGTTAGTTTAAAATGTATATCTTTAGGACTGTGTAGGGGGCCTGGAGAAGCAGAAGCTTCTGTAAGTGTCAAAGTTGTTGAAAAACTGTTTGTCCTTCAATCTTTTCCCTTGTCTTTTGTAATTTTTAAATACATGTTTTAATATTTTTCAAATGTTTGTTCTCTCTTTCACAGATTGAAAGTATAAAAACAAAAAGTGAGTAATTTAACGACAATTATAAGGTAAATGTTTTGTACTCTTTTCGTTACATTTCTATCACATTTAACTTCTATTAGTTCCACTGCTTCATTTCTTTAACCCTCAGTTTACTGCCTTTGCTACTTCCCTCATTCCTTTCTCTATTACCTACTTACTCAACTCCTTCCACTCTTTTTCTCAGTCCCTCTCTTCTCATAGTTCCTCACTCTTGTTCACTCACTCCGTCTCTATTACTCTTAGTGTCTTTGACTGATCACTGTATCACTATTTGTTCATAATGCTTTCTCTGTGTAGTTGAAGCACACTAAGGGGCATATTATGAACACAGCCAATAAAATTATTGCTCTTTTTATTGGCAGAAAACTGGTGCAAAAGTGGTTTTAGCGGCACATTTCTGCCAATAAAAGCTGCAAAACGTTTATTGCATATGTTGATGATATGGCTCTATGTTACTTACATTTCTTTGCTGTTTCAATTAATCTTTTTCTGTTATTTTTTGTTTTCTGTTTTCTATTTTTTCTCTCTGTTATTCTTCATGTTTTAATCTTATTTTGAACATTCACTCACATTCTCCAAGAAACTCTTCTTTGTTAATGTTATACTCTCTTTTTTTTTCTTTCACTTCGTTATCTATTTTGTTTTTCACAATTATACCCTCTTCCGTCTTTTCTTCGGTAAATAGATCTATTAAACAGTATCTCTTCTTTAGTCCCTATAGCTGTCTTTCTTTTAACATCACTCTCTGTTTACTTTCCTTATACTTACTCTATTTTTTTTTTTAAATGTTTTGGGTTAGCTCCCGGTCCGCGTACCGGGAAGCTAACCGGGAAGCGAACCAAAAGAAATAGAGCTTGCCAGAGTGCTAAACATTCTAGCAATTTTTTAATAACGGGGAGGTAGTTCTGAAAATAACTTTTTTTTAAATATTTTTGTTGTTTTATATTTTTTTTTCTTTTTTTAACATTATTTGTTTTTTTTGTATTTTTTGAACACTTATTTGTTTTTTTTGTTTTTTTTCAAAGGGAAAGAACAGAAAGAGGCATTGAAAAAGGCTCAACAGGAGCAAAAAAAAAAATTAAAACTTGCTGCGTTTGGAGCATCGGTGTTTCTCGAAAGCCAAATTAATTAATTTCAGACTCATGTTTGCGCATGAAATTAAAGTGCCACAATATAAGCATGTCAGCTTCATATGGACACATTTTTTTTGAATATTTGGCACTGTTTCGTTGGCCTCTCCAACTGTGAGAGAGATATCAGTAGATGTTCTTGTCACCGAAGTTGGGGGGTTCTGTTGTAGTTCACGCATCTCTGCACGACTATAGTTGATTGGATGCCGCCTCTGCATATGTCGGTGCATCGTGTGATTTCCATAACTGTATTTTTTATTAGTGCCCCGGGATAACTTATCTTGGCAGATAAGGCACGTAGCATGGCGTGCATTGACTTTTTTCTCTCCTGGTGGAATGGAAAAAAATTGCCAGATAAAGCTAACTTTGCGATGAGATACCCGGGGTAACTCTTTGACAAATCGTGGTCCCTCTTCTTCCTCTCCGTCTTGTTCTTCCTCTTCCTCCTCTGTGTCTCCAATAAACTGTGCAGGTGGTCCTCTCTTCCTATGAGGAGATGGTGGTGGTGGTGGTGGGGGTGCAGAAGCTGAAGCTACTATTGAAGCCATTTTTTAATCAGAGCAAATGATCAGGTCTTCCTTTCTCAAAGTTGAAAGTCAGAGTGAGAAAAAAGGTGGGGGCTTTCATCATTTGGGAAAAAAAATAGTTCTAAACCAATGAAAAGTGTTATTTTTAGGTCACCTGACCTAGCCTTACATCATTATGAAACCAAAAGTGAAATGAACCAATGAAAAGTTTTATTAACAAGTCACATGACCTCTCACGCTCATGTTACGCGCTGCGGAACGCGCCCCGGTTAGCTTCCGGGTCGCTGCGCTTCGCGCCTCGGTCCGCGCCCCGGGGCACTTCCGGGTGCGCTAACGCGGTACGTCACAAGACGCATTACGCGGCAACGCGATATGTCGCGCTTTCGCGACGCGACGCGGATCGCTTCCGGGGAGCTGCGTTTCGCGCCTCGGTCCGCGCCCCGGGGCACTTTCGGGTGCGCTAACGCGGTACGTCACAAGACGCATTACGCGGCAACGCGATACCGTCACTATGTTGATTTCTTACCGGTTCGCGGCATCAATTTGAGCTAACGGAAAGCTTTCCGGTTCGCGGACCGGGAGCGAAACAAAAAAAAATATTTAAAAAAAATTATTAATAAACATATAAAATATATTTTTGGATTTAAAGAAGAATACATTTTACAGCTATAGATATTAGCTTTTAAAAAACCAATGAAATTCACTGAAAAAACCATAGGTTATAGACCATATATAGTTAGGAATTAGCATTTACAAAACCTTGAAAATTCACTGAAAAAACCATAGGTTATACACCATATATAGTTAGGAATTAGCATTTAAAAAACCTTATTTTACTCACACAAAACCAATGAAATTCCATATATAGTTAGTTGTACTAACTATATATCGCGCACCCGCAATCCACTGCTGATCATGTCACATATTACATCATTCATGACATGGTTAGTGACATCACTGATGACATCACTGATGACATCTCAAATGACATCACTGATGACATCACTGATGACATCTCAAATGACATCACTGATGACATCACTGATGACATCTCATTTGACATTACTGATCACATCACTGATGACATCATTCATGTGATAATACGATGAACCTCTTCAGACTCTATTATAACCTTAGATACACTCAGTGTAAACAGACACTCACAGACTGTCACTCATCCATGGAGTTACTTACACACCTAGTCAGTCATGCAAAGAATCAATCACACCTCCATTTTCACAACTATACAGTTATACACACCTTACTTATTCAAACATATACTAAAACATATTTACTCACTTATACAATCCTGGATACAAGTTCACAATGATCCATACAGCCACTCACACATTCACTGGCTCTTATGCACAGTTATTTATATATGTCAACTCTCACATGTACTGTATTTTACATATGTACTTACTTTGACATGTAGCACTGAGATATCCATTCACTCACCAATACACTCATGCACACAGTCAACCACCCATCCAGCTGTTTCCACATGCACTTTTGAACCCATACATCTATGCACAGAGTCATACACCTCCCAGCCACCCACACACACACTCAGTCTCCCATACAAATGCTTGGGCAACCAATCAATAACCCATATAGTTACTCATATAGCTACTGATCAACACATGCAGCAGTTTACAGAAGAACAGACATAATGATGCACAAATTAAGACAGTTTAGTCACTAACCCATGCACTCAGTGAGACACATTTAACCACTCACTCATACAGTCAGTCATGCACCTACTAAATCCTTCATCCAGACACTTATACATCCACTCATTCTTAAATATGTAAGACATATTTTAACTTTACAGAAAAATACAGTCACTGGATGTTGTCATCAGTGATGTCATCAGTGATGTCATTTGAGATGTCATCAGTGATGTCATCAGTGATGTCATTTGAGATGTCATCAGTGATGTCATCAGTGATGTCACTGACCATGTCATGAATGATGTAATATGTGACATGATCAGCAGTGGATTGCGGGTGCGCGATATATAGTTAGTACAACTAACTATATATGGAATTTCATTGGTTTTGTGTGAGTAAAATAAGGTTTTTTAAATGCTAATTCCTAACTATATATGGTGTATAACCTATGGTTTTTTCAGTGAATTTTCAAGGTTTTGTAAATGCTAATTCCTAACTATATATGGTCTATAACCTATGGTTTTTTCAGTGAATATATATATATATATGTTCCAAACGCTCAACACTGGAGGGCACTTCCACAACTCCTGGACGCCGCTGCAGCAAAGAACACGAGACCCAAAAATCAGGTGAGCTTCTTATTTTATTCGCACCTTCGTCAGCATTAAATATAGATTCCGTTTTTTCTCGTTTTCTTTGCATAAACAAACGGACGCAGACCCAGATTGCGGTGCATATAATTGATGTTTTATTCCATAACGCCCTGCACCACCGCCATGACGCGTTTCGGGCAACTCTGCGCCCTTGCTCACATGACGCGCATGAGGAGTGCCTCCCATTTTTAAAGTGACAGTGCAAATCACGCTAGGCATCAACATGGAAAACATACTATGTGCAGTTTGATAAATGCAAAGCCGAGTACATTGTTAATTCCACAGTTACTGCTAATAAATAGTTAAAGTCCATAAATAAATATTATCAACACATTCATGATTTAAATACACATAAAATATAGTTAAAAAGCTATTTTTTTGTTAAAAAATCCTCTGTAAGAGTTTCTTCAAAAATAATCTTTTTTTTTTGTCACAGCAACCATATACCATATACCTTAACTAATTTTGTTTAGGTATGTTGTGTTTGTGCAAAATGGCAAAACAGACAATAGGAATAAGTTGTAAATAATAGACTCTCTAATAATATATATATATATATATATCATCCACTCCGCTTCTGATACACCCAGGAATCTCTCCAGTCGGCAAACAGGACACGGACACGGACCAGTTAGGTGCTGTTGATTTTTATTTGCAGGAAAAAGTCAAAGACGTTTCGGCTCAACGGAGCCTTGTTCACATGACAACGTTACTTCGATAGGACAGCCCTTTTAAAGTGCAAGTGTTCAAAACAAATTTAAATAATTATTATCACCTGTTAGTGAAATGTATGGACATAAACAACATACTTCCGCATTCATGTGATCACAATATAATATTCTTGTCAATGCTTATATGTTCTAATTTTTGTAAAATACCCTTAGTAAATGCATTTACTTATGTTGGAATTTGAAGATAATCTTCAGTGGGTTTACAATTGAAGAAAAAGGCGGGGAAAAGATTATGGTTAAATACCTTTACAAGAGGACATAGGCTAAACTATTTTCAAATCATAACATTATTGTGCAGCAATACAGAAAGTTTTTAATTAATGTTTTCCAATTAGCTGTATTGCTTGGATATATATGAAATATCTTAAAAAATGGACTGAGGTAAGATGAAATGATTTAAAGTGCAGGTGCTTTTCATCAAGATGTGCAAATATTGCTTACAGTACATAACAATAGTGCAAAATATCGCAAAAAATGTGCAAAATGTAGCAATTTTGGGCATAATATCCCCCATCCTCATGTGCAAAATAGGCTAATTTCTCCTAATCTATACCACAGTCTCATTTAAATAATTTTTTGGCTATAGATATGAACATACCCAAAATAAAATACATGTCACGTATATACATTCAGCTGATGAGTTGATATTGAATTAATAGCCTGTCTCTCCGAATTTAATTGTATATCACAATAACTCACCTGATTCATTTTGTTTTTATAATTATTGTGAATACAAGCTAAGCTAAAGTCCATACAGTTTATAGTGGTTAATAAAAATCCCAAAAACTAATATAAAGAGGATTGTTTAAGGGATAGAATACCGTACAATCCCTAACTATATAAAGTGCTTATCACCGGTGTTGTTTAATAAAAGTTTATTTGTTTGATTAATAGTTCATTAAAAGTGGCAGTGGTGCTCAATGATCATTATTTGTATGTATATTTGGTCGCAGCCATCCCATGGTGTCCGTATGGTTTCACCCAGCCGGGCGTTTACCACACGTGTACAGCCATAGGGAGGAGACCACTAACAGATATATCTCATTTAAGGTAAGCATGTGTATAGATCTTCTGTTACGTTAAGGCCTACAGGGGTTTTCGTGTTGAGCAAGAGAATGTACTTAGTTTCAAGCCTTCTCAATGTCGCTTCCCTGTCACCTCCTCTCCTACTGCTCATAACTGCGTCAATTACCCAATATTTCAGACTGGTATTGCCACTGTGGTGGACATCTCTAAAGTGCCGTGCCACAGGATAGGTATTGTCACCATTCGTGATTGCACACAGGTGCTGCAGGATGCGTTTGTGGACAGCATGTTTAGTGCTGCCCACATATCTGAGTTGGCAAGGGCATTGCAAGACGTAAATTGCAAATTCTGTCTTGCATGTGAGGACTTGAGTAATTGCATGCTCAACATTGGTAAATCCATCTCTGAACGTTTTGGTATTTTCCCCATGTTGGCATGCTTTGCAGGTTCTACACCTGTAAAAGCCTTTATTCTCCTGCCACCATGGGGAATTGACAAAGGGTTCCGGGTTTGTAACCACTATATGATCACGAAGAGATGGGGCCTTACTGAAAGTGAGGGATGCCCGATTTGGAAGAGTTTTACCTATGATGTTGTCCTTCATAACCAAGGGCCAGTGTTTGTCTATGATTTTGCGAACTTGTTGATGTTGTTTGTTATATCCTGTTATTATTCTAAAACAACTGGTGTCCGTCACACCTGCATTTTGTTTATCACTGGCAGGTTCAATTAGGTGATCAGATTTTTTAACCAAAAGCTCCTCCCTGGATAGTGTCATAGATTTCTGTTTGGCCCTATCAATTAGTTGGTTCGAGTATCCTCGTTCTAGAAAGCGCATCTTACTTTCGTCCTGTGCCCTTACCAAATCAACAGGGTTGCTACAGACTCGTCGGAGTCGTAGCATTTCCCCATAGGGGATGCTTGAAACCAAGTGCGCTGGATGTGCACTTGCAGCATGTAAAATGCTGTTGCCAGCTGTTTCCTTACGGAATATTCTTGATTCAATGTGTCCATTACTGATATATAGCTCAGTGTCGAGAAATGTGACTTTCTCTTGACTCAGAGTAGCTGTGAATTTTAAGTTTAGTTCATTGTCATTTAAATCATTGATAAATTTTAATGCTTCATCTTGGCCACCCCTCCAAATTACCAGCAGGTCGTCGATAAATCGAAACCATGCAACCAAGTTGTTGCGTATATGATGTTGATATTCAAAGCCTAGGACCAGCTCCTCCCAAGCCCCCATGTGTAAGCATGCAAAGCTTGGGGAGAAGCTGGCCCCCATGGCTACTCCCTGAAGCTGGCGGTATAATTGGTGGTTAAAAAGAAAAACATTATTCACCAAACAAAACTCTAACATTTCAAGAAGCATGACATTATGTTCTTTACAGTCAGGGCCTCTTCTTGATAGATAATAGTCAACAGCCTTTAAACCGTCACTATGAGCTATACTCGTGTATAATGACGAGACATCCAATGCGATAAGCCAATCACCAGTAGTTATTTCAACATCCTTAATTTTCATTAAAAAGTCCCCAGTGTCTTGTACATACGATCCCAATTGTTTCACATACCCCTGTAAAAAGTAATCAATATACACAGAGGTGTGTTCCAGGAGACTGCCTCTGGCAGAGATTATGGGTCTTCCCGGGGGGTGCAGGGGGTCCTTATGTATTTTAGGTATGAAATACAGTATAGGTGTGATTGGATTGTCATTTTTGAGGTATTTGATTTCAGCATCGGATATTAATTTGGACGATCTCCATTTCGACAGTTTATGATAGTATTCCCCTCTAATAGTCATTAGTACTCGACTATGTATGCGCTCATAGCAATTGCGGTCATTCAGTTGAATGTACGCTTCCTTGTCATAATCAGTTTTAGTCATCAGGACTACATTTCCTCCCTTGTCGCTATTTCGCACCACTAGATCTTTTTCTTTCTGTAACTTGGTTATCAGTGTATTGTACTGCTGTGTTTTGGTATCAAAATGTCTTTTATTTTTGCCAATGTGGACTTGAAGTTCTTTCAGATCTGCTATTACGTTTTCGTGAAATATATCTAAATTGTCACGCGGTAGAATGGGGCAAAAAATTGAAGATGGTTTAAATTGAGTCTTCCTTGAAGTTCTATTTACCCATTGATCAATCTCGTTAAGCGCGCCGGTTAGGTTCGATGGCTCATCATAACCTTCTCCATGTGTTTCCCAAAGTTCCGTTATTATCAAGGTTCCTTGCGACCCGGTGGCGTTGATATCAGTATTGATGTTATCAGTTGAGGTGGCTGTTTGTAGGGCGACTTCAGATTTTTCCTTCAAGACATAGAATTTACGTAACTTCAGTTTCCTTACTGCCTTGTATATGTCACATCTAGTTGCCGGGTAATTAAAATTGCGCGGTGCTGCATAGGTAAGCCCCAATTTGAGAATTTCCTCTTCTGTAATCGTCAATTTCAAAGTTGTTAGATTAACAATTGTTCTACTGGTTGTATTTCTTACTATTGGCTGACAGATCCCCATCCCCTTCCGCCTCTTTTCCTCCTTTGAAAGCCTCCTTTTTGTCGTCCCCCACCTCTGGCGTCGTCGGAAGTTGGCCCGCTGTTTCCTTGTGTTTTTTGCGTGTGGGACCTCAATGTTTTTAGTCTCTCCTGACATAAAAAATTAATCTCTTGGCCAGGTGTCGGTTTTGGGAACCCATCATTTTGTTGCTGCTTGTTGCAATCTGAATCCGATTCCGTCTCAGGGTCAGAGCTTACGGTTATATTGGAAGAATCACTTTGCACATTGCTCCCTTGATGTGGACGGATGTTTTTAGCTTTTGGTGGGGGTTTCTGTACGCCTTTGCGTAGAGTATCGTACTTGCGCGCAAATGTGAATATCTGCCCTTGTTCGTAATCGTTCCTATCCCTTTGGAACTTATACGCTTTTCTATCAACGATCTTAGCTTCCTCTTTTTTGAGGCGCTCGTTCATTGCTTTGGTGAGTTTCGTTTTTTCCTCTTCTTCACCAAGGGCTTCCAACTCATCATAAATAGCCGCTATCTCAGTTAATAATTTGGCCCTATCTATGTCGGCATATTTAATTAGGACTTGCACTTGTCGGCGCGATGCTTCGAGATTAATCTCTGCCCACTCCTTCATGAGCTCAGGGTTAGGCTCATCATATGTAAGTGCTGTGAGAATGCGCAACCCACGGGGTATATGGTTCACTTCCACATAGCGTTGCAACGATTTTGATTCCCACCACTTTGCTTGCTCTTGACGGGATTTTTTCTCCAGTGTTTTAAATAATGTTTTGATCACTGATGTACCACTGCCACCACTAGTGTCATTATTGGGCCTCCCACGGATGTCGGGTGGGACGGGGGCACTGTCGGAAAACAATGTAGCTGCCAGAGTTTCCCGGTCCCGAACGTTGTCACCCGACATTTTTCCTGCTGTGTTATATAATTGTCCAGGTGCTTATCGACTGCCTTAAACTATAAATCAGTACTGAAAAACTCCCTGGGCACCGTACTTCTCTCCGACCAAGAAGGTTATGAACTGGATGCTTACTTGGTCAGGCGTTCATATCATTCCGGTTCTTGAATCAACCGTTTGCGTTTACTCGAGCCCGAGTAAACTCCGCTTCGACCAACTTGTTCCACTCTCATTCAACACTTCCGGTTGGTGGGGGTCAGGCGCTCTATTCCTTCCGGAATCACAAAATCTCCCGGGCAAAGTCCAAGAATTAAATCCGATTAGGGCGCCGACCAAAATAAGAAGGGTCCCGTGTTGAGCCGGTTCGGATTCAAACCCGGCTATATATCATCCACGCCGCTTCTGATACACCCAGGAATCTTCCAGTCGGCAAACAGGACACGGACACGGACCTGTTAGGTGCTGTTGATTTTTATTTGCAGGAAAAAGTCAAAGACGTTTCGGCTCAACGGAGCCTTGTTCACATGACAACGTTACTTCGATAGGACAGCCCTTTTAAAGTGCAAGTGTTCAAAACAAATTTAAATAATTATTATCACCTGTTAGTGAAATGTATGGACATAAACGACATACTTCCGCATTCATGTGATCACAATATAATATTCTTGTCAATGCTTATATGTTCTAATTATTGTAAAATACCCTTAGTAAATGCATTTACTTATGTTGGAATTTGAAGATAATCTTCAGTGGGTTTACAATTGAAGAAAAAGGCGGGGAAAAGATTATGGTTAAATACCTTTACAAGAGGACATAGGCTAAACTATTTTCAAATCATAACATTATTGTGCAGCAATACAGAAAGTTTTTAATTAATGTTTTCTAATTAGCTGTATTGCTTGGATATATATGAAATATCTTAAAAAATGGACTGAGATAAGATGAAATGATTTAAAGTGCAGGTGCTTTTCATCAAGATGTGCAAATATTGCTTACAGTACATAACAATAGTGCAAAATATCGCAAAAAATTTGCAAAATGTAGCAATTTTGGGCATAATATCCCCCATCTTCATGTGCAAAATAGGCTAATTTCTCCTAATCTATACCACAGTCTCATTTAAATCATTTTTTGGCTATAGATATGAACATACCCAAAATAAAATACATGTCACGTATATACATTCAGCTGATGAGTTGATATTGAATTAATAGCCTGTCTCTCCGAATTTAATTGTATATCACAATAACCCACCTGATTCATTTTGTTTTTATAATTATTGTGAATACAAGCTAAGCTAAAGTCCATACAGTTTATAGTGGTTAATAAAAATCCCAAAACTAATATAAAGAGGATTGTTTAAGGGATAGAATACCGTACAATCCCTAACTATATAAAGTGCTTATCACCGGTGTTGTTTAATAGAAGTTTATTTGTTTGATTAATAGTTCATTAAAAGTGGCAGTGGTGCTCAATGATCATTATTTGTATGTATATTTGGTCGCAGCCATTCCATGGTGTCGTATGGTTTCACCCAGCCGGACGTTTACCACACGTGTACAGCCATAGGGAGGAGACCACTAACATATATATCTCATTTAAGGTAAGCATGTGTACAGATCTTCTGTTACGTTAAGGCCTACAGGGGTTTTCGTGTTGAGCAAGAGAATGTACTTAGTTTCAAGCCTTCTCAATGTCGCTTCCCTGTCACCTTCTCTCCTACTGCTCATAACTGCGTCAATTACCCAATATTTCAGACTGGTATTGTCACTGTGGTGGACATCTCTAAAGTGCCGTGCCACAGGATAGGTATTGTCACCATTCGTGATTGCACGCAGGTGCTGCAGGATGCGTTTGTGGACAGCATGTTTAGTGCTGCCCACATTTCTGAGTTGGCAAGGGCATTGCAAGACGTAAATTGCAAATTCTGTCTTGCATGTGAGGACTTGAGTAATTGCATGCTCAACATTGGTAAATCCATCTCTGAACGTTTTGGTATTTTCCCCATGTTGGCATGCTTTGCAGGTTCTACACCTGTAAAAGCCTTTATTCTCCTGCCACCATGGGGAATTGACAAAGGGTTCCGGGTTTGTAACCCCATTCGGATGAAAAGCACTCGAGAGACAGTAGTTTTCGCTACACGCTTTATTTCAGGTATGGAAACAGCATTCTCTCCGATGAATGTAACAGCCACTTCCCTTAGCCTGACGCGTTTCGTATTAACTTCTTCGGAGGCTTGGCGGAAGCTGGTTCGAGCTTGACACGCTCTCCCAATTAATTAGATTACCCGCCCTTAATTGGCTGCTCAGATGAGACAGGGCATTCTGGGTGATGTAGTGCCAACGATATCACTCCTCAAATGGATTGCACAGTTCTGGATGAGCCTCGGCGAGAGTGCAGTGTCCTCAATACTTAACTATGTCCCCACATTGAGGCTCGGTAATCTCCTAACCTCGGGGCCTCTACCAGGCGTGGTGCAGTCTGTGTAGCAGGGTGGCAACACACATACGCAGGCTCAAAGTTACCCATCCGGATGAGACACACTCGAGAGACAGTAGTTTTCGCTACACAAAGTGGCTGTTACATTCATCTGAGAGAATGCTCTTTCCATACCTGAAATAAAGCGTGTAGCGAAAACTACTGTCTCTCAAGTACTTAATTTCTTCAAGCCAGTGATCAAGAGTACGTGGCGTGCTCAAAACGCGTTTGGCTGCAGAATTGGAGAGCGGGAGATCATGCTGTCATCTCTTCCGCCGCTGGTGTATGTGCGGTTTCCCCCCGTGTGTGGTACCCTTGGTTTTTGTGACATATATATATATTTTTTTTTTTCTCTGCATATATATATATATATATATATGCAGAAAAGAAAGAGAGAACTCTGGGTAGTTATCAAGTTTAGGTGGAAAGCAGCTCCTCTTAGAGCACTCGCAACACCAGCGACACTCTAGATCTGCTCACCTCAAATGTCTGTTTTTCTATCAAAGTCTTGAAGCATAGGATTAGCACAGTGCCATCCACACCGAGATAGAAAAGGACAAAGTCTTTTGCCATTTCTTCAGCAAAGTCTTTAAGCATAGGATTAGCACAGTGCTGTCCTTGCCGAGCTGTAAAATTACAAAAGCCATTTATCACTCCAGGCACAGTATTAAAGATTTGAATTGGTAAAATACCAACTCAAGCCAACCTGAAATGAGTAAAAGCAACCTCTGATATATTTTAAAGTAACTGTTTTATGTAAAGTGTGTTTAATTATATATTTATTAGTTATTTTTAAATATTTTGGCAATAAGTTTGCAATGGATATTGTGTGAGTCAATATTTTGATATATTTTTATGTAAATGTAGCATTATTTTGTTTTCGATATAGGTAGAAATCAATATTTTTAACAACAATATTTGTGTTCTCAATATTTTTAGTTTTACTAGTTATGTATAGGAAGTCAATATTTTTGTAAACTATATTTGATTTCTGATATTTTTGTTTTTTGGTATTCTACTCACCGATATTATGTCAGTGATCCATTTTATATGTAGTTACCTAAAGGTGAAAGACCGAAAACAGTTAGAGAATATTTTGCTTTTTTAGCCACGCATTTGAACCCACTCCTACACTCACTCACCCGCCCATTATGCTACACCATCACCGTTCCAGAACTCTTTTTAATGCACTTTGACCACTGATTAAAATCTCAGCCTGGAGTAGAGATGATTAATTCTGTTGATATACCATGTGTAATTTTCATCCCAGTCAATAGAGTCCCAGAAAAAGAAGCTAGGAAGGTCACACCGAGGAGGTATTATTTAAGAAGAGAGATTCTAGTAAACTGAGATAGATTGACTAAAATGATCAGAGTGGAAGAGTGCCGAGTTTGTTTAAACACAATAAGGAGCCTATGACAAGCTTTAAACAGGGCAGGCCAGATGTACATTACATTTAACAAGAAGTTTGGACTACTATGGGGAACAGAAGGAGTGGAGTTCGGGACATGGCTAATTTAGGCATAGATCAACTGGAAGTTCATGTAGTTCCAGGTGACAATAATCTCTCTCAGGCCAAGTGAATGATTCAGTCAAAAAGCTCTCAGGGAGCAGTTTGACCGAGTGACGCCAAATGCAGCTGGTTCGTACGAGCCGTGATAAGAAAAAGGTCACAGGAATGTAAGACAAACTGGACCGGTTATTCAAAAGCCAGACTCCATTGGAGCGAGGAAGCAGAATTAATTCAATTACCTTCCTTCTTCAGGTAGATAGTAGCAATAAGAAGCAGTGGCAAAGCCAATAGGTGGCACTGCTGTAAGAATGCCCACAGTATATAATCTCAGACATAATTTCTTGGAACAGACAGCTAAAGTTGTGAGTAAGAAATCCCAAAAATAGCCTTCAATATGGTCGGCTTCTAGGTCTCTCTAAACATGATGCATGTGGTTTCCTGACTTTGACCATTCTGCAGCACAAGCCAATTGCAAGAATCAGTCAACATAACAGCATCAGGATCCTTATGCTGTGCTGTTGAATGAGTGCTGCACACATCATCTTCAAGCCTCAGCTGTAGGACCTGGTGCAAGTACTTTTCATGTCCTAAGAAAACTAACTTTGGCTTCACTTTTCCCTGACAATGAATCACATCTGATGCTTTTTCAGGCGCAATCTGCTGCTCCAATTGCTGATAAAAGCATAGGTGCACAGCCAGTGCTTTAAATAGGAACAAATAGGTGAAGATAAATCATTAAATTGAGCTAGGGGTGTGGCTAGTGGGCTGGGCTATGGGCGGGGTTAGGGGTGGGACATGATACAAATGTACTTATACCTCCTGTTGAGTACTCATTTTGTGCTTCCAGTGTCCAAGTTAGTAGTTTCTAATTTCCCATATGTGCAGATTCTCTCTGCACATGTGGCATAACACAATAATAGTAATTAACAGACAGTTTGCTGCTATGAACCACTAAAATATGTATGCTGCCCATTGCGCTTAAAGTGATCTTGACCTATGCTGTGTGGTCTCGGCACTCGGCTCAACACTGCGATTTTAAGTCATCCTTGTCAGATCTTGAGTCATTGCTGTGATTTAGGCCAGCACTGAGTGATATTGGACAACCGAAGCACTATCTTGTGCCAGTGATCTGGGTTTTTGGTTCAGCCCTGTCTGACCTTCCCTCTGCCATTTCAAATCTGTGCTAGGTGCCTTCTTCCCCACGGATGACACAGACTATGAGAAGATCAGGATGAGCTCACGAGGATTAGCACTTACAGCCTGATTCATGTAGGCAATAGCGCTCGCAAAAGGGCCAGATTCTGAGAATCTGGCCCTTTGCGAGTGCGATTTTTGCATTTGGTATTCACAATCCCAAATGCAAAAATCGCTATTTAAGAATTCGCATATTTGCGAGGAATGGCATTTAAGGAATCTCTAATAGAGATTCCTCAAAAGCTATTCATGACACATCAGGAAATTGCGATTTTGCACTTTTGGGGCCGCTATTTACCGAGAGGTCAGACCTGTCGGTAAATAGCAAAAACTCAGAAAAATGCTTTTAAAAGCATTTTTCTAAGTTGCATGTTGCACACACACATGTCCTTTGGACATGTGTGTGCGCAACACCTGTTCAAATGTGCATTTTAGGGGTGCTACAGGGTGTCCTTTGGACACCCCTGGCACCCTTAAAATCGCTATCTTATTTGCGAGTATCAAATTGCTACTCGCAAATAAGGGATACTCCCCATTCATTCCTATGGGCCTCTTGGCCCATAGGAATGAATGGGGAGTATTTGCGAGTAGCAAATTGCTACTCGCAAATAAAGAACATGTAGGAATCTCTATTTTATTAGCAATTCCTACATGAATGCCGTTTTGCGTGTCCTCAATAGTGAGTCGCTATGATTCGCTATTAGGGACACGCAAAAGGGCATGTACATGAATCAGGCTGTATGTTCCTAAAGGCATGCATGCAAAAGTGTGCAAAGTGGGGAAGGCGGGGGGGGGGAGAATTTTACTTTATAATTATATTTTGACTGTCTGACCCTTTTTCCTTCATTCTCAAGAAAGCTAACAGAACATATGGTTGAAATGTATCTCTTTAAAACGAACCCTTAGGAATTTCCAATATCTGCCTTGTATACAATGGGGTCTGTAATGTAGCTGATCTTGGTCCTTTCATCTATCTTTACTACATGGAAGAAGGTGGAGAGGGGAGCTCCAACAGTGCAGCTTCAACAAGCACACTCACATGCTACTGTTTTCATATTTTTTTTCTTCATTTTAACCAAGCATTATCGGAGCACTGCTGGGAATCGCCCCTCCTTCAGCACCATCATGTTCAAGAGACCCTCATTTAAAGGGCTCATCTTCATTTTCTCTGGCACTCAGTGGGCATATTCATGCAGCCCATTCTATTTATGCGGACTGGCCAGGACAGGCCATGAAAAAGAATTCTCAGAACGACCTTGACAAATACAAAACACCGTGCACATTGATGTTAAGCCTGCATAGTGTTGTAGGCCAGCATTATATGATCTCAGCTTTCTAGGATATTGGAGGATATTGGACGTTAGTTGTAAAGTAGGTTAATTTGGGCCATTGCTTTGTAATTTGAAAGCACTGTGTCATATTGGGCCTGCAACAGGTGAGTGGAGCGGAGGAGAGGCAGTGATGGGTGTGACCTGTGTTAGTTCATGATTTTAATGGTGATGGAAACCAGTCAATGGCAAACGTTTTCTGGGTTTGAAGGGGGATAACAAACATCTCAACTATCCCTCTTTAGGGGCCCTGTATCCTCCAGCCCAGAAGTGGTGCAGTCAGGCACCAAGGCAGATGTGTAGCCATATCTCCCATCCCACCTAGTCTTCTTACAGTTGGAATCACCGTAGAAATCTTATTATCTGAACTCTGTTATCCCTCAAGATGCATTCACATTCTGTGAACAGTATTCCTAGTCATGCATTCCTGCCTCCACACAATAGAATACATACCATCTACCACCCCCTCCTTGAACCCACCGACCTTCTAGGAACTTCTAGGGTCCTGGTGCTAGGTATACAATATAACACCTGGAAATATGATTGAGGTCTTAAATATCCAATATTGACTGATTGATGGTGTTTTCCTAGCATGGAAGGAATCTCAGCACACAACCCACAAAAAGCATTTTTTTTCAAGTTAGCAATTTAACATGAGTGTGTTGCTCACAGAGAACAGACAGCCTACGAAAAGAACTCACTGGATACATTGGATGGAATCTGCAAGTCTCTCTGCTGGAAAAAATAATCAATTCATCCTTTGTTCATCTTAGAGATTTTTACAATGACAATACAGAGCACAGGATCCTTTACTTAGCCTTCTGAACCCCTTTACTGCAGCCATGCCAAGATTCTATTAATTGAAGTCTCCTCGCCCTATTCCCACATACACACAAACACATGCATGCACGCACGCACACCCTAATCCTCTGTCACCTTAACTCGAGCCAACAGAAAATAATAATAGAGGCAAAAAATATCACAGGTCTGTCTTCCTTCGGCTTCTGCCTAAAAATGAACCCAGCTAACCCCTTTACATGTTAAGGCCTGGTCAGAGACAGCTTCAGCGAACTCATGAGCCTTAAGAAATCCAAATACATGCCTAAATACCAAATACATACATATGTTGAAAGGCTTTTTCTCAACCCTCTTCATCCACAGGTCTGTTCAACTATCATTCACATTCTGCTTCCACTCACCGCAACATACAGCATGGTTAAAGGGTCAGTCCATGACTGTCAGTGGTCATTTTGCACTCTGCGTGACAGCATTTTGTTTTTTATTACTTGGGCAAATTTGCCCTGAAAAGTGCACTTCAGTGTCAGGCTGATGGGCCAAATCTTTACCTTGGCAATGCTTTTTTCTTGCACTAATAGGAATCAGACTTCTGTGTGATTTGTATTAAAAACCTAAACACTTGTTCTAAACCAATTCTAAGTCAGTTGTCTGATAAGGAGCACCGCTACTGTTAAATGATATGGAATGATAAATCCTTTATTTAAATTTAAATGTAATATTGCTAGTTTATTGTCTCCACATTTAGGAGGCGTGTTTCCTTTTTTCTGTTATATGATTGCAGTCTTCTTTTAAGTCTTGCCTAGGCAGCGCATGCGCTGTCTCTTCGAGACATGCTGTATGTAGCATACCGGCACCTTCCCCAACGACTGGAAACACGCAGAAGTCAGATCCCTACTCAAGAAGCCCTCAGCAGATCCTATCGACCTCAAGAACTACCAATCTATCTCCCTCCTCCCTTCGCAGCCAAAGTCACAGAGAAGACCGTCAACTCCCAACTAACAAAATTCATCGAAGAGAACTCCATCCTCGACCCCTCCCAATCCAGATTCTGCAGCAACCACAGCACAGAGACCGCCCTCCTCGCTGCCACAGACGACATCTGCACTCTCCTCGACCAAGGACACACCGCAGCCCTGATCCTACTCGACCTCTCTGCAGCCTTCAACACCGTTTCCAACCGCACACTCACCGTCAGACTCCACAATGCAGGCATACACGGACCACTCTCGAATGGTTCCGCTCCTTCCTCATCCGAAGAACCAAAAGAATCTGACTTCCGCCCTTCCTCTCCAAACCCAT
Source organism: Lissotriton helveticus (assembly GCF_964261635.1). Taxonomy (NCBI): domain Eukaryota; kingdom Metazoa; phylum Chordata; class Amphibia; order Caudata; family Salamandridae; genus Lissotriton; species Lissotriton helveticus. The sequence continues at coordinate 1,922,743,753 of NC_136065.1, forward strand.
ACAGATCAACTGCGGAGTACCCCAAGCATCATCGCTCAGCCCCACGCTCTTCAATATCTACATGGCCCCCCTAGCCGCCATCGTCAGACAGCACAGACTTAGCATAGTATCCTACGCCGACAACACCCAGCTCATCCTCTCCCTAACCAAGGAACCCATCACCACCAGACTCAACTTCCAGGAAGGAATGAAGGACGTCGCATCCTGGTGAACAGTAGCTGCTTTAAGCTCAACTCGGAGAAGGCAGAGGTCCTCATACTTGGACCCTCCCCCTCTGCATGGGAGACCACCTGGTGGCTCACCACCCTCGGCAGTCATCCCACCCCCATGGACCACGCCCAGAACCTCTGCATTGTACTTGACTCCTCCCTCTCCATGACCCGACAAGTCAAAGCAGTCGTCTCCACTTGCTTCAAAACCCTCTGCATCCTCGGGAAGACCTTCAAATGGATCCCCCCGAATCAAGGAAGACTGTCACCACGCACTCATTACCAGCAGACTGGACTACAGAAATGCGCTCTACAAGGGGATCAACAAGTCTCTGCTCTGCAAACTGCACACCACACAGAACACCGCAGCCAGACTCATCTTCGGAATCCCTCGACACAAACACATCACTCAACACCTGGGAAACCTCCACTGGCTCCCCGTTGATAAAAGAGTAACTTTCAATGCCTACAAATGCCTCGTCAACACAGACCCCAATATCTTAAAGACAGAATCTCCTTCCACATGCCCAGGAGAAACCTCAGATCCGCCGACCTCGCACTCGCCGAACCCCAGCGCATCCACAGAGCTAGAACGCATGGAAGAACCTTCACTGGCTTAAGGTGGAGAATCGTATTAAATTCAAAGCCTTGAGCTACATGTTTAAAATCAAAATGGGTTCAGCCCGCAGTACCTACAGTCTTTAGTCCAACCCTATCTACCTTCACGTACTCTTCGCTCCACTACTCAGTTGAAATGTACTGTTCCTAGAATCAGACTGAAGCATATGCGTGGTCAATCTTTTGCCTACTTAGGACCTTCCCTTTGGAATTCTCTTCCCATCTCTTTACGTAAAGAAACGGTTTATGGTAATTTTCGTAAATGCCTGAAAACTTGGTTGTTTAACCTGTAGGTATTTTTTTTCCCCTTCTTTCCTCTCAAGCTGGCGCCGGAAAACCCCTCGGGGTAGCTGTTCGCCTTATAAACTCAAATATAACAACATAACATAACAAGAACCTTCTGCTACATCGCGACCAAGACCTGGAACGAGCTCCCAATTGACATCAGACGCACCCTCATGATACACATTTTTAGGAAGACCCTCAAGACCTGGCTCTTCGAATGACCGGGGCTGTCCAACCAGCCCAGTGCCTTGAGACCCTCATAAGTGAGTAGCTCGCTTTAAAATTCCCTGATTGATTGATTGATTCATTGGTCATATATGGGCTTTAAGCACCACCCATTTTTTTTAATTGGCTCCTTTTACTCTCCTTCCTAAATGCCTGCTTTTGATTGGTTATTGTGCTTAAGAGTCCCTCCTTTTCTACTTTTGTAACCTCCCATGAGGACTGTCCTTGTTACAGGTGCTCTTACTCTTCATTTTAATTGATGATATTTGGAAAGCACTCTGTTTTTTTGTTGGCCAGCCTCTGCTCATGCGTGTTGTCTTTAATTCGTGCAGGCTGAAAGGTTTCTGACCGCATCATTTACCAGTACTTCCGTTTCACAGCTGCAACACATTCTGCACACGCTTCGGATGATATTGTTTTAAACTTTTACATGCTTCGAGCTATGTTACTTTTATTTTTAGACATTTTTAGACATTTTGGGGATGCTCAGTGGCAGCCGCACATTCTGCACACGCTTCGCAGGATGTTATTTTTATTTATTTGAAGTTTTACACGCTTCGCAGGATGTTACTTCTTTAAAAACATTTTGGAGATGCTCAACCCAGCACCGGATTTATTCTAGATTCCAGGGCAGGGTTTTTGAATGTGGCTCTAGTGAGCCATTCGTGCAATTGAACAATGTTGACTTACGCCAGCCGGACTGTAATGTAGCTTTCTATACGTCACATTATTGAGTACACCGTGCAGTCCTTTCGTGAGGGACGTTGTGTAGTGCTTCAGTGAGGGACACTGTGAAGTGCTTGTGCTTTAGTGAGAGCCGCTCTGTGCAGTGCTTTATTCAAAGACCGTCTGTGCAGTGATTTAGTGAGGGATACAGTGCAGTGCTTTAATGAGGTACAGTGAGCAGAACTTTAGGTAGGGACACTGTTCACTGCTTTAGTGAGAGCTGCTCCGTGCAGTGTTTTAGTGAGGGACATTGTGCAGTGCTTTAGGGGGGGAACACATTTTGGAGATGCTCAGCGGCCACCTCGCATTCTGCACACACTTCGTGCTATGTTACTTTTTTTTAAAATATATTTTGGAGATGCTCAGCATGGTCCAGGACGGGTGCTTAGAACTTGGCTCTAGAAAGCTGCCTGTACAATTGAATAGTGTGTGGTGCATAAAACTGACATCAGGCACCTGGACTGTACTCTAGCTGTGAATACGTCACTGCTCTGATGCCATCAGGAAAGTGATGCCTCAACTTCAGAGGACTATCCTTTTCCCTTCAACTGGACTCCTGGTCTGAAGCCCATACATATGAGGTCAGAGTTTAAACCTTTACTAAACTGGTCTACAGCTTTTATTTTTTATTCTTTTGTCACATAAGCCTAAATGTACATTAAAGTCACAAACAAAATGTGAGGCATACGCCTGGGATACTTTGTAGTTGTGGCTAACACTGGTAAATGACTTGGAATCTCAGTTTAAAACACTACAAAAATCCACTATAATTTACAACACCAATAGCTCTAACTTTCACAAATGCGACACCTATTGCATTGCAAATGCTTGCTTGAATTAACAATTGCAGCTGCTTTACCACGTCCACACCTAATGAATTTGCCAATACTTGTCTAACTATTGCAGATTCTTGGTCCCACGCTTGTGGTATTATTTACTTGCATTGGGATCGATACTCATATTCTCGCTTGCAGACACATACCCACACAGGCAGGAGCACACATGCATCTACGAAGCAATCAACACACTTCCTTCCAAATGCCCTCTGAGGATGTCTAGATTCTCTCTCTTTCTCTTTCGTATACATACAAATGCACATAAAAGCAGTTAAACACGCTCCAGGAGTCAAACACTCACACCAAAGGCTCAATCAGGATAAAAGACATTTTAATTAACTCCTTGCCTTCCGTGGCTTCCTTAATTTCAGCTCTCAGCAGGTTGCCTGGGTCCCAGGGTGTGCACAAATGCACACAATAGTGTGAATGTGATTGACAGAGCAGTGGCTGAATGGGCACTGCTCTGTCAAGCTCAGCCTGAGGGTGATATTCTCAACATCCATACGTCCAAGACACAGGCGCGGCCGGCACAGGTAGCAGCGGTAGGGTGGGGCAGGTGGGGGGTAAGTGGACAGGTGACGGGATAGGGAAAGTAAAATAAAAAATAAGTAAGCCACTTTCCTTGCGCTCGTCGCATCGCAGACTTGCGATGCGGCGAGCGCAAGGAAAGTCGTTTTACTTATTTTTAGGTTTCGCCTGGCGTCCGCTGCCCAGCAGCGTTCGCGCAGGCGAAATCTTATGTTAGAATAGTATGTGCCTTAGTTCCGCCTCTCTCTTCCATTGGCTAGCTCCATAAATGGAGGCTAGCCATTGGAAGAGAGATCTGTCCGTCATTCTGCGAGGCGATTCGTGGGCGTTCCGGCGATTTTTTTCCCTCTCCGCCCCTTGTAGAACGTCATTGCGGCGGTGGGCGGTTCTTTTTTTCTTTTTTTGGGGACGGCATGTTTTGGTCATTTCTACCATGTCTCCAAGGAGTGCTGCTCACTGTCCGGCAAGCAGAGCTCGGCCGAGAGCGACGCTGCAGCTCATCTCCTGTCTGCAGTGCCGCCGCTGCCCGCACTACTCCCTGCCCAACCTCGACTTCTTCCAGGGCCGGCCGCACTCGAGAGCGCGGCCAAGAAGACCTGGCGGCGTTTTACGGGAACAAAGACCCTTCGGCTTACTAGCCAGCATGGTTTCAGTGTCTGCCTGTTGTGGGCGGGTTTCTCGTCTCCTCGGGGATCCTGTGATGGAAAGCGACTCTGACGCCTCCTGTGTCTCACGCTGGGGGATCCCCCTCGGCAGCAGGCTGATGAGGTTATGACTGTAAAACAAAGAGTTCAACAACAAAAGTGAAAGGGCGGTGATAGTTTCCTTTCCTTGAAGCCAGTGAGGCCTCAATGTGAAACTGTCTCGAGAACGAACCCCTCCCACTGACGTCATCTGAAGTTGGTGCTTGGAGTTGAAGTTGGCTCCGAGGAGGAGGAAGCGCGTGCCTGCTCAGGCAGCTCAGGAGGTGGAGCGCGCAGTGTGAGACTGAGGGGTGTGACCAAGGCTGCGCGTGCAGCGAGAGACCGGTGCAGAGGGGCGAGAGGGAATATGGTGCTGACAGGCCAGCACGTGCACAGTGTGAGGGCGCGCGACCACGGGGTACGCGGCCGGGAGCAAGGCACCAGCCGGGAGCTGACATGGTACCGTAGGGGAGCGCGCGGAGAGTGACCACTGACCGACAGGCTGCGCGCTGGGTAGGAGGTGGCAAGATTGCGACTGACAAGAGGATCCACCCGGATCCGGCAGGGTAGAGGTATTCACAGAGACGGTGTCCCGGCTGACTCTTTCCTCGTTCTTAACGGCCTCCAGCTTCATCTTCACTGTCCCGAACAGCTCCCTCGCTGCCTACCCTGAACTGAGCTATAGACTTTCTTTTCAATGCCCCCTGCATGCCGGGACCCTTCAGCTTCGCAGGCCAACCATCAAGGGCTTGACCACACTCGGCACCCTCCTCTGGAGAACTCTAACCGTCAAAGACTCTTTTAGCCCTCTTAAAGTTCTTCCATATCCCCCCTTCCCCACCACCACTTTTCCAATAGTTCCTATACCGACAGCCCCACATCACCTCGCGAATTACAGCAGGGCTACCCCGCCCGAATTCTTCATCTCAACGCCCCGGAGTTGCTCCTTGTAGCATCTTATACGAGAGCACTCGACCCTGCAACTGCCTTTCCAAGAACTTCTTCCGCGAAGCTGCCCTTCCAAGAACTGCTCCCACATAGCCACTGCTTCGTCAAACTGTCACGTTTCCCGCAACCTGGACTATCCATCAGTGCCACTCAGTGCCTATCTTGGGTACACCCTCCCAACCTTTAAGTAAGATGGCAATCTTGCCTTTCCAATAACTGGCCCCACAACTACTGTTTCAAACCAACTGTCCTCTCCCAATTTCGACCATCGGAGGTCGAAGACACCATCGGATTTCCCCCATCCTTCTCACAGCTTGCAGACCCCTATTACATCTTACATATTTTTGGCTTTCAGAGTATCCTGGAGAGAGACTACACATGAGTACCAGTACTCTCTTTGGCCATAGAGAAATGACGGTACTTAAAGGCATAGAAATAATAACTGGCCTATTTAAAGTACTGGGCAGAACACTAATACTACCTTGCAAAGTTTAGTTATACGTGAGGTATTCAGATTTGTAATGCATCTACTGTAGAGATGTGCGTGTAACTTAAAAGTCACCGGTTAAAATTCTTGGGGGTTTGTCTTAGCCTTTCATCCTTCTGAGGTTGATAAAATGAGTATCATTGAACTAGGTAATATTTATTATCTGTTATCAGCGCCTAAGGACCAGACAACAGGTAGAGCGCACTGCATAATTGTAGTAATTTATTTATGTTATTATTAATATAGTGATGGGTATGCCAACTCATTCTTAACCGCTACAGATATACATCCTAATACTGAAAGTTTTTTTCTTAGCACTTTCAATTTTTTACACAAAAAGGTCACATAATTTGGTCATGCAGAACAAGTTAATATTAGAAATTAATAACTTAGCCGCACACAACAAGGTCATTATTTGTTATACATTTAGGAGGGAAACTGCCACAGGACCCCTGTACTACATTCGGGATACTCAATTTTCTGCCTTTATATCATAGGTGTGCCCAGCACATTCTTTCATTAAGATTACCTTGAAATATGTTCCAGTATTACCATCTAATGATCACTTTACACAAAAATAAAATATAATGTTATTGTTGTATTTAGCTCATCTGGGAGCCAATAGACTAAAATAATTTGATTGGGATGCAAAAGTTGCCATGATTGGCAACTTTGATGAAGTGATGATACACGTGGACATGCGTCTTATCTAATGTGACGTCTATCATTTAATCGCCTACTGCAAAAATGTATTACAAATCTAAAAACGCCAACCTGAACAAAATGTAAGCAAAACAAGCATTTACAATGCAATGGTCTCGGCATTATTAAAGGTAGAGCTATTGGCATTGCTCATTACTTTTTTTTTTTAAATCATAAATAAATGGCATTGTCATTTACAATGTCAATAGCTTAATCGCTCGCAAATGCATGACCTATTGGCAATGTATATGACAATGCCATTTATTTATGATTTAAAAAAAAAAAGTCACGAGCAATGCCAATAGTTCTCCCGTCAATAATGCCGAGACCATTGCATTGTAAATGCTTGTTTTGTATTGGCTTCATGTTGAGTTATTGAGCTATCAAGCTCATTGTAATGTACCTGCACTGTTGCGAGTAGTGCAGAAACCTCAGAAGATTGCAAGTGCATCTCCAGCACCCCCAAATGTAAGTGTTACTCTCTATTGAAGAATAACAAATATCCAGAAACATGCCTAGCTGCTTCGCTGTGGCCGGAATTTCCCCATGGTGCGAAGGAATTCCACTTGTGCGCGGTTCGGAGGCCCCTGCACACGCCAACTGTGACATCAGATGGTTGGGGGCTGTCCGACGCATGGAAGAGGCTAGAGACGCACAGCACTGGCTGCGCCAACAATAGTTAATTTGGCAAAGACAAATTAAAGCTGGTGTTATTATGCACTGCATTTACCACTATGCATCTGGGCAAATTGTGTACTAGTATTCCAGGCAGTGTCCTCTGTCCTGTCTTTTTTGTATCTTACATTTATTCAGAATATGTAAAATGTCTAGCTCAATAACAAGTAATTTTTCTGGAAATAACTGCTATAACTGAATGTTTTTACTACTTCCTTTGTTTCTATTTACAGTCAGATGGAGCAGCTGATAGCTTCACGCTCCCTTCACCCCACTCACTAAAGATGAAGGCTGGCTGCAGTTTTATGGCATGCTGCCCTTCCTGCTAAAACGAGGTATAAAGGCAGACGGAAATCTGGTTTGATCTCCTGTAATCACAGGAGGCGCTTGTCTGTTTGCTGAAATGTAAATTCCAAAAATAGGCTGTCTCAATTACTGTGAATTTATCAAGGGCAACTCAAGAAGACAAGAAAAAAAATGTATCTGAAAATTCCAGCTCCTATCCCCATACTGAGGTTCAGTCAGTCCATTTCCCAGCTGTAAATCCTTAGTGGCACGTTAAAGTGAGCCATGAACAGACCAATCCTACAGAAGATGTAATTGCAAAAGAAATTATTGTACTTAATATTCCTTCAATGTCCAAAGGTTTTTGGGAGAACGACAATAAATAGTTTTCAAACATTTCTGTACACATGAGAAATAATCTGGTATGGATCTCACAAAGCCAGCCTCGCCCATTCATTCATTTGTTCCCGTTCCGTTCAAAGATGTACATGGAGGCCCCTTTCTATGACTTGTACTAAAGTCGAGCAACATGATCATTTCGCTGTGGACTACAATTGCGGTGCCTTGCATTGTTTCATAAAGTGGAAAGCAGTTCTGCAGCAACATCTAAATACAGTCCGGAACTAAGCGCGGTTTTGCTAGTTATCAAGGACAAAATAAACAACGAAAGCAAGGGAAGCTATATGTTGGGAAAACAAAATCCTTAGAAAAATGCCAACAATGAAGTGCGTTTCAGAGGAAAAACTATACAAAAAGTGGAGGAATGCCATAAAAAGAACACTTATTGGACGCAACGTCACACACTCCTTCCGAAAACTATTTGCTAAAAAAAATTGCTATTCGTATTCTTAACAAAACACACTTATCTATTTCATAAGTAACTGACTTAAACCATCCCGTAGCAGCACTCAATGTTATGTCATGGGATGTTCCTTTAAATCCTTTCACTGACTTTAGTCCCCCTCGGAAAAAAAAGAAAATTGAAGTTTCATGCGCTAGGCAGCCGAGCTGAGAGTCCTCGGTGTGTTTTTTTCATGTTCGGTAAACAAAACCTTGAATGGAGGGAGGGCGTTTAGCAGACAATTAACTCCCCCTGAGCCCAGCACACAATCGTGTTGTCCTGAAGTTTCCCAGCAGACACCAGATAGCCCCTGGATAGCCGCTAAATGGCTGCCCGGTAGACGTCGTCGCTGATTGCATGTTTGCAGACCTTGCCTCCGTGTTTATGGTCTTGTATTTATCAGCTGGGACATTACCTAACCTAACCAAGCACAACGAGAAGGGGGGGGGGGGTGGTATGCGGGCGGGCAGCACAACCTTTCTCCAGCGGCGGTCGGGGGAAATGGCAAAACAAAAGGGCCGGCAAAAAAAAAAGAAGTAAACGCCCACCTCCGAATGACGACGAAAAAGGGGCGGGACTTAAAAAAAGAGGCAGAAACGCCCACGGATCGCATCAAGGCGGGGAAAATAGTAATTGACACACATCTCTTCCAATGGCTAGCCTCTATTTACGAAGCTAGCCAATGGAAGAGAGGTGAAATAAAGCCCCACTGTTGAAATCATTAAATCTTCGGCTCCGCCCCCAGCTTCGCTGAGGGACGATAGCCTCGACCTAAAAACGGAGAGGTTGATTAGCTTAGGCAGAGAACGCCGGTTTGGTTCAGAAAAAAATTTGCTCAGTTGTTAAATACTGCTGCAATGTCTACTCTCAAATGACCACGTGGTGGCAGCAAAGCTGAGGGTTGCACTGCAGGAAATAAAGGCAAGCTGCCCGGAAATACGGCATTTTTAGAGGGAAGTTGTCTTGCTTGCCTGTCTGGCAAACTTATTCCAGTGGCGGACTGCTGGTAGGCGCTCGCTCCCTGCTTAGACCCGACTCAGCCGAAGTCACCCAATTTGGAAAGAAAATTATTAGCTTTAATTTGGCTCTAAAATTTCGGCCAGCTCAATGCGAGTCAATGTCGAACATAAATCTGCTGATTATATTTTTTTGAAATCTCCCTTTTTTTTTCTTGTTTCCAGATGTCAGTATACGTGGAAATGCTTTGCGCAGAGACACCCACACAAAATAAGCCCGGGCACCAAATTAAAAGTAGCCCAATTTGCGAGTCAGAGAGTTAAACAAGCACTGGCAATACCAATAGGTCTGGCTTTAAAGGAATGTTGTATGCTGTAAAAAGTTTGCAGCCTACAGGCAGCAGCAACACGTGGCCGGAGTCTAACGAATAACTCACAGCACTGGCTCACATGCAGTATATTTGTCGGCAAAGGCCCGAGCGATCATCTGCCTGTTTATTTATCTCCTCAGCAGTAGCGGTCGCCAGTAGGAGTTACTGCAGGGCGGTGACGTGGGCAGGGGGAGGGGTAGTAATGTATGGATTACGGAGTTTAACATGTAAGTAAGCATTTAAATAAATATAATGAATTTTGTTGCGCGCACTGCATCACCAAATGTGATGCAGTGCGCGCAACGAAATTAGTTTTATTTATTTGTCGTTGCATCATCGAAGAAGCGTGTCGCCACTGCATGGGTCGGCGTCGCATCACCGGAGAAGCGTGTCTCCGTTGCAGATGTGTGTCATCGCATCACTGGAGAAGCGTGTCACAACCGCCAGGGTCGCCGTCGCATCACCAGAGAAGCATGTTGCAGGGCCTGTTGCAGCTCCAAAGTTACAGAGTCGCCACATGGCCACCGGGCGTGCACGCATCGTCTTCATGTCATCGCATCAAGGGCGCCATCTTCTCACATCGCGCCGGATCATTGCATCGCATTAAGGCTCCATCTTGTCACATCACAACCGGGCCGCACCACAAGATCGTCACATCACCTCCTCTCCGGTAAGGAACAGACGCATCGCCTACTTTGCACAAGCACTGAGGAACAGATGCATGGCCTCCCCCGAAGCAAGGAACAGATGCATCGTTCTCCCTGCGAACCTTTTGTTTATCGTGCGTGACGCATCCAAAGGTACTTTGTGGGAAACGTGTCACATTTACCATCTAAAGTGAACTGAGTTATTACTACCATCTTAAAGTCATTTTCTTAATACTGTATTGTGGATTTTTGTCGGTTGGGTCTTGTGTTAAGTCTATATAAAGACTAATTATTTTTATAAAACCTGTGTTGTGTCCATCTGTAGTGTTTTCACTGTATTACTGTATGTGTTTACAAATGCTTTATACACTGCCTCTGAGATAAGCATTCCTTCTTGTGCCAAGCTACCACAGTGTTGAGCAGGGGTTATTTTAGGAGTGTAGCCCCCTTACTCTGACTAGAAGCAAGGGTCCCTATTTGGACAAAGGTGCAAGCCATTGCCAACTAGAGACCCCCAGTTCTAACACTCCGTTATATAATTATATAGTAGTACTCTTCTTGCACTGTCATCCTGCCCTTAGTGCAGCTTATTCAGATGTTTGGGGCCCGATTATGACGTCAGGTGGATCACCACTGACAAGCAGTTGGTGGGGGTCCGTCTGACATCTGAGGCTGCGTTCCGACGGCCGCATAATGAAGTGGTCGGTGGAAGCACAGCAGGAGGAAGGACCGACTGATGTCTCAGACAGGCTCAAGGAGCTCTTCGGAGCGTCGGTCAGAGCATAATCCCTACAATGACGTTGGTGCCTGTGGAGGCACCGCCTTAGGGATTGCAATGTCCCTCTTCCCTCTGCCTTTACATGGCAGTCCGATCGCTATGTAAAATCAGATGGAATGGGACTTTGGGGTTCCCTAGCAGGGCCCCCATGGGCCTCTGCTACGGGGCCAAGTGGCACAAGTGGTGCCCCCCTAAACACCCATGCACTGTGTGTCAGATGCCACATGGTACCTGGCACACGTTGCATGGATGTTTCAAAACATGCCTATTTCAATTGTGGTATGTGCTGCAGCCCTTTTCCGGACCATTGAAAAAGGCATGTTTCTGACTGCCTTCCCGGCGGTCGGATCATAATGAGTCGGGTGGAGCTGCCAACTACATGTTGGGCAGTCTCCATCCTGATACGATGGCGGTCGGACACTTGTTTGACTATGATCTCAGATCAGTCGTGCCGACCCACTGAATTTAAGCATATTACTATGCGGAGGAAAAGAAAGTAACCAGGATTCCCCCAGTAACGGCGAGTGAAGACGGAAGAGCCCAGCGCCAAATCCCTGCCCGGCGGCGGGCGCAGGAAATGTGGCATACAAAAAACCGCCTTCCCTGCGTTGCTCAGGGAGCCCAAGTCCTTCTGATCGAGGCTCACCCTGCAGACAGTGTTCGGCCGGTAGCGGCCCCGGCATGCCGGGATCGGGTCTTCTCGGAGTCGGGTTGCTTTGGAATGCAGCCCAATGCGGGTGGTAAACTCCATTTAGGGCTAAATAGGGGTGCAAGACCGATAGCCAACAAGTACCGTAAGGGAAAGTTAAAAAGAAATTTGAAGAGAAAGTTCAAGAGGGCGTGAAACCGTCAAGAGGTAAACGGGTGGGGTTAGTACAGTCTGCCCAGAAGATTCAACACGGCGGGAAGGTCGGTGGTCCTGGAGTTCTGGATCCCCACCGCAGGACCGGCGCCCGGATCCTACCTGGCCCCCACAGGGTTCATTTCCATTGCAGTGATGCGCCACAACCAGCTCCGGTTCGGCTGGGAAGGCTTCGGGGTGGCAGGTGGCCCTCTGCTCAGGTCCACGGGGCCAAGGCAGATTCTACTGCCTCCGCAGCCTCCCCTGGGCACCCGCTCCCGGCCGCCCCTCAGAGTGCGCCAGGGTGGGGAAGGGGGATGGGCCCCTGCTTCTGGTGTGACTGTCTACTGGGGCGGACTATGCACAGTACGCCCTGACTGCGTCATGCCGCTGGACGGGAAGGCCCGCCCTGGCTGCCAGGGGTCTTCAGTGATGTTGTTTACCCACCTGACCCGTCTTGAAACACGGACGCTCATCAGACCCCAGAAAATGTGTTGGTTGATATAGACAGCAGGACGGTGGCCATGGAAGTCATAATCCGCTAAGGAGTGTGTAATAGCTCACCTGCTGAATCAACTAGCCCTGAAAATGGGTGGTGCTGAAGTGTCGGGCCCATACCCGGTGTTGCCGGTGCTGAGACCAGCGGGGGCTAAGCCGCGATGAGTAGGATGGCCGCTGTGGTGCGCACGAAAGCCCGGGGTGAGAACCCGGTTGGAGCCACCACAGGTGCAGATCTTAGTGGTAGTAGCAAATATTCAAACGAGAACTTTGAAGGCCGAAGTGGTGAAGGGTTCCATGTGAACAGCAGTTGAACATGGGTCAGTCGGTCCTAAGAGATGGGCGAGGGCCGTTCGCAAGGGACAGGAGATGGCCTCCGTTGCCCTTGGATGATCGAAACGGAGTTGAGTTCAGATCCCCGATCCCGGAGTGGTGGAAACAGGCACCCTCGCAGTGTCCTGTGCGGTAACGCAAATGATCCCGGAGAAGCCCGAAGGAGCCCCAAGAGAGTTCTCTCTTCTTTTTGAAGGGTAGGGTGCCCTAAGCCTTGGAAAGCGTCACGATTCCGGTGGCGTCCATTGAACTCTCGCTGGTCCTTGAAAATCTGGGGTAGGTGGTGTAAATCTTGCGCCGGGCCGTACCCATATCTGCAGCAGGTCTCCAAAGTGAACAGCCTCTGGCATGTTGTAGCAGTGTAGGTAGGGGAAGTCAGCAAGTCAGATCCGTAACTTCGGGATAAGGATTGGCTCTAAGGGCTGGGTCGGTCCGGCTGGGGCGCGAAGAGTGGCTGGGCGTGCACCGCGGCTGGACGAGGTGCTCCCCTCCGGGGCGGCAGCGACTCTGTACGCCAGCCGGGCCCTTCCTGTGGATTGCCCCAGCTGCGGTGGTTGCCTCTCCCCGTGCCCCCTCCCCGGGGCATAGGGCCAGCGTTATGCCTTGGCCAGCACCTAGCAGCTGACTTAGAACTGGTGCCGACCAGGGAAATCCGACTATTTAATTAAAACAGCGCATTGCAAAGGCCCCAGGCGGGTGTGGACGCGATGTGATTTCTGCCCAGTGCTCTAAAAGTCAAAGTGAAGAAATTCAATGAAGCGCACGTAAACGGCGGGAATAACTATGACTCTCTTAAGGTAGCCAAATGCCTCGTCATCTAATTAGTGACTTGCATGAATGGATGAACGAGATTACCACTGTCCCTACCTACTATCTAGCGAAAACCACAGCCAAGGGAATGGACTTGGCAGAATCAGCGGGGAAGGAAGTGCGCTGATCTTGACTCTAGTCTGGCACTGTGAAGAGACTTGAGAGGTGTAGGATAAGTGGGAGGCCCTCGGGCCGCCAGTGAAATACCACTACTTTTATCATTTTTGCACTTACCCGATGAGGCTGGGAGGTGAGCCCCATGGGGCTCTTGCTTCTGGCGCGACCCGCTCTAGGGACAGTGGTAGGTGGGGAGTCTGACTGGGCAGTACACCTGTCAAACTATAACGCTGGTGTCCTAAGGCGAACTCAGGGAGGACAGAAACCTCCAGCGGAGCAGAAGGGCAAAAGCTCGCTTCTGTATTCTGTATGAATACAGAAAGTGAAAACGGGGCCTCCCGATCCTTCTGACTTTTTGGGTTTCAAGCAGAAGGTGTCAGAAAAGGTACCACAGGGCTAACTGGCTTTCAAGCATTCATAGCGACGTCGCTTTTTGATCCTTTGATGTTGGCTCTTCCTATCATTGTGAAGCAGGATTCACCAAGCTTTGGATTGTTCACCCACTAATAGGGAACGTGAGCTGGGTTTAGACCGTTGTGAGACAGGTTCATTTTCTCCTACTGATAATATGTTATTGCAATAATAATCCCACTCAGTACGGGAGGAACCACAGGTTCAAACATTTGCTATATGTGTTTGGTTGAGGAGCCAATGTGGCAAAGCTACAATCTGTGGGATTATGACTGAACACCTCTAAGTCAAAATCCACCCTAAACCGTAACGATACCGCAGTGCGTGAAGCCACGGTTGGCCTGGGATAGCTGGCCTCTCTCGGGGGGCCGGTGTGTAGAGCCGCTCACTTGGGGACCGGAGCGCAGACGGAAGGGGGCCGTCTCCATCGCCCTTAGTGCACTGCATGTTCGTGGGGCACTCAGTGCAAAATCATTCGTAGATTACCTGATTCGGGGACAGGGTTTCGTAAGTAGCAGGCCAGCCACCTTGCTGCGATCTATTGAAAGTCATCCTCTGAGCCAAGCTTTTGTCTTTCCGTGTGTGTGGGGGTGCCCGCGGATGCCTTCCTCCACCACACCCAGGGGTGGGTCCCTCTGCTGACGGGGTGGTAGGAGGGATGAAGAGGGGGCGATGCTGGCCTGTGGGAGGCCGCCTCCACCATGCGCCCTCCAACACGGGGGCCTCCCCCTCCCCTTCCTGCCTCATCAGGGTACAGTGATGGGGGTCACTATCCCTTGCGGGTCAGCAGGGTGACCAGATGGCCTGGGCCAGCCAGCCCCCCCTTTCCACTGCTGCCTCGCAAGTCGAGCAGGGAGGAGAGCATCCCCGGGGAAGGAGCATCCCGAGCAGTGGCCTCGGAGCGCATGGCCACCCTTGCTGTCATCGGACTTCAAGGGCGACTGGGTCTGGCTGTCTCTGGGTGCTGCACCATCCCAGGCCATCTGGTCTCCTGTTTGCGTGACCAGATGGCCGTGTGGGCTGGGTGACCTGATGCCCCTTTGGGCAGGGTGACCAGATGGACCTGTGGGCGGGTGACCAGATGGCCGGCCTACCGGATGGCCGGGCTCACTCCATCTTTTGTCCTTCCCCAGGGTTCTGGAAGCCCCTTCCAGAAAAATGGGCTCCCAAGGCATGCCGGCAGGGAGAGGATGTGGCCTGGCCTTAACCCTCCTGGGTACCTGTCCCCGGGCTCCGGGAAGGTAGAAGGCACACCTACCCGAGTCAGCACTCCGACACCCAAGGGTTTGGGTGTGGGGGGTGGCAGTCGGTAGCCAGGGCAGGGCAGCTGCAGAGCGGGGAGGACTGCCTAGTTCCCTGCTGTCTCCAGGGCAAGGAACGGATGGAGACCAGCCCTGCATGAAAGGGGGTCCAAGCCCCTGGAGAGCTTGAAGAAGCCCTGAGCATTGGACGCCTAGGGCCGGTCTGAGATGGCAGGGACTTGCAGATGTCCCCTGCCGCCCAGGGGGGTCCACTGGGGCCTTGGGAGACTCTCCCCGGCCTGGTTAGGGTTCGGAAGCTGAGACCAGGCCCGGGGCTTAAGCTCCATCCAGCGGACCCGGGGTGCGGGAGCCTCTAATCCTCCAAGCTAGCAGAGGCTCCGGGTGCTGGAAACGGGGGCCCACCGTAGGCCTGGGAGGCTCTCCCCGGCCTGGCTAGGGTTCAGAAGCTGGGACCAGGCCCTGGGCTTGAGCTCTGACCGGCGGGCCCCGGGGTACTGGAGCCCCCATCCTGCAAGCCAGCTGAGGGTCTGGGTGCTGGGGACGGGGGTCGGGTGTCCACTGAGGCTCTCCCTGGTTCAAAAGCTGGGACTGTGGCCCAGAGCTTGAGCTCCGTCCAGCAGCCCCAGGGTGCGAAGCCTCCCGATCCTGCAAGCCATCCGGGGTCCAGGCGCTGGGTACGGGGGTCCATCAGGGCCATGGCAGGCTCACCTGACCCGGTTGGGTTCAAAAGCAGGGACCGGGCCAGGAGGCAGAGGTGGCTGGCTAACTCCGCTCCGCTGGTGGAGCGGAGTTCTCTGCCCACCCCTATTTTCTTCCCTGGCGTCCAGGAGCAGGAATGGAAGCACTTTCTTCATGTCCAGAGGAACGCCAATCCAACCAATCCTGGAGCTGCTTTCATCAGCATAAGAACACCTCCAGCATTGGTGCGACCAGGCTAACCCAGTGCTCATTTTGAGGCAAGGGGCATGTGCTAGCAATACCCTGGCTTCTTCACAGACTTTGGATTGCTGGGTCTACAATGCGCATGTTGGGCTGGCCGTAGCAAGCCGTAGCAAGCCAGCTAGTCAATCCGACATGCACACTGCAGCGGTGGGGTAGGGTGGGGTTCGGGGAGCGGCGGGTGGGGAGAGTTGATTGACAATGGAATAGGTCAAATAAAATAAAAAAAATAATAAAAGCACTTATCTTGCACTCACCGCATCGGCGATGCGGCGAGTGCAAGGTGAGTGGTTTTATTTCTCTTTTTATTTTATTTTACCTATTGCATCATCTGTCAAACCCGCCCCTCAGCTCTTACCTGAATTGGCCATGCCTGCCCTCTCTCACATGAGCGGCACAAAATATAATGATATGACAATAAAATGGCATTGCCATTCCATTCTATTTATTTGTGTATGCCTGTTGCATTCGCAGCAGGTGGGATGACGCTCCTCCGCTCTTAAGGAGGAGCCACCCCGTGTAGGAGAGTAGGATCTGCTTCTTATAGTTACCCCCACTTTTTGCTGATGTTTCACTGTTTTCGACTTCAAGTCAAGTCAAAAGGTAAGTTTATTTAGATCATAATCTTTAAACCAATACACAGTACTTACGTGTATTAAAATATTATCTATCGACAACAATTCATACAAAATTCTCGTTAAAATCTCATTCCTTTAAAAGAAAGGTGTAAATGGACTTCCCCCAGTCATATGACATTTAGAACTGGGTAAACGTATTATCAATTACTCCAAATGATTTTTGTCCAAATAAAATTCATAAAACCGATTATCTCTAGACACAATTCTATTTAAAGCATTCAAATCTATTTCTGACTTATTATAAAACTCTGTACAACCTTTATAAATTTCCCACGTGCAATTACAATATCAATGCTTGGAAGTTCTGTAATTAGCTCAAGTGCTTGTCTCCTATTTCTTATATCATATTTTATGAATATTGGACGCAGCCAAAGTTTACGCTGTTCTAAAATATTTATACAGTCCAACAAAAAGTGCACGGTATCCCCTTTTGTACCCAACCTGCATTTACAGTGCCCATTAGGGTCCAACATTTTGGTTTTAAATTCTTTATTTGATATCCATGGATTGATCCCAATACGTAACCTTAGGATCTCTTGTCTATACCACGGGTTAGGCAATAGATCCAAGTAAGGGAACCAGGTTTCCTTTGCCCATGCGTTCATCATAAAATCCGCCGATATTTTCTTACCAAGATATTCCCTATCCATGCTTCTAGTAGCAGCTTGTCCATTAGTTCTTAGCTCATGTTGTGAGCACTCTATTGTTAGCGAATCACAAGATATATCCACTTTTATATTTTCGCAGGCCTGTAACATTCTCTTCCTACACATTTTTGCCCATTTTAAGTCACTTTTTTGTATTTCATTTCGACACCAATGTGCAACTTTTTGATCGTTTCCAAGGCGTTTCCAAAATCTAATTACTGCACATTGTGCCTGGACCCCCCAAGCAGTTGTCCCTAGCTCAGTTCTTATGGCTTGCACCATTGCCGATGGGGGTAGGGATGAGCTTTTTCAAGCATTTTCCTTCCTCTAGGTCCCAGACTCCCTTACCGCTCAAATAAAGGATTTCTGCTCCATAGAGGACTTGTGGTGGAATCATCGCATTAAAAGCTTTCAATAATGGTTGATGCGACTTATCCCCATAATCCCGGTTAAACATTTTTAAACCAGCAATTGAAGTTTGTGACTTCGCTTTTTGGGCTTCAACGTGTGTTTGCCAATTTAATTTTTTATCGAACCACACACCTAGATATCGGTATTCATTTACAGATTCTAATTTAAGATCCCCTAAAAACCAATTAAACTTAATCGCTTTTTTCCCAAAGCACAAAATGTTCGTCTTGTCTAGATTTACCTTTAAAAATAACTTTTTACAGTATTCATTAAAAGAATTTAGTTTCCTTTGAAGGCCAATTTCTGTTTGATCCACTATTACTAGATCATCTGCGTATAGTAGACACAGCACCTTTTTGCCATCCATTCTTGGGCTGGCACTACCCTTCACTTCAAGGCGTTTCGGTAATTCTGATAGGAAGATGGAGAATAACTGGGGGGCCAGTACGCAGCCTTGCCTCAGACCATTTCCGATAGGAATTTTCGGCATAAATGACCCCTCAGGATCCCTGATCACTTGAGCCCAATTTTCCGGGTGCAATTCTTTTAGTACCGTCAACAGGTCTCTTGGGATATTTTTCTTTGTTAATATTTCCCAGAGACAGTCCCCATCCACAGAGTCAAATGCGACTCGGAAGTCCACGAAGCAGCAACAGAGTTTTCCGTTCTGCTCCGTCGACTTGCTTGCCATTGCCCATAAGGAGAAGCAATGATCCATCGTTGAATGTCCTGCTCTGAACCCTCCCTGTTCGATCGGTATTATTGAGTTCTCCTCAACCCAGTCATTTAGTCTGTTTAAGACTAGTTTTGAGAAGACCTTTTCCCCTATGTCCAGGAGGTTTATCAATCTATAGTTTTGCGGTTCCCCTGGGCTACCCTTTTTGTGGATAAGTCTGATTATTGCCCCCTTCCAGTTTATTGGCATTTTCCCCTCTGTTAGGATTAATTGGAAAAGGTGGGAGAAAAACTTTGCCCACCATTTTGTTTGGGATTTAAGGATTATAGCTGGGAGGTTATCCGGCCCTGCCGCTCTGGTTAGGTTCAGCTTCTTAATTATTTCTGCAACATGGTCTTCTGCAAAGTCTAATTTAAATTCATCTGAGATTTCCTGCCAACTTGGGGGTACTCTTGCTCCTGAAACTAATCTAGCTTCGTACAATTCCCTTATGTATTTGTCCCAGGCTGCCTCACTTATGACGCAAATCAAGTCTCCAGCTGGGGGAGACGATGCTGCTTTTATCAATTTCCAAAATTATCTCAAGTTCTTATTTTCAATTGATTCTAGTAGCTCTCCCCAGCATTTCTCTTTATACTCCCTTTTTGCGACGAGGACCATCTTTTTAAACTCTACTTTTAGAGAAATAATATATGTTTTCCTCTCTTGGTTGAATTCTTTCTTTTGTTTTCTGGCTTCTGCCCTTATCTCCCTTTTTTTTATTTGGCAGTCCATTGAAAACCATTTCAGACGGCTGGCACGATTTACTAAACCTTTTCTTTTATTCTTTTTTAATTCTATCCTAAGGCATTGGACTGATTGGGCAATTTTCTCCTCGTACCATTTTAAATTTAACTTTTCTAGGTTTAATAATTCTGTCTTTTGTTGGAACGATTTTAACTTTTCCACACAGGGCCGGTCCTAGCCATGGGCGGTATGGGCAGCTGCCCAGGGCCTCACGCTCAGGGGGTCCCCGCCACCGGCCCCGCAGTTGCGGGAATAATAAATGATGATGGCCTGGGGAAAAGCGCTGAGCAGTGAGCACAGCACAGTGCATTCTTCCGTAAAGCAATAATATCGAGAGTGTGTGTGTTTCTCAGGGGGCCCCCGCCGCCGGCCCCGATTTCAGTAAGTTCAGCACCAGGGCAAGTACATGACGTCACTACACGGGCCAGGGATCCAGGGTTCAAGGCAAAACGTGACGCAGCGATTCTAGCTCAGAGCATCACCTGCCAGGAAGAGACGGGAGCAGATTTCGTTGCATCCCTGTGACCCCACTCCCCTTCCCCCACCCCTATTACCCCAGAGCTGTAGTAGACACAACAATATACTTACTGCGCAGGGATCAGTAATACGGCGCAAGAAAACACCCACCGTCGAAAAAGGAGCCCCCGAAGGGGCAGACTAAAACAGCGCCCGCCCGGCTGACATGGATCAAGAAAAAGTGCCCCTGACTCGCCGTAAGCAGTTTACTACAGTACTGGGATCACAGGATGCAGATTATACCAGTGCCGGGAAAACCGCCATCCGATCAAATGACCACCAGACTTTATTAAGAGCACCTTAGAAAAACAGAGGGCTCAGGTACAGGGGAGAACAGCGGAATCAGTTTACACTGACACCCGGTTTACATTCAGCTGAAAATAATAACACATCACCAGGCTCACCAACAGGTGTTCTAACTGGGCCGGCTCATCAGCAGCGTGCCATGCCAGCAGCAGACTCATTGGCAGCATATTATAGCAGACTCGGGCTCATCTCAGTGTACAAAAATAGGACCTTGTTCATCTCCAGAACAGAATTACAGATCTAGCCTCACCATCAGCACATTACAGTAGTACTGGGTGGACTCATTAGCAACGTACAGCAGCAATTGGCTGAGCTCGCAAGCAGGTGTTTATGGAAGCACTGTAGGTTCATCGCCAGCAATTTACAGGCCTCATCAGCCCTACAGCATGGGCATTGAAGATTCACCAGCCACCCTAAAGCAGCATCGGGCTCGTTGACAGCGTATTATAGAAGCCCCTGGGCTCATTAGCAGCATATCATTTGAGATCTTGGTGGGCTCATCAGCAGATGATGATTTTGTCTCGTCATTGGTAGATTCTGGTGTAAAAGGCTCATTGGCAGCAAATTATACCAGCACCAGACTCATCGGCAGAGTAAACCAGCGTGGGACTCATCAGCAGAAATATTTATCGCTCAACAGCATACTAGATCAGCAGGGCATAGGGCTCATCAGCAGAAATAATTATGTCCCAGCAGCATACTAGCTCAGCAGGGCATAGGGCTCATCAGCAGGTTATTGCAGTCTCCTCATCAAATTGTTTCCCACCCATAGGTCCGACTTGGCATTTTGGGTCCACTGGTGCCCCAAAGACTTATAATTGAATCACTTCTGTCAAAGAAAACTTCATCTCACATTAAGCTTGATTTGAATAGTGTCTCCCGAAGAGTCCACTGCCAGGCTGTGTCGGATGCTAACATTTGAAAAAGGTGGAATCAGTACTAGCCTCAAATTCTAGGTAAAGAGAGAGGCTTTTTTTTGGTGAATTTGTGTGGGTTCTCTTCCAAGAAAACTTTGAAAAAGGGCTCAAATGGTGCATTTTAAAGGACAATTTTCACAAACATTTGCTAAAGCATCTTAGACGCCGAAATATTCTAGAGCTTTAATGGTGTGCCATGGCAACCTGTCCATTCCACAGAGTAGACTATTTTTTTCAAATTGCCCTCGGTGCCCACCTGTTTTCCATTCCCTCTACTTTTGTCCATGTTACTGATATCCACATTAGTTTGCTTCACTGATGCCAAATAACTAAGATCAACAGTCCTGCGAAGTCACTTTCTGTGATGTCACTTGGAGGGGCCTCACATCTTCCCTTTCGCCCGGGGCCTCAGAAGGCCTAGGACCGGCACTGTTTCCACATACTCTTCGGTTACTCTGGTTGTTGCCCTTTTTGGGTAATCCACTTCTTGGTGAATCACCTTTTCCCTTGGTTCCACCCTTCCCCATTTTAATTTCACGGAGAGCAGGTTATGGTCACTACCCTCACCGTGAAGTACCTTGAAGTCCTGCACTAAGGGGAAGTTCCAAGCTGGCATAAAGATATAGTCAATTGGGGAATTTTGTAATCCTATTTTAAAGGTCTTCTTTGCAGGGCAGTCTGTTTTAAACCTGCCATGTAGGCAAAAAAGTCAATTTTCCCCCAAATAATTGACCAATTCCCAATCCAGCTTTGAGGGGTCACATGATGGAAAACTAGCATAGCTTATTCCATAGGTGTCTAATAATTCTGTGTACCAACGATCGGTCTTCATTGGGTATAGCTTATGGTTAAAATCCCCTAAAATTAATAATATGTCTGAGGTGTACCTTTCAGAAATATCCTCTACATCCTGTTTGAAGTTTCCCATCTCTCTTACGTAGTCACCTACATTGTCCCACTGTATATATACATTTATGACAATTAACTTTTCATATGTCTTATCCTGGGAGAGTTGGTTTATCCTGCACACCAATAACCATTTACACTTTACTTTTAGCAATGTCACATTTCTTAGTATTTTCGTTGAGATAAGCATCATTATTCCCCCCGAAGGGCGACCAAATCTTTGTCTCGTTGCCGGTCGATTTAGCTGGTAGTAGCCCTCGAAGATAGGGGTTTCGCCGCATGCCCAAGTCTCTTGTAGGCAGGCAATTGCTACTTCATTTACTCGATTCTTTATCTGTTCCTTTTTTAGGTCATTGCCTAGCCCATTTACATTCCACGTTAAGAGACTTAGGGCAGATGGCACCCCTCTCTCCTATTCTATCTCGCTTAATCCCCCAGCTACCCCACTTCCATCCAGATCGCACTCAATTGAGTCACCTAAATAACTGCATTGACTCCAATTGCCCCACCAATCCTCTTTCGCAGTGTTATTTATCACTACCTTTAGTTGGTTACCCCCTTCCTCTTTACCCTGGTGTAGTCTCACCTGTCTCTTCCTCAGACCTGCATGACAATTTAGGAAGTCCCTTCCTGGAAGTGCATTTCCCCTTAAGTCTTTTCCAGTGAACACCTTTACTCCCTCTTGGAGAATCTCACTGGCTGCCCTCAAAATTGCCTTTTTTACCAGATCTGAGTATAACCATACTTTTGTTATTTCCCTACCTGGCATGTTATCTATGAAGCCCACCTGTCTTAGATCTTTTGTATCGTTCCCACTCAGGCTTACACATTTAGAGAAGATCGCCAAAATTTGTGATCTATTTAGGGGTTTTATTTTTCTTGACTTCTTACCCCTTTGGCCTTCTTCAGCTGGTTCTAAGTAGACCCATTTATTGTTCCCCTGATCATCTCCCTTCTCTGTGGATGCTATGATTATCTGTCTTGGTCCTTTCTTCCCTGTTGCACCCACTACTAGCTCGTGCGACTGGGGTGTATCTTCCAGGTTACGATATCTCAGGGGGGTCTGCCTTTGGATTTTTAGTGAGGTGGTTATTCTCTGGCTTATAGGTTTATTCTTTTGTGCTATCTCTTTTGGGTCCTTGCCATTCTGCCTCTTTTTCTGTGTGTTTTGTGCCTTCCTTACCACTTCTATTTCCGAGGGTCTGGTCGGGACAAAGGACCGAGCCATAACATTTAGTGTACTCCGGTTTCCTTTTTCTTCGTCTTTTCCTTTGGCGCTACCTGTCTGGCCTGCTTTTTGCCTGCCCTACCTTTAGTGTGGGCTCTTACATGATCACATCTCCCTCTTACCAGCATTGGGCGCCTAGAAATCTACACATTATCTGAAGGCTCTACCAGATCACTTCCCAAGTTTTGTTCAGTAACTTGGGGAGTTCCTACTGGTCTTATCAAGGTAGACATTTGTCCTTTGATTCCAGTCAACTCATACTCTATCTTCTTTTGGTATTGCTTTTGGGCATTCAGAACCCCATTGTTCAGCAGTGAAACTTCGAGGAGCCCTTGCAAAGTTTTTTGTAACATTAATAGAAGGTCCATCATTGAGGTGGTAGGGGCAGCTGAAAGATCGGGATCCTGTTGGCTATTTCTCTCAGGGATTGTTTGGCTTCCGGTTTTTCCAGGGTTCTGCGTATTTGAGTTATTTCCCCTTTCTTCACTCAGTGGTACTTGCTTGGAGGTTGCCCCCCAAACAAAACTTGTCTCAAGGCTGTCTCTTCTCATATGCTCTTCGTTCCCCGCAGCTTGGAAGGAAAACAGTTTTGGGGATGAAGAGAGCCGAGTTACCAGCAGATTTGAATTCTGACTGTGAAGTGATACATTTATTAACAGGGGATCCTCCATCTCATCTTCCTGTTCTTTTTCTGGCGTTTCTCTCAGGTTTTGATCTACTTGAAGCACAACATCTGTTTCTTTATTTGTTGTCTCGGAGCCATCCTCCTCTTCCGAGTACACATTAATTGCAGTTGGATTTTGGACTTTATAGTATTTACCTAAGAAGTCCTTTACAGGGTTAGAGGGCTCGGTGGTCTTCTTTTTAGAAGATATTAAGGTGCACCCCTTTTTTGCATGCGGGCCTTTTTTGATCCTTTTTTACATTTCCCTTTCTTGCGTCTCCCCGCGGAAATGTCCTCCTGAGAATTCAGACTCTCTTGGCTCTCTCCCCTTGACCTGGATCCTACCAGTATTTCGCTCGTCTCCAGGCTGTTATCTTGCGCATCCTTCCGTGCTTTCTGTCTTAATTTGGGGCCCATACCCTTTTATGGGATTATACTGGGGGGATTATTTGCTTTATCCCTACTAGGTTTCCTTTCTTCTTACTTTACAGTGTGAGTAAGTAATCGCCAGTTAATATTAATATATTCTAGCTTAAAAAATACACTCCTCCACACTGTAGCTCACTTACCTCTGTTGTGCACTGTCAACCAGCCTGCCTTGCCGAGGGTTGATGAAGTTCTCTTCCTTCTCTTCCTTCTCTGGAAGTCTTTTCCGTCTTTTCCCCCTAAACTGGGGTATCCAAAAGGTTCCAAAAAGTTCAGGCTTATTGGGAAAGTTCAGGCATAATGGAACACTCATGTTACAACTCTGCAACGTCCCCCTGGGGTCGCAGCTGGCAGCTACTCACGCCCTTCTCAGTCTCCCGGTCCTTGGTTTCTCCGGCCCCGACCGGGGGTACTTGGGGGCTTTTCCATGTGGCGCGGGCTTCACCCAGACAGGAGGCGCTCCCCGGCCGTACAGTACACGGCGTTTGGTGTTTGGGGTTAGTGCTCGCTTCCAGGGTCTATTGGGACCGCGGTGTTTATTGCGCCATTTTTCGGCGTATTCCCAGTGACCACCGTGTGTCACAATCAATTTGCAGGGCTACAATCCCTCGGCGCAACTCCGAGCGTCCACGGCGTTTTCGCGCCGTTTGTTCCGGCGTATCCTCCGTGCTCGGCTCGACTCCGAGCTTCTCTCGTGACTCGTCACTCCTCCTCCTCCAACGTCGACGGCAGTGCTCAGCAAGGCTCAGCATGGCAAGGCGGGGCGTGGCAACAACAGGGCGTCAAGTTTGCAGTCAACATTACCATTACCATTTCGACTTAGACTGGCTGGGATCCTGCTATCCAGGACCCCAGCCTAGCTGCTTTCTTCTCTAAATTGATTGCATGTACTTTAGGTACACTCCAGATTGGATTCTGGGGTATCCTTGTGAGTCCCTAGTATATGGTATACTATTTACCCAGGGCATAGGAACCCCAGAGGCCTCCCAGGGGCTGCAGCATGTATTATGCCACCTCTGGGAGACCATTCAAAATGACACAACAGGTATGCTACTGCAGCCTGTGTAAAGTGGTGCATGCACCCCTTACTTATATATAGGTTCACTATATCTACCTTATATCACTGCACATATAAACCTATCAGTCACCCCTATGGCAGGCCATATCAATCCAGAAGGCAGGGTGCTGGGTTTTGTGTGAGAGGGTGCCCATGCATGAGCAGTGCCCCTCGCAGCCTTCGGAATCTATTCTCCCGGGTTGTTTGGTGATGCAGCCAACCATATACTCTTAAGTGCATTATAACCTTGCGGTACATGCTAACTTTAAAACTGCTGCAGGGGAACATGTTGTGTTTGGTGTCAAACACCTTGGAATCATACCTCCACACCAGTAACTGGTGTGGGAGGTATGATTCCACCCTCCTAGAGGGAGAAATATGACAACAACGGTACACCCGGTACCAGCTTTCTCGACCCTGGCATCACAAGATGGATGCTGCCAGCCACATACACGAGTCTGCCCTCCTGCTGCTGGACAAAACTCCGGCAGAGGAAGGTTTGACTTTACCACCTCGTCCTGTCTTCCCGTCCCATTCCTTACAAGTGAGCAGCTAGTCTGCTCCACAGAAACATATTACCTAGTCAAGCTTTTCGCACCTCCCCCAATATGACGCCACCATCAGGTGACCATAAAGGGGGCAGTGCATCCTTATTGCCTAGCTGAGCGGTGGGGAAAGTTTTTCCCTTTCTTTATTTTGATGTTTTTTGGCGGCCTGCTATAGCGGCCGCTTTTCTTTATATTCACGATTGCTGCTGTGCCCTTCTATGCCGTCGGGAGCCTCTCTTTGTTCTGAGGTTCGCTCTAGCGGCCGTTTTGGTTCTGTGGCTCACTTGACGTGGGGTCTGTTCTCGGCTTGCTCTAGCAGCCGCTCCTGTTGCTATAATTTCCCATGGCGCCTTGCTTTAGCAGGCTGGGTTTGGGGTGCTTTTTGGTCTGCCTGGGGCGACATTGGGGCGGACGGCTGCTTTTTATGGCCCGCTCTCTTTTTCTGTTCCCGAGTGTGCTCGGGCCCTCCGGACTTCGTGTTTATTTCTGGAGGGTCCTTTTTGGCTGTCAGCTGTCCTATGTGTGTGCCTGTTGCACTGGACTGTGGTTGCTGGCATTTTGGGAGTTTTTATAGCTCTTGCCTGTGTTTTCCTGGGTCTGTGATGGGTTCAGGTGCCTCTTCCTCAGCTCCTCCTCTGGGTGCCTTGCGCATTCTCATCGATGAGGCGGTGGCTGCTGCCTTCCGGGCTCGGGAGGCTGCGGGCCCTCCTCCCAAGGTGCTCGTGGGTCTGTTGATCGACATGGTGCTCCTGATGGCGATTTGGGTCCTGATGAGGAGGTATGTGTCCGGGGATGCTTTGTTCAGGGTGCGGAGCTCTCTGACTTGTTCGCCCATGTCCGTGTCACCATGGGGTTCACTCCTCCTGTGTCGGATGTCATGAGGGCTGGCTTCTTTACACTGTATCACCAGCCGCCCCTGAATACTTCCCGTTACATGGTGCGGTGTGCAAGGTGCTGGATCTTGAGTGGTATGCGGTGGATGAATCTGCCTTTTTGCCTTTTTGTCCAGGGGTATCCTTTGGTGGTTTTTGCTGAGGACTTTCCTCTGGTTGTCATAGTTGACAATTTATTGGTCCAGATCTGGTCCTGTCGGATGACGCCCTCCCTTCGGACGCAGTGGATGGGCATGTTGAAGGGGCGGGGATGCGTTCCTATGCTGCTTCCAATTTTTCTGTCAGGGTGATGGCCTGTTCTGTTTACATGGTCCGATCCCTCCTCAGAGTTTCAGTCCCTGTCTCTTCTTCTGCAGGATGGGGAGGATGCTTCCTCTTTTTTGGCCCTCATGGGGTTGCACGGATATTTCTTTGACATATGCAGTGCTGCTGCGGCTGCTTCTGGTGCTTCGATTATGGCGAGGTGTCCTATCTGGAAGCGTTCTAGGTGGTCGGTCCTGCTGCAGCTGCCCTTTTTGGGTTCCAAGGTGTTCCGTCCTCAGCTGGAGGAGGTGGTGTACCAGTCGGCAGGGAACCGCAAGCTGGTGGCGCCGCTCCGCCTTCCTTCTCGGGGCGTAGTTTTGGCTGCCGGCGTGCCTTTTGGCCTACTGCTCTTGGTGCATTGCGGCCCTTTCATGGCAGTGGTCGTGTCCAGGGGGCCCTTGGGGTTGCCAAGTCCCGGGCCCCTGCCGGTGTTGCTGCCACCGCTTCTTCCTCTTCGCAATGCCTGTCTTGTTTGCTAGTTGGGGTTCCCCTTCCCTCTTTTCTGCCCCGACGATTGTCGGTTCCGTATCAGAGGGTTGTTAGGTCGGCTTCTCCTCTCCTCCCCCTCTGGTCTCCCTTGTGTCTCCCCTGCCCGTCTTCCTCTGCGTTGTGCGGCCCTGCTGGACGGTGTGCGCCTTCTGTTGGAGACGGCGGCTATCGTGGTGTTTCCTCCTCTGGAAAGGGGCCAGGGTTGTTATTCGATCCTCTTTCTACTCTCCTAGAGTGATAAGTCGGATCTGCACCCTGTCTTGAATCTGGAGTGGGTCCATCGCTTCATCCCCCGTCGTCCATTCGAGATGGTGACTCTGTTGTCCGTCCTGCATCTTGTGCTTCCTTGGAGCTTCCTGGCATCTCTGGGTCTGATGGATGCTTCTCTACATGCCCCGTTCCATCCGGTGGTTCAGCAGTTTCTCCGATTTGCTGTGGGTTCCCCGCGCTTCCGATTCTGGGTGCTTCCCTTCGGCCTTTCATCGGCGCCGGGAGTTTTCACAGAGCTCTTGGCCCCTCTGGTGGGTGTTCTTCATTCCCGTGGTCTGCAAGTTTTTCCCCATCTCGATGGCTGGTTGATTGTTTTGCCTTCTTTATCTCAGGCTCTGTCGGGTGTGGACCAAGTGTGTCATCTGCTGGGGTCCTTTGGGTTCCTCACCATTCGCCGGATGTCCTCCTTGGTGCCTTCCCAGTCCCTGTAGTTCATGGCGACTCTTCGACATTGCTCTCGGGATAGTGTTCTTTTCTCGGGAGCACCAGTTGACTTTGGTTCGTCAACATTTCTTGGGTTCTGTCCCAGTCTCTGGTGTTCGCCCGTCTCTGGTTGAGGTGCCAGGGAGAGGTGGCATCCACTTTGTATTTCCTCCCTTGGGCCGGCTGCTTTTGTATCCCCTCTTGCGTCATGTCCTGTCGCACTAGGTTCCTGTCTTCCTGGACTACGGGGCCTTGGTTCCCGTCTCTCCTGAGATTCGGTTGGATCTCCAGTGGTGGTTGTCCCCTCAGTCTCTTTCCCAAGGGTTCGTTCTCCTTCCTCCTCTGTAGGTACTTGTGTTGTCCACAGATGCCTGTGCTGTGGGTTGGGGGGCTGTGATGGGTACCTCCAGGGCTCTGGTCAGTGGTCCCGTTTTGAGTCTCTCTGGTCCTCGTACTGGTCGGAGTTGAGGGCGGTTTGGTTGGCTCTTCGGTGGGCAGGGTGTTCCCTTCCTCGGTGGCTATGTGTCTGTCCCCGGATCTGTTCGATCTACTTATCCTCCGGTTCCACCGTCCAGGGCTGGTTCTGTTTGCTTTGGTGGCTTCTGCCCTTCTTCATCGGTTTTGCAGCCTCGTTCCCTCCTGGTCGCCGCTTTCTCCATCCCTTGGTCACTGTGGCTCCTGTTTGCCTTCCCTCCGTGTGCTCTGTTTCTGCGGGTCCTCCGGGAGTTTCGGTTGGACAGGGAGGAGGTTCTTCTGGTTGTGCCAGAGTGGTCTCGTCAGTCTTGTTTTTCCCCTGTATCCTTCTCCTCTGGGGGCTCCTCTTCTCAGTGTTGCCTCCCTGTGCCACCTCCGGCTGGGGGTTTGGTACTTGAGAGGTTGAGTTTGTTGGGTCAGGGTTGCTGGGTTGAGGTTGCCCAGTATATCCTGTTGTCTGGACGCCCTTCCCACCTTGGGGTCCTATGACCGTCATTGGAAGTACTTCTCCTCCTGGTGTTCTGGAAAAGGGTCTCTCCTATTCCTCCTGTGAGGCTGTGAGGGTGTTGGCCTTCTTGCGGGTTGGTTTCGTCATGGGACTTGCTGTTTTCTCCCTGTGTGCGCAGTGGGCTGCCTTTCTTGCTTTTCAGGGTTCCTCTGTGTTCTCTGTCTCCCCATTGGTGGAGGAGCTTTTTTACTTCAGCGTCCTGTGTCTCACTCTCCTGTGCCTGCCTGGGATCTTCCCCTTGTTCTCCAGACCTTGACTGGTCCCCCCTTCGAACCTTTGGTCTCGGTGGACCTTATGTTCCTTTCTGCTGGGGTTCTTTCCTGGTGGCCATTGATTCTGGGCGGAGGGTTGGTGAGATTGGTGCCTTGGTGGCTTCTCCCCCTTTTTTCCTTTTTGCACTGATAGTGTCATTCTCCGTCCCAGTCAGTTTTTCTGCCTGGGTGTTGTCCTCTTTCCACTGTCGAGAGAGTGTTGTTCTCCAGGTTTTCCTTCCGGATCCCGCCTCCCGGGAGGTGTTGGTCCTCCATTATTTGGTTGTGCTGCGGGCTCTCCACATATACTTGGTTCGGACCTCTGGTTTCCATACAGTTGATTCCTTGTTTGTCGCCTGCGGCATCTCTGGGCGGGGTCTTCGTCCTTCCTTGTCCACCTTGGCTCGTTGGGTCGGGGTGCTGTGGTTTCGGCTTGCGGTTCTGCCCTCTATCCTCTCCCCTCTTCTGTGCAGGGTAGGTCGACCAGGGGCGTCTCCTCCACTTGGGCCGTGTTCGAAGGGGCCTCCTTGAGGGACGTTTGTGGTGCTGCCACCTGGGCTTCTTTCCATACGTTTGTTTCCCGTTTTCGTCTG
Organism: Lissotriton helveticus; assembly: GCF_964261635.1. Taxonomy (NCBI): domain Eukaryota; kingdom Metazoa; phylum Chordata; class Amphibia; order Caudata; family Salamandridae; genus Lissotriton; species Lissotriton helveticus. Next base: position 1,922,773,694 of record NC_136065.1, read on the forward strand.
CATTTGGGGATGGCGGCCTCGGCTCTGGTGCGAAACTGGACCAAGGACATGGGTGTAGCCACCTCTGTGTCCTGACCCTCCCATAGGTGGGTCTCCAGAGTTTGTCCCACCCCTTCCTTGGGTATAAAGTAGGAACCCCTGACTTCAGGACTTTAGATTTTACCTGGACTAAACTCTGCAACAGAAACCAAGTACTTCGACAATCTACACTACGCTGGATGTATGAAGAATCTCCCTTGGAGAAAAGGAGTTACTCCCGTGCTAAGCAGGCACCAAGACGCATCTGACCGGTTTGCATCTATTCAGCTCTTGAAGGACTCTGAAGATTTCTGCAATACAGGAGGTGGGTTCCCGTGGTCTCCGAGGTTGATCTGTACTCGCAGCAAATCTGAGACCCGCATCCCTCGTGGAGACCGTGCAACTCGAACGCCTGGGCAACTTGTACATTTGAAGCAGCATATGCTTTTTGTCGACCTCTGAGGTTGTGCTTTGGGCTACTTGTAGTCCTGTCCCCGAGCAGTGTTTCCACTGAAGATTCCTGGCATACACTCCACGAGTGTTCCGTGGGCTGGCATTGTCAATCAATCAATCAATCATAACACTTGTATAGCGCGCTACTCACCCGGAAGGGTCTCAAGGCGCTTGGGGGAGGGGGTCCGCTACTGCTCAAACAGCCAGGTCTTGAGTTGTCTCCTGAAGGCGAGATGGTCCTGGGTCAGCCGAAGGTGGATGGGGAGGGAGTTCCATGTCTTGGCCGCCAGGTAGGAGAAGGATCTGCCTCCGGCGGTAGCTCTTCGGATGCGTGGTACGGCGGCGAGGGCGAAGCTGGTAGACTGTAGCTGGCGGGTGGGCGTGTAGAAGGTCAGGCGGTCGTTGAGGTACTTGGGGCCCAGGTAGTGGAGAGACTTGTGTGCGTGGGTGAGGAGCCTGAACGTGATCCTCTTGTTGACGGGGAGCCAGTGCAGGTCCCTCAGGTGACCGGAGATGTGGCTGCGTCGGGGGATGTCCAGGATGAGTCGGGCGGAGGCGTTCTGGATTCGTTGGAGTCTTTTCTGTAGCTTGGCTGTGGTTCCGGCGTAGAGGGAGTTTCCACACCTGTGGAACCTGAGAAACCCTGCACTCCAGGTTTGGGGGAATCGCCACCAACTCTCCTTTCTAGTATGAGGACCAGAAAACAGAAAACTTCAACCAAGACTCCGGGGAGGGGCCGACTAGACCCTGCTATGAGAGAGAGAGCTGGCAAGTGCTCAGGAGGGGGATTGCAAAATACCTTTGCATGAAGATGGTGCTGCTCAAAAAGAGAGGAGCTTAGATGGGATGTGCTCAAGAGATCTGCTGCAAAACGAGGGAACGACCTGCACCGCTCTGGAAGGGTGAGGTCTCAGAACCTGAGATGTCTTCACAGCGTGGACTTACATGCATGCCCTCAAAATCGGAGGGAGCCTTGAAACTCGACTCCAAGTCCTATTGTGAAGCAAAGTGCCAAGAAGTATGGCTGGTCTAGAAGAATCCAGACTGCAACCAATGGTCCCTTTGAAAGAAACCTTAGATGGTTTGAAGGAAATGCTACTTTGAGGGAGAGGCATGCTTCAAGGCTTGAGTACTTACCGCTATGATGAGGGGTGGTCATCTAGTTTGTTCGGGTGATTGAGCCAGAAGAAGAACTCAAACTTTAAGATCCACAAACACCATGACTCAAGATGCAGCCTTCTCAACTAGTGCTGCATCTGCTTGGCTGGTTCAGGACGCCAGTGCTGTAGACGACAATTGTGCACAAGTTAGCGGGGCCAGGGCAAAGAGAGTGCCCTCTGCTTTCCGTGGCCTGTTAGGGGTACCTTACCCTGAGCAGCGCTGCCTCTCCAGCCAATGAAGACTGTGAGTGATGATCGGACAATATGATACTATGCACCGCCAGAAAACTAGCAAAGGATTGGAACGAAGCTCATGCAGATGGAGAGGGGGGGTCATAGGTTCTTGCTCCAACCTGGTCCACCTCCCTAAGGGCACACGGTGTTCCTGATGCACCAAGGAAGACACTTTTGAGAATTACAAGGACACCGGTATAATTAATTGTTTCCTGAAATAATATGTACAGTATAAATGTGTGTGCGATGTAGTAAAGTACTGGTTTTTAAAAGACATCATTGGATGAACATTGAATTGTTAAGTAATTGATGTGTTGATTTCTGAGATGTTTACTCTACACCGCCTCCCTGAGTAAGCTTCAACTGCTGACTTCCCTGCCCTGAGGGTCAAGTGCTAAAGGGTTAAGCCTCAAGGCAACTGTGGCAAGAGACTGTTATATACTCAATCTCATCCTAGTAACCCCTGCCTGCCATGAGTCTCCTAAAAAAATATGAAACAGTCAACCACACTTCGCTCTGCATTTCAAACCGTGGACAACCTATCCAACCGAGTAGAGCAATCCATGATGTTAAAAACCACAGAGAACTCCAGCACAACTGAAGGAGATAACCAAACATATGATCAGTATTTCTAAGATCATCTCCAAGAAAAGCAAGGAGCACTTTTGTTGTCATGTTTAAGCAGGAACCCAAATATGGAGTGGAGTTGTTTGACCATTACTTATTCAAGGATATTCACTAAAATTGGAGGGCTGGTGAATGGCCTAAAGTTTGAGAAGATCAATGACTAATAAATTGAAGGTAAATAAATACACAGTGGAGCTATTAAAAAATACATCTTGGAATATGTGATGTAGTACTTCTGCAGCACTCTTTTTGCCGGGATCAACAAGTCTCTACTCCGCAAGCTCCAGACAATACAGAACACCACAGCCAGACTCGTCCTTGGCGTCCCTCGACACGATCACATCAGCCAACACCTACGGAACCACCACTGGCTCCCCGTCGATAAGAGAATCATGTTCAAAATACTCACCCACACCTACAAATGCCTCCACAACACCGGACCCCAATAGCTTAACAAAAGAATCTCCTTCCACGTACCCAAAAGAAAAACCCGATCCACCAACCACGCCCCCGCTGAAATCATGTCCATCCGCAGAGCCAGAAAAGGAGGAATAGCCTTCTCATACATCATGGCCAAGACCTGGATTGAGCCCCTCCCTGAACATCTTCAGGAAAACACTCCAGACCTGGATCTTCGACTGAACACAGCCCCCCCCCCGTGCATTGAGCGCCTCTTGCGGGTGAGTAGTGCGTTTACAATTCCGATTAATTGATTGACTCTAACATGCCTTTGTGAATGGCCCCATAACATCCAAAATGGGATTATTCATATACAATAAGTACAAATAGAAAGGACTATGCCCACTTTATACTTTTACTAATAAGATGTTGGACGTTTCAGGCTGATTCGCAATAGCATGAAAGAGTGAGTAAAAGAATTCTCCTATAGTCCTACTTCCCGCACTCATAAACCCTTTTTTGAACCAACCGCACATTGTATGGGGCCCTCCTTCGAACTGCAACCAGAACACCTCTTGAACACAGTCCGTAATTTATTTGTTGGGTCCTGTTTTCGAACTATAGGACTGCTGCGCAGAGTTTTTCCATTGCTTCCAGACACCATTAGAAAGACCCTGGTCCAGGCGCTGGTTATCAGTCATCTCGACTACTGTAATGGCCTCTTGTTGTCAGCTAATGAGGAGGATCTGGACAGGTTACAGGTCGTGCAGAACACTGCAGCTAGGCTGGTTGTAAATGCTCCTCCCAGAACACCATCTAAACCACTTCTTGCCAGGCTTCATTGGCTCTCCATTCGTCAGAGAGTCATCTTTAAGATCTGTTGTACGGTACATAAAGGACTTCATGGTTTGGGTCCCTCTTATCTGGCAGACAAGTTTGTGCCGTATGTCCCTTCCCGTGCTCTACGGTCCAGTGATCAATTGCTTCTTACGATTCCTAGGATCAAGCGGGCAAGGCAAGGGGGTAGGGCTCTGTCGGTAAGGGGACCGAAGATTTGGAATGGCCTCCCCCTCCAGCTTAGGCAGCTTGAAAATCATCTGGCCTTCAGGAAAAAGCTGAAGACGTTCTTGTTCCAGGTCTAACCATACAGTTTCAGAATTGGATTGCAGTTATGTAACTCGATCTCCTGCAGGTTCGGCAGTCATACAGCGCGGAGATACTCCCCTGGGAGTCTATTCTAGCGCTCTACAAACACGCAAAATAAATAAATAAAAATTTACTTATTTTGAGTAGTAATAGTAATCAATTCGTTGTTTTGATAAAAACTTACACCACAACTAATGACAAAAACCATAATAACAATCAACAAAAGATTTGATGAAATTCACAAGTAGACTTGATTTGCAACCTATTCAGAATCTGATATGGTACAACCCTACCCCAATAAAAATGCTATGTCTTTGATTATTTAAGCAATAATACATACACATCATGGAATTATCAATAACAATAAAAGAAAATCAAGAGATAAAACATATATCCAATATCAAACTAAATATCCTCTAATTTTGTTTCTTCATTTCTAAAACTATCTCTTTAATATTTACCTCCTACAGTTACTTCTGTAAAGTTCTCACCACCTTCATAAGTTTGAGTGCATAACTGATGTTACCATGACTTTCCCCTCTATAGCGCAAAGTCACCACCGCCTTACTGAATGTCAGATTCAATAGCCAACTTTTGGCACGTTCAGTACTACAGGTATATTATATTGGGCACTGTTCGCTGTAGTTTTGGCCATCATCTAAGATTAATGGATGAAAATACCTCCATGTCGCCAGCCTGGTATTGACAGTGGAATTTTGGTGGCAGGTGAAAATGGGTGAAATCAACAGGCCTTGGCTAACGCCAGCCCTACAACGGTAAACCAGTCATATTGTAAGAAAGTTGAAAATCCGGAAAACTGGCTGATTCCTTCCGGTTATCAGGGCCTGTTTAATGTTGCCTTCCGTTCCAGGGCATTTCACATCTCATCGACAATATTACCAGAGGTTTCACGTGTCTGTGTAGGTGAGGGGGAAGAAAAGCAGACACAGTTTATGACAACAGTGCCAGAAGCAAGCTGTAATTCATACCGGGGAGACATCTGAACATCTGCAGGCAGGAGGGAAGGAGGCAGGGCAGAAGTGAGACACAGCCATGTCATCAACGGAGTAAACACTGTGCAGGGGCATGAGGGGAGCTAAGATCACACGGTGAGGCTGGGCTGCTCGGGGAATATTACCTTTCCTAATTTCATTCTAGGTACTGTATAAGCAAGAGAAGGCTTTATAGATATCATGTGTTGTAATGGTGAGTATAGACCAGTTTTGTGTCTTCCGTGTCCAGTGGAAACCAGATTGCTGACGCCAGAGTGTGGAAGCAGAAAACTGGGACAGTACTGCATTTCAGATTTGTTTTATATTATGAGAGAGCACAAATCTGAAAAATGTATAAGTGCACCATATTTACAAGCACGTAGTTAGTTAACATATACCTTGCACCAGAGTGTCTTATACCCAGTAGTGAAATGTATAGAGTGTTCAAGTAGGGTAACAATAATCATAGCAATGTGAAGACTAATGTAGAAATGTTGGAATGAATATGAAAACCTCACGTTCTCATGTTAAGTGATCATGTAAGAGTTAGGCGAAACCTTGCAAACCAGTTAAATTGTGTAGGCCTCATGGCAATTCACAAGTAAAAATAAAAGTGCTGCTAAAATAATGTGAGGTGGGATTAACATGGTTCTTCCAAAATGTGTTATCGAATTTAGTATTGAAATATATGGTTTATAGATGCGTTGCATTATAGAAACGTGTGTTAGTTAAGAATACTGTTTAAATCAAGTTAAATGTTTTCAGAGTGCAGGGACCCGCTTCATGTAAATCAAGTAGGCCCGAACAGATAATGTTGTTTCTTTGATCTGCAATGTGCTCGTTAGAGAAGAAGTCGAGAGGCGCCAAGTACAGAGTTTTACATATGTTTTATGGCCTACAGATATGGTGGAGTGGAATTTGAGGCCCACTGTGGGACGGTCTGTATGCAGGTGCGAGGGGTCCTAATCAGTCGTAATGAATGGAGCTTTGTTCAGTGGCGCTTGGCGCAGGCCTGTAGGAGTTTTCAGGAATTTCAGGGGGTACCGGCGCGCTGGAGAAGAAGCCTGGGAACCAAGGTCAACTTTAACGAGGGTCTTGAAGAGTATCATCATGGAGTTTGCCGCTCAAAACTGCACCACGTGAGGGGCGTCCCAAGGGGCGTTTCTGTCGGAAATGTGATTTTGTATTAGGGAAAGCGACCCGGGAGGAGAGCAGAGCAGATGACATTGGAAGCCTAAGAGAGCGGTTGGGTAGGCAGATAGGCGGATCACAAGAGACCGATTTACAGAAGAGACAAGGAGAAGTGAGTGATCTTCTTAGGAAGTCACCACGGCTGACACCTTTTGGGGCAAAGATCTTGTTAAGTAGGGATGTCACTTAGTCTAGTGTAGGGACAGACTAACCTGAATTTTCTTTTCTGTGATGACTCTTAAGTTGCAACTTGTATCCATTCTTGCAACTCTGATGATTTTCGAACTTGTACTTATTATTCTGTTTTGTAGACTCAGATTATTCAAAGAATTTATGTTTATAGTGATACTAGTATACCTTTTAAATCTCATCTTGAGAAGTTTGTATCTTCAGTTATCTTTGACTTTATATTAAATCTTTGAACTTTATCATTGGTCAGTGGTCATTTAGAGTGGTGTAAGTTCTTAACTGATTGACATAGTAGTAGATTGCCTTTTACTCAATGACAGGTACCAACGATCCAGTCGACTTGATTTGGGATCTGGTAAGGTAACTAGAAACCAGAAATCCCGCGTTAACAGTTGGTAGCAGTTTAGGATGGTTATCTTCTTGAGGAAGGTAATCTAGATAGGTTAGTTTACCCCAAGGCCCCTAGACATCGAGAGACGAGCAGCGGAAGAATCGTGCGCCGAAGGTGCAGACGGGGCAAGAAAAGCAGCAGTATCGGAGGAGAGTGAGTATAACAAGGGTCATGCGTGAACAGATTGCGGTGTTTGTGTGGTAATTGGATTGTAATGTCTTGCGGAGTTGAATGCCTGTAGAGTGATTGAGAGAAGGTTGTGAGCGCGCGCAACCTGGTGAACTGGTTACCTGGTAAACGGGTGAACTGGCAAATCTTAAGTTCAGGCCAGAGCTTAAGTGGTTTTGGGTGTATCGAACATCCAGAGTAGTTGTCGACCATAGTACGGAAGTCATGAGGTACCATTGACCGCCGTGGGACCGTGATAGGGGGAGTGTAAGAGTGAGCGTATGAGTAACGGACGCTGGTCGGAAGTTACTGTGTGTGAGTAACCTATCAGAGAAGGCGATTGTCTGGAAGTAAACGGAAAGACATTTCGTCAAGTTAAGGGGACAACTACAGAAAGACTGTGGGCGTACAGTCAAGAAAGGTGATCGCTTGGACAGAAGTAATCATTTTTCAGAGTATAAATGGGATGCACGCATGACCGAGGAGACGAGCTGAAAAAGGAGGGGAACTGCTGCGAAGGGGGACGAGTGACGTCAGAAAGAGCCGCGCTGAGATAGGGTGGCGAGTGAAGAGCCACGACGCGATAGGACGGTTGGTGTGACGTCGGCAAGAGCCGCGACGCGATTGGGCGGCTGGTGCGACGTCAGTGAGAAATCGCGATCGGATAGGCCAGTTAGCGAGAACAGCGCGGTGATTGGTAGATTGTCATCAGGAAGTAAACAAACGCGGAGAAAAGAGAAATCATGAAGTGCTTTAAGTGTTTGAAAGGGATTTTTAAAAGAAAAAGAAGTGAACATTATTACGGGGAAGAGGCACCGCCGGAGGGTACACCAGCTCATTATATGGCAGCAAATGTGGGGCTGCATACAATATTATGGATTGGGGCTTGGAATAAGCTTACGGAAGGAAATGAGGAAATGCAGTTCCCGAAGTACGGGACGTTTAAGTTAGAGGTGTTACATCGGCTAAAAGCAACCATGTCCTCATTGAAACCCTCACCTAGACCAACCCAGTTTGAGGCCCTTAATGCATGGATTAGGGCGGCACACGATAGAAATTTGAACAGGCGTCAACAAAGATTGACTCGATCGGTAAGAGCAGTGCGAGATTCTAAATGGGATGAGGAAGCAAAGAGATGGAGGGTACAGGCTATCGAGGTAGAGAAGATGTATCCAATGAGGGAGGTGGTAGGTGGGAGGAACCTCATGGAAGAGGATGAGGAGAGCGACTCGGAGGACAATGTGATAAACAGATTATTGATAGACAGACCACCTCCGAGAGTTGGGGAAATTGAAGATAGAGGGCTCGCAAGGGAAGATGGGACTGCCATAGAGGGGTTTACACCACTCCCTATATCGGAATGGACACCTATCAAAGGCGAGGAGACACCTCAAAACAACACAGTACAGAGTGTAGTGGGAAGGTTTGTGGTACAAAAGACGCCAAACACCGAACAGGTTGAGTCTTTTGGATTACCGGATGCTCTTCAAGTACCTGTTACCATAGGACCTATAGTGTCGATTTACAATCCAGATCATGGGAGAGGAGAAGAGCAGGCACGGTTAGATAGAGAAAGGATTGAGATGGAAAGGAGGAATAACACGACAAATGCATGGAAGCAATTGCCAGGATCGGTAACGTGGAACACCCCATTCGATGCGACTGTGGGTCCCAACACAGGACAGGGAGGTCAGAGAGGACCGATGGACCTGAGGGGACCACGGCCGAAATCCTATACAGAATTAAGAGCTGACTTGAGAGAATGGGATGGGACCGCAATAACCCCGAGTAATAGGTTAAGAACAGAACCCGGGTGGGAAAGCCGAGGTAACGGGACTGTATCTCATTGCGGGGCTAGCGAAAGCAGTCAGGGCCGAGAAGGTCAAAGTCAGGAGAACAGAGGAGTTACATGTCCTATGAATGGGAGGGAACAGCAGGAGCAGAATGGTAGGAGTATGGAGTGTGAGGAGATGTCTCGCCTCATGCAAACCGAGGGAGACCAAAGAACACAAGAGTACAGGGATAGGTTTAGGTGCACTCATCACGCACCTGGGGAAAGTGTACAGCACTGGCAAAGAGGGAACAGTGAAAGGTCCCGTCATACATCGAGTGATCGGAGGTCACAGATGCATGAGGAAGAAAGAGGGAGTAACGGAATATCTTACCATGCATCCCGTGAAACTAGACAGGATGGGGAACGCGGGGCTATGAGGCGCGAAGGAGTGTTTCACCATCCACCCCGAGAAGATGGAAAAGCATGGGACCTAGAGAGATGGGAGCATGGGAGGACTCCACATAACTCACCAGAGCCTAGGCGCAGGACTAGGAGCTGGGAGGGGAGGGAGGTGGAAGGAGCACCTAGAGCCGAAGTACTGAAAGCTGCGATAAAGGTTAAAAGGCTTGATGTCTCCAGTCTAAAATCCGATCTAGACAAGATTATAGAAGGGACGGTGCCTTTAGAAAGGATTGATTTGTACGAACAAGATGAGCTGCTGTTCATAGCGAAGGATACTACTAGAAAGGCCAGAGCAATTCATGAGAAACTGTCTAACTTGGCAGACAGGTACGGGGTAGATTTGTCCAGAACAAAGACGTTACAGAATAACCATAGGTTGCAGTACTCAGACCAAGACCTAGATGAGAAGAGAACTACAGGATTAAAAACACACATAAGAGAGTTGATATCAGGAATAAGGGTGTGGAGAGACCTGGATAAATGGGAAGAGAGATGGTCCAAAAGGGGTACAGTTAGACGAAGTACAAATGTGATGACCCCAGAGGGAAGGGTAATGCAGATGGAGGCATTCCCTTTGCGGGAAATATCAAATGGGAATTATGTACATGTACCATGGAGTAGGGGAGACTTGGCTGCATTTACCAACTCGTTTCCGAAATTGAGGGAAAACCCAGTCGAGTGGTATAAGCAGGTAGAAAGGTTTGTAAAGATCTCCAAAGTATTGTGGATTGATTTGAACACCTTGTTCGACATTGTGGTTCCAGGGGATTTGTGGGTAACGTGCAAGATTAGTGTCCAGTGGCCAAATGCAGAGCCTGAGAGGAATGCTAGAACTAATGGACCATCGGACAGTGTCATGGAGAAGTACGAAAGAGTAATAGCCTGGTTAAAGGATAAAGTACCTCCACAAGATATAGATTGGGTAAAAATAGACCGAACAAGGCAGGAACCCAAAGAGACAGTTCACGAGTTTTATGAGAGATTACTGAAAATATTCAAACAGTATAGTGGACTCGATGTAATGGATCCCAAAGACATAGGGCAGTTTGTGTCAAAGTTCGTTTTGGGGCTGAGACCAGATATTTGTTTGATGATTCAACAACATTTAATTTGTTGGCAAAACAAACCACTAGATGAGATCCTGCGATATGCGAGATACTGCAGTGACGAAATAGATTCTAAAGCAAAGAATCTAAAGGAGAAGTTGATGGTAGTGCAGATGCAGTCAGCAGGGAAGGGTGGACAACAGAAGCAGGGGATGGGACGAAAGTCAAATGCTCAGAACAAGGATAATGAAGAAGGCCAGAGATCTAGAGTAGACTTTGCCACTTTAAAGAAGACGACAAAGTGCCACCAGTGTCACCAGGTGGGACATTGGCGACGCGAGTGTCCCTTTAACCCTGAAAATGGAGAACTAGAATTAGAGGAGCAAGTTCAAGAGGTTCCAGCTCAAAAGGCAACAGTCCCAGGAAGCAAGGTGGTCAAAGGGGGGACTTCGGCTCCAAGAGCTCAGTTCTCACAGCCCCCGAAAATAGCGACAGGGGGAAAGGTCTTTAAACAAATGCCTCTCTTTATCGAGGAAGAAAAATGTTATTATATTGATCCATTGACAGGACAACGTGTGAGTAGAGAAGAGGACTGTACCCTCGGGGCAGTCCTAGAGGTGGATCAAAGAGGGCCGTTTGTTGAGGCTGAAGTGGCAGGGTGTCCTACAACGTTCTTGGTGGATACTGGAGCTACTCGATCAACTTTGAGATCAGCGGTGGTTCCAGATTTACCGATGTCAGGGGAAACCATTCAGGTGCTAGGAGTTGCAAACAAAAGGATGACTAGTCCTCTGACTGAACCAGTGTCTGTGAAAATAGGAAACCATATGAATGAACATCAGTTTGTGGTATGTGATTCGAGTCCGGTATGTCTGTTAGGAAGGGATTTGTTGTGCAAATTGAACTGCACAATATACTGCACCCCGCAAGGAGTGGAGGTACAGACTACAGACGATGACGCTACCTTTAAGGTAGCCAATTCAAAATCTTGCATAGAACTATATCCTACTCTGACTGTAGAAGATCTTCCCCAGGACTTACGAGATGCAGTGGCGTCAGAGGTATGGGATTTCACGGGTGAAGAAATAGGATTGATTAAAGGGGTAGAACCAATAAAAATAATGGTAAAACCAAATGCCGAGTTTCCCAGAACCCCGCAGTACAAATTGTCCCAGGAAACGATTGCAGGAATAAAACCTGTGATCGAGTCAATGATTCAGCAGGGAATACTAAAAGAAATCGTGGGAAGTCCTTGTAACTCCCCGATTATGGGTTTGCAGAAACCTAGTGGGAAATTCAGGATAGTACAGGACCTTCGGAAAATTAACAATATGGTTGTTTCATGTTGTCCAGTGGTACCGAATCCATCAGTGATACTGTTTCAGATACCATGCCAAGCAGAATGGTTCACAGTGATAGATCTTTGCCAGGCTTTCTTTTCAATCCCATTGGATGAAGAGAGCAGGTATCTTTTCGCTTTTAAAATGGAAGATCGCGTTTTAACATGGTGTCGAATCCCACAAGGATTCACAGACAGCCCATCCATCTTCAACCAGTTGTTGAAGAAGAATCTCGAAAATCTAGTACTGCCGCAGAATTCGGTTCTGGTCCAGTACATAGATGACCTACTTGTTGCGTCAGAAACTGAGGAAGCTTGTAAAACAGATTCCATTGCCTTATTGAACCACTTAGCTGAAAATGGACATAAGGTATCTCCGAGCAAGTTGCAGTACTGTCTGACCGAAGTGCAGTATTTGGGACACCGGTTAGAAAAGGGAAAACGTAAGGTGTCTCCAGATAGGATTGAGGCGATAATGAAAATGAATGCGCCTACGACTCAGAGAGAAGTTAGGATGTTTCTAGGAATGGTTGGTTATTGTCGACAGTGGATAGTTAACTTTTCACTGAAAGCAAAACCCTTACAGAAACTGACGCACAAGGAGGTGAGTGATCCGGTACCATGGGACGATGAATGCCTAGTGGCATTCCTGCAGCTGAGAGACGATTTGTGTCGTGCTCCGGCTCTGGGGATGCCCGATTACGAGAAGTCTTTTTCACTTTATTGCTGTGAGAGAGAGGGATGTGCTTTGTCAGTCTTGGCACAGACCCATGGAAATGCCCGTAGACCAGTTGCATACTTTTCGGCTACATTAGATCCAGTAGCCGCAGCGTTGCCCGGATGTCTCAAATCCGTTGCTGCAACGGGTGTCAGCATTGAGAGGTGTGAGAGTATTGTAATGGGACACCAGTTAGTGGTGTATGTACCACATTCTGTAGAATTGTTAATGACCAGGACAAAGACGCAGCATCTGACCAATAGCAGGCTCACGCGCTACGAGCAAGTTATCCTTGCTGCGGAGAACGTGACCCTTAAGAGATGCTCTGTTTTGAATCCTGCTACATTGATGCCACTACCTACTGTAATAGAAGGAGAAGAATGTGAAGACCACGATTGCCTTGATGTGACTGAACTATGCACGAAGCCCAGACCAGATATAGTAGATGAGCCGTTGACTGACCCTGATGAAATTTACTTTGTCGATGGCTCATGTTTAAGAGACGATACTGGTCGACTGAGAGCAGCTTATGCTGTTTGTACCATTACTGGAGTTGTGGAAGCCGCTTGCCTGGAAGGAGTACATTCCGCACAGGTAGCAGAAATCATTGCCCTAACTCGTGCCTGTATAGCAGGAAACGGAAAGAGAGTCACCATATACACTGACAGCCAATATGGTTTCGGTGTGGTTCACGATTTCGGGCAATTGTGGTCTCAGAGAGGTTACATGACCTCTTCTGGTTCGCCCATTCGAAATGGAGAATTTGTGCGGCTGTTGCTGGAAGCATTGCAAGGTCCAGCCGCCATTGCGATTGTAAAGTGTGTAGCTCATACTAAGAATACAGATTTTGTGTCACAAGGTAACCGATACGCTGATGAAGTCGCCCGCTATTGTGCGGAGCAGGACTATTCCTTCACAAAGGTAGAAATAGATGGGGCGGAAGAGAAGACAGAATTGAGCATGATGTTGGAAACAGCAGACACTTGGGAGGATTTAAGAGTGATGCAGGAGAACGCACCTGAAGCAGAGAAAAAGGCATGGGAAATAGCTGGTTGCGTGAGAAGCGAGATGGATTTTTGGATTTCAGCAGATGGGAGGGCTGTGTTACCTGAGGAACTAGCGAATCCCATGGCAAGACAAATACATGGTCCAGTACACCTAGGAAGAGACGCTATGCTGAGAGTGTTTAGGCAGACTTGGTATTGCCCTAAATTTAGGATAGCAGCAGAATCAGTGTGTAAGCGATGTGTTACCTGCCAACAATTAAACATAGGGAAAAGAACACCAGTTACACTGAGTCACATTGGGAGGTCTGGAGGGCCTTTCAATAGAATGCAATTAGACTTTATTGAAATGCCAAAAATCAACCGCCTTAGGTATGTTTTGGTGGTTGTATGCATATTTTCCAGGTGGGTTGAAGCATACCCTACACGCAGGTGCGATACACTCACAGTAGCCAAACTGTTGCTCAGGGAGTTGATACCACGCTTCGGGGTGCCTGCCTCTCTGGAATCGGACAGAGGAAAACATTTTAACAGCGAAATTGTGAAGATGTTGTGCTCTGCATTAAAGATCGATCAAAAACTGCATTGTAGTTATCGACCAGAAGCCTCAGGGATTGTGGAACAAGTAAATGGCACCCTGAAGAGTCAACTAGCTAAAGTCTGTTCATCCACATCTTTGAGTTGGCCAGATGCTCTTCCTTTAGTGCTCATGAGCATGCGCAGCACACCTGACAGGAGGACAGGTCTCTCTCCACACGAGATTTTGATGGGGAGGGCCATGAGACTTCCTACGGTTCCAACTGCTGCCCTATTGAATATCACAGATGATCTGATCTTAGATTATTGTAAGGGACTGTCTGACGCCATCCATTCTGTGTCCCTTCAGGTGCAGGCGGCTGAAGTTCCATCATCAAGGAACCTGTGTCATGATTTGAGCCCAGGGGACTGGGTGCTGATCAAGAAGCACGTCCGGAAGAACTGCCTAGATGTACGTTGGCGTGGGCCCTTTCAGGTAATCCTGATCACGAATACCGCGGTGAAGTGCGGAGGGCTGCCCAATTGGATCCATGCATCCCATACTCGAAGAGTTCCAGCACCTCTAGAAGAAACAGCTCCTCTCCCAGACGAAAGTCCAGTAGTGGAAGAAGAATCCCAAGGGGGGATCAGTCAAGCTGTGGGGGTGTCGGAAGAAGTTGGGAACGCAGCTGATCCAGAAGAGGAAGGAAGGCCGAACGGCAGTGAGACGGAAGACGCAACTGAAGGAGAGAGCTGCAGTGAATACGACTCAGACACAGATCAGTACCAGAGCGATCAAGAACCGAGTGTGAGGACGAGAAATAGGAGAACAAGGCGTGAAGCAGCCACCTGGCCAGAAAGAAGGAGGAGGCTGAGCTTGAGGTCTGCTCGGGAAGAAACGCTTGCTCCTATATCCGAAGACTCAGATCCGGAAGAAGATACCCAAGATCAAGCCCAGGAGGGTCCCAGAAGATCAAGGAGAGTGCGAGTGCCTAGCAGAAGGTACTCTACTCCTGATTGGACCTACCTCGTTGCAGATGTCCGTGGGTCACAGAACCGGGAGGGTCAGGGAAGTGAGCCTGATCAGAATTGAACCAATCATCACAGTGCAATTAAGGTTCTTGCTACCAGGAGTGGAGGCCGAAAGATTGCTGACACTCAACATCGCTTATCCTCCTCTCCTGAGCGGAATCTGAAAATTGATTTTAGAGACAGTTGATTTTCCGGTTTGTTGTTCACAATATCCAATATTGGAGGGAACTCTTCTTCGTTTGGAAATGCTTGAGCGAGTAGTGGAAGTTCTTGGAACCCTCATTGTCTTGGATTAATACCTTGTTGTGAATGTCTTCGAAGGGGCGCAGAACTGGGAAGGTGAAGAAAGTGATCTTGGTCAGGACGGACCCCTTTGTAACGGTGGATGTAGAGTTGATAGTACCAGGAGTGGAGATTGAAAAAACATTAACTCTTCATTTTGTTCGTCCACTTGCCCAGAGCGAAATAAGGAGAATAATCCTAGAGACAGTCGAATTTCCATGTTGTTGTAAGAATTGCCCAGAATTTGAGGGAATACTTCTTCGTATGGACATCTATGAAGACGTAGTGTCACTTCTTGGAACACTCATAGTTTCAGATTGATAAAAGACTTTGAAAAGAACTTTGTAAATATTGCTGCAAGATAACCTAGCGCCGAGTGGAAGAAGAAAAATGGTAGGGGCTTCTTTTTAGAGGATGGAGAAGGGCTAGGGTTGTCTATTTCTACAGGACTCTAGAACTGTTTTGCGGAGTAAATTGTCAGCTTCCAGGTGTTCAAAAGAGAGACTTTGTTCAGAGAAAAGGAGACGTTGGAGATAGAAGAACGCCAAAACTACCCTGTTTGAGATCATGGAGGCCGGCAACTCGAACCGCAGGGCAAAATGTATAGTTGGTACACTTTTAGGGGTAGTGATTTCTCTTATAGTTTTAGTGGTTACTGTCTCATACATAGTGGGACACGAGAGAGATGCAACTGCAGTCAAGGAAGTCAAGGGAGTGTCAACACAGAGAACAACTACTGTTAATTATAAGGGAAACATCAATGATAAAGACAAAGCTTTGTTAGATACGGAAATTAAAAGGTTACATACAGATGAATCTCAGGGGAACTTCAGGTCAAATGCTTATGCCAAATTACTTTACGAATACATTGATGTCATGGAGGCAAAGAATTGCTACGTTTGTATGCAATTACCAGCTTCTGTGGATGAGGGTATCAGATACCACCATCTTCCATTGACATATGGAATCACATGTAGTTTGCTGTTGAGCATATTTTATGGACGAGATGGGTTCGAGTATTACTTCTCGAATTTTGACTCGGTGTTACCTGAGGTCCCAAATTACAAGCATCTGAATACATGGGACTATTACAAGAGCGAAGACAGGTTACAGAAGTTTTTCATCCCATGGAAAACTCTAGATACCTCACATGCCCGAAGAAACAATTTGACTTGTCATGTGTCAGAGATTGAGAAAAAGTTTATAGGGCAGGTGGATACTCGATACAGAAGGCAAAGGATTCAAAAAGCTTCAGGACAATGGGAAACAGATTGGAACAAGGAATAAAGGGAACACCAAAGGAAGGGTAGCAAGGGTCCAATTGCCTTAGATAAAGAGAAAAGGGGGAAACTATGTATTCATAGAAGTCACTCCTATTATGAGAATTTGTTTGTAGGGGAAGTCAGTTGTGAACATGCTTTCCAATTGGAGTATTACTCCAAGGATTTTTTGAAAGAAATGCAAGCAATACCAAATGTATATTTTGTATGTGGAAGAAATGCTTATGTGAAATTACCAGATAATTGGTACGGATCATGCTATTTGGCAATTGTTTTTCCCAAAATATATCATGCCGAGAATTTAGAGACAACAAAGAGAGGAAAACACGCTAGAGGGAGAAGAGATCTAGGCGCTGAAGAAGTGGTTGGGGATGTATTTGGTGTGATATTCCCCTTTCTCGGATTGATATTGAATGACATCAAGCTTAGGAGATTGGCTACAGTCGTAGATAGGCTATCTGCCAGTACTGCTAGATCATTAATGCTGGTGGAGGGTGAGATGCAATCGATAAGGGCAATGGTTCTTCAGAACCGACTTGCTCTAGACGTTCTGTTAGCCAAAGAGGGAGGAGTTTGCAAGGCTTTGAAGGTCCAGGAATGCTGCACTTACATTCCAGACAATTCAAAACCTTTAGAAAAATACATACGAAACATCACTGCAATTCACCACGAAATTGAGGATCTGACAAAAGTAAACGTGTGGGAAAAAGTAGGTCATGGAATGGGTAAAGTTGGAGGTTGGTTTGCCAACCTAGGAAAGGGTATCGTTTGGTACATACTGAAACCCATCATCATAATTGTGATTTGTGTAATCACTTTGTGGGGATTGGTGCGTTTGTATCAATGGTATAAAGCAAACAGGTTGCAGAGATCTATGAGAGAACAGGAGAGAAGGTTGACAGCGATGCAAGATACGCAATATAAGAGTCTGAAGGCATTGGAGACAATGAAAAGAAGTGGTACTGCCATGACTTCACTTTGAAGGGTCCTACATTTTGGAGATGGTGTTTTGATGGTGATGACTCCTGAAAGTCATCAAAGGGGGGACTGAGAGAGCACAAATCTGAAAAATGTATAAGTGCACCATATTTACAAGCACGTAGTTAGTTAACATATACCTTGCACCAGAGTGTCTTATACCCAGTAGTGAAATGTATAGAGTGTTCAAGTAGGGTAACAATAATCATAGCAATGTGAAGACTAATGTAGAAATGTTGGAATGAATATGAAAACCTCACGTTCTCATGTTAAGTGATCATGTAAGAGTTAGGCGAAACCTTGCAAACCAGTTAAATTGTGTAGGCCTCATGGCAATTCACAAGTAAAAATAAAAGTGCTGCTAAAATAATGTGAGGTGGGATTAACATGGTTCTTCCAAAATGTGTTATCGAATTTAGTATTGAAATATATGTTTTATAGATGCGTTGCATTATAGAAACGTGTGTTAGTTAAGAATACTGTTTAAATCAAGTTAAATGTTTTCAGAGTGCAGGGACCCGCTTCATGTAAATCAAGTAGGCCCGAACAGATAATGTTGTTTCTTTGATCTGCAATGTGCTCGTTAGAGAAGAAGTCGAGAGGCGCCAAGTACAGAGTTTTACATATGTTTTATGGCCTACAGATATGGTGGAGTGGAATTTGAGGCCCACTGTGGGACGGTCTGTATGCAGGTGCGAGGGGTCCTAATCAGTCGTAATGAATGGAGCTTTGTTCAGTGGCGCTTGGCGCAGGCCTGTAGGAGTTTTCAGGAATTTCAGGGGGTACCGGCGCGCTGGAGAAGAAGCCTGGGAACCAAGGTCAACTTTAACGAGGGTCTTGAAGAGTACCATCATGGAGTTTGCCGCTCAAAACTGCACCACGTGAGGGGCGTCCCGAGGGGCGTTTCAGTCGGAAATGTGATTTTGTATTAGGGAAAGCGACCCGGGAGGAGAGCAGAGCAGATGACATTGGAAGCCTAAGAGAGCGGTTGGGTAGGCAGATAGGCGGATCACAAGAGACCGATTTACAGAAGAGACAAGGAGAAGTGAGTGATCTTCTTAAGAAGTCACCACGGCTGACACCTTTTGGGGCAAAGATCTTGTTAAGTAGGGATGTCACTTAGTCTAGTGTAGGGACAGACTAACCTGAATTTTCTTTTCTGTGATGACTCTTAAGTTGCAACTTGTATCCATTCTTGCAACTCTGATGATTTTCGAACTTGTACTTATTATTCTGTTTTGTAGACTCAGATTATTCAAAGAATTTATGTTTATAGTGATACCAGTATACCTTTTAAATCTCATCTTGAGAAGTTTGTATCTTCAGTTATCTTTGACTTTATATTAAATCTTTGAACTTTATGATTGGTCAGTGGTCATTTAGAGTGGTGTAAGTTCTTAACTGATTGACATAGTAGTAGATTGCCTTTTACTCAATGACAGGTACCAACGATCCAGTCGACTTGATTTGGGATCTGGTAAGGTAACTAGAAACCAGAAATCCCGCGTTAACAATTACACACATTTACAGTTTAAGACAGCTGGAGAAACTAAGTGAGTGATTTGCTCAGTCACGCTATTTTTGGCCAGCTGCTGTTGCTGTCATTACTATAGCAAGGGGTCCTTAGAAGTAACCGGGCAACTAGACCACATCTCCTCCACCGTGGCAATGTAATTCAGTTTATCTTGTTGAGGTCTCATACAGACTTTTAGCTTTCTGATGTCTAAGTCATATTGCTTCCAAAATACTACGTAGAGTGGATTATGACTGAGACTCTTTGCACATGAGTACATATTGACTGTCTCAGTTCCATGCTCTTGATTCAATGGCTTCCGCTGTATTCTTTTTTGTCCTGCTCTGGAGAATGTATATATATTTTTTTACCATACTTTTTTACCATCCTTTCAATTGGAGGACTTGCATCCTTCCACTGCTGACATTAGGGGACTAGTTTTATTTTCTGTTTGTCTCTCCAAGTGAGTACTTTGCTTTGCTTGCTCCCCCCACCTCGTTCCCTCCCCTTCCCACATTATTTTTATTATGTGATTTCTTTTAATTTGCGATGGCCTGGCAGGTGCACACTGTCCCGGGCGCTCACTCCTTGACTTTGGCTTTCCGCCTTTCTTTGTTTGGGTCTCAGGAGCTGCATTCAGGTGCCAAACTTAATACTGCTCACTATTGCTTATCCACTATTTTTAGTTTTCTATTTCTTTGGAATGGCCTGACAGCTGTGCTTTGCCACCAGGCCTCTCGTGCCCTTATTTTGGACTTCCTACGCTTCCTTTCTGGTAATTTTATTTACCCTTTGAAAATGACTGTCAGTGCATTATGATGTAAACGCATACAATGCCCGCCATTTTCGAATGCATTTTCTCAAAGAAAATACAATCCAAAATGGTTACTGTGGGATATGATGACATCACAAAAAAAAATTCTTGCAATAGAGACAATAATGTATATATAGCATAAGTATAGTATGTGCTACCTACTACATTTAACAGACAAGGCAAGCTAAAATAAGATGAACTTAACATAAGCGCAACAAAAGACATGAAGTGAGAGGCAGCAAGACATTATCAGGAAATATTACAACTTACAGCATTTCAAATACTTACGGAAATTAAACAGATGTAGGCGAGGTGGGAATAGAAAATCAATATTAGACCACAGGGTATGAAATTGAGGTTTAGACATGCAATTATTAAAAGAGTTGCCAGTTTTGAGAGTTGATAGGTGCATAAAGAACACATTCCAAAATGGTGGATCTGTAGCCAAAAGACCACAGAGTTCAGCAAAGGAAATACACAGGAATGCCTCAAGACTATACATGGAAGGGGTTAGAAGTGGGCGTTAAAAAAGCGAGATTTCATGCTTAGACAAAAAATGAATAAGCACTTCCGGGGCAATACTCAGAGTGTGGACACGCAAATATAAGAAGTGACATGGCAAACAAACTGGCTACTGAGAACATGGGCACACCATGAGAAGAATGAAATCGACGATAACAATATAAGGACAGTAAGAACATTAGCACCAGAGTTTTGGACAAATTGGGACTATATTCTAGTACTGTATTAAAAAATATGGCCAATCTGAGCCAAGAGTAATGTATGAAACAATTTTATTACAGGATAACAGTTTGCGACTGAGTCCACATACTAGGTTGTTCCATGGAAAGTTTCATACAGTTTGTTTGATACATCGTAAAGGATAAAATTAACAGTAAAAAACAATCAGATACTCTAATAATTAAAAGAACTGATAGTAATATTTTCTTCTTCAATTCTAGTTTTGATAAAAGCACTCCATATTGTTCTGATGAAGTAGCAATAAGCGTCAACATGCCACAGATTGACACGCTCATATGAGAGTGTTATATACAAATTGTTGCTTAAAGAAAGTGAAATTTAAGCAAAACTATTAAATATAGATAGCTGTTTTATAATTTAAAAAAATCAAATGCATCAACAATATAAATACAATCAGCAAAAGAATTGATGAAATTCACTCTGGATTTTTGCCTGGAATATATCCCGTGAATTTATGGGAAGGCACAAAAATCATTGCAGTAGATATCATGGGGTAAGTGATGAGGAGACAGCACAGATAAAACAGATCCTAATTAGAAGATAAAATACCTCTTCATATACCTGAGTGCAAAAACAGTATAGGATTCTTAACAAAAAAATTCCAAGCCTGTCAGAAAAATCTAAATTTAATTAAAGACACAGGGCTAGCCTTATCCCCGACAAAGAGACTAGAATCATCCCACATATTACATGTAAGTAGATAATTTTGGTTAAGAAAAACATATATATATATATATATATATCCAGGCTTCCCCTTTCTCACCTTCCAAGAAAGCACAGCACTCACAGGAGGAGGGTATAAGTCTTTATTACCCTCAGAGAACCAGACGCGTTTCGGCTACTGCCTTAGTCTTTGGTACGGCAGCTGAAGCAGTTTTGCATAAATCGCCAAATCCCGACAACGGGACTAAACACCAAAGAGGACTTTCAACAAGCTCTAACAGCCTGGATGGAGACCGGAGCCCAACTTCCAGCACCGAAAGAAGCCGATGGAGGGGGAGCCCCCCGGATCGAAACCCACGCCCCAGAGCAAGAAAGAGCAGAGTCCCCGACGCGGACTCACAGCACAGAGAGAGGTCTGTCTCGAGAAGAGATGACCGACAGAGAACGCAACCGAAGCCACGAGCTAGAACTAGCCCGTTTGAAGATGGAGGTAGAACTCAAGCTGGCCGAGAAAAAGCTAGCCATCGAGCAGCTGCGGCTGCAAGGAGAAATGGAGGAGAAGAAACTCCAGCGAGAACATGACGGAAAGAAGCTCCAGCTGGAGCACGAGCGCAGCGTATTGGAAATAGAACTAAAAGCCCGGAACGAAGACAACCGAACAGCAGCAACCCGAGAGTCCGTTCCCCCGGTGGAACCCAAGGTCCACATCCCCAAGGATGTGGTCAAAGAATATTACAAAAACGATGACATCCAGCAATGGTTCAAGGCCTACGAGGTCGCCATGACCTCCCATCGAGTTCCGCAGAAAGATTGGGGAGCCGGGCTGTAGGGTCGATTCCTGAGTGAGGGGAGAGACACCCTACTCGACCTACCGTCTGCCGAACAGACCTCCTACAGCCACATGAAAGAGGCCCTCCTCACAAGGTACGGGCTCACCCCAGAAATGTACCGCCAACGCTTCCGAGAATGCAAGAAGATCCCGGGCACCACATGGGTAGAATATGTCCATTTCTACAGCAGGGCCCTGGAAGGGTGGATCAAGGGCAGCAAAGTATCCACCTTCGAGGGGCTCATCGACCTCATTGCATATGAACATTTGTCCCTGAATTGCTTTGTGGAACTCCGACAGCACCTCCTGGACAGCAAGTTGGCTGACCCCCGGAAGCTGGCCGTCGAGGCCGATCACTGGGTGAGCACCAGAGTCCCCCGGGGGAGATTCTGCCCGAAATGAACAGGGATCGTCCCGCCAGAGGGGAGGGGGGAATCAGAATAGACAGAGGGGATCCCAGGTAGGGTCTTCGCGCAGTCCCCCCAGAAACCAGCCCGGCACCTCACCTCCCACAGCGCGCGCAGGGTTCCCCCCAGCTAAGCCAGGGCCCCGAGTCAGCCAAGCCTGCTTCCATTGCCAGCAACCAGGGCACTATGCCAATGACCCCCGCTGCCCTTTGTTCAAGAAGCCTGCCGCTGCAGGGCCCCCAGTGCGCCATATCACCTCAGTAGCCCTAGAAGAAGAGGGAGAAGAGGAGTTCGAGGGAGCTGACCCCGCAGCTATGATGTTAGTTTCCCTGGGTGATCGGGAGATGGTCCCTGGAGCCCCCCTACCCGACAACACAGAGAAATACCGACAGCAGGTGACTGTCAATGGCCATCACATAGGGGCGCTCCGAGACACTGGGGCCAGTATCACCGCCGTCAAACGGCACCTCGTCACCGATGCCCAGATTGTTCCCCACATCTCCTGCAGGGTGATCGCAGCTGATAACTCCGTCCGCACCTGCCGGATAGCTCAAGTCCCGTTCGAATGGGGGGGCGTCTCCGGAGAGTTATGAGTGGCGGTCCGCTCCGACATGCCCGTGGACTGCCTGCTCGGCAACGATCTAGAGAGCTCCCCATGGCAGCGGGTTGAGAAAAGGACCCACTTGGAGATGGTGGGCCTGCCCGAGTGGGCCTGTGTGAATACCCGGTCGATGTCCGCCCGAAGGGCCACCCCCGAAGGGGCGACCGTAGACCCCGAGGACCCCGAGGTCCCTGAACCCTCTGAGACCCCTGAGCTGTTCCCCAGAGAGGGCTCCCCCCCGACGCAGGTCCCCTCGGCCCTGGCATCGAACCGACCCCGAGCCTGGACGACCTGCCTGAGCTGGCCCAGTGGCGCCAGGAAGGAGGCCCGTCCCGAGAAGAATTCTGCCTAGAACAGACCTCCTGTCCATCCTTGGTTGGGCCGTGGCAGCAGGCTGCCACCCAGGCCGCCGGTGACCAGTCCGGCTCCCACTTTGTCTATTGGGAAAACGGCCTCTTGTATAGCGAACAAAAGTCCGCCGAGCTAGGGTCAGGCCGAGTGCTGGTGGTACCCCTACGCTTCCGCGGCTTTCTCCTGAACCTGGCCCACGATGTGCCCCTGGCGGGACACTTGGGTCAAGGCAAAATATATCACCGCCTAGTCACACACTTCTACTGGCCGGGCATGCGCTCCGATGTGGAGGCCCACTGTAAGTCCTGCCCCACGTGTCAGTCCAGCGGAAAGAGCGGGGGGAAGCGCAAGGCTCCCCTCCAACCCTTCCCCGTGGTCAGTACCCCCTTTGAAAGGGTGGGAATCGACATCGTGGGCCCCCTCGACCCCCGGACCTCCTTGGGTCACCGCTTTATCCTTGTCTTGGTGGACCATGCCACCCGATACCCAGAAGCCATTCCCCTCCGAACGGTGACCGCCCCCGTAGTGGGGCGGGCACTCATGGCCATCTTCTCCCGGGTGGGATTCCCCCGAGAGGTCGTCAGCGACCGAGGGACCAACTTCATCTCGAAATACATGAAGTCCCTGTGGCAGCAATGTGGGGTGACGTACAAATTTACCACCCCATATCACCCCCAGGGTAACGGTCTGGTGGAGCCATTCAACCGGACCCTCAAGGGAATGATCATGGGTCTCGAAGAGCCCCTGAGGCGTAAGTGGGACGTCCTCCTCCCCTGTCTCCTCTTCGCCTACCGCGAAGTCCCCCAGAAGTCCCTGGGGTTCAGCCCCTTCGAACTCCTTTACGGGCACCCCGTCAGGGGGCCCCTCAGCCTGGTCAAGGAAGGGTGGGAGACAGCGGCTCCAGAGCCCCCTCCCGATGTGTTTCGATACATTCTGGCCCTCCGGAACCAGACGAGGAAGTTCAGAGAACTGGCCGAGGCAAACCTCGAGGCCAGTCAAGAAGAAATGAAACGTGGTATGACCAGAATGCCACTCTGGTCGAGTTTCAGCCCGGACAACAGGTCTGGGTGATGGCCCCCGTGGAGCCCTGTGCTCTGCAAGACAAGTGGACAGGGCCCTTCAAGGTGGTGGAACGTAAGAGCCAGGTGACCTACCTCATCGATGTAGAGTCCCCCAGGAACCCCCAGAGGGTCCTCCACGTGAACCGCCTCAAGCCCCACTTCGCCCAGTCCGAGTTGAGCTTGCTCCTCGCCACGGACGATGGGGAAGAAGAGGAGGCGGAGCCTCTCCCCGATCTCCTCTGCGCAAAAGAAAAAGATGGCTCCATAGAGGGGGTGAGTCTCTCCTCCTCTCTCTCTCCCGAGCAACGCGAGGACTGTCGCCAGTTGTTGGGACAGTTCTCGGACCTCTTCTCCCTCACCCCCGGCGTCACAAACTGGTGCGTCCACGACGTGGACACCGGGGACAGCCCACCGGTACGGCACAGAGCCTACCGCGTCCCCGACAGAGTCCGTACCTGCATCAAGGCCGAGGTATCAAAGATGTTAGCTCTCAGGGTGGTCAAAGCCTCTGACAGCCCATGGGCTAGCCCTGTGGTCCTGGTTCCGAAGGCAGCCGCCCCCGGTGCTGTCCCCGAACTGAGGTTCTGCGTTGACTACCGCGGGCTCAACGCCGTCACCAGAACTGATGCGCATCCCATCCCCCGAGCCGACTAGCTTATCGATCGCCTCGGGCTGCTCGCTTCCTTAGCACGTTCGACCTGACCAGTGGCAACTGGCAGATCGCCCTCACCGAGGGAGCCAAGGAAAGATCCGCGTTTTCCACCCCGGATGATCACTACCATTTTCGGGTGATGCCCTTCGGGATGAAAAACGCCCCCGCCACCTTCCAGAGGCTGGTGAACCAGGTACTGGCTGGGTTGGAAGAGTTCAGCGCTGCATATCTGGACGATATCGCAGTCTACAGTTCCCACTGGCCCGAGCACCTCCAGCACCTCTGGGCGGTCCTGACGGCCCTGAGAAGGGCCGGTCTCACCATTAAGGCGAGCAAGTGCCAGATCGGACAAGGGTCCGTAGTCTACCTTGGGCACCAGGTCGGAAGCGGCCTTGTAGCCCCCCTCCAGCCCAAGATCGATGCAATCGTGGCCTGGGAGGCCCCCACGACCCAGACGGAAGTGCGGGCATTCCTAGGGCTCACGGGGTACTACCGACGGTTCATCAAGGGGTACGGCAGCATCGTAGCCCCCCTCACGGAGTTAACCTCCAAAAACCAGCCGAAGAAAGTCAGCTGGACCTCCGCCTGCCAAGAGGCGTTCGAAACTTTAAAAGACGCCATGTGCACTGCCCCAGTCCTCCAGGCCCCCGACTACTCCCGAGAGTTTGTAGTTCAGACGGACGCGTCCGAGCATGGCCTCGGAGCCGTCCTGTCCCAAGTGTACGAGAGGGGCCTAGACCAACCAGTGGCATTCATTAGCCGGAGGCTACTCCCTCGAGAACAAAGGTGGAGCACCATCGAGCGGGAGGCCTTCACGGTGGTTTGGGCCCTGAAGAAGCTGAGGCCCTACCTGTTCGGTACTCACTTCCGGGTCCAGACCGACCACCGACCTCTCCGGTGGCTAATGCAGATGAGAGGGGAGAATCCCAAATTGCTGCGCTGGTCCATCTCCCTCCAGGGGATGGACTTCACGGTTGAGCACCGGCCTGGTTCTGACCACGCCAACGCCGACGGCCTGTCCCGATTCTTCCGCCTCAGAGAAGAGAACTCCCAAGAGGATGGGTAGTTCTCCCCGCCTTCAGCTGGGGGGGACGCGTGTTGGACCCGGCCTCGTGGCGTGGTTCATCTCTGTCCCTCCACTCCCTGTGAGCGTAGGCCTGTACCCCGAGTCCCCTGCGCAGCCTCCCCGTTAGTGTAGCCTGCACCCCGAGCCTGGTCGACCTACTCCAGTAAGCCTAGAGCCCCCTAGAACCTCGACCAGGACTGCCTTTCCCGCTCCATGTCCGGCTCCGAGCGCCTAACCTTGCATGCCCCACAAGGCCCGGACGCCATCTTCCCTTCCCGACATCCCTGGCTCCCTGGGCCTAGCGTGACCCCGGCCCCGGCGAAACCCAGACTCCAAAGGCGCGCCGGTCCCGGAAGGGGGGTAAAGGGCTCCCCGAGTGAGATAAGCCCGGGAGTTTCGATGGCCCCTCCGGCCTCCCCTGAGGGGCTCGTATCTGTCACACCTTTGGCCCTCCCCTGTGAGCCAGTTTCGATCGCACCTCTGGCCTCCCCGAGCGCTGGCTCCAGACCCGCTGGGCGTCTGGGAATTCCCGGACCCATCTTTCAAAGGGATCAAAGAGCCGACCGCCGGACCCCGCCAACGACCAGCCCCCCGGGCAGGAGACCTCTGCCTGCGAGGGTCCGGAGATCAAAGAGCAAAAGGACTATAACTGGGCCCGCCCGACAACTAGCGGGCAGTTGTATCTTGGACCTGAAGCCTGCTGATCTGATCGCGGCTGACCCTAAGAAGACTCATCCTGAACCTCTGAGCCCTGCTGACGCAGCTCCTTCTTCGCTTTAAGGAACTGAACCACCTGAGCCCTGCTGACGCTGTCGCGGCTCAAGCTGAACTTGTAACCATCGGAGCCCTGCTGACGCTGTCGCGGCTCGTCCTCTCTAAGACCTCGGAGCCCTGCTGACGCTGACGCGGCTCCTCACGACCTTCTCCAGATCGAGCCCTGCTGACCTCGTCGCAGCTCGAGGAGTCCTCTGGTCCGGCTGGACCATCGAGACCACCATCACAACCGAGCCGACTCGACGGAGGTGAGGCAGCCAGTACGACCATCATCCCGTACCCCCCGGCTCGAGGATTGAGAGCTGTGCGTAGGGTACGCTTCGTACGGACCCAGAGACTAAAAGACTGTCCCACTTCTCCCTTCCCGAATCCTCCAAGACTTTGTGGTCCCTCGACCACTGTGTATATAAGAGTGCTTCCTTCGTTTATTGCCTATATAAAGAACTTGTTACTAGAACCCAACGGTGTGGTGTCTGTTCATAGTGTGGTGTGAGCTCAGTGTGTACGATCCTAGACCCGAAGTCCTCCCCCGGTGAGGACCTCACGATCAAGACTCGGCAAGTTCTGGGGAAGAGGTGGATCTTGGGGTGTCTGGGTGAGCACAACCTGGCCCTCTGAGATCGCCCCTTCTAACACCCAGCACGAAATAAACAAATCTTTGCACCTACTTTGGGCCCGTATCTGTTTCTGCAGCCTTGAAAACTCTGCTTTGTGATTCGGATATCCTTGGAATATATATATATATATATATATATATACACACACACACACATATATATATATATATAAAAAATATATATATACATATACATACATTTTATTTGGCTGTCCTCATCATTATATAAGTTATAATCAGTGCATTCGGCTTTTACAACATAACCCCCCACAGATTCAACTCACCATCCTGGGTTACCTGTATTACAAGGCATCCTGGGAGTTGCAGTCCGGAGAATGGAGAACGGACTGTACCAGCTGAGTGGTATTTACTATGGGGAGGGGCTGACTTGTGCACACCATGTAAACGGCAGCAGGGAAGAACTATGAGTCATGCTGATGCTGGGCGCTGACGAAGGCACACGCCGAAATGCATTCGCCGCCATCAGTTTTGTGACCGGGTGAATAAAGGCTGCCTTTCTTGTTCGCCTCTGGGCTTCTGCTTCTTCTTTCCCTGGTTGGAGCATTCCCTGACATTTAATTGTACGGTTTCCAGTAACGCACTTTGGATAGCCCCTGCCACGCTTTGGGTTTGGACTTCAACTGGTCTGCTTCACGGCATTTTTCCTTCGTTCCAGGTATGGAACAGTCCGTTTCCCGCCACCCGCACCAAAGGAGAGGAGCAGTGGAGGTATTTTACCTCCCTCGTGGGCATTCTGCAGCAGCAGTTTAGTCCCTGTACTATTGACTTTGACACGGGAGGCTGTGGCAGTATGAGGAGACTCGAGGGGAGTCCGAGTGAACTTGGGAAACTGCAACATGACATCTCACCCTGCATAATCAGTGCATTCAGCTTTTACAACATATCCCCCACAGATTCAACTCACCATCCTGGGTTACCTGTATTACAAGGCATCCTGGGAGTTGCAGTCCGGAGAATGGAGAACGGACTGTACCAGCTGAGTGGTATTTACTATGGGGAGGGGCGGACTTGTGCACACCATGTAAACGGCAGCAGGGAAGAACTATGAGTCATGCTGATGCTGGGCGCTGGGCGTCATTAGTGAAGTTACACAGAAGGCTTTAAATGATGGTGATATCTGTGAGGACGAATTTGTCTTTCTTAACAAAACTTGTCCTGTCACATCTGCACTATATGGGCTTCCGAAAACCCATAAAAATGAACAACATCCTCCTATGCGTCCTATTATTTCGACGATAGGTTCAAGCACAGAACCTCTCTCGAAATATGTGGACTCATTTTTGTGTCCATTGACCCAAAAATACACGTCATACATCAAAGACACGGGAGACGTTATTTCCAAGATAGAGAACATTCCATTCAATCCCAATACAGAGATCTTAGTAACGCTTGACATTGAGGCGTTGTACTGAGGAAAATTGAATTTTGCCTTGTCATGTGTCCCTACGTGTTCCCCATTATATGCTATTTGTGCATGATCGACATGCATATGTTCCCCCTCTCCAGATTAAAGACGCAATTATAGTTGTGTCCAACGTTAGTATGCCAGTTATCCAGTCCCTCGTGACAGCAACGAGTTTTAGGCCTATGTTGCCAACGTTTTACATTGTGCACGTTAATTCATCGAGTTGTCCCCGTTTCTAGGCCTCCAAGGGCCCGGACACCAGATTCGTCTATAGTCTAGTCTTTCTGTCTCCATGCAAGAGAATTACTGAATTAGTATCCATAGAAGATTCATAGCACACGCAATACACTAAGCAATATATGCATGCACCAGCCTTAGTGTCAAGTAGCCTTTACCCTGATGACATTTAGATTCTATCAACATGTACTCCAAACACAAGATATCAGATATGCTATAGGTACATGTCGTCCTGACATCCCAGACTTTAGTCTCCTCTTCTGGCGCAGAAGTCAGAGCCCCCAGCTCTCTCTAGTTACACGTCATGGCCCGTTTGCGCGCACCAGTAGGTTAAAGGTTCCAGCTGCCCAGGTAGCCCCCTCCATGTACCCACCCATTTATGACACTTCTGTGACGTTTACATCACATGTCTTCGTGCACACTCTGTGCACGCCTTCTTTGTACGCCCATATGTTCTTATCTTACGTTTGTCACTTGTTACGCCTACTGTATGCAATACAATTGTACTGTTTTACTATATATACTATGTAATGTTAATGAGACGATGCAGCTGCCATTCCATTCCATTGCATGCCACATCATGGTCTTTAGGCTCGAGCCATCCGATTAAAGCCATTCTGACTCAGATATCACGGATCCTGACTCTTATTTATTGAGCTATCTGTTATAGTTAATGTATAGAAAAATAGTATCGGTAATTAATTATTTATTTACCACATAAAATGGCGCCCGAACAGGGACGAGCCCCTTCCTCACGCGCCGGTGATGTAACGCAGGCCCCCTGACCCTTCTACAGCCGTGACGGAACCCTACGGTGCACGTGCAGATATTTCTGCTTCAAGTCTCCCTCAGGCCCAAGGAGGAGACGGAGACTGCGGTCCGGCATCCAGACGAGGCGGTGAGGAAGGCGGGTCATCCCGACCAGAGCCCAAGCCGAGAGAGCAAGGTCCGAGGTATCCGGAGGCCCACCTGTTTCCGAAGCCCGAGGCGCATGCGTAGTGCGTAGCAGTAACCAGACATCGTAGCAGTCCAGTCCAGTCCGAGGCCTTCAGTTTGCTTCCCGGTGAGTACC
The DNA here is from genome assembly GCF_964261635.1 of Lissotriton helveticus. NCBI lineage: Eukaryota > Metazoa > Chordata > Amphibia > Caudata > Salamandridae > Lissotriton > Lissotriton helveticus. The sequence continues at coordinate 1,922,803,937 of NC_136065.1, forward strand.
GTTGCTCGGGGTATCTAGACGGGTTCATTAATTTGTGCCCGGTCCGACGGGTTTGGGTACACAGATCCGGTCCGACGTGTTCACCTAGGTGGATACGGTATGACGTGTCTCTTTAGGAGACCGGTATGTTCTGTACTGTTTTAGCAGTGCATCCAGTAATTCTAGTAAGTCTGTTCTCGAGAAATTCAAGTATTATGTTTTCAATGTATTAGGTAGTATCTGTTGTAACTGTTATTAATGTGTTTTTTGATGTCGTGGTATGAGTGATTGTTTTGCTATTTCATTACTGTGTCCATTGTGTATTGTGTTCAAGTTCAAGTACGGTTCAAATATGCCTTTGTTTTCGAAGTTACGTCAGATAAAAACCAGAAAAGGGTTACTCGAAGAATCAGTTCCTGTCCCTCCCAGGGACAGTCCTGGACATTTCATATATCATAAGCATGGCTTAGATGCCATACTGTATCTAGATTTATGGGTGGATTACACCAAACATCTTGAAGAGAAATATAGATGGCCTGTTTCAGGAACATGGGATGCCGAGTGCATCATGAGAGTAGAAGAAGCATTATGGAAAAAGAAAGCCAGACAATCCCAGAAAGATGCCATAGAATTATGGCGTAAAGAATCGCATAAAAGAACAGAGAAAGAATTCAGAAAAGCAGAATTAAGTAGGGAATCTTCCGAAAAAGCCCAAGAAAGGGAATTACTAGAAGAAGGTGAACGAGTTAGAGCAGAACAATCAGACAGACAGAGAAATGCCCTTATTAAAGGTATGTATCCTCTTTTCGCCGAGGGTTTGCCTAAAGCAACCCCGGAAACATCCTGTAATTTACCGCCACCCTTGGTCCCGACTAAGCTACGTCATAAACCGACCGCGGCTGAAATGTTCCTTTCTTCCTATTTAGATGACACTGTCCCAGAATATGCTAATACGAATCCTACGCCAGTTCAACTTCCACCTCCTGTTAATGTAATTACTGTGCCTCCAGTCGTTGGTCCTGTTAATGTGCCAGTACCCCAGGACCAACCCGCATTACGTACCCCTACTTTGCCAGTCACGTTACCAGTAGCCGCACATTCAGTATTAATTGATGATTCCAGTTCAGGAGGGGCAGGGGGAGGTATTCCTATCACCCCGCCTCAAACAAAACGCCTGACGCTGAGAGATGCAGCGTTACAACGTACCCCGAAAGTGACTACGTACGAAGCCCTCAAAAAGTATTTCAATGAGTGCGGATCTGATTGTAGATATGACCCAGTACCAGGCGAAGATAGTATGATAATATATTCCATACGTTTACGACGAGTTGCAAGCTTCTTGGTTACCATATCAAATATGAAAGAACATCTAGACAGAATATATCATTTCATCCGAACAGGGGAGAAACCAGAAAGTATTCGCGAAGCTATGGTACACAGAAAAGTCAAGATTCAAGGCATGATTTTGCAATTTTTAATAAATTGTTTAATAAGAGAACAGGATCACCCTGATAAAAACAAAGAAGAGATGAGAGTCCTGACCAGATGGAGTGACAATATAGCAGAAGGAAAACACAAGACACAAAATAGTATAGAAACTATGTACAGAAAGATCCTTAAAGAAATTATAAGTATACACCAAAAGGAGGAAGCAATGAGAGTAGCCGAGAAAGAGAATGACTCTTCAGACGAAGAGGTAGACAACGAGAATCCCACTAGAATAGCGTATGTAGGTAGGACGAGACCTTCTGATAGACACACACGCCTAGACTACAAGAAAGTTTTTCCTCCTCCCGTACCAGAACAGTGTTCTCTTGAAGAATTATTCCAGGCTACTGATAAAGTTCTGAAATTACGAATAGGTTACAGTAAACTTAGTACCATGCATGAACAAGAACTCGCCCGATCAGCAGTTCGATGGACTAGTGATTCTACCACGTATTCAGACGAAGTAGTGGCTCAAATGTTTCTGAAGCTTCCGCCAGCCGAGCAGCGACTGGTGGGTATGTACATGATCCAGCACCTCATCATACTGTATGAGAGTCAGCATTCTGATCCAGGTCCTTTATATAATGTATTGAACGAGTTACTCCTGAACCGATGGAAAGGTCTAGGTACCGATTTAATTAACGTCATTCTAGAACAGCGCCACAAATACAGAACGTTCCTGACTCCGCATTTTGTTTCTGTTTCACCCCCTTTCTACATAGATAGACAGAATCCGTTGCGAGAAGTGCATCCTGTTAAGGGAACGGGGGGTGAGCTCGAACGAGTATTTGTTTACACCCCATAACGAAAATAGAGCTACTAGAAATGAAAAAGTTAGTGCCCTGTCACGATAAAGATCCAGCAGGGTTCCACCGTGAATTAAAAGACATGCTCCGTATGGGAGAATACACGTATCCCGATATCATCAAAATGTTAAAGGTCCTGCTGCCTGCGGGCATATATGAAAAACTTAAAGAAAAAGAATGGGAGGTGGGAGAGAAAAAGATAGATTGGACCGCGTTAGAGAACGAAGATAACACACGAGTCCCAGGTACTGGTCTTGGGGATAAAGCCAAAGAATTGCCCGAACTGTTAATACAAGTCTTGCCAAGATTACTAGCCACGAAAAAGGAAGACTGGGACGCCATCTCAGCCTGTAAACAGAAACAAGACGAAGACACTAGTGATTTCTATTCCAGATTTGAGAAATGTTTCATTATTAATAGCGGTCTGAAAACAAGTAGTGAGTCGTATCCACATCTTTTTGTTACTAAACTAGTTGAGAATTCTTTACCGCAAGTTAAAAATAGAGTATTGAAAGTCGAGAGTACATGGCAAGCTAATACCCCATCCCAAATGCTCCAGATGTTACAGTATCACCAGAACCGAATCAGGGAAGAGCAAGAACACGAAAGGAGACGTATGAAAGATACGAAAATGAAAGTACTAGTTGCACAGTCTGTTTAACCAGATAGTCAGAAGAAGGGTCCGAATCAGACTAGTCATTCTGCAGCTCCTGTTAAAGGGACATGCAATTACTGTAAACAGCCAGGTCATTATATAAACGAATGTGCAGTTCTGAAACATAACATAGCTACAGGTAAGACGAAAGAAAGACCGCGTCCTCCTAGACAAGAACATGTTCCGCAAAATACGCAACCACCGCAGAACGCACAACAGACAGTTACAGTACCGCAGCCTATAGCTGCCACGCAACACGTTACACAACAAATGTACCAATATGCACAGTCAGATTATCCAGAATATCAGCAGTATTCATGAAACAGCCTAGAGAGGGAGGTTGGCTTGCCTCTCATCGAGATTCCTGTAGATCAAGAGGGTCCCTATGTACACAGTCAAGTATTAGGGAAAGACAGAAAGTTTCTGATTGATACAGGGGCAAGTAGGACTACCATCAGTCATGACGAGGTTCCAGGGGCTCCACTCTCAGGCTCAAGAAACGTTTCCCTGGGATTTTCAGGAAAGCCTATTGTTAATGAAATATCGAAACCAGTTTCCCTAGAAGTTGGTCCATTGTCCCGAACTACAGACTTGTTACTTACGAAATCCTGTCCTGAAAATTGACTGGGTATTAAAACATTGAAAGAATTAGGAGCAGTAATCTGTTGTTCTCCGGAAGGAGTGAGATTGTTTTTACGAGATTTTAAAGGTCATTATGTGTTACGTGATTTTGATCCAAGATTACTGAATGTACCACAGCATTTATGGGCGCAAGGTCCAACTGATGTAGGTTGTATGCACATTACACCATATCGTGTCACTCTGAAACAAGGTGTTGTATTACCACGAATCCGACAGTACAAGTTACCCCCTGAGGCTGTAGCAGCCTTATCGAACATAATTGACGAGCTCATCGCTCAAGGAGTAGTTGTAGAAACTGACTCCAATGTATGTAATTCTCCTATCATTCCGATTCTTAAACGTACTGATCCAAATGCACCTCCAGTTTATCGATTAGTGATTGACCTTCGAGAACTTAATAAATGTATCATACCCCAGTACCCAGTGGTTCCAGATATCTCTTCCCTATTGACTGCCATTGATTCTGAAGCTACGTTCTTTACTGTTATTGATCTCAAGAACGCATTCTTTAGTGTCCCCATTCATCCAGACAGCCAGTTTCTTTTCGGATTCTGTTTAAATGGAAGAAGCTATAAATTCACACGAGCACCTCAAGGTTTCACAGAAAGTCCTAGTATTTACAGTCAAGCACTTAAAAGACAACTAGACAGTATTCACATGCCAACTGACACTGCCCTGCTCCAGTATGTCGATGATCTATTGATCACAGCCCGTACAGAACGTGACTGCGAACGTGCGTCACTGACAGTCTTGTATTTCCTGGCAGACATGGGGCACAAGGTGTCCCCTTCCAAACTACAATTCTGTGTCCAGCAAGTGGTATACCTTGGACACTTACTGTCCAAGAGGGGTAGACAGTTGACACCTGACCGTATCCAGTTAATAGCACATCTTCCACAGCCCAAGACACAGAAGGAGGTACGAGCTTTTATCGGCCTCACTTCTTACTGCAGACAATGGATTCCTCAGTATGCATATCTAGCCAAACCACTGATACAGTTAACAACACAGGAGGCAGCCATATCGACTGTCCTCCCTTGGACCCAGGAACATACACTTGTTTTTAACGAGTTAAAGAAAGCTTTATGTAATGCACCTGTGTTAGCGACACCAAACTACAGTAAGCCTTTTACACTTTTTGTTACCGAACGTGATGGGACAGCATTATCTGTTCTCACGCAAGATCAAGCAGGACAACACAAGCCTTGTGCTTATTTCTCTAGCACATTAGATCCAGTAGCCCAGGCTCTGCCTGCGTGCCTCAAGTCAGTTGCAGCCACAGCTCTAGCTATCAGACAAAGTGATTCCATAGTGTTAGGACATTCCCTGACAGTACAAGTTCCGCACTCTGTGGAAGTTCTTTTAAACCGAACACAGACTCAGCACTTGACAATTGCACGATTAACAGGTTATGAACTGACACTGTTTCAGCCACACATAGAAATCAGACGCTGCAACGTATTAAATCCTGCTACACTGTTACCCTCGATTACATTGAATCCTGCCACACATGACTGCGTGGAAGTTATTAACATCATGACCAAGCCAAGACAAGACCTGACTGACATTGCATTACCTGATCCTGACCTGACACTTTATGTGGATGGTTCATGTATGAGAACAAGTACAGGAGAACTAGTCGCCGCATATGCAGTGACTACTGAGACTGAAGTTATAGAAACACATCGTATCGACACCCTGTCTGCTCAAGCAGCAGAGCTCATCGCTCTGACCCAAGCCTGCATACGAGCTAAGAACCTGAAAGTAAACATACATACAGATTCACGTTATGCATTCGGAGTCGTTCACGACTTTGGAGTACTCTGGCAAGAAAGAGGTTTCATGACCTCTCATGGAGCCAAGATTCAGCATGGCCCCCTCATTCAAGCTCTGTTAGAAGCAATACATTTACCGAAAGCCATTGCCATTATGAAGTGCAAAGCACATACGAAGGCCACTGACACCATTTCCCAAGGTAACGATCTAGCAGATCGAACCGCCAAGCTTACAGCTCAGACTCCAGACATTCCAGTTAACAAGACAAAGACAGACGTTCCAGTCCAGACGACTTGCATGTCAGTAAAGGACCCTACACAAGACGTACTAGACATACAGACACATGCTACCCCAGACGAAATCAAGAAATGGTCTGAACAAGGAGGGGTCCAGACAGATCAGGGATGGTTGACGAAGGGAAAAGCCACATGGTTTCTCCCCGACTCTATGGTTCAAGTCATTATTAATACCGCACATAGTCCAGCACATTTAGGAGAGAAAGCCATGTTAGACAGCATCCAGAATATTTGGTTTAACAAACATTTACGAGCAGCAGCCAAGCAGAAAGTGCGTACCTGCATGATCTGTTGTCAGTTCAATCCAGGTAAAGGTGTTCCGGTGGAACAAGGTGGATTCCATCCTCCTGACCACCCTTTTGAAGTCCTCCAGATGGATTATATTCAGATGGATCGATGTCGAGGTTTCAAGTATGTCCTCGTAGTTGTATGCGCTTTGTCCAGATGGACAGAAGCATATCCAGTCCCAGATTACACTGCCGCGATCACTGCCAGGCAGTTGGTTCGTGAGTTTTTCCCCCGCTATGGTTTGCCCAGGGTCGTGTATTCAGACAACGGCCAGCCATTCTCATCCGAACTCATGAAACAAGTATCTCTTCTGTTAGGGTACCAGTGGAAGTTCCATTGTGTACGACACCGCTAGGTAGCCGGCCTCGTCGAGAGACATAATCAAACTCTGAAAATACGCATTGCGAAGGTCTGTGCCGAAAAAGGCGTAGATTGGATGGTAGCTCTGCCAGTCGCCCTTTTTTATATGAGAATGGTCGCTCACTCCCGTTCAGGTCTGTCACCTTTCGAGGTTGTATTTGGTCATCCCCCGAACATGTGGGGTACACCTATGCCACGTAAAATTACTGATGTTGACAGTAATATGCTGACAGATTACCTAGCTTCCTTGATGTCTGCACTACTCTCTTGTCGTTCACAGGTTGCGGCTGCCTTTCCAGACAACACCCAGGTGAAACCGCACGAGGTCGTTCCAGGTGATCTGGTTTTGATCCGAAACTTTGATCGTTCAAGTCCGCTGGAGCCCCGCTGGAAAGAGCCGAAACTCGTACTGATGACCACAAGGACCGCCGTCAAAGTGGAGGGCCGCAAGGGATGGCTCCACTCCAGTCACGTTAAACGTTTTCATGGACTCCGTCCAAAGACTTTTTTCAAGGACTGCCCAGATACTGACTCTAAACTCCCCCTGTTAGAGGAAACTCCGCAGCAGGAGTATAAATTAAAGCTCCGGTCTAGCAAGTCAGACAGTTTAATTGTCTAAGTCCCTCTCGGGTGAAGCGGTTAGACAGGTTCCTGACATGTATGAGATAGACCCCCCTAGTGAGAGAGTTAGACGAAACTCTAAGAAAATACGTTATTGTAAACATGTGCGCAGCAGATGCGTAATCACTTTATTGTTTATGTTATTTCTGAGTCTTACGATTACATGCATAAGTTACGTTTTACATGTATATTTTCCTCCTATTGATTCACATGTACATTTTTCTTCTAATGATACAGTAGAGCACACTTTTAGAGAACTACCTCCTCACGAGTTATCCTACCGACTTGCCATGCGCAACAATACTTTTATTCGAATGTTACACTATTCACACCAGACCAGCAATGCCACTAATTGTTGGGTGTGTGGTCGACTCCCCCCTTTCCAGACACCGAAGGGAGTTCTGCCACTCTTTCCCTATCCGTTTTCACACAATGGTTCGTGTGGAGCATGGTTTACGATAACATCATCCCTAGACGATAAGTCCCTTCTGAATAGAACATGTTTCCCAGACAAGGAAGGTCTTTCCCATAGAACAGGGTTAGATCTAGAAAATGAAGTATATGATCTAGGTAATTATTCCTCGAATTTCATGGTTTTGAATGTTCAATCCGAGACTACTCCAGATTTGCCTGCTATTACAGTCCTACCAATGAAAGGCGAATTATGTATCCGAAAGAATGGTTCAGTACATCTAGGACACAGTGATTGTAATACTGTGGTCAAGTACAGTGACAGTGGGAAATCTAATTTCAAAGCCTCACGTCATTCATATTTTGTATGTGGTCAGACCGCATATGTACGTCTGCCCCTAGATTGGGATGGAACATGTTACATTGCCTTCCTACTGCCACCAGTTTTTCTAGCCCCATCCGATTATCACAGAAATACACATCTAGTACACGTCAGACCTAGAAGGGAGATCGAGTCCCCAATTGTCGATCCAACTGAAACTGCCTTAGAACAATATACAGACTTCAATAAAGGTTTCTTTTTCTTCATAGGTCCTGTCCAGAATAGTAAGCTAATACGTAGGCTAACCAGAACCCTTGAAGCAGTAGTGAATGAGACTACTTCCGCTCTAGGTAACTTAACTGAAGAGCAATCTGCTATGAGATTTGTTGTTCTTAAGAACCGCCTTGTTCTTGACGTCATACTGGCCGATAGGGGCGGAGCTTGTAGAGTCATCGGATCTAGTTGCTGCATTTTCATTCCTAATAACGCACCGTCTGTTTATTCAGCTATAACAAGACTTCATAAGATAGCCCATCAGTTGCACCAGAATCCAGGCACCTGGACATGGTCCGGTTGGCTCTGGAGTATAATATCTGCCTGGGGATGGAAAGTACTGTCATTCCTAGGAATAGTAGTAATGATCATATTCAGTTGTTGCCTATGTTTACAATGTGGCCCTGCGATTTGCGGCTTGTGCGCTACCTCTTGTATTCCAAGTCCTAAGTCCCATTCCAAGAAGATTCGAGACGAGCAAATGATGCTATATGAGCAGATAGATGGTATCATGAATATTGATGTTTCCTGAAGGAAACGTAGGGAACAAGGAGGGAATGAGGAAAATTGAATTTTGCCTTGTCATGTGTCCCTACGTGTTCCCCATTATATGCTATTTGTGCATGATCGACATGCATATGTTCCCCCTCTCCAGATTAAAGACGCAATTATAGTTGTGTCCAACGTTAGTATGCCAGTTATCCAGTCCCTCGTGACAGCAACGAGTTTTAGGCCTATGTTGCCAACGTTTTACATTGTGCACGTTAATTCATCGAGTTGTCCCCGTTTCTAGGCCTCCAAGGGCCCGGACACCAGATTCGAGTCTCACGTCTCCTGAAACCACTCCGAGGAGCGATGCAGCCACTCCCGCATCCCTGACCCTTCACTTATTTTCTGCCAAACAGCGCGGTGCCCAGCCTGGCCTGCCTGCCTGTCTGCCAAGAATATGTTATGCCTCTAGTTATCAGTTCAGCTCCCCGGCTTCACATTCCTAAGCTAACGAACCGCATAAACATCTTCATCTATAGTCTAGTCTTTCTGTCTCCATGCAAGAGAATTACTGAATTAGTATCCATAGAAGATTCATAGCACACGCAATACACTAAGCAATATATGCTTGCACCAGCCTTAGTGTCAAGTAGCCTTTACCCTGATGACATTTAGATTCTATCAACATGTACTCCAAACACAAGATATCAGATATGCTATAGGTACATGTCGTCCTGACATCCCAGACTTTAGTCTCCTCTTCTGGCGCAGAAGTCAGAGCCCCCAGCTCTCTCTAGTTACACGTCATGGCCCGTTTGCGCGCACCAGTAGGTTAAAGGTTCCAGCTGCCCAGGTAGCCCCCTCCATGTACCCACCCATTTATGACACTTCTGTGACGTTTACATCACATGTCTTCGTGCACACTCTGTGCACGCCTTCTTTGTACACCCATATGTTCTTATCTTACGTTTGTCACTTGTTACGCCTACTGTATGCAATACAATTGTACTGTTTTACTATATATACTATGTAATGTTAATGAGACGTTGCAGCTGCCATTCCATTCCATTGCATGCCACATCATGGTCTTTAGGCTCGAGCCATCCGATTAAAGCCATTCTGACTCAGATATCACGGATCCTGCCTCTTATTTATTGAGCTATCTGTTATAGTTAATGTATAGAAAAATAGTATCGGTAATTAATTATTTATTTACCACAGTACACCAACATTCCTCAGTGTCAAGCGTTACAAGCAGTGGCTGCGCTTTTACAGAGATACCCCTGCAATAGACCCGATGGCTTCATATTGAAATGCTTGGAGATTGTCCTATTGAACAACTTCTTTGATTTTAATGGCTTGTTGTTCATGCAAATTAAGGGGACCAGCATGGGGGCGTCTTGCGCCCCAAGTGTGGCAAATACGTATATGGGAGAGTGGGAACTAAGGAATATTTTAATGAGAATGCCCCATTCTTTGAAAAAAAATTCTTATGGCGTCGATTTATTGATGATTTTTTTTTGTTTGGAGAGGGAATGAGACGGAACTGAAGGAATATATTTTGTGGCTAAACATGAGTGACCAGAACCTCAAATTTACGGCCAATTACAGTACAAGCAAGGTTGAATTTCTTGATATTCTGATTGAAGGAAGCAGTGGCAGCCTCCAAGTCAGTCTATATAGGAAACCGACAGCGAAGAATACTATTTTACAATATGGGAGTTTTCATCCCAATTGTCAAAAGGATTCTATCCCCTTTGGGGAATTTCTTCGCATTCGACGCAATTGTTCCAACATGAGTGACTACCATACACATGGCGAAGCACTGAAAATGAGACTTAGGAAACGTGGTTATCCCCACCGCTTGGTACGCCAAGCTTTCAAAAGGGCAAAATATTACAACAGAGATGCTCTTTTGAAAGGAACCACACGAGCTCCCCATGGGAGAGTCACCTGCGTGATTAATCATTCCTCTATCAATTTTAAAATCAAAAATATCATCAACAGAAACTGGAGAATTCTCAATTCTGATGAACAAGAGACCCAACTCCCTTTACCATTGATAGCCTATCGCAGAAACCGCAATCTGAGGGACCGATTGGTCCACACGAGGAACAAACCAAAATTAGTTGAAACTCAAACCTCTCTAACTGGTCTCCCAATTATTCTGGGAAACCACAAATGTGGTTTTTGCCATGCCTGTGACGCGGCTGTTGTCACAGAATCTCTGTGCTATAACAACATCAGTGTGAAACTTAGGTCTCTAACAAATTGTAGGAGTAGCAACATCATTTACATACTCCTCTGCCCCTGTGGGTTAGCTTATGTAGGAGAGACAGGTCGTGAATTCCGACATCGTTTTAGCGAACACAAGTCTGCTATAAGAACAAAAAAGATCTCTGCACCATTGGTTAAACATTTTTTGGAAAAACATCATCATGAAACAGAACTTAAATGGTGTATTTTGGAAAAAATACAAGCCAAAATGGGTCAATCAAATGAAATAACTGGCAAAAAACGAGAAACGTTCTGGATCTTTCATTTTGACAGTATAAAACAAGGTTTAAATGAGGATATTTCATGGTATATTACCATGTAGACCTAAATCCATAATTGGATGGTTTTCTCTAGTTTTATATTAGGAGAAATTATGTAATCAATACTGTGGCTGGATTAGAACATTGATGAAATTTGATTAGCATATCTGTCTGTCTGCCAATTGTCATTTCGAGATTCCTTTTGGAACATGTTACATCTTGATTATTATGAGTCCTTTCATTATATCTCATAGCAATCTGATGGTATCACACAGGTTGCGTTCTTATGATGTTACAAAATAATCATAGTTCTTTTTGAATATCATATAATAGATTATTTGTTTACTTGGTTCAGAGGAAGCATTCATTGGTATCTTTCAAATAGTTGCACTTTTTGTAAATATTTTTCTCATAATTAGGTGCTACGGTAATGATTGTTATACATATAAATGTGTGCTGCGATCATATATCAGGGACAACAAACCGTTCCTTAATAATGATAGTAGTTAGAACTATAACCACAATCTACTTATATTAAGTACAGATTAGATTCATGGATTAGTTTAGAGACTCTTCATCTATCTAATGTTCTCAAGATTTTTGACTTTGTTATACCATTTAGTTTAGTTTTAAACGTAGTATGGTCCATCATAATAGAAACACTCATGTTTACGTATTACCTTTTTAGTTGTCCAAGATGGCGCTCACAGTGTATCTAAGGGACTAGTCCGTCTTCTATGTTGAATAGGGCAATAATACAGGAAAACAAGACCGCGGCTCAGCTGCAACTAATATTCACCTTGGCGCTCTTTTTCGAGCTTATAAACGCTGCCCCTCACGTGTTCTTTTTTGCCTCAGAGAAACACGGATTCGCGATTCATTCGCATGAGGAAGACTTCGAAATTGGAAGGTGAGCACTGCCCCGCTTATGGTTTATTGGCCGACCTGGGATTAGCCTCTAGTTTACATAGCGTTTACCATAATATGGAGTCGTATATACATCTACACGGATCCGCCTACATGGACCCGCTTGTTTGTACTTGGGTAGTGAAAGTGTCCGTATTTATCAGTAAATATAGGTTTCGGCTTACAGCCAAGTCAAGCGGATTGAATAAAAAAATGCTCTGCGTCTTGGGCCGACCTGTGGATGCATGTTCCTTCGTTTAAAATGAGTGGACCTCGGGTACTGTTAGTGTTAGAGAGGATCTTATTTCTGACGGTAACCTCATATAGAAGCCTCGTTTGTTAAACATTAGTATTGAAGGTAGAGGAAGATAATTCCGATCGTAGTGGTGATTTAAGAGTCTGATCATGTGTTAAGACGTAGTGACACTGTGGGTTCCTTTACTTCGCAGGTTGCTGCGGCGTCGTTTAGGAAACATCAGGAATTATGTACAAAGTGAGGGACTATTGTACACTAAAATAATTTGAAAAAAACGTCTTTCAAAGGTCAGTTTGGGCAGCTTTCTGTATGAGTACACTGTGTTCATAGAATGATCTTTTAAAATATCAATGCCTGTCTTTGGATGGTGTGCTCTTTCCTATAGGATTAAGAAGAGTGATATACATTACATCATCCGCAGTGAGAAGGAACCCTACGCCTCTAATAGGACAACCTATAAATTATTTTCTGGCGCACTTCAAAATATAGAAGGTGGGTTCCCTATACATCTTAGGAGCTACCAGGCCCTCTAGATTGACATTGTCATCTGATAGTTTACGCCCCTTCATCCTAGGAATAAGAAATTTCTGTCGGCGATACTCGTGCTTCTGTAAATCCCAGTACCATTGACTGACTCTTGGGAAAATTATTGGTCACATTGAATGTAGAGTAAAAGTAAGTAGTGCTATCAGTGAACTTGGAATCATGATTTGAATAGACCTCACTGGGTGGGAATCTTTGGATATCTGCCTCTTCTATATATTCTTGTTCAGAGATTGTTACATAAACCCATTTAATCCATGATGAAGACTTTAATTTTCTATTTGTCTTGGTTTATTTCTAATTTGGTATAGGTCTTTTTCTGGTATAATCACTTGCATTTTAACATGCATTAGCTAATTCCATGTTTAATAAATTGGTTAGGAGACCTCTCATAAGGGTGTCCACCACTGGCCGGCTCATTTGTAAATATTTATATTGTTTGATTGTGTAATGAGGTTTTATATATGCACAACAATACTTACATTACTTTTTTGATTTCAGATCCCCTGGCTTTGGTTATGTAAGGAATGCTTGTATCTATATAGGTCCTGAGGAAGGTGGTGGATAACCCACCGAAACGCGCGTCGACCTGGCGTGAAAGCTATCCTTAACAACTTGGTGGCCTTACATTAGGCAAAAATTATTTTCTGTTTTTGCCCTATGATATCATGAGTTATTTGGATACTGCATTGGTATGGAGTGTGTGATTGTTAATAGTGAGAATGAGTGATATGGTATGAGTTGATTTTACTGCTGTGTTTTTATAGCCAAGGGGCTATTTACTGTATAATTTTTGGTAATTGTTGTTATATGTCTTTGTGTACATTAATATATATATATAAAAAGACAAAAAGATGTTATAAGACATGAAAATAAAAAGCAAATAATGATGAATTTAAAGAATGAAAATGAATTAACAAAGAAAGCTGTAATAAAAGATTAAAGAAATATTTTTCAGTAGTTATGAGGTTATTGTTGTGTCTGAACAATATGTAATAAACAAACTATTAGGATAACTCAAAGTATATAGGTCATGAGGGAATTTTTTGCTACAATTGGGCGCTGACGAAGGCACACGCCGAAATGCATTCGCCCCCATCAGTTTTGTGACCGGGTGAATAAAGGCTGCCTTTCTTGTTCTCCTCTGGGCTTCCGCTTCTTCTTTCCCTGGTTGGAGAATTCCCTGACATATATATACACACATATATACATATATATATATACTTATATGTGTACTTATATATATATCATTTGATGAAGCGCTCGGTGAAGCGCGAAACGCGGCATGGCGATTTGAAAACCCAAGCACGAAATAAACAAATCTTTGCACCTACTTTGGGCCCGTATCTGTTTCTGCAGCCTTGAAAACTCTGCTTTGTGATTCGGATATCCTTGGAATATATATATATATATACACACACATATATATATATTCACTGAAAAAACCATAGGTTATAGACCATATATAGTTAGGAATTAGCATTTAAAAAACCTTATTTTACTCACACAAAACCATTGAAATTCCATATATAGTTAGTTGCACTAACTATATATCGCGCACCCGCAATCCACTGCTGATCATGTCACATATTACATCATTCATGACATGGTCAGTGACATCACTGATGACATCACTGATGACATCTCAAATGACATCACTGATGACATCACTGATGACAACATCCAGTGACTGTATGTTTCTGTAAAGTTAAAATATGTCTTACATATTGAAGAATGAGTGGATGTATAAGTGTCTGGATGAAGGATTTAGTAGGTGCGTGACTGACTGTATGAGTGAGTGATTAAATGTGTCTCACTGAATGCATGGGTTAGTGACTAAACTGTCTTAATTTGTGCATCATTATGTCTGTTGTTCTGTAAACTGCTGCATGTGTTGATCATTAGCTATACGAGAGGCTATATGTGTTATTAATTGGTTGCCCAAGTATTTCTATGGGAGATTGAGTTTGTGTGGGGGTGGCTGGAAGGTGTGTGACTCTATGCATAGATGTGTGAGCAGTTTATTCACTAGGTGTATGAGTTCAAGAGTGCATGTGGAAACAGCTACATGGGCAGTTGACTGTGTGCATGAGTGTATTGATGAGTGAATGGATATCTCAATGCTACATGTCATAGTAAGTACATATGTAAAACACAGTACATGTGAGAGTTGGCATATATAAATAACTGTGCATGAGAGCCACTGAATGAGTGAGTGGTTGTATCGATCATTGTGAACTTGTATCAGGGATTGTATAAGAGAGTAAATATGTGTTAGTATATGTTTCAATAAGTAAGGTGTGTTTAACTGTATAGTTGAAGAAATGGAGGTGAGATTGTTTCTTTGCATGACTGACTGGGTGTGTGAGTAACTCCATGGATGAGTGGCAGTGTGTGAGTGTCTGTATACACTGAGTGTATCTAAGGTTATATTAGAGTCTGAAGAGGTTTATCGTATTAGCACAAGAATGATGTCAAATGAGATGTCATCAGTGATGTCATCAGTGATGTCATTTGAGATGTCATCAGTGATGTCATCAGTGATGTCACTGACCATGTCATGAATGATGTAATATGTGACATGATCAGCAGTGGATTGCGGGTGCGCGATATATAGTTAGTGCAACTAACTATATATGGAATTTCAATGGTTTTGTGTGAGTAAAATAAGGTTTTTTAAATGCTAATTCCTAACTATATATGGTCTATAACCTATGGTTTTTTCAGTGAATTTTCAAGGTTTTGTAAATGCTAATTCCTAACTATATATGGTCTATAACCTATGGTTTTTTCAGTGAATTTCAATGGTTTTTTAATAGCAAATATCATAAGCTGTCGAATGTCAAGTACGTGGTAAGTGAAAACATTTTCGTGTTTATGCACACTGATCTGCTTTGAATGGTGCCCCCCCCCCCTCATTTCTATTAGGAGTACTCTCTCTTTGCAGATAGTGAAAGGTAGTTAACGCAGGCGTTTGCCCCCGTTGTAATCCGTCGTGCCTGCTTCTCTCTCCATTTGATTGATTGTTATCCAAGTATTTACTGTTTTAGAATTAGTTCTCTTTGGTTCATTCTCTATTTACAAACAAACACAGAGTCGCAATACTCTGTTTAGTCTTTGCAGATAACGAAAAATCGTGTAAAAAAAAAGAAAAGGAATCGAGCAAAATCAGTAGGCCACTAATGGGATCTCTTTTTGACCTCGCTAAAATAGAAACATTAGGAACAACCCCTCATGACAAATACAAAACTGGTGAGATGAACTGAACTCCACACAATGATGGCTGCAAAACAGCTCGGCTCCGCCACCCACCCCGCCCAAAATAACGATAAAGAACGGCTGCCATGATTGGTTGCGGAATGACCACGACGGAGCTACGAAATGGTGCTGCTCTCATGCTAACCCCAGCTTCAGTCTGAAACATCCAGAAACACTGTAGACTACCAATTTGATCAGTTCCGGTAGCGCCCCAATGTAACCCGGTAGAGAAGAACTAGCCCTCCCCTCTTTGACTGATGGTTCTTGTTGCCTGTCCCTTCTGTTGCCATTTAACAGAACTATTTAGCCTGCTGAAAGGGGTTGTGTTCCGACCGCTGGTTGGTGGAGACATTTTGACTATATTCTGTACCTGCGTTGTCGCGTAATGCGTCATATGACGCGCCGTGTTAGCGCATCCGGAAGTCATCCGGGGCGCGCAGCGCGTAACGTAAGCATAACAAGTCATGTGACTTGTTAATAAAACTTTTCATTGGTTCATTTTACTTTTCTTATTGTAATGATGAAAGGCTTGGTCATATGACCTAAAAATTACGCTTTTCATTACTTCCGAACATTATTTTTTCTTAAATATATGTTATAATGTTCCAGGCTAATGTACTTTCCCGGAAATTTTACAACTGTCCTGCAAGTAAAATATATTCTTTTTTCGAGAAAAAGAGCGTTTCTTCGTCCCATGACGGAGCCGTTGAGCAAAAGAGGGTCGACCTGCTGTCTTAGTCGCCGATACGCCTGAATATGAGATTCTTATCGATCACTTTATGTTGCAGGAATAGAAAACACAACAGCCCTTGACCATTTATCTTTACTGCGTTCCTTCGTATTATACCTTTTACCCTTCATGTAATTGGTCTGCTTTATTTCACTTGCCTTTTAATGATTCTAAAACAGTCACTATTATTAAAAACTTTACCAATGTATATACTACTACCATGTTTTCTTTTAAAAACCTTTATTGTGAAAATGTCATTATACAAATACGAGCCTATAACCACGTGGGCCTGCCACAGAGCAAACTGTAATCGTATATGATGAATAGACATTTACACTGTAGAGGAACCTAACGGGCGGGCCATTAGGTTGCAAGAACTAAGGTGTCTAACAGTTACGGAATCGGTGGACGTACATTTTATAATTAAAATACGACAGGGCCAGTTACAATAAAATTATCTAGATATACATTTGCGGGCAAGTACCATGGGTGACGTTAATTCGAACTTTCAACAGTACAGTAATCAATAACACATCAGAACTTAATATCAATAGGGATGTCGAAATAGTCAATCAATTCTCGTCCCCGCCCGCCATGTGCTTCAAAACTGCATACGTATCTCGTGATTTCAAGGTTCTGCAACCAGTACACAACAAGGAGTTACGAGTCCCATTTATTCCGGCGCCATTTTGGGCGAGGACGGGCAGGTCCAGGATATAGTCAAAATGTCTCTACCAACCATCGACTATGATGATGTTCATATGCTGTATTTATTAGAGTAACACTCATCTGTCCACATGAAATTAATTTGCCACAATCTAAACATGTCATTTTAATCTTTCCAAAGTTCTTCTAAATATTTGGGACCGTTTCCCTTGCCTCTGAAGCTCTCAGTGCCACTTCTTTGATGAATGTACTAGCAGGTCAGGGGTTCTCCTCCAAATCTCTCTTTTATGCAGCACTATAATTAATTGGTGCCACCTCTCCATATGACGATGCATGGTATAGTTACCACAACTATATTTTTTTTCGGTTCCTCTGGAGAGTTCATCGTGGCAGATGAAGCGTGTAACGTACCGGGCATTTACCTTTTTTTGCATGTACAGGAAAGAAAAAAAAATCGAGCGTCCGAGTTCTAAGGTGTCCCAGGGCCATTTTAGTGGACCAGGCCCAAATCCAAAAAACAGGCCGCCATTTTGAGAGTCCTCTTGCAGCCGCCTGTCGCTGTAGCATCAAGAGCAGCCGAAACTCAGCTGAATGGCAACTGAAACGGTAAAGGGGCGCCCCACTACAGCAGACGAGCCTCCACCTAGGAAGGCCCATTCACGCCGGCTCCCCCCCCCTTCGGGCACCCCACGCCGTTATTCGGAGCAGTATTGTAGGATGGCCACACCAGTGCGGCAACTTGCTAGACATCACCTCGGTGGTAACCGAATCTCAACGCCTTGTGGTGTCTTCTATTCAAAAAACATTGTTATGCTGCCTTCGACCTATTCGCCGCAAGTGCGCACACAACTCAACTGCATAGCTTGCTAGACACCACCTCGGTGCCATCCGGATCTTGGAATGTCAGCACCTTTTGGTGTCTTCTCTTCAGAAAATATTGTTGCGCTGCCTTTGGCCCCATTCGCACATCAGTCCGCTACTGACGCCATCTCACAGGCTAATGGGGCGCCCCACGCCGACTTTCAGCATTGTAGAATGACCACACCAGTACAGCAACTTGCTAGACATCACCTCGGTGCCATCCGGATCTCGGCGCCCCACTGCAGATGAAGTGCCTCTCAACTATGAAACCACCACGGTGACATCCGGATCTTGGCGCGTTGTGCTGCCTTCGGCCTATTCGCACATCGGTCCGCTACTGACGCCATCTCACAGGCTAATGGGGCGACCCACGCCGAGTTTCAGCATTGTAGGATGACCACACCAGTACAGCAACTTGCTAGACATCACCTCGGTGCCATCCGAATCTTGGCATCTCAACGCCTAGTGGTATCTTCCATACAAAAAATATTGTTACGCTGCCTTTGGCCCCATTCGCACATCAGTCCGCAACTTAGACATCACCTCGGTGCCATCCGGATCTTGGCATCTCAGCGCCTTGTGGTGTCAGTCAGAAAATATTGTTGCGCTGCCTTTGGCCCCATTCGCACATCGGTCCGCTACTGACGCCATCTCACAGGCCAACGGGGCGCCCCACGCCGACTTTCAACATTGTAGGATGGCCACAGAAGTGCGACAACTTACTAGACACCACCTCGGTGCCATCCGGATCTTGGCGCGTTGTGCTGCCTTCGGCCTATTCGCACATCGGTCCGCTACTGACGCCATCTCACAGGCCAACGGGGCGCCCCACGCCGACTTTCAGCATTGTTGGCTGGCCACACCAGTGCGGCAACTTACTAGACACCACCTCGGTGCCATCCGGATCTTGGCGCGTTGTGCTGCCTTCGGCCTATTCGCACATCGGTCCGCTACTGACGCAAACTCACAGGCCAACGGGGCGCCCCACGCCGACTTTCAGCATTGTAGGATGGCCACACCAGTGCTGCAACTTGCTGGACACCACCTCGGTGCCATCCGGATCTCGGCGCGTTGTATTGCCTTCGGCCTATTCGCACATCGGTCCGCTACTGACGCCGCCTCACGTGCCAACGTATTTTCTACGCATTTTATACCCTATGCCGCATAACAGGTCATGTGACTTGTTTATAAAACTTTTCATTGGTTCATTTTACTTTTGGTTTCCTAATGATGGAAGGCTTGATCATATGACCTAAAAACAACACTTTTCATTGGATGAAAACTTATTTTTTTTTCCCAAACGATGAAAGCCCCACCTTGTTTCTGGATGTTTCAGACTAAACTGGCGTCAGCATGAGAGCACCACCATCTCGTAGCTCCGTCGTGGTCATTCCGCGAGCAATCATGGCAGCCGCTCCCCACCAGAAGCCTGCAGGAGTCGGGGCCCCCAAAACTTTTGATGAATTCTCAAGGCGGAGGGGACGCTTTCGAGAATGGGGTCCAAGACCTAGCAGACAAGCGTCCGATTTCCAAGGTGTCCCAGGGCCATTTCAGTGCACCAGGCCCAAAAAGGAAAGAGCCTGCCGCCATTTTGAGAGTCCTGTGACAGCCGCCTATCGCTGCACCGCAAGAGTGGGCGCAACTCAGCTGAATTGCGGCTTTTGACACAGTGGACCAAAAACGGACGGAATGGCAACTGAAACGGTAAAGGGGCGCCCCACTACAACAGATGACACTCCACCTGGAGAGGCCCGTTCACGCCGCCTCCCCCGGGGCGCCCCACGCCGTTATTCGGAGCAGCATTGTAGGATACCAAAACCAGTGCGGCAACTTACTGGACATCACCTTGGTGCCATCGTTCTGCTGCCTTGGAACTATTCGCACAACAGTTTGCTACTGATGACCCACCCCCCGCGACGCCCCACGCCGTTATTTGCTGGGTGGCAACTTACTAGACATCACTTTCGTGTCATCTAGATTTCGGCGCGTTCTGCTGCCTTGGAACTATTCGCACAACAGTTTGCTACTGATGACCCACCCCCCGCGACGCCCCACGCCGGAAATCTGGACGTTGTGCTGCGTTGGGACTATTCGCACAGCCGACCGCTACTTCGTTGTTTTTCCCTAAAAATGTTTATATGTTATTACTATTTTTGTTTTCTTGTATATATTTATAAATTATTAAAGTTTTATAATCTTACTACTTTGTCGGAGTGCTATATATTTTTAATGTGACACATAATTGTAAAAACTTTGATGTACAAAGAGTCATCCCTGGAATCTTCCGCTTCACGCTCGGTCCCCTCCCCAATCACAATACAGGATGGTTTTCAGATAATAGCAACGCTTCTGCTGTGACGGATCTCATCGAGTGTGGGCCTTGATCTACTATAACTCCTTTGAAGAGGGGTGATTCTTTACAGCTGTGGCCATAAACTACATCTGCAGGGCTAGCTGATAGCCTAGGACCGGCCTGGACAATCGGACACAGAGGAAAAGAAGTGTCAGAGGGTGCGGTAGTGAATAGGGCGAAAGGGAGATGTCGGGCGGGCACAGGGTGTGATTCTCAGGGAAGAGCAGCGCAGATGGGGGGAGGTTTATTACCCATGCATAAGACAGAGAGCGGGGGTGACCACTGCCTGGGTGAGATGCTTGCGAGGGTGGGGAGCCATGCTAAGGATCGACAGCGTGCACAGAGTGGGTCTGGTCAAGGCATCTAAAATGGCTGCCGTGCACGACAAAAGTGTGGCATTTGAAAAAAGACAAGATGGCGCAGACAATGTTTTTCAACACTTCCTGATTTCCTTCGAATCGAACGTTAACAGACGTTGGGGCATATTACCAAAGTTAAGCGATATTTATCCCTAACGATGCATTGCAAAGATTTTTTTACCGTCAGAAATTATCGCAGATAAACCTTGCTATTATCAAGGTTTATCGCAAATACGATAAAAAACGACCGCAATGCATTAATATCGCTGAAAACTCAGCGATATTCATGCATTACCGAGCTAATGCTCTTAGCCATGTTATCCACCTCCCATTGGATAACATGGCTAAGAACTGCTCAGGGCAGCTGTTACTTTTTGGAGATATTCGCGCTTATCTCGAATATTTCCAAAAGTTGATAATAGGAGATAGCGATGTTAGCGACTGTTTCCAGTCGCTAACATCTTGGCATGCCCACTTTGCATGTCATTAGTGATAAATATCACTCACATGCAAAGTGGGGCCCAAGATGGTCGCTATCTCCTACTAGCCGTCGCTAACTGGTGTTAGCAACAGCTAGGTAATACAGATATAATTTTATCTCCGCGAAGCGGAGCGCTGTTACAGATATATATCTTGTTTTTGAACGTTAATTTCTCAAAATGCACTGAAGCACATATATTGAGACCTAGCAAAGGCACATCGGGCTACCAGTCCCTAATATTTTACCAAGTTTCGTGCAAATCCATTCAGCCGTTCGATTATTATTATTATTTTTTTTTTTTGCCCCGCGGGGCCCTTTTAAAACCTCCACATCAAACCTAGGGGGTCAGCGAGGATCTACTATGCCCCCTTATGGTCATTTGCCCCTTCGCTTTGGCCTCCTCTTGTCTCTCGATCCTACCGAGAGACAAGATGGCGGCCGCTACGTACTGTTTGGAATGTTTACAGACACCGGAGAGCCAATCAGCTTCGCTTCGCAAAGCTCCGTAACGCGAAAAGTACGCGAAGCGGTGCGCTGTTACAGATATATATCTTTTTTTGAACGTTAATTTCTCAAAATCCACTGAAGCACATATATTGAGACCTAGCAAAGGCACATCGGGCTACCAGTCCCTACAATTTTGCCAAGTTTCGTGCAAATCCATTCAGCCGTTCGATTATTATTATTATTATTTTTTTTTGCCCCGCGGGGCCCTTTTAAAACCTCCACATCAAACCTAGGGGGTCAGCGAGGATCTACTATTCCCCCGTATGGTCATTTGCCCCTTCGCTTTGGCCTCCTCTTGTCTCTCGATCCTACCGAGAGACAAGATGGCGGCCGCTACGGACTGTTTGGAATGTTGACAGACGCCGGAGAACCAATCAGCTTCGCTTCACAAAGCTCCGTTGCGCGAAAAGTACGCGTCCTGGGGCGCTGCCCGGTCCGCTGTTACAGATATATATCTTTTTTTAAACGTTAATTTCTCAAAATCCACTGGAGCACATATATTGAGACCTACAAAAGGCACATCGGGCTACCAGTCCCTACAATTTTGCCAAGTTTCGTGCAAATCCATTCAGCCGTTCGGGCTAAAAGTGAGGCCAACCGCCCTATGGAAATTAACATGGGAAAAACGCGTTTTGGGACCCCCCTTTTTTCTCGGCCCCCCCTTGACGAACCCCCCCAAAATTTTCAGGGGCTGCTCAGAAACAAAATGTGCCATTTTCCTGAAAATTTCAGCCAATTCCGTCCACAAACGCCAAAGTTATTAGACATAGAATTTTCAAAAATCCCATAGAGAAAAAATCCTAACTATATATACCTACTGGCGACCGCCAGTAGGTAATAAAATATATATATATACATACATTTTATTTGGCTGTCCTCATCATTATATAGTTTGTTTTTTTAGTATGTGTTTTTATGATAATTTGTGTTTCGAACAGTCAATCTGGATTCAACGCAGTGGAGGAGGTATTCGCCTTTGTGGTATCCCCTGAATTTCGTACGTTCGGTGGAATCCAAGGGAATCTTGGGGTTTGGATCACTAAAGTGGAAGATCCTTACATTTTGCTGGAATGTGTGGTGCTGGACATTTCTCATTACGTTTTCTCTATGGTCTTTTAAGAAACTACTGCAGGCTGACAGGGTTTTTTTTCTTGTGGGCGGGAGAAGAATTGTTTGATACACAATATCTCATCTTGGAGGTTGACAGCAGGACAAACACATGGGAACGGTGGTGGTCGAAGGATTATTTTAGTGGCTTGAAGCAAAATGTTAAGTGCTCAGATACGACTCCGACCGTATTCGTCGCTTCGTGTTGTGTTCCGTCCACCTTACTCTCATGAACTGCACAATGCTGAGGTGACTTGTGTATTTGGGGCGCCATCAGTTGTACAGGAGTGTTTATTGGACAGCAGTCAAGCCCGGAAAGAGCTGTCAGACTTTCCACTGGGTCTCAGACATTGTCTTTGCAGCGGGGAGGGTGGGAACCCGGCCTGGAAACCTTCACTGTCACTTACCCAGCAGCGCCGGTTCTATTTTGGGCTACCAGTGCAATACAAGCACATGGGGGAGGCTCCTGTCCGACCAGGGACCGTCCCTACAGGGAGCCGCCATGCCACGTCAGACTGTTCGATAGCCATGCACTGCATCATGGCGTAAGGTGATATCGCGAGAATTAGCAGAGACCGGTGTAGCAAACGTGCCCCAATCGGGTTGAGCTGCAGCTGAGCGCAGCAGTCAGAAGGTGGTGCTATCTGAACACAAGCCAATGTGCCGGGTAATCAAAGGCTCGTATCCTTTCCTCCATTAGCTCTCCAAAGAACACCAGGCCGAAAAAGAAGCAATAATACACGGTGTCAGGCCGTCAGCTACACATGTCCTACCTTCAGGGCTTTAAGTGGGCCGGGTCCTGCCGTGCTCAGCACCGGCAGTTCTTAAAAGCAGGTGCTGAGAAGGGCCCTTCGTTCTTGCTCTTACCCTCTGGATGAAAAAACATAGGGCCAGATGTAGGTAATCCCAGATTACCGATTCTTAAATACCGAATCATACCGATTCGGTATTTAAGAACTGGCAATCGGAATGTAGGTATTTTTACCGAATCAATTACCGAATCGGGAATATTCGGTAATTACCGAATCGGTATTTACCGATTCGGTAATTGCCATTGATTCCTATGGTCCTTGAGGCCCATAGGAACCTATGGCAATTACCGAATCGGTAAATAAAGATTCAGTAAAATTACCGAATTGACAAGGGGGACAGGGTGTCACTTTGACACCCTGTTGCACCCCTGATTCAGGCTTGTGTGCCATGTGGCACACATACATGCCCTAAGGGCACAGATGTGCATGTACACAGGAATTCGTTATTTACCATGCAATAGTATTACACGGTAAATAACGAATTCTTAGGGGCCTGTGGCACTGTTTCCAGTGCCACCTACATATATATTTACCGATTCGGTAAATTTACCGAATCGGTATTTTACAGAATCTGTAAATTTACAGATTCTGTAAAATATAGGCCCCCTACATATCAATCACCAAATACCGGTCGGTAACAGCCGAAATCGGCCGTTACCGACCGGTATTTGGTGACCTACATCTGGCCCATAGATCTTAATTCTGCAGCAGTACCACCCTTCACTGCATTTGATGTGACTTCAAAGAGACTCGTTATAGTTCTATTACAGTCTTTTTTTATTTATTTATTTTATTTAATGCAATTTTATATAGCGCGAACATTACCCAAAGGTGCCAGAGCACTTTACATAGGAACCAGTTGCGATACATAAGGATTTAGGATTACATTAGTTATATAAAAGATACAAACGGAAAAAATTGCAAATGTACAAGTTGTAAAGTCACACAAGGAAGAGATAGAAACTGGAAAAAAATTGCAAATGTACAAGTTGTAGAGTCACACAAGGAGGAGATACAAACAGAATTTTTTTTGCAAATGTACAAGTTGTAAAGTCACTCAAGGAAGAGATACAAATGGATAAACTCTAAGAGTCACATAGGAGTGGTAGAGAGCATAAAGGTCTACTACATTTGATTTCAGATTGAAACATTTTCAATATTCTATACAACGATACCATAGTTGTTGCTCATTAATCTTATGCAACTAACAACTATTGACAAAGCCAATAGTCCTGACTTGTAGGTGTGATGTTACTTGTTGCTATTATATATCTGGATGCAATGAAGGAAACAACAAAATACCACAGATTTTCAGTACGTATTTTTAAGCTAGGCCCTTAAGTACATTGGCCACTCTCCTTTGAGAGACCCCACAGTTTTTTCATCCCACTTAAAGCCCTGCCTACCTTCCTTTAGAAAACAGCAGACTGAAAGCCCAAACCCACTCAGAACTAATGCAGAGCCCCCACCGTCAAATACTACAAAAATACCCCAACCAAACATAACAAAACTGCAGTCTGCTAAGAGATTAAAGATTAAAGCTTTCCTTTACTAAAGCCGTAGCCCATCTAACACTGCAACCGTTTATCGCAGTAATGGAGCCGCAATGGAACAATTTACATGGCAGGATTGACTGAATTATGTGATAAGAATATGCAAATGATGTGGCATGTAATGACATGAAAAGCAAGCTGCGCAAGATGATCTGCAGTATAATTATTTAGCTATTTTGACATTTTAGCACATTTTGATGCAAAAGGCCTCCTGGTGCACAAAGTTAAAGTATCGTGGCCTGTCAATCCAACAGGTCCAAAACAATTACGATGGTTTAGTGCTTTTTTAAATATGTATTTCTTAAACATACAACCTTGAGAAAGTCGTCAAACGACGAAACACGTGTCAGCTGTTTCAGTATTGGATCACTATCAGATTGAATGCTCAAAGAAAGAAAAAGCTCTTGGAATTCCTGCTCCACGCGGTGTCTTTGTATTTTAGACTCTAATTCATTGATTATTAATCCTCTGTTTTTTAAGCCAATTATTGGACCTGTTGGATTGATGGACCATGATACTTTAACTTTGTGGTGCTCTGCAAATGTTTATTATGTTAGGAATATTTGAAACTTCTTCTTTCTGATATTTGTTAAACACTAGATTGGTGACTCAGTGTTGTATGTCCATTTGAGCACACGCTATATACTTTTTGTTTGCATTCTTTACTTCTGAATTTTTCTGATGAGTGAGCTGAACTGTTTGACCATTGTCACACTTTCTGTCTTAAATAAATGCACACGTTTCTTAGAGAAAACTATGTCAACATTCATGAGATCATACTAAAATATTATTTACTAACAATTAAGAACTGTCTTGAATTAAAGGCAAGGGGTGACACTTAATTCACACTGAACTTTCTAACACCTAGGGTAAAGTAGGTTGAGTAAAGCATAAACATTGCTGCACTCCGCAGAAGACAAACCTACAACAGCTGTCCAATCATCTAATAATAAAATGTGTGCCCTGTTTACATTCTAAAAGTTGTCTGCAGCTTCTGGTTTGGGTGGGCTTCTATCATGGAGAGTTACCGGCATGGAGGAAGTGTATGATCATTTCTGCAACTATGCACATGAACCAATCAGGCGCAGTATTACAAACAGTGCACTGGGGACGCAACGGCATGTGTACCCGTTTTCTGTGCCCCTTGTGCACTTTAGTATTACAGAAGAAGTGGCCCCATGCTAATGAGGGAAACACTTTATCCTCTCTTTCAGAGTGCCACATGCAAAGAGAAAGCCGGAGCAGCTGATTCAAACAGCCACTCCTTCCTTTTCGCTAATGCTCTGCCCTCGGGCAGTGCAGTTTCACGGATGCACCGGGACAGCACATTACTTGTAATAGGTGCACTGACCCTGTTTGTGCCCAGTGCACCAATTTAAAGGTGCACCGTTGCACAAACAGGGGACAGTGCACTCGTTACACAATACGGACCCAGGAGGCCATTTTGCAAAGGTTTTGCACTGCCTCTTTTTCTTTGATTTGTTTTTGTTTTCTTTGTGTGGGAGGCTATAAGTTCATACTGGCTCATCCATTTGCACATAGTTAGGCCCTGGTACGGACATCCATCACTCCAGCACGCCTCTTGAGTCCTGATTGTGCCTTAGACAACTCTACACCAACGAGCTTAGAGACTCAAGTTAACTCTTGTTCACATGGGTTTCTGCTGTATCTCAATGTGGTCCATGTCTAGAAGAGCCTATCTCCGGAGAGTGGAGACCGAACACCCTGTAAGAACTTCAGTCCTCAACAGAGCAGTGACCCGGGAAGAAAGGCAGCACAGAGGCAGATCCAGCCACATATCTGATTTTGCACCGAATCGACCCACTTTTCATGTGCACCAGTCTAAAGACAATCCTCCTGCTTGACTTACCGGCCATTGGATTAGTGACCCGGGCCCAGTGAAGTCATTGGCACAAGTAAGGATGCAGGCCATTGTTTTCCCCGCTCCATTGCTCACGCATACTATAAATAGGCCACAGACGCAGGGCCCGGGCAAAGATACGAGGTCAACGAGGAACACATTCCCATGCTGTTTGAGGACAACTATTCCTAGTTGAGCAGTCTGCGTAGAAACACAAGGCCCGATGCGAGTAGCTGCTTTATCAGCGATGCACTGTAGTCTCGTCCTGCTGCTGAATCATGTCTGTAGACTCATCAGGTTGAGAATGCAGATGTCAAAGCATGAGGAGGAGGGACCTTCTCATTTCTATTTGCAGCTCTCTTGAAAAGCTTTCCTTTTCCTCGGCCCCAAAAGCATCTGCGTTTCCCAGAACTTGACAGATCACTTTTGATTCTTCCTTTGGCTAGGTTTCGGTTTTCCTTGGACAGAGGTGGTGATGACAATGATGTGGCAAGTTGTTGCCATAGTTGGCTGTTGTGCACTGCATATGAATCAACCAACATTGCTGTTGACACAAGAATAGGAGGGCACCAGATCGTAAGCCCTGAACTGCTCTCCAGCCGGCAGCAGTGTAAGCCACTGAGTGTATGTGAGAGAGGTAGGATTCCTCTCTATGTAACTAAAAGTAATTTTGAAATTCACCTGCAAATGTTTATTTTTCCATTCCTATGCCTTCTATAAGGATGCACTAAGCTTTGTACTGAGAATCGAAGGGGATGGATGGAGAGAGACTCAGGACTCCACCACTCAGGCTAGTCACTCCTGTTGGTCTAAGATGTCTGCAGGATGTCGTGAATACATGACACAGGGATAGCTAAAGTAACTTGTCATAGAAGGTTTAGGCTTACCTGTCCTACTGAATGGGTAAACCGTAGCAATATATTTGTGTAACCAACTCTATTGTAGTTTGATGTGGAACTTGTAATTTCTCATAACTAAACACACACAAGAGCGAGTATCTCCGATAGGCACTCATTAGCACTTCTCCCTACGACTTGAAGGACTCCATCACATTTCGATACTATGCCCGCTCCTACAGAAAATGAGTTATAGTTTCTTCTTCACTGTTATAGAACTGCAGGGTCACCAACAATGTTTATATTGTGTTCTTCTCTAGCACTAGCAATTTATATTTACATACTATGGGGCAGATTTACAAGCCCCTTGCGCCACTTAGGCGCCACCACTGCGTCACTTGTGTGATGCAGCAATGGCGTAAAAGTTGCGGCCCATTTACAACGTGATGCATCTAGGGAGATGCGTCACATTGTAAAGCCCTGTGTGACATTATACCTGCGTCTGGTATAATGTATGCAGGGTAGGCGTTCCCATACAGGAAAGCCTTGTAAAAGTGACGCAGTGAAATCCAAAAGATTTCACTGCGTGACTTTTAGTACGCCATTGCGTCAAAACCTTACGCTTGCTTGAAGCAGGCGTAAGGAGTGACGCAGTGTATTGGGGATAGGCCTCAACACGAATTGCTGGAGTTGCGTCATGCTTGCGACACGACTCCAGCAATGCGTGTCTTTTCTGTCAACAGATACGTCAGACTTTCTGATGAATCTGTCAATCCTTGCGCCATGGTGCGCCGTATTGTAAATAAGGCGCATCCATGGTGACGCAAGGGTTTTGCATGGTGGCGCAGGGAAAGTGAAGCATCTCTACAGATGCTACACTTGCTTGTAAATCTGCCCCTAAGTCTCCAGTACATTATGTGTCACATTCATTTATGTACATGAATAACATAGTCAGTCTAAGAACCTTTCCTGTTCCTTCTCAGGATAACCATGGGCAAAAATGTAAAAACTCAAATGCTTAGAGGAGTTCATAGAGACGTTTGAGAAATAGTCCAAAGTTCATTTTCATCAACAACGCAACTCTCTGAATACCTCACTGTATTTCAAATGTCCACCAATAGAGATCCATAGAAAGCAATATGTCCATGGACATCGATTCACCAAAATGTCAGGGGTAGCAGAAGTGACATCACACGCCCTTTCGCTTAATGACATTACAGAAAATTACATCATATGACCTATGACTGAATATTTCCCAAAAAATTATGTTCACGTGACTGTAACCCTGATGACATCACAACAATTTACATTTCTGAAGTTCCATAATTTAACTGCAGGCTTAATATAGCAACACAATATAGACAAATATCTATTTTAGATACCACCTATATTAGGGTGCTGACATAATCTTTGGAAGTGTGGGGTGTAATTCTTGTCCTGATTTGTAGAAAACAAGCAAAAAGAGTGAGACAGGCCTCTTCAAGGGAGTTTGAGGGCCCCCCCCCCCCCACCAAGACTATTTCGAAAAATGTGGGGTCATCTAATGCATTTTAAAGCACCATTTTCATATAGACATTCATTAAATATTCAAGTCCTTGAAACCTGATTCTCCTCTGGACTTTACACTATTAGGGGCAGATCTACAAGAAAGTGCTGCAGCGTGGCACCACAAGCCCTTTGGCTGCGCCACGCTGCAGCACTTTCAGAGCAAAGGAATGCGACATATTTACAAGAATATGATGCATTCCTATGCTCTCCCCTGCGTTGGCGTACAAAAAGCTGACAAGCACCGGTGCAGGCACCCGTGCACCATGGTGCAAGAATGCCTGCGCCATAGGGAGATTGTTTTTGTGCAGGAAGGAGCACCTTCCTGCACAAAAACAATCACTAAAGGCTTTTTCCTCTTTCAATACGTGCTGTAGAATGCAGCACGCATTGAAAGAGGAAAAAACAAGGAGAATGAAAACATTTCTCCTTGTTGCGCCTCCCTACGCCACCTCTAGGGTCAGGTGGCGTATCATTCAGATGCATCTCCAGATTTACGATTACTCGTAAATCTGGAGATGTGTTTTGTTCCATGGGTGTTGCGTGGGAACACCCACAGCAACACCCATGGAACGCCCCTTCAACGCAAACTGCTGTGTGTGAAGAGGCCGTATTTACAAGGAGAGCAAAAGTCAGCCAGGTTGGCTTTCCTGTCCTTGTAAATATGGAGGAGCCCCCTGCGCCACAAGTACATCAGGAAAAGTGACGTACTGGTGGCGCAGGGGGCTTGTAAATCTACCCCTCTGTTTCTAAATGTGTTCAAGATTGCCCCATAGCTAAAACAATAACCTCCATTGTGCTAGTGTCAGCATTTTGTCTTGGGTGCCCCGTATGCCAAAAATTACATATAATATACCTGTGCCAAAATGTTGCCACTGATGCTGTCTTTATGCCATGGTTGGCCCTTATCCTTAAAATGACCTCAAGTATGCCATGCCCAGCATTTTGACATAGTCACCTCTCTCCCCAACGCCATGATTGTCCTCCCTTTTCACTAGAACTATCTACAATATTCTAGCAGCAAAATCTTCCTACAAATGCCCCGTATGCCAAGAACTTTCTGCAGTATGCCACTGCCAGTATTTTGACACATGCAGGGCTTTAAGTGGGAGAAAAAAAACTGGGGGTGCTCTAAAAGGGGCGTGGAAAATTTCGTAAAGGGGTGTGGCCTATCTGAGTAGGGGCATGGTCTAAATCGTAACATTGTAACAATATTTTCGAATTCTGGGGAACCAGTGGCGCTCAATATTTGCCTTGATTTCCCGTAAGAGGGCTGTTCAATCTTTTCTACGCATACGCAGTGCTTTCTATGAGGGTGCTTTACCACCACATATATAAATCGATAAACAGAACAAGTCAGCATTGGCAGTGAGAGGGTTTTGAAAAAGACGAATGGCGCTTTGCGGCGGAATGAGAAAGCTGCAGGTAGGGGGATTAAAAAATCTGGCATTGAAATACTCATGTTGCGGGCTTGCCGGCTGGGAGGGCAAGTATTGTGTGGCTTCAGAAGGATCCTGGCTGAGGCATCTCTGATGAGGAGGCAGGATTCTGACGGTGCTGGTAGGGCTGGGGAGGCATCAAGAACGTAAGTTTCCTTTTCACTGCTGCTGGAATCTATTGTAGGCCCTCGTCCCTCGCTTGCTTTAAGGCAGAGCAGGGTCACACTGGTTGCTGGAGAAATCTTGCTGCACGCCGTAAAAGCAGGGTTGTGCCAGTTCTAACCAGGCTGTTGTTGTGCCGAAGGCTGGCATGATGACGTAGGTGGCGCTGCGTGTTCAAAGAGAAGGGAAATCCCAAGAGAAAGTATCTGTCTTCAAAGGGTTTCCCTTCCTGTTACAATGACATCACGCCTTAAGCAGTGCGCGCGCATGCTCAACCGAAACACCAACAAAAACCGGGACATCGGGTCACCCTACCGTTGACCTTTGAGGCCCGAAAACAGACCCCCATAGAGACCCCTTTTGAGGCCCCCCCAAAAAACAGGGAGTGCTCAGACCCCCACCCCTCCCCCACCCCCTAGCCCCACTTAAAGCCCTGGACACGTGTGCATTTCATGCTAAGAATTGTCTTGAATATTCTAACACTAGTATTTTGCTGAGGGTTGATTTATAAGCCAAGAATGGCCTTCAATATGACAGAGGCAATGGCAAACTCACAAGCATAACACAACTTTTTTACCTATGTTCACTTACATTCACTCACTCACAGTCATTTTCACTACGTCCTTCATTCATACTCACTAGCACTCATTCATTCTCACTGGCTCTGTTGCCCTCACTTTTATTCATTATCACTCATTCGCACACTGTAATTATTACTCTGACTCATACTTTCTTACTCAATTGCACTCTCACTCACTCTCATTATTTCTCACTCTGTTTCACTCATTTTCACTCATTCATTCAAATTCACTCCCTCACATTCACTCATACGTCACTTACCTATACTTTCTCACACTTATTTGGTGCTCTATTTTTAATTTCACTAACAATGAATAATAGACAATGTTGCCATCTCTGAGCCCAGTGGTCGCAAAAGCAGTGCTAAGGTCACAAGCGGCGAGCCAGGGGTCACAGCTGTGACCCCTGGCAACCCCTAAATGTCATCCATGAATATGTCTTGTCAATGAAATCCGAGAGCGTGCTAGTGAGGTCCTGGATGCAGCAACAGTGTTTCATAATTGCCTATCATACGCCATAGCACAGGAGGCAAGTTATAGACAGATATCCAAGATGAGAGTTATCTCTCCAGAATACGCAAGAATTCATGGCCTGCTGGGAATTGTAGCTTATTGTTAGAACGCGCTCTCCGTGCACTTGCAGCTTCTGTCCAGACTGTGGTGACAATCCTGTGGTGACTGCCAGCCATCCCTTATAAGAAAAAGCTAAGCTCAAGTGAGCTTGCAGTATCACTTCTCTCGCTCCTCCAATACTAAGCAGTAAGCAATGTCTCCAGCATTGCTTTCTTATACATTCTTTCTCATTACTCCTAAATTTACAATCTTTGTCTGTTGACTTTAGATCATATTGAGCAAACAGTGCAATTCCAACCAAAAGAATGTGACCTAAAAAACCTAGCAATCTCGTAGTTGAGCGATAGCTCAAGGCGCTTACAGCAACTGAGCAATATACATGTCGGGCTTTGAGCTTCGGGTAATGATTTGTGCAAGTTTTGGAAAATACCTCATGTGTACCCTACATTTCTGGATGTATCACGTACATGTAAACGCTTGTGCCATGGCCATTTCTGGATGAGTTTTCTTAAAACGACAGGAAAACTATTCCAAGATGGCTGCCATGCATTCGCATGCATACAAGCCAACCAGGCATCTTTAAATGATTATTTTTAAAACAAAAGAAAAAATATCTCATTATGGAGTCCCTGTTTGTACACACACGCACAACGGCCACCTATACGTAAACAACTTTTGACAAAACCAATAGATGTTGAGGAAGACACCTATTGGCTTTGCTCATTATGTAACCGAGGAATTCATAGGACAGTCTTGTAGCTGTTCATGGACGAAATGTGAGGAGGAAAAAGCTATAAAACGATGAAAGTCACTGTAAGTTCCTCATTGTTCGTATTGTGTCTTATGCAGCATGACTCCTTCAATGCAATTAAAAGATCTGTCCTTGTATATCAGAAGGATTACAGTTTATAACTTGGAACTCTCAGCCTGGTCACCTAATCATATCCCTAACAAAGTTACAAAACAGGGTTGCAGCCCTTGTAACATAAAGAAACAACATATCCAGAACTTTTAATTTAGTGGGGCACAAAAAGTAATTTATTTTTAGAAAACCGAACCACACTGAAAATTAAAAATTACTGGCAGGGATGCCCCTTGTTGGCGCTTTTATTCGCCCTGGCTATAGAGCTCATGGAGAGGATGAAGGATTGGGTCATACAGGTAGGGGACAAGACTCACGTACATAAATCACCACAAGACAGTGCTGTACCCTCTGGTCGAGCTGGTTGGGATGTTTTGGGTCTCCCAGAGGTGGGCCTTCCAAGGGAGTCCTGGAGTTTTTGATACCTGGGTCTGCAGATAGCTCATGACCGACGCCTTCAGTACGAGTTGAATATGGGAGGAGTAATGGTAATGGAGGGGCTAGAAGGCTCAGTGCGTTTCTTGACCAAGCTCCTCTTGTCGGCAATGGGTAGAGAAGCTTTAAGTAAAATGGTCCTATTACCGCCGTGTTACAGAACTCATTCTGTGTGCTGCCACCTGCGCTGTACCGACAGATAGATTCGCTGTTGGGGAACCTGGTCTGGGTGGATTAGCAGACCAGAGTCTGACTGGACATCCTGAAACTGGACATTGATCGGGGGGGGGTCTTGGGCTCCCAGATCTCCAACTGTATTACTTAGCGGGTTTATTGCAATATGCTGTGATGTCGTGCGATGATGGTCCTAATTGGGAGAAGGAATTGCTTTCAGGATCCACCGAAGTGTCCAACCTCCCCAAGTTGCTGGTGAGCGGTAGTAGGTCACCATGGGGTACTCCGTTTATTATTCGTCAAGTGGCCCAAGCATGGAAAAAGGTAGTCACAAAGGTTTTGGAGTGGGCACCTTATGCGCAACTCCTCCCGTTCTGTTGGTTGCGATCCTTCATACATACCCGTGACTCTATGGATGTCACTAGATGGCTTGAGGGGGGCTGGCAGAACGCAGACAATCTCCTTTTGAATGGTACCTTAATGTCAGGCGAGGAGGCCCAAACTCACTGTGGCATCGAGCTGAGACAATGTTTGCAATATGCGAGCATATCTTGCACTGCCCGTGAAATCTGGACTTCCTTTCCTGAGGAAACAGAGCAAACCCATGCACTGCAGGTGATTTTAGACTACTAATCCTTCAAGGGCATCATCCTCCAACTGAAAACCGCCGTAAAAAATTATAGGCAGAGAAATGCGAAACTGAAGCAGTAATGAAGAGTTAGAGTCACCGCTTACAGGTGGGGAATGGCATAGAGCTCAGGTACTGTTGCGGGAAGTAGCTAGCAAAACCCTATTAAAGTTATTGTCATTTTACGTTCTCTATAGGGCCTATTTGACTCCAAAGCACTTTTACAGGTTATAATTTGCACGAACAGAGAGCTGTTTATAAGTGCAGTGATACCCCAGCAGATTTCGGGCTCATTGCATGGGACTGCAAGCGGTTACAGACATTTTGGGGTGGTGTACGACAGGAAGTGCACAGAGTGACGAAGGTAGCGGGGACCACACAGCCCGATATTGTTTATTAGGACTGTTGCTTCTTTGCAAAAAGAGGAAAAATGAGGTATAAGTTGGCCCAGTTGAGCCTAGTGCACATAGCTATACACTTGGCCAGATCTAACTCCATACTCTGCCAAAATGGAGAGCTGACTATTTGGAGTGGGCGGCTGCGGAAGAGTGTTGGCTCCAGAAGGTACGCATTGACAAACACGCTGAAAGAGACCTTGAGCGTTGGGGTAACATGCTGGAAACATTAGGCAAGAATGGCATGGTCTAAGGTGTCAGCCACACCACTGGGAGGAACCACACCTCAGCGAGACCTGACTCAGAGGCCGGTCTGATTGAGCAGCTGCTGTTTCTGCCCATACACTTACCTATCCCTTCCACAACTAGCATGACCGCTTCTAAACATAACTGACCTAGGATGATGCACAACTCCCTCACCACCATGTGTGAATAGATGGATGCTAGATTTTTGAGTGTGCCCCCTCCCCCAATTCTCTTTGTCCTCACCTGGGACTCCCTACTTCGATACTTACCACGTCTATAGTGGGTAATTGCTTGATGATACCATGCTGCACTGTTGATTTGTGTATTGACTTGAAAATTGAATAAACACATTTCCCCCCAAAGAAATTGTCATTGCAAAACTTCTAAGTAGTGGGGTTTAGATTACACTGCATGAAAAAAGAAGGAAAGGCATATGGATTACTTTTGAGTGAGTTGCAGGGTATATGGACAGAAGTCTATCAAATCAGCCTTGAGTAAAAGACCAACCTTGGCACATCTAGAACAAAGCTGGTAGGAGATTCTTCCTCCTAATATCAGCTGTCCTCTATATGTTTCTTTGATTCAAATAGATCACTGTTCCTCTGAGTTGGATGATTGACAGCTTCTCCTTCACTATGTGTGGGATTCAAATAAATCAGTTATGAGTTATGAATCAATTTGCTAGCGACCCTTTTCTTATCTCCCTTTCATCTAGAGATGGAATTTTTCTGTGGCGGCCGAACGTATATTTTAACAATGAAATGGGATATTTCCCAGTGACCACAAGAGGGCATTGGTTGGCAATGGTTATCCTTTTATGTCGAGCCTAGCGCAGCGTGAATGCGCTGCTCTAGGAGAGGGCCTCTTGGAATCACTCCAGACATTCAGAAAGCTTTCAGAAAGCCCTTGCGTGTGGTTGTCACATCAATTGGCCTTTGCGTGTGGCTTTCGAAAAATGAAAGCACGCAATTGGCCTAAGGCGGGGGCATGCCCCACCTCTTCTTAAAATGTTCACTCCCATGGCCTTTTGCTCTCGGGAGCGAGCAGGATGGCAGCTCGAGCTGCATTCCTCCTTTGTCACATGCTTTTGTTATTTGATAAAGCAATTTATCCCCTTTCCGAACGCGGCCACCCTTGCTTAACCTAGTATCCTGTTACTAATTGATTTCCGCGCTGCTTTTCTTTGAAATGCTTGTTTTGTAAAAGCACCCCATTCCGCTCTTGTGGAGGAGGTTATCCAATTATGTGAAAATGTATTTGTGTTTCCGTATATATATTGGGCTGCAAAGGCTTTCGCTTGTTTCAAAGATTGGATGGGTGGCGTCTTAAGCCCTGTCCTTGCTCGTCATACTCTGCCGAAAGCATTGCATGCCGTGGAGAAGGCCACTCGCCATCACTTGGGTAGTCGTGTTCACTGTAGCGCTGTAATTCCTGCCAGAATGAGCACAAGCGCTTTCAGAGCATGGGTGACCGTCAGTTTCTGATCCCGGAGTGCGTGGCCTGTGGACATTGCATGCATGATGCAGACGAGTCAGATTGGACAATAGCCACAAGGCTGGAGTCAACAAATTAGTTGTTTTATGATGTATCTGGCTTAGAAGCTGGTGGTTTTCACACCTCGTGCTGCACCATATGTGCGAGAACCTAATCGAGGCTTAGGAAACATGAGACCAGATGTTAGATTCCTGCTCGTACGTCGAACAAAAGCTGCTTTCCCCCCCGTTGTGAGTGTGTATTTTTTTCCCCTTTTGAGGGCCCTGCTCCTCCCCCGGAAGCCGCGAGAGTGGTGCAAGCAGACGAGCTGTGCATTAAAGAGGGACTGTAATGACTTCGTAATGTAAAAAGGAAATAAGTGTGTTAATAATACCACAAGCTTGAAATGTGACCTGTGCTTTTAAACACCGTGCTCTGATGATTGCCAAAGCCAGTGGGCATGCCTTTTGCGTACTGGGAGTCCAATTCTGTCAGTGCATGTAGATGCCCGTTTAGGTTAAAGTGACGAGGAGGGAAGGAGGCAGACACTAAGGGTGATCATGACATAATGTTACTGTAGCACATTGCAGATGGGGGAGAGGGCCCTGGGGGAGGGTGAGCGGCGGAGGAGAGGGCAGTCCATCCTTGGCTAGATTGCTGTAAATGTGTCAGCAGCCGGGCACGTTTAATTTGAGCAGAAGGAGAAAATCATGCGCTGTCACGCTAGGAAAGGAAAGCTTCACCCTCAAAGTAAGGAACATGCACTGTCTTCCCAAGCCTAATGCACCATGGAACCATTACTGGCTGTCACCAGACCCCTAAGCAGATGTTGGCATGTTTGCTACTCTCTCCACCAGTAGCGGCTGGTGACCAGGCAAAGTAGAAGGGTGGGGGGGTGGATAAAAATAGGGAGAAAAAACAATAAAAAGAACGTACCTGCCACTGGCCGCATCGCGCTCTTCTGCTCCTCTCTGGCTCCACTGCAGCACAGGCTCCCACACTCCCCTACAGCCAATTCGGACCCTGCTCATGCTGCTGGCAGTATGACAGAAGCACTAGGATTGGCCTGAGTGGCCTGGATGTGCGCTCCCTAAGAGACTGGGAGCCTGTGCATCTGTTATCCAACCGGACAACGCAGCTCGGGTTGGAAACAGCTCAGTGTGCACGTCAGTTTGACCATCCTAAGACGGCCGGCCAAACCTACAAGCACACTGACAGCAGTGACCACCGCTCCCCCACCGTGACATTCATTGCAATGGCACCACTCCCAAGACTCGGCCCTTGGAAGAAAAATAAAACCCATTTTATTATTGTTTTTTTCCCGAGTTTTGAGGCTCCGCCATAACGGAGGAGTCGCTGGTGCTCTCCACCTCCTCCAATTTCTTTCATAGTTTAAGACCCCCATGAAACCTGATCCTAAACCTTTGCATGCCTTTTTAGGGGCTGATTTACATGCCCTGTGCGCTGCCGGAACATCACATCACGTGATGTTCTGGTGGCGCACATAGCTTAGCCATATCTAAAAGGCCACTTAAAACCGCCCTGCATGGCTTTTCATGACCTTGTAGATATGGAGAACGGGAAAGCAGCGCAAGTCGCTGCTGTGCCTTACTCTGCACGAAAGAGGCGTTCAATGGGTGTTGCCATGGGTGTTCCGACTCAACACCCATGGAGTTTGACACTGCCCCAGATTTACAGCATCAGGTCAACCAGAGGCAGTACCAAAACCTTGCATGTCTTTAGAGCAGGCATAACAAGGAGAAATGTTTACATTTCTTCTCATTGTTTCCTCTGTCCATGTGCTGAAGTCTGGAAAATGCCTCTCGGGATTGGTTTTGTGCAGAAAGGCACCACAGTGCACAGCTGCAATTGTGCTCTAGTGTTGGCTGAAAAGACAGGAATGCACCATATCTTGTAAGTACTGTGCATTCCTGCCCTTTCGAACTGGTGTACGGCAGAGCAGCAGGAAGCCTTGCGGCTGTGACTTACACCAATTTCTTGAGAATAAGCCCCTCAGGGCACCTCTTAAAGGCATGTTTGCCTTTATGCTCACATCGGTAATACGGACAGGCCATAGCGGGCACCGGGCAATCGCCCGGTGCGCCGCAAGGGTGGGGGCCGGTTTTGTTACAGGGCCGTTTTTGCAGCATAGCTGCAAAATCGGCCCTGTACCAAAATCGGCCGAAAACCGGCCCCGGCAAAGACCTTGGTGGCACCTCCAACACCCCCGAGTGGGGAGGGGGCGGCCGAGCACTTTGCCAGGGCCAGTTGTGGTTCCCAGTCCGGCCCTGAATACGGAGCTGGTGAAGAAAAGTGATTCCCTCATTTGCATGGGGCCATGCCTCCACGCACATGAGGGAACACTCTCTGATGATAGCGTTGGTGCAACCTATGTTGCAGCGCTATCTGTATCACAGAAGGGGACGCACAAGCATCTGTGGCCCCATCTGTATTTTCATTGTGCCCCGGGGTGCTTAAACCGGGTGCATACGTCTGTTGCGCCCCCAGGGCAAAATGTATGATATGGGCCCAGGTCTTAAACAAGCCCCAAATGCCCATTACTGTTCTATGGTGGACAGCGCTTCGGTCTGTGGTTTACTTTAATGTCCTCTTTGTAGTGCTCTGCTGCTTCTTGGAGCTACGTTTCCACTGTATGAAAACATAGGTTGAAATTATAATAAAGTTGATATTTCGTGATCGCGTTTTCTCAGACCGTGTGATCTTAGTTCGGCTGGACTGTGTTTATTCCTGTAGGTGACAATTTCTCCGAGATCTCCTCTCCCTCCTTCCCTCCATTCTGATATGTTTAGATGTCCCAGTAGGAATTACAGTTCGGTCCTTGTCGCAGGCCTCATAGCCGCTCTCTGGTCTGTCTCTCAGCTGTCCTCTCCCCCCAGCAGTGAGTGATCTGCTGATATTATAGAAACCTTGTGGGGAAATGCCCCAGAAGCAGATATTAAACATCCCTCCGGTGTCCAGGAAGAATCAGTCACTGTTATTCATTCCTTTATGTATTTTTAACTTGACTTTCTATACCGGTTTATTTTTTATATGTCTGGATCTCGTAAAACTTTTCTTGTTTTAGTTTTTCCCATCAACTACTTTGGCTTTTTGTTTTTGGCTGGTTTTGCCTTTAACGTCTATGATGTATCTTAGACGGTTAATGCGCCTGTTGCTAAGAATTGTGGGGCATATTATCAAGGACAGGGATACATTATCTCCACTTTTATCGGCAGGAAACTGCCGATAAAGCGGCGATAATGGCCTTGATAATATGCTCTATGAATTCCAATCGAAGCCCATGTTAGATGGGTTCACATCTAACATGGGCTTCGATTGGAATTCATAGAGCATATTATCAAGGCCATTATCGCCGCTTTATCGGCAGTTTCCTGCCGATAAAAGCGGCGATTATGTATCGCCTGTCCTTGATAATATGCCCCTGTGGGCCTCATTTATGAGGTAGTGATGAAGGGCAGCAGGCGCTGCCCTACATCAAAACAAAAGGGAAGGAATGCGCCGTATTTATGTCACATGGTAAATTCATGTCTTTATCCCCAGCGCACAATGTGCTGTCATGCGCAGGCTCCCTTGCACCATGGTGCAAGGGAGCCTGTGTTGCGGGGCTGATTGATTTTGTGCAGGAAGGGAAACCTTCCTGCACAAAATCAATCAATTCAGGAGATTCCCTTATCCTATCTGTGCTGCAGAGTGCACCTTTCACACAGTTTTCTGCGTGAAGGGGGCAAATATTTATAACGCCATGAAAAGCCACGTAAAGTGGCTTTATGTGGCCTTATAAATATGCAGTGGGACATTGCGCCAGCAGAACGTCAAAAAAGTGACCTGTCAGTGGTGCAAAAGTTCCGGTAGGGCATCATAAATGAGGCTGTGTGTCTTTTCCAAGGCAAAGAATGATGGGCAAGAGAACCGAAGGAGGCTATAAGATTATGAAAATTCCAAAATTGTTAAAACAAACTTCACGTTGTTGGGTAAAGTAACCCTTTTTTTCTTACATTTTTAACCCTGTTGATAAAGATAATATAAAGGGAAGTTGTTAAGTTGATTGATATGTTGGGGCCTGGGGCCTTTAGAAGTACTACAGTAGTACCATCCGTATAGTACAAATGCTATTCATGAACCTACATCAGTAGACCTCAACTTTGTTTTTGTGTTTTTTTACTGTTTTATATAGCGCAAGCTCGACCTAAAGGTATTGGAGAGTTTTGCATGAGCACCAGTTACATTTCACAAGGACACATTCATTTTTGGTAGGCACGGGGAGATTAAATGATTTGCCCAGAATCACAGGCTGTTGAGGCGCTACAGAGACTCGAACCTGGTTCCCCAGCTCCAAGGTCGGCAGCTCTGGCTGTTAGGCCACTTCCTCCTTTCTATCTTTTCTATGCAGATCTCCCAACCCCGGCAGCGCAGGTCTCAGTAAACATAGGTATATGTTTTAGTAGTAAATGTTTGGAGGAAACTGGGGGCTGGGCTGGAAAACGGAAGGGGTTTAGGGAGGGGTTAAATACAAACACTCTCTCACAAAAGAGTGGGACCATTGCTATTCGCAAACTGCAGTTGTAAATTTACTCCAGCCCAACCTTGGAGAAAGTCCAGCACTACCCATGGTCACTCAAAGGTACTGCAACACATTCCCATGAAAACATTAAGGGCCAGATGTAGGAGGCCATTTACCGACCGGTAAATGGGTATTTGTGATGTAGGGGCATCATTTTACAGATTTGGTAAATTTACCGAATCGGTAAATTTACCGAATCTGTAAAATACCGAATCGGTAAATTTACCGAATC
The DNA here is from genome assembly GCF_964261635.1 of Lissotriton helveticus. Lineage (NCBI taxonomy): Eukaryota > Metazoa > Chordata > Amphibia > Caudata > Salamandridae > Lissotriton > Lissotriton helveticus. The sequence goes on from NC_136065.1 coordinate 1,922,845,293, forward strand.
TGTAAAATACCGAATCGGTAATTTTACCGATTCGGCAAATCCAAGATGTAGGTAGCACTGTTTACAGTGCTACAGGCCTTCAGAATTCGGTATTTACCACACAATCCTATTGTGTGGTAAAATACTGAATTCAGGAGTGCATGCACATCTGTGCATGCACACCTATGCCATGTGACAGACAGACATGCCCTTAGGGCATGTCTGTGTGCCACATGGCGCACATGCCTGTATTTGGGGTGCTAGAGGGTGTCAAAGTGACACCCCCTGCACCCTTTCTGGAATCGGTATTTACCGTATTGCCCATTGATTCCTATGGGCTTCAATGCCCATAGGAATCAATGGGCATTACGAATCGGTATTTACAGAATCGGTAAATACCGAATCTTAACGATTTGGTATTTACCGATTCAGAAATACCTACACCCCCCCCCCTCTATTTTACCACTTCTTAAATACCGAATCGGTAAAATTCGGTATTTAAGAAGTGGTAAAATAGAATTACCTACATCTAGCCCTTAGTAAACAGTACTGCTGTCGAGCTTCTTTACTACAAAATGCAGTTTGTGAATTGCACCCTATATCTCCTACTTTACCCGCCTTATGAGGCCTCAGACATTTTCTCAAGAACTGAATAAGTGGCTACTTTGTATATACTACTTATATAGTGCTACGCAGCCCTGGTAACGGAAGGGTTCTTTGGTTTTCTGGGCACCCTTCGAGTACATGGTGTTATTTATAGGTGTCCCACATAGAAGAAAGTTGGGCCATGCATGAGGTTGGAAGAGATTAGGCGTGTTGCTAATATTTTACATAATGATGTGCATAGGCGTGGGTGTTATGGAATGGTGTGAAGTATAGATGCAGCCGCACATGCAAGTGTTTACTATATTTACGTAGCTATTGTTACATATGGTGTTTATATGATCATGTCATTGATAAGCATTCAGTTGTAGGTCAGTGCCGACACTCCAATATATTCTTTATGCAGTACAAACTCTCCTGTAAACCTCCACCCTTGGTATTATGTCCATCACAATCAGTGTGCATTGTAGTACCTAGGTTCTAGTTCTCGCCAATGGCACATCAGACTTACCAACGGAATGACCACCCAGTGAATTGTATCATTGAATAAAGGAACATGCAGGAAGCGGCACTGCTGCCGAATCTTAGGGATACAGAGAGAGGAAAGAGGACATGCTGTTTTCTTCTCACTATACAACCTCTTTAATTGACCTAGTCAATCAGTGAGACCCACTGTCCGAAAGATAATTTATTCAGAGAAAGGGTTGAGTATTTGGATTTGAAACATCAATTGGGCATTCAGAATTCTTATTTGTGAGTCAACATTCCAAATAGACTGACCTCCTCTTCTCAACAAGGGGAGTCTCCGTAAAGAGGGAGAGAGGGACCGATTATCATGGGAACACATTTTCATGAAGATCCGAGCTACCTAAAGCAATGTTGGAGCCATTACAGGTGGGCAAGCCATAACATTCCTAGAGAAAGTCAAGAGAAGGGTCTGGATTGGCTATAAGAGGCAGAACCAAGACATTGCAAGATTTGGCTTGTAAATCATGCAAAAAATGTCATAATATGCCAAAATCTCTTTGAAATTCAAAAAAGGTAACTTATTCAACATTTATAAGTGTTTGATTTAATAAATCAGATTACATGTTTCAGTCAAGCAATGTGCATGTGCACTGGGCACATGCAGGCATTGTTGTGATTATTTGTGAATCAGGTTTCTGGGTTACCCATAGTGCATTTCAGCCTCTGGGTGGATATTGTCTTCCCTGCCTTTACAATAAGGAGGCCTACTCACAGATATACATTTACACAAGTAAATCTACACATGTAAATTTACTCTTACACTTTGTAGTAAATTTTCTACTTGCTGCTATTCATCATTTCCGAGTGTAAATTTACCATGTGGAGCCAAATTGACAAGTATAAAGTTACAACAGGCAACAAGGACCCAAAACAGCAGAGCATGTACTCCAGCTCAAACCCCATAGCAAATACTGTTTAATTCAAGTAATGATGTGGTGTACCTTTCCTATATGTGTGAGGCAATCATGTGGTATTGTGCTCCTGCCACACATCCTATACTTACATTAGGGAAGGTTGCGCTGCTGCTCTACATGTGGCATCTTTGCTGTGTTGTGAATTTAGGCTAATTCTGGAATTTTCTCTAACAGCATTTTGCGTGCTGAGATTTTAAGCATATAATGACAGTGTTAAAAGCAAAGCTACAAGCGCCAAAATGCAACATACTATTGGCTGAAAAGTCAGGGTTGCTGGTGGTGGTAACAAATACTATAGGGCCTCGTGGCAGACTAGTGAAATGCAAAATGAAATGTACTTCCTTACTTTCTGCCTTTATTCTTGTAGACATCATGGGTACAACAGTACATTTGATGAGCGTGCAGAAATAAACTTCCAAACGCATTTAGGAGTATCTCATTGCTAGCGGTTTCACATTAACAGTATTTGGAGAAGCAAAACTGCTAAAAAGACCTTATTTATCGGAACAATAGGAGCAGCAGCTCCTGCACCTGTCTAAAGAGCAGTGGGGGTCGACAGGGCTCGCAGGTGGTGAGGGGAGGGATTGTGCGCAATGTAAAAAAAAAAACACTTACATTGCCACCCGGTCTCGCGTCTCTGCTCTTGCTCGCCTTGACTTGAAGAACAGGAAGCACAGCCTGGCTCTCCTGACCAATCATGATGCAGCATTGTGAATGGTAAGCACCCAGGCTCCCCTGACCAATCACAGCGCTGCAATGTAGCATTGTGATTGGTCTAAGTGTACTGGTGCGACGCTCAGCCATGGAATGGGGGCCTGGGTATGTTCTCCATGCAGGCTGTAATGCAGCCTGCAAGGAGAACTGAGAAAGTGCGCATGACTGTTTTGGGCGGCCCGAGAGTGCCGGCTAAACAGTCATGTGCACTTAGGAGTGGGCAAACCACTCTTCCTATGCCCTGCTCTAAAAGCAGAGCAGTCCCACCCACCCACCTGCAAAGCAGCACAGACACATAAAATCATAACAACTCAAAGTTATTATCATTTTATGTTTCCTTTACATTGCACTGCTTAAAAGCAGTAGTGGAGGAGCCGCCACTGCCGAAGAGACATTGAGAAAAGATAAACAATGTGCTGGCACATGTCATCCCGAAGCCTAGGGATTGGAGAGATTTAGGTGGAGTGCCTGCAACACCACGTTGATGCACCATGCCGCAGGTGTTCCCCAGTGGGGGCTGCCAGTGACAAGATCCAGCCTGTACTCAAACATTTTCGTGGCCCTATTCCACTGAGGAGGCCCTTTTCAAACCCACCGTTCCAATGCCTGCCCTGCTGCCAAGGTTGGCCCAGCAGTCAGCAGCTGCTGTGGCTTTTCTATATAGGGTGACCACTTCATCCTAGATTACTGTCTAACTTATTCAATGGAACCAAAACAAGACTACAAGATCCAGAATGCATTATTCCATCACACGAAAGCTCAGTACAGGAAACAGCGCCAATAATGGCCTGAAGGGAGGAGGTCACCTACAGCCCTAGGTTAGCAGCCTTATGCCTGATCCCAGTGTCAAAGTCAAAGAGGTGGGAAAACCCAATAAACCCTTGCGAGCTTGGGCAAATATAAACAGTATAAAGTAAGTGATGCTAGCAAGGGACTTCTTTTCAGTCAAATGACTTTCAGTGTATGATTCTGTATTGTAATAATTACAGACTCCTATTGATCAAATCAATAACTGCTACAAGTTCTTATTGGTTCAAATAAAAATAACAAAACATTCAAATCAGATGATTAGAAATTTTTTTAGAGATAGAAAAGACACATGGAAAAAATGTTCTTTGGTAAAAATTGTCTTTATATTGTATCTTAATTTATAGGGTACATATCAACAAAAGTTGTTGATCATAATGCTTACCAAAATGAACAAGGAATTTGTCAAATTAGCCTATATTTCATTTGAGAAAAAGTCCAATCCTAAATCAAATTATTAGATGACATCTATTCTGCCACAATAAGATAGTCACCAATGTAAATTAATCGGTGGACAATTGGAAGGAGACCAAAGAGAGTCGTTCAACTGTTGGTGGATACAGACAAGGTCACATTAGGACCACACTGTAAAGGGTCACTAACGTTTGCACATTTCCCTGTCCTGAAGATGGACTAAAGGATTAATTCAACTCAAGACCGAAATGTCGACTACACAGTCCTTTTCTTTGTTTATGATTAATTTACATTGGTTACTATCTTATTATGGCAGAATAGATGTCATCTAATAATTTGATTTAGGATTGGACTTTTTCTCAAATGAAATATAGGCTGATTTTACAAATTCCTTGTTCATTTGTTAAGCATTATGATCAACAACTTTTGTTGATTGTACCCTATAAATTAAGATACAATATAAGGACAATTTTTACCCAAAAACATTTTTTCCATGTGTCTTTTCCATCTCTAAAAAAATTCTAATCATCTGATTTGAATGTTTTGGTTATTTTTATTTGAACCAATGAAAACTTTTAGCAGTTATTGATTTGATCAATAGGAGTCTGTAATTATTACAATACAGAATCATACACTGAAAGTTGTTTGACTGAAAAGAAGTCCCTTGCTAGCATCACTAACTTTATACTGATCCCAGTGTCAGCATCCGCGGCTGGCAAACATGAGACATTCATCCAGCCTACCCAAGGTAAGGTGCAGAGACTGGGATGGATGGTGGTCCCCAGGGTGGAATAAGAAATAAGTGGGCTAGTGTCAGTGAAGAGGCAATGCACTAGAGCAGCCCTAAAGCCTTTACCTCAGCCCTGCCCACCTGCCCTCTTAATATAATAGTCGGCCGGACCTTTCGTGGTGCCCTTTATGAACCCCCTCACCCAACTCCACGAATGTCAAATCGCATTGATAAAGCTTCATATCTCATAAAAACCACTTCAAACAGCGCTAAACAGGGGCAGAATTCTGACAGGGCCTGGGAGCAATAGATCTCTGAGCGAGTAATGGGCAGCAGGTTCCTGGGCCAGCTTCAGCATTGTTGGAGCTTAGTGTGACAGTCTCAACTGGCACCTCCCCTAACCCCCATGAGCTCCTCCTTGGATTCCCTTACTACCTCCCAGCAAAAGTGCCCCTAATCTCTCCATAGCCTCTCTCTCACATCCACTTCATTTGTTTTAAATCGCTGGTAAAGGCTGGCTTTAATATTACACACAGCTAACCACGCAAAGTATAGATCTATTCTTTGCAGCAGGCATATAAACTCTCTGTGCCACTTTATTGGGAGTCAAAACTGCCTCTAAGCAAAACTCTGATCTCTCTCTCTAGAAGGAACATTAACCACAAAAGTTATTATGTCATTTTTATTGCTGCATCATCATGCAATTATAAAGAACATTTAGAAATGCATGCATAGCCGGTAACAATGCTCACATCCTGTTTTAAATATCTCTTCAAAGAGGTCTGGAACTTTTCCCCTCAGCACACACTTTTTTAAAAAACGAGGTTGTCTTGTCTATTTAAATTTACACTGGACCAGTAAAAACTGGTCAGAATCAGACAGGATCTACAAATCCCTTTGCAGCGGTCTTTGATTGTTTGTCCAAAGAAATGTGTGGTACATTGTTGGTAAAAGGTGCAGTTTGTCCAATCCACCCTCCTTCTGATTCGCTGTCCTACTGGCCTCTTACTCTAGAGCCATCTCCATCTCACCCTCATCTCGCAACATCATTCTCGTTTTTCACTTGCTCTTTCCCATCTCCTACTTTCTCAATCTCTTCTTCTGTTGTTTTTAGGTCTCGCTTAACAGCACGCGTGGCGCTGTTGCTGCAAGGCGTATTGTATACAGTATCGGGCTTGAAGCCCACCCAATACGTACTATTTCCCTGCTTGATTGTCATTCTTTTTAGCTGCCTCCTAATTGGCCACCATATGCCTCACATAATTTTATTTTATTTCCCTGGAGCCTGGACCAAGTACTAATTGTTTTCATTTGATTAGTATCCTTCCCCAGTCCTTCTGCTGCTAATGCTGTGATTCACAGTACTTTTTTCACTTTTCTGTTAATCATTACCATTTCCATGCTACACATTTGGGTTGCTTTTAACTTCCGCTCCATAAGTTTGTTTGCTGTTGCCTTAATTTGCTTTGAAACTTTGCCTTTCCTTTTGCAGCACCAAACAAATGGTACAGATTATTAAAGTAGTTTCTGACTTTTCTCTTTGTGCCGGGGAGACTGCGCTTCTCCAGCAGCTCCCTCAGCACCTGCACATTCATGTGGTGGTGACTCCGTCCTCCTGGGGCCACAACAAGCAAAGAACACGCTGTTTTGACCCTGCAGGCTGATTCTGGCCTACAAGGCTTTATGGGTAGGCCCGCATATGGAAACAGCAGCTCTCCCGCTGTGCCTGGGAGAGCCGCAATCCTCTTTCTGGCACTCCCAGCCGCCTCCTGGGCCTCGGTGGGGGGCCCGGTCCCACCCAGACCTCCAGGTAATGTGAGGCGGCTCGGGGAGCCCACCCCCGGTTGCTCTGCGGTTTTCTGGGGCCCGGTCCCACCCGGTCCCGTGCAGCTCCTCCTGCTTCTCTGGATGGGGATCCCGGTCCTACCCGGGACCCCTGCATGCCCATACGTTGGAGGGCAGCCCGGGGAGCCCACCCCCAGCAGCCCCCACCGGCTCCCTGTCTGGCCAGCACCTTTTCGTGCAGCCGCGGGAGCCAGCCACTCAGTTCTGGTCTGTCCGCTCCGGTGGGCAGACGCGCGAGGCTTCTCTGGACCTCGGGGGAGTGCGGCTGCACTCCCCGGCCTTCTCCTCCGTGTCAGGGCCCGGGGATGGGGTCCCAGGCCGCCAGACATCTTCGGGGGAGTGCGGCAGCACTCCCCCACCTCCACCTCACTTCGGGGCCCGGGGATGGGGTCCAGGGCCCCAAGACATCGTGGGGGGGCGCAATGGCGCCCTCCCATCATGGTCACTTCATGGTCCGGTCCCCTCCCCCTGTCTTCTTCACAGGGGGCACGACGGTGCCTCCTGCCCCTGCCTCCTCACACAGGGCCTGGAGTTGGGCTCCCGGGCCCCTCCTCCCGCACCTCTCTCGCGCTCCCCGGCACAGGTTTCAGTGGGGGCCAGGGTCGGCTCCTGGCACCCCACGGGGCAGCTTCACGGGGTGCGCGACGGCACACCCCGCCTTTACTTCCTCATGGGGCAGCCCCCAGGACCTGACCCACCACGGGGGCATCTCTGAGACCGGCGGAGGAGCCCCACGCGCTTCGTCGTCGGTCTTCGTAGGGGTCAAAGGTCACCTACCTTCCAGGGGCCATATCTCAGCCCCTGGGGGTCCGATCTGCCCCATTTTTGCATCTTTTTGCTCCTGGTGGCATCCCCCAGCCACTGGGAGCACTCTCCTTCATCGTCCGGGTCTCCAAGAGGGTGCATTCTGCAGGGAGCGGTCTTCACTGGCTCCCTGCGCCTCTCTTCTCCCTGCACAGAGGTCTCTTCTTCTGCGCACCAGTCCTGGGCTCTTCTTCTGGCGCTGTTAAGGGCCTGGGTGACAGTCAGCGGGTCTCTCCTTCCAACTGCCCATTGCCAGGCTCCAGCACCTTCTGCCTCAGCAGACCACACCTCAGAGAGAGCTTATCTTCCTGTGCAAGTATTTTTTTAAAGTAGAGTAGGGGGCTGGCAGGAAGTCTCTTTGTGTCCTATCAAACAGCGACACATCACTTCCCTGCCCCGGCTCCCTACTTCCTGTCCAGCCTCTGAGTTTGTTCATAATGGCGGCGTCCAGTGCCTCTGGCCACATGGTCTCTGAAACCCAACTCCTTCTCCCCTCACTGCGGTTCAGCTTGGTGCTTGGCACCCAGCGACAGCAGTTGATGGATTGGCTTGTAGCTCCACCTTTCTTTTCTCCTTGGAGGGAAGATCTTTGCTGCTCTAGGAGAAAAGGTCATTGATCTAACCTGCCAGGGCCAGACCCCAGCCAGGGACTCAGAGAAATATGACATTTCTGGACGACCCAAAAGCAGTACAAATATGACTTTGGACTCTGCAGAATACTTATTTTCACATCTGCTACACTGGTCTTTTGTGCGTGTCTGGAATCTGTAGGCCTTGTGGAAGTCATTTTAGCCATGGGCCCCACATCCCCATAGGGGAATAATGAAGTGAAAACACAGTAAAACACACTGACTTTCCCTGGCTTGTTTCTTTCCAGTGTATAAAGCCTATTCCATGTCACCACCCAATTCTGCATACGTCCTGCCACACCATTCACTCTGTAGCTGCTCCTGGACTGTGCACGCTAGGAATCTCCTCTGCGCAGCCCCTACACGTGTGCACACGCATGTACACATGTGTCTGCATGTAACCAGCCCGGTGCCCCATACTCCAGCCGCTGCGCAGCGGCTTAGTCAAGCCAGGGGGACACCAGTAAAATCTCCATGCAGTCTCCTTCATTATGAGTTCACTGTGGGTGAGTCCCAGATTATGAGGCTCCCCCACAGTAAAAGCTCAACAATGAGGTGCTCAAAAAGCGAAAAATCTGGGCCGCTGCTAGTGTCAGAACCACCTTCTAACAGGTTGTATTATAAAAATATTTTCTATAGACTTAACACAAGACCAAACGATAAAAATCCACAATACTGTACACAAAAATAGACTTTAAAAGATTATAAAATAGCTCAGTTCTCTCAAGTTGCAAATGCGACACTTTAGTCTCAATATACCTTCAATGTGTAATGCAAGGAAAACAAAAAGGTCACAGGGAAGGTGATGCGTCGGTTCCTTGCACGCAATGGAGTGGATGCGTTGGTTCCTTACTGCTGCGCAGGGGAGTTGTTGCTCGCTTCCTTACTGTGTGGGGAGTTGATGCGTCGGTTTCTTACTGCTCTCCGGTGCGATGCAACAAGATGGCACCTCGATGCGATACTCTTCTTCGGTGCGATGCAACAACGTTGGTCTGATGCATGCACGCCCGATGGCCGTACGGCGACTCGATAATCTTTGGAGCTGACACAAGCCCAGCGACCCGCTTCTCTGGTGATGCGACGATGTCCTCTGTGGCAGCGTCCCGCTTCTGCAAAGCCCTTGAAGATTCTTCTTCAATTTGATAGAAAACACACTCAGTCCTTTTCTACTCTCTTTGGCAATGAAGCAACCACTGCAGGACAACCCCCAAACACACAGCACAGGGGTAGTCTCCTCCTTCAGCTTCCTGGTTCTTCTCCTCAGCAAAGGTTTGTCTTGATTCCCAGAAGTGATCTCAAGTTCTTGGGTCTGGGTCCCTATATTTAGACACCAAAATCCTTTGTGTCTGAAGGCAGAGAGTGTCTGTATCTAACCCAAACCAGTTCTGGTCAGTCCTGGAGCACTTTGTTTACAGGACTCCTTCTCTTCCTATGACAGTGGAGGCCAGGGACATCAGACGCACCACAGGAGGTGGAGCCAGCAGTGTGGAGGGAAGACACAGCCCTATTCAGGTCCCAGGTGCAACTCCTTCCTCCCATCTGCATGTAGATATCTCTATTCAGCATTGTGCCTCATCCTGTCTCCTGGAATCCCCCAGCCCCTGTCACTCAAACTCCAGAAAAGAAATACACACCCTACCAGAGGCAGGCTTGGATAGTTAGGCAAGAAAATACCTACTTTCTAAAAGTCGTATTTTCAAACACAGAATGTTAAAACCAACTTCACTAAAATATGTATGTTATCATTATGAGTTCAGGCATACTAAACTCGAATTTCTACCTAGTTTCCTGAGTCAGTTAGGATTATAAAATGTTATAATATAACTGCCCATTCTGGCCTAAGGGGAATAGGTAGCCTTGCAATAGTGAAAGACGAAAATGGCTGTAATTCACTATTAGGACATGCCATACACATCAGGGCATGTCCTGCTTTTTACCTACAATGCACCATGCCCATGGGCCTTCCAGAGGGGTGACTAATATGTATAAAGGGAAGGTTTAGGGACTGGCAAGAGGGTGCACTTGCGCAGTCAACATGGCAGTACCAGACCGCACATAGGCCCTGCAATGGCAGGCCTGAGCCACATTTTACAAGCTGCTCCAGTGGGTGGCAAAGTTAGTGCTGCAAACACACCAGCAGCATTGGATTTACAAGCCCTGGGCACACACAGTGCACTGTACTAGAGTCTGACAAGTAAACCAATCAAGCCAATCATGGAGTCACTAATCCATACATCAATTTACCATAGGGAGCACTTGCACTGTGGCACTGAACAGCAGTGGCACAGTGCCCAAAAGCATCTATAACCAGCAAAAACATAAGAGGCAACAACAAAAAATGAAAGGGAGACCCACGCCAATGGTGCCAGGTCTTACACGTGTCTACTCCAGCTGAAATGTTGGGAGAACTACCCTACCCCCTGGGAGTTATCATCACTAAGGTGGAAAAATCTGAACAGACCATCAGCATTGGAGTGTTCTGCGCCAGGAACGGTATTCCACCATGTAGTCCATCCCCTGTAGGAATATGGACCACCTCAACAGCTTTGGATTCTCACCCCTCATCTGCATCAACCATCTGAGGGGCCTGTGGTCTGTCTGAACCAGAAAGTGAGTCCCAAAAAAGTGTGGTCTCAACTTCTTTAGTGCCCAGACCACAGCAAATGCCTGACGCTCAAGTACACTCCACCACTGTTCCCGTGGAAGTAACCTCTTACTGATGAAGGCTACAGGTTGGTCTAGGCCCTCCTCATTAATCGGTGATAAAACAGCCCCCACACCCTGCTCTGAAGCGTATGTTTGCACAATAAACTCTTTTGAGAAGTTGGGTGCCAGGAACACGTGTGCCGTGCACATGGCAGTCTTCAGTGCTTCAAAAGCTCTCTGACAGGTGTCAGTCTAAATCAGTCTCTTGGGCTGCTGGAAGTCAGCACTGTCAAGGGTGCAACAATGCTGTCATACACCTTGACAAACCTCCTGTAATACCTGGTGAGTCCTAAAAAGGCTCCCACCTCTGTCTGGGTTTTGGGTGGTTCCCAAGCCAGGATGGTCTCAATCTTGGGCGGTAGAGGCGCCACCTGGCCGCTCCCAAACTGGTGTCCCAAGTGTGAGAAATTGGCCTGACATATGCTGTCCACTATTCTAGTGGGCACCTTGCACCAGTCCAAACGACCCTTATTGATGGTAGGCTTAAAGACAACCTTTATAGAAAGCTATCCTAGTGGTAGCTGTGGAGAGCAGCCTTCAGGCCAAGTCTTGAAGGAATGTAAAGCAGCTTGTTTTACCAGTCAATAATCTAATGAAAGGAGAACCACACCAGGTATATATAAAATATATATGTATTTATTCTAAACACATCCCTCTGGTCTCTTTATGAGGCTAGAGGCAAAAGTACACAAGTTAAACTTATTTAGCATACAGTAAATTAGCACAGTATACGTTTTGCCCAGGGGCCTCACAAACCATATACTAAGAAAGTGGTATAAGTACCGCTGTGAACATAGAGACGAGGCCTAGGGCCTGTAGAACCGCTGGGGCAATCAGGAACCACCCAAGTTAGGGACGAAGGCGACCCACTGGAGACGCGTGCAATGTCTAAACACAGCCGCAAATCACTATTGACTTCTATGGAGAAAGTTGCGACTAGATTTTTAAGGATTAAGGAAACTTAGGAGTGGACTAGGAACAAATCCCTTCCGTATTGGACATTTCGAGAGTCAAGACCCATGGGAGTACCAAAGTACTTGTGTTACCACACCCAGGGAAGCCGGGTGGATAGGTGTCTTTTCGTGTCTGGTTTCGTCGTCGTTTTCTATGGAGAGCTGCAAAAAAGTGCTGCAGGCGACCAGATGAGTACTGTCCAGATGCATCCAAGGGTGGATCGAAGATCTGAAGAACCTGAAAGCAGAGGGGACAGAGTCTCGGTCACTTGCCAGTGACCAGGGAGGCAACAAGAAGATGCCCACTGATGTCGGGTGATTTAAGGTGCAGGAGGTGAAGCTTGACTCTTCAGCCACGAGGACCAGGAGGCGTTGACGACAACCAGGAGCTGGATTTGAGCTGTCCCATGTCAGATGTCGTGTGCTGCAGTGTTTGTATCCGGATTGGACCCAACAAGCCTTGATAACAGCAACCCACGCAGAATGCAAAGATTGGCTTTGAAGCAAATCAGCAAGGTCTGAGGGACTCACCCTTTGGAGGGAAGTCAGGGCACGTCTCGAGCAACCAGGCCAGCCCAAGAAACAAATGAGTTACCTTCGTGGGGACCCACCAGTCGACTGACCAGGGATCGCAAAGGGCCTCGAGCAGAAATGCTAGAAGCGAGCCCACGGAACACTCATTGAGTGTAGACCCACACGCCTTAGTGCAGATGGTGCTTATGGCTTGGACTATGAGTACTCCAATGTACAACTTCGGGAAAGCTCGGGAAGTAGATGCACTAGCAAATGTGCACGGTGTCCAGGAGTTCTGGTCCCACGTCTCTTGTGATGGCTACAGGTCTCAGCTCTGCTGATATCTTGTGTCGGCCTCGGAGATGTCTGGAAGTCTGTGTCCTGTGTCCTGTGTCGCACATTCTTCGGGATCCGGTGGGAGCCTCAAAAATACAGACCGACAAGATGCTTCTTTGTTGCTTGTTTGAACAGGGGAGTCACTCCTTGACCCCAAGGGAGTTCCTTCCATCGTCTAGTCGAAATAGAATGTCAAAGTTCCAGGATATATGTTGCAGAGTTTCATCCAGGGTAATCTAAAGTCATAGGGACTGGGTTCCTATACTTATACTAAGTTTAGGGGTTAGACTAACTCTAAAGTCCCACCTAAGGAAGGACCTGGGGAGGAGGTGGTTACACCCCTTCCTCTTTGTCCAGTTTCGTGCCAGAGCTGGGGACGAGTGCCCCAGCAACCGGTTTGAACTGGGGTATGCACAGGGACACCTTGTGTGCCCCAGGCACAGTCTGAAAAGCATTCACTGAATACACCCACCCTGCCCCAATACACTAAAGCCTGTCAGGGGAGGTGGTTACACCTCCCTGGGCAGGAAACCTATTGTCCAGGCCTCCCTTGCTGGAGTTTTGTCCAGCAGCAGGAGGTCAGACTTGTGTCTGTGGCTGCAGCATCGATTTTGTGATGCTGGGGCTCTTTTAAACTATTACCGGTCAGGTAAGTGTGTACATGTTTCTCCCTCTGGAAGGGTGGAATTCTACCCCTGCCGCCAGAATTGGCGGGGTGGGGGGTAGGATTTCAAAGTGTTTGACACCAAACACGACATATTTTGATGCAGCCGTTTGAAAGTTAGCATTCACTGTGAGGTTATAATGCACTTAAGAGTATATGGTATGGCTGTATCACAGAACAGCTATAAGGAAGGGATTCCGAAAGCTGCAGAGGGGCTCATCTCTGGCTAGGGCACCCTCTCACACAAAACCAAGCACTCTGCCTTTCAGGATTGTCAAGGCCTGCCATAGGAGCGATGTATAGGTTTATACGTGTCTGTATATATATATATATATATATATATATATATATATATATATATATATATATATATATATATATATATATATATATATATGTAGATATATATATATACTTCTTTTGTGTAATTATTGGAACGCATTATTGAATTTTGCCCTCTGCGTATTTGATTTAACCAATTCATGGTTTAGATCTGTATGGTTTTTTGACTCTTAGAAAACCACTCTAAGATGGCGCTTATGGTATTGCTGAGGGTTTAGTCCCTTGTTGATGTTTATGACTAACCACATGATTGGATTTAAGGTGTGTTTTTGAATTATGGGTTGTGACACCGACGAAGGCTTTTTGCCGAAACGTTTGTCTGTGCTGAATAAACTGCACGCTGCTAGTAACTCTCCTGAGTGCTGCCCTCTTCTTTTTTACGGAGAAGTTCTTTGAGCGCAATATATATATATATATATATATGTAGATATAGTTACACTATATCTTAGTAAGGGGTGTAAGCACCACCTTACCCAGACTGCAGTAGCAGACCTGTGGTGCCATTTTGATAGGCTTCCCAGGGGTGGCATAATACATGCTTCAGCCCCTGGTAGGCCTCTGAGGTACCTATGCTCTTGGTACCTAAGGTACCATATACTAGGGACTCACAAGGGTAACCCAGTAACCAATCTGGAGTGTACCTAATGCACATGTAATCAATTTAGAGAGGAAGCAGCTAGGCTGGGGTCCTGGTTAGCAGTGCCCCAGCCAGACTAAAGTCGATAAATCAGTCAATCACAGCAAAAAGTGGGGGTAACCATAGTAAGCAGATCCTACTCTCTTACACCAAGTACACCACGGAACCCTGCCCGATCTGGCACTTACTTGCCTTGATCGTGAGGCCTGCTCTCCGCAGCACCATCAACACTTCCCAGAGGTGGCACAGATGTTCTTCCCAACTGGCGCTGAACACTGCAATGTCATCCAGGTAGGTGGCACTGAACTCATCCAGTCCAACCAACACCTCGTTGACCAACCTCTGAAAGGTGGCAGGGGCATTCTTCATCCCAAAGGGCATAACCCGGAATTGGCAGTGCCCATTTGGTGTGCAGAATGCTGACCTCTCTCTTGCCCTATGAGTCAAGGCGATCTGCCACTACCCAGATGTTAAGTCAAACGTGCTGAGGTACCGGGCAGCCCCTAACCGATCAATGAGCTCATCAGCTCTCTGGATGGGGTGCGCATCAGTCCTGGTGACTGAATTGAGCCCTCGGTAGTCCACACAGAACTTCAGCTCTGGTGTGACACCTGGTGCGGCAGCCTTTGGGACCAAGACCACTGGGCTGGCCCAAGGACTGTTAGAGGACTCAATCACCCCTAACACAAGCATCTTGGAGACCTCCTCCTTGATGCAAGCTCTCACTCTGTCAGTCACCCTGTAAGCTTTGTGCTTGACAGGAGGACTATCCCCAGTGTCTACATCATGGACGCACCAATCAGTGACACTGGGAATCAGGGAGAACAGGTCAGAAAACTGTCCCAGCAACTGGTGGCCGTCATTCTGTTGCTCAGGGGTCAGGGTGGAAGAGAGGTTCATACCATCCAGTGACCCATCTCGCTCTGTTGCAGACAGGAGGTCAGGAAGAGGCTCAGTCTCCACCTCCATTCCAGCATCTGTTGCTAGGAGCATGCCCACTGAGGATCTCTCTAAGTGGGGCTTCAGGCGGTTGACATGCAGGACCAGCAAAGGGTTTCTGGGAGACCGCAAGTCCATCAAGTAGGCAACCGGACTTTTGCGCTCCACCACCTCAAATGGTCCGGTCTACTTATCCTGGAGTGCACAGGGCTCCACTGGGGCCATGACCCACACTTTCTGACCAGGCTGAAGCTCTACCAGAGTGGCATTCTGGTCATGCCACCACTTCATCTCCTCCTGGCTGGCTTCCAGATTCGCCTCAGCAAGTTTTCTGAATCACCTAGTTTGGTTCCTGAAGGCCAGCATGTAGCTATATACATCTTGGGGAGGTTTCTTGTGAGATTGCTCCCAGCTTTCCTTGACCAAACTCAAAGGTCCTCTCACTGGGTGTCCATTGAGAAGCTCAAAGGGACTGAACCCTAGGGATTTATGTGGCACTTCACAGTATGCATTAAGAAGCAGGCATGGTAACAGGACATCCCACTTATGCCTCAGAGGTTCCTCAAGACCCATAATCATGCCTTTTAGGGTTTGGTTGAATCTCTCAACCAACCCATTTCCTTGGGGGTGGTAAGGAGTGGTTAACTTGTATGTTACACCACACTCCTGCCACAGGGACTTCATATACTTAGGAATGAAGTTGGTACCTCGGTCAGACACCACCTCTCTAGGGAATCCTACTCGGGCAGCTGGGTCCTGGGGACCACCTCACAGTCTCCTAAAGAGACAAGGGACATGTCTGCGGGACCCTACCTACCTTGGGCACCCATCTCCTCACCCAGGGCTACACTATCCAACTGCCGGGGTGGTGCACAAGTGGGTGCTGTCTTCCCATATAAGGGACATCCAGCATCATAGGAACAGTGGCCTACTAGACCACACTTAAAACAGGTCTTAGGCCCCTTGTGAACAGGTGTATCTGTCAGGGCCACTGCCTTCTTCTCAGGGGGAGGCTGGGAACCTTTCCCTTGGTTCCCTTGGGGATTACTTTGGGGCCCTTTCTGAAACTCCCTCCATTTATCCTTGTCCCCCTACTCTTCTGCTGGGGACCCTGCCCACCTTTGGTGAAGTCTCCCACATGACCCTTCTGGACCTGGGAGCTCTCCCAGCGGTCCACCTCCACAGCAAGCTTCCTAGGGTTAGTAAGCTTGCTACCAATAAGATGCTTGCGTAGCATTGGAAAACAGTTATTTGACAAGTGCTCCCATGCTAACAAATAATTGAGCGCCTCAAACTTATCCACTTTGCTACCCTTCACCCAACCATCCAATGCTCTGCAAAAGAAAGACACATAATCCACCCAAGTGGTAGACTCCAGTTTTCTGCAATTTCTAAACCTTTTTCTGTATAACTCAGGGGTCAAACCAAATCTGGACATTAGGGCTCCCTTTGTGTGGGTGTAGGGCATCTGCTCCTCTGTAGGTAAATCTAACAAAGTGTCCCTCCCATAACTAACAAAGCGGCCCCACAACCTTGCTCCCCAATCCTTCTCAGGGATCCGGTGGGCCAACATTACAGCTTCATAAGCCCTAAACCACTGACCAATATCCTCATTCTTGTGAAAATCTTTCACTACATCTTTGGGGATGTAAGCTCTTGCTTCTACATGCACTAGCGGTATGCTGCCACCAGAGGGAGGAACCTCTAAACTTTTGGCCTTGAGTTCTAATTCCCTCAATCCTCTCTCATGCTCAAAATGCATTCTCTTTTCCTCTATGAGTAACTTCTTCATCTCTAATTCCATTCCAAGCTCTATTTCCTTGCTTTCCATGTCTTTATGACCATCCATTTTGAGCCTAGCTAGCTCTAACTTATGCATCCTCTCCTTTGCTCTGTCCTCCAGCTCTCCTGGGGGCAATCCTTTGGAAGAAACACTGCTACCCACCCCTGAAGGGGGCTTTCCCCCAGTTGGGCCCACTGCCCCCTCAAGCTGCCCATCTAAATCCTCTGCCTCCATCACTGGCTCCTCAGGATGCTCACTGGCATTCCTAGATTCTACCCAGGCCCTCAACGCCTTTTGGTATTCCTCTTTCCTTGTGAGGCCTTTCACATAATTTTAAATTTCTTGCACAAAGCTTTGAGATGAGGCACAGTGTAGGTATCAATTCTCTCTTCTTCCAATACAATGTCTATAGATACTATGGATGCTGACTTGCTCATGGTAGCAAAAAGACTGGCAGTTCTCAAGAATCAAAAATAGAAAAGAAGTTCCAAGGAAAAATTCTCGCGTTATGGTCGGCACTCACTAGTAGTGTACACCAATCACTGTATATGAATCACAAATGCAAGTCCAAATCCTCACCGCTGCCACCAATGTTAGATTTGGGGGTATCTAGTTGGCAGAGGTAGGTACCTTTGACCAAATAGGGACCCTTGCATCTAGTCAGGGTAAGGGGCTAAACTCCTAAAATAACCACTGGTCACCTCCTTGGTAGCTTGGCACGAGCAGGCAGGCTTATGTCAGAAGCAGTGTGTAAAGCATTTGTGAACACATACAGTAATACAGTGAGAACACTACAGATGGACACCACACAGGTTGTAGTATAAAAATAAGTATTTTTATATATACTTAACACAAGCCCAAACGACAAAAATCCACAATACTGTACTCAAAAATAGACTTTAAAAGGTTATAAAACAGCTCAGTTCTCTCAAGTTGTAAATGCGATACTTTAGTCTCAATGTACCTTAAATGCGTAACGCAAGGAAAACAAAAGGGTTGCAGGGAAGGTGATGCGTCGGTTCCTTACACGCAGGGGAGTGGATGCGTCGGTTCCTTACTGCTGCACAGGGGAGTTAATGCTTGCTTCCTTACTGTGTGGGGAGTTGATGCATCGGTTTCTTACTGCTCTCTGGTGCGATGCGACAAAATGGCACCTTGATGCGATACTCTTCTTCGGTGCGATGTGCCAAAATGGCGTCACGGTTGTGATGCAACAGCATTGGTGTGATGTTTGCATGCCCGAAGGCCGTGCGGCGACTCGATGATCTTTGGAGCTGTGACAGGCCCTGCGACAGTCTTCTCCGGCGATGCGAAGATGTCCTCTGTGGCCGCATCCCGCTTCTCCCGCGATGCGCCGCACTTTGGCGATGCGATGATGACAGCGGCAGCTCGCTTCTTCAGCAATGCGATGACAGCGGCTGCGGCGGCGACACGCTTCTCGTTGTTGCGTCGCGCTTCCAGCTTCCAGCTCCCAGCTACACACAGTTTCTCAGAAGGCCCAGCACTACAGCAGGCACTTCAATTCCCAGCTTGGGAATTCAGGGGGGAGCTGGTTGGTGAAGTCTTGTATCCCTGAGACTTCAGACAGGAAGCAAGATCTAGTTCAAGCCCTTGGAGATTCTTCTTCAAGTTGATAAAAAGCATACTCCGTCCTTTTCTCCTCTCTTTGGCAATGAGTCAATCACTGCAGGCCAACCCCCAAACACACAGCACAGGGGTAGTCTCCTTCTTCAGCTTCCTGGTTCTTCTCCTCAGCAAAGGTTCCTCTTGATTCCCAGAAGTGATCTCAAGTTCTTAGGTCTAGGTCCCAATATTTATACACTAAAATCCTTAGTCTCTGAAAGCAGAGAGTGTCTTTACCTAACCCAAACCAGTTCTGGCCAGCCCTGGAGCACTTTGTTTACAGGACTCCTTCTCTTCCTTTGACAGTGCAGGCCAGGGACATCAGATGCACCACAGGAGGGAGGGCACAGCCCTATTCAGGTCCCAGGTTCAACTCCTCCCTCCCATCTGCATGTAGATATCTCTATTCAGCACTGTGCTGACTCACCCTGTGTACTGGAATCCCCGAGGCCCTGTCACTCAAACTCCAGACAAGGAATACACAACCTAGCAGAGGCAGGCTTGGATAGTTAGGCAAGAAAATACCTACTTTCTAAAAGTGGTATTTTCAAACACAGAATGTTAAAACCAACTTGACTAAAATATATATTGTATCATTCTGTGTTAAGGCATACTCAACTTGAATTTCTACCTAGTTCCCTGAGTCAGTTTGGATTATAAAATGTTATAATCTAACTGCCCATTCTGGCCTATGAGGATTAGATAGCCTTGCAATAGTGAAAAGGAAAAATGGCTGTAATTCACTATTAGGACATGCCACACACATCGGGGCATGTTCTACCTTTTACCTACAATGCACCCTGCCCATGGGCTTACCAGAGGGGTGACTAATATGTATAAAAGGGAAGGTTTAGGGACTGGCATGTGGGTGTACTTGCCCAGTCAAAATGGCAGTACCAGACTGCACACAGGCCCTGCAATGGCAGGCCTGAGACACACTTTACAAGCTGCTCCGGTGGGTGGCACAATCCGTGCTGCAAGCCCACCAGCAGCATTGGATTTACAAGCCCTGGGCACACGCAGTGCACTGTACTAGGGTCTGACAAGTAAACCAATCAAGCTAATCATGGAGCCACTAATCCATACATAAATTTACCAGAGGGAGCACTTGCACTGTGGCACTGAACAGCAGTGGCACAGTGCCCAAAAGCATCTATAACCAGCAAAAACATAAGAGGCAACAGCAAAAAATGGAAGGGAGACCCACGCCAATGGTGCCAAGTCTAACATCTACCCACTCTACTTTAATCTACCCCCAATCCACCCCACTCCAATCTGCCTCCTTCCACTACACCCCATTCTACACCACTTCACCACAGTCTTCCCCATCCACCTCAATCTACCCAATCCACTCAAATCTACACAAATGTACCCTACCCAAACCTACAGGACTCCACCCCACTCCACTACAATCTACCCACTACACTCCAATATACCGCAGTCTGCCTCACTCAAATCTACCACAACCTATCCCACTCCGATCTACTGCAATCTACCTCACTCCAACAAACCTCCCTCCACTCCACTCTACCGCAATCTACTCCACCCCATTCCAATGTACCAACTCCACTCCAATCTACCCCAATCCACTCCCCACTCCAATCTACCCCACTCAACTCCAATCTACCCCATTCCACTGCAATCTAACCCACTCCACTTTAGCCTAATCTACCCCACTCAAATCTAACGCAGTCTACCCACTGCAATCTACCGCACTCCACTCCACCCCAATACACCCCACTCCATTCCAATCTACCCCACTCTACTCCAATCTACCCCACTCAACCCAAATCTACCCCGCTCTCCCCACTCCACTTCAATCTACCCCACTACAATGAACCCACTCCACTCTATCTATCCTACTCCAATCTACCCTACCCCAATCTACCTCACTGGACTATACCACAGTCTTCCCCAATATATGCCACTTCAATCTTCTTTTTGGCTTGGATGAGCCCACCATTGGCAAATGCTGTATGTGTTATATTTATGGTAATTGTTGGCACATTGTGGGTAGCGTTGGCTTGAGTTTCCCACCATTGCTACTGTTGAAGCTGCCATAATTCTTGGAATAAAATGGGCATCCATTTTATTGACATTCTTTGGCATAAGACTGGCCATTCTACTCACATATAGGCACTGACCATGAGAGGGTTGTAATATCATGGCTGACTCAACCAAGTTTAAGAGTTCTTAGATAAATACTACTGGATAAGAAGCAGGGATCCAAAGATTAAAAATGTCTTAAGGTACTCCCTAGGAAATTACCTTTGTTTGGATACATTAGACATTATTTTAAAACTATGTTCGGCTATGAGCGGTTCAGCGGCGGTCAATGGGGAAGAAACTAGATTCGAGATGCAGGCATTGCCGCCTTGACAAATGTGTGACACTTTTGAATCCCTGCTTCATATATGGTAGTAAATCTCTGCCTATCCCTGGCCTGTTGTGGGCATGCACAACATTTAGGTGCCCAAACCTAGTATAATCCTACGCCTTACACAATGGTGGTACTTCCATGACTTTGGTGGGTATCTATGTCATGATGAGACCCATTCTTGGAATACTGATGGTCCAAGCATAATATTGGGAATTATCGATATACTCTGGGCATCCATGGCATGATATTGTGATTCATCAGCAAATAATACAGAATCTATCCACGTGTGGCAGCAGTACACATGAGTATTTGAGAAAATGATGTTTGAGCAGCAGACATGTATTTATTAAAACATATGACAAGCTTGTGTTTAGGAGGAAAATAGATTTCTATTAGGAATATGATAAGTATTTACTTGACTTTACTTGAGACAATTGAGATATTTTCTGACATGAAAAATGCATAATTTATGGAAAAACTGATTTTTATTAACTGATTTTTGGAGACTGAAATTATTGTATTGGCAAATATATATTTAAAGTTGATGGCTAATTCTATGGGGAGATCCTCACATATGTAAGTTTACTACTTAGTAGGAAATGTGGCAGGGATTTAGCGAGGACTAGTAATGAGTGTAGGGAGGAACATTCACCCACCCCCAAAAGAGTAAGCCCATTGCTGTTCACAAACTGCTCTTCCAAAGTTACAAATGCCAAAAAATATCCCTAGCAGAAGTAAATGTAGTCTAACTCAAAACTGGAGTAAGGCAAGCACCAAACATGATTTAAAAACTAAAAGAAAATGCCAGAAAAAATAATGTTTATTTTAATTAGTTTGTTCAAAGCAAGTTACAAATTTAACCTATGTATTGTAGTATTTTAAAACAGTGTAATAAGGTTGTGGAATTAAAAACATTAATGTGACATTCATTTCATTAAAATATAATTAAATTACTTTTAATTAAATCCACAAATAAATTTTAATAATTTTGAATAATCTTTTTTTTCACTGTTACAGTATTTTTTTTATTTAAACTTCAGAAAAAATGTTTTAACAATAAATACACAATAACACGTACCAAAATGAAGAGTTTAAAATAAACCTGTTGAAATTTTTAAATATCTGTCATGAATTTTCATGATTTTTGTTGCACTATTTGCATGCCAAATAGGTTTCCTACGGGTTCGGATCTCAATGTTTTGCTAGCTTGCAAACTTCCACTGAGTGGAACACAGTTGAGCATCCTGTGATCTTACCCGACCCTAAAACAAGCCTTGTTAACCAACTGAGCTCTCGCGGCTTTTGAAGCCACTCTGTGACCTTGAACTCTATGGCCTTGAAGTCTATGACCTTGAACTCTAACCAGTATTCTTTCCTGAGGTCTGTCACCTCCTATGCAGTCACAGCAGAACACCCTCAAGCGGTGAGTGTACTCTGGTGATTTTATATCATCCTCGTCAGGTTGTGCTTCATGTGAGGTGGGCGGGTTTAACCCTTTGTTTCCTTCCAGGGCCCTGCGGACACGTACAGTGCGTTATAATAAACTATCTGGAGTGCTGTGCGCACTCTCCCGGGCTCCACGGTGACGGGCCGCTTCCCACACCCCTGCTTCTGTCACGGCCCTGCAGCTTTAAATGTGCTGTGCCTGCTCCCAGGAGGAGTCACAGCTCAAGTCCTGGAAAGCCCCCCTCCCATCTTCAACATCGTCCACTCCCACCCTCCGCACTCTGCATCCAGACAAAGTTCAGCCAGAGGAGATAGCTGCAGCTGGGGACGGTGGAGCAGGGGAGGATGCCCCATGGGACAGGCTCAGCACCGCGGATCTGGCGCAAGAAGGGGGGTCGCTTCCCTTCAGACCAGGTAAGAAGCACAGACGGGGCAGAGTCAATGTCGAGCGAGACCAGGGTCGCACAGAGCCCGCAGGGGTCTGGGAATCCCACACTGTCCTGTGTCTCTGAAAGGCACGTCGTGCCTGGCATGCGTCTGACTCTGCCCCTGCCCTGCCTTACTTCCCCAGATGTGCCTAGAAGCCACCTGTTAGTATGTTGTAGGTGATGTGTATGTCGCCTACTTAACCATGAGGCCGCTTCATAGCGCTTACACACAGTGAGGCTACGACAGTGAGTTGAATTGTTGTGATGGGCTGTGTTGTTTCCGTCTCATAAAGAGCATATCTTATCCAGGATATTCGATTTCCTTCGGTGTGGGCGTACAAACACTGCCGCAACGTATTTTGTTTTCTTTAGCCGTGGCATTCCCAAAGCCCCCTCTTCCGGTTTATTTACTGGGACGACACATACAGTGCTCTCGTCTTGGCTGGCTTTAGTTTCAGTGTCCAGCTTGATTGTGTTTTGGCCTGTGCGGCGCTGTGTTTCTGACGCCGTGGAGGCACGCATAGCCATTTGGTGGAATGAAAACAAAGGACAAACCAGTCTACTTTGGGTGGGGTTACCAGACGGACTTCAGAGAACACCCCGGTTCAGTGGGACCTTAATGTCCAAAAAAAGACACGCGTCAGCTCCCAAATGGGGCTTTTTGTTAACATGAAGGGCCAGACAAATAGGCTTTTGCGAGATCTATGTAGGGCCAACGTGCTCCCAGAGTTCAGAAACATGCCCGGATGTGGACAGGCCAGCTGAGCAACTTCCTTTTAAAAGGTCTGTTTCAATTTCCAAGCTTCTTTCAATGAAGCCAAATATTTATTTCATGTTGTAAGTTTAAGTTATAAAAACTCTGTTATGGAAGTATTCCGCCTGCAGGTAGTACTGTTATGCAGAATACTTTAATTCAAGGCGTGCCTCTTGGCTGGGGGCTTATCCACTGCTTTTGGCTGGAGATTTACCCACAGATTGTGGCTGGAAGCTTGCTCTTGACTAGAATCCTGCCCATGGCTCCCCCCTTTCATCCGAGGCTTGGTCAAAGGTATAGGCCAGAAGATTGTCCAAGGCTCACCCCTTTCATCTGAGTCTTGGTCAGAAGTGTAGGCCACAAGCATGTCTATGGCCCTTGGCTGAAACCTTGTCCACTGCTCTGGACTGGAGGTTTACCCACGAAGGCTGGAAGCTTGCTCTTGACTCTTGGCTAGAATCCTGCCCATGGCTCACCCCTTTCATCTGAGTCTTGGTCAGAAGTGTAGGCCACAAGCATATCCATGGCCCTTGGCTGGGGGTATGTTCTCGCACTTGGCACTATACCAGAGTTCGGCCCATGGTACTTGGCTGCTGTAGGCATCTGACTTGTCCGTGGCTCTCTGCCAGGCTATGCGACTGTCTGACACTACTGGCTCGAAGCCAGATGCTTGTTCACAGTACTGGCCAGGTTTGTACCTCACTCTTGAATGCAGACTTACCCTAACATCTTGGCAAATGCTAGCTCGACCATGACCCTAGACTAGAGGTTTGGCCCCTTGGATTTTCGTGTCCCTTTACAAAGATCTGCCTTCGCCTAAGGTTTTCCACTCAGTCTTGGCTGAATCCTTGTCCACATTTCACAGCTGGAAGCGTGTCCACTGCACTTGCCTGGAAGCTTGCCCACTACTGCTGGATGTAAACTTGCCCATAGATCTTGGCTGCAGGCTCATAGCCAGCGCTTCATCTAAACCTTTTGGTCAGACTTGCGATCATGTTCCTTAGCTGAAGGTTTGTCCAAGGCTCCGAGTGGGGGCACCTTGACCTAAGGCTCGGCTAGTTCTGGTTAAAGGCTGATTCAGTACGTTCGAACAGAGGTTCACCCTTGCCCATAACTGGAGATTTGCAATGGCCGGTGCCCAGAGGCTTGCCCAGGGATCAGGCTGAATGCTTGTCCACGTCGCTCGCCTGGAGACCTGTCCTATGCTCTTAAACAGAGGTATATCTATATATCTGGGATGGACACGTGTTCAAGCTCATGGCCTGATGTTCATACAAGGTTGTTGAGTTGCGATTTGACGTTGCCTTTTGGATTTGGATATAGACCATAGTTTGAGGCTTGTCATGCCTCTTGACAAGAGGTGTGTCCATGTTTATGTTGGACCCAGGGTTCAGGTCCCAAGCTCTGCTAGGTCTCTCGGCTTTGACCACAGCCCATGGAATGAGGCCGGTGCACCCCTCTTGGCTGGATGCCCGGCTCTGTGTCTTGGTTGGAGGTCCCTGATTTACACCCACGGATCATGGGGTTTGCCCATGACTGTCGGCTCTGGGTTTGGCCACGGTTCTGGAATACGGGGCCCTTGTACACCTGCTGTCTGGAGGCTTGTGTGCTGAGGTATGCTTGTGAGAGCCTGTCAATCAGAGAGGAATGTCCAGGCTGTCCTTATCGGAAGCGCACAAATGGGCGGGGCCAGATTTGCGTTTCCGCTTTTCGGACACCTCAGGGCCGCGGTTCCCTCACCTTTAACTCCTTCACCTGCGGCTCCCGTGAGAGGAGTCCCTGTTCCAGCCCATTTCTAAGGGCAGCGACCAGTTTCCTGAAATCACTGCTCCTGTACTAGAGTTTCCTAATTTTAGAAACGATTGAAAACCATATCTGTTGGAGGCGGTCAAAGATGGGTGGTGTCGGGACAGCAGAGGACGCTTTCGGCCCGGTGCTCACGACACTGCACCGGAGCGGAGCTCACACAAGGACCGAAGGCCCAGAGGCAAAGACTTAAAGAGCTCTCCCTTTTACGTAGAGGCCAGGCGGGCACTGCTGGCGGCAGAGACCGAGAAGGTATTCTTGTTTTTAGAAGTGCTCCGTCAGGTACAGAGTTGGGCGAGCCACTGAAAACTCCAGCCAGACAGACTCGAGCTTGAATCCTGGCTCGGACTCAGCTCGAGCTCCTCTTCAGCCTCGAGCCTATAACGTGCCGAGGTTCCCTGTGACTTCAGTCAGAGAAACTGGGGAAGCTGGCTCGAGTATCGACGTCGGATCTGTGATTGTGGGCAAAGCACCTAATCACCTTAAATATTCATGCACTAAAAGGTAAAAACGAAGCTTTAACACAATGAAAGAAAAATACCCATATACTGGCTAATTTGTACAAAACGGATCCAGAAAACCTTGATAAGTCTCAGCTTCCCCGCTTAAATTATGTGATCTTAAGATAATATTTTATTTCACTCAAACTTTTTTACATTATCCCATATGAAAGTACTTTCAAATATGTGCAGACTACCAGTGGTAGAAAACAATCACTTTTAATAAGTACTTGTCAGTGCAGCGCTATAATGTGCCCTATTAATATCAAAGCTTCTGCATGTTTACACTGTTTTGAATTTTGTAGAGACTATCATATTTTACGTGATGTGTTTTGAATGATTTACATAGCAAATATTTTCAGGCTCTCCCTGTTGATTTGTTGGCTCACGTAGCTCTAGTCAGGTACCAGCTACATGTTTTTGGTTTGGGTTGATGTTCTGGGCTCCCAGATGTTTGGAACAAATCTCAGTGCAGGATTTCCACTTTCCCTTGGGATGACTTCCATGCACTGCTTTTTGGAAATTCCCTGCATTACTTCATCTTCCTGGTTGGATTTAATTTTTGAGAGCGAAAGAAAAACTGCTGTACTGTACTTTCCCACCGTGTTAGATGTACATCGGGGCGAGCTGTGTGCTGAATAGATTGAAAGAGTGAAAGCAGTGCTGTAACTGGGCAGGCACAGAGTGCCTGCACTTTCATTTGAAAGGCGGAGTACCTGCACTTCTCAGCAGCAGTACAGAATTGTTAATAGGAGAGTGCTGCCACTTCTCTTTAGCGAGCAGGAACTCTGCTGTAGTGAGTACCTGCACTTCTAGATTTCGAGTTCAAGCACTGGCGAGAAGGCAAGAGGAAAACTGTGCATGTTGTAAAGATGCACAGACGCAGTGGTAAATTGAATATAAGGTTTATTAACCGGAGCGCCGGGGCTGGCTACCTCTGGCAGTGAGCGCCAGAGAAAACTGAGTGTCCCGCCTACCACATCCTGTGACGTGGTTCCTGTTCCGCTCACGGAACACTAGAGCGCTGCCACATCTCCCCCCTTTATGCACAATAAACAAATTTTTAAAAGTCTTACTTCCAGTCCATTTCATAATCCTTGAATCTCTCCGGTACCTTGATTCTCCGCCCTGCTCGAGTTTCCACTCTCTCAATCTTTCTCTCTCCTCCTGTAGTCTCTTGTCCCCTTCTCTCTCTCGCACCTTCTGCTTCCCCATCCTTGGCCTTCTTCTCACACTCTTCTATGCCTCTGTTCTTCCCTTCCGTCTCTCTACTCACTCTTTCTTCCTCGGCTGTTGTTAGTCCTTCCGTTCCGTTCACATATTCCTCTTGCCTTTCTCCACTTACACTTTCTCCATCCTCTGCGACATTCTCCGTTCCTTCTTCCGCCTCGTCTTCCCATTTCAGTATCTTGCTGCATTTGGCCATTCTGTCCATGGACCAAATCTTTCCATCGCTCAGGAGAGCTGATCTGGCATAAGGCTCCACCACCTTGAGGGGAATGGCCGTACCCATTTCTCGCTTGAGTGAGTCGAACTCTTCTTGCTCCTCTTTACCCCACTGAAACCTGTTCTTTTCCTTGAGCAGTTGTCGTATGTAGTGTGTCTTTGTTGCGAAATGAGGGATGAATTTGCTGTAATACTCGGCCATCCCTAGGAATGACCGAACATCTTCCTTCCTTTCCGGTGTGGGTGCTTCCATGATGGCTCTCATGTTTGTTTTCTTCGGAGTTATGCCTTGTCCACTCACCTCATGGCCGAGGTATGTGACCGACTGCACTCCCAAATTGCATTTCGTCCACTCGGCAGTCAATCCACTGTCTTGCAGTTTCTGCAGCACCTTGTGAAGTTTCACGTTATGATCCTGCCTCGACTTCCCCATTACCAGTATGTCATCCTGGAAGAAGAGGACATCCTTAAGGTCTTTTAGGAGTTTATGCATGATTTTCTGGAACACGGCCGCGGCAGAAGCTAAGCCGAAGGGCATCCTCACGAACTCATAGCACCCGAAGGGTGTGATACACGACGTGAGGTGGGTGCACGACGGATGAAGCTTAACTTGATGATAGGCCGACGAGAGGTCCACTGTGGAAAACCATGTGACGTCCTTTGTTTTCGCCAGCATTTCACTGATGCGCGGCAAGGGGAATCTGTCTACGACAATGTTTTTGTTTAACTCTCTTAGGTCCACGCAGAGACGTACCTTGCCGTTGGGCTTTTGGGCTACAACCAGGGGAGACAGCCACTCCGCGCTCTCTATCGCCCTGATGACTCCCTCCTTTTCCAACCTGTCCAGCTCTATTTGTACTGCCTCTCTGCTGCGGAACGGAATGTTCCTCACTCTGTGCACTACTGGTACCGCCCCTTCCTTCAGTTTGATGAGGTGCGTGTACTTGCCCAGCTCGCCAATTTGCCCGTTGAAGACTTTGGGATATGTTTTCCTCCACAACTGCACGTCTTCCCTGACCGCCATGTCCATGAGTAGGATTTTCTCTATGCCACCAGGGTTGAGCTGGATCCCCAATGCTCCTTGATCTTTCCAACTCAGAACAGACGGCCCTCTCTCCGCTACGTACAGCTTGCACTGCGCATGACGACCTCTGAATTCAAATAAGAGCGGGCAGTAGCCCAACATGGGGATCTTCTGTCCAGTGTACGTTACTGGTCTCACATCCATGGGTAGGAGTGTTTCTTTGATCCTCGCTGCAAAGTTGTCTTCCCATACCTGCCTCTGGACGATTGAGATGGGCGCTCCGCTGTCCGCGATCATCTCCAAGGGTATGCCCCCTATGTGCATGTCGAGACGAGGCCTGTCTGTGTTGGAACCGTCCATCTCTAGAACTTGGACATCAATGTACAGGAATTCTTCCTCTTCACCTTTGTCGTCCTGATCACTGGAATCTTCTCTCTGATCATGGTCTACCAAGCGCACTACGGCATTCTTCGGTTTTCTGCGACACACTTTCTCGTAGTGTCCAAAGATGTTGCAGTAGGAACACCTGGCCTTGAAGGCGGGGCACACCTTGTCGTTTCCCATGTGGCTACTGCTACCACACCTGTAACACTGGTTTCTTTCCTTTCTGTGTGTCTTGCTGTCTGTCTGTGATTTAGTGGAGAAGTCAGCTCTGTTTCCTCCCTGGGTCTTCCGCGTCTCATTTTGCTTCCAACGGTCGTTTCTGTTTGGCGCCATTACTCTACACACTGCTTGCGATTCCTGGGCGTCCCTCTTCGCCGCCTGGGCACACCTTTTCGATAGCTCGGCTTTTTTGACCATCGCCCA
The DNA here is from genome assembly GCF_964261635.1 of Lissotriton helveticus. NCBI lineage: Eukaryota > Metazoa > Chordata > Amphibia > Caudata > Salamandridae > Lissotriton > Lissotriton helveticus. Next base: position 1,922,874,347 of record NC_136065.1, read on the forward strand.
GATCTCCTTGAGTGGAGCGTCGCCATTCACCCACAATTTCTCTTGTATGTGGGTACTGGAGGTATGCATAATAATTTGATCCCTGATGAATTCATCATGCAGTCCCCCAAATTTGCACGTGACTGCTAATTTCCTCAGTGCTACGACGTATTCGTCCACAGACTCTCCGCTCTTCTGTTTCCTCTGAAAGAAGTTAAATCTGTCGATGGCGACACACACTACAGGCCTGTAATGTGCGTCCAAGTCTTCAATGGCGTGATCAAACACCTCCGTGTCCGCTGCGGCTCTTTCTCCTTTCACAATGGTGTCATAGATCCTGAGCCCTTCTGGACCTAAGTTATGGAGAAGGATCTTCTTTTTCCTCAGACTCGTGAACGCGGTCTCGCCTTCCTCTTCTAGCGCTTCCAGATAGTTAAGGAAGTACCTCTTCCAGTCTTCCCATTTTCTTTCCGGTTCTCCGCTTTTCGTGAGGAATGGGACGAGTTGGGTGAGAGACGTGCTCTGACTCGCCATGGTTGGAGCTTTCCTCTTGGTCTTAGGTGTGACAACAGTTTTCCTGGATGGACTCCCTGGGGCGCTTTGATCTCCTCCCTCGTCCTCTCTGTTCTCACCCTCACTGTCCTCTCCTGGTCCACCCTCTGTGGTGAGAGATTCCGCCTCTGAGCTGCTTCCTGCCTTCGCAGTCGATGTGCCTGCAGTCTCCGCCAGCGTGCACCCCTATTCTCTGTTGCTGGGGCGCCTGTGAGGGCTTACCGTGATGTAATAGGGCTGGTTGCCTTGTTAGTTTCCCTCAGGTGTCTTCCTCTGTCTTGCTGTGCTCTCCTTCACCTGGGGCGTCATTTACACGTGCTGTGGCCTTTACTGGGCTTAAGGACAGCTGTGGGGCCCCCTCCTGGCTCGTGGCTGTCCTAGCGCCGATTTTCGCGCTTTTTCCCGCCTTGCCGGCTCCTCTGCCGCGCTCCGTTCTGCTTCTCACGCGTAATGCGTGCAATTACTGGGGTCGCGTGCTTATCCCGACTCGTCGCCACTGTAAAGATGCACAGACGCAGTGGTAAATTGAATATAAGGTTTATTAACCGGAGCGCCGGGGCTGGCTACCTCTGGCAGTGAGCGCCAGAGAAAACTGAGTGTCCCGCCTACCACATCCTGTGACGTGGTTCCTGTTCCGCTCACGGAACACTAGAGCGCTGCCACACATGTGTGGTACGTAACTGACAGCAGGAAGTGCCGTCTAATGTCTTAATAGACTTGATGTACAGGTTATTTTGTGTGGTATGTGTTGGTGAGCAGTGTTATTTTTACCATGTTGAAACTACCTATATGAATGTATGTAGCATTTGTATAGCGCTTACAAAACAAAAGTTAGTGGAGCGCTATACAAAATCAAAGGCAAAACTAATGTTGACTAGTGATTGGAAGCACAGTTAGGTTTGAGAGCGGATGTGGACTATTACCTAATGTGTAGTGTTCTTTCCAGAGGTATGTCTTCAGCTTTTCCTGAATTGGAGCAAGGTTATCCGTACAGTATTGTTTGTATGGACAGAGTTCTGACTTTAGAGGAGGTTGTGTTATTGTTAAAAGCTCCTGAGACCCAACAGCAGCTATTTAAAATACATCTGGGCTGGTGTGTGTGTGTTTTTTAAATGTGTTTAGCTATACAGGTGTGTGGATAAACCCAAGGAAAGAGATGGGGGATCATTAAGAATTTGGTGGCGTGGGGGCACCAGTACGGCAGAGGCCTCGCCTCCACCTGCCCAGCAGAGGAATACCTGTCCAATTTAGAGATCCCTACCATCTTTTCAGAAATTGTTTAGTCTACAGCGGATGTGCAGGTGCGGTGCATGCACTTTCAGCAATACGAATTGCTGGGCGGCCTGTTATTGCGGTCTCCTCTCATTTACTCAGCAAAATGTCAATCTCTCTGATGAACTGGGAGTTTTCTCCCAGGGTGTGGTGGTCATTTTCATCTTTTCCTGCCTGGTGGTCGCAAACAGAGGAAATATGGGTTTGACAGTCCACCCTTTAGAAGGCGGGACCCCAGATGCAGTAGGGTTGGCAGCCACGTGGCAGAGGCTTACCACCAGATTGGCAAATGGCAGATGCACCAATGGAGGTCAATTAACTTTCAATGGAGTGTGGAAGCTTAGAGTTTAAGGTCGCAGACCCACCTATTTACAGCAAGTGTCTTGCTCCGCCAAACTCTAAATGACCTCCCTGCTCTTAACAATCAAAGGAACACATAGGACCATATTTATGACCCTATTGGCATCGCTCTTCCACCATACAAAGTGCTGCAAGAGTGACGTAAACCCTAAGACAGATTTTCGAAGCCACTTGGCGTGGCCTTGAGTGGCTCCTAAAATATGGAGTAACGCAACTCAGCGCGAATCGCTACATTGCGTTATTCAGCATTAGGAAGGCATTCCAAGGGCATTGCATGGGTGTTCCCATACAATTCCAATGATTTTTGGCGCATTCCCAGATTTACAAGACCTTGTAAACCTGGGAATGTGCCAAAAAGATATGTTTCCTCTGGTGAGACTTTAGACGTAAAAATATCTTTATTTCTTCTCATTTTTTCCTTCTTCTAAGGATGCTGAAATTTGCAGGAACACGTTGAAAGACAAAAGCACCTCTCAGAATTGTGTTTGTGCAGGAAGATGATCCTTCCTGCACAAAAACAATCCTGCATGCAACACAGGAACCTTGAATCATGGTGCAAGGGTTCCGCCGTTGGCGTTAGGCTGCCAAAACAGTGCAAGGGCAAAGGACACGAAAGTGCAGTGTCTGATAAATATGGTACCTTCTTGCCCTTTCCTTGTGACGCAGAGCAGCACAGCAAGGTCACTAGCTGCACTGACCTGCGCCACAAAACTTATAAATATGCCCCATGGTAAGCAGTATGATAGACAGGGTGGCAAACTCTTGCAGTAGCTCCCACTGCCAGGTCAGGAGTTTAAGACACGCCCAGGTTTAGGGCTACGGACCAGATGCTCCATGGCTGGTCAGATCCATGGGAGTAACTACCGAGCAATAGCCAAAGGGGCAAGAATTCCTAGGTCGTGGAAGGGTGCGGAGATTCTTCCAATCCACAAAAAAGGCAATAGGTCTAATCCGGGCAACTATCGCCCGATTAGTCTTATCGACTCCCTCCAAAAAATCATTGCACGCATGGTTTTGAGTAGAGTTCAAGGCTGGATTGAACTAGAGGATATTCTATCTCCCATGCAAGCGGGCTTCAGATCCGGAACGAGCACCATCGATCAGGTGTTCAGATTTTGTCTGATCTACTGGAAGGTGGTTTTGCTCAGCGGCGGTACCATCTTTGCCGCTTTTATTGATCTGAAGTCCGCTTTCGATCTCGTGCCGAGGGTAAAACTGTGGTGCGTCTTGAGGGACTTGGGTCTACCAAGGGAACTCCTTGATCTGATAGTTAAAATGCATGAGGATAACTACGCTAGGGTGAGGTGGGGAGGCCAGGGACAAGTATCAAAATCTTTCCCCGTGACCCGTGGCGTTCGACAGGGTTGTGTCCTGGCCCCAACACTCTTCCTGCTATTCATCGATCAAGTAGTCAAATTTTTCGCAGACACTCCCACTGACGCCCCCTTGTTGGCAGGGACGAGGTTTCCAATGCTTATCTTTGCTGATGACACTCTGCTCCTCTCAAAAACACGCAGCGGTCTGCAGCGGGCGCTGGATCGCTTTGAGGAGTTTTGTGCCATCAATGATCTTAGGGTAAACGTTGGTAAAACCAAGTTCATGGTTCTTAGCAGGAGGCATCTTGTCCGTAGCTCCGTAAGTATGAGTGGAGTCGACTTGGAGCAAGTCGAAACCATGACGTACTTGGGGGTCACCTTGGACCGTCGCCTGGGTTGGAAAGATCAGGTTGGTGCCCAACAGCTTAAACTTGCCCGACTCACTGGTTGCCTTCTGAGTGAGCAAAGGAGATCAATTACTAAACGGGTTTCCCCAGCGCTAAAAATTTATGACACTAAGATCAACACCGCAATCTTGTATGGTGCTGATCTCTGGGGTTATACTGATCTCTCCAGCCTATTCAGAACCCAGTGCAAGTTTTTGAGGGGCTTGATCGGGTTACCCCAATCATCACCTTCTATACCTCTATGTTTGGACATGGGATGCAACCCTATCAATAAGATGGCTAGATTTAGACTGGTGGCCTTCTGGAGGCGTCTATGGACATCCCCTGACCTTACCCTTTTTGCCAGGGAATTGGCCGAAGTTAGGTCAATTGGGGGATCTGAGAGCATCCCCTGGTTAAAAAGTGTAAAATCCATCCTGATTGAAATGGGACTTGAACATCTGTGGATCTCTCCAAGCACCAACGTCTTCCCATCCAAACAGGATTTCAAGGCATTGTATTGGGCCTCAGTCCGTTCATTGTTAATAACGGCCACCAGTTCTGTTGGTCTCACGGGGAGGTTCCTGACCATCAAGTTGGATCCCTCCCATGAGACCTACTGGGATATCATTAACAAACGACAGGACAAGAAACTTTACCACCAGTTTCGGGTAGGATCACTGCCTCTGAATTCCTTTATAAAAAAATGGGCTAAAGGAGCATCTGAATTTTGTAGTTGTTGTACAAGTTATAAAGAAACTGAGGGTCATTTCCTGTTTGCCTGCCCGATTTATTCTGCACCCCGTTCAAAATGGCTAAAACCCTTGTTCCAGCACCTCCCTTTTAGAAGGTCCTGGGAGGCTATTCAGGTTTTAAAAACCAATACCTCAGAGTTGATTGTGGTGAGTACAGCCAAATTTCTAGGGTGGGCCTGGGCCATTAGGACAAGAAGCAGATAACTTGTTAGGGCCTTTTAATTTCCTCACAAAGGCCTCCCCACACCACTCTTAAACCAAAATTTGGGTAAAATTGTATGTAGCATGAGGTACGTTTCTTGTATCGTTTGTCTGTCTCACAAATTTTAATACGTTCTGGTCAGGTTTGTCTTGTATTTCTGTATGTTTAATAACTTTTTAAAGATAATGTGTTGTTGTTTTTAAGGAATAATGTAAGTATAATGAAATGTGTTGAAATATTGTCTTTTATGATTTTGATATCGAAATAAAGACTTTAAAACCTGAACCTGAACTACCGAGCACAAACCCAACGTTACCATTTGGCACCACTTGGGACTGTTGATTGCACTCTCTGCTGGGTGACCAAGCCCATGCATGGATGTGCAATGAGGTGGCTTGCTAAATACCGAGGAGGCAACAAGGAAACCTGGAGACCATGGGCCAGATGTAGGTAACCAAATACCTGTCGGTAAAGGCCGAAAATACCGAAATTCGGCCTTTACCGACCTGTATTTGGCTTGTGAGATGTAGGGGACACAAAAACATCTGAATCGGTAAATTTACCGAATCGGTAAATTTACTGATTCGGTACAGTTTCCGAATCAGTAAAATTCCGAATCGGTAAAGTTACCGATTCTGTAAAGTTTCCGAATCGGTAAATTTACAGATTCGGAAAATACCGATTCAGTAAATACCGATTGTCCGATTCCGAATTTTACCGAATCAGTATTTTTTACAGATTTTTTATCTACATCCCATTTACCGATTCTAAAATACCGATTCTGTAAAATTCGGTATTTTAGAATCGGTAAATTAGGATTACCTACATCTGGCCCCATGTGCCGTTTGTGCATAGACAAGAGAGCCAGACACAGTGAATGGGCTTTTTGTGTCAAAGTATTGGAGGTGGCTCCTATTGTCCGCCTTCGGGTTCTAATCTCTACCACTCTTAACTTGTAGTAATAGGTCTCATGGAAGTGGATTTTGGGCTCTCGTCTTTTAGCGCCATGATGCCTTTGGTTATGCGAGCACTCCATAAATAAATAGTTTACAATAGAATGACAATAGGTTGTATGGTCACTCGCTGGCCTATTATGCTCGACGGGCCACCAAGAATGAGAGGGATGACTTCTCTCTAGTTGTTGTAATATGCCATCTACCACTGCATAGAGAATGGTATACTGGATGATGAGACAATATCTTCTACTGGTTGTAATATAGAACACATTTCCTCGCTGTTCTCTCTACCCAGCTCCTGCCAGCCTGACTGGCACAAGCAGCACACACAAAGTAGTTCACTTCAGTGCCAGAGACTACTCTGGAAATGTGTGATATTTTGAGACCCAAACAGAAATATTTTGGCTTTTAGCCTATTCTCTTTTTAGGTTGACGAGGGCTTGGTTGCTTCCCCAGCCAGCAATAAAGTATAGCAAAAACCATGACAAAACAAAACAAGCACTAACAAAGCCAGAAGGCTTGCAGCCAATGCGTTATAACTCTGTCAACGTTAATGTTTTTTTGGCGTGGAGAAATTAAGTTAGAGGAAAATATACATTTAAACATTGCACTCCCTAGGCTGGATTCGAACCCTGGTCCTCATAGTCGTGTTTTGGAATCAAAAGTAAATGCTTGTTTTTAATGTGACATACACAGGCGTTACATAACCTGGGTAGGTAGCTCAAGATAAATCTTGTTAACAAGGCCAAAAAGATTTATCATGAGCTACCTACCCCGGTCTCGTCAGCTGAGGTGGCAATTCCGGGGGCCCTGTGACCCATCAGGGGAAACATTCTATCTTTTCTCCCTCCATTGACATATACGGAGTTCGAGGCCTTCTGCTCAAAGATAAAATCGGGCTCGCCAGCTGACCCTCTGACACCGGCCCATTTTCGTCAGTTCCATTCTTTGCTCTCCCTGCTGAGCATTGACCTTGTCAATCTTTCTTTGGAGACTGCTGCTGTTCCTGAGGCGTGGAAACACGCAAAAGTCATCCCGCTGCTTAAAACCCTCTTTGGATCCTAAGGAGCTAGGCAACTATCGCCCTACATCCCTACTGCCTTTTTTGGCGAAGTTGACTGAATCCCATGTGAACTCCATCCTTACTAAGTTTGTTGAGCAGAACGCCATCTTGGATCCATCAAAGCATGGCTTCCGTGCTCGCCACAGCACTGAGTCTGCTTTGTTGGTAGTCACGGAAGCCATTCGGGCACAGCTGGATGTCGGTGACTCAGCAGCCTCGGTCCTTTTGGATTTCAGCGCCGCTTTCGATACCGTCTCCCATGCGATACTCCTTAGGCGCCTTCAGGATATCAGCATTAGGGATTTGGTTTTGGTCATTTTTGGAGGGGAGGTCTTTCCAAGTTTTGGTACCTCCTTTTCATTCTCAGGAGTTTGCTTTGCAACAGGGGGTACCGCAGGGCTCAGTGCTGAGGCCCTTATTGTTTAATATCTATGTCCAGCCCTTGGCGGCGCTAGCCAAAGACAGGGGTCTGTCATTGGTGTCGTATGCTGACGACACCCAACTGGTGATCCCTTTCTCCAAAAAATGCTGCACTAACCTGGACAAGTTTAAAGAAGATCTTTCAGCGATTGCGGACTGGATGGCGCTTAACTGCTTGCAGCTGAACGCTAATAAGTCCGAGATCCTATTGTTCGGGAAGGACCAGGGTCTGTGGTCCGAGCATTGCTGGCCTGACTGCCTTCAACCTGCCCCCATGCCCAAGGCGACAGTCAAAAACTTGGGCGTGTGGTTTGATAGTGGCTTGACATTTGATTCCCAATCAAAGGTAGTTGCCGGTGCGTGTTTGGGCTCCTGCGAGGCTTAAAGCCGTTGCTGGGTTTCTTTCCTCCAAAGGTACGCCAAACCATCATCCAGGCTGTTATCTTATCCAGACTGTATTATGGCAATTGCCTATCTTTGGGAGCCAATAAGGCCCAGTGTCAAGCGTTTACAGAGAGTACAGAATGCAGCAACTCGCATCCTGGTGGCTCTCCCGAAAGCCCGCTCAGTGTCACATGTGCTCCGCAAACTCCATTGCTGCCAGTTGAGAAGCGTATTCAATTCAAGTCGCTGTGTGTGTGTCGCACAGGATTTTGATGTCACAAGCGCCTCCTGGGTTGGATAATTTGCTGGGGTTCTATGTGCCATTTAAGATCTGCGGATTCTGCGCTGGTATGCACTCCTCGTGTTCTGAAAGCCAGAACGGGTTGCCGTCCTTTTCGCAGCTTGGATGCGCGGCTCTGGAATTCGCTCCCGGTGTCCATCCGCGTCATCCAGGACCATCTTGCCTTTCGAAAAGCAATAAAGACCTGGCTTTTCCCTGTGTAATCGTTAGCCTATCTGGTTCTTGATTTAGAGTCTGTGGTTGCGCTGGGAAGCCTTGTCGCTGGGGCAGCTACGCGCATTACAAATCCGACAAATAAATAAATAAATAAGTTATGATTGAGCTGTGGTGCTATGTTGAAAAATAGTAGTTAAATTAATTTACTAATTAATTTGCTTGATGGTTAGCAGTAATTAATTAGCCACTACTCTTGTTGCCCAATGAGACACTCAAGTATCTCCAAGAAAGAACGATTTTTACTTTTTTCCATTATATTCGCACATCTCTTAAGGGTTAGAGTGCTAGGTCTGTCTCTGTTTTTGCTTGTCATTCTTCCTGGGACAGCTCTAGAACCAGAACCAGATGTCTGATCCGAGCCAGGCTTGAAATGTGCTTGGCTCGCCTACCTCTGAGTAACAATCGGGTACTTTGGGAGTACGTCTAGCTATCCTCTGAAACACTCCATAGGGTGCATGCAATCAGAGTGACGAGTTACACAAAGATGCTACAGCAGGTGAGGCCCGGAGGTGACTAGAGGTCCTTCAAAGCAAATTAGAAGTGGTTTGAACTGAAATGAAGAAAGAAGGGACAAAAGGAATCCAGGTCATGGGAGAATAGAGCAATTTTGCTCCCGCATGATCCCCCGACTGACCTGCTCTCAGGCAAGATGTCTTGGCTGTTGGTGTCTAACACAGGTTGTGTGTGATAAGAGGAGCCGGCAGATAGCAATGTCTTCAGCTGACATTTGTAAGTCCTCAAGGATACCCCTATCTTGAGAAATTTGCACCTAGTGTCTCATACATAAAAGATGAGACTTATTAAATGTCCATGCGCCTAAAGAAGATTTGCACAATCAGGTAAGTTGGGAAATTGGCTGAAAATCTGTTGAATTGCATGGGTCATATAAAGGATAGTTAGTATTGGTAGGAAGCTAGTTTTGGTGGAGACCTCGGTGCCTAGAGAACTAGATTCAGTGGAATGGAATGCTCAACTGGCTTTTTCGTATTTGTGTTGGAAATTGATTCAGTTTTTCTGGGTAGAATTAAGGGAGCCCTGTGCATGATGCTAGTCACAGCTTTATTTCTTATTTCAGTTGACACTGCAGGAGTGTCCTCGCTCAGTCTTTGATGCATTTCCACTTATTTTGAAGAATAGTCTGGTCTAGTTTGCCAATCTTAGTGATCCTCCTTCCTTCTAGTGCAATTTATGTGCAGCTCCAAAGGCTGCAAAACTTTAGTAAAAGGTTAATATTAACATTGCGGCCCACAGCCCATTGTAAGGTATTAAATTGGATTAAGTGGAATTTTAGGTGTCTAATTTGAGCTTAAGATATAGGTTCTTGTTTCATAAATCTATGTAACACACAGGGCAGACTGAGGCATTTCCTCTTGAGGCAATTTAATGGCTGTAAATTACAAAACATGAGGACTTTTATAAGCAGACATTTTTGAATATGCATCAGTGGGAAGAGTAAAATGTGCATTGCCTTTAGTTTCCAATAGTACCACTGCATGTTATTGGAATGTATATATTGCGACAATTCAGTGCCCTGTTCTGGGATTAAGGAAGTTAATAGGACATTCCGAATACGACATGCAAAAATAGCTAAACAGAGCTAGAAATACACAGATGTGCCAGTTTCTCACTTCGTGCAGTGCAGCACCTGCAAATGATGCACTGCGTGAGAGGGAGAGAGCAGGGGAGTGCCATATTTACAGAAATATAGCACTCTCCCTAATGTCAGTACAGAAATCCATGGGAACAACGCACCACCCATGGAGTACCCCCTTGATGCTAAGTAAGGCAGAGTAGCTCTATGCACTGCTTTGCGTTTCTTGTAAGTTATTTTCATGCGTAATACCAGTTTTACACTGGAAAGTAAATAGGTGAAAAAAGTTTTAGCATTGTTTTGTGTCACTTTTGTGACGCAAACATGGCGTTAAATCTTAGTAAATAGACCCTTCCGTATTTTGACCCTCTCTCCGCTACACGCCTGTCTCTCACAGTAGAAACTTTGGAGGTGCAGGCTTTCTGTGATTCAGGTATGCACGCTCCCTCAGTGATAAGATACTTGGGGGAGGGTAGCATGTCTTGTATGGGATAAGACGTGTCATCACCCCTAGATGTGGCAAATAGAACTGGCCTCGCTTGCCACTACCTTTGGCCAGCCCGGGTGTCGTGTCAGCACTTCTGTCAAAAGGGACTGCCCGGACACTTACAAAAGGGGTTCTTGTTTTCATACTGCTCCATATTTATTAGTCACACATTTTCAATCAGCTTGAGATTTAGTCAGATGGTGTACAGTGATCCTGAAACCTGTCTGCTAATCTTTATGCATGGAATTAAGTAACAAATTCCTAAAACTCAATAACAAGTTTAGGAAAGTGTCTACTTATAATTCGGCCGGCAATGATTTGTTTTGGGGACAAATGTAGCAATTTTGGTAAAAAATTATGTGCAAGAAAAAAGTCTCTGGAAACCATGTTTTTTTGAGATTTTTTTCCACTAAAAAATCATCTACAAAAATGTAGTATTGTAATTATCTTCTTTTTCCAACAATTTTTAACCTGTTCATTTTTTCAAATATTGACAACTTTAAAATGCAAACATAATGAAACACAAATGTAGACACCTGAAAACACCTCTAGTAATAGTACACACTATCCAATTATAATGAAGGCTCCCATGTATCTGTTTTTACTGATTTAACAGATAAACACAGACAGAAAAAAATGTGTTACTGTATCTGTATTTATTTCTTTAAAAAGAAAACTGTTGTCTCGTTACAGTCTCAATTAAGACTTACTGGCGAACATCTGAACGTGCCGACAGCTTCGGAAACTAATGTTTTTAGAAAATGTATTGTTTTATTTGTACATCACTACTAGCACACTGACGGTGAAACCCTACAAAAACTGAAGCATGAGTGTATATTTATCAGTAAAATAAATATCAAAAGTTACTATTCGCAATTACATTTTTCGACAACCAAAAAATCTGGATAAATACCATGCAAGAAGTTTAAAAAAAATAAGGATAAGTAGAGACAAAAATGTAAAACAATCAATTGCCATAGACCTGTGAGCTCTAATTATAATAACGTTTTCAAGCTTTCTATTGTTCCTGATAATTACACAGACTCCTAGACAACACTTTGTTTCCATAGACCTTTATTTTTTAAATAAAAAATAATAGCAGAAATCAAACATGACCGCCTGGCCAATAATTCAGCATACTAACAGAGGTTTGTATGGCAGATTAAAATACACTGAAATATTGTCTGACATAAATATTGTGTCCTACAAATCGTTTACAAAAATATCGTCTCAATGGGTGAAGAATTTCTATTAATAACTCCAATGGGCGATATTTTTGAAGACGATATTTAGAACAGTATATTTACCTCAGAGATATTCTGACAATGATATTCATAAACCACATCTGACAGAAGTAAAGTAAAAATGTCTACTGATTAGGACACGTGTAGACTGATGTTTTAAAATCATATTGTTTTTTGTAATTCTTTTAAGTCACAAAAATCGTACAGACATCAAAAAGTGCTAAATAACGTAAATTACATTTTTCAACACCAAACATTATCATTGCAAACTGGCAATAAAATGACAAAAATATGTATAGGGATGGAATATCCATATAAAACACATACCATGAAAACGGAAGCACTATATATATAATAGCATTTTGAAAGAGGTTTTTTAGGACAAATACATAGCATCACAAAAATATACATGCTTACATTTAAGGTTTTTATCTAAGGTTTCAAAATATTTGCAAATTCAACATTATTTTAATAATTCCAAGTTTTTTTATACTGGATAAAAAAAGAGTCACCGAGCTGTGCTATTGCAGTCTTCAATTTCCGACAGAAGATCATACAATAGGCATCCAGCAATTATTAGTTGGTATTATTTGCCTATGAAAGGGAAGCAGGATGTCCATTCCTTTTTTTGTACACACTTGGTGGTTTAAATCACTTGCACAAAACATTATTTTTTTTTTAATTCCATATGCACACAAATGCATTTATTAAACCAGTTCATTATTTTTTGTAATGTTTTATTACATTTTTACTTTTGTTAGTCGTTGTTATTTTCTGGGATATTTTAGAAGAGGACGGCGGCCCTGCATTGAAACATCTTAAAAAGGTATAGGGGCGGTGCACTGCACTCATGTGCTCGCCCTTGGGTGTTTTCAGTAGCAGCTACAGTTATATAAACTCCGCCAGGGGCACTGGCAACTGGTGAGTGTCTGACAAACGTAGGCTTTTAAGGGGTCGCCTTTCCCTGGCATCATTGTATATGAAGTTTAGATTCCTGGCTGTTCATCTAAATATGTCACGCTAAAAGGTATGACTGGTGCCATATAAACACAGATGTCTGAAGCCATGTTTATTATGTTGTAATGTATAGAGCTTTCTGCTTGGCCTTATTCTGGTTCCAGTATTTACAATGTTCTTGCATAGCAGAACACCAAGGGCCACACATATATGGCAGCATCAAGTTCACGCAGAAGCATGCACTGTGGCTCAGTGAGTTAACCTGCCGCTGAATTCCGAAACAGTCCAGGGGATATGTACAATGAAGTGGCGGATCGTGTCGTTAGCCCCCTGGGCTTAATGACACACTCTGCCACTTCGGAAATGTAAGGCTGCACCATATTTACAAGAATGTGGTGCAGCCTTGCGCTTCCCCCTGCGATGGCGCTAAGTTTAACAACTTAGCACCAACGCAGGCACCCTTGCACCAGAGTGCAAGGGTGTCTGCATGCAGGGGAAGAATGGTTATGTGTAGGAAGGTGTCCCTTCCTGCACATAACCAATCCTTAAATGCCATTTTGTAACTTTCATGTGTGCTGCTTCATGCAGCACACATGAAAGTTACAAAATGGCATTTTTAAAAAAGGTTTGTTTATGTACAGGAAGGGGCACTGTCCTGTACATTAACACACCATGGCATTATGATTTTTCCATGTGGCTGCACAAGGCAGTACACATTTGAATAAGCAAAAACAAGGAGAAATAATGCACTTTTCTCCTCGTTTCGCCAACTTAAGACCAGGATTTTCCAGGTCTTAATTTTGGCGCTACCTCCTATCTACGCCACCCTTGTACATAGGGGCAGCGTCAAATACAATGGGTGTTGCGGTGGAGCACCCACCACAACACCCACTGCATGCCCCTTTTACGCTAAACATAGCATGAAAGGGGGCTTATGTACAAGGCAGCGGTAAGCCACATTAAGTGGCTTAACGCTGCCTTGTACATAACGCTGCCTTGTACATAAGGCAAGGCCCCTATCGCCACGGGATTGTCACAAAAAGTGACGTTCCCGTGGCGATATGGGCTTGTACATATGCCCCAGAGTCTCTCCCTTCCTTCCGAGGTCAATAAATCAGATAGTACAGAAAATTTGTGCAAAAAGGAAATTGTAAAACAGTGGTATCAAAGACCTATGTAATGACTTATTATCATATTTAGAAGTTCATTTTCCTGGACCCTACAATTATCCCAATAACAGAGATGATGAAAGACCTAGGTGGGCATTGTGTGTATGGCAAGGCAGGTTAGGTAGTGCCAAGTATGGTGAAACATGTTATGCTATCACTATTTGTAGGTTGTTGTCTACCATTAATATGGCATCATAGCGCTTTATGAATTGGAGTGCCCTGTTCGGACGGTTTGGAGATTTCTATCAGGCAGCTGTGTACGGCTGTTTGGTTGGTTGTTCTGTATGGATGGAACAGATGTGTTAAATGTCTTGCTTAGTAATGGTTCATATTAATTAATGTGAAAGTAAAAATCAGTTTGGTCCTCCGAAAGCAGCAGTGGCAGCCGCCGCCTATCTAAAAAAGTAGGGAGGATGCTGGGGTAATAGCTGCCAAGGTTTCAGATTGCTACGTGTGACAGTTTCATAATTTCAGTGTAATTATGAGTGACATTTCAACGACTATGAGTGACACTTTCTCGTGAGCAAAAATAAAGCAATGAAGACGAGGGAAACATATAAATATCAGAAATTACTCACATTTGAAAACAAGGAACTCTAAGAAGATCTTAAAACTGCCTCAAAGCACCAGGAATGGAAGGGCACTAGTCTAACTGACATGGCACACAGACTCAGGTCATAATAAGGGTTGTTTTGTTTTTTCTATTCTGCACTATAATCCGCTTACAGTAATGCCTTTAAAAAGAATAGTCTCGGTTTCTGGTGTGTATTCACTTGTGGCTAAGAGCTGCCAGAACTCACAACAGCAAAAAGTCTATCAGTTTCTGGTCATGTTACACATTATCTCCGGGTAAGATGAGGCATAATTGTGATTTGCAACTAGTCCACTCCTCCAGCTCAAAATTGTTACATTTGTCCGTACTTGCACTTGGTAAAGCGCCACAAAGGCTCTACCATGCGGTGCTTACATAGTGCTTGTAAAAAAAAGTAAAAACTTGTCCTCTTCACCACTCAGATCGTTCGGCTGAATGGTTTCTCCTTAGAGAGGCCAGTTGGAACACTGGTGTCTCTGTGTTTTTAGGTCTCGCTTGGTGTTTGCAGCGCGCATGCGCTGCTCTCGCCATGCGAGGGCTTCTTGGAATCAATACGATTCCAGAAGCTCGCTTTCTGCTCCGCCTGTGGTGCGCGTCATTTTGCATCACCAATTATGCAAAAACAAGTGTTACGATTGTCCAGGTGGCTTTTTAGTCCCTTCTGGTTACCACCCTGTCCACTTTCGGCCCCGCCCACTGGGATTGGATCTTTTACTTACAGAGGGAGACTGTGTCTCTTAAGTAGCCGCTAAGCACTTTTTTTTTCTTAGTGAGCCACTCTCACTGCAGGCACGACCTGTTTTTTTTTATTAAAGGAGCATTGCGCTTTAAATTTTAAATGTAGTACGGGGCTGTACAGAGCCCTCATTGCTGTGCATGCGCTACATGAACGGATATTTGTTTGTTGTGTAGTGTGCAGTACTGGGCTGTACAGAGCGCTCATTGCTGTGCGTGTGCTACATGAACGGATATAATAGGCTCTTGCTCTACAAGGTCAGCTGGCCGTTTGTTTAGCAAATTCATACAGCGCAAACTGAACTCAAGAGTAGTAGAGACCTTTACAAGACACCCAGTTACATTACACAAGAGCATATTTAAACAGGAACACATTGCCTTTTAGAAGGCACGGGAGATTAACAAATTTGCCCAGAATCACACATTGATAAGCCAACGCCGTAACTCAAAGAACACCAGCTTACACACGCGATCATCATGCATGATTAATCAATTAATCACACACAATCATCATGCATGATTAATCAATTATTCTATAATGGTCCCCCTGTTTACTAATAACGGGGTGCTAAGACAAGTGCTATAGGAAAGGACCACCCCATTAAATCTGTTTTGTGTTCTATCTACTCTCCGTTTTTTGTTTCTAATATTTGGCCTCTTTCTGCTCTCCCATGTGCCCCCTTCGAGATCCTCCTCTCCTTCCGCATTCTGCCAGCATCCTCCTACCCAATAGTCATCCACCACCAGCACCACTTCCACCACCACCACCACCACCACATCTACCACCACCACCATGTCCAACCAACGACCACATCCACCACCACCACGTCCATCACCACGTCCACCACCACCACCGCGTACACCACCACCACGTCCATCACATCCACCATGTCCACCACCACCACGTCCACCACATCCACCACCACCACCACGTCTACCGCCAACACCACCACCACACCCACCACCACCACATCCACCACCACCACGTCCACCACCACCACATCCACCACCACCACGTCAACCACCACAACGTCCACCACCACCACGTCCACCACCACCACATCCACCAGCGCATCCACCACCACCACATCCACCACCATGTCCACCACCATCACCACGACCATGTCCACCACCACCACCTGTGACAGATAAAGTGTCAGGACCTAAAAGTATTACACCAGACCCAAGATACATTTTGAAGAAGTGCAATGTCACAGGGGTTCTTGTAAAAGCACTCGCAGCATTTCTACCTCACAGTGGCATACCTGCACGAGCCACTCACTGAAAACAAGCATTGGCATAGCCAATAGGTCTCGCCTTTTGGGACCTTATAAGTGTTTAGCCAAGCAACACTTGGTGTTGTTGCACCAAGGATATTGTACTGGATAACTAAACACTTATAAGGTCCCAAAGAGAATTCGGCACTCAGCAGTGGTCACTGTGTGTGTGCAGGTTCAAGTGTGAGCAGTGCTGAAGTGCGAACTCATGGGAGGGGGAGGTGTTACTGGGGACGGAGCTACTCTGGCTGGTTTGATTCGGTTCTCTCGCAGCTTTTATCTGGAGGTGAGAGGTATTAGTGCTACCCCCACCCTCCTGGCCTCAGGCCGTGAGAGGGGAAAGAGAGAGATTCTGTGAGAGGAGAAAGGGAGAGATTCATTGCGAACAGCAGGAGTGCAGTAAGGGTTGACCTGCTCCTTTCCACAGTCCTTCAAAAGTTGTCTCAAAATAAAGAGGGAAGACTAACCCTCTCAACCCTACATATAAAACCAGGACTGAAAAAGGCCCGTGTCTACAGCCAGGAACTGACCCCTATTAGCCTAGAGTGACAGCCACCCCTTCACGAAAACGAACCCCTCGCCCCCCAAGGGTGCACCCCGGAAGCCGGAAATCCTTGCTACAGAAGCCCCCGACTCAGTTTCTTTCTTAGGAGTGAGGATGCCGCTCTTTGGGGGTGATTACAATGGCGGGTGGACTTGGTCCACCTGCCATCGTAGCGGTGTTTGGTACCGCCCGCCAGACATGCGGCGCTCCCACCACTACGTGGCAGGCACCCACAACTGGCCCCCAAACCGAATCCCGTGAGCCTTTCCACGGAAAATGCAAAAACAACAATTGATGGACGGAATGTTGCACAATGGCAAAACATTCATCCCCAGTCACAGATCTGGGTTTAATCCATCGTTATTTTACTCAACAGTCCAGCCCGAACTGCCATGCCATGTCTTCCCTGGACCGGAATCAAGCATCCTAGGACCGGTTTCTGGCTACCAGCCTTCATCAGCCAGGATAGCTTGATTCCAGTGGCATGGAGAGCACGGGACTCACGTCTGAGCATACCCGTCCCACTCGGGGTGACAAATGCAAAAACAATTGATGGAATGAATGTTGAACAATGGCAAAACATTCACCCCAGTCACAGATCTGGGTTTAATCCATCATTATTTTGCTCACCACACCACCACAGTTCAGACATGGCCATATGCAAATCAGTCTCGACCCTGTGGCTCATGGGAACAGTCCAGCCCAAACTGCCAAGCCATGTCTTCCCTGGACTGTGATCAAGCATCCTAGGACCGGTTTCTGGCTCTCAGCCTTCATCAGCCAGGATAGCTTGATTCCAGTGGCATGGAGAGTAAGGGACTCACGTCTGAGCATACCCGTCCCACTCGGGGTGACAAATGCAAAAATAACAATTGATGGACGGAATGTATGGCACAACATTCAACCCCAGTCACAGATCTGAGTTTAATCCATCATCATTTTGCTCACCACACCACCCCAGTTCAGACATGGCCATATGCAAATCAGTCTTGACCCTGGGCCTCATGGGAACAGTCCAGCCCGAACTGCCAAGCCATGTCTTCCCTGGACCGGAATCCAGCATCCTAGGACCGGTTTCTGGCTATCAGCCTTCATCAGCCAGGATAGCTTGATTCCAGTGGCATGGAGAGCACGGGACTCACATCTGAGCATACCCGTCCCACTCGGGGTGACATATGCAAAATCACCAATTGATTGACAGAATGTTGCACAATGGGAAAAACATTCACCCCCAGTCACAGATCTGGGTAGAATCCATTGTTATTTTGCTCACCACCCCAGCCCAGTTCAGAAATGGCATCGCCACCATGGTAAGGCCTTTTTGGACCCACATCCCAATGTGGTGGACAGGGCCTGCTAGACACCACCACCATATTAGTGGCCCTGCTCAGTCTGCCAGACAATCAGTGCGATTGCCTTTGGCGGTTAAGCGGTGGACAGACTTTGCGTCTGCCGCAGTACCCACCGCCATCCTAATTTGGCGGTGGGTAAATCGCTATGTGATGGCGTAAAGGCGGTCCTTCTGCCATCATGTTGACCCCTTTTGATAGGAGAGTACAGTACGCCAACCTACCATTCAAGGAGAAGTGTCTGGGTGAGACTGGAAGAGGGAAGGGTATGTGCAAGCATATGGGTTGTGGTTGTCACGCTCAACTCCTTGTCACATATACCACACGTAATGCTTTTTTGCCTTCTGTCCTTCGCCCACTGGCACCTAGTTGTCACGTCTTCCTCCTGTCACCAGAGCCCCAGGTAGAAGACGTTTTTCTGCCTCTCTCCATCAAAGTCCAGAGTACATTTTACAAAGTGTAGCTTTTAAAACTTGTTTTTTATTAAATTCATTGCGGTCCATATAACTTCAGCCATAGGGCAGGCAGCTGATCACTGACTGCGTGCTAAGCGCCATTTATAAAATAAACCACATTTTTGAGTCCATGGGAGACAGTCCAGAGATGCATCACTGTCTGAGACTGGCACTTACCACAGCAATTCCGTTTTACGGCTGAGCTGCCTGACTCCTTAGAGTCTCCTGGCTGCAAAGAACGTCGACTCCATAGCAAATGTGCCGCTTATAGGCTCAGCAGCAGGCAGTTGCACAGTGTGCTATGGGCTGTGCGATCCCATGGGGTTGGGTCCGGCGCCAGTTGCGTGGATCATGGATTTGAATTTACCGCCCAGCGGTGCTAGTAGTGCCATTTCCGCAACCTGCCTCCCACAAACTTTGATAAAACTGCACTCACCCACTCACACCCAGGCGGCAGCAGGACGTAAAGTCCTCCGCCATTTAAAGCACGGTGCCAAACCTAAATCGGCGTCATGATGTTTCTGTAATTGGCATTGGCCATTGCCCCTTCTGACGTCACTCAGTCGGAATTAGGTAATGCCGCGCCGCTTCCCTATTTATACATTGTAGCCACTAACTTAGTAGCTAGCTCAGCCAGCCGGAAGCCCCCAAGCCTGCTGGGAGCAGTGTGCTTGCCACAGCCTCTGGCATTCCAGCTTCAGCATATCAGTGCTAGGCTTGACAGCCAAAGCAGGCGGGCGCTATGCTGAGTATGCATTTCAGTGCTGTGATGCGGACCACCACCCTGAAATGCGTTAGTCTAACGCCTGATGCGTGATACTTGGCAGGGCTGTGGGGGTAATATAAATGTTAAAATAATAAAAGACACCTGCTGCTCCGTTCCCGCTGATGCAAGCCTCGCTGCTCCTCTCATTGGGCCGAAGGGGGTGAGCCCTCAGGGCACAGGCTGCACACCAATCCATCCAGATGCTGCTCTCATAGCATGAGAGCAGCACAGTGATTGGTCTGAGTGGCCTCGTTTGCCACTCAGACAGTGCATGGAGCCTGTGGCTTTTCTCCGACCTGGCTGTGTAACACAACTGGGTTGGCGGCCTGCCAAACAAACATGCGCACTTACACTACTCCACCTCCCTGACATGCCCGTGCCCAGCTCCATACTTATCGCAGGCTCAGATAGCATAAATAAAATGATAATATCATTGTGTTATTATCATTTTATTTATAATCTGCTGGCATGGCTGTGGGACGATGCTCCTCCACCATTACGGAAGAGCCGCCCCTGGAAAGCAGGCCCGGCTCCAGGATTTTTGATCTAGGCATGCCAGAAGGAAGCATGGGTGGGCCATGAAGATGAATGGCAGCGGCTAAAAATACAAAGAAAGTTTTGGTCAACTGATATTTTAGGTGTTTACATTTATCCAATTTTGAAATTTTTAACACAATAACCAGCACACAATGAGCAACAGACTTTGCTCTCCCTGTTACAAGAATTCCTCTACCAGGGCTCGCTTAGGTGAAAAAGAGGGACACTGCTTGCCAGAACTTTAAAAAGCAGGAGTGCATCAAGCACTCGGTCATCTGGAACAGTAGACACGTTCCTACTGCCACATAGGGCCCCTTTCCTGTGTTTCACTATTTTAAAAAAAAATGCTTTGGCAGCTTAGCATTTTGCAAAGCATTCAAGTTAAAAAATGTGATGCTCTAAGCCCAGTAACTAGTTCGCAAACTCCTATCTAATACTATAATGCACATTTTGCTATTGTTTATATTTTTTTCACACCTATGTTCACTGTAAAAAGCAGTTTTGGTTCTGGCTCAAATGCCGAAGACCACTGGAATTCACCAGTTATGGTTAGTAACACACACAACACACACACCATAACTAGCATCACCCACCATGCTCAAAATATGAATTTGCCAACAAATAAACAAAAAGAAAGATAAGAACTATCAAGAGACCAACACGGAAGACAATACGAGTTTTACGTGTTGTGGTTTTGTTGACATAACTGGTGAATATCAGGGATTTCCTGCATTTGAGCCAGAAATATAACTCAGGGGCATATTACCAAGCAATAGCGATAATTATCGCTATTGCTTGGTTAGAGACAAAAATTTACCGCTGAGCTGCGGCGATTTTTATCGCAAATAAACCTTAGTATTACCAAGGTTTATCGCAAATGTGATAAAAATCGGCCGCAATGCATGAATATCGCTGAAAAGTCAGCGATATTCATGCATTGCCGAGCTAATGCTCTTAGCCATGTTATCCACCTCCCATTGGATAACATGGCTAAGAACTGCTCAGGGCAGGTGTTAGCTTTTGGAGATATTCGCGCTTAGCGCGAATATCTCGATAAGTTGGTAATAGGAGATAGCGATGTTAGCGACGGTTTCCAGTCGCTAACATCTTGGCACGCCCACTTTGCATGTCATTAGTGATAAATATCACTGACATGCAAAGTGGGGCCCAAGATGGTCGCTATCTCCTACTAGCTGTCGCTAACTGGTGTTAGCGACAGCTAGGTAATAGGGAGATCCTTTAATCTCTGCTTTCTTGGCTTTTAAAGCCAAAAAAGCAGAGATAAACCCCCTTGATAATATGCCCCTCAGTTCCCTTTTCGATGAATATAGAAGGGGCTTCATACAAAATTTTTGGCTAACCTTTTGAAATATTAGAATACAATTTATTACATTTCAGATACCATCTTGGGATGAACATGGGGTGACACAAACAAAATTAAATGAACCTTTATTGAGGATTTTATATATTATAAGAGGAAGAGAATTGTTTCAATATATATTTTATTGCGTTTTTAATTTTGTATGGTCATTTAAACAATTGGTAACTCTTCATGACACCATTGCAAAAGGAAATATTGAGTCTGCAAGATGTACATATTACAAATATGACCAAATACATGACTAATGCAGGCAAAATGGCATGATAATCCCCCTGCAAGCTTATAAGCGGTTTCATCTACATAATATTTGTTACAGTTAGGTTTTGAGTTCTTCTAATGAGTAGCCCCTTTGCTAGTGGCTTTATGGTACATTGTTATGTGTTCTCCTTGACTTGCTCTCCTCACTTCACCAAGTCCATTATGTTCCTCTCAGGTCCTCCCAGTTTTTTATAAATATCTTCAGGAATCCCCTTGCTTTACATTCCACCTTCCCACTGCCATACAGCAAAATATATTGTGGGTCCAGTCCTCAGTGACTGGTGGTAATGGCACATCATAGTGCTATATCTCTCCATGTCAGGGGAACCCCAGTGTTGCCTTCAGCTTCTTACCAACTTACTCCCAGTATTTCTATATGACTGAGCGACTCTATAATGTGTAGATAAAAGCACCCTCTTGGCCACAGCCTCATAAGCACATTTCGTTTGTAACTCACCCAAATATCCACAGCCTTGTGTAGTACACTGTTTAGACAATCTTCAATTGAACCAAGCAGAAACCATAACTTTCTGAGAACTCTTGGGGTGAAGGCATATGATTCCTACCATATTCCATTTCTATTGAGCTTGTCTTTCTCCATCTGGCTTTGATGCCATCCAGTTTGTTTGTGGACCATTAAGGTGGTAAATAGCAGTAATATTGTTTTTTGGCCGTTCTAGCCTGCAACCTTACTTCATGAGGAGGCACTACTAGTTTTCCCATCAGCCTCTTAATGCAAGAAAAACTAGTGTGCTTAAGTTGCTAGTATTAAGATGTATGGGTGTTTTCAAACCTGAATTTGGTTTGAAATTGTGTAAATGCTACTTAACATTTACCAATTGAACTTGGCATAAAAGACACTTAATTTATCCCGGAAACCATGTTTTAGTGGCCTTTAATAAAGAAACATGGACACCATACTGTGCACTCCATAGCTCTGCTTAGCCTCTCATTTAAAATACAGATTTCAATAGTATAAAAGGGTATAATGGGTGCACGATAGGAGCTGTACAACATATATCATAACTGTACTGAAATACATCAGTTAAGGTGCTTCTAGAAGAAAAAATATAGTGCTATACAAAACCCAGGCATACATCTTGCACTAAAAAGTCTCACCAGATGTAGGGGAAGGCTGGTGTTCTACTAGATCTCATGAAAAGTGATGCAAAATACCACTAAGCATTTTCACTACAAAAGGTTAATTTGCAAAATGTCTTTACAATTTTGTGGCATTTCGTATGAACAAAATGAGGTGATTTTGGCCAGCACTAGTGATTATTAATGATGCACGACTGTGTAAGTAGAACTGCTAAGTTTTGCTACGTATGATGACCCTTTTAATGTTTATTTGTTGCGTCTCATGAATCTTCTTCACCTGTTTAGTTCGCTTTTATATTACTATGCTGATGACGCACAGTCTTTAAGATTAAATCCGCTGACCGTGCTAGATGTAACAACTTTCCAAAGTGCCTAGCAACCACTGATCAGTGCCTGAGGGAAAACAGTTTAAAGCTAAAGCCATCCAAAACTGACGAAATGAAGGCTCGTGCCCGAGATCTGGCCCATGGCTCTGCTAGCTTGTCTGCCAGCTGTAACTCGTGAAGAAAAATTATGTTTTCTATTTGTTGGACCAAGATTTCTCATAATGTCCTCAGATCTTACCTGTCACTAAAAATAGGTTCCACGGCCTGAGGGTAATTAAAAACATAGGGGCTGATTAGGATTGCGGTGAATCCGCATCCTCCGGGCCGGCGGAAGCCACCGTCGGCCTGGAGGATGCGGATTCACCGCCTTGGTGAGGGAAAACACCAACCGCCACTTTACGATGGCGTTGGGATCAGCGGCGGATGGCTAGTCCGTCCGCCACTGATCCACGGTGGGTGTACGCAAATATGGTGGCGGTGTCTGCAACACACCGCCAGCCATATTACAATGCGGGCGGAAACATGCTTTTCCACTGCGGCTTTTCCGCTGTGGAAAAGCATGTGGTCTTTTGTTTTTGGGGGCCCGTTGCGAGCCCCCAGGGTGATGGGGGGTGGGGGTGCACATGGGGGGTACCTATGGTACCCCCCTGCATTTGCAGGCACAATGCGGCAGGCACCGCGCGGTGCCTGCCGCTTTATGCATGCAAACGCACAGCATGCATATTTGATTAAAGCAGCACCCGCCGCAATGTCAAATATACGGGATGTGACCGCCAGGGTGGCGGTCACATCCTAATTCAAACGGAGGGACCGCCGCTGCCCCTGCGGACGTTCCCTCCACCTCGGGGGTGGCAGACGGACGCAGGTCCGTCCGCCATCCTAATAGGCCTCTTAGTTCATCTCCTCAGGCAAATGCCAGAACTTACATTGCAAACATCACATTTTACTTCAAGAGTACTTCATTTCACAGGTTTCCGATGTGGGAAGGTGGAAAGCAGCTCCAGTATAGAGAACTCTCAACACCAGTGACACTCTAAATTTGCTCACCTCAAATGTCTGCTTTTCTATCAAAATCTTTAAGCGTAAGATTAGGACAGTGCCATCCACACCGAGATAGAAAGGGACAACATCTTTTACCATTTCTACAGCAAAGGATTAGCACAGTGCTATCACTGCCAAGCTGTAAAATGGCCAAAGCCTTTTACCACTCCAGGCACAGTATTAGAGCTTTGGATTGGTAAATACCATTTTGTGGTCTATCACCACCACCACAGATACACGGACCACCACGCAGCAGATAGTATTCAGTAGGTAGGTTTATTATCTTCCATAGGTCTTATCTCGGCATGACGCGTTTCGGGCAAAGGATGCCCTTGATCACATGTCGACAAAGTTTTACAAACCACATTAAATACTAGTTTCATTGGTGAGTTTTTGCACGTGATACAATGAAAAGTGAAGACATACTTGAAAGTGCAATAGGTGCATGACTGACAGGGATCAAACGCATTTCGCGCATATTCACATTTCTTACATGGGTTTCGGCGCTATCAACAAATTAATGCATTCTTGAATATAGTGATTACTCATTCTGACTATTTTGGCATGAATGCACAAAATTAAGAGGGTGCAACATCTAGCAATAAATAAGCATAGTAAATATATACACACATTACAATTAAATACCAATAATATGTTAAAAATTCATTGTAATTAAAACCTGTTATTATAAAACATATAAATATGATGCAAAAAAATACATTTTGTTGAATAACATGTGCAAATATACGCTATAATGTGCAACATATTGCAAGATTATCAGTGCAAATCAGTTTTCTGCATCAATGCCAAAAAAACTTCATGTGCAATACTATGCTAAGAAGATCCTCATAAATGAGTTTATATCGCTGTGATATGCCGATTGTAAGAATATATAGTCACTAGTGCTATATGAAGATAGATGTATAAAAAAGTTCTTGGGCAGCATACGGTCCCGAATGTTTGCCCACCCTTATTATGATTCTATATGGAACCTCGTCCCTGTGTAAAGTGCTAATTAGTCCAAGTGATAAAAAACTAGAAAAAAGTGTGTAGTGATTAAAAACGTGTTAAATGAATGTTTATATCTGCACTAGGAATTGGAGGCTTCTATTTCATCTCTATCATTCCTAGTTACTAGGTAACACTATTGTTTTGCAAGTCAGTTAGTCTTAATAATTTATTGATTCAGGTAATGAGGTTGAATGATTTACAGGAATGTATGCATGTCCTCTCTGTCGTTTAGACCGTGTGGAGACTTACTGTTTAAGTTTAGAATGTATTTGGTCTCCAATTGTCTTAAAAGTTTGTCTCTATCTCCTCCTCTTTTTTGTTCTGGTACCGTGTCGATGACAAAGTACGAGAGACATTTCACATCCTTATTGTGTACTGTCTTGAAATGTCTAGCAACTGGATAGGCTGGGTCGCTATTTATGATTGCTCTAATGTGTTGCAATATCCTCACGTGCACCTGGTTCTTGGTACTGCCAACGTACCCTAAGTCCACAGGTACACGTGAGGACATACACTGCATGATCAGTGCGGCAATCATATTTACCTCTAATCACCTGATCTTCAGTTTTAGAGGGTGTGTTGTATTTGGCGGTGTTGACACCAAAGTTGCAGGCTCTACATGTGGTACATTTAAAAAAAAAATCCATTTTTAACTGGGAGCCATGCATTGGCGACTGGAGCCCCAATCACCGTACTGTTAGAGAGAAATGCGGCCATGTTCTTAGCTTTTCTAAAAGTTACATTAGGCCTTTCTGGTAATTCATATTTCAACACACTATCTGTCAAGACAATGGGCCAATTTCTATTCAAGATGGAGCGAACTTTACGTTCCTGTCTACTGTAAGTCACAATTAATCTCGGTGCCTCTCTCTTTTCTAAAATTGCACTTTCAGGTTCAGTGTTGTTAGGTAGTAAAGTGCTTCTGGACCTAGCATTGGCTTTCTCAATTGCTTTAGTCAGTATGTTTTCTGTGTATCCTCTGTGTCTCATGCGTTCTATGCTCTCGTTTTTACATCTTTCAAATTCATCATCGGTACTGCATATACGCTTGAGGCGCACGATTTCACCATAGGGGATACTAACAATTAAGTGTCGTGGGTGCGCGCTGGAGGCATGGAGTATTGCATTTCCTGCTGTTGGTTTCCTGTATGCGGTGGTGACTAGTTTGTTTCCTTCTACCTGTACCTGTACATCCAAAAATTGAATGGTGGTTGTACTACAGTGTGATGTAAAGTGCAGATTGAACACATTATTATTCAATGTCTCAACGAATGTATTGGCACTTTCTATGTCACCCCTCCATATGACGAACACATCGTCGATAAATCTAAGCCAGGAAACGACACTTTGGTTGTAAAGTATACTGTGCTCCCCCATGAGGACCTGCTTTTCCCAGAACCCCACGTGCAAGCACGCATAGCTCGGGGAAAAACAGGCCCCCATGGCTACGCCCCGCTTTTGTCTGAATAAATTCTTTCCAAAAGAGAAATAGTTATTGTCTAGGCACCATCGGATTAGGGATACAAGCATTTTGTTATGTAGAACATATTCTACTGGACGAGTGTTCAAAAAATATTCCACTCCCTGTATTCCACAGTCATGCTGTATGCTTGTGTATAGTGATTCAATGTCAAGAGTTAGTAACAGTAAATCAGGATTCCATGGCATGTCATCAATATGTGTTAGAAAATCTCCTGTATCTTTCAAATATGATGGCATGGTTTTTACAAGATCCTGAAGAAAAAAGTCAATATACTGTCCTACATGTTCCGCCATGCTGTCAATTGCGGAAATTATTGGACGTCCAGGCACTGGAATGACCCCCTTGTGCAGTTTTGGCAACAGATATAAGAAGGGAATTTTGGGATGAGCATTGAACAAAAAATTAAATTCATCTTTTGTGATCAATCCACATATATATATATATATACATAATCTGAGGTTGGACACCATTGAGGCACTTGCCTGTAACAAGCACATCAGCTGTGTAGAGTAATGCATATAGGGTGCTTGCCAATATAGAATCAAAGGGTGAAATTCACTGAAATCAAAGTGTTGTGTATATAGAGAATATCAATTAAATTTGAATGATTTGTGAAAGAATGTGTAAACGGTAATTGTAAGTGCAGTTATAATATAAACAAGCTTTGGAAATGCAATAGGTCTCGCATTAGAAAAGTGGGAGCTATTGGTCTTGTAAATGACAATTATTTTATTTATGTGTTGGTTTTTAAAATAACTAAATTGATAGCTTTGTCATTTACAATGCCAATAGTTATAACTTTCGCGAATGTGACACCTATAGCATTTGTAATGTTAAAGCCAAACAAACCTGCAGTTAAAACAAGCCTCTACAGCTTAAAGGTAAAGAGGTAGTTGCCTACAGGAGAGATTAAAGCACTAAAAATCTGTTTACAGTGAAAGGGCAGTAGAAATGTAAATATGTGCAACACGTATTAAAGGTGAAACTGAAGCTACTTTTAAGTGGCCTGTGCATTAGTGTTTCTTTAAAGTGAAATGAGGCACTTTAGTGAACATGACTGTATAAGATCAGCTTTGTGTTCCTTTTGTGAGTGACATATCCCTCAGCCAATGCCATTGCTACGTTATCTTATGTAGCGTATGTACGTAGCGCAGCTGGAAATTCCCACATAGTAAACCGCGTAGTTTCTAGAAGGAGTGTAGCGTCTGCTGTTCGTTTCCGGCCTCGTGTGACAGGTAATAAAAAAAAGCGGTCTTTTAATTTGTTTGTAATGTTAGTGCTCTTTACATGGTATGGTGGGTGGGGGTGGCTTGTAGGTGATGGTTGGTGAATGTGAAGTTTTTTTCCGTAATTAAGGACATAAGGTAAAGGGCTTTAAGTTTTAAATGGAGCGGAGTTGGCTTTGTAATTTGGGTGGGTGAGGGACGTGGGAGATCTCATTGTTTGGGAGGAGACGTAAAGGAGATAGATGCAGGAAGTGCACAAGTGGGGGAAGGGGTGGCGTATTGGAATGCGGTTGATAATGGAAGTAGGGAAATGGGAGGAGGGGGAGGTCAGCGGCGCACATGAGGACGGAGGAGTTGTTGGTGCAAAATTGAGATTGTATTAAGGGGCGCAGCAGGGGCCTTTTATTTTTATGAGGTAATTTGTCGTGAATGTAATTTGTTTGTGGTGTGCAAGAGCTTTAAATGGTATGGTGGGTGGGGGTGGCTTGTAAGTGCTAGTTAGTGATGGTGGAGTTATTTTTTGCTGTAGTCGATATGCTGGGGGGCTAATTAAGGACCGAGGGTCAAAAGATTAAAGTTTTGAATGGGACGGAGTTGGCTTTCTAACTTAGGTGGATGAGGGAGGTCGGAAGTTCGATTGTTTAGAAGGACATAGAAAAGGGATAGGTGCAGAAAGTGCACAAGTGAGGGGGTGGCGTATTGCAATACGGTAGTGATAAAGGAAGGGGAATGGAGGTGGGAAGGTCAGCGGCGCACAGGAGGAAGGGGGAAGTTGTTGTCCCAGGAAAGAGAATAACATTGAAAGGGTGGGTGGTGGAACAAAACTGATACATGAGAACATTAAAAGTGAGCAAATTACAAAAGCAAATTACAAGACGGAGGGCATTGCTGTGGGGAGGGGGAGGAGAAATGCGATACGGCTGCCGCAGGGAGGAGAAAGTGAGCAAATTACAAAAGCAAATTACAAGATGGAGGGCATTGCTGTGGGGAGGGGGGAGGAGAAATGCGATACGCCGCAGCAGGGAGGAGCACGGCTGAGGCAGAGCGCACGCTGGGGGAAGCTTGTGGGGCGGAGCGGGAAGAGCTGCTGGGGAACAGATGGCAGGCGATTTGATGCTGTGCACGCGCATTTTAGGTCAATGCGCTTGCGCATTGACCTAAAAGCGCACGGGCACAGCACCAAATCGCCAGTCTAGGTAAAGTCTGTTTAAGCCCCTATAGTCTCGCTCCGCTCAATGCGCATGCGCATTGAGAGGCGAGAGATAACAAAAAGGAGTCTTACTTCACTGTTTGTGAAGAGCAAATATGTAAAATGAATGATACGACATGTGCCTGTCATGTGACCAAGGCCACTTGTACAGCCGAAACGCGTAATGGCGGAAGGCGAATAAAGCAAAAATGAGTAACTGCATTGGTGTCTGTTTCATTTAAAGAGAATTTGAGAGTGATCGCAGGAGCGATATCTATCTATCTATCTATCTATCTATCTATCTATCTATCTATCTATCTATCTATCTATCTATCTATCTATCTATCTATCTATCTATCTATCTATCTATCTATCTATCTATCTATCTATCTATCTATCTATTCTATCTCCAAAGAGCAACCCAATCTCTGTTGGTGGCGTGCCTAACAGCTGGTGCAGGCATGGGAAACGTACAGTGTTTCCCTGCTATCTCCTCCACAACAAAGAATCACTACACTCAGTTAAATTAGTTGTAACAATTTATTTGAGCACAACAGCAACACCACTAACACGCTTTGACAAAAGGTCTTTCTTATCGTAGGTGAGTCCTTTTTCTGTTTCAGTTTATACAAAAAAAGCCTGTGTTGCCTACAGTGTGGCATTCTAGGAACTGAGGTGAAAAAGCATGGTGAAAAATGTTTTGAAAATTTACCAACAAAACAATTTACAGCGTTACTATAAGAGATTCACACATGATTCTCAAAGGATATCAAAGCTAATAGATCCCAACAAAGACTGTTGGGTCCCTTTCTAAACATTTCCTTAAACACCGACCTCTCCCTTACCTCAGTAATTTCGGTTCTAAGTGTGTTTTTCGTAGTTGATGGTCATATCGTAATTCACCCCTCAAGCATGAAGGCCTTAGTGGCGTAGAAGATTTGTTATTTTGTGGTCTGGTGGAAATTATTTTGGATAATGCACAACAGTCAATGTAACTCTGATTAAAGATGTACATACAGCTCCTCATCATTATTGAAAAGGGTTGGGTGCTCATGGATGAGTGGGCACAGAATTAAAGTGGCAATATAGTTAGGCATTGTTGATATGTATAAACTTTTTAGAACAACAAACTTTTGCAACCCAAATGGACATGAGGTGGGCGATTTTCTTTTAATGTAATTAAAGCATTTTGCAGTAGCAAATTATTATTTACAGAAGGCACATTTTCCATTGAAATGGAATTAAATTGGCATAGACATACCGTTTTACTGATGAACCTATATTGCACACAAATCCAATATTTAATATTTAAGACATACTGTTCCTGGCATAGGATAAACATATTTGGAAGCACCTTAAAGGCAGAGCAGCTCAATCATACTCCCTGATATTAACAGTTTTTGAATAAGGTAATTTGGTGTTGCAAAGTAAAGATTGTAGTCAACGGTATGAACTTAAAACTAGTACTTTTTGTGACGTCCGAGATCTGAAGTTCAAAAGAGAGGCCCTGGTTGGAACACACCCATGTTTTTTTAGTTTCTATGTTGGGTCCACATTGCCAAAGCTCTTGAGGCTACAGAGATGCCATTGAGATGCTTGTTGACCCCTCCAGCAGTGAAAATGTTTGTTTTGACCTCATCGAAACATAGAATGGGTTAGTTTGTGCAGTAATGGATGTGTCTCAGGCAGGAAATACCAATTTTGTTTCTAAGTCTTTCTCTATTCTTCAGCTGTCTATCTGTGTATCAAGAGCATACATTTATGACTGAGGTTGCATATAGTTAATAAAAAAGTAAGGAGATAGTGAGCAACTTTAGTAAAACCCATACAAAATCAATCTGGAACATGCTAATCTGTTAAGTATGGTCTAACACACGGGTACTCATAGTACGGCCCGCAGGCCGGCAGCGGCCCGGCAAGCCTTCCGTGGCGGCCCGCGGACCATGAGACATCGTACCGTGTTTAAAAAAAATAAATCCAAGAGTGTCTACAAACACTGCTGGTTGCAGAGACACTCGGAGAGACTCTGCTGCTCTGTGGGGCCGGGCAATTCATTCCAGGAGGCCAGAGTGGGGCTGCAGGGGCGCTAAGAGGTGAACAAAGCCCCATTCACATGCAAATGGTCTTTTTAAAGACCTGTGAAGTGCTGGTGTGGGGCTGTGAGTCTGTGCGCACTGGGGAAGCTGGCTGGGGAAGCTGTCCCAGCCCGGTGACACACAGACAGGGTGAGATGGCAGAGGGAGGTAGAGGGACAGAGACAGAGGGAGGGAGGGAAAGGGAGACCAAGACATGCAGACAGAGAAAGGGAGACAGACAGAGGGAGGAGGGCGACAGAGGGAGAGAGATGGAGGGAGGGAGATGGAGGGAGGGAGATGGAGTGAGGGAGATGGAGTGAGGGAAGGGGAGTGAGGGAAGGGGAGTGAGGGAAGGGGAGGGAGGGAGAGAGTGAGGGAAGGGGAGTGAAGGAAGGGGAGTGAGGGAGAGAGGGAAGGGGAGTGAGGGAGAGGGAAGGGAAGTGAGGGAAGGGGAGTGAGGGAAGGGGAGTGAGGGAGGGAAGGGGAGGGAGGGAAGGGGAGTGAGAGAAGGGGAGTGAAGGAAGGAGAGTGAGGGTGAGGGAGGGAAGTAGAGGAAAGAAAAGGGAGGGAGAGGGAAGGAGAGGGAGGGAGACGGAAGGGGAGGGAGGGATAGGGAAGGAGAGACTGTCCCTGAACCACCAGCCTACATTTCCTGGGGCATGAAGACCATGGATAATTATAGAGTGCACTGCTATCTGGGTATTGATTTAACTTATATTCCAGGACAACAGCTTTTATAGTTTTGAAATTTACTGGAACCTGCAACATAGTTCAGAAAATCATCAATGACTTGTCTACGCTCTTTTGCGTGTGGCTAATTCTCTGCTTTCCATGCCATCCTCTTCACTAGTCCAGAAGTTCTTGCTGGTCAGATGCCTATTACCAGCACGCCTTCTTCATCGTTGGTTTCAGGGCTCTGCACCTTGAGGACATATTGATAGACGGTGCCCCCGGTAGACCCCTCCCTTCCTGATGGACAACCTGGATCATTAGCATCTGGCTCTCCTAAGCTTTATCCAAATACCTGACATTATTGATGGTATCAACACCCAAAGCGCTCTGAGACCACCAAAGGGTGGTTAGTAGAGCTTTACAGAATGGTTAGTAGAGCTTTACAGAAAACTAAATATATCAAACATATTATATTGCCCAGTGTATTACCCTAGGAGGGTCCCCACATTTATGATATATCTTCTGATATATAAAACGTCAATCAAATTTTAAGTTGGTTTACTCCTCCCTGGCCTACCTGTCAATGTTGGTTTGTTAACAGGCAACAGTGTAATATTGTAAATATAGGACCCAGTTGCCAGAAGAGCATAGTAGAGCTACATTCCCGATTCCTGGGACACATCATTTCAGTAGCATCTCCAAGTACTGGATTTCCCTTCTCCTTCAGTTGGAAAACTATATGTCAATTAATTATGAATCTCTCCAAAATTAATTAATATACTTTAAAAACAACAGATCATGAAACATTCATATTTCTGAGTAAAAAGTGACTACCGATTTTTGTACCACATATTTTGTACTTACCTCTTTATTATCTAATGCACTTTCACCTTCTGTCTACTTTGAGGGTACTGATTATGTAATAAGCATCTTAAAATATTAACAGCCACGGCCGCTGCAGGTAAAAGCAGTGGGGCCGGCTGGGGGGTACTTTGAGAGACGACCACGAGGGAAAATTAAATAAATAATACAGTCTCTCGAAATCCCCCCCAGCTGGCCCACCGCTTTTACCTGCAGCTGCTAATTGTTAGCAGCTTACAATGTATAACATCTTTCTCAATTATTATAGATGAAGTATATGTGGAGAAAGCAACATGACCATTAGCAGATTTGACTGAAAAAAACCCTAACCCCAACAATTCCCAACAGCTCTCCCAATTTGTCAGTTTGTTTTTGGGTAGCAGCATTTTGCAGAATAGAGGCTCATGGTGGTGTAGTATAATACACCCTTCATGGTCTGGTACACAATCACATTACATTGCCTTTACTATTGTGTAGTTAAACATCACTTCTCCTTCTAATCTAGTGGTCCTTGAAACGTTTTATTGCTGCCCCCCATTGCAAAAAAAGAAAAACATCTGCACCCCTCTCCCCCATTGACCGGATGAAAACATTTTTTTTTTACAATTATTCTATGAAACTGGCAAGGTTTACATTTTTCTTACCATGTTGATAAGTTAAGTTCAGTTAACCCTTTTAAAAATGCAATCAAATGCACAATTGCCAACATACTATTCTTGACAATCAGGCCTTACTAAGGTGTAAAAGTATCCAAGTACTAAGGTGTAAAAGTGTGATTCTATATCAGAAACGGCGGGGTGGGGTTTGAGGAATAATTGGAGTCCCTTTCTCTTTGGCGCCACCTCCCAGCCGGGATATGATTGAGAAAAGATATTAGTGATGGCCCATAAGAGTGTGGCTTACTGCACCTCTTTGTTTTCACTAAAACCACTGTTGTCAGGGTGATGTATCTCTTGGGCAGAACCTGGAGCCCCCATCTCATCACCCACCCGGATCAATTAAGCTTCTCCACAGCCCCCCTCCCCCCCCCGCCCGCACACTAGCATAATCTGGAAACGGGTTGTTGGAGAACATTTTGAAGGTTGGACACTGGCACAACAGAAGGCAACAGAGAGACCCCTCCCCTTAGTGCCAATATCGGCCCCCACCCAGACCTTTATTCAATACAACACACTCTTTCCCCAATAACCGGCACAACACAAGTTGATGGAGAAAGTTGTTGCAGTTTTATTAGCATAACCTTATGCCAACATGTTGGGTTATCTTACGGGCGATCCAGAGCAGGCCGCCCCTCGCGACCCACCCACCTGATGAGTCATAACCCCCGCGGTGTTAACCGTGGGGGCGTTGTCAGTTTCTGGGGGGAAGGTCTAACCCCTCCCCCGGCGAACCCCTCGTTCGCCCATTACTCAGGCCCCCCCCCCTCGGGGGGCGGAGCGTTGGCAACCCCCGGTTGCTCAGGTGCATAACCGCCCGAGGACTAACGGGGCGCCGTCGGTCCTTCAGGATCCGCCGTGGATCTCCCTGGGGGATAATTCGCTCACGCACCCTTCCGGTGCTCCTGTAGAGGGTACCCTTCAGTACCTTCCTGTATTGGATCGCCCTGTAACTCCGCCAAGGCTCTGGGTGCGGCAGCCGCCGTCCCAGAGTCCCCCCACACCCTGTTTCTCCTCTACCTACAACCCGCTGCTCCCATTGCTTCTGATAGGTCAAGCAGGAAGATGGCCATCCCTACTTCAGAAAGATGAACGCCGTCCTCATCGAAGCAGCCCGTGCATTTGGTGTGTAACAGGCTGTGCCTTATGAATCCGAATCCCCTTTGCTCCGTGAACTTGCGCATGGCTCTGTTCACACGCCTGCGGGAAGTCTCAACACCCACCCCTGATCTAGCGTCTTTCCAATGCAGTCTTGGAGTAATTTCGGACCACCATAATTCACAAGGCCCCAAAAGGTTGCTCAAATCGCACAGCGTGCCCCTCTTGTCTGTAGCAGGACCCTGCGCTCCAAGTGGACCAACTCCTCGCCCCCAAGATGTAAAATTAACACGTCTGGAGGAGATTCACCCCCGTCCAATAACTGCTGAAATACGCGCTTCACACTACTCCAGTGTAAGTCAGCCGACACTATCCACCTGATCTTTGCAGTTGAGAAACCATGCTTCCATTTTCCGCTGTCGGCCCACCGGGCTATGTTTAGGATTCTGACATTTCCTGCCACCCAGACAGATTTGCCTAACAAATAAAAGATGCAGATGCTTAAAAACCATGTTTATTAACATCACTCCAAATTAAACACTGCAAACACTGCAATCAAATACACTGACTGAAAGTCACACATCTATTATTTACAATAAATTACAATCCAGAAAATACACTGTGCCACCACTCAAGTGCGGATGTATCTTCTATAACAGTTAGACTCCCAGCGCCCCACCTGTTTTATATTTTCCACTGGCAAACCTGCCTGAAATGCTGTGGTTGCAGCTCCTATCCTAAAAGAGTGGGTACAAAACCTTTTCCCTTGCTTTTTGTTGCCAGATAAGTCTAAACAAGTGTCCATAATGGGCTGTAGTTGGTACTTGGTCAGGGGGGTTTCATCTGCATGGATCAGCAGGTAGCCTTCCACAGGGGCCCGCTGTGCAAGGTAAGTCTCGACCAGCCGCACGGGGCAGTACCTGGCAATTTCCAACCTGTTCAGCACTATTAGCCTGCCCGCCCCTCCTTGGTCTGTCTTGGATAGTCTCAACCTTATAGACAAACAGTCCCCCCTTAAAGTGGCATCCTGTCTACACAAGGCTGCGCCTGATTTGTCATTCTTCGAGGTGGCCACAATCTCCCCTATTCTGAACGCGCCAAAGAAGGCTAGTGCAAATGTTGCAGAAAAAAGAGCTGCCTCAAATGCTGAACTGGTGGCCCTATCTGTGTAATCCAGCATGCCTTTCAAAGTTGCAAAATCAATCGCTGCTCTATTATCAGGAATGCGGGGCTCGCTTCTAGACCAACCCTTCAGCGCTGACTTTATTAAAAAGGAGTTGGTTGGGTCAGGCTGTCCCCCTAGTCTAGCACGGTGACTAATAGCCGACAAATGCCCCGCCACCCAAGATTGTGACTTGCCCTCATCCTTCGCCCACAAGATAAAATCATGAGTCCTGGACTCTAAGGAAGGCTGCTCTTGTTCCCACTCCCCGGTGACAGCACAGAATTTCTGCACCCCTGCCCGGTAACGCTTGACTGTTCGAGGAGCCAACGCCAGCTCGCCTAGACATCTCAATCGCTTCTCAGATTCAGAATGAACCACAGGTGCTCTGGGAATCTTGTCATTTCTTCCTTTGCTCTCGGCCACGCCTCCCGAAACCTGTGCCACTGGAAGCGAGAAAGAGCGTCAGCAGCTGTGTTTTGGATCCCTTGTATATGCCGCGCTCTACATTCAACATTGCAAACCAGACACACCCTCATCAACTCTCTGAGTAGGCAAAGAACTAAAGGGCAAGAAGCAGACTGCGAATTGATGGCCTGTACTACAGCCAGATTATCTGACCACATCAAGACCCTACGCGCCGCTAGCTTCGCTGGCCAAAGGTGAAAAGCTACCACGATAGGAAACAATTCTAGCACAGTGATGTTAGAAGTCACCCTCTTCTTCCTCCACACATTAGGCCATTTTTGGGCGCACCAGTCAGTGTCAAGGATAACACCGAATCCTTCCCTACCGGATGCATCTGTGAACATAGCCAGATCCGGGGATCCTGCCCAAGGTGCCCTCCAAACTACAGAGCCGTTGAAATCTGCCAGGAAAGTTGCCCACATCTTAAGATCCTCTTTCATGCCTTTACTAAGTCTCACCAAATGATAACTCTTCCGGACTTTCGCGGTTGCCCTCGCCAACCTGCGCGCAAAGACCCTTCCAGCCGGGATGATTCTGGCGGCAAAGTTGAGTTTCCCTAGCAGACCTTGCAAGAAACCTAGAGTCACCTTGTCCTGGCCAAGAGCCAACACGATGGACTGCGCCAGATCCCGAACCTTGTCTGCTGGTAATCTGCACTCCCCCTTCACCGTGTCAATCTCAATCCCTAGAAAGGTCAAAACCTGCGCAGGCCCAACCGTTTTACCAGGCGCTAAAGGGACCCCTAAAGTGGTGGTGAGTTCTTGAAAATTCTGCAGAGACTCGCTACACTCTATAGTTCCATGTCTCCCTACAAAAAGGAAGTCATCAAGGTAATGAGATACTCCGCTGGTCCCATAGCTGAACTGCAACGCCCATTGGAGGAAGCTGCTGAATGCTTCAAAGTATGCGCAAGACACTGAGCAACCCATCGGCATGCAGCGATCGTAATAATACTCTCCATCCACTTTGAAACCAAGCAGGTGTTGACTACTGGGATGCACCGGCAACAACCTAAAGGCTGATTCTATGTCGGCCTTGGCCAACCAAGCACCTACACCTGCTCTTCTCACCAGATCCAAAGCCACATCCAGCGTGCAGTATGAGACAGAGCAAGACCCTTCCTCCAACCCATCGTTAACAGACGCTCCTTCAGGGTGAGAAAGATTGTGAATCAGCCTGAAGGCCCCTGGCTCCTTCTTAGGGACAACCCCCAGTGGTGATACCACAACATTTTCTAAAGGTGGGCTGGAAAAGGGGCCAGCTACTCTACCTAGCAGTCTCTCCTTAGCTACTTTGGACTTGAGCACAAGTGGCAACTCTCTTGCAGATCTTAAATTCTCGGCCTCTCTGGGGGCCTCACAGCCCACATAGGGTAACTTGAAGCCTTCGCTAAAACCATCTAGCAGCAGTCGCCTGTCGCGTGAGTGCGGATATTCTTTCAGGAGGGGTAACATCCTATTCAAGATCACTGGCGAGGGCCCCTTAGTAACGCTTGCTGTAAGGCCTGCAACTACGCCAGGGAGCAACTCAGGGGGGGGGGGGGGGTAAAGGGAGGCTGGATGGCGAAGATGTTATTGCTTGCTGCCTGAATCTTTTGAGGGCTTGGAAGCTCCCCCTGACTGATTGGTGCAAGATCCTGCTGCATGGGAGCCCCCACACTTGTGCAGGAATGGGCAAATTTGCAATTCTTCCCCCAGGGGCAATGACCGGAGTTAAAGGAGCGGCAAATCGCTGAGGAAGACCTCTTGAAAGACCCTCTGTTGCCCCCTCTATTCCTGTAGCCCCCCCGAAAGGACTGTTTATCCTGCTGCTGGTCACTACGCTGCGTGGAGTTGCTGAAGTCCTTACTTCCATATTTTTGGTCCAAGGTCCCCCCATTGCGAAGCAGATTAGAACCCATGTGGTCTAGCCACAGCTGGACCTCTTTCTGGTCCCATCTCATTTCAGGACACAAGGACATCCTTCTCCGGAACTCTAAGTCGTATGACACCCAGCCCTGACCGCCCCAACGTGCGGCTTCTTTTCTTATCAGAGTCTATACTGGACGAGCGCCTTCGCCTGTTCTGGGTGTTTCTCTAATATCACCCCCTGTAGGATAGAAAATGCATCAAGCCAATTTTCTATGGTCTTTTCCGGCCACTTCTGGTATTTGGTCTTTTTATCCTCCTCTTTCACCCCCGCCTTCCTGACATCAGTCCCATCCTGACCTAACATCAGTAGCGAGAATATATCAATCAATTCCCGCCTCCATATCATTTCTTTGGCCGCTAAAGGAACTTGCCATGCCAAGTCGCAGTGACCTGACAACAGGGGTGCAGCCTTCACTAAGGGCTCGGGGGTGGGAGGTGATGCTGCCAAGGCGACTAAGCCAGCAGCGCTTCCTGCAGATGAAATGTTATTATATGCCAAAGATGCTACTACCGCCCCACCATCCAATGCTTGAGCCACAGACGTACCAGAGTTCTGAGCGGGAGTGACCACCCCTTTGGCCACGGGGATCGCCGTCACGCTGGCGATGGCTGGCGCCGCAGGTGCAGGAAGAGCAGGCGCCTGAAGAAGGGAGGACAACACCAAGCTTCCGCTCGACAGCGGCGTAGGAGGGCTCGGCACGACAGCCGGGGTGTTGTGTCCTTGTAGGAGCGATGAAGTGGAAGGCAGGGAAACCGCTAGTGAAGTGCCCCAGACTGCAGCCGCTGCCTTTGCTCCCCCACCATTGTCCTCAGGTAAGCACGTTCCCTTCGCTCTGGCACCCTGCAGCTGGCTACCTCTTCTAAAATCAATAAAGCCCGCTGGGGTGGCCGCTCCTTTTCCCACTCAGCGGCCAGACTCTGGAACGCCCTTCCCTTCGCCATTCGAGGAAATAGCAACCTTCTGTCCTTTCGAAAGGCCTTGAAAACGCATTTGTTTGCAAGATCCTGCTGATCTGCCCTGAGCCTGCGCTAAGCCATTTAATCTTCAAGCGCTGCGAGGCCTCAGGGCAGTTATGCGCTATACAAATGCAATTTTTTCATTTTTTTTTTTGCATGCCGACCTGGCGGTCGGGGCGGGAGGGACCTTGGCTCCAATGAGCTCTCTCATGAATTCTTTCAGGGAATCTGACAAAGAACCAAGGTCCTCCCGGGTGGCTTATACGGGCGGGGCCGGGACCAGGTCCACTGTAGCGGGCGATGACACAAAAGGCAAAGTGTGTCTGGGCGGGGGCTCGATTTGGGCGATCACTGTTCTGCTGTTGGCTGATGGAGCGACTGGTGACACACAAGGCAAAACGTGTGAGGGCGGGGACTCGATGTGTGCGGTCGCCGTTTTGCTCTTGACTGCTGGCGCGACCGGTGGGAACTCTTTGGACGTTTGCTTCTTCGCCCTCTTGGACGATCTAGTCGGGGCAACCTCCTGCAAGTCGGAATCGGACAGAGGTGCGTCGCAGATGACCCCAGAGTCGACTCCTTCGACCTCGTTCATCAGCCCATTAGCCCAGGACAGACCCTTTCCCTTGGCCATCCGCATGAAGGCCGCCCACTGTGCTGCTTGGCTCGCATCGGGCAGCGAGTCATCCACCTGCGACATCTGGGAGAATAGCGATGGGGATCCCTGGCTTTCCATAATCGATGGCGGATCGGTTCAAAATCTACGGGCGGGAAGGAAGAGAAAATGAGAACACGACCAAGCACTAGGGTGGCACGGTCGGACTTCCTGAGGCCCACAACGACCCAGACCCTTGACCTGCCTACTTACTCCATTCGAGGGACTTAGGCTTGAGGCACCCCGGACCCGCCAAACTCCACTCCTGCACCGCTGTTCTCACTCTTGTTCGCGTGCTCCTTCAGAGAGTATGTTTTCTGGGACTTCTCTCTGAAATTAGAAAATTAAAATTAGACCGGCCCCACCATGATTAACCTCCTAGGCCGCCTACTGACCACAGTAGACCAAGCCTGCTTACCCATGCTCCGTCCTTAATGTCCCATTCGGCCATCCTCTCTTGGATGTGACCTGAATCAAAAGATCAAGACCATTAATTCCTCACCCCTCCCTACCCCCATACGCCGTGCCCCGAAAAACCTACCCAATCCCACAT
The DNA here is from genome assembly GCF_964261635.1 of Lissotriton helveticus. NCBI lineage: Eukaryota > Metazoa > Chordata > Amphibia > Caudata > Salamandridae > Lissotriton > Lissotriton helveticus. The sequence goes on from NC_136065.1 coordinate 1,922,914,292, forward strand.
CTCCCATAGGTTGGCCTAAACTCCTTCCTAGGTACTTCCCCCATGCGAGAAAACAGCCCCTATGAGCCCTGAAGGCCCCTTATACCTGCGCCACTTGTGCGTGAAGATGTTGACCGAACGAGTACAAGGGGGATCTCCTGCGAAAGAGAAAACAACACATTAATCCCCCCCCTCTCATAGTCCACCCACCGCTCCCCCCCCCTATGGCACTAGGTCATCCTGATCAAGAAGCGTGTTTAAAGACAGTCACAGCCGTAATTATAATGAAAATGCACGCAAAAAACACGAAGGAAGAAATCTAATTCATGTAAACACAGAGAAACTTAACCCCCCCCCCTGCATCCCCCTCATGGGCCACCCACTATTCTCCTCCTTGTGACAAAACATCCCGCATAGGTACTTGAAACAGAATGCACATAATTACAAAATTGCGACAAAACATATAAATGTTTACATTTCAGCTGTAAATCGCCCCCACCCCAGAGACGCGAAGGTGCGAGGGGGAGAGGAGGGAGGGAAGGCCCAGGGGGGCCTGGGGGGGGGGGGCGAAGGGGCGTTCAGCGAGTCGCGCAAGAGGCAGGAAGCGCCTGCGCGACTCAGAGGAGCAAGATTACGGCGAGGGACGTGCCCGAACGGGGCCCAGGGCGAGTGAAAGGGTGCGGGGCAGGCCAGGCGGGAGAAGCATGCAGCAGGTGCGCATGCGCAAGCCGCTACCGCGGCGGCGGCCAGGCATCCCGAGGAGGGGGTGACGGGGGCCCACAAGCGACGAGCATGGCCCGGCCATTGGGCCCCGGAAGGAGGACACCCGGAGGAGCCCGGCCACTGGGAATGGAGTCGGCTCCCCAGGAACCTGGCGCGAGGTGACGGGCGCAGGGATGGGCCCATACCTGGAAGGAGCCGGGGCAGGCCGCGTGGGCCCCCACCGCCGGCGGGACCGACTGAGGCCTCCCCGCGCAGGAAGGCCGCCGCCCCTACCCCCGCCCTGCACAGGGGCAGCAAGGGCAGAAGGCAGCCAGGGGACACGGCGCCGGGCCATCGGGGAGCGGCACCGGGCGCACAGGAGCAGATGAGGTACCCCTCCCCCCCCCCGCATCGCGCGAACGTAGCCCGCCAACCGGGGCAAAGTGGGCAGGGGAGGACGGCTGAGCGGAGCGAGATTGGGGGGGCGGGGGGGAGAGCAAGCAAGCCCGATCCAGAGGCCCTATACACGCCGTTAAGGGAAAAGTGCCCCCAAAACAAACCACCCCCCCACCCCAACCATCCCGGGCGGGCACGAGGAGAGCCCCAGGCCCCGACTACGCGCCCAGACCCGTGGATCCCCAGCCTCGGGACCATACCAAACGGGTAGCTGCAGGACACGCCCGAGAAGCGGGCAAGCAGGGGGCACTCACCTTAACTAAAAACGCTGGGCAGTTCTTCGTCCCGCGATTCCGGGTCAGCCTGGGGGTAGGGGGCGAGGGTCAACTCGCCGCTGCACAAGAACAAAGAGGGCGCTTGACCCTCGCCCCCTGGGCTATATAGCCCATCCCCTCCCCCCTTCTAACAGGAAGTGACATCACGGGGGGACCACTGGTCCCCCCAACCACTAGACTGCTCAGGGTGTTTGCCATCCTTGGCACTAAGGTTGGCCGCCCTCGTAGGTGGCCACCTTTGGTGTCCCGGGGCAGCCTGGCATTCCTCCTCTCTACAACCAGCTCACTTTGGTACAACTTCCCAGGAGCAAAGATAAACTCTAATAACAAACAGGAATTCTGGAAGCATTACAAAGCCGTCTCTTACCTACCGAGTTATGAAGGGCCTTAACAAGGGGCTAAATTAACAACTTGCATTACCCTGAAAAAATTGCAGCGACACGTCTAAAAGGAGCTCAATCCAATGAAACAGTGCTGTGTGTTTTTAAGCATGACTGAAATGCTAACTTACAGCATGGCCACTGCCGGGGTTGGATTGGGATAAAAAAAATTTAAAAACATTTTATTTTAAAAGGGGGGGGGGGAAATGCACTGATTAGTTTACACTGGTGAAACACACCTGAAAACTAGTGAGGCCACTTCTGCTCAGGCCCCATGTCCTGCTCAATATGCACACATTAATGGCCCGGCCCAGTTAGAGAAAGGGAGTGACACCTCCGCATGGTGATAAAAGAGAGGTAATGGACGCCCATCTACCTCCAGAAAGGCCACTCAGGCACCCACTGGGCCGCTGGCTGCATCTGAACAATGCAGGAACCACCCAAATCGGCCCCAAGACTGCTCAAAAAAGCAGCCCAGAGCTGCAACTGGACCCCAGCCCCTCGGGCATTGCCCGAGTGCCCACGTAACCAATCCGACCCTGGCCACTGCCATCAACAATTCAATTCTAAACCACGCCGGCTATACACAAGAGCCTGCTGCCCATGCGCAAAGCCTGAAGTGCCATGCCATCAAACATATATGATTTATAAATAAACCTACGGTATAAACATACATGGTAGTTGGTAATCAATGAGAATTTCCCACAAGGGCAGAGATACCGGATCACGTCACCGTAAACAAAGAGTTTCTGTGAATGCATTTCTTTTTCAGTCAAATCTGCATGTGTACGTCGAATTGGTTCAATTCAACTGAATAACTACAACGCCCATAAACCACTGACTTGTTTAAATTAGGCTAAAGATCTGAAAATCAGACAACGAATCCTCTTGATAAGCCTAGTTAGTGAGTGTTCCGACGTTTGTTATCCATGTTCTGCTCCATGTGACGCCTAATTTTAAGGCACCATTTAGGGACACACATTTAAAAAATAAATTAGCCATTAAAACTATTGTTCCAACGGGATATAGGGTGATTTACCCCTTCCATATGCCCCACTCCTTTCCCTGCAAGGGAAGTTACTCCACACATTTGCTGGAGTAAACCACCTACCATTTAAGGGGTGAGAAAGGGTAAGAGAGAAGTTTAGGGACATTATCAAAATCTCAAGGCAAATCGAGTCTTAATCTATCCGCCACACCCTTTTCATAGGGTTTCCTACTGCATAACCATAAACAGTCAGGACTTACAATTATGCAGAAGTAAAACCTTTTACTCATTCCGGATATCCCTTTGTGTGTGCCTGACAAGTGTATTTTAAAGTCGTTTTTGGCCATAATGAAGGTTTACTGTGCAAATGAATTCCCATATCCTTCCAGCTCTGGTGCCTAGCATCCATATAGACTCAGCATCTTTCCATCCCTCTGTTCCCTAGCATCCATATAGACTCAGCATCTTTTCAGCTCTGGTCCCTAGCATCCATATAGACTCAGCATCTTTCCAGCTCTGGTCCCTAGCATCCATATAGACTCAGCATCTTTCCAGCTCTGGTCCCTAGCATCCATATAGACTCAGCTTCTTTCCAGCCCTGGTCCCTAGTATCCATATAGACTCAGCATCTTTCCAGCTCTGGTCCCTAGCATCCATATAGACTCAGCATCTTTCCAGCTCTGGTCCCTAGCATCCATATAGACTCAGCATCTTTCCAGCTCTGGTCCCTAGCATCCATATAGACTCAGCTTCTTTCCAGCTCTGGTCCCTGGTATCCATATAGACTCAGCATCTTTCCAGCTCTGGTCCCTAGCATCCGTATAGACACAGAACTGTGACAGGATGCAAACAAGTGGACTAGGGTCAACGATGGTCTCTAGTCAGTGTCATCTCTAATCAGAGCATACTCACCAGAGCAAATGATTGATGAGGGGATTTCCACTCCTGCCCTCCTGTCGCAGATAGTGGAATTGGGAGGTCACTTAAGAAGCCAAAAAACGTTTGGATTTTCCCAGATTGCTTAAAAATATAATTTTAACTACAAGAATAGGGCCTTCTGTTGGTATTTCTGACATGTCTGTAAGCGCAAAAGTGACGCAGTGCTGGAGTGTGTCACGAAAGTGACGCAACTCCAGCAATGTGTCCTTTCACATGGGGACTGCGTCAGTCTTACCCCTGCATACATTATACCTGGTGCAGGTATAATGTGGCGCAGGGGTTTACAAAGTGACGCATCTACCTAGATGCGTCACATATGGCGCAACAAGGCGCATTTTTTATGCCACTGGTGCATCACAAAAAGTGACGCACCGGCGGCATAAAAGTGACGCAAGGGCCCATAAATGAGGCCCTGGGCCTCATTTATGAGACCTTGCGGCACTTTTACGCCGCTGGTGCGTCACTTTTTGTGACGCACCAGTGGCGTAAAAATGCGCCTTGTTGCGCCATATTTACAAAGTGACGCATCTAGGTAGATGCGTCACTTTGTAAACCCCTGCACCACATTATACCTGCACCAGGTATAATGTATGCAGGGGTAAGACTGACGCTACTGCTCGAACAGCCAGGTCTTGAGCTGCTTCCTGAAGGAGAGGTGGTCTTGGGTCAGACGTAGGTGGATGGGGAGGGAGTTCCAAGTCTTGGCTGCCAGGTAGGAGAAGGATCTTCCTCCCGCCGTGGCTCTTCGAATGCGTGGAACGGCGGCGAGGGCGTGGCTGGTCGATCGTAGCTGGCGGGTGGGAGTGTAGAAGGTCAGGCGGTTGTTGAGGTACCTGGGGCCCAGGTCCTGGAGGGCCTTGTGTGCGTGGGTGAGGAGTCGGCACGTGATTCTCTTGCTGACGGGGAGCCAGTGCAGGTCTCTCAGGTGTCCGGAGATGTGGCTGTGTCGGGGGATGTCCAGGATGAGTCGTGCGGAGGCGTTCTGGATGCGTTGGAGTCTTTTCTGTAGTTTGGCTGTGGTTCCGGTGTAGAGGGTGTTTCTGTAGTACAATCGGCTGGTGACGAGTGCCTGGGTGACCGTCTTCCTGGTTTGGGTGGGGATCCATCGGAAGATCTTTCGGAGCATGCGTAGGATGTTGAAACATGATGATGAGACGGCGTTGACTTGTCTGGTCATCGAGAGGGAGGAGTCCAGGATGAAGCCCAGGTTGCGTGCGTGGTCCGTTGGTTTGGGTGCGCTGCACAGGGCATGGGGCCACCAGGAGTTGTCCCAGGCAGAGGGTGATGATCCAAGGATGAGGACTTCCGTCTTGTCTGAGTTCAGTTTCAGGCGGCTGTTCATCATCCACTCGGCTACGCCTTTCATCCCTTCGTGTAGGTTGGTTCTGGCGGTGGCTGGGTCGTTGGTGAGGGAGAGGATCAGCTGGGTGTTGTCGGCGTAGTAGATGATGTTGAGGTTGTGTTGGCGTGCGATGGCTGCGAGGAGGCTCATGTAGACGTTGAAGAGGGTGGGGCTGAGTGATGATCCTTGTGGTACGCCGCAGATGACTTCGATGGCCTCGGATCTGAACGGGGGAGGCGGACTCTCTGAGTTCTTCCGTTCCATTCCGTTTCTGTTGTGGAAAGTGCATACATTTGGAGGAGGAGAGATTCAGATTTACTATTGTAACCCAAGTCTAACAAGCATTGTGGAAAGTGCATACATTTTGATTCAGATTTACTAAAGTAGCTCCAGATTAACAAACACTGGGGAAAGTGCATGCATTTTAGGGAATAGTGGGTCAGATTAACTATTCTAAATCTGGTTCAACAAATATTGGGAGAAGTGTATACAGTGAGGGTGGGTCATATTTACTAGTATAACTCCAGTCTAGCATACATCGGAAAAAGTCTATACATTTAGGGGAGGGGAAAAATAGTTATCATTATACCTCCAGTGTGTTACAAACACTGGGGCAAGAGCATACATTTGGGGGGATGAGTCAGATTTACAATGGACAATGGTAACTCCAGTCTGACAAAAATCGAAGCAAAAATTTACATTTCAATAAAATTACTTTAAACTTATAAAACTGTCTAACTTTAAAAAAGACAGAAATATTGCAATTGTAAAATTACTTTCCAAATTCTTTAAAAACATTTTTAAAATAAACAGTATAACTTAAACAACAATAATACAACAATTATTGAAATTGATAATATTTTTAACAACAAAATAGTACTTATGTTTAAGTGCTACATATTTTAGTTTTATATAAATTCGAATGTATTAGTTATATAAAAAAAATGCTATGCACCCAGTTTCCCAGTATACCCAAAAGATTGTAATAAAAATAAAAGATAAAGCATAATTTAATACGTTAAAGCGAATAATTAAAATAATTAATAGATTAATCAGTTATCATAAATTAATATACATTTTAGTTAAGACTACCCACCCAATACCCAACTAAAGGCCACAAACCAAAAATAAAAAGTAAACTATAAAAGAATAAAATATATGAACAAATAAGAAAGCAAAACATTGCAAATGTTACAAATGAAGCAGTTAACTATAATTAATGGGAGCGTGGCCAAGCCGTCGACCATGATGGTCGCACGGCGTTAAAGCTCCGTCACCCAATGCCATAACATTGTCAGAAACGGCATGATGCTGTGTAGGATAGTACGGTCTGCTTCCTATGGTCACCCCCACTTTTTGCTGTGATTTTCTGGTTTTTCGACTTTAGTGTGGCTGTGGGCCTGCTAATCAGACCCACAGCCCAGCTGTTCTCTCTCTAAATTGATACCATGTACTTTAGGTACATACCTGATTGGGTATTGGGTCACCTTTGTGAGCCCCTGTATAGTGTACCATAGGTACCCAGGGCATAGGTGCATCCAAGGCCTACCAGGTGCTGCAGCATGTATTATGCCACCCCTGGCTGGCCATCCAAACTGACACTACAGGCTGATCACTCAGCCTGGGCAAGGTGGTGGAATCGCCCCTTGCTTAGATATAGTATACCCTATATCTACACTTATATATAGACACATATGTACCTATAAGTCACTCCTATGGCAGGCCTTACCAATCCTGGAGGCAGAGTGATTGGTTTTATGTGAGAGGGTGCCCTAGCATGAGCTGAGGCCCTCTGCAGCTTTCGGAACCATGTCCTTATAGCTGTTCTATGATATAGCCATACCATATACTCTTAAGTGCATTATAATCCTCACGGTTAAATGCTAACTTTGGTTTGGCTTTATCAAAGCATGTCATGTAAGGTGTCAAACGTATTGGAATACTACCCACCCCCCGCCAATTCTGGCAGCGGGGGTAGCATTCCACCCTTCTAGAGGGAGAAGACATGTTGGTTACTGATTTACCGGGTTAAAGTTAAACAGAGCCTCAGCATCACAAAATGGATGCTGCTGCCACAGACACGAGTCTGGCCTCCTGCTGCTTGACGAAACTCCGGCAGGGGAGGCCTGGAGAATAGGTTTCCTGCCTTGAGAGGTGCTAGCACCTCCCCTGACAGACTTTTAGTGTATTAGGGCAGGGAGGGCTGCAAAATGAGACACTGCCTGGGGCACACAAGATGCTCCATGCATAGCCCGGTTCAAACCAGTTGCTGGGGCACTCCAGCCCCAGCTCTGGTGGGAAACTGGACAAAGAGAAAGGGGTGTAACCACCCCCTTCTCACGGTCCACCCATAGGAGGGACCTAGCAGGTAATCCAGCCCGTTAGTTTGGTATAAAGTTAGGAGTTGTGTCTAGAAACATCAGATTACCCTGGAAAGAAACTACGAAACAAAACTCTTGGACTTCGACATTCTATGCTGACTGGAAGACTGAAGAAGATCTCCCTTGTGGTCAAGGAGTGACCACCCTGTTCAAACAGGCACCATTAGTAACTTGCCGGTTTGCTTTGTCGACGCTCCCGATGGAACCCGACGACTCAGCTACTCAGGCCTGGACTTCCAGACTTCCGGACCCTCATCCACAGCAAAGCTGAGACCTGTGGCGGACACGAGAGACGTGGGACCAGACTCCCTGGACATCCTGCAAATTGCTAACGGCATCGATTCCTGAGGTAACTCGCAGTTGTGCATTGGGGCACGAGAAGCCCCAGACCCAAGCAACATCTGCACCAGAGCTCAGCCCTCCACACTCCACAAGTGATACGTGGGGCCCGCTCCTGCATTTCAGCTCGACGCGTCTTCCCGGTTGCTAGCCCGTTGGCTAGTGAGCCCCCTGAAGACGATCCTTTTAATTTTCAATGCTTGCCTGGTTGCTCTGGGCTTGCTCCAGCTTCCTTCCAAAAGAGAAGCACCTCCTTGCTGGTCTGAACTGAAGCGAATCTTCACTTCCTGCGTGGGTTGCGGTTACCAAGGCTTGTTGGGTCCAATCCGGATACAGACACCGAAGTCAACTAGAGCCTTCGTGGGACAGCTCGACTCCAGCTCCTGGTCGTTGTCGAAGCCTCCTGGTCCTCGTGGCTGCAGAGACAAGCTTCACCTCTTCACCTGTTTGCATTGCAACATCACCTGGTTCCATCCTGGTCACTGGCTAGTGACCCAGACTCTGTCCCCTCTGCTTTCAGGTTCTTCAGTTCCTTGATCCACCCTTGGATCAACCCGGACACTCTTCCTTCGGCCGCCTGCGGCACTTCTTTTGCAGGTCTCCATTGAAAGCATCGACGAAACCCGACACGAAAAGACACCTATGCACTCGGCTTCCCTGGGTGAGGTAACTCGAGTACTCCGGTGCTCCCGTGGGTATTAACTATCCAAGTGTCCTAGTTTAAAGGGGTTTCACCGTAGTCCACCTGGAAGTGTCCCTAATCAGTAACTTTGTGACTTCTTCGTTCTCGATTGTAAGTCAATGGTAACATGCGTCTGTGTTCCCACACTGCACGCGTCTCCCGTGGGTCTCCTACTTCCAAACCTTTGGTCCTGTAGTGTAGCCCCAGCGATTCCCTAGGCCCTAGGCCTATTCACCTTTCCTGAAGTGGCTCTTATACCACTTACTTAGTATATGGTTCGTGAGGCCCCTAGGGCAGAATTGTATTTGTGCAACTTATAGTATGCTTAATGAGTAACTTGTAACGTATCTCGAACTCTGACCTCATAAAGAGTGCAGAGGGGTTGTGTTAGTAATAAATACATATATATTTGATATATACCTGGTGTGGTGTCCTTGCATTTGGTATTCAAGGGATTATATATGGTAAAACAGCTGGCTTCACATGCTCTCTGAAGTTTTAGCCTAAGACTGCTGGTCCATGCTACCACTAGGATAGCTGATCTATAAGGTTGACTTTACAACCACTATCATAAGGGTCGTTTAGAGTGGTGCAAGGTGCCCACTAGAATAGTGGACAACATATGCCAGGCTAACTTCTCACATACGTCACCGCCACATGCGGTAAAAGCCGATGCAATCCTTTGTTGTGAGGATGTGATCGCCCTGGAAGGAAGGCGACTCGACGCGGGGGCTCCTGTGGCTCCGATCTACTGGTGACGTCATCAGAGGGAGTGAAGTGGAGACCCGGCCCGCCTCGGAGGCACCATGGTCCATGGGCGAGCCTGAGGTCGGAGCAGTGGAGCTCCGCTGAGTACCCCGCTCAACAGAGACGCCCTGCCCGGTGAAAATGGAGAGGAAAATCGGCATGTAATACTGACCGGCCTTGGCAGTGTTAGCTGATACTGGAAGATGGGTGAGTGCGGGGGTGGACGCGGCGAGTTAGGCCCAACGACCTCGTTTGCGCCAGTGGTATTTGCTCATTACAGAGGGCCGCTGCCGCTTCCTTGCCCCCCCTCCTCGGGTCAATGCTGTGCGGGCTCTTGATGGCCTTGGGGCCTACCACCTACTCTACGTAGTCATAAAATATCTGGCCTTGTACAGACACCTCCATCAACGGCCGGAGCGGGCGTTTGCGCCCACCACCCTGCAGTCTTTACAGTTGTGCAAGGGACCCTCCCCTTCCCTTAACGCTGCAGGATCCTGAAGTGCACGAGGCAGCTGAAGAGGGCTGACACTGTCGACTTTGCTGGTTTGGGTGTAAGGCCCTTCATTTGGGGAGCAAGTGGAGAGGAGCACCGGTCTAGCCCTTACTGGAGCCAGAAACATCCAAGTGACAAGGGGTAGGGGCCAACGTGATATTGGGGCCTGTCCGGAGCCTCACCGAAAGAACCCAGTTGAGGCCTAATGCTGGTTTTTACGCCCCCCTCGAATCTGCCGAGAGCCCAACGCAGGGTCCTGCTGGGCTCTATTTTGACAATATACTTGAGCAAATATCCCTGACTCGCGCCTCCCCCATGAGTGCCCCTGGTGTTGCGGTCTAAACAGCTCCCGCAACGTGACACCGCCTCTGGCCTGCATTGGGGGCACCACCAGGGGTGCAAACCAGTCATTGCCTGACATTATCTGCCCATCACACTGCGAAGATGGGTCGCAGGTACCCCAAACAACGCAAATTGAACTTTGACAAACAGGGTACCTCTGATCGGCCCGACCAAAGCCTGGAAAGAGGTGATGGGTCAAAACGAGCTGAGCCACCACAATCCGTGGATGGCGCTGCTGCCATAATAGCAGAGCTCCGGGTGGGATTTCGCGAAATAGACGCAAGGCTCGACGAGGCGGAAAAGAGAATCTCCGCCCAGTATTTTCAGACCAAGAAAACGACACATAGGCTGAAGCGGGTGGAGCAGTTGCTCAAAACAGTGGCAATTAAGAATGAGGACCTAGAGGCTAGGTCGCGAAGGAATAATATCCACATTATGGGCCTGGCAAGAATCCACAAACATCTGGCGCCCAGAACCTTTAATTGAGTTCTTGCTGAGCGAACTGTTTGGCGCTGATAACCTCTCCCAGACCTTCATGGTTGAGTGGGCACTTCGTTCCCTGTGACCAAGGCCCCCTACTCGTTTCTATTTCTCCTAGTAGTTAATTAATGTAGTTTGATATATGGGAATCCGATCAGGTTACTTTTTGGGGGTTTTATTTTTCCCTTTATGTTGAGGTAAGGAGGGAGATTGTGCATTGGCCTTTGAGTCCAGGTGTGGGAGGTGGGTGGGTTTTGAAGTTTCTGCTGAAGCTGTTGACTATTGTATTGTGATTTTATATTTTACCCCCTATGTATGTCCTTCCGTAGATTCCCTCCCTCCATTTTGCACACTGTGACTGGTGGCCACTGGCAGGGCGCATACAAATTCCCCTAGATAAAGTCATGGTCCTAGACCCCGCTGTGGATGTAAACCTCATCACTTGGAATGTGCGGGGGCTCAACAATCCTAGGTAATGTAAATTGGTACTGGCCTACCTCCGGAGACATAATGGTAAAATAGCATTTTTGCAAGAAATTCACCTCCCAGTACAAGGAACCCCCCATTTGCATCCTCCTGGGGACCCCATAGATTTTTTGCTAGTTACAGTACCTACTCACGGAGGGTATGTCTTCTTATCCATCATTCCCACCCGTTCACACACAAAGATATCATAGCTGACACACAGGGACGATATCTGCTGGTGGTGGGAACATGGCTGGGCAGAACGGTGCCTTTTCTCAACATTTATACGCCCAACACAGACGATCCTAGTTTTTTTGGGAACCTTCATGCCATTTTAAATCGATTTGACTACGATGGAATCTTCTTTGGGGGGACCTAAACCTTGGGTTGATCCCGGTTGTGATTCCTCCAATCCAATGGTTACCACTGAACCACAGGCTCTTCGAGTGGCGTGGGAACTCATACAGTCCCTAGACCTGCGCTACCTTTGGCGTACGTATCACCCTGGGACCCCTGGGTACACCTTCCACTAAGTGCCTCACTCCACACATATGAGTATAGACTACTGGCTAACAGATGAACGTGGGTGTCAATGGACTGAGGGCATCGATACGCTGCCACGTACACTGTCCACTGTCGGATCATGCGCCAGTGCTTCTTCACCTACACATCCCGCACCCAGCCAACTGGGAATGCCAATGGTCCTTTCCTGCAACAGCACTGCTGGATGCGGTGTTTCGATCTGAATTGCAGGAGGCCATTACAGAATATTTTACCCTGAACACTGGTACCGTGGCCAAATACTCGACACTATGGGACGCTTTTAAGGAGTAAATCCGGGGCATTAGTATATCGAAGCAGTTGGAAATCCACCGATTGATCTGCGTGAGTCTTGCCCGAGTTGAAAGGGAATTAGCTTTACTGGATGCGACACCACCTTCATCACATGCTCAGAACAAACGCAATGCCCTCATTTTGGAATTTAATGAACATGCTGATAGGGAGGCATCCCTGTTGGGCAAGTTGCACGAAGCACACCGATATGGTGAGAGGGAATGTCCGGGTAGAACTTTGGTGCGTTTGGTGCAGCCCCCCCAGTGGCGCCGGGCACATAGCGGCGATTAAACATTCAGACGACTCCATAGCAACTGACGATACAGAAATAATAGCGGAACTGGTCGCATACTATCATTCCCTTTACACAACCACTCTACCTAAAGAATTTTCTCAGCACCTTGTCTATCTAGAGGAGGTTGCAATGGTATGGCTTACTAAGGGAAAGGCTGAATTTCAAGCCGAACCTTTCACTGTCGAGAAAGTCACGTTTGCAATTGATGCGCTGGCTGGAGCCAAGGCGCTGGGCCTTGATAGATTGTCAGGGATATTCTATAAAACATTCAAGGACAGTTTGGCACCACAGTTACTTGAGGTATACGCAGAGGCCCTAGAGGACGGCTCACTTCCCCCTCAATAAGGGAGGCGGCTATTTCATTACTACTAAAACCAGGTAAGAAACCCACCAACTGCTCTTCATATCGTCCCATTTCTTTAAACTTTGATAACCAAATCCTGGCCAAAATGTTATCCTCTAGGTTATCGTTATTGGAGCAAATACTTTCACCAGTACAGTCGGGTTTTATTCCACATAGGTCCACTGCTTTAAATGTATGCACCGTCTTTTCTGTCATCATTTGAATTGAGCCGAGTTCTCCTGCAGCAATAGCCCTTCTTGATGCGGAAAAGGATTTCGATTCCCTGGAATGGCTATTCTTGGCTGCCACGCTCCGCAAATAGGGCATACCGGGTAACTTCCTCGCCTTGATTGCGCTGCTTTATTCATCACCTACTGCCCGGCTCCGAGTAAATGGCTCCTTATCCTCCCTGATTCCGATCTCCCACCCTTTGCCCCCTTTACTTTTCATAATGGCCATGGGCCCTCTGGTTCACCACTTACAAGAAAAACATGTTTCGAGGCTTGCAGTTTCACTCGGGGCCTCCACTGACTTTCCATGTATGCGGATGACATTCTGCTTTTTGTTAGACATTCCAACACCAATTTACAGCCTCTAATAGATGAGATTAGCCACTTCGTTTCCATGTCCGGGCTACGGATAAACTGGGGCAAATCGGTGATGTTCTCCATTACTGAGGCAGAGGCAGAGCTCCTGCTCAGATGGGCAGGCGACTCCACCTAGTATCTTGGTATACATTTACACAGAGACAAGGAACAGGTTATTCGCCTGAACTATGGACCTGCGATTGAGCAACTTATCGTGCGAGCTGGAAGGTAGATTTAATTACCTATTTCTATGGCTGGACGTATCGCCCCTATTAAAATGAACGTCTTGCCACGGTTCCCATATCTGTTTGTTAACATACCTATCCCACTCACAAATACCTTTTTTTCCCAACTACGGGGTTTACTTATTCGTTTGGTATGGGCGGGATGTAGACCGCAAATTGCTTGGGACACTTTGACAATACCATACAACCGGGGAGGGTTTGCAGTCCCGGATCTTCATCTTTACTTCTTGGTGGCACAGGCTAAATTTGCCTATCACTGGTTTCACCCCGACGCTTGTATACCTTATACGAAACCCGAACGCGACCTGGCTGCTCCTACGCCACTGGAAGCCCTGTTCCCTATGGGTATAGCACTTGATCCCCATGACATTCAACCCCTCTCGACTGCATGCTGGGCTTGGTCTAATCTTAACAAAATGTTGGGCAATGGCCCTTTGTATTCCCCTCTTATTCCTCTCCGCAGCAACCCGTTCTTGCCACTCACGTCTGAGAAACTGGTACAACACACCCTTACTAAACTGGATTTATGTGCTCTTGGCTCACTATTTCCTGACGGTCGGGCACTCACAAGGTCGGATATCTCCTCACGCTCTGAATTGATATAAATGGATACATTCATGGCTGCCAGACTGCTTGGGGCACTCTGCTCTGCTCATCGGTTTCTTCCTTCCCCTCTCCTGCGGATGTTGCTCCTCTTACACTGTTAGTTCTGATAAGTCGGACTCCCGTTGGATTACAACACCTCCTGAATGTGAATCACAGTTTTTCGCAATGGAATGCCTTGAAAATAAATCATAGCAAGACAAAAATAATGGCAGTAAATCATCATAGGAAGAAAAGCTTCAATTGGTTCCTGGACGGTCACTGCTTAGACCAAGCATCCAGCTACAAATATCTGGGATTAATTCTAGACCAAAACAACTCTTTCAAACTACAGATAGAATCCTTGCGGAGGAAAGGGGTAATGACATATCTAGCTATAAAACCTCTAAAGAAGCTGCTGCCAGACCTAACACTCGATCCTTTAATAAAAGACCTGCAAGCAAAACTTCACCCTACAATAACATTAGGTAGCACAGCGATGAAAGGCAAAGACGCAACAGCAGTAGAGAATACAATAACTAACGCATATCGAGCCATCTTACAGCTCCCCAAGTATGCTTCCCCAGCCCAAATACGGTTGGAGTTTGGGCTACAAAAACAATCAATTGAAAGAAGGGGAGCATACGTAAAATGCTGGCATAAAATCGAAGAAGAAGAGGAAGGGTCCCTGAATAACCATATTTGGACTGAATTACTCCGCCCTAAAAAATCACCAGCTAGAGAGTACCTGCAGGAATCTATCAAACTTTTAGGACTGACAGACCTTTAGAGCATTACTGTGTCACACTCCGTATTTAAAAAAGCTGTAACAAAGGTATCCCGTCAAATGTCAGTCATAGAGGATAAAAATACGCTATCCAAACGATCTCCTGGCTGGGTAGTACTAAACACGTATAAAGCCTTAAAACCGCAATCATACTTGAAAAACGGAATAAAAACAATCACCAAGGAAAAATTCTTATAACTCCGCTTGGTGTTTGGTGCAATTAATCCGTTTCTTCCTCCTTGGGAGAGAAAAGACAGCGACTAGCCTTGTCGCCTCTGTGGCTGCGGAGTGGAGGACCTATTACACGTTATCTGCACCTGTAACAGCCTAAGAGATATAAGAATAACCCTTTTAAAACAAACGTTCAGACAGTATGGAGTTAGGACCTGCAGACAAGCGGCACTGCTGTGTTTCAATCCGGAGAGAGTGCAGCTAAATGGTCGACTCACAAAGTTTTTTGACATAATAGCTAAGAGACTGAAAAATTCTAGCATGCTGCCCTTGGAACATTTAACAACAGAAGCTTCGTCAAATGGATTAAGCTACTAAAAAGAATAAGTGACAGAAGATTTAACAACGGAGCCAATGCCTTAAAAACTCTTCTTGCTGTCTTCAACTTAAAGCAGTAACTCGTGGCAAAAAAACGCGGGCCTGCCTCAGTGCCTCTCATCATAATCGTACTGTAGAGGTTTATCCTGGCAGAGTGTTGCAAGTTGCCGATGGACATTATGTGTTAAGGCAAAGACATTGAAGAATCTTTCCATGCTGGCCACGCTCTTCTTTACAACAACATTGTGATTATTTGGAAAAATATTAGAGGGTACATTGGAAAAAGGTCGAATAATTGTGTCAAACGACCTCCTCTTCCCTTTTTAAACGTGTAACTGATGTTAAAAATGTGGCGTTTTTAATAGCGTTTTTAAATATATATGAACAAGATAATTTCAATTATGTTTTTATGTATGCAACGGTTTTATTTAATCAAGCATAAGAAAAATAGTTACTTACCTGTAATCTGTAGTTCTCCAGTATTGGTGTCTTTCATAGATTCACATGCCTGAATCGTTCCCCGTCGTCGGAGTGGGAGTCCCACGGTACATAAAAAAAGCAGTAATATGCACATAATAACCAAAAACATTGGTAATGAACAACCAGGAAGTAAAGTAGCCCTAAGCTACCAGAGAAAAAACTTCCACACTCATGACTATCATAGTCATTTTGTATAGATGAAACTGCAGCCAATCAGGCGACAGCACCCACCAGAATGTTCTACCCAGAGGCTCAGGCTCTCAGATTTTCTCGCACAGGAGTGAACCAAAACCCTATAGCCTAAAACCAGCCTCTGAGGGGAGGTGGGCGGGTTGCATGTGAATCCATGAAAGACACCAATACTGGAGAACCACAGATTACAGGTAAGTAACTATTGTTCTTCTCCAGTATTGGGGTGTCTTTCATAGATTCACATGCCTGAATCAAAGTAGATAGCAGTACATAACATAATGCTCGTAAGACGCTCTTTGCACCACAGCATATATATATATATATATATATATATATATATATACTCATAAATACACGCATACTAAAAAGAGGTATGATAATATCATAATCGTATATAACAACATTTGTGCTTACATATGCCTAACAAGTTCAAGATATTTAAACAGTATGTAAATAAACATCTAAAAGAGCATAGCGGAGGAGGGCGAACAGAGGCTCACCTTATTTAAAAAGATTGCAGAGAATAGCGCGTACCACTGACGTATCTGCATCACTTGAAGCGTCCAAACAGTAATGTTTGGTAAAAGTGTGTCTGCTGGAACAGGTTGCCGCTCTGCAGATCTAATGAAGAGGCACACCAGCAAAGAGAGCGGTAGATGAGGAAATCGCTCTTGTAGAATGCGCTCTCGGCATGGTGTGTAAAGGTCTTCCCACCTGCTGATGACACAGACTAATCGCCGCGGACATCCAACGAGCTATGGTCTGTTTGCATACAGGGTAACCATGACGAAATCTTCCATATGCTACAAAAAGCTGAGGTGACATCCAAATTGTTGCAGTTTGTTGAAGATAGAACTTGAGACATCTCCTGATGTCAAGGGAATGCAAGGCTCTTTCAGCAGATGGTTGAGGATTTGGGAAGAAAGTTTTCAAAATTATCGGTTCATTAAGGTTAAAATCCGTAGGTACCTTAGGCATGAAGCTGGGATTAGTACGCAGTACCACTGAATTTGAGGTGAATTGCAGAAAAGGTGTCGTAACTGTGAATGCTTGAATGTCGCTGACCCTTCTTGCTGATGTCATCGACAAAAGCAAAGCTACCTTCAAAGAAAGGAATTTTTAATCTACTTTATGAATAGGTTCAAAGGGGTGCCACATAAGTTGCGCGAGCACCACATTTAGATGCCAGGTTGGAGGTGGATGCCAAATAGGGGGAAACATCCGAAATAACCCCTTGAAGAATTGTGAATAACTCTAGTAGAGTAGAGAGAGTTTGAACCATCCTGTCGGAACCTTGCAATAGCTGCCACAAACACTTTCAACGTGGAATGAGATAAACCCGATTTTGCCAATTGAAGAAAGAACAGTAAGAATTGTTCTGGCTTGGCATGAATTGGATGCAAATTGACAGATTGACACCAAGTGCAAAATCTCTTCCATTTGAGTTTGTATGTCTTAATCGTGGTAGGTGCTCGAGCATTAGCTAACACTTCTTGACAGTCCGCATAAATATCTAGATGTGTGAATTCAAGGTGTTGAGGAACCAGGCTGCTAATCTCAAGAATGCTGGGTCCGGGTGACAGATCTGACCCTTCTGGATGGACAGAAGGTTCGGTATTGGTGGAATCTGAATGGGATCGCACTCCGAAAGGAGGAGAAGTTCGGTGACCCAATATTGGCGAGGCCATCTGGGGGCAATGAGAATGAGGCGACAAGGCTGTTTCTTTATCTTGCGGATGACTTTGGGAACCAATGGAATCGGAGGAAAGGCGTAGGCATATATCTGTGACCAGTTCATTGAAAGCGCCTTCCTGCATAAGTGCTTGTGGGGAAGCCAGCTTGCAAAGTGTGGGCATTTGCGGTTCTGGCTGATTGCAAACAGGTCCAGATTGGGACGGCCCCACTCCCGGAAAACTTTATCCAATGTCGGTTGATGCATCTCCCACTCGTGATTGGATATTGCAGATCTGCTGAGGGAAGCCGCTAGGGCATTGGAGATCCCTGGAACATGGATAGCAGAAAGGTTGATCCTGTGACGCAATGACCAGTCCCAGATCTCCTTGGCCTGTTGAGAGAGAAGGGCCGACTTCGTACCGCCCTGTTTGTTTAAGTAATGCATACTTGTGGTGTTGTCTGTCCGAATTAATACTGACGTCCCCTGGATGACAGTTCAAAAGGACTTCAAAGCCAAGAAAATGGCTCGTAACTCTAGGAGGTTGATGTGCCACTTCCTTTGTTGTACATTCCACTATCCGTTGATTGTCATCCCTTTAAGGTGTGCCCCCAAACCTTCGAGGGAAGCATCCATAGTGATGGTGAAACTTTGTAGTTCCACCAGGAATGCACATCCTTCTTGCAAGTTCTTAATTCAAGTCTACCAGAGGAAGGCTTCTCGCATTCGAGGAGTTATGAGAATGACGTCGTCGAACAACCCTGAAACCTGCAACCATTGGAGGTTGAGTTCATCTTGCAAAGGCCTCATTCTGAGACGAACCAAAAGCAAAAGGTTTCCTTTTCCACAATTTTATCAAGGATAATTATCCTTACCCGCTACTAATTAGTAAAGTCTTTGTGGAGTTACCAAATGTACAGACTAGTAATTACTTAATCAACATGAGCACATACTTAACACATACACTTAAAATTTCATAAATTTATTGAAAGTCATATTGTATATCATTACCAAAAATCAGTCGTCATCATTAAAAACGTTTCATTAAAAACATACACAAATACAATTCATTACAGAAAATAATCCTTTTCCTTTTTAGGCACACTGTGATTGATTAAAAATACAAATTAACAAACAGTCAACGCGGCGTTTCGGTGGCTAACACAATCTTGCACCTTCTTCAGGACTTTGTTCATTACATACACATCTAAAAAATATACAATGACATTCCATTAGATTCTGCTCATGTTGGTTCTCTACATACATAAATTTGTACATTGTCCTTCGTATCCCTATTATTTGGTAACCCCCCATGACCATTTGGCATCCACACACTAAGAGTGCCCTTGGTCCCTTGTATTTAACCGAACGACCAGGGTTGATTGATTAATTAAAACAACCCGCCCTCTGTGGTACTAATGTTTAAACTACATACCTATTGGGTCTAGAGGGCACCTCCAATAGTCTTGTGCAATTAAAAAACTCGGAGGATCACAAATGAAGCAAGCTGTGGTTGAGGAAAAGAAAGTTTAATCATTGCTCTTTCCTGATATTTATTTCTTCTACTTGCTTTAGTATATACCTATTTACTCTTACCTAGGGATTATTTACTTCCTGGCAAGTTCTTTGGATATCCAAGTCTATTTGTATCCTTTCTTCAATTACTGTAAGAGAGAAAGTAAGTATCTACCACTAATAGCCATGGTTTAGTTTCGCCTGACTATCATACCCCACGTGCCATTTCTCAACAATTTACCTTACGGGTAGTTTACTCTATTCTTCTCCGTAAGTGTTGGGTTGGTTGTCTTTCTCTCTCTCTTTTCTAAAGGAGAAAAAACTGTTTCTTACTCTTATGTCCACCGTTTGATATGGTTAGTTACTTATTATGGTGTTACATTTAGAGCTTACCAGATAATGTTTATTCTGCTTCTTTGAGTTAGGGGGGACGTCTTTTTGATTAAAAGTCCAAGGTTCCCTAAGTCTGAACCTGCAATGCAATTGGTAATCCAAATTATATTTGCTATTTTATTTTATTGTCATGTATTCCCTATTGCTGGACAGTTCTAAACTTAGCTCTGTCTTGCAAGGATTCTTGGTATTTCCTTATTGGTTCCTCTTGTTGATTTAATTGTTGACTCAAGAACCAATCAACTGGAATGTTTTAAAAGCGTTTGTTTGGCTCGTGACGCTTGATATTGAAGCGCTTTATACGAACATCCTGCAAAATAACACCATCAGTATGATAAAAAGACTCTTAGAAGATGAGAATGAGGATCTGTCTTACCACTCAACTTTTATAGTTGAGTGTGTTGAATTAATTCTTAAGAATAATATCTTCTTGTTTAAGGAAGACATGTACAAACAAACGAAGGGGACGAGCATGGGAGCCACTTGTGCTCCCTGCTTAGCATGCTTATATGTAGCAGATTTTGAAAATAGGCACATTTTTATTCAAGTAGCGCCATTTTATGAAAAAATCTCCAAATGGTCGCGTTTTATAGACGATGTGTTTTTTATTTGGCAAGGCAATGAAGAAGACCTGCTGGCGTTCATTGCATGGTTAAACTTAGGAGATGAAAATCTCAAATTCACCTCTACCTATAGTAATGAAACATGTGATTTTCTTGATATCAAAATCAAACATGTAGATGGCAAGTTAGCGGTAGAACTATTTACTAAACCATCAGATCGCAATACAATGCTACATTTCACAAGTCATCACCCAGCATCCCAAAAAAACAACATCCCATTTGGTCAATTTTTGAGGGTACGACGAAATTGTACAAATAGAAATGAATATGAGACTCATGCGAAAACCTTGACAAAAAAGTTTGTAGACAGAGGATACCCGAAACAAATGGTGAAAAGGGCGAATAAACGCGCTAAATATTATAACCAAGAGAGTTTGTTTGAACCCAAAGTAAGACATGAGAAACAGGAGAAACCCATTGTGTTTGTAACCAATTTTTCCAATATATCAAATAAGGTGAAAAACCTAGTGAATAGTAATTGGAAATTAATTAATAATCCAGGAGAGGTTCCTCTGCCCAAACCAATTTTTGCATTTAGGCGGAATAAGACACTGAGAAATTGCCTAGTGCACACGTACCCAGACAGAGGCCAGAGAAATCAAATTAGCACTATAGATGGTACATCACCTGTGGGTAATTTTCCTTGTGGAAACTGCAAGAGTTGTAGCTCCATAATGAAAGGACCAATTGTCAAATATGGTGGTATAACCCATACGCATAGAGCACTGTTCAACTGCAGGACACAGAATGTTATTTATATGATTAAATGCCCCTGTGAAAAAGCTTACATAGGAGAAACCCAAAGAGAAATAAGATTATGGCTAAATGAACATAGATCTGCAATCCACACCAAAAAAACAAACGCCCCTTTGGTGACCTACTGGGTAGAAAAAGAAAACCGGGTGGAGGATATGAAATGGTGTGTACTGGAAGTAGTGAGTTTGAACAGAAGGGGAGGAGACCTGAACACAAAAAGAAAGAAGAGAGAACAATATCATATGTCGAGATTCAATACATACAGATCAGTTTTGAACAATAGAGAGGAATGGGCAAGGATACTGTAAAATAATAAGGATGAACACTCTAGCATGAAATAAAGTTCATTGAATATTGATCTCCTTTTTTAACAAAAATGAGATCTGCCCTCTTAACTTTCACCTATGATAAGCTACAAACAAATGTGACATATATGACAAAGTGCTCCCAGACAGGGACAATACAACAAGTATTGAGCCAGAACAACTTATGTAACATCCAAAAAGGTAGCCAATAAAATAGGAGGACTGTGTGTGATCTAAACCTGGTAGATAAGGGAAGTCACCTCGGTAGAGTAATCAAAGTCCATGCTCTTGGTGATAGGAGCTCCGTCATCTTATGATTGAAACTATAAGGAACTCCAAGACAACAAACAAATACCGGTAAAGGTAATACAACCAGCGTGGCGAAATTATAAAAAAATGCCGAAATTATGGCTGAAACAGCTCGAGCTACTCAATTGAAAAAAACACTGTTTTAGATGAAGGAAGATTCACAATAATAAGGTCCGTAATATTTTGAGATTTAAAATCGCCCAAAAGTAAGGGGATGTTATATGGAAGGTAAACCATTTACAAATGGCAGCCACATGAACTAGAATAGGCAGGTTAGATCCTGAAGTAGTTTTTCTCGAAATGTAATATTTGCTATACATCAAATCAGTAATAATTTTCAGTTATTGTGTGATAATGTAGCACTAAGTAAGAAAAATAATGTGTAGTGTGAAGTATGGGATTTTGTCGCAATTTTAATTAAAATCCCTTTAAACAAGTTACGTGAACATAAATAAATAATAAAGAGGATAATGCCATGAGAAAAAGATATAGTCATCCAAAAAGCGACAGTATTGGAAAAAATCGAAATAGTAAGTAACTATGGTGAAAGAATGACAATGATACGAAGTAAAACCATTACGAAATGGCGGCCAGTGTGAGCACGAAAGTTCGAGTACTGCCCACAATAACCCTTTGTTTTAAGAAATGAGGTCCACGATAAAACAGGACAATAAAATGATAAGGCCATTAGAAAATATATCAATTAAAACAAGGTTGAACAGGATACAACCATCAAAAAAGGATGGTATCAATTGGAAATAAACCCATTACAAAATGGCGGCTAGGTTAACTGCTAAAGATCGAGCACCTTCGGAACTCAGCGTTGATTGAAACCAGGTGGATTCAATTATCTATGGAATCAGCTATATAAAAACGACTCAAAATCACCCTAGCTTCACATGCAGAGAAGAAGCTGACAAGGGAGGACGTCATGCTGGATTGCTCCACTTACCAGTAAGTAGTATAGGGACTAAATGGGACTCTTAAAGTGTTAAAATACTATTTAAACTGGGGGGTAACACCGCCCAAACACTAAAAAAATTATTTTAAATTTTATACTTACCCACAGCTTGGAATAATTTTTAAAAAAAATTCCAGTTGATTGGTTCTTGAGTCAAAAATTAAATAAACAAGAGGAACCAATAAGGAAATACCAAGAATCCTTGCAAGACAGAGCTAAGGTAAGAACTGTCCCGCAATAGGGAATACAGGACAATAAAATAAAATAGCAAATATAATTTGGATTACCAATTGCATTGCAGGTTCAGACTTAGGGAACCTTGGACTTTTAATCAAAAAGACGTCCCCCCTAACTCAAAGAAGCAGAATAAACATTATCTGGTAAGCTCTAAATGTAACACCATAGTAAGTAACTAACCATATCAAACAGTGGACATAAGAGTAAGAAACAGTTTTTTCTCCTTTAGAAAAGAGAGAAAAAAAGCCAACCAACCCGACACTTACGGAGAAGAATAGAGTAAACTACCCGTAAGGTAAATTGTTGAGAAATGGCACGTGGGGTATGATAGTCAGGCGAAACTAAACCATGACTATTAGTGGTAGATACTTACTTTTTCTCTTACAGTAATTGAAGAAAGGATACAAATAGACTTGGATATCCAAAGAACTTGCCAGGAAGGAAATAATCCCTAGGTAAGAGTAAATATGTATATACTAAAGCAAGTAGAAGAAATAAATATCAGGAAAGAGCAATGATTAAACTTTCTTTTCCTCAACCACAGCTTGCTTCATTTGTGATCCTCTGAGTTTTTTAATTGCACATGACTATTGGAGGTGCCCTCTAGACCCAATAGGTATGTGGTTTAAAAATTTGTACCACAGAGGGTGGATTGTTTTAATTAATCAATCAACCCTGGTCTTTCGGTTAAATACAAGGGACCAAGGGCACTCTTAGTATGTGGATGCCAAATGGTCATGGGGGGTTACCAAATAATAGGGATACGAAGGACAATGTACAAATTTATGTATATAGAGAACCAACATGAGCAGAATCTAATGGAAGGTCATTGTATATTTTTTAGATGTGTATGTAATGAACAAAGTCCTGAAGAAGGTGCAAGATTGTGTTTGCCACCGAAACGCCACGTCGACTGTTTGTTAATTTGTATTTTTAATCAATCACAGTGTGCCTAAAAAGGAAAAGGATTATTTTCTGTAATGAATTGTATTTGTGTATGTTTTTAATGAAAAGTTTTTAATGATGATGACTGATTTTTGGTAATGATATACAATATGACTTTCAATAAATTTATGAAATTTTAAGTGTATGTGTTAAGTATGTGCTCATGTCGATTAAGTAAATACTAGTCTGTACATTTGGTAACTCCACAAAGACTTTACTAATTAGTAGCGGGTAAGGATAATTATCCTTGATAAAATTGTGGAAAAGGAAACCTTTTGCTTTTGGTTCTTACCATACCCCATTCCTTTTCCGTGTAAAAGGGTAACTTCCTCCAAAATATTTTTTGTATTCTCATTCTGAGACGGCAATTGGGTATCAGAGGGATGCAGGATGAAATCATCCCCAGGAAAGATTTGAATAGTCGAACTGAAACGCACTCTTTTCCTTGCAACGGGCGAGCTAGCTTGCAGATTTTGTGTTGTCTCTCTCTTGAGACGAAAGCCTGAGTGAGTTGGGTGTCCAGCGTGGCTCTCAAAAAGGTCTTCCTCTGCAACGGAATTAGACGAGATTTGTCGGAGTTGATGGAGAGACCCAGCGACTGGAGCAGTGATAGACATCTTTGAACGTGCGCGCTTGCCTTTGAAAAATAATTTGCCTTGGTAAGGCAGTCGTCCAAGTATAGGAAGATTTGAATGCCTTCTAGGCGAAGGTGTGCGGCCACCGGAGCTAGAACTTTTGTGAACACACGGGTGCTGACCGTAGTCCAAAGGGAAGGACTTTGAACTGAAAATCTCTGCCAGCCACTCTGAACCGTTAGAACTTTCTGTGTCTGGGGAGGATCGGCACATGAAAATAAGCGTCTTGAAGGCCGAGGGTAGACATGTGATCCCCTACCGAAAGAAGCTGGAGGATTACTTGAAGTGTTAACATCCAGAAGGACAGTTTCTTCAGGAATTTGTTGAGGGTGCGCAGGTCGAGGATGGGGCGCCATTCTCCTGACCTTTTCCGTATGAGGAAAAATCTTGAGTAAAATCCAGTTCCTCTTTGCAAATGAGGGACTTTTTCGATCGCTCCCTTCCGAATCCACAAAAATATTTGGGTGAACAGCTCCTTGAGATGAGCAGGAGGTGAGCCTTTGGTAGGAGAATTTGGAGGGATTTTGATGAATTCTAAATTGTGGCCTCTGGCCACTATATCCAGGACCCACCTGTCTGCAGTAATTGCGGACCAGTTCGAGTAGAATTGGGATATTTTTCCTCCAACATTTGACTGGGGGGAGAGCAGAGATGGTGGCAGGCGGCGTGTCTCATACTTCCTTGGTGGAATCTCATCCACGGTGGGGGAGCTTCCTTCTTGATTGTGAGTAGGAGTTACCTCGCTGTCCGTAAGACTGTTGCTTGTAAGGTTTGTATCTCTGGTTACCTTGAGAGGTTTGGTATGACCTCTGCTGATTGTAGCCCCCTCTATTGGAGTGAGGATCCACGTCCTTTAGCACCACGAAAGGATGACCTACGAAACTGAAGGCTACCCAATGATCTTGCGGTTTCTGTGTCCTTTTTTATAGCCTGAAGGGCATGTCGATTATCTTAGCTTTGGACTTCTTGGCAAAAATATGTTGAATTCAGCCAACCTTGCCTCCTTAGCACTGCTGCACCCGCTAGCTGTCTGAACCCTGCAGATGCCAGGACTGCTGCATCGATAATTTCCGCAGAAGTACATTCTCCTTCACGCAAGATTTTCCTTGCCTCGGATTTCGCGGTCTCTGGCGGCATTTCAATATAAGGAGAGATGTCTGACCACATCTGCCTGTCGTACCTTCCTAATATTGCTAGAGAGTTTGCAGCACGAACCGTTGTCGCCGCCTTAGTGGAGACTTTCTTCCCGATGGAATCCAGTCGTCTACCATCTCTGTCTGGTGGAGCAGTTATCGGTGAAGACGGGTTCTTGGCCCGCCTCTGAGCCGCTTGGGTGACGACAGAATCAGTTTTAGACTGTCCTATAAGGCATGCAGGTGAGTCGCTAGGTGCCTTATACTTCTTGTCCAACCGAGGCAAGACTGCAGGAAGAGAATTAGGTGTTGCCATGGTCTTCAACCCTTCCTTCCAGATGAACTCTATGATGGGAATGGCTCTTACTTGCCTTTGCGTCTGGTCTTTGAAATCATATAGAAAGCAGTTGTCTTTCTTTGTCTCCATTGGTATTAGACACCTCTTAGTAGCTCTTTCCATTAGGAGATGGAAGCCCCCAATATCTACTGGAGGAGAGTCGGCAGGAGTTGGAGCAGATGGTGATGGAGTTTGTATTTGATATTCATCCCACTCCGACAGAACAGATTTGTCATCAACTTCTCCTTCCTCCCTGTCCTCGTCCATGGTGTTAGGATCCTGGGAATGGTGAGATGGTGCTGGAGAAGGTGGTCTTGGTGATCTTAAAGAAGATACTGGTGCTGGAGAAGTTGGTCCTGGAGATCTCAAAGAAGATACAGAGACCTGAGGCATGGGCATCGATGGGAGCGACTCTGCCGATTCAGTTGGAGGGAACCGGCGATAGTAGTCTTGTAATTGTTGAGGGGAGCCAAGGGCATCTGTGCTGTGGGCACCGTGGCAGGCATTTGATCTACAGGTTCAGGGAACGGTTCTTCCTCTTGATCCTCATCCTGAAACTTAATAAGTAACTCTGATGAACTTGTAGCAGTGCGGAATCGGTCATCCACATCTGATTGCTCCTCATCATCCTCAGAATCCAGCAGCTGTTCAGGTAACTTCAGTGGGGAGAGAGCTGCTAATGAAGAGCCACGTCTTTCCAATAAAGAAGCTGCCGTTGACGGCTTGGCAAAGGAGGCAGTAGCTGGCGTGGCAAACCAAACTTGCAATTCCGTGCAAGTTGACCGAAGAGGCGTCGACAGTTTTGCCGTCGACGGTGCTGTCTTCGATGAAGTTGGTGTTAAGACAGTAACCGCCGACGAGGCAGTTGTTTTCGTCGATGGTGCAATCTTCATCGATGATGTCTTCGACGACGAGGCAGTCTTCATCGACGATGTCTTAGACGACGAGGTAGTCTTTGTCGATGATGAGGCAATCGACGACGAGGAAGTTTTTGGCGACGGTGTGGCCGTCAACGACGAGTCAGTTTCCGTCGACGAGGAAGGTTTAATTGACGACGAGGTAGGTTTCGTCGACCGCGAAGCCGAGTGAACAAATACATTGCGACTCACTAAATAGGGTTTGTACATGGCCCTATTAGTTTTTGCATGCACAAATGGGTCGCAAACCGGTTTGCGCATACAAAAATGGGTTGTACATCCGGCCCCTTGTTCTAAGCAAATAATTGTAGAAGTGTCAACAAACTTAACAGAACTTCATATCAAAACTTTCAGCCATTCTGCATAGGAATGCAATATGTACTCTGGGTTCCCTAATTTTGAATTCACCACCTGTAAGTCCCAGAAGGAACTCCCATCCATTTAGTAGGAGCCTCCCCTTAGAAAAGATATCTGGGTGGCATGTTTGCACTGTTTTATCATGAATATAGGTAGTGGAAATGTGTTGCTGACCAAGAGATACATATTGTCCCTGATACATTGGAGTTTCCTCTCCATCATGGAGACAAGGTTCCGGTCTGGCATGTACATTAGAAGCATAGATAGGAACAGTGATGGACCAACAACACTGAATTGGTTGGCCAGTCCGGCATAATTTGTGGCAATGGGACATCTGCTCGATTGTTTTTCCCTGAAGGTGTATATAGCAGATTACGATGTGATATAAGATCTCATTTTTTAATTACAGTTGGTCAAATGCAAAGAAGAGTTGATATTTAGTTATCATTGTGGGGTTTTGGAACACAGCCTTCACTCGCACTCGCAGTGCAGCACGAGAAGGAAGAGCTAAACAGACGTCACAGTATTTTCATAGATGTCTGTCTCAAGACTGCTGACCTCTAAATCATGCCCTTAAACTCCCTGTGGACTAAACTGTAAATTGTAGATATAGTTATTTTAAGTTATTGTAAGCATATAATGAAAATATACAATGCCCCACTTAATGAATAGTCCTAAATCACCCCCTTCCCTCTGTTGATGTGCAGTGCCATGTTGCTCCACATCACTTTTATGCCATGTAAAGAGCAATAGATACATAATATGGCCTGTGTTTGCTTACGTTTAGCAGAGTATGTGCTATATCTTACATCTTATTTGCTACCCCTACTAATGAGAAGTCAATTCAGACCCTACACAATGCCAAGAGCAGCTGAAGGTAGGTTTTGTTAGGGGAGGATGACGCTTCAGCACTGCCTGCGAAGTCATGAGCCTTCTGTAAGGGGGTGGGGGGGCCCTCGTTCATTCTGCAAAATGTATTTATGGAATTTGAAGCAAGCTTGCCCTGTTTATTAATGATGAGTGAACTAACATTGTTATACAACTAGATGGCGCCATATAATCTGGAGCTGTGTGTTTCTTTTTCCCACAAAAGCTGGAATGACACTAAAAAAAACGTTATAAAGCTTAGACTACTATCTCAAGGTATCTTGTACTAGAATTATGATGAAACCCAACAAAGTGCTTGGCGGCAAAACAGGAAAAGCGTTCTCTTAAGTATCCCCTGCAAATGTTGGGCAAGGAAATGAATCTGGCTGAGGAAGAGCAAAGAGGTCTGGTATGATGGTAATCATCAAACATATATGGGAAAATGTTGGGTTTTCCCAGTGATGGCTCTGTGGCATATGTCGTGGCAAAATGTGTTTGATCACAGGAAGCCAATAAAGGTCTTTGAAATGGGCAGATATAGAAGGCCAAAGATAAACCTGGAATATTCTTGTGTGCCAGAGGTGCAATAAAATATTCCTAAATATAGAGAATTGCCATAGTCTAATCTAGAAGATATAATAGATCGTAGAACAATCATATTCCATGGACGGAGAATAGAGAGAGCGATCTTTCTTAGAATCTGCAGATAGTAAAAGTAGTTAGACGTGGTATTATTCACTTGAGTTATGGAGGAAAGAACATCATCAACGTAAATCAGAGATTTCAGAGCGAGGAGTCCAGTGGAGGGGATCCCACGCTGCAAGGAACCACCAACCACCAGCACCTCAGTGTTATCCAAGTTCAACTTGAGAGGATTTCGGAACTTCAAAGTATATTGTGTGCATATGAAACCTATTTTAAGGCCCTAACTATGAATTCCAATTTGTGTTGGGACTGTAAGAAGAAGGCAGTTTACCACACATGATAACATAACATGTATGTTTGTGGCACACAACCCCCCTCAAGGAATCTCTTGTGGCCAGGGCTCGAGTCAGGGGTACACGCAGGTACACAGCGTCCCACCACTCTTTTCAAAGGGTGGACGCCGTCCCTCCTGCCAAGAAGTTGGACCCCACAGAAAAATGGTGAACTTGTCCAGGTGTAATTTTCAGATACCGGGACACGTTCAGCATCACCTGCATTTTACCTGCTTTCCATTCCTAGCAGCAACACGCAGGCAGCGAGGGAGCCTTTTTTCACTTCCAGCTGGGCCGAAGATAAGGGGCCATACCGGCCTCCTTTTGTTTGTATATGCTGACTGGGGGCTGCCTGGAACCTTACATTTAAATATAAATGCCACAGAGGGAAACAAAGGCACACAGCTTGCCTTCTCTTCACAGGTACTTAATAGAGGCATGCTTTTGCCTTTGTTCTGTCCCTGTATATAAATACAGCCACTGTAAGACTGTCAGATGGGTTAGTCTGTCCCAGTATTCACACAAATATTTTAAATAGCACTATTTTATTTCTTTTATAGCGCTATGTTGTGATGTCATGAGACCATGTTCATATTGTCTTACTTGGTCAGTCCCCCCACTTCGTTTTATAGGACTTGTGCCCTGCTTGTGGCTGTTCACATATATTTAATTTAGTGGTACTAACTGGATCCACCTTGTAAGAATAAAAGCCAGAGTGGACACCCAACATGATTCAAACCAGTAACAGTGGAGGTAAACAAAGATCCCTGGAGTAGATGCCTTAATCCAGAGTCTGCCCGGACTCAGTAATATGTCCCAGGGTTGAAGTGTTTTGAATGGACGTGACAGTAAGCTTGGTTCTTTTCAATTAATCATGAGGCATTTCTTTGCCTGATGGGAGACTTCTTCAAACTACTTATGAAGGATTCTCAAAAGCTAGTTGTCCACTAGTGAGAATTCATGAGATGTAGAAAGTCACGAGGGAGACCCAAGTGGGACCTCTGTTTAGACGATCTTAGATATCCAGCTAGCCCTGATACAGCTTGGTATCGAACAGAAGATAACAGGCTTCTAAGATATGTACTGTAGCTACCAATTGTTTTTTTCCTTTAGTTTGTTGTCCACATCATGTAGTCTGTTTGCTTTGGTGTTGGTGTTTCGCTTCTGAGTAGTAACCTTAGCACGCCCTATTATTCTATTATTCTCTTTTTCTCCACTGTGATGCAAAGTGATGCACGGCATTGCATCGATTTACCTACAGTAATAAAAGCACATGTGCACAGAGCAATACTGCACAGAGCCAACCGAGAGAGTTTGCATAAACCTTAATAAATCTTTGCTTTTCTTTGCCCTTTTCCAACTTATTACTTCACCTTTAGAAGCTTGATTTTTTGATTGTATGAACTTTTAATACGACTTCTAAAAATGTGTTGATGAAAAGAATTAGCTATAATTGTTTCACTTGATTTCATTATACACAGAGCCAGACGTTAGATAGGTTTAAGCAGATTTGATTTTGTTTATACAATGTTTAGGTTTATAGGTTTAAGCTACAGGCTAGGTTATATCTCCCCAGAGCCGCACACATCATTATGGTTTGTTTTCATAGACCTGAAGGTATCGAGTGATCCTTACCAATATTAACCAGCTAAGACATTTCACCACAAAACGTATTACAGACACAAACTACCAACAAAAAAAAGATTTTGTCTAGAATAGATGCGTCCAGGCATGAGACCTGACACATGAGGAATGCAGGCTGTGGCACTTCGCCTTCATAAATTTACAACTAATGATCAGCACAGCAAAAGAGCATTCACTTGAGTAACTCCACATAGTGATGATGGTGGTAAAGAAAGGGGTTCTCCCAAAATCACACTGAATGATGATCCAACCACCTGAATACTGATATAACCCTAGTATTCTACGTCGTTGAGCTGCACTTTTTGAATTCCCCTGTTCTTGCAGATAATTAGTTACTGGGATATCTCTTCAGAACCAACCAAGGGTGTGCTGCTAAACCTCGGAAATACTGATCCTTGTGGAGAAGGAGTGCTGCCCAGGACACTGCGGGGAACTGTCTGCAGCGCAGAATTTGCCATTGGAACTCCCACCCACAGGCTGACGACGGGTCGGGACTGCGAGGACCAGCGCGCAGTGCGGCGTTGATCGGCCGCAGCTGGTCCTCTGTCCACCCTCCCCACATGATTTAAATCTTCGTGGAGGCTTTTGTCCGGTGGATATCTCTTCAGAACCAACCAAGGGTGTGCTGCTAAACCTCGGAAATACTGATCCTTGTGGAATCCTTTTTTGCTCACCTCTCGCGGCCCCCGCTCAGCTGGTCCTCTTCCCGCCCCTCCCCCAATTCTCTCCTACTTCTATTGCCATCTAGCCCGTGCACGGGCGTGCGCCGGGCTAAGCCTGGGCAAAGGGCGGTCCGTCTAAGGCCGTCCGAGGCCGAAAGAGGCCGGGTTGGGTCCCCCCTCTTTCATGTGAGTTGCGGATTACATTGTAATTATTTGTATCCCACTGGGGTGGGGATTGTTGCGATTCCTCTTCTTAATTATTACTTTTGGGTTTGGTGCAATCCCTTTTTTTGTTTGGTCGTATTATTGCAGGCGATTCGCCATGTGTTCTTTTGAAATCATGCCTCTACGATCTGGGAAAGAAAGACTTGTACAAGTGACTACATCGAATGGGGTGTTTACCGGCACTATTGATCATTTTTTTTAAACGAACAACATGTATTTTAGAAAAGGAAATTGCTCTTGCCGAAAAACGTCTATCCATCGATCTAGTTACAGGGAAGCGGTCATCGTTGGGGAAATTTGGGCAGGCAGTATCTCCCCTTCAACTATGTCAACTTGATCCTAGTGTTAATTTATGCCCAAATCCCGAAATGGCACCAGTGGACCCGGAGTCTGCTGTTGCCAGCCATGCTCTAGATATATCAACGAATAGCTCTCTTACCAATAGCTTATTGAACATTGTTGATGAACGATCTATATTATCCAGTTCATTATCTGGTCTTGAGCATAAAACCCCACCTACAGGAGAACCTCTTAGACTGAAATCTAGCAAGAGGAAAGGAGCAGAGAAATCTCAGATGGGGGGAACTGCAAAGATTTCTAAAACCAAGAGTACAACACAACCCACACAAGTTCTAATTACATCCCCCACTAATACTCCTGCCCCTATAAATTCTACTGAACAATCTCCAACTAATAGAACTGACGATGTCCTCTTGGGCAAGATAGAATTCTGGGTAAAATCTTTAATGCTGCCTTTACTAGAACGAACGAGGTTGTTAAATGATAAATTGGACCAGATGGAAGGGCTAGTAAGAGAAAATATGGTTACGCTAAAAAAGTTAGCAAAAAGTCCTGTAAATATAGCAGATGTCCAAACTGGAACTCAGAAACCACCTAAAAATGACATCTCTGGGCTAGCGCCAACAGCTAAACCTGTACCCTTGCTTCCCCAGCTAGATCACCAAGGGCTGGGGAAGAGTAGGAACGATAATAAACCCATCAGGGGTAAATCTCCAAAAGAAGGAGTGGCAGCTAAACCCCAGCCTGCTCCCAGTATGGCAGCTAAAGCCATTCGGTCATCGGGACAAGGCAATCTACGCTACTAAGTTTGCTTATCCAAAGCCGCCAAGTGTTAACCTACCTCCCGAATCAGCCCCTTACACTATTATTTTGACGGGAGTTGTTCTACTGGAGGAGGGTAAACCGGAATCATATAGGGAATTAAATAACAAAGTCACCTTCTGGCTAAATAAGAATAGAACTCTTCCACCTATGTATACAACAGAGATCCTTAACGTCAGAAGAGTCAACTGGGTAGGCCAAGGCCCAAAAGACCTGGAGGGGGACTGTGTTATAGTCAGCTTCAGGGATACTTGGGTAGTGGACTTTATTTGTAGACAACCAAGATTCGGTAAAGTGGGTGAAGTCCAATCGTTAACCCTGCATTATTTCTATCCCCTAAGAGGCAGATTTTGTGGTCCATCCCACCAAATACCATCGTATCAAAATAGCAGACCGAGAAGGAAGGCACCCTTTTGATTTGGTAACACACTCACCGTTTTTCCCCAAACTTTCAAATCAGTATGAACCGCTCTGTGGTCTGGAGGGGGTTGATTGACTCCAGCGTAAGTCAGTTAGTAACATCAGTCCAGGGAACACAGTTAGCTGTTCAGAGGGTATTGATCTATCCCAAGACGGGGTGGAGGAAAGTAGTTCCCCAGGACAATGTAGACAAAGTGATGTGGTAGTGAAGCCCCTGGGGGGGGAACAGTGGGGGTGACCTCAATGTATGTACTGTGGAATCCGGCTCTGCCGCCGAAAAGCAGGGAGGCTAGGAGGAATCCCAATAGGGGCCACGGATCCTAGCCAACTAAGTGTACCGATGAACCAGGATCCAATGATTAAAATAGTTTCATGGAATATTGCAGGGCTGAAGGGAAAACTAGATATGGCAGAATGGTGAGAGTTCATAGACCCGCATGATATCTTAATTTTTCAAGAAACTTGGGCACTTGACCCAATCTTTTGTGCGGGCTATATTAACTTTTACAAACCAGCTATCAGGGGGAAAAAGGGCAGACCATCCGGTGGTTTGACAATATGGATTAGACAATCCCTTGGCTATAGGCCACAGGAATTGATAGTCCAAAACATGGATATTCTGGGATTAAAACTTAGCAGGGAAAATCAACAGGATATATTTATAATTAATGTTTATGCACAGGGCCTACCAGGTAGGCGAAGTCCAGCTATCATTGATGATCTTGAACCATTGATGGATTCAATTGGGAGAGACAAGTTTATTGTAGTGGCAGGGGACTTAAACAGCACTTTTGAACCCCTTCCAAGTGAGGCAGAGGACAGTTATGGAGCGGTTGACCAGATATGGAATGTTCCACACCTTACCTTAAACTCTATTAAAAGGGTTACCGAGGCAGCTTTGCACTGGCTAGGCTTATGCCTGGAGTGGGGCCTAAGAGCAGCCAATGGACGAGCAAACTCGGACAAAATTGGGCAGGTAACCTTTGATAATGGAGTTAGTACAAGTAGAATTGATTACTTTTTAATTAAACTAGAGTTTTGGTCACTATTAGATGACATGGTAATCTCTGCGCGCCCAGAGAGTGACCATAACTCTTTGATATTAAGTTTGAAAATTGATGGCGTGCTCGGTAGAACTAACGCCACTAACTGTACTACAGCCGAGGTCATCCTAACCAACGATAGACGTAGGGTTCGTTGGTGTAGGGTATTGGACGACCCAGCCACCCTTGACAAAATATCCCATGAAGTCTCATTATCTGTGAGTGTAGTTAAGACAGTGATTGCAAATTCAGGCCCACTTGAGCAGATATCTATTCAACATGAGCAACTGTTTGATAAGCTGAAAACTCTTTTTACGAAGCCAGGGGCATCTGGGAAAGTTGTGGGACGCTCTCCTAGTACTAAATGGTATGACAAAACATGCCGTCAGGCCCATAGTTCCCTGATCAATGCTATTAAATCTAGGGTTACATTAGATATTAAGTTGGCAAGGCTGAACTATAAGAAGGCCCAAAGGGAGGTGAAGAAAACGTGGGATGATCGCCGCTGGCAGGACCTGTATGATGCCTGCCTGTCTTCGAATCAGATTAAATTCTGGCAGGTCGTGAAATGGGGAGGGACTCAGGACTCGCAAATACCAGTTAATTATGTTCCCACCGAGGATTGGGTGGTGCATTACTCATCCCAGTTTAGTGGTCTGGAGGCGGCTTCACCGCAAGCCCCGGTATACCCGATGGCCTCGCCTTCCAACACCACACTCACCCCTAGTGTTTGAAAACAAAGAGGCAGAGAAGGCGTTGGGATCGGTCCAAGCGGGCAAAGCTCCCGGTATGGATTGTATCCCGGCTGACCTTTTTAAGTATGATCAACATAACTGGGTGCCATACATTACGATATTAGCTAATGCCATTGCTAACGGGGCTAGGATTCCAGATTCATGGAGAGGGGCGGAAATTCTACCTATTTACAAAAAAGGAGATCGATCATCACCAGGGAATTACCGCCCCATAAGCCTTATAGATGCCCTGCAGAAAGTTATAGCAAGAATGGTCTTGGTTAAAATTCAGGCATGGATGTGTAAGGATAACATTCTATCCCCGATGCAAGCAGGCTTCAGGTCACGTACTAGCACAATCGACCAAGTGTTCAGATTCATTCTGATATACTGGAAGGTTGTGCTTCTAGGTTGAGGTACTATATACGCAGCGTTTGTGGACCTTAAATCCGCATTCGATCTCGTCCCGCGGGACAAGTTGTGGGTAGCCTTGGGTAAAATGGGAATGCCACCTGAACTCTTGGAGCTAACCAAAAGATTGCATGAGGATAATTTTGCCAGAGTCAGATGGGGTAGGCAGGGGCAGGTGACTGAGCCCTTTCCCGTTCCTCGTGGCGTAAGACAGGAGTGCGTTCTCGCACCAACCCTGTTTTTATTATTCATTAATCAAGTAGTGCAGTACTTAGTAGACACGCCTACTGACGCGCCTGTTTTGGGCGGCACCAAGTTTCCTCTCCTCATCTTTGCAGATGATACGTTAATTCTGGCAAAAACCCAAAAGGTCTACAGACAGCGATAAATAAGTTTGTGCACTTTTGTAAAAATAATGATCTAGAGATCAATGTGTCCAAAACTAAATTTATGGTCTTAACCAAAAACAGACCAAAACGGAGCCATGTTAGTATGAACGGTATTGACCTAGAACAGGTGGACGTCATGACCTATCTGGGGGTGGTTTTAGATCACAGGCTGCGTTGGAAATCTCAGATCGATGCCCTTTGCTTAAAATGTATCCGTTTAACGGGGTGTCTACTAAAGGAGCAACGATGTTCACTAACTAAAAGGATATTGCCAGCATTAAAAATTTATAATGCAAAGATAAGATCTGCAATCCTTTATGGTGCGGATCTATGGGGTTTTGTGGACCTTGCTCCTCTGGTTAAAATTAAAAATAAGTTTCTGCGCAGCCTGGTAAGTCTCCCACAATCAACCCCGATTCCACCTTTATTACTAGACATGGGCTGCCGTTCTATCAAAGACTTAGCACGGTATAAGTTGGTAGCACTGTGGA
The DNA here is from genome assembly GCF_964261635.1 of Lissotriton helveticus. Classification (NCBI taxonomy): domain Eukaryota; kingdom Metazoa; phylum Chordata; class Amphibia; order Caudata; family Salamandridae; genus Lissotriton; species Lissotriton helveticus. The sequence continues at coordinate 1,922,950,256 of NC_136065.1, forward strand.
GACGCATATGGTCTACACCAGAACTGGCTTTATTTGCTAAAGAAATTTTAGATTTAAGATCAATCATAGGGTCAGGAAACCTCCCGTGGTTCCACGAAGTAAAGTCCATATATCAAAACATGGGTCTAAATTTACAGTGGTCAGATCCGGGAAACAATGTTTTTCCGTCTAAAAAAGAATTTAAATTATTATATTGGGCGACTGTAAAAGAACAATATGTCACGCTATCACAGTCTGCAAATTTGACAGGTTTGTTTTTGAGCCACAAGGTAGACACTCGTCAAGAGTCCTATTGGGACATCATCACCAGAAGTTTGGGGTATACACCTGTTACAACGCATTTTTTACTCCGCACTACCATTACAACGCGACCATTACTCCGCATACCATTACAACGCATTGCGCTGGGGGGCGCTCTAGGATAGGTAATAAGTATAATTTACTATCCAACACCTTCCCTAGGGTCCACGGGGACTGGAGTTAGAATAGTAAATTATACTTACCACTATCCAGCGCCCCAAGGCGCTATGCGTTGTAACGGTATGCGGAGTAAAAGTCGCGTTGTAATGGTCTGCGGAGTAAAAGTATGCGTTGTAACGTCATACATCCGAAGTTTGGACAGAAAACCCTACCATCAGTTCAGAGTTGGCTCGCTACCTGTAAGGATGTTTACACACAAATGGCGTGGCCAGCAAACTGAGTTCTGTCCTTGGTGTAGTGGCCACAGGGAGACCATTGGTCACATTTTCTTTGCCTGTCCAGCATATTCCGCACCCCGGTGCAAATGGCTAAAACCAATTTGTAGGAGGATTAAGTCACGGGTGTGTACGGAAGCTCTCTGGGTTTTAAGAACTAACACCTCAGAGTGTGTGACCATAGGTGTGGCAAAATTTCTTGGGTGGGCATGGACTATCAGAGCAAGGTTCCCATCTGTTATTTGATCAGGTGATAGTTTTTTTCATCATGAACGAATTTCTCTACGTCTTTTGAGTCAATTTAATCAAGTTTTAATGTATAAATGATGTATAAAGAATAATGTAAATATTTTTAAATTGATAAAATTGATTATGTACTGAGATTTATGAATTATGTATGTATTTTATATGATGTCTTTTATGGTGTAAAAATCGAAATAAAGACGTATGAAACTGAAACTAGTTACTGCCAACAAACCCATCCAGTGAGTTAGGGTGAGCAGGTGTCCCGGGTTTGCCAGGATAGTCCGGGTTGTAACCAGGATCTAGCAAACGTAAGCCATGTCGCAGTTGAAAGAGAGGGTTTAAAGAGGCACCTTTTTATGAGTTTCAAGGAAGGAAGTTAACAGGTTTTATGAGAAAAACAGTTTAATTAACGAGCATGATACTGGGTTTAAAAGTTTCTTTTAATTTATTTATTCCCTGAGTGCCTCATTGTCTGTGTTTTTATGTTGCGTGCTTTCATTCAAGACATTTGTGTGCCCTTCGCAGCGTGATGTTAAATGGTAGTCCTTCTTCTGTTTTTGTGAAATGTCCCTGTTTTTGGTTTTCAAACTCTGGTTACCCTACAATGATTGCCTTTGAGTTTTGAAACAATAAGATCTATAATAATGCATATATAAATTGTGTCTATAGATTTCAATATAAAATTGGAGTGAAAAATGAAAGAGTATATAGCGAGATAGAAGCCTTGGTGTAAGGACGGGGGATCATGAGGGTGGTGTAGATGTTTAGGGTGTGATGACTAGTCCGAGATGTTCTGCTGAAGACTGGCTGAAGGTGGGAGGTGTTGCATGTCTGAGTGTTGATAACTGAGATATGGTAGCTGAACATGACATTCAATGTGCACGGAAAATCTGAGAAGGGGGAGATAAGGGGGTGATGCGTTCCACGCTTGGCAGGCATGCTGGAAGTGCCATTGGCTGAGAGGCGATTACCGAAGGATCACGAGGCTGTGCACCCTTCCCCAACCACGTTCAATGGACCAGCACTGCAGGGTGGTGCTATGAGTGAACGTGCAAGTGAGAGGAGTTGGTAGTGAACACAGAGATGAAGAAACGTCTGTTCTGTATTCTAAAAGCAAGGGGGAAACTATGGGGCATATTACCAAGGGCCTTATCAAATTCCCGCTGAAGCGGCGATAATTTGATCGCCCTATTACCTAGCTGTCGCTAACACCAGTTAGCGACAGCTAGTAGGAGATAGCGATCATCTTGTGGCCCACTTTGCATGTCAGCGATATTTATCGCTAATGACATGCAAAGAGGGCGTGCCAAGATGTTAGCGACTGGAAACAGTTGCTAACATCGCTATCTCCTATTACCTACTTTTGGAAATAATCGCGCTAAGCGCGATTATCTCCAAAAGCTAACGCCTGCCCAGAGCAGTTCTTAGCCATGTTATCCAATGGTAGGTATATAACATGGCTAAGAGCATTTGCTCGGTAATGCATGAATATCGCTGACTTTACAGCGATATTCATGCATTTCGGCCGATTTTCATCGCTTAGGAGATAAACCTTGATAATTGCAAGGTTTCTAAGCGATAAAAATAGGCGAAGCACGGCGATAAAATTATTGCCTCTAACCAAGCTTAGCGATAATTATCGCTTATTCTTGGTAATATGCCCCTATATGCGTTCACATTTTCAGCAGTGAATTTCTGCAATCCAATAAAGTTAGCGCTCCTCTTTGAGAATCGCCACACCGTCAGATTTGCATGTGTCTTGAAACAGTATGAAATGTGAATACTTTTGGGAGAATTTTTGCTAAAGGGCTGTGAGAAGCTGTGATTAAATGTCTGTGGGGGTTATTGTGCTATTTTGTTAGTAGGTGTGTATGTGTGAAAGGATGGGAACCGATTGTAGGGTTTGGTTGATTCTGTGAGTTGAATGTGGAAGGTGTGCATGGACGTTGGGGACAGTGGTAAAATGTGGCGTTTGACTACACCGTCATAGCTCCAGCAATGAGGACTTGCACACTGTGATGAAGACCCATCTTAAAAAACCTACTAGGCAAGCATTGGAATGGGCTTGCGATTCTAGGGATGTTCAACTTAGGTCCTTGGAAGCTATGGGGCATATTTACAAGGACGGAGTTAAAATTATCGCCGCTTTAGCGGCAGAAAACTGCAGCTAAAGCGGCGTTAATAGGCTTGATAATAGGCTCTTGATAATTGTAAACTGGGGCTTCTATTGGAATTCTCAAGAGCCTATTATCAAGCCTATTATCACCGCTTTAGCTGCAGTTTTCTGCCGCCAAAGCGGCGATAATTTTAACTCTATCCTTGTAAATATGCCCCTATATTCTTACCAGAGCTTCAGGCCAACCACTATTTAAAGTGTGCCAGAGCAGGATGACTGCCGGACAGTGGTGGTCCACCCAGCACCATACAATTGGTTCCTCTGCCCTATTTAGAGGTAGGGGAACCACTGTTTTCCAGTCAGCTGAGTCTCATATTGCTCTACTGATGGTAACCCGTGACCTGGAAGATGGTCAGCAACAGGATTGCTGGGTGTCAACGGTGGTCGCCTCAACCTCTTGAAGGTAAGGCAATCATTACTGATTTTCCATGTGCTTGCCTGCCATACCAGACATGGCGAACACAGGCGGGCAAAATGTACAATGTCCTGATGCCCAGAGAGAAAACTCTCCACTTATCGAGTCCTTTTGTTTTTTGTTAAGAGAAAATAAATTCCTGCTTCGGAAAAAGGTTGCAGGGAGCAGGGAGCAGTGCAGCAACAGCTCCCTTCACAGCACAGAGTCCCAAGGGGATCTCTATGTAAAGCAGATGGTCCATTGTCAGAGTGGCTGGAGCATTGCCTCCGACCCCTGGTGGTCCTTCTGACTGTCCTCCACTGTCTACTAGGGGCATAACACATGCCCCTGCATCCCAGGTGCCCCCTACCCCCTTCAGCAGTCTCTGCATCAGGTCAAGGCCAATAATTATCTGCAACATTTGAGAGACTATGTGGCCCCTCATCACATTCCACAGGGGGGCTTCATTATTTTGCGCTATGCCATTATGATCCATATGAGCCGCTCATTTGTAGTCCTTCAGCGTAAATGTACCTAAAGCAGATATCTTGAAAATTTGGCAAGGGTCTGGCCTTTACTGGATAGCATTGTGTATTCCTTTTTGCTGAGGCTACATTTATGATCTGGCCAGGTTGACAACTTTTTGAAGAATTCTCTACAATTTTCAGTTTTTGACAGAAATTGGCACAGCGCACCACGAGAAAGCCTCTGATAACATATGGAAACAAAGCTATGCAGTGCATACTACTTAATAACAACATAGGTGTGTGAAGGTGTGATTGTGGAATTGGGAAATTGTGCGCAATACAGTGCCATGAGAAGTCCTGAGAGACAAAAATCACTTCTGGATCATTTCAAGAGTTGAATCTGATATTGTTGCTTTCTGTTGGAATATTTGGAGGGAGGTGTACTGCTAGTTAGCAGATTTCAGAATATAAATGCAGCACTGCTGTGCAATTCAGACTGAAGACAAGAAGGCTATTTACTACGTAAATGTCTCTATTTTTTTACTTATGAAAGTTCATAACAATTAAAAAACTGTGGGCCGCATGTACAAAGCATTTTTCCGATCGGAAACAGCTCTTTCTGCTCGCAAATATGCTTTTACATATGTACAAAACACGAACTGTGATTCAGTAACACGTTACCGAATTGCAATTTGGGGCCAAATGTACTAAGGATTTTAACGATGGGCCCTCTGCGACTGGTGAAATGCATTTTGTCATATACAGAAGGCAAAATGCGACTGTGACAGGGATGGGCAGAAAGTAAAACGCGGACGTCTTATATATGGCTGAATGATGGCTTCATTTATTAACAAAATCCCAAAAATAAACAAGGTAATCCAACAGGAAGATTGGGTAAGATATGGAGTGGACGTCGTCTTCTTCTGTTAGCCTGGTGGTAGGTATTCTTCTTCTCGCAAGGCGATGATGGCACAACCCTGGGGCACAAGACAAGGAGAGAAGACAATCAGTACTGCTGTCTAGTTTGTTAAGGCTAACGTGAAACAAGTCACGTTCCACCACCTTAGGATTTGGGAAACCACTGAGGAAGTGAAGGGATGAAAGAGGCAAGGGATCTGGGTGACGCTTAAGGTGCGGGAAAACAATAACAGTAGGGAAAAAAAACACAAGACTAGACCTTTCTTTTTCTGCGTATTCAGGTCTGCTTCAGAGGCAAAAAAAACATTTGGTTGTCAGGAGATTGCCACTTTCTTAACACGAACCGCTAGAGATATGCGGGGCTCGAAGCCTATGCAATGCGGGCAGAATGACTAAATTAAGGCAAGTGTTGTATTCCCCCGATGTGAGCGAGAGTGAGCAAAACAAGCAAAAGAGGACGTGGTCGAAAAAGGGGTGATGTGTAGGGGAAAAATCGTGGCAAAGTGAGCAAGGGACTCACGTCTGAGCATACCCTGCCACACTTATGGCGGCCAAAGCGGTACAAAAGGGGGTGGTGATGGACGGAGCATCTGAACCAATCAAACACTCACACCCAGTCAAAAGATCTGGGTTTGATCCAACACCGTTCTTTAGCCCACTCTGCCACCCCAGTTCAGACATGCCTTCCAGGGAAGGCATGGCTTGGCAGTTTGGGCTGGACTGTTCCCATGAGGCACAGGGTCAGACTGATTTGCATATAGCCATGTCTGAACTGGGGTGGCAGAGTGGGCTAAAGAACGGTGATGGATCAAACCCAGATCTTTTGACTGGGTGTGAGTGTTTGATTGGTTCAGATGCTCCGTCCATCACCACCCCCTTTTGTACCGCTTTGGCCGCCATAAGTGTGGCAGGGTATGCTCAGACGTGAGTCCCTTGCTCGCTTTGCCACTGGATTCAAGCAAGCCGGGCTGAAGACGGCTGGAATGCCAGAAACCGGTCCTCGGAAGCTTGTTTCCGGTCCAGGGAAGGCATGACTTGGCAGTTCGGGCTGGACTGTTCCCATGAGGCACAGGGTCAGACTGATTTGCATATAGCCATGTCTGAACTGGGGTGGCAGAGTGGGCTAAAGAACGGTGATGGATCAAACCCAGATCTTTTGACTGGGTGTGAGTGTTTGATTGGTTCAGATGCTCCGTCCATCACCACCCCCTTTTGTACCGCTTTGGCCGCCATAAGTGTGGCAGGGTATGCTCAGACGTGAGTCCCTTGCTCACTTTGCCACTGGATTCAAGCAAGCCGGGCTGAAGACGGCTGGAATGCCAGAAACCGGTCCTCGGAAGCTTGTTTCCGGTCCAGGGAAGGCATGGCTTGGCAGTTCGGGCTGGACTGTTCCGATGAGGCACAGGGTCAGACTGATTTACATATAGCCATGTCTGAACTGGGGTGGCAGAGTGGGCTAAAGAACGGTGATGGATCAAACCCAGATCTTTTGACTGGGTGTGAGTGTTTGATTGGTTCAGATGCTCCGTCCATCACCACCCCCTTTTGTACCGCTTTGGCCGCCATAAGTGTGGCAGGGTATGCTCAGACGTGAGTCCCTTGCTCACTTTGCCACTGGATTCAAGCAAGCCGGGCTGAAGACGGCTGGAATGCCAGAAACTGGTCCTCGGAAGCTTGTTTCCGGTCCAGGGAAGGCATGGCTTGGCAGTTCGGGCTGGACTGTTCCCATGAGGCACAGGGTCAGACTGATTTGCATATAGCCATGTCTGAACTGGGATAGCAGAGTGGGCTAAAGAACGGTGATGGATCAAACCCAGATCTTTTGACTGGGTGTGAGTGTTTGATTGTTCAGATGCTCCGTCCATCACCACCCCCTTTTGTACCGCTTTGGCCGCCATAAGTGTGGCAGGGTATGCTCAGACGCGAGTCCCTTGCTCACTTTGCCACTGGATTCAAGCAAGCCGGGCTGAAGACGGCTGGAATGCCAGAAACCGGTCCTCGGAAGCTTGTTTCCGGTCCAGGGAAGGCATGGCTTGGCAGTTCGGGTTGGACTGTTCCCATGAGGCACAGTGTCAGACTGATTTGCATATAGCCATGTCTGAACTGGGGTGGCAGAGTGGGCTAAAGAACGGGGATGGATCAAACCCAGATCTTTTGACTGGGTGTGAGTGTTTGATTGGTTCAGATGCTCCGTCCATCACCACCCCCTTTTGTACCGCTTTATTTCTAGATAGCCATTCTAATGGGGCATGGTCCGTGAACAATGTGAATTCCCTTCCTTCAAGGTAATATCGAAGGGAAGCAACCGCTCATTTGATGGATAAGGCCTCTTTCTTGATGACAGCGTAGTTTTTCTCTCGCTGAAACATTTTCCTGCCTATATACAGGATGGGCCTCTCCTGTCCCTGGGAATCAACTTGCGACAACACCGCTCTCAAGCCGATGTCAGACGCATCTATTTGTAAGATGAAGGGCTGGGAATAATCTGGACTGAGTAACACATGGTGACAGGTCAAGGCTTGTTTTAGTTGTTGAAAAGCCTGGAGAAGACGGGAAGTGGGATGTCTCAGTTCTTTCTCGGTCTGTAAATTTTTTTGCAAAAGATCTGTCAAGAGGGAGGCTATTTGTGAAAAGTTTGATATAAATCCACGGTAATACCCCAAGAAATGCCCTTTATTCCATTTTTGTCTTTGGAAAAGGGATGTTGGAGATAGCTGCTACTTTCTCTGCCTGTGGTTTAATGTATCCCTCGCCTAAGAGGTAACCTAGATACTTCACCGAATGGGCAGCAAGCCTGCTTTTAGTAGGGTTTATGGTTAAATCAGCTTCTCCCAATACTTGAATGACCTTTCTTAAGTGGGTAAGGTGTTCTGCCCAAGTGGAGCTATAGATGACGATGTCATCTATATAAGCGCCTGAGAAAGCAGAACACGGCCTTAAAACTGTGTTCATCAAGCGTTGGAACGTGGCAGGAGCCCCATGGAGACCAAATGGAAGAACAGTAAAATGATACAGACCATTGGGAGTTGCAAAGGCCGTCTTCTCCCGGTCTCCAGGTCTCAAAGGCACCTGCCAATATCCTTTGCACAGATCAAGGGTGCTAATATATCGGGCAGTTCCCAGACGCTCCACCAGTTCATCGACTCTCGGGAGGGGGTAGGAATCAAAACAAGAGATCTTATTCACCTCCCGAAAGTCAATGCAAAACCGGATGGATCCATCCGGTTTGGGTACCAAAACGATTGGAGAATTCCATTCACTATTGGAGGGTTGGATGATACCCATTGTTAGCATTTGTTGTACTTCTCCCTCTATCGCTTGCCTACGTGACTCCGGAATGCGTTAAGGGCTGTCATTTTCACTTTTGTATGTGGAGGGGTTATAATGGCTTGTTCTATCAGGTGAGTTCTGCCCGGATGTAGTGAGAACACCTCCTGCAGGGGTTGCAGCTGGGCCTCTAATTCTCTTTTGTTGGTTTAGGGGAGGTCCTTATCGATACTTTGTACAAACAAAGGTTCGGGACTCTGGGTGAACCCTGTCTGTACCGGAAGAGCCCCTTACCACTTCTTAAGTAAATTGACATGATATATCTGCGTATTTGTCTTTTTCTGGGAATCCATTTCCAGACGGTAAGTTAATTGTGTGACCCTTTCTATGATGCGGTAAGGGCCCTGCCACTGCCCCAGCAACTTATGGTCGGAAGATGGCATCATCAAGAGTATATAGTCGTCGGCAAAGGAGCGGGCTTTGGCCTTTTTATCATATTGTGTTTTTGTGCTATTTGGGCCTGTTCGAGGTGGCATTGGACAATGCTGCGAATCTGCCCCAAATGGGTTTTTAGATTCAGTACGTATTCTGGTAGGGGTTTCGCCCCTTCGGGCTACTCCTCCCATTCTTCCTTCAACATGTCAAGCAAACTGGGTGGTTGTGTACCATAAAGCAACTCAAAAGGGGAATACCCTGTGCTTTTTTGGACTTTGCAACATATTGCAAAGAAAGCCAGAGGGAGCATTTCCTCCCACTTCCGCGACTCAAGGTTCAACAGCTTCTTTAAAGTCGCCTTGAGGGTGGCGTTGTAGCGTTCCACCAGCCCATCTGTTTGTGGGTGGTATGCTGAAGTACGAATTTGCTTTATGTTCAGGGAGAGGCAGACCTGTCTCATAAGGCGTGACATGAAGGGTGTTCCCTGATCTGTAACCAGTTCCCTGGGAAAGCCTACTCTCGAAAAGATGGTGATCATAGCTTTGGCTATTTGTGAGGCATTGGGTTGGCGTGAGGCCACGGCTTCCGGAAAGCGAGTGGCATAATCAACCAGCACCAACACAAATCGACATCCACTGCAAGAGGGTAACATAGGACCTATAATGTCCATTCCAACCCTGGAAAAAGATTCTTGGATTATAGGCATAGAACGCAAGGGTGCCCTGGGAGGTAGGGACCTACTGTTTTTTTGACACATAGTGCATTCCTTGCAATATTTTCGGACTTGGGAATAGATACCAGGCCAATAGAATCTTTTCAAAATTGTCCTCTCTGTTTTATCCTCCCCGAAGGGACCCCCCAATGGGTGACTGTGAGCTAAGATCAATACTTTTTCCCTATACGGTTGGGGCTCTAGTAGTTGGATTGGCAAATCCTTCCCACCCTTTCGATAGAGTAGTTTTTTTCTGATAAAAAACTGGGGACCTACTCGTTCAGGATCCTCTTCACTTGTGGCCCTATTCCAGGCCTCGCGTAAAGCAGGGTCCTCCCGTTGGGCTTCCTGAAAGCCTCGTTCATACTGCCATACAGGGGTCTCCTTACTTTGGGTTAAAGCAACTCTTGCCCAGTACCTTTTTTCTCTTTTTTTCTGCTTTCCGGTCTTCCGGTATTTCCCTGGGGGACAATCGGGTTCTACCTCTTGGGAAAAGGGTGCCGATTTCCTCCATCCTCCCCTTCTGCCCAGGACTCTTGAATTAATTTAGGCATATGTGGATAATCACTACCTAAAAATAGGGGCTCGGGTAAACAGGGAACTAGCCCTACTCTCTATGACTCAGCTTTCAGGGAAGGGTAGTGTTGGACTTCAATCTCTGTAGTGGGATATTGAAGACTGTCCCCATGTACGCATTGTATGGTAACCTGTCCTGTAAGCTGGGGGTGTCCTCCCGGGATAGCCTGTGGTTGTATCACACTTTGTAGGCAGTCAGTGTTGATCAAAGCCTGTCTTTCCCCTTTGTTTACCTGTACTACTCTATGGTAGGGAAGGCGTGCGCCCGAGGAGTTACAATAATAATTGCGCACCAACCCCACCTCCATGAGTTCCTCCTTCTGTGGGAGAAAAACTGGCTATATGACCTATGGTCCCACAATTATAGCATTGAGGCCCTGTTGACTAGGGCTCGGGGTGGTGGTAGGGAGGGTCCTGGTAAGAGGGTAACAGTTTCGGGTTTGCGTGAGGGGTGGGGAGGTTTGCTGGGTTTCACAAGGACTCCCGGATGTTTCCAGTGTGTGTCATCCCGTCCCCGTTGAGGCTCTTGGGCTCGGTAGAAAGCGCTGGCAATGTCAATAGCTCGGTCCAGAGTGAGGCCTGTATGTTGTCTCACCCATTTTCGTATATTTGGATACAGGGACGACAGATATTGCTCCAAATACACCATCTCCATGATTTCGTCTGTTGTTGAAAGCTGAGGTTTCAGCCACATATCGGCCATGTCCCGTACTGTAGGCTAGGCACAGGGCGTTTCCTGAGGACCCTCCTTAACTTGTCTCACACGTAGGCGAAAAGTTTCTTCGTCCATACCCATTCTCTCTAATAAACTCCTCTTGACGACTTCGTAAGGTGTCAGGCTTGATGGATTAACAGCCTGGTAGGCCGCTTGGAGGTCTCCTGATAACAGCGAGCCCAGATACTGCCCCCATTTGTCTTGGCCCCATCCTGCGGCCCTTTGAAAAAAAGAAATCGGTGTCTTCCCCTCCTACATATTTCTGTAGGACCACAGAGGGGAACCCTACTGCCCCTTTATGTTGGCTAAGAGTGTCAGCCAGCTTCCCTATGACTGCCTCCTGGGTCTGACTCTGTACGGCAAGGGACTTGTATAACTTTTCTCGGTCCTCTTCTGCTACGGTCAAAAATCTCTCCATGCAACACTCCAAATTTTCCTGGCTTTCAGCCATCTTGCGCACGACTGCCTCCATCTTTCCTGATCCCACTTCTGACACCAGATGTGAGAGGGATGGGCGGAAAGTAAAACGAGGAGGTCTTATACATGGCTGAATGATGGCTTAATTTATTAACAAAATCCAAAAAATAAACAAGGTAATCTAACAGACAGATTGGGTAAGATGTGGAGTGGACGTCGTCTTCTTCTGTTAACCTGGTGGTAGGTATTCTTCTTCTCGCAGGGCGATGATGGCACAACCCCGGGGTACAAGACAAGAAGGAGAGAAGACAATCAGTACTGCTGTCTAGTTTGTTAAGGCTAACGTGAAACAAGTCACGTTCCACCACCTTAGGATTTTGGAAACCACAGAGGAAGTGAAGGGATGAAAGAGACAAATGATCTGGGTGAGGCTTAAGGTGCGGGGAAAACAATAACAGTAGGAAAAAAAAGCACAAGACTAGACCTTTCTTTTTCTGCATATTCAGGTCTGCTTCAGAGGCAAAAAAAACCTTGGGTTTTCAGGAGCTTGCCGCTTTCTTAACACAAACCCCTAGAGATACGCGGGGCTCAAAGCCTATGCAATGCTGGCAGAATGATTAAATTAAGGCAGGTGCTGTACATGGGGGTTTCTTCCCCTGATGTGAGCGAGAGTGAGCAAAACAAGCAAGAGAGGACGTGGGGGAAAAAGGGGTGACAGGTAGGGGAAAATATGTGACAACCACACTTCCCTGAGTGCCCAGAGTCTCTCAGAGTCACCTCCCCCTTCCCTATGTCCCTGTCCCCGGCCCCGTTCCACATACCGCTAGAGCCACAGCTCTCCTGAGCTGTGGCGGCGTTATGGCGTCCTCTGGGGGTGTCCACCACTCTTCGGACCACCCCCCCACTCGGCGTCGCCTCTTCCTTCGTTTGGCTGGCGTTTCTCGTCTGCTTCTCGTCCTGCCTCAGCTTGACCGGGTCCCGTCTTCTCTTTGCTACTCCGTCCTTCTTCTTCCGTCACTCTCCTTTTGTGCCCCTTCTCCTCAGCATCTTCCGTGTTTTCAACACAAGGCCCCGCCCCTTCAGTCCACGTCATCTCCTGCCATTGGCCGGTGCACAGGGGCGGGTGTTCTCTGTCCTGCGAGGGAGAGGAGCCGAATGTGGTTAACTCTTTCCGGGCCGGACTCTGGCTAGCGAGAGGTATTTCCACTATTCTAGGGGTTTTAACAGGAGTCACGGGCGGGTTGATGTCCCGGTCTTCTTCACAGTAACTTGGTAACTTGTAACTGAATCGCAATGTGCTTTTGCGATTCGGTATTAGGAAGGGGCGTGTTTAGGGCATCCCTTCCTAATACAGAATCGCACTTGTATGTATGAATGCTTTGCGACGGGGAAAGCAGTTGCAAAATATTCGTAGTCACCACCACCTTCAAGATGGTGATAACCCATTTGCAAACTGGAAAGGATCCCCAAGGTACCCCTTCCCCTTTGTGAATGTGGGCACCAACATTTTTTAACAGAGGGCAGTAGTTCCACGGACTACTGCCTACTCTGAAAAAATGCGATAGCTTTTCATTTTTATTTTTGAAATGCATTACGTTTTCTATTAAGGAAAGTGGGATGCATTATAAAACAAAATATAGCTTAATTTAAAAAGTAATCAGAAATGGTGATTTGCTGACCCCAGCAGGCCACCATCCCTGTGAATGTAACTATACATAATGGGTCGCAAATTGTGACCTACCTCATGAATATTGATGAGGCAGGTCCATTTGCGACCCACTGCAAATCGCTAATAGTGTCAAACACACTGTTGTACATCGCAGTTTGTGATTTTCTAATAGAGAACCGCTAAAATTTGCTATTAGGAAATTGGCTCTTGGTATTTGGCAGGGGCGTGTGTTGGGTGTCCGTGCCTAATACCGATTCTGTATGGTATATACAAATGGTCTGCGACCAAATGCGATTGCAAAACATTCACACTTTACCACCAACTCAAAGTTGGTGGTAATCCATTCGTAAATGTGAAGGGGACCACAAGGGACCCCTTCCCCTTTGAGAATAGTTGAAAATATATTTCTTAAGAGCAGGCAGTGGTCTCACTAACCACTACCTATTCAAAAAATGAAAAGAAAACGGGCTGCATTTAAAAACAGAGTGTTTTATTTAAAAGTAATCACAGACAGGGCACTATCCCTGTGATTTTTGAGATTCCCGATGGGTCGCATACCGAGACCTACCTCATTAATATTCACGATGTAGGTCTTGGGACTCACTAGGAAGTGTAAAACACACTTTAGTACATTCAATCAATCAATCAATCAGAGTACTTGTAGAGCGCGCTACTTACCCGTGAGGGTCTCAAGGCACTGAGGGGAGGGAGGGTACTACTACTGCTCGAAGAGCCAGGTCTTGAGGAGTCTTCTGAAGGCGAGTAGGTCTTGGGTCTGCCGTATGTGGGTAGGGAGGGTGTTCCAGGTCTTGGCGGCGAGGTAGGAGAAGGATCTGCAGCCGGAGGTCGTTCGTTGGATGCGGGGGACGGCGGCGAGGGCAAGCCTGGCGGAGGGGAGCTGGCGGGTGGGGGTGTAGAAGCTGAGGCTGCTGTTCAGGTAGGCTGGTCCGGCGTTGTGGAGTGCTTTGTGTGTGTGGGTGAGGAGCTTGAAGGTGATCCTCTTGTCGACGGGGAGCCAGTATAGGTCTCTCAGGTGGGGGGTGATGTGACTGTGGAGGGGGACGTTAACAATCAGTCGGGCGGAGGCGTTTTGGATGCGTTGTAGTCGTCGTAGGTGTTTGGCTGAGATTCTTGCGTAGAATGCGTTGCCGTAGACCAGTCTGCTGCTGACGAGGGCCTATGTCACCGTTCTTCTTGTTTCGGTCGGGATCCACTTGTAGATCCTTCGGAGCATGCGGAGTGTGTTGTAGCAGGAGGAGGAGACGGCGTTGACCTGCTTAGACATGGAGAGGGAGGAGTCGAGGATGAATCCTAGGTTGCGTGCATGGTCGGTGGGTGTTGGTGCTGTTCCCAGTGTGGTTGGCCACCAGGAGTCGTCCCAGGCTTAGAGGGTGGGTCCGAGGATGAGTACCTCCGTCTTGTCCGAGTTCAGCTTCAGACAGCTGCTCCTCTTCCAGTCGGCGACGGCCTTCATTTCCTCGTGGAGGTTGGTTTTGGCGGTGTGTGGGTCCTTGGTGTGGGAGAGGATGAGCTGGGTGTCGTTGGCATAGGAGATGATGTTGAGGTCGTGCTGGCAGGCGTCGGGCTGAGGGAAAATGCTGCGTATTAAGAGAATATGTAGCAAGCAAGAGGATGTTAAAGAAGCTCAGGCATTATGCCGTTTACATTTTCTAGCTAGAGGCTATCCTGATAAAACAATCAAAGCAGCTATGAAACGTACTGATGATCTAACTAGAGATGAGGCTCTATCAATTAAAACAACGAAAAAAGCCATCAGTACCATGTCAGGTAAGGAACCGACCAGATTAGTATTTACATACAGTAAACTACATCTTGCCATACGTAACATTATGGCTAAGCATTGGGCTCTTATCAGAAATGATCCTAGTCTTAATATGGGATCCTGTATATCTCCCACCATTACATATAGAAAAGCGGCCTCAATGCACAACAGCCTAGTCAGTAGCAGTCCAGAAGTCTTGGCTAAGATAAACTGGCTTAGCTCACGTACAGGATTCTTTAAATGCACCTCCTGTAAGGCATGCAAGCATGGAGTGAACACGCTTTCTTACACCACACCTTTCAAAGATAAGGCTATTCCAATCACTAAATACCTTACATGTAAAACAGAATATGCCATATATGTGCTGGAGTGCCCTTGTGCCCTTAGATATGTAGGGAGCACTAAACTTCAGGTTCACAAAAGGGTGCTCCAGCACATGAGGGCTATCAACAACTGGGATGAAACATATCCAGTCGCTAGGCACTTCAATGACTGTCATCAGCGAGATCTGAAATGTTTAAAGTTTTTTGTGATTGATGCAGTCATGCCTCTCAGAAGAGGAGGAAATAGAGAGGGGATCCTGCGCAAACTGGAAACGCATTATATTTTAGACCTCGATAGTAAATATCCGTCAGGTCTTAATTCCAGTGAGGATTTCTATACATGTCTTTAAGTGGTTGGTTTTATGCGTACTTTGCTCTTATGGCTATTTATTCAGTTTACATTGGTCTTATAGATTTTACATCATTGACTTGTCCTTATAATGAACATTGTTATTTTAACATGTTTGCCTTTTCCGCCAATGTATATATTTAATTAATTTTCATATTATTGCGTATTTTGCACATTCTGCATATTTTGCATGGGTTGTTTTGCACTATAAAATTTGGATATATGCACTTTTGTTTGCACTTTACCAAGATCATCAATTTGTCTGCCCACTTGGGCACAATAGTGGTTCACATATGGGACATCAGTGTTGATACCCACACACTGTAATCATTGCATAAGGTGTTTTAATCTTAACATCTGATAACTAAATATGTAACAAACAGCGTTACACATTTGCACAACAATATGAGCGCATTTTTGCTCTATTTATGTCGCATTGGTTTTCAATTACTATTTTAGTATTAATCTCTGTTTTTTAGTTATGCATTGAATATTCATGACCATTATGAATTATCTATAAAAATACTACCTTTTAAAATAGCATGTATTTTAAATTGTTGCAATGGCCGGAGCCAACTATGCCTCTTCTAGTTCTATGATGACGTTTAATTTGCAAATGAGCTCAATGCTCGCAGTGTCACTTTAAATAACCTGCGAGCACTCCATAGCGTGTCATGTGATCAAGGGCCGTTTGGGCTCGAAACGCGCCATGGTGGAGGTTGGGTGTTCTACTACAATAAATCAATAGCACTTTTCATACTGGGTCCACTGTCATCCTTTTCAAGCTTTCTGGAAGTTTCAGATTGACGATTTGTTGCAGCTATATATATATATATATATACACACACACACATAATATATATATATATATATATATATATATAACAGGTCAGATCTATAAATAAGAATAAAAGCAAGCTTTAGTCCTTCTTTTATGTCTGGCCTGTCCCGGTTTTTGCTCCTCAAAATCTGGTCGCCCTACTATTTCTCCATCATCTTGGAGCACACCCCAGGGTGTCATGTTGCTAAGTTATTCAGGTTGGCTCATTTAATGACAAGGAAGGAAGTCCGAGGGAACAGAGGAGGTTGAACAAGTAGGAAGCTTTTTGAAATTTTGCTCTGTTAAGGGATTTTACTGAAGAGAAAACAAAGTCCACAATCAAGTCTGAGTAAATATTCCAGAATTCAGGATGTTGGCAATTCGGTAATGTACCTAGATCTCTTCTTTGCATATAATGTGCCCTTAATACATAGGACTAATGTGCTTCGTAGTAGAAAAAGGCCAGGTTTCATAGTGCAACCAGGCAGTCTTTATTTGACATATTGTAGTTTACAGTTGCCTTCCATCTTGCCCTCTCTAATGCCTTCTTTTTCTTACAGAGGCAGTCACTGGAATAGACCCACTACTGCTTGTCGGTCCCATGTGCGATGGGGGAATGGAGCTTCCTCAGCTCTCTGCTGGATGCCGTGCAGGAGCACTCGCCCATGGTGGGCCGCTTTTGGCTGGTGGTCATGCTCATCTTCCGCATCCTGATCCTGGCCACGGTGGGCAGTGACGTCTTTGAGGACGAGCAGGAGGAGTTCATCTGCAACACCATGCAGCCGGGTTGCCGGCAAGTGTGCTATGATAAGGCCTTTCCCATCTCGCACTATCGCTTCTGGGTCTTCCATATTGTACTGCTTTCAGCCCCAGCTGTCCTTTTTGTTATCTACTCCATGCACCAAGGTGCCAAAATAAACCGAGAGGAAGAGACAGTGCCAGCACCAGCAGTGACAACAGTGGCAGGAGGAGCAGTGCCAAAGAGCCCACGCCGGACCAAACTTCAGGCACAACAACGCATCCAACACATCCGTACCTTCTACATTGTCAACGTGGTCCTGCGGATCATGGCAGAGGTTGGGTTCTTAGTAGGACAGTGGCTTCTTTATGGGTTCAAGGTGGAAATGCAGTTCAATTGCACGCGCGACCCTTGTCCGCATGTAGTTTCTTGTTATGTGTCCCGCCCCACTGAAAAAACTATATTTGTCCAGTTCTACTTCGTGGTGGGGGTGGTCTCCACTATTCTCAGCCTGGCAGAGCTGGGCCACCTCATATTTAAGGATAAATGCAAGAGGCCAATGCCGGCATCCTATGATCAGGACAATTGGTCAAACCGGGAACAGGAAAAATCTCGTCACCTCTTGCTGCAGGGCCGGCACCTCATTCCCCAGAGGAAAGATGGGGCCCGAGGGAGCCAGAGCATGCCAAATCATTTCACACCAAGCACAGTGTTCCAGCCCAAGTCTCCCTCTAGCACTCCCAACAGCAGCAAGTCCTCTAGATCTACAGCCCGAGTGGCCGATCTTGCTGTGTAGCTTTTCTTTCATAACTGTTGGTCTCAAAAGGGCTGCTTTGCCTGCAGCTTCAGTTTCTTACCTCGCAGGAGGATAACTTCAGCACCTGGCACTGACAGGGCCATATGAATGAAGGTTGGGAGGCTTGTTTGAAAGTCACCAATGTGCCAAATCTTTGAGCCTGACATTGACATCATGGTCTGCAGTTGTCAAGGAGTCTGTCAGGCCATTTTGGGGTCACTGAAAAGCGTAAACAGGATACAACACTTCAACATACATTTACAAGATGGCGGCTTCTAGGTGAAGCAGCAGAAACATTCAATGCAGACATTTTTGGTCACACCGAATACTGAATATTGTTTCTAGACAGACCACAGAGGGAATATCTACTGGATTTTTTTCCAAAAACATTTAACCTGCTTTGCTACTTTTTGGATCTTTCTTAGGAATTGTATAAAAAAAAGCTCTACAGTGACCTCTCAGAGGGGAAGTGGGAACTGTTGAAGTATCTCTGGCACAGCCAGCCAACTTCCACGAGCCCATGTAAAGAACTTACATGGATGGAGAATTTGCATTGGATTTGGGACCTCTATCTCTAGTGTCCTGTGAGGGACTCAAAGGAGAAGGAGGTTGAGGGAGCAGCAGAGTTCAAGCTAACTCTGGCATAGCTGGAAAAAGTGAATTGGGAGGTCCCTGTCTCACAACAGATGGTTATGTTATGCAGACACACCGCTGATGGCACTAACTTGATATAAAGGTTATCTCTGGGTCCAATATACGATAAGATAGGATAGGGTAGGATAAAGTTTGTAGAGCGCATTAAACCCCGAATGTGCCCAAGTACTATAGCAGGAGAGATAAATCAGCAAGTGCAGCGCAAGAAAGACTCAAGCATTCTGAAATGCAAAGAGCCAAGTTTTCAGATGTTTTTTAAAGGACATAAAGGAATCTGCTTCTGATTAATAGGTAGGCAGAGTGTTCCATAGTTTAGCGGCAGCTACCCAAAAGGAAAGTCCACCCCATCTTGTCTTCCGTGTTCTGGGGAATCTAAGTTTTATCCAGCAAGACCATCACTATCCGATCATATTGGCCTTCCCATACTACGTTGCATGGGCTAGTGCTGACCATATAGATACTTGTCAACAAGGCATAATGTTGTGTGTTCAGCCCTGGGCTTTCATTTAACATACACATGCATTCTAGGAGCTGTAGGTTTGATTCACATAAGACACCCCGCAGACTTTATCATTATCATTTACATTTTGTTTTTAAAAGGAACATCCAGGACTGGAAAATGTGGATCCAAGTGAAATAGAACCATAGGGCCATCAATGTTAGTGATTTAATATTGTGTAGGCCCCTTCCCTTCCAAACTCCTGAAGTGTGTTGTGCATTATGGGAAGGTGGTTAAGCTACATCCCATAGAATTCAATACAATAAGACGTGGATCTCCATCTATGGACCAAAAAGCAGTATTGCAAAGTGGAACCATGGGGTCAGATGTACGAAGCATTTTACAGGCCGCAAACGGCTCATCGGGCCGTTTGCGACCAGTAAAATGCATTTTGCCATGTACAGAAGGCAAAATGTGACTCAGTAACTTGTTACCAAATTGCATTTTGCTTTTGCAATTCAGTATTTGGAAGGGGCGTATTTAGGGCGTCCCTTCCTAATACCGAATATCACTGGTAAACATGTATGCTTTGCGACAGGAAATGCGGTCACAAAACATTCACAGTTACCAACAACTTCAAGTTGGTGGTACCCTATTCACAAATAGGAAGGGGTCCACAAACTCCTTCCCCTTTGTGAATGTGGGCACCAACATTCTTTGAGAGCAGGCAGTGGTCCGACGGACCACTGCTTGCTCTTAAAAAATGAAAAAGTAGCTTTTCATTTTTCTTTTTGAAATGCATCCCGTTTTTCTTTAACCTCTTCCGTGCTCATGATGAGCCCAGCTCGTCATGGATCACAGTGGAGCTGTGCTCATGACGAGCTCAGCTCGTAATAACGGCCGCAATTGATTCCCCACCTGTGCAGGTGAATTAATCAGTGGGCGGAGTCGTGACGAGCCCAGCTCGTTATGAGCACAGCTCCACTGTGACTCATGACAAGCTGGGCTTGTCATGAGCACCGCGGCGCTGCTCCCCCTCCCACCCCCCGTACCATGGGGGAATTACCCCCACAACAAAGGGGTTACGCATAACCACTGCATTACAAAAAAAATATTGCTTTATTTAAAAAGAAATCGCAGACATGGTGATCTGCTGACGCCAGACAGCCACCATCCCTGTGATCGTAGCCATTCACAATGGGTCGCAAATTGCAGCCTGCCTCATGAATATTGATGAGGTAGATCAATCTGTGACCCACTGCGAATCGCTAACAGTGTCAAACACACTGTTGTAAATCGCAGTTTGCGATTTCCTAATAGCAAATCACTAAAATTCGCTAATAGGAAATTGCAAACATGTGATTTTGTACATCTGGCCTATGTCATTTGTGTGATCTTAGTCAAGCCTGTTTTTTTTAGTCAATAGCAGTTTCCATTCTGGGGCTTGTAGACCAGTAGCTGTAATCCAAGAAGGAAACCTCCATGCCCCAGAATACAAAGTGCTGTTGGCTGAAATAAGGACTAACTAAAGTTGTCATTCACTGCACCAGGAGGACAGAAAAGGAAGGAACTTAGCAGTTATATGAAAAATACTCTTGGTCAACCAAGACCCAGCCCTCTCAGCTTAGTGTGGGCGAGGAGCCTCTTTGCCTTCCGGTGTATGGCCAAACGCTTACCTACATACTATGACTATGTATCTGGCCAGCTGAAGACTACTTATCTGACCACAGTAACCAGACTATAACTTGCATAGCATTCATTGAATTCTGGGAAATGAAGTCCACTCTGTGCCTTAGGAGACTCAGAGCAGGGGGTAGAGGAAAGAGTCGTGCCCAGAGGAACGCAATGGGCAGCCAGTGCTGAGATATTCATGGGCTTCCAATGTTCGGCATTAGTAATTCAACATTTAATACTCGTTACTTTCTTCGCAAGGCTACCAGCTTGCCCCAGATCAGCAACAATGGGCTGCCCCTGAACTACATATTTGTATAACATTCTTGGAGCATTGCGCATCTTAAAAATAATCTGTAAAAGAAAAGCCCAGGGCTGGTGCATATGCAGCGATCTGGTAACTTTAAAAGCTGTGGTGAAAAGCGGGTAACTGCGCTGTAAACACTGAGGGGGAGATTTTGCGAAGATTTTACACCATGTTCGCATCACAAAAGTGACGCAAATCTTTGCAAAATCTTTTTTTTCTGATTTACTTTCTAGCGCTAAACTTGTTTAATGCTGGAAATAACGTGAAAGTAACGCAAAGCTTCAAATAGCACTGCTCTGCATTATTTAGCGCCAAGGGGGCGTGCCTTGGGTGGAGCATGGGCATTCCTATGCAACGCTAAACCTAATTTACTGAATAAAGTAGACAGGGTTTAGCATCAGAAAAAAGCACCATTTTGAAGTAGGCGCAAGGAATTTCTCCTTCCTTCTCCGACTTTATATGTGTACTGCACTGTCCAGCACACATACAAAGAGAGAATATGGTTTGTCAGTCTATGCACAGTATTTTGTACTGGAAGGGTACCCTTCTAGTACAAAACCTTTGCTAGACTCAGGGAGACACCCTTGCACCATAACGCAACGGTGTCTGTCTCCATGGTGCACGGCAGCTGATTTCAGTGCTAGGGAAAGGGGAGGAGAGTGCCTATTTTGGTCAATTGGGCGCTCTCCTCCTCTCTCATTTGCTGCAGCGCAGCATTTGCTCCTGCTGCACTAAGCTGCGTAAAAAAGTATTACATCTGCCCTTGACCCTTGCGCTGCCAGTATGTCACTTCTAATATGGGGAAATAGACGCACCAGCGGCGCAGGGGGCTTGTAAATAAGCCCTAGTATCCCATCTGAACTGCAGTCCAGCACATCTCTGGGCCGTTATGAGACAGGCACTGACCAGCCTCAGAGTTCTAAAGTTTCCCACATCCCATGGGTGCTTATGTTCAGGTGTTTCTTCCTGTGCATTTCGGTACTTATAATAGCACTGGAAATATAATTGGGTAACCAGCTTTACAGGTACCAGAATGGGCAGAAAATCTGGCCTGGGTCAGCTACTCTTGCACAGAATAGGGAATCTTTAGCGTTATGCAGCCCACTTACATGAACATTACTGCTGTTTGTTATTTGACAGCATCAACCCTTTCATGGCTGTATAGCCAAAACATGTTGTATTCTGGGATTTATAGTGTTGCTTCAACACTGTAAGCATGGACTGGAAAGGTTTAAAATGACAAGTGCTGTGGACTAAAAAGACATGATTGATGATGGTGAGTGACTCCCCATTCCTGCACTTTTAGCTGTTGTAAAATGCTGTTCTGAGACGTCCTCGCAAAGAAATGATGAGTTCCAGAATGCAAAGTCCTGCAACAATTTGAGACCTCAGCTACTTTCATGGTCTGTTTGGCACTGCTCCAAGGTAACCATATGATTCCATGGCACCAAGGACACAATACTCTAGTCCCAGGGTACCCAAGTGTGTTAGTTAAACTGGATGAACTGAAGTGTACCAGGACTACAACTCCCAGAATGCACGGGATTGTTAAAAATTCTTAGCAGGATGAAGTCATATGGCAACCTTATTTTACTGTGACATGTAGGATCTCTAAGGGAGTTGGAGGCAGGGTTGTGGCCCTTTTTTTTAGAAACTCTCACATCAATGCTCCAACACTGCTAGGTCACTGAGCCACTGAGGTCATCTTCAAAACGTATGCACTTGAGGCAGGGATTTGCACTAATTTTACCCGTGTAGAGCAATGTACTGTACCTTCATGAAAAGAAGGATTTGCATAAAATGCCGGGTTAAACATGGGTGGGTGGTTAAATACTTGTGTTGGGGTGGTGGGTTGGTTGGTTGGTGGGAGTGAGTTACTGTACTATTTTTACATTTTGCTGTAAAAAAACTGAAATTGATAGTCTTTTTAAGAAAATAATAATTATTTAATTGATGGTTCTGAGTTGACTTGTTTATTATGCCTGACTTGATCTCAACCACAAATTGTTATTGGCCTTCTTCAACAGGAAGTAACTTGTTAACTTCTGTTACGTGTCAGGAGCGGCATGCATTGCTATGCACAAGATTAGTCCATAGTAACATTCCGCAGTAGATAAAGGATGATGTGCCAGATGCAACAGACCCATGTTTATGTACAATGTGCAGTGACCATGTCATCATAAAATGGCAGTGGTCCTGCTTATGCTGCACTTAATTTATTATTATTTACGTTATTTCAACAATAGCAAGAATAGCACATAACATAAAATCATGAGAAGGGTGCGCAGAGGTCGAATCAGCTATGCTAGAACAGCTAGTAGATACTTTCAGGGAAAGGTGAAGAAGATGGAATTTCAGAGAAATCCTAAAACTATGCTAGGAAGGGAGGTGAGCATAGACAGAGGGAAGATGTATTTAAATTGAGAGGGGACACATGAAAAGACTAGCCTAAAATGGGAGCAGAGGATAGGGAGCTATAAAGAACATGCAGCTGAACAAGAGAACTGAGTAAAGGAGAGGTCAAAGCGAGAACACAATTAAAGACGGTACATAAGAAGTGGAATTAGATACAAAAAGAAAAAGGTTTCCAGAGAAGAGAGATAAAGTAAAGAGAAGGTATATCTGTGAAAGAAAGTTTTAAGAGAAGACGGATTGCTGAGTTAAAGACTATGGGGCATATTATCAAGGGGGTTTATCTCCGCTTTTTTGGCTTTAAAAGCCAAGAAAGCGGAGATAAAATTATCTCCCTATTACCTAGCTGTCGCTAACACCAGTCAGCGACAGCTAGTAGGAGATAGTGACCATCTTGGGCCCCACTTTGCATGTCAGTGATATTTATCACTAATGATATGCAAAGTGGGCATGCCAAGATGTTAGCGACTGGAAACAGTCGCTAACATCGCTATCTCCTATTACCAACTTTTGGAGATATTCGCGTTAAGCGCAAATATCTCCAAAAGCTAACACCTGCCGTGAGCAGTTCTTAGCCATGTTATCCAATGGGAGGTGGATAACATGGCTAAGAGCATTAGCTCGGTAATGCATGAATATCGCTGACTTTTCAGCGATATTCATGCATTACGGCCGTTTTTTATCGCATTTGCGATAAACCTTGGTAATACCAAGATTTATCTGCGATAAAAATCGCCGCAGCTTAGCGGTAGAATTTTATCTCTAACCAAGCAATAGCGATAATTATCGCTATTGCTTGGTAATATGCCCCTGATTTCGGAAAAGAAGGTGAAAATACCGAAGGAGTGAGCAATAAAGTGGAACTATAGTGAAGACAAGGTAGAATAAAAGTGAGGATAAAAGTTTTTGAGGCCAGGAATGTCAGACGAGGGTGAATCTTTCTTGGGGGCATATTTACTAGGACAGCGTTAAATAAACGCAAAGAGCGTTTAGCGCTTGTTTATTTATTGCCGTCTATCGCAGGAATTTATCGCCCTGGTAACGTGTTATTAACAACGCGTTGCTCCAGGCCGATAATATTCCAGGGAAATGGGTCAACATCGCTGGTGTTGCACCCAAAACGGAGATAGCCTTGGTGATACGACCCTGTGGTCGTATCACTATAATCCACCTCCCATGTTAGCTATGCCTTAGTCAGGAATTTAACAGATGTTAAATTCCTGCGTTAAGGCATAGTTAACGGTATTTAAAATATCGCTACCCCTCGTTGATGATATCACGAAGCTGGGGTAGAGATATTTTCCCAAGGTGTTTTGTTAGGCACGTCTCCTTTGCATCTCATTAGAGATGCAAAGTGAGGCGTGAACAAAACGGGAGCTGAATCAAGGAAACACGCGCCAGTGTGTCTTTGCAAATAATGCCATATAATTATCCCGCTTTTAGCCCGTAAACGGACACTAAAGCGGCGATAATTATATCTTCAGCCCTTGATGATATGCCCCTTAGTTTTTAAAGTTCAATACAGCAAAAATGACAAACAGCTGAAATATGCAGATGAAATCAAGAGACTAACAGCCTGATTCATGTACGGGCCGTTTTGCGTGTCCCTAATAGCGATCAATAGCGACTCGCTATTGAGGAAACGCAAAACGGCATTCATGTACTTTTCTGAGAAAAAATAGCGACTCGCATGCGGGCGCTAAAGCCGTTAGCGACCCACAAAAAACGCAGAATAATCGCTATTTCCGGCTACCTGCGATCGGGATTGCGACTCGCAATCCCGATCGCACGAGATTGCGCTCGCAATCCCGATTGCACGGGATTGCGAGTCGCATTCTCGCGGGATCAGGAAAACGGGAAGACGCATTCCGAGCACCGTGATGACATCACAACCAGGAAGCAGCCAAATCCCACCCCCAAACACCACAGTGACGCTAACAGTCGACTGTCCACGACGGAAAGCTGCCACCAACCCGCCGTTTGCGCATCCCGACCCCGCCGAAATAGCGACCGCTATGTCAGACGACCCGCAGCCCGGACCCAGCAACAGCGCTGGCCGAAAGCGCAAATTGAAATTTTCTGAACAGGAGCTGGAGAACCTCATAGAGGGTGTGGTGGCCAACCACGACCAGCTGTTTGGTGCAAACTCCCGGAGGGTCCCGGAGCAGGAGAAGAGGAGGATCTGGGTGGGGATTGCCGCAAGTGTGAACTCTGTGGGAGTTGCGGACAGGTCCCTGGAGGAATTAAAAAAGCGGTGGTACGACCTCCGAGGGCGTGCCAAGGAGAGGGTTGCGGAGCGCCTTGGTGAGGCATCAGGCACCGGAGGATGTGGCCCGACTGTTCCACCCAACACCCCCCTGGAGGACCGGGTAGAGGACACGTTGGAGAGGGAGGCGTGTGTTGGCGTCACCCCTCTGGACTCCTCCCGCCCCACCCAAGACACCCAAGGTAAGTGGCATGCGACTGCGACCCTGTCCCTATGACCGCCCATGACCAAATAGGCTCACTCATTGGCCCTTAGTCATGCCGTGCATCAGGAAATGCCCTGAAGCATTGTGGGAGACGTAGTATGTCCACAATGTAGTACTACCACAATGCGGCCCGAAAGGTTCCAAAGTGCGCAAATACACAGCCACCCAGGGAATGACACCCAGCATGCATGTAACATCTGCACGTCTGTCAGTCACATGCACCTAATGAGTATCCACTTACCCTCACAGGTGCAGGAGATAGCAGCGACAGTGAGAGGCTGCTGATCGACGAGGAGGCCCAGGAGGAGGAATCCCTACCTTCTACCCAGCCACCAGCCCCTGCACCAGCGCCAACACCAGCAGCCAGGCCACCCACCTTGCCTGCTGCATCCGCCTCAGGCCCACCGGCTGCCAAGGCCAGGCCACCCACCTTGCCTGCAGCATCCGCCTCAGGCCCACCGGCTGCCAAGGCCAGGCCACCCACCTTGCCTGCTGCATCCGCCTCACGCCCACCGGCTGCCAAGGCCAGGCCACCCACCTTGCCTGCTGCATCCACCTCAGGCCCACCGGCTGCCAAGGCCAGGCCACCCACCACACCTGCCGCACCTGCAACACCAGCTGCTGCAAGACCTGCAGCTCGTCCACCACCATCTGGGCCAGCCACATCGGCCACACAGCGGCCGACCACCAGGAGGGGCAATGGCCACTTCCACGCATGCATGAGTGTGGAGCGGCGCATGCTGCGTTTACACCAGCGCCAGTCGCAGCAGCAGGGAGCCATCCAGCTCCAGCTGCAGAAGATCGGCCGCAATGTTGCGGGAGTGGGCGACAGGGTGGACCGCATGACGGCGGCCATTGACCGCATGACGACGGCTATGGAACACAACACTGCTGCGCTGGTGAAGCACCGAAGTGTTGCTAGCAGGCTGCCCAGGAAGAGGAAGAGGCTCCCAGGCGCCTGGGAATTGTGCGCCGGAGACGCCAATGACATTGTGACAGGGACACAGGCGCAGGCTGAACTTAAGCCTGCAATGGAGCGTCTCATGCAGTATGCATGAATACTGCTTTTTGTATATAGTTGTTACGAAGACCCATTTATTTTTTGTGATTCAAACAAATACATTTATTTTGGTGCACACATACGCCTTGTGTAATCATTACAGTTTGCATGCAATTGTGATATGTGGGGTGGGGGAAGGGGGTGGGCTAGAAATTGTTAGCTGTGATGTGGTTGCGACGTCTGTGGCCTTCAGCTGGGTTCTCCCCGCGTGCATGGTGCGCATGTGCTGGTGGCCGGTCGTCCCCCTCAGATTCACTGCCTGAGATGTCAATTGGTATCCGGCGCTTGGTTGCAATGTTATGAAGCATTGCACAGACAGCCACAATGCGGCAGCACGCTGCAGGACTGTAATACATGGCCCCACCTGTCTTGTGCAGTATACGGAACCTGCTCTTGAGCAGGCCAAATGTCCTTTCAATACAGTTCCTTGTCCGGATGTGCGCAACATTGTAGCGGCGTTGCTGAGGTGTGGCAGGGTTGAGGTAAGGGGTCAGGAGGTATTCCCGTAGGGCGTAGCCACTGTCACCTGAATGAGAGGAGCAGATGTTGATTGCCTGTGCAGCGCAGTTACTTCATAGCAATGTGACATTGTCGACAAAGTGTACTTACCAAGTAGGTGTCCTTCCCCAAACTCTCCCCTGATCAATCGTGTGTGGAGTCCGCTGTGCCTGAAGATAAAGGAGTCATGGGTACTCCCTGGGTACTGGGCCACAATGTCAGTGATGATGGTCTTGGCATTGCAGACCATCTGTATGTTGAGGGAGTGGTACGACTTCCTGTTGCGGTACATATACTCCGTGGCAGCTGGTGGGCAGATGGCGACGTGGGTACAGTCTATGCAGCCAAGGACATGGGGAAAATGGGCAACATTATAAAATTGTAGTTTTGTGAGGTCCAAATCCTGTTGGCTCGTGGGAAATGTGATGTGCTGGTGGAGCTGGGTGAGCATGGCGTCAACAAAAGTGTGGAGGCAGCGTGACATGGTGGGCTTGGATATCCCCCCAGCAGCGGCTACTATGCCCTGGAAACTGCCGGATGCCAGGAGGTGCAGGCTGCACAATACCTGCACATGTGTGGGCACAGAATTGTTTCGCCTTGTTGGGTGCTGCATGATGGGGTCGAGTTCTTGTATCAGCCAGGTGATCATTTCCCCATTCAGCCTGTATTTAGCATAAATCTGTTCTCTGGTTTGCCCCAGCAAGGTGACCCGCTGCCGGTAAATCCGTGCCTGCCTCATGCGTCTCCTCCGTGCTGCTCGCTGTAGCCTTCGCCGCCTCACCACCATGTACATCCCAGGCATTGTGGAACGCCTATTGCTGCTGCTGAATGTCCTTATGTGTGATTGGTCAGGCCTGGACCTGTTGGTGATTGGCTAACAGTTTTTCAAAATTTGGTTAATCATGGCTTTTATGGTTACCACCTGCTTTGAGTTGTCCTTAAATTGCGCCGCGCTAATGTGCGATTTAGCGATTTTTCGCTAATTTATTTCTTTCATGAATGCCGATTGAGACAATATTGCGTTTCGCTATTCAATTCGCAGATTCCGTGGTTGGTCGCTATTTCATTTACGCTAATGCTCGACTTCCCGGAGTCTGCGACTTTTACAGCGTAATCGCTATTCCGCTCGCTATTATTTTTTAGCGATTTCGCTATTTCGTACTTGAATGCCGATTCCGTGTTTTGCACCCGCAATTGCGTTTTCGCAGCCATTGCGGGCGCTATTTCGCTTCATGAATCAGGCTGTAAAATCCAACATATCGCCGAGGTGACAAGGAAAGGGAAGGGGGGAAAATGTGAGTGAGTGAGATACAACAGGGAGGAGAGGACAAATAATGGGAGTCTGTAGGTAGGAAACAACATCCTCCTGCCACACTTTTAAATGCACGATGTCACGTTAACCTCTGATGCACCAGATTTTACTGCTACAGATATTTAGAGAACATTTGGAATCCGTGCTCTTTAAATAATACTAACCAAAAAGTTCACTTTTCATGAACCAATACTTTATGTATTTTATTGAAAGTCGTTGTCAAAGCTGACTGTTTTCAAAGTTATGGGAAGATTTATATTGATTCTACTTTCTTGCTCTGAACACCAGCGGTGCATTCCATAAGCAGATGGGCATACATGTTTTCATTCTTGAGCTATTGATTGTAAATTCTCCAGAAGGACATTGCTATGACGCCAATTCATCAAAATGACAGGAATTGTGGCAGTGACATCACGTTTTACATGGCCAATCCAATGAAATCACAGGATGTGATATCAGACAGCGTGTTTGGGACAGTTGGCAACACAGGGAGTGACATGCTGCTGCCTTTGATCTGGATCAGTTATAAAAGAGTGGATAAAGGCATTCCCTAGTTAGTGTAGAATTAAGAAAATAAGGGTTTGATTTAGACTTTGATGGATGGAGAAGTGTTTGACAGGATGGAGGAGGACATTGCCGTGGGTTGTTTCAAGGTACAAAATGTTTGGTAGACTTCCACCGTTGGTTTTGACAGCTGTCTACCAAATGTTTAAACTTTTTTTGCTTTTGAGAAACAAATTTGGAAAGCCAGAGTTGTTTCTGAAAAATAAAACAAAAAAATGATTACCCCCATACACAGCGCGGAGGTTTTCTACCACGAAATGCATGTCATTATTTGCTTTTTCTGTACCTCACTGCCAGGTTACACTTGACAGTCAGTGGCAGAAAAAATATATTGCATTGTCCACCCTAAATAGGGTGGGAGGTGTATTGCCATTTGTCCAACAACCCTTTCTCCATCGGACTGTTGGAGAAAGTTTTCCATCGACTGAGCCAGCGGTGGCTCTGTCGGTGGAAAGCTTAGAGTTCGCTTGTCTCTGAATGAGGCAGGTAATTTGAGAATTTGGCGGAGAAGGTACACCATCTCCGTTTGCAACAGAATACCCTGGCTGCAAAACTCAAATCATACCCAAAGTTCATTGTGCTAAGGAAGACACAAATATTAATACAATTTTATCAAACTTACCTAGACTGTTTCTGTAGTGCCAGGATCAATATCCCAGGAAACTTCAAAATATATATGCATTATAAGGTTATTTAAGTAAAGAAGTTGGCAACAAGGGCAAAGGTAAATAAACACACTGGCACAAGGCTAGCTCCGCTGTTACTGTTCACTATTAATAAT
This sequence comes from Lissotriton helveticus, assembly GCF_964261635.1. Classification (NCBI taxonomy): domain Eukaryota; kingdom Metazoa; phylum Chordata; class Amphibia; order Caudata; family Salamandridae; genus Lissotriton; species Lissotriton helveticus. The sequence continues at coordinate 1,922,979,922 of NC_136065.1, forward strand.
CGGAGGGTCAAAATCATTCAGTTGGTTAAGTGAGTCATAACGGCCTTTAGCAAGGGCACAGCAGTCTTGTATAATGCCTGTGGCTGTAGTTATGAACCAGCAAATGGAAAACATTGATTCAACCCACACAAAATATTAGTACATATAGCAATTCCGCGGGACGATACTTTTCATCATAAAAATATTAATTTGCATAAAAAGCAATGCTGGTAACAACACAGACTCTGGGAACAAATCTACGGAAGACACCGGAGGTGAAGATCAGAAGGTCAATCTTGTGCCTGAACCAACGTACACCCATATAGCCCTGGGAAAAGTTACCATTCCAGTAATACAATGAAAAGTCAGTTTCTAATGTGTGAGTGTCCTCATTTCCACGACAGCACACATACAAGCAGGATCATAGCTTATTGAGGGGGCAGGGATGGGGGGGTGACAAAGAGTTGGGTGTGACACTCCCCAACTAAATGCATTCTTGGCTTAGTAGGGGGATCTGGAGGCCCTGAGTCGGATCTGCTATCTCTGTGTCGATTTTCTCTGGTCCCGAGCCAAGAATGAAAGATAAAACTGGGAGCATTGATGCAAACAGTAGAGCGGGAGACAGATAGAGATACCCATCTGGTGGCTGAATTTCAATATGTGGCACCAGATAACCTGGAATCAATACCAGCTTCTCTGCTTGCCAAAAGTGTGTGATCCTGGGCAGATATATTATGTCAAAGAGATTCCCTTTTCTTTACTATCACTTTTGGGCACACTTTTAAATACATGAGTTTAGGAAGTGTACTGTACAAGCACCTCTTACATTCGATCTAGTAGAATGTGATGCTGTTCCATCTATAATAAGAATTTAGGCCACATTTAGGGTATACATGACTACTGACGTGCTTCTTAGTTCACAAATGCATTATTGTTGGGGGGCGAACCATGAATGCTTCTAAAAACTATCACTTTTAATAAATATCTTCCTAAGCAGTGAAATTATCTAATGTACTTAAGTGAAACACTTCTGTGGGTTAAAGAAATATAAGTTTTTGAATTTTGAAGAGATTGCATCATGATTACATTATGTTTGTTCATAAACAAAAAAAGAGTGTCTAGAGAAGTGGGTTTTTAGGTTTTTGCCACAGTGGGGAGCAGTAGACTCAAAATTATGAGACGACCTCACTAGGACGTTTAAAGAAAGCCCTCACTCACCACCTAGTGATGACATGCTTCATCATCGGGCTTCACCAAAGAGACCGAATGTCTCTTTGGTGTGCTGCAACGCCAGAATTACTGCGGAGCGGGATAGTGAGTTAAGGGCGTGTTGTGTGATACTAAACTAGTGAGTGATGAGAGTTTAAAAAGAGTCAGTAGTGTATCACAATGAAAATTTTATTCTATGACCACTAAAGACAATGGTTAAAATAATGTGTATGGAAGCAGTCCACATTAAATTGAGTGGAGGATTCCTATGCATCAGTCGACATGTTTCTTGCCATCAAAACGGTGTAATTTTACCCGGCAATTCTTCAGGACTAAAAAGTGTTCTATACCCTGGTGGTATGGACGCGCTAAGGCCCACCCTTACCTAGGGGCGTGAAAGTGAAAATTAAACAAAATAGGTGAAAAAGTGCATGGATCCAGTCTGAGGGCGATGCAGGTAGACTGAGGGTGCCGAGCGTCAAGGGCGGTGTGCTGAATACGCTCCCACCCCCCTCCTGAGATCCATGGTGTTTCAATTTAACACCAGAAAAGTGCAGAAACCGCAAAATCGAAGCCTACTAAACCAGGAGTTATTAGGAAGCCATTTATTCTTCCTAATTTTTTGCACTTTTTCACTGTGGCAAAAACCTAAAAACCCACTTCTCTAGACACTCTTTTTTTGTTTATGAATATATGACCGGGGATTAAGAGTGTCACACGACTCTCCCTATCTCTCTTCTTGTTGAACTACATTATGTTTGTTGCACGATATACATGCCAAATGTAATTCATGGCACGGCTCCTACACAGATGCGTAAAATCAAGTCAGACCCATGGCTCAGCTCTGGCTCGACTTCCCCTATTAATTTGCCCACCACCGTCCCCTATTGGCGACTCGACATTAGTACATGGGGCCAACAGTCACTTGATAAAACGATTTGTAAAAGACGACGACTAGAAACATGGAGACTTACCCAAATGCACCGATTTGACAACTCAACCATCACAGCTTCTTGTGGCAGACGAAGAAGAATGCGTGCAGAGAAAATACATGTAAAAAAAGTTATCCCAGGGCAGATGCCGTAGTCATATGTTCCCAGGGAGAACAACCAGGCCCAAGTGGGATAGGTACGGTGTAGCTTAAGCAGGAGATTGTTTGGGGTGTAACTCTCCTCAAATACCTTCCTGATTTGGTAGTTGGGCCTTGGGGCCCTGAACAGGGTCTTCTATGTCCGTTGTTTTTTCTTGTTCTTCTCATTTCAGTGAGTTTTTTAATTGTTAATTTTTTCGATCGAGATCTTAAATATACATAGTGTCTGGTTTACCGAAAAAGTCGTAAATTCAGCAGCCACAAAAGTAGTCCTCAATGGGTGCTAATGTACTACTTTTTGGAATTCACAAACATTGGCAGCAGTAGGCTTGGAAATCTGTACAAGTCTCAAGTTTCCAGGCATTCTACTGGCAATTAAAAACACCCAAAAGATGAATGCTTGCATTCCAACCCATGGTTTTTCTCCCAATCTAGACCAAGGACCCAAAGTACAACAGCCGAGGCACTTGACCCACCTAGGGACCCACAGAAGCCATCTAAAATATAGTGCAGATGGACTGACCTCTGGGCTGATAATTCTCAACAGAAGTGCAGAGATACCATGCTATGTGGCACATAACATAGCAGGTTTACTTAAAACACCTTCATTAATCACATCAGGTCACTTGGTCCTACTGACCAATAACAGATGTCCATTGTTCCCCAACTCACTGGTACTCATGTTATTGACCTTCAAAAGACATATGGTTGTGGACTAACCACAATTTGAACCTTTGTCCATTTGATGAAACACAGATCCCTTGAGTTCATTAGTCCTCTGAGCCATCAGATCTGGATAGTTAATGATACATGTGCACCTGAACAGTGCAGTCGGTGAAACAAGAAAAGACCTAAAGGATAAAATGAGAAACAATTACCATATCAGAAACATATTACAAACATACGTAAGTGTGTCAAGAATGACACTCAGGTGAAAAGGAAGGGTGTTGAGGTGTTTCAGTGTTTAGCTGCAAAGACCCTAACAGCACATAATTTTCCAGTAGAAGATAAGTGCAGCATTCTTTGGGCTGAACATATGGTCGTATAATCAACTTTTATTCGATTATTGATATGAATAATCATAAAAAGTACATGTTTAAAAGTTTTAAGCACATAAGTAGGAAAAAAGGTTAAATCGCAATAAAAAAGACATTTTAAAAAAAAATAGAGAAGTGATTTTACAAGTACTAGACAGTTCCAGTTTAGCTAGAGACATTACGACGTATTGTTAAGACCGCTTTAAGGAAAGTCACTATATGTTTGGCTTCATGTAGCGATTTTAGGGATTGCAAATAGTGAAATGCTGGATAGGATTGTCTAAGTCCACTGGTTCGGAGAATGGGAATAATCCACGTTTTCCTTGGTAGTTTATAATATTTACAAAAAAGGACAACGTGGATCGTGGATTGTGGGGAAATTCCGTCGCAGGGACAGTTCATCAGGTTACGCGACCAGTCGTGCATATCCGGAAATGAAACCAGACGGAAGAAAATGTTAAAGCGTAGTCTTGTAAGTAAAAACTTTTCGTGATTAGATAAGAAGTACGTCAGGTAGGGCTGTAGGCATTTTCCAGACTGTTGAGCACAAATTTTTTCATTTTGTGGTTTGATGATCTCTGCCTGGTTCCGAAGATCCCTCAAATGGGCCATACACAGTAGCTTTAACTGTTTCCTAGAAATGTCTTCCACTGAGGGTGGTTCGTCAAAGTAGGACTCACGATCTAGGTCTTTAAAAAAGTTACATATGTAAGTTAGCCACGGGATTTTTCGCCAGTTTCTCAGGGCTAAACAGTCAGTAATGAGGGAGCGAGTCAGATGGCATTCGGGGTTACACCATATTCGATGCCACAGTAGAATGGGCTGGCATCGAATGGTGTCAATGATGTATTCCATGCCGAGTTCTTGATGTGAGGCTAATATCGGGGAACTTTGAGGGAGGGCTAAGATCTACTTTATAAAGGCGTTTTCAGTGACCTGTAATTGGTCGATGCGTCCATGGCCCCAGATTCCAGCTCCATAAGTGGCCACACTGTGGCATTTTGCATAGTATATAGCCAAGAGTTCGGGTGGAGCTGGTTTCCCCAGTTTCCTCGAAAAGGAGGTTAATGCTGAAGTTGCACGACAGAAATGGAGATTCCTGGCCTCAATTGCCTTTCGCCAATTCATAGCGTCATCCACTAGGATACCCAAGTAAGGGTAGACCGGGGTTTTTTCCAGTTTATTATTATCGACCATTATTGGTTTGGGTTTTTTAATCCTGGGACCAATATGCATTGTGAATGTTTTCTTGATGTTGATTTTGAGACCAAGAGAGTTCATGAATGCTGCGTATTTGTTGATTTGTAGTTGGAGTTGGTTTAAAGTCCTTGCTATAATAACTGAATCATCAGCATACAGAAGGGTGGGTATCGGGCGATGGTTTATCTGAGGGAGGTCCTGGCTCCCTTCCAGCATGGCCTGTTCAAGCCCGTTAGTATACAGGTTGAACAGGAAAGGAGCCAGTACACATCCCTGCCTCACACCCTTCGTTATTTGGAATGGTCGAGACAGTTCGCCGCTGGTACCAAATCGTACTCGGCCTACAGCATTTGTGTAGAGTTCTCGTAAAAAAGTTAGTATCGGGGGATCCACACCAAGGTCAGTGAGTATTTGCCAAAGCTTCGCATGCTGGACGCAGTCAAATGCCGCACTTAAGTCGACGTAGACGAGGAAGATGTTGCCTCCTTTGGCATGGACGTATTTACCGGCCAGAAGAACAAGATTGAGGGCCTGTTCCACGGTCCCGAGCCCCTTCTGGAAACCATATTGCAGGTCGGTTATGATGTTATTCTCCCGGGCCCAAGATTGTAGTCGGTCCAGGAGTACTCGACCTGCAATCTTGCCCATGGAGTCCAGAAGGGAGATCGGTCTATAACAGGCGGAATCGTTGCGGTCACCTTTTTTAAAAATGGGTAGTAAAATTGAAGTTGACCATGAGTGGAAAAGACCGGTCGAGGCTACTGCTGACATTACCCGAGTGATTATCTGCGACCAGAAGTCTACGTCGTAGAGGAACAAGTCCATTGGAACCCCATCAGGGCCAGGGGCTTTACCCGTTTTTGAAGCCCTGATTGCTTTTATAATTTCGTTGAGAGAAAAATGTATCTTAATCGGGTAGGTGTTACTTTTCTTCGGTTGGATCTTATGTATTCGGTTGTTTACTACGGAATCTAAAGGTGTTTCAAAGATTTTTGCAAAATGGGAAACCCAATCTTCCTCGGTTATTGCCACGTCAAGATGTTCAATGTCTGTGCTATTGGCCAAGAAAGGAGATCTTATAATTTGCCAGAATGCGGTACTGTCTTTCCTTCGGGCACTATCGTGTAAACGCAGCCAAAGATCTTGTTTTATTTGTTTTTTGCGATCTTGCCTTGCAGAGTTGTACATTTTTCTCAAGTAGGAGATTTCCTGGGGGTCTCTCATGGATTTACGCAGGGCTTCCTTGAGTGATGTAAGTGCCTTCCGGCATGCAGTGTCAAACCATCTCGTGGCGGAGGGCTTAGTCTTGTTTTTGACGATGACAAATAGCTCATCCCTTATTGTTTCCTGGATGCTTTGGAAGCAACTGACAATTATTTGCGGTGATGCCTCCGGAGACATACATTTGGAAAACCACTGTTCTGTTTTATCGAGGATCCGCTGTGTCACCTCTTCCGGGTCTATTTTTGCCCATTTGATTGTGTACCCGTTCAGTTTATTCAAGGACACTGCTTGTTGGTTAAGGGAGCTTAACTTTACGTGTTGAGCTCTTGCTCGTTTGATGTTAATTTTCAGACTGAGCGGGTAGTGGTCACTTATTGGGTTTGACCCAATTTCGTGGTTCGTTAATTGCCCTTTGAGTGAGTTCGAGGCTATTATATAATCTATAATTGTGGAGTAGCCTCGCCCGTGGAAGGTAGGTAGGAAATCCTTCTGCGGATCAACCAATTCATTCACATAGTCCAGATCTAGCGAAAATAGAATTTCATTAAGTTTATTTCCACATGCCGAGTGGGCGAAGTGAGGAGCAGAGTTCCCAAGTTCGTTTTGGAGGCCACAGTTTCCATTCTTGTGATTTGGGCATAGAGGGAAGTTGAAGTCGCCACCCCAGATGATGTGACTTGTGGATATATTGTTGTCGTTTCGAAGTGAGGTTAGAAAAGTAACTATCTCTTCAAGGTTTGACCAACAGTCCAAAGTGCCAGAGTTATTGTAATAGTTTATAAGTATATAGTTGTTATCTTTAAATGCTGTTAGGTGCTTGATTTGCATGATTTGGAATGTTGGTGAGTCCTTTAGTAATTCCACTCTGAGGGGAAGGGTGTTGGCGACGTAGGTCGTGAGCCCCCCCTTGGGTCTGCTCATGTTTCCCTGTAGTGCGGTGGTGTAGAAAGTTTTATATCCCACAAGGTGTAGTGGGATTGTGCACCAGGTTTCTTGTAGGCACAATATCTGGTGTTGCCTGGCTGTGTCGAGCCATAGCCCCGTTGTTATTTTTGATGACAGGCCTGCAACATTCCAGTACGCGATAGAGAAACACAGGTTTGTGGTGTCTGCAGAGACCTGGGGGGATGTTAGCTGGATATTCGCGGTTTGGATTTCTGTCATTTGAGGTAATTGAACCTGTAGGGAATTATCAAGAGCTTTAGAAGGAGCTACAGTTTGCTGATGGTACGAGCTGTGAGTGAATCCGTCTGCAGCTAAAGGAGATGTGTGAGTAGGATTGTTAGGAGTGTTGGCGGAAACAGTTGTCGATTCATGAAATAGGTTTTTTTTGGTTGTGAGGGATGGACTCCTGGGGTACTGGCTGCTGGGTAGGATTATTTAGTTGTAATGTGGTGATGGTGTTTATGTTCCTAGGTTCCGCCCTGGGTGGTCAATCGACCATCTCTAAACAGTCGAAACGATTTTGCGTAGGAAAGCCCTGCCAGCCTTCATAAATTTGAAAGGGCCTATCTTGCCAGTATTGTCTTGGCCGTTCTCTCGGGGCGTTTCTACCACCATGATCGTGTGTGTACTCTGTCTGATTCCACGGTTCTTGATTCCATGGTTCTTTGGGGATCTGATGCCAGTTCCAGGGAGGGGTATAACGATGTTGTCTCGCTGGAGGGTAAAAGAAAGAAAGATGCCGAGCATCAATTCCCCCTTTTTTTTCCAGCGAGGGCCAGGCACAAATATAATCCACTGTGGAGGGGTCTCTGCAAGTTACTATAATGCAGTCTCCACGGGTCGTTTTTGTGGTTTTGCCTACCCAAGCTACCCTGCGGACTGTGGAGATCCCTCCTGAAAGATGAGGTTCTAAAGGCCTGTTAATACTTAGCCATTGCATGACTTTGTTTTTGAGGGACCATGCAGTTTCAGGGGTATCTTCGGTTAACTCTGGTACGCCGGTGAGTACTATTGTATAGGGAGTGGCTTCCGGGGGCAAGTGGGCTGGACGTCTGGCTACTGGTGTTTTTCTAGCGTTGTTCTTAGGTGAAGGCTGGTGGACAGTTGATTTGGGTGAAGGTGGAGGAGGCACTGATTTTCTTGTGGGCTGAGCTTTACTGGGATTATTTATCACGGGTCCTGGGGTGTCTAGGGTGGCTGGGCCTGTGTTAGGTGTTTGTTGATTCGGTAAAACAGTTGTTTTGCTCCGCTGTGGTCGGGGCGTTGTATTTTGCGAGTTTTGATTCATAGTATTTTGTTTTTGGTTTGGGGGTAAGGTATTCGCGTTTGGTCGTTTTGATGCTTTGAGTTGTTGTATTTGAAAATGAGTTTTAGAAGGCTGCGTCGGGTTGCGCTGGCCCTTTATTTCTATGCGCGTATTGGTGTCAAGAATTGCTGCGGAAAGTATGGTCAGCTGGGCTTCTATGTTTCTAATGCTAAGTTGAATGGGTTTCAAATACTGGAATAGGAGATCTTTTGTTGTGGTCAACACTTGTGAGGTGACTTTGCATGTTCTGCAAAGATTGTCGGTAGCCTCACTATATATGGAGAATTCAGATTGTAAATATCTCGGGCGATGTTATGCAGGCCTGATGAACTAAGCAGAGGGGTTTAAAAAAAATCTTTACTCAATAGTCAGCTAATATAATTTGCATCTCAAGAGAAAAAATATTTCTCGTATATCCAGGCCAAACATATTTTCTAATGGCCCAGTTCTGAATCACTTGGAGCCTATGAAGGTGTTTCTAAGGCAAACCAAGTTACAAACCATTCCATTTACAGTGATCAAGTCTCAGCATACCTGTAGCTTGAAACACACATTTTCAAGCAGCAAAAAGCAGTAGAGACTATAGCATTTGTAGGGAAAAAAGCAAGATGAAGTTACTTTACTGATCTGTATAACCAGAGACTCAAATGTGTCTAACCAGACCCCGATTGTGTTTGGCACTAGGAAAGCTACAAGATAAGAGACCATCCTTCATTGAGCCGCCTAGGACAAGGACCTTCTTTTTTGTATCTGAATTTCATTTCAGTGCTTTATTATTCATTCAGAAAGCCACTATGGCAAGACAGTTTTTGAACAGCTCTTATATGTGGCAAAACAGACCATCCAATTGTGCAATAAGCTTCGTAGTATCTACATAGGTCATAAAGTAAGCACCATATGACTTAATCACCTGAGCGAAGGAGGGAGCCCCGAGGGGCTGCGTGCGCAACATGTCTAGAGGTGGGGTATCAATAAGAAACCCTAAATGCTTGGGTTCTATCCTGTAAGTAGGCCAGTTTAGGACTAAACTACAAATGCTAATATCATGCAGTTGAATCAGTAAGATCTTATGGGAGATGTATCGAAGACAACTGAGCGGTCTAGGAAAATAACACAGCACAGCCACCTTCATCCAGTATACATCTTCGTTCACCTATCACCTCAATCAAAGCGGTTTCTGAACTATGAATTGAATGAAAACTTGACTAAGCCGAATCAAGTCTATGATTGAAATACAGGAAAGAGGTGATAGTTGAATTAACGTATTTCTCCCAAACCTTGATGGGAAATGGAAGAAGAGAAATAGGATAATAGTTTGTAGGAATGTTATTACATGAGGTGTTGCCTCTGCTGACTAGAGTAGCTGCAATTGCTGAGCGGTCTTTTGACATTTTACTTTACTAAGGAACACATAAATATTTACATTGGATAGCAGGAGTTTTGAGAGTTCAAATTCCTGGCATGTTTCTTGTTTTATATTAGCAATATAGTTCTCCTCCTAACTTTTAAAAGTCCCACCTACCTTATCTTGCAGCTTTACATGGTCTTGTTTCTATCACATGTCAAACCAGACCCTTCACCACCACCAAGCCGAGCCATTGAGAGGGCAGCTTGTTAGAGTATAACAGGAATGCCGACCAGACTGTCTATGAAACTGGTATGAGCCAGTCACGCCTATCAAGACCCACACACCCTCATAGTAGTAAAGATAAGGATAAGTCCCAACCTTTCTCCCTCTGCACTCTCCTAGTTATGTCAAACACACAAAAGATGAGGGAAGGAATGCTTGTAGTAAGTCTAACCAATGGCAATTGCTCGGAGTAGCATTTCAACCCATCATTCTTTTGCTCACAATGCCAACTGAATTTGGACCCAGCCATATGCAAATCAGTTTTGACCCTGCTCCAATAGGAACAGCCCGAACTTCCAGGCCCGGTCCTCGCTGATCGGAAACACAAGCAACCCAAGGCCGGTTTCGCCCTGATGTAACAAAGGGAGCAAAAGTATCTGCCTCCAACTGATATGAGGCTGCTGAGTCGTTATGGGAGGGGTGAATGTAGCATTTAACACCCCTTTCCCACCCATAGCCCTTTAGTAGCCACCTATTCATAAATTAATACTGCACTAGTTTAGTCTGGTGCTGCCTCTGCAAGCTGTGACCCAAGAGTCACAAGGACAGTGCCAGGGGTCACAAAGGCGAAGAAAATACTGGCATCCTTTTACTTGATGTTCTTATTAGATGCACTCTTTTCTAAATCCAGCAGGAGTTATTACTGTGGAGTAATGATGTCGTTGTCTTACACCACGCGAGGGATCATATATTTGATTTTGTGTACTTTTTTATTGCCCTTTTAACTTTAGGATTAAGCAAAATGTAAATCTCGGACGTAGAAATTCGCAGTGTGCTGAACTTCACATTTTTTGGTGCGTGGGTGAGCAAAACGCTTGCAAAAAAGTATATATTTTCTTGCTGACACTTTATCCTCAAAGCCTATGTTTGCAGATTTGTTTCCTCAATATTTAGCTTTCACAAAATTTGTGAAAGAAGTGGAGATTATGGAGTTTGCATTCGTCCGGAACTGGGTAATGCCTTTCCCTGCCTCCCAGGTCCTGCTTTATATTGTGCACTTCTCATGGCACCTCCTCTTCTCGGCCGTGCAGATATTGCCAAATCTCATTTTATTTTTATATTTAGTAACCTTCGGCCATTGACTAGCTCATCAGGCTTTTTGTAATTTTGAAAAAGCCTTTATAAACTAAAGCTTTAAGTTTGATATTTGCATTTTGGTGAGCGTCAATTTGTGAGCTTTATTGTTAGCCTTGAATCAAGAGACCTCAACATCAAGAGACCTCAACTTCCACCTGAAAAACAACAACGACCGCAACACCACCACCCTGCTCGACAACCTCGCCAACCTCGGACTCAAGCAACTAGTGACCACCCCCACCCACCTCGCCGGACACACAATCGACGCCGTCTTCTCATCCAGCAAAGACATCGCCTTCAGCCACGCCACAGGACTCCACTGGACGGACCACAGCTGCGTCCACTTCACCTTCAGAAGAACGACGACCCACCACCACCAGCAACAGGTCGCCCGCAGAAGCTGGAGCAAGATCACAGCCGACCAGCTCGCCGCTTCCCTGAGCCAGCACCCTCCCGCCAGCTCAGCGAACCCCAGCCAGGCCGTCAACAACCTCACGAAGTGGATCAGCAACTGCGCGGACGAACTCGCCCCACTGAGGACCCCGCCCAGCAGACCCGGCAGCAAGAAGGCCCCGTGGTTCACCGTCGAACTCAAGAGCTCCAAGAAGAACTGCCGAGCCCTCGAGAAAGCCTGGAGAAGGGAGCCAACACCGGACAACATGACCACCCTCAAGCTTGCCACCCGGAAGCATCACCAACTGATCCGCGACACCAAGAAAACCGCATTCAAGGACCGGCTGGATAACAACGCACACAACAGCAAGGAACTCTTCAACATCGTGAAAGAGCTCTCCAACCCCAACGCCGGAAACAACGACATCACCCCATCGCAAGAACTCTGCAACTCCCTCGCCTCCTACTTCCACAACAAGATCGCGGACATACACAACAGCTTCAACACCCAACCGACGAACGCCACGTCCAACTCGACCGAACCACCGCCCCCCACCACCACCCTCCGCGCCTGGACTCCGATCTGCACAGAAGAAACCGTCCGCATGATGAACTCCATCCACTCCGGATCTCCGACCGACCCCTGCCCTCACCACGTCTTCAACAAGGCCGACGCCGTCATCGCACCCCACCTGCGTGACATCATCAACACCTCCTTCACCACCGCCACCTTCCCTGAGAGCTGGAAGCATGCCGAACTCAGCGCTCTACTCAAGAAACCAACAGCGGACCCCACCGAGCTCAAGAATTACCGCCCCATCTCGCTGCTCCCGTTCCCAGCCAAAGTCATCGAGAAGACCGTCAACAAGCAGCTGGCCGCCTTCCTCGAGACGAACGGATCCCTCGACCCCTCACAGTCTGGCTTCCGAGCCAACCACAGCACCGAGACCGCCCTCATCGCTGCCACCGATGACATCCGAACCCTGATGGACAACGGAGAAACAGCGGCCCTCATCCTACTAGACCTCTCCGCGGCCTTCAACACCGTCTGCCACCGCATCCTAGTGCATCGCCTCAGCAACGTCGGAATCCAGGAGAAGGCGCTGGAATGGATCATCTCCTTCCTCGACGGAAGAACACAGAGAGTCCGTCTACCACCGTACAAGTCAGAGGCCACCGAAGTCATCTGCGGCGTCCCTCAAGGATCCTCGCTGAGCCCAACCCTCTTCAACGTCTACATGAGCCCCCTCGCGGCCATCGCACGCCAACACAACCTCAACATCATCTCCTACGCCGACGATACCCAGCTGATCCTCTCCCTGACCAACAACCCCGCCGCCGCCAGAGCCAACCTTCACGAAGGAATGAAAGAGGTAGCCGAGTGGATGTCGACCAGCCGCCTGAAGCTGAACTCGGACAAGACGGAAGTCCTCATCCTGGGATCCTCGCCCTCCGCCTGGGACGACTCCTGGTGGCCCCCCGCCCTGGGCACCGCACCCAAACCGACAGACCAGGCACGCAACCTGGGCTTCATCCTGGACTCCTCCCTCTCCATGACCAAGCAAGTCAACGCCGTCTCCTCGTCATGCTTCAACACCCTGCGCATGCTACGGAAGATCTTCCGGTGGATCCCCACCGAGACCAGGAAGACTGTCACCCAGGCACTCGTCACCAGCCGACTGGACTACGGCAACGCCCTCTACGCCGGAACCACCGCCAAGCTCCAGAAGAGACTCCAACGGATCCAGAACGCCTCAGCCAGACTCATCCTCGACATCCCACGACACAGCCACATCTCCGGACACCTAAGAGACCTGCACTGGCTCCCAGTCAACAAGAGAATCACCTTCCGTCTCCTTACCCACGCACACAAAGCTCTTCACGATCAAGGCCCGAGCTACCTCAACAACCGCATCAACTTCTACGCTCCCAAACGACACCTCCGATCAGCCAGTCACGCCCTCGCCGCCGTCCCCCTTCTCCTACCTGGCCGCCAAGACCTGGAACTCCCTCCCGACCCACCTGCGCCTGACCCAAGACCACCTCGCCTTCAGGAAGAAGCTCAAGACCTGGCTGTTCGGGCAGTAGCAGCACCCCCCCCCCCCCTAGCGCCTTGAGACCCTCCGGGTAAGTAGAGCGCTCTATAAATGCCTATGATTGATTGATTGAGAGAGTGAAGGCTGGATGTCCCCTAAACAAGCACCAGCTTCGGTCTACCGCCAAACTTTTTTCCATAAGCCTGCTCCAAAAATGGAATAGTGCTCTTTAATAGTAAGCCAGAGTGAGGTACTAGGAACTAAGCAGTGCCACAGAATTCGATAATTGAGCAATAAGCAAGGGAGGAGGCCTTGTATTATTTTACATAGAATGGGGAGTTGACTACATTTAAATTTTAAAAGCAATACAAAACAAAACTAAATACATATAATTAGTCTATGTTTATAATATGAATTTGGTTTCTTCCTGCACTTGCTTGGACAACTAGAATGCATTGTGCTGAAACACATGCCAGCCCTGACCTGATGGAGCTGGTCCTTTTCTGCACATTTCACTAAGAGAAGACCTTTTCCACCGTAACCCCCTCATGGATCAAACATTAGTGTAGCCTGACCACCGGAAAAGAACCCGGTGCACGATGGATCTGATCCTGATGGGACTTATTTGAGTGATACATTAGGAAGAGGCACTCATTTCTTCTTAGTGCATCTCCTCAGAGATCCCAAAGTGGGGAGAGATTTGCTTCCTAGACATGCCAAGAAGGAACAAGTTTTCTTCCTTCTGTAAAATGTACCTGTGTCATTGCAAGGAGAGACTTGCTCGATCCCACAGTAGAACAGCTAACAGGAGCCATCCCGCCAGATGGGGGTCACACCAGATGTGCTGATGCACGATAGCCTTGGAGCATCAGGAGGTGTCCCGCTCAAGAAGCCTTTGGCTCCTACGTAGGCCGTAACCATTCCCTGGAACTTTAACACTTGATCCATGGACAAGTCATCAGGTATCAAAAGGTAAGATGGTTGTGCAACCCCGTCCTTTCAGACTCTGGGAGGTTACTAACAATCACTGGGCTGGGCCTGTGAAGTGGGCCACTATGTGGAAGGTCACCTGGACAGTAAAGGACTTTGGTGGCCCAGTTTCTAAGCCTCTATCCTTAACTAGTGACTAGTCCTTATCGGCATAAATTTCAACATCTCTGGTGGCCTCTTTACTCAGCATAGGCAATAGGTATGTATTCAGAGATCGATCGCGAGGCCAGCTCACAGAGTGTAGGAATGCTATGAATGCCTGTTGCCCATGCAAGAGGTGTTAATTAGTGTAACCTTTTTATTGCACATCATGCATAACTTGAATCCACAGTATTCCGACAAAGAATTGGGGAATGCTATCCAAACACTCTTTATAACATAGGGTAGGCTTCTCTTGCTGAAGCAAGAATAATGAAACGGAAAAAACAGCTCCAAAAAGGAAACAAGCAATGGCAATGCCAATAGGTCTGACTTTAAAAGAATGTTGTATGGTGATGTGAAGCAATACAAGTAAATTGCATGGGATTGAATGTGTATTTGATTAGAAGCAAAGAACTGTGGAATAATATTGGTATAGGTTAAAAGGTCAGGTGACAGTGGCACTGTCAAGCCAGACCTAAATATTTATTTAGGTTAATGCCAGCCCATCTGTGATGCTGCCAGAGAAAACCCACAAAAATGAACTGGTTATCTAAGACACTTTAAAAGCATTATAATGTCACGCGTGTGCTCCTGAAAGTTCAAGCAGCTGGATAAATAAAAATTATCACAGCGGTGTGGAAGGAAAGCACTTTTTTATGGAAGCGTACAACTTCTGCCCAATTGAAACACATATTCCTGGCTCCCAAGAGGTGGGCAGAGCAAAAACCCCTTTCTAGTAATGCTCACATAATTGTCTGGCGACAGCTACACTGTCAAGCCAGACTATAAAAAGGGCATGTGAGAGCCCTAGTATATGGAAACACTGAACTAGTGGAGAAGTGTGGCTCAAGTGGTTGGAGCGGCAGACCCTGATGCAGAGGTCTGGCCCGGACCAGGGTTCATTTCCCTGCCTCGCCGGGTCTTGGGCTCAAATTTCCCCGGACCTGACAATTCTCGCCTCGGTGCCTATTCCAATCATGGAGTCCCACTCTGCAACTCTGGGCAATAGCTTGCTTAATCTCCATGACGGCCCCTTGCAGCGGGATGCCTGGCTTTCACCTTGGGGATTCCCAGTAATGGGTTATCTCACAGGGGAATACCAGGACGGGTTCCCAAAGCAAGCGCTTAGAAACTGGTCGGTGATACAGCGCTATATAAATTAACTACATTTACTGAAACCGAGAGAACTATGTTCTATTTCACAGTGGTCCGAACTATTGCGAGTGCGTCCCTTGGATTGACTTTGCATATGTGCCTATATTCTGCCCGACTACACATGAATGTGTAGGGTCCATTGTTCCTGGCACAGTGACCACGTGATCATCTTTTTAACCAATCTGACAGACATGGATGTGAGAGCCACTCCTAGTGGTGGGTCGTCACAAGTGCAAGAGACCCAGGTCATTAGTCTTTTGATTATAGTATGCTGCTTTCAGACAGATTGCCTGATGATATTAGCGTTTTTGAAAGTGGTAACGCATTTAGTGTGGGCAACTACCTTCCACAAGCCTAGCACAATACTAACAGTTCGTGCCAGCTATTTTATTATTGAGCTGTAGGCCTTTCAGCTGTGCCTCAGTAGATGGGCTGCAAACTGGCACTCCCTTGTAAATCTGTGAAGTAAGTTGTAACTGTACCCATTCATTCTCATATGAGAACATGGGTACATGTGAGATGAAATACCCAGGTTGGGATTGTATAATGCTCCTATGGGTGCAGGGTACTCCATAGGTTAGCTGCAGACAGAATTTGCTCTCTCTCCTTCTCCAATGTCTTCCCTTACCCTACTCATTGGAGCTACTCCTCCGTTTAGAACACACTGTAAAGCCAAGTACATTATCTGGCTTAAAATCCATATCTCAAGAGGGACCTTTGTGCTCCTCCTGAAATCACAAACCAGTGCTATCAAGCCACGGTCTGTGTTGTACAATACTTGTGTATGGAGTTGGTGGCCTAGTTTTTCAATTACATGAGGTTCTATATTTTGTACTTTGTCTTATTTCAGTATATTCTGTAATACTCATAAATTACATTGTTGGGTTCTGATGAGGAAAGAGGGTTCTGGCAGGGAGGAGTGAGAATAATAATCGGAAGCTAGCTGCTGCAGGCTGGTCCTTAGGATTGTGTCCTTGTGACAGTACCATATAAAGCTTCATTGTCGTATATGCTTCTAGAAGGTATGTTAATGTATTACTTGAGAGAACACAATCCCCAGACAAGAGTTTTGTTACGGCGGACTAGCCAAATGGCACACACCTCATAGAAAGGACTGTGTTGATGCTCCACCCCACGCATTTTGTGCTGTGTGCAGAAACTGTCTACCCTGAATACATACGTGGTAAGGTGTCATTTTGACCCCATAGAGTTACCAGGAAGAAGTGGCTTCCTGAAAGAGAAATACGTAGTGCAAGAAATTATCCCTCCAAAGGTTGGTGTAAACTTTAAATCAGATTGGACTTTTGGAGATGCCACCTGACCCCAAGACTGTGTCCCTTATGACTCACCAAAGCTCTGCAAACCCATGTACATAAAGGACCAATTCAATTCAATTCAATTCAAATAATTTATATAGCGCGCTACATACCCAGAGGGTCTCAAGGCGCTTGAAGAAGGGTGGGGGATTACTTGTCGAATATCCAGGTTTTAAGTTGCTTTCTGAATGCTAGGTGGTTCTGAGTGAGGCGAAGGTGAGTGGGAAGTGAGTTCCAGGTTTTAGCCGCCAGGTAGGAGAAGGATCTTCCTCCCATGGCGGTTTTGTTGATGCGAGGTACAGCAGCAAGGGCTTGGTTGGAGGAGCGTAGCTGGCGGGAGGGGGTGTAGAAGGAAAGTCGTGTGTTGAGGCATTCGGGTCCAAGTTCGTAAAGTGCTTTGTGTGCATGGGTTAGGAGGCGTAATGTTATCCTCTTATTGATGGGGAGCCAGTGGAGGTTTTTCAGGTGGCCAGTAATGTGGTCTTTACGCGGGATGTCTAGTATGAGTCTGGCTGATGCGTTCTGGATGCGTTGGAGTTTTTTCTGAAGTTTTGCGGTGGTACCGGCGTATAGGGTGTTTCCGTAGTCCAGGCGACTTGTAATCAGTGCGTGGGTGACCGTTTTTCTAGTTTCGGTGGGGATCCAGCGAAATGTTTTTTTGAGCATGCGAAGAATGTTGAAGCAAGATGAAGAAACGGCGTTGACTTGTCTGGTCATCGAGAGTGAGGAGTCCAGGATGACGCCCAGGTTCCGTGCGTGGTCCGACGGGATGGGCGCTTTTCCAAGGGCCTCTGGCCACCAAGAGTCGTCCCAGGCGGAGGGGGAGGTACCTAAGATAAGGACTTCTGTTTTGTCTGAATTCAGTTTCAGACGGCTGTGCTTCATCCACTCGGCTACTTCTTTCATTCCTTCATGTAGGTTGGTTTTGGCGGTGTTAGGGTCTTTGGTGAGTGAGAGGATCAGTTGAGTGTCATCCGCGTAGGAGATGATGTTGAGGTTGTGTTGGCGTGCGATGGCCGCGAGGGGGCTCATGTATACGTTGAAGAGGGTGGGGCTGAGTGAAGATCCTTGTGGTACGCCGCAAATGACTTCAGTGGCCTCAGACTTGAATGGTGGGAGGCGGACTCTCTGAGTTCTTCCGGCAAGGAACGAGGTGATCCATTCCAGTGCTTTTCCTTGGATTCCGATGTTTCTGAGGCGTTGTAACAGGGTGCTATGACAGCCTGTGTCGAAGGCTGCGGAGAGGTCGAGGAGGATGAGGGCGACTCTGTCACCATAGTCCAGTAGAGTTCGAATGTCGTCTGTGGCTGCGATTAGTGCGGTCTCAGTGCTGTGTTTGGCCCGGAAGCCGGACTGTGAGGAGTCGAGGGATTTGTTGGTTTCGAGGAAGGCGGCGAGCTGATTGTTGACAGCTTTCTCGATGACTTTGGCCGGGAATGGAAGGAGCGAGATGGGGCGGTAGTTTTTGAGTTCGGTGGGGTCAGCGGTGGTTTTTTTCAGAAGGGCGCTGAGTTCGGCGTGTTTCCAGCTATCCGGGAATGTGGCGGAGGTGAGGGAGCAGTTGATGACGTCTCGGAGGTGTGGTGCTATGATGGAATCTGCTTTGTTGAAGATGTGGTGAGGGCATGGGTCTGTGGGGGAACCTGAGTGGATGGAGTTCATCAGGCGGATGGTGTCCTCAGTGGAGATTGGGTTCCAGTCCTTAAGGATGTTCAAGGGGGGTGAAGGTACTGCAGAAGGTTGGGTGGGTTGGTCTCCGGGTTTGTTGTCAAAGCTGTTGTGGATGTCTGCTATTTTGTCGTGGAAGAACGAGGCTAGGGAGTCGCAGAGGGCTTGAGAGGGAGTGATATCGTTGGAGTTGGCAGTGGGGTAGGTAAACTCTTTGACGATGTTGAATAGTTCCTTGCAGTTGTGGGCGTTGTTGTCAAGTCGGTCTTTGAAAGCGGCTTTCTTGGCAGTCCGGATCAGTTGGTGGTGTCTGTGTGTGGCGTTTTTGAAGGCGTCCCTGGTGCTGGTGTTTGGGTCTTTTTTCCAGGCCTTCTCAAGGGAGCGGCAGAGTTTCTTGCATTTCTTAAGATCATCGTTGAACCAGGGGGCGTTTTTGCTGCCTAGTTTGATTTGACGTTTTTTCAGGGGTGCTAGGTTGTCGGCGCTGTTGGTTAGCCATTGAGTGAGGTTAATGGCTGCTTCGTTGGGGTTAGAAGAGTGGGCAGGGGGCTTTTGAAGAAGCGATGAGGAGATTTGGTCGATGGTGATTTTGTTCCAGTTTCTTCGCAGAGTGGGTTGGGGGTTGTTGTGGGTTGTGGTCTTTTTGTAGATAAAGTGAACGCAGCTGTGGTCCGTCCAATGGAGAGCTGTGGTGTGACTGAAGGAGATATGTTTGCTGGAGGTGAAGATAGGGTCGAGTGTGTGACCTGCGTGGTGAGTGGGGGTATTAACAAGTTGTTTGAGTCCGAGGTTGGCGAGATTGTCCAGAAGGGGGGTGGTGTTGTTGTCGTTGCTTTTCTCCAGGTGAAAATTGAGGTCTCCTAATAGAATGTAGTCCTCGGAAGGGAGGGCGTGTGGGGTGATAAAGTCAGTGATGTCTTCACTGAATTGTGCACGGGGTCCTGGTGGCCTGTAGAGGAGGGTGCCTCTGAGTGTGGTCTTGGGGTCGGTGTGGATCTGGAAGTGAAGGTGTTCGGCGCTAGCGAGGTTGACGTCTGAGCTGGTTGAGATGCGGATGGAATTCTTATGGACAATAGCGATGCCTCCTCCTGTTTGGTTGGTGCGGTCTTTTCGGATGATCTTATAGCCTTCCGGGATGGCGATGGTGATGTCTGGGGCTGAGGAGGCGGTCATCCATGTTTCTGTTAGGAAGGCGACGTCCGGAGAGATGGTGTCTAGTAGGTTCCAAAGGTCGATGGCGTGTCTGTGGACCGAGCGGGTGTTGAGTAGGATGCATTTTAGGTGGTTGGTGTCAGATCTCTGTTTGGTGTTAGTAGATGGGGAGTTGGTCTTGGTGCCGTCATACTTGCAAGAGTTGCATGTGAAGGGTCCGTGGGTATGTCCAGGTGCGGCTTGGACGCAATTGGGGAGGCGGCCGGCGTTTAGTGCTAAGAGGGTGGAGGCGGCGTATGTAATGCGAGTGGGCTGGGCATTGTGGGGACCAGGGGGGTCTGGCGCTGGGCGCGGTACAGGCGCGGACGGGCGTAGACGGGCTTACCTTTGGCGCACCTTCGGCGCGGCCGCAGCGTGTGGACGCTGCGCGTTTAGACATTTGTCATATATGGATAGTGGAGGGGCGGAGCGTGGGAGGGGCAGCAGGGAGGCGGGAGCGGGGCGGGGAGGAAGGGCTCTGGGACACAACAACAAACAAAATGGAGGCGGTGAAAAGTCGAGTGAGGCTGGGGCCACCGAGACTATAATCACAGCGCTTTTAAACAAGCGGCGCTAGTGGGCAGAGATAGAGCGCAGTGCCGTTTTCGTCGCGCTGTTTCAATGGCACAAACTATGCAGAGATACAAATCACCAGAAGCGCTATGAGCGCAGTGACGTCTTAGAAATGCACAATATTAGGCAAGGGACAGAATTAATGACTGCCTTCCTTTGGGGTTAGAATCACATCTTTAAGGTTGGAGAGAAGACTGATTGTATTGTATTGTATGGCATATTTGTATAGCGCTAAACTGTCACCCATAGGGTATCCTGGCGCTTGACTTGGTCAGCCATTCGCAACTTTATACTGCCTTATAACTCTACACCAACCTGGGGAAAGGTGAGTTTTTGGACCTTTTTTGAAGGAGGATAGGTCCTCTTCACTTCTCAAGGACAAAGGTAGACCATTCCATAACTTGGCTGCAGTGAACCTGAAGGAGCGCCCGCCCATCCGCATCCTTAGGATTTTGGGAATTACCACCAGGCATGCAGAGAAGGAGCGGAGAGATCTAGTAGGGACATACCAGGAGAACATCATCTGCAAAGAGGACGGTCCCTGACCATGAAGGGCCTTAAAAACAAGGCACAGTGCTTTAAAATCAATGCGCCGGGAGATAGGCAGCCAGTGGAGGTCCATGAGCGCCAAAGAAGATGAGTCAAGGCGTCGTCTGGAGAGAGCCAGCTTCTGCACTCGCTGCAGTTTACCCACTAGGGCAGCAGGCGCGCCCAGAAGTAGTGCGTTGCAGTAATCAAGCCTGCTTAAGATGATACTACGCACTATCTCAGGCCGGGCATGAGCCGGAAGGAAAGATAGAATCTTCCGCAATGTTCGGAGCAGCAGCATGCACGTTGCCACGGTTTTATTGACAAACGCGTGAAGCTGTAGATTAAACAGCACCCCCAGATTTCGGGTGGAGACTGCTGCTGCCCCTGTACCCTGGAAGGAAGGGGGCCAAAATTCCGATGGCAAAGGGCGAGGGATCCGATCCGAGGAACAGTGCAATACCTCGGTTTTTAAGCTATTAAATTGCAATGAGTTCAGACTCAGCCATTCTGCAGTAGCTGACATGCAGCGATGATAGGTCTCCTGAGACACAGCATCCTTACCCTCAAACGAGAAGATAAGTTGCGTGTCGTCCGCGTAATTGATGACCGCAATGCCAAAGGACTTGATTAAACTGACCAGGGGACGGAGATATAGGTTGAATAAAATAGGGCTAATGGCCGACCCTTATGGTACGCCCTGTCCCACCCGCCTTATGGCCGAGCGGTAGGGCGGCAAGGCTACCACTTGGTGTCTGTTACCAAGGTAAG
Source organism: Lissotriton helveticus (assembly GCF_964261635.1). Classification (NCBI taxonomy): domain Eukaryota; kingdom Metazoa; phylum Chordata; class Amphibia; order Caudata; family Salamandridae; genus Lissotriton; species Lissotriton helveticus. The sequence continues at coordinate 1,923,001,381 of NC_136065.1, forward strand.
AGACCAACCAGTCAAGGGCCCGGCCAGATACCCCAATCTCCTCTAGTCTCCTGATCAGAATGGCATGGTTGACCGTGTCGGATGCGGCCGACATGTCGAGCAGCACAAGAAAGGCTGCTCGACCAAGGTCGACACGCGAACGAAGGTCATCCAAAGCGGTCACCAATGCAGACTCAGTGCCGTGGGCCGGTCTGAAGCCAAACTGAGCCTCGTCCAAACAGATGTTAGTCTCTAGAAAGCTGGACAGATGTTTTGTCGCCAGTTTTTCCAAGATCTTGATTGGCAGAGGAAGCAAAGAAATAGGCCTGTAATTTGCTGAGCAGGTCGGGTCCAGTGTGTCCTTTTTCAGAAGTGGCGATACCACGGCCAGCTTCCAACAATCCTGGACTTGAGCCGTACTGAGAGATTGGCAGCAAATAGCGTGAAGAGGGGGGAAAAGCTCTTCTTGAAACAGTTTCCAGTATTTATATGGCAGCGGGTCAAGGGGGGATCCCGACGAGATCCCGTTCACCACGGTGCAAAAATCCTCAAAGGACGGGAGGGGAAAACTGTTCAGCCGAGCCTTCCTAGCATCCGACTCCAGCAGGATCTCAGAGGTGGTCCCTCCTGCCAGGTTAAACGTAGCATGAGGGGGCACCGAGGACAAAGCCCCCAAATTGCTCAGAATAAGGGTGATCTTGTCCTCAAAGGCCTTTGCCAGAGAGTCACAGAGCAGTTGGGAGGCCGGTATGTCCTTGGAGGCACATGCGGGGCGGGATAAGTCCCTAACAATCAGGATTTTATAGTTCTCTAGTGCCTGCTTAAAGAGAACCTTATCAGATTCAAGATACTGTCTCCTCCAGGTACGTTCTGCGCGTCTACACTGGAGTTTCAACTGAAGAAGCTCTTTAGTGAACCAAGGCATAGCCGGTCTAGCCCTATCTCTAATTTTCCGCAGCGGAATCAGTCATCCAAAGATTTGGAAATGTTCTGACTGAGGATTACATAGCTCTCCTCCGCGCTGTTACCCAAGGAAAAACCATCAGCTAACAGGGTTGGCAGGCTCGACTGTCTGAGGAGCCGTGACCATTGCCTACCCAGCTTTGAAGCGGCTCCTGTCCTGCTGCTTTTCAAGGAATTAGCTGGTACTGACAGAGAAAAAAGGACAAGTGAATGGTCCGTCCAGCATTGGGGGATGATGTCCCGTACCGACACCCGACTAACATCTGCCAGGATCAGATCAAGAACATGACCCTTTGAGTGAGTCGGGGAGAGTATCAACTGCTGGAGATGAATATTACAGCATGACTGAACCAGCTCTTTATAGGCTGAGTCCGTCGGCCCTCCTGGCCACAGATTGAGATCTCCCAGGACCAACAGCCTAGTGTGAGAGTTGGAGAGCTCGTAAATCAGATCTACCAATTCCGGTATAGCCAGTAAGGCATTGGCTTGGGGTCTGTAGCACAGTAGCCCAGAATAAAGGACACCTCCTTGTCCCTTTAAGGAGAAACCCATTGTTTCACATCCTGGTATTTCTCTTGCTTCTAGTTGGGAGATGTCCAACCTTTCTCTGTAGATAAGGCCTATGCCCCCACCCCTGCTCTTTGCTCGGGGCTTGTGTCTGATTTTGTAGCCCGGAGGGCAGGCAAGACCCAGTTCTACCATGCTATCTGGTCTAGTCCATGTCTCCGTCATGCAAAGCATATCTAAGTTATGCGACTCTATAAGTAATCCAATTTCCTCATGATGTTTACTAAGGGATCTGACGTTAAGCAGCCCGCAGGACAGACTCTCTAGACGAGTAGCGGTGGTGTGAGACTTTCAGCTCGGTGTGGAAAGAGGGCCCATGCTTATGAGCTCGTCTCTTGAGTAGACAATAGGGGTTAACAGCTGAGAGGTAGCATTCCCGGCAGCCGGCGCGACCTGTGCGCGAACGGGCGCAAATGGGCTTACCTCTGGCGCGCCTACGTCGCGCCCGCTGCGCGCCAATGCTGCGCGCTTGGAGAGTGTCCATCCTTTATACCGTAGAATGCGGAAGTCCCGTGAGGGCAAGCTGCTGGCCCCTCCACCAAGATGGCGCCTAAACTGTGTCGCCTCCTGGAACCCCCACCCAATATGGCGGCGAAAATACGGCGCTGAGCAGCCCCAACCCACCCTGAGAGTCCCTCTGTCCCGCAAGTGCGGGTGAAACAACGATTATAATGCGGGTAAGCACTATCCGAGATGCCCAGTATTTCTAGTAAGGCGGTATAAACAAAGGCGTCTGCATCCAATATTCACGCAGCGCAGCGCGATATAGCGAGTGCCACAACAAAGTTACACTAATGAATTAATTTTTTTTAAAACATACAAGTATAGATCAAAGGATAAAAGAATAAAACAGCGCGGTCGCGCAGGTCAGCAAGTCTAACCTTTCTCGCGGCAGGTCCTACCTTATGTAGCCTCCACCTACGATCGCGGAAGTCCCTTGAGGGCAAGCCGCAGGCCCCTCCACCAAGATGGCGCCTAAACTGTGTCGCCTCCTGGAACCTCCACCCAATATGGCGGTGAAAATACGGCGTTGAGCAGCCCCAACCCACCCTGAGAGTCCCTCTGTCCCGCAAGTGCGGGTGAAACAACGATTATAATGCGGGTAAGCACTATCCGAGATGCCCAGTATTTCTAGTAAGGCGGTAGATGCAGCTGTGATTTGCTGAAGAAGGGGCAGACTACCTTGTTCTTTAGAACCTGCCTTACACAGCTAGCGTTTAAGTTCTCGTGCGCTGTAATGATGTGCTTAGCTCGACAGTTTACAACTGAGAATTGAGATCAATCAATCAATCAATCACAGAATTTGTAGAGCGCACTACGTACCCGCGAGGGTTTCAAGGCGCTGAATGTTGGGGGGGGTGGGAGGGGGGAGGGGTTGCTGGTACTGGTCGAAGAGCCAGGTCTTAAGGAGTCTCCTAAAGGTGAGAAGGTCTTGGGTCTGTCGTAGGTTGGTTGGGAGGGTGGCAAGTCAGAATTGAAAGTGAGCAACAGAGCAGCTGACTCACTGAAGAAGTACAGGCCAAGGTCAGTGTGTGACCATGCAAGAGGCACCCCACCACTGCCATTGTCTGTACTCTTCATCATAATACAATCATATGTCTAAACAAGAACCATTTCATAGGGTAGAGCAACTCCACTGCGATCCGCTGCAGTCCTCAACGGACGCAACGCTGTGTGTTACCATGCGAAGGGCAACCCTACTGGTAGATCATAACCTCCATGGACCTCCTTTAACTTGATCTACAGCTGTACCTGTAAGCTAGCACCCTCAGAGCAATGACTGCAAGGTTCATAGCTTGGCTGCCACCATCCTCAAGGCCTAAGAAACTCTTTGACTGCAGCTTTCTACTCCGGCTCCGAGACTTTGTCGCACAAGCATTTTCTGGCACTACTCCTACTGTCTTCTACTTCTGAAAGGTTGTGTGCCACGTAGGAGAGTAGGGTCTGCTTCCTATGGTTACCCCCACTTTTTGCTGTGATTCTCTGGTTTTTCGACTTTAGTATGGCTGTGGCCCTGCTAATCAGGCCCACAGCCTGGCTGTTCTCTCTCTAAATTGATACCATGTACTTTAGGTACATCCGAGATTGGGTATTGGATCACCCTTGTGAGCCCCTGTATAGTGTACCATAGGTACCAACGGCATAGGTGCACCCTAGGCCTACCAGGGGCTGCAGCATGTATTGTGCCACCCCTGGTTCGCCTTCCAAACTGACAGCACAGGTTTGTTCTTACAGCCTGGGTAAGGTGATGTAATCACCCCTTACTTAGATATAGTATATCTATATCTATATACATATATAGACACATATACACCTATAAGCCACTCCTAAGGCAGACCTCCACAATCCTGGAGGTAGAGTGCTTGGTTTTATGTGAGAGGGTGCCCTCTAGCATGAGCTGAGCCCCTCTGCAGCTTTCGGAACCATCTCTTTATAGCTGTTCTATGATATAGCCATACCATATACTCTTAAGTGCATTATAATCCTCGCGGTTAATGCTAACTTTGGTTTGGCTTTATCAAAACATGTCGTATAAGGTGTCAAACACTTTGGAATACCACCCCCCCCCCTCCTCCCGCCAGTTCTGGCGGCAGGGGTAGCATTCCACCCTTCTAGAGGGAGAAGACATGTAGTTACTGGTTTACCCGGTTAAAGTTAAACAGAGCCCCAGCATCACAAAACGGATGCTGCTGCCACAGACACGAGTCTTCCCTCCTGCTGCTGGACGAAAATCCGACAGGGAAGGCTTGGACAATAGGTTTCCTGTCCAGGAAAGTGCTGGCACCTCCCCAGACAGGCTTTAGTGTATTGGGGCAGGGTGGGTTGCATTCAGTGAAGGCTTTTCAGAGACTGCCTGGGGCATACAAGGTGCTCCATGCATTTCCCAGTTCAAACTGGTTGCTGGGGCACTCAGCCCCAGCTCTGGCACGAAACTGGACAAAGGGGAAGGGGTGTAACCACCCCCTCCCCAGGTCCACCCATAGGAGAGACCTTAGAGTTAGTCCAACCCCTAAACTTACAATAAGTATAGAATGCCAGTCCCTAGGACTTTAGATTACCCCGGACGAAACTCCGCAACATATATCCTGGACCTTCAACATTCCATTTCGACTGAAAAACTGAAGAAATCTCCCTTGTGGTCAAGGAGTGACCACCCTGTTCAAACAGGCACCAAAAGCATCTTTGCCGGTCTGCATTTTTTAGGCTCCCGCCGGACCCTTAAGAATCTGCAACACAGGACACGGACTTCCACACATCTCTGACCCCGACCTTCACTCCCAGAAAAGCTGAGACCCGTGGCGGACACGAGAGACGTGACCGGAACTCCTGGACATCCTAAATTTTGATACCTGCATCGACTTCCGGAGGTATCCCGAAGTTGTGCATTGGGGTGCTTGAAACCCCAGCCCCGAGCACCTTTTGCACCGAAGCTCAGAGGCCCACACTTCACGAGTGTCCCATGGGCCCACTTTGTGCATTTCAGCTTGCCGCGTCTTCACAGTTCCTAGTGTGTTGGCTAGTGAGCCCCCAGGAAGACCACTCTTGAAACTATTTTGCTTTCCTGGTTGCTCCAGGCTTGCTCCAGCTTCCCTGCAAAGGAGAAGAGCCCCAGACTTTGCTGGTCTGCAAAGAAGCCAATCTCGACATCTTGCAGGGATTGCGTTTGCCAAGGCTTGTTGGATCCAATCCGGATACCGACACCGCAGTCAATTAGATCCTTCGTGGGACAGCTCGAATCTAGCTCCTGGTCATCGTCGACACCTCCTGGTCCTTGCCGCTGAAGAGACAAACTTCACCTTTTCACCTGAAATCACCCAACATCTGGTGGCGGATGTATGACGTTACAACGCATACATTTACAACGCCTGCCTTTACATCGCAAGTTTTACAACACATACCATTACAACGCATAGTGCTTTTGGGCGCTGGATAGTGAATAGTTTAATTTACTATTCCAACTCCAGTCCCCGTGGATAGTAGGGAAGGTGTTGGATAGTACATTAAACCTATTCCCTATCCTAGAGCGCCCCCCAGTGCAATGCGTTGTAATAGTTTGCGTTGTAAAAGTTGCGTCGTAAAGGCACTGCGTGATAAAAGTTGCGTTGTAAAGGATGCATCTTCCTATCGCCGCCCTGGTCACTGGCTAGTGACCCAGACTCTGTCTCCTCTGCTTTCAGGTTCTTCACATCTCCGATCCACCCGGACACTTTTCCTCTGGTCGTCTGCAGCACTTCTTCGCAGCTCTCTATTGGAATCGGCAACGAAACCTGACACGAAAAGACACCTACGCACCCGGCTTCCCTGGGTGATGTAACACAAGTACTCCGGTGCTCCCATGGGTATTGACTCTCCAAGTCTCCTGGTCTAAAAGGGTTCCATCACAGTTTACCTCCTTGTACCCTTAATCTTTAAAATTGTAACTTGTTTGTTCTCCATAGAAAGTCAATGGTAACCCGCGGCTGTGTTTAGACACTGCACGCGTCTCCCGTGGGCCTCCTACATCCTAACCTTTGGTTGTCCTGAGTAGCCCCAGTGATTCTACAGGCCCTAGGCCTGCTTTCTATTCCTCACGTGGTTCTTACACCACTATTTTAGTATATGGCTTGTGAGGCCCCTAGGGCAAAACGTATACTGTGCAACTTATCGTATGCTAATTAAGTTCCTTGTATTGTACTTTTACCTCTGACCTCATAAAGAGTCCAGAGGGGCTGTGTTTAGAATAAATACATATATATTTGATATATACCTTGTGTGGTATGCTTTCATTTAGTACTCAAGGGATTATAAATGGTAAAACAACTAGCTTAATTCGCACTCTGAAGTCTTAGCCTGAAGACTGCTTGCCATTGCTACCCCTAGGATAGCTTTCTATAAGGTTGACTTTAAAACCTCCATCAATAAGGGTTGATTGGACTGGTGCAAGGTGTCTTAATAGAATAGTGAACATCCTATACCGGGCCACCTTCTCACATGCCACTGCTGATCTGGCAGGGGTCAATCATCGCAGCGACCCTGAGCCCCTTCTTACCAGGGCTTAAACTTGCACAAGTCTCTACGAACAGTGAGATATGCACCCACAACAGTAGAAGGTACATCACTTACTACAATTGTAACCCAGTTCCCTGCAAACCCAATCCCTCCCACCTAGCTTAGAACAAGGTAGTTTTGTGTATATTATTAATTCCCAGAGTAGCTAGATGTCATATAACTTCTTAGTTACTGTGCATGTTTACCTGATATAATAATTGCTCATAGAAAAAAGAATAACACTGCTTGGACAATCCATTTATTGAGAGTGATACTTACCCTGCCTGAACTGTGTTTCTATGCCCCAGACAAACTCCAAGAATAAGCCTGGACTGTTCGACCTTGCCACCCCTGAAAGGTAACGGCTGAAAAGAAGGGCACATGCATTTCAGTGAGCTCACAGTAGTATCTGGGTTCAGGGATAGCTTCAATACTTTTTTACAAAGATTGCCTAGCTGCCCCAGGAGAACTGGTCGGACAACTGTAACATGGCATAGTCCAACAAACTGCAACAAAAAAACGAATTGCTTTTGCAAAGGGGGTGCGCAAACAGCAAAACATAATTTTGGCTGCGGCTCTGAAAATGAATGAATGAATATGAAATTTATAAAGCGCTAACTTAGCCCAAGGGCGTCAAGACGCTATCAGCATAACAATATGCAAGCAGGAGAGGACACACTCAAACAGACATCGTAAGAAAGAGCCAGGTCTTTTATGCCTTGCAAAAAAGTGTGTGTAGTTGCCCCGAAGTTTCCTCCGGGAGGGAATTCCACAATTTGGCCGCGGCAGTTGCTATCCAGACCGTATCATAAGGGACATCATGAATGTATCGAGTTTGTCCACAACGTCTGAGACATTGGCCACTTGTACATATTATGCGGTTGCCACTGTGGCTACTCCGTGGCCTGCTCTTTTGGAGAGGGTTGACTTGTTATTCATAACCAGTGGAGTGGGAAAGGTGCCATGAGAACTAAAGTAGCAAGTAAAATGTGCCCGGCCTGCTTTTGGGCAGTAACATCCATATCCATCATTGGGGTGCAGTGGGCCCCTCACATGCCTGGACCTTAGGAAATGAGCTGAACCTTACTCAAAGTCCAACGGGGCTAAACCCGGTCAGGGTGTCTTGTTTTCTCATTTCAAAAGGAGCCTGGCTTGACAGTTCAGTCCAAGTTGGTATTTGTAATGACACACATGAGGGAAAATGATGGAACGAAATGGGGCCTGGGTATTTATCAGTATCTGGGATTCATTGCAGAATTCCGTCTGCCACTACGTGTGCACTATTGATAGCTAAGCGACCTGCAGACACCCCCATTGGGCGCTTCCTCTGTCGGGCATCCCTGGTGTAGTGCTGCACTGCGGCTCGCCTTCGCACTCTCCTCAGCCTGCAAGCCCTCCTCCCTCGGCCGGTGGGGACCTGCCAGCTCTGAACTTGGAATTCCATAAACAAGGGCTCTATTTATACATGTGCCTTATCTCTCCCTGGCGGGCTGGTGACAGGCTGTTTAGATAGAGCTGCGGGTTTGTATGTGCGCCGGCCTCGCAGCCCAAGGTGTCGCCTGTGTGTCCAACCAAGCACTGCACTGGGGGCACTGCAAGCGCTCGTCTCGGCGTCCTTACCTTCCAGCCTGCTTATTTCCCCTTCTACTCTTATTTCGACAGAATACCTCACGTGGAGCCCTGTGCCCTACTCTAGGCCGCATCTGGAGGAGGCCATCCCTGTACATCTCCAAAAGAATAAATAAAATGGCCGCCGTCCAGAGGGAGCTGCTGAGGCTGCGCACGGGCTGCGTCAGACTCGTTTGAAGAGACGTGCCAGGAGATTTTAAACTGCGCACTCTGACGCAAAGTGACGGTTAAATACCTCAGAAGTACACACTCAGAAGCAGAGAGAGAGAGCCGTGATACGGCGGACGATTAAATACCCCAGGGTATAAATATGCGCGCGGAGGAGCTAGTGTGCTCCAGCGGAGGCGGCCGGGCCAGAGACAGCGGTTACGCAGACCTGTGGACGGTGGAAGGAGATGTAACACAGACAGTTCTCCACAGATAAGGTTACAGGTAGCACGGAGAGGGAAAACATCTATAAATGAACGTTCAAAATCTTGGAATACACAGAGGGGACTATTGAGAGACAGCAAGGACCGAACAGGTGTCTTAGTAATGGGTGTGATGTTATACCAAGCAGAACCCAGCACTGGCAAAGTCAGTAGGTCTGGCCTTGACTGTGTTTTGTATGAGATATTTAAAAAAACTATATTTTTTAAACTTTATTTTTCAGTTATAGAATAGTAGTCACATTGCGTTGCAAACAGTAATAAGTGGGGAGGAAAACTCCAGGCTCTGGGCCTAGCAACAAGACAGCAGGCCGCAGAGGGGAATGGACAACACCACCCCCCTGAACAGGGCTACAAGCACCCCTAGAAGAGTTTGCGGTGTTTGGATGAGTGCAGTGGGGGCTGCTGGTCCACAGTTACAAGAATGACCGTGCCCTGGGGTGTTGTGTGCCTAAGGCAATATAAGCCATCGGGAGTTGTGCAATACATACGCAGAAAAGTTAGTCAAGAGCGCTGGGCAGGTAGTGCAGGTCAATTCAAAGTAGTAGTTAAAGTATGGCATTACACCACGGCTGTGCAGTACAGAGAGTGCGGGTAAGGTTCCTAACAGTACAAGTGTAGAGTTTGCTGGAGGGTGGTGTTCGCTCCACGCAGCCAGGCTGGTGTCAGGCGCGGTGTCCAATCGGCATTATTGCAGGCCGCGGGGCAGCCTGCCGAGGGTCACAGAGGTGTTTATTGCCCCCCCCGGATATTGGAGATGCCTCGGCGTATCTTGGTTGATAAGGTGGCTTCTACCAACGCATGCAGCTGTTTAATTCCGTCGGTTTCACGTATTACTATATTGACTCGTGCAGCTGGAAGGGTTGCCTAGAGGCACCTGGTGAAGAGCGGTGTTAGGCCTCGATACCACAGCAGCGGGCGAGAACTGGGCAGGGATATTGATTGGGGTAGCTCAGGCCAGGCAAGAAGCTTGTTACACTACCTGCCGTGAACAGTGAAACGCCCCCACGCGGGGATTTTCGAGAGTGCGGTGGGTTCGTCTGCTTTCTCAATATGGAGGCACCGTGTGAACTAGTGTAGCGTCACAAGAAAGTGCGTTCTGGGTGTGCAGGCTGCACCCAGTGAGCCTTGAGTGGGTATGAAGTGCATTACCCACCTGTAGACCTCAGAAAGTGAGTGAGCACAGTGTGAGAACGGCAGGGTTTCAATGTACAGCCAGGGGGTGGTTCCTCTCAATTAGGAACCAAACTCAGTGAGTGAGTTCAGTGGAATCAGGGCTCGTCTTCATAATAAGAGTGCTCACGGGGCTGGGTCAGAGTGGGCAGAAAGTGCATAACCCGCTTCCAGCGAGGCCAATGCAATCTTAATCTATAAACCATGCTCAGCGAGTCCGTTTTAAAGAAGATCTCGCGCTCTAGAGAGTGTAGTAGGCACAGACGATCATTCTTAAACTCCAGGCCATATGCCGAGCGTCTATTGTGATGGGATAGTAATATACACTGCTATACTCGTGCAAAAATAAAATTTTCCGCCCACACACTGCACTCAGTGAGCCCTGAGTAATTGGCACTCAGTGAGTCAAGTGTCAGTAAAATAGTATTAGCCTGTTATAGGCTACTCTCGTCAAGTCACAGTCCACACTATGTAGTCACTGGTGCCCAGCGTGCATATGAAAGTATTGTCTACCTTTAGAGCACTTTCAGCGAGTCCTGTGTCATAAGAGGCTATTTACAACCCATACACCATATTCAGTGAGTTAATTGTAACAATACTGCATACTTGCTCTTTACACCACACTCAGTGACTTCTATACGGAATGTATACTTCATCCCAGGAGCCCGATCAGTGAGTTATGTAAAAGAAGGGGGAGGGGGGGCATATTCTCGAAAGATATGCCGCCCACACTGAGCCCAGTGTTAGTCAGAGGGTTAAAGCGCACTCCGCAGGCTCACTCCATAGATTCTTAGTGAGTTCCGTGCACACTTGCCCAGTGGCGTCACTACTGGGGTGCGGGGATGCGGACCGCACGGGTGACACCATTAGTTACTGCACTGGGTGACACCAACTCTAGTGACACCGCTGCACACAGAGACACACACACAGAGACTGAGACACACGCATACAGAGACAGCGACAAAAACGGAGACGCACACACAGAATGACACGCACACAGAGACACACACACAGACGCCCACACAGAGACAGATGCACACACAGAGACAGACACACACGCTTGAAGCAGCACCCGCTGCAATGTTAAAAATGTAAGCTGTGCATTTGCATGCACAAAGCGGCAGGCACCGCGCGTTGCCTGCCGCTTTGTGCACGCAAATGCAGGGGGGTACCATAGGTACCCCCCATGTGCATCCCCCCACCCCCTTCACCCCTGGGGGCCCGCAACGGGCCCCCAAACAAAAATCCGTATGCCTTTGCATGGCGGAAATGCCGACGTGTAAAGGCATAGTACTCCAGACATCCTAATATGGCTGGCGGTGTGCCATGTTAGTGCTTTTCCGCCGCGGACGGGAGGCGACCGCAGCGGAAAAGCTGCGGACGGAAAAAAGATCCCCCAGCCATCCTAATCTGGCTGGGGTCTTTTTTCAGTCTGCAGCGGTTTTCCCGCATCCTCCGGGCCGGCGGTGGCTTCCGCCGGCCCGGAGGATGCGGGAAAACCGATATCATAATCGGCCCCTTAATTTGTGTTTATGTTATTATTTTATGTGTATAGATGAATTTGTAATTTATAATATTTTTAATTATTTATAAGTTATTAAAATAAGTATTAAAACTATTTATTAAGTAAGTATATATATATATTATATAGGGTTTAAAACGGTATTGCGGGGACTTGAAGGGTTCCTCGGTTTTAATAGACTGTTGTAAGTTCGTCCAGCATGATACACGCCAGAAAACACAAAAATGTCGTTTGGTTTTCCCCACGTATTATCACCGGACTGATGTATGCTGGGAGTTGCAGTGCCAGCAGATCGCCACTGCAGCTAACGACCACATGGTTGGGGTAGGCGTGCATGATCAATGAAGGAGTGCTGCAGAGATAATTACACAGATGGGCGCACGTTCTAACAGTCGGGCAGTGGCGTCTGAGGAAGGCTAAGCGCCGAAATGCATCACGCCTTATCTGCTCATACCAATAAAGAACCTCTTCTCATAATCCCCGCGTGTGGCTCCTTCCTTCGGTTTCCCTGGAGGTGGAGTGTATATTATATAGTATATGTATATGTTTAATGATTTTTTAAATTAAATTGTGTTTATTAATTTTAAATATTATAAAATGTTTTTAACTATGTGTATTATATTTTTAAGTATTATTTAATTTTTTAAACATTTTTTTAATTATAAAAAACGATTTTTTTTTAGAAACTATATTTTAGACATCGATATTTTTTCTCTCGATATTTTTGTACATACCATGTTGTAGATAGGATGTCGATATTGTTGACATCGATATTTTTGCTCCGTTTTTTTGTATGTCTATATTCTGTCTTTAGATATTTTGTCAGACATTCGTTCAAGTGTCATTCACATTTTGCTTCTGCCCACCAAGGTGTAGCGTGGGGGAATCCTAATAGCTTAGTCCACTTCAGTCTCTTCACTGTGAGTGACGGCATTTTTTTCATTCATATTTGTGATTATTCATTTTTTACTTACTTCGCAAGCATATGTCTCTGCCTTTAGATGGCGCCATTTTTATGTTTTAATACTTTTAATGCCTATTAGATACCTTTGCAAAAAATAAAAATGCAGGCTTGCCTAAGCTCTGTTGGCTCTATCAGTGCTGTTTACCAATGCTGTTACTTCCATGGTGACCAGCTTGGAAAAATATGAAGGGAAATACACTCTGAGTTAGCAGGAACCGTAGTAAGTTCCAGTTAATGTAGCACTGCCGATTGAACCTCTGCCATCTATGCCGCTTTATGACTAACACTTCAGAGTTTGCTATTTACCAGTCTGAGGAACGATGGAAGAGTTAGTCATCATAGATAAAACCAATGACCTTTGCCATTTCACATTTTCATCTGTTTTATTGTTATTGTGCTGGATTGTTTGTGTTTCGAGCAACTGCTCTCTTGCTTGCTGTGATCCCTTCTTGCATGGGCTAGGTACATTAGCTGCAAATGCATGCTTGCTATCTGGCTTTACTGTTGCAATGTTCCTGTAAAGTAGTACCATGTGGCAACTTCGGCAAAGCCGGTCTCGAGTAGCACAAATAGTGGTGCCTGCCTCAGAACGGGGGTGGTGAGGAAGGGGGTGGATTACAAAATAAATAAATAAACGTTCAGACTCATGCCTCCTCCGCTGCCACACGCCTCTCCTCCGCTGCCACGCGCCTCTCCTCCGTCGTCGGTTTGCTGGAAGCATCCAGGCTTCTGGACTCTCCCGGCCAATCACAATGACCATCCTGTTTGGACGCTCAGGCAGTGCCTGGGAGTCTGGGCATGTTCTCCACAGGGCTGTGCAACAAAGCTCAATGGAGAACATGCCAAGTGCACATGACGATTTGGCCAGCCGGACAAACTGTCATGTGTGATTAGAGGAGTGCAAACCACTCCTTCCTGCTATGGCGTCATAGAGCCCCGCCACACCCCTTCTTCTGCATTGAAAAATAAAATGATAATGCCGTCCTTTTAATTAACATTTTATTTGTATTCTTTGCACTTCTGAAAATTGCAGGTGGGAGACGCTCCTCGGCCTTAGCGGACGAGTCGCCACTGAGCACAAATAAACAAATCTTACAGGCTTATTCGTCATAACTACTGGCACCATTCTTGGAGGTTCAGGCCTCAGGCAGTGGCAGTGAAATTGTCTTAAAAGGCATCAGTAGATAAATTATTAAATGCTTTAACCAGTGATGCAATAAAAGGCGTAGCAGCAAGGACCCCCTGACACCAAGGAAAAAACATCAGTATTATGTGTTCTGTACTCAGCATATGAAATATCAGCTTTAAGTATATTACCTTCATTTTGCCCACCAAAAAATCAGCGTATCAGATTCTGGAAATATGAAGATTTTGCTCACATACAAGTATTTATTTTTGATTAATCAACAAAGGGTTTCCCAACAAAAACATGCTATTGTCAACTATTGTGGTCCCAAAATACTACTTTCACATTTTCAAAACTCTGTGAAGGATTTAGGGATTAAAATTGACAGCTCCTGCTCCTTTCAACCACAGATTCAAGCCTGAGCTGGTTCCTGCTTCAGCATGCCCCACATGCGAAAAAAAGTTTTACCTCACCTATCTGAGTCTGCAGGTAGAAAGGTGGTTCAGGCCCTGATCATGATGAAACTCGATTATGGGAATACCCTCTATCTTGGTCTCCCTGAATTTCTTCTCAATAGACTTCAGGTGGTGCAAAACTTGTCGGCTAGACTGCTACTCAGACTTCAACCCAGTTCCATTGGCTCTCTTTAAAAAAAGAGGATTGTTTGTAAGTCCCTTGTCTTAGGCCATGCATGATAAGGGTGTAGTCTAGCTCAGAGAGAGGATCAATGAATATATTCCAGCCCGTACCATGCGTTCATCCTCCATGTGCCTTGCAAAAGTGCCCCAGATCCTAATTTGGGGACCACTCAACTGGAACAAGCTTCCAACAGACCTCAGTTTGGTCAGTAATCTCACCTCCTTCAAGTGGAAACTGCAGACATGGCTCTTCAGGCAGCAAATATAGGTACCATGGTTTGTTGCTCTTAGCCTGAGTGCCGGGACACTCTGATGAGTAGCTGTGAGCCTTACAAATCAGATTAACATAACATTATGGAAAGAGTAAACCTATGCCAGGGATGGACACCATTGTACTATGGATGCCTGTCAATGTGTGCCAGTAATTACCACCAATAAGCCAGGATCAGCATATATCCAGGAGTGGGCACTATTGTCCCATAAGTGCTCACAACATTCCAAGAATTACCACCATTATGCAAGGGCCAACATTATGTGAACACCTTTTGCCACCACAATGTCTATTCTCATAATTACTCAACACCCTGTGCTTACACTCGGCCTCATTCATCACATCATGTTTAAAGCCTGTCTTTGAGTCTCATATACACTTCACTTACAGTCCACACTACTTCTAGCATCCTATCCAAATTGCACTTCAAAAGGAATCCCATATATTCAATGCATATCGGTAAACTTATGGTCCCATCTGGGCAATAAAGCGCTCTAAGGAATTGCCTCTTCCTGCATGATCACCTCCAGAGTTTGGACTGATGCCGCTGTTTTTTTCAACTATAAATGTTTCTTCAGGCCTGCTAAACAGTTCCAGATCTCTGACCCTTAAATGGTATATGTCTGATTGGTTTACCCACAGTTGGCATACGTTAACATATTTATAAGTCTCTAGTTATGGGATACCAAGTTAAGGCCTGTAAGCTAAGGTGTCACTCATAAACTGCAACACTTATTGTCCCACCACAAGTGTGAGAAAGCAAAGTACAACTCCCACCCTGCCATTGCTGGTTTGTAGATAAACTGCTAAATTAACTTTGTCATATAAACTAATGGCAAAGGTCAAACCTTCCTTTTTAATATTTTTGTCACCCCCTAAGGCAGGCCTACTGAAGAGTGGTCTGAAGAAGGACTGACCTGCTGTTCCCAAACTCAGCTGGTTGATTTGGGAACCAGCTGGGTTCCCAAATCATTTAAAGATAATTGGTATGGGATTTTTATCATGTCTAATGTTTTTCTTATTCAACTGTTTTGGTACTTCTTAATGCTTTACACTTTTTCCTTTGATAACGCCTGACTGCTCAGACCCACAGCTAACCAGTGTTGAGCTAAGGTTTGTCAAACGAATCTCACTGAACCCTGTATAGGTAGTGAGTTTATTTCAGAGTGAGGTCTCACAACCACACATTATAATAAGTCTCTTTCCTTACAAGCGCTATCAATTAAAAATAATGGATGTCAACACTGTTCCAGGAATACCAACCAGTATGCCAAGTTCAGCATTATATATGCAGTGGACACCATTGTTCCATTGATACCCTCAATGTGCTAAGAACTTCCAACATAATGCACAACCATGAGGCCCATCGGGCAGAGAAGGCCCCACTCTACAGAGTAAGAAGGGCATCAGATCAAATAAGTGACTTATGGTGCCTGAGCTCAGGACACAGTGGATTCTTGAAGGGGGGGACTCATTCACGCATGTATGTTCACAGTGAGCCTCCTCCACCAGTAATTGATACATTTGAAACATTACTTTTACCGCACTGTCTCTTCCGCACACTACCTCACAAGCACTGTTATCCTCTACCTGGCTCAATCCTTCTGCACTTATTGTTGGCATGTCCATGTCTGAATATGCACACACAAACATTGTTACTGGCAGTGCCAGGCTTGTAACATGGCTAATCACCATGTGTCTGCCCTATGGTGATTGGTCCTGTTGCATGCCTGCACGTACTGTCAATCACACTTTAGTATATTCGAGTGGATCTGAGGCCAGTAGCAGTGACCACACTTGTTTTTTTTTGTTCTTTTGATATAAGATCTTCCTGAGAGGCATGGGCTTAGGAGCAGCTACCCCCATAGACTGCTTTCCCAGCTATGAAAATGGAGATAAAAATGGGGGTGGGGTCGCACACTACTCACACACCGGTGGTGTCGCCCCTAAGGACTCTGGTCAATGTAGTAAAGTGTTCGCGATGCATCATCTCTCGATCTTCTGCTATCTTCGATGTCTTCGCCATCCCATGACACGTGTTTCGGGGTATCACCCCTCGTCAGCAGGGATAGGCCGTGTACTGGGGTTGCCGATGGCTGCCAATATCTGCCAGGTATAGTACCACTCAGGCGCGTAGGTGCGGGATCCCAGGCTCGTCAGCCCACTGCTCACGGGAGCTTTAAAGTTACAAATGGGGGTGGGGTCGCACACTACTCACACACCGGTGGTGTCGCCCCTAAGGACTCTGGTCAATGTAGTAAAGTGTTCGCGATGTATCATCTTTCGATCTTCTGCTATCTTCGCTGTCTTCGCCATCCCTGGACACGTGTTTCGGGGTATCACCCCTCGTCAGCAGGGATAGGCCGTGTACTGGGGTTGCCGATGGCTGCCAATATCTGCCAGGTATAGTACCACTCAGGCGCGTAGGTGCGGGATCCCAGGCTCGTCAGCCCACTGCTCACGGGAGCTTTAAAGTTACAAATGGGGGTGGGGTCGCACACTACTCACACACCGGCGGTGTCACCCCTAAGGACTCTGGTCAATGTATTAAAGCGTTCGCGATGCATCATCTTTCGATCTTCTGCTATCTTCGCCATCCCTGGACACGTGTTTCGGGGTATCACCCCTCGTCAGCAGGGATAGGCCGTGTACTGGGATTGCCGATGGCTGCCAATATCTGCCAGGTATAGTACCACTCAGGCGCGTAGGTGCGGGATCCCAGGCTCGTCAGCCCACTGCTCACGGGAGCTTTAAAGTTACAAATGGGGGTGGGGTCGCATACTACTCACACACCAGCGGTGTCGCCCCTAGGGACTCTGGTCAATGTAGTAAAGTGTTCGCGATGCATCATCTTTCGATCTTCTGCTATCTTCGCTGTCTTCGCCATCCCTGGACACGTGTTTCGGGGTATCACCCCTCGTCAGCCGGGATAGGCCGTGTACTGGGGTTGCCGATGGCTGCCAATATCTGCCAGGTATAGTACCACTCAGGCGCGTATGTGCGGGATCCCAGGCTCGTCAGCCCACTGCTCCCCCACCCCCATTTATGAAAATGGAGATACTTCAGAAACTGCGCAAAATGTAAGTTACTTAACTTACTTCTGTCATCTTGATAGCAAAGTTTAAATCTTCTTCCACCCCCAACCTATTATGTGAAAGAGAAGTTTGGATACAAATGAGAGCCCGTACTTCATTGTATTGCCTATTTTTTTACATTGACCAAAAACCACAGTTCATTTTCATGAGTTTCTTGTATTGTGGATTGTAGTGTAGTTCCTATTATCCCAATAGGCTCTGCGCATTGGAATAATACCTTCAATAGTATAGGCCTAGACCAGACGTTAACTAGGTCTTCTATTGTCGATATTAGACTTAAAGTTTTGGGTTTGCCAGCTAGCTCAGAGTTCACTAGAAACTTTCTCGAATAGGCAAGGAGGAGTTGAACCTCCCAGGATAGACAAGAAGGGATTTAGTTTCTGACAACCATAGAACATGACAACTTTGCTCTCCCCTAATCAAGAGTGTATCTCTAGAGTCGTGTGAAAACAAAAGACGACTTATTTTACTCAGTCAGTACGTGCATTCTTAGTCTCACCAGATTGTAGAGAAAAGGAAGAGACGGGCGTGTTCAATAAAAGATGGTATTTATTGATCAGTCTCTTTTCTCATACAAGAGAAATGGATCGATATTATTGCAATACTTATGGTTAAGTAAAGTGCATACATTAAAAGCAGAAGTATAAAATAATACTGTAAAAACATTGATATGGTTTCTAAGCCATATGATGGGTTAAAATGGATAAAATAGATACATACACATATACATTTGACTAATCGTACTCAACTGGTGTTTCTAACTACGCCTACCCCAGATGTACCTGACCTAAGCCTAATACGTGGGCGGGAATAGAAAGTAGCAGTTTAAGTTAAGTTTGTTTTGCCAAGTGACTGACTCAAGAATTCTCTGCAAGGGGTTATTCAGTTCTGTACCTGGAGTCTAGGATGAATGAGGGATGGTATATCTCGTCTCTGGTCTCGATATTCCAGGCTGCCTGCGAGGGCTACCCGGAAGCGCCGGAGCTGGATTTCTCGGCAGGAGAAAGCAGCGTCTCGTTCTCAGCGCGTCAGGAAGGCGGGGCTGCGCCAGCGGGGTCTGCTCTGCTCTGGGCTTTGGCAAGTCTGGCTGCTCCGATCTCGTCACCACCGCGTGTGTTTGCATAGGGCAATATCGGTAATATTTATACCTTTAAGGTGCCGAGATTGACGTAAGGATGGACATAGATACGTCAATAAGGATGTCATACGACCTGGTCGTTAGCACATTCTTTTGCTGAAGTTCTCGGTGAAATCAAAACAATGGCCGCAGGGTTTTTCCCAGGTTGTCATAGGTTTGATTTGTTTTGAGAACTCCGTATGCCTTATCAGGGGCTGGAGGAATATCGCTTGTCTAATTAGATGGCAAGCGTTATGACCTAATCAGATAACACGTTCCTGTGCCGTAGTGTGGCTTAATCAGATAACGGTTCCTGCATCATGGGGGTTTTCTGCCTCATGGGATGGCTGCTAGTTAACTTGTTAACCAGAATAGGGTCAGGAATAGGGGGATCGATACAGAACCTATAGGAATACATCACACCCACTCCACGCTAACTATGGACATATTTACGAATCTATGCATAGTAAAACATACTGTAGAGTATCGTGTATACCTTACCACTCCAAAATACATAAATGCATTTTGAAATTATCAAATATACGGAAAAAACAGTCACATGTAATATATGCACTCAAGCTGTAGAATAATGCTAAAGCAATCACGCATATCTATACATTATCACTAATTTGTATATGAGAATTTACACATGAAATGGCTCTTAATACAGAAAAAAAAGTTTCGAGACCATTCCATCACAGAATAAAATAATTATGAACATACCAGCGGGCAGCTAATGTCTATAAACTATCTAAAAGTAGAAGTTTTAGTTCTCTAAGAATAGTTCTTACTTTAAGCAGAAGATAAGTGTCCCGAAAAATATGTAAAAATATTTTGGGGCTGCTGAAAAAATCGCTGTCCGTGAACTGGAAGGAAAATTGTTCATGGTATTTTGCTATTCTAGTTGAAGGCCAAATTCAGGGAACGCCGTGTGCGAGCTTGCTCAAAAGTCTCTATTTCTGCTCTGGTGAGAACATCATATCATTTAGACTGTCGAAAAAGCTGTCAACAGCTTCCTAGGAGAGCTCCACTAACTCGGAAAATGATGTAACCATGCATTCGTGCGCATGAATGTCTCCATTGACGTTTTGATTGGTATCGCTGACAGAAGGTCGTACCTGATCAATGCTGCTTTCATCTTGAACTTCACTACCCCTCAATCGTAGTGGTGAACTTCCACGAATGCCGTCATCAGGATTGGTAGCCGTTGAGGGCAGCACAAAGCATGAGCCTTTATTGGACTCAACAATGTTTCTGCATCCATTGGCGCATCTGATTGTAGCGTCAGACAGGTGTCTAACACGCATTCTTCTCCGCATAGCAAGCACCTTAATACAGGTAAAACACATCGTTGCCACATTGGTCGAAATGAAAGAAACCAAGTCATGTTCAGATCTCTAAGCCGGGATAGTCCCAGGATTTTTGATATCCGGTCCCGGTATCCAATGGCTAGGATTGTTTCTTCCCTTGTCGCAGGTGTTTTGTCTGTGACATGGTTTGCCATAACGAAATATAAGGACTAAGAATAGTATTCCTGCAATTAGTCCCAAAATGAGGGGAAGTCCGCCAAAAATCGAATGGACGAAATCTGGAAAAATACCCAGTATGGCTTTGAATGGTGTTAATGCCATCGAAAATACTGTCTTAAATACTTTTGAGACTCCACTGGTATCAGAAATATTTAAGATTTCATTCAGGATTTCTGCGAAATGTATGGGGGAATTAGTTGATAACAATGAGTGAATCTCTGCAGTCGTCCTTGCGACTAGGAGATCATACGTTTCTTTTGATGACGTGAGCCTGGTCGGCATCTGAAGAAGCACTGTTTTCATTCTGCTTAAAGTATCTATTCGAATAGAAGTAATTTTCAAGTTGGGCCATGCCCTTGCCTCCCTGTCTGGAAGGGAGCTGGGGAACAATAAGCGTCCACAGCACTTGACCTTCGCAGTCGTAGTTACGAGATAAGGAGTCCCGGGCATAAGACTACAACATCTGCGGTCCACAATTAGAACGTAACTCCCATTATAGAGTCTTTGAAAGAATGGTTCTATCTCTGTTGCAGGTGCGCCTAGCTGGTGACATGAAAGGTTATTTGAGTTCCCTTCACAGGCTCCATGCAAACTAATTCCATTACACAGAAGTGTACCGCTCAGTGACATCGCACAATTATTGCCACTAAGAAACACTTTCTGTCCTTTATTACTGACACATGCATGTGAATAGGGCAAGTTCCATGTTGTTTTAATGTAACTTTTTCCCAATTTTTCGTACATGCCAGCCTGTATATATTTTTGGCAGTATTGAAACCTGAAGGTTGATATTGGAATATTAATTATCCCATGTATTATCCATTCACTGACAGGTTGTTCTGACATTGTCACTGGTAATCTCTCGAGTTTCTCAATGCTCAGGATTGTATAATCAGCACCCTTTTGTGCCATACTGATTTGTTTATCAGTGAGGTTAAAGATATTGAATAGTGACGTTGTGTTGATTAAACGCCAAGGCACATAGCCTGAACGCAGATTTTGTAACGTCCAGCCAAGCTGTACAATAGAACGCAATTGGGACTGACCGTGTTGTAACAACAGTAAGTCTTGCGATAATATGTCGATTGCTGAAGACACAATGCTGTCCAGAGAAAAAATTCTGGAGGACAGAGTCATTAACCCATTGTCCACTACAGAAAGTGATTTTTCCAAATTAATACGGTCAATTTCCCGTATACTTTCTGCTGTCTCAATTTGAGTCACCTTCCAGGCCTCGTTGTATGCTGCATATACAGAGGCTGCTATGAAACGTTTCTGACGCTGTTTGCGCGGTCCCATAATGAAATCACGCAAGTCAGCACCATCAGTAAGTAAAGTTAGGTGTTGCTTAATTTCTGCCAGTGTGGAAGTTTGTAGCCACTGAAGGCATAATTTGCCCACACTGTAGGTGGTTATTATCCCTGGGTGTTGTCTTTGGGTATATCTAGGGTCTGGCCTGGTCATTTTGAACCCCTGTGTTTTGGTCAGGAATCTGTCTTGACAGTTATTAGTATCTGTGGGCCAGATCAACCACTTTTTCCAATCAGGATGTGTTCTGTTTTGGTTTACTACATAATTTACGTCTATCTCTTCATCTATAGAGCTATTGCTGTTCATTGTTGGTTTTGGAATAGACGGTTTATTTAAGTCTTTGATTTTGGCTATGCCAAGACAGGTAGTTTGTTGAACAGTGTCATTTAAAAATATAATTTGTTCTGGGATCATGCAGGCTCTAAACAAAGATTCTATACCCTGTACTTGCCATTCTTTTGTACCCCAAACACTCTTTACTTCAACATTTTTGTCCCAATAATCAAAACGAAAAGTATTCATTTGTTCAAAGAATGAGTCTGAATATATCAATTTCGTGTTTGTTATCATGGTCTTTGTCCCTGTCTTATTTGACAATTTGAAATAAAATGTTTCAGCATTACTTGTGTTAAAACCTGAAAAGTATGAATATTTGTCATAAACGGTTCTTGAGCTTCCTTTTGGAGGGGTTGCACAATGTTCCCATTGAGTATAATTTAAAACATTTCTAGGTTGTGCAGATCTATGTAGAAAATGGTTACCATAGTGGTTATAACAGTACATACTATCATAATTTGTCGAACCCTGCAAATAATCATGTTTGGTAAATTTAGCAGACATCACTAAGTCAGACATCATATTATTTATACTTTCAAAGTTCCAATCATCAGCAAATGAGCTTGGTTTTACAAAGTCACTCAACGAGATCTTAATTTGGTGTGGATATTTCAGGATTTCAACCGGACCATAAATTTCGTAGTCAGTGTTGTCCCATGCTACCCCACCCGGTATAGGATTGGCTGTGAAGTTGACTGAAGAAAGTTCTCTTTTCTCGACGTGTGAAGATGTGTGTGGTTTGAGGATCAAGTTGATTTTCTGACTTGCTGTGTCCATTTTAGCATATTTTCCCTCAATGAAGCGTCCCAAAGTTAGTACCATGATGAGCCAAAGTATGAGGATAAATGCACCAAAACCCACCCAAAATTCAATCCATGGAGAAATCAGATATGTTTCTTTCAGTTGTTTCAAAAGTACTTTAACTTTATCTTTAAAGGTTTTTGTTGATGGCTGTGTTTTTGATTCAGTGAAGCCTTCAGAGGAATCATCGAAGTTTATGAAGTAGCCGGATGCAGTTCTGTCAATTGTTCCAATTGCTTCAGGATTACTGTTTCTTGCATAGTCGTTTGTTACTTCATTATAGATTGGTGTGTCTCTGCTAAATGTTTTTATTTGGGTTTTCAGAGGTCTAAGTTCCATTGCATTGTTGCATAGTCCTTGTTGTAGTTCTGTAGGCGTTTCGAATGTGATTAGCCTCTTAGATTGAACCTCTGTGTTTGTAGCAAATCTTGGTGTTCTACTACTTATCGGGAGTCCACTTGGCCTACTATTTGTTATCGGCCACATGATTGTGGTTTTACCAGGTCGATGGATACAACTCGGTACTCCTTTTTACCAGCAAGCGGCGAGTACAACTGATCTTGTCCCGTTGATGGACAAGACAGGAACTGCTTTTCTGTAAGAAGGCCCAAATTCCTTCTTTACCGCGATCTTTTCTCTGACTAGATCCCCGACTTTTGGAATCCAGACAGGTCTTGCTGGGACAGGTGGTGGTTCTTCAGTGGTTGTTGGCTGCTGTTTCAACTTTATGTTGCTCAGGTCTTTTCTTGTTTCGTTTAAGTCCTGCAAAATAGCCAAACGATCTTTGATATCAAAGCTTTTTTCCTTCACCACTGAAGTCTGACTGTCGAGGTCTAAGACTAACATCCTAGTTCCAAACAATAATTCGTACGGACTGAATCCCTTCAGAGAATTTCTTGGCAGGTTATTTAGACTACGTTGGACACTTATTAGATGTTTGACCCACCCAGCTCCCGAACCTAATACCTTTGCCGTTATAGATTGCTTTATGTCACGGTTTTTTCTTTCAACAATTCCGTTCCCCTCAGGGTTAAATGGACAAGAGTACCGCAATGTAACGCCCATGCTGACCATGGCCTCCTTATAAGCTCTAGAGCTAAAAGCAGGACCATGGTCCGAATGCAGCATGCCAATTGCGTATGTGCCGATAAAGACTCGCAAATCTTTTATAACAGTTCTGGCGTCAGCCGTTCGCTGGGGCCACATCCATATGAATCTCGTGCATGAGTCCACTGCAACCAAGATATATTTATAGTTACCATCCCTTTGTAAGGGACCACAGTGGTCTAGGTAAACACAGGCTAATGGTTTATCCGAGATTAGAAGGGGCGTCTGCGCTGGACGTCTCACCGTTGATACTTTCATTCTTTGACATATTTCACATTCTAAAACATAGTTCCTTGTTTGTCTTCTCATTTGTGGCCACCAGTATCTCTGTTTTAATAATGATACTGTGGCTGAGACGCCAGCATGTATAGAAGCAAGCCCTTCGTGTGCCGCTATTATCAGTCCTAACCTATGTTCCATGTTTGGAATTGCCCTATCCCCCACTCCAGGGATTCGAGCAAAAGGAACATTGTTTGCATCAGTTATGTATGAGTATTTTACTGGGAAGCCTTTCGGGAGTGTTTCTATCGAATCCTTTTCTGTAGCGCTGACAGCCTGTAATATTTCGCTGTCTATTTTTGTTTTTGACCGTGTGATGGCAGCTACGGAAGCCGTTAGCACAGCTGCCTTCGCGGCCTCATCAGCCAATGAATTCCCTGCAACGTGAACGCCATCACGTTGATGACTCAGCGTATGTATCACGTGAGTCTTTGGTAGTTCTTTTTGTAATAGAACTACTTGTTCCCAGAGCATCTTATGCTTGATTGTGCCTCCTTTTGCATCCTTAAAGCCATTCTGAAGCCAGATCTGCAAGTATTCATTGTAAGATTGAACGCAGTAATACGAATCGCACACTATGAGTGTGGGGAATTCTCGATCGGTATTTTCAAGCGCCATCTTAAACGCCAGTAGTTCAGCTCGCTGAGCTGTACAATCTCCTAGAGATTGTGTCTTAGTGATAGCTGGTTTGAATTTTCCTTCGTGCCAGCGACCTTTAACAATCGCGCACGCAGCACTGTAAGCTTGTTTACCCCCTACTGCGGGTTGTGCTGATCCGTCTGTATATATTATACAGCCGTAATGTTCTAGAGGCAGAATTTCGGTCGGCGGAGGACATTCAAATTCATATTGGAGAAATTCTTGTGTTTTTAGGTTAGGATCAAATTCGTATGCCACGTCTGTCGCAGCAAGAGAATTAGCCCATTGTATCCATCTCGGATGGAGCGCTTTAGCATTTGGAATGCTTGCTTTTGTTACAGCCTCTAGGGCTGGTATCGGTGTCACGATTATTATTCGTTTTCCTTGTGCCAGGGCTCGTTCTTTTGCTATAGCTGTCTGTGTTGCAGTAAGAATTTTTTCCGTTGGGCTAAATTTCATTTCAGCCTTAGTGTACAAGTGTGATTTGAATGCAATTGGTACCTTTTCTCCCTCATTAGAGGTCAGGTATGTGAATCCGCATCTTCCTGGGATGACTCGAATCACTAGATTGCGTGTGTTATCACGTGTTTCTAATTTTGTTTTAATTAACATGTCTGTTTGTAAGGATCTCAAAATTTCTGTGTGTATTTGAGTCCAATTGGTTCTTTTAAAATCTGGTTTTATTAGATCATAAAGGGGTTTAACCCTTTCTGCGTAATTTGCAATGTATGTTCTTCCGAAATTTAGGAAGCCTAGAATTGACTGTAGGTTTTTTAGTGTTCTAGGTGCTTGGAGTACGGCACATTTCTCTAGGAAATTGTCAGCCAGGCTTTTGCCTTCACTTGATAATTCGTATCCTAAGAACAGGACTGTTAGATGGGCAATTCTAGATTTTTTAAAGTTGAATTTGTAACCCTCTGCTGCGAACCCAAGTATTATGGTGTTCACTCTCTTCAAGTGAGTATCCAAGTCATCATCTGTTAGGTATATGTCGTCGACATAAGATAATGCCTCGTCATCATATGTTTGTAGTAATTCTGTTACTCTCGCTGAGAATACCCCTGGGCTATTCTTGTACCCCTGGGCTAACCGACAGAATTGTTTTTGAGTGCCATTTATTGAGAACGCAGACAAATATCTGCTCTCTGGTGCTATGTTTTGACAAAAGAATCCATTAGAGATGTCTAATGTTGTTTTGTATTTTTTGCGCACTATGTTATTCATTAGTGCAGCACTATGCGAGTTTTGCACTGCAAAAGTTTTGCAACATGAGTTAAGGTGTCGGTAATCCAAAACTAGACGATATGAATTGTCTGGTTTGGAGACCGGAAACAAAGGGTTGTTCATTTGTGAGGTGCAAGTTTCAATCACCCCCTGGTATTCTAGTTGATCTAGGATTTCTTTTACCTGTTTTTTAGCTTCTTGCTTAATTGGGTACTGTCTTTGTGCAGTAGGTTGTGATTTTAACTGGATTTTGTGAGGAGGAGAGTCCTCATCCCATCCTACATGATTTTTATATAAAGCAGGAGCTTGAGCTACTGCCCACTTTCTGGCAAGTGTGTATTTTTTATGAATTGGGATATGATTTGAGAAGGCAGGCATAATTATTTCTTCGCCATGAGGGCATTCCCTGACAAACTCTGGTGGCCAGTCTTTTTCAGCTAGAAGGATGTCATAGCCCTTGGAGAGATTATCCCAAAATAGTCCCCTTATTTTTCTAGTCTTATCCCCTTCTATACGTAAAGTTATTTCATATATTTTGTGAGGTTTGCTAACTCTGGTGTCTGCAGTTTCCACTTGAAGATATTCATTCGTATCCACTGTCTCCAGAAGATTCATAAGGACTTTGCGAGCTATGCTCACTTCTGCTGCGCTGTCTAGCATTGTCTGAGCCCATTCTCCGTTTTTCAGTTGTGTC
This sequence comes from Lissotriton helveticus, assembly GCF_964261635.1. NCBI lineage: Eukaryota > Metazoa > Chordata > Amphibia > Caudata > Salamandridae > Lissotriton > Lissotriton helveticus. The sequence goes on from NC_136065.1 coordinate 1,923,027,801, forward strand.
CTCAGTATTCTCGGCATTGTTAACTATCTTGATACTGGCTACCTTCTTTTTTGGAAATTGTAGTTTCTTTTTTAGATGAGCAGATTCCTTGTCTTTGGACTTTGCGTGCTCTTCTCTTTGTTCTGATCGTCCTCTTCTTTCCGATTTCTGCGAGGAAGTCTGAAAAGATTGAGAGGGACGTGTATCAATGTCTTGATATCTATCAGGCTTCTTTATATTATCCCTATTTCTAAGGTTATATCTTTTCCCAGAGGGGTCACTTTGGGGTGACCTGTGTCTTTGGTTCGGAGATTTTTCTCTCCGCCGAGGAGACCTTCCTCTGGACTGGAATTTCTTTTCTTTAGGATTGGATTGTTTGTTTCCATCCCAGCTCTTTTTTTGTGATGTTGAATTATTATTAAAAAATATTTTTCCAGGACTTTCAATCAGTTGTGGTTTTACTGGTATTCCACCTAAACTATCTCTACCTAGTTCCTCATAGGATTTTTCTATAATTCTGGCAATTTCAGCTGGTTGGTCTGCTATATCTGTCTCCTTTAACCTCTGGCGGATCGCCACGTTTGCTGCTTCTCCCTTTATGTTGATTATTAATAGGGGGGTTGACCCAGTTAAAGTTACGGGGACCTGGGTTACTAAGTAAGTGAAAAGAAGGGGTCCCAGTAGCAATAGAACATATAAACACACAAATGCAAAATAATCAAGAAAACATAACTTGTATCCACATTGTTTACTTCACAATGGGAATGCGTATTGAATATGCAGGATTGATAAACACAAGTATAAATCAATAATTTACGTGGTGCCCCAGAGAGGGAAGCGGGAGGGGTGGTATAGTGATAGTGGGGAATTGGTGAGGGAGAGAGTGAAAATTCGTAAGTGACAGTAAAATCAACAATAGTCGATCATTCAACAAAGTTACAAACTATGTACAGAAAAATGAGACCAAGATGTTCATTCAATTATTCAGAACAGGTCATACTCCAAGTAGTCCAATAAATGTAGACAGTGGGGTGTGGAGTTGACGGATGAGAATAAATGGATGTCGACGTTTCGACCCTCAATGATGCAGATATCAATGGTTAGCTTGCTGTGGGGTCTTCATCAGGACTAAAGGGGACACACAACCGTGGAGTACACCAGTAGTTGTACAGATGTTGCGGGTTTGGAATAGGGGTCGCGGATGCCTTCGTTAAATGGTTCCAAATGCCGTAATGTGGATACGTCCGGCTGGAATGGTGGGCGGTGTCGGTCAAGCGAGAACACTCTCGTACAATGGTCCAATGCCGTAATGAGAACACCTCCGGCTACAATGGTAGTCCGTGTCGGCGTGTCGGTCGGGCGAGAACAATCTCCTTACACTGGTCGATCCGGGCCCCGCCATGGTGACGCCAAGCCGCGATCCCAGAGTGATTCAATCCCGGATCGACCAGTGTAAGGAGATTGTTCTCGCCCGACCGACACGCCGACACGGACTACCATTGTAGCCGGAGGTGTTCTCATTACGGCATTGGACCATTGTACGAGAGTGTTCTCGCTTGACCGACACCGCCCACCATTCCAGCCGGACGTATCCACATTACGGCATTTGGAACCATTTAACCAAGGCATCCGCGACCCCTATTCCAAACCCGCAACATCTGTACAACTACTGGTGTACTCCACGGTTGTGTGTCCCCTTCAGTCCTGATGAAGACCCCACAGCAAGCTAACCATTGATATCTGCATCATTGAGGGTCGAAACGTCGACATCCATTTATTCTCATCCGTCAACTCCACACCCCACTGTCTACATTTATTGGACTACTTGGAGTATGACCTGTTCTGAATAATTGAATGAACATCTTGGTCTCATTTTTCTGTACATAGTTTGTAACTTTGTTGAATGATCGACTATTGTTGATTTTACTGTCACTTACGAATTTTCACTCTCTCCCTCACCAATTCCCCACTATCACTATACCACCCCTCCCGCTTCCCTCTCTGGGGCACCACGTAAATTATTGATTTATACTTGTGTTTATCAATCCTGCATATTCAATACGCATTCCCATTGTGAAGTAAACAATGTGGATACAAGTTATGTTTTCTTGATTATTTTGCATTTGTGTGTTTATATGTTCTATTGCTACTGGGACCCCTTCTCCCTTTATGTTGGCTAATAATATAGCCGAGACCTGCTTGAAGTCTTTTAGTAATTTCATACCAAGAGTTAAAGCGGGTTCTGGACCGTATTCGTCTTGAATTTGTTTTAGCTCATCTGGTATTACCGAAATGGATGGAACACCGTGCGTTTTTGTGTAGATGGAAGCAAAGACTGTACCCCAAGTGTCACAGTCCTCCACGTGTGGTGCGATTCCCATTGGAAGACAGATAGTCAGAATCCTGTGTTTTTCTAACGGGGTGGTGTCTGGAAACACCGCCTCTATTTGGGAGATTTTTTGTGCTAACCGGAATGGTATTTGTTCCAGTTTAGCTGGTACTTTACCTAGGCAGGATTGTATGTTCTGTGGTGTAATTTTATTTGTGTTCCCCTGATGAGGGGTCAGCTGTGGAATTTTAATTGCTGGTTGAATTGTTGAAGTCCGCATCACATATTGGACTAATTGTCTATGTAATTTTATTAATTGTTTTAGCTGTGTTAAAAGCTCTGCTGCAGACATCCCATCGATGTCTGGATGTGGTGTGTATCCGGCTAGGACCGGCCACGTTGCTCCTGGTCTACCTAATGGACCGAGCCTGGTGATGTGATTATTATGTTTTAGGGCGCCATTAAATAAGAGCAGATGCTCTTCAAATTTAAGTGGTACTTCCACCTCCTCGAAAGGAGTGTACTCATTAGGAGGTTCCTCTGTTTTGTAATAGTGGAAGACCTTTGTTACAGCATTTGCTGCTGGAAAGTGTATCCATGAATAGAATACCTCTGTCTGCCGATATTCGTGTGCCTCAATTACGAATATGACTGTGCCACCTCTAGGTGTCAGTCCATTTTCTATAAGTTTTAAAGTTATAGATTTTCTTATGTTGACCGCGATGAGTATTATATCCGGGTCAGCGTCTTGCAGTGCATTATCAGCTGCTGCGAGTTCAGTTACTATTCTAACTGCCTCTCTTTCTCCTTCAGTGTCTGACATTGTACTGTCCAGAAGGTTATTTAGTTTGTTTTGCAGATCAGGTTCTTATGGAAACAAAGATTAGATGCACAATATTTTGGAACAGTGTATCCTTCAACGTTGACTAAACCAAGGACCATACATAGGAGTTTCCTCCTGCGAGGTCTGGCGGATATTACCTTTCACCCACTCCAGACGTCTTTGGAGTATTATGGGAAAAAAGGGGTCTGAGTGAAAAAGCACGACTGAATTACTCTAAATGTCTTACATTAGTTTTATCGCCTATCCAAACGCGTTGGGCGCCATGTAGTGTAGTTCCTATTATCCCAATAGGCTCTGCGCATTGGAATAATACCTTCAATAGTATAGGCCTAGACCAGACGTTAACTAGGTCTTCTATTGTCGATATTAGACTTAAAGTTTTGGGTTTGCCAGCTAGCTCAGAGTTCACTAGAAACTTTCTCGAATAGGCAAGGAGGAGTTGAACCTCCCTGGATAGACAAGAAGGGATTTAGTTTCTGACAACCATAGAACATGACAGCTTTGCTCTCCCCTAATCAAGAGTGTATCTCTAGAGTCGTGTGAAAACAAAAGACGACTTATTTTACTCAGTCAGTACGTGCATTCTTAGTCTCACCAGATTGTAGAGAAAAGGAAGAGACGGGCGTGTTCAATAAAAGATGGTATTTATTGATCAGTCTCTTTTCTCATACAAGAGAAATGGATCGATATTATTGCAATACTTATGGTTAAGTAAAGTGCATACATTAAAAGCAGAAGTATAAAATAATACTGTAAAAACATTGATATGGTTTCTAAGCCATATGATGGGTTAAAATGGATAAAATAGATACATACACATATACATTTGACTAATCGTACTCAACTGGTGTTTCTAACTACGCCTACCCCAGATGTACCTGACCTAAGCCTAATACGTGGGCGGGAATAGAAAGTAGCAGTTTAAGTTAAGTTTGTTTTGCCAAGTGACTGACTCAAGAATTCTCTGCAAGGGGTTATTCAGTTCTGTACCTGGAGTCTAGGATGAATGAGGGATGGTATCTCTCGTCTCTGGTCTCGATATTCCAGGCTGCCTGCGAGGGCTACCCGGAAGCGCCGGAGCTGGATTTCTCGGCAGGAGAAAGCAGCGTCTCGTTCTCAGCGCGTCAGGAAGGCGGGGCTGCGCCAGCGGGGTCTGCTCTGCTCTGGGCTTCGGCAAGTCTGGCTGCTCCGATCTCGTCACCACCGCGTGTGTTTGCATAGGGCAATATCGGTAATATTTATACCTTTAAGGTGCCGAGATTGACGTAAGGATGGACATAGATACGTCAATAAGGATGTCATACGACCTGGTCGTTAGCACATTCTTTTGCTGAAGTTCTCGGTGAAATCAAAACAATGGCCACAGGGTTTTTCCCAGGTTGTCATAGGTTTGATTTGTTTTGAGAACTCCGTATGCCTTATCAGGGGCTGGAGGAATTTTGCTTGTCTAATTAGATGGCAAGCGTTATGACCTAATCAGATAACACGTTCCTGTGCCGTAGTGTGGCTTAATCAGATAACGGTTCCTGCATCATGGGGGTTTTCTGCCTCATGGGATGGCTGCTAGTTAACTTGTTAACCAGAATAGGGTCAGGAATAGGGGGATCGATACAGAACCTATAGGAATACATCACAGGATAATTATAAAGCATTAACCTGGTCCCAAAGAAAAGAAGAGCCCTACACCTGGCTAAAGGTTGCGTAACTAACACAAAACCATACACAGACATGCAAGTATGTTTACAATGACAACTCAGCACAACAGATGCATACAAAGACAGAAGAAATGAGAAACACAGCATCATAAAGCAATGAGCTGGGGGATGTAAAGAGATACAGAAGATCATATGAAGGGGCATATGTACAAGGAAGTGACGGAGCATGGCGTTAACCTCCTTGGCTTAACGCCGCCATTTCTCAAACGCAGACCTTCACCGTATTTACAACATTACTGTGCAGCCCTATGTTTCCCCCTGCGCTGGTGCTAAATTTAGCTGCCTAGCACCAACGCAGGCACCCTTTCAAGGGTTCCAATACCCCTCACACACCAACAGGCCCCTTGGTGTCATGCTTCATCATCGGGGTCTTCGCACCCCTCTATCGGGATGCGGCGTGCTGCGACCAACGGCTACGCGGGAGCACTACAGGTGTTGGCTATGTGCAGTGCTCCCGCGTAGCCGTTGGTCGCAGCACGCCGCATCCCGATAGAGGGGTGCGAAGACCCCGATGATGAAGCATGACACCAAGGGGCCTGTTGGTGTGTGAGGGGTATTTTCACAAACAATGAGTGCTTCATTATCCATTTGATCACTCGTCCTCCCCATCACAAGTTGGATTTCTTTTGTTTATTTGTATATCATTGGAGCACAAATCCAACGATTGGCTCTACCTCCCCCCTGTGTTTTTGATATACCCTTTCAAGGGTGCCAGCGTTGTGGGGAATGATTGTTTATGTGCAAGAAGGTGCCCCTTCCTGCACATAAACAATCTTACTTGGCGACTTGTAACTTCTATGTGTGCAGCTTTATGTAGCACACATAGAAGTTGTATGTGTGCTGCACAACGCAGCACACATAAAAACTGCAAAAACTAGGAGAAATAATGCATTTCTCTTCATTGCGCCCTGTTAAGACCAGGTTTTCCCTGGTCTTAATTTTGGCGCTGCCCCATATTTACACCACCCATGTAAATATGGGGCAGCGTCAAAATCAATGGATGTTGCAGCGGGACGCCAACCACAACACCCATTGCCCACCCCTTTCACGCTAATTATAGCATGAAAGGGGGCCTTGTTTACAAGGTGGCAAAGCCCGTTTTGCACTACAATGTCTAAAAAAGTGCCGTTATGGTGGTGATAGGGGCTCGTAAATATGCCACAAAGATTGTAAAAAGGTGGGTTTTGAGACCTTTCCTAATTCCAAATACAGAGGAGCAAGTCGGAAGTGCAACAAGAGGTCATTCAGGAGTCTTGGTCCAGATGCAGATATGCAGAGACAGAGAAAGATGCTTAGTGTCTGTTCTGTGTATGAATCCTTGAGATTTGCGGACGCCAGTGAACATGCTGAGTTTAGAAGCAAGAGAGTCAGTCTTACTCAAATGGATGTCTTACAGATCACACAACAGTCTTTGAAGTGGTTTCTGGCAGGGAGTCAAAGCCAATTCAGTTCTTTCTAGGTATTTGAAATGTGCTTCAACTTTCTTTAATTGGTGATTAGTTGAACCGCTACATGAAGAGTACTTCTGGTCAGTCTCAAGGGTCAAGGCAGATCCTGGTCTCTTGGATACCAGTGAGTAGTACATCACCCAGCACACCTTTCCCCTCCAATGTGGAAAAGTAAATTTTGCCATGTTCTGTGTCCCTACGCCTCATCCATCATATGTTATGTGTGCATGACCAATATGCATATGTTATTCCCCATGCCTGATTAATGACGCAATTACAGTTGTGTCCACCTCTGATATGTCAGTTTCCAGTCCTCGTGAATAATACAAATATCAGGCCTATGTAGAGTTATGTTACCACGTTTCCCAGTGTGCACGTTATTCCATTATAAAGTCCCCGTTTCCAGGCCTCAAAAGGGCCCGGACATCAGATTCAGCTCCTGTCTCCTGAAAGCCTCGCTGAGGAGCGATACAGCCCCCACCTGTATCCTCGACCCTTCACTTACTTCCTGCCTCGCAGTGCCCGGTGCAGCTTGGCTCTGCCTCTGAGTCTGCCAAAAGTATGTTATAGTTCCAGTTATCAGTTCAGTCCTCCTCCTCTGCATTCCTAAGCTACTGAACTGCATCAATAGTTTCCGTCATTGTCTAGCCTATGTGGCTCCACGTTAGAGAAATACTGTATTAATGGTCATTTAATATTCTTCATCACGCACTACATGTAGAATAATGCATGGTCCAGTCTTAGAATCAAGTTAGCTTTTCCCCTCATGACTTCTAGTTTATATCAACATGTTCCCTAAACATCAGATACCAGATAGGGTTTAGGTACATGTCGCTCCGACCCTCCAGACTCTAGTCTCTGCTCCTAGCACAGAGTTCATAGCCCCCAGCTTCTCCTAGTAACACGTCATTGCCAGTTTTCGCGCACCATTAGGTTAGAGGTCCCGGCTCCTTAGGTAGCCCCCTCCAAAGTTTCCGCCCATTCATGACATATTCTGTTACATTTACATCACATGTCTATGTATACTCCCAGTTACACCTCTTTTTACTGTTATCTCTCGCGACTGCTACGCGTCATGCCTTTCTGCTCCACCCACTGCTACGCCTACTGCAATGTAATGCTATGTGTTCGCGCTATGTATATATGCCTGTGTTTTTTTATTGAATGTCAGCGCGCTCATCCCAGACCAAGCCCCAGCAGCTGCTGGGTCATCCTATGCAGGTTGCCCTGATCCTGTCCTTATGCTGTAATAAACCTGCTGAAACTCCTACTACCTCGAATCTTGACTCTTATTTTATTGAGCTATCTGTTATGCTATAAGCCTAGTCAAAAATAGGGTATTATTTATTTATTTACCACATAATGGCGCCCGAATAGGGACTTGCCCTTTCCCCACGCGTCGGTGAAGCCACGCCGACCCCCTGACCCTCTGCAGTCGTGACGGAACTCTTCTGCGCAGTGGCAGATATTTCTGCTCAAGTATCCCTCAGGCCCACGGAGGAGACGGAGGAGGCGGTCCAGCATCCAAACGAGACGGTGGAGGAACGCGGCGAGTCCCGACCAGAGCCCAAGCCGAGAGTCCAAGGTCCGAGGTATCCGGAGGCCCACCCGTAACTGAAGTCCGAAGTCCGAAGTCCGTCGTCGTAGCAGTCCAGTCCCGTCCGAGGCCTTCCGTTCCGTGCTGCCCGGTGAGTACCATTGCTGGGGTAGTATCTAGACAGGACCAATCTAAATTGACTCCTGGTCCGTGGGTTGGTGGTGCCCAGACTCACAAACGAAGTGTTCACCTAGGTGGATACGGGTCTTGATGTGTCCCTTTATGGGACCGGTATGTTCCGTACTGTTACAGCAGTGCATCCAGTAACTCTAGTCTGTTCCGTTCTCAAGAAAATCTGTTCTATTTCTGTTCTCAGTATTCCAGGTAATATTCTGTTCGAACTGTTATTTATAATGTTCTTCATGTAATTTACTGTTGTGGTATGAGTGCGATGTGATTTCGTGTTTTTATTGTGTATTGTATTGTGTCCAGATTACAGTTCAGTCATGCCTATATTTTCCAAGTTACGTCAGTTAAAAACTAGAAAAGGTTTATTAGAGGAAGCAGTTCCTGTCCCACCTAGGGACAGTCCAGGTCATTTTATGTATCAGAAACATGGCATAAGCACCATAATGTATCTAGATTTATGGGTAGAGTATACCAAACAGTTAGAAGAAAAGTATAGATGGCCCGTATCGGGTACATGGGATGCCGAATGTATCATGCGAGTAGAAGAAGCATTATGGAAAAAGAAAGCCAGACAGTCACAGAAAGATGCCATCGAGTTATGGCGTAAGGAAGCTCATAGAAGAACCGAGAAAGAAGTCAGAAAGTCAGAGTTAAGTAGAGAATCCCAGGAACGAGCCCAAGAAAGAGAATTAATCGAGATAGGTGAACAAGTCAAAACCGAACAGTCAGACAGACAGAGGCATGCCCTCATTAAGGGTATGTATCCTCTTCTTGCCGAAGGTGTGCCAAAAGCGACCCCAGAGGCATCTAGTAATTTCCCGCCACCATTAGTTCCGACCAAGCTACGTCATAAACCGACCGCAGCTGATATTTTTATTTCGTCCTATCTGGACGACACAGTCCCAGAATATGCAAATCCTGTTCGCGCCCCGCCAGTCCCTGTAAATCAGGCACTTCCCGCTCCTCCAGACACCGGAGTACCTGTTACGGTACCCCCGGTCCAGCCTACAGTTCCATTTCCCACTCTGCCAGGACGTAGAGCCTCAGTAGACGACTCCAGTCTAGGGGCCGCAGGAGGAGCTACTCCTCAAACCCCGCCGCCACACAAGCGTTTATCAGCACTCGAATTACATGCTCAAGCATCACAGCGTACTCCTAAAAGTAATAAGTCTGTCACAGAAATCAGACAAGCCCTTAACGAATGTGTCTATGACGCAGTCCCAGGCGAGTATAATATGGTTTTATATTCCGTACGTGTAAGGAGGGTGACCGAGTATCTAGTCACCTTGCCGAATATGAAAGAAGATCTAGACAGAATATATCGTTTCATCCGTACAGGGGATGATCCAGAAAGTATTGGCGAGATTATGTCTCAAAGGAAAGCCGAGATTCGGCTCATGATATTAAAGTTCCTGATCAATTGTCTAATAAGAGAACAAGATTACCCGTCTAAAGATCCGGCCGAAATGAGAATCCTGACAAGGTGGAGTGATAATATAGCCGAGGGTAAGCACAAGACCGTCAGTGCCATGGAGAGTATGTACAAGAAAATTCGTAAAGAAATAATAAGGTTACACGACCAGCGTAAAGCAGCACAAGTAAGCGAGAAAGAAAGTATCTCTGATCCTGAAGAGGAAGACGAGAATCCCGCCAGAATAGCATATGTAGGAAAATCCAGATTTCCAGATCGCCATTTACGCCTAGAACCCAAGTCTATTTTTCATCTAGCACCAGAACAAGGTTCTCTAGAACAAGTATTTCAAGCTACCGATCACATTCTGAAATCACGAATCGGTTACAGTGAATTAAGTACCATGCATGAACAAGAACTAGCCCGATCAGCAGTCCGATGGATTACTGATTCTACCACTTTTCCAGACGAAATAGTGGCACAAATGTTTCTGAAACTGCCCCCAGCCGAGCAACGACTGGTGGGTATGTATATGATCCAGCACCTCATCACTCTGTATGAGGGTCAACATTCTGATCCAGGTCCGTTACACGATGTCCTGAACGAGTTACTCCAGTATAGATGGAGAGGTCTAGGTACCGATTTAATTAGTGTCATTCTAGAACAGCGCCACAAATATAGAACGTTCCTGAACCCGCATTTTGTTCATGTCTCACCCCCAGAAAATAAGCCATTTTACATAGACAGACAGAATCCGTTACGAGAAGTCCACCCAGTCCAAGAGGCGGGTGGCGTAATGCAACGAGTGTTTGTATACACTCCAATTTCAAAGATGGAACTTCTTGAAATGAAGAAATTAATTCCCTGTCATGACAAAGATCCAGCAGGGTTCCATAGAGAATTAAAAGACATGCTCCGTATGGGAGAATACACTTACCCAGATATCATTAAAATGTTAAAGGTCCTGTTACCCGCAGGGGTGTATGAAAAGTTAAAAGAAAAAGAATGGGAGGTGGGAGAGAAAAAGATCGATTGGGCAGCTCTAGAAGCTGAAGACAAGGCACGAGTACCAGGTACCGGTCTTGGAGATAAATGTAAAGAATTACCAGAATTATTGATTCAAGTTTTACCCAGATTATTGACAACTAGGAAAGAAGACTGGGATGCAATCTCAGCCTGTAAACAGAAACAAGATGAAGATATTAGTGATTTTTATTCTAAATTTGAGAAATGTTTCAGTATCAACAGTGGTCTCAAGACAAGTAGTGAGTCATACCCTCATCTTTTCGTTACTAAATTAGTCGAGAATTCAAGTCCACAAATTAAAAATCGAGTCTTGAAAGTCGAAAGCACCTGGCAAGCAAATACTCCGTCCCAGATGCTCCAGATGCTCCAGTACCACCAGAATAGAATCAGGGAAGAGCAAGAACACGAAAGAAAACGTATGAAAGACACGAAAATGAAAGTGCTAGTTGCACAATCTGTTCCTCAAGACAGTCAGAAGAGGGGTCCAAATCAAGCCAATCAAGCCAGTCATCCTGCAGCTCCCGTTAAAGGGAACTGCAATTATTGTAAACAGCCAGGTCATTTTATAAACGAGTGTGCAGTTCTGAAACACAACATAGCTACCGGTAAGACTAAAGAAAGACCACGTCCGCCTAGACAAGAACAAGTTTCACAGATTCCGCAGTCACAGAATGCACAACAGACAGTTACAGTACCGCAGCCTATTGCTGCAACACAGCATGTCACATCACAGATGTACCAGTATGCACAGTCTGAGTATCCAGAGTACCAGTCATATTCATGAAACAGCCTAGAGAGGGAGGTAGGCTTGCCTCTCATCGAGATACCTGTAGATCAAGAAGGTCCCTATGTTCACAGTCAAGTATTAGGGAAAGACAGAAAGTTTTTGATCGATACAGGGGCAAGTAGGACCACAATTAATCATGCCGAAGTTCCAGGGGCTCCGCTCTCAGGCTCAAGAAATGTTTCCCTTGGATTTTCAGGAAAGCCAATAGTTAATGAGATATCTAAGCCAGTTACTCTAGAAGTAGGTCCATTGTCCCGTACTACTGATCTGTTACTTACTAAGTCATGTCCAGAAAATCTGTTAGGCATTAAGACACTGAAAGAGTTAGGTGCAGTTATTTGCTGTTCCCCAGAGGGAATACGTCTGTTCCTACGTGACTTTAAGGGTCACTATGTATTACGAGATTTTGATTCAAGATTGTCTAATGTTCCGCAGCACTTATGGGCGCAAGGTCCAACTGATGTAGGTTACATGCAAATCACACCCCATCGTGTGACTCTCAAGACAGGTGTAGTGTTACCACGAATCAGACAGTACAGATTGCCACCTGAGGCTGTAGCAGCCTTATCCAAAATTATTGACGAGCTCATGGCTCAAGGAGTAGTCGTAGAAACTGACTCCAATGTATGCAATTCCCCGATCATTCCAGTCATGAAACGTACTGATCCGAATGCACCCCCAGTATATCGATTAGTGATTGATTTACGAGAGCTTAATAAATGTATTATTCCTCAGTACCCAGTTGTTCCAGACATTTCTTCCCTGTTAACAGCCATTGATTCCGAAGCCATGTTTTTCACTGTCATAGATCTCAAGAATGCATTTTTTAGTGTTCCAATTCATCCAGACAGCCAGTTTCTTTTCGGATTTTGTTTAAATGGAAGGAGCTATATGTTTACACGCGCTCCTCAAGGTTTCACAGAAAGTCCTAGTATTTATAGTCAAGCACTTAAGAGACAACTAGACAACATTCACATGCCAACTGACACTGCCCTGCTCCAGTATGTCGATGATCTACTGATCACTGCCCGTTCTGAACGTGACTGCGAACGAGCATCCCTTACAGTTCTGTATTTTCTAGCCGAGATGGGGCACAAGGTGTCACCTTCGAAGCTTCAATTCTGTGTCCAGCAAGTGGTATACTTAGGACACTTGCTGTCCAAGAGGGGTAGGCAGTTGACACCCGACCGTATCCAGTTAATAGCGAGTCTTCCCCAGCCCAGAACCCAGAAGGAGGTACGTGCTTTTATCGGCCTTACTTCTTATTGTAGACAATGGATTCCCCAGTATGCATTTCTAGCCAAGCCACTGATACAGTTAACGACACAGGAGGCAGCCGTATCGACTGTCCTCCCTTGGACATCTGAACATACACTTAGTTTTAACGAGTTAAAGAAAGCCCTATGTCAAGCTCCAGTCCTAGCTACACCGAACTACAGTAAGCCTTTTACACTTTTTGTTACTGAACGCGAAGGTACAGCATTATCTGTTCTCACACAAGATCAAGCGGGACAATACAAGCCCTGTGCTTATTTTTCGAGCACATTAGATCCAGTCGCCCAGGCGTTGCCTGCGTGCCTCAAGTCAGTTGCAGCCACAGCACTAGCTATCAGACAAAGTGATTCCATAGTTTTAGGACATTCCCTGACAGTACAAGTTCCACATTCAGTAGAAGTTCTTTTAAACCGAACACAAACTCAGCACTTGACAATTGCACGTTTAACAGGTTATGAATTGACACTGTTCCAGCCACACATAGAAATTAGACGCTGCAACGTTCTGAATCCCGCTACACTGTTACCATCAGTTAATTCAAATCCAGACCCACATGATTGTGTGGAAGTAGTTAACATTACGACAAAGCCAAGACAAGACCTGACAGACATTCCGTTACCAGATCCTGACCTGACACTTTATGTAGATGGTTCATGTATGAGAACTAGTACAGGAGAACTAGTCGCCGCGTATGCAGTGACTACTGACACCGAAGTTATTGAAACACACCGTATTGACACCCTGTCCGCTCAAGCAGCAGAGCTAGTCGCTCTGACACAAGCCTGTATACACGCCAAGAACCTGAAAGTTAATGTTTACACAGATTCACGTTACGCATTCGGAGTTGTACACGACTTCGGAGTGCTCTGGCAGGAGAGAGGTTTCATGACTTCTCATGGAACCAAGATTCAGCATGGTCTCCTTATTCAAGCCCTGTTAGATGCCATACATTTACCGACATCCATTGCTATCATGAAATGCAAAGCACATACGAAAGTTACTGACATTATTTCCCAAGGTAATGATCTAGCAGACCGTACAGCCAAGCTTACAGCACAGACTCCAGACATTCCAGTAAACATGACACATACTCCAGATCCGATTACATGCATGACAGTTAAGGACCCTACACAAGATGTCATAGATATCCAGTTACATGCTACTCCCGATGAAATCAAGAAATGGTCTGAACAAGGAGGGGTCCAGACAGATCAAGGATGGTTAACGAAGGGTAGAGCCACATGGTTTCTCCCCGATTCTATGGTTCAAGTCATTATCAACACCGCACATAGTCCAGCCCATTTAGGAGAAAAAGCTATGTTAGACAGTATCCAGAACATTTGGTTCAACAAGCATTTACGAGCTGCAGCCAAGCAGAAAGTCCGCACCTGTATGATATGTTGTCAGTTTAATCCAGGTAAAAGTGTCCCGGTGGAACAAGGTGGTTTCCAGCCCCCTGACCACCCTTTTGAGGTCCTCCAGATGGATTATATTCAGATGGAGCGATGTCGAGGTTTCAAGTATGTCCTTGTAGTTGTATGCGCTTTGTCCAGGTGGACAGAAGCATATCCAGTCCCAGATTACACAGCCGCGACCACTGCCAAGCAGTTGGTTCGTGAATTTTTCCCTAGATATGGACTCCCTAGAGTCGTATATTCTGATAACGGCCAGCCATTCTCATCTGAACTCATGAAGCACGTTTCCCTTTTGTTAGGGTACCAGTGGAAGTTCCATTGTGTACGCCATCCTGAAGCAGCCGGTCTCGTAGAGAGACATAATCAGACTCTGAAAATACGCATTGCAAAAGTCTGTAAGGACAAAGGTGTAGACTGGCTAGTAGCTCTGCCAGTCGCTTTATTTTATATGCGCATGGTCGCACATTCCAGATCAGGTCTGTCCCCGTATGAGGTCGTATTCGGCCGCCCCCCTAACATGTGGGGTACTCCTAGACCCCGAAGTATTACCGATGTTTCATGTAATATGCTGACAGATTACCTAGCTTCCTTGATGTCTGCCCTCAACTCATGTCGTTCACAGGTTGCCGCCGCATTTCCAGACAATACCGAGGTGGCACCGCACGAGATCGTTCCAGGCTCCCTTGTAATGGTCCGGAATTTCGACAGATCAAGTCCGCTGGAACCACGTTGGAAGGAGCCACGTCAGGTCCTCTTGACCACCCGTACTGCCGTCAAGTTGGAAGGCAGGAAGGGGTGGGTCCACCTTTCTCATGTAAAACTTTTCAAAGGATTGAAACCAGTTTCTAAAAACATTTCCAAGGATTCCCAAGATTCGAAGGATTGCCAGAACATTGTTTTAAAGGACTGTCCCGCACAAGACATTATTACAACCCCTCCCTTGTTAGAGAAAACTCCGCAACAGGAGTATAAGCTCAAATTAAGGTCTAGTAAAATAAGTCAGTCAGTTTGATTGTATAAGTCCTCCCCTAGGTGAAACGGTTAGATTGTTTCTGACATGTATAAAATAGACCCCCATAGTGAGAGAGTCAGTATAAACGCAAACCGATGTATTATTTTTCTGAGTTTCGTATTATTTATCAGCATTTTGATTTCCTGCACCAGCTATGCGTTCTATCTGTACTTTCCAGTTCCTCATGCTAATATGTCTGCTAATGCTACAGTAGAGCACACGTTTAGTGATCTGCCTCCTCACGAATATTCATACCGCCTCGCTATGCGCAACAACACATTTATCCGTATGTTACATTATTCACACCAGACCAGCAATGCCACTAATTGTTGGGTGTGTGGTCGACTCCCCCCTTTCCAGACACCGAAGGGAGTTCTGCCACTTTTTCCTTATCCATTCTCACACAATGGTTCGTGTGGAGCATGGTCCACGTTAACGTCATCCTCAACAGATATGTCTTTTCTTAACAGTACATGTTTTCCAGACAAGCAAGGTTTTCCCCACAGAACAGGTTTAGATCTAGAAAATGAAGTATATAATTTAGGTAATTATTCGTCGAATTTCATGGTCCTGAATGTTCAGTCTGATACTACTCCAGACTTACCTGCTATTTCAGTACTACCAGTCAAAGGCGAATTATGTGTCCGTAGTTATGGTTCTGTACACATAGGTCATAGTGAGTGTACTACTGTTATCAAGTATAGTGACAGTGGGAAATCTGTTTTCAAAGCTTCACGTCATTCTTATTTTATTTGTGGTCAAACTGCATATGTCCGTCTGCCCCTCGATTGGGAGGGAACCTGTTACATTGCTTTCCTACTGCCACCTGTTTTCCTAGCCCCATCTGATTATCACAGAAACACACATCTAGTACACATTAGACATAGAAGGGAGTCCCCAATTGTCGATTATACTGAAACTACTCTAGAACAGTATACAGATTTCAATAAAGGTTTCTTCTTCTTTGTAGGACCTGTCCAGAATAGTAAACTGATCCATAGGTTAACAAGAACCCTTGAAGTGGTAGTTAATGAGACTGCCTCTGCTCTAGGTAACTTAACCGAAGAACAATCTGCTATGAGATTTGTCGTTTTGCAAAATCGTCTCGTCCTTGACGTCATACTGGCCGATAGGGGCGGGGCCTGTAGAGTCATCGGATCTAGTTGCTGCATTTTCATTCCAAATAACGCGCCGTCTGTCTATTCAGCTATAACCAGACTCCATAAAATTGCCCATCTGTTACATCAAGATCCAGGCACCTGGACATGGTCCGGTTGGTTCTGGAATATAATTTCCGCATGGGGATGGAAAGTCCTGTCCTTTCTAGGTATTGCAGTAGCGATCATATTTAGCTGCTGCCTCTGTATACAATGTGGCCCTGCGATTTGCAGCATGTGTGCTACCTCTTGTATTCCTAGTCCCAAGCCTCGTTCTAAATCCCGTTCCAAGACAATTCGAGACGAGCAAATGGTACTGTATGAAATGATAGATGGTATCATGAAAATTGATGTTTCCTGATGAAACGTAGTGACAAGGAGGGAATGTGGAAAAGTAAATTTTGCCATGTTCTGTGTCCCTACGCCTCATCCATCATATGTTATGTGTGCATGACCAATATGCATATGTTATTCCCCATGCCTGATTAATGACGCAATTACAGTTGTGTCCACCTCTGATATGTCAGTTTCCAGTCCTCGTGAATAATACAAATATCAGGCCTATGTAGAGTTATGTTACCACGTTTCCCAGTGTGCACGTTATTCCATTATAAAGTCCCCGTTTCCAGGCCTCAAAAGGGCCCGGACATCAGATTCAGCTCCTGTCTCCTGAAAGCCTCGCTGAGGAGCGATACAGCCCCCACCTGTATCCTCGACCCTTCACTTACTTCCTGCCTCGCAGTGCCCGGTGCAGCTTGGCTCTGCCTCTGAGTCTGCCAAAAGTATGTTATAGTTCCAGTTATCAGTTCAGTCCTCCTCCTCTGCATTCCTAAGCTACTGAACTGCATCAATAGTTTCCGTCATTGTCTAGCCTATGTGGCTCCACGTTAGAGAAATACTGTATTAATGGTCATTTAATATTCTTCATCACGCACTACATGTAGAATAATGCATGGTCCAGTTTTAGAATCAAGTTAGCTTTTCCCCTCATGACTTCTAGTTTATATCAACATGTTCCCTAAACATCAGATACCAGATAGGGTTTAGGTACATGTCGCTCCGACCCTCCAGACTCTAGTCTCTGCTCCTAGCACAGAGTTCATAGCCCCCAGCTTCTCCTAGTAACACGTCATTGCCAGTTTTCGCGCACCATTAGGTTAGAGGTCCCGGCTCCTTAGGTAGCCCCCTCCAAAGTTTCCGCCCATTCATGACATATTCTGTTACATTTACATCACATGTCTATGTATACTCCCAGTTACACCTCTTTTTACTGTTATCTCTCGCGACTGCTACGCGTCATGCCTTTCTGCTCCACCCACTGCTACGCCTACTGCAATGTAATGCTATGTGTTCGCGCTATGTATATATGCCTGTGTTTTTTTATTGAATGTCAGCGCGCTCATCCCAGACCAAGCCCCAGCAGCTGCTGGGTCATCCTATGCAGGTTGCCCTGATCCTGTCCTTATGCTGTAATAAACCTGCTGAAACTCCTACTACCTCGAATCTTGACTCTTATTTTATTGAGCTATCTGTTATGCTATAAGCCTAGTCAAAAATAGGGTATTATTTATTTATTTACCACAGACGCCAGTGAACATGCTGAGTTTAGAAGCAAGAGAGTCAGTCTTACTCAAATGGATGTCTTACAGATCACACAACAGTCTTTGAAGTGGTTTCTGGCAGGGAGTCAAAGCCAATTCAGTTCTTTCTAGGTATTTGAAATGTGCTTCAACTTTCTTTAATTGGTGATTAGTTGAACCGCTACATGAAGAGTACTTCTGGTCAGTCTCAAGGGTCAAGGCAGATCCTGGTCTCTTGGATACCAGTGAGTAGTACATCACCCAGCACACCTTTCCCCTCCGACAGCCTTCTGAGTCTGGAGGCAGTGATTAATTTGTAAAAAATGACTGCTGGGGCCCAAAGTTTTGTTCAGTAGCCCGCAACCAGCGATATCGAAGATCGGGGTGCCGAATACCAATGCTGCGTAGTCTTGATTCCACCTCATGCCTCTTTATTACACAGAGAGACACTCCCTGCCTCTGCATCTTATTCTTTCAGGTTCATTTTCATCCCTGCTTTCTCCATTGTTCTTCCGCCGTTCCCTTCCTTCTTTTCTCCTCCTTTTTTCTGTTTATCTCTCTCTTGCTCCGGATCAAAGTTCACTGACGAACAATATCTCATATCCAATGCATTTCGGTGGACGTCCCGCATTTTCAGCGTAATAGTTTTAAACATTTGCAAGCGATAGAGCAGCCCAGAAACTTTCACGTTAACATCATAGGGCACTGTTAACTTTCACGATAACATCAGAGTGCGACACCATTAGCAGTGTTACATAGTATCATCGAACTTTGAATATGTATCCATTCAATCTTTGTAAAACATTTCACGGCGTTTGCCGGTTTATATGTTAGCATGTATCATACTAAATCACGTACTTTCGAACAATAACGAAGTCAGACATAAAAAGCTAGCAATGTTTAATATCGTGAATCTCATGAAATAATGCAGGCTAAAGCAAGTTTTGTTTTGTTTAATTAATTCACAGATTTCCCTGATGAAGGTGCTAGATGCACCGAAATGCATTGGATATGATTTATTTGGGAATCAAACAAACGATGTAAAAAGAAATAATTGAATATATGATCCTTCCACAAAAAAGTTTTGGATTATGATGAAGAAATAAATTTAAAAATATGCAACTACAATGAAGTCACGTTTAAATTGACAGAGCTGGAGTTCCAGCAATTTTCTTGTGCCCAGGGTGAGAGGGCTATGACGTAATAGTCCTGCGACCATTTGAAGTTGATTATTCCGACAGACAAAGGACAGGTATCAAATACAGGTTAGAAATACATATAATAGTTTAAGCTAAATTATATTTTGGACCCTTTCCTTAAAAGATAAGGATTTTGATGCTAATGAGGTTCAGGCTTATTCATTGTCTGAGGGAGAGCTCTGAGAATATGGACTCTCCTCGCACGCCACTAAAGTGCGCCATTATCAAAAGATGATTGATTTGGGATAGCAGTGAATGTGTAGGGGTGCAACTATAATGCTTTGTTATGAAGATTTGTAGAGTGCACTATTACTCAGGAGAGTTTCATGATGCTGAGCAGGTGAGAGTCCCGACAAACCTAGGGCCTAGCGGGACTACTTCTTGCGGAATGTAAGAAGGGAGGAGGAGGCCTTTATGTGTAGTAGCAGGTCATTCCACGCTTTAGGAGTGATGCAGGAGAAGGCTCAATTTCCAGATCAGGTTTTCAGCAGGCACAGTATGTGTGCAAGGAGCGGAGGTATCTGGAATGTTTGTAAAAGAAGATGCTATTGTTGAGGTATGCTGGGGGAGTGTTATATAGTGCCTCGAAAGTGTGGGTGAGGAGTTTGAATTGATTGTGCTTATTGGTGTATGGGGAGCCAGTAGAGCTTCTTCAGGTGTGGTGTGTTGTGATGTGGGAGGATGAGAGTGATTCTGGCAAAAGTGTTCTGAATGGTCTTCTGCTGAGTTTTTTGTTGATCCTGGCATAAAGGGCGGGTCGGGGGGGTGTTCACGTAGTCCATCTTGCTTTTGAACAGGAGATGAGTGACGCTTTCTGGGTGTGATTGGCAGCTATTGGGAAATCTTCCTCCGCATCCTCAGCTTATGGAAGCATGAGATGGGGACAGTGTGGACTTGGGTACCTTCCCAAGGTGGGGTAAACCGGAAAATTCAGCTCCCTGTTCTTGTGATATGTTTTCCACACAGGACACTCTACATTTTGTGATGTTTTGTGAGCATTATTTAGAGCCAAGGAAAAAATGTCTATACCCCTTATTGCGAGAGGTCAGCTTCGTACAAGTGAGGCCGGCCCTGCTCTATCTACAAATGCTCAGTAGTATGCATGTCACTTATAGTGTAGCGTGTTTTCTGGTGGCTGCTGTCCGGATCCATAATAGAAAGAGAGTGTGTATTTAATTGACTAGTAGGACTTATAGGGGGAAACTCGTTGGTTATTAATTATACTTGATATAGTATTCAATGAACTTTTGTACTGTAAATAGTCTGTTGCTGAATTGGAATAATCAAACGCATATTAATTCTTTTATATATTTTTATCTGTTTTTAGGATGTATGTGTTTTTATTGTTCTTTTATGATTTTAATTAATCGAAATAAAGAATCTTTGACTGACTGACTGACTGACTTGGGCGGTCATGTCAAGTTTGCTGTCAATGATGATCCCGATGTTCTTGGCATAGTTGGTGGGGGTGGGTGTCTGTCCTAGCTCTGCTGGCCCTAGATGGAGGCCTACAGTAAAGTGGTCTTCCTGAATATCACAACTTTACGCCTGTCAGTGTTCAGCTTTAGGCAATTGGTATTCATCCAGTGGGCAATTTCAGTCATTCAGGCATTGAACTTTACCTGGGTGCCAGGAATCTTGTCCATGAGGGAGAGAATGAGTTGCGTGTAACCGGCATAGGAGAGGATGTTGATGTGAGAGCGAATGATACTGACTAGAGTGATCATGGATGCATTGAAGAGGATCGGGCTCACGAGGATCCTTGCGGAACTCCGTAAATGAGGTTGCAGGAGTCTGAAGTGTATGGTGCCAGACTGACTGACAAGGTCCATCCAATCAGGAAGGAGCGTATCTGTCAGCTATCGGGTCCTTGGATTTCGATGTCATGAGATGAGAATGGAGTGAGAGACTGTGTCTAATCCTGTGGAAAGGTCCAGAAGGAGAGCTGCCATGTGTCTTCTGTCCAAAGTCATGTGGATGTCATCTATGGTGGCAATGAGGGCACTTTCCATGCTGTGGTTGGTTCTAAAGCCAGATTGAGTGGTGTTTGAAGAGTTGCTGGTCAGTGAGGTAATCAGTGAGCCGTCTGTTAATTATTTATTCAAAGACCTTGGCTGAGAATGGTAGCAGGGATATCGGTTGGCGAGCATTGAAAGGTCCGCAGAGGGTTTCTTTAGCAATGGATGGACAGTTACGCGTTTCCAAGCATCTGGGGGGGTCACGGAAGAGGTGGAGGCTGTCAGAAGTGGTGTGAGCACTGATGGTTTGCAGTCCTCTGGAGTACGCATGGTGGGAGTAAGGGTCCAATGGGATCGCTGAGTGGATGGACTTCATGGTGGTGGCTGTTTCTTCTGGGGTGATGATGGGCTATTTGATTAGCAATGGTTCTTTGGAGATCATGAGACATTTAGCGAGGTCTGACGGTTCAGTTTGTGGGTTGGAGTTGCTGTAACTGGCAGTGATTTTGTTGCTGGAGAATTGAGAGAATGTTGCAATGGTCCTGCGAGGGGGTGATCAAGTTGGAGGCAGCAACTAGAGAGGTGAAATCCTTCACAATTGTGAATAATTATTTGCTTGAGTTAGTGCTGGCATCTTAGTCCACTAGAGCGGCACAAAATTCATGGCGTATTTGAGCTTGGTCCTTTCTGCATTTTCCTGGCTCATTCTACATTTCCGCTCCAGTTGTTTGCAGTGGTGTTTCGTCAGTCTGGGTTCCTCCGTGTACCAACTAGCCTGGGGGCAAGGGAGTCAGAATAGGGGGTGATCTAATTGTTGAAATTCTTGATGGCTTTAGGGAGGCTGTTGCTGTGTTCGATTCGGTGGATATTGAGAGCTGTGGTCCAGTCCTTCTCAGTAATGATATTTCTGCAGGCTAGTCTGGTGGTGTTGCATGTGCATTGGACCGAGATGGAGATACTGAAGTTTTAATTTTTTTAATATGAAGTTATTTTATACAGTCACTGGTGCACACTACTCAAAGAAAAGGCTACTAAAGAAAAACAAAAATGTTTACAAAGCGGAGCCAAACAAACATGGTGCAGCTCAAAAACTGCTCTGCCTGCAATGCACGCTCAATGCATCTGTCATATTAGCAAGATGCAGCAAGGTAAAAAAATAGTGGGTGTTCCTCTGCCAAAGGAGACGAGGCCTGGTCCTCCACTGGCCTGGCAGCCCATTGCCAAGATTAATGGAACTCCACAGTCATCCAACACTTGTGCGCTATTTTGTGTGAGGTTGTGCCACTGTGGCCATATATGAGATGGGTGTTAAGGGCCATGTAGCGGGTACCTTGCCTACATGTAGGAGCCCAGCCCCACTTATGATTCCAGATCCTCGTGCACCTTTTTCTGCATCATCTCCTTTGGAGTCTTGAAGGTGCGGAGTACATCAGAGATGTGTTGCATGGACCACCGGAAATCACTCGGCGTAGCATTCCAACCCATTGTTCTTATGTCTACCATGCTGCCACCTCAGACTAGACTCAGCCATATGCAGATCAGTATTGGTCCTGCTCTAGTAAGTACAGTCCATCTCAAACTCCCAAGCCAGATCCTCTCTGAAAAGGAACACAAGCAACTCAAGACCAGTTTCAGCCTGATTGGGTCTGTTCAGTTATGTGCAACTTAGCTCCAGTGGCAGAATGAGCAAGGGACCCACAGGAGGCCACTTAGGGATTTACATCAAACACACAAAAGTTGATGGAAGGAATGCCTGCAATAAGTCTAACCACTGGAAATCACTAGGGGAAGAATTCAAACCCATTGTTCTTTTGCCCATTAGTTGACTAGAATCAACTGATATCCTGGCGGCACTCCCCCTGATTATTACATCCTCTGCACTGACCGTCAAGGCAACCGCCCGGGTGGCGGAGAGGCCGCCATAGTGTCAAAACACCTCAACTTCATCTCCACTTCCTCCCTCTCCCTCCCGGGAGTCGATACCCTCATCCTCAGTTTAAAAACAGATCTAGGTGCCTTAACACTCCTCCTCCTCTACCGACCCCCCCAACCCATGCCCTCCTTCGCGGCCACCTTGACCGACCAGCTGATCAACCTACTCACCTCCAACCCCAGATTGGCCCTTTTCAGCGACCTTAACTACTGGTTCGATGATGCCAATGCCGGGCCCATGCTCTGGAGATCTTCGAGGCCCTTACCAGCCTAAACCTGACTCAACAGATCACCTCGGCTACCCATATAAAGGGCCACATCTTGGACCAGATATGGTCCCAAAACCTGACTTTTTCCCCTCCTTCTGTCTCCCCTTGCACCTGGTCATACCACCATTTAGTAGATACCACCCTCACTGTCAGCGGCAAAATATCCCTCCCACTGATGGCAGGCGGCCTCTCCCGCAAATGGAGCTCCTACGACTCCCAAGGTCTGCTCGCGACTCTCTCCAACACCCGGCCCACCCTCAACCCTCCCACCAATACCAATATTGATGAGCTAGACTGTGAAATCGACACTTGGCTGAAGTCTGCCAGTGACATATTTGCTCCCCTCACCAAATTCCCCCCGACCAGACATCACAACTCCCACAGATGGTTCACGGATGACCTAAAAAAATTGAAACTGAAAGTGCGCCAGCTGGAAAGGGCATGGAGACGTAATTACTCCGAAGCAGATAGATTGCAATACACCCTTGCCCGTAGAGATTACAAAATCGCAATCTCCTCAGCAAAATCATCCCACTTCTCCAATCGAATCTCCTCTTCGGACAACAAATCTAAAGAGGTGTTTCGTATCATGAATGAACTCACCTCTGTTGATAGAACTCTCCCAGGTCAAACCCCAACCCAAGGAACCTGCGACGCCCTCAACCTTTTCTTCGTTGAGAAAATTAACAAAATCAAGGCCTCAATCCCCATCTCCCACCGTACTCCTTCTTCTGAAACTCCCTGTAACAATTCATCTGTTCTATCAGACTACCCGGCCCTCAACGCTGCCTCCCTAGCCCAGCTGGCGTCCCGGGTTAAATCAGGTTCCCCGAACGACACCTGTCCTCCCCTGATCCTGCGGAGTATCTGTCACTCCCTACCCAAATGTATCCTACCTCTGCTGAACGGTTCGCTCAGCACAGGCACTGTCCCCAGCTCTTTCAAAGAGGCTATCCTAGTCCCGCTACTGAAAAAACCCTGCGCGGACTCTGCAGATCTGTCTAACTTCCGCCCCATCTCGCTCCTACCCTTCCTTTCCAAAATAATCGAGGCACACGTCACCCAATGCCTCTCCAAATTCATTGAGTCATCTAACTACTTGGAACCCAACCAGGCGGGCTTCCGGCCTACCTTTTCAACGGAGGCCATCATCTTGGCTGCCCTTGACACGCTGAGGAGGAAGGCCGATGCAGGGATTCCCCAGGCCCTCGTACTCCTGGACCTATCGGCTGCGTTCGACACGGTGGACCATCACATCTTGCTCCACCGTGTCGAACAGGCCGGCATCCAAGGCCTCGCCTTGAGCTGGCTACAATCATTCTTGTCCGGAAGATCACAGGCCGTCCGGCAGGGGCCCTACACAGCGCCCAAAACCCTCACGACATGTGGTGTCCCCCAGGGCTCATCCCTGTCACCCCTATTGTTCAATCTCTACCTCCGACCCCTACTCCACTCACTTCATAACTGGGATATCACAGTATATAATTATGCCGACGATCTGCAGATCATCTTCCCCCTACACTCCCTGAACGCGGTACCCAACTTCCACTCCGCCATGGTCCATATACAGGAATGGATGAACGCCAACCATTTAAAATTGAACCCCGGGAAAACAGAGCTCCTTCTCCCGGGCTCACTTCTGGCCCACGGAACTGGGTACCCCACCTACCCCTGCACACACCGTAAAGAGTCTCGGCGTGACCATCGACGCCGAACTCTCCCTTCGATCTCAGGTCGGCTCGGTGGTCTCATCCTGTTCCTTCCAGCTCCGCAAGATTCAGAAAATTAGCCACTTACTCCCCTCTGCTGCTTTAATCCAAGTGATCGTTTCCCTAGTGCTCTCTCGCTTGGACTTCTCTAATTCCCTCTATCACGGCCTCCCCAAAACACTCCTTCACCGCCTACAGGTAGTCCAGAACCAAGCAGCCCGCCTCATCCACAAATCCCCCAAATGGCAATCGGCCAAACCACTGCTGCACAAACTGCACTGGCTGCCTATAGAGCAGAGAGTGGCCTTCAAGGTGGGCTGCCTCACTTTCAGAGCCCTTCACGGCACCTGCCCTGCCTTCATAACCTCACTTATCCATCCTTACCGCCCTACTCGTAACGTACGATCCTCACACCTCCACAAGCTTGTCGTGCCAAAAACTAGAACCAATAAATTCGGCGGACGTAGGTTTGCCCTACTGGCCCCAAAGTTCTGGAACCCCCTCCCTCTGACCATCAAATCTAGCAGCTCCCTCCTCCATTTTAGGAAGCAGCTCAAAACCTTCCTCTTTCCCCCATCCCCCTAATCCCTGTAATCTCCCTGCTGCACCTCACCTCTGTCCTACAGCGCCAGGAAACTCATGGTGTCAGTGCGCTCTATAAATGTCATTTAATAATAATAATAATAGAAAGGGGTATTTTGAACCTTGCACACCTTTTCTAATACTGCCCAGAGGTTGTCCCAAATAATGGCCCTCTAGAGCTAGCATTTGCTTATGTGTTTCTAAATAAGCTCTGTATGACCAGCTGGTAGAGATGCCCCACCAGAACTTGGACTTTGTTGTGTTTTCCCCAAAGCCATGACCAAGCTTAGAACACACAAGTAGTTCTTCTGCTGTTTTCTTCCTGGGTGCAAGCTCCTGCACCCAATAGATAAGAGGCTCAGCCCATCTTATTGAAATCCGCTGGGAGGATGACTCACGGAAGGGAAGTAAGCCATAAAGATGATTATTTATTAACTTATTATAGCACTTGCATCCAGAGTGCTGTACAAACATATAGTAATGGTTCAAGCTAAAGAAATCTTTTAGCAACAGCCAAGTCTAGATCTGACACATGACCGGCAGCAAGTGCTCCCCATGAGGAGTAGGACTTAACTGAATCCTTGCAACAGTAAACCAGGAAAGCCAAGTGACCTGCATGAGGAAATAGTGAAAGTAAGGAAGGCATAATAAAAACAGAAAAAGGGCAAAGAGAAAGAGAGACAGGTAGAAGCACAAAAAGAGAGGCTAGACTCCTTTTGAGGCTCTTGGGTGGTGCTGCAGACCACCAGGACAGTGAGCACCCAGAATGACACAGAGAAGATGGTGAAGGAAGGCGAGACCTGGTGTTCCCCCTCTGAATTAGTCCCTCAAGCAGACAAATCTATAATGTTTTGTATTGATTCAGATAAGTACATTGGTTTTTTGATTTTGACAGTTATATCATTTGCCACATATCGACGAGTTAATGGAGCTGTGAGGGGAGTACAAGTTCTTAACCAGTATTGATTTAACTAAAGGATACTGGCATATCTCATTGAGACAGGAAGACAAAGAGAAAACTGCATTCGCCACTCTAAAGGGGTTGTTCCACTTTAATGTGCTACCCTTTTGTTTGCATGGGGTTCTTGCTACTTTTTAACAGTTAATGAATCAGAAAATGGGTCCGCACCAGTCGTATTCCCCTGCCTACTTAGATGATACATTATTTTTTAGTAAAACCTGGGAAGAACACTGCAAATACGTGACTTTGGTGTTTACAGATTTATAGTTACCCAATCTCCTTGTAAACCCAAAAAACGAAGGGCCCCATTTACTATATTTTGACGCAAGCCTTCCTGTTGCGCTGCTGAGCATCAAAATAAAATGGCAGGAATGCGTTGTATCTGCAAGATACAGTGCATTCCTGTCCTCCCCTGTGCCGGTGCACAAACAGCAGCCATGTGTCAACACACACCCTTGTGTCATGTTGCAAAGGTGTCTGCATTGCGGGGATTATTGTTTATGTGCAGGAAGGGATACCTTCCTGCACAAAAACAATCATTGATTGCATTTTCCTCTTTCTATTCGTACTGCAGAATGCAGCATGCATAGAAAGAGGAAAAAGCAAGGAGAAATAAAAGTATTTCTCCTTGTTGCGCCACTCCTACGCCTCCCCTCGAGAGGTGTAGGATTCTGATGCATTTCCAGCTTTACAAAACATTATACATTTGGAAATGTGTCAAGTTCCATGGATGTTGCATGGGAACACCCACAGCAACACACACAGAGCACCCCTTTTCATGCAGAGTAATGCATGAAAGGGGCCTATATTTACAAGGGAATGTCACCCAGGGTGCCTTTACGTGGCCTTTTAAATATGGGAAAGCTCATTGTGCGACAGGTGGGTCAAAAAAAAGAATGCACCGGCAGTGCAATGGGCTTGTTAATGAGGCCCTAAGAGCCATAAGATAGTTTGAAGTATTTAGGGTATCTTTTAGGAAATATCTTGCTACAATCTCAATATTAAAAAAGCAAAAGCTATATCTTACATGCCCTTTCTTTGCAACAAGAAAGCCATGAGGAAATTATAGGAGGTTTATTCCTGATAATTTGCACATCTCTGCACCTTTGACTGATCTCCTAAAGAAATCTTCCTCAAATTGAGATTACCAACATCTAAACTTCTTGACTTTGCAAGCACTTGAGAATCTGAAGACAATTATATCTTCCAAACCAGCATTATAATTTATCTTGCAAACAGATGCTTTGGACATCAGAACTGGGGCAGTTTTTCCTCATAGAGATGGGTTTCAGGAAGAAGAAATAATGTTCTTCATTAGTTGGAAGTGTTCTCAAGAGAATAAAGATAATCAATCATAGTTAAACAGTGTTTAGCTATTAAATGGGCTAATGAAAAGCTGAGATACTCTCCTGAAGGACAACCTTTTGTACTTTTTACAGACCCGCTTCTCTAACATGGTTAAGTCATAACAAGGGGAATAATTCCAGAATCTGTGGATGGCTTCCTTCATTACAAACTTGCAAGTTTGGGGTAAAACATAGGAAGGGAAAATATCAGGGAAACTCTGACTTTCTCTCCAGATATCCAGTAGATCTTCACAAAAGGGAGGAGATATGTGAGGGGTTGGAAGATGGCTTACATGAATCTATGCACATCTTCCAGGGCAGAGATCTCAGGATGCCGCACAACCTGCAAGATGTGAAAGCGAAAGTAAGGAAGAATTTTATGAAAAGAGAAAAGGGACAAAGAGGGTGATAAACATGGAGAAGGATAAATTGGGAGGAAAGGCTCACTTTCACCCTTTGGGGTTCCCAGGAGACACTGTGGACCACAAGGACAGCATGGACCTAGAAGAAGGGCGCGGGGAAGATCCAAAAAACGAGGAAATACGGACTCGCTGATGGACACTGGCAGAAGAGCAGATAGGTGAAGCGGCTGAGAGTGGAATCAGAATTGGAAGAACAGCAGGAAAAGCTAAGCCTGCAGAAGACAGTGAAGTGAGGTGAGTAGTGCAAGCTAAGTACCTCTCAGTCCGTTACCAGTCCCCACCTATGCTGGACTCCTGCCATGTTCCAGGAAGAACATGGGACACACACGTCGGCAAACAGGTTCAGAGTTGGGGGCACCAACTAACCCGGGAGCAGTGGAACATCTGTGTAGAAGAGGAAAGAAGCAGCAGACTCCTAGGCAAGATTGTGGCACAATCTTGATAATTAAGAGGAGAGGGGTAGGCCGAAAAGCCACACCTAATTGGGATAAGTTGGGATTGGGAAGAGTAATAGGAAGTAATTCAACACTGAAAAAGTGAAGAATAGCACCAAGAAAAAGTTTAAAGAAACAGGAAAGTACCAAGAAGAGGCCGAAGGGGTACTAACAGAAAGGAAGAAAGAGAGGAAACTAGATCAGTGAAACTCATTAGTAGGAAAATTAACTTACCTGATTGTATTTTCTTTCTTCCAAAGGTGGGAGTTCATTCAAGTCTGGTCCAAAGGCAGATTCTCCTGGAGGGAAGAAAAGAGAAGACATTAGCCCACCATTTCCCTGAGAGGAAAATATGGAGACAGTAATATTGGGATTGATGTTTGATCGGCCTCCCGAGACGTTGCTCTGTTTCTGCTGTCCTGACTTCTTTACACTGGCTGCCGGTTAGACAGAGAATCAAATTCAAGGCTCTCTGTCTAACATTTAAGATCTTGAAACTGTCTTCTCCTCCTGCCCTTGTGGGCCTTGTCTCCCCCTATGTTCCCCCACGGGCCCTTCGGTCGGAATCTTTATACCTGGCAACTAAGACCAGGTTTAGGCTGAGTAGGATGGGTGGCCGTTCGTTTCGAGTCCTGGCGGCAGGATTGTGGAACTCCCTTCCTGTCCATATCCGTGCCTTGAATAGCCTGACTCTCTTCAGACACGCCATAAAAACTCATCTGTTTGTCACTACTGACTGATCCCCTGTCCTTCCAGTACTGATCTGTTGTGTTGTGGTACTTGTACTGGCGCCAGGACGCCCCTTCGCTGGGGCAGCTGTGCGCCTAATAAAAGTTATTAACATAACATAACATAACATCATAGGAATGATTTATAACGCAATACATTTTCAATCACCCTTACCAAAATGCTTGACTTACTTGTGTACTCGGATGACCCAGTATACTCTCTTAACAGATGTGTAAAAGTCAGCACATTTGGAGCAGATCTCAATGAGAAAGGAAGTTGGTTCAAATACCAAGGGGCCAATAATGTAAAAGAACAATGTATAGACAGAGCCTAGGGAGAGCAAAATCAAACAGCACCAATTAGACCAAGCCATTAAACTATTAACATTTGAAGGTAATGCACAAAAAGCAAACTTTCCACTGAACGGAGAAGAGGTAACCATTGAAGGTGTCACAAATAAGGAGATAATGATGACTATAATGGAAAAGAGAAGGTGATATGACAGAAGCCATCTGAGTAGAGGAAAGTGGAATTGTTCGAAATTTGGGAAAGGCCAAAGATACATTTGGGCAGTAGTTAAAATGTGAAAAGACCAACATGTTAAACTGCAGAAGTAATTTTGTTTACAATAAAATAATTAAAGTTTTGAATTTAGGGCGTGGCCTGGTGAGGTATCATGGCCGATGTTAGATTTTGGGGTCTCTAGTTGGCAAAGGTAGGTACTTGTGACAAATAGGGACCCTTGCCTCTAGTCGGGGTAAGGGGGTACACTCCTAAAATAACCCCTGCTCACCCCCTTGGTATCTTGGCATGAGCAGACAGGCTTATCTCAGAGGCAATGTGTAAAGCATTTGTGACCACATACAGTAAACCAGTGACAACACTACAGATGAACACCGCACAGTTGTATATTAAACATAAGTATTCTTTATATAGACTTAACACAAGACCACAAACAGAAAAAATCCACAATACAATACTTAAAAATGGTAGTTTTAGCTTAGTTCAGTTCAGTTCTTAAGATGCGACATTTTGCGTCAATGTACCTTACGATGCGTTGCGCTTCCACAACAAGCAATGTTGCAGCGATGGAAATGCGGCAAAGTTCCGGTGCAAAGAAATAAAGACGTGAAGATCTTCCAGATGCGACACGCTTCTCCGATGATGCCAGAAGTCTCGGTTCAATGCGTCAGCTGCAGCGGCAACACCCTTATTCAGCGATGCGACGGCAACAGCCTCGGCTGCGGCACTCTTCTCTGACGTTGCGAGAGGCTTCCGCACAATGTGACAACTACAGCGGCGACATCCAAGATGCAACGGCAGCAGCTCCGACGGCGGCGCGCTTCTCCGTGGATGTGAGGCGCTTTTCTTGATGCGGTGCAATATGACAGCTACAACGGCGACATCTACGATGCGACGGCAGCAGCAGCGACGGCAACACGCTTCTTCCTTGTTGCGAGATACTCCTCTCGATGCGGTGCAATACGACAGCTTCAGCGGCGACATCCTCCTTTGGAGTTGCGACGCTTCTTCCTTTTGAGTCGTGCTTCCAGCTCCTTGCGACAGGCAGTCAATCAGAAGGCCCCAAACAACAGCAGGCACTTCCAAGGAACTTTGGGGGGCTGAGGGTGGAAGTCTGTTGTCCCTGAGACTTCAGCAGGAGGCAAACTCTGTTCCAAGCCCTTGGAGATCCTTACAAGTTGAAAACAAAGTGCACAAAGTTCCTTTCTGATAGATACATCTGCCAGTGGATTCCTCACCTTGTGAATATCCCCCTTGCGTCAGCAACGTTCGGAAAATTCTTTGTGGCACGCCGGCGTGGACGACGTCATAGGAGCACGGCATCGCGCGCGACTCCTTCTGACGTCACTGACTCCTTATAAGGCCTACGTCGGCGTGATGACATCAGTTCCCTTTTTTCCGCGTCGTCGACGCTAACGGTTTCTGGGATCTTCTGTGATTCAGATAGTGACTTTGTAACTATTTGTGTGTAACTGTTTCTGTTCTTCGTCGAAGAAGACGGGATTCAAGCAGTGCGGCTCGTGTGCCCGGATGATGTTGATTACCGATCCACACGAAGATTGCTTGTGGTGTCTGGGTTCGGATCATGATGTCAAGGGCTGTCGATCCTGCTCTAAGATGAATCCTAAGGCTCTGCGGGAACGGGAGGCATAACTTCTGCTGGCCAAAGTTAAAGGTAAAGAAGCCAAGAGCTCTTCGAGGTCAAGATCTAGACGCTCGAGATCGAAGCCCAAGTCAAGATCGAAATCAAGCTCG
Source organism: Lissotriton helveticus (assembly GCF_964261635.1). Lineage (NCBI taxonomy): Eukaryota > Metazoa > Chordata > Amphibia > Caudata > Salamandridae > Lissotriton > Lissotriton helveticus. The sequence continues at coordinate 1,923,059,323 of NC_136065.1, forward strand.
AGGGCCAGGTCGGAGTCGGCATCAAAGTCAGCTTCTGGACATGCTTCGGGATCCTCGAAGAGAAAGCACAAGAGGAAGAAGCATAGTTCTCTGCATCATTCGGAGTCGTCGGACTCGAAGAGGAAGTCTTCTCGAAGACATCATAAGGACTTTGTGTCTCCTTCTCCTGCTGGTGAGCCTGAAGGTGGAGCCTCGCCGGGACGGTCTCGAGAGCATTCTCCGGATCCGGAGCTAGAACCGAATCCGTTTTCGGGACAGTCTTCTGAGCATGAAGAGGACGTGGGAATTCCTCAGACACCGGCTCCGGAGGATGACCTGGAAGGTCAAAAGGGTCAAGAGGAGCCGAATCCGAGGGGCAGCCTCCTTCGGAGCAGCCATTGGGTTCGTACCCTCCCTTTCCTGGTCAGGACCCTTTGCATTTCTTAAATGCCATGTTTGGTGTTTATGCGAGGGCAATGTACCCCACTAGAGCACCTGCGGGTCCCATGGGTCCTTTGTCATTTAACTTGGGTGTCCCCCAAGCTTATGCTCCGGCGCCTTTTCTACCATTTATGCCGGCGCCATATCCTCCTTGGCTCCGTACGGCGCCGCCGAGGTCATCGACTCCGTTCACGGCTTCGCCGGCTCCGGAGCGACCTCGGGATTTTGATCGGGGCTCGGCGCCGGTTCCGGCTTCTCAACCTCCAGTTGTTCCAGTTCCTCGTTCAACGCCGGCTCTGACTCCGTCGGAGCCGTTACCGGATCCGACGACTTCGGTTCGTCTGGAGTGGTTGAGGCATAGAGACCAGCGTCTCTTGGAGGAGAAGGAATATGGGGACCCTGAAGTGGAGGAAGGCGAGCTTCAGAAGCAGGAGGATTGCTTTGAGGATCTGCATAGTGCAAGTAGCCTGGAACTTTCTCCAGAATGGGGGTTGCCTGTGGTTTCGAATGCACCCTCTAGGGATGTGGTGCCATACCATGTAGTTATCAAAAAGGCTGTGGAGTTGCTAAATTTGACTTTGCCTACAGTGGAGTTCAAATCTAATAACCTCACGGGGGTCTTACATTCGCCTTCTTCAGTTGTTGAGCCGACTCTGCCATTCACTGAGGCTCTGACTGAACCGATTTTAGAGGTCTGGAAAAAGCCTTTGTTTGCACCTGCGGTGTCCAGATCAGTGGCGAGACGATCTAGGGTGGCACCTGGTGACCCTGAGTTCTTGGCTTCTCATCCTTCGCCGGAAAGTCTGGTGGTGCAGGCCGCTTTCTCGAAGAGGTCAGCAGGCTCTTTTTCCCAGGTTCCTGGCGATAAGGACTCCAAGAAATTTGATCAAGCTGCTAAAAAGGTTTTCTCCTCGGGTAGCATGGCTTTGAAATCTACAAATGCTACATGCCTACTGGGAAGGTATGTGCATGCCTTAATGGATTCGGTAAAGCAGTTGTCAACTCTGGAGGAAGACAGGAAAAACTTCAATGAGGTTGTCTCGGACACTCAGGCGGCAGCCCGCCAGGTTATTCATAGTGGCATGGACACAGCGGACTCTGTGGCTAGAGTGATGGGTTCTTCAGTGGCCACCAGAAGAGCCGCTTGGCTAAAGTCTTCAGAGTTTTCCGCAGACGTTCAGGCTACTCTTATGGATTTGCCTTTTGACGGCATTGGCCTCTTTGGAAAGAAAGCGGATGCGGCATTGGAGAGGTTCAAAGATAGCCGGGCGACGGCTAGATCTTTGGGCCTGCAAGCGAAAGGCTCTACCACCAGGAAGTTCAGGAGCTTTGGGAAATCTTCTTTTCGTCCCTTCAAACAAAGCCAACAACAGCAGCAACAACAGAACCCTCTGTATAAGTCATACAGAGATAGACAAAGGGGTCGTGGCCGTGGACGTCAGGCCTCTTCCTCCTCTACTTCCTCCTCTAATACCCAACCCCCACCTACAACAGCAAAGCAGCCCTAGATCCGCCATTCTGGATCATGCGGGTCCAGTAGGGGGTCGGCTTACTCATTTTCTACGGGATTGGGAATCGGTTACATCAGATCTTTGGGTTCGCAATCTCGTAGAAAATGGGTATGCACTTCCTTTTCAGGAGTTCCCTCCCAATTACCCTCCTTGTCAAGATTATTGTTCGGAAGACCACCTGATTCTCCTGCAGGAAGAAGTCCTGGCGCTGTTCAGAAAGGGTGCGATAGAGGTGGTTCCGGAGCAGGAGAGGGGTCAGGGGTGCTACTCCCGGTATTTCCTGATCCCAAAAAAGGATGGCAGACTTCGACCAATCCTGGATCTCAGGATCTTGAACTTGTATCTGAAACAGGAAAAGTTCAAGATGCTCACTCTTGCGCAGGTTCTTCAAGCGCTGTTGGAAGAAGACTGGATGGTGTCGATCGACTTGCAGGATGCTTATTTCCACATCCCCATCCTGAAGTCGCACAGGAAGTATCTCCGTTTTACGGTGGGGTCGCAACACTACCAGTTTGCGGTCCTTCCGTTAGACTTACTACTGGGCCTCGAGTTTTCACCAAGGTGATGGCAGTGGTGGCAGCACATCTCAGGAGGTCGGGGATTCCTCAATTCCCGTATCTGGACGACTGGCTGATCAAAGCGGAGTCGCCAGAGAAGGTGCTCCTTCATCTGCAAGAGACAACTCAGTTGTTGCACAGGTTGGGTTTTTCGATAAATGTACCCAAGTCTCACCTGGTGCCCTCCCAGCGCAACCTGTTCATAGGTGCAGTACTGGACACTACTGTATGTCGTGCATTCCCTCCACCTCAAAGGATTCGCGACATACAAGAAATGATTCCTTTATTCTACAATGGAGCGGCTGTTCCAGTCCTGAAGGTCCTTCATCTGCTCGGTCTGATGGCTTCTTGCATTCTGTTGGTCAACCATGCACGCTGGCACATGAGGGTACTCCAGTGGTGCCTCCGCAGGCAGTGGTATCAGCACAACGGAGATCTCAGGGAGTCAGTGAGGATCTCCAGAGAAACTGCAGCGGATCTGTCTTGGTGGGGCGTGGAAGGCAATCTGTCTCAAGGAAAGCCTTTCCAACTGCCTCCATTGGTGGCCACAGTGATAACGGATGCATCCACTCTAGGGTGGGGTGCTCATCTGGGGGATCTGGAGGTCAAAGGTCTTTGGTCTCCAGAGGAAAGGTTGCTTCACATCAACCTCTAGAGTTGCGGGCGATACGTCTGGCGCTCAAGGCCTTCCTCCCTTCCCTTCGCGGTCAGTCGGTTCAAGTCCTGACGGACAACACGACCGTGATGTGGTATGTCAACAAACAGAGAGGAGTAGGGTCGCAGTGTCTCTGCAGAGAGGCTCTGCGTCTTAGGTCCTGGGTTCAGGACCACCAGATTTGTCTGATGGCAAATGATCTGGCCGGAGTTCTGAACGTACGTGCAGACATTCTCAGTCAGCAGTTCTCTGCCGACCACGAGTGGAGGCTCCATCCGGAGGTTGTTCACGACATCTTTCAGATGTGGGGGACTCCTCGGGTGGACCTGTTCGCCACTCGCGAGAATGCTCACTGGCTGTCATTCTGCAGTCTCCAGTATCCGATGCAAGGAGCTTTAGGGGAAGCGTTTCAGTTGAGTTGGGGAAGTCAACTCCTTTACGCTTTTCCTCCCATACCCTTGATTCCTCGGGTTCTGAGGAAGATTCGCCAGGACCGGGCCCAAGTCATATTGGTTGCCCCGGATTGGCCAAGAAGGGTGTGGTACACGGACCTACTCCACCTCTCCTCTCACCCGCCTCTCCGTCTCCCTTTCAGGGTAGATCTCCTCTCTCAGATGGAGGGGCAGGTTCTACACCCCCACCTCCAGACATTACACCTTCATGCCTGGAGATTGAACGGGGCAACCTGATTTCCTTTTCTCTCCCTCACGATGTGGTGGATGTCATTCTTTCGGCCAGGCGTGACTCCACCAAGTCCATCTATTCGTATAGGTGGTCTAAATTTGTTGTTTGGTGTAGGGAGAAGGCTATTGACCCTTTGAGGGCTCATTTGTCCGATATTTTGCAGTTTGCTCTTTCTTTGGCGCAGCAAGGATTTGCTGTTGCCATAGTCAAAGGTTACCTTTCGGCGTTGTCGGCATTTCTCTATTTGCCGGATCAGCCGTCTCTTTTTAAATCTCCAGTGGTTTTGAGTTTTCTGAAGGGCCTCACTAATAAGTTCCCTCCTTCTCCATTTATCGTGCCTCAATGGGACTTAAATCTTCTCTTAACATTCTTGATGGGTTCTCCCTTCGAACCCTTACACAAGTGTCCTGTGAGGCTTTTGTCTTTTAAGACGGTCTTCCTAGTTGCGATCACCTCGGCAAGGAGGGTGAGTGAGCTTCAAGCTCTTAGTTCTAAGCCCCCATTCCTGACCATTTGTGCTGTTCGGATGGTTCTTAGGACCAGGGCTGCTTTTCTGCCTAAGGTGGTAACTCCCTTCCATCTAGGACAGTCCATTACCCTTCCTACCTTCTATCCTCCCCCTCACCTTTCCAAGGAGGAAGAGAGACTGCACCTTCTGGACCCTAAGAGGGCGGTGTCCTTTTATCTTGATAGAACAAGAGACTTTCGAGTGGATGACCAGCTGTTTGTTGGTTTTGCTGGCTGCCGGAAGGGTAGAGCGGTGCACAAGCGCACACTTTCCAGGTGGATAATTCTGTGCATCAAGATCTGCTACTCTCTGGCGGGTAAGGACCCTCCTGAGGGTATAAGAGCTCATTCTACCAGGGCAAGGTCTGCTACTTCTGCATTGTCTAGAGGTGTACCTGTTGAGGACATTTGCAGAGCCGCGACTTGGGCCTCCCTCCACACTTTCACGAAGCATTACTGCTTAGATACCGAGGTGAGGGGGGACGGCCACTTTGCGCGCTCTGTCCTCCAAGATTTCTTGGTGTAGCAGGGTGGACACCCTCCTCCGGGAGTGGGGACTGCTGTGGGGCTCTAATCACAAGGTGAGGAATCCACTGGCAGATGTATCTATCAGAAGAACAAGTTACTTACCTTTGGTAACGCTTTTTCTGGTATATACAGTATCTGCCTCTGGATTCCTCACTGACCCACCCGCCTCCCCATTGTCCACTCTGCTATACCTGAGTTTATGTATTTTTATGTATATTTATATTTGTATATATATATTGGGTTTTTAATACCTTTGCTACGCACTATGTGTGCAGTGTTGAGTTGTATGTACTATGTACACTATATATATGTATATCTGCTGTCATTGGTCCGTCCGTGTGCCCCGAAGGCACGGAAAAAAGGGCAGAACTGATGTCATCATGACGACGTAGGCCTTATAAGGAGTCAGTGACATCAGACGGAGTCGCGCGCGATGCCGTGCTCCTATGACGTCGTCCACGCCGGCGTGCTACAAAGAATTTTCTGAACGTTGCTGACGCAAGGGGGATATTCACAAGGTGAGGAATCCACAGGCAGATACTGTATCTACCAGAAAAAGTGTTACCGAAGGTAAGTAACTTGTTCTTCTCCTTCCTTTGGCAGTCAGGCAACCACTGCAGGCCAATCCCCCAAGCAGCACCTCAGCTTAGGGATAGTCTCTCCTCAGTTTCTTCAGGTTCCTCTCCTCAGTAAAGGTTTCTTCTTGTTTGTCCAAAAGTGATCTAATCTCTTGGGATTAGGGTCCCAATATTTATACCCCAAAATCCTTTATCTTCTGAGGGCAGAGGGGCCTTTGCCCAGTCCAAACCAGTTCTGGAGTACTCTGTTTACAAGACTCCTTCTTTCCTTTCACAGTGCAGGGCAGAAACATCAGACGCCCCACAGGAGGTGGAGCAAGCAATGTGGAGGGAAAGCACAGCCCTGGAGCTCTTTGTTGACATGATTCCTTCTCTTCTTTCGCAGGGCAGAGACATCAGCCGCACCACAGGAGGTGGAGCCAGCATTGTGAAAGGCAGACACAGCCCTATTCAGGTCCCAGGTGCAACTCCTCCCACCCATCTAGATGCAGGTCTCTCTATTCACCACTGGGCTGACTCATTCTGTCTCTTGGAATCCCCCAGCCCTGTCACTCAAAAACACCAGACAAGGAATACACAACCTAGAAGAGGCAGGCCTTGGAAAGTTAGGCAAGAAAATACCTACTTTCTAAAAGTGGTATTTTCAAATACAGAATGTTAAAACCAACTTCACTAAAGATGTATTTTATCATTCTGAGTTCAGGCATACTAAACTCGAATTTCTACTGTGTTCCCTGAGTCAGTTAGGATTATAAAATGTAATAATCTAACTGCCCATTCTGGCCTATGGAGAACAGGTAGTCTTGCAATAGTGAAAAACGAAAATGGCTGTAATTCACTATTAGGACATGCCACACATATCAGGGCTTGTCCTACCTTATACTTACAATGCACCCTGACCCTGGGCCACCATAGAGGTGCCTGATATGAAGTAAAAGGATGGTTTAGGGACTGGCAAGTAGGTGCACTTGCCCAGTCAGCATGGCAGTACCAGACTGCACACAGGCTCTGTAATGGCAGACCTTAGACACATTTTACAAGGCTGCTTCTGTGGGTGGCACAACCAGTGCTGCAAGCCCACCAGAAGCATTTGAATTTACAAGCCCTGGGCACACTCAGTGCACTATACTAGGTTCTGAGAGGTAAACCAAACCAGCCAATCATGGAACCACTGATTAATACATTAATTTACAATAGGGAGCACTTGCACTGTGCACTGGACAGCAGTGGCACAGTGCCCAAAGCATCTAACACCAGCAAAAACACATGAGGCAACAGCAAAAATGGAAGAGACCCACGCCAATGGTGCCAGGTCTAACAGCGGACGTGAGCTAAGAACGCTCCGTCCAGCCCTGCCGATAGCCTGAATTTATCCTGCCTCTCCGGTCACTGATTCTATTTTTGTGTACCCCTGCGCTGATTTTGGCATCGCAGGGTGCCCCGTGACGGCTGTACGGCACCAGGAGGGGAATGTGGCCTGCCAGGTGAAGCAATATTTAATGCAGCCGGGGAGTTGCTAAGCTCCGCGGGCCGAGGTGGAGTGGCGAAGCGGCGGCGGCGGTGTTGGCGAGCCGCGCTGCAGAGGTCGCTCAAGCCCCGGCGGGCTCTAGTGGAGCGGAGATCCTCTATCGGGGGTGGACTGCCCCCTGACACTGAGATCTCCTGTGGAGATGCGGTGCTGTGCGGCTCGGCGGCCATTTCGGGCCGCGGTGTATAGGGAGGAGACGTGGTGCTGTCGGCCCGCCGCCATTTTGGTCCTGTGTCCTTGTGTGGCGGTGGCCTGGCCTGAGGCTCCAGGTGAAGGGGCTTGGTGCAGCGTTTGGAGCCCCCTCGTCCAGCGGGCAGCTGGTGTCCGTGAGTAATTGCGAATCTTCTGGAGGGACGGCAGGGCGGAGGCGCGCACCCCCCTTCCTCCGCGGGCCCTGGCACCTTCTCTCTCTCCCCTCTCCCCATCTTCCTGCCCATGTTGGCTGGTGTTTCGGCGGTCTGATCGGGCCGCGGGGGGGGGGGGAGTCCGCTGCTTGGCTTCATTGAGGGGGACCTTAAACCTGAGGGCATGGGGAGATTTGTGAGGCGGCCCATCAGCTTCCTGGTGGGGCTCATGCCCATTGCCTCATTCTCTCCCCTCCTATATTTTGCACTGGACACTGTCGACCGGCGGCCGGCCAGACTGCGCAGGACACCATAGGGTGGGTGGCCCTCTGGGTTAGGGGCTCCTGTCTGTAGTGCAGTGGGGCCCGACGGCCACACCGGACTGAGGTGTTGAGGTGTTGCGGGGTGTGAGTGGCGCGGTCGACTGGCCGTCACCCCATCGTATTGTTGAGTGGCGCTGGTCAGACTTAAAGCTTGGTTAGGACTAACTGACCTATTTTAATTTCCAACCCCCTCCTACTACACACGCTTGGCCTCTCACCCCCACTGCACCCACCGGCAGGAACAAAAGATGCCCGATAAAGAGCCCCGGTTTCGGGTGCCCATCAGGTATTGCAGCGCTGGCCTGACGAGAGGCAGGCTCAAATGATGAGTGCATGACACCTAGCTTGCTAGGTGTGTGAGAGCCCTAGTTCCAACAAGGAGAACCCCCTCTCCTTCATACACACAATAGTGATCCCTCTTGGATCCCACTACTGATTCTTGTTCAGTACCCTCAGATCCCACTCAACCAGAGGAACTTCGTACTCTTGTTTTTCAAATACACACCATATCAAGCACAGAAATGACACATATTTCCCAGAGAGTATTAGACGACTACAGCCTAGCTACTGCAAAAACATTCTCTTCCTTAGCCTTAATGCCCCTGTAAAAAAAAGTCGCAACCCCAAAACTAACCATGGTGGAGGAAAGCATTTTTAGGTATAATAACGCAGGCTTAACTTGAACAGATTGATTCGGTCTGAGGAGCGGGAGAATATATTTTTTACGTAGTGGGTCATACAATTCGCAGAAAAAGGTCAAATGTAAAGTGTCCTGTTCAGAGAAATTGTAACAAGGACATGGCTTTAAGGCACCAGGCTTCATGTAGCCTTTAGGAAAGGCTAGTAGCCAGTCTACCAGATTCAGCCTGAATCTGGTTAACACGAAGCGATGGTGCATATTAGTGACCAGTGACTAATAAGGCTACACTTGTGGGCTCAGGCTCAGTGTGACATACTTTCTCACCATGGGTATAGCTATCTTCTTGCCCTCCCTTATCCCTTGCTGCTTATCTAAAACAGATGTTTAATATTCCTGATGGCTGCTGGGCCTAGGGGCCTGGGATTGGTGTACAAATCAGTGCAACCTAACCACCTAGTACTTTAGCCAGGGAATACTGAGGGCCCCTCAAGGGCAGTACAGTCTGCTACAATGAGTTAGTTTAAAGTAGTGGATAGACAAGACCAAATTCTTAACCAGCTCAGTAGGGACGCAACAGCAATGAGGCCAGAAATAAACCCCATGCCAAGCTCCTCATGCAGGATAAAAGCTGGAGTGGTGGAGGGGACAGTAAGAAGCCTACGCATAATTTTTTTCTGCCCCCGGATGTCCCTCACATCTTTATATCTCTACACATAACATCCGTACGTTGCCATAGGGACACATTTTTCTCTATACACCTTTAGCAGGGTGGGTCGGGGCTTTGACCCCAATCTTTTTGCAAAATCCATAGTTACCCCTACTGCTCTTGCCAGAACATTCTTTTTGTGTGTTCTTTGCGCTACCGTTTGTCGTCAACAGCTCCCCCATGTAGGGTAAAGTTAATACTTTTGTTAGTTCTGCCCCCCTACAAAAGAACTTGCATCTGGCAGCCTTCTGAGTACTTATCTTCATAGTGTGGGATTTTAAAAGGCTAGTAGCTAGATCAAGTGAATCCATAAAATCAATAAAACATTTAAAAGTTTTTGGAGGCCCACAGCAGTCCTGGCAAACAGCACTGCATCATCTGCATACAGGAGTGCAGGGATCAGTTTAGAACCAGCTCTCAGAATATCTTTGCTGCTAGCTCAGCGATAGTCCCCTAGCTCATTAATGTAAAGTTTGAACAGCAGGGGAGCCAAAATGCACCCCTGCCTTACCCCTCTCCTAACTTCCCAGGAGTCTGACACACCACCATCCTTATTAAACCTCACTGCTGCAGTGGTATTATGATGGGCGAAATGTAGAAATGCCACCAGGTCTGCGTCCATCCCCAGATCCCAAAGACTCAACCACAGTTTAGATCTGTTTACATGGTCAAATGCTGATGTTAGATCCATAAAGTCCATATGTAGGGAACCCATTTTTGCTATTGTGTATTTCCCTACCACTAGATGCAGGTTAATGCATTGATCTAGCATCCTTTTACCTGACCTAAAGCCTTACTGTAGGTCAGAGATAACAATAAAATTGTCTAGCCAGGAGGTTAGATGATCCAAAATCACTTTCTGCGTGATTTTGGCAGCCGAGTCTAAAAGGGAAATCGGTCGATAACATGTAGTATCATCCCTTGAACCCTTTTTAAAAATCGGTATAATATTAGCCCTAGCCCAAGAGGAGTAGAAGCGGCACACGCAGGCCGCATTAAAAACCTGTACCAATATCCTGGCCCATACTGGATGGGGTGACCCCCATCCAGGCCCAACCTTTCCCCCCGGCTGTGGCCTGGATAAATTTATGTACCCCATCGGTGCCAAAGTGCAGTGGTTTGCTAGCTGAGCCGGGGTCCCATTGTAAGCCAGGCCCTTCTAGATCGACGGCACTATACATCCCTTCAAAGTGCTGAACCCATCGGTCTGCTGCTATAGTACAGTCTGTACTAGAGTTAGCTGTTTCAGAAAAAAGGGGGCTGTTGACCACGGCCCAAAATTTGGTGCTATTGGACTGCCAAAGAGCCTCCTAAGCCTATTGCCTAATGTACTTCTTCCTTTGTTGGGTTGCAAATGTATAGGCCCTCCTACAGCACCTGACCTCCACCTCTTCCCTTTGAACTTGTTTTAGTGCCAACAATACATTCCTATGGGCCTTAGAACAGGTACCATCAAATCACCCCTTTTCCTTGGCACCTTTAGTCCTTCCCGAGATAGTTAAACTATTAGCTATCTGCTTGGTTAGCTTGTCAAAAGAATCTAAGACAGCACTGTCCTGCACTCTAATATTTAAACCTAGTGAGATTTCTGCTGCGCTCTCACTATACAAACTATCGAGGAAAGTCTCCGGTATTACTTTCTCCCAATTCAGCCTGCGGTTTTGATCTTTGGTGCTAATAACAGAATATGTAATACTCCTGCCCTCCACTCCATGTAGAGCAGAGGAGTAGACCAGTTCAAGCATAAGGGGGTTGTGATCGCTATGGCTGCTCCAAGAGACACTCAGCTTGTGGGCTACTGAGACCAATGATGCAGAGAGCATTATAAAATCAATAGTACTGTAGCAACCCCTACCTGTATAGGTATAAATAGGAGCATTCGCTCCTGTTTACTCTAAACAGTACAGGTTGTTAGTTGAAAGGAGCTCTTCTATATCAGTGCCTGACTCTGAGTGCTCAAAGTGCTCGACATTGGTGAAAAATCCACATGGCCCATTGGAGGAGTACACTTAAGGTGGCATTGATGAGTATTAAAGTCACCTAAAATTATAACCTCATGTTAAGAGTGTTTCTTCTCCCTGTAGTGTTCAAGAAACCCCTCTAAAGCTAGTAAATGTTCGATCTCAAAACTTCTAGTAAAGGAGTTGTAAAGATTTACTACTAGCAGGGGGGGGGTGATGCTTGAACAGCAATTCTACTGCTAACAGATGGGGTGAGAGACAATCCTGAGCAATGTTACTGGTCTCCCGCAGAGTACTCCACTGAACCCATTAAGGTACCACTTGGGAAGAAGGGCTGTTGCAGATATAGCAAGGCTACGCCCTGTTCTATACTGGCGAAGAATTTGGACCACGCCGGAGCTCTCACACTATGCCGAAGGCCTTATGGACATCATTAAATTGGATGTCTTCCATAAGATTGGCAGGCTAAAAAAACTTTGTGAGACCCTGACGGAAATGGGTATGCGAGTTCTCTGGGAAGATCCTGTGGCGGCTTTGTTCCCATCAAAACAGTCACTAAAAGAGATCTATTGGGAACGGGTGGCGTTCCATGTTTGGAGTAACGTAGATTCCTCTGGAATCACGGGGTGTTTCTTAGAGGTAAAAGTTATTCCTAAATTAGAACCATACTGGGATTCCATCACTAAACCCGGTGACAGGAAGTTTTACTTCCAGTTTAGAGCTGGATCTCTGCCACTAAAATCCTTTACTGGAAGGTGGGCTGGGGCAAGTGTGGACACCCGGAAACAGTTGCCCATTTTATGTTCACTTGCCCTGCCTATGAAGGTCCCAGACGAGTCTGGCTTACCCCAATGTGTAGAACTATGGGTACAAAAAGCAGTGCAGTAGTATTAAGAATAATATGCACCAGCACTTTGCCATTAAATTCGTTGGCGGTAGCCAAATATCTGGGGTGGGCTTGGGCTCTAAGGCAGAAGCCCATGTTGTGATCATTTTGTGTTTTTTGGGCTGATCACGAAGCTGGAAATAGGCTCCATGGGGGAATCTTACAGTAATGTACTTTAATTGTACCGTGATGGTTTTTAAATCTTTTATTGTGTACAATGTCTTTTTACCATGATCTTTTAGAATGTATATATCTACTAGTTTTCACATTTTTAGGTCTCGCCTGTCGATGCGCATGCGCATCGAGCAAGCGAGACTATAGGGGCTCATCCACACTTTATCTAACTTGCAAGGAATCGTGGCGATTCCTTGCAGTGCCCGTGACTTTTAAGCTCAATGCGCATGTGCATTGAGCTTAAAAGCGCGTGCACAGCCGCCCGCATTCCTCCGACACCTTTGAAGTGAAGCTTAGCTTTCCACAACAACTCATCACTTTCAAAGCAGTGTTGAAAGAACAAATACAACTTATCTCAGGTGGCACAATAAAGGATCTGGATGACCTTTTATTTTTGAGAAACCATGCAATTCTGCCCAGTGTTTTGGATGTTGCAACAGCACTGAAACTTTTCCTTACAATTCCAGTTACTGTAGCCAGTGCAGAAAGGTCATTTTCAAAGTTAAAATTAATCAAGAACTATCTCCAAAGCACAATGATGCAGGAAAGGCTGTTGGGGCTTGCAACTTTAAGCATTGAGAGTGAACTGGCAAAAAAATTAAATGTGAAAGCTCTAACAGAGGAGTTTGTATGAAAAAAGGCAAAGAGGCAAACATTCTTTCAGTACATCTCTCCAATTCAGTGAACCAAGCAGTAGTACCCTTCAGACACCAGTCTAATTTGCCAGTCACTCTTCCTGGTGTAAGCAGTCTTCAGACTTGTGTCCACTCTTTAAGTGTTGTTTTCTGCTGTACCAAGTTCTAACTATCCATGCTTTGCAAAACATTAAAAGGTACCTCCCACTGTTAGTTCAGCCGACCGTCTCTAAAAACCGGGACATGACCTTAATTTCCTGAAATCTGCAGGGAAGGCTGGAGAAAAACCGGGACTGTCCGGGCAAATCCGCGACGCCTGGTCACCCTATGCTATTGAACGAGGCTATTCTTTGTAAATTGCATAAAACTGAGCTTTCTCTTTCAGTGCGTGCGTTTACTCCACATAGGTATCAGTAGGTGCCACTGTGGAGGAACTGTGCATAGATGCCTGTCAGACCCCGTCCGTGTACATTGTGTGTGCTTGTCAGTTTTTGACTCGAATGGTGTGTTCTGGGTGTGCATTAAGTGCACTTGTACATGTTGGCTGTGCCCCAATCTGTGCGTGCGCTCCTTATGCGCGGGCGTCTCAATATACTTTATTTGTGAGTGCGCATTTTGCATTTGAACGTAAGCACGTGTTTGTGACTGACGCTCGCAATCTTCTAGCCCTGGAAGTGCCCCTGCGTGACTGGTGTCAGCACAAGCCCTTCCCGAATCCGTCTGTTTCTGTGTTTATATCTCCTGCGTGTGTGGTGTGACTAGGCCCTGGTGGCTGCGTGTACTTCAGGCTACCTGCGCCCTGGCACATCTGAGGTATGCAAGTACAATTTCTTGATTGAATTTAGGGCAACCCTTCTTGACCGTCACACCAATGGCGAATCCATCCTCACCCTCCACTCCTCACCCTCCACTCCTCACCCTCCACTCCTCACCCTCCACTCCTCACCCTCCACTCCTCTCCTCACCCTCACTCATCCTCACCCTCCACTCCTCACCCTCCACATTTGGCCCATAGATCGCCAAATGTGGTGCGATCTATCACCATCTTTGGACCAACTCCCCCAGGAGTCTAAGGCTGAGGCCAAGAAGATCCTGCAGGAGGAGGAGGCGACATCAGCAGAGGTGATAGATTGTGCCATGGATATTGCCACTACTACTTTCCATTCGCTGGCAGGCGCAGCGGTTCTTCGTCGCCAAGGATGGCTCAGGGCAACATGGTTCAGGCCGGAGGTCCAAAACAAGATCCTGGACCTCCCATTTGATGGTGAGGCATTGTTTGGCAAACATATTGATGATGCCCTCCAGGACATAAAATAGGATACGGAGACGGCTAGATCTCTCGGTACTCTTCAGGATCGGAAGGTTCCTTTCCGGGGAGCCAGAGGAAAGAGTACTGATTCTTATGGGTCAACGCCTCAATCGTATCGGCAACCTTACCAGCAGAAACAAGGCCAAACCTCACATTTCTCTAGGTCCAATGGTAGAGGAAAGCAGAATCGCCAGGGACGTGATTCTTCCAAGAGGCAATAGCAGCGTTCTGGCTCTGCCTGCTGTACCCACCTCCCCATCAACATATGTGGGATGCAGGGTGTCTCAATACCTCCACAACTGGAAACGGATAACATCAGACCGTTGGGTGCTCAACATCATTCAAGAGGGCCATACACTGGAGTTTATTCTAATACCCCCTTCCAAGCCCCCTGCTGCCATGCCTTCGAAACATCTCTGTCTCTTGCGGCTTGAAGTTCATCAGATGCTCCTCAAGGGAGCTGTAGAGCTGGTTCCCTTTTCTCAAAAGGGGGAAGGTTTCTATTCAAGGTTCTTCCTGGTAAGGAAGACGCTGGAGAAATGGCGCCCCATTTTAGATCTCAGGGTGCTAAACACATACCTCCTTTCTCAATCCTTTCGGATGGTCTCGCTCCAGGATATCTTACGTCTCCTCAATCCGGGAGATTTCATGGCCACTCTCAATACCAAAGATGCATATTTTCACATACCCATTCATCCAGCCCACAAGAGGTTTCTTCGATTCACAGTGGCCAAGAGCCAGTTCCAATTCAAAGTTTTACTCTTCGGAATTCGCTCTGCCCCGAGGATCTTTACCAAGGTGCTAGCACCGGTGGCAGCTTTCCTAAGGAAACAGCATTTTCAGGTCTTCCCATACCCAGACTGGTTGCTGAAGGCCCCTTCCAGGAGGGCAGCGAAGGAAACGGTCAGGGCATGTACAAACCTGCTCAGGAATCTGGGTCTCACTCTCAACAGGGAGAAGTCATCTCTCTTCTCTTCCAGAACAGCACGGTTCCTGGGGGCTATCCTGGACACGACTCTCAGCAAGGCTTCTCCATCCTTCGAAAAGGCAAGAAAACTGAGGTCCATGGCTCATTTGTTGATAAAAAGAAAGTGTCCTTCAGTACGCCGTTACAAATCCCTTCTATGAGTGATTTCTTCATGCATTCCTCTAATACCCCACTGCAGATTGCGGATGCGATCTCTTCAGGAGCAACTATACATGCAATTGCAACATGTTCACGGCTCATTCGACGACAAGGTGGTGATTACTGCGGCAATGAGAAAGGCAGCCTTGTGGCGGACAAAGGAAGAGAACTTATCCCAAGGTCTATCCTTCGTAAGCAATCCAGCTCCTCAAGTGGTAACGACAGATGCCTCGCTGGAGGGCTGGGGTGCGGTGCTTCAGGACTTACATGTAAGCGGGCATTGGTTGCCCCAGCACCGCCTTCTTCACATCAACCTCCTGGAGCTCAGAGCGATCCGTCTGGCATTGCAAGCATTTCTTCAACAATTGCAGGGTTCAGCGGTTCTCGTCCGCACGGACAACACCACGGCCATGCACTACATAAACAAGGAAGGGGGTACCAGATCTCTTCCGTTGTCACAGGAGACCCAAGAAATTTGGGAATGGGCAATCCTACACGGAATATCGCTACAAGCAGAACACCTACTGTGAGAAGTTGGCTTGGTATAAGATGTCTACTATTCTAGTGAGACACCTTGCACCAGTCCAATCGACCCTTATTGATGGTGGTTGTAAAGTCAACCTTATAGAAAGCTATCCTAGGGGTAGCAATGGTGAGCAGTCTTCAGGCTAAGACTTCAGAGAGCGAATTAAGCTAGTTGTTTTACCAATTATAATCTCTTTAGTACCAAATTAAAGCACACCACACAAGGTATCTATCAAATATATATGTATTTATTCTAAACACAATCCCTCTGGACTCATTATGAGGTCAGAGGTAAAAGTACAATACAAGGGACTTAATTAGCATACGATAAGTTGCACAGTATATGTTTTGCCCTAGGGGCCTCGCAAACTATATACTAAACTAGTAAATTGATACTTGTATAGCGCACTACTCACCCGCAAGGGTCTCAAGGCGCTTGTACGAATACCGCTGTGGAATCCTTCCTGGCTTTCCCTGTGAGGTGTCCACTCCTGGGCACCCCCAAGGTGGAGGCCAGGCATCCTTAGCGTTGTGGGGGCCGTTGTGGAGATTAAGCAAGCTATTGCCCAGAGTTGCAGAGTGGGACTCCATGATTGGAATAGGCACTGAGGCGAGAATTATCAGGTCTGTGGAATTTTTAGCCCAAGACCCGCCGAGGCAGGGAATTGAACCCTGGTCCCGGGCTAGACCTCTGCATCAGGGTCTGCCGCTCTAACCACTGAGCCACACTTCTCCAACATAGTGGTATAAAAACCACGTGAGAAATAGAAAGCAGGCCTAGGGCCTGGGGAATCGCTGGGGCTTCTAGGAACAACCAAGGGTTAGGATGTAGGAGGCCCACGGGAGACGCGTGCAGTGTCTAAACACAGCCGTGGGTTACCATTGACATTCTATGGGAAACGAGCAAGTTGCAAATTTACAATTTACGGACACTTCTAGGATAACTACGATGGAACCCTTTTAGACTTAGACACTTGGAGGGCCAATAACCTCGAGATTACCAGTGTTACCTCACCCACGGAAGCCGGGTGCATAGGTTTCTTTTGGTGTCGGGTTTCGTCATCGATTCCAATGGAGAGCGGCGAAGAAGTGCTGCAGGCGACCAGAGGAAAAGTGTCCGGGTGGATCCAAGGGTGGATCGGAGATGTGAAGAACCTGAAAGCAGAGGAGACAGAGTCTGGGCCACTAGCCAGTGACCAGGGCGGCGATAGAAAGATGCCACCAGATGTCGGGTGATTTCAGGTGAAAAGGTGAAGTTTGTCTCTTCAGCCACGAGGACCAGGAGGTGTCGACGACAACCAGGAGCTAGATTCAAGCTGCCCCACAAAGCATCTAGTTGACTGCGGTGTTGGTATCCGGATTGGACCCAACAAGCCTTGGCAAACTCCCCTGCAGATCCCTGCCCACACTTTGTATTCTCTGAAATTGCACCGACTCTATGCCCAATCATCACCAAACTTTTTAATCAATCTCTTGCCTCCGTGTCCTTTCCAGATTGCTGGAAACACGCATCTGTAACCCCCCTCCTGAAGAAAGCTGGGGCCGATATTCTCAACCCAGAGAACTATAGGCCAATTTCACAACTCCCTTATCTCTCCAAAGCATTGGAGAAAATGGTTAACTTACAGTTATCCAAATATCTCGAGGACAACTCGCTTCTGGACCCCACCCAAACTGGATTCAGATCCAACAATAGCACTGAGGCTACGCTGCTGGCAGTGTCGGACAGTGTCAGATGCATCACTGACCAAGGGGGCTCGGTGGCTCTGATACTGTTGGACCTGTCGGCAGCGTTCGACACAGTGTCGCACAAATGTCTACTGAACATTCTCCGGAGCAAAGGAATACAAGACATAGCGTTGCAATGGATTGAATCCTTCCTGTGCAACCGCACCCAAGCAGTGCATATGGGCCAATTCCATTCTGAACCCCGTCCCATTGGCTGTGGAGTCCCACAAGGGGCTTCCCTAAGCCCCACTCTCTTTAATGCCTACGTATCATCTCTGGCTGACATCGGAAGAAAGTGGGACATCGGCATTTGCTCATATGCCGACGACACGCAGCTGATGGTGACCTTGGATGAAAGATCGGAAAAATTAGAAACAACTAAAAACAAACTCCACAGCTGCCTCTCCGAAATGGCGGACTGGATGCGTAACCACTGTCTCAAGCTCAATGCCGGAAAATCCGAAATTCTATTGTTCGGAGGAGCCAAACTCTCCTGGAACGATTCTTGGTGGCCACCGTCACTGGGAACAGCCCCCGCCCCGAAACAATATGCCAGGAATCTGGGCATTATGATGGACGACGCACTATCCATGAAGGACCACGTGCGCACACTTTGGGGTAAGGGATTTGCAATCCTGAAACTCCTCGCTAAGATCTTCACATGGATCCCACTTGACTGTCGTCGTACGATCACCCAGGCCCTTCTAGTCAGCCGCCTGGACTATGGCAATGCTCTGTTCGAAGGAATGAACGAGCAGTTGTTCTCCCGCCTTCAGGTTTTGCAAAACCAGGCTGCCAAGCTGGTATGTAACAAAGGCAAACGAGAC
Organism: Lissotriton helveticus; assembly: GCF_964261635.1. Classification (NCBI taxonomy): domain Eukaryota; kingdom Metazoa; phylum Chordata; class Amphibia; order Caudata; family Salamandridae; genus Lissotriton; species Lissotriton helveticus. Next base: position 1,923,077,475 of record NC_136065.1, read on the forward strand.
TCTGCATCGGCATGTCTAAAACAACTCCACTGGCTGCCGATGCGCCAGCGCGCCACATTCAAACTACTTTGTCATGCGCACAAAGCCCTCCATAAAACAGGCCCTACAATCCTGCAAGGGAAAATTGAATTTTATATTCCAAACAGGAACTTAAGATCCATTAACTTAGCCCTAGCAAAACCCAAGCGTATTTACAAAACAAGAACAGGAGGACGAGCCTTCTCGCACCTGGCGGCCAAACGATGGAATGAACTACCGATGGATCTGAGACACACTGTGAACCTTCTTTCATTCCGGCAAAAACTCAAAACACATCTTTTTCCCAAATACTAACCCCCCCTGCTCAAACCTCAGCAGCCCTTTCTTATTCAGCGCCTTGATATCCGCTGGGATGAATGCCGCGCTCTACAAATACCACAAATAAATAAATAAATAAACTCAATCCACGCAAGATGTCGAGATTGACTTTGGTGCAGACCAGCAAGATCTGGGCGCTTCTCCTTTGCAGGGAAGCTGGAGCAATCCTGGAGCAAACAGGAAAGCAAAGTAGTTTCAAGAGTGGTCTTCCTGGGGGCTCACTATCCAATGGACTAGGAACCGCGAAGATGTGTCGAGCTGAAATGCACAAAGTGGGCCCACGGGACACTCGTGGAGTATGGGCCTCTGAGCTTCGATGCAAATGGTGCTCGGGGTTGGGGCTTCAAGCACCCCAATGCACAACTTCGGTATACCTCGGGAAGTAGGTGCAGCGTGCAAAATGCCGGATGTCCAGGAGTTCCGGTCCCACGTCTCTCGTGTCCATCACGGTCTCAGCTTTGCTGTGAGAGAAGGTCGGGGTCAGAGATGTCTGGAAGTTCGTGTTCTGTGTCGCAGATTCTTCGGGATCCGGCGGGAGCCACGAAAATGCAGACCGGCAAAGTTGCTGTTGGTGCCTGTTTGAACAGGGTGGTCACTCCTTAACCACAAGGGAGATGTCTTCCGTCTTCCAGTCGAAATGGAATGTCGAAGGTCCAGGATATATGTTTCAGAGTTTCGTACAGGGTAATCTAAAGTCCTAGGGACTGGGGTTCTATAGTTTAGGGGTTGGACTAACTCTAAGGTCCCTCCTATGGGTGGACCTGGGGAGGGGGTGGTTACACCCCTTCACCTTATTCCAGTTTCGTCCCAGAGCTGGGGCTGAGTGCCCCAGCAACCGGTTTGAACTGGGAAATGCATGGAGCACCTTGTGTGCCCCAGGCAGTGTCTGAAAAGCATTCACTGAATGCAACCCACCCTGCCCCAATACACTAAAGCCTGTCTGGGGAGGTGCCAGCACCCCCCTGGACAGGAAACCTATTGTCCCCTGCCGGCGTTTTGTCCAGCAGCAGGAGGGCAGATTTGTGTCTGTGGCAGCAGCATCCATTTTTTTAAAAACATATTTTATTAATATTTTATCTTTTTAAAGGTAAGTGCATGCATGTTTATGCAAACATCCCTGCGGTGGGCACTCCGTTTATGGTTCGTGTAAACACAGACTCCACTAGTTTCAAAAGTGTGTTTATTTGAAGTTCATCATAGTTCCGATTGAATGTTTTTGTTCATTGTTATTTTCACAATGCAAATTTTTTTGTTTCACAAAATTCTTTTACACAAATGACTTATTTTTCTCCCCAATGATGCTCCGATGCATTTCGGGCGATCATAGCCCTTTCTCATACGCATACCCAGAGGACTGAAGATAGCTTTGAAACCCTCTCTTTGTAAGAACTCCAAGGATTTTCAAGAAAAGTGGAACGCTATACTAAACAAATGTAGCCTTGATCTTATCCTTCTTATAATCGAGGAATTATCAATTATCCTTACGGAATTAACCAAGGAAATTAAAGAAGTCGAAAAAGAATTTGAGGAATCTTTCACACCAGAAGAATTGTCTGGGATGTTAGAAGACATTAAGACACAACTTGACAGACACACAAGAGACATCAACGAAAGGAAGATACGCAAATTTCGACGCGATACACTCGATTATAAATTAGGAGAAGTGTACACCTGGGCAGACATATATGCCCAACGCAGACGGAACAAACCATACAGCCAGCAGACTGACACGTCATCGTCAGGAAGTGACACTTCCAATCGACCACCCAGAAAAACCACATTTGATACAAATGTTACCAAGGAAAACAGAGAAAAAGAACAATCATCAAGCTCACCAGACGACAATACCACAACAGCAGGTCCTTTTTTAGAGAGAGGCCAAGTCGAAGTCGACGACTCAGGCGGAGTAAAAGAAAAGGAAAGAGGGGCTCCATCGACAAGGAGCACCAAAAAGGACAACAAGAAGAGAGGAACTCACTAGTAATAAACATCTCTGACACTAAATTGTCAACACATGAAATCAATCTCCTACAAAAAGGCACATCTTTCATTCCTACCACCAACACAAACCTGTTGGAATTGGAAACCAGTACATTCAAATTAACAAGAAAACTACGACTACGCCACTTTTTTGAGAATGTACTCCCACCACAAATTGAGACCAAACCGGATCAACTCCTCGGTTTACGATCATCAAGTACATACATGCCACCAAGCAGCCATAAGAGCATTGACACGTTTGAAACGTTAGTCAAACAAGACTTGGAAAAAATTAACTACAAAAATATCCAAAGAAGGAATCTTACACAAAAAGATCTCAACACCTTGAAAAAGATCGCAGGAAACAAGGCAATTAAATGCATTAAGGCAGACAAAGGGGGCGCCCTTGTGATCATTAACACCAGCATGTACCAATCGAAAACCTTAGAACACATTTTGGATCCGAACTTATATATGCCACTTGAAACCAATCCCACCAATCAATTTAAAGCAACCCTGATGGATCTAATCACACAAGCATACGAACAAGGGACAATCAATGATCGCGCTAAGAATTTTTTAGTGGTAGAACATCCAAGGAGCCCAACAATAACAATGTTACCAAAAATTCACAAAAACCTATGGGATCCACCCTTTCGACCGATCGTTTCCACAAGGGGTTCTCTCCATGAACCCATAGGGAAATTTCTAGACCGCTATTTGCAACCTTCAGTGAAAAATCTCAGAAGCTACGTAAAGGACACCACGGAATTTTTACTCAAATTATCTGAAATCACGATCAATGCAAACGACAACCTAATCTTGTGTACAGCGGATGTCAGAAGCCTTTATACCTCCATTCCCCATGACGGGGGAATCGAAGCAGTGGAAAGAACCCTACTACACAGTGAGATTCCGAACCCCATGCAAACATTTCTCCTTGAACTAATGATATACACACTATACCACAGCTATTTTACTCATGAGAAACGGTGGTACCAGCAGCTATCAGGAATGTCAATGGGCAATTGCGCTGCACCGACATATGCCGACCTCTATATGGCTGAATTCGAAGCAAGGAACATTTATGACAACCCAAATTGGATGGAAAATCTATATATGTATATATGTACGTGCGATACATAGATGATCTTTTTTTCATGTGGAAAGGAGCCGAGGAAGATTTAGAGACAGCACTATTGGAACTAAACACAAAAGACAATCGGATTCAACTCACATGGAACGTAAGCACCGACATGATAAGTTTCCTAGATGTACTGATCAAGTGAACTAAAAAAGGAATATAAACTGATTTGTTCAGAAAAGAAACGGATAGGAACAATATACTGTACTATTCAAGCTTTCACCAAAATTCGTTAAAACAACACTTGCCCTACAGTCAAATGTTGCGAGTCAAACGGATTGTTTCAGATCAAGACCTATGCAACAAACGCATGGAAGAGATGCACACGAGATTCATGGAAAGGGGGTATCCCCAAGCCATCATCAATGACGCCTCCAAAAAAGTTGCAAGCATCACTCGAGACAAAGCATTAACTCAAACCACCAAAAAAGAAAACACCAGAATGGTGCTTGTTTCAAAATACTCCACACTTAGTGGTAGATACAAAAAAATCATAATCAACCACTGGCGGATTCTAGCAAATGAACCGGATTTCAAAAATCTGTTTGAGCTTCCACCAATCTTCGCATACACCAGGGCTAATAACTTCAGAGAAATCCTATCCAAGGACAGTGCCCCACAGACTGTGTACAAAGGAACCAGACCATGTCTCAGTTGCAATAACTGTAACAACATTATTAAAGGCAATAAAATCAACCATCCAATGAAAGGAACAGAGATTAAAGTCAGGGTTAACGCAACATGTGATTCCTCCAATTTAATTTATTTGTTAAAATGCCCATGCGGGAAGATCTACATTGGGAAGACCGAGAGGAAAATAGAAACCCGCTTAAACGAACATAAGTCCAACATACGGACCAAACAAGAAAGATCCAGCATTGCCATGCACTTTCTAGAACGCAAACATACAGTAGCACAATTGAAGTTCATGGTGCTTGAAACCATTGAAAAGAAAGAAGGTAGAGACAACAACAAAATCCTGTTACAGAAAGAAACAGCATGGATTTATCGCATGCAATCCATGAAACCATCGGGGCTAAATGATCGGATCGAACTTAGTTGTTTTCTATAAGTACCCATGATGGTACAGATGGACACTTTGCTCAGCTGTTAACGACTGTTTTTGTTAATGACATTTTTGTTGTGTAAATTATGGATGATTTACCAATGTTTATTTCATTTTTCTGACACTATACAACACATTGCCCTACTTCCCTTTATCATTCCCGTTTTATTTTCTCTCTCTGCACTAACACTTCCGTCCCATTTGATCACATAGATATGAACCCTTCTCCAAGATGGCCGCCCCCTTTTTTCGGATACACTGAAGTCCTTCTTCCATCTTTATTCTCCCTGATCACTCAGCAATGAGTCCGCAATCTATTTCACCACTCGAGGTTCACCCGTCTATGCCAAATCGCCACCGAACATTTGGAAGCCGACCCAGGCGTCTTCTCTTTGGGAACCGATTTAAAACGAACGACCACAACCTTTTCAGTAAGTCGGGCGCACCCGCATTCCAGTTTACCATGTCTCTTCGTTATTTTCAACCGCTAGAGTCGACCACTGACCACTGCTGTTTATTTTTCACAGTATCTTCGAACCAATCGAACTAAAGACGATGTAAGTGATTTTTGTCCTCTACGTTTGATCCCCCAACACCACGTCTTATTTTGTCACCACACCCTCTCACTTTTTTCACTCCCTCTGGGCACTCGTTTCAGAATATTAACCCTGAAAGACCACGTACACAACATCGTTATGTCACTGATGTTGATTTATTTGTTGTATATTTGTGATAATGACCCCGGGCTATGTAGGAGACTGATATCATTGTTTAACATTACAGGGCTCCCTGAGAAAGGGCTATGATCGCCCGAAATGCATCGGAGCATCATTGGGGAGAAAAATAAGTCATTTGTGTAAAAGAATTTTGTGAAACAAAAAAATTTGCATTGTGAAAATAACAATGAACAAAAACATTCAATCGGAACTATGATGAACTTCAAATAAACACACTTATGAAACTAGTGGAGTCTGTGTTTACACGAACCATAAACGGAGTGCCCACCGCAGGGATGTTTGCATAAACATGCATGCACTTACCTTTAAATGTACCACAGCGTAATTGGACGGTTACGCCACCTGCAGGAGCACCTTTAACCCAAACAAAACTCAATAATTTACCTGAGTAACCAAAAAACTAAAAGTTTCTTATACCAATTTCAAGCTGTGCACCACGCCAATCATATTCACATTAATATTTTATCACCATACAATCTGAGATAGTTATCACATTATCCATATTCATCAAATATGTCTCCATGTGTTTTACTTCCAACTCCCCCCTTGGATCCCCCCTCTCTTACTCGGTGTGGGCTAATTTCAGGTTCACATAGTACAGCACAATATCAGCTATTTAGACCAGTATGTACAACAGTTGCTATTGATTAATGATCACATGCACGAATATTACTTATGTATCCCCTTCTTCCGTTGGGAGATCCCTCAAAGCCTGAACCAGTGCCTCCCAAGCTCTCGCCATCTCCAGAACCTTTTCATTAGCTACCCGTTTAGCTTGTTGAAATCTAATGACACTCTCACTACTAGCCCACTTACATAACTCTGTGCGCCATCGCTTGCTTGATGGTCCTTCTTTTGACTTCCAGTGCCAAGTTATTTCTCGCTTAGCCAGCAATAGCCCCAGATCGATAAACTTGCTAGTTATTTTGGTCTTATCTGTATGCGGGAATTAATGCAGCAAGCAAGTTGCCATATCGTAGTCTAATTGTCTGTCCGTTATAGTTTTCAGGAGGTCTTCCACTTCTGCCCAATATCGCCCCATATTCGGACAGTTCCACAGCATATGCTCCAGTTCCACATCTAGCTCCAAACATCTAGGGCACGCTGCGTCTTGGACCTGGAAATATTTCCTAATCTTCCCCGGGGTCAGGTAGGCTTGGTGTAATATAAAAAATTGTACCTGCTGCCGCACGGTCCCCGCCATTTATGGCCAAGTGGGAGGGAGGAGCAGCTGGGAGGCGGGAGCGGGGCGGCGAATGGGTAGCTGGAGACAGGAGAAGGGGGCGGGGCCGCAGGAGAGCAGCGGCAGGGAGCAGAGGGGGGGTTTGGAAAGAGCGGGAAAGCGGAGCGGGGGAGAGCGAGGGCAAGCCTGGGAAAGCCTGGAGAGCAAGGGCAAGCCTGGAGAGCGAGGGCAAGCCTGGAGAGCAGGAGCCCTAAGGAGAGGCGGCAGCAAGAGGGCCAAGCAGGCAGCGGCAGCAGAATCCAGGCACACGAGGGCAGTGCGGTAGTGGAGTGACCGGGTCAAGGGTCACAGCTCACTACCGCGCGGTCCCCGCCATTTATGGCCAAGTGGGAGGGAGGAGCAGCTGGGAGGCGGGAGGGGGTGGCGAATGGGGAGCGGGAGACAGGAGAAGGGGGCGAGGCCGCAGGAGAGCAGCGGCGGGGAGCAGAGAGGGGGGTTGGAAAGAGCGGGGAAGCGGATCGGGGGAGAGGGTGGGCAAGCCTGGAGAGCGAGGGCAAGCCTGGGCAAACCTGGAGAGCGAGGACAAGCCTGGAGAGCAGGGGCCCTAAGGAGAGGCGGCAGCAAGAGGGCCAAGCAGGCAGCGGCAGCAGAATCCGGGCACACGGGGGCCATGCGGTAGTGGAGTGACCGGGTCAAGGGTCACATACCATACCCACTACTGATGTAGAGAGTTGGAGTAAGGGCTACTTGAAGGCAGGCACTGGAGGAATGGATGCAAGAAGGTGAGCACTCAAGGGGGAGATACAAGAAGGAAATAGCAGAAGGGATGGGATTGAGGAGGTAATCACTCAAAAGTTGGAGGAGGATGGTGAGAGCCAAGAATGCAGGAGTTGAAGCACGAAGGCATGAACTGAATGGACGGCTGCAAGGAGGCAGGAGCTAAAGGACAGAGCAAAGAAGGCAGGGGATGGAGCGGTTTTGAATGTATTGTATTGTTTTAATTACAGAGGGATACCACCCCTACTTGGAGCACTGAAGCATTTGCCTACACGAGTAGCAAGCTACAATATGTGTAGGGTGTGTGGTTGGAAGGATGTATTTGTTTTGATGCTATGCTGGAAGTGTTCCCATTCCATGTTGTGCATGAAGACCACTGACTGGGATGCATGCAGCTTATTGTGCAATAGGATGCAGCGCTCAGCAATGGCTTAAGAGGTGATAGATATGCACACTATTTTGTTTTATATCTCTCTGCAGGTCCCTTTATGGTATTTCTTTTGTTCATAATCCCTCCTTGGTGATTACTGCACGGAGTCGTCAGTCGTCTATTCTGGAAATACTCTGCCTACTGTTTAAAGTTAATGGTCCTGAGTATGCATAAATTAAAGCGTGTACAGTGAGTGATGCAATAGTGTGAGAGTAGGGTAAGAGGAGCAACTGCAGGGTGAGTGAGGTGACCATGTATAAGTGCAGATTTGGACAAAAGAATACATGGTTAGTGATGGGCTTATTTGAGTGAGATTGCAGATTGAGCAGTGAGGGGGACAGGTGAGTGAAGTGTGACATGAGTGCAGGGTGAGAAGTGTGCTCCTGTAACTGCAGGGTGAGGTACAGGGTGAACAGTGCAAGTGCATTGATATTGCAGAGTGATGACTGAGTGCAGGGTGAGCGGGTGAATGGTGTGAGTACATTGTGATTGCTGTGAGTGCAGGTTGAGCATAAAAGTGAAGGGCGAGAAAGAGGAGTTAGTTGTCTGAATGCAGGGTGCATTCCCGGACACTTGAAGTAACTCAGCATGTTATTTATGGAGGCGTATGGTCTTAGGTATAAGTTAAACTTTTGCTATTCTGGCATTAATAGGGATCGAGGATGTAGGAAATAATGTGCTGATCCTGCAACAAACTTCCAGTCTAATGATTAGGGTTGCCAGCTCTTTTTGATGCCCCGTACATCACAAAAATAAACAGTCACCTAAAGCCGTATTTTCAGCACTTATCTGTGCATATTTCGAACAGCAAATATAAATAGAAAACACTTTTAATTGTGTTTTAGGGCTGCCTGAATAATCCATGACTGATAATTAAAGGGAACAAAGACAGAAAAGTCATATTACAAATGAATAGATACATTTTATTTATAACCCTTGCACCCTCCGCATCACTTTCGAGGCAGATGCCGGGAGCGTGAGAGTTTACTTGTTTTGTGATTTTAAATCTTTATTTTGACAGACAGTTTGATTCTTTGTATTTTTAACCTTGCGCCGCACTTCTCTCTCCTCTCCTGGGGCGGAAGCCGGGAGCATGAGAGTTTACTTGCTTTGTGATTTTAAATTCTAATTTTTATACACACTTTGAGTCTTTATTTTTTTTAACTTGCGCTGCACTCCTCGTTTTGTTGTACGTCTCCTGAGGCGTAAGCCGGGAGACGCTTAGGCTTCACTTGCTAGGGTTATAATTACTGCAACATTTAAAATCGTACCTCTCCACCTTATAAATTAGTGCCGCTTTTTGCCGTCCTGCACCCACTCAGCCGATAAGGAGCGGAGGCGCTTTCTGGTATTAGGAGGCTGATTCCAACTTCAGCGGCCATCTTTGGGGGAGGCAGGCTCGCCGGTCGTCTGACTAGATTTGCTGCCTCTCGCTTGTGACGCTATAAAATTAGACGCTCCTGGCTCCGCGCAGCGGACGCGAGCAGCGGACGCGCCTCACACGCGCCGAAGGAGCGCTTAAGGAAAGCCCGTCTGCGCCCGTCAGCGTCCCGGGTGCGGACTGGGGCGGACGGGCGGGCGGTCTAACTGATCTTTCTTTGGGTAAGGTGCTTAAATATGCCCCAGCAGAGCTTACCTTATTAGGAGGTAGTGCTAGAAACTGTCGCCCATTTTTTCCCAGTAGAGCCAAGGGCATCAACTGTTGTCCTAGCTGTGGTTGGATACCTGATAAGGGCACTATTATGATGGCCTCTCCAGAGCTGGGGAACTACCATAATTAAGGATTGGGCACAGGGAATCTACCAAGTAATGTCACCTGCTTACTCCTTAACACTTGGTCGCTCAGTAAACATGCATTAGATCTCTTCAATCTATTATCTGAGTCCAAGCCCGCATGTCTCTTTTTAACCGAAACCTGGTTCGGTGAATGTTCTGGTCCTGATATTGCCAATGCCCTTCCTCCGAATTATGTCATGCTTAGGAAGGATCGGGTAAATGGCAAGGGTGGAGGAGTTGCAGTGGTGGTGGACAAGCATTTCACTTGTTCTATTGTCCACACGGACGACATTCATGGGGTGGAGGCCCTGGGTTTCTGTCTGTCACTGTCACCTCATCAATCCTGTGCTGGGTTGCTGGTTTACAGGCCCCCTGGCCCGATTGGTCCATTTCACGAGGAGCTTCATACCGTTATTTCATCCTTAAGCATGAAGTTTAAGCACTGTCTGCTTTTGGGTGATTTTAACATCCATATGGATGTGGTTGAAGCAGCAGACACTATTAAGATCATGGACACTACTAACCCATTGGGCCTGGTCCCTTATCTTACTACCCCCACTCATAATAAAGGCCACTCATACGACCAAATTTGTTCTACTATTCCTATTGTTGTGACCGCCTCTGCACCAGTGCTCTGGTCGGACCATTACCTGGTGAATTTTGAGATTGTACGCGTTGACAGATTAATAATCAGTGGCCTCAGTCATCAATCTCCGTCCTCGCGTGCCTTCTATCGCGTATCCTCCGACATGCTAACTCAGGCTACCTGACAGCCTACCCATGTCGGTTTTCAGGCGACTTAGAGGCCGATTTGGATCTCTTGCAGACATGGCTTGCACAGCGCTTGGATGAACTGGCTCCTCCCCAGGTTGCCCGTAAAAACTCCTTCGGCGTATCGGCACCCTGGTTCACGCCTGCACTTAATGAGAGTCAAAGGCGCTGTAAGAAGGCCGAAAGAGCCTGGCGTCATAACTATGACGGGCTACTAAAGGAGATTTACAGGGAGGGTATCAAGAACTATCATAAAGACATCACTTTGGAAAAGAAGTCTTATTTCGCCAGGAGAATTGAAGCTGCCACTAATACCAGCAAGGAAATCTTCGCTATAGTGAAGGAATTTACATCGCCTTCATCTGTTACATCTAAGTGTTGCCACTCCGAATCATGGGTCGCTCAACTAGCATTTTTTTTTGCCAGCAAAATCAAAAGCATTCAGGCATCTTTTTTGCCGTCTGAGGCGGCCGTAGATCACAAGGTTACTCTCCTTTTACCATCCTCTGCCTCTGATAGGCCCATTCTCTCTAACTTTCCAACCCTCTCCCTAACGGCCTCGTTGGATCTCTTGACCAAATTAAAATCAGGCTCTCCGCTCGATCCTTGTCCGGCTAAGCTTCTTGCCAAAACTGCTCAAGTTATTAACCCTTTAATCAACCGAGTGCTAAATCAATCTTTAGGCACTGGAGTGGTTCCTCTGGCATGGAAGCAGGCTCTTATCCTTCCTCTCCTAAAAAAACCTAACATCGATCCCAATATACACGCCAATTACAGACCTATCTCCCTTCTTACTGCTTTTACCAAGGTTGAAGAAAAGCATGTTCATTCCTCCCTCTCCAATTTCCTGGAGACTAATGACATCCTCCATCACACCCAGTCTGGATTCTGTGCAAATATGAGCACGGAGACAGCACTGTTGGAAGTGACGGAAGCTATTAAGGAGGTCTTGGACGCTGGTGGAAAGGCGATGCTGGTGATGTTAGATCTCTCGGCGGCTTTTGATACCGTCCCCCACAACCGTCTGCTTTCAAGACTCTATGAGATTGGTTTGAGGGGGACGGCTCATAGCTGGTTTGAGTCGTTTCTGGCCGACCGCCAACAAACAGTTTGGGCCCCTCCGTACTCAGCCTTAGTGCCGCCATTGGAGGTGGAAGTCCCTCAGGGGTCGATCCTGAGTCCCACTCTCTTTAATATCTATATGGCCCCTTTGGCGGCGCTGGCTGAGTCCTATGCCGCCCATATTGTTTTGTATGCCGACGACACACAGCTTCTTTTCACTTGTGAACAGAATACCGCTTTTAATGGGGAGAGTATTAAGAGTTGTTTAGGAGCTTCCTTCGCATGGTTCCAACTGAACAACTTCAAGTGTAACTCGGACAAATCGGAGGTGCTCTTTTTTGGTTGCCCTCCCGACCCCGGCTGGAAGTCCTGGTGGCCGGCGGCTATGTTTCCTCCTTCCGCTGCCACTTCTGTGGTCAAGAACTTGGGAGTGAAGTTGGACAATGGTCTTACCTTTAAACTTCAGTTCTTGGGCTTAGTCGGACAGTGCTTCGGTCTCTTAAAAATGCTGAGGAAGTTTCTTCCACTTCTGTCCCTAGCCCATAGGAGGACCACGGTCCAGGCCCTGATAGGTTCACGTTTGGATTATGATAATGTGCTGTACCTGGGCCTCCCAGAATATCTTCTCTCACGCCTGCAAACGGTGCAAAACTTTGCTGCACGAGCAATCTCGGTCTCAGCCGGAGATCCAGCACGGCAGCCCTTCTCAAATACCTCCATTGGCTTCCTGTATGAAAACGCATCACTTTTAAAACTCTGACCACGGTATTCAAGGCCCTGCACGGCACCGGCGCCCTCTATATTAGGAAAAGAGTGAGCTTCTATCTGCCATCACGATCGCTGCGGTCCACATCGCTGGCTCTGGCTACTGTTCCGGCAATTAGGCGAGCCCGTATTGGGGGGTCGCTCTTTTAAACGTCTAGCTTCCCAACTGTGGAATGCTGTACCTTTGTCTCTGCGGAAGTGCGACAATTTATTAGCCTTTAGGAAAGACCTTAAGCCATGGTTGTTCTGTTAGTAAACTCGTCCATCTATTTTGCTCTGTGCCTGTTATGGTCTATAGCGCCGGGACACTCTTTTGAGTAGCTGAGCGCTCTATAAAACCCTATGTAACATAACATAACATAACATAACAGTGTCAAGACGAGGTCTTTCAGTGTCTTTTAAAAATACATGGCTGGCATTCTTCTTTTGGCTGCCCTACTTTATATTCCTTTTCATGAACTGCCTTGTCACGCTACAGCAGTAAATGTAAATTTCAAATGTAAGGAATAGGCCCAGGGGGTACTGCCTGGAACCAGAAAAACCTAAGACTCTGTAACCAGTTTACAAATGTATGCAGTGGTGCATTGCATAATGAGAAGTCGTTGCTGTGCATAAAATAAATATTGCATCCTGTGCAATCTGCGCTCATCGCTCTCCGTGCATTCTTGTGCGCATTGAGATGGGTGCCCTGTGCTGCACATTGGACGCCTTTCACCTCTTGACAGTAACACTCACTGTGACGTAGCCAATGGGGAGAGTGACGAGGCAAACTCCATATAGATGGTCACAGGGTACTGTTGCCACAGACAGCCTATCTGTGCTCACCAGTAGCAAATAGGGGGCTGTTGAGGGTCAGCCACAGTGTCTAGGAATGCGAGTCAACGCTGTGATACCACAAGGTCAAAGAGCGTCTGATGTCACTTTCACTATCCCTGGCATTTTTGGGTAGTGGCGTCCATGCTTTCCACTTTAAAACATGAACAGCCTCACACAGCTTTCCCTCTGATCACGCCGTTCCACCCATTTCAAGTGTGGGGCCATCCTGCCCTACAGTTGCACCTCTGACGAGTGCTGGGCCCAGGCAGTGTCACAATCCGAGGAGGGCTGCCACTCAAGCAGAAGGTGCAGCAGGTGCAGTATAGATGGGGTTGCTGTTGGTTCTGTCTGCTTGGTTTGCCAGATTCTCTGGTGCAAGGCGAAAGGAAGTCAAACCCCATATCAGATAAATAGTATCAATCCAAATAATAATATGGAAAGTGCTGGGCCTGGAAGCAGGGGCGGGAGAGCGCTCCTGCTTGTGAGGATATGAGAAGGTCTGTGGGAAGGGAAAGGTCAGAGGCATCGGGCGCTCCTCTGCTGTTCTCATAATTGCAAATTGGAAGGTGTCACAATAAGGGGGGGTTGGTGCATTAATATTCATGTTCATCTTGGATGGGAGTAAACCATCCTGTGTCGTGTGGTTAGGTAAGCCGTAATTTATACCTGACAAAATAGCAAATACAAGTTCAGACTCTGGCTAGAATGATGGGGTCTCCCCAGCCCTCCTCAGGATCAGTTACTCCCTGACACAAGGAGGTGGACTGTACACACACAAAAATGCACTGGCTCAGGTATGGCCAGCTTTGTTTATATAATCTTATACCACCCGGTGCAATTGTGTGCTGGGCATGCTCCATTTGGGTTTGCACAGGCCACATAAATTGATCTGTTACAATTATCCTAATACTGCTAGAATAATTTATGTTACTTTCCCTTTCACCTAATGAAATATCTTCACGGTTGATTAAAGATCCTCGCAGGCATAACGACCACCACCTACAATTCTACACATGCCGAATACACAGTGCTTCATCCCTCAGACTTCTCTAGATATTTACTACATCATGGTGGTAGATGTCTTTAATGCCTTATGTACAAAAAACAACCTAAAGAGAAAAAGGGAGCACTTTCTTGAAGTACTTGGCTTCCTCTTTTTTACCAACAAGTGTGGACCTTGAACCTCCAGTTGAAAAAGGAGGAAGTGTTAACTGTTTCAATAACTAAGCATCAAATATCTTTTTAAGACTCAGATCCTTCACAGCCTTGTCCCATGTGCACCTTCCTCTTTGTCCCATTCAATAATGCATTCAGTTAGTCAAAGCAGGAGTCAGCGTTGAGCAGGAGTAGGAGAGTGGGTATTGCAACAACAAGAGTTTATGGGCAAAAATACCCCACTTCTTGTTTTTTCTCTCACCCCGTCTTGTGCCATAACAATCGCAAAGTGGATAAAGTGGATTGCATCAGAGGTGCTGCCCACATAGGTTCAGACAGACCTCATGCCAACGGGCTTCAAAATACTAACTGAGTCCACACAATACCTTGTTTATGATTAGGGCCCCTGGTTTTATGGCATTTATTTTTTTAACATTTCAATCTGTATTTAATCATATTTATTTTTGCGACATCATATTGGTAATTTTTGATACTAATTTTGTGTTTTGAGATAAATGGAATCGTAAAGTGGCATATTTACACATTTATTTAATCGCATTTAAGCAAATTAAACAGCCACTTATAACAAAACACTACACCCACTGCTGTATATTAGCATTATACTACAAATACATGTTAACATATGCCTATGTTTAAGGAAAGCTCATCCTGTTTTTTAACTCCCCATGCTGTCTATCTGCTCAGGTTTTGCCTGTTGTTCATGACAGACCACATGGAGATTCTCATAAGAACCACCATTTTTAGAATTTTTCTGCTTTTAGAAATAAATACAGAAAGGAAACACATCGTTTTATGTCTGTATTTATCTGTAAAAATCATAAAAACAGAAAAATAGGAGCCTTATTTATGATATAGTGCTTCAGCTTCACACCACATTTCTCCATTTTCAAACACTAACAATTAGGCTCCTCATATTCAAGTTTCTAATCTTGGTACTTTACGATCATAGCAATACATATATATTTAAAGGGATGCGAGGTGGACTGTGAAATCTGAAAATGCATCTCACAAACCCAACATGTTGGCATAATGGCTATAGAGTGCACTGCAGAATTCCACTGGTGTTAACTACCATAATATAAAATTTACATTTACTAAGTTTTACACTTTTTCTATTCCATCATTAAAAATGTATGTGTATATTTATCTGCCAAATTAGATTTCGCTTTCTCATATTCCTTGTATTCTTGCATTATTTTAGTTCTATGCGCACAACAAAGTAATACCAAACCCTGGAATCTTATAAAAATGCATCCCAGCTATCAGGGATGTGGGGATATTAGAAAAGAAATATTTCAGAAACTGAGGTTTCATAAACAGGATATTAGAAGAGACATAAACCAGACTCCTCTGTTGTGCAAAACCGATTTGTCAAGGCAATTTACAGTGGTAACCTTCAAGCGACTTTTAATTCCACATTTTGAAAGCTGTTGCAAAAATATAGGGTTTTTATACCTTAGACCAGTGTTACTGTCATCTGTTCTGAAGGTGGATACAGTTATTTAAAAGATGTTTTCACGTGGAGATTGATTCTCCAAAATCCCAGGAGCAATGAAAGTGACGTCATGCACCCTTTGACCACTTGTGACATCAGAGGGTTTACCCTTTGTGCTGTTGTTCATGGGTTAACATGCTTCTTCTTGCTTCAAAGAGACTCGGGGGGGGGGGGATGTAAGTAAATACCACTACCTTCTTGACCCTTAGCAGAGACCAGGGTAGCAAGGGAAGAGGAACCAATGAGAACAGCTCCTCCTCCTGGAAAGAAGGAAAGACACATTCCGCAAACCATGATCCACATTTTGGGTGGGATTGTGAATGAAGAGCAGAAAGTCCTTACACGAACCAGATAATGCAAACAGAACCAAGATGGCACAATTATGTGTAACCACAACACACATTTGCATGTCATGAACCGACATTTGCACCAAATAAAAAGTACACCATTTTTTTTTTTTTTTAAATCACTGGTCAGTTATGCAAATACTGCCTAGGCAGATAGGTCTTGAAAAATACTTGACACCACGGACCAATCCAGCCTAGGCTCGGAAGCAGACTTACTCACCTGACTTGATGGCTGGGCCTAGCCTGGCCTGGTCTGCAGCTTCAGGTAGGCGGCAGCAGAGAAGAGAAGGCTCTGGCAGGGCAATTGGGCAAGGCTAGCCAGACAGGACCCTGGGCTAGTAATAATGTAAATTATAGCCAGTCGGTGACGAACATCGGACCTCGGACGGTCCTTCTCAGCGTAGCATGGCGGCTGCCTCCGTCTGACCTGGTATTGGATCACGGCTAACGCGCACTTTTGATTGCTCACTCTGCAAAGTGCAAGCATGTTAGCATGACCAGTATTCAATTCAGTGCATTGGTCACAACTCCAGCCCGTGCCCCACCCTGAAAACCACGCAGGCGCGTTGCGGAGACAACTGCGCGCCACTCGCACCCACTAACCATTTAGCCTCAGAGCCCCAGCCGGGCCCGCGTACCATTAACTATTGAAGAGGCTCAGACTGAGGCCCGGCTGGGGCCCCCGCGTACGCACTGCACAGCAGTTGCGCACCATTAAATTAATTAAAGAGAGAGCCTCTGAGGTTCGGGGCGGACGTTGCCACCACCATTTAATTAGCAGAGCGTCTGAGGCCCGGCCGGGGCCCAGGCGTGCATGCCGTGTGCTGCTGTGCACCATTTAATTTATTGAGGCGGGGTGTGCTGTGTGCACTGCGCACCATTAAAATCATGGGGCCTCATTTATGAAGCTGTGCGTCACTTTTACGCCGCCGGTGCGTCACTTTTTGTGACGCACCACTGGCGTAAAAAATGTGCCTTGTTGCGCCATATTTACAAAGTGACGCATCTAGGTAGATGCGTCACTTTGTAAACCCCTGCGCCACATTATACCTGCGCCAGGTATAATGTATGCAAGGGGGGCGTATTGACGCAAGAAAGGGTCATAGAAGTGACGCAGTGAAATCTATGAGATTTCACTGCGCCACTTCTAGGACTCAAATGCGTCAAAATCTTACGCCTGCCTCACAGCAGGCGTAAGACTGATGCAAGCCCTTTCACATGGTGACGCATCGCTGTTTTCACGCATCGATGCGTCACTTTTCATAAATGAGGCCCATGATGAGTAAAGTTAGTGAGGGGGCCCCTGCAACTGTGTTACGCCCCTGCCGTGTGCACCCTTTAAATTATTGAGGTCGGCCTGGCCGGGTGTGCCGTGCTCACTAGGCACCATTAAAATCATATCATGGTAAATAAAGGGAGGGGGGCCCTGGAGCGTGGGGGCTGTGGGTGCCTGTGTTACGCCCCTGGCAACAAGGAGAATTAGACACAGTAACTTACTTCTTTGTTGCTGCAACAGGCAGGCCCCGTGGCCTGCTCGCACTCATGGACTTCTGTGGCAACCAACGCCACACCACATTCTGGCTCACACACTGACTGGTGAACACTGCACTGGGCTGAGGGCAATCACTCCTGCGGCCACAGCGGTCGATGATTCAAACTTCACACTCAGCCTGGCCAATGGTGCCGGGTGGGGTTGTGTCAGCCCGTAATAGAATAAGGGGCAGATTTATGTTAACTGGCGCATCCCCAGGGATGCGCCAATTAACATGCGCCACAGTGCGCCACAGCTCCGCCACCCATGGTGCGCCGCATTTATGATGCGGCGCACCATGGGGCAAAAACGGCACAGATGCGTGACGCATCTGTGCCGTAAAGGTGACGCATTGCTGGAGTTGCGTCGCAAGCGCGGCGCAGCTCCAGCAAGGCTCGGGGGTGCCCCATCTCCACAATGCTGCGTCAAGACCTACGCCTGCTTCAAGCAGGCGCAGGCTTTTGACGCAGCATTGGCCTGAAAGTGACTGAGTGAAATCTTATAGATTTCACTCAGCCACTTTTGCGAGGCGCACCTGCCCCGGAACGCCCACCCTGCGCCGGAACGCCCACAAGCGGCGCAGGGCTTTACAACGTGACGCATCTGCCTAGATGCGTCACGTTGTAAATCGTTCGTAGGGATGCGCCACGTTTACGCCGCCTTGCGTGACGCAACAGCGTCGTAAACGTGGCGCAAGTGCCTCATAAATCTGCCCCTAAATACCGCCGCTGTGCGAGCGGCTCTTCCATGTTGCCAGCAGGATGTACTTTCACAAGTCTGCCCCGGAAAGATCGGGATAATCACGCTTGAAAAGAGTTCACATTTTTGCTTCACGCCCTTCATTGTTTCAACTTGCTTCGCAGTCCAGGATCGGAGCTAAGCCATGTGTAAGCAACAAAACCTGGTGTTAGATCACTTTCAGAATGGCGTCTAGTAGCACACATTCTCTGACTGCAAACTTAATAAAATGCCTCTGTTCAATCGGCAGCCGATTTGTTCTCACAAACCCACAATGCTGGGAACGGAAGTACCCATTGAGCAGCCCTGGCACTGATCCCTGACTTCAGTCAGTAAATGTGTGTCACCCAGTGCTTTAAATGGGGAAAAATAAGTGCAGGTACTCATTAAAAGGTGCTAGAGGTGTTTCAAGTGGGCAGGGCTAGGGGCGAGGCATGATGATACATAATATGATATATAACAGTAAATAAAAGCATAAATCATTCAATCACTTCAAAAGTGTTTCCTTATACATACATATATATTTATAAACGATAATGAAAGTTAACAAGAAATACAGCAGATTTCGAACTCTGCACTAATTTGTGTTAAAATGCAATTTTTAAGCCCCAATTTCAGGACTGAACAACTGAACAAATATCTGGTACTTTTAACTGGAAAAAAAAGTGCCAATCCTAACTTCAGCTGTCACCTCACCTTTTTACATCCCTCCTTCAATGTTCAGCATCTTGTTTCCCCCCCTACCTCCCCCCGCCAGCCAGATCCATTGCCAGTTGTCACCGGAGGACATTTCTGGAGTGCTGCAGAGTTCCCTACTATTCAATGCTCTTTGGGCACGGCTACTTTCACACCCATGGATCCCTCGCTGTTATGTAAATGCAGCGATTAGTTGATGGGGCACACAAAGGGAAGCAGCTCCTGCGCTGTAAAAAAACAAACATGAAAAGAAAAGGTATGATTGTGTTGAACTGCCACTCGCTTAAGTGTGGCCAGTGCAGTACCAGCCCAGGCTATTTCATGCACCTGACAGAGACGGAGCTGCTGGGGGGGCTAAAGCATTTGTAGCTGAATGGTCATTACACGCTTAATCAACAGTGCTAGGTCTGGCTAGACCCCGCTCTGTTAATCACAGCGTGTGTTGCAAGCCCTCCCAAACCCCTGCAGTGTGAGGAATTGCAAAGGGGCGCCGCTGGACTTTACCAGCGTCTCTGCAAAAGTTGACCTCATGGCTTACAAGATCTGGAAGCAGAGCGGCATCTGTCATATGTTGTAGGGGATACGGAACCGGACTGCTGTGCCACCAATCAAGGTACCAGTACTCTCCCAAAAAAAAAAGTGCTGACACTGAGGGCTAGAAAATTTGGAAGTGCCGGTACTCAGTACTGGTGAGTACCGGCCCATTTAAAGCACTGGTGTCACCTGGTGTCAGGTGCATGTACTGGGTTAAATACATTGTAGCAGCTAGTACAGCTGCCTGCATGCAGATGAGCCAGTGCTACTGCAGCTTTCTCAGTATGGTGATTATAGCAGTGCTCCAGCTTCACAGAGGAGACGCTATAATGAGTGTTAGTATATTTAAGTGTGGTGATGCGGACCACCGCACTGAAATGCATTAGCCTAACGCCTGATGCGTTGCACTTGGCAGGGCTGGTAATTGCTTGCTCTCTGCACTGCAAGTGTGCGGTGTCTCTAGAGGTAAGAGGGCAAGGTCACTCAAATACATGACGAGCGGCCTCGCGAGGTACGGGGGAGTGGGTCTGTGCTGCGGGGGGCTTGAAGGAGGAGACTGTCAGTAGCACCCCAGCAGCATGATTCTGAACCGCATAGGCGGGGGCAGGGCAAAGGGGCACATACTCAGGAAATACCTGCACAGGGAGATGTGGAACCTCCCTTTGAAGATTCAGTGGCGGCCCAACCACGCACATGTGTATGAGACCGCCAAAGCAGGGTGTACAGGCGGACAGGAGGTCGCTGCAGTCCCTCCCGCCATGCCACAGGCAAGCATAGAGTGGAAGGCATATGATGAACCCCCTGCTGTGAAGATTAAAGGAGGGATGCGGGAGGCCACTGCTGTGCCTCCTGCTGATAATATGCAGAATGCCAGGTACATGGAAGGAATGGGCAGGGTGGGAGCAGTTTTCAAAAGCCCCGTGGCTGCCGGGTTCCAGCTTGTGGAGGCCTGGCACAGTTCAAAGGCACTGAGATGAAAAGATGGCTGGGCCCAGATCAGTTTGCTGGACGTCTTCGGGGGATCCAGTCACAGCCAACATAAGTAGGTCCAGGACAACCTCAGTGGCTCCAACAACGGGTAGTTCATGAGCCACCTCTGTCTCTTTCAGCACAGAGGATGGACGGGTGGTGTCGGCAGACCGGTATGGTGGGTTTCACGTGGTATCCCTGGTCCCTGGGTGCCAGACCAATGCTCACGCCAGAGCAGCAACACAACAAACTGTGGGGGTAGGCCAGAGGTGGGCTAGGTTAGAGGACACCATGGGTGTGTCAATGATGGAATACGAGGAGGATAGCCTCGAAAAAGCCTAGATGCAAGATGGAGAGGAACCTTTGGAGGCATGGGTTGAGGCACGTGTGGAGGATGCTGCTAATGAATTTTTGTTTAGTGTGTTACAGACAAGAGAGGCCGGGCTCAGTGCCACATCAGGGACACAGAGGCCACTGGCGAGGCGGCAAGCATGTGTATGGGCACCTACCTTGGAGCCAAGTAAGGGCCAGATGGTGGGCACAGGCCCAGTGCTGGTGTCCATGGGTCTTGATCCGTGGTGTGACAATGAGGAGGATGGGGGAGTGGGTGGGTGGGAAAAGGTAGGTATGTGGCCGATGTTGGCTTGGGTATGGACGGAGTGACTGGTAGTCCAGCTAAACAGTTAGGTGCAGGAGTGGATGGACAGGGGGATGGTGGAGCGAAGAGAGGAGAGAACACAGGGGACAAAACAGGACAGACACAGGGGATATGGGTGTCAAAAAAGACGGGCTGGACAGCAAGGAGCTGAAAATTAAGCGCCTACCATACATGGGGATGATGAAGCCATTGGAGGCACACATAAAATTGGTAATGAAGGAGACTACATGGAACCTGGATTCTCCAGTATTAGGGGTGTCTTTCATAGATTCACATGCCTGAATCATTCCCCGTCGTCGGAGTGGGAGTCCCACGGTATATAAGCAATAATATGCTATAATAATATAAAAAAAACAGTAATTCCCAACCAGGAAGTAAAGTAGCCCAAGCTACAGTAGAAAAAACTTCCACACTCATGACTATCCTAGTCATTTTGTATAGTCCAAACTACAGCCAATCAGGTGGCAGCACCCACCAAAAGGTTCTCCCCAGAGGCTCAGGCTGTCAGATTTTCTACCGCACATCGTGTGAAGGGAGTCTCCCTGAGCTCTGCTCAGTTCTTCTCTATTTTCCTTCTGGAATCTAGTGTTTTTTCAAGATGTCTTTCAAGAAATTTTTATTCAGACCTTGTGAATCTTGAGGGAAGCTTCGGCTTTTTAAAGAAGATCCCCACAAGAAGTGCATTTATTGCCTTTATCCTGAACATCAAGTAAAGGACTGCAAGATCTGTAGAACCTTCCCTCAGAAGACCCTCAGAGACAGAGAGGGCCGCCTGCTTTTGTGGCTACAAAAGCTTAAGGATTCGGATTATCCTGCATCTGAGGTAGGCAGTATTGCTTCTGGTTCTACTTCAGCCTCTAGGAAGAGAGCTGCTACTGAGGTGTTAACTTCTCCTGGGGCTAAAGTTGCTAAAAAACAACTTCCAGCTAAGGGGTCTGAGAGGCCTTCCTCTTCCAAGACTACACCCCCCTGTTAAGGATAAAGGTGGTCCATCTACGCCCCCGAGAAGATCCACCAAGAAGTTACCTCAAACATCTGAGAAGATTTTACCTCAGATTCGGCCCCTGCCGTCGTCGACGCCGTCGTCGACTCCTTCGTCGTCAAAGATCTCCGACGACGCTACATCTACATCGACGGTAACTTTTTCATCTCCTAAGCCACAGATGATCATGTTGACGGCGTCTTCATCGCCTACGATGGTCTATGTCACTGTTAGACCTCTTTCGTCGACGGCAGAATCTTCATCTTCTGCCATCGTCGGCGCCTCGTCGACGGCCTCTCTGAAGAAAATTCCGTCGACGACATCATCGTCGGCGCTGGCTCTACCGCCGACGAAGAAGCTACCGTCGACGGGCTCGTCGACGAGTTCCACTCCGTCAACGACGAAGGCTCCATCGTCGACGAAGGCGTTGATGAAGATAACACCGTCGACGAAGTCAATTCCGTCGACGAAGTCAATTCCGTCGGCGAAGTCAATTCCGTCGACGAAGTCCATACCGTCGACGAAGCCAGCATTTTCGACGAAAACAACAACGTCAACGGCACCATCACTGTCGACGACGATAACCGCACCGTCGATGACGAGTTCGTCGTCGTCTAAAGCCAAATCCAGTGCCATGAGTTCTTCAGTGGACCCACCGTCGACGCCGCAACTATCCTCTTGTACTACCTTGCAAGTGTGGTCACCTTCTACGGTTTTTCAGACGCAAAAACCATCTTTGCTTCAGAGGCGCAGTTTAACATTGGCGTTATCACCTCTGCATATTTCACCTCAAAGGGTACCCCTACAGCTCCCATACAAACTTCTTGACTCTGAAGACAGTGAGGAGTATTCTGTACTTGGAGAAACCTTTGGTACGGCTACAAGTCCTTCCAAACTAAATATTAAGCTTCAGGAAGACGACCTAGAAGAACAACAGTCATCTGAACAGATGACATCCCCTGTAGCAAGTGTCCCTGCCACTCAGTTGCCAATTGCATTGCTCACCAACCTCCAATGCATGCTTGATGATTATTACAGGCGGTTTCCGCCAGCTGAATCTACAGGCTCTCAGCGTCCTACTCCGGCGGTGGAAGCGCCTTTCTGATAGATACATCTGCCTTGTGGATTCCTCACTTTGTGAATATCCCCCTTGCATCAGCAACGTTCGGAATTTTTCTTTGTAGCACGCCGGCGTGGACGACGTCATAGGAACGCGGCATCGCGCGCGACTCCGTCTGACGTCACCGACCCATTATTAGGTCTACGTCGGCGTGATGGCATCAGTTCCCTTTTTTCAGCGTCGTCGACGCTAACGGTTTCAGGGATCTTCTGTAGTTACAGATAGAGACTTTGTTACTTTTTGTCTGTTACTGTTTCTGTTCTTCGTCGAGGATGTCGTTGAAGAAAACGGGATTCAAACAGTGTGGCTTGTGTGCCAGGATGATGTCAATTACTGATCCACACGAGGATTGTTTATGGTGTTTGGGATCAGATCACGACGTCAAGGGCTGTCGATCCTGTTCAAAAATGAATCCGAAGGCTCTACGTGAACGAGAAGCAAAACTTTTATTGGCCAAAATTAAAAGTAAAGAAGCCGATAGATCTTCGAGATCAAGATCAAGACACTCCAAATCGAGACCGAAGTCAAGATCGAAGTCACGATCGAGGTCACGATCGAAGTCATCGAGGTCGCGATCGAGGTCGAGGGCCAGATCGGAGTCGGCATCGAAATCAGCTTCTGGGCATGCTTCGGGTTCCTCAAAGAAAAAACATAAAAGGAAGAGGTATAGTTCTCACCATCATTCTGGGTCTTCGGACTCTAAGAAGAAATCTTCTCGAAAGCATCACAAGGACTTTGTGTCTCCGTCTCCTGTTGGTGATACCAATCCGGTAAGATCTCGAGAATATACACCGGAGCCGGAACTGAATCCGAATCCGGCTTCGGGTCAGTCTTCGGAGCATGAGGACGTCGTGGATGTTCCTCAATCTCCGATTCCGGAGGATGAACCAGAAAATCAAAAGGATCAGGAGGAGCCGAATCCAGTACAGCCTCCTACTAATCCTATGGGTTCTTACCCTTCTTTTCCTGGTCCTGGTCAAGATCCATCGCATTTCCTAAATGCTATGTATGGAGTGTATGCAAGGGCAATGTACCCCACTGGAGCACCTGCGGGTCCTATGGGTCCTTTGTCTTTCAACTTGGGTGTCCCCCAAGCTTATGCACCAGCGCCTTTTCTACCCTTCATGCCGACTCCATATCCTTCTTGGATCGGTTCAGCGCCGCCGAGGTCATCGACTCCGCACACGGCTTCGCCGACTCCGGAGCGACCTCGGAATTCGGATCGAGGCTCGACGCCGGTTCCTGTTTCTCTACCTCCTATTGTTCCAGCTCCTCAATCGACGCCGGCTCCGACTCCATCGGAGTCGTTGCCGGATCCATCGACGACGATCCGTATGGAGTGGTCGAGACATAGAGCCCAGCGTCTACTAGAGGAGAAAGAGTATATGGAACCTGAAGTGGAGGAAGGTGAACTTCAGGAACATGATGATTGTTTTGAGGATCTTCATTCTGCTAGTAGTCTTGAACTTTCTACGGGATGGGGAATGCGGAATGTGGTTTCAGATGCACCCTCCAAAGATGTGGTACCATACCATATGGTAATTAGAAAAGCTGCTGATTTACTGAACTTAACTTTACCAACAGCTGAGTTCAAACCTAATATCCTCACAGAAGTCTTGCATTCGCCTTCTTCTATCATTGAGCCTACTCTACCTTTCACTGAAGCTCTAACCGAACCAATTCTGGAAGTTTGGAAAAAGCCTTTGTCTGCACCCGCAGTATCTAGGTCGGTGGCGAGACGTTATAGGGTGGCTCCTGGAGATCCTGAGTTCTTGTCATCTCACCCTTCGCCAGAGAGTCTAGTAGTTCAGGCTGCTTGTGGGAATAGATCAGCTGGCTCCTTTCCTCAAGTTCCTGGAGATAAAGACTTCAAAAAGTTGGATCAGGCCGCTAAGAAGGTCTTCTCCTCAGGTAGCATGGCCTTAAAATCAACAAATGCTACTTGTTTGCTTGGCAGATATGTGCATGCCTTAATGGACTCGGTCAAACAATTATCTGCTAAACTTCCAGAAGAAGACAGGAAAAACTTTAATGAGGTTGTTTTGGACACTCAGGCTGCCGCCCGCCAAGTTATCCAGAGTGGCATGGACACTGCAGACTCTGTGGCTAGAATAATGGGTTCTTCAGTAGCTACCAGAAGAGCTGCTTGGTTAAAGTCCTCAGAGTTTTCCACTGATGTACAGGCTACTCTTTTGGATTTACCTTTTGATGGGTTGGTCTCTTTGGGAAGAAAGCAGATACAGCTCTGGAGAGGTTCAAAGATAGCCGAGCGACGGCTAGATCTTTGGGTTTGCAAGCGAAAGGTACAGCCACCAGAAAGTTCAGAGGCTTTGGCAGATCTTCCTTTCGTCCTTTCAGGCAAGGCCAGCAACAGCAGCAGCAACAGAACCCTCTGTACAAGTCTTATAGAGGTAGACAGAAGGGTCGTGGACGTGGACGTCAAGCCTCTTCCTCCTCTACTTCCTCCTCTAATACCCACCCCCCACCTGCAGCAGCAAAGCAGCCCTAGATCCGCCATTCCGGATCATGCAGGTCCGGTAGGGGGTCGGCTTACTCATTTTCTATGGGATTGGGAATCGGTTACATCAGATATTTGGGTTCTCAATCTCGTAGAAAAAGGGTATGCCTTTCCCTTTCGGGAATTTCCTCCCAATTACCCTCCTTACCAAGGTTATTGTTCGGAGGACCACCTGCTTCTCCTGCAGGAAGAAGTCCTGGCGTTGTTCAGAAAGGGTGCGATAGAGGTGGTTCCGGAGCAGGAGAGGGGTCAGGGATGCTACTCCTGGTATTTTGTGATCCCCAAGAAGGATGGCAGGCTTCGACCAATCCTGGATCTCAGGATCTTGAACTTGTATCTGAAACAAGAAAAGTTCAAGATGCTCACTCTTCCGCAGGTTCTTCAAGCGCTGTTGGAAGAAGACTGGATGGTGTCGATCGACTTGCAGGATGCTTATTTTCACATCCCTATCCTGAAGTCGCACAGGAAGTATCTCCGTTTTACGGTGGGTTCGCAACACTACCAGTTTGCGGTCCTTCCGTTTGGACTTACTACTGCGCCTCGAGTTTTCACCAAGGTGATGGCAGTGGTAGCAGCACATCTCAGAAGGTCGGGAATTCCTGTATTTCCATATCTGGACGACTGGCTCATCAAAGCAGAGTCGCCAGAGAAGGTGCTCCTTCATTTGCAAGAGACAACTCAGTTGTTACACAGGTTGGGTTTTTCGATAAATGTACCCAAGTCTCACCTGGTGCCCTCCCAGCGCAATCTGTTCATAGGTGCGGTACTGGACACTACTGTATGCCGTGCATTCCCTCCACCTCAAAGGATTCACGACATACAGGAAATGATTCCTTTATTTTTCAATGGAGCGGTTGTTCCAGTCCTGAAGGTCCTTTGTCTGCTTGGTCTGATGACTTCTTGCATTCTGTTGGTCAACCATGCACGCTGGCACATGAGGGCACTCCAGTGGTGCCTCCGCAGGCAGTGGTATCAACACAACGGAGATCTCAGGGAGTCAGTGAGGATCTCCAGAGAAACTGCGGCGGATCTGTCCTGGTGGAGTGTGGAAAGCAATCTTTCTCAGGGAAAGCTTTTCCAGCTGCCTCCATCGGTGGCCACAGTGATAACGGATGCATCCACTCTAGGGTGGGGTGCTCATCTGGGGGATCTGGAGGTCAAAGGTCTTTGGTCTCCAGAGGAGAGGTTGCTTCATATCAACCTTTTAGAGTTACGGGCGATACGTTTGGCGCTCAAGGCCTTCCTCCCTTCCCTTCGCGGTCAGTCTGTTCAAGTCCTGACGGACAACACGACCGCGATGTGGTACATCAACAAGCAGGGAGGAGTAGGGTCGCAGTGTCTCTGCAGAGAGGCTCTGCGTCTCTGGTCCTGGGTTCAGGACCATCAGATTTGTCTGATGACAAATCATCTGGTCGGAGTTTTGAACGTTCGTGCAGACGTTCTCAGTCGGCAGTTCTCTGCCGATCACGAGTGGAGGCTTCACCCGGAGGTTGTTCACGACATCTTTCAGATGTGGGGGACTCCTCGGGTGGACCTGTTCGCCACTCGCGAGAATGCTCACTACCCGTCATTCTGCAGTCTCCAGTATCCGATGCAAGGAGCTTTGAGGAACGTGTTTCAGTTGAGTTGGGGAAATCAACTCCTTTATGCGTTTCCCCCCATACCCTTGATTCCTCGGGTTCTGAGGAAGATTCGCCAAGACCTGGCCCAAGTCATATTGGTCGCCCCGGATTGGCCAAGAAGGGTGTGGTACACGGACCTACTCCACCTCTCCTCTCACCCGCCGCTCCGTCTCCCTCGCAGGGCAGACCTCCTCTCTCAGATGGAGGGGCAGGTTCTACACCCCCACCTCCAGACATTACACCTTCATGCCTGGAGATTGAACGGGGCAACCTGAACTCTTTTTCTCTCCCGCACGATGTGGTGGATGTCATTCTTTCGGTCAGGCATGACTCCACCAAGTCCATCTATTCGTACAGATGGTCTAAATTTGTTGTTTGGTGTAGGGAGAAGGCTGTTGACCCTTTGAGGGCTCATCTGTCTGATATTTTGCAGTTTGCTCTCTCTTTGGCACAGCAAGGATTTGCTGTTGCCACAGTCAAAGGTTACCTTTCGGCGTTATCGGCATTTCTTTGCTTGCCGGATCAGCCGTCTCTTTTTTAAATCTCCAGTGGTTTTGAGATTTCTGAAGGGCCTAACAAATAAGTTCCCTCCTTCTCCTTTTATCGTGCCTCAATGGGACTTAAATCTTGTCTTGACTTTCTTGATGGGTTCTCCCTTCGAACCCTTACACAAGTGTCCTATGAGGCTTTTGTCTTTCAAGACGGTCTTCTTAGTAGAAATCACCTCGGCAAGGAGGGTGAGTGAGCTTCAAGCTCTTAGTTCTAAGCACCCATTCCTGACCATTCATGCTGAACGAATGGTTCTTAGGACCAGGGCTGCTTTTCTGCCTAAGGTGGTAACTCCCTTCCATCTAGGACAATCCATTACCCTTCCTACCTTCTTTCCTCCCCTCACCCTTCAAAGGAGGAAGAGAGACTGCACCGTTTGGACCCTAAGAGGGCGGTGTCTTTTTATCTGGATAGAACTAAAGACTTCCGGATTGACGATCAGCTGTTTGTTGGTTTTGCTGGCTGTCGGAAGGGCAGATCGGTGCACAAGCGCACACATTCCAGGTGGATAATCCTGTGCATCAAGATTTGCTACTCCCTGGTGGGTAAGGACCCTCCTGAGGGTATAAGAGCTCATTCTACCAGAGCAAGGTCTGCTACTTCTGCATTGTCTAGAGGTGTACCTGTTGAGGACATTTGCAGAGCCGCGACTTGGGCCTCCCTCCACACTTTCGCGAAGCATTACTGCTTGGATACCGAAGTGAGGAGGGACGGCCACTTTGCGCGTTCTGTCCTTCAAGATTTCCTGGTGTAGCAGAGTGGACTCCCTCCTCCGGGAGTGGGGACTGCTGTGGGACTCTATTCACAAGGTGAGGAATCCACAAGGCAGATGTATCTATCAGAAGAACAAGTTACTTACCTTCGGTAACGCTTTTTCTGGTAGATACAGTATCTGCCTGTGGATTCCTCACTGACCCGCCCGCCTCCCCGTTGTCCACTCTGCTATACCTAGTCTTATTTGTATATTTATTTGTATGTTTATTAGGTTTTTGATACCTTTGCTACGCACTATGTGTGCTAATATGGTTTGTATGTACTGTGTACACTGTATAAATGTATATTTCCTGTCATTGGTCCATCCGGGTGCCTCGAAGGCACGGAAAAAAGGGCGTAACTGATGTCATCATGCCGACGTAGACCTAATAAGGGGTCGGTGACGTCAGACAGAGTCGCGCGCGATGCCGAGTTCCTATGACGTCGTCCACGCCGGCGTGCTGCAAAGAAAAATTCCGAACGTTGCTGATGCAAGGGGGATATTCACAAGGTGAGGAATCCACAGGCAGATACTGTATCTACCAGAAAAAGCGTTACCGAAGGTAAGTAACTTGTTCTTACCTGACTTTAGACCTCCAAGGTCTCCTCCACCGGCACCGTCTAATCAGCCAGAGGGACAACAGTCTTCTGACGAAGAAGAACAAAGAGAAGAAGGAGAGGTTGATGACATGTCGGAGAGGGATGAATATCAAGTGCAGACTCCTTCTCCATCACCTCCGGCTGCTTCGGACTCACCACCAGTAGACGTAGGTGGTTTTCACCTTTTAATGGAACGGGCTACTAAGCGATTCCATATGGATATGAAACATACGGAGCAGGAATGTTTTCTCTATGATTTTAAGGATCAGCCTAGAAAACAAGTCAAATCTATACCTATTATAGACTTTATATGGCAGGAGGGTATTAAGGTGATGTCTACTCCAGCTTCCATACCCCCGGTCCTGCCACAGATTGACAAGAAATATAAGACACCGGCAAAGTCACCTGCGTACCTTATAGGGCAACAAAAACTGGATTCAGTTATTGTTCAAGCTGCTCAGAAGAGGTCTAGGAACCCCTCATCTCCAATTGCAGCCCCACCGGACAGAGATGGCAGGCGCCTTGACGCCATTGCAAAACGTGTTTCAACAATGGCAACTACCACGGTCCGGGCTGCTAATTCATTGGCCATCTTGGGCAGATATGACCGGCAGATGTGGTCGGATATTGCGCCATACATAGACCAGCTTCCGGAGCCCGCTAGATCTGAAGCGCAGAAGATCTTACAGGAAGGGGAAAGAATCTCGGCTGAGATTATCGATTCGGCGGTGGACGTTGCCTCCACTAGTTTCAGGCAATTAGCAGGTGCTGCTGTCTTACGTAGACAAGGGTGGCTACGATCTACGTCATTCCGTCAGGAAATTCAAACAAGGGTATTGGATATGCCTTATGACGGAGACTTTATGTTTGGCCCGCAAGTAGAAGAAGCCTTGCAGACAATTAAAAAGGACACAGAAATGGCGAAATCCTTGGGCACCCTCCAATTTCGTAAACCGCCCTTTCGAGGAGCGAGAGGACGTGGATCGTCCTCTAACAGAGGTGGATACACACAGCAATCCTCCTACAGACAAGGAAATCAGCGATACCAAACACAGCGCTATCAATCTTACGGCCAATGGAGAAATAATTATTCCCAGAACAGGGGGAAACCGGCCTACCGTGGAAAAGATAAACGTCAATGAGACTTGTCACCTGCCACCGCTACTGCCCCACTCTCAGGAAAAAATTGGAGGATAAATATCAAAATTTTACTCAAAATGGTCATCGATAACATCGGACATGTGGGTCCTAGACATTGTGGCCAAGGGCCATGCCCTATAATTCGAACAATTTCCTCCGATTGTTCCCCCAAAGGGCCCACCTCCAACTCACTTAAGAGAGCTCTTTGCCCAGATAAATTTGATGCTAAAGAAGGGAGCAATCGAGAAAGTACCTCAAACTATGAGGGGAACAGGATTCTACTCCAGATTTTTCCTAATAAAGAAGAAATCCGGAGAATGGTGTCCGATTCTGGATCTCCGTGCCCTAAACAAATATCTGAAGAAACTAACATTCAGAATGTTATCACTACAGGAAATATTGCATCTTTTAGCAGCGGGGGACTACATAGCCACCTTGGATCTCCAAGATGCGTATTTCCACATCCCCATCTTACCTCGTCACAGAAAATTCCTGCGATTCAGAGTGGCTGGCAGGGATTATCAGTTCAGAGTACTTCCCTTTGGGCTGCGCTCGGCACCCAAAGTGGTTACTCTTGGCCCCAGTAGCGACTCACCTCCGGCTGGAGGGGATACAAATATTCCCATATCTAGACGACTGCCTTATCAAGGCCAGTTCTTACGAAGACACAGACAACCATCTACAACAGTGTCTAAACCTCTTACGGTCTCTGGGTCTATCCATCAACATCAGCACTTCCCAGTTGGTACCATCACAAAGACGGGCTTTCCTGGGAGCAACATTAGACACCCAGCTACTCCAAGCCATGGTCTCGGACGAAAGACAAGACAAGATACAGAATATGGCCGGGTCTCTGCTTTCAAAAAAGTCAGTTTCAGTCCGACTGTTCAAGTCTTTTCCGGGGATGGTATCGTCGTGCATTCCACTAATACCAAATTGCCGACTCAGAATGAGGCCTCTTCAGGAGGAGCTCAGCTTACAATGGCTATAGGTTTCCCGCTCCTTCGAGGATCTCATCCAGATTACACCTCGCATGCGGGATTCCCTCCGCTGGTGGACACAAAGAAAAAATCTACGACAGGGTTGCGCATTCCGTCAGGATACGTTGAACTTTACACTGACCACGGATGCATCCCTCGAAGGCTGGGGAGCTCATCTTCAGGGCCTGACAATCAGCGGCAAGTGGAGCCTTCAGCAAAGGTGTTGGCACATCAACCTCTTAGAACTGAGAGCCATCTTCCTTGCACTCAAAGCATTTCGTGCAATCATCCAGGGTGCCAATGTGCTGGTGCGCACAGACAACACTACAAGCATGCACTATGTCAACAAACAAGGAGGGACAAGATCAGCTCTCTTGCCGCAGGAAGCGCAGGAGGTGTGTGCATGGTCAATACGACACAAGATCAATCTTCAGGCGGTTCATGTTCCAGGAACGAAGAACGTACTTGCAGACACGCTCAGCAGGACAACAGTGTCCACTCACGAGTGGGAACTTCATCAGCAGACTGTGGATCGGACCTTCCATCTATGGGGTCATCCAGATCTAGACCTCTTTGCAACCAAGAACAACAGCAAATGCCGATTCTTTGCAAGTTGGCATCCCCACAAAGACTCTCAGGGGAATGCGTTTTCGATCAACTGGTCTCTGATATATGCGTATGCTTTTCCACCAATACCGCTGGTTCCCAGAGTTCTGCGGAAGATGAAGAAGGAACCATGTCGGTTGATTCTCATTGCTCCCAGATGGCCTCGCCAGTACTGGTACACCGAGCTCCTTCTCCTGTCAGAGTGCAAACCGATTCAGTTGAACCCAATTCCGGACTTGCTCTCCATTCAAGATGGCCAGATTTACCATCCAGATCCAACGTCACTGAGATTAGCGGCCTGGTGCCTGAGTACCGTGAGTTCGCCCATCTGAACATCCCTGCGGACTGCAAGGAAGTTCTGGCCAAGGCAAGAGCACCTGCTACCATAAAGACGTACAGTCTTAAATGGAAACACTTTTGTGTCTGGTGTCGCTCAGCTAGCATTAATCCTTTTTCAGCTAAACCAGAAAAAATCCTGCCCTTTTTCCTCCATCTAGCAAGATCTGGATTGTCTCATGCAACCCTTAAGGTATTCCTAGCAGCGATTTCGAGATACCAACAAGATGGGACAAATTCTCTTTAATCTACGAGAATTATACAACAAGTCTTTAAAGGCCTTTTTAGAATGTTCCCTCCAGTACGTCGTCCACCTCCAGCGTGGCATCTCAACGTAGTGTTGGCGCAACTCATGCGTCACCCATTCGAACCTATCCATCGAGCCGATCTGAAATTTCTAACATGGAAGGTGTCACTGTTATTGGCCCTGACCTCTTCTAGGAGAGTCAGTGATATCCAAGCGTTCACTGTTCAGCATCCTTTCTTACAATTCACAAATGACTCTGTAGTGCTCCGCACTAATCCGAAATTCATTCCTAAGGTGCCTTCGGACTTTCATTTAAACGAACCCGTGATCTTAAAGACATTCTTTCCTAACCCACAAACACCTGCGGAAAGGGCGTTGCATACTCTGGACATTAAGAGATGTCTGAAGTTCCATTTGCAAAGAACATCTACATTGCGCAGATCTGATCAACTATTTATCACCTATGGTGCAATTCGTAAAGGACAGGCAGTTTCCAAGCAAACAATCGCAAGATGGATATCTGCAGCTATTGCCTTTAGCCACGCACAAGCAGGAAGACCATTACAAGCAGCTCCTAGAGCGCATTCTACGAGGGCAGTGTCTTCCTCTACGGCCCTATTCGCTGGAGTCCCTATTCAACACATCTGCAGAGCGGCAACCTGGGCCAGTCGCCATACTTTCACCAAACACTATTGTTTGGATGCAGCCAGTGAGGCCGATGCTTCAGTGGGTCCAGCAGTTCTACGAAATCTTTTCAACTAAGGTGAGCCTCTGTTTCCCACCTCCTATTACTGCTGTCAGACGCTTATTATGTCTCTATGCTGCACATGTTTAAATAATTGCATTCTATTATGCTTTTAATGATGTGTTTATTTACATATTGCATTGCTATGTGCTGTTAATGTTGACAAGCTTAAGCTACCTGTAGCGTCTGCCAAGCACGAATATGTACTGCTATCTACTCTGATTCAGGCATGGGAATCTATGAAAGACACCCCTAATACTGGAGAAGAACAATAGTTACTTACCTGTAATCTGTGGTTCTCCAGTATTGGTGTCTTTCATAGATTCACATGCAACCCGCCCACCTCCCCTCAGAGGCTCTCAGGCTACTTTGGTTTACCATCACTCCTTGCGAGAAAATCTGACAGCCTGAGCCTCTGGGGAGAACCTTCTGGTGGGTGCTGTCGCCTGATTGGCTGTAGTTTGGACTATACAAAATGACTAGGATAGTCATGAGTGTGGAAGTTTTTTCTACTGTAGCTTGGGCTACTTTACTTCCTGGTTGGGAATTACTGGTTTTTCCAATGTTATTATAGCATATTATTGCTTTTTTATATACTGTGGGACTCCCACTCCGACGACGGGGAATGATTCAGGCATGTGAATCTATGAAAGACACCAATACTGGAGAACCACAGATTACAGGTAAGTAACTATTGTTCTTATGTGGAGATTTTTATGCTCCTGCATAAGGAGCTGTGCTCCAAAGAACGGTCAATGGAGGAGGAGTACGAGCTGTCCAAGAGGCTGAGGGTTCCCCTGACGACAAGGAACTGGACCACTGTATTTTTAATTCATGCCAGTGTATACTGCAAGAAATTTCCTGAACACTGCATTGCCCTTTTCAAGTATATGGACATAATACACTAGGCTCAACTGACTTTTGTGGGGTATGATTGGGCTCAATATGATGAGAAATTCAGAGCAAGGTGTGCGTGGGATCCTGAAGTGAAGTGGGGGGAGCTGGATACAAATCTATGGTAGCATACCATGGGCCCCCCTAAGTTCGGAAAAACGACTTTACTGCCAGCGGCCTTCCAATAATCTACTAGACCTTTTATGGACGCCCACCAAGGGCGGTGGTACCGACTACTAAGGGTCAGGGCTGAACTTGGGCACCATGTTGGAATTAAAAAAAGGAAATGGGTATCCGCGAGTGCTAGAAATTTAGGCATGAGTGCTCCAAGTTTGCGGGCAGACACGCATGTATAAACTGTTTTGGGAATACAGGCGGGTACCAGGGACAGAGCACAAGGCAGTGGCAGCCTTATGCATGCAGAGAAGGACCACACCAGCAGCAGTACAGCAACAGAGGGGGGAGAAAGACACAGCGACCTGGGGCGAAAGCTCGTGCTCCAGTTAAATTGGACAGGCTGGAATACTGGCTGGGGTTCTATGATCTGCCAGAAGAGGCGTGGATCTTAAGGGAAGGGTTTGACGGACTCCAGGTTTAGAGGTGGGCAGATAATTTGAGGTCCGCAAAAGAACAGAAAAACGCTGTGCAGGAATGATCTCAACAAGGAAATTTTGGAGGGGAGAATTGTGGGCCCATTTAACCCCTTCCGTGCGGGGGTAATTCCCCTGGTGGGCGGGGGGGGCGCCCACAGCGCCCCGGTGCTCATGACGAGCTCAGCTCGTCATGAGGCACAGTGCTCGTGTGCTCATGGCGAGCTGAGCTCGTCATGACCACACCCGTTTCCATGGAATGCTCAGCATAGCAGGGGAATTATCTCCGCATGCGAGCGTTCCACGGCTCATGAGCACCGGAGCACCGTGCCTCATGACGAGCTGAGCTCGTCATGAGCACGGAAGGGGTAAACGACTGGCCAATGGCGGACTTGATTGTGCCACCTATAGGTGTTGTGCCTAAAAAAGGAGCAGGGGCAGTTTCACCTAATCTAGCATTTGCTTTGGCCTGAAGGCAGGTCAGTAAATGAATTAATTCCTGAAGAAACGGTTTATGTGTCCTATTCCTCAGTAGGCATGGCCATGTCCCTGGTGGGGTTCGCAGGGCAAGGCCCACAGATGGTAAAATGTGATATGAAATCTACTTTTCGTCTGCTCCCAGTTCTTCTGGATGACTTCGAGCTGTTGAGCATGCATTTCAAAGGAAAATTGTATATTGACAAGGCCCTGCTGGTAGCTTTTTGAGTGTTTTAATTCCTTCTTGCAGTGGCTCTTTACATGGCATATGGGCCACAAGTTGGTGACTCATTACCTTGATGACTTCTTTTTTATGGGGGCTCTAATGGCTCGGCATACTGCTTGCACGCACTGGTAAAATGCCAGGAGCTCATGGGTGCCCTAGGTGTTCCGCTGGCTCCTGAAAAACCAGTGGGCCCAAGTACGGAATTGTTTTATCGGGGATTGAACTGGATGCAGAAAAAATGGAAGCAAAGTTACCACAGGAAACAAAGGAAGCTATGCAGACATTGTTGGCAAACATGCTGCCCAAAGAGAAGGTGAAGGTGAGGGAAGTGCAGGTCCTGTTGGGTAATCTTAATTATGCCTGTAGGGTGGTTAGGGCAGAGAGAACATTCTGTAGGAGGCTAGGTTTGGCCCTTGGAGGTGGATCACTGCCGCAACATTACATACTCATATCGGCTGGGTCAAAGAGGATCTGAGAATGTGGGGGTTCTTCTTGAATCCCTTCAATGGAATTCCATTGGCCCGTCAGGATGACCTTGATTGAGATGTGCAGATATCCACAGACGCGGCTGGAGGTCTGGGTTTTGGTTTGTTTCTTGCAGGGTCGTTGGGGTGCAGAGGAATGGCCGGCACAGTGGAAGGCAGGAGAAAGAAGCATTGCTTTCATTAGTAGCAGCAATTACACTGTGGGAAGCAGACTTGGCGCACCGAAGGGTGCATTTCCGAGTGGAAAACATGCCTGTCATACAGGTGGTGAACAGACACTCAGCAAGAGATGCAAGGGCATAGAAATTGTTGCAAGTTTTTGGGTTGGGGGTCTTCCCCAGGCTGATTATGGGAGACATTTGTTCTGGATTGGCACTGCGATCAAAGCTGTCAAATATGGCTGGGCACGGGAAGACAAGCATGAGGTTGGTGCTCTGGTCTTCAGAGTGCATTCGGAGATATGTGCGCGCCACTGGGGGGGAAATGCAGCGCAACAGAGCTTTCTTGGTGAATATTTACCACTACTTTTTGTTTCATGTTCGATTGCTGGTGAAGACGTATCGATCTGAGCCGTAGGAAATTCCTTCATCAAATGGGTGAAGCATCAGGCGGCATAGAGGAGCTATGGGATCAACTTGAGATTTGATCAGCGCTTGTTTTCTGTTACTTGACTGGGGAAGGTGGCATGAGATTGCATGAGTTGGTCAGGTGTTTAAATGGTATGCTGGTGGGAGGGAGATGCCAGGATGTGTTGGTTTTCCATTGGAGGAATTTTTTTTTTTTGCTGGAGAAGGGTGTGGTTTTGATGAGGGTTCCGAAACATAACTTAATGCAGTTAAAGTCCTAGAGGTCCGGTTGCTTTGTAATTCTGGACAGAGTTTATGCCCCACGGGCAGCGGAGGGGAGACAAGAAGCCAGCGGTAGTGGACAGGGTTCTCAGGAAGATTAACAGGGAGATGCAGTTAGCTTGGTTTTGGTCCCATCTGCCACTTGGGGCAAACATCCATTACAAAGCGGTCATAACCACACTTGACCATTACCACAAATTCATTACCATGCATATGCCTTTACCACGCAAGCCTTCAGTATGCATGCTTTTACCACAAATATGCTTTTGCCATGCATTCCTTTACATCGAATTTCGTTCTAAAGGCATGTATGTTGAAAGCATATTCATGGTAAAGGTTTTAAAAATAAAGACATGAAAGGCACATGAGTGGTAATGATAAAGGGGCAGATTTACTACTTCTGGCGCATGTCTGCTAATCAGCAGGGATGCGTAAGAAAAGTTGTGATGCATCTGCCCACCCGTGCGCCACCACTGATGCGCCTCATGTACAATGCGGCGCACCGTGGCGCACGGATGGGCAGATGCGTGTTGCATCCCCTGGCGGAAAGGCGGTGCATTGCTGGAGTTGCGTCACTAGCTCCAGCAAGGCTCGGGGTGCCCCTATCCCTAACATGCTGCGTCATGACGGAGCATGGCCGTAAAAGTGACCGAGTGAAATCTTGTAGATTTCACTTAGATATTTTTGCGAGGAGTTCCTGCACCAGAACGCCCTCCCCTGTGCTGGCAAGCCCACATGTGGTGCAGGGCTTTACAACGTGACGCATCTCCCTAGATGCGTCACATTGTAAATACCCCGCAGCATGGCGCTTCTTTGCGCCGGTGCTGCGTCACAAAAGTGCTGTGAGCACTCACTGATACAGTATATGACTCTGAGACTGCGAACTACAATGCTGTCTGACATGTGTGAGCGATGGAGGAAGGATATGTGGCTCCGTAATCTGCCTTTGGACAAAATATCTTAGAGGCTGCTTGTTCCGAGAGAAGATGTCGTAACTGTGACCATTTCAGAGGCTGTGCAGGGCTGTCACTACCGTGAGCATTACTGGTGTGAGGGGTCATTTTCGTCGCAAGGGAGAGACACGGTGAGAAGGTAAAAGGAGCTGATAAGACTTGTTTTGGAGAGTTTTGTCATTTTGCAAGTCTCTGAAAGTGTTGTATGTGGTTAGGAATGACAGGGGCTTTGCCTACCAGTGTTATAGAATATAGGCGGATGGATGATGTGCCAGGGTTTAATTGTGGGGTGTCTCACAAATGACAACACTTTCCACCTCTTTTAAAAAGGTGCTGCATAGGGTGAGAAAGCAGGAGAGGAGACTAGAGATTCACAGATCTTGGAAAGACAGAGGAAATACTGGCTTTGCTGTTGACCCTGACTGGGGAGTTCATAGCTCTTGGCTAATATGAAGGCGAGAGAACTGTATTGGTACCGGCAGCTCGCATCCACAGACAAATCCACCATTTTTTTTCTCCTTTGTAGATGCAGCATGTTGTTCAGCTTGCACTGCACTTAATCCTGTTATGAACAATTTGCAATCCTGCGCTAATCTCGCACAGCCATGCCCGACCCACAGCCATTACAATGCGGTCTTGACCATTAGCAGAAGCCATTATCACACATACACGTTACCATTCATGCCTTTACAACAAGTTTGTTGCAAAGGCAAGTGTGGTAAAGGTATATGCTTGGTAAAGGCATGCGTGATAAAGGCATATGCGTGATGAAGGCATGTGTGGTAAAGGCATAATGACAAATTAATACAACATGTGTGGCTGCCTGGGGGACGAGTGCTGTGAAATGCAGAGGTCTCAACAAAGGTATGGTGATTCAATTGGATCTCTTGATAATCCCACACTCGCTGTCAATCCAGTACATTAGGACTTGTAACTGGCTCATTTTTAGAAATTCAGACAGTATATGAACACCTTTGACCAGCCCCCCTGGATGTCTCTCCAGTCTGAGAATTGCTCCTATCTAACTTTGTCCATTGGAATGCTCCACTCATTCGTTTTTCTGGCCCTTTTGCCTGGGTTCAATGCACATATCTTCTCATTTCTGGGAACTAAAAATGAAATTACTTCACTAAATGACCAAGCTCATGGGACTTTTTTTTCATAGCCCCCCTTTTTTTTACCAACCTGACATGCAAAAGTATGGTCCATTTAGAATAAGGAAGGGCTCACTCAAAAATTCATAATCTATGTTACTGAGGCCAACATTATGCCCCTTTTAAATACAATAAGGCTGAACGCACGAACATTCAACCCCTTTTTTACACATAATGAGGAGAATACTTGAGGCCCATCCATGTGACGTCTGACGGCACAGCCGCACACATAGGGGCAGATTCACAATGCACCACGCCAGTTTGGAGTTTTGAGCCAGGTGGAGCTCGGGTTTTACAAGATGCAAGCCAGGGTCTAGAGGTCCGAATAGGTACAACTGCTGGGCTGATGCCCTTGACAATATGTGACTACAGTGCCTGTCTGCCTCTAATATACCTTATGGAGGCCTTAGAATGTCTCTGACTGAGGTATTTCTTCTGCTCACTACAACGGTATTTTATCTTGCGCAGGTTGTCTTGCTCTATATCTGCTGCAATGTCATCACACAACCCTCGATTTTGTAGTGTCTGCAGTGCTCACAAATGTTGAGATGGTAAGCTGTTTCCAGGATAATGTATTCAGAAACTATGACTGTTACCTTTTCCTCCATGTTTTTCTATGTGCTTCTCTCTATTTACAGATATTGGGGTGTGTTAGTTTGTGCCATGTGTGGATGAATGTTTCTCCAGTATTAGGGGTGTCTTTCATAGATTCACATGCTTGAATATCCCCCGTCGTCGAAGTGGGAGTCCCACGGTACATAAAATAGCAGTAAAATATGCATGTATACATGAAAAATATTATAAATAAAAATATAAATACATATTAATGTAATAAAATGTAAATTTCAAAAGTACCATAGAAAATGATAGGCCCATTGAAAAGCCTACGGGAGAAGTCACTTTAGTAGCATATTAGTGTCATTTGTGTTGGTTCACATTCCAGCCAATCAGGCTGTAGCCACCTCTAGAACCTTCTCCTCAGAAGCCCAAGTCCTCAGATTTTCTACCGCACGTCGTGTGAAGGGAGTCTCCCTGAGCTCTGCTCAGTTTTTTTCTTCAACTCTAGTTGTTTCTTCTTCAGAAAATGTCTTCAAATAGGAAATCTTTATTTAAAGCCTGCCCTTCTTGTGGTAAACTGTGCCTTTTCCATGAGGATCCACACAGTAAATGCATTTACTGTCTCTACCCAGACCACGAGGTGAAAAACTGTAAGTACTGTCGCACTTTTCCTCCCAAGACTCTGAGGGATAGAGAGGCCCGTCTCCTTCTGTGGCTACAGAAGTTGAAGACTTCAGAGTCTGTGGTGACCTGGATCTCTGACGTCTGCACCCAAAGCCTTGCCTTCAGCGACGACGAAGTCAGTGTCTGTGGCCTCTACGTCAACGACGACATGTACTATGTCAACCAGTGCTACGTCGACGACGATCACCTCGTCGACGACAGCCCAGGAGGTGAGACCCATTTCTTCTATTGTGCAGATCTCGTCGACGAGTGTCAAATCAAAATCGTCGACGAAGAAATCATCGTCGACGCTTCCATCGTCGACGCGGACCCCGTCGACGAAGACCAAGTCATCTAAAAGCAGCTCGTCGACGGGCCCATCATCGTCGACGGCTG
Organism: Lissotriton helveticus; assembly: GCF_964261635.1. Taxonomy (NCBI): domain Eukaryota; kingdom Metazoa; phylum Chordata; class Amphibia; order Caudata; family Salamandridae; genus Lissotriton; species Lissotriton helveticus. The sequence goes on from NC_136065.1 coordinate 1,923,117,925, forward strand.
TCTCGTCGACGGCGCCTCCGTCGACGGCCATCATATCATCGTCGACGACTTCGTCGACGGCTGTTATCTCGTCGACGTCTACATCTTCGTCGACGGGTAAGATTCCGATCTCGTCGACGGAAAAAATATCATCGTCGACGAAGAAAAAGCCTTTAATTTCAGCGTCGTTTACATCTATGGCTACGATGAAGACCCCTCAGGTTGATTCTAACACTGCCTCATTAACGTCAACGGGCTCGTTGACGTCTCATCAACCTTTGACAACAGCTGCAATTTATACAGTGGTTACTGCTTCTTCTTTGAGGAGAGTACCTCTCATTCAACTGAGTCCAGTGAGAAGTGGAACTCGACTCCCAGATCAATTGTTTCAGTCTGGTGAGGAAGAATCCGGAAACGATTCAGAGGTGGAACAACTATTCAATCAGGCATCCAGTTCATCTGATTTGCACATTAAGTGCCAGGAGTGTAGTGATGAGGGTGATGAAGTGGATAACGTCGAAGATGGGAACAAATTATTTCCTGTTGATGAATCAGAACCAGTCACTTCGGAACCAGTTTATCTTTGGTCATGAACCTGCAGCACATGCTGGATGACTATAACCGCAGGTTCCCTCCTTCTACACCTGCCTCTCCAGCACCACCACTTCCTCCTCAGCCTCAACCTCAACTTCCTCAGGCACCTGCACCTATTCCACCCGCGTCACCGGGGGGTACTCGTCTTGACACCGGCGATGAGGATCCGGATCCTCGCAATACTGATGACGACGACGATGACATCGATATGACTGAGTGGGACAATTACAGGGCTCAAACACCTTCCACTCCGCCCACCTCACCTCTAGCATCGCCTCCAGTGGACATTGCAAATTTCCACAATTTGATGATCCGTGCTGCGAAACGTTTTCATCTCACTGTCGAAAAACAACAGCATGAAAGTGAATGCTTCTTGTATGATTTTAAGGACCTATCACAAAGGCAATCACACACAATACCAATCATTGACTTTATTTGGCAGGAGGGCCTTAAATTAATGGAACATCCAAATTCGGTACCTGCAGTTTTGCCCAGATTGGACAAAAAATATAAGGCTCCGCCGTCTTCCCCGGCCTGTTTGGTGTCACAACCGAAAGCAGATTCGGTTATAACTCAGGCAGCACAGAAAAGATCCCGAAATCCTGCTACACCACTCACGTCTCCTCCTGATCAGGAAGGCCGCAAGTTGGACTCTATAGGCAAAAAATGTACAACCATGGCGGTTACAACTGTGAGAGCGGCTAATACTTTGGCTATTTTGGGCCGTTACGACCGCCAGATGTGGTCCGAGGTTGCCGCGCTGATTCCTCAACTACCCGAGGTCATCCGTGCAGAAGCGCAGTCCCTTATACAAGAGGGGGAGTTAATTTCATCCGAAATTATTGAATGCACGCTCGACATTTCCTCCACGGGTTTTCGTCAATTGGCTTGGGCTGCGGTCTTGAGGCATCAAGGCTGGTTGAAGTCTACCACCTTCCACCCAGAAGTACAGGCAAAAGTTCTGGACTTGCCGTACGACGGGGATTTGTTATTTGGCAAGCATGTTGATGATGCCCTTGAGGCGATAAAAAAGGACACCGACACTGCGAAGTCTTTAGCTACCCTCCAGTACAAGAAGCGGCCCTTTCGGGGGGCACGAGGTAGAGGCGGAGGTTCCTCTACTTTTCGAGGATCAGGTCAATATCGTTCGTACAACACCTACAATGATAACCGGAAGAGGGGTTCCTTCCAATCCCAAAATCGTCAGTTCACCACCAGACCATACCAACGAAAAACAACATATAGAGGTGGCTCAAACAATAAAAAGCAGTGACAGTCTCAGTTCCTTTCTTCTGCCGACTGTAAATCTTGGAGGTCGCATCTCAAAGTACTTTTGCAAATGGTCCGAAATCACCTCCGACCAATGGGTCCTGGACGTTATCTCCAAGGGGCATACCCTGGAGTTTACAAAATTCCCTCCCACTCGTCCACCTTCGGGGCCACCCTCTCCCCATCTCAAAGAACTTTTGGCCCAGGTAAAATTGATGATCAAAAAAGGAGCCATCGAGGTAGTGCCGCAAGGTCAACGCGGCAAGGGGTTCTATTCCCGATTCTTCTTAGTAAAGAAAAAGTCGGGGGAATGGCGTCCAATTTTGGATTTACGGGCCCTGAACAAATTTATCATTTTGAAAACTTTTCAGATGTTAACTCTGCTTCAAATTCTAAATTATCTCAATCCAAGGGAATTCTTTTCAACGATCGACCTCCAAAACGCATATTTCCATGTGCCAATTCACCCCAGACACAGGAAGTATCTACGCTTCACAGTCGGACAGCTGCACTTTCAATTCAAAGTCCTACCATTCGGCCTTTGATCAACGCCGAGGGTCTTTATCAAGATCTTGGCCCCAGTAGCTGCCTTCCTGCTTCTGCAAGGCGTCCAATTTTATCCATACCTGGACGACTGCCTCATCAAGGCCAAGACTTTTCCGCTGACGGAGCAGCACACTCAGGTCTGCGTCTCCCTCTTCCAAACTTTGGGGCTTTCAATCAATTTCACAAAAAAGAGAAGACCCCACTGAGTTCCAGGGAACAGGGTACTAACGACAATTTAAGTCAAAGGGCAATCCCTGGACTGTGTACTAGTCGCTCCTTATTTTTAATCTTCATATATCCACATCAGTCAAACCTTGCCATTTTCATACAGTATCAAACCAACACGAAAATATGACGTTTACAGTCTTTGTACTTTTATTAAAAACTTTTGTACTCAAGGTTAAAAACAGACTTATGTCTGTGGTGTATAAAAACAATTTGTTGTACACTTATGTCAAATCAAATACATATAAATATGTACATGTGCAAATTACAAAAACGAAAAAGTACATTAATTAATATCAGAAAGAAAGGCAAACAATAGTCATCAAAATTACACCAGATATATGCTGCTTAGTTGCACAGAACAAAACAAACCCTTTCCCACCATAGGTAGAACTATTTCCCTATTCTTTTTTAAGCCTGACCCAGTATCCTCTTGTGAATATAATACACAAATATGCAATTGATGGTAGAGATCACAGTAACCACAATCCAGGTATATTTGTTCTCTGTTAGGGATCTGACTGGGTTCTATTTTATAATGCGTCGACGCGTTTCGGTGTTCGCAACTGGTATGTCTACACCTTCATCAGGACTGCTGATACGTGGGGTTCATCATTTTTCTATATCTTTCTCTTACTATCAGGAAGATATATCCTTAGTTTAGGTCTATGTCCCCTGTAATGATATGATATGACAGGTGGAGCTGCCTTATTGTGATTCCTCAAGCCGTCACTTTTTTTCTTTTCAAGCCAGAGGTGAGAGTCTTGTTTTACGATTCTCTTAAACAGGATGTATTTCTCTTTTCTATTTGCGTTATGTCTTAACTTGTGTTTCAGCGGTATTTCTTACTTGGGTTTCTTTCCTGCGCTATTTTGGACTGGGTAAGATTATTTCTTGGTTATGTTAAAATTCGTCACAACGAGGTATAGCGTTTTTCTTACTGCATACCAAAGAACTGGATATGTTTCGCTGTATGCATACAGCGAAAAGACGGGGAAGACGAGGTAGACGCGAGCATCAACCAACATTCTGAACATATCTAGTTCTTTGGTATGCAGTAAGAAAAACGCCATACCTCGTTGTGACGAATTTTAACATAACCAAGAAATAATCTTACCCAGTCCAAAATAGCGCAGGAAAGAAACCCAAGTAAGAAATACCGCTGAAACACAAGTTAAGACATAACGCAAATAGAAAAGAGAAATACATCCTGTTTAAGAGAATCGTAAAACAAGACTCTCACCTCTGGCTTGAAAAGAAAAAAAGTGACGGCTTGAGGAATCACAATAAGGCAGCTCCACCTATCATATCATATCATTACAGGGGACATAGACCTAAACTAAGGATATATCTTCCTGATAGTAAGAGAAAGATATAGAAAAATGATGAACCCCACGTATCAGCAGTCCTGATGAAGGTGTAGACATACCAGTTGCGAACACCGAAACGCGTCGACGCATTATAAAATAGAACCCAGTCAGATCCCTAACAGAGAACAGATATACCTGGATTGTGGTTACTGTGATCTCTACCATCAATTGCATATTTGTGTATTATATTCACAAGAGGATACTGTGTCAGGCTTAAAAAAGAATAGGGAAATAGTTCTACCTATGGTGGGAAAGGGTTTGTTTTGTTCTGTGCAACTAAGCAGCATATATCTGGTGTAATTTTGATGACTATTGTTTGCCTTTCTTTCTGATATTAATTAATGTACTTTTTCGTTTTTGTAATTTGCACATGTACATATTTATAAGTATTTGATTTGACATAAGTGTACAACAAATTGTTTTTATACACCACAGACATAAGTCTGTTTTTAGCCTTGAGTACAAAAGTTTTTAATAAAAGTACAAAGACTGTAAACGTCATATTTTCGTGTTGGTTTGATACTGTATGAAAATGGCAAGGTTTGACTGATGTGGATATATGAAGATTAAAAATAAGGAGCGACTAGTACACAGTCCAGGGATTGCCCTTTGACTTAAAAAAAGCTTTCAATCAATTGCCAGAAGTCACACTTTCATCCATCGCAAAGGCGAGATTTTCTCGGAGCCTCGCTAGATTCTCGACGAGGGAAAGTGTTCGTTTCCCAAGAAAGACAGGACCGCATGGTAAAGATGGTGCAATTTCTACAGTCAAAACTGTACGTTTCTGTCCGAATGTTCAAATCATTCTTTGGCATGGCTTCCTCGTGCATCCAGCTTATCCCCAATTGCAGATTGCACATGAGGGCTCTACAGGAGGAATTAGACAAACAGTGGAAACAGGTGTCAGGGTCATTCGAGGACAAAGTCCTTCTAACACCTCGCATCCAGAAAGCGCTGGAGTGGTGGGCTCACCCTCCAAACATATCTGCGGGCCGTTCATTCCAAGACGAACCTCCGACTCTGACGCTTACAACAGACGCCTCTCTCGAGGGATGGGGAGCGCATCTCGATGGCATGTCTGTGAAAGGGAAGTGGACGCGACCCAACGTGCTTGGCATATCAATCGCCTGGAACTCCTGGCGATTTTCTTGGCCCTAAAGTTCTTTTCAGAGGTTAGTGCAGGGACAACACCACCAGCATGCACTACCTCAACAAGCAGAGCGGCACGAGGTCTCTCCTACTTTCGCAACTGGCACAAGAAATATGGGATTGGGCGATTCAACGTCAAATTCATCTCACAGCCATCCATGTGCCGGGCGTGGCCAATGTTCTGGCAGACTCACTCAGCCGGGCATCGTCAGACAATCACGAGTGGGAACTCAACCAACCAACCGTCGATTTCGTCTTCCGGCGGTGGGGCCAGCCGCAGATGGATCTTTTCGCGACTGCTACCAACAAGAAATGCCAACGCTTTGCAAGTCGGCAACCCCACAGAGAGTCGAGCGGAAATGCATTTTCGATCAATTGGTCGAACGACTTCATCTACGCTTTCCCTCCACTTCCTCTAATTCCTCGCCTGTTACACAGGATGAGGTTTCAACCTTGCCACATCATCCTGATTGCCCCCAAATGGCCGAGGCGTCCATGGTTCACGGACCTGCTTCTATTTTCATAGTCCGACCCGATACCGCTTCATCCTCTACCTCACTTCCTCACGATGGAGCAGGGACAAATCTGTCACCCAGATCCGGCATACCTTCAACTCCATGCCTGGAACCTGAGTACAATGAATTTGCACGTCTGAATATTGACGAGGACTGCAGAGAGGTTTTAGCGCGCGCTCGCGCTCCATCCACCATTAAAACCTACCAGTTAAAATGGAAGCGTTTCTGTGTCTGGTGCCGCACTAAAGATTTGGACCCCATGACTGCAAAACCTGAACAGATATTACCTTTCTTTTTATCCCTGGCGAGATCAGGACTTTCACATTCAACCCTTAAGGTGTTTCTGGCGGCGATTTCCCGCTTCCGTCATGATGGTTCTTCATCTCTATGTTCCTCGAGAATCATAAAACAATTTTTCAAGGGCCTTTTTAGGATGTTTCCACCTATCCGTCGCCCTCCACCTGCTTGGCGCTTAAATTTGGTTTTGTCTCAACTGCTTCTACCTCCATTTGAGCCTATCCACTCTGCAAGTCTAAAATTTCTCACATGGAAAGTTGCTCTCTTACTCGCCTTGAGGTCCTCGAGGCGTGTCAGTGACATTCAGGCATTTACCATACAGCCTCCTTTTCTACAATTCTCCAATGAGGCTGTGACATTGCGAACTAATCCTAAATTCATCCCGAAGGTTCCCAGTGACTTTCATCTCAACGAACCTGTAATCCTGAAGACTTTCTTTCCTGCTCCGCAAACTCCGGCTGAGCGGTCTTTGCACTCATCGGATGTGAAACGTTGTCTCAAATTTTACATTCAGCGAACTGCAACTGTGAGAAAGTCAGATCAATTGTTTGTGGCATATGGCTTAACTTGCAAAGGACAACCTGTTACCAAACAGACCATAACCAGGTGGATATCCTCTACCATATCCTTTTGCCACCAACGGGCTGGGAAGCCCCTTCCTGCTCCAGTTCGTGCTCACTCAACTAGAGCGGTGTCTACTTCTGCTGCCCTTTTTGCGGGGGTACCCCTGAGGCAGATCTGCAGAGCTGCTACTTGGTCGAGCAGCCATACTTTTACGAAACACTACTGCCTGCAATCAACAGACGCCGCGGATGCGGCAGTAGGTCAAGCGGTGCTGCGGAATCTTTTCCAGTAAAGGTGAGCCTCTGTTGCTACCCGCCTCCAGTCATAAAGGTTTTTCTAATAATATTTTGGTATTTATTGCACATTGACTAATGTGTTTACCTTACTTGCTTTGGTATGTTACCTTTATGACTTATGTGATGATTTGCTGCTTTCTACTCTTATTCAAGCATGTGAATCTATGAAAGACACCTCTAATACTGGAGAAGAACAAAAGTTACTTACCTGTAAACTGTGGTTCTCCAGTATTGGTGTCTTTCATAGATTCACATGCGACCCTCCCAGCCTCCCCTCAGAGGCTCTCTTCTCCTCAGGCACTTTTACTTACTTTGTGCTTCGAAAATCTGAGGACTTGGGCTTCTGAGGAGAAGGTTCTAGAGAAGGCTACAGCCTGATTGGCTGGAATGTGAACCAACACATAATGACACTAATATGCTACTAAAGTGAGTTCTCCCTTAGGCTTTTCAATTGGCCTATTATGTTCTATGGTACTTTTGAAATTTACATTTTATGACATTATATGTATGTATATTTTTATTTATAATATTTTTCATGTATACATGCATATTTTACTGCTATTTTATGTACCGTGGGACTCCCACTTCGACGACGGGGGATATTCAAGCATGTGAATCTATGAAAGACACCAATACTGGAGAACCACAGTTTACAGGTAAGTAACTTTTGTTCATTCACCTCACACACCATAACACATTTGCACATTGTTAACAGTGACATGTGTATAATATGTGCAAATGTCCTCCATCGGCCTGACTCGGATGTATGCAGAGCATGGGCAGCTCAGCTCCTCAACGTGGACGGAGGAGCGTGACCCCACTGCTTTCTCACAGTGCGAGAAGCAGAAACATAAAATGGTATTATAATGGTATGGCAGTGTTGTGAGAAGCCGAAACATAAAATGGTAATATAATGGTATGGCAGTGTTATGAGAAGCAGAAACATAAAATGGTATTATAATGGTATGGCAGTGTTGTGAGAAGCAGAAACATAAAATGGTATTTATACCACTTTATGTTTCTGCTTCTCGCACTGCAAGAAAGCAGAAGAAGGGTTTGGTTGGGGGCGGGCGGGTCTGGGAGGAATGGATAGCACAATGTTGTGAGCGCTGACTGTTTGGTCGGCCCCAGGGCCCGTTTTCTCCATGCAGGCTGCATTCAGCTTGCATGGAGAAAACGGCCTCCCCATAGACCCCTGTGCTGTGGGCGTCCCAGCCAATCACAACACTGTCATTGCATGGTTGTGATTGGCTTAGGGGAGGAGAAGGAGGCTGCCTGCTTCTGCTTCCTGTGAGGAGAGAGAGGAGACGCACGACCAGAGGTGAAGGTAGGATTTAATTTTTTAATTAAATTAACCACACCCCCTCTCCCGCGAGTCATGCCAGCTGCGACTGTTCCTTTCATATCCTTTAATGACCCTCTGTTGCATAATCTCCCCACAAGAAATACCACTCTGTGCCAAGACTCACTTATTCACTGTAGGGAATGGATTAGGGGTCCCCGCCGGGGAGTGCATGCTCGCAGACAAGGGGCAGCGCGTGGCCAGTCATTTGCAATGGATTCAGCAAGATGCAACGCCAGCTTGCAATGACCAGTGGACATGCAGATGGACATCCACAGCTCTTGCAACACTTGCGGTACACTGCACTGCAATGAGGGATTGGAGGGCAGGCCATAAGGAAGCCTTGCTCCTGGGCTGTTCGAGCGTCGTAGTGCAGCACGTGAACTGCGTTGAGTTGATTGACTGGAGGGAGGAGTGGGGGACAGGGGTTTCTACTGCAAGATGGTGTTCAGTGAGTTTATCCGGGTTGTGAGCTAAAGTTAAGGAGCTAACTTAAATTAGGATTTTCATGTCTTGGTTCGGATTTGTGCTAAAGTCCTTATTGATACCCCGTTGAACCCTAATTCCCCTTTAACTTTAGTATTAGCAGGAAATTGTTAAATATGATTCTCTATTTCCTGTGAAATGTCTTAGGTAAGAATGGTTTGATTTCTTCGACCTTAAGCATATGGCACTCTGTCACCCATTTCTCATCTGTCATACAACAGTTGGAAGGACCTTTCAGGAAGGCCTTCAAAAAATCTAATGTGGTCTGAAAAGGAAGCAGGTACTTTCTTTCCCACCGAGTTGGAGATTTAGCGTGTCATGGCTCTGAAACCTCAAACTGCAAAAGAACGTTCTTTATACAAATTGCATTTGAGCATTTGAACTGGGGGAACTAGAACCAGTTTTATTTGTGCTGAAATGAGGTCCTGGCTGAATTTTCGTTTGCGGACAGGATCATTGGAGAATAAAACAATGTTAAAAGTTCTACCGTTTCGAACACCTAGCTCCCAACTCGGTCCTACCCTTGGCACTGCTGGTCAGTGGTTGCCTTACCAAATATTTAGGGTTCCAGCTGCCACTGATGCAGAGTATGCACGCCTCCAGCGTATGCACTTAGTTTCTATGCCTGCAATACATGTCGTGTGTGAACTCCTTAGATACCTTTGCAATACAGAAGCCTCAGCTATATTCATAGAATTGCTGCCTCTAATATATGTACAGTTTGGAGGCATCAAATATATTCCTATTATAAAAATCTCTGATATATGCACTGTATGCAGGCCCCTGATGTGTGGCTTGTACTTAAACTTATGTAGTCTTTCTTATAATATTCCTGAAGTTTGTAACAGCTAATATTAGCAGGGATTATAATTAAATAATTCATTATTGGAACTCAATTTGGCAACTTCAGAAGGATCAAAACAAAAGGATGGAAGTCTGTGTCCGCGTTAGTGGGACTCGAACTTGTGATTTGCAGATCACAACACGTGTCCGCTGCAAGCATCAACTTGGCTGAGTCAGGAATGGCATTGCATTCATATTTGACTAAAGTGCTTTCAAAAGGCAACCTGCTTTCCAAAAACATTCCTTGAGGTAGAAAACCCTGACCCATGATCACAATTAACATTGCCCTTGATCCCTTTCATTTATATTGTTATTTTCAGGGACCTTGCACCAGAGACGTGTTAAGGCTTGGGCAAAGTGGGCAATTGCCCAGGGCCCACACCTACCAAAGTGCCCCTGTGAAAGTGACATTTATCTATATGACCGACCTGTGTGTGTCCTATTTATCCATCTAAACCTCTGTACTCTCTGTCTACCTCCAGCTCTCACCCTTCTACTCTGTCATTTAAAGATTTGTTTAGATCCCGAGCAAGGCAAATTTCAACTGTTTTTGTGTGGTCCTGTCAACATATAATTTAGTAATGTTTGGGTTTATGCTGGCTTACATTAGCAGAAAATGGGTAATACAATTCAAAAATGTTTGCACAGGGGCCCCCCAATTATTCTTGCGCTAGGCCACCAAAATCCTTAAAACAGCACTGGCCATGCCCCCAAAAGCTATGCTCCTAGTTATGGCCCTGTAAGGAGCATTTGCATATGACCGCAGACCACTGAACGCCTGTCCTAAAACATAGGAAATAATGAAAATAAAATATGGCCAAGCTAATGTATTTATTCCAAAATGCTGTAACTAGAAAGAGGGAGATTTAAAAAAAAAAAAAATCAAGGTATTTTATTTTCGACATTAATGTATATTGCAGCAAAGACAATTTTAGCCGGGAGAGTCCTAACATAAAACCATTTTTGGCTTTAAAAATTGAGATTTTCCCCCCGAATCAGGAGGCATATTATCAAAGACAGCGTTAAAATTATTGCCGATTTAGCGGCAGAACACTGCAGCTAAAGCGGCGATAATGGGCTTGATAATATGCCCTGGAGAATTCCAATATAAGCCCATGTTCATACCAGAACATGGACTTCTATTGGAATTCTCAAGGGCATATTATCAAGCTCATTATCGCTGCTTTAGCGGCAGTTTTCTGCCGCTAAAGCGGCGATCATTTTTGTCTCCGTCCTTGATAATCTGCCCCCGGGTCTTTTGACATGTTTGCTAAATGCACGAAGTAAGATGACTTCTTGAACTGATGACGATCATATGTTCCTTACACAATGACGTGATAATTTTATTAACACAACGCAGTGACCTAAATAGGTGCGTCAGAATTTTTACCCCACATTAAGCTGGGAGTGTCATACATGCCTTCGATGAATTCACATGCTTTCAATAGTCCTGACACAGAAATCAGAGCACACTGACGCTGCCTGTGTGTCATGGGCCTTTCTGCAAGGAAGGAAAAATGCCACCTTGGTGGCTGTTTGAACTGGGAAATGCAGCAATAATCATCGGCACGAATCTGGGGTTGCGGGCGAGTGGGGGGTGTTAACGGGGGTCTAAAAACTATATAAAAAGAAAAATACAATGACCTCCTACCGCGTCTCTCCCACGTCGTCTCTCCTCCGGGTTGAGCTATAGTAACAGAACAGGAAGCACTTCCAGGCTCACCCGAGCTAATCTTTTGTGAAGTAACAAGGGCCCCCTGGTAAGGATAAGAATCCTGGGTCAGGGAAAACATACAATATGAAGGTAAACACCCAGGCTATCAGTTGAACAAAAACCAGCTATGTACTCAACTGCATAATTCCCAAAATTAGAAACTTAAACCATAACACAGACAAACATGATGATATCAAAAATAGTATTTTTTAATAAAAACAAAGATAAATCTATACAATGTGAATATACAATTATAATGGATTGTTGATAAAAAAATGATGAATTTCCTAATTAGAGAAAACATAAATTTAAAACATGTTAGAAGGACAGTGATACATGTCCTTTCTACAGTTACTGTGGCTGTTGGGTTTGAGTCAACGCGTTTCGACACGTCGTGGTGTCTTCCTCAGGACAGTTATACTTTCAGCCAATATGTCTACAAAGAACAAAATACTATTAGTTCTTATATATTTTTTTTTTAAAAATTCAATGTCACAGTTTATAGTTTCATGTTAGACAGTCAAAATTGATGATTGATGTTAGTGAACCTAAAAATCAGTATCCATTTCATTTTGTGATATTTGGTTCATTTCAGTTTAACATGGGAATATCGATTACAGTTCATTGTTTCACTTTGAGTATTCTTTAATACATAGCATAGTGCATATGGTATACACTTACATTGGAGGTGACATAGGGAGAACAGGCCTAGACAAATGCAATTTTTATGATATAATTTGTTTTGTCTAAGGTATACAAATATTTCGCTATTGATATTCATTAGAGATCTGGTTCACATTTTGATTTAATAACAATGATTTTTTAATATTCAACCTTCTATCTCAAGTAGGTAAATGGAACCCAGAATAAAGTTTAAGAAAAGAATAAATAAGTAAAAGAAAACCTACAGAAAAGGATAACAACAAAGATCATTCATTTATTTCTTATAAGGGTTCAAGTATTAATTTAGACCACACCTAAAACTGGTATCCTAGCTTCTATTAGCTGATGTTTCTAGTACTGCATCTCTATTCGTAAAAGTACCTTTTTGCATATGAACTACTATAAGTAAATTCCTATTTTTATTTTCCCAAGATATTAGATTTCCTATAACTTTACCTGACTACGATCTTTCTTCAAGATTTGTCAGTCAATATCTTCAATTAAAACCAGAGTGATTGAGGCACCGTTATTTTCGTTCCCTAAAAACCGGCATGTGAGACCTGCAGGAGAAATAATTACACATTTCTTAATCGCCCTTCTATTTAATTTTTTATATAAAGCATGATAGAGAGCGGCATCTGCTCATCCACATAGTCTCTTTTTGTTATATTATCTACCTTAATCTTAAGGGTTCACTGCTCCCATCTCAATCAGGCTGTATTTCCACTATGCTGTGGTTTTCTTCAATAAAACGAGTTTCTTCTAAGCTATGGATAAAACCAACTGCTCGTCATAATAAGACATAGAAGTCTTACACTGATACAAAAATCGACTTGCAGTGACATCTTTTCTCACCTTATTAGAGAAATGGAAACTTCAAATGTGCAGTTTAAAAACCCATCGGGCAGTAACTTGATAATTTTCAGCCCAAATCCGTGGTGCCTTTAAGAAATTCAAGCTCCCTGCGTAGAGCGGCAACTGTTTAGGGAAAGTGAGATACAGCACATGTTTATCTGTTCGGACAAGTATTTTGCAGCCCGCTTTTGTTAGAATCCCCTCGGGTCGGTAAAAGCGGCCTGACTTCATACCTTAAAAGAATCTTGTTTCCAACGAACGGAACGTTAGGGGTTCCCGCTGTTTAAAGACAGCGCTGCCTGAAAAACGGGTCTCCTCGTTTCTTCCCTTTTCACTGCGGGGACCAATAGGTAATGGTAATGCGCGTTCACTTGTAGACGGGCTCTATTTTTTTAGTAGAGTACCTGAGAGGTTTAAAACAAAACTTGCATCAGTTTATGGACTATTCTAAAACTATAACTCAAAGCTATTAAGAGCTAGGGGAATCATTTCTTTTCCTGCTCACCTTACTCGCGCTCTTTCTCCCTCTGGGGATGGTCCAATCAGCGGGCGGCTTGTAACGGCAGGAATCGGAGGGATTCACAAGCCGTAATTCTATTGGTATTTATACTCTACCTTGTTGGCCTCATTATTCTAAAACTCCTCCCATGTTTAAAGCTGCAACTACTATTTTACCCCTGAGGTTTATTTCAGACACAGAAAAGGGAAAAAAACGGATTCTTTTCGCATAACGATCTATTTTTCTTTGTTCTTCTGCGTCAGTTGGTATCTTATTTATTTGGGATAAAAATCCTAATCTTCTCATATCAAAGAGGTTACGGTCTTTAAAGGTTGCTTAATTAGTATAGTAGGATGAAACGACCTCTACATTAAAATAGAGTTCCCTCTATATTTTAATGGATGACATCTTTACAGTTATTTGAGATCTTGTTCCATCTATCTGTGATTTATTGATTTTATCATATTATCGCATTTGACCACGGGCATTCTAAATTCAGGCCATGTTCATATGTGTCAAGAGTAAAAATCCAATATAGTTCTCGCTTCTTCCTAATCTTTTCCCCTCCTGTGTTATTTGGCAACTGTATTTTCTCTAAAATACGCCATTTTATTTCTTCGGGAGAATGTCCGAAGTCCAAGAAGTGGCTGACTAAAGGCGCAGTTATTTTTTTCGTTTTTATTGCTGACCGATGCTCGGTCAGCCTTGTCTTTATGGCTCTTCCTGTCTCGCCAACGTATCCTAAATGGCAAGGACATGTGATGAGATACACCACATTTTGTGTGTTACATGTCCACAAGTCTTTTGCTTTTATTTCTACATTGTTCAGGGTCATTGTCTCACCGAGAAGGATGTTCTTACAGGACTTACATGAGCCACAACTTGATGTGCCTTTTATTGGGTTGTTGTTCTGGAAGGATAATCTGCCTAATGCTTCCATCTATGGTAGAGTGTTTCGTTATACAGACCAAGTTCGGGGCATTTTCAAATCGAATTAAAAATGCCCCGAACTTGGTCTGTATAACGAAACACTCTACCATAGATGGAAGCATTAGGCAGATTATAAATTCTAATTGGCACCTACTGAACCTGAATAACACCCAACAAAAAATACCCAAACCTATGTATGCGCATAGGCGCAATAAGAACTTGAAGGATCAAATTGTCCGATCCAGATTCAGTAAAATTTCTGAAAATCCACCATTTGTACAGAGGTCCTTCCAGAACAACAACCCAATAAAAGGCACATCAAGTTGTGGCTCATGTAAGTCCTGTAAGAACATCCTTCTCGGTGAGACAATGACCCTGAACAATGTAGAAATAAAAGCAAAAGACTTGTGGACATGTAACACACAAAATGTGGTGTATCTCATCACATGTCCTTGCCATTTAGGATACGTTGGCGAGACAGGAAGAGCCATAAAGACAAGGCTGACCGAGCATCGGTCAGCAATAAAAACGAAAAAAATAACTGCGCCTTTAGTCAGCCACTTCTTGGACTTCGGACATTCTCCCGAAGAAATAAAATGGCGTATTTTAGAGAAAATACAGTTGCCAAATAACACAGGAGGGGAAAAGATTAGGAAGAAGCGAGAACTATATTGGATTTTTACTCTTGACACATATGAACATGGCCTGAATTTAGAATGCCCGTGGTCAAATGCGATAATATGATAAAATCAATAAATCACAGATAGATGGAACAAGATCTCAAATAACTGTAAAGATGTCATCCATTAAAATATAGAGGGAACTCTATTTTAATGTAGAGGTCGTTTCATCCTACTATACTAATTAAGCAACCTTTAAAGACCGTAACCTCTTTGATGTGAGAAGATTAGGATTTTTATCCCAAATAAATAAGATACCAACTGATGCAGAAGAACAAAGAAAAATAGATCGTTATGCGAAAAGAATCCGTTTTTTTCCCTTTTCTGTGTCTGAAATAAACCTCAGGGGTAAAATAGTAGTTGCAGCTTTAAACATGGGAGGAGTTTTAGAATAATGAGGCCAACAAGGTAGAGTATAAATACCAATAGAATTACGGCTTGTGAATCCCTCCGATTCCTGCCGTTACAAGCCGCCCGCTGATTGGACCATCCCCAGAGGGAGAAAGAGCGCGAGTAAGGTGAGCAGTAAAAGAAATGATTCCCCTAGCTCTTAATAGCTTTGAGTTATAGTTTTAGAATAGTCCATAAACTGATGCAAGTTTTGTTTTAAACCTCTCAGGTACTCTACTAAAAAAATAGAGCCCGTCTACAAGTGAACGCGCATTACCATTACCTATTGGTCCCCGCAGTGAAAAGGGAAGAAACGAGGAGACCCGTTTTTCAGGCAGCGCTGTCTTTAAACAGCGGGAACCCCTAACGTTCCGTTCGTTGGAAACAAGATTCTTTTAAGGTATGAAGACAGGCCGCTTTTACCGACCCGAGGGGATTCTAACAAAAGCGGGCTGCAAAATACTTGTCCGAACAGATAAACATGTGCTGTATCTCACTTTCCCTAAACAGTTGCCGCTCTACGCAGGGAGCTTGAATTTCTTAAAGGCACCACGGATTTGGGCTGAAAATTATCAAGTTACTGCCCGATGGGTTTTTAAACTGCACATTTGAAGTTTCCATTTCTCTAATAAGGTGAGAAAAGATGTCACTGCAAGTCGATTTTTGTATCAGTGTAAGACTTCTATGTCTTATTATGACGAGCAGTTGGTTTTATCCATAGCTTAGAAGAAACTCGTTTTATTGAAGAAAACCACAGCATAGTGGAAATACAGCCTGATTGAGATGGGAGCAGTGAACCCTTAAGATTAAGGTAGATAATATAACAAAAAGAGACTATGTGGATGAGCAGATGCCGCTCTCTATCATGCTTTATATAAAAAATTAAATAGAAGGGCGATTAAGAAATGTGTAATTATTTCTCCTGCAGGTCTCACATGCCGGTTTTTAGGAAACGAAAATAACGGTGCCTCAATCACTCTGGTTTTAATTGAAGATATTGACTGACAAATCTTGAAGAAAGATCGTAGTCAGGTAAAGTTATAGGAAATCTAATATCTTGGGAAAATAAAAATAGGAATTTACTTATAGTAGTTCATATGCAAAAAGGTACTTTTACGAATAGAGATGCAGTACTAGAAACATCAGCTAATAGAAGCTAGGATACCAGTTTTAGGTGTGGTCTAAATTAATACTTGAACCCTTATAAGAAATAAATGAATGATCTTTGTTGTTATCCTTTTCTGTAGGTTTTCTTTTACTTATTTATTCTTTTCTTAAACTTTATTCTGGGTTCCATTTACCTACTTGAGATAGAAGGTTGAATATTAAAAAATCATTGTTATTAAATCAAAATGTGAACCAGATCTCTAATGAATATCAATAGCGAAATATTTGTATACCTTAGACAAAACAAATTATATCATAAAAATTGCATTTGTCTAGGCCTGTTCTCCCTATGTCACCTCCAATGTAAGTGTATACCATATGCACTATGCTATGTATTAAAGAATACTCAAAGTGAAACAATGAACTGTAATCGATATTCCCATGTTAAACTGAAATGAACCAAATATCACAAAATGAAATGGATACTGATTTTTAGGTTCACTAACATCAATCATCAATTTTGACTGTCTAACATGAAACTATAAACTGTGACATTGAATTTTTAAAAAAAATATATAAGAACTAATAGTATTTTGTTCTTTGTAGACATATTGGCTGAAAGTATAACTGTCCTGAGGAAGACACCACGACGTGTCGAAACGCGTTGACTCAAACCCAACAGCCACAGTAACTGTAGAAAGGACATGTATCACTGTCCTTCTAACATGTTTTAAATTTATGTTTTCTCTAATTAGGAAATTCATCATTTTTTTATCAACAATCCATTATAATTGTATATTCACATTGTATAGATTTATCTTTGTTTTTATTAAAAAATACTATTTTTGATATCATCATGTTTGTCTGTGTTATGGTTTAAGTTTCTAATTTTGGGAATTATGCAGTTGAGTACATAGCTGGTTTTTGTTCAACTGATAGCCTGGGTGTTTACCTTCATATTCACCCGAGCTAATCACAATGCTGCATTGCAGCATTGTGATTGGTCCGAGTGCCTGAGTTTAGCACTCAGACGGGGACTGGGGGCCTAGGCATGTTCTCCACCCAGGCTGTAATGAAGCATGAGTGGAGAAAATTCTAAGTGCGCATGACTGTTTGGCTGGCCCTCTCAGGCCAGCCAAAGCATTGTGCGTACTTCAGTGTGCCCACCACTCTTCCCCTGCTATACTCTGTGAGCAGAGCAGCCAAGCCCACCCTGCACACGAAGCTGCCGCAGCAGGACAAAATAAAATTATAATAACACCAAGTTATTATCATTTATTTTTCCCTTCTTTGAATGCTTCAAAGCAGTGTAACAACGCTCCTTTCCTTAGCGTAGGAGCCGCCACTGATAATCATGGTCAGTGGACTTCACAGGCCTCTGGGTCCTGGCACCACTGCAACTGTTGCACCAATAGAGGCTACTTTCCTGACTGCACAATCTCCACCATTCTGACGTCTCCCTTGATAGTCTGCATGGCTATCAATGCAATGCCCATGTGCTTTGTGCATGATAACTAAGCCCTCGCCTACTGAGGAAACATGAACATTTTTCACAGATTGCCAGCACTCACCTCAGTCCAAAATGAAAGCATAGACAAAGCCAACAGGTTTGGCCCATGAGAGCGATTTGCTTTGCCAATGATATTTAGCCATGCCGAACACCAGCGCTGCTGCTGTGCAGTATTGCAAATTTTTTTTTAAAAACACAGAAAATACTGTGATGTAACCACAGGGCACAAGTCCAAAAAAAGAAGTAGAGGGACTAACCAAATTAGGCAGCATGCAAGAGACATCACAATGTGTGACATCACAACATATGACATTTCACATGGCACAACAGGATGAGGCATAACACCCATGACCTCACAGAAACAGACATCACAGGAAGTGACATCAGATCTTAATACCTCACACGTTTAGCAGGTCTATCAGAAGTACATTTGAGCGCATTAAAATATGTAACAAAAATATGATTTTGAGTCAGGGTTGTGCCAAAAAAGTGACACAACCCTAACACAAAATCTGGGCCTCAACTTAAACATTTTTTTAAACCCTACCATAAAGAAATTGGCAGCAAGGAGAAACGACACAGTAAATATGTTCTGCCTAATTGTTTTCAAAGTCTGCATTTTACAATATTTTATCGGGTTAAGGCACCTGCTGCAGAGATCTTTATGTACCCAGTAAATCTCAGGGGATATGTATGGTTAAATGACTCTGGAGGTTAGCTTATTTGCTTGAGAGATCTGTGTTTTGTCTACTCCCAGTTTCGAATTAAAGTAGCATAGAGTGTTATTAAGTCTCCTGTAAAGCACATTATATAACACACAGTTGACAGATTTCTATTTTATGAAAGTGGGTTACGTCTTTTAACACAGAGATCCTTTTATTACCTGCAGTTCATAAATTGTAATCTTACTAATGTAGCGCTATGAAGGACATGTGGCTCCTACACCTTGTAACCCTCATTGTCTTGTATAACACATACCACACGTGAATTTACACACAAATGTTTTATTGTCAATGTATAATGTATTTGTGTGATGTAAAGTGCCCTGGCACCCGGCATTGGGATGAATGACTCTATTAAAGGGCTGAAACAAAATAGTGATATTTAAATTATTTGAGTAAATACTGGGATCGAGCGACACATCTGACATTATTACTTCAAATGCATCCCCTTAAATACAGGAACAAAACAAAGTCTTAAGCCTGCCTCTCTTAAGTACCTGTGAAGTGATAGGTTGTGTGCCTTTGTTTCTGCCCTATTGCATTTAGGAGTGATGGTTTCCCATAGCTGCCAGTCAGGACACTCCAATAAAAAGAGGCCTGATGGTCCCTTAACTTTGGTCTTTGTCACAAGTCACTCTTTTTTTTTTTTTTTTTGCAGATTTATATAGCGCGAACTCGTCCCGAAGGTATTGGAGCGCTTTACATGAGCACCAGTTATGTTACAGAAGGACACATTCTTTTTTTTTTTTGTCCCTGCCTCCAGGTTGCTGCTCGGAACAAAAGAAGACAACGAATGTGTCCCAGTGTCTAAAAATTAAACTGGGACAAGTTTAGCATATTTCTGTGGGACCCATCCTCTTGGCAGGGTAGACGGTGAAAATAGTGGGTAGACGCCATCTACCTGCATGTACCATCGGCTTGTGCCCTGTCTGTCCATCACACCCCCTTTTGTACCGCTGTCTGGGCACCGTGTCATTTTGTAAGTGTAGGCACTTCTTTTGTATTTACCAATCTGAGATGACTTGGTGAATTAAAAGTAGCACCCAAACAGTTTTTTTATTTTTTACTTTGCGCAAAAGTGCTTTAAAACATGGTGTGGGCAGGGGATGAAGCAATTTAGGGTAAGTCAGGGAGAGGTGAGACAGAACAATGTGGAGCCCTAAGTGAGGGAGAGCAGGACTCGAAGAGAGGACAACGTGGAGTGGTTGATGGGGTAAGAAGGTAACTAGGATCGGATTGGTAAGGCGAGCACTCGGGCGAAGGACTGGCACCTGAGTTCCAGCTGTGGGCCACTTTTTTGGGCAGCATGGAAGCTGATTTGGGCTGTGTCTGTACTGTTCAATGCGCCAGGGGCCCGATGGAGGCTTGAGCGGCCTTACTGGCAGCAGATGCGCCTCTATTACCTCCCTTTTACCAAGGGGGCGAAGGTGTCATTCCAAGTCTCCGGAAGGGCCAGCCCATTAAAATATGCAGATTTAGCAGGGGGCTTGAGCAGAATTGGCCTGACTTATATTTAGATGTGATTCACCAGTGTGAACTAATCAGTGCACAAAGAGCCCTGGCAGCATTTGTATTTTATTTAATCTCAGTGAAGTTAAGAAAACACGCCTCTTGTAGACAACCCTCTCCCTTCTTTTCATTATACTTTTTAGGGTGCCTAGGCCTATTTTGCATCCCAATCCAACCCTGAAGGTCACAGCCAGATTACAATGTGGGGCATTGGGTTGGGGAAGAGAAATGCACAAGAAAAACCAACGTGGTGGTGGGAAAGTACACTGTGAGAAAGGACACAGTAAAGTGTTGAATGGAAAACAATGGGCGGAGTTGCTTTCAGGTTAGCTATCAATGTGTATCCAATAAGTCTTTTGCAACCAGACAACCGCACTTGGCAGGTTTCGCCCTAATGATCAAGAGTATACATGCACTTAGAACGACATGGCGACACATAGCTGTGTGATGCTTTACAGCACCCAAAAGCTATTATTGCAGTGCCTGAGGATTCTTGGTAAAACAGCTGTGTGCTTGTAAGGCTTGTTGCAGCTGTTTAGTCTCAGAAAGGTGTGCCAAGGATTTGTTTTGCTGGAAGCGTTCAGCAGCGTGGCTGCAGTTAGTGACAACTAGTAGGCTTTAGACTTGGCTTCACCAAACCATGGGGCATATTACCAAGCAGTAGCGATAATTATCGCTATTGCTTGGTTAGAGACAAAAATTTACAGCTGAGCTGCGGCGATTTTTATCGCAAATAAACCTTGGTATTACCAAGGTTTATCGCAAATGCGATAAAAATCGGCCGCAATGCATGAATATCGCTAAAAAGTCAGCGATATTCATGCATTATCGAGCTAATGCTCTTAGCCATGTTATCCACCTCCCATTGGATAACATGGCTAAGAACTGCTCAGGGCAGGTGTTAGCTTTTGGAGATATTCGCGCTTAGCGTGAATATCTCCATAAGTTGGTAATAGGAGATAGCGATGTTACCGACTGTTTCCAGTCGCTAACTTCTTGGCACGTCCACTTTGCATGAAATTAGTGATAAATATCACTGACATGCAAAGTGGGGCTCAAGATGGTCGCTATCTCCTACCAGCTGTCGCTAACTGGTGTTAGCGACAGCTAGGTAATAGGGAGATAATTTTATCTCTGCTTTCTTGGCTTTTAAAGCCAAAAAAGCGGAGATCAACCCCCTTGATAATATGCCCCCATATCTGTGAGAAATCCACGATTCCACTAGCACAGCTTCCATTTGTACATTTTGCCAGACCCTCTATAGGAGGGTTTGAAAGGATATGGTCTGCCCTTACAAGAATATTTTTGAACCAAGCCTAATACTGCATTTTGCAGAACGTTTCAAATAAACTGGCTAAAATGTCATAGATTTACAGAGAGGTCAGAAGGGAGCTCTACACTCGTGGACTAGTTCAGTAATTCACTCTGCCAAGTGTCCTACACTCTCTGGGGATGTGTGTGATGGCTCCTACACCTCCCCCCCCCCCCACGACAGTTATTACATAGGGTACAATTGGGCTTTTGTACCATACATTCCCTTGAAATTTGGTAACTAGGACACACGTTTTACCAACAATTTAGATATTCTGGGTATATAATTTGATGTGAACTGGAGACAGGCTATTGTCTCATGAATTCATTATTTCTAGTTACTCACGGCATCTACATATAAATAGGGAACGTCTCCCTAGGTGCAAATGTAGTCTCCATGCTCAGTCCTTTGTTCTAACCTGCCATATGACACAGCACACTGCTAAGAACAGCACGTTTGTGAGGCTCAAAATCCAGGCATAAGGGCATCATCTAACAAAAACAAAAACAATGATTAAAATAACTGAGTGACAGTCCAGATCACAGGCCACAAAGGATCCTCCGTGTTACAGAACAGACTCACAAGAGCATGATACACCATGTTAAGCCACATCCCTATAGATAGAGAGTAACACACAGGTCCCAAGCAGCAGTCTGTAAAACTGTCCTGGAAAAAACAAATATTCTACGCATCTTCCAATGGTAACTACCCAAAGTGGTGCATGACATCAACTCTGCTATAAGGATGACATAAAAATCGCCTGACCCAACAAAACCAGCAGACCCCACAAAATAGCAGGAGTTTAGCTTCCAAATTAGTGGATGATGGACACAACTTGTCACAAACACCACTTACCTCCACAGGCCTTGACCTGACTCTATAGGGTTCAACTTATCTGCCTGAATGAACATCAAAACGCACTCCTAAACAAGACAGACCACATTACTCTCATCTTGATGGAAATCCACTGGCTCCACTTGCCAGCACCATCTTCAACAGCAGCTGCATCATTTACAATGGTAATCTGACCATTACCCTCGCCTGTCTGGTTGACAAGCTCACCACCTACTGTGGTTCCCAGCAGACCCACAGCAGCACTACCATCTGAGTGGAGATGAAGAAGTGCTAAAAAGCAAAAACAAGGCGATAGGCCTTCTCCATTTATCTACATATAAACTTGAACAATATCCATGTATCCAAAAGGATCACTTCAATCCTGTTTTAATTTAGGAAAGATTAATTCAAAAATGACAGCTGTGCCAAGATTTCACCACATTCCCATAAGTGCCCCATTTATTAAAAACAAGCATAAGTGCTATTTTCCTTTGGGTTTGGCCATCTACAGATCCGAATATATAGCAAAGCAAAACTTAAAATACATAATGGGGACCCACTCACAAAGTACAATATGAATCAAATGTATTTTCGATTGCGTATTCAACAATTATTCTCCTCTCATATATCATCCAGAATGATGGTTCAAATTCAAAGAACAATGTGATTGCCCTATGTGTAGTCCATATTTCCCTAAATCTTTATTGATTTTATATTTAGATTGCTAAAAAAAATGGGTAGAGTATCTGCTTTCCCAACCTCTGGGTTTGCCTTTCTCATTTAGAGGTGGAGGAAGTGCCGGTTTCAGTTGGCTGAAACATGTTTGCAAGATAATGCTGATGAATGATTCCTTGACATTCATCAGGCATCCAGGTAGTTATAAATTGGTAAAGATTTAAGTGAAAACAGCACCAAAAGCACAGAGTGCCAATGGTAGTGAGTGGTCGCTGTAGACCGTAGCAAGGCGTAATTTGAGTCCAATCACAAAGAAGCCAGGGTTGATTACACCAAGTGTGCTGTTCCCTGTAGAAGTCTGGAAATCAACAAGTAGGAAAACATTTCTGAGTTCCAATTCAAAAAGGACTTTATTGTTTTTTTGAAGAAAAAATTCTACACATGGACAAAGCAAAAATGGTAGCGGATGAGCAAGTCCGATTAGTCTCGCTAACGCTCTTGAGCTTTTGAGTTTTTTGATTGAAAACATTTCTAAGTCGCAGCACAGAAAGGGACTTTGTCATTTTTGGGGAGATGCAGAGATCTCCATGCGAGACAAACCTGAGATTCAATCTGATGTCTCTGAACTGCTGGTCAGATGTTTTTTGCCACAGTCCACTTGAAGCTCTAGAGCCATGGTTTTTCAAAAGTTTGCATACCTCTTTTAGGGGCTTATGTAGGAAGGGGTTTGCGAATCGCAAATGCCTAAATTTGCAGAATTCCGGCGTTTGCGAATCGCAAACGGCCTTTTGGTATGTAGGTGCCACTTAGCAAAATAAGGAATCGCAAAAATTGCGATTCCTTATTTTGCTCAAGCATTTAAGGAATCGCAATTTTGCGATTCCTTAAATGCTATTTAGGGGTGCCTTTACAATTGCGATTTTGGCTTAAGGAATCGCAAAATACCACCTACTTCAAGTAGATGGTATTTTGCGATTTCCTGTCAAAATGCATTTTTTTTTAAATTCAAAGTGCCATGTGGTGCACAGACATGCCCTTAGGGCATATATGTGCGCCACATGTACTTACAGGCACATTCCAGGGGTGCAACAGGTGTCCTTTGGACACCCATTCAGAAAAGGGGGTGGTGATGGACAGAGCATCTGAATTAAGCAGAACACTCATACCCAGTCAAAAGATCAGGGCTTGATCCATCACCGTTTTTTAGCTCACTGCACCATGCCAGTTCAGAACCTGGCTACATGCAAATTAGTCTGTCCCTGGCCCAGTGCATCATGGGAACAGGGCAGACCAAACTACCAAGCCAATTCTTTACTGGAAAGGAAACAAGCTTCCGGGGACCGGTTTCTGGCATTGCAGCCGTCTTCGGCCCGGCTTGCTTGAATCCTGGTGGTGCAGTGAGCAAGGGACTCATGTTCCACTCCTACAGTGGCCAAAACGATTCAGAAAAGGGGGTGGTGATGGACAGAGCATCTGAATTAAGCAGAACACTCATACCCAGTCAAAAGATCAGGGCTTGATCCATCACCGTTTTTTTAGCTCACTGCACCATCCCAGTTCAGAACCTGGCTACATGCAAATTAGTCTGTCCCTGGCCCAGTGCATCATGGGAACAGGGCAGACCAAACTACCAAGCCAATTCTTTACTGGAAAGGAAACAAGCTTGCGGGGACCGGTGTCTGGCATTGCAGCCGTCTTCGGCCCGGCTTGCTTGAATCCTGATGGTGCAGTGAGCAAGGGACTCATGTCTGAGCATACCCTTCCACTCCTATAGTGGCCAAAACGATTCAGAAATGGGGGTGGTGATGAACAGAGCATCTGAATTAAGCAGAACACTCATACCCAGTCAAAAGATCAGGGCTTGATCCATCACCGTTTTTTAGCTCACTGCACCATCCCAGTTCAGAACCTGGCTACATGCAAATTAGTCTGTCCATGGCCCAGTGCATCATGGGAACAGGGCAGACCAAACTACCAAGCCAATTCTTTACTGGAAAGGAAACAAGCTTCCGGGGACCGGTTTCTGGCATTGCAGCCGTCTTTGGCCCGGCTTGCTTGAATCCTGATGGTGCAGTGAGCAAGGGACTCATGTCTGAGCATACCCTTCCACTCCTATAGTGGCCAAAACGATTCAGAAAAGGGGGTGGTGATGGACAGAGCATCTGAATTAAGCAGAACACTCATACCCAGTCAAAAGATCAGGGCTTGATCCATCACCGTTTTTTAGCTCACTGCACCATCCCAGTTCAGAACCTGGCTACATGCAAATGAGTCTGTCCCTGGCCCAGTGCATCATGGGAAGAGGGCAGACCAAACTACCAAGCCAATTCTTTACTGGAAAGGAAACAAGCTTCCGGGGACCGGTTTCTGGCATTGCAGCCGTCTTCGGCCCGGCTTGCTCTGAATCGTTTTGGCCACTATAGGAGTGGCAGGGTATGCTCAGATGTGAGTCCCTTGCTCACTGCACCATCAGGATTCAAGCAAGCCGGGCCGAAGATGGCTGTAATGCCAGAAACCGGTCCCCGGAAGCTTGTTTCCTTTCCAGTAAAGAATTGGCTTGGTAGTTTGGTCTGCCCTGTTCCCATGATGCACTGGGCCAGGGTCAGACTAATTTGCATATAGCCAGGTTCTGAGCTGGGATGGTGCAGTGAGCTAAAAAACGGTGATGGATCAAGCCCTGATCTTTTGACTGGGTATGAGTGTTCTGTTTAACTCAGATGCTCTGTCCATCACCACCCCCTTTTCTGAATCCCTTTGGACACCCAGGCACCCTTGGAATTGCGATTCTCAAATTGCGATTTTCTCATAGAAAATCTCAATTTGAGAATGTATCCCCATTCATTCCTAAGGGCCTCTTGGCCCACAGGAATGAATGGGACACTCATTCCTTAATTGCGATCCGCAATTTTCTAATCGCAATTAAGGAATTTTTGAGATTCGCTAAAAAATTGCGATTTTTTCACCTACATTCAATTTTGCAATTCTCAAATAGCGATTCCTTAAAAATCGCTATTTGAGAATCGCAAAATGTGAATTACCAACATATGCCCCTATGTGGCCAACGGACAGCTGGAGTATACGTCTAATGGCCTCAGGACCTCACAGTGGACACTTAGAGACTTCACTGTGTCAGGCAGAGACTACCAGCAAAGTCATGTCTAGGTTCCAGTTGCCGCTTATCATCTTGGAATTTTCAAGAAAAGATTTTTGCAGGTTGTTGTGTCCATGTAGGCACATAAGGTGTCAGTAAACTGACTGTTGCCCCAGTATTGGAACTTTCATAGATTCCCATGCTTTGTATCATTCCCCCGTCGTCAGCCTGGGATCCTCGGTAAATAGAAAATACCATAGCAGTATGTACAAAAGAGAAAGAAAGGCCTAGGCCTCATCTCATTTTGTAGCCTAACTACCTCTGTGTAAAAGAGACCAAAACTTTGCAACAACCAATCAGATTAGCCTCACCCCATAGAACCCTCAGGAGAGAGCCTCAGAGCCTCAGATTTTCTACAGCATGTTGTACTAAGGGAGTCTCCTCTGAGCTCTGCTCAGTTTTTTTCTTCAGTTGGATTTCTACAACATTTTTTCTCTTCACGATGTCTGAAAAGAAAGCTTTATTCAAAGCCTGTGCCACATGTTCGAGTAAAAGACTTTATGTGGAAGATAAGCATAAAGATTGTTTCTGATAGATACATCTGCCGTGTGGATTCCTCACCTTGTGAATATCCCCTTGCGTCAGCAACATTCAGAAATTCTTTTTGTAGCTACGCGCCGACGTGGACTTGGACGTCATAGAGGCACGGCATCGCTCGCGACTCCGCTGACGTCACCGACGCCTACAATAGACCCACGCCGGCGTGATGACATCAGTTCCCTTTTTTTCGCGTCGTCGACACTAACGGTTTCGGGAATCCCAGTTACAATAGTGTGACTTTGTTTCATTACTCTGTATTTTCTGCTTATTTATTTTGATATAATGTCAAAGAAAACCGGTTTCAAGCCCTGCAGGGAGTGTGGAAAGATGATGTCTATCACGGATCCACACGAGGATTGTATTTGGTGCTTAAGTTCGGATCACGACGTGGATGGATGTTCATCATGTCGCAAGATGAATCCGAAGGCCCTGCGGGAGAGAGAAACCAAGCTACTTGTGGCAAAACTTAGAGCCGACAAGAGTAAGAAAACATCTAAATCTCACTCGAAGAAAAATAAGTCAAAGTCGAGATCGAAGTCGAGGTCCAGATCTCGTGAAGGTTCGGCCTCGAAGTCTTCTTCGGATCATGCTTCTAGGTCAAGGAAGAAGCATAGGAAGAAGAGACATGAGTCTCGTCGTCACTCGGGTGAGAAGTCGGACTCGAGGTCGAGGTCGCCCAAGAAGGTTCATTCGAAGGTGGTCTCTCTGCATGAGTCTCCGGATCAGGAAGGTGAGGCTTCGTCTTCGAGGTCGCGGGTTCCCTCTCCGGCTCCGGAGTCCAATCCATCTCCGGCGCCTTCTCCGACTCGAGAAGTGGAAGAGGTGGTTCCTGTGGAAGTTGAAGAATCTGCGCATTTTGTTGAGCCGGATTCGATCCCACCTCGAGGTCAGCCTGAAGGTATTCAACCTCCTTTTCCAGCACCGGGCCAAGACCCTTCCGCGTTCTTAAACGCTATGTATGGTGTTTTCTCGAGGGCGTGGTACCCCTCTGGTGCACCTTCGGGTCCAATGGGTCCTCTGGCATTTAATTTGGGGGTTCCTCATTCATATGCCCCGGCTCCATTCTTTTTTATTTTTTATTTTTTTATTTTCAGGTTGCAAACACACAGAAACTGACACAGTTACATGTTAAACATATCAACATAACACAACAATATTATCATATTTAGAAGTTTACACAGATGAATATATATATATATATATATATATTTTTTGTTATTTTAAATTATTTCCTCTTGAATCCATTGTTGTACCGGAGCCCAAATTTTCATCCCTAGTTGTCTCTTCTTCCTTCCCTTGGTTGCATATATAGCTGATTCAAAATTAAACTTTGCTAACAAGCGGGCTCTCCACATCGAAAACGAAGGTGGAATTGAATTAATCCATTCCTGAGTTATACATGCACGATATTCAGCTAACATAATAAACATCAAATATTGTTGTTCAAATATTAATGTATCTGATGACAGTCCAAATAAAATCAATTCTGGTGTAAGAATTATCAGTTTTCCTGTAATTCTTTCAATATAGACTTGTAGTTGCTGGATAAGCCCATGTAGTTTAATGCATGAGAAAAACATATGTATTGAGTCTGCTCCTACATGCTTACATCGGTTACACATTGTAACTGCTGTGCCCCCCCATTTCATAATTTTTTCAGGTGTGTGATAGAGGTTAAACATTGCCATATAATGCTGAGTTCTTGATCGTCCTGTAATCAGAATATTATTAGCCATTATAATCGATTCCTCCAGCATCAGATTATCTACATTCAACTTTTCTTCCCATTTTTGTTGAATCCCAGAAAGATCATCAGATAGAAATGTCATTAAAATTTTGTAATAGTATCCTATTTTTCTTTTAACATACAGACTATCTATCAGCAAGATCGGTTTTAAGTCTTGATAATTATTAAGTATTAATGAGTTTAGAAAGCTAGATACCTGTAGATATTTAAAGTAATCTTGCGAAGGAATTTTAAATTTCTGTTGCAAATCGGAAAAGGATATTAAGATATTTGCATGAGTCAAATATAAATCACTCAAAAGATATATACCACTATTATACCACCTTTTCATCACTGCGTCTCTAAAAATGGGGGGAAAGCAGTGTGGAGAGTTTAGGGGAGTATATCTAGTAACCTTGGAGATCCCCACCAGTTTTTTAATGATTCTCCATGCTTTAAAAGCTGCTGATATGATCTTAAATTTTGTTTTTTTGTAGTAGCTTGGTTCTATTATTCTTAGAAATTGGTTATTAGAATCCGAGCCTAAAACTACTTCATAAATCGAAGGAGAGTGTGCATTTGACATAGGAGTTTTTTTGCCCACAATTAATGGTGCAATACACGGAATTATTGTAGCAAGATAATAAAATAACAGATGCGGAACAGACCATCCCCCTCTATCCCTTGGCAGTATCATTTTTTTATATGCCCTTCTGATGCCCTTGTACCCCCATAAGAATCTTCCTGACATTCTTTCAAGTTGTTTAAAATACTCTAGCGGGAATTCTAAAGGAATTGTTCTAAATATATATATAAATTTTGGCAAAATTAGCATTTTTAGTACATTATTTCTGCCATATAGGGATAGATGCAAATGGTCTATTCTTTCCAATGTTGAGTTTGCTTTCCTCAAAATCGGGGCAAAATTTAGGTCTGGAATTTTTATTATAGGAGTAGTTAATTTAATCCCCAGATATGTAGCTTCACGGACTATATTGCCAATAGATGGAGGGTCTTGACCGACATAAATTATTTGCGTCTTAGATAAATTTAATTTGTATCCTGAAAAGGAGCCGAAATTATTTGCCAGAGCTTCAATTCTAGGAAACGTTCTCTCTATATCTGTAGTAAGTATGACTAAATCATCTGCATATGCAAGAGCTCTGTAATTTATACCCCCCACTGTCACTGGAGCAATAGATTCATCTTGGTTTAGTTGATTAAGAAAGATATCAATATAAATAGCAAAGAGGAGTGGGGAGGATGGACAGCCTTGACGTGTTCCGCGTTGAATAGGAAAGACCTCTGATTTCATAGTGCCAATTTTAACTGATGATATTGGATTTCTATATAAGGTTTTGCAAGCAGTTATGATTCCCTCACCAAAGCCCTTTATTATTAGTAAATCCCATAGATAGGGCCACGTCACCCTATCGAACGCTTTTTCGGCGTCCAATAGGGTGATCCCTATTGATGTCTCTGTTCCCTCAGCCCAGTCCATAATAGCCACAACCCTCCGTACATGATTTGCTGTATCCCTATTGGGAATAAACCCATGTTGCCACCGGGATACAATTGTTGCAATTATTTTTGACACTCGTGTTGCTAATATTTTCGAATATAGCTTACTATCTGTATTAATTAGAGATATCGGTCTATATGACGCCGGGTTTAGTGGATCTTTATCTTTTTTAAGGAATGTCATTATCAGCGACTGGGCCCAGGACTCCGGTGGAAACCCTCTCTGTGCTTCTAGGAAAGTGATAAGTGTATCTTGTCTTATAGCATTTCTAAAAACCCTATAAAATTCCAATGGAATGCCATCAGGTCCGGTGGCTTTTCCTAATGCCAAAGAATTTAATGCTTTTTCAATTTCTTCCCAAGAGATTTCAGCCTCTAGAGCTAGCATTTGATCAAAAGATAGAAGTGGTAGAGTATTAGCTCTAGCAAAATTCATACAATCTTGCGAAGAATAAGAGTCATCATTATACGTATATAGTTTTTGATAAAATTGTCGAAAGGTTTCTAGAATTTCTTCAGGATTATTATGTACATGTCCTGCTTCATCTTTAATTGAATCAATTGTATTATAAACCTCTTTTTGCCTAGTTCTTTTTGCCAAAATTTTCCCTGCATTCTCGGCCATCTCATACAGTTGGGATCTATGAGTCGCTATTATCCCTGCCAATTTTGAAGCAAACGATTCATATAGAGAAGCTTTATGAATTGCTAAATTCGTTTCAATATCTGCAGTTGGAAGACTTTGAATAATTGCCGTTGATAATTTTTTTTCCCATAATAATACTTTTTTAAAGCCTTGATCAACCCTTTCTCGTATTATTTTTTGTTTTTTTATAACATATGATAGTGATTCTCCTCTGATCCCCGCCTTAAATGCATCCCAAACGTTTTGTATTGAGGCCGTCCCTCTGTTTATATCAAAAAATTCTTTTACCCATTTAGTCATAATATCTACATATTCAGTATCCACTAGCAATTTTCTGTCAAAGGTCCATGTCCTAACCTGATGAGTCATTAAATTGACTTTAATTTCAATTAGAATCGGGTTGTGATCCGAGATTATTCGCGGATAGATCTCAAATTTGGTATCACACAGTAGTATTTTTTTAATAAGGAAATAGTCAAGGCGTACAGATTTTCTGTGGGGAAAAGAGAAATAAGTGAATCCAGATATCAAAAGATTTTTTTCAAAAGCAACATCAAACAACCCATGATCCATTAATAAAGTATTTAAAGATTTGAAAGATTTTTTTTTAATCCCTTGATAATGTGAGATGTTGCGTACATTCTTTTTAATGTCTATATGAAGATTAAGATCCCCACAGAATATTAGTAATGAAGACCAATTAGCTAATTCTAGATTTAAGAAGTTTAGAATCTCTGGGTCGTCTGAATTAGGGGCGTATACTGAGCAAATAGTCCATATTTTGCTATCAATTTTTATCTCTGCTATTGCCCATCTACCATATTGATCAGCCTTATTCCTAATTAGGATCCCCAACCCTTTTCTGATTAAAATTGCTACTCCTTTGGTTGTTGTGCCTTGTGAAGTACATACTAATAATTTCATCCCCAGCTCATCATACATTTTTCTATCGTTCCATGTAATATGTGACTCCTGTAAGCATAAAATGTCCAATTTCATCGACTGTATAATCTGAGCAGCAACTCCCCTCTTTTTTCTATTATTGATCCCGCATATATTCCAAGAACAGATTCGCAATTTTTCCATTTATTTGATATATTTTCTCTATTCCTACTATCATGTTTGACAAAAAAACGATATTAATGAGAACATAGGTTTCAAAGTTCATCTCCGATCTTATTGCCTGACTCATACCTTTCACAAAGCTTCGGCAACAAATACATTCGACAGCAAAAAAAATAAGGAAAATTCCTATAACTACACCTATAACTACACCATTAGATAGTTTCTGTTTTTGTTTGCAACCCTTTTTTCCCTCCATTTTACCCTCCCAGCTGACCCACCCCAAGCTCGACCTGAGCCCACCCACCCCTTCTCCCTCCCCCAACTTATCAGGGCAAAGGGACTGGCTTGTCCCTCTCATTGATGATGTGATATGCGCTAAGAGGCTCTCGGCCTGCGGTTCCACATCATATTGTTACTATTACTCCATTATCATACCAAGTAAGAATCTTTTTCTTTTTTAGCCCTGCTACTTAAATCTTGAAAACTTATACTTCAACATATAATATATATCGTTAGTACATTTAAACCATGCACTGTAGCTAGCCACTGAATCAGAAAACAGAATACCAAAATACAAAAAAAAAATAAAAAAATACATTGATACTTATAAAGACATATAGAGAAAGACCTTTTTTTTTCCTCCCTACCCCTGCTCCCTACTCCCTACTCCCACACCCTTCCCCCATCACTATGACACCGTGTCAACATATCATCATATCATAACTACTGTTCTCCTTTTTTGTCTCATCCTTTTTTCCCTTCCCCCCGTTTTTTCCCCTTTATTCTCTTCCTTTTGTTTTTTTTTTAGCCTTTATATTCCTCCTCTCCTGATCACAATGAGGTTAATAACTCCTTGGCAGCACCCTCGGAGGTCAAAAAGTAGGTACGTTCTTTATGAATTATCTTTAACTTTGCAGGATTCAACAGAAAAACCTGTGCTCCTTTCGCCTGGAATTGGGGTATGAGCTGGCGTAATTGCCAGCGAAGTTGAACCGTGGCGTGACAGAAGTCAGGACGCACAAAAAATTCAATATCTTTACCCTTACGTTTCCTATTTGGTCTGGCCAGATCATAAAGGGCTTCCCTAGCTAGAAAATTGTTCAATGAGATCAGAATGGCTCGAGGTTTTGCGGCCATATCTTGTCGGCTCTTTTGAAAAGGGAATCTGTGCGCCCTTTGAATTTCTGTCTCCCATCTCCATTGTTTTAGCTCGGGAAAGGCTTCTGTAAAAAGATCAATCATGTACTGTCTAGGATTAGTTCCTTCATTTCCTTCGGGTACACCAAGGACTCGAAGATTGTTCCGGCGTGATCTATTTTCCATATCAACCATCTTCCAATTGATATCTTCTTTTAGCCCCTCCATAGCCTTTATTTTTGAATTTTGCTGAACCATAGAGTCCTCTATTTGCGATATCCTGGCTTCTGTCTCAGCGACCCGGACCACTGTTTCATTAGATATCTTCATTACTTTCCTCAGATTGTTTTGCAGTTTTTTTACTGCCCCTTGAGTACGGAGGTTCTCTGTTCTTGTCTCTTCCCTATGGCGTAGCATGACCTGATACAACATCTCCAATGTTATTTCTGGTGTTTCATGTCCCTCCTTACTTATGCTAGCTGAGTTACATATATTATCGTCCTGTCTTGGTCTGTTAGGTGACTCTTCTAGATCTGATTCTGCATGATCAGATAAATCACTATGTTCCGGATCAGAAAAAGATTTTTCGAAATCTTGCACAGATTGACCCCTTCTTTCCAGCTCCCGCTCCTCTGTACCTTCTGAGTCTAGGGCTTGAGACAAGTCTGTCATGGAATAAAATTTTCCCGCAGAGTCTATAGATTCCATATCCTCCCCTAGAATCGGTGGTCCAAAGCCCGTTTGTTCTGACACCACTTCAAGTTGACTCATTTCTTCATTCGCCAAAGTATTTATACTATTACTATTACTGACTAACCCAGTAATGGGTACTTTACCAGGGATTGTATTCAGAGCATCAAGACTTTTTGAAAAGTTAGTTGAACTACCGATTTTTTTCACAAACATTCCTGGTATTTTTTTTGGAATCGCTCCTTGCCTACAACTCCCAGAATCCACCTAGTTCAGATTTTGTACATCCGTTAATATTTGTACTTCTGGTGTAATTTCACTGTGAGAGGGATCTATTACAGTCATATTTTGAGAGACTCTCTCATAAGAGGCTCCAGCAGAAACTGTGCTAGTTGTACTCACTGCGCCAGTTGCTGATAGTGCTGTCGATGTCGCCTCTCCATTAGTCTCCTGTGTTGCCGCTGTAGCCGCCCTTGTTTTTGGCTTCTGCTGCCTTTGAACCACTGCATTGGGGTTTTTTGGCGCCATTATCTTTGTCCACCCGCCGGGATAGCACTTTTTTCCCCTGTAATTGTGGCCGCTGTAGCTGCTGCTGACGTTCTCTGCTCTTCGATGGTGTTTTGATACTAGCTCCGGATTCTCTGACCAGGTGCGGAGACAGGGGTGGAGTAGATTCGCTGCTGCCACGCTGCTCGCAGAAAACGCGAGTAACTCTTCAACGGGTCTAACTGCTAACCAGAGCCGACAGCCGACAGCTGTCCAAACAATCCGTGAGTTTTTTTTAAAATTTATTTCCCCAAAGTATCAGCAACTGCAATCCGTCTCCGCTAATACCGCCGCTGCCGCTGCTGCCGCTATGCTCCGTTATCAGCTCGTTATCAGCTCGTATCCTTTGCGGTGGCTAGTGGAGCCGGTCGGGAGCCTCTGCTGCGCTGCTCACACGGACACTATCGCGTCCACCATCTTGCCCCAGGTCTCTTTCAACCCCGGCTCCATTCATGCCGTTTATGCCAGCCCCATCGACGCCGTGGCAATTTCCGGCTCCGCCGAGGTCGTCACCGACTCGTCCGAAGTCGACGACTCCAATGCCGACGTCGCCCGCTCCAAGTAGACATAAGGAGCATACACCTCGGCCATCGAAGTCGGTACCGACGTCGGTTCCGACTCCATCGGAGTCGTTGATGGATCCGGTACCGAGGCGTGTTAATGAGAGATCCAGAAGAGAAGCTCAGCATCTCTTAGAGGAAAGAAGTTATGCCGACTCTCACCCTGATCTAGAAGAAGGTGAGCTGGGAGAAGACTGTTTTGAAGAGCTGGCTGATGTCAGTGGCCTTGATTTTTCCCCAGAGTGGGAATTACCTTCTGGACATGATAAGCCTTCAAAGGATGTCCAACCATATCATGTGGTAATGAAGAAGGCTGCTGGTCTTTTAAATTTAACTTTACCAACAGTTGAATTTAAATCGAACCTTCTGACAGAAGTTCTTCACTCTCCAAGTTCGGCTGTGGAGCCTTTACTTCCATTTAATGAAGCATTAACTGAGCCCATTATGGAGGTTTGGAAGAAGCCGCTCTCCGCTCCTGCTGTTTCCAAGAGTGTGGCTAGGAGATATAGGGTAGCTCCAGAGGACCCTGCTTTCTTAACATCTCACCCTTCTCCAGAGAGCCTAGTGATTCAGGCTGCATGCTCTAAGAAATCTATAAGTGCTTTTCCCCAAGTTTCTGGGGACATGGAGGCTAAAAAACAAGATCAGGGGGCCAAGAAAACTTTCTCGTCTGCTAGTATGGCCTTAAAATCTACAAATGCCACTTGTCTCATGGGGAGGTATGTGCACGCACTTATGGATTCAATGCGTGCTTTGGCTCCTAAAATCCCTGATGAGAACAGGAGTGATTTTGAGGAGGTATTGTCTGACACCCAAGCAGCGGCACGCCAGGTAATTCAGAGCGTCTTGACACGGCTGATTCTGTGGCTAGAATTATGGGTACTGCAGTTGCTACACGGAGATCAGCTTGGCTAAAGTCCTCGGATTTTTCTGCTGATGTTCAGGCAGCGCTTTTGGATCTGCCTTTTGACGGAGAAGGACTATTTGGCAAGAAGGCAGATACAGCCCTCGAAAGGTTTAAAGATAGCAGAGCTACTGCTAGATCTTTGGGCCTTCAGATTAGAGGTGCTTCGACCAAAAAGTTCAGAGGGTTTGGACGCTCTTCTTTTCGGAACTTTAGACAAGGTCAGCAGCAGCAACAACAACAGCAGCAGCAGCAGAACACCTTGTACAGGTCATACAGGGGAAAGCAAAGGGGTCGTCTTCGAGGACGTCAAACCTCTTCCTCCTCCACCTCCTCCAACCCCCCAGCCACAGAAAAGCAGCCCTAGATCCGCCATTCAGGATCATGTGGGTCCGGTGGGGGGTCGGCTTACCCACTTTCTACGGGATTGGGAATCGGTTACATCAGATCTTTGGGTTCTCAATCTTGTAGAAAATGGGTATGCCCTTCCCTTTCGGGAATTTCCTCCTAATTACCCTCCTTGCCAGGGATATTGCTCAGAGGAACATCTGTTACTCCTACAGGAGGAAGTTCAAACTCTGTTAAGAAAGGGTGCGATAGAGGTGGTCCCAGAGCAGGAAAGGGGTCAGGGATGCTACTCCCTGTATTTCCTGATTCCCAAAAAGGACGGCAGGCTTCGTCCAATCCTGGATCTCAGGATCTTGAATTTGTTTCTGAAACAAGAGAAATTCAAGATGCTCACCCTTGCTCAGGTTCTTCAGGCACTGCTGTAAGCAGACTGGATGGTGTCGCTCGACTTGCAGGATGCGTACTTTCACATCCCAATCCTGAGGTCGCACAGGAAGTATCTCCGTTTTACGTTGGGATCGCAGCACTATCAGTTTGCGGTCCTTCCGTTTGGGCTTACTACTGCGCCTCGAGTCTTCACCAAGGTGATGGCGGTGGTGGCGGCGCATCTCAGGAGGTCAGGGATTCCTGTATTCCCTTATTTGGGCGACTGGCTGATCAAAGCAGGGTCGTCCGAGAGAGTGCTCCATCATCTGCAGGAGACAACCCAGTTGTTGTACAGGTTGGGTTTTTCGATAAATGTACCCAAGTCTCACCTGGTGCACTCCCAGCGCAACCTGTTCATAGGTGCTGTACTGGACACAACTGTATGTCGCGCATTCCCTCCTCCTCAAAGGATTCACGACATACAGGAAATGATTCCTTTATTTTACAATGGAGCAGTCGTTCCAGTCCTGAAGGTCCTTCGCCTGCTCGGCCTGATGGCTTCATGCATTCTGTTGGTCAACCATGCACGCTGGCACATGAGGGCGCTCCAGTGGTGCCTCCGCAGGCAGTGGTATCAGCACAACGGAGATCTCAGGGAGTCAGTGAGGATCTCCAGAGAAGCTGCGGCGGATCTGTCTTAGTGGGGCGTGGAAGGCAATCTGTCTCAGGGGAAGCCTTTTCAGTTTCCTCATCCGGTGACCACAGTGATAACGGATGCATCCACTCTAGGGTGGGGTGCTCATCTGGGGGATCTGGAGGTCAAGGGTCTTTCGTCTCCAGAGGAAAGGTTGCTTCACATCAACCTTCTAGAATTGCGGCGATACGTTTGGCGCTCAAGGCCTTCCTCCCCTCCCTTCGCGGTCGTTCGGTCCAGGTCCTGATGGACAACACGACCGCGATGTGGTACATCAACAAACAGGGAGGAGTGGGGTCGCAGTGTCTCTGCAGAGAGGCTCTGCATCTCTGGTCCTGGGTTCAGGACCATCAGATTTTTCTGATGGCGAATCATCTGGCCGGAGTTCTGAACGTTCGTGCAGACAGTCTCAGTCGGCAGTTCTCTGCTGACCACGAGTGGAGGCTTCACCCGGAGGTGGTTCACGACATCTTTCAGATGTGGGGGACTCCTCGGGTGGACTTGTTCGCCACTTGCGAGAATGCTCACTGCCTGTCTTTCTGCAGTCTCCAGTATCCAATGCAAGGAGCCTTGGGGGACGTGTTCCAGTTGAGTTGGGGGATTCAACTCCTTTACGCGTTTCCTCCCATACCTTTGATTCCTCAGGTTCTGAGGAAGGTTCGCCAGGACCGGGCCCAAGTCATATTGGTCGCCCCGGACTGGCCAAGGAGGATGTGGTATACAGATCTTCTCCACCTCTCCTCTCACCCGCCGCTCCGTCTCCCTCTCAGGGCAGACCTCCTCTCTCAGATGGAGGGGCAGGTTCTACACCCCCACCTCCAGACATTACACCTTCATGCCTGGAGATTGAACGGGGCAACCTGAATTCCTTTTCTCTCCCGCCTGACGTGGTGGATGTCATCTTGTCAGCCAGGCGTGACTCCACTAAGTCCATCTATTCTTATAGGTGGTCAAAATTTGTCACGTGGTGTGGGGATAAATCTATTGACCCTTTGAGAGCCCATTTGTCTGATGTTCTCCAGTTTGCCCTTTCGCTGGCGCAACAGGGGCTTGCTGTTGCCACAGTGAAGGGTTATCTTTCAGCGCTGTCGGCTTTTCTCTGTTTGCCTGACCAGCCATCTCTTTTTAAATCTCCTGTGGTTTTAAGGTTTTTGAAGGGCCTCACAAATAAGTTCCCTCCTACTCCTTTTATTGTACCTCAGTGGGACTTAAACCTTGTTTTGACTTTTTTGATGGGTGCTCCTTTCGAGCCTTTTCACAAATGTCCTATGAGGCTTCTGACTCTTAAGACAGTCTTCCTCGTTGCAATAACCTCGGCAAGGAGGGTAAGTGAGCTTCAAGCTCTTAGTTACAAGCCCCCTTTCTTGACCATTCATGCTGATCGAATGGTTCTTAGGACCAGGGCTGCTTTTCTGCCTAAGGTGGTAACTCCCTTCCATCTAGGACAGTCCATTACCCTTCCTACCTTCTATCCTCCCCCTCACCCTTCTAAGGAGGAAGAGAGACTGCACCGTCTGGACCCCAAAAGGGCGGTGTCCTTTTACTTGGACAGATCTAAAGACTTTCGTTTGGATGACCAGCTCTTCATTGGGTTTGCTGGCTGCAAGAAAGGAAGAGCGGTCCATAAAAGAACTTTGTCAAGATGGATCGTCCTCTGTATAAAGATCTGCTACTCTTTGGCCGCTAAGGAACCACCAGAGGGCATAAGGGCTCATTCTACTAGAGCTAAGTCTTCAACCTCAGCTTTGGCTAGAGGATATTTGTAGAGCGGCAACTTGGTCTTCCCTCCACACTTTCGCGAAGCATTACTGCTTGGATTCCGAGGTGAGGAGGGACGGTCACTTTGCGCGCTCTGTCCTTCAGGATTTCCTGGTTTAGAAGAGTGGACACCCTCCTCCGGGAGTGGGGACTGCTGTGGAACTCTATTCACAAGGTGAGGAATCCACACGGCAGATGTATCTATCAGAAGAACAAGTTATTTACCTTCGGTAACGCTTTTTCTGGTAGATACAATATCTGCCTGTGGATTCCTCACTGTCCCACCCGCCTCCCCGTTGTCCACTCTTCTATACCAGAGTTTTCTGTAATGTTTTTATTTTATTGTCAAGGAGTTGTTTATTTCAAATGTTTTATTGCATTTGCTTCACACTGTGTGTGTTACCTTGATATTTGTACTGCGTATACTGTGTATATGTCTACTGTCATTGGTCCGTCTGTGTGCCTCGAAGGCGCGGAAAAAAGGGCGGAACTGATGTCATCACGCCGGCGTGGGCCTATTGTGACGTCAGACTATCGGTGACGTCAGCGGAGTCGCGAGCGATGCCGTGCCTCTATGACGTCCAAGTCCACGTCGGTGTGAAGCTACAAAAAGAATTTCCGAATGTTGCTGACGCAAGGGGATATTCACAAGGTGAAGAATCCACAGGCAGATATCGTATCTACCAGAAAAAGCGTTACCGAAGGTAAGTAACTTGTTAATTTATTGCTTATATCCAGACCACAAAGCCACTGAGCGCAAGATCTGCAGAACCTTCTCAACTAAGACTCTGAGAGACCGGGAAGGAAGACTTCTGACTTGGGTACAAAAGATGAAGTCTCGGAAAGAGGTTCTGTCCAGTGACAGTGAGGATTCCTCCTCAGCTGCATCTTTGAGGTGGTCTTCCCCCTCTACATCTGCTGGACCTCCTGCTAAAGCCTCTCAAAAGACTTCTGAAAAGTCTAAAAGGCTTAGTCCCCAAAAATCTCCTCATCATTCAAAGTAGAAGGAGGGACTCGTCCCTGAGATGCCATCAGGAAATAAGGCAAGCCAAGGCCTTTCTGTGGCTTCTTCTCCAGTATTACATCTTTCATAGATTCACATGCTTGTATCTTCCCCGTCGTCATGGTGGGAGTCTCACGGTAACAGAATGACCAAAGCAGTATAATAGAGAAGAACAAACTGCATAGAAAAGCCCATAGGGCCTGTATTATTTGGTAACCAGACCTACTCATTGTTTGGTTCAAAAGTCAGCCAATCAGCATTACTGCCCTGACCTCACACTCCCCAGCAGAACCTTCCTGCCTCAGATTTCCAACCGCCTTCGTGTGAGGAAGGAGTCTCCCTGAGCTCTGCTCAGTTTGGTATTTCAAAACTGAACTTTTGGCCTTTTTTCAACTGAATTTTTCATCTGGATAAGGTATTGTCTATCATTTACTTTACCTCATAATGGTTGAGAGCTCTAAAAAGAGGCTTTTCAGACCTTGCAGATCCTGTGGAAAAGCTAGACTTTTCTCTGAAGACCCTCACAAGGACTGCTTATACTGTCTTCATCCAAAGCATATTGCCAAGGATTGTAAATATTGTAGAACCTTCTCTGCTAAAACTTTGAGGGACAGAGAGGCTTGTTTGCTGCTGTGGCTTCAAAAAAGGAAGGCTGCATCAGATTCAGGTTCTGGTGAGGAGTCTGCTGCTCAAACACCAAAAAAGAAGAAGGCCTCACATTCTGAGGAGATGGTAGAGCCTAAAAAGTCTAAATCTAAGGGTAAGGAGGCGTCTTCTCTACCTCAGACTCCTCTCAAGAAGTCGTCAGGCCAGAAAGTGGCATCTTCTGCTCCGGCGACCAGTTCCAGGATTTCTACTTCAAAATCTGAGGTAAAGACACCAGCCCCGTCGACGACTTCAGCGTCGACGACGACAGCGGCGTCGATGACAGGAACTAAGTCAGTGTCGACGACGACTACGTCGACGAGTGTGACTATCCCGTCGACGAGAAAGCCGTCGACGACGACGTCGACGGCCTCGACGACGGGGTTTCCGTCGACGAGTGTCCCGTCGACGATGGCTTTGACGACGACGACGGCCCCGTCGACGATGGCTCTGATGACGACGGCTCCGTCGACGATGGCTCCGTCGACAATGGCTTCGTAGATGTTGAGTGTGATTTCGACGGCTAAAAATCGCCAAAGTCAAAGACTTTAATCTCCATCCGTTCATATCAATCGTCGAGGGGATCGTCGACGATAAGTAAGTCCGCGGAATTCACGTCGTGGACGCAAATTTCTCCTCTGCCTCCGTCCAGCCTACTGGAGCTAGACTCAGATGATGAGGGGTCATCTGGAGTGGCCTATTGTCCATTGCAACTTAAAATGTAGAGCCTGGACACAGATGAGGAGGAAGTCTTTTCATTTAAAGAGCGGGCCCAGTCAAAGTCTTCAAGATATGAATCTTTCCAGGACACTGGTGACTATGGTGAGGAGGAAGAACAGCAGGAGGAAGCAAGAGAAGAGTCTGTCTCTATGCCTACATCTCTAGTATCTGACCTGAGGCTTATGATTAATGACTATTATCGTTGTTTTCCAGAGGCAAATGCGCCTCTGTCATCTACACCGGCTCCTGCACCACAAACTCCGAGGGCCCAGAATACACAGCCAACGAAGCCTCTATGTTCACCACCAGTGGTGACAATCAGAGATGACCTAACGGATACAGACGATGATGATCAGGATGAGGAGGGTGAACTCACTCAGGATACTTCGGAAGGCCAGAAATGGAATGAATATATTTTGCCGTCAGCCCCCTTGCCTATCCCGGCGCCATCCACTTCTCCTCCTCAAGATATTGGAGGATTCCACGACATTATAGAGAAAGCCGCTAAAAGATTTGATTTAAAGATGGAGGTTCAAGAAACGGAATGTTTCTTATACGACTTCAAAGTTGGCGCTAGGAAGACCTCTAGATCAATCCCAATCATCCAGCATATTTGGGATGAGGGTCTAAAAATTTTGAAGACGCCGGCTTCAATTGCAGTTTCGGTTCCTAGAATCGAAAAGAAATACAGAGCTCCAGAGTCTTCTCCGGCCTGCCTGATAGGACACCCTAAACCAGAGTCGGTGGTAACACAAGCGGTGCAAAGAAACTCCAAAAACCCAGTTTCTACTTCTATGGTACCGCCAGACAAGGAGGGAAGGAGAATGGACGGAGCTGGAAAGAGGTTTGCAGTGATGGCAGCCTCTACTATTAAAGCAGCCAACTATATGGCTTTACTCAGCCGCTTTAACAGACAAATGTGGTCGGATTTGGCGCCCATTTTAGCTGCACTCCCGGAAGACAAGAAAGAAGAAGCAGCTGCTATCCTTCGTGATGGAGCGATATCAGCTTCGGAATCTATTGATGTGGCAGTGGATGTCTCATCCATGGCTTTTAGACAGATGGCAGGAGCAGTTTCCCTCCGGAGACAGGGTTGGTTGAAGGCGACCGCGTTCCGTCCGGAAGTGCAGGCGAAGATTGTCGACATGGCCTTCGATGGCAAAAATCTATTTGACAAACATGTGGATGAGGCCCTACATGGCATTAAGTCGGATACAGATACAGCCAGAGCACTGGGATCCCTACAACAAGGAAGGTTTCAATCCTTTCGCAGGAGAGGTATGAGAGGCCAGTTCAATCAGCGGTCCAATTATCAATCCAACAGATATCAACCCTACAACCAGCAGAGTTATGGGCAATACAATGCGGGTCAACAATATAGATCTTCAAACTCTTCCTTTCAGCAGCAGTCCAGAGGCAAGTCTTCCAACAGAGGAAAGAATCAGCAGTCTAATAGACGACAATGATTCCATGATGGCGCTCTCCACTCAGCAAGTTCCCGAAAACAACCACTATCTGTCTCTATTCTTCAGAAATTGGCTGTCCATAACATCGGACAGGTGGGTTTTGGACGTGATAACCAAGGGCCATACCCTAGAGTTTGTGCAAATACCACCCCCCGGTGTTCAAGCACCATCAACATGCACAAGAGTTGCAAAAGGAGGTCCTTTCATTACTACAAAAGGGGGCTATAGAGGAAGTACCACGGAATCACAGAGGGGAAGGCTTTTATTCACATTTCTTCCTCATGAAAAAAGAAGCCAACAACAAAATGGAGACAGGTACTGGATTTGAGGGATCTAAATCAATATATAAAGAAAATTCCCTTTCGGATGCTCTCGCTGCAAGATATCCTTCTTATGCTGAAGAAAAAGGACTTCATGGCTTCGTTGGATATCATGGATGCATACTTCCATATACCAATCCATCGAAAGCACAGAAAGTATCTGAGATTTGTTGTGGAGAGTCGCCATTTTCAATTCAAAGTGTTGCCATTCGGCCTCAAATCGGCCCGAGGGTTTTTACGAAATGCATGGCCCCGGTGGCGGCCCACTTAAGGTTGAAGGGTCACTGCATTTACCCATATCTCGACGATTGGCTTGTGACAGGTCCATCCTTCAAGAAGGCCGAGACATCCCTACATTGCTGCATCAGACTGTTTCAGCGGTTAGGCCTGAGGACCAACTTAGAGAAGTCATTTCTGGTCCCAGCACAAGGCATTCAATTTCTAGGAGCATGGATATGCACACAGGAAGCGAAAGCATATCCTTCGGAGGAAAGGATCAGGAAAATTATAGGCCTAGCAACCTCTCTGCAAGCAAAAAGGTTCATTTCTGTGAGGATATACAAATCCTTGTTGGGAATGATGTCATCTTGCATCCCCCTGGTTCCTAACTGCCGTCTTCAGATGAGACCGTTACAGGAACAGCTAGACGAGCAGTGGGTTCAATCAAAAGGAACATTCGAAGATCGGATCACCATATCTCATCGAATGAAGGTGGCCATGTCATGGTGGAAGATTCTGGAGAACTTGAACCAGGGTCTGTCTTTCGAACTCCAGAGCCACGAACATGTGATGACGTCAGACGCTTCGTTACAAGGATGGGGTGCGCATCTTCAGGAGCTGGAAATCCAGGGGCTCTAGTCGGAATGGGAAGCGCAACTTCACATAAATATGTTGGAGCTCAAAGCGGTGTTTCTGGGGCTTCAAGCTTTTCTCCCCAGAATTCAGGGATCGTCGGTGCTTGTGCAGACAGACAGCACCACAACAATACAATATTTTATCTCCTCAAACAAGGGAGAACACGGTCCAAACAGCTTTCCATACTAGCGCAAAGGATTTGGAAATGGCTCATAAGGCACGACATCTCTATCCAGGTACAGCATATTCAGGGCATTCTCAATACAAGAGCAGATGTCTTAAGTCGCACGAAGAATGTGTTGCAAGAGTGGGAGCTGAACGACACACAGCTTCACAGAGTGTTTCAAAAATGGGGCACGCCAATGTTAGATTTGTTCGCGACTCGGGACAACTCAAAGTGCGAGCAGTTTGCGTCCAGGTA
The DNA here is from genome assembly GCF_964261635.1 of Lissotriton helveticus. Classification (NCBI taxonomy): domain Eukaryota; kingdom Metazoa; phylum Chordata; class Amphibia; order Caudata; family Salamandridae; genus Lissotriton; species Lissotriton helveticus. The sequence continues at coordinate 1,923,161,882 of NC_136065.1, forward strand.
CCCTCAACAAAGGTCAAAAGGAAATGCGTTTCATCTGAACTGGACGGGAATGTTCGCTTACGCATTCCCACCATTTCCTTTGATTCCAAGAGTGCTTCGCAAGATAAGATCGGAACCATGTCAGATAATTCTGGTAGCACCAGCTTGGCCGAGACAAGCATGGTTTTCAGACCTGCTCCAACTTTCAAAGGGCAACAAGTGGCAGTTCCCGATGTTCCAGAACCTCATATCAATGAACAATGGCCAGATTCTTCATCCAGACCTGACATCGCTAAAATTGTCCGCATGGAACCTCATGAGCGAGAATTCCAGGCCATGATCATACCACAGGATTGCAGGGATATATTAAAGCACTCCAGGGCTCTGTCTACGAACAAAATGTACACAGCGAAATAGACACGTTTCTGTCACTGGTGCGCTGGTAAAGATCTTCACCCGCTTACAGTACCACGTGAAGGTATTTTACCTTACTTGCTGTCATTATCAAAAGCGGGACTTTCTCATGCCTCAGTAAAGGTGCATTTGGCGGCAATATCAAGATTCAGGAGGACGCCGGGTGAGCCGTCTATTTGGTCTCACAGACTAATCAAGGAATTTGTCAAGGGGCTCTTTAGAGCTTTTCCACCCATTCAACGGCCGCCAATACCATGGCAACTTAACACAGTTTTGACGCAACTGATGAGGCCGCCATTCGAGCCTATACACAAAGTAGACTTGCAATTTATCTCATGGAAGACAGCTCTGCTTCTAGCACTCACCTCGGCAAGGAGAGTTATCGAGATTCAGGCCTTCTCATGTGGAAGAGCCTTTTCTCCAATTTCGAAGGGACAGAGTGATACTGAGGACAAACCCGAAATTTATACCCAAGGTTCCTACTTCGTTCCATCATAATGAACCAATTAATTTGCCTACTTTTTTCAGCAATCCCTCTTCTGATGCAGAAAGGGCTCTGCATTCCTTAGATATTTCCAGGTGTTTAAAATTCTACATTGAGTGAACACAGACATTTCAAAAATCGAAACAATTACTTGTCGCATTTGAGGGTCAGAGGAAAGGACTGCCTCTGTCAAGTATTGCCAGATGGATATCGTCGGCAATCATTAAATGTCATGAAAAAGCTGGAAAGCCACTGCGTTCCAGGGTGAATGCTCACTCCACAAGAAAGATGGCGACATCTACGGCATTGTTTGCAGGAGTGTCTCTGTCGGACATCTGCAGAGCCGCAACGTGGAGAAGTGTGCATTCATTTACCAAGCACTACTGTCTGGACACTGCGTGGAAAGAGGACACAGCAGTGGGGCACGCTGTACTGAGACATCTGTTCCAATAAGGTATTCTTGAGTCTGTATTGGTATTATGTAAGTATATATTTATATTTTAATATAGATGGTGTTTTAAGTATTTCTGTGAATAACGTATCATGTACTCTTCTACTGTTATTTTGTTTTATTATTATCTGCTCTGCGTATATTTAGATTGGATTTTAAAAGTATCTACGCAGCAGAACCATCCTACAGAGTTCTACCATGGAAACGCTCCAGGTTTTGGGTACTACTTGCTACTCTGATACAAGGATGTGAATCTATGAAAGATATAATACTGGAGAAGGAATTAGTTACGTACCTGTACACTATAGTTCTCCAGTATTATCTTTCATAGATTCACATGCGCCCGCTCACCTCCCCGTTTCTCAGGTAGAACCTGCGATCTCGGTATTTATCCATGTCTCACACGTGGGGCTGGAATTCTGAGGCAGGAAGGTTCTGCTGGGGAGTGTGAGGTCAGGGCAGTAATGCTGATTGGCTGACTTTTGGACCAAACAATGAGGAGGTCTGGTTACCAAATAATACAGGCCCTATCGGCTTTTCTATGCAGTTTTTTCTTCTCTATGATGCTGCTTTGGTCATTCTGTTACCGTGAGACTCCCACCATGACGACGGGGAAGATACAAGCATGTGAATCTATGAAAGATAATACTGGGGAACTATAGTGTACAGGTAAGTAACTAATTCCTTCTCCATCAGGAAAAGAGAAGATATTCAAAAAACCTTGAAGTACACCTCAGGAAGCAAAAGGAGAGAAGAAAATCAGTCAGTCGACGACGATCTCCTCAGGTACATCGATGACGACGACAAAAACTTCATTGGCTTCAGCTGTATCTCCGTCGATGGGCCCGTCGACGAGAGTTTCGCCGATGGCATCGTCGACGATGACTTCGCCGTCCACAGCTCCTGCATTGGTTTCGTCGTCGAGGCTCTCAGCCTCGCCGTCGACGGTGATGTCGTCGACGATGGCTTCGACGACGAGGACAACGACGACGACTACTACGTCGACGACAATGATCCTGACATCCACCTCGTCGACGAGCCCTCCGTCGACGGCTGTTCCACCGTCGACGACAGTTCTTTCCACGGCGACGACGATCCCCTCGTCAACGACACCGTCGACGATCCAAAAAGTAAGGATTTCTATAAGGAAAAGACTGATTAGACCGGAGATGACATCACCCCGCAGGGTGACACCATTGCCTCCACCTCTTCTACTGGAAAATAAATATTCAGATGAAGACGAAAGTCCATATGGGGATGCATATAGACCTTCCCAGCTTCATGTGAAGTATCAAGATTCAGATTCAGACGATTATTACCTGGATCAACATCATCCAGAATTGCAATTCACTCCTCAGGACGCACATCAACAAACATCTGGCCAGGATATGGTGGCCATGCCGTCTTCATTGATAAATGATCTGTAGTTGATGTTGTTAGATTATAAAAAGAGGTTCCCATCTCAAACCTCAGAAACCAATCCAGCTCCTCCGCCACCGCCTCAGCAAACTTCATGTACTCCTGTAGCTTCAACCTCTCAGACACAAGGTGACCAGCCTGGGACGGAAGGACATAATGTGATTACAGTGCCTCATAATGATGATGATGACTCTTCTGATGAAGACCAAGATAGAGAGCATATTCAAAACCCTGACACTGAATGGAACTACTATGTTATCCCTGATCCGGCATCTCCAACTTCGGATCCTGTGGATTCGCCTCCGGCGGATATAGGGGGCTTCCATAATCTTATGGAAAGAGCATACAAACGATTTGGCCTACCAGTCCCTGTCTTGCAGTCAGACTGTTTCTTATACGACTTCTAAGAGCCCTACAAGAAATCGATCCGTTCCATTCCAATTGTGGAATATATTTGGAAGGAGGGCAAGAGAGTGATGCAGAATCCAGCTACTGTAACTCCGGTTCTACCGCGGCTGGAAAAGAAATATAAAGCCCCGGAGGACAGTGCGGCATGTCTTATTGGTCAACCTAAACCGGACTCGGTTATTTCCCAGGCGGCACAAAGAAAATCAAGGAACCCTGCAGCACCCCTGACAGCTCCACCTGATAGAGAAGGCAGGCGCTTAGATAACGTTGGGAAGAGTTTTTTTTCAATGTCTAGCCTCCTGGTTCGAGCCTCGAACGCACACGCAATCTTGGGAAGATATGATCGCCAAATGTGGTGCGATCTCTCTCCTTTCATTGATCATCTACCAGAGAGTGCCAAGATGGAAGCGAGAAGGATTTTAGAAGAAGGGGAAAGATCTTCGTCAGAAAATATAGATTGCGCAATGGACATTGCTACAACGGCTTTTAGGGCCTTAGCGGGATCAGCTGTCCTGAGGTGTCAGGGTTGGCTGAGTCGTACCTGGTTTCGCCCGGAGGTGCAGAACAAAATTCTGGATCTGCCTTTTGACGGAGACATGCTGTTTGGCAAGCATGTAGATGATGCTTTACAGGACATTAAAAAAGACACCGAAACGGCAAAATCCTTGGGCACGCTCCAATACCGAAAAGTGCCTTTCCGTTGAGCAAGAGGCAGGGGATTCTCGACATACAGAGGAGGCTATTAGCAACGATTCTCCTCCTATTCGCAATCCTCTCAAGCATATAAGTATTCCCAGCGACAAAATCAATCATCTTCTTTCTCTCGCCAATCGTCCAGAGGCAAACAAGGGCGTCAAGGTAGAGACACCTCTAAACGCCAATAGCGGCTTCCTTGCTCTGTCTACTGGTCCTTCACCTCTTGTTTCAAGGATAGGGGAAGGATTATGAATTTTCTTGATTGCTGGAAGATCATAACAACAGATCAGTGGGTCCTACAAATTGTTCAATTCGGCCATACATTAGAATTCCAAAATGTACCACCTCCAAGAGCCCCTCGCGCCACAGAATAAAAACATCTGCACCTTCTCCGTCTCGAGGTCTCTCGTCTGCTCGCCAAGGGAGCGATAGAACCGGTGCCACCCACTCAAAGAGGAAAAGGGTTCTATTCCAGATTTTTCCTCATTCAGAAGACGGAAGACAAAAGGCGCCCAATCTTGGAACTGAGGGAACTCAACACCTATCTCATAAAGCTCTCCTTTCGAATGGTCTCTCTTCAGGACGTCTTGCGTCTTCTAAATCCTGGGGATTTAATGGCAAAGCTGGATCTACAGGGCGCATATTTCCATATTCCGATCCACCCAGCTCACAGAAAATGTTTGTGCTTCACAGTAGCCAAGAGCCACTTTCAGTTCAAAGTCCTGCCCTTCGGGCTCATATCCGCTCCGCGGATTTTCATAAAAGTATTGGCCCCGGTGGCGGCGTTCTTAAGGAAATAATCGCTAGAAGTTTTCCCATACCTAGATGATTGGTTAATCAAGGCTCCGTCTTCTCTCGCAGCGTCAAGGGCTGTCAAAAATTGCATCCATCTTTGCAAAAACCTGGGTCTCTGTCTCAACAAAGACATGTCAGTCATTGTTCCGTCCAGCAGGGTCAGGTTCCTGGGTTCCATTCTGGATACAACAAATTGCAAAGCTTTCCCTTTGGAGGAGAGACAGAAAAAGCTAATCTCCTCAGCAATCCGGTTACAAGGTAGAAGATCCCTTTCAGTTCGTCTTTACAAGTCCTTTCTAGGATTGATATCATCTTGCATACCATTAGTTCCGCATTGCAGATTAAGAATGCACCCCCTACAAGAACAACTAGACATGCTATGGCGCCAGGTGGAAGGCCCTTTCGAGGACAAGATAAAGATCACTCCTCCCAAAAAAAGAGCAGCAGGTTGGTGGGCTGTCAAGAAAAATGTCTCAAGAGGTTTTCTTTCAGAATGCTTCCATCCCCTCTGGTTGTAACCACAGATGATTCATTGGAAGGCTGGGGCGCGGTCTTGCAGGATCTCCAGGTGAGCAATCACTGGAAGGCAGTGAAGTGCTCTTCATATAAATCTCTTGGAACTCAGAGCGATTCGCCTGGCCTTGCAGGCTTTCAAACCGAGGATTCAAAATACAACTGTGCTGGTCAGGACAGACAACACAGCGGCCATGCATTACATAAGCAAGCAGGGAGGTACAAGATCCCTTCTCCTCTCAAAGGAGGCCCAGGAGATATGTAAATGGGCGATTCTCCACAGTGTAGTACTCTCGGCGGAGCACCTACCAGGCACTCTCAACACAACAGCAGACACCCTAAGTCATCTGAAATCTGCCTATCACGAGTGAGAAATAGATCAAGACACTGAAGGAGGTATTTCAACGTTGGGGTACTCCAACGATGGACTTGTTCGCAACCCCAGAAAACAGGAAATGCCAATTCTATGCAAGCAGGCATCACCATCGAAGATCGCTGGGGAATGCTCTTTCGATGACCTGGTTAGGTGCATTTTGTTACGCCTTTCCTCCAATTCCCCTAATACCACGGCTTCTCAGGAAGATAAAGATGGAATCTTGCAGAATGATCTTAATAGCACCGGCGTGGCCTCGCCAATTCTGGTTCACGGAACTCCTCCTGCTGTCCCAGGATCAGCCATATCACCTTTGTCCCATCCCATCTCTTTTGACAATGTCCCAGGGACAGGTGTTACATCCAGATCTGAGCTCTCTCCATTTGAAAGCATGGCTCCTGAGCACAGAGAATTCCACGCTCGAGATATTCCTCATGAGTGTAGAGACATTTTATCTCAAGCTCGCGCACCAAGTACGAATACAGCTTATCGTGCTAAATGGAAGCGTTTCTGTCTGTGGTGTCATAGGGAGCATATCCATCCATTTTCTTCAGCTCCTCATCAAATTCTGCCTTACATTCTATCTCTGGCTGGATCAGGTCTTTCTCATTCTTCCATCAAAGTTCATCTGGCGGCTATTTCAAGGTACAGGAGGTTAGCTGCGGGTCCATCACTTTGGTCAGCTAGAATGATCAAACAATTCCCGAAAGGTCTGTTCAGAGTCTTTCCACCAGTGCGGCCTCCATCCTGGAATCTTAATCTTGTTTTGGCTCATCTGATGAGACCTCCGTTCGAGCCAATTCACAGAGCGGATTTGAAATTCTTATTGTGGAAATTAGCTCTCCTTCTGGCTCTTACCTCTGCTAGGAGAGTAGGAGAGGTGCAAACTCTCTCCATCCTTGAGCCTTTTCTACAATTCAAGAAGGATTCTATGTTTTTAAGAACCAATCCAAAGTTTATCCCGAAGGTCCCTTCGAATTTCCATTTGAATGAGCCAGTAGTTTTGAAATAATTTTTTCCTCGTCCTATGACGCCAGCGGAACGTTCTCTTCATTCCTTGGATGTCCAAAGATGTCTCAAATTTTATCTTGAAAGGACAAAGGATTTTAGGAAATCATCCCAGCTTTCTGTGGCTTTTAGTGCAACCCGGAAAGGACTGCCTATCTCGAAGCAAGGGATATCACGCTGGATTACAAGCGCAATTGATTACTGACACAAATAGGCAGGAAAACCATTGGAGAGACAGGTTCGAGCTCACTCAACAAGGTCTGTCTCATCTTCAGCAGCTCTCTTCGCTGGAGTCCCTATAAAGGACATTTGTAGGGCGGACACATGGAGCAGTGCCCCTACCTTCATGAAACATTACTGCCTGGACTCTTTCATGAAGAGCGAAGCGGCAGTAGGACAAGCTGTACTGAGGAATCTTTTCCAATGAGAGGTGAGCTTTCCCTTCTATCCCTCCTTCCTATGATTGCACATTTTGTATCGCATAAGTTTTCTACATGTACTGTTACAAGGTATAGATGCTTAGATAAGTATGCTTATGCTGAAATGTTGGGATACGCTTGTAACAAAATGTGCAGAGATATTGTACTGCTAGCTACTCTGATAGAAAGCATGGGAATCTATGAAAGTTCCAATACTGGGGCAAGAAAACAAGTTACGTGTCTGTAACTTTGATTCCCCAGTATTGGTAACTTTCATAGATTCCCATGCGCCCACCCTCCTCCCCAGGGAAAGCTCAGCCTTCAGCAGAAATGGTTATTGTTACACAACGGCCGCGAACATCTGAGGCTCTGAGGCTCTCTCCTGAGGGTTCTATGGGGTGAGGCTAATCTGATTGGTTGTTGTAAAGTTGTGGTCTCTTTTACACAAAGAGGTAGTTAGGCTACAAAATGAGATGAGGCCTAGGCCTTTCTTTCTCTTTTGTTATTAGGTCTCGCCTGTCGATGCGCATGCGCATCGAGCAAGGCGAGAGTATTGGCACTTATCCGCTCTTTATCCACACTGCAAGGAATCGTGGCGATTCCTTGCAGTGCACGAGAAATTTAAGCTCAATGCGCATGCGCATTGAGCTTAAATGCGCGTGCACATGCCCCCAGCCGCCTACTCTCTCTCACAGCCTCCCCCAGCTCCGCCCCTCACTACTTGATTGCACGGCCGCTAGGCCGTGCCTCCCCTACTCTCCTCCCCCCTCCTCCTTTCCTCCCCTGCCTGCCTGCCGCTAGGCCGTGCCTCCCCTACTCTCCTCCCCCCTCCTCCTCCTACTCTCCTCCCCTGCCTGCCTGCCGTGTCGCACCTCTCCCCTCTCCGCCCCCTCCCCTGCCCGCCCCCTCCCCTGCCCGCCGTGTTACGGTGAAAGGCTTGTTGCTTGTTTGCCTTCGTCTCGTTCCTCCCCCCCTTCTTTTAATTCTGTCCTTCGTTCCTTCCTTCTATCCATCTTTCACTAACTTCCATAACACTCTCCTCCTGCCCTGGATTTCCTTCCCTTCGTCCATAGCTGTTTGCTCCATTTCTCCATCGTTGACTCCCTCCTTCATTGCTATTCCAGACCTGTTCTCAGGCACGGGTTTCTTTCTTTCTGCCTGAAAATGCAATAGGTCTCGCAATAGAAGAGTTTAACTTTTTTCGTTTTGCAAATGGATGAGTGGCGTTGCGTGGATGAGTGGCGTTGCGTGGATGAGTGGCGTGTGAGAACACTAAGGCTATTGGCATTGTAAATGACAATGCCTTTTAATTTATCTGTTTTGAAAACCAATATATAAATAAATAAATAGCATTGTCATTTATAATGGCAATGGCTCAAACTTTCACAAATGCGAGACCTCACTCCAAGCACACTGAAAGGGAGGGGTGGAGGAGGGGAATGCTGCAGAGGCCGAGGCCTATGTGTTTAAGGGAGGTGCTCAGCTGTGCAAGCAGCGCCGACAAAGTGAATCCGATGAGCTGCGACTAAAGGGAGGGGCACGGATGCCATTGAAGTGCAAGCACGGCATGGGGTGATTTCACAAAAAAAGCATTTGTTTAAAGAGCAGTTATGGAGACAGCCACAACGTGCGCTATACACTGCGCTGGGAAGCATATAAATTATATACACACAGATATGGATGAACGAAAGAGATCGAAAGAGAGATAATACATAATGTGTAACGGTATATATGGTTCAATATTGCCATTCCGTGGTTCTGATGACATCATAAACCAAGTGTTCCAAAGCAAAGTGGTTTGGAACCCTGAGATGTTCATGTAGGCATATATAATAGATGGTACCCATATGCATTTTTTTTAAATAGTTATTCTGAGGTAGTTATCTTCCAAAAGCAATGCTATTCAAATTGCAGCCAACTAATTAGCTCCAATTGCTATTAGAATATTTAGATATACCATTCATGAATAAACTGTTGTTAAAACAATAGAGAGTTCCAGAGGATTTATGAAATTTCGTGGTGGCAGCATTCACCATATAATTATCAGTTTACTGCATTTGCCACATCATGTGCACAAAAGAGTTGTTTCTACCAAAAATGAATGAAGAAAACAGCCAGAAAATATGCTGCTACATTTGCATTATTTTCTGCATAATGCGGTCCATGCTGGGTAATCCTCTTGGCTCTGCAGAATTGTTTGGGGGCTGTCATTATAATGATGAAATACTTATTTCACAAGAAAGTGGGAATTATGGGAAATATTGATCATATTTCATGGTTTACTGTGAAATATTGTTTTCTACACCAATGTATCTTGGACAGTAAAAGCACCCAAACATTGTATACATAAATTAAAACGTGGATGTTCAATTAGGTGCTAACAACAGAAAACCGCATTTGATAAATTCATAGATGATGAAATCTAAATTGAGATAATTTATATATTATTGGTTATTTTGAAAATCTGGGATAGTTCCATCTCAGTCATACGAGCTGCTAAACAGTTTTTAGAACTAGTCTATCCCTCTGCTTGCTCAGACAAATCCACATAACTTTTGTGTGGATTTAATAACATACCCACTCTAAAAATAGCATCCTTATTCACTCATCTCATTTAATCTACATATTGTTTCATTTAAGACATGTGCTCCACCCTCTAACTAACCACTAAGGTAAGAATTATTTCTGTATCCTACACACTTAAAAAAACAAATACCACATTAAACACTAATAGTTAATAACGGCAAATCACATTCTAAAGTTCAGTCTGCATCATGGACATAAATTCACCGAAATTCCAGGGGTAGCGGAAGTGACATCACGCTTCTTTTCACCTTCACATTCAGTCACACACACATACTTAAACATACACAAAGATTTACACATATACCCTCTCTCAGACAAATACACTCTCACCCGCAAGCACGCACACAACATGCATTTATTTTAAAGCATTTTTTACTTACCCCAGCGGCCATGGAAAGGCATATTCCAGCTTATTGTACTCCATTTTTATTACACTATTAGTGAATAATATATTTTATTTATTCACTATTAGTGTAACAAAAAATTGACAGAAAATCAAGTGAGTGGAGCACCAGCTGACCCTGTGTTTCTGGCACTGAATTTGCCACCTCTTATGCCAGGAGACACAAAGGCAGTGCTAGGGTAGCAGCAAAGGTAAGCCACAGCACCCCTAAATGACGTCCAAGGTCTGCATAGTTGGTAGTTTGAGCAAGCAGATCTGTTCTTGGAACTCCCAAGTTGTATCAGTATAATCATTAGCAACAAGCCCACAGCTGCACAATGTGCTCACAGAGTAGACATCAGTGTAGACGTGTGTGTTTCCTTGCTAGTTGAACTAGTTAGCTCTCAACCAAAATGGTTGTAATGGTTTAGGTTTGGGGGTTTCACATTCTCACAGGCCATCTAACTTTGACACTTTTATTTTCTCACTGGGTGTTTTGTTCACATTTCATATTGTGTTGCAGGTCCCTCAGTCTGTGCACACAATTGCAACTAATGCCCCTGCTTGTGCATAGATGCGGGGGTGCAAAGAGACAGGCTTGGGACGGTCACGATACAAATTAGAAAGTGTTCCTTTCAACTTTATAGGCATCATTGATGTTTACCATAACTCCAATACTAAAGGCCACACTCCATCGTTCTAATACGGTTGCAATGGAAATAAAAAGGGGGGACCCATGGGGAGCAGGGCACAAGCCGGTCTCCCCCAGGCTGTTTTGCGCGGAGGGAGCAGCGCACAGGTGGGGGCAGGGGTCAATTAGGGCAGCTGGCGTGCGGCGGCTAAATTTATTTAGCAGGGCGGGCGGGGCGGGAAAACTACTGTGCCCTCGGGAGGCGGGAGGAGCGGAGGAGTTTATGTTCGGCGTCGGGATAATTTTACGACGTCACTCACCCTGCTCGGAGTTCCTTTCACATGGCGGGGCTTAAGGACATCAGGGAGGCCGTCTGGATTCTGCAGGAGGCCGGGAGGAGTGACGTTCTAATACGGTTGCAATGGAAATAAAAAGGGGGGACCCATGGGGAGCAGGGCACAAGCCGGTCTCCCCCAGGCTGTTTTGCGCGGAGGGAGCAGCGCACAGGTGGGGGCAGGGGTCAATTAGGGCAGCTGGCGTGCGGCGGCTAAATTTATTTAGCAGGGCGGGCGGGGCGGGAAAACTACTGTGCCCTCGGGAGGCGGGAGGAGCGGAGGAGTTTATGTTCGGCGTCGGGATAATTTTACGACGTCACTCACCCTGCTCGGAGTTCCTTTCACATGGCGGGGCTTAAGGACATCAGGGAGGCCGTCTGGATTCTGCAGGAGGCCGGGAGGAGTGACGTTCTAATACGGTTGCAATGGAAATAAAAAGGGGGGACCCATGGGGAGCAGGGCACAAGCCGGTCTCCCCCAGGCTGTTTTGCGCGGAGGGAGCAGCGCACAGGTGGGGGCAGGGGTCAATTAGGGCAGCTGGCGTGCGGCGGCTAAATTTATTTAGCAGGGCGGGCGGGGCGGGAAAACTACTGTGCCCTCGGGAGGCGGGAGGAGCGGAGGAGTTTATGTTCGGCGTCGGGATAATTTTACGACGTCACTCACCCTGCTCGGAGTTCCTTTCACATGGCGGGGCTTAAGGACATCAGGGAGGCCGTCTGGATTCTGCAGGAGGCCGGGAGGAGTGATTTATTGGTGCCTGGGGTCCCAGGTGCGGCATGGCTGGGAGCAGCTCGCCGGAAACAAGACGGAGGGAAGAGAGGGGAGGGGGGAGGAGAAGTGCGACAGGGGAAATGCGAGACGGCGGGAAGGGGAGGGGGCGGAGCGGGTAAACAAAGACGGACATGCACGCGCCCGTGACTTTTAAGGTCAATGCGCATGCGCATAAGCTTAATGCGCATGCGCATTGACCTTAAAAGTCACGGGCACTGCAAGGAATCGCCACGATTCCTTGCAGTGTGGATAAAGAGTGGATAACTCGCAATACTCTCGCCTTGCTCGATGCGCATTCCAATTCTACAGGCGCATGCACCGCTACGCACCGTACGAGAAACAACAAAACATCTCCATCCCAGCCCTGCGACGATAAAAAAGGTAGTGGTTTGACCATCTTCAAAGAGGAAAAAAAGCCGATTACTGAGTCGGAGAATATGAATGGCAATCTAAAAGCGACTGCCCTATACTTATGAAGCGAATCAATATGTAGCGCCTCTTTTTCCCAAAATGGCAACATTAAATATCTTCCTCAAAGCTTGATACCTAGGCAGGCCAGGGATCCCGCCCCGTGATACCCGTGCCACGGCCGAACCACCAAACACGACAGGGGTATTCCTACGTAGCAGTGTAACCACTAAAACTACTCAAATACAGGCTTGGCTTCTCCTGGCATTCATATTTAGTAGGTCTGTCTCAAACTACATAACTGCCTACGCAGGCCGCTCTTCCATTGCACGCCATGTTTCCAGATTTCGCTCCCCTACGACGAAGCAGGATTGCGCAAAGAAGAGCAGGAAAATTGTCGCCATCTGACTACCAAAAACACTTACCGTCTCTAGACGTGCCCATCAGCTGGTCCAGCAGCGCCCGCATCTGAGCCTGGGCCGACATCTTAAAAGGCTCTCCAGCCCGGCCAAATCCGAACCTCTACAAAAACACTCCCGCGCGTAACTCCACAGAGAAAATGGAGGCTGCCTCTAGGCCTACGAGTCCAAACGGCGAGCGGAGAGGGACAAATTCACATCGACATAAACGAAAGACTGCTATTTTGAATTGCTGCGGGATACTGTCCTGAATGCGTGAATACGGCAGCCACATTGGAATGGTGCTTTGAGTTAAGACTCGAAATACAATTCAAGGCGGGGGGGGGGGGTCATCTTGGAACTATTATAACTGCTCAGGTGGTAAGTCAGACAATGAGGGCGTTTTGCTATATTTCAATTAGCGTAGCGCAGACACGAATAAGGCATACTTATTATTTCGCGATACATATTCCAAATGTTTCTTCTCTTTTCTCCATATCCTTGTATCCCTCCCACCCTCCCTTGGTGCTGTGACTGCGTCCCCCCTCCAACCCCACTTAATGCAACTCTGCTCTCCTGGTTTTTTAGGTCTCGCCTGTCGATGCGCATGCGCATCGAGCAAGGCGAGAGTATTGGCACTTATCCGCTCTTTATCCACACTGCAAGGAATCGTGGCGATTCCTTGCAGTGCACGAGAAATTTAAGCTCAATGCGCATGCGCATTGAGCTTAAATGCGCGTGCACATGCCCCCAGCCGCCTACTCTCTCTCACAGCCTCCCCCAGCTCCGCCCCTCACTACTTGATTGCACGGCCGCTAGGCCGTGCCTCCCCTACTCTCCTCCCCCCTCCTCCTTTCCTCCCCTGCCTGCCTGCCGCTAGGCCGTGCCTCCCCTACTCTCCTCCCCCCTCCTCCTCCTACTCTCCTCCCCTGCCTGCCTGCCGTGTCGCACCTCTCCCCTCTCCGCCCCCTCCCCTGCCCGCCCCCTCCCCTGCCCGCCGTGTTACGGTGAAAGGCTTGTTGCTTGTTTGCCTTCGTCTCGTTCCTCCCCCCCTTCTTTTAATTCTGTCCTTCGTTCCTTCCTTCTATCCATCTTTCACTAACTTCCATAACACTCTCCTCCTGCCCTGGATTTCCTTCCCTTCGTCCATAGCTGTTTGCTCCATTTCTCCATCGTTGACTCCCTCCTTCATTGCTATTCCAGACCTGTTCTCAGGCACGGGTTTCTTTCTTTCTGCCCTCCATCTCCTCTAATCACCCAGCTCTTCCCGTGACCTCTGCTCCTTTCAATCACGGAGAAAGCCCGCGTTACCATAACAACCTAATGCGATCACTGAGAAACAGCGGCCTCCTCTGCAGTCGCCGCCAGTTGCAGCGGCCGCCTGGGGCCTTGAGCCCTCGGAAGCGATGGCTGCCCACCCCCCTCCTCCCGCGTAGAGCCTACAACGGGAGGAAGAATAGTGAGGTAAAAAGTGCATCCGAAAATGTTTAAGACATTCTGATCCTCTCAAGGGAGGCTAGGGGGTTCTTTACCTATTGTTTATTTTTAAATTACGCCAAAACATTATTTTTAAAGAAAGATTTTCGGTTTGGCATGCAGTTCTGAGACATGGCTGTGCCAGTGACATTTTACTTCGTGGCTGCTTTCACGATTGGCGGGCCCGAGGGCTGCCCTCCAGCCCTCAACACAGCCCCCTGACCTAAAGCCTCCTGGCGAGTGCCCCATGTCCCGTATGCTCACTCCAGCACCGACGACAGTGTCAGGAATAATAATAATAATAATAATAATAATTCCTGGCTGCTCACTTCCAGCCCTCTATAATCTTGGATCAGTAGAGCAAAGAAAATATTAACTCAAAAAATCGCCGATGGGTTTGGCACAACACCTGACTCTGAAAGATTGTTCTTCAAGCAAGGTTTTACTGCATGCACTGGCAGGGCAGCCATGTAGCGGAAGAAATCATTGACAAAGCCAATGGCTTTCATGGCTGTTGGGGCGTGAATGTTCCCTGTATGATAAACATGTTCCCCTGCCCGAGTGCCCGACTCAGTGAAAAGGCCCGGACCTTTATTTTGCCCCTGGAGTCACATTATTCTAGTCTGTGCACAGAGGCAGAGGCCTGTCCCTGACAGAGAAAGACCCAGGAACCTGTCCTGTGACCAGCAGGGTTATACCAAGCATAGCCTAATTGTATGCAGTGGAATAGAGTCTCTGGTGTACCATAGAGAACAGTGGTGGCTTTTAAAGGTGGAAAAACACAATATTTGGTAGGAAGCATACCAATAACAAGCATGTTGCCAGGATACAACAGTGGCAGCATACTGTGATTTGTGAACCCTTGGTATGATTAGACTTTTTTATCGGTTTCAGTGAGAGTGTGGCATTCTGATCCCTCTTTAGTAAAGTAACACTGTTATGTGAAAAACAAAACCTTGTGCCGACATCCCATATGTATGTGTGGCAGTAGGATTGCGTGGGTAACCGAGTACTGCCACTAGTGGTATCCATTATTAATGCCCCTGGTTATAGCATGACAACCAGCTTCCCCAGACAGTGGAAGTGTATCGCCTGCGTTCCTTTGAATCGAGGAAGGATATCCGAGTAGCCACTGTCTGCTTTGTGGCCCCCAAACAGACCAGACCTGTGGCTTTGCCACTGCTTGTTTTTTTAAAACTCTTTATTTGTTAAGACAGGGAAGAGTAAAATAATAAACACATCTCACATTTGCAGCATGTTTAATCATTCGACACTTCAGTGTACATGTTTCATTGGACAATTAAGTAGTGATCAGAATAAGCGAGTAGGAAGATACTTACTTACCTGCCGTCAAGGAGTCTCCTACTTCAATAGAGGCGTGTTCCACCAAGAGACTGCTAGAAGAAAAGAAATGACCTCTCCTAGCTTTCTTCCTAAGTGGGTCACTAATGGAACACAAGCCTTTTATTAGGTGGAGAAAAAGGTTTTTAGGTCTCGCCTGTCGATGCGCATGCGCATCGAGCAAGGCGAGAGTATTGGGACTTATCCGCTCTTTATCCACACTGCAAGGAATCGTGGCGATTCCTTGCAGTGCCCGTGACTTGTTGCTTGTTTGCCTTCGTCTCGTTCCTCCCCCCCTTCTTTTAATTCTGTCCTTCGTTCCTTCCTTCTATCCATCTTTCACTAACTTCCATAACACTCTCCTCCTGCCCTGGATTTCCTTCCCTTCGTCCATAGCTGTTTGCTCCATTTCTCCATCGTTGACTCCCTCCTTCATTGCTATTCCAGACCTGTTCTCAGGCACGGGTTTCTTTCTTTCTGCCCTCCATCTCCTCTAATCACCCAGCTCTTCCCGTGACCTCTGCTCCTTTCAATCACGGAGAAAGCCCGCGTTACCATAACAACCTAATGCGATCACTGAGAAACAGCGGCCTCCTCTGCAGTCGCCGCCAGTTGCAGCGGCCGCCTGGGGCCTTGAGCCCTCGGAAGCGATGGCTGCCCACCCCCCTCCTCCCGCGTAGAGCCTACAACGGGAGGAAGAATAGTGAGGTAAAAAGTGCATCCGAAAATGTTTAAGACATTCTGATCCTCTCAAGGGAGGCTAGGGGGTTCTTTACCTATTGTTTATTTTTAAATTACGCCAAAACATTCTTTTTAAAGAAAGATTTTCGGTTTGGCATGCAGTTCTGAGACATGGCTGTGCCAGTGA
Organism: Lissotriton helveticus; assembly: GCF_964261635.1. Lineage (NCBI taxonomy): Eukaryota > Metazoa > Chordata > Amphibia > Caudata > Salamandridae > Lissotriton > Lissotriton helveticus. The sequence continues at coordinate 1,923,178,037 of NC_136065.1, forward strand.
CATTTTACTTCGTGGCTGCTTTCACGATTGGCGGGCCCGAGGGCTGCTCTCCAGCCCTCAACACAGCCCCCTGACCTAAAGCCTCCTGGCGAGTGCCCCATGTCCCGTATGCTCACTCCAGCACCGACGACAGTGTCAGGAATAATAATAATAATAATAATTCCTGGCTGCTCACTTCCAGCCCTCTATAATCTTGGATCAGTAGAGCAAAGAAAATATTAACTCAAAAAATCGCCGATGGGTTTGGCACAACACCTGACTCTGAAAGATTGTTCTTCAAGCAAGGTTTTACTGCATGCACTGGCAGGGCAGCCATGTAGCGGAAGAAATCATTGACAAAGCCAATGGCTTTCATGGCTGTTGGGGCGTGAATGTTCCCTGTATGATAAACATGTTCCCCTGCCCGAGTGCCCGACTCAGTGAAAAGGCCCGGACCTTTATTTTGCCCCTGGAGTCACATTATTCTAGTCTGTGCACAGAGGCAGAGGCCTGTCCCTGACAGAGAAAGACCCAGGAACCTGTCCTGTGACCAGCAGGGTTATACCAAGCATAGCCTAATTGTATGCAGTGGAATAGAGTCTCTGGTGTACCATAGAGAACAGTGGTGGCTTTTAAAGGTGGAAAAACACAATATTTGGTAGGAAGCATACCAATAACAAGCATGTTGCCAGGATACAACAGTGGCAGCATACTGTGATTTGTGAACCCTTGGTATGATTAGACTTTTTTATCGGTTTCAGTGAGAGTGTGGCATTCTGATCCCTCTTTAGTAAAGTAACACTGTTATGTGAAAAACAAAACCTTGTGCCGACATCCCATATGTATGTGTGGCAGTAGGATTGCGTGGGTAACTGAGTACTGCCACTAGTGGTATCCATTATTAATGCCCCTGGTTATAGCATGACAACCAGCTTCCCCAGACAGTGGAAGTGTATCGCCTGCGTTCCTTTGAATCGAGGAAGGATATCCGAGTAGCCACTGTCTGCTTTGTGGCCCCCAAACAGACCAGACCTGTGGCTTTGCCACTGCTTGTTTTTTTAAAACTCTTTATTTGTTAAGACAGGGAAGAGTAAAATAATAAACACATCTCACATTTGCAGCATGTTTAATCATTCGACACTTCAGTGTACATGTTTCATTGGACAATTAAGTAGTGATCAGAATAAGCGAGTAGGAAGATACTTACTTACCTGCCGTCAAGGAGTCTCCTACTTCAATAGAGGCGTGTTCCACCAAGAGACTGCTAGAAGAAAAGAAATGACCTCTCCTAGCTTTCTTCCTAAGTGGGTCACTAATGGAACACAAGCCTTTTATTAGGTGGAGAAAAAGGTTTTTAGGTCTCGCCTGTCGATGCGCATGCGCATCGAGCAAGGCGAGAGTATTGGGACTTATCCGCTCTTTATCCACACTGCAAGGAATCGTGGCGATTCCTTGCAGTGCCCGTGACTTTTAAGCTCAATGCGCATGCGCATTGAGCTTAAAAGCGCGTGCACGTCCGTCTTTGTTTACCCGCTCCGCCCCCTCCCCTTCCCGCCGTCTCGCATTTCCCCTGTCGCACTTCTCCTCCCCCCTCCCCTCTCTTCCCTCCGTCTTGTTTATTGTACCCGCTCCGCCCCCTCCCCTTCCCGCCGTGTCGCATTTCTCCTCCCCCCTCCCCTCTCTTCCCTCCGTCTTGTTTATTGTACCCGCTCCGCCCCCTCCCCTTGTGTATGTTTGTCATATACTACTGGTGCAGTAGCATTTCAAGAGATGACTGGTGTAGCAGCAGTATACAAATGTTTTTATTCGTTCAAGATGGCGGCAGATTTTCACTCTCTATGATTTAATGTTTCACTTTAGTCCTACTTCTTTTTTTCACTTTCACTGCACACATGTTTTGCTTCCATGTCACGTAATACACTGGAGACACTAACGCATCGGTTGCACTCAATCACCGAGTTGTCCAGCACACGAGGGATACTTTTTGCGGCACGGTCCGATAAGTTTATGTGCTCTTTAGTTAAGGCACGATCGCAATGAGTGAGCGAGAGGTTTCATGGTTACTTCTTTTTCACAGCACAAGACACGGTTCACCTAAAGGCCAGCTACTTACACTTTTTTAAAAGAACCGGCGAATTTAGCGGGTGGTGTTCATCCGCATGCTTTAACATTTCGGTAAGCCTTTGTGTATACATAAGCATGGCCGGAGTCTCACATTTTTACTGGGCATTGTATCGAGGGGAATTTTACTGTATCTCTCTTTGCTTTTTGAAGTTTGTGGTGGACTTTGCGAAATATAATACATTTATTTAGCACAAGCATTTGGGCACGAAATAGGTCTCCAGGATTCCTCGTACAATTAAGTAAGAGGCTGATTTTATGTGACTTCTCACGTGTTTAGTTTAGCCAGTGAAGACCACAGTAATTACGCATGTTTCATGCTTTTTTCTCAGACAGGATTCCCTGGTTTTAAAAGCAATCCTGAGTTACAGGACAGTGATAATTTGAATGGGCAATCAACCTGACATTAACCTAATTGCACTCACCCTCAACCCCTCACCCTCACTCACCCTCACTCACCCTCACCCACCCTCACTCACCCTCAACCCATCACCCTCACTCACCCTCACTCACCCTCACCCTCACTCACCCTCAACCCCTCACCCTCACTCACCCTCAACCCCTCACCCTCACCCCCTCACTCACCCTCAACCCCTCACCCTCACTCACCCTCACCCTCACTCACCCTCAACCCCTCACTCACCCTCACTCACCCTCAACCCCTCACCCTCAACATCAACCCCTCACCCTCACTCACCCTCACCCTCACTCACCCTCACTCACACTCACCCTCACTCACCCTCACCCTCACCCTTACTCACCCTCACTCACCCTCACCCTCACTCTCACTCACCCTCAACCCCTCACCCTCACTCACCCTCACCCACCCTCACTCACCCTCACTCACCCTCAACCCCTCACCCTCACACAGTGGAATAGGTCTCGGAGCATTTGAGTTAGAGCTTTTAGAAATGTTTATGGTTTTTTTTTTTTTATTCTTTAGCATTGGCTACAGGAAACAAAAATGCTAAAGATTTACAAAAAAACCCATAAACAATTCTAAAAGCACTAACTCTAATGCTGCGAGACCTATTGCATTTCCAATGCTTGTTGTTATTGTTGTTATTGTTAATTTAGATTTGTATCGCGCCAATCACCTACAGGTCTCTAGGCGCTCGGAAATCGATGTATTCATACAATAACTGTGTGTCCCACAAGAAGATGATACAACAGCCGGACTACATTGTACCCAGAGCCCTCCCAAACAATAATGTCTTTAGACATTTTCTGAATCGCAGGAGATTCACTTCCCTGCGTAGTTCCTCAGGCAACTTGTTCCATAATTGAGGAGCCAACACCGAGAAAGTTCTCCCTCCCTTAGTTACAAGCCTGAACCGAGGGCAGTTCAACAGCTGAGATTCAGAGGATCTAAGATTTCTTTTTGGACAATATACTTCCAGCCGGTCTCTGATATATGCCGGGGCATGGCCATAAATAGCCTTATGGGCTGTACACATGCTCTTAAACTCTACCCTCTCCTTTATAGGGAGCCAATGTAGGTTCCGTAGCAGGGGAGATGCTCTAGTCCTTCTAGGGAGTCTAAAAATCAGACGCGCTGCGTCATTCATGACGACCTGCAATCTGTTCATGAGCGTCTTTGGGAGACCTAGATAGAGGACATTTCCGTAGTCTATTCTTGACATAACTGTTGCTGCCACCACTGTTCGCAGCATAGACTGGGAAAGAATGGGCGCTAACTTACGTAGCTGCCTGATGGTATTCGTGCAGCTCCCGACAACGGCAGAGATTTGACTGCCCATTGACAGGTCGCAGTCCAATTTGATCCCCAAGCTCTTTACATTTGCCTTTGGAGTCGGAGTTGGGCCTAGCTCCTGAGGCCAATAGAGATCATTCCAAGGTGAGGTGGCTGATGAAATTACCAAAACCTCAGTCTTGTCTGGATTGATCTTTAACAGATTTCTCGTCATCCAGCCGACCGTAAACCTCAAGATCTTCTGTGCTTGCAACTGCGCAGCCTCGGTATTATCGATGCTCAGTATAAGCTGAGTATCGTCGGCGTAGTTAAAAACTCTACAGCGGGGGCGTGGCCACGGCGGCAACCGTAATGGCCGCATCGCTGTGAGGCTCCTCCGGGCGGGCACCCGAAGCGGACGTCAGAGAAATGTAACCCGCATCCCCACTACCACTGACGGCTGTGTCCTGCCTCCAGATGATTAGAGGCGGCCCGCGAGAGATTGCCAAGCTGCGGGGACGGCTGGTTGCGTCAGCCGTGGCGGAGGAGATCTGAGGCCTCCGGACCTCGGCGCCATCTTCCCTGCGGCGTAGGTGCTCCGGGTAAGTGCCGCTCGGCCGATCGCGTCCGCGGCTTCGTTCCTTTGCTCCTGCCCCTTGCTGCCTCGTGCATTGTCTCGCTGCTACCGCTCGTTCCCGTCTTTTCCCCGTTTTTCCGGGCTCTTGGGTACGGCTGCGGCCGTGGGCCTGCTGGAGCTCGGGAGCCGGGGACAAAATTTTGGGCTCAGGCGGAGCTGGGGGACTTGCTGCGGGCGTGAGAGGGGGGCGGGGGTGGGGCGATCTGCGTGCCTGCTGGGCGGTTTGGGGGCTCTCCCGGGCACCACGTTGCAGCCCCGCCGAGTGTTTGGACGGCGTGCCACCCTACCTTGCAATCACGAGGCCTCTACCTACTGCGCTACAATAGGGGTGATTCCCGCCTGCAACCCGGAGCTCCGTCTTGCGCTGCCTGCCACTGACTGGTCGCCCCTGCTTCTGCTCCTTTGGCTACGGCCTGGACACTTGCCTGTTGTGCTGCCCAAGATCCCTGGCCTTGGTGGTCTATAGCTCGGCCTGCGTTACAATTGATCCCTGCTCCCTGCCTTTGTCGCAGCGACTGCGACCTCGCCAACTGTCCTCCACGATGGTGAAGAAGGACCCTGCTCAGAGGACCCTTCATTTCGACAAGCCTCCTCCCCCGGCTGCCGACCCCCCTCCGGGTGCTGCATCGGGAGCTTCTGTGGCACTAGATACTGGTGACGCAGCGTCCATGATGGCCGCCATGATGGGGGAGATGCGTGCAGGCTTCAAAGCGCTGGACACTAGGTTCGACAGTCTGGAACAGAAACTCTCTGCCATTAACTCCACGGTGCAAGCCCATGATAGACGCCTGGATCTTGCGGAGTCTAGGATATCCGACTTGGAGGACGGGTCCTCCACAGCTCTGAAACGCCTGGAGAGGGTGGAAAAGATTCTGAAGGATGTCGCCATTAAGAACGAGGATTTGGAAGCGCGCAGCCGGAGGAATAACATCAGGATCATTGGCGTGGCGGAGACTACAGCCACTGGCCGATTCGACACCTTCGTGGAGAACCTCCTTATTGAACTGTTTGGCAAGGACACTTTTACGGCTGGTTTTGTTGTGGAAAGAGCACACAGGTCCTTGGGACCCAAACCGCGTTCTGGTCAGCTTCCCCGACCCATCATTGCCAGAATAATGAACTTTCGTGACCGAGACGCCGCGCTCCGGGCGGCACGTGAGATGGGTGAGGTAAGATGGCAGGGGAGCAAGTTGTCCTTTTTTCCGGATTATACTGTTATGGTGCAGGAGGCTCGGAGGAGTACACCAGCGTCAAGGCGGCACTCCGAAACCTGGGCCTCAAATACAGTATGATCTACCTGGCCCGGCTGAAGGTGGAGGCCTATGGCCGGTTCCGTATCTTTGACTCTCCAGCTGAGGTACAGGAATTCTGCCACTCGTACAAAATGGGGCCTGGATCGGCCGTGGGCTCCAGACCCGCCTCTCCTCTAATTCATGACACGCAGGCGAGCGATGATTTGTTTACTGACGCTGGGCAGGGCTGAATGCCCCTATCGCTCTAGTTCTGGTTCATTCTTCTCTTTGCTGGGATGACTTACAGTTCTTCTACTACCATTCGTCCTTGACTTTCCCGACGTCCCGTTGGGTTGCCCGCTCGGGGGTTTGCGTTGCTTCCCCCCATGGCGCGGGCCGTGATGTTCTGTTTCCTTTTCTTGGTTTTACTAGATTGCATTATGCAGCCAATTTCGTCTGTTTTTCCCATTTTGCACTTATTGTTCTGCATTGTTGATTTGCAACTGGTGGGGTTCTGCCTCTCGTGGGGTGCTGGGAGGCTGGGTGGTGGGTTGGGGGGGGGGGTTGTGTTTTTTCCTTGTTTTGTTCTTTTTTTGGTATCTGATTGTGAGACACAAGACAATGGTTTTCTAAATGGCCTCTTCTTGCCCACGATTCTTGATTTGACTCTATGGCCCGGATAGGATTACAGACTGGCCCATCTAGTTTAACATTAATGACATGGAATGTCCGCGGCTTGAATTCCACCCGGAAGCGGAAACAGGTTCTACAGTACGCAGCGAGACATAATGTTGATGTGCTTGTTTTACAGGAGACACATATGGCGCAGTCTGACACACCTTCATTTGCGCGGGGTTGGGGTGCCCATAGAGTGTTTTCATGCTTTAGTCGATATGCACGGGGTGTGGCAGTCTTGGTACACAAACGTATTCCCTTTGTCTTGACGGGTAGCAAGGTTGATGGGGAAGGGCGATATGCGATTCTACATGGGGTGCTTTTTGGTTATAAGATTGCCATTGTTGGGGTGTATGGTCCTAATGTAGACTCCCCGGCCCACCTCGAGGAACTGCACCTGTCTTTACTACACGCAGACATTGACCTGCTGGTGATGGGGGGAGATTTTAATTTACTGATGAACCCCGGCAGAGACAGTACATCTATCTCCCCTGACCGCAAACCGCTATCCCGCGCTGTGATGGCGGATATTTGCTCCCACTTTTCACTTCAGGACATAGAGGCGACGCGACACACTGCCTCCCCTTCCTTTACGCACCATTCCGGCTACCACAACACGAGCACCAGGATAGACTACTGGCTCCTTTCTCCGGGCCTGGCGGGCTGGGTTACTGGTCTCCGCACCCTGCCGCGCACAATCTCTGACCATTCTCCTGTGGTACTGGCGCTTGCGATTCCCAGGTTGGGTGGGTACGAACGGCAGTGGCGATTTCCTGGGCGCGCACTTGCGGATCCAGTTTTCACTGAGGGGATCCGCTCTGCGATCGAAGACTACTTCGACCTCAACACTGGTTCGGTGACAACATGGGCCACTCTATGGGAGGGGTTCAAGGCTACTATAAGGGGGGTCTGCATTACCAAACATGTCGGTGCGCTGCGTGAAATTCGAACCTCCCTGACCCGATTAGAAACTGACCTGTTGGCTATTGAGTCCCAAATTCTTGCTGATCCCTCCCCAGTCAACGAAGCAAAACGCATTTAACTCCTTTTGAAGTTCAGGGACGAGGCGGACAGAGAGCTGAAATATCTGGGCAAGTATCACACGGCGCGCCAGTACGGTGAGGGAGACAGACCTGGCAGACTGTTGGCTCAATTGCTGCGCCCACCTCGGCAAGCTGCGTACATTACACAAATAAAAGATGACGATGGCACACCACTCTGCACTACTCCTGCCATTTGCAACACATTCTTCACTTACTACAAGCACCTTTACAAGTCTTCCCTTTCCGACGAACACCGTGACCCCGGTCCCTATATTGATGAAATAGCTATGGTCTTCTTGGAGAGATATATGCAGGATTTCTTGGCGCATCCCATCACACCGAGTTGATCGCGGAAGCGATAGACTCGCTGAAGGGATCTTCAGCACCGGGCCTGGATGGCTTTACGGCTGATTTCTATCAGACATACAAAGAGGAGCTGGTGCCCATTCTGGTTGAGGTCTATGCCGAGTCTTTGGAGTCCGGTATTCTCCCCCCAACGCTCCGTGAGGCGGTTATAGTCTTGTTACCCAAGCCGGGCCGCGACCCAACGGTTTGCAGCTCTTATCGCCCGCTGTCCCTCCTGAACTTGGATTATAAAATCCTGGCTAAAGTGCTCGCACTGCGGCTTGCGCTGCTGGTGAACTCTATTATTTCGCCAGTACAGTCTGGCTTCGTCCCGCAGAGATCAACTTCCCTTAACCTTCGCACTCTTTTCTCGGTTCTGCACAGAATTGACCCTGACATCCCGGCTGCTGCTGTCTTTCTGGACACCGAGAAGGCTTTTGACACTCTGGAGTGGCCCTTTTTTTTGGATGTTATGCGTAGGATGGGCATGCCTGCAATGTTTGTGGCGACTGTTGAATTGCTGTACACAGCTCCCACGGCTCGCATTCGCCTTAATGGCACCGTCTCAGATAGGTTTACCCTGTCCAGGGGTACGCGACAGGGGTGCCCCCTGTCCCCCTTGCTTTTTATATTGGCTATGGACCCCCTAGTCCGACACTTTCAAGAGAAACATTTGCACAGGGGGCTCCAGTTCCGCACCGGGCCTCTTCTGGTGTCACTCTACGCAGATGACATGGTTCTCTATGTCCGTACCCCTGAGTTCAACCTGCAGCCTTTGCTTTCTGAAATTACGCGATTTGGTGACTATTCTGGTCTTAGGGTTAATTGGCACAAATCGCAACTGTTCCCTCTCACCCTCGCCACGGCGAGATGGCCTTGCTCCCACCCGTTGAAATGGTGCGAGGACTCCATCAAATACCTAGGAATACATATACACTTAGATACTACATCCATTATCCGCCTGAACTATGGCCACGCCCTTGATTTTCTGGAAGATAACACTGATCGCTGGCTCCGCCTTCCTTTATCGATGGCTGGGCGCATAGCCATAGTGAAAATGGTGGTTCTGCCCCGGTTTTTATATCTTTTCAATAACATCCCCATCCCTCTAAAAAAGGTTTTTTTCACCCAATTGCGCACAGCCCTACTCAGACTGGTTTGGGGGGGGAAACGCCCTCGACTCGCCTGGAGCACGCTGACATTGCCTTACGAGAGGGGCGGATTTGGGGTGCCGCACTTCCACATTTATTACCTGGTGGCCCAATGCTCTTATTCCCACCCCTGGTACCACCCAGATGCCAGGATCCAACATTTAAAACCCGAAGCGGACGCAGCGCTCCCTGTGTCTCTAAATGCCGTGCTTCCCAAAGGCATCCCTCGCGACCCACACGACATACTCCCTCTCACCACAACGACTTGGGCTTGGGACAAACTCAGACGCTTGCTGCGCGTAGACATACTATACTCTCCGGCCCTCCCACTTCCCAGCCCACATTGGCTCCCCATTACAGGCGAAACACTGATTAGCCGGACACTTTCTAAGTACCAACTGCACACGATAGGTGACTTATTCCCTGATGGCCACGCTCTTTCTATTACCGAAGACCCCCGCTTCACCGACCGCACTTTTATGGACACGTTTGTGTTTGCTAGACTAAGGGCACTGCTGCGGGCTACATTCCCCACTTTCCCGTTGCCGCCTGATGACACTCTGGCCCTCACGTCCATCATCCAGAACCCTTCGGGGGCCCATGTTGTGTCTAAACTCTACAGGCTCTGCCTGTCCTCCCTTCCAGTGTCTGACGAGGCGGTGCGAGCCGCATGGGAGCTAGATCTGGGCATCCAGATAACTGACGATCAGTGGGGAGCATGCTGTGCCATGACCAAGGAAGTTTCAATGAACAGCAGGCACAAACTTATACATTTTAAATTCCTTCGTAGGCTGTATCACACCCCCGCGTTGGCCCACAGGATAGACCCGACTCGTCCCCATACTTGTCCTAAATGCAATGCCCCTCAGGCTGACTTTGCTCATCTTGCCTGGACTTGCCCGAAGCTGCATTCTTATTGGGTTGAAATACACGACACACTGGGTGCGATATTGGGTCTGTCTCTGTCGGTCCTTCCGGAGATTGCCTTGATGGGATATATGTCAAAGTTTCCCCGCACGCTCCGCAAACTGGCATCGGTCTGCTTCCTTCTGGCCAAGAGGGAGATCGCGCTGCTATGGTGCTCGAGACGTGCTCCCTCAGTTGCCGCTTGGCTAAGGAGTGTGGCATTCTGCAATGTAAATAGTGTGGAGTATTCTGACCAACTCCCGGCCTCCTCCCGCCCTACAGATATTTGGGGTCCGTACCGCCAATACATTTCACGGCAGACACTAGAGGCCCCCTCCCAGTCCCTGCATCCCAATACACCGACCGGGGTGGGCTAGCCCTTGGATCCCACTTTCCGCGTTTCCACACTGGCTGTGCCTCTGCGACTGTTGGCCACTTCCTTTTTGGTGTGGAGTTGGGGCCTGATAGACGGGGGCCCGATGCGGTTCCCGATAGTAGGGGTCTTCAGGCCGACGCGGGTGATAGTCCTCGCCACGCTAACACAGCCCACCTTTCAGCGCTTTCAGGCGGTTCGGTACTGTATGAACTCATGCCGCTGGCCCAACTCCTTCCTGGGTTGAATGGCTCCTGGTATACGTTTCCAGTGCGGAGGTCATTGGCAAGGATGCCGCTAAATGTGATACTGATAGAATTACTGTGCTAGTCTTGCAATCTGATTATCATTATTGTCGCCCCTTTTTATTCTTTCTTTGCTTTCTGACCTATTGGTATTGTTTACTTTGTATTTCAGTTGCTTTATTGGAAAATGTTTCTACTGTAACAGTTTTCATGCTGTAAGGTGCAAACCGGATGATTGTCTTGCTGTACCCATCCACCTGTTAATTGAGCTACTTACCTGCCGTACGTGCAGAATTTGTACCATTACTCTGTTTTCTTCATATGATAATGTGGTTTTCACATCTGCCTCAATAAAGTGTTTTAAAAAAAAAAAAACTCTACAGCCCATACTAGCCAAAGATACAATCAGGGGTTGAAGATACAGATTGAACAATAGTGGGGACAGTGCGGAGCCTTGAGGCACCCCACATTTTAAAGTCCCCACATCTGATATCAAATCCCCCAACTGTATCCTCTGGGTTCTACCCAGAAGAAAGGACCTCAGCCAGTCAAAGGCCTCGCCTTTGACCCCGATGTTGTCTAGTCTTCCCAAGTGCAGGTCATGGCTGACAGTGTCGAACGCCGCCGACAGATCTAAAAGAATCAGGGCGCTCGGTTTCTTGGTGTCAGCCATGCCTGTTAACTCGTCCAACACCGATAGCATCAACATCTCAGTACCATGGTATGCTCGGAACCCTGCCTGTCGCTCATGGAGAAACGAGTGGGACTCCACATAAAGGGATAGATACTTCAACACGTGCTGTTCTAAAATTTTCGCGAGAAAGGGCAACTGAGAGATCGGTCTATAGTTCATCAAGGCAGCGGGGTCCGCGCCAGGTTTTGTACATACTGCTATGGTATTTTCTATTTACCGAGGCTCCCAAGCAGACGACGGGGGAATGATACAAAGCATGGGAATCTATGAAAGTTACCAATACTGGGGAACCAAAGTTACAGGTAAGTAACTTGTTTTCTTAGAGTCCACTTGTTTGTCCAGGGTACAAGGGAAGTTGGTCCAGTTCTTCAGGGTTCCTCCCAGGTAAAACTCAGCTAATCCAGTCCTCTTCTGTTCTTCCTCAAGGCCAGAAAGTGTTATGAGGAGGTACCTTGGATGCCATATTTATGCTGGGCACCAGCTAAAGGGTGAGGGTGACTCCTGGGCACCCTCTAACCATTGGTGTAAAGGTTTTGAAGGCCAACCCTACTATTGTTTCCTTTATTTCATGTTTGTTTTACCACAAACAGTCCAAAAATTCCATGTGTCAGGACAATGCGAAGATGGCCGAAGTCTTCATCCACACTAAACTTGGGCTCTGAAAGGTTTCGGGGTATTGTAGTGGAGTGGACTTTGGAAATCACCAGTGTCCATCAACAATTAAAGCTAAATTCCTGTTGAAGCAGGCCCCCTATCCAAAACAAACAAGGACCATGTTGTATGGGCAATGATTATTTTACAGAGTGGGGCCTCATTATACCTAAGCTGGTGCTGAGAGAGGTGAGGTCCTATCCTTGGGAATCAATGGTAAGTAATGATTCTACCATTGCATTAATAGAGAATCAGTATCCGGTGAAGCAAAACTGCTGCAGATGTATATTTTTACAAAGTAATTATTCTTCTTTCAGATGTCGTAATACATCATGTTTCCATGGAGGATTTGAATATGGTTACATCACAGTCGAAACTGTATGTATTTAACTTTATAGAATAGCAGTGACAATAGTTGTATATGTTAAGGTCCTGAAGAAAGCCAGGGAATTGCACCTTTAATGGCTGAAACATGTTGACCACTGAGACAGTGATTTGTTCATAACTGTCTCCTCTTTTCACTTGCACTTTTGTTTTCAGCAGGACGACACAGTAGAGAAAACACTAAAGAATACTTGTGCTATCCCTCTGTTGTCTATCTCTTTTTAGAAATTACACTCTCCACTTGTTTACTATTCTCTTGCACTGCACTAACAAATTCTGTTTATTAAGAAATAAGAAAATGATTCTCCCTTTGCACTTGCTTTTTCCTTGTGAGAGCTACACAATAGGATACAACGTATCTTTCTGTTCCTCCGTTCGAAATCAAGGGTGGACAGTTGTTTTGGAATCCCAGCTGATGACACAGGGCACTTGAATGTGCATTGATGGGACACCAATTATCCTAAGGTGGTTCAAATCTGTCTTTTTCACCTATGTCTGCGGTGTTTTAGTCTTCTTAATACTGATTCAAGGTAGTGCCGAATGTGGCGTTGTTTTTTGGATTGGTTCTTTGAGAAACTTTGTTTTCTAAGACCAGGGATTTTGTGTTGTTGTTGAATAATATCCTTGGGGGAGTGAATCCTTTGTGGTCTTTATATAAATTTCCCTCTGACCCTCTGTATAGTGTTTTCTAGTTGTCAGCAAGCCACAGTCACTCCCTCACGGCTGGTTTACACCCACACCACACCCATCCAGCACCCGCGTCACAGGGCATGTGACCCTGCCAATAAAAAGGGCCGTGTGCATGTGCTCGACACCATTTCCACTCTCTCTCAGGGTGTATCTGTGTGGTTATTATTTATGCATGAGGGCCTAAGGCCCTGCAACATCACATTCCCCAGGGCCAGAGGTGACTTGATGGCGTCTGCACCACGATACTCAATCATAGAGGGTCCATGACTTGCAGGGCACAGACTTGGTGGCATCGGATACACTACGGCTGGCACAGGCACACCGCAACGGCCGGTGACTTTTGGTGCACTGAGGTAGGGGCACCATAAGTGCTGAGCAGGTGTGCAGCCTGTGATGATGTCCTGTCCTTGCGGCCCGGACTGGTGAGGATCATTGTGAGCCCTGCTGGACTGCAGTTTAGGCCTGATCCAGTGGGCAGTGCTGGCCTACCGCCACGTGGCATTGCCTCGTGGGTCACAGAGTCAGTGGCACCTCAAGGGCTGAGCGGGTGTGCAGCCTGAGATGATGCCGTGTGCACTGATATGTCCTCTGCCATAGCAAAATCAAGACCCAGAATCAAGTGTGAGACCTGGTGGCCCACGGAGCAGGGGTGCAAGATGTGGAGGGTGCCATGTTCGTGGGCCCCGGGCTTGGGGCTTGCACCGGCATGTGGTGGGCCCTCTTGGAGACACGCCAGTGGCGGAAGGTGAGCAGTGAGGCCTGGGTGCACAGGCGCGGGCATGCACTGCTGGACGGCGGAAGGGGCTGTTGTGCAGCTGCCTGGGTGCGCAGGAGCAGGCATGCACCCCTGGGTGGCGGGAGGGGCTAGGGTGCAGCTGCCTGGGTGCGCAGGGGCGGACAAGCGATGATGGCGTGTTCAATTAATGCCATTCATGTATCGGGACTCTGTTTCAGATGAGAGACCTGCTGAACTACAGTGCATACCGCTACGTGGTTGGAGACACACCGGTGGCAGCAGGTGAGCAGTGAGGTCTGGGTGCGCAGTGTCAGCACTCTCTCTCCCTATCCATCTCTTATTTTCATTGTGTGTCTCTCCCTCTCTTTCCGTCTTTATCCCTTTCTCTCTCTCACTCCCCCCCTTTCCCTCTCCGTATTTCTCTCTCTCTCCCTCTTTCCCTCTCCATCTTTCTCTCTCTCTCTCTCTCCCTCTCTTTCTGTCTTTCTCTCTCTCTCTCTCCCTCTCTCTGTATCTCTCTCTCTCTCTCTGAATCCCTCTCTCTCTCTCTCTCTGTCCTTTGATGAGCGCATGTCACACCTTCTTATCTGTATTTTTGTCTTGCAGGCTGTGACCTGCAGATTGTCCCGAGGAGACCCGCCAAGAGTTGTTTTGAGGTTTTTTTAATAAAATGTTTTGTTTGGTAATTCAAAGGTGAATTTGTGATGCTTCTTTTTGTGACAACACATGCATTTTACTTGTTGTGATTGTGCGACATCAGGCGAATTGTTTTGTTCATGATTTCGTGAAGTTGATGTGACATGTCTTTGCCTGGGGGGATTGCGCTCCTGGGGGTGGTGGGCAGTGGGTGTTGTGACCCTGTTGGGGCTCCTAGCTGCATGATGTGCATCTGTTGCCCTTCAGATGTAGCTCTGGCTTGGCCTCCCTTTTCTGGTGCAGGCTGTCATCTGACTTTACACCAGGTCAGAGCAGGTGCTAATTTCCTGCTGCTAATTCGCCTTATCGCCTATTTTGGGTTCTTATCGCTGATCTGGCTGGTCGTTGAGAATGTTGTGGAGTGGTGTTGTCGCTGCTTTTTGCACGGCAACGCATCTCATTAGCGATAGTTGCTGGGGTCATCTGTGGCGATGTTTTTGACAGCTGCTATTGCAGGTAAATTGGTGATATGGGCTGTTAGCACCAGCTTGTGAATGGGGCGATACATTTATCGCCACTTTGGCTGCGATAAAGTGCCGATAACTTGGTGATAAATCCTTGAGAATATGACCCATAGTGCATTCACTCATACCCTACAGTGGGTTCTGTGTCTTACCAGTAATTTGTTCAGTATTCAAAGCCCTCTAGTGGGCCTTATTTATTTATTTTATTTAGTTCATTTATATAGCGCAACAGCTACCCAACAAAGGGTTTCCCGGCGCTAAGGATCCAGTAGTTTGATTTGAAGCAGGTCTTTTAGATGTTGAACAGCCAGGTTTTTAAGGCTTTCCTGAATTTCATGTAACTCGTCTCATTCAGTAATGTGTGTGGTAGAGTGTTCCAGAGTGAGGGTCCAAGAAACGCGAAGGATTTGCCACCCATACGCGACAGCTTAATTTTAGGGATTACAAAATGATTAGCCGTTGCTGATCGAAGGGTCCGAGATGGGCGATAGGGACGTACAAGATTTTGTAGATACTTTGGGGCATTATTAGTGGAGATCTTATGCATAAAGCATAGGGATTTAAATTTGATCCGATTCTCAATTTTCAGCCAATGCAACTCCCGGATGTACTTGGAGGTTGATGTGGAGATGGGAATTTTCCAGAGTAGTCTCGCTGCTGCATTTTGCACTGTCTGCAGTCTGCGGATTGTGGCCTTTTTTGCCCCTAAGTATAACACGTTACCATAATCAAGTCTAGAGGTTATTAAGGCATTGATAACTGTTTTCTTAGTATGTTCGGGCAGCATCCAGCAGATTTTTTTTAGCCATTTTAATATTGCGAAGCAGGTGGCCGAAGTCTTCACAACTTGCTGGTTTAAATTGAGAGAGTCATCAATGATGACACCCAGATTCCGAGCTTGCTTGACTGGAACCGGGGGAGTGCCCATTTCCGATGGCCAATGTTGGGGTTCCCAAAGCTCTTTGTTCTTCCCCAGGACAATTAACTCGGTCTTCTCACCGTTAAGTTTAAGAAAGTTTTTACGCATCCACTCCGCAATCTTACTTAGTCCAAATTTTAAGGAGGAGGGATTGTCAGGTTCCACAGAGGACAGAGAGAAAAGAAGCTGAGAATCATCAGCGTAGGAAAACATAAGTAGTCCAGTCTCTTCTACTATTTTGGCAAGCGGGATCATATAAATGTTAAACAATAGCGGGCTCAAAATAGAGCCCTGCGGTACTCCGTGTTTGAAGGTCATGATGTCAGAGCAAGCGGATTGTGAGAAGACTTGAAATGTACGCTTTTCCAGCAGTGATTTAATCCAATTAATGGCCGCACCACGAATGCCTATGGAATGAAGTGTCCGGGCAAGGACCGCATGCGACACCGTGTCGAATGCTGCACTGAGGTCGAGCAGCACAAGGGCCACAGTTTCTCCTCTGTCCAGCATAAAACGGATGTTCTCAGTTACGCATAGCAAGGTCGTCTCTGTAGAGAAGCCTGCACGAAATCCTGATTGATGGGAGGGTAGCAGATCATGAGTAGTTATGAAGTCAGTAAGAGACCTATGAACATGTTTCTCCAGTATTTTTGCAAAAGTGGGCAACAAGGAGATGGGCCGGAAGTTAGCTGGCAGATTAGGGTCTGCTCCCGTTTTCTTTAGCAGCGGACGAATCATCGCGTGCTTCCATTCATCAGGCACAAATTCTTCCTGCAGGGATGCGTTAAGAAGATCGGTGATTATGGCCAGGGCACTACTGTTAAGTTGTTTTAGAACTGAGCATGGCAATGGGTCTTTGGGCGAGCCTGATTTAATAGTATTAAGTAGTTTGTGAACCATATCAGGGCTAAGCTTTGGCCAGTTGTCTAGTGTAACAGGAGATGCCTCAGCAGAGGGGATGGGGCCTGGAATGTTAGCATTATAACTCGGCTTGATAGGTGGAGTATTGGGCAGGATCGGGTAAGTCTGATTATGTTCATTTAGAGCTTGTTCGATGCCCTGATGTATTTTGTCAACTTTATCGACAAAGAAGGCAGCCAGTAAGTCGCATTGTGTCTTGTTAAGGTCTGGCGGAGGTTGTATTGTATATGAACCAGCCAACTCTTTCACTATCTTGAAGAGTGTTTTAGATTGGTCTAGGGCTTCTGTAATTTTAGTGCAAGCGTATTTAGCTTTAGCTTTGCCACATAACTTCTGATAGTTTGTTAATTTTATTTTATAATCTTTCTTGGCTTCAGGAGAATAGGTCTTCCTCCATTGCCGCTCAGCGTTTTTACAGCTGCTTTTTTCCTGCTTTAGTGTCTCATTAAACCAAGGGGCGGGGGGACGGTGAGTATTTTGTTTTAATTTTGTTTTAGGCAGGGAAGAATCAATAGCTTCCGTGAGCCAATTTTGGACAGCTGTCGAGAAATTTTGTACCGTTGACTTTGTGCAGGGAAGATGGCCTTCCAGAAAAGAGTTAAGACTCTCAATATCAAGTTTTTTCCACTTCCTAACAAGTTGGATAGGTACCGGTGCTTTATCTTTATTTGACAATTCCACCTGGAGGGAAAATTTGATCAAAAAGTGGTCTGACCAGGGCAAGGGCAGGGCGGGATACATAAAAATGTCATTTAAGTTGGAAAAGATGGGATCCAACAAATGACCGGCGCTATGTGTAGGTCCTGAGTTCTTCAGGGTCAAATTAAGGGATGCTAGATCAGTAATGAGTTCCTTGGCCATTGAGCATTCCTCATTTTCCAAATGCAGGTTAGTGTCACCAATGATTGTAAAACTAGCAGTTCTCATTACTAAAGGGCCCATGAGTTCTGACATGTTTGTCAACCATTTTGATGCAGTTCCCGGCGGCCGATAGATAAGTGCTCCAGAAAAGGTCAAATTTGGTGATAGCGAGAGTTTGAAAGTTGCGCCTTCGCAACCCTCACACGGGAGTCTATTAAATTCACAGCTAAAAATCTTTTTGAAGATAATTGCTATTCCTCCGCCTAACTTCTTTTCACGATTAAGTCTCACAATGGCATATAAGTCAGGAAGTGCCATGGCTATATCTGGGCCAGAGCTATCTTGTAGCCATGTTTCTGTTAAGAACATGGCGTCTGGAACCTCGTCTAATAGTAGGTTAAATATTTCTGTCTTGTGTTTCGGTAGAGAACGACAATTAATACTGAGAAACGAAAAAGATTTTGATTTAGATGTCTAGTTGTCCTTAATATCTCTGGCCTGTATGGCTCTTGTCCCTACAGGATCTATGGAGAGTAGGCAACATTGGCAAACATGTTTCTTCCAACGCAGCTTCAGCGTACTGCAGGAGGGTTGTCTTATGGGTCTTAAGGCCTGCAAATGTTCAGAAGTATATTTAATGTGTATGGGGGCGGACATAACAGTTGATACATTTACAGTAATTAGTACCTGTAAGTGATCGCTAGAAGGTACTGGTGATGGCGCCTTAGCCCTTGGGCCCATCCGAGGCGCGGACGGGCGCAGACGGGCTGACTCTGGCGTGACTCCGGCGCTGACAAAGCGCGTCCACTATACGCGTCCGCTGACGCGGAGAGCGTCCGTTTCCTTTTGTAGGGATGGCTAGAGCGCTGTCACAGCTGCCGCCTCCCACTCAAGATGTCTGCCGTTATGAATCTTCCCCTTAGACTCGGTACACAGCCCTAAGATCGGCTGAAACCGTCAAAGTGCAGGGAAATGGATTTGCGAGGGCTGGGGTATGTGCAAATAAGTGAAATATGACTTTTAAAAATCGCCGTATAAAATGTAAATAACACACGCTAGTTATCAGCAGGTTATCGCAAGTTAGCACACAATTCAGCAACAGCCTACCTCCCGGCTCACGCCTCAGGAGGGGTCCAATTAATTAAGCAAACAACAAATACACGAATCTCGCGTTTGCTCTCTAAGGGCTCCTTTTGTAGGGATGGCTAGAGCGCTGTCACAGCTGCGGCCTCCCACTCAAGATGTCTGCCGTTATGAATCTTCCCCTTAGACTCGGTACACAGCCCTAAGATCGGCTGAAACCGTCAAAGTGCAGGGAAATGGATTTGGGAGGGCTGGGGTATGTGCAAATAAGTGAAATATGACTTTTAAAAATCGCCGTATAAAATGTAAATAACACACGCTAGTTATCAGCAGGTTATCGCAAGTTAGCACACAATTCAGCAACAGCCTACCTCCCGGCTCACGCCTCAGGAGGGGTCCAATTAATTTAGCAAACAACAAATACACGAATCTCGCGTTTGCTCTCTAAGGGCTCCTTTTGTAGGGATGGCTAGAGCGCTGTCACAGCTGCCGCCTCCCACTCAAGATGTCTGCCGTTGTGAATCTTCCCCTTAGACTCGGTACACAGCCCTAAGATCGGCTGAAACCTTCAAAGTGCAGGGAAAGGGATTTGCGAGGGCTGGGGTATGTGCAAATAAGTGAAATATGACTTTTAAAAATCGCTGTATAAAATGTAAATAACACACGCTAATTATCAGCAGGTTATCGCAAGTTAGCACACAATTCAGCAACAGCCTACTTCCCGGCTCACGCCTCAGGAGGGGTCCAATTAATTAAGCAAACAACAAATACACAAATCTCGCGTTTGCTCTCTAAGGGCACCTTTTGTAGGGATGGCTAGAGCGCTGTCACAGCTGCCGCCTCCCACTCAAGATGTCTGCCGTTGTGAATCTTCCCCTTAGACTCGGTACACAGCCCTAAGATCGGCTGAAACCGTCAAAGTGCAGGGAAAGGGATTTGCGAGGGCTGGGGTATGTGCAAATAAGTGAAATATGACTTTTAAAAATCGCTGTATAAAATGTAAATAACACACGCTAGTTATCAGCAGGTTATCGCAAGTTAGCACACAATTCAGCAACAGCCTACCTCCCGGCTCACGCCTCAGGAGGGGTCCAATTAATTAAGCAAACAACAAATACACGAATCTCGCGTTTGCTCTCTAAGGGCTCCTTTTGTAGGGATGGCTAGAGCGCTGTCACAGCTGCGGCCTCCCACTCAAGATGTCTGCCGTTATGAATCTTCCCCTTAGACTCGGTACACAGCCCTAAGATCGGCTGAAACCGTCAAAGTGCAGGGAAATGGATTTGGGAGGGCTGGGGTATGTGCAAATAAGTGAAATATGACTTTTAAAAATCGCCGTATAAAATGTAAATAACACACGCTAGTTATCAGCAGGTTATCGCAAGTTAGCACACAATTCAGCAACAGCCTACCTCCCGGCTCACGCCTCAGGAGGGGTCCAATTAATTTAGCAAACAACAAATACATGAATCTCGCGTTTGCTCTCTAAGGGCTCCTTTTGTAGGGATGGCTAGAGCGCTGTCACAGCTGCCGCCTCCCACTCAAGATGTCTGCCGTTGTGAATCTTCCCCTTAGACTCGGTACACAGCCCTAAGATCGGCTGAAACCTTCAAAGTGCAGGGAAAGGGATTTGCGAGGGCTGGGGTATGTGCAAATAAGTGAAATATGACTTTTAAAAATCGCTGTATAAAATGTAAATAACACACGCTAATTATCAGCAGGTTATCGCAAGTTAGCACACAATTCAGCAACAGCCTACTTCCCGGCTCACGCCTCAGGAGGGGTCCAATTAATTAAGCAAACAACAAATACACAAATCTCGCGTTTGCTCTCTAAGGGCACCTTTTGTAGGGATGGCTAGAGCGCTGTCACAGCTGCCGCCTCCCACTCAAGATGTCTGCCGTTGTGAATCTTCCCCTTAGACTCGGTACACAGCCCTAAGATCGGCTGAAACCGTCAAAGTGCAGGGAAAGGGATTTGCGAGGGCTGGGGTATGTGCAAATAAGTGAAATATGACTTTTAAAAATCGCCGTATAAAATGTAAATAACACACGCTAGTTATCAGCAGGTTATCGCAAGTTAGCACACAATTCAGCAACAGCCAACCTCCCGGCTCACGCCTCAGAAGGGGTCCAATTAATTAAGCAAACAACAAATAGACAAATCTCGCGTATGCTCTCTAAGGGCTCCTTTTGTAGGGATGGCTAGAGCGCTGTCACAGCTGCTGCCTCCCACTCAAGATGTCTGCCGTTGTGAATCTTCCCCTTAGACTCGGTACACAGCCTTAAGATCGGCTGAAACCGTCAAAGTGCACGGAAAGGGATTTGCGAGGGCTGGGGTATGTGCAAATAAGTGAAATATGACTTTTAAAAATCGCCGTATAAAATGTAAATAACACACGCTAGTTATCAGCAGGTTATCGCAAGTTAGCACACAATTCAGCAACAGCCTACCTCCCGGCTCACGCCTCAGGAGAGGTCCAATTAATTAAGCAAACAACAAATACACGAATCTCAGAGTGCAATCCGGTTTAAGGTTATAAATCTACCCCAGAGGGTCCGACTGATTATGCAACTGGTATCCTGATTCTTATTTTGGCCCTGGTGTATACACTTATGCCTGTCCTTGCTAATGCTAAGTGGACAACAGGTGTGCCCTCATAGCAGGTGTAGGACGACTCTCCATATCCTGGGTGAATCACTGAAAAGCAGGAGTGGTAGTTCACCGAGTTTTGTTGCTCACTATTGTGATCTAACATTTTTCTCTGTTTCAGAGAAGATGATATGCTGACAGCATTCATGTAAACTTCCAATGTTATGTGAACCTAAGATGCTTGCACTGATATTCTGTGTGCATGTCAAGTGGGTATATGTATGGTGAGTGAGTAGCACATGTATGGTAGTAGGACTCTGTGGGTGATAATAGTGTGAGTACTGGGACCTGTGGGATTCATTTTTTCGATGTCACCTGGTTTAGCATGGCACAAGATAAAGGGCGACTACAGCTTTCCCGGACCTTTAAAGTGTAATGACGATATTCCTGCAGCTGGAAGATAGTCAGACACTGAAGTGAGGGAGGATAGAGACAGGGCACCCCTCAGAAATTCAGTAAGGACCTTGTTAGCAAAGGGTTGCTGTCAAGTTCTGTCTGAGCACTGCCATTTGGTATATGGTAGGGGTCAAGTTGCAGGACTGCACTTTCTGCTCAAGGTGAGGAAGCCTCTCAGCATGGCCTGTCCTTTTATCTGCCTCCGATTACTGGTCAGCAAGGCTGATGAGCCAGGTATAGAAATCTCTCACTTCATGCTACCCTTGTTTTTAGATCCTCCTGCAAGAACTCCGAATCATGGCTACCTGCTGTGAGAGCCATCACCTTATACACAGATTGTGTCAGAGGAACAACTAGAATATTACATTTGAAAGAGAATCATCCTATAACAAGTTCAGAAAACATTAGATAGTGGATCTACATCCCTGGGATGGAAAATGAGTATTCAAGTGGGATCTCTCCACTTTCTTCCAGGTCCAAGTTCTTCATAACCTAAGAGGGTAGTGTGCTGAAGGGTACTCGTACAGCTGCTTGAGCAGGACTTGTGTTTGTAGGATTGACACTCTCCGAGATGTGAAGAAACACAATCTGAGGTTCGCACCTTCTTCTGTAATAGCTGAGGGTGTGCTTAGAGCCTTCAATCCTCCCTTCCTGTTTAGAGGGGGAGGGAATGTGCCTGCCTCGAAAGGACGAGAGAGAAACGGTCCAGGAAGAGAATTCAAGAGTGTTCCAAGTGTGTGGACTAACCAGAGTAAGCTAGAGAATGCAAGAGAGCAAAGTCACGCGCAACATATATGTGGGATAGGGTCGGGAACCACATCAAGACTTCTGCATATATCAAGCATAGAGTACAGGTCTGGACTGGGAACCCAAAGCAGTCCTGGCAATTTTCTCGGAGCAGCCCCTGGGGAAGCACCGACTGGCTTGGGGAGGCTAAAAATGCTTGCTTCCTGCTTTTGTTATGGAGGGGGGATATTGCAGCACTGGTACAAAATAGGCCCACAGGAACAAAATGGCCGCCAACTCTGCAAAGCTGGCACCCACCCTTCCAGCCTCCTGGGAAAACTCCTGTTGCCTGGTATGGCCAGTCTGGCCCTGATAGAGTATGATATTCAGTTTACTGTGAATGAGAGGCTGGTGCTGCCTCTGCAGACGTCAGTGTCAGGAGGCTCCGTTAATGGCGAGGTGGGAGCCCTCATCTGACTGTAGTCCACAACTGCCAAAGATCTCCACAAGAACCTATTCGGCCCAGAGGCTGTACCCGCCATACCATTGTTGTGCCTGGACTCCGCCTAGGGAGGCCAAAACTCCAAGAATGTGAGGGGCTGCCATGCTGAAATTGCCAAGTTGTCAAGTTCTGAGCTAGACCAGTGCCCCATCAGCTCAAGAGCACTGCTGCAGGCACAGGCACAGGACTGCTCCTTGCATTCATCTCTCACTGCCCCAAATTGCGACAAGAGCATGCAGATAACTGCCGGGCTTGAAACTGTAAGAGAACAAGAGGCTGAGTCACAGACTGAGGTCTGTAGAATGAACATAAGACTTTGAGGACCCAATTCACAGAGAACGTCTGCAGTCGTACAGAGGCTCCGTAATCATGGCAGAATCTTGGCAATGAGAATTCTGACTGCGGAGATTCTGCCATGATTGCGGAGCCTCTGCCATGACTACGGAGTCTCTGCCACGACTGCAGAGGCTCCTTGTGCATCGGGCCCTGAGTGAGTAACCACTAAAAGGTGAATGTAATCTGAAGTGTTGGGGGCATCTATGACTTATGGGTATTTGAAGAAAACTGAACTTTCTGCTCTGTGATTAAAATACTTTCTTTTAACTCGGAATGCAAGCACTTGTTTCATAGTATTGTCTTCTGTCGGCTGACTGATGCATGAGATAAGCACTGGGATTGGTCTGAGTGGCCTGGTTTGCTGCTCAGACAGTGCCTGGGAGTCTGTGGCTTTTCTCCACCCGGCTGTACAGCACAGCCAGGTGGAGGAATGCTAAATGTGCATGTCGGTTTGCCCGGCCCAAGACAGCTGGGAAAACCAACATGCAGACTTAGCAGGGCCCACAACTACTCCCCCTGAAGCTCAAAAGCGCCTGGCCCCACCTTGCGACTCAGCTACCCAGCAGAGGCAACGGTAAAAAAGAAAATGATGATACAATTATTTGATTTATGATTTTATTTTTCACTTTTGCCGTGGGATCGTTTACTTACTGATCCTTAGTGGTGAGTATTTTAACTGAGCGTTATGTGGACCTACTGATCCTGCCAAAAAGAGGAGCTTCCTGTAATAAGAACTTCATCTAGGATAGCATCCGCTATGATCTACGGTGTTTGGACAGCATCACCGTGAAGGATCAGTAAGTAAACGATCCCACCACACTCACAGCGCACTTTAGGATGTGCACTGATAAGTACACCCTGAGTGGCCGCCGAATTTTTGGTCACGCTCATACTCTTGGTCCTGAAGAAAGAATCACGAATAACGTAGAAGGCTGAAATTAGTTGACCTACACTTTGTAGGGATATTGAGGCAAACTTTTCACCTCTAAAATATCCCTCCTATGTTTTTAATCATGTCCTAAGACCCTTCCATTAAAACTCATTTAAGGGCATTTGTTAGAGACATTTTTATCATTTAATCACATCTCACATAGCACTTCACATTATCACAAAAATCTGCTCCACTGTAAAACATGCGTTAAAGCACAGCTGGATTGCATGCGGCAATTCCGCTGGGACCCCGATGATGAAGCATGCCTCCTACTAGGTAGGTGGGTGAAGGGTCTTCTAAAACAACCACTGGATGTCTGTGCTCCCCCCGCCCCCCCAAAAGGGTACAGGTCACTGACGATGACTATAACTCTCTAGGGACTAGTCCATGTTGTTTATTGCATAATTTCGGGAAAGAGGACATGGTCCCTTTCAATTTTCTCTCTCTCTAGTTGTTTACAATTAAATTTCAAACATACACAACACGGTAACTCCACCAGCGCCTAACATCGGCGTATTTGAGCCGACTACAGCCAAACACTCCCCGGGGCTTGACAGATTCCTCATCTCTAAACACAACAGACAGCAACTATCTCACCGTCATCACCACTTTTGTAAATGAAGTAAGATCCTTGTAAGTAATTAGTCCAGTAGCCAGTGGTGTAGATTATGTAGTTTATTCAGTTAAAAGTAAGATGGCAAAGGTCCCACCGGGAGCAGCATCCTGCTGCTCAACCCCACTCATTCCAACTGACCACTCATCTAAACCATGCACTCATGAACATTCTATTAATTCACACACACAGGCTGAGCAGCAATGAACTAGGAGACACCCTTCAGTGCCTTTGAGGTAACTTCAAAGAGACTGATTATAGTTCTTTCACAGTCTCATCATTTCAGACCTGAAGCATTTTCAATATTATATCGAACAAAGCCATAATTGTTGCTTAATTTGCTTATGCGACAAACAACCATTGACAAAGCCAATAGTTCTGTCTCGTTGTAAGTGTAATGTTACTTGTTGTATTATGTATCTGGATGCAATGAGGAGAGGTGTGGCACAGCGGCTGACTCCGGAGCACGGGACCCGCTGTGTGATCTCCTGCGCCAGTGGCAGCTCAGCGTAGCATTGTGTGACTCTGAGCAATAGCTCACTTAATCTCCCAGATGGCCCCCATCGCCTTGAAAACCTTGAGGGGTGATATGTTTTTGCTTTACAAATACGAATTATATTAAATTATAATGACAGAAGCAGCAAAATACCAGGCGGGTGGCACACTATGCTAAGCACAGATTTTTAGCTTATTTGTTCTTGAGCCACGCCCTTAATTACATCGGCTACACCCCTTTGAGAGACCCCCAAATTTTTTCATCCCACTTAATGCCCTGGGATAAAAGTGAACAAAGGGGGTGTCTTTCACCATAGGTTCTGAATGACATCGTAGACAGCTTAAGCTTCTGTCTCGTCTGTCTGATGTCAGCCAGAATCCCTCAGTGACAAACACCCCCGTTATTCACAGGTACCCATCTACAAAATTGTATTTGTTGTCCTTAGCAGGGAATCAACTATTGTTCATGTTGTGGTGCAGTGCACACACCTGACAGTGTCCCGGAGGAAGTAGACAAAGCACTAGTCTCTAACAGTGGAGTCACTTTAACAAACTTGAAACTGGAGCAGGCAAATACTTTTTTGACAATGCTGCTCTCATGACAAAATTACAATTCTACAGCTGTTTCCATTATGTCACTTAGCAATTGCCTGGCTACACAGAACATTCACTATCATGCTTAGGGCAGCAGAGATGTCCCTCAAGTTGCATAGATCTTACAAGAACATGCCTTAAGTAGGTGATCTGCACCTCACATTACACCGATCCGACATGTGCCCTTCTTTAGGCAACTGGCCTATCTCAGAATACACAGACAGAGGTTGCCGAATTGTCCTTCAAATTACTCAGTTCTGGCTTAATCAGTGTGCCTTAGATGAATATGTTTCTCAGGTCCCACAGAACTTACAGGCTCAGGTCTTAGACAACAGATATATCGCTCAGGTTCCACAAACTGTTCGAACTCAAGCCATAAGTAGCAGGGCCATTACTCAGGCAACAGAAATTGTATAGGAACCCATAAAGCAACAAAGCTCTCGCTCAGGTTCACCATATCTTACAAACTTAAGCAGCAGAGGTATCTCTCAGGTTAGAGAGATCGTCCAGGCTCATGCCACATATAGGATCACTGTCTTCACTTTGCACAGATCTTACAGGCTCAGATATGAGGCAGCAGAGTTATGCCTTATGGTAGAACTTACCAACAGACACAAGAAGTTATCACTTAGGATAAATAGCCTTGCACACAAAAGTCATATACATTAAAATCATTCAACAGATTATACAGATATTAGAGGCCTAGGATGAATACAAGAAATGTAGCTGTTTAGTGACACCGATCATAAAAGCTTAAGTCATATAAGTGTTCGATCACAACTGACCAGAGCGCTTTTGCTGCCGTAGGTCAAAAGGCCAACTACACCCAGTGCTTAAATTGAAAAATTTAAAGTGCAGGTACCCTGTACCCGAGTACCTGCTTGTTTCTGAGAAGTGCTGGTACTCTCCAATTAAAAATATTACGTCACTCTTGAAAAGTGCAGGTAGTTTCCTAGTTATTTAATATGTGTATATATACACTGCACTCTGGGTCCGTTAGCAATAATACATTAAGCAAGATACATGCTGTTGGGATGGAAAGGCCCTCTGCTTGGTAATGGACATGCACCCCTGTCCTGAGTGCCCCAACGGTCCTGATGCCTGAATCCCTAATGCTGATTTTTGATGTCATATGTAAACACAGATCCTGCATGTCTGACATTACATAAGGCCTGTCTCATAGACTCCTCTCTTGTTGGGCCACAAGTTGTGCCCAAAGCACAACCCTTATAGTGGTGGAAGGCTACTGCATTCACCAGGAGTTAAGCAGCATAAGCGTAGTAGTAACCAGTAGGAATAAATAGGTCCTTTTTTGGTCTCACCACAGTGCCATATCCTTTGCCAAGCCATGTTGCAGGGTGTAGTACCTTATGTGGCAAAAATAGGTCCCATGGGGCACCTAGTTACAGCCTGAGATCCTGCACCCTCACAACAGTGTTTGTTTTAATGTAGAGTCGGAACTCCCACATTCAATCCCCGCGCTACGGCACCATTGCAGAAGTACTACATAAAAAATAAACTCAACGGAGTTCTTTATTTTGTTACGATGGGAAGGCCACAAACACTGCTTCGGTTGTTTGATGTCCCTTAATGTCCCTGTGCCTCCCCCTCACCCCTCCCATAACACTGCTCCCAGGCCCCAACCACCCTCTGAGGTCACTGCTGTTTTGCTAGTATTTTTTGCTTTTTGGTTACTCAATGCTTATTTTGCAATGCAGTGCCTTCGTTTAATACCTATTTGCTGTCTACCACCACCTCGCGGCACGACACTGCTTGCCCACCCCTGAGATCGCTGCATTGAATTATTATGTTATTTTACATTAAACACTTTTATTCATAGCAGACCTAGCCATGGGCTCAGGACATTAAATAATCAACCCATTATCACAGGATGTTGAGCCGACAGCAGTCTTGAACACGGATCACCAGCTCACCAGTCGGCATCTCTCACTGCGCCCTATCCTTTGCCTAGCCATTTTGCGGGATGCAGCTCTATATGTGGCCAAATGAGATCCAAGGGACACTTAGTGACAGCCTGTGGTACTGCACCCTCACAACACTGCTTGTTTTAACGTGGAGTTGAAACTGTCATTTTCACTTCCAGCGCTACGGCACCATTGCAGGTGTACTACGTAAAAAAAACACAACAGAGTTCTTTCTTTTATTACGGTGGGGAGGGCATATCTATTGAATAGGCAAAAAACATTGGCCTTGATAATGCCCCCAACTCCAACAGATGCGAGACCTATTGCATTTCCAATGCTTGTTAACCTGTGTCATGGGAGTGAGGCCTACAGTCTCACTCATTTAAAGTTACAACACTGTGTGCTTAACTCACCCATAGCTCATATCACTTAGGTATGTAGTGCTGAGTGGTGTATTTGTGCTGGATATATTTGTGCCTGGGAAGGGTATAATACTGGGATAATGCAGTACTCTACAGTGCATACATGCTGAGTGCATGTGCTGGATGTGTGCCTATGAATGGTACAATACATGGAGGATGTAGTGCTGTACAGTGCATGAAGGTTAAATACATGTGCTAGGCATATGCGTACCTGTGACTGATACAATACATGAAGGGTGCACTGCATGCATTTTAAAGGCATGTGCTTTATGTATGTGTGAGTGGTATAGTACAGGAATTAAATAATGCTGTACGGTGTGTGAATGCTGTACACATGCACTGGGTGTTTGGGTGCCTGTGAATGGTAGAAAACATGGCAGACTCTGGGTTCATGTTAGAAGACCCAGGCCTGCATAGTGGAACACGAGGAGGTACCGGAATCTCCCCAGACAGATTTGTGTATTGCTGCATTCCTACAATCTAGATGGGACATATGCTGGAGAGGGGAGAGAGCCAGGCTTTCCCCGTACACGTCAAATGCTGCTCTTTGATTCAGTGAGGGCTCACAAGGAAGGGACCTAGGCAGGGCCGGCTTTAACAAAGGTGGCGCCTTGTGCAACAATGCTTGTTGGCACCCTGCCCCCCCCCCCCCAATGACCACCTCTGCCATGGACTCCCTCACTAGCACTCTTTAATAGTGCCCCTCAGGTCTCCATATCCATAGTCTCTCAGATTCATCTCATTTTATAGCACCAGTCATACCAGTGTACAGTGTCAGAGCACTTTACATCCCACACATTGCACAGAGACAATCATATGTGTGTAAATCAGTGTTTATGAAATGTTACATCAGACAACACTACAAGGTGTAATGCAGGAGTGACGTTATCGATACTGGTAGGCCATATAGTTTAAGAGTCCTTTTGCCTTGTTTTATGCACTTCATTGTCTTCAATCTGATGGTGTTCTGCCTGCGGGTGTACCGAGACACCAGAGATGGTGAGCATGTTAGCCAGATATGACAGCGGGTTGGCTGTGATGACTTTGTAGCTAATGTAGATGGTTTCAAACATGGTGCGAGCCAGCAAATTGGAGCCAGTGCAGTTCCAGTACCTAGGCCCCAGCTCCCACTTACCTTGGACTGGTCCTCTGACTAGTCTAAAGTCTTTTTGGACCAGGCTGGCTGCCACAAGGCCCCACATTGCTGCGCTCCTCCTTTCTCCCTCTCTGCAGTCTACATGCCTGTTTTTGTTGCCTTAACTCATTGCTTTTACTGCTTTTGTTCTCTTGCCTAAGGGACCCCTGGAGGAGGTCTCATGATCATCCACAGATACCATCACCTGCACAACCACAACGGGCGAGCCAACCACGTTCATGGAACACATGTACTTCCAACTACATATCAACCACTCCGCGATCATCTCAGGCAACCTCGCTTATCAATCGCCAGGGCCCTGGCACCACCTTCAGTAACCTCTTCATTGACTTCATCACTCCTATTAGATCCAATGACTTCCTACTGCTAGGCAACCTCAACATTCATCTCGATGACCCACCGACCTCCTAGAGAGCCTCAACAACATTGGACTCACACAGCTCATGCACGGCTTGGCTCACATCTCCAGACAGTCTTCACAGCCAGCCACAAGATTACCTTCAGCCACCACATCCCTCTCATATGGATTAAACCAGTCCATCATATACTTCTACATCAACACACCCCACTTCAGCAAACCAAAACCAGCCATCAACTTCAGCCTCAACGGAGCAACATAACTGAAGCAGACTGAACCCACACCCTCAGATTCAACCAGCGTATTCTCACAGGTGACCTACAGAAAGATATATCCACTTTCAACCACTGGATCTCACATTGCTACAAAACAATGTCTACCATGAGGAAAGTCAGGCATACAAGAGCTCACGCTCAAGCATACTGGTACACCAAAGACCTTCAAAACTCCAAGCGCTATTACAACCAACTAGAAAGAAGATGGAGACCCAATCCAGATAACCCCTCTAGAGGCATTTTCAGATCTGCACTTAGAAGGAATTATGCACGGATCAAAGAATCCAGAACACCTGTCCTCGTGTTCAACATCATCAGAGAATTCACCAATCAAATAGCTGCCTTCAATACCATCATCTCCTCACAGGTCTACCTTTCTTACTTTTTCCACAACAAAATACTCAAGATCTATACCAACTTTGAACCCTAACCCACCCTAGTAGACATTATCACACAACTCCCCCAAATCACGGATAGCCCCCACCTTCTAGCTAACTAAAGCCCTCTTGCCACAGATGGCACTGCCAGAATGATGTAGACCCTCTACTCAGGGTCCCCCACAGACCGTGCACTCACCACATGAACAACCTGGGAAGCCCACATCAACTTCAACCATACCCCCATCAACTCCTCCATCCTCAGTGAAAACTCCCCAGATAGCTGGAAACACGCAGGTGTCACAGCTGTCCTGAAGAAACCCTCTGCCAACCCCAAAGATCTCAGCAACTACAGACCCATCTCGCTCATTCCTTTCCCGGCCAAAGTCCTGAAGAAAGGGCTCAACAAGCAACTCTTCGCCCATCTTGAGCAATACCACTCCTAGACTCCACCTAGTCAGTTTTCCCGAGCAACCAGAGCAAGGAAGCCACCTTCAGGGTAACAACAGATGACATCCGATCCATCATGGACAGAGAAGAAACTGCTGCTCTAATCCTGCTTGACCCCTCGGCGGCCTTCGACACAGTCTCCTATGGCACCCTCAGTGCCAGACTCCAGGACTGATTCAGTAATTCAAGGTCCCGCCCTGAGTTGGATCACATCCTTCCTCTCCAACAGGACTCAACTAGTCAGACTCGCCACTTTCACCTCCGAACACAAGTAGCTCATCTGCAGAGTCCCCTAGGGCTCCTCCCTCAGCTTAACCCTGCTTCTCCAGTATTCGTGTGTCTTTCATAGATTCACATGCTTGGATAATTCCCCGTCGTCGAAGTGGGAGTCCCACGGTACATAAAATAGTAGTAAGAAACATATATACCTAAAAAAAATATATATATATATATATATATATTTTTTTTTTTTTTTTTTTTTTTGGTGGAACCTGTGTGCCATAAAATTGGATTACCGCTGGCCCCGCCGGGAAGGCGTGCAAGGAGCACAACTTGGAATGAGCGTCATTTCGCAACTCTACTCAGTGAAAGGCGACCGACCGTGAGGGAACCTGACGGCTGGGAAGCTTAGTAACGGGTGAGTGAGCGACGCTTTACTTTCTATGATTTACAGCCCGGCAGACCACGAGCAGCCATTTCGAAGGTATATGCCAAGTAGGAATTGCAATTATTATCTCTGCAACAGGAAATGTTCAGTGACAGTGAACGGGAGAAGGCGGCAGATACTCTGTTTATCCGTCAAACCGGAGCAAGGAAAAAAGACATTCCCTCACAGAGAGCGGAGACACCCGATACCATCACGAAACTTTTCTCGACATTAGAAAAAACGTACGAACGAGAAATTCGTAAGTGGTGGGAGGCCACCAGTCTTCAAAAATATTTGGATGTTGGGAGAGTCCCAAGGGGACTCAGGATCCTATTGGTCCCATCATATGAAAAGCCCAACAAAGAACTACTACGTGAGTGGTCAGAATTCATGACTGATGTTATGCAGGGGATGTTAAAGCTCTTAGTGAAACATGCGTGGAATGATAGACTGAAATTACAAGAGGAGATCAAAGAATTAGAGGACAAGATCGGCAATGAGAAAGACACTAAGAAATGTGAGGAATTACGCGATCTGATGAGGAAACGATTGATCGATTATGAGAATACAATTAAATTGAGGAAGCAATCGAAATTCATTCGCGACGAGAAAGATTACTTGAATGGGAGAATCTTGACATTTGCGCGAAAATATGATGCCCCTAGAAAAACACTCCAACAAGAGAGATCAAGAAATAGAACCCCAGTAAGTACTGAGGAATCGGAAGTTTCAGGCGACGAGTCGACAAAGGGTGCGGAAGGAGGTGACGATCCTCCTACAACAACTGGAGCAACCCCAGAGGCTGATCCTTTTTTCGAGGAGTACGAAGTGATAAGGGGGCTCAGGCAACGACCCGCGGCCACCACTCACCCACCAAGAACCCCAAAAGGAAAACGAGGAGGGGTAAGCGGGGGAGTACAAGGCAGATCTACCCCCGTAGTGACAAGGAGTGCCCGAGGCAAGAATTGGAAATGAACTCGATGCTTCCAAAAACCAATACCATCATTAACCTGTCAGATCGCAGATTAACGCCAAAGGAGGAGGATTTATTGCAATTGGGATTTTCTTTTTGCCCTACCCCAATGTATGATTATACTCAGACACGGATTGACTTATTCAGGTTTATCAGGAAGATGAAGTTACAGAAAATACATACTTTAAACCCCAAGACTGACACCAGAGATGCAGCAGGTGCAGTTGGTGATAGTGACCCACTCGCAACAATAACTGGCAAAGATTTACAAGCCATAGCTGTGGCTCAAACTCTGATTGAAACTAGTCATTCCCAGGATTGGGAGATACAACCCACACAAACATTGCAAGAATGTGGAATAATTCAACAGGGTTGTAAGAGTGAGATGATGATTAAATCCAAGATAAATCCAAGAACACCCCATGATGGAATAGATACTTTCCAAGAAATAGTTATTGAAGAACTAAAAGGTCTACAGTCTGAACCATTCAATTGGAAAAGGAGGAACCTGAGCAAGGAGGATTGGGCCACCATTCAGAATTTAAGGGAAGATGACAATATCATCTTTAAACCTAGTGACAAAGGTGGGAACATTGTTATCCTGAATCGCAACCAATATGAGGATGAGGCACTCTCCCAATTGAAAAAGAAAGAGCATTACATTGAGATCAAAAGAGAGAAATATACTGAGAGTATCAAGACCTTTCATGATATGATTGGAAAATGGAAAGATGAAGGAATCTTGGATTTAAAGGACTGGGAAAACCTTAAATGTGAACATCCACAGATTGCAACATTTTATCACCTACCGAAGGTTCACAAGAGCAAGATATGGCCTCCTGGTAGACCGATAGTGTCTGCGAAAGAGAGTTTGTTAGAAAAAACCTCTAGTTACATCGATACTTTCATTGCCCCATTTGTCAAAGATCTTAGCTCGTATCTCAAAGATACGAAAGACTTTTTAAGAATTATACAGGGTGTCGAATGGGAAGAGGACATGGTCTTAATAACATTGGACATTGCCAGTCTGTACACTTCCATCAGGCATGAGGATGGTTTACTGGCAATGAGGAGTTTTTTGGACAATAGACCGATCAAATTTCGAAGCCACAATAATATGCTGATTGAATTTACGAACTTCTGCTTACGTAACAATATTTTTTTGTTCGCAGGTAAATTGTATCTACAATTGCAGGGGACCGCGATGGGCACGTGTTTCGCCCCCAGCTACGCAAATTTATTCGTGGGGTGGTGGGAGAAGCACGTGGCCTGGGCGGGGGAAAATGAAAAGTGGATGAATAACATCGTTCTGTGGACCCGCTACATCGATGATCTCTTTTTGGTGTGGCGTGGTCCACAGTCGGAAGCTGAGAAATATATTGCTGACTTGAATAAGAACAGTTTAAACTTACAATTTACCAGCAATATTAGCAAGAGTGAGGTTTTCTACCTGGACCTTCGGGTCTATGTGGAGAATGAATCTATTCAAACAGCGGTATATAGAAAACCCACTGCGGGTAATTCTATATTACACTCACAGAGCTATCATCCGCGCAGTGTCATTAACAACATTCCCCTGGGGGAGTTCTTGCGTTTGAAACGCAACTGCTCCACCAAACAGGAGTTCGGGGCAGCAAAGGAACAGGCACGAGAGAGATTTACACAGAGAGGCTATGGGCAAGGGATCCTAGATAGAGCTGAAATGAAAAGCGACCAAATTGAGAGGAGCGACCTATTAAGAGACACGGTCAAACCTACAGATTCTAAGATCCGATTAATCACGGATTTTTCAGATAAATCCCCAGAAATTTTTAATATACTAAGGAAGAACTGGAGGATTCTGAAAGCAGACCCTGTAATTGGTAAATTGGTATCTGATTATCCCCTTGTCACCTATAGGAAGGGAAATTCCTTTAAAGATTTCTTGGTGAGTAGCCACTATGACAAAAAGAGGAAGAGAAAAAGTGCTGTTTCTGGCTTCTATCCCTGTATGAAGTGTAAGGCCTGTAAAAATTCTCAGAAAGTCAAGGAATATCACATTCCAGGCAAGAAAACTAAGAGTAAGATCACCAAACTACTTAACTGTAACTCTGACTACACAGTGTACTGCTTGATCTGTCCCTGCGGACTGAAATATATAGGCAGCACTATAAAAGCTACGAAATTGAGGGTCTTGGAACATATGAGGGCAATTACAACAAAAGACCCCAATTACCCTGTAGCACGTCACTTCGAGCAGAAACACAATAGCAACAGCAATCTACTGACATATTTCATACTGGATCAGTTGGTCAGAACAGAGAGAGGGGGCAATTGGGTGAAAAAATTGAGAACCTTGGAATCTAGATTCATTATCCAGCTTCAGACCAAGGCCCCGGGTGGGATGAATAATGAGGAAGAGATGTGGACACACATCTAATCACCCCACCCTACTCTAGGTGTTGTTTTCTTGAAATTTTGGATCCT
Organism: Lissotriton helveticus; assembly: GCF_964261635.1. NCBI lineage: Eukaryota > Metazoa > Chordata > Amphibia > Caudata > Salamandridae > Lissotriton > Lissotriton helveticus. Next base: position 1,923,212,829 of record NC_136065.1, read on the forward strand.
GGATGTGGTATATATTAACTGAGGAATGCTTACTTCTCTCGATTACACTGTAAAATGTATTTTTGTGAATGAATCCATTATGATTTGTAGCCCATTCAGGGCATGATAACGGTGCAGGGTACGCACGGAAAAACCTTATGTGTGAACCTTTCCTGAGTATACCGATGTATGGTCTTATATGAGTTGAGAAGGCACTTAAGGTGTAATTAGAATCTACTTATGTGATACACATAGTATAACTTATATTATGAGTTGAAATGTATCCAAAGAGAATGAATGAGTTTATAATACTTCTCGAATTGATTTGCAAATAGGTTGAATTTAACATATGAATAATTTGAATGTTACATTGCCCTATAATTTGGTTGCATACATTGCTTTGCGTTACCATTATAAGATGGCCGCCGTGAAAATTCCGGCGAACTTTGTGTGCCTTCTTTTGTGTTGTTGATTAATTGACACGTGATAGATGATCACTGTGGTGGTGTTTAAAAATGGTGGAATACCAAACGCGCGCTCACACTGACGAAGGCGGAAACGCCGAAACGCGTTTGTGAGCTTATTGTTTTTTGCAGAGAAATCCTAATAAATCTGGCTCAACCACGAGATACTGGCTCCGTGTGCTCTCGTTGAAGGTATATCCCGAGGATTGAGGGATTCCGGTGTTCACAATATATATATATATATATATATATTCTGCTCAGTGGGGATTTGTCCTTCAAATGAGCCGCGCACGAGTCACAGGTAAGCGTTTCCCCATTTGCTTTATTCGGTATGAACAGTCGCGCATTATAATTCACCGCACCTGATGAAACCCCACGCGTTTCGAGGCATCTCTTCTTTGAAGGACAAATCCCCACTGAGCAGAATGCATATATATATATATATATATATATGTATATATATGTCGAAGCGGGGGCCTCCAAATGCGTCTCTGGCTTGTACGCAAACAATGTTCAAAGCACCTCCTTCACGAAAAAAGAGTAGAGGCCTCAGTAGGGGACATCAAGGAAGCACTTTATTCAGTTGTACTCGGCGAATGCATTTCGGCAATCATTGCCTTCCTCAGCGCCATAAGTGTCCATGAGGCTTCCATCCACGCTCACAGTGAGTGTCCTGCTGCCTAATAACGCCATGTGACACAGGCCCCGCCCATGGATCCACCTATAGCAGTTCCGTGTTCCGTGTTCCGGAACTGTTATAGGTGGATCCATGGGCGGGGCCTGTGTCACATGGCGTTATTAGGCAGCAGGACACTCACTGTGAGCGTGGATGGAAGCCTCATGGACACTTATGGCGCTGAGGAAGGCAATGACTGCCGAAATGCATTCGCCGAGTCCAACTGAATAAAGTGCTTCCTTGATGTCCCCTACTGAGGCCTCTACTCTTTTTTCGTGAAGGAGGTGCTTTGAACATTGTTTGCGTACAAGCCAGAGACGCATTTGGAGGCCCCCGCTTCGACAAGTTGGCTGGGCGATTCTGGCATTGCTTCGGCTATTTTTCACACCAAGTTATTGGTATCGCCTTTGCCCGCCAAGAAGTTCAGGCACCGGGAGAAGCGGTGGCAGAGATATGCATCCCCGTCCTGGGCAGCGTGCACTGACACAGTTGCCCCCGCCAACACTGGGACCTGGGCTCCGAGGCTGAAGCGGTCTGGGGACGCAAGGAGGCATCGTTCATTTGACTAACAGTGTCTGGGGTCTATTCTGCGCTAGCCTGCATCCCGCAACACCATTGGATTTTGAAATTACATCCCGCCACTCACCTGGAAACAAATTGTTGCATTCTGGGGTTTGCAGTTCAGTGCCACACACGGAACTGTTATAGGTGGATCCATGGGCGGGGCCTGTGTCACATGGCGTTATTAGGCAGCAGGACACTCACTGTGAGCGTGGATGGAAGCCTCATGGACACTTATGGCGCTGAGGAAGGCAATGACTGCCGAAATGCATTCGCCGAGTCCAACTGAATAAAGTGCTTCCTTGATGTCCCCTACTGAGGCCTCTACTCTTTTTTCGTGAAGGAGGTGCTTTGAATATGTATATATATATATGTATATATATATATATATATATAAATATATATATATATATATACATATATATATATACATATATTACCTACTGGCGGTCGCCAGTAGGTATATATAGTTAGGATTTTTTCTCTATGGGTTTTTTGAAAATTCTATGTCTAATAACTTTGGCGTTTGTGGACGGAATTGGCTGAAATTTTCAGGAAAATGGCACATTTTGTTTCTGACCAGCCCTTGAAAATTTGGGGGGGGGTTCGTCCAGTGGGGGCCGAGAAAAAAGGGGGGTCCCAAAACGTGTTTTTAACATTGAGTTTTCCATAGGGCGGTTGGCCTCACTTTTAGCCCGAACGGCTGAATGGATTTGCACGAAACTTGGCAAAATTGTAGGGACTGGTAGCCCGATGTGCCTTTTGTAGGTCTCAATATATGTGCTCCAGTGGATTTTGAGAAATTAACGTTTAAAAAAAGGTATATATCTGTAACAGCGCACCGCTTCGCATACTTTTCGCGTTACGGAGCTTTGCGAAGCGAAGCTGATTGGCTCTCCGGTGTCTGTAAACATTCCAAACAGTCCGTAGCGGCCGCCATCTTGTCTCTCGGTAGGATCGAACAGCTGAATGGATTTGCACGAAACTTGGCAAAATTGTAGGGACTGGTAGCCCGATGTGCCTTTGCTAGGTCTCAATATATGTGCTTCAGTGCATTTTGAGAAATTAACGTTCAGAAACAAGATATATATCTGTAACAGCGCTCCGCTTCGCGGAGATAAAATTATATGTGTATTACCTAGCTGTTGCTAACACCAGTTAGCGACGGCTAGTAGAAGATAGCGACCATCTTGGGCCCCACTTTGCATGTGAGTGATATTTATCACTAATGACATGCAAAGTGGGCATGCCAAGATGTTAGCGACTGGAAACAGTCGCTAACATCGCTATCTCCTATTATCAACTTTTGGAAATATTCGAGATAAGGGCGAATATCTCTAAAAGCTACCACCTGCCCTGAGCAGTTCTTAGCCATGTTATCCAATGGGAGGTGGATAACATGGCTAAGAGCATTAGCTCGGTAATGCATGAATATCGCTGAGTTTTCAGCGATATTAATGCATTGCGGTCGTTTTTTATCGTATTTCCGATAAACCTTGATAATAGCAAGGTTTATCTGCGATAATTTCTGACGGTAAAAAAATCGTTGCTAAGCATCGTTAGGGATAAATATCGCTTAACTTTGGTAATATGCCCCAACGTCTGTTAACGTTCGATTCGAAGGAAATCAGGAAGTGTTGAAAAACATTGTCTGCGGCATCTTGTCTTTTTTCAAATGCCACACTTTTGTCGTGCACGGCAGCCATTTTAGATGCCTTGACCAGACCCACTCTGTGCACGCTGTCGATCCTTAGCATGGCTCCCCACCCTCGCAAACATCTCCCCCAGGCAGTGGTCACCCCCGCTCTCTGTCTTATGCATGGGTAATAAACCTCCCCCATCTGCGCTGCTGTTCCCTGAGAATCACACCCTGTGCCCGCCCGACACCTCCCTTTCGCCCTATTTACTACCGCACCCTCTGACACTCCTTTTCCTCTGTGTCCGATTGTCCAGGCTGGTCCTAGGGTATCAGCTAGCCCTGCAGATGTAGTTTATGGCCACAGCTGTAAAGAATCACCCCTCTTCAAAGGAGTTATAGTAGATCAAGGCCCACACTCGATGAGATTCGTCACAGCAGAAGCGTTGCTATTATCTGAAAACCATCCTGTATTGTGATTGGGGAGGGGACCGAGCCTGAAGCGGAAGATTCCAGGGATGACTGTTTGTACATCAAAGTTTTTACAATTATGTGTCACATTAAAAATATATAGCACTCCGACAAAGTAGTAAGATTATAAAACTTTAATAATTTATAAATATATACAAGAAAACAAAAATAGTAATAACATATAAACATTTTTAGGGAAAAACAACGAAGTAGCGGTCGGCTGTGCGAATAGTCCCAACGCAGCACAACGTCCAGATTTCCGGCGTGGGGCGTCGCGGGGGGTGGGTCATCAGTAGCAAACTGTTGTGCGAATAGTTCCAAGGCAGCAGAACGCGTTGAAATCTAGATGACACGAAAGTGATGTCTAGTAAGTTGCCACCCAGCAAATAACGGCATGGGGCGTCGCGGGGGGTGGGTCATCAGTAGCAAACTGTTGCGCGAATAGTTCCAAGGCAGCAGAACGATGGCACCAAGGTGATGTCCAGTAAGTTGCCGCACTGGTTTTGGTATCCTACAATGCTGCTCCGAATAACGGCGTGGAGCGCCCCGGGGGAGGCGGCGTGAACGGGCCTCTCCAGGTGGAGTGTCATCTGTTGTAGTGGGGCGCCCCTTTACCGTTTCAGTTGCCATTCCGTCCGTTTTTGGTCCACTGTGTCAAAAGCCGCAATTCAGCTGAGTTGCGCCCACTCTTGCGGTGCAGCGATAGGCGGCTGTCACAGGACTCTCAAAATGGCGGCAGGCTGTTTCCTTTTTGGGCCTGGTCCACTGAAATGGCCCTGGGACACCTTGGAAATCGGACGCTTGTCTGCTAGGTCTTGGACCTCATTCTCGAAAGCGTCCCCTCCGCCTTGAGAATTCATCAAAAGTTTTGGGGGCTCCGACTCCTGCAGGCTTCTGGTGGGGAGCGGCTGCCATGATTGCTCGCGGAATGACCACGACTGAGCTACGAGATGGTGGTGCTTTCATGCTGACGCCAGCTTCAGTCTGAAACATCCAGAAACAAGGTGGGGCTTTCATCGTTTGGGGAAAAAAAAAAGTTTTCATCCTATGAAAAGTGTTGTTTTTAGGTCACATGATCAAGCCTTCCATCATTAGGAAACCAAAAGTAAAATGAACCAATGAAAAGTTTTATAAACAAGTCACATGACCTGTTATGCGGCATAGGGTGTAAAATTAGGAGAAAATACGTTGGCACGTGAGGCGGCGTCAGTAGCGGACCGATGTGCGAATAGGCCGAAGGCAACACAACGCGCCAAGATCTGGATGGCACCGAGGTGGTGTCCAGCAAGTTGCAGCACTGGTGTGGCCATCCTACAATGCTGAAAGTCGGCGTGGGGCGCCCCGTTGGCCTGTGAGTTTGCGTCAGTAGCGGACCGATGTGCGAATAGGCCGAAGGCAGCACAACGCGCCAAGATCCGGATGGCACCGAGGTGGTGTCTAGTAAGTTGTCGCACTGGTGTGGCCATCCAACAATGCTGAAAGTCGGCGTGGGGCGCCCCGTTGGCCTGTGAGTTTGCGTCAGTAGCGGACCGATGTGCGAATAGGCCGAAGGCAGCACAACGCGCCAAGATCCGGATGGCACCGAGGTGGTGTCTAGTAAGTTGCCGCACTGGTGTGGCCATCCTACAATGCTGAAAGTCAGCGTGGGGCGCCCCGTTGGCCTGTGAGTTTGCGTCAGTAGCGGACCGATGTGCGAATAGGTCGAAGGCAGCACAACGCGCCAAGATACGGATGGCACCGAGGTGGTGTCTAGTAAGTTGTCGCACTTCTGTGGCCATCCTACAATGTTGAAAGTCGGCGTGGGGCGCCCCGTTGGCCTGTGAGATGGCGTCAGTAGCGGACCGATGTGCGAATGGGGCCAAAGGCAGCGCAACAATATTTTCTGATTTGAAGACACCACAAGGCGCTGAGATGCCAAGATCCGGATGGCACCGAGGTGGTGTCTAGCAAGTTGTGGCACTGGTGTGGCCATCGTACAATGGTAAAAGTCGGCGTGGGGCGCCCTGTTGGCCTGTGAGATGGTGTCAGTAGCGGACTGATGTGTGAATGGGGCCAAAGGCAGCGCAACAATATTTTCTACTATATTTTCGGAGTAGAAGACACCACAAGGCGCTGAGATGCCAAGATCCGGATGGCACCGAGGTGATGTGTAAGTTGCGGACGGATGTGCGAATGGGGCCAAAGGCAGCTCAACAATATTTTCTGAAGAGAATACACCACAAGGCGCTGAGATGCCAAGATCCGGATGGCACCGAGGTGATGTCTAAGTTGCGGACCGATGTGCGAATGGGGCCAAAGGTAGCGTAACAAGATTTTCTGTATGGAAGATACCACTAGGCGTTGAGATGCCAAGATTCGGATGGCACCGAGGTGATGTCTAGGAAGTTGTGCCACTGGTGTGGCCATCGTACAATGGTAAAAGTCGGCGTGGGGCGCCCTATTGGCCTGTGAGATGGTGTCAGTAGCGGACTGATGTGCGAATGGGGCCAAAGGCAGCGCAACAATATTTTCTGACTGACACCACAAGGCGCTGAGATGCCAAGATCCGGATGGCATCGAGGTGATGTCTAAGTTGCGGACTGATGTGCGAATGGGGCCAAAGGCAGCGTAACAATATTTTCTGTATGGAAGATACCACTAGGCGTTGAGATGCCAAGATTCGGATGGCACCGAGGTGATGTCTAGCAAGTTGGTGTGGTCATCCTACAATGCTGAAACTCGGCGTGGGTCACCCCATTAGCCTGTGAGATGGCGTCAGTAGCGGACCGATGTGCGAATAGGCCGAAGGCAGCACAACGCGCCAAGATCCGGATGTCACCGTGGTGGTTTCATAGTTGAGAGGCACTTCATCTGCAGTGGGGCGCCGAGATCCGGATGGCACCGAGGTGATGTCTAGCAAGTTGCTGTACTTGTGTGGTCATCCTACAATGCTGAAACTCGGCGTGGGTCGCCCCATTAGCCTGTGAGATAGCTGTTCTTTGGATTTGGGCCTGGTCCACTAAAATGGCCCTGGGACACCTAAGAACTCGAACGCTCGATTTTTTTTTCCTTTCCTGTACATGCAAAAAAAGGTAAATGCCCGGTATGTTACACGCTTCATCTGCCACGATGAACTCTCCAGAGGAACCGAAAAAATATATAGTTGTGGTAACTATACCATGCATCGTCATATGGAGAGGTGGCACCAATTAATTATAGTGCTGCATAAAAGAGAGATTTGGAGGAGAACCCCTGACCTGCTAGTACATTCATCAAAGAAGTGGCACTGAGAGCTTCAGAGGCAAGGGAAACGGTCCCAAATATTTAGAAGAACTTTGGAAAGATTAAAATGACATGTTTAGATTGTGGTAAATTAATTTCATGTGGGCAGATGAGTGTTACTCTAATAAATACAGCATATGAACATCATCATAGTCGATGGTTGGTAGAGACATTTTGACTATATCCTGGACCTGCCCGTCCTCGCCCAAAATGGCGCCGGAATAAATGGGACTCGTAACTCCTTGTTGTGTACTGGTTGCAGAACCTTGAAATCACGAGATACGTATGCAGTTTTGAAGCACATGGCGGGCGGGGACGAGAATTGATTGAATATTTCGACATCCCTATTGATATTAAGTTCTGATGTGTTATTGATTACTGTACTGTTGAAAATTCGAATTAACGTCACCCATGGTACTTGCCCGCAAATGTATATCTAGATAATTTTATTGTAACTGGCCCTGTCGTATTTTAATTATAAAATGTACGTCCACCGATTCCGTAACTGTTAGACACCTTAGTTTTTGCAACCTAATGGCCCACCCGTTACGTTCCTCTACAGTGTAAATGTCTATTCATCATATACGATTACAGTTTGCTCCGTGGCAGGCCCACGTGGTTATAGGCTCGTATTTGTATAATGAAATTTTAACAATAAAGGTTTTTAAAAGAAAACATGGTAGTAGTGTATACATTGGTAAAGTTTTTAATAATAGTCACTGTTTTAGAATCATTAAAAGGCAAGTGAAATAAAGCAGACCAATTACATGAAGGGTAAAAGGTATAATACGAAGGAACGCAGTAAAGATAAATGGTCAAGGGCTGTTGTGTTTTCTATTCCTGCAACATAAAGTGATCGATAAGAATCTCATATTCAGGCGTATCGGCGACTAAGACAGCAGGTCGACCCTCTTTTGCTCAACGGCTCCGTCATGGGACGAAGAAACGCTCTTTTTCTCGAAAAAAGAATATATTTTACTTGCAGGACAGTTGTAAAATTTCCGGGAAAGTACATTAGCCTGGAACATTATAACATATATTTAAGAGAAAATAATGTTCGGAAGTAATTAAAAGCGTAATTTTTAGGTGATATGACCAAGGCTTTCATCATTAGAATAAGAAAAGTAAAATGAACCAATGAAAAGTTTTATTAACAAGTCACATGACTTGTTATGCTTACGTTACGCGCTGCGCGCCCCGGATGACTTCCGGATGCGCTAACGCGGCGCGTCATATGACGCATTTCGCGACAACGCAGGTCCAGAATATAGTCATATGTCTCCACCAACCAGCGGTCGAAACACAACCCCTTTCAGCAGGCTAAATAGTTCTGTTAAATGACAACAGAAAGGACAGGCAACAAGAACCATCAGTCAAAGAGGGGAGGGCTAGTTCTTCTCTACCGGGTTACATTGGGGCGCTACCGGAACTGATCGAATTGGTAGTCTACAGTGTTTCTGGATGTTTCAGACCGAAGCTGGGGTTAGCATGAGAGCAGCACCATTTCGTAGCTCCGTTGTGGCCATTCCGCAACCAATCATGGCAGCCGCTCTTTATCGTTATTTTGGGCGGGGTGGGTGGCGGAGCCGAGCTGTTTTGCAGCCATCATTGTGTGGAGTTCAGTTCATCTCACTAGTTTTGTATTTGTCATGAGGGGTTGTTCCTAATGTTTCTATTTTAGCGAGGTCAAAAAGAGATCCCATTAGTGGCCTACTGATTTTGCTCGATTCCTTTTCTTTTTTTTTACACGATTTTTCGTTATCTGCAAAGACTAAACAGAGTATTGCGACTCTGTGTTTGTTTGTAAATAGAGAATGAACCAAAGAGAACTAATTCTAAAACAGTAAATACTTGGATAACAATCAATCAAATGGAGAGAGAAGCAGGCACGACGGATTACAACGGGGGCAAAGGCCTGCGTTAACTACCTTTCACTATCTGCAAAGAGAGAGTACTCCTAATAGAAATGAGGGGGGGGGGGGCACCATTCAAAGCAGATCAGTGTGCATAAACACGAAAATGTTTTCACTTACCACGTACTTGACATTCGACAGCTTATGATATTTGCTATTAAAAAACCATTGAAATTCACTGAAAAAACCATAGGTTATAGACCATATATAGTTAGGAATTAGCATTTACAAAACCTTGAAAATTCACTGAAAAAACCATAGGTTATACACCATATATAGTTAGGAATTAGCATTTAAAAAACCTTATTTTACTCACACAAAACCATTGAAATTCCATATATAGTTAGTTGCACTAACTATATATCGCGCACCCGCAATCCACTGCTGATCATGTCACATATTACATCATTCATGACATGGTCAGTGACATCACTGATGACATCACTGATGACATCTCAAATGACATCACTGATGAGATCACTGATGACATCTCATTTGACATCAATGACCACATCACTGATGATATCATTCATGTGACAATACAATGCATCTCCTCACGTTTTAATATAACCTCTGTTTCACCCAGTGTTAAATACAGAGTATAATTTTTGAAACCATTGACACACCAATACTAGTTACTACATACGTACTCACTGATTCCTACGTCTACACACACATTCACTCATTCACCCATACAATCATTCATACATACAATCACTCATCTTTACAACACTATCATATGCACTCATACACCTATACAGACACTTACACTCTGCCACTCATCCATGGAGTTACTCACACACCTAGTCAGTCCTGTAAAGAATCAATCACACTTCCATTTTCTTGTCTATACAGTTAAACATAGAGCACCTTACATTTTGAAACATATACTAACACATACTTACTTTCTTATACAATCATTGATACAAGTACACATTGATCTGCACAGAGTCACACACCTCCCAGCCAGCCACACACACACTCAGTCTCCTATACAAATACTTGGACAATCAATCAATAACCCATATAGTTAATCATATAGCTACTGATCAACACATGCAGCAGTTTACAGAACAACAGACATAATGATGCACAAATTAAGACAGTTTACTCACTAACCCATGCACTCAGTGAGACACATTTAATCACTCACTCATACATTCAGTCATGCACCTACTAAATCCTTCGTCCAGACACTTATACATCTACTCATTCTTCAATATGTAAAACATATTTAAACTTTACAGAAACACACAGTCACTGGATGATGTCATCAGTGATCTCATCAGTGATGTCATTTGAGATGTCATCAGTGATGTCATCAGTGATGTCACTGACCATGTCATGAATGATGTAATATGTGACATGATCAGCAGTGGATTGCGGGTGCGCGATATATAGTTAGTGCAACTAACTATATATGGAATTTCAATGGTTTTGTGTGAGTAAAATAAGGTTTTTTAAATGCTAATTCCTAACTATATATGGTGTATAACCTATGGTTTTTTCAGTGAATATATATATATACATACATATATATATACATATATATATATACACACATATATATATATATATATATATATAAATATACATATATATATATATATAAATATATATATATATATATATATATATATATATATATATATATATATATATAAAAAAATATAAGAATAAATATCAAATAGTACGCATATTTAGAAGTAGAAACTTTGTAAAAGTACCATAGAACAGCATAGCCCATAGAAAGCATAGAGGGAGAGCTCACTTTAGTAACATATCTATGTCATTATAATGGTCCACATTCCAGCCAATCAGGCTGTAGCACCCTCTAGAACCTTCTCCTCAGAAGCTCAAGCCCTCAGATTTTCTACGGCACGTCGTGTGAAGGGAGTCTCTCTGAGCTCTGCTCAGTTTTTTTCTTCTTCAAACCTTCAAAACTTCTCCTCTGGCATCTCCTCCAGTAGATATAGGAGGTTTTCACCTTTTAATGGGAAGGGCAGCAAAACGTTTCCACTTGCCTTTGATCACCAGACAAGAGGATTGTTTTCTCTATGATTTTAAAGACCAACCTCTAAAACAAGTACATGCCATTCCTATTATAGACTTCATCTGGCAGGAAGGACTCAAACTCATTCAACGGTCTAATTCAGTTCCAGCCGTACTCCCACGAGTAGACAAAAAATACAAGGCGCCTAAAAATTCTCCCGCCTTCCTTGTTTCTCAGCCAAAGCAAGACTTGATGATTGCGCAGGCTGCCCAAAAGAGATCGCGTAATCCAGCTTCTCCTTTAACATCCCCGCCTGACCAGGAAGGCCGACGCCTAGATACCATCGGCAAAAAGTTCTCCACAATGGCTGCGACTACAGTGAGGGCGGCAAATTCATTAGCCATCCTCAGACGATACGATCGACAAATGTGGTCGGAGATCTCAGCCTTGGTCGACCTCATTCCAGAATCCTCCAGGGCTGAAGCACAAAGAATCCTACAAGAGGGTGAAAAGATTTCGTCAGAAGGCAGGGCTTGCTTAAGGCTAAGTCCTTTTGACCGGAGGTGCAAGCAAAGATACTCGACATGCCCTTCGATGGAGAGTCCCTCTTTGGCAAGCATGTGGACGATGCCTTGGAGTGCATCAAAAAGGATACGGACACTGCTCGCGCCTTGGGAACTCTCCAATATCGAAAACGGCCTTTTCGTGGAGCTCTTGGCTGGGGCGCATCATCCACTTTTCGTGGCTCATTCTCTCAATACCGTTCTTATGGTGACAACAGACAGTGTTACTCCAGCCAGAATCAAACCAGACAAAAATGATTCAAGACCGTATAGGAGAAAATCCTCTTACAACGGAGGTAATTCCTCTAAAAAACAATGACTTTCTCAAAACCAAGTCATATCCTACTTTGAAGTTTGGAGGTCGAATCTCCCACTACTCTTACAATTGGTCAAAAATAACATCGGATCGTTGGGTCTTGGATGTGATTTCAAGAGGCCACACTCTAGAATTTATCAAGTTTCCTCCCACCCGCCCTCCAACAGGTCCCCCTTCTGCACACTTGAAGGAACTGTTTGCACAAATTGCAGTCATGATTCAAAAAGGGGTAGTCGAAGTGGTTCCTTGATTACAACAGGGGACGGGCTTTTATTCCCGATTTTTTCTTATCAGAAAGAAAGTAGCAGAGTGGCGCCCAATATTAGACCTTAGGGCCTTCAACAAATACATCAAGTCTCAAACTTTTCGCATGCTGACATTGTCGGAAATCTTCCAGTTCCTAAACCTCAACGAGTTCCTCTCCACAATCGACCTCCAAGATGCATATTTTCATGTGCCAATCCATCAGAGGCACAGACGGTACCTCCGCTTATAAGTAGCAACACAGCACTTCCAATTCAAGGTTCTGCCTTTTGGCCTTCGTTCCGCTCCAAGGGTCTTCACAAAGATCATGGCTCTGGTGGCGGCATATCTACGCCTGCAGGGCATACAAATGTACCCTTATTTAGACGATTGCCTGATAAAGGCCCCAACCTTTCTCTCAGCAAAGCAACACACTCAGACTTGCCTGTCAGTCTTCAAAGAATTGGGTCTTTCAATCAACCTCGAAAAATCACAAATACTTCCAGCACAGGAAAGAGTCTTTCTGGGGGTGTTAATAGACACAAACCTAGCAAAGGTGTTTGTTTCAACAGAACGCGAATCACGCATCTCCAAAATGGTGGATCTTCTACGCTCAAGAAGGTTTGTTTCTGTCCGAACATTAAAATCCTTTCTGGGCATGACCTCATTCTGCATTCCGTTGATCCCCAACTGCAGGTTACATATGAGAGTAATCCAAGAAAAATTGGACAAGTAATGGCGACAGGTTTCGCGGACGTTCAACGACAAGGTCTCACTGACACCTCGCATACAGAGAGCATTGGATTGGTGGGCTCACCCTCCCAACGTCGCAACAGGTCGCTCATTCCAGGAGACAGCCCCCACACTTACCCTTACCACAGACGCATCTTTAGAGGGTTGGGGCGCACATCTCCAAGAACTGTCCATCAACGGCAAATGGACTGCAGACCAACGCAGGTGACACATCAATCATCTAGAACTCTTGGCCATCTTTCTCGCTCTGAAATCCTTCCGTCTACTGGTGGAAGGAGAGTCACTGTTAGTGCGTACGGACAACAACACCAGGAAGCACTACCTCAACAATCAGGGAGGTACGAAATCACTACTGCTCTCCAACATGCACAGCAGATCTGGGAATGGGCAATAAGACATCGAGTCCAATTGACTGCAGTTCACGTACCGGGCATCTCCAACGCCCTCATGGACTCTGTCATCAGATCTGCCACAGACAACCACGAGTGGGAACTCCACCAACCAACTCTGGAGTATGTCTTCCGTCTCTGGGGCTAGCCGGAGCTGGATCTATTTGCGACTCCACTCAATCGTAAATGCCTACACTACGCAAGTTGGCATCCCCACAAAGGGTCGAGCGGGAATGCATTTTCGATCAACTGGTCGAGAAAAGTCATACGCTTTTCCGCCGATTCCTCTTCTACCCCGCCTCCTGCACAAAATGAGGGCACAACCATGTCACATCCTGCTAATTGCGCCCAGGTGGCCGCTTCGACCATGGTTCACGTACCTTCTTCTTCTTTCCCAGTGCGATCCGATCCCTCTTCGCCCCCTGCCTCACCTTCTCACCATGAACCATGGACAGATCTGCCATCCAGACCCGGCATCTCTCCAGCTTACCGCTTGGAACCTGAGCACCATGAGTATGCCCATCTAAATATTGCACCTGACTGTAGGGAGGTCCTCGCTCATGCACGGGCTCCTTCTACCATCAAAACTTATAAATTGAAATGGAAACGCTTTTGTATTTGGTGCCACTCAGAAAACATTGATCCTATGCTCGCCACCCCTGAGCAAATCTTACCTTTCTTCCTCCTTTTGGCTAAGTCGGGCCTTTCACATTCCACTCTGAAGGTCTTCCTGGCTGCACTTTCCCGCTTTCGGCATGATGGTTCCACGTCTCTATACTCCTCTCGGATCATTCGACAGTTTTTTAAAGGTCTGTTCCGGATGTTTCCACCTATCCGGCGTCCTCCACCTTCATGGCGCTTGAATCTCGTCTTGACTCAGCTTCTCAAACCTCCATTAGAACCAATCCACTCAGCGGATTTGACATTCCTTACTTGGAAGGTTTCCCTCCTCCTCGCACTTACGTCCTCTCGGCGGGTGAGCGACATACAAGCTTTTACCATTCAGCCACCTTTTCTTCAGTTTTCAAAGGACACTGTTGTACTACGTACGAACCCTAAGTATATACCAAAGGTTCCATCAGACTTCCACCTTAATGAACCTGTAATACTCAAGACTTTCTTCCCTAACCCTCAGTCTCCCGCTGAGCGTACTCTTCATTCGCTAGACCTGAAGCGATGCCTCAAGTTCTACATCCAGCGCACCGCTGCATTTCGAAAGTCAGACCAACTTTTTGTGGCCTATGGGCGGATGTGCAAGGGACATCCGGTCACCAAATAGACCATCACTCGCTGGATTTCTTCTGCCATCAACGGGCTGGCAAGCCTCTTTCTGCTCCGGTGCGAGCACACTCGACGAGAGCAGTAGCTTCCTCTACTGCCCTGTTTGCTGGAGTGCCTCAAATTCAGATCTGTAGGGCGGCAACGTGGTCAAGCAGGCACGCGTTTACGAGGCACTACTGTCTGAAAACGGCTAACGCTGCAGACACTGCTGTGGGTGAAGCGGTGCTACGGAATCTTTTCAAATAAAGGTGAGCCTCTGCTGCTTCCCGCCTCCTGTCATAAAAGGTTATTTTTGTGCAAATAATGCAATGTTACCAAAATGTATTTATATGATTGCACTTTTCATTATTGCCTTTTATGACTATTATGGGTTTGGCTTACTGATTTCTATTCTTATTTAAGCATGTGATTCTATGAAAGACACACGAATACTGGAGAAGAACAATAGTTACCTGTAAACTGTGGTTCTCCAGTATTTGTGTCTTTCATAGATTCACATGCGACCCACCCTTCCTCCCCTCAGAGGCTCTCTTCTCCTCATGCACTCTTGGTCATTTTTGTGCTACGAAAATCTGAGGCTTGAGCTTCTGAGAAGGTTCTAGAGGGTGCTACAGCCTGATTGGCTGGAATGTGGACCATTATAATGACATAGATATGTTACTAAAGTGAGCTCTCAGTCTATGCTTTCTATGGGCTATGCTGTTCTATGGTACTTTTACAAAATGTCTACTTCTAAATATGCATACTATTTGATATTTATTCTTATATTTTTTCTATACATATGTGTGTGTGTGTATATATATATATATAGTCAGCAACAACGTCAGATAAAGTCCATAATAAACAAACATTGGTCCATCCTCCAAACTGATGGTGTGTTGAGCTCATGAATTTCAGACAAACCTATCATTACTTTCAGAAAAGCTTTTAGCATGCACAGCAAGTTGGTTAAACCTAGTCCTGAGCTGGTCAGTGGCAGTGACTGGCTGACCAGAAAGGGTTTTTACAAATGCAGCTCTTGCCGAGCATGCAAATTCGGGCAGAACACCACACACTATGTCAATCCCTTTTCAGGCACCAAAGTCGCAATCAAGGGTAACTACAGCTGCCGCACGGAGTTTGCTGTGTATGTCTTTACGTGCACCTGCGGCTTGTGCTATGTGGGAAGCACGAGATCGCAGGTTCATGTGAGGATTTTGCAGCATCTCCGTGCGGTTGTGAACCACGATACAGCTTACCCTGTAGCGCGGCATTTTAACTCTACACACGACAGGGATCTGTCGTGTTTGAGTTATTTTGTAATTGACTCAGTGCCCATACAAAGGAGGGGAGGAGACAGGGACAAACTGTTACGAAAATTAGAAACACAATATATTATCGCGGTGGACAGTAAACAGCCCTACGGGCTCAACGCGACTGAGGATCTCCATAACTTTCTCTAAACAGCACCTTTTTGTTACCACTTGACAGATCTGATTTGGTCAATATCCGTTCTTTATTAGTCTTGCCTCAAGTGATGTGCATGTTATAACCTAACTATCAACTTGTGCTCAGTTTAGATTCCTTACCAAGCTATACTCAGGTACATATGAAGGGTATATTATCAAATGAATAGACTTATACCAAGTATTGTACCTGCATACTGGATTTTTTATCCCTTTTTTTGTGAATTCTGTAATTAGATTGTAAATTATATATTTTGCAACAGCGTTTATTTTTACTTTCTCACAGAGGGCTTTTTTTCTCTTTTTCCTGTAAAAAAATGTTTTTTTTGGGTGTAGTATCACTCAACAGTAAACACATGTACAGGAAAGCAGTTAAATTTTGAAATCCGAATATACGAACTGTAAATAGTATGTAATAGAAAATTCCGGGTTTGCGAATGTTTAATATTTAGGATATGAGCTTGGGGGCAACAGGGTGATATGTTATCACGTACATGTTTAATAGTCACATGATTGGACCGGCATTTTTATTTTTTTTCTTATATTGTCATTGTATATGAATTAGGATTGGTTACCTTATATACCTTTGGGGTCATGCATTTATGCAGTAAGAACACAGCTCCAGCAATTTGAGTAATGCCATGACATCAGCATTTAGGCAGCTATGTATCAAACAACTTATATCCCGTTGAGAACATGCATTCATGCAGAAATGATGAAGCACTAGCCACTTTAGCAGTTTCATGGGATCTGCATTCATGCAGGCAAAATTTTACAAATGACAGTATTGCAAATTGTGCATTTTTTAATAGGAATACAATCTTTGGATGTAGTATTTTATTCATCTTAAATAGTTTAAATGGACAGTAAAATTGAGAACAGGATTGACTCATTTTATAATTCGTACATTTTTCAGGCAACAATGAAACCTTCGAACTATTTACAAATGTAATTATCGTCTGTTTTTGTATTCCATTTTGTAATTTGCACCTTTTCTATGCCTATGGTCTTAAGATCACGTGATGCACAACAGGAGGTGTGGCCCATAGGAGGGGTCAGGGAATCTAAGCATTATAAAATAACAGGCTGTTTGAATATTCAGTGTGTGATCAAGAGTACATGGTACTCGAAACGCGTCGCTAGAAAGGTCAACAATAAAACATCTTGCCTGAAGCCGTGGGGTCTGTCTCCTTCTTTCGCCACGCCGTGCGGTGTGGAGGTCTGAGGATTTCTTTCGGATATATATATATATATATATATATTATTATTTTTTTAGGTATATATGTTTCTTACTACTATTTTATGTACTGTGGGACTCCCACTTCGACGACGGGGAATTATTCAAGCATGTGAATCTATGAAAGACACAAATACTGGAGAACCACAGTTTACAGGTAAGTAACTATTGTTCTTAACGTTTACATGCCACCCCTCCTCTACATCATAAGGGCCCATGGCATCAATATTGTCTTTGCTGACGGCACTCAAATTCATCCTCTCTTTCCGATACGAACAACACCACCACAGCTAATTTCGCATACTGCATGTCCATGGGCATCCGCAGGGGGGGCAAGAGGGGGCGCTTGCCCCCCCTGGATTCAGGCCCGGTTCTAGAGGATGGGCCCGCATACCTGGGCCGATTTTCCTACCTGAAAGGTTGCTACAGCGCCGAGTGTGACTCTCAGCAGGTCACAGAGTGAGGCCGGTCCATTGCCATGGGCAGAATGACAATGGGCCGGCAGAGGAGGCACAGCATGGAGCATCTCCGCCCATCCCAGGCCTCAGGAGGTGAGCAGCGCAATTAGCACGTCTTAGGCAGGGAACGGGAGCTTTAGTCTCTCACAGCAGGCCACAACAATCAGATAAAAAGCTACGGGGCGTGGGTGGGGGCGTTTGGGGAGCGGGGTTAGTGCAAACATTCTTAGTTTAAAAACTGTGAAGTGACAGACCAGATTGAAATTGAAACTTTCTTATGAAATTCCATCCGTTTGTGCAATGGGGAGAATGCTGTATACAGCTAACAGTGAAAAAACTCTGCAAAAAACACTACGGACTGAAATAACTACATTTAAAGAACAATATGGCTAAAAATGGAAAATAAATGAAAATTCGATTTTGACAATGTTGAAGTGAAAAATGTAATTCCTCCTCCATGTTGTGGCCAAGGGAGACGTAAGAGCAGAGAAGAGATAAAGAGAGAGACAGAGCCAAAAGGAAAAATAAGAAATGTAGTGGGGAGTAGAGACAAACGGAGAGGGGGAGAGGAAAGAGGGAGAAATGATTGACGAGAGAAGATAGGAAAAGAGGCGAGAGGGGGGACATAATTATAGATAAACACAATGAGGGAAGGAGACGGAGGTAGACAGAGGGCGACAGACAGAGGGAAGGGGGCGACAGAGGGAGGGAGACAGATAGAGGGAGATACAGGGTGGGATACAGACAGAGACAGACAGAGGGAGGTAGACAGAGAGAGAGGGAAAGAGAGGGAGACAGACAGAGAGGGAGACAGAGAGAGGGAGACAGAGAGAGGGAGACAAAGAGAGAGGGAGACAGAAAGAGGGAGACAAAGGGAGACCGAGAGAGAGGGAGACAGAGGGAGGGAGACAGAGGGATGGAGACAGGGAGGGAGCCAGAGAGGGAGACAGAGGGAGGGAGACAGAGGGAGGGAGACAGAGGGAAGGAGACTGGTGGAGGGAGACAAAGACAGACAGAGGGAGAAAGAGAGAGAGGGAGACAGATAGGGCAGGAGACAGAGGGAGAGAGGGAGGGAGACAGAGGAAGGGAGACCGAGGGAAGGAGACAGAGGAAAGGAGACCAATGGAGGGAGACCGAGACAGACAGACAGGGCCGTTTCTACCATTAGGCAAGACTAGGCGGCCGCCTAGGGTGGCAAAAGGGGGAGGGCGGCAAAAAAGTTTGAGAATCCTCTTGAACGGCCTCCGACCTCGAAAGCGCATTGGGTAGCGCCTTCTACAAAATCGACGTGATGTGATGTCCCGTTCGACGCCACGGGCGTGGGCCGTCAGGCGGTTTGCACCCCTATAAATATGCAACTTCCCATTTCGCTCTCGACCCGATCGGAGTCGGACCTCTGTGCTCGCACCCTGTGCTGACCCTAAGGTGCCTGCCCGCTTCTAGGAGCATCCGTCCTTCTGAGAGGTAACCTTCCTGCCTCACCGCCCCAGACTCTACACCTCAGTAAAAACTTCCACAGTCCTGTCCACCCTGCTCCCCTGGACCAGCAGCGCCCTCTTCAACATGTTCACCAGTCAGCAGGGTCAGTGCTTCCTTAACGCGAGTAAGGCTTTAAGGCACCACTTAAATGCTCTGCCAATTAAAAAAAAAACGCCTGGAAAAGGCCTTTTTTTCTCACTGTATGGGGAGCAGCCAAGCGGGAAAAATGCTGTTTTGCCTGCCATACAAATCCAGCCTGTGCGCCAGTCGATCCTGTTAGTCCTCGTGCGGTCAGTCACTCTTTCTCTATGAACCTCCCTTTGAGCGTTCCGTTTGTACCAGTGACCCAATTCAGGGATTTACTTACAGACCAGTCGTGGCCCTCCAAATAAAGCCCGTCCCCCACCCTTTCGGTCTCTGTACCCTCATCTTTAACCGACTCAATTTTCGCTTTTCTTCTCACAGCCTGGTCACTCTCCATCACTCCCCCTAGTGTTTCCTCCCTACTGCCGACCATCATCACCCCCCCCCCCCCGGACTTCCCCCTCCACTGGGCTCATCATGCACAACTCTGTGACCCTTGGGGTCACAGGGCGAGCCAAGGATTGGTTCTCATCCTACCTCTCTATTGAACCCTCCCTCTAATCTGTCACTCATCTCTCTCCACTCTTTCTGCTTCTCGTAAATTCACATGTTCTCACTTTTCACTCACCCCTTTAAGACTGAATGTCTTGTTGGGTGACTCATGCTGAGCAGTAGTGGGGCACTTTACCAGGGACTATTCACCCCTCTGCTAGGAGAGAAGTGGGTGAGAGGTGTCAGCAAATTAATGAGGAGAGGCAATGCAGAGTCTGGTTGAGAGTCAGAGCAGAAGCTGAGCCATCCATCAGCCTGTCCAGTTTTCAGTGTTTATTTTGTTGTGAATTTTAGTGGTGTTTTATCAGTGTTTTCCAATATTTTTAAATCTATGCTTATCAGTGTTTGTTGAGGTGCCAAACCCCTAAAACAACTATGTTTTCCCAAAAAACATGTTCTTTTTG
Source organism: Lissotriton helveticus (assembly GCF_964261635.1). Classification (NCBI taxonomy): domain Eukaryota; kingdom Metazoa; phylum Chordata; class Amphibia; order Caudata; family Salamandridae; genus Lissotriton; species Lissotriton helveticus. The sequence continues at coordinate 1,923,232,987 of NC_136065.1, forward strand.
CAGTGATTGTTATAAAACTCGCATTTATTTCAAAGGAGTAGTAATACGAGGTATGTAGAGCCTAGACTGTTTTATAGCATAGTGGCTTCTTGAATTTTTCGGTGATAATGTTGTCACAATTTTCTAATGCAAGGGGGAGAGAGTGATGATAATAAAATAGTAAAATAATAAAAATTGCATTTTTCAATTCTCGCCTAGGGAGGCAAAACACCTAGAAATGACCCTGCAGACAGAGGGAGACAGAGAGAGAGGGAGACAGAGAGAGAGAGGGAGACAGAGAGAGAGAGGAAGACAGAGAGAGAGGGAGACAGAGGGAGGGAGGCAGAGGGAGCCAGAGAGAGAGGGAACAGAGAGGGAGACAGAGAGAGAGGAAGACAGAGAGGGAGGGAGGCAGCGGGAGGGAGGCAGAGGGTTGGAGACTGAGGGACAGAGACTGGGGAGGGAGACAGAGGGAGACAGAGGGAGGGAGGGAGAGAGACAGAGAGAGGGAGCCAGAGAGAGAGAGGGAGACAGACAGAGTGAGGGATACAGAGGGAGACAGAGAGAGAGAGCGAGGGAGGTAGAGAGAGAGAGATAGAGACAGACAGAGACAGATGGAGGCAGAGACAGGGACAGGGGAAGACACGCAGAGACAGACATAGAGACGGAGAGGGAGACAGAGGTAGGGAAACAGGGACAGATGGAGACAGAAAGATAGAGGCAGAGACAGGGACAGACAGATAGGGGCAGAGACTAAGACAGACAGAGAGACTGACAGACATAGAGGGAGACGGAGGGAGAGAGAGAGGGAGGGAACAGAGGGTGACAGAGGGAGACAGAGAGGGAGACAGAGGGCTGGAGACAGAGGGATGGAGACAGAGGGGTGGAGACAGAGGAATGGAGACAGAGGGATGTAGAAAGGCATAGGGTGACAGTCAGAGGGCGACAGTCAGAGGGCAACAGACAGAGGGCAACAGACAGAGGGCAACAGACAGAGGGAGGGAGACAGAGGGAGGGAGAGAGAAGTAGGGAGACAGAGGGAGGGAGACAAAGGGAGGGAGACAAAGGGAGGGAGACAGAGTTAGACAGAGAGGGAGACAGAGAGAGAGATAGGGAGACAGAGGGAGGGAGACAGACAGACAAAGGGCGACAGACAGAGGGCGACAGACAGAGGGCGACAGACAGAGGGCGACAGAGGGAGACAGACAGAGGGAGACAGACAGAGGGAGGTAGACAGACAGAGGGAGAGAGACAGACAGAGGGAGGGAGAGAAAATGAGGGAGGGAGACAGAGGGAGAGAGAGAGCGAGATAGACAGACAGAGTGAGTGAGACAGGGAGACAGAGAGAGGGAGAGATAGAGAGAGAGGGAGGGAGACAGTGAGACAGAGAGGGAGACAGGGAGAGAGAGAGGGAGACAGAGGGAGGGAGACAGAGGAAGAGAGACAGACAGAGGGAGACAGACAAAGGGCGACAGACAGAAGGAGACATACAGAGGGAGACAGACAGAGGGAGGAGGGCGACAGAGGGAGGTAGACAGAAGAGGGAGAGAGACAGACAGAGGGAGGGAGGGAGGGAGACAGAGGGCGGGAGACAGAGGGAGAGGGAGAGAGAGGGAGGGAGACAGGGAGAGAGAGGGAGGGAGACAGAGAAAGAGCGAGGGAGAGAGAGATAGACAGACAGAGTGAGTGAGACAGAGGGAGACAGGGAGAGGGAGGGAGACAGAGAGATAGAGAGAGGGAGGGAGACAGAGAGAGAGGGAGGGAGATAGAGAGAGAGGGAGGGAGACACCCCCACATGCATCAACCTATTTAGGAAGTGCAAACGGTGCGAATCGGTAAATTCGGCCGTTTGCACTTCCTAAATGCGTTTTTGGGATGCATGAAACAATTCGCTATTTTTTGCATTTCTTAAAAATGCAAATGCAATTAAGGAATCGCATTTGTGCGATTCCTTAAATGCAATGCATCAATTTGTAAAAAATAGCGAATTTTGAAATTGGAAGTGCAAATTAACACGAGGTTGACCCTGGTGTTAATTTGCGAAAATGTTTAAAAAAAGCAAAAAAATTCATTTTTTAAACTTGCATGTTACAGACACACATGTCCTTAGGACATGTGTGTGTGTGAAACATGCACTTGAAAATACATTTCAGGGGTGCAGGGGGGGTCCTTTGGACCCCCCTCTGCACCCTTGCAATGCATCAAAAAATTGCGAGTGCAAAAAAAAAGAAATGCAAAACGGCATTGATTCCTATGGACCTCTAGGCCCATAGGAATCAATGTAATGCCATTCCTTAATTGCGATTCGCAATTAAGGAATCGCAATTTCCGAAAATTAAGAAATCCTAAAAACTTTTAGGATTTCTTGATGCATAGGATTTTGCATTTCCTAAATAGCGATTCCTTAATTTTCGCTATTTAAGAAATGCAAAATCCTAGATTGATGCATGTGGGGGACAGAGAGACAGAGAGAGAGAGAGAGAGAAAGAGAGAGAGAGAGAGAGAGAGAGAGAGAGAGAGAGAGAGAGAGAGAGAGACAGAGAGAGACAGAGAGAGACAGAGAGAGACAGAAAGATGTGTGTATGCCGGGTCTGGTGGCTAAGTGGACGAAGGCGTCCGCTGCAGGGACCTGTGTTCAACCTCATGGTCATAGTTTTTTGTTGCTCTAGCCTCTCCCCCCTTCCCCACTGACCCCACCTCCACCGGTGTGGCCCTCGGCCACAAACCACACTTTAAATTTGGACCCTGAGAGAAAGTTTGTGAGTACCCATGCTCTAGAACCGCATCAACCTGATTTTAAATGGTTTTGTTTTTTTCAGGTCATTTTTTGTTTTTCCCTCTGTTTTATTGTAGTTGCCAGGTCGTCTGCTGTGGCGCCTCACAAGATTTTTGTCTTCCCCCTATGGGTTTCTTTGTTTATTTAAGCTCTTTGTCTTATTAGATTTGTTTTTAATGTATTTAATACTTGTGCTCAATCATGTCGGAGGATGGTAATGAAGTTAAAATGTTGCCCCCCCCCCCTGGAAACATTTCTGCAGATGCCCATGTGCATGTCCAACAGTGTCAACTGAATGCGAGAGAATGGCCTTAAACTCAACACAGACAAACCAGAGATCCTGATTTTAGGAAACAAGAGCTCCCCTTTGGAACTCCTCCCGGTGGCTGCACGACTTAGGCTCCACGTTCACCCCCACAGACTATGCCAGAAACCGCGGCATTATCCTTCATGACAAACTCAAGATGAACAAACAGGTCAACAATGTGATTGCATCCTGCTGCCTAATCCTCAGAATGCTTTGCAAGATTTTCAAACGGCTCCCCGTGCACACAAGACGCATGGTCACCCAAGCCCTCATACCAGTAGACTCGACTATGGCAACACACTCTATGTCATCATCTCCAACCAGTTTGCGCATAGAATCTAGACCATCCAAAACACTGCTGCTAGACTCACCTTAGACGTCTCCAGAAGCTCTCACATCAGGGGCGGCTCGTGTCAGGGAAAAGAGGCGGACAGAGGGTAGTCGGGGTGGATGGGGGACGGCAGAGAAAAACAAAAAAGTTAAAAGAAAAAAACTCACCTGCCTCCTACCAGCCATGCTGCCAATTCCGAGGCTGCTCTCATGCATAAGAGCAGCTCCAGGATTGCCCTGGGCGCCATGAATTTGTGCTCCATGACAGACTAGTCGCCTGTGCCTGCTGTATCAAACCCAGCAACGCAGCTCGGTTTAGAGACAGCTTCAGAGCGCATGACGGTTTGGCTATCTTGAGCCGGTTGTCCAAACCATTATGTGCACTGATAACATAGAAGAAAAATAAAATAATATTAAAAGGGGTTTTAAAAACATTTTATTTTCAAGTTGTTGGGGGTGCTGGAATGGGGGCGACGCTTCTCCGCCATAGCGGAAGAGACGCTTCTGGCTCACATCACTCCCTACTCACTGAAATGTACTGGCAACCCATTCAGAAACAATGCAAATTCAGGTTGCTCATCCACGCCTAAAAAGCCCTCCACAACACTGGACCAGCATATCACAATGACCAACTTCAACTCTACCAACCTTTCAGACAGCTATGCTCCACCTCTCTCTCCCTCACATGAGTCCTTCACATCCACAGCAGCAAGCCAGGAGGGTGCGCCGCCAAGAACTAGAATGAACTCCCTTAGCACATCAGGACTGCTACTCCATTTATCAATTTCCGCAAGAAACTGAAGACCTCCTGGCTGTTCAACTACAACACCGCCTGGCCTAACTTCCTGCTTTAGCGCCTAGAAACCATCACGGGTTATAAGCTGCACCATACAAATCGACAAATATAACATGATTAGGAGGAGCAGGATGGGGTATATGGAACAGGGCAAGAGTAGGAGGGCTTGAACAGCAGTTCTAAAGTTCCTTTCTGGGATGAATGACAGATAATTGCCAGTGAAAATACTGCAAAACAGGCAGGAAGTCACATTAGTACATTTAAAACGTTCACTTTTCACTGACATTAAACACATAAAACACTCTATATCACTATATTTTAAAGAAGTATTGATTTGGCATTGATACTCGGGTACGAGTGAGGAATGACTTTCGATGACAGCCTTGTACGGGTCGCAATGGCAGGTCTGTGTGTGCAAGTCACCCCATTTAACATTCTCTTTTAAATACCGGAAGCCCAGAAGAGCGGGCACAGGCCTTTTTGCCCCTTAGTTCCTGCCCAGGTTAAAAAGCAGACGAGTTTTCTGTCAGGTTACGTAAATCTCAGATGCCCAGGTGTAAGTATACACAATTCATCCTTTCATTATATAGATCTCAGAAGCCTGTACCGTATCAGGAGAGCTATCCTTCAGATTACAAAACTATTCCAGGCTCAGGCAGTATACAGCTGAGTTATACTGTCTCATCATTTACTGACTTTTATTTTCGTGATAAACCCTAAGGGGTGCGCAGTTATCAGCCCACAAAACTGTAGAACTTTATTTGTCCTCACGCAAGAAGTCTTAATAACTCTGCAATCTATTCTAGAATCTAGGGCAGATTTACAAGCCCCTTGCGCCACTTTTGCGTCACTTTTAACATGGGAAAAGTGACGCAAAAGTGGCGCAAGGGGGCTTGTAAATAAGCCCCCTAACCTCTAGTATACGAATATTGTCTAACAGTCAAAATATGTGATGATGATGATGTCTTTAAAATGAAGGAATGTCCACCGCAAGGTGGAATAGCAAAGAGGCAATCCGCAGTGTGCCCCAACAAAAAGCCACGGCAGTGGAAAAGCATTTACAATTCTTTAAAGATGTATGGTAAATCAAAATTCAGCAGCATGCAGTGCTAGTGCCATCTAGCGGCCAACGTTCAGACTGTAAGTGAATTAGTCTGGATTATTTGCTTTCCCTCCAAAACCTTAATAACAAAAAAAAACTTAATTAAATACATCGTTTGATATCATGTTGGACAATTTACTGCTAAGGCAAACTGTCTCAATTAAGAAAGTAATTGGCAAGAAGAATTAACAGAAACAGAAAAAGCACTGGTTTCCCCTCTTAGAATATAAAATTGTAATACAAAACAAAACATAATTACAACTTTAACTATTTGTAGCCCCTTTATACACATTATGCCTCAAATTATTAAAAATCCTTACCTCCCTCTTACATTTTTAACTTACTGGTTTCATTCCTGCCTTAACATCTCAATGCCATTTACTTCATTCAGCCTGCTACTCAGAGATAACCTTAAACTTAACAGCTCCTATTCCAATAAAATGGTGTTTAGGAGTGCCTTACTTTTGACATGTATAAAAATTTTTAGCAGTCTAGCTGTTCATTAAAACTCTATTGTGAAGCCGCAGTTGATCACTAGGGAGCTAACTGACATCTGCTGGTGATGGAAGTACATGTTTCACTCTACATTTCGAAGTGTTTAACTCAAATGGATGATGATGATTATTGAGAACCCTTAGAAAATGTGTCCTGGCTTTAGCTTTCTAGAGCACTAAACATAATCTCTATGACAAAAAGAAACTCTTAATTTTGTTCACTTACTGCTGTATCATTTTAGGAAGTTCTTTAAGTTTCACAGCTTTGATTCCATCAAGATGGTGTTCAGGTGTGCCACATACATACTGAATTTTAGTACACTAGCTGTTCATTATATCACTGTGGTGATGCTGCTGTAGAACACTGGGGAATCCACTGACAGGCTGCTGCTGGAAGTACAGTTCACTCTGCATCATCAGACTTTTTTTTCCCCTGACATCGATGAGGAAGATATTTGAGAATAAATAGAAAATATGCCATCATTTTGTCTTTCTAAAGCAATAACCACACTCTATAACATAATGAAACCTCTCATTTTGTTCATTTCTAAAGGAAATACTTTTATTTTACAGTTCTGAGTCCATCAAGATGGCTTTCAGAAGCACAACACTCATCTTATATACAGAACGTTAGTGCTCAAGTCTTCATTAGATCAATGTGGTGAAGTTGGAATAGAATACTGGGGAATGGCGATTCTCCAATTAACATGCAGAGAGAATCTTGATTTCATTAAAGACAGTGGAGGCTAACATTATGCAATAGCCTTTTATTGCTGCCCCAACATGCAGCCTTTTAAAGAATAGTAATACATCACAAAGTATTTAGAATATTCATGAAAATACACAAATATTCAGCTCATGCAAACATCCTCCTCTTTGTGCTGCAACAAAACAGTAAAAAGGCACCTTCATGGTCTTCTGTTGAATTTTATGAAGCATTGTCTAAAAGAAAGGACAAATCTCACAATAAATGTAAGGAAATACTTGTTCAGATGAATATAACGTACCTCAACTCCCAACAGTAAAGTCTGAGCTATAAACCAAATGCTAAAGAGAGATACATTTTCTTTAAACTTTTCCACAAAATCATTAATCTCCTTAAGGCGTGATGAGGGTGGGATAATGTTAGCCTCCGTAGTCTTTAATGAAATCAAGATTCTCCCTGCATGTTAATTGGAGAATCCTTATTTCATTACAAGACCGTAGGCTACCATTATGCATGTTTAAAGCCACCCAGAGCTACACTACTGACATGCTCTACTGGTCTTTAATAACACTTTGCAAAAGTATTTGTATTTGACCAATCTGCTGTTTTAAGTACTTGAGGTAGCGAACCACCTGCCCAAACAACCTTACTAGCCATCACGTCTCTTGGAGAATGGGCACCAGAACCTGGAAAGATCCACACCAGCTTCGCTCACAACCATACATGCCCATCTGTCCAATGTAGCTGTAGATACAAGTTTATAAGGTTCCACGTAGGATAAAAGCAGCTGATTAACACCATGCACTCTGAACTCCACAACCTTGCTCTGATTAACTCTCATTCAACTTACCATGCATAACATACCCGGCCAAAGGCGTGGCTTAACGCCTTCTAAGTATGTTTCCTCTAGTCCCCAGGGCCATTGCATGGCTCAGGGAGAGGGGATACACGACACCCCTCCACATATTAAAAGAAGTTCAGCCCCAGGGAATGGGATCCCCAGGATCCTTACATGTCTCAGTCGGAGGTGGGGTACATGCACCTCTCACCAAATATAAAATGCTCCTCCCCTGTGGATGGGGTCCCCAGAGCCCTTACATGGCTCGGAGAGAGGGGCTCTACACCCCTTCCCCAAAATATAAGGTAAGCCTCAGCCCCACCTTTTTTTAAATTCTTTTTTGCTCTACTACATATTAAAGAAATTCCATTTTAGAATAAGGAAGGACTCCTCTGGGACCACCCCCACCAGGCCTTTAGGTTATCCCTACTATGCCCTCCTATATGTTTTTGTAATCTTTTTTCAGGACAGGGGAATGAGTCCCCATGCCCTGAAATGGCTGCCACAACATCTTTGTTGTTTTTGACAGTAACTAATCAGATCTTATCTTTAGAGCTGTCTGTCCCATCTGTACCACTGCATCACCAGATATACATACATTTTTAACCTTAATTTCTCAAAGATTACTGAATGGAATTTCACCAAATCACAAAAATATGCTTTCTGGGTAAAGATCTAGCTTTTGCCAAATCTGGTCTAATTCAATTCAGCAATTGTCACCCAAAACTTTCCAGTAAGGGGCTGAGGTGGAGGAACTTTTGTGTGGAAAGTTTTGCAAAGAATCTTCACACAATATCATCCTTATTAGCAAACCAAAAAAATGAATTTCCTCAGAAACCCTGTCCTAACTATACAGAGTGGCTACTGCCACTGTGTAATATATATATTACACAATCTATATACTTAGCATAAGACATTCTTTCATGCGTAATTACTGGATTTGAAATAGTGAAAAATCTAAAATTTTAAGCCTGAAATTAAAGGAATTTGAAATTGTGGATACGAAATTATGGGAGTACACTCAAAACCACTAAAAGAATGTTCAGGTACTGGCACTGCTGGGTGTCTATCTTAGAATGGTCCCTGCTGTACTCTAGTAAAAAATATTCAAAGATGGCTGCCTGATGTCTTCTAGAGAACAGCTACTTAACCTCACTGACACTTTTGCTGATGTCCAATAAATCTGTATACCAGGTCTCCTAGTCGGACTAGTGTTGAGTTTCAAGATCAGTGCTACTCAATGAGAATACAAGAAGAAAAAAAACTGTTTTGCTCAAAGAGGCCCCAACTCCTGTCAGAGCAGCTCTCTAGGGTTTTTGAAAGCCTCAATGAATTACAGGTAATGGGACAGCAATGAGGAGGACTTAGTGAAACATAGTGGCAATTACAGGGGAGATGGCATGTTTCTTACTTATAGGTCCCAAATAGGGGAATGTGTAGATTTTTTGGTCTCTGGATCTCTGCTGCAATTAGACAGAGGACGTTTTGGAATAATCTTTGGAGCCTATTCATAAACTACATTTTGTAGTATATGAAGTAGAACTACAGTACTAATACTCCTGTATTACAAAATGTTATTTAAAAGCTTAAGGGCTGAAACCTATGCCTTTCTTATCTTTTCTGTGTGGAGATCTCTGCCACAAGGACGAAGATGTCTTTACACGTAGGTATACATTTCAGTAGTAAATGTGGGGAGTGATGGGAAAATGAGGAATGATTACTACTAAATGGGAGGGAGTTAGGGAAATTTAAAAAAGAGGTTTATGGCGGGACCATGCTAATATGTACCCACAAATCAGTACGACTACTACTATTCACAAACTACACTTCTAAAGTCACTACAGACCTAAAAGTGTCAAAACAGGTGCATATACACTGCAGCCAAGTCTTGGAGGAAGTCATGGCCTCTCACAGACACTGCAACATACTCCCATAGAAAACAATGAAGACAGGGAAATCAACTAATAATAAATGAATTACGTTATTTAGACAAATATATATATATATATATATATATATATATATCACCTCCTTATGGCTCTCTCCTTCCCCTGTTAAGGCGCTGCAGTCGTGGTCGCGTCGCTCCCGCAGTTGAGCCCAACTGCTATTTATTTACACAATATCTCTCCCTCGTGGGGCGAGAAAACGGAGTCGCTTTGAAAAACAATTCCAGCACTTCACTGCGTTTAAAGTTCCATCTTGGTTTATTTATCCATGGGGTCAAAAAAAACAACAAACACCAACGCGTTTCGACAACGTCCGTTGTCTTGCTCACGGTCAGTTTGTGTGTGTGGCTCACAATGTTATGAAACCTTTTCCAACATTACAGGTACCGCCCACAAGGAGTATATTTACAAGCATTATGGGACTTGTGGTTCGAAGTGTGATTGTGGTTTACATGAGGCATCAATTCTTTTGCAATGCATTCTCTATTACTCTTAATCACACTATTTAGATTGGAAACAATTATTGAACTTAATTTTAAATTTTCAAAGGCTTAACTTAAAGACCAGTGCTGCCCTCTGGTGGGCACATTATTCTGACACAATTCTCAGCATTGTGGGATTTATAGTTAAAATAGTGTTCATATAAACATATAATGTCTCCAGTCGCTAAGTACCTGTGAGATATCAATGTGTGTGCGGGAAATTACAATGGACTGCTGTCTTAATTTAAAGACCAAAGTACTGCCCTCCAGTGGGCTAATTTCCCGAAACTTATTTTGTGAGCCCGTGTGCCAAAGGGTAAGGGAGAAGGGGGATGTGCAGGGGTGACGTTTTCAAAAAAACAAAAATAAGTGAAAAATTAAAATTAACAATTGTTATGAATGAACGGGCGGAGGCAAAACAGTTATAGCATAGATGTTACAATTGATCAAGAGTCCACTTATAAGTGAATGTAAAGTTCTTCTGACTGGTTGAGGCCGAGGGGAGTCATAGTTCTGAATGATAAGATGTGTCTGGATTCTTTGCGCCTCAAAACTTTTTCCATGTGGCCTCCCCTTTCTGAGAGAGTCATTGTTTCCAAACCACAGAAGCGCAGTTGCTTCCAATCCCCGTTATGTTCCGCCTCCATGTGCTTGGCAACAGCATTACTCCTGTCTCTGTGGATTGTTGCCCGCACATGTTCCAGGATTCTTTTCTTTAATTCACAGATGGTGCTGCCGATATACCTTTTGTTGCAGGGGCACTCAATCATATAGATGGTATACTTGCTATTGCAGGTTATGCATTCTTGGATTTTCCAAACTTTCTTGTTTGGCATTATGAGTTCAGTGGTGGGTTTCGCAATCTCGCACACCTTGCAATTGTAGCACTTGATGAAGCCCCGGGTTTTAAGCCAGTTCGTCTTTTTCTTAGTTGTTTGGAAGTGGCTGTGGACCAGTTGGTCCTGCAAGTTTTGGGCTCTCCTATATGTGATGACAGGGTGGTTGCCCATTTTGTGACCAATGGTTTGGTCCAGTTGAAGGATTTTCCAGTTCTTTCTCAGAATACGGTTTACTTGTTTTGCCTCCATGCTGTAATCAAGAATTAATCTGATTGGTTCTTCCTCCACATCCGTTTGTTTGGGTTTCTTTTGTAAGCACTCCAATCTGGAAATTGTGTCAGCTCTCTCCCAGCATCTTTGGACAATTTTCTTATTGTATTTTCTCCTTTGGAAACGGTTTATGCATTTGGCACTTTGTTCCTGCCATTCTGTGTTCTCACTACAGATTCTTCTTAATCTGAGGAATTCACCGAAAGGAATGCTGGAGATTAAGGACTGCTGGTGGAAGCTGGTTGCTTCCAATGTCGCATTTGTTGCTGTCTTTTTTCGGTGGAGTGTAGTGTGTATCCGATTGTTGTTTATGTACACCTCGGTGTCCAAGAAAACCGCCCTATTCTAATTTACCGTGTGGGTAAATTTTATACATGGAGTGCTGTTGTTAAGGATTGTGAAATATTCCATGAATTTTTCATTTCCACCGTCCCATATGATGAACAAGTCATCAATGAAACGTTTCCAGGTGATGATATGCTGGGTATAAGTTCCGTATTTATCCTGCCAAGCTGTTTTTTCCTCCCACCACCCCATGGCAGTGCAGGCATAGTTGGGGCTAAAAGAGAAGCCCATCGCGGCTCCGTTCCTTTGTCTGTATAGTTTGTCCCCAAACATGAAGATGTTGTTGGTTAACACACAATTTATCATAGTGAGGAGCATTTCATTATGTTTGTGAAAATGAATGTTCCGTTCTCGTAAAAAGTGGTCGCATGCCTGTAGCCCTAGATGGTTGTCAATATTAGTATACAGGGCAACCACATCCATGGTGATCATCATATAATGAGGTTGCCAAGTTATTTGTTCCAAAACCTTAAGAAAGTCAGTAGTGTCCTGAATGTATGATCGCAGCATTTGGACATGTGGACTCAAAAAATAATCAATGAAGTTAGACCATGGTTCCAATAACGACCCATTGGCTGACACAATGGGTCTCCCTGGTGGTTTGGCAGCATCCTTATGCACCTTTGGTAGGAAGTATAGGGTTGAAGTTTTCGGAAAGTCTACTGTTAGGTATTTTCTTTCATCGGCATCCAGTAGCCCCTCATTCTCCCATTGAATTAGTTTTTTGTCCAAATCTCTTTTTATTTGGTCTTGCGGATTTGAGTGAAGATTTTCATAGAAATTGGTGTTATTCAATTGTCCCATAGCTTCTTCCATGTATAAGTTCTTGCTCCATAAGACTATGTTTCCTCCTTTATCCGCTGCTTTTATTTCGAAGGATTGGTCATTCTTGAGGGATATGAGGGCTTCCCTTTCCTGTTTGGATAAGTTGTCTTTTCCGAAGGTTTTGGTTAATTTGTACAAATCATGAATGACTGCCTCCTGAAAGATGTCTATCTTATTGCCAGGTGTTAGTTGGGGGTAAAATTTCGATTTCGGTTTTAGATTACTTGTTCCTGCTCCGAGTTGAGTTATGGCATTGTCCAGGCTGATTTCCTGACCCTCCTCCGCATTAAGATTGAGTACTGTTAAGAATGCTTCTGCTTGTTTTACTTGCAGGGTTGATGTTGGTTCAGTTGGTCTCTTCGGTATCTTGGGTTTATTTTTTCTTTTTTTTTTTTCCTCGAAGAATTTGGCCAATTTGATTTTGCGTATATAAAGGTACAAGTCAATCCTGGTTTGCGCTATATCCATCCGTTGAGTCGGACAATAGTTGATTCCCTTCTTTAGTAACGATGTCTCAGCCGGGGTGATTGGTCTTCCGGAGAGGTTAATAATTTGTAAATCTTCATCTACTTCCCCTTCTTTTGTCTCATCAGTCTTGTCTCTGTGCCCAGTCTTTCGGATGTGTTTCCTCCTGCGGCTTCTTCTTGTTGCTGGTTTGCATATTTCGGTCTGGGTTGCCAGGCCCTTCCTCTGCCTCTTGCTCTGCCACGTGGATTTCTTTGCGCCCCATGGTTGTGTTCCCACTGCCTTTGAGAGAGAACCAGGCGCATGTCCCCTAAAAAAATCCTCCGTTGTGGGTCCAAGTTTGAATCGTCTTCACTGAGATCCAGCGATGATAATGATGTCATGCTAGATGAGGAGCTGGCTGCATTCGCTTTGGTTGGCTTGAACGGATCGTACTTTCTTGCGAATGTGAATATACGCCCTTGTGCATAGTCATTGGCGTCTCTTTCAAATTTGGTCTGTTTCCTTATCCTCACCTCCTCTTCGTGCTTTTCAATTTGTTTGGATAGTTCTTCCTTGAATTTTGTCATTTCTGGATTGAGTTTCAGACTGTCCAATTCTTTTTCCACTGTCCGTAGCTGGTCTTTTATTTTTTCCAGAGCAATGTCAATATGTTTTGCAAGTATTTTTATTAGCCCCAATGAGGAGTTTAGGGTGTGTTCTCCCCATTCTTGTAATAAGTCATTTGAGACATCCATTTGACTGGGCATGAGCAGGATGCGGAGTCCTCGAGGGACTCTCTCTACCTCCAGGTATTGTTGCAGCGAGATTAATTCCCAAGATTTATTTATTTCCTTCTTATTGAGTTTTTCCCAAAGTCTGAGCTTTTCCTTTGTTTCATTTTTGGTCGTCGTTTGTTCTTTGTTGCTTTCCATCGGTCTATTAGTGTCTCTTTTTTCAAACATTGCCGCTATTTGTTCTTTCCTCCTTGCATCCCGCTTATCCATTATAACCTCCTTGGTTTTGAGACCCCCTCTTTTGGATTTTGATTTACGATGGTTTGCAGTGCTTGGATTGTGCTGGATTTGAAATCTACGTTGTTTGGAAATTCACAAGAATCGGATATTTTATATTGCTACTCCCCAATGGGCCACATGTTGCAATTAATCCAGTCCGTTATGTTTATTTCCAAGGATAACGTTTGTACCACTCTAGCCGGTTTGAGCTGATGCTTCTAACAAAGTTCATGCATTTCCTTCCACAATCAGAAGCGTACTCGGGCGATTGCTCGCTCTTACCTTGGAGTCTCTCCCCGCGGCAGGCAGGCGCTCACTCCTTTCCAACCTCCGATCGACTTGGAACATTTGAAATCCACCATCCAGGGTACGTTGCCGGCGAGCACCACGGGGAAACCTTTATCACCTCCTTATGGCTCTCTCCTTCCCCTGTTAAGGCGCTGCAGTCGTGGTCGCGTCGCTCCCGCAGTTGAGCCCAACTGCTATTTATTTACACAATATCTCTCCCTCGTGGGGCGAGAAAACGGAGTCGCTTTGAAAAACAATTCCAGCACTTCACTGCGTTTAAAGTTCCATCTTGGTTTATTTATCCATGGGGTCAAAAAAACAACAAACACCAACGCGTTTCGACAACGTCCGTTGTCTTGCTCACGGTCAGTTTGTGTGTGTGGCTCACAATGTTATGAAACCTTTTCCAACATTACAGGTACCGCCCACAAGGAGTATATTTACAAGCATTATGGGACTTGTGGTTCGAAGTGTGATTGTGGTTTACATGAGGCATCAATTCTTTTGCAATGCATTCTCTATTACTCTTAATCACCCATAGAAAACAATGAAGACAGGGAAATCAACTAATAATAAATGAATTACGTTATTTAGACAAATATATATATATATATATATATATATATATATATGTATGTATATATATATATATATATATATATATATATATGTATATATATATATATGTATGTATATATATATATATATATATATATATATATGTATATATATATATATATATATATAGAGAGAGAGAGAGAGAGAGAGAGAGAGAGAGAGAGAGAGAGAGAGAGAGAGAAAAATCGTATATAATAAAAGATTTTAAAAGTTAATTATCTATAATTACAAGTAATTTCAATTAATTAAACACTTTTGAAAAAACGTATATATCTATTAGGAAACTATAAAAATGGTAGTGAGGGTGAACTTTAATTACTTAAAAAATATTTATAAATTAAAATAATAATTTAATATATATTTGATGAGATAAAATGTTGTAACATTTCTAGGTTAAAAATAAATATTTAGAATTATTTTACATTTATATTTTACATTAAACTATGTTTAATACTTTTTAAATATTAATAAAAAGTCTAAAAAGTTCCTATACTCTCCCATAGGGTGATATTCGCCACGGTAGTGGTTTTTTCCACCTACATGTACTAAGTTACTAGTAGTATGAGGCTGCACCCTCTGATTTGATTTGGGTCTTATTTACCCTTTGTGAATAGGCCCCTTGGAGTGGATGTAATACGGAGATGAAGGGCAGTGGACTGAAAAAGTTCTCCTGGCACCACAAAGCTAAGCATATTTTGTATGGCCCCTCTAATGGGGCTGTGGAAATAATGGTGCATAAAATCAAGGTAAGGAATCAACTCTTTCTATTTGTAAGGTTTTCAGGGTCATAATTTTTCTTTTTCAAGACCTTGTTCAGTAAACACATATCCAAGATGGCTCTCCAGTCACCACCTTCCTTGAGTACCAGGAAATAGTGAAGATAAAAACACTCCTCCCTCCTACATTGTCTGTAAACACACTAAGTTGCTTTCAAGCAATACAAACCTCGCTTCTTGCTGACAAATCCCCAAATAAGGGCCAAGGAAAGCAAAGTGGACAGACAGCAGTTCAATCAATCAGAATTTGTAAAGCATGGCTGCTACACTTGTGAGGGTCTTGAGGCACTGTGGGATCATGCTGTGGGATCGCACTGCCTGTTACTATTGGTTGAACTACCAGGTATTGAGGTTCTTCTTGAACTGCTGGAGTGAAGGTGAGGCTCTGAGGTCCAGTGGGAGGGTGTTCCAGATCTTGGCCATCAGGTTGGAGAAGGAGCGGCCTCTGCTGTTTGCCTGGCAGATGTGTTGGGCAGCTGCTAGGGAGGGAGATCTGGAACGGAGTTCTCTGGTAGATTAGGTAGATATTCACTTTTTTGGTGAGGTGGGCTGGCCCTTCATTGTGTAGTGCTGTATAAGTGTGGGTGAGCAGCTTAAACTGGACTCTCTTCATGACTGGTAGCCTGTGGCGTTTCCTGAGGCGGGGGTGTCTGGGGAAGTCGAGGATGATTCTGGCTGCTGTGTTCTGGATGGTCTGGAGTTTCCTCATGAGTTCGACTATGATTCCTACATAGAGGGAGGAGTCGAGTCTGCTGGTGAAGAGAGCTTGCGTGATGGTGTTCCTGGTGTTGGGTGGGAGCCATCTGAAGACCTTCCTGAGCATACGGAGGGTGAGAAAGCTAGGGGAGGAGATAGCGCTGGCCTTCTTCTTCATGGAAAGCTGGCTGTCAAGAATGATGCCGAGGTTACGGTAATGTTTGGTGGGTTTGGCCCAAATCCGATGGCCATCATTCTTTGTTCCAGAGGGTGTATTTTCCTTTTCTGAAGATGAGAACTTCTGTGTTGAGTTTGAGACATTTGTTGGTCATCCAGACAGCCACATCTGTAATGCATCTTTGGAACGATCATCTCGGGGTTGTTAGTCAGGGAGAGGATAAATTGTTGTCAGCATGGGAGATGATGTTGAGTCTGTGGCTCCTGACGATGCTGGCCAGGGGTGTCATGTTCACAGTGAACAGGCTCAGGCTGAGGGATGAGCCTTGAGGTACACCACAGGTGATGTTCTTAGGGACCGAGGAGGAGGGAGGGAGGTTGATCTTCTGTGTTCATCCTGTGCAGTAGGATGCGAAACAATTGAGGGATGCTGCTTGGATTCCTATTTGGTGGAGTCTGTTGATCAGTGTGTGGTGGGATACAGTGTCGAAGGTTGCTGAGAGGTCGAGGAGGATGAGGGTGGCGGTGTCTCTGCAATCTAGCAGCATTCTGATGTCGTCCATGGCTGCAACTAGAGCTGTCTCTGAGCTGTGGTTTGCTCTGAAGCCAGATTGGGAGGAGTACAGAAGGATGTGGTTCTCCAGATGTCTAGTTTGAAGGCTTTGCTCCTGATGTTGTTCTGGTGACATTTGGAAGTCTGATGTATTAGGACATAATAGGAAGGGTCACTGGTAAACGTGTTTGCACAACTGCACCATATTTTGAATGAATATGAATTTGCGCACTTGCCACATAAATCCATCAGTCTGGTACAGATATCCATTGGACATTACAGGGTGCCTACATCTTCAAAGATACCAATTGACTGAGCTCCTTTGAGAACCTGATATCCATGGAGCTTGAAAAAACTACAGTAAGATTTATCTAGTAGGTATTTGTTCCCTTGTTCTCATTCCTCATCCTGGCTTTTCATCCTTACTTTTGATCAATCACCCCTACTTTTCATACCTCATCCTTGCTTCTCATCCCTACTTCTCATCCATTATCCCTACTTCTCTTCCCTCATACATACTTCTCATTCCTGCTTCTCATCCCCACGTTTCATTTGTCATCCCTACTTCTCATCCATCGTCTAAATTTCTCTCCCATCATCCCTACTTTTCAGCCCTCATTCCTACTTCCTATCCCCTCCTTCTCATCCATCGTCCCCATTTCTTATCTATCATCCCTATTTCTCATCCAGAATCCCTACTTCTCATCCAGAATCCCAACTTCTCATCCAGAACCCCTACTTCTCATCCAGAATCCCTACTTCTCGTCCATCACCCCTACGTCTCCTCCCTATTTCTCATCCATCACCCTTACTTCTCATCCCCCTTTAACTACTTTTCATCCCTACCCTTTATCCATCATCCCTACTCCTCATTCCTCATCCCTCAGTCATACCAACACACTTTCAATATTGTGAAACAGCCAATCAGCATTAAGCAATATGGTTACATTCTATTGGTTTAGCCACTGAAAAACAGCCTTCTCATTGGACATGCTGGTTGAGGAGAGGAAATACAACTGGTATTAGCTTCCAGTGACTCAAAGGCTGTACAGCATTTTTTTGATTTAAGTAAGTGATTTTCTGTTTACACAGGCCTCTGTGAAAAGCTCTGATGATTTGGGGAATACAAGGCAGCCCACCTGGGCCATACATCAACACCTGAGAGAAGGTTACACGGTTCATCCACATCTTTTTGGTTTCAGTTTTATATGCAAACATTGTGGAAGAGGTGCGGCACAGCGGCCAAGGTGCCTGACTCCAGACCATGGGGTTCACGGTTCGATCCCCGGCGGGATGTCAGCCCAGCACCATGTGACTCTGGGCAATAGCTCGATTAACCTTCCCGAGGTCCCCAGTGCTGGGAAACCACTTCGGAGGTAGCTGTGCGCTTTACAAATTCAAGGTTATTATTATTATTATGCAACAACTCTGTCCAGGCTTTGCTCTTCCTGGTTTCCTACACAACTGAAGCCCAGCCCCTGAAATCTGCAAACTGCAAAGAAAGAAAAAAAGACAGTTTTCAGGGCTAAAGGCAGCCTCAGACTAAAATATTTTCTTTGCTATAAAAAAAACTGTAGCCAGAAAAATCTTCTGATAAACTGTATTACCCTGTCTCCAATGGTTGATTTTAAACATTTTCTTTGTGAAAATATTAAACTGAAACCAGGCAAGATTTCTGATGACCTGTATACCCACCCCATCTCAAAGTGTTGATATATGGTCCAAGCGAGGACCCATGTATTTGCCAAACCTTTTGAGATTTGATGCAAAGGCGTGTATAAACAGAAAAGCATATAAATAAAATGAAATGCTATACAACCTTAGATTTTCTCGACGTAAACTGCAGTGTGGAATGAGAAGCTGTTTCTTTCAATGGCTAGACCAATAGAACGCAGCCCTCTATCTTAAATCTGATTGGCTGTTGCCAACTAACCAGTGTGAAGGTGTGCTTCACAACAGTGGGAGTGTGGTGGTATGACTGAGGGAAGAGAAATGAGAAGTAGGGATGATGGGTGAGGTATGAGAAGTGGGGATGAGAAGTATGGATGTTTCATGAGGAGTAGGGATAAGAACTCGGGATGATGAATGATTGATGAGAAATAGCGATAAGAAGTAGGGGTGATCGAAGAGAACTAGGGATGATGGATGAGAAATAGGGATTATGGATGAGAAGAAGGGATGAGAAGCAAGGATGAGGGATGAGAAGTAGGGATGATGGATTAGAAGTCAGGGATGAGGAGTAGGGATGATGGATGAAAAGTAGGGATAAGAAGTAGGGATAATGAAACAGTAGTAAGATTAATGGATGAGAAGTGGATGGGAGTAGAAGTAGGGATGATGGAACAGAAGTAGGGATGATGAGTGAAGTAGGGATTAGAAGCAGGGGTGATGGATGAGAAGAAATGGAATGTGGATGAGAAGCAGGGATGAGAAATAGGGAATGCCGATGGGAGGTAGGGATGATAGAAGAGAAGTAGGGATGATCGATGAGAAATAGGAGTGAGAAAGAGGGATGAGAAGTACGGATAATAGATGAGAAGTACAGATGATATATCAAAAGTAGAGATGAGGAAGAGGAATGGAAAGTGGAGATGATGGATGGAAAATAGGGATGATGGATTAGAAGTATGAATGAAAAGTAGGGAATATGGATGAGAAGTAGGGATGATGGATGAGAAGTAGGGATCAGAAGCAGGGATGAGGGGTGAGAAGCAACTATGAGGGATGAGAAGTAGGTATGAGAAGCAGGGATGAGGGACAAGAAATAGGTACGATGGACAAGAAGTAGGAATGATGGACGAGAAGTGGTATGTGATGTTATGTTATGTTATGTTATTTATGTTTTTAATATAGCGCAACGGATACTCAAAAAGAGTGTCCCGACGCTTTGGGTAAGGGGAACAGATTCAGAATAACATAACGCAATTAAAAAGAACACAAAAAAAACCACACACACACAAAGAAACAAGAAAGAGCAACTAGTGAGGCCTACTGGGTGAACAAACAGGTTTTAAGACCTCTCCTGAAGTCCAAAAGACTAGTCGCTCCCCGAAGTGAGAGTGGAAGCGCGTTCCACATCTGTGGGGCTAGCAGACTGAAAGAACGGCCGCCCCGGCGAGCTCTCTTAATGCGAGGGACGACCGCCATAAGCAGCGATTCAGACCGCAGAGAGCGGCCCGGATGGTAAAAGACCACTCTCTTCTGGAGATGTTTAGCTCCTACAGCGTGGAGTGCCTTATAGGCCAATATCATGGCCTTAAAAGCGATCCGTTTACGGATCGGAAGCCAATGCAAAGTCCTAATTAACCCAGAGGCACTGGCGCGCCCGTTTAGACCAAAAATGGCCCTGGCTGCCGCATTCTGCGCGACCTGAAGCCGCTGCAGCAGGTACTCAGGTAGGCCCAGGTAGAGAATGTTGGCATAATCCAACCTGGAGCCTATCAGGGCCTGCACTGTCAGCCTCCTATGCTCCTCCGACAAAAGAGGCAGGAACCTCCGCAGCATTTTTAATAGGCCGAAGCAGGTGCCGGTCACCCCGAAAATCTGGGCTTTCATTGACAGTCCCCCATCCATCTTAACCCCCAAGTTCTTAGCCACAGGGGAAGAACCGGACGGAGGGAACATGTCAGTGGGCCACCAGGCCTGCCAGCTAGGCTCCGCATCGCACCCGAAAAAGAGTACCTCGGACTTATCGGAGTTGCACTTGAGGCTGTGCAGTTGGAACCATGAAAACACAGCCCCAAGGCAACTCCGGATACTCTCCCCGTCAAAGTCAGCCCCTCTCTCGCAAGAGAAGAGGAGCTGGGTGTCGTCGGCATATGACACGATCCGGACACCGAAAGACTCCACGACCGCCGCCAAGGGGGACAGAAAGATATTAAAGAGGGTCGGGCTCAAAATAGAGCCCTGCGGGACCCCGACTCCCAATGGCGGCATCACAGCGGTGTCAGGCGGCGTCCAGATCGTTTGCCGGCGGTCGGCAAGAAAGGATGAAAACCATTTGAGCACCGTCCCCCGCAGGCCAATCTCATAGAGTCTTGCGAGAAGGCCATCATGGGGGACGGTGTCAAAAGCCGCCGACAAATCCAGCAACACCAGCATGACTTTGCCCCCGGTATCCAACACTCCCTTGATGGTTTCAGAGACCTCAAGGAGCGCGGTTTCGGTACTACGATTAGTGCGGAAGCCAGACTGGGAGTCATGCAAGATCTCATGAGACTCCAGGAAATTGGAGAGCACCGACTGGACGTGCTTCTCCAGGATTTTAACGAGGGCCGGCAACAGCGAAATCGGCCTATGATTGGCTGGGACCTTCGGGTCGAGCCCCGGTTTTTTTAGCAGCGGGATGACCATCGCCTGCTTCCATCCTGGCGGAACCACTCCCTGACTCAACGAAAGATTGAGAAGAGGGTTCGCCAGTGGGTTAACCACCTCCGCCAACTTACCCAAGAGCTTAGCTGGGCATGGGTCAAGTGGCGACCCCGATTTTAAATTGCCCATAAGTGCTAAGGAGGCAGAGGCCGGCAGAGATGGAAACTCGGCCAAAACGGCACCCTGCCAAACGAGAGAGGGAAGGCCAGCCGCGGAAATAGACGATGTTTCCTCAGGCGCTCCCGATGGAAAAGAATCCTGAATAAGCTTTATCTTGGCCGTAAAAAAACAGGCAAGGTCCGCCGCCCAGGACTCTAGGGGCGCCTCTTCCGACATGACGGTCCGGGGAGAAGTAAATTCTCTCACAATAGTAAAGATTTCCTTACTAGAGTTCGATGCTGCGTCGATTCTGTCCGAAAGATAAATTTTCTTTGCAAGGCGGATATCCCGATGGTAGTCATTCACCGCGCGTTTGTAGGCAGACCTGTCCACAATGTCATAGTGTGCCCGCCAGGCCCTTTCGGCAACCTTGCACTGCTGCCGCGTAGCCCGCAGTGCTGCAGTAAACCAAGGGGCCGAGACCCGCTTAGATGTTAAGCGGGGAGGCAACACCGGGGCCAGATCATCAAGCCTATCCGCAAGCCACTCCTGCAGGGACTCCAGGTCTCTCTCGAGGTCTCCGACAAGCGGGCAGGGGTGATCCACAGCGGCCTGAGCCAACATCTCAGGGGTCACTCGATTGAACGCTCTGGCAACACCAGCCCGTTGCTGAGGGGCAGGGACGGACGATCTAACACTGCCAATGATAGAAAATTTGGCAAGGCAGTGATCCGACCACACAACCCGGAGAATCTCTTCCACCACCAGAGGCGCAGTGGAGAAGACCTGATCCAGCGTGTGCCCCTTAGCATGAGTCGGGCCCCTCAAGTAGGGGATAAAGCTCAGCGGAGTCAAGGTGTCGGACAGCTTTATAGCAGCGGGGTCAGACAGATCGTCCATTCGGATGTTAAAGTCCCCCGCAACTATGCAATGCTCTGCTCTCAAGGCCAATCCCAGCAACACCGGCTCAAGGTCAGCAAAGAACGTACCGGGCGGACCTGGTGGTCGATAGACCAGGAGTCCTTTCACTGATTGGTGCGGCGCTAGCATGATAGAAAAAGCAAGCGACTCCGAGCCACGGATATCCTCCGTCTGCAAGACGGTGCAAACCGTGCCCTTCTTCACCACCAGTGCGACACCTCCGCCCCTGCCCTTGACCCTGTCCTTCCTGAAGATGTTATACTCTGACGGAATTGCCATCGCCACGTCGGGGTTCGAGAACTCTCCCCACCATGTCTCGGTCAGCAATAAGCAAAGAGGCTTCTCTGTCTCAAGAAGCTCAAAGATATCTTGCGCATGACAGCACGCCGATCTGGTATTAAGCAGCATGCAAGCATACTCTGTGCCCACGTTGTTACTAATCGGGGCAGATGACATAGCCCGATTGGGGCGCCAGCTACAGCCCGGGCAGCGAAGCTTACCCCTATGGCGTGCCGGAAAGACAGAGCAACACCGGCTCTCCCGAAGGTTCAGAGAGCGCAGCTCCTCAGATGTATACCGCACACAAAGTGCGCCGGGTTTGCACATGCTGGGAGACCAGAGCCCCGCCTGCCGCCCGAAACGCCTCCGGGACGCTGACGGGCGCAGACGGGCAGGACTCTGGCTTGACTCAGGCGCGAGTCAGGCGCCTCCGCTGCGCGTCACCGCTGCGCGGAGGAAGCGAGCTTTAAATACAGCCTCCTCGTTCTCCCCGCGGAGACTAGAGCGCTGAGAGAGATGGCACGCTGCCAGACAGCAGCCCCAAGATGGCGGCCCTACTTCCTGCCCAACCAAATTATGCAAGGTAACAACGCTCCGCTTCTGCAAGCGGTGGGGGGCACAATTATGATGTAAGAATGTGGGCGCTACCTCGCTAAAAACAAGCAGGTAAAAACCAGGTGCACAGTTTAAATTTTACACAACACACAAAAACGAGTAAAATTGTCTGTTTAAAAGCGCTGCGCGCCTACTGCAGCTGAAAAGGAAGGCGCCAAGCAGTAAAGGTGTCCCCTTACCATAAAGGTCGAGCAGCTCCCACCAGCTCGCCTTAAATACAGCCTCCTCGTTCTCCCCGCGGAGACTAGAGCGCTGAGAGAGATGGCACGCTGCCAGACAGCAGCCCCAAGATGGCGGCCCTACTTCCTGCCCAACCAAATTATGCAAGGTAACAACGCTCCGCTTCTGCAAGCGGTGGGGGGCACAATTATGATGTAAGAATGTGGGCGCTACCTCGCTAAAAACAAGCAGGTAAAAACCAGGTGCACAGTTTAAATTTTACACAACACACAAAAACGAGTAAAATTGTCTGTTTAAAAGCGCTGCGCGCCTACTGCAGCTGAAAAGGAAGGCGCCAAGCAGTAAAGGTGTCCCCTTACCATAAAGGTCGAGCAGCTCCCACCAGCTCGCCTTAAATACAGCCTCCTCGTTCTCCCCGCGGAGACTAGAGCGCTGAGAGAGATGGCACGCTGCCAGACAGCAGCCCCAAGATGGCGGCCCTACTTCCTGCCCAACCAAATTATGCAAGGTAACAACGCTCCGCTTCTGCAAGCGGTGGGGGGCACAATTATGATGTAAGAATGTGGGCGCTACCTCGCTAAAAACAAGCAGGTAAAAACCAGGTGCACAGTTTAAATTTTACACAACACACAAAAACGAGTAAAATTGTCTGTTTAAAAGCGCTGCGCGCCTACTGCAGCTGAAAAGGAAGGCGCCAAGCAGTAAAGGTGTCCCCTTACCATAAAGGTCGAGCAGCTCCCACCAGCTCGCCTTAAATACAGCCTCCTCGTTCTCCCCGCGGAGACTATGAGGATATGAGATGAGGAAGATGATGAAAGAGAAGTAAGGGTGATGAATGAGAAGTATGGATGAGAAGAAGGGATGATGAATGAGAAGTAGGATGAGAAGCAGGGAATGTGGATGAGAAGTGGGGATGATGGAAGAGAAGTAGGCTGGGAAGTAGGGATGAGAAACAGGGATGATGAAAGAGAAATAGGGATAAAAAGTAGGGACTACGGATGAGGAGTAGGGATGATGGATGAGAAGTAGGGATAAGAGCAGTGAGGAGGAATAAGAATTAGGGATGATGTATGAGAAGCAGGAATGAAAAGAAAGACTCACAAAACTGCTGACCTCGTCTAGAGCAGAAGAGACTAGTGCAATATTGAAATTTGGAGGAATGTGGCTCTGTGCCCGCCCTGCAGAATTAGGTTGGGGTGTTCCCGCCAAGAATAATTGTAGGGGTGGCCACAAATCGGGACAATGGCCCACAATTGCTTTTTCAGTAAGAAATGGGAAGTAAGAGTGTGACCCTCTTTCAGGAAGTTTTTTGGTACCCTTTCCCAACTTACTTTTGGGTGCATCTGTCAACAGGTGCCGCATGCACTGGAGTCATAGCTGGGGTCAAGGTTCCATGTATGTTGGCAAAGGATGTCCAGCAATGTTGTTTGGAGGTTAAAATGGTGACCGATTTTTATGTCAACGTTATTAAGGGCTGAATCTTTAGAAAACGCAAGAAAAGAAATCTCAACAGGTGTCGTACTGCGGACAGCAAGCTAACTGTTGACGTCATCATGAGTCATTTGGGCTCTTCCCCAAAATAAAATAAAGGAAACTTTTATTCACCCTGTAACTGCCTGTTCGTAAGTTGTAGTGCTGTAGATTCAAATGCTTTGCACACTCCTGCCATTGAGTGATGGGTGCAGATGTTTGCAAGTTGTTTTTCGTCAGACATGTTTTGAGTCACAAGAAACCTAAATTAGGGATGGGCAGTAAACTCTGCTCCGCCTGTCATGGAGTTTTGCCACTCTGTGCTCCGCTTGGAGCACAGAGTTTGGTCAAAACTCTGCCTCCCGCTGCGTGGCTAAGTTTACTGCCCACCCAGATTATTAATTCTGCAACTTTAATGATTGATGTTGTGCTCCCCTCTACAAGCTTGTGACAGTTATAATTACTGATAACATTCATTCTCACTTGTAGAAGCGCTCTCTCTGTTTACTATTGAAAGGGCGAGATTTTGATCGATACCTTATATCTATTGATCCAAACCTCGATCTGGTCGACTGAACCTTTGTTGCCTGTCTTGGAAGAAAACAGTACACCTATCTGCAAGTTAGTTCACCCAATAAAGGACTCTACTCTCAAAGATCACGGACAACTTCTAGGTTTCAAAAGTTTATTGTAAAGATATAATGAGCTGCAAATACAGACATCTCAGAATGAGATTCACGAGATACACAGGTCCAATTACATAC
Organism: Lissotriton helveticus; assembly: GCF_964261635.1. Classification (NCBI taxonomy): domain Eukaryota; kingdom Metazoa; phylum Chordata; class Amphibia; order Caudata; family Salamandridae; genus Lissotriton; species Lissotriton helveticus. Next base: position 1,923,258,289 of record NC_136065.1, read on the forward strand.
ATGTGCTCTCGAAAAGCCCTCAGACGAGCAACAGAAATCACTAACACAAGTTCTAAAAATAATAAAGCTATCAGCATAGACGCATATCGCTCCTTCATTTAGATTGGAGGAAAACAAACACAGGTTAGGCGTCCCTACCCTGTTCTAGATGGTATCCCTACTTAACCAAATCCCAACCTAACAAAGGTGTCAGCAATGAATGACCCCCAAGGGAAGTCACCCACTCTAAGTCTCTTGGTGAAAACCTAAAGTTCTCCAGTCATGACCCCTCACTGCCTACCCATCCGCTCTCTAAAGGGTCCTCAGGTCTCTGCTCTAACTCCACCCAGGGGTGCTGTCCCTAATACAAAACAGTCAACAACATTTGAGACGCCCCTTGCGAAACGCCTCTCACGTGGTGCAACTTCAGGCTTTTTCCATGATGCTTTGTATTGGGCCTCAGACGTTAGAGTTGACCTTGCTTCTCAGTCTCTTCTCCGGCCCGCTGATACCCCTTAAACATTCCAGAACCCTCCTCCATGTCTGGGCCGTCCACTGAACAGACCTCTATTCATTCATTTATAATTGGATCCCCCCTTTCCTGTTGCAGACAGATATCTGCCGCCAAGAACCCAACTCTCATAGACTTCTAAAAAGGCTTGCAACATTTCTCAGCCCAGACATGTACGTGTAAATCAATGCTAAAACATTTCAGGCCTACAATATTTCTCATTATGATTATAGCACTCAACTTCTTCATTTAATTAAAGCATGTTAATACTCTTATTTTATTATTCAGTAAACATTTTTATAAATCATGGCCCATTAATGCAATGACCAAAAACGTTAAAACAATCTATGTCGTGAAAAGAAACACCTTCCCTTTTAGCCCCAGCTCTGGCCCTGAGGCCTACCACGTTCTGCTCTTAACCACATACCACCTTATGTTTTAGCAGCTTCACGACATGGATTCAAAAAAATAATCACATCTAATAAAGTCATATAATGTCACACATTTCTGTATTAGTTCCACTTCTACTTAAATCTCTATATTAGCTATACATTTAGAATATAATTTCAGATACTATTAGCACTCATGGCATTTCTCTTCATGTTTTGTGCTTACTACAGGTAAGTGTGATGTACTCATACAATTAAATCAGTTTGCGCTCTCTCAGTTCCCCCCTTTGATGACCTCTCGGGGTCATCACTAACATTTAAACTGCAGTTATTGCTGGCATTCTCTGCGCTTCCAGAGCTCTCAGACTCCTGTACTGATTATCTTGTATGGCAGCCAATCTCTGCAACTGTTCTCTTTGGGCCCTTTCTAACCTTCTTGCTCTGTACCATTTGAATACCCTCACCAATCCCCACAATATTATCCCACAGATCAATATTATGATGATAGGCTTTAGGATATACCAAATAAAGCTTTTTCCTAAGGTGGAAAACCACCCTCCAACTGTACTCATTCCGTGGCCCACCTTTTCCCAGACATTTTCTCTACTCAAGTCTTCGATCTCCTTGTGTATATTAGTTATGTTCTTAATAACCTTCTCAAGGGGTTTCGAAAGGTCTGGAATGTAAGTGCAACATTCCTGGACCTTCAAAGCCTTACAGACTCCGCCCTCTTTTGCTAATAAGACATCTAATGCAAGCCGATTTTGAAGAACCATAGCCCTTATCGATTGCATCTCTCCTTCTACCAGCATTAAGGACTGAGCAGTGCTGGCAGACAACCTGTCGACAACTGTTGCCAATCGTCTAATTTTAACATCATTAAGGATTATTCCCAAAAGAGGGAACATAGCTCCAAAGACATCTCCAACCATTTCGGCATCACCTACATCTCTCCTTCCCCTCGATGATGTCTGACCCTCAATGATCACTAAGTCTTGTGCATGATATATTTTGGGGAAGACAATTGCCAAGTAACATGATCCATACCAGTTGTCAGGTAGTCTCACGTAAGCATTTCTTCCACATACAAAATACACATTTGGAATCACTTGCATTCCCTTCAGAAAATCCTTAGTGTAGTACTCTAAATTAAAAGCATGTTCACAGTCAACTTCACCCACGTATACATTTTCATAATACGTTTTGGCTCGGTGAAGACATAGCTTTCCTCTCTGCGCTTTATCTAAAGCTATTGGACCACTACTACCCTTTCTCTTATGTGACTTCTCTTCCTCGGTCCAATCTAATTTCCCTTGTCCTGATTTTTTCAAAATCTTTTGTCTCCTGTAACGATCATCCACCTGCCCTATGAACTTTTTCTCGACTTCTGACACCTTGCATGTCAGATTATTTCTACGGGCATGTGAAGTATCTAAGGTAATCCAAGGAATGAAGAACTTGGCCAATCTGTCTTCACTCTTCCAGTAATCCCATTTGTTCATCTGCTTATAATTTGGGACTTCTGGCAACACTGAATCATAATTTGAGAAATAGTATTCAAAACTATCTCTCTCATAAAATATACTAAGCAATAAGCTACATGTAATGCCATATGTCAGAGGGAGGTGATGATAGCGAATTCCTTCATCTACAGACGCCGGCAACTGCATGCAGACGTAGCAATCCTTAACCTCCATGGCATCCACGTATTCATATAAAAGTTTAGCATAAGCATTTGACCTAAAGTCTCCTTGGGACTCGTCTACATGTAACCTGCGGGCTTCTGCAGCCAATAACGCTTTCTCTTGAGTGTTTTCCCTTTTCTCACCAGCAACAATAGGTGTAAGCGTTACTACAGAACTCACATCAGTTACCTTTACCTCTTCTTCATGTCCCTTTACATAAGAAATTGTTACCACTAAAGCTATTAATATTATCACTCCTACTATTAGTGTACCTATTATACATTTAGCTCTGCGGTTCGGGGTGCCGGCCTCCATTTCGTCAGATATTATAGCTCTCTCTTTATTTTTGCAAAAAGTTCCTTTACTCTCGTTCCTTTACAGTCTTTTTTTAAATCCTTTTTGTCTTTAGAATCCACACAGCTGGAGGCTGACAGCCTTTTTCGCAAAAAGTCCTTTAACAGTTCAAAAAGACGACCCTAGCCCTTCTCCATCAACTCAAGGGATTCCCTAAAATTCTCTGCTTCCTGGGCGCTAGGTAATCTTCTTTTTCTGCTTGCTTTATTTACAAAATCCTTTAACAGTCAACTATCAGATTTGTGGTTGCAGCTTCAATAGCATAGTTCAATATTTCCAAGCGAAGAGTGTGCTCTTCATGTGCTGTTATCGTTGTACCAAAGTCGGGGAATTGCAATTCTGTAAGAAACATATGTTTTAACTTGCTGAGGCGGGGAGGTCTGGGGAGCACGAATGTTAGTGACCCTTCTTGTTCGACACCGGGTACCAACAGTCGTATTTCCACGGTGATAATGGGCTCAGAACTGGACACCACCACCGCTCGGATCCTCCCTGTCTCCGGTTTCACAGACATTTGTCGCCAGATATGTCCACTCAGGTGTGGAGTATCTCCTGTTAGGCACACGCACTCTTCTTGACCTTCTTCGGTCCGGTGCCTCAGCGCCCTGAGCACCTTCTTCTGGGTCTGAGTCTTCTGATATCGGAGGAAGGGTTGCTTCTGGAGTTGACCTCAGGCTAGAGCTCCTTCTTTGCGGCCAATTTGCTTCTCCACGTGCCCTTCTACTCCTTCTCCTTCTGGTCTGTTCTCGCTCTCTTTCAGACCTGTCAGGGTCAGACTCGTACTCCCAGCTACTTTCTCCTTCTGTAGCGTCTTCAGTTTCGCTGTTGTACTGACCGTCCTCAGCTTGGTCAGACTCGTTCCCTGCTTCCGCGGGCACCTCTACAGCTTGACTAGCCCCCTCTATGGCTTCTTGGTCCTCAGCTGGACGTCCATCCGAGAGAGGAGCTGTTTCCAGAGGTGCTGGAACCCTTTTCGTATGTGACGCGTGGATCCAATTGGGCAGGCCTCCCACCTTTACAGCCGTGTTTGTGATCAGGATGACCTGGTAGGGCCCACGCCAACGAATATCCAAGCAGCTTCTTCTCACATGTTTCTTCACCAGGACCCAGTCCCCAGGATACAGGTCATGGCAAGGGCCCTGGCACGCTGGAACCTCTGCAGCCTGCACCTGAAGGGACACAGAACGCATGGCGTCAGACAGCCCCTTACAATAGTCCAGGATCATATCATCTGTGATATTTAACAGTGCAGTAGCTGGAATAGATGGCAGCCTCATTGCTCTCCCCATTAACACCTCATGTGGTGACAACCCTGTTCTTCTGTCTGGGGTACTACGAAGGCTCATGAGAACTAATGGCAGGGCATCAGGCCAACTCAGAGTCGTTGAGGAGCAAACTTTAGCTATTCTGGACTTGATCGTGCCATTGATTTGTTCCACAATTCCTGAAGCTTCTGGTCGGTAACTGCAATGTAGCTTTTGATCAATATTTAGTGCAACACAAATCATCTTCACAAGCTCGCTGTTAAAATGTGTTCCCCTATCTGATTCCAAAAAGGCCGGCACCCCGAAACGAGGGATAAGTTCTCTAAGCAGTAACTTAGCCACTGTGAGGGTGTCGCACCTACGTGTAGGGTATGCCTCAACCCATCTGGAGAACACACAAACAACCACCAGGACATAGCGGAGGCGGTTGCATCTTGGCATTTCAATGAAATCTATCTGCATTCTGTTGAATGGACCTCCAGACCTTCCTATGTGACTTAGTGCAACTGGTGTTCTTTTTCCTACGTTCAGCTGCTGGCAGGTCACACAACGCTGGCACACTGCTTCTGCTGCTATTCTAAACTTAGGATTGTACCAAGTCTGTCTAAACACTCTCAGCATAGCATCTCTCCCTAAGTGTACGGGACCATGTATGAGTCTAGCCATTGGACTCACCATCTCATTGGGCAACACTGCTCTGCCGTCTGCTGAGACCCAAAAATGAGTCTCACCCATTACACATCCTGCCCTTTCCCATGTTTCTTTTTCAGAATCAGGAGCATTTTCTTGCATGATTGACAGTTCATCCCAAGTATCAACAGTTTCCAGTATCATGGCTAATTCAGTTCTTACATTTATTCCACCCACATCCACCTCTGTGAAAGAGTAACCTTGTTCCGCGCAATACCGCGCAACTTCATCAGCATATCTATTGCCTTTCGAAACAAAGTCCTCATTTCTGGTATGTGCGATGCACTTTACAACTGCGATACTTGCTGGACATTGCAATGCTTCTAACAACAGGCGCACAAACTCTCCATTGCGAATGGGAGAGCCTGAAGAAGTCATGAACCCTCTTTGAGACCATAACTGCCCGTAATCATGAACTACCCCATACCCATACTGGCTGTCGGTGTATATGGTGACTCGAATTTGATTGCCTGCTAAGCAAGCACGTGTCAGGGCAATAATCTCGGCTACCTGAGCGGAGTGTACTCCTTCCAGGCACCCAGCTTCCACAACTCCTTCAATTGTACAAACAGCATAAGCTGCTCTCAATTGCCCAACTTCGTCTCTTACACATGAGCCATCGACAAAGAAAACTTCGTCTGGGTCGGTCAGTGGCTCATCTACGATGTCGGGTCTGGGTTTGGTGCATAGTTCAGTCACATCGAGACAGTCATGGTCTGTACATTCATCATCATCATCAATATCATTTGGAAGTGGCATTAAGGTAGCAGGGTTCAAAACAGAGCATCTCTTGAGGGTCACATTCTCTGCAGCAAGAATAACTTGCTCATAGCGCGTGAGCCTACTGTTGGTCAGATGCTGTGTTTTGGTCCTGGTCATCAATAGTTCAACAGAATGTGGAACGCACACCTCTAACGGGTGCCCCATGACGATATTTTCACATCTCTCAATGCTGACACCCGTTGCAGCAACGGATTTGAGACATCCGGGCAACGCTGCGGCTACTGGGTCTAAAGTAGCCGAGAAATAAGCAACTGGTCTACGGGCATTCCCATGGATTTGGACCAACACAGACAACGCGCAACCTTCTCTCTCACAACAGTAAAGAAAAAATTGTTTATTGTAATCAGGCATTCCCAATGCCGGAGCACGACACAGGTCCTCTCTCAACTGTAGGAACGCCATCAAACAGTCTTTGTCCCATGGTACCGGATCACTCACCTCCTTGTGCGTCAGTTTTTGCAAGGGCTTTGCTTTCAGTGAAAAGTTCACGATCCACTGTCGGCAATAACCCACCATCCCTAGGAACATCCTGACCTCTCTCTGTGTCTTAGGCGCGTTCATTTTCATGATCGCCTCTATCCTGTCTGGTGACACCTTTCGTTTGCCTTTCTCAATTCTGTGTCCCAAGTACTGCACCTCTGTCAGGCAGTACTGCAATTTTCCCGGGGACACCTTATGCCCATTGGCAGCTAGGTGATTTAACAAAGCAATGGAGTCTTCCCTGCAAGCTTCTTCTGTTTCTGACGCCACAAGGAGGTCGTCTATGTACTGGACCAGAACTGACTTCTGGGGCAGCACTAGACTTTCAAGATTTTTCTTCAGAAGCTGGTTAAAGATCGATGGACTCTCTGTATACCCCTGAGGGATACGACACCATGTTAGGACGCGATTTTCCAGCTTAAATGCGAAAAGAAAATGGCTATCTTCGTCCAAAGGGATCGAAAAGAAAGCCTGACAAAGATCGATCACAGTGAACCACTCAGCTTGGAATGGAATCTGAAACAGTATCACTGATGGATTCGGTACCACTGGACAACATGAAACGACTATGTTATTAATCTTTCGAAGGTCCTGCACTATCCGAAATTTCCCATTTGGTTTCTGCAGACCCATAATCGGGGAGTTACATGGACTACCCACGATTTCTTTCAGTATTCCCTGTTTAATCATAGACTCGATCACGGGTTTTATGCCTGCAATCGTTTCTGGAGTCAATTTATATTGGGGTGTTCTTGGGAACTCAGCATGCGGCTTCACTACAATTTTCACTGGGTCTACCCCTTTGACCAATCCAATTTCTTCCCCAGTGAAATCCCATACTTCTGATGCCACTGTCTCTCTCAAGTCCCAGGGAAGCTCGTCTACTGTCAAAGTAGGGTACAGCTCCACACATATCCTTGCATTCGCAACTTTGAAATCTGCATCATCATCATTAGTCAATACCTCCACTCCCTGGGGTGTACAGTATATAGTACAATTCAATTTACACAACAGGTCTCTTCCTAGCAGACACACAGGGCTTGAATCGCAAACCACAAATTGGTGCTCATCGCTGTACTTCCCTATTTTCACCTGTACCGGTTCTGTCAATTGGCTGGTTATTCTCCTGTTTGCGACCCCTACCACCTGTATGGTCTCTCCAGACATGGGCAGGTCTGGAACTGCAGCTGATCTGATCGTGGATCTAGTGGCTCCTGTGTCCACCAGAAATGTCGTAGGGCACCCTGCTACTTCTGCTTCAACATAGGGTCCCCTCTGATCTACCTCTAAGGCTGCCCCAAGGGTGCAGTCTTCTCTTTCCACTCTCTGTCCTGTTAATGGGTCCACATAATAGCACTCTTCACCTTCCACAAACAGGGGCATTTGTCTATAGGTCTTACCCATACTCCCTACTCGAGGAGGTTGCGGGAACTGGGCTCGGGGAGGAGCCCCCCCCCCTTTGAGCACCTTTCCTTGGTATGGCGTTACCCCTCTTGTAGGTGCGCTCTGGACCTCTTCCTCCTCTATCTCTTGCTCTCCTATCTCTACATTGTAGGGGCACTCGCGTTTCCAATGCCCCAGCTCGTTACACTGGTGGCACCTAGTCGTTTTCTTCAAGGTAGCGATGTCTATTCTGGGTCTAAAGGTGGAACTCTCCTCATTACCCTTGTTCTGACTGTACTGCTTCTTTCCTCCTGTACCTGTCCCTTGCTGCTGTTGCTGTGGTCCCCCCTTCCCGGCTGCTTGCATCTGTACCACCATCAACTTTTCTTTTAGTTTCTTAGCCTTGGAATCTATCTCATCACAGCAGTACCTGGCATATCTCAATATTTCGTCTAGGGGTTTACTTTGCCAACAGATCGAGTGTTGCTGAATCATTAAACTAATATCCGGTCTCAGTCCCAGGACGAACTTGGACACGAATTGCCCTATGTCTTTTGGATCCATTACATCCAAGCCGCTATACTGTTTAAACGCCTTCAGCAATCTCTCGTAATATTCATGAACTGTCTCTTTGGGTTCCTGTCTTGTTCGGTCTATTCTGACCCAATCTATGTCTTGCATTGGCACCTTCTCTTTCAGCCAAGTCATCACTCTCTCGAATTTTGCCATCACAATCTCGGACGGCCCATTAGTCTTGGCATCTCTCTCTGGCTCCGTTGTGGGCCACTCAGCGCTAACCTTGCATGCTGTCCATAGATCGCCTGGTACTACAATGTCAAACAACGTGTTCAGATCTATCCATAGGACCTTGGAAATTTTTACAAACCTCTCGACTTGCTTGTACCACTCCACAGGGTTCTCTCGTAACTTGGGGAAAGAAGTGGTAAAAGCAGCTAAATCTCCCCTACTCCAAGGGACATGTACATAGTTCCCATTTGCAACTTCACGCAAAGGGTAAGCTTCTATTCCCTGCTGTCCTGGTGTCATACCAATCATGCTTCTTCTGCCGGTCCCTTTCTTGGACCACCTCTCTTCCCACTTATCTAGTGCCCTCCATGTCCTTATTCCAGTGATCAGTTCCCTTATATGTGTTTTCAGCCCAATCGTTCTCCTCTCATCTAGGTCTCGATCTGAGTAATGTAGCCTGTGGTTACCCTGTAATGCTTTGGTTCTTGACAAGTCCACCATATATTTGCCTGCTAGTTCGACTAACTTCTCATGGACTGCTCTCGCCTTTCGTGTGATGTCCTTTGCCATATACAGTATTTCATCCTGTTCATACATTTCCATTCTTTCTAAAGGCAGGGTACCATCTACCATGTCATCCAGATCTGACCTTAAGCTGGAGACATCAAGTCTCTTGGCTTTTATCTCAGCTCGCAATATGTCTTTTGAAGGGGGCTCACTGGTCTCCCTACCATCCCAACTTCGAGCTCTGCGTTTGGGCTCAGGAGAGTTAATGGGTGGCCTCCCTTGCTCCCATCTCTCCAGGTCCCATGCTCGGCCATCCGATCTTGGAAGGTGATGGAACACGGGCCTGTTATCCCTACTCTCTCTCTGCCCACTCTCGTCTTCTTCTCTCCTCTCACCGCACATCTCTCTGTTATTTTCCCTCTGGTCGGTACACTCCCTTTGCCTCGTATCGCTCAGTATCCGATACGATCCTTCCTGGTTCCCCATATTCCCTGGGCTGCGCTCATTTCTATCATCACAGGGACTATGGTGCGACCTCTCACAACTCCCATTCAGTTCTCTGGTGCCAGGTACACAGTGTGGACACTTAAAGCTGTTCCTGTACTCTTGCGCTCTCCTCTCTCCCTCACTGAGTATTGGGCGCGCCACCCCTTCACTCCCGGGGCCCCCGTTTTCTAGGTCTGTTCTACCTCCACTCCGGGCCCAATGGGTGACTCCCCTACTCCCTCTACAGTCCCACTCCGGGCTACTCTCCCCAGCCCCGCAGTGAGTCCGTGCTCGGCTGTCCTGACTTTCCCTTTCTGCTTCTGCAGCATTGATGCACTTTTGAGCCTTCACTGCCTCGTCCCACTGCTTCATGTACTCATTTAGCTCTTGAAAGGATTTTCGTCCAGATCCCCTCAGATCCATTGGCCATCTAGGGCCCCCAGGATCTCCTCCTGGGTCCCCTACTGTGTGCATCGGGGTGCTCCACTCTCTGGGTATCGGCATCTGACTTGGGGAATTAGTGGTATCGTTCCTCCTTGCCTGCTCTGCTCTTTCTCTGTCTTTCCGTTTCCGTTCTTCCCCTTTTGCTCTCTCTTGGTCATATATCGATATTATAGGACCTATGGTAACAGGTACCTGTAGTGCATCTGGTAATGGGTAGGATGTGGCGCTTTCCGTTTCCGGCGCTCTTTGTACCACAAACCTACCGACTACCTGTTGCACCTGACTAGGCTGGAGCAACTCTTTCTTTGGCTCAGGATCCCACTCTGAACTGGGAAGCGGTCTATGCTCTCCTGCATTGCCCCCCTTTGCTCCTTCAGTATTCTCGACCTCTCCCCCTGCTCTATTATACGGGGGTGGCCTGTCTGTCAGTAATCTGTTTATCAAGCTATCCTCTGTTTCGCTTTCATCATCTTCTTCTAGGGGACTTTTATTTACTGGCGCCTCTAACACTGGGTACAGTTTATTTATTTCCAAATTATGCACTCTCCATCTTTTAGCATCCGCGTCCCACCTGGCATCCTGCACTGCCCTTACCGAGCGTTTCACCCTTTCTTGTCGTCTGTTCATATTCCTTTCATGCGCTGCCCTAAGCCAGGCATCAAGGGCTTCGAACTGGGTTGGTCTAGGCAAGGGTCTCTTTGAGGTCATGACTGATTTCAATCGATGTAACACCTCTAATCTGAACGTCCCGTACTTCGGGAACGTCAGTTCCTCATTTCCTTCAGTAATCTTACTCCACTCTGATATCCAAAGGATCGTATGCAACCCAACATTCACTGCCATATAACGAGCTGGCGTACCCTCCGGCGGGGCTTCTTCCCCTTCATACGATCCTCCCTTCTCTTTCTTAAACAGCGCTTTCAACCATTTAAAACACTTCATAATTATGCGCACAAAATCCAGCCTCGCTACTCTGTTTACTTCCTGATGACAATCCACCAATCCTGTCGCGGCTTTGCTAGCTTGGCCTATCACAGCGCGGTCTTTCTCCTGTCGGCCAATCACGTCGCGACCCTGTCTGACGTGTTCGCTAGCTGGCCTATCACAGCGCGGTCTTTCGCCGGTCAGCCAATCACTGCGCGACACCACCTGACGTCACTTTTCTCCGCTTCGCAGCAGCACCCCTCCTTTCTCAACTCGTCTCCCGGTTATGCATGCGTCCCATTCATACACCGAAAAATGACTACTTCCGACCAAGCGGTCACTTCTCTCGACTGTACGTCCACAGTCTATCTGTAATTGTCAACACAACTGACGAGATGTCTATCGTCTCTCTGATAGGTTGCTTACACACACAGTAACTTCCGACCAGCGTCCGTTACTCACGCACTCACTCTTACGTTCCCCCTATCTCGGTCTCTCGGGTGATCAATGGTACCTCATGACCCCCTTCACACTAGTTGACAATTACTCTGGGTGTCCGATACACCCGAACCACTTAAGCTCTCCTTGAACTTAAGATTTCCACCGGTTGCGCGCGCTCACAACCTGTTCCACAGTCACTCTACAGACATTCAACTCCGCCAGACATTACAACATAGATACAATACAAAAACACCGCAATCTAACACGCATAACCCTTTATACTCACTCTCGACCGATACTGCTGCTTTTTCTGTCTCACGTCATCCGGATCTTCATCTGCGGGCTGTTCTTCCGATCATCGATTTCTAGGGGCCTTGGGGTAAGCTAACCTGGCCTAGGTCACCGTCCTCAAGAAGGCAACCATCCTCTATAGCTACCAACTGAAAGGGCGAGATTTTGATCGATACCTTATATCTATTGATCCAAACCTCGATCTGGTCGACTGAACCTTTGTTGCCTGTCTTGGAAGAAAACAGTACACCTATCTGCAAGTTAGTTCACCCAATAAAGGACTCTACTCTCAAAGATCACGGACAACTTCTAGGTTTCAAAAGTTTATTGTAAAGATATAATGAGCTGCAAATACAGACATCTCAGAATGAGATTCACGAGATACACAGGTCCAATTACATACATGTGCTCTCGAAAAGCCCTCAGACGAGCAACAGAAATCACTAACACAAGTTCTAAAAATAATAAAGCTATCAGCATAGACGCATATCGCTCCTTCATTTAGATTGGAGGAAAACAAACACAGGTTAGGCGTCCCTACCCTGTTCTAGATGGTATCCCTACTTAACCAAATCCCAACCTAACAAAGGTGTCAGCAATGAATGACCCCCAAGGGAAGTCACCCACTCTAAGTCTCTTGGTGAAAACCTAAAGTTCTCCAGTCATGACCCCTCACTGCCTACCCATCCGCTCTCTAAAGGGTCCTCAGGTCTCTGCTCTAACTCCACCCAGGGGTGCTGTCCCTAATACAAAACAGTCAACAACATTTGAGACGCCCCTTGCGAAACGCCTCTCACGTGGTGCAACTTCAGGCTTTTTCCATGATGCTTTGTATTGGGCCTCAGACGTTAGAGTTGACCTTGCTTCTCAGTCTCTTCTCCGGCCCGCTGATACCCCTTAAACATTCCAGAACCCTCCTCCATGTCTGGGCCGTCCACTGAACAGACCTCTATTCATTCATTTATAATTGGATCCCCCCTTTCCTGTTGCAGACAGATATCTGCCGCCAAGAACCCAACTCTCATAGACTTCTAAAAAGGCTTGCAACATTTCTCAGCCCAGACATGTACGTGTAAATCAATGCTAAAACATTTCAGGCCTACAATATTTCTCATTATGATTATAGCACTCAACTTCTTCATTTAATTAAAGCATGTTAATACTCTTATTTTATTATTCAGTAAACATTTTTATAAATCATGGCCCATTAATGCAATGACCAAAAACGTTAAAACAATCTATGTCGTGAAAAGAAACACCTTCCCTTTTAGCCCCAGCTCTGGCCCTGAGGCCTACCACGTTCTGCTCTTAACCACATACCACCTTATGTTTTAGCAGCTTCACGACATGGATTCAAAAAAATAATCACATCTAATAAAGTCATATAATGTCACACATTTCTGTATTAGTTCCACTTCTACTTAAATCTCTATATTAGCTATACATTTAGAATATAATTTCAGATACTATTAGCACTCATGGCATTTCTCTTCATGTTTTGTGCTTACTACAGGTAAGTGTGATGTACTCATACAATTAAATCAGTTTGCGCTCTCTCACTATAATCGGGTGACACACAATAATGACGGTGCCGCGAAGCACTGGATTCTGTGCGCTTTCTTTATTTCATACATTATTTTCCTTTCTAGTAGATACCCTACCTCTAATCGTGAGCTGACACATGCACCCACAGCTCTTCCTACCTGCTAGGGTGAATGACCGCAGAGGAGCGAGGGGGCACCTACTCACACTGTGGTGTCACTGGAGAAATGTGAAATTTCTTCACAGGCACAGAGACTAAGCAGGGACGGGGTATGAGCTGAGCCAGAAACTGCTGCAGAGAGAGGTGGGAGGGCTGGGGCTAAGCGGTGGATAGGAGGTGACTCAGCTAGTTAATAAGAAGAAAGAAATGAAATGAAATGAAATGAAAAATTACACTTGTATAGCGCTTAACTACCCGGAGGCCTCGCAGCGCTTTAAACTGATTACTGTGGCGAGCTACCGGGTAAGTCAACACGCTTTTGCGAACAAATGAGTTTTCAGAGCTTTCCTGAATAACATCCGGTTATTATTCTCTCTGAGGGCTAGAGGGAGAGAATTCTAGAGCCTCGCAGCCGTGTGGGAAAAGGAGCGGCCGCCCTATCGGGCTTTGTTAATTTTGGTTGTGGTTGCCAGGTGCAATGTACTAGAGCGAAGAGCTCTAGATGGAGCATAAGGCACAACTAAGGGGAACAGAACGGCAGGGCCTGTTCGGTGGAAAGATTTGTGCAAAATGCACATGGCCTTAAACTGTGCTCTGGCAGCCACTGGGAGCCAGTAAAGTTCTTTTAGGGCATTCCTAGCTGACTAGGACTAAGACTAGCATAAACTGGAGGCCGGACGGAGTCGATAAAGTATTGATGAGGTGTAGTGTGGACTACAGAAGTGGTAAAAAAATACTTTATTGCATTAATCATTTGATTACAATAAATAGAAAATAACCAGGCGTAAAAAATAAAATAAAACAATCACATATTTACCATACGTAGTATCATAAAAGAAGATATACATAGGTCGTAATACCTATCTTTACAGCTATACACAGATCCAATAAAAAAAATCTAGTCAATTAATGTTTTATAAGCCTGTTCTATAAACAGTACCATCCTACTGATTGCTCTTTCCCCTGTGAGCCTAAAACAATAACGTATATCCTCTGTAGTTGTTCTTATTTTTGCATCATTAAACATCAGGCGTAAATATAAGCTCTGTGTGGACAATAGTCTCGGGCAAATGCATATTAAATGTTCAAGAGTTTCCTTGCCGGTTCCACAAAGCCGACATCCCCGAGTATCTTTAAGGGCTTTATTCCAATTCCCTTCAAACTCCCTTATCGGAATATAAAATAGTCTGAACCTTATGTATTTCCATTTAGTGTAGCTGGTCAAACTCCATCTCAAGTATTCTTGAGCCTGCAAGGTATATGTATCAATTAGTAGGTCAGTGTGTTTATATTTCCCAGCTTGTAGGCGATCTAAATTCCACTGTGTTAGCTTTAATGTTTTACCTATTAGATTTTTTCGCACATGGTCATTCGTCCCATCTCCTGAGTATCAGGCAGTTCATAAGAGTCTATTTCCATCATTATAGTAGAAAATTGCAGATCTCTTACTTTTTTACTCCAAAGTTCCGCCATTATTAGATGTTTCAACGTACATGAATCGGCTTTAGCACAATCGATAATGTAGATAGCACAACTGATCTTGTGAAGTGTTTCCAGAGACTTTAGGCCAAATTCCAACCGTATATTACAATGTGGAGTATGGTGCATACGCATTTCATAAAACATTTTTCAATATCAAAAATGACTTTCTTGTTCATGGCGAGAGATGCGTACAATAAAAACGGAATCATGTTCATCTATAAAGCTTTTAGAGATGGAGTAAATTGCATTCCCTCCGCACAATTTCATAAATCTCGCAATTGATTTTGTAATAGTTATCGATTTTTCACTTTTACAGACCGTATGGTTTAACCATGATAATTTTTTGTCCAATGTTATACCGAGGTAGTTATATTGATCCACTACCTCTATTGAATTATCTCCTAGAGACCACGTGTTTGATTATGTAGACCGTCCAAACGTAGCAATTTTTGTTTTAGATAGGTTGGCTATCAAACCATTCACTTTGTTGTATGTGTCTAATTGGTTCAGCTGATGCTGTAATCCGTTAGGAGTTAAGGATAAAATGACTAAATCCTCGGCATATGCTAGGTATGGTATTTTTTTGTCCCCTAATTTAGGTGCCACACCCATATCTGAACTTAACACCGAATTGATATCTGCAATGTACAGGGAGAATAATAAAGGCGCAAGGACACAGCCTTGTATAAGACCGTTAGTGTTATCCATTTTTGGAGATAGTGTATTATCATGAGCCAGCTTAACCCTGACCCATGTATCTGAGTGCAGGGCAATAATAAAGTTTAAAAGGCTTAAATTGACCTTCCATGCTGATAATTTATTCCGCAACCTTTGCCAGTTGACCTTATCGAATGCTGTGGAATAATCCACAAAGCAGACATATAATGTTATTTTCCGCAAGCTTGCCTTTTTTCCCATCATGACCAGTGAAACAATGTTTTCAAGGGTCGAACACCCTAAGCTTAATCCAGTTTGCGTTATTGGAATTAATGATTTTTCCTCTGCCCATGCCCTTAGTTTATTCTGCAGGTGCTTCGCAAACAGTTTCCCTTCAAAATCCAACAATGCTATTATTCTATAACTGGACGGATCATCTTTTGGCCCTCGCTTGTAAATCGGGTATATAATCGCTCCTTTCCAGGAAGATGGTATGATTCCGCATTTAATTACCTGTAGGAACAACTGTTTCAGCATTGCATTCCAAAATGGTATGTTACATTTTACCAAGCCAATAGGGATATCATTGGATCCTGCTGCCTTAGATGAGCGAGAAATCTCTATTAATTTGATAATTTCATCTTCAGTTATTTCTGCAAGTGAACCCTCCGCGTTAGTTATCATATATTCACTTGTAACAGATGATTTGTATAAAGATTTAATATGATTTTCCTATTTGTAACTTGGGACAAAAAAATCATCTGGCTGTTTATGCGTCTTTGTACCGTGTCCCACCAGGGACCAAAAAGCTTGCTCATTCCTCGTCGGAATAGCATGATATAATTTAGCATAAACTGTATCTGCACTATCACGCTTTATTTGCCATTTCCTGTTCTTAAATACTTTATATCTTGTATTTTCATATTCTTCTCATTCGATAGTGGAAGTTTTAAGATATAACGCATCTCCTTACGATAGATTCTCTTTGATTCCTTTCATTTTGACTTCTTTGTTACATTAACATTTAATCTCTGCTCTTGAATTATTGCCACAAGACTGGATGGTATATTTTTAAAATAGATTGCCAGGCTTCCGACCAGTTATCCCCAGACTTTAATACAATCTTGTCTTTCAGGCTGTCATGTTTGTTTCCAGTTTCGATGCCTTCATTTGTAGTTTGTTGTTCCAAACAAGTCTTTTCCCATTTACAGCGGTCAATCTTCTACTATTGGCCGTTGTATGAGTCTCCCAATGGTCGTGCTTAATGCTGATTGTGAGAAGTTGGCGTGATATATGATGCTCACTAGTTCTAGTGATCACCTTGTATCAGTCCAAACAACCATTATGGTGTTTGGTTGTAAGTCAACCTTATAGACCAGCTATCCTAATGGTAGCATGGACAAAGCAGTCTTAGGCTAAACTCTTTTGGCATGTGAAGCCAGCTGTTTTACCACAATATAACCCCTTGAATACCAGATGAAAGGACACCACACAGGTTGTTATGAAAATAAACAGTATATTTATTAATAACAAACACCTCGGAACTCTTTATGAGGTCAGAGGGCTAAGCACATGACAATCTCTTAGGAAAAATACGATAAGTTGCACAAAATTACAATGGTGCCCTAGGGGCACGACAAACCATATACTAAGTAAGTGGAATGTGAAAGTCAATAGAAGGAATGGAGCTGTCCAGAGGCTGTAGGATCGATGGGACCACGCTACACTAACTCTAGGTAAGTAATAGGAGGCCCACGGAACGCGTGTGCAGAGTGTGAACTCACACGCGAGATGCGTAACAACGTCTATGGACAGTACAGTTCAAGTTAAAGGTGAGTACGGACAATCCTGACTAGGTGGGACTAAAACGACTGTGGAACTGGACACTAGGACAGTTAAACTACCCTTGAGCACCGAAATGCTCTCGTTACCTCGCCCACGGGCCGCGGGTGCATAGATGCCAAAGTGTGTCGGGTTCTCGCGTTGAAGTCAATGGTGCTTGAAAGAAAAGATGCTGCAGGCGACCAGGAGGAAGATGTCCGGTGCGATCCAAGGGTGGATCAGTGAAGAAGAGGACCTGAAAGCAGAGGGGACAATGTTCAAAGTCACTAGCCAGTGACTGGAGTGGAACCAGGAAGGAACCAGATGTCGTTGTCGCGATCAGGTGAAGAGTGGACGCTTGACTCTGCAGCCACGTGGACCAAGAGGTGTCTTCGACGACCAGGATGGAGGCACGAGCTGTTACACGCAGGCTCTCGCTGTCGGCGGCGTTGGATCCGGAATCGGCATCAACAGGCCTTGGCAAAGGCAACCCACGTGGTGAGTGGAGAAAGCGTCTGGTGCGGACTAGGAGAGTCCGGGGTGCCCCTCTTTTGGAAGGGAGCAAGGGCCAGTCTGGAGCAACCAGACCAGCAGCAAAGATTCAAAGGTTCGTCGTCTAGGAGGCCACTAGCCAGCCGGCAAGTGATCAGACAACGCGTCAAGCAGCAAACAAGCAGAAGGGCCCCACGCAGATCTCTTGGATGCTGGAGGGCTGATCTTCTGTGCAGGGACTGCGCGGGGCTGGGACTTCTCAGTCCCCAAAGCACTTGGTCGAGTTTACCTCGGGAGTCGTGCTGGAAGCGAAGTGCAGTTTCTTCCAAGATGGCTGGTCCCACGTGTCTCGTCACACCCACGAGTCTCAGCTTTGCTGTAGATGTGAGTTGAGGTCGGAGAGGTCTGGGAATCCGAGTCTCGTTGGGCTCTGAAGTCTGGATCCTTGAGGGAAGACGACAAAGTGAAGCTGCTGGACGCTTGATGGTGCCTGCTTGTGCAGGGTGGACACTCCTTGCCCACAAGGGAGATTTCTTCAGTCTTCTGTGGAGCAGAACGTCGAAGTCCAGAGTTTCTTCTTGTAGAGTAGTTCAGGATTAATCTAACTTGGAATAGGACCAGCTCCTACCTTTATCCTGCTAAAGGGGGCTGCACTACTGACTAGGTCCCTCCCCTGGGTGGGACCAGGAAGGGGGGTGGCTACACCCCCTATCCTTTGTCCGGTTTCCCGCCAGAGCTGGGGCAGGGATGCCCCAGCAACTGGTTTGAACCGGTGTATGCACAGGACACCTTGTGTGCCCCGGGCATGTCTCATTCCTTTCAGGCCTGTCCTACCCAATACACAAAATCCTGTCTGGGGTGGTGCTAGCACCTCCCAAGGCAGGAAACCCTTTGTCCAAGCCTCCCTCACTGGAAGGACTCCCAGCAGCAGGAGGTCAGACTTGTGTCTGTGGTGGTAGCATCCATTTTGTGATGCCAAGGCTCGAGTTAACTTTAACCGGGGTTCTCAGTTACATACATGTCGTGTCCCTCTAGAAGGGTGGAATGCTACCCCCGTCGCCAGAATTGGCGAGGGGGTAGTATTCCAAATCGTATGACACCTTACTCGACATGTTTTGAAAATGTTATACCAGAGTTAGCATTTAACCGCGAGGATTATAATGCACTTAATAGTATATGGTATAGCGTTATCATGGAACAGCTATAAGGACTTGGTTCCGCAAGCTGCAAACGGGCTCAGCTCATGCCAGAGCACCATCTCACATAATCCAAGCACTCTGCCTTCAGGATTGATAAGGCCTTCCATAGGAGTGACTGATAGGAATATATGTGTCCATTTTAGGTTTAGATATAGGGAACTATATCTAAAGCAAAGGGTGATTACACCACCTTGCCCCAGCTGTCGTGCAGCCAGTTGTGTCTGTTTAGATGGCCAGCAAGGGGTGGCATAATACATGCTTCAGCTCCAGGTAGGCCCTGGGTACACCTATGCCCTGGGTACCTATGGTACACTGTACAGGGACTGATAAGGTGGCCCAGTACCAATTGGTAAATGCACCTAAGGTACATGGTTGTCAATTTAGAGAGAGAACAGCTAGGCTGTGGGTCTGATTAGCAGGCCCACAGCCAGGGAAAGTCGTAAACCAGTGAAGCAAAAAGCAAAAATCTGGGGTGACCATAGGATTGCAGACCCCACTCTCCTACATAACCCCCCCAAACTTAGGGACATTAAACTAACCTTGACCAGGTGAGTCTTCCTGTTCTAAGTGGAAATACCTGGAGAGACCATCTGCATTGCCATGGTCAGTCCCTGGTCTGTGCTCCACTGTAAAGTCCATCCCCTGTAGGGAAATGGACCACCTAAGAAGTTTGGGGTTTTCACCCTTCATTTGATTTAGCCATTAGAGGGGCTTATGGTCGGTCTGAATCTTGAAGTGAGTTCCAAACAAGTAGGGCCTCAACTTCTTCAGGGCCCAAACCACAGCAAAGGCCTCCCTCTCTATAGCTGACCAACGTTTCTCTCTAGGGGTCAGCCTTCTGCTTATAAAAGCAATGGGCTGGTCATGACCATCAATATTCAGTTGAGACAGAACAGCTCCCACACCCAACTCAGATGCATCTGTTTGGACAATGAAGGTTTTGGAGTAGTCAGGACTCTTGAGAATAGGTGCAGTACACATGGCCTGCTTTAGGTCATCAAATGCCTTTTGACAGCTAACTGTCCACTGAACTTTCTTTGGCATTTTCTTGCTTGTCAGGTCATTAAGTGGTGTCACAATGGACCCATAATTCTTGACAAACTTCCTATAGTAACCAGACAGGCCCAAGAAAGCTCTGACCTGTGTCTGGGTGGTTGGAGGAGCCCAGTCCTTTATGGCCTGTATCTTGCTCTCCAATGGTTGAACCTGGCCTACACCCACAAGGTGGCCCAGGTACACAACCTGACTCTGCCCTATCTGGCACTTAGTAGCCTTGATAGTGAGGCCTGCCTTTTGCAGGGCCTCTAAAACTTTCCTCAGGTGGATCAGGTGATCCTCCCAGGTGGAGCTAAAGACAGCAATATCATCTAGATATGCTGCACAAAAGTCATCCAACCCAGTGAGAACTTGGTTCACCAACCTTTGAAAAGTGGCAGGTGCAGTTTTTCAAACCAAAGGGCATCACCACAAATTGGTAATGACCTCCTGGGGTAGAAAATGCTGTCTTGGCCTTGGCATCCTCAGCTAACCTGATCTGCCAATAACCAGCTGTTAGGTCAAATGTACTTAAGAAAGTTGCAGAAGCCAACTTGTCTATCAGTTCATCTGGCCTAGGTATTGGATGGGCATCTGTCTTAGTGACAGCATTGAGACCCCTGTAGTCTACACAAAACCTCATCTCTCTCTTACCATCCTGGGTGTGAGGCTGTGGTACTAGAACTACAGGACTAGCCCAAGGGCTCTCTGAGGGTTCAATGACTCCCAATTCCAACATCTGTTGTACTTCTTTCTTTATGCAGTCCCTGACGTGGTCAGGTTGCCTGTAGATTTTACTCTTTATAGGCAGACTGTCTCCAGTGTCCACCTCATGGGTGCACCATTTGTCTGACTGGGGGTCAGAGAAAACATTTGTCTGAAGGATTGAAGGACCTGCTTACAATCCTTTTGTTGATGCTCAGAGAGGCTGTCAGAAAAGACTACACCATCTACTGACCCATCATCAGGGTTCTGAGTGAGCAGGTCTGGGAGAGGGTCACTCTCTTCCTCCTGCCCCTCATCTGTGGCCATGAGCAAGCCCATGTCCTCCCTGTCAACAAATGCTTTGAGCCTATTCACATGAAGTACTCTGTGAGGGCTCCTGGGAGTTCCAAGGTCTACCAGGTAGGTGACCTCTCCCTTTTGCTCAATGATGGTATTGGGTCCAGACCATTTGTCTTGGAGAGCTGCTGGGGCCACTGGCTCCAACACCCACACCTTCTGTCCTGCATGGTAAACAGTTAGGACAGCCTTTTGGTCATGCCAAGCTTTTTGAAGTTCTTGGCTGGCCTCAAGGTTTTTGGATGCCTTCTCCATGTACTCTGCCATCCTGGAGCGGAGACCAAGTACATAGTCCACTATTTCAAGCTTAGGCTTTTTGAGAGGTAACTCCCATCCTTCCTTTACAAGACATAGGGGTCCTCTTACAGGATGTCCAAACAAAAGCTCAAAAGGGCTGTAACCAACCCCCTTCCGTGGGACCTCTCTGTAAGCAAACAGAAGGCAGGGTAAAAGGATGTCCCATCTTCGCCTAAGCTTTTCAGGTAACCCTTTTATCATCCCTTTGAGGGTCTTGTTGAATCTCTCAACAAGCCCATTGAACTGTGGGTGATAGGGTGTGGTAAATTTGTAATTTACACCACACTCCTGCCACATTGCAGTCAAGTATCCTGACATGAAGTTTGCACCTCTGTCAGAGACAACCTCCTTAGGAAACCCCACTCTGGAGAAAACTCCAAGCAGGGCCCTGGCCACAACAGGAGCTGTAGTGATCCTAAGGGGAATAGCTTCTAGATACCTGGTGTCATGATCCACTACCACCAGTATAAAGCTGTGCCCAGATGCTGTTGGGGGTCCATTGGTCCAACAATGTCAATCCCCACTCTTTCAAAGGGAACCCCCACCACAGGTAGTGGTATAAGGGGGGCCTTTGTTGTGCCACCTGATTTGCCACTGGCTTGGCAGGTGACACATGAGCGACAAAACTCTTTAGTGTCCTCAGACATATTAGAAAGTGAAAGTGTAGGACAAGCCTGTCCCAAGTCTTGTTCTGGCCTAAGTGACCTGCAAGGGGAATCTCATGGGTTAAGGTGAGAAGGAAACCTCTAAGAGACAAGGGGATGACCAGCCTCCTGGTAGCACCCGGTTTGGGGTCTCTTGCCTCAGAGTATAGGAGTCCATCATCCCAATATACCTTATGGGTACCTGTAGCATTCCCTGCAGCCTCAGCAGCAGCCTGCTGTCTGAGGGGTTCAAGGGAGGAACAGTCTAACTGGGCCTGCCTCAAGTCTGCCCTGGAAGGTCCCCCTGTCCCAAGAAACTCAACCTGTTCAGGTTCAAGCTCTTCTAGGACAGTTCCTTCTGGGGTCTTGGGGTCAGCCTCCTGAGAGGGCTGATCCTCAACCTGAGGCAGGGGGAAGGCTCAGCCTTACCCCTACTGCTCTTTCTCTTGGATAGTGTCTGGTCCATTCTACCAGGATCCAGCACTAGTTCAGCTGGGCATTTCTTGGCCTGTGACCTGGTCACAGCAAGGACATGTGAGGAGAGACCTAGCATTTCTACATGAGTCCTGTACTCCACATCTGACCACAGGGAGGATTCCAAATCATTGCCCAAAAGACAATCTACTGGGAGGTCTGAACTAACTACAACCCTTTTGAGGCCAGTTACCCCTCCCCAGGAGAAATTAACAACTGCCATACTGTGATTGGTAGTGACATTGCTAGCATTGGTCACTAGGTAGTCTGAACCTAGCATGATCTGGTCAGGGTCCACAAATGTTGGTGTCACCATAGTGACACTGGCACATGTGTCCCTGTAGGCCTGAGCCATCTTTCCATTGATTAAAGGTGTTTGCCTGTATTTGCCCAGAGTACTGGGACTTACAGTAGGGGTCATATCCATGTCCCCAGTACAAACAAGAACTGCCTGAGTAGGTATTCTAACTAAGTCAGAACCCACCTCAGTTCCCAGGGTTAACCCAACTATAGCCTTGGGAGGTACACTACCACTACTAACTGTACTAGGGGGTGCAGGTGTCTTAAGGACAGTAGTGGTAGGAGTTTGGCCTTTCTTGGTGCACTCACTAAACCAGTGAGTCTTACTTTTACAGTATTGGCATCATGGTTTCTTAGGACCATCCTTCTTCTTCTTTTGGGAAGTTTGGGACCCACCCTCCTTAGGTTGTTGGGGCCCTGTTGAAGACTTCTGGTCATTTTGCTTATTCTCATTACCCTTCTGGTCTGCTTTCTTCTGGCCACCACCCTGGTTCTGGTTCTGCTGCTTGACCCTTGTCCTGACCCATCTGTCTGCCTTCTTTCACAATTCTTGGGGAGAGGTCAGATCTGAGTCAATCAAGTGCTGATGCAACAACTGGTTCTGACAATTATTTAAGATTTGCTCTCTCATAATTAGATTATACAATCCTGTGTAATCAGTAACTTTACTTCCCAGTAACCAGCCCTCCAAAGCCTTAGTGGCACAATCAACAAAGTCAGTCCAATATTGAGCCTGAGTTTTCTGGGTATCCCTGAACATTAACCTGTACTGTTCAGTGGTTAAGCCAAACCCATCAATCAGTGCATTTTTCAAGACTTGGTAATCATTAGCATCCTCATCTCTAACAGTGAGGAGCCTGTCTCTTCCTTTACCTTCAAAGGAGAGCCACAATATAGCTGCCCACTGACTCTGGGGTACCTGCTGTACTTTGCAGGCTCTCTCCAAAGCAGTTATCCACTTGTGGATATCATCTCCTGTCTTATAGGAGGGCACTATCTTGCTCAGGTTTCTAGTATCAAAACCTCTTTCTCTATCCCTAGGGATATTGCTGCCACCAGTGGGGACTACCCCACTCAACTGTTGCTCTCTAGCAAAGGCAAGCTTCTCTTTGGCAAGGGCAAGTTCTTCCCTCTCGATCCTCAGATTAGCTTCCCTCATCTTTGCTTCATGCTCTCTCCTCTGAGGGGAAGTCATTCTCCTCTGGGGAGAAGTCATTCTCCTCTGAGCAGAGGCATGAGAGTGCACAGATCTATTGGAGTCCCTAGAATGAAATCTATCTATCCTAGCTCCAAAGTTAGGCCTGCTTAAGGTCAGCACTGGGGGTCCCCCAGATCCTTCCCTGTGCATGACCAAGTTGGCCCTGGTAAGGCTGCTGACTATCACAGGACCTTTGTCTGCCTCATCCCCAGATGTTTCCTCCTCCTCCTCAGCTACATTCTCTGTCTCAGGGAGGTCTGGATCACCAAGAGTACCTTTTAAGGGGGGCATGCTCCTATCTGGATTAGAGGGGTCTGTGTTAGCAGCCCTTCTGGCATCATATGTCTCTAAGAGACTTAACAGAAAAGGAGTGGTAGGGTTAGAACCCTGTTTCAATTTCCTGGAGGTACACAATTGTCTCATCTCCTGGAAACTGAGAGCTGCATATCTGGAAAGGACCTGTGGAGGGTCACTAACCACTAGGGGAGTCTCTGAAGTCTCTCCATGGGTAGACATGCTTTCTAGTGAGGTGTACGTGATGCACCTACCTACACTATGTGTTTTCCTACTGATCCCTTGCTAAGAGTTGTAGTCAGGGTGTGCTAGGCCCTTTCTACTACAACAGCTGGTTCAGTAGAACTCAGAGTATTTCTAAGCTTGTTATATGTACCTATAGTACCTTATGTGATCTTTCAAATGATATTTCAAGATTATATGTGGTAAAAACAACAGCAAGCTCAAATCCCAACCGCTGCACACCAATGTGAGAAGTTGGCCTGATATATGATGCTCACTAGTTCTAGTGATCACCTTGTATCAGTCCAAACAACCCTTATGGTGATTGGTTGTAAGTCAACCATATAGACCAGCTATCCTAATGGTAGCATGGACAAAGCAGTCTTAGGCTAAACTCTTTTGGCATGTGAAGCCAGCTGTTTTACCACAATATAACCCCTTGAATATCAGATGAAAGGACACCACACAGGTTGTTATGAAAATAAACAGTATAATTATTAATAACAAACACCTCTGAACTCTTTATGAGGTCAGAGGGCTAAGCACATGACAATCTCTTAGGAAAAATACGATAAGTTGCACAAAATTACAATGGTGCCCTAGGGGCACGACAAACCATATACTAAGTAAGTGGAATGTGAAAGTCAATAGAAGGAATGGAGCTATCCAGAGGCTGTAGGATCGATGGGACCACGCTACACTAACTCTAGGTAAGTAATAGGAGGCCCACGGAACGCGTGTGCAGAGTGTGAACTCACACGCGAGATGCGTAACAACGTCTATGGACAGTACAGTTCAAGTTAAAGGTGAGTACGGACAATCCTGACTAGGTAGGACTAAAACGACTGTGGAACTGGACACTAGGACAGTTAAACTACCCTTGAGCACCGAAATGCTCTCGTTACCTCACCCACGGGCCGCGGGTGCATAGGTGCCAAAGTGTGTCGAGTTCTCGCATTGAAGTCAATGGAGCCTGAAAAAAAAGATGCTGCAGGCGACCAGGAGGAAGATGTCCGGTGCGATCCAAGGGTGGATCAGTGAAGAAGAGGACCTGAAAGCAGAAGGGACAATGTTCAAAGTCACTAGCCAGTGACTGGAGTGGAACCAGGAAGGAACCAGATGTCGTCGTCGCGATCAGGTGAAGAGTGGACACTTGACTCTGCAGCCACGTGGACCAGGAGGTGTCTTTGATGACCAGGATGGAGGCACGAGCTGTCCCATGCAGGCTCTCGCTGTCGGCGGTGTTGGATCCGGAATCGGCGTCAACAGGCCTTGGCAAAGGCAACCCACGCGGTGAGTGGAGAAAGCGTCTGGTGCGGACTAGGAGAGTCCGGGGTGCCCCTTGTTTGGAAGGGAGCAAGGGGCAATCTAGAGCAACCAGACCAGCAGCAAAGATTCAAAGGTTCGTCATCTAGGAGGCCACTAGCCAGCCGGCAAGTGACCAGACAACGCGTCGAGCAGCAAACCAGCAGAAGGGCCCCACGCAGATCTCGTGGATGCTGGAGGGCTGATCTTCGGTGCAGGGACTGCTCGGGGCTGGGGCTTCTCAGTCCCCAAAGCACTTGGTCGAGTTTACCTCGGGAGTCGTGCTGGAAGCGAAGTGCAGTTTCTTCCAAGATGGCCGGCCCCACGTGTCTCGTCGCACCCACGGGTCTCAGCTTTGCTGTAGATGTGAGTTGAGGTCGGAGAGGTCTGGGAATCTGGGTCTTGTCGGGCTCTGAAGTCTGGATCCTCGAGGGAAGATGACAAAGTGAAGCCGCTGGACGCTTGTTGGTCCCTGCTTGTGCAGGGTTGACACTCCTTGCCCACAAGGGAGATTTCTTCAGTCTTCTGTGGAGCAGAACGTCGAAGTCCAGAGTTTCTTCTTGTAGAGTAGTTCAGGATTAATCTAACTTGGAATGGGACCAGCTCCTACCTTTATCCTGCTAAAGGGGGCTGCACTACTGACCTGGTCCCTCCCCTGGGTGGGACCAGGAAGGGGGGTGGCTACACCCCCTATCCTTTGTCCGGTTTCCCGCCAGAGCTGGGGCAGGGATGCCCCAGCAACTGGTTTGAACCGGTGTATGCACAGGACACCTTGTGTGCCCCGGGCATGTCTCATTCCTTTCAGGCCTATCCTACCCAATACACAAAATCCTGTCTGGGGTGGTGCTAGCACCTCCCAAGGCAGGAAACCCTTTGTCCAAGCCTCCCTCGCTGGAAGGACTCCCAGCAGCAGGAGGTCAGACTTGTGTCTGTGGTGGTAGCATCCATTTTGTGATGCCAAGGCTCGAGTTAACTTTAACTGGGGTTCTCAGTTACATACATGTCGTGTCCCTCTAGAAGGGTGGAATGCTACCCCCATCGCCAGAATTGGTGAGGGGGTAGTATTCCAAATCGTATGACACCTTACTCAACATGTTTTGATAATGTTATACCAGAGTTAGCATTTAACCGCGAGGATTATAATGCACTTAAGAGTATATGGTATAGCGTTATCATGGAACAGCTATAAGGACTTGGTTCTGCAAGCTGTAAACGAACTCAGCTCATGCCAGAGCACCATCTCACATATTCCCAAGCACTCTGCCTTCAGGATTGATAAGGCCTTCCATAGGAGTGACTGATAGGAATATATGTGTCCATTTTAGGTTTAGATATAGGGAACTATATCTAAAGCAAAGGGTGATTACACCACCTTGCCCCAGCTGTCGTGCAGCCAGTTGTGTCTGTTTATATGGCCAGCCAGGGGTGGCATAATACATGCTTCAGCCCCTGGTAGGCCCTGGGTACACCTATGCCCTGGGTACCTATGGTACACTGTACAGGGACTGATAAGGTGGCCCAGTACCAATTGGTAAATGCACCTAAGGTACATGGTTGTCAATTTAGAGAGAGAACAGCTAGGCTGTGGGTCTGATTAGCAGGCCCACAGCCAGGGAAAGTTGTAAACCAGTGAAGCAAAAAGCAAAAATCTGGGGTGACCATATGTAATAAATGGGGTTACCCAAATCTCAAAGGGGGGGGGTAGCACGGACCAAGCGGGCAGGCCAAACTTCGATGGACATGTGAAGCCCTCACGCAGTACCTACCGACAACACACCAGGCACACCACAAAAGAGGCAGGACACCAGTTTGAGTTGGAAAATTAAGAAGTTTAGTGTCTCCAACCTGCAAAGGAAAAATGCATAACAGTGGTATCATCACATGGCGCCTACTGGCACCAAAGCCAAGTGTATAAAGGGGGGTTATTTACATGGGAAGTAAGGGCTGAGTCTGTAAGTCCATATCTGTAAATAAAGAAGAATCAATTAACATTGAACCTGGGGTCAATATGGCGGGGCCAACTCAGGCTCTCATCCTTAGTGACGGGCTGTAATGCAAAATACCATCAGCATGGGTACACACCGTGCACTATAACTCCAGCCCAACCCCTGTAGAGGAAAAACTTCATGGCAGTACAGCATATAATAGCAGGCAGGAGCACCTGTAATAAATCAGCGAGGCTTCCTCCACCATAAACCTGTGGGTATCAAACATCAGCCTAAAACGCATTTAACATGGGCATAAACCGGGGCCTGGAATAACATGTCAGGCCAGCATGGAGCTCACCAGGCCCAAACCTGTAAGAAAAGGCACCTTCACTTGCCCTGTGGGCACCAAAGCATACAATCACCCATCATGTGTAAAACAACAGTATACCTGGGCCTCAATAACCTTAGTGTAGGCATAACATTAGCATAATCACATTAGCAGGGTAATCAGCCTACAATCAAAACTAGGCACAGAAGCGCACCACACCTGTAAAGGAAAAGTCACATTCACCTGCCCAGGGGCACAAAAGCCTTATCTATAAAATCACCTAGGCAGTCCATAACAGTAGTGTCAAACATAGGCAGGGGCGCAGTAACCTAAGCACCCAGCATTGACATAAGGTGTGGCCGTGACTCAGGGGGGGGGGCATCGATAATTCCTTGGGGGACCCTATGGGCTCGTTATCGGCCTCCTCAACTGGCACAGTCTACTGGGGCCACAGACTCCGCTGGGGGCCCAACGTTGCAGGTGCCCACTGCCCGACGGGGCACCTGGAAAGTTAGACAGGTCCTCGGGGCGGGCACCGACCCTGTGCCCCGACTCCAGCCTCCCAACCACCACACAGTCTAACGTAGGCCCCACTCACCGGGGTTCTGGGGAGGTCTCCTTCTCAGTAGGGGCCAGGCACCGACAATGTGCCTCGAGGCCCTCCCCTTCTGCGGCGTCACCCGGGCCCCTCCTCCTTACGGGGGCCCGGGGGTTCAAAACTGCCTCTGGGCGGCCACCCTCTTCCCTCACCCGGGCCTCCCTTCCTCACAGGGGCCTGGGGTTTCAACCCGGCCTCGGAGAGGCCTCAGGGGACACACGCTGTGTCTGGGCACACGTGGGGGGGAAGCCCGCCTGGCTCTCCTCCCACCCCACACAGCTCCTGCAGCACAATCGGGGCTCCCTCTTCCTAACGGGAGCCCCGCAGGCACTCTGCTCCTCCGGCCGGCTTCAGGTCGGGAGGCGGGGCTGGCACCGACAGTGTGCCCCGGCCCCGCCTAACTCACCGGCCCCTCTCTCGGGGGCACAGACCGGCGGGGTGGCCTCCCGCTCAGGTCGCTTCTGCTTCGGGGCTCCCCCTCGACACGGGGGCTCCACGCTGACGTTTCACCCGGGTCCCCCTCCTTACCTCATGGGGACCCGGGGCTTCGACTTGGCTCCTGTTCTCGGGCTGCCGGCCGGCAGCCAATCCCTGCGCGGCGTTGGCGGGGGAGGGCCAATGAAGCGGCCGGGCGCCCCCGTCACGTGACGCGAGTGCCGCGGCCTCAGGGCCTAGCGCTGCCCCTTCTTCACTTCGGCGGCCCTCTTTTGGTACCGGGGGCCGCCGCGACGATAGTCACGACGAAGGGGGTCCCTTCAAGGCGCCGCCGGGCCGCGGCAGTGATTTACGGCCCCAGGCGCAATTTCCGAGCAGCGCCACAGTCTCCTCAGCGCCCGGGCTGCGACGGTGATCCCGGCTACAATAAGGGGTAGGCTCCCTTGTATTTAATTATTTATTTCACCACAAAAGCGCGCCAAAACGTGGGGCAAGCTCCCTGGGCGCTTGGTAATCACCTCAGTTCCCTCAGGCTACACTCCCTAGCTCCTTACTCGGGCCATGCAGCGGGGGCACAACTCCAGCCCTTCTATAGCGCTTCCAAGTTATAGCGCTTCCTCACACAGCGCTATGCAGGCAGTCCCTCACAGCGTCAGGGCTTCCACAGGGGTCACAACTTCCCAAGGGGGGCCGGACAGTCCCAGAACAGCTCCTCAGGGGCACACTCCCTCTGCCGCGCTTGATAGTCAGTACCTCACAAGGGGCAACAGTTTCTCCAGCTCCCCAGGGGCACACTCCTTATCTCCTGGGGCTTCTGTCGCGCTGCGCTGGCGCAGTTCCAGGTCCAAACAGCGTCAGTGACCTGAGTAAGGGCCCTCCCTTATCAGGGCCCAGGGGACAGTAGAGTAGGGGGTTTTAGGGGTGCAGGGCCCAGCTCACAGGCCCATGTGGCGGTAGCTCCTCGCAGCAGGTCCCCTCTCTTTCTTGTCCCAGTGCTGACTGACTCTCTGGTGGCACATCCCCCTTACTTATACCCTCCTCCCAGGCAGTGCCAGCATCTTCTAGAATGTTGTCAAAACTAGCCTAAACTGGCTCAAGGGGATGGATTGAGCACCCTGGGTGCCAGGCTTTCCCTCCAAATGCTAGGGGTAGCTGGGTAATAATAACTAGACCGCTGACCTATGGCAGTACAGTGGCAAAACCCATGGCCATGGCATCCATTTTAAAAACAGTACATTTTAGTCAGGTGCATTTTTAAAATGGGGAAATTTACAAGTGCTCACACCATTACTTGACATTACATTTTTAACAAGGTGTCTCACACCACTCATGGCCTATACAGGTTTAATCCCATGGGGGAGACATTTCAGACAAGGGGGTCAAAAGCGAAAAAAATTTGGGGAAAAGGCCAAGTCCAACACCATAGGATTGCAGACCCCACTCTCCTACACTGATGACTAATCTTTGAGGATCATGGTCACTCTTGGCTCTAGGTATTATGACATACTTTTTACAGAAGTAGGAATGGGCATAATGGATAAATTTAAAATCTATAATGGAAGACCCCATCAGCCCACGAAACGTAACGGAAGCTGGTTGATCATCTTTTAGTCTTCCGTTGAGAACTCTATATCCTAGATCAGTCAGCAAAACATATGTGTCTCTAGAGGAGGTACCAATCTTTTACCTTATTTTGTGAACGAAATCCTACTTGCGGAATATTGTAAGCCACATCTGGTTCATCCCCGGTTACTGGATTATCCGCCAGGTGCAACAAAGTCGGATTAAAAACTCCTGTTAGTATGACTACCATGTGTTCATTCATTGCCATTATTTTTTCCAATTCGTTCAGTGTCGCTTGATAGCTCCACCTATTTTTAACAAGTTGAGGAGGGAAATAAATGTTAATTATCAAGCAATTAGTAAGGTTTCGATGTGTTAAAACAACTGACAATAAATATTTAGATGATGTTTTGAGTTTTTTACTTATCAGACTTAATTTAGTACTTATTGAAATTGACAAGCCTCCACTTGCTCTTCCAAAGGTGTTTTTTTTACTGGATTTTGTGTGTAATAAAATTTTGTATATTTAAATTCCCGGAATGCCAGGTTTTCTGCAAACATATTACACATTGATCTTGTAAAAAGCTCATTATTTTCTCCCAGGCCTTTTTTAACTGTCGCTCATAACCCGCTATATTCCAGGACAGTATTGAAAACTCACAATACTACAGAACTACAGAAGATGTGAGATGTAAGCTGAATATATGTGAAGTGCAGAGGTTTGCAGGTGGGTTAAGGTGAGAGATGGGGTGATGGCATGGAAGTAGCCGTCTGAAGAGGCAAAGTGAAGATGTTCTGAGTTGAGCAGAGCAGTACAGGGAGATGTGAGTTGAAAGATTGTTTAAACTTAGTTTATCTCTCCAATTGCTTTGAATATGAAGTGATGCCTTTTTTTCTTTAGATTTAATTGCTTCCCAGTGGAGCATGGCCCCTTAATAAATTTCAATTGCAGCTCTACAATGTGCAGGTATGGAAGAGCTAGGGCCAATTATGAGAAAGATTCCACACCACATTATGTTCTAGGAACGACATCGCAAGAAATGACTTTTTGAGTGGGCATAATTAGCAATACAGGAACTTCACATGGTGGGCGGAACTCCGTGAAATCAAGCGTAATTTTTTAGGTGCTTCTGTGCAATTCCACAGAGTGCAACTCCACGAGTTATGTCCAAATCCTGCTCCCAGTGCACCAGGAAAAAGACTTCAGATTGTTTTCGCCATAGGGGTGAGTAAAGTTAGTATTGTAGTAAGGTAAGAATGAATGAATGAATGAAAGTAAATTTCTAACGCGCAACTAAGCCCAATGGGCGTCAAGGCGCCTAACAAAAAAAATACCAGCTATTAGAGTATACTCCTACTGTGAGTAGGCCTTGATAAAACACCAGGTTTTCAGCGCTTTTTTAGAGAGGAAAACAATGTCTGCTATGTTTTGAGGCGGTACTATGAATGAAATAATATTGGATTCTCCCACACCTGGCTACTGGGTAAGTAACATCTGTGTTCATAGCATGTGTTGCTGTAGACATACATGCTTTGCATAGCCTGTAAAGCAGTATCTCCACTAAGTGGTGGTTACTGAGGGGAAAATGCAGATGTCTGGAACAGAACCTTTAAAAATAGCCAACTAGAGCCTCTTGATAGGCTTGAATGTCCACACAGTAGTGTTTGGTAAACATGCGTGGCGTGTGACCAGGTAACACCTTTACAGATGTCTGCCATGGGACTATTTCCTAAGAAGGCCATTGTAGAGAGTGGAATCTGCTCTAGGCACTACATGTAATGTATGTTTAGCTTTAAACCAAACACATTTGAATACACCTAACAATCAATCTAGCAATACCACTTTCTCCAGTATTGGGGTGTCTTTAATAGATTCACATGCCTGAATCATTCCCCGTCGTCGGAGTGGGAGTCCCACGGTACATAAAAAAGCAATAATATGCATATAATAACCAAAAACCTTGGTAATAACCAACCAGGAAGTACAGTAGCCCTAAGCTACAATAGCAAAACTTCCACACGTATGACTATCCTAGTCATTTTGTATAGACCAAACTGCAGCCAATCAGGCGACAGCACCCACCAGAATGTTCTCCCCAGATGCTCAGGCTCTCAGATTTTCTACCGCATGTCGTGTGAAGGGAGTCTTCCTGAGCTCTGCTCAGTACTTCTCAACTTTGGCTGGGTTTTTACCTACTTTAAAGATGTCATCTTCTAAATCTCTCTTCAGGCCTTGTGAATCCTGTGGGAAGCTTAGGCTTTTTAAGGAAGATCCCCACAAAAAATTTATTTATTGCCTGTATCCAGACCATGAGGTAAAGGATTGGAAGATCTGCAGGACCTTTCCTCAGAAGACCCTCAGAGACAGGGAAGGTCGTCTCCTCCTGTGGCTGCAGAAGATCAAGGACCAGGACAGGTAGGAAGTGTTGCCTCGGGGTCAAATATGTCCTCTAGGGGAGGAGCCAAGATGGCGATCGGAACGGTCGCATAAACGCCTCGCTCCTAGATCCCTTCCTCCCCGCCGCCTATCCTGACTTTAATTCTGTTCGGGGAGTTTTGAATTCGATTACCAGGGAAGAGCCTTCACTTACCGTCTGTTTCCGGGGCTCCGGCGTGCAGTGGTTCCTGCGTTCTGCCCTTGTCGTCTTGCCGATCTTCCCGGCCCTGACGCCGGGGCCTCGAGTGCAGTGTCTGCCCGGAGATGTTCGGAGTGCCGGAGGTCCGGGTCCGGTGGTGAGACCCGATGGTGGGAGCCTGAGAGCCGCGAGCCGGAAACATCGGAGCGGAACCGCCCCCGATAGTGGGCCGCCCCACATGCCCGATTGCCTGCCGGACTGGAGAGAGAGGCCGCGTTGTCCGGCACCCCTCGGGTGAGACGCCCGCTCCTGTTGCTTGTCCCGCCTGAGATCCGGTGCGGAGCTCCCCGAGAGTTGTGGGGAGCACGCCCGTTCTTCTGGTGACTCTCCTTTCTCCACCGGGCGCCGTCCGCCGCGGATCGGCTGTGTCTCCTGTGGCCTCTGGCATTCATGGTGGACTTGGAGGCGGACGAGACAGTGGCGATGTGCGAGGTGCCCAAGATGGCGGGTGGCCCCTCGGAGTGTCTTCCTCCTGGAGACAGGGACGTTGCTGCATTTGTTCTCCCCGGCCCTCGATTGCTTTGGGCGGCGCCTACACGGAGTGCTGTCTTCCTTGCCCTGTCTTCTCTGCGGCTCGACCTGTCCTTGAAATGTCGGAACTTGGAGTTGCGGATCGCCGCCATGGTTGCTCCGCCATTTTGTGACGCTGGTTCGTCTCCCCGAGTAGACATCGTTGAGACTCCTTCGGCTGCTGTGCTGGGCTCTCCTGATGGGTGTTCGATTCTAAGGGATCAAGTGGACCCGGTGCCGATGCTGCAGTATTTTCTACATCCTGATTTCTTTGTTTTGTGCTGGACGTCCCAGGTTTTGAACTTGGCCACGTGGATATTTGGTGTGCTTTTGCATTCTGACTGCTGCCGAGTTTTCCTGGTTGCTTCTTGGTGGCCGGGACGGTGTTCCGCGAAGATTCCACTTGCTTTCCCTGACTGGTATGAGCCCGCTATGTCATACTGTTTCTTGGCCATGCCGAGGTCTGGCAGTTCTGTTCTTCATAGAAGTGGACAGGGGTGATCGTGTCTGGGTGACTGCGGGACTTTCGTTTTGTTAATGGCGTCTCCGGACCTCATTGTTTGGACAATTCCTGTCTTCATCCTCTGTGTGGGCTATTCTTGATATCCTTTTTTGACCTCGATTATTGAATGTTTGTTGCGGGTGGGGAGGTGTTGTGTATTTCGATCGCCGGCTCTTCTCCTCGCTCTCCTCTTTCTCCTCTCTTTCTCTCTTTTTCTCCTTTTACTTTCACCGTTATTTCTCCCTTTCTCTTTCTTCTATATTTCGGGTGACTCTGGGGCGACAGGCACGCTGTTTAGTGGGGTAGGCCATAGCCATTACAGTGATGTAGGGTGGGGGGGGGGGTGTTTGTTATTTTAGCTTGTTTTGTTCTATGGTCCCTTTTGCTTTCTTCCTAGGGGGTGGGCTATGTCCCTTTGTTCTTTTTCCTTCGTTTCGCACGTGTCTGCACTTTCTTCCTTTTTGGGGCGGGTGGGCTGTCTGTGTGGCGTCCTATTCTATTGTTTGCTATGACTTATCCTGTATTTTTGACCCCTTTGGTGGGCATAGGATGTCTTTGGGCTTTGACCCTACGGTGGTTACCTGATTGCGTGGGGGGCTATATCCCTCCTGTTCCCCCCCTCCCCCGTTTATTTTTCTGTATATGCTGCATGACGCCCTGGTAGATATGGCTGCTGCCTCCTCTATAAATCATAAAATGAAACCTTTATTATCCTGGCGCTTACTGTGTAGCAACTTTCTTCCACGTCTATACTGTATTTGCTTTGCCGTACGCATTTATGCTGCTCCTTGTTGACTCTCCTGATTTTGCGGCCGGCCCCTGTGGTTGTAGGCCT
Source organism: Lissotriton helveticus (assembly GCF_964261635.1). Classification (NCBI taxonomy): domain Eukaryota; kingdom Metazoa; phylum Chordata; class Amphibia; order Caudata; family Salamandridae; genus Lissotriton; species Lissotriton helveticus. Next base: position 1,923,293,167 of record NC_136065.1, read on the forward strand.
GCGCTTGTACTGATACGAGTATTTCAATAAAGGTTTTAAAAAAAAAAAAAAAAAAAATATGTCCTCTAGAAAAAGGAAGATTGAGGAAGAGGTATCTTCTCCTGGAGCTAAGGTCTAGAAAAAAGCTTAATCCACCAAGGATTCTAGCTTGCCTTCCTCCTCTACCGCAAAAAAGGCTTCTCCACCATCAAGATCTGGACTTAGTACGCCCCGAGAAAGTCTGGAAAGTCTTTGCCATCAAAAAGACTGTCACAGAATGTGTTACCTCAGAAAACGACCTCGCCGACGACAGTGTCGTCGACTGCTCCTCCGTCGACGATCAACATCACTGACGCTTCCTCAACGTCGACGGTTACCTTTTCATCGCCGAGGCCTAAAATGATAATGTCTTCGGCTTCTTCCCCGTCGATGCTGGTCTCAGTTTCAGTTCATCCCATCTCGTCGACGAAGATAATTCCTTCGATCATCGACGCACCATCATCGACGAAGGGTAAGAAGGTCCCGTCGACGAGCGAATCGTCGACGAAGAACACCTCGATGACGCCTATCCTGTCGACGAAAGTCACCCCGTTGACGGATTCCTCTTCGACGAAGATCGCCTTGCCGTCGACGACTTCATCATCTACGAGATTTCCATCATCGTCGACGGCCGCATCATCGATGAAGACTGCCTCGTTGTCGAAGACATCGTCGACGAAGATTGCCTCGTCATCGAAAACATCATCGACGATGATTGCCCCTTCGACGAAATTGACTGTCACGTCGGTGGCCAGAGTCCATACACCATCTCCGTCAACAGCACCGTCGACGGTTCATCCGTCGACGCCTCTTCTTTCATCGTGTAGGGAACTACAGGTTTGGTCTGCTGCACTGTCTGCAGCCTCCTTTGCCTCGCCGTCTACAACGGCTTCTTTATTGGAAAGACGGGGCTCTTCCTTAGCGGCTCTCTCCCCGTTGAAGTTGCCTGAACAACTTTTGGACTCTGAAGAGGATGAAGACCAATCTGATGTGGATGAGAGGTTCCGCACAGCCTGGAGTCCATCTGAGCTGCTTATAAAATTTCAAGACGAAGATCAGAAGGAAGAGCAGTTTCTTGAGCCTACAGGTCAGGCTCCTGCCACGATGCCTACAGCACAGATGCCGTTAGCTCTCCTCAACAATTTGCAGTATATGTTGGACGACTAATATCGCCGGTTCCCTCCATCTCAATCGGCAGAGTCGCTCTCTTCGACGCCCATGCCTCGAGCATCTGCAACAACGTTTCGACCTCCAAGACAATCTTCTCCAATATCAGCACCTGAAATACAATCCACAGTTCCACCTTCTCCGGCACCATCCCACCATGCTCAGAAGGCTGTTACCACTGATGAGGACAGGGAAGAAGGAGAAGTTGATGATAAATCTATACTGTTGGAGTGGGGTGTCTACCAAACGCAAACCCCATCACCTTCTGCTCCTCCTACCGCTGACTCTCCGCCTGTAGATATTGGAGGATTCCATCTCCTAATGGTAAAAGCAACGAAGAGGTTTCTTATTTCCATGGAAACGAAACCGGATGACTGTTTCTTATATAATTTTAAGGACCAACCACAGAGGCAAGTGAAAACGATTCCAATAATAGACTTTATCTGGAAGGAAGGACAAATCATGTCAACTCCAAATTCTTTACCTGCAGTCTTACCTCGCGTAGACAAAAAGTATAAGGCACCTCTCACCTCACCTGCATGCCTTATAGGGCAATCAAAGACAGATTCAGTCATCACCCAAGCGGCTCAGAGACGGGCCAGAAACCCATCTTCACAGGTAACCACTCCACCAGACAGGGATGGCAGACGTCTGGACTCTATTGGTAAAAAAGTTTCAACGATAGCTGCAACTACTGTCCATACTGCAAACTCCCTGGCAATATTAGGGAGATAAGATACACAAATGTGGTCAGATATCTCACCATATATTGAAAAGCTTCCAGATCCTGAAAGATCAGAAGCCAGAAAAGTATTGCATGAAGGGGAGTGCTCTTCTGCAGAGATGATCGACGCAACAGTAGATGTGGCATCTACAGGCTTCAGGCAATTGGCGGGGGCAGCAGTGCTGAGAAGGCAGGGTTGGCTGAAGTCAACATCGTTTCGCCAGGAGGTCCAGACTAGATCATCGATATGCCTTATAATGGGGAGTTTCTCTTTGGCCAGCATATTGATGAGGCCCTGCAGGCCATAAAGAAGGATACAGAAACTTCAAGGTCACTGGGAAGCCTGCAGTTTCGTAAATCGTCCTTTTGTGGTGCCAAAGGACGTGGATCTTTTTCCAATAGAGGGGGCTACTCTCAGCAACGATCGTACCAATCCTCGGAAAGTAACCAGCGATATCAACCGTATAAACAGCAAACATACGGACAGCGAGGTAACAATTACTCGCAAGGAAAAAGGAAGTCTTCTTACCGGGGACGAGATTCCTCCAGGAAGCAATGAGACTTACCACCTGCCGTGCGCTTATCAAGAAAGAGAGAGAGAGGACTCGAAAGCTAGTCCGAGTCCCCGTAGTTTATATGTGTTATCAAAAGAGACTAGCTTAAATATGACCAATATTGTTAGGACTCTGATTAGATTTGTCATGGGCACCTCGTTGGTGAGTTCATGAAGCCCTCTCCCACCAACCTGGTTGGTGGCATGCTTCATCATCGGGCCCACCCAGTGACACCTAATGTGTCCTGGGTGTGCTGCGACGCCTGATTACAGCGAAGCTGGTATTTTACTGAGAGTGCAGTGTGAGGTGTAAAATGAAGTGTGAGTTAAAACGGCATGGCGAGGGTCCCAGTACCCGAGGGTAAATTAAATTTTAATAACTGGGCCCCCGTTAGCGGTTAAAATAAGGCTTGGGGATGTTTAAGGGAGGCGAGTTACTACCTCCTACATCCATCAGTTGGTCAACTGGTGTGGTCATGGGGCACAGCCTCGTGCTTCCTCTATTAGTTGGTGTGGTCACAGTGCACAGCCTCGTGCTTCCTCTATCAGTTGGTGTGGTCACAGGGCACAGCCTCGTGCTTCCTCTATCAGTTGGTGTGGTCACAGGGCAGTTAGTTGTGACAGGCTGAGTTGCCAACAATGGACAGGATGTGGCTGAGTCTCTGGCACAACTGGGGGGGTAAGGCACCCAGGCAGCTTCTTGGAATCAGCTCGACCACAAGGAGCGGGGAAGGTTGTGCAAGTTTCAACAGGGACGTGGAAAGCAATTCTTCCCCAGGTTGCCCAGAGCATGGCAACACAAAATGGAGTCATGTGGGTCATTTTAAAATACAGTTCAACAGTCCCTCCTTTTGCCATGCAGAGGCAACAATCAATCGTCATTTGGGTCAATGTCCATCATTTCCTGGACCTCTCTATCGATCATAGGCACAGTCACTTTGTCCCACCCATACCGTTCCATTGCTTTTCATGCTCAATGTCTCAAGGCAGTGCACCAATGTCTCTCCTGTGCGGCAGGCACTCAGATACCATGCTCTTCGGTGGTCGTGGGCGCAAATCATATCATGCAGACCCAAGTGCTGTTAATTAGGAAAGAGCAACAGACTTTCACGTTCAGCAACACTCTCAGGCTCCAACACTTGTTATTCAGTGTCAGAGGACGTTCGGGCTGCTCTTTCATTCTAAGTTTCCTTTCAACATGGGTATAACGAATGTTGTGCATTTTGCCAATCTTGGATCCTCCGGTGCACTGCCCTTCTGTTTGAGCAAAGGAATCTTCAATTGAGTACTCATCATTATCCTCACTAACTTCAATGTGAGAGCATATCCTCTGCCATCTAAGGGTAGATAGCTACATGGGAATTCTATCTGAATGTAGGTCCTCACACATAGTGGCATTGTCTAATGGGGTCAACATCTTTTGAATTACTACATCTGTGTGTTCCTACATTCCTCGTCTAGAACATCTCAAAAGGAAAACGCATGATACAGATTATCAGGGACATGTAGATACCTCCCTTTAATAATTGTGCATCAGGTGCACTATGCAATACACAGGCTAATGATCAAAATGTGGAAACAAAAGACAAGGACTAGAGCGTCCTGGTATTTCCATGATTAGTTGAGACTGTACTGGTAGACAGATGCACACCATTTGTTCTTCCTTTAATCATCCAACATGTACATTTAGTTCCACTTTAGACATTGTCTGCGTTCTGTACCTTGCTCTGCTTTCTTTTCAATTCATTCTATCCATTGTCCTTAGTTCTTAGGCTTTGTAAAAACCACAGGAGAATTCTTGTTTCCTTATGCCACATATTTATTCGGTCACCCAATGCATTTCGGGAGAAACTCCCTTCTTCGAAACTCCCGGTTTGGGAGGGGATTGTTCCGGTCTACATTGTTGTTACGAGGAGGATTGAGGGATTCTGGGAGATGTGGTGTTAGGAAAGAGCTAGATTGTGATAGGAAACACAGTGTCTGTAGTTCGGTGCGGTGCTTAACACCAATTAGCGGGCCACGTGACAATGCAGCTGAAGAGGAGAGGGGTGATTTAGGTGAGCGTTTACCAGGACTGAGTAGAGTCATTTTGTCAAGTAAAGAATAAAATTGGAAAGCAGTTGTGCCACGGGATAAACGCACAGTACGGATGGAGTTGCAGACTTTTTAACAGATATTGCCACGGTGAGCACGAAGCAAACAGATGCTTTTGAACAAGCTCAGTCAAGGATTGTAGGGGACTGGGCAGTATTCCAGGAAAGAGCGAGTATGCAGCAATGTTGAATATAGCTAAGACTGAGAGTGGAAACAGTTTAATACCGGGAGTGTTTTAAGTATTGTTATGTATAAAAATCATGGTAGCAACTGTGTGCGCTCACAGAGAGAGCGATAGGAACTAACGTAGATGCTAGTTTATTGCCATGCACAAAAATGTTGTTGTTTGAAAACGATTGTTTTCGAAAAACATGTTTGCCATTTAATTGACAGGTAAAACCTCTCTTTTGTGTACTTTAGACACCCCCGAAGAAGGGAGTTTCTCCCGAAATGCATTGGGTGACCGAATAAATATGTGGCATAAGGAAACAAGAATTCTCCTGTGTTTTTTACAAAGCCTAAGAACTAAGGGCAATGGATAGAATGAATTGAAAAGAAAGCAGAGCAAGGAACAGAACATTTTTTTGGATGAAGTTAAGGAATAAATAAATATGATGATTACGAATTTAATTCATTAAATTCATTATAATAGGTTGTGCAGCTTTGGAGACCAAAATGTGTCTCTTTCACGTTTTTTCATTTCCATGATTAGAACACATCTGATCCCACTGAAACTCGAAACAGCAGGGACAGAAGGGTAAAACAAACTAAAATAGGCATTAAAATAGGCCATGTTCAAAAAAATAAACGTAAGGTATCCCCTATTGAGGTGGAAAACTTGCCTACTATAGTAAAAGATCTTATTGAGTTAGTTAACCAGTCCATCACTACCCTGATAGTCAGACTGGAAAACAACAAAGTGGGCATGGAGAAAATTCTCAAAAACCAACCTGGTCATACAAAAAGGGAATTATACATAATATGGGGGTCCCTAGTACATCACTGCAGTCTGGGAGTGTGAATTTAAACAATACACCAACAATAATAAAAGGGCTGACAGGTGAAAGGAATACGGGAAAAGGAAATTGGACTAGGACACAGCTAAAATCCCCAATAACTAGGCAAAATGGGACATCGATCGGGGGGGGCGGCAAAATAAAAATCTATAGGAAGAACAAGAAATTACTTGGGTGATAGTCAGGCATGGGACACAACACCAGGAGTACGAGCAATACACAAAAGCCAAAGTAGTACACAGATTTTAACTCTACCACCGGTTGCTACACCATATACTGTAAAATCAGCTAATGTTCCAGTTCCTTCCCCTGGGAAAATGAAACTTAGTTCCCTTTAAGGAACAAAGCCATACACTGCTCAGGAAGCAGAACAGGATTAACTAGTGTAATATCATGCGAAAAATTAGGTCACCTTTAGCAAGAGCCACAGATTTATAGTTCATCCTTAGGGTCCAATCAAGGAAAATCAATCTAGGCTGTTTATTCCTTAAAGGAAGGAGCAGTAATGTGACTAACTGCCGGTGACACGCATTTAATCCTGTATAACTCTTTTATTTTTCTTCAATACCGTTATAGCCAAATAGAAATGCACTGGTGAAGTGTTGTCTCTCATGTTCACAGCATGAAATATCATATCTGTGGAATTTAGTAACCAGAACAAGTCCAACCAGCTGTTGCGTAGCGATGGGCACCGTCATGACCATCCCCTCACAACACAGGGGGGCTTGTAATAGTATCAAAAGTAAAATTGTCAAAACAATGCAAAAACAAAAACACACATAATATAAAAACACACCTGCCAAGCCATCAGGTATACTTGCTGTATACCAAGCACAGAAAGCATAAACAAATTACAGAAGCACATGCAAATGAGCGGTGACACACAATACTATGTCATGCACTTTATGCACAGTGAACCTGCAGCCCAAAATCCAATATTCTGGCCTGCTTAATTTGTCAGGTTTAAAATCAATATTCAATTTCCTCACCTTCCTCACCCCCTTTTTGACAGCAGGTCACCTTAGTGGTGATCGGCTGCCAATACAACTTACTGTGTCGCTGCTGAGACGCTAAAATCCATGAATGATCTGTGGGCAGAAGCAAAAATACACAACACACAAAAGAGAGACACTTCACACAACACATACAAATATCAACTGTAACTTTTAATCAGGAGACAAAATATAATACATAATAACAAAACACAAAATAGTAAATATATATACTTAACTGTAACCATCTTGTCGACTTTGCAATGACTAAAACATGTAAGCATGTTAAGCTACCTTAATTTTGACTGTCTAAAATTAAAAGTCAATTGTGCGTGATCAAGGGCCGGATACATGGCGGGGGTATAGGGTGGAGGGGTGTTCAACATGGAGGACATGAGAGGGTCATCCTCTTTGTCCCTAGGCCTTTTCGGGAACCTTCTTTGTAATGTAACATCCATCTACCTGCATTCGATGTAATCTATCATGTATTATTATACCTTCTTCTATTCTCTGATTATCATGATTCTGGGCCTTCTGAATCACACTCATGCGCATTACTTTAGCTTCACTCTTTTTGAGTTTGATTTCTTTCTGTTTGGACTCCTTGCGCCAAACCCGGAAGGAATCAAACATCGCAGGTCTAGCTTTTCTTTGAAACAACTTCTCCTCTCAGGAGGTTCAAAACTACCATATATTGGCCATTGTAACTCAGCATTACCCTTTGTATACTTATGCCAAAGTGAGAAAAATATAATCGGGCCAACATCATGTTTAGCATAAACCTCATGATTAGGGGTCCCCAAAGGAGGAATCGGACAAGATTCCTCCAATGCGGAATCCTGTGTACAATAACAACAACACCATTTCCGGAACTTACTAAATTCAGGCATCTCTAGACGTGTATCCTGGTTCCAAACATCAAAGGGTGAAATCTAATGTTTACAACATATAACTGTACTTACCCTTTGGTTTTCGGCTTTTGCAAAAGTCGAACAATACCCAAAACAAAAATACAATTCACCAAAAAAGTGGGCCACTCCCACTCTTACCTGACCATTATTCTTCTATCACACGGCAAGTGTCACAAAGGTCCTGATCTTCCAAAACTAGGAACCAGAACTGGGGCGTTAGTCGGGGCCGCCGTCGGGTAGCCCACTAGAGGGAGGAATCACGCAATCGGAGTCCTCGGGCCCACAAAGACAATTTTCAGCCAATGTAGTGGCGCGCCTCCCTTAGAATTCGATCAGGAACTCCTCACGACCACCAGGCTCGAAGACGACCACCGAAGACACCCGACGTTGGGCGCCAAATTGTAGAACCGGCTTTTGGAGACCCCTCCCCACTAGGAGAGTCAAAGCCAGCAGTGCAGAGGACACCTTAGAATCTACGGGTTCTTCTTGCATAAATACATTACCAAAGAGACCAGGAAAACCAGCCGTGGAGGGAAGCAAGTTATTAATTAGCTCGAGCTAAGGACAGGGTCCCAGAATGGTACCAAGACAATTCTACGGAGACTGCTGCTTTACTCTGCAGCCTACACATATTTATAGTGCTAGCCACGCCCATTTGCACAGTACAAGTTCCTTATTCCAATAAGTTCCTCATCTGACAAGTTCTTCGTCAGTCTTGTGTGGTGCAATCGTGGCCAGGAGACATCTGTCTCTGATTGCACAATGTACGCAGCTCCGTGCTTCCTTGCCCAACTGGTGTGGTTATGGGGCACAGCCTCGTGCTTCCTCTATCAGTTGGTGTGGTCACAGTGCACAGCCTTGTGCTTCCTCTATCAGTTGGTGTGGTCACAGGGCACAGCCTCGTGCTTCCTCTATTTGCCCTCCACGCAGCTCTGTTAATTTAATTTATTTATCCAACTGCCTAAGCTTGAGCTTTCAGTGGGCACACACATGTCATTTGAATGCTATTAAAGTGTCTTTTTATTGTTGAAAAAGTTTTATTGGCGTTTACCGTTGTCATATCTACCGTCACATATACCTTCTTTCCGTTTCCTTTGTATCTGTATATCTATATCTTAACATCATTTATCTTTAAGATGCTCATTCTTAAACATACATATTACAGGTTGATATGCCAGTTTAACAACAAACAAACAACGTTCCCCTACATCCCCATTGTCGTGTCAGATCTCTGAAAGAGTAACACAAGTATCTTCCCATTGGTCATTTCTTGCATCCATTGCATTTATTGTTTCCTCATCAGGTCGCACCTTCTACGCCTGATTTCTCCTTGCCTTCCCCTATTGATTCCTCATCCGAGGCGGGGGTCTTTTATGTCTGCTATCATGAGGTAACAGGCTTGCGCATCCTCTTCTTCCTTTTCATCCCATCTAACCCTTTTCATTCCAACTTGGTCTGCAGTTGCCCATTCACTCAGGTCTTTTAGCCATCCCTCCTGTGTGGGGGTTCCGAGCTGAGCCACCTTATCGCTATCCTCCTCTTTGTCAACACCAGCCCTAGTAGGGCAAACCTTCTTCTGAGCTTTTTGGATTGAGGCATAGGGAGCTGTCCCAATATTATGATCTAGATTGTATGTTAGATTTTCCAACCTGTGGCAGTTTGTATACGATCTATTACGTTTCCCCAGTATTGTGTCAGTGTTGGACAGGCCCATATCATATGAATGGAAGGCGTTTCTACTTGCCTAATTCTAGGGCATTTATTAGTGCGCTCCAAGTATATTCTATTTAGGATCTGCGGGGTCAGATAGGTCTGTTGTATAATATTGTATACATTTAAATCTCGCGTTTGAGCTTACCCGTTTAACTCCCTCATGTATTTTTGCCCATTCTTTAACTGTCAGGAGTTCATCTACTTTGCCGTCCAATCTTGCATGGACTGGAAGGAGTTTTTTGGGGAGGTGGTCTCGCAGCGCTCTATATATTTGTGAAACTAGTGTACTACCTCCGGTCAGGCGAAGAAGGGCCTATAGGGTCGATGTAGTGGGCAGTTCTTGTGGAAATGCAGGCCATATTTCACGAGCAATTGCTGAGATCTTTGCATATTGTAAAAATTGTCACCTTCCCAATTCAAATATATTCTCAGCTTCTTCCCTCGTTATGAATTGTTCATTACTGTATAGATCTCTCATTGTGTGGCATCTTCCTTCCATCCATTTTTTGATGGACATGGAAACCGCTATCTTTTTGAAGGGTTTCAACACTCACAATGGCATATCTGGGGCATAGGGTGCATGTCGAACTACCTGTTTAAGTGCTGTTTCCCATACAGCTGCCACATGTTGAATAATATATGGATACGACCTGGGCACCCCAACCCCCATCATAAGGAGCTCAGGCAAAAAGACCCCTCCGTGCGTACCTGCCAATAGTTGTTTCTCCCAGTTATTATGCTCATCTGTCCAATGCACAGGCTATTAAAGTGTCTTAGATAACGAAGTATTTTTCTCTGGCAGCAGCACAGTTAGGAGGAAGGCACTCATTTACATTATCTCTCTATGCTCCATTGCATAGCCCATTCCTACACGTGCACTCCGGTTATATTGAGCTGTTATGTTTGTACTAGTTGATTCAATGCCTATTAGATTCCTCTTGTTAGACTAATGTTCTGATTTCTTACCTTTGCCTCAAATTGTAAAGCGCTCTGATATCCTTCGGGATCAAGTTCGCGCTATATAAAACTTTATAAATAAATAAATAAAATAAATAAATATCAGGTGGTGTGGTCACAGGGTAGTTGGTTGTGACAGGCTGAGTTGCCAACAATGGACAGGATGGGGCTGAGTCTCTGGCACAACTGGGGCGGGGGTGAGGCACACAGGCAGCTTCTTGTAATCAGCTCGATCACAAGGAGCGAGGAGGGTTTTGCAAGTTTCAACAGGGACGTGGAAAGCAATTCTTCACCAGGTTGCCGAGAGCATGGCAACACAAAATGGAGTCATGTGGGTCATTTTAAAATACAGTTCAACACCACCCTCGACCTTCAGGATGCTTATTTTCATGTAACGATCCTTCCCAGGCATAGAAAGTTCTTAAGATTCAGAGTGGCTGGCAGGGATTTTCAATTCAAGGTTCTCCCATTTGGACTTCGTTCAGCGCCCGGTGTGTTCACAAAAATGTTAGCTCCAGTGGCGGCACATCTTCGCTTGGAAGGCATTAAAATGTTTCCATACTTGGACGATTGCCTTATCAAGGCCAATTCTTTAGGAACAGCAAGAGTGCATGTTCAAATATGCCTGTCACTATTCCAGTCTCTGGGTCTCTCAATCAATCTCAAAAAATCCCATCTAACTCCGTCTCAAAGGAAGTCATTTTTGGCAGCCACACTAGACACTCACTCAGACTTTCGTCTCAAAAGAAAGGCAGCTCAAGATTTGAAAGATGGCTCTCCTCTTTCAACAAAAAGAGTACGTTTCAGTTCAAATGTTCAAATCTTTTCTAGGGATGATCTCATCCTGCATCCCTCTGATACCCAACTGTCGTCTCCGAATGAGACCTTTACAAGAGGAACTCAGCCTCCAATGGGTGCAGGTTTCCGGGTCGTTCGACGACAGTATCAGCATAACTTACCGTATGAGAGTAGCCTTTCACTGGTGGATTCAAAGGAAAAATTTGCAAGAGGGATGTACATTCCTGACGGAAGTGCCAAGTTATACCATCACCACGGATGCTACCCTCGAAGGATGGGGGGCACACCTTCAGGGAATGACTGTCAACGGAAAGTGGAATATGCAACAAAAGAAGTGGCCCATAAATCTGCTAGAGCTGTGAGCTATTTTTCTGGCCTTGAAGTCCTTTCGAACAGTAATCAAGGGGTCCGCAGTTCTAATCCGGACAGACAATACAACAAGTATGCATTACTTAAGCAAGCAAGGGGGTACAAAATTGGCCCTTCTTTCTCAGCAAGCCCAGGAGATTTGGGACTGGGCTCTGGATTACAAGATAAATCTTTCAGCAGTTCATGTTCCAGGGATGTCCAATGTACTAGTGGATTCTCTCAGCAGATCTGCAATATCCAATCACGAATGGGAGATCCATCAACCAACTCTGGACCGAGTCTTTCGAGAGTGGGGTCTGGACTTGTTTGCAACAATTCAGAACCGAAAATGCCCACACTTTGCAATCTGGATTCCCCACAAAGACGCTTTCGATGAATTGGTCTCAGATATATGCATACGCCTTTCCTTCGATGCCTTTGGTTCCCAGAGTCATCCAGAAAATGAAGAGACAGCCGTTTCGCCTCATTCTCATTGCACCCAGGTGGCCTCACCAATTTTGGTTCACCGAGCTTCTCCTCCTCTCGGAGTGCGATCTCATTCAGTTTCCACCAATACCGAATCTACTGACCATGCAAAAGGGTCAAATTTGTCACCCGGACCCAGCTTCCTTGAAATTAGCAGCTTGGCTCCTCAACACATTGAATTTGCCCATTTAGATATCCCTGCGGATTGTCAAGAGGTTTTAGCCAATGCCAGAGGGCCTGCCACAATTAAGACTTACAAGCTTAAATGGAAAAGGTTCTGTACCTGGTGTCACTCTGCCAATTTACATCCAATTCATGCTAAACCAGAACAGATCTTGCCGTTCTTTCTTCATTTGGCTAGATCGGGCTTATCTCATTCCACACTGAAGGTATTTTTGGCAGTTATTTCCAGATTCCGCCAAGATGGCTCAAACTCTCTTTATTCTGCTAGAGTAATTCAACAATTTTTTAAAGGTCTATTCTGAATGTTTCCTCCTATTCAACGTCCACCTCCATCCTGGTATTTAAATGTGGTCCTCGCTCAGCTCATGCGTCACCCCTTTTAACTTATTCATAATGTGGATCTCAAGTTCCTTTCATGGAAGGTTTCTCTACTTTTGGCACTGACGTCAGCACGTAGGGTCAGCGACATTCGGGCGTTCACCATCAAGTCTCCTTTTTTACAATTCACTTCAAATTCAGTGGTGCTTCGTACCAATTCAAGTTACATGCCTAAAGTTCCCTCTGACTTTCATCTTAATGAGTCAGTAATTCTAAAGACATTCTTTCCTAATCCGCAAACAGTGGCGGAAAAAGCCTTGAATTCCCTAGACATCAGGAGATGTCTCAAATTCTATCTCCAACGAACTGCAACATTACGAAAGACGGATCAGTTATTTGTAGCGAATGGAAGGCTACGTCAGGGATACGCTGTATCCAAGTAGACTATAGCCCGCTGGGTGTCCTCAGCAATCAGTCTGTGTCATCAACAAGCAGGAAGACCTCTACAGTCTTTGCCAAGGGCACATTCTACAAGAGCGGTCTCCTCTTCTACAGCTCTTTTCGCTGGTGTGCCTCTCCATCAGATCTGCAGAGCGGCAACTTGGTCCAGCAGGCATACGTTCACCAAGCATTACTGTTTGGATGCTGCAAGTGATGCAGATTCTTCAGTGGGACGAGCAGTTCTTCGCAATCTTTTCAAATAAGGTGAGCCTCGGTTCTCCCTCCTCCTCTATACTCTTTTTAGATGCTTATTTTACATGTTAGTCTCTTTTAAAAAACATGCATATGTACTATGATACAAGGAGCGTCTATGAGCATCCTGATTTGTACTGCTATCTACTCTGATTCAGGCATGTGAATCTATGAAAGACACCCCAATACTGGAGAAGAACAATAGTTACTTACCTGTAATCTTTGCTTCTCCAGTATTGATGTCTTTCATAGATTCACATGCACCCGCCCACCTCCCCTCAGAGGCTCCTCAGGCGATTATGTTGGCTTCACTCCTGTGCGAGAATATCTGAGAGCCTGAGCCTCTGGGGAGAACATTCTGGTGGGTGCTGTTGCCTGATTGGCTGCAGTTTGGTCTAAACAAAATGACTAGGATAGTCATAAGTGTGGAAGTTTTGCTATTGTAGCTTAGGGCAACTGTACTTCCTGGTTGGTTATTACCAAGGTTTTTGGTTATTATATGCATATTATTGCTTTTTTATGTACCGTGGTACTCCCACTCCGATGACGGGGAATGATTCAGACATGTGAATCTATGAAAGACACCAATACTGGAGAACCACAGATTACAGGTAAGTAACTATTGTTCTTCATTGATAGGAGTAACTTTGTGAGGCTTTGTAAAGATGTTAGAGTTGCTTTGTCTTGCTTATAGATTTAGTCCCATCACTATAATACATTAGTGCTCTCTTGACATAAAGTGTGTATAAAAAGCCCTTTAAGTGAAGTGACAAGGAACTTATATAGCGCACTACCACTCGAAGGAGTATCTTGGCGCTTGGACTCCAAAAAGACAGCAAGTAGTGGATGAAAACTACCTAAGACACAGTTTCTGTGTGTGGGAAGAAAAATGGGCAACTACATTTTCTGGTTCACTCAATACTTGAATGAAAAGTTCCTCCATAAAGCTTGTAGCTCATTGACTGTCCCGAGAGAGGTGCTAGTAACAAAGAAGGCCTTCTTCCAGGATAGAAATTGCATTTCATAAGAATGCAGCAGTCATGTGGGTGATATGTGCGCCCAACCCCTTGAGTGAGGCATCCTTGGTAATAGTCACCTGAAGTATCTGGTCGAAAAAAGGTCTGCCCAGAAATACGTTTTTATCATTTCATCATAGGCGAGCAAGCTGGGTCCTGGGCTATTCCAAAACCAGATTTTACAGTTTATCCTCTGTTTGTTTTATTGTCACGTTAAGCACTCTTGCAGTGGGCGCATATGCAGCACTATTGCAATACAAGAAGCTATCAGCCTGAACAGTTTTATTACCGTCTTTATCATAAACAGACCTGAGGTCCAGCAGCCTTTGAAATGGTATCACCTTCTTTTGGTCTGGACAGGTTTTCTCCATGATGGCATTTATGACTGAACTCCCTGCTGATGCTCCAGATGTGACTTTTTGGTGTTGCTACGATCAAAAGAGAGAGTAAGGGAGTTTGTTCACTCAAATGTGAACCTGAGATCACTCCTATTCCCCTGGGAGGAATTATATCAAAACAAAGAGAGGAGTCTCCCCCTTGAAGATAAAGAACAGACGTGTCTGGAGGGCAGGTTTTTTGGCAAGAAGGAGAATATTCATCCTTTTGTTTAAAACCCCTCACTCACCAACCTAGTGGTGACATGCTTCATCATCGGGGTCCACCCTGGCGGCCTAGCGCCACCGGGGTGTGCTACGACACCTGTACTACAGTGGAGCGGGTTGTGACTGTGGGTGTGAAAAATTAAATGTTAAAAATTGTCCTGGTTGTACTCAAAAATGTAATTTTTATTATAGAGCAACTGAACAATGTTAAAATTAAGTGAGCGAGATCCTGGTAGGAGAGTTACGGCCAAGGGATCTCTATATGTGTTTATGTTGAATGGTCAACATGTTTCTACCAATGGGGCGATTGCCCGGTATTCTTCAGGACCAAAAAACAGGTGGACAGGAGGTGTGTGCTCCCTAAAAAGCACACCCTACCCTGATCCCCTGTGTACCTCCTGGCAAAATGGCCAGTGGTGTTTACTGCTCAATAAAATAAGTGAGCAAGTGAAGAAGTGAAAAAAGAGACCTGTGGGGAGAAGAAAGGTAAACATAATCAGGTTATATATTAGCTTACTCTCCTGTAACGTCGTGCAGTGTCTCTGTGATTTGAAGCAACGTGCCAATGGGTATAACCCTCCAAATGTATCAATACCGTGGTGATGGAGTGGGATACTAATCAACATCTATACCGGTCGATCAGTGCGTGCGTATTGCATGCAATGTGATTATAGCACTTGTGAATCATATCTATCTATGTATCAAGTGCATGCATTAAAGGATGCATATCGTCTGCCGCTATGGTTGGTGAGCACTAACTGCTTGGTAAATATCCAATGGTGCTTGTAATCATAGCAGGATGGTTAATAACTGCGCGGTTGCTCTCCCGTGGTGCTTATATTCATAGCAGGGTGATCTAAGGCATAGCGGTATCACGGCTGTGCTATATTCATTCATAGCGTTAAATGACGATCAATGGACGTACATAACAAACACACATGTAACAATAAAGAACACACTGACGCTGTATGGCGTGGACTAGGGCTTACTCAATTGTGAGCTCTATGGAGCTTCAGCGGGCAGGGCGTAGGTTCATTGCCGTAAGAGCAACATATTCTGTAAAATTAAGAGAGATGGGGCAGTGAAGAGCAAGCCGCTGCTGAGGATGCCCGTATAACGAAGGAAGGTTCCCTCGCGTTTACCGGTACTCGTTAGTGCACCTTGGAACAAAGGGAGATGTTCTACTTACAGTTGCTCGGCGGGAAGGACAGAGTCTGACCTACTCCTAACGGCCTCTGCGCGGCTAGTGAATGCCGCCGGCAGCGGTCGTTGTAAAGAGGCGTCGGCCGCTTCCGGGTTGGGCGTGGCCGCGACTTGCCTGGAGGCGGGGCTATCAGCGCGCATTGGCGTGCTGACGGTTGCTTGGCTACTACTGGGAGTGAAGTATTACCCAGCAGTCGAGATGTAAACACAAGGGCAAATGTAGCTGAGCATCGCTGCTGTTAGTAAACCAGATGGGTACAGCGCAGCCATGGTAGTCTGAACACCAGGGAAAGTGTACAAAATTAATCATCGCTGAGGGGCGCTATTGGCTACATTCTAAGAAAATGCTCTGGCAATGGGGGAACATAAAGGCAAACTTGAATGTACATCGCTGCTAACAATAAAGCAGAGAGGTATTACGCAGCCAAATGTTCAGTGTACGTGATTAACAGTCGTTAAGGGGCATACAGAAAAGGTGCTCTGGCATTCGAGATGAGTGGCACAGGCGCTTCACACATGGTGGTGAGTGTTTACACAAGCGCTATGGTGTATGGCCTGAACTATTGGGGGATGTCAGATTGTGGATATCCCTTATTTGATAAGGATCTAATTAGGCTACGTGGTTAGTAACAGTGTGCTAGTCACATTCCAGGATAGATCACTCATTGTCGCAGGTCAGGTGGACAAAAAGTAATAAGTTCTCATTTCAATACGGAGTTCCATGGAATATTATCGTTAAGACCGATCTTATGGGAGGAAAGTCGATAGATCCATCGCTGCTCCTTTTCAAACAGACGTGCCTGTGCATTTGGACCTGGCTGGATTTGCTCAATCACTGTCCATCTCATATCGTTAGGAGTATGGTGTGCTGTGAGGAAGTGGTCAGTGAGCCTGGAGTTGGTTTTTTTGCATCTGATTGTGCTCCGGTGTTCTGCTATTCGTTGTTTGACTTTTCGTGTGGTCATCCCTATATAGGGTTTATCACAGCTGCATTGGATCAAGTATATGACAAACGTGCTATTGCAATTAGTGTGCGACCTGCGTTGCCAGACTTTTCCTTGTTCAAGGTTCAAAGTTTTTGTGTTGCTGGTGAGGTGGCAGACACTGCAGTCACCGCACCTAGAGTGTCCTGTGACTGGGGGTAAACCCCAAATGTTTGTGATGGTTTGGTTTGTTGTTGCTGTTATTGTTTTTGGTCTGGTGTTGACCAGAGTGTCTTTCAAGCTACGTGCCTTCTTATAGGAAAAAAGTGGCTTGTCCCACTTGTGGTTTCCCGTATGCAGTATGGACCAGTGTTTCCTGATGCTTTTGCTCACCTGATTGGACACCGCATTATATGTGGTAACACACGTGAGTGGGATGTCCTCCTCTGGCTTCGGTGTGTCCTCTAGGAGAGCTTGTCGAGGTTGATTTCTAGCCCGCTTTTGGCATCTCTTGGTGATTTTCTCAGGGTATCCCCGGTAGGCTAGTTTCTTCGTGAGGTCGTCTGCCTGGGTTTTGTAATCCTTTAGTTCGCTGCAGTTTCTCCTGAGTCGGAGATACTGGCCATAGGGTAAGTTCTCCCTTAGGGGGCGAGGATGGAAACTGTCAAATCTCAGCAGGTTGTTTTTGGCTGTAGGTTTGAAGTGTGTTTTGGTCTTGAGCCTGTCATTGTCTCTTTCGATTTCGATGTCGAGAAAGACCATTTTGTCTTTGTCTATGCAGTGTGTAAACCGTAGGTTTGGGTCACAGGTGTTGAGCCAAGTAATGAATGCCATCAAAGTTTCTTGTGGTCCTTGCCAGATTGTGAAGACGTCGTCTATGTACCGTCTCCAAAACTTGATATGATTGCCATAGGGGTTGTTGGCGGCTATGATGAATCTTTGTTCAAAATCATATACATAGAGACCCGCCACACTAGGGGCAAAAACACTGCCCATAGATGTACCCCCTATTTGGAGGTATAGGGTGCCATCGTATTCAAAAAAGTTTCTTTTGAGAGCAAGGGTGGCACATTCGATGATGAACTCTTTTGGGGTTCTGTATTCCCATGTTGAATTGTCCAGAGTTTTCTTTAGTACTTCGATGGTGGCGTCTTGTGGTATGTTCGTATAAAGACTTTCTATGTCTAGACTCACAAGGATATAGTCTGGTTCCATCTTGATATCTTCCAAGATTGTCAATAGGCTTTTGGTGTCTCTTAGGTAGGTTGAAGTGTCTTGTACAATGGTTTTAAGAAAATAGTCACAGAAGCGTGACAGCGGTTCTAAGAGCGAGCCTATGCCTGACACGATTGGTCTGCCAGGGGGAGGAATCTTGCCTTTATGCATTTTGGGGACCACATAGAAATAAGGGATCTTGCCCTCTGTTTTGCAGAGGTAGTCCGCTTCTTGTTTGGAGATGTGGCCTAAGGCCTCTGCCGTTTCCACCATGTTGGTTATTTCAATCCGTAGATCTTCAGTGGGGTCGGTTGTTAGCATTCTGTAGTTTGTGTTGTCCCCCAGCAGACGTTTGCATTCAGTGTCGTAGTCGGTCTTATTCATTATTACCAGTCCCCCTCCTTTGTCGGCTGGTTTAATTGTGATGGAGTCATCATTTTTCAAGTCTGCTATGGCTTTGTTCTCCGCTTGGCTGTTGTTATAGTACTGTGTGGTGACCGTTAGAGCTTCTATGTCATTAAATACAGCTTGCTCGAAGGTGTTGATTTCCACCGGGATCGAGTGTGGCGGGGGAGTGAAGGTAGATCGCAGTCTGAGACCTGTTTCATTCATGGTTTCATCAGAGTCAGTGGTGGTGTTTTTTTCAAAGTATGCTTTCAACTTGAGTTTTCGAAAGAAGGAGGCTAGTTCACAGTGCAATTTGAACTTGTCTAAAGCCGCAGTGGGCACAAAGCCTAGACCCTTGTTAAGTACCTTGGATTCTGTGATTGTCAGCGTTCGCGACGATAAGTTGGATACTAGCTCCTCGCTGTGCTGGGGCCTGCTTTGTTCGCTCCTGATTTGCTCCTGGTGATGCTGCCCGTTGTGTCTTCCTCCTCCCAGTGGACGTTGTTCCCTCGTCTGTTGCGCCCCCTTCCGCGCTTGCCTCTGTTCTGAAAAGGAGGGCGGAATTGGTTTTGTTGGAAGGGGAATTGTTGGAAGGGTGGTTGCCATCCATACATTGGGAACTGCGGAGGTGGTTGAAAAGGATGCATCGCTGGTTGTTGGTAGGGGTGCTGAAGGGGGTGGTTAAATTGCGGTCATTGGAAGTTCCCTCTGTATGCCCCTTGTTGTCTTTGTCTGGGGGTCCCGTTGTTGGATCCACCGCTGCTGTTTGAACTGTTAGAGGTATTGCTTGATACGTCTGAATCCTGGTCCGGGACTCCAGTGGCTTTGAAATCAGGGTCTGAGTACGGGTAGACCTTCACAAATGAAAATTTCTTCAGGTCTTTTTGAAACTTTTGGACCTTTTGTTGTGTGAGATTTTCTCTGTATTCAGTTATTTCCTTGTTTAAATCATCTAGCTTTTTTTTGTATCCGGTAATGCTAGTTTTTATTTGAGACTCTGTAACTTGAATCTCCACTTGAATCTTCTCTGACAGACGTATGGCCGTTTTGAGAATTAGTATTATCCAATCGTGCGTGCAATGCCAGGCAATGAGTGCCCAATCTTTCCTAAACTCGGGGTCGTCTAGGAAGATTCGTGGAGCATTTGTAACTAATAGGCCCTTAGGAGCTATCTTATTGGTAACATATTCCTTTAGTAATGTCCCATGTAAGATTGTCCTGATTCGGTTACGTTTCATTTCCGTTAATTTTTCCCATTCGCAGGTTTGGGAAATGGTGTTACTGATATTGGCATCCGCAAAGACATTGAGATCACTCATGATGGAGTCTATCTCATCTGTAGAGTATGTAAGTCCTGTGTATTCAGCCATGTTAGCTACAGGTGTGTTCCTCGGACATTACAGCGTAGAAAAATAGTAGTAAAAACTCTCACAGCTGTGCGCTGCCAGGAATGCTACGATCAAAAGAGAGAGTAAGGGAGTTTGTTCACTCAAATGTGAACCTGAGATCACTCCTATTCCCCTGGGAGGAATTATATCAAAACAAAGAGAGGAGTATCCCCCTTGAAGATAAAGAACAGACGTGTCTGGAGGGCAGGTTTTTTGGCAAGAAGGAGAATATTCATCCTTTTGTTTAAAACCCCTCACTCACCAACCTAGTGGTGACATGCTTCATCATCGGGGTCCACCCTGGCGGCCTAGCGCCACTGGGGTGTGCTACGACACCTGTAGTACAGTGGAGCGGGTTGTGACTGTGGGTGTGAAAAATTAAATGTTAAAAATTGTCCTGGTTGTACTCAAAAATGTAATTTTTATTATAGAGCAACTGAACAATGTTAAAATTAAGTGAGCGAGATCCTGGTAGGGGAGTTACGGCCAAGGGATCTCTATATGTGTTTATGTTGAATGGTCAACATGTTTCTACCAATGGGGCGATTGCCCGGTATTCTTCAGGACCAAAAAACAGGTGGACAGGAGGTGTGTGCTCCCTAAAAAGCACACCCTACCCTGATCCCCTGTGTACCTCCTGGCAAAATGGCCAGTGGTGTTTACTGCTCAATAAAATAAGTGAGCAAGTGAAGAAGTGAAAAAAGAGACCTGTGGGGAGAAGAAAGGTAAACATAATCAGGTTATATATTAGCTTACTCTCCTGTAACGTGGTGCAGTGTCTCTGTGATTTGAAGTAACGTGCCAATGGGTATAACCCTCCAAATGTATCAATACCGTGGTGATGGAGTGGGATACTAATCAACATCTATACCGGTCGATCAGTGCGTGCGTATTGCATGCAATGTGATTATAGCACTTGTGAATCATATCTATCTATGTATCAAGTGCATGCATTAAAGGATGCATATCGTCTGCCGCTATGGTTGGTGAGCACTAACTGCTTGGTAAATATCCCATGGTGCTTGTAATCATAGCAGTTCAGGCCATACACCATAGCGCTTGTGTAAACACTCACCACCATGTGTGAAGCGCCTGTGCCACTCATCTCGAATGCCAGAGCACCTTTTCTGTATGCCCCTTAACGACTGTTAATCACGTACACTGAACATTTGGCTCCGTAATACCTCTCTGCTTTATTGTTAGCAGCGATGTACATTCAAGTTTGCCTTTATGTTCCCCCACTGCCAGAGCATTTTCTTAGAATGTAGCCAATAGCGCCCCTCAGCGATGATTAATTTTGTACACTTTCCCTGGTGTTCAGACTACCATGGCTGTGCTGTACCCATCTGGTTTACTAACAGCAGCGATGCTCAGCTACATTTGCCCTTGTGTTTACATCTCGACTGCTGGGTAATACTTCACTCCCCGTAGTAGCCAAGCAACCGTCAGCACGCCAATGCGCGCTGATAGCCCCGCCTCCAGGCAAGTCGCGGCCACGCCCAACCCGGAAGCGGCCGACGCCTCTTTACAACGACCGCTGCCGGCGGCATTCACTAGCCGTGCAGAGGCCGTTAGGAGTAGGTCAGACTCTGTCCTTCCCGCCAAGCAACTGTAAGTAGAACATCTCCCTTTGTTCCAAGGTGCACTAACGAGTACCGGTAAACGCGAGGGAACCTTCCTTCGTTATACGGGCATCCTCAGCAGCGGCTTGCTCTTCACTGCCCCATCTCTCTTAATTTTACAGAATATGTTGCTCTTACGGCAATGAACCTACGCCCTGCCCGCTGAAGCTCCATAGAGCTCACAATTGAGTAAGCCCTAGTCCACGCCATACAGCGTCAGTGTGTTCTTTATTGTTACATGTGTGTTTGTTATGTACGTCCATTGATCGTCATTTAACGCTATGAATGAATATAGCACAGCCGTGATACCGCTATGCCTTAGATCACCCTGCTATGAATATAAGCACCACGGGAGAGCAACCGCGCAGTTATTAACCATCCTGCTATGATTACAAGCACCATGGGATATTTACCAAGCAGTTAGTGCTCACCAACCATAGCGGCAGACGATATGCATCCTTTAATGCATGCACTTGATACATAGATAGATATGATTCACAAGTGCTATAATCACATTGCATGCAATACGCACGCACTGATCGACCGGTATAGATGTTGATTAGTATCCCACTCCATCACCACGGTATTGATACATTTGGAGGGTTATACCCATTGGCACGTTACTTCAAATCACAGAGACACTGCACGACGTTACAGGCGAGTAAGCTAATATATAACCTGATTATGTTTACCTTTCTTCTCCCCACAGGTCTCTTTTTTCACTTCTTCACTTGCTCACTTATTTTATTGAGCAGTAAACACCACTGGCCATTTTGCCAGGAGGTACACAGGGGATCAGGGTAGGGTGTGCTTTTTAGGGAGCACACACCTCCTGTCCAGCTGTTTTTTGGTCCTGAAGAATACCGGGCAATCGCCCCATTGGTAGAAACATGTTGACCATTCAACATAAACACATATAGAGATCCCTTGGCCGTAACTCCCCTACCAGGATCTCGCTCACTTAATTTTAACATTGTTCAGTTGCTCTATAATAAAAATTACATTTTTGAGTACAACCAGGACAATTTTTAACATTTAATTTTTCACACCCACAGTCACAACCCGCTCCACTGTAGTACAGGCGTCGTAGCACACCCCGGTGGCGCTAGGCCGCCAGGGTGGACCCCGATGATGAAGCATGTCACCACTAGGTTGGTGAGTGAGGGGTTTTAAACAAAAGGATGAATATTCTCCTTCTTGCCAAAAAACCTGCCCTCCAGACACGTCTGTTCTTTATCTTCAAGGGGGATACTCCTCTCTTTGTTTTGATATAACTTTTTGGTGTTGACCTCTCAGCAGTGCTACCACTATTTGAGTGTGTGTTAGGCATTGATCTTGGCTGCAGCTTCTTACCAACCAATCATCTAGGTATAAAAAGATATGACATTTTGTTAAATACCCTTGAAGTCAAGTCAAGATCAACTTTATTCGGCATATTTGCCATAAAAGCATAAAACCTATGCAAAGAACACATGATAAAATATTTTTACTTTTTTTTTAATAATCATTTTAAAATATTTATATCAAAGGGCAAACACATAAACAATATAATAGGTAATAACATAAACTATGGTATACAGCCAATTAAAAAGCTAGCAGCTCATAGAGTCTTCTGATATTTAGCGCACTCTTAAGAAAATTTAGGATTGCATGGCACAAGTCTATTGAGACTAATTTTTGTATGTACACCATGGCAGGCAGATAAGACGCGATTCCTGCCTGATGCAGTACAGGTACCAGGAAGGTGACTCTTGGACCTAAATATAAAGGACAAACTAAGGTGAAGTGACAAGTGCTCTGTAATGAAACATTGTTAAGATGACAAGGTGGTAATGCATTATTCCATGTACATGCTTTTGGAAAAGCTAATTTGAGATGTTTTCAAAAACATGTTAACGAGCGGTGAAATGTATTATCAATTCAGATCAAGTGAGGTTCGATATTAGTGCGCGTTAATACATGGGCATACAACTCAACATTCTTCATTTGAAACACACTCCATAATCTTTCGTCCCTACAAAACTCTGCGTGGCGTGATTTAGAAATGGGCTTTGGCATCGTCCTAAATGTCCCGGGGTTGTGGGAACTTAACAGTAAGGCCCAATTTCCGAAATGCCCATGTCCATTCTTTTTGGGTATCAAGAATTATAGAGTACACTCTTTTGCGCCACTGGTGAGGGGGGCACCAGCTCAATCAGTGGCCAGGAGTGCTTGTACTTCTTCCTGTAACAGTTGGAAATGGTCATGACTCATTACATGGCAACAAAGTAGTGTGGAACTCATGGCAGTGCCCCTGCTGTACAACTAAAGGAACCATTTGTCAGAGTTTATGTACTCTAGATGTGAAAGGAAGAACCTCAACCTTCTCCCAACAGAGGTTTGATTAGGGGAATAGTGGGTTAATCACTGTTTGGAAGTAGAAGTGCCCCTGCTGGAGCCACCTGTACCCCTGCCTCCAACGTTGCCACTTCAGCCACGTCTTTCGGAAGACATGGGCACCGTGTGTCCTGAAATGACTGCTCTTGTTGGTAGCCCTACCTCGTGGTGGGGAGGGGGGTTATCAGTAGGTATTGCACAGACCTTTTGGTTTTACAGCGGTTTTACACTAAAAATAATTGCTCTCCTCTATGATGTGCAGTTTTACCTGTGGTGCTGCTCTGCCCACTGTATAATTGCTGGTAGGCAGTGATATGATCTGGGCAGAAGCTTTAATAGAGTATGGGTCTATTTCATATTTCATAATAACTCTTTTAAATCTTTTTCTCAACTCTGTGAGGAATTTCATCTGCCATCCACACAATCCTGCAAATACACTCAGCTTCAACAAGTTCTCACAAAACATTTAGATTCTCCGCCTGACTTAATATCTATATCTCCTATTTTGTCTTACCTACAATCTTGGGGGAATCTTAAAGGTGTGACTTCTGGTCTTTATAAAACTTTTTTGCATCCCTTATTTTCACAGCCTCTCTCGCAAGCTCTCCAGTTAAAATGGCAATCTCGCCTATCGGTTGCATATTCCAATATTCAATGGGACCAAATCTTGGAAGGGTTGCATAAGGGAGTCCGTGAAGCCCGTCTTAAATTTTGCATTTTCAAAATTATACATGAATGGCATTGGTCTCCAGTCAAATTGCATCATGCTAAATTGTTATCACATACTTTGTGTTGGAGGTGTTCAGCTTCTGGTTGTGATATTACGCATATTGTTTGTGAATGTCCTCATACGACACCTTTTTGGCGTTTTGTACGGGAGACATTGGGCAATACCATGTCACTCCCTCTGCCCCTTACTCCACTGAATATTATTTTGCATGATTTTCGTAGCCTTCCGAAGTTTTCTAGGCCGCAAACTCGTCTTCTCCACACAGCTTTGGCCACGGCAAAAATTTGTATACTGCGGCACTGGAAATCGCCTCTGCCTCCTTCGCAGGAAGAGTGGTTGGTGGCTATGATGCAAACAGCTCTACATGAACGTACAATTTATAATTTGCAGGATCAAACTTCCATTTTTCTCCAGGTCTGGTCTCCTTTTTTGGAAGCCACTGTGCATAGTGACTCTGTTTCCACTCCTCCTTCCCCTTTGACTGTTCCACCTTCTTAATTCTCTTCTTTTAGGTTCTCTTTTTTCGT
This sequence comes from Lissotriton helveticus, assembly GCF_964261635.1. NCBI lineage: Eukaryota > Metazoa > Chordata > Amphibia > Caudata > Salamandridae > Lissotriton > Lissotriton helveticus. Next base: position 1,923,318,127 of record NC_136065.1, read on the forward strand.
ACTGCTCAGTTTTACATTTTTTCTCCTTTACCTCTTGTGCTTACTCATGTTGCTCTGGGATTCTTGCTTATTCTTTTCCTTTTCTTTTTCTCTTCCTTTTCCTTTTATTCATTTTCTTCCTTTTCCTCCTGTTTCCTTTTCTTTATTCTTCTTCTATAATGTACTTATTTTACTATCTTCTCATTATTATTGTATTTAAGATTATGAAATATACTATATTTTTATGTCCTTATATTTATCATACTTCGTGTAATACCTTTCCTCATTTGTATTATTTTACTTGTCAAAGATATTATCCTGCTTTAACTTTTGTATCTGTACTTTTATCTGAAAATGTCCAATAAAAAATTTCAACACAAAAAAAAAATAGAGTATGGGTCAAGGTCTGGATTGCCTTGAAGATCAGTGTGGTAATCTTCCCAAGGATCATCACCCGGTGTAACATGGACATGGTAGGTATCATGGGGGTTTATTGGCTCCCTTGGTCTGAGTCAGAGCGGTATGATTTAGATGAGAACTGTGATGACAGAAGGTGGCGGTGGGAGGTTGAGACATGCCTGGTAGTGTATGTGGTAGTGGAGATGGTGGTGGTGAGTGAAGCCTAGGCAAAAGAGTCTGAAGTGGTTAGCTGGTGACCTTTTCCCTAACCTTCTTCAGAGATCAGTAAGGACTATAGTTCCTCTGATATTTGTTCTACAAAGGTGAGCCTTAACTTCTTTAGAACCTGAGGAGTGTGGGGCTGGTGAGGTTGGTCCTGTGGGGGTCGCTGACCTAAGACTTTTTCTGTGGATGGGTGGAAGAAAATCTTCCGCTACCTAACACCGGGCGCCTCAGGAAGCTCTAAAGCAAGTGAGACCTCGCGTTACTCAAACCTCAGTGTTGAGGTCTGTTTCGAGGTCGAAAGTGGTGCAAGTCTTGGAGTTGGCTTCAAAGCCTATTTTGACACCAAAGCCGATTTTGACTCCTGTCTTTTGAAAGCTCAAGATCGAACTGGTGCTGGTGGGTAGAGGTTGGGTGACCTTCGCTGGAGGCTTTCCTAGAGGTAAGAAGGCTCGGAGACTGAAGCCTGAGGTCAGTACCTCTTCTAACTCGCTTCAGGGCTTGATACTCTGCTCCCTTGTGCGTGCTTATGAGGTCGCTCAGAAGTGAAGAAAAGAAGTAATAGGAGTGATTTTGGCCATGGGACCTTTGCTAGGCCACAATAGGAGTCTCTTTCTGATCATCAAACATTTTAAATGATACAAACCACTGGGCTTTGTTCTCCATGCGCCGAATGGATTCCTGAAGACTCTGGCACCTCTCCCTCAGTGCCAATGATGTTCTGTGAAGCGAATAGGTCTGGTGGTTCAAGTGCCCCCTATCCTACATCTTGTGGTGTGTGTCCAGCTGTCTTTTGCCAGCTTTGCATGCTGAAGGAGACTCCTCCATTCGGGATACAATCGGAGCTTGCACACGTAATACTGGTTGGACCAGGATCATTTAAGAGCTATATTTGGCGAGAATTAGAAGGGTGTTCTCTCCACCATCCACCCCCCAACAGTCACTCTCAGTATGATCCATTGGAAGTTTGACGCTGCTTGCAGTCGAGTCCAAAACGTGGTCAGTGCCCGGATAGTACATTTTTATATCGCTGGACCCAATCCTCAACACCTTGCGCACTAAAGCGTTAGGCACAGATGTTGCAATTTGTTATTTTATTTCTAAGGAGTCTTCGGTCTCCAGATACTCGTGACTCTTTCCTGAAACCCAAAATGCACCAGGACAAAGACTACTTCTTAGATTGTGCTCCCCTTCCTCCCAATAGGTGAGTGAAGAAAGTGGAGTACAGCGACGAAGGACAAGAAGTGTGTACAGGTGCATTGTAAATGAAAGTATAACACGAGAAACCATTTGAATCATGCTCACATTCGTGGGGCAGGAGGGAGCATTTGAATCTACAGCACTACAAGCTACAATCTGATACCTACAGAGTAAGGTTTTCGGTACATAGCATGCGTTACTGTATCACATGCTCTGCATAGATTGTAAAGCTGCGTACTGCCCTTTAAAGCAGTGGCTAATAAGTAGACGAAGATGATGTTGAAATATAGTACTAAGGACCCAAATGGAGCTCGCGGAAGGGCATGAATGTCCACTTAATCAAGCCGTGTGACAACCTCTATGTATCACAAAACCAAACAAGGTCTGTCAGCCTGGCATAGAAATCTCAGATACTATGGGACTGGGCCATCTCAAAGAAAATGGACATCTCTGTGGCACACATGGCAGCAGTCCAGAACGAGCATGTGGATGCTCTCAGCCGCTCTCTTTCGACCTGGCAGTAGAGGGAACACAATCCGGATCAGCTGTGTCACAACTTCAATCAAAAGGGCCATTGCAACCTAGACCTGTTTGCCAGTTGTATTAGCAACTGGGGGGCATATTAGCAAGGGCACTATCGCCGCATTAGCAGGACTTTTTGCCGCTAAAGCGGCGATAACTTTATCGCCCTATGAGCAAGCTGTCGCTAACAGCAGTTAGCGACAGCTTTTAGGCGATAGCGACCGGTTTGAGGCCCACTTTGCAGGTCAGCGATATTTATCGCTAATAACATGCAAAGTGGGGGTACCCAACCTGTTAGCGACTGAAAGCAGTCGCTAACACAGCTATTGCCTATTAGAAAGGCAGGCTGTGCGATTAAAAAAGTCACGCTAAGCGCGATTATCGCCAGAACCTAACGCCTGCTCAGACCATGACTTAACCTGTATATCCAATGGGAGGTGGATATTCAGGTTAAGCCCCCATTAGCTTTAATGCCTGAATATCGCTGGATTTCCAGTGATATTCATGCACTGAGCCGCTATCGCCAGATATTTTATCGCATTAGAGATAAACGTTGCTAATAGCATGTTATCTCTGCGATAATAGCCGGCGATAGAAGGCGATAAAACAAATGTGCTAAGCACATTTAGAAATAAATATCGCTATTTGTTGCTAATATGCCCCTGGGTTTCTGGGGCAATGTGTTCTGGAAGATGCGATTGAATGTCATTGCCCACGCATTTCTGCTGTTTTCCCTTATTCCGAGTGCTGAGAAAGGTTTATACCGGGTCATGCTTACTGGTAATGACAGCCTCAGCATGGCTTTGCCAGTTGTGCTACACTGACCTGATACATATGTCCTTATCCCACTGTTTCAGCTGATGAGCCAGCCAAGCTTCTCTCCAGATATAATAGTCAGGCCGTGGCATAGATTGTCGAGCACTCAAAGGCATGCTTGCCTTTGACCGCGTCAGAAAGAGATGGGCTTGTCAGATTAAGTTTTGTTAAAATAAAAAGATTTCTTCAGAATGATAGGCCCATTTTGAATATTTGTGCCAGGATGTTGTTGCAATTCCCTAACGGATGCTTTGCGCCGTTGCTGGAACATTGAATTTTTAATAACCCCCTGCACATTTAACATATTACCGCCCTTTGAAAACATCTAAATAAACAGCTCCCTGCTAACACAAAAATACAAGTCTGAGGCCTGATAAATTAAATATATTGCATGGTCAACAAGGTATTTTTGTTTGGTTCCATTATGTGAACATACCGTCCATCACGATCCGGAACTGGGCTCAGGAGGACACAAAATATAAACATTTTCATTCTTTTACAATATTAGAGATGGCGGCTATTCTTGAAAGTAGAGATAGACATTTTAAAATGGCGGCTACGTATAAGTATCATAAGCGGGGGTCCGGCATGTACATCTGGGTTCCAAAGAGACCCCCAGCGGTGAAGGGCTTCACCTTAAAATCTACGGGTCCACAGAAGTTTCTCTTACCAAAGAAGGGAAGCAGACTCTAGAGTGAGGAGGGAAACAAGATATTTTAATATACAGAGTATAACTCGAGTTATCGGAGGAGTTCCAGAGTCACCTAGGTGAGTCTATGGAGGCTGTCTGCTCTCCAGGGCATGCAGCAGTCTTTATAGGATGTGGAGTTCTCCTTATCAGGTTTGAGGCGTCACTGTGTCTTGGGCTGTGGTGGGCCGTGGCTGCAAGGCAGATGACTCAGGGGCTTCTGACATTGTCCAGATAATGCAATCGACCGGGGGTGGTCTCTCAATGCTGTAAGGCAGATGACTCAGGAGCCTCTGCAATGTCCAAATAATGCAATTAGCTGGAGGTCGTTTCTTATGATGCACATGGAGCCACAGATCGATTGTCCGCACATGTTGTTTTAGTCAACAGAGGGGGATGAGGGAAGATAAGGTGGGTGTGTGTAGCTTGTCTTCGTGTACAGGGGCCCACCTCAGGCAAGGGAGGGAGAGAGTTGATGTGGCAAGGCTTCGGCGGCTGAAAATTACAGCTCAACAGTCCCTCCTTTTGCCATGGCAACTTTCTCAGATTCTTTTAATCAATGTTCATCATGTAGTCTATTTCTATTTGCAACATTATGTTCTCGTTCTCGAACTGTTGGGTCACTGAGACTGGCCTAATGGATGACAGGCACATGGAGCAGAGGGCCGGGCCACATTGGATGCAAAGCCAGCACAAGAACAGGAGACCAGTGATGATGCAGAGGCCAGTCAGTATTTTCCAGCCCCAGGTGGCCAGTTGGTAAGGGACCAGTTGCTTGTTTCTTCGTGGATCTCGGAGGACACTCGATGTAGGCGCTCGATAGCCTTAAAAACTGTGGGGGCGTAGTCAGGAATGTAGATGCAGCAGCTGGCCCCGATCAGGCAGCACACTCCTCCACGGTCTGCCAGGACAACGTCCAGCACCATCTGGTTTTGGAGCGTCACCAACCGGACCGCTTGTAGTTCAGCTGTGTTGTTGGTCAGTAAGCCAGTGGTGATGTTAATTGTAGCTTCCACAGCCCGGGACAGGTGTCTTATAGCCCGGCTGTTGATCATTGGGCCCCACAGAGGAATTACGCCCTTCATAGCATCCAGAAATTGTTCAGCAAAAGTGTCTGTTTGGTCCACCTCCAGTGACCTTTTGCTTCGATGATGATCTGGGTGAGCAGTGTAGGTGGGTGGCAAGATAAGGGCAAGGTAGCAGACCCCGCTCCATCCTGCTGGTAACCAAGTATTTGCGTTTGTTCCACACACGAAATAAGTGTTAGGTGAGGCCACAAGGGACGGTGGACTGGTGCTATTCAGAGCACGGATGATAGTGCAGTAGCTGATACCTACGTCCTTTCTACCTTTACCTTCCACACAAACGTGCCCATGGACATTGATGACTGGCAGGGCCACTGTCCGTCTTTCGGCCACTCTTGTCTTTAGTGCAGAAAATATTGTTTTTCCACTTTTATTGTAAATTTGCATTTCTTCTCGTTCTTGCTCTGGGATGTCTAGCTGCAATGTGTCATTGATATGCACGTGTGGACAGAAGGTATAGGTGTTATTTCCACTCTTGTTACGCCAAAATTCGTCAGTAAATTGGGAGTGAGTGTCATCGGAAATAGTATTGTCATTGTGTGCTTGTGTTATCAACATCTTCCAGGCCAAGCACGACCCGTGAATGTAAATGTAAATGTAAATGTATTTGAGCTTGTAAAGCGCACTGCTACCCGTCCGTAGGTTTCCTGGCGCTGTATAACTCTGGGGAACCCGTCCTGGCTTTCCCTGTGGGATGGTCCCTGCTGGGAGTCCCCAAGGTGGAGCCAGGCATCCCCGGAATTGATGGGGCCGTTGTGGAGATTAGGCAAGCTAATGCCCAGAGTTGCTGAGTGGAACCACTGATTAGAGTAAGCACCGAAGCGAGAATTATCGAGTCCGCTGACCCAAGTCCACGACCCTGCCGCGTCGGGAATTGAACCCTGGTCCCGGGCTGACTTCTGCTCCCGGGTCTGCCGCCTCTTACCAGTGAGCCACACTACTCTACAGGATAGAAAATGGAACGGGGATGAAAGGAATTGCTCCTTCGGCAGAATGAGGCATGAGGCTACATATCCAACAGTTTGTTGTGCTCATTGCCAGGTGATGCTGGTGCAACAGCTGCAGGAAGGTATTGTTCCAAAATTCCCTACGCCTATTCTGTACATACGGAGGTAGTGAAGCGAATTTGTGTTCAATAGGGGAAACTGGAGGTGGCGTTGCCCCATGGGATGTCAACTCAATTGTCCAAAAAATGATAGCGGATAGGAAAAATATTGTCAAAAGTACGAACAGCAGGACAGTACGCCCACCGCAAAGTGTCTTAGGTGTTTCGGCTTGTCCCATTTTCATGTTGATTGTGCTCATGTTTGCGTATTCCACGAGGCCCCCCCTCCCTAGGTGCTGTCTGTGACTGGTGGTTGCTTCACTGGCCAGTGATTCCAGCACCCCTATTGGCGTTCACTGGTCCGCTGGTCCAGACAATATCACAGCCGTACAGGCGAAAATGGGGGGGGGCACAAGAGGTGGGCAAAGATAAAGTGTCAGGTTTATCGTCAATCGGGGATGGAGATTGTGTAGCCCCCTTCTGGTTCGTTGATTAGGTCCAGTTGTGGTTCAGGATCCACCTCCTCTTCGACCGGCCTGTCCAGGGTCAGAATGTCTTACTGTGTTTTTAGTTGGTCTTCATTCAGTTTGGACGGTCTTTTGCAGTGTGAGATGTGGATCCAATTCTTTCTTCCCTCCACACGAACTGCGGTGCGGGTCGTCAATAACACCAGAGCTGGCCCCTTCCACCTTGGCTCGAGTGTCGCTCGCATGGAGAAGTTTTTCACGAAGACATAGTCACCGGCTCTGATGGCATGGCCCGGACCTTTGGATTTGTCAGGGATGGCGGCAGAGACCTGATCGTGGAGAGAAGCAGGAGTATGAGTTAAAACATTCAGATAATCGCTCAAAACAACTTCTAGGACATCTGTTAATTTCTCAGGCCTAGAGGCAGTCCATATGTTCATAGGTTGTCCGAACACTATCTCATAGTCAGCTGAGTTCGGGAATATGGAACTGATCTGATTGACAGCAGGGTTAGAGGGAGGGCATCCGGCCACTTGAGGCCAGTGTGATCAGTTATTTTTGCTATTTTATTCTTGAGGATGCCATTGTAGCGTTCCACCAACCCGGCAGACTGTGGGTAAAAAACTGCATGGAATTTTTGTTTAACTCCCAGGCCTTCCAGAATGTGTACCTGTCCGATAAAATGACTCCCACTGTCGCTCCACAGAAGTTTGCAGAGCTCGAACCTGGGAAAGAATTCCTTAAGTAATACCTTTGCTGTGGTGATGGCAGTATTGTTTTTGACAGGGTAAGCCTCTATCCAATGAGAGAAAGCACATACCACCACTAGGACGTACTTTATCCCTCGACACCTCTCCATCTGGATGTAATCCATTTGAAGGACTTCAAAAGGTGCCACAGGAGTGGCGAAACCAGCCTGGGGACATTTCACTCCCTTTCCAATGTTATGTCGCAGGCAGACCAGGCAGTTTGCGGTGTAATGCTCCATTACTGATCTTAATTTAGGGTTGTCCCAGACAGGTGTTAAAAGGGAGATCATGGCACCTGGCCCTAAATGGGCCGGCAATGGACTGATTGTACCACCGGAAGGAGGTAGGTGGCTGGTAACTTCCATTTTGTTCCGTCCCTTGACCGCCAGCAGCCCTCCTCGTCTCTCAACCCCTCCTTTTCCCACCTATGTTTTTCCTCATACGTGGCCATGCTCTGTATCTCCTGAATCTGTGACCTGCTGTCGCTCCATTTTCCTGTCTGTGACCTGGTGACGTAGACAGTGGCTTCAGCCGTCATGGCGGTGAGCCTGGCTGTTTCGTCTGCTAAAGCATTACCCTTGCCCACATCATCAGTAACTCGTTTATGGGCAGCACACTTAATCACTGCCAATTTGCTAGGGAGTGTAATGGCTTCCAACAGTTGAGATATAAGAAGAGCATGTTGTATGGCCGTACCATGGGAAGTAAGGAATCCTCTCTCCTTCCAGAGTTTACCAAAACTATGGACCACTCCGAAAGCATATTGACTGTCAGTATATATGTTTACCTTGAGATCTGTAGCGAGGATGCAGGCTCTAGTGAGAGCCACAAGTTCCGCGGCTTGCGCATAAGTCTGTACAATCCGGGCCATTTCAATCACTGTGGTGGTCGTAGTTACAGCATAGGCAGCAGAAGTGGTGCCGTCCTGTCTCTTCAAACAGGACCCGTCGACCCAGAGCTGGCCGTCAGTGTCTGATAAGGTAGTGTCTGTGACATCAACCCTGCTTTTAGTGTCAGCACCAGTTTGCAAAATGCAGTCTTGTAAGGGCGGGTCACCCTCAAGAGAAGGTTGTGGCAACAGAGTGGCAGGGTTAAGGGTAGTGCATCGTTTGATAGTAATGTGGGAAGAGAGGAGGGTCCACTCATATCCAGTAAGTCGGGCACTAGTGAGGTGTTGAGTGCGTGTTCTGTTAAGTAGAATGTCAACAGAGGGGGGAATGAACAGTACAAGGTTGTGGCCCAAGACTATCCCTTCTGATTGCCGAATGGAAACAGCGGCAGCTGCCACAGCGCGCAAACAAGGTGGTAAACCACATGCAACTGGGTCAAGGATGGCAGAGAAGTAGGCACAGGGTTTTTTCGAGAGCCCATGCGTCTGGCAAAGGACGGAAGAGGCACAACCACCCTGTTCGTGACAAAAAAGAAAAAAAGGTTTTGTGTAATCAGGGGTTCCTAAAACAGGGGCAGAGCACAGGGCTTGAATGAGGGTGTGAAAAATCGTGGTGTGCGCGTCTGTCCATGGGAGGGGGTAGGGAGTATCATTGGTGAGAAGAGAAAGGAGGCGTTTGATGAGCAGGGAGAAGGCGGGGATCCATTGTCTGCAAAAAGAAGTGAGACCCACCAAATCCCGGACATCCTTCTGTGTGCGTGGCATTGGGGAAGTGCGCAAAGTGTGTATTTTGTCAGGTGTCAAGGATCGCCCCTCCTTAGACAGCAGGTGGCCCAAATAGGTCTCCTGCGGTCTACAACATTGAAGTTTGGAACGGGAGACCTTGTGGCCCTCGAGGGCCAAGAAATGTAGCAGGGACACAGTGGCAGAGGTACAGAGAGGCATAGAATCCGCGGCCAGGAGGAGATCATTTACATACTGGATAGGGCCACACCAGGGGGAAAAGTGTGCTCATCTAGTTCTTTCTTGAGGGCCTGACTGTAGATGCTAGGGCTCTCGGTGTAACCTTGAGGAGCCCGACAGAATTGATACGATCTATTCCAGATAGTAAATCCGAAAAGGTAACGTGAGTCCTGATGGATGGGGATAGAAAAGAAAGCATTTTTCAAGTCGATGACTGTAAACACGCAGGCCGTTGGTGGGATCATAGTCAGTATGGTAGTAATGTCTGAGACCACTGGGTACTGGGGATTGACTATTTTGTTAATTTCTCGAAGGTCCATAACAAATCGATAGATCTTTTCTCCCATTGCACCTTTCTTTGGGACAGGAAGGATAGGGCTGTTACAGATGTTGCTAGAGGAGTGCTGAACCACTCCGACTGCAATCAGGTCATTTATGATATTCAATAATGCTTGTTCTCCTTAATGGGATATTTTATATTGTGGAAGGCGAGGTAAGGGAGCGTTTTGATGGACAGTGATGTGGACCGGTTCAATGTTCATGGTGCCAACATCAGTGTCGCTTTGGAGCCAAAGGGAGGATGGGAGGCCGAAAGGTCAATGGAGTCTTGGATGGTGACGGGCAGTTGATTAGTACCCGTTGTATTGTCAAAAAGAATCACTCGAATATTATCAGGGGAACAACGAATAGTGGCCCTAAAATGTTTCAGAAAGTCAAAACCAAGAAGATTGTCGGGGCAGGCAGGGGACAAGAGAAATGAAGATTCAGTGCTGTCTCCCCCCAGAGTGAACGTAGTTGGAAGTGATAAAGCGTTATGTGAGGGCTTACCATCAAAACCGGTAGATGTTATTCTTTTGCCAGAAGGGGCGGCCCGATGGACCAAATTACCCGCCAGGGCGCTCCTAGAGGCCCCGGTGTCAACCAGGAAAGTCGCCATGGTGCCCGCCGAGTAGGCGGATACGTAGGGGACCCCGAGGATCGACAGGTACTTCAAGTGGTCCGGAACCCCTCCCTTGACACCCCTATGAAAAGAATCGGTCCGTGGTCTCTGAGAAGTCAGATGTGAAGTCTTGAACATTCCGTTGTCTGTTATCAAAAGTATTAGCAGAGCAGGGCTGGAACGGTTGAGCTGGGCGATTCAGCGGGCCCCTGTAATTGTCTCTGGGAATTGTTTTTCCTGAACGGATATTGTCTGCTAGTACAATGCACTCATTTTTGTAGTGGACGGGCTTTTTACAATAATTGCAGTTATCTCCATACTGCTGACGAGTGTGTTGGGGAGGCGGTGTAGGGCAAGGATCAGGTCTGCGCGCATGGGGCGGGGCATGGGTATTGGTGTATCGTGCGTCTGCCACTTGGCTGAGAAGAACAGATTCCTTAAGCTCCTGTCTGCGCTTCTCCTTATTTCCTCAACCTTGTCCTTAAGGGTCTCGTAATACTGGGCTGTCAATAAAATAGTCTGGGGAGTTGCTGCCTGCCAGGTACTTCCGCTAGCCCGGAGTTTATTCTGAATAGTCGGCAAAAGGTTGTCAACAAAGGTTTGAACTAACAAGTGTCGACCTTTCTCAGATGTTATGTCTTGGCCGCTGTAATCAGAGAAAGCTTTATTTAACTGAGAGAAAAAAACAGCTACAGTCTCGTCACTCTTTTGTTTGCAGGATGTCAACATGTGCCAATCAACCTTGCATTCAGGGACAATTGTTTGTAGTTTAGTCAATAATTTGTTTGGTAATTCTAAAACCAATGCATGTGGTTTTTCCCCTGGCTTACGCTCAGTGTCGTGGGTGCGCAAGTTAGCCCATGAATCTCCTAGGTTTAGGGTGTCGTCGGTGTGTCTAATTGAGTGCCATATCTTGGGGGGTACTACACTGCCAAATATCTGTAGGGTGTCTTGTAGCGTTAAGTCGCAGGTGTCCAGTATCTGTCGCATCTCTTTATAAAATCCTGTTGGATTCGTACGGAGGTCAGGTATCCCTGACTTCAGGGTCATGACCTCAGCGTGAGTCCAAGGGGTATATACCCAGTTATACAGTAATTTTTAGCGGGCATTAGCGTCATCAGTCCCCGTGCAGTCCCCCCTGGCCGGAACATAGATAGGGGCAGCTTCGCGTACAGGCATGTTGGTGCTGCTTAACAACCCTTACTTGTGTCTTCAGAACCGTCTGACTCGTGGCCAGGATGAGAATCCTGTTCTAAAAGGTGTAGATGGTCGATACAGTACGTACACAGGGTTTCTAGTTCAACTGTGGTGGAGGAACCCTGGGTCGATTTAGTGAAAAGGGTCTGAAGGCGCTGCCTACTAAGGTCGGGTCTTTCCTTTTCCAGTCGGGCTAATGTGTGGTGGGCAACCTGTTGAAGAAGATGGTGGCGGAGGTGCATGGGTTGTTTACCTAAAGCCTTAATTAGGGCCGCTCTGGTAAAACCTGGCACGGTCAATGTTTGGGCTTTTAGGACTAGACGGGTTTTTTCGGTGGATGTTAGACGGAGCAGTCTGCCTTCGGGAGAAAAACTAGGTAACACGTGGGTGGTTTGGATATCGTTCAGTGTAGGGCCCGAAGCCTGGGCTGGTGCCGCTGCAAATGGGTCAGGGATTGGAGGTGGAGGAGGTGGAAATGCTTGGTAGTCGATGTCTAGATCGGGGGTAGGTAATAAGGGCATCATTGGATAGGGAGGTGGTGGATTAGGTCGGGAAAGGAGAAGCTCATCATCTAGATAGTCATGGGGGTCTTTCTGAGGAAGGACAGGATACTGGCCCCTTGTTTCTAGACAATTTTGTCGGTCAGGTCATTCTACATTTGTTTTGTTGGCCTGGAGGTGAAGTTTACGTGTTTTTTCTGAGTAGGTAGTGTTTTTAAGGCCTTTTCTTTCCCTTGCTTCCTCCCTCTTTTTTCTCTGCTGTATTTCTTTTTTCCAGAGACTGAAAGCCTCCCACATGGAAGCGCGAGGATGATGTTTGTCTAATTTACGCTCAAGGGTTTTGAGTTTAGCGGGCTCAAAAGAGCCCCACTGAGGCCACTGCAGTTCCTTTCCCTTTTTTGTGTAACGGTGCCATAGGGAATTGAACATTACCGCCGTCAGGCCATATTTTACATACATTTCTTTAGAAGGGGTACCTTCCAGAGGAGCTGGCTGACTTTCTGCCAAGGCATAGAGGTCGGGTCGACAGCAACAGCAACAAAACATCCTAAATTTACTGAAAGCGGGCATTTTTGAAGACAGAAAACCAGCAGCGAAATATCGCACCTTTTTACTTCTATGTACAATTTAGTACTGATTCTATATACCCACCTTCGGTCTTTGCAAAGAACGAATATTCAGAACTACTGACTACTGCTAACAGAAATATGGGTGTCAAAAGTTCGACCTTACCAGATAATCTGTGTCCGTCCTCACACAGAGATCTGCCTCTGTATAACAGGAATCTAGAAATCAGAGCTTGGGACTCCAGTCAGGGTCAGCATCGAAGGGCCCAAAAGCAGGAGGAGGAACAGCGTCAGAAGTCAATCGGGCTATGCAGACAAGGGTCTTAAAATTTGCATAGGTGCACTCCCTTCGGGGTTCCACTCGCTGGCCCCCTGAAGCCTCCCAGGCTGGACACGGACCTCTGATGGAGTCCCTGTTCACGCACCAAATGTAGAACTCGGTTCCAAAGGGACCGCCAGCGGTGGAGGGCTTCACCTTAAAATCTACGGGTCCACAGAAGTTTCTCTTACCAAAGAAGGGAGGCAGACTCTAGAGTGAGGAGGGAAACAAGATATTTTAATATACAGAGTATAACTCGAGTTATCGGACAGAGTCCCAGAGTCACCTAGGTGAGTCTACGGACGCTGTCTGTTTCTCCAGGGCATGCAGCAGTCTTTATAGGATGTGGAGTTCTCCTTATCAGGTTTGAGGCGTCACTGTATCTTGGGCTGTGGTGGACCGAGGCTGCAAGGCAGATGACTCAGGGGCTTCTGACATTGTCCAGATAATGCAATCAACCGGGGGTGGTCTCTCAAGACTGTAAGGCAGATGACTCAGGAACCTCTGCAATGTCCAGATAATGCAATCAGCTGGAGGTCGTTTCTTATGACGCACATGGAGCCACAGATCGATTGTCCGCACATGTTGTTTTAGTCAACAGAGGGGGATGAGAGAAGATAAGGTGGGTGTGTGCAGCTTGTCTTCGTGTGCAGGGGCCCACCTCAGGCAAGGGAGGGAGAGAGTTGACGTGGCAAGGCAACAGGGGTGAAAATTACAGCACAACAGGCATTCATGAAATCACAGCAAATATATTAACGTTTAGTATCAGACTGAGGTAAACGCTCAGTTTATGAAAGGAAGGGAGTGATAGGATAGTGCTTCAAGATGCTTGAAAAATAATGGAGGACAAATACGCTAGGAAGAACTTTTAAGATGGCTGCCATTGAGTAATGGATTGGCAGTCGGGACTCGGGGTAGTCTTAGGGATAACAACAAGAAACCCGTTATAAGATGGCAGCCACTCTTATATTTATCGAGAAAGCCATTACAAGATGGTGACCATGTATATATATATATCGGAAGCGGGGGTTCCGGCATACAGCAAATATATGCACGGACAGTATAGGCATGAAATAAACGCTCGGTTTATGAAAGAAAGGAACGGTAGAGTAGAGTGTCAGGATTCGGGAATGTGATTATGGAGGATTATTATAGTACAAAGAACTTTCAAGATGGCTACCATAGAATAATGGTTTGGCAGTCGAGACTCTGAGAGGGCAGAGCTGAAACCAGTTACTGAAATTGGAGGGATATTTAAGAGGCAGGACAAGTGCACCTAAGACAGATCGATCGTATAGAACTAGGACACACACGCCAAAAGGCTGCTCGAAGGTTAAGAGTCCTTGGGAGATAGGTGAGTTAATCCCATGGGTAGAGACATAGACCAGAACAAGGAATATGGGGTCTGAAGAGACTGTATATGATGATGCTAGTATAATTTAATGATATGTTGGAGAAGTGATTCTGGATATGAGAGAAGGGGAATTCTAGTTCTGCCCGGAATATAGGGGTTGGAAGTTAATCAGGGGATGGTTCGCTTTCACTGCATCAAGTAGGGAAAAAAGAAACAAGGAGAACCGTTACTTAAGAAACAAGAGGAAGAGATGGAAAGACTGTAGGCTTATTGACTCGACATGGTTTTCATGACAATAGGAGCCCAGACATTTAAATAGGGAATGAATGGAAAAGAAGAATTTTGAGAAGAAGGATAAATCAAATTATAAGTAAAGTAGTGATCTTCTTGTATGCGCATTTAAGGAGTCTTAGAGGTGTTAGTTCGGCAGTACGCACTTGGTAACTGCAATCACTCTTTAGAAAGTTGGTGTCTTTTTGTTTAAGAAATACACAGATCAATTTAGTTTTTGGAGATGGTGTGTAAATATTCGTCTGTATACCTAACAAGAGGTGGAACAGAAATTTGGATCGATGCACTCCTTGAAATGGAAGTGGTTTTATATTAGATTAAACATTACACACACACAAATATAAAAGCGAAAAATGTAGGAAACAATGTAAAAATAAGAACAAGAGTTATTGATTTTAATGAGTGAAAAGTATTGATTACATGTTTTTTTTTTAAATGTGTTTATGCCCTGATGAAGTCCCTATAAGGGATGAAATGCGTTGGCTGGGTCGTTTTTAAATGTGATGGATTTGGATACTTAATAAAAAGAACTTTATGGAAAAACGAGATTTGGAAAGTAATTGAAAACAAAAGAGTGACTACAGATGCATGCAATTCAAATTGGAAAGTTCAATGTGAACAAGGAAATTAGGTTGATCTCCTGAAATTCTGAAAGCATTTGCCAAGGATTGAGTTTTGACAGAAGTCTTAGAGCTCCAGGAGTGGGCATAAGAGAACTATAAGATTGGGATATTTGACCGGTGCCGTCCAGAAACCCCACTGCTGGCTGTCTTTTTTACAATGTAAACATTCTCAAGTAAAATCTCGGGGAACAAGTTCTTTAAAGGCTCATCAAAAAAGACACACCACTTTAGAAGCCAAGTAAACAGAAAACTACAATACGCTATTACCAGAACGCTGATTATTATGGCAATTCCAAGTGCATCTTTGTCGATTAAAATCATGTTCGCAATGTGTTGGGTTTCCCTTCCATTCTCTGGACATCTGTAATCCCTGCACGTCAAGAGAATGGAAGGAATATTGTGGAGCGGGGGTTCGGGGTCCGTTGCAAGGTGTTTAATTGAGAGTCGGATCGCTTTTGTTATGTCCTGTTGACTGCTGAATAAATTCAACTTGAAGTTACTTTACCGGTTCCTGATTTCCTTTCACTGGCGGTAAGGCTCATAGGCGGTGCGGCACTCCCAGGATTTCTCTTTATGTGAGATTCTGCCTGAATTTATTTTGCCTTCCAGCCGTCATTCCTGCTGGTGAGAGCGCTCCTTTCCTCGCTGGCGTGCGCTAGCGCTCATCTCCTCACACAAATGTCAAGATGTTTACGCTTACGTGTGACGTCACAACGTTTATGACAGCGGCCATCTTTAGATCAGGCATTTCTCCATAGCCTGCAATGTTTTCTTCAGTCAGGCAAAATTTTCATCAGTGCCGATCTCGGTGATCTGCACACCTCTTCAAAATTAATCATTTCAAGCATTGCCCGCAACAATTTAACAATAATGTTGCCACACGTGAAGGGCCAATTTCAATGATCTGCACCATTTCTGTAAATTAGCATTACAAGTGCTGATCTCGGTGACTCGCACACCAGTTATTATTATTCCTTCTTTCCGTCTAAATATTTTTATCAAACTATAAAAGTACACAAAATATTACTATTTTGCAAAGACATCATTTGTATTCTTTTTCAATGTTACAATCTATTTCTCCATAGCACCTTTTATACCCAATCCTGCTTCTCCAGAAATTGATTGGGAAAAATGGAAAGAAGGGTTTGAAGCATATCTTGAAGCCCTTGTTGGAGAATCTTTTACTTGTAGAAAGAAATATGCTGTTTTAACCACATTGGTGCTAAGGCAATTCCTGCTGGGTGCTGAAATTCAGATTTTCCCTTGTTCATGACAAGGTCAGCTCGTCATAAGCACAGCTCCAGTGCACTGCATGACGAGCTGCCCTTGTCATTAGCATGGAAGGGGTTAGGATATTGTTTAGGCACCGAAGGCCGCAATATATTAAAACGCATTCCTAAGGAGACTATCATTGTTGGTAATGGGGAGGGTGACAACATGGTGGATAAATATGCTACTGCCATGAGAGCATTGGATAATCGTTTCAAACCATGCAAAAACATTACTTTGGAAGGACATAAGTTCTTTCAGAGAGTTCAATTACAAGGTGAAGCCGCTTCATCATACGTTGGTGCTTTGCGCATTCTTGCTTTCAAGTTTTCGAAGAGGATATGATCAAAGACCAGTCCAAAAAAAACAACAATAAAAAGGTTCAAGAGTACTTCCATCAAAATCTGACTTGACCGTACAAAAGGCATTAGAGATCGCAACAAGGATTGAAAGCACTTCTTCGTACATGGAACAAATGTCTTTAACCGACAGCAATAACCAAAAAGTGTGTAGAGTTGAAGCAAAATATAAGAAGTCTAAGGATCTAAAAGTTAAACCAGATAGAAAAGTACCAACACTACGTCAAGGAAAACACTGATGTGTTACAGATGTGGTTATACTACTCACCTTGCTAATGCTATATCGTGCCCTGCCATTGATAAAATAGGTATCAAATGCTCTAAGAAAGGACATTTTGTTGCTGTTTGTCACCCTAAAAGGAACACACCATTCAAGAAAGTACACAATGTTGAATCTTTAGCAGAAGACAATTGTTCCTCTAGCGAAGAAGATGAAATTATCACTATTGTGGACATGGACTGTTCATATGGTATTTGGGGTGTCAATTCCCTAGGTCTGAAGAGACCGATGTGTACAATTACAGTGAATAGTGTAAATGTACAAATGTTGGAAGATTCTGGATCTCCATTCACTTTAATAAGTGAATCACTCTGGAAAAAGTATTTTCCAGAGCAAATTCTCAATTTTTCATGTGTACATCCCATTGGTTACATCAGACCCCCCAGGATATAGCGGCATGGATTAGCAAATTTAGCGGCACAAAAATGGAAATTTAGCGGCACAAATATGGAAATTTAGCGGCAATTTAGCAGCATTTTATTTGGCGGTTTTTCCTACAACAAACATAGATATCTGTGTGTGTTGGTCCCTGGTGTGTCTGTGGTCTGTGTGTGTTAGTCTCTGGTGTTTTTGTGGTCTGTGTGTGTTGGTCCCTGGTGTGTTTGTGGTCTGTGTGTGTTGTTCCCAGTGAGTTGGTCTGTAGTGCGTTGACGCCTGTGCCGCACTGATGTTTTCCTCTTGTCCTTGAACTATCTGAAGCTGCTGCTGTCTGCGGACACTGAAGTCCCCCCTTGGGCCCTTAGGGGCCCGGGCAGTGCACGTCTCCAGACAAGGGCCCGTCCGGGAGCCAGGAGAGTGAGGGAAGCCCCCCAGAAGGGCTGGGGCAGTCGGGCTTCCGGCAGGGACGGATCCCCTGGTCTGTGCAGCTTTCTTTGAAAGAGCCATCAGTTTATTTTTTTTAAGTTTTATATAGCGCTGGCTAGACCCGGAGGTATCAGAGCGCTTTACATGAGCATCAGATCATAGTTACAGGTTACATCTTTCCAAAGTTTACACAATTCTTAGAGCATGGCAACATAGTTACTTGTAAGGTCGAGATAAACAATAAGCACAAATACGTAAGGGGAAAAGAAGGCAAGGTGAGAGATTCAGGGGAGGGGGGTTGGAGTAGGGGAAGTAGACAGATAATGAAGGCGGGAAAGAGGAGGGGAGGGTGAGAGACACACCATGGGGAGAGGAGGGGAAGGGTGACGGGGACACAAACCGGTAGACGAGTCAAGGCAACGTCCAAAGTCCAGTAAGCTGTGATCCCAGGGGAAGGGGTATCCATTCCCGATCTCTATTGCGAGAGGCTCCCTTTACGCAGTGGACTCTCTCAGAGGGGTCTCTTAGACTCCAAGGCCTACATACTGGATCCTTACCCAAAAAGGGGAGAGGGAGTGCTTTGGCAAGGGGTGCCATACCATACCTCAAGTGTGAGTGGCTCCCTTGGCGCAGTGGACTCACTCAGCGGGTTCGCTGAGACTCCAGAGTACCATCATTCGGTGTTGCACCATTAGTGTATGGCAAATTGATGCCATCAATGTGAAGACTTCTTCACTTGCACAGTCCCTCCAGACCATGTTAAGCAAGCTGTTAGTCTGCTGCTTTGTGTCCAGTTTCTTGAGGCACTCTTCTGTGATGTACTGAATGGATATTTTGCCATCACCTGTTGTAGTTGACATCCGGCCAATGGCTTCCTCTTCATCTTCAGAATCACTTCCTTCTTGTGAGTTTGTATTAGATGCTGAAACTGGTAACTGTGACAGAAAAGTCTGCAGCACCCTCAAATACACAAGTAAACCTTCCTCTGAAAGAGTTTCTAAATATGTTTCCTCAACTCTTAAAACAAAATAAAAAAGCCAGGGTGCTTTATCCCTTTTTCTTGAAAGCTGGCTTTCAGACGTTAGAAGTGCATTCAGAAAGAATTCATAAGGGAAGGCAATCTGTATATCAGCCAGCGCTGGAATGATGAAATTGAATATCTGATCGGAGGAAGGTGCAGCCAGAAACTCCTCTGTAAAGGCAGTGAAGATCTGATTCCTTGAGCCCTCTGGACAAGAACGGTATGAAAAGTTCAATGGTTTTAAAACATTCTCAAGAAGGATCTTTGCAGTAGGAACTCGAGAAACATCAGTTTATTCAATGCTTGACGGAAGTTTGCAATTTATTAACAAGTAAAAAGACCTGTAGTATCCTTTCTTTATCATGTAGTGCAAAATGTGTTCAACTATTGATGCTACGTAGTTGGCATCCTGCAACTTAGGCAAATATGTACTCTCAGATGCAAATACCTCAATCATTCTCAGTGGAAGTGCAACATTCAAACTGTCTTCATTGCAGTGTTGCAACAATCTGCAACACAGCCCCAGCAACCTCTTTATCTGAAATAGACATGTCCGTCTGTCAGGACCAGTCAGCTGCTTTACAAACTGAGCATTCTGTTTGATTTAATGTTGACATATCCACATCAGACGTTTAGAATCCTCCTTTTGCCTATAAAAAAATAGAAGTTGCCATACTAAAAGGGTCAGGCTAGTTTCATGGGTAATGGACACATTTCCCTCTGATTGTGTCAAAGCAGCACAGCGATCAAATTCACTTCTCTGAATGGGATATTGATGTTTTCTGTCCTTGTAACCTCATACAAAGGACTGAATAATTATTGAATTTTTTAATCTTCGTCTTTCTTCCTTTCTTTTCCGTCTTTCTTCCGGATTCCGATGCAGAAGAGATGACTTTTCTTCCTTTCTACTTGCACCGCCAAGTGACACCTTGGGTCTCGTCTTGAAATCTCCTTCAAAGCTAAACATCTTTATTATTTATCCCATCTAGAGATGCGGCTCCAAACCCGACGCAGCATGGATACCATTCGCAGTGTCGCCAGTGTCTCCAACTGGCTTTGTGTCTGGTTGCTGGCTGACTTAGACAAGAACCATCCCCCCCGCACAGGTCGGATGCTCTCCTTGGAGTGTTACAATGCGGCCCTCTCTCCCCTCGATCGTGTGATCAGCAGAGAGCACCCCTGGAGGGTCCCACAGAGCGGCCCCTCCCCAGGCTTCCCACGGAGGCTGCCACTGCCTCCAGAGGCCTGAGACTGACTTGATGGCTCTTTCCACCCTCCGCAGACCGGCCCCTTCAAGGGGTCTGGATGTCTAGATTTCGCGGGCACTTTTGTGAAAATCGCTGCATTTTTACAAAAGTGCCGATTTCGCTGCAAATCGCGAATCGCGATATCCTGGAGGGTCTGGTTATGCTGAAACAATTATTGATGTAATTGGCCAATTTAATGCTGATTTTGTATTTCGGGGTAGTAAGTCCAAAGACGTTGTATATGTGGCAAAGGACGAAGCATACCTTCTCCGGTGGGGAGACCAAGGTAATTTTGGTATCATACTTGATCCAAATAATGCACAACAGGTAATGTTGAAGAAAGATTTCTTTCAGGGTCAAAATGTTCAACCATGGTCCTGGGAAGTGTTATATGAAGTGTTATATCCAGAGGTATTTACAAAAGACTTGGGTCTTTTTAAAGGTTTCAAACATATGATTAAATTATCTAGTGATGCTCAATCTATGTTACACAAGGTAAGAAAGTTACCTCTAGCTCTATAATCTGACTTAAAGAAAAAATTAAACCGATTGTGTTCCTGTGACGTAATTGAACCGATTGAATCCTCTGATTGGGTGTCTCCTGTGGTTCTGGCTTAAAAGGCCAATGGCAATCTACGCATGTGTGTGAATTTACGTGATCTAAATAAGAATTTCTGGATTCATCAGCATCCCCTGCCCAACATCATGCAGATTAAATCTACTCTCAAATGTGCTAAGTTCTTCTGCTTATTAGATATGTCATCTATATATCATCAGATTGAATTACATGCTGAATCAAGACACCTTACTGTTTTTATCACCCCTTTTGGTCTGGCCTCTGCCGTTTTTCAGAGAGTGGTTAACAGTATGTTTAAAGGCATGCCCGGAGTCATGTCCTTTCAAGATGACGTATTGGTGTATGGTGAAGACCAGAATCAGCATAATAACTGATTGGGCAAAGTGTTATCTTTATTGAAATCAAAGGGTGTCACCCTTGGTATTGACAAATGTACATCTAATTGCACCACTGTTGACTACTTAGGGTACAAGTTATCTGCTGATGGTGTGCAACCCAAGCACAGCCTGGTTAAGGCTATTGAAAATTTCAAAATTCCAAGTGACAAGGAACAATTATGTCTTTTATGATCCTCATTACATTTTATTCCTAATTGTGTGTCCAAAACTTTCAACATTAGATCCCTCCTCAAGAAAAACGTTCTGTTCCCTTGGAGTGATGCATGCACTAAGGAATTTAATTTAATCAAGTATGAAGTAGCTCATGCCATTTCCATTAAAGCATTTGTGATCCTTGTGACAAAAACATAATTATGACTGATGCCAGCCACAAAGGTTTAGGTACCGTTCTTTTGCAGAATAGAGATGGCAAAGATGAAGTGATTGCATTTGCTTCGAGGAGTTTGCATGGAGCTGAACCTTCTTATTCTGTAATTGAGCGTGAAACTTGTTGGTGGGCTCATTTCAAGCATTATTTGTATGATTCAAATTACGTGGTACGGGTCGACCATAAACCACAACTCCTAGAATTGCAAGATGGCAATTTAGACTTCTTGCTGATTGTCTATCTAGGTTACCGTCTGACAACAACATGTTGGTTGAAACTAATGATACGATTTTGAATTGGTGTGTTGTATTATTGATCAATCTGAGAATGTTATTTCAGAGAGAGAGTGGAGAGAAGCTTCTGAATGTGATCTGGAGTTTAAGGAAATGTTGAAGTTTTTTATGTCAAGGATGGCCTCACAACATTAACAAACATAATTGTGCCTACAAGTACAAGCATGTTTTTGATGACTTATTCACAGTCAATGGTCTTTTTAATAGATCATCATTATTAGTTGTTCCTGAAGCCATGATAAACAAAGTTCCTACGTGTCCCATGAAGGCCACATAGGTATGCGTGACATGAAAAGAAGAATAAGAGAAAACTTTAGGTGGCCGGCTTTATACAGCCAGGTGGAGCATTTTGTTAGGGATTGCATGGAATGTGCTATTAGTGGCAAATCACAAGTAACCTGTCCTTCTCCTATTGAAGCCATAGAAGTCCCTGACAAACCTTGGTTTAAGGTTGCTGTTGACATTATTGGCCCTTTAAATTTGTCTGCTAATTTACCTGAGTATGGCATTATTCTTATGGATTTTCATAGTCGTTGGCCAGAAATCAAGTGGGTAAAATCTGTGGATTCCTCCGCTATCATTAAATTTCTAAAGTCACTTTTCAGCAGAGAGTGTGTCCCGGAGGAGCTCCTCACTGATAATGGCCCCAATTTGTTTCAATTCAATTTAAAGAATTCATACGTTCTATTTATATCAAGCATGTTAAAACCTCACTTTATCATCCAAGGAGCAATGGCCTTGTGCAGCGTTTTAACAGGGTCATTAAACAGAATGTACAATTAGCTAAAGCTAGCGGATTGAATTGCAAAGCAGAAACTGAAAAACTCCAATGGGCTGTTCGCACTACTCCCAATTCGGACACTAATGTGCCTCCATTTGTTTTGTTGAGAGGTCGCATACC
This sequence comes from Lissotriton helveticus, assembly GCF_964261635.1. Taxonomy (NCBI): domain Eukaryota; kingdom Metazoa; phylum Chordata; class Amphibia; order Caudata; family Salamandridae; genus Lissotriton; species Lissotriton helveticus. Next base: position 1,923,340,457 of record NC_136065.1, read on the forward strand.
TACCTCTAAGCTTTTGAGAAGGTGGATGGGCGATAAAGAGTTTGTTGTGTCCAAGGACAAGATTGATGATGTTAGCAGAAAGCGTGTTGTTGCTCAAAACAAATATGATCAGACACAGCCCGTTCCTGTTCCTAAGCAATTGAATGTTTGTGTGGGGGACATGGTGAGGGTGAAGTGTTCTAGGATTTTACCCAAGGGGGAATCCAAATGTTCTGTTCTTAAGAAGGTGGTAAAGGTTAATAAAGGCGCTGTCAAGTTGGATGATGGTAAATGGTGGAACAAAGGGAAGATTGCTGTGTTCAAAACGGGTTTGGGTGTTCAACCTAACAGAAATATTAACATTGACACTAATTCCTCTTTTTGTTCTCCGTCTTCCAGGATCGTTAAATTACCTTCTAAGTTTCATGATTACATTTTGCAATCACTCTTATTATTCATATACAATGTGATCGTCAAGTTATCTTCCAAGTTTCATGATCATATTTTGTCCAAGTTTTATGATCTTATTTTGTAATAACTTTTATGATTTTTCCTAAATGTTAATTTTATCTTTACTCTGTATACTTTATTGCTATTTGTTTGATTTAAATTTTTATTGTTAAGGGGAAAAATGTGTTGGGTTTCCCTTCCATTCTCTGGACGTCTGGAACCCCTGCATGTCAAGAGAATGGAAGGAATATTGAGGAGCGGGGGTTCTGGGTCAGTTGCAAGGTGTTTAATTGAGCGCCGGATCTCTTATGTTACGTCCTGTTGACTACTGAATAAATTCAATTTGAAGTTACTTTACCAGTTCCTGATTTCCTTACGCAATGCATTCCGGCAAAAATACCTGAGATGCGGTTTTACTTGCCTGGGTTGGTCCTGCCAGCAGCTCCTGAATCCTCCCCAGCAGCAGCTGACATTCTGGTAATGTACACATTTTGCTAAATTTTTCCTCATGTTGCCAGTGACACTCTGCTCCCTCTGCATCTTTCACTTACTTTTCAGCATGTTGTGAAAGTTACTTTACCTACGGGAGAGGGAGATGGGGAAATAGGCAGCAGCAGTCCTTTGTGCCTGACTCTACCCCCCACTGGGACCACTGTTCCCTTTAAGGTGCATGCGCACCTTTCTTCCCGCGAGCACGCACTGCCGTGTGTGGAGCGCGCACACTAGACATCCCGCAAAAGAGTATGTGCCGCCGCTTTAAAAAAGGGAGCAGCGCCAAAAACAGGCACTTCCTGGATGCGGTGTGCCAGAGGAAGAGTCGGGAGTGCAGGTAAGGCGGGCTTGAGGCTGTTCGCACTTGCTGTACTTTTTTGTTAGCAAAGCGCGGTATGGGGCAGAATGTGGGCTTTTGTTTAAGTATTCATGTTAATCACAGCCCCTTCACAAGCTGTGGTTAACATGAATACTTGAACAAAAGCACACAATCTGCCCTGCACCGTGCTTTACTAACAAAAGAGTACAGCATGTTTAAACACACAGCGTGTACTTTCAATTTATTCTAAAATCACATGCCCCGTTTTTAAACTTACTGTAACTCTTTTATTAGTAAAGCGCGGTGTGGGGAAGATTCATGGTACTCACTTTTCTGATTTTTCATTGTGTTTATCCGAATTTATTTTGGGTTTTGTGAAAAGATGAAGCTGGATCTGTTTTGACAGTCATGACGGACAGCATTCAGAATCGCTACAAAACAAATTTCTGTATTTGTCTACATATAGTACGAGTTACTTACCTTCAGTAACGATGTATCTGGTAGAGACGATTCTAGCTGCAGATTCCTTAACGCAGAATTATCCCCAGGCACGAGACTGGATTCGGACAACTTTTTCTGCCGCAGCATCCCTGCGTGCCGGGGGCACGGCACCATGTGACTCCGCTCTGGCGTCGTCCACATTCGTGAAGTTAGCGAGGACACATAAGTCCCACCCCAACACGGGGTGGGACTTATGTGTCAGTTTTCTTCAGAGAACTTTTCCGCGCCACAACGCGGAGCCATCAAAAACAAAACTCTGAGGAACAGTGTGCGAAAACCCAACTATACAGAAGGGAAAGAAATGAAAGGTGAGGAACAGCACCATCCAGAATAGTGCCAGGCACTAAGGCACCAAGTCATGGAATGAAAGAATAGAGCGCAGCTACTGCAAGCAAGCCTGCAACCAACATAACAGCCTCCCTGGAGGCAGAAAGCATGTGAAAAAGGGCACAGCAGACGAAGAAGTCTGCATCGACCGCCCGGAGCCAAGAGGGGGTCCAAGGCCAGAATGGAAGAGCAATGACAAGTAATTACCCCAACAGCACCAGCAGGGGGGGATCCCCTAAAAGAACCAAGGGTCGAGACCCAGCCAGGGGACCTCAACCGCAAGGACTGTAAGAGTCAGAAGTGCAAGCAACACAAGGAAGCAGGGCACAAACGAACCCTACATTGGAGACCAAATTCATGGGCACCGAAGCACCCAGGCATTCGTCACCCAATCACCAGAAAGAAGGACTGGAGCAACAACAACAACCAGGCGAGCATCCTCCTAGGGAGGGAGTAAGATAAAGGCACTCGCAGAGGAACGCCGTCCTGAAGCAGGCGAGTGCAGAAGACCGAGAAGGGTCCTCGCAGAAACTGGAAGGAAGGGCGAGTCGTGAAGGAATCTGCAGCTAGAATCGTCTCTACCACATACATTGTTACCGAAGATAACACGTACATCTGATAGAGACTACTAGCTGCAGATTCCTTAACGTAAAATAGATACCCTAGCCGTACCCAAAGGGGAGGAGGGTCTGCGAGAAGACCTCTCCAGCTCAGACGAGCACAAGATCCCCAGCAGGGGACCAGTCACGGGGACAGGGAAAATAGCCCCGTCCACCGCAACAGGGGATGAGTCACAGGCCCTAAGCCGAAGAGAACCTCCGCATCGTGGAGGAATACCTGCCCCACAGGGGATGTATTAGAACAACACAAAAGGGCAACCCAGCCTTTACCAACAGGAGAAGCAAGGGTAATACGAAGGAGGCCAAAACACCTCAAGCTAAGTCAACGTACCAGGGACCTCCACCGGAAGCCCCAAGATAATGACTTCGCTGAGGAAGAAGAGCCACATACAGACTCCAAGGAGAAGAGGCAGAAGCCCGGCAAAGCCCTCCACCGGGAAACATACCCAGTGGCGAGGGTAGCCGAGCCCATCACAGCCTGAAGACAAGACAGAACGGCACCTCGTCAATAAGGCAGGCGGAAGAATAAGAACGTAATCTCACAATGGCCCCGCAGGACAGAAGCAGGAGAGCCAGGGCACATGCCGAGGCCTCCAGCCACAGAATAGAAGAACAGGCGGGGCAGCCAGCGGCTGACAACACTACGAAACTAAAGGCTCAGAACACAGGCAAGGCCAGTAAACCGTCCCGAACGGCCCCTAAAGGGAACCGCCCCGGACAGAACTGATCCACGAAGCAGTGTGATCAGCTAGAAGAGAAGAGGAGAAACAAGAAGGACGGACCAGGCCGTCAACACAGGAAACGGCAGGCAAAGGGCAAAACACCATGGCACAACGCTGTAGACGGCTAAGCCATGCCCCAGTAAGAGCCAAAGACCGCACCATCGTAATACAGCCACACCAGGAAGGGCGACGAACCCGCAAGGAGGAGTCCACACCCTCCCCACCTAAGACAGGGCTATACAATAGCTACATGTACCGCACATAATGTAGGACACATCCCAAGAAAGCATGGGAACCACTCTTAGGGAAAAAACAATCCTGCATCAGAGGACACAATCATAGACCTGCGGCAGAAAGCACAGAAGGTTTAGTAATCAGCCAGAAAGCACAGGCTTACCAACAAAGGGGGGCTGGAACAGCAGCCAACTGAAGAGCGGGGCCAACCAGGAAAGTGTAATAGCCACTCCAAAAACCAAATACCTGGAGCAAGTGGGATAACGCCTCCCACCAAGATCCGGAGGATCAGCAAACCAACTTACTTAGGAGGAGGCGGACGGAGCCCCGCAAGAAGACGCTGAATTGCGGAGTCTGCATGAGTATTAAACAGCAGGACCCTGTCAAAAGGGAGGTCGACCAGATGCTCTCTAATATTTTCAGGAAAAACAGCACCGCATAGCCAAGCATGGCGATGGAGAGCCACAGATGTGGCCATAGCATGCCAATAGCATCGGCAACATCCAAAGCAGCATGAACAATAAACGCGGACAACTCTCTACCATCCAACACATGGCCCCGCATTTCAGCACGGGCACCCTCATGAGAGACATGAGAAAGAAGGGACTCCACAGAATCCCACAGGCTAGAAGTATCCCTGGTCAGCACACACAAAGTGTTAAGCGCCCTCAAAGCAGCACTGAAGAAGCGAAGACATAACGTCCCCATGAATCTAACCACGGGGCCTCCCGAGACAGAGGGGAACAACACCACAGGCAAACGTGGAAAGGCATTTCGCAGTAGAGCACCTTGAGTAGAAGGGTGGAAAGAAAGACAGACCGGGTCATGCGGAACAGGACGATGGGGGTGCAGTAGTGCCTGAGGCACCGGATCGCCTGTGGCAGGGTGCCCCCAAGCCCCCAAAAGAGAATTATGGAGTGACACTTCAAAAGGAAGGAACAACTCCCGTCCACCAGAGCCCTGGTGGCAAATCTCCAAGAGGTTGTCTGTAGGAAATGGAGTAACAGGTTCACCCATCCTCAGAATACCAGCAGCCCTGGAAATAGCCTGAACAAAGGCAACACTGGCCTCAGTAGGGCACCGTGGAGGTGAAAGCAATTCCTCCGTGGGTGATGGTTGCAGACTGAGCCGCCCAGCTCCAAGTCCAGGGGGGCACGGCCAGCCCCGGCATAGCGGGGGATCAACAGAGGAATGAGGGACCTGAGGGGCCTCAGGGGAAGGTGGAGAGGCTGGTGGAGAAGCCAGCCGTGAGCCACGGAAAGAAGGATTCAAGGATTTTGGCCTTGGGGATGGCAAAGAGCCTTCCCTGGAAGATGCCGGTGAAAAGGCAACTACACGGTGCCCTGTCTCCGGGGAGGAACACCCCAACAGATGACGGACCTCAGGAGATGAATCCAGAGCCCGGCGCGGCTCCGTGGAGTCTGCCATTGGCGCCTGATCAGCATCGACCGGTGCCGGAATGGGCCTCCGTGGCGCCGGGCGGACTCCTGCCACCACGTGCTCTCCAGGAGAATGGGGCGAGGCCGACGCCGGACCGGCTAAGGCATGGCCCCGAAAAGGCACTAGCTCGGCCTCGGATGGAGCAGCAGCCCGCGCCAAGGACCGAGAGGGACTCGGGAAGGCGCCCCCGACCTCCACCCACTATTCCACCGGAGCCGGGGAGGAAGGCCTCCGTGGCGCCGGGCGAACTCCTGCCACCACGTGCTCTCCAGGAGAATGGGGCAAGGCCGACGCCGGACCGGCTAAGGCATGGCCCCGAAAAGGCACCAGCTCAGCCTCGGATGGAGCAGCAGCCCGCGCAGAGGACCGAGAGGGACTCGGGAAGGCTCCCCAGGCCCCGGCCTCCACCCACTACTCCACTGGAGCCGGGGAGGAAGGTTCCCAGTGCCAAAACGGCATCGGCTCGACCTCTGGTGAGGCAGCCGCCTGCTCAGAGGACCGAGGGGGCCTCGGGGGCAAGCCCAGAGTCCCGGCAACCACCTGCGACGCCACAGGGAGCCCGTAGGGATTTGCGGCAAGGCTGGGACGCTAGGTGCCGAAGAGGGGAGCCCCGACGACGCCACTCTCCTACGACCTGGAGCCAAAATCTTCAGTGCCGGGCCAGAGCCGCCGGCGACTCCGCGGAAGTCTCCACGCGAGGCAAGGGATCCGCGGACATCTCAGGAGGTGGAGGAAGGGCCAAAGAAGCCTGCAGAGCTGCAGCGTGGGCTGTCATTTGGGCCCTAGTCACCTCCGCACCGGGAAACGGCAGGTAGGGAGGCGACAGGCGGGGTCGCCTGTCCCGGGGGATACTACGCCCACCACGGAAGGAGGACAGGGCCTTGGAGACAAACTGAAGAACCTACCAGCCGGTGAGCCATGCCCAAGGGGCTGCAGCAAAACACTAGGTCACAGACCAAACCGGCGACTCCTTGCCTCCGATATAGGGGACGGACGCTGTGACGACACCGACCTGGACAAGCACGCCAACGGCAACTTCATCCAGCGCTCCCGCCGTGATTTAGGCTTAAGGTGCTGGCAGGCGTCGCAACTCTCCCAGTTGTGGTGCTCACCCAGGCACCACATGCAAATCTGGTGTCTATCAGATAATGTAAATCGGAGAGGTTCTGTATTTGTCTGTAAGAATCAGTAACCATAGAAATCTGGGAGCCTTAATTATAATATTCCCTCTTGAACTGAAGGTTGACTCTCATCGAGAAATGTGCAGGCTGGTTTACCACCATGAGTTAGCTTAAAAGCACACAGTTGAGCTGGAAAATTGAGTAGCATTCTAGAAGGAGTAGGACGAGGATGAGGAGCAACATTCTATGGAACTGTTCCAAAAACTACTTTCTCTTCTCCTAAAATGGTGCTTATGAAAAAGATCACTTTAACAGCATGCACGGGAGCTAGGCTGACTGTCCTCTAAATAACAAGCCTCTGGTGCAGCATTCTGGTTAGCAGAAGCAAACCTCGGTCAGCTGAAGAGGGTTTTCCAATGAAGAGCTTTAACAGTCTAGGAAGTGGCCATAGCGTGGGTAGGACAGCAGCGGAGCGATGCTAGGGGAGAATCATTTTGAATAAGTGCATTGGAGCATCCAAGCCAGTGCTTTTATGTGTGCTCTGAAAGCCTCAGAACGAGACAGCATGTATGACTTGCCTCAGAACGGAAAGGCTGCTAACCCATAAGGATACATACTACTAATGAAGCCAGGGAACATTTAAACATAAGTTTATACTTTTAAAGCAGGGTATTTAAACCCCATGGATTGATGTACTAGTGCTGTTGGTAGAAGAATGTGATTGGGCTTCTCGTTGATGCCAAATAAGTCTAAGTAATAACTAACTTAGTAATGTTAATTAAAAATAGAGGTAGCAGGGGCACAGCACTGCCAAACATGGCTTATGAAAGGAAAATGTGGTTACATCAAGAAGTTTTGAGGAATTGCATGCAAAAACCTCCACCAAGCTATGCTACCCAAGATCATAATAGAAACTAAGGACACTCTCAATGTGCATATGGAGTCAGAAATCCCCAGTGAGGTGAGAAAAACAATAGTCAGTAGTGAGACTTTCTAAAAATATGTAGCAGATCTACCGGGAATACAGCCGTATGTATGACAAACCTGTTACTCTGGGAGAGAGGAGACCACAGCGACAAGTTGCCCTTGATGAGGAAAATCCTTACTTCAATAGAATTTAAGTTGTTACTACCTCATCCTGAATGACTGAGCAGTGCCATTGTCACAATAACTAATAGCGTAAAGAAGTTGCCTCTTCAGGTAGCTGATATAAGACTGGAGTTTTAGGGTGCTAGCGAGCGTTGCCATAAATTTCGCAAAAAAAAAAAAAAGGTTCACACATTGCGTTTGTTTAATGCATGGTGGCAATTTCCGTTGGCAAAAATCTATTTTCCCAAAAGTGTTAAAAATCCTCACACGGTATCAGTCAAGAAATGTGACCCAAAATGGGTTCAAACTCAACATTCTACGGTTCATGAAGCTGAATCCGGGCTCGGGGACTGAGAATATGAAGATCAAAAACACAGCCTTACCGAATAGAATAGGAAATATGCCTTTCCAATTTTAGGGTTAAAAAATTATTCACCAAAATACACTCCAATAACAATGGTAGCAACCTAAGATTCAAGTCTTCCTACTACCAACTGCAAGGGTGTCTGTCTCTACTCCTGCAGAGTCCCCCTAGAATATCAGCAGGATTGTGTTCAAAAACTGGAATACGCGTGCAAAACATCAGAACACATACTACGAGCCATTCTAACTGTAAGAACTCAAATTGGTCAGCTTCTCAGTCCAGGTGACCGTTACAACACCCCCAAATGGTTGGAAACAGGTCATCAAAGAATTTGCTTGCATGGTCAGCCGATGGCTGGATGGCTGTAAAACCCTCATTACTGCACATATCGCCAGTAGGCAGTCAAAGACAATGTATACACACTGGAACCAGAAATAACTACACTAGTCTGTTTTTTATTGCCAGTGATGCATCCTCAAAAGACTGTTTGAGTCTGAAATTAGCATGAACACTTAAATAATCAATTTTAATCCAAAAATCTGTCATTACAAAAAAATTCTAAAACGAACAAACGAACAAAATAGCTCTGCGGGAATCATAGGGTTAAAAAGAGATGGTGTAGAGATTCCTTATTTCGATAGGTAATTGGTTCTATGTTGACACTGAACACCCTGAACATTTAAGACGCATTTCTTGAACTGTTTTCTATAGCAAAATAAGATGAAAGCATTTATTTTAGTATTTGAGGAACTCCCTTTAATAGGCTGCCCTGCTGTGCCTTGTTCTGTGTTTTGTTTAAACTTATCTGTAAGTAAAACATGATTGAAGGTTATTCCTCTTGATGCTGATTTTGTCAATTCAAGGCTGAATTTCTTTTTTTATTTTCTGTTCACTAACACCCTTAAGTTCTTACAATCACAAGCTCTGTTACTCTTTCGCTCGGGTGGTCTGTTGGAGGTTGTCTGCCATTGCAATGAATAGGAATGCAGCTCTTTGATAGTTAATAGCTCACTGTTCTATATTATGATTTAAACTTATAAACTGCAGGTAACAAAAGGGGCTCTCTGACAGAAGCAGTAATGCACTGACCTATTGACATTGCATGTGTCGTAAATAAATTATTTACGCTATCATAATTTCTATAAATAAATAAATATCAAAAGGGTCAAGCATAAATGAGGAGCAGAGTCCGTGGTATTAGAGTCAATGGGCTTTATTGCATTAACTCGAGTTAAGGGAGAGCTCCTTTCACCAAGCAGGTTCAGGAGAGTTCTGAGCTTTATTCACAGAGTACAATATTTATACATTCTTTGCATACATAGGGAGGAGCCCTCCAAGCAGAAGAAAAAAAAAGATAAGAGCATGTAGGCGTTCACTGTAATGAGTCATAGGTGGGTGGGTGCATAGAGGGGGCAGCAAGGTAAGCTAAAACTCGCAATGCCTGTTTGCGTAACTTTATCAGACTTCTCCATGAAGGCTGTTTCCTTTCTGTTGGCCAGGGAGGGCCCTGGGTGTCAGAGTGACTAGCATGTCTGGTCTTATCTCTAGCTCGGGGCAGCATGCAGATTGCTCTCATCTGTAGAAGTGTTGCTGCTTCATACTAGCAGTTGGTTTGGCCCTTCCTGTCCACCCCTTGTGTAACTGTCTTGGAGGTTTCCCTTGACATGGGCCCCACTTATCTCTGAGAGCCGACAGCAAAACTGGGCCTTATCTCTGCAGAGGGGCTTCTGCTCGCCTCCTGCTCGGGCCGGAATGCAGCTTTATCAGGTCGACCCTTGTTTGACACTGTTAAGACACCCCGGTCTGGGCCTTTTCTCCGTGACTGCTCAAAAAAATATCTAATGTCTGCAGAGAAATGTAACGTGTGCCTTTTTCAGGGTCTGGCATGGAGGGGCCTGGTGACAGAGAAATAAGGCCTCTGAATGTGAAGTAATGCAGGGGTTTTTATTCAACATGGCAGATGGTGAGAGGGTAGCGCTTGGGGGCACAAATACATATAAATATGTAATTTTCTTCATTCCCTCCTTGTCCCCAAGCGCACCCCTCTAATACACCTCTATTTTCATCAGGCCGTTAATGTGTTCTTGCAACATGATCTTTTCATTTTTTCTGCTCTGCACATGTGGACGGGGAATGCAGGCAGTGGCGCACAGACCGCAGATGGCCGGGCCGCATTGGATGCAGAGGCAACAACTGAAGATGATAAACAGTATTGATCCTACTACAGTCAACACTTTCCATCCCCATGTTGCTACTAATCCCCACAACCAGCTGCTTAAGGACCATTCTCCTTTATCCATGTCTAGCTGACTTGACATCTTGTGTAACTTGGCAATGGCTTGGTATACCGTAGGTGCGTTATTTGAAATAAACACACAACAACTCGTGGAGATCAATCTGCATACACCACCACGGTCAGCCAGAACGAGGTCTAAAAAATGCGATTTTGTAGGGTCATGAGTCTATCCGCGACCACCTCGGCTGTGAGATTAGAGAGGGCACCTGCTGTTGCATCTATCGTGTTTTGCACCACTCGTGTGAGGTGGCGGATGTTCCTGCTGTTTACCATGGGACCCCAAAATGGAATGACTCCGGCAAAGAAGTCTCCCGCCTCCTGCCCTGCTGTATCTTCTGTATCTATGACCCCCCTTCGCCGTCTGTTATAGACAGTCAGAGGCTCAATTTCATGATAGTCCGCAGGGGCAGTGTAGGGGGGGGAAGGAGAAAAGCAATGTAACAAGTGCCGGACCAGCCCTGTGGGAGCCATGTATAACCTTTATCCCCACATATGAAGTAGGTGCCCTGTGCGGCTATAAGCCGTGTATTGTTTGTTCCATTCAAATTGACTGTGTGATTGCAGATGCTATCACCCATACGTATCTTTCCTTTACTTTGGACACAAAAAGGGGCTTTCGTTGATGCCACAAAAACAGGTGAAACTGATCTTTTTCTCCTGTCCATATACTGATAATATAACTTATTAGATCTGGTACCGTGGTCAGCATAGGCTTCCTGCTCTAGTGGGGTACCACATGCCCTGTTCTTTTCACCTCGCCAACATAAAATGTATAGGTGATATCTGAGCGGAGACTGCTCTTTTGTATCCGTATTGGCCATATAGGAAGCTTTGTTTGTTTCCACCAACCGGTACAAGAGCCTTCATAAGAAAAAGGGAGAGTGATGAAAGGCATGCCTTTGGCAACTGTATGGGGAAGAAGACCGCACACCCAGCAGTTGGATGTGTTTATGGCCAGTTGATGCTGTTGTAAAAGGGTGATGAAAGTATTGTTCTTAAATTCATTTCTTCTGTTCTCTAAGTGTACTGGGAGCTCAACATGTGAGTGTACTATGGTGGCGTTCTGTGAGACAGCAGGTGGATAGAGAACATGTAAGAACCAGCCAATACTTATTACCACAATGCTCATAAAAAGTACAATAATCAGAGACACTATACATCTGCTGTGTAATAGCTTGCAGTATTTCTTTCTCATATTAGTCCTTTTTTCTTTACTGTTCACTAGTTTATTCAAGTCAGACATCATGTTCAACCGCTTCACCACCGGGTGGACTTAGACAATCAAACGTCGACTGACCTTCTAGATCTCAGTTTGGAAGTGTACTCTTGCTGGGGAGTCTTTTCCAAAAAGGGGGGCTCAAAGTCTGTACTGTCTTTGTTTTTAGCAAATGTTCCGGTAGTCCCAAAGTATTTTTTACAGTGACTGGCATGCAGCCACCCCTTTCTTCCCTCGACGTTGATGGCCGTCCTCGTTGTCAGCAGGACTAATTTTGGTGCCTTCCACCTGGGGTCCAGAGGGCTCGTCCGGTCGAAATTTCTTATCAGCACCCAGTCCCCTGGGGCTATGGCATGGTCCTCGACCTGGGTGTTGTCAGGGAAGGCAGCGGCAACCTGCGAACGGCAAGAGAGTAGTGCAGACATCAAGGAAGCCAGGTAATCTGTGAGCATAGGACTGTCAACATCAGTTATTCTTTTAGGTATTGGTGTACCCCACATATTCGGTGGTCTTCCAAAGACCACCTCATATGGGGATAGGCCGGTTCTAGAAGGAGCTACCATGCGCATGTAAAAGAGGGCAACCGGTAAGGCTACCATCCAATCCACGCCCTTTTCTGCACAGACTTTAGCTAATTCTGTTTTGAGGGTCTGGTTATGTCTCTCTACTAGACCTGCTGCTTGGGGATGCCTTACACAATGGAACTTCCAGGTATATCCCAACAGAAGGGACACCTGTTTCATGAGCTCAGAGGAGAAGGGCTGGCCATTGTCTGAGTAAATGACACGTGGCAACCCGTATCTAGGGAAGAACTCCCTCACTAACTGTTTGGCTGTTGTAACTGCAGTATAATCTGGGACTGGGTAAGCTTCTGTCCATCTGGTTAGGGCACACACCATTACCAGGACGTACTGGTGACCTCTACATCTGTCCATTTGAATATAATCCATTTGGAGAACCTCAAAAGGGTGATCAGGGGGATGGAATCCACCCTGTTCCACTGAGATGCCTTTTCCAGGGTTAAATTGCCAACAAATCATGCAAGTCTTCACTTTCTGCTTTGCTGCCGCTCGCAAGTGTTTGTTAAACCAGATATTCTGCAGGCCATCCAACATTCCCTTCTCTCCCAAGTGTGCCGGGCTATGTGCTGTCTCTATTATCACCTGTACCATAGAGTCTGGGAGGAACCATGTCTTTTTGTTTTTAGTCATCCAACCCTGGTCAGTCTGGACCCCTCCTTGTTCAGTCCATTTCTTTATTTCATCTGGAGTGGCATGGGTCTGTATATCTTGTACATCTTTGGAGGGATCCCTGACTGTCATAGTCCTTGTCAGTGGTAATACCTGTGAGTTTGTTATGTCAATTGGAGTCTGAGCTGTCTGTTTAGCAGTTCGGTCTGCCAGGTCATTACCTTGGGAAATGACATCTGTGGCCTTGGTGTGTGCTTTGCATTTCAGGATCGCTATGGCTGTAGGTAGGTGTATTGCTTCTAACAAGGCCTGTATGAGAGGGCCATGCTGTATCTTGGCCCCGTGTGAGGTCAGAAAACCTCTCTCCCTCCATAGTACCCCAAAGTCATGAACTACCCCAAACGCATATTGTGAATCAGTGTAGATGTTAACCCTTAACTGTTTTGCTCGTTTACAGGCTTGCGTCAAAGCAATGAGCTCTGCTGCTTGTGCTGACAGGATATCTATTCTTTGTTTCTCTATGATCTCATGGTCAGTAGTTACGGCGTATGCTGCCACTAATTCTCCTGCCCCTGTTCTCATGCATGATCCATCTACATAAAACGTTATGTCAGGGTCTGGGAGTGCAACATCTGTCAAGTCTTGTCTTGGCTTCGTCACTACATTTATTACTTCCACACAGTCATGGGGTGTGGTGTCATCTGTGCTTGAGGGTAAAAGAGTGGCAGGGTTGAGTATGTTACGTCTTCTAATCTCTATGTGGGGTTGAAATAGTGTCAGCTCGTATCCTGTCAATCTTGTTACAGTCAGGTGTTGTGTCTGTGTCCTATTCAGGAGAACTTCCACTGCGTGTGGTACTTGTACTGTCAGGGAGTGTCCCAGCACTATCGAGTCACTTTGTCTTATGGCCAAAGCTGTGGCCGCAACAGATTTCAAGCATGCTGGCAGAGCCTGTGCTACAGGGTCCAGTGTACTAGAAAAATAAGCACATGGCTTGTGTTTCCCTGCTTGGTCTTGTGTGAGGACAGATAGTGCTGTTCCATCCCGCTCTGTCACGAACAGGGTGAAGTGTTTCTTGTAATCAGGAGTGGCTAAAACTGGCGCTTGACATAATGCCCGTTTTAGTTCCTCAAATGCTAAGGTGTGCTCTGATGTCCAAGGGAGGACGTTAGAGGTGGCTGCCTCCAATGTAGTCAATTGTATGAGTGGCTTGACTATGTGGGCATACTGGGGAATCCATTGTCTGCAATAGGAAGTAAGGCCAATGAATGCACGTACTTCTTTCTGTGTTTTGGGTTGTGAAATGTTGGAAATCAATTTAATTCGTTCTTGCGTCAGCTGCCTACCCTCCTTGGACAGCAAGTGCCCTAAGTAAGCCACTTGCTGTTCACAGAACTGTAACTTCGAAGGGGACACCTTGTGCCCCTTGTCCGCCAGAAAATGAAGGACCGTGAGGGAAGCCTCTTCACAGTCAGTTTCTGATCTTGCTGTGATGAGAATGTCATCCACGTACTGTATTAATGCTGTGTTAGTAGGCATACTAATACTGTCAAGTTGTCTCTTTAATGCCTGACTGTAAACACTTGGGCTTTCTGTAAAGCCTTGGGGAGCTCTTGTAAATTTAAAGCTGCGTCCTTTTAAACTGAATCCAAAAAGATATTAACTGTCAGGATGTATTGGAATGCTGAAGAATGCATTCTTCAGGTCAATGACCGTGAAAAATGTTGCCTCAGAATCAATGGCAGTAAATAACGAGGAAATGTCTGGGACCACTGGGTATTGTGGGACCACACATTTGTTCAGTTCTCGAAGGTCAACTACTAGTCTGTAAACTGGGGGTGCTTGAGGGTCTGTGCGTTTAAGAACAGGGAGGACGGGGGAGTTACACACATTCGAGTCTGTCTCCACCACCACCCCCTGTTCAATGAGTTCTTGAATTATTTTTAATAAGGCTGTTTCAGCCTCAGGTGGAATCCTGTACTGTCGTATTCGGGGTAGGACTACTCCTTCCTTAAGAGTGACCTCGTGTGGTGTTATATCAATGTAACCTACGTCAGTCGAACCTTGTGCCCATAGATACTGTGGGACATCCTGAAGTCTGGGATCAAAATCTCTAACCGTGAAATGCCCTTTGAAATCACGCAAAAACAGTCTTACTCCTTCTGGCGAGCAACAGATAACTGCTCCCAGTTCTTTTAGGGTCTTTATACCTAGTAAATTTTCTGGACATGTCTTAGTGAGTAGTAGGTCTGTGGTGCGTGTCAGTGGACCCACCCCTAAAGAGACTGGTTCTGATACTTTGTTGACAATTGGCTTTCCAGAAAATCCCAGGGATATATTCTGTGAGCCCGAGAGAGGTGCCCCTGGGACCTCGTCATGACTGATGGTAGTCCTGCTTGCCCCTGTGTCAATCAGAAACTTTCTATCTTGCCCCAGCAAACGAGCATGTACATAAGGACCCTCTTGGTCCACAGGAACTGGGATAAGGGGCAAGCGATCTTCCCTCTCGAGGCTGTTTCATGAAAAAGATTGGTATTCTGGGTAGTCTGACTGCGTGTACTGATACATTTGAGGTGCAGCGGCAGCGGGCGTCTGGACCTGCTGCGGGGTGGGGGCTTGTGTCTGCTGAGTGTTGTACTGTCTAGGTGTATAGGGCCGTTCCTTTGTTTTTCCTGTGGCTATATTGTGCTTTAGGACGGGGCATTCCCTTACAAAGTGACCCTGTTGTTTACAATAATTGCAGGTCCCTTTAGTGGGTGCAGTACCATTCTTGTTCGTGTTTGCAGGTACTGTTTGGGCAACTAGCACCTTCATTTTTGTATCCTTCATGCGCTTCTTTTCTTCTTCTTGTTCTTCCCTTATTCTATTTTGGTGGTATTGCAACATCTGCAACATTTGTGAGGGGCTATTTGCTTGCCAAGTACTCTCAACCTTCAGCACCCTATTCCTAATCTGAGGAAGGGCGTTATCTACCAGTTTGGTCACAAAAAGGTGGGGATAGGCCTCACTACTGTGTTTTAAACCACTGTTGACAGCGAAACATTTCTCCAACCTAGTGTAGTAATCGCTTGTGTCTTCCTCTGGTTTCTGTTTACATGCTGAAATTGCATCCCAGTCTTCCTTTTTGGTCGTCAATAGTCTTGGTAAAATTTGTATAAGGAGTTCGGGGAGCTCCTTAATTTTTTCACCAAGGCCATCCCCCGGGGCCCTACCTGCATCTTCAGCTTGCAACTCTGCCCATTTCAAAGTTTTATCTCCCACATCCCAGTCTTTCTCTTTAAGTTTCTCGTAAATGCCTGCTGGTAACAAGACCTTTAGTAACCTTAGGATATCAGGGTAAGTATAGTCTCCTATACGGAGTATATCTTTTATTTCTCTGTGAAACCCCCCCGGGTCTTTATCATGGGAAGGTAACAACCTCTTCATTTCCAGTATTTCTAGCTTGGTGAGAGGGGTATAGACATATACCCGCTGGACAGAGCCATCTTGTTTGGTTATGGGGTGGACCTCTCGCAGAGGGTACTGTCCTCTGGGGCGAGGGTCTGGTGTCATTGAGGCGGACAGGAATTGCTCATATTGGAGACGCAAGTTTAAAATGGTGTTAATCAGTTCTGGGCCCTGTTCTATCCATCTATCTAGTATTACCTTTTCCAGTATTTTATATAATTTGCCAGGGTGGTGATATTGGCTCTCATACAACGTGATCAAGTGTTGGACCATATAGATGCTGGCCAGGCGTTGTTCGAGTGGTGGGAGGCTCAGGAACATCTGGGCCACTATGTCGGGATTATATACATGATGTTGGGACACCCACTGGGTGGCCGACGGAGCCAACTCCCTCTCATGTGGCGTGAGGGGTGGCTCGTCGTCCATCCAATGGTCTAGGGCTTTTTCAGTTGTTTGGAACAAATCCTCAGGAGAGATCTTTGTTTCCTTGTTAACCCTTGTTTTCTGAGGTCGATGGTGTTTGGCGCCATTACAGTGCCGTGCTATGCCCAGAAAATTCATTTTGTCTGGCGTCTCGTTATTATCCCCTTCCTCTGACACACTATCCCTGCCTTCCTTCTCGGCGTTACGTATTGCTAGTATTTTCTTTTTAATCTTATTCGTCATTGCTTCTGTCTGCGCTACCTTATCATGTTTACCTTCATTGATGCTGTTGCTCCACTCTATTAAACTAACCTCCACGTCCCCATCACCCTCATCACGGTCCCTGATCAGACAGTTGACAATAAAACGAAGGATGTTGTTCTTAGCTTTTACTTTTCTATTTTCCATAGCTTGAGCTACGCATTCATGGTTCCGTCCTGTTCTGATGAACTCATACAAGGCATCTAAATATGTATTCATATCAGGCAGTCCATCTAGCTCTGCGATGGCTTGCCTTACTCGTATTGATATGGCGCGCATTGGACCAGTAATACCTGGCTGTAAATCATATATACATCTAGAGAGTTCAACGTCATCCTTTATTTCCTTATCCCCCCCCCTTCCGCACCCCCGGAAACCTGTTGTTGGTCCTGGACTGGCTGGGGCACGGCCTCTGGTGGGAGCGGGGGAAATGGTGCGTCTATGTAGGCTGGGGGTGGCTCTGCTAGGTAGGCGGAAAGGAACGGCTCTGGTGCCGTCGGTTTAATTTTAAGGGGTACATTTTGGGGAACTTCCTCTGCAATCTCCTCTGAGAGTACAGGGTAGATACCAGCAACAAGAGCATTTCTTTCCCTATCCATTTGTTCCACTCGAACCTGTTCACCCTCTTCTAGTAACTCTTTTTTCTTTTGCCTGTTCTGACATTTGCCTGCTTTTCTCGGCTTTGTTAAGTTCTTTCAGGGCCCTCCTATTAGCCTCTTTGCGCCATAATTCAATGGCCTCTTTCTGCGAGGGCCTCGACTTCCTTTTCCATAGTTGTTCCTCTACTCTCATAATACATTCTGAATCCCATGTGCCGGTCGCAGGCCATCTATGCACCGTCTCTAGATCCTTTGTGTAATCTACCCAGAGGTCTAAATAGAGAATAGCGCTGATTGATTTGATTTGATAAAAATTTATATTGCGCAGAACAATAACCCGCAGGTATCAAGGCGCCTAACAATCAGATCAAAGTGGGAATGTACAACCTTACATATAGGCTTGCAGGAAAAGGCGAGTTTTAAGGGCACTACGGAATTTCTGCAGGGACGGTAGGGACCTGAGATCAAGGGGAAGGTCATTCCACCATTTAGGGGCAAGAGTAGAAAAAGCCCTGCCACCCCACTTGGCTCTGCGTATGCAGGGGACTGTCAGGAGCAGTTTCTTGGAGGAGCTCAGGGCCCTCCCAGGGGTGTAATGGGAAATGATGGAGCCGACTCCCATGGCACTGTTCTTTGCAATGGCTCTGTAAGTCATGCATAGGACTTTGAAGCGTGCTCGGTGTTCTACCGGCAGCCAGTGCAGCGCTTTCCTGGCCAACGTGGCCGAGGAGCGTTTGGGGATATCTAAAACAAATCTGGCTGCGGCGTTCTGGACTACCTGCAAGCGCTGCAGAAGGCTCCTATTTAGGCCTGCATACAGCGCATTGCAGTAGTCCAGTCGTGAGCCAATGAGAGCGACAACTATTTGTTTTGGGAAAGATACTTCCTGATTCTTCTGAGGGTGTGAATGATGCCCCAACAGGTGGAGATGGTTCTACTAACCTGTCTGCTCATGTCCAGGGCAGGGTCTATCATCACCCCAAGATTCTTAGCAGATGCCGTGGGGGAGGGACATATTCCTAACGAGTCAGGCCACCAGCTGGCTGACCATGTGTCCTCTTTCCCTCCGAACACCATCACCTCCGTCTTCTCCCCATTCAGCTTAAGTGAATTGTGGATCATCCACAGACCAACCGCCTCCATACAAGATCTAAAATTGGAGGCGGTTGGTACATCTGAATGGGAAAGAGAGACGAGGATTTGGGTGTCATCAGCGTAAGAAACTACCTCCATCCCGAAAGATCTAATTAATCTGGCCAGTGGGGTCACGTAGATATTAAATAGGGTCGGACTAAGAGCCGACCCCTGCGGGACCCCACACAGCACAGGTCGGGATGGAGATAGAAACTCTCCCAGCTTCACTCTTTGTTCCCTTCCAACAAGGAAGGAGGTCAAGAGATCTAGAGCTGCGCCCTTCACTCCCACTTCCCTCAGACGAGATGTAAGTACTGAGGGGGAAAGGGTATCAAAAGCCGCAGTTAGATCCAACAGGACTAGGAGGGTGGTCTGGCCCCCATCTACTTGAGTGCGGATCTTATCAAGCACAATAGTAAGGGCCGACTCAGTGCTGTGTTCCCTCCTGAATCCATGCTGGGAGAAGTCCAGGCAGCCCGAGCTATCCACAAAGGCGGCAAGATGCTTGTTTAGATGTGACTCAAGCATGTTCGCAAGGGCTGGGAGCAGTGAGATCGGCCGGAAGTTTTTTAGGACCTCCGGGTCGAGGGAAGCCTTCTTCAGCAGAGGTTTCACTACTGCGCTCTTCCACTCCGAGGGGAAGAGACCGTCCCTCAAGGCTAGATTCATAATTTCTAGTAGAGGCGGTAGGAAGGTTTCTCTACACTGCTTGATGATCCTCAATGGGCAAATATCTAGGGGGGAGCCAGATTTAGTTTTATTGAGCAAAAACTCCAGGTCTTGCAGAGTGAGCAGGGGGAAAGAGTCCAGGGTGCTCCGTGGGGAGATGTCTGACGTGATCATATTTGTCTGAACCAAGGCAGGGGGCCCACTGAATGAGGCTCTTTGTACCTCAAGAGCCAGATAGATGTCCTGTATCTTGGAATGAAAGAAGGACGCAATATTATCGCATAGATCTTGTGAAGGTGCAACGGGTATTTGAAGGTTGACTAAGGAATCAACGATTCTAAAGAGCTCCTTCGGCGAGGAGAGCGAGGTTGTCATGGCCACAAAGTAATCTTGCTTGGCCTGCACAATCTCAGATTTTTATTTTCTGACCAGAAGTTTATGGGCTTCCTTGTTCCTGAAGTCCCAGCTCGAATGCCAGAGCCTCTCCATCCTCCTCACTTCTTGCCTGAGGAGTCTGAGGGATTCTGAGTACCATGGGGCAGAGGGTCTCTTCCTAGCTCGGCAGCGTGTTTGAAGTGGGGCAAGTTCATTCAGGGCCTCAGTGATGACCTGTTCAAAGTGACCGTGACTGATGCCATGTTTGTTATACATAAAATGGCCGGGAGTATCTCTTGGCGGGACATTAACTGCCTCTTCTAATATTCCCTTTTTAGTGCCTATTTTACGCAATTTTGAAAACAATGGCATGCTGGAACCTAACTAAAACAATTTCAAACTCAAAACATATACAACATATACTTATGTACTGGAATACAGTACAACCATACCGGTCTTGTGAAGGAGACACGTCTTTACCGTGTTCATTAAATGAACCCGTCTTTATGCGTTCTCAGTGGTACTCACCGGGAAGCAGAACTTGAAGACCTGGTCATCGGACGCTTGACGCTTGCGCAGGAATGGCGGACCTCTGAAGACCTCGGACTCGGCTCTCTCACGGGTTGGGCTCTGGGTCAGGACGCTCCGCAATCTTCCTCACCGCCTCGTGTGGATGTCTGGTCGCAGTCCGCCTCCTCCGTGGGCCTGAGGGAGTTGGCGGGAAGTCCCGCTGGCGTGTACACTTGAAGTCCGTCTAGGCTGTAGAAGGGGGCAGGGGCCGGACCTACATCGCCGGAGCGTGGGGAAGGGGATGCGTCCCTATTCGGGCGCCAGATTATGTCGTAAATAAATTATTTACGCTATCATAATGTGATCTGCATGGTTCACCAGCTTTTTTGCATCAGACATTTTAGCCTCCTAAGTTTATACTTTTAAAGCAGGGTATTTAAACCCCATGGATTGATGTACTAGTGCTGTTGGTAGAAGAATGTGATTGGGCTTCTCGTTGATGCCAAATAAGTCTAAGTAATAACTAACTTAGTAATGTTAATTAAAAATAGAGGTAGCAGGGGCACAGCACTGCCAAACATGGCTTATGAAAGGAAAATGTGGTTACATCAAGATGTTTTGAGGAATTGCATGCAAAAACCTCCACCAAGCTATGCTACCCAAGATCATAATAGAAACTAAGGACACTCTCAATGTGCATATGGAGTCAGAAATCCCCAGTGAGGTGAGAAAAACAATAGTCAGTAGTGAGACTTTCTAAAAATATGTAGCAGATCTACCGGGAATACAGCCGTATGTATGACAAACCTGTTACTCTGGGAGAGAGGAGACCACAGCGACAAGTTGCCCTTGATGAGGAAAATCCTTACTTCAATAGAATTTAAGTTGTTACTACCTCATCCTGAATGACTGAGCAGTGCCATTGTCACAATAACTAATAGCGTAAAGAAGTTGTCTCTTCAGGTAGCTGATATAAGACTGGAGTTTTAGGGTGCTAGCGAGCGTTGCCATCAATTTCGCAAAAAAAAAAAGGTTCACACATTGCGTTTGTTTAATGCATGGTGGCAATTTCAGTTGGCAAAAATCTATTTTCCCAAAAGTGTTGAAAATCCTCACACGGTATCAGTCAAGAAATGTGACCCAAAATGGGTTCAAACTCAACATTCTACGGTTCATGAAGCTGAATCCGGGCTCGGGGACTGAGAATATGAAGATCAAAAACACAGCCTTACCGAATAGAATAGGAAATATGCCTTTCCAATTTTAGGGTTAAAAAATGATTCACCAAAATACACTCCAATAACAATGGTAGCAACCTAAGATTCAAGTCTTCCTACTACCAACTGCAAGGGTGTCTGTCTCTACTCCTGCAGAGTCCCCCTAGAATATCAGCAGGATTGTGTTCAAAAACTGGAATACGCGTGCAAAACATCAGAACACATATTACGAGCCATTCTAACTGTAAGAACTCAAATTGGTCAGCTTCTCAGTCCAGGTGACCGTTACAACACCCCCAAATGGTTGGAAACAGGTCATCAAAGAATTTGCTTGCATGGTCAGCCGATGGCTGGACGGCTGTAAAACCCTCATTACTGCACATATCGCCAGTAGGCAGTCAAAGACAATGTATACACACTGGAACCAGAAATAACTACACTAGTCTGTTTTTTATTGCCAGTGATGCATCCTCAAAAGACTGTTTGAGTCTGAAATTAGCATGAACACTTAAATAATCCATTTAAATCCAAAAATCTGTCATTACAAAAAAATTCTAAAACGAATAAACGAACAAAAAAGCTCTGCGGGAATCATAGGGTTAAAAAGAGATGGTGTAGAGATTCCTTATTTCGATAGGTAATTGGTTCTATGTTGACACTGAACACCCTGAACATTTAAGACGCATTTCTTGAACTGTTTTCTATGGCAAAATAAGATGAAAGCATTTATTTTAGTAACTCCCTTTAATAGGCTGCCCTACTGTGCCTTGTTCTGTGTTTTGTTTAAACTTATCTGTAAGTAAAACATGATTGAAGGTTATTCCTCTTGATGCTGATTTTGTAAATTCAAGGCTGAATTTCTTTTTTTATTTACTGTTCACTAACACCCTTAAGTTCTTACAATCACAAGCTCTGTTACTCTTTCGCTCGGGTGGTCTGTTGGAGGTTGTCTGCCATTGCAATGAATAGGAATGCAGCTCTTTGATAGTTAATAGCTCACTGTTCTATATTATGATTTAAACTTATAAACTGCAAGTAACAAAAGGGGCTCTCTGACAGAAGCAGTAATGCACTGACCTATTGACATTGCATGCAAATTGTGATCTGCATGGTTCACCAGCTTTTTTGCATCAGACATTTTAGCCTCCTCTGCTACTTCATGATGAGTCAAAATTTCCACTAGACAAAACTCAGATCGCTCTGCAGCAGGTCCATCAATCTTCAGAGTTATCTTGACATTTTGATGGTTGCCTGAAAATTGCTAGAAAGTCTTTATCATATTTGTTGCACACCACTGCATCATCTTCAGGTGGGATCTTTTGATGGCTTGTGTGCTGCTCACTCCTCCTTGTGAATTTCCTAGTTTACCCAACTCAACCATTTGTGCAGTTTGAATGCCAGGGAAAAGCTGCATCACAGAAGGTGTAACACACAATACAGATTTATAGACCAGTTTAAGATAATGGATATAATAATCAAGCACATGGGCACGTGCCTGTTTGGCCTAAACTGGAATCTCTGGTAACTAATTGGTCATTTTTCCTACTAGAGTCTCTAGACCGGTCTCATTCATAGTTTGTAATTCTTCGAGCGTTTGCTAACGATCTTGTCTTCATTGCAGGTGTACAGTCTGTAAGGTATTTGGATTTGAGTGGTCAGGTTCGAGTACCCACAAAGACAAGGTAATTCTGTTTACGTTTCTCGTTGGGTTGGGGTTGCTGGGTAAATAGATTCACAATCTGCACCCCTTTTCTTTTGCAGGTTTGTGAGACCGTACTACAAATACAATTGCACAGGCAGACGGGAGTACAGGCAGAACAAATAGGTAATTGTTTGGTAGAGTTAAACTGATGTATCTTGTACATTGTAGTATAACATACCTTACCCATATTTTCTTCTGTTGCTGGTTTCGCACCCAATACCCCACACATTTAAACAGGCGTACGTGAGTACAAGCAGAACAGATAATTGTTTGGTAGAGTTAAACTGTGGTGCATTTTGTACATTGTAGTAGAACATACTTACCCATGTTTTCCTCTGTTGCAGGTTTTGCACAGTACCCTACACATTTAAATGTGTGTACGTGAGTACAAGCAGAACAGGCAATTGTTTGGTAGAGTTAAACTGTGGTGCAACTTGTACATTGTAGTAGAACAACATACCGTACCCATGTTTTCTTCTGTTGCAGGTTTCGCAGACGGTACATCACACATTTGAAAGGCAATACGTCAGTACACGCACAACAGGTAATTGTTTTAGTCGAGTTCCCTTATGGTGCACATGGTATATTGCTGTATCACAATGTGCTGCATCACACTGTGCCATAACAATCTTTACTTCTATTGAAGGCTCTACGGACAGTGCTACATAGAAGTTTGGAAGGGCAGAAAAAAGAAAAATCCAGGTATTTACACTCTATGTTTTGCCGGCGATGCTTCAGTACTACGTTACAGTTTGCATTCATGAGCATAGGCGTCAACATCAGCCATGTTCCTATATTTTGCAGGCTTTGTGGCACAGCAGGTTCAAACCGACGGGCATGGAAATGTTCAAGCGCAAAGCTGTAACTTCAGGAGAGTGCGGTGCTTCACAACAAAGGAAGAAATATTGCCTTTTTTCAAGGAAGAGTGGATGAAAGAAATTGTGGAGGCAGAAACCGGTCCCAGGATGCTACTTTCCGGTTCAGGGAAGACCTGGCTCGGCAGTTCAGGCTGGACTGTTCCCATGAGGCACAGGGTCAAGACTGATTTGCATATAGCTGGGTCTGAACTAAGGTGGCGAAGTAAGTTAAAGAATGATGATGGATTCAACCCCGATTTGTGACTGGGTGAGTGTCTGAAAAGTTTCAGCGCTACGTCCATCATCTCCTTGTGTTTGCTTTGTTCACCCTAAGTTCGCAGGGTATGCCCAGATGTGGGTCCCTCACTCACTTTGCCACTGGATTTAAGTTAGCCTGGCTGATGAAGGGTGTTACACAGAAACCGGTCCCAGGATGCTTGTTTCCAGTTCAGGGAAGACCTGGCGTGGCAGTTCGGGCTGGACTTTTCCCATGAGGTTCAGGGTCAAGACTGATTTGCATATAGCTGGGTCTGAACTGAGGAGGCGAAGTGATCTAAAGAATGATGATGGATTTAACCCAGATCTGTGGCTGGGGGTGTCTGAAAAGTTTCAGCGCTCCATCCATCATCTCCTTGTGTTTGCTTAGTTTGCATTCATGAGTATAGACGTCAATGTCAGCCATGTTCCTTTATTTTGCAGGCCTTGTGGCACCGCAGGTTCAAACCAACGGGCACGGAAATGTTCAAGCGCAAAGCTGTAACTTTTTGAGAGTGCGGTGCTTCACCACAAAGGAAGAAATGTTGCCTTGTATTCAAGGAAGAGTGGATGAAAGAAATTGTGGAGGCTGAGACACGGAAATCACGTTGCAAGGTTCGCGTGCAACTCGGGGAACTATTTCAATACAGTCCAGACGTGGGCTTGATTTGCAAAGCATGTGCCGAAGCCAAGATTGTTGGGGACTTTTCTACAGGGAAGAAATGGAGTGATGGCTGGAAACTGGATTACATGAAACACCATCTAGTTAGCAAAGTTCACTAGTCTGCCATGGTGATATTGAGAAACATAAGTGCTGCAGCCAGGTTTGGTTATGGAGTGCGGGTAATGCTGACAGAAACTGCCACTGACAAAGCAAATAGAATGGAAGTAGTTGAACGACAAAGATCCTTGTCTGAGGAGATAAAATATTCTCTTCAACAATGTGTTGCTGGCAGTCAAGATGAATACTTCTATGTTATCTGTACAAGACATCCATGACCATCTAGCTTTGTATGTGAAGATATCAGACAGCTAGAGAAGCAAGAACTATGCCTTTGAGTTCCTTGAGTCCATCAATAGCGGGACACACTGTGAAGCTATAGCAGAAATTGGCAACGCTTTGTATCACACATTGATAATTGACGAGAGCACAGATATTTCTGTTACAAAAATGCTCACCCTGTACTTCAAGTTCCGCCCTGTAACATCAACAGAGCACAAACACTGGCAGCATCACGAAGCTGACTAGTTGTAATGCTGAGGCTATTACTACTGCTGTGAAAGAATTATACACTGCCAATGAACTGGACCTCATGAAAATGGTCATGTTCACATCCGATGGTGCGTCTGTGAGGCTAGGTAAGAATAACGGTGTTGCTACTTGCTTGAAACAATCCATTCCTCATCTAGTTCAGCAGCATTGTGTCACCCATCGAGAAGATTTGGGAGTTGATGATGCATGAAAAAGGGTTCCAATGATTAAAGAGATGGAGACATTATTGAGGACTGTCTGCACTCTGTTATCTAGATCTCCTGCAAGGAAGTCCGAGCTGGATGAAATCGCATCAGTCACTGAATGTGAAGTGGTCTCTTTTCGACCACTGAATCAAGTCCGGTAACTTTCAAGGCGTTTTGCTGTTGGTGCACTAGTTCGTAATTACGAGGCTGTTCTTAAGTACTTTGAGCATGAGAAAGTTGAGGAGAATGATCCAGTTGCTAAATATTGATACTAAAAGCTATCAAACTCCAACTACCATATTTCCCTTGAAGTAATTAATGACATTCTGGGTGAATTTGCATCTTTGTGCAAACTATTCCCAAAAAGTTATTTGACTACTGTTGAAGCTGTACAGTATGCAAGAGCAAATATTTGCCAAATTAAGGAACAGTATTTGGGGGACACTGTCTTTTGGAACAGCAATGTAAGAGATCTGATGTTATTTTACAAGGAAAGGCAAGAATTTGACATTGGGCCTATTTTGTCTTTTGTTTCCCTTCTTTGTGAGCACATGCAAAAAAAGGTTCCCTGAAGATGAACTGCAAGAATAGGCAAGTTTTCAATTATAGGCACTAGCAACACATTCACATTTTGATTTTAGGACAGACTGTACAAAGACTTGTTGAAAAGTATAAAAATGTCTTGGTCCTGGGTGATTGTGAAACACCGTAAGATGTTGTTCGACAAAACAGAGAATATAAATATGTGGTGGCAGAACATGTAAAGGGTGGGTCATTTACCACCTTTCAAGACATGGTGAATTTCACTGTACGCAATGCTGCTCAGTATTGTGTGGTGTCTCAGCTTGTTGATGTCTGCTCAACACTTTTTAAGCATCTAGTGCAGATTGTGAACAAGGATTTAGCCTCATAAATACGATCAAGAGTAAATTGAGAAATAGACTAGAGCAGAAGCATTTGGATATGTTGATGAGGACAAAGGCCTACCTCCTGAATTGGAAAGTCGACCAATAGAGTTTATCAGCACTGGAAAAATGGCAAGGATCGCTGTGCGAAGCAACCATGTCACCCATCTAGTGATGGCACTTGACTTGTGTGAACGGCCCTCTCCCACAGTCCATGTTTGTCTGGATGTCACACTTTTACAAACTATCTCTGGCGGGATAGCCTAACGTTACTCAGTAGCTTTCTCATCAAATTGTAAATATGTTATGTAATTTTGAACCTTATTGTGTATATGTGATCTTGTATAGGCTCTAAATATTTCCCCACCTAATGAACAGTGCTCCAGGTAAGAATATTTAGTAAAATCTTATGATGGTACCACCGTTGGAGTCTTGTGCTTTTCTGAAACCTGAAGTGTACTTGCCTGTGTAACAAATTCATGTCACGGCGTGTTTATCCAAATTGCAAACCTGCCTTAAGACGTGGCGCTGTATGTGTGGAAATGCACCATCTTTTCACTTTTATTAGTAAACGTTTGGAGTGATATTCGGCACTGCACACATGCGCGGTCTGGTTCCTGGTGCACATAGCCATGGTTGCAGCGCACAGAGACCCTAAACCGCCGCACACAGGGGAAAAAAATAGAGGGAATATTGACTGGGACCTTCGCTGAGTGTTTTTTTTATTGATTCCCAACACCGAGGGCAGGCTAGCTCTTGGCAGAAACACAATGCAATGTAGGTTGGTGCGGTAAACTACACTAAATATCAGTTGTCAGAATTTTTGCAGAACTCCGCACTTTAAGCTAAGGGAGGAGTGGGCAAAACTGTCAACTCTACCAGCGGAGCTGAGTTTACCGCCCACCATTAGTCATTGCCTGAATGTCTTGAGGTGGTTTCAGATATGGGAGAGGAGTGAAAGGGGCACTGGACCCTATAGAACACTGGGAACTTATGGTGAAGAATTGGACTGGTATGAGGAGTGCTGAGGCCAGTGGACTGGACACCTCTTCAGCTACTGCTATGCTCTCTCCACCTACTGTAGCTACAGAGGAGGGAGTTTCTTATGCTATGGCGGTAAAGTAGGCAGCAAAGGTCCTTGGCCTGGAGCTGCCCTCTGTGCAGGTCAAGACCAATCTTTTGACAGAAGTGCTGCAGCCTGGGGATTCTTCATCTGAACCCATTTTGCACTTTAATGATGCACTGACAGACGTCCTTTTAGGCATGTTATCCAAGTCTAGCACATTGTATGGAGCAGGACAATAGTATGCTGCCATCGCCCTGCCCAGGGTGATCCAAGTTTCCTCAACCAACATCCTATCCCTGAGAGCTTGGTGGTCCAAGCGGGGTGCGGAAGCCCTGCTGGAAAATTCTCCAGATCCAGTCTGCTGCCTGGTGGACACTCTAAGGTAAGGTATCTATGGTTAAAAACATGCATCAGAAAGTATGCATCCTTGTGATCTATGCACAGTAGAGAAATTACATCCTGCAGGACACAATAATTCAGCAGCTTGCAATCGACGCTAAAACCCAGGTTATTGTCCTCCTTTAGGATGAGGGAGGGCGGGGGGTACACAGATTCACCCTGCTGGAGAGGGAACACCAGCTCAATGATACCTTTACTAAGTGCTTGTACTTTGTCTTGTAGCAGGCTGTGGTGTTCCTGCTGACTGCATACGTTATAGAAGGTAAGTAACTTGTCCATCTGATAGAGACATCTAGCCGCAGATTCCTTACATTAAAATAGATACCCAAAAAATACCATCCCCGGAAGAGGGACTACTGACAAGTTTATACCACGAAGTCCTGCAGGACAGAGCGGCCAAAAAGGCTCTCCATGCAGACATGACTGTCAAGGCAGTAGTCCTTAGTGAACGTGTGCAGTGATGCACACGTTGCTACCTGACGAATGTCAAGGACTGGAACACCACATTGCAATGCTGTGGTCGCTGTCCTTGGCTCTGGAGGAAATTTTGCAGAGGTCGACACAGTGCGAGATAGTCCTCTTCTGCACAGCACAACCTTTCTTTGATCCAACATACCCCACGAAGAATTGGTCTTCCACCCAGAACTCTTTTGTGCAGTCATGGTGGAACAACAACGTTCTTTTTGGGTCCAGACAGTGAATTCGCTCTTCCTCTTTAGAGGGGTGTGGAGGAGCAAAGAAAGAAGCCAGGTGACTGATTGCCACATGTGGAAAAAGTGTTACCGCTTTCAGTAAGAAAGATGCCCTAGTGCAAGCCTTAGTTGGTGAAACACCAACTAAATCAGAGAAGATGGTCGGGTAAGGAGGCTTGGATGACAGATCCTGCAATTCGTTCACCCTCATGTCAGAAGTCATTGCCACTAAAAAGGCTGTTCTGATGGAAAGCAGCTGGAGGGACAGTTGTGCAGAGGTTCAAACAGAGCACACAACAGGAAGGTGAGAACCAAATTACGGTCCCATTTAGGCATGATGAATGGAGCAGGTGGGAACATTTGTACAAGCCCCATAAGAAATCTATTTACAATAAGGGATTTAAATAGGGAGGGTTGGTCTGGCAGACTCAAGAAGGCAGACCGGGTCGAAAGGTACCCTCTGAGAGTGCCCAAAGCAGAATCCTGCTGGGCAAGGGTCAAAATAAAGAGGACTTGAGAAAGGGAAGCCAGAAGAGCCATAGACCATTCTGTCCAATAATTTGCACATTTTTGCCACCGGCAGGCGTACACAGTCTTGGAAGAGGGACGCCTGTCTGCTAAAATGACATCACAGACTTGGGGAGAAATATTGAAAGTGGTCAACCGCTGCCGCTCAATCTCCACGCAACAAGGCGTAGAGTTGACAACTTCGGGCGGAGGACCTTCCCCTGCTGCTGCGACCGAAGATCCTCCCTAAGGGGCAGCCTGATTAGAGGATCAATGCTCAGTTGGAGAACCTTAGGATACAAGACTCACCATGCCCAGTCCGTGGCCTCAAGAATGACTTAGGTCCGATTGCTCCTGATTTTCTTGAGCACTCTGGACAGGCGTGGTATGGGCAGAAAGGCGCACAAGAGGACTGAGCTACACTCAAGACAAAAAGCATTGCTGAGCTAGTGCCGTATAGGAAACTCCCTTTTTCCAGCGACCTTTATGAACAAAACATACCGGTCCGTTTTTAGTATTACGTCACTCAATTGTTTATTCACTTTTTGACAATCATATCACTTTTTTACGAACATTAAAGTTTTTTGTGCATAAAGAAACAATTAAATACAAATAACCACAAATTCTGTACAAATAATTCTCTTATATACAAATATACAACACACCCACTTGCAACTAAGGCCTTCACATACATTCCTCTCTCATCCTTCTACCACTCATACCCAAACCCCTTAGGGGACAGACACAAAGGGGCCCAATGTCAACAATTGATTGCAAACTAGATGAAGCAATAAATTATAATACACTCTAGTCTTAGATTGTATAACTTGCTAATACAATCAAAAGTTCTTCACAAATTTTGTGCATATTTTATACATGACATAGGGCCAGGTCGACGCGTTTCGAACCCGTTGGTTTAGGGGTTCTCCTCAGGGCCACAAATTTCTAAAAGAAACAACAAAATACACTAAATTATAGACACCTCGATTGGTTCATGAAGTTTCAAACTATCCGCCAACCGGATATCTCAGAAGAGGCAAACCAATCTAACCAAGGCTCTCCCCACTTCTGAAAGAGACCTTGCACCACCTGCAGATGGAGACGCCATTTGTGTTCTGCTAGGTATAGACGGATGAGTTTGCCAGCCCTGGCGTTCCGGGAGCCTTCCAGGTGTTGAACCACCAGGGATATGCCCTGCTGTTCCAGTCATTGACAAATGGTCCAGGACCCCACCCGCCCTGTTTGTTGCAGTACCACATGGCGGTAGTGTTGTCCGTGAAAACCAGAATCAGCTTTCCCTTGATGGAAGGAAGAAAAGCATTCAATGCTAAGCCAATCGCTCAGAGCTCCAGCAAGATGATGTGGAGTCCGGATTTCTGCCTAAGACCAGAGTCCTTTGATCACCACCTCTACCAGATGGCTGCCTCATCCCAGGAGTGAGGCATCTGTCACTACTGTGTGATCTGGTAGGGGAAGGGAGAGTGGTCTGTTTCTGACCCAATTGTGGTTAGTCAGCTACCACTGCAGATACTCTGCAGTTCACTCTGAGATCTGGACAGTGTCGGAGAGATTCCCCTGATGCTGCTCCCATGAACTTCAGGTCCCACTGCAGAGCCCGTATTTGCCACCTGCCATGTGTCACTAGCGAGATACAGGAGGCCTTGAGGCCTAGCAGCCAGAGTCAGTCTCTCCGAAATCCAGGATAGAAGCTGAAACATCGGTATCATAGTCTGAATATCCTGGACCCACCGCTCGGGAGGATAGGCCTGAAACATGCACTGTGTCCATAACAGCTCCAATGAAAGAGAGCATCTGACAGGGAGTCCGGTGCGACTTCGGCAAGCTGACATTGAACCCCAGCGAAATGTGGAGATTTGCAGTAGTCTGGAGGTAGTAGAGGACAGGCTGGGCCGAGGTCGCCTTTAACAGCCAGTAGTAAAGATAGGGGAAAACTGCCACCCCTGATCTGTGCAGATGAGCTGCGAACACTGCAGTCTCCTTGGTGAACACCTGAGGGGAGCTGGTGAGGCCAAAGGGGTGCACTGTGAAATGAAGGTGCTTGTGGCCCTCCATGAACCGCGGGTAGCACTGATGGGCAGGCAGGGAGGTGAATGTGAAAATAGGTGCCCTGCAAGTCCAAAGCTAGCATCCAGTCTCCGGGGTCTAGGGCAGACAAGACCGGAGGAACCAGAGATAGCATTTGAGCTTTTCCTTTTTTAAGAAAGTAGTTGAGGGCTTGCAGATCTAGAATAAGACAAAGGCCCTTGCCCTTTTTCCGGACCAGAAAGTAGCGGGAATAGTAACCACAGCCAACTTTTGACACCGGAAACCTCTCTATGGCTCCCTTGACCAAGAGAGTCCTGACTTCCTCCTGAAGCACGGTCAGGTGGTCCTCCATCAGCCAGACGGACGTAGGTCAGAGGCATGAAGGGGGGGTAGTCTTGAAAGGTTGGGAGTAGCCCTTTCGGACTATCTGAAGAACCCACTTGTCCAACGTGATGTGTTGCCAGTTCTGGAGGTGATGGCAGATCCTGCCACCAACCGGCCGCTCATGATCTTGAAAGGCCGCAATAGGAAGGTTTAGAGCAAGCAGGGGGAGGATTGGGCCTACTTGAACTCAGGCGGCCTGATCCACGGGGCTGAAAGGAGCCGTGCCTACAGCCGCACAGAGGTTGCTGAACGTATGCAGTCTTGTTGCTGGAATATGGCTGGCATAGCTGAAAGGCCCTTCCGTGGCCATGAAAGGGACGAAAAGCCAACAGGGGACGAGGGATCACCAAGAGGCCCAAACAATAGGCCATAGCCCGGGAGTCTTTAAAGCGCTCCAGGGCCTTGCCTGCCTAGTCTCTGAAGAGACAGGTGCCATCAAATGGCACGTCCCTAAGGAAGTCTGGACATCCCCTGAAAATGTACAGGAATTTTTATGTACAGGAATTTATATAGCGCAATACACCAAGCGGTTTCTAAGCGCTTGCTTAGGGAACCCGTCCTGGTATTCCCCTGTGAGATAACCCCGGAAGGGTATCCGCAAGGTGAAAGCCAGGCATCCCGCCGCGAGGGGCCGTTGTGGAGATTAAGCAAGCTATTGCCCAGAGTCGCAGAGTGTGAACCCGTGAATCGAGTAGACGCTGGATCGAGAATTGTCGAGTCCATGGACATTTTAGGACTCAAGACCCCGCCAAGCCGGGAATTGAACCCTGGTCCCTGGCTGACCTCTGCTTCCAGGTCCGCCTCCTCTAACCAGTGAGCCACAGAAGTTCTCAGCCAGGTGTGGCTAACCACCACTGTTGAGGACATTGCTCTGTCCAGTGAGTGAGTAGAGTACGGCCCACAACGAATGGCGAACTTGGCCACATCTCTCCCGTCTGATACCGAGAGAAAGGCCCGGGTCTCCTTCGGGACCTGAAGCAGCACTTGCACAACTATTTCCCACTAGAAGTGGGCGTAACAGCCCAATAGGCATGCAGTGTTTACTGACCGGAATGCAAGTATGGCAGAAGAAATATTTTTTTTGCCCCAACTATCCAGGGGTACAGAAGGAAATGTGCCCTGTGAGGTAGAGGCTTAGATCACCAAGCTCTCGGGGTAGGGTGGTTGGTGAGGAATTTAGGGCTGCCTGGTGCAGGACAATGGCAGCAGGCAATTGTTCTATTCATGGGATCTCCTGTGCTGGGCTTGGAACAGGTTCCTAGAAGGAAAGCAGTCATGGCCTCGCTGAAAGGCAAGAGGGGATCCGAGGAGGAGACACCAGGCTGCAAGACCTCTGTCAAGATGTTCGTCTTGACTTCCACCGAAGGGAGCTGAAGGTTCAGGACCTCGGCTGCCCTTGTCACCACCATAGCACATGAAACTCTCTCCTCTTTAGCCACGGTAGGGGGTGCAGGCCAGAATCTGGGGAGGTATTCAGTCCACTGGCCTCACCCAATTCCTCATACTAGTTCATTTTGTGCTCAGGTGGATCTTCTAACGAGTCCAGCAACCCCTCCCATTCTTCCTCCATTCCTAGCCCCTCACAATAAGGCTAAGGAACTGACCTAGGACCCAAGTGAGCCATCTGCGCCGGAATTGGCATCTGTAGGCACGGATCTGGCGTAGGGTCATCGGGAATAAGAATGGGTATGGGGCCGCCAGGGGGCGCTGGGAGTCTCAGCGCAGGGGCCGTGTCGGTCGCATGGCACAGCTGGCAGCATTCTGGATCCACCACCGGATTCGTCGGGGGATATTGGCACCAGGTCTGGAGCAGAACACGATGGAGCCTCCTCTGAGCCTCTGGTACCCGGAGGCAGGCCTGGAGGGTCTGGTGCCCAAACATGCGGCACAAGGTGTCATAGAACTCTTTAAACAGGGAGGGGGTCGCTCCGGCTCCTGGAAAGGCAGGGAAGTGTGGAGCTGATCCAGGCAAGGGTTCAGCAGAACAAGGTCTAGAGCGTTGAGACTACTCCGTACGTCACTACAACCAGGAAGAAGTGGAAGCATGCTTCTTGTGTTTCTTACGCCTCTTACCTGACAGACCCAACGACTTTGAGCAAGGTAGAGGAGGACTTCAGACTCATCCAGCAGTGCTAGGACCTTCCTCTCGACCAGGAATGAGACCTCCAGGTGAGTGACATGGCAGCTTTAGGGACGGCTACCTCAAAGCCTTTGGAGTAATGGCCCGTCAGTCGGAGCACGACTTCGAGTTGTGGTCGCGCTACAGGCACCAGAGCCGGACTGGGCCTGGCAAACTGCTCTGTTTTGTTACAGGGGGGCGATTTTGCGGGCTCCCGTTAACACAACCGGCCCAGGAAGGGCCCAAAACAGGCCACCACCCATGCAGCCCACCAGGGAAACGCCTGGTGCCTGCCATGGCCAGTCCGGCCCTGCCAGGCACCAGAAACAAATTAAGTGTGGATTGGTCACCGACACGGCGCGATAGCAGGTGCCGCGCGATTGAAATCCAGAAGTCTTCTTTGACATCGAAGAAAAACCTACATACCAAAAATCATCAACAAAGCGTCAAAAAAACTGTAAAAAAGGGACTGAGGGTAGCTAGCTCTCTGTCTGTGAACGGAATCTTATGGTGAACGTGATGTTGTGACTGTTGTGTTGTAGAAGTGGGGTTTGGTAGAAGTGGAAGATCTGGGATACATGTTGCTACCTCTGGTTTTTAGGGATAGAATAAATGTTGCGCTCCTCCGCAATTGCCTCCTCAAAGGTGAGTCTAACGTTTTTGAGGAGTGTAGGGTCTGACTCCTGTTATGCACATCTAACAGTATCTTCCCTGTGGTTAGATGGGTGTAGAACGTGCATTTCATGGCATCAGGCACCTCGGCAAGCTCAATAGCGTATAGTTTCTTACCTGTCGGTGTAGTTTTTCAGCTTGAAGACTTTCTTGATTCACTATGCTGTGCATTATTCGGCCATCTAGCGGTTGGATCCGGAATGGTCTTATTTCTTACGTTTTTTTTTCTTTCATGTCCTAGGCGGGCGTCGACACACCACCATTTGGTACCTCTTAGTGACGTTGAGGCGCTTTAATAGTCTTCCTCCTGTCTCATTTTTCTGGTGGAGGAGGGTGGGATCGCTATTGAATCCAGAAAGTCTTCAAGCTGCAAAACTACCCCGACAGGTAAGAAACTATACGTTTTGCAGCGTGAATCTTTCTGGATTAACTTTGCTGTGCATAGATTTTGTAGCTGTTAGCTAGGTTTGTGGTGGCTGGGTGGAAGATGAGCATTGATTACTGAATATGTAGTATAAGATCTTCTGTCCCACTTGTGCTTCCTTGTTCATATGAATATCTACGCAGTAGTGCTTTGTGAACATGTGCACTGAAGACCATGTTGCTCCTTGGCAATGTCTTGAATAGGCGAATTTGCTAGAAGCGCAATTGTTGCTCCATTCTTCCTGGTTGAGTGAGCATGTGTTGCTCCTTGTAATTCTTGCCCTGCTGTTTGTGTCAGAATTGTATGGTTTGTGCAATCCATCTTGCACTGGTATTTTTGGTAACTGGTCGTCCCAGAAAACTGTCTGCAAAAGACACAAAGAATTGCTTTGTTTTCCTGCATTCTTTTGTTCTTTCTATATAGTGCATTACTGCCCTCCTGGCGTCCAGTGTGTTGAACGCTCTTTCTGTGCTTGTGGTTGGTTTTTGGAAAAAACCTGGTATTTGTATTGTCTGGTTTATGTGGAACCTGGGCACCACCTTTGGCATGAAATGTGGGTCATTTCTCATTACGATCCTGCCATTGTGTTTTTGTAGGTAGGGCTCTTGCAGTGTTAGCGCTTTTAATTCGCTTACTCTTCGTAGTGATGCGATAGCCACTGGGAAGGCTGTCTTTAGCATGAGAATATGCAGTGTTGCTTTATGAATAGGCCCAAATGGTGTCTTCATCAATTGAATCAGCACTACATGGAGGTTGCATGCTGGAGGTGGCATTCTGTTTGGAGGTGCGATCCTTTTTACTCCTTCTAGAAACGTCTTTACTACCTAGGAAGTAAGGGAACTTTTCCCAGTTTCTCCTCTTGTGTAAGCCACTATTGTCACCAAGTGCACTCTTAGTGATGTGTAGCTTTGTTTATTTCTTAGTAGAAGTGTCAAGTACTTCAGTACTGTTGATTCCTTTGTAATCCTTCTCTGTAGTTTCTGCTTAATGCACCATTCAGAGAATCTTTTCCACTTTGCTACATAGCACTTACTTGTGGTAGGTCTCCTTGCCTCTCTTAGCACTGCCAATGTGCTTGCTGGTAGTTTGAGGTGTGCAAAATCTAAGTCTTCAGAAGCCATGCTGCTAGGCTGAGGCGCTCTGGCTCTGGGTGTAGCACCCTTCCGTTTTGCTGGCCCATATTAACACAGGTATCAAAGATCATACCACTCTGAGCTCTTCCCTCGAGTGAAGCACAATCTATACACTGATGGATCTCGGTGATAATAGTTGGTACTTTTCTTTATCAAACCTATACTTCTCTTCTTCTCCGAGTAACACACACCACTTTTTTCTTTCGCTATTCTGGCATCTTTGCTATGAATGCTCTTACCTCTTTATCTTTTATATGCATTAGTTTTGTGTCATTTAATTCTTGTTGACAAATTATCTCATGTGCAATTTTACCATGTTTTCTGGAATCCTATATGTATAGACAAATATTATATATATGCCAAATACTTGTACGCAGGATTTGGTAATGTCTTTCAGTTATCTTTTTTGAAGGCAACACATGTTAATCAAATTGTATTGTTCTTGTCATTCCTTCTGAGCACTGTTGTAACTAAAAAATTGCTTTGTCAAGCTTGTATACAAACTTTTAATATAGACTATGTCTTCATTATCTTTTGGAATCTGTGGCTCGATTCCCGGAAGAAGGCGCTGTCATAGCGCCGAAACGCGCGTCGGAATTAATTCCAATCTCGCCACATTACTGTCTATTAGATTAGATAAAGGAATCTTTTTGTTTTTAACTGTGATATTATATTGATTGTATATTTTGTGTCTAAAACTGATTGTACATCTTGTGTTCAGAATTAATTGTTGAATTTATTGTGTTTTTTATTGGTTTTACTTTCTCATTTTTTCAATACATATAGATCTTTTTTACAAACCTTCTTTGCTTGACACTACATTTTCTCTGCTCAGGAATGACAAATTATTTATAGACGTTTAGCAACTATAGCTGTCTAGGAAGATACTTACATCGTGTTTTACCCTGTACTAGAAGTACCTTACTTAGCCAGGGGGTCCTGGTTATCTTAAATAAAGTCTTCATCAATTGAATCAGCATTACATTGAGGTTGCATGCTGGAGGTGGCATTCTGTTTGGAGGTGCGATCCTTTTTGCTCCTTCTAGAAACGTCTTTACTACTTGGGAAGTAAAGGAACTTTTCACCGTTTCTCCTCTTGAGTAAGCCACTATTGTCGCCAAGTGCACTCTTAGTGATGTGTAGCTTTGTTTATTTCTTAGTAGATGTGTCAAGTACTTCAGTACTGTTGATTCCTTTGTAATCCTTCTCTGTAGTTTCTCCTTAATGCATCATTCAGAGAATCTTTTCCACTTTGCTACATAGCACTTACTTGTGGTAGGCCTCCTTGCCTCTCTTAGCACTGCCAATGTGCTTGCTGGTAGTTTGAGGTGTGCAAACTCTAAGTCTTCAGGAGCCATGCTGCTAGGATGAGGCTCTCTGGCTCCGAGTGTATCACCCTTCCGTTTTGCATCTTTAACAGGTCCTTTCTTTTGGGGAACCTGTGTGCAGGTGCTTGTGCCATCTCCATTATCAGTGAGAACCAGGTTTCTCTGGCCCACTGAGGTTCTACCAGTATTCGCGTCATGTTGCTGATTCTGCAATTGTTTAGTACCCTGTGAAGCAGTGGTATCTGTGGAAAAGGGTAGGCAAATGTCCCTGACCAGCTTATCCATAGTACATTCCTTAGAGACAGTTTGCACGGTTATCTGGATGCGAAGTTTTGCCATTTTGCATTTTGGGGATGTTGTAAGATTTGCAGAGTTCCCCATTTGTCGAATATCTTCTGGATTTCTTGTTGACTGATCTCCCATTTATGGGATGCTGACGTCTGTCTGTTGAGCCGGTCTGGGTGGGCGCTTATGACTATAACAGAGATACCCCTACTACCGAACTGGAGTTACAGGTAAGAAACTACTCCTTCTGTAGTAGGGTATCTCTGTGTATAGTCATAATCTACTGAATAGAATGGCAAGCCCATCCCAACAATCTAACCGGCGGTGGAGAAAAAGACAACACCACTACTGTGCAAACAGATTCCTTAACGAAGCCTGCCCCACCTGAGCATCTGCTCTGGCATCAGAGTCCAGACAGTAATGCTTAGCAAAGGTATGGGCCGACTTCCACGTGGCAGCCCTGCAGATCTCTGCAATGGGAACATTACGTAGCAAAGCCGTTGTAGCCGCTTTGCCCCTGGTGGAATGAGACTTAGGCTTACCTCCTAAGGTCTTATTAGCCTTCTGGTAACATAACTGGATACAGGACACAATCCACTTAGAGATGGATTGTTTCGAGGTAGTAAGACCAGCCCTGACCGACCCATATTTGACAAACAGTTAGTCAGACCTACGAATGTCCTTGGTCTTATCCAGATAGAATTTCAATACCCTTCTCACATCCAGGGAATGAAGAGATATTTCCGCTAGAGTGGAAGGATTCTGGAAAAACGTAGGTAAAGTTATAGTCTGATTAACATGAAAATCAGAGATCTGAATCTCACTCACCCTTCGGGCCAATGTAATGGCCACAAGGAAAGCCACCTTCCATGATAAGTGCTGCAGTGAAGCCTTATGAATGGGTTCAAAAGGATCCTTCGTCAATCTGGACAGCACCACATTCAACTCCCAGGAAGGCGAAGGACTCCGAACAGGAGGAAACACCTTCTTCAATCCTTCCAAAAAATCCTTAATCACAGAGACCTGGAAGAAGGAAGTCTGTGAAGGACATTTCCTGTACGTAGTTAACGCTGCGAGGTGAACCTTAATAGATTGAAAATTAAGGCCGGACTGAGCCAAATGCAAGAGATATGGAAGGACAACATCTTCCTTGCAGGTCGTCGGATCATAGTTCTTGGAAGTACACCAGATGCAGAACCTCTTCCACTTGTAGGGATAAGACGTCCTAGTGGAAGGCCGCTTAGCCTCCTTGAGAATGTTCATGCAATCCTCAGGCAGATTCAGGTGTCCATATTGCACTATCTCAGGAGCCATGCCGCCAAACTCAACGATGAGAGGTTGGGGTGCACCATCTGCCCCTCAAACTTCGTGAGAAGGTCCGGCCGACACGGCAGTCGCATGTGAGGCTGAAGAGACCGGTGGAGAAGATCCGTGAACCACCACTGTCGGGGCCACTCCGGAGCAATGAGGATCATCCGTGCTCTGGACCGGGACCGCTTGATGAGCACCGCCGGAATCAGGGGAATGGGTGGAAAAACGTACAGAAAACTGTTCGACCAGCTGATCCATAGCGCATTTCCCAGAGTCCCCGGTTGGTAATACCTGGAGGCGAAGTCTCGGCATTTTCTGTTTTCGGCGGTGGGGAACAGATCTACGTCTGGAGTGCCCCACCTCCCGAAGATGCCTTCTAGTACCTAGTCGTTCAAAACCCATTCGTGGTTTTCTTGCACGAGCCTGCTGGGTGCGTCAGTCTGAGCATTCTGCACACCTGGCAGATGGGTGGCCGTTATAGTCAGTCCTCTGGCTAGCAGCCAGTGCCAGATTGCCTGCGCTTCCAATAACAGGGTGCGGGATCTCGAGCCCCCCTGCTTGTTGAGGTAATACATTGTGGTTGTATTGTTTTTCTGCACAAGCAAGGAATTGGTCTGGAAGGACGGATGAAAGGCCTTCAGGGCCAAGTGTACCGCTCCGAGTTCCAGGAAGTTGATGTGGTACGTGGATTCCGCTGGGGACCAAGTTTCCTGAATCTGTAGCTGGTCTGAATGCGCTCCCCAGCCGAGGAGAGACACATCTGTGACGATAGTCTGACTCGGAATGTCCTTGTGGAACGGAACCCCCTTGAGGATATTCTCCGCTGAACACAGATACCCCGGGACCGAAGGGGGTTGAGGCAACAACAACGGAACACCCTCCCGACTGCAGCAGAGGACGCTGGTCGCAGCACCGGGATCAGCGGGAGCAAGCCACGACGACAACGGAGCCCCTCCACCCCCCCCCCACCTCCCGCCGCAGCAGAGGAATCCTAGCGGACAGCTGGCACCAGGATCAAAGCGGGAGGAACACCGGACCCCTTCCCCACTCACGACCTGAAGCAGGGACCACCTCCCGACGGCAGCAAAGGGCACTGAAATCAACACCGGGACACGGCAACGCAACCCCCCCCCTCTCCCGCCCACTCCGTAGCTGAGGAATACTAGCGGACTGGAGGGCTGAGAGGGACGCTGGTTGCTGGCAAACACAGTGGTGTCACAATCTCTCGAAGCGGACCCGCGAGAGCTAAGCACAGCTCAACTTCAAAAAAGATCTTTTTAATAGGAGCAAGCGAGTGAAGTGATCCCGGAGTCTAGCAGGAGCTGTAGGGGCGACAGAAGACCGAAGCCTGCCCCCATCGACACCGGTGGATACCTGGCAAACGGCTGAGCCGCTTTTCAGGATAATACAGGCTGGGAGCCCCGATTTGAGATCAAGTACATACAGTACATACAGCCACATACATCTACGAAGTGGAAGGGACTGAGCCAATCATGGACTAAAGCAGTGCCTCTGTAAAACTCTACTGGCAATATTTACAGGCACACAGAAACTTAAGGTATTTACTTCTCCCACCCGCCTGCTCGCTTTTAAAAAATCTAACTCCTTTGTTCAAAATGGCTGGGGCCATAAAACTGTAGCAATAAATCCCCCCCGTACCTCTGTTGTCCACGTGGCCCCTCAGCCTAACTCCCCCACACAGAGATAAGAATTCCTCCCAGCTAGCCTTGAGCTCTGCTTGCTTAAACAGAAAGTGTAATCTCTTCCCCTGTGCTTAAAGTAATAGCAGCAGACAGAGGACTAATATCCCTATCTCCTCTGCCGGCACAGCAACAAACAGAGGACTACTGTCTCGATCTGATCTATTTGGCGGCCATTTTAGACTAGTCTCTATTGGACTATAGTATTTTAGACTAGTGGGAAAGAATGCCGGCCTATGATCGTAGTATTATACTTCTACCTATATTTTGAACATTTGTATAGTGCAGATTGCTACCTCATATATGAAAGAATGTCTGCCTATTATTGCAGTATTACACTCCTAGCTTTATTTTGAACTTTTGTAATACACAGATTGCTACCTCATATATGAAAGAGTGTTTTGCCATCATAGCAGTAATACACTCCTAGCTTTACTTTGAACATTTGTAATGTACAGATTGCTACCTTATATATGAAAGAGTGTTTGCATATCATTGCAGTATTATACCTATAACGGTATTTTGAACATTTGTAATGCACTGATTACTACCTCATATATTTTGGTTCCTCACTAGTGCCATTTTTACCTGTATTTTGAACATTTGTAAATGCACAGATTGCTACCTCATATTTTTTGGTTTGACAACCAATGTCACTTTCGACTCTTGAGTTTCGACTCACGCAAATTGTTGTATCTGGATCCTATCTCTATATTCTATCAGTATTATACTTGCACTTGTATTCTGCACTACTCTGCACATTTCCGTAACCTACTCCCCTTTCCTACCTTCTCTCTCCTGTTATGCACAGACTGCTACCTCATACTTAATATACACCTAATGTAACCTACTCCTATTCCTACAGACTGCTACCTCATACTTAATATACACCTAATGTAACCTACTTTTATTCCTACTTTCTCTCTCCTGTTATGCACAGACTACTACCTCATACTTAATATACTTCTAATGTATCCTGCACTATTGCACAGTTATACAACCTGCATCCATTTTCACTCTTCTCTCTAAGGCACCGACTACTATCCCATATATCTTTGGTTGCACACGAGTTTCACCTCTGCCCCCTAGGGCCACTCTTGATCCATATATCTCTGGTTGATCACTAGTGTCACTTCTGCCCCTTAGGGTCACTTTTGATCCGTGTAACTTGATACTTGCATCTGTACCCTTTCCCAGTATTTTATTTCACTTTTGTACATTGTAATGCCGTATATATTTGCTTTACTTTGTAATATCATATGTATTTGCTATACTGTAATAACGTATGTATTTGCTATACTGCACACTCGTATATCCTGGTTATGCTGATTGATCACTAGTGCCACTTTTGTACTCTATAACCTACTGTATGTATATGTTTCTCTGCACACTCTTGCATTTGGGCTATTCTGATTGATCACTAGTACTACTCTTGCACTGCGTAACCTACTGTATGTATTTGTTTCTCCTGCACAAGTGTACCACTACACTGCACTC
Organism: Lissotriton helveticus; assembly: GCF_964261635.1. Lineage (NCBI taxonomy): Eukaryota > Metazoa > Chordata > Amphibia > Caudata > Salamandridae > Lissotriton > Lissotriton helveticus. The sequence goes on from NC_136065.1 coordinate 1,923,382,192, forward strand.
CCCCATTCCCTCCTAAACCATCATCGCAACATGGATCCGATCGGCAATCACACATATAAAATCAACTACCCACCATCACTCACCAAAAAAGCCGCTAAACGCTTTAAACACAACTTCCTTAGGTCACACCCTGAAACCCCCTTTGCTGACACCTACTTCTCACCGGTCACTGGATCCCTGAACACTGATATCATATTCCATACCACACGCAGAGCTCAATGGAGAAAAGCGTTCCTCACCCTACTCACCGTCTCCTCCACCAGGAAATCCGCTCACAGCCTAACTCTCTCCATCACACCATCCCAACTCTTTCCAGGCAGAGCCACCATCACCATTTACAATAACGGGATTGTCCTAGCTCAATCCACAGACAGGAACCTGGAACTGCTAGACAACCTGTTCCCCCACCTTCAAAAAGCACCTCTCCCAATCGCGGTCCAACACTCATATCCCCTCCAGTCCCACCAACCATGACCTCACAGCCACATACTCCTCAATCAGGGACACACCTACCACCCCTGATCGCCCATCTCCCACCCACAACCCCTCTAGCCCAGTTCAGCACCATGCAGTTGTAACACACGCGTCAAACACAGACACAGATCGCTCCCCCTCTTACACCACTCACACCCCCACCCCTTTTAACAACCCCAGACCTCCACGCATACCATAAACACTCCTCTCACACCTACAGCGGGCATCATCACTACGCTCACCCCTAACAGCACAGCTCTCACACACAACACACCTAACCTAGTCCAGCATCAGAACAACACGCACTGCGGCAAATCCCCCCCCTTCATCCCCCTCCATTCTCAGTCCCCATTACCCTCTAACTAACCACGCAGAACACACCTCCTCTCTTGATTTAACTCCCCCCTCCCCACAACAGGACCATCCCCTATCCCATTTCCCCTCCTACTCTCAGCCCCCATTACCCTTCCTGCTCCCCCACCACGACTATCAGTCTCCCAGCCTACACCCTGACCCCCCCGCCTACCACCAATGCCCTCACTCATACCACCAACCTCCTCCCTACCTCATCCACACCCCTCCCGCCCAAAACATCTCTCCTCCCTAACACCTTCCCGTACACCAACACAACGCATACCTCCTCGAACACCAGGCCACGCTCCCACCTGCACACGAATTCCCTGGTCAGCCATTCACCTCTGACTGCCGCCCCCACCTCCACCACCTACCCCACGATGGACTACATCATGGCCACCCTTACTCAGATCAAAGAAGACATACACAACATCAAGGAACTACTCGCCACCCACCCCATACACCCTGCACCCACCTCCCCTCTCAACTTGTCCCCTACCCCTCCAGCTGACTCCCTCACTCAACACGCCCCAAACCGGGCGTCAATTACTGCCCATAGGCGCAGCAATTGCCCTCGTCCCCCCTACAACCCCTCACACAACTACACCTCCCCGCCCAACGGGTCCCCTCGTCCCCCTCGTCGTCCCTACAACCCCTCACACAACTACACCTCCCCGCCCAATGGGTCCCCCACCCTTCCGACTAACTCTCTCACTCTACTCTCCCCCAACCTGACCTCACTCCCAGCTAGCAATCGCAACAACCGCCCTCGTCGCACCCAGTACTCTACTTCTGACCGCGACACACTCACCCTTCTCCGCTCCTATGACCCAGCCCCCCAAAATAACACAACCACCCCACACCTCAACATTCCCACGATACACTCAAATCCCCTTAGACCCCCACACTAAACAGCAGATTCTCCATCCCCAATAACCTTAGAAAAGTCCCTCTCTCTCTAGAACCGTCTACCACTCTCAACACACCTCGTCTCAAATGCACTCTCAACTGTAGATCGGCCGCGAAACACTCTGCCGCTATTGCTGATCTCCTCTTATCAATGGACCTTGACCTAATCATCTTGACCGAAACCTGGCTAACTGAATCTTCAACACCTATAATGGACATTCTGGTTCCTCCCAACTACCACATTATCAGGCTAGACAGAGCAGGCAAATTAGGTGGTGGAATCGCATGCATCTACAGGAATAACCTCTCTGTTCAGAAAGTCAATTCTACCTCCCTACCATCCCCAACAACTTGGGAATACATCTGCCTTGACATTATCAGTGAGGGCAAACCGATATGCTCTCTTCACAGCATCTACCACCCACCCAGGGACAACTTCACCTTTTCCCAACAAATCATGGATATGATCTCAACCAATTCCGGACGGCAGCTCACCCAAATATACCTTGGTGACTTCAACCTCCACTGGAATGATTGCAAGGACGCGGTGGTAAATAGTCTTAAAAACTTCCTCGATGCCCTCAACCTCACCCAAATATGCAACAGCCCGACCCACGAGAAAGGTTCTATCCTCGACCTGATCATCTCCAAAGAGGAATCTATCCAACTCGACTCCATCCAACCCTGTGACTGGTCAGATCATCATACTGTCACATTCTTTATCAATGAAAAAGTTAAAGTTAACCCGGCTCAAGTATCCAAACCCAAAGTCTGGAAAAGAGACATGAAAAAACTCAACCCAGGCTCTCTACCCCCTAACAGGTGCAATCTCCTACTGCCACCGACAGGCGATACGGACGTTCAAACACTGACTGACCATTATCTCAACGCTATGACCTCTATAATTAATGAGGCTGCTCCTATGCAGCTAAAAAGAGCCTCTACTAAAATCTCTAATCCATGGTACGACGGGAGACTCAATGAAGATAGACGAGACATGCGAATGGCAGAGCGTACCTGGAGATCAGCTCCCTCGGCAATGCACCTAAAAGATCTGAAGAAAAAGAGAAACGCCTACTTCAGGAAAATAAAACGCTCAAAATCAGACTTCTTCAGCCTCCAGCTCGACCAAGCAAAAAACCGTCCGAGAAAACTGTTTGAGCTAATCAGATCACAATCCAAGGATCAACCCCAACCACTCATCACTGCGCGTGAGGCACCATCCTGTGAAGACTTCGCTGCTTTCTTTACCCAAAAAACTGACAACATAAAGAGCGATCTCCTCATTGACGCAAGCCTCTACTCCAAACCCCAGTGCCTAGCAGCCACTGAACCAAAAAACAATGCCACATGGTCAACCTTTGGCACATACTCCGAAGAAGAAATTGGCATACTGCTCAGCACCCTGAAACCATCCAATCACCTCACGGACCCCTTCCTGCTGCAGCAGTAAAAGACTTTACCCCCTTTCTTATCCCTCTCTGGACTAAAATTATCAACAGCTCTCTCCAACAAGGAAGCATACCTGACTCCCTAAAAGTTGGTCAGGTCACACCTCTCCTAAAGAAACCTACAGCCGACCCCTCTGATCTCAACAATTACCGTCCCATTACCAATATTCCCACTCTCGCCAAACTGCTGGAAAAATGCGCACAACTACAATTGTCTAAACACATTGAACAATTTGATCTCCTCAACCCGCACCAGTCAGGCTTCCGAGCAGGGCACAGTACAGAAACGGCTATGACTCACATAATTGACGACGCACTTCAAATGCTAGACCAAAACGACACCTGCCTCCTCATCCTCCTTGATCTCTCCTCAGCATTTGATACTGTTAAACATGAGAATCTACTTGAGCTCCTAAACACAAGAATGGGCTTATCTGGAACTGTTCTCAAGTGGTTCACCTCCTTTCTTCACAACAGGTCGCAGAAATTCAAGAGCAACAACCTGATGTCTTCGCCAATACCCGTAACGCTAGGTGTCCCCCAAGGATCCTCTCTATCCCAAACTCTGTTCAACCTAGTCATGGAACCGCTCACCACCTTGCTACAAGCATCCAATGTTCACTTTCACATGTACGCAGATACCCAACTTTATCTCAAATTACAGTCCCCCAAGGACATCTTGCTCCTGAACTCAACGATCAGATGCACCCAATCCTGGCTGGCAGATAATCATCGCAAACTCAATGCCCTGAAAACAGAGTTCCTTCTGATCTCACCTCCAGCGAAGGTCTCCACCACTCAAATTTGGCTTAAAGACCTAACCGCACTCAATGTCCAACCCACCATCGTGGACTCAGCAAAATCCCTAGGCATAACACTCGACACCAATTTGAAAATGCAGCAACATATCAGCAAGGCAACAAAGGGAGCAAACTTCCAGATCAACACTCTCAGGAAACTTAAACCCTACCTCCCAGCCAAAGACTTCCAAACCGCAGTACAAGCACTAGTCATCCCTCGAATTGAATACGGCAGCATCGCCCTCTGTGGACTCCCCCTAACTACAACCGCACCCCTAAGAGCTTCTCTAAACGCTGCAGCGAGACTCATCACTGGGTCAAAAAAACACTCCCATATTACCCCTGACTTGAAATCCCTGAATTGGCTGCCATTTGAACCTAGAATACATCTGAAAATCGCCTGCATGACACACAAGGCGGTACATCTAAACTCACCCGGATACCTCGCTCAGAAACTGACAATCTCTGGAGGAGCTAGAAACACCAGAGGCACAAACAATCTTCTGTTGAAACCTCGAAGATTCCGGAAGGAAAAAACATATAAGCGCTCCTTCTCGGGAATGGCGCCTAAGATCTGGAACTCTCTCCCGCCCGAAACCAGGCTTATCTCTTCCACCACACTCTTTAAAAATGAAGTAAAAGCTATCCTCATGGCTAAATACACCTGAACTATTATCTTGACCACTGTTAGTACTCTGCACCGATCTATACTACATGTTTGACCCTTTTGATTATTTGTATGAACTGTCTTATTACTCACATGTTTGGCTTTGTAGCCACCTATTTGTACCATTTTGTACTCATGTCATGTTGGGCTTAGTTGCCACCTATTTGTATTAATTGAACTATTGATTTATCTGTTAACCATGCTCCCTCATGTACTTCTCTTTGTAAAGCGCTCTGATATCTGCAAGGATCTTGTCCGCGCTATATAAAACTTTCAAAATAAAAATAAATAAAATAAACACCACCATTTCTGGGACTGTAGGGCGTGAAGGGACAGCCTGATCCGGTCGTCCCAGCTCCCCCGCCTCTGGTCCCACTGGTCCTCCAGACATTCCTGCAGCGGCCTCATGTGAGCCGTGCATGTGGCGTGAGGAAGATGCAAGAGGCCATCGACCCCAGTAGAGAAGACACTGTCCTCACTATCGTAGACGGAACGGCCATGAGAGCCTAAGCCTTCCGAAGGATCGATAAGCGTCGCTCCTCCGAAGGAGACACGCTTGCTGACAGCGTATTGATGGAGGCTCCCAAGTACGGTAGGCACTGGACAGGAGTCAGGACAGACTTGGACATGTTTATGTGCAAACCCAGCTGGTTAAACAGAACGGCCGTCCTGTCAAAGTGCAATTGCGCTTCCTGGAAGGTGGAGGCTTTGATCTACCAGTCGTCCAGGTACGGGTAGACAAACACCTTGTTCTTTCTCAGGTGTGCTGCCAACACAGCCATGCATTTCGAGAAAGTCCTGGGCGCAGACTTCAGTCCAAACGGTAGTACGGTGTACTGATAGGGATTGGTGCCGACTAGGAAGCACAGGAACTTCTGGTGTTTGCGTGCAATGGGCACATGGAAGTACGCATCATGCAAATCTATCGTGCAAAGCCAGTCTCCTCTCTGCAGCGGAGGATAAATCTGGTGCAAAGACAGCATGCAAAACTTTTCTCTGCGAATCCATTAGTTTGCTTGTCCCAAATCCAGAATGGGCCTGAACTCGTTCTTGTCCATCTTGCGTACCAGGAAGAACCGTGAGTAAAGACCCTTTCCCCTTTGAGACCGAGGGACGTCTTCTATCGCCCTTTTTCTTAACAGGGTATCGGCCTCCACTTGAAGCTCACGCAGTTGGAACTGCGAGCAAACCGGTGGAATCGCTGGAGGCGGGCTGACGAAATGCAGACTGGGTGCTGAATATTGTTTGCAATGGATACACTTGTCCTGAGTAATTTTGTATGCTTCCCCCCACCGGAGCGGGTAACGGACAAGGGGGAAGTAGCACCTGAGGGCCTAGACCCGGCCGGGCCTTTGTGCGTCGAGGAGGACTGCTGGCCGCCTCTACCCCTCTGGCGTTTCTGGAATGGACGCCGCTGGTCCTGCTGCTGCTGGTGTTGCTGCTAACCACCTTGCCCTCTTCCCCTCTTCCCTGGGCACCAAAATGTCTCTGGAAGGGGCAGAAGGTCTTCTCTTGCGGCTTTTCTAACCCATCGGCCGTAAGGGTTCAGCCTCCGCCTTCATGCGGGCCATCTCCTCATGCTTTCCAAATAGCGTAGCACTAGAGAACGGAAGGTTGGCGACTCTCTGCTGCACCTCCGGTTTTAGCAAAGTCAGGCGCAACCAGGCATGACGCCTCAGATTAATCCCGTGGCAGTAGACAAGAGCCGCTAGGAGAGCGGAATCTGCAGCCGAGCTGATCTCCTGGTTGGATATCATCATGCCCTCGTTGATGATTTCCTAAAAAGTCTGCCTCTTGTCCCTAGGAAGGTGCTCCAGAAACTGTTGTAGGTAGTCCAATAAAGACCGGTCATACCGACCCAGGAGAGCCGTGGCACTAGCAGCTTTCATTGACGTTGCTGCCGTACCACACACCTTTCTTCCAGCGGAATCCATCATACGGCTCTCCTTGTTCGGAGGCACCGTAGAGGATGGGGCAGTAGTGTGCTGCTTCCTAGCCGCCGTGACGATCACTGAATCCGGCACCGGGTCCGATCTAAGGAACGCCGGATCGGAGTCTGTATTTTTTCTGCAGCCGGGAAGGAGCAGATTTCGTCGCCGGAGTCAGGAAGAGCTCCATAGCCGGCTCCTCCAGCCCTGGCACCAAGGGCAACAAGGGCAGAGACAACTGCCTCTTATGCAGGGTCTCGGAAATCACTGACGTAGAAGATGTGGGGACCGTCAGCGTAATTCCCAGCTTCGCTGCCCCTCTCAACAACACCTCTTCTTACGACACAATGTCATCCACCGGTGACACCCTCGTAAGCGGTGAATCCGATAAGGTGGGTGAGTAGTCATGGGTACTGGAAGAGACCGTGTGACGGGACCTGGACCTGTCCCTCCGGGGACGGTGTCTGGACCGCGTTGAAGAGCGACGGTCACGGTGTCTCCGCCTGAACCGTGACCTTGACTTCCTAGGCCTAGGGCAATCCACTGGTCGTACCGGAGTGGTAAGCCGCGGAGGCCGAACCGGAAGCCTAGGTTGTGTAGGCCCCATAGGCGGCAATGGAAGGCGCGGCAATGATACAGACTGTGGAGGAGGCGGTGGTGGAGGAGGAGGAGGAAGATGAGGCGGAGGAGGTGAAGGAGGAGGAGTAGGATTACGAGGAAGAGGATCCTTAGGCAACAGAGGAGGAGGAGGAGGAGGATCCTTAGGCAACGGAGGAGGCGTAGGCGTCCTGGGCCTAGACGGCGAGTAGGTCTGAGAATAATCAGAGTCCGCAGACCGCACCACTCTTCTCTTCTTCCTCTGTGCAGGCCTCGATGAGGATGCTCTAGAGGCTGATCTCTTCTTAGACGAGCGCCGGCGCCGCCGCGGGCTCGTGGATGCTGAGGACAGGGTGACTACAGAGTCATGGGACACAGTTCTGCCCCTTGCACGTCCCCTGGACCTAGACTTCTCTTTCCTCGACGTAGACCTCTTTTTCGAAGTCGAACGTCGATACATCCCTCGACGTAGAGTCTATCCTTGTCGACCTAGACGGCGAGCGCCGGTGTCTCCCGGACCCCTCTCGACGTCGATGGTGTCTCGACGTCGACCTCGTCCGAGGTCTCGACGTCGGTCCCCTCGACGTCGCTTCGACCCAGAGCCCTGGGACGACGGGGAACAGATGGCGGTCAACCTCTTCGACGCTGACGTCGAGGCTATCGAGGTCGACGGAGATCTGTGTCGTTTTCTGGCCCCCCAGAGGCCGAAGCACGGGCAGAGGACGAAGTCCCTCCATGCCCAGACCCACCTTGGTCTTGCTGTCTCCTGAGCTCCAGTCCTTGGAGCCGGATCTTCTCCCTGTCCTTCAGGGTCCTCCTGGAGAATTGTTGGCAAATCTCACAGTCTTCAGGGACATGAGAGGATGGGAGACAGAGGATACACACCCTGTGAGGGTCTGACTTTGCCTTCTTCCTGGCACACTCCTGGCACTTGTCGAACAAGGCTGGCATAGTCGACAAAAGATTGGGCAAAACTGGCCAAAAACTCCAGAAACAGGTAGAAGAAGCAGTCAGATGTTGAGTGAAACACTCCAAACACTTTAAAAGTGCCAGAAAATTGAAAAACACCCAAAAAGGGAGAGCTCAGTGCTCCAGGGTCCTGCCAGCAAGAGCCGGAAAAAAGAACTGAAAGTAAAAGGAGTTTGCTGTGCATCATGGGATACAGAGGGTCTCTGGAGAGTTCCTTAAAGGCACGGTATCCCTTTTCCAGACACATAATGGAAGCCTGTGGGGGCTTGTCTGTCCATACCTTCCTCTCTATCATTCCAAGGATTTTGTGAAGGGGAAGTTTCTCTATGGGTAAAATTTAACAGACTGTGTTAAATGTGATGTTGGTGGAATATCCTTTGCATTTCTAGTTGAAGTACTGGACAGTGTAGCCTTGCAGGTATAGGCTGCATTATTGTCTTTAATTTTCTCTTAGGTGTTTATGCAGGACTGCACTGAGCACAACTTAAGAGATTTTTGATTGCTCAGGGGTCCACGCACATGGGCGGGACTATTCACTAGATTATGACTATACACAGAGATCCCCTACTACAGAAGTGTTTTATCCTGCCTCCTACAGGGGTTATATGCAGGAGGAACTGTTGTTCATTTGGAATTAGTTTTTGTTCTAGTCTTATTTTTTGCTGCACCCCTAGAGATGTTGACTGGGTTTGCGTTGGTCTTACAGCGAAGTCACTTGGATGAGGGTTGTTGACTCCCTCTCGGTGCGTTTCCTTGTCCTTGTGTGCGCCCACGAAAGGATTGCCCTCGGGGCTGGTACTGCTAGTTTTGCTGCTGCTGTCCCTGCTGTTGGCCCTGGTTACCTCGATAAACCTGTTGGAAGACTTGGTGTATTGCCACAGGTTGGTGGCTCCCCCTACCGGCTGGTCTTCTTGAGGGTGCTCCTCTTCTCATTCCTCTGAACTGCAGTGTCCCCATGGACCTAGCTGTTTAATTTTCCTTCTTGAGCGGATTGAGTTTTTCATCAACTGGAGCACCGAAAAGCTGTTCCCTAGTGAAGTGTGTTAAGGAAGTTGTTTTGCACTTCCGTCTTGAAGCCTGAAATTATTAGCCAGAAATGCCTTCTTTCCCCAAGCATCATCTGCCTGCTGGATGTCTCCGCTGCATCCAGGGCCGACTTCAAACATGTATTAACCATGTTCTTTCCTTCCTCTACCAGATGGCTCGCCCTTCTTTGATATTGCTCTGGCAGATTTTTTAAGCGTTCGCCCGCTTCCTCACAGTGCCGTTATGCGTGCCTGTTGATGAGAGCATTAGAATTAACGATGCACCATTGGATCGCCGCACTCCTTTCCAGTTCCCCTCCCCCCCACATTAGGTCCATTCTCCTGCTTTCCTTGTCTGGAGGTGGTCCTGTATTTGTGGGTATATTGGCCCTTTTCCTAGCCATGGATGTTATGATTGAATCCGCTGGTACTGATCCCTTAATATTCATAGGGTCCTTAGATGAGTGCTTGTATTTCTTTTCAGTCCTTGGAGTTACTGCTTTGCACACAGCAGGTTCCTTGAAGGCCTCCTTCCCCTGGTTCAGCACACTTGAGAGCATAGGTAGGAACTGGCTTCTTGTCTGGGATGGCAACAATGTCTCCAACAGGAGGCGAGATTGAGGTTTCTCCTCCTCTAGCTGCACTCCATACGTGTCTGCAGCTTCTTTATGACTTGGCTATAGATTTATATGTCGTCCGATGGCGAATGCCACGAAGGATAGGATTCTACTCCCTCTTGCGGGGATTCAGCGTCGAGATCCTGCCACTGCAAGTCTTGCGCCTCCGAGGATGTCGAGCCTTGCTAAGTTTGTTAGTCTTCCTCACCTTCAGCATCGCCTTACTACAGGTCTTCCTCCTCCTGTTCCTCGACTGGTTCAGGTGTCGACGGTGGCTGAAGGTCTTTGACGCACCTTTGTACTTCGGCCGTGGGCTTCGGTAGAATATGAACTGCCTCATCTTCTCATCGAAGTCTCTCTAGCATTGCCAGATGCTCGCCATTTCGGCCTCGAGCCTTATCTTCTTCTTTTTCCATCTCGGACGCGTGGTCGTGGTCGGAGTAGAGAGTTTCGGCCTTTCTCTTTGAGGTTGTGGATGTCGAAGTTGTAGCCGCTTAAAACCCTTCATTTTTAGACGTCGAAGAGTCCCTTTCCTGACCGCTCTTCGATGCCTTTGCCTTATCTGGGAGTCCTTGTTAAAGGAACCAAAATGCTGTTTGTCCTTGGATGTAGTTGCGGTCGTCGAGTGTTTAGACGGCAATGCTCCTTTGGAGGACTTGGATTCACTCTTTCGAATATCAGTGGAGTGCCTGGGGTTCGATGATTCTTACCTCCTTCGGCGTTTTTTCGACCTAGACGACTGTGGCGTCATCCGGTCCTTCGGCAATGTTGTCCTCTTCTCCACTAGAGAGGCCTAAATCTCGGAGTGAAGGAGGTGTCCGTCTTAGGATCAAGATGGCGTGGCTTGGTGTCAATGCTCAGTGCCCATGGCTTGAGGCTTCTGTGAGGCAATGTGGCCTCTAGTCGCGAAGTGAGCTCGGGGGCAGTGGCTAAAGCAGACTGCATCTCACAGTCTTGAGGTGCAATACCAGGCTCCCTCACGAGCTGTGCTCAGCCTCCATGAGAAACATTTTGTGAGGATTAATCCCAGTGAGTCAAGCTTAAGGTGGTAGATGAGTTATCAGAGTCCTTGGTGTATCCTTTGTCACAGGTGCATACTTTTGTGGAGTCTCAGGCATTTCTTCCTCCTCAACATCAGACCCATCCGAGAAGGGGTTGTTGTGATGATCTGCCAGTAATGCTGATTTACCTTCATAGTAAGCCACCTTGAGGTCTAAAGACTGGGGCCTGCTCTAATGATTCTTGGCATTTCATTTTACAATGTGCCATCTGTAGCAAACGGATTTCTTGCTTTTGGGAGGTTGAACTGTTTAAAACCCTTGTGGTCCCAGGATCAGCAAAGATGGCAAATTCGGGGATGGCCTGCCTAAAGCAACTCTGAACAGCACTAAGGAAAAAACGGAGTGTTCTCTATAACTGACCCCACCCTGAGTCCTTCTCGTTCGACCTGGTCTACAAAACCACGCCGGATCGGGTTCGAATTAAAAGCATTAAATTGATGAAGAGGAGTGTTTCGATGCTGCAGCTGAAGATTTTGATCCGTGGTGTAGAAAGGCTGCTGATTGTCCCAGAGCCTGAGAAGGAAAGGATAAAAATAGTCTACTGTAAATGAATTGTCATTGTGGGTTTGAGCAAGGAGCTGTCATCTTGAGGCTCAAGACTTCTCGGAAAAAAACATCAGGGTTGGGTGCAAACACTGCAGATGGCAGGAATACGTTTAGAAAATCTTTGAAAACATGGTTTTTGTACTTAAGCCTGTGTTTGGCCCTCTCCACGATATCAAACAAAGACCTAGCACTATGACGCCTCGGCATACATGCACTTTATAAGTTTCATTCATTCAATATGCAGAGCATGTGAGCTGAAGCACCACATGCTACAAATGTATTGTTACTGAAGTAATAGGTTTTTTCCAGGAGCTGATCTTGAGATGTTGCCCAGTTCTCACCCAGGCAATGCAACTGGCTCCCGAAATGAACCACCAGAAACCAAAGTTCTAGAATAAATATAACTTTATTCTTTAGCCAATAGAGTTCATGAAAAGTCAAACAGTAACTTTTGCACATACAAAGCCTCACTGAATGCTTGGAAACAGTTTCATAGTATAATTTTGAGTGGATGCTTTGAACACAACACTTTGAAAGGGACAAAGAGAGATACATAGGGGAGGATTGGGGGCACATAGAGCAGAGGTTTGCCCTAGGGGTGTGGACTCCATTGCTTATTTTGAAACAAACTGGCATTCTTTGAAAACTCTCTCGATGAACAAGCAGAGGGGCTATTTAGTGCAGATAGCGCAAATGGCAAAAGAACCACAGCCGTCAGGGACAGCAAAAGGTGGCAACATTTTCAAACAGAAAAACAAACTTGGACACTTATGTTTTCACTCAACTTCAGATAGGACTTATTGCTATCCTGAACACTGTACTTTATAGGGCACTTGGCAGGAGATGGAGCAAGTGCTTACGTGTACTTATGTGACTTTCTCAGGTAGAGGACATGAAAGCACAACCAATATGTGGCTGACCTTCCCAGCCCTACTGGCATTGTACGCTATCTACTGAACAACGAACTGCACAGCCTACCTCTTACACCAGTCAGGTTAATGTATAGACTGGGCAATGTTTTCTCTGCAAATGTCAATGAAGAAACTGAACAAACCGCATATAAGGACTAATGCGACTGTCAATGTATCATCTCCTTGGCACTGTGATGTGAAACGTAGGGCTGCCTACTAGTCCTCACGTGCAGAGATAGTGGCCCTCTTTACCAATTACTCACTTGTCAACAAAGGGCGGACACTTATCTAAAATTGATGGGAAACGGCTAGTGAGACTTAGCTGCTGGCCAGCGACACAATACCCAAACTTTTCATCCAACATGATCGTTGGGTCAAAATATTATGAACCAGGAACCAAATCCAATAGAAGTGCATAAGATGTGGAAGATCAAAAGCAGAGATAAAAAGTCCCTGAGTGCCAGCAATGACAAAACTCTTGCTCAATTTTCAACCTTACATCGTTCACCAAGGAGAAAAAGTATGCCAGTTTGAACTTGTTTGCAAGAATTTGATTTTAGGTGCTCTTTATGTGCATTCATTTTGCCAATGCATGTGCCCCATGATTCCTCTCTACCCTAACCTCATCCCCCTCATCTCATACACGTGCATCCGAGCGGCCATCTTGGTGTGCAGCACAAATCCTTCAGTGATGCGCCGAGAACAGAACAGAACAAAAAAATAACATCTTATGAAAAGAAAAGGCATATAACAAGTGGAGCCTTAAACTCTCCAAACTTTATAGGAAACAATACATTTTTATATACATCAGTGACATCACGCAGTCAGTCCATTACTGTTCATGGGGTCTGGGCATTAAAGTCTTCCAGAAAAAGAAAAAAAACTTTCTAAAATTCAGTGAAACCCAGACTCCAGAAAAGATGCCAACCTCAACAAGCTTTGTAAAAACCTTTCCAACATTTTCTGAAAAAACGAACATTTTCATTTATTTTATTCAACTTGAAAAAACAAGAAACAAACGTGAAGTGGTTTTGCTGGTGATTGTGTCTATGTGTGGTTCTTCTCATTGTCCGGTTGTCAAAGATTATGGCGGCCTTCAGGGCTGCAAACAGTACAATTTCTTTCCTCATGAGAACTTTAAAAAAAAACATACTGAAATGTAAAGTAGACAGAAACTGTTCATATTTTCCTTAAAGTACGTTCATTCACAGGTCTTTGAGCTAGAAACGTCTGGGAAGGGAGTTTTCCATAATTTGTATAGGTGGAGTGGTGTGGAATACCCTAGCTCCTTTACCCCGATATCCTTTTTGCCATGTTTGCCGAAGAGCCCATTTTATCTTACTTGATCATTTTTTAAAAGCTTTCCTGATGTCACTTAATTTCTCTTGGCTTTTGTTTTAGTCCTCAATGTAAATGTCCTCGATGCGGTTAAAAAAAGAATCACATTTGATGGCAGTTTTTTTGTAACCTGTACTAAATTTTTTCTTTAAACTGTTTCTTTCTAATTCAGTTGAAAGTAGTCCATACCTCTATAAGAAAACAAAAATCTGTTATTGCCCAAATTAATGCTTGCATGAGACCAAGAATTAATTTTGCCACCCAAATAGAAAAGAGATAGACAGTGTTCCAGATGACGAGATGAAATTACTTTTTTTCTTTTCTACTGGCACAGTTTGATAATTTTAAAGTACGATATACTTTGGACTTTTGAAGTTGGGGAGCAGTTTACAGATTACCACAAGACCACAGACCCACTATGGAAAATCCCTGAAGCATACCGGGAGGTTTCCAAGAAATATTTACTACCCATAACTTGAATACTTTACAGTTAAAAATATTTGTATTACTGCTTTGTTTATATGGAGCACTGTGCATAAAAATCCAGTTTCCGACATTAGACCCTGTTTTTTTTTTAACCATGGTGTATTAAGAGGCTGAACATCAGCCACGGATATCCTGAAAACTCTGCCCCGAGTTGACTAATCCGTCAGACAAAGCACAAGCCAGCTACAAACGTTTCACAGTATAGCAGAGTAGTCCCGAATGTACTCTCGTTGGGAGGTAAGAGAGAAATGCTTACATTGAGAACAATGTGCTGAAATGCCAAGTGTCTCGTTAATCAGGAGCTCTCTCTGGCAAAAGGGGTTTCGGGAGGAGAAGAGCTGATAAAATACAGGCTTCCCCGATCTGAGATGATTCCCAGACCTCAGATATGAGAGACTGAAATGAGCTCGATGCAAGACCAGGGGGAATTGTTACAACAAAAAAGAAAGTGCATTAGAGGATCTCAAAGTGGCAGCCCCTTTAAGAGCACCCGTTCCATTATACAAAATTAAGAGGTTAAGGGCGTGTGAAGTGAATGTTCAGTGTGGCTTGCGAGGTGAGTTCGAGATTGAGAGGTGTGTGCTAAAAGCAACTGGTTTTGGTAACATTTAAACCACCATGACCCCTCTTGTCACGATCCTCCCTCCAGATGTGGGGCAGTGGAGTAGAAACCTGCCTCGCTGACTCGTGTGTCTGTGTTAGGCTTCGTTGCTAATATTTATTGTTGCTAGTTCGCGAAAAATCAGTTGCAGATCAATGCAGACAAAACATTACATTCTTCTGAAAGTGGGCTCAAAGTATAGCAAGAGTGGGCGTCACATTTTGAAGGTCTATCCTTCAATTTCAGGTAAACCCAGGAAAATCTAAGTTTATGTTTACACACTGTGGGTTGGAAAATCTGAAGCATTTATCTGTGTGGTCCCTGGAGTACAGAATCTCTCCAAATTAACACGCTACCCGGCGGTGGGTACCCTAGGACAATGCAGAAGCTGAGAGAAATAGTGACCAGGAAAGCTTGTTCTAATTTTAGAAATGTTTATGTAAGTGGTTATAACAAAAAAAAACAATATTGTTCTGGGGGCAAGGTGTCTCTGAACGATTCTATCGATATTTTGCTTCTCTCTATCCCTACAGCAAATACTAGAAAGGGAATACGCAGCACAGTCCGCAGATAAATCAGAGGCAACCCCCTCCCTACACAGCACCAGATCCAATTAGGAAACAGAAACTGACGGGGCAGTCTGTTACTGTCCGATAATGACCTGCTTGGGGACTTGAGGGTCCCAATGCCATTAACAAACAGGAAGACACTGTCCTGTCGGTCATTACCGTTATTCTATGCAGCCAATTTATTGAAGGGAAAAAACTGATATTAGAAAAAATGGCAATGTCTTCAGTGGAGCACAGTGCGTTGTCCTGGCTACTCAAGCTGCAGCGGTCTGTGTGTGGTCGCGTGGGGGCGCTCTCCTGCCAGGCATGCCTAGGTAGGGAGCAGCAGATTCCCTCTCCTCAGAAAACGAGAAGAGAGGAACATTCTGGATTGTGCCAGCGTCCACTCCAAGCCACCAACTAACTGTATGTCGCAAGTCCAAAGCATCACCCTGTAGCCAAATATCTAGGTCAGGAGTTTGAAATGCCGGATGTTGTGCATTGAAAACGTAGGAACTCCACTCCCTCATTCACAGCCCCCTAAGGCCGCCCAGTTTCCGTTTTCTGTGCAGTGCTTTTGACACCGGCTCCAGTTTCTTTCGCTCGCCCGGACCGACCGTCACTTCACCCCCAACACTGTGTCCCGGTCTGTCCTGCGGAGGAGACTGGGGTCAAGGAAATGCAGTCTGAGCCGCTGTGCCGGGCCCTCTTGTCCTTCGGTGGGAACCACGCAGCGAGCGTCAGGGGGAATGGCTCGTGGGGCTGCTTCTGTTGGAGCTGGGGGAAAGACTGGGGCTGCAACTGCCTGGAGGGGGCGCCAGGCTACTGGCACGGGGCGCCTGCCCCGTCAAACTGTCCAGACCCTCAGAGTTCTCCAGCATTTCCTGGATGAGCGGCGGCATGGAGCCCGGGATCTCCATCTTGAGCGTGATAACCCGTTCGGCACCTGCAGCGGAAGAAAAGACACGAAAGACAGACTCAGTAGGGAGCAAAATGGCTGTGCATACATGGCTTCAATACGAGGCTCTTATAAAGTTCACACCACACGAATGAGGGAATGCATAGCTGCCAGGTTTCCCAGGGAGCTGCCCCAGGCCACTTTTTTGTTTGAATTCTGGGACTATTGGTCCTCTTTTAATAGAATAAGAAAGATTCCAAGTTCCAGCTTTATACATATTTTTTTAAAACCTGGACTGGGGACAGCAAGGACCTGAGAAGCTTGTCAGAGCTCACTGAATGAATGTTACTTCTGATGAAACACTTTTCTGACTTTCATTCCAGAAACGACCCCCCAAAGTTCATTAATGTTGGTCTGATTTCTCATGTACCAGATGTTTTCCAGCACATCTCTAGAGGGAGCTCGGCTGAAGACAATGGAGTACCAGAGGGCCAACAACGGCTGGTTTAGGCCTTCATCGCCAACATGCCAAAGTGTCTCTTTCAATGTATCTCTGCTGAGAACATTACACCCTCTGCTAGTTTTTGTAATGACGCAGATCTATTCACCAAACAATTTGCAGATACATTGGAAAATCCTCACCAAAGCCCTCCCCTTTAAGAAATATTGCCACAGAAGAGATGAAACGACTGAAGAAAAAGAATGGCTGTGCAACTCGAGATACTTTTTTTTTATTTTTACAAAAAAGGGACACACCCTTGGCGCTGATGCTGCGGAGGTCTGTGATCTTCATTAGCATCTTGGGGAACATGTGAGGCTTGTTCGGTCTCCTTTTCCGGACGTAGATTTTTAGCGCCTCCAGCAGCGGCTCCTGCAGCTTGTCCACCTTGTCAGGCTGCTCCAGGTCCTGGCGGTCTATAGGGAGGGGGACGAAAACAAAAGTGGTTTAAAACATCAATCCCTCACTCACGGCAAAGGAGGCGGAAACACACTATAAGGTTATTCAGCAAGATCGAACTCATTTCACTTTCGCATTAGTCAACAAGAACCATTAACCTATGCGAACTGGCAGCAAGGCAGAACAGGAATATTCCTCGGCTGGCCACCGGGTGTCGCCCTAGCCTTGTACACACGCTCCTCTCGCTCTGTCTCACTGGGCCTCCCTCCCACTGGCCTTGTGCATTGTTTTGTAACTCAGTAGAAAAGCTCGGGATCAGTTTCCTTTCATCCTCAGACAATCCTCCCTCTTGTTCCAGGCCCTTTCATCTCGGAGCTCAGAAACGAGGTGTACCTTTCCCAAGCCAGCCTTTCTGAGACCAAGGGGACGGGGAGGCTTTCTCAAGCCAGGGAGGGGAAAGGAGAGAACGAGCGCAATACTGAGTCACACGTGAACACCGGCCAGACAACCAGTTGCAAAGCCAATAGATCTTGCATTGGAAGCCACCCTTCTGTCTTGTCAATACTTGTTTTGATATGGTATTGGGATGGCTGCTTGGCCCACAGCAATATATATATATATATATATATATATATATATATATATATATATATATATATATATATATATATATATTTTAAACTGGCTGAAAGCAAAACCTTTTTGTCCTCAAAAAGCACAAGTTTGCTGTAGTTGATCCTGGCACTGAAAGGAAATAAACAAACACGCTAATTCCCTTTGGTAATGCTCTTTCTGGTTGATATTCTATCTGACTGCAGACTCCTCACCATGCGAGTATCCCGAGGCGCCAGGCTGTGCGCCGATAGATGGTGCCGTGCGACTCCAGGCGGACTGTGTGTGGACACTGGAAGTGACCGAGCAGCATACAAGTGTGCGGTTCCGTTGTCACTTCCTGGGTGGAATAAAGTCGGCTCTGAGTCGCACTATTTTTTGAGTTTTCGGATCCAGTCTTGCGTTTATGATACTCGCACGACGAGGAATCTGTGATTAGCGATATCTATCAGAATACCGAGTGTAGATGAGCTCCTTGTGAAGGCAAAGTGAAGACAGCCAATGGCTGAGGTGGGTGAACCATAGGCCCATACTGTATGCATGTGAATGATATAACAAACAATAGATTAAGAGGGCTGGCTAAAATACTATGAATATATATATTTATTTTTGTGAAATCAAAAGGTCTTGGCTAATGTTAGACCTACGAAATGCACAGAACCTGCAAAAGAAGGCATGTGTGCAAGTTTACATGGCACGATAATAATTAGCATAATATGGAAAAAATAGGGTAAGGAAATATGGAGTGAAATGGCAGGAAAACAGTGGCAAAAAAGGTGCAGGGTATAGGCTTGTGAAGAGGTAGACGGCCACATGGGTTTACAAAGGTTGGGTAACATAATGAACGATGCAGACGGGGGAGGGGCTGATACAGAAGGGGTGGGCGACCAGATGCCTCAAGGTTATTTTATTTTACACCCTAACGTAGTCTGGTAGCTGTAATTTTGATTCACATCAAAGTGCCTTCAATCACACTATGCTGTTGTGTGATACGCAGTGTCATGGCTCCTGGCGGCCACACAATGAGGAGGCAAAAAAAGCTGGGTAATCTGGAAATGGACAGCTTACTCCGATACACAGCTGGACACCCATTTAAACCCCAGGATATGGGAGGTGGCACCGATGAGCTCCTTTTTGCTGTGGGGGAGTGTAGCTGTGGCTGGTTAGGTAGAGCAGTAGCTCCAACGGGCTGGGCTGGAAAGGCAAGATCACACAAGCAACACCTCGCTGAAACACAGTGGTGTTGGGTTCCCTGGGGAGACAACCAGGTTTTGACGAGTGGGATCTTATCCCGGATTGGCGATTTATGGAATCGAGGGGATGTCATTCCCTTTTTAGACTAACAATATTACAAAATTAGCCCCCTTCGAGAACTTTCGTTACCTGCAAATACCGCACACACTTGCCGAGAGGGACGGAACTCCCTAAATCTTCACCCCTAGAAGACAGACTGCTAGATGAACATATGCTGCGTAAAGCCACATTCGTGACATAAAAAGTTGATTAACAATGTCCCTGATGCCCGGTTCTAATTAAGGTATAGGTGGACTCCAGATTCGGAGGCCTGGAAGAGGACGAGGGGGGGGGGGGCTGGCGTACCAAGCGAGGTGGCCATATGGGTGAAGTTCCGCCATGCCCAACTAAAAATACTACAGCTCTATGTTCAAAATGGGTAGATCAACTGATGAGTGTTGTAGGCGTGGCTGTGAGCAGAACGGCATCTTTTCCCACACTGTCTGGAAATGCCCACTGATACAATGGGTTTGGAACCGGATTGTGGGATGCATGAGTTCCCTATGCAGTAGCACTGTTACCACCTCTGCTAAATGGTGTTTAATCAATATTTGGGGAGAGTAAGACCTTAATCGCATGGAGCGGACATGGGTTACCTTTGTGCAGAGTGTAGTCAAAAGAAACATTGCACGACTCTGGCGGGTGGACCAGGTGCCGCAACTCAGGCTGGCAGAAAGACAGACTAGTGTATGCTGGCTGAAAGGGTGGTTTACGAGGACCCTGGCTGCCCACAGAAATGGGCTAAAATGTTGGGGCGTTGGAACGAACATCGAGGTTTTATCTGTGATTCTTCTCCTCTGGATGCTATGGAAAGATCTACGTATGGTTATTTGGGATCAAATTCAGTTATTGTCAGTGCTAGGTAAGGGGGGGGAGGGGGAGCTGCTAATAATATTGTGTGCTGAGATGTCATCTACTTTGTTAATCATGTCGATACACAACCATGTTTTTTCCTGTATTTTTAATACGTCAATAGTAAAATTACCAAAACAGTGACTAGTGCACTTAATTTTTGTAGATGATGCGAGGGAAGGTGTGGTGTAAAGGTTTTTTAAAAAAAATATTTGAATGTATGAAATGAAATTAAATGTTCATTTACTATTTGTGCTTTGAAAATCAAACAGTAAATACATACATATGGATTGATTTTAGGGGATGCTTCGGTCCTAGACGGGCAGAACACAATCTTTCTGCACAAAAACCGTCAGCATTGGGGGTACTACACCAGCCAAACTTTAAAGTGCAAAAGAACTATGAAAGGGGCAAACCCCTAGTGCGAGTGTAAACGACAGAGGAGCACCTGGCTGCGGTGAATGCAGATGCAAGACAAATTACAACTTTAGCAAGATGCACTTTTTACTCATTTACAATTTACTCCTGAAACCTCGTAGATTCCGGAAAGAAAAAACATACAAGCGCTCCTTCTCAGGAATGGCACCCAGGATCTGGAATGCGCTCCCTCCTGAAACCAGGCTTATCACCTCCACTGCACTCTTCAAGAAAGAGGTGAAAAACATCCTTCTGGCCAAGATCTCCTGAACTTTTTAGACGCTGGATCAGAGACTCTGCATCGCTTTGTATCATTGATCACCTTGTCTCCGGGCATTATACTCTTACCTGAATGTGACACTACTACGCTACTCTCGTACTACCGACCAATATATGATACACTTTAGTTTATTGAATAACCCTCCCCATGCCCCCACCCCGTGTTCTCTCTATCCTAAGAAATTGGTATAAGCCATCCACACATCTAAGGTTGACCTGAACCCTACTGTAATGGGATCAATGACTTGTGCGTTCTTATATTACTTGTTACCTGATTGTATAATGATATGTTTTCTGTACGTTACTGTTATCCTATTATGTTAGTGACTATTATACTGCTCCCATTATCTCTGTTCAGTCCTGCTTCCCCTACCCTTGTATCTGTGAAGCGCTCTGATATCTGTAAGGATCATGTTCGCGCTATATAAAACTTTGAATAAATAAATAAATAAATGCACTAGTTTTGCACTGTACATTTACGGGCATCTCTACACGTACACTGAAGAATGCTCGCCAAGCAAAGTGGTGCTATAGGACTCATTTCAGGCCAACAGAAAAGGCTTCACTTTCAACATCCAACTATGACTCACCTGCCCAATAGCTATTGTTAGGAGATAAAACTAGGTTCGCGAAAGAGACCTGACAGATAAAATAGATTTCCTGCCATGGTCATTCCACAGTAAAATCACAAGCCAAAACAGTTTGAAGGTACAGAGACCAGAGGCATTAAGCCTTTGCTCACTGACTTAGCAGTGCAGCTGGCCTTGTGAAACGAGAATAGCAGACTTTTTTTTTATTTATTTTTTTAAATCGAACATAGAACTCCACTGTTCAAACAGTTATGCAGGTGTGTATTATAGCCTTATAGCCCGCCGTAGAGGGCTATACCGGCTATTAAAGTCCCTCTCCAGCGTTAAAGGCCCCGAGCCGAAGGCGAGGGCCTTTAACAAGGGAGAGGGACTTTAATAGCGGTATAGCCCAGCTACGAAGGGCTATAAGGCTATTAGAACATTCTGTCACTAGAGTACAGAATGTTCTAACAAAAAAAACAAAGCCTTCATGGAGCGCGAGGGGATTGGAATCCCCTCAGGCTCCCTGAAGCCTTTGTTCACAGCCAGAGCTGTGAACAAAGAAACATTGGAATGTTGGAGCTCCAGGTTTATACCAGCCATTATAAGCCCAGAGCACTCCATTGTTTTCAAAGGAGCTCCCAACATTCCAATGTTATAATATCTCTGAAACTCTAAAAAAGGATTTCTTTTTGGCTTTCCTAGAATTAGGTTAGACCTTAGAAGCAGAAAATGAGGGTCTGACTGCTATGGATTAATAAAAGCAATCATATTAGAGTGAAATCTATTATTCACGCTTTTCATAACCATTGCTACTACCATATTATTTGTCTTTGTTGTAGTTACAATTCATATAATGTTCACTTGACTGGGATTTTTATGTTAAAATAAATACTTAAAATGTATCCTTTGTGTCTTTTGGGTTCCTCCACTTGTCCCCATAACATCTCATGTGATTGACTGTTCCCTAGAACACATCTCCCACAAATATTGCTCAGTGTGTTGTGGAATGGTAGCAGTAAAACTGGTTTTCTAATTAAGATTGGCACATTGACTAAGGGCCAAATGTAGGTGGCCCAATACGGGCTGGTAACGGTGAAATTCGTTAACTTTCACCATTACCGACCGGTATTTAGGCATTTGAGATGTAGGGAGGATTCGGTATTAAGGAACCAGTAAATACCGATTCCTTAATAACGATTCCTTATGGCCTTGCATTTAAGGAACCGGTAATACCGATTCTTTAAATGCAATGTAGGTAGCACTTAAAACAGTGCACCTCAGCCTTAAGGAATCGCTATTTACCACCAACTTGGAGTTGGTGGTAAATAGCGATTGCCTTTCAAAAAGCACTTTTTTGCTTTTTGAAATGTGCCATGTGGCACACATCCATGCCCTTAGGGCATGCATGTGTGCCACATGTACATTTCAGGGGTGCAACAGGGTGTCCTTTGGACACCCTGGCACCCTTGAAATACCTCCCAGTATTACCGATGTGTCTTCACATTCATTCCTATGGGCCTCCAAGCCCAAAGGAATGAATGCGTAGGTATTCGTTATTACCAAATCTCAATTACTGATTTGGTAATAACTAATATTAAGAATTTGGTATTTTTACAGAATTCTTACCTACATCTGAAATACCAATTCCTAAATACTGAATCGGTAAAATTCGGTATTTAGGAATTGGTATTTCCAAGTTACCTACATCTAGGCCTAAGTCCTTAGTGGCAGGGGGGGCTAGATAACCGGCCTCTGCATCTCTACAAAAATCTAGAGAAGGTATCACAAATTTTTATGATTGGCTTTGAGCTGGTTGCATATTTGGACGAAAAAGCACAGAGAGAGATCAACTCCTTTCGCGTCTCTGAACCTGGACTGAGAATTTGGGTCTTGAATTCATCCTATACAGACAGACCAGACCCACAAATTACAGTAACTTCTGGGAAAACATCCACCATCTTACAAGCCATACCTTGCGCAACAAATGGCAGATGCCATGGTGAGAAACCTTGTATATAAACAGCAACTTGAATGTGCCCCTAACATTTGATTGGTGCAGCACCTGATCTATTGTATTTTAGAGGCAATTACCTACTGGGAAACCCCTCAATTTTCCCAACACCATTTTATCTACAAAATAAAAAAACGAATTCCAAGATCTCACTGTCACAATAAGGAGCATAGCATCTTTTCAGCCTTTGCTCATTTGATCATGCAACATATTTATGTGCCCCTATACGCACCTCCACAGATCAAACAGATGGCGCTGAGAAGACCCGTCTCTGCGTCATCCATTTCTAGTGGTAGCAGCTGATTGGCAAAGGCGAAGACCAGGTCCGTCAGTGGCCCAAAGCCGGCATTGTGCATCTGAGTACGATTCAGCGTAAGCCCATCTGAGAAGGTCATTGTGTCCTGGTCAGGCGTATACCGTGTGCAGATTCGCAGAATCTAAAGATGGATACAGATAGAATCATTGCAAGTATAGGGGGGGGGGAAGCATAACTTGGGCAGCTGTGACTGCACATTAAACCTGTACAGCATGGTCTAGCATGACTCTGAGAAGTCGAAGCATACCTCTGAAGAACTTTTACTCGGCAAAACACACTCTGCACCTCAGAGGAGTGGAGCCACAACCCACATGCATCTCAGAGCCAGGAATCAGCACAACATAGAGAAGCCGCAGCTTGTTACAACTCAGTGGGGCCACTACTTAGCCATGCGGAGGTAGGCCTCAAATCAATACAATATGGTAGCAAAAAAGAAACATTTGATCAAATTTTAGAGTAAATGACTGGCTAGGACTTCGCTCTTGTGATATGCCTCAAAGCCAATGGCCACTGGGTGATTATTCTGTGACAGGCACTGTCAGGTGAAACTTTGGGCAGCCCATAAGTGCCAGGTGAGGAGGACCAAGATATTTTATGCATGTCCCCAGAGAGGCAAAATCTTAGTGTACACTTCCTGGCCATTTAAAATCAAGTAGGTTTTGTGCTTGCCTGATTCACTTTCCTGTACGGGTTTTCCATGGAAAGGTTCCTTTTGGTGACATTTGTGGAAAAATTAAGTGCACCTGTATTAGCAGGAGCTGCCCGATGCACCGCACCGCTCACATCTTAAACAACCAGTATTTTACAACACAAGTGAAATAGGGAAACCAGGCTTAAACATACCAGGATGTCGAGGCAGGCGGCTTTGAGGAGGGTGATTTGGTCGGCGATGGTGAGTGTGGTGAAGCCGGGTAGTTGTTTTGCAAACTCCACCGTCTTGATGATGCACTTGGTTGACAGTTCACTGAACTTGTCCCAGAGGTCGATGTCCAGAGACACCCGCTCTTCCGCACTGTTATTCTGAAAGGAAATCAAGCAGGGATAGATAGACGGTCAGCAGGCTTCAGAGACTAACTATGCAGGTACCAGGACGACAACAGGAAAGCAGGGAGGCATCAAAGGGTTAGAAGGATTACAGGAAAAGAGGAATGCTGAGCACAAAAAGTGTCTAATTTTCTAGGAAACGGCCCATGCCCGGTAAATGAGGCTGCCACAGTTGAATAATAGGTATTCGAATTCTGGAGGACTGTAATGAACATGGGCAGACAGGCAACACATATTGCACCCATCATGATCTGACAAGGACCCATCGTTAAAATTGTGGAACATGCTTAGTAAGGTTAAATATGGAAAGCCAACCATTCATTGTGCCAGTAGGACACTGAGCTAGCTTTAGTGGGCTTTTTTCTAAGCACACTTCGCAAAATATGACTAACTGGAATAGTTTTAAACGTTGCCAATACGGTTAAAATGGGCCGTGCTTTTTAAAGGCATGCACTGGAGTTTGAGCTGCTACACTTGTTCGGTAAAATCGAAAACATTCTTAGTGATAGGCACTCGTATTTTTGTATTATTGAGGAGATGCTATTAAGAAGGAGAGAAAACGTTACCTTTCCAAGATGGCAGCCACCTTTGTAAGCAAAAAAAGAGGCTTTACTAACCAAAGAATGGAGGGGCCAAGGGGTTTAATAAGCCAAGTATTCAGGCCGACTATGGGGAAATGGACGGTACAAATGGTGGCAGGGAAGAAACAAACAAAGCATATCAGTGAGGAAACAACCAGCGGGACAGCTTTAAGTGTCCAGAATGGGAACAGTGAGGAAGTGAAGAATGAGAACAAAGCGCCTAAAGCAAGGCTAGTGCTACAGCCAACTCACTGTAGTGTATTTCCCGAGCTGGCAGAGGGCTGGGAAGGTTTCCTGGTGAGCCTTGCGCACTTTCTCCACAAGATCCTCCACCTCCGGGGTGATGATGTAGCTCTCGGTGCACTCCTGCTTTGGGGCCTCCTGCTTCTTCTTCTTGTTCCGGTCGTTCCTAACGGCTGGAAAAAGCACTAGAATTACAAAGGCTTCACTCAGCGATCTGCTGATAGACGACAATGAAGAATAGCCCTTCCTCCCTGCCCTTTACAAGACCCCCCTTCGCACATTTAACTAAACGACGACATGAAAGAAGGACAAAAGAACAGATGTGAAACTGCAGGACGAGTCTTGGTCCGGAAAAGGAGATGGGGTTGAACAGACCAATCTTATGCGCGTTGAATTTTTAAGTTTCATGCAGTTCAACTACAGCGTGCAGCATTTTTACACCCAATTAAACATACTGGACATTTTTTTAATAAGCAAACACGCACATTTTGTTTTGGAAAAGAAAAAAGTTTTAAATAATACCTGATCTTGAAATAGTACAAACTAAATTAAAACATTAAAGGATTCTGTCACGCACAAGAGTCAGGCATCTCGTTACTTCAGACCAAGTGCCTGTTGCATGCAGTGATTTCCTTAATAATACGCACACCCACACATCCGCGCTAGTGCACAGTCAGGCCCAAGTTGTTCCCGCTTGTGTTTTTTCATAAACCACCCACAAAAGGTAACCTACTCTCGGCTGCATCCCCAGCAGCCCATACAGCCGTAGGGGGCCAAATCTACCTACTTAGGATGCCGCCCACAGGGAGGCCCGAGAGGACTGCCAGGGCTTTAAGTGGGATGAAAAAACTGGGGGGGGGGTCTCTCAAAGGGGCGTGGCCAGTGTAATTAGGGGCGTGCCTTTAAAACACGCTAAAAATCTGTGTTTAGCATAGTGTGCCGCCCAACTTGTATTTTGCTGTTTCTGTCATTGCATCCAGATATGTGATTACAACAAGTAACATCATACCTACAACAAGACAGGACTATTGGCTTTGTCAATGGTTATTAGTTGCATAAAATAAATATGTTGCAACTATGGCTTGTTACATATAATATTGAAAACGCTTCCAATTAAAACTCTGGTGACCCTACCACAATGTTGCTGCTCCTGAGTTTCAAAAGGAGAAGAGAAATCCAGAAAGAAAATGACTCTTTTTAAAGGATTTCCCTTCCCCTACAACGGTCTCCTGGCATGACGTTATGCCGTAACTTCTCCACTAGTGAGAAGTGAGCAGTGCGGGCACGCGCACATCTATGTGCTTGCTGTCTCGAAATGGGTCTCTATCGGGCTGTTTTGCGCCATGGCACTTTTTTTCCTGACTGCAAAGTGCTGTCACTGCAGTCCTAAAAAAAACCGGACCACCTGTGCCAGGGCTCAAAACAGAGCCCGATAGAGACCCGTTTCCAGGCCCCCTTTAAAAAACTGCCGGTGCTCAGACCCCTTGAGACCCGGCCCACTTAAAGCCCTGGCTGTAGTGCCGCTCGTTACTGAGCGAGATCGTATTCGCTCACGCAGCTCAGTGGTGACTGGTCAGTAGTCGTCTGAATCAAGGTGGTACTGCCTTATAACACGCGAGAGAGCTACCCAATACGTGTGTTTTTTGCGCAAAAGGAGTATAGTGAATCAATTAATTAAAAATATAGTTTCTATTGTGATTAGTCTTGTGCTTTTAAGAAAAACTGCATGCATTTACTCCAGTTACTTTGTGATATATTCATTCCCATTAGGTGTGATCATTAGTGGGGCTATTTGGTTTCTGGTAAACGATTGGTGACACAGATGGGATGGTGGAGATTAGGTAATGTTAGTTTACAGGTATAGGCAGGGCCACTGGAATTATGCAGCAGGAAAGGGCCAAATTATGGGGCTGGTTTGAGTAAATTATACAGCTAGAAAAAGGCAAATTATGCGGCCTAATGCAGCACATTTTGTAGTAGTTTAACTTCATTATTTAGTCATTTCTAAACTTGGCAACACTGTCCGGGCATTGATTGCCCCTCATTAGTACCAGTGACTCAAATATAGCAATAAGCAACAGAAAGGTAACCATTCCAGTTTTGTAAAGGGCCTTCCAGCATGCGGCAACACTTGTCGCTATATTTTTTGTAACTTTTGAACAATTTGAGCTTAAAACAACATTTTTTTGGTTAGAATCTGCAGACTATGTAGCAGATGATAGATTAAGTGGCAAATCTATAACTATGCGAAAATCGCCACAATCACATAATTCTAGTGGCTCTTGGTATAGGGTTTTAAAGAGGAGAGATTGTGATCTATGAAATGAGGTATCAGCCAATTTCAGAATTACAATAAGAAGGATTAAGGCACTAACAAGACTTTGAGGAGGCTATCCTCAGATATAGAAGGCATGCAGAGGATGGAAGGTTAGAAGAGTAACTGAAGAAAGAAAAGCGAGGAATCCAACAAGTAAATCATGGTCAATTTTTCATGCAGGGTTTTAGCAATGTAGCTGGGTTTGTGGGATCTTTCTGAGATTGCAAGCAGTCAAGTGTTGTAAACTATTGAAAGAAGGATGTACGCTGTATAAAGAAACATTATAAACAGAGCTCCATATCCGGGGGATAAGGGAGCAGCATAACCTTGTGATTCTGAGTGTACACACCATTTAAAGAAACATTAAAAGCGCTAGCCTATTGTGTGACAAGCCTAGGGCAGCCCTTTTAAACAGTCTGTTGTATCCCACCCTGGGTACAGGGTTTGTACACTGCACAAGGGGATTTGGCGCAGAAAAAAAGTCTCACTATTCCATAAATAAAGGTTTCCCCTCGCTCACTAAATAAGAATTATTTGGCACTGGCCGAGTGTCTCGTCAATGCGCAGTCACATTTATACTCAGTTTTATCACCTAATCCCATGCAAATGTATGTTGTATGTGTTAGTGTATGTGGCTATTGTAGTATATGCATTGTACTTATTATAAATGTTACACTGAGGTATATGTTTCTAAATCTCCATATGAAGTGTGAAAGGTCTGGAGATCATACAAAGAACACGAAAGCTCTATCACAAACAGCTAGAAAGAGGATACAGACAAGCTTTAGTTGTCCAATGCTACCTTCTGGGGCTGCATAAAACCACAACCATTTCATCATAAACAAACTTTCATAGTAATGGATTCCCAAACTGCTACTTCTTCAAAAGAAGGTTGTGCAAGCAGTGCAACATTACACAACACCTTGGTTTCATCTCTTGCTACAGCAGCTGGCACTAGAACATAGGAAGTGGGGCGGATTTCTGTGGAGCCATGTATTGCGCAGAGTGAATCATCAGTAGAGGAAAGACCTGCACAACGACAAAATCTGTCCCCAAGTAAACATTGCCCCCTTATGTTTAATAGGTGGTGGCATCATCTTTGCTATATGTTTGGGGTCATACTGTGTGAACTCTTTAGGCTACAGTTCTCTTCCAGGGGATACTCATTAATAGTCATGAGCACTGAATAATCTCCGCCCATGAACGGGAACCCGGAACACATAACAATATTACATAGTACTAAACAAATTATACACATATATATGTATAAACCAATAATATGCAGCCCAACATAACACATAGGCTAATAACGCCATCATTACATATTTTCTGCAGTATGAAAATAAACTATATAAACAATGCAATAAACAGGCATGAGCCTAAAAAGCATTCCATAATCAGCAAAAAACCTTTTATTTCATCAAAGAATTTGTAATAAAAGGCAATTAGCCTAAGAAGGCTGCATACAGAAAAACTATCCCTGTACAGAAAATCAGACTGACACCTCGCCTTTAAGGCCTCCAGGGGAACTCTGGGAAGAAGATGTCCAAAACAGATCCTCATTCTGTTTGTGTGGTTTGTCTGCCTTCCACACATGATGTGGAAAAATGTTACCATTGCCTCAAGCTTTCTAGCAGAACGTTGAAGGAAAGAGAAAAGGTTTGGCTTTTGGGGCTTATGGAGAGAGAAGGACGTCGTGAAAAGGGGGCAAAGAGTGTATTGTCATCTGCAAGGTCCCCTTCTCAGTCAAAACGTCGAAGATCTGCTTCTCCTGAAGGTAAAAGCAAGAAAAAACGACATCAGGAAGCGTCGACGTCGAAGAAAGTAAGTAAGTGTGACGTCGAAATCAAGATCACCGTCTACGTCGAGACCAGAGAAAACTGCATCGACGTCGAGGCATAAGTCGGCGTCGAAGCGGAGATAGAGGTCACCGTCGAGAAGCGTATCGACGTCGATACATCTGGTGTCGGTTGCTGTGAGGACGACGTCGAGAGCAAGGCGTTAGACGTCGAGAGAGAGAGAGTGCGGTCGACATCAAGAGGAAGAGTGAGATCG
Source organism: Lissotriton helveticus (assembly GCF_964261635.1). NCBI lineage: Eukaryota > Metazoa > Chordata > Amphibia > Caudata > Salamandridae > Lissotriton > Lissotriton helveticus. The sequence continues at coordinate 1,923,411,862 of NC_136065.1, forward strand.
ACGTCGAGAGACGAAGGTACGACGTCGAGACCTGAAAAGAGAAGATGATCCAGATCGCCGTCGAGACATGGTTCGACGTCGAGGCATGCCTCGGGCTCGAGGCTTGAGAAAGTCCAGTCGGCGTCGAGAAAATGTCCGACGTCGAGGAAGTCGAGGCCTCCGCCACCTGTCTCACGGGCGGCGACGAGGCATTCTAGATCTGCCTCTCGGACCGCTCATAGGTCTTTGTCGAGGTCTGAATCAGCTTCGAGGGTGCTGGATGACCCTCCAAGGTCTGCTTCACACGGCCTGCAGTCAAGGGCATCGGTGGACAGATCTCCAGTGGTCGGAGCCTCGCCACACCAAGATTCTTCAGTGGTGGCGCATTCTGACTCGATGTCAAGAAAGTCAGGTCAGGAGAAAGACAGTTGGTTTCCAGAGAGGTGCAGTCTCCAGCTTCTGGGTCTCCACATTAAATTCGGAGTTCTTCCTCATCTGCTTCTTCCTCTTCACTGGGAATGCAAATTGTGCAGGTTTCCCCGGAGGGCTCTCCGGTGCGTAAAACACCACCTGCACGTATGTCTCCAAGATGGCTAGAGAGCATCCGTCATTGGAAAATGCAGCCAAGGCCTAATCAAAGACCACTTACTATGGAGGCTTCGAGACCACCGGCTGGTGGGTCTCCAAGGAGATCCAGATCTCCAGTGAGAAGGCGTTCGCGCTCTAGGGAGCGCAGTAGGCATCGATCTACTACCCCTGAGAGAAGACATAGATCTCCTGCTTCTTCCTCTCCAACAAGGTCTTCTTACAGAGACTATTCGCCCACGATCTCATCAACGCCACCCTCTAGGGTTTCGCCTGTGGATGATTTAGGAACCTTCAATGAAGTATTGTGTCGTGGGGCTAGCAAATTCAACATTACTATGACAGTGCCTCAGGTGAAGTCTTCTGTCACATTTGAGACTTTACATCATAAGTCCTCTGCTAGGCCTCTTCTTCCACTGGTGCCTGGTTTGTTGGAACCGGCAATGAAGACATTCTTGACGCCAGCGACAGTGGGATAAGGGCCCTCAAGAATTGCGAAAAAATATAAGGCACCTGCTCAAGACCCCCTGTTCCTGCGCACAGATCCGCCACCAGATTCACTCATAGTGGCGGCAGCCAGGAAGGCCCATTCGGCTACGTCTGTCTCATCTGCTCCACCGGAGAAAGACAGTAAAAATATGGATTCCTTGGGCCAAAAGATGTGTAACACAGCTGGTTCTGTCATGAGAGTGGCCAGTGCGGAGGCTTTGCTGGGTCGCTATGATCGCCTGTTATGGGACTCTATGGCGACGTTTGCGGAAAGACTTCCAAAGGAAGATGAGAAAGATTTCCTGGGGATTGTTGAAAGATTTCCTGGAGATTGTTGAAGGTGGATTGGTGGCAAATCAAAGTATAAGTGCGGCTGCGGATTCGGCTGATCTTGCAGCGCACGGTTATGCCCACGGCATATGCTTCAGAAGATCGGCTTGGCTACGTCTCACGGGTCTTAAGCCGGATGCCCAAAGAAAAATAGTTAATCTACCCTTCAACGGGTCGACATTATTTGGATCTCATGCGGATGATGAGATGTCCAAGATGAAGTCGGAGCGGGACACTCTGAAGGCAGTGGGCCTGGAGTAGAAGAAAGACTTCCGCCGCTTTCTAATTTTCGTCCTTACGACAAGAGGTCGTTTCAGCAACATGGGCAATCGTCAAACTGGTCTTCGCAAAATCAAGGCCAGAACCAACAGAGGTCTCAGTTTCAACAGCGCAGACCTGGGCGAGGCAGGGGAGGAAACAGACAACAGTCCTCTGCTGCAAAACAGCCTCAGAAGCAATGAGAAGAAACTTCCTCCGCAGCCGTGGTCCACTCCGGTAGGAGGAAGCATTGCGTCATACTTGGGATGAGTGGAGAAGATTAACAAAAGACAGGTGGGTCAACGGCATCATCCAAAATGGCTACCTCCTAAAATTCAAGAAACCTCCTCCCATTATCATTCCGAAGACAATGTTTCATCACAATCTAAAGCTTTTGCAAAAAGAAGCAAACATCCTTCTGTGCAAGAAAGCAATAGAGAAAGTTCCTCATCCACAGCTAAACCAAGGTCTGTACTCCAGTTTTTTTCCTGGTGAAAAAGAAAGGTCCTAAAGCAGAATTCAGGCCCATACTGGATCTGAGACTGTTGAACAGATTCATTCGAAAGGAGAAGTTTCGAATGTTAGCGCTCCATCAAATATTCCCTCAGTTACATCAGGGGGACTGGATGTGTTCCATCGACCTGAAGGATGCATATTTTCATGTTCCAAACTCCAAAAGGCATCGCAGATTTCTCAGGTTTCAAGTGTCTGTTCATCACTACCAGTATGCAGTACTTCCATTCGGGCTAAAGTCAGCTCCCCGAACGTTTTCTAAGTGTATGGCGGTGGTTGCTGCCTTCCTTCGGAAACAGAATTTTCATTTATCCTTACTTGGACGACTGGCTCCTAAAAAGTTCATCCCCATCTCTGTTGGAAGATCATCTGTCCATATGTCTTCATCTCATGCACAAGTTGGGTCTCCAGGTCAATGTCAAGAAATCGATTATGAACCCTACTCAGCGGATCCACTGCCTGGGAGCTCTTCTGGACACAGAAAGAGAACGTGTGTCCTTCGGAGGAGAGGTGGTTATCAATCAGGTCAGTGTCAACTGCTTCATCAATCCACTTATCCGACAGTTCGTCAATTATCTTCTCTTCTGGGATCCATGGCATTGTGCATCTTCATACTTCCAAACGCAAGATTGCACATGCGTCCTCTGCAACAGTGTCTAGAGGATCAGTGGAGTCAGACGACGGGATGCTGGGAGGATCGAATTCTTCTTCATCAGTCCGCCAAGGACTCCATCAGGTGGTGGATGAAGAGATCACACTTGATGAGGTGTTCCGTTTCATCAAGACCCTCCTGTTTAGACTCTGATCACAGACGCTTCACTCCAGGGTTGGGGTGCTCATATGGGCCCTCTGCAAGTACAAGGGCTATGGTCCGACTCCGAGAAGGGCTATCACATCAACCTGCTGGAGCTACGGCTTGTTCATATAGCCCTCAAGTCCCTGTTTCCATCATTCCAGTCTCGGTCCCTCCTGGTGCAAACAGACAATACAACGACAATGTATTATTTAAAGAAGCAGGGGGGTACCCGGTCCAGGACTATGACCATAGAAGCCCAGAACATCTGGAATTGGTTACTAGCGAGAGACTTGTTGATAACAGCTGTGCATCTGCCGGGAACTCTCAACTCGCAGGCGGATTTCCTAAGCAGAGACTTCGTCGAGGCTCACGATTGGGTTCTCAACTAGGAAGTCACAAACAGTATATTCCAGGCATGGGGACACCAGATATCGATCTGTTGGCAGACGCGGAAAACGCAAAATGCCCCGTCTTCACGTCCAGGTTTCCCCAGAACGGGTCTCAAGGGAATGCCCTTTTGATAGACTGGTGTCAGAACTTACTGTACGCTTTTCCACCGACCCCGTTGATACCAACAGTAATCAACAGGATGTACAGAACCGACTCCAGGATGATTCCGATTGCCCCCGAGTGGCCACGCCAATGGTGGTTTCCAGATCTCTTTCAGTTGTCGGAAGTGCCACACAGGATATTGCCGTGTCGCCCGGATCTTCTGTCCAAGCAGAAGGGGAGAGTGTTCCACCCCAATCTGTCCTCCCTGCGCCTGGCAGCATGGCTCCTAAAGTCATCCAGTATGGAGACTTGCAGTTGAATTCTGACTGTATGCACATCCTTAAGGAGGCGAAACGGCCTTCTACAAGGTCACGCCAATGGTGGTTTCCAGATCTCTTTCAGTTGTCGGAAGTGCCACACAGGATATTGCCGTGTCGCCCGTATCTTCTGTCCAAGCAGAAGGGGAGAGTGTTCCACCCCAATCTGTCCTCCCTGCGCCTGGCAGCATGGCTCCTAAAGTCATCCAGTATGGAGACTTGCAGTTGAATTCTGACTGTATGCACATCCTTAGGAGGCGAAACGGCCTTCTACAAGGAAATCCTATGGATTTAAGTGGAAACAATTTTATCTGTGGTGTGAGAGTAATGGTTTTGATCCTATCCATGGTCAGGAACAGGTGATTTTGCCCTATCTCTTACACTTAGCAAGATCTGGTCTTCAATTTAATTCTATTAAAGTCCACCTTGCTGCGATCACAGCCTACAGAAAATCGCCTACTCAGGCCTCCTTCTTTAGGATGCCTGTAGTAAAGGATTTTCTGGAAGGTTTGAGAAAGGTGTATCTGCCAGTCAGGTCTCCTTCTCCACCGTGAGCGCTTAATGTGGTGTTAACTAAGTTAATGGGTGCTCCTTTTGAACATATACATATTACTTCCTTGCAACACTTAAATTGGAAGGTAGCGTTCCTGGTAGCTATTACTTCTGCTCGTAGAGTGAGCGCGATTCAGGCTGTGTGTTGCAAAGAACCGTTTACTGTGTTTCATTCTAATAGATTGGTACTCAGGACACATCCTGCTTTTCTGCCCAAGGTAGTGTCAGATTTTCATATTAATCAGGCCATAACCTTGCCTACCTTTTTCCCAAATCCTACCGGTCCTGCTGAAAGAGCTCTTCACTCCTTAGATCTGAAGAGGGTCCTTAAGTTTTACTTGGATAGAACAAAGACTTTGAGACAATCAGACCGTTTGTTCATTAACTATGGTCCTTTTAATACAGGCTCTGGAGCATCTAAGAGGTTCATTGCTAGATGGATTGTTTCTTGTATTCTTCTAGCTTATCAGTTGTCAAATAGGTCTTTGTCAGTAAGACCAAAGGCGCATTCTACAAGAGGGAAAGCTTCTACCATAGCTCTCCTTAGAAATGTTTCTATGGCATAAATTTGTAAGGCAGCTACTTGGCGTTCAGTGCATACTTTTACTCACCATTATTGCCTTGACTCAGACACACAGGCAGATGCACAAGTTGGGCAAGCATCTCTCAGAAATGTATTTGCTAATTCTAGCTGAGATCTGTGTGTTACAGCTGTTATTATTTTTTCTGTTCGCCCGCGTTTTGTGGGTACGAGCTTGCTACTCTATTCAGTGCTTATGACTATTAATGAGTATCCCCTAGAAGAGCAGGATTAGTTACTTACCTGTAATCCTAGTTCTCTTCCAGGGGTATACTCAATAAAGTCATAAGCACCCTCCCGCCTCCCAGGCTTTATCTTAGCTTTATGGTTTTTTGAATATAGTAATAATGTATTTCTGGATGCAGATACCTGCTAAGTTTACTGTACCGTACAAAAGAACTGACCTAACTGTCACCTGTGGTGCATGATGGGAACAGAGTTCCCCTGGAGGCCTTAAAGGCAAAGTGTTCAGATTCTCTGAGGCCTTAAAGGCGAGGTGTCAGTCTGATTTTCTGTACAGGGATAGTTTTTCTGTATGCAGCCTTCTTAGGCTAATTGCCTTTTATTACAAATTCTTTGATGAAAATAAAAGGTTTTTTGCAGATTATGGAATGCTTTTTAGGCTCATGCCTGTTTATTGCATTGTTTATATAGTTTATTTTCATACTGCAGAAAATATGTAAAGATGGCTTTATTAGCCTATGGGTTATGTTGGGCTGCATATTCTTGGTTTATACATATATATGTGTATAATTTGTTTAGTACTATGTACTATTGTTATATATTTACACATATATATATTTTATTATGTGTTCCGGGTTCCCGCTCATGGGCGGAGATTATTCAGTGCTTATGACTTTAATGAGTATACCCCTGGAAGAGAACTAGGATTACAGGTAAGTAACGAATAGTTTTCTTACCTGTCGGTGTAGTTTTGCAGCTTGAAGATCTTTCTGGATTCACTATGCTGTGCATTATTCCGCGGTCTTGTGGTTGGGTCCGGATTCGTAGTCTTTTCTTTGTTTTTTTTTTTTTTTTCTCTTTGCCCAGGTGGGCGTCGGCGTCACACCCCCTTTGGGTGTATTTCCGGTGACGTCGGCATGCTTCCTGCGGAAGCTCCCACTCTTGGGCGCCATCTTCGGGTTCTTTTTTTCCGTGTTTCTTTCGTTTCCGAAGTAATGGCAATGTTCTTCTTAGTTTGTATTTACCGCTTTGTATTTTCAAAGTCTATTCTTTAGTTAACCACCTCTTCTCTCTCCAGCCTCATCTTTCTGGCGGAGGCGGGTGGGTTCGCTAGTGAATCCAGAAAGATCTTCAAGCTGCAAAACTACACCGACAGGTAAGAAAACTATTCGTTTTGCAGCGTGAATCTTTCTGGATTCACTATGCTGTGCATAGATTTTGTAGCGGTTTCTCATCTCTGTGGCGGCTGGGTGGAAGATGAGCGTTGGGTGTTGAATATGTGCTGTAGCACCTTCTGTCCCACTTGAGCTTCCTTGTTCATTTGTATGTCCACACAGTAGTGCTTCGTGAACGTGTGCACCGAAGCCCATGTTGCCGCCAGGCATATGTCCTCTATGGGTGTGTTAGCCAGGAAGGCTATTGTAGCGCCCTTCTTCCTGGTGGAGTGGGCACGTGTCCCCTCAGCCAGTTCCTGTCCTGCCCGTTTGTGGCAGAGTTGGATTGTTTGTGCGATCCATCGTGCAATGGTCCTTTTGGTTACTGCTTTGCCCATGAAGCTGTTTGCGAAGGACACAAAAAACTGTTTCGTTTTCCTGTGCCCCTTTGTCCTTTCAATGTAGTGCATGACTGCCCTTCTGGCGTCCAGGGTGTGCAGAGCTCTCTCTGCGCTGGTTGTGGGTTTTTGGAAAAAACTCGGTATCTGTATAGACTGGTTCATGTGAAAATTGGATACCACCTTCGGCATGAAGTGTGGGTCAGTCCTCATCACAACTCTATCGTTGTGTATTTGTATGTATGGTTCTTGTAGCGTCAGCGCTTGAAGCTCGCTTACTCTGCGTAAGGACGTTATCGCAACCAGGAAGGCTGTTTTCATAGTTAGCATCTTTAGGGAGGCCTTGTGAAGTGGTTCAAAGGGCTCTTTCATGAGTTCCGTTAGGACTGTGTTCAAGTTCCATGCAGGTGGCGGCACCCGCTTGGGTGGTGCGATCCTTTTCGCTCCTTCTAGGAATCTCTTCACCACCTGTGATGTGAAGAAGCTCCTGCACGTTTCTCCCCTTGTGTAGGCTACTATCGCTGCCAAGTGAACTCTTAACGAGAATGAGCTAAGGTTCTTCTCCAGTAAGTGCGTCAGGTACCTTAGCACTGTGGAGTCCCTCTTCATCTTATTGTGGAGTCTTTCCTGTCTGCACCATATTGTGAATCTTTTCCATTTCGCAACGTAGCACTTTCGAGTGCTGGGCCTTCGTGCCTCCCGAAGTACCCTCAGGGTGCTTTCTGGTAGTCTCAAATGTGCGAACTCTATGTCCTCAGGAGCCACGCTACTAGGCTCATGCTCTCTGGCTCTGGATGCAGTACCTCTCCGTTCTGCATGGACAGTAGATCTTTCCTCCTGCTGAATCTGTGGGGTGCACACTGTGTCATCTCCATGATCTGCGAGTACCAGGTCTGCCTCGCCCACTGCGGTGCGACCAGTATCAGTGTCATGTTGCTCGCTCTGCACTTGCTCAGTACTCTGTGCATCAGTGGTATCGGGGGAAAGGCGTAGGCAAATGTCCTTGACCAATCTATCCATAGGGCATTCCCCAGTGTCCCCTCCTCGGGCTGCCTGGATGCGAAGTTTTGGCATTTTGCATTCTGGCGTGTGGCAAACAGGTCCACCGATGGTGTCCCCCACCTGTCGAACAGGTATCTTGTCTCCTGAGCATTGAGCTCCCACTCGTGGGATGCCGATGTCTGCCTGCTGAGCCAATCGGCTTGTATGTTGTCCTTCCCTGGTAGGTGTATGGCTAGCAGGTCTATCTTGAGAGGGATGGCCCATCTCCATATCTCCTGCGCCAGCGTTGAAAGCGGTGCGGACTGTGTGCCCCCCTGCTTGTTGATGTAGAACATCGCAGTGGTGTTGTCTGTTTGTATCAATACCTTGTGCTTGTACAGTCTTGTTTGAAAGGCCTTCAGTGCAAGGAAGATTGTCTTCAATTCTAAGTAATTGATGTGCTTTGTGGCATCCGTCGGTGTCCACAGTCCCCTCACCTTGAGCTCCTCCATGTGAGCGCCCCATCCCTTCAGGGATGCGTCTGTGGTGATGGTCACTGTTGGCGTTGGGGGCGTTAGAGGCTTTCCCCTTGCTATGTTCTCCATGGTCCACCATGTCATCTCCTTCTGCACTGCGTGCGTTACAACCACTAGATCCTCCCAACTGCCTGTAGCTTGTGACCATTGCTCCTGTAGCCATTCTTGAATGGGTCTCATGTGGAGTCGTACATTCGGTACCAGGTGGATGCATGATGCCATCATCCCCATGATCTTGCTCGCCGTCCTCACTGTCCGAGCTTGTCCCTTCCGGTAGAGGCGAGTTTCCTTCACCAGCGCCCTCGCCCTCTTCTCGCTGGGGAACACCTTGCCCTGTAAGGTGTTGATCTGTGCTCCCAGGAAGATCTTCACTTGTTCCGGCTCCATTGATGATTTCTTCCAATGGATGGAGAACCCCAGGTTTATGAGCGTGCTGGTCACTGTATGTGCGTGCAGCTTGCATTTCTGGTATGAGTTTGCTTTCACCAGCCAGTCGTCCAGGTAAGGGTATACATGTATTCCCTGCCTTCTTAGGTGCGCTGCGACTGCTGCGAGGCACTTTGTGAAAACTCTTGGTGCCGATTTTAGACCGAAGGCCAGTGTCGTGAACTGGTAGTGGCTTTCTCCGACGGTGAACCTGAGCATGTGCTTGTGCTTCCTGTTCATTGGGATGTGCAGGTATGCGTCTTTGAGGTCTATAGTGACCATGAAGTCCCCGGTCTGCAACTGTGGGAGCACCTCTTGCAGGGAGGTCATTTTGAATTTTTGCGTTCTTATGAATTTGTTCACGAACCGTAAATCGAGAATGGGCCTCATTGTCTCGTCTACTTTTGGTACCAGGAAGTATGTTGAGTATACTCCTGTGTTTCTTTCCTTGAAGGGTACCCTTTCTATGGCCTGCTTCTGCAGGAGTTCTTTTGCTTCTTCCTGAAGGCACTGCAGCTGCTTGCTTGCTAGCGGCTTTCTTCTTGGTTTTCTGCTTGTTGGCCTCGCCTCCAACTCTATGCAGTATCCGAATTGGATAATGTTGAGGATCCATTTGTCTGATGTGATTCCTCTCCACTCCTGGAGGTGGAATCTTAATCTTCCTCCCACTGGTGTCCTGTGGTCGTAGGTGTCTAGTTTGTCTTGACCCATCTGTACGTGCTGCCCCCTGGGATCTTTTTTGTGGGTGGGCACACGGATTTTTTTGAAGTCACTTGGAGGTGGGCTGCTGGCCCCCTCTTCTATTTTGTCCCCGTCCATTTCTCCCTCGAAAGGACTGGCCTCTTTGTTGGTACTGCCAGGGCTGTTTCTGATGGCCCTGCTGACCCTGCGAGTCTGCCTGGTGCGTTTGCTGGAAAGCCTGGTGTGATGTACCTGGCTGGTTTCCGCCTCTTCCGCCGGGCCTCCGTGACGGGGTGCCCCTCTTGTTCCCTCTGAACTGCAATGCTCCCATGGATCTTGCTGTTTCGTTATCCTTCTTAAGTTGGCTGAGTTGCTCATCAACTGTTTGTCCGAAAAGCGTACTGCCGTTGAATGGTGTGTTCAGGATGCTGTGTTGCACCTCCGGTTTGAAACCGGATATCCTGAGCCAGGCGTGTCTCCTTTCCGTGACGCCCATCATCATGAGCCTGCTGGCGGTGTCTGCCCCATCCAGGGCCGTCTTAAGGCAAGAATTTGCAGCATTCTTCCCCTCTTCAATTAGCTTTTCGGCTTTCTGCTTGGCATCCTGGGGCAAGTCCTTCACCAACTGCCCCAGTCCCTCCATGATTTGGTACATGTGTCTGTTTACCAGGGCGTTGGAATTAGCCATGCGCCAGTGGGTCGCGGCATTCCGTTCGATCCTTCTGCCCACCAGATCCATCCTTTTGCTCTCTTTATCCGGTGGCGGGCCCGAGGTAGTGGGTACGTTAGCCCTCCTCCTTGCTGTGGCCGTGATAATGGAGTCTGCGGAGACCGTGCCCTGAATGTAGGCCGGGTCCTTTGCGGCATGCTTGTACTTCTTCTCAGTTCTGGGAGTTACTGCCTTGCATGTTGCGGGCTCCCTGAAAGCTTCCTTCCCCTGAGCCAAGACGCTCTCGAGCATCGGGAGGAACTGGCTCCTCGTTTGTGTTGGGAGCAATGTTTCCAGAAGGAAGTCTGCTTTCTGCTTCTCTTCGTCGAGCTTGAGCTTGAAAGCTGCTGCGGCAGATTGTATCACCGCGTTGTAGGCCCCGATGTCGTCCGGCGGCGAGGGCCTCGAGGGGTAGGTGTCGACCACCTCCTCCGGGCTGTCGGTGTCGACATCGATGTAATCTACCTCCTGAAGGTCATAGGGCGCCGACTCTGTGTCTGTCCTGCCCTCATCTTCCTCCCCATAGCTGTAGCTCTCGTGGGGATTCTCGTACTCCTCCTGGTCGTCGAACACCTCGACGTCCTGGTCTTGCTCGGTGACTTCGGCGACCTCTTCTTCTTCCTCCTCGACCGCCTCCAGCACTGGTGGCTTGGTCTTGTGAGGGATCGTGAAGGCCTTCATCCTTGCGTCGAAATCTTTTTTCCGCTGCATGAAGTTCTCCATTTCTGCCTCGAGGCGCCTTCTTTTCTTTTCCATCTCGGCCGCGTGTTCCGCGTCGGATGGTTCCGCCGCTCTCTTCGACGGATGGCTCGTCGCCGTGCCTCTCGGAGTCGAAGTTTTCGACGTCGAACCGGATATCGGGTCTCTGGTCGTCGTCGACAGTTTCGGGTCTTTCTCCCTCGTCGATCGATCCTTTTCGGGGACGATTTTCGACGTCTTCTGCTGATCAGCAGCTCTCGGCGCCGGGGACTCCTTCTCTGAGGATCCGCTGGGCCTGGGAGTAGTCGCGGACGCCGCCTTTTTTGGCGTCGGCGCTTTCGGGGTCTTGCCCTCGATTTTTCGAGACTCAGAGTCTCTCGGGTTCTTGGGGGCCGAAGAGTCTCCTACCTTGTCAGAAGTCTTCGTGTAATCGGTCTCTACGACCGTGTAGCTGTCGTCTTCGGCGGCAGCGTTGTCTTCTTCCTCGGAGGACATCCCCAGCTCGTAGAGCGACGGGGTCGGGGCCTTCCCCTGCAGGGCGGCGTGTGCTACCCTCTGCCTCTCTCTCACACGAAGGGTCTTCGGGGTGAAGGCGGAACAGGCGTTGCAGTCTCCGCTTTCGTGGTCCACCGGTAGGCAAAGGTTGCATACCGGGTGCTGGTCCTTCTGCGCGTACTTGTGGTGGCAGTTACGGCAGAACTTGAACGGCGTGTTGTCCATCCTCGAGCGTCCAGGGCCTCTCTGGTCGCGTGTTCGTCGACGGTCGTCGAAGATCTGGATGGAAAACGCCTTATCTTTGCTTGCGCGGAAAAAAAGAATCTGAAGATGGCGCCCAAGAGTGGGAGCTTCCGCAGGAAGCATGCCGACGTCACCGGAAATACACCCAAAGGGGGTGTGACGCCGACGCCCACCTGGGCAAAGAGAAAAAAAAAAAAAAAACAAAGAAAAGACTACGAATCCGGACCCAACCACAAGACCGCGGAATAATGCACAGCATAGTGAATCCAGAAAGATTCACGCTGCAAAACTAATCTATCTCTGACTTTCACTAACTTGGACAATGGAAAATCATATCCCTACCCTGAAGCAGAAAATCAGGATGATGGCCAACTCAAACACTTAATTTTATCAGCATGTTGTGCCTTATTGCACCACCTAGTGGTTGGGTATTGACCATCATGTTAATCCCCAGCAGACTCAAGCAGCCAAACTATGCAATGTATTGTATCTGATACTAATGTTCGCACCACCGCCTAGGAGAACTTGACTACTTCGCCGAAGCAAAGTGAAGGAAACTATGGGTATCTGTCTAACTTTGAAAGGCCCAGTAGCCAGACAGGTGCAGCACCAGAAGGCACAGCATGATGCACCAACTTTGCAATGGGGAGACTTTTCGTTTAGATCTATAGGATGGGAAGGAGCATCAGACATCCTGATGACTAGGACAAGCTGTCCACAGTAACCCTGATGTTTTACTGCCAGGTTCCCATCAGGACAGTGGCAACCCACCTGAGCCTACCTACCCCTTGCAGCGAACACATCTCATCTCTGGGAACAACTGGGCCCGAGCCGCTTACTGTAAATCAACCTCGCCCTTGATCCACCCGCTCCCCCACAGCTTTCCAAAGACAGATGCTAATGTCTAAGGGCAGAGATGCCGAAATTAAGGTGGTAAATGAAATACTCCACATGGCTGTGCAGAGCTCGCTGCAGTGGCTGTTAATAACTCTGACAAGCTGGAGCCAAACAGCAGCATTAATAAAGTGGGAAGGCAAGGGGAGGGTGGGGAGAAAGATGTGGGAGTGAGACAGACCTACTGGATTTGAGAGAGAGAGAGAGAAACATACTTCCTGGGGGCTGCTGGGCACAGTCGGTCTGACCTTCTCAAATCGTGCCACTTTTTCCAGGCATGAAGAAGATACTCCATTTCTTACACCAATTTGTGAGATTGGAATCAAACTAGCCTATCTGAAAGGCCATTTCCTATCAATGCAATAGGACTATGTTACTCCCGAAATCCCACAACGGACACCATTTTTGAGGGCAGCGACGGACTGGACACAGGAAATTCAAGAATTTTGCTACACACCGGTAGGTCTGTGACAAAGTGAGCTAGACACATATTGCTCTTCACTGCTCACATGCTGGCCCGGATTTACTAAGCCTTTGCATTGCCCTAGCGCCACAAAGACTTTAGTAAGATTTACAAAGCCATGGAAGGGGCGATGTGCGCAGACCTGTGTGACTTTGCAAAGAAATGCAACGCAGTGGTTAGTGGTAGACGTTCCATGGCATTTCCAGGCATCCACCAATGTAATTTGATGCAACCCCAGATGTACTGAAATCAGCAAACCTGGAATTGAGCCAAAACAGTAGACCACCTTAAAAATGGCGAAATGAGGAGAATTCGGTTTATTTCTCCTTGTTACTTCCTCTTTCAATGCGTGATGCACTCCACATCACACAGCGGAAATTGCCTCTTGGCGTGTTTCTGTGCAGGAAGGCAGCCAGCTCTTACTATACAAACACAACCCTGCCCGTAGCACAGGCATCTTTGCACCATAGGGCAGGTAGAGAGCTGAAGAGCGTCATAGCTTAGGAGATATGGCACTGTTCAGCGCTCTCCCATTCATGAAACAGTGCAACACATGAGCTTGCCCCCCTGCGTGAACTTTTAATTAATATGCCCCTCTGTTGCTCTGCTCTCCCAATGGAGAGCCAACACGTCACATCCTTTATTAAAAATAAAAAAGTATAAAAAGGCACGCTGCGATCAGTGCGGAGGCATACCGGGCCCGTCACCCTGGACGCTGTTATAGCAGTTCTCCAGGCAGCAAGTCCCGTCCTGAGCAGAAACGTACCTTTAGTTCCCCACACAAAGTCGCCGTTGTGCCGCTGGTGAACTGAGACGGGCACAGGGGCGCTGTTCTGGGGCCACAGTGATGGGGGAGGCTGGGGCTTCACCCCCAGCCCCCTTGAGGGGACGAGATTACCCGAGCTGGAGCCGCAGAGCGCTCTCCGTTAAAGAAGGGATGAAGCTATTACTAAACCATTACTCCAGACGCGTAATCAGTCACTCGCGGCCCGGAAAATTTAATAACAGAGGAAAGAAAGAGATCGAGGAAGAGGGGGAGAGGGTAGGAGAGGCAGGCAGGCTGGAATAATTCAGAAATCACTCATGTCCTCTCTGCAAATTCAATAAAGGGGAGAGGAAAAAAATGCAATGATAATTCGGGAATGGAAAATTGCAGCCGTGACAAGACATCCGTCAATCGGGTGGAGGCGGGGGAGGAGGGAGCTTTAATTCTATTGAAACCAAGAAAAATGAAGCAGGATAAAAAGGAGGGGGTAATGGGGTAAGCACAGGAAAAATGAGAAATGCTGAAAGCCGCCAGGCCAGGGTTAAGGAAAGAAGTGAGACAAGAAGGCGGTCCTAGGAAGGGGGCGGGGAGGCTGGCAGGCGCGTCACCCAGCGACTTTCCTGGATACTATTATTGTCTGGATGCTGCCAGCAGGGAAAGGAGGGCTACACCATTGCAAATGAGGTGAGGTCGGGTTACTGCAAGTACAAACATTCAAGCGTGCAGCATCACAGCACGGTGCCCTATCCTGGCACCAAGGAGGGATGGGCACAGTGCCTGGTATGAATCTGGTAGGAGATGGGCACATGCTTCGGCCTAGACCCACACGGTCACAGCACAAGTCTAATCGCCGTGCTGGCAGAGGCTTATGCAAGGCAGGAGGGGTACAGTCACTAGTTTAGTAAGAAAACAAGAGGGGAGGAGACCCCTAGGAGTGGGAGGACGAGGACCAAGGAATTTTGTTTGAGGGCATAGAAAGCTAGCCATAGCGGTATGGAACGTTTACAACGCGGTTTTATCCACGATGGACGTTACAACCCAAGTCTTTACAGCACAGGGGCCTTCTTCAGTGTTCTACAAAGCAGGAAAGTCAGTGCTTAACTTGAGACAGTAGCTTCCGGTGCTCGGCACTTAATTGTCAACACCTACACTAATGGCAGTCTGCCACATGGTGGAGCTGTTTGCCTAATTTAGAGACAAGAACAACAACAGTTGTTTATCAAGTCAATATACATAAAAAATGACATACCTGCTGCCAAAGCCATTCTTAGAACTTCTAGGTCCTGGAATAGTTCGGATTGTCACACTTGTAGGAGTGTGATGGTTTGCAGTTGTAATTGGCAGTGTTGACCACAGCAAAGGGAGGGTGCAAGCAGAAGTGGCCTTCTGACAGAGACCCTTGCATTTATGTATGTATTTTTAACTAATTAAGCACAAGGGTCAGCATTTTAAGATATTATGTGTTAGGAAAAATAAGAGGTGCAAGTAATTTTAAGAGTTCGAGGATGTGTAAAGGTACAGGGCAGTAAAGTTTTCCAGAGTGTTTAAGGGTTTAGGGACAGAGCAGGGGCAAGTAAGTGGGGGGGGGGGGGGGGGGGTTTAAGGTTCAGGAAAGGTAAGAGTACAGAGTAGTATGGGGTTTTAGAATAGGTAACGGCACAGGGTTGTAAGGCATATTTAGGGTTTCAGGGATGGGTAAGGATATAGAGTAGGAAAGGACTTTAGGGTTTAGTAATGGGTAAGGACACAGGGTTTTAGGGGGTTTTAAGGTTCAGGCTGGGGTAAATAGCAGGTTAGAAAGAGTGTGAGCGTGTGTGTAAGTAAAATGGGGATTAGTGCGGAACCAAAAATCTAATCCTTTACAACAACAAATGCGTAGTAAAGGTACAACGACGTAAAACAACGCTTAGTAAGTAAAGGTCAATGCGTTGTAAAGTCTGATATTCGACTTCGGCAGTAGGCGTTTTATAGCAGCACAGAAGGAAGAATTTTCTCGAAGTGCACTCTACCAGCGCGGGGAGTGGGGGGAAAGGAAAGTAAGATAAAAGAGAGCAGCTGAGCGCTCGGCCAGTAGAAAGAGGCCCACGTCCTAGCATAGAGTGCCCTCGTGCAGTAGCTTGCTCTCTTTCAGCACAGGGTGATAGCTTGCCCGAGTGCACTCCTACTACTACAGATCGGGGAAATCAGAGCATGGAGTTTCAGGAGGGAACTAGTTTAAGAAAAATCGCCCAGAAGAGAGCAAAAAGCTCACCCCCACGCGATTTACTTGCCCAAAGGGTGCGCTCGTTCCAGTGCACTTTGCCTGCAGGAATGAGAAAGCACACAAGTGTTATCTTGCAGCATAGTGCCACAGAGAAGAGAGCGATCACTTGACAGCGCTCTACCTAGAGTACAATTTTTAGCACAAAGATGCGAGTGCTCACTCAAGTATGTACAACTTGCACTATTCTAGCACTCTTGCATGTGTATGGATGGTAGGGCACTCTTGCATGCACAGAGATGGTAGGGTGCCTCATGTTCACTTTTGCATGCACCGGAATGAGATGGGAGGACTCACTTGTGTGCACTCTTAAATGCAAAGAGATGGTAGGGTTCACTGCGGGCACAAAAGCAACACAGAAATGTAGGTCTCACTGAGGCCAGAGACTGGAATGGGAGGTTCATCAGGTACAATTTTTCAGCAGAGATGGTAGGGCTCCCCTTATGCACAGACAGTAGGGATCCCCACGTGCACTGAGTAGTATGGTTCGCCACATGCACATAGGCATCACAGCTGTAGGTCTCACTACCATCAGAGATGGAGGTAAGTAATGCAGGTGCACTTTGAAACAAAGATGGCAGGGCTCCCCGCGTGCACCCTAGCATGCACAGATAGAAGGGCTCCCCGTGTGCACTGTTGCATGCACAGAGGCGGGAGGATTTCCTGCACTCTTGCATGCGCAGAGATGATGCATGCACAGAGGTGCTACGGCTCCCTGCGTGCACTCTTACATGCACTGAGATGCTAGGGTATACCACGTGAAAGAAGGCAACTCCGATGCAGGTAGCACTACACCCAGAGATGGGGGTGGGGCAGGAGTACTTTTGCTGCAATGTTCGTAGGGCTCCCACGTGCACTCTTGCATGCACAGAGTTGGGTAGAGCTCTCCGAGGGCTCTTCTGCATGCACAGATTTGGCGGGGTTCCGCGAGTGTAATTCCGCATGCACAGAAATGGGAAGTACCCCGCCCCCTTCCGCGCGCGCGCTCTTGCATGCGCAGATGTGGAAGGGACCCCGCGCGCACTCCCCCGGCACAAGGAGGCGGCGGAAGGTAATCGCCTTGGCAGACGGCCGGGCTCGGCGCGGAAACATTCAGTCACAGGGCTTTATTCCTTCACATATCGCTCCAGGCCCCTCGGGAGCTGAAATCCAATCTCCTCGCCCAGTCACCGGGGAAGAGGGTGCGGGGAGGGCTCCTAATGAGGCCGTATTAATATAACGCGCACAGCGTGAAGCGCCACCGGGCCCGTCTCAGCTAATGAGCGCGGAGCCCGCCGGGCAGAGTGCGGGAGGAGAGAAGGACGAGCGTGAGGCGGGCAGGAGGAATGCAAGGGAGTCGCAGCGGAGTGCGGGGAGGGGGGTTAGAATCAGAGAGGTGAGCCACAGAGTGCTGGGAGACCAGGGTGGCAGACTGTATGAGGGGCACACTACATCAGGAAGGGCTGACTGGGAGGGGGCATCCGAATAAGATGGCAGAATGTACCCTGGGTGGAGGAGGCAGAATGTATGCGAAAACGGCGCAGATGGCAATATATTACTTGGAGGCAGAACATATGATAGCACGGTGTAAGGGTAGGTAGGATGGCTGGATGTCTGAGTAGTAAGGGTAGCAGGCTGTGTGAGGGGAAGAACTAAGAGGAAGGCGACACTGGGATAGGATCAGCAGTAAAAGTGCATAAAAAAATCATGGGAGATGTGTTCCTGAGGACAATGGGGTGTGGTCAGCGAGTGTAGAGGCGGGATCACAGTCATGGCTAAAAATAACAAAAAATATGTGATTTTTATGGTGGCTTTTCACCTACAGATAAAATGTATACAATACACAAACCTTAACATACACATAAATGCAGCTTAAGTTTATCTGTGGAAATGCATTTTTCTGGTAGGACAGCTCATTTGGTTAATGTGATTATTTCAGACGTCTGTGGGTGTAACCGGATGGTCAGGGATTTAAATCCCAGTGGATGCACTGGGGAAAGTGTGTGTGTGTGTGTGCAAGTGTGTATAACCTGTGGGGACTGGCACCATCCGCAGAGTGGATTAACCTTGACAGAACCAGACAAAGACTATCTCAATGAGGACAGGTGCGTTATGAGGACCCATCCCACTAATGTGTTTTGGTACTTTCGAGAAAGTGTATAAAAAAACCTAGAAGTGCAGTTAGACTTACTTCGGCGTGCTTTATAACCAGTGGTGGCTCCTCGGCTAAGGCGGAGTAGCGTCGCCCCACTTCTTTTCGCAGTGTAAAGAAAGGAAAAATAAAATGATAATAACAATGTTATTATCATTTTTTCCTGCTGCCGCATCTTGTAGGGGCGAGGTGGCTCTGCTCTGCTCTCAGAGCAGAGGGGAGGAGTGGTGGGCAATGACTGATTGGCCGGCCCTGTCGGCGCGGCCAAACAGTCATGCGTCCTTTGCATGTTCTTCCCCCAGGCTGCATTACAGCCTCTGTGGAGAACATGCCCTGGCTCTCCTTCCCTGGCTGAGCGTGGAACTACAGCAATCTGACCAATCATAATGCTGCATTGCAGTGTTGTGATTGGCTATGGGGATCCTGGGTGCTTCCTGTTTGCACAGAAGAAGCCAAGAAGGGGACGGAGGAGAGGTGGCGGCCGGCAGGTAAGTACATTTTTTTGTTTTTAACCCTCTTCACCCCACTGCTGCTTCTAGGGAGCAGCCACTGCTGTTTAACCTACCCGACTATCAAAGAACACAGAGTTAGAATAGTAATTACACACTTCATTACTGTCATTACAAGTCTTCTGGACCCATTCAATAGATAGTAGACTAATGTACCGCACGTTAATCTAGAAAATATTTATGTTGCAAAGTGTAGAAAAGGCACAGAAAAGGCAATATAAGCAGAATGTTTCCACAGTTCTATAGGACCAATCAGCAGGTCTCTGACCCTAAAGGCCTCATGAGGTTGAACAAGTGACATATTTACAGAGTGCATTAGGATTCATCTAACAGGTGACAGGGTCACCAGTTAACAAACAGAGCCACCCCTCACCCCCCAAAGGATAACCAGTATCTTTCAGAGAAAGATGCAGGATGGTGGACAGGAAGAACGTTCTGCACTTATAAAAATAGTTCAGGAAGAAACAAATTAAAGCAGCAATTTTTCAAATGTATCCGGTTATGTCCTTGGATATACAATTCAACATGGAAGCCTATAACTGCACAGCAAAGGCATCTCCGTTACTCCAGAGGGGAGGTATGTAATGGGGGGTCGGGCTGTTCAGGGCTGGGCTGGCCGTATTAGGCATCGGGTGTTTCCCCGGGAGGCTGAAAGGGTGGGGGCCGGCTTTGCTGCTGTGGAAATCAGTTTTGCAGCAGTGCTGCAATCGTGGCCCCCAGTAACAAAAGCAGCAAGCAAGCATTTCCAGTGTCCCGAAGCCAGGCAGCGAGTAAATTGCCAGGTCCGCTTTAGGTTCCCAGTCCTGCCGGGCCTGGGGATGTTCCTCCAACCCACTTTTATCTGACCCTACAGGTGGACGCCACAGAGACTAATCCTGGATGCAGAATCACTCAGAGTGTGTAGAATTTGCTCCTGTAGCAGGAGGAGGGTATTTCGTACCTCTTGGTGTGTATCAGCCACAGCCATGCTTGTGATGAACAAAAAGACCTGTAATGTGAAACCAGGTATACCACTGAGCCACTGTGTACCATCGAGCTACAGGACCAAATGTGCACCCTTAGTGTTCCCACCGCCCCACCCTAAGCGCTAGGCGGTCGATATGGAATTGGTTGCGCGGGCCTTTGTCTGCTATCAATGCTAACAAAAATCGATTTAACCCACAGCCCCCTTTATAACTACGTCTCACGTTATTAATATAACCCCCGGCGACGTGGTCATTAGCGCCAAGACTTCTCGTGCTCACTCCGCGACAACCAAGCGCCAGGGACCTGTCAGCGTCATTTATCTCTGACACCATCCATCAACAGTTTCCATGGCAACGCCTGCAATTCAATACCCGAGGATCCCGCCTTCCGCCATCCATCCTTCAGAGGTCTCTAAAGTTATCATGATGAGAGACATGTATACTGTTGGGAGGGTTTGTTGGGGTGGTGTGAGAGGATAATCGTTGCCTTGGATAACAACAAGATAGCTCTGGAGTGCACAAAGTGCACAAATTCAACCCCTGTGCCCTCTTACACTGATCCAACGGTCCCCCTGCATCCATGCGCCCTGATCTAAAGGATACTCACAATTGCTCTTATGTGATGATCCAATGAACTGCCATCACAAACCGATCCAAGGGACCTCTGGCATCTTTGCACCCCAAGTACCTTCACATATAGAGAAGCAAGGGAGCACGTTAGGGTACTCACACCTGACCCTCAACTATCAACCTAGGGGGTATCCCAGCAGATCCAGGAGATGCTCAGGGCCCTCAAAGCCTGATCTCAGGCCCATGAAATCACTTTCACACACTGATCCAGGAAAACCCCAAAATCCAAGAGACTCCTCTAACAAGGATCCAATGGTCCACTACACTCGCATGCAGATTACCAGTCACCCCCATAATGATTTGACACCCAGCACCCCTGATCACCCAGACTCCATATGTTGCTCCACAGGTTCTTATGCACTTTTGCACCTGGTCTCCCACATGGCTAAAATCTGCTGTGCCCACAGTCTTCACTTACACTCTTTGGACATGCCCACTTCGAAGCACTTCTGCAGCCGGCAGTACTGGCAGCGGTTCCGCGTCACCTTGTTGATGATGCACGTCTTGTCCCGGTGGCAGGTGTATACCATGTTCTTCTGGATGCTTCTCCGGAAGAAGCCCTAAATGGAGGACACAGGAGTGTTTACTCAGACGGCAGATGCGAGGGAACCAGTGCACACCAAACACTTCTCTTTATATCGAGGTTTTCAGACCCCAAGATCAAGGAACCAACCCAAGGTGTAAAAATCAACATTTGTGTTGCTTGCTGCATGGCCATGCAGTACGGTGTTAATAGAATAATAAAAATAACTTTGACAATCTTACAAACCGGATTGCAGAAAACTGAATTTGAATAAACAGGTCACACTGTGCGGCGTTGTGGGCTACAGAGCCCAACAGACTTAAGCTTATTATCACTGCCCACATTTTTAAATTTGCATTTTATAAGATGTTATTCAAGATATCAGCCACTAGATGGCGATATCATGGCTAGCATGCACATCCAGGATAGTCTCAAGCTGCAAAAAATGTATTATGTGGACTAGACTGGAAGTTTGTTAATGTTTGAACAACTAACCCAGACACACGGGGACTCCCAGGCATGGCCACACCTGGAAGGACAATGGGAAGTACAAGAAAGGTTCTTCTGGTTAATTAACACAAGAGTGCAAACAGTTTCCCGATTAAAGAATGGATTACTTTATTTCCAACTGCCCTAATAAAGGTAATCAATTAAAGAATAGGAGATGTGGAAGAATCACTCGGAGATTTTTTTAAATCGTAGCTTGGTGGAAAAATGCACTTGCTGTAGGTGATAAGTGTGCAGCTTGAAGGCCAAAAGGTATGAATCTCACTGGGCAGACTCAACCTTTCATTCCTTCTGAATGAACTAAAATAAGTACCAAAGAGAGGTTCAATAGTAACACCCACACCTAAAGCAGTAAGGCCCCAATCAGGTTGTAGTGTGCCGTACATTAATGAGCATTCACATCACACGGTACTATTTGTTATGGGCTGCTCACAAGCTTCTCCCCTGCCCTCAAGGGACCCCTCATTCCCATGTACTGAGCTCTGTGAGAAGGAAATGGGGAGGAAAGGGGCGGTTATAAAAGGAAGGAAATAGGACCATGGTAGAGAAAAAGTGGGAAGAAGAAAAAAAAGCAGCAGGAAGAAAAGTACAGGAAAAAGAAAAATCAACAGCCAAGAAAGAAAAATAAGTAGGACCAAGCAAAAGAAAACCCAGGCAGGTTGACAAAAGGGAAATAAATGAGAAAAAAGTTAAAGTGGAATTAAAAGAAAGTGGATACAACTGAATTAAAGCAAGAATAACACAAAAGGGGATTCTGCCATACTTTACAAATGTCTGCATTTTTAAGTCGACTGGATGAGTTTTTGAATTAAATAATCATCAACAGTCGTAGTGACGCCGATGGGGCAGAGTTTGTATAAAAACACCCAGCATGACTGAGACGGATTTATAAATACAGGAAGCGTCATGCAGGGGTGCAGGAGTCACAGTACACTAGTGCTGACACCAGCATGGGAGGCCAATATACAGTGAACTGCAGCTTTTCCACTCCAGAGGCAGCTGGAGTCCAACATCCTCTCGAAGGAAACAGAACGGCATTTCCTCCCCATGCAGTCTGCTTGT
Organism: Lissotriton helveticus; assembly: GCF_964261635.1. Taxonomy (NCBI): domain Eukaryota; kingdom Metazoa; phylum Chordata; class Amphibia; order Caudata; family Salamandridae; genus Lissotriton; species Lissotriton helveticus. The sequence continues at coordinate 1,923,433,968 of NC_136065.1, forward strand.
ATTCTTCACCGACGAGGGCAAATAACTGAGAAAAAAGTAACTAGTACAACAACAAAAAAAAAAAACGGACTCGCAAGGAAATGAATACTGGCAGCAGACAAGGCTTGTGAGGGCCCAACTTGGGCCAGGGCTGGGATACATTGTCAAACTCCTACTTAGGAACTGCCAGACCCAACAAGGGGTCGGTCAACCCCCAGAGACTTCCCGCAGCATGGACCGGCTCCAGGGTGCATTCTGCACCTTGGCGAAAGTGGCCTCCACTGACTTGGCTTTACTCTGGCTGCATTTACACCATACGAAGGGGAGTTTTGCTTAAAGGGAACGGTGGGACTGTTAAAAGTAAAATGACAATCGCGAACATTGCCTGCGCCATCTTGTTTAGTGGAAATTTCTATGTGCACATAAGCTGCAGCCATTGTATCTATCACAGCCATTTTGTACTCTGTTGGTCACCTTTGTTTCACCCTGCCCTTACTAGCATCCATCGGACCCTCTGACCAAACCAGATATGTGTGCTGGGGCTATAAACCCTATTGTCACAGCAAACCTCAGCGCCACTTGCTGCCACAAACTCGTTTTTCCGTTCATCTCTGTTTTCAGGCAAACCTTTGAACAATCTACCCCTCACCGCCCCTAGTTACTCAAACCGGTTCCAGACACTAAAATGACCCATGCAAACATGATTTATTGCACTACAAACAGCGAGAATTGTTTTTACCAACAATGGGACCTGTTTTTATCAACAGAACGGACTCTTAGATCTGGCTGGTCTCACATGTTTTAGACCCTGAAGCACGGTCCAGCTGCAAGATAAGATTGTCTGTTTGACTTCGGTGGGAAGAGAATTACTGATGGGCTTGTGTGGAAACCTGCCCGGGGTGGGGACTCCAAGCTTGTGTAACCATGTTGATGAAACAAATGCATTGTGTAAAACCTGTATAAAAGGAAGAGCCAAAAGAGATGCCAGCAGAACACCTCCCTCAGACATCCCGGTGTCTGCAGTTAACGTGGTCTCCTCATGAGAAATAAACCTTTTTCTTGTCTTCCAGTTTCCAGCACTTGCCGCATTATTTTGATAGCGAACCCAAAGTGAATTAAAAGGTGAACCCTGCACCGGGCAGCATTGGGGGTCTTAGAAGACTCGCTGATTTTCACAAGACTAGGTCTGCTACAAAATCATTTTTTTACATGTACGGCGAAAAAGTGCACACTAGAGTTGTTTTAAAGTGGACTTTGGTCACACCCAAAGCCTATTTCTCTCTTACCTCGTGCTATTAAATATTTATTTTATTATTCCACCTCCTACATATTGCTTGCAATGTAAAACATAAGTACACAACATTATCACACTTTAAATTCTTTAGGTCATACATGCAATGTACACAGAAAATATATTTTTTGTTTTCTTTAGTTAACTGCAGGAGGCTTTTTTAAATGGTTTAGTTGGGGCCAGGGCCGGATTTGTAAAAATGCCAGGGCCCTCGTCAGGCGGCCACTGCAGCTTGTACCACGGATTGCCCTTGCTAGTGCTGTCAATGACAGCACCAACGGAACAACTAACCATCACGCTTTCACAAGTGTGATAATTCAGACTATTCCAAGGCTCCAAAGCTGTAAGAATTTATCAGGTGGCAGGTATTAGCTATTTTTAATGTATATTTAATTAATAAACCACTGCGGTTGTGCTCATCTCTAAATTAGGCTAACACCGCAACCATGCGGCATACTGTCATAAGTACTGGTATAGAGCACCGGAAACCACCGGCTCAAATTAAACAGTTTGACACTCATATTTTGCCTGCTGGAGCGCCCAAAACAGACTGATAATCAAACAAAAGCAACACCAATAGGAGTGGCTTCAATAGGCCAACACATACTTCAGTACGATTTATGGAGTAATCAACTAATTAGAAAAAGTGATGCCTTGTCAATGGGATAACATTGGGTTACACAAATGGCAATAGCACAACATTGGCTTCCAGCTTAACTCCCACTTTTAATCCATTCAATGAACTTCACTTATTCAAACCCTAATAAATATGCCATCATTTCCCTTCCACTTTCCTCCATTTCCAATCCTGGCAAATCAGACCTTACACACCACCCAGAATGACACCTACTAAATTAATTTGATAACCAGTCATTGCAGGACTATGTTCCAAACGGAATCCTTTATAAGCTTTCCAGACTAGGCTTCCTGTGGAATACTTTCGCTTCACTGGAGTGTACCATTTTATGGTTTATTCATACTTCTAGAACAATGTACTCTTTTATCACTTCCAGCTTCAGTGTGTATTGCGTGCTCGTATGCCGATAATGAATTCTTTCAAGGCATGCAGATGGGGTATTCCAAGATGCCCATCACCCACACAGAACACACCGCAGTGACATAGCACAAACTTGGGGGGAAAGAGCAGGAGGATTGGGTGGAAGTCCTTGGACTGCCTAATTCCTGTTACTGTATGTCAAATCGGGTCAAGTCTTCTGTTGAGAATGCCTGGTAGAGCTTAGGTAAGGCCTAAAATGGTCAACAAAGTTGCGTTTATTGCAGACGGTCTGTGGTCAACCAAAGCGATCAGCATATAACGTTAATTGGCTCGAATTTAATTAAGAACCCCCTAATAAGGTCAATAACAAAGGCACACAAAAAAAATTAGGCAAAGTCCCTAGGTGGAGTCATTAACAACTAAAGCAGAGATTCGAATAAGATGGTGACCGCAACAAAATCAGACAAATACAAATCAAATCGTCAACAACCAAAGTAGCATTAAGTTGGTACAAAAAAAAGGAAAACAAGAATAAAGACCGATTGAAGAACGCAAACAATCAACAAATACAGGGATCTAAGATTGGCCACATGGAAAACACTTAAGATTAATGGGCGATTTCACTTTATGCTTCAGAGTTCACCTCTGAGGATTATCAGCTTCCCCTATGAAACGACACTTTCAGAGCAAGGCAACACTTCCAGTCTCTACAGCACAGAGCCAAGTAAAATCAGCAAGCAGAAGACCTGGCCAATTCAACAAAGAGACGGGGGACAAATCAATATAAGGTCAAGGAGTGTAGTGGAGGAAGATTTTCGCTCAGGACGCTACCTCTGAAGGGCTTGTGAAGATTGTGCCACATCTGAACTCATCTTGGGTAGTGTGTGATGACATGGACTATACACCAGCCCAGCAGACCTTTCGGATTAAAAGACTTGCCACTAAATACATCCATTTTCCTAAAGGCAAGTTATTCATTGCTTCAAAGGCATACAGCTACCTCTATGCAATCTCTTACGCCATGGGTATGAGATATAAGACGGGCCCATGGGATACAGGCGAAAGCCAGCCTGCTGTTTTGCTGGCAGAATTTAAAGTTCGCTAATGCAGTGCCAGGCTTGTTTGTGCTTGCATCTCACGGTAGTGGTCGGCTTCTATTTCAAGCCGTCCCCGAGGGCCGTCTGTGTGCACTAACGCAGAAGCAAACAGGAGGGTGGGGGCAGCTCACGTAATCAATGTTAGTTCAAGTTCTTCTCATGCCAGAGGTAAATATAACTGCATGTATATATTGATTTGGACACTGATTAGAAAATCCTGGGCAAAAACTTAAATCTGTGCAGTGAGTTTTTGTAGACATAATTAAAATAGGCCCCAAGTGTGATCTACGTATCTTAACTACGAGCTGGCTGGCTGACTGCCGCGTGTAGCCTTCAATCACTCTTGCTTTATTTCAACTGCAAATTGTGGTTTTCCAGTACTTAAACTTACATTATTTCTATCGCTGTAGCCCATAATTACCCATGATTTTCATTACCCAAAAGCTAGCAAGAAATCCTAAAGGAACCATGACACGGTCACATTCCAAATGCCACACCTGCAAGAAGATACCATATATGCACACACAGGCATCGCTGGACACATTCTAGATGCCATTTTTGCAAATCCGGAACCAGTTACCTTTTCAAAGGTTCTCCAGTCACAAGCTCAGACCACCATTTGCTAGCTTTCCAACATAAAAACACCATAAAGCAACACAATCACCTTACATACATCCACCTATCGCCAATGGAACAAACTCAATTTTGAATACTTAGAAACACAACTAACATCCAACACAGATCTAGACACAATAAAAACTGATAAAAAACGGAGTGGCTGCAGGAAGCTTTTCATATCCTAGTACCACTCAGAACAGCAAAACAGAACAAAAGAAAACAGGCACCTTGGAGAAATGCAGAACTAAAAAAGATAAAACAGCAAATTGGCTGCAACACACCTAGCTCAAAACAAACAACAATCGAGACAAACTTCACCTACAGAAACTTAACAGATTATACAAGTCAACAATCAAAAAGGGTACTATTGAGACAAAATTCAATTGCTAAATGTACAAATAAAGAATTTTACAAAATCCGCACGAATTTCATAAACCTAAATCCACAGAAGGAACATATCCCATTACTCAAGAAATCACTGACAATTTGGCTAATCATTACACAACCAAGGTAAACACATTGGACTCCTATTTAAAACAAAGGAAAACCACCAGCACAAACCCATTTCCCAAAATCCCCTCAATGAGTAAGTTATCCATAACTCTGCATTCCTTCAAACAAATATCTCAAACTGAATTTATAGATCTGATCAAAGCAAGCGGGCCAGCCGGTTGCCCTTCCGGCCCTTGTCCACCACAAATATTCATGAACATTCTTTTAAGTACCTCAGCTGCCACACCAGTAAAAAGAATCATACATAATTAATTAACTATAGAAATATTTCCTGAAAGCCTTTAAAAAGACATGCATATGCCCATAATTAAAAAAAAAAACCACAACAAAAAAAAAACACATACCTGGACCTACATGAGCCCGACAACTACAGACCAATTACAAATGGGCCTTTCTTGGGCAAACAGAGCGGCATTCAACCAGATGTCACAATTCATTGAAGATAACCATACTTTTAGACGTCCAAGTCGGTTTCTGCCCTGAAGAGGCACAGCATCTGCCCACCGCCATCTGGGGGGACCTTAAAAACACCAGAGACTGCAATAGGGTCAAAGCACTACTTGGACCTCTTAGCTCACTTCGACACAGTTGACCATGACATTCTAATACAAAGACTCTATGGAGTTGGCATAGAGGAGACTGATCTCAACTGGATTACATGCTACCTTCAAAGCAGGACTAATGTCGTCTATACGCCACCTTTTTCATCCAAACAGTACTTCACAAAAGGAGAAGTCCCTCAAGGCTCTATCATCTCGCCCAATGCTTTTCAACATCTACATTAAGTAATTACCGGCAATGATCAATGAATTCCAGCTCACACGCTAGAACTATGCAGACGACACACAAATACTCCTTAAACTAGAAAGCCCAAAAGACATTGAAAACTCCAAAATCTTCAGTTGCCTTAAAGCTGCTGATTGGCGGATGACATGGAGTAATCTCAAATTGAATGCTCCCAAAACAGGAATACATGTGGCAACTGGAAAAATGATGACCTGCTCAGCACCTAGCCTGACAATCTGAGACAACCTCCTAAAGTATCTAAGAAACTAATGAATTACCATGGACTCCAAGCTTTTAATGAACGCCCAAGTGGACAAATTAACAAGATCAAGCTTCATAACTAGGAAAACTCCACAGTGCATCTTCCCCCACCTGGGATTTCCAAAAAAGGAAAAGACTACTATCGCTCTTGTACGGTCTAAAATTGATTACGCCAATGGCCTCTACCACGGATCATCTTTATGAAAAGACTACAACAGATTCAAAACTCTGCTGCTAGACTACTCCTATATGTACAGCCACAAGCCCACATCACCCCTGCCTTGAGAGCCCTACATTGGTTACCGATTGCCAGAAGATCCACATTCAAGCTGCTTTGTATCACCCATATAGCAATACATGGAACATGACCACTTTTCATCAGGTACATTCAAAGGAACCTCGTGTTCAGATCGGCACCTCGCCTCAAAATCCCACCATACAAGAAAAAAAAAAAACATAGGTGCCACATCCTTTTCTGACAAAGCAACCAAACTATGGAACTCATTACCCCCTTTCGAAAGACTACTCAAGAGTTGACTCTTTCCTACATAACTACCATACTCAAACACAAATGTACAGCATATCCCTGGTTTATGAACATTTGATTATATGTATGTATCTACACAGGTGTATTTATTTGTATAAATATGTATAATAATTAGGTTTTAAATATATAGATATTCTTTAGCAGGCCTCCAAAAACCTACTTATGATGGGGGGTACTTAAACTGGAAAGTAAGTTCTGTTCATTCAGAAAGTAAAGGAGCACTAAAGATGCCACTGAATCTTGTTTTTATCTTGACAATTGTGGTCAGTTCAAGGAAAGAGGTCAAATATTAGTTTGTCTTTTTATTAATTGCTGCTTGGAAAATTGAGTTTTAGAGGTTTTTGTCAAGTGAGCTATTTGAAGATGTCAGTTTTTTTCAAACACAACATTTAATAGCTTGTAAGTGAATAGTACAACATTTATCAGGAATTACAAAAGCACACTTTTTTGTGATTTAGAAGTGTGATGCAAACAAAGATTTAAATAGGAGCAAAATAAATCAGAACACTTTACTTGGTGGTGTGCAATGACACATTGGCAAAAACTTGATTGCCAAACGTTGTTTGTACACTATACATTTATATCAGTTAAACTGCATGCCAGTGGAAAATTCTATGGCCATTTTAATGTAAAATCTGCAGGCTGCAAATTACAGTGTGCTACCACTTCATGCTTTAGTTATGTTTTTATTAAAAGTTAGTTTTCAAACATGATTCGTGAAACATTCCTGCCCCTGCCCTTATGACAATGCTGTTAATTAATTTAGAGGCAAGTCAGGGGTCATGTGTAATCTGTATGGAGCAAAAGTTTAGTCTACTAAATCAAACAAAAGCGTTTTTGTACATGTTGAAGTCTAATATTTGAAGGTGCTTTCATATGTGAAAATGAAGAACATGGCAGCTCAATTAATTAAAATATATGTCCACGATCACATCATTTGAAACCAGTTTGTAGGTCAAGAGTTTTACAATGAGGTTGAGAAGAATATTTAAGTCACGAGACCCTTAGGCCTACAACATTTTAATGAAATTTGAGGCCTGCTCAACAAATTTACATAGTGCTTAACATGTATATGTCACTGTATAGTTTTTATATAAGTAACTTGATTAGATACTTATGGTTCTCCGCTTATTTATAACTATTTTATCTACAATTGCTTCACTATTGAAAGTCTGGGTTTATTAAATACAACTTCATGCTTGAAATATTTCTTTCTTTATACAGATATACCCTCTATGTATTTATGTATCCATATATTTATTACTTTCATCCTCTTGTAAAAAAAAAAAAACTGAGTCTCTCCATTGCGCTAGCCTATGTTTCACCCTGGATCTCTCTTAATATATCATCTAGCTCCACTCTGACTCATTCCAAACATCATTCTACCACTATGATCTTCAAAATAACCCTTTCTAGAATCTTCCCTCTTCTATCCCTCCTTGGCTCACTCCAAACCTCATTTACTACTATGATCTCCCAAACAACCCTTCCTAAATGCTTCCCTCGTGTATGCCTCCTTAGACTTATCCCAAAGCTCATCTTACTACAATCTCCCTAATCCATTTCTAGATACTCTTCCCACCTTCATATCTCATTTACCCATCCATAATCTCCTCTTACTACTATGATCGCCCAGTAAACACTTTCTAGACTCTTCTCTCTTCTATCCCTCCACTATCCTTTTCAATCCAACTAACAGACTCATTTCCACCACTCAAATGAAATCCTATTTCCCTATACTAATCGACCACTAATCCTTTTTGGGTTCCGGAGTAGTGTGGTACTCGCCGAAAAACGCTTAGACGCCTTGTCTGGGGTAGTAAGCACTATATAAATACAGTTACAGTTACGGCACTGGACTGCATTGCTCCAGGGGAGGGGCACTACCTTTATCCGAACACTGCATCCTTGCACCAGCTTCTCGCATGTGCAGTGCCTCTCACATGTTCAAGTGTCTTTAGCAGCGACACGCATCGGTCTCGAGGTCTGACCCTCTGCTTATGCAGAGATCTGCCAGTGTGATTTTCCTACATGCACAGGTATCCGGTAGCAGTTATGCCGGCTGTTCAGCAATCTTCAGCACTGAGACTTTCACTAATGCACGTGTTTTCAGCTATGACTTCTAGCATGTAAAGGGATTTACAGGTGTGATCTTGTCACATGATCAGATCTGACAATCTGCAATACTATCACTTGTGCAGTGGTCTCCAAATGTTAATAGTGCAGGTGCACAGCAGTGGCCAGATCACCTGTGCAGCATCTACAGGAATATATGATTATACCACGATTTCAGTTACCACGCATGGCTTTACCACGCGAATTTTACCTCGCAAGTGGCTTTACCACGCTGGTATTTACAACGTAGCATTTTACTACGCGTTGCAACGTCTTACCTTCACGTCTTTCTCCACGAGCCCTTACTTCCATCCTCCTTTGAAACAAGCGTCAAAACACGTATACCAAAATAAAAAAAGGACTGCTTTTTTGACGTACACGGCACGTCTTTGGGGGAGGCTCTTTCCTCTTTCTTTTAAATTTATGTTCGTTTTTTTGTTAAAGTAACCTGCTTGTTATTTTTGGGGGGGGAGACCCCCCCCAGCCCCCCTCTGAGCCCCCCCCCCTCCCTCTGCCCCCCCATGCCCACGCAGATCGACTTGAAGGAATACCACGTCTCCCCCCTAGCCCGTGGTAAAGACGTCGTGGAAGGTACCCTGCGTGGAATGCACCCTGCGTGGTAAGTGTCACGTGGTAAACGTGAGTAGTGGTAATGCCTTCGTGGTAAATGATGTTTCCCCATCTACAGCAGTGGCTAGATCACCTGTGCAGCATCTACAGCAGTGGCCAGATCACCTGTGCAGCATCTACAGCAGTGGCCAGAAAACCCGAGCAGCATCTACAGCTGAGGCCAGATCACCCGAGCAGCATCTACAGCTGTGGCCAGATCACCTGTGCAGCATCTACAGCAGTGGCCAGAAAACCCGAGCAGCATCTACAGCTGAGGCCAGATCACCCGAGCAGCATCTACAGCTGAGGCCAGATCACCCGAGCAGCATCTACAGCTGTGGCCAGATCACCTGTGCAGCATCTACAGCAGTGGCCAGATCACCAGAGCAGCATCTACAGCAGTGGCCAGAAAACCCGAGCAGCATCTACAGCTGAGGCCAGATCACCCGAGCAGCATCTACAGCTGAGGCCAGATCACCCGAGCAGCATCTACAGCTGTGGCCAGATCACCTGTGCAGCATCTACAGCAGTGGCCAGATCACCAGAGCAGCATCTACAGCAGTGGCCAGAAAACCCGAGCAGCATCTACAGCAGTGGCCAGATCACCCGAGCAGCATCTACAGCAGTGGCTCGATCACCTGTGCAGCATCTACAGCAGTGGCACGGTCGCCAATGCAGCATCTACAGCTGTGGCCAAATCAGCTGTGTAGCATCTACAGCTGTGGCCTGATCACCCGAGCAGCATGCATAGCTGTGGCCAGAAAACCCGTGCAGGTATCAGCTTGAACTCTCACACCTACGAAGGTTACCTTCAACATTATTCTTTCATGCACAGGTATCGACAGCTGCCACCTCACCTGCGCAGGTGTCTTTAGCTGCACATTCATTAGTGCAGGCATGTCTCTCTCACCTCCCCTGCACAGATGTTCCTTGCTGTGGCAAACATTTGCCGGCATCTCTTTCTGTCACCTCACCTGCTGAGGTGTCTCTAGCTTTAAATCCACAAGTGAAGTCAAGACATCTGTCAGTCACCTCACCTGCACAGATGCTAGATGCTGTGGCTAAACCTGTGCAGGCATCTCTGCCAGCCACCTCAGTGTCTCAGGCTGAGTCCATACCTGTGTAAGCACATCTACTTGCATCTAACTCAAGCAGGCACCTCGGACTGCTACCTAACAGCCAGACTCCTCTTTCAGCCATGACTTCAGCTGCTCTATAAAAACAACTCTGGTCCGCATCCGGTCCTGCTCTATAGCAGACACTGGTCAGACATAGGAACGCTCGTTTCTAGCTGGGGCAGTACAGTCGCGTTTCTACTACAGGCTCCCACAAGACAAGAGAGGTGCACTGACAGGGGATTTGGAAGGGATGGAAAGGGCCATGTTTCACACTCAGTACTTAAAGAATTACAATGGAACGAGTCTCTACCAGGCACTACATTCACGTTTTTAACTTTACAGAAACTATTGACTCCTCAAATATTAAGTAAAAACATACAGGGTAATTCATGTCATTAAGCAGTTCTTGTTTACAAGTCATGTTTTACTTCATCTTGCAGTCCCTAAGAGGATTTGCTTTCTTTCCAGATTATATATTTCTAGAGCTTTATTTCATGCAAAATAGGACTCCTAAACAGAGCATACAGTGAACTGAGAGACCTCTTGGTGGCCTCCATTCAGATTGTGGGTGGGTGTTCATGCTGGGGCAAGCTGAGAGCTCTAGGAGTAGGGGTGGGCGGAATACTCCACTCCGCCAGCAGACTTCGCAGAGTTTTACCCACTCAGCGCTCAGTTTGGAGCGCGGAGTTCGGCAAAAACTCTGCCAACTGCTGCATAGTGAAGTTTTTCTTGCGCACGGCTCGTCAGCATTAAGTTGGTGCGCACGAGCGAGAAAATACGAGCACTAGACCGCTTCCCAGCGAGACTTCTTAATGCGGGCAGTCAGTCGCAGCAGGCCAATACCGCTTGCGCTAAGAAAGTTGCTGCTCATCCTGCGTAAGCCACCGCTCGAGAAGAAAACCTACTCAAGTGGCAGAAAGAGCAGAGCCCTGTGGTGCACCGCCTGGTGCAGTATGCGCCGATTTTACAGGGCAGTATTAGCTCTCAATGCTAAAAGTGAGCATGAGTAGGACAGACTGGAATTCCGCCGCTCGCGGAACTCCGCTGAATCTCACGAAGTTGTTATGTATCCTCGCAGAATTCCGAAGAGTAAAATTCTCTGAGTTCTGCCCAACCCTTTTTAGGTTTCGACTGCAAAAAGCTGCGCAAGCAGCTTTTGCGCAGGAGAAATCTAATGAGAACTGTAGTGTGGGTTTGGGTCGGCCCTCGTCATTCATTGGCTGGCTCCATAAATGGAGCATAGCCATTGGACGAGGGGCCTGTCCGTCAATGCCGGACCAGATTCGGGGGCGTTCCCGAGATTCTTTGGCTTTTGCCGACGTCACGCGACGTCAGCCGAAAGCCGGGAACGCCCCCGAATCTGGTCCGGCATTGCCGGCACCTGATTTTCGAGTATTTTGTCCGCTGGCAGGTGCCCACCCTGCCAGGGACCTTGCCGCTGTTGTGGTACCCCGAGCGAGTGCCCACCTCGCTTAATATTTAGATTTAAGGCCGGTGCCCACCCGGCATTGCTCCGTGTATTCACCGCCGCGGCCCCGAGTGAGAGGAGGAAGCAGCGCCCGCCTTCAAGCCCGGGCCGCGCTGGGATTGGCCCAGCCGGTCGAGCCCCCTTCCGCGTCATCGCAGGAGGAGGAGGAGAGAGCCGGAAGGAGGAAGCAGCCTGCATCGACCGTCCCGAGGCTCCCGAGCACAGGAGGAGCCCCGGGGAAAGAGAACGTCCCTCCGCGGCCCCGGAGAGTCCCGAGGAGCGGGAGCTCTCCTCCAGCAGCCGCCGGACCCGGTGAGTGCCTGCAAGGGGAGAGGGGCGTCGGGACACATTGTCGGTGTCCGCCCCTCCCCCCGTAGTGCGATCTCGCATCCATTATACTGTAAGCTGCAGAGAGCTCAAACCAGAGACCCGGATGTACGCGTCGCTTCGCTTTTAATGCACCACTTCACTTCTGATGCACCGAGTCGCTTCTCCTGCACCACTGCCTCCCCGAGCACCACTTAATTTCTCATGCTCCCCTTCCGAGCACCCTTTTTTTTGGTTTGACGACGTGAATGCAACCGGGCGTCATCATTACTATGGAAAATCTTTTTGGATATAGAAATGGTAACGGAAAATAAGGCACACCTGGTTTTACAAGCAGGATTTATAACTTTAAGATGGCTTTACGATTAGTTGAGCTACCGGAGGCAATCAGGGATGGGTTTTAACTGTATTTTAAGGCCGACTAATAGCCCGGCTTTTCTAGAAAACTATGGTCCCTTGATGGCCTGTCAACACGTTTGTCATAGTAACAAGTCATTCATGCCTTTTTATCAATAACTTTCAAACGTTTTAATGCCACACCCCAATAGTGAAATAATTTCCTCAGGCACGCAAAACGAATAACATATTTTCTCACTAATATTCTGTAAAAGTTATCAAAACTGCGACATGCTAAATGATTTATAATGAGACTTGAAGGAATAAGAAATATAGCCAAAACTGATCGGATGTAGTTTTTTCCAACACATCCCACTAAAAACATGCAATGTAAAACACAGAAGGCAAGCTAACCATTTCAAGTGAGAACGTGAATTAGGCGTGGATAGGAAAAGGACTGGCAAACATCAATGCTATGCCTCTCTTTTTTCTTACAATAAACCTCATGTGTGATATTGAAAATGTAGTGTAAGCAAAGGAGACAAAATATGTAAGGGACATTAAAACGCCTGAAAGAAATTCTGAAAAGACATTATGCTAATTCTTGCATTTTAGTTTTCTTCTTTGCCATGCCTAGCTGGCATATGGCCCCTTGACACACATGACAATTTCAACCAGCACTGGCTTGTTAGCCAAAAGTACGATACATGCTGACTTTTAATCCATATTTTCAACATTAAAGTCAAAAGATCGCAAAATGCAATGTGATGTCGGCTAATACCAGGGCTGGCAGACGTTTTTGTACAAGACATGGGGAGACTTGGAAGCTCTGAGGATAGTAAATAAAGTTATGTTCTGTTATCCTTTTCAAAAGTACACTCAAATACGTGATTACCATCATGCTATTGGGCGCTCTGTCCACAGAGTGAACATTTGCCAGAAGGAACGGTGAGAAACGTTGTGATTTATTTGAAAGCCCCTCCTTTCCCATCTACTCCCAGGCCCCTCCCACATCTACTTCGAACCATAGCGTGGCTTACAAAGACACAACTGAAGGCTCGCAGCCAAATATGTTTTCTTATACTAAAACCATAGCAGTGTTTTTCAACATGTCTGTGCATACTGCTTTTAGCCAAAATCTGCTCCCCCAACATCTCTTTACACCTCCAATGAGAGCAGAGTCCTTTAGTTCAAAGAGCACTGTTTTGTAAAAAAAAAATAAAACAAGCATTTACAATGCAACGGTTTCGCCTTTGGAAAAGTTAGAGCTATTGGCAATGTAAATGACAATGCCATTTATTTATCTGTTTTCTTAACCAACACATAAAAACACATTTTGGGATTTACAATGTCAATAGCTCAAACTTTTCCAAAGGCGAAACCGTTGCATTGTAAATGCTTGTTTGCAGTTGAGGCTGAAAGCAATGCAAGCTTCTCACTATGTATGCCAGTGGGTCACCAAGGCATTCAAACTACATACATATCCGATCCTTGGCCACAGTGGTTGAAATACTGCCAGTGTTAAGAGAAACAAAAATGCTGTTTACAGGTGAGGAAAGAGAGCAAGTGTGTGCTTGTGAGAGAGAGGGGGCATAGAGAAGGGGAGTCAACACAGGGAAGTACATGCAGAAGAACAGAGTGATGAAGTCAAGGAAATGACGCAAGATATTCAGAAGAAGGATGTCAAAAAGGTGTTTAGAGGAGGAGGGTGTAAGTGTCTTACAGAATGATATGATTGGCAGCGATTAAGACAGTGTGTAGGCCACTACCCTGTACACAGATCTTGGCAATGTTTAATTCAAATTTTCAGAACTTAAACATTTTAATTATTCACATTAAAGTCATTGCTGTTACCTATTTAGCCGATACCCCTAAGAAGCATTGGCAAAGTCAATATGTCGGGCTTGTTTTATGCGTATGTTTGTTGTTCTGCAGTGGGTCTGGATGCAATAACAGGAAATTCAGGGGCACCTGAATACTGGTAAGGTAGCATGCACCCTTTGTGAAGCACAGGATTTGAGTTTATATGTAGTAAGCTATGCCCTCTTTGATAGGATGTCCAGTTATACTTCTTTGTCCAAGTCCTTTTTAGAGACCCCGTCCCCTCACTTTTCATCCCACTTAAGCACTGGCCAAATGGCAGCACTTACCTTGCACCCTTCGCAGGCACTGACTCCATAATGGTACCCAGATGACTTGTCCTGGCACACAAAGCAGGGTTTGTAGATGCGGGGTAGAGGGGGAGGCGACGGGGGGCTGGGCACAATCTCTTCCGAGCTCGTACTCTGAGTCTCTATTGCTGAGGAGACAAAAGGCCAAAAGGTTACTTATACAAAAGGTAGATATATATATATATATATATATATATATATATATATATATATATATATATATATATATACACACACACACACACACACACATCATCTACATCAACACACACACACTGCAAAAGTTGTGATTTATTATTACCACATCTACTGTAAGATATCCACCATGTCAGTCAGGGCCGGATTGGTCACGGCGGGCGTTGGGTGTTTACCCAGGAGGCTGGAAAGGTGGGGCCGGTTTTGCAACAGTGCTGTAATATTGCCCCCCAGTAACAAAAGCAGCAGTGCTTCACACATCAACCCTCCCCCACCCCCCTCCTAGGGCTGGTCCAACAAAATTGCCAGGGCTGCTTCTGGTTCCCAGTCCAGCCCGATGCCAGGAGGTCTAGGAGTTACTAGGTAACATTAATTTGTGATGCCTACTTCAAGCAGTATCTGCTGTAGTGACAGGATGGAGGGAATGGAGTGTTGCGTGGAGGGGGGTAACACTCCGCGACAACTACCCTACGTAACCTCTATCAAATCCATAACTCTCCACTCTATTGGGTAGTTAGACACGATCTACAGAGGTCCTGATGGGGTTTGTTCAACAGGCCATAATGTTGATAGCGGAGACAGGGAGCACATGGAGCGGGAGAAGAGGGTACCCATCAGGAAAATACCTTATCCTAATTTTAAAAAAAAACAGAAAAAAACGAAACGCAGCGTCTACAGTGAGGAGGCATTCGGGAATGAATAAACAGACTCTTAAAAAGACTCTTCTGTCAGTGGGGATTCCTAAAGAGAGGCCAGGGCCTGAAATGATGACAGAGAGATGTTAATGTCAATAAGGAGGAACACCTCTCTCGGGGTCATTATCGACACTTTTTCAAGTTCTAGACTTTAGTGGGCTACACTAATGCACTCTGGGTGTTGTGGACTTGAAATCAAGGTTTCGTGTGTGAAACGTTCAGAACCGGAGGTCGTGTGTTCCTAATGACCTGGAGTGAGGAGGTGGGCGGAACCTCTAAAAACCACAACTTCATTAAGAGGTCAAGCACTGAATGGTCACGAACTACTCTCGCTCTCAAAAAAAAATCAGGAGAGGATGGGGCGGGCGTGGGGTTTGGAATAGGTGTCTTCCCCAATAGCTTCAACTGTGGTGCAAGACGTCCAAGCAACTTCATTCCAGGGACTCGTCTTGGGCTAAATCCAGAGCCTGGAAGAACCTTTTCCCATCCCCGAAAATACAAACAAACCCTGCTAATAATAATGAGGGGGGAAATTATATCAGAGGCAAGCAGGCTGCATAATGCTCTTTGTAGAGGCAGCCTGGGAGCCGCAGCTGTGCCAGCACCATCGGCTTTCAGCCTGACCCAGTTCTGCTGCTCCCCGGCTCGAGGCCTCTCTCGGAGCTTCGGCTCAGGAGGCGGCTGCAAGGAAAAGGAGAGATTTAGTTACTTACAAGCTCATTATATATAGCGCTGCAGAGCAGTGCATCGGGGCACTTTGCAGTGCAGGAAGAGGGGGAGGACAAGGTCTCAACGTGGATGTAGCAAATGGGCATCTCGTACATGCCTGGAGTGTATGTAGATACATGAACAGACGACAAAGCCACAAACCAGACTCCAGTCATAACAGTGGGAAACGTTTTACTGGAAGAGAGTGGCTGAATGGCTCTACTCCTCAAATACCACACAGTAACCTCGCATGCTATAATTAAATGCTTAGTGTACAACCAAGACATAATTATGGTAGGTGTAATGGCGAAAACATTGGCACGGAGCCTGGGTTTCTAGAATGTAAATAAAAGAAATGCCAGGTAAACTTCATGTTGTAATAGTGTTCAGACCGTAGATGTGTCCTCGTTTAAAGTACAAAAGTAATGAAAACAAGCATTTACAATGCAACGGTTTCGCCTTTACAAAAGTTAGAGCTATTGGCATTGTAAATGACAATATTTTTATTTATGTGTTGGTTTTGAAAACAGATAAATAAATGGCATTGTTATTTACAATACCAATAGCATAATCTCTCGCAAATGCTAAACACACACACCAACAGAGAGCCCCCCACAGAGCCCCACCCACACAGAGCCTCCCCCACACACCCACACAGCCCGGGCGCAAAGCTTGACAAACTGGAAGCCCACGGCATGGGGGTCTCTCCTGAGCCCACTCCCCAGAGTGACCCACTCTTTGGGGGAATTGTCACTTCCCCTGCTCCCATTAACACTGTTGGACTACTCCAAGCAGTGAGAAAGAGAGAGAGTGAGTGAGTGTGTGTGTGTGTGAGTGTGTGTGTGAGTGTGTGTGTGAGTGAGTGTGTGAGTGAGTATGCGAGTGAATGAGTGAGTGAGTGAGAGTGTGTGTGAGTGAGTACTTTGCACCATAGCACAACTCTAAATGAAATCACTAAAATAATGCGTTTTCTGCTTTTACACCCCGCCATTCCCTTAAACAACACCCTGCAGCTTTATAGATAGGCCGGTGCAGCATAGTTTTCATTGAATCCGTAAATAGCATGAAAACAGCGATCACGCTAAGAAAGCTTTTCGAAGCCTTACTAGCGATAGAAGGCTCTATCAGATAATCATAACACACTGCAGCTACCTACAGCTCCTCCAGCCTGAACGGAGTGATCTCTCCCGTATGTTTTACATAGTTCTTCATACAGCCTGCCAGATTTCTAAGCACTGTCGGCTTTTGTCAATAAGAAAAGAGGGGAAAGGAGTGATTTGCCCAGGATCACCGCATGAAAGTACTTAGTCACACATGCAGAGCTCTCTGACATCTTTGTTGATCACAGTGCTCTCCGAAAAGGAGCCTCGCACCCAGCGCTTAATTTGCATATTACCGCGCTGCCAGTAAAGCAGTCTAGCCTGTCCACAGGGATGGGAACTCTTTATTATGGTTACCCAGCAAAGTCAACATTGTTTTAGCCAAAATCCAATTGAACTCCCTTTGGTAGCCGCGCCGGCCACTCTCAGCCACGTGTGGACATCCGGCTCGTCGGAGTCTGTGAGGGGTGGGTCTAATTTTGCCTGGTGTATTTACAATAATCAAAACAGATCTCTACCCCTTGCATACGCTACATGGCATCTGGTACGGAGAGCGTACAAGGCGACCAGATCTATGCAATATGTATGAAAGCAACGTAAGATGGAGGGAGCACCATCTCAGCAGGATCGGACAGGGTGCCGTGTCGAAGCAGCACGACAACTCCATGCACCAGCCTTTAATGCACCACTTGAGGCACAGAAGCGCCAAGCACCCCCAGCGAGCGCCGGGAAGCTGGTGCGCTTCTCTGCACTTGGGACGGCAGGCCAGGGGTGCGCAACTCACTTGGAGATCCCTCGGCGGGGTCGGGTCATCGATGACTCGATCTCCTCTCCCCGCAATCTTCTTTGGACGAGGCTCCGGCAGCTTCTGAGAAACGACCCGGGTGACGAGGACCAATCAGGTCGCGGCTCTCTCGGCGAGCCCCCAGTGACGTCAGCTGGGTCTTCCCGACGGCAGCCAACCACAGCGCGTCCTCGCTATGACGCATCGCCGGGAGAACCAATCACAGCGCACTGGGTGGTTCAACTAAAAACCCATGGCGGTTTCACGAAAAACAACGAAAGCCTACAGCATCCATCGTACGTGCCAAGGAAAACGTTACAGCGGGAAATCGAGTGAAAAGAAGCAATGACGAAAAAAGGGGCGGGTGACGAAAGCCGTGACGAAAAAAGGGGCGGGTGACGAAACAAGGGGGCGGGACTTAAAAAAGGCACGGGAACGCCCCCGATTCGCGTCCGGACGGGGGAAAGAGTGACGGACAACAATGTCTGCCAATGGCTAGCCTCCATTTATGGAGCTAGCCAATGGTAGACTAAGGCGGGGCATTGCCACATAGTGTAGATCAACAGATTTCGCCTGCGCGAACGCTGCTGCGCAGCGGACGCCAGGCGAAACCTAAAAACTGCAGAACAGACTGAATTACTGCATAAAGATATTTTATGTTTTAGGGGTGGTCAGTCGCTAGGCCTGGGCATAGCAAAATTATCACTAAATTATCGAGATTACACCCATTATGCCACACCGTGTCATTTTGGGGACATTTTTTAACAATAAACGTAGCAATCAGAAGGAAAAAAAATTTATGCGAGCAGCATCTTAAGTAGTTTTTTTTATCCATTCGGTTATTTTTTGAGTGAAAACCTATTAATTCAAATGCAAACTGCTGTACTTTCAATGCGAGCAGCAGTTCTTTTAACCCGTTCCGTGCTCGGGCCGACGCGAGCACTACCTTCGGGGTGCAGCACACGACCGTTGGCCGATGCTGCCCCACCCACCCATTAGAACGCCCGCACCGCGGCAGAATGTCCGCCGCGGTAAATGGGTTAACATGCATGGTCAACAAACATTACAAAACGATTTTTTTACACGAGCAGACCCTTTAGGTAATTTTTTAGCACAAACCTACACATCTGAACCCAAGCAGCAGCATTTTTAACACAAGTGACGAACTCGAAATTACATTGTCAAGTTTGTTTTAACTATACGGACCATTCGGGCAATTGTTTGCGTGTGAGGCACATTTTGTGCAGTTACACATAATTTTGCGGTCATTTTTCACTAAATTAAGATAATGTAAACTAGGCCAGTTTTACATATGCCTATTAGTAGTATATGTGCACTAATTTCCTCCTGTGGTAAATCAATCAGAGGAAAAAAACACCATACGCAACAAGAGGTGCCAAATACTGCATTCCTCAAGCACAATAACAGTACTGCCCAAGTCAAAATGGCGGCAACAGCAAATACAACTATTCTTGTTCAAGATCTGTATGATAATCCAGTGAAAGAAGTGATACTGTTCCTCACAACGCAGTTAAGTCCATAGGCATTAATTACCATGATTAAAATACTATAAATAAAACAGTGATGGATGGACTGCTTAAATTAATCTCAGCCACTGGTAATTATTCGATCCGCATCCCAATCCATTGTTATTTTGCAAACCATGCCACCTCAGAATGGACCAAGCTGTATGCAAATCAGTCTTGACCCTGCTCCAATAGGAACGATCCAGCCCAAACTGCCAAGCGAGGTCCTCCCTGAACCTGAACACAAGCAATCCAGAACCGGTTTCGCCCTAGTTATGGACTTGTGATTGAAATGCTGTCCTGCGATAGTAGTTATTGTGAATCAGTACAGACTATAGATCAGGTGGTGTTAACATACCTGCTTAATATGTGGTAAAGAACTTGTTGCATTTACATAGATTGTGGCACATCCTAAAGCAGGGAAATATCCATTACAACAACCTACCTTTACAACGCAACTGCCTTTACATTGCATGTCACTACAATGCATACCACTACAACGCATTATAAGGTAAATAATAGAGATTTTTTTTAGTATTAGGATAGGTATGGGTTTGGTGTATATGGGAACAGTCATTTTTACCCCTACACTATCCATCACTTTCCCTACTGTTGCACTCACTGGAGAGGGAATAGTAATTGTTACCCCTACACTATCCAACACTTACCCTACTGTTGCCCTAAAAGTATTATGCGTTGTAATGGTAGTTTTTAAAAATGCGTTGTAATGGCATGCATTGTAAAATCATGCAATGTAATGGTAGTTGCGATGTAAAGGCTCAGTTGTAAAAGCATGTGTTGTAATTGCATGCGTTGTAACGTCATATGTTCCTCTAGTCAGTCCACGAGGGGTGTCCAAGAGCTGAGGCAAGGAGACAACTAGTGAAGAGTCTTTCACTACACAGAAGTTTTGGGGCTATCAAGTACAATCTTTTGGGGCTGAAACGACAGCAGGATGGCAAAAAAGTAACTTACTAGAAGACTGGTTAGTGGAAAACACAACTTCAGGCTTGCTATCGATCCACAAGAACCAACACTCAGAAGTGTTCAAAGTCAAAACGGTTTGGAGACTTCCAGTAATCAATGTCTGTGTTCAATAAAGAATCCTTGAGGTCCCTGGATTTTGGAGTGAGCACAGTCTCAAAATGGCTAATGCAGGTCTTTACTCACAATGAATGTCAAATGGAGGATATCTTTGAGGACACTGGTGTTGCCTGGGCTAAAAGAGGTCACAGTGGTCAACGAAGACTTGCAAGGCCATCAAACACTTCTGCAACTGATGTATTAGTTCCCGGCCAAAAGAAGACTTCCTATTTGGTGGTTGTCAAAGGTTAACGTCTTCTATCCCGCAGAGGTCTTCCTGGCTGAGGGAGGCCTTCGAAAGGACACTCTTGTGCGTAACAACCGAAGCTTCTGTAGACAACTGAGAACTTCTAGGCCAAGTAAGGTGATCTTGGTCTACAATAGCTTTCTATGATAACAGATGTCCTACCGGTGTGGTGTGGTCTCTGTGCCAAAACCCACCTTCTGGGTCGACGGATGGCTTCCTGGTTGAGAGATATCTTCTGTGACAATTTGCAGCGACAGAGTAGAAGGAACCCTTTGGGTACATGCCGAACACACGCAACTGGAGTTTTATTACGACAAACGTCACAATTATTCTTCCTACAATAGAGGCATGGTTGGGGATACATTTCTCGAAAGGAACTTCCCTTTGAAAGACAGGAGCCATTAGGGCCAGTGGATCTATCTGCTTGTTAGTGACTTTACCCAAGGCCTATTATTCATCCGATGCACTACGCCATCTAGAAATCTATAATTTTTATACATGCTGGTAAACATCTGCAGGACACTTTACCTTGGTATATGTTAAGAAACCTTTTTTGACCAGCATCAAAATAAAGGACCAACCTATTATAACATCAAAGTGCCTGACTACCAGCCAGAGGCCTACAAAAGTGTAAGTGGAATGCTTCATTAGAAGGCACATTTTAGGTTGAAGGTACAGGTAAATAATGAAAGGAACATGGGGGGGAATGCAAAACTAGAATTTCTTCTTAAAAGCGTCCTTCGCAAGTTCAATGGTTTTCATTAAACAGATAGAACACATACAGGAATGGAAAGCAGCGGAAGTCTCATGGAAACGCAAACAAACAACTCGCGTTAAGCTTTCTCAATTCTTTCCCGTTCAAAACGTTTCACAACCACTTATTACTACATAATATAATCGACACCAGCTGCATACTACGCTTCTCGTATACTCCAGAACTACTCCGATGAGACTGTTCTCTTTAACATGATTTCTATAATGAATAAGAATTATTTCGTTGACATCAGCATTGTCAAAAATGTAGATAACCACTCTCCCAGGCCATATTTGCTGGTAAGTGCTTTGATCTGGTCACGCTTTCCGCCTTACCAAAACTATTATTTGATTTACCTTCACTATAATGCAATTTGTTTACTAATAAAGAACTGATTTCTATTATGCCTACATTTGCTGATAATGTTTTACTTGTCGGTCTTTAAATAGTAAAACACGGTGGCGCCTTTTTGTTTGGGTCTGGTTCGCGCTCTACAAGTACTAGATAAATACAAATAAAAGAAAAATATACAGAAAAGCTTGCCCACGGCAGTACAAACATCCTACCAAAACACCTTTTGAGATCAATTAAATTGTATAATTGAGGGGGAGCAATATTAACACTTAACATTACAGCGGTGCGTTGTCACAAGTGACCGTCATAAAGCTCTAATTAGAAGGGGGGAAAGTTACTATGATTATCTAGAAACTGAGAAAGAGCACGCGTTACCCGCGTTTTCAGCTATGTGGCGCTGCAGGCAAGCTCTAGCACTCTGAGTTAGGAGAAGTCAAAACTGTGTGACACCAGCAGCAGATGACAAGGATTTCGGACATTACTGTAGTAAAGTGGCTACATCATGGTCATCTATCTAGTAGAGTATACGGATGCGTCCATGCGTGCTGTTAAAATGGCGACGTCGTGCCAAAACCAGTATACAAAAGTAGGGTCTGTTTTTAGCTTAATGTGCTCTACGAAAAATCGGTATAACCCTGTTAACTAAACAATGTCCGTGTCTAGTAAAAGAAAAAAAAATAAGACTACTCAGTCAACAGGATTCAAAATGCTCAAAACAAGCGTAAATCGCGCAGAGCCAAGAGCTCGTGGCAGTCCCCAATGTGAGCTCTTCACAAAAAATATTGAATGCGTTCACAAATGCTCGTCGGTCAATAAACAATATATTAACTACCTAATAACGAAATATAAAATGTTCGTCTTATTGGTTTGCGAAGGTTATAAGCACGCCACGGTGGCAAGGGGACAGGGCAGTGGTCTCTAAATCTCAAAAGTCAAGTAAATCTGGGGGAGTGGCAATGTAAACAGTCGGGCGACTGCTGGGCTGACAGCTCACCGATTACAGGTAAAGGCCCTCGCGTGGAATGGTTCAGACAGCGTGGCACGGGGCAGGCTGCTCCCTGTCGAACCTACAGCAGGGGAAAAAATGATCAGCGATGACGGACAAGCGGCCATGGGCCACTACGGTGGCTCATCCCGCACAAATCCCGTAGCTCGAAAATAGCGCCAGTGAATAAATAATGCCCTCGCGTGACTCTGCATTTGCTGCTGGTCGGACGTCCATAAACCTCAAAGCTCATTTCACTCTCGCCATCACGCCAATGCTCTTGGCATGTTAAATCCCTCCACTGGCAACAAAATACACTGTGGCTGAAAGAGTGCAACATCTTCAAGGCGGGCTGCATCCCCCACAAGAAGACTCTAGCGGCCACTGTCCTTCTACATCTGACATAAAAACAAATAATGTCAAGACCGCCCAAAAGACACCAAAATACTGACCGTAATGTCAAAAAAATTGTAGGTAAGGCTTTCTCAAACTAGGCATCAATAATCTGGAACGGCATCTCACCATGTACCTAGCACACCCCTCCCCATATTACATTAAAAAACACGAAAAAACAAAAGAATATTTCATCAAGGAAAACCCTTAAAGTATCCGTCTTCGAGCACAGGAGAGGTTACTTCTCCCAACACAATATGTTCTTATTAAATGGATCAACATTGACAT
Organism: Lissotriton helveticus; assembly: GCF_964261635.1. NCBI lineage: Eukaryota > Metazoa > Chordata > Amphibia > Caudata > Salamandridae > Lissotriton > Lissotriton helveticus. The sequence continues at coordinate 1,923,457,313 of NC_136065.1, forward strand.
TCTGATATGTTGACATTAAGTCTAATCTGTAAATCCGGTTTGTGATGCCAGCAAAGCTGAAGCTGAATTGTAGGCTTTTGAGGTCTGTGGAGTATCACCACACTTGGTACCAGTAACATCTGTTAAATATAAGGTGTAGAAATGGCAAACAAATGCAATTTCAAGCGCTATTTGTTTTTCTGGAAGAGCAGATAACCTCGCAGGCGCTAACACTACTGGTGATGCCAGGAGGTCGCAGACAGATATCGCACTTCTATTGCGCGCTGAGAGAGGACTTGCCAAGGATAGTGCCCATGGGAAAGGGGAGGAAGTGTTAAGTGAGACTGTGTCCACGCGGGATTTGGAGAAGGTCCACATGGGTGTGCGCACCATGCTCCAACCCACACTTCAAACTGATACAATATAACTACACCCACCAGGCGTATTTCTCACCCAAGACTATACAACATATACACCACACAATCAGACCAGTGTGCTAGATGTGAAGCTCCTGCTGTGGATTTTGTACATGTGGTGTGAAGCTGATCTTCGTTAGCGCCCTACTTGGGAGGAGGTGCCACACACCCCACAGGCAGTAGGTACTGGTGGGACTGATTCTGTCCAATTTGAAAAAGAAACTTACTTACTGTTGGGCTTGTGCTTGCAAAATGGGGTATTTCGCTGAAATGGATGGGACCGCAGTCCCTCAGTTATGCCGACGGGCTGCGCGATGGGCTCAAATGGGCGGTGGCGGAAGAAGTCAGAATGAAACATGTGAGGAGAGATGAGCGTCTGGGAGATGGTTTGGCTGCATGGGCACAGATGCTGTCTGACCTGCCTGCCACAACAGCCGAAGAAGCCAAGTCAAGGGAATAGTAAACTGAGAAATGGTGTGCATACGGTATGAGACATATGCTCTTTGTAGGCTTCCTGAATAGCGTGCGTCAACAAGTGCTATATAAATACAAACCTTTGTCTTCCTCTATCCTTCTGCTATCATTCCAAATAACTGACTAACCTATCCACCACTTAAAATGTATTTGTATGTTTCACTATACTAATTCAACCCTAATCCTCTATGAGTCCCGGAGTAGCGTGCTATTCGCCGAAAAAACGCTTTGACGCCTCGTCAGGGGTAGTAAGCGCTATATTAATGCAATTATTGGTGGTGAAATGTAATGTTGCTTAATGGTGTTGTTTTGTGGATAGTATATGTATTTGACATGTAAGTACTGGTATGTATGTGTGTAGTAGGTATGTGGATGTATAACTTATGTTGCAGGTTGTGATGGTGGCAAGAGCATTTAGTAGCTTTAGTGTGTAGACTACTGCAATAAATAGTTCCTGCTGAATATTTTTTCAGCATGGCACTTACAAAGTAAATCAGCCATCCTTCATTTTAGGTTGTAAATTCCTGCTAAAATCTTGGTGGTGGTGGGGATTAAAAAAAAAAAAAATCAAAAAAAAAAAACAGAATTCCACCATATAGCTTATACCAGAGAAAGATGTGGGTGTGATTTGATCACAAAGGGGCGTTTGAAATGCATCATGGGGGTTTTACCTGAGTATTGAGGGGAAAAAGGAGGGGTGGGCAGAGGTATTATGTTCTGGGAGAAGTTGAGATACTTACTCCACAAAATGAATAGTACTCAGGTTTGTAATATTAACTTCAGAACAACATTAAAGGTCAGTGCTTCTGGGCTAAATCAAACACAGAAAGGGCAGTCACCACGTTTCCTAAACAGATTGCTGGCAGGTAGAGTCTTTAAAGCGGAGTTCGTTTTACGGCTATTTTGAACAATCTCTTCTTACACCTAGGCATGTAGTGCCAGTAAACCGGTTCAGTCTCTCTTGCAGAGATTTTCTGTTTCTGTCATAGTTTATCTCCATCCTAAACGTCAATCCCACATTTTTTAATAAAGTGGGAAAAGTTAAGGTAAGGCAAATATAGTAAAACAAACTGGAATGGTTAACACGTTTCAATAAAACTTCCTATCAGGTGCGGCTTTTCATGTTTCAAATAAGAGAGACTGATTATACCAAATTCGAAGAGTTTTGGCAAAGCAGAAAGTATGTAACAAAATAGGAGCCTCTACTACATGAAGTACTATGTTTCAGGATACCAAACCTAACATACGACTCCCTTGAATGACAGTGGACGCGACTGGGTTATTCCTGAAGAGGGGTGGGGGTAGGTGTCAAGAAATCACAGGGCTGCCAGATCAAGGCCTTGTGCAAACAGAATCGTTAGACACAGGCAGACCGAACCTGGCAGAGAGGCACCTGAAACTACACACACACGCACACCCCAGAAACACAAATAGGCCCCGAACACGTACCAGGAAACAACCACAGGACTTGAAACATTAGAGAAACATAACCACGTAAACTGAAGTCAACAACTACAGCAGGCAGACTAATTCTAGCTTTGAGGATCCCACAAAACACTAAACTAACCACCATTTGTTGAGAACACACCCACTTACCTTCAGCTGTAAACAGCAACAAATATCAGATAAATCAAATGAGCTGAAGAAAACATTAACGACCTTAAGGAATCAAACACTGCCATTGAAAAGGGTCACTTAGTTTGTCGGGGAACTGCACGTAGCACTACGTGACTTCTGATTCTGAAGCCTTCTCACAGAACACATGACCTCAAGGAAGGTGGCGATTCTCCATTCCTGCAGCCTTAAACATAAACTACAACTGCATGCACGCAGAGATCGCATAAGTAACCCCGAACCTGTTAGAATCAAACACCATAGGACGCTTGAAAAAACATGTAACACGTTTGTTTTAAAACCAAACAAAGCAACCAAAGTAAGATTATACTTGTGTTAATGGCACTCAGAATAAAGCTCCGATACACAACAAAAACACAAGAGACGGGGATTAGTGACGTGCCCAGAATCAAAGAATGGGGAGCCGACTCCGAGACTACTGACCGGTGCATGGTCCCAGGGAGCTTCGGAGAGGATCCCTGATGGAAGGAGGGAAAGTGAAAGCGCACCATGCGCACGCTGTGCTGAATTGGCGAGGGAGGAAAAGGGAAAGCGCGCCATGCGAGCGCTGGAAAGTGAAAGTGCGCCATGCGCGCGCTGTGTTGAAACGCTGCGTGCAAAGTGAAACCGTGTCTGGCGCGCGCTGTGTTGAAACGCAGCATGCAAAGTGAAAGCGTGCCAGGCGCGCGCTGTGTTGAATCGCCGCATGCACATCACCTGTCCGTATGCGTGTACATTTCCTGTCCCCCTTCCGAACAGAAATCCACGACAATAGATATCGCGAAGGCAATCAGCACATGCGATGCGTCGCTAGGCGAGACCTAAAAATACATATAGCAGAAATGTTCCTGTAATAAAGTATGAGCAGCGTCGGGGAGGTGAGGGACTTGGGGATAATGCTCTTATGATATGTACTGTTGTCAGAGATATAGAAGTATTGTAGATAATGTAATGCTCTAATCCTGTGAACTTCAATAAAAAATATAAAAAAACAATGCGCCATTTGTTCGACATGTAAGGTCTAATATTTCACACAGTAATGTCGTACAGAAGGACACCAAGCAGTAGAGAGCATGATAGGCATATGGGTAAACAAACAAGAGTGGGGCTAGAAGTATTGTACAAAGATGCAGTTTTGTGACGAGTGGACAGATAAAGCAAAGACGAGTGACAGGAGGCTGGACACCGCACTGAGTAGTTTAAACGTGGCCAGCAAGTTCTGTTTGAGGACAGCTGATTCCTGGTTAACGAGTAGAAAGTCAAGGCAGGCAAGGGAGCGTATGTGCCATGAACCATTTTTTCATTTCAAAAATCTTTATTTCGATCACAGATCATAAAAGATGCATGGCATTTATACACTTAAAAACTAATTAAACACGATGTGATCCAATAATTAAAATATTGTTTTTTGTTTTTTTTTTAAAACAAGGGGTGGAGTAAAACGGTATATATCTTTCGAGGTGTCTTTTATACCAGTCTTTTCATCAATCGGCTTCGAGTGAACCACATAGAGGTCAAAAATTTCGATAGGGCAAAAACTACAGTGGGAGAGAGGTCTGTCTTTAAAACTCTATAAGCAGGTTGAAAAGATCTAAAACCCAAGTTCCTGAGTATCGGGACTAACCAGTATTTCCTACTCCTCTCATAGCCCTTACAGAAGAAGACAGCATGAACATAGTCCTCCTTCGGATGGGCACACATTGGGCAAGTTTCTACAGTGGAGCGAGATTGCCATGACGCTGTAAATGATGCTAGGGGAAGGCATCCATATCTCCATTGTAAAAATAGTTTTCTCGTTAGTACAGGAGAAATAGCGTCTAAAGTACTTTCAAGACAGTAAGAGTCTTTCGCTTTTAGGAACAAGTGTGTCAAGGATCCTTCTCGAGTGGCATCAATAGCTCTTGTGAGCATCAGTTCATAATATGCTCTCGCTAGTACCTTTTTTGGAGTCTTTACACAAGAGTTTGCAGGATCCGTCCATAGTTCCGGGTATCCCATCTCCTCTAGCATTCCCTTGACGTAAATCATCCACGGGATCCTCTTGGCATTCCGTAGCTCCAGGAATTCCTGTAGTTCCTCTCTGTAGTTTATAAGGTCAGGGCTGCACCACAAACGCCTCCAAAAGGTTAGGGGTTTGAGTCCCAGTTCCTCTGTTATTGGTCGAATTCCCAGGTCTAATCAAAGGGGCAATAGAGGAGTACTCTGGGGAAGGGCAACGACCTGTCTCAGGAATTTGTTTTCGATTGACTGTAACTTAGGGAGTTGAGAGTGACCCCACAGCTCACCCCCATATGTGACACCCGCCCGGGCTTGAATTTGGTAAATATGCATGATTGGGGTTAGTGGACCATAAAAGGATTTGTTAGCCAGACGCATGGTGCCACCCGCCAACTGAGCCAGTTTAATGGTCACTTTCGTCTGGTGAGACGTCCACGTTAGATGTTCATTTAAGGTGATCCCTAAGTATTCAATATTATGCACACGTTCTAGTTGGATTTTGCCTATCCTGGGTGGGGCTCGATTATGGGGGTTGGGATTCAAAATCATAAATTTAGTTTTTTGTGGGTTGATTTCCAATCCTCGTTCAGAGCAGAACTCTAAAAAGCCATCCAAGATGCGTTGGATCCCCATAGGGGATTTAGACAGCAGCAGGGTGTCATCTGCAAACATAATTGCAGGCACCCTGCTACCTGTCAACTTTGGGGCATCAGTATTGGCAATCCTGTTTAGGTGGGCAACAACCCCGTTCACAAAGAGGCAGAACAGGGTCGGTGCAAGCACACAACCCTGTCTCACCCCTCTGCGAACGGGGAACCTTTCGGTTAGCTTGCCACCTTTGCCACTCCTTACGCGGGCATAGTTGTTATGATGAAGTCTCATCAGGATTGCCAAAATATCACCTGGAACGTTCAGCTCTTCCATGACTCTCCACAGCCTCGATCTGGGTACCAAATCGAAGGCGGCACGTAGGTCTACGAAAATAGTGTATAGAGTCCCACCCTCGATTACAGCTGTTCTCCAATAAAGGAGATTTAGCCTAAAAATTTGGTCTATGGTCGATACACCCTGCCTAAATCCTGCCTGATAGGGGGACAGGATGTCCTTCTCTTCTGTCCAGGCCTGGAGTCGATTCAGAATCAGTCTACCGAAGAGTTTTTGGGATATGTCGATGAGACTGATAGGGCGATAGTTGGTGGGAAGCAGGGGGATCCCTTTTTATAAATTGGGACCACCTCTGCTCGCCTCCAAGTATCGGGCACCTCCATTACCCCCAGAATAGCATTGAATATCAATGTAAGGTATGGTGTCCATATCCCCGGTTCCTGCTTAAACAAGTCCCCTGGCACCCCGTCGAGACCCGGTGCTTTTCCTACGGCTAAGTTTTTAATGGCCTCCCTCACCTCTTTTTCAGTAAAAGGAACCCCTGTAGGACTGGATGTGTATATGATACCATCACTGTTTTGGTCCCCCCCCTCCTTCCGCATACAGCGCCTCGAAGTGGCTCTGCCATACCAAGGGGGCTATGTTAGGCTCTATTGCGGAGGATAAATCCTCCGTGCCATTCGCGACTATGCGCCAGAATTTGCGCGAATCTCTGGTTGTTAGTGTTTTAGTGAGATTTTCCCAATAATCGTGGTCCCATTCCGCCCGCGCATTCACCAGGAGGATTTTATACGATCTTCTCCTAGCACGGATTTCTTCACTGTTAAGGCGTCCCTTTATGGCAAGTAACAAGAGGGCCTTGGCTTCCCTACAAGCGGCATTGTACCACGACGTCTTGGGCGTGGGGCCTTTCCTGTTCCCTGAGGATGAGAACAGATCCTGCTCTAAGGTGTTGATGATGTCTGCATGTATTTGTGCAAGCTTTCCTCTGCTAGCATCATCTGAGACCACGTTTCCTAGCTGAAAGGCGTTCTCCAGAAATGGAATAATCCTTTCATATAGCCGGGGTATTCTATCTGGACTGTTGGCCAATTTCTCCCACTTGACTTTCCTCCGATTGTTTTCCAGTAGGAGGCCCGCCTCATCTTTAACCGATCCGTGGGGAGTGACCTCCCCCCCAGGCAGGGAATAAGTCAATTCCAAGGCATTATGGTCACTGTCCGTTCTTTCAGTGACTTTGAAATCAACTATTGCTGACCACATAAACAGTTTAACCATGATATAATCCAGTCTAGATTCCCTACCTGTTTTGTTATAGGTATGGATACTGGGTATATCTGATTTGCAACGGCCATTGCACGCCCTTAGACCTAGGTTGAGAGTGAGTGCAGTTATCTGCAGGGCCAAAGGAGTCCAGGCCCTTGGGGGTGGTGCCACCGTCTCTGGGACGAACCAACATGAATCTTCCTCGTGGGAAGGACCATCACGTAGTCCAGGCAGTGGTTCGTAGTGAGAATTAAAATCACCTCCTACCAGGCATGCGAGTTCGCATGGAATGCCTTCCAAGAGCCCAGCTAACTCATCTATAGTCCCAGATTCTTTGTGCATTGGTACCGGCCTTGAATAAATGTTGATGACTAGCAACTTCGTAGTGTCTGGCCACTCAAGTAGGACAGCCAATAAGTCATCGGAGGCGGTCTCTAGATAGGAAGCTTGACAACCTAGATCCGTGGCTACCCATATCGTGAGTCCCCCTGACGGCCTACCCCTGCCCCCCCCATTTAGCGGCTTTGGAGAAGGAGGCAAAGCCCGGGAATGTTATTTCCTCACGTGCCCAAGTCTCTTGAAAAAGGAGTATATTTTTGGAGCTGATGTAAGAACCCCACTCTGTGCAATCTATTTTGCTGGCAAGGCCTGCCACGTTCCAAGAGATCACTGTAATGTGTGACAATTGGGTAGTGGCTAGGCCTGGAGAAGCAGAGTTGTTGGGGGTAAGCTCAATGGGCACCGGTTGGCTTATGAGGGAGTAATTCATGCCCATGGGCTTATTGGCAGGGGATAGAATAGGATACGTCCTGCTTGGGACTTGACTTAGTTCGACTATACTGGGTGCCTTAGGATATATGTCTGGAGCTGGGGGGGTGTTAATCTCAGTCGTGGGAGATACTTGTAGGACACTCCCCTCTTCAGCCACCTGTCAATCTACCATTTCTAGACTACTGTATCTATTGTGAGTAGATGGATAGGCAGGGTAATGTGTTCTGTGTGGCCCAGGGATTCCTCTACTGTAGCCACCACCCCCCCCCCTCCTTCTTGTAACAGTTTCCCAGCTAGCCTCATCCCCGTATAAGGGGAACTGCTCTATTGGTCTTCCCCTGTGTTGTGGGTGGACAATTCTCTCCCTAGGGCAGTTTTCCCAACCCTCCAACAGCTCTTGGTGATGCCCCCATCTGTAGTCCTCCGAGTTGTAAAAATTTGAGGGGTAGAAAAATGAAAGAGGAAGTGGTTGAATGATACTACCAAAATCCTCATCAGAAGCCCAGGTGCAAATGTACGCGGCTGTATTCGGGTCTCTGAAGGTGACCAGAATGCAGTCTCCCCCGATGGATTTCCTAGTGTAGCCCACCCACGTTGCCCTCCTAACCATGGAGATATCACTGGTTGTCCCTCTCGGGAGTGGTCTATTTGCAGAGAGCCAGTTAATAACTTTATTCTTCAGTGAGGTAGTGGATTCAAATGTGGGAGAGTTTAATTCCGGGACCCCCGCCAGTACTAGGGTGTAGGGTGCTGCTTCTGGGGGAAGGTTTATAGGCTTTGATCTACGATTAGTGTTTGATTTCTCTCCATCGAGTGGTGGATCGCCCTTAATGTTAGTCGAGGGCAAAGCATTATCTTTTGGTGGGGGGGTTATTTTTAGAGTGGCAGTTACTGTTTGTTGTTTTGGAATAGGGGCCTTGTTGGCCTCTGGTGGTTGCTGAGTATTATTTGGCATGGATTGTGAGGGTTTGGGGATTGCGGGTGGGAGCTTATTATTTGTTGCTGTAGGAAGTCCATTGCCCTTAGTGGGTTTTGGTCCCAAACCCTCTTTTACTATTTTTGTCCCACTATTATCAATTTTCCTTGAGTCGGCAAGTTGGACAGTTGCCTTTTCGATGATAACTAGTCTAGCTTCGATCTTAATCAGTCTAGCCTCAAGGGGACTCAATAGGGACCTGAGAAGTGTGCCTATATCCTCCAATGCAATGTCATCGGAGGTGATGTCTGCTGGCACGTTGTTAGTGGGCTGTGGTGGTGAGGTTGGGTTGGCAGTTATAGGGGTGGTTAAAATTCCCGGCCTCTCCAGCCTAGAGGCAGGGGTAGCTCCATTCCCCCCTTTACCTCTAGATTGTTTGGGTTTAGGACATTTAATCCTGTTATCTTCTTTGTTTTGTTGACCCTGCTTTTTTTGTATAGCCCCTTCTCTAGCCCCCCTATTGCAGTCTTTGTTAGGTTCTGTGACTTTGGCGGCCTCAGTGTTCTCTGTTGATATGGGTTGAGGGATTTGGGTGTTAGGTAAGGCCATAAGGCTTATATCCTCAAAGTCACTCTGGACCTCAATAGTGAACTCTGGGTTAGTAGTTGGGGTACCTGGAAGTGGACCTGTTGCCTGATCAATACTACAGCTAGTTAGTAAACCAGGTCTATCTTCTGGGGTTCTAGCTTGGGCCATTGGGCCTATTGAAGATCTCCTTACCCAGTCTATTTCTTGGGAGATTCTTCGCTCCAGGACCTCTATTTCCTCAATCAGGAGAGAACCCGCCTTGGCAAAATAGGTGTCGATGGGGCCTTTGACAGCTCCGGCCGCGGCTAGGGAGGATGTTTTGCTCCTGGTTTCCCTAGTACTCATTTTACTGGTGTTTCAATGTCCTCGATGTGGCAGGCAAAGAGACAGGGCCCGGACCGGACTCTCGCGTACTCTAACGGCCTCAAACGGCCCGCTCTTTGCCCGCTCTTCACCCCGGTGCTGCGTCCCGCGCGCCTCCCGCGGTGCGGTAGTGACCAAGCCAGTAATATACGAGGAGGTTGGGGGCGTGGCCGCCGGGGGAAGAGGCACCAGCTGTGTAGAGCTGAGGCTGCTGGTCCTCGCAGTCCCCCGGTAGTCTCAACGCGCTAACTCGCACTTTGTTGCTCTCACCTGTCCCTCCTCAACTGGGAGCGCGTGTGTTCTCTGCCGACTGCAGAGCCGCTCACACCAGCGGGGGACAGCCTTAGGGAGCAAATGAGCGGCACCCGCAAAGCGGGTGTCGCGAAAGGTGAAGGGCGAGCAGAATGTCAAACAGGCTGGAACAGAAGTCTCAAGCAGTCCTCGTGGAAAAGGGAATCCGATAAAAAGCACCCACTCAGCCGGTGTTGACCGCGTTTAATGTTTGCTGGAGGCTGGGGGCGTGGCCGCCGGGGGAAGAGGCACCAGCTGTGTAGAGCTGAGGCTGCTGGTCCTCGCAGTCCCCCGGTAGTCTCAACGCGCTAACTCGAACTTTGTTGCTCTCACCTGTCCCTCCTCAACTGGGAGCGCGTGTGTTCTCTGCCGACTGCAGAGCCGCTCACACCAGCGGGGGACAGCCTTAGGGAGCAAATGAGCGGCACCCGCGAAGCGGGTGTCGCGAAAGGTGAAGGGCGAGCAGAATGTCAAACAGACTGGAACAGAAGTCTCTAGCCATGAACCACTTTGAGCACGGAATCAACAACTGTTAGACGCTCCGTTTTTAAAAAAAACATCCGTTTTTAAGCTGTGAGACACCCAGTTTTGAGACAAACTGTTGTTGATAGTCTTTGAAAGTAGAGCAAAGTATTGGTAGCAAACTTCCGCATATCGTCAAGCAGGGAATACAAATTGAGGCCCGCAGGCAGTCTGTTGCAATAATCCAATAGACTAATTACTATAAAATGTGTGTCCTACTGGTTTGGGATATGTGACATGGCTTTACGATTTTTTTAAAATCTTCATTGGTACTGTACTGCAGAGACGATGGTAGTAAAACAATTGCATCCACGTGGAATTTTTTAAGTATAAATATATATTTCAAGATCTCAGTAGGGAAGTGGAGACAACTAGGTTAGGCAATGTGTGCAGAAGTGGGTGAAAAGCACGTTATCTCCAATTTGGAGGAGCACAAAAGGGTACCTGAGGGCAATCCAATGTCGAATTCTGATGAGTGTCAGAAATGCCCAAGAGATGGTAGAAAAGGAGAATGTGATGTGCTGTTAGTATAGACTATGTATAGTCCCACTACACTGAGAAATATTGTCTAAGTAGATACAAGGTGCACAACCTTTAATTACACATGATATAGAGGGAAGTATTGCGGACAGCCCTGGTGCAAAAAAAAGAATGCGGTCAGACAATGAGTGATTATGGTGAATACAGGTTTAAAAAAAACATTTATTATGTATGTTATGCAGAATCAATCCTTTTATATGTTTAGGCCTCCACAGCTTCACAGCAAAGTTTACCCTACATTAATACAGAGCTCCTCTCTGTTTTGCTTATGCAGTGCACTACTAAGCTCAGAGCGTTTTGGTTTCACTGCTACAGCGTGTCTAGTGTCTTCTTGATCATGTGAGGACGATACTCCTCTGGTGACCACAAATGTGAGCAAAACATGCCAAGAATCACTTCCTCTTTGTCCATGTTAGCTTGATGGCTTTTTATTAATTCATCAACTGCAAGAATTATCTGGAATGTTGAATGTGCATGTTATGCTCTTGCTAGGCGTGGATGGAGATACACTAATCATTAGAGTTAAAGAATTTGCACGAACACAGATAGTGAGTCACCCGTGAATGAATTCACTAGGAATTAAGGAATTATCTGCCTAACAAAGGGTGTCTCCACCCCCCCCCCCCCTCCCTTCCCAGACCCAGCTTGCTTCTCTTTCTCAATCCGACTCCAGGGAGTCCCACATTCTCTTAAAGCACAGCGGCTGACCCATGAGACAACCCTGCCATTTGGACACAGAATAGGTCTTGTGCCACATTTGGCTGCACCTCAAGGCTTGTTGTCTTCCGCAGCCGTGTTGCGAGCAACGCTTCTCATATCAGTACCACACCCAAACCGGAAGTAACTCTAGCTGGCTATGTGAAAAAAACACTGTGCATCTTGATAAAATCACTCATTGTCCTCAGACGACCCAAGGCTCCCAAAACACTACACCACTTGTCACAAAGAGTAATTCACGTGGTCCTAGGTAATCCCCGACAGATCCCTGGCGGCTCGACTCTAAAGTCTTTGGAAATTACACAATAATCTTATGTCTAAAAATAGCCATAGAAAGGAATCCAGGAGAGTGGGCAGTAGGGGTTAAACAGTGTCAATGTATTACGCTGCAGATAAGTAGGTTTGAGTACACAGCAAATCGGCAGAAAAAAAAGTAAACTGGCGAGGCCATAAGCCGGAATGGAGAGTAGCCATATACATTGTGCTACCAAGAAACGTACACTGGTTGTTGGTGAAAACCAGAATCAAACCGAACCGTCTTTGTTTGATTCAGACGTGATTGTGTTCCTGTCAACAGAAAACGTCCCGATCCATGTCCAGCATCACACAAAGATGGCCCCTAACAACAGGCTGGTCAGGTGTCAAACTCTTGCAATGCCCTACACTGCACACTCCAGATTTCACGAACCCTTAAAATATATTTTATTATAATTTTGGCCCATGACTCCTTTCACTTGAAGTTGAAACCAGCAATTGCAAGCAAAGTGCCTAAAATCCGACCATTCTGCCTAGAGCGCTCACTGGTGACTGCTTAAATGGTCAGGTCATTGGATAAAGCCTCGCGCTGCTCCGAGGTGCGACTGGACAGCCGAGTCCAAAGATGACTGACACGGTCTGGAGAGGGCGCTCAATGAGCTATGGCAAGAGGTAAGCAACAGAGTGGTGAGTGAGGTGGCGAGCGACAGTCAAAACGCCTTTGCTAGGGCCTAGAGATGACTAGGTGTACATAATGAGGCCAAAGAGGGTCTATGAACCTTGGTAATCCGTCAGTTTTAACTGGATGCAAATGGAGAATGCCTTGCAGGAGCTCTCTATGGTGACCAAGGGCACGGGATGGAGAGGGACCTTGTAGGAGGTGCCACCCCGAGCACTTCCGGGGAGGTGCCCTGTTAAGACAAGGTACAGTGCCGGCAGCGATGGGATTCTAATGGCCCAGTCAGAGTTACCCGGAAGTGACGCTTTCACAGCGTGTACTAGAGGAAAGAACCCTCCCAGAGCCGGCCAGGAGCGGGGAGGCGAGTGAGAGCAAGCAACAAGCCCTGCCCGAGGTGCGTGGAGCGGTGGAGCCCGAGAACGCACTCGAGCAGGCTCCCGGGAGTGGTGGTTCCGTAGAGTGTGCGCTTTGAGCCTTGCCTGAGGTGTTGTGGCCAGTGAGGGCATTCGAGGAGCCCTGATCGAGGCAGCATGGGGGGTTGGGGCAAGAGAGGGTAGACAACGAGCCCTACTCGGAGTGCTTGGGGAGGTGGGCCCCGAGAGGGCACTCGATAAGCTATTCCCACAGGGCAGGTACGGCCAGAGAGGGCCCTCGATGAGCGCGGCTCGGGGTGCCTGTATTGGTGGGGCCAGCCAGACCACCCGAACAGCCTTGGGCCTGGGCATGGTTGATCAGGAAGGCCGCCAGAGCACTCCCGGGATTAGCTCCGTGACTCCCGCCAGAAGGGTCCGAAGCCCCGGGTGGCTGTGGCTGTGTCCAGCGAGGCAGGCTCAGGTGGTGCAGTGGGCACTTGCTGCACAAGCGTGCCCCGGGGAAGCAGCTCATATACAGCCTTCCTGCTTTCCAACCGCTGTGAGGAATCCCAAGAGATCACAGCATGCAGAAACAAAGGTTATTCCAACAAAAATGCTAATTGAGAGAAGGAGCGTCACATTACTACTAGTTGTATTCAATTATTGAATTCTTGCGTCTGGACTGGACCTTTAAGAATTCAATAATTGATTGACTACAACGAGTATTAATATGACGCTCCTTCTCTCAATTGGTATTTTGTGTAACTATGGTGGTTCAATAGCGGTTCACCAAAGGAAAGTAGAGCGTGATCTAAGGATTGAGCATATTTTGAATTGGACAATAAAGAACACTTACCAGTGCACACATGTGCTAAGCCCTCACTGCTTAGTCTTGGATCAATAGGTTATTCCAACAGCAGTTTTAATTTCAAAATACTTTTCATGTGTCAGTGCAACCCTTTCATTTAGTTTTACGTTTCTCCTCCTTTTAATGCAACTTTTCACTTAGCTTTTTACATTACTCTCAATTTACGCTCTTAATCTTTTTATTCTTTTACTCTTTTCCTCTCCCTGTATCCCAGCACTCTTTTTTAAAAAAAATATTTGTTCAAGGTAACTCTCTATTGCCTTTTACTTTTTGCTGATTTCTAATACATTTCTCCTTATTATTACCACATTCATTAATTCAGATTTTCTTTCTCGTTTAATATTCTGCTCTTCTCAAACTTTCCCCCTCTCGGTTTCCCGTTTTTATCTTTTGTCTGCTTGTTTATCTTTTCAACTCAGCACTGCTTCTTAAACTTTACTCCGCATTCCACCCGCTCCAATTGGTTACTTACATTCCTCGGGGAAAAACAAGACTTTCACTCAACATTGCTGGGAAAAAGAGATTGCAGCTGATAACACATTCCTATTTGACTTCAACCTATACCCAGGTGATCAGAACGACCCACCGGTTTCTCTTCCCACCTCATACTTTGGTAACATCTCACTCAACTCTGCTTGAATCCTATGCACACAAATGAATCAGCATTGGATCCTTTGATAGCTTAAGAGATTGATCCATACTTCCAGGACAGTGTTCACACCATTCCATCATCCTCTTCTCGCTCCCCTCTATGAAAATTACAACCCACGGCCAACCACATATTGGGTCAAGAAGTTCAGAAACCTAGACAAAAATCAATCCAACCACCGATGTGGCCATAGGCTATTTAACACCACCCCAACACACAAGATCAATGATCTCACAAATTATTACACAGAGACCCTGTCAGAGACCATGAACAAGACTGCCTCAAAAACCTGAAAGATACAGAAATTTAAAAAATATCTTACCAATCGGTTTCGAAGGACCTCGACTAGGAAAAGAAAACCCTCAGAGAGAAAGGATCTGGTGGCAGAACCCTGCACCACTAACCCTATCACTACTCAGGACAATCTGACTTACCGCGGTTCTTAAAGGATATATATCAGCAAAATTGCTGCCTACCGTAACAAATGGTAGTGTGGCTCCAAGTGGGAAAGACGCTGTGACCATTAATAATGCAGTCTCAAAAACTTTTAAAACCCTCCTTCATTTGCCTAATAATGCATCCTCAGCACAAGTAAGGCTGGAGTTTGGACTAACTAACCAGCTATATGCGAGAAAAGGACAATTTATTAAAGTATGGAATAGAATAAAAAATGACCATGAAAACCAAATGTCTTAATTATCATTGCAGGAAATAAGTGAAAACAGGAAATCACAGGCCTGGAAATACTTAAATGCAGTGTTAGAATAATTTGCTGTGATTCCAATCTGGTGGATTACAATAACCCCAGAATCATAAAAAAAACAATCAATAAAATAACAAATCATCTCGCTGGTAAGGCATAAAGACATACTAACAAAAAGAAAAAACCACGAGTAGCCAATAATGAATGGGTTTTCAAAAACAGAAGGTACAAGCATACTTAGAAACTCCATGGTTGTTGAAAAATAAACAAATCTTCAAAAAAGCTTGTTTTGCCGGGCCTATGTAATCTCACGCCATGGATAAAGTCAGAAGAGGATACATTATGTAGGCTATGTAGATCAGGAGAGGAGAACATTATTCAACTACTATGTCTCTGCCCAGAACTGAAAATTGAAAGAAAAATCATACTCCGGAAACTTTTCAATGTTAGAGGAGTACAGACATGTAGGCACGCTTTGATAATATGTCTACACTTCGATGATATACTAATGAATTCTGCTTTTGCAAAGTTTTTAGTAAGAATAGGATCAAAATTAGAAGCACACATTAAAATCAATAAGTACTGTATGATATATATTAAAATGTAAATAGCAATATGAAATAGATTTTATCAAACTTGACTCAGTTAAAATTACTGCACTGTTTATTCTTGTTTATATCTATTCTACATTTATGTATTGGATTATTATAGTTGATTATGTATATTGCCTCATTGTAAGATTTTAATTAATCAAACAATAATAATAAAATAATAATAATAATAATAATAATAATAATAATAATAATAATAATAATACTCAGGATAAACAGAAAAGTTCAAGAAACACATGTCTGAAGTAAATGTAGCCAAGAATTGGATGAAAAAACTATTTGGAATAGTTTAAAAATCCACAATGCCAGCTTTAAAAGCGAACGCAAAGTCATACAAAAAGCAAGGATTTCTTCTTCTTCACTAACAGTCAAAAACATAGTTATTCCTATCTCCACGACCAAAGGACCTGAAGCACACAACCCTTATATTGAAGTCAAAAACGTTGTGGTCCACATTTAATTTACCATCCCTTGCCCAAATTCTGGAAAGCTGTGTGGAATCTCAACTCAAAGTAGACCTTGAAGATAATGATCCGCTAGATAAACTTCATTCTAGTTATAGTGTAGGCCACTGCACTGAAACCTGAATCTTGAAATTAAATTATGCTGCCTCAAAATTCCTGGATAACAGAGATTTGTATGTCCTCATCCTCCTGGACTTATGAGCAGCCCATGACATACTGAATAACACCTCTTGCTTGAAAACGATTAAGGTATGAATTGGCCTAAATGGCAGTGCTTAGTAGGTTTACCTCCTATACGCTCCTAAAACCGTGGTCAAATATTTAAAGATGGCAACTTCAGACACACAACTAAACTACATCAAGTCCCACGTGGCATCAAACTCTCGCACACTTTATTCGATATATACTTTTGAACCACATGCTTCCGTTGTTAATCAGTCGAGCATTGTTTATCCCTCCTACACTGGTGACAATCAGCTCTATCGGAAAACGTCATCTCTAATGATAAGATTATGTACTGGTTTCGTAAATTCCCCAACGAAACGAAACCCTAGATGACTCAACACCATCTCAAGCTAAATCCTCCAATGGCCACCCCCCTTAACTGTCACATATCTGATCAAAGAAAAAATACTCCAAAGCAACCCAAACAGTTCAGAATCAAATCTATGGACTTCTTCAGAGACAAACACCTATACCGACAACACATCAATAACCGCGCAAAAGGATCCCAGTACCAGCTCAAACTCCTATGAGGGGTGAAGCAATACATCCCAGAACCTAATTTTATACAGGTTGTGCACATCTCGCCCATTTGTATCGCCAGGAATCTGCTTCCCACTGAAGCAAGAACGTATTCAAACATGTCTGTAAACACTCATAAGGCACTACATGGGAATTCCCCAAACTACTTCAAACAAACTCCTGTTCACTGGAGGGCAGCGCCAACTGAGAACCACAGGCCCTCTCTGCGTCGAAATCCCAACCCTGAAGGAATCTAGAACACAAACAATATTTGTATTGGAGCGCTCTACCTTCAGACATCATGACTGTCCCTTCCAACGATTTAGTCTCAAACCAGCTGAAAAGCCTATTACTGGAAGATTACTCTCCACTATAGTCACCGTAACTAAATCTCTGAAACCATCCTTCTGTTCACTTCAATGCAAACTGTCCCAAGCTCGGATTTTGCGTGTATGTACATATATATATATATATATATATATATCTATCTCTATCTTCATTGGTAATTTCTGATTTGCTAAACACATTCGATCTTCTCCCCCTTCCCAAGAAGGCAGATTGTAGCCAATTCTCCCCATGCCTTTCGTTATATGATGGTTTTCTATATGTTGTGGGAACAATCGTCTGTTAAAGTCCGGGCCACTTAAATTATGCAATTCTGCGGCCGCATTTTCACCCGCATATTTATGGATCTGCATAATTTGCTACATAATCCATCATTTACCAGGACTGGTATGCCCGCCTTGTTCTCCTCCTTTTCTAAAAGTGTAAGAATGTTCCGATATAACAGGTTATCATTGTAAAAAGTGTTTTCTTTCTTCTGTTCTCAGAACTGTTGCAATTAAACTCGCTACAAAACACAAAACTGCAGATGGGAACCTAGAAATGCTTAGGGCCTCGGGGAAGGAATGGGTTAAAGGTGCCTCAGGATGCACAACTTCTGGTTTGATTTAAAAGCTCAAAGAGATGGCGGATGAGAGGCGCCTGAAGCGAACCATTCCAGAAGGATATTAAATCTATGCAACTATGCGAGGTCAGGCCCCACCCAGACCCTCAGGTTACACCAGTTTCAAGATCTATCCTCTTTGATAAACAAAAGCGGTGCAGCCTCTCCTGCCCATGCGTGGGATGGCACCGTGGGCACGGCATTATGACACCTGGGCAGAAAGCGTCACATCAGTATCTAGTGAGGACATGGCTTGTCCCCCTGGACACAGCACATCTCATAGGGCATGGTGTGTCGGTAACTACAGATTACCATGTGTCCTGCTCTACCGTCATATTCAATTGGGTTCAGCACTTTCCACTGGGGCCACAGCACATCTCGTGGGTACCAGAGAGCTGCATTCCCTGGGCATGGCACCGTCAGCTATGGTGCTGCGCCCACAGTGCATGCCTTCCGTTTAGGAGTGTCAAAGTAATTCTAATGTTCCATTAGCCATAAATTAATATGGCGCCTACGCCAAGGTGTGGTGGCATTTCATTACATCCATCGTTTTTTTGCTTTTCTCACAGCAACGCCCTAAGTGACACGGGCATACCGTGCCCACTGTACCAGAGGACTGCAGTTGTTCCTCCCTGGCGAGGCTTATCTAGGCTGAAGCCGGCCTGGATATGTTCTCGCTCAGAGATGGCCTAGCCTGGCAATTCGTGCTGCATTGTTCATACCGGAACAACCTCAAGGCTAGTTTACATACGGCTGGTTCCGGTGTGAAGTGACATGGTGGGCAAACAAAAACGGATGGCCTTGGATACATCTCCGAGCACTTACTGGTGGCTCTGATTAATGCAAGCATTTCACCCATCAATGTTTTTATTCTTCCCATCTCATTGGATATGGACTGTTTAATAGGCTATGGTCTTGAGGCACATAGTGGCTATAGCACATCTCGCTGTGCAGGATATATTCGGTTTCCCTAGGGCGACTCATCGCATGGCACGAAGCTATACGTTTAGCGAATACATATATCATCTCAACCGTAATTCCACTCCTGTTACACGCACACAATACAAATACCTTAAGACAACACTCTGCCCATAAGCCCACCCCTGATGCCGAGCAATAGACAACCCTGAACCCCAGCAAAATGAAACCAACAGGAATGCCCTTCAGCATATGCATCTATGAACGTAACACGCCGCACAGGCCCAGAAGTGGATCTAGCCGTCCACTGTACAACATATTCCTGAACTACACAATAACATTCATTAACTCCAACCTTGCGTACCCCAACCCAACACGATGCACTTGTAAACTATGCGAAACATGAACAAAACATACCCACAGGTCACTTCAGATCAGAATCCCAGAACCGTAAGGCCATCCAAGATCCTTAGATTTGGGAATGCGCCATATATCTACAAAACTGGGTATGATATGGCAAAAAATGACACGGCCAGAATCGATCACATCATTCGATTTTGATGCCGGCCAAACGAACTTCTAAGCACTACAGCCAACTGTTCAAAATGACAAAGATGGGCATCGAGAAGCAAGGGGAAAACCAGACTACAATCTATGTTTTAATGGTCATCTTCTGAAGTCCTGAAGTCTTGCAATGTGATACAAACCACTCGAATAATCGATTCAATGCATCGGCTATTCACTCATCAAGTGAGGGCATCTACTGTACAAGGCGCTCATCCAATCAGCGTAAAGACCAGCCCGGGCAGAATCCCTTGGCTCTGCCCTCCTCACAACACTGCAGCTTCAAGTGTTCTTCGATGACCACTTCTGTCTGTAGTGCTGGGAGGAGGGGTGCTGCAGACGGAGCGCTAAGTGATGCCGTGCCCTCTGTGGCCCAAACTCCACCCAAGAGACAAATGCCAGCCCTGCTGAGCTACAATGGGCCCACTGATCAAGCCTCAATGGGCGAACTGTCCACACAGCCCTTGCCGCGCGCCTCTGTTAATTCCGGAAGGAGGAATGGCTGCATGCACAGTCTGGGTGACCCGATGCCACTGCCGACAAGAAAAGGATTCTTCCCAGCATCCTTGGATTACCCGGAAGAGGCTCCAGTGCCAAATGTGCACCAGAAGATGCCACAGGGTCGACTTTCAGCCAAGCAGGATGTCGGACTCCATTACAAAGGGTTGTCCTCAATTAAGCAGCATTTGTTAATGATTGTATTTGGTTGTCATTACCAGGCTCATAAATCTGCAGAGAAGACTGATGCTTGTGACAGAGCGGGTTTGGACTGAATCTATAGCCAGAAGAGGTTGGGGCGGGTTTAAAGAAAGGCACAAACACAACTGAGTATGGAGAAACAGTCTGCATAAATCAAAAACTCCTAGCTCCTTGTCACAGTGGTAGTTTTTCTTCTTTATTTACGTTTCTTCAACCACACTATAAGCACGCAGCCAACGCGTTTCACCTTAAAAAGGCTTCATCGGGGCAAGATTGTAAATCCACCGGTTCGCCACACACTCGTAAGGCACAAGGACAAATATTCCCAAAAAGTTTACTGCAATTCGCTGCTGTCAATCATAGGAATATTTAAGTCAGAACGCCTTAGATGGTAGTCTTAGATGTCTTAAGAGTCCAGCACTGCACCGCGATCCTGCGGTCAAATATCCACAAGCCAGTGCAGTGTACGGCTTCAAAGGAGTCATGGCCCACAGTCCTCTACCATCTTCTCTAGGTCTCTGAAATACTTAGGAAATGTGGCAATCACTGCACTCCTGCGCGGGTGGAGCCTTGGCTGAAGTTGTATGCAATATGGAAAGCAAAGGTGTTTTTTGCAGGGTTCCATATTATTATTATTATTATTATTATTATTATTACACACACACACACACACACACACACACACACACACACACACACACACACACACACACACCCCTCCCCCCTTTAGCAGTGCGACATTAGGGGGTGCTGGCAAGGGTGGGAGGGGTGGTAGCAGGGTCAGGATTTGGGAGAAGTATCACGAGCAGTGGGAGGGGAACGGTATTTCTGAGCAGCGTGAAAGGCAGTGGTACTGCGTGAAGCAGGCGCTGGTCGGCAGAGGGGCAAGCAGCCACTGGCTGGCAGTGCCGGGAGTCAACACTGGTGAAAAGTTTGAGGAGTTCCCACTGCTACGAAGGCCTCCGTCCAAACTGGCGTTTTTCACGGGCACCAAATTCACGCCCTAATTTCTCCTAAGTGTCCAGAGGCAACTCAAAACACGGAGGATCATGGAGCCCAAAGGGCGAGGCTGTCACTGAGGTCAAAGGTCGGCAGTTGCTGAACAACAAAAAACAATGAGTGAAAGGATTTGGAATCGGTCAAAGTTCGCGCATTTTGTCCGGGGTGACCTCGAGTTGTAGGTCAGAGGGCGGTCACATAATTAGGATGCCCTTCAGAAAAAGGCTGCTACTTGCTGCACCCTTCTATGGTTTTGGCGGGATATCATCCCTAGTCGCAATATTATGCCACCTACAGGACACAGGTTCGAATCCCGCTGAGCGTTCCGCCTTTTCTCAACAGATTCAAGGCCCTATCACGTGCTGGTCAGAACTGCGGAGATGTTCCGGTTTAACAAAAATCAGTCTGGGCAAAAAGGTATAAAACCACATTTTCAATCATTCTAAACACACTGACCTAAAACTCGTCAAAACAATTAGAGGGTTCCTTTCCTCAGTATTGGTCACATCTTATATAATACCTAGCCCAAGTCCCTGCAGAACAACCTATAAAGAGAACATGACAGAGGGTACTGGGTAAACACTGGCAAAGCTGAAGTCCACTGCTGTGTGCCTTGGTAAGTAAGGGGACTGGGCAGCCTGGAGAGGCCTGGGGGCTATTCAAGTCTCCCCAGAGACTAGGATTAGGGTGAGGGGCTGCTCAGACAGTCCTACGACCCAAACTTATGGCAATACTTTCTTATTCGCCAACTGCGTGCAAACACAGAAGGGCCATTCTGGAGTAACCCCATAAACAGGGCCACTGAAATTATTCAGCACGAGTGGGCAAAATTATGTGGCAGGGTTGAGTAAATTATGAGGCAAGAAAAGCCAAATTATGCAACATAATGCGGCACATTTTGTAACAGTTTTACCTCATTTTTTTATCATTGTTTACACTTTCTGGGCCTTAGATGCATTACATTAGTACCAATTTAACACTTAAATAAATCAATAAGTAACAGAAATGTGACCAGTCCAGCTTTGGAAAGGTCCTCGCACTGCACAGCAAGGTGTTGTTGCATTTATAGTAACTTTTCAACTGGTGGAGCTAGAAACACATTTTTTTGTTAAAATCTGCAGATTTTGTGGCAGATGATGGATTATGTAGCATCATCAGCATATTTATGAGTATGAGAAAATCGCCGCTGCCGCACAATCGCATAATTCCAGAAGCCCTTCCCTTAAATTGAAGACAAAAGTTCAAGCCAGGGCAAGGTCCACAAAATCCACAGTATGGAGGTCAACAGCAAAAAGAGAAACTTGTTTGCTTGCTTCATGATGGGGGGGTCTCTTATTATCGGCCGACACCTCCTTCAGGATGGCCCAGAGCCTCTATCCAGAAATATTAACATTTCAATCAATGGCCATGCCAGATTTGGCGTACTCTTTAGGCCTACTGTGCAAAGCCCCTCACTACAGGCACTCCAAAAAATATAGAATAGAATCCAACCTAGGCAGACAGGAGAGACAATTTGATTGCTCTATGAAGCAGAAATATCACACACTACCATCACAGGTTAAAGAGAAAACTGCACAAAGTACATTTATTACACTAAAACAAACTTGAATCCCATCATACTATAATAAGATATACAATAGAAACAGTCCCTAAAACGTTAGCGCTTTCAGCGAAGTGGGGCTCGCTCAGCTAGCATTAGCGCAATATATAATATAGCATTAGAGAGCATTTTCCTCGGGCTGTAACGGATATTAAGGGCCCTTTAAACCGCTTCAAGGACCAAGCCACCAGCTCCGGCTAATAAAGTTAACAACTGGCATAGGTTTGGAATGGGGTACAATGTGACTTTTATGACTGGAGCAAGAGTGTGGAAGGAAGTTTGCCTAACACAAATCACTATGGGAATCTGCCCATTCTTTCACTATATTTGAGTGTCTGGCAGCCACATTCATAAGTATGAAAGTATGCTACCCCCAGGCCCCACGCCGATCTATGATACACTTTTCAGGAGGTGGGCATAGTAAACTTCTAAAATAAATTATTATTGCTTTTTTCAGCTATAGGGAGGGAGTGGGAAGACAGTCACCTCACTAGGAGGATAGTAATTTTCCAGGCATGACACAGTGGAAAGGAGTGCCCATTTTAAATGATGTGAGGGAGCCGCTGGGGTCGAAGGACCCGATCTCTGAAGGGAACAGCCGTAGGCAAATTGATATTCTATAAGACACCTAACAAGCGTTATCCCCACCACCCCCAGCACAAGTGAGACTTCCCAAGTCCAAGGCAGGAGGGCCAAGGGAGGGTGGTGCAACAGCTGTCACAGGGGACGGGAGGGGGCGCGGCGTGGGGGCACAGGGCATTAAAGAAGGACGCACAAAGGGAGCAGGCTGCATAAAGGCCCTTTGTCATGTTAACGTTTCCAGGAGGCTGGAGAGGAGCAATGGAAGGGGGAGGGCTGGCCCCCACCGCGCCTGTCCTCCCCATTATGAAAAATTAAGTGGGCTGAAGGAACAAATGGCGCAGACGGGCGTTGTAACTCCATCGGTTAACCTCGCCTTTGAAACGGCCCTGACTCGGGCGAAGTTAACATTCCAAGACGGCCTGACGTGAAGACGGCAACGTCAGCCGTGCTTGACCCGGAAGCAGTAACATTCCGGCGAAAGAGGTCCTGGGAGCCGTGTTTCCTTGAATCGGGGGAATGTACCTTCGATACATCAGGGCATGGTGTGAATGTCGCTGCCCCCACACTAGGCCTTGTCGGAATGTTAGCGCACCAATTTGTGGTTTATGAAAACAATTCCTCCTTGAGGCAAACTCCATGCCCTTTGCTACTCTTAGGCCCTGCCCTGGAGAACGGCTTAGAAAGGAGGGAAAGGTCAGGGGGCGAAGTATTTGAATGTTTTTGTCCCACAAGATGACCTTTCCTATTTGGATGTTTTTGCCCTACCAGACGACCTTTTCAAGTGCCCTTCTAACCCTGCCCCCGCCCTCTCTCCATTCTTTGCAGTCTGTGGCCTCACCCCTCACCTCTAGGAGGGAGGCTGATCTGTAGACACTCGAGGAGCAAGAGCTTCGAACGGGGTATGACGGATTGGCCGACTCCGGAAAGAGTGGTGGGGAGAGAAGCAGCTCAGACACATCACCAGGCAGCGTTGTGCGTCCCCGTTCGCCTCAGCCAGTAGTCAAAGTGCAAAAATGCAAAAAAAAGAAAATGTATGGGAACTGTGATGCTGTGCGCAATGGAAGGGGTGAGTGAGAATGGGGGCGGGGTCAAAGGCGTGGCTACAAAAAACCAAAATATTCTATTACTTTCTTTGGTCTTTTACCTTCAGATAACTTGCCTTATTTTATTTATTTATTTATTTGTTGACATTTGTAGAGCGCAGCGATTACCCTAGGGCGTCTTGGCGCTAATAACAGTGTAGGTGTAGTTATGCCTTATTTTAGGTGTAGTTAAGCCAATCAGTGGGAAAATGTCTATTAGCTAATGCACTGCAGAGGTCTGTGTCTGTAAACAGAGAGCCACAGAATTGAATCCGGGTTGGTGCAGTGGAGAATAGGAACTAGTGTATGTTAAGTGCGACGAGGAGTCAGTCTGTGACAGAAAGCACTGTGAACATGCAAGTCATTATTTTAAACTTTCATTAACAGTATAAAATAGGCTTCTGAGAAATGCCCAAGAAGATTTAGGGTAAAAAGTGCTTCCAAAATATAGATTTAATACCCAGACTGTACATAGAGCCATTCTTGTAACTGTCCTTTAAAAGCACACTTCACAGCTCACCTGGTAACTCCCTTGCAATGCCAATCAAAAAGAATACATCTGTATCATCATGAAGCTTTAAGTGGTTCCATAAATTAAAACTAATACCAAGTACTGTTTACACTTGCAGTTAACCAGTTGTGTACAGCTACATTTCTTTCAGGCAAGCAGGCACCCTGTTCAAGAAGACTTATTTAGCTGGCTGCCCCTCCCTTGGTTTCACAAATAAAGCATTCCAACTCTAGGAATCGACTATCCCAGGACAGTTGTCTTTACACAAAAAAGGAGAACTGTTTTCTTAAGTAAAAAAAAGTACAGGTACCAGGGCTTTAAGTGGGATGAAGAAACTGGGAGTTCTCTCAAAGGGGCGCCACGTGGCTTATGTAATTAAGGGCGTGGCTTAAAAACACGTCAGCTAAAAATCTGTGCTTAGTTTAGTGTGCCATCCGACTTGTATTCTGCCGTTTGTCATTGCTTCTAAATATATGATACAAGTATCATCATACCTACAAGTTTGGACTATTGGCTTGGTCTTTGTTTGGCCAATAGGTTGTTAGTTGAATAGGATAAATAAGAAACAACTATGGCTTGTATATAGGACCACGACAATGTTGCTGCTTCTGAGTTTCAAAAAGAGAAGGGAAATCCAGAGAGAAAATGGCTCTTTAAATGATTTCCCTTCCCCCACAATTCTCACCTGCAATGACGTCATGCCATCACTTCTCCACTAGTGAGAGGTGAGCAGGCGCACATAGATGTGCCAGCTGTCATTGCAGTCCGGAAAAAAACGGGCCGCCTGTGCCAGGGCACAAAACAAGAGCCCGATAGAGACCAGTTTCAAGGCCTCCTTTTAAAAACTGCCGGTGCTCAGCAACGGTGAGACCCGGCCCACTTAAAGCCCTGATAGGCACGCCGTTCCCCATAAATCCTGCCCACTTCCACCACCAGCCTCAGCAAGCACAGTTACTCAGGAGGAGCGTAGAGTGATGGGAAGTTTGGAGGTGGGACGGTTGTAGAAGGTCAAGCACCATCAACGCAAGACGTTTGGGTATAAGTAGCTAAAGTAGGGAGGGAATGTAAGTGTGCCGGGGAAGATTAAGAAGAGCTAACGAGTAGGACCTTAAATTCTCTCCATGCGTGTGGGGAGCAGGTTAAAATACCATTATACAAGAATTGACAGTAACCCAGAGTATAGAATAGCTGCAACTTCCAAAAGAAATGACCACCACTGACAGAGTGGCACAGTAGCAGCCAACAAAACTACCACCACTAACCGTGAAGTCCATCTCCTAAGGATCAATGGGTGCTCAACACCTCTCAAAAGCAACAAAAAAACACCAGTGACGGTTGTCAATTCCTCTAAAACTAACCATCCTGAAGGGAGCAATTCAACATCTCCCCCAGGTCTCTCCAGTCGACACAGAATAATCTCCCTGGGGGGGGGTGTTTTGTTGCCAACTGAAACAGCAACATTTCTCAAAGGGAATAAGGATCAATAGGATCAATCATCCAGGGGCGCTCAACACTTTCCAAAATAAAAGCCATAAACAACAGGCTATCAATATTGCTCAAATCCGCCATTATCATAATCGGCAGGAATGCTACTGTTTGCCTCCCTTTCCCCAACACCTTCAATACATTCATGTTCAGGACGCCCAACACCTCTAAACCCAAACCTATTGGCTTTGCCAAGACTTGTTTTTGAACATGCAGCATTATTGCATTAAAGCGAGACAGATGGGAGGGAGTCAGCAGGAGCAGACAGTGGACAATAATTAAAGCTGTCCCTCATAAAAAGAAATGCAAGCAGTCAGACTGAGGTAGTAGGATACACTTAACAGCCAACAACATCAGGTGAAATGAATAATCCACAGTGCCGGGCCAAGACACGATTGGCAAACGTTCAAGCTAACGACTGGAAGATGCTGATCAAAGAAGGCGAATGGTTGAAAGAGGCAGACTCAAAGCCCCATCTACCAACAGTGAAGAAATAGGTCTGTTTAACAGCAGCACTGCCAATAGTCCCCATCCCACTGCACACAAAGACCAAGATCCAAATACAAAGATGTATTTATCGAGTTTGTAGAGCGCAAACCTGACTCGAGGGTATCAGAACGCTTTTGTAGAGTTAGTACAACGGCAATTACACAGGCTCTATAAAGAGTAAATAAAATTACATTGAAACATTATAAAAAGAAGGAAACGATATGCAGTGGAATATGTAAATGAATTCGCAGCAATTATTCGAGTTACATAAAGAGTAAACGAATACATAGTAACAATATATAAAAGGAGTATATGATAAGATAGTAGGGTATGTAAACGATAGAGAGTTACACGGGTGGGAAGAGCAGAGGCACAGTTTTTCCCCGAGGCAACGATGCTCAAATTTACATGGAGGGTGTGGGGGAACAGCATCATGCCAACCAAGATGTTGGTGGGGGGGGGGGGATATTTATTGAGAAGTTTAAGTTTCTTCCTGACACGAAGAAATGAGCGATTGTCACGCTGATCCAAATATACATAGTCCGTCATTGCTTTCTTTGACTGTGTGGCACTGTGCATAGCTGACAAGTTGTCGAGGTCCATGTCTGATATGCTTATCCGGTCCAGGTGTTTTTCCTTTGAATTCTGGGGCTTGTTGCCCTGTTTTATGATGGATTAAAACAAGAGTATGTGTCCTAGAATTAAAAGACAAAAATCTGGACTGGAGAAGTACTTCACAGACGGACCTGGGTAACTTGGCAGCTATGGGCACAGGGCTGTTCGGTGTCTGCATGGCACAGCGAAAAGATGAAGTGGCTGCAGGGTCCGGGAAGGCGTCTATGGGCTCCAACAGGTGTGGGGGTGCCTGTGGGTGTCTGGTAAGGATGAGAAGGGTCCATGCGCCGCCCCGCCTGGGAGGCATCTCTGCATTGAACTGTAAATGCAGGCAACCTTGCGGCACTGCGCAGGGAGGGGGAGAGGGATCACAGAATCGGACATCTTTCTTCCGGACGACGGGAGGCGGGATCCACGCCCCACGCCATTTCCTGGCCGGCTCCCGAATCTGAACGACTTTATTACCTTTGAGGAAGGAAACAACCGCTTGCAGCAGCGCCTCCTCACACCGCTCTCCGCTGCCTCTCTACCGTGGGACGCCGGGGGCCCCTCCCTGGTGGGCCAAGGAAAATCCCGCCCAAGACAGATTTTCAGGACAACCCCTGCGTACAAAACGACTTCCTTTTCTATACATCATACAAAATTCCGACATGGATGCTGAGCTCTAGGAAACCAAGGGAACTGGCAGGCCCAATATCACGTCATTGGCTCCGAAGAATGAGAAATTCTCCTAAATGTGGCTTGGGTGGATATTTTTTGCAAAAAAAAGCTTCTTCCTCTTAATTACAATTTGGCAAGAAATTGGTGTCGACAATATGGAGACCCGCTGACCTGGCCCCATTACCCTTCCTGCATCTCCTCCCCCTTTTTCAGAAAAGGTACTCATGGCTTATATAAACTGAATGGGACTAAGTCTCTGAAAGGCCAGCAGAACTGAGACAGCGACAGTCATGTCAGACATCAGTTCAAGGGCTCTCCTAATGTGAATGGTCCCAATTTACAAACAAAGCAGGTCGGTTTCGGACCACCCCGCTGACCCCTGCCGCCACACTATAGCACGCGGAGCCATCTCGCACATTGCTTTGTGCCAATTATTAAAAGACCCACAAGTGCACTCTTTCTTTGTCTCGAACAAGTGCCCAGGGGCTGATGACGATCACTTCCGGCTTCTTGGCACCTTTCCCCTGGGCCTGACTAGCGCGAGGTAACTAGGGGACAGAAAACACATTGCGACATCGCGTCATAACAAGCAGCTAAAAGGCAGCCAGCATCGATATTGCGGAATGTAATGCAGCTCTGAGCACCGCCAGAGGAATGTGATATTATCTACGAATGTAAAAAGACTTCTCTACACGTTGCTCATCCTGCTTCAAAGGCAAACTGAGGCAGGGGCAGAACTATCACACAGAGCAAGCCTGAATGAAGAGACCTCCATTTTCATTCTGGCCTTAGCCAAGACCTTTAGTTTTTCATAGGAATATATTTTACAAACTTACACGGGCTTGCTTTCATTCTGCCCCCTTCCTCCTTTGCTGCTGTGTCATTCACACGTGCTTCTTCCCACAACAGTGTACAAAACGAGGGACAGGGTCAGCCCACTTCAGTCATTGGCTTATCTGACCGCCAATTACTGCATTCTGCTCTAGCACCATCTGCAAATATTCACTCCCCTGGATTACTTGAGCACTGTGTGCTCTTTCATTTCAAAGTAGATCTTGTTTTTTAGCCAATGCTTGCTTTAACTTAGGGCCCGCAGCTTTCCCTACGCTGCTACCAGGCTTCTTTTGTGTCACACAAAAACATTCACACACAGAGTAAGCACTGTAGGACTCAAAAGGTCAGCAGCCCAAGCCAGGCCTACTGGTTTTGCCAATGCTCGTTATGCAGTGAGGAGGCATGTGAGGTAATTCCAGTGGACGACATGAGGACTCTGGACACGTGGGCAGGAGGACAGCATAGAACAGGTGAGCGGGTGGAAGGCTGTGGAGAAGTGAGCAGTATGAGGGTGGTGGTGAGATGTGCCATAGGTATAATTACCTTTTTTTTTTATTTACACAGGATGCCACATCACACTTCTGCTGTCTAACAGATATTACTGTTGCAATATGTAATGGTATTCAATTTACTGGAAGGAGTAAAAAGACATGGGGAAAATCCAACTTCTGACTTTCAAAATTATTAAAGAGCCATATTGTTTTAATAGGATTCCACTAATGATTATCCTATAAGTTTCCGGAACTCCTATTAACTAAACTAGAGTTCCTGAAACGGACCGGACACCTTGAATGATTCTCCAAAACACGAACCATGACAGTTTATTTAGAATGAAATATACAAGTTTGAGTTATACAATTTTTGCATCTAGCAAAATGAAAATTCTGAAAAAATGCTGTGTGATTAACCTGGATGTTAAACCTGTGCACTATTTTGTACATTTCTTCCTGTTACATATGTCGATGGTTCTCTTAACTCTCCAGCCATTGATACAGAACCGAGTGTACATTTTCTTTCAATATTTTGAGACACTCCGACACCCCAGGTGACTTCGGACATATGAGAACCCTTGCCATGCATTAAGATGTTGCATGACACTGAGGAGTGCCCGGCCCATATACAGTACCACGGCTAAAGGCGAGGTTCCTTTGTGAGGTCATAAATCTTGGAGGTTATTTGCAATTCCATTGAAAGGCCAGCAGATGGTATTTTATTGCGTATATTACATGGTCACAGGATCACTCTCCGCACAAACCTCTCAAATCCTTGGGTGTTACTCCTTCATATGAAAAAAGAAGAGTATGGTCCAAGACACGAAGAGTAAAAGAAGAATCTAGTGCAAAATGAAAGACACTGAAAAGGAGTATTTTGTTGCTAAAACTTTCAAATCGGTTTAAAGTGAATCTGATAAAAAATGACTGTAGCTCAAAACGAATAGTCCTATATTGAGGATCTTTCTTTCCTGAACAATGTGCAAAAAATAAACATGCTGGCTTAAATCTACCCTTTCTGCTGATCACTGCTCATTTTAGAAAAAACATCATCAAAATGAAAACGCAGTTTTCGTATTCTCGCTTTAAATTATAGCTGCAACAATGCTCCATAACCGGACATTTAACTTGGCTGCTGGTATTAGGATGTCACAACTCACCTGTAATAAGTCATTACATTTGAGCAGCTACGTCATTTTCTTATTACGGTGACTAGAGACCTCACAACTCACCTGTAATACGGAAGTTGGAAGCTTATATATTGTCTTTACAGGCTCCCACGTATTATAAATAGGACAACTTGACACAGATGGATACTCCAGAGAGCGCCATCGCAGGTTGCAAACAGTCTAGGCAGCTGACCCTGTGGAGCTGGCAGCAGGTATGGGCACCTAGTGCCAGCGGGCAAGAGCAGGCCGGCACGGGTGCCCTTTGGAGCCGACGAGACACGGAAAGGCCTGCAAGGAACAGGTGTACCACCCTAGTACCAGCATATAGGTGCAGGCCGGGGCCGGTGTTCATCTGAGCTGGTATGTAAGAAAATGGCAGCATTGGCAACCGGACCGCCGGAGCTCCCAGGACAGAGAGGGCTGTGCCGATCACCCCGACCCTCTCTCCCCCTCCAGAGCCGGCGGTGCCTAATCTCTGTAGCTGGCAGAGAGAGGAATGCGATGATAAAAGGAGCGGGAGGGAGAGGTGGGCTCCCAGGGCGGGAGTGGGTTCCCGATGCCAGCAGGCGGCAGTAGGCAGTGCCGGTGCCCGTCCGCTGACGGTGCCAGGAGCACACTGGGAGACACCCTGCGCCGATGACAGAGCGCTGGCATTTTTAACAAGTGACAGGCATGAAGCAGAAAGCACGCCATAATATCCCCCCGGGCGGCCATGCTGAATAAATTAGAGGCTGCACTTGTGGTAAAGGAGCCATTAAAGTGAAGGAGCGGACGCCTTCTATAATTTACCGCCTTTCTTCTATATAATTTAAGAACTTCCTTGGTGCTGGGGAGGAGAGGAGTGAGAGCCAGCCGCGGATTCTTCAAGGATTTTCACGCCATTGTCTTGCTGCCTAGCCGCTCCTTCCTGCCGCCCCGTTCTTGGAACCCTCTTACTTTCTTTTGTTTACTCACACCTCACCCACATGCCACCATCACAAAAGGCTCGTAAATACATGATTACGGCCTACGCCGATCTCAGACAGAGGCCAAGCCAGAACCCAGATCGTGGCGTATGAAGAACACCGATCGAGGAGGCCTGTCCAAGACAGATAAAGGCCTATTCGAAGCACATTTTGAGATCTACCCAACATACAGGCTGCACCAAGTACTGAGGCCAAGATAAAACATAGCCTGAGGCCTACAAAATACTGACGGAGGCCTACTCAAAACGAAGACTGAGGCACAACCTAAACTCAGCCTGATGGCTTCCGTAAACACGGAACACAGGTAGACGCCTAAGCAAAAAGAAGGTTGAAGCCTTCCAAAAACACACAGGCCGAAGCCTACTAAAAACACACAGGCCGAAGCCTACTAAAAACACACAGGGCGAAACCTACTAAAAACACACAGGCTGAAGACTACCACAAAAAAAACCCCAAAAAAAACCCCTAAAATCCCTTACCTTGACGCTTCCCCAAAAAACCACGGGCTGGGGCCTACCAAAAACAGATATTAAGACTGTAGTATGTGGGTTATATATTTCCCAATGTACTGTAATGTTTCTTTAATAGAATGTTTTACCTGTGGTGTTCTGTATGACATTGGTTGTTCTAGAATGATAAGAGATTTCTTAGTATAGCCTTAGATCTTGACCAGTGCAGTCGTGGGTCTTATTCCTGACAATAAACTTAATATTTAATAATCCTAATTTTATTGGATCTGTCTTCTATTATCCATGTTTACTTGAAGATACCTACTACAAAGACCTATCCTATTCTCCGAATTAGGTCTTCTAGTAGAGTAGCTTGAGCTGTAACTGCACAACACACACCTACCCACATAGCACACCCAGACTTACCAGCACAGCAGACTTTCAGGCCTACCTGGATTGCAGGTTCAGAGCCGCCAAAATTACAGTTTGGGGCATAACTGAATTATACATTTTAAAGTTTACCCGAATACCACTGCAGCCTAAATTAATCGGATTATTGACACTAGTTGAATTATATTTTCAGGCCTACCCGGAGAGTGAATTTTGGACTATGCAAGTGCCGCCAATAATTACAAATCCAAAATTACTTCCCTTTATACTACTAAAGGCAACACAATGGAAGCGTTCATACAAAAAAGACCAGCGTGCACAAGGCTGCTCGAGGCAGAAGCACTCTGCTTCAAGGACGTCCAGATATTTATTGGTTTGTCCTGGCGGCTTTGTTCGTCTCAGTTTGGGTTCCTCCACTGTAGATAAAGGCAACTTAAGTTACCCTACGTCGTGTTACGTATTCAAGGGATCTCAGTGTCAGCTCTGAGATGCGGTTTCAGGGCAGCTTGTGTGGCCCGAGACAAGGGGACAATTCTACGTCTATCAGGTGGGTACGTGGGGGAGGGAGGGAGCAGAAGGGCCCGAGGGATCATTTCCCCGGAAACACCAGCCTTTCTGTCCGGAGCTCAACCTCTGATATGCACTGGGGGGAAATGCTGCCGGGGTACGTGGGCAAAGCGAAGGCGGCTTGTGCCCTTTGCCCTGCCTCGTATTAGATGTGGCTGCGCAAAGGCTCAACTTTTCCTGGCAGCTCAAATAATACAATAACAATACTTGTGGGTTGAACTTTGCTGGTGCATCGGTGCTAAAACTATTGTAGGGAAGCGTGCTAAAATGTATCATTCAAACAGTTAAAAGTGAAACCAGTAATAACTGTCCATAAGTACTAAGAGACTTGGGTACAGCAGCCACACCACCATCTTCAGTCCACTGCCGGCTTCGCTATGCTGTGCTGTGCCCACTCCGGCCCCCAAGCTTCAGAGCTGGTGACAAGACTACCAATGCGACAGACTAACAGGAACACCGTATAGGAGCAGTACAGGAAAGCTGTGGGCAGGAGGCAAGCAACGGTACTGGAACTATAGCAGGGTTTCTCAGTCAGTGCACAGACCACTGCCACGTGCTGTGTACAGTTCATGGACACCTGCAGTACTTGCAGTGTACCTGGACCAGTGTACAGTTCATGGACACATGCAGTGCTAGCAGTGTACAGTTAATTGACACTTGCTGTGTACCTGGACCAGTGTACAGTTCATGATCACATGCATGGACACATGCAGTGCTTGCAGTGTACCGGGACCAGTGTACAGTTCACTGTCCCCTGCAGTACTGTTGGTGTACCCGGCCACATGCAGTACCTGGACCAGTGTACAGCTCATAGCCACATGCAGTGTTTGCAGTGTACCTGGACCAGTGGCATTTGGACACATGCGGTACTAGTGGCGTACGAAGTACAGTCTGTGGCTTCATGCAGTGCTTGTTGCGTAATGGTGTCAGTGTGTAGTCTATGGCCACATGTAGTACTCGCAGCGTACCTAGCCAATGTACAGTCCATGGCTATATGCCATGCTTGCAGTGTACCGGCAACAATGTACACACCTTGGCCAAATGTAGTTGCCTACAAAATGTCTGCATCATTTTTCAAAAATGCAAACATTCATAGCGTTATATCCTCAAATTAAAATGCAGGCAAATAAATCCAGTTATCTATCTGCAGGCATACACCAACCTTTTCTATTTTTAAAAAATGTGCCTAAAAATGAAATGAGTTGATAGGATTAGAGCCCACCCACTTTACGCGGCAATATTAAATTAGCTCAAACTAAACCAATCTTCTTTAGGAGAGAAAAAAAACCTCCACCTTTGTAAAAAGGCGGTGATCTAAATGGTTGAATGATAAATTCAGCAGTTCTTCTACATTCCACATGCTGGGTAGGGCATCCCAGGGTAAACACGCAACCATGACCAGGAACGACCTTTCACAGTGAAGAAGAAGAAGAAAGTCGAGGACGGCACGTCTCTCTGACAAAGGGTGTAACAAACATGAATGACCTTGAATACCCCTGGGAGCGTGCACCACATGACAGTGTATGGCAGCACTGAGGACTGAGTGCAGGGACATCTTAAGGATTTTGGGGCCCCTGTTCCGAACAACTTTTAATGTCCAATGATCCAATTTTATGTCTTTCAGGTCCTTTCGGCAGCGTCACTGACGGCACAGAGGCACACATATTCAAATTCAAAATGTGTTTTAAATCCAAAACTCAGGCATGGTGATGGGTTTTAAAATACTGTAATAGAGCAGCTGCTCATCAATATTGTTGCAAATAATCACTCATGGTCACCAGGGAGGACTGTCTGGTTAAGCGCTGTCTTTTTCCTATATAATAGGGCTCAACAAGAACAACTTACAGCAGTACAGAGACCAAGATACAAAAAAAGCAGAACCTTTCAGCTGAAGCTACAGGCCCACAACAAACCATGTATCCCAGAATAGGAAACTCCAGTTGTAGGTGATCCAGTCAATCTCAGAGGAACACCCAAAGCAAAACACCCAGAGACTTTAACAGACTGAGTTTCACTAGAAGAGCGCACAGTTCTCTCTACCGAAATATACCTGTGTTTGCATACATAAACATTGTATATGGCAGCACATGGCATGTATGCATATTTGTGCACCAAGGATATGTGTGTCTGCATATGTAAATACTGTGTAAGTAGGTACATCAGTGTGTGCGCGTACACACACATTATATATACACATATACATACATACACACACACACCACACACACACACAGTCCACCACCCATCCTGATCGCGGCCTACGTTTTGCATCCGCTCTCATTCTTCGATCCCAAATCTCACTTTCTCCGCTCTTTAGCTCATCCTAAGCTTTTCAAACTCTTAGAACTAGTTTCAACCCTCTCCTAGTATATCTACTCATTCACCTAACATGGACAGAGATCACCCTTTTCCACTAATGACTTGCATTTCCACTGTTATTTTTACTTCTACTAGTCCTCTTCCGTCATAAAACTGGAGTAAATACGGAATGTCTCGAGAGCACAGACACAGCCCAATTAACCTTCAGTGAATGAGGAAAAAACCGAATTATTTTCTACCAAACTTGCTCTAACCCCTTGGGTTCCGGGCCACCACAAAGAACTACAATGCCTCGTCAGTGGCAGTGGGCGCTACATAAGGGCAATTACAATACCCTGGAGGAAAACCTGCCGTTTTCTGAAAGAAAGCAGAGATTGGCTCGTAGTCATGATGAAAGGTGACTCTTTTCCACAGGAAAGAACATCTAAGAAACAAAAGGGTAAGTACCCTTTAGTGATCTTTTCAGATGCCTGCTCCAAATCCATTGAAAATGTGTAGTGTGTCTGCAAGAGGTCTCCCAAGGAACTTGCTATAACTTGAACTGTGTGGTTAAGATGACTGATTAAATATCGCCAACTGAAAGTCGCGCAAAGTTTGAGATGTCACACTTCTTAATGATACACCAAGAATTAACTATGGGGATGAGTACTTACCCAGTGAAGATATTTCAGATTTGCCTTTCTAACACTCCTTATTTCCACAATAACCTTAAATGTGTGTAGATGTGGCGTGTACAAATTGTCATCTAACTAATTAAACTTTATGGAACTGACAATATGTAAACAAATGTCTAAAAAGGTGTGAGTAGACTTTCTATTGCTGGGTGTCCACCTCACGAGGA
Organism: Lissotriton helveticus; assembly: GCF_964261635.1. Lineage (NCBI taxonomy): Eukaryota > Metazoa > Chordata > Amphibia > Caudata > Salamandridae > Lissotriton > Lissotriton helveticus. The sequence goes on from NC_136065.1 coordinate 1,923,493,154, forward strand.
GTGTCGAAAGAGACTTCAGGTTGAGTCTCAGCCTGATGTCAGTAACCTCAGCTGGCATGTCTGACGTGTGCCCAGTTCTACTGGGCTTATATAGAGTCAGACCCTCTAGAAAGCGCCAACTTGAGACTTTTCACCTCTCCTGGATGCACCTGGCTTACACCCAAGCTAAAGGCTCCTCTTTCTCCTTCATCTTACTTGTTTTGTACAACGCAAAAAACGTGGCCACGTGCAACTGCTTGGTTAAGAAAGCTCAGTGACGTAGCCACCTGTAGCCTTTGACATTGTCAATCACAACACAATCCTCAACACTCTTCAACAGAGAATGGACTTGTAGGGCACTGTGCTTAAATGGTTTGCCTCCTTCCTCTCCGATAGATCCCAAATGATCAAAATAGCGAACAGTCTTTCATCTCCTGTGGCGGTAGGTCAAGGTGTCCCTCAAGGCTCTATACTTGCACCCACATTGTTCAATCTCTATTTAGAACCACTGGGAAATCTCCTAAGTAAATCCGGGATCCACTATCATCTCTATGCAGACGACACTCAAATCTACCTCAAGGTTGCCTCCACTCACGATCTATCCATTCTAAGCTCCATTCTCGACTCCATTCAAAACTGGATGTCAACTCATCAACTGATTCTGAATCCCTCCAAAACTGAATTCCTCCTCCTCTCCTCTTCACTCTCTCCTCCCCCGGTTCAATCTTGGATGGATCAGATGAATCTACTTAACAATAAACCCATTGTTGTCGACAGCGCAAAATCCCTTGGTGTCATACTCGACAAAAAACTCAATCTAATCTCCCACATCAATGCCACTGCAAAGTCTGCTCGATACCAGTTTTACATGTTTACTTTATTGAGAGTGGTCCAGGCCGGAGAGTGACAGGACCCAAGCCTTTCCCAGTCCCTTCTAAATCACCCACAAAGCATTGCACTCCTCCTCTCCTCGCTACCTGGCGAATAAACTGAAACTCTCTGGAGGCTCTAGACCATCACGTAATGCGTAAAATCTACTGCTTGAACCTCCCACTTTCAAGAAGGAAAGATCGATGGCCCAATCCTTTTCGGGCAACGCGGTGAGAATCTGGAACTCCCTTCCGCCTCAGCTCCGGACCACCACCTCCCCCCAGGCCTTCAAAACGGACCTCAAAGTTCTCCTCCTCCAAAGACACCTCCAAAAGTAATTTCACGCCCTCTCCATTATCTGAAGGAAGACCTCCCATTATTGAAAATTCTATTCTCCATGACTATGGAAGTGCCTTCCCAGTGTGTTCTTGTGGTTGGGGTGTTTGCCATTTATTGCAGTATTATCCTTGTACCCGTATTTGGTACTCTTTTGTAACATGCACATGCCACTTTTCTCTTGTAACACACTGTCTGCTACCTCTCAAATTTTGTTGGCTTTTGACACCTGCACAGGTGCCACCATTGCCTACGTAACGTTTGCTCTTGTGCCCAAGTGTCTAGCATATATTGCAGTATTATACCTCTAATTATACTTTGTTTTCTTTTGTAACCTGCACACTTGTCACTTTTTCCTCCTGTAATGCACTGTTTGCTACCTCATGTATTTTGTTTGCCAACAATTGTCACTTTTACCTCATGTAACTTAACGTCTGCTTTTGTAATTTGTTCACTTGTAATTTTCTACTCATGTATCATTACTGTTCCTATTGTGAAGCGCTCCGACGCCTTCGGGTAAAGTCCGCGCTATATAAAAACGCATAAATAAACAAATAAATAAATACCGCACATTTAGGGGTTTGAATCCTGGCACAGGCTACTTAGCATTTTACCCACCTAAATGCAATAAAACGAGTGTCCTTGTGGGGCGAAAAGATACTATCAACATAATTACACAAATAATTCAGTTTGCATGTGCAGTGTTCTCTCAATGCTTTATGTATACAGTCGATCAGACTGCTGGTCCCTCTGTTGTGAGGAGAATATACAATTGTAGTTGGTAAAAAAAAAAGTCAGTTCGTATTCTGCTCTTAATATTTTTGTAAATTATATAATGGTGTTGACGTCTGCTGGACTAAGTGAGATTAGCATCAGCTAAGTAACTGGTCATTGGCGCTACCCCAGGTCGCCACAAGAGGCCGCTGTTGTGTCAGTCCTCTCTTGCAGCGCACCCCCTTTTCATTATAGGTACAGTCACCTCTCCCTAAACCCAACATTCAAAGTGTACCTCTGTTAATGCACCCAGATAACGGACTGCTATGACCGCCCCGAAAGACAACATACATATCTTTATTAATATGTCTGTCAACAACGTGCCTTGGTTCTGCAAACCCCTGGGGTCCAGCAGTCTGTCCAGTAGCCCCCGCCTGATATTTTTTCATGGACCCCCGGAGCGCTACCAAGGCAGAGCAGGAGACACAAACAAGGAAGGGGGAAGCCTGGGGAGGCGGGGGCAGATATTTCGAGACAGTGATGGAGCGAGAGCGAAAGAAAACACGACTAAAGATGGATGGAGCCCGGCTGGGGCCGTGGGAGGGGTAGCGAGATCGGAAGATCTCCAAATGTTTTGGGTCAGATAAGGATCTTTTTCTCTTAGTGGCCTCACATGTTTCACATTCCACGCTGGGCTGGGAGCAGATAACCTCCATTTGGCGAACAGCAGCTTCAAATAAGCCTCATGGGCCGAGACTCTGCAAAAAAACATGCTAAAAGCCTTCAGCGACTCCCCAAGGACTCACAAAAGTAAACATTTCCACTGGGAGCGATTTGAAGGGATGCAGACAGAGCCAATTTGGGGCTATCTTTCAGCCAAATGCACGGCTTTGGGAGAAAACTGTTTTTTCTACTCCTCCAACAAGAAAATGTTGCAATAGTTTGCTTGAAACTGCCTTCTAGCTTTACTTTCAGAGCCCACCATGTTAAATCGGATTTCATGTCACCTTTAATATCTGCTGTGATCGCAGGTTCTGGGTTAGGAGCACCAGGAGACGAAAACACCCTTTAAGAGCTCAAGATTTCTAAGCAAGGTCCTTTTATAAATGATGGAGCTGCTGACCGATTCATCACTGGAACCCAGGCCACAAGGAAACTATTGATGCGTATGCAGGGCTAGGAAGCAACGCACGCGTATCTTACGATGCTGCATTAATCCTCATACAGTAAGAATGATGCTGCGAAAATCGGAGAGCAACTGTAATATTACACAGACCATCACATGGGAGCTGTTACATGCAAACATGAAGGCGCGTAGCATTCACGGTCAGAAATGCATTTCGGTTTATTTGGAAATCGACTCATCAAAACATCTCAAAAGAGACATACATTCTACTGAATTTTCACCACAAACTCCCTATAGACAAACGTGCGTCTTGATATACAGATGTATACTCCTCCCTAGACACTGCACACATACACGGCTTCAGATGTGGCCGCAAAATAGTGTAAGAGAAGCAAGCAATACTGATAAAGTGCAGGGTACCGAGGTGTGAAAACCGAGTCTTTTCAAAGTCCAGCACGAGTCTGTCTGGTGCAGGGGAGCGGCCTTGGCCAAAAAGCTAACACTGTGTCTATTATACAAAGCAACACTGTGGCTGGACTACCAAGCCAAAGAAAAGTTGCAGAAAGAAGTGCGAAAGTTAGTAGTGTGTAATTTTTGTTGACAGATTGAGCCTACATGAGGCATGAGAGCAGGGAGTGGGGAAGATGTAATCACCATTTAACACTCAAAGCAAGACAGGCGGCGCAGTCTCCGACACAATACAAACCAGGCTGCTCCTGTGCGGCTCACCATCACCGAACATCACTACAAGCAGCTACTGAGCCCAGGTGAGACAACTGCGAACGGATACATGTTCGGAGGCGCTATATGCATGAAATGAAATGAAAATGGTTTTTATAAAGCGCACATAGCTGCCCTGAGGCGTCCAAGCCCTGAGACTGAAGTGCTATTTAGATGAGACAATATAGGCCAGGAAGGAGTTCTACTTGTTAAACAGGAACGTTTTCAATTGCTTACGGAAAGAGGTCAGTTCCGAGTTGGACCTTAGATATTGGGGGAGGGCATTCCACATCTTGGCCACATTAAAGGAGAAAGAGCGTCCTCCTGCTCTAATTCTCTTAATTTTGGGCACAATTGCCAAAATGGCGTGAGTGGAACGCAACTGTCTACTAGGGTGATAAGGGGTGATTAGAGAGAGGTTGATTGCCGGGCCAGTATCCCAGAATGCCTGATGGGCGAGACAGAGGGACTTAAAACTAATTCTCCTCCTAACAGGGAGCCAATGTAGGCTTTTCAGCCCGGGCTTAACAGATAGCCTATGAGGGATTTGCAGGAGCGTCCGGGCAGCACAGTTTTGAATTATTTGTAATTTACGCAAGGTAAAATCAGGGGCTTCTAGATACAGGGCATTCCCGAAGTCCAGACGGGATTGGATCAGGCCCTGTATCACAGTTTGTTTTGCTTCAAAAGGTAACAAGGGAAGGATCTTTCTAATAATTCTAAGGAGAATAATAATAATAAAACATTTATAAAGCGCCTGGCTGCACAAAACTGTGTGTCCCCGCGCTAACTGCTCATACAAAACTGGAATCCAGAAGAGCTATGGCAAAAGAGCTCAGAGTGAGATTACATGTTGGGGAACAAATACGTTTTTAGTTTTGTCCTAAATCTCAATTCGGATGGTTCCATTCGCAGGTGGAGCGGGAGCGCGTTCCAGTGATGGGAGGCTAAATACCTAAAGGATTTTCCTCCCATTTTGGCTCTGATGATTCGGGGGGAGTTTGAATAGCATCATGCCAGATGATCTTAGATTCCGGATCGGGCGATGTATAGTAAGGAGATTTTTTAGGTATTCAGGGCCTTTATCCTGCGCAATGCGATGGGCATAGCAGAGGGTTTTAAACTTAATTCTCTCCTTGACTGGAAGCCAGTGGAGTTTGAACAGGGCAGCCTTAACAGAGGTTCTTCTTGGAAGTCCGAGCACCAGTCGTGCGGCAGCATTCTGCACGCATTGTAATTGATGTAAGCCCTTCTGACTGAGCCCAATCAGGAGGGCATTCCCATAGTCCAAATGGGGTGTCACCAGAGCATGGACTATGGTTTTTCTGGCTTCGGTGGGAAGGAGATCCAACACCTTTCGGAGAACTTTAAGTATGCCGAAGGAGACCAAAGCAGATGGCAGACAATTTAGTTGCTTGATAGTCAAAAGTCAGAGACCTATCTAACCACATTCCGAGGCTCTTGATGGTATCCTTGGGAGCCGGTGATGGACCCAGACAGGATGGCCAGATCGAGTTGATAGAGGCTGGAGCACATCGGCCCAGCAACATGAGCTCAGTCTCGTCTCCATTGAGTTTGAGACAAGACTTGGTCATCCAGCTTTTGACTTTCTCCAGGCAACCCGCCAGGTCCACCCTGGCTGAGGAGCCGTTCTCTTGGGCCATAGAGACCACCAGCTGAGTATCGTCGGCATAGGTAATGATCTTAATCCCATATGGACGGACAATCTCAGCCAGCAGTCTCATGTAGACGTTAGATAACGTCGGGCTCAACGATGCGATTATAAACTGCAGACGGATGCATAGTACACCTTTCTTGCCGGAACAAAAGCCATCATTGCTGCATACCGTGTCACCAGAAACCAACACGCACAAGCATTTCTGCATCTCGGTGCATGCACTTGAAAACCTAACCGAGGCCAAAATGGATGATTTTAAAGTCTTTCGAATATCTATCGAGTTTTGACTCCGGTAAATTCGCACTGGACGCCATCTGCAAATCCCACTTAGAGCGCACAAAAATGCACTGGTGTCCAGGGTTCAACGTTACATGTTTATGTAGGTCACGTCCTCAAAATTCCATGTCAAATGACACAGGGCAGATGCAGTAGACCAGGCAAAGGAGAACAAATATGTAAATGCTAGTGCCGTCCACCATTGGGGTATCTCTTGGATTGACATCCATCGCAGTGAATGGGTGACCTGCAAGAGTAAGACTGTCTCTGCATCGCCAAATGCTCTCTACAGCGCGCGCCTCCTGTGAATAGGCCAGAGGGGAATAACAGGGGTCACTGCTTAACCACGCCCCCAATCGAATACACTGGAAAACCCTTCCGGTTTTTTTTCTACAGGAGGGAGGGCACATTTCCTGTACCCAACAGGAACTGTACTCCCTAGCACGGGCCCCTGCACACGCAGAAAGTACAACAAGCAGCAACGAACCTATAAACATTCAGAGGGAATAAAACCAACAGCTCGGGAGGGAGGGGGAGATGGGGTGCCTTGAAAGTCTGTGTGTGTGGAACACAAATGTGTATATATGTTGGCAAGATAAATACTGCGTGATGTAATTATTTGCTCAGATGGCTGTGATTGCAGAAAGTAAACCAACAATAATCATTCAAAACCGGGCAGTACTTGAGGCCTACAGTATGGGCAGTGAATTCACTGCTAAGCAATAGAATGTGGGGTGGGGGGCCACCGGAAGAGACTACCAGAACATCATGTTGGCCCAAGTAAGGAGAGGTGTGAAAAAAAAAACGCATCCAGCTGTGCCTCGGTTTTTAGTGAGGGCGGCTTTGTGCGGGCAGGGCACACTGACATCACCCAAGGGCCACGGCAAGTAAAGAGATCTGAGGTCTTCTTTAGCGGCCATCTTGAGATCAGGCCGAGAATAATACAAATGGGGTTTGCATCACAAATAATGTATCACTCAGCGAGTCTGAGTCCATACAAGATTGAAAGAAAAAGTGCCCAAACACACCCACATATTAACCCCTTCGGAGATCATGACGAGCTCAGCTCGTCATGAGGTACGCCTGTCGTACGCTCATGACGAGCTGAGCTCGTCATGAACCGCGGGTTTTGCGAATCTTTAGCGCACAGCGGGAAAACGCTTAGCGCGGTTGGTGTTAAAGGGCCCTTCCAAGCGATCACCAAGTATCAGATCCCCTAAGTCTACCAGATCCCACAATCATAAACTCAAGATAAAACCTCCTCCCAACCTGAGATTTGAAACTCGTGGTTTAAATCATGGTAATTTCTCAGTGCGAAACTATGGCTCATCCTCCCACCGTGGCTTCAAAAAAGGCACGCATCCCCATTAATGTGTTTATACTGCCGCTTCTCTTTCAATGTAGAAAACTGAGGTGCACACTACATCCAACCTCATAATTTCACTACTACCACAACAAGGATTAGCAGAAAAAAACACAAATATTTTCAGTTCTCAAGGTGTAATAACATCACTTTTATTATTACCATCTTCCTTGGCTATTGATTCGCCATATATTTTAATTCTTCCCTTGGTTCAATGAAAGAGAACTTTCCTCACAATATTTGAGTGTTCATTTGTGGGATGGAGAAGATAAAAACGTCTTTCGTTTTACGGGCTAACACAACGGCTTCACCCACAGATTTTCTGATCGGTAAAGTTTGATAGATACCACAAAAACTTTCTGTTGTAAACATGCAGCCTTCTCCAACTCCTGACATCGCATTGGTGACCTATTATTGTGAGCCAGACGTCATTGAGCCATGCCAACTGTGCGAGGATCTCCCATCTCAATGTGAGGCATCAATAGGTTTATAAATATAGATCTAAAATCTATCAATCATATTTGGGGCCTGTATCCAAACAGTTGACATTCATTTCAGAACACAGGGAAGCAGAATAGTCGCCGGATGGGCTCCCTACTTTCCAATTACCTTACTCCGCCTCAAAACGTTTGGTCAGTGGAGCTCGGGAGATACAAATGGGGGCTCCAAATGGACCCCTCTATCCCTTTTTCCCCAGGATTAACCGGCGTAGGCTTGTTAATGCCAACATCACTCTTAGAAGCATACTGTGCCCCAGCAATTACAGGAGGGGTTATCTATGTGACATTTTCTATAATCCTATGTAATACCCCACTTCTGTGAATTTCTAATCCTCTTCTTGGTTGAAGACTGTATCCTTTAATGTTAAGAGCCCTAGCCATCAAGTGAAACATAAGAAAATCCTGCACTACTGTTCCTGCCTGAAAGGGAGTGAAATTATTGAAAATTTACGAAGATAGGTCCTATCCTACTTTCTACTGAAGGAGGAAAATTGATCAATTGGTCAGTAGAAAGTAGATACATTTTAAGATCTACAAAAGTTTCTGATTTTTGAGTTTTCTGGAATGAAAGTGAAAAGACACTCATCAAGATCTCAGGATACTCCAGACCCCTCATCTAGACTTACAAGCCACTCGGAATAGACAGCCAAGTGACCAAACAAATTCAAAAAAGACTTTCATTCACTCTGTAAAGCCTCACCCTTGAAGTAGGGAAATTCATAACCCAACTGGTCAAAAATGTATCTTTACTCTTACCTGCACCAAAATGATCCTGGTCTATAACAGAAAAAACATTGAGCCTAGACGTCTGTGTTTCACAGAAAATGAATGCACTGAAATTTCACCGAGATCACATTTAGACTCAACGTCATTTAAAAAGCAGCAGATCAACCAGTAAAAGGAGACTGCAAATGGGTCCATGCAAAAATAGACTTACATTTTAGGAACAAATCAGAAAGTCCGAGGCTAAGCACCTTCCTTCAAATTATAGCACAATGTTTCTAAATATTTACTTCATCTCATCCTTATTCCCAGTTTAATCATTAAGCACCAATGTCCATACCCCTGAAGAAGGGTCCTACGCACGACCTGAAATGCATTGGGTGTAGTAAAAATTTCATTTGTTCGCATAATTATGTAAAATGGATTGAAGCGAATTTAATCATGAAGTAATGATGAAATTATCAATGGAATAAAAAATGTATGTAAGTATAAGAACGTGAGCGATCTTATTGATTTCCGGACAACCTAGTGAAGAAACAATCATTGTTTCAAGGAATCATTGCCCAAACCTTTGTGACGGATCACCCCAATCACATTCAGCTAAATCTTAAAGACTCAGACATAATGGACCTGGCGGAATCTGGTATCAGAAGGGCCCCCTAATCTGCTCTCAAAAAATTTAAATGACCCCCCTAATCAAAAGACCAGGAATTGCCACTATTTCAGCAAAATATATGAAAACGGTGAATTATAGAACTGCAGCCGAAGGGAGTTATAGTAATATCTAAATACAACTGAAACATTTTACCAAATCTGTGCATTTTGCGACATCCAATCGTCTTCTCATTCACTGCGAACAGGCGGTGTTGAGACCAGACTATCAAATGATAACACAACACTCTTCCAAGTATTAAACAATGTTGCTCCACAGTCCCTTGTGCTGTGATTGTTTTGACACAGAGAGGTGTTTGACAATGTGTCAAAGCCTTTCTTTCAATCCGCGATGGAGGAATTCTAATTAGCTCTCCATGTGTGAATGGCGCTAGATGATTCCCTGGAGGCCTTCATTCGAGTAAATGGTTGTTCCTCTGCGCACAGCTTCACAAGGCACGCGGCACTGATGCCTCCGCTTCCGTCTTCTCTTTTTACTATCCCTGGAGCCCCTGCCAGGTATGCTCCGTAAAAGCATAAGGTGGGCCATGGTTCTCAATCTTATAGGATGAGAAGGGCAAGATCAAAGATACAGGATTAGACTTGCATCTAGGCCCCTAACAATTTTGGGCCCTTCTCACAAAAGGTAAATTTGGTCATAAATGTACATTTACAACACAATGTACCTGGTTTACACCTGACAGGAACTCACAAGGAGTACTCCGCACCCATAAACCCCACTGAAGTGGTGTGAAAATGGGCATTTTAAGGCATTCCAATGTCTGGTTAACCTTGAAAGTTGCTGTAGACCAAGATACAAATACGTTAGGTGGCATACACAAACACCTACCATTCCCCATTGCTACCCTGCAAAGGGTCGGATTTTTACTTCAGCCAAGGGCTGGCGTGAATCCCATCCCAGGGTGAGAAGGGGAACGAATCACCCACAAATCTGGTGAAGGTGGAGAGGAAGGTGGTTTCTGAATCGTAGGAAAATAATTCCCCATAGAGAAAAGAAAAAAAAGATGTGTTTTGCACAGGGGAGTCTTCATCCAATTCCCCAAAAGGAGGACGAAACCCACAATTTCTGATGGGAATGTCACACCCCCTTCCCCAGAATTTGCATAGAATACTGAGCCTGGGTACACTCTTGTCTTTTCCCCTCCTAGACACTATCACCTTAACATACAGAATGCCCATAGTTTCAGACAGGCCACTAAGGTCAGAGACTGACAAGATTCCGTAGGTAAACCGGATTCACTTACAATTCTCAAGATATCACAACGTTGACTGTTACCCTTCTTTCTATCTTGCGTTTCTATTTCTTTATTGCTCTTCTTTTTTCTTAGGGTTTCTACCCAAAATGAAGGACACTTTGATTGGGAGGTCTCTGTATACTTTCCACAACAGGGTTGCTGACAGAAATGTTATCTTAATTACAGCTGTTGAATAAATTAAGAAAAATTCTCAATGAACAAAAATTAATCTGCTCCAAACACAGTCAGTCCATTTTATCTACTCCCTTTTGTCTTAAACCTGAAGAGTTAATTTAAAAGTTCTGAAACACCACTATCAACCACACCGTAACTACTTTTGCTAAAGCTTGCACCCCTAACTTAGTAAGAGTAAAGTACTAGGTAGGTAGGTAAGTAGGTAGAAGGCTTTCTTTCGATAAAAACATATCTTAAAAGCATAACATTATACAGTAATTTGATAACAAATGATACAATACTCAGTTTACAATTTAGTTAGAAATACTATACAATTAGAATAAAAAGACTGCATAAAATTGGATATAAAGTCACTAATTAAATAATTACATTAAGCCTTTTTGATCTAATGGACCATGCCCATCTTAAAAATTTTGACAGTCCACATACATACAGTGACCGAGTATCTGACATCAGGATTCGCAGATTTGGCAAAAGGGTAAGGTTTGAAACGGAACTTTCCAGCGTGAAGTCAGTTCACGTACTGGAAGGATTCCAACCCTGAATTTAAAATACAAAGCCCTGTCAGTGGGCTTCAAAATAATATCAAGGTAGGGTTCCCGAACTGCCACATCCTTGATCCTCAGAAAGTCAACAGTTGCTCTGCCATGTTTAGAGTCCGAACTGTTTTTACTGGATACCCAACTCCAATAAAGATTCTTCAAGACCGCTTTGGGGGGAGCGGATCTCGTTTCCCAGGCATCCCCAAGGCCCAGCTCGCCATGCAAAAATTTAACATCTTTGAGCCACCTGATTTTGGACCAACCCGACATCGACATTACTTCCATTAGCCCATCCGCATACTTTGCTAATTCTGGGACTCGCCATAACCGAGCCCATAGTAGGAGCGGTCGGATTTGTGCCTGCTCTCTGATCGAGCGGCACCCCAAATCGAGTAGTAAAGTACTACTGCTGCCACTAGTATTACCATTAGGAGTAGCTTCATTATTATTACTACTGGTGTTACTAGTTCCTCTATTAGAGATAGTACTGCCAAACCAAGAACTTCTACAAGTAGTGCTCAAACTACTAACTACAAAAGAGTAACTGTGGGTCTAAGCAAACAACCGTCTAATATGCCTAAGTATGTCCTGACTGGTTGCCTGTGTGCATCCTATGTGTCAATATGGTATACAACAGGATAAGACATAGGATGCACACAGGCAACAAGTCAGGACACACTTAGGCATATTAGACGGTTGTTTGCTTAGACCCACAGTTACTCTTTTGTAGTTATATGTTCTGTTTAGGGGGCTATAACTGTGTTCAGGTCTTTAAAGATTCCCTTAGACCCTCCTTTCAAATCTTCTTGTTTTTTTACACGTGCTCAAACTACTACCATTACTTCAATTTAATGTATAGCATTGTCAGTGTTGCACAATGTTTTAATGATAATATTGGTATTTATGTGTACTTGTCTTTTATGATCTGTATTTACCGAACAAAGAATGCTGAATTTTATAATTGAATACCACCATTACCAGTGCATGACAGTACTTCAGGCAGACTCCTTCGTGCACATTTGACCATCAAACACAACTTGTAGACAGGAGCCCGGGACCCAACCATATTTGGCCTCAGCTTTATGATTGCAGAAGCTCTAGTGTTAAACTATCCAACGAATAATGGCTGTAAGAAAGTAAAAATCTGTGAGACCTGGCCTGAGAACGTTGACACTGGAAACGTGGTCCTATGGGGCAGGATTAACTTTCCCCACTCTCACAACAGAAAATTATGATTGACAAATTATGGATTTTAATTTCTACCATGAGAAAATAAGTAACAATTTTTCTCACTGCCAGCAGAGTTCGCTGTTTTGTGGTAAGGCCACCAATCAAGAAAACAATTTAGGTACAAAACTAACATTACTTTCACAGAGGCCATTGCTACTTAGAACTGCTCTTAGTATCTATGCAATGGACTAATACTTTCAGTGGGAGAGGGGCGGTCCTGTTAGGCTTTCAAATTGAATCCCTTTTTTATTTTGATTTATTTGCCCCACATAGCCTATGAAAACGTAACTTTAAAGAAACAAAACCAATGAATACATCACTCTATGAAACAGACTTGAAGTTAGATGTACTCAATGAGTTGACTGAACACCATTTCTTCATCTGTGGCTAATAAATATTGTATTCATATTCATTAAGCATGCCCCCCCTTGTTGAACAAGGGGCAGATACAACTGTGTATATTAGGCAAGAGTTCTGCAATATGTCAATCAAAGTTTATTTTTTACTCTGCACAACTACATGAAACGTTTTGCAATTTCAGTGATTCTTTGCACTATTACACAACTTTTGTTAAGTTGGTAGAGATCTCTAGGTCAAAGGTCAGCAATTCTGATAAATAAAAATCTAAGAAAACGGTCTAATATTTTTCTGCTGCAATATTTCAGACAAAGGATGTAAGAAGCTAGCTCAACATGCTCTCACGGCGTATTGTTAACACAATGCATTTAATAAAGCAATTTATCAAGCAATGCCCAAATAATATAAAATCAATTTCAATTAAAATTAGGGTTTTCGTGAAATAAGCCCCCTGTCCAAACATTGATTCAATGAACATGATTCACAATGCAAATACTGCTAGCACCTAGCAATAAACACACTACTAATACTAGTATAGCCTTCAGCAGTAAACAATGATAATACTGGCTTCACTGAGCAGGAAATACATACTGTGACATTGGAAATACCGCCGGAAGTGAGTAGGAAACAACCTGCTAACATGGCAACCAATGAACACTAACTATAGTGCAAATACTTCTAGTACTCAGCAATAAACACGCTGATTAACACTGTTAGCCCTAAGTAGTAAATACTACTAATACTGCTAGTTCTAAACAGTAAACACACTGCTAATACAGCATGCCCTAGGGAATAAAAACAATGCTAATACTTCTAGCCCTGAGCAGTAAATACACTGTGAGCAAAGTGCAGAGGACTGCTACTAATGTAAAGTGCCGAGAAGTAGGCACCCTACTAATACGACTAGCTCTAAGCAGTAAATACACTGCCAATACAGGAGGAAAACAGACTCCTAACGCGGTCAGCGCCAACAGGCAAGCATAACTCTTTACTGCTAAGTATGTTAAGTAACCACACCAACGAGCACAAAACACACGCACTGTGACAAACGGTCAGCACTGGGCAGTGAACTTATTGCTGATACAGCACCAAGCAGCAAAACACACTGCTAGTACTGCCTGCAGTAAGCACACTGCTACTACTGCCTGCACCGAGCAGTAAGCACACTGCTAGTACTGCCTGCACCGAGCAGTAAGCACACTGCTAGTACTGCCTGCACCGAGCAGTAAGCACACTGCTAGTACTGCCTGCACCGAACAGTAAGCATCCAGCTAGTACTGCCTGCACCGAACAGTAAGCACCCGGCTAGTACTGCCTGCACCGAGCAGTAAGCACCCGGCTAGTACTGCCTGCACCGAGCAGTAAGCACCCGGCTAGTACTGCCTGCACCGAGCAGTATGCACACTGCTAGTACTGCATGCACCGAGGAGTAAGCACACTGCTAGTACTGTCTGCAGTAAGCACACTGCTAGTACTGCCTGCACCGAGGAGTAAGCACACTGCTAGTACTGCCTGCATCGAGCAGTAAGCACACTGCTAGTACTGCCTGCACTGACAGTAAACACGCTGCTAATACTGCCAGGCCTGAGCAGCAAACATAATACGAATATTGATGGAACTGAGCAGTAAACATACTGCTGATACTGCCTGCGCGGAACAGCAAGAACTCGGCCTGCACTGACAGTAAACATGCTCCTAATAGTCTGCCATGTACAGTAAACATACTGGAAATGCTGACGAAACTGAGCGATAAACACTAGCCATAACGTCAGCACTGAGCAGCAAACTCCTGCTGTTACTGCCAGCACCAAGCAGCAAATACTCTGCTAACACTACCAGCACTGACAGCATGCGCATGGACATAGTATAGTGACCGGGAAGCCCACGTCCTGAGATACCATACGAGTCACTAGCGGGAAAAGGCCCTCCCGTCTCGCAAAAGGGCCCTGGTGTCAGCTCCACCCCCTCTCCCTCCCTCTTGAACCCCCCCCCCCTCCCCCCCACACACAAACACACACACACAAAGACCGTGGGACCCCGGGAACCTGCCACACACTAGACGCCCAATACCTTTTTTGTCGAAAATGTTACTGAATGTGGCGCGGTACCGTACATTCCAGTTTCCCTTCCTCCCGGGGGTGCAACACCGTCCCGGGCCAAAGCATGGCCTCTGCTCGGTGCTAAGGTAGCACATGTCAGCCGCTAAATGCACCCCTAAATATTATGCATTATTATTACACACGGGCATAAGACAATACGGACTACCACTGAATGGCACTTTCTATGGAGGCAAACTGCCCCCTCCCCAAACACACTCCCTTCCTCCGCAAGGCATGTCCTTCCGTGGACAGAGCAAGAGAGCGCCCTGCCTCTTATATTGAGGGACCTTTGAGCTCATCTGACCCAAGGGCAGATGTGGAGGGGGAGGTACGATCTAGTCAGACCCCAAGATCCTACCTAGACCTGAGGGAAACTGTGGCCACGGGAGGGAGGGGGTGTCTTCCTCACACACAATACCCTACCTAACATAAATGGCTTTACTGTTGTTGGCAGACTCAGCTGAGAGACCAACCACTGAATGGGTGCGTGCGAGGAGTCGGGCAGCCTCCACTTCCGCCACGCACTTCTATTTCTAACACTTACTGTGCTGCTCCCCTTCCAAATTCACACCTACTCTAAGGCTCTTGGGTTCAGTAACTATGTGTCCACATAGAACTCCTGAAGCCCACTTGCAATACAAGCACACGCACGTGTAGGTACCCGCTGCCCGAAAGCCTGCAAGCAGAGGGTCCATACCGCCAGCCACGACCTCCACCTGATAAGTGATATACACAACTAATGCAGAGTTTACATTCCGCAAGCACTTGCGGGCAAAGTTAGAAGCGGACTTTGGAGGGCAGTGTGAAAATAAAGGGAGGGTGGGCGATTTAAGAGGCAGACGCTGCGGAAAGTGCAAGAGACGGACTTTCGGACACTGGTGTGTGTGTGAGAAGAAGCAGACGACGGGCAGCGATGGCAGTGTGAGAAGCAGACACTAGAGGGCAGAGGGAGAAGCAGGCAGAGATGGGCAGTTGTGGGGCCTGGCAGAGAAGCCCGGCGTGACGTGCGAGGAGACAGTGGAACAGACAGTGGTTAACAGTAGTAAGTGCAGATGTTGGTTCGAGCGTGAGAAAGGCACTGGTGTGCGGTGTACGGTGAGGGCGGCTGTTAGACGTGTGAGACAGTCTGAGGTGGGCCGTGTGAGGAGACGTGGGAGGAACTAGTGAGAAGCAAATGTTGGTGGGTAGAATGTGGCGACGAGACACTGAGGGCAATGAGAGGCAGACCGAGGATAGCAAAGTGGGGACACGCTGAAAGGGTGACATGGAAACCAGGCTGATGGAGGAGCGCCTAGGCCGTCTAGTCTGGTAAGCAGGTTTCCACTGCTATGCTCCCTCATATCACTAGAAACGGTGCCTGCAGCGTCTCCCATGCACCTATACGCACACACACATCATGACTTTACAATTTCAAACTGCCACTGTAGGCAGTGTGAGCATGTGCCCTGTGTGAGCTGCCCGAGGAGACGCTGGACAAGGGGTAAATACACAGCGGCACGGTCACCAGCATGCGGAGGTGAGCAGTGGCAGAGATACCGGTGTGAGAAGCAGGCACTAGTGAAAAGCAGTCAGAGGTGAACAGTGGTGAGAGATACCGATGGGCAGTTTGCGCACCGCCCCAGGACAGAGTGAGGAGGGGGTACGCTACGAATGTCTCTAAACCCCAGGGCCCTCTGTCCACACACTCACCAAGCCTACACTTATACACATTCTATGGGTCAGCAGCATGCGGAGGTGAGCAGTGGCAGAGATACCGGTGTGAGAAGCAGGCACTAGTGAAAAGCAGTCAGAGGTGAACAGTGGTGAGAGATACCGATGGGCAGTTTGCGCACCGCCCCAGGACAGAGTGAGGAGGGGGTACGCTACGAATGTCTCTAAACCCCAGGGCCCTCTGTCCACACACTCACCAAGCCTACACTTATACACATTCTTTCAGGCGTTTGTAAGGCACAAAATGCGCTGCGATGTAGAATGAAACCCGGGAGGCGCACGGGGTACACTGTAGATGGGGTGGCATATGGGCACTCACCCATCATCATGGGCCCTACACTGAGGGAAACACCGAATGCAGTCGCCCCATCAATGGGAGAAGGCTAGCTCACACATAAACAGGATAGGGAGGTACTCAACGAGTATTCAATACTCGGTGACAATTGAGAGCTACTCGCTGCCCATCAGTACACACACTGGCAAATCTGTTCACAGGTACGCACAATACGAGATAGTCAACCTCATTAGAACTTACAGTGGCAGCCATGCTCACACGGACAGCGAGAAACTCACACGGCCATCAGCACCAAATGTCACCAGTACTCACAATGATTGACATGATCACAGGAACTGCGGTACTCACACTATGAGGCGCTGACAAGCACTACGGTGCTTCAAATAAGATGTACTCACATGGCACCAGCACACATGTGCCCACCCGCCTCCCAGTTACCCCGGTACTCACAGTGGCTGGAGCTGCTCCAGTGCGGGTTCCGAATGGGGGACCCGAAGGGCACGGGGTGTCCCATCCCCTTGTCGGCCATCAGGCAGGCCCGGTTCTGGCTGTAGAAGTCGATCATGATGTACGGGCTGGGGCTCGACACATCCACGCTGTCGTACATCCTCAGAGCCCCCGAGCCCTTCCGGGGGGAGGGGGGTGCGGGCGTCCTGGCCCTCGGGAGGGACCTTTCAGGGAAAGGAGAGTCCAAAAAACAGAACCTTCCACAGCGGCGCCAACCCCAAAAATCGAAAGCAGTCCTGTGGGCCCCGGTCGGCTTGTGTTTTCTCTTTCAAATCCAGTTTCGAATCCATTCAGATTATTGTGGATTTCCAGTCCCCGGATATCCGGACAATCCAAGCTAATTTCCTTACTTTCAAGGAGAAGGGCCTTCCATTCCCTGCCGAGGAGGGCCGATCCGCTTCCCCCCAGTGGCCCTCCGCATCTTTCCGAAAACTGGGGGAAATATAAAATACTCTTGTTTTTTTTTTGTAAACCCGGGGTTCTGGTTTGTAATATGAAGAGGGGGGCCCTCTTGTCCCCTGCAAACCGGGGCTCCCTACCACAAGGGCAGGGTAGTCACTCTAAGGACCTGGGTGGTGGTCTTTAACCCTGGGGACAGGGGTTGGCACTCCTGCACCCCGGTAATAAGAGCCTTCTTGCACGGGCTGAGTCCTGCAACGGGCAGCCTCCTGCAGCAGAGGGACAGCGGGCGCCCAGGGGCAGCCTCCTCCAGCAGACCCTCCTCCGACCAAGACCCTCCGCTGACAGGCGGCAGCAGCTGGATCCGACTGCGGACACTCACCGTCGCCCCCGCGCAGGAATGAACCCTTCCACGGGCGAGGGGGAGCGCCGGGTCCGGCCGCTCCTGGAGCCTGGGTGGAGGGGTGTGCAAGAGGCACAGCACGGGCAGTGGAGGCACGGGGCCGGGCAGTCAGTCAGTCGGTCGGTAGAGTCAGGCGGCAGGAGCTCAGCGCGCTGGCCTCCGTGCGAAGAGCCTGAGCCGGGATCAAGTGTTGAACTGTTGGTATCCGAGCCTCCTCTCTGATCTCCCTCGCTCTCTCTCTCTCTCGGAGGTGGGATCTCCCCCGCCTTCCTTCTCCCTTCAACCCCCCACTGTGGGATTTTTCTTCTGCTCCAGCCTCATTTGCCTAATGAGATGCGGGTGAACTCTCGCTGAACCCTCCCCGCGCACGCCCCCTTCACCTTCCAATGACCCACAGACGGCTGCTGGTTGGTGACTGTGACGTCACAAGTCAAAGCCACGCCCCTAGTGGGCTGCCACTCACCCGCACTTAGCAGGGGCAGGGCATTGCCTGGCCGAGATATACCAAGTGTCCCTGCTGGCAGGGGGTGTCCCCATTCAACACCTCCTATCCCCTCAGGGGGAGCAGACCTGTGATCCTCTAAGCCTATTAGGATCAGCATCCAGGAGGAGCAAAGGGCAGGGAAACCCCTGCCCCCACCCCGGAAGGTGAGCCCTCTGGTCCCGTTTCCTATAAATAACCGGAGTAAGCATCTATGTATACTTAGTGTGCTTAAATCCGCCGGAGAATTAGAAGCGCTATACAACTATATACAGTGCATAGGGCTGCGTACAGTTATTCTCCACTAAAGTATACTTTACTGCCCATGTGTTGTTGTAGAAATGTTTCTCCTCGCTCCACACTTCCCTCTGTACAGCACTTTAATATCCCCGGAGATAATAAAACCAGAACACACAATATATATATATATATATATATATATATATATATATATATATAGGCATATATGTATATTTTCATGGGTGGGATGGTGTCACGTGCAATATTATTCGGTATTATTATATTGCTGGAAGTGATATTTTGGGTACAAATATAGTACTCTGTGTTGCAGGTATGTGATCATGGACTGTCACTGGATATTAATATAGCACACCGTGTTACTGGGTTTTAATTACTGTACACATTACTAGGTGGGATAAATGTGCAAGTTATATTTTCTGCATATCAGGACAGTGCTATAGATAATATAGCTAGTTGTTAATATATGGTTACGTGCTTCTCTTTAATAATATAATACTCCATGTTACTGGATAATAATAGAGTGCCCTGTACCTCTCCACTCACCAACCACTTCTCAACACTGCATCCTACAATGCTCATCTTTTCAAAGACCTCACCAACATCCGCCTTTGTCTCAAAGCCACCTGTGAAGATGATGTTTTTTACCATTATCCTTCTTTAAAGCTCTCTGAAAAAGTTCTATCACCCACATTCACCCCTCCTTCCCTCAGGCGCTTCCATAAAGCTCTCAAGACAGACCAGGTCCTCCCATTCATGAAGAAACCCACACTAGGCCTTGAGGACCTTGCCAACTACTGAACAATCGGTCGTCTTCCTTCAGCAGCAGAATAACCCAAAAAGCTGTATATGCAGCACTTCCAGAACCCTCTAAAACAATGTTGCCTTTCTACCAAAGGAAGTGAAACCATTCCTCTCAGAAAGCAACTTTAGAACTGCTGTTGAACCCTCTTATTTTCACATCTGGGTGGTGGCAATGTCCTATTTCACGCTCTCCGAGACTACACAATGGCCCATGTAATTTCATTTTGCATGCAGCACCATGCCTCCTCCAGGGCTTGAAATATAAGACCAGATCATCGCCAACCTTAACTGATCTCCACTGGCTGTCCTTGCCAGCCCGCACGAAGAAGCAATTACAACTGGCACCACTGCCTATCTGGCTGACAAGTACCATCTCCAGAGGATATTGGCAAACCTGCAGCCATAACACCATCAGACTGGAGACGAAGTACAAAAAAAGAGAAAATAAGGTAACTGTCCATCTCAGTTTATACACCCAGGATCTCGAATGACATCCCAAAACCCACAGGGCTGCACCAACACTGCCCCGATTTAAAAAAAAAATCTTTTTATTGACCATAAAAACAAGCTTCAGATCATCATCAATTACATGTTTGTAGTATAGCATAAGCATTATTACAGGCGTCCCACAACATGGCAAAGAACATTTACACTTGCTTGCTGATATAATCCTTGCCATCTATGAACATAGAAACATCTCACCTCTTGGCAATTGCAAGCATACCCCCTAGGGCACGGCCCACTGGCCTCAATATTTTGCCCACTCCCCCCATATCTTTTCACCTTCACGTGGGCAGCCCCGACTGGTATATTACCCGCTCCGCACCCTGACACTAATCCAGATCTTTTTTCCAGGCTGCCAGTGTGGGGGTTGTCACTGCCCCCCACGCCTGAACACTGTTTCTCTTGGCCACCCTCCCAGCCAAGGCCAACCAAGTCTTAGCCCATTGTGGCCAGGTCGTATCTCCCCTTACTCCCAGAATATGCCACCTCAGCTTAAGCGGGACGTCCCCTCCCACCACCTTCGCCATCACTCGGGTAATACCCTCCCAGGATGTTTGGATTTTGAGACAGGTCCACAAGATATGAAAGAAGGACCCAGATTCGCCACAACCTCGGACACATTCATCTGTTGTACATTTACCCACGCGTATGAAAACCATACGTAAGGCATATCATCTGTGAAGAATACGGAGCTGGTCAAGCCTAAAGCGTGCCCGAATGGCTATTTCTCTGGGGCTCTGTAAAGCTTCGGCGCCCAATCATCGTCCTCGAGCAGGCCCACGTCCGACTCCCAGGCCTCACATAGGGGGCCCAAGCAGTCTGGGGAATTGTACATAAGCTTCGTATACGTGAGAGATGTAGCCTTGTCAATCATGGGATCTAAAAGGAGGCGGTCCTCCAGTGGCGAATACTCTGGTATCAGGGTGCCCACCTTCAAGTGATGGTGAAGTGCGATTCTAAGCTGTCGGTATCGGAGGAACTCCCCCCTCCCCATTTGGAACTCCTCCCTCAATGTGTCAAAATCCATAATTTTGCCTCTTTTCCAGACATCTCCCAATAAATCAATCCCAATGAAGCTCCATTTCCGAGAGCCCTTTAGTCTCCGCAGCTCGCCCAAGTAGTCTCCATCCCATAGAGGGGTCTGTTCCTTAAGCTTAGTCTCCCACCCGGTCATTTTATTCGCCTTATGCCATACTTCAATAACTGTGCAGGTGTGTACCGGAAGGAGTGGGTTACTTCTGCGTTTCCGGTACAATTCCGCCCGATAGTTACCATTGGCCATTGATAGCCGGTCCACTCTGTACGCCGGCCCCTCAAGCCCAACCATTAATATTAATGAGTTGGGAGGCCCAGTAATAGTGTCTAATATTAGGAACTGCCAAACCCCCATCATATATCCATCGCTGGAGTTTCTTGAGCGCAATCCTGGGGCTGCCACCTCCCACAGCAGCGTGCGTTGTTCGGATTCAACAGAGATGAAGAATGTCTCCGGTATCCGAAATGGTGTATTTTGAACTATATATAATAGTCGGGGGAAGAGCCATCATTTTAAAGAGAACCGCTGTGCCCGCCAAGGAAACAGGCAGTCCTCTTCAGTGAGTCATCATCTAGAAAACACTGCTCAGATTTAGGAAAGAGTTCAGAACTCACCTTTTTAAACAGAACTATATCATGATGCTGTAACAGTCCACATTCACCCCTAGACATTAGGTACACTCCAATCATATGCAGGCAGTGAGAATGGATACAGCATCGCTACATTGCCCTTCTTGCTAGGTTTGTGCACTGAGGCAGAGACCCATGGTCTTTGGCATCAGAACTGCATTGAGCTTTACACCAGCTGAATGACAATGGGGAGCAGGTGTGTTCTTCCCAGTGATTTCTTGAGAAAAGGAGCCAGTCCACTTACACATGTATGCACCAGTTCTATAATTTTGACCTGACTCTGTCCTCAACAGGAAGCTAATAAGGATAGGAATATGGCAAAAGTGTGGCATAGCAGGACTGCTGGGCACCAAGTGTCATTCTGGCTGCAGTACTAGCATAGACCAGAGATGAGTAATCAAATCCCTGCATAAGCCCAGGTAAAGGGAGGTCCTGTTATCCAGTCGCTACCTAACAACAGAAGAGACAGCTGTTTTCCTCCCATTTAGAGTAAAAAAAGGAATGTAGGTCTCAGTTATTTCCTATGAAAAAAGCAAGCAGAGCTAATTATATCGCGCTGTGCTGCCATGGTCAAGTCTATCAAGCCCGGCTCCTTATGGACCTCCCTTCCAGAACCTCTGCCAGACCAGCGCTGAAGGCCCTACATTGGCTTCCAGTGCGGCAGAGGGTAGAATTCAAGGCGATGTGCACTGCCCACAAACTCCTCAATGGTCTTGGCCCTTCTATCCTGAGAGACATGGTCACCCCCTACAAGGCCCCTAGACTCCTACGCTCTGACAACGAACGCCTGGCCACCGTCCCGAGATTCAGGAAGGCACGCACTGGCGGTAGACGGTTCGCAGTAAAAGCGTCTGCAGGATGGAACTCACTCCCCCGCTTCCTGCGACTGGAACCCTGCCACCTCCTCTTCCGTAAAAAACTGAAAACTCTGCTTTTCCCCAAATAAGCTCCCCTTCCCCCTCTGGTCTCCACTTGTATCATTAGCGCGGGGATGCCTCCGGGTCACCAGGCGCTTTATAAATCGCTAAATAATAATATAATAATAATAAATATGTTAAATTGAATGCATAGGTACTCAAAAACACTGTTGGAAAGGCCCAAATCCAAGGGTTGGAGGTGGTTACGGCCATCGAAGGGCCAAAGGTTGCTATGGCCATCCACAAGCAGAACCTCTGTTTTCTCCATCTGAACCGCAGCCAATCGGGTCCATCCATTCCAACACCTTACGCACGCACTTCTGCAGATGAAAACCTTGACCATCGTACCAATCCAAATGTAAGCAGATTTGGATATCGTTAAGGTTCATAAAAAGCAGAAGGTTGCTGAAGTGGTATCCTGGACAAACACACAACCATTTCCCCTTTGCAATAGGTACTTACTTACAAGGTGCAAATTATTTATGGTTTACCCTGACTATAGTGAATTTATCCCTCACAGCTTCTATTTGATCAACGTCAACTCTGTCAAGTAGAACATAATTACTGCTATGCAATACAGCACGTGTGCGCTCCAGGTGTGCACGTCCAGGACCCTATATAACATTTGCTAGGCCCATATTATAGATATTGAACACACAGGAAGTCAGTGATGCACCCTGAGGTACCCCATAACAATGCCATGAAGTGCATCAAGGAGAAAAGAAAAAAACAACCTTGTGTCTCACTCATCTCACAAAGAGCTTCACCAGTCTGCCATTTTTCCTACATCTGCTTACTGGCACCTGCCTAGAAGAATGACACGGCAGACTATGTGAAATGCTGATCAGCGATCAAATAAACTAAGAGTGGTAACACCACTGCCAACTTCCATTACCAGCTGTTCTTCAAAAGCTATCGGGACCCAGCAACAGCACTGAGAAGATTGACCATGGAGAACTCTTGTTGTATTTCTATCTAGGACCCTAATTCAATATTCCTGATTTATGCCCTTATATGGCTATAATAAATAATATGCTTATAAAGGCATAAAAATCATATCCACATTTAGTAATAGCCCATGCAGTCCAAATACGGCAAGGCTACTCCCCTAGACTCCTAGAAAGTACAACGCGTTCTTTAAACAAACCAAACCTCGAGCAACCTGGGAATTCCCCTTGCTTTTGTTTTGATTTGTCCTAGAACTCCTGTGAGCACTGAAAGAACGGCCAGTTCTTAGTGACATCTTTATTGACGTCTTATGTCCAACCTTACGTCAAACCCGGCACCTTTCAGGTATAAATATACCAACGTTGCCTTAAGCAAACACACAGTGGTTTGGAGCAGAGCAGCTATCTACTTGCCCGAGAGCCCAGCTGATGCGAGAGCCCACGGACGCCGCCCCTTCCTTTTGACGCACTGAGAGAGACGCTGTCTTTTCTCCAGCCGAGAAATCCAGCTCCGGTGTTTTCAGCCGCCCTTGCGGGTTGCTGGGATATCGAGTCCTGAGAAAGAGATACCAGACCTCCTGCTTTCTATTACCCAGGTACGGAGCTGACTAAACCCTTAAAGAAAATTCTTGCTTCAGATTCTTGGCAAAAAGAAACTTAACTTAAACTGCTACTTACTTACTCCTTCCCACGTATTAGGCTTAGGTCAGGTACACCGGGGTAGGCGTATTTAGAAGCACCAGTTGAGTACGTTAGTCAAAGTATTTATGTATGTATATATTCTATCTATTTTAAAGTATCATATGGCTAAGAAACCATATCAATGCTTTTACAGTATTATTTTATAATACTCCTTTAACTGTACGCACTTTACTTTATACTAAGTATTGCAATTGTGGCAATTCATTTTTCCTGCATGAGAAAGAAGACTGCTCAATAAATAACACCTTTTATTGAAAACGCCCGTCTCTATTCTCTGCACTCTGGTGAAACTAAGTATGCACGATTGACTGAGTAAAATAGCGGTCTATTTTTTTCACACGACTATAGAGATACACTCTTATTCTGAGGGAGCAAAGTTGTCATGTTTATGGTTGTCAGAAGCTAATCCCTTCTTGTCTATCCAGGGAAGTTAAACTCCTCCTTGTTTATTCGAGAACGTTTCTAGTGACCTCTGAGCTAGCTGGCAAAACTAATTAAGTCTAATATAGTCAGTAGAGACCTAGTCAACCTCCGTCCTACGTCTACACTGCTGTTTATATTATTCCAATGCGCAGAGCCTATTGGGAATATAGGAACTACACTACACTCTTATGGAGGAACCCTTCCACTGGGGCAGAGATGGTCAGTTTCTCATAATTTAAGTTCTAGACGCCTTGCAGTACAGTGGATCACTCAGACTCTTCCAACTTGGTCTGGACTCAACCAGGGTGAAGAGAACTCAATTATGTTACAATCCGAATCCTCATACCTATGGAATTAGGAAAGGAGAGAAAAGTCTCAGGCACTGAGTGTGAGCGGGATGGTATATAAATCCAAGAGCAGCAATACCAACCTTTGGCACAACTACGATCATGCTATCAGTTCCTTCTAGAGCGCTCAATCCAATGTTTTTTTCTGATGATGTTAATGCAGAAGTGCTTAACAATATCCTTCACAATTAGAATCTTTACAGAGAGCCACAATGTTTTCCTTTTTCTGCAAAAACTTTTTTAGAAGGGGTCTAAGTCAACAGGGACTAAATCACCATGGTGATATAATACTTTATTTGATTTGTTAAAATCATTAAAGGGTGGATCTTACCACCATGTGATAAACATCAACATCTTTGAGTCAGCATAAAAACAACATAAACTGGCACAAGCCCCAGTGTCCTTATTGACTTTGCACAAATATACATAGAAAAAAATCACCACGGTTGCTAAGTCGGTGGCGTCACTGATGACGTCGCTCGTATGGCACCATGAAGAGTAAATGGAAAATACTTATTTTTCGGTATTTTAACGGAAACGATATCACGGTGGCTTACTTGGACTGCGCAATGTTGTGGTACTTCCCTAGTTGCAGTGTTTCTTCAGAGGCAGGGTGTTTCCCATCGCTTACAGTTCACAGGGGACATGCTGCTGTTTCCCTGATAACAGAGGAAGCACACTTCTGCTTCAGAAAATATAAGGCATATATGGTCTTTCCTGTGGGGCTGTACTGAATCTGGGCTTCTGTTGAGCCCCGTTTCAATAAATGGAACTTAGTGGCGGAACACATGCGTCCTGCAGTTGTGCATATCTATGATCCTATTATAATTTATTTATTTATTTAATGCAATTTTATATGGCGCAAACATTACCCGAAGGTGTCAGAGCGCTTTACAAAAGAACCAGTTGCGTTACATAAGGACTTTGGATTACATGAGTTACATACCAGATACAACCAGAAAAAAATTGCAATGTGCAAGTTGTAAAGTCACTCAAGGAGGAGATATAAACAAGAACAAATTGCTAATGTACAAGTTGTAAAGTCACTCAAGGAAGAGATACAAACGGAAAAAACTAAAATCACATAGGAATGGTAGTAAGTACAAAGGTCTATTACAAATACTAGTGGTTAGAGTTCTATAGATACAAATAGTAAGTTCACCCAGGATTACATTTTAACAGTGATTAGGTTTGGACAATTATATATGACAATTATGTATGTAATTATGTAATATATATGTATTACATAATTCTAGGTCTGACCCGAGCCCTGCAGGCTACATGTTTTTTTCCCAGAATGCTGTGTTGGCCGAGGAATACCAGCACTGAACACTGAGGCCTGCTGTTCGAGCCAGTCAAGGGCTCTGAAGTGGCCAGGTGAACGCACTTCCTGTCCACATCGGAAGTCGCGTGCTGTTCGAGTATGAAGAAAACTTCTGCTGATATTGGCTAGAAACAGCAGCAGCTCCTCGCTATGGCGGAGGAGCGTCGCCCACCTGCCAGCACCTGAAAAACGTGAAAAATAAAATAATAATAAAATGGGGTTAAAACTCGTTTTACTATCGTTTTATGTTTCTTGAGCCGAGGCTTGGGGGCGGGGCCACTGTAATAGCCTTGAGGGGGAGGGTTTGTCACTACTATTCATTGCGCATGTGGGTTTGACCCACAGTCTCAGGCCAGCCAAACCCACATGGCAGTGAAGCTCTCTCCAACCCCAGCTGCAATGCTCCTGGATGGAGGGTCCAGACCTTAAGCAGCCTTCAGATATACTCAAATCTTGGGGAAATTTGCAGCATCAGAAATAATATGTTCGTTTGGATGGAAGTAAAGAAATGACGACAGAAGAAATGTGTCGGTCAGAAAAGTTTGCTTCATGATAGAAGGCTTGTGCTAGACCCGTAGGAGTTATCTCATGTCTGGATCGGGAAGACGTTTTTTACTACCTGAATGAGCATATAACACATTCTTTCTTCATGTTAAAAGTAAGGTTTAGGTTTCCACTGACACCTGTGCTCCCCTTAAGTCTGAAGAACGTTTTCTGTTAAATATAATCTTCCAGGCTACATCGGAAGCCATGTCTTTTGGTTGGAGAAAGCTTCGCCAATTCAAAATCAATATTCCAGACCCCATGGGAGTTGATCAATCTCTCCCTCAGTGAGGGCGTGGTTCCGTCATCCTGGAAGCAAGCTGTGGTTAAGCCTATTCTGAAGAAATCTAATTCTGACCCCTTGCTTCCGGAGAACTATCGGCCCATCTCCCTCCTGCCCTGGACCGCCAAGGTCATGGAGGCGCACGTGAACACCATTCTGTCTGCCCACCTCTCGCGTAATAATATTCTTGACGAGAGTCAAAATGGGTTTCGCGCTCAACACAGCACGGAAACTGCTCTGCTCTATATGATCGAGCATTTGCGGTCAGTGCTAGATGCGGGGCAGACCGCGGCGCTCTTATTGTTAGACCTGAGCGCCGCGTTTGACACGGTGTCTCATGAAATCTTGCTACGGTGTCTGGAGGAAGTGGGGATTGTAGGGAAGGCTCTTCAGTGGTTCCGCTCATTCCTCTCGGACCGGTTGTTTAAAGTAGCCATTCCACCTGGCCAGTCCTTGTACCATTCTCTGGAACTGGGAGTCCCTCAGGGTTCTGCCCTTAGCCCCACATTATTTAACCTGTATGCGAAACCGCTGGCTGCCGTCGTCAGGCAATATGGCCTTACTATGACATCGTATGCTGACGACACGCAGCTGGCGGTAACACTCAGTGGGGACCCTGAGGTGACTGCGCCCAGATTCCGGGCAGGACTTATAGCTGTGGCAAGCTGGATGCGTAACAACTGCCTACAGCTTAATGCCAAGAAAACCGAGGTCCTGATTGTAGGGAAACAGGCGGAACTCTGGGGTGACCAGTGGTGGCCCCTCGAATTGGGGGCGATGCCCATTCCAGTGGCCGAGGTCAAAAATCTGGGGGTATGGCTGGATTCCAACCTCTCTTTTACCAGCCATACAAAGAAGACAGCAGCCACCTGCTATGGTATCCTGCGAGGTCTTAGACCAATCCTCAAATTTTTCGACCCTCCCACGCGACAACTGGTGGTGCAGGCCTCTATCCTCTCCCGGATAGACTATGGGAGTGCCTTACTCCTTGGAGTCAACCAGGCCGAGGCGACTAGGCTTCAGAGGGTGCAGAACGCTGCTGCACGGGCCATTGTAGGTCTTCCGAGACGATGTTCTGTCTCTCCTGTCCTGGCCTCGCTACACTGGCTTCCGGTCAGACAGAGAATCAAATTTAAGGCTCTCTGTCTGGCATTTAAGATTCTGAAGCTCTCTTCTCCCCCGGCCTTGACGGGCCTTATCTCTTCGTATGTCCCCACGCGGTCCCTCAGATCCGAAGCTCAGCACCTGGCAATTAAGCCTAGGTTTAGGCTTAGCAGGATGGGAGGACGTTCTTTCCGTGTTTTGGCGGTTGATCTATGGAATTCTCTTCCTGTACACATTCGCGCCCTCAACAACTTGACTCGCTTCAGACGGGCCATTAAAACCCATCTGTTCATCTCTGCTATTTAGTGTCCCTACTTCTCAGTTCTGATCTGTTGTGTTGTGCACATGATCAGGCGCCAGGACGCCCCTTCGCTGGGGCAGCTGTTGCACCTAATAAATGTTATTAACATAACATAACATAACATTGACTCATAACAAAACCCATGTATGTTTGTAAAGATCACGTTCAGCCCTTGTTTACTGTCGAGCCAATAGTAGTCACCTGCCAGTGTATCCTAGTACTGAGCAGGTGTGAGTCTAGCCACACCTAGGACCTAGTGGGACTACTCAAATATCCAGGACTTCCACTTCTTGCAGAATTCAAGTGTTCTTTTGTGTAGTGGCAGGTCATTCTCACCCTTTAGGAGCGATTCAGGAGAAGAATTGACCGCCGGAGCTGGTTTTAAGTATATGTGGGAGTCTGGACGAGTGGAGGTGCCTGGAATGTTTGTGATAGCACATGCGATTGTGGAAGCATCCGGGGCCAGTTATGTAGTGCCTTGAAATTATGGGTGAGGAGTTTAAATTGTGCGGGTTTGTGAATGGGGAGCAAGTGGAGCTCCTTATGGTGTTTATTGTGAGTTCCACTTGGGAGGCTGAGAGTGATTCTGGCTACTGGGTTCTGAATGGTCTGCAGCCTTCTGTTGATTTTTTTGTTGATCCCGGCACAGAGGGTGTTCCCGTAGCCAAGCATACTTGTAACCTGGCATGCTTGACAGTTTTCAATGTGCTGATTGAGAGCTATTTCAAAATCTTTCTCAGCATTTTTAAGCATGAGGCGGAGACGGCACGGACTTGAGCGCTCATGTAGAGCCCCGTCCAAGCTCATAAACAGACTTCAAAGAATCCAGAACGCCTCTGCACGCCTGATCCTCGACGTCCCGCGCCGAGACCACATCACCCCCCACCTGAGAAACCTGCACTGACTCCCCGTCGACAGAAGAATCTCCTTGAAACTCCTGACCCACGCACACAGGGCACTCCACAGCACCGGCCCAGCCTACCTCAACAACCGACTCTCATTCTACGTACCCAACAGCCGACCTCTCACTGGCCGCCGTCCCACGCATCCTCAGAACCACTTCCGGGGGCAGGTCCTTCTCCCACCGCGCCGCCAAGACTTGGAACACCCTCCCTCTCTTCCTACGACAAACTGAGGACCCACAGACTTTCAGGAGTCTACTCAAGACCTGGCTCTTCGACCACTAGAAGCGGCTCCCCCTCCCCAGCGCCTTGAGACCCTCGCGGGTAAGTAGTGCGCTTTACAAATCCTCTGACTGATTGATTGATTGCTATTGATGATGATCAGAAGGTTATTGGCGTGGGTGGTGGGGGTGAGTGTCGGTCCTAGCTTTGGTGGACACCAGGTGGATTCCCACGGTGATGTGCGCTTCCCGAAGATCAAGATTTCGGTCTTGTCGATATTTAGCTTTAGACAGTTGTTCTTCATCCAGTGGGTGATAGCAGTCATACAGGCGTTGAACTTGATCCGGGTACTGGGAGTCTTGTCCATGAGGGAGATATTGAGTTGTGTGTCATCGGCGTAGGACAGGACGTTGAGCGGAGCAGATGATGCAGGCTAGAGGGATCATGTATGCGTTGAAGAGGGTCAGACTCAATGACGATCCTGTGGCACTCCTCAGATGAGGTCGCGGGCGTCTGAGGTGGATGGTGCCTGGCTGACTGACTGGGTCTTTCCAGTAAGGAAGGAGCAGATCCATCAAATTGCAGGTCCTTCGATTCCAATGTCGTGTAGGCATTGGATTAGAGTGGGGTGAGAGACTGTCAAATGCTGTAGAGAGGTCCAGTAGGATGAGGAACGCCGTGTCTCCCCTGTCCAGAAGTCATGCGGATGTCATCCATGGCAGCAATGAGGACAGTTTCCGTGGTGTCGTTGGGTCTGAAACCAGACTCCGTGCTGTCGAAGAGCAGGTGGTCATTGAGATATTTGGTGCAGTGTCTGTTAATCATTTTTCCCTAAGACCTTGGCCTGGAATAGAAGCATGGGTATCAGTCTGTAGTTGGCGAGCGTTGAAGGGTCGGCAGAAGGTTTCTTCAGCAATGGGAGAATAGTTTAATTTTTCCAAGCATCTGGTAAGATCGCAGAAGAGGTGGAGAATTCAGAATGGTTGTGAGCATGGCACTGATGGGTTTCAGCCCTCTGGAGAAGGCGAGGTGGGGGCAGAGATTCAATGGGCATCTGAGTAAATGGGCCTCATGGTGGCGATAGTTTCTTCCAGGGTGATAATTGGCCATGTGGTTAGCAGAAGTAAACGCAGAATCCGCTGAACAACAATAATCAACTCCATACGCTTTGATGAGTCTGGAGAAAGCTTGCTTCTTCTTAAGAGGAATTCCCCAGTTCACCTAAATTTAGTGTTCTGTTCTATTATAGGATTTTGTACAAATCATAACTTTTAGTATTCTAGTGTTTACAGGCCAAATGGTTCCAAGTTTTCCATACCATGACCAGAGACATATCTAGCATGTGAAGCTATGCTATTAGCGGTGTGAAAAGGGATGGTTCAATGTCATGTGACGGTGTCAACTTCATTGATCTCTGAGTGGGCGTTCATGGAGGTTGATGGGTGAGACTGGAGGGATACACTGATTCACAAACACATTTATTGGGATGCAAAGCAGGCCTACTGCTTTTGGGGGGGAGAGGTGTGTGTGTGTGTGTGTGTGTGTGTGTGGCCAATTTACAACAAATCTGTGCTGTTGTGTCCAGTCTTGTTGTAAAACAGAGCACATTGTGTTGTGGTGGAAGGTGCTGTAAAGTGGACTGAAACATGATTTGGGGCAATATGTAGGAAAAAATCATTTTGCGATTCTCAATTTGGGATTTTTAGGGAATCGCAATTAGAGATTCGCAAAACGCTATGTATGTAGGATTTGTTAAATATTCTGCGAATCCTATATATTCCTTATTTGCGAACCGCAAATTGAGATTCGCAAATAAGGAATACCTTCCCATTCAATCCTATGGGCTAGAAGGCCCATAGCAATGAATGGGAAGATATTCTCAATTTGCGATTCCCAATTAGAGAATCGCAATTTCAAGGTTGCAAGGGTGTCAATAGGACACCCTGTTGCACCCCTGAAACAAGCATGTGTGCACATGTGGCGCACATACATGCGCATGTATGTGCACCACATGGCACTTTGAAAAATGCAAAAAAGTGACTTTTTCAAAGAAATCGCAAATTATCACCAACTGCAAATTACCACCAACCTGAAGTTGGTGATAATTTGAGAATCCTTAAGCCAAAATCGCACAACTTGGGTGCTTCCCACATTGCATTTAAGGAATCGCAAAATGGGATTTCTTAAAGGCATTCGCAAAATAAGCAATCGCAAATTTTGCAATTCCTTATTTTGTGAGTGGGTTTTTGTGTGCTACATTGCACACTGCCTAAATTGCGATCGCAAACGCAGAAATCCTACGAATTTCAGCATTTGCGATCGTAATTTGGCTTCCTACATATGGCCCTTAGTCTATCAATGCTGTGTTGAATGTGTGTGCATGTTACATCTAAAGCATGGTGTTGCATGCTGTGAATGCTGGTGTGTACTTAGAGATGTGTACTGTTGTGAGCAAGGTGGGGTCGAATTAAAGGGCAAAGTTGTGCTGTTCGGGATGTGTGTGCAGTGTTCTATCTAACGGGTCCAGTTGAGGGAGAAAGCTTTCCTCAGGCTAAAAGATCCATTTCTTCTTGAGAGGGGGTTTGAATGAGTTTATAGAAAGTGATTTCGTTTCAGGAGAAGTAAAGGCTTCCTTCTCTGTGAGGAGCTGCTCTGCACACAATGGAGAAGTGAGTGATATGGTGGGAGACACAAGTCAGGGAACTACATTGAACTCTCATAACAATATAACAAACACTGTTTACAGCAGCAGCGCATGTGAGGGGCCTCCTGAACAGATGGTTTCAAAAATAGCCTATTATGCATGTGTCCAGCGCAGGACTGCTGTCTCGAGATAGGAACCACACCCACAGCCAGGGCAGCCTGGGCCTTGGAAAACAAAAACTCACCAGAACAGATTGTGTCAAGGAGAAGAAAGCGAGTGCGCAGAACAGCCCCTCAGCAGCTGGAGTACAGGAGGCAGAAAGCGAATTCATTCAATACTGGCTCTCAGCATACAGAGCGAGGCAAACCTGGAGAGGGGACAATGCATGCCGAGGGTGGGAGACCATGTATGCCAAGGGAGACCGTGCATGCCAAGGGAGACCATGCATGCCAAGTGAGACCATGTATGCCAAGGGAGACCATGAATGCCAAGGGAAACCATGTATGCCAAGGGAACCATGTATGCCAAGGGAGACCATGCATGCTGCCAAGGGAGACCATGCATGCCGAGGGTGGGAGACCATGAATGCCAAGGAAGACCATGTATGCCAAGGGAGACCATGCATGCCAAGGGAGACCATGCATGCCAAGGGAGACCATGCATGCCAAGGGAGAGCATGCATGCCAAGGGAGACCATGCATGCCAAGGTAGACCATCCATGCCAAGGGAGACCCATGAATGCCAAGGGAGACCATGTATGCCATGGGAGGCCATGCATGCCAAGGGAGACCATGCATGCCAAGGGAGACCCATGAATGCCAAGGGAAATCATATATGCCAAGGGAAACCATGTATGCCAAGGGAGACCATGAATGCCAAGGGAGACCATGAATGCCAAGGGAGACCATGAATGCCAAGGGAGACCATGCATGCCAAGGGAGACCATGCATGCCAAGGGAAACCATGCATGCCAAGGGAAACCATGTATGCCAAGGGAAACCATGTATGCCAAGGGAGACCATGAATGCCAAGGACGACCATGTATGCCAAGGGAAACCATGTATGCCAAAGGAAACCATGTATGCCAAGGGAGACCATGTATGCCAAGGGAGACCATGTATGCCAAGGGAGACCATGCATGCCAAGGGAGACCATGAATGCCAAGGAAGACCATGCATGCCAAGTGAGACCATGTATGCCAAGGGGGACTATGAATGCCAAGGGAGACCATGCAAGCCAAGGGAGACCATGCATGCCAAGGGAGACAATGAATGCCAAGGGAGACCATGAATGCCAAGGACGACCATGTATGCCAAGCACGACCATGTATGCCAATTGCGCAGACTGCCATCCTGTCACCAGGTTCTGTTGCAGTCAGTGAATGTTCGGCAGTATCCATGATAAACACTGCTTGACACCAGTGTGCCATTGCCACAGGCAATATTGCAGCCCAGCCGTAGTTTCCATACAACTAGGGCATGTAAGGTAGTTAAAACAGTGAAAAGTAAAACATATCGGAAGGGACAGCACCACTGGGGCAGAAATATTGCCCCACACGCTTTAAGAGTGCGTACACAACAAGGTATTCATATAACTGCGCATAATAACCCTGGGCACAATTCAGGGCTAGGTCAATAAAGTGTCACCCGGTCTCCAAAATCAATGGTTCAACAAGGGGGCTACTAGTGCTTAAAAGGGGCTAGCACCGGAGGAATGTCCCCTGGACATACCAAACTTTAGAAGCCTCTATCTCATAATCAGTATTATCTGGTGGCCTGGGTTGCTTTGACACCTAGGTTACCCGCTGGCCCCACTAGGAGCTCAAGTCTAGAGTAGGACCCAGTCAGGCCTTTAAATTGAGATGTTTCCATGAGGCACTAACCTAAAGCCAGAGGTGAAAGGGAGTCCTCCTCACCACCTTTTCATGCTTGAAATTCAGGGGTGGTACCCAGCTGGGTCTTGGAGAACCACGTTCACCTCTTGGAATATTTTATGCATGTACTCAACCCTCTTACCTACCTT
Source organism: Lissotriton helveticus (assembly GCF_964261635.1). Lineage (NCBI taxonomy): Eukaryota > Metazoa > Chordata > Amphibia > Caudata > Salamandridae > Lissotriton > Lissotriton helveticus. Next base: position 1,923,527,476 of record NC_136065.1, read on the forward strand.
CACTTCTGTTTTGCCTCACTGGTTTAATGGGTCCTCGTGGCTTCTGGTAAACTCACGTGCTAAAGATAACCACCACACTGGCTTCAGTCTGCTGGATCTTGCCTGGGGGATAACAACTTCTATCCACAAAGAGCAGTGCAGCTCTGCAAGGTCAGATCACAACCACAGAGCAAACCCCAGGGTGCTAGGGGTGCTTTCAGTGTGTGGGTCAAGGGGTCCAACATAATTCTGTTTCAGGTACAACACCTCCTGTGCTGTGCTAGTGTAGTCAAACTTCTCCTGATGTTCAGATGAATACAAGGAAGAAGTCCTCAAAGGCGACGTCTTTTCTAATTAGCGGCATATTTGGGGCACTAGCAAGAGGCCAGGGGAATAAAATAATGTGGCATGCTTAAATAAACAAGCATTTACAATGCAACGGTTTCGCCTTTGCAAAAGTTAGAGCTATTGGCATTGTAAATGACACAATTTGTATTTATGTGTTGGTTTTGAAAACAGATAAATAAATGGCATTGTCATTTACATTGCCAATAGCTTAATCTCTCGCAAATGTGAGACCTATTGTACCCTACTGGACGAGCTCAGCAGACAGCAATTACTACCAGACACACACACCCAGAGCCACAGACACACACCGAGAGCCACACATACACACACCCAGAGCCACACACACCCAGAGCCACACACACACACACAGAGCCAAAAACACACACACACACACCCAGAGCCACACACCCAGAGCCACACACCCACACACCCCCAGAGCCACACACACCCAGAGCCACACACACACACACACACCCAGAGCCACACACACCCAGAGCCACACACACCCAGAGCACAGCGAGGGGGCAGGGAAGGGGAGGCGGCAAATCCTGGAAAGGAAGGGCTTATCCATTTTCTACGAGATCCAAAATCCAGAGATCTGATGTAATAGATCCAATTTCCTAGAAAAGGGGACAGCTGAACTCCCACGGGTCCAATATGCTCTAAGATGTGGGATCTAGAGCTGCTTCCCTGCGGAACCAGTTTGGAGAACAGGGTGAGGAGAAGGAGGAGGAGACTTATTGGCTAGCTGAGCTTCGGAGGCGACCTCTACCTTTTTCTCTGTATGTTCTATACAGCGGGTTCATCTGCTGTTGTTGCTGCTGCTGCCGGGCCCAAAATCGAGTAACCTTTCCAAAGCCCCGAAATCTTGGGTAACCAAAGCCCCAAGGTTGAGACTGCAGGCCTAGTGATCTAGCAGTATCGCTAATGTATTTAAAGCGCTGGTGCGCTGAGCCCGCGTTTGTTCCGAAAAGTCTAGAGCCATCAAAAAGTAAATCCAGAAGGGTGGATTGAACATCCAGAGAGAAATCAGACCCTCTCAGCCAGGCGTCCCTCCTGGTTGCCGCTAAGGAACCAATCACTCTAGCAACAGAGTCAGAACAGGGTGAGGAGAAGGAGGAGGAGACTTATTGGCGAGCTGAGCTTCGGAGGCGACCTCTACCTTTTTCTCTGTATGTTCTATACAGCGGGTTCATCTGCTGTTGTTGCTGCTGCTGCCGGGCCCAAAATCGAGTAACCTTTCCAAAGCCCCGAAATCTTGGGTAACCAAAGCCCCGAGGTTGAGACTGCAGGCCTAGTGATCTAGCAGTATCGCTAATGTATTTAAAGCGCTGGTGCGCTGAGCCCGCGTTTGTTCCGAAAAGTCTAGAGCCATCAAAAAGTAAATCCAGAAGGGTGGATTGAACATCCAGAGAGAAATCAGACCCTCTCAGCCAGGCGTCCCTCCTGGTTGCCGCTAAGGAACCAATCACTCTAGCAACAGAGTCAGCCGTGTCAAGCTCAGATTGAATACCCTGATGGGCTGCAGCTTGAGTGTCTGTTAGCACCTCCGCAGAATTGCTCTGGACATCCTCTGGGCATTTAGGGACCACCTCTTTAGCATGGATGTAGCGACCCAGTAGGCACGTTGCATTTGTCGACTTTAAAGCCATACTGGCTGATTAAAATACCTTTTTCGCCGATTGTTCCATCTTTTTTGATCCCTAGCTCCAGGTGTGGATGTAAAAGAACCAGAAGATTGCTACGAAGAGCATGATGCCTGAACCACCAAGCGCTCAAGAGAAGGGTGAGTAACTAAAAAGGCTGGATCCCTAGGCGCAACGTTGTACCACCTTGCCAGCAATCGGGCCATAGCTGTGGCACACAGGCTTTTACCATACTTCTAGAATGGGCTCCGTTAAAGCCTCATTAAATGGGAGCAGAGGCTTTATCACCGATGAAGGAGAGTGAAGAACCTCTGTCAAGATGTTTGATTTAATCTCCGCAGTGGGAAACTGCAAGTCCAGAAGATCAGCTGCTTTCCTGATGACTGGATGGTAAGAAGAGACTTCCTCTCAAGAAAGATTCTTAGGAGAAGAGAGTTCCCACCCTTGGGATGTATCCAGCCCACTAGCTTCCTAAGCTCTTTAAATTCTTGCATGGGATCCACTATTTCCCCTCCCTCGCATCTTCCTGCTCCTCCTGGAATTCTTCCTCCCCCAGCAGCCTCTGTGCCTCCCTTCTTGACCCTATCTTGGGAATCGGCATCGGTGGCGCCAGACGCGGCGCCAATGACTTTGGAGCCGGCGTTGATGGAGGCCCTACATGGGCACGAAGTCAAAATGGTGCCGGACCGTAGCCCGACAGCGCTGGAGAATAATCCAGCCTACTCTCCCGGGAGGGTATCGGCGTCAAGAACCTCGTGTTCGGGAGTGGCCATTCGGGGACATCGGCATACAAGGTGCCTGGGCATAATGAGGTGATGAGCCCATGTTGAATGACGGCAGCCCCACAGGGCCAACAGGTGCACTGGAAGGGTTAGCTGCCCTGGCAAACATGCCATACATCGTACTTAAAAAATGCAAAGGATTCTTACCTGGAGCTGTAAAAGGTGGGTACGGATCCGGTACTGCCTGCACAGGACCAGCCCGAGGTCATAAGGCGGGATCTTGCTGCAGCGCCGGAGACACCGGAGCCAGGGGCAGAGAGGTCGGAGGCGAAGGCGTTGCTTTGCTGGGCATTGAGAGTCCCCCCAGCGTCTGAGCATGAGCCGGAGACACCTGAAGTGAAGGGAAAGGCTAAACTTCATCCTTCCTGTGACGCCGTAAAGCTGGGGACCTCGACTTTGGCAACTTGTCCTTAGAAGAGCGACGTCTGGACCCATGATGCCGCTTCTTCTTGTGCTTCCTCGAGGACTTCGAGGTGTGCTGAGTCGATGATTTGGACTTCGAACTTGTCCTTCTCCAGTCCCTCTTTTGCTTCTTCGCCCTGGTCATGAAAAGTTTTGCTTCCCTCTCCTTGAGGGCCTTTGGATTCATACGGCGACACAAAGAGCATCGCTCGACATCGTGGTCAGACAACAGGCACCAAAGACAATCATCATGGGAGTCCGTTATGGACAAAGTACCCCCGCATTCCCTACAAGGTTTAAACCCAGACTTCTTCTGAGCAGCCATCGCACTGCTACAAGTACAGACAAATGTAACAATGTTAAACTACTAAACAATGGAGAGCCCAGAATAACCGTTACGTGCCGACGTCACGGAAAAAGGGAACGGACTACAGCATGCCAACGAGGTCTTCTTATGGCTCTGATGACATCACGCAGAGTCGAGAGCGGAGCCGTTCAATTGTGACTTCCTCGTTGACATGGGAGAGCAATGAAAAAGTTTCTGTGGAATGCTGCTCAAGGGGTAATTTAAAAGGTGAGGAATCCACAGGCAGATGAGTCAGGAGTGTAGTGTGGGAGGGAAAAGTGCAGCATATCAGGGTACGGAGTGAATTTTAACACAGACTTTCTATAGACATTACACCCGAGGTGCATTAACCTGTGTTGTCTGGTGCTCTGCAGAGTGAGAGTCAGGCATCTAGTGTTAGCAGTGGGGATGCGGGCACCTGGGAGGAGTGTACTGCAGCATGAGAGATGCTTCTCACAAACACTGTAGCAGAGATGCCACCCACTGAGCTGCTATGTTCCCTTCTGCCCGTGCAGGACACGTCGAATGAACAGCCAGTGTGTGCTGTACTTTCTACTAGTTTTCACTGTGACTTGGGCCTGTTCACCTGTTGTGATGCCCCCTGATGACAAAAGACGTTAAGTTCAGACAGGGTTGAGAGAGAGCTCGGCGGTTGTGGTGGGTTCACAGCTACTGGTGTGTGTATAAAAGTGTTAAACGTTATGAAAACGTAATTGCACACTATGTAGCACGCCGAGTATTAATGCCACATAAAAAACCACATACATAGGGGACTGTTAAGAAAAGAAACTAACATTGCAGTGTGTTATGTTGTGCTGTAACTATGTTCTCGACACGGACCTATGATTCTTGTTCTGTTTAGAGTCTGGGGTCCGTGCTAAATAATTGATGTATCAAAGTGATGTGAACAGGAAACCCACCAGGAGATGGCTGTTGAACAAAACAATAAACTCTGACGCCGCCTGCCACTCTGTCCTTGATCACTAGAGTTTGTGTACCTGATACACACCTCACTCACTGCAAACTGCAGCCCCTGCGAGTCTCTACACTCACCTCAGACCTGCTCCCAGTGACCCCGGTCATCTCTATCCTCATAGTCCGGCTCTCGGTATGCAGCGGCCTCGGCCCTCTGGCTCCTTCGTTTCTTTGCACCCGTTCACTTCAAGTGGTAACAGGTTTCAGGCACGGATGTACATATGGTGAGGCCGGACAGAGAAAGATTGAGGTGAGGCAAACGGAAACAAGCACCTTGAGAGAAACATGCTAAGAACAAAAATGCCCAGAGAGGAGTGAATCAGGTGCTGAGGAGGGAAAACATATTAATATCAAAAGGAGAACTGTTAGGGAAACAAGCGAACCTCTCCCAGACGATGAGATTCCTACAAAGGGTGGTGTGCATCACAATCCGGGTAACTTTTAGACACATGCGCTTTTTAGATGTAGATTCAGTGCGTGTAAAAGGTGCACGCCAAAGGCCACTTGGCAAGGATGTCTTCTGTGCGTGGTCTCACTCTGCTCATCAGGGTAAGAAAAGAATGTCTCTCAGAAACGAAACTGATGCAACCCTTACCGGCTTACCCTCTCTGCCGAGTCTGCCAACAGAGCTTAATGTGCGCTAGTCGTGATGGTGGCTGTGAGATGTGGTCGGGTTGAAATGACACTTTATGGCACAAAAGCCATCAGATAACTCAAATACCATATTTTTTAAATCAGTGCAGGCGCAACTCTGTCTAACCTGCTACAGACTAGCTGACGACTCTGCTCTGTGTCTCATAGCGCCAACCAATTCACTGCGCTGCCTCCAGAACATGTGCCAACGGACAACAATGAGACATTCATTCTGCACCTTTTCTTCCTTTCTACATCAAAGCAGGAAGCAAACGTTTTTCTTTAAAATAAAAAACAAGCACCTACGAGGACACAGACAGCAGGAGGGGGGCGGGAAAGCACACGGACAGCGGGAGGGGGGGGCGGCAAAGGCACGGACAGCGGGAGGGGGGGGGCGGCAAAGACACGGACAGCGGTAGGGGGGGCGGCGGCAAAGACACGGACAGCGGGGGGGGGGGGGAGGAACGCACTCACCTGGACTTCTTCCGGCGGCCGTGGTCGGGGGGCGGCAAAGACACGGACAGCGGGAGGGGGGCGGCGGCAAAGACACGGACAGCGGGAGGGGGGGGGAGGAACGCACTCACCTGGACTTCTTCCGGCGGCCGTGGTCGACATTAAATGAGGAAAACACACAAAAAAAAAACGAGACTCAGCCCACCACCCAATGACGATGCAAAAAGGGTGGAGAGGGAAAAAAATGCAGGAACGCCCACGAATCTGGTCCGGCCATGACGGACAGATCTCTGTTCCAATGGCTAGCCTCCATTTATGGAGCTAGCCAATGGAACAGAGGGCGGATGCAAGTGTCCCTTACTGAAGACTACAGATTTCTCTGGAGGCGGAGCTAAAGCTCCGTGCTCCAGCGAAACCAAAAAAGGAACATATAGATTCCAAGGGAGACAGTGTAGACTTCTTGACTTGAGGTCTTGTAATTTCCAGATACGTCCTGAAAATGGACAAAAGATAAGACCAAAGGAAGTGGATTTGTAAAAGGATGGCCCTGCACTGTGAGAAGATGTCGCTAAGGAGGTCTTAGGGCAGAGCTGCAAAATGCAGACACAACAGATGTGGCCTGTTCTTTGCTCTGTATTGGGATTCTACCCTTGCTGGCACTGAATGTGAACCTGCTAGATACTCAGGGAAGAGCTGCAGAGCACTGCAAGGGGATGTCACATCCAGAAGGCAACATGGACAGAAACCTCCCTACTGTGTCACATTTGTGCGAGGACACTATCACCACCACACACACATTCAGAATGCATGAATGTCACAATTTACCATAAGCACACGGGTAGAAATGAAGGACTCCAGGTGTGGAGAACCAACAGAGGAGTTTACGAGAGGCTCAGCAGAGCCCTTTCAAGGGATACAGGTGAAGAGGAAGGCGCTCCTCATGGCGATTCCATTGCCATCATTAATCAGTTTCCCGTAACCCGGTGATGGAACAGTGGACAGAGTACCAAGGTTGCAGCGCACCCCCAAGCCAGCAGACTTGTGCCCTACTCAAGAGACGTCCTATAAACATGTGGTGTCTAGAGGACTTTTAGTCTGCCAAGCATATTGATGCAGAAACACAGGGCACAATAGCAAAAGCTTAGTAGTGCTGCAATGATCCAACTCTATGCTAAAACATGGACTCTCAGCTGCTATGCAGACTAAAAAATAATGTTACTGCAAATATAGGCTTGGGGCCCTAGCACAAATTGCCCGCATGATTATGCACATATTTCTCACCTGTACCTTATTCTGTTTACTATTTTTAGAGTTCAGGGTTCACTGTCTAGTAGTTAACTTGGCACTACTCGATAATCATACAGATGCCAAGAAACAGAAAGGAAACAGACAACTATGGTTAAATTATCTCATGCTGGGAAGAGCATGGCTGTCATGCTGTGCCAGAAGACCAATGGCCCTCTTACGTCCTTAAACTAGAAATAAGTTTGTTCTAAGTTAGGAAGGAGCCTACACTGAGAAAGCCCTATCAATGTCCCTGTCCTGTTTACTTTGGTACAAGCTACTGTCCAGCCTCCAATGTTGGGAAGTCTTTTGTTGGGGGAAAATCATTGAATATGTTGAATAAGAAGGCAAGTTCTGTTTGGCACAAAGCGGACACAGGGCCTTACGTTTAATTCTTGTGGCAGAAATCAGCTAGCATCAGCTTCTCTGAGCTTGTGGCCTTTAGGTTCTGCACCGCAGTTCAGATACACGCCTTGCTGCCCCATGGTGTAACCCCTGGAGGTTTTGTGTTGGTATGGATGGACAGTCTCTGCTATCGCCTACAGTTGAAGTCTGAGGCAAGGCTACTGCAGCTTATGGCCATGTCAGATATTATACATAGGGAATATCTGTTTGTGGAAACTCCCCTTTCACCAAGGCCACATGTCTTGTGTCTGAATGTTTTGAAAGGCCTCAAAGATGAAAAACTAATTTATTAACTGGTAGAGCTTTAAAAACTTCTAATACAACCAACGTCCCATGGGTTGGAGACACAGAAGAGCGGGGCTTTGGGAATTTGTTAGTAGTAGGACCTTCACTGGAGGAACATAACAATTGTGAAGCCCACTTTTAAAATATGCTCTCCTCCAATGTATTTCCACTCAGAGCCTAGCCTGGGCCCTCTCTCTGACCCCATAGTTCCTTCCAATTAACTCTGTAATGCTGGCCGATAACGTGTTACATTTGGGAGCTGTATCCTGGTCTGAAGCATTTACAGTTCACTATAAAAAAAAATCAACGTCTCTAGGATTTAGGCATAAGCTATCTGAACTTGAAGAATTTTGTGTGACTGCAGGACCATCACTTTGGTCAAAGGGAGATTTCTAAAGCACTTGCTTTTTCAGAACATAACATGTACTTTTGGTAATTCTCTGCCAGGTTCAACACAGGGGTACAACTGCCAACCGTAGAGCGAAAAATGACTGCACATCTATTAACGGCAAATTACAACTACACTCGTAGTAGACGAATCCCTACATTCAGAAAACCTCAACCTCTACCAGCTGGACAAACACTCAATAAAGAACAGCATCAAGCTGCGGTACGGTGACCAAGGAAAGGTACACCATCCATCACATTAAATTTCCCACCTCTTGTAGCAGTAACACTGTACATCAGAAGAGATACTCTGTGCTCGAACAGCATTGATCAGGTCCAGCATGGTCAGGTACCAATGAGCCATGAACAACTAAACCTATTACAAAAAGCGCTGATGGGCTGCGATGAGCCAGCGGTCTATGGCAGCGTGCTGACATTGCCGCTGTGATACAAAAATAGAAAGTACACTTTGAACACGAGTCATGATCTATTGAGCAGCAGTCATTTTCTAACTAGGTATACTGTACTCTGTTTTTCTATAAACTTTACAGCCATTCCTCTTACAAATTCAAATTAAACTATGGGCATTTTATGTACACAGTTTCAGATTCCAATTCCTAAAACAAATACAAAATGTTCACAAGTGGACATTTTCAACATTCCACATAAGTATACAGTACAACGTAAAATTTGGAGACCTAATGAGAATTCAATTTGATTTCACCTCAATTTTCTATATCAGAATGCAACAAAAATGTATTGTGAGAACATTAATGTCATTTTATTTTAGCACCAAATTAGAGTATTTTTAAATTAGGAGTCGGCAGCACGTCAGCCGTGCTCTAAAACAGTCAGCTCTGTGGCCTTATGAAACAAGCCAATCGAGTATCAATGGCGATCTTGACAAATTTCCATTGAGAGTTAAATACGCAGATATCAATACGACTAATGGACAGATTAACAACTTCTAATACATATCTCTGATGAAAATCATCCACCAATCTCTTAAACAATCAGCACTTGCAGGGAAATATCAATTCTAGGCTTCATCCATGTTTTCCTAGGTTACTGTCTATTTCTGTTTTAATCATACAGGGGTCGATTCGCTAAGCTAAATGTGCAAATTCGGCAACTTCTCTTTTCCTCTAATGATTTGAGTAGATGCCCAACATTTCCAGGGAGTACGTTTAAGAATCTGACTCATTTGTAGATTAAATAGTTAAAGAAGTACTCCTGATGTCATACTCTAAGTGTTCGGAATTGTCTTCAGAATGGGCAATCCTTGAAAGTATGCGTGGTGCAAATGTCGCTATTTGCTTTCACCAGCATAATATTTTTCCCTCTATAGAAATCCATTTCCTTACATCATCACCTTTGGAGTGCTTTGGAGTTTGTTGTACACAATTTTAACACATTCCCTGACATTTTTTGCATTATGTTGAGGTGTGCAAATTATGTGTGTAAAACAATTAAAAGGTGTATAAATTCGCAGAAGTTTACAATTTTGTGTGTCTTCGTTACCTTCTCATTGGTTACCTCCTGCTGCCCCCTCGCCTTTGAGCATCCCTGATTCTGCCCCACTTCTACACTTAATGCTGTAGAAAATCTGTCATGGCATATTTTTTTCGGGTACTACATTATGATTTTAACACCAGTGCTTTAAATGGGCCGGTATGAAATACCTGCACTTTTTAATTTTGAGAGGGAGAGTACCTGCACTTTTTAAAAAAACGTAATACTTTTAATTAGCGAGTACCGGCACTTCTCAGAAACACGCAGGTACTCTGGTACAGAGTACCTGCACTTCTATTTTTCCATTTCAAGCACTGTGTAAGACCACCCAATTTACATATTTTGCAAGTATTTCATGAACGTATTAGCCAATCTGGAAGCCAGCAGACAGCCCTAGTGGAACTCACTCTTAAGCCGAAAAAGGAGTACTGACTGCACAGATCGCCATTCCCATATCTATCATTTGGATTGGCTTCAATATGCTGGATGGGATCTTTAAATGTGATCAATGAGAACACTGTAAGGCTCGATGGAATTCACTGAAAGTATTTATTAAGTTGATAAATGGACTACTACGGTTATGCTTTATATTCATTCCTTCAGTTAAGTCCTTTCTGGACGTTCGCAAGCCCAGGAAAAGGACAGAAACCTACAGAGATATGAAATGGCCGCAACGGACTTCCATATATTGCGCTGTGTTAGACTTACGACTTCAAGAATCACTCACCGTATTAGAACATTTACAAATCTCAGTGGCTTCTTCGATTTATGCTTATCTCTCGGAATTAAAAACATAAATCCAATTGACTGCACCAGGAACTTCATTTAACTGTAGACTTCTAGGCTTTTTTTAAAAACTGGCTAGCATTTGCACCGAGAACCATAAGCATAGACATATCTAGGCTTCCAAAAATATTGACTGACTGACAAAAAAAGCTTGGATTTGTAAGAATTCTTCCAAAATAGTTTACCGCAGTAAAGCTTATACCACATTGCCCATTATATAAACACTCGCAAAAGTGGTTACAAACTTTTGCTTTCTCTTGGACAACATTTCCCAGAGTCATACAATTTCAACCTTGATGAATGGTGCCACTAAAAACCATCAGTACCACCAATGAACCCAAATAGAGCAATAGAATTTTTCCCAAAATCAAAATACAGGTTAAATATATTTGCCAGAATGAAAGCATGCTGGTCCATACCTGCCATTCGCCACAATTAGGGCTCCTGGTGTTGTGGTATTCAATTTGTTTTACATTTTCGCCTGTATTACACTTTTTTTGTGCTAATTGTATTTAAGTGTATCCATATTTCTTATGAGGACTGGGAAAAGAACCTGAAACTAGCATATTTCAAGTTATTCAACTGATAAATGTACATTCACACTTGACTGTCACTCAACTTTCAATGCCATGAAGACCCACAGACGATAAATCAATACACTCGTATGAAAACGAGCAGACTTTCATATTGCATCAGTCTTGAGCACACCCACAGCTGTTCAACCAATAAAATACGTTCTCTCTTTGTTTAACCCGCATGCCTACTGGCCTGGCAGTCATGACTGGCAGTATTTGGAATTACTCAAAAAACAACATACTTTTTAAACCATATTTTTTAAACAATACAGGCAGCAAAATATATAAAGACAAGGACTCACAGACACTGGACCGGAGACCCACGGACATTAAGAGAGACACTGAAACCCTGGGACAAGGACTCAGAAATTGGGATTAAGACTCACAAACATTGAAAAGGACAGTGGGACACGAGGGTCACAAACACTGGGACAGAACTTACAGACAATAGTGCAGTGTCACAGACATGGAACACAGACTCACAGATACTGAGACGGACTCTATGACAAAGACTCACAGATACTTGAGCAAAGACTCACAGACACTGGGACAGAGAAACACAGACACTGGGACAGAGAAACACCGACACTGGGACAGAGAAACACAGACACTAGGACAGAGAAACACAGGCACTGGGGCAGTGGCTCACAAACTTTGAGGAAGAGACTCACAGTGGGACAAGAACTCACAGACAATGAGACTGTGTCACAGACTTGGGACAGAGCCCTAAGACTCTAGGACAATGACTCACAACAATTGGGGCAAGGACTCACGGACATTGATGCACAGACTCACAGATACCTGTACAGACACTCACGGACATTGAGATAAACACTCTTAAACACTGGGACAGAGGCACAGACATTGCGAAAGGCAAACACAGACATTGGGGCAGGTGCACACTGGACCCAAGCATTGGGCAGGGAGACGGGCAGTGGAAACAGCGGTAATGAACACTGAAACGATAAATGAGAGCTGGACTAGAGAAACAAACACTCCGACAGGCACAGACGGGCACTGGGACAGGGATACATCGACACTAGGACAGGGAGAAAGGAAGACACTAACACACACTGGGACAGAGAGATGCTAAAGTACACGTTGGAACGGGGAGAACACTGATAGGCACAGGCCCACTGGGGCAGCGTGACGTGGCAGGAACACCAAGATAGGGACATATCATCTAGTACACAGAGAATTTTGCATCTGTCAGACAGAGACACACAATGAGACACCCAGACAAAGAGCCTTCCAGACCTAACACAAACAGTCCTTTCTACCTCTCTACCCACCTCCAAATCCCAACCAACCACAACATACAGCAGATGGCCAAGCCACCCACACACGTGCGACTTGGGGGAAAAACAAGCAACAGAGGGAGGCCATCGAATTGGAACTGGAATCTTGTGATTCTGGGCACATATGTACCTTAAAAAAAAATTGGGGAAAAAGACTTGTATAATGCAACTTGTGCTCATCTAAAATAAAATTTACACAATCATCTTTGTCATCGATTTGGGGAAGCCACGATTCGAACTCGTGTGCACCCAGGATACACAGCTGAGAATGTAGCGTGCTGACTTCCCGCACCTGATCTCGGTCCACTTTCACTACTGTCGACAACAAGCTGTAGCGGTGGGTTGCAGAGGTCAGTCCGGAGTTTTATGCGTCGCGCTTTGCATCACAGGTCATAACGCATGATTAATTAGGGCGCACGCGCTCTCAAATTGAATTACATAAGAATGGTAAGCGATATAAATCACGCCATATTGGATTGGGTGACCTGGGCCGCCCGCTCGGTGAATCCTGATTAGAAGTATTAGGGCGCGACTTGAAGACTAACCCAGTTAGGCCTGCAGCACTAATGTCCGCTAATAAAATCAAAGGTCTTGGCTGAAGCCGGAAGACAAGGGCGCAGTGAATTGGTAATGAGTTGGACGCAACCCATTGTCTCGTGAGGACATCAGGCATGCTGGTGCCCCTGGATTGCCCTTTGGTACCCCTGGCACTGCCCTTCCCACCGATGGTCTTAGACCAGAAATTAAATGTGGCTGTGAGAGCTCAGTCTGTATTCCGTAGTTTCCCAGCCTGGCCGGCCCACTAGTGCCTAAGCAACGAGCAGGAAGCTACTGAGGACAGGTGTGCCTCAGTCAGTCAAGAGGTGAGTGACGTGATGTCATCAGTGGGTTAAAAAGAGTGTGATGTCACTTTTACTCTTCCTGGAACATTGGTCCATCGTTGCCCATGCAAAGATAGTCAGAGGTACTATCATGACCCTATGAACCTTCAGAAATCTTCAGAAATAAGCACAAACCCACTTCTGACAAGCCGGTTTCTAGTCAAGAAAGCATCTTTGAGAAATGGGGCAGAGCAATACTTTGTGCACTTATATTTCGCAATACACTTTATTTTGCCACATTACATCATTTTTGGGTCTCACTTACAAAAACCTTTTAGTTTGTACTTCAGTGCCAGTTTTGATCTCTATTTTTATTTCATTTTCCATTTACACCCTTTTTTCTAAACAAAAAATGCTATTTTTGGTGAGGAACCAGCAGCCCTCAATAATTATTTTTCTTACAAAAAAAAGTAGTTTCGATTACTTATGCTTGCAAACAAAATTCGCTTCAGGCTTGCCAAGTCCAGACCTATTGCATTTGCCAATACTTGATTCTATTTTTCAGAGAACCTAGGTCATTCAGTAAGCAAAGCATTGCAATAATCCTCTAGGATTTTGGGCTCAAGCCTCCTTTTGTGCAGTGAAGTCTGGTTTAAACATCATCGTTACCACTGCCCCAGATATTCAACAGCCTTCAACATGCCAGACAGGGACCAACCATTCTTGAGAACTGAAATTTTGAGGACTGACTTAGGATGAAAGCGGCCTGGTAACTAAGCACCGGTTTGTGGATCTCCGTGCTGAAATATCGAATCTGTTTTAACCCGCCCATCAGGTTATCTTTCTGTGGAATGATGTAAAAAAAAAAAAAGAATGTGTACCTGCTGGCCACTGCAATCTTTTCTTTCTATCTCTTGGGTCAGAGTCCTGCAATGGTTCATACTTATCACGTTGCTGTCTTAGGATAAGCCGTTTCAAGGAGGAAAGTCCAGGGCTGTTTTTATCAGCTGTCCTACCATGCGATTTCCCACCCTTTTCCGTAAAAGTCGTCTGCTGGATATTTTTACTCTGTGGGCTTGACTGAGCCAAAGGCATCCGATGGGCACACCAACCGAGGGTGGGGTTGGTGGTTAATCATGTGGCATCAGGGCCTAATTTGAGCAGTTGATTTAAGGCATCAGACTAATTTTTAGGTTATGTTATGTTATCAGGGACTTATAGCGCACGGCTACTTGATTGAGTGTCCCGGCGCTAAAATTCTGGATGGGGCTAGCCATGGGCATTATCATGTAGAAGTCACACTATTGCTGAAAAAGCCAGGTCTTCAATGACTTTCTAAAAGAGAGAAGATCCTGCACCTGTCTGAGTGTCAGGGGGAGACTATTCCAGAGTCATGCTGGAAAGAGCGGCCCCCAACTCGAGCATAGGAAGATTTAGGGATGCGAGCTAACTGAAGTGCAGCCCACCTCAGAGCACGACGCGGGGAATAGAATTGAAATCTCTTCCTGAGGTAGAGGTTTAAATGTTAGAACCATGGCTTTAAACATAATCCTATTGCGGATTGGTAGCCAATGCATGGATTTCAAGTAGGTAGACATCCTGGTTCTGGGCCCTAGCATGTAAATAGCCCTTGCCGCAGCATTCTGGACCACTTGTAGGCGTGTTAACATGTATTCAGGGATTCCCAGGTAAAGGCTTTTGACGTAGTCCATCCTGAATAGAACTAAACCCTGGACCACTGTTTGTCTATGTGTTAACGGCAGATGGGGCAGGAACTATCTAAGCATTTTGAGCACTCCAAAACATGTGCCCACCACAGCTTGTACTTGGGAGTTCATGGATAGATTATCTCCATCCTGACTCCCAAATTTCTGACAGTCTTGACCGAGGTGCTGGGAGGGGTCATGTCCTGTGGCCACCAATTTTGTCAAACATTGTCTAATGGGAGGCCAAAAATTATAATTTCCAATTTATCGGGATTACACTTAAGTTGATCGAACTGAAACCTGGAGAACACCTCAGAGAGGCAGGCATTTATTGCCTCGCCTCTAAAGTCTGACTTCTTGTTACAGGTGAAAAGCAATTGCGTGTCATCCGCATAAGATACAATTTTCGCACCGGGGGCGTTTCGGCCAGATGCGCCAAGGGGAACAATTTCCTTCTTTCTTTCATATTGACTGTTGGTGCCTTATCAGTCTTTTGAGATATATATATATATATATATTATCCTTTTGTTGATAAATTGATACAAGGTTAGTCCAGGACCACTTGTTTTCTATAGCGACACATACCGAGGTCTTTTGACTATATTGGGTTAACCCATTGTTAATAATGGCAGTCCTTGTTTTCAGGTAACACCACTTTGACTTCTGATACTGGTAGTTTCGCTTATCCCACCATAAGTTTGAGCGCACAGGCGGGCAAAGTGCTGCTGACAACAAACAAACCCATGACTGAAGGTGTCACGACCAGCACAGGGCTCTTGTAAGTCCTAGGAATGGTGGCTGAGGAGAGGGTATTTATTGTATTTTAGTTTTGTGCAGTGCAACCAGTGGATGTCAGAGCAATTTACATGGATGGGGCACAACATAATTTAAGCGAGTGAATTTAAAACTGACAGCTAAACAATGCACATAAATGGAGCAGAAAAGTATAATAGATGGGAAACATGCTCGAGTCACGGGCATGAGAACAGAACATAAATCCCAGGCGTACTCAGGACAGATTTGTAACGGGAAGAGATAGCACATTTCAGTACAAGGGCATCCGGTTAGAGTGTTATGTGTCCGGTAGATGGAAACACAATACCCAATGCTTGAAAATGAATCTCTCAAAGAACCTTTTTACTAATGAGAGGTGCTGGTAGTATTGCATCCCTGCTGGGAGCCTGAACTTCCTACTGGAGCAGGGTAAAAGCTGATTTTCACATGGCTGGTTCCTGACTGGGGTGGCATGGCGGACCAAAACATGTCTCACTGAAATGCAGCTCCAAGTAATTACCAGTGGCTGAGATTGAATCAAGCATCTTTGTTTCCCTCAGTGCGACAGTATCCCCAAACAGGAGTCCCGTGTTCACAGTGCTATAGGACTCACGCTGCATCTTACGGACTGAGCCCAATGAGGAGGGAATCAGTCTGGGGTTGCTTGTATTCCTCCTCAGAGGGCACCTTGCCGGACAGTTCGGGATGGACTGTTACTTTTGGAGGAGGACCAAGGCTGCTTTGCATATGGCTTGTACCTGCCTAAGGAGGCATGATGGACAAAAAAATGATAGACTGGAATGCGAGCTCACGTAATCACCAATGGCTGAGATTAATTCTATCATTCCACCAATCACTGTTTTGTTGTCCTAGGTACCAGTACTCTTGTTGCAACCGAAGTAGTGCAGGTACTCAGTACCTGCCGATACTCACACATTTAAAGCAGTGCTTGGGGATCCTAGCATTCCGGGTAGTGTTCTGTAGAGCTGAGAAGAGGATTCTTGAGTTAGTTTACCGAGATCTGCTCATCGGCAAATGGGAGCGAAAAAAGGAAGACGGGAGGCTGAAAAATGGCTGGGGCAAGGCAAGAAATGCTTGGGAATCGGAGAGAAATAATGAAACGAGAGTGCCCTGATAAGGTACAAGAAAGGCAGGGGACCCTAGACAGAGGTCAGGTCAATTACTGTAAAGACTCAAGACAACAATGGGACTTGCAGGGGAGGGGAGGATGTCCGCCGACCATTGGGAGGTAAGCCCCCCCACCCCGCTGCTGCTGGGATATTGGGCTAATGGGTCACCCCAAGATCATGTGGGCTATGACAAAAAACACCAGTGTACATCACGTTTTAGTTACTCTCGTTCTTGATTACAAGATATATTTTTATATACAATTTGCAGCCTTGAGGAAGCACTGGTTGGGCGAAACGCGCGTCGACTGTTGGATGATGCGCTGTACAAAGAAATAAAATCTGACTGATCTGCAGCTACGTGATATTTATTGTGGGGAACTCTATAACACAAGAATAACTATTGTAGAAGAGTGCTGAATGCACGAAGGATGAGTCTAACTAAAACGTGATGTGCTCTGGTGTTTTTTGTCAAAGTTAGATCTGCTTCACTTATTGTGGATTTAGAATTTGGCGCTCTAGGTGGATGAGCGTTGGACACCAAGGTTGCACCTTATATTTGATCTATTTTACTGTTGCTGAACTAATACACTAAGGAGACATTTTGATGTGCAGGTCATTCAAGGCATATCCACTTTGCTTTACATGTTGTATCAGGTGGGCTATATTGGGTTATACTAGGTTGGGGTTTCAGTCCAATATATATCCAGCCATTTTTGATGTCCTGTCACCATTTTGGGAAGGTGCCACAGAGGTTGGATAGTACCAAGTATTTTCTGTGTAATTGTAAGGAGTTTAGCGAGTAACATTAGCAACGTAGGACGCAAGGGTCCTGGAAGCCATGCGCCCACTCCCTGAGGCAGGATGCATGGAACTACTTACACCAGGCATGTGTCTGCTGGCGTGCCGGTGGAGAGTGGTATTGACCTTAGGGGACTTATTGTATAGTGAGGTTTAGTTTTGTAAAGCGAAGGGCAAGGATTTTAATGTTGTGATGTACACCTGTCTACAAAAAAGCAGCCATTAGAGTATGTGGTTTGTGCTGCTCCCCTTTGGCCAGATGGGTGTTTGGGGGGCAGCCGACCGTTGGGAGGTGTGCCCCACAGGATATTGGGCTAAGGGGTCAGCCCAGGCTCATATCAGGCACGCAACACCCATTGGACTCAAAGGGCTTCAGTCTCTCCCCGTTGTGTGTGGCAACCCGGATGAGAGCTTCCCGGGCACACACACAGCCGCACCCGAGCACTTCACAGGTCTTTAAAAGACCATTTGCATGTTAATGAGGTCTTGCTGTTGTTTCACCCCCTCTAAGAGCACCTGTAGCTCCACTCTGCATGTCGCTTAAAGATTCAGCCCCCCCCTCAAAAAATTCTTACCCGCCCCCAAAATTTGGCTCTAGTTGCGCCTCTGGCTCATATGGGCTATACTAGGGCAGGCTTGCGGCCCAATATATATCCGACCATTTTAGAGGTGCTGTCACCATTTTGGTAGATGACACGGTGGCCGTATTTATTCCCCCCCTGATTTTTGGCAATCCATTTAATGTTATTGGTCACCCACAGGCTGTTTTTTTCCCAGCAGAAGTGCACAGGGTGGGTGTTTTGTTTATGGTTGTCGCTTGGAATAGGTGCAAGGAGGTTTGCAGTTCAATTGACATGGTTATAGATTAAGAGTATGGTTGTAAACATAGGTGAATCAGGACAAGGGGGGTGGTAATAAAGCTATGCAAGGACGAAGCAACAAATTAAAAGTTAAGAGTTAGGCTACTTAGCTAGATTAGATGTGAATAGATACAGGTACAAGTGTTAGGGAATTTAAAGGTCATCAGTTCAACACCAGGGTAGGAGTTACACAGTTGCAAGATTAGGATGTAGGGGGGCGTGGGGATATTAGGGGCAGCGGGATAAGTGGCCGCCGGCGACTTATTGTATAGCGAGGTTTCATTTTGTTAGGCTAAGGCCACGGTTTTTAATGTAGTGATGTGCACGGATCTTCAATAAAGCGACCTTTTTCACACAATGGAGCGAGTAAGCAGTTTGTGCTGCTCCCCTTCGACCCACATACATTGAGAAGATGCTACTTGCTGTGAAGGTTACATCTCCAGGTTAGACCAGCAGACAGGTTTGTGAATACTTGAAGAAACCTCACAGCGAAGGTGATGCGGAAACACCAATAGGAGAGCAATAACATATAACATGTGAACAGTGCGGGTAAAGCAGGAGGCCACAGCAGACTGGATTGCTTTCACTGCAGACCCACTCATGTCTGGCCCTTTAACCCGAAGGACCCTCACACGGTCTCACACTTTAACCCTTCGTTCCCCGCCCGGCAGTCTGTAAACAACGCAAGATGCTTGCTATGCTCCTTAGAACATGGGGTGTAATCCCGTGGCCTTCCCTGCATGCACTTCGGCTGCAGTAATGGCGCCTTCTGTCACTCCCTGCCCCGCCCCAGGCTTCAGATCTTCTACACCCGGTCTTTCATCCGGTAATCAGGTAGGGCCCTCTATCCTTGAGCAGCTAATAAGGAAGGGGCCGGTGCGGGCTGCCTTTGAAGGCCCCAGTGGGTCTGTTTGGTGCCATCTCGGTGGGAGGGAGGCTGTGGGACCTCTTCACATAGGAGCTGTGGGAAGGCATTTTTATAACCCTCGCCCCACACCCCGAGAGCCCCGGAACCCCCGCAGCATCACAAAGCGGAGCAGGGAGGCCAGGGGGCCATAAAACCAAAGTGCCTGCGCTCTCTTTTGGAAACCAGGGACAGGGCAGGCTGTTTCAACACAGCTGAGATATACGGCCTCCGAAAGCACACAAGCGCTTTATGGCTAGGCGATTGTGTGCAAAAAAGCATTCCTGTATGTGCGAGGGGGGATGGGGGTCCTCGCAGCATCATTCTTCAACCAGGTTTGGGCCCTGGGACAATGCCCCTCGGCACTAAAACGAGGGAGGAAAACGTCTCCAGGCCAGCACGGGTTGTAAAATTGAAATCCAGATACAGAGCAGTGATAAGGGTCAGGGGCGCCACGCCCCCAGCTCTTTGCCTTTTAGTGGGGGCTCACTGGGATGCATGTTTGATATTAACTCTCCCTTCTCTCGGCTTCTGCTGATAACGGGTTTCTTTTCTTCTTGAAGGGAATCAAACAGCAGGCCGTATAGTGTTTTTACTCTGTTTGTGGCCCTCTGATGTTTTAAGAGGGGGAGGCCGGGGGGGGGGGGGGGGCGGCAGTGAGAGAAGGAGAGAAGTGTTGACAGATCCTATTCAATACTTGAGTGGCCGTGTGTGTGAAAGAAGCCAGGTTTGTCTCCGGCCTGGGTTTTATCTGCCCCTTCCCTCCCTCGAGGGCCTCTGTTTTCCTTCCTGCGCACCTCTCATCTGACACCACCCCCACCCCCCACCCCATCACCACCAACTCTCACGCAAACCTTTTCAATGTGAAGATTTATTGAGCATTTAATAGAAAAAAATATCCGGTGGGGCGGGTGCATTCGATGCCCCGACTTCCTAAAGTACTTTAGCTGTTGATATATTTTCTCTCTCGGTTTTGTGAGCGGTCCTGGGTCTGGCTCGAGCTCGCGTGTGTATCCATCTGGCTGCTCGGGTCACTCTAGAATCCTAGCCCTACCGCCTAGGCCTATGAGCCACTCTAGGAGTGCTTCACTATTTTTGTATTTTTCATTTATTTACGATTTTATATAGCGTGGACACGACCCAAAAGCACCAGAGAGCTTTACAACACACAGGATACAGAGTTACAGCCGGTTACAGTTATGTTATGTAAACTCAGACATTTACATTGGTGGATGTGTACAGGAGTTACAACAAGAGACGGTTACAACAACTGGGCAGTGGACATACACAGTTAAAGCATCGATTTAGATGGTTGGATAATATAAAGAAGGCAGATCAGGGCGCAGAGGAGAGCGGACTTAATTCTGGTTGAGGGTGGATTAACAAGATTTCTCCACAACCTTGGCCTCGCTCCCAAACCCCCGTCAAACAGCCCTGGAATTAAATCTAGAACTCCTGAACTAAAGAGTCAAACTCTAGAACATGTATATACGTTCTCTAATTTCTCTGTACAATCTGCACTCTGCTATGACATCACAGCCCTTTCTGTAGACTCTGGGTGACTTTACAAGTGGTGCTGAGCTTTACACCTCAGACCTGAGACTCATGGGTGGGTTGGCACGGCCATTGCCTGGCAGGATTGAATGTATGTGTATTGGATGCACATTTGTCATGTGCTAGATGATTGTTAAGAGTTGTGTCAAGCTGTGCTGTTGTACAGTAGTGCCTTGTGTGTGCTGGTGGAGAGTAGTCGTGAGCCCAGTGGCACCTTGCTACGTGATAAATCTAGGTTGTGTTGGATTTATGTGTGCAACGTTCCGTCTAAAGTGTACTCTTGTATGCGGAGGGGTCCTCAAACTAGAACTGTTATTTGTATTCTATTGTTTCACTTTAAAACATTGTACAGATTGGAGTCTCAACTCTACAACTGTACCCGTTGAGACATGAGGGCTAAAATCACGCCTGACATTCAGTTACCCGAATAAGAACAATTGATCCACAGTGTCATTTACAAATCAGTGGTTACCTGGAAATCAAAGCCAAGGATGTTGCAAACACCCAACTCCAAATAACCTGGGCGCACAATTATGATGATCAGATCACTACAAGTCACTGAGACATCAGAATTCCAGGCCTGAACATCCATTCTAGAAATGAAAGATATCCACTGAGCTAGTCCAATTGGTTCAACTAAAGAGAACAGAGACTACAACTCCCAGAACTCATCACTTTAAAAAACGGAAGCACAGTACTGGAAACATGATGCGCAAGTCTTATGAAGTCACCTGGCCACTCGGCTTTACCATTATACACATTATGTTAGGTTATCGATTGAGATCACAGGTTCAACTCTTAGGGCTTTCTAGGTGCTAAATAACATGTTTATGGCTACCCATGAGGTAGTCATCTGTGATGGAATACAGTGTGTGGTCTCACTCTATTGCACAGGACACAGTCCTCAGTGTAGAAAACTGCACAGTCCGGGTCTCTACTAGGGGTGGGCGGAATTTGCGTAGTCGCGCTACGCAAAGCTCCACGAAACTGTAAAAAATCTCCACGAGCACGCAAAAGTTCCGTGAACACACGGAATTGCTTGTTGCGCCAGTTTGTGATGCTTTTTTCCTGTTTGCAAACGCTGTTTGCGTGCTCAGGAAGAAATATCTTGCGAACACGCATTTTGAAAGCGCAAACAAGCAAAAAATTCCGCAAAGCCGCGGGTCGCAGAATTTTTGCCAATTCCGTGTTCTCCGCAGAACGCGAAATTACCCAAATTCCGCGAGCGGAGCGGAATTTACCGCCCAGGTCTAGTCTCTACAACACTACGCACTCAGGGCATTACAGCCACACCATGCAGAGCACAGGGTCAACTCTTCATCGTAATACTCTATGCCGTCTGCGAACTATAGTAAATGGCTGAAGGTTGTAATGTGGTGCTTCCAGTTAAAGTGAAAACTGATTGGTCGGGCAATGACATAGCAATTTTCAATACATAAAGGATATGCAAATTATTCCAATTAGATTAATTGTACGTAAATGTATTCAATGAATGTCGTGAAAACTGACCAAGCCCCTCGTAGACAAGTTAGGTGGCCCAGTAGACAGACGGAGCAGTATCTAGGACCAGTTTGTAGAACCGCCTAGAAGTGGATTCTGGAGAAGGATTGCATTGGACTCAATCTTTTTTTCCTCCTGGATTATCAATGGCTAATTGAAAAAAAAGAATATTATACAAACGTCTGCTACCAGGGGAACAAGAACGGGCTCTTGCTTTGAAAAGCCAATGTAATTACAATTGATTAAATGTCTATGGCGTGAGATTGATACATGACACTGTTTCCAAAATGTGTTGGGTCCTTGTGAGAGATGAAGTCTCTTTGTCACCCATCGACCTTTGTCAATTAAGGCCTCGTAACAAGTTGGTTTTGATTTGCTGGAGAGCGTGAGTGAAAAACACAGTAAATAATTCAATAACTGAGAGGTATAATTCTGGTTTGAGCCAGGAATGAAAATCTGAATAAAATGTGTTTGCAGGTCTCACTTCAAAACCCTTGTCGCAAGTAAGGAGACAACACTGTTTTAAAATGTTTTGTTTGTGTGTTTGAAACATGCTGTATAGTTCTATTTATTTATTTATTTATTTATATTCTTATATAGCGCAGGATTCGACCCCCGAAGGGGTATCTCCGCGCTTACGCTATTGCTAGATATGCCCAATCAGGTTTTGTAATCTGTAAAATAATCTAGGAAGTCGAAAATAAATATGTTTTGAGAGACTTCCTAAAAGACTGGAAATTAGTATTTTGTTTCAAAGTAAAAGGGAGTGAGTTCCAAAAAGTGGGGCCTTTATGGGAGAAAGTTCGACCTCCCTGCCTAATCCTCTTAATCCTGGGGACCTGAAGTAGTAATTGATTGCTAGATCACAAGAGTGCATGATACCGCCCAAAACAAACACCTGCCAGGAGAAGACGTCCCCAAACCTCTATCAATGTATAAAGCAACGTAGTCTGCAGTGGAGAGTGGGCAGCCCTGTGTCGGAGAGGGACGACTGGCCCTATGGAGAGATGTTCTCATATAGGAAAGAGTTCCTATATGAGAGCGTAGCTTTATAAAGAGGGAGACGCAGAATGTAATTGTATTTATATAGGGCTTACTACCCTTGATGAGGCATCAAAGCGCTTTTCGGCGAGTAGCACGCTACCTCGGAACCCAAAAAGGATTAGTTGTGAATTAGTATGGTGTAAAAAGTATTAGTCTGAGCGGTTGACAGTCAAGTCTATTACTTGGATTGAACGAATAATGGAGGGATAGAAGAGGGAAGGGCTTAGAAGTGTTCATTTGGAGATTATAGTAGTAGGAGCCAGTTTGGGATGAGTAAAGAGGAGATGGGGGGAGGGAAGAGTCTCCAAAAGTGGAATAGGTAAAAAGAGGACTTGAAAGAGTTTGAGGAGGGATATATGCTGGAAGGGTTTAGAAAGGGTTGATTGGGGGATCTGAATAGTAAAATGAGGTTTGAGGTGGTGCAAATAGGAATAGAGGAGGCTAGAAAGGGTTATTTTGGAGATCCAAGTAGTAGAGTGAGCTCTGCGATGAGTCAGTGTGTGTGGAAATAGGTTGTTCTATACAGGCTGGCCCTGTGGAGAGGTATTCTTACTACAGGGAGGTAGTCTAATGACAGGGCTTACTTCTATAAAGAGGGACACACAGGGTGAGAGGCGAAATGGTGCTCTATACAGGCTGGGCCTGTGGAGAGATGTTCCTATAAATCGGGTTCTTCAAAACAGGACTTATTTCTATCAAAAGTGACTGAAATAAAGAGGGTTGCAATGGACTAGTATGGGGAGAAACATAGGGAATGAGGATAGGCATTATAAATGACTCGGCAGCACAGAAAGGCAGCCTTGTCTGACATGGGATTCATGCTAAAGGTGTCCATTGTTTGTCCACGAGAGCTCATGGTACTCTGAAGCGTGCCATTGTGATCATGCCAAACAAGGCTTTAAAATTCTCTGCTTACTTCTAGTAGATACAAGGATTAAACTGAAGTCACGCTGCATCATCCACGCGGCCTATTGGGAAAAAGGCCCATCGTACTTACAAAGGCTGGCACAATGCTAATACCCCACTAGAAACCTCCAGTCAGCATCATCACACCTGACCCCACCCTTGTTGCTTTTACGATCAGAAACTCGGTGGGTACCCCCAGTAGTAATGGGCCCTAAACTATGGAATATGCTTAACCCCATTTCCAAGACACACACAACCACCTCCTTGTCCGAAAACTGGTTAAAAAAATAAATTTAAAAAAAACATGATCCATAAATGAAGAACGAAGGAGGCTTATACCATTCTACCAGACTGTACTCAAATGTCTATGATTTGTTAGTGTTTGTGGTTTGCTTACTCATTTCTGTACAAAGTAGTACCCCGACAAATACATTATAAGTAAGTGTGCATTCTGGATGCCTACATGGAAAGCTTTACATTTCAAGCATGTAAATATCAATGAATTACAGAGTCATTGTTTACTGTGAAAATCTGGCGTGGGTCCAGTCTTCAAGCACCAATGCTGAAGAGCTCAGCCCCAGGACGAGTCGGATGAAATAATATTGTAAAAACATGTCTCAAAATGTAATTTTTTTTAGTAAACCCTTCTGATATAATTTTAACAATGAAAGCCTCTGTCAGCAATGCCGGCATTCCAACATGTGCCCGACACTCACGAACCCGGCTAGCTAACTTGCTGGGTACCACTGGGTCATTGAATTGTAGTCTGCAAACAACAACAGGCTTGGGGAGGGATCTGCGCATGCTCGGACTGGGACAATAGAGCGCACGAAGCATCGCTGCGCCAGCATTACTTTTCTTCCATTTTGAAACAGAAGGGACTAGCATTCCAGGCACCTCGTACATGACAAATGCCCACCAGGCCAAAACGCGCAACAGCCAGGCCGGTGGTGGGGACGTGGCGAGTTCCCGCCGCTAAGAGTGCTTACCGCCAGCAAAACGTTCAAAAGGCAGCTTAACAAAGGCTGGCGCGGCCCAGTGCTGCTGGGGCATCTGCCCTCATCCGTCACTCGCTTACGGGAGCCGGCAGGGAACAATACCCGTGTCTAGCTGAGTAATTGTCAATCGCCGGCTGCAAAGGTGGGGGCCCGAAGTTCCTTCCAAAAGGACCCTAAGAGCCAGGCCAAAAGTTCAACCTGGGACAAACGCTGACCGTCCCCAAGACACTTTATCTATATATAACATACCCAATAAAATATTCAAAAATATTTGAACATTCTTTAAGCACTGGGATGCAATTCGATCACATGGACGTTGTCAGTATGCAAGGGTATGCTGGTCCAGCCTTGGGGTGTATGTATGTATATGGTATTTGCATTGGTCGAACTCCTTTGAAAAGTATGGGAACAGTGTTTCAGAGTACAATCCCTTACCAATCAAGCCATTTCTTCCCTATCACCAGGAAGTTTAAACATATCAATAAAAATCCCAATACGGACTTCCAAGTTGCCTTTAGGTTTGCTGGTAACATATTAAGCTACTTACCTTCGGCAAAATTCTTTTTGTTGTATACTCCAACTGCAGATTCCTCTACTTCTGAGTTGTGCAGGAGTCAGGCTGGATGCAGAAACTTTTTCAAGCTAAGGATTCCGCACAATAATAGGAGGCGCAATCAGATGGCGCAGTGGGCCTCAGCCCGTTCTGAACATGACAGCGCAGAGGTGTAGAAGGGCACCACCCATGCACGCGGAAATCATGCGCTCTGAGTGGACGCAGAGTGTCAATAACATGGCGAAGATAATGGAATCTCATATAGAGCTTTTTAGCTTCTAAAAGTCCACTTCACTGAAGGAAAGAAGGGAGAGAGGTAAGGAATTTGCATTAGATGGAGTATCCACCAGAATGAGCGTTACTGATGGCGAGTACCCTGTTCCTTGGATGGATAATTCAAACTGCAGATTCTACACCTTTTGAATCCTGAATTTCAAAGCACTACCCTCCAAAAGGTGATGGTTCTGAGGAATGGACTCTACATCAGAAAGTCTTGCAGTACCAACTGTGCAAAATGGACTTCCCTGCAGATTTCAGAGTTAATGCAGTAGTACCTAGTAAAGGTATGGACCGATGACAGACGTAGCCAACGTAGCACTTTGACGGATGTCCAGCACAAGAACACCCATACATAAAGCCATAGTGGTGAATATGGCTCTGATGGAATAAATCCTAGGGCCCTCAGGAAGCTTCTCCTAGGCCAAGGCCTAGCACATCTTTATACAAAGGAATAGCCATCAAGACAAGGTTTCTAGACTTCCCTTCCCTTCTTCATGCTGGAATCCAACAAAGAGCTGGTGGTGCAGCTGTGCCCCTTAGTCCTGTTTACATAGAAATTAATGGTACTCTTTGGATCCAGACCATGAAGCCTCTCCTCTGCTTTAGATGGACAAGGAAGAGAAAAGAAAGCAGGGAGTATGATGGCCTCCCCACAGAAAGAGTGCCCTAGTCCTTGCCAAAAGAGGTGACATACAGTAGTTGTACCAACAGCGCCAAAAGTTCAATGATGCAGAGCGCGGAAGTGAATGCAATGAGGAAAACAGTCTTAAAAGTCAGCAATTTCAATGACCAAATGTTCATAGGATCAAAAAGTGTGTCCATCAAGAATATAATAACCGAACAAAGTTCCCACTTTGGAGTGAAAAAAGGCGCAGGAGGAAACAAATATGTAAGCTCTTTCAAAAACACATCAGGTGACTAAAATCAGGCAAATGAAGAAAGTGCCCTACAAGTAAAGTATTCTTTAACGGTGCCTATGGCAAAGCCTTGGTAAGACAAAGACAGAACAAATAAAAGTACATCACAAAGCTTCACCTGAAGCAAAATCGACCTGCCGCTCTTTGCACCAGGTCACAACGATTTCAGAATCTAGGAGAGTCTTTAACTCTTGCGTGGCTGGCCAGCAGGAGCAATGCTAGTCCGCCTTCCCCCCCTCAAGTGTTCACGTGAAATTCTAATTTGTCTTTCAAAATCAGAGGTGGTTTTGGAACAATGCATCGCTCATCCCCATCAGCTGTGGGTGGAGCTATCCACAACAAAGCATCAGCTTTGCCATTCTGTGGACCTAGGCGAAAGCTTATGGTAAAACTATAGTCTACAAAGGAGAGCACCCAATACATTAGATGTCACTGAGCAGCAAGGCGATGGATGGAATGCTTGAATTAATCTCAGCCACTGGCAATTGCTCGTACCGCTACCAAGTCCATAATTTATTTTTCCCCACAGTACTATCTCAGATTAGACCTAGGCTACATTTGTGCCAGTGGTTTCTGGTGCTCAGCATCGGCACATAATTGTCAGGTGCTTGTGACAGTATGCCATAAGGTGGCACTGTCTGGCTAATTTACACAACAACAGTTAATTATTAATTCAATATACATTAAAAATTACTAATAGCTGCCACCCAAGCCATTCTTATAGCTTTGGGGGCCTGAAATAGTCTGAATTGCCACACTTGTGGAGTGTGATTGTTAGTATTTATTTATCGAGTTTTGTATAGCATGAACTTGACCTGACCGTATCAGAGAGCTTTACAGCGTTAGTACAATAGCAATAATATAAAGAGTAAATAAAATTACAAAGTAAGGAAATGATATACGGTGGGATATGTAAACGAAATAGCAGCAATTATACAAATTACATAAAGAGTAAATAAATATATAGTAACAATGAATGTATGACGTTACAACACATACATTTACAATGCATGCCTTTACAACACAGTTTTTACATCGCAACATCCATTACAATGCATTATTTTACATAGCATGCCATTTCATCGCATTTTCAGAAACTACCTTTACAACGCATTCCATTACACCGCATTATACCTTTACAACGCATACCGTTACAATACATACCATTACATTGCATTTAAGGTAAGTGTTGGATAGTATAGGGGTAATATTTACTATTCTAACTCCAGTGAGTGCAACAGTAGGGTAAGTGTTGGTTAGTGTAGGGGTAAAAATTACTATTCTAACTCCAGTGAGTGCAACAGTAGGGTAAGTGTTGGTTAGTGTAAGGGTAAAAATTACTATTCTAACTCCAGTGAGTGCAACAGTAGGGTAAGTGTTGGTTAGTGTAGGGGTAAAAATTACTATTCTAACTCCAGTGAGTACAACAGTAGGGTAAGTGTTGGATAGTGTAGGGGCACTGTGCATTGTAATGGTATGCATCGTAATGACTCGCGATGTAATGCCTGCGTTGTAGTGACCTGCGTTGTAGTGACATGCAATGTAACGGCTGCGTTGTAATGACATACGATGTAAAGGATGTTGTGATGTAATGACTGCTATGTGAAGGTAGTGCGACGTAATGACAGCGTTGTAAAGGTTGTTTCCAAGTAACAATACATAAAAGGAGTATTCGATAGATCGTAGGATATGTAAATTATATAGTTCTGTAGGTGTACTTACTTATATAGCGCAAACCTGTCACCCAAAGGGCATCCTGGCGCTTGCTTAGGGAACCCGTCCTGGTATTCCCCTGTGAGAAACCCCGGCAGGGTGTCCACAAGGTGAAAGCCAGGCATCCCGCCGCGAGGGGCCGTAGTGGAGATTAAGCAAGCTATTGCCCAGAGTTGCAGAGTGTGACCCCGTGATTCGAGTAGGCACCGGAGCGAGAATTGTCGAGTCCGTGGAATTTTGAGCCCGAGACCCGCCGAGGCGGGGAATCGAACCCTGGTCCGCGGTCGATCTCAGCTTCCGGGTCTGCCGCCTCTAACCACTGAGCCACGCTTCTCCACAGTTCTGAGGAAGTTATGGTAGGGAGATACGAGGGTAGGGAGAGTAGTGGCATAGCCCCCCCACCCTCCAGTAGTGATGCTCAAATTTACATGGAGGGTGTGGGGTAAGAGCATCGTGCCAATCAGGATGTTTTGGGGAAAGGGCTTAGGTATTTGAGAAGCAGAGGTTTAAGTTTCTTCCTGAAATGAGGGAATGAGTGATTGTCATGCAAATCCTGAATCAGCAAATTCCAGATTCTGGGAGCGTTTCCAGAGAAGGAGTGGGAGTTTTCTTTCTTAAATTTGGGCGGAATCAGGAATACACTGTTGGAGCTTCGAAGAGGTCTGTTTTGTCCAGCTTTTAATAGTTTGTTAGCGTGTTAGATTGATTTTTGCGTGTAGCTTTGTGGGGTATGCATGATGTTTTGAGTATACATCTTGTCTAAATTGGTAGTCAGTTGAGATTCTTGAGAGTTGAAGTCATGTGGTCAAAGTGACTCTTCCCCAACAGTAGTCTGCCTGCTGCATGGAGTGTAGCTTTCAAAGGGGCTAAATGTGTTTTTGTGATGCCTGTGATCGTTGTATTAACGTAGTCCAGCTTGGACACGACTAAGGATTGTACCAGTCTTTAGGTCTTCGATGAGGATGCAGGGTTTGATTTTAAGTTGTTTCAACATGTAAAAGGCACTTTTAGCTGAGTCATTAATATGCTCTTTCATGTTCATGTCTTTGTCAAGTGTAATCCCCAGAGATTTGACAGAGTTGGAGATGTTTAATGCAGTGAGGTTGCCGAGCCAAACATATACATGAAAGGACTTTTCTTTCGGTTGGATGAACAGGAGTTCGCTTTCACCGGGGTCGAGCTTAAGATGGTTGTTAGTCAGCCAGGATTGAACCATGCAGAGCATACTGTTTAGGTGCTGGATGCCTTTCCCTGATGTAATTTTAATGTAGAGTTGGTTGTCATCTACAAAGAGATGATAGCCAATTCTAGCTTGTTTTAGGATTATTGTAAGAGGTTCCATATAGAGGTTGAATGGGGCAGGAGACAGGAATGATCCTTGAGAGACTCCTTGTGAGACTGGTGTTGCTTTTGAGGAGGAGTTGTTTAGTGTGATTAGCTGTGAGCATTGGTTCAGGAAGGAAGCAAACCACTGAAGGAGAGAGCCCCATTGATGCCTGCATGCTGTGAGAGGGTGTTTAGGAGGATGTCATGGTTGACAGCATCAAAGGAGGCTGAGAGGCCCAGGAGGATTAGGAGGCAGACCTGGCACTCACCCAGAGATCTATTTAGGTCATCTATGATGTTCATATTGCAGTCTCTGTACTGCAGCCACTCCTGAACCCAGTTTGGAAGGTGTCGTGCAGGTTGTATTTTTCAATGTGGTTGTTGAGTTGTGAAAGGACACATTTTTTGAAGGTTTTGGCAAGGAGAGGGAGGTTAGTTATAGATCTGTAGTTGTTAAGGTTGTTCTGGTCAGTGTCTGTTTTTTTGATGATATGGGAGTGACTTTGCCGCGTTTGAGGGATGCCAGTATGGAGCCGCTAGATGAGGAATTAATGATTTTGGTCCATGTAGGAGAGCTGGTGTGGCTGAGATTTTTGACAACCGCAGCAGGGAGGGAGTCAGAGATGTGCGATGTCTGCTTCATGCAAGCGAGTAATTTGAGGACTTCTTCTTCAGGGATATAGTTGAATTCAGTCCAAGTTGCATAGCTTTTCAATTGTAAGGGGTTGAGGATGGTGTTCTTGATTGCTGAGTGGGGGAGATTGGGGAGACAGCCATTAGTCGGAGGTAAGGCCTTGGATGGCCCTTCATTGCAAGGGGGGCATTCTTGGTGTAGGGTGGGGAGACGCGTGGACAGGAGTTTGATATTAGGTATTTTTTCAGAGAAGAATGTTGCAAACTCTTCACAGCATTTGGGAGTCATTATTTTTAAAGGTGAGGGAACAAAGAGGTTTTCTGTTTGATGATGTTAAAAAGGTCTTTAGCTGTGTTCCAAGACTGGTCAAGTTGGGCTCAGGAGAAAGAAGAATTTACTCTGACGATGTGTTTTTTGTATTTTAGGCGTTCAGATTGGAAGATCGAAAGATGAGTTACCAGTTCTTGTCTCTAGTTTCTTTCAGCCAATCTGAGTTGTTGCCTCTTTTTAAAGTCTTTGTCAAACCAGGACCTGGAAGGGATACTCCTTGATTTCTTGAGGTCCAGAGGGGTGACTGTGTCCAGGAGTTCAGCCATTTTTGTGATGTAGAGGGTGGTGAGGTGGTCAACGGAGGTGAGGTCAGGTGGAGGTAGAATTTGGGAACTGACTAGTGCTTCTAACTCTGCGTGTGGGATTCAATGTGAGTTTCTCACCCTGTGCTTGGGACAGATAGTTTGGGGTGGGCCTTAGGTTGGAAGCATTGAGATTGAAAAGGATTAGGTGGTTGTCAGTCCAGTTGGAGCGTAGGATAGAGTAGAGTGGAGGGATACGGTGTTATGTGTAGAGATGACTGTGTCCAGGGTAGAACCCTTATTGTCAATCAATCAGGAGTTTGTAAAGCGCACTACTCACCCGCTAGGGTCTCAAGGCACTTGGAGGGGTTGGGGGGATGTGCAGATCTGTTGGGGTCATCTAAAAAGCCAGGTCTTGAAGTCTTTCCTGAACTGGAGCAGTGTAGGGCTTTGCCTGAGAGGGGGGGGGGGGCGTTTGTTCCAGGTCTTGGCTGCGAGGTAGGAGAAGGGCTTTCCACCCGCTCTGTTCCTTTAGAAGCGTGGGATGGTTGCCAGGGAGAGGTTGGCTTAACAGAGGTTTCTCTTGGGAGCGTGGAAGGAGACAGTTGTTGAGGTATTGTGGTCCGATGTTGTGGTGGGCCTTGTACGCTTGCCTGAGCAGCTCCAAAGTTATCCTTCTTTCGACGGGGAGTCGGAGTTCGCAGAGGTGTTGGGTGATGTCGAGGATTAATCTGGCTGCATCATTGTGAGTTTGCTTATTACAGTGTTGGGTGAGATAGTTTGCTTCTAGAAGGGTGGATAGGACTTCTACTATTGGATGTTCAGCATTGTTCACGGGCAGGTTTAGATCTCCTAGTAAAAGGTCTGTGTTGACTTTTAGGGAGTTGTGTTGTTACTATAATTGGCAGCATTACGGAGGCAATGTGTGGTGCATGCTGCAGTGGCATTGTGGCAAATATATATATAGATATATATATATAGCTACGATCTCAGCATTCTCTCACCAGAGCCCAGTAACGGATTCCATCGGCGCAGAAGAAGAGAGGAAGACCCAAGTGCAGGTGAGCAGTGTTTTATTTAGTTGTTTGGAAGGCCCACCTCGACATAACGTTTCGGCCTACCCAGAGGCCTTGGTCACATGATGGTATATATATATATACATACATACATACATAAATAAATAAATATATATATATATATTTCTCTTTACACATTTAGCAATGGGCCTAGCCATATGGAAATCCACTTTTGTTCTGCTCTAACAGGAACAGTCCATCCCAAACTACTAAGTCAGGTACTCTCTGAACAGAATACAAGCAACCTAAGACCAGTTTTGGCCTATTTTGGATTTGCATACTGCTGGTTGTCTCAGACAAATTACTCACCCCTGAGGGACGATGACATACCCTAGGAACACAATAGTGTCTGTACAGAAGAAGCACTTTTTCAACTTGGCACAGAAATGGTTTGCTGCTACAAGATTGCCTTGACAAGCTGTATGTTAATGCTTGGACTAGGAATATGCCATTTATTTACAATACAAAAAAAATTGAAAGTACCCCTCTCAAAATACCATACATGAAACTCTGGAATACCCTCAGGGCATTAAAGTCCAAAGCACATGGCCTGGTATTCAAAAAGACCGCGTTTGGTCCTAAACACAGTCTTCCATTCATCGCCCTGACATTCCCTGACTTGGTGGTAAGTGCCTCAGAAGTCCAATGTCGTAAATAGCATAGCTCCTCTGACCTGACCGAGCAACAAAGGTATCAAATCATGTGGGTATTAGATTTTTATAGCCAACCTGTTAGAAACCTGGAAATATATACAGGCATCTAATTCCCCTCCTTTCTTCGGAACAGAGAAGAGAGGAGTCAAGAAACTGCAACAGTCAAATTAAGTCAGTTGAAAGACTTACAAGGAGATTATGTCTCTAGTGTTAGAGCTTTGGTTCAATGACAATGTAAAGCCACTGCCAAGGGATCGGAGACTCGGATTGTGAGTAGATTCTATAATCATACTCCCGAGGGCGAGGGAGGATACTCACTTTTTGTCTATCCAGAACATCCTCAAACTCAATAAAGCACTTGGACATTGTTACTACACATCTATAAAAGATGTCTGGGTTACGGTTGCAAGATACTGGGCTGCATTGTCATAGTTTATCATGGGAACTGGTCTGAAACAACACTCACTACAATAAGTAGATGCTATTCTCACAGAATTACCTATCCACTCAACTGGTGGGTCATGTTGCGTTAGTCAGGTTATCACTAAAGTGAGTTTGAACTGAGGTGCATCGATCAGGTCAAAGCCGATCACTTCAATATGGTGTCCGAAAGACATAATTTGAAGTTGGATATATATGGTACCGAACGGGACCAGAAAACAAAGCCATTCCATTAACAGCTTCTGTGCTGGTTCAGGATTGCTCTTGATCAAGAAAATGTGCAATAACTTGACAAACTGCATGTCCTTAACATTACCAGGGTCCCCTAAATCAAGGGGCTTGCTACTTCCTCCTTTACTCTATAGGGTAAAATTAAATGATCCATTGTATTTATGAGGACCTCTGTAGGTTCTTGAGTATAGGCTAAACAGCTTCAGATGTTTGTGATCAGTTAGTTATCCAACACCGGTATAGGTAGTGGTCCACTTTTTAAGATGTCTGACTTTGTCTTCTTCCCCTGCACTAATTACAGCCTGAACTCTGACAAATGTCGCTGTAGTGGTGGGGCGGCCACCGTATCCAGGATATACCCTACAAAGGGGAATCTGTGCATTGACGGAAGGTGGGATTTCAGCATACTGATGGAGCATTCCATTGAGGACATTCATCCGGAGGCACTTTGCGATTTGCTCGGGTGAGTCTGCCTTCAACAACCAATCGTTAATCTGCGATGATGGGGCACTACCACCGGCATCACCTTTGTGAATATCTGGGACTGCCCTGGGGTGCTGGTTGTGAAGGCATTGTAATGATGCTACTGGTTTTGAAGATAGGTTGAGCCTTCAAGGGGCTCATGGGGGGGGGGGGAGCAGTAGTCCTTTATTGGGATGGAGGTGATGTGGTGACTTAATAGAGGAATATACTGGTCCTGTCTTGTACAGGCCCCTTATAAACATAATCTATTGTGTGTGACGCAGAACAGCAGGGTGTCTGTACATCAGGGTGAGCAATCCTGTGTGATGCAGAACATCTCAGTAAGGTGTCTGTACACAAGGATGCACACGCTGAGTATAGAACGTGTATGTTGGTCAAGTCTGGCACTGCCACCAAAGGCTGGCGGTAGGTCCACAAGTGTATCTTTGTCATACCTAGTGAAGCCACGCTCCGTGTGCTGTATGTAAAGACGAGGAGGATGGCTCTGTCAAGTGCCGTCCACCTTAAGTAGTGTGTCTCCACTAGACGGCGCTTATTCTATCAGCACATTCCCACCAATTGAGACGGGTAAAGGTGGTCCTGCGTGACTCCCACCAGTAATGATATACACGAACACAGCATGCTGTCCCTGTCCAATGCAGTCTCCATTATGGTGTCTGGCCAGAGGGGGGCGCTAGCCCTCTCCGGTGAAGAGTCCCCTGAGCACAGTGTCTGTAGAGAGGGGTACACTGGCTCTATCAAACCAGGTTTCCCTCCTGAGCACAGTCTGTACCCAGTGGTACGATGCTCCTGCTTGGTGCAGGGTTCTTGGAGTACAATATAAGCATATTCTGGTGTTAGGGTCCCTTGAGCACAGTGTCTGTATTAAGGGGTAAACTGGAATTTCCAGTATAGGGTTCCTGAATACTTTGTAAGTACACATGTGTACTCTGGCCCGACAAGACGCTGGGTCCTCTGAACAGCATATCTGTATGAAGGGGATCCTAGTGCTACACGGTCCCACCATTACAAGGTCTGTATCCAGGGGTAAATTAGCCATAAACTGTGCAGGGGATGAGTACGCAGAACACTCAGGCCTAGTCAGCTATGCGTGGCAGAACTCTTCCTCCACAAGGTCCCCCGCCCCACCGGTCTGGCCAGGGACTGAATTTCCTCGTTAGTTTTATTTAATGTACTTAAGTTATTTATTCTGGACAGTATCCACGGGGATGTGAGGACCCCAGAGCAGCTAGAAACAGACACACTGCGAAAAACAGGATATTGCCAAGCCAGGCTGACCGAAAAAGCACTTCCATTCAAAACAACCACACGAATTCCCAGAAAGACTAGAAAAACAGTTATCAAATATTTTAAGTGTGATGCCTTTCCACTGGGTTAAAGGCCTAGTAAAAATCGGAAATATTAGTGCACAGCCATTCCCCACACGACCGACCCACAGACTCCAATAGAAGGGGAGGGCTTGCGTCACTCCACCCACAATGAGTCCATAACTATACGCGTCAACAGGGGCTGTAGCTAATTTCCCAAAAAACAGTCCCATACACTTCACGGCACCAGCCCCATACACCTCACCAGGGGCGTTCGGCTTATCCTCCAACCCTGGCCCCATACAATTTAACCCCTTGGGCGCGGCCGCGATTCTGCGCCTGTGCGGCAGAATCACGAGTGGGCGGGTTTATGACGGCTCCCAGCCGTCATCAGCACGCGTGCCCCTTGATGCATGACGGCTGGGGGCCGTCATCAGCATCGAAGGGGTTAATGGGGGGCTTGCTGGTTCCCCACAACACACCATCCACTTCAGTGGGAGGGTTGCTTATTCCCCCAAACACAGTCCAATACCCTTAATGTTGGATACTGATTCATCACAACACTGGCCCCATGCACCTCAATGGGGAGTCGAGGAGCTTATTCATTCCCCAAGCAGTGGCCACATACCCTTTAAGGGGACTGGCTGTCGCTGAATTCCAACAACACTGGCCAAATACAGTTCAACAGAGGGCTTGCTTATCTCTCAAACACTGGCTCCCTGCACTTTTATGCTGATTTTCTATTTACCAGAGAACAAGGTTGGTCTCGGACTAAAGCTAAATCTCATGGGCGATACTTGGAAGAAAACCATAGAGACTCAAAGAAAGATAGAATGTCCCACAGAACACTGAACTCTGCACCACTCCAAACCCATCCTCTTTTGAAAGCTGCTCCTCAGAGGGATAAACAGTATTCTCTGTCTCTTTGGAAATTAAGATGGAGTCCGAAAATGAGCAACAAGATTGAGTTTTGAGATAAAAAGGGATTCCAAAATATAAATTGTATTAATGCACACACTGTACCTATATGAAACTTGCTTTGTAACTGTCCACTGAAAGTACAATTTCACGTGAGCTGGTAACACCCTAACAATACCTCTGAAAAAGAAAAAATTATCGTCACGAATTGTCAAACGGCTTCAGCGATGAAAGCTAATAGCGGCTTCAAAGCAGCCTTTCCATTGACAGATTAACCAAATGCACACATGTACAGTTACTGACATCTTTGAAGAAGCGCTGTGGGTTGGTGCCTTCACCAACCTTCTCGAGTTCGGTCGAAGCGGTGATGGCTGAGATTTGCGTGGATGGATAGGTCTTCTTTTACCGGTCACTCATGCCTTGGGACAACCATGAGGCTGGTGTCTTTGAACGCAGGGACTCCGAATGTAACAGACTGGTCGAACACTTGCATTAAAAAAAGTCTATATAAGGCTAAGTGTACATGTTTCGGCCGCAGCCTCCAGATGCTTTAAACATACATAATGTGACCTTCCATCATTGACATAAAACAATGATTCTTCACTCGAGTGCCTGGAAAATCGAGATATTAGTAAAAACATAGAGCTTCGTTATCTTTACCTACCCATCTTCAGCAGTTGTGTTGATGCTAGACCGTTTTTAAAAAACGGAAATTTAGATATTAGGCAACTTAATTTTTTGAATTATAATGTGGCTTTTTAGCGTGGATTCTATGTTTATAAAATGTTAAGTACGTTTTTGAAGCATGTTGGTGGTCGGTTTTTTTAGTGACTGCTGTGGGTCATTTACAGAGGGACAATTTCCTGATGATCTGTCAGGAAGTTGCCGGAGGGCTGGATAAATTAATTTCAGGGTTTATGGTGAGAAGGCTGAAGCTGAAGCAGCTTATCTGTGTTTAGAACACTCAAGAGGATGGATTTGGAGTGATGGAGAATGATAAACTGGTGCGGGACATCAGCCAACGACTGACACATTTAGAGAGTAATTGATAATGCTAAGTTGCATGCTCGTTCACTACCTCGGGGGCACCATGCATCTATTCTCCCCCCTCTTGGCAACTTCTCCCCTTTAACTACCTTGTAAACTTACGTCCACACAACCTACTGTCTTTATGATTTTTCTTTTATATAATGTTGCTATGTATTTTTATTTACACTACATGTTATTGTCTGTTGAATTCTTGTTATATAATGATGCTATGAATTTTATTAACGCTTCATGTAACTCATGAAATTGCTGCTTTTTTGCTTATATTTCACACTGTATACTGTTGACTCTTTTTACTGTTACCATATATTTGATATACTCTCTATGTACCTCATGTTACTGCTGTTGTGATTACTCTGTAAAGCGCTCTAATACCTTCGGGTCAAGTTTGCGCTAGATAAAACTCATGAATAAATAAATAATAAATAAATGCCAGTGTACTTTTGTTATTGTGGATGGGAGGGACCTAAATAAGGCCATAATGTTCTGTGGGACACTATCTCGATTTGTTACTCCACATTTCTTTTCTACATGATGATGATTAGCTTGGAAGAGATTACTAAATACTGCTTGATTCCGCATCTTAAGTAACATTAAGATTCGCCTGGCAGACTTTTAGAGAAATGTCATTCTCCACGACATTGGACTACCAGCATAAAATAAGTCTTGTTTACGCCCCACAGCTCTGCCTACAATTAAGATCTCACTAATTCTCACACCACAACCCCCATGCACATCCATGGTGTCGCGTGCGTGCTTACATTACTGGCCGCAGACACTTCAATAGTCTTGGTGTCCCTACATCATTGGCCTCAGACACTTCAATGGAGTCTTGTGCGTCTCTACATCACTTGCCCCCTATACACTTCAATGGAGTCTTGTGGGTGCTTACATCACTTGCCCCAGACAGTTCAATAGTCTTGTGTGTCCCTACATCATCGGCCTCAGACACTTCAGTGGAGTCTTGTGTGTTCCTGCGTCATTGGTCCATACAACTCAATGGAGGGACATGCAGCTCTGTTATCACTGGCTCTTCCCATACACTTCAATGGAGGTTCATGTATTCATACATAATATGACTAATACATGTCAATGGTCTTGCGCATTCACACATCACTGGCCCCTATACTCTTCAGTGGAGTTTCATGTGTTTCTAAATCATGGGCCCGTGCACATCAATGGAGTCTCATATGTTTCTACATCGCTGGCACCTATACACTTCAACAAAATCCTACATCACGCATACCTATATGCTTCAGTAGTCATGTGAATTCCTAGATCACTGCCCCCCCTAGAAACAAGACTTGTACGGTGTCCTGCACTAAAAGACACACACTAGATAGTTTACACTTCCATATTTCATACAGCCACCCAATAACTCGCAGTCTAATTAGAGGGATCATGTGGTCCCTAGCAAAACACCATACACCCATTTACCACTGACACACAGTTTAAAGTGGGAAATGCAGATTCCAACTTTCTGAGATGCCAGTCCGCCCATTTAGTAAAGACCTGCAGCTATGCACACCAAACACAAACACTGAATTAGATTATGAATACAAGGATTCGAGAAACTGAACGGATACTCCTGCATTTCATTGTTTTTTTTTTATTACATTCAGTCATACTGAGCAAAATTGCCTCAATTAAACCCACTGCATGATTCGGAAGACTACTGTGAAGTTCAGAAAAATATGTTTTTTAATCGAGAGGGATAGTCTAGGCATGGATAGTCCCAGTTATCAATCCACAGCAAATTGCTTACTTCCTGCGACTTTGGACATAAAGAAACCAGGTCAGTGGCAGACAGTGAGTTTCCTAGAGTTTGGCTCTGGTTTTGCTTATTAGGTATTCGACTTTCATCCTAGAAAAGGATCCCACGCCCATGTTTAGTCTTGAGAAAGCAAGGGGTTAACAGTCAGAAACCGGGATAGAGGAAGATCTGAGGAAATGGAAGTAGGGCAGGACCTTGCAGATAGGGAGTAGTAGGAGATTCTGGAGCCTAGGAATAGATTAAGAAGGAGGGAATGGCGAGGAGAATGAGATCTCGGGTACAGAGGAAGAGGTCTGAGAATACTTGATTATGGTGACCTTGGATATCAGGGT
Organism: Lissotriton helveticus; assembly: GCF_964261635.1. Classification (NCBI taxonomy): domain Eukaryota; kingdom Metazoa; phylum Chordata; class Amphibia; order Caudata; family Salamandridae; genus Lissotriton; species Lissotriton helveticus. The sequence goes on from NC_136065.1 coordinate 1,923,566,823, forward strand.
ACAGGGGAAGACCTTGGAGTTTAGGGGCTAGAGATAGATCTCGGAGATAGATAGCCTTTGGTAGACCCTGGAAATTGGAGCACAGAGCTATACCTTGAAGTCTGAAAGCTAGAGGTAGTCCTCCGCGATTGGGGGTTACATACTACGGCTTTGGGGATTTGCTGCTAGAGGTGATGGGGGGGCGTGCCTTGGAGGATGGGAACCAATTTAAGCAAGGGGACATAGACAGACCTAAGAGATTGGGGGACAAAGGTAAACCTCGTTTCACACACATGCGTGCGCACAACACACATTATACCTTTTCATTCAAAACACTCAGATGGACGTCGCTCAGTCACAAAATACTAAGCCTCATAGTTCATTCTCACTTTAGCTTTGCCCTCACTTCCTTCACCCTTACTCATTCCTTCACACCTGTCCCTTCCTTCTTTCACAGCCACTTCTTCAATCCTCCACGCCCATATCTTCCGTCCTTCACATCGTCCCTTCTTTCCTTCTTCTTTGTCCTTGCCACCCACCCTCTCCGTCCTTCCCACCCATCACTTCCATCCATCCTCAGCACCCATCTCTTTAATCCGTCTTTGACATCCTGTTCTTCCATACTTTTGACTTTCTTCCTCACAACCATCGCCTTCTTCTTTCAGTCCACCTCCTCCATCCTGCACATTCAACCATCCCTTCTGTCCTTCACTACAGGTCTTCCTTCTTTCACACCCATCTCTTCATTCACACTTGTCTCTTCCTTAACATCCGTATCTTCTTTCCTGCATCCCATCACTTCCTTCCTTCACACCATTCTCTTCCTTCCTTCACAGCCGTCACTTCCTTCCTTCACACCATTCTCTTCCTTCCTTCACAGCCGTCACTTCCTTCCTTCACACCCGTCACTTCCTTCCTTCACACCCGTCACTTCCTTCCTTCACACCCGTCACTTCCTTCCTTCACACCTGTCACTTCCTTCCTTCACACCCGTCACTTCCTTCCTTCACACCCGTCACTTCCTTCCTTCACACCCGTCACTTCCTTCCTTCACACCCGTCACTTCCTTCCTTCACACCATTCTCTTCCTTCCTTCACACCCGTCACTTCCTTCCTTCACACCATTCTCTTCCTTCCTTCACAGCCGTCACTTCCTTCCTTCACACCATTCTCTTCCTTCCTTCACAGCCGTCACTTCCTTCCTTCACACCATTCTCTTCCTTCCTTCACAGCCGTCACTTCCTTCCTTCACACCATTCTCTTCCTTCCTTCACACCCGTCACTTCCTTCCTTCACACCCGTCACTTCCTTCCTTCACACCTGTCACTTCCTTCCTTCACACTAATCTCTTCCTTCCTTCACAGCCGTCATTTCCTTCCGTCACACCATTCTCTTCCTTCCTCCACAGCCGTCACTTCCTTAGTTCACACCCATCTCTGCGTTGAGACCCATCTCTTCCTTCCTTCACAGCCGTCACTTCTTTAGTTCACACCCATCTCTTCGTTGAGACCCATCTCTTCCTTCCTTCACACCCCCTCGGGTCCAGAAGTTGTCCGTGGGGAGGGATCCGACCACCAGGGGTCGAGCCCCGCTGGAGAATCCTAGAACTTCCCCCATACCTTCCTGCGCCATCTCTCCTCGGCACCTCAGCACCTCCCGTTAGCACAGCCGCCCAGCAGTGAGTAATATTTAACCCCTCAGGCTACTGAGGGGGGCATCTGTTGTCCTCCCCCACCACACACACACACACGCTGAGGTCGGGGGTATTGTCATGTGTAATTCTGCCCTCCTCAGGGCTTTATTTATAAAGCGTTTTCTGATCAGATATTTGGGCCTTTGTTCTCTCTCCTTTCAGCCCGCAGCGCCCCCCCTTGTCCCCACCCGACTTCAAAAGAGGAGGCCCATTTATTCGGGTTTAAAGGGAGGGAGTGCAGCCCCGGAGGTGCCCCTCGGCCCTGCATCCTGGCCCACTGACAGCATGACTGAGGAGCCCTAATGGCTTTTCCCATCCCTTCTGCCAGGGCAAGCAAAACAGCTCATAATTAATCTCTGGCTCGCTGCAAAAGGGAGACACTACAGGGAGTGGGGGTGAATGAATAAGATGGGGGGCTGGCCGAAGCATGTGGGGTGAGGGGAGTGGACGCTAGGTTGTGATGTCACACGAACAATTTTCACTCCAAAGCCACTATGCATGAGAATGCATGCCATGCTGTTTATGTTACTGAGGGATGCTAGTGTTTAGCAACCTGTTTTGTCATTTCCTGGTTTAATTTCAGTTCTATTCAGTATAACTTTACATCTGCAGGTTTTACTACAGGGGTGTAAAGCAGGCCCCTGCAGTGCAAGGGGGGCATCAATCAAGCCCCCACCCCCTTCAGCCTAAGGTCAATGAATATATGTGAAACAGGAAGACACGGGGGCCTCTTCTGTACATTGTGAACGGGGTCCCATAATTTTGCTGTACACCTGAGAGCAGGGAGTTTGGCCACATGGGGTAATATGAATCTTAAAATACAGAGAAGTGCTCATTCATACAGTAGTTTTTGTTTTGGAGTCTCCACCATACTCCACCAGCCACTATCCAACTTAATCTATCACTACACAGACATGTCTTTCCTACCCTTTGAATAGCACAACCTACTTACGCGATATCCCGGGCCACTGGAATTAAGGGATTCTGCGGATGCAGCTTTTTTCACATAATTAAGGATTTGCTGCATTGGCCACATAATCTATAGTCTGCTCCATACTCTGCAGATTTTAACAAAAAAATTGTTTCTAGATTAAATGGATCAAAAGTTACTAAAAACGCAGTCACATGTGTCTTCGCAATTTGGAAGACCATTTGCCAAGGTTAACTGGTCCACTTTCAGTTGCTTATTTATGAATTTGGTTTTTAAACTGGTACTTATAAGGTGATACATTTGCCCAGGCAGTATTATCATGTGTGAAAATTACAAAACAATGAAGTAATACTATTAAAAAATGCGTCGCATTATACCAGATAATTTGCATTTCCTTGCCCAATAATTTAGTCACACTTGCAGCATAATTTGCTGCTCCCCTGCTACACAATTCCAGTGGCAATGACTAAATCCACTGGCCTATGTATGAAAAGAGAGGGCCTTGGAGCGTATCAAGGTACAGTACACATGCTCCAACTGACTGACTAAATTCAAGAGGGTATGCAGTTCCTAATCAAGGGAGTTGTCTACACAAGTAAAGTGAGTTCCACAGGGTATGTCGGGAGCATCACTCTGTAGGAACAAATGCCCTCACCCACCTGGATAGGTGTCATGCTTCATCATTGGACTTTTGCTCCCCGTCGGGCCGGGCTGCAGTGCCCGACGGGTACCCTAAATGGGCGATTTTTACCAGAGATCTTTTCAAAAGCTGTTTGGTGAAGTGTCGGTGTTTGGGTCTAGATGTAGATTTGTGTTTTAAGTGAAGATGTGCAAAAGATACAAATAAGACACGGGTGTGCCTCAGAACTTTTAATGATTAAGTCCTACTGCCTACATTAAAATCTGTGTTGCTATCTACTAGAACTAATTATCTACGACAGCTGTATGTCAAAATGTTTCAAGACTAGCCTAATTCAGTAATGTAAATTATCTTGTGGCTCTTCCTCAGGACCAGTATAGCCTAAACTACAAAGTGACTGGAGTTTCAAAACATGGGTTCCTATATCTAATTCCAGTCACATATACCTCTCTGAGTATCAGTTAAAAGTTAGATTTTTGCCAAGACCCAGACTGGGTATATTTTTGGAGTCCTCCAATCATGTGAAGGGGCATGCTCATTAGTGTGAATTTGTAGCGGGTCAGCGCACTGGACAACCTGCTCCCGGTGGCAAACTCGGAAGTTGCACACGTCACCAAACGGCTTTTAAAAGATCTCCAGTAAAGAGCCCCCATTGAGGGTGCCCATTGGGCACTGCAGCACCAGCCCTACATGGAGCAAAAGCCCAATGATGAAGCATGACACCTATCCAGGTGTGTGAGGGCATTTGTTCCTACAGGGCGATGCTCCTGACATACCCTGTGGAACTCACTTCACCTGTGAAGACAACTCCCTTGATTAGGAACTGCATACCCTCTTGAATTTAATAAATCCACTGGCCACCTGGCTCCAGTCCACGATCACCCTAGAACCACAAAGGTCAGCCATATTTTGAAAGTGTTAGAAGACCACCTCAAGAGACAAATGCACCACACAATGCAAGTAATATAATACGACCCTCAAATCCACAGAGCTCTTCACCCATTACAACCCACTGTCTGCTTCCCAGACAGCCACTCTCCACCTGAACTACCGGCCTCTTGATTAACTAAGACTTCATTTAATAACTATCACAAATACTAAAACAACCTACTAGAATTCTGCCATCCTGGGAGCATCCAACAAAAGCAAAAACATATTGAAAGCCACTATACCTCTTCCTCACCGGCCAAAACTCCACAGGCAGATGCAATGCAATGAACCAGTTCTTCAAAGAGAATATAAAGATAAGAGGTCACATTTACGACATTAAAACAAAATCACCACCCTAACTTGTTTGCCACCAAGAAGCAACCCAAAGTGGGCGCCCTTCAAACCACTTAAGTATGGACATCACTAACTCGTTCAAAGCTGCTCAGAACCACCACCTTTGAGGACAGTTCTAAAGACCTGTACTCCTCAGCATTGTCAAGGTCTCCCTCCATGGCATCTTCAACTAGACGCTCTAAACCAGACAGTTCATAAAACTCATAACAACATCAACTTTTTACACTTTTTTATACGCATGCGTTCGAAAGTTAAGGGAGAAATTTTCCTTCCACCAGCTGCATGACCAAAGCATCTAGCCTGGCACATGCATGACAAGCAGTCTTGCTTCGTGCCCCACTTCAGCACAGAAAGCGCTACCACCCAAAGCGTGCTTGATCCCTGTGGTCATCTATGACAAGGCAAAACCGGTCAGTTGACCTCGCTCAACCTCTCTGGTGCTGTCAGCCATTAAATGCTGAGACACCACCCTGGAAACTCATGTAGGATTTTCGTACAGAGTACGTAGATGTATCATGTCAAGTGGCTGTCTAAAACCAAAGCCTACCACACCCAAAGGTCCTTTACTTCACTCACGACAGACAAGCAAGTCTCCAGGACTGGCTAAAGGCCATGAAGATGGATAGTATCACCCCATCAGATCGCCATAAACACCGAATTGCTTTGATTTACTCCTTCAAGACTCGTATTGCCAAGACACTACAACCACTCACACTGCAGAAGAAACTGAAGCCCCTCCCCTCACCAAAGCTAACTCCAGGGTGACCCTCCAAGCCCTGGCTCTCTCCCTCACCAATGGGGTGGCATCATCCTTCCTGGAGCCAATAGTTTCACTCTGACCCCTCTCTACGTACCACCACTTGTTGGAAGAAATGCAACCCATTGCCTCCTACCTTGAAATACCCACATTGTGTTTAAAGCCTGTAGTGCCACCTATAAAGCAGAAGTCAGGAAGTGAAAAAAGGGTGGAAAAACAGAAGTCAGGACTTCACAAGTGACAGCCCTACTGCGTAGAACAGCGCTCAGCCTACGCCCCACTGTCGGCTTGCACCATCACTCCTGTAGTTGAGGAAGGACAGTGCAACCCATCTCTTCAAGAAGCACGTCACAGAATCTTGCTCATCCGGACTGAATTCCATGTCCCCATCACCTTCACTCTATAGAAGAATCTGAATCTCAACTCCCCACAAAATGTGTCTGTCATCATCCTGGTTGCTATGCCCAGTGCTCTCTTGCTTATGTTTTTAGAAATTTAACAAAACATTTGCATACGAAAAGTACTGTAAAAGACACAGAATTGTTGTTGTACTCAGGAAGGCTAATGGTGAAGACGAGAATTCGCAGGGGACATTGTTCAGTCACCTACAGGGGACTGTGATTGCTTTAGACCTGCACAAGACAGGTTATTTTAACCCGTCTGATGATGTGTTTCTGCAAAAGCATTTATCCAGAGGGCAACTGAAGCATGTGATGTCACAACACCAATAGAGCCACCCCAAAACACACCGTTAAACCCCTATCTTAAATCAGGGGCGTGGCTTCATGTCAGGGTACTCCAAAGTCATCCCCATTTTCAAAATTTCAGGACATGGCCACCACCAGACCTCCAGCCCTCTGCAAGGAGCCTGTCCCAGGGGGTTAGTTACAATAAGTCGCAGAAGAGGCTGACAAACACCAGGTCTCGCAGGGGTCCTCCATTGGTGATAGGGGACAAGGACGTCCAACGGGCCCGGGGGTGACAAGACCTACACTGTTCAGTCAATAGGGCTAAAGACAGGGGTGAAGTTCGGGGTCCTGTGCGTCAAAACAAGGCCTCACTTCTAAATCGGCCCGCTGCTCCATACAGGCCTGCATGGGCCTCCCCAGACGAGGACGCCTGCTCCCTGGTTCAGACTCCACTGCTCCGAAAAAGACTGCAGCTCTCAAACAGAGACGAACTCCCAAAAAGTTAGTCATAAAAACGTGCCTAAAGCCTGACCCAAACAAGCACTGGCAAAGCCAACTGGTGTAACCTTGGCAACCGTGCCATGTTTTCATGTCTGTATATATCTCTGCAAAAATGAAGGAGTGTCCCAGCACTTCACGCTCAGCAGCCCTTCACGCTCAGCAGCCCTTCACTTTCAGTAGCCCTAACACTGAAGTGCGCTCCTTTTCAGGCGCCTGTCCACATGTGATCAAACAAAATTCTGACATTCGCAGTGAAAGATAACCAATGGATGAAATGGGATGATCCACTGCCCCAAGATGTATTCTGTGATGGACAGAGGCAAAAATGAGTGACAACTGAGCAGATCAATGGATGTATGTGGCTGAACAAAAACTGTCTATGCATGTATTTGTATTATGTTTTCTTTTTTAAAACACTGACTAGCAAGACCACTAAAGAGGTCTCTAGGCCAGACCTAAACATGCCTCCATGCCAGACCTACAAAGGCTAACTTGTTCTAATATGGCGACTCTGGCCACAGCCCTTATCAGAGCTTTCCATGGCAGGTGTAATATTCCCAAATTAATGTTATCGACTTTAGAAGATGAAAGAGTGAGCCGGTCTTGGCATGAATTTGGAACTGAAACCGACCTCTGCAGAAGGCACACAATCCACCGAGCTAGTTTACCATAGCTTGAAAAGAACACACACACCCCGATTACCCCAAGTCTCATCCATCATGGGATTGTGGTGAGGATGGGGGTGTTCAAATGGGGCTGTGGGGGCCACCACAGAGCTGGAGGAGGAGAGTTCCCTCTCACAAGGTTATGCCAGGAGCTGAGGCACAATAAGCTTGCTGCGGGAGGGCGCCACGTGCTGCAGAGCACAGCTGGGGAGGGGGGGCACAGGGACGGGACAAGACTGCTGTATATGAAAGACTGGAACAGAGACCCCTAAGCCAGTGCTTGGTGTCTTTCTCATGGAAAGAGCCGTCCTAGGTGCACAATTGTTATGCATTAACCGTGAAACAGAGGAGCGGGCGGCCCTCCTTCTGTTGGGGGGAGGGCTCAACGAGGAGGCAACGGGCGAATATCAGAAAAAGAGGGTTCAGGGCACCAGGGGAGGTACAAGGCCTGACACCCATACCTTATATACGATCGCATTGCCCGCTTCACCCTGCACCGTCACGCCAATAACGCACACATGCACAGATACAATCGCTTTTCCGGCGTTACTGGTTTCTCCCGCCCCGGAAGGATGAACCTTCGAATCCGTGGGATTCACAGTAGTTAGTGATCCACCCACTGGACGAGGTTACCTGCTGCGTTTCAGCACTGAGCGGTGAGCGAGTACTGGAAGGCAGGGCAGCCCTGGGGGGTGAAGGGAGGTCGGGGGGGGGGGGGGGGGTGTGTGAAGGGAGGTGGGGGGGGGGGGTGTGAAGGGAGGTCGGGGGGGGGGGTGTGAAGGGAGGTTGGGGGGGTGTGAAGGGAGGTGGGGGGGGGGGGTGAAGGGAGGTCGGGGGGGGGGGGGGTGTGAAGGGAGGTCGGGGGGGGGGGGTGTGAAGGGAGGTCGGGGGGGTGTGAAGGGAGGTCGGGGGGGGGGGTGTGAAGGGAGGTTGGGGGGGGGGGTGAAGGGAGGTCGGGGGGGGGGTGAAGGGAGGTGGGGGGGGAGGGGGGGGGGGGGTTAAGGGAGGTGGGGGGGAGGGGGGGGGGTTAAGGGAGGTGGGGGGGGTGAAGGGAGGTCGGGGGGGGGAGGGGGGTGAAGGGGGGGAGGGGGGTGAAGGGAGGTGGGGGGGGTGAAGGGAGGTCGGGGGGGGGGTGAAGGGAGGTGGGGGGGGGGTGAAGGGAGGTGGGGGGGGGCGAAGGGAGGTGGGGGGGGTGAAGGGAGGTGGGGGGGGGTGAAGGGAGGTCGGTCGGGGGGGTGAAGAGAGGTCGGTGGGGGGGGGGTGAAGGGAGGTGGGGGGGGTGAAGGGAGGTGGGGGGGTGAAGGGAGTTGGGGGGGGTGAAGGGAGTTTGGGGGGGGTGAAGGGAGTTCGGGGGGGTGAAGGGAGTTCGGGGGGGGGGTGAAGGGAGGTCGGGGGGGGGGGAGGAGTTAGGGGTGTATGCTGTGGGGGAGGGGTGAGGTAAGTGTCAGAGCCGTCTTTGAGCTGCAGACCGTACTAGCACGGCAGTGGTCAGCTGCACTGGGCTAGGCCGTCTACGGGCTGCTAACAGTACTGGAATAGAGGCCACCGAGGGAGCTGCCGGCCGGCTGCGGTACTACATACAAGAGCTGCAGCCACAATGACGCTCACTGTATTTTTATTATGTTTTCTTTTTTAAAACACTGACTAGCAAGACCACTAAAGAGGTCTCTGGGCCAGACCTAAACATGCCTCCATGCCAGACCTACAAATGCTAACTTGTTCTAATATGGCGACTCTGGCCACAGCCCTTATCAGAGCTTTCCATGGCAGGTGTAATATCCCCAAATTAATGTTATCGACTTTAGAAGATGAAAGAGTGAGTCGGTCTTGGCATGAATTTGGAACTGAAACCGACCTCTGCAGAAGGCACACAATCCAACGCTGCGCTGCAGGCTACACCTGGCTGTGGTGCGCACGAGGGCCTTTGGCGGAGCTGTGTGTGGGCTGCAGGGCTAGAATGACCGAAGTTAACGACAGGAGGGTGGGCCGCGGTGCAGCACCCTCAGGCTGCAGCACCCTCAGGCTGCAGTGCTAGAATAGCTGCTTATCTGGAACGAGGTCCATTGATGGAGCCGGGCAGTACAGGGTGGCGTTGACCAATCCGAGGGGGGGTGGGGTGGGGTGTCTCTTCACTGTCCCTTAAAGGTCAAACGAATAAGGTGCTTCGAGGGTTGGGGGCGGGGAAGCGAGAGAGAATAGAATGTCGAAGAAATAACCGAGCAAAACGTAAATATAAAAACATAATCTTCCTTCTGAGGTAGCTAAACAGCAACCCCGAGAATAAAGCCCATTCACAGCTCTGAGGCACTGGAAGTTCCATCTGCTTTGCCAGTTCAGCGGGTGGGGGCTTCTGCTGGCTCTGCGCTGCCCCCCCCCCCTCTCACCTCATGGTATCCCCCACCTGATAAACGATGGTGTCAGGACTAATGTAATCAGAGGAGCTGTAATGATATTCATCACTTTAGCTGATGGGGCTGGAGGTGCAGGGGGTGGGGGAGGGGGTTTGCGGGGGTGAAACAAAGAACTCCAGTGAGAGACTGGGGGTGCAGAGGGGGTCGTTTATTTGTATTATTATTTTTAAGATGTTCCTGCCCTCCTGAGGGTTGGGCACTCCCACATCCTTCAAAGAGATATCATTATGTAGACCTATTAATGGACACTGACCATAAGGAGTTCCTCCCTATGCAGTCCTTCTAATTCTAATGGTCCCACACTCAGCATTACTGCATTACGCAGTCCTATTACCAACCGTGCACGAACGAGAATGACTTCCTTAAGTTGTATTGATGGCCGTGCACTCAGAAGATTGCCTCATTATGCAGTCCTATTAAGAGCCCAACACCCAGAGGAGCCCCTCATTATGTAGTCCTATTAATGGACATGAACCAAGACCTAAGTTGAACAAATCTGTAGACATGTTAACCCGGCAAGCACCCACAGCATTACTGCACTGTGTAATCCTATTACTGATCTAGGACCCACTGTAATAAAGCATTTTACTATTCCGGAACCCACAGCATTACAACATTGTGTAGTCCTATTACTCATTTTGCAACTATAGGATTGTTGTGTTCTACTTTCTATTGATAGCTCTATATTGTGCCATCCTATTGCACTGTCTGTATTGGATTCAGCCCAGATCTGTGACTGGGGGTGAATGTTTTGCCATTGTGCAACATTCCGTCTATCATCTTGTGTGTTTTGCTGTTCACCCTATGTGGGAAGGGTATGCCCAGACGTGGGTCCCGTGCTCACTACGCAACTGGAGTCAAGCTATCCTGGCTGAAGACGGCTGATAGCCAGAAACCGGTCCTAGGATGCTTGATTGCGTTCCAGGGAAGATATGGCTTAGCAGTTCGGTCTGGACCGTTTCCATGAGGCACAGGGTCAAGACTGATTTGCATATGGCCATGTCTGAACTGGGGTGGCTTGGTGAGCAAAACAACAATGGATTCAACCCAGATCTGTGACTGGTTGGTGAATGTTTTGCCATTGTGCAACATTCCGTCCATCATCTTGTGTGTTTTGCTGTATTATATACTGCAGCACCATTTTTCAACCGACTCAATCAATGGGTTCTAGACCTCATGTGCTAGAAGACAATCCGCTCACACTGGGCGCTATAGGAAAATAAATCTCTGCTGTTTGTTCAGCTTTCCCCTGTCCTGCTGTGCAGTTCGGCGTCACCGCTTGAGTCCTCACTACGAGTTGTGCAGAGCCTCATACACATTTTCTGGTTTCTTTGGGCCCGGCAGGATCAGATCTGCAAACTCTGGCCTCGATCGTTCTTGCTGTGTAGTCCACTGACCAGACTTGGCTGCTGCAAGGCAGTGTGAGGAGAGAAAAACATGCTCCTCCCAACCCCTGGGAAGACAGCAGTCCATCCAGGCCCCCTTCCCTCCCTCAGGACACTCCTGCTGACACTTTCCATCTGCTCAAAAAGGCGAAAAATGTCAGAGGTTTTCTTCACAGGAATTGGTAAACCCGCCCTTGAATGAACCCTGCATTTGCGTTCCAAGCTGTTGTCTCCCTTGCTGGAGGAAAACGCAGAATAGCTGGCATTTGTTGCAGGGATGTCGGCCACAACCGGACATTCCAGCCCCAGTATCTCGCACTATATTCTGGCCTACTCGTAATTGTATTTATATAGCTCTTACTACCCCGGACGAGGCATCAAAGAGCTTTTTGGCGAGTAGCAAACTACTCCGAAATTGAAAAAGGATTAGTGGTGAATTAGTATAAGGAAATATGTGTTAATTTGAGTGGTGGACGGACATACAAGTCTATTGGTGGGATTGAAAAGGGTAAAGGTGGGATAGAAGAGGAAGAGTCTAGAAAGTGCTTATTGGGAGATTTGGGATGAGTAAAGGAGTAAAGGAGAGATGGAGGAGGGGAGAGTCTCTAGAAATGGATTAGGGAGGTCCCTGTAGTAAAACGAGGTCTCAGATGAGTTGAAGGATAGATACATGAGGGAAGATTTTAGAAAGGATTGTTTAGGAGATCTTGGTAGTAAGGAATATGCTACTTACCAGTATGCATCTGTTCTTGGCATAGAGGGCTGCAGAGTGGTACATTTATGAATAGATCGCCATCTGGTGTTGGGCTCGGATGATTGCACTTGTTTTTCTTCTGGAGAAGTCTTTGTCGTCATCGATGACTCCTCCTCTTGGTGTTAGTGCGCATGGGCATCGGCTCCATCCTTAGATTGTTTTGCCATAGTAGGGTTAGATGGAGTAGTGTAGTAGAATACATAAAGATATGCCCATGTAAGTGTATCTAAATAAGATAATGTTGGGACAGACACAGGTTTCCGGGGAGGCAGGGAGGGCATGTACCACTCTGCAGCCCTCTATGCCAAGAACAGATGCATACTGGTAAGTAGCATATTCCGTTCGAGGCATATGGGCTGCAGATGGTACATTTATGAATAGATTATACAGCAGTTACCTCCCTAGCGGTGGTCACCAGTGTCTGTCGCAACTGTTTGAAATAGAGTTTTTAGTACAGCTTGGCCCACTCTGGCTTGTTGTGTAGCCTGCACATCAACACAGTAGTGTTTTGTAAATGTATGTGGTGTAGACCAAGTTGCTGCTCTACATATGTCATCTAGGGGAATGTTCCCTAAGAATGCCATAGATGCTCCTAGCTTCCGTGTAGAATGAGCTCTAGGAGGAACAGTTAATGTTCTCTTTGCTTTAATGTAACATATTTGTATACATCTTACAATCCATCTAGCGATGCCCGCTTTAGAGATAGGATTGCCCTTATGTGTTGGGGAAAATGCTACAAATAGTTGTTTAGTTTTCCTGAAGTTTTGTGTCCTTTCTATGTAGTACAAAATGGCTCTTTTGACATCTAGTGAATGTAGGGCCCTTTCTGCCACCGTCTGTGGCTTTGGAAAAAAACTGGTAGTTCCACCGGTTGGTTGATGTGGAATGCTGAAATTACTTTAGGCAAGAACTTTGAGTTTGTTCTAAGAACCACTTTATTCTGGTGTAACTGTAGGAATGGTTCTTGTATTGTCAATGCCTGTAATTCACTTACTCTCCTGAGTGAGGTAATGGCTATAAGGAAAGCCACCTTCCATGTAAGGAATTGTATCTCGCACCTATGCATAGATTCGAAAGGTGGTCCCATTAGTCTGGTGAGTACTACGTTGAGGTTCCAGACCGGGGAAGGTGGTAATCTTGGTGGAATGACTCTTTTAAGGCCTTCCATGAAGGCTTTTATCGCTGGCACTCTAAACAGGGATATATGCTGCCTGTTTTGTAGGTACGCTGCTATAGCTGCTAGATGTACTCTGATAGATGTGTACGCGAGATTACATTGCTGTAAGTGTAGTAAGTAGCAAATAATCTCCCTTGTTGATACGTCCAGAGGGTTGATATTGTTAGTGGTACAGTGTATAGCAAACCTCTTCCACTCAGCTGCATAGCATGCTCTGGTGGTGGGACGTCGCGCTGGCTTAATTATCTCCATGCAATTTGGGGGTAGATCTAAGTACCCAAATTCTAGGATTTCAGGAGCCAGATCGCTAGGTTCAGTTGTGTGGGATCTGGGTGCATTATTTCTCCATGGTTCTGTGTAAGGTGCATGGGTAGAATTCTTAGCTTTTGGTGTGGCACTTGTGAGAGTTGCAGGAGCGTGGTGAACCACGGTTGTCGTGCCCACGTGGGTGCTACTAGTATCATGGTCATTGAGTGCTGTTGCAGCTTTCTGACCACTAATGGGATTAGTGGGAGAGGGGGAAATGCGTATGCAAATTTGTTGGACCAATTTATCCATAACGCATTGCCCTGTGACAGGTGGTGTGGGTACCTGGACGCGAAGCATTGGCATTTTGCGTTCTGATGAGTGGCAAAGAGGTCTATCTCTGGTTGTCCCCATCTTTGGAAGAATGGCTGCAGTATTTGTTGGTGCAGTTCCCATTCGTGTATTTGTTCCGACTCTCTGCTTAAGATGTCTGCTATCTGGTTTTGGACTCCTGGTAGGTGTTCGGCTAACAGATAGATGTTTTGAGGAATGGCCCATCTCCAAATTTCCTGTGCTAGTCTGGATAGTTGGAGAGAGTGCGTCCCCCCCTGTTTTTGAATATAATACATTGCTGTCATGTTGTCTGTTCTGATCAGGACTGCTTTGTCGGTAACATGTATTTGAAAGGCTTTCAATGCTAGAAACAATGCTAGTAGTTCTAGATGATTGATGTGCAGTCTTCTTTCCTGCACACTCCACCTTCCTTGCACTGTGTATTTCTCCATATGTGCTCCCCATCCCGTGAGCGATGCGTCCGCTGTTATTGTCACCTGTGGAATTGGTTCTAGGAACGACCGCCCCTTGGTAATGTTTGTTGTGTTCCACCACTTCAGAGAGCGGTGTGTGCGGTCGTCTACCAACACCAGATCTGTAATCTGTCCTTGAGCCTGATTCCACTGTGTCGCTAAACATTCTTGTAGCGGACGCATTTGTAGTTTGGCATATGGTATTAGCAGTATGCAGGATGACATCATCCCTAATAGCTGCATGAACACTCTCGCTGCTAGTGAGTGTTGTGGCTGGAATCTTTGAATGATTGTAAGCATTGTTTGTATCCTGGCTGGATTGGGGTATACTTTGGCTTTTTCTGTGTCTATAGTAGCCCCCAGATATTGTTGAACCTTGCTTGGTTGCAGGTGTGACTTTTTGTAGTTCACCGTGAACCCTAGCTGGTGTAGCAGCTGAATTGTCCTTTGTGTGTTCTGAAGACATTCCTCTTGTGACTTGGCCTTTATTAGCCAGTCGTCCAAGTAGGGGAAGACATGTATTTGTTGTCTTCTTAGGTGAGCTGCCACCACTGCTAGGCATTTTGTGAACACCCTTGGTGCCGTTGTGACACCAAACGGAAGGACTTTGAACTGATAATGTTGTCCGTCTACCACAAACCTGAGGTATTTCCTGTGGGCTTTGTGAATTGGGATATGAAAGTAAGCGTCTTTTAGATCCAGTGTAGAAAGAAAGTCCCCTTTCTTCAGTAAAGGAAGTACTTGTTGGAGCGTGACCATGTGGAAATGTTCCGAATTTATGTATGCGTTGAGAGGTCTTAGGTCCAATATTGGCCTTAAAGACCCGTCCTTTTTGGGAACTAGGAAGTATAGGGAGTATACTTCTGTTCCTTGTTGGTGCTGTGGAACCTTCTCTATGGCATGCTTTTGTAGCAGGGATAGTACTTCTTGTTTTAACAGTGTCAGATGATCTTGTTTCATTGGACGCTGTTTGGGGGGGATGTTTGGTGGGGTAGCTGTGAGTTCTAGGCAATAACCATGTTGGATAATTTGTCTCACCCACCTGTCTGCTGTGATGTTTTCCCAGGCAGGTAGGAACTGTAATAGGCGTCCCCCAACCGGTGTTATGTGGTCTGGGGGGAGCTGTATGAAGTCACTGTTTTGGGGTTGGAGAGTTGCGGTTGTTGTTGTTTCCGCGACCCCTACCCTTGTTGTTGTTACCTCTGTAACTGCCCCTAGCATTACCTTTGGGTGATGTTGGTGTAAAAGAGGTCTGTTGCTGGCTTGTGCCTGTATTTTTGGATCCTCCTCTATAGGTGGACCTACGAAAGGAACCTCTTTGGGTGGGCTGTTGCAATGCTCCCATTGATTTAGCCGTTTCCGTGTCCTTTTTCATCTTTTCTAAGGCCTCATCTGTCCCTGATCCGAAAAGTGTTTTCTCATCAAAAGGCTGGTTCAATAAGGATGTTTGTACTTCTTGTTTGAACCCTGAGACTCTGAGCCATGCATGTCTCCTTATCATGATGCTTGTGTTTATGGATCTTGCTGCAGTGTCTGCTGCGTCTAGGGCGCACTTAATGGAAGTGTTAGTAATTATCTTTCCTTCCTGTATGAGCTGATCTGCCCTCTTTTGATGTTCTTTGGGGAGATGCGTGATGAGTTTTTCTAATTCATCATAATGAGCTCTGTCATACCTTGCAAGTAATGCTTGCGTATTAGCTATGCGCCAGCTGTTTGCCGCTTGGGATGCTACTCTCTTGCCAGAGGCATCTATTAGTTTAGACTCTTTGTCAGGAGGTGGAGCTTCTCCTGTAGATAAAGAGTTTGCTCTCTTACGAGCGTTTGTGACCACTAGTGAGTCTAGAGGAATTTGTCCCTTGATAAATATTGGTTCCTTTGGAGCTGCCTTATATTTTTTATCAATTCTTGGGTTTAATATTCTAGCCCTCACCGGGTCTTTGAATATCTCTGATGTGTGACTAAGTAGGCCTTTAAGCATTGGTAATGTTCCTGATGTTCTTTGTGCAGCAGGTAGTGTTTCTAACAAGAAGTCCTCAATTTGAGGTTCTGCATGTAGGTCTACCTTGTGGTATTTTGCTGCTCTATTAATTAATTGTGCAAACCCAGTATTATCATCAGGTGGTGAGGGTTTTGAGGGATACAATTCAGGGTCGTTGTCATTATCTGACCCTACATTGTACTCCTCCCATGGGTCTGCCTCCTCTGGGATTGTGTCTTCATCATCCCCAGGATGTTCTCCCTCTCCTGTGTCACTATCTACATCTGTTGTAGGTGTGGATGGGCGTGTGAAAGGTTTAGTTGGCCTAGTGTGAGGAAGAGGAGAAGAGGGTGTGTCTCTAGGTTGTGGAGAAGGGGGAGGAGTTGTATTCGTCCCCATTGTTCTCTTCTTCGGAGGAGTTTTGTCGTCCGATTGTTCATTCTTCCTCTTTTTAGGTAGTTCTGTGACTACCTTGCCAGTTTGTGGATCAATAAACAGAGTCTTTTGTTTAGGATCGGTTTTATATTCCTGTGTCGGTACCGCAGTTTTCGGGTCCGAAAGGTGTTTTTTCTTCTGACTGTCCATTTGTATTTTCGACACCGAGATTTTATTCGGATCCGATGCTTTCGGCATCGAGGATGTCTTCGGTGTCGAAGGTGTTTTCGACGTCGAAACGTGTTTCGGTGTCGACATGGACTGTTTCGACTTCGAGCTTTCCTTGACATGGAGCTTCGGTGTCGATGTCGTGGTGGGTCGTTTATCAGACCACCATGATGGGAGACCGAGTGTTTCGGTTTTGGTTTCGTTGCCGGGCCCGAAGGCGGGGCGTCGGAAACTTTTTCCGGTTGTCTGACCGGGCTCGAGGGCGGGGTCGACACCGTGCGGGGTCTGTTCTTTGGTAACGGGACGTCGTCACTCACGGTTTGTTGGACGTCGATTTCCTCGACGTCGGACTCGTCCGCTTCTGACCCCGTCTCGTCGACCTCCTCTTCCTCCTCTTGTAGGTGCTGGTCCTCGAACAGCTCCGGGATTGCTTGTGACTGCATTCTCGATACCTCGTGTCTTCGAGCTCGACGGTTTCTAATCGTCGATTTTGAGGAAAATGCTGCACAGGCCTCACAGTCCCTGGATTCGTGTTCAGGGGACAAGCAGAGGTTGCACACCTCGTGTAGGTCCTTGTGTGGGAACTTAGCACCACACGTTGGACATTTTTTGAATGGAGTCCTTTCCATGGACTCCGGGCTGGACTACGTCGAGCTGGTCTTCTCGTAGTCGTCGTTCTTCGAAACGCGTCGAGATGGAAGTGAAGTCGCGTTCGATAACAATACCGTCTAATTGGAAAGGGTTACGCGCCGAATATAACCTTCTTTATCGAAGTCGGTCCGGAGCGCTTCGATCCTCATCCGAACCCGATGGCGGAAAAAAACAATCTAAGGATGGAGCCGATGCCCATGCGCACTAACACCAAGAGGAGGAGTCATCGATGACGACAAAGACTTCTCCAGAAGAAAAACAAGTGCAATCATCCGAGCCCAACACCAGATGGCGATCTATTCATAAATGTACCATCTGCAGCCCATATGCCTCGAACATTGGGGTTTTGGGTGATGCAAGGAGGGATATAGGAGGGAAGAGAGTCTAGAAAGGGTTATTTTAAAGATTATAGTAGTAGGACAGTTTATTTGGAAATCACAGTAGTAGAATGAGGTTTGGGATCAGTCAAGAGAGTTGAGATAGAAGGGACTAAACAGTAAGAATGGTATCTGCCTCTCTCCCTGTATCCTTACCATCTCTACAGCTCCTCTGCTGTCTCTTCCACACTTCCTCTCCACCTCGCTCCCTTTGCATCCTCTCCCCCCTACCTCTTCCCAAGCACTGTCTGCCCACCGCTCCCACTCTCCGTTCATCTGATCTAACTCTGCCCCTCTCCTCGCTGCCTCAACACTCTTACCTCTTCCCCTGCTTCCCTTCCCCCTCTCCAGTGGCGTAGCTAGAGTGGTGCGGGGGGGCGGACCGCCCCAGGCGGCACTGTTTGGGAGGCGGCAGCGGTGGCCGCGCAGCACTTGTGGCCCGTTGCTTGCAGCGGCCTTCATGATATATTTGGGGACACTGGACACTCACTGTCTGACAATTTGTCAGTCAGTGTCCCCAGCCCCCAAATAAATTATAAAGGCGGCCGCAACGCCGGGCCACCAGTGCCGTGCCCGCGCCGCGGCACAGTTTTAAGTGCAAGCAAACTCACCTGCTTGCAACTGCTGCCTGCCTGCAGCGCACGCACGCTGCACGCACGTTGCACGGTGGTGGTGTGGTGCGCACGTGTCTCCAGAACACGTCCGTGGGTGGAATGCCTGTGATGTAAGTCACTTCCCGCTACTGTTAGATATATATATTTTATTTACTGGCTAGATGCTAGTAGAGAGAGAGAGAGAAGGGGTGGTGGGTGGAGGGATGTAGGTTGGGGGATTGGGTGAGGAGGCGAGCCTGGAATGGCGGGACAGTGGACTTGAGTGAGGTCTGCACACATGCCATCCGGGATTACTTAGAGGCACCTAGTGTAATCTACAAAAAAAACACCAAGATGTTATGGAAGAATTAAAGACCCAGTAAGTAGGCAACCTTTTGTTTTATTAATAATGTATGTTTAGAACATTCAATTTTCCTTTTGCACCTTTAAACAGTGCTTGACTCACAAAAAGTATGGGAACTGTCTAATTTTTACCAGGAGTGGGTATGTTTATTAAACTAGCAATGCTTTGCGTAGCTCAGGGTGAGTGGCTTACCCGCAGGAGTGTTTTCTACATTTACACCCTGATGTACATTTTTTCCCGCAAAGTGGCAATATTTCTTCCCAGTGCTAGTTGGTGCTAAAATAGGATTTGCAGTTTCACCTCAAGTACATTTTTTTACTGTTTTCCTCATGACTTTGAAACTTGATGGATTTGTACCAATATTTTCTTCTCCTAACATCATGCAGAAATTCTTGACCATAGTGTTAAACGGCATCTGAAGAAAATATTGTGAGCTATGGGTTGTAAAGGTACTACTCGCAAGAACTACGCGAAGCAAAGGAGAAAGTGTGCAAAATACCACATGCTTAATTTTTATCACAATGTGACAATTATGGGAGTGAACACAGAGTGGTGCCTAGTAATAGCTAAATATTTTGCATAGCGCTACTTATCACCTGTGAGGGTATCTAGGCGTTGGGGGGTGGGGGCTGTGCTGCTGATGAGGGACGTTAATCGAATAACCATGTTTTCAGGCCCTTCCTGAAATCCTGCAGGGTGGCAGTCTGTATGTTCTCCTTTGTACTGCCGGTCACCGGTGTATTTAACTGTGTAGCCTTGGACCATGTCATGTATGTGCATGTAACTTGCATGATCGAGGTAACTATTAGCAGCGATACTACGTGTCTCTCGGTCCTTTTTCCCCAGCCCCATCCCCCCCCCTCCCAGGGGCGGCAACCTGAGGGATAGCCCCGGGCGCCACAAGCTCTAGCTACGCCCCAGCCCCTCTCGCCTCTACATCTTCTCACCACTGCACCACCCTCACATCCTCTCCACCTCCTTCTTTTCTTTGTATTTCCCCCCCACATCCTTTCCCTGCTGCCTCTTACCCTACATCCTACGCTGCCTCGCCGCCTGTACACACTATCTTTTCCTCTCCACTCTATATCCTCTCCCGCATGTATCCTCTCCACTGCTGTCCCCCTTTTCTCCCTTCTCCCCTGCGTCCCTGGCCCTACTCCATCCTCTGCAGGGCTGCCTCACTCCCGGGAAAGTCTACATCTTCCCTCTCCCTGCGAAAGCCCTCAGAAGATGAAGCTTGCTTCATAAGTAGTGAACTTACAAGGATTACAGAGCAAAACCACTGGATAGTAGCTATGTTTGACAAAGGGACAGTATTTGTCTTGTAACTTTAAGGATGTCTGTATGAATAGAAGTCTTTAATTTGAGAACAAAAAAGGCGAATCCATCATGAGATCATGACTGCAAAGTGGAACAAATGAGAAAGCGGGGGTGATTAGCACTCTAGACTACCTAAACGAAAATGACTTAAAAGAGCAACTAACATGTTGTTGTCGACAATGTAAATATATCAAATAATAAATGCAGGGTCTCAAGCTACACGTTCCATTTGCAGTCTAACACGGGCATTTGCAATGCAATAGATGTCAAATTTGCAAGAGTTTAAGCTATTGGCATTGTAAATGACAATTCCCTTTATTTTTCTGTTTTGATATTTAACACATAAATACAAGGGCTTGACATTTACAATGCCAATATCGCAAACTCTTGTAAATGCGAGACCTATTCAGTTCAAAGAAGCGGCCACCATTGACCGGGCTGCTTGGAAAGTGAAAGCACGCATGGCACACTGAATGTTGCAGGAAAGCATGTAGTGCCTGCAGTAGGAAAAACTCATTAAAAAAATAGTACTTACAGACTAAATAAGACGCACCGTGTAACAACCAAAGTAAAATGGCCAGTCCTCATGGGAGGTTACAAATGAAGAAGAGGTGGTGCTAAGGAGGGACTAACAAGCCTATTAACGAATCAGAAGCCAGCATTTACAAAGGACAATGACACAAGCCAATAACAAATATGGGCGGAGAGTGGGCTGGACTTCAGGTCCATACTCCAATACAGCATGCCTCACAGAGCAATGTATGCGCTGCCCAGGTTTGACCTAAAAAGGACTACTGGAGGGCTCTGTAGCCAAAAACTTAACGTCAAAACAAATGGGGCAATTTAACCAAGCGCAGTATGCCAGGGCCTTGATAGACATTCGATCCAACCAGTGGCAAATCATGAAAAACAGTAAAACACACAAAAGCCAGTGATGTAAAGGGGACTGGCTCGAAGCCCTCTCTCCATGTACTACTTCTTATTGTACTTTTCTTAAGAACTGAAAGCATGAGGAATTTCAAAATGTAACACTGTCTGTAGCCAGACCTAGAAATGAGAGGATTCCGCAGGGGCAGGAGCTTTGTATATCCAAATAATAACAATAATAACAATGTGCTATTATTAAAGATTAAGGGATCGAAATAACAGTTGGAAAGGAAGTTGGTCTACAGCCGAGCATCAACCAAAATGCACTTCTATAGCATTCTCCTCTGTAGTTCATACACTTTGCCAATTCCAGCACATTCTCTACCTAGACACAGTACTGTCCAAAACGTACCCATTAATCATTAACATTAGTATTCACAACCTTTTAATGATAATTGAATTTGGAAATTAGTAATTAAACAGAGGCATACATGAATTACGCCTAAAGCGTCTGGTTTCGCCTCATTAAAAGACATATTAAGACCTCTTACTATACAGCTAAGGTTAATTGAATGGAACAAATGCACAAAAATGAGCAAAAACAAAAACACACAAAGAGGAAAGAGCACAAAAAACATAGAATGAAAGTAATAATTCAGGAAATAAATCTCATCTTCTCTCTGTAGAAAAACGAACAACATTATTTATGAAACAAACGAAGACGAAAATCAAAGCAGCATGTAACGGCACCCATCTACTGACAGGCAAGCAAACTCTACATACAGGAAAATCACGACTACATACAAGGTGAGTGGCCGTGGACTAAAGGAAAACTGATAGATTGACAAAACTGGACAACCCTTAAATGACCATAGTGACAATGAGCACGCACAGACGAGATAAACGCAGGCTGGAGACACACCGCAGAAACCAAACACAGGAACATATTGTCTAAATATAAGGACATGGACGAGGGGATCTTTGGATACTATAAACGGGTACATATAGATTTTGGGCAAATAATGAGAATAAGTGCTAACTATCGAGTGGCAGAAAAGAGGATGGAGAGAGAGTGAGATCTAAGACACAACTTTAGAAAGATGACATACAAGCTGGTGGTTAGCGGCCATAGATAAGAACATGCAGACATAGGCGGACATTGGGATCCAACATACAGGGGCATGACGATTAAACACAGGATGAAGGGTTACAGGACAGAGACAAAAAAAAGGGCAGAGATAGAGACGAGCAGACAGACCTTCTGATCTTATATACAGATACTTAATGAATACATATAGGGTGGAAGGTCAGAAGAAGGAGATACAGACAGCTGGCGATGGAGCAGGAAATTGACACAGGCTCACATCTTGGGATACAATTTACATGACCATAACGATTACATTATGAGCAATTAATGAATGGTCAAATGTACGGTGATGGGCAGGAAGACGCAGATAGAGACGGCACACCCAGGAATCCAATACAAAGGTACACACCGATTCAATGCAGGGAGACAGATGTAAAGACGGAGATAGGCAAAGACAGATCACAGGATCCAATATATATGGGTACATAATGGATATAGTGTGGTTGGCCATGAGACCGAGAAAGAGACTGGCAGACACACAGACCGTGGGATCCAACAGACAAGGACAACGTGATCAAATATAGGGCGACCAGAATAACGAAGGGCAAAACTAAGAATAGAAAAGACGGTCATGATCTCAATATTTCCAAGCGTGATGTCATATCATTAGGTTTGGATACAAAAGATCAGTCTGATATTTATTCAGTTAATGAGAATAAAACTCTACGTACAATAAAGATTTGCACAAAGGAGTGTACAATGAGAGAACGTAACCCATGGAAAGGGAAATCGGCCACCATTAATACTATCTAAATACTAGCAGCAATGCAATCTTATGCACATGTTGACTATGCGAGTCTCAAGCTGAAATGTAAATATTAGCTGCTTGGCTAAAGACCTAATCTTGACAGAGAGATAATTCAATTCATCTTAGTAAATAAAGAAGTTTGACATTTTTGCCAGAATCCCCCCTCCCCCGTGTGAGTTGTGCACTACACAAATATACCTACCATAACACAGGTCATGTACTGTCAAGAGAATTGCAGGTTATGTAGTGTCAGGGAGCAGTCCTCAAGGGTTCCAAGAGCAAACTGTTCCAAAGAGGAGCTACAAAATGAACAATTTGTATATTACCTGTCTGTCATCAAGAACAGAAAATCACAAATTCAGCTCAGAGTTGTTTTGTATAAAGTTTTGAGTCTTCATTCTATTACTTCAAAGTGCTACTAGAAATAACAGTCTTACAGTGGGTAGCTCGAGTCCAATCGGTACTAGGGGCTGGAGAAAGAAAGAGATAGTCCAATATTCTTCATAGCAGTTCATCTGAAAGCCAGCCAGAAAGTGCAGTTTTCAGGATCTTGCATGACCACGTGTGGTTGGGCTCTGCCCTGAGACCTGGGCTCTGTCTCTTCTACAGTATATGGCCTGAACACTCTGGGTCCTGCCTCCATGTTTGATCATAGGGAATGCTCTTTGGGTTATAAGACTTGAAGATCTGGAGCGCAGGGTCAAGTGCATTTAAGGGGTGTTGGTGGTAGTGTTTGTAGGTATCTCTCTGGATCGGTAGGCCTTAAGGACGTTGAAGAGTGCCCTAAACTTGATCTTGGCTTCGACTAGGAACTAGCGTATGGCTGGCTTTAGGGAGTCACACCACTTGCGACCCAGGCAGAGTCTGGCAGACTGGTTGTAGAGTCTTTGCATCCTGACAAGCTTTTCTGGGAGTAGTATGTACATGTTGCACACTGGGTTACTCTTGCTATCAATCGGAATCTTGTCGGCTCCACACGATGGTCTGGTCAGAGGACAGGAAGGGCTTGCTGAAGGAAGAGTTCCAGGAATAATCTCCTCGACCCCGGTATTCATTTAGCGGAAGAAGCAAGTTAATGCATCAAAGATCTCTCCCAAGCTCTGAACTTTAAATGCAGTGGATGTTGAGCACAAACTCTTGGAGGCTAATTGAAGACTGCGGCCCTGATTTATGTTCAACCCAACACCAAAATCTCATGTTTGCTTCCATTCAGACAGAGGACCCTCCCCTTCATCCTTTTTAATGCATGATACAGACACATGGAAGTGCTGACCTAATCTGGGGACCTCTTATCCAACTGAAAATGGGTTTGAGTATGTTGGGCGCATACCTGCAGGCTTGCCTCATACTGTTCTGGGTGCGTATCTGCAGGCTCACCTCATGGTGTTCTGAGCGTATACACAGTGAGAAGTGTGGCGCAGCGGCAAGATCGGCTGACTCCGGAGCGTGGGGATCATGGTTCGATACCCGGCGGCAGCCCAGCTCAGCATCACGTGACACTGGGCACTGGCTCATTTAATCTCCCCGTTGATCCCCCAGCGCCTGGATACACTTAGGGGTGATACGTTCGCGCTTTACAAATGTGGAATAAGATCTGCAGGCTCAACTCATACTGTTCTAGAAGCTGGGCCTTGAGATGCACATATATGCTGAAAGGAGGCAGGATAATAAATAATCTTATAGCACTCTGCATGCACTGGGTGAATTGATGATTCTGTTAATCCTCTTCGACCTTGTTTTTTAGTACAGAGATCCAAGTCCATCGCTCGATTCTATTCAGCAAAATGGTGTAGCTCATAGATTCTTAGGATGCTAGGAGGTCAACAAGTAGGAGAGCAGGCCCCATGTTTTGTCCATTGAAGGAAAGGAGTTTTTCACAAGTGCAGTTAGAAAGAGTGGGGACCTTTTTTGGGCCTTCATCACAACTGGTGATCGGGCAGTATGCGGTTGTGCTGAGTGCATCCATGAAGCTCTCTGCTTTGCTTCCTCTTCCACACTCTTGCTGTGAAAAGTAGGATGCAGTGGTGGTTAGTTTGAAAGGACCTTTGAGTCATCTATGAGTTTCACAAAGAGGAGTTTGAGGATAGCCCGTTTCCAGGGTTCTGGAACCACTCCAAGATGAAAGAACTGTTGATCAAAATAGTAAGGGCCTCCTCCAGAAATTGGAGGACTTGTTTCATGCATTCAGAAGGAAAGCTCTACCGGTAGATTTGATGCTTACATTTCTTGTGCAAATCTGGACATATTCTTCTAGGTCAGTGCAAAGAAGGTGGGGAGAGAATACTGAACTGGAGAAGGAGAGATATGAAGAAAAATTGAAGGTATTATACTGCAAGAGGTGGAATTTCAAATTTTAGATTCGAAGAACACAAATAGGCCCTTGGGATGCTGAGCTGGCTGGTCATGCCAGATTCACGTTTTTGGCCTTGTGGCTTGGTGAGCGCCGGTATTAAGTCTCCTTTGGAAGCAACTCGATGTGCTTTGCAAAATATGCCTGCTTCTCTTTCTAGTCCGCTTTGCATCAACTTCTCCTCCATTCCTTACATTGTTCCTGGGCAGGGCCCAACAATGCCTTGCACCAATTTCATTCAGGGTACTGCAGAGTCTTCTGACCTATGCCCGTCTTCTGTACAACAACTTCCCGGAGGTTTGGATTCCTGTTTTTGGTTTTCTTATTCTTTAGGGGACCAATTTATCCACTATGGATTGAACACTGTTGTAGAGGTTTTAGAGTAGGCTTCATGATTGGAAATGTTGAGGCAGGTACTTCGTTGAGGTGTATGCTGTGTCAAACTAACCAGCACTTACAATTTTATAGACGCCGTCAGAATGGGACATGCAACAGATCATTACATGAGGTAGCCATACTGCAATCTAAAGAGATGAAAGGAAACCAGACAATGGTTCCACCAGGACTCCTATGCGCATCTACGTCAAAAGTTTCTATAGAGTGAGTGAACGCTATGTCTAGCATATGGCCTGTTAGTTCCATCAGGCCATGCACTGCCTAGGTGGTATCTAGCGCCTGTACCATGTCGGTAAGATGAAATAATTAATTAGACCTTGGTACGTCATCCTATCAATAGAATTTGTTTAGGATTAGAATTGCCTGGAAAATGGATGCAGATGCAACATAAGTGCTAATAATTCCTAATTGTTGTTACCAACCAATGTGGTAGTGATGCTGGGCCCAAGAGCAGTTACAGGAATGCATGACAGAAATACAAGCCCTGTAAATAAATGGCAGAGGCTCACAACGTATGGCATTCAAGAATGTTACCTACCTTCAGGAAGAAAACAACAGAAATTCAAGCGAAGGAGAGTGTAAGCGAGATGGAAACTTAACTTGAAGGGGACAGACAGGAATCAACCGGTGCTTTAAATGTGCAGGTGCTGTCCGGGACTGAGTACCTGCACTTCTTTCATTTTAAAGGGACAATATTTGCATTTCTCAGCAGTTCTGCAATTCATTTAATGGGAGAGGACCCACACTTTTCAGGAGCAAACAGGTGAGTATCTGCACTTCTCTATTTCACTTTAAAGTACTGGATTCAACCAACAGCTTCAGTGGTAATATCAGGGGCCCTATGATGTATAGTGCCCGGGGAGGGGGAGGGGGAGGGAGGGGGATGGGCATGTGCACCCTCATAGCAATACGCACCAGATAGTAAACCTCTGCTTTTCCTGATAGAAAGGTTGATGAGTCCAATGAACCTAGGTATTTTAAAAGCGCTTGTGCTGCAGTCCTAAATGTGCCCTTTCCCCCTTGGGGGGGATACTAGAAACGTTTGTTCAAAGCAAGGTCTCTGTAAAAGGTGATCTCTCTGGATTCATGAAGCAGAGTGCTATATAACCAGGTGTCTAATTGATTAGTAAAATAATCAGACCAATTGGTTAATAAGTGTTTTGTACTACGGATGACAAAACCCGATGCCTTCAGCTGACTGCAGCACAGCAGTGCAGGGATTCTCGTCTGCACGGCAGCTTTGCATTTCTGTTTTACGCGGAGTACTAAAGGAGTAATTCTGTGACTCAAAAATGTTTATTTCTGAAATTGCATTCCATAAATGTCTACTGACAATATTAGTGATTGTTTTAAGCCTTTTCTTCTTCTAGCACGTTCAAAATGATGAATGCTTTTACCAGGAATGGCGGCAAGGGTAAATTTATTAAAGTACATTTGGAAGTCCAAGCAAATAAAGCCTATTGATTGCTGCGAGTCAAAATAATGAACCGTAATTAAAAGAGATGGTGAATTATGTATGTTCGGTATTACTAAAACCAGCTAATGGCTGCCGTTTTTTTTCCTGTTTGCAAATTGTTTTCTTTTTGTTCGGAGTATGCAACACCTTAATTTATAGGGCTGGCTCGTGAAGACCAAACAGAATGAATGCGTTATTAGTCCAGCCTGGGACAGTACAGAACGCCGTACACCCAGGACGAGCTGCAGAACACCGGGCAGCCTAGGACAGTTTACAACGCCTAACCCCCAGAGATGAGCTGCAGAAAAACAGCCAGCCTGGGACAGTACAGAGCGCTTTACCCCCACAGATGAGCTGCAGAAAAACAGCCAGCCTGGGACAGTACAGAGCGCTTTACCCCCAGAGATGAGCTGCAGAAAAACAGCCAGCCTGGGACAGTACAGAGCGCTTTACCCCCACAGATGAGCTGCAGAAAAACAGCCAGCCTGGGACAGTACAGAGCGCTCTACTCCCACAGATGAGCTGCAGAAAAACAGTCAGCCTGGGACAGTACAGAGCGCTTTACTCCCACAGATGAGCTGCAGAAAAACCGTCAGCCTGGGACAGTACAGAGCGCTCTACTCCCACAGATGAGCTGCAGAAAAACAGCCAGCCTGGGACAGTACAGAGCGCTTTACCCCCACAGATGAGCTGCAGAAAAACAGCCAGCCTGGGACAGTACAGAGCGCTTTACCCCCAGAGATGAGCTGCAGAAAAACAGCCAGCCTGGGACAGTACAGAGCGCTCTACTCCCACAGATGAGCTGCAGAAAAACAGTCAGCCTGGGACAGTACAGAGCGCTTTACTCCCACAGATGAGCTGCAGAAAAACCGTCAGCCTGGTACAGTACAGAGCGCTCTACTCCCACAGATGAGCTGCAGAAAAACAGTCAGCCTGGGACAGTACAGAGCGCTTTACTCCCACAGATGAGCTGCAGAAAAACAGCCAGCCTGGGACAGTACAGAGCGCTCTACTCCCACAGATGAGCTGCAGAAAAACAGTCAGCCTGGGGCAGTACAGAGCGCTTTACCCCCAGAGATGAGCTGCAGAAAAACAGCCAGCCTGGGACAGTACAGAGCGCTTTACCCCCACAGATGAGCTGCAGAAAAACAGCCAGCCTGGGACAGTACAGAGCGCTCTACTCCCACAGATGAGCTGCAGAAAAACAGTCAGCCTGGGACAGTACAGAGCGCTTTACTCCCACAGATGAGCTGCAGAAAAACAGTCAGCCTGGGACAGTACAGAGCGCTTTACCCCCACAGATGAGCTGCAGAAAAACAGCCAGCCTGGGTCAGTACAGAGCGCTTTACCCCCACAGATGAGCTGCAGAAAACCTGGCAGCCTGGGACAGTACAGAGCGCTTTACCCCACAGATGAGCTGCAGAAAAACAGCCAGCCTGGGACAGTACAGAGCGCTCTACCCCCACAGATGACCTGCAGAAAAACAGCCAGCCTGGGACAGTACAGAGCGCTTTCCCCCCACAGATGAGCTGCAGAAAAACAGCCAGCCTGGGACAGTACAGAGCGGCGCTTTACCCCCACAGATGAGCTGCAGAAAAACAGCCAGCCTGGGACAGTACAGAGCGCTTTACTTCCACAGATGAGCTGCAGAAAAACAGCCAGCCTGGGACAGTACAGAGCGCTTTACCCCCACAGATGAGCTGCAGAAAAACAGCCAGCCTGGGACAGTATAGAGCGCTTTACCCCACAGATGAGCTGCAGATAAACAGTACAGAGCGCTTTACCCCCACCGATGAGCTGCAGAAAACCTGGCAGCCTGGGACAGTACAGAGCGCTTTACCCCACAGATGAGCTGCAGAAAAACAGCCAGCCTGGGACAGTACAGAGCGCTTTACCCCCACAGATGAGCTGCAGAAAAACAGCCAGCCTGGGACAGTACAGAGCGCTTTACCCCCACAGATGAGCTGCAGAAAAACAGCCAGCCTGGGACAGTACAGAGCGCTTTACCCACAGAGATGAGCTGCAGAAAAACAGCCAGCCTGGGACAGTACAGAGCGCTTTACCCCCAGAGATGAGCTGCAGAAAAACAGCCAGCCTGGGACAGTACAGAGCGCTTTACCCCCACAGATGAGCTGCAGAAAAACAGCCAGCCATGGACAGTACAGAGCGCTTTACCCCCAGAGATGAGCTGCAGAAAAACAGCCAGCCTGGGTCAGTACAGAGCGCTTTACCCCCACAGATGAGCTGCAGAAAAACAGCCAGCCTGGGACAGTACAGAGCGCTTTACCCCCACAGATGAGCTGCAGACAAACAGCCAGCCTGGGACAGTACAGAGCGCTTTACCCCCACAGATGAGCTGCAGAAAACCTGGCAGCCTGGGACAGTACAGAGCGCTTTACCCCCACAGATGAGCTGCAGACAAACAGCCAGCCTGGGACAGTACAGAGCGCTTTACCCCCACAGATGAGCTGCAGAAAAACAGCCAGCCTGGGACAGTACAGAGCGCTTTACCCCCAGAGATGAGCTGCAGAAAAACAGCCAGCCTGGGACAGGACAGAGCGCTTTACCCCCACAGATGAGCTGCAGAAAAACAGCCAGCCTGGGACAGTATAGAGCGCTTTACCCCACAGATGAGCTGCAGATAAACAGTACAGAGCGCTTTACCCCCACCGATGAGCTGCAGAAAACCTGGCAGCCTGGGACAGTACAGAGCGCTTTACCCCACAGATGAGCTGCAGAAAAACAGCCAGCCTGGGACAGTACAGAGCGCTTTACCCCCACAGATGAGCTGCAGAAAAACAGCCAGCCTGGGACAGTACAGAGCGCTTTACCCCACAGATGAGCTGCAGAAAAACAGCCAGCCTGGGACAGTACAGAGCGCTTTACCCCCACAGATGAGCTGCAGAAAAACAGCCAGCCTGGGACAGTACAGAGCGCTTTACCCCCACAGATGAGCTGCAGATAAACAGTACAGAGCGCTTTACTCCCACCGATGAGCTGCAGAAAAACAGCCAGCCTGGGACAGTACAGAGCGCTTTACCCCCACAGATGAGCTGCAGATAAACAGTACAGAGCGCTTTACTCCCACCGATGAGCTGCAGAAAAACAGCCAGCCTGGGACAGTACAGAGCGCTTTACCCCCACAGATGAGCTGCAGATAAACAGCCAGCCTGGAACAGTATAGAGCGCTCTACTCCCACAGATGAGCTGCAGAAAAACAGCCAGCCTGGGACAGTACAGAGCGCGTTACCCCCACAGATGAGCTGCAGAAAAACAGCCAGCCTGGGACAGTACAGAGCGCTTTACCCCCACAGATGAGCTGCAGAAAACCTGGCAGCCTGGGACAGTACAGAGCGCTTTACCCCCACAGATGAGCTGCAGAAAAACAGCCAGCCCGGGACAGTACAGAGCGCTTTACCCCCACAGATGAGCTGCAGAAAAACAGCCAGCCTGGGACAGTACAGAGCGCTTTACCCCCACAGATGAGCTGCAGAAAAACAGCCAGCCTGGGACAGTACAGAGCGCTTTACCCCCACAGATGAGCTGCAGAACACCGGGCAGCCTGAGACAGTACAGAGCGCTTTACCCCCACAGATGAGCTGCAGAAAACCTGGCAGCCTGGGACAGTACAGAGCGCTTTACCCCACAGATGAGCTGCAGAAAAACAGCCAGCCTGGGACAGTACAGAGCGCTTTACCCCACAGATGAGCTGCAGAAAAACAGCCAGGCTGGGACAGTACAGAGCGCTTTACCCCCACAGATGAGCTGCAGAAAAACAGCCAGCCTGGGACAGTACAGAGCGCTTTACCCCCACAGATGAGCTGCAGAAAACCTGGCAGCCTGGGACAGTACAGAGCGCTTTACCCCACAGATGAGCTGCAGAAAAACAGCCAGCCTGGGACAGTACAGAGCGCTTTACCCCCACAGATGAGCTGCAGAAAAACAGCCAGCCTGGGACAGTACAGAGCGCTTTACCCCCACAGATGAGCTGCAGAAAACCTGGCAGCCTGGGACAGTACAGAGCGCTTTACCCCACAGATGAGCTGCAGAAAAACAGCCAGCCTGGGACAGTATAAAGCAACCAGGAGCAGGAGCTGCATTAAAGCAAAAGAAGAAAAAATGTACTATTGTATTAATACCCACTAAATGACCACACTGCTGTTGGGCATGAAAAGTAAGGCTACTGAAACCTACAATCATGATGCAACAAATTAACTGTAAAATCGACAAACCAAAAAAGAGACAATTAAACTCATGGTGATGCTGGACAACATGTTGTAGGGTAGCCTTAACAGTGCTCTGCGGTCTGGCCTCACGGTGCAGCTGTCTGCTTACATACTGTTACCAGTTCGATGCTCTATAAACAGAGTGGGCTTTGGCTAGACACAAGAGTATTATATCTGTCTAACCCACAACATGCTATTTCCTGTTTAGTGTCAAATACAACCCGTCGCTATTCTACGGAGTGCTTGCGCTGCAGTGCACGAGGCACTGTTTTACATTTCTAAACCATGCCGAATCGTCACACATTAAATTATCTATGGCACGCCTGCAATGTATACACAAAACCAACTTTGACATATTTTTTTCACTGTAGCAGGCTTTTTTAAAAAAATGTTTAGTCGGGGGCTCGCATTTTGCCTGCCGGAGCATTCCAAATATACTAATAAACAAGCATTGGTAAAATCAACATGTATGGCTTTAATATGCATTCGCGAATACATTTTGAATCCTTGCACACATTAAAGTCAGACTGGTTGGCTTTGCCAATGTTTGATGTACAGAGCTGCAGAATACCTGGCAGCATGTGACCATGTACTGAAATCCAGCAATATGCAGCATAACTAGATACTGCTGAGATCCTAGTATCAGGCTCAGCCCCTATACGGTAAAAGCAGGTGTGTGTGTGTGGAGATATATATATATATATAGTCGAATCTGCCAATACACGAAGGAAACATCTGTCCGCCTCAGCTTCAGCAGCGCGTGCGCTCGTACATATGCTTATTTAAGACTATCTAAAAGTACATCCATTCTTGGCCATTCGTGCCCGTGGCTTACCAGGGTGCAGCGTTTCCCTTTGTTTACATATTCAGAGTGCATTTACCAGTCTGATTTGTTATCTTCATCAACATCCCACGCGGGCCCTGTGCTTTGGTGCCCCCTTGTGGACACTAATGTACCTGCAAATTATTGGCTGCAATAGGCGCATATCGTGGCAGTGCCTCCCCCACACAATGAAATGTCTCCTACGCATTGTAACCGTACATGTGCTAAGAAGGACATGAGGGTGACAATAATGCTAACCAATGGAAAGTAATGAACAAGCTTTAAGCCTACTGTACGTTTTGGTACGGTCCAAAAGTAGTCTGTCGCAAAAATAAAGCTAAAGGGTTTATATGCGAGGCCTAAAGCCGATGAAGTAGCAGATCTACAAATTACAAATGCACATGGACACTACCCCGCAGCTTCGTGCTAACATGGCAGGCCACCCCCAATGCACCCCAAGCTGCACTGCTCCACCCCCTCCTGGAGCAGTCTCGGGAAACGACCTCTCCACCCCCCACCCCCTCCCCACACACTCACCCGACTGTACTACTGCAGTATTTCCACCCACGCAGGAACCACCTTAACCCTGCCATGCGGCCCCCGCCCCCCTCCAGGCCACCATCAAACCGCTCCAGACAGACACCGCTCGCCTGGTCCAGAGCCCAGTCCCGTGCGCCCTGGCGCCGTGCCCGCCCTGAGCGGGCACCACTTACTGCCCGGCCCTGTCCCCGCACTTCCGCAGACACCTATCGAGCCGGGCCCCAGAGGCGGCCGCTAATTAAAGCAATATCCCCTCTTTTAAACTGGAAACAGCTGCTCTGGTAATGTTCGCGGGGCATAAACACGGCAATTATCAAATCAACTTGGCCAATTTTACGGCGCGAACAGGGACCCAGGGAAGTGCTTAGCAGACAGCTTTTATTAACTGGCACCGCCTTCCCCGCGCGCCAGCCGACCGGGGCACGGTGTGAGAGGAGAAACACCCCCGCGCTGCCAGGGGAGCACCCCGGGGCTCACCGAGGACCTCTCCTGGCGCCGCCCAGGGCGCTCTCCGGCCTGTGCCCAGGGCGTCAACGCCCGCATGTATGGGAAACTGTACCCGGTTACCATCAAATCATACTTACACCCCATCACCAAAGCAACCAAGGGTGACAACTTCTGCCAGTCACAACTTCTCACCCACCAATCAGATGGCATGCTGGAATTTTTCAGTCACCCTCAGCCCTGTGAAAAACGAAAGTAAAATTCCAAGAAGTTAAAGTGGTGAATAATGATAAAAAGCAGAAGTGAATAAAGGTGCAACACGGACGAGTCCACCTGGTAGGTACAGATGGACCCCTGCCCTCGGCTGTGCTGCACACGTCATGCTGTGCTGCACACGTCATGCTGATTGCGCGGCATGGTGCGTTCCATTCTTTCAAAGTATTATCTTTCTACTGTGACATTTGTAATAAACAATAATACTATCTGGGCAATAGTCTCATCTTATAAGTACCGGTCAGTTGGATACAGCCTTGAGTAAGTAAAAGATGACCAGTCAACCTTTCCAACAGGGCCCGTCTCTAAACCGCGAAATATATGATGCACTTTTTGGTAACTTTTTTTATCTATTTGAGTAAAAAAAAAATCTTTCTAGAAATCTGCAAATTATGCAACAGATGGTGGATTATGTGGCACGTGAACCACTATGCGGAAAACGTTGCAGCTGCAAAATTATGATCATATTAGAGTTGCTGAGGGTTTCGTCTTCGTAGTAGGGGCATCGAAAGCATATGATCCATATGCAAGCCTGATTTCCATGCATGCAGCGGCCACACTCAAGGCCTATGCCGCATACTGGAAGGCAGCGGGCCCAATGTCTACAAGAAAACACATTTGGAGCTGTCAATGCTGCCTACAGCAGAGGATTCCATGCACAGGAACACACAAAAACACGCGCACACCATACTTTGTCCCCCCCCCCCACTCCCCATATCTCAAACTGAAGCTACTATAAGTTTAGTATCCCAGTAAAGGCACTCAAACAGAGGCTGAGGTCCCTATGTACCAAGATCTGCCCACTCGGGTATATCAGTCATATCCGTCCAGTCTGGGGTAGTAGTTGTCTGGTGTCCACAAACACTAGACCCAAGCTGGTCAAGCCTATGCTGGCTCTATGCTCCCAATAAGAGGCACTCCCGGCCTAGGCGGCACAATGGAGCCACCACTGACTTTCTATTCTAAAAACTATACTTATACACATGGCCTATGCCAGATATTCAGGCTGCTGCAAGCTGTTTGTTATCAATATTATAGGTGCACACATAATACGAGCCTATGCAGCATGTAAGAGGCGCTGTGAGCTAAGTTATCAATACTGTGAATATACCAGCCTATGCAGCATGTAAGAGGCGTTGTGAGCTGTCAACAATACTGTGTATATACCACCCTATGCAGCATGTAAGAGGCGTTGTGAGCTGTCAACAATACTGTGTATATACCACCCTATGCAGCATGTAAGAGGCGTTGTGAGCTGTCAACAATACTGTGTATATACCACCCTATGCAGCATGTGAGAGGCGGTGTGAGCTGTCAACAATACTGTGTATATACCACCCTATGCAGCATGTAAAAGGCGCTTTGAGCTCTTTCATCAATACTGAGACTATACCAGCCTATACAGCATGCAAGAGCCTGCGCGAGCGCTTTCATCAATACTGTGTATATTCCAGCCTATGTAGCATGTAAGAGCTGCTGTGAGCTGTTATCAATACATACCAGCCAATGCAGCACGTTAGAGGTGCTGTGACCTCTGTGATCAATACTGTATATATGCCAGCCTATGCAGCATGTAAGAGCCACCACGACCTCTGTTATCAATATATATCAGCCTATGCAGTATGTAAGGGGTGCTGTGAGATCTGTTATCAATATATATCAGCCTATGCTGCATGTACGAGGCAATGTGCACTCTATCAATACTGTGAATACACCAGCCAAGGCAGCATGTAAGAGCCGCTGCGAGCGGTTATCAATATATATCAGCCTATGCAGTATGTAAGAGCCGCCGCGAGCTCTGTTATCTATATATATCAGCCTATGCAGCATGTAAGAGCCGCCGCGAGCTCTGTTATTAATATATACCAGCCTATGCAGTATGTAAGAGCCGCCGCGAGCTCTGTTATCAATATATATCAGCCTATGCAGCATGTAAGAGCCGCCGCGAGCTCTGTTATCTATATATATCAGCCTATGCAGCATGTAAGAGCCGCCGCGAGCTCTGTTATTAATATATACCAGCCTATGCAGCATGTAAGAGCCGCCGCGAGCTCTGTTATTAATATATACCAGCCTATGCAGCATGTAAGAGCCGCTGCGAGCTCTGTTATTAATATATACCAGCCTATGCAGCATGTAAGAGCCGCTGCGAGAGGTTATCAATATATATCAGCCTATGCAGCATGTAAGAGCCGCCGCGAGCTCTGTTATTAATATATACCAGCCTATGCAGCATGTAAGAGCCGCCGCGAGCTCTGTTATTAATATATATCAGCCTATGCAGCATGTAAGAGCCGCCGCGAGCTCTGTTATTAATATATACCAGCCTATGCAGCATGTAAGAGCCGCCGCGAGCTCTGTTATTAATATATACCAGCCTATGCAGCATGTAAGAGCCGCTGCGAGAGGTTATCAATATATATCAGCCTATGCAGTATGTAAGAGCCACCACGAGCTCTGTTATCAATATATACCAGCCTATGCAGCATGTGCGAGGCAATGTGCACTCTATCAATACTGTGAATACACCAGCCAAGGCAGCATGTAAGAGCCGCTGCGAGCGGTTATCAATATATATCAGCCTATGCAGTATGTAAGAGCCGCCGCAAGCTATGTTATCTATATATATCAGCCTATGCAGCATGTAAGAGCCGCTGCGAGCGGTTATCAATATATATCAGCCTATGCAGCATGTAAGAGATGCCGCGAGCTCTGTTATCAATATATATCAGCCTATGCAGCATGTAAGAGCCGCTAGGAGAGGTTATCAATATATATCAGCCTCTGCAGTATGTAAGAGCCGCCGTGAGCTCTGTTATCAATATATATCAGCCTATGCAGCATGTAAGAGCCGCTGGGAGCGGTTATCAATATATATCAGCCTATGCAGTATGTAAGAGCCGCCGCAAGCTCTGTTATCTATATATATCAGCCTATGCAGCATGTAAGAGCCGCTGCGAGCTCTGTTATCAATATATATCAGCCTATGCAGTATGCAAGAGCCGCCGCGAGCTCTGTTATCAATATATATCAGCCTATGCAGCATGTAAGAGCCGCCGCGAGCTCTGTTATTAATATATACCAGCCTATGCAGCATGTAAGAGCCGCTGCGAGAGGTTATCAATATATATCAGCCTATGCAGTATGTAAGAGCCACCACGAGCTCTGTTATCAATATATACCAGCCTATGCAGCATGTGCGAGGCAATGTGCACTCTATCAATACTGTGAATACACCAGCCAAGGCAGCATGTAAGAGCCGCTGCGAGCGGTTATCAATATATATCAGCCTATGCAGTATGTAAGAGCCGCCGCAAGCTATGTTATCTATATATATCAGCCTATGCAGCATGTAAGAGCCGCTGCGAGCGGTTATCAATATATATCAGCCTATGCAGCATGTAAGAGATGCCGCGAGCTCTGTTATCAATATATATCAGCCTATGCAGCATGTAAGAGCCGCTAGGAGAGGTTATCAATATATATCAGCCTATGCAGCATGTAAGAGGCGAGCTCTGTTATCAATATATATCAGCCTATGCAGCACGTAAGAGCCGCCGCTAGCTCTGTTATCAATATATATCAGCCTATGCAGTATGTAAGAGGCGCTGTGAGATCTGTTATCAATATATACCAGCCTATTCAGCATGTACGAGGCAATGTGCGCTCTTTCAATACTGTGAATATACTAGCCTATGCAGCATATGAGCCGCCGCAAGCGGTTATCAATATATACCAGTCTATGCAGCATGTAAGTGCCGCGGCGAGCGGTTATCAATATAACCAGCCTATGCAGCATGTGAGAGGCGCTATGAGCTCTCTTATAAATATATATCAGCCTATGCAGCATGCAAGAGGCGCTTTGAGGTCTGTCCTCAATGTGCACAGACCAGTCTATGCAGCAGTAAGAGCCGCAGCAAGCTCTATGCAGCATGTAAGAGCCACTGTGAGCTCTGTCATCAATGCTGTGCACAGATCAGTCTATGCAGCAGTAAGAGCCGCAGCAAGCTCTATGCAGCATGTAAGAGCCACTGTGAGCTCTGTCATCAATGCTGTGCACAGACCAGTCTATGCAGCAGGTAAGAGCCGCAGAAAGCTCTATGCAGCATGTAAGAGCCGCTGTGAGCTCTGTCATCAATGCTGTGCACACACATGCCTATGCAGCATGTAAGACACGCTGTGAGCTCTGTTATCAATACCGTGCACATACCAGCACAAGGGAAGCACCAGCGGAGCTGCACACACGGCCCCCGCAGAATAGTCGACCCGCTGTGAGCTCCACGTCCCCAGATGAACCTAGCAGGCCTGATCCCGGCCTGCGTGCCTTCCCATCTGCTCTGATTCCCCCTTCTTTGGCACGGTTCCTGTTCTCTATTACTCTTTATACACTATATGCTTCCTGCTTCCTGGCTTTCTTCCTCCCTTGGTTGTTCTTATTTACGTTCTATTCGTTTTTATTTTCTCTTCCCCCCACTGTCTCCCCTATTCCAGGGCTCCCTCTCAATTTAATGGCTTTCTTTTTCTTAAACGTTGCTTTATTTCGGGTTCTCCACTTCCTTGGTTCGTCCTCGTCCTCTGCCACCGGCTGATGTTTTTTGAGGTATCCTATGGTTCCCAGTTTTTCGTCTCCAGTTGCCCTCATTCTCGGTACACCCCGGTTTTCAGGCTCTCGACCATTGACCAGTCTTACTTCCGGTTCTCATACAGTTTCCCCCCTCTAATCTCCCATCGGTTGCTCCTCTTCCCTGCTTCTCCTCATGTTTCTCTTCCCTCCCGGAGGTCCTTTCTGCTTAGTCTTCCTGTGTTTCTTATCTCCTGCCTGCTCTCGTTTACTCCTCTGATTATCAGTTATAGTACGGGATAATGTTTCTCACACAAGACTTAAAATGAGAATTTATAGGTGACATGTAATGCCATCCCAGCCATCTCCTACTTGCCTCAGCCCTGAAGAGAGCACCACACAGGGCTCAAACTGCCCTTTTGAGACCACTAATAAAAATACTTCGAATATACACAATACATGTAGTTCAGGGTCAATGCTCACAAGTCAAGAGTTCTGTTGCCCTTGTTATTTGACAATTTTGAGAAGAAACACAACATAAGCATACCAGGGGTTCCACTATAAAAACGTCTGTACATGTTTGCAAAGTCTACCGGCAATTTTGCACGGTAGTAGATTATATAGACAAGTTACTTAACATTAACTCCTGGTATGAACGAGGCATCTCCACTCCCAACCAACTAGAAAGCCTTAGTAACCCGCTCACATTCGACACCCTAAAACATTTGCACAACTTACCAGACATTGAATTCTATAGCTTTCTAAGAATAAAGGCGGTGATCACGAGAGCAGATCTTAACAAGGAGGTCCCACCGATTCTGCAATACATGACGAACCTAAACAAAGTTGGCCACCAAACTTCGCACCTATACTAACGCCTGTGCCCAGTAACAACGAGACTAAACACCAAAACACTATAATACTGGGAAACCCTACAAACTAGACAGTTCAGCGAGAAGGAATAGCCTCGCCTCTGGTCATCAGCGACCAAAAATAAAGTCACCCCAACCTTAGCACAAACTAAATACTGGCTCCTCCACAAAGCGTACTGGACCCCATCCCGCCTAGCAGCTGTCGGACTACGTGATAACGACTTATGCTGGAACTGCCACAAACAAAAAGGAGATTTGGCGCACCTTATCTTCTACTGCCCCAAAGTCAAGACATTCTGGGGTAAAATAAGAGACTTCATAAACAGCATAATGGGGCACTCAGTACAACCAGACTTCCTAGGGATAGCCGCCGCCTTCATGGCCCAGGAAATTCAGTCCAAAAACGACAGCGATTTGATTGACCATCTGCTCACGGCGGCTGTTAAAACCATCCTAACGAACTGGAAAGACACAGGGAAGGCATCCTTCAAGAGCTGGTACAACTGGATCACCTTCCTAAGGGGGGCGGACAACATAACCTCTAAACACTCACCCAACTCCACCACAAAAGGTGAGATGTGGTACTCCCTAGACAACTACCTGATCTCGCACAAACCGCCTTAGGCAGGTCAACTGGGCTCGGTACCCTCACATCCAGCCTCCTCACATCGCAAACTCGGGAAGTTTTGGCTGCTAACTACCGCGCGACCCATCCTGTCCTCTTTTCCTGTCCTCTTTTCCTTTCTCTCCTTTCCCACTTTTGTTTCCTTTCCTCGAGGGCAATGCATAAGACCATCTATGACAGCATACGCCAAGATCGTGTTTATCTAGCTATTTCTGTACGTGCCACCATTATGTGAACGATATGCCTACTGTAACCCCATCGGCGTAGGATGACACCAGTATTGCCTTCACTATATCTGTACTGTATATATAAAATTTCTCCTAATAAAATCTTTTGAAATTAAAAACAAAACAAAAAAAAACAGAAATACATGCAGAAGGATGGAAGCAAGATTGGAGATGGTATAAAATCTGCACAAAAGTATTTGCAACTTGAAAAAGGTACCTGGAGGTTGCAGACAGTTTTGTTAAACTGCTGTGAAATTTGGGTCGATAACATTTAATACAATTCACTAACGCATGATTTAATAAAATGTTTGAGGCATGCTAATGGGTTAAGGTTGGATAATAATAGATACGCTGTGTGAAAACATTAAGATTAATGTGTAAAAAACACAAACCAGGACCCCATTAAAGTCACAAGTACACCTGCAGGCCTGCACCTTGCATGGGTACCGATGTACGATTTTCAGGAATTAAAGGAAGTTTACAGAAAGAGGCAAGGAAGCGTGGAATAGTTGCAGGTTTCCAGGTGTACTTCTAGCAGACATTGGTGAATCCAGCTTGATGCATGCTTCAGCTCCTATAGGTAGATCAGCTCACACTAAAATCTTCAACCCGAGTAAACTGTAATCAAACTTCATAAATAGCCTTAAGAATGAGGCCCATGACGATTTCTAGGACAAGACTCTGAAGAACTCGTCTAATTATAAAATGTAATAAAGCACTTGGTTTATGCTCACAAACATGGCAATCAAGGGAACTGAAGCTAGTGAGAAGAAGGATTTGCCCAAGAATTACACAGTGTTTAGGTGGAGACATGCAGTCCCTAAAAGAATCAGAAAAGGAAACAGAAAAGGCAGTAAGTTGGGAGGGGTCTGAGTAAGCAGATCGGTAGTGGTGGTGGGATCATGTTGCTCAGAAGCAAAAGACCTCACCCACCCAGATGGGTGTCATGCTTCCTCATCATGCAGCGCCTCACTTGGTCGGCACCACACTGCCCAACGGGCCCCTCGAGGCGGCTCTTTACTGAAGGTCTTTTAAAATAAGACGCCATGATAAAGTGTAAGTGGAGGTGCTGTGTGTGTAGAATGTTGTAAGTGTGGTATAAAAATAACTGAGACCCTGTAGGTTTTAATAAGTGGGACCTCTTGTTATGAATAAAAACAAAGGGTGGCTGTGTTGGAGACCATGATCCGTGACAGCTCACAGAAAAGTGAGAATGTCTGCAGCAGGTTTCATGCCATGTAAAGTCCCTGCAAATCCGGGCACTTCGTCAGGACCATGTAACCTAATCTATCAATGCCCGATGATGAAGCATGATACCCACCTGGGTGTGTGAGGGTTCTTGCTTCTGAGCAATCAGATACTCCCTGATCTGCTTGCCTTTTCGGTCTTCTTTTCTGATTCTTTTAGGAACTGCATACTCCACCTTTATACATGTACATTTAGGGAACTTGTATGCTGGATCTAGACACGCTTCCAGTCCCCCCTTATTCTGTTTTTTAAGTGGAGACGGCCAGACTGTGAGCAGTCTAGCTGGACCTCAGTTGGCAACCTAGGCACTGGACCACAAATACAATGTGGATTATTTACGGTAACATTTTGTGAAAATGAGTGAATGGTTGATAGTAAATTTGTCAAAGCATTTGGGAAAACTCTTCCTCTGAAACTAAAGCAACAAAGAGCAATAGTACCATTAAAACAATGATATATTCTGAAATCAGCTACAATCTGAACTCTAGCACAATGAAAGTACTGGCATATTCAATAGCCTAACATGATCAGAAAGTTGGCCTAAGACGAGCCCATAGACAGACCCTCTATTCGCAGAACCCGTGAATATTCCAGGATTTGAAACAAAGAGAGCTCTGGGAAGTTCAGAATCTGAAAGGTGGCACAATCACACCTGGTTAAAATCCAAACCACAACATAATATGAGCCGTGGCATAGTCAGAGAGGCAATTATCAGATCTCCGATACAATGAGAATGTTGCTGCAATTTGACATCTCACTGCATGGAAATTTGTCATCTCACTCCATGGAACTGCTTAGAACAAGTGGACAATTTGTACGGGGCAAGTAGTTTTCTAAAGCATCACGCCCCACAGAAAAGTATATATGCTATAAAATTGCACACCCTGCATAGTAGCTATATCTACAACCAAGTCAGCAGGTAGGCAGTACGTTGTTTTTACCGGAATAGATTTAAAAGTACAAAATAATCAATTTGGTTAGACTTTAACTGCAACAGAAAGCAGAGATTTGCTTGGCAGATGGCCAGTATTGTTTTAAATGCCTTATTTTAACCAGCAAGATAACTCAATAATTTTGTAAATAAGGAGACACTTGTGTCAATCACTCCAATTACATGGGCATTAATTAGGTCCTCCAGAGCAGAGGATGTTCTTGGCTGAGAAATCAAACTTTATGCTGTCTTGTGCTACACATTTAGCCCTCCTCAATGAACTACAGCAGACCAAAAGACCACCTAAACATGGAATCACGTATTGCCTTTTAGGATGGGCATCAACCCAAGCAGCAGTCTATGGATCTGTAATAAATCATTTCAAAGAGCTGCCCACTGTTTGGAAAAACAGCCTGGTCATCAATTGATATCAAAACCCAGCAATCTGTGGTAATACACGCAAAAAATGTAGGAGTGTATTTGACTTGTACAATCTTCAGACAGTTAACATCTTCAAATTTTTTGAAGTAACTTTTTTATAATAATTTTCTTTTTGCTAATATTTTTCAGAATGTATCAAGGATCCATGGGGTACCTTCTCACTGAATTCCCGGTTCATGCTTTACAATAATCCTCACACCATGGGTGTGCAAGTTGTCAGGATCTGCTGATTTTTCAGAGATGTAAAGCAAAGGCAGCTTTGGAGAGTTCAACAATGATATCACAGAACAATGCGGAACACTTTCTTTGCTGATCTGTCTAAAGAATACAACTGATGGTGACGAGCGAGATGAATACCACTCCTCTTGATGCTAAAATCTCTCATGGTTACTCCCTCCACTTCTATCGACAATTCCTTCAATTTGATCTGTCAGGATCTGTTTTCCCCGACTAGAGATAGCTTCCAATTTCACGGCGAGAGGACCACAACCACTTTTGCTCTTCGGGAAGACAGAGATGTGTTCTGCCATTTTAGAGACCTCAGTTCAGGAGGATGTAGTTGATCATTCATGACCTTTCACCAGGAAAGTAACTGAGGCTTAATCATCATCACAGCAATAGCCATGAGTAAATTTAGCAACCTGACTGTGCCTATATACTCAATTCACAGGTATGCAGTAATTCTATAACGCAGTCCAAAAATCATCATCATCATCATGAGGACGAAGGCTCTTCGAAAATCTGGCATTAGTCTCTCCTTTGAGTCCAACCACCTGACAGTTCCGATTGTAAAGGTCATCAACCAGTCCAGAGGAATCGACACAACCTAACATCATCTCCAGTATCATGGGTATACACAGGGATTGTCTCTAATGTCTCAGTAATCAGAGTATTCGATTCTACAATTTAAGTATTGTAACTTAATCATAATTTACTTCAGTTTTAGCAAGACTCAAGGATTTTGACATCTTAACACAACAGATCAAACCACTTTTCAATGGACGTCGTATACGTGTAAATTCTTCGTTGCCGGGAACTCAAGGTAATCATGAACCCCGTTTTCTGCATCACTGTAACATCAATATTAGAGGAAAATATACACGTAATATGTGAAGTCCATACAACCTAAGTATGTACATGCATACAGGCTTGAGATAAGTGTGACAAGCATGTCTTCTCAAGTTTACCATCAATACAGGCGGGGATCTCTCGTGTCTGGCCTCATGCTTAGCTAAAGCAGAGTTATTGTATGTATCTTTAGGGTAGAGTTCTCTACATGAGTTAATGGTGGTGTTAACGCAGAGTTCTCTGCACATATTGGTGTGTGTTAACGCAGAGTTCTCTGCACATATTGGTGTGTGTTAACGCAGAGTTCTCTGCCGTGTTGGGGTGTGTTAACGCAGAGTTCTCTGCCGTGTTGGGGTGTGTTAACGCAGAGTTCTCTGCCGTGTTGGGGTGTGTTAACGCAGAGTTGGCTACTCTTGTCAATGGTGTGCAACCATTAAAGCAGAGTTCTCGATATGTGTTGATGGTGTGTTTTAAAGTGGGGTTGTGCTTGTGTACATGCATCAGATCCGCATGCTGAGTCGTGCGTTACTGTTCTGCAGAGCACGCCCTGTGCTAGGCTGATGCACACACATCTGCACCTCCTGACAGTGGTCGCATCTTTTTACCTGCGTAGCACATCTATGCTGCTTGTGCTTTTCCTCTTTCAAAAGTGCTTAGATTAAAACTCTTACAGAACATCATTTCGTTCAGAAGCGAAAGGCACAGCGAAAGCCGGGTTTGCTGTCTGCTGGTCCTGTTTTGTTCCAATATTTTGCACAAAGAGCAATGTCTGTTTTCTTCTGTGTACGGTGTGTGCCAGAAGCGCTGCCGTTAATGTATTATAAAAATAGATGGACGGGCAGGAAGCGCAGTCTGAGACAAACAAACCTCTTCAGATGGATGAGGAGCACTCGGTGACCTGCGAGGAGAAGCCTGCCTGCATGCAGGACGCAGTAAGGGCCCTTGTCTGAGCGCCTGGCTAGGAAGGGCCCCGTCTGTGCGCTAGACGCA
Organism: Lissotriton helveticus; assembly: GCF_964261635.1. Taxonomy (NCBI): domain Eukaryota; kingdom Metazoa; phylum Chordata; class Amphibia; order Caudata; family Salamandridae; genus Lissotriton; species Lissotriton helveticus. The sequence goes on from NC_136065.1 coordinate 1,923,610,860, forward strand.
GGAGTCCTACCCGGAGGCAGGAGCGGTCCTGCCTGTGCGCTGGACGCAGGAGGCCGGCTCTGTCGGTGCGCTGGGAGCAGGAGATGTGGACTCTGCATTGGATGAACCAAGGGTTCTGTATGTGCACCGGAAGAGGAAGTCTGTGAGCCGGATACCGAAGGGGCCCTGTCTGCCCTCAACGCAGTAGGAGCGCTGCCTCTGTGGCAAATGTAGGAGGAGAGCTCGGTGACCTAGGAGGAGAAGCCTGCCTGTGTGCAGAACGCAGTAAGGGCCCTTGCCTGAGCGCTAGACCAGAAAGGTCCCCGTCTATGCACTAGGCGCATAAGGAGTCCTACCCGGATGCAGGAGAGGGCCTGTCTGTGTGCTGGGCGCAGGAGATGGGACCTTGCCTCTGCACTGGATGTACCAGGGGTTCTGCATGTTCGCCGGAAGCAGAAGGGAACTAGTCTGTGCAATGGCTTTCGGAGAGGGCCTGTCTGTGTGAAAGATCCCAGAGTGCTGTCTGTGCGACGAATGTCAGAGGGTGCCTGTCTGTGCAACGGACGCAGGAAGCACCCTACATTTGCGCCAGACCAGGAACTAAGGGACCTGCCTGTACGCCAGTTGTAAGCTAGAAGCCCTACCTGAGCACAGGATGCAGATGGTACTCCTTTTTAGGTCTCGCCTGAGCCAGCGCATGCACTGCTCTGGCGAGCCTTTTAGTAAGGGGGCTTCAAAAAGCTGACCACGCGCTTTGCTTGTGGCCTAATGCTTGCGGTTACGTGCACATGCACCCTCTGGATTTCCTCTCTTGTTCTTCCTGTGCCTCACCCCTCCCACAACACTGCTAGCAGGCCCCTTGCCTTCCTTTCATCTCCCACTGCATCCCCCTCACACCTACCACGTCACCACCCCTCCGAGGGCAAGTGTCCTGGGTTTATGTGGTGTTTATGTTGCGAAGGGCGGGGCCTCTGCTCTTTCCCTGGATATCTTCTATGCTGTGCTTCCTCTGGCCTCGCCCTTTAACCCTATCTTCGAGTTAAAATTACTGCTTTTGCGATAACTTAATGAGAGGTACTTTCTAATTATAATAGGCACCATCTGTTTGATTTTAAAGAAATATATTGAAGAGCCTATCATTTACTGTGCTCACACTGAGTCAGCAGTTTAAAAGGATGACTAAATTGGGCTTTGTGACAGTAATGTGTTGTTTCATATGAAAACCTAGGCTTGTCAGTTTTGTTTGGCACAAGTAAAAATATCTGCGGTATTGCATGAAAATGGTAGAATAGTCAGTCAGTCAGTCAATGGTAGAATAGTTTCACATGCACGTTGTTTTTTGAGTAACATCTGTGACTGCGATAATTTACATTTAACTTACATTTGCAGATAGTTGTCCTCATATATGTCAGCGACAGTAATTTTGATAATTTTTGACAAAGTGCGTCAGTGGTGTTGTACAATTTGGATGTTTCAGTGTGTGCATCTGATGTTTTTGTGATAGCATGCACATTCTGTGTGTCCCTGTCTCTATCCTGTGCATGCAACCAGTGTGTCTTTGTATTGGACTCCTATATGTATGTAAACTGGGTGTTACAGTCTTACATTGAATGTGTAAGTGTTCATCCTCAGCATATATGATGTGAACAGTATACACTCAGTATATGTGCCACGTCTGTGTAACTATCACCACCTTGTGTGTGGCACTGCCAGTACCGCGTGTGTCATTATAATGGCTTTGTGTACCTCCGGTTCACCAGTCACAGATTTTCCTTTAACAAGCAATTTCTTTCAGGCAAGTTACCTTAGTTGGTTTATTGGAGTCAAACCAATCATATCCTAGCCACAATGCACCAATCTGTTTAATTAAATCGCTGTACTGAAAACCTGTTGTTCAGGTGACATTGATTCCTCTGGTCACCCAACTCTTGATACTCACACCATGTCTTTGGCAGTATGTGCCTGCATACTGAGGCTCTCTGTACATAGTTTATCCGTGTACGTGTAATTGCTGTGCAGACTACAGATTTGCTATTCTTCAACCTGTGAGATGTTTTGCATGTCATTATATACACCCTGTATGTTGCTTGTTATAAAGGTAGTTTCAGTGCATGCTCCCATTTGTGTGTCATTGTCTTTATTTAATGTGTGTGTTACTATTTTTACCCAGTATGTGTCACAATCACTACTCAGTGTGTCACTGTTCCTTTTGAGTATCTCTGTTTCCAGTCTGGACTGAGCGCGTGCATCTTTTGAGTTCTTGGTGTGATACAATCTCTGCATCCTTTGCGTGTCATTGCATGCATTCTAAGTGCCGTCACTGTCCACATTCTGTTTCATTATCTTCTTAATTAGTGCTTTTTTCAGCATTGTCTTCTTGTGTGTCAGTTGTGAATTTTCTGTGCGTCACTGTTTGCATTATGTTTGTATGTTGTACTTTCTATGTGTCCGCTGTACTCTGTGGGTTCCTATCACTTTATACAGGCTATGTGTCAATTTGTTTGTGCTCTGTGTGTCTGCTGTGCACGCTGAGTATTTTTGTGTATTTGTAGTATTTGTTTTTATGTATTTATTAATGAAGAACCTCTACTCGCAACACTGTGCCCCCTAGCATGAACGTACATTAGATCTCTTTCGCCAGAAACGTTTGTAGATAGGCAGTGAACTTGACTGGCTGTGACTGTGATGGTACATTGAAAGAATAGTACATTTAAAAGTACTCTGCACTCATTTCATTTATTAATTTCGCAGAGTTACTGCCTTCTCGATTTGTAGAAGTCAGTGTGCTCTCAGATTCACTGTCTGGACTGTGTGTGAGTAAGAAAACACACCCTCTTTGGGTGTGATTTGTGTGTGAACTCTGTCTACTACCTGAGTAATAACAGTTGTTATGTTGCTTGTACTCTTATAATGTGTGTGCTGCCATTGGTATGGCCTCATTGCACTAAAAGTCTGCTTCTTTCCAAACCTGGTTTTGTGGGTTTCCTTACAGATCAAAGTCTTTTGACAGTGCCCCCTGCAGCTGTTTTTAACATAAATTTTTAAAGGATAATAAAATACATTCAAGATAGCCACTACACATACATGCAAATTCATCAGTGCCACATAATTACACTCTACTCAATACCACATAAATACACCCAACATAAAACCACTATGCCACATAGCAGCAATCCATATAAATACAATCCACGCCATGCCACATAATTCCCATCGATACAGAAAAGGGGGTCATCATCATTTCACTCACAACGCCACAGTTCCACGCCACACAATTCAGCTCCACACATTTCCATTCCACACCACATCATTTGACAACAAATCACATAATTCAAATTAACAACTCAATTACAAAACACATGCATCCAATCCACACCACAAAATTCCACATTATGCCATACAATTCATCAGCACAATACATAATTAAACTCCATTACATACCACAACACAAAATACCAATCCGCATATTTACACTGTTATACTCACTCCCACTCTACATAATTCCAGGACACTCAATACCACATAATAACTATCCACATAATTCCACTGCACACATGCCGCATAATTCCACTATACAAATCCACTCCACACCGCACTATTCTATGCCACACAATTCCACAACTAACAGTTTCAATCCAACCCACATAATTCAAATCCATGCCACATACATTCACTCCATAAACATAAGTAAAAGCCATTGTCATTTACAATGCCAATAGCTCTAACGTTCACAAATGCGAGACCGATTGCATTGCAAATGCTTGTTTTTTTGCCTGTCTGTGTGCAAGAGAAGAGGCCCTACTTGTGCATTGGATGGCAAGAGGGCTTCTGCCTGTGCGTTGGAAGAAGGGGCCCCGTCTATGCACTAGACGCTTTAACACACACTGACAGCACGCACAGATAACTCTGCTTTTACGTACATCAATACGCCTAGAGAACTCTGCTTTATGGCACACCATCAACAAGAGAACTCTGCTTTGCTTCAAGGCACACCATCAATAAGAGAACTCTGCTTCAAGGCACATCATCAACAAAAGAACTCTGCTTCAAGGCACACCAAGTACAAGTGTAGAGAACTCTGCTTTAAGGTACAAAATCAACGTAAGCGTTGTGCTTTCCCTAACGTTTTTGACAAAATGCCTCTACTTTAGCACACACCATGAACAGTTTTGCAGAACTTTGCCTGATGGACATAATTGCTAAGTGCAGAGAACTCAGTTTTAACGCAGAACATCAACAAGTGTGGAGAACTCTACGTTAATTCACAGCAGCACCAGTTTCACAAAACGTTGTTTTAACGCACATCATCGCGAAGTGCAGAGAACCCTGCTTAAATGCACCCAATTGACAAGAGAATGTACACCCACTGTTGTAGAGAACTCTGCAACATTGACAAGTGCAAAGAATTCTGCCTCAAGGTACATCGTCAACAAGAGAACTCTGCTTTAACACCTTGAGCGCTGCGCACATTGCCCTGCGGTGCGAGCGAATTAATGAGTGGGCGGGGTTCGGACGGACCCAGCCGTCCACTTCACACGCCCATCGTGACATCGGGCGGCAGGGGGCCATCTGAAGGACGCATGGGGTTAACCCTTTCCGTGCTGATGACGGAACCGCTCCGTCATCAGCCGCGATGGCGCTGTGCTGATGACGGAGCGGTTCCGTCATGGCCCGCCCGACGCGCCTGCGTGGCGCTGATTTCGCGCATGCGCGGCGCGTTCTATTAAGCGTGCGGGCCATGACGGAACCGCTCCATCATGAGCACATCTCAACCGCGGCTGGTGACAGAGCGGTTCCGTCAACAGCATGGGCGTGCCGCGTGGCCCCCCCTCCCCCTTAGCGCTGCGGTGGAATAGCCGCCGCAGCGATGAGGTTAAGGCAAATCATTAACAAGAGAACTTTGTTTTAAGGCCCACCGTCAAAAAAGCCTAGAGAACTCTGCTTTCGGTCACATCGTCAACAAGTCCAGAGAACTCTGCTTTAAGGCACATTATCAACAAGCCTAGAGAATTCTTTTTTCCGGCACATCGTCAACAAGTCTAGAGAACTCTGCTTTCCGGCACATCGTCAATAAGTCTAGAGAACTCTGCTTTCGGGCACATCATGAACAAGTCTAGAGAACTCTACTTTCTGGTACATCGTCAACAAGTCTAGAGAACTCTGCTTCAGGGTACATCGTCAACAAGTCTAGAGAACTCTTCTTTTTTAGGGCACATCGTCAACTAGTCTAGAGAACTCTGCTTTAGCGCACATCGTCCACAAGTCTAGAGAACTCTGCTTTGGGGCAAATCATCAACAAGTCTAGAGAACTCTGCTTTGAGGAACATCATCAACAAGTCTAGAGAACTCTGCTTTAGGGCACATCGTCAACAAGTGGCACACCATCAACAAGAGAACTCGACACCATCAACAAGAGAACTCTGCTTTAAGGCACACCATCAATAAGAGAACTCTGATTTAAGACAAATAGTCAACAAGAGAACTCTGCTTTAGGGCACATCGTCAACATGTTTAATGAACTCAGCTTTAAGACACATTGTCAACAAAGCCAAAAGAACTCCTCTTTAGGGCACATCGTCAACAAGAGAACTCTGCTTTAAGGAACACCATTAACAAGAGAACCTTGTTTTAAGGTACATCGTCAACATGAGTAGAGAACTTAGCTTTAAGAAAAATCATCAACAAGCCTAGAGAACTCAGCTTTAGGGCACATCGTCAACAAGTGGCACACCATCAACAAAATAACTCTGCTTAAAGGTACACCATCAATAAGAGAACTCTGCTTTAAGGCACATTGTCAACAAGCCTAGAGAACTTTGCTTTAGGGAACATCATCAACAAGAGAACTCTGCTTTAGGGCACATCGTCAACAAGTGGCACACCATCAACAAAATAACTCTGCTTAAAGGTACACCATCAATAAGAGAACTCTGCATTAAGGCACATTGTCAACAAGCCTAGAGAACTTTGCTTTAGGGAACATCATCAACAAGAGAACTCTGCTTTAGGGCACATCGTCAACACGCCTATAGAACTCTGCTTTAAGGCACATTTTCAACAAGCCTAGAGAGCTCTGCTTTAATGCACACCATCAAAAAGGAAACTCTGTTTTAGAACACATAGTCAACAAGTGTAGACAACTCTGCTTTAAGACAAATAGTCAACATGAGAACTCTGCGTTAAGACAAACAGTCAACAAGAGAACTCTGCTTCAGGGCACATCGTCAACATGTTTAGAGAACTCAGCTTTAAGACACATTGTCAACAAGCCTAGAGAAGTCTGCTTTAGGGCACATCTTTAACAAGCCTAGAGAACTCTGCTTTAATGCACACCATCAACAAGAGAACTCTGTTTTATGGCACATCGTCAATAAGTGTAGAGAACTCTGCTTTAAGGAACATCGTCATCAAGTGTATAAAACTCTGCTTTGCAGTACACCATCCACATGCCTAGAAAACTCTGCTTTTGCACACATCGTTGCAAGCGTACGGAGCTCTGAATCATGCACGCCATCCGCAAACGCACGGGGTGCGGTTTTACAATCGGGAATGTATCACCGCCCTCTACACACTCAACATTCGCACCACTCAGACGTGCATTAAACTCATGTCATAACCCAGATATGAATGAAACTATGCTCTCCCAGGGGCCATTAACTGCATCATATTCTGCCTCAATATACAACACCCTCAACTGTTACATTAAATTGTGCTTTAACACACACATCAAGAATTGCAGTACATGCTGCCTAAACACACAGCATCAACATATGTATTTACTCTTTGCTTTAACCCACACCACCAGGACGTGCATTAGAGTTGGTTCCTGTATACAGTGTGAGGTGCATTAAACTAAACATCATCAAACAGCATGAGAAGCATATTAAACAGCTTTAACTGACATAATCAAATGTGACTATCCGGATTTTGTGGAGGGCGGTGAGTTTTTGCCAGTTAGACTATTCCACAACATATATTTAGGTGATAAATATCGTTTAATAGGAAGAATAGTTGCATTTTAAGGGGAAATACTGGGCTTTCAAAAGGCCAGGAACTCCAAAGAAAGACTGGCGCCTTGTGATTTCTTTCACAGATCCACAGATAGAGGCTGGAGCCCTGGGCTGGCTAGTAAGGCTGTGGGCGAGTTACTCATAGTCTGGGCTTCCGACCTTAACTTCTACGCACAACGTGGGCTTTGGACACCTCACTGCATAAGGCGTCAATGGCGTCATGCAATGCGCGATTGTATAGATGGCCAGACCCGTCAGCAACCTCAGGCACTAGTATCTCGCTGACCTGTTCATTACAGTGGTGTAACTTACAATAGCGGCCTCTCTGGGCCTTACAAAGCAGCGCATGCGCCATGCTACTTACTGGCTGGCGAGGGGGTGCTGTACCCGCTGACCGGCAGTGGGTGTGGAATCCCCGCCAGAGATCCAGGTGGGGACAAGCCCCCCAGCATGTGCGGAAAGAAGAAGGCATAATGGGGCACTGGGTAGCCGTTCATGTGCCCTCCTGACGAAGGGCACGAGCCCCCGTTACTCGCCATCGACAGAAGCCCTTGTCGAACCCCCTTATCAGTTCCTGTCGTGCAATCCAGGTGGGGGTCAGGTTTGTACATTTGGGGTGTGGAGGGGGGTGAAATCACCAGTTAGTTGTGCCCCCCTCCATTCCCGAAAATCCAACTCCACAAGGGCCAAATAAATGGAGCAAGCAGAAAAATGTATAATCACATTCCTCAATTTAAGACCTTCTGCTCATCCAATCAGGTGCCACCATCCCTCTTGGTGCATGGAAAGAAAAAAAAGACCATCCAAAGAATGAGGGCTAGAAATCCAGAGTAAACCACAGGGCTCCCAGATCCACGGACATGTGCTCAAAAACTAAGAGATCCCACCAGGACCACGATCCTGGGCCAGGATTCTAGGCCACAGTTGTAGGCCCCGCCTCAGGGTCCTGGGCCACCATTTTAGATAACGACTGTGATCCAAAATCCTATCCTGCGCCCCTCTTGTGTTGAGTCCTTCCCACTTTCACCAGTTGCGTTCAGTAAGGATGGTGACACTTTGCTGATGCGGTGATGGCAAAAGTGCTATCCCTCCAGCTCAGATATGCTAGATCTTCTTTGCGACCTGTAAGACAATACAGAAAAAATGTCAAAGACGAGAAAAAGGAATCAAATCAATTTGATAATTATACAGCAGTTCAGTTTTCACAAGGCGGTGCCATAAAAAAACTCAAATATAAAGATTAGGTCAGCAGGTAAGGCATCAGGCCTCATTTTATCGACCTTGGAAGGATGAAAGTCTTCGAAAAGTGATTATACTCCGGTATCTTCAATCTAGCAGAGTGCTCCGTCTAACAAGAAACATACATACATATATCTATATATCTATCTATATATATATATATATATATATATATATATATACACACACATACACACATGGTGCAATCTGGGAGTGGTAGCATGAACTCTTTGGTCAGCGCCTGGTTCTAAATCGAGATCTTTTTATCAACCATCAGTCTCTATATATAGCCTGTGTCGGGGTAATATCTGCTGCCTTGGGATTGAGTCAGCGCTCATTTCTGCAAGGGAGCTACCGATTCACAGGTCTTTCTATGAATGCTCCCCAAGGCTAGGTCTGTAATGAGGGGCATGACGGCCACCATGATTTTCAGGCAAGCAAGTTTTTAAGCCCTCCCTGTTACTACCTGTCAATCCCTTGCCTGACCCCAAGATGGCTGCCACAGTGTTCCCTACCACGTCGTGATACTCCTCTGAGAAAAAAACGGACTTAGGCCAGATCTCGAACACATCCCCCCTCCGGCCTACCCTACCCTACAGAATCTTAAACCTATCTCCGTCTGTGTACACCTAGCTTTTTGGCCGATGCCCGGTGGAGCTACTTGATAGCTACAGAGGAGATGGGCTGTGGATCACCCCTTCAACAGTCACCTACCCAGCCGGACATTGGGCAGACCTTACTTCGTCTGTCCGTCGTACTTTCCCTCCTACCCCTTTACTCCACCCACTGTCTCCTTTACGCTCCATTTATCCCTCCTCTTTGCTCTCTAATTCCTTTCTCATTGAGACCTAGCCGCTTGACTGATGCCCGGTGGAGCTACCTGATAGCTATAGAGGAGATGGGCTGGGGACTTCCCCCTCGGACGGAACCTACCCAGCCGGACTTAGGGCAAACTCTCCATCCAACCTATCTCCATCCTTTCTCCCTTCTACACCTTTACCCCACCCCATTACCCTTCTAAGCTCCATTTATTTTGTCTTCCGACGCTCCTGAAATGTTTTCTTGTAACTGATGTAACTTGTAACTGATGTAATTTTGTAATTTTGTGGATCCTTATGTAAAGCGCTCTGATACCTCCGGGTCTAGCCAGAGCTATATAAAACTCAAATAAATAAATATATATATATTGTGTATCATGCTACCTGGTCTGAGCGTACAAAACCTAATGGTGTGTGTATATTAAGCTACATTATTATTATATGGCCTTCAGTTATTGTTTTTTACAATAATATAAGAGCAAAACGAGTTTTTCAAGAATCTCTGGGAGAACTGACTTCCTCACACTTAGACTTCGATGTGATATTGCTGCAAAGAAATACATAAACCCTGATGAAGTCCTTTAAGGGGACAAAACGCGCTGGCCGGCCTGTTTCATTGATAATATAATAAAGAGAATTGCTTTTAGACTTCATACTACGGTTCCCATGTCATTTTGGTTTTGAAGAAGAGTATACTGGGATAGACACCAAAGAATTATACGTTCTTCGTGAAAGGAGGAGAAAAAAAGAGAACAAGCTCTATGATACAATTATTAGACTCTTGAAGCACTCCCTTTTGTGTGTTTTTTTCTGTTAGATTTGTTACCTCATCTTGACATGTTTTTAACAGCCAGACAGAGCTACTGCTCCAAAACGGTCTCCTGGGGTGACCGCCGCTTTTCAGTTGCGGCACCTAAGATATGGAATACCCTGCCACAACATATCAGAACCAGCCCCTCACTCCTGCAGTTTCGGAAGGGATTAAAGACCTGGCTGTTTAACCAGTGACACTGCCCAATGATCTTCTGAAGTTATCAACATCTGGGGAAAGATAGCGGAATAGTCTAGCGCCGAGACGCCTACGGGTATTCGTTCGCGCTCAATAAATAGAAATAGAAATAGATACGAGTTGAAAGGCCAGGAGGGCTGGTGTGTAAGGAAGGGGTGTTGGAAGCAGGCAGATTCCATCACAAGTCACACTATCATAAACAAGTATTTCAAGTGACCAGTTTTCATCAATCGTCATATTCATAAACAAATATGCAGCTTTAGTAAAAATGGATAGGAAGGAGGAAAGAGTGCTTGGGGTAGATAGCGATCACACTGAAGAAACAAGGAAGAAATAGCGCTACATATGTATAAGTATGTGTGCAGCAAGAACATGGCCCCCTAGGTCACTGGAGTTGTCAATGGTGTTTCGACCTCAATGTGAATGCCAGGTCATTATCAGGACAAGGAAAAGAGCACCAATATGGCCATAGGGAATCGGCGCAGGCACTTGAGTATTCACAAGTACACTTACCACCCGGTCAGCATCTCCTGTACACAGATGGTTGCTGAGCATGCTTCGACTACCCATGGCCAATGTTCAATTCACATTTCCTCTACACTTATTCATCTTCTTTATTCTTCATTGAAAAATGCGCACTTCCTGTTTTTGGCCATACTACATCTTCTAAGTCCTTGATCTTGGAGCTCTTTCCTTGTCCTGATGATGACCATACATTCATATAGGGGCCAAAACAGGATTCACAAACTCTGGTCTCATGATCTGCAACAATCATGAGCATAAGTGAAATATTCTTGATACACCTGTAATTTCTAAGGAATGCTCTTACTTGCCTGTGAAATCGGTATGCACACCATGCCCAGGACATATTGTTTGGGGTCAAGGGCAACAAGTTTTCATGTGCATTTTGTCCTTGGGACAAGTAGGCCCAACCCTATACAGCACAAACCCTTTGGTTGCCAGTTTACAGTACGACATTATGGACCAGGGAAAGGCATTCCCTGCAGTTAAGGTAATATTTGTATCCATTTTGTAAAGCTGTTCAAACTTATATTTATGGTTCATTAAAGCGAAGCCTTTATTTTTAGGGTGAGCGCTGTACGTAAATGTTGTAAGCTCCGACTGCACTACTGAGGTGAGGAGAGGTGAGAGGTGTGGCGCCGCGGCCAGGGCGACTGACGCTGGAATCTGGGGACCACGGTTCGATCCCCGGCTCCGGCGGCAGGATAGCCCAGCACCATGTGACTCTGGGCAATAGCTCGCTTAATCTTCCCGACGGCCCCCAGCGCCTAGAGACCCTTACGGGTGATTGTGCGCTTTACAAATGTGGACTTTACTTTACTGACAGTGGTTCCAGTATAAAAATGTGTAATCAAGTTTTCAATGTTTAGCAATATGAAGCTATGTATACTGCTCCCAGAATGCTCTTTGATTAGATGCAAATATTTGCAGAAGCTTGAAAGCAAGATTAATGATTCTTTGCTTTCAAATTTAAATGTTCACAAAAAAAATGCAAAAACATTTCGCTAAACTAATGTAAAATTGTAGGTGCTATTTCTTTGCAGAATTATTTAGTAAAATGTTTTGATGTATGCTAGTATTTTCCGAAAATATTCATAATGAAAAGTCAGTGTAACCAGTTTAAATAAGATTATGGGAAACGTAAAAATAAACAAGCATTGGTAAAGCCCGTAGGTCTAAAATTGTTGGTCAGCCTTTTGGTTTTGTCAATGCATGACTTGTTTTGGCATTGTTTTTGTAAAACCTTCTTGGTGTGGGAGTCGCTGGGCCCTCTCCATTATAACAAACATTGGCAAAAGCAAAAATTGTTTTGGTCTCAAAAAGCACACATTTCCACAGTAGTTCATTGCACTGAACAAAACGACTGTGTGTCAATATGTTACTTGTGAAAGAACAGAATGCTGTCACTCATTATGAAGCTAGCTGATAGAGACACAGAATTTAAAAAACACAAAAGGTCATGGTTAACGCCAGACCTAATTAGGGGCCCAATTACTAAATAAAGTCTCAAAAGAGCACCCATGTTCTTGCATTAAGTGCAGATATACGACTTTCGTGAATTCACAGGACTTTACAGAAGTAAGCCAATAAATAGTACTCCTAGAAAATATTTGTGAACTACATTTTAGCATGAGCAAATATGCAGATGTAGATTTGCAAGTTCACTTTCCCTCCAACCACTTTTTCCCCAACCCTGGAAGAAGTTTTATGTCTGCCATTGTCAGGAGTAAATGTCGTCCAGCCTTTCTCAGTATGGGAAAAGATTAGAGAAAGAGTTGGTGAAAACCCTTAAAGCATGTAAGTTAGTAGGTTTGCACAGACTCAAAAGGGCAACCCTGGAACTGTTGCTTACCATTACCCTCAGCCTCAGTATGGAGATCTGCGGAAACGTGGCAACATAAGGTAATTGCTAGTATTCAAACCCTACTATGGAAGGAGCCGAGGCATAACCAGAGAGGCTATTCCAGAAACCTTATATAATGAGATTTCTGCCATAATTTGTCGCCAAATTACATGGCCCAAAAGGGTCAAGTGGATTTTGTTATAGGACAAGTAGATTTTTGAAGCAACCTGCTCCATGGACAAGTAGATATTTTATTAAATTCCGCACTCCTGCTTTCTCTATTTCGTTTTCACTGAAGCTCAATGTTGGTTTATGAGTAAGAGTATGTATATGATCTCCTATATAAAGAACTGCAAATTTTCTACAGCAATGTTATATATTATATATCATTTTAATATATTGTGTTTTGATTTATTCTGTTGTTTTCCGGTCAGTTCATTGGACTGCTATTAAATGTAGAGCAACTCTATTTTAACAATTTTAAAATAATACCTCGATGGAACATTGTTCTCACTAATATCCACTGTCCCTGTTTCACATAGTTTTACAGGGCTGTTCCTGTTGAATGTTAGGCATTTGGCAAATATCCCCACACACAAAAGAGAAGTAGGAGTATTTGAAATCACGCTGTTGTACTGCGTGGCACATGCTTTTTATTCAGAACTGTTCTCACTCACAAATTGTGGCATACTTCATCATAGGGCTTGCTAAACAACACACCTGCGCAGACCAACGCCTAGGTTGGAGCAAAAGATAGGGGGAAGACAATACAAACATAAAATTGTAGGGCTCCAACATAGAAATATTGGTGCAGAACATTGAATTTTAAACCCGCACAGGAATATCTGCATATATACTTTGTTCCTGGATTTGCCAGTCAGGTTTAAAATAAATATAGGATGGTGGTGTGGGGAATTTTTAGTTGCCCCTGCCCCTTCCTAATTGCTTATTTGTCAACATGTTTCAGCCAATTGGATTTAGTCCTTACACAGGTCTGTATGCCTTTCGTCAGGACTTAAGATCCCCTATGATCCCTTTCTTTCCTACCTCACTTTAGTAGGTAGAGGATAGACCTAATGTGGTCTGGGGCTGCTGTAACACACTTGTAGTACTGAGTTTCACAGTAGTTGAAGCTCGAAAAGGCGCGGAGTGATGGCGGCTCCCTGTAGTCAAACATTCGGCAAGATGTGGCCGCCGTCCCTGTACTTCTCTCTGCGCGTCGTGTAGGTATGACAGGCATTTGGCAAAGGCACACTATCCAGAAGGGGCCTCCAGAACAGGGAACGGTCCTCAACACATAGCTGCAACATCAGAGATGAGGTGAGGCTCCACCGCCAGTCAACATTGTGGTTGCTTATGCCTCACTCCATGCAACATATACTCTCCCCCCTCAGTGTCACAATGTTTTGAAAATTGAGGGCTGTTCCGCATGTCACACTAAAACCCCTGCACTTCTTGAAAACCAACTTATCACGTAGGATAAGCACACAAAACGTCATTAGAGGGTTCAGTGAGGGCTGTTTCACAACTCTGCCAAAGGAAAGGCAGCGCTGGTCAACATTGAGAGTGACGCCACAATGACTGCCGGTTCAGCCCTCACACCTGCCGGCTTCAAGAACAGACCAGGCTTACCCTCCATCCCTCACACCACAACTGCTGCCATGAGCCGGTCACAATCATTCCACAATAACTTAGGCCGCCTCCATCCCCAGGGAAAGGCAATTGTGTTTCACCTTACTCCTGCCAAATAGTAAAGACCAACTGCTAAAACTGCAACTCCGAGAAAACCGAGGTGACTACTCTCTCTGGTCCTCGGCCTAGTGATTTAAGGCCTACACTCATCCCGTCAAACCAAGCCACACACCTACGGATCGTGATCGACAGTCGTACGAAGAGCCTGGTTAATAAGCAAGCAGCCTAGTTAACAAGGTCACCTCCCCCTGCTACCACTACCTTAAACTCTTCATGAAAATCTTCAGCTGGCTTCCACTAAACACCCTCACAGCCACCCCCAATCCCTGGTCACCAGCAGGCTGGACTACGGAAACGCACTGTACGTCAGCAGCATCACAGCACAGCTCACCAAGAGAGCTGAGGCTTTCTAGAACGCATCAGCCAGACTCACGCTCAAACTCCCACACACATTCACATATCCACATACCTCAAAGACCTCCACATACCTCAAAGACCTCCACTGGCTCCTCATTCAGACGCACCCTCTTCAAAACACACACAAGCCCTGCATACCTGGGCAGCTTCCAGACACCCCCCTCTGCCAGCCTGCTGCTCGCCCTTATCCCCCACACCCAAAGAGCCGGAGTCGCAGCTGCGCCTTCTCGTACCTGGCTCTTAACAAGCTCTCCCTACACATCAGAGCCGCCGGCTCAGTCCCAGAAACACACACAACAAAGACGGAAAGCCTGGCTATTCCAATAGGCCCCCAAGCATGGCAGCAGCATCCCCTTCCCTAGGCGCTAGAACTCCAATCCTGGTGACGTGCGTGCCATACAAATACAAGTAACATAAAAATCACTGTCAGTCAAGAATATCACAGGACTCGTTTTATCTCATCAACAGTTCTTTTGGAACTTCACGAGCTTCCCTACTGTACTTTATAATACTGTGAAGCGTTTCTGTGTCTTTCTTAAATTCGGTTCCCTTCCTGCACTAGGTTTAATCTCCGCTTTCCCCTCCCTTCTGTATTCGTAATCCTGAGATATTTCAGTGTTTGTGAACTCACCCTCCAGAACACTATTTATATCCGTGAAGCATTTAAATGACCCCCATCTTGCTCCCCTCCCTCCACTGCCTTATTTTTACTTGTGCAGCATTTAAACATCTAGTCTCTCTCTTTCCATCCGCCCCCTCTAGACTATTGATACCCATGATGACGTATTCACATCTAGCATACTGCCTGCACCTTCCTTCTTTGAGCCATTTGAATGTCTGCTATCCCGTGCCTCCCTCTGACGTATGTTCTTGTACCATACATACACTGTATTTATTATACTATGCGAAAGGTCTCTTTCATATCTCTCATAGTCATCTTTTATATAACTCATGTACTCTGAAGTCCTGATGTAATGTAACTGGTTCTATTGTAAAGCACTCTTGATACCTTCAGGTAAAGTTTGCACTATATAATAAACGCATAAATAAATAAAATTCTTCAGAAGTATGAACGAAAAGCATTTCCTCTCACTCCATGTCCTATGCAGGCCTTGTACCATCATGGCCGCCTCAGCCTGTCCTCTAAACAAGCATTTATAAGGTGCAGTGTCCAGCCTACGCATGACCTTCCAGCTGTGGCCTAGCTGCAGATACTCTACATGTGGGCAACTAATCTCCATACAAATGCTCGCTAAGTCACCTAGTAACCGGGACAAAAGTACTCCAGATGTTGGCAAACAATCTGGACACAGCACTGCAGCTGTGCCTACTAGCCTAGATACAAATACTTCAGATGGTGGCTACCAACCTGGACACAAATACGACATAGATGAAATATATCAGATGTATGCTACTTATCTGGACTCAAATACTCCAGATGTGAGCTACGAACCTGGAAAAAAAACTCCAGATGTAAGCTACTAACCTGGAAAAAATACTCCAGATGTGTTATTAACCTGCAAAAAATACTCCAGATGTGATCTACTAAACCAGAAACAAATTCTTCAGAAGTAGGCAAACAACCTGGATACAAATATTCTAGATGTGAGCTACTAACCTGGAAAATAATACTTCAGATGTGAGCTATTAACCTGGACACAAAATCTTCCGATATAAGCAAACAACCTGCAAAAAATACTACAGATGTGAGCTACTAACCTGGACACAAATTCTTCAGATATAGGCAAAAAACCTGGATACAACCCCCCACACCCCCCTCTGGGTTAAATATGTACATTTACAGGAAGCGCAGCGGACGAGCGCAGCGGGAGCGCCGTTTGCGCGCCGAAGGCGCGCCTAAGGCAAGCCCGTCTGCGCCCGTCCGCGACCAGCCGGGACCCGGGGCCACAATCCTTGGCTCCCACCCCACCCAGAGCATGACCTACAGCTCGGCGGTCTTATACAGCATAGGTAGGACTGCCACCCCCCAGTGCTCCCATATCTTTGCTCCTACAGAACTACCCGCCCGATGTTCGGGGTGCAAACACTTCTTCCGCAAATCCCCGTTGGCCGCGGCACAAACGTACCATATGTACGCGCTAAACTGCCGCTCCTTACCTAAACGCAGCTTACAGATTGCCATGCTGCTCGAGGAGCAAAAACCAGACGCGGTTTTCCTGACAGAAACGTGGCTCACTGCTCACTCTGAACCAGACGTGGTTCAAGCCTTACACGTAGGCTACCATATCATTAGAGTGGATAGGCCGGTAGGGAGAGGCGGAGGTCTGGCGATCATTCTGAAGAACCAGTACCGATGCCGTACTACAGCAGAAACTATCCCTGAGTGCGAGAGTGTAGCATTCTGCATAGAGTTCAATGCAAATAGCTCTTTCTCCGGCACCCTGATCTACCGCCCCCCTGAGCCTGTAAAAGTGTTCCATAGGTCTCTTCCAGAAATTATAGCGGAAAGAATTCTTTCTTCCTCCAACCACACGATCCTAGGGGACCTCAATCTCCACTTTAATTCCCCCTCAGACCACATTGCCCAGGAATTACTAGATGATCTGGAAGCCCTCC
This sequence comes from Lissotriton helveticus, assembly GCF_964261635.1. NCBI lineage: Eukaryota > Metazoa > Chordata > Amphibia > Caudata > Salamandridae > Lissotriton > Lissotriton helveticus. The sequence continues at coordinate 1,923,627,966 of NC_136065.1, forward strand.
AACTGTCCCAACTGGTCGCAGCCCCGACCCATGAAAAGGGCAATTTACTTGACCCTATATTTAGTAACTGCCTGGATCTAACTGTTGATCAACCCATCCCCCTTCCATGGTCGGACCATTTTTTGGTCCCATTTACCTGGGTCAAACACAAAACCCCCCAGCTACCGCCCCAAGTCACCACCAGGAGGAACTGGTCAAAACTCCCATTTGAGTCCTGGCTGCATAACCTGGACTCCACTCGCCCGTCACCCTGCCTAGACCCCAATGTGGCAAACGTCTACTATGAAAGTTGGATCACCCACTCGCTAGACTCGATCCTCCCGCTTCGTAGATCCTCCTCGAAGAGACTACAGAAATCAGCCCCCTGGTTCTCTGACTCTCTAAGACAGCTAAAACGCCTTTGCAGGCAACGAGAGAGAGCTTGGCGTTTAGACTTCCTCCCAGATAAAAAGGCTTCCTACAAAGAGGCGATCAAAGCCTACAAAGAAGGGATCAGAACGGCCCAGGCAACCCACTACTCTGAGAAAATACTAGAAGCAAAATCTAAGCCCAAAGAAATTTTTCAAATTATAAAGCAATGTTCCAGTGCCAACACGGCACCCCTTCCTAACAAAACCCAGGACCAATGCAATGAGCTTGCAGATTTTTTTCACAACAAAGTTCTAAAAATTTACTCTACCTTCTCAACTACAGCCACAACCCCGGATGCGATTAAGCCACTTTCCCCTAGACCACCTCTTCACCCAGACCAGCCTTCCCTCGAGCACTTCCCCCCTCTGGACCTCGACACTTTAAGCAAGGTGGCACGACAAGTCAAGTCGGGTTCTCCTTGTGATCCTGCCCCTCCAGAAATCCTGATGCAGGCAAGCGAAGCCACCCTGCCTGTAATCCTGGATCTTCTAAACACATCCATATCCACTTGCTCAGTCCCCACAGCTTGGAAGCAGGCCATGGTACGGGCGCTGTTGAAGAAACCCAGCCTGGACCCAAATGACCACTCCAGCTACCGCCCCATCTCACTTCTCCCTTGGACGAGCAAGGTGTTAGAGAAGTATATAAACGCGCAGCTGGTCCAGTTCCTGGAGGACCACTCTCTATTACATACTTCCCAGACAGGCTTCAGACCGAAGCATGGTATGGAAACTGCCTTGTTAGCGGTCACCGAAGAAACTAGAAGGATACTGGACCAGGGAGGATCAGTGGCAGTGATCCTCCTTGATCTAAGTGCCGCCTTCGATACGGTCAGCTATACCATCTTGCTGGACCGTCTCTATAACATCGGAGTTTCTGGTGACGCTTTAAGGTGGTTCGACTCCTTTCTGTCTGGGAGGTCGTTTCAGATCTTCGACGGAGAGACGGTGTCCTCGAGCAAACCCCTGAGCTGCGGAGTACCACAGGGCTCCTCCCTGAGCCCTGTATTGTTCAACGTGTACATGAGGCCGCTGGCGGGTGTTGTCGAACCATATGGCATTAAAATCGTGTCATACGCCGACGACACCCAGCTTGTGGTCTCGCTGGCCACGGAGAACAACAGGCACTCCCCAGCCGACCTGCTAAAATGCCTAAAGGACGTTAAGGGATGGATGACCAACTCCTCCCTAAAACTAAACGGAGAAAAGACGGAGCTCATGCTCCTAGGCCCAACCTCTCCTGTGCCTTTCACTTCCTTGTGGCCCAGTACACTAGGCCCTCCCCCCACCCCTAAGGAAAGTGTTAAGACCCTGGGAGTGTGGCTGGACAACAAACTCTCCTTCTCCACCCAGGCCACAAAACTGTCCGCCACTTGTTTTGGCCTACTTAGAATCTTGAGGAAGGTTCTCCCGCTACTTCCCCTAGAGGCCAAAAAGGTGGCGATACAGGGTCTCATCCAGTCTCGCCTGGACTCGAACAATGCCCTATACGTGGGGGCACCCGAGATGACCCTCCGAAAATTGCAGGTTGTTCAAAACTGTGCAGCACGCACCCTGCTGAAAATTCCGCGCACCCAGTCAGCCAGACCTGCTCTAAAAGGTCTCCACTGGTTGCCAGTGAGGCAGAGAGTGGCCTTCAAGGCGCTGTGCTTGGCGCACCGCGCCTTCTGGAAAACGGGCCCAGCCATTAACACCGACCTTGTCACCCCCTACCACCCTAACAGGAACCTTCGGTCGACGGAGGCTGATAATACGTACTGGCAAACAACGTCCAGTATTATTTGTAGTACGTAATACTCCGCTGAGTATGTCATTGCCGTAAAATGCTAGACTCCCAACTTTCAGCTGAAGTCTCAGAAGTTCAGGGAGTTTGCTTTGCAGTCCTCAAACTTCAGACGGTAAAGCACATATTTTGATGCAAGTGGAAGCATTTCCAGTCCTCTTGAATGACCTGATGCTCACGGTGTTATTTATTATCCGAGCATAACCCCAAGTTGGACACTGCTCTTTTCTGCAGAACATACGGGAGCGGATTTCTAAAAGGTTTTCGAGCTTGCAAAAAGAGGAAGACATTCTTCAGTCTAAATCAGGTTCCAGAATATAACACAGTCCTCCACAAGCTGAAAGACATGAAACCTATTGAGTGCAGTGCATTGAAGGGTGAGGGATGTCTGTGTGAGTGCAGGGTGAGCAGTGTGCCTGTGTGAGTCCAGAGTGAGTGATGTGGATGGGTGAATGCTGGCTTAGTGATGTGTCAGGGAAGGGTGATTAATGGGTCTATGAGTGCAGGGTGACTGTGCCTATGCAAATGCAGGGAGAGAGATGTATCTCTGCAAGTGCAAAGAGACTTGTCTGGCTACTCCCAGAGATGTATTGGCCAAGATACCTCTTTCTCAAATGTGCTTGAGAATGCACCATTTGCCCACTCTTTTTTCAAAATGTTCTCGTGGGAGAACCCCCGAATCCCTCATAGGTGGTTGAGCCTTGCTCGCTGCGCGCGCTCGCCACAGTGCAGTATTTACGCCTCACCACTTTCAAATGTCACCAGCCGCCCCTGGACTCTCTGGAAGGTCAGGGTGGTTGGAGGGTGGGGACCCTTCTGGTGCCCCCGCCCCCCCTACAATAGCTCGCCAGGGGGTCCACATGCAGATCTCCTGTTTTCCCGAGGCCAGCCTCACTATTTCCAGTGTTTTCGGAAAGGTTTGCAGTAAGCCTTAAGAGGTTGGGTTTCCTGGCAAGGTCCGCCCGCCTCCCCAGCCCCAGATCGGATGAAGAGGAACGCAGATAAGGCACATCTGTTCTCACTTAAACAAAATATTAATAATAATACGAAAACCCCTTGAAAAACCATCGCTCGGCGCCGCTTCTCCCCCAATCTCTGCCCGCCTCGGGCTAGCGTGGCGTGCACAATCCCGGGACCCCAAAACTAAATCCAGATGTGGAGGGCAACTCTATAGCGAGCCACTGATCCTGGGGCACAGAGACAGATGCGCAAGAGCATGGCTACAGAGACGCAAGGGTGCAGGGACAGAGGTGCAAGAGTGCAAGGGCAGAGGCGCAAGCGTGCAGGGGCAGAGGCGCAAGAGTGCAAGGGGAAAGGTGCAAGTTTGCAAGGGCAGAGGCGCAAGTTTGCAAGGGCAGAGGTGCAAGCGTGCAGGGACAGAGGTGCAAGGGGAAAGGTGCAAGTTTACAAGGGCAGAGGCGCAAGTTTGCAGAGGCGCAAGCGTGCAGGGACAGAGGTGCAAGGGAAAGGTGCAAGTTTGCAAGGGCAGAGGCGCAAGCGTGCAGGGACAGAGGTGCAAGAGTGCAAGTGGAAAGGCGCAAGTTTGCAAGGGCAGAGACGCAAGCGTGCAGGGACAGAGGCGCAAGAGTGCAATGGGAAAGGTGTAAGAGAAAAGGTGCAAGTTTGCAAGGGCAGAGGCGCAAGCGTGCAGGGACAGAGGCGCAAGAGTGCAAGTGGAAAGGCGCAAGTTTGCAAGGGCAGAGGCGCAAGCGTGCAAGTGCAGAGGTGCAGCCGTGCAGGAGCAGAGGTGCAACCGTGCAAGAGCAGAGGCACAACCGTGCAAGAGCAGAGGCGCAAGTGTTTAGGGACAGAGAGGGGCAAGCGCAACCATGCAAGGGCAGAGGCGCAAGCTTGCAAGGGCAGAGGCGCACATTATCAGGGACAGAGGGGCAAGCGTTCAGGGACAGAGGGCAAGAATATCATAATAGTGGTGCAAGCACCATAGGATAGAGGTACAAGGGAATAAGAATGGACAAAAGGACAGGGAGCCATGTGCACGGACAGAGATTAAAGTACACAGTGACAAAGGGGCAAGCACACAGTGATACAGGGGCAATCGCACAGGGATACAGGGGCAAGCGCACAGTGAGAGGGACAAGCACAAACTGACAGAGAGGCAGGCGCACAGTGATAGAGAGGCAAGCGCACAGTGACATAGAGGCAAGCAAACAGTGACAGAGGAGCAAGCGCACAGTGACAGAGGAGCAAGCGCACAGTGACAGAGGAGCAAGCACACAGTGACAGAGGAGCAAGCGCACAGTGACAGAGGAGCAAGCGCACAGTGACAGAGGAGCAAGCGCACAGTGACAGAGGGGCAAGCGCACAGTGACAGAGGTAAGCGCACAGTGACAGAGGGGCAAGAAAAGAGTGGCAAGCATGCATAGAAAAAAAGAGCTATAAGGAATAAGTAATTTCCCACATGTCCTTTAATGAGCCCATAAGGGTAATTTCAGACTATCATAATAATATCTTGCACCCAATGAACCCCTTGACTCCCCAACAGATTTTGGTATTAAAGACTTTCAGTTCGCTGGACAACACCTGATCTTCTCATGATGCCAAACTCTCTTGGAATACCATTGGCCTTGTCTTCCTAAGAGACAGAATACAAAGACACTCTCAAAACAGGGCCTAAAAGCTGATTTCTGAAACAGCTTGAGTAGCCTAGAATCTTGTGACCACACCATTCTTTCTCATTTCTACTTAATTGTAACAGGTTTATAAAAGAGTTATTTATTTTTAAAAACCCTAATTGGCCTTCAGGGCACTAATGTAGCATTATCTTTTATTCTGCTATGGTGGTCCCCACAAACTCAGAGGTGAGGGACTGTAATGAGACAGGTCAGTTGGAAACGGAGACAAAGATTGTACCCTATAGGATGCAAGAACAGCCACCACTCTTGCGTTAGATAATGCTCAAATTCTCCAGCCATATTTATTACACTTCATAAATACATTAAAACTCTACTGTTATCTTTATTGATAATCATTTTTACAGTATAGACAAAATCCATATGTTCATTTTTGACTAAAACTAAAATCTCCTACCGACATATTCTTAAATTCCTTTTGGAGTCATGGTTGAAAAGAAACTCTCTTTGTATATCCGGGGCAGCGCGCGATGGCAGTCCCCAGATCAGTCAAGCCGCAAGGTGTCTGTCAGGGTATGTTTGCACCTTGTTAACCTGTTCTGCTGCCCCTGTTGGATCATCATTGCCATCCACAGGATACCTGCAAAAATACAAATGGTGTGGCCACCATTGGACTGCAGACCTTGGCCGGTCCAATCTGTCCCACACCTGTATTCGGGGCCCATTGATGGTGCGATGCGGCCCCTTGTCAAGAATCTCAGAAAAGATGTGGCATCTCTATTTAGATCTGAATCAAAGTAACACCTCCGCCTAGACCTAAATACTGCTATTGATGGTGACAACATAACACCTCAATTATGGGTGTGGACAGGCTGAGGCAGGATACATCAGCATTAAGGTGCAAGCGCCTTTAAGATAAGGCTGCAAACCTGTCTAGTGGCCCAGAAGATCCTGACCTAGTGAACACCTTCCCAACCCCACTGAATCCTACTAATACCACTGAATCCTATGCTGCCCTACATGCACCCAGAATTTATCAGGGCCCGGACTACCATCCCAATTTGACCCTGGAAATAATTTTTTAATAGATTTTGCAACACAAAACAGTCCTTTTGTTTGTATGCAACAGTCAGCTGAATTCTAACGAACATTCTGAAACCATTCTATAATCAGAGCCACTTGAATTATGCAGCAGGGTGGGTCAAATTATGTGGCAAGGTTGACTAAATTATGCAGCAAGAAAAGGTCAATTATGCAGCATAATGTTGCACATTTGGTTACAATATTACATCATTTTTGTCATTTTTACACTTGTTAACACTGTCAGGGCATAGGTTGCACCTCGTTACTACCAGTTTAACACTCAAATATAGCAATAAGCAATAAAAAGGTGACCAATCAACCTTTGCAAAGGGCCTTCTGTTGCACGGCAAAATATGTTGCTGCATTTTTAGTCACTTTTGAACCGTTTGGGCTAGAAGCATATTGCTTTTGTTAAAGTCTACATATATACAGCAGATGATGGAATGTGTGATAGATGCAGCAAATCCATAAATATGTGAAAAACACCACAGCCGCACAATTGCAGAATTCCAGTAGCCTTGTCTATAATGTAAACACTAGACAGCTAACCTCTTCTGCAAGGTGGCACAAAAGACTACACCTCCCTGGGGTGCTTCAGAAACGTTCCCTCCAGCAAAGGGGGAATTCTAGCACTCCCTTGCCAATAATAACACACGTGTGCAGTACTGGCAAGACAATCCTCTTTAGTGCAGGAGTGTCTGTGTACCGCTAACGGATAATGCCAAAGGGAAGGGCAATGAAAACTGCCTCCCCCAGACCTGAGGCTCGGGGGAATCGCTGGTGACTCTATACCCAACGCCAACTCACAGTGATAAGGAAATACTAGTTATCAGTTTGCAACCTGCAGTATTGTAGATTCACATGCTTTGCACACTTCTGCCACCTCACATTCCTCCCTTTGAGCCCATATTAAAATAGGGAACCAAGCTTTGCCGTCTGATTCGAATATCGGGGCTGTTTTGAGGTCTCCTAAGGGATCCCCATCTGACTGGCCATATCCTTGCCTCTCTGCTCACCTTGTACTTGCCAGCAGTGCCAAAATGGGGGTTTGACATAACAACAGAAACACAAACGAACATAGCAGCGTATAGACATATGAAAGAGAAAAAGTGATAAGGACATAGAGAAAAAAAACTAGACAAACATTCACGAGCTCAGCCAGTGAATTCCCTTTACAAAACCAACATTTCCTAACAGAGGTGGAGAGACACTTGGACAGGTTACAAGCAGAGGTACAGTGCAGGGAGACCACACGTATGTACACAAGAGCACACAGACATTCATACCACCAATACTTTTATTCTTACTGAATAAACAAAGTGGGAGTTTCTTGTTTGCACAGCTGCCATAAAGAACAAAAAGTGTTGACTAAAGAAAAATGCCTATAAAACAAAATATAATTCAATTGCAGTGAGCTGAGCTGCAGCAAGCCCATGTTTGAGAAAGTGGGGGTTGAAAAATGAGGAGCAAACGAGAAAAGGACACAGCACGAGGTCCCACGGGGAGAGGAGAAAGAGAAATGTAGAGCAAGGAATTAAACGAAAGAGGAAGAAATGGCAAAGAAAAGAGGAGACCTCGAGAACAGAGGCAGAGGAAAGAGATTTGTAAAAGGCACAAAGCAAGACAACTCGGCAGTGAAAAAAGGTGAAAAAAAAAGAATAAATAAGAGAAGGGGGGGGTCGCAAGACACACTAAGAATAAAAAGACAGAATGCAGATATGTAAAAAGAGTAAAGGAGAAGGGAGCATGGAAAAATACATAAAAATGGAGTCCAGGTGCACGGATCGTGATACGCGTACTTTGCACACCTGTGCAGAGGAATCTAAACCCTACATCTTTTAGTGGCACTTGACTATACCCTGGGGAGCTGTAGTGGTGCCAGTGACCAGAGTCGGTGGTAACGAGCCAAGTGGGCTAATAACATCACAAGAAGTGACGGGGGGATTCCACAGGTGGCCAGTCAGCAGTACTCTGGAAGGCTGGGGCACAGTACCGGAGTATGTGAGTAAAATGTAACCAGAATAGCCGAGGAGTACTTGGGCAGGTGTGTGAACAATACCTGCGAAAGCAGCCAATAGTACTCGCAAAGGCAGGCGAATGTGGAGAAGCAGGTAATATCCAAGGATGTAGTCAAGCAGTACTTGAGCCTGCGAGTAGTACCTGATGAGTAGGATGAGCAGTAACAGAAGAAGAGGATGAGTGGTACCCGCTCAGATGGGGAGCAGCGGCTGAGGAAGCGATCCAAGAAGTATGTACGGCAATGGAGTATAGTATGTAAATAAGTACCCAAGGAGGAGGAAGCCTACACGAAGCAGGTGAACAGTACTTCGGCGATGGACAAGAAGTACCCGAAGAGGCAAACAGTTGGGAAGTAGAGAAGTGCATGGAGGGCATCAAAGAGTTAGTAGGAAGGCAAGCGGAATGGTAGCTGGCAAGGAAGACAAATACTATCTGGCGAGCTCTCCCCGGCTAGGTGTTGGGGAGTACCCAAGAAGGCCAGGGTTCAGTACTACTAAACGCAATCGAGCACCATCTGGCGATGTCGATGAATTCTACCGACGAACGCGCTTGAATATTATTTTCCTCAGAGAGGCGGAAAAACAATACCTGGGAAGGTCAGGCGCGACACTGGAGGCGATGAATCAGATGAAGGATATTTGGGAGGCAGGGAGACAGGGAAACTGCTTGCCTACTTGGAATCAAATACTCTAGGAGACAGAACCCTAGAGATGCTACTAAAGCGCTGCATCAAATCTGGGCAAATATCTTAAGTACTTGCCCACACTTACTCCTTCGAGATGTAACTGCTCTTCTCACATCTGAAGCCTGATCTGAGCAAGTCTTCAGGAAAGAACTCTCCTCCTCACACCCATCTAAAACTAGATCACCTGAACGAGGCTATCCTCTCGTCTTACCACTGATCAGAGTACGCAAAACTCCACCAACTCAAAACCTTTTTACTATACAACGGGCAATTGTCGCTGAAACGAGAATCGCCCACAAGGAACCAGAGACTGCCAATGACTAACAAGCTGATGTGTACTAGAGTAGTCTGCCTACAGCTTGTCTCATTGAAGCAAAGGAAGAACTCTGAGCCAAGCTCCAAATGTATTAGTAAATTGCAAATCAGCTGTAGCTAATGCACACATGATCTTACAGTTCGATCTTGAGATCCTCTTAACTAAAACCTGACCTCTCAATCCAGACACCACCTCCTGAAACTGATGGTTCCCCGGGATGATAAAACTGTGTCACACGCACACAGAATTATAAAACTGTGGTTATAAACACAGAACCCAAGATTATTAAAACTGTGGTCACAGAATCCAGGAGTATTAAACTGTGGTTACAGACGAAAAACACAGGGTTATAAAACTGTAGACACAGAATGACAAGTCACTAACCTTTGGTAATGCCTTATCTGGGAGAGGCTCTATCTATCTAGCCATAGATCCCTTACCTTAGAATATTTCCAGGTGTCAGAATGCATCCAGAAATTTTGGGCAGTACTTCAGCAGAAAGTGGCACTGATCTGCTTCGCATTGGTGTCATCCGTGCCTGAAGTGAAGTGTGCAGTTCCTACATAAGTGCCTTTCGAGCACGCTAACATAAGATTCTTTACAAGACTATTTCCGTGCCCAAAGCACATACCCACATCAGAAGGCTGATAGATCAGTGTGCAGATACTATGGACTTACAGGAACCTTTTAGTTAGAAGAACCAGGGAGGATCGGTTACGAATTTGCAGCTAGATAGAGTCTCCACTAGATAAGACATTACCGAAGGTAAGTAAATTCTTCATCTGGAAGAAATGTCGAACTGCAGATTCCTTACCTTAGAATACATACCCAAACAATACCTCCCCAGAAGGGCGTCTGCAAACTTGCACAGACCAAAACATCCTGGAGGACCATACAGGCAAGGTGCCCATTACAACAAAACTGGCTGTCAAGGTAGTAATGTTTGGTAAACATGTACAAGGATGCCCACATAGCAACCTTACAGATGTCCAGGAACGGAATTCCACGAACTAACGCAGTGGGCACAGCTTGGCTCTGGTTGACTGAGCCCGCAAGCCCTCAGGAGGCTGCTTCTTGGCCAGTTCTTAGCAGATTTATTTTTTGTAAACAGATTTATATTGAATCAAATTAGAAACAGTAGCTAGGTGTTCTTACAGAACAATCACGACAGATATGGCTGGTTTGAGCACCTAAGGCAAGACACAGTAAGGTTCAATAACAGTACGTCATTTAGGATCAAATATCCAGGTAGTCAAAGCAATTGACACGAAATTCAAACACGTCATTGAAATATAATACAAAAGGAAGAAAAAGCAAGCACAAGGACTAGACTGATTCAAAGTCAAATATAGGACAATTACAGAAAATGCTCAAAACCATCAGCAATCAAAGAACATCAATCCAATTAACAAAACCCCCAGTCCATTCAGATCCCGCGGTTCAAGTCACACCTCCCCAACCAGAACTGTCAAAGATGGAACCAATAGAAAAGAATATAAGGGGACAACCGACCCCACTCCTAGCGGAATGAGAACCCTGCAACAAGGCTCCGGACTAGCAGGGGCACTGGGAAAATGATACCCAGAAGAAGAATAAGAAGTCGGGGAAACTCAAAGTGGGAGGCTTAAGATTAGGGTGGGAGTACCATCTGAGCTGGGGGATCCTCAAGTTTGGCCTTCCTCATCACACTCACTCCCACCTCCCCAAAAATCGGCCAACACTGTGCCCCATGCCCTAGGGAAGTCCATAAACCTTCTACCTTGAAGTGCCTCTCTGAGTAACGTCACTCATTCCCATGTCACCCAGCGTTGAACATCTGCCCTCCAGCCCTCCAAACGTGGTCCCGTGGACCAATCCCAATTCACAGTAATTTTCCGTTTAGCCAACGCAAGGGCTACATCAATGAAACAAGTAGTGGCGCTGTATTTAGCAGGGAAGAGATCCAAGAGGCAAAAACTGTGTGTGGGTGTGTGTGTGCGGTCGATGGCTTATGCCATGTGGTTTACCACTTCAATCCAGAATTAGGTGAACTGGGGACAGCTCCAGAGCATATGAAGAAGGTCCTGCTTAGCAACATGGCAACGCGGACAATTGGGAGTGGTTGGTGAAAAGTAAATACTGAGTTTCTGAGGTGTGAGATAAGCTCTATGCAGGACATAAAAATGTGTCAATCTGAAGCGAGTATTTCGTGATATCTTGGGTGCTATTTCCCACATTTTGGTCCAGTCCCCGTCTGACAGAGGAGACCCTAAGTCAGTTTCCCAGCGATCTTGCAAAACAGCCTGAGGGGCAATGCGCTAAATAACCCCGACATTAGTTGGCAGGAATTATCCATATCGCATAAGTAGCAGCAGCTGTGGAAGAGCCAAAGCTCTACTCCGCATTTACCCCAAAGCTCATGTACAGCTGCAGCCAGGGCACCATATTACAGGAATTGACCAGCAGGCATACTGAACTCCTCACCCAGATCAGTAAAGGGTTTCAACACACCCTCTGAGAACAATGCATCCACCATCTCTAGCCCTGCCACCTCTCCGGGAGTATGGTAATCTCACCCACGCCTGCCCAAGGGCTTGTATCTAGCAAGTTTGCAGAGCAACAAGGTCCTGGCGACCGCCAGTATCTGCCCACCTCGGGCTAATTATAATGGTCCAAAGTTGGAATGCTGTGGGTGGGCCTGGCAATCACATCAGTCCCAGGTCCTCCTTCTCCAGAAACCAGCCCATACACCACTGCAGCTGTGCATCCAGATAACAGGAATAGAAATCTGGGGCATTCATATCAGTCGTCGCCCGCTGCTACTTGACTAAAGCAATATGTCGCCGACCCTTATTCTATATGAGATCTGCAAGTATGGAATCAAGGTCACAGAAAATAATTTGCGACATCACTAATGGAAGTACTGCAAAGAAGTTTAGCAGATGGGGCAAAACACTAACTTGCGAAATCAAGAGAGAGAGAGAGGACCAGATAGCTAGTCCTTATACCCGGGGTAATATGTAAATTAATCAAAAAGAGACTAGCTCATGTTTATATTAGGTTACAAAAAATAAGAAAAGACTCAAGTATGTTTCGTCATCGGTTGGGAACACCTGGTGAGTGTGTTCATAAAGCCCTCACCCACCAACCTAGTTGGTGGCATGCTTCATCATCGGGCCCACCCAGTGACACCTAGCGTGCCCCGGGTGTGCTTCGACGCCTGATTACAGCGGAGCTGGTATGTTGCTGAGTGTGCAGTGAAGATAGTAAAGAAAGTGATGTTTAAAACGGCTTGGCGGGGGTCCCAGTACCCGAGGGTAGGATTAAACTTTAATACCTAGGCCTCCGTCAGCGGTTAAAAAATAAGGCTGGAGGATATTAGAGGCGAGTTACGACCTCCCACATCCAATGGGTCAACATGTTTCAGCCAGTGCCTTATGTCTATGCTGGCTTTCTTCAGGACCTAAAATAAAAGGGTGAGTGTAAGTAAACTAGTGGGTGTGTGATACAGACTATGTGTCTACACGCCCTAAAGTGTTTATCTATGTGTGAGAGGGGGGATTCCCTTCTCAAGACCACGCTAGTTTTTGCTCAGTCTGACCTCATGGTTGGGAGGTGGCAAGGGCTTGACCAGCTTTACTGGACCGAGCCTTCTTTGGACCTGTAGTGCCTCCTACCGGTATGCGAAGGAGGCACTACAGCGTGGTCTTGAGAAGGGAATCCCCCCTCTCACACATAGATAAACACTTTAGGGCGTGTAGACACATAGTCTGTATCACACACCCACTAGTTTACTTACACTCACCCTTTTATTTTAGGTCCTGAAGAAAGCCAGCATAGACATAAGGCACTGGCTGAAACATGTTGACCCATTGGATGTGGGAGGTCGTAACTCGCCTCTAACATCCTCCAGCCTTATTTTTTAACCGCTGACGGAGGCCCAGGTATTAAAGTTTAATCCTACCCTCGGGTACTGGGACCCCCGCCAAGCCGTTTTAAACATCACTTTCTTTACTATCTTCACTGCACACTCAGCAACATACCAGCTCCGCTGTAATCAGGCGTCGAAGCAAAACACTAACTTGCCACATCCATGCGACCCACACAAGATAGGGGCAGGATCTTCCAGAATGCCACACTGGCGCGTGTAGCAGCCATTGCCGTGCCTATGTTACCATCTAGGAGGTCGGGGATGGTCCAGTATATGTGGACACCGATGTTTTGTACCACTGTCCATTCCCATCGTATGTTCCCCAAATCAGGGGGTTCCTCATGGTCGATACGAAAGGTGAACAGACTAATTTTCTGCCAATTCACCCGGAGGCCAGAGGCCTCAACAAAGGCTGATAGAAAGTCTGTTGCTCTCTTAGGGTCTGTGTGCAGGTTGTGCAAATATAGCACCGTGTCATACGCGTACAAGGAAATAAAATGGGATACATCCGAGCCCGGATGCCATCATGAGATAGGCAATGCTGTGTAGCGCACGCCAGTGGTTCCACTGCTATGGCAAAGAGCAACGGGGAGAGTAGGCAAACTTGGCATGTTTCAGGTCCCACACCGCATTACTAAGATATTGCATGACCAGTGTGAATCCTGGCAACAGAGCAGTTCATAGCAGATCTTAATGCAGAGTAGAATCCATCTGGAGATTGTCCAGTTCTTCACTGCTTTCCCTTTCCTCGCACCGGTGAACCCCCCCCCAAGGAGCTGATTGTCTAACTGATATTCTTTGGTACGATCAATATAGGAATATGCACTTTTTGGGTTCAGATTTTGGGAGTCTCTCTTCCTTCTTGAAGGGGTGTGGTGGAGAAAAGAAGGTCGGCAATCTGATACTTTGGGAGACATGGAAAGAACTTAGGCACTACCTTCGGTTAAAAATTGAGGCGCAGGCGCAAAGAACCAGTTTATCTGGGAAGAAGCTGGTATATGGAGGTTGGACAGACATGGCCTGTAACTCGCTGACCCTCCCAGCCGATGTGATGGCCACCGAGAAAACAGTCTTAAGTGTCAAGAGTCGAAGAGGACAACTATGAATGGGTTTGAAAGGGGAACACATCAGGTAGGTCAACACCAAATTAAGGTCCAAAATTCGTCAATGTTGGGCAGTGGGGTATGAGCTGCGCACGGTTATGTGATGGCGTAGTTAGGACTATAGATTCTTCAGACAGTGCTCGAAGGAAAATTAGACATCGTCTACCCTACGTTGTCATTTAATGTGAACTGATATCCACACTTATAAAACTAAACACGAAGTCAATTTCCTGAGCCACAATCATGTAGTGTTCAACAATAATTAATTCTCACTGTAGTTTTCTTTAGATGTTTATCTTTGGTGTTTCTTCCATATCTTGTAACATTGGATTGCGCTTCAATTCTTCATCAGAGCAACCGACAGTCACAGTTTGTGCCAAATTAAGGTCCCATTGGGGCATAACAAAACGTTGCAAAGGGAACAGGTGTTGAAGACCTTTCAGGAACATGTTACAACAGGTGACTCGGACAGGGAGGGTTGATCCAGAAACCGAAAGAAAGTTGAAAGATACCGCTTAACAGTCCCCAGAGCAAGGCCTTGCCAGGCTAAAGTTAGAACAAACAACAACAACACTTCAGTCAAGGGTGCAGATAGTGTATCAATATGTTTTACAGCACAGCAAGCCACGAACATGTCACAATGGCAGACATGTACAGTCTTTGTAGATGGACGCCTGGCTGACAAGATAACCTCACATACTTTGTTAGGGAAATTGAAGACTCTCAGCTGCAACCGCTCAATCTCCATGCATGAAGGCAGAGCATGCGCAGGTACAGGTGTAGAACCATGCCCTGTTGCTGCGACAGGAGGTTGTTCTGAAGGATTAGCCTGAAAGGAGGACCAATGCTCATGCTCAAGAGTTCCGACATATCGTACTCTCCGTGCTTAATCTACAGCCACTATGATGACTTGGGACTCTTGACTTGGGACTCTTGTATGCTTTTTAGCCAATACTACTTCGGCCCCGAGTTCTGAAGAAGATAAGAAGAGACTGGCCCGAGTCCCACTCAAGTCAAAATACATCTCAGAGTGCTGCTGCCTCAGAAACTCCAACATGCAGAAGTCCTGACATTGTGCATTATCGGCAGTGGCAAATCGATCTAACCAAGGTTCTGCCCAGTCGTATAAGAGACCATGCACCTCCTCCAGATGGAGACACTATTCGTGGTTTGCAAGGCATTGACAGCTGAGTTTGTCTGCCCTGATGTTTAATGAGCTCGCCAGGTGTTGTATGACCTGGCGGTCCAGCCATGTCCAAAGGTGCGAGTCTCCTGGCACATGGTCCAAGACTCAACACCACCCTGTTTGTTGCAGTATCACATGTCAGTAGTGTTGTCGATGAACACCTGAACCAGCCTCACCTTGAAGGATGAGAAGAAAGCTATCAATGCCAAGCAAATTGCTCTCAACTCCAACATGTTGACATGGAACTATGACTCTGCTACAGACTAGAGTACTCTGATCTCCACCTCTCCCAAATGGCAGTCCCAAACCAGGAGCAACACATCCGTCACCACTGTGAGAGCTGGGTGGGGAAGGAAGAGGGGTCTGCTGCTGACCCAATCCCGCCCCATGAGCCATCCCTGCAGATCTTTTGCAATTCACTTCGATTTCTGGACCAGGTCGGAGAGATTCCCCTGATGCTGCGCCCAATGGACTTCAGATCCCACTGTAGAGCCTGCATAAGCCAGTGGCATGCTCTACCTGCAGGGTGCAGGATGCCGAGAGACCCACCGGCCTCAATGTCAGTCTCACCGAAATTCAGGATAGAGGCTGAAGCACCGGAATCGTAGCCTGAATATCCTGGACTCCCTGCTCCGAAGGGTAGGGGCAGAATTGCACTGTGTCCAGAATGGCTCAGATGAAAGAGAGTGGCCGAGAGGGAGTCAGGTGCGACTTGACACATTATAGTGAACCCTAGACAATGCAGGAGGTCCGCCGTAATCTGGAGGTGAGCAACAAATGCCTTTGACAGCCAGTCATTGAGTTAGGGAAGACTGGATTCCCTGACCTCTTCCGGTGGGCTGCAACCACCACCATCACTTTTGTGAACACCTGAGGGGCGTTGGTAAGGCCAGAAGGGAGAACAGCTAATTGAAGTTGCTCATGTCCTACAGTGAACCGCAGGTAACGTCTGTGGGTCAGCAGGACGTGTATATGTAAATATGTGTCCTTCAAGTCCAGTGCTACCCTCCAGTCTCTAGGATCCAGGGCAGATAGGATCCAAGCCAGATTGAGCATTTTTAATTTCTCCTTTTTCAGGAAGTAGTTGATAGGTTGTAGATCCACTGTGGGGCGGAGGCCTCCGTCCTTCTTCTGCACCAGAAAGTAGCAGGAATAGCACCCACAAACTACTTCTGATGTGGCACTGTCTCAGTGGCATCTTTGGCCAAAAGAGCCTGCACTTCCTGACGCAGCAGGGAGAGATGATCCTCCAAGAAAGATACAAAATTTTATGGGAGGAATGCCTAGCAGCTCATGCTGGGCTGTCCCTATGAGGAACAGGGTCCAGACTGATTTGCATATGACTGGTCCGAACTGAGGTGGCATGGTAAGCAAAAGAATGATGAGTTGAAGTGCTACCCTGAGCTATTGCCAGTGGTTAGACTTATTGAAGCAGCCTCTCATCACCTTTTGTGTGTTAGAGATGATTCTCAGTCAACTGATCTGAGAATGGTGGCATGGGCGGTGGGGTTTCTGTGAATTGAAGGGCATAACTCTGCTGATCAATTCGAAGCACCCACTTGTCCGATGTTATGGCTTGCCAGTGGCACAGGAGGTCCCTGATGCAGATGTCAATCAGTTGCCTGTGATGTTGCGAGAGCACATAAAAGGGGCTCGGAGGCTGCGGCTGCTTAGGGGGAAGGGGGGCAGACTAGGCAGATCTCTGGCCTTGGTCCCACAAGCTACGTCCTCAGCAGTGAAAGGACGGGGCAGTCTGTTGTCTGCGACGGTTGGGTAGAAATGGACACGGCGAGTAGGCCCTACCGTAGCCACAGAGGGACTGAAAGGCAGAGTGTGCCTGGCATGGAGTCATGTTTAGTCCCAACTACCGAGTTGTGTCAATACTACCCTTGAAGTACTTGAACGCTGAATCAGCCTTGTCCCCGAACAGACAAGTGCCATCAAAGGGCATGTCCATAAGGGATGCCTGGACATCCCCGTCGAGAAGCCAGTAGACCTCAGCCAGGCGTGACAACAAAGATCCACTGACAAAGCAATCGCTCCTCCCAGCGAGTCTGTTGTGTCCTCCACAGCATATTGTGAATTCTGCAGCATCCCTGCCTTGGGTAATAGCCTGGGTCAGGATGGCTGGGGCCTTCTCCAAGACCATGGGCAGCACTTGCACAAACGAGTCCTATACTGTGTGGTGATACCGGCCCAAGAGGCACATGTGTTCACTGACTGCAGTGCAACGCTGGAGGATGAGAAAATGCTATTACCAACGGTATCCAGCCTCTTACATTCCCTGTCCATTAGTGTGGTAGAGAATGAGCCAGGGTTACCTTTGGACTTTGAGGCCAGCACCATTAGGCTCTCTGGTTGGGGTACTGAATGAGGAAAGCTGGATCCCCAGGAGCAAGGCGGTGGCAGCAGACCATAGTCCTATGCACAGGAGCGCCTGTGCAGAGCTTGGCCCAGGCCCCGAGCAGAACATCAGTGAGAGCTTCATTCAAGGGGAGGAATGGTTTTGTGTGGGATTCCCCGGATTGAAGCACCTCCATCAAGACATTGGTATTGGCCTCCACTGAGGGCAGTGTAAGGTTGAGGACTTTAGCTGCCCTCTGCACCACCATGGAAAAGGAAGCCCCTTCTTCCATAGCGGCACTAGGAGGAGAGACCAGGCCAATGTCCACTAAGGTGTCCTGACTACGGATATCAGCAAGTTATCTTCGGCCAGGGTTCCCCAAGGGGAGTTGGGCTTATCATGAGGATCCCAAGATCCACTCCAAGGATATTCCTCACGGGGCCTGTCAGAAACCAGAGGAACTGTCTCCGACCTAGAAGGTCTTGCTCCGGTCAGCGATGGTATCAACATCAGACAACACCCATCTGGCTCTGTATCAGGTTCGGGAATCTCTATGCCGTCAGCACTGCTGAAGGGCTATACGGGCGCCGGTAACCGCACCACTGGAATAAACTCCGGTAAACGTTGTGGATTTGCGACAGCAGCCGGAATCTGGAGCTGCGCAGAGTCAGTCAGTGTCAAAAGACCAGGAGCTTCAACGCTCACTTCCAGACCGCTTAGTTGATTGCACAGCACTCAGGGTAGGCCTTGGATTCATGGTCCGGCTTCAAGCACCATAAGCAAACCAAGTGGGGGATTGTCACAGACATTTGCCTTTAGCAGGCTCCACGGGATTTTAAACTCACAGGATTCTGAGTGGTCATCCCAAAGGCATACTGGGAGCAAAAGCTCGAAAAAGGGTCGACAAAATGTCTTTAAAAAAGCTGGTCAGGGCTACCTTCTGGCACACAGTTATTGCTCAAGATTATCTGGATCCAATCTAATGACTGGACAATATTCTAAGGTAAGGAATCTGTGGCTAGACGTCTCTATCAGATCCCAGGATGTTAAAACTGTGGTAACAGGTGGAGAAGCTAGTGTTTTAAAACTATGGTTACAGACACTGAACCCAGATTAAACTGCGGATACAGACACAGTATTCAGGATTATAAAACTGTGGTTTCAGACATAGGCTACTAACTCCATATAGGATGTGGATATAGGATGTTTGAGGTAAAGCTACCAGATGACTCTTGTGAGCAGGGAATCAAATCTGCAGCCCTGGGCTTTTCTTTTAAAAATCATTAGCAGGTATCTTAGTTCAACTGAAGCAAATGAAAGGAACCAGGACTTCAACTCCCACAATGCATTAGGTTGTTAAACTATTCCACACCTGTGTGGTACGGGGACGTTGCAGTCAGAGTGTCTTCGGCTAACCTAAGTTTGGGGCTGAGAAAGTACACAAACATTCAGACATCTCAACATTACTGCGTGAAAATAGACCGTCTCCTCCCAGACAGGGGCAGATGGCATGTACAGTTGTCCCGCAAATAACCAGTGGTTGATTGACGAACGTCGAAGGCAGTCCACTCGGGTTTAAATGGGAAGGTAGCTTGCTGGGTTTGACGACCCACACGTCAGAGATGTGTGTGTGTATAATATGCAAGTGGCTGGTTCGAATCTGGCAGATTCCAGTTTTAAAAATGCCTCGCTCAATAAAATAAGTAAGGTTAAAGTGATTAACAACAACGGCTTTATGCAGATTTCTAATTTGCAGGTGCCCTGTGTTTCCAAGCCTCGGAGGTTTCCCTGGTGGCAGGGCACTTGAGCAATGCCAATACTGACCACTACCAGCCTACATAGAAAATGTGCATGCAGTGCCAGTGGTTAGCACGCTCTTTGAAACAAGCACGTGTTCTGTGCACAGTGGGCATCTCTCCTCTTGTATCGAGGCAACCGACAAACTTCCGGCACAGATACACTGTACTGTGCGCACTCAATGTGCGAGCAAGCACACTATGCACGCATGCATGTAATCACATGGAAAAGGGCATGCACGTGATTCGGCAAAACGAACTAGCTAAGCTAAGGTTGTATGCACTCGTTATACACAGACGCATTTTCAGAAATACCGTCTGTAGAGCGCGTGACCAATTAGCACGGATGTACTCTGCTCGGACAGACACGTTCACGGGCTGCCTGTGCGCAGACGTTGAGGGCACAGAGGTCTGATGTGCACAACACATCACGTAATCACGTTACAGGGTTATTGAAAGAGATTACTGCGTGCACGTATTTTGTGCACTAGATGCACGTGGGCAAAGGGAAACGTAGTCACAGTGTGACCAAATATAGAGACTCGCCATCCTTTAAAGTCTAAAACGATGCAAAAACATATGTTTACCTTGAAAAACCATGACTCCCCTCCGTATGCATTCTACAAAGGGTCGGTGACAAAAAATATAGACATCCCCAATCCCCCTCCCCCTCGGGCTCACAGAGACCAGTATTGACGTCTAGCAGCACTTGTAGGTACTATGCACAGGGTACGCGACAGACACACGTTCAACCGTGCACGTAAAACGGGGAATATTAACCATCAGTGTAAAGGGAAAGTGTCGTATAAGTTTAACGATATAACACACGAGATTCGAGTAGAGAACCCGATCATACACGGCGCGCTCGTTGCACAGAACAAGCACTGATGTTTTCCAAAAGAAAAAGGCCACATTGCATGTCTTTTGCAAGTTACATCTCAAAGAGACATTCGCACTCACGTACCAAACACATGTTCCGCGCACAAATTATACAATAGTTCGTGACAGATTTAACCGCACGCATTAACAGTGTGCATGTAACATGCACATGGTCTGTGTACAAACTCGGCAATACTCCGTGCACACAGTCAAGCAGAGCGCGTAGACACGCACACCCCTATGCAAAATGTGCACAGGCCCATGTCATGTGCACAACCGAATCCTGCACGCCCACTCACCCTGCACGGGGGTCCCTCTTGCAGCCACCCAGTTGCTAGGCCCACTCTGCCCGTCGTCCTCGAGGACAGCACAGTGCAGGGGTCGCGTGCACCCTCCGCCTGGGTACGAATGTTCCCTTGAACCGCCCCCCCCACCCCGTGGCATCCACCAGGTCGGTCCTTGGAGGCACCACGTGAGCAGAGCTGTCAGTCAGGCCGGTGGATGAGTGAGTCAATGCGGGCAGGCTGGGCGCGCAGTGGATGAATGCATGGATGCAAGCATAGACCACTCACGCAGACAAACGAGGGAATGCACAGATGGAGGGTGAGTGAATGCATGGTTAGGCAAGCCCTCAAACTGGACTGGAACCATTTTCTTTCAAAGCGGATGCCAAAACAATACTTGATCTCCTTCGCTGGGGCCTCTTTGGACAACGCGGAGGTCTCTTCCTGAGACCGAGGGACGCCATTCCCTGCACACACCTGAGACGCAACGGGACGGCTGCAGCCTGGTTCGGGCTCCCCCGGCCGAAGCCCGGTGCCCCTCCGCACACTGGCCGCGTGCCAACATGTGGTCTGCATGTGGTGAAACCCAGGCCCGAGGGGCCTTCGGAGGAGCGAGGGTGGGTGGAGGCGTTGACAGATTAAGAGACTCCGGCAGCGCCAGACCCTAAAACTGAAACAGTTTCCAAAGTCCTGTACCTGGCCTGCCCCTCCCCCAACGGACCCCAGACGGAGGCAGCCATTACCCACAGAAACTTCTCTCACCTGCTACTCAAGGCCTCGCCTGCAGACAGGCACGCGCCTACGTGCAGGGGGGCATCTACTCCTACACCCCCACCCCAGACATCATGTCCACACATGCACACACGTCCAAAACGCAAGCCACCCAGAGATAATTATGTCACCGTCCACCACAGAGACTGACTCCCCGCCGCCCCCCAACCCCCCCCCGGTCACTTCACTCAAGAAGTCTGACAGACACAATGGCGAATTAGCACAAGAAATCGCTGGCAGGCAGGAGTGTGCCTTAAGAGGAGGAGTAACTACCAGGCGTAATGTTAACTTTATACAAGACGTCACTGCTGGCCACTATGGGAACTTTATACAAGACGTCACTGCTGGCCACTATGGGAACTTTACACAAGGGGTCACTGCTGGTCACAATGGTGAGTTTACACAAGAAGTCACTGCTGGCCACTATTGGAACTTTACACATGCGGAGTCACTGCTGGCCACTATTGGAACTTTACACAAGAAGTCACTGCTGGCCACTATTGGAACTTTACACAAGGAGTCACTGCTGGCCACTATTGGAACTTTACACAAGGAGTCACTGCTGGCCACTATTGGAACTTTACACATGCGGAGTCACTGCTGGCCACTATTGGAACTTTACACAAGAAGTCACTGCTGGTCACTATTGGAACTTTACACATGGAGTCACTGCTGGCCACTATTGGAACTTTACACAAGAAGTCACTGCTGGCCACTATTGGAACTTTACACATGGAGTCACTGCTGGCCACTATTGGAACTTTACACAAGAAGTCACTGCTGGCCACTATTGGAACTTTACACATGGAGTCACTGCTGGCCACTATTGGAACTTTACACAAGAAGTCACTGCTGGCCACTATTGGAACTTTACACAAGGAGTCACTGCTAGCCACTATTGGAACTTTACACATGGAGTCACTGCTGGCCACTATTGGAACTTTACACAAGAAGTCACTGCTGGCCACTATTGGAACTTTACACATGGAGTCACTGCTGGCCACTATTGGAACTTTACACATGGACTTTACACATGGAGTCACTGCTAGCCACTATTGGAACTTTACACATGGAGCCACTGCTGGCCACTATTGGAACTTTACACAAGAAGTCACTGCTGGCCACTATTGGAACTTTACACAAGAAGTCACTGCTGGCCACTATTGGAACTTTACACATGGACTTTACACAAGAAGTCACTGCTGGCCACTATTGGAACTTTACACAAGAAGTCACTGCTGGCCACTATTGGAACTTTACACATGGACTTTACACAAGAAGTCACTGCTGGCCACTATTGGAACTTTACACAAGAAGTCACTGCTGGCCACTATTGGAACTTTACACATGGAGTCACTGCTGGCCACTATTGGAACTTTACACAAGAAGTCACTGCTGGCCACTATTGGAACTTTACACAAGAAGTCACTGCTGGCCACTATTGGAACTTTACACATGGAGTCACTGCTGGCCACTATTGGAACTTTACACAAGGTGTCACTGCTGGTCACAATGGTGAGTTTACACAAGAAGTCACTACTAGCCACTATTGGAACTTTACACATGGAGTCACTGCTGGTCAAAATGGTGAGTTTACATAAGGAAGTGTGGCAGGCACAATGATGAGTTTACACATGGGATGAAAATCACACAGAATGGTGACTTCACACAAGGGGGCCCTGCCAGGCACAATGGCGACGAGATAAGGAGATAATGTATTTATTGGCATATAGTAAAGCGCTATGACAAGAAACGCTGTACCTACCCTGAGTGAGCATCGGGCGAGTGTAGGACGATAAGTAGTAACCTTTTCCAGGAAGGGGTTATAATGTAAAGTAAACGATAATTTCTCGTGCTTGAAAAAAAAAATCTCCTCCAGTATTTCCAACCCAGACTCTGGGCGCTACACTACACCCACGGAAAGAATTAGCGGCTATTAGTCCCCTTTCCCTGTTTGAAAAGTTGACCCTACTTATGGGGGCATGAGGCCCCTGATATTTAACCCATTCCAGATAAGCAGTGAGAACATTTATGGCACACGGTGCGCAAAATACACAGACATATTGCCCCAAAGGGAGTCAGGTTATAAGGTGATGCATCTGGGGCACCTATCTCCTGCCAGGCTGGGCCAGATGTTTCCTTTGAGGCTCACAAAGTGCTGGCGACGTGGCCAGGCCGCTGACACTTTTATACATATTTGGTAGACCTGTGATGTTCTACAAACCTTCTAGTAAGAAATCCTGGGTAACTTCAAGGGGATATTAGGGAATCCAGTTCCGGCAGATCCAAGCACCCTTCTTCTGGAATTACAACCTGCACACTTAGAGGGTATGACAGCGGCGGCCTGGGGCCTCAGCCAGCATTTGTTGGGCACAGCGAAGGAACTTATCGCTCCATACTGGAAATAAGAGAGAGCCACCACTCCTCATTTTGGCTTCACAGAATATGTCAGCCATCACCCATGGAACAGATTAACTATAAAATCAGCCCCCCTGAAAAGAAATGTACAACTAGTTGGAAGCCTCTACTTCACTAGCTAACCCGGCGGGAATTGCTATGTTTTAGGCAGAGAGGCTAAGCGCTCTACGCCTGTTTGAGGGGACATGGGAAATTATCTACGGTTTAATTTTTATTTTACCCTTAGTGTTTTTTTCGGGGGGAATAGGGAAGGGTTCAATGCCTTCTATCCTTTGCATATTTTTGCGCTTCCTAAGCATTTATTTGGGAATTGGGGACAGCACTGTTAGTCCATAATGGCTTACTACAAGTTTGTGTTATCAAAATCAACCAATTGTCGACCTTGTCTACGATTTATGCAGACTTCTCCATATTTGAGAATTTACAAAAAATCCCCAAAATTACACATGGAAGTCTATGCTTATCATTGATTTCTCAGTGCTCTACAAGTATTCACGTGCCTAGGGAAATGTATGTTTTTTTCGTTCCAATGAAAACATTTTCACGGTGGTGAAAGACCTTGTCCTGCTCCACTGTCGAATATGATGTTACTCGGTTGTTTTCCACACCCAGTTTGCACATTTACTGCAGGTTTTTTTTTTTAAATTACTTGGTGTAGGTGCACAATTGTGTGTGAAGTGCCAGAGGATGTTTTGCAAAAGCACACTAATTTAAAAGTGTGTGTGGGTGTATATCGCCTTCCCAATGGCCACAGCACATATGTCACCTCTGGCAGCTCCAAATGTTTGAGTGAAAAATTTCAGAAGTGGAATTACCGTTCTAAGAAATTGTTGGGATTGCCTATGTTATGGTCAGCAGATCAACCATTTGTGCAGGACACTATATTCCAATCCAGTTTTTCCTTTTAAAAGACACAATGAACTAGGACTTCGCAGCAGAACAGTCAAGTCAGTTTGCTACTCAACTACAATTTCTGAATACACAGTGTTTACATTTTTTTTTATGGAAGCCAATGATGTGGACGTGGTGTTCCTGGTCACATTTAGGCATTAGCTGATGGCCTTGGAGTTGTCCAAGATCCCATAATTTCGAGCATGCTAAATTTAAATGGAGAACCCCAGGTAGGACCACTAATTTCGTCCCTAAGACTAAAAGCGTAGACCACTTTTTCTAGTACAAATACTGTTCTGAAGTCTTTTCACACTCTGTGTACTGACCGACTGTAGTGTATTTTAGTTACTGCAGTTGTCATTATCTCTGTAGGTGATTTTCCATGTTTTTATGAAAAAGCACTGTGAGGCAGCCCAGGCGGCATGTGCCATTACATTAGAGCGATATACTATAAACTGAAAATAATTACAGATATTATTATTACTAGACATCTCATGCACCAGCCATCCTTGATGCCTCTCTCCGATACAAAGCCCCGCGAGGCGCCCTCCGCAAGCTTCCATCGCTCAGTGCCAAATCCTGGCACGGAGCGAGCACGGGTGGAGGGGAATAATTTCATTTACCAGACAGCGCAAGGGCATTCATCACCCTCATTACTCCACGCTTTGGGGGGATTACGTCTGCCTTCTCACATCTTACACTATGCTTCGAGGCCTCTAAATCTTCCTCAGGGCATTAGAAAGGAATAATTTTTTGCAGTTCCCATTACACGCCACTAATGACCCTTCCAAGATGTATTTCAGGCTCGAAAATCAATATGAGTTTCAGAAAGATAAGGTGGTGGAGCTTGGGAAGTGTGGGGGGTAGGGAGTAGGGGGCAGTCTCTAAGGTGCAGATAGCACGGCTTGTAATGAAAGCAGCACAGGGTGACTGTGCATCAAATATGGGAGCTTGCATGGAACAGCTCATTCATTGCTCTCTATTCATTTCATTTTTCATTCAGATGATTTTTTTGCACTTGAATTTGGTCCTGGTGAAAAGACACAAAGGAAGAGGCTGGTTAGTTGATCATTTCCTGCATTCAAGCGTGTCGCGCCTATTCATTTATTTGATGCACAGAGCAGTGTAAGTATCTTCATGTATTCATTTAACCCAAATTTAGTGAAGAAAGGGTGCAGGTCAACTTTGTTGGAGGGTGAATTTTTACCTGCATAGCTATCCACTCTTTTACCCGTAAACGATGTTTGAGGGAATCTTCTTACACCACTCAACATGCTTTTTAGGCAGCGGGTGCTCCACTCACTGAGCTATCTCATGATCAGCTGGGGAGGACAGATAGGGAACATGGAGGCACCAGTTGTAATGGCAGATGGATTTTTTAGTGGTATGGGGTGGCCAGGGATATGAGTGGAGCTCCATGAGGGTGGTTGTGATGTGGTCATATTTCTTCAGACCATTGTTGAGGCATGATGTGGAGTGAAAAGTGCCCTTAAAGAAGTTTATCAAACACAGGAAGATGGAGAGAGTGCTGAAACCTTTCAAGCACTCACCCCCAGTCAAGAGATCTGGGTTTAATTCATCGTTCTTCTGCTCACTTTGCCTCCCAAGTTTGGACCCAGCCATATGCAAAAGAGTCTTGACCTTGTTTCTCATGGGAACAGTCCAGCCTGAACTGCCAGGCCAGGTCCCCCCTGGACCGGAAACAAGCATCCTGGGACCATTTTCAGGGAATCACCGCTCATCAGCCAGGCTACCTTGAATCCAGTGGCACAGCAAGCAAGGGACCCAAGTCAGGGCATACCCAAATGTAGTCAAGCTAGCCTTCTGATGAGGGGTGATACCCTGAAACCAGTCCCAGGATGCTTGTTTCCAGTCAAGGGAGGTTTTGGCCTTGCAGTTCGGGTTAAACTGTTCCCATGGAGAGCAAGGTCAAGACTGGTTTGCATATGGCTCGATCTAAACAGGAAAAGCATGGTGTGCAAAAAAAGATGGATTTAGGCCCAGATCTCGGTACTGTGGGTGAATGTTTGACATTGTTTCAGCATTCCGTCCATCAATTGTTCTTTTTGCATTAAAAAGGAGTTTAGGCGGAAAGGGCATGGGTGTGAAGTCAGGGTGGCCATAGAGTACAGCACTGTCAGCACCCACAAGCGTGAACACGAGGACTTGTACACAATTCTGAAGTCACTCTCCGAGAGGAAGGTTTAACTTTCTTCAGTATAGGAAAGTGGGACCAGGCTGTCTTGCTACTGTGTGCCTTGAGGGTGAGGTTGGTGTCCAGGGTGAATCTGATTGGCTTGGCATTGGGTGAAAGTTGGTTATACATTTAAGAAAGTTCAAGTCATTGAGCCAGGAACAACAGTTCTTGGTGGATATAATGACTATTGAATAGTAGAAACCTGTTGCTTACTACCTGTAGATACTGAATAAATGTATGATGGAGAACTACAGATAAAAATATTCATATTATATTCGTAGCATCTAGAGCTTGTAATAGCTATTAAGGGTTTAAAATGACACTTGCAAAACAGTGAGACGAGCAAGGCAGGGATGCAGCCTCTGATGCCCTTTGCAGAGTTATTAACCCTTAAAGAAAACCCCTACAGTGAACACTAGTTCACCTGTGCCCACGCTTCCTGCCAACATTTGAAAATTAAAAATGGAGGCACCTAAACAGCCCCATTTTACTACAAACCCTCTGCTACATAAATCAGAGAAAGATATTTTTTTTTTTTGAGATTTTTACACTTCCTCTTATGTCTAAAGGGGTAACAGCTCTGGGAAACATCTATTGGTAGAAAAATAAGTGGAGTGAAAAAAAGTTGATGTAAAATACTTGTATATGAGAACCATCAAACTGTGTATAGCTAAATTATTTTATTATACACAAGGTACAGTGAAGAGTACAAGAATCAAGCACTTACTCAGAATCTTTCATGACTGGAGCTAGAAAAGTGACAGCGTTTCCCAGCTTACTGTTTGCAAAACAGGTACATTTCAAGCTATTTGCAGACAAAAGCTTTCAGCCTACAGTACTAACTAATATGATGGGCACATTTTTAAATAAATCTTGGGCTAAAATCTTTCCCCCGAAAAGGTTGCTCATTTCCTGCCACTAAAGAGACATAGGCCTGGAGACATCACTTCAGGCTGCTGGTCTGGCCGGGGCAGTCAATATTCAGGATTCATCCATACCTGCAGTCAAGGTATGTAATGTTATGTCACAGTACTTTGCATAGTGCATGATTACCCATGGGTGTCTTGGCACTGGCTGAACATGAACACGCAGAAGTTTGATCAACTTAGTTGTAAAGAGCCCTGGCTTGATCTCTTTCCTGAGCGAGAGGAGGGATGGAATGGCTAATGTTCCTTAGTTTAGCTGTACTGACAACAAAACTCCTACCTCCCAGTTGGCTTTCCTGACTCTGGGGATCACAAGTGTTTTTGATCCCGCAGAGTGCAGTGGTCTGTTAGGGATGTACCACTGAAATGAGTGCCTCAAGAATTCTGGTCCAGAGTGGTTGAGACCTTGATGGGCCAAGCAGAGGGCCTTCAATTTAACCCAGCTGCGGACCAAGGCCCGATGCAACTTTCGGAGACCAGGGGACATTGAGTGAAATTTCGGGAGATCCAAGATCATTCTAGCCCCGGCGTTCTAAACTAGTTGAAGTCTACTAGTAAGCGTTTCTTGTAGAGTAGCCATTGTGTATTCTCCCTTCACATTTACGGAATTAAAATGCAGTGCAGGTCGTCTAGCAGCAGTGCAAGCTTCCCTCACACACCGGCGCAGCAGTGCTAGCATCCAGCGCAGGTCGTCTAGCAGCAGTGCAAGCTTCCCTCACACACCGGCGCAGCAGTGCTAGCATCCAGCGCAGGTCGTCTAGCAGCAGTGCAAGCTTCCCTCACACACCGGCGCAGCAGTGCTAGCATCCAGCGCAGGTCTTCTAGCAGCAGTGCAAGCTTCCCTCACACACCGGCGCAGCAGTGCTAGCATCCAGCGCAGGTCGTCTAGCAGCAGTGCAAGCTTCCCTCACACACTGGCGCAGCAGTGGTAGCATCCAGCGCAGGTCTTCTAGCAGCAGTGCAAGCTTCCCTCACACACCGGCGCAGCAGTGCTAGCATCCAGCGCAGGTCGTCTAGCAGCAGTGCAAGCTTCCCTCACACACTGGCGCAGCAGTGGTAGCATCCAGCGCAGGTCTTCTAGCAGCAGTGCAAGCTTCCCTCACACACCGGCGCAGCAGTGCTAGCATCCAGCGCAGGTCTTCTAGCAGCAGTGCAAGCTTCCCTCACACACCGACGCAGCAGTGGTAGCATCCAGCGCAGGTCTTCTAGCAGCAGTGCAAGCTTCCCTCACACACCGGCGCAGCAGTGCTAGCATCCAGCGCAGGTCGTCTAGCAGCAGTGCAAGCTTCCCTCACACACCGACGCAGCAGTGGTAGCATCCAGCGCAGGTCTTCTAGCAGCAGTGCAAGCTTCCCTCACACACCGGCGCAGCAGTGCTAGCATCCAGCGCAGGTCGTCTAGCAGCAGTGCAAGCTTCCCTCACACACCGGCGCAGCAGTGGTAGCATCCAGCGCAGGTCTTCTAGCAGCAGTGCAAGATTCCCTCACACACCGGCGCAGCAGTGCTAGCATCCAGCGCAGGTCGTCTAGCAGCAGTGCAAGCTTCCCTCACACACCGACGCAGCAGTGGTAGCATCCAGCGCAGGTCTTCTAGCAGCAGTGC
The DNA here is from genome assembly GCF_964261635.1 of Lissotriton helveticus. Lineage (NCBI taxonomy): Eukaryota > Metazoa > Chordata > Amphibia > Caudata > Salamandridae > Lissotriton > Lissotriton helveticus. The sequence continues at coordinate 1,923,657,160 of NC_136065.1, forward strand.
AAGCTTCCCTCACACACCGGCGCAGCAGTGCTAGCATCCAGCGCAGGTCTTCTAGCAGCAGTGCAAGCTTCCCTCACACACCGGCGCAGCAGTGCTAGCATCCAGCGCAGGTCGTCTAGCAGCAGTGCAAGCTTCCCTCACACACCGACGCAGCAGTGGTAGCATCCAGCGCAGGTCTTCTAGCAGCAGTGCAAGCTTCCCTCACACACCGGCGCAGCAGTGCTAGCATCCAGCGCAGGTCTTCTAGCAGCAGTGCAAGCTTCCCTCACACACCGGCGCAGCAGTGCTAGCATCCAGCGCAGGTCGTCTAGCAGCAGTGCAAGCTTCCCTCACACTCTGGCGCAGCAGTGCTAGCATCCAGCGCAGGTCGTCTAGCAGCAGTGCAAGCTTCCCTCACACTCCGGCGCAGCAGTGCTAGCATCCAGCGCAGGTCGTCTAGCAGCAGTGCAAGCTTCCCTCACACACCGGCGCAGCAGTGCTAGCATCCAGCGCAGGTCGTCTAGCAGCAGTGCAAGCTTCCCTCACACACCGACGCAGCAGTGCTAGCATCCAGCGCAGGTCGTCTAGCAGCAGTGCAAGCTTCCCTCACACACCGACGCAGCATTGCTAGCATCCAGCGCAGGTCTTCTAGCAGCAGTGCAAGCTTCCCTCACACACCGGCGCAGCAGTGCTAGCATCCAGCGCAGGTCGTCTAGCAGCAGTGCAAGCTTCCCTCACACACCGGCGCAGCAGTGCTAGCATCCAGCGCAGGTCGTCTAGCAGCAGTGCAAGCTTCCCTCACACACCGGCGCAGCAGTGCTAGCATCCAGCGCAGGTCTTCTAGCAGCAGTGCAAGCTTCCCTCACACACCGGCGCAGCAGTGCTAGCATCCAGCGCAGGTCGTCTAGCAGCAGTGCAAGCTTCCCTCACACACCGGCGCAGCAGTGCTAGCATCCAGCGCAGGTCGTCTAGCAGCAGTGCAAGCTTCCCTCACACACCGGCGCAGCAGTGCTAGCATCCAGCGCAGGTCGTCTAGCAGCAGTGCAAGCTTCCCTCACACACCGGTGCAGCAGTGTTAGCATCCAGCGCAGGTCTTCTAGCAGCAGTGCAAGCTTCCCTCACACACCGGCGCAGCAGTGCTAGCATCCAGCGCAGGTCGTCTAGCAGCAGTGCAAGCTTCCCTCGCACACCGGCGCAGCAGTGCTAGCATCCAGCGCAGGTCGTCTAGCAGCAGTGCAAGCTTCCCTCACACACCGGCGCAGCAGTGCCAGGAGCCCAGAGCTGTCCACTGGGGCCTCGGACTGCCAGACACGCCAATCCGCGACACCCTCGCGGCGCTTTCAACTCCACACACCTGCCCACGGGGATTTTAACTCCGACCTCAAGTTTATTTCGCGCAGCCGAGAAAACTTCCGGCCATGAGGTCTTTATTTCCAATTAACGTGGGACTAAGATCGGATTTGAACCCGCGACCTTGGAGGTGAAAGGCTGCCCGGTCCGTCTGCCGCTTCCCTTTCATTCATTACTGCGGCGGAAACGGAGCGGCTGCAGTCTAGACTTGCTGAGCCGGTAACACGCATCAGATGTCCAAGAAGTCAAGTGCACCGACGTGCACGTGGGGGGCAGGGCGGGGAGGGCGTGGTGCACGTGCACGAGGCGCGACCCTAGACCAGGGCCTTGTACACGGCGCTCTCGGTGAAGCATGCAATCCGCTCCCAAAGGCTGATGTAGAACCGTGGGTTGCTGACCAAAAACGGAGGCTCCCAGAGGATTTCATGCCACCAGGGAGACTATTTTCTAGCTATGTGTTTCCCCTGTAACGAACTGATGCATTCTGGGAGTTGTAATCTTGGTTCAATGCAACTGAACGAATTGGTTGACTAACCTGAAAACAATGATTTGTAACGGTAAGCCCATGATTGGAACCTGGCCTGGCTGATGAGGAGTCATCTAGTCACCTGAAAACTAGGGCCCACATCATTTGGCACCAGATGCGAGCGCCTATGTGCCTGCTTGTATATTCTTACACAAGATCACCTTCACAGTGATGCACAACTTGCTTTTTTATCTTTCTTTTACTTTGTTGACTCCCACTTTTAACAGGGCCAACAACCAACCCCCTCACCTGGTTTCAATACAAGCACCAACATCTAGAACAAGTGTCTGACTGGCAAATATTTCTACAGCAAGTGAATGCACTCAATAGTGGTGGGCTCTGTTTTGAGCTTAAGTCCAGCATTTGTCTTCAGGCAATACAAAACGTTTATCTTTTGAGACAAGTGCCCTGTCAGCTGGACACTTTTCCAGCCAGTGCTTTCTGTGGGTTGGAGTCATGGCGGACTTCATTAGAAGCAACTTCCATCGAAGCAGCGGACGCGCACACCTGAAAACAGAGCTTTCCTTAACCGAAGATCCAGGCTTGAAACATGGGCCTAGTCACAGAAGTATTTATAAGTACAGGGAGCAGTACCACAGGGGCACACTTACTTTTACGAACCCGTGTGTATCAGTCCGAAACGTCAACTCCCAATAAGTAGAAGTGAAATGGGGGTTTGATGCTGTGTGGGTGGCTGTGGCGAGGGAGAACTTACGGTAAGTGACGTAATATGCGAGTATATTGTCGCACATCGAAGTGAGAGAGGAGCTATAGACCTACGTACAGACAGTTTGAGGAGCTGGGCACATGGGCAGGTGGAACTGTGAGCACGTGTCCGGACAGCGTGGGGAACTCTGGACACACAGGTAAACAGTGTGAGCAGCATAGGGCCCACAGGCAGTGTGATATAACTGAGCGCATACACCAGGCATGATGAGCCAGAGCTTATCGGTAAGTGTGAGCAGTGTATGGCTACGGTGAGGCTTGAGGCTACCGTGTAAAGAGCTAGGCACATGGCCAGAGGGGGAAAAACGTGGACCAAATAGATGACAGTATGATGGGCCCTGGAACTAGAGTCAGATAATGCATGTGGTTTGGGCACATGGGCAATGTGCGGAGACTGACTTTTGCACTAAGTGGGATAATGTGAGACATTTAGGGCACATGACCAGTGTGGGCAGCCTCACGCACAGTCAGGCAGTGGGAGAGCTTTAGGGCACGTGGACGGTGTGCCAAGGCTTGTGCACAGAGCCAGGCAGTGTGAGTGATTTAGAGCACATGGACAGTGTGGCGAGGCCTGTGCACAAGTCAGACAGCGTGGGAGCTTTAGGGCACATGGATAGTGCAAGAGGCTTTGAGGGGACAATGTGCGTGGTGTGGGGTTCTTGTATAAGAGTGTGGAGAGATTGAGGCACCCGGTACGGCTGAATGGTCCTGCCTAAAAGGACGCTGCCCTTCTTTGTCTCCATTCCACTGCTTGACGTGTTCTCTTTACGTACCTCAAAATGTGATCTACACGTTAACCTGTGCTCTATACCTCAATTTGTACTCTACATATACCTCAACGTGTACGCTATAGGTTAATCTCTGTTCTATACCTCAAGTGTACTATATACATCCCTCAATGTGTGTTCTATACCTTAACCTGCGCTCTATACATATCACGAGTGATCTATATAACCTCTGCTCTATACCTCAATGTGTACCCTAGACATACCACAACGTGTGCTATATATATATTATATATATATATATATATATATATATATATATATATATATATATGTTAACAGGTGCTTTATATCTCAACCTATTATCTATACATACCTCTATATGTCCTATATATGCTAACCTGTGCTCGATGCCTCCATGTGTACTCCATACGAGCCTCAGCGTGTGCTCAATACCAACAGCACGTTCTGACGTGCACCTTTTCCCTCGCACTGGACAATCCAGCCACGCAACACACGAATACAGCAAATAAATGTAGTATATGCTGTGTGAACAGCAAAAGGCGCCTGTCGGGGTGAGAGGCTGGGGCCTAAGCCGGCGCCTCGTGGCACATCCGTCTTGCGTGGCCCCGCGGGCCCTGGCCATTCCATTCCTGTGATGAATGCTGCGGCCTCCGGCTGGTTTCCTCAGACGGTCGGAGCATCCATCACGGCCGCCATTCCTCTCGGTGTAGCGCCGCCCGAGGACTAAAACAGCAGCAAGACAGAGAGGCGCTCAACACGCACCCTCGTGTGCCCTCCGCAACCCCATCGACACCCCCAGGCACTCCACCCTGACATCCCCCCATACGTCAGCAGGAAATATGGAGCGCATAAAAAGAGTAAACAAACGTGCGACAGACAGTGGATTCTCGGGTGACGGGGAGGGCTGTGAACATAGAAACCAAGCGCTATGTGGGGGTAGGATCACAGTGCTGTGAAGATACGGGCGAAGGGCTCTGAAGATAGGGTTAAATAGATGTGGAGGTATAGGAGCGAAGTTCACCAAATTCTTGGTGGGGGCAGTTGATATGCGCAGCTCCACAGGGATACGGGAGGATGAGCGATTTATGGCCAGGTGCACAGTGATTTAGTCACCACGAACCCTGCATCACAGGATTTGTGTCCACTTAATTACTTTTACTGATGTTCTAACTCTATTTAGTAATTCAATTTTTTCCCCCGAATCACAAAATCGGTTCACACACACATACCGAACCGCAATTTGTAAGTGGCCTCCTAAATGCGTTCAATCCAAATTGCAAGTTGGTAAGGTATGTATCAATGGTTTGACATTGTAATTCCGGGGGCAAACCATTTTTTCTGTTAGAGGCTCCCAAGTTTTGGTGGTAACTGAATCGCATACTTCTCTTTAGGGAACAGTGGCAGTTTCAGGAGGAGTAGGCAGTGGTCCTGTGGAACATTGCGTGCTCTCACTGAAGTTTTCCAATTTTTCTTTTTAAATCAACTCCAGTACCTTAAAAGGAATTCTGAATGCTATTTAAAAAAAACTGTTTTGGAAAAAAATTATATTGGTAGAAGTCTGCTGTCCCTTGCAGGATACCCATTCCTCAGTCACAGGGGGTTAAAAATAGTGACATAGGCCATGCCTAATTAATATTAAATAGGCAGGTCGTTCGGTGACCCCCCCTGCGATTCAGTTTTGTTGTAAACCAAGGAAGGTTTGCAATATCAGACTGCAATCAAAAAAAGAGGGTGCGCTATATGGCACCACTTTTTAGAAATGTATCTTTGAGCATCAATGAGTCTCTGATTTATCAAGTTTCTATAGCGCCAACCAGCCACTGTGTGGATGCCCAGGTGTTGTGAAGGGTGGAAAGATGTAAATATGATGCCAGAAATCCGGATTATTCACAAATTGTATTTGTATCTTGCAAGATAAAAAGTGTCCCAGGCCTCCACCACCTCCCAGATCCCTCGGGGCGCTCGGCATTCCATTCTAGAGCCTGATGACACAAACATTCAGCACAATGACTGGCTGACACCTACAACTCACTATACTGCACGAAGCTTACCATTCCTTGAGCCCCCCAAAGCACCAAATCATAATAATAATAATAATAAAAAAGTGTGTGTGCGTGCGAAAGAGAGAGAGAATCTAAAACAAGAATATAAATGCCAACAGACCCAATGGATGAAGAGGGGTTGCTGAAAGCCCTTATAAGTAAGTACATTATATATAATTTTAGTAGAATCAAAAGGTCCTAGCTAAGCCAGATATAAAAAATATTGTCTAAAAGCCAAAAAAGAGCAGAATACGGTCCCTCACAGTTAGACAATAGCTGAAGTGGGCTGGCCCATAACGTACTTACTTTTAAGGGCTTTCAGTCAGCCCTCTTTATTCATTGGCCTGTTGTGACATTCAGATTTATCTTGCACCCAATGCAGCACTGAGCACGGTGGAATGGGTTAGCCCGCCTATGTAACTAGCTAACTTCACTGGAAGTGACAGCGCTTTGCTCTTTTAAAAAAAGCATTTCTTAACAAAGTAGTTCCTTGCACTACCAGGGCCTGCTATTGCAAAGTGAGCTTTGTGAAATCATTCATTCATTTTCATTTTCTGACAATGTTCGTTTTTATAGGCAAGTGCAGAGCAGCACCTCAAACAAAGCTTTACAGAAATCATAACAAAACAAGAATTGACAAATCCGAAAGGCTGACAGTCAACATCTGACTTAATAGCTTTGTAAATGCTTTTTTTATGTTGATGAACGCCTACCAGCTTTGCGAACAATAGCATTTTACATGACAAAAAAAATCTGCACTGATAAGGCCAAAAGACTGTCAGGTCTACGCCAGACCTAATGGCATTGCCAGTGCTTGTTTTTTATTCATTTTAGTCTTTGTATTACGGCCATTTTAATGTCAGAGTCTTCCTTAATTTGTTCCCACTTCCTGTTAAGGACAATGGAGGAATACAGCAAGTATATGTTCGTCAATTGGGTGCGCTAGCATCCTTGTTCTTGTTAATGCCTTGTTTCAGAGCACCTCAGCAAGATACCACCTCTGGGGTAGACTGCGCCCCTGAAGCCTACCTGGGATATTTTAAGAACATTTACAGAACTGGGATCTAAAAAACAGATTCCTTCTCATCGACCTCATCTCCTGACACTAGACAGGAAGGGCCTCTCTTCAATTCCTTCAGCACCTAGCATTGCTGGTACATCTGTAATCTCACAGATGTGATTCACCAGATGAATGAAGGCTAGCTAGAGTGAGGAGGGTAAACTTGTAATCTCACAGATGTGACTCACCGAAGAAAGAAGCTGGCTAGTTCGAGTGAGGAGGGTAAACTTGTAATCTCACAGATGTGACTCACCGAAGAAAGAAGCTGGCTAGTTCGAGTGAGGAGGGTAAACTTGTAATCTCACAGATGTGACTCACCGAAGAAAGAAGCTGGCTAGTTCGAGTGAGGAGGGTAAATTTGTAATCTCCCAGATGTGACTCACTGCAGATTATGAAGGTTTGCTTGACTTCTCCCCGAGGAACGCAGGCTTCTAATGGTCCATTCGTTGAGTCCTTCCTTTCTGGCTGTTCCCAGCTGCCCGTGAAGGGCCCTTACTCCCCTCGTGTTTTAGGTGGAGACCCACGAGGACCTCCTGTCACCAGCATTACGAACTCTCTCCCTCCACTCCACGCCCCCCGCACTCCACAGGCTGCACGACCAAGCCTAGGACGAACAGCTCTGTACTTATAACGCATGGCCGCCCAAGCAGACCCCAGAAATCACTCCTGGAGGCAAACACAACTTACAGTTCGCAATTCTGAACACACCGCCAGCCTCTCGCTAACGCAGACTACGGTACAGTCGACAGGTATGTGCCACGCACTTTTCATTAGCACGTGCTTTATTTCCGCACACACCAGGCAAGTGTGGCAGTGATAGCATAGGCCTCTGTCATGCACGTGAGGCGGCGGCGGCGCCGGCGCCCTGGGCAGCACATGCTCCCTTCACACTCGACCACTAACAGTCGTGTCAGTAACAGCACAAGCTTCCCTCACACGCAGAGGAGAGGTGCACGAGGGCCAGGACAGGCTCCCTCCCAGGACACGCATGTACACACAGGCACACACGTGGTGCGGCTGCGCACGTTTCCCTCGTGCGGGTGCCCTAGGCAGCAGTGTGGCAGAGTACTAGAGACCCCTTACACACAGATTGGTGCCTTCAGGTCAGCGACAGCACAAGCTTTAATCATAGCAGTGTTCAGGTGCACGATGGGCAGCGGCAGCACAAGCTTTAATCATACGCAGTGTTCAGGTGCACCATCGGCAGCGGCAGCACAAGCTTTAATCATACGCAGTGTTCAGGTGCACCATGGGCAGCGGCAGCACAAGCTTCAATCATACGCAGTGCTCAGGTGCACCATGGGCAGCAGCAGCACAATCTTCTTTCATATACAAAGGTCAAAGACCAGGTGCACCAAGGGCACCGGCAGCACAAGCTTCTTTCATATACAAAGGTCAAAGACCAGGTGCACCCTGGGCCGCGGCAGCACAAGCTTCTTTCATATAAAAAGGTCAAAGACTAGGTGCACCAAGGGCAGTGGCAGCACAAGCTTCTTTCATATACAAAGGTCAAAGACCTGGTGCCCCAAGGGCAGCGGCAGCACAAGCTTCTTTCATATACAAAGGTCAAAGACCTGGTGCCCCAAGGGCAGCGGCAGCACGAGCTTCTTTCATATACAAAGGTCAAAGACCAGGTGCACCAAGGGCAGCGGCAGCACAAGCTTCTTTCATATACAAAGGTCAAAGACCTGGTGCCCCAAGGGCAGCGGCAGCACGAGCTTCTTTCATATACAAAGGTCAAAGACCTGGTGCCCCAAGGGCAGCGGCAGCACGAGCTTCTTTCATATACAAAGGTCAAAGACCAGGTGCACCAAGGGCAGCGGCAGCACAAGCTTCTTTCATATACAAAGGTCAAAGAATAGGTGCACCAAGGGCAGCGGCAGCACAAGCTTCTTTCATATACAAAGGTCAAAGACCAGGTGCACCAAGGGCAGCGGCAGCACAAGCTTCTTTCATATACAAAGGTCAAAGAATAGGTGCACCAGGGGTAGCGGCAGCACAAGCTTCATTCATATAAAAAGTTCAAAGAATAGGTGCACCAGGGGCAGCGACAGCACAAGCTTAATTCATATTCATATACACAAAGGTAAAAAAACAGGTGCACCAAGGGCAGCGATAGCACAAGCTTCATTCATATACAAAGCTCAACAAACAAGTACACCAATGGCAGCGGCAGCACAAGCTTCATTCATATACAAAGGACAGTTCTCAATTGAAGTGCATAATAAGCTTCCTTCATACACAAAGTGAAGTGCTTCTTGTCTCAAGACAAGCTTCATTAGTATATAAAGTAACTATGTCAATGTAACACGAGATTCCTCTAAACATTAAGTAAAGCACTTTTTAGCAGGGGCAGCACAAGCTTCATTCACACGCACAGGACAATGCTTTTTTGGCAGAGACAGCACTAGCGTCACACGCACAGGACGATGCTTTTTTGGCAGAGACAGCACAAGCTTCACACGCACAGGACGATGCTTTCTGGGCAGCCACATCACAAGCTTCATTCACACTCACGGGTCAGTGCACAAACACAGCAATGGGTAGATCGGTGAAAGCGACCTAACCTCAACCCACCTGTGGACTGCCACTTGGTGGTACCTGTATCTCTGTATGTGCTACCCCCATTCATTCATTGGCCCCTCTACTCCGATTACCGACCACAAGAGCAGGACCTGTCAACTAGTACGCCGCCTTTATCCCATAGGTTAAAGAATAGCTGACAAATTATACAGTGGGGGAAATCCGCGAATCCAAGGCTCAAAATGAGCAGTGAACGTCCAGGGGCATACATGTGTGTCTTGCCGCGACAACGCGGGCATTGTGTAGCTACTGGCTACATGTATCACTGTCCGCCCTGAAAAGCCTCCGACGCACCTTGGCATCTCCTTGGAGCCTGGCACGGAGGAGGACCGCCTGCCCCTTTAAATCAGAACTTGCCTCGTGAAGGCCTTCACTGGGAACTGCCACATTAATAATTTCACGCCTAAAAGCCCAACTTCAAAGGGAGGAGGCCGAGGAATCCCTCCGAGGAACAGAGAGACGGGGGAACCACTGGTTCGGCTTAATCTCGGCTCTGATAGTAATTAGGTCACCAGGCGGAGGCGGTGTCGTTTCAGGCTCCTCTTCTGGTAGGAAGCAGGGGACCCGCCGTTCAGTGCACAGGCGGCAAGGCGCCTAAAAAGGGCTGTGTGGCGACTGGTGTACAAGCGCTTGAAAATAAGAACTCACATCGTGAAGGTGGATGGCACTTTATTTACAGCCTGTCTCGGCCGGACAGCACCTCAGGGTGCCCTTGGTGAACACAGAGGCGTCGGCCACATCGGAGACGTCCAGGTGTGTGCCCGTAAACCTGTGTCAGTTTGACCCCAGGCACTATGCTGTATGTCTCGATGTGCTTCTATACACCGATGTCATGTGAGTTCAGACCATATTCTGTGTCTCTAGACGTGTGTCCAGACACTTGGGTCGGTGTGACAGCAGACACTAGTCGGTATGTCTAGAACTGTTTCTAGACACTTGTGTCGCTTTGAGAGCAGACACTATTTGTGTGTCTAGATTGGCTTCTACACACCCGTATCATGTGACCTCAGACCATATTCTGTGTGTCTAGCCGTGTGTCGATGGGAGTTTGACCTCATCGCGTATATCTAGATTTGTTTCTAGACACCTGTGTCGCTGTGATTTCAGCCACCAATGCATATGTCTAGATTTGTGTCCATACACCTGTGTCGCTGTGATTTCAGCCACCACTGCATATGTCTAGATTTGTGTCTGGAGACCTGTTGATGTGAGTTCAGCCACATAGATTTGTGTCCAGACACCTATGTCGGTGGAGTACACCCTTCTGTGTGTCTGCATTCGTTTCCAGACGCGCAGTAGACACTGCTCCACATTTGTACCCGACAATGATTTGCAAATCTAGATTCGTGGCAGGCGCTGGTCTTTATTTGTGTACAGGCACTACTTTCCCATTCTAGCTTTATGTCCCGATATTGCTGCATGTTTTGTGTCTAGAGACTGGTCTGTGGGTCCAGAAGACACTGGCTCAGTATCGGAGTCTAGATTTCCATTCAGGGGTGAGATCGAAGGTCCAAATGTGTCCACCCGAGTGCAGACACCACTCTGCATGTCTAGAAATGTTCCGGGAGCCACACCATGCCCATGCCCTGCTCTAGGTTCGTACCCGGACACTGGTCTACAATACTGCATTTGTGGCCAGACACTGATCTCGCTCGATTCGTGGCCAAAGAGCGCGGTACCAGTCGAGCTGTTTCTAGACACTGCTGTAAATGTGTGCCTAGATGTTGGTCGGTAGGTCTAGGCACTAGTTTCTAGGTCTAGGGCCATACAAAGGTATTTACCTTTGGGTCCACACATGCCTGTAGGTCTAGACTGGCCTTCCGATGCATACCAGTCTGTACCTTTTGGTTTACAATCAAACACGTCATTATGTTGTACCAGGCCAGCAACGCTGACATTCCTAACTATGGGTTAGGCCAGCTCATACTCGGATGTAACCCTGCATTTTCTTTGCTTAAAAGATATTAGCTGCACAGAGCTCTTTGCAAAGACTGGAATGCACAGAATGTTCCAATAAACGGCGGATTTACCTGGACTCCTACAGATAAGTTCATTATATTAGAATTTGATTCACAGTGATTTTCCCTCCAAAATCCTGGACGAGTCACCTTTTAAAGGCCCTCTCCCTGCCTCGGTCCAGAGTCCTTTGCCCCCCCCCCCCCCCTCCCCTCCGCCCCCACCCGTACTTCAAAACGCAGGGACCCCTTTAACTGCCCGTGGGTGAGGGCATCTCATAGCTTTAGATGGGACCCCCTGTCCCCGACCCCTGTCCCCGCTGTGAGGGGCTGCAATCCACGTTCGCTCTCACAGACACAGGTTCGGCCCTGTATGAGGGTCGCTCGGCCTCCGGCCCTCCACTCGCAGTAACCTCGGGCCCTGCTGCCTGGCACGGCTTGGGTTAAGCGGGCCCCAGCGGCCAACCTCCTCTCCACCACAAGGCCTCACTCACTCAGCCTCCTGCCTCCTGGAGCTCCGAAGCGCTGACCTGCGCTTTTGGAGGTAATTACCAAGAGGCGCTTTATCATGTCTCTCAGACAGGAGGTGACAGTCTCCGCTGCTCCCAGGGCCCCCGCCATGCTAAACAAATGATGCGGGGGTCGAGCGGGTCAGCTACCTGCGGGCCCAACACTCTGTCACAGGTTAGCCCTCACTAATGGGGACTCCAGCAGTAGCCCCCGGGAGGGGCTTCCGTGATCATTAATCAGCCCGGGCCGAGGCTGCAGGGGGTGCGGGCCGGAGACAGAAGGAAACAAAGGGAGGGGGCTGAAGGGGGGAGGAAGGAGGGAGAGACGGTGCAGGACAGGGAAAAAGGGGCGAGTAGAGTGGAAGGAGGGAAAGGAGCACAGAGAAGGAATGATGGAGGGGTGAGAGGGTGCTCAAAGGTAAGTAGAAGAGGAGTAGGGAGAGACAGGTCAGTGAAGAAAACCAGGGGAAGGAAACAGGACAGAGAAAAGAAGAATAGAAGGAGGAATGGCGAAGAGATGAGTTGTGGAGTTGGCTAAAGGATGTGAGACAGAAAAAGTAGGGAACGAAGAGGAGACGAAGTAAGTGGGGGACGAATGGAGAATAGCAGGAATTGAAAGAAAGTAGCGTCAGAGTGTGAGAGGGGGAAGGAGGGTGGACTAGGGAGAGAAAGAAGGAATAAGGAAGAGAAAGAAGGAAGAGACAAGGAATCCGCGAGGGAAAGGAAGGATCAGGGAGAGGAAGAAGGAATCGGTGAGGGAAAGGAGGGATTAGGGGGGGAAAAAAGGGATCAGACAAAAATAGACATCAATGAAATAAAGGCGAGCTCTAGGAGAATGGGCGGGAGAAAGAAGAGTCGGCGGGAATGGGGCACACATGCTTTTGTTTACACGGAAGGGGCGGGGCCTGTCACGGGCAGCTGATTCTGCTCAAGACAAACGACATTAGCAGAGCGGTCCGTGCCCAGAGGAAGCGCGGCCCACAAGCAGGGGTCACCAGGGGTCACCCAGAGAGGCAGAGTCTGGATGCCTGAGGGGAACCAGAGACAAAGTAAACAACGCTGGGAGGTCCCCCCTCCACTCGGCCCCACCTCGCCTACACACAAACATTTACAAACAGTAAACATGGACCAAACAGAATGGGACCACGCACATGCACACGCCCCGTGCGCAATTTGCTATTTTACGTACAGTGTTTTACTCCCCTTTGCAAGATCCCTTTCCTGCACTAACCACTATCCTTGGGTTCCGGAGCTGTATCCAGCATAAAGCGCATCAACGTCTCGTCAAGGGTGGTAAGCACTATATAAATGCAATTACAATTAGCCAGTGGTTGAAGTGCATAAAAACAGGTATGGGTCTAATAGGAGTGGGGCAGGGAGTCTGTGGGCGGGGTCAGAGATATAGCTAAAACAGCACAATATTTTGCAACTAGTTTTGTTGTCCTTTACTCTTCAGGCAAATATATAAAAAATATCATTTATACCTTAAATGAAAAATAAACGGAAGATAAACTAATTAGTGGGAAACGCACCCTGTTACATTATGAAAGCTTGACCGGTTAATGTGTTAACCCCTGGTGCACCCAGTGTAAAATAGTGAGATTTATATTTAAAGTGCTATGAGGTCCCAACCTGTGACTGAAAGCACTGTGAATGTGCAAATCATTATTTTACAATTGTATTACGCACAATATCAGGTAGGCTCACACAAAATGTGCAAAGAGATTTCTCTTTTAAGATAAATCCTTAAAAAATACGTCTTTTTAGAAGTAACATAATATGACTGTACCTAGTGCAAACATTTTGTGTAAGTTTCCTTTAAAAGGACACATGCTAGAACTCTGTTGGTAGAACCCTTACATTACCTCAAAGAAAATACATCTTTGTCACCAGGAAGCCTCAAACAACTCCATCAATTAAAGCTTACACTGGCTCCCAAGCAGCCTTTAGATTTGCTGTTTAACCAATTGCACATATTTAAGTTTCTTTCAGACAGAAGCTCCGAGATATTGCGGCATAAATTTGTAAATTTAGCGGCACAAAAACAAGGATTGTGGGGCATTTTGCAGCACATTATTTTAGTTTCTTTTTAAAAACAAAACAACAAAAATTGACCACAGTGAGTTGCACTGCATGTCCATGGATGGGTGGCCCAAATTCTTTCTTATTTATTTATTTAAAATATTGCCCCAGCAGCAGTGCCGGCTTTAGTGCTGATGGTGCCTGGTTCGACAATCTTTTTTGGCGCCCCTCATGACCTTCTCCTCGGATTCCCTCACCACCACACAGCAAAAGTGCCCCTCATCTCTCCATATCCCCTCACTCACATACATTTAATATGTTTTAAAGTGCCGGTAAAGGCTGGCTTTACTAATCCACTCAGCTATCCATATATAATAGAGATCTGCTCTTTGCAGATGGCATATTAACCCACTGCACTACTTCATGGCGAGTCAAAACTACCTTTCCAGCAAGAACACTAATCACAAGAGTTTTCCTTACAATTTTATTGCTACCTGAAAGCTGGATGCACAAGGAACTCTGCAGCAGGTGCTTTTGATGTGTATTATTGCTAAACACAGTGCCCCCCCCCTCCACCAGGTCAGCGCCCAGTGCAGCCTCACAGTTCGCACCGCCCTAAAACCTGCCCTGCCTAGCGGTCCCACCACATGCAATGGGCGGCGGGCCCGAATTCTGTCTTTAAAAAAAAAAAAAGAAACGTGCCCCGGTGTGGCCCGCCACATGCCTACGGTCGTTGAGGCCGAAATCTGCCTTTTTATATTTAAATTGTGCCCCAGAGGGTCCTGCCGCATGCCCACGGCCGGCAGACAGGAATTCTGTCTTTTAAAAAAAAAAAAAATAGTGCCCCAGCGGGTTCTGCCGAATTTTCCTTTTTTTAAAAATAAATGTGGTTTCTTTTTAGTTCAAAACGTTAATGTTCACACTGACAAATTCACTTAACTATAATGTTACTGTAACCTTTGTTTTTTTCAGTGAAAAAATATATATATTCATGTTTAAATGTGCACACACACACACACACACCCACCCCCCCAACGCCAGACCTAAAAATGACATGTGAAGGTAACACCTGGAAACAAGCCATTGACTAACAAAAACATTGATATCTTTTCATTGTCTAGCGTGATTTCAATGTTTTGTTCCGTTCAAATTTCTTCAAAGTCTTTTTGTCCACGTGTGCAGGAATTGTAAGTGAAGTATGAGGAAGGGTATTCAACATCCCACCCTTAACCTTCTCTGCAACTCGTCCGCCCCCGCCGGTAGCTGTGTGCTTAACGCACAATCCCATTCTCTACTCTCTCCTCAGCCTGCACTTTTGCTTCTTGTGTTAACTTCCCTATTTTCTACCAGTTTCGCACTAAAAGTTCAATATGAAAACACACTTTTCTGTTTCTATGCAGAACCGCACTACAGTGTTTTCTTATAAATGTTTTGGGGTTTTTCAGCAGCAGCAGCCGAGAGCCCCTGACAAATTCATCATGAGACTTCTGCCGACCCGTGCAGGTCACATAAGACCAAGAGGACAGTACTGGTCATACGCTTGTTGCTAAAGCAAAAACCAGCAACAGGCAATGCCAATAGTTCTGGTCTATGAATGGAAGTGCCTTTTGTATCACTGATGGCTGTAGGCACTCAATAAGTCATCATGCATGCACTATGTCACTCATCTTGGCACTCATGCATCAATTCACTGACTCATTTTCGCATTCCCCCTCTGATGCAACCATGATAAAACACACACAAACCCAACAACATATGCACAGTACAATAAAAGAATACAAGTAGGAGCAAAGAAAACACGCTCCAGTCTAAACACAGCAGGCATATGTTTGCAACAACAAAATGAACCATAGCAGTGGGTATGAACCATAGCAGTGGGTATCTGTCTTGCAGCGATATCGTACATAGTCAATCTTTTTAAAGTTCCAACACGGCCACCACATATAGAAACAATTTGTTGGGCATCTCGGAATTGTGAAATAATGACACACTATAGACAACAATATTCCATCATGGTAGCTTGATTTATAGGAAGTGGCTGTTTGGATTTGGTGCACTACACATTATATTAGTGGCAAGCAAGCAGCCTTTTAGCATGGCCTAGGAAGCTGCAGTATCCTCTTAAGAAAAACTCAAATAAAAAGAGGAGAAACAAATAAATGAGAGGGGAAATACAAGAGGAGAAAATTGAAAACTAAAGAACTGGCCAATCGCCCTGACACTGAAATACATTGCTGCTATTCACAGGACAAGAGAGCCACTGACTAATGCAGACTGAAACTTTACTCTCTAACATATCGGTTACATATTGAGTAAATCAGGCCGACTGCCTTTGTCGTAACCTTTCAAAATAAGCAGGTCAGAACATACTGCATTCGAAGTACCTTTTGCTATCGAAACAATCAGACCTATAGCTGTTATCATTGGTATCTCACCATAACCAACTCAGGCCCACTGTAGTCAGCTTACGATTTCCCATAAGGCAACCATAAGGCACACAGTTATTACTAAAGTTGGCACAATTTCAGAGGGCAGAGCAAAATGCTATCTCTTAAGAGAGTCTAATAAGGATTCTCCGAAACCCACAGTTTTTCAGAGGGGAAACCAGCACCGAAACCATTTCCCACTCGAGTAATTTTTCCAATTCCATGTCACAAAATACCCATCTGAAGGCTTTAATACAGAGCAATAACAAACCACCCTTAAATCCTATTGGCTTTATCATCTGCTTTTCACAATGAACATGCCAGGCCTACTACCTTTATCATAACTTTTAATGAAAAAAATAGGCCTATAACCTTTATCACTGGCTTGTCATCATATACAGAATACAATTACAAATATGTACCAAATAACATTTATTTAAATAATACAAAACTCCTAACAGGGCCTAATAAGGAGTGGTAAAGTGAAAATCTTTTATTCCCATGTTTTTCTCGGGTAGGCAACCAACACCAAATCCCTGGGCTACTACAGTAAGATGCGAGATTCCGTGTAACATAATACCCGCGTACAGGCTTTATCGCAGTGCGATAACAATCCACCCATAAACGTCTGCTATTTTAACACATGCTTTCCACAACAAGTCAGTCATGCCAACTTGTTTCATCGTAACTTTTCCTTATGAACAAATCACTCCTAAGGAATGAAATAATAAGGCCTATACCCTTGGTCATTGGCATAACACTATAACCAACAGAGGCCGACTGAAGAGTGTATAAACTGGCAACCATTGTGCATTCCCCTCACCCTGTCATTTCCTTTTTGCGCTGAGCTGCCCCGCATCATGTACAAAGTGCCACGCCAAAGGCGGAAATGCTTGGGGGTGGGCGGGACAGCAGAGTGATAACGGATAAATCACAGACGCACCCTCAACAGCTCCAACCCCACACCGCAGTGACGTGGTAAACCTCACCCATCCTAGGGAGCACCTACCCGCTCCCAGGTACCCTTGGAGTGTGTTTACTGCGTGGTATAGCAACCCCTGCTCTCAACACCTCCCCCACAAAAACCCTTCAGTTGATGCCAACTATTAGCTTGCACGTGCAGAGTGACTCATAAAGATAATGGTGCAAAGACATAGCTGTGGGTGGGCACCGTGCCAGGTTCCTGCTGGTGGCACCTGTCTGAGACTCGGAGTTGTAAAACACTGCATGTCGCCTTTTGGCGGGTTCGGCTGCTTTAGAAGGCGCCAGAGACAAGGAATGAAAACACAAACATATTACAGCGCACAATGCAAAACACAACGCACCTGAAGCCCCGAATCCATGCACTACAAACAAAATTAACAAAAAATAGGATTTCATATTTCGGCTTTCTGCAGTCACTAAGCGGCCTTCCGGCTGCGAGTGAACGTAAGAGAGACACAGAGTTCTTCTGGTGACGACGGCAAATAGCTGCACAATTGTGATGTGTTTGTTTTTTGCTGCTCATTTTCAAACTGCAGCAGGTGCGGAAGGGTCGCTGTGTTGTTGCTGAGCATCATCCTGCACGTGCGTTTACCCCGGCTCGAGCCCAATCCTGCCCCACCTCAGTAAAGCACAGGAGTTCGAACTGCCAGGGTGGCCTAACACAGGCCCCCGTGGTGCGGGGGGGGAAGCTCCAGGGCCCCCCTCAGGCCTCAGCACAGTACTCTGCCGTGCACCTCCACATTGAGTCCAGTGGGGGGCCCTCCACGTACCTTGAGGGAGGGGTGGGGGGGTGGGGGTTAGAGGTCACGTTTCGTTATGGAAGCTGCACTCTCCTAGCTCACACTTCCCCCCCAGCTCTTTAGTGGGACCTGCCCTCTCCTTTCCTTGGCTCTCACTGGCTTTTTGGGCCCAGGCCGTGGGCAAGGCCCCGGTCTCCTTCGTTAAGCGCCACCGTCGTCTTAGTTCAGCGGCCGCGCTTTCGTCGTTAAACACCTAGCTTTGAATTAAGAACCACAATCAACTTCGGTAAGCGACTAGCTTCCTTCACTAACCATCCTAGCTGCCTTCACAAAGGGCCCTAGTTTCTATCACAAAGCACACTAGTTTCCTTCACTAAGCGCCCTAGCATCCTTCGCTAAGCGCCGTAGCTTCCTTCAGTAAGTACACTAGCATCCTTCAGTAAGCACCCTAGCACCCTTCGGGAAGCACCCTAGCACCCTTCGGTAAGCACCCTAGCTTCCTTCAGTAAGCACCCAGGCATCCTTTGCTAATCACCCTAGCACCCTTGCTTACTTTGCAAAAAACACCCTAGTTTCCCTTTCTAAACACACTAGCTTCCTTCAGTAAGCACCCTATCTTCCTTCGCGAAGCACCCTAGATTCCTTCACAAAGCGCCCTATCTTCCTTCACAAAGTGCCCTAGCTTACTTCGCAAAGCACCCTAGCTTCCTTGGTTAGGGACCACATTCTGCTTTATTGGTTAGGGACCACAATCTCCTTTATAAGCACCCGCTCTACCTTCGTTAAGCACAGTCAGATATCCGACGCAGTGACATGCGATCTTCCAATAGCGCAGATGGCCCTAGATTATCTGGTGGCGATGATCATTACCTGCAATCATCTGAGCAAGACAGACCAGGTAGCCTTGGACAGGAGACCGGGGCTATGTGGGGTGCAGCATCTGACGGCTATCCGCAGCATCTGATGGCTATCTGCAGCATATGACTGCTATCCGCAGCATCTGACTGCTATCCGCAGCATCTGACTGCTATCCGCAGCATCTGACTGCTATCCGCAGCATTTGACTTCTATCTGCAGCATCTGACTGCTATCCGCAGCATCTGACTGCTATCCGCAGCATCTGACTTCTATCCACAGCATCTGACGGCTATCCGCAGCATCTGACTTCTATCCGCAGCATTTGACTTCTATCCGCAGCATTTGACTTCTATCCGCAGCATCTGACTGCTATCCGCAGCATCTGACTGCTATCCGCAACATCTGTCTTCTATCCGCAGCATCTGACTGCTATTCAGCATCTGACTGCTATCCGCAGCATCTGACTGCTAGCCGCAGCATCTGACTGCTAGCCGCAGCATCTGACTGCTATCCGCAGCATCTGACTGCTATTCAGCATCTGACTGCTATCCGCAGCATCTGACTGCTAGCCGCAGCATCTGACTGCTATCCGCAGCATCTGACTGCTATCCTCTCGGTTGAAAATACACTCAAGCAGATCTATTACCCACTCTTCTCCAGGAATGCCCAGGGCAGGGGTTTTCTGATTACTTCTAATTCAATCCTTAACATTCTGATCGTCCTATTGGACTGATGGAGTTCCTGGTTCAGACTAAGAGCTGCCGAGTAAAAGCATGGCCTAGCTGAGGGCATCACAGCTGCCATGCAGCTTCTAGGAAGATGTACCACTGACCAGGTACAGGTTTTCTGCCTTGTCATTCAGAAGATGGACCTAAGTACTTTAACACAGTGGACCAATCATCATAAGCCAGGGACGGCCAACTGAAGCATAAAAGTGAGCTGGGTCTTTTTGATTTACAAAGCCTATTTTAACCTGCCAAAAGGCTCAGTTACGACACAACAAGCAGTGAGAATACGTTCTGGCTTTGGGACTTCTTTACCACTTTGCCTTTGCACTGCACTGCACCATAATTTAAAACAAAAACAACAAAAAAAGCACTCAGTTCAAGACATGATTTTATACACCAATGATTAAGATGGGTCTGGGGGTGGGTTTAAGAGGGGATTGCAAATAATTCCCTCAGAAAACTCCAGGGCTCAATCCTTCCTTCAGACATCATCGCTAATTCCACCATTGGCACTTTCACACCTCAATAACACCAACAGAATGAAGAATGCTACGGCTCTTCCCAAAGCCATTTTAAAAGCAGCAGGAACATTTCTTACTGGCGCAGAGAAGCCAGACATCTCAGCGCCATTCTAAACCACCCTCAGTGCCTCTCCCTGGAGGCTAGAATGGACGTTATAGTGACGAGAATCAAGCACACACCTGTGTTCCGCTAATGCCCCTGTGCCCACATATGCAAGCCCCTTTATACTAATCCTGGGTCCCACACATGCTCCACCGATGCACCACACAGAAAGGCCGTCCAACACACGTCATTAGTGACTTCCGGCAGCCTCTGCTACGCTACCTATACCCTAAAACAAGTGCATTCATATACCGCTCCTTTCTGCATTGCGGTGCGCTGAAGCACATTACACATGGGTGCAGGCTACGCCGTTGGGAAGTGCATGGTTGACAAAGTGTTGTATCTGCTCTAATCTGATCTACTGTTAAAATATTTTGATGTCGCGCATGGCCAGAGAGGTGCTTTCACCATGGGGTGCAGCGCCTCGCAGTTTATGGAGGAGGTATGAGAGGAAGGCGCGCACATTATACCTGTAATTAGCTGGTGGTTATATATAATTCACGTCGCAGGTCCTGGATTGGGTTTCCTGGTTTCTACCGAGCCTCCAGCCCACTTCCCATGCCGGCTGCAGGAGTTTGCTCAAACAATGTGCAAAGTGTCGTGGTGTCTGGGACAAGGACAGGTAGAGGGAGGAAGAAAGGGTTAAGGGGGCAAAGCTCACCTGGGTGGGTGGTCTGTTTATTGTAAGTACTTCAATTGGGGAAGGGAGGGAAGGGGGCTAAAGCATGCGGTCAGCTCCACAGCCCCAGCCTAACCAAAGGGGCAGAGGGGGCTGTGAGCCTGGTCGCCAAAGGAGAGGGATGGGGCAAGACAAGATGAGCTGTGCTACTGCACCACAGTTCTGGACTGCAGCACCCCCATCCCAGAACTGAGACCCCCCAAAGGGTTCACCCAATGCACCTTAATACTGACCAATAGAACCGCCTGTGTGCTGCTGAATACAGCCCAGTGCAGTCCACTACTGCCACCATTCTATTGACCCCCGGGACTCACTGGCAACCCAGTCCATGCACCCCCGTCTCTAGGCCCGAAGGACCACTCTTTTTTTCTCCAGTACTGAGACCCACAAACAGGTCGGACGGTGCCTCTCAATCGTGCAGTATCTGATAGTACTGTATGCCCTACATAGCTCCTCGAAGTACCTCTCTGCGTCTGCCACCACATCTCTGCGCCAAAGCGCCGCCTCCTACGTTCCAGGCACTGTAATATCTGGACTGTACCCAGAAAGGGGGGGGTTGTGTAGGCCCTCCGCCCCCCGGTGAACCCAGAGGCCACCTGCTGCCAAGCAGGCCGAAGAGCACGCTGCCCCACGCCCACTCTCCCCGCCCCTCGCAGCGCTGGACGAGGCCCGCGGCTGAGCAGATCTAAACATTAACATAGCCCAGAAAAAATAAAAATAATAAGCCCACGCAGCACAGGGGGAAAGAAAACTCGAAATCTTAAAGAGAAGGAAAATGTGACTTCTGGGCTGAGTCTAAATCTGCTCCCAGAGCTGTCCGAGAAAAAACCGAGCGCAGCCCATGATTCATAGCGGAAAGGGCCTGTGCGGCCTCGCAGGAAGCGGCCGAGAGCAGGGCTCGTCTGCCGGGTGACACCGGGGCCCGGGCCCGCGCAGCCGGCCTCCTGGGCTTCCGGGACTCCGCGCACACCTCCTGCGGGCCCCACCCGGCCCCCGGGGCCCACCCAGAACCAGACAGCACCGCGCAGCGCTTCCTTCCCGCCCGACTGCGGGTCTCCCGGGCCAGACCGGTGTCTCCGCGCCGCCTTCCGTTTCCGCAGCGAGGCCGGGGCCGGCCGGCGGCGCGGGGTGGTCTCAGCCTCCACGGGGAGGAAGGGTACTTACCTGCAGCACACAGCGCGCCTCGGATGCAATCCAAAACACGCTGCTTGCGCATCACTGGGCCTCCGCCTGCCGCAGCGCTGAAAGGAATAACACGCAGGACTTCCTCGAAAGAGACTTCGCAGCGCTTGATATGCACAACCAGGCCAAATAACTTTTTTACAAGACGTCTAGCAGGTGGAATAACATACCTTAAACACAGAAAGGGATGTACCCTCAAATCCAATAAGGGACAGGGTGTAATCCAGAAATAAAACAGGTCCCTATTTCAGTATCTAAAGTATCACTAATAAGATATTACCGTCTGCTATGGTAAACATATAGGAGGCAGTAAATAAAAAGTACCTGAATATGAGTAAAATACCAGACCAAATTAACTAATATAGAGCAAAAAATAATACTTTATGATAACATTTAAAAACAATACAATACAGTATACAATTCATTCATATAAAAACCAAAAAAACGTCGACGCAGCGTTTCGGTGCTTGTGTAGATATAACACCTTCTTCAGGACGGTTTTTTCTACAGAAAAATTATTTATGTATTTTTTCTGTAGAAAAAACGGTCCTGAAGAAGGTGTCATATCTACACAAGCACCGAAAGGCTGCGTCAACTTTTTTTTTGGTTTTTCTATGAATGAATTGTATACTGTATTGTTTATGTATTATGTACAGGGTTAATCCTTGTTTTTTAATAAAAATACTTGATGTTTTTAACAGCAACCATGTTTCTTAGTGTATTGTAATCTACAGTGCTCCCCTGACATTCTGTGTATTGTTTTTAAATTTTATCATAAAGTATTATTTTTTGCTCTATAGCTAATTTGGTCTGGTATTTTACTCATATTCAGGTACTTGTTATTTACTGCCTCCTATATGTTTACCATAGCAGACGGTAATATCCTATTAGTGATACTTTAGATACTGAAATAGGGACCTGTTTTATTTCTGGAATAACATACCTGCCAACTCAAACGGTCTCACCGTGTGACACAGGATATTGCACCCATCACAAGGTCTCCAGTGAGAAGCCAATATCAGGGGCGGCCTTAGGCATGTGCAAGCTGTGCACCTGCACAGGGCCACCAAACCCCAGGGCTACACCAATATATATCCTTAATATATTAATCCTCTGAGGATGGATACATATTTGCGTGGCGGCCACTGGCAGGGATTTGGCGGCCTCCGGCTCTGTCCCACTTCCAAACACCCTGACCCCCCCCATCTTCAATGGCCTCCACGCTCCGCCCCGCCCGGACCCCCTCTTCCGGGGCCCCCTACCTACGCTCCCTGCCCAGGGCCCCCATGAGCCTAGAGCGGCCCCAGCCAATATCACACGGTGGCAGGGAAAACAAGCTGAAACCCACTGTAAATAGTGGTTTTGTCGTTCGTTATGCAAGCCTTTGTACTGCCCACGTCCACCGGCACTAGCCTCAGTAAGCTTATTTTTTGGGGGAGGAGGGTGATTGGTGGCGAGGTCGTAGGTACACAGTGAGATTGTTCTTCAAGTTGCCAGGTATGAAATATAAGCAGGCATTCAAAGACCACATGCAAATCAACAGCAGGTGATAAACAACAGGAAGTGACTAATGGCTGAAGGAGTCCCGTACCACTGAGAGGTCTATGGGTGGACCCATTGGTGCTTGGTCATGATGAACCAAAAGTCTCTCCAAAGGCCAGAACTATTGGCTTTGCCAATGCTTGTTTAAATTATGCCAATGGGGTAGTGAGTCCAACAGAGGATCTATCGGGTATCAAACACGAGCAACCTGGACTTTGTGGGGTTTTTCCACCATTTTTTTTTTGTATTTGGGGCCTGAGAAAACTTGTGTTTCTGGCTCTGCGCCACAGGCTCTACGTTGGGACGGTCTCCAAAAACCGACTTGTAAACCGGAAATTGGTCTCTCGCCTTTAATAAGAAGCATTTCAGTGTTGCATCTTGGCGTCTGATGCTCTAAGGGGTGAACCAGCACAGTTAACATAACTTGGGACCACTCCATGACGCACTATTTATATATAGTGTCGACACCAAAGCAGTCTTCCACTACACAATATTTACATGTGCTACAAGGGGAAGCCCGTGCTATGTCGTTAGTAACACGCAAATCGGCACTTCCGCAAAACGGGCGGGGCCGCGTCGGCCATTGGCCGACAGCATCACCAGCGAGGTAGTGCAGCATGGAAGGGGTTAAAGCATAATCTGTAAACACCGGAGCACTCTTTTACAACACAAGACGTACATACAGCAGCAAGCACCTCTGAAGGTGCACAACGCACAGCAGATATATCATGGGGACGATGCTATAACCATGTGGTAGCTTTTACGCACACGCAGTCATACGTAAAACGCTCACAGGTTCTTTCAAGGAGCAGCCACATGCCACGTTCAAGGCCAGAGAGGATGTCTCCACCCAGTACTTCAAACATAGGACACGGTATAAATATACACTCTACCACTCATGCCCATTAGCAAGCTCTACTACAAACCAGACAAGGACTGCTGAGCACTTTGAAGCCATAGCAAGGTCAGCAATGAGCTATACGTAATCTAATAAGTAAGGCAGCCGATGTAACCTACCTATCCATCAAGCAGTGGCTAAACAAATAGGCCAGACTTGTATCTTGAGTCCAAACACGCAATGGCAAAGCCAATAAGTCTGGTGTTGGCTGCCAGATTTTTGCCTTTATCAATGTTAGTTTTGTCATGATTTTTATAAAACTTTATTTTGGAGGGAGCAGCTGTGTGCCTGTCGATCTTTTTTTTTAAAAACTCACTGGCTAAAAGTATCAATATTTTTTGTAAAAAAAAAAAAAACACTTGCCTATAGTAACCCCTTACAGTAAAGGGGACACATTTGTGTGTGGATGAGCTCCTTGTTAAAGAGCGAAATGTAATTTACTCACAGAGAAGTTAGTCAGCAGATGAAGTAGGCTGACCCGTTGCCCCATGCTGTATGCTTTAGTGGAAATTTCATGTAGGATGATTGACAATACCTTTGAGAGAAAGCACCATTCCGTAGGAGGCAGAATGAAACACTAAGCAGCCAATAAATAGCACTTGGTGAGAGTCATACTACTCTAGATGACGCCAATCCCATAAGGTGTATATTTGAAAGAATTTTCAGCAATAGATAACAACGGCTGTGCGGTCAATCAAGACCTAAAAACCCTCAAAGACGCATCTAAGTGAGGTATGACAGGTCTACCTCAAACTTACCATCTAACTGGAGGTGTTGAAGGAAGCAGTGATACTTAACAACCTCCCTTGATAGGTGCTCTTGCTGTCAGACAGGAGCAGGCTGACCAGAGGCCTAATGGTGTGGAGAGAGCCGGCTATTGCATCTGTAGCGCCCTGGGTGAAACCAGATTTTGCGCTCTTTCTCTCTGGTCTTTAATTATCTGGGAACTAAAAACTTTGTAGGGGTAATAGGAGGCGGGGAAAGGTAAGGGGCTGCACGAGAAGCAAATCAAACCAAATAAGGACACGAGTACCCGCAGCCTTCCTAAAAAGTGTTTAAGGACAGTTTTCATTGGAGCTAGGTGGAAGGGAGAATATGGCAGAGCAGCGCCCTGGGCCTAGGCCCAGCTCGCCCAAGCTAAAGGCCGGCCTTGTGTCTTGAGGTCACTGCATCAGCGCTTACAGCACTGCTCTGATTTAGGACTGCATGCAATCTCCACTTCGCAGCCCAGTGAGGCAAGTAGAGAGTATAGTATTGCAGTTTCTTTAATTACATTTTGACAATGCTTGTATGTTTGTATGCTCGCTGTTTTCCATGTTCTGGAATGGAATGGTAACTTCAAGTGTTCACAACAACGGTATATCAGTTGCTGATGGAGCCAGGGTGTTGCCAGACGTTTCCAGTCATGGGCGTTTTAAGTTACCAAATAAAATTGGTTTCTGGAAGACATTTTGTTCAACCATCTATGCTACACCTAGTCAAGAAATCCCTCAGCAGAGGCCCTACAGGAGGTGCTTAACCACCAACAAGAAGGGTAAAAGCATTGCTAGGACCAGGCTGGGTCTGACGCCTACTGCACATTCCTCCCACAGACACTTATAAATAAATGGCTGCCACAACGGTGCTCGTGAAGAGGTGGATGTGGTATGAGTTTCGAAACTAGACTGTGGTCGCATACACCGGGGCTATAGATGGCTTCTCGGTCTAGCCCCGTTCTGAGATATCTCTCAGTCTATGTGGTGTCAGCAACAGGCACCTTTAGTTTTGAGAGCGGTGTCCATCTGGGTGGTGTAAGTAGCGCCTCTGCTTTCAACGCTATCGGAGAGAGGCACCTCCCACTGCCCTAGCTGTTGCACCACTGGTCAAAGCCCGAGGCACAGGCATGCCCTGGAGCTTTAGTCAACCAATGGTTATGGCAGCTGGAAAAATGGCATGATGACATCACAATGTGTGCCGCTTCCATAACTTACCAGGCGCAAACTGTCAGGGGTATATAGATCAGAAGGGAAGGACTTGAACTAACAAGATTCAAAGAACTTACAAATAAGCAGACAAAAGGGACTCAATATTTGAAGACAAGAAGCCTTAAACCCCAAAATTCTTGAACCTTTCAATACCTTGGACACCCACTTTTCCAGTTATGGTTGCCATGAAGGACACCATTCGCCAATACTGGTCTTTTCTTGTAAACTGAAGTCCTGATTGGCCTCACTTGGAACATCTGGACTACAGATCTGCATCATGATAGGTTGCAGAAGGAAAAACCGGACTGGAATCTAAACTTGATTCCTCCTTCCCCCACGGGGGTCTCTCCATATTAAATCTGATGAATGGACCCTACAAGTGTGACTCCTAAACAACGCGTAATGTGGATTGCAAACGACAGTCTATTAGCCCACAAGCACCGTGCAGCTTTAAAGTTTGCATCAGGCTGGTGCGATGAGCCCAACGTAAATAGTATCAGTCATAAGGGCAAACAATATGGAAGGACTGCGGCTTAGTATATACTAGTAAACTCCTCTCACCCCTTAGCACACATGCCATTGTAGCAACTCAGCATGGCCGTAAAATGGTTCTCCTTACCAGCAGCGTAAAGTTGGGTTGCCAGAGCCCAGGGCAAGACATGTCTCCTTCCACTTTTCTTTACAAAATTTGCCACACTGAGAATTTTGTGCCCGGGGCAACCACCCCTTTGGCCCCGCCCATGCTACGTCACTGCTCCTTACCAGCCTGCTCAAGCATGCAACCAACCATAATTTCCTTAATATTTTCTCACCAGGACCAATAATGGACTGAAATAATTTGATATCAGGAACTGTCTTTTAGACCTTTGACAGCCTTCTTTACTGTTTTGAGTGATGCTGTTTTGTTTTTGTATATGCATTTTTTTTAAACTCTGCAACATAACAGTCTAAGACTGAAAGTGTCCAACGAAGAATTTAATTGCATTGTGAGTGTATCAACTGCCAGTTAAAGACAAAAGCCTTCTATTTATAACTTAAGGAATGTTGCATTCACAGCAGTAAATATGCTTTAAGTCTAACTCATTGTGAGTGAGAATCACATATTTGGATGTCATGTTGCTCTCTCCTCACTCAAAGAAAGCTAAATATCAACATGGTGAGAAAGCTTAGAATTTGAACTCCAGATGCTGTATGCAGAGCAGCTTGTTGGGCCTGCAGAGGCTTAAGCGAGTGACCCCTTCTCAGGGGAGCCCTCCTACAGATGCCTGAGGAGCCGCTGTGGGTATTTACGAGTAATGTCCCACTACTTTTTAAAGTTACCAACCTACTTCAGTGAGGTTTTGGTGCTATTCTTTCAATGTTACTGACAAGTTTTTTGTAAAAATAATTTTGCCTATTTCGCTTCCTGTCGTTATTGATGTCAAAGGTGGTAAGGCATCACTTCCTGTGATGTCATCAAAATAATTAGCTCTCACTCCTAAGAAGTTTATCATACTTAAAAGCTCTTGCAACTCATTCCACAGTAATCCATTGGATCTGATTATGAAAATATTTACACGCAGAAACAGAGAAAAATAAACGAAGGAAAAAACTGATCGAGGGTGGGCTCGGGAAAAATTAAAGACAAAAAAGCAAGGCTGCGCCTGGAGCCTAGAGAAAGAAAAACAACCCAAAATGAGCAATGCCGCTCCTCGCTCCACGAAGACGCTTTGCATGTAAAATAATAATATTTTTTTATATTGCACTGTTTATATTGGCCAATGCCAGAATCCTGCCGGGCAGCAGTCCAGCGTCCTGTCAGAGGATACGGGGCCGGTTCAGCCAGGATAACGCCCCTAAAAAGCGCAGACAGGCCGAGAAAAAAGAAAACACCACGAAAACAGCAGCATTCACGCCTGGCACAAACTAGCAAAGACCTCACGTCAGCAAATCAGTGATCTGCTCTCTGTAAACATTGTTTTGCACTTTTGTGACACCCCAGTAAAATAAATACCCCCATTACTTAGCTCTGGCTAGGGTGGCCAGAATTTTAACGCCAAAAAACGGGACATTTCCCAAAAATTGAAGGACAACAATTTTATTTCAACCCGGCGCAAAGAATGATAGTGCTCCTTAGCAGAGAATTACAACAAGGCAGTTTTTAAAGCCAGTAGCATGCCTGTTAATTAAACTGATTTCTTATGACAGCTGCTAACTATCCCTTCTTTGCGAAACTTAAAGAGATACCTCTTACCATTTTCAGCCAAACCTCTGTAAAAACCAGGACATCGGCTTAATTTCCTGTAATCTGCCGGGACAGCTGGCGAAGACCCGGGACCTCTGCCCATCGGTGTCTGCTGGGCCCGGCACAGGTGTATCCGAACTCTGCCCATCGGTCTCTGCTGGGCCCGGCACAGGTGAATCCGTACTCTGCCCATCGGTCTCTGCCAATCGGTCTCTGCTGGGCCCGGCATAGGTGTGTCCTACCTCTGCCCATCGGTGTCTGCTGGGCCCGGCACAGGTGTATCCGAACTCTGCCCATCGGTTTCTTCTGGGCCCGGCAGAGGTGTGTCCTAACTCTGCCCATCGGTGTCTGCTGGGCCCGGCACAGGTGAATCCGAACTCTGCCCATCGGTCTCTGCTGGGCCCGGCACAGGTGTATCCTATCTCTGCCCATCGGTCTCTGCTGGGCCCGGCAGAGGTGTATCCTAACTCTGCCCATCGGTCTCTGCTGGGCCCGGCAGGGGTGTATCCGAACTCTGCCCATCGGTCTCTGCTTGGCCCAGCAGAGGTGTATCCGAACTCTGCCCATCGGTCTCTGCTGGGCCCGGCAGAGGTGTATCCGAACTCTGCCCATCGGTCTCTGCTGGGCCGGGCACAGGTGTATCCAAACTCTGCCCATCGGTCTCTGCCAATCGGTCTCTGCTGGGCCCGGCAGAGGTGTGCCCTAACTCTGCTGGGCCCGGCAGAGGTGTATCCTAACTCTGCCCATCGATCTCTGCTGGGCCCGGCAGAGGTGTGTCCTAACTCTGCCCATCGGTCTCTGCTGGGCCCGGCACATGTGTATGCTAACTCTGCCCATCGGTCTCTGCTGGGCCCGGCAGAGGTGTATCCGAACTCTGCTCATCGGTCTCTGCTGGGCCCGGCAGAGGTGTATCCTATCTCTGCCCATCGGTCTCTGCTGGGCCCGGCAGAGGTGTATCCTAACTCTGCCCATCGGTCTCTACTCGGTCCGGCAGAGGTGCTTCCTAACTCTGCTCATCGGTCTCCGCTGGGCCCGGCAGAGGTGTATCCGAACTCTGCCCATCGGTCTCTGCTGGGCCCAGCAGAGGTGTATCCGAACTCTGCCCATCAGTCTCTGCCAATCGGTCTCTGCTGGGCCCGGCAGAGGTGTGCCCTAACTCTGCCCATCGGTCTATGCTGGGCCCAGCAGAGGTGTATCCTAACTCTGCCCATCGGTCTCTGCTGGGCCCGGCAGAGGTTTGTCCTAACTCTGCCCATCGGTCTCTGCTGGGCCCGGCAGATGTGTATCCTAACTGCCCATCGGTCTCTGCTGGGCCCGGCAGAGGTGTATCCTAACTCTGCTCATCGGTCTCTGCTGGGCTCGGCAGAAGTGTCATCAGTGCTCAATTTGAGCAGGTGGGGACCACTGGCACTTATTTTTGGGGACCGGCACTTATATTTCCTGCATCAGATATTTACCAAGCACAAGAGAGGGAAAAACACAGAAATTGCAGAGGAAGAGAAAGGTGGCAAAACCGTCACGAAGGGAGAAAACAGAAGCCTTAAAGAGAGAGATTAAGGGGCAGAAAGTGTCTGGAAGTGAACTAAAGAGGCATGAGATGGATTTAAGACTTCCAGCCTTTGTGTTCGGAGCTCCGACATTTAATTAACGCTGGCCGAGGGCTTCTGAGCACAGCTTCGGCTCCAGCACCGTCTTGCTTTCTTTCAGAAACAAAGCACTGGGTCGCATGTTAGTATTTGTTTGTTAAATTCACACACCTTACATTCATGGCACTGAGATACAACAGAACCAAATAAAAAAGGCCTGAAGAAATCATATAGTCAACCCTTTTCTACAAATTTCAAACGAGGCTAAGGGGAGGGTGTTCCAAAGCCTGGGAGCTGCCGCAGAGAACCCTATGTCGCCCATCAAATCTTTCAAGTATGGGGCACCACCAAAAGAGCCACACTGACAGACCACCAGACTCAGTAACTACTTGCATGGTCTATTCTTGACTGGATCAAGGTTACACGAGGGAAAGCACCCAAAATTGGGAAAAAGGCAGACATCAAAAGGGGTGAAAGGGGGGCGGGTCAATAATGAAAAAATTAAAACCTACCTTTCTGCCAGCCCGGGTCCTCGTTTTCACTGCTCTGTCTGCTCCTGCTTTCCTGCCTCCGGCAGGAACAGGGTGCAGGCAGCCTCCCTTCGCTCTCCTAAGCCAATCACAACTTTCCAGTGGAGTATTGTGATTGGTCGGGACACCGCCCAGCCAGGGGCTGTAGGGAATTGCATGTTCTCCATGTAGGCTGCAATGCAGCCTGCATCGAGAAGTGTAGACTGCGCATGACTCATTTGGGTGGCCCACGAGGGCCGACCAAACCAGTCATGCGTACTCAGGAGAGGGCAAATCACTCCTGCCCTGCCCGGGCAGCTCTGTTCAACCACGCGCCCGCAATGCCGAAAGAAACATAAAATGGTAATAACTAAAAGTTATTACCATTTTATGTTTTCGCTTTCTCGCACTGCGAGAAAGCAGTGGGGCGACGCTCCTCTGCCCTAGTGGATGAGCCGCCTCTAGAAGCTTTGAACTGCCGATGTCCAGTAAGATGTGTGAAAACACTCCAGGACATCAGCACCAGCCTTTTTCTTTTGTCCGGGGGGGGAGGGGTGAGGGTTGGGGATATGGTGAGGCTTAAAAGTGCCTCCTAGGTACTTCTGGGCACGAGGCCTGGCCCCTCCAAGGGCCCCACCCCCTATTCACACAGTGAGATTTTTGTGCAAGTTGGCAGGTTTATGGTAATCTTAAATATGGTGGCCACTAGTTTAATCCTATCTGATGCGGTCACTATTACAGCACTACAAATATTAGTAGCTCGTGGTGGTTTTCATGGAGCATAAGTATATCTTATTACATATATCATATACAATCCCACTCCAGAGTGTGTAGGAGGCGTGCCAGGGACTTGTAAAGAATGTTAGGGGGCCATAAAGACACACATCGGGACGGCTCACTGCCACTCATGTAGGGATGAGTCAAATGGGAATAACACAACCACTTGGAGAGTGTTTCCAAAAAAGGATTCAAGCCAGATGAGTGCAAGGTCATGAGGGCCAATGGGGTGAAGCCTTTTTAAAGGACACTGACACCTCCTGAAGAATCAGGGCTCTGACACGCCTCCAGCCACGTCCCGAGGAAAGTCACTGGAGGCGGAGAGGACCCTGGCTAGGACGCTTCCTCCGGGTCTGAAGGAAGGTTTACCTGGAGAGTACTCTCAACAGAACTCTGAAAACGAAACCAGAACTCTGAAAACGAAACCAAGATCTTGGAAAGACGGACAGTACGGATCTCAACTGACCGCCGATAAAGTCCCATGGAAATTAGACAGTTGCTACTTTCCATGAACGATTCCGGAAGTCGTAGGGCAGCTCAATACGTCTCCCTAGCCCGTCCACTAGTCCTTGCCGAGTCCTGACAGAAAGTGCTTCTTTAACCAGGTGTACTAGGCCCCGTTGACTCTCAGCCGCCTAGAGGAGGGTCACTAGGCGCGGTACAGAGTCGAGCACTCGGTGCGTAAACTTGGAATCGGTTTTAAGAGTTTCCTGCAGTGGGTCGGGTGGGGACTGGGTGGGGACCCAGTCACTGGCAGCCCCGTCCACATGGCGGGCCTCTGCTCTCCTCACTCAGTCCCGCCTCGAGCATGGGCTACGTCATGTCCGCCCCCGAGAGCCTCTGGTGGGAGTGCTGGGCCTAGCGCCGGTGCGTGCGTCCAAGCTCGCTGGTGCCAGACATGTGCCAAAACCACAAGCAACGAAGACTGTGTCTGCGCTCAGCTCCGCCCCCCATGGGCGTGTCCATCGGCATAAGAGGGCAGGCAAGGCCTGGCACGCTGGCACCCATCCAACACAGCACTTGCGACTCTGATCCAATCACACCTCCTCCGGGCAACAAAAAAATCAAAGTATCAACGAATACAGCCAAAACCATGAGTAATTCACAGACTGAGCGAAAAACTGGGACTGTTGCAAAACCAATACTGACTTAGATTATCAATAGATGCACGCACTGATCAATACAAGCACTGGCATGCGATCGATAGGGCACAAAATCGCCTGGCCACTGGACCCAATACACCCAGTGCGGCTAAAATGCCAAATGAAACCACCGAACTAACACAGCAAATGCACCTGAGCAACACAACCTCTGTCATCAGGGATCCTAATCAAAACAACAGCCCAGTGCCTAAATACAGCTAAAACAATCAAATACACGCCAATCACTATACAAGGCTGGCACCATGGCACCGAAATAGTACAATACAGGAGTAGATTATTAAATGACGAAATCCAGCCAGTTATTAATACCTAATCAATAAGACACTCAACCAAAACACCTAAGGACAATTCAAGATTCGGGTCCACGCCGGCATCCATCAGTACAGCGAATGCACCTTGTAAATAAAGACCCCGCTCCTTCACTCTCTTTTCCACCACTGGGGGGCGCTGCTCTAGTTTCAACACAGGATGGATTCCTTCATTTCCATCACAGGATGGATGCCTGCTTTTCCATCACAGGATAGATCCCTATTTTCCATCACAGGATGGATCCCTTCTTTTCCATCACAGGATGGATCCATATTTTCCATCACAGGATGGATCCCTTCTTTTCCATCACAGGATGGATTCCTTCATTTCCATCACAGGATGGATCCCTGCTTTTCCATCGCAGGGTGGATCCCTTCATTTCCATCACAGGATGGATCCCTGCTTTTCCATCACAGGATGGATCTTTTTTTTCCCACCACAGGATGGAACCCTGCTTTTCGATCACTGGATGGATCCCTTCTTTTCCGTCACTGGATGGAACCCTGCTTTTCCATAACTGGAGAGGCCCTTCTTTTCATCACAAGATGGATCCCTTCTTTTCCATCACTGGATGGATCCCTTCTTTTCCATCACTGGAGAGGCCCATCTGTTCTATCACAGGATGATGGATCCATTCTTTTTCATCACAGGATGGATCCCTGCTTTTCCATCACTGGGGAGGCCCATCTTTTCCATCACAGGGTGGATCCCTCAATTCCAACACAGGATGGATCCCTCAATTCCATCACAGGATGGATCCCTTCTTTTCCATCACAGGATGGATCCCTTCTTTTCATCACAGGATGGATCCCTTCTTTTCCATCACAGGATGGATCCCTTCTTTTCCATCACAGGATGGATCCATATTTTCCATCACAGGATGGATTCCTTCATTTCCATCACAGGGTGGATTCCTTCATTTCCATCACAGGATGGATCCCTGCTTTTCCATCACAGGGTGGATCCCTTCATTTCCATCACAGGATGGATCCCTGCTTTTTCATCACAGGATGGATCCTTTTTTTTCCACCTCAGGATGGAAACCTGCTTTTCGATCACTGGATAGATCCCTTCTTTTCCGTCACTGGATGGAACCCTGCTTTTCCATAACTGGAGAAGCCCTTCTTTTCCATCACAAGATGGATCCCTTCATTTCCATCACAAGATGGATCCCTGATTTTCCATCACAGGATAGATCCCTATTTTCCATCTCAGGATGGATCCCTATTTTCCATCACAGGATGGATCCCTGCTTTTCCATCACAGGATGGATTCCTTCATTTCCATCACAGGATGGATTCCTTCATTTCCATCACAGGATGGATCCCTGCTTTTCCATCACAGGGTGGATCCCTACTTTTCCATGACATGATGGATCCCTTCTTTTCCATCACAGGGTGGATCCCTTCTTTTCCATCACTGGATGGATCCCTTCTTATCCATCACTGGAGAGGCCCATCTGTTCCATCACAGGATGGATCCCTTCTTTTTCATCACAGGATGGATCCCTGCTTTTCCATCACTGGGGAGGCCCTTCTTTTCCATCACAGAGTGGATCCCTCAATTCCAACACAGGATGGATCCCTCAATTCCATCACAGGATGGATCCCTTCTTTTCCATCACAGGATGAATCCCTCAATTCCATCACAGGATGGATCCCTACTTTTCCATCACAGGATGGATCCCTTCTTTACCATCACAGGATGGATCCCTTTCTTTTCCATCACAGGATGGATCCTTTCTTTTTTTTTTATCACAGGATGGATCCTTGCTTTTCCATCACCGGTGAGGCCCATCTTTTCCATCACTGGATGGATCCCTCATTTACATCACTGGATGGATCCCTTCTTTTCCATCACAGGATGGATCCCTTCTTTTTTAACACAGGATAGATCCCTGCTTTTCCATCACAGGATGGATCCCTGCTTTTCCATCACCGGAGAGGCCCATCTTTTCCATCACTGGATGGATCCCTCATTTACATCACTGGATGGATCCCTTCTTTTCCATCACAGGATGGATCCCTTCTTTTTTAACACAGGATAGATCCCTGCTTTTCCATCACAGGATAGATCCCTTCTTTACCATTACTGGATGGATCCCTCATTTACATCACTGGATGGATCACTACTTTTCCATCACTGGATGGATCCCTTCTTTTCCATCACTGAAGAGACCCATCTTTTCCATCCCAGAAGGGATTCCTTCTTTTCCATCGCTGGATAGGCGCCTTCTTTTCCGTCACCGGATCCTAGTTTGCTGTTAAGTCACTGGTCGGCCCCTTTCCACTCCATCACTCGTTGGCCCCTTTCTATTTTGTCACCAGAAGGTCCCTTTCTGTTTCACTGGTCGTTCTATTTCTTCTCATCAACCAGGGGTCCCTTTCCTCTTTCTGCTCCATCCCTGCATGGTCCCCATCTGTTCCATTCATGGATGGCTGCTTTCTGTGCCAGAATGGCCGCTGTCTGCTCTGCCTCCTTCTCCTCATACCTAGATGGCCGTGGCCTATCCCATTGCAAGATCGTTCCGTTTTTCTTATCGCTGTATGGCGCCTTTCTCTTTCATCACTTGGTGGACCCTGCTGTTCCATCATGGCGTCTTCATGCGATACCCTCATCCGTGTATTTTTTGGGGTTTAGGCGCTATTGAAATCAATTGTAAGTCACCAGAGGCTTTGAATCAAAACCAGGCTCACTCACTCCTCCAGCACTCAAGCCCTCTGCCACCAGCCGAGCACAAACAGGCCGAGGGGTTTGACAGAAAGACGCTCCTAGCGCACGCACCACATAGGAGCATCAGTCAAGCTTGTGTGTGTGCGCTGCAGTCAGTAACAGTGGGGGTTGAGATGGTTAGCTCAAAGTAAAAGTGTAACTTTTTTGAGTTGATAACCTGAAGCACTTTTACGAATCTGCATGACGTTTCATAAAAATTATAGGAGTGGACGCAAAACGGGCATTTCTGCTGCAAATCCCATAGGAATCTCTGCTGGATTGCACATATCCATGGCTAAGCTTAATAAAGACCGTTAAGGGTGGTGGGCTACCAAGATCACAAATTAAACAAGCATTGGAAAAGCCAATTGGTCTTGCCTATGCAAGATCTATTGTCTGTGTCAGTGTGTGTGTTTTTTAGCCATGTTGCACAGCAGAGCAGCCGCTGTGCAACATGGGTGACAGTAAAGAAAATAAAACAGCTATGATGCAGTCAACGCTGGATGCGTCGTAGCAATTCTTAAAAATGTCAGCCATTTTGTACAGCAGAAGCTGAACGGTGAAAAATAAACTTTTTAGACGCAATCGGTTGCCAAGCGACAGCACAAGGGCACTTCCTGCACACTCGACCTAACAATGCATTCCTATAACTCAGGACTTAAATAGCTCAAGCACACATGAGATGGTTATGCTTCATATTTACCTTTGCAGGGTCTTTTTTCTGAGCGTACCTGGGCCATGAGCATCAGAGCGCCTTACACGAGAGTCAGTTATTACACATTTTTAGGCACAGGAAGGTTAAGTCATTTGCCCAAAAGCACGAGATGTTGAGTTGAGGTCAGGATTCTAACCTGCTTCGCCAGTCCCAAGGACAAAACTCAATCAGTTATGCCACATCTCCTGGCAGCGCTGTTAACGAGCATTGGCTACCGAAATCATAAATACATTTAAAAAAATAGCAGGATGGCTAGAAATTCCGAACTCAATAACACACTGCTCGATGAACTGTGTCGAGAGACTTAAACTGCACTCACTTTTGTACAGGCACCTACCGAAGGGAATGCAGCGTTGGGCAAGTATGGACCAATATAGTGACCTTAAACAGAATTCCTCTAAAGCTGAAAATGAACCTGAATTGCAAAAGAAGTCTTCAAGTAAATACTACTTGCATAGTCAGCCCTTAACTGGACCAAGTATCTTGGCTTTGCCAATGCTTGTTTTGTTTTGTCGAGGGCTTGGTAAAGCTATGTTGTTGGGGAGTTGCCGGGCACTTGCCAATTTAGCCAATTTAAAACAAAGACAGGCTAAAAACAAAATATGGTTTGATCTTAAAAAGCACGCACTGCCATAGTAGTCCGGTGAAAGGAACTACTTTGTGTGCGGAGGTGTTCCTTGTGAAAGAAGAGAGCCCCATCACTCACAGTGCTGTTAGCCAATGGCTTGAGTGAGCTGACCCACTGCCACATGCTGCAGTGGGTGGAAGAAAAATGTGAATGACACAATAACAGAAGAATGGATTAGGAGGATATATTTATATATCTCTAGCTGTCTCAAGGTCAACTAAGGGGAGACCAAAGCAGGGATATAGGGTAGGTAAAAAACAAAAAA
Organism: Lissotriton helveticus; assembly: GCF_964261635.1. Taxonomy (NCBI): domain Eukaryota; kingdom Metazoa; phylum Chordata; class Amphibia; order Caudata; family Salamandridae; genus Lissotriton; species Lissotriton helveticus. The sequence continues at coordinate 1,923,694,174 of NC_136065.1, forward strand.
CTCAGTTTTAGATGGACTTAACTTGAGAATGTCGGCATGCATCCATCTCACCACTGCCACACACTTGTTGGCATGAGTCCATGTATTAGTCTCCTGTTGGATAGTGAGAGTCTGTGTACAGTAATTATGTCCTGGGTCATGCCCTGTTTATTTCTAGTCTATGATGATATCCTCGACGTGTGGCTGCTGATTCTGGGTGGTCTGAGCCTGTGCATTAGTGTTCGTGTTGGCTGGTCACAGCCTGTGTGCTGCCGCTGATGCCGGGTAGTCTGAGCCTGTGCATTAGTGTTCATGGTGGCTGGAGACAGCCTGTGTGTGGCTGCTGAAGCCGGGTGGTAGGAGCCTGTGCATTAGTGTTCGTGTTGGCTGGTGACAGCCTGTGTGCTGCCGCTGATGCCGGGTAGTCTGAGCCTGTGCATTAGTGTTCATGGTGGCTGGTGACAGCCTGTGTGTGCTGCTGATGCCGGGTAGTCTGAGCCTGTGCATTAGTGTTCGTGTTGGCTGGTGACAGCCTGTGTGCTGCCGCTGATGCCGGGTAGTCTGAGCCTGTGCATTAGTGTTCGTGTTGGCTGGTGACAGCCTGTGTGTGCTTCTGATGCCGGGTGGTATGAGCCTGTGCATTAGTGTTCGTGTTGGCTGGTGACAGCCTGTGTGTGCTGCTGATGCCGGGTGGTATGAGCCTGAGCATTAGTGTTCGTGTTGGCTGTTGACAGCCTGTGTGTGCTGCTGATTCCGGGTGGTATGAGCCTGTGCATTAGTGTTCGTGTTGGCTGGTGACAGCCTGTGTGTAGCTGCTGATGCCGGGTGGTATGAGCCTGTGCATTAGTGTTCGTGTTGACTGGTGACAGCCTGTGTGTGCTGCTGATGCTGGGTGGTATGAGCCTGTGCATTAGTGTTCGTGTTGGCTGGCGACAGCCTGTGTGTGCTGCTGATGCCGGGTGGTATGAGCCTGTGCATTAGTGTTTGTGTTGGCTGGTGACAGCCTGTGTATGGGAGTTGAGACAGAGTAGTCTGAGCCTGTGCATTAGTGTTCGTGTTGGCTGGTGACAGCCTGTGTGCTGCCGCTGATGCCGGGTAGTCTCAGCCTGTGTATTAGTGTTCGTGTTGGCTGGTGACAGCCTGTGTGTGCTGCTGATGCCGGGTGGTTTGAGCCTGTGAATTAGTGTTTGTGGTGGCTGGTGACAGCCTGTGTGTGCTGCTGATGCCGGGTGGTATGAGCCTGTGTATTAGTGTTTGTGGTGGCTGGAGACAGCCTGTGTGTGGCTGCTGATGCCGGGTGGTCTGAGCCTTTGCATTAGTGTTCGTGTTGGCTGGTGACAGCCTGTGTGTGGCTACTGATGCCGGGTGGTCTGAGCCTGTGCATTAGTGTTCGTGTTGGCTGGTGACAGCCTTGTCTGCTGCTGATGCTGTGTGGTCTGAGCCTGTGCATTAGTGTTCGTGTTGGCTGGTGAAAGCCTGTGTGTGCTGCTGATGCCGGGTGGTATGAGCCTGTGCATTAGTGTTTGTGGTGGCTGGTGACAGCCTGTGTGTGCTGCTGATGCCGGGTGGTCTGAGCCTGTGCATTGGTGTTCGTGTTGGCTGGTGACAGCCTGTGTGTGCTGCTGATGCCGGGTGGTATGAGCCTGTGCATTAGTGTTTGTGGTGGCTGGTGACAGCCTGTGTGTGCTGCTGATGCCGGGTGGTCTGAGCCTGTGCATTAGTGTTCGTGTTGGCTGGTGACAGCCTGTGTGTGCTGCTGATGCCGGGTGGTATGAGCCTGTGCATTAGTGTTCGTGGTGGCTGGTGACAGCCTGTGTGTGCTGCTGATGCCGGGTGGTATGAGCCTGTGCATTAGTGTTCGTGTTGGCTGGTGACAGCCTGTGTGTGCTGCTGATGCCGGGTGGTCTGAGCCTGTGCATTAGTGTTCATGTTGGCTGGTGACAGCCTGTGTGTGCTGCTGATGCCGGGTGGTATGAGCCTGTGCATTAGTGTTTGTGGTGGCTGGTGACAGCCTGTGTGTGCTGCTGATGCCGGGTGGTATGAGCCTGTGCATTAGTGTTTGTGTTGGCTGGTGACAGCCTGTGTATGGGAGTTGAGGCAGAGTAGTCTGAGCCTGTGCATTAGTGTTCGTGTTGGGTGGTGACAGCCTGTGTGCTGCCGCTGATGCCGGGTAGTCTGAGCCTGTGCATTAGTGTTCATGGTGGCTGGAGACAGCCTGTGTGTGGCTGCTGATGCCGGGTGGTCTGAGCCTTTGCATTAGTGTTCGTGTTGGCTGGTGACAGCCTGTGTGTGGCTACTGATGCCGGGTGGTCTGAGCCTGTGCATTAGTGTTCGTGTTGGCTGGTGACAGCCTTGTGTGCTGCTGATGCCGTGTGGTCTGAGCCTGTGCATTAGTGTTCGTGTTGGCTGGTGACAGCCTGTGTGTGCTTCTGATGCCGGGTGGTATGAGCCTGTGCATTAGTGTTCGTGTTGGCTGGTGACAGCCTTGTGTGCTGCTGATGCCGTGTGGTCTGAGCCTGTGCATTAGTGTTCGTGTTGGCTGGTGACAGCCTTGTGTGCTGCTGATGCCGTGTGGTCTGAGCCTGTGCATTAGTGTTCGTGTTGGCTGGTGACAGCCTTATGTGCTGCTGATGCCGTGGGGTCTGAGCCTGTGCATTAGTGTTCGTGTTGGCTGGTGACAGCCTGTGTGTGCTGCTGATGCCGGGTGGTATGAGCCTGTGCATTAGTGTTTGTAGTGGCTGGTGACAGCCTGTGTGTGCTGCTGATGCCGGGTGGCCTGAGCCTGTGCATTAGTGTTCGTGTTGACTGGTGACAGCCTGTGTGTGCTGCTGATGCCAGGTGGTATGAGCCTGTGCATTAGTGTTTGTGGTGGCTGGTGACAGCCTGTGTGTGCTGCTGATGCCGGGTGGGCTGAGCCTGTGCATTAGTGTTCGTGTTGGCTGGTGACAGCCTGTGTGTGCTGCTGATGCCGGGTGGTATGAGCCTGTGCATTAGTGTTTGTGGTGGCTGGTGACAGCCTGTGTGTGCTGCTGATGCCGGGTGGTATGAGTCTGTGCATTAGTGTTCGTGTTGGCTGGTGACAGCCTGTGTGTGCTGCTGATGCCGGGTGGTATGAGCCTGTGCATTAGTGTTTGGTGTGGCTGGTGACAGCCTGTGTATGGGAGTTGAGGCAGAGTAGTCTGAGCCTGTGCATTAGTGTTCGTGTTGGGTGGTGACAGCCTGTGTGCTGCCGCTGATGCCGGGTAGTCCGAGCCTGTGCATTAGTGTTCATGGTGGCTGGAGACAGCCTGTGTGTGGCTGCTGATGCCGGGTGGTCTGAGCCTGTGCATTAGTGTTCGTGTTGGCTGGTGACAGCCTGTGTGTGCTGCTGATGCCGGGTGGTCTGAGCCTGTGCATTAGTGTTCGTGTTGGCTGGTGACAGCCTGTGTGTGCTGCTGATGCCGGGTGGTATGAGCCTGTGCATTAGTGTTTGTGGTGGCTGGTGACAGCCTGTGTGTGCTGCTGATGCCGGGTGGTATGAGCCTGTGCATCAGTGTTGGCTGGTGACAGCCTGTGTATGGGAGTCGAGGCAGAGTAGTCTGAGCCTGTGCATTAGTGTTAATGGTGGCTGGAGACAGCCTGTGTGCTGCCGCTGATACCGGGTAGTCTGAGCCTGTGCATTAGTGTTCGTGTTGACTGGTGACAGCCTGTGTGCTGCCGCTGATGCCGGGTAGTCTGAGCCTGTGCATTAGTGTTCGTGTTGACTGGTGACAGCCTGTGTGTGATGCTGATGCCGGGTGGTATGAGCCTGTGAATTAGTGTTTGTGGTGGCTGGTGACAGCCTGTGTGTGCTGCTGATGCCGGGTGGTCTGAGCCTGTGCATTAGTGTTCGTGTTGGCTGGTGACAGCCTGTGTGTGCTGCTGATGCCGGGTGGTATGAGCCTGTGCATTAGTGTTCGTGTTGGCTGGTGACAGCCTTATGTGCTGCTGATGCCGTGGGGTCTGAGCCTGTGCATTAGTGTTCGTGTTGGCTGGTGACAGCCTGTGTGTGCTGCTGATGCCGGGTGGTATGAGCCTGTGCATTAGTGTTTGTAGTGGCTGGTGACAGCCTGTGTGTGCTGCTGATGCCGGGTGGCCTGAGCCTGTGCATTAGTGTTCGTGTTGACTGGTGACAGCCTGTGTGTGCTGCTGATGCCAGGTGGTATGAGCCTGTGCATTAGTGTTTGTGGTGGCTGGTGACAGCCTGTGTGTGCTGCTGATGCCGGGTGGGCTGAGCCTGTGCATTAGTGTTCGTGTTGGCTGGTGACAGCCTGTGTGTGCTGCTGATGCCGGGTGGTATGAGCCTGTGCATTAGTGTTTGTGGTGGCTGGTGACAGCCTGTGTGTGCTGCTGATGCCGGGTGGTATGAGCCTGTGCATCAGTGTTGGCTGGTGACAGCCTGTGTATGGGAGTCGAGGCAGAGTAGTCTGAGCCTGTGCATTAGTGTTAATGGTGGCTGGAGACAGCCTGTGTGCTGCCGCTGATACCGGGTAGTCTGAGCCTGTGCATTAGTGTTCGTGTTGACTGGTGACAGCCTGTGTGCTGCCGCTGATGCCGGGTAGTCTGAGCCTGTGCATTAGTGTTCGTGTTGGCTGGAGACAGCCTGTGTATGGGAGCTGAGGCAGAGTAGTCTTAGCCTGTGCATTAGTGTTCATGGTGGCTGGTGGCAGCCTGTGTGTGGGAGCTGAGGCCGAGTGGTCTGAGCCTGTGCACTAGTGTTCGTTCGTTACTGTGTATGGGTGCTGGTGTTGCACAGTATCAGTCTGTGAGTTTATCTTGCTGTCCTTTGTAATCTCCTGTTAGTTCTGATGTTGTGAGGTGACAGTACGTGTGGTGGTCATGATTTCCTGGCATGCACCTTCTAAATGTGTTCTAGTTTTCTAGGTAATATCTTGTTGACTTGGATTGGTGTTCTAGAATAACATCACATTTTCCATTCTAGAATAATTCTTATCAATGCTACTGTCCTAGGTAACATCTTGTTTATGTCTACAGCTATGTGAGGTAATGTTCTCAGTGTTAGTGCTGGTGACCTGGGCAGCATCTTGGCATTGGTACTGGTACACTAAGTAACATCTAGTGTACTGTTGGCTGTATGTTAGGTAACATTTCGGGTGAGCCATGTCTGAGGGTCAACTCTTTGTCTCTGAACAGATCAATCATATTACATCTTTATGTTTTCATCTCCTGAAGATTCTCAAAAAAGTCCTCTCATTTATCCCATTAGACATGCAAACATGGTAGTGGTTGCCCTGGCTCTATCCAAGATTGATTATTGTAATTATCTCTATTTGGGAATTCACAAACACCTTCTATCAACGCTACAATCCCTGCAGAACGTGGCAGCCCATCTGCTCCTAAAAATTCCCACATGTAGTTCCATTTAAAAAAGCCTTTGAGATCTTCAGGGGCTGCCTGTTAGCGAAAGGGTAACATTTAAGGCCTTGTGTATGGTGCACAAGGCCCTACATGAAGTTGGCCCTCTCGGCTTTCAGAAGACCTTTCCATGACTGGTCCCCCAACGTGCCTTAAGATCACTGGGTGCTAAACTATTAACAATCCCAAAATAAAGAAGGCTAATTGGGGTGGCAGAAGCTTCTCCTACTTGCAAGCTCTGGGAAGCTGTGCCTCTCTCACTGAGATTTCAAACTAATAGGCCCCTCTTTAGGTAATCTCTCTGGACGGCTTTTTGTACCCAGCATTAAGTAGGTCTCCTTTTGGTCAGCTCAGCTTTTAGAAAACTAGCGTCGAGATGCGTCGAGATGCCTCGGCATTTACGCGCTCCATAACACTTTACTTACTTATTTGCTCATATTGTTTGTTAGTGCTGTCTAATGCCCTGTATTATATCCTGTGTATTAGAGCTGGTGTCCTGTGTTATATCCTGTTTTAGAGCTGGTATCTTAGGTTAGGTCCTGTGGTGTCCTGGGTTATATCCTGCGTATTAGAGCTGGTGTCCTGGGTTGTATCCTGGTGATTAGAGCTGGTGTCCTGGGTTGTATCCTGGTGATTAGTGCTGGTGTCCTGTGTTATATCCTGCATAGTAGAGCTGGTGTCCTGGGTTATATCCTGTGGTGCCCTGGGTTATATCCTGCATATTAGAGCTGGTGTCCTGGGCTGTATCCTGGCGATTAGAGCTGGTGTCCTGGGTATTAGTGTTGGTGTCCTGGGTTATAGACTGCATATTAGTGCTGGTGTCCTGGGTTTTACCCTGTGTATTAGTTCTGCTGTCCTGGGTTATATCCTTTGGTGTCCTGGGTTATATTCTGTGTATTACTACTGGTGTTCTGGATTATACCCTGTGTGTTAGCTTTTTGAGTTGTACCCTGTATATTAGTGCTGGTGTCCTGGGTTATATCTGTGTATTAGTGCTGGTGTCCTGGTTATATCCTGTATGTTAGCGCTGGTGTCCTTGGTTAGATCCTGTGTATTAGTGCTGGTGTCCAGGGTTCAATCCTCTAGATTAGAGCTGGTGTCCTGGGTTATATGAATGTATTCGTGCTGGTGTCCTGGGTTATATCCTCTAGATTAGTGCTGGTGTTCTCGTGTTATATCCTGTGTTTTGGTGCTTGTGTCCTGGGTTGTATCCTCTGTATCAGTGTCCTGGGCTAGACCTGTGTTTTATTTCTGGTGTCCTGGGTTATATGAGTGTATTCGTGCTGGTTTCCAGGGTTATATCCTCTAGATTAGTGCTGGTGTTCCTGGGTTATATACTGTGTATCAGTGCTGGTGTTTAGGGTTATATCCTGTGTTTTATTGCTGGTGTCCTAGTTATATCCAGTTTTTTTAGTGCTGGTGTCCTGGGTTATATTCTGTGATTTATTGCTGGTGTCCTGGGTTATATTTTTTGTTTTGGTGCTGGTGTCCTGAGGTATATCTGTGTATCAGTGCGGATGTCCTGTGTTCTATCCAGTGTTTTATTTCTGTGGTCCTGTTTTATATCCTGTGTATTACTGTGGGTGTCCTGGGTTACATCCTGTGTTTTGGTGCTGGTGTCCTGGGTTACATCTGTGTATCAGTTCTGGTGTCCTGTGTTATATCCAGTGTTTTATTTCTGGTGTCCTGTGTTATATCCTGTGTTTTATTTCTGTGGTCCTGTTTTATATCCTGTGATATATTGATGGTGTCCTGGGTTGTATCCTGTGTTTTGATGCTGGTGTCCCGGGTTATATCCTGTGTATTAATGCTGGTGTCCAGGGTTATATCCTATGTTTTATTGCTGGTGTCCTGGGTTATATCCTTGTATCAGTGCTGGTGTCCTGGGTTATATCCTGTTTTATTGCTGGTGTCCTGGGTTATATCCTGTGTTTTATTGCTGGTGTCCTGGGTTATATCTTTGTATCAGTGCTGGTGTCCGGGGTTATATCCTGTGTTTTGGTGCTGGTGTCCTGGGTTATATCCTGTGTTTTGGTGCTGGTGTCCTGAGTTATATCCTGTGTTTTGGTGCTGGTGTCCTGGGTTATATCTGTGTATCAGTGGTGGTGTCCTGGGTTATATCCTGTGTTTTGGTGCTGGTGTCCTGAGTTATATCCTGTGTTTTGGTGCTGGTTTCCTGGGTTATATCTGTGTGTCGGTGCTGGTGTTCTGTGTTATATTCTGTGTTTTATATCTGTGGTCCTGTTTTATATCCTGTGTTTTATTGCTGGTGTCCTGTGTTATATCCAGCGTTTTATTTCTGTGGTCCTGTTTTATATCCTGTGTATTACTGTGGGTGTCCTGGGTTACATCCTGTGTTTTGGTGCTGGTGTCCTGGGTTACATCTGTGTATCAGTTCTGGTGTCCTGTGTTATATCCAGTGTTTTATTTCTGGTGTCCTGTGTTATATCCTGTGTTTTATTTCTGTGGTCCTGTTTTATATCCTGTGATATATTGCTGGTGTCCTGGGTTGTATCCTGTGTTTTGATGCTGGTGTCCCGGGTTATATCCTGTGTATTAATGCTGGTGTCCAGGGTTATATCCTATGTTTTATTGCTGGTGTCCTGGGTTATATCCTTTGTATCAGTGCTGGTGTCCTGGGTTATATCCTCTGTTTTATTGCTGGTGTCCTGGGTTATATCCTGTGTTTTATTGCTGGTGTCCTGGGTTATATCCTTTGTATCAGTGCTGGTGTCCGGGGTTATATCCTGTGTTTTGGTGCTGGTGTCCTGGGTTATATCCTGTGTTTTGGTGCTGGTGTCCTGAGTTATATCCTGTGTTTTGGTGCTGGTGTCCTGGGTTATATCTGTGTGTCGGTGCTGGTGTTCTGTATTATATTCTGTGTTTTATATCTGTGGTCCTGTTTTATATCCTGTGTTTTATTGCTGGTGTCCTGTGTTATATCCTGTGTTTTGGTGCTGGTGTCCTGGTTATATCTGTGTATCAGTGCTGGTGTCCTGTGTTATATACTGTGTTTTGGTGCTGGTGTCCTGGTTATATCTGTGTATCAGTGCTGGTGTCCTGTGTATTAGTGCTGGTGTCCTGTGTTATATACTGTGTTTTGTTTCTGGTGTCCTGGGTTATATCTGTGTATCAGTGGTGGTGTCCTGTGTTACATCCTGTGTTTTGGTGCTGGTGTCCTGGGTTATATCCTGTGTTTTGCTGCTGGTGTCCTGTGTTATATCCAGTGTTTTTTCTGGTGTCCTGTGTTATATCCTGTGTGTTAGTGTTGGTGCCCTAGTTAAGACCCGTGTGAAAGCGCTGCTGCCCTGGGTAGCATCTATTGAGTCTGCCCAGGCACCCTCAGTGACACCCTGTGTGCTGGTGCTGCTGTCCTGTGTGCCATCCAGCTGTAACATCTCGTGCTGTTAGTCATTTCCAGCTGCGCTCAGTTCCTGTGGATGCGTTCTCTAGTCCCTGTAGGTTTTCGGGTGCGCTTGATGTTGATGCGCTCTGACAGTGAGGGGTCTATCTTGGAGCACCTCTCCCTCGTGTTCCCTCCACATCACACGCGCACACGCCCGCGCCAATCTCCTGAATAGTGCATGAGTCTGGCTTCTTGCGGCTGAGGCAGAGTGAGGCAGTGAGGCAGTGAGCGGCCCGCTGCTGCGCAGTGTTTGTATAGAGTTCCCACAGTCTCACGCACAAGCAAAATGGCGCAATAGTATGACGTGGGTGCTTTCTTGCAAGGGGTTTGACTCAAGGGGTTTGGTGCAAGATTGTGGCTTCTGTATTTGGAGCTTGTCCTTAGCCCTGGTGTTTGTTGCGTGTGTCTGAACGTGGCTTGCTATTGAGGGTCCAAAAAGCTTGCACGGTCAGTCGGCAGCATATTTCATGCATTGATGCTTCGGGTCTCGGTTAGAGAGCTCCTGAGGTAGAAGAAAAGCAGGCACTCAGGTAGAAGGAAGGGTGGATTACCGCCTACGGACGAAGTTTGCTACCTAAAACTACTCTTCTGCTGTTCCTTTGCGCTGTGCTTAATTTGTAAAAAGTAGGTGCAAGGGCCCTCACCATTGCTTCTGCCGGGGCCTCCAGTGACCAAACCAGCACAACTACTAACCATCACACCCTACAAGTGTGGCAATTTAGACTATTCCTGGCCTCCAAAGCTATATCAATAAGTTAACTGGCAGGTATTAGTCATTTTTAATGCATACTGAATTAATAAAATGTTGTTATATTCATGTATAATTTAGGCAAACTGAGGCACCATGTGCCAGATTGTCATACGCCGGTGTTGACAATTAAGTGCCAGTGCCGAGCACCAGAAAACACCAGCTCAAATTAAGCACTGTTGTGAGTAACAAAAATTAGAAACTAAGGATGCACCAGGTCTCCAGTCAACAAGTCTAGTTACTATCACTCTCCCCTACCTCTTGGCAATTATTTGTTTTAAACTAGAAATTGTGCCTTGGCATTTCTAAAACACAAACCTCAAGCTCCAGTGGCGATACATACAGGGAAGGGATTGAAAGAGGAGTCAGAACTAGTGGAAGGGCGAGAAGTCCATCTAGCCAAGGCTGTGGTGCTTGAAGAGGTGAGTTTTGAGTTCATTCCTAAATATAACAGGGTCGGTGCTGTTTTTTGTGTCAGAGGTGATACTGCTCCTGATCCTGCGAGCATAGATGGCTTGTTTTCTTCTCTCTGCAGCGTTGTGTCTCTCACCTGGCTATGTCAGGTACACGGTCTGGTGCAGACCTCTAGATGCTGTTAGTTTGTTAGCCAGGTATCCCGAGGTATTGGTGTACAGGGCCTTGTAAGTGACGCAGCTGAACCTGAAGCTGGCTCGGGGGCCAGGGTAGACCCTTTAGCCAGGGAGGGATGTGGTCAGATGTCTTCAGCCCCTTGGTAAGCTGCGCTGCTGCATGGTGGATGCCTTTCAGAGAGCAGGGCGGGCCTCTGGCATGCCATTGAGCCAGGGTCAGACTGGGAATGCAAACCGGCCCTGGCAATTGAGTCGGACTGGCCACGCGGAGGGCGGGGTGGCGTGGAAAACTGTTACAGGGGACCGATAAAACCGGCCCAGAGTAACAAAAACGCCCCACCCCCCAGGGGTCAAACCCGGCGCCCAACCCTAGCGGCCCACTGGGGAAATACCCGGTGCCTGCTACAGCCAGTTCGGCCCTGCGCTGAGCAGGGAAGCGAGGACTAGGGCTTTAACTGTCAATATTAAGTCAGAAAACTTCTCATGGAAGAAAAGTTTTTTTCAGGAGAGAATGATGGATCAAGGCCATTTTGATCTGCTTGGCGGTGTGTTCTTTGAGTGAGAGATCGGAATCGAGGGTGGACCCGAAGGAGCTGGCCTGCTGTGTCAGTTGGGGTGGGCAGCCCGATAGGTTGAAGTTAAAGAGCCATGGCCGAATCATACGAGGAATGCAGTTCTCATGGGTGCTAGCATTAGGTAGACTGGTGAAGTACAGTTACTACTCTGCCATGACGCTGGGCAATAACACTAGGCACTGCAGCTGCCCCAGCAAGGTGCCTCAAGCAAACAAGCCCCCAACATGCTACATGCAAAGAAAACGAAGGATCGTGATGACTGATGAAAATCTGTGACTGGGGGTGAGTGTTTGAAAAGTTTCAGCGCTCCGTTCATCATCTCCTTGTGTTTGCTTTGTTCGCCCTAAGTTGGCAGGGTATGCCCAGAAGGGAGTACCTTGCTCACTTTGCCACTGGATTCAAGCTCGCCTGGCTGATCAAGGGTGTTACCCAGAAACCAGGCCAGGGATGCTTGTTTCAGGTTCAGGGAAGACCTGGCTTGGCAGTTCAGGCTGGACTGTTCCCATGAGGCACCGGGTCAGACTGATTTGCATGTAGCTGGGTCTGAACTGAGGTGGCGAAGTGAGCTAAAGAATGATGATGGATTAAACCCAGATCTCTGATTGGGGATGAGTGTCTGAAAAGTTTCAGCGCTCCGTCCATCATCTCCTTGTGTTTGCTTTGTTGAAAACCACACCACAGCCAAGAACGAAGACACACACTGACATCACAGCACACAGGTTCAAGGCCAGTAGTAAGTCTTCCCACACATCCCTGTTCAGAGACCAAAAGATCTGTCAATGAACATTCATCAAACATCTGCTAAACTTTACTAGCTCACTTTGCTGCAGTTAGTTATAGAAAAACACACAAAATTCACATTCACAAGCATGGAAAGCAGCAGTAGGTCCTTGCTCGAGAACAGAACCAACAGAGGGCTCAAGATGCCACCATGACCGTCTTCTAGGAGCTAACAGTTGATGACGTAATTCACGATGAAGTCGAACCCTCGCACGCAGATCTTTTCAGTGTATGAAGGCCTGCATTTCAGTGGCCTCAAATACTAATGATTGCCCCGTGAGCCGTGTTTCACTTCCCTCCTATAGAAACACCTTCGCTGTAAACGGCGAAGGATCTTCCAATCAGAAACGCTTTACCAAAAGCACGTTTGCACCAACCTCTTCTGGTTCACAAAGAAACTCACAACCAGGCTATTCCAACACTCCCCCCTTTTTGAAGGTCACCCCCACATGGGGTGGGAACAAGTATAGCGCTTAGATGCAATCTGATTCACAGGGCAAGCCTCTCACAAAAAAAGGTGAGTAAAGTAGAGAAAATGGATAAATACAGACGGCATGGCTGAACCTCCCCAATCCACAGACCTTGCGGCGGGTGGGAGCACCAGCCCTGTGATCTCCTGCAGGCAGTGACCCACTATAAATGGGCACTAGGGATCACTGCCGGACCAGTACTTCCTTCTTCCTATCAACAGAGCCTGCGGTGGGTGGCGGCCCCAGCCCCGCTATCACAATAACCAGTAACTAGGTGCGACTGGTGTGGAGGGTGGCAACCCCAGCCCCGCTATCACAATAACCAGTCACTAGGTGCGACTGGTGCGGAGGGAGGCAGCCCCAGCCCCGCTATCACAATAACCAGTCACTAGGTGCGACTGGTGCGGAGCGTGGCGGCCCAGCCCCGCTATCACAATAACCAGTCACTAGGTGCGACTGGTGCGGAGGGAGGCAGCCCCAGCCCTGCTATCACAATAGCCAGTAACTTGGTGCGCCTGGTGCGGAGGGTGGCGGCCCCAACCTCGCTATCACAATAACCAGTAACTAGGTGCGACTGGTGCGGAGGGAGGCAGCCCTGCTATCACAATAGCCAGTAACTAGGTGCGACTGGTGCGGAGGGTGGCGGTCCCAACCCCGCTATCACAATAACCAGTCACCAGGTACGATTGCTGGACCTTTACCTGCTGCTCCCTAGCCACAGAGCCTGAGGAGGGTGGCGGCCCCAGCCCTGCTATCACATAACCAGTCACTAGGTACGATTGCTGGGCCTGTCCCTGCTGCTTCCTAGCCCCAGAGAGTGCGGAGGGTGGCGGCCCCAGCCCCGCTATCACATAACCAGTCACTAGGTACGATTCCTGGGCCTGTCCCTGCTGCTTCCTAGCCACAGAGAGTGCGGAGGGTGGCGGTCCCAGCCCCGCTATCACAATAACCAGTCACTAGGTGCGACTGGTGGCAGCCCCAGCCCTGCTATCACAATAACCAGTCACTAGGTGCGACTGGTGGCAGCCCCAGCCCTGCTATCACAATAACCAGTCACTAGGTACGATTCCTGGGCCTGTCCCTGCTGCTTCCTAGCCACAGAGAGTGCGGAGGGTGGCGGTCCCAGCCCCGCTATCACAACAACTAGTCACTGGGTGCGACTGGTGGCAGCCCCAGCCCTGCTATCACAATAACCAGTCACTAGGTACGATTCCTGGGCCTGTCCCTGCTGCTTCCTAGCCACAGAGAGTGCGGAGGGTGGGGGTCCCAGCCCCGCTATCACAATAACCAGTCACTAGGTGCGACTGGTGGCAGCCCCAGCCCTGCTATCACAATAACCAGTCACTAGGTGCGACTGGTGGCAACCCCAGCCCTGCTATCACAATAACCAGTCACTAGGTACGATTGCTGGACCTGTACCTGCTACTCCCTAGCCACAGAGCCAGCAGTGGGTGGTTGAACCAGCCCGCCATCTCCTGCAGCCGCCAACTCCTGCAGACGGTGGACCTCTACCCTTCACAGTAGTACACAGCACTTACCATCGAGCCACAGGCGTCGCCCTGGGGACACCACTGTCTCCTCAACTGAATGCACATGTCAAAGAGCCTGAGTTATTATCCGGAAATATGGATTGCTGGGGCCGCCCCAATGCCCAGGCCGCACCGATCCATATTTCATTTTCCAGGAACCCTGGGGAAGCGTCCTCCTGCCTAACGGAGTCAAGCAGGAGGCCGAGCCGAGGGGGCGGGAGGAGGCTGGCACCGAGGCGGACAGGCGTAGGGGCAGCAGTAGGTGCAGGCAGCGAACCGGACAGGCGTAGGGACAGCAGTAGGACCTGACAAGGCCTAGCTGTGCCCCAGGTAATCCATGAGCCTGGTTATCAATACTCCTATACAAAGAGCTATCAGAAGTAGCCTCAACAGGGCAACATTGGTGGTCTCAATACAGTATTAATACCCACCTGAAGGGTTGTCAATAACCTTTGATCAGGATTCTTGCTAACTAGCTGATTGACAATATTGATAAATGAGGATCACTTATCAACGTCCACTGGCCAGGGCTGATACTGTGCGTTCTGGGTTATCAATACGGGTCCGACTTGACCTGTCAATACCAGAGTAATAAGGGTCATTAGCCTGAATGGAGCTTTAAAACCACCCTGATCTGGATTATCGACAACCAACCTGATCATGTATATCAATACTGGCCATGTTAGGGTTATCAATACCAGTCAGTCTCATCAAAGTTCTTGACAAAGAACTTGATCAGAAAGCTATGCAACGTCCCTGATCACGATTATCAATATCAGCACGATCAGTTATCAATACCAATGCGATCAGTTATCAATACCAGCCTGATCAGTAATCAATACCAGCCTGATCAGTAATCAATACCAGCTTGATCAAAGTTATCATTACAGCCCAGTTATCAATACCACTCTGATCAGTTATCAATACCAGCCTGATCAGTAATCGATACCAGCCTGATCAGTAATCGATACCAGCCTGATCAGTTATCAGTACCTGCCTGATCAGTTATCAATGCAGCCCGATCACAGTTATCAATACCAGCCTGGTCACAGTTATCAATACCAGCCTGATCAGAGTTTTCAATACCAGCCTGATCAGTAATCAATACAAGCCTGATCAGTTATTAATACCATCCTAAGCAGTTATCAATACTAGCCTGATCAGAGTTATCAATACCAGTCTGATCAGTTATTAATACCAGCCCGTTCAGAGTTTTCAATACCAGCTTGATCAGAGTTTTCAATCCAACCTGATCAGTTATCAATACCAGCCCGAAGAGAGTTTTCAATACCAGCCTAATCAGACTTATCAATACCAGCTGATCAGTAATCAATACCAGCCTGATCAGTTATTAATATCATCCTGAGCAGTTATCAATCCCAGCCCGTTCAGAGTTTTCAATCCCAACCATATCAGTTATCAATACCAGCCCGAACAGACTTATCAATACCAGGTGAATTAGAGTTATCAATACCAACCTGAGCAGTTAACAATACCAGCCTGTTCAGAATTTTAAATACCAGTCTGCTCAGAGTTTCCAATATTTGCCGGTTCAGAGTTTTGAATGCTAGCCCGATCGGTTATCAATACCATTCTGATGTTAGTCAGAACTCCAGACTTGATCGGGGTAATCAATGACAGCCTGATCGGCCAAATCAGAGTTATCAATACCAGGGCGATCTGTGTAGTCAATAGTAGAGTGAGCTGTGTAATTAGTATCTAGCACCATGGTCATTTTAATATTGACAATAGTCTGCTATCGGTGATCAATACAAGCCTGGTGTGGATCATTAACCCCTTCGGGGCTGATGACGAGCTCAGCTCCTCATGAGCGTAACCTGCCGTGCGCTGATGACGAGCTGAGCTCGTCATGTAACGTGGATTTTTGCGAAACGCAGCGCGCAGCGGGACAACCGCTAGCGCGCATGCGGTTAACAGCAGCTTCAATGAGGTTATCAACTACCAGAATCCACGTGACACTACACTACACTACGAGGGCCCCCTGCATGTCCAGCCGCACCCTGCAGTGTAGGAATAGGAACTGTCACTGCACTGAAGCAGAGCCGCTGGGCCTGTACTGCGCAAGCTACCCCCTGCCATGATGCCCACCCACTGCGGTGCCAGTGCACTGGCATGACCACCACCAATCCCTGCAGTTGGGCGGAACCATCATCCTCTTCCCATAGGGGGTATTTCCATATATACGAAGGGTGGCTCCAACCAGGAAACTGCGACAAGCCCTCCTCTAATGACCCCCCCTACCCCCCCACCCCCATCCACCCCAATACCGTTTCAGGTCTAGTTGAAACCAATACTCCACAGAAACAAGCATTTGCAATGCAATAGGCCTCACATTTTCGAGAGTTCAAGCTATTAGCATTGTAAATGTGAATGCCTTTATTTATGTTTTGATAATTAGCACATAAATAAAAGGCTTTGTCATTTTCAATGCCAATAGCTGCAACTCCTGTAAATGTGACACCTATTTCATTTCAAATAAGCAGCCACCATTGTCCCAGACTGCTTGAAAAGTGAAAGTGCGCATGGTGCGCTGAATGTTGCAAGAAAGCCTGTTATGCCTGCAGTTGGAGAAACTCATTAAAGAAAATAGTGCTTACAGACTAAATAAGACATAGCGTGTAACAACAGAAGTAAAAGGGCCAGTGCTCATGGGAGGTTACAAATGTAAACAAGGTGGTACTAACAAGCCTATTAAGGAATCAGAGGCCAGCATTTAGGAAGGACATTGACACAAGCCAATGACAAATATGGGCGGAGACTGGGCGGGGCTTCAAGTCTATACTCCAATACAGCATGCCTCGCAGAGCATACGCTGCCCAGGCTCGACCTAACAAGTGATCCTGGGCTATATGCTTAATCCAACATTTTTAAGTGCTTGTATCTTTTATTTTAACCCTGTTGGTTTGCATCATCTGGATCTAAACGGTCAAAGCACGTTTCGTGGCTTCTTCGTTCATACATCCACCTTCTTCGGGACCATACTTCACTGGTCTGTACAGCCAAACATGTAGAGTGTGAAGCAATATGGATGATTAGGCTCTTCTGTACCTTTGATCCATTTTGCCAAGGGATATTGGTTACAGAGTTTGCAAATATGTTGTTCTATTGAGGTGGGTTAATACCTCACCAGTGCTGCAGATCATCTGATGTTAAGAATGACGCTGTTGCGGTGCATCTGTTAATTTGTGGATGGAGGATTTTCAGCCTGCAGAGTTTCCTGCACAACGTCCTTCAGAGCATCTCTTTCAGGGTTACCTGTGAACTGCCTCCTTTTTCAGGGCAACCTTTCCACAGGCAAACCTCTCCTGCTCCGCCTCTGACCCAAGGGACTGTGTGCCTTCCCTGCCGCTGCAGAACCCCACATACAGAGACCCTGTTCCCAGGGCGATCCTTCATACTCTGCGTGTCTTCCAAGTAAGAACCCCCTACATTGCCTCTGTCCCCAAGACAACATCCATATGCCACCACAAAGCATCCGCTCCTACCCCTACTTCAATGCCCAGGACTCACCCTTGGTTTCTAAGGCGAGCACCTCTACCCTGTCTGTAGCCCCAGAGTTCACAGGACTACCCTCGGCCCCCAGGGCAACTGTCCTACTGTACCCTGTCTGCCTCTGTCCTTAGGTTACCAACTCTGATCATTATGTTCTGTCACCATGGCAGTCTTTCCTTCCCTGCCTGGGTCCCAAGGATTGCCCTCCTAACCTGCCTAGTTCCCAGACTCGACGAGCTACACACATAGAGGCAGGGCAGTGTGTCACTACCCTGTCCCTATCCTCGTGGCCCTTACCCCAGCATTTGGTCCCCATGCCAATCCATCCTACCCAGCCTCAGCCCCAAAGGCATGTTTGCTTAGTCTTCTTCAGGCCCCAGGACCACCTTATCCTAAACTGCCTTGACCATTGGGGTGAGTGAGCGACTAGGTGCCTTTGCCCCCGCCCTCCATCCGTAGGGCACGTATTCTTAGCAAGTGTCCCTATGCGCTTGCCTCCTGCCTCGGTCTCCAGAGGCGCATACTCATCCACTCCTACTGAACCTCGGTCTAAAGGGCAACCATTTCTACCCAACCATGGCATCGGCACACCTACGGATATATATTGCGCATATAAAACATTACTACATTGGAAACTGTGTTTATCTCAAACTGCGCAAGGAGAACCAAGAAATTACTAGAAATCACGCCAGGCCCAAATATTTGGACATTGTAATCTAGCCTAACAAATGTGCCAGCGGAATGTTGTAGCGCACCGTTAATGTACTTGGGAAAACTACGCCATTTGGTAATGAAGGCAAAATAGTGCTTTTTAGAGCCCCTTTGCAAGGTAAATGTGCCCCCACAATACACTGTCGGGAAGGATGCTTCCGAATAGGACATATAGGCCATTACTATGAAGAGCCCGGACAAATGCTTGATCCGAAAGCACTAAACTTGTAGAAGCAAAGCCATTCTGATTGTGGGCTTCACTTATGCGCATAGGCACAGGAGACATATTGCCCACCTTTACGCACAAGGAGGATCAATGACAACCCTCTTGGGAGCGAGAGAGAAGTAACTCTGCCCCTTGTGACCCGGGATCAGGAGCAATAACGCCCTTTGTGACACACGAACAAAACAAACCTTTAACTCTGGCTCTTGCTTGCAAATTTGCTACAACTATTGCCAGGGCTTGCTCCATTCTTTGTGCCTGGTATGGTCAGTACCTGTATCTATTGGTTGAAAATGTGGGCGAACTATTCTACAAAAAAAAGTAGATTGAAAGTAAAAAAAAAAAAAGAAGACAAATTTTGAAAGATATACACTACAAAAATAAGAGTGTGTGACAAGAAAAACAAGCACTGGCGTTGCCAGTAGGTCTCGTAGAATGCAGTGCATCCTTCTTGCTGTAGAAGGGCGATTGGGTGGCTGTTGGTAATTAGAGAGTGGCCGGAGGGAAGCCGGATGGGGGCAGGAGAGCTGAGGGAGGAGAAGCCGCAGAGCGCACGCTGGGCGAAGCCCTTTGATGTGCTGTGCGGCCGTGAATGCCAGCGTGTTAGGGGAGGAGAAGCCGCAGAGCGCACGCTGGGCAAAGCCCTTTGATGTGCTGTGCGGCCGTGAATGCGCGTGCTTGTTTGCTCACGTGATTCACGTGAACTTAAAGAAAACCGCACGAACGAAACCCTTGGTTTCACAATTGTTTTCAGCACTTGAATTCTCGCTCCCTCAATGCGCTTGCGCGGATTGATAGGTCACGAGACCTAAAAACTTCGATAACCCTTATCTGTAACTTGCCCCCTAACCCAAACACTTCCCTTAAGCTACCTAGAGCCGGAGCTAGAACAGTTGTTTATCATCTCATAAAACCGATAAAAAGTGATTGGCTGGACTCTTTGAATTTTTCAAATGTCGATATTTGTATGGATGAACGGTGGATATTCCCGTAATCCTCATTCCTTTGCAGCCTCGATGGTGAGCCTTTATTAGTGCTTTATTGTACGCAGTAGGGCTGTCCTCCCGGTCCAGCCTAGACTAGCGCCAACACTAGTAGCTTGGCCTGCAAGAGCTTACTGGCCTATGCCTCGACTGGCTGAAGCCTGGTGAATAATGCGCAGTGGTTAATGCCCAGTGGTAATGAAGGTGAAAATCCCCCAATGGCTGAAGTTCGGCGGTTAATGCCCCTGCAGGGGAGAACTTCCCCCATTTCGAGGAGGATTTGGATGTGTCTTGCACTCGAGTGATAATGTTATCGCTGAAACAGGATTAATCCATTTACGTCGCGGTCGGTGGCCCTTGTCTGGGACAATTTTTGCTAACAAGCCTTTGTTTGCTTTTCAGGAGAGTTATCACCCTGGAGCAGAAGGATGACGAGGCTCTGGGTTTAAGATTCAGGTGAGTGTTGATCTTGCATGTTCCTCTTAGAACGGAATAAGGAACTGTGCCGGACTGGGCTCCCCCCACACCTCCTCGATTGCTATCACTGTGTACGCAGGTAGGGCGTCTGAGTGTTCGGAAGATGACACACGCTGACGTAGACACTAGTCTGAGTTGTAGCGCAGCGAAGTGTGTGGGTGGGTGGTAGGATCGGGGGAACAGGAGCCAGGGTCACTATATATAGGCGGGCCCGGATCATTTGAGCAGATCTTTAGATACAAAATGTCGAGTGTGCATCCCCAACCTGCCTGACTCAAATGCACGACGCTCCATGGGAAAGATTGGGAGTGAAAGAACTCGCCCGGACTCCAGTACAATAATTAAACAACATATTTAACCATTGTGTGTAGCGTCAACAAACCCGTGCTGGACACCCAACCCTTGGAAGCTGGGACCAAGATCCAGAACAAGCGGTACCAGGGTCTGCTCCACGGAACATACCTTGATTTAAAGTAAGCAAGCCTCTCCTGTTCGCAGCGTGTGCAGCCGGAACAGCGAGCGTACCTCCGACCAGTGAGCGACACGCACCGCAGCCGGCCACCAATGGGGGAAGCAGCGCCGCTGCTGAGCAGTGTGCGCCTGAAAGAAAATAGTGCTCACCGACTACAAAATGCAGACTGTGTGACACTGTAAGTAAAGGTCCAGCCGTTATGGGCTGTCACAAAAGGAGACTGGGCGGTAAGAACGAGAGACTAAGAAGCCTCATATTGAACCGGAAGCCAGGACAATGACACCAGCTAATGATAAATATGGGCGGAGAGTGGGTGAGGCTTCCACAGCACTTCCACAGCATACCCTAGTACAGCATGCCTCGCAGAGCGTGCAGCGCATGCGCGCTGCAACACTAGGCTCAACCTAAAAAGGTTTATGGCATACTGTCAACAGTTGAGCCGGTTGTGCATTTGCCAGGCCTGCAACATGTGCAATATAGCAGACACAAGGCAAGCACAAGTGTGACAGCAGAAGTACTACCTGCACCAGGGAGACACAGTGCTTTCCTCACGTAAACAGAAGAAGCAATGTGCCGACAGGGGTAGGGTGACAAGAGACGTACTATCAGGCATACACTCGGTATATAGAGCACATGACAGCAGCGCAATACTCTGGATTTTTACATGTCCATGCTTACAAAAACACACAAACACTCTCTCTTCTCCCTGCTTCCAAACTTGGTTAGTTTAACAACGATTGTGTTTTAAATACCCCTAATAATCCGCACTCCTTTCTCTTTCCAATGCCTCTTAAGCCCCCCACGTGTCCTGCTTCTCATGATGTATTTTAATAAGATATCCCAGCCTGATTGTTGGGAAATCTGAAGCTTACACCAGCTGCGGCCCGTGCAGGTAAGAGCGGCGCCCTTATCTAGCGAGTCGCGCAGGTGCTCTGTTACCGCAAGCAGTGCTGATTCACTACTATGTTGAGGTCTGAAGACATTTATTCATCCCAAATACCCCTTCTACTGCTATGAACCGCCTGCAAAAAAAGTCTGGACCCGTCCCTCTTCTGTCTCTCCACAATTCCTTTTTAATACAAATAACAGACTAACATATCCACCGCTCAAATTAATTTCATATTTCACTATACTAATTCACCACAAATCCTTTATGATTCTGGAGTAGCGTGCAGCTCGCTGAAAAAGTGCTTTGCCGCCTCGTCAGAGGTAGTAAGCGCTATACCAATACAATTACAATACAGTACAATGGTTGAAGGTTGAAAAAAAGTGTTACTACGCAGACATCAGTGATCCTGTCATAGCACTTAAAAAAATATTTACTTTCAACCAAGCTGCACTGCAGTTGCGTTGCTGTACAACATGGCTAAAAGCAAAAGAAATAGATCTTGCATAGACAAGACCTATTAGATTTACCAATGCTTGTTGTTCTTTACATGTCTGCTGAAAAGAGCCTGTAATAGCCCTTCAGATCAACAGTTTTACTAATGATTCTTGCATGTTTTAAAGTCACCCCTTTAATTACATCAGCCCGATTAAATTTAGCACATCTCACAGGCCAGAGGCAGTGGCTTCAGTAGTAGGAAAAGCTGCACAGTGATGGAGTGACAGAGCTGAAGGTACGGTCCACTCCTTTCTTTAACCCCTTGAGTGCTGGCCACGTTCAACGGACGTCACGTGCACTACCTCGGTAGTGCTGCGCACGTCCGTTGAATGTCGCGGCCCCGCCCGCGCAATAGAACGTTCCGCACCAGCGCGGAACGTTCAGCGCAGCGGAGGGGTTAAACAACCCGTTTACCAGATTGCTGAAGTTAGCTGCTGTTTCGGCAAAGTGGCTCAGTGAGCTGAACTCTTGTTCTCAAGAGTTGTGGATCAGAAGACTAAATTGCCGCAAGTTAAGATTAGCTTTTCTTCCTCCAAAGTCAGAGATCGTCTAAACTGAGCACCATTATATTGAGCTATATGACATCTTTTCATTAAGGTTGTTAGAACTTGACCAACTGAGGCATAAAGCACTGCAACAAAAATCGTGTGCTAGTGATAAGCCCAAGGAGAAGAGGCCTGCCAGTTTTATGAATCGATTCAGACAGACCTGCAAAGTGAAACTAGCTGCCGCTGATGAATGGAGTCATAAGAAGTGAGATTGGCGACAAACCCAACCAATGGTCGCTAATGGGTGGGGTCTAACCCCTCCACACAGCGACAGCGCATGCACTGTCTCAGGCAAGACCTAAAAATGACAAACATTTTCAAGGAGGATCGAGTAGAAGAGGAGAGTAGAAGAGGAGAGCAGAACAGACCTGGGTAAAAATAAAGTAAAACAGGAGGGGGTTAAAAAAATGTATGTAACAATAGAAACTGATGCTATAAGGAAAACACATGATGTCTCTCTGGAGGTGGCAGAGATAGTGACGATGAAGAGGTCCAAATTCTGTAATCAGAAGAAACCATAGCATGGGAGAGGTGTGGCGCAGCGGCCAGAGCATCTGACTCCAGAGCATGAGGCTCGATGTTCGATCACCGTTGCCAGCTCAGCTTAGCATCATGTGAATCTGGGAGATAGCTCACTTAATATCCCCGATGGCCCCCAGCACCATGAAACTCTTATGGGTGATATGTTTGCGCTTTACAAATAGGAATTATTCTTATTATTCTTATTATAGCAGAAGATGGACAGACAAACAGGAAAATAGCAAAGAATGCAGTCAGAAGAGCACAGTTACAAAGAGAAGAAAACTTCCAACCACAAAAGAAAGAAGGAAAACGTTTTTAGGGCGTTGTTAATGAAAAGAGGAAGTACAGGTGCAGGACTGTTAAGACTGGAGGGCAAGTGAGTGTTGTGTGCAATGTTGCTTGTTTTTTTCTTATCAACTTCCCCGAATTATTGTAAATACTATCAGCACCACCCAAGAAAAAAATAAATTATTGCCAATATCCATCCGGTTCAAAGTCGTAAGGGAAACCGGGCCTCTACGTTCCTCTTCAACTAGCACTCACTGGAACTACTCACAGTAAACACAGGAAAGTGGGAAATTGTGAAAAAGAGTGGAAGTATTTTTTTTTTTAACACATTCAGAAATGAATGGCAAAAGGTCACGACAACTCAAAGCCACAATCAAAATGGGGCCCTATTTAACATCATGGTAAGTATATATAACTGGAGTGAATTGTATAGTTCAGGTGTGTAGGTTTTTTGTAATGACTATATATGAGTGGGAGCCTGCAATCTCTGTACAAAAGCATGTCTCTAATTTCCTTATTACAGGCGACCTGTGACATCCGTAGTTACCTGTAATAAAGAAATAACGTAGCCACTCAACTGTAATAACTTAATTACAGTCACAGTACGTTAGGCCAGGGTCCCCAGCTTCCAGTGATGACTCAGTGGAGGACAGATTCCAACAATGATTCAGTAGGGGTGTTAGACGGACCGGGAGGGTCGGCCGAGGATAAGGGGAGAGGTCTCCGGGGAGAGCCGTCTCCAGTGAATCGTACAGACAAGTAACTTCCCCCCCCACAGACGGACACCACACAGTGATAAAGTTCAACGATACTTTATAGGTAATTCTCAAGTACGGTAGAATGGTACAAGGAGGTCTGGACTCAGGGGTCCCCTCTATTCTGGTCTCTGTTTGGGAAAAGGGTTGCGGGACAGTCTTGTTATCAAAGAGATGGAAATAGCTCTCAATCCTCGAGCTCGGTGGTGTAGATGAACGGGCCGCGGCGGAGCCAGCAGGGCCCGAGATGGATGAAGGAAGACGACGGTCCGCGGCAGAGCCAGCAGGTCCCGATGAAGGTGGTGGTTACAAACGGTCCGCGGCCACGCCAGCAGGTCCCGACGAAGATGAAGGATAGGGTGGTTCCCAAAGCCGCGGCAGCGCCAGCAGGCAAGACGAAGGTGCACAAGACAGAGCTACGGCAGCGCCAGTAGTCCGTCAAGGATGAGTTCTTCTTTGCGTCTCTCGACTCCAAGATACAACTCCCGTCCTGCTCTGGAGCTGCCCCAGTTATAGGGCTGGTGTGCTTTGATGTCCGGACCCTCGCACTTGGAGGTCGGGAGGTCCGGGATGAGGGGGTTCAGACACCCAGCAGGGGGGTGGAGCCAGCGCCCGGGGAGGCGATGGGCGAGCGGTACTTGGCGGGGGAGAGCCATCGACACCTCTTGCTCCCATTGACTGACCAAGTAGCCCGCTCACCTCCTGGGTGGATGTTGGTGCCGGAATGTCTGAGGCCTGGCCGGGCCCAGGGTTGAGGTCGATCGGGGGCCAGGCGGCCTCGTGGTGGAGTGTCCAAGATGGCGCCCAGGATGGGCGCGCAGGCCGGTAGTGGGTCGGCCTACGCGGTCAACAGGTTCGAGTGTAGGGGTCCCTGCGGGGACGGTGGACGTGCAATGGTGGTGTGTGGTACTTGCGTGGCTGGTTCGGGCCTGGTTGGGCCGGGGGAGAGCGGCCCTTCATGTGGCCTGTCCAACATGCGTCCCCCCCAGCTGAAGGCGGGGAGAGTTACCCATTCTCTTGGGGACTCTTCTCGTCGAGGCGGAAGAACCGGGACAGGCCATCTGCGTTGGCGTGATCTGGCCCAGGCCGATGTTCAACTGTGAAGTCCATCCCTTGTAGGGAGATGGACCAGCGTAGTAACTTCGGGTTTTCCCCCCGCATCTGCATCAGCCACTGCAGGGGTCGGTGGTCGGTCTGTACCCGAAAGGGTGTGCCAAAAAGGTAGGGCCGGAGCTTCTTGAGGGCCCATACCACCGCAAAGGCCTCCCTCTCTATGGTGCTCCAGCGTTGTTCCCGTGGTAGGAGTCGCCGGCTGATGAAGGCCACCGGCTGATCACGGCCTTCGGTGTTCACTTGAGACAGGACTGCCCCAATGCCATGGTCGGAGGCATCCGTCTGGACGATGAACTCCCGGCTGTAGTCGGGGGCCTGGAGCACAGGGGCGGAGCACATGGCGGCTTTCAATTGTTCAAATGCCGCTTGACACTCTGGGGTCCAGTTGACTTTCTGGGGCTGATTTTTTGACGTGAGCTCTGTGAGGGGCCTCACGATAGTACCATAGTCTTTCACGAACCTTCGGTAATAGCCCGTGAGGCCCAGGAAGGCCCGTACCTCGGTCTGGGTAATGGGGGGCTGCCAGGACTGGATGGCGGCAATTTTTAGCTGCAGAGGGGCCACCAGGCCGCTTCCCACCTGGTGCCCGAGGTAGGTTACAGACCCTTGCCCAATTTGACATTTGCTGGCCTTGATCGTGAGGCCCGCTTGCTGAAGGGCGTGCAGCACTGCTCGGAGGTGGCGGAGGTGCTCGGACCACTGGTTGCTGTATACAGCGATGTCGTCTAGGTAGGCGGCGCTGAATCCTTCGAGCCCCGCCAGGACATGATTGACGAGTCGTTGGAATGTTGCTGGGGCATTCTTCATGCCGAAGGGCATGACTGTGAAATGGTAATGGCCATCGGGAGTGGAGAAGGCAGAACGTTCTTGTGCCCGGGGTGTGAGGCCGATTTGCCAGTAGCCCGCCGTCAGGTCGAAGATACTGAGGTAGCGGGCAGCTCCCATGCGGTCGATTAGTTCATCTGCCCGGGGGATGGGATGTGCGTCTGTCCTGGTGACCGCATTCAAGCCCCGGTAGTCGACGCAGAACCGGAGTTCTGGTGTGGTGCCGGGGGCAGCTGCTTTGGGGACCAGTACTACAGGGCTGGCCCAGGGGCTGTCTGAGGGCTCGATGACCCCGAGCGTGAGCATTTTGGCTACTTCCTCCTGGATGCAGGCCCGTACCCGATCTGGCACGCGGTAGGCCCGGTGGCGGATAGGGGGGCTGTCCCCCGTGTCCACATCGTGCGTACACCAGGAAGTGACACCTGGGGTGAGGGAGAACAGGCTGGCGAATTGTGACAGGAGAACTTGGCACTCCTGGCGTTGCTCTCGGGTGAGGGCCTCTGAGAGTCGGACCCCCTCTACGGAACCATCTTTCTCCCGCGTTCGTAGGAGGTCCGGGAGGGGCTCGGAGTCCTCTTCAGCCCCATTGTCTGTGGCCATCAGGAGGCTGAGTTCTGTCCGTACAAAGTGCGGTTTCAGTCTGTTAGCGTGGAGGACCCGGAGGGGGTTCCGGGAAGATTCCAAGTCGATGAGGTAGGTAGCCGGACCCTTGCGCTCGACCACTTTGAAGGGCCCTGTCCACTTGTCTTGTAGGGCGCAGGGTTCGGTGGGGGACATCACCCATACCTGTTGCCCAGGTTCAAATTCGATGGAGGAGGCATTCCGGTCATACCACCTTTTCATGTCCTCTTGACTGGCCTCTAGGTTGGCTTTTGCTAGTCCTCGGAATCGCCGGGTCTGGTTGCGGAGTGTTAGGAGGTAGCGAAAAACATCTGGTGGGTTCTTTAGAGGGGGCATCTCCCAGCCTTCCTTAACTAGGCTGAGCGGCCCGCGCACGGGGTGCCCATATAGCAGTTCAAATGGGCTGAAGCCCAGGGACTTCTGGGGGACCTCTCGATATGCGAAGAGGAGGCACGGCAGCAGCACATCCCACTGGCGACGGAGGGGCTCTTCCAACCCCCCGATCATCCCTTTGAGCGTGCGGTTGAACCGCTCAACGAGGCCGTTTCCTTGAGGGTGATAGGGGGTCGTGAACCGGTAGGTAACCCCGCACTGTTGCCAGAGAGATTTCATATATTTCGAAATAAAGTTCGTGCCTCTGTCACTGACGACCTCCCGGGGGAAGCCCACCCGGGAGAAGATCCCCATCAGAGCCCGGCCGACTACCGGGGCTGTCACAGTCCGCAGGGGAACAGCCTCCGGGTAGCGGGTGGCGTGGTCCACTAGCACCAGGATGAATCGATGGCCTTGTTTTGTGCGCGGGTCCAGGGGCCCTACGATATCGATTCCGACCCTCTCGAACGGGGTGGTGACCACGGGAAAAGGTTGCAGGGGGGCTTTCAGTTTGCGGCCGCTCTTCCCACTGGCTTGGCACGTGGGGCAAGATCGGCAATGCTGGTGTACATTGTCCCTCATTTTGGGCCAGAAGAAGTGGGTCACCAGGCGGCTATAGGTTTTGTCTTGACCCAAGTGTCCTGCCAGGGGGACATCGTGGGCCAGGTTTAGTAGAAAGTCTCTAAAACGGAGGGGTACCACTAGGACTCGGCTGGCCCCCAGCTCCGCGATTCTTTGCTCACTGTACAGCAGATCATTGTCCCAGTAGACCCAGTGAGTTCCGGAGGTATCCCCTGCGCTTTGGGCTAGCGCTTGCTGGCGGAGTCCCTCGAGGGAGGGACAGGTCTTTTGTTCTTGGCGAAATTGTTCTTGCGTGGGCCCCCCCTCTTGAGGCCACTGGTCGAGGTTAGCGAGGTCTGGAGGTTGAGCTGGTTCGGGGGGGACATCACGGTCGGTGGTTTCGGCGGGGGCGACCGGAGGCGGTGGCGCCGGCCATTCGAGTTCCTCTGGGCGGTTGTTGGCACGGGCGGTCATGGACCGGGTGGTGACGCATGCCCAGTCCGGGACGCCCAGCATCCCCAGGTGCTCTTTTCGTTCGACTGCTGCCCATGGAGAGCTTTCCAGGTCATTACCCAGGAGGCAGTCTACGGGGGCCTCATCTCGGACCGTCACCTTCAACATGCCGGAGACCCCTCCCCATTCGAAGGGGACGCAGGCCATCCGACACAGACTTTCTGAGTTATCGGCTGAACGTACAGGGCAGAGAATGTTTGGTAAGTATTGTTCGGGGGTCACCAGGTGACAGCGGACGGCTGTTACGCTGGCCCCAGTGTCACGAAGGGCTTCAGCCCGGCGTCCATTGATGCCCACCCATTGGCTGTACTTCTGGGTATTAGCGGGTAGGGGGACCCGCGGGACCATGTCTCTCCCCCCTAGGCAGGCGAGAGCCATGGCGGCTGGCTCCCATTCTTGGTGTTCCTGTTCATATTCTTCTTGTTCCTCTGAGATCTGTTCCTCCCCCAGAGCAGCAGCGGCTACTTGGCGGGGTCTTGGGCTCTGGTACTGGGGGCAGTTTGGGTCGTTTGCATAGTGTCCGACTCGTTGGCATCGATGGCAGGTAACATTGGCTCGATGTCCCGGTCGCGCT
The DNA here is from genome assembly GCF_964261635.1 of Lissotriton helveticus. Classification (NCBI taxonomy): domain Eukaryota; kingdom Metazoa; phylum Chordata; class Amphibia; order Caudata; family Salamandridae; genus Lissotriton; species Lissotriton helveticus. Next base: position 1,923,722,100 of record NC_136065.1, read on the forward strand.
GGGGTGCTGCCCCGGTTGGCCGGGGGGGTGGGGCTGGTAGTGAGGGTGACCGGAGCGTTGCTTCTTCCGCGTCCTTGGCCTCCACCTCCTCGGGGACGGTGCTGACCATTGTTGTTCCGATTCTGTTCGGAGGGCCCATTTCGACTCACTCTGGTGATCTCCCACCGGTCTGCTTCAGCTGCGAGCTGCCGGGGATCCGTTAACTTGCTGTCGAGGAGGTGCTGACGAAGTTCAATGAAGCAATTGTTCGACAGATGCTCCCATACCATAAGATTGAACAGTTGTTCGTAGGTTGTGACCCTGCTTCCTTTGATCCAGCCCTCGAAGGCTCGGCTAAAGTAATTGACATAGTCCACCCAAGTCGTACCTGGGATGCGGGTGCAGTCTCGGAACCTCTGACGGTACATCTCGGGTGTGAGGCCATAGCGGGTGAGGAGTGCAGCTTTCATATGGTCATAGGAGGTCATCTGGTGGTCCGGGAGTTGCAGCAGGGCGTCGCGGCCCTCATTGAGGAATCTCCCCCACAGACCGGCCCCCCAATCGCTTTTATCGATCCGGTGTGCAGTCATAGCGATTTCATAGGCCTTAAACCATTGCTGGATGTCGTCCTCTCGGAAGTATTCTCGAACGACATCCTTGGGGATGTGTACCTTCTTCTCTGTTGCCCCTGGGGTGTGGGGTTGCTCGGGCACCCCTGCTTCTTTATTCTGTTTGCGTAGGTCGATTTCAGCTAATTTCCGCTCATGTTCATATGCCAGTTTCTTTTCCTCGAGCTCCCTTTGTCTCTGTTTCTCCTCTCTTTCTTCTCGGAGACGCAGGTGCTCTAAGTTGATTTTCTGTTCGGCCAACTTTAGTTCAACGTCCATTTTGAGCCGGGCCATTTCCAGCTCGTGTAGTCGGGTTCTTTCTCGTTCCTGGATCTCGTCTGGCGAGAGACCCGTTCTTCGTTCTTCAGGGGCCATGGGGGTTTGTGCTGCGATGTCTTGATCGGGGGTTCCGGCAGCCCCGGTTTCTGCCCAAGATTCCAGGGCCTGCTTAAAGTCATCTTTGGTATTTAGTCCGGTGGTAGCGATACCTAATTCGATACAGAACTGTTTAAGTTCACGATGGTTGTACTCGTCCAATTTCTCCATCTGGAATTTCTCCGTTGATCCGCTGTCTTTAGTTGACATCGTGATTCGCCGTGGGGTGAGCTACTCTCTGTACGGTTTATGCGGTGATTCGGATCCCACCGCTGCCACCAATGTTAGACGGACCGGGAGGGTCGGCCGAGGATAAGGGGAGAGGTCTCCGGGGAGAGCCGTCTCCAGTGAATCGTACAGACAAGTAACTTCCCCCCCCACAGACGGACACCACACAGTGATAAAGTTCAACGATACTTTATAGGTAATTCTCAAGTACGGTAGAATGGTACAAGGAGGTCTGGACTCAGGGGTCCCCTCTATTCTGGTCTCTGTTTGGGAAAAGGGTAGCGGGACAGTCTTGTTATCAAAGAGATGGAAATAGCTCTCAATCCTCGAGCTCGGTGGTGTAGATGAACGGGCCGCGGCGGAGCCAGCAGAGCCCGAGATGGATGAAGGAAGACGATGGTCCGCGGCAGAGCCAGCAGGTCCCGATGAAGGTGGTGGTTACAAACGGTCCGCGGCCACGCCAGCAGGTCCCGACGAAGATGAAGGATAGGGTGGTTCCCAAAGCCGCGGCAGCGCCAGCAGGCAAGACGAAGGTGCACAAGACAGAGCTACGGCAGCGCCAGTAGTCCGTCAAGGATGAGTTCTTCTTTGCGTCTCTCGACTCCAAGATACAACTCCCGTCCTGCTCTGGAGCTGCCCCAGTTATAGGGCTGGTGTGCTTTGATGTCCGGACCCTCGCACTTGGAGGTCGGGAGGTCCGGGATGAGGGGGTTCAGACACCCAGCAGGGGGGTGGAGCCAGCGCCCGGGGAGGCGATGGGCGAGCGGTACTTGGCGGGGGAGAGCCATCGACACCTCTTGCTCCCATTGACTGACCAAGTAGCCCGCTCACCTCCTGGGTGGATGTTGGTGCCGGAATGTCTGAGGCCTGGCCGGGCCCAGGGTTGAGGTCGATCGGGGGCCAGGCGGCCTCGTGGTGGAGTGTCCAAGATGGCGCCCAGGATGGGCGCGCAGGCCGGTAGTGGGTCGGCCTACGCGGTCAACAGGTTCGAGTGTAGGGGTCCCTGCGGGGACGGTGGACGTGCAATGGTGGTGTGTGGTACTTGCGTGGCTGGTTCGGGCCTGGTTGGGCCGGGGGAGAGCGGCCCTTCATGTGGCCTGTCCAACAAGGGGGTCCACGGGTTCCAGTAATGCTTAAGTGGGCGCCCACAGAAGTCAAAAAGATTAAGAACCACTGTTCTATATGAAAAGTGATAAACAGAAATTACATATTTATAGCAACATGTTCATTTTTTCCACTCTTTAGTTAAGTAAAGGTAAGAGAGAATATCTCGGCATGATTCTACTCATTCTGAGCTGCAGCATTTTTTAAGTCTGACCTGTATTAGGCGGACTCTAGTATCCTTGCAACAAATATGTAACTGCTTTTTGTTGTGTTTAATTTAATTGTATTTTTCATGTTTACAAACATCCTATCGCTTTCATATGCAAGAGCACTACACCAATCATGTAAGTTGTTTATGGGAAGGGTAATGGTGTGACTGTGTTATAAGCAGCACCACTGGAATTATGTGATTGTGCAGCCATTGCAATTTTCATGTAATTATTATGGATTTGTTGCATTTGCCACATAACCCATCATCTAAAGCATAATCTGCAGTTTTTAACAACAAAAAATTCTAGCACAAACGGGTCAAAACATACTAAAAATGCCGCACCATGTGTTGGCGCGCAATGGAAGGCCCTTTGCAAAGCTGGACTGATCACCTTTCTGCTACTTATGCTATAATTGGTGTAAAACTGGTACTAATGATGTGCAACCAATGCCCATACAGAGTTACTATATTTTTTTATAAAATTATATTATTCTATTAAGGAACGTGCCGTGCCGCATTATGCTGCATAATTTGCATTAATTTGCCTTTTCTCGCCACATAATTTACTCAACCCGGCTGCATGATTTGACCCTTTCTTGCCGCGTAATTCCAGTGGCCCTGGTTCTAAGGAATAATGCACTCCCTGTCGTACATTATAAGGATTTTGCAAGTCACCTCAGAGTTCCATTACCGTAAAAAAAAGAATCGGACTTCGACGTAGCTCCTCCTTACGGTCACTGAACTCCTCTGTGACTTATAATATTCTTACAATGTACGGCCAGGGGTATTTTATCTCTTACATAATTTGTAAATTAGCTCAAGAATGTGAAGATACGTAAACTATAGTGAAGGTGGGGCTCTATGGGCACAATAACGCTCCAAAAGAAAATACATTGTAATTTCCACTGAAACAATATAAAGAAGGCTCCCAGAACCTATATACCCCCCTGCAATCACTTTTCGTCTACAGCACTTCGGTTTCTTCTCAACCTGGTGAACCCATTTACCCATGCAATCACTTTTCACCTACAGCGTGTCAGTTTTTTCACCGGTGTGGGCCCTATAAACATTATTCATACATCCCTTCAATAGCAGCATTAGAAATGTGTCACACAAAAAGAAGTCAAATTTAAAAAAAACGTGGACAACGAAGGCAGACGCAGTTAGAGTAAAAGAGTCGGGAAAAAAATGAGATAAAATAACTTTAGCTGATGGGTAAAGCTATAAATGTAGCCACCCACTCGTGTACCCGGGGCAGTTGCACACTGTGACGTGCCCATCTCTCGTCACTTCAGTGCAGGCCCCGAGTGCGCTAATCCGGTCGCTCAGGCCTGGGAGGCCGCCCCGGCCTGACCTTTCCTCGCAGCCGAGCAGCGGCTCCAGGGCGGAAGGCCCCCGTGCCAGCCCCGACAGCCGGCGCGGCCCCTGCCCTGCCCGGTTATTTACAGCTGGGAGGATTTGAACCCCAGTGGGTCACATGTCTGTGGTCAGTCTGAGGAGACGAGCCACCCATGGGACCCCTTTCGAGGTACTGACTCAGAGACCCGTGCCACCTCCTGGGACCCTGCCCCCGCCCCCCATGTCATGGCATAGTTAGAGAGTGTAAAAATAACGCGGGCAGCCGGGCACCTTCACGCACACGTTGGGCCAAGAGCAGCCTGTGCGGGTCTCGGGCGCTGCGCACCTCGCCTCACTCACGTGTATTTTTAGCCCCGCAGAGCGGCTTCTCTGCCCCTCCACGGAGACAGCGAACCTCGGCGAGGCTCGTGCACGAGTCAGCGCCACGAAGAACACCTGTCTAGGCGCACCCGCTAATCCTGCCCCGGGCTGGCTCCACCGGGCCCCGCCGCTTCCCACGCCCGTCGCATTTAGCCTGCGGTAATCGGATCACCACAATTTCATAAGAGGTAAAGCACATAATGCCACTCGACCCTGATTGACCCCCATGGATGTGCACTCATGCGCTATTTCAAGGCACTGCATACCGGGGCTCGACCTGAGGCCGCCAGGGAACAGGGGCAGGTGGAAAGCACTGTGAGGGCACTGCTACATCAGATCATCCGGGGACCACTTTAACACAACCGCTTCTGTCCAGCGCCCTTACAAAAAGTACCATACTCTGAGGCACAAAGTGGCACTTTGCCACGAGTTTGTCTCTGCCACAGCCCACAGTGCCAAATATTCAGGACAGTGCCACTTTACAGCTTTAAGGTTTCATTTCGGGGTAGGATTCCATGGTAAGGCGCAAGGTTAATGAGTGGACAGTTAAGCAACAGTTCGGAACTAGCCTAAAATGTAAAAGTTTGAGTTCCAGGTTTGAGAATTTGACGTTGGAGATGGCTTAGTTCAGCTCTGGGTTGGGAATTAGGTGCTCTGCTGTTTACAGGCCAGTACTTCTGCAACAACAACAAAAAATGGCCACCACCTTCTGCTGGCTGGAGGAGGCTTGCAGTCAGATGCAGCGATGGTGGGTGGAGGTTCCTGGGAAGGTGGCAGCCTGGATCCATTGAGCTGGGTTATAGATCGGACTATTGTGCCCTGGTTAACTAACCAGAGAAATCCTTTAAGGCCTAGCACTTTCATTTGTTTCATGTTGGGTTCAGGACTGGAATATAGGGACTCCTGTTGGAGTGAGACAGGGTTGGGCATCTGACGGTTTGTCAGTGGTTTAGGGTTGACCGGAATTGGAGTTGGTTTAGGGATCCAGAGGTTTAATTCTGGATTAAGGTCCCAAAGCCAAGGAACTAGGTAGACGAGTTGACGGTTTGGTGCAGAATTATAGACGGAGAATAGGTTGCTATGCTATGTTTTGAAATTGTGTTGGGATTTACCAGTCTGGGAGTTGGTTAGGGATCTGGAGGTTTGGGACCGGTTCAGAGATTATATTGTTTCCAGCTGGAATAAGGGGTTGACCGTCAAGAATGTGTAAAGGACTCACCAGTTTGCAGAGGTGTTTGGAAATCTTAGTTTGGAGTCGGTTAGTGTTTCAACAGTTCTGCATTAGTTTTGGATGGGATGGTTTGTGCTTGATAAATTATGTTGTTTGCTGTCGTATTTACGGTGTTGGTGGTACATGTCAGTTTAGCATTATGGCAGGAATTCAATGGTTGCAGTTGGATTAGGGACCTGGTGGTTCCACACTGAGAACATATTTTGTGGTTTGCTGCACGTCTATTAATCCCAACAGTTGGTTCGCAGATTAGAGATTCAACAATAGGGTGCTGAATTAGGAATTTTGGATCAGAAGGTCATTAGCTGGATTATAGATTCAACAGCTGGGTGCTGGGTTAGGGTCTGACAAGTGGTTTGGGTTTCATTTGTTCGTGTGGGCTAGAGATTGATTTGCTTTGGCTAGAAATGAAATGGCTCGACCACTGGGCTAAGATCTGGATTGAATGGTACTGGGTTACCAATGTACCTGTTCACGTTTGGGTTAGGGAACTGACCCGGTGGCATCGCGGTTAATGATTTGATGGTTCTCATAATTGATGATTTGGTACCAGGTGTAAGATTCACGGTTCCCACAGCACGTTATAAACACACATATTCACTGGTTTGGTACTGGGTTACGAATTTGATGGGGCAGCTCTGTGTTAAGGATTCTGTGGTGTGGTGCAAAAAGCAAGATTTGTTGGATTTTGCACTACGATTCTTATTTAGAATACCTCCCTTCCAGGATACCCAGCTATCACACTTTAGCTATAATCACACTTGATCGTCACATGCAGCACATCACATGGCATCTATGAATTCAGACCCTGATCACAGGCTGAATCTTGCCAGTGTGTCTTCAAATTCACCATATACCAGCACCAGAATTAGCACAAGCTACCATGGCGCTGGCAGCCTCAGTGGGGATGTCAATGTCTGTGACTAACCCCTCTCAAACATAACAGAAGGAGTGAGTCAACCAGATACAGGATAGATGAGAGGCTGCACGGAGTCAAGTACATAGGAGGGAGACTGCACTGAGTCATTCATACATACCCTCCTGTGGAGAGAATCTTCCCAAGTCATACAACCTACCTTTATTTTGCAAAGATATGAGAAGTGACCAGTGAGAATTAGAAGGGACAACGTTCGGAATGCTGAACACACCACACGCGCACACACACACACACACACACAATTATTCTCCTCTCTACCACAAAAATGGCAGGAAATGTGTCTGCAACCAAGGTGCAAAACAACATTTTGATTGCAGAAATTATTAGAAAGTTACTTCTTTAGCTTAATGCACTTCGCCTGCTTTATATGTGGCTGACTCTGCCCGAGCTCTACTAGTATTAAAAGGAAGCCCACAAAAAAATCATGTTGATTTTCCCAGCCACTGAACTGCTTCTGATGACAACAAGAAACATATTCATGAACTCTGTGCAATCCATGTTAAACAGGTTAGCTATGAGGGCTAGAGAAACTACAGGATGCCTGGCGCTAATTGTTACTTGAGTAAACTTAAGCAATAAATGTGCACAAACACTGAAATTCAACCTTCTCAGCTGCACATATTCTAGGCCAATTAGAGAGTCTGAAACCCTTTAAATTGGCAACAACTTAAGAAACTTACAGAAGTGTCAACGCATCCTGGCATGACAAAGATAAAGAGGACAGAGAGACAAAGAACAATTTAAGAATCCAAGGGGAACCTGAAGGCCTAACAAAGTGTATTCCCCCGAGTTTAAGGACACTCTCACCACCTACACCCTCCCTTTTCAACCCTCCTAAAACAGTACGCCATCGGACTTCCTGGCGTGCATGAAATCAGAGAACTCCTAGCCGCAGGTTCCTTATTTCAATTCCTGATTTGAGGCTCAACCAGTTGTCACTTCAGCTAAAATGTACAAACACAGGCAGGGAGGCCGGCAAGCGAGACGGTGAGAAAGTATGAGATGTCCTTGGCCTTACAATACTCAGACGAGATGTGAAGTAAGAGGCAAATGCTGGGTACGTGCACTAAGATTCTGAATTAAAAGGGGTTGCAGGTGCCATGACAGTGTACAAGACATGAAACAGACTAAAGGGGAAGGGCAGAATGCTGGCAATTTGTCTAACCACTGGCAATCCCAACCCATCGTTCTTTTGCTCACCATGCCACCTCAGTTTGGACCCATCCATTTGCAAATCAGTCTTGGTTCTGCTCTTCATGAAAACAGCCCAGCCCCAACTGCCAGGCCAGGTCCTCTCTGAACCGGAACACAAGCGACACATGACCGGGGGTTCACCCTAATTATAGGCTCATCAGCCTGGTACAGCTTGGTACCAGTGACACAGTGAGCACAGGACCCACATCTGGGCATACCAGTGCCACTTAAGTCAGTACATGAAACACGCAAAAGGCAATGGGAAGAAATCTTGCACTTTGTCTAACCACTGGCAATCATTTTGGGTAGCATGGAAATCCATCGTTCTTTTGCCCACCACGACCCAGCACCTTTTATGCGTTTCATGTACCACCCTTAGTCATCTATATTTTCCTTACATTTTCTTCTATCCTCTCTCTTCCTTTGTTCTCCTTTCTTGTTTCCCAAGCATCTTAAATATTATCACTGTTTCACAATGTTAGCATTCTCCTGTATTTATAAGATATTATGATTCATTGTAGTATTTAAAGTGCTACTTTTAGATGTCAGTTAAACATATTTAATGGATGTAGTGTTATATTTACTGAAGGTATCCTAAAAAGTATATACAAAATATTACAAATTTAAAGGAGTGCCTCTGACTTCATGGCAATGTAAGTGCACAATGACAGGGATATACCATCTTTGTGCAGCACACAGCGGCTGTAATGTTAGGAGTATGTGTGACTCTCAGACGGAGCACAAGAAGAGAGAAGTTAGGGATAATTCAGATTCCACGACAAGGTACACACTCGGTGGGACCTATTCAAGGCATCCTGGAGCACATAAGGAAATACTCTTGTAGTACTCCTACGTTTCCTTACATTACATTGTGAATTGACCCCAAAATGGCAATAGCCAAAAATATTCATATACAATTAGAACAAACAGAAAGGATTGAGCCATCTTTGCACTTTTACTAACAGGGAGTTGGGCGTTTTTGGACCGATTCACAAAGGCATTTAAGAGTACCTAAGAGTTCTCATGTAGTACTAACATCCCTGCTCATACATGTTTTGGGGAAGCGACCCCAATGACTTTAGATGAAAGAGGGTATGGGGTGCCCTCGTAGAAAAAAAAGTATATATTTTCCATATACTGCTCGATCAGGCAGCAGTGCAACTTCCTACTTTCATGAATACTCCCACCAACCTTCAAGGTGCTCATTTCACCGTACACGAGAGAAAAGGCGAAATTCTAAGCAGTGAATTGGGGGTCGCGCACAGATGTCTGCAAGGAGTGCATCAACCAACTGAGCCATTCATTCAGGTCCTTGATTAGATGCCGAACAAAGCAGCTTCCAAAAGTACACAAAGTACACTTTCAAGGTATTTACGAGAGCTTCAAGGCACAGCTTGGGCAACACTGCCGCAACTGGCTTAACGTCGCCTTAGATCCTTTGCCCTCGTGCAGATGGTTTACGGACTTCCAACAGCACATGGAAAGAGATGTTGTTGCCAGCACATGCTTGATATCTCGGCTACAATCTCAAATAGCATTCAGCTTAGATCACACCACACAGCCCCTGAGCTTAGATCACCAAACACAGGCCAATAAACCCAGCCCTGCAAATCCACCTTGCATTCATTTTAATTTTGATGGCTGCAAAGAGATAGCAGACAGGTCCATCAGAAGGAACACATGCAGAGGAGTATATCCACCCCTTAGACTGGATTTACTCCTGCGTCTGCTGGTGTCACTCTTTCTATGCACCGATACACCAATAGGAATATATTTCCCGCTCTTTCGGTGGCAGTGTCTACAGGTATTCCTGAGCTTACCACGCCCCAGGTGACATGCGCGCCTACAAGGTAGAGTCCTACGATGCACAGTCCATGCATGCAAATCTGACGTACACTACTCAGAGTGCAGGTGCCAAAAATGCATACGCTGGGCCTCCAAATCTCAGGCCGCATGCACAACTCAACGTACAAGAGATAGTCCTTACATACACAGTCCTCACATATAAACTATAAATTCACTTCCTGCATTCCAATGCCTACATGCATTCCTGGGCCTACAAACCCAAGACCTGCATGCACTTCTGAGCATGTCAGAGCTTACATGCAACCTCAAGCTTCGCAAAGCTCACATGCACTCATGCGCATGTCAGAGTATCAACACACTCCCTAGATGGCCAGGACTGAATGCATTCCTGAGACTGCTAGTAACATAGCTTCCAAGCACCCTCCTTGTGGCAAAGAATACAACCTTTCTAAGACCTGTTGTGTCCTCAGGGATATGAATTCCACACTAAAGAAGAATTGTTTGGGGTCAAGGACAACAAGCTTGCATGTTTGTTTTCTCTACTGAAGACATAGATCCAACTCATTGCAGCACAAACCCTATAGCTGCCAGTTTACAGTAACATAGGGTGGATCTGTAAAAGAGTATCGCGTGTAACTAAGGCAAGGTACATTTTGCAGTCTTTAATATAGGATTCCTTAATAAAAAAGTCTTTACTATTAATGTGAGTGCTCTGAGGGAAAACTAATGACCTGTACGCTCAGCTTGCCTGCTGACAGCTACTTCTCACGCTCCCAGATTACTCCCTCACTATATGCCTTCAAAATAAATACCTAAAAATGTCAACTCGAAATAAAGTTTTGCTACAGTATTGTGCAATTTGAAGACCATTTCGTCGAGGCACTATTAAAAAAAATGTTTGATGCTTGGCAATTGAAAAAAATCCAACCTAGTGCACCCTCAGGTATACTTCCTTGTTTAAAAGATTTACGACTTTGAGGCATTCAAACAAGTTTTTAGAAATGGGGCTGGAAACCGTATTCCTAGCAAACTTTTTTAATATCCACTTTCACATAAGCAAATATGCAAGTGTTCAGTTGGGTCAACCTAAAATCTACTAAGCAATTGAAAATTCACTCTACCTATACACCCTTTTACCGCTATAAAACACATTTTAATCCTGCTTTAGGAGTTTATTTATTTTAAGAGTTTTATATTGCTCTGGCTAGACCCGGAGGTATCAGAGCGCTTGACATGAGGTTCCACAAAATTACAAGATTACATCAGTTCCAATTTATATCAGTTGCTAGACAATTACAAGAGCATAGAAAACGAGATAAGTGAAGTGGAGAGGGGAAGGGGTTACGGGTAAAGGGGTGGGAGGAGATACGGCAGAAAGACGAAGGAAAGTCTGCCCAAAGTCCGGCTGGGTAAGTGACGGTTGAGGGGGAAGTCCCAAAACCCATCTCCTCTATAGCTATCAGGTAGCTCCACCGGGCTTTGGCCAAATAACTAGGTCTCAAAGGGAAACATTTAAGGAACATGGAGGGCAAAATAAATGGAGCGTAGAGGGGAGGGGACAGGGAAGGTGAGAAAAGGAGGATAGGGGAAGAGACAACAAGGAGAGACGAAATGAAATCTGTCTAAAGGCCGACTGGGTAGGTGATGACCAAGGAGGGAGTCCACGGCCCATCTCCCCTATAGCTAAACCAGGTAGCTCCATCGGGCATCAGATAAAATAGTTAAATCTCAATACATTGAGAGAGGAGAGAAGGAGAGACATAAATAGAGGGAGGATGCGGGAAGAGACGACAGGAGAGACGAAAGGAAGTCTGGCTAAAGACCGACTGGGTAGGTGAAGTCCAAGGAGGGAATCCCCGACCTGTCTCCTCTATAGCTAAACCAGGTAGCTCCATCGGACATCAGATAAAATAGCTAGATCTCAAATGACGAGGGAAAATTCACAGGTAAACAGGGTGGGGACTAGGGCCAGGACAGGTGAGGGCAGAGGTCAGTAGCAGAAAAGTGGAGAGGAGTAGAGCGGGGAGGGGTAGGGGGTAGGTAGTTCGGTAAAAGTTCTGCATCGAGTCATTCAAAAAGCAGGTCCATTCCTTCTCAGGTGCCATCTTGAGGTTAAAACGCCGGGTGAGATTTTCGCCAGAAACCTTGTGTTGCTACGACCGGTTGGAACGGCGGCCACAGTGTCAGACGCTCCCACCATCCGATGTCCGGAGATGGTTGAAACAGTTGTTTAGGTGGGGAATTAAGCGCCTCACGGGGCTTCAGCGGACCAGAGGCTCTGAGCAGCCAAGTTGGATCCTGGCTCCTCCTCCTTTCCCTTGAGGGTGCCGGTGAGAGGTTAGATTAGGTTAGATGACTCCTCCACATTGCTGGATGAAAAATGGAAGTATCATTTCCATACTGGTCAGCTGGAAGGGACAAAGCATGTGCGGCAGCCATTGCTTCATTGGGGCCCAGGTCCCCCAGACTTCTGGTGGCTCTGCCTCCTGAAGCTTAGAGAGGAGTACCCTTAATTATGTAAGTTTGTGGGTATGCACAGAGTCGTAGCGTATTCCAACCCTGCAACTACCACTTCCCACCTACTGCCAGCTTCTGTATGACCCCGATTACGAGCTGCACAATATGGGGAGGGGGGAAAATCCACACCCGTAAAGATCGATATAGTGCGCTTACACCTCATCAGTACCATGCCTTTAGGAGTTTTTCCCACTAGAATGGGGACTAACCCTCTATAACTGGTTTTAGTGGCAAAATCACACAGCGTATTCACTTTCTTGAGGGTATTCTTGTTCACATGTGCCACCTGTTCTGGGGTGATTATAAACTTGAGTGAGGGGGCTGCTGCACCATAGAGGGGAGGGTGGAGGATGATGGTTAGGATGGGGTGGTCAGGAGACTCTAGTCTGGTATGGGAAGCATTATATGTTCCCCGGTGCCATGGCTGAGGGTTTGGCGGGCCAAGAATCTGGGTCCCGGCTGCGATGTAGCCGATTCGCAAAGCCACTTTATCGGCTGGATTTTTCTGCTGCAAAAATCAGACTGTTGTTCTCGCCCCTGGTAAATCCAGGTCTAGGAACAACGGCCTACTCATGATCCATACGGGTCCGCTCAACTCTTAATCGGGGCTTATGGGGATTTACAGAAAGGTGGCAAAATCAAAACCTTGCTGGAATCCAAACCCAGATATTAAAGGACCCATGACATACACAGAGGAGTGATTATCAGCACTTTATATACCGGGAATACTGTCATAGCTTGTTTCCTCTGCATGGCAACAGATTTTTTTACAGGATAAGTAGATTTCAGAAGCCGCCCGTCCCGTGGACAAGATATTTGATAGAATTCCACACCCCTGCTCTTCTACATACACATCTCTGTGCATCAGGGCCGGACCGGACTGGGAACAGCAACAGCACCGACAGATTGCTGCAAGACCGGTCATAGGAGCGGGGGGCGTAGTGCTAGCAAGAAGCACCGCTCCCGCTTTTGTTACAGGGGCCCCCGTGACAAAACCGGCCCGCATCCCTCTGGCCCACCAGGGAAATGCCCAGTGCCCACTGTGGCCAGTCCGGCCTGCTGTGCATGTGTAGGGTCCTGCAGGTCAATATTATTTGGGGTGACCCAAAAAGTGGCATTTTCCATTTTAAATTCTATTGGGAATCTTACTATTTCGTATTGCAAAAATTGCATTACATTTTAAGTGGAAGCCAGCGGTGTAAGGGAGCTCTTCAGAGAAACAGGACACTTCCTAGAAGAGAGTGTACAGCAGATTCTGGGAGTTTGGAGACAGTCACACCTGCCAACCTGTAAAAATTATTTACCATGTGAGGAAGGCTGAGGCCTTGTGCAGAGTGCTGCCTATCGAGCACTTCTATCCTCCCCCAATATAAAAATTTAAAAAAAACAATGCTTTGGGGCAGCCGCGGCCCGTGCAGGTAAGAGCGGTGGTGCTGGGTTGTGTGGGGGAGGGACTTGACAGACGACCACAAGGAAAAATTAAATAAATAATTTATTTTCGCTCGTTGTCGTCAGTTGACCCGCCACCCGGCCCCATCACTCTTACCTGCACGGCCCGTGGCTGCTTCAGAGGCAGCACCAGTGTCCTCAGGAGGCTTCAACACTCATAAGGAACATCGTCTGAGGCTCCAAACACGAGTCTGGGTATTTCAGTCACTTGAGCGTGTGATATCAGCTCTTCACTAGTTGACCGTGCGAAAGGAGCAGATATGGTGTAACACACCGCGGCGAGTGAGTTGGCAGGCCTGCAGAGCACAGGTCATGGCTGAAGGCCAAGACCAGGATACAAAGTCCAATGCACATGCAATGAATTCTTTACCTTGCAGCCTTTACCGTGCATGCCTTTACAATCACGTCAGTTTTTTTTTTTTAAGATACCTGGGTGTGTGTGGGTAAAGGGAGGCAAGGGTACAGGTTTAGGGGTGGACAGTAGTAAAGGAAGGAAAAGTTAATTTTAGAATGTAGGGTTGTGTAGTGGTAAAGAGAGGTGAGGGTAAATTTTGGGTTTAGGGGTAGTGGTAAAGTGAGGTTTGGAGTAGATTAAAAACATTGGGGGCGTGAGGGCGTTCCCCCCCCCCCCCCAAAAAAAATGTACTTGCATATTAAATGGGAATTTATATATATATATATATATATATATATATATATATATATATACACACACACACACACACTACATGTATATATATATATACATACATGCCATACATAACTGCATTTTTAAAGTCATGTGAAGTCGCCAGTAATTTAGTTGAGGATATGTGATGAAGTGTGAAGTCATGAGCAGTGCATTTCGGAAGGTAGTAGGGTAGTAGCTAAGCATCTAACTACAAGTGGGTCATTTCAATGGTTGTTGTTCATTGCATCACAACCATAACACCCCTTCAACTAAAGTTGTTTCAAGAACATTTTAAGTTTCTTCATTATTTGATTAGTAACAAGTGTTAGTATACAACCATATTTTAACAAAGTTTTTTTCCAACTAACATAGGTTTTGGAATGATGGGCCTTTGTAAAAGCCTAGAGTCTGCCGGACACATATTCCCCTTTCATGCCAGGCCTGACATGGGCAGTATCCAGCAGACACTGGGCAAATGGTGAGTTCTAACACCTTGTGACTGGCACCCGGAGTTTGCAGCGGCTGGGCAAGGGATGCTACTAGGCACAGAGTTTGGTCTCTGGACATACTCCTTGCTCAGCATCATCTTTCTGGTCCAGTCTGCTGACCAATGTGTGTATATGGCCCTTGGCCACACTGTGTCCAGTATCCCTGCCCTCCATTATTGGTTTCCGCAGGATGCTGTGCCCTGCTCGCTCTGGACGAAGGGTGCGGCCTTCGCCAGACTCTGCCTCAGGACCTAAGTCACTTCTTGAGCACAATTCATTAGCGGTGGACCCCATGGGGACCGCCTAGGTATGTGCTGTCAGCACAGGGCATGGCCTTTGACCTCACTGTGCGCACAGTAATCACTGTCCTCTCTGAGCACGTCCTTCAGACACACCTTGTGCCCAGTCCACTGCGTTCACTGCCCAGTGAGCATGCTCCACAGCTGTGCCCCGTGGGTAAAGGCCAAAGGATGTATCCTTCCATGCCGTACTAACTGGGCATTAAATCTTGATATAAATGTTTGTGCTTTTGCTTTCTAGGCGTTCCCTGTCTGAATTATTATAATTTTACATTCCACTTTGGGCCCTACGACTAATTGCCCCTCCTGAACCGATCTACACCAACGTTGCAACAACAAACGTAGGTTGAAAAGTGTGTGTGTCTTAAAGAATAAACAGATTTGTCATGCATGGAACAAAGTTATAAGCACCCTAAAATGCCATTTCTAATATTACATGTTATACCAGTATGCATCAGTGCCAGCTGGTACTGGGCACAAGGCATGGCACTTAACCCAGCCTGGTGCACAGTCCATGATGTGTCTGTGCAAAGAAAGGGGCACCAGTCACACGATTTAAGAACATAAAGATGACATTTTAAACCATGTTACCCAAAGAGGCCATTTTGTCTGCAAAATCAGGGCAGTGTGTGCCTAAACAGCCTCTACAGAAATATTTCAAATACAGAGGTTTGCAATATGATGCATTGTCCAAAAACAAACAAAAAATGACTCCCGGGGCTAAAAAAAACAGTTTTTCACAGCCAGTCACATTTCATTTCGTGAAACCGGCCATTACCAAAGATGCACAAATATATCTCCCAAAATTAGTTTTTTAAGTCTCTCAAAAACCTCATGCCAGGAAGGCAACCTACAAACAAGCGACCGCAGGGCAGGTGTCTGGCGGTGGAGTTGTGGCCCAGACTCACAAACGGTGGAAAGAGAAACTGACACCAGGAACCCCGCTGTGAGTGGTAACCAGACTTCCAGGGCTCAGTGACGTTTGAGGGAAGGGGTCTAGTCCAGGTCACTGGGACACCATAGGTGTATCTCAATGCTGGGTAAAACGTGACACCATCAACAACACTGAAAACAGACTATGCTTTAAGCAACACCAGGATACACAGATACTTCCAAGCTAAATACGATAGTGGAAGGATGTCGACTCGAAACTGGACTCATGGATATACAAAGGCAGTGTACCGCACATACATGACCCATACGTTCAACATGCAGAGAACACCTATTAGACCTAAAAGCACATTAGGGAAAAAACATGGGTGTACCGGAGGAGGGAGACTTGGAAGAAACTGATCTCAATTGGATCACATTTTAGACTAATGCTGTATAAGATCCTGCTCAGGGCCTACAAGTAGAGGGTGCAGATTGCAAAGTTTTTGAGAGCAGGTAACGATTTGAGGCTACGGGGCGGAGGGATGCAGGACACCTTTAACCACCCTGTATCATTCTAAACTATTACAGCTAAATACTGGATAAATATTCCGAGGGGAATGGAAGAGGTGTTGGGAAACCAATGAAGTCTGGAAAATCTGCAATACTATGTGGAATATGGGGAGCACAGATTCTCACGAGCTATGAGAAGCTATTGCTAACCAGGGCCTTGTGGTACGGAAAAGAGATGTGGTGCAGAAATGGACTAGCCCGGAGTCAAAAAGACCAAAACATTAAGGAGTGTTATGGACAGGTGCTTGGCAGAAGAAAAAACAATATAAGAGGGTCGAGGGGCCCCAAAAATCTTGAAGAGGGTTAGAAGGAGTTTGGTTGGCACACATGGGCTCAGCTAGAAAGACCAGAAGACAAATAGCAAGAGTCAAAAGACAGAAAAGAAGACTGAATCCAACAGCTACATGAAGCCAACCACTCTGTGATGGACCCCATATACCCTTTGAGCACCCGAATGCTTGGGAACTCTGGACAAATGACAGAATGTACCTTTTAGGACCGATTTTTCGGTAAAAAATATTACTTATATGGCCTATGTTCAAATAATGTTGTATAGAAGAAAAGCAATGATAATTAATGTGTTTAAAAAAAACTTCACACCATGTTTTGTGCAATTCTGACTATCAATTTTTGTTTGCGTGAAGAAGAAACACCCCATGACAATTATAATGGGAAATGCCATGTTTAAGACACTTCTTATTATAACTTTTCCCACTGACCGATCTACATACAATTCTTGCAAAATCAATCTCGGCTGCATGCATAATTAAAAAACAAAAAGATGAAAGAAGAAAAAGCCCTTTGGAGGTTCGTCAAACAGGATAAAATATCTTTATGATCTTAAATGGATTAATGAATGAATCATTTAAACCGTAAATCAAGAAGGCCCATTGCAGCCTGTGGAATGTGCAGAAGCATCTCCCTGCTAAAAGCACCCTTTCACGGGTTCGGCTTGCCCCCATGGAAGCAGTTCTTGATGTGAGCCGATTTCACCTGACATCAATACAAAATGCCCTCTGAAGACACTAATAACAAGGCTCAAATTCCAGCACTAAAGATGTCAGCTCAGATAGAACTGCACTTCAGCTCCTAATTCCTATCAAAGGAACGCATGAAGTTAACAGTTTCTAAGAGGACCGCGTGCTGCTGCAGGTCAATGACCCGGGCCTCTGCCTGGCAAGGGGGGCAGGAGCCCAGGCTGGCCTCCACCACCTCTGCCATCAGCTGCCGCCCTTTGCTCCTGGGCTCAAAGGCCTTGGTTTTAAACCAAGGCAAATGCGTATGAGCTCAGCCATGCACGGATTTCAATGCCCTCTCCATGGGCGCCTCTCTTTAAAAGCCAGCAAACAGAGAATTCTCGGGGAATAACAAATCAAGGGGGTGATGACGTGGCTTAATAGTCAGAACTTCCGACTTTGGAGCTGAGGAACCAGGTTCGAACCTCGTCTCAACATCCTGTGATTCTGGGGAAATCACTAAATGTCCCCGTACCTACCAAAAATGAATGCGTCCTTGTGTAACTTAACTGGTGCTCATGTAAAGCGCTCCAATGCCTTCGGGTCTAGTTCGCGCTATATATTGGTTCACGGCCAATGACTTCTAGGCACCAAGAGATGGCTGGTAATCTAACAATTGCCAGAGGTTAACTGCCCAAGATCAGAGAGGCACGTTGGGAACAATTGACTAAGTCTGAGAAAGATAAAAAAGCGAATAAGAATAAATAAAGGATTAAATATGAGATAGCATACCCCGAAGTGGATTTTACAGGAATACTGCAAGTGGCCATATAGAGTTATGAAGACAGGGACCCAGTGCCTATACCATGTCACCGAACTCAAAGGTAACTACCAACTTACAGAAGGGGGTACCACGTTCCTTCAAGGCATGGTACGGTATGTGTGACTTATAGCGCCAACCCGCCTCCAATGAGAGCGCTGTATAAGGGAGGTGGTTTATTAAAGAGTAATCGGAGCAGGTCCGAAGGCAGGGGAGTCGGGGCGGCAAGAGAAAGGAATGAAAGAAATGTGTAAGGACAGTGGGCAGGGAGAGAACAAGCAGGCAGAGGGGTTGTTGCTACAGTAGGTCTGAGGAAGGACAGGATGGATGGAATCTCTTCAGGGAGTCATGTGTCCGAGCAGCCCCTGTGTGAGGATGTGTCTTCAGCTCCTTCAGGGAGGGAGGAGGCCTACACACCTGCCCCGGCTGGAGGTCCCAGGGGGCCCTGGTGTAGAGCAGGAGGAAGCCACCCGTCTCGTCTTTTTTTGTACACTCTTTGTAGCCTCAAGTCTAGCCGGGTTGCAGTCGTTGAGCGATCCACCAGAAATCGTCCTTTTCAGAGCCAGGTATGGTGGGGTACCTGGGCGGACTGCCTTGTAGACGACACTGCACAGACCTTCATGTACTGCAGGGGTCCAGAGGGAACCAGCAGAGGTCTCCCAGGATAGGAGTGATTCTACCATACTGTGGAAAAGTTGAGGGTCTGTGAAAAGGTCATGGCCAAGGAAGCAGAATTAAGCATCTCTTCAGAGAGGCGGGGCCTATATAATAAAGGGTCTGGGTTAAACCACATGAGCGAATATTCTGTGCATCATACAGCGAGCCTTTGACCAATATTTGGGTGTCTGAGGGTTTTCTGTTATGGCATTCAGACGTATCGCAAGACAACAGTCAAATGTATAAAACAAGCCAGCCCTGTTGGATTTGCCAATTCTTGTTAGCAGTATCATAAATGAGACACAAAAAATCAGTTTGTAAATATTTTTTTTTTTTTTTTTTTTAAGTTTGAGTTTATTGAAATATATGAAATACAAAGGAAGAAATCATGGAATCGGGGGACCATGAAGAAACAGGAAAATGAAAAGAACAATCAAAGGAGAGGCAATCAAATATCATCAAAAAGAGGGGGACGGGGGAGGGAGAAAAAGGGGAATCATAACATTGGATAAAAAAGCAAAGCAATAAAACAAGCATTATCTCAAAAATATGAAAAGTAATCAGAAAAAAGAAAACATAAATCGCATAAATCAATATTCGGACACTGTAAGGGACTATATAATCCAGGGTGGTTTGCGGACCTCGAGAGAATGAGCATCAAAGGTAATGGAATAGGGGAGGTGGAGGAGAGGTAGTCAGACAATGGAAGCCAGAGAAGGTCTCTTTTTATGGCCAGCGAGATAGGGGAGACAAAGTTAGTATCTAGTCTATGATGAAAACAGATTGCATTCCACCACGACTTAAAGGAAATGGAGGAGGCCTGCTTCCAGTTAGAAGTGATGTGGTGGAAGGCAACAGCCAGAAAGAGATCCATGAGATGGTAGTGAGAGCGTCCTTGGGGAAGTGCTGGAGATAGGGAGCCCAGAAAAACGTGAGTAGGTGAGAAGGGAGTGGAGAAATGGAAAATCTTTTGAAGATGTAACCAAACCAGATTCCAAAAATGGAGAGTGGAGGGGCATTCGAAAAGCATATGAAAAAGAGTTGCTATAGGGCATGGGCAAGACCAGCAAGTGGAAGGGGTATCCGCTGAGAAAGAGGACAGCGTTGTGGGAGTAAAGAGAGAGCGATTATAGAGAAAGAAAAGAGTTTGGGTTGTGTTAGCAGCTCTAGAGGTCCTATGTATCTTAGTCCAGATTTTGTCCCAAAGGGCAAGAGGCCAAACTGAGGAAAAGTCCTGCTCCCAGGCCAATTCGACCTTCGTCTTGGTTCTGTCTATGGGAACTTGAAGTGAGCAGTATAAAAAGGAAGCAGAGGGGGAAGAGTCCAGAACTGAGGCTATGGGACGGTGAGAAAGGGGATGGATTGAGAATCTGGCAGAGATGCAAGGTATGAGACGAGGATGGTATAAAGAGCGTCATATTGAGATCGTGAGCTAGCAGGCAAGGAAAATTGAGACTTGAGAGCTGAGAAAGGTAGAGGGACATTGTGAGAAAGTAGTTGAGAGATCCAGCGGATACCGCGGTAATGCCAGGATTTCCAGAAGAAAGTACGGTTGTGTAGCAAGAGTGATTTGTTATGCCAGATAGGTTGATCATGCGTTGAGGAAGAGAATGGATAAGAGGAGGAGAGAAATGGAAACAGAAGCTTGCGAGAGTGAGAGAGAACGGGAAACCGAAAACGAGTCAATGAGGAAGTAAAAGAGAGATATTCACGAAACTCAAAGGGAGAAAGAAAGGAAGCCTCAAGTGAAAGCCAGAGGGGAGGATAAAAAGGTAGGTCTGTAGAGAGCCACCGAGCCGACTGTTTGAGAGAAAAAGCCCGATGGTAGGTTCTGAAGTCAGGGAAGCGGACCCCTGATTGAAATTTATCTTTACGCAAAGAGGATAGAGCAATACGGGACTTCTTACCCTTCCAGAGGAATTTCAATAGGAGAGAGTCAACTTTTTTAAAGTAGTAATCGGGTATATGAATTGGTATCATTGAGAGAGTGTAGAGGAGAAGGGGGAGAGCATCATTTTGATGGAGTTCAGGCGACCCCACCAGGATAAGAAAAGTGGATGCCAGCGAGTGATAGCGGAATCCAGCTTTTTGGAGATATAATCGAAGTTAAATTTCAAAGTGTCAGGTAAAAGGGGGGCAAACCACACACCCAAGTACTTAATTTTGGATGGCTGCCAAGAGAAACCAGAGACATCAAAGAGATGCTTCTGACAGGACAAGTTTAAGGGGAGAATTTCACATTTGTCGACATTGAGACGATAACCCGAAACGGCTGAGAAGGAGGAAACCTGTTGTAGAAAGGCGGGAAGGGAAGAGAGTGGGTTTGAACAGTACAGAAGAATGTCGTCAGCGTATACCGAAAGTTTAATCTGTTGAGGACCGAAGGGGAAACCAGAGATTGAACTATCTTGTCGGATTTTGGTAAGGAAGGGAATAATTTGAATTTTAAACGCTTCAATGCTGAAACTATGAGTCTGTTTATTAAACATGACCCAGGTCTGCGGAAGGTTGGGTGGCCTTTGGGGTGTCGCCAGCTCACCTGTTATACCCTTCACAACATTTTCTCCTGCAGTCTCCCATTCTGTTAGACAATTACGCCCTTTTTTGGCCCTACATATTTCTGAAATCTGACATTTTCCACAATTACAACTGGCACATATGTGACCATCGCTTTGTGCAATGTAAAGAGAGGCCAAGGATTGTATGTACATGAAGGCTGGACACTTTTACGACCCACTGACAAGCAAGAGAAGCTCGCACAGCCTTCAAGCTCAGCTCCAGAGCTCCCACGGGTGTTCTGCCACAGACACCCACAACCTGAACTCACCCAGACACCGGGAAGTGACTCAGCTCACAGTGTGCATGCCACAAGTGTCAAATGTTGCACAAAAATGCCCTTAAGGAACGCAAGATGAAGTAAAACATGAAACGTACAGAAGGACTGCCTTGCTGACGGGATGACATTAATGGTTTTTACAGGTTTAGTTGAACAACTGACGTGTTTTTGCCTGAAGAGTAAAAGACATTATTATTATTATTATTATGCGTTCTTATATAGCGCTCGATTACCCGTAGGCATCTCGGCGCTTGCCTTGGGAACCCGTCCAGGCTTTTTCCCTGTGAGATACCCGTACTGGGTATCCCCAAGGTGAAAATCAGGCATCCCGCCGCGGGGGGCCGTAGTGGAGATTAAGCAGCTAATGCCCAGAGCTGCAGAGTGTGAACCTGTGATTCGAGTAGGCACCGAAACGAGAATTATCCAATCCGTGGATATTTGGGCTCAAGACCCTGCCGCGTCGGGAATTGAACCCTGGTCCCGGGTCTGACCTCTGCTTCAGGGTCTGCCTCCTCTAACCAGTGAGCCACACTTCTCCACATGAATATAGGGCCCAACATGGATCGTTTTAAAGTCAATTTTTAATTACTGCCAGGACTTAGACCGAGAGGGACCCGCCCCACTTAAAGCCCCAATAATACTTCTGCCAATTTTTGAACAGGTTGATGTAAGAGATTCATCAGCAGGGTCAGGTGTGTGGCAGAGATGGCTGTTAGGACAGCATTGCCTCTGTCGAGGTGGCCAGAACCAGTCTGAAATCCAGCACTGGAAGAAAGGGCTTGGCAGCAGTGACATTTGATGCCTGGTGGCTTCTGTCGTATCTGGATCTCGAGGCAGATATTGGTGGCAATGTCATTATGCATTACTCGTCATGGGCATGGTAACTCTCCATTAAGGGGTATATTGGAGATTGAGGGCTTCAGTCCCTAGCACCAGGAGCCTATAGCGAAGCGCTTTACAACTGTCCTCAACCTAACATTTCATAGAGCACACAAGAAACATCAGTTGCTCTTTGAGGCTTAGATAATATCTGTTTTTGATATTACTTTTCAGCGATCCCAGAAATAAGAAACAGTAAGTCTGCATTATCTAACCTGGAGACTGCGACTCACTTGGTATATATACTCTGCAACAGGCGTTCAACCCTCTGAGCTAACCGGAAATAGTCGCCTGGTACTGACTGAAACTTTACTACTCCTGGAAACACTCTCTATCCACGAAGCTTGGGCTCATGTTTTGAAGCCTCTCTACAGCGATGACCATAGCATCCTGCCCTCATGTCAGGAAGCATAGCTGGCTACTAGCCCATGGCATGATGGTCACTTTCAGTCAGTCTGGGCATTTTAGCCGCCACAGATTTGCACTCAGCGATTCTAGTTTTGGTTTTTCCCATATTAGATTAGAGGCCTAAAGTCCCAGCACTGATAAAGCTATTAGCAAAAAAGCCACCCTCGCGCCACAAGACCAGATGGCATCGAAACTGGGCTCCACTTATTCCTATTGGCCAAACTTTCTCACAATCACATTAAGGACAGTCACTCACTGACGGGCTTGGCAGAAATGCAGCAGATTGAATGGGCATGTATGCAAAAATCACTTCTAAACCAAATGCTGGACAAAGTCTCTCATGGCACCTAATGATCATACACCAAAAATACCAATTGAGGGTCTTCTGAGTTCTGCAAGAGAGTGCTACGAGGTCATGGAAAGAGCTCTTAGCGCTATGGAACAGAAAGCAACACAACATGTAGATTCAAAGGCCTTTCTCACACTACAAGGCTGTGATTGCAAGATGATTCCATATCTTCGGGACATTATGTTCCAGCCCTGGACTTACATTTGTATTTCACCACATAATGCCATCTGGGAGTTGCAGGCCTGGTTCACTTTAATTGGGCAGAAGATCCAGAATGCATTGGTTTATAGCAGGTAAAACTAGATTGGCAAAAGGTGCCACTGATATGCTGGAACCCAACACCGCGTAAATTTGGAAAGTGCGCCTTCACCCCCTTGGGTGTCTTGTCACAGAATTACAGATGTTTGCTGTTACCCAACTCATTGGTTCTCATTCCATTAACCTCGGGAGAGTGAAAGGCTAAACGGATCCCCAGGGATCCGAACCTGTGATCACACACTGAAATCGGAATGTAAACCCCTTAATATCCACACCACCAAAGAAATGCTAAGGGACTCGGGTCTGGCATGGCAGACTGGGTTCATTAAATACCTGGGGATACAATTTGGCAGGGACCTCAAGAGCACACTGGATCAGAATGAAAGTAAATTGGTCGAAAAAATAAAGGGGCTCCTGGGAGGGTGGGCACCGAGATACATAACATGGTGGGGGAGGATAGAGACAATACAAATGATGATGACGCCAAAGGTCAATTACTTAGCCAATATGCTTCCCCTAACACTAACAGACGAGTTCCATAAAAGTTATACAAGCTGCTAAACAAATTCCTGTGGAGAGATGAGAGAGCGAGGATAAGCCTGAAGAAGCTGAGGCTAACTAAGAAGCTGGGGGGTTTGAACCTTGCGGATTTCAGAACGTTCCAATCTGCCTTCCTGGCAAAACAAGGGGCTTACTGGATTCTCCCTGAACAAGAATATACACCAGCTTGGCTAAAGATCGAGAGGAGCTTACTAAACAACCAGGAGCCCATATCCCTCCTCACAGTCAACAAATGCACACAGCCCTCAAACCCGATACTCAGAAACACTCAATGCCCTACTCAAAGTAGACCAAAAAATGGACAACAGCATAAAAAACACAAGATGGGAATCACTGTGGGGGAACGGGAAGATAAAATATAGGGGAAAACCACTATACATGGAGACATGGAAGGAAAAGGGCATCTCTTACCCCAAACAGCTAGAAGTGGAGGATAGCCCAGCCTCCTTTATTGTGCTAAAAACAAAGCTTAACCTTCCCGAGCTGGAATTCTACAACATCCTTAACCCCTTCGACGCTCATGACGAGCTGGGCTCGTCATGCAGTAGCCTCCTGCTACGCTGATGACGAGCCCAGCTCGTCATGTAAAGTGGTATCTGTAGAATCCCAGCACAGGAGAAAAATCCCCATAGCGTTCAAGGTGTTAAGATTAGATCCGCCATGTTGAAAGCGAAACTCAACAAACACAAACCCTCCATCATCCAGTACATGTCCAACATCAACAGAACAGGACACCAGGTGTCACACTTATACCTCCTATTAAGACCCAGCACCACAAAACTAAACAAAAAGGCAACCACACACTGGGAGAAAGAGCTAGGGACTAACTACGCTCAGCAAGAGAAAACAACAACTTCTATGGTCTTCCCCCACACAAAACAAAATAACGGCAACATTAGCACAAACAAAATTTTGGCTACTGCACAAGATCTATTGGACACCAGCACGTCTGGCGACCCTAGGGCTCAGAGAAAACGACCTTTGTTGGAACTGTGACAAAGAGAAGGGCGACCTTGCACACCTACTATACCACTGCGCCAAGGTCAAAAAATTCTGGGCTAAAATCTTCTACTTTATAAACAAAACAATAGGAAGTACAATCAAACCATAATTTGCCTCCCTCACAACTGCATTCCTAACCACTGAGCTAGATTCAAGACAAGATAGAGACCTAGTAGATCTACTAATCACAGCGGCAGCAAAAACACACCGCCAAGGCAACGTTCAGGGGCTGGCTTAACTGGGTCACATACCTAAGGGGGGGGGACACAATCCCCCTCCAACACTCACCATGGAAACAACTACACAGGGGCATGTGGGAGACCCTGGACAAATACCTGGACTCTTATGACCCGGACTAAAGAAGACCAACGCTAAGCCATCATCCATAGGGCTGTATGCCCCCACTGTAGGGAGCCGAGACAGAAGCAAGAGTAGCGAACTTCCTGTATTTTTTCTTCTCACGTTCTCCTTTCCCCTTTATTCTCTTCTCCACACCTCCTCCCCGCCCTATAAGGGGACAGTTGGATAAGGGGACCAGCCTAGCAAGATTATAGCTGTAAAGTAGGACAACACAATCCAACGAGCCTGGGCTGAAAACCCTGGAACGAGTTTCCCATTATAAGTGTGTGTTATATGTTTATATGTGTATGCAAAAAACAATAAAAATGTATTGAAATTAAAAAGAAAAAAAAAACGTATTCGCTTGGTCTACCACGACCCAGGCCTTCTGCATGGAAAGGTGGTGGTGGTCGTCTTTTTGGTTGGGCTCCCCATATAATTGCGGGACCTCTCGTCTATTACGCCTCGCCCCAAAATATTCTCTCTGGCACACTACTAACACCCCTGCCAAATGTCTCTGTATGTCTCCTGCAGATGTGCACGCACGCGCAGCCATCGATGACGGCGGATAAATATAGCTGCCTGCACGGGACGGTTTCCAATCGCCTCTCACTGGTCGCCAGCTGAGCTCGCCAATTAAAACACGAAACCCGAGGCCCGCCAGAGACCCCCTACGACCACATTAATGGCGGCAGCGGAGGCGCGGGGCACAGCGTAATGCCAGATAGCACTAAACGAGGATAAAAAAGAGTAGTTAACGTGAAGGAATCGGTGTTTGCCTGTAGTGCTTAGATACGGGTTAACCCTTAGCCTTAAGCACTATATTATGAAAGGGACGCCTGCACTGATTCCTTTATCAGGCTTACCCTTCAGAAGCCAACCGGCTTAAAGCACTTACTCCGGGTGTACCTTCCAACTCATTTGCAAATCCTTGGCACCGTGACCTTACTTTAAGGACGAGAAGGCAGGCAGGGCTACATCAAACACGAACACTGTCTGCGAAATCAGTAGGGTTGGGGTGGATGCATTTATTTATTTACGAGACTTTGCATGCAGTGTACTAACACTACAAAAAAGCTTCTTGGCGCTAGCTCTATAGAAGGTGAAAGGCCCGAGGCAGTTAGTTCCTAGAGGCCTGATTTGTATTGCTTTCTTGAATTTTCTTAACTGAGAATCTTATTCGAAAGGACTACGCCCAGGTTCCTGAAAGTTTTTCCATGCCCTCTGGTAAGTTTGTTTTTTTGGATCACAAATTTAGCTTTGCAACAGGATCCTAACATTCTAGAGCAGTGGTTCTTAACCTTTTAGCTTCTTTGGACCTCCCCACTCCCACTTAATTATTACTGGGATCCAGGGACCGCCACTGAATCATTACTGGAACCAGGGACCCCCACTGAGTCATTGCTAGCAGTGGCGTAGCAAAGTCAGGTGTTACCTGGAGATTTCTTGTCACCCCCGACTTGACAAAATGGCAAAAATATGAGTTTAAAACACATATTTTTGGCATTTTGACACTCCCCTCAGTGATGACACTCGGGGCGGCCCACACCCACCGAACCCCCCTTCCTACGCCACTGATTACTAAAAGATGGGGACCCCAACCTCAGCAATTTCGAAGATTAAAACCACAAAACAATGCAAAAAAATACAAATACAAGCATACATCCAACAATTACACAAATTGTGAATTTTTTAATAAAATTCACAAACATAATAATACAAATTGTAATTTAATGGAAGTTGGGGCTTTTCTAAATTCAATTGAGGCCACCCGTCATCCAAACTATGTTTTGTTTGGTACGCTTTCACTGCTCCCATGAATCAGAGTTAACAACTTAATTTTTAGCCTCAAATTTCATATTCATTAAAATTTACAGAACGTTTTAAAAATTTCATACTTTCATTTTACATTAATCTGTTAATATTATTTATTTTTCTAAGCTGTCGCAGAAACCCAGTAAGTGTTGTGGACCCCCAGGGGTCCCTGGACCACAGGCTAATACCGTTGTTCTAGAGGACACATATTTCTTGAGAGCATTTCTGCACGGAGAGCCAATGCAATTGGAGGTGATGAGTGGTGACAATTTTGGATCTTTTGCAGATGTCCAATGGCCTTAATTGAAAGACCCAAATACATAGAGTTACCACAATCCAGTCTATCCTCTACAAAGGCGTTGGCAATCACAATATTCAGTGGCAGAAGAGGCATTCTGTGTCTGAGCATTCTGATCTGCTGAAAGCAATTCTTTCTCGGAATAGTAGGTCACATTGGTCACCTGAATGTCAAGACCGCGGCTGGTGTCTAATATTTGTCCAAGCTCACAGACTGACGCGAGTGGCTGGGGTGGTCGCCAAGACTGTTATCCATAATGAGATCTTCTAAAGACCATCAGCCAGATTCATCAATGTCCCGTTTTGCGAGTCCTTAATAGCGATTATTAAGGAATCGCTATTAAAGACTCGCAAAACGGGATTCATGTAGGAATCGCAAAAAAAATTGCGATTCCTACAGCTTCCTTATTTGCGATTAGCAAATTGATAATCGCAAATAAGGAATAACTCCCCATTCATTCCTATGGGCCTAGAGGCCCATAGGAATGAATGGTGAGTCAATCCTTATTTGTGATTAGCAATTTGCGAATCGCAAATAAGGAAGCGATTTCAAGGGTGCCAGGGTGTCCACCCTGTAGCACCCCTGAAATGCAAATGTACACAGGTGTTGCGCACACACATGTCCAAAGGACATGTGTGTGTGTAACATACAACTTAGAAAAATGCACTAAAGTGCATTTTTCCAAGTTTTCGCTATTTACCACGAAGTTACACTTCGCGGTAAATAGCGGCCCCATATTGGGAATTCGCAATTTTAAAAAGGTACATGAATAGCATTTAAGGAATCTCTAATTGAGATTCCTTAAATGCGATTCTTCGCAATTAAGCGATTTCGGTAATTGCGATTTTTGCATTTGGGATGATGAATCCCAAATGCAAAAATAGCGCTTGCAAAGGTCCGGATTCTCAGAATCTGGCCCTTTGCGAGCCGATTTTACAATGATGAATCTGGCCGTTAGGGCCTGATTTAGATCTCGGTGGGCGGGTTACTCCTCCACAACAGTATATCCTATGGAATTTATATTTCGGCGGATGGGATATACGTCACCCCTGTGACAGAGTAACCCGTCCACCGAGATCTAAATCAGGCCCTTAGTGTGTTAAAAACTTGGAGGATTTCAGATTTAATGGGACTGAATTTAAAGTAACTGCATTCCATCCAGCTTGTAATGGTACTCATGACAGCCTGTAGGCCTTTTCTGAAGTTATAAGCGTCATCTTGCAAGTTAATGGTCAACAGAGTATTATCTGCATAGAGGTAGGTGGTTACTCGCAGGTTGTTCAATAACTTGGCAAGGGGGTTCCCACCCGCTGACGGGCTTAAAGTGCAACACAACTTTAAGTGTGATATTTTGATTCTGGTGAGATAGCTCGGTGCACGGTGGAGCGTCCATATAGAACTAGACAACCCTCTAAGGACGTCAAGCTAAGTTGGTAGTCAAATAAAAACTAAAAAAAATGACTTCAGAAAAAAATGATCATGAGAACCAAAATGCTGCGGATGCCAACTGCATGGTTTGTCTAGGGCACTCGTTGCTGACAGCCATTTTAAAGCCTGCCCTGGCTCTGTGAGTCAATGTGTCCACTGCAGTGAGGTTTGTAACCTACAGGTTTGTATGCCAGCAGGGCTCGCTCAAGCCTTCACCCTCCCAAGTATGATGAAATGGGCATTACTGAGTTGAGTATTTTTAATAATGCCATTATCAGTCTTTAACCCCTTCGGTGCTGATGACGGCTCCCGGTCGTCATCAGTTACGGTGGGCGTGTGCTGATGACGGCCGGGAGCCGTCATGACCACGCCCGCGATCAGAATGTGCCACACAGGCGCAGAATTCCGGCCGCAGCCAGGGGGTTAAATGGACTCTACCCCATAACATGTACTGGTGATGGTACTCACGTGATCGAACCTTTTACAATTTTGTTGCTTAAATAAAGTGTTGCTCCTATATCATCGCTATACCTCAAGAAATAGGTCTTCAGGCTCAAGAAAGTGTTGAAACAGCACCAAGGAAACCACACCCCAGCAAAAGGGAACAGGCCAGCCCGCAGTGGTGACATCACTGCCTACGATTCCAGATTGGTTTACTGCATGTGCAGGAAGCGATGCTGTCACTTCCTGCAAGACACTCTGTCCTGGTTTTGAAGGTGGTGAAGTGGTTGCCAGTATTTGAAAGCAGTGGTTTTGAGAAACTGTCTGAAAAATGGCTTTCACAGGTATGCCAAACACCCTGACACCACTAAATCACAAGTAGTTGTGATCAAGTAACCATGACTGTGAAAAACATATTAATCAATCAATCAATCAATCAATCAATCATTCATAGCATTTGTAAAGCGCACTACATACCCGTGAGGGTCTCAAGGCGCTGGGGGGGGGGAGGGTGCTGTTACTGTTCGAAGAGCCAGGTCTCGAGGAGTCTCCTAAAGGTTAGAAGGTCTTCGGTCTGCCGTAGGCGGATGGGGAGGGTGTTCCACGTCTTGGCGGCGAGGTGGGAAAATGATCTGCCGCCGGCGGTCATTCTTCAGATACGGGGTACAGTGGCGAGGGCGTGGTCTGCGGAGCGAAGCTGGCGGGCGGGAGGGGGATGTAGAGGCTGAGTCGTCTGTTGAGGTACGCTGGTCCGGTATTGTGGATTGCCTTGTGTGCGTGGGTGAGGAGCTTGAAGGTAATCCTCTTGTTGATGGGGAGCCAGTGCAGGTCTTTCAGGTGGGGTGTGATGTGGCTGCGGCGGGAGATGTCGAGGATCAGGCGTGCTGAGGCGTTCTGGATGCGCTGAAGTCGTTTCAGGAGTTTGGCCGTGGCTCCTGCGTAGAGTGCGTTGCCGTAGCCCAGTCTGCTGCTGACGAGGGCCTGGGTGACCGTCCTTCTAGTTTCGGTGGGGATCCACTTGAAGATCCTGCGGAGCATGCGGAGGGTGTTGAAGCAGGAGGAGGAGACTGCGTTGACCTGCTTTGTCCTGGAGAGTGTGGAGTCGAGGATGACCCCTAGGTTTCGTGCGTGGTCGGTGGGTGTAGGGGGTGCTCCTAGTGCCGTCGGCCACCAGGAATCGTCCCAGGCCGAGGGGGTGGAGTCGAGGATGAGGACCTCTGTCTTGTCCAAGTTCAGCTTCAGTCGGCTGTTCCTCATCCAGTTGGCAATGGCCTTCATTACTTCGTGGAGGTTGGTTTTGGCGGTGTCGGGGTCCTTGGTTACCTCTACAAGGAGAAGGAGGTGCCTTGTAGAGGTAAGATGGTCATTTGTAAAGCCAGAACACCTGGGTTCTAATCCGGATGTCTCGACTTAAACAGATTGTATAATGTGGACAAAAATAAATGATATCACAGTGCCTCTGTGCCAGATGCGTAAAGAATCAAGCTCTATAATAGAGGTTGAAAGCTGATTTTAAGAACTATAAAATAATAACTAAAACGGTACACAACGGTAATTATGAAGGACAAACTAAATGATTAAACAACAAAAGTCGATGTAAGACATAATATTGTTTAAATTTGTTAAAGTAATATAATATTTGAATTTGCAACCAAACTTCTAAAAAAATCGAGAATGTTGAAGGTTGTGGGAACATTTATTGTACTATCAATAGATTAATCTAATTTATAAGGACTGAGATTTTGAAGCCACACAGATCAGATCTGAAGGCGGGAATGAGCCCAACCCCAGTTGCTGCAACGGCATAAATTTAATAAAGCACCGGATGAGCCAGGCTGTGTTGTCTTTGGCAAGTGGCCAGAGTCAACGCTAGAGAAGACACCAGAACAGCCTGGGGTGCTGGTCAAACAACAAACTGAGCAGTGGAAGAGTCGACTCTCCAGGCCTATCTGGTATCTTTGAGTCTTAAAGTCTTATGTACAGACTGTTTGACCCATGGTGTAGATCCACGTGCATGCCGCGATCTGCCATCAAGCTGTCTTTATCTCTAAGGCCTCGCAGTACAGAGATGCTGGAACAATTTCCAGATTGGGGGGTGCTCTTATCAGTGTGTCAGCAGTTAACTCGGGCTTCTCCAACAAGTAGCTTGTGAGCTGCTGGTAGCTCTCCCGCTACTTGTAAGTAGCTCTCCTGTGTCCAACTCAGGCTACTAAATTAGAAGTTTTTGCTAGGCTGAATTAGTATATCTATAGCAAAACTGTAAATTGTCTATTTAAGATAAAAATGCGTGTATTTTCAGAACTCAAAAGCTGATGTTTGGAGAAAAATAGTTTAATTTTCAAAATATATTTAAATCTTACTAATAATATTAACTTGATGCCAGTGGAATTCAAGCTAAAAGGTAATATGTATTAGCTATGTAAAGGCATTCCAAACTGACAAAGCCTTTTTTACCTTACAGCTGGCAACTGCGTGAGGTACAGAGATGATCGTGGCTAGTAATCTTGAATGCTGTGGCTGCTAATGGAATCTTGTCGGAAGTGGTCACTATGAAAACACGAATACTATTAGTAGCTCGGGATGTTTTTCATTGATCATAAGTAGCTCTTATTACAGAAAAGGTTAGAGACACCTGATTTAACTCATAAGTATTTGGACAAATCCAAGCATCATTAAAGAACAAGTGTCACAAATGAGCCACATCCATTCAGATGGAGAGTTGCAAGAGTGCAGTATTTTGTTTGTGTTCCATTTAGGAGCACGCAGTCACAAATATATTACCAAAGCATGGTGCGGTAGCCACTGTCATTTACAAACAAGATTTGTTCCATTACAATGACCATTAATGTGCACACATACAATTTTACTGATATAACTACATTGCGCTCAAAGGATAATGTGAGGAAATTGGGTTTCAGTGAATATGTGTCATTTCTGCATCTCCAAGTAAAGTGTCTGGATTTATTTTATCATAATTAAATCTTTGTTTTCATCACACTTCACAATTAGGAAAAAGTGCTGCACGAAAACGACATCCTACAGCATTTACTTTTACACCAGCAAGATTGTCACATAAGGCCTGATTAAGAGTTTGGGGGACGGGTTACTCCATTACAAACATGATGGATATCCCATCCGCCGTATTACGGGTTCCGTTATATATCCAGTGGAATATAATGGAACACAATGAAACTAGTGATATGGCTGGCGGGATAGCCGTCACGTTTGTGATGGAGTAACCCGTGTGCCAAACTCCGGATGAGGCTCAATAGTTCACCTTACAAAATGCTTATTCACCTTACAAAATCCTTACTTTGCAGTAAGAGAAAGAAAAGGAATCATCAATCCTGATGTTAAAAGAATAAGCAGCACCTTGTCAGAAGACTACACTGACATTTGACCTCTGTCTTTCAATGCACAGCAAATGTGACAATATAAAAACAAAGTCATTTTTAATGCCTATTCTCCTTCAAAGCAATTAGGATGCAACCGCCACCATGGCGGTCGCATTCTGCAATTTTAAAATTGCGGCGGATGCTGCTGACAGCAGCACATGCCACAATGTTAAAATTGCATGCTAGGCATTTCACTGCACTACGTGGCAGGCACCA
Source organism: Lissotriton helveticus (assembly GCF_964261635.1). Lineage (NCBI taxonomy): Eukaryota > Metazoa > Chordata > Amphibia > Caudata > Salamandridae > Lissotriton > Lissotriton helveticus. Next base: position 1,923,755,016 of record NC_136065.1, read on the forward strand.
GACGGTGCCTGCCACTTGGTGCAGTAAAATGTAGGGAGGTATCATAGGTACCTCTCAAGTGCACCCCACCTCCCCCAGACACAAGGGGGGTCTACAACAGGCCCTCAAACACAATCCCCGCCAGCCTTTCCATGGCAGTGCCTGCTAGGCACCGCCACCATATTAGAGCCCCTGTTCCGCCCGGCAGGCAACCGTCCGCCGCAATACCCCCACCATAATAATATGTTGGGGGAAAATCTCATGGCTTTGGCGTAACGATCACCACTGCTGAACCGGCGGTGGCGTTTGTTACGCCATCGTAATGGGCCCCTAAATTCGGTTGCAAGTTGGCATTCGAAGGTAATCTGCCCAAAATCCTTACATACTGCCTCATACTTTTCTTAAATTGACTATGCAAAATTGTTATTGATCAATCTTCATTAGGGTTAAGCAAATGCACCCTAATTAAGAAATTAGGATGCAGGTAATGAAATTCATACTGCTCAAAGACAATATGTACTTTTTTGCCTCTCGCGCACGCAGTGCATTGCGGTGCTTGTAGTTCACGCAGCTGACAGCAGCTAGGCCTTAAATCGCTGCGCCATACCGCTGTTCATGCAACTGCCTTATTTTGCGGCCTGTAGAACATCAAAACACATTGTTCAGTCATCTCTGTGAATTCAACCTCTAAGATGCAAGAGATGCTATGAAATGATCGAACCTTACACAGATGATCCCAGATAAGTCTGTGCCACCATGCGAGCGGAGAAAAAGAATTATGGGATGCGCACCAACAAGGACGCACTTTGTAAGCGACGCACGTTCATTTCCAATACAACAGTGCACCTTAATAACTAGACCTTGGTGAAATTTAAATCATGACAGTATAATTCCGGGTATTTCGTGTTAAGCTTGGAGCGCAAATTCATAAAATGACGCCACATCATGTAATAATGCCTCTCTTGCTGTGAAATTTTAGCGCAAGCGTGCATGAATAACATGAACGACCAGATCATGAGTGCTTTTCGTGCAACTTGTATTTTTCCAGGTATTTTATTTGATCACAAATGCGGCCTTGCATCAAAAACTGATGGGAGAACTCATTCTGCGCTATGATACTGCGCTACATGACGGATTTGCATTTTGATCATTTCGCATAATTTCCCTCAAATTTTGCATAATTACGCAAAAGCAAATGATGCACATTTCTCACACTCTTTACTGGTAAAACGAAGCCGCAGTTCCTCCTTTATAGGCCTCACTGTCCTATGGTTATAACAGCCACCGGCCTAGTCCTATCCTGGGACAACAGATAGTATTAACCTGTAACAGTTAATTGTATAGTAATTGTATTTATAAATCACTTACTACCTCTGACAAGGTGTTGGGGAGCATTATGGGGGGTGGGGAGTAACCCAGGGTTAGTAGAATAGTCTATTAGTTATTATTATTTTATTAGTATTCTCAAATGTGGTTGACATTTAATACTTTTTAGTATCGTGTTTTTAGGATAAAAACACAATACACTTACACTTAGGTTCTTTTAAGGGAGATTAAAAATAGCGTAATAGAAAATCTTTACAAAGCATGGCTTGTTATTATTAGAGACCCTGCATCTCTCACACAAAAGAGAGATCAACAAATCCTACTGGCTACTAATTATCTTATAAATACATTGTTTCCTTTCAGGGAGAGAGTTTAGTACACATTTAATACCAAACACAATTCATAAATATATAAACACATTTTTTATTACTAGTTCATAAATACATATTGAATAAAAACAAATATTCTACAATCTGAATACACAATTATAAGAAAAGAAAATTCCTCAAAAGTGTTATTTCTCAGTCTTTTTTTTCAGTGTTACAGAGCTGACATCATGAGGGTCTAAGAAATCAAAATTGTTGTTGCTCCAATGAGTATGTCCAATAATACTTCATATCCGGCATCACATTAGCTGTATCAAATCGCTCACGCTAAAATGTACATCTACTTTGACTTTTGATGACAAATAATTAATGTTTAAAAAAAGAATGTTGTTGTAGGGAACATAAACATGGAAGAAAAGTAGCCTTGAAGAAGCAGGGGTGCCCGCGAAACACATGTTGCCTGGCTGAAAACTTCCAAGTTCCGACATAGGCAATGGAGCAGCAAAATAGTCCGCAGTGATAATAAGAGCTTTGAACACTGAAAAGAAAGAACTAAGAAACTGCACTTTTAAGGAATTCTGTACTCTTATAAACAGACATTAAGATTAAGAAAAAGTTGCTTATGATTTTTTAATGTATTTAAGAGTTCAGTTTGGTATGAATCAGTGCTAAACGCTCTCCTTGAAATCAACCAATATGTTTATAAGAATAGTTAGTGATATAAAAACATGTCCTCCTCGTGTGATCAATTTTCCGCTGCAAGCAAACATGCGAGCAAGTCAAATCATATGAAGTAGCAGTCCTCTGTTTATGTTCATACTCGCCCTGACATATTTCTAATATACTCCGTGAATGATCAAATAATATTAGGTACAAGGACATGATTTTCTCTAGAAATATAATTGCTGTTATAATTTTCATGGTTATTTATATTTCAATCATGTCATGTAAAACTCCACTATTCATTTTTCTTACACGAACGAACATGAATTATTAGACAATGGATTTCATTCTGAATTCGTTGTGCCAAATTACAGTACCACATTATGGATCAGCAGTGTAATATTTGTGTCCATCTGTTAATGCTAGTTGAAATTGTATTTATGGTTGATAAACAGAAAGACTTTATTATTAGGGTGAGCGCTCTAAGGAAATATAAGTTCAAACTGCACTACTGACAGTGGTTCCAGGATTTTTTTAAAGTGCACACACGTTTGAAAAGTTTTATATTATAAGGCTACATATAATGCTCCCACAATGCTCACTGACTAGATGTAAATATATGCGAAAGCCTGAAAGCAAGATTGGTGATTCTTTGCTTTCAAAATAAAATGTTCATTAAAAAAAACACAATTAGGGAAAAAAAAAGTTTTCCTAAACCACTGTGATATTTTAAGTATCATTTCTTTGAAACATCATTTAGTAAAATGTGTTGATGCATGCTAGTATTTCCCAAAATATTCATAATGGAAAATCAGTGTAACCAATTTCAACAATAGTATAGGAAACATTAAAATAAACAAGCATTGGCAAAGCCTATGGGTATGACATTGACGGTCAGCCTTTTGGTTTTGTCAATGCCGGTCTTATTTTGACATGGTATTTGTAACACTTTGTTTTGGGAGCTGCCAGGCCCATCATTATAACAAAATTGGCAAAAGCAAAAATATTTTGGGTCTCAAAACCACACATTGCCACAACAGTTCCTGGCACAGGAAAAAAAATACATTTTGTGTTGATATGCAAAGAGCAGACTGCTGTCTCTCACAGAGAAGCCAGCCTGTAGATATAGAGAGATACATAGATTAATATTAAAAACAAAAGGTCTTTTGTTTTTATTATTTAATCAGACCTAATAGAGGCTAAATTAGTCAGACCTAAATAGGGGCTAAATTCTTAAAGAAAGTCACAGAAGTGCACCCATGGTATATGTCTTTGCAATAGTACATATTTACGGCTTTCTTGAATTAACACAAATTTACAGAAGTAGGTCAGGAGATCATACTCCTAGAAAAGATTTGTGAACTGCATTTTAGCATAAGCAAATATGCATGTGTAAATTTGCTCAGCTGAGCGGTAATAAGTTCAAATTCCCACCAACCACTTTTTTCCCACAACCTAGGAAGAAGTTTTACTTCTGCCCTTGTCCGATGTAAATTTCCAACCTTTCTCCGAATGGGAAATTTTTTAGAGATGAGCTGAAGAAAAACAATGAAACATGCATGTTAGTAGGCTTGCACGGACTCAAAAGGGCATGCCAACTGTGGGAAACTACTGCTTGGTGCTACCTCCTGCCCCAGTATCTAGAAATCTGCAAAGGTGGCAAAATAAGGGAATTGCTAGTATTCGAACCCTAATATGGTATGAGCTATGAAATAATCAGAGAGGCAGTTAACAGAGCTCCTATTTAAAGCGATTGCTACCATAATTTGTCGTTGCACTACGTGGCACTAACGGGGCAAGTGGATTTTGTTACAGGACCAGTAGATTTATGAAGCAACCTTTCCCATGGACAAGTAGATATTTTATTAAATTGCACACCCTTGAGTTGTAAACAGGAAGTCATGTGATCAAGACCCGCTTGGGGTCAAAACGTGTTATCAGTTCTCTTCTGCTGATAATAATAAAAGTACAACAGCAAACCCCAGTGTGGCTTGGATTATTACTCCACTGATGGCATGGTGTCATTCAAAAACAATGTGTGCGTAAAACATTCATACATTTTGGTGAAATATTTTCTGTATTTCACAAGTTATCTATGAATTATGTTTTTTTGCATTCATGGATCGCTTTTATACATGCACCACTAAAATAATCCTTCTCTGTAACGTTACTGTAAGAGCTACACAACCAGCCTGTATCCGCCTGCATGCCATTCTAGAAAAAAGGAACCCCACATACATATAAAGAAAGTAATAAATGTTGTGGCTAGTAATTGTGGACGTGCATGCTGAGGTTTGTTGGAGGTCGAACTAATTATGGCTTGGAAGAAGAAAATACAAACCATGTGTTTATAAAGCACTAACTACATTTAGGCTTCCATGCACTATGGGACCACATATTATTTATTGTCCAACTTACGAGTACTCAGTTAATCATCATCAGAAAGTGATGGGTTGAGATGTAGCTAGTCACTAGGTGGCCTCAGTCAGGCTATCTAAGGTTCTGCAGCAGGATCCTCACCTTCTTGGGCTATTTTTCCAGTTCATGCGATTTCCCACAGCTGGTGTTATTCCGCACCTATTGCATTCCCACACATACCGTAGCAACAGGCAGGCGCTTAGTTTAGGGGCTTTCTTTCAAGGCAGACCTATGCTGATCTTCAGAAGAAGACAATTAGCCTCAGTGTGCCTACTACTATACTTCAACAGGTTACTTGCTGTTACTACTTTGAAGCTGGTCTGCTAAAATTAAATAACTGGTTAAACATTATTGCCACTTAGACTTTGCACCTTTCTTAAAGATACAACCTGTTATTACATTTCTAATAAACTCCAAGTATTTAAAACCTACATTTTTTTTACCCCATTAGATATGACAAGTTCAAGCCTCTAAGATCGTCTTCTGATATGAATTATTTATGTTAAATGCTTCAATTTGTCTGAAAATGTTTTTCTAACTTAACAGTGCTGATTTGTAAATGGTTGCTAAAAAGCCACGATTTTAAAGACAAATAGAACAGTTTCTGCCCCTCATCCTTGTCTGAAATCAAGATTTTTTTTGTGAATATAGTTTATGTTGCTCTCACATTCTCAAACCGCTTTTTAGGTTCTGACTAGAGAGTGAATTTTGCTAAGAGGAACCCAAAGTGGCATGCATTAGTGACAGCGCCATTATTTGTCCAATAAAGAAGCAGTGTTCAATAGGTGGGAGCTAACAAAATGCCAATGCAATGCTGAATATTAAACACACCGAACATTTACTTCTTCAACATGTTCTCTCATCCTGGCACTGAGATTTATTCCCTAGTGTTGGTGTGCTATTCTGGCGAAAAATATTATTTCCACCAACTTCACACTTATTTAGAAACAAAAAACAAGCCATCTTCATTCGGGTAAAAACGAAGCTAAAATTTGGTTTTGAAGGAGAAATAAACAAGCATTTGCAATGCAATAGGTCTTGCAGTTACGCAAGTTTAAGCTACTGGCATTGTAAATAACAATGTGTTTTATTTATGTTTTAAAAACCAAAACATAAATAAAAGGCATTGTCAATTACAATGCCAATAGCTCAAACTCGCATAAATGCAAGACCTATTGCATTGCAAATGGCAGGCATCATGGACAACGGGTGGGAGGGCGGGGGGAGAATGCACAACTGGAGGGAAGTAAAGTAGCCACCACAATGGGAGGGAGGGCAGGGTAAAGAAGGCACGGACTACGGGAGGGAGGGCAGGACGGGGTTGTAACGAAGGCACCAAAGCACGTCATGACTGCAGTAAGAGAAACTGGATAGAGAAAATAGTGCTCACAGTCTGAATAACACGTACCGTGTAACAACCGAAGTAAAGAGGCCTGTCGCCATGGGAGGTAACAAATTAAGAGGAGGAGGTACTAAGGCGGGACTAACAAGACTATTTACGTATCAGAAGCCAGCATTTAGAACAGACAATGACACAGCCAATGGCAAATATGGGCGAGAGTGCGAGGGGCTTCTATTCCCTACTCCACTACAACAAGTCTCGCTGAGCAGTGCATGCACGCTGGCTCTAGGCTCGACCTAAAAACAGAGGAACCTACTTTTTGTAGGAGACATTACAACTAGTAAAAGTGTTTTATGAAAATTTCTAAGCCAAAACCTTTTTGCTGGAAATTTCTCCGTCAACTTATGAAGTCTACAAACGTTTGCAGCCTCATGAAGAGGGGAAATTGTGAACTTCGCCATTGTAAGTTACAGCCCAAGTAGTGTCAAAGGAACCAAATCTTCAAAAAAGATACATCAAATCTTCTGTGGGATCATTGTATTGTGGCACTGTAATGACATCAGTGGGTGGGTGGATGGTTCTTGTTGTGTTTTTATGTTATGGAAAAATACACCTTTTATAATGGGCTTCACTGCTTGATATTCGCTATTTAGAGAAATGGCATTATTCCAAAAAGCTACACATTTGGAAATTACTGCTGCTGATGAAGAAATGTAGAAGGAAGGAAAGGAATTGCGTTCTGATATTTTACTTATGGCATACATGATAAATCTACCTTCACTTTTAATTTTACCTTGCAAAAGCAATGTTGTATACATGTCCTTTGTGTAGGACTCACTTGGCTCCCCCTCCAGCAGTTGGTGGATGTGTGGAGATACATGTATAAACTACATTGTAATGGTCAAAGGAACATGCATTCCCAGATGTGGATCCTATAGTTCGCTGTACCATAAGTACTCAAGTTACACCTCACTCGCACAGCAGGGTCAACACAAGTCCAGGATCACTAGTGTTCACATTCAGAGGCGATAGGAATTAGCTGTTCCGGGTGGCTAATCTTTTTAGGTCGAGCCTGGGCAGTGCATGCGCTGCTCTGCGAGGCATGCTGTATTAGAGTATGGACTTGAAGCTCCGTCCACTCCCCGCCGATATTTTTCCTTGGCTTGCATCACTGTCATTTGTAAATACTGGCTTCGGATTCGTTAATAGGCTTGTTAGTCCCTCCTTAGTACCTCCTTGTCTTCATTTGTAACCTCCCATGAGGACTGGCCCTTTTACTTCATATTTAATCTGTAAACACTATTTTCTTTAATGAGTTTCTCCTACTGGAGGCACGACATGCTTTCCTGCAATATTCAGCGCGCCATGCGCGCTTTTACTTTCCAAGCAGCCCGTGAATATGGTGGACGCTTCTTTGAAATGAAATAGGTCTCGCATTTACAGGAGTTTGAGCTATTGGCATTGTAAATGACAATGACTTATTTATGTGTTAATTATCTAAACAGATAAATAACAGGCATTGTCATTCCCAATGCCAATAGCTTAAACTCTCGCAAATGCGAGACCTATTGCATTGCAAATGCTTGTTTGAAAGGGGACTTATTCTGGGTTGCATGAGGTTGGTCCTAACCTGTTATAGAACATGGAGGAAAATATATAGAATGACATCCGGCCTAGGGTAAATACAAGTGGTTAAGATCATTCAAAGGTTTCACATATCTCTATTTTTCCTAAAATAAAAAAGTGAGCTCTAGAGATCTGCAGACTACGGGTTACGAGAGGCAAATACTTAAAATATAATAGTTTATGGCAAATTAATGCAGAGCCTAGCTAAGGACCATCGTCACTCAGTAACTGCAGGACAAGGGGTCATGGTTTGGGAAGAAAGGGCTGCCTAAGGAGGTGCCTTCTGTATAGTACCTCAGAAACCTGGTCGTCAGCTGCAACCTGCTGATGCTGAAGCCAGAATTAGCGTTTAGAAGGCGAGCCCTTCTATGCAGCGCTTTGGACAGTAAACAATGTATGCCATTACTAAGTCCAAGCAACCCGCTAAAAAGCTTCGCTACAGGTCTCCAGTAGCCCTCGTCATAAGAAGACATACAAAATTATTTGAAAGACATTTCTTAGAGGGATGTTAGTTACTCTGAATGTTTAGTATTTTATTGTTCAAGGTTTGTTAAATATAAGGTTAGAAAAATATCCCCTAGTAGTCCCAAAGTGCAAGGATATGTATGCTACTTGTATATATGTGTAAACTATGAACAGCCCTTTCCATATATGAGCTACGTTGTGCGCCGAGTATGGAAAATGAGATATTTTCTATGCAATACTCAAAAATAAAAAAAACTACTGGGGAAAAAAGGGATGTTATACTTAGAATTAAAAATCTGAAAATAAATTAAAATTGCCAGTTGTGGTTAGTTATGCAAAGAAATTGTCCCAATGAGTTTCTCAATGGTCTGTGTGTTCAATGTCCCTCTACATGGTACGCTCATGGCATAGCTGAAGGCCATACCCGATGCATACTACACACATGTAGCACGCCCGTAGGCTGTGCACTGTATGTGTGTTGCATTGTATGTAGTGGACATAGCACTTGCACCCACATTGTGATATGTGCTATGTATGTATGATGCACACAAAAGGCATTGGCTTATGGCCATGCCCTATGGCTGGTATAAAATGCCCCTCACACACCAACAGGCCCCTTGGTGTCATGCTTCATCATCGGGGCCTTCGCACCCCTCTACGGGATGCGGCGTGCTACGACTCGTGAATACGCAGGAGCACTTGAAAGTGAACTATGTGAGGGGGTGTGTCTAAAAAAGTGTGAGTGAGGTGAGGTGAAACAATGGTTAAAAAATACCTGGCGCGTGGGTGAAACAAATTTATTAAATCCCCGGCTGGTATTATTAAAAAAAAAGTGCAAGGCGTGGTTGAAAGAATACAGATTAGGGTATTACAACCACTGTGAAAAGTGTCAACATGTTTCGGAGCTCAGAGGCTCCTTCTTCAGGTAGCCCTGCTTTTTTTCTGCCTCTTCCTGTTACATTGGAATGAAAGCTCGTTTTTTTGACATTTCACCACAGCGCGCATGCTCGCTATACTTCCAAGTTTCTTTTGCAGGCGTTCTGACCTTAGCGGCAGTGCCGCTCCTTTGCACATGCGCGGTGACTTCATCCTTCCGCGCATGCGCAGTTAACACTAGTCCTGCTGGGGAGGCGCATGCGCAGGGTATAGCGGTGGCCGATCGCGCAGCACCGGACTTCCTCGGATTACTAAGTCCGTATTTGGGCTTCTCCCGGGCCTCATTATTCAATTTACCATCGGTAATGACCAAATGGCAGAGTACATAAGAGGGTACTGACGCGATGCACGCTCACTTCATCGGAGCCGCGTTGAGGGAAGGCAGGCGACTAGCCATTGCAGTAACCGTGAGTTTTGGGTCAGAAAAAGGAGCTTGATTTTGGCGCTTTGGTGCATTGGTACCTACAACAAATTGAATCCCATATATTAATGTTTTTATAGGTCATTTTCTGAACAGAAAGGAAGGATCCCCCAATAACACGCACAGGCTCATGAGGTCTGATTTTTGAGAACTTTAAGTAAGCAGTGAATTACCTATTTTGTGCTCTATTTCCATCAGAGTAGAGAATAATTCTGTGTTCTGTGTTTGTACATATATACATATACATATCTGTGAGCGTTGTGTTATGTCCTTGTGTGTGTATTTTTTCCTTTTTATTCCTTACAGGGTTCCACTATTTTTGGATTGACCCTGTTGTATTCTGAGAAGTTGTTTTCTTCTCCTAGGGCCTGTGCATCTTAGACCAGTGTGTTTATGTATGCTTTCTCTTTACAGGTTTTCATCGCCAATTGGGCGCAACGACACCCACCTACATATATAAAATTGTTAGGTACATTACACATTGTTGTAATTAATTTTTACACTTTTACATTTACATGTGAGTAAGGGGAGGGTAAGTGCTATCCTTGTCCTGAAGAAGGAGCCTCTGAGCTCCGAAACATGTTGACACTTTTCACAGTGGTTGTAATACCCTAATCTGTATTCTTTCAACCACGCCTTGCACTTTTTTTAATAATACCAGCCGGGGATTTAATAAATTTGTTTCACCCACGCGCCAGGTATTTTTTAACCATTGTTTCACCTCACCTCACTCACACTTTTTTAGACACACCCCCTCACATAGTTCACTTTCAAGTGCTCCTGCGTATTCGCGAGTCGTAGCACGCCGCATCCCGTAGAGGGGTGCGAAGGCCCCGATGATGAAGCATGACACCAAGGGGCCTGTTGGTGTGTGAGGGGCATTTTAACAACACTGTGTGTTCCCCATCTTGTTAGGGATCACCACCACTCTGAGTGGATTCTACTTTGTTTATTCATATAACTAGGGAGGCCGAATCCACTGACTCTCTCTCTCCCCCCTCTTGTTAAATTCTATGGCTGGTATATCCATGCCATACAGTCGTTGCATGTCAGATGCCACTGTAGCAAGCGCAATGCCGAAGGCATGCCTCATACTACATTCAGCTGAAATGAAATGATTACGCACTTGTATAGCGCACGACTACCCGTAGGCATCTCGGCGCTTGTACGAATACCGCCGTACTGTGAATGTACACTACGCATGTACTGCGACAAATAGAAGTCACAGTTTCATACAAAGTTGTGTAAAGCCCGTGATTCTGCTTGAGTGCAGTGGTAAAGGTTATGAGTAAGACCAAAGGCCACGCTTGCGGGCCTTGCACACGTGTGTATGTCCATTAAGTCCTGCATGCTCTGTGCACTATGCGGTCATGCTTTTTGTGGTGTAGATTCTTGTATGCATTCGGCACAGACGATGCCTGCGCGCGCACAGTCTCGCGTGCAGTTGAAGAAACACTTAAAGTAGAAGTAAATAGGAGCTGTCGTTGCGCTTTGGGAAGATGGCGGCCTGCGTGCCCCCAGTGATGAGTGCTGACGGCCCCCGCCAGCTCAAGACAATGGAGTGAGCGCTGTGAATGAGCACTCGCGTGAGTTGGAGAGTGCCGGGGAACACAGCCCTCCGGCCCGAGGCCTAATGCTCAGGAAAACATAAACCCATAATGTTCTCAGACACGCGGAAGCGAGGGGAAGCGAGGCCAGGAGCAGGGGTTGAGCGGCGAGGGGGACATTATCAGCAACACAGAACATCCTGTGCTTAATCTGGCACGCAATCATTCTCGCCCTCCCCTACACTGAGAGCAAGAGGGGCGGTGCCCAGCCGCCCCCCCGGGGAGGGGAACTGGTGTGCCCTGGGTGGGTGGGGCAGTGTCCTGGCAGAAGGGGGCAGCCATGCGGGGCAGGGGCGGGGCCGTGGACTACCTGGCGCTGGAGGGCTTGAAGGTGCATGGTACCAAGGGGCAGATAGGGCTCGCGGGCCCCGTGGCACGAGGAAGGAAGGAGCAGGCTGGCGCGAGACGACCCAAGTTAGCAGTGGAATACTTGTCTGTGTGGCACGTGGGGTGCAGGGGCAAGTTGGTACCGGTGACGGGCATGTGGAGTCGGCGCGGGGGCAGTAAACATGAGGGGTCCATTTCCCTCGCAGTGGTGGGCCTCAAGGAGCCTTCCAGGGGGCCCGATATTCCCATGGGCTTCCTTGCTCTGCATGCTGCTTGTGGGGTTCCCAGGCAAACAAGCCTCCGCCAAACCCGGCTTCCGGGGTAGGTGACACCGAGTTTGAGAACCTACCCCGGACCTATAAATAACTCGCCGCCTCTTTTTTTTTGTCTGTGCCAAGTTCAAAGCTGCGGCCCATGCGAGTGGGAGGTCCCCGCATTCCTGGAACTGCTGTCAGTGGCTCCCAGGGGGGAGGGGGCGCACATACAGGGCTGTAACTCAATTAGGAGAGAAGTCAGCGGTGCAGCTGCCGCTGCAGATACTTCCAGAGCCGGGAGGGCTGAGCAGGCCCAGCTGGAAGGGAGAGCACCCAGAGGGGCCAGAAACGTGCACCCCACGGCGGGGACAGGGGGTGCACAGGACGCAGACGAAAGCAACGAGTCCAAAACTACGGGAGGGGCTGAAAGCAAAGGGAGGGGTGAAAACAGTGGAGAAGGGGGGAATTCGGAGGGTATAGAGGCGCAAAAAGAAAGAGTTATGGGTGATGCATATGGAGGAATGGGGTGCAAACAGGGAAGGGGTGCAAACAGGGAAGGGCCACAAACGGAGGGAAACACAGAATACCGAGAACCAGAAGGAAACAACGAACACCGAGAACAGAGTACAAACTGGAGAAACAAGAGGGTCAAAATGGAGGGAAATGGGTGACAGGGGAGAGATTATGAAAATAGACGGAAACGAGATAGGAAATAATCTCAACACAAAATCCAAAAGAATGGCACCCAAAGGGAAAAGAGCGCAACGCAAAGGAAACAGGTAGTGGAAATGGGAGAGGTGTGGCGCCGCGGCCAGGGCGACTGACGCTGGAATCTGGGGATCACGGTTCGATCCCCGGCTCCGGCGGCAGGTCAGCCCAGCACCATGCGACTCTGGGCAATAGCTTGCTTAATCTTCCCGACGGCCCCCAGCGCCTAGAGACCCTAAGCCCAGCACCATGCGACTCTGGGCAATAGCTTGCTTAATCTTCCCGACGGCGCCTAGAGACCCTAACGGGTGATTGTGCGCTATACAAATGTGGATTATTATTATTATTAATCCATAGAGAGACTGAAAGCTGATGGTAAAGATTCAAACGCTGGGAAGTGACTGAAGAGACAACAGCAGTCACCCCAAAACAAATATCCGTTTCTCTGTTCCACCTCTCATCTACTCCTAGCCCCCAGGATCCCGCCTTTACCTCATCTGGTGTCTTTTAGCTTTTAAAGTCAAGCATTATTCAAAAAACTGCACGACATAACACATTCTCTACTCTCCTCCCCTCTAAAACCTCCATACCGACGTGGTCCCTTCTTCCTCGCCATGTCCCCCCGGTGCTTTGAGGTAGTCTTATGGGGGAACTGGGATGATACCTGCTCCAAGCATCACATCATGTAACCTTCTGCTTCTCCCCTAAATCTTTGTTTCCCCGATTATTTTTTTTTATATTGCTTTGAAACAGTGCAGTGGCGGCATAAAGAATTTGCAAGCAACTAGAATGTTCGGGGGTCAGAAACAAAAAGGAACAAACCCAAAACAAAACGAACACACCCCAAACAAACCAAGCCAACCCAAAATAAATGGCACAGGATAAAAAAGTGCTGACTGGCCTAAGAGATGCAAAAAGATCAGCTGATTGTCGGAATGCTGAACAAATCAAACATTCACTCCCAGTCACAGATCTGGGCCTAAACCATCGTTCTTTTGCTCCCAACGCCTCCCAGTTTAGACCCAGCCATATGCAAATTGGTCTTGACCCTGTGGAAGAGGTGTGGCGCAGCAGCCAGGGTGCCTGACTCTGAGCAACGGAGTTCATAATTCGATCCCCGGTGCCGGCGGCAGGTTAACCCAGCACCATGTGACTCTGGGCAATAGCTTGCTTAATCTTCCAGAGGGCCCCCTGTGCCGGGACACCATTTTGGAGGTAGCTGTGCGCTTTACAAATACTGGTATTTCATTTCATTTCCCTGGGAACAGTCCAGGCCAAATTGCCAGGTCAGGTCCTCCCTAGACCGGAAAGAAGCATTCTGGGACCAGTTTCGGGGTACCACCCCTCATCAGCCAGGCTAGCTTGAAACTGCTGGCGTAGCAAGGCTGCTGTTTCAAGCCAGAATGGGCTAAAACTTAATTTAAGCCCAAGATTTAGTTGGAGGATTTACCTGGCTGGGAGCTATCTGGAGCCTCACACTGAGATGCCAATACAATGGAGGGGATACCAAGACACACAGCTTGTTAATATTTCCTAAGTACTTAAATTATACATGGTTTTGACTTTTTCAGTCCCTGTATATAAGACATATGCATGCACTGTAAGAATATCAGATGTGTTGGTCTTTTCCAGTATTTACACAAATAACAATTTAGGTACCACTATTTTGCTTTATTTCTTTTATAGTGCTACTCCTCCCAATACAGGCTGTTGGAGCGTTTTACATCACACATACACATTATACATTGACAATAAATCATATGTGTGTATATCAATGTACAGGATGTGTTACAAAAGACAGTGGCGGTTACAAAGTGTAGAACCATGTCCTCCGTAGTTCAATGTGCTATATTGTAGTTCTATGTGCTATAAAGGAAGGATTACAGTTATGAAGTGCACTTAACAAAAGGATCTCTGAATTAAACCAGTAACCCTCTTCCGCAGCTACATGAAAAAAATCTGTGCTCTGTTTGTGGCATGATGTGCTTTGCAGGAGCCATAATAATCCTCTATGCTATTTTGATTCAAAACTGGGACTAGACGAAAACACAGATCTCTCCAGCAAATGCATTAACCTCCAGAGTTATCTTTCCATTATGATGTACTCATGATAAACCTGCTAAACAAATGCGTGAGGTCTTAAGAGCGAATGTCAATTCTTCTGATGCCACTTTCTGTGATGCCACTTTTTATGATGTCCCGCGCTGTAATGTCACTTGCATACTGCCGAACTTGGTTAGTCCCCCATTTTTTTTGGGGGGGGGGGGGGGACTTCTGCCCTAATTTGTTTAGAGCCCTGCTGCTAATCGTGCAGGTCAGCTTGAGGTCCCCACAGGGTCATGAGTGACGTCTAGTCATCACCAGGCTAAAGGCCCCGGTTGGACTCCACGTCCCTCTCAGGCCCGGGTCAAGGCTTAGCTCAGGCTATAGGCCATGTTGTTCTCACACCACAAACCACAGGAGGCCCGTTTTTACGTGGTGCTGCGCTCCTGTTCCCTACAGCCTGCGCCCGGTCCGCTGCTCCAGGCGCAGGCCCCGAGAGGGTTAATGCTTTGAAGACGGTCACACCGCCCGCGCACATGCGCCGCGCGGCCCGGCCCTCATTCCGGAGCAGGGGCATGTCAGGATAACGCTGCGTTGGAAGCGGCTGAACACCAGTTCCTTTCAACATGACATTGTTCGGGTTTCTGCCCCGTGGGCGTCTTGTTGTTGTGACTGGTGTGTCTTTCTTCTCTTGCTGCTGAAGTGGGACCAACAATGGGGCCTCGAGAGAAGTGTCAGGAGCACCCGTTCACCCCCTCAAGTTCACAGCCTGTGCCCCCCAGGCTAGCCGCTGAGATAGTCAAGTGGGTTAATGCACGGACAGCAAATGGCCGGGTTCGAGCTCGTCTGCGCAGTCAGCCTTTTGTCCTACCAAAGGCTTTAAAATCAATACGAGTAAAGCGGGCGATTACATTTATTATTTAACCACCATGTGATATTATGATGTGGCTAGCCCATGATATACCCACAACCGCGCGCCAATCCGACTCTTTCAACACAGTGTAAGCAAGATAGCCCAGTGTGTTAAAAGCTCGCCGTCACTGATAGGCAAGAGAGAGCAAATGCAGAGGGCACTGGGGCCCAGCTAGCTGAAGGGCCCATTGGGCCACATTATTGGTGTATTTCGCAGTAACAGCTAGGAGGGCCATTTCTTTCCGTGCACTAGTGCCCAATAACACACTTGCTACGTCACTAGCGTTAAGAAGGACTTTACATTCTGGCAAAGTCAAGTAACCTTTCCATCATTTCCAGGTTGATATACTGAGGTCAATTCGATTGCTTAATGTAACACCTTTATTAACTGCGCCTAGAAACAACAGAAGGGCCAGCTGAAGTGCTTTACAGAAACAAGTAGTCGGGGCGATTGGAATTATGCGATTCTGCGGCAGGAGCGGTTTTCACATAACTATTAATTTCTCTCACATTCATCATTTTCTGAATAATCGGCAGATTTAAAAAAAATAGTTTATAGCTCAAACAGATTCTAAGTTACTAAAAACGTAGTGGAAGGCCCCTCGCAAAAGTTACCTGGCAATCTTTCTGTTTCTTATTTCTGTATTCGGTTGTTATACTGGTACTAATGAGGAGAAATATTTGCCCAGGCAGCGTTACCATGTGTAAACATTACAAAATAATGAAATAATACTATAAAAAAATTGCCACCTTATGCAGCATAATTTGCCTTTTCTCCACCTAATTTGGTGTTCCCTGGCCCTGCCTCATAATTCCAGTGGCCCTGCAAGTAGTGCATCAATTGCTCAAGAGACAAGCAGGAGGCTCATTCCAGCACGCATATATTTGTCCTCTACTATTTTTAAAATGTCAGTTCACGCAAAATGCTGATTTGTATTTTTATTCAAAAACACAAAAAAGAATCTACTATCACTATATTCATATAACATTCCTACATTTTAATCAAGACAGCCCCAACTATTCTAGAGTGATACAAATGACACAACCCTAAATATATACATTATGTGCTGCAATTCATTTTCTTGACATTTGAAAAGTCTAACACTTTAATATATACATCCAAGTACAGTTCATTAGTTACTGTTGAATGAACTTTGGAGTTTTTTCAAATACTGCTCCTACCGGAAGTTGGCAACTCTTTCAAACTCTACTATGTTCCTATAAAGAACATGTATGCTCTCTCTAGGAATAGAGATTGGGGGGTATTTCAGAGTATCAGACTCATTTGGTACAATTCAATTTATCTTATTCTTAAAGGTCAGCCTTTTTGTGCCTCTTCTCGCCTTTGTTTCACAATATTAGCAGCATTGTTCAGTGCATATTTATCTAGAACACGTCAGTTCTATTTTCATATTATCGGAGTTAACAAACCAGTTTTCTAACAACCACACTGACTGCAAAGTTGAAGAGAGTTTCTTAGGTGCAAAAATTAAATGTCTAGACTTAGTGGTTACATAGTCACCCAGGAACATGGTCAACTCCGGACAGTCCTTAAGATCCCTGTACTTTCCAGAGGTATTATGAACTTGTCTTGAAACGATCTTTTCACTCTGTTACACTTTCAGTTAACTGAGCTTCAGTAACGTTCCCTTACACAACAGGGACAAATTATAGCCTGTTTTTAACCCCTTCCAGGCTGATGACGAGCTCAGCTCGTCATGAGCGTAACCTGCCGTGCGCTCATGACGAGCTGAGCTCGTCATGTAACGCGGTAATTTTAAAATTACCGCGTTACAGCGGGAAAAGCCGCCGCATCGATGCGGTTAAAGAGGCCCCGGGGCTTGAGGTGAAAATAATTGGTTTGCCAATGCGACCCACGAGAACCCGGGAAGCCTCAGAACGCGAACATGAAACTCATGCACTGAAGATGCCAACAAACTCTCAAAGTTTACTTTAAGACGCATCTGTGCAAAGCCCTTGTGCTCTTCACGAGGGTTGTTCAAGCCCCCCTTATATCACACACTAAATTGGCAGACTCCACCAGTCATGTGCCCAGAACTCTTCCAGAGGACATAGCCTCTTGTCCATCTAAGCATTAAGAGCTCCTTTTAAGCACACTTTTAGAAAAGCGGTGTGTCCAACATAAAAAAGTATGTTCCTGCCTACCAACAGTAATCCGGGAAAGAAACTTACCGTCCCAAGAGGAAGAAATCTGCAATGCACCAACAATGTCCACCTAGAAACCCAGGGATGTAACAAGACCTCTATATTATCCGACAGCTATGATCAAGTTATCTCCAACGCCTTTGAATAATATACCTATAAACGTAAGGAAGTCCTCTTCAGTCACAATGAAATGAAATGAAAATTATATTTATATAGCGCATAACTACCCTGAGGCCTCGCAGCAATTCCTGTATTAAATGCCATTCTTTTACTGATATTCCCTCAGCCTTTTAGTATGAAATCTACTTACACATGGACCATGGTATATATATTTTTTTCCTGCTTGACCTTATGCTGTAACGGTATCCCACCAATTATTGTATATACAGTTATGTGAAAAAGAAAGCAAGCAATTTTATTGATTTTTCTTTTAACCCCTTGGGCGCGGCCGCAATTCTGGGCCTGTGCGGCCTTTTTGAAGAGTGGGCGGGATCATGACGGCCCCCAGCCGTCATCAGCACACGCCCACCGTGATGCATGACGGCCGGGGGCCGTCATCAATATGGTAGGGGTTAAAGACATATCTCACCTTTATCTACTCATTTCCAAGTGACAAATGAGAAACACAAATTTCAACGCATTATTTATAAAACAACAAAATCAGCCAACATTCAGCTGCTTTTGTGAAGAAGTGCCCCACTGAATTCATTAACACGAGGAACCCCATTTGGCAGTAAACCTGTAGAAAACACTTCCTGCAGGAGTGGATGAGTTTCTCACGTTGCCTATGACGAATCTGTGTGCATAGTTGCACAAGGCTAGTGTTGGGTGTTGTTCTGGTTACACGAGCTGTCACGAGCGTGGTGGTTGTCATGTCACAGCTCGTGACGGTCTCGTGTTGTGGGTTTCCTGGGAAGAATGTTGTGTTTTAAAATGGGGAGGTTTTCGGTTAGGAATGCTGTTATGTGTATTGGTCATTCCTGACTGGACTTCATTGTGAGCGGATGTGATAAATAAACCTCGTTGCTCACTACTTCGTTTCCTGCCTATAAATGGATCTTCCTACAGCTAGGACTTGGCTTCAACACAGGCACCCACCCAGCTCTTATCCACCGCCTGGAGTCTTGAACGAGATTCACTGACAATATCCTTCACTGGGTCTGCTCCAAAGTTTCTAATCAACCCCAGTTTTGCTCACATGGGCACCACCAGGTCACAAAAGATCCAGATGACCTGCAGATTTGACCAGGGTTCCATACTGTCTCCTGTCCCCTTGAACCTCTACATGGAGCCCACCAGGGCTCTACTCACAGATGACAGCATCATGCTTCAACAATTTGCTGATGATGCACAGCTCTACCTGGATGTAACTTCTGCCCCGGATATGCAATGCCCTAAACACTGCCTGCATCTCATCCAGACCTAGATGTCCAGCGTAAATCCAACCATGATAGAATTCCTGTCATTTGCCGAGGACAACAAGCAAGAAACAGTAAGGTCACCATCTCCGGTGGCTCTCGGCACACCTGCCGCCAGGCCACCATCAGACTGGGGACTAAAAAGTTTGAAAAAGAAAAAACAAGGCAGCAGGCCTTTTCGGCCTATGCCTCCATGATCTGGAAAAATATCACAGTGTCCGTAAGGACTCAAAGCTGTTCCAATTTAGGTAAGAGTTGAAGTTATACCTCTTTAAGGAACACTACATCACAATGCAGTAACATCCAATAAACAGCTACCTCTCCTATCACTCATTGAATGAATACTAGCCTTTGACCCTGTACAGGACTCCACCGCCTTTTAGGCTAGTTTTGTGGTCTGCAAGTACCAAAGACATATTAGTGTGGACATGTTAATATATGTAAAACAATCCTAACTTGATTGGGTGCACTCTCTTTTTGACAACACTGTACAGATTTTAACTTGTATTTGCATGGCAGAGGTAGTGCAATGTCATCTATATGTTTCATTGCGAATATGCTCAAATGAGACTTCAAAAAAGTCTTTAAAACTATGAAACCTTTGAGAAATGTTCTCATATTGAGCGACATGTGATTTTCAGAAGATCATTTGATATCTGTTGGACTTCAACGGGTGCCAAAGTTACAAGAAAAAACATGTTATTGTATTCAGTATGGAAAATGCAATCTAGCCTTAACTGAACTGTTGCTAGTCAGACAGGCTCTTACAAAAGCCCGCAGAGGCACAAAACACAGTCTCACTTTAAAAAAAGACTGCTATCTACACAGATCCATCTGCAGACACATGTATTTTTCATTTGAGAGACAACTACAAAGAGCAAACTGTGCACCCAGATTCATGAGCGCGATTGTCTGCACAAATGTATCTATGCACACATCCGACTGCATGGGACTGAAGGCTCTGTGGTTGTGCCAACACATACACATCACACAGTGTTATGGGCTGAGATATTTGCAGACCTATTAATGCACGTGAATGTACACACATCTCTCTGTGAGTATTGGGATATCCACTAAAATAATCAGAAGTTAAGTTCTCGGTTATCACCATATCACAAAAACAGCTCTACCAGTGGTAACCGGGGCATTCCACATGGCGACCCCTCTCAAAGCAACCTGGCTACAGCCTCACATGTTGAAGGGGGAATGGTTCAGCTTGGATGGAAACTTAGAATCTAGACTCTGCACACAACCACAATGACAAAAAGCACACAAGGGCACTCAACGAACATCAATCACCTCCTTTCCAGCCAAAATAGACAACCTGGAAAAGAACACCCTAACTATCAACCCAGCTGAGAGGAAAGGAAACCAGGGATCTAATTAAAGGCATAAACATGGCAGACCCCCCAGAAGAATACTGTGCTCCAAACACCTTCTAAGCCACGGTCCTAGAATACCCCGCAGCCACTTCAGTGTGCAAAATCATCAACTCCTTAAATCAACTGGTGAATTCAGATGTAACTTGAAAACATCGTTAAACCAGTATGCGGACCAGGCTGACTGACTGTAATACACACCAATATCAAACGGACCCTTTCCGGGTAAACATATTGAAGAGACAGCATTTTCCTGGACTCAGTGACTGGCTAATACCTGTTGAAGAATGAACTCCTCAAAAAGTGAAATACTCGCCTGTGCATCCTGGTATAGTCATTACCCTTAATCCTCCTGGCCTATCGAAAAGTGTGATTAATCAACGGCGGGACAATTATCTGATGTTAATTTCACCAACAACAGAGAAGAGCCCACGTAGAGATGGAGTTGGAGAGACAGGCATTAAAAGCAAGTAATAGCATCCTAAAAGGATGGGTGGGGACAAAGTAGTACATTAAAAAGGCTACGGACGACAGAATCAGGGGAACAGTAGCATAGACCACGTAGGGCCCTTGTAAATAGATAAGTTGCGTATATTGCAGTCAAAGGCCAGAGGCACTGTAGAATGATGCTCAGAAGTTACTGTTTAAGGGAGATAAAAAATATGAGACTAACTCCAAGGGCCTTCCTAAACCCACTGAATGTGTCCTACCTGATGACTTGAAGGAGGGGGTTGACTATCAGCCAGATATCCATGCAAAAAGTCTCTTCACTTGCATCCTTACGTTCACCGTACTGTCTTTGGATTACAATGATGACCTCTAACAACCAACACTCTTGAAGTTGTCACAAAGTCAATATCAAATGGATCAATTTACTTGTGCCTGTGGCCATGCGGCATGCTTGCGTCTAGATATTCTGAGGCCTGTGAAGAGCTCTCTTTGGAAAGCTGATAAACACCATAGGCTTCGAGCCTACAGTAGCCGCAGTCAAGGTTTCTACAGGAATCTCAGATGGGAATAGACGATGGAAGATATCCAATTGAGCCCTTCGGTAGAAACTCAGCGTTTTACGAAGGTGCCACAGGAGTTTGGTCTATGCTCGGTGACCCCCTGAATAGTAAGACCCATTCTGATTTTCCAGCACAATGGCTCAATGATGGCTTTGTGATACAGCCCTTGCTTCTGACATCAATGATTTACAGTTATGTATCACACCAAGGACAGACCTTCCCTTATCAGTAAACTGAGTACTATTAAAATCGGGAATGGTAAAACCTGTCATTTAGATATTTGCAAACGGCAGACCTTTGGTGTTCAGGTGATAGATTTTAAAACCAATTTAATATGATTAGAATATACATAATGCATATGTATGAAGCATATTTACATGTAATGCATTTAAGTGAAAACTATTTGTGAGTGAGTGAGAATGGATACATGTAGAGCACTATGTAGGCATTGGCTCATCTTGTTGCTAGTACTGACAGTGCAGATGATGTACCTGTAATAACTCAGTACTTGGTGGAACAATACCTCAATCAATCATGAAAGGTGGCTGTTGAAGGCAGGGTGGAAAGTACCATGACAACCTCTGTACTGCAGCACAAGAGCACAGAAGAAGTCCTGCCACCCAGTCAGGCTGGCTTAAAGCGGAGACGAATATCAAACAAGAATAAAGAGAACCCAAAGGAATAAGGAGAATGGACCTAGATATGGTGCATTTAGTACACAGCCCATAAACAGCTTGATAGGCTAGACAGAGAGCACCTCAAAAGATCATATGTTTGGGCGTTGGATGCCGGTATAGTCTGAGGGGTTGCTCAGGCTCATGGTCAAAATTAAGTACCCCGAATACAAGCAGAGGCGCAAAGTTCTATACCCTTTGCTGCTCTTTGGTTACACAAGAAGGCAGCTCCAGGTACATATTTTAGCACAGTCTGATTCTTGACAGAATACTTGCTGACACCAACCATGATCGTAGATGCTGAGAAATGAAAGGGCATCTTTACCTAAGCAGCCTCCTCCGCTAGAAGCATGACGGGAAAACAAAGTCAGCCTGTTCCTTGTAGATGGGAAGCCAAGGTTTAGCAATATGTTTTGGCAAAGACCCATCTCCTTCGGCTATAATCAGTGGGATTAAAGGCTTACTCGGTCAACGATCAACACGCATGTCTTCTTATACAGCCTGGCTTTCAGAGGAGTAGTAACCTTGTAGAGCTCAAGGCTCCAACAAGTTGGACATGAAATTGGAACAGGGCTTGGTTACATTGTCAACAAGAAGTAGATTGTAGATCACACAAGGTTTTAGCTTAGTGCTTTTCAGAGCTACACGCTGAATCTTCTACACCTGCATTTCATCCAGTGGCGACCAATGACTCAAAAGATACAGGAGCACAGTGTGAGCGTAAGTCCTCAAAAGAGAGGAAGAATGAATGTATTAGTCATGGGAGAACCTCCAAGGTACCAGTGTGTGTGAAGTAGGACATGGTACAATAATGTCAAGAGAAAGCATGCAAGGTCTGTTTCTTAGAGTGTGCAAGGGCATTTATCACATAATATTAGAGTCTTGAGGTAAGTGATGCACAAGAATGTGCCATGAGTGATGTTCATGTGAAACCCTACATAAAAATACTGCTACATCCTTTACACAAACTAACCCAACACACAATGGAAGGGAAACAGGGCATGCACTTGGCATGTACTTTTGGCATGCCCACCATTGCCTAATCGGCATCTGTGAGGGAGTAGCTTTCAGGGGGTTGGTTGATCTTTGAATTCAAATTCACTCTACATTCATCATTGGATTATTCTGAGCTAAAGGTGGGTGTCACTGCGAGAGCAAGTTCACCCTAGACCATCTATTTCTTCGTTGATTTCTGAGTGAAGCTCTACGATAAAACCTCCAACAGAGGACGGGGTGCAGGTGGCGGGGTAGATATAAAATATAGTCCAAAATGTTCCTTCTCTTGTGCCCAACATAAAAATCTTCTTACGCACGGCGCAAAAATGACAAATAATCTCATCCTACACTTAATGTGTACAATCTCACACAAGCCATCACCTGGTCCACTGAAATCTATCAGTATGCTATTGAATCAGTTGCTGCCACCTGCGTACCACCTGCAACTCCCAATTGGGCCATTCCTGCCTTTTATTCCACCGAGGTCAATAAAAGAGTGCTTATGGCTTGTACAGTGACATTTATTTACGGCTACCCCAGCCCACAAGACCCATGCTATGTAAAAGCACCCTGCTATTAGGACTACGAAGGCTCTTACCGCACTCACTCTTGTAACCACCACAACTCCGGTTACTGCCAGCACATTCCAAAGCACAATTTGCTTTTAGAATTTCCTAACTGTCAGTACTGGAACCTTTGGTCTTCCTACTCAAACACAGGACCTTTTCAAAAGTTTCCCAACTAATAATTACTAGGGAAAGTACCTGAAAACTCATTAGCCATACTTTGGCAGAAAATACTCAGGAATTTCAGAGCAGTATTCGAGAGCGAAAGCACAGCTATGAGAAAGTACATTTGTTAAGGATTTCTCCACTTGGTTTAGATAAGACACAGCACACAGTCCTGCAAAACCCCACTAACTGCACTAGCACACACACGAATGAAGATGCCAAAGTGAAATCAAAAACCTCGTGCAAAGTTCTCAGCAGGGATGTATGACTGCAGATTCTCCTGAAGTGACTTCGAAATATCAATAAATAATAGATACAACACCACATAAAGGCTGCTGCGAAAACTCCAGTGAATAGATGGATGTTAAAGCGTTCTGTGCTGTGCACAAAGCTTACTGCTAAAAATAGGGGGTACAAGCAAAATCCCTCGCTCCTTTCATACCAGCTAAGCATCTACGATTGCTTTGCTGATATTACTAAAAAGGCCTTCAAGCGACAAAGCGTGGAAGCACATCTCAGTTCAAGGCCCAAAGTTTTAAAATACCCTGAAAGAGACAAAAAGGACAAAGCAAAACTACGTGTGCTTCAGGTAACTAGTAAAAACCGAGTTAGACTAGCCTTTCACTAAGTTGAGCAAGGGATAGCCGCACTGTCACACATTTAGACTCCTACAGCCTAAAAAATGTTCACGTTTATTTTAACGTAAAGCGCTCTGAAGTAGCCAGGAGGCGCCTTACAGCACTACATATACTTGCTAAAATCGGAATCCGAGTCACAAGTGCTAGTGTGATCTGGTGTAGAAAACTGCAGTAGATTCCACGTGCAATGTTACGAGATAGGTAAAAGTGATACACTACGTATTATTCCAATATCTACGGCATGCAGGGTGGAACATATTTCAGGAAAGACAATTATCCGCGGATATTGCACGGTGTGTAAAACTGATAGTAATTTCAGGACTCTCTCCCCTGTAGCCATCAGAATCGGGCATCCAGTTTCTCTGAGGACTGAGCGCGCGCCTGCGCGCCCGCCATGAGAAAGCAGGGTCAGTTTAGGCCGGCGCCTACTTCCCGAGCCCGTCCCCTTTGGCATTAACACCGCTTCCTCTTGTTAGCTCCGCGAGCCAGCTCTCATTTTTAACGCGAAAAGCAGAGTCCTGAAAGAATGGCCCGTCCGGAAGCGAAGCAGCGGCCCGGCCGAACCCGAGGCGCAGCGTGGACACGGTTAGTCAGCAGTTAATGGCTGTAGCAAACACCGTCCCGCGGGTCGGGTTACCAGATTCTGTAACACCCAGGGGGGATGTTCTAAGCATTTTTAGGGTCTCAACACTCTTACTTAAAGTTTGCTGGCGCATAAATGCCTTCTCTCACGTACAAATCCCATTTCAGGAGTTGGTAAACTTGTACCACTCCAACCAAAATTTTGGTCATAAAATATTGATACATCTCATACCGATTGGTTATCTGAAAGGGGTGCTTAAAAAACGTCCATTCCAAAAACCAATTCGGTTTTGGGTATATTTTTAAACTACTTTTAAAATAGAATTGTGACCCCAAACTGAATTGGTATTTAGAAGGGACGTGTTGTAAGCCCCCCTTCAAAATACCATATTTTTAGGAGATGTGTCAATGTACTGCAACAGAACTCCAGGTTGGGGAGTGCTAATCTTCTAGATTTCAGTTACAAAACATTGACAAATTACCTGTTCCAGAGTTGGGTTGATAATGTATTTGCAAAACAGAAAGGATATCTATCCCTGGAACCCCTTCCCCTATGTGAAATAAAATAAAAAAACGTTTGTCGGAGAATAGACAGTAGCCCAGGTGACCAATACCAACTCTCAAACACATTTTTGAAAAAAAGTATATATATATATTTTTTTTTTATCAGAGCTCCGTTTGCTTTAACAAAAACGGTGCAATTAAAATAAAATTACACTTTCTTAAAAATGATCACAGACATGATGGTCTGCCGACCCCTGTTGCCTAGCATCCCACTGATGACCTGAAATGGTAGTGACTGGTGGCCATAAGGTAATGTATTGCAGCATTTATATATCGCTTACCACCCCTATCTTGGGCGCTGAAGTACTAATTTATGTGAGTAACACACTACACCGTGTATGGTCTGTGGTTAGAAGGATGCTGTCTTTGTTTTGATCCTAGCTGGGAAGTATTTCCATTTGTGTGTGATGACCACGGAGGTGTGGTTATCGTGTTAAAGGACGCAGAGCGTAGCGATGTGTTGGATGATGAAATGTGAGAGACAGATGCACAATTTTACACTTGTTAACACTGTCTAGACATATATTGTCCTTCAGTAGGACCAGTTTAACAGCCAAATATAGTAATAAGCAACAGAAAGGTGACCAATCAACCTTTGCACATGGCCTTTCACTGCGCTGCAACATGTCGCTTCATTTTTAGTAGCTTTTGAACCGTTTGAGCCAGAAACATTTTTTTTGTTAAAATCTGCAAATTATGCAACAGATGATGGGTTATGTGGCAAAAAACGCCACAGCCTCAAAATCGCAAAATTCCAGTGGCCCTGGATATAGTCTTCCGATCTGGTTGCTGTACTGGGTTGTCAGGTCTAAGATTTTGTGTCTAGTTATTGTCCAGAGATCGCATGGCTAGAGGGAGAAGAAAGTGGAGCGATCTGTTAAAATGGACATTTTTTATGATCAGCCCATAGCTGAGTTTCTTTGTGGGATGTTTAGGAGTGGTCAGTTTGTGTAGATATTCGGGACCTGTAGTGAATGGACTGTATTAAAGCCCCCCAAAATTGGCCAGTAATGTGTAACAGATCTCTTTCAGCTACTCCAAGCCTGTTTATTTGGTGATGTTTGGCTGTTCAGTGCTGGTGGTGGTCACTAAATTAAACAACTAAGGCTTCGTTGTTTTTTGGTCGCAGTTGAGCTACGCTTCTCATACTGATTGATTGTACCGACCCTTCCATTGTGGTACCAGAGAATCCGAAGCGGATAGGATACCTTGTTGTGTGATGTAGGTGATAGCAGATATATCATATTACAACCCACTATGATTAAGAATTCTACACACAAGCCGATCAATACATAGTTTGCTTTGCTAAAATCTTAACTTGTCGTAAAAACACTGGTCACCAGTTTCAGGTGGGACTAAAGCAAGCTGGGCATCAAAAAGAGCCTGCAACCTGCTTTTTCAACAAATGTAATACTTCTGGACACTCATTGCCAAGCTCAAGGATATTCATCACAAGGATAATGTTGTCGTGCATTTTAGTCATATAGCACACACCTGCTGATGACTTGACCTTTTAGGGATTTTCCTTGCAGATGTGTGTGTTTGCAGTTCTAGGTTTGCCCACGCAGGGTCATTGGTTTTGGTGTTTTCGCACAGACATTAGAATTTTTGTGACTCTCAAAAAGAAGATTTTATGACATTGCAATTCATGGACCTACATCTTATCCGATTAGTATTTCACTATCAATTTGGCCCATACAATATAAAAAAATTCTGACCTAGTAATCTATCTCCCTTTGAAAATAAATCCTACATACAAACTATCAAATCAATAAATCCTCCTTTCACATCCTTAGTAGATGTGGATTCTTTTGTTAAACCCACCACTGATCGACCTCCAATAGTCAAAAGTTGATAGCGGATCACAAACTCAACCCTGCAATTGATAACTGAAAAACAGTCAAAGATTGTCCGCCACACTGTGCCCTAAAGAAACAATTACTTTTGTGATACAGTAATCTGTTACAGAGTACTGATCACTGGATTACTTTAGTAATCCAATAATCAACAACCTACATCTGCCTGCATCTCTCAGCTCGTACTCAGTTACCTTATAATGACGGACTCGTTCGCTGTTACTCACACATTCCTATTAATGGATAAGCAAGAAGGAGTGAAAGATGACATCACAGACCCGGTTAATTTGTGGAAGCAGTAATCGGGGAGGGATCATATTGTACCCTCGGTAATTAGTTCCTTAGGGAAACGGTGACATTACATTCTAAAACTGTTGTGTCAGGTGACGTAATAATCAGCTACTTTACTGATGCAGTGTTCAGAAACACATTACACAGCACAATAAGAAACTGGTAGCTTTTATAATACATTATTAATTGAGTGCCACAAAAGGCCTCCTGACGCAAGTTCAGAATTGCTCACGTACTCTTTTTTTCTGTTGTGAAAAAATTGACAGGAGCGGACACTATCCCGATACCCCCAGCTTTAGAAGAAGCCCAGTGTAACTCTATTGCGAAATTTTTCATTGCCAAGGTTGAGCGCATATACGATTCTATGAGCGCTTCCCTGACAGTAAATGAACATCAATCGGGACAAGTTGTAGGTATCGAACAGCCACTTCCAATGGCGAAGGGCACAAACTGGCAACTGTTCGATGATACCTCGTTCTTCTCCTGCCTAAGCAGTGTAAGATCTGGCTCACCTCGTGATCCTGTACCTGCGAAAATTCTCAAACTACTTGATCTTGAACCTCGGCGCGTTCTCATGAGACTCTTAAATGCATCATTAATAGAGTCTCTTGTGCTACAGGATTGGAAGCACGCAATGGTTGTTCCTCTCCTAAAAAAAGCTGGAGCCGATGTGTCTAATCTCGCCAATTTCAGACCCATATCCTTGTTGCCTGTTCTCTCAAAAGTGCTGGAAAGGCATGTTAACACTCAGTTAAACCATCTTGTGGAGAGTTCGGGATTCTTACACCCTTCCCAGTCTGGCTTTCGTGCGCACTATTCCACCGAGACCGCTCTACTCGGGGTGACGGAGAGCTTACGACACGATATCGACCGCGGGGAAACATCTGCACTCATCCTCTTGGATTTGAGCACGGTGTTCGATACCGTGTCCCATTCCATTCTTTTGAACTCTCTTCGGTCACTGGGAGTGGACGGTCCCGCGTTGTCCTGGATTGCCTCCTTTTTAAGTGAGCGCACTTTCCAAGTCTTTTCCACTAAAGCCACATCTGCCACATGTCCATCGGCGTACGGCGTTCGCAAAGGTCCATACTCAGCCCCTTGTTGTTTAACATCTATGTGAGCCCCCTGGCCACCATCGCGGAGGACGCTGGGCTGACTATTTTTTCATACGCCGATGACACCCAAATTGTTTTCTCCCTTTCCAGCAGTGAGTGCAACAGTGTATCGATTCTGAAAACCGGACTGTCACGTATAGCTGAGTGGATGCAGAGGCATCTCCTCAAACCAAACGGTGACAAAACGGAGATCCTCAATTTAGGGAAGCATAAAGATCTGTGGGGCCCCCAACATTGGCCCAGTGACATGGGACCCCTTCCCCAGCCAACCTCTGTGGTCCGTAACCTCGGATTTCTCATAGACGACAAACTCTCTATGAGACAGCAGGCCACTAAGGTGGCCGCCATCTGCTTTGCCACCTTGCGATGGCTCCAGAAAATTCTATGGATGCTGCCTCATGCTACCAGGAGAACCGTTGTCCAGGCGTTGGTAACATCCCGCCTGGACTACGGTAATGTCCTCTATCTCGGTGCCGACGCTGCTACCATTAACAAACTTCAGGTTGTTCAAAATTCGTCGGCCCGACTTCTATGTAACATCCCGAGGAGATCATCGGCCTCACAGGCTCTTTGCGATGTACACTGGCTTAGGGTCTCTAGCCGTATTTAATTCAAAGCCCTATGTTATCTTTTTAAAATTAAGCAGGGCTCGGCTCCAAAATACTTGCAGAGTTTGGTTCAACCCTACAAGCCTAGTCGCACTTTAAGATCTTCTGCCAACTGCGACTTCGTTGTCCCAAGATTCAAGCTAGCAAGGATGGGGGGACGGGCCTTTTCCCATCTAGGCCCCAAATATTGGAACGCGCTACCCATCTCTCTGAAATCAGAAACCAACCTTTTCTGTTTTAGGAAAAAACTGAAAACTATACCTTTCTAATGATCTTCATGCCTTTTGATTCATGGTGCTGTTGAGAGGTCTGTTTTTCTTCTTCAGTCTATCCCTTGCGCCGGGAAACCCACTGTGGGTAGCTGTTGCGCATTATAAATTTAAATACAAATACAAATACAAATCCCCCTCACCAGAATCTTCCCAATTGCTTCATGAGAACTTGAGATTTGGAAACCTCAGCACAAGTAGGAAACTGTGTCAAGTGATTGACCGACCAGGCGGCGTTTCTGGCAACTGCCAGCATGTCATGAGGGCTACAGTCAGCTGGTCTTTCTTTTTTTAATTATATATAAACAGACACCAGGCCGATGCTTAATACTGCGATACGTGAAACTACAAGTCCCAGAATTCAAAGTGCTAAAACGGAAGGAGAGGGTATAGGCAGGGTCACTAGAATTATGCGGCAGGGGAGGGTCAATTTATGCGTCGGGGTTGAAGAAAAGTACGAGGCGAGAAAGGGCAAATTATGCAGCATAATGTGGATTCTTTTGTGATGGTATTACTTTATTATTTGGTCATTTATAAATGTAACACTGTCTGAGCAATGGTTACACCTCACTACTACCAGTTCAACACCCAAAAAAGGAATAAGCAACAGAAAGGTGATTAGTCATCCTTGCAAAAGCCCTTTCGCTGTGCGGCAACGTGTTGCAGCATTTTAAGTAACTTTTGAACCATGTGAGCTATGAAAATTTTAAACATTTTTTTTGTTAAAATCTGCAGATTATGCCGCAGATAATGGATTATATGGCAAATCTATAACTATGCGAAAATCGCCGCACAATTGCATACATCCAGTGGCCCTAGGTATAGGAGTCATGCAGGACAAACATGGGCCCGAAAGCAGCTACTGGAGAGGAAGGGTGAGGTAGAACCTGAACTGGGCACTAGTGAAGAGAGGCATGTCAGAAAACGCATACTTAACATCTGAACAAGCATGCAAGAAACGTCAGCTTCCTTGTGATTGGTGGAATCTTGACAGCGTTCTATTGCCGTAAGTGAAGGGTGATGGGGTTTAAAAATGGATCACCATTGCTTCAAAGTTGTAACAAAAATGAACAGAACAGAAGAAACTGGGCCACACGTGTAACATATGCATGGAGCCTGTTCCGTAGCACAGCACGTGCCACTGTAAAGACGCCTACTCCGGGTTGGCTGTTCCACTTGCCCTACACGGGGGTCTTAAAGGTTCTTACGTTCTGAAAGGAGCAGGCTCGTCACGTAAGCATGGGCGGTCCCTTATAACAACCCTGGCAGTGATCTCACGAACAGAGCAGTGAGGCAAAGCCAAGAGCCGGCGGCGGCCCTGGGGAGAGCCAGGCCTCGCCTGTGAATCACCCCAGGCAGACCGCGAAGCCTGGAGTCACGAGAAGCAAGCAGGCAGCTATGCACAGGCATCCATCCCAGAGCAGGGCAGGCAGAGGAAGAGAAACTAAAGCAAGGCAAGGAAGAGGGGCGAAAGGGAACTGTATGACGGGGTGCACTCTGAGGCAGAGGGTGCACTCTAAGGTAAAAAGTGCACTCTAAGGCGGAGGGTGCACTCTAAGGCGGAGGGTGCACTCTGAGGCGGAGGGTGCACTCTGAGGCGGAGGGTGCACTCTGAGGCGGAGGGTGCACTCTGAGGCGGAGGGTGCACTCTGAGGCGGAGGGTGCACTCTGAGGCGGAGGGTGCACTCTGAGGCGGAGGGTGCACTCTGAGGCGGAGGGTGCACTCTGAGGCGGAGGGTGCACTCTAAGGCGGAGGGTGCACTCTAAGGGAAGGGTGCATTCTGAGGGGGAAGGTGCACTCTAAGGTAAAAAGTGCACTCTAAGGCGGAGGGTGCACTCTAAGGCGGAGGGTGCACTCTAAGGCGGAGGGTGCACTCTAAGGCGGAGGGTGCATTCTGAGGGGGAAGGTGCACTCTAAGGCGGAGGGTGCACTCTAAGGCGGAGGGTGCACTCTAAGGCGGAGGGTGCACTCTAAGGCAGAGGGTGCACTCTAAGGCAGAGGGTGCACTCGGAGGCGGAGGGTGCACTCGGAGGCGGAGGGTGCACTCGGAGGCGGAGGGTGCACTCGGAGGCGGAGGGTGCACTCTAAGGCAGAGGGTGCACTCTAAGGGGGAGGGTGCACTCTAAGGCAGAGGGTGCACTCTAAGGGGGAGGGTGCAGTCTAAGGGGGAGGGTGCAGTCTAAGGCGAAAGGTGCAGTCTAAGGCGAAAGGTGCAGTCTAAGGCGGAGGGTGCAGTCTAAGGTGGAGGGTGCAGTTTAAGGGGGAGGGTGCAGTCTAAGGCGAAAGGTGCAGTCTAAGGCGAAAGGTGCAGTCTAAGGCGGAGGGTGCAGTCTAAGGTGGAGGGTGCAGTCTAAGGTGGAGGGTGCAGTTTAAGGGGGAGGGTGCAGTCTAAGGCGAAAGGTGCAGTCTAAGGTGGAGGGTGCAGTTTAAGGGGGAGGGTGCAGTCTAAGGCGAAAGGTGCAGTCTAAGGCGAAAGGTGCAGTCTAAGGTGGAGGGTGCAGTCTAAGGTGGAGGGTGCAGTCTAAGGTGGAGGGTGCAGTCTAAGGGGGAGGGTGCAGTCTAAGGGGGAGGGTGCAGTCTAAGGGGGAGGGTGCAGTCTAAGGGGGAGGGTGCAGTTTAAGGGGGAGGGTGCACTGTGAGGCGGAGGGTGCACTCTAAGGCAGAGGGTGAACTCTAAGGCAGAGGGTGCACTCTAAGGCAGAGGGTGCACTCTAAGGCAGATGGTGCACTCTAAGGCAGAGGGTGCACTCTAAGGCAGAGGGTGCACTCTAAGGGGGAGGGTGCAGTCTAAGGGGGAGGGTGCAGTCTAAGGGGGAGGGTGCAGTCTAAGGCGAAAGGTGCAGTCTAAGGCGGAGGGTGCAGTCTAAGGCGGAGGGTGCAGTCTAAGGTGGAGGGTGCAGTTTAAGGGGGAGGGTGCAGTCTAAGGCGAAAGGTGCAGTCTAAGGTGGAGGGTGCAGTTTAAGGGGGAGGGTGCAGTCTAAGGCGAAAGGTGCAGTCTAAGGCGAAAGGTGCAGTCTAAGGCGAAAGGTGCAGTCTAAGGCGGAGGGTGCAGTCTAAGGTGGAGGGTGCAGTTTAAGGGGGAGGGTGCAGTCTAAGGCGAAAGGTGCAGTCTAAGGCGAAAGGTGCAGTCTAAGGCGGAGGGTGCAGTCTAAGGCGGAGGGTGCAGTCTAAGGTGGAGGGTGCAGTTTAAGGGGGAGGGTGCAGTCTAAGGCGAAAGGTGCAGTCTAAGGTGGAGGGTGCAGTTTAAGGGGGAGGGTGCAGTCTAAGGCGAAAGGTGCAGTCTAAGGCGAAAGGTGCAGTCTAAGGCGAAAGGTGCACTCGGAGGCAGAGGGTGCACTCGGAGGCAGAGGGTGCACTCGGAGGGGGAGGGTGCAGTCTAAGGGGGAGGGTGCAGTCTAAGGGGGAGGGTGCACTCTAAGGCGGAGGGTGCACTCTAAGGCGAAAGGTGCAGTCTAAGGCAGAGGGTGCAGTCTAAGGCAGAGGGTGCACTCTAAGGCAGAGGGTGCACTCTAAGGCAGAGGGTGCAGTCTAAGGGGGAGGGTGCACTCTAAGGCGGAGGGTGCAGTCTAAGGCGAAAGGTGCAGTCTAAGGCGAAAGGTGCAGTCTAAGGCGGAGGGTGCAGTCTAAGGCGGAGGGTGCAGTCTAAGGTGGAGGGTGCAGTCTAAGGGGGAGGGTGCAGTCTAAGGGGGAGGGTGCAGTTTAAGGGGGAGAGTGCACTCTGAGGCGGAGGGTGCACTCTGAGGCGGAGGGTGCACTCTGAGGCGGAGGGTGCACTCTGAGGCGGAGGGTGCACTCTGAGGCGGAGGGTGCACTCTGAGGCGGAGGGTGCCCTCTGAGGCGGAGGGTGCACTCTGAGGCGGAGGGTGCACTCTGAGGCGGAGGGTGCACTCTGAGGCGGAGGGTGCACTCTGAGGCGGAGGGTGCACTCTGAGGCGGAGGGTGCACTCTGAGGCGGAGGGTGCACTCTGAGGCGGAGGGTGCACTCTGAGGCGGAGGGTGCACTCTGAGGCGGAGGGTGCACTCTGAGGCGGAGGGTGCACTCTGAGGCGGAGGGTGCACTCTGAGGCGGAGGGTGCACTCTGAGGCGGAGGGTGCACTCTGAGGCGGAGGGTGCACTCTGAGGGGGAGGGTGCACTCTGAGGGGGAGGGTGCACTCTGAGGGGGAGGGTGCACTCTAAGGCAGAGAGCTGAGGGTACACTCTAAGGCAGGAGGCACAGGGTTCACTCTAAGACAGGGGGCAGAGAGTGCACTCAAAGGCAGGGGGCAGAGGGTGCACTCTAAGGCAGGAGGCACAGGGTTCACTCTAAGACAGGGGGCAGAGAGTGCACTCAAAGGCAGGGGGGAGAGAGTGCACTCTAAGGCAGGGGGCAGAGAGTGCACTCTAAGGCAGGGGGCAGAGAGTGCACTCTAAGGCAGGGGGCAGAGAGTGCACTCTAAGGCAGGGGGCAGAGAGTGCACTCTAAGACAGGGGGCAGAGAGTGCACTCTAAGACAGAGGGCAGAGAGTGCACTCTAAGACAGAGGGCAGAGAGTGCACTCTAAGACAGGGGGCAGAGAGTGCACTCTAAGACAGGGGGCAGAGAGTGCACTCTAAGACAGGGGGCAGAGAGTGCACTCTAAGACAGGGGGCAGAGAGTGCACTCTAAGACGGGGCAGAGAGTGCACTCTAAGACGGGGCAGAGAGTGCACTCTAAGACAGGGGGCAGAGAGTGCACTCTAAGACAGGGGGCAGAGAGTGCACTCTAAGACAGGGGGCAGAGGGTGCACTCTAAGACAGGGGCAGAGGGTGCACTCTAAGACAGGGGCAGAGGGTGCACTCTAAGACAGGGGCAGAGGGTGCACTCTAAGACAGGGGCAGAGGGTGCACTCTAAGACAGGGGCAGAGGGTGCACTCTAAGACAGGGGGCAGAGAGTGCACTCTAAGACAGGGGGCAGAGAGTGCACTCTAAGACAGGGGGCAGAGAGTGCACTCTAAGACAGGGGCAGAGGGTGCACTCTAAGACAGGGGCAGAGGGTGCACTCTAAGACAGGGGGCAGAGGGTGCACTCTAAGACAGGGGGCAGAGGGTGCACTCTAAGACAGGGGGCAGAGGGTGCACTCTAAGACAGGGGGCAGAGGGTGCACTCTGAAACAGATTCTCAGAGGCTGCCCTGTAAGACAGGGGGCAGAAGTGCACTCTAAAACAGGTTGGCAGAGGCTGCACTCTGAGACAGGTTGGCAGAGGCCGCACTGTAAGACAGGGGGCAGTGGGTGCATTCTAAGTCAGGAGGTACACTCTAAGGCACTCTAAGGCGGGGGCAGAGGGTGCACTTTAAGGCGGGGGCAGAGGGTGCAATTTAAGGCGGGGGCAGAGGGTGCACTTTAAGGCGGGGGCAGAGGGTGCACTTTAAGGCGGGGGCAGAGGGTGCACTTTAAGGCGGGGGCAGAGGGTGAACTCTAAGGCAAGGGGCAGAGGGTGCACTTTAAGGCGGGGGCAGAGGGTGCACTCTAAGGCAAGGGGCAGAGAATGCACTCTAAGGCAAGAGGGGCAGAGGGTGAACTCTAAGGCAAGGGGCAGAGAATGCACTCTAAGGCAAGAGGGGCAGAGGGTGAACTCTAAGGCAAGGGGCAGAGGGTGCACACTGAGGCAAGGGGACAGACATAGGTTGTACTCTAAGGCAGGGGACAGACATAGGTTGTACTGTAAGGCAAGGGGACAGACATAGGTTGCACTCTAAGGCAGAAGGAGCACTCTGAAGCAGGGTGAAGGGGGTGCCCTCTAAAGCAGGGGTGCACTCTAAGGCAGGGAGCAGAGGGTGCATTCTAAATCAAGGGCAGCAACTGCAAGGGCCTCTGAACAGTATTTTCACAGTAACAAAGCGCACAACATAATACATAAATAGGGCGCAGAGGGTGCCTCGGAAGTCATGGAAGAGCAAAACATGCTCCGTGGGACGAGTTTATAGGGGAAGGGTCTCCGTCTACCTCAGGGGCTGGTGGGGGCACTCACAACAGGTGCCAACCTGTGCACTACTGTGAGTGAAGAGCGTGAGCCGTTCTGTGAAGGTGCTCAACCCGTGCACCGTGGGCAGATCACACACACGCACATTGTGGCCTACGCACACGTTGCCACGCTGTGTATACACCGTGCCCTGCATTACGTCTGCAGGATGCACCCACTATGGCATTCAACAACCTGTGCCCTACTGTAAAACTGCACGTCCTCATCTCTACTGCACAGCACGCGAGCTGCTGCCCTCGGCTCTGCAGCAAACTTGGAAACCTGTGCCCTTCCCATAGCCAGCACGAATAATGCCCAGCTGCCATAACACACTGTCTGGACACTCTCTGCAGCAAAGGCATAAAAAAGCAGTATAATATGGAAAAGGAAATGAACACTGGGAAGAGAATGACAGAAAGCAGGAAAGGAAAGAAAGACTGAAAAATAAAGATAACTTAAATTTGTAGTGGTAACAAGGAGCGACAGGACAAGCATGGCATGGGAATGGGGTGGGCTACACGGCGGTGGAGGGAGACTAGTTTACTTCAACAGGGGAAATGTGCATTGTAACACCGGGCGACATGTGCACTTGGCGACAGGACACATCAACTGCACAAGGGGCGCGTGCACTATACATCTGTTGGACACGGGGCCGCCATTTACTAGTATGCCGAGAGGTGCACTTTCTGTCAGACGTGAGGGCGGCACTCACTGCAGGGCGGGGAACAGTCAACTGGGAGCACCGCAGGAGGGAGGGAGGAGGGCACGCCGGGCACTTCAACGACCTCCTTTCAAACCGACACACAGGCTCGTCCCCACAGACTGTCAATGATAAACAAAGCATGCGCATGTAGCGATCACACGCGTCCACACAGTGACACACTGGTTCTTCTCGCCGACAGAGTTCCATTGTGACAAACACTCAAGTTCGTCTCACAGACAAGTAAGTACATCCTCGCAGACGCTGTAGATTATTCATCACAGGCACTCGGGTTCATCAGTAAAGACACTATGCAGTCATCACCGGCACATTCGTCATCAGAAGGCAACCAGTTCATCCTCACAGACAGACACACAAGTATTTATTTGTTTATTTATTTAGAAGTTTTGTATAGCGCTAGCTGGACCCAAGGGTATCAGAGCGCTTCACAGCAAGTACAGTAAAGAGCAGTTATTGGCAAGGACAGACACACAAGTGCATCATCACAGACACGCAAGTGCATCATCACAAACACGCAAGTGCACCCTCACAGACAGACACACAAGTGCATCATCACAGACACGCAAGTCCATCCTCACAGATACGCAAGTGCATCCTCGCAGACACACACGCACGTTCATCCTCACAGACAGACACGCACGTTCATCCTCACAAACACGCAAGTGCATCCTCACAGACACGCAAGTGCACCCTCACAGACAGACACACAAGTGCATCCTCACAGACATGCACGTTCATCCTCACAGACACGCAAGTGCTACTCACAGACACACAAGTGCATCCTCACAGACACGCAAGTGCACCCTCACAGACACGCAAGTGCACCCTCACAGACAGACACACAAGTGCATCCTCACAGACATGCATGTTCATCCTCGCAGACACGCACGTTCATCCTCACAGACACACAGGTGCATCCTCACAGACACACAGGTGCATCCTCACAGACACGCAAGTGCATCCTCACAGACAGACACACAAGTGCATCCTCACAGACATGCATGTTCATCCTCGCAGACACGCACGTTCATCCTCACAGACACACAGGTGCATCCTCACAGACACACAGGTGCATCCTCACAGACACACAGGTGCATCCTCGCAGACACACGCACGTTCATCCTATCAAACGACACGGAAGTGAATCCACACAGACATGCACGTTCATCCCCACAGACACGCACGTTCATCCTCACAGACACACAAGTGCATTCTCACAGACACACACGCACGTTCATCCTCACAGACAGACACGAAAGTGCATCCTCACAGACACACAGGTGCATCCTCACAGACACGCAAGTGCATCCTCACAGACACGCAAGTGCATCCTCACAGACATGCACGTTCATCCTCACAGACACGCAACTGCATCCTCACAGACACACAGGTGCATCCTCACAGACACACAGGTGCATCCTCACAGACACGCAACTGCATCCTCACAGACACGCAACTGCATCCTCACAGACACGCAGTGCATCCTCACAGAAATGCACGTTCATCCTCACAGCCAGGTAACTGCATCCTCACAGGCACACACTTGCCTCTTAGCAGACAGTATGTAATCAATACAAGTGCACAAATTCATCCCTGTCGTCACAGTACATAATCATTGCATGCCCACGTGTTTGCCACCAGACATACGGTTTTGCCCTCATACATTCCCCCTCGTAAACACACCAATTCATCCTCAGAGCTGCACAAAGTCCGCTCCAACGTTCACCCTCAAGGTCGCAGAAGCTCACACGAGTTCACTCTGATGGACCATCGAGCTCAGCTCGAGACAGCCGCTCGTCCTCCGCGCACCGTGTGATCCTCGCAAGCAGGAGTTCCCTCTCAGACACGCTCTTCACAGATACTCGCGAAAACCCGGCAAAAGTGGCCAAGCACAGCGTCGCCTATCTCAAATTTGAAAATGCTGTACTGTAACACTGCACAATCCTTTACTATAGTGCCACAACCTCGACGCTGCGGTACATTGCGTACTTGCATCTCCGGAGAGGGGCAGCCCCAATTCTGTTTGTCCTGTCCCCACCACCACAGCTGCCAAGTGTGTCATGAGGCAACATAAAAATAAAACAGACGCAGCACCTTGCCACAAACATGAACTTTCCTAACTCCCTTTCTCTGCACAGCGATGTTGCTTGCTTACAATGTTTAGAGTTGACGTTGTATGCGTGTATATGCACACATATATACAAAGTCACATTTAAACATTGCTGTTGAAGCCTGACTTTGTACGTAGATGTGTATATCTCTATACACACATGCATAAATATACTGGCTCATGTGTCCGCGGTAAAATTCGCTTCTTCAGACGCTACTGCGTAAGCTGTGCCATGCCCGAATGCCACCGCACAACCTGTGCACTCACTACTGTGAGTGAACACCATGAGCCGTACTGTAAAAGTGCACACAACCCGTGCACCGTGGGCAGATCACACACACGCACATTGTGGCCTAGGCACACGTTGCCACGCTGTGTATACACCGTGACCTGCAGTACAATTGCAGGATGCACCCACTATGGCATTCAACAACCTGTGCCCTACTGTAAAACTGCACGTCCTCATCTCTACTGCACAGCACGCGAGCTGCTGCCCTCGGCTCTGCAGCAAACTTGGAAACCTGTGCCCTTCCCATAGCCAGCACGAATAATGCCCAGCTGCCATAACACACTGTCTGGACACTCTCTGCAGCAAAGGTATAAAAAAGCAGTATAATATGGAAAAGGAAAAAAGAAAAAAATGAACTGTGGTAACTGTGGTAAGAGAAAGACAAGAAAGCTCGAAAAATAAAGAGAATGTAAAATGTGCAGGCGGCAAGGGACGACAGGAAATGTATGATTAGGAAACATAAAAGGAGGACAGAACAAATAGGAAAAAGAAAGTCAGTATGACATAAAGAGAAAGAACATGCTAAAGGAGAAAGGAGGACATGAACAGAAAGAATAAGAAAGGAAGCGAGAGAAGAAAGATGTAAGGGAAGAAGAATGAAGGAGGAAACGTGCGCAAAAGGCAAGAACTGGAAAGAAAAATTAAATTAAAACAGTAAAAAAAAAAAAAAAAGCTAAAGAGTGCAGAACTCCGCACCGCTGACAGCCACCTTCTCCTCACCAATGTAGGCAGCTGTGATCGGCCCTGAAGGCAGCCACAGAGCAAACCCGACCCGCTCCCCTTTCCCCTCAAAGTCACGGCGCTGTACCTGCCTCAGGTCCCGCCGCCGCCCGGGCCTTCTGATCCAAGCGGCCGCTCTCCGGCTCAGGCTCCGCCGCAGCGCCCAGCAGCCATCGCCAGCCCCGCTGCAACGCTCCCCCTGCCGCAGCCGAGACAGACGGCCCCGCCCACCACCGACAGGCCACGCCCCCTCCAGGACCAGCCGTGTCAGATCCGCCCTTCGCGCTGGAGATGTCTCAGCTGCCTCGATGTAAGCCACGCCCATCTGAAATAGACTGTGCCGGACTGAGCCAACCCGCGCAACTCTGGAGAGGTATGTACCCAAACACATGGCACACCCTTTCGAAGAGGACACGCCCCCAAGAACGTGATTTGTCCTCCCTCATCCAAACCCCGCCCTCTCTCCCGTCAGGCAAGCTGAGACTACACTGACTGCTCCGTTGCAAGTTTTGGCTGTACAGTTAGTAACAGGAACAGCGTCTGCACAGGCCACGCCCTTAAAACAGGACTCACGCCCACAAGACACGCCCCTTCCGAATAGACACTGCCCACCACGACCCAGGCCACGCCTCCTCATGTTAAGTCATGATGTAGGAGGTTTTAGGACGCCCCCTTGGACCGCTAGACAGGAAATGAGCAGCCTGAGAAAAGACACGCCCCTAAAAGGCGAAGTAGATCTATAGTCTTTTTCCGGGAATAAAGACACGCCTTCTGCTGCTACAAGACGCCCGTCAGTGCCGCGACCAATTGGAAGTCTTGTGAACGAACTCATTTAACCTTTGCAAATCCGATGCTCCATCTCCCAGTCGTACTTTCTGCTGTAAGGCTGCCAAGGGTGTGTTATTTGATCTGGTATCCCGATTGAGATGGGAGATATGGAAAAGTGAGTTACGCCGAGGCAAGTAGGGATAAACAAAAAACAAAAAAAAAGAAAACATCGAAAACAGACAAACATTGTAAAGGGAGTAACAACAGAGAAAAGAGTGGTGAAACAGAGCACAAGATAAAGTATTTCAACAATTGAAAGATGGGAAAGAAGAGAAAAACAAATAGCCACAACAAGAAGAAGCATCGGCTAATGGCCTGGAGTTGTCTGCCCTCCTTTTAGCTTTGTTCAAGCTTGTTTTGTCATGGCTTTTACAAAACTTTATTGTTAGGAAGCTGCCAGACCCTAATTACTCAGGACATGTGTGGTGAGGCTTCTGAGTTCACAAGACCCCCTTTTCTCTGATGAATGTAATGTAACAGGTCAGCGGTCTTGCTGGGCGGTACAGGAACCGGATATGTACTGCACATCATCCGTGGGTCAGGCGTGGCAAACGGTGTTTCCATAAAAGGGGAGGAACCGCACATGCTTCATCTCCCAATCTGCAATCAGTGAGTGTGTATCCAGTGATTGTGCCCCAAGTTATCAGTAGACCTTGACCCCGGGCTTACCTCATATCATTTGCTATGAGGCGGCCGCAGCCCCGCACCACCGTAGTATGATCCTGGCCCCATACAGTGAGGACTCCCCCAAGGTGCAGCGGCTGATGACGCACCACGTGAAGTGTGCCTGTGGCCCGCTGTAACGCATGAGCCCGGGAGGCGGAAAGTTGCCCTGGGGCATCGCGCCCAGCGCAGACGAAGGAGCGCCCCAGCAACGAGAGAGCGGTGTGTCAGACCCACCCCGCTCAGCAAGGATCTGCCCAAGCCCCTGCCAGCCGTGTGTGCTTGCAGGTGGTTCCCCTCCTACCGGCCCGCCCGCCTGGAAAGCCTTGCCGGAGCACGCACAGCCGCGTTGCTAAATGTACAGAGCAATACGTTGACCCCGCTATCACAGCCAGACAACGGCAAGGGGAAAGCAGGAAGAGTGGTATTAAAAGGGCTGAATGAAAGAAAAGGAAAAGGAGGAAAAAGTGAAACAAAGAAGGAAAAATATTGGGAGAATAACAATAAATAATAGCAGTCAAGAGGGAGAAGAGAGAAGTGATAGAGGGAGAAGAAGGACAAGGAAAAACAGTCAAGGAAAAAAAAGAGAAGAGATAAAGAAGAGTAGGGAAAGATCCACAGATGACAGCACATGGTAGAGGATCAATCCCAGCCCCAGCAGAGAGCACCATTACAGCATTCCCTCACAGGTGTATCGCCGTAATTCAGTGAACTAGAGGACCCAGCAACGGCGTCTCCACAGTGGAAGATCTGGATTGAAAGATTAAACAACTACTTCATCGCCACGAGAGAGACTGACGGAGCCGTCAAGAGGTCGTTACTCATACACTACGCCGGAGACAAAATATTTAAACTGTTTAAGCATCTGCCCAACACAGGCGTCGCCACGGATTACGATGTTGCTGTAAAAGCACTGGATGCTCATTTTGACCCACAGCTCAATCTGAATTTTGAGAGATTCAAACTGCGCCAGGCGCAACAAGGCAAAGGCAAATCCATTGATGCATTCTACGCCCGGCCACGTGAGCTGGCCAGTACCTGTACAGCAGATGACAAATCCTAAAGAGATCAGGGCGCAGATCATCCAAGGATGCCGGGACAAAGTACTCCAAGGTCTCATTCCATGCCAACCCAATATAAATCTAGAAGACATCCTCATCCTGGTGCGAACACATGACCTATCAGTGGCACTGGCCAGCAAAATGGACCAGGCCTTTACAAGATCCAAGAGAGACCAGCAAACATCAAGACAGAACAGGGCGATGCACTCCATACAAGGATGAGGAGCAAAATGAACAGGAAACAAAAGCCCCCCGACGACCAAGACGAAGTCCGTGTACTGTGGGTGTGACGAACATCAAGCCGGTGAGTGCCCTGCACAAGGCCGGACATATGCCAACTGTGGGATTCCCAACCACTTTACATTGGTCTGCAGGACGAAAACCTGAGGAAAAGACACCAGGAACCGGAGGACGCTGTCAAGAGGGGTGTGCCAACTATCTATCATGAATGTGGCGCAATGAGAGGAACCAAAAGGGCCTAGTCAGACATACCAGGGACCCAGAGACTCGCCCCCGAACAAGATGAGGAAGAGACTTTTCTAATCTCTTTCACGCGAGAATTGAAACGCCGCCGGAGGCCACAACCAACGTGTGTCATCAAGGTAGCAGAGTCCGAAGTCACAGCCATCATTGACACAGGGGCGTCAGTAAATGTGATGGGTGTCCAGCAGTACAACCACATCCAGCCCAGGCTGCCTATCGCACCATCCCGCACCAAGATTTTTGCCTACGGACACCACTCCCAAGTGCCCCTTAAAGGGAGAATGTCAGTGCTGGTGAGATCAGAAGGGCAGGAAGTCATGAGGACAATCAATGTCATAGGCCACGAGGCAGACACCCTAATCGGTAGCCACACAACGAAGACTTAGGGTTGGTATCCTTTGCCAGGAGTGTCCGGACGCACCAGGTCAATGACATCATGGACCAATTTCCAGAGCTCTTTCTGGGCTTAGGCCGCCTCAAGTGTGTGCCTCCGAAGTTGTACATCGACAAAGCAGTCACACCAGTGGCGCTAGAACACCGCAGCGTCCCATTCCACCTCTTGCCCCTGGTTGAAGAGGATTTAGAAAAGCTGGATCAATAAGGGGTTT
This sequence comes from Lissotriton helveticus, assembly GCF_964261635.1. Classification (NCBI taxonomy): domain Eukaryota; kingdom Metazoa; phylum Chordata; class Amphibia; order Caudata; family Salamandridae; genus Lissotriton; species Lissotriton helveticus. Next base: position 1,923,798,130 of record NC_136065.1, read on the forward strand.
TAGAAAAGGTCTCAGGCCCGACACCATGGGTATCCCCGATGGTGGTCGCAGAGAAGCCCAAACAACCAGGAAAGATATGGCTATGTATCGACATGAGACTACCCAACCGCGCCATTAAGTGAGAACGACACATCATACCTATGACATCAAGCGAGTCGCAGAGCTTGACACAGTCTATGTACGAACAATCCAGGCTGTCCATGATGGGTCATGATGGCCGCCAGGGACCTGACCAGCGCAGGTGCAGCGAAAGCACTATATACCTGGAGCCGGAAGGTACTCATGGACTCTCAAAAAATTCCCCACCAAACACCCCGCTGCAAAGTGAACCACCTATCAGAAGCCAACTACATCGCTACAGCCTGAGGTCGAATCCTGAGGCAAGCCGATGGCTTCAGAACTTTGTGTGTTAAATATCATGGACTGGTTTTAAGACCAAGTTGCGGAGGGAACTAACAGATCAGCGGTCCTGTTGGCCGGTACAGAAACCGGATATGTACTGCACTTCATCCGTGGCCCACAGGGTGTTAATAAGTGGGCCAGCTCCCTCCCGGTCTCAGACTCGGTAGTAATTAAAAACGGACACTGGGCCAGGTCTCTTATCAGGCACTATATTCATATCTTTAACTTCACTGCAAAAACGAATCAAATTCTGATCAATGAATGTAAAAAAACGTTGAGGAACTTCCATGTCAGCGATTTAGTTTGTGTTTATATTTCACGTTTTACTTAATCTTGCCTTTCCTAAGAATTTTAGTTAGTTTCAGGATGTGTTTTTGTATTTGTGTTTGTATGTGGTCTATTACTCTTGTGTAGTGTATACCCCCAACTGAGTTGCCTCCATGTGTTTATAATGGGCCACAAATGTAGTTGAGGCTGAAGGCAGGACGAGTTTCTTAGAGTGCCTTTCAGTGGGTCAAAATCGTGTTCAGGATTAATGGACACTCATATTTTGCCTGTCTGCAGAGTGCACATAGCACAGGTCATGTATTCCAGTTGCAATTGTGATTCTGTGCAAATGCATGTGAAGGAGCTACACAGTTGTCAAAATATGGACAGCGTGAAAGTAAAAGAAAATACCATGCTTACAGGTGAGTGGGTATGTTGTGTGGAGTGGTGAAGTGAAGGAAAGGCAAGAAAGTGCATTCAGGAGATATTGAAAAGAGGGTACTGAAGAGGAAAGAGATGTGCGAGATATGCACACGGTGGAAGTGTGGAGAGAAAAGGGCATACTTGACTGACATAGAATGGACATAGCAAGAGTGATTCTCACACTTTGAAGACCACTACCCCTTCCGCAGGCCTCAGAAATAGTTCATTCAGTCTCACAATTGAACATTTTTCAATATTATTTATAACAAAATCATTGTTGTTTTGCATTTATGTTAAACAGCTAACAACCATTAACAAAGCCAATAGTCCTGGCTTATTTTAGGTGTATATCAGTTGTTACTTTATATGTCTGGATGTCTGGATACAAAATAAGAAAGCTCAGAGAAGAACTAAAATGCCAGTCAGGTGGCATATAATGGGAATTATAGAATTTTAGTTTATGTGTTTAAGCCATGCTCTTAATTACATAGGCCATGCCCCTTTTACAGATTTTCCCCTTTTACATCCCACGTGAAGCCCAAACACAGAAAGAAAGAAAATAATAAACAAAACAGTAGAAACTCAATATGCACAAATATGAGACAAGACATTGCGCCCAGAGACAACTTTATAAGACAAAATCTTTATATCCATTGCGAGGAAATCTCAGCTCATACCGGCGTCTCTTGTATCATCTTTGACAGTGTTCCAGGGCAGGAATCCTAAAGAGACATTTTTTTCACTGAAGGAGATAAGATACATTCTCATGGATGCTTCCTTCAAGATCAAATCCAACACTGTTTGCACTGGACTCACTGCTAGTGGCGTAGCTCCAGGGGGACGTGTTTGGGGTGCTACAACCCCCTAAAAATGAATGTATTCTGCAGTAAACAGTTGGGTACAGGTGCTTTCAGTTTTGTTATGTGAAGTGTCTTCTGGATTTCACTTGGTGTTATTACATGCCCACACTGACAAAATCACACACACGTTCTCTCGTTTATGTTTTAAAGGCCTAACAAAATTTTGATTTGTTTTAATGATATTGCGTTTTAAGTACCCCTAGGTTCCCCTCTGCTTTCCACTGCCCTTTAAGCCTCCCTCATGTCCTGCGTCTCATATAATGCATTTTTACAAGATGTCCCAGCGTCATTGTTGGCAAATCTGAAGCCACTCCAACCCCCACTTCAATCATGCTGACCAAGCTACGCCCCTGCTCATTGCCATCTTGATCAGAGTGGGATCAATACCTCCATCCCAATGGACCTTCTTGAAGAGTGACATGTTTCTCGTGATGGCAGAACTGCCACGCTCATCAGACACCATGCTTTCTTTTACTTAGTGGCCAAGGATGAGGTTCTAGCTACAGATTAAACTTGCTTTCTGTGTTGAAATCTTGAAGAAGGACCTGACCCCTACCACCAGTCTTTCATCTTGATCTCTTCGCCATTGGGTCATTCAGGCATGTGCTTTCCCTTCTCTGTCTAGTCTGACCTCGTGTGACACAAGCTCTTGACGAGGAACAGTGTCTACTACTACTACGAGAGACCAAACATCACAGCCACGGGTGCCCTTTGTGTGTCAGTATGCAGGTGTCCAGTATTCTCTTAGAAATGTGTAAATAACCTCCTCTACATTGCTTCCTTCCATTTTGGAAACTCAGATCATGTTGTTGATTTTACCCATAGACCTTATGGCCTCACGTTTAACATGCAGCCACCGTGGCATTATTTTATGATGAGTGATATTCCGAGATGTTAGGTACTAGGCAAATTCTTTCGGACCATAATCAGCTGTTATCTCTTTTGGGAACCTATGAGGTTAACATATTTCAGATTTCAGGATTACTTCATCAGCCGAAGTGGATCTGACAACTTCCACTTCTGGGTATTTGCTACAGACGCCCACTGTGACCAGCAAATACCGGTCATCTGACAAGTTTTCAAAATATGGACTGATGCTCACCCAGTGATTCACTGTTATTTCTTCCAACGTGATTGGAGTGGGATGCTACAGAGGCTGGAAGGCTAAACAATGGGACAACATTTGCTCCACCTGTTTGTCAATATCCGAGAACCAAAAAATCTGTCTGCTGTGCATGCTTATTTTGACAATACAACGTGAAGTATTTATGATGTCAAACGCTGTGGGGCAACAATTCAGCTTCCTCTCAACAGGATTCCTTCATCATTTACTGAGTAATATATGTGAATGTTGTAGAATGCCCAAAGATGACTTTAGGCATCCACCGTCTGATGCAATAGGGTACTCAAAATTGCCTTTCACCCACGTGTGGTCACAGACTATTTAACCAATTTGAAATACATCAGTCTGAATGGCCAGCATGATTTATTGGATTTTTAGTGGATTTGGATGAGACAGGCTGGTGATCAGTCATAATATGTTTGTCAATTTTAATCACATGGTCCGCCTCATGTTTGGTACTGTAACACACATGGTGGGAGTGCTAGTCAATGTGTTTGCCTAGTTTTGGTTTATACATGAAATTGAAGGAATACTCTTCCAATTGGAGAATCAATTTCTCTATCCGTGGGAGTGGTTTGGACGCTATGAGTTTAAAAAGTGGATTTGCAGTTTGTGGTCAGTGCACAGGTGGAATTGACATTGGTAGAGATAAACATGAAAGTGTCTCCACCCCCACAGGATGCCAATTGCTTTGTTCTCTGTGTAGAGTACCTCTGTTCAGTTGCGCTAAGAGTTCAACTGGCATAGGCCCTTGGGGGCCGACCGTTCTATGACCGACAGTTCTATGACCTATAATTGAAGTAGTACGGCTCCTAGCCCAGTGGGGCTGCCATCAACTGAGATTTTGGTGGGTTTGTTGAAATCATAATACTTCATGGTCATTTTGGTGCACAAGGCATCCTTGGTTTTCTGGAAGGCAAATTCTTTGTCGTCTGACCATTTCAACTCTGTTTGCCTGTAGAAGGTCCCTCTGAGGCATTGTGAAGAATAGTACGTTCTGAATAAGCGTCCCGCATTAGGTAACCATGCTCAGAAATTTCAAACCTCAGACACCTTCTGGGGGGCATGGTAGTCTTGATGTCTCATGCTTACTTTGAATCAGGGGCCTCTGCTTCTGTAGAGAATTGTTGTCCAAATAATTCTACTTCAGATCGAAGAGGTTCATATTTTCGTTTGTTCACAGTGAGCCTGCTGTCTCTGATTCACGTCACCACACAACCTAGTCGTCCATGATGTTCTTCCACTGATTGTGGTTGTGTACACCAGAATGTCATCAGTTACGCTCAGTACTCCTTCCTGAAAGCACATCCGAGATGCAATGCTGAAAAACTTCTGCTGCGCTGAAGATGTTGAAACTGAAGCACACAAGAGGAGAGCTAGAGAAAGAAACCAACACACATCCTCCCTACCTACAACATTGTCAGACAAAAAAGGTGGGTGGATTCCTATCTAGAGTATCACTTTTTTAGTCTCCCAATGCTTCAAATGTATCAAGCGATAATAGGAAAAGTTACGTCACCTACTTTTCATGATTGGATGCATTATTAGTGCTATGTATTCATATTGATTGTTGTTGAGGATGATGGAGGTAGGGATAATGCCCCGATTACTTATCTATAATCTTCGTCTTCCTTAGTCCAAACCATTTTGTCATTGTCATTACGGCACGCCCACCTTCCCATGGACGTCTGGCCTTGTTCATGGATATTTGATAGTTCAGGGAGAATTATGGATACGTTCTGTATTTATAGCGCACAGGGATTGAGTAGGCCTAAAGCCTATTTACCTCCTTCTTCCTGATTTATTTTCTTGTCATGAGGTGGGATCCACCTTCTCTCAAGAAATGACTGTGACGAGGATGATTTGGACTAAGGATTATTAAGATTACTGGTAAGTAACCGGGGCATTAGTGCTTTTTGCAATCTATGTCTATCCAGAAAAACTTAGTAAACTGAAACAATGATTAACATGTTTCACTGATACAGTGATGTGCTGAAAGCAATAACAACAGATATTAGAAAAATATTCCTAAAACAGACTTATAGCTGCTTGAATACGTACTTCATAAATAAAGCACAGGCAACACTACATAAAAAAGTAACATAGTGGTGTGTTTTTTTTACTAACAAATACAGAATGTCGGCAACTCTGCTATAGACCTCCTTAAAAAACCATGAAAACGTAGCTAATCCAATCCTCCTGATACATGTTTATAAAGACAAAGCACAAGAATGGGTTCAATAGATAAATTACCACTTGAGGAAATATCAAAAAACGAAACCAAATAATTATTGTTGTTGGTCAAATCAGTAATTGTAGTTGTAATGTAGAAACTAAACATAAAGAAATAGATATTTTGTAGACTTTTAATTTCAGAGATTTAATCGCTAAAGAGACCTGTGGCATGATTTGGAAGTTAAAACTTACAACCTTTGCTTAAAACCAAAGCTGACTATGCTAATAAAATATTATGAGAATAACTCCATACCTTGTATTTCCAAAATTATAAATCTGTCCCTTATATCATGACATAAAACTGAAGAACTCAAACAAGCAAAGATAATTCCATCTATTAAAAAGCCCATTTTGTAGATCAAATATTTTGAGTAAAAAGTGTTAGGGTTTTTGTATCACTGCACATTGCAACATTTGTAATCTTGAAAAGTATGTTATGTTCTTATATAAACTTCAGAGATACCTGGTGGGAGCTGAGTCTCTTTCAGAGCCATGATCCTCTTGGAATCAGAGTGTATTCCTTTATCATAGAATGTTTGTCTGTAGAATTTCAGATGGCCTTTGCGAAATTCACACTTGCCGGCAATGAGGGCTGCCCCTATTACACTTGGCACACTTGGTTAAGTGTTTTGCCGTGTTCTTCCGTGGAGGCCCTGAACACAGGGATATCATCAATGTAGTGTAGCACACTGAATATGTAGCTGAATAATCCCTGAATGACTATTTTAAATCTCTCTGCAGTGGATGACACATCAAATGCTAGCATTTAAAGCAGAAAATACGCAATGCGTGGTGAATGTTGGGATATAACAGGAGTCTTTGTGCAGCTCAAATGGTAGGTTTTCTTTATTAAGGTCTTGTTTGGGGAATATCTTGGTGCCTTTTAGAAGTATGATCTTGTCGTTTAAGTGATGTCCTTGATGTTGTTCTTGCTCTATAAATGTGTTTGGTATTCTCATATCGACACAAAAGCATACTTTACCATCTATGTTGCGGTTGGGCACTGATGCTATTGTATGGCGTTTTAGGATCCGAGCAAATTTTCCCAATTCATGCCCTTATATAGGTACAATTCACATTGCCCTAATATAGGCATAGAAATCGTACCCTTATTTAGACATAGCCCATGCAGTCCAAATACAGGCATGGCTACTTCCACCCGTACCAAAACGTCACAACGATTTCTTGGAAAATCGGCTTAAGCAGTCAAGGACCTCCCCTTGCTTGAATATTGATTTGTCCAAGAACTCATGTACATTGCAAAGAACTACTATTCCCTTGGGGTTCTTTACTGACGTTATTATGCCCGACTTTACGTCAAACTAGGCCCCTTCAAGGTATAAATATGCCTTCACTTGCTCTAGCAAGACACGGTGGTTAGGAGCAGTTCGACTATCTACTTGCCCGACGCAGCTCGCTACAGCAAGTGCCGAAGAAAGCCGACCCTCCAGCTTACGCACTGATCGAGAAGCTGTCCTTTCTCTCGCTGAGAATCCAGCTCCAGTGTTTCCAAGCTCCCCTTGCGGGGTGTTGGGAAATCGAGTCCCGAGACAGAGATACCAGACCTCCTTCATTCTAAACTAAGTTATGGAGCTGATTAGACCCTAAGAGAAATCTTGGATAGATTCTTCGCAAACCAAACCTATGTACACAAATACTTACTCCCTCCAGCGTACTAGACTTAGGTTAGGTACATTGGGGTAGGCGTATTTTAGAAGCACCAGTTGAGTAATTTTAGCCATTTTTATTCATGTATGTACTTTTATATGTTTTTGAAACCATACAATGCTTTTACAGTATTAATTTATAATTCTGTTCTCGCTGTACACATTATACTTTGCAGCCTGCATTACGTTTGTATAGGTTCACTTTACTTGCATGAGAAAGAAGACTGTTCAATAAATCCTTTTATTGAAAACGCCCGTCACTCTATTTCTCTGCACCTCTGTTGAAACGAAGCATGTACGATTGACTGAGTAAAATATTTATCTATTGTTTCCACGACTCCAGAGATATATTTCTTTTTCTTGGGAAACAAAGTTGTCATGCTTATGCGGTTGTCAGAAACTAATCCCTTCTTGTGAATTCGAGAAAGTTTCTAGTGACCTCTGAGATAGCTGACATTCACTATTAAGTTTAGTATATTCTATAGAGACCTAGTAGACATAAGTTCTACGTCAAATCTATAGGATGTATTATTCCAATGCGCAGAGCATATTGGGAATATAGGAACTACACTACATGGCACCCAACGTTTGGTGATGCACTAATTTAACGCTAGATACTAAAGTAACTCAGTCGTGCTTTTCACAGAGACCCTTTTTTCCCGTAAAATACTCCAATAGACGTCTGGAGTGGGTAAAAGGATCAAATATCCGCCATAACTGAGTAGAACGAAAATCCTATATATTAGTTTTTGGTTTGTTCAACGTTGAAGGATACAGTGTTCCAAAATATTGTGCACCTTATCTTTGTTTCCTTGAAACTTGCTCTGCAAACTTTCACTAAACAATGTCGAATAACGACGGCAATAACGCAGCTTGTGGAGCTGCAGCAACTGCAACCCAACCGGGCTTAGACGTTACAGGTTTCCAACAAGAAGACCCGGATGCTATATTCATCCCAGAAAACTTAAGGAAAACCATCACTGTAAAGCTTACAACAAATGGCCTATCACCAAGAGGTGGTAGGGTAATTTTTGTCATAGAGGCACATCAATATCGGCAGACAGAGGTATTCTATTCATGGATTTTCTTCCCTGAAGCAAATCCAGTATCACATGTGTTTCACTTCTATAAAGTAGAGGAACATCCAACGGAATACACTCCTTTCGAGGATGATGAAATTCCACTAACATACCAAGAGCATGCGCTCTGGTTTAAAGGCACCCTACAACATCAAAATCACATTACCAGGCTCGGTCCACTAGGTAGACCAGGAGCAACATGGCCGGTACTAGCCAGCTATACACCACATCCTGACATTGAAGAAATGACGGATGCAGAACTATTGGTTCAACTAAAACAACTAATCAAAATCCTTAGACAATTGGTTCAATATGTCATGCGGACTCTAACATTCCAACCTCCTATAAGGATTCCACAACAAACCCCTTACCAGGGGAACACAAATAAAATCACACCACAGACTATACAATCAGTCATTGGTAAATTGCCTGCAAAAAGGGAACAAATTCCATTCTGGATAGCTCAAAAAATTACTCAAATAGAGGCAGTATATCCCGATAATACCCCTCATGAGAAACATAGGATTCTAACAATCGGTTTACCAATGGGGATCGCACCACACCTGGAGGACTGTGACACTTGGGGCACAGTCTTTGCTGCAATCTACACAAAAACACATGGTGTTTCGTCTATGGCGGTAATACCAGATATCCTTAAACAGATTCAAAATGAATACCGGGCAGGGCCTGCTTTAAATCTGGGTATGAAACTACTGAGAGATTTCAAACAGGTCTCAGCTATAATATTAGCTAATATTAAAGGTGAGGCAGCATCTGTGACGATCCGCCAAAAATTAGGAGAATTTGATGTAACCGAGCAACCATTTGAACTTGCCAGAATAATTGAAAAATCCTATGAAGAACTAGGTAGAGATAGTTTGGGTGGGAAACCAGTTAAACACCAACTAACTGAAAGACCAGAAAAGGTCTTTATTAAAAACACTCTCACTGTTCCTAAAAAGAAGTGGGAGAACACTAAACAATCTTCTAAAGAGAAGCGTTCTTAATCCCGAGGATGGTCTCCTCAAAAGGAACGCTCTAAAAAAAGATATAACGTCAGGAACAGGGATAATTTGAAAAAACCTGATAGATATCAAGATTCTGATACGCTTTCCTCTCGTACCTTTCAGACTTCCTCACAGAAATCGTAAAGAAGAGGACGGTCAAAACACAAAGAAGAACGCGTGAAGTCCAAAGATGATCAACACGGTCCAAAAAAAAAACCTCAATTCACCAAAAAGAAGGTACCAGATCTAAAAATCAGACATGCAGAGGATCTTGAGGACACAACTGAAGAACGGGGAGTGGGCCCAGACAATGTGGACAGCGCAGCAGAAGTCACCATATTTCGCAAGATCTTGAAGGATCATCTGGAAGCAGTGGACTTGAATGAGTACATCCAAGTTGAAACAGCTGATACCAGGGTTAGTGTACCCCATAAGTTATATGAAGTAACGCTCCGGATGGAGGGGGACATAACTAGGAAAATGAGAGCTCTCTTTTGGGAGAAGCTCTGTAAAGGTTATGACATTCTTCTAGCTCAAAAAGACTGGCCACCTAATTTCGTCAGGGAGTGCCCACATGGCGAAGACATCATTATGCCAGCCTTCTCCAATCACATTCCAATTCATTTAAAATATACCTATGCAAGAAAATGGGCTGTAGCCCAGGATCCAGCATTATATAAAAATCATGAAGGATAGGATGAGGATTCTCCTAACCATAAAATCCAGTTAAAAACTCAACCAACTGCACAGAGGCAGCACCCAGTTAAGCAAGAAGCTAAAAAACAGGTCAGGGAGATATTAGATCAACTTGAATACCAAGGGGTGATTGAAACATGCACCTCATCGATGAACAATCCTTTGTTTCCTGTCTCCAAACCAGACAATACATATCGTCTAGTTTTGGATTACAGACATTTAAACTCTTGTTACAAAACCTTTGCAGTACAAAATGCACACAGTGCAGCACTAATGAATAACAATGTGCGTAAAAAATATAAAACCACATTAGATATTTCTAACGGTTTCTTCTTCAAAACATTACACCTGAAAGCAGGTACTTGACCGCTTTCTCAATTATGGAGACACAACGTCACTTCTGTCGTCTCCCCCAGGGATTCAAGAATAGTCCAGGGTTATTTTCATCTAGAGTAACAGAGTTACTACAAACGTATGATGATGAGGCATTATCTTATGTCGATGACATCTATCTAACAGACGATGACTTGGACAGGCACTTGAACAGAGTGAATACCATTATACTTGGATTCGCCTCTGAAAGGTATAAATTCAACTTTAAGAAATCAAGAATCGCCCACCTCAACGTCCTTTTTCTAGGATACGAGTTATCACGTGAAGGCAAAAGCCTGGCAGCCAACTTTTTTAGAAAAGTGTGCACTGCTTCAACCTCCAAAAACGCTGAAAAACTTACAGTTAATTCTAGGTTTCCTAAATTTCGAAAGAACATATATTCTAAACTACGCAGAAAGGGTTAAACCTCTCTAAGAATTAATCAAACCTGATTTCAAAACAACTAATTGGACTCATAAACATACTGAAATTTTGCATTCAGTGCAAACAGACATGTTAGCAACAACACATTTACAGACACGCGTAAACGTACGCAATCTTGCAATCCGAATCATCCCAGGAAGATGCGGATTCACGTACTTAACCTTCAATGAAGGGGAGAAAGTACCAATTGCTTATAAATCACACTTGTACACACAAGCTGAAATGAAATTCACTTCTACAGAAAAAATTCTGACAGCGGTTCAAACTGCTGTAGCAAAAGAGAGAGCCCTCGCACAGGGAAAAGGCATAATGGTCGTTACTCCTGTACCTGCCTTAGAGGCAGTTACAAAAGCAAGCATTCCAAATGTAAAGGCTTTACATTCAAGATGGATACAATGGGTTAATTCTCTTGCTGCAACAGACGTTGAATACGTTTTTGACCCTTATTTGAAAACTCAAGAATTTCTACAATACGAACAAGAATGTCCTCTGCCCACTGAGATTCTGCCTCTAGAACAGTACAAATGTATAATTTATACAGACGGATCAGCACAGCCCGCAACTGGGGTTAAACAAGCTTATAGTGCTGCGTGCACGATCGTTAAAGGTCTCTGGCGCGATGGTAAATTCCAACCTATGGTAACAAAAATACAATCTCTCGGAGATTGTACGGCTCAGCTAGCTGAATTACAAGCAGTCAAGATGGTGCTTGAAAATACTGATTGCGAATTCCCCACACTTATAGTGTGCGATTCCTATTACTGCGTTCAATCTTACAATGATTACTTGCAGAACTGGACTCAAAACGGTTTCAAAGATGCGAAAGGTGGCACAATCAAGCATAAGTTGCTTTGGGAACAAGTAGTTAAATTACGGAAAAAACTACAAAAGACTCACGTGATCCATACACTGAGTCATCAACGTGATGGCGTTCACGTTCCAGGGAATTCATTGGCTGATGAAGCCGCGAAGGCAGCTGTGCAAATGGCTTCCGTAGCTGCAATCACTCGTTCGAAAATAGAAAATAGACAGCGAAATAATGCCAGCTGTCACCGCTTCCAACAAAGACAGCGGTAAAACATTACCAAAAGGCTGTCCACTCAAATACTTGTATATAACCGATGCAAATAATGTTATTTTTGCTCGAATCCCTGGAGTGGGGGATCAAGTAATTCCAAACATGGAACATAGGTTAGGACTAATCTTAGCAGCACATGAAGGGCTTGCCTCTGCACATGCAGGCGTTTCCGCCACAGTATCAAAGATACTGGTGGCCGCTCATGAGAAAACAGACCAGAAATTATGTCGTGGAATGTGAAATCTGCCAAAAGATGAAGGTTTCTACAGTGAAACACCCAGCACAGACGCCCCTGTTAATTTCAGATAAACCATTAGCTTGCGTTTACCTGGATCACTGTGGTCCCACAGAGGGATGGTAACTATAAATATATCATGGTCGCAGTGGATTCATGCTCGAGATTCATTTGAATGCGGCCTCAGCGCTCGGCTGACGCCCAAACTGTTATAAAAGATTTGTGAGTCTTTATCGGCACATACGCAGTCGGCATGCTACATTCTGACCAGGGTCCTGCGTTTAGCTCAAAAGCTTATGAGGAGGCCATGGCCAACCTGGGCTTTGCATTGCGGCATTCTAGTCCATTCCATCCTGAGGGAAATTCGGTTGTGGAGAGAAAAAAACGGGACATAAAGCAATCTATAACAGCGAGGGTATTATGCTTGGGTGACGGGTGGGTCAAACATCTAATAAGTGTCCAACGTAGTCCAAATAATCTGCCAAGAAGTTCTCTGGGTGGAATCACTCCATATGAAATCCTTTTTGGTACTAGAATGATTGTCCAGGACCTTGATCGTCACACTTCAGTGGTAGAACAAAAACCTTTTGATATCAAAGACCGTTTAGCTGTTTTGCAGGAGATAAATGAAACAAGGAGAAGTCAAAGCAACACATTGCAGAAGCCAGCGACCACTGAAGGGGAACCACCACCCCAGCAAGGCCTGTCTGGATTCCAAAGATTGGGGATCTAGTCAGAGAAAAGATCGCGGACAAGAAGGAATTTGGGCCTTCTTACAGACATCCAGTACCTGTGCTAGCAATCCACGAATCAACTACAGTGTTACTGCCGCCCCTTGCTGGAAGAAAGGAGAAGAGGTTCGTATCCATCGGCCTGGTAAAACCACATCATGTGGCCAATCATAAGTAGTAGGCCAAGTGGACTCCAAAGATGTAGCAGATGACCAAATCTGGCTACTATCCAAGAGGTTCAAACTGGGAGACTCATCACCTTTGAAGAATCTGCAGTGCGAAAAGAGGGACTAAGCAATAAAGCCATGGAACTTGTACCGCTTGAGACCCAAATAACAGTACGTCAAGAAACACCTGTCTACAATGATGTAGCATCTGACTATACTAATATGACAAGGGATCCAGTGGCTCCAGTGATTTCAAGTAATCCTGATGCAATACCTACTATTGACAGAACTGCATCTGGCTATTTGATACGTTTTCCGAGGATCCCAGTGAACCTGAAACAACACCAGCAAATAAAACATTTAAAGAACAAACAACAGAACTTTTTCATCAACTTGAAAAAACTCATCAGGTTTCACCATGGGTTGAACTTTGGATTGTGCTAGGCGTACTTTTTCTCCTAATTTGGCTAATTCTTGTATTAAGTTTGGGAATGCTGATAAATGGAAGATATAGTAAAAAATGACACAGCAAGTAAGAACATCAACTTACTGCTCAAGCCACACAAATCATCTCATCGTGAACAAAGAGACTTGACATCAGTGAACATCACAGCCGTTCCTATACCTGGTGGTATAGCTTGGGATAGAACTGATTATGACATATTTGGTCCTGCAGAGCTGTTGAAGATTCTACACCAATTCAAGGTTTCCTTGAGTGACTTTGTTTCACCCAGCACATGTTCTGATGATTGAGACTTTAAGACTGTTAATAGTATGATGTCAGACTTAGAGATGTCTTCAAAATTTACAAAACATGAATACTTAGAAGGTTCATCAGATTATGAACAAATGTACTGTTATAATCACTATGGTCATAATTTTTTGCACAAATCTGTAAACCCTAGAAATGTTTATACTTATAATCAATGGGAACATTGTCCTATGCCACTGAAGGGTAGCTCAAAAACATTCAATGAAAAATGTCCATACTTCTCAGGTTTTAATGTCTCAAATCCAGAAACGTTTTACTTAAAAAATGTTAATAAGACAGGAACAAAAAGTATGTTGACTAATACTAAGCAAATTTATTCTGCTGCCTTTTATGCTCAGCTGTCCACATTAGGTTTTGACTTTTGGAGAGACAACATTGAGACAAAAACTGTCTGGGGCACAAAAGACTGGCAGGTGCAGGGATTAGAAGCTTTATTTTGAGCCTGCAGTATCCCTGAACAAATAATGTTTTTTAACGTCACTGTCCAACAGACATCCTGTCTTGGCCTAGCTAAGATAAAAGATTTGAACAAACCGTCCATACCTACATCTACACCTGATAGTAAAAACCCTACAGACGGGGTGGTCGATGTAAAAACAGTTTTACTTAAAAACAGAACTGATCCTGCTTGGAAGAAATGGTTAATCTGGCCCACAGACACAAACAACTGTCAAGATAGATTCCTGAATAAAACACAAGGGTTTACATTCGCTTGGCCAGATCCAAGATATGTCCAGAGACAACATCCAGGAATAGTAACAACATACAGTGTAGGAAAACTGTGCCTTGAGTGGCAACAAAAATCCACACTAACAGAGGTAAAACAACATTTATCTTTACTTAAAGATGGCGTTGATTTAAGGGACTTCTTACAAGGACCTGCTAAACCGCGTCATAAACGTTTTATATACTCTGGTGTATATGCCATTTATAATGAAGCTTGGAAAGCGACACAAGCAGAGACTGCAGAACGAATACAAGAAATTGATTGTATTAATTTAGAGAAATCTCTCTCTCTAGTTGACAATGGGTTAACGACTCTGTCATCCAGAATTTATTCTTTGGACAGCATAGTATCTTCTGCCATAGACATAATGGAACAGGACTTGCTCATGCTACAGCATGGACAGTCATAATTGCGTTCTATAATGCTTTTAGGCTGGACGTTACAAAATCTTCATTTTGGATATGTGCCATGGTGTCTAATCAACACCACGTCATTGTTTTCCGTATTTAACCCTACAGATAAACAAATCACTTTGGCACAAAGAGGAGCAATCTATACGGTGCTGAGCATTGAGACACTGGAAAGATTACCATTAACAGTTTCAGAAAAACCTGCAACAAAATGGCTAATACACGGGGCAATCACTCTGCCTGTCACAATTTTCTATTTTCAATATTGTTTGAAACATATACCAGCTGGCGTATATGAAAGGTTGGTAAAGAATACATCAAGTCAACCTGGGAATTACCATATACACACAGATGTTGGAGTGGGGGAAAAGAAGTATTTCTTAGAGGTACAAACTGCAAAAGCGCACTAAGCAGTACACTTTTATGTCAGTGTATTCATTTACACTGGGCCTGCGATGGTTCTTCGACCAACTTATCCTGCCACCTGCAAAGTTCTCCAGCTGCAGTGATAGATCCAATTTTTAGGCAGCTTTCTAATGGAAGCTATATTATGTTGAATGATCACGGCTGCTGTGGAATGTTGCCAGGAATAGCCCATCTCGTAACTGTGTCAGCCAGGGTCACTTGTTGTATGCAAGTATTGTTTCCTAAAACTAAGACAGATGGGGAGTCGCCGTTATGGCCTTCACTTAACATCTCTTCTATATGAATTGATACTTCAAGCAGAAAGAAAGCCATTCTTTTACAAAAAACTGTGCCACTGTCCAAAGAGACGTATGAACTACAAGTTGGAAGGTCTTCTGCACAGATACATGCCCTTTTAACGACAAACTGCCCTATACATTTCACAGAAATGTTGGGACATATCTTAAACATGTCTGATACCAATGGTATTGTACATGTATTTAAGACAGTTATTTCGGGCCTGTTAGCACCGTTTGAAGCAGTCCTCGGCATATTTCCAAACTTCGTGCACTCTGTGTTCGGCGGCCTGCCTCTCATTTTGGGACTCGTAGCAGGAATACTACTTTTATTCCTTCTGCTCCCATATGGCAAGTCCAGTCACCAGCGACACCCAGATTACCTTAGAGAACACTCTCCTGGCAATTAAGTGTCGTGAGCGCATGATACAGATTTTGGGTTTGGCTCGTTTAAGAGATCTGAATACCACGTGGTTTCTATTATTCCGACCAATATGGCAAGATTGCATCTTACCTGTTCTACGATGCCTGCTATGTGGAGAAGAATGCGTCTTAGACATCTGTCTGACACTCCCATCAGTCCTGTCAACGAATGTTGATACTTTGCTTGGATCGGTAACGGCTCATGCATTGTGTTGTCCCCAGCGGCTACCAATCCTGATGACGGCATTCATTGAGGTCTCACAGATGCAAACTTCTGACGGTGAGATACGTGGATCAACAGGCACACAGGTACCATCTCCATCTCCTTCGAACATTGCTAATGCGGCTAACTCTGACGGCGATGCTTCTCATTTTTGTGCAATCGATCTACTTAACGAAATTATCCAACTTTCACCTACTGTGGTAGACAAATTCTTTACCAGCTGAGAAGATTTGATGTTTTCACCAAACAATGAGACTGACTTTTGAAGTTAGCACACAGTGTTCTATTGGACTCTGTATTCGACCTTCACTTTTCAAAACAAGTTTCTAACTTTGGAACTCTATTTCTCTACAATTTGACTTTTTTCCAAAATTGAACTTTTTTGGCACAAAGTACTCTGCTTAAAGTAGAACTATTCCTAGAGAACAAGAATTCTTTGAATACTTCCAAGAGACATTATTTGACCTTGTCCTCAACCAAACAATTTATATATTTTGTCATGGAATGGTCTCATCTTTTCTTCTGTATTTAAGAGCCATTTCATAAATGCAATTTCGTGATTCATTTGGATAGCATTTCCAATGTCATACTATATACTTCGAATGAAAACATTGCTTTCAAAATGGGTACAGCATAAATGCCATTTTTCGTGTGCAATCTATTTCAAATGCATTTTTAATGTATTTTGGGTGGGGTTTTAACACATCATGCTTTAGATATGTTTTATATGCTTAAAATGTCGAACATAATAAAGTGGAGTGAGTGTTGTATGCCATTTTAGGATCCGAGCAAATTTTCCCGATTCATGCCCTTATATAGGTACAATTCACATTGCCCTAATTTAGGCATAGAAATCATACCCTTGTTTAGACATAGCCCATGCAGTCCAAATACAGGCATGGCTACTTCCACCCACACCGAAAACGTCAAAACGATTTCTTGGAAAATCAGCTTAAGCAGTCAGGGACCTCCCCTTGCTTGAATATTGATTTGTCCAAGAACTCATGTACTTTACAAAGAACTACTATTGTGGGGAGTCCGAGAAAGCAGTCAGCTGAGAAGGGTCCATCCATTGCATGTATCTCAGCCTGCACTGTGTGGTCTTGAAAGATAAGAGTCAATTCAAATTCATGTTGACAAAAACTAGGAACTCTAGTGTAGAATTCAACTATATTAAAAAGGAACCAAAAATCAGGGACAAAAAAGCACAACAATGGTTTTAGAACAAATGGATATATAGACAAACAAGGGAACAAATGTGTTGCAAGACATCCAGCTTAGAACATGATCTTGGCAGGAAATGACAGACCAGGAACATAGGCTAACACCATCTTGGACTGGGAACGTCAGACCACATACACTGAAAAGGGGACCATTTTGATTAGGAATAGATTTAATGCTAGCCACTCCTGCAACTTCAGGAGAAGGGCTTCTTCCACGCATGAGAAGAATAACCACCTGTTTGACATAATTCCTCTTCTCCGGACTCCTTTACTTGGGCCATCACCTTCTCAGTCCAGAACTCTGCAGGACATGCGGAACAACCTACTGGACATCTCTGGAAACGTCAACACTAACTGAGAAATCTCTTCACCACTCATCGAGAACTTCCTTCTACGTTATGAACACGAGGTCAAGCTGACACACTGCTGCCTCTAGTCAGTTCCATTAGCAGATGTAACAATAATGGAAAAGACAGAATACAGCAGCAACCCCATCTTGAAAGTATGGCTGTGTTGAAAACCTTTCCGTCAGGCTTTAGGCTTAATCATGGCACGGAAGGAGTCGTGTTGACTATCCAGTCTGCAATTCTTTAAATATTTTATACATGAAATCTCACTGTACTCATGTTGTTAGACTTGTCAGCAGCCTTAGACGCTTTTGCCCACAAAACCATGCTGCATAGACTAAGCGAGGCTGTCGACTCTTTTACTAAATGTGCTGAACTCATAGAGGTGCTAGTACATTTAGATCATCGCTTAGATCAACAATGTTCAGAAAAACTAAAGTGAAGGCTCAACTATTAGTTAAAAGAGATTAGACTCTCAGAAGTTCCAAAACATATCTGTAAGAAATTGGATTATTAGTTGTTGCGGGCAAGTATCTAGAATCTAAGCATGACAGCGGGCCCACCAGCTCAAATGGCACCTAACCTGTGTATCCCCAACTAGTCAAACACAACATATATCTGATATGTTCCTTCAATATCAACACCTGCTGTCAAGGTGCAATCCAATAACAAAGGACTATACACATGCTATTTGGTGTACCTTACTGTGTGTTTTCATGGAGGTAAGTATCTACTGCAAGTAAAAATCACAATCCTTATCAGGATGAACCACTGAAGTCACTAAATGCACGTAAGTTCAACCCCCTGGTATGTATGGCTCAGAGCAGGCAGGCTTTACATAGAGGCAATGTGTAAAGTATTTATGCAGTACTAAAACAATAATAACGTCGAAATGCAAAACAATAAAGATCTCACAATGAGTTAGAACAATAGAGTGAAATGTAATAATCAAAATTACATGAAAATAGCAAAAATCCAATAAGAGGAACAGGAGATATTATTCTTTAAAGTTTTAAGCAGAAATAGCACCAAGAAACACAAACTGCCAATGATAGTTGATGGTCATGGTAGAACAGGACCTGGGCACAATTGACGCTGACTATAATGGAGTACGGGTCGGATACACCAACAATGTTCACCCAAGGCAAAGGATTGTACCTGTTGACTTAGGGGCACATGCATCAAGGTAAGCAATTGCGATTCCTTAATTGCGATTATTAAGGAATCGCAATTATGGAATCGCAATTGCCTATGCATGTAGGTTTCGCTAAAATATTAGCGATTCCTACATATTCCTTAATTGCGAATAGCAAATTGTGATTTGCAATTAAGGAATAGCTTCCCATTCATTCCTATGGGCCTCGAGGCCCATAGGAATGAATGGGAATTGCATGTGCAATTTGCGAGTACCAAATTGGTACTCGGAAATTGCACATGTAATTTCAAGGGTGCAAGGGGGGCAAAAGGCCACCCTGATGCACCCCCGAAATTGGCATGTGTGCACATGTGGCATACACTCATGCCGCAAAGGCTTGTTGCATCCCAAATGCGGACTCGCAATTTGTGATTCCCTAAATGCATTCACAATCTAGGTAATCGCAAATTTTGTGATTATCTATTTTGCGAATTTGCATTTGGGTTGATGCATCCCAAATGCCAAAATACCGGGCGCAAAGGGGCAGATGCTGCGAATCAGTCCGTTTGCGACCGGTATTTTGGTTGATGCATGTGCCCCTGAGTTCTTAAAGTCCCAATCCACAACAGGAATATACTTCTAAAGTCTTCCAGATCCTAAGGGAGGCACTTAAAGACTCACAGCTTATCAGGCAGAGTCCAGTCCAGGTCCACTTGCCACTGATCAGTATAGCAGCTGCAAGAAAAACTTCTAGTAGCTTGTTGTATCCCTGCAGTTTTATGACACTTGGAGTCCACATCTTTGTCCCAGCAGGTCCAGTCCTTTCAGGGCTCATCTCATTGAATGAATGAATATTAGTCTTAAAGCGCAAACTTTGCCCAAAGGCATCAAGGCGCTGCAGATAGAGCCAGTGGTCGCCGGAAACACAGAAGGGAACCTAACTGTTAAGTAGTGAAGAGCCAAGTTTTTAGGGCCTTACAGAACAGAGAATGAGAGTCTTGTCCAGAGATCGACAGCGGAAGAGTGTTCCAAAGCTTAGAGGCAGCAACAGAAAAAGTTCTTCCCCACCACCTGGTTCTCCTGAACCTGGGAACTACCAGACAGTTTTTACTGGCAGATCGTAGTTGTTTGGTAGGAACATACCATTGAAAAAGCCTTTTGATACCTTCGAAGCCTGAATTATGAAGAGCTTTGTGGATGAGGCAAAGGGCCTTGAACAAAATTCTCTGGCCTAGAGGAAGCCAGTGCAACTTGCGAATAGATGCCAAAATAGGGTGGAATTTAGGAAGGTCCATCAAAAGTCTGGCCACTGCATTCTGTACAAACTGCAGTTTGTGAATGGATCCCTTATTGATGTCCAGATAGAGGGCATTACAATAATTCAATATGTAAAGGACCAGAGCGACAACTGCCTGCTTTCGAGAGGAAAAGGAGAGACATGGGAAGATCTTCCTCAAGACCCTGATGAAGCCAAAACAGGTGAAAACCATTCTGTTGATCTGGGGGTCAAAGTAAAGAGAGCTGTCAACAATGACACCAAGATTCTTTGCTGTTGGTGCTAGACAGGGGCATGAGCCGAGCATTTCAGGCCATCAAGAATGGGACCATATAGATTGTTGACTACAAAAAATCAAGACTTCTGTTTTGTCACCATTGAGTCGAAGGTAGTTATCTACCATCCATGAGGCCATAGCCTGCATGCAGTTTTAAAACTTTGCTGTGGACGCCTCTATGCTATTAGTAATTGACACAATAATTTGTGTGTCATACGCGTAGGACAAAGCCTCCACCCCAAAAGATCTAATAACTTTTGCCAAGGGGGCGACATAATTGTTAAACAGGGTTGGGCTTAATGATGAACCCTGTGGGACTCCGCAGAAGGTGTCAGTGGCATCAGAGTAGAATCGATCCAATTTTGCTTTTTGTGACCGATCAGTAAGAAAAGAGGACAGAAGCATCAAAGCGGAGCCTTTGACCCCAATTTCTTTGAGACGGACAACCAACCTTGAGGGTGAGATGGTATGAAAGGCTGCGGTTAAGTCTAGGAGAATTAGTAGAGAGGTGTACCCAGCATCAACTTGGATGCGGATCTTGTTTATTGCAGAGGTTAAAGCACTCTCCGGGCTATGGCCACTTCTAAAGCCATGCTGAGAGCCATCAAGCAAATTATGTTGGTCCAAGTGGGAGCTAAGATGGAAATGTAGATGCTTCTCCAAGATTTTTTCAGAGAGATAGGCCAATAATTTTTTTATTCAGAGGGATCTAAAGTAGCCTTTTTTAATAATGGTTTGACCTCTGCAGTTTTCCGAGTGGAAGGGGAATGTACCAATGAAATAGCTACTTGAGCATGGAGGTAAATTGAGGGACAATCACCTCCCTTCCTAATTTCATGATCTCCAGAGGGCAGGGTTCCAGAGGGGATCCACAGGTGATTCCCCCTAGAAGACAGTCC
This sequence comes from Lissotriton helveticus, assembly GCF_964261635.1. NCBI lineage: Eukaryota > Metazoa > Chordata > Amphibia > Caudata > Salamandridae > Lissotriton > Lissotriton helveticus. Next base: position 1,923,819,329 of record NC_136065.1, read on the forward strand.
GTGTCCTCCTGAGATTAGGGTAGAAGACAGATAAATTAGCTACCCTCTCGTGGAGTTTAGGAGAATTAAGGAGAGCGGGGCTAGTAGTAGGAATTGTATCGAACAACTCTGAGTTGAGATTGCCCAGGGAGCAGCATATTTCTGAAATCTTCAAATGAAAATGTTTAGCGCATTTGTCGCAAAGATCCTGAGAGCTATCCGTATAGGCAGAAACCAAAGGAGAGGAGAGAGAGTTAATTACACGGAAAAGTTCCCTAGAGGATCTGAGAGATTCTGTCATTCGAGAATAGAAAGATGATTTTTCCTCTTTAATAGCAGTTATGTATTCCACAAATTTTTGTTTATGTAGAAAGTATTTTTAAAGAAAAGTATATCGCTTGATAAGGATCAGAAGATGTAGTTAACGGATCAGTGTAGCAGGAGTAGGAATCATTGAACAGAATGCCTATCCACCACCCATTCTCCCTACCCTATCAAAACGTGATAATGCATATCCCGGAGGGATTGCATCGACCAGGTCAGGTTTGGAGCAGTCCCTGGCCCAGGTCACAGTGATAAAAACCCAGTCGGGCTTTAGAAGAGAGACGAAGTCGCAAAACTCCACTTTGTTTTTAATAAGGGACCTGGCATTAATAAGATAGCCCAAGAAGGTCTTCTCAAAGGGTGTAGAAAGGAGAGAGGGATCCTCTGCGGGGATATGGCAAGTATTAGCCAGAGGAAACTGAAGGTTACAAGTGGAGCAGACATGCAACTGGCTGGATATATCAGCTTCCAGGTTTATGGTATGGCAGTGGAGATCTCCATGCCTCTGTAGCCCAAGAAGCTGATCTTTACGTAAGGTGAGGGGCTTAATGAAGTCTCTTACGGGATGACAGGGGTCATATTTCATTTTAAATAAGGTGGTCCTAAGTCATCGGTCCACCTTATTTTTGGGCCAGTATACAGTTGTTCTAGGGAGATATCCCTTTGTAGCACCAGTAAACTTATTACAGGTGCACATTTTTCCTTTCACCATCACTACATTCTTCTTTCTTTGTTTTTTGATGTGGTAGTGCTGATGATGAGAACCAGAGTCCACTGGTGAGAACCTTCCAGTGGACCCCCATGGTGTTGCTTCCGTGAGGCACTCCACATCTTTTCCTCACATTTTTGCAAATGTTGTCACACTTGCGGTGATTTCTTCTTGCTTGTTTATTCATGCATTACACCACATCATAGGATGTACGTCAAGGGAACAGAGTATTTTAAAATGAACAGGGATTCAAGACAAGGGACAGAGGAAACAGATCAACTGCCCTAGTAGCCCGCTAAAGACAAGGGGCCACAATAGACATTGAAATCCTTACAGAACTGTTCTAAAAACAGTGTCAGGTCAGTTGTGTTGGGTCCTGGCACAAGGCCCAGTCCAGGCACGGACAGGCTTACCTTTGGCATGCCTGCAGCGTGAGTCCGCTACACATCCAGCCCAGCATGATCTTAAGTAGGCTGGTCAGGAAGAAGCCTAGAGCGCCCACCCCACAACAGAGAGGGCAAAGCCAACAGGAAGTGGAGAGGAGAGAGAAAAAATGCACACTACCCTCCGCAACAATAGGCAAAATGCTGCGGCGGACCAAGGAGGTGAAGTAAGACAAAGTGCAACACAATTCAATTTATCACCAAAGGTAACAATTAAATTTAAAAGGATTCAAAATAATGCCAAATCAGCATTTCAGGGAAAGCTTTTACAGCGTAAAATACCTGACAGCCTGTAGCCATCTATCCGCTGCGCGTCCGGCACAGCATGATCTTAAATAGGCTGGGCCGAAAGAAGACTAGAGCGCCCACCCCACCACAGAGAGAGCAAAGCTCACAGGAAGTGGAGAGAAGAGAGAAAAAATACCCACTTCCTTCCGCAATAATCGGCAAACTGCAGCGGCGGATCGAGGAGGTGAGGTAGGACAAAGTGCAACACAATCCAATCTATCACCAAAGTTAAAAACTAAATTTAAAAGGATTTAAAATATTGCCAAACCAGCATTTTAGCAAAAGCTTTTACAGCACAAAATACCTGTAGCCGTCTATCATTGTCGTAGAGAGCAGGTTCAGTTCTCTTCTGATCCTTTTCAGGTCAAGGAGTCTTATGAAGTGGGTGCCTGGAGATGCCACATTTATGCTTGGCATGAGATAATGGTGAGAATGACCCCTGTGTCCTCCCACATCTAACACTAAAGTCCAGTTTGGGGTAGTCACTGTATCCAGAACAAACTCAGAGACAGAAGTCTGGGTGAACAAAGCTGAATTTTCCAGCATCAAGACAGTAGATACACAGGAATTGTTTTGGCATCCTGTCCTTGCCCCTTGAAATGCGCCCCACATGTTATGTAAAACCCCAGCAGACCTGTCAAGCAGGTTTGACACTTCAGCTGGTGTTGACAATAATGTGAAAAAGAGGCCCGCTGTGATTGGAGTCTGCATGGCTGGTGGGGAAAAGAAGGGGGCACACCTGGGTGTTAGCTATATCTGCTTGTGACAGGTAGGCCTTTCTGAAGTTATTCAAGTTCCTCGGCACTGCTCACAGGTTATCCTGTTAAGGGTGCACAACACCCTTTGACTAATGTCAAAAATAGACCTAATGTGATAAGAGTCTGCATGACTGGTGGGACCAAAGAAGGGGGCAGGCCTGCGTGTGAGCTACATTTGCTTGTGACTGGGTAGGCCTCTTTGAAGTTAATCAAGTTCCTCAGCACTGCCCACAGGCCATCCTGTCAAGGTTGCCAACACCTCCCCACACTCAAAGCTTTTTGATCCTGTCCTGGAAGTCACTTCACACCACATTTGAAGGGGGGAGCTTCTTGTCGGATCATCCTGATCCTCAAATGAACACTCTCTAGAATCGATGTGATGCACAAAGGGGTCCACCTTCTGGTAGCCCCAACTCTGAGAATTTTCTAACAGAGCAAAGGGAGAGCAGGTGAGGGAAAGGGTATATGGGAAGAGGAGCAGCAGGGAATTAGACATCTGAAAGGAACCAAGAAATATATGTTAGCAGTTTCAATACAGACTACTCTCATGTAAGTTTCGCTATAGATGTAGGTATACCTGAAATATCCCAGACAGATCACAACTCTTAGAAATCCGCAGTATATGACCTTTTTGTCCAGGTATCCGACGAATAGTGGTTCTCTCCTTCATCCAGGAAATCTTTGACTCACAATACACACAGCACTTTGGTAGGACTGATGCTGGCATCCACTACTGCTTCTTTCGGCTCAGCATCTTTTCCTTGTCGTGACAATGTATCAGCCTTTTGGTTCTCCACTCCAGGACGGAAGGTGATGAGGAAATCATATTCCGCTAAGAATAACATCCACCTCATTTGTCTTTGTGTAAGCTGTCTTGCTGTTTGAAGAACTGAAGGTTCCTGTGATCGGTGTAGACTGTTACTTGATGTCGTGCCCCCCACAGGTAGTGTGTCCATTTTTGGAAGGCCTTCTTGATGGCCAATAACTCTTTCTCGGAAATGGTGTAGTTCATTTCAGCTGAGTTTAGTTTTTTTGACATGTACACCACTGGATGTAATTGTCCTGTTTGTACATCTCTTTGAGACTGGATTGCTCCAATGGCTACATTCGAGGCATCTGCCTCCACCACGAAAGGCAAATCGAGGTGAGGATGTTTGAGAACTGGAGCTGTAGTGAATGCCTTTTTCAAATACGTGAACGCCTCCATTGCGTCGGTAGTCCACAGAAAAGGTTCTCTTTTCCGCAACAGTCTAGTGATTGGAGCAGATATGTGAGAAAAATGCAGAATGAACCTCCGGTAATAGTTGGCAAAGCCCTGGGGCGGAGCTAGCTCGGGAGCGCGATGGCCGCTTAGTCCCGGAGCTCCGCCGACTTCAAGTTAATATCCTGCGAATTATCCTGCAGCGGAGGTGCTAACCTTATGAAAATCACGGCGGCACTGCTGGTGACGACCCGGAGCTGTGGGATAGCGCTGGTCCCGCAGAGCTCCACTTGATCGTGGCTGGATAGAGACTGACGGCTTGGTCGCGACTAGGCCGCGAATCCCCGGCCCACAGTTGCCAGAGGGGCCGGGCGACGTGCAGCTGCCTCGGGGGCCTTGCACCGGCTCCCACTGGTCCGCGGAGATTGGTCACCGGGACTTGCTGCTGCCGCCTGCCTGGAGGCAGAAATAGGAGGGAGACAAGCAGCGGTGAGCGGAGAGCCGACTGGGGGTCTCGATGGTGGCCTGCACTTGGGGGAAAACGCTTCGTGGGAGTCCCGGACGTGGTGAAGAGGCCATAGACACCCAGGGGAGGGTGTGCTACGGAGGGCCGTCCCCCACTACAGAACTGCCCTGTGCTGCTTGGGGCCTCGCTGGCTAGTGGAAGTACCCTGGTCATATCTGCTGCTGACTTGGCTGGCCATAGTCGGGAGTTGGAGAGGAGAGACTGGGGGTGCATTGGGTCCGTGTCTCGGGTGTTCCCCCTGCCTATCGTGGCTTTTGCTGGCCCTCCTGCTGACGGAGGTGCACCATTGCCTCTGTACCTGGCTGACCCCCTTGAGTCCTGGCGCGCGTCAGCGGTGACGTCTGAGGTCTCTGCAATACCTAGGGGGGTGACTACTTGCACGGTGGCATGGACTAGCGGGAGTGACTTTGTTCCGTTTTTGGTGCTCCGGGAGAAGTGTCCCCGTGACGGAGAGCAGTGATTATTCAGCGGCACAGCGGTGCCGGTCTGGAGCCTACATACCTTTTTGGAGTCGACATAGCTGAGGTGGCTGGGGCTCCTGACGGCCTGCCCTCTGTCCCGGGATCTAGCTACCTGGTCGCTGGCCCCGGCTTTGCTAAGCTCGCTACACTAAACCCCTAAAGCTCTTGGTTCCCACAGCCATGGGCAAAAGAGACAAGACCCAAACCAAGTTGACGTTCGAGCAACGGAGGTCTAAGTCCCAGGACCCGGGTCCTGGCAGGAATGTGGGGGACTCTGCGCCGGTGCGAGACGATGCAGAAGATGACATTCGCATTATTTTAAAGGCTATGGAACACTCTCTACAGAGCGGCATCTCGGCGCTGGGTACTAAAATGGATGCCATGTCGTCCAGGATGGACAGAATGGTGGAGCGCTTAGATAAACACGCTGAGCACCTTGATATGAGTGAAAGGCGCCTCAAAGAAGTGGAGGAGTCCCACACGATGCTGGACGCTGACCATAAGCAACTGGGGAAAGTAATTTGTATCCTTCAGGACAAAGCGGAAGATTTGGAAGCGCGCTCCCGGCGCTGTAACCTGAGACTGGTGGGCCTTCCGGAGACGACAGCCACGGGCAACATGGAGCAATTTATGGAAAAGTTGCTGGTCACGCTGTTGGGGGAGGGGGTCTTCTCTGCCATGTTTGTGGTGGAGAGGGCACACAGGGCCCAGGGGCCCCGCCCGAAGCCGGGCGCCCCCCCCGCGCCCAATCATTGCGAAACTCTCAACTATCGTGATCGGGACACTGCTTTGAAGATTGCCCGGGAAAAGAAGGTCCTACGTTACGAGGGCTTGAAGCTATCCCTATTCCCCGATTTTACAGCCAGGGTCCAGGAGGCCCGCAGACATTTTGTGCCCCTCAAGAAGCAACTCCGCGATCTTGGAGCAGATTACGCCATGCTGTACCCTGCAAAGCTCCGGGTCAACAGACAGGGGAAGTCACACATATTTGCGGACCCCAAGGTTCTCCAACAGGCTATCAAAAAATGGTCCAAAGACTAAAGATCCAGCCCGGGGAGAGAGTACCAAGACGACGCGCTGAATTCGGTGCTGGATGAACAAGATTGACTTTCCTGGTAACAGTTCTTGGAACATTGGGTGGTCAAACTGTTAGTACGGTGAGACGTTACCCGGGGCGGGACGTTATCCCATGTATATTGCTGTGGGGGTTCTGCTTGGGACAGTAGAGTTCAGGGTGGGCAGGCTCTGTTGTTGGGGGGAGCCGCACCTCAGTGTGGAGCTATGGTGCCAATGAGTGGACAACTGTGGATCATTATAATATGAGAGAATGCTCCGACCTAGGCTTATTGATGGCAGCCATTTTGGTTTTAACTGTGTCACACTTGACAAACTGAATTGGGGTCACTGGTCCGCTCTCCAGGGGGGGACCTTCAGCACTACCACCTCAACTGCAAATGTCCTTTTGTGAAGGGCGGGGCCGGGATGAGGCCGTATTTTGGTAATTGTTTCCTTATAGTTGCTTAGTTGGACGCTGCCTCCGCCCTCGTGTGCCTAGCACTGTGGTTGTACTTTTGGCAGCATTGTAAAGTTAATTGACCAAGTATCGGGGAGAGAGGGGTTAGAGGGGTGGAGACTGGTATCTCGTGCGGCCAGGTTGGGGGAGGTCGGCTGTGGGTGGAGGGTAGATGTAGGGTTTGTTGGGTTTCAGGGGGGGGGGGTTTGAGGGTTTGTGGGTTTTCTTTTCAGCTGATGATACGCACAATGTTAGCCCACATGCAGTTTATTTTCACACACATGCTTGCACAGTCACGATATGGCACGTGAAACTCTAGATTCCAAGGAGAGATTGGGCGGGCTGCGAGTACTTTCCTGGAATGTCAGGGGACTGAATGACCATCGTAAGATCCGTAAAGTAATTAGTTATCTCAATAGACATGATGTAGACCTGGCTCTCTTACAAGAGACGCATCTTCCCACATCTAACCCTATGCTTAAACTTAGAGCATTGGAGGGTAATATTAATGCAGCTGGGTTCACCACACACGCTAGGGGGGTCCTGACTTGGGTTAATTCCAGATCCACGTTTACGCTTCGACTACTGCAAGGGCAAGTCGGGGGGCGATACGTTATTTCTCTGGGGAGGTGACTTTAACTTGGTTAGGGACCCTGATTTGGATAGGTCCGCTGGCCCCCCCAGAGGCCCGGCTGCTGCTGCGAGAAAGCTTGAGGAAGTTATGGTATGTTTGGATTTGAGTGACGTTTGGCGGATGAGGAGTGGAGAGAGAGGGGGTTACACACATTACTCTGCATACCGCAATCTACACATGCGGATAGACTATTGGTTGGCATCGGGCCCTCTGGGTAGGCTGGTTAAGCAGTGCAGGGTGTTGCCGCGCATGCTCTCGGATCATTCGCCACTGCTATTGGTCCTGGATATGACCGGGAGAAGGATTCCGCCATTCACTTGGAGGTTCCCTCCCTTCTCCCTTATCGACCCTTTGTTTCGTGAGGAGATGACTGTTGCGATTGACACTTTCTTTAGTGCTAACATTGGCCCAGTTGAAAGTTTTCAAACGATCTGGGAGGCTTTTAAAGTGTATATCAGGGGGTTACAATGTCAAAACACTCTGGGGTCCTCAAAGCAATTCGGCAAACTTTGACAGACTTGGAGGGCAGACTGAAAGTCCTGGAGCAGCGACGTGTCCAAGGTGACACTGCGGCTGTGGATGGTGGGATTAAGGCTCTGCTGGAGGAATACCAGGCAGCAGCAGATCGCGAGGTGCAGCATATGGGGAAGTATGCCACGGCACGTACTTATGGGGCGGGCGAGAGACCGGGATCTGTCTTGGCTCGATTGATGAAAGCTAGAAGGGGTAAGACTGTAATTTCGGAGATTAAGTCAGACAATGGTGAAACTTTGACGACCGAGGAGGAGGTGGCCGAACGTTTCCGGCAGTATTACGCGGAATTATATAGATCCAGATCAGAGAGAATGGAGGACCAAATTAGCGAGTATCTTGAGTTCATTCGGCTGCCCTTCCTCCCGGACGCACACAGGGAGCTCTTGAGCCACCCGATAGAAAAAGACAAAATTATTGAGGCCTTGGGCGGCATGAGAGCTAGCAGTGCGCCTGGGTCTGATGGGCTAACTGTAGCCCGCTATAAGACATTCTTAGTGCAGTTACTTCCCCATCTTGCGGCTTTGTTCGCTGATATATGTGAATTGGGTACGATGCCCCCTACAATGAGAGAGGCTATGTTGGTCGCCATTCCGAAACCGGGTAAGGCTCTAGATGAGTGCAGTTCATTTTGCCCGCTGTCGCTCCTTAATATTGACACGAAACTATTCGCTAAAATTTTGGCTATAAGATTGGCATTGGCGTCGCACATCCTGGTCGCGCCTGAACAGGCGGATTTCATCCCCTCCAGAAATCTGACTTATAATATAGGGACGGTGTTTGGTGTGATGCAGCACGATCGCCAGGAAAATAAAGCAGTGGCTGTATTATTAGATATGGAAAAAGCATTTGATTCGGTGGAATGGTTGTTTCTGAGACGGGTGCTGACTAGAATGGGGCTTGGGGAAATCTTTTTACAATTGATTGGCGCTTTATATTACAGTCCGTCGGCCCGTGTGCGTATTGGAGATCTTGTCACCGCCCCCCTGTGTATCTCTAGAGGCACCAGACAGGGTTGCCCCCTGTCCCCATTGGATATGCCTTGGTGCGCCCTGAGGGAGTATCACGGAAATGAGGGTATTGGGTTCCCTACCTATAGAATAATAGTGTCCACTTAAGCCGATGACACGCTTCTCTATGTACGCAGGCCTGAGGAAAATTTGACTGCAGTTAAAAGAGAGGTGGTGAGGTTTGGGGCGTTGTCTGGCCTTAAGGTCAATTGGGAGAAGTCCTTGGTATTCCCGCCTACCCCGGCCACCAATGAATTCGAAATAGAATACCCTTTGATGTGGACTGAGGACTCAGTTCGTTATTTGGGCATACGATTGCACACAAAGGCGGATATAGTCTTCCTGGAAAACTATGGCACGGCCATTTCTAAACTTGCAGACGTTGTGGAGTTGTGGTGTCGTCTTCCCCTGTCACTGATGGGGCGTATATCGATTATGAAAATGGTGGTCCTGCTCAGATTTCTTTTCCTCTTCACGAACATCCCTCTTGTCCTACCGCGCACTTTCTTTATTAGATTAAGGCAGCTCATGTTAAAATTGGCCTGGGCTGGCAGGCAGGCCAGAGTGCAGTGGGGGGTCCTAACGCTTCTGTGTCATATGGGTGGACTTGGTGCGCCAGACTTGGAATTGTACTACCGAGTGGCGCAGGCTGCGCACCTTCACGCTTGGATCCATGGTGACGCGAATGTACCTTATCTTCACATGGAACGACTATTCGCAGACTCCATGGCCCTGCCAGCTGTTGTTTTGGAACAGCCCAATCGTAGGACGGGCGTCGTGGACTCCTTGAATTCAACCAGACATACTTGGCACTGGTTATTGACACAGCAGGCAGGCGCGCTGCTGTATTCTCCGGCTATGTCAATAGAGTGGTCGCGATGGCTGGGCCCTTGCACCGAGAGAGGCGTGATTAGGGCTTTACACGCTCTTAACATTAAGGTGGCGGGCGACCTCTTTTGTGAAGGTACGGCTCGAACTGTGGAACAACTTGAGGGGTTGCCGGAAAGTCACACAATGCTAAACAAATTCCAATTTCACAGAGTGAGAGGGGCACTGAGAGCGCCTCTGGGTGAGGATATGGCTGAGCCACCTGAGGTTTGCGAATTGTCATATGTGGTCAAGTCCCCTTCCCCTCGTAAGATGGTTGCGGCGCTCTACAAGAGGGCAATGGCTCATAGGGTGCATAAATATACGGCTGCCAAACTAGCGTGGCAAAGAGATATGGACACTCAATTGGACGATGCTAAGTGGTCCTATTGCTGCATGAATATTAGAAGGATATCACTATATGGCAGGCACCGGCTGGTGCAATTTAAATACCTTAATAGGGTATATTATACCCCAGAAAGACTGCATAGTTATGGGCTGCGAGACACTGCTGAATGTGAGAGATGTAGTGTGGAGGTTGCAGACTTTATGCACTTGGCATAGAAGTGCCCAGGTGTGTACTCCTTTTGGGAGGCAGTGTTTGCTGAGCTGGGTAGGGTTGTGGAAATGGAACTCACAGCGGAACCACTGATGGCTCTCCTAGGCTACACTAAGCCCCTTCCAAAGGCTATCCGCAGACTGGTGGACATGGGAATACTTATTGCCAAGAAGAGAGTAGCAATGTGGTGGTTGAGGGGCCCTACCCCCACATTTCAGCTGTGGTCCAGGGATATGCTCTATTGCTCAACGCAATCTGAGCTCTACAGTGAGCTGCTGCCGCCTAGAAGTAGACCAAAACATTTATGGGGCCTATATACAGCTTATTTGGCGGGCGGTAGGAGTGAACGCCTGGACGAGTCTGGGGATGATGTTGTGTTGGACGCTTCTGGCGTTATTGAGCCGGCTGGAATTGGCTGAAGTGATGGCTGGGATTTGCGCGTGGAACTGGAGGACTGGGAGGATGGATCTTGCTCGTCATGTGAACTTTGCAATGGTATGGTTGGGTGCTGTGTACTGATGCGCCCTCACTTTGGGTCTGCTGTAGGTTCTCCTCAATGGTCCTGGCTGAACTGTACACCAAAGTATACGAAATGTAACACCGCCTGCCCTCTGACGGGATGTTGGCATTATGGCTGTGTTAGTTTAATAGTATCAATGATGAACGCTGCAAGTGGTTTTGTCCAGGGCTACTGTTTTGGTGGGTGCCTTCATCTGCTGTCGTATTCTTCATATACCTAATAATTATAATTTTTTTTTAAATAGTTGGCAAAACCCATAAAGCAGTGCACATCTCTCACACCAGTGGGAACAGGCCAATTGTACTGCTCTAACCTTTCGTTTCAGCCATACCCAAACAAGCCGGACTCAACATGACTCCTAGGAATTCCACCTCATGTACGTGGAAGTCACATTTACGCATTTACGACCTGCTTTCTTAAGGAGTCTAATGCCTGCTGATACCTGCAATCATGAAAGTAGAATAAGTCATACAGTTCCTTTCTGCCACTCTTAAAATTCATATGTACATCCAGCGCCTCACCCTACATACCTCATGTAACATAATTAACTGAAGAAATCAAAAGCTCCTCTAAATAGTTAAATGCACTAATCCAGCCTGAATAGAAGAGAGGGAAAAAATGAAGGGTCTCTTCTATTGCGCACAAAGTCTCGTAATACAGATTTTCACGTTCACCAAGAACGCTAATCCAAGGATAAGAACAAAGAAGGAACGTAAAAGAAACAAATGCATATAGCCCTGGAATGTCTTGCATCCCACCAGGATGTTGCAGGCACACCCCGGTAAGCCCTGGATCAGCGCAAAAGGAAAAACAACTTTTCCACCCTTGGATTCAAGGTGGACGGATAGTCTTGAGGGTAATCCTGATTATAGAACACCCAGAACAAAAGCATTTGGTTCTAATCGGAAGTGTGCCACACAAAGCAGCTTCCAAAATCCTGTAGAATTCCACAGGAAACCAGAGTGCGGACTGTAGTCCCAATCCTCGCGGCCCCCCACAGACTGCCTCAGGGAAAATTTAGGAAAAAACACCAGTCCGGTGTTTAATGCCAGAAACAGAGTGCAGCTTATTTCCTTACCTCAGGAAAGATAGGAGGCTCGCCGGTGCACAGACGCTCTACCTCCTCTTTGCCGCAGACTCTCTAAACGCGAGGATCCTTCCTCCGAAAAGGTCCGGGGCAGACGTCTCCCTGCAGGAATCCAGTAAGCACAGAAAACCAGAATTACGCACGTAATTTTCGACGCGACGCCCGTTTTTATCCCATGAGTCTCCAGCGGGAGGCCCATGGAAAATGTAGTTTCTTTTCATCTCACGGCTTCAACGCTGGGTAGGTGCTGAGAGCCGCATAGCCTAACAATTCAGCTGACAGTTGGATCTCATGCAAATAGGCCTCCAGAAGCTTTAAGCAGGGAAAAGGAAATTTGTTAAAAGTACCCTTTCCTTAATAGTTATACAAAATTCTATTTCACTATTAAACTGGAATTGGAATAACAAATAAAAAGAGTCTTGGATATATGTTTCTAGCTACTTCCAAACCGAATTAGCTTTATTAAATTTAACCATGTGACCCAGTGTTTTCTTTTGAAAAAGTCAGCCTTGCTACAGTAAAAATAGTCTTTTTTTTCTTTTTCATTGTAAGCACATGCTTAACATTAAATTCCTACAATCATGTTTGCATAGTCATGGGAGTGAATGTCACAAAAGGGGCTGCAGTCCGATATTCAACGTACAGTCCCTGAGTATACTTTGTACCATATACCAGGGACTTGAAGGCAAGTCAAATATGCCAATTAAGGTTATACCAATTTTATCATGTTGAATGGGGGAGTATAGGCACTTTACCACTGTTTAGCAGGGGTAAAGTGCAGAGAGTTCTACAACCATCAAAAATAGGATTCAGCTAAATCCAGGGTTACCCTACTGAAACGGCAATATGATTATACCAATGAAAATTACCTTTTGAATGGACAGGAAAAGATTGTTTCAGAACATAAGATTGTTTCAGGACCTTTTCAAATCAGAAGCCTCAAGGAATTATCTAGAAATTAAGATTTCTCAATTTTCACATACCACTGATTGAGAAAAAAGTTTTAAAAGACGTTATAGCGTTAAACAGTGCTATTTTGCATTCAGGCACAGTACATTTTATGCACATATAATTTCCTTTGTCTGTTTGGGAACCATTATGAAACAATGTATTTAGAATTATTTAATGCTCTTCAGTTTAATGTGATTTTTGGTAGTCTGTGATTGGCACTGCATAACATCAGTATTGACCAGGCTTCATGAACCTTACAATTGCACTCTGATGATTGTATTAACAGCTGTCTGATATCTTGTGGATCATTCACAATGCATTCTTCCAATGTTATCCCAGGAATCGTGATGCATTCTATCAAGGTATTGGCAGGAATTGTGATACCTCATGTTATTGGTTGTGCGTCTACCTTATCATCTTGCTATGAAAGTTTCAATTAAGTATGTTTTGTGAAAAACACTAGCTCCACATAGTAGATATGCATATAACATTAATTACAACCTGGTACAGCCATAATCTGAAGTTGACAGTTGACAGTTTTTCCAATCGGTTAATCAGAACATCACATTTACCAGCATCCTCTCCATTATTTTGTGTTCCAGAGAAAGTAGGGAAGTTAGGTATATGTACAGAATATAGAGCAATAAACAGGATCACAATAAAAATCAATATCCATACATGCCTACTAGATTAGATTAAACGTACAAAAATGTTCCCCAAATTTGACGTCAGCGGAGCATATCATTTAGATTGAGTGTGAGAGATTGATGAGTGGCAACCCCTTTCCAATCAATGTTTGGACTATTTAAATAGTGGGTCATGTTTTTCGGACGCTCTAACACTCCAGTTGCTTTTCAGTTTTTCATCTATGACACTTTAAGAGGGCTTTTTGGATGTGTTCTTCATAATGTACCTAGATTATATGTTTATGGATTTAGTTTCTTTGAAGATACAAATACAACATGTCAGGCTCCGTTTCACTGAATTTACTTTTATTTCTTGGACCACAAAATCATCATGCTTGAAAACCATAACTCTATTGAACAAACATATGCAGTGGATGCCTTTTTATACAGAACTGCAACCTATCCTTAAAATGTGTTAGGAGTTTGCTTGTCTTATTTGAGTTGTATATTCAAACAAAATTACATAGACATTATACAACCATTAATAAATCTTCTGTGGTGACGTGTCAATTGGAAGTGAAGTGAACCACAAAAGCAAACAGTAATTTAGCTTAAAAGCACCATTCGTGGCTTATCTGGAAAAGAAGGAGTTTGTCCTAGAAACAGGATCCTCTGACACTTAGCTCACAGCAGTGTCATTCTTAAACATGACACAACACATGAAATAATCTTTTAAGTGAGTAAAACCTAATTTCCTATTTTCCATGAAGCAATAGTTTTAATATTGTGAAAAACACTACAAGTGACCATATTCAGCAATTCAGCATTTCTGCAGTTTCCTTCCAAAGTGAGAAATTCATTGCTTACATAGCCCATAAACCTCTTTAATACTTAGTACAGTATCAAAATATGAACTGCAATCACTCAGACACTCAAATCATCAGTTGGTTTTTGTTCATACACAGATGTACTATAGTTGTGTAATATGGCCACTTTAATAAAGTATCCCATGTCTCAGAGATTAGCCCTTCTCAATGATTGTGTACTAGATATAGATTCCAGACAAGATTTCGGGGCTAGTAATGGCTTGGATACGTTCCTTATTAACACATAGAAAGCATACAATTAGAAAATAAGTCAGTGGATGCCCTCACAGTTTTATGGATGTTTGTTCACCATCTCTAAAAACATTGGGGGTGCATTTGTGTTTTTCATTAGATTTGCATTGCTGGATAAATATTCTTGACTATAAATTGCATTAAAAACCGACTCTAGATGTAACCAAGTTACAGATATAATGGTTATGTATAAAACTACCTTTGCAGTTGTAGATCAATGCAACAGATTTCAGGTATGTGCATATAGTTTGTTGAATTCTTCTCCAACCGGCAATCCAGAGGTAATTTATGTGTAAACAAAAATAAAACTCTTGGAGCATAGAATACCTGTCATTGATGGCTTAGTTCAAACAAAGGACTCATTGTAATTAGGAGAAAAGACTAATGGCCATTCTGGGGTAAAGGGAGTTAGTAAAGTTAGATATTACAATGGAGATCAGTAGGCTAATCATAGTGCTCTCTTTCGGAAATCTATTGACATTCATTATGTTATGAGGGAGTATTACACACCTGCAATTAATCTTAGCCAAATAGAGAGTGATGCCTAGAATTGGTGTAATGGAATCTTAGATGTTCCAGATGATGATATGATCTTTTCACAGGAAAGTATACAATTCTGAGGATATTTTATTGGCATATTGAGTATTGAACAACTTCACTTTTTTTCCAACTGTGGTTGAATAGATAAAGAAGAACCAAGGGTCCCATTAAATAGAAATGATGGAATGATAGTTCTGCAGCTTCCACGTGGACTAGTTCAATAGGTGTTTCCCGAATTTTACCCAGCTTACCAACAAGTCTAGATGACATATTATTTTGAGAGAAGTTCCAACATCTCATGGATAACAGTTTATAGGGTGGGTGGGCATCAGAACTGAAAATTACAACTGCTTGAGCTCACAAGAGACATATTCTAACATCACATGAGAGAAGACACACAGGGCATATACTGGAGGATGAGGCGAACATATCCCCTCTACATTCCTAGATCAAAAGGGCAGCAAGAGGATGTGCTGTATGTGTTACCTAACATTTGTAGAAAATTACATACTTGCAGTACTTGGTGCATTAAATTGGCAACCCCCTTTTTTGTAGCTCTGTTCACCAAACCTAATTTATTTCCTTTGTAGTAAGAGGTGAATAATCGACCTGTAAACCAGTATAGCTCTTTTTCCACAGCAGGACATAGTTTTGGTTAGGTACTAACACATCCCAGATGGCTGTTCTCTCTGGACCCTTGTCAAGCCAGGTTTTCTGCTCTGGCCCTCGTCAGTCTCTGTAACACCTCTATAGATTCTGTCATTATTTTGCAAGCTTGCAAAAGGCTCTTGTTATCCTGCTCTTTAAACATTTTCACCATATTTCTCTCTTGTGGTATCTCACCAAGCTTTTGGAGAAAGGTATAAATAGGCAGATCTCATGCTTTCTTGAGTGCAACAGCTTTTTTAATGAGTGCGTATTGTATGGAAACAGCATTAGTCTCTCTACTGGATGACCTTTGATTACCAGTGGATCAAGGCAAATTTTCTGCCTTGGTCCTTCTCGATCTTTCTGCGGCTTTCGATGCATTCTCCATTGATCTGCTGCTTTTGTGCCTTTCTGAAGTTGGAATCCAAGCCTTTGGGTTGGCTGGGGTCAAGCCATGCCTCACCAATCGCTCTCAAGTGTTTTCTTTTCTCTCTTCTAGTCTGGATTTATACCTCTGGGGCAAAGAGTCCCGCTGGGTTCAACACTAAGCCCTGCTTCATTTAATCTCTTTGTTCGCCCCCTTGCCCATCTTATTTGCTCACATGGCCTGAAACCCATGAGTTATGCAGATAACACCCAAATACTCTTCCCTTTTGTTGAGCTCCCCCATTCTCTTTCCTCCAACTTTCAGGATTGTATGACTTAATTGGTAGATGGTAGAACATCCTGCTCTGCAGATTACAGGATATCAGTGTCGGAGGTCTAGCATTGGCCTGGCTCCAGAGCTTCCTGACAGAGAGATCTCAGTATGTTAAGCTAGAGACATCCGTGTCATCAGTCACCCCACTTGACAAGGGAGTACCTCAAGGCTCCATCCTAAGCCCCACTCTGTTCAACATATATGTGGCTCTGTTGTCCGCTATCATAAGAGCACATGGCTTTGACACAATCTCTTATGCGGATGACACGCAGGTGATCATTCCTTTCGATTCAGACCTTGCTGTCACCAGAGTCAAGTTCAGGACCTGCATGTTGAACATAGCTCAATGGATGGGGTATAACTTCCTCCAGTTGAATGCCAATAAAAAGGAGATTGTCCTGTTCGGGAAGGCGGAGGAACTTTGGTCACAAGACTGGTGGCCTACGGAGCTGGGGGAACCCCCTCCCCTACAAAGCAGGTCAGGAATCTGGGAGTTCTATTGGACAGCAAATTGTCGTCCGAAGACCACATAAAATCACTTTCTGACATTTGTTTCAGAATTCTGAAAATGCTGAGAAAGGTATTTCCTTGGATTCCTCAAGGTGCAAGAAAGACCCTGATTCAGGCGCTTATTGTAAGCAGGTTGGACTACGGAAATGCACTATTGGTCGGAACCAAGGAAAAATTGTTCACTAGGCTCCAAGTGCTACAAAATACGGCAGCAAGAATGGTCTTAAACAAACCCAGATGCTCCCCTTCGTGACCTTTGCTTCAAGCCCTACATTGGCTGCCCGTAAAAAAAAGAGCAGTCTTCAAACTCCTCACACTGGTGTTTAAGGCAACTCGAGACCTGGGGCCAGCTTACTTAAGGAAGAAGACAAGGCCTTATGTTCCCGGGCGTCTCCTCAGGTCAAGTAAACAAAACCTGTTAGTGCCTTGCAAAATTAATAAATCCAGAATGGGAGGGCGTGCATTTTCCTATCTGGCCCCCTTCCACTGGAACAGGCTGCCTGTATTTTAACGTTGCCGGTTGCACTCCTCGTTCCACCGCGGGCTCTCTGGTCCCGATTGCTGTGGAGGGAGACAACTTCCGGTTTAGCGGAGGTGGAGGTTGGCGCTCTAGTCGCCTCCTCACCCCCTTTAAAAACAGATGCCATACCGAGCGCGCAGCGGAAGCGCGTGTGGAAGTGTATGTTGGATGATGATATACTGATTCTCTACTGTTTAGCTGCCTTTGCACTTACCGTTGCTGCTATACTGCTGGAAATCTTTTAAAATCATTTTGATACTTTGCGAATGTTTTCGCACCTTTTAATGTCTTTGCCTGTATTTTAACGTTGCCGGTTGCACTCCTCGTTCCACCGCGGGCTCTCTGGTCCCGATTGCTAGGGAGGGAGACAACTTCCGGTTTAGCTGAGGTGGAGGTTGGCGTTCTAGTCGCCTCCTCACCCCCTTTAAAAACAGATGCCATACCGAGCGCGCAGCGGACGCGCGTGTGGAAGTGTATGTTGGATGATGATATACTGATTCTCTACTGTTTAGCTGCCTTTGCACTTACCTTTGCTGCTATACTGCTGGAAATCTATTAAAATAATTGTTATACTTTGCCATTGTTTTCGCACCTTTAAATGTCTTTGCCTGTATTTTAACGTTGCCGGTTGCACTCCTCGTTCCACCGCGGGCTCTCTGGTCCTGATTGCTGTGGAGGGAGACAACTTCCAGTTTAGCGGAGGTGGAGGTTGGCGTTCTAGTTGCCTCCTCAACCCCTTTAAAAACAGATGCCATACCGAGCGCACAGCGGACGCACGCAACGGGCGAAGGCGCGCCTCAGGCAAGCCCGTCTGCGCCCGTCCGCGCCCCAGACGTGCCCAGGGCCAGTCATGCTGCTGGTTTTGATCCAGAAATCGTGGTGGGTCGGCGCGCTTACAATTGCGCAGAACTACTATTATTGGACCGGTCACTCGCGTAGGTCTTAATCGCTGCGATGCTATCTTGGATCTTGCCAAGGGGTGTCCTAGCTGTAGCTTTCACTTTGCCACCAATCTCTCTTGTGTGGGTTCTACAGTTGAGAAGGAGCCGGACGTCCTAGCTGCCCTCATTAACGCACGCTCGCTGGTTAGACATGCTGCCAATATTTTTGAGCTAATTGTGGACAATAAGCTCGATGTATTGTTCATTACTGAAACATGGCTCAGGGAGTGGTGTGAACCGGTGGTTGAGCTCGCTGTCCCCCGGGGGTACCATTTAGTACGTGCGGATCGCTCGACTGGGAGAAGGGGGGTACCGCTGTGGTGTTCAGGGAAAACTGGACCTTTGCATGTGAAACCTCTGTGGATTTGTTGGAGGGCGAGGCTCTTGATTTTTCCTTCACCCTATCGCCCCATTTTATGCTGGGGGGACGTTGATCTATCACCCCCCTGTCCAGCTTGATCCTTTCCTAAAGACTCTGGGGGATGCCATTGCCGTACGGGTTTTGCGTTTTCCCAAATTCCTCCTTCTGGGTGATTTCAACATCCATTTAGACACCCCGGAGGCCCCTGACCCCGCGGCTCTGCTGGACCTTTTGGCCTTGACTCAGCTGACCCAGTGGGTCACCAAGTCAACCCACTCAAGGGGCCACTTGATTGATTTGGTATTTTCTAATTTCAAACTGCATGTTGAAGATCCATTGCCTGTTACTTCGTCCGATCATTCCCTGATAACATTCTCTTGGGACATGGGGAAATCTTCTCGCCGGCCATCCTTGCCACCTGGCCCTCCCACCCGCAATATTAATAATCCTGGGTTAATAGAGGCCCTTACCCACTCTTAGGTAGACCCCCCTGCCGACCTTGAGGTTGCGGTTGACCGGTTTAACACCTGAGTTAGCCGGGGAGTTGATTGAATCCTCGTGTAAACCTTTCCCTACCAAGGCTCACCGGCCTGCCCCCTCTCAGCCCTGGTATTCCCTTTTCCTAAAGGAGATGAAACTGGGCTGCGAGAAACTGGAACGCCAGTGGCGGGTTGCTTACTGCCCAGCAGCTAAATTCGATCTGTCATCGCACAGAGAATTTACTATACAGCTGTCAGGAAAGCTAAAAGTAATTTTTATGCCGAAAGAATAATGAAAGCCAATAACAATAGTAAAGAGATTTTTTCTATTGTTAAAAGTTTTATGTCTCCCTGCGCTGACCATAAGGCCATCCCAGCCTCCCCAGGATGGTGTGAGGAGCTTTCAGCATTTTTTATTAATAAAATTCAATGAATTCAAGATAGCCTGGCTTCATCAGTGGCACTGCAGAGCTTCCTCTTAGCACCCCCTCTCTGTACCTCTTCCAACTCACTATTCTCACAGTTTGCCCTGGCTGAGAAATCTGACATCCTTCCTATTCTCAAATCCCTCAAGGCTCTCCCTCTGACCCGTGCCCGGCCAGAGTCCTTGCAGGGGTGGCAGATATTGTGTGCGCTGAAGCTACGACCATTGTCAACTGGTCTCTTCATTCGGCGACTGTACCGGGACAATGGAAGCAAGCTAAGCTTCTCTCTCGTCTCAAGAAACCGACGGCGGACCCCTTTGTACTAGCCAACTATCGCCCGATATCCTTACCCCCAGGACTGGCCAAAGTTTGCAAAAAGGTGGCTTTTCGCCAACTGGAAACCTTAGTGGAAACATCTGGGGCTCTGCATCCGGCCCAGTCAGGCTTCAGAACATCTTACAGCGCAGAGACAGCGCTGGTGGAGATGGTGGAGACTATTAGGGAGTGCCTGGACGGGGGTGGCAGAGCGGCTCTGATTTTATTGGACCTCTCTGCCGCCTTTGACACGGTACCTCACCAGCTTCTTCCTGCCCGCCTATCTGCCATTGGCATCTCTGGGGCAGTGTGGGCCTGGCTGGAATCTTATTTGGATGCCTGCACTCAGCAGGTCTGGATGCCTCCTTTCTGATCCTCGGCCAGGGAGGTCTCAACTGGAGTCCCCCAGCGCTCGACTCTGAGCCCATTGCTCTTCAACATCTATCTGACTCCATTGATCTCCCTGGCTGAAGAGCTGGGTGCCAAAATCATGGCTTATGCGGACGACACCCAGCTTCTATTCACTTGGAATGGCCCGACCTGTGCACAGGGGCCGCACAGAGTTGCCTTGCCGCCGTGTTTACATGGCCGGCACAGGCCAAACTCAAGTGCAACGAGGGGAAATCTGAAATACTGCTGTATAGTCAATTTCCACCACTTTTCACAGAAGCCCTGTGGCCCCCTGATTTCGCCCCACCAATTTCGGAGGGTGGTCCGGCTAAGAACTTGGGAGTTTGGTTCGGGGAGGATCTCAGGTTCTCTGAACACATCAAGAGACTAACGGGTGTCTGTTTTGGTACACTCAAGTCGCTGAGTAGATTCTTCCCTATGCTCCCTCAGCCGGCGAAGGAAATGATGGCACGGGCACTCATCTTGTCCCGCTTGGATTACGCCAATGTGCTTTTTTTTGGCATCCCGGGATACTTGGTGAATAAACTTCAACTGATCCAGAATGCATTGGCCAGACTCTTATTTAACATCTCTAAGAGATCCAGTATAAGGTCACACTTGCATGACCTTCACTGGCTGCCCGTGGTCCAGCGGGTGCAGTTTAAGGCCCTCACTTTAGCTCATAGAGCTCTGCATGATTCAGGACCTTCCTACATTAGGAAACGGGTGGTCTTTTACACCCCTCTTCGATCCCTACGATCTGCTGCCCACCGTCTGATGGCCACTCCCTGCTTCCGTCGCTCTAGGATGGGGGGGTCAGTCACTTTCGGTCAAGGTAGCTACTCTCTGGAACAGTCTTCCTGTCTCTCTGCGCCACACCCAGGACTTTTGTCGTTTTCAGAAACTTCTCAAAACCCATCTTTTTAATCAGGCTATCTAATCTTTCTACTTCCGCTTGTCCGCAGTACATATCGCGCCAGGATACTCATGAGTAATTGAGCGCATTACAAGTCTCATATAACATAACATAAGTCGTTGTACCTCTCTGGGTTACTTCAAAAAAAGCCTAAAAACCTGGATGTTTTTGGGGTTTGCATTGCTCTTGGTCTCTGTCTGTTGTCATGCCTAGGCACTGGAAGATCCCCCCGGGGATGATACGATGCACCATAAAAATGTTAAATAAATAAATAAAAAATAAAGAATGGATGTCTCTGAACTCATTTAAACTCACCATAGACAAGTCAGAGATTCTGCTCATTCTTTGTCGCAACTCCCTGGGTAGGTTGCCTGGTTGCTTTCCACCTTCTTTATTTAGGCCATACCCACACCCTGGTCTCAACAGTACAGAATATAGGCTTCCTGAGCATTCTGTGAATTGCTAAGTCAACCTGTCTCATCTGCTACTCCTATTACACACATTTCTCCATCTGTGGAGGTCCATGCCACAATTTTAAGTCGCCTGGACTACTACCTTACCCTATTCATGGGAGCACCCAAATACACCAACAAATGTCTTCAGTGCATACAGAATGCGGCCACTTGACTAGCATTGAATCTTCCACCTAGACCAGTGGTTATTGACCTTTTCACTTCTGTGAACCTCCACAGAATCCTTACTGGAATCCAGGGACCCACCACTGGTTTGCTTTTGGAAGCTGGGGCTCCCGGCCTAAGCAATTTCTACAATTTACAGCTCAAAAAAATAAACAAAAATACAGAAACAAGCATAACTCAAATAAGTAAATAAATATTGAAATGTTTTATTTAATTCACAGTCAAATATAGAACAATTTGAATTTTATTTTAACAGTAAGTTTGGAGCTTTTCTAAATTACTTTTTTAATTCTTAAAAACTCTAGCATGTCACTGTCTTTTTTTCTACTAATTTGTGCTCTTTTAGTTACAGCTTCGACCGAGTTCACCCATCACCAATACTATATTTTGTTTGCTGTCCTAGTGCTACTCCAGCAAATAAAGCTAAGGATATCAACTTGATGTTTAGCTTTCAATTTCAAATTCCTTCGCATTTGAAGAACATTTCAAAACTTTAAATTCTGCTTCTTTATTTATATATACTTTATTAATCTTGATATTTAATTTTCTACACAGTAATAGACCCCCTGTGTAAGTCTCGGCAACCCCCAGGATTCCTCAGGCCACAGGTTAAGAACCACGGGCCTAGATCTTCTGCTACTAGAACACTAGGGGCCAGATGTAGGAGGCCATTTACCGACCGGTAACGGCCGATTTCGGCCGTTACCGACCGGTAAATGGGTATTTGTGATGTAGGGGGCCAATTTTACCGATTCGGTAAATTTACCAAATCGGTAAATTTATCGAATTGGTAAAATACAGAATCGGTATTTTTACCGATTCTGAAACTGCCAGATGTAGGTGGGACTCTTCTGAGTCCCAAAGGCCTTACAGATTCGGTATTTTACCACCCAATCCAATTGGGTGGTAAAATACCGAATCCAGGTGTGCATGCACATGTGTGCATGCACACCTATGCCATGTGACAGACAGACGTGCCCTTAGGGCATGTCTGTGTGCCACATGGCACACATGCCTGTATTTGGGGTGCTAGAGGGTGTCAAAGTGACACCCCCTGCACCCTTGCAGGATTCGGTATTTACCGATTCTGTAATTACAGAATCGGTATTTCCCATTGATTCCTATGGGCTTCAAAACCCATAAGAATCAATGGGAAATACCGATTCTGTAATTACAGAATCGGTAAATACCGATTTTTACAGAATCGGTATTTCAAATACCGATTTTACCTACATCTCCCACCTTCTATTTTACAGATTCATAAATACCGAATCGGTAAAATTCTGTATTTATGAGTCGGTAAAATAGAATTACCTACATCTGGCCCTAGATGCTTTCAACTAGCTTCTCATTCCCCAAAGAATTGTGTTCAAATCTCTTTGCATGATTGTTAATGCGCTACAAAAAAATCCAGGTCTTATGCTCCATCTTAAGTTCTCAGGTCCTTTTCCTGCATAAGGCTGGTTGTCCCCAGATTTCGTTTGACCATGGCTGGGGATCACAACTCATCCACTGTGTTCTCTAAACTATAGAATTCCCTTTCTGTATATCTTATGTCTCAAACTCACCTTCTTCATACAAAGAGTTAAATGCTGGTTATTCCTAAACTTTATTCTCCCCATCTAATTCTGTCTACCCTCCAGTTTCCCAGCACCTGGGCATCTTTTAGGTAATTGCGCGCTTTACAAAACCCCACATAACATGACATAACATTATATAACGTAACATAACATTATATTAAATTAAATGGGCAAGCTGTGTGGTGATGCTGATTGGCCTGCAGTCCTGCTAGCTCCATGTAGATGTCTGGGGGGCTGAGCTTTAACAATTTTTTTCCAATAACCATCCCAGCAAGAATGTACAACTGATCAGTAACCTCATTGGGCTGAATCCATTTTCATTATCTAAAGATTTGATCAGAAGTTTAGGAATCCGTACTCATGAATGTTTGCAGTGGCTTTTACCTAACATGTAAGGAGAGTCATTAAACTCCTGTATAAGATGATAACTCAATTCATATTCTTCAAGTTTAAAGGACTTAGAGGTCTGCCCATCCCACTTGGAAAAAAAGCTCTATGGCATGGTGCAAGTGATGTTCATGTCACAGTGCTTCTTTTTAATTGCTTTACTTTTAGCAATGCTGCACGTCCATGCTGCTGTGCAACATGGCTAATAGACATTGGTAAAGCCAGTATCTCTCGCATAGGCTAGACTTATTGGCTTTGCAAATGTTTTTTTTAATTCCAGCAGTCACGTTCAGCGAGTAGGAGGTATGTGTGTGCATGATGCTTATTGGAGTACATAAAGTTATTTTCATACATGGAATACGTATAAACCTTACCCGCTTTTGTAAATCTCAGACAGCCCAACCTCAAGTGCTCTGTTGGTGCTCTATGAAATACACAAATAAATAGATGTCTAGTTGCAAAGGTTGCCTCTGGAGTCTCGGAGTACTGTACCATCCTTAATTTCCAAAGAAGCTCTACCAGCATCCTGTTAATTCATGGCTTTGGTTTTCTTTGCTGTTTTACTAACACACAAGCTATGCCGATGTGCGGGCACAGTTCAGTTCAACCAACCTTTTTATTTTAATTTATATATGCAATTTAAAAAACGGCATTGTAGTGTTGCTCAAATTATTGAGTTCAGGAAAAAAAGTCAGCAAATGCATGGACAAAATGGCCTTTATTTAAGTAGCCCTCAAGTCTTGACTGTGTGTGCATTAACCCACTGAGCTATCTACAGGGGCGTACCTTTGGGAGGGTGTTTGGGGTGTTACACCACCCTAATAAATATATTATTTAATAAATAGTTGAGTACAGGAGTTTTCAGTCGGGTATAGTAAGATGTCTGTTTGATTTCACCTGGGAATTTAAAATACTCACTCAGACATCTCTGTTTTGAAGGTCTTAAAACATGGTCATTTTACAAAATATTGTGTTTTTGAGTACCCCTAAAAATCTGCACTCCATTCTCTTTCCACTGGCCCTTAAGCCCCCCTCATGCTCTGCTTCCCATATAATGATTAACATGATATGCCTGCGCGATTGTCAGGAAAACCGAAGTTCACCCCCCCAGTCTTACTGACCAAGCTGCACCCCTGGATCTCTCTAACAAGCAGCCGTGCCTGCATTGGGAGTGCGGTGGCGTCCTTTCTGGTACTTGTGCCCCTGCTGGTGTGTCTAGGGTCTGGAGCCACCAGTGTGTGGCCAGGGCTCGACTCTGGGCCCCAGGATAACGTGCAATGCCGCAGTCGCTACTTCAGCTGTTCCATCTGAGCCACATCCAGTGACGTAGCTTCAGGTGGGGGGGTGTTTGGGGTGTTACACATTCCTAATAAATGACTTTTCTGATTGATAGTTGGGTACAGGTGCATTCAGCTGGGTATGGCAAGGTGTCTGTTCGATTTCACCTGGGATTTTTGCATGCACACACTGACAAAACCCACACTCTCACACTCATTCTTTCTCATCTCTGATTTGAAAGTCCTAACATGTTTTGATTATTTGACAAATTATTGTGTTTCTTTCACTTAGTACCATACCAATCTGCATTCCTCTCCCTTTCTGTGGACCCTTACTCCCCTCTCATATTATATGCCATGGTTGGGAAATCTGAAGCTCACCCCCCCCCCCCAAACTTACTAACCAAGCTATGCCCATGGCGATATCTGGCCGTGGTAAAATCGATCCACTGCCAATGAGGGCGCAGGGGCTGCCCGGTGCCCCTCCAGTTCTGTAGGACAAGAGGTGTGTGCACTGAGAGTAGTATGTAACAGACGCCAATACTAATCGATACCTAGGGTGGTAGCTCAGTGGTTTGAACTCTGTCTCCAGGACCACCTCTGGATCTTTGCTGAATCAGTCTTTCATCTTTCCAAGAGAAGCAATAGGAGCGTCATTGTGTTGGATAAATAAAGCATCTACTATGCAAGTTCCAAGAGGCAATTAATAATACAGTGTGTGCTGTAAACCGACCGCAGCTCATTCAAACCAGGTCTATTCCTCTGTTCATGCTGTTAGTCCTCCGTGTTTAACTGGTGCAGGAAGGAGTTATTGCATAATTTGGCATTTGTTTGTGAAATACTTGTAATATTCACAAAATTAGGCATTCCTAATAGTTTTTTCTGATTTCTCAGTTATTAAAATGCCCTTCCGTTTTTTCAGGAAAAGCCATGCAATTAAAACGACTCATCAACAGCAAAACATCAAACATAGCATACTATACAATGACAGGCCATACCATACCAACAATCATATACCATACCAAACAATGACATACCATACTATGAAATGACAGGCCATGGTAAACCATAACATACAATACTGTACAATGACCGATATCATAACATACCATACTATACAATGGCCGGCCATACCATGCTATACAGTGACAATTCATACCATGCTATACAATGACAGGTCATACCATACCACAGCATACTAAACAATGACATACCATACCATACCATAACATACCATACTATACAGTGACATACCATACCATAGCATATCATATTATACAAAGACAGGCTGGAGCATGCCGTGCTTTACAATGAATGACCATATCATATCATACCCTGCTGTACATGACAGGCCACACAATAGCATGCTAAACAATGACAGACCGTACCATACCATACAATGACAAACAATACCACGTTAGACCCAGCATCCTGGGTACCAGGGTACTCAGCGGTTGCTGTGCTCCAATGGCATCACCTGGAGTGTTCCCCGCTGGTGCCCCAGAGCCTCAGTGCTAGTGGACTCAAAACTGGATAGCCAAGTACTACTCTCCAGCACTTGAATATCTCTGGGTAGAGAAACAGAAGCATCCAAGGCTTACTCAAGGAGGTGAGTTGGGGTTAGACATTCAGAATACAGTGCACACCATAGTACCAATCGATAAAATCAATGTCCAGTCAGTGCTTTACTTTTTATAAAAGAAAAGTACTTTAATACACAAAAGAGAATTATAGTACACATAAAACTAAGAGAACCACTGAAAACCAGATATCTCTCCAATCCTCCGGGCCAGAGTTCTGACCCCAAAACAATATCTTAGCACCTAGACGCTAAGCACTATAAAAGCACATTTAACATTTAGACACACAATTAGCAATGCATCTTACAAACCATATTGCACAGAGTTGCTTTCATTCGCTAGAGCCATGATACCAATCCTTGTAGTGAAATAATATAGTTTCACCATATTATGTGAAGTCAAAGGTTGTGATCAGCCCCATTACCCGTCACCCAGGAGAAACAGAAGTGTCCTTCAGTTCTGAGCGATGACACAGTTCTAGTGGTGTCAGGGATCTGATCACAGGTGCCTGATATTTTGGCACAGTTTACTGGAGTCCCAAAAGTACAGTAGCCACTGGATTGCTGCAGGAGGGTAGTGGCTGGCCAGAGTGTCAGTACACCCTGATACTCACAGATATCACAAAAAGAAAATGGGGGGCCTGTACCACCGGGAACCCTTTACCAGGTACAGATTGTAACTGGAAGTTCCACAGAGGCTCCCCACAGCATAGGGAAGGGTCTGGGCAAAGCGATCTAACCTTCAAGGACTGGAATCAAGCTTCCCCATCTCCCTCTGCCTCTGTTGATGTGCTGCAAGCTTCCTTATCTTGAGCAGCTGTCTGCAAATTCCTTATTCAAATAGCCAGCTTCACAAGCCTCACAGGAACAGCTGGTTCTCTGACCAATGCTGCTGATACCCTTGCTCCTTGTCACACTGGCAAATTCCTTTGCAGAATAATCCATCATTCATGTCGGAAACTTCCTCAAGTTCCGAATGCGGTGAGCAAGCTTCTTATCTCACACTGCAGGTGGAAGCTGGCTACCTTGGACGGACCCAGTCAGACCCTCCAGGATATCGCGATTTCGTGGTTTGCTGCGAAATCGGCAATTTTGTAAAAATGCTGCGATTTTTACAAAAGTGCTTGCGAAATCGGCACTTTTGTAAAAATCGTGCGGCATTTTTACAAAAACCCCTATATCCTGGGGGTTCTGATTCTCCCTGCGTCTATTTAACCAAGCCCCACAACCATTTCCCCATCACTGGAGCAGTACGAGCCTTCGATTGCATAGCTATAGTCTTTTTGGTAATAATCATAGCCAAATTCATGACTTACACGTGTCACGGTGTAATGACTTAACATACGCATAGAGACAGGGGAATGGCCGCTCTATCTTTACATGGTAACAAAGTGGCTGCCCAGTGACAGAGGGGAACAAGACAAAATGTCTGATCGATGAGTGCAGTGACTGGTGGGGAGGCACAGCTGCATGCCCACGCGAATTGTGTGGTGACAGATGACGCAGTATGCCTACGTGACTTGTTCGACAGAAGGGAATCCAGCGGTATGCCAGCTTGACTCCTGCATTATGACAGATGGCAGCGCAGTTGTGTATCTGCTCAACTTGCATGTGATGCCACGAACGGGAACGGTGCAGTGCCAGCGCCACTCGTATGTGGGACAGGAGGCACAACAGACAGTGTGCTCAACTTCATGAGAGGCGATCATTGGCCAGTGAAGAGGAACATGACCAGGGACACCACCACACATGAAGGTGCTAGGGTGGTCCTTGGGAGAGGGGGTACAGAGACAAATAAAGCTGCCCACCTGGCAGGGATAAGAAGACTTAACATTGAGGAACGTTTTCGTAATTGGGTTGTTTGGCTTCCAAAGGTTTTCTTTTTTTTATGCCATCAAAGTTTTGCAAGGTGTCCCAGTTTCAGTTCGCCTTTGTCCGCGCGAAGTCTTCTGAGCAAAGCAAGATAATTTTCACTCGAATAAACACAGTCAAGATGGCGTGAGGGATGTGACAGCAGGCCTCAGGCAGGCATGGCAGGTTCTTTCCGGCACTGGTGTATCCTGTAAGTATCTGTGCCCTTTCTGCTCACTTTAGCACTCCTTATGGGTCTCCTCTGGAGCCTTTATTTGACACTTTATTCTAAAAATGTCTCTTACGGATTTGAATCACATTTTCTACTGATAATTCCCAAATGGTTCTTACTTTTTCTCCCAGACTTCAAACTAAAGTCTCTGTTTGCCTCTATCCAGTGGGGTTGTTGATGTGCACTTGTTTTCTTGAATGTAATTTAAAAATACAATACATTATTTTCTTCCCAATATTCATAAACAATTTCTTATCTCCTGAGCTACTGTTGTCTGGTCCTGCTTGTAAACTTGGTTTTGTATTTAATATATCGCTTAACTTCCTCCATCATTTTGTGTCTTCTCCCAAATCCTATCTCTTCCTTCTGTACATTGATAATCACATCACCCTTTTTTTTACTCTTCTATGGAACTACTTCCAACTCTTGTCCTGCATTAAGTTCTGTTGTCCTCTTTAAATAGATTACTGATCCAGTCCACAAATGATTCAGAAGCATTGTGTCTCTGTTCTCATCTCACTTTCACATCTTGTTCAGATCTCTTCATTCCTTCTCCGTCGGATCCCCTTCTGCCTTCAGTTTAGGTTTCAATTTTTGTGTCTTGTTTATAAATGTGATGACTTACCCGCTCCAACTTATGTCTGCAGTTTCTTAGTATACTCCTGTTTTGTTATTTCTTCTCAGTAAAGGCAAACCTCACCGCGCTCCTTCCATTTTCACTAATTTGTCCCGTTTGCACCGAAATAGAGAATTAACCACACCTTCCTTTATAATACCCATTATCTTCCTCCAGTAAACCTGTTTATCACACATTCCCGAACAATATGATTATAATGGTCCCGGGATTGCATCATGAAATTGGGTCACATCTCATCAGCCCTGGTGTACATCTTAGCAAGACAATATGGTGAAAGGTAGGTCTAGTGCACATAGTTCACCTGTGTAAACCGAAATCTAGCATCCCTGGAAACCTTGTATACACACATCAGAACGTTATCCCACATGCCTGTCGTAAATTCGATACTGAGTGCCTCCTCCCCCTTTTGACGTGGTTTAACTATATCTACTTGAAATGCAGGGGATAGTGCACCATGCGATTGTGTGTGTGCAGTTTCCGACGGTAAGGCTGAAGGACAATACCTGTGAACCCTCTCGCTCCCGTCCATGCCCAACCAAATAGGCCTTATGAGCACCACATGGGCCACATGCACCATAAACTGGCACACAGGTAGCTCTGAGCCCTTTCACATCACTTTAAACTGTCTCATCTCTCCAACGGCGAACAAATCACCCATCACCACCAACCAAACATCACTCCAAACCTGTCAGTCATAGTGTTTGGTAAGACTACTAAATCTTGGAAGGCACCAAAGGGGGATCTGGGGTGCATAGATAATCTCAACCCCCCAGTCTGTGCGCATACCTACATCAGCAAAAATAAAGTGCTTGTGGTGGTGTTTGAAGTTTCCTAGTTATTTTCACATCACCTAGCTACAAGGAGGTCCCGACCACGCAGATTGCCTATCCAGTGCATTGACCAGATCAGTTGCCCGACCAGGTAGAACACTTCCATATTAGGCACCCACATCGCTCCACATTAAAGGGGAAGCATCACCTTATTCATTGCCATTATTTTGCATTTGACCTCCTCCAAATCAAGTCGAACAACAAACTACTGGGTTCCTTGAAAAATGCTACTTTTCAAATCATGGGTCTGGCCTCAAACAAGTACAGCAGCAAAGGCAATAATATCATTTTAATAACTGTGACTCTGCATTTGGGAGAGACTGATCATTTACTTCAAAAGGACACTGAGGACCTCACAGTGTGTCTACATTGTAAATAAACCAAATATACATAGCTTCATGTTGTTAAATAACTAAACAAACTAAGATATCTGTGTTTGTTGTAGGAAAAATGGCCATATAAAATGCCACAAAATTGCCGCTAAATTTCCATATTTGTGCCGATAAATTTCCATTTTTGTGCCGCTAAATTTGCTAATCCATGCCGCTGTATCCTGGGGGGTCTGCCCAGTGTGAGCTGCCTCTTCAGAATCATAGGCCAGTCTTGAACAACTACTAACCACTATGGCCAGACTTTTATCACCTCTGATTGTTGGCCTGGTCCAATCAGAGGGTCTGCTACTTTTGAATCCTGGTTGCCCCTCCAATCATAAGGCACATTTATCCCATATCCACTGCGTCATCAAAGCATGTAAAGGATCACCTACTGTCTTACCTTGTACCAACTCGGGCTATTCCTCAGAGAGGAATTTTAATTAACTCCAGACCGGGGCCTGACCAACTCCCAACAGAAAGGGTCACCCCAGGCAAGGTTAGGGCAGCTAAACACAGAATAGAGTGAGTGTCTATCTACTCCCAGCCCACCAGGCCTGCCCAAAGAATTGAGAGAGGCATGGAAGAGCTGGAATGTCCAGCAGAACTGCTCACATTACACACAATGGCTCAGCTGACTGTCCTTCCCCTGTACAGCCACAGGCTCTCAAACACACATCAGGTAGAAAAAGGCAACATGACCACCGGCACTAGAAACTGCACAGACTTGATCAGAAGGCTGACTAGTCATCCACCCTTGTTAGATATCTGAGTATAGATTTATTGCTGCCACCTCTGCCAGTCTATCACAGCCTATGAAGAGAGAAAGCATTAGTCACTCTCTGTGAAATAAGGGAGAACTATGTATGCCTTCCCTCGACCTCAGAGCCAAGCTCTAGCCCTCAATCCATGTAAACAGGGAGACCCTCAGTGGACATGTATGATTGTCGTGCTCACTGTGGTAGGGATCTAGAAACCAAACAGTAACTTTTAAGTGACTTGCCTAGAGACCAGCATAAGGCAGGGGAAGCACTCAAATGTATCAGGCTTTCTGAAATACTTAATACACTATGTCATATCAGCGCCCTGATGAAGGATGGTACATGGAATTCCGAAACACGCGTCGGCGCATTTGTGTTGTTTAAATTGTGAAATCAGGAGTTTCTTGGGTATGATGACCTGCTGTGAGTGATGCATGACCCGTCCGGCCCCCTTCACTGAAATACTGTTCACTGCGGACGGAAATGTCCCACTGGACATGAGCTGAAAGACATCAGCAAGCCTTCCAGGCCATCATAAGTACCGTTGACTGACACCGCCAAGTTGTACTCTGATCCAAGACACGTTTCGCAACAAGTGATGGATCTGGGTTCTAGAGGTCTGGATACCTTTCTGCGCCAAGAAGACAGCGGAGGGCAGTGTTTCTCAGGCGCCTCTGCCAGCAAGTCCCGTACTCCTGCGTCGGAGCTGCTCCCCCAGATTGGCAAGAAATCGATGGCAATCTTGTAGAAGGACCACCCTTTCCATTCCTACAAATATGGACATCCATTCTGACTGCCCACAGGCCCTGTTGCTTATTGGGTCCTCCATGCACCTGCCAAAGGTCACAAGACAGGTCCTCCAGTCAGTACCAGTTTAAGGAAGAAAGTGGCTCGGAGGAGACAACCAAACTGTGTAGCAGCTACGACATCTCTGGCCGGGCGCTATGATTGGTCGAGGAGAAGCATGATGTGAAGCTGATGATACTAGGGGTGTGTGAGAAGCACTGAAGGGTGGGACCAACCTTCAGCCGGAGATGGAGTAATCTCCCAAGGTAATAATTTGCTGTTATCCACATAATATGAAGCATATACATAATTTGCCTCTTCTTGGCACATAATTTAGTCCACTTGGCCCCATCATTTGGCTTTCCACTGTCGCGTCGTGGCAGTAGCCCCGAATATATTAGGGACCGAGGGGGGCACTTGCAAAACATGCAGAAAGTGGGATCCCTTAACCGTGAGTGGCACTTTGAAAGCCGCGTGAGGTTTCTTCACCGCAATGACAATAAAAGCCACTGCTCATTTTACAGAGAACAAGACACTAAAACTGTAATTACATGTCAGCAAAAGTGAGCAATTATAAATATAATGTTCCTGCACCCCGGGGACTGGATTAATCAAGACTGTTAATAATTAGCTTAGTCTAGAATTAAAGAAAACTTGAAGACATTCCGGGAGGGAATCGGTAAGTAGTTCATTGTACCCCTCTCCCGGATCAGAGACAGCGGTAAAATAAGGCGCCCTTTAATTTCCATCAGCGGAATTATCAAAGTATGCAAACAGATGTTTCACAATGGGCAATGTTTTCTGCAGTGTATGTTACTGGAGAACAATGCTTCCTGTTTTTCAAGTTAATACGGAGCACATTAAGATGACAATATCACAGCAGGGGGAATGCCGCACTAATGGCCAATTGTTCTATGTAGGTGTCAAGTAACAAAAACACGGAGAAGCATATTAAAATGATGTATGTGAGTGAAATGACTCCATGCAAAGTAGAAAGCTGGAAAACCGTAAACATACATGCTGTGCTATAACCCAGGCCTGGCTTGGGAGCAGTAGAGAGCTGTACAATAACTGAGCTGTTGAGACAAGCCACAAGGTCACGTACATTGATTGGGGTTCTGTATATTACACATATACATGCAATATATTTACGAGTGTCTTATATTTGCACATATTTTCACTTCCAGACACAGAGAGCATAAACGATTTGTCCAGGATCACACAAATATCAGTTAAATTACAAAATCGGGATTAAAATGCGGATCCCCACGTTTCAAAAACGGTAGAATTTAATCTATAAGATCCTGTCTCCTCCTATAGCAAATAGAAACGAGAGTACATGAAACAAAAAACAAATAGCACAGCTTATGGGAAAACCAGGCAGTATATTTATGGGAAAGTATTCTAAATGTATGGTATGGAAGTGCACCACTTTTAAATTGAATTTTTTTTTAAAGTTCACTCAAGAGCGGCTTCGTGCTGTCTCTGGAAGGGGAAGGTCCGTCCAAAATGTCTAATCATTTATTTCAAGGAATATTAGAACAGCAGCTCTCGACTATTATTCAACAATTTACAAGCTAAAAACCTGGTGAAATCTCCCATTTAGAAAGATCAAAAGGATTGCGAAATAACGAAGGATTCAGGGGTCAGACATACGCTGGCTTTTAGCGGGTGCAAACGGAAAATCGGGCCGTTTGTGACGCTAAATAGCCTTTTCACATGTACTAACCCTATTTTGCGAGTCGGTAATTTATTACCGACTCTCATAATAGGGTTTGTAAGTCACTATTAGGATTGGGTGTGCCAAGGGGGTCCATGCCTAATAGCGAGTCGCAAGGGCATGTACGGTTATTTTGTGACTGGAATACGGTCGAAAAACAATCACAGTTTACCGCCTATGTCAAGTAGGTGGTAAGCCAGTTGAAAGGGGGTCCCAGGTAACCCCTTCTCCTTTATCACTGGCAGCAAACACGTTTTTTAAGAGCAGGAGGTGGGTCACACAGACCACTGCCTACTCTTAAACAAGCATTTACAATGCAACGGTCTCGCCTTTGCCAAAGTTAGAGCTATTGGCATTGTAAATGACAAAATGTTTATTTATGTGTTGGTTTTGAAAACAGATAAATAAATGGCTTTGTCATTTATAATGTCAATACCTTAATCTCGCTCAAACGCGAGACCTATTGCATTACAGGGCAAAGAACAGTGTGGGCACAGCAAGTGATGAGTTAGCTTCTATCGCCGAAACGCTGCTGCTAAGGAATACATGAGGTGTGGCCGTCTGCAGCCAAAGGGGAGGGGGGAACGGAGTGAAACCGGAGCAGCCACTACAGGAGTGCACTAACGCCCACCGTGCATCCCTTTCAAGGAGCACAAGAGCCCATGATTTCCCATAACTAACTGATCTACATACCAATTCAACCAATGTTTTCTGTAGTTTTATATAGGCCGAACATGACCCGAAGGTATTGGAGCCTTCTCCAGCCACACAAGTATGCCACACTGCAGAACCACACAACACCCTATGGAGAGAACTAGTAGCAGGGGTCATGCCTGAGAAGGTAGTCCAGCCTGGTACCCAAGAGCAATGGGCATGTTCATCTGAGTGTACATCCCCTATTTTCCAAACATCAGTGCCCGTATTAAGGAGTGGGCAGTATCAGCGCTGCTGACCATAATAGTGAGCAGCACTACAGGTGTAAGTTCAACCCTTTACGGAGAGGGGAAATGCCACCTGTCGATAAAACCCATTATGCCAAGTTACCACAAGTGGCTATTTTTAACTATAGGTCGGTCAATATTGGTAAGGGATCAGTGCTTATGCCGATTTGTTGGAGCTTGTGGTCAAAACATGCATCAAACCACAGTGTTGAGCAGTAAAATGAACAATTAAAAACTGTGAATGCTCGCAACTTTTGTGAGCATGCTAGTGGTGTGAATTGTTCATGGATTCATGCTGCACCGATTATCCAGTTGCCGCAGTGAACATGGCGACGTGCCTTCGCTAATCAAACTGGCATGCTTGTGGCCTAATGGGTGAGCATGTCAAAGAGAGGGGCTCAGAAGCGATCGCCGCGCTCAAATTTGTAGCGACCATTTAGAATGTCCGCTGCAATGCGTGAGACTAAAACGGCCATGATTAGGCGATCAGGTAGCGCATCTAGGCATACGAAAAGGTATTTAAGTGAATCACAGGATCCAGTGCTGGAAGAGCTTCTAATTGGTATTTTGAGAAGGAGAGGGGATAGCACCCGTAGCACTCTATACCTACGTGGAAGACTACAACATGCAGATAAGACTAGTAAGCATAGTACACCACCTGTGACCCGAGTGCATTACTTTAAAGAAGCTAAGACCAAACAAAAGGCTATGGACAATAGACCGGCATGGCATCTGCATGGACTGGATGGAAGATGCACATTAATAGGCACAAGCGGGAGAGACAACAGCATGCAGCAGTGAGATTGGTAGCACAACAAATGACCCGAGAGCACTTTTACGAGCGTTATAACAGGCAAAGTACAAGGAACTGAAAACTGGGCTGTATGGGTTGGACAGAAAACGTTCAGTTCCAATCACGATAGCCAATAGGAGAGTCCACATTCAGCAGTGCAATTGTTAAGGACTACAAATCACTGAGTACAGCATTTAAAAAACTCACACGCACTTTGCGAACACAAGCCTCTGTCAAGCATTGGTGTGGGCCAAGATAAGCCGGGGCTCCTTTCACCCATGTTGTTCACTGCGTCTTTTGGGCTGGGCCTTGGGGTCACACGGTAAGCTGCCTGGATGTTTTTTTCTTTAGGTAGAGGGCAGTGTAGGTGTGCAGAAACTGAGTCAGAAAATGGGGTATTTTGAACCGTGTGGGGGGCATAGGCCTTGTTTATGCGTGGCACTTTGTGCACATATTTGCTCATTGGATATAGAGAGCCTGAATAAGCCCTTGAAACGCACTTTTAATTGAAGCCACGATAGGTTTAGTCAACAGCTTGGAACAACAGCTGAGGAGAGTTCGCTGGCCACAGCAGACTCACAAGTGGCTCCTTTTATTCTTATGTTAGGTAAGCCTGAGTAACAAATCTTGAGCATGTCCAAAACTAAACAAATAGAAAGCTCGCACAATTACTTTTGACACGTTAATGCACTTAGTCGTACCTTAATGCGATAACATAAGGGGTTTAAATCTCATTCAGACACACCAAACATTGTATTGTACTGTATTGGTATTTAACTACAGCTTTTCAGTCCACATTTGAGGCCTAGGCGCTTTGAAACAACAAAAGAGGAGACATTATTTCATGAAAGTGCATTTGACTTTCTGAGACTCTGGAATAAATAAACCATTGACAAATACGTAACTTCATCTCATCCCCACATATCATCCTTCATTGCAGCTCGCATGTAAATATTACGCTAATCTAGCCACACATAGATCAAGCAACGTTTACATAGCTGTACACTGTTTTAAACATTTGCAATAGCTCATAAAAACTGCGTGCCGAACAGTTCTGTAATTGCAAGATATCCCTCTGACAAACTGCGGCCGCAATACCAACATTTGTTCGTAACAAAATGTCAACCTATTTTGTATTCAGAAGTCTACATTTTTTCACATTTGTCAGCTGTTTAAAAATCGCTAGTCATTAATTTGTGGATGCTAAGCAGTGATTATGCTGTTCAGTATTTAGTGAGGCACAGTTCAGAAACACTGTTTGTGCAGCGTGTGGCCTCATTTTAATTAGGCGCAGTGCCCAAATAAGAGAAGAAAAAACCGAGCACGCTTCTTTTGAGAAATGTCGCCTTCACATCATAATGGCGGAGATATTTAGATACCCGTTATTAGAGCCTTGATATGTGTCGCTGGGTGTGTTTGTTTGTGTGAGTGTGTGTGTGCGAGTGCCTTCCTCACGGTATACTTAAATCAGAGAGGGGCCCACCCCTCGTGTGCCTTCAACTCACCGCCGCAGCCCAGGAGTTTGTAGAGTCCCCGCCGGGCCGCCGCGCTGCCTGCGACGACCCGGAAGCGGTTGGGCAGCCGGCCAATCGCAGCGCGGCCCCAACCGGAAGTCCCGCCCCCATCGCGGCGCGAGAGGGAAGCCACTGTCCGAGGAGCCCCGAGGGCTCCTAATCGAGTCCCGGTCCCGAGATGGGGGACCGGGTGAAGAGTGGCCGAGCGCATGGGGAAGGCAGGGCTCTCATGTGGTGAGAGAGCCCCGCAAAGCGCTACCGCCGCCCGAGAGCCAGAACCGCCGCCGAGCACCGCCAGAACAGGTGAGTGTGTTGAGGGAGAGGAGAGGTGTGTGTCTGAGTGTGTGTGTGCGTGCGTGTGTCTGTCTGTCTGTGTGCGCGTGTGTCTGTTTAAGGGGGGGTGCGTGTGTGTATGCAGTGTGTGTATGGCTGTGTATGTGCACATGCGTGAGTGAGGCTTTATGAGGCACGGCGACGTGCGCGCTCCCGAGGTTCAATCTCGGCAAGGGAAAGCGCGTGGAACTCTGCTGTCCACATTCCCCGAAAAGTAACTACATAAGTTGTCTCGCCAGACAGCAAAGCTTTGCTTTGCTTACGTCTAGGCGAGACCTAAAAATGAAACTGAAACGTTTAATTTTTCTTTTTAAAACGCATCTCATTTTCCTTCGAGGTAAACAGGCAGCATTAAAAAAAGTTGCTTTATTTGACATAACACGTGTTTTTGTAAAGTGCATGTTCACCCAGAATGTTATCTTCGTGCTGAAGATGTTTATTTTTACCCAACTCAATGATACTCGTTTTATGGACCTCAGAAGGATGAAAAGCTGAGTGGACCCTCCGGAATTTGAAACTGTGACCATGAGGTCGAACACAAGTTCCTACAGTGGATGCATTAGTCCACTAAGCCACCAGACCATGTGTTAAAATCAAACACAGACATGGGGGTCTGCTGTCCTCAGCAGGCCACCATCCCTGTGTTATTGCCCATTTCCAATGGGTTGTAAATTGTGACCTGACTCATGAATATTGATGAAGCAGGTCATTTGCCACCCCATTGGAAACCGCCAATGTGTCTGAGGCACATTAGTACATTTCATTTTGCGACTCACAAATCGTGATGGTTTCCACATCTGGAACCAGATGAGATATTTCTATGGTAATTCTACCTTTCTCATAAAACCATTGGGCGCAGAACCAAAGTCCGGAGATATTACCGCATACAAAAGTTACTGATAAAGACGTTATCCCTAATTTCGAAGTGGTATTCCTGCCTGTATGTAATAAGGTCCTAAGTGTATTCATCCTGCAAAGGATAAGAAAAGGATGGTTCTGAGTCATTTCCGCAATTTCGGTAAGTTAGGTTTGCTTAGCAGCTACAAGGTAAACATTTCGCTTTTTTGAAAATGAACAACCATCCTGTGTCTGTAAAAACGAGCAACGGGAAAGCTAATAGTTCTTGCTTTAATATGCCAACACATATAAATACAGACATTCACAGATGCTGCATACAAGCATTGCATGCACAAATGCTGCTTGTTACAATTGTAGTCAAGTTAACTATCTCCTACGGTACCATGGCTAGCTGTTGAATTTTGTAGATTTAAAGTCACGCTAAAGGAAACACAGTGGCAAATAAATGGGTAGTCTCAAATATTTCTCAAGGCAGTCTCTTATTGATGAGAGGAAGTTTAGCTGGAGTGTGCCTTTAAAAGGGTACAACATATGCAGGCTTCCAGGATCTGCACTAGACAGTTGTAGGTTTGGCTACTGCATATTAAAAATATTCCTGGCAAATCATGGGTGTGGCTGCTGGTATAGAGTACTCCGAATCAGAATCAGGCCGGACAGGGTAAGAAAAGTGAAAATTACTACAGTCCACCAACATAAAGCCATTTCTAGCTATGTAGTCCAGTCCATAAGCAGTAGTGTCAAGATGAACAGAAGCCACTAGAGAGGGGAATACGGCCGGTTGCATTGTTACATTTAGAGGCGAAATGCTAAAGCTGGAATATTTCAAGGCATCGTTCATCGCTCTCGAAAGGAATAGGGCCTATGGGCATTCCCCATATGGAATTAGTACGCAAGAAGGCACAAATCCAACGTGAAGAAAGGTTGAGGTTCTGCTTGTACTGTTCTAGAAAAATGTGGGAAAATATTATGACAACAGAGTGAGTGAGTGCTTCTGAAGTGGACAGCAAGCTTAGTGCTGTTGATTTCTTCATGCAGGTCCTCCCCTATTCCAAATAGAATGATGTGATACAGATTTATAAAGCGCACTAAGGGCCAGATGTAGGAAGGGAAATACCGTCCGGTAACGGCCGATTTCGGCCGTTACTGACCGGTATTTGAAGATGGAGATGTAGGGGCATGTTAAAATACAGAATCGGTAATTTTACCGATTCTGTAAAATACCGAATCGGTAAAATTACCGATTCTGTATTTTGACATGTAGGTAGCACTGCAATCAGTGCTACAGGGGTCTGAGAATTCGTTATTTACCACCAACTAGAAGTTGGTGGTAAATAATGAAAACCCTTTAAAAAGCATTTTTTTTGCTTTTCAAACAGTGCCATGTTGCAGACATACATGTCTGCAACATGTGCACCCATGCACAATTGAGGGGTGCAACAGGGTGTCAAAGTGACACCCTGCCACCCTTCAATGCTTCCCCCAATTACCGAATCGGTATTTACCGATTCGGTAATTGACATTCATTCCTACAGGCCCATAGGCATGAATGGCAATTACCGAATCGGTAAATAACGAATCAGTAATTACCGAATCATACCGATTTGGTAATGAAATCGGTAAAATTACCTAAATCCCGATTGCCAGTTCTTAAATACCGAATCGGTATGATTCGGTATTTAGGAATCGGTAATCTGGGATTACCTACATCTGGCCCTGAAACCCGTAGGTGCCAAAGAGCTTGAGCAAGACCTACTGGTCAACAGGAGCAGAGCAGTTGAGAAATGAAGGAGTCTATGTTGAAAAAAGCCAGGTTTTCAGATGCCTTTTGATAGACCTAAGGGAGTCTGCTTCAGAGATGTGGGTAGGCAGGGTGCTCCACAGTTTGGCAGCGGCAACCGAGAAGGAGCACTCTGCCCATCTAGCTTTCCAAAATCTGGGAATCATCACTTTTTTGCAGTGAGAAGATTCGGGAGGCCTAATGGAAGTGTATCAGTGAAAGAGTGCATTCAGTTGACTAGGGCCTCGCACACCGTGAGCCAACTAACAGGGCTCCAAGCACAGAGGATGGGCCAGACCCACCAAGGGATCAGGCAGCTGGGAGGCTGTAACTGTGGGCAGCAGGAGGGGCGGCCTTACATTGAGACTTGTACAGCTGGGCAGCAGTTGCTGGAGCACTTTGAAGTGATGTGCAGAAGGACAGCGAGCTGCTGACCAGGCGCAGTCAGCTCTTCGGATGCCGAAACCTCATCAGCTGAGGAACAGATACAGGGATACAGCGCCGGACTGGGAACGCAAACCGGCCCTGGCAATGAAGTCGGACCGGCCGCAGTGGGAGTGGGGGGGGTGCAAGGAGGTAGGGGGGGCACATGGAAACCCCTGCAGCTGCTTTTGTTACAGGGGGCCGATATTGCAGCTATGCTGCAAAGCAGACCCTGGATAAAAAAAACGGCCCCCAGAAGTCCAAAACTGGCCCCCACATTGGTGGCGGTCCACCGTGGAAATGCCCGGTACCCGCTACGACCAGTCCGGCCCTTCAGGGATAGTTTCAATGACAGGTTTGGAGTCTTTCCGGTTGGTGGTTCGCTTGCAGAGTGATGTGTGAATCCAAACAGACAGTCCCTGGCACTTTAGAGCGATGTTCACAGTGAGCAGGACCTGGTAGGGGACTCGACAAATAGGCTGGAGTGCTGACTCTTGCTGGTGAACCTACATATTCACCCAGGGTCCAGGCTGCAGATCATGACAGGCTCCGGTCAGGTAATTAATCAGTGTAGCTTGTACCTGGGAGCGGAGGTTGAGACTGAGAATATGTTACAATTTTGCAGTAACACATCATCCAGCTGCAAATCAAGCAAAGCTTGATACGCTAGAGGGGTAGAAGGGAGAATCATGGGTCTCTTCAGCCCTTGTCACCCTTCGCCAGCTCTGGTGGGAAGCAATCTACCAGCCAATTTTCCACCTTTGAGCCAGCTTTGAAAGCGGACGTGCTGGCTATCCTGGAGTCACTAAAGTCGGGTTCTCCCTCTGACCCGTGCCCCGCCAGGGTTCTGGGGGGAGCTGCGAGTTTGGTATACCAGGAGGCCACTCAGGTTGTTAATCTGTCTCTGGCCTCTGCCTCTGTGCCCCCTTGTTGGAAACAGGCGAAATTGCTTCCCCTCCTTAAGAAGCCTGGCTTGGACCCTCTAGCCACGTCCAGCTATCGTCCGATATCGCTGCTCCCGGCACTGGCGAAGGTCTGTGAAAAGGTTGTCTTTAGGCAGCTGAATAATTTTATTGAGTCCTCTCAGGCCCTGCACCCGGCTCAATCGGGTTTCAGGGCGGCTTTCAGCACCGAGACGGCCCTGGTGGAAGTTTCAGAGGCCATCAGGGAGTGTCTGGACGGAGGCGGCAGAGCGGTCCTGGTTTTGCTGGACTTATCTGCCGCCTTCGATACGGTACCCCATGCTCTGCTGCTGAATCGGCTGGCAGAGGTGGGACTGTCAGGCGCGGTTCTGGCCTGGCTGTCCTCGTTTCTGTTGGAGCGGACGCAGCAAGTATGGATGCCTCCTTACGCCTCGTCTCCCAAGAAGCTCAGCACGGGGTCCCCCAGGGGTCGACGTTAAGCCCCTTGTTGTTTAACGTTTATATGACCCCGCTGATCCATCTGGCTGAGCAGTGGGGAGCCAAAATAATGGCGTATGCCGACGACACACAGCTGTTGTTTACCTGGCCTAAGAATTGCTTAGATGCCAGTGTCGTCTGCTCCTGTCTATCCAATGTCTTTCGGTGGCTCCTTTCAGCCCAACTTAAATGCAACGAGGACAAGACAGAGCTGCTGTTTTATGGCAATTTTCCGGCCAATTTTAAGGATCTGATTTGGCCGCCTGATTTTGCTTGTCCCAGCTCTCTTGGAGGCCCGGCCAAAAACTTGGGGGTCTGGTTTGGACAGGATCTTAAGTTTGAAGTACATCTAAAAAAACTTACGCCGACCTGTTTTTCGACCCTCAAGTCACTAAAAAGGTTCCTTCCTCTGCTCCATAGGGAAGCAAAAGAGACGGTTCTGCGTGCTCTGATTTTATCAAGGCTGGATTATGCCAATGCCCTCTTTAGCGGTCTCCCTAAATATCTCATCAACCGAATGCAGATCATTCAGAATGCGGCGGTTCGACTTCTATTCCATCTCCCGAGAAGAACTAGCGCATCTGTTCATCTCCGAAAGCTCCATTGGCTTCCAGTGGCCCATCGGATTGTGTTCAAATCACTGGTCCTGGCCTTTCGCGCCTTGCACAAACAAGGACCACAATATTTGCACAAGAGGTTCACTTTCTATACCCCTCGCCGTGCACTCCGATCAGCTAATCTCCTTCTGATGTTCACGCCTAAAATCAGATATGTGAGATTGGGTGGTCAGTCTATTTCTGTCCAAGCAGCTCGATCTTGGAATGCCCTGCCGCTCTCTCTGCGAGCTTCAGCCACACTGACAGAATTTAAGAAGGGGTTAAAAACCCACCTTTTTAATCTCAGTATCTAGTTGCTTTTCTTCTCCCTCTGGTTTGGCTCTGTTTAAGTTCACATATCGCGCCAGGATACTCTGTAGTAGCAGAGCGCGTAATAAAATATTTTATACATACATACATACATATACATACATACATACATGGGTCATCCAGTGTAGCCTCATAGAGCCTCGGTTTTGTCTCCTGGGTAGAAATGGCTCATATTAAACAGTGCACAAGGTAAACATGGGTCCATTTTTAACCCTGTTTCACTACCAAGTTTAGCCATTTTGTTTTTCCAAGTGCCACTGAACCTTTCTATTTTCCTGGAGGATCTGGTGTGGTAAGCACAATCAAAGTGCTTTTTGATTCGTAAAGCCTTACATAGTCCCAGGACTGAAGACCACAGAAAGTGGGTACCCCTGCCTATCAGGAACCCCGGTAGAGCACCCCTCAAGGTCAAGGATTTCCTGCCTATGGAAGTAGTTTACTGATGCCGAGGAGAAGGCAAAGTATACACCAGGAACGAACAAACACAAACATGGTTCAGCAAAGCAAGAGGATAGAGATGGCAAAGCAACCTTAACGTGAAGAAACAGGGAACAGAAGCAATAATGGACAAACACACTGGGTTACCTCTAGAGCTGTACACAGGGCTTCCCACCGCAAAAAGGAATGTCACTGTCTACATGCAGATTACCTTTACATATAGTCAGCCTACAACCAGCCGTGGCCCATGCAGGTAAGAGTGGTGGGGCGGTGGGGCTGGGTTGGGGGGGAGATTGACAGACGACCATGAGGGAAAATTAAATAAATGATTAATTTTCCCCTGTCGTCTTCTGTCGAAATCCCCCCCTCACCCGGTCCCACCTCCTCACCGCTCTTACTTGCTTGGGCCGCGGCTACCTGCAACCCCCATAGAAAGGAGGCAGCAGAAGTGATCATGGAGCTGAGCCCTAAGGCACCAACAAGGGTTGTACTTACATGCACAAGACAAGCCCTTATGGGTCTAGCAGGAGACAGTGTCGATTGTAAAGAAAATAGAAATGTCACACAGTCACAGTTAAGGCACTCACGGCTACATGTAAAACAAGACAAAGTATGGGGCAGGAACTGCCTCCTGGAAACCAGGAGCCAACCCCCGCACAAAGGAACACACTTAAACACAGGTGAGGATAAAATAGCAGACTTGCCAGACACAAGAGGAGACCACAGAGCAAGCATTTGGAACGAACCTGAGAGGTGTAGTAAAGAGCCAGGAACAGGGCGTACAAGGAAAAAAACAAGAACAAACGAGGCAGGACAAGTACAAGGATTCGAGGAACTATAACTAACAAGAGACTGGAACTTCAAGGGAACTAACGGCTGCAATAGAAACACTGAGAAAGGGAACATAAACAAGGGGCAAAATCTAAGAGACAGAGGAGAAAATACCAGAGATATGACAGAAGCAAAAGGAATAGTAAAGAGGAAAAATAGCAGGAACAGAAGGAACCAACAAGAAACAATTAGAAAGGGAGCAGCACCAGGACTGCGTCTTAGTATAGACAAGGGCAGACAAGGGAGTAAAGAAAAAGCAGTGCAGACCTGAGAGAAATCTGGAGCAAGCTGCATAGAAATAGAATACAGGCCGTGGCTGAAACAAGGCAGGGACTTGAGAGGAAAACAGGCACCAAGAGATCCGGTACACAGAGGATCAAACTTCAAATGCACGAACAAGGAGCTTCAGCAAATGCCAGCTTATAAGCAGTTCAAGGCAGCAGCACGCACAGGGCAGAGTCACATGACTGGGCTGCACAAGACTGGTCAGGTCACGGGTTGTGCAATTCCCATCTCTGACAAGTCCTGGAGGACAGAATCCAGTCCTAAGGAACAGCAGGACTACTCCCATAGAAAACAATACAAAGTGGATGCCGGGTCTTATTGAATACTTGGCAGTGCATTATGGAACCTGAAGTCCATGGAAGCAAATGTAGGTTTTTCAAAAAGTACCAAATTTGAAATGGCAGGCAGGCAGGAGTCATACAGGGACTTTGGATGAGTTTTAGTGGTGATTTCCAGGCTGCAGGTGGCCCATGTGCAGCATCCCACAGAGGTGGAATGAAGGAATCTTAACTCTTGCTTCCTATCTGAACGGGAATTGCGAAATCTAGGGGTAAACATTACTGAGCAACTTCTTGTCTATAACGATTGCATCAGCTCGATCACATGGGTATGTGTTGTATAGTTATACTTACTTCAATATGACTACTTGGTGTCTGTAGTCCTTTCTTAGTGTTTCTATCTTCCCAACCTCCCATAGTACCTAAGAGTGTTCTATCTGGTATGTGAAGTTTCCAGCCTTGGCAGTT
The DNA here is from genome assembly GCF_964261635.1 of Lissotriton helveticus. NCBI lineage: Eukaryota > Metazoa > Chordata > Amphibia > Caudata > Salamandridae > Lissotriton > Lissotriton helveticus. Next base: position 1,923,864,093 of record NC_136065.1, read on the forward strand.
GATGGTCTGGTCAGCTGTGAGGTTTACTGCTCTGCTGTCTTATCTTATACTATTTTAATAAATATATCTTAATAACCTGAAGAGGTGTCCTGCTGCCTATCTAATCTACTTACAACAGTATGGCTTCAGTCCAACAGGAAAACATGCATAGGAGGACCAGAACACAGACATAAAAGCAATATTGAGGCATTTGCATTACATTAATGTGAATGTGGACGAAGGTGGCCTATAGCGACGAGTGTGCAATATGGTTTTGAAACCCTTCTCCATGCAGTGGGCTTGGTAAATAGCACATTGTTATATCCTGAGAGGAGTTTACATTTTTCCACCTCTCTGTGTCTTTAAGAATGTAATTCTTTCTGGTCACTCCACTGGGAGTGCTCCAGGAGGACTGTTTTATACCGGGGACTGCCAGGGTTGGTTGCTGTGTATCTTTCTCTGAGGAATAAATCTCCTTTTTCAAAACCACTGTTCGAGACTCCTTTGTAACACACAGGGGATTTAGGTGAAGACTGACCCAATGTTGTTCTATACCTGGAACCTAGATGGGATACTGGAAGAATATCGGAGGGATGTGGGCAATGGGCGATGCCTGCCCCTGTCCATAATGAGCAGGGCAGCCCCGTGCCAAATGATATACCTGCCTAAGTTCTTATGCATTTTACAAAATTACCCATACAATGTTCATGACCATTTCGTTCGGCTGAAATACGTGGTAACGAGATTGCTGCTATCAGACGAAGGGGATGTATGGATTGCACTAACCACATTGACCAGGAAACCAGAGGACAGGGGGTGGGTGGCATGTCAAACCTTCGACTTTACTATTGAGCGTCCCAGCTGCTGGTTGTTAATGATTGGACCTTTGCCACGCCACCAGAGCCCTAATTTCTGGCAGTCAGGAGGGTGATGGACCTGGGGGGTATATGTACATCTGCTGCTTGGCAGAAGCCGCCTGGGGGCCATCCCAAACCCGACTTCCGTTGTTGTATAGGTGTGGAGGAAGGCAGCAAGACAGGAGGGCTGAAGCGATATGGTTACCCTGGAGATACCCCTATGGGGCATTAAATGCTCAAAAACCTTCAGCTGGTGGAGGGTCAGCGTAAATGAGACCTTATAGGTATTACCAAGTTAGGTGGCATATGGACGGACAGTGGGTTGCTATCTTTCCCCTATCTGCAGAGGCAAAACAAGTATACAAGGAGCCAATACTTAAGGTATCTCCAGATTCTGCATATTCTACAAGGACACAGGAATCTACAACAGGGCATAGCAGAGGACTGACTCCCCACTACAATATTAAGTCTTGGAACCCTCTTGATGAAACACGCAATATCTCACATCCACAGTACCCTGTTGTCACACAGTCTCGCTGCTGACCACTCTGATGGATAGATGGGAGGAGGACCTTGGGACACTAGAGGACACTGCAAGGGGGAGGCCTGCAGCTTACCTTGGGTGGCTATAAATGTAAGCTTCCTCTTGGCTCAATTAAAGATCCTTCACAAGGCCTATTATACACAGTCACGCTATATCATATGGGGTGGACGGATGGTAAGCTTTGCCTGTGTGGCTACAACCAAGTTGGGACATTGCTACATACCCTCTGGCACTGTCCCTGACTACAGAGCTTTTGACAGGTGGTCGCTGGCATATTGTCCTCAGTGAATGGGTATGGATTGGAACCTACCCCACAATTTGTAGTTCTGGGAATATGGGGCAAGCAGATCTTGAACAAATACACACGGTTCCTGTGCAAAGTGGCACTGGCCATTGCAAGGACTGATGTCATCTGGTGGTGCCTACACTGGCCTTCTGGGAGACCATCATGGAGTGCTATGAGGGCAGAGGAGATGGTATACAAAGCCAGGGGATTCCCCAGTAGATTTGCTAACATATTGGACCCCTGGCGCTCCCGGGTGAGCTCACCAGGCTAGGGAAAGGACTGTGCTTGAGGGAGTATCATGGGTTTGGGCACGGAGGAGGTATGTGCATGGTCCCAACATAGGCGTCCTACAAGACCAAAGTGAACATCCATCAGCAAACAGTACACTGTTTCCTATTTCCAAATAGTGCTGTCGTGGTGTATGGGATCCTTGAGGGGTGTCTAGTCCTGCATGCCTACTGTTGGCTTTTGGTTTATTGTTTCTATATTCTGTATAAAATAAAGCATATACAAATGCATGTACAGAAACAGACTTCTTGCCATCTGTAAAAGAATCAGGTCCAAACCTTTCTCAAAACCATGAGCCTTGACAGATTTATCCCCACCTTTAACCCACTGCAAAGTAATTTGGGTTCATCCTGAACACCAACCTTACCCTCAAGGAACACATTGCGGGGAAAATCAAGGCAGCCAGGTACCAACTCTCTCTTCTAAAGAAAGGAAAACATTCCTTCGAGAAAGCAACTTCAGAACTGCTGCTCAATCCCTTGTACTCTCACATCTGGGAACACCCTGCTCCATGGCATCCAGGATTGCACACTAGCCCTACCTAAGGATATACTACACACTGCAGCATGCCCTGTCAACAGCCCAAAGAAGTATGACTTGGTTACACTTGCCGGCCGCACCATCTTCAAAACCAGACACATCGTCTACAAGCCATCACAACCAGCATCCATGCCTATTTGGCTACAAGCTCACCATCTGCAGTGGCTCGCGGCACACCCACAGCCAGGACACCCTCAGACTAGAGAAGAGGAAGTCTATAAAATAGAAAAAAAGGCAACAGGCCTCTTCCATCTACGCAGTCTGGACCTGGAACAACACACCTATGTCCATCAGGACCACCCAAAGGCTACTCCAATTTAGGAAGGAGCTGAGGACACACCTCTTAAAAATAAACTCCATCAAGGAGCAGTGCCTGCCTGCTTCTGCGCTCAGCACCAAGCTTCCCCTCGAATGACTCGCTGAGTGTATCTTTGCCTTGGACTCTGTACAGCGCTTCGCTGCCTTTCGGCTGTTTGCACAATACAAATACCACATACATACCCACATGTGTAAGAAAGTTAATCCCCTCTTAAAAACAGTAAATCCTGTTTGGCAGAGTTCCGGTTTCCCTGTGCAGATCCAGCCCATAAAAATATTTTTACTGTTTTGCTGGAAAGAGAATTTGGAAAAGGGCGGGAAAATGAATGGAAAGGGCTGGGATGGGGTGGCCATACCTTTGGGACGCAGACAAAGTTAGAATTTGTGGTAGTTCCTTACTATGCAAATATTCATCAGCAAAATGTTGAGCAACTGTGCTTATTGGGTTAGAAAGGTGAATTTATCCACCTGAGCATTATGGGGGTGCAGGAGAAGAAGTTTCTCTTTGGTGAAGAAACAGTGAAAGAAAAATTGCACACATGTTCCCTGGCTGTGGAACTGGTCTACCGTCTACCAGCGGACATTCGCCAGGGGTAGAGCTAGGGAAGAGTCGCGGCTACGGAACTAGTAGCTTCCCATCTATAATTGTTTTGCTTAATAAATTCCTAAAAAGATGTAAATTTAAGACAGGTGTAAATGCATTCTATTCTACCAACTTTACGTCTTCCTTTGTGATTCACAATCCTGTCCATAGTCCAAGCATAGTCCAATGTGGCTGGCAGGGGCTGTAAAAGCTATGATCCAGGGCAGGTTGGCTGAGCATGCCAGGGTGTTAGAAAAAGCCTTTTCCTATTTCCAGCCATAGCTCCTGGCAGCAGGGTCTCTTCCATACTGTCATTAAATGTATAACAGTGAGCTGGAGAGGGAAAGACATAAGTGATCTTTAAACAGTACAGTATGGTGTCTCAACAACAGCTGATAAAAGTGGATTAACAGCACTTTTGGGAGGGTTATAGGGCGCTCTAAGGCTTATTTTCTACATATTAAATACAGCGTGCTCCCTTTATACGGATTTGCTACAACTTCTGACCCACTCATTGGACTTCCTGCGTAACCTCTGCAACCCTATTGGCTGGTAAGAAAGTGAATCAGAGTTCAGCATTTCCAAATATGTTTCCTGAAATAAACACGTGCGCGCTATTTATAAGTCCAGGTAACCCACCCCATACATCATGTACAACTGGAAACAGGGCCAGACTTCTTTATGCATATCCTGTAATCCCTGCTTTTTGTTTCTCGAAAACTCATAATAACCAAATTCTTTGTCTGGAAGCAGAATTATTCTCCACCCTCTTACTGGTGTAGGCGTCTTACTTTTTTCTTTGGGTACAAAGGGTCTAAGAGGGAAATACCTGAAATTGTGGCCTAACCACTTTCTTCAATAATTTGAGCTGGGAGTGCTCATAAAAATCAAAGAGTTGTTACTAGAGCCCTCCTTTACGATTTGATGGGCACATTCAGAGTTGCGGAGGAAGTTTTTACTCTATAACGACTCCAGCATCCATTGCAAATCCAACTCTGGTAGGACAACGGTGGCAAATGTTCCACCATAGTAAGAAAGTCAATAAAGATAGTGGACCTGCACACCCAAGTTCGAATGAAATTGATCCAATATTTCTACACTATTAAGTGAGTTTTAGTGTGCTCTCTAGTTATAAGGGTGCGTGCCCTGCTCCCTAATTGGTACCAACTGCATAAATATGAGCCCAAGGAAAACCCTGAGCTACTAGAGGCACAACAGATGGGCCTCGGGCCTTTTTAATTGTAAACACAAGTTAATCGTATCAGTTTACTACTTGAGCAGTATATTTATTCACATTACTATACATGTTCGTGAAATAACTGACATGAAACATGTTAGCACATTCTATACACTTGAGCAATATTCACACTAGGGTTTCTGTATTAGCTGAAAATGTTCAATAGCCACATGATCAGTTTACATGTAATGACCACTCAAAATGTACACAAAAAATCAAAATTAGTGTCCAAAATCCCAATGCATTTCGGGTTCAGGTTGAACCTTTCGTCAGGGGATATATTAACTGAAAGTGAGAAAGTACAATCTTGAAGTAACAGTGTCCTGTGCTGAAGTCTTTTCAGGATCTACAAAACAGCAACAAAGAAATCTATGTACAACTCGGTTATAGAGTACATGTCACAAGATGAATTAGAGACAATGCTGGGGAGTGCCGCTGAGAGAGACCCTCTGGTGCTGGGAAGTAAGCTCAGTGCGAAGGGCGCATCTGTTCCTGTGCCAAAGAAACGTGCGTGTCACTACAACATGAAAACGTGACAAAAGTCTAAGGAGAATAGTGCTGATCCCTCAAAGTGAGAAGATGAATGAGGTGAAAGAGATGAAAGAGTCAGATCCCCGTGTGAGAAAACATGTGCCAGAAACGAGAAAACAAAACACTCTGACAAAGAAAACAGGTCGAACCATTAAACTGAACTTACTGAAAGGTAACGCAGTTGAAGCGCGAATCTCGAAACCACACCATACAATGTCTAGAAGTTTAACAGTCCGTATTCAGATACCCTTAAAGACAAATTAAGGGGAATATTTAAATAGAAAGGACTCTAGTCATTGTAAACGCTCAACCGCGGTGACATTAGGTGCGACTTACCCGTAGCACAGGTGGACGAAGGAATATTTGGTGAATCTGAAGCGGGATACCTAAAAATAAAAATAAAAAAAGGGATCCTAAGAATCCTGGGAATCGGTGGTGGCCACAAGAAACAGTGGAAATTCCGTAAACATACCTACAGCTTCCAACGCCGCCAAACTAACTCGGATGTCCAACGTGAATCCGCCCATCAGATCACGTGGTGCGGAACTCGCTGGAGTTTTGAAAGGAGAGTGATAAAAATAAAAAACGGACGTGTACTCGACACTGAAAGCTCACCCTAGAGCGAGGAAACGTAAAAGGCGAACGGAGTATAACACTAAGATCATGCCCAAACGAAGGGGCCTCTAAATTAGGGAGATGCCCACTGTAATCAGTGAAAATAAAGTGAAAGATCGAAAAAAAAGTCATGCTGCCAGCATGAAACAGCTAACAGAACGAGAACATAATGAATATGTATGTGTGAGACATAAGTCAACAATAAAAGTGAAGAAATCACCTAGATACTCTGCTACACAAAAATGACAGAACCCCGTAGTATGTGGAAAGGAGAGAAACTAACCGTGCATCACGGAAAGTCAAGAAGAGATAAACAGTGCTAAGGAAATCCCAGCGTACTCCCGTACAGTCTAAGCAAGGATGACATACAATTATAAAACACAGAGTAATTCATAATGGTCATTAAGACCCCCTGGAATGACTGTTCCTAAATTATCCAGTGAGTTTCCCTCCTCGCTAGGAGTGTGTTAACATCCATTCCTGGTATTTGTTTAATGCATTCTAGAACCGTGTATCTTAATTGGGGAATAGTATGTTTCGCTTCTACCCAGTGTCTGGCTAATGAGGAGTTGGTGTTCTGATTCCTGATACGGCTTTTCTGCTCCACTATTCGTGTCTTTATCTTTCTGCTGGTTCTACCCACGTAAACAAGCCCGCATGGGCATTTAATTGCATATACTACTCCTTCTGTGGTGCAGTCTGCATTGTACCTAAGTTTTATACTTGACCTGTGTGCGGATGCATGAACTGATTTCCGGTAATGACGTTGCCGCATTGACAACAGTTGTAACATTTCATCATACCCTTCTCCCTGAGTTTGACGATTGTCTTCGATGGTTTCAGAAATTCTCGTAAGTTTTTGGCCCTTGATTCCAATCTTCTTGTTCCATGCGCTGACTTATTTCAAAGTAAGTTCTTGGTGAACTTACTTTTGACATTAACAAATTAAAAGATGAAATAAGTCAGCGCATGGAACAAGAAGATTGGAATCAAGTACTTGAAAAGATCATCAAAAATGTGGATACCCACGCGAAAGAAGTACATGAAAGAAAGACCCCAAGTTCCGCCGGGACACGATCGATTATAAACTGGACGAAGTTTATACGTGGGCGGAGAAATATGCTCAGAGAAGAGTCTTTAAAAAAGCTGGAGCTACGTCGTCGGAAGAAAGCAATGTAACAGATCAGGATCTATTATTACAGAGGCCAGCTGCCTCTTCTGTACAAATAACCATGGCAGCAACGGAGGAAATCGCGACAACTTCAGCCAGCAATGTGCCTTTTTTAGTGGAAGGCCCCATGACCAATATGCCACCAGGCAAGAACTTAACAAGCCCAGACGAAGCATCAGGCGTGGAAAAACCAAAAGTCACAAAGGAACAAGGCAGACCACAGATACACGTGAGGAAATTAATTCTCTAGTTATAAACATCTCGAAAAGACAATTAAGTACAGAAGAGGTACAAATACTCAACAAAGGAATATCTTTTGTTCCTACCTACATATCGAATGCATTGGAGACGGAGGTTGCCCTCTTCAAATTCATGAGAAAACTTAGATTGAGGTGTTTTTTTTCCATCAATCCCCACACAGATGAATTGACACAAGAACAACGAAAATTCAGACCCAAAAGCAAGTTTCTCCGGTCTCACACAAGACACTTGACACTTTTGAGACATTGGTCAAAAAAGACTTGGAGCACATTAATTATGGTTCCACACAGCATCCGAATCTCACCACAAAAGAACGACGGACGTTGAATAAATTGAGACAGGACCCTACGATTACATTTCATCCAGCTGATAAAGGAGGGGCCCTTGTAGTGCTTGACACAGATTTTTACAATTGAAGTGTGAACGAACATGTACAGGATGTAGACACCTACATACCCATTGAGCAAGACCCCACGAAAGAATTGTTAGGAGCATTGAGCAATTTACTACAAAATGCTTTCGAGTCCGGTGTTATTGACGATAACACCAAGAAATTTTTGTTCAATTCTACACCTAAGGTCCCCACCATATATATGTTACCGAAGGTACATAAGCACAGAACCTTACCACCATTTCGTCCCATAGTGGCAGGGTGCGGATCAGTTCACAAACCACTGGGTTATTATCTGGACTTTCACCTGAAACCTTTAGTACAAACTTGGGTTACCTATGTGAAGGATACGACTGACTGTTTGAAAAAATTGGAAACTCACCGTCATCTTTTTCTACATGATATTTGGCTCTGCACCATCGACGTGGTAGCGTTGTATACTTCCATCTCACATGATGAAGGATTAGAGGCAGTTGAATGGCGATTATTGCATTCAGAGATAGATCATCAAAAAGGCACCTTTCTTTTAGAACTGTTGCATTTTGCCCTCTACCATAACTACTTTTCCTGGCAAGATAAGTTTTACATTCAGCGCACCGGAACCGCGATGGGTTTTCCAGGAGCGCCATCATACGTGAATACCTTTATGTCTCACTTTGAGGAACAATTCATAATATCTAACCCACTGTGGCAAAAACATGCAGCATTATTCATACGGTATATCGATGACATTCTGGTCATCTGGACGGGGACCAGAGAGTTATTAGAAGAGAACATCACCAAATTGAACACTTTTAATCCCAGGATCAAATTCACGTATGACATCAACAATGAGAGAATTCATTTTTTGGACATCGAGATAAGAAAAACAGCTATGGGCCTAGAGACATCGGTGTACAGGAAACCCACTGACGTTAACAATGCTCTTCTGTTCACCAGCGCACATCCATATAGTTTGAAAAAACATCTTCCTATATCTCAGATGATGCGCACCAAGAGAATTACTTCCAATGATAATCAATGTTAAGAACAGATTCAAAAACAAACTCAAGAGTACAAGGATCGTGGTTATCCAGATGACATACTAAGTGAAGCTGTTTGTATAATATCACATAAAACTCGAGAAGAACTTCTGACACCCAAAATGAAGACCCCAATGAAACGTGAAGTATTTGTTATAAAGAATTCGACTCAAGCGTCTCATATTAAATCCATCATTAGAAACCGATGGGAATTAATTGAGAATGAACCTGACTTTGCACAAGTGTTTCACGGTATCCCATTGTTTGCACACACAAGGGCCAAAAACTTACGAAAATTTCTGAAACCATCGAAGACAATCGTCAAACTCAGGGAGAAGGGTATGATGAAATGTTGCAACTGTGGTCAATGCGGCAACGTCATTACCGGAAATCAGTTCATGCATCCACACACAGGTCAAAGTATAAAACTTAGGTACAATGCAGACTGCACCACAGAAGGAGTAGTATATGCAATTCAATGCCCATGCGGGCTTGTTTACGTGGGTAGAACCAGCAGAAAGATCAAGACACGAATAGTGGAGCATAAAAGCCGTATCAGGAATCAGAACACCAACTCCTCATTAGCCAGACACTGGGTAGAAGCGAAACATACTATTCCCCAATTAAGATACACGGTTCTAGAATGCATTAAACAAATACCAGGAATGGATGTAACACACTCCTAGCGATGAGGGAAACTCACTGGATAAAAACTTTAGGAACAGTCATTCCAGGGGGCCTTAATGACCATTATGAATTACTCTGTTTTTTATAATTGTATGTCATCCTTGCTTAGACTGTACGGGAGTACGCTGGGATTTCCTTAGCACTGTTTATCTCTTCTTGACTTTCTGTGATGCACGGTTAGTTTCTCTCCTTTCCACATACTACGGGGTTCTGTCATTTTTGTGTAGCAGAGTATCTGGGTGATTTCTTCACTTTTATTGTTGACTTATGTCTCACACATACATATTCATTATGTTCTCGTTCTGCTAGCTGTTTCATGCTGGCAGCATGACTTTTTTTCGATCTTTCACTTTATTTTCACTGATTACAGTGGGCATCTCCCTAATTTAGAGGCCCCTTTGTTTGGGCATGATCTTAGTGTTATACTCCGTTCGCCTTTTACGTTTCCTCGCTCTAGGGTGAGCTTTCAGTGTCAAGTACACGTCCGTTTTTTTTTTTTATCAATCTCCTTTCAAAACTCCAGCGAGTTCCGCACCACGTGATCTGATGGGCGGATTCACGTCGGACATCCGAGTTAGTTTGGCGGCGTTGGAAGCTGTAGGTATGTTTACGGACGTTGGGTCCGATTTCCACTGTTTCTTGTGGCCACCACCGATTTCCAGGATTCTTAGGATCCCTTTGGTTTATTTTTATTTTTAGGTATCCCGCTTCGGGTTCACCAGATATTCCTTCTTCCACCTGTGCTACGGGTAAGTCGCACCTAATGTCACCGCGGTTGAGCGTTTACAATGACTAGAGTCCTTTCTATTTAAATATTCCCCTTCATTTGTCTTTAAGGGTATCTGAATACGGACTGTTAAACTTCTAGACATTGTATGGTGTGGTTTCGAGATTCGCGCTTCACGTGCGTTACCTTTCAGTAAGTTCAGTTTAAATGTTCGACCTGTTTTCTTTGTCAGAGTGTTTTGTTTTCTCGTTTCTGGCACATGTTTTCTCACACGGGATCTGACTCTTTCATCTCTTTCACCTCATTCATCTTCTCACGTCGAGGGATCAGCACTATTCTCCTTAGACTTTTGTCACGTTTTCATGTTGTAGTGACACGCACATTTCTTTGGCACAGGGACAGGTGCGCCCTTCACACTGAGCTTACTTCCCAGCACCAGAGGGTTCTCTCTCAGCGGCACTCCCCAGCATTGTCTCTAATTCATCTTGTGACATGTACTCTATAACTGAGTTGTACATAGATTTCTTTGTTGCTGTTTTGTAGATCCTGAAAAGACTTCAGCACAGGACGCTGTTACTTCAAGATTGTACTTTCTCACTTTCAGTTAATATATCCCCTGACGAAGGGTTCAACCTGAACCCGAAATGCATTGGGATTTTGGACACTAATTATGATTTTTTGTGTACATTTTGAGTGGTCATTACATGTAAACTGATCATGTGGCTATTGAACATTTTCAGCTAATACAGAAACCCTAGTGTGAATATTGCTCAAGTGTATAGAATGTGCTAACATGTTTCATGTCAGTTATTTCACGAACATGTATAGTAATGTGAATAAATATACTGCTCAAGTAGTAAACTGATACGATTAACTTGTGTTTACATTTAAAAAGGCCGTGGCCCATCTGTTGTGCCTCTAGTAGCTCAGGGTTTTCCTTGGGCTCATATTTATGCAAATGTTCCACCATGCCATTGCGGCATCATGGAACGCCTGCCACTCATGTTTGTCCTGAGGAGAGACACAAAGCGAGGTTCACCTTCAGGACAAACATAGCTAATGTTCACCCCACTCTGAGAGATGTCTAACAGCTTGTTGGGTACCTCCAAATGTGTTCTGGCCGCAAACTTCATGGTCGGCCAAAGAGAATGACGATAGAGTGGTCGCCCTGAAATTTCTGTTGGTTGATATCCTTCGTAGTGGCATCATTCCACTTGGTGCCATGACGTTTTAGTAAGTATCGATGATGGCTGAGAAGGAGGCAACAGCCCCAGCCGTGGGTCCCCTGCAATTTAGGAAGTTCATCGCCCCACTGGCTCAGAGCCAGGAGATGAATTGTGTGCAGTTATAAGTGCGCATGTCAGTTTGGCCGGCCATCTTAGGCTAGCCAAACAGACACGCACAGTTAGGTTGCTCCAAACCAGCTGTATGCCACAGCCGGTGGAGAAATGTCACAGACTCCCTGTGCTTGATCAGAGGCAGCCTGTGCCTGGCCGCTTAGGCCAATCCCTGCATTGCTCTCATGCTTGGTAATAACATGAGAGCATTGCGGGGATTGGATGGGGAGTCTCTGATGGTGTCGCAGGGACTGCTGGGAGCAGGAAGAGGAGGTGCACTGAGGAGCGAAGTGGCCGGCGGCATTAGGTAACTTTTGTTTTATTATTAATTCTCCCCCACTGCCCCACCACTTTTGATTGCCAGCAGACACGACAGCACAACCCCCTCAGGAACAATGAGTTCTCTCACACTCTAAATGAAGCAGGGGAGTGTAGAGGTATAAGAATAGGACATCTTGTCGTCTTCAGGCAGATATCCTTTTACCATATACCTCTAAATGAGATCCTAGATCTTTTCGAAAGAGGGGAAAGTAATTCCATCTTGAGCTGGGAAAGACGCCTTGTGAAAGTAACAATTATTTAATTAAGTAGTTGTAGTGCTTCAGGGGTGAAATCATTAAGAAACAAGAGAAATAAGAGGTTAAATTCAGTGATCAAATAATGGCAATTAAGACTCATAATGAGATTGGATCAAATGCTTCCCAGAGAGGATCGGAAAAGAGATCCTGGGATCACAGGATTCTAATTACAACAAACATCTTTCTTTATTTCTGGAGACTTATCAATAGATTAGTGGGTAATGTCAGTGACAGAGATGAGAGCTACATATTTTTAGTTTTATCTAATGAATTCCGAACATACATTGAATGTACAAGAGGAATGTATAACATCACATAATACATCTCCTATCATACCACATTCAAGCCACAGAGCTACATGAATGTTTGATGCAGTACAGTCTGTTCGACATATGTCTCTATCAATTATTTTTTTGAACTTAGACATAAGGTATTCACCACTGTGCAGTGAAGCAATGGAAAACAGCAAGGACATAAACCAAGTCCAACTTCAACCTCAACTAGGACTAGTATAGCAGGCTACTGCATTGCATTTGCAGGCCAGAAGACAACTGGCCGTGGAGCTTAAAATGTCTTGTGGCTTAGCATTTAAAGAAACTAGAAAGCAGTAGGGGGTCGGACATCTCCATATGATATTCTAGATCCTATTGCAACACCATGTCTCAAAGGTAAGGCTGGTGAACTAGGCAAATGCAACTCTCCTTTTAGCGAGTAAATGAAAAATAGCTGCTAATATTCCAATCGATGTGAAGATACCACTATCATACCCCAGCAAAGTGACAAATGGGTTGCATCTTACCTTTTCAGCAGTTGAAACAGTCAACATGGCAGATGTCATGTTCATTGTATAAAGTCGGCCACTAGTTGACCATTGGAGGGGAGGAGTGTCCTCAGTCTAAGTAGCTTCAAGTAAATCAGTGGTCATTCTAGATCTCTTGCTGAGGGACAATTCTTTGGTTTGTTGGCGCTCCATCTTTAGCTGTCACCCTCACTTCACCATCCCAACTGTCGCTCCTGCCAGATGATGCAAGCTTGGATGTGCTTAAAACCGCAGTGCAAAAAAGAACAAGTATCTCGAGTCCTTAAAGGCCAAAGGTTTTGTCAGAGATTGATTTTTCATTAGGGAGGTAGGAAAGATATGAAAGAACTCTTGACCATGAAACAGAGTTCACCGTAAATAAGGGGGCATGGACATGTACACCCTAAAACTTTAAAAGATTGAATTAATATAAATCATCCATAAGGGAATATGCCATCTAATAGCTCTAGATTTTGATTCTAAGATTAGTGGCACCCAAGAGCAGTCTAGCAAAAGTAACAATGAGGAGTTAAGACCGGATAGAAGAGTTGCTAATTTGTGCCCAGCTAAAGATGCACTATTTGTTGTATCTGTTTGAGTATCTGATATCCTTGGTTTCTTAACCCCTTGCATGCGGCCGCGATTCTGCGCCTGTGCGGCAAAATCACAAGTGGGCGGGTTTATGACGGCCCCCAGCCGTCATCAGCACACGAGCGCCGTAGTGCATGACGGCTGGGGGCCGTCATCAGCATGCAAGGGGTTAAAGGGCACTGTCTGCAGCTCACATGGGGCAAACAGCACACACATCCTTGTTATGTGTAGGTAATGAATAGGATTCTTATAGTAATAGGAGTGAAAATGTGCTAGTGCTATGCATTACTGAATAAATCGGGGTTTTCATAGAAATTGATGACCATGTTCTGTTGGTACTTGGTTAAATGCCATGCACCCTCCTGGTAAAATATATTGAAAAATAGTTACAAAGAAGTGGAAGCATTCCGGTTTTAGCATATCTAACAAGCATTTACAATGCAATGGTCTCGGCATCATTAAAAGTAGAGCTATTGGCATTGCTCATGACATTTCTTTTTTTTTCCTTAAATCATAAATAACAGCACTCACTGCTCTGCGCACTCACTGCTCTGCGCACTCACTGCTCTGCGCACTCACTGCTCTGCGCACTCACTGCTCTGCGCACTCACTACTCTGCACTCTGCACTCACTACTCTGCACTCTGCACTCACTACTCTGCACTCTGCACTCACTACTCTGCACTCTGCACTCACTACTCTGCACTCACTACTCTGCACTCTGCACTCACTACTCTGCACTCTGCACTCACTACTCTGCACTCTGCACTCTGCACTTACTATCCTGCACTGTGCACTCACTACTCTGCACTCACTACTCTGCACTCACTACTCTGCACTCACTACTCTGCACTCTGCACTCACTACTCTGCACTCTGCACTCCCTGCTCTGCACTCTGCACTCTGCACTCACTACTCTGCACTCACTACTCTGCACTCACTACTCTGCACTCTGCACTCACTACTCTGCACTCTGCACTCTGCACTCTGCACTCTGCACTAACTACTCTGCACTCACTACTCTGCACTCTGCACTCTGCACTCACTACTCTGCACTCTGCACTCACTACTCTGCACTATGCACTCTGCACTCACTACTCTGCACTCTGCACTCTGCACTCACTACTCTGCACTCTGCACTCACTACTCTGCACTCTGCACTCACTACTCTGCACTCTGCACTCACTACTCTGCACTCTGCACTCACTACTCTGCACTCTGCACTCACTACTCTGCACTCACTACTCTGCACTCTGCAGTCACTACTCTGCACTCTGCACTCTGCACTCACTACTCTGCACTCTGCACTCACTACTCTGCACTCTGCACTCACTACTCTGCACTCTGCACTCACTACTCTGCACTCTGCACTCTGCACTCTGCACTCACTACTCTGCACTCACTACTCTGCACTCTGCACTCACTACTCTGCACTCTGCACTCTGCACTCACTACTCTGCACTCTGCATTCACTACTCTGCACTCACTACTCTGCACTCTGCACTCACTACTCTGCACTCTGCACTCACTACTCTGCACTCACTACTCTGCACTCACTACTCTGCACTCTGCACTCACTACTCTGCACTCTGCACTCTGCACTAACTACTCTGCACTCACTACTCTGCACTCTGCACTCTGCACTCACTACTCTGCACTCACTACTCTGCACTCTGCACTCACTACTCTGCACTCTGCACTCACTACTCTGCACTCTGCACTCTGCACTCACTACTCTGCACTCTGCACTCACTACTCTGCACTCTGCACTCACTACTCTGCACTCTGCACTCTGCACTCACTACTCTGCACTCTGCACTCACTACTCTGCACTCTGCACTCACTACTCTGCACTCTGCACTCACTACTCTGCACTCACTACTCTGCACTCTGCACTCACTACTCTGCACTCTGCACTCTGCACTCACTACTCTGCACTCTGCACTCTGCACTCACTACTCTGCACTCTGCACTCACTACTCTGCACTCTGCACTCTGCACTCACTACTCTGCACTCACTACTCTGCACTCTGCACTCACTACTCTGCACTCTGCACTCTGCACTCACTACTCTGCACTCTGCACTCACTACTCTGCACTCTGCACTCACTACTCTGCACTCTGCACTCACTACTCTGGACTCTGCACTCACTACTCTGCACTCTGCACTCACTACTCTGCACTCTGCACTCTGCACTCTGCACTCACCACTCTGCACTCACTACTCTGCACTCTGCACTCTGCACTCACTACTCTGCACTCACTACTCTGCACTCTGCACTCACTACTCTGCACTCTGCACTCACTACTCTGCACCATTGCGAAGATTCAGCCTTAATGTATGGACATTCGTACTGTCCAGCATATGTGTAAATGATGCTCCACTTACACGGTCACGGGTATAGATAACCAGTACTACACTTGCATAGAATACTATGAGAAGTCGAACATTCCACAAGGGTTTTAAGCCACTTCTGAGGTACCAGCCAAGTATTTCTGCCTCTTCAGAATCACCAGTGGCACTTTTTGTACATGCTGTGAGGTAAGGGTTACTCTTTTGCTGAGATACAGAATCGCAGAGGCCTCCTAAAAGCAAAGTCGCTCCCCTGTGCAAAACAATTATCTTATCAGGCAGCCCGTGAGACAGTAAGCATGTGCGCAATACGAAGAAAGTGGAACGCGAAAGAACGCAAAATTGGATCGTTTCCCCCGATTTCTGTCGTTTCCCTCAATTTCTGCTTAGGGTCGTGTGACCGAGACTCGAACCCTGGTCCTCTCGGTCCGAGGTCGAGCGCCCTAGCCGTTAGGCCACCTCCTCTCCGCTATAAAAGTGGCATGCGGGGAGCATCTTGTGGTTTTCAAAACCCATTTGTGCGGCCTACTCTCCGCCTCCGTATCCCGTGTAATCAGAAATGTGTGGCACCGTCACAAGCCTCTCCGTAATTAGCACCGGGGCTGAGTAACGAGAGAAAGGATTACTCCCTTATAAAGTGCTTCAAACCCGGCTATCGGTATAAAGCGCCACTTAGATAAACAAGGCCACAGTTAATTGAATGCCCTCCATTTTTTAGGTCTAAATTCAATCGCGGGCCCTATGCTTTATCCCGTTCTCAAAGAAAGGGAACTTCGTATCCTTTAATGTAAGTTCTTGAACTGAAAAGCTTATTATTCTTTCAACAGTAGCATGTCTCCCTCTTGTTTAACTCCACCGAGAGTTTCATTTGCAAGAGAGTACCCAAAGCGCTACTGAGAAACTAGGGGCTGTTGCATTTAAATATCCGCAAGCCCAACACCAAGGCTGCCTAGTCTTGAATTTGTCTTGTGCTTTTTTACTACGGAGGCCGCTAGCAACCCTTCCGCCTTCCGGCCATGTCGGAGGCTGCCCCAAGTATTACATTATTTATCTTGGCGCTGTGCAATGGAGTTTCTTGTTACCCATCTCAACGAGCGTCATGTTATCGACCTTAGACGAATGATAGGCAGGGCAGCCCTACAGGATCGGTGCCTCCTGGTCCTCGTGGTGTCCAGCTGGAGGGCCTACTCTTCAGGGTGCAATTGAGAGACCTGAACTTGCCATCACAACTGTCAGTCGAAATAGGGGGCGGGTTATGCCTCTCACCGTGGCCTCGGTGGCCTGCGCAGTGCCTACCTCCCGGTGCTGGAAGGTATTTCGTGCGTAATAAATTGGACATAAGCTGGGCAGTCTTTAATAAGAGGACGTGCAAGATTATCCCTTTCACCGGCCAAAGCTTATCTCTCAATGGATGGCTGAGGGCCATTGCTCTACAGTTAATTAGCAGCAGAGGTAAATCAGGCTCTGGTCAGAGGTCACAAAGGACCGATGTGTGAGGCGGGAGGAGGCCCGAGAAATGAAGAGCAAACGGCTAGAAAGGATCCCAGTGCATCTGAGAAAACCCAGCGCTGAACACTGTGTATTTCAATATAAACAAGAAATCACTGAGGTCCGTTTTTTTTTTGCCGACTTTTATATAGCGCAAACTTGACCCGAATCGGGTATCAGAGCGCTTTACAGAGCACCAGTTACGTTACATGAGGACACAACACTCACCTTTAAAGTTGCTGGGGACGGCCGCCGGTGCAATCTGCAGACTGCAGAGTTCACAGGAGAGGAGGGGCTGGGGACGGGAGGAGCAGCTCAGGCTCGCAGTCCGTAGTCGCAGGCTCCGCTCAGCTCGAAAGGAATTTGAAAAGGAGGAAGTGGGGGGGGCCCAAAGATAAAGGGCAAGATTACCGTGTCACTGTTCTGTTGCATGCAATGGTGTACGCGCTCGCACCATCTGGATTGCATTACACGGGCACTCTGACAGCTCGTAATTAAGATTACTCACTCTGCCGTGCTCGTTCTCGCACACAATATGCCACATCGGGCACGCGTAAATTACTTACATCCTATCACGGCAACGCTAATACATACACAGCACAGCGAAGACGAATCACTAGGCAGATGACAAAATACACTAAGGAATGTGTCTGTTCAGACCCCTAGAGATCCTTTCTTTCTTCTTTAGCATTAGGAGCTCGAAGCTCCACCCCCTTCGTGGGCGGAGGCCGAGCCCTAATAAAGTGTAAACTTTGTAGCTTGAAACATGAAAACAGTAATCAAGAGAGTCACCCTTCAAACACACGTGAGATTATTTATTTATTTATTTATTTTATTTATTTATAACGTTTTATATAGCGCGAACAAGATCCCAGAGGATATCAGAGCGCTTTACATTAGGAAGGAAAGAAAGGACAATAATGCATAAGATCACCATACACATGGAGCCTAATGCCAGAGGTATGGTCTCCTGAATTGTGCACCATATTTATCGGACCTTCTACCACCTTGAGCATTTACGTCATCTTATTATGAAATTCTCTACAACGGATGCCTCATCTTCCTCTCTTACGTCATGTCAAGCGGGCTGATAACTCACACGGTAATCTGGTAAGCATTGTAAGAGCTTCATATCAAGCTGAATGTTATGAATATAGTATATTGACAGGACTACGATAAGACTCCATGAGAAGAAGTAAAGTTATTTACAGAAAGGTTGATATTTTTAGCCCCATACAGACAGAACTGTCTATGTGTAATTTAGTAAGAGGTATGCGAGGAACTAAGCATATATATGAGGAATGACACAGATGGATGATTTAAAATTTAAAACAAATGTGTGCATCGTACAATTAGTTGACTTTTCTAAAAAAATTAACTAAGCAGGCAGGCAAGATAAAATACCCCTGCTGCTGTATGCTGACACCACGGTACTCAAATTACATAGTAAGTATGTAGGAATTGTGTCCTGATGAAGCTGCACAAAATGTATGAGATGTGAAACGTTGAGAATGAGGCGGTGCACCATTGTATCTTGTTCAGACGACAGGAGGCAGTTTAAGCAACCGCGCTCCGCAAATATTTCCAGACCTCCCATTGATACTTCCCTCACGTGTCCTAGTTTAGTAGACTACATTTCTTCAACTAGTTGACAACTTATTCCCTTTATGGGGAGGAAAGAGTACTTGACAAGGACCATCCAGCAAATCAACCAGTTCGAAGTTGGGATTAGTTGGGATTAGTCACATTGTTGAATTCAGACTATTTAATGTTCCGTTGTTTGTATTGTCAACTAATTGACACCAAGATAACACTAATTGTCTTTGACAGGGATCCATAGGAGAACAACACAGTTCTCCAGTTAAGACCTTCATTGTTTTTATGATGGAATTTGTCTGGTTGTCAGGTCAAACACCTCAAACAATTTAAAAAAAATTTAAAAGTATAAATACATTTGAACACTTGAATTGCCAGTTCTGTGAAGCACTATTTTTCCATCTTAATTTCTAAAATCTATCCAAATCACTAAAACAGAGGCCATGTGCATGAAACTGAATCTTGATCTATGCTTGGCTATTAGAAGGTCCAAATGAATGAACTCAAATTTCACAGAAGCCGACTGTGTACCTGGCTGTAGGCTTCAGTGTGCAAGGCCATGCCCCCATAGATCAGAAATGAAGACACCTACAAGTTGGTCTGTCTGGTTTTTAGATGATTTAATTTACACCATTATTGTAATCTGGAGTTCAAGTGACTAACTGTCGTAATGTTTGTGTTTGTGGTCTCCTGATTAATGTTTGCCCTCTACTCCCTCTTTTCATGTCAACATAAGCGTAGAAAGAAGGTTTGCCGTTCAATTCACTTTGATGTGCAAATATCATCTTATTTAGTTGAGACAGTGCCTGTATCCAGCAGTCTTTAGTGGGTAGGTAGAAATGACCTGTTGTCTGTTTCGCAGTAGTTCTCGGTGTATTCTGTGCTGATTGCCTGGGGCCAGGTTGTTCACCTCACTAATGTTATGTTGGGGGAGGGGAGAGCTCTGTGAACCAGACCTCATATGCTGCAGTGCCCATGAATAAGCCACATCCTTACTAAGGGAAGTCTAAATGACATAGGTCTAAGACAGCGCGTGAGAGGCTGAACATTCAACCTGTCCTGGGGTATCTAAACTCTTTGTCCACATTGTTAGCCATCACACAGGTGAATCTCAGCCCCTCCATATTCAGGCTAGTGAACTTCCACTGGCTGTGGATTAAAGACCTGCAACTGAAACATTTACTGGCTAGGAACAAGCTTGCTAGAAAACCCGTCTTGTGGAAAATTCAGTTTTTTGGATCCCAAGCAATGCTGACTACCCCAAGAAGGTCTTGGAGGTGAACACAGAATCAGTATTCTGATACCTGGTGAAATGAGCCACATAACAAAAGCTTTGCCAAACCTGATAACTTTCTGCCATCTAACAGATTATGAGTTCTTGGCCATGTTTGGACTGTATCCCGTGAACAATCCATCAGCCCCTCTATTTCAATCTCTCCCAAAGTTGCTCCATTCGTCTCTCAAGAATTTTTGACAACTCCAACCCATTGAGACCCATTAGAGGACAGTAAACCGCAGTCCGTGACATTGCTATACAGATTTGGTCCTCAAATCCAGCTCTTCTGTCAGTGTGTACAAACGTCCCTAAGGTACGAAATGTGTACAGCACAGGCAGCAACGGTGCAAGCTCCTCCTTCCTGCCCCCTAATCCCATACACACAAACACGAACTCACATATCCAGAGATTTACATACTTCACTAATTCAATTTTCTGCATCTCTTAAATAGCACCTGGTTCACCAGCATTACTTCCAGTGCTCATAAACACCTTTATAAATCTGTCTCAAAGCCGCCAGTTGACAATTCGGTCACTCAGTGAGTGAAGGGTTCTTGCTTTATCAGTTTTTAACACAGCAGGGAAGCAACACTGTTAAAATAAAATTATTTTTGCTGAAAATCCGCCTTTCAACTGTGCTTTTAAATGCAGATTTTCATATATGTTTATGCAGAATTGGACGCCTATGTTTCTAAGTGGTGTGACAAAAAGTAACAGGCAAAAGAGCGCTATGCAAACAGCGCATACATTAAAGACAGAGAAAGAGGATTATAGCATTCAGTCCCCTTGGTACTGGGGCAGCTGAGCTGATTCACAGCTACTTGCACTTTCTTGCCATGGGACTGCGCCTCTCTCGGCTTCTCCTGTTAGCAGCGATTTACTTCACATAACTATATCACTCAAGCGCTTCTTCCATTAAATGTCATCTTTTCGCGATTAGAAAACAGTAGTGTTGTGCATCCTGCCCACTGAATTCAGATGTGGGCATAGAGCACCCGGCAGCACACACGCCCAGAGGAGAGACTGCACCTTTTCAGTATCTTAGTGCATTAATTAACAGGTTTAAGAAGCATCCTATTAAAGTCCAGTTTAGAGACCTGGAAAGTATCAGAGGGAAATGTTTTTTCTTAGTAAGGTCAAGACATGGAGTCTACAGGTGACATGGAGCCAGCTGACAGAAGACCAGTTTGTAAAATGCACCATCGGTCCACTGTTTGTTCATATCATCACCATGCGTCCTCCTCACGCGTGATGGTTGATTAAAGCGAGTAGTAGAGTACACTTTTCATAGGCGCATCATCCATAGGCGCTGGGCTTTAGCATCCCTGAAAGACGAAGAGAAGGCGGTTCACACTGTTTCTGTGGACAGGCTCTGCGCATTTCCTGTTTGGGGGCTGCACGCTCCTCGGTTGTCTGTGTTTCTGAAGCACCTCACACTGTTCTAATGCCACGTGCACCTCCTCACATTGTCCACGTGCACAATGTGGGTCAAACTCTATTTGCGCAACACTGTCTACCCATATGCCCTAAAATCTCCTACAAGCTTCTCACATCCTGTGTATTTACAGAGGCTCCTCACACTGTCTGCCCACTTACCCCAAGTGCCTCAAACACCCTATCTGGCCATGTACACCCTCCCGCTGTCCTTAAGCTCCTTATATGGCCTGTATATGTCCCTGAGGCTCCTTGCACTCGCTGCCTGCAATCATGTACCTCAGGGTATTCACTATCACTGTCTGCGATGTACCCCAGACTCCTCACACTCGCTGTCTTCTGATGTTCCCCATGCTCCTCACACTCACTGTCTTCTGATGTACCCCAGGCTCCTCACACTCGCTGTCTGCGATGTACCCCAGGCTCCTCACACTCACTGTCTTCTGATGTACCCCAGGCTCCTCACTCGCTGACTTCTGATGTACCCCAGACTCCTCACACTCACTGTCTTCTGATGTACCCCAGGCTCCTCACACTCGCTGTCTGCGATGTACCCCAGGCTCCTCACACTCACTGTCTTCTGATGTACCCCAGGCTCCTCACACTCGCTGTCTGCGATGTACCCCAGACTCTTCACACTCGCTGTCTTCTGATGTACCCCAAGCTCCTCATACTCGCTTTCTTCTGATGTACCCCAGGCTCCTCACACCCGCTGTCTTCTGATGTTCCCCAGGATCCTCACACTCGCTGACTTCTGATGTACCCCAAGCTCCTCATACTCGCTTTCTTCTGATGTACCCGAGGCTCCTCACACTCGCTGTCTTCTGATGTACCCCAGACTCTTCACACTCGCTGTCTTCTGATGTACCCCAGGCCCCTCACACTCGCTGTCTTCTGATGTACCCCAGACTCTTCACACTCGCTGCCTTCTGATGTACCCCAGACTCCTCACACTCGCTGTCTTCTGATGTTCCCCAAGCTCCTCACACTCGCTGTCTTCTGATGAACCCCAAGCTCCTCACACTCGCTTTCTTCTGATGTACCCCAGGCTCCTCACATTCGCTTTCTTCTGATGTACCCCAGGCTCCTCATGCTCGCTGACTTCTGATGTACCCCAGGCTCCTCATGCTCGCTGACTTCTGATGTACCCCAAGCTCCTCATACTCGCTTTCTTCTGATGTACCCCAGGCTCCTCACACTCGCTGTCTTCTGATGTACCCCAGGCTCCTCACACTCGCTGACTTCTGATGTACCCCAGACTCCTCACACTCGCTGTCTTCTGATGTACCCCAAGCTCCTCTCACTCGCTTTCTTCTGATGTACCCCAGGCTCCTCATACTCGCTTTCTTCTGATGTACCCCAGGCTCCTCACACTCGCTGTCTTCTGATGTACCCCAGACTCCTCACACTCACTGTCTTCTGATATCTCCCAGGCTCCTCACACTCACTGTCTGCGATGTACTCCAGGCTCCTCATGCTCGCTGACTTCTGATGTACCCCAAGCTCCTCATACTCGCTTTCTTCTGATGTACCCCAGGCTCCTCACACTCGCTGTCTTCTGATGTACCCCAGGCTCCTCACACTCGCTGACTTCTGATGTACCCCAGACTCCTCACACTCGCTGTCTTCTGATGTACCCCAATCTCCTCATACTCGCTTTCTTCTGATGTACCCCAGGCTCCTCACACTCGCTGTCTTCTGATGTACCCCAGGCTCTTCACACTCGCTGTCTTCTGATGTACCCCAAGCTCCTCATACTCGCTTTCTTCTGATGTACCCCAGGCTCCTCACACCCGCTGTCTTCTGATGTTCCCCAGGCTCCTCACACTCGCTGACTTCTGATGTACCCCAAGCTCCTCATACTCGCTTTCTTCTGATGTACCCCAGGCTCCTCACACTCGCTGTGTTCTGATGTACCCCAGGCTCCTCACACTCGCTGACTTCTGATGTACCCCAGACTCCTCACACTCGCTGTCTTCTGATGTACCCCAGACTCTTCATACTCGCTGTCTTCTGATGTACCCCAGACTCTTCACACTCGCTGCCTTCTGATGTACCCCAGACTCCTCACACTCGCTGTCTTCTGATGTACCCCAAGCTCCTCACACTCGCTTTCTTCTGATGTACCCCAGGTTCCTCACATTTGCTCTCTTCTGATGTACCCCAGGCTCCTCATGCTCGCTGACTTCTGATGTACCCCAAGCTCCTCATACTCGCTTTCTTCTGATGTACCCCAGGCTCCTCACACTCGCTGTCTTCTGATGTACCCCAGGCTCCTCACACTCGCTGACTTCTGATGTACCCCAGACTCCTCACACTCGCTGTCTTCTGATGTACCCCAAGCTCCTCACACTCGCTTTCTTCTGATGTACCCCAGGCTCCTCATACTTGCTTTCTTCTGATGTACCCCAGGCTCCTCACACTCGCTGTCTTCTGATGTACCCCAGACTCCTGACACTCACTGTCTTCTGATATCTCCCAGGCTCCTCACACTCACTGTCTGCGATGTACCCCAGGCTCCTCATGCTCGCTGACTTCTGATGTACCCCAAGCTCCTCATACTCGCTTTCTTCTGATGTACCCCAGGCTTCTCACACTCGCTGTCTTCTGATGTACCCCAGGCTCCTCACACTCGCTGACTTCTGATGTACCCCAGACTCCTCACACTCGCTGTCTTCTGATGTACCCCAAGCTCCTCATACTCGCTTTCTTCTGATGTACCCCAGGCTCCTCACACTCGCTGTCTTCTGATGTACCCCAGACTCTTCACACTCGCTATCTTCTGATGTACCCCAAGCTCCTCATACTCGCTTTCTTCTGATGTACCCCAGGCTCCTCACACTCGCTGACTTCTGATGTACCCCAGACTCCTCACACTCGCTGTCTTTTGATGTTCCCCAGGCTCCTCACACCCGCTGTCTTCTGATGTTCCCCAGGCTCCTCACACTCGCTGACTTCTGATGTACCCCAAGCTCCTCATACTCGCTTTCTTCTGATGTACCCCAGGCTCCTCACACTCGCTGTCTTTCTGATGTACCCCAGACTCTTCACACTCGCTGTCTTCTGATGTACCCCAAGCTCCTCATACTCGCTTTCTTCTGATGTACCCCAGGCTCCTCACACTCGCTGTCTTCTGATGTACCCCAGACTCTTCACACTCGCTGCCTTCTGATGTACCCCAGACTCCTCACACTCGCTGTCTTCTGATGTACCCCAAGCTCCTCACACTCGCTTTCTTCTGATGTACCCCAGGCTCCTCACATTCGCTTTCTTCTGATGTACCCCAGGCTCCTCATGCTCGCTGACTTCTGATGTACCCCAAGCTCCTCAAACTCGCTTTCTTCTGATGTACCCCAGGCTCCTCACACTCGCTGTCTTCTGATGTACCCCAGGCTCCTCACACTCGCTGACTTCTGATGTACCCCAGACTCCTCACACTCGCTGTCTTCTGATGTACCCCAAGCTCCTCACACTCGCTTTCTTCTGATGTACCCCAGGCTCCTCATACTCGCTTTCTTCTGATGTACCCCAGGCTCCTCACACTCGCTGTCTTCTGATGTACCCCAGACTCCTCACACTCACTGTCTTCTGATAACTCCCAGGCTCCTCACACTCACTGTCTGCGATGTACCCCAGGCTCCTCATGCTCGCTGACTTCTGATGTACCCCAAGCTCCTCATACTCGCTTTCTTCTGATGTACCCCAGGCTCCTCACACTCGCTGTCTTCTGATGTACCCTAGGCTCCTCACACTCGCTGACTTCTGATGTACCCCAGACTCCTCACACTCGCTGTCTTCTGATGTACCCCAAGCTCCTCATACTCGCTTTCTTCTGATGTACCCCAGGCTCCTCACACTCGCTGTCTTCTGATGTACCCCAGACTCTTCACACTCGCTATCTTCTGATGTACCCCAAGCTCCTCATACTCGCTTTCTTCTGATGTACCCCAGGCTCCTCACACTCGCTGACTTCTGATGTACCCCAGACTCCTCACACTCGCTGTCTTCTGATGTTCCCCAGGCTCCTCACACCCGCTGTCTTCTGATGTTCCCCAGGCTCCTCACACTCGCTGACTTCTGATGTACCCCAAGCTCCTCATACTCGCTTTCTTCTGATGTACCCCAGGCTCCTCACACTCGCTGTCTTCTGATGTACCCCAGACTCTTCACACTCGCTGTCTTCTGATGTACCCCAAGCTCCTCATACTCGCTTTCTTCTGATGTACCCCAGGCTCCTCACACTCGCTGTCTTCTGATGTACCCCAGACTCTTCACACTCGCTGCCTTCTGATGTACCCCAGACTCCTCACACTCGCTGTCTTCTGATGTACCCCAAGCTCCTCACACTCGCTTTCTTCTGATGTACCCCAGGCTCCTCACATTCGCTTTCTTCTGATGTACCCCAGGCTCCTCATGCTCGCTGACTTCTGATGTACCCCAAGCTCCTCATACTCGCTTTCTTCTGATGTACCCCAGGCTCCTCACACTCGCTGTCTTCTGATGTACACCAGGCTCCTCACACTCGCGGACTTCTGATGTACCCCAGACTCCTCACACTCGCTGTCTTCTGATGTACCCCAAGCTCCTCACACTCGCTTTCTTCTGATGTACCCCAGGCTCCTCATACTCGCTTTCTTCTGATGTACCCCAGGCTCCTCACACTCGCTGTCTTCTGATGTACCCCAGACTCCTCACACTCACTGTCTTCTGATATCTCCCAGGCTCCTCACACTCACTGTCTGCGATGTACCCCAGGCTCCTCATGCTTGCTGACTTCTGATGTACCCCAAGCTCCTCATACTCGCTTTCTTCTGATGTACCCCAGGCTCCTCACACTCGCTGTCTTCTGATGTACCCCAGGCTCCTTACACTCGCTGACTTCTGATGTACCCCAGACTCCTCACACTCGCTGTCTTCTGATGTACCCCGAGCTCCTCATACTCGCTGTCTGCTGATGTACCCCAGGCTCCTCACACTCGCTGTCTTCTGATGTACCCCAGACTCTTCACACTCGCTGTCTTCTGATATACCCCAAGCTCCTCATACTCGCTTTCTTCTGATGTACCCCAGGCTCCTCACACTCGCTGACTTCTGATGTACCCCAGACTCCTCACACTCGCTGTCTTCTGATGTTCCCCAGGCTCCTCACACCCGCTGTCTTCTGATGTTCCCCAGGCTCCTCACACTCGCTGACTTCTGATGTACCCCAAGCTCCTCATACTCGCTTTCTTCTGATGTACCCCAGGCTCCTCACACTCACTGTCTTCTGATGTACCCCAGACTCTTTGCACTCGCTGTCTTCTGATGTACCCCAAGCTCCTCATACTCGCTTTCTTCTGATGTACCCCAGGCTCCTCACACTCGCTGTCTTCTGATGTACCCCAGGCTCCTTACACTCGCTGACTTCTGATGTACCCCAGACTCCTCACACTCGCTGTCTTCTGATGTACCCCAGGCTCCTCACACTCGCTGTCTTCTGATGTACCCCAGACTCTTCACACTCGCTGCCTTCTGATGTACCCCAGGCTCCTCACACTCGCTGTCTTCTGATGTACCCCAGGCTCCTCACACTCGCTGTCTTCTGATGTACCCCAGGCTCCTCACACTCGCTGACTTCTGATGTACCCCAGACTCCTCACACTCGCTGTCTTCTGATGTTCCCCAGGCTCCTCACACCCGCTGTCTTCTGATGTACCCCAGACTCCTCACACTCGCTGTCTTCTGATGTTCCCCAGGCTTCTCACACTCACTGTCTGCAATGTACGCCAGGCTCCTCACACTCGCTGCCTGCAATCATGTACCTCAGGGTATTCACAATCACTGTCTATGATGTACTCCAGGCTCCTCACTCGCTGACTTCTGATGTACCCCAGACTCCTCACACTCACTGTCTTCTGATGTTCCCCAGGCTCCTCACACTCGCTGTCTGCGATGTACCTCAGGCTCCTCACTCGCTGTCTTCTGATGTACCCCAGGCTCCTCACACTCGCTGTCTTCTGATGTACCCCAAGCTCCTCACACTCGCTGTCTTCTGATGTACCCCAGGCTCCTCACACTCGCTAACTTCTGATGTACCCCAGTATCCTCACACTCGCTGTCTTCTGATGTACCCCAGGCTCCTCACACTCACTGCTTTCTGATGTCTCCCAGGCTCCTCACACTCACTGTCTGCGATGTACCCCAGGCTCCTCACACTCGCTGTCTTCTGATGTACCCCAGGCTCCTCACACTCACTGTCTTCTGAAGTACCCCAGGCTCCTCACACTCGCTGTCTTCTGATGTACCCCAGGCTCCTCACACTCACTGTCTTCTGATGTACCCCAGGCTCCTCACACTCGCTGTCTTCTGATGTACCCCAGGCTCCTCACACTCACTGTCTTCTGAAGTACCCCAGGCTCCTCACACTCGCTGTCTTCTGATGTACCCCAGGCTCCTCACACTCGCTGTCTTCTCATGTACCCTAGGCTCCTCACACCCGCTAACTTCTGATGTACCCCAGGCTCCTCACACTCGCTGTCTTCTGATGTACCTCAGGCACTTCATTCTCGCTGTCTTCTGATGTACCCCAGGCACTTCACACTCGCTGTCTTCTGATGTACCCCAGGCTCCTCACACTCACTGCCTTCTGATGTACCCCAGGCACTTCACACTCTCTGTCTTCTGATGTACCCCAGGCTCCTCACACTCGCTGTCTTCTGATGTACCCCAGGCTCCTCACACTCACTAACTTCCGATGTACCCCAGGCTCTTCACTCTCGCTGTCTTCCGATGTGCCCCAGGCTCCTCACACTCACTGTCTTCTGATGAACCAAAGGCTCCTCACACTCGCTGTCTTCTGATGTACACCAGGCTCCTCACACTCGCTGTATTCTAATGTACCCCAGGCTCCTCACACTCGCTGTATTCTAATGTACCCTAGCCTTCTCACACTTGCTGTCTTCTGATGTGCCCCAGTCTTCTCACACTCGCTGTCTTCTGATGTACCCCAGCCTCCTCACACTCGCTAACTTCTGATGTACTCCAGGCTCCTCACACTCGCTGCCTTCTGATGTACCCCAGCCTCCTCACTCACTGTCTTCCTATGTACCCTAGCCTTCTCACACTTGCTGTCTTCTGATGTACCCCAGACTCTTCACACTCGCTGTCTTCTGATGTACCCCAGGCTCCTCACACTCGCTGTCTTCTGATGTACCCCAGCCTCCTCACTCACTGTCTTCCTATGTACCCTAGCCTTCTCACACTTGCTGTCTTCTGATGTACCCCAGACTCTTCACACTCGCTGTCTTCTGATGTACCCCAGGCTCCTCACACTCGCTGTCTTCTGATGTTCCCCAAGCTCCTCACACTCACTGTCTTCTGAAGTACCCCAGGCTCCTCACACTTGCTGTCTTCTGATGTACCCCAGGCTCCTCACACTCGCTGTCTTCTGATGTACCCCAGGCTCCTCACACTCGCTGTCTTCTGATGTACCCCAGGCTCCTCACACTCGCTGACTTCTGATGTACCCCAGACTCCTCACACTCGCTGTCTTCTGATGTTCCCCAGGCTCCTCACACCCGCTGTCTTCTGATCTACCCCAGACTCCTCACACTCGCTGTCTTCTGATGTTCCCCAGGCTTCTCACACTCACTGTCTGCAATGTACGCCAGGCTCCTCACACTCGCTGCCTGCAATCATGTACCTCAGGGTATTCACAATCACTGTCTATGATGTACTCCAGGCTCCTCACTCGCTGACTTCTGATGTACCCCAGACTCCTCACACTCAATGTCTTCTGATGTTCCCCAGGCTCCTCACACTCGCTGTCTGCGATGTACCTCAGGCTCCTCACTCGCTGTCTTCTGATGTACCCCAGGCTCCTCACACTCGCTGTCTTCTGATGTACCCCAAGCTCCTCACACTCGCTGTCTTCTGATGTACCCCAGGCTCCTCACACTCGCTGTCTTCTGATGTACCCCAGACTCTTCATACTCGCTGTCTTCTGATGTACCCCAAGCTCCTCATACTCGCTTTCTTCTGATGTACCCCAGGCTCCTCACACTCGCTGTCTTCTGATGTACCCCAGACTCTTCACACTCGCTGTCTTCTGATGTACCCCAAGCTCCTCACACTCGCTGACTTCTGATGTACCCCAGACTCCTCACACTCGCTGTCTTCTGATGTTCCCCAGGCTCCTCACACCCGCTGTCTTCTGATGTTCCCCAGGCTCCTCACACTCGCTGACTTCTGATGTACCCCAAGCTCCTCATACTCGCTTTCTTCTGATGTAGCCCAGGCTCCTCACACTCGCTGTCTTCTGATGTACCCCAGACTCTTCATACTCGCTGTCTTCTGATGTACCCCAAGCTCCTCATACTCGCTTTCTTCTGATGTACCCCAGGCTCCTCACACTCGCTGTCTTCTGATGTACCCCAGACTCTTCACACTCGCTGCCTTCTGATGTACCCCAGACTCCTCACACTCGCTGTCTTCTGATGTACCCCAAGCTCCTCACACTCGCTGACTTCTGATGTACCCCAGGCTCCTCACACTCGCTGTCTTCTGATGTACCCCAGACTCTTCACACTCGCTGCCTTCTGATGTACCCAGACTCCTCACACTCGCTGTCTTCTGATGTGTCCCAAGCTCCTCACACTCGCTTTCTTCTGATGTACCCCAGGCTCCTCACATTTGCTCTCTTCTGATGTACCCCAGGCTCCTCATGCTCGCTGACTTCTGATGTACCCCAAGCTCCTCATACTCGCTTTCTTCTGATGTACCCCAGGCTCCTCACACTCGCTGTCTTCTGATGTACCCCAGGCTCCTCACACTCGCTGACTTCTGATGTACCCCAGACTCCTCACACTCGCTGTCTTCTGATGTACCCCAAGCTCCTCACACTCGCTTTCTTCTGATGTACCCCAGGCTCCTCATACTTGCTTTCTTCTGATGTACCCCAGGCTCCTCACACTCGCTGTCTTCTGATGTACCCCAGACTCCTGACACTCACTGTCTTCTGATATCTCCCAGGCTCCTCACACTCACTGTCTGCGATGTACCCCAGGCTCCTCATGCTCGCTGACTTCTGATGTACCCCAAGCTCCTCATACTCGCTTTCTTCTGATGTACCCCAGGCTCCTCACACTCGCTGTCTTCTGATGTACCCCAGGCTCCTCACACTCGCTGACTTCTGATGTACCCCAGACTCCTCACACTCGCTGTCTTCTGATGTACCCCAAGCTCCTCATACTCGCTTTCTTCTGATGTACCCCAGGCTCCTCACACTCGCTGTCTTCTGATGTACCCCAGACTCTTCACACTCGCTATCTTCTGATGTACCCCAAGCTCCTCATACTCGCTTTCTTCTGATGTACCCCAGGCTCCTCACACTCGCTGACTTCTGATGTACCCCAGACTCCTCACACTCGCTGTCTTTTGATGTTCCCCAGGCTCCTCACACCCGCTGTCTTCTGATGTTCCCCATGCTCCTCACACTCGCTGACTTCTGATGTACCCCAAGCTCCTCATACTCGCTTTCTTCTGATGTACCCCAGGCTCCTCACACTCGCTGTCTTTCTGATGTACCCCAGACTCTTCACACTCGCTGTCTTCTGATGTACCCCAAGCTCCTCATACTCGCTTTCTTCTGATGTACCCTAGGCTCCTCACACTCGCTGTCTTCTGATGTACCCCAGACTCTTCACACTCTCTGCCTTCTGATGTACCCCAGACTCCTCACACTCGCTGTCTTCTGATGTACCCCAAGCTCCTCACACTCGCTTTCTTCTGATGTACCCCAGGCTCCTCACACTCGCTGTCTTCTGATGTACCCCAGGCTCCTCACACTCGCTGACTTCTGATGTACCCCAGACTCCTCACACTCGCTGTCTTCTGATGTACCCCAAGCTCCTCACACTCGCTTTCTTCTGATGTACCCCAGGCTCCTCATACTCGCTTTCTTCTGATGTACCCCAGGCTCCTCATACTCGCTTTCTTCTGATGTACCCCAGACTCCTCACACTCACTGTCTTCTGATAACTCCCAGGCTCCTCACACTCACTGTCTGCGATGTACCCCAGGCTCCTCATGCTCGCTGACTTCTGATGTACCCCAAGCTCCTCATACTCGCTTTCTTCTGATGTACCCCAGGCTCCTCACACTCGCTGTCTTCTGATGTACCCCAGGCTCCTCACACTCGCTGACTTCTGATGTACCCCAGACTCCTCACACTCGCTGTCTTCTGATGTACCCCAAGCTCCTCATACTCGCTTTCTTCTGATGTACCCCAGGCTCCTCACACTCGCTGTCTTCTGATGTACCCCAGACTCTTCACACTCGCTATCTTCTGATGTACCCCAAGCTCCTCATACTCGCTTTCTTCTGATGTACCCCAGGCTCCTCACACTCGCTGACTTCTGATGTACCCCAGACTCCTCACACTCGCTGTCTTCTGATGTTCCCCAGGCTCCTCACACCCGCTGTCTTCTGATGTTCCCCAGGCTCCTCACACTCGCTGACTTCTGATGTACCCCAAGCTCCCCATACTCGCTTTCTTCTGATGTACCCCAGGCTCCTCACACTCACTGTCTTCTGATGTACCCCAGACTCTTTGCACTCGCTGTCTTCTGATGTACCCCAAGCTCCTCATACTCGCTTTCTTCTGATGTACCCCAGGCTCCTCACACTCGCTGTCTTCTGATGTACCCCAGACTCTTCACACTCGCTGCCTTCTGATGTACCCCAGGCTCCTCACACTCGCTGTCTTCTGATGTACCCCAGGCTCCTCACACTCGCTGTCTTCTGATGTACCCCAGGCTCCTCACACTCGCTGACTTCTGATGTACCCCAGACTCCTCACACTCGCTGTCTTCTGATGTTCCCCAGGCTCCTCACACCCGCTGTCTTCTGATGTACCCCAGACTCCTCACACTCGCTGTCTTCTGATGTTCCCCAGGCTTCTCACACTCACTGTCTGCAATGTACGCCAGGCTCCTCACACTCGCTGCCTGCAATCATGTACCTCAGGGTATTCACAATCACTGTCTATGATGTACTCCAGGCTCCTCACTCGCTGACTTCTGATGTACCCCAGACTCCTCACACTCACTGTCTTCTGATGTTCCCCAGGCTCCTCACATTCGCTGTCTGCGATGTACCTCAGGCTCCTCACTCGCTGTCTTCTGATGTACCCCAGGCTCCTCACACTCGCTGTCTTCTGATGTACCCCAACCTCCTCACACTCGCTGTCTTCTGATGTACCCCAGGCTCCTCACACTCGCTAACTTCTGATGTACCCCAGTATCCTCACACTCGCTGTCTTCTGATGTACCCCAGGCTCCTCACACTCACTGCTTTCTGATGTCTCCCAGGCTCCTCACACTCACTGTCTGCGATGTACCCCAGGCTCCTCACACTCGCTGTCTTCTGATGTACCCCAGGCTCCTCACACTCGCTGTCTTCTGATGTACCTCAGGCACTTAATTCTCGCTGTCTTCTGATGTACCCCAGGCTCCTCACACTCGCTGTCTTCTGATGTACCCCAGGCTCCTCACACTCGCTGTCTTCTGATGTACCTCAGGCACTTCATTCTCGCTGTCTTCTGATGTACCCCAGGCACTTCACACTCGCTGTCTTCTGATGTACCCCAGGCTCCTCACACTCACTGCCTTCTGATGTACCCCAGGCACTTCACACTCTCTGTCTTCTGATGTACCCCAGGCTCCTCACACTCGCTGTCTTCTGATGTACCCCAGGCTCCTCACACTCACTAACTTCCGATGTACCCCAGGCTCTTCACTCTCGCTGTCTTCCGATGTGCCCCAGGCTCCTCACACTCACTGTCTTCTGATGCACCAAAGGCTCCTCACACTCGCTGTCTTCTGATGTACACCAGGCTCCTCACACTCGCTGTATTCTAATGTACCCCAGGCTCCTCACACTCGCTGTATTCTAATGTACCCTAGCCTTCTCACACTTGCTGTCTTCTGATGTGCCCCAGTCTTCTCACACTCGCTGTCTTCTGATGTACCCCAGCCTCCTCACACTCGCTAACTTCTGATGTACTCCAGGCTCCTCACACTCGCTGTCTTCTGATGTACCCCAGCCTCCTCACTCACTGTCTTCCTATGTACCCTAGCCTTCTCACACTTGCTGTCTTCTGATGTACCCCAGACTCTTCACACTCGCTGTCTTCTGATGTACCCCAGGCTCCTCTCACTCGCTGTCTTCTGATGTTCCCCAAGCTCCTCACACTCACTGTCTTCTGAAGTACCCCAGGCTCCTCACACTCGCTGTCTTCTGATGTACCCCAGGCTCCTCACACTCGCTGTCTTCTGATGTACCCCAGGCTCCTCACACTCGCTGTCTTCTGATGTACCCCAGGCTCCTCACACTCGCTGACTTCTGATGTACCCCAGACTCCTCACACTCGCTGTCTTCTGATGTTCCCCAGGCTCCTAACACCCGCTGTCTTCTGATGTACCCCAGACTCCTCACACTCGCTGTCTTCTAATGTTCCCCAGGCTTCTCACACTCACTGTCTGCAATGTACGCCAGGCTCCTCACACTCGCTGCCTGCAATCATATACCTCAGGGTATTCACAATCACTGTCTATGATGTACTCCAGGCTCCTCACTCGCTGACTTCTGATGTACCCCAGACTCCTCACACTCACTGTCTTCTGATGTTCCCCAGGCTCCTCACACCCGCTGTCTTCTGATGTTCCCCAGGCTCCTCACACTCGCTGACTTCTGATGTACCCCAAGCTCCCCATACTCGCTTTCTTCTGATGTACCCCAGGCTCCTCACACTCACTGTCTTCTGATGTACCCCAGACTCTTTGCACTCGCTGTCTTCTGATGTACCCCAAGCTCCTCATACTCGCTTTCTTCTGATGTACCCCAGGCTCCTCACACTCGCTGTCTTCTGATGTACCCCAGACTCTTCACACTCGCTGCCTTCTGATGTACCCCAGGCTCCTCACACTCGCTGTCTTCTGATGTACCCCAGGCTCCTCACACTCGCTGTCTTCTGATGTACCCCAGGCTCCTCACACTCGCTGACTTCTGATGTACCCCAGACTCCTCACACTCGCTGTCTTCTGATGTTCCCCAGGCTCCTCACACCCGCTGTCTTCTGATGTACCCCAGACTCCTCACACTCGCTGTCTTCTGATGTTCCCCAGGCTTCTCACACTCACTGTCTGCAATGTACGCCAGGCTCCTCACACTCGCTGCCTGCAATCATGTACCTCAGGGTATTCACAATCACTGTCTATGATGTACTCCAGGCTCCTCACTCGCTGACTTCTGATGTACCCCAGACTCCTCACACTCACTGTCTTCTGATGTTCCCCAGGCTCCTCACACTCGCTGTCTGCGATGTACCTCAGGCTCCTCACTCGCGGTCTTCTGCTGTACCCCAGGCTCCTCACACTCACTGTCTTCTGAAGTACCCCAGGCTCCTCACACTCGCTGTCTTCTGATGTACCCCAGGCTCCTCACACTCACTGTCTTCTGAAGTACCCCAGGCTCCTCACACTCGCTGTCTTCTGATGTACCCCAGGCTCCTCACACTCGCTGTCTTCTGATGTACCCCAGGCTCCTCACACCCGCTAACTTCTGATGTACCCCAGGCTCCTCACACTCGCTGTCTTCTGATGTACCTCAGGCACTTCATTCTCGCTGTCTTCTGATGTACCCCAGGCACTTCACACTCGCTGTCTTCTGATGTACCCCAGGCTCCTCACACTCACTGCCTTCTGATGTACCCCAGGCACTTCACACTCTCTGTCTTCTGATGTACCCCAGGCTCCTCACACTCGCTGTCTTCTGATGTACCCCAGGCTCCTCACACTCACTAACTTCCGATGTACCCCAGGCTCTTCACTCTCGCTGTCTTCCGATGTGCCCCAGGCTCCTCACACTCACTGTCTTCTGATGCACCAAAGGCTCCTCACACTCACTGTCTTCTGATGTACACCAGGCTCCTCACACTCGCTGTATTCTAATGTACCCCAGGCTCCTCACACTCGCTGTATTCTAATGTACCCTAGCCTTCTCACACTTGCTGTCTTCTGATGTGCCCCAGTCTTCTCACACTCGCTGTCTTCTGATGTACCCCAGCCTCCTCACACTCGCTAACTTCTGATGTACTCCAGGCTCCTCACACTCGCTGTCTTCTGATGTACCCCAGCCTCCTCACTCACTGTCTTCCTATGTACCCTAGCCTTCTCACACTTGCTGTCTTCTGATGTACCCCAGACTCTTCACACTCGCTGTCTTCTGATGTACCCCAGGCTCCTCTCACTCGCTGTCTTCTGATGTTCCCCAAGCTCCTCACACTCACTGTCTTCTGAAGTACCCCAGGCTCCTCACACTCGCTGTCTTCTGATGTACCCCAGGCTCCTCACACTCGCTGTCTTCTGATGTACCCCAGGCTCCTCACACTCGCTGACTTCTGATGTACCCCAGACTCCTCACACTCGCTGTCTTCTGATGTTCCCCAGGCTCCTCACACTCGCTGTCTTCTAATGTTCCCCAGGCTCCTCACACCCGCTGTCTTCTGATGTACCCCAGGCTCCTCACACCCGCTGTCTTCTGATGTACCCCAGACTCCTCACACTCGCTGTCTTCTAATGTTCCCCAGGCTTCTCACACTCACTGTCTGCAATGTACGCCAGGCTCCTCACACTCGCTGCCTGCAATCATGTACCTCAGGGTATTCACAATCACTGTCTATGATGTACTCCAGGCTCCTCACTCGCTGACTTCTGATGTACCCCAGACTCCTCACACTCACTGTCTTCTGATGTTCCCCAGGCTCCTCACACTCGCTGTCTGCGATGTACCTCAGGCTCCTCACTCGCTGTCTTCTGATGTACCCCAGGCTCCTCACACTCGCTGTCTTCTGATGTACCCCAAGCTCCTCACACTCGCTGTCTTCTGATGTACCCCAGGCTCCTCACACTCGCTAACTTCTGATGTACCCCAGTATCCTCACACTCGCTGTCTTCTGATGTCTCCCAGGCTCCTCACACTCACTGTCTGCGATGTACCCCAGGCTCCTCATACTCGCGGTCTTCTGCTGTACCCCAGGCTCCTCACACTCACTGTCTTCTGATGTACCCCAGGCTCCTCACACTCGCTGTCTTCTGATGTACCCCAGGCTCCTCACACTCACTGTCTTCTGAAGTACCCCAGGCTCCTCACACTCGCTGTCTTCTGATGTACCCCAGGCTCCTCACACCCGCTAACTTCTGATGTACCCCAGGCTTCTCACACTCGCTGTCTTCTGATGTACCTCAGGCACTTCATTTTTGCTGTCTTCTGATGTACCCCAGGCACTTCACACTCGCTGTCTTCTGATGTACCCCAGGCTCCTCACACTCACTGCCTTCTGATGTACCCCAGGCACTTCACACTCTCTGTCTTCTAATGTACCCCAGGCTCCTCACACTCGCTGTCTTCTGATGTACCCCAGGCTCCTCACACTCACTAACTTCCGATGTACCCCAGGCTCTTCACTCTCGCTGTCTTCCGATGTGCCCCAGGCTCCTCACACTCACTGTCTTCTGATGCACCAAAGGCTCCTCACACTCGCTGTCTTCTGATGTACACCAGGCTCCTCACACTCGCTGTATTCTAATGTACCCCAGGCTCCTCACACTCGCTGTATTCTAATGTACCCTAGCCTTCTCACACTTGCTGTCTTCTGATGTGCCCCAGTCTTCTCACACTCGCTGTCTTCTGATGTACCCCAGCCTCCTCACACTCGCTAACTTCTGATGTACTCCAGGCTCCTCACACTCGCTGTCTTCTGATGTACCCCAGCCTCCTCACTCACTGTCTTCCTATGTACCCTAGCCTTCTCACACTTGCTGTCTTCTGATGTACCCCAGACTCTTCACACTCGCTGTCTTCTGATGTACCCCAGGCTCCTCACACTCGCTGTCTTCTGATGTTCCCCAAGCTCGTCACACTCGCTGTCTTCTGATGTACCCCAGGCTCATCACACTTGCTGTCTTCTGATGTACCCCAGACTCTTCACACTCGCTGTCTTCTGATGTACCCCATGCTCCTCACACTCGCTGTCTTCTGATGTACCCCAGGCTCCTCACACTCGCTGTCTTCTGATGTACCTCAGGCTCTTCGCACTCGCTGTCTTCTGATGTACCCCAGGCTCTTCACACTCGCTGTCTTCTGATGTACCCCAGGCTCCTCAGACTCGCTGTCTTCTGATGTACCCCATGCTCCTCACACTCGCTGTCTTCTGATGTACCCCAGGCTCCTCACACTCGCTGTCTTCTGATGTACCTCAGGCTCTTCACACTCGCTGTCTTCTGATGTACCCCAGGCTCTTCACACTCGCTGTCTTCTGATGTACCCCAGGCTCCTCAGACTCGCTGTCTTCTGATGTACCCCAGGCTCCTCAGACTCGCTGTCTTCTGATGTACCCCAGGCTCCTCACACTCGCTGTCTTCTGATGGACCCCAGAGTCCTTATACTCACTGTAGGAGAGTAGGGTCTGCAATCCTATGATCACCCAGATTTTTGCTTTTTGCTGCACTGGTTTACGACTTTCCCTGGCTGTGGGCCTGCTAATCAGACCCACAGCCTAGCTGTTCTCTCTATCCAAATTGTACTCAGGTACTGAATTGGCACTGGGCCCTCTCCAAGTCCCTGTACCCAGGGCTGAGGTGCACCCAGAAGTCTCCCAGGGGCTGAAGCATGTATTATGCCACCCCTGGGCTGACTAACTAAACTGACACAACTGGCTGCACGACAGCTGGGGCAAGGTGGTGTACTCACCCTTTGCTTTAGATATAGTATACCTATATCTAACCCTAAAATGGACACACAGATCTCCTATCAGTCACTCCTATGGCAGGCCTTAACAATCCTGAAGGCAGAGTGCTTGGAATCGTGTGAGATGGTGCTCTGGCATGAGCTGAGCCTGTCTGCGGCTTTCGGGATCCATCCCTTAGCCGTTTCCATGATATCGCATACCATATACTCTTAAGTGCATTATAATCCTCGCGGTTATATGCCAACTCTGGTATCGCTTTATCAAAACATGTCGAGTAAGGTGTCATACGAATTGGAATACTAACCCCTCGCCAATTCTGGCGACGGGGTTAGCATTCCACCCTTCTAGAGGGACACGACATGTATGTAACCCCTAACCCCGGTTAAAGTCAGACAGAGCCTTAGCATCCACAAAATGGATGCTGCCACCGAGACACAAGTCTGCCCTCCTGCTGCTGGGAGTCCTCCCAGAGCAGGAGATAAGGACAAAGGGTTTCCTGCCAGGGGCGGTGCCAGCACCGTCCCAGACAGGATTTTGTGTATTGTAGGTAGGCAGGGCTTCAGAGGAAGGTGACTGCACGTGGCACCCCGGTGCTCACTGTGCATAGGCTGGCTTGAACCAGTTCCAGGGACACTCCAGACCCTGTGCTGGGGAAAAGCCCGCCAAGGAAGTGGGTGTAACCACCCCCCTCCTGGTCCCACCCCTAGGGCAGGACTTAGTCGCGTGCCAGCCCCCTTTTCCCAGATAAAGGTAGGAGCAGGCCCCCTTCCAAATTAGATCATCTTTGAATCCTGAAACTACTTTCTACGAAAGGAACTCAAGACTTCTTCCTAAGATTTCTCCCTTGTGACTAAGGAGTAGTCACCCTGCATCCGCAGGCACCATCTAAAGAACACTGCGGTCTGCTGCAAGTCCTTCCTCCGGAATCCGACTACCCAGCTCGACGAGAACCGGCTTCCCTGGCACCTCTGACCTCTACCCACCTCTACAGCCCAGCTGAGAACCGTGGGTGCGACGAGACCTCGAGGGACCGGCCATCTGCAAGACTGCACGACTTCTGCACAGCAAGCCCGCCGAGTAATTCCCTGGTGAGTGCTTTGGGGTCCGAGAAGCCCCGACCCTGAGCAGCTCCAGCACCGAAGTGCAGCCTCCCAGCGTCTCCACGATCTGCGTGGGGCCCTTCTGCTTTTTGCTGCTCACCGCGTTGTTTGGCTATTAGCCCGTTGGCTTGTGGCCTTCTGAACGACGCCCGACGACATCACTGCTGCTGGTCTGGTTGCTCCAGACTGGCCCTTGCTCCCTTTCCGAAGAGGAGCACCCTGGACCCTCCTGGTCCACTCAAGACGCCATTTTGAGTCCACCGCGTGGGCTTGAATTAGCCAAGGCTTGTTGCCCAATCCTGGGTAACTTCGACGCCGACAGCTTCATCCCTCGTGGGACAGCTCGCCTCTCCATCCTGGTCGCCGACAACGCCTCCTGGTCCGTGAGATCTGCAGAGCCAGCGTCGCCCACTCACCTAGTCGAGGTGACTACCATCCGGTGCCCTCCTGGTGCCCACTGACTACTGGCTAGTAGTCACGAACTTGGTCCCCTCTGCTTTCAGGTGTCATCCATCTTCCAGATCCAGGCTTGGATCAACTCGAACTATCTTCACTGGTCGCCTGCCAGCATCTTTCTTCCAGGCTCCTGGTCCGGCAACGAGGATTCCCGATGTCTTTTGAGACCTATGCAGCTGCAGCCCCTGGGCTAGGTAACTTCGGCATTTCGGTGCCCCAGCATAGCCTCACTATCCAAGGGTCAGGATCCACTGTCGTTTTCTTCCTACCAGGTCGGGTTCGCCCGTAAACACTAACTTTAACTTTACTAGCTTCCATAGACTTTGTCCCGCATCCCGCGTGAGAGTGCACACTCTGCACCCGAGTCCCCTAGGTCTCCTAGAAGTAATCTAACGATTCTATAGTCAAGTCCTAGCGATTCCAAAGCCTATTAGTACTGTACTTACCTGCTAGTAATTTCGCATTCCACTTTTAAAGTATATGGTTTTTCGTGCCCCTCGGGCATTTGTGTATACCGTGCTAACTTAAGTATTTTCGTAAGAGTTTTGTTGTGTGCTTAGCACCCTGTCCTCATAAAGAGTACAGGGTTGTTGTGATTCTAATAAATACATTGTTTATTTTCATAACACTTGTGTGGTGTCCTTTCACTGGGTGTTCAAGGGGTAATGTGATGGTAAAACAGCTGGCTTAACACGCCCTCTAGAGTCTTAGCCTTAGACTGCTCGTATCCATGCTACTAGGATAGCTGGTCTATAAGGTTGACTTACAACCAATCATCAATAAGGGTTGTTTGGACTGATATATAGTGATCACTAGAATAGTGAACACTGCACATCAGGCCAACTTCTCACATTGGTGAGCAGCGGTTGGGATTTGAGCTTGCTGTTGTTTTACCACACATATCCTAAGAATATCTTGTGAAAGATCACATAAGTACTAAAGGTACATATAACTTAGCTTAGAATACTCTGAGTTCTACTGAACCAGCTGTTGTAGCTCCTAGGGCCTAGCACACCCTAAACTACACCTCTAGCAAGGGATCAGTAGGCAAACATATAGTGTAGGTAAGTGCACCACTTACACCTCACTAGAAAAGCATGTCTACCCAGGGAGAATCTACTGAGACTCCCCTGGTCAGTGTTGACCCTCCACAGGTCACTTTAAGATATGCAGCTCTCAGTTTCCAGGAGATGAGACAAATCTGTGTCTCCAGAAAACTGAAGCAGGGGTCTAACCCCACCATTCCCTTTTTAATAGGTCTCTTAGAGACTTATGATGCGAGAAAGCTTTCTCAGCTAGATGGGAATATGCCAGCCTTAGAGGGTACCTCTGGGGATCCAGACCTCCCCAACATTGCCAATGCAGTTGAGGAGGAGGATCAAGGGGAACTCTCTGGGGACGAGGTAGACAAAGGTCTTGAGGTAGTCAGAAGGCTAACTAGGGCCAACTTAGACTTGCTTGGGCTAGGATCTGGGGGACCCCCAGTACTGACCCTAAGTAGGCCTAACCTTGGAGTTAGGAGAGATAGATCTCTTTCTAGGGACTCCAATAGATCTCTGCACTCTAATGCCTCTTCTCAGAGGAGAAGGAACTCTCCCCAGAGGAGATTGACTTCCCCTCAGAGAATGGAGCATGAAGCTAGGATGAGACAGGCTACTCTGAGGATTGAAAGGGAAGAAATTGCCCTGGCCAAAGAGAAGCTTGCCTTGGCTAGAGAGCAGCAGATGAGTGGGTTAGCTCCCACTGGTGGCAGCAATCTCCCAAGAGATAGAGAGAAGGGTTTAGATACTAAACACCTGACTAAGATAGTGCCCCCCTTTAAGCAAGGGGATGATATCCAGAAATGGATGGCTGCTTTGGAGAGGGCCTGCACTGTGCAGTGCATTCCCCGAAGTCAGTGGGCAGCTATACTGTGGCTCTCCTTTGATGGTAAAGGTAGAGATAAGCTCCTCACTACAAGAGTGGAGGATGCTAATGATTACCAGGTCCTGAAAAATGCACTGGTTGATGGGTTTGGTTTAACCACTGAGCAGTACAGGTTGCTGTTCAGAGACACCCAGAAAACTCAGTCTCAGGACTGGTCTGACTTTGTGGATTGTGCCACTAAGGCTTTGGAGGGCTGGTTGCTGGGTAGCAAGGTTACAGATTACACAGGATTGTATAATCTTATGATGAGAGAACACATTTTAAACAATTGTCAGAACCAGTTGTTGCACCAGCACCTTGTTGATTCAGATCTGACCTCTCCCCAAGAATTGGGAAAGAAGGCAGACAAATGGGTCAGGACAAGGATCAAGCAGAACCAGAACCAGAACCAGGGTGGTCAGAAGAAAGCAGACCAGAAGGGTAATGCAAAGAGTGAACAAAATGACCAGAAGTCTTCACCAGGTCCCCAACAAACCAAAGAGGGTGGGGGTCAGGCTTCCCAGAAGAAGAAGACTCAAGAAGGCCAGTCAAAAAGGTGGTGCCAGTACTGCAAAAGTAAATCTCACTGGTTTAGTGAGTGCACCAAAAGAGGAGGACAAACTCCTGCCACTACAGCCCCTAAGGCAACTGCACCCCCTAGTACAGTCAGTAGTGGTAGTGTACCTCCCAAGGCATTAGTTGGGTTAACCTTGGGTACTGAGGGGTCTGACAACTTAGTTGGCACACTCACTCAGGCTGTCCTTGTCTGTACAGGGGATATGGATATATCCCCTGAGATAAGTCCCAATACTTTGGGCAAATACAGGCAGACACCTTTGATTAATGGCAAAATGGCTCAGGCCTATAGGGACACTTGTGCCAGTGTCACCATGGTGACACCTAACTTTGTGGACCCTGGACAGATCATGCCAGGTACTGATTTCCTGGTGACCAATGCCAGCAATGTCACTACTAGTCATAGTGTGGCAATTGTGGCTTTCTCCTGGGGTGGAGTGAAGGGACAAAAGAAAGTTGTAGTCAGTTCAGACCTCCCAGTTGATTGTTTGTTGGGCAATGATTTGGAGTCATCATAATGGTCAGAAGTGGAGCAGAGGACTCACATGGAAATGTTAGGCTTGCCAGCACATGTGCTTGCTGTGACTAGGTCACAGGCCAGAAAATGCCCCACTGAACAGGTGCTGGATCCTGAAATTATGGACCAGACACCTTCCAAGAAGAAGAGCAGTAGGGTTAAGGCTTTGCCTTCCCCCTTGCCCCAGGTTGAGGATCAAGTCTCTGAGGAGGCTGATCTGAGAGGACTGAGGGAAACTGAGCCTAAAGAGCTTGAACTTGATCAAGTTGAGTTTCTGGGCTCAGGGGGACCCTCCAGAGCAGACCTGGGGAAGGCACAGTTAGACTGCCCTTCCCTTGAACCCCTCAGACAGCAGGCTGCTGCTGAGGCTGCAGGGAATGCCACAGGTGCCCACAGGGTATACTGGGAAGATGGACTCCTGTACTCTGAGTCAAGAGACCCCAAGCCTGGTGCAACCAGGAGGCTGGTCATCCCCTTGTCTCTGAGAGGTTTCCTTCTCACCTTGGCCCATGACATTCCCCTTGCAGGTCATTTAGGTCAGACAAAGACTTGGGACAGGCTTGTCTCACACTTTCACTGGCCCCATATGAATGAGAATACCAAGGAGTTTTGTCGCTCCTGTGTCACTTGCCAAG
Source organism: Lissotriton helveticus (assembly GCF_964261635.1). Classification (NCBI taxonomy): domain Eukaryota; kingdom Metazoa; phylum Chordata; class Amphibia; order Caudata; family Salamandridae; genus Lissotriton; species Lissotriton helveticus. Next base: position 1,923,907,556 of record NC_136065.1, read on the forward strand.
CCAGTGGTAAGTCAGGTGGCACAACAAAGGCCCCCCTCATACCACTACCTGTGGTGGGGGTTCCCTTTGAAAGAGTGGGGATTGACATTGTTGGTCCAATGGAACCCCAGACAGCATCAGGGCACAAGTTTATACTGGTGGTAGTGGATCATGCCACCAGGTATCCTGAAGCTATTCCACTTAGGACCACTACAGCACCTGTAGTGGCAAGGGCCCTAGTTGGAGTGTTCTCCAGAGTGGGCTTCCCTAAGGAGGTTGTTTCTGACAGAGGTACAAACTTCATGTCAGGATATCTGACTGCAATGTGGAAGGAGTGTGGTGTGAACTACAAGTTCACCACACCCTACCACCCACAATGCAATGGGCTTGTTGAGAGATTCAACAGGACCCTCAAAGGGATGATTCATGGGCTACCTGAAACTCTTAGGAGAAGATGGGATGTCCTGATCCCCTGCCTCTTGTTTGCTTACAGAGAGGTCCCACAGAAGGGGGTTGGCTACAGCCCTTTTGAGCTTCTGTATGGGCATCCTGTGAGAGGACCCCTGTGTTTGGTGAAGGAAGGATGGGAGAGACCTCTCAAAAAGCCTGCAACCAACATAGTGGACTATGTACTTGGTCTCCGCTCCAGGATGGCTGAGTATATGGAAAAGGCATCTAAAAACCTGGAAACCAGCCAAGAACTTCAAAAAGCTTGGCATGACCAAAAGGCTGTTCTGCCTGTGTACCAGCCAGGACAGAAGGTGTGGGTGCTGGAGCCAGTGGCCCCAGCAGCTCTGAAAGACAAATGGTCTGGGCCCCACACCATCATTGAGCAAAAGGGAGAGGTTACCTACTTGGTGGACCTTGGAACTCCCAGGAGCCCTCTCAGAGTGCTCCATGTTAACAGGCTCAATGCATATGTTGACAGGAAGGACATGAGCTTGCTCATGGCCACAGATGAGGGACAGGAGGAAGAGAGTGACCCTCTCCCAGACCTGCTCACTCAGAATCCTGATGATGGGTCAGTTGATGGTGTTGTCTTTTGTGGCAGCCTCACTGAACATCAGCAACAGGATTGCAGGCAAGTTCTGCAATCCTTCAGACATATGTTCTCTCTGACACCCAGCCAAACTGATTGGTGTACCCATGATGTTGACACTGGAGACAGTCTGCCTGTCAAGAGTAAAATCTACAGACAGCCTGATCATGTTAGAGACTGCATCAAAACTGAAGTGCAGAAAATGTTGGAGCTGGGAGTCATTGAGCCCTCAGATAGCCCTTGGGCTAGCCCAGTAGTTCTAGTGCCAAAGCCTCACACCCAGGGTGGTAAGAAAGAGATGAGGTTTTGCGTAGACTACAGAGGCCTCAATGCAGTCACTAAGACTGATGCCCACCCAATACCAAGAGCAGATGAACTTATAGATAAATTGGCTTCTGCCAACTTCTTAAGTACATTTGATTTGACAGCTGGGTATTGGCAAATCAGGTTAGCTGAGGAGGCCAAACCCAAGACAGCATTTTCTACCCCTGGAGGGCATTATCAGTTTGTGGTAATGCCCTTTGGACTGAAAAATGCACCTGCCACCTTCCAAAGGTTGGTGAATCAAGTCCTCACTGGGCTGGATGACTTCTGTGCAGCATATCTAGACGATATTGCTGTCTTTAGCTCCACCTGGGAGGATCACCTGGTCCACCTGAGGAAAGTGTTAGAGGCTCTGCAAAAGGCAGGCCTCACTATCAAGGCCACAAAGTGCCAGATAGGGCAGACACAGGTTGTATACCTGGGCCACCTGGTAGGTGGAGGCCAGGTTCAGCCACTGGAGAGTAAGATACAGGCCATCAAGGACTGGACTCCTCCAATCACCCAGACTCAAGTTCGAGCTTTCTTGGGCCTGACTGGGTACTATAGGAAGTTTGTCAGAAATTATGGGTCCATAGTGACCCCTCTTAATGACCTGACAAGCAAAAAGATGCCAAAGAAAGTTCAGTGGACAGCAAGCTGTCAGAAAGCATTCAATGACCTAAAGCAGGCCATGTGCACAGCACCTATCCTAAAGAGTCCAGATTACTCCAAGCCATTCATTGTCCAAACAGATGCTTCTGAGTTGGGTGTGGGGGCTGTTCTGTCTCAACTGAATTTTGATGGTAATGATCAGCCTATTGCTTTCATTAGTAGAAGGTTGACACCCAGAGAGAAAAATTGGTCAGCCTCAGAGGGAGGCCTTTGCTGTGGTTTGGGCCCTGAAGAAGCTGAGGGCCTACTTGTTTGGCACTCACTTCACCATTCAGACCGACCATAAGCCCCTCTTGTGGCTAAATCAGATGAAGGGTGAAAACCCCAAACTGCTTAGGTGGTCCATTTCCCTACAGGGGATGGATTTTACAGTGGAGCATAGACCTGGTACTGATCACAGCAATGCTGATGGGCTCTCCAGGTATTTCCACTTAGAGCAAGAAGACTCACCTGGTCAAGGTTAGTTTATTGTCCCAAAGTTTGGGGGGGGGGTCATGTAGGAGAGTAGGGTCTGCAATCCTATGATCACCCAGATTTTTGCTTTTTGCTGCACTGGTTTACGACTTTCCCTGGCTGTGGGCCTGCTAATCAGACCCACAGCCTAGCTGTTCTCTCTATCCAAATTGTACTCAGGTACTGAATTGGCACTGGGCCCTCTCCAAGTCCCTGTACCCAGGGCTGAGGTGCACCCAGAAGTCTCCCAGGGGCTGAAGGATGTATTATGCCACCCCTGGGCTGACTAACTAAACTGACACAACTGGCTGCACGACAGCTGGGGCAAGGTGGTGTACTCACCCTTTGCTTTAGATATAGTATACCTATATCTAACCCTAAAATGGACACACAGATCTCCTATCAGTCACTCCTATGGCAGGCCTTAACAATCCTGAAGGCAGAGTGCTTGGAATCGTGTGAGATGGTGCTCTGGCATGAGCTGAGCCTGTCTGCGGCTTTCGGGATCCATCCCTTAGCCGTTTCCATGATATCGCATACCATATACTCTTAAGTGCATTATAATCCTCGCGGTTATATGCCAACTCTGGTATCGCTTTATCAAAACATGTCGAGTAAGGTGTCATACGAATTGGAATACTAACCCCTCGCCAATTCTGGCGACGGGGTTAGCATTCCACCCTTCTAGAGGGACACGACATGTATGTAACCCCTAACCCCGGTTAAAGTCAGACAGAGCCTTAGCATCCACAAAATGGATGCTGCCACCGAGACACAAGTCTGCCCTCCTGCTGCTGGGAGTCCTCCCAGAGCAGGAGATAAGGACAAAGGGTTTCCTGCCAGGGGCGGTGCCAGCACCGTCCCAGACAGGATTTTGTGTATTGTAGGTAGGCAGGGCTTCAGAGGAAGGTGACTGCACGTGGCACCCCGGTGCTCACTGTGCATAGGCTGGCTTGAACCAGTTCCAGGGACACTCCAGACCCTGTGCTGGGGAAAAGCCCGCCAAGGAAGTGGGTGTAACCACCCCCCTCCTGGTCCCACCCCTAGGGCAGGACTTAGTCGCGTGCCAGCCCCCTTTTCCCAAATAAAGGTAGGAGCAGGCCCCCTTCCAAATTAGATCATCTTTGAATCCTGAAACTACTTTCTACGAAAGGAACTCAAGACTTCTTCCTAAGATTTCTCCCTTGTGACTAAGGAGTAGTCACCCTGCATCCGCAGGCACCATCTAAAGAACACTGCGGTCTGCTGCAAGTCCTTCCTCCGGAATCCGACTGCCCAGCTCGACGAGAACCGGCTTCCCTGGCACCTCTGACCTCTACCCACCTCTACAGCCCAGCTGAGAACCGTGGGTGCGACGAGACCTCGAGGGACCGGCCATCTGCAAGACTGCACGACTTCTGCACAGCAAGCCCGCCGAGTAATTCCCTGGTGAGTGCTTTGGGGTCCGAGAAGCCCCGACCCTGAGCAGCTCCAGCACCGAAGTGCAGCCTCCCAGCGTCTCCACGATCTGCGTGGGGCCCTTCTGCTTTTTGCTGCTCACCGCGTTGTTTGGCTACTAGCCCGTTGGCTTGTGGCCTTCTGAACGACGCCCGACGACATCACTGCTGCTGGTCTGGTTGCTCCAGACTGGCCCTTGCTCCCTTTCCGAAGAGGAGCACCCTGGACCCTCCTGGTCCACTCAAGACGCCATTTTGAGTCCACCGCGTGGGCTTGAATTAGCCAAGGCTTGTTGCCCAATCCTGGGTAACTTCGACGCCGACAGCTTCATCCCTCGTGGGACAGCTCGCCTCTCCATCCTGGTCGCCGACAACGCCTCCTGGTCCGTGAGATCTGCAGAGCCAGCGTCGCCCACTCACCTAGTCGAGGTGACTACCATCCGGTGCCCTCCTGGTGCCCACTGACTACTGGCTAGTAGTCACGAACTTGGTCCCCTCTGCTTTCAGGTGTCATCCATCTTCCAGATCCAGGCTTGGATCAACTCGAACTATCTTCACTGGTCGCCTGCCAGCATCTTTCTTCCAGGCTCCTGGTCCGGCAACGAGGATTCCCGACGTCTTTTGAGACCTATGCAGCTGCAGCCCCTGGGCTAGGTAACTTCGGCATTTCGGTGCCCCAGCATAGCCTCACTATCCAAGGGTCAGGATCCACTGTCGTTTTCTTCCTACCAGGTCGGGTTCGCCCGTAAACACTAACTTTAACTTTACTAGCTTCCATAGACTTTGTCCCGCATCCCGCGTGAGAGTGCACACTCTGCACCCGAGTCCCCTAGGTCTCCTAGAAGTAATCTAACGATTCTATAGTCAAGTCCTAGCGATTCCAAAGCCTATTAGTACTGTACTTACCTGCTAGTAATTTCGCATTCCACTTTTAAAGTATATGGTTTTTCGTGCCCCTCGGGCATTTGTGTATACCGTGCTAACTTAAGTATTTTCGTAAGAGTTTTGTTGTGTGCTTAGCACCCTGTCCTCATAAAGAGTACAGGGTTGTTGTGATTCTAATAAATACATTGTTTATTTTCATAACACTTGTGTGGTGTCCTTTCACTGGGTGTTCAAGGGGTAATGTGATGGTAAAACAGCTGGCTTAACACGCCCTCTAGAGTCTTAGCCTTAGACTGCTCGTATCCATGCTACTAGGATAGCTGGTCTATAAGGTTGACTTACAACCAATCATCAATAAGGGTTGTTTGGACTGATATATAGTGATCACTAGAATAGTGAACACTGCACATCAGGCCAACTTCTCACACTCACTGTCTTATGATGTACCCCAGGCTCCTCACACTCGCTATCTTCTGATGTACCCCGTGTGAACAAGCAACGAACCTCGGCGTATGGGTGGACAATAAGCTGTCTTTTGATTACCACACCAGGCGGGTGACAGGCGCCTGTTTCAGCATCCTACGAGATCTATGGAAGAACCTGGACACCCTTCCCATTGCATCTAGAAAGATCATGGTGCATGCCCTGGTGACTTTGCCCCTGGATTACTGCAATCTCCTGTATGTGGGTGCAACTGACAAGTGCATACGGAGACTGCAGTGTATCCAGGATGCAGCTGCAAGACTTGTTCTTATGTTACCAAGGAGAGCGTCTGCAAAGAAAGCGCTTGCCTCCCTGCACTGGCTTCCCATTAGGGAGAGAGTGAAGTTCAAGGCCATGTGTGTAAGCCACCGGATTTTACAGAAGAAGGGTCCTGTGTATTTGCACAACCTTCTTACTCCCTATGCACCTACTAGACTGCTTAGATCAAGTGGGAGAGGAATGGTGCATATCCCTAAGATTAGGAGATCTAGGATGGGTGGGCGCTCGTTTCGATATGTGGCGGCCCAGCTGTGGAATACCCTTCCTCAGAATCTCCGGGTGGAGGAATCTGAATCCATCTTTCGCAAAGGTCTGAAGACCTATTTATTTCCTGTAGGTTAATCTAACATGTCATCTGGCTATTTTAGATATGGCTTTTGGGTTCTATGGCTGTTACCGTAGCGCGTGGACACACTGGGTCAGTGTAACCAGGCGCTCTACAAATACAAATACATACATACATACATACCCCAGGCTCCTCACACTCGCTGTCTTCTGATGTACCACAGGCTCCTCATACTCGCTAACTTCTGATGTACCCCAGGCTCTTCACACTTGCTGTCTTCCGATGTGCCCCAGGCTCCTCACACTCGCTGTCTTCTGATGTAACCCAGGCTCCTCACACTCGCTATCTTTCGATGTACCTCAGGGTCCTCACACTCGCTATCTTCTGATGTCCCCCAGGGTCCTTACACTCACTGGCTGCAATCATGTACCTCAGGCTCCTCACACTCATTTCTTCTGATATACCCCAGGCTCCTCACACTCACTGCCTTCTGATGCATCCAAGGCTCCTCACACTCGCTAACTTCTGATGTACCCCATGCTCTTTACACTCGCTAACTTCTGATGTATCCCAGGCTCCCCACACTCTCTGTCTTCTGATGAACCTCAGGCACTTCACACTCGCTGTCTTCTCATGAACCCCAGGCACTTCACACTCGCCCCCAGGCTCCTCACACTCGCTGTCTTCTGATGTACCCCAGGCTCTTTACACTCGCTAACTCCTGATGTACCCCAGGCTCCTCACACTCGCTAAATGTTCACATAGATTGAAGCACTCCACTTATCAAAGCTCAAACAGCTTAGTATTTTAAAGTTCTCAAAACAAAATCATCCAAAATTTCTTGAAGATTCTCTTCTTTTAATTTCTTTGCAACTCCAATCCCATACCAATGTGTTTCGCCGAGGTTATTGAGAACCCATCGGCTTCATCAGGGCTGGAAATGATACAAAATGTTTGCATCTTAGCATAATTACCATATTCCAAAAAATAACTTTCAAAGGTAGAGCCCCACACGGCCCAAGAGAAAGCAAACCTGTGCTTTTCACAAATTTCATAATTTTAGTGAATGCATGCACATCATTCTTATTCTTGTTATTAAACCACCTTGTGAAACAATCAAAGAAAACATATATATCTGAAACACTCAAAGCCAGGTGAAATCATAGCATTTAAAGCAAATTAAATTTGTGATATATATAGTGTCACTGCCTGGTCTTGCTGTATATAAAAGTGGTTAGCCTCATGTGAGATTGCTTCTGTTGCTCTTCCTATAACCCCATATTTACTAGATTTGCCATTATGGCATTTACCTTTTCTTTGTTCGAATTATTGCCTGAAAGAGAGAGCACTCCCTTACTCTTAAGTCTCGGCATAAAGGAAAGATCTGGGATCAGTTACGTCATATTTCAAACTCGAACTCTTAGTTACAATTCTCCTACCTCATATTCTGGAGAAGATGCCTGCTATATCCTTTCTGTGGAATCCTCCCTTTGGATCAAATTTACTCTGTGTACCTATGTTTTTAACAATGAAACAGAGACATATCTTAGTCCCCGTTACACCCATGACTGTCCATTTTTTAACGTAATAAAAATACTTCAACTAGTCTCACCTGTATTATCCCCAATGCTCCGTATTACTCCACTATCAAAGCTCTTTCTTCAAATCTCGATGTCAGCCTGCCTTATCAGTATACCTTCAACCTGAAATTACGAAATCCACATTATTCTCCCCGTTTTTTTATTCTTATCTCAAATGTGCCTTCCCAATCAAACTATATCGTACCTTGAATTATATGCGTAATCCATATTTATATCGTGACTCCGTCGTCCTTTATATTCAGCACCTCCTCCCTGTTAAATTTAAGCACATGATTCGCCATTAGTGGACTCTAATCGGCGTGCTTTGTTCCTTAGTATCCCCCCATGTATAGGGCTTACCTTTTCTCACAGTCTTGGTGTCCCGAGTACAGGCGACACACCGACCGCTTCCTGAATCCGTTTTGTCTCATGGCCCCAAGGTAGAAAGCGGACTTACTACTGACACTAGTATGGCCGCCATCTTTGAGTAGGTTTCTCACCATTTTACGCTATTACTAGATACTACTATTACTACACCTCATTTAGTATAAGAAAAATGCCTATACCAAAAGACGAAAAACGGACCATTATTTTTATGTTATTTAATTCCATCATCTTTAGATGGATTTCCTTATCACGTTCTAATTTCAAGAGACGGACCATTTTTTATAAACATTATGTCCCCACCATCTTTGAGTGGGTTTCCTTTTGCTTTCTATTTTTCATAATATATCTGTTAAGTACACAGCCACACATGTTAACTCACCAAAGTAATCCACTCAGAGAATTAGTATTATGTATCTATCGTGCTGACCATTTTAAACAATAATTCTCAGTTATTTTGCTACCTTCCATTATTTTGCGACATATTACAGTTACCTTATTTTTAGGGCTTTAGTGGTATTTCACCATTAATCACCCAGAAAGAATTCTAGCTCCCGATCATAATTTAGGCCGTCCTCTACGGCCCGCAAACGCATGATCCATCTTGCCTCCTGCCGTCTTAATTTTAGTTCCCTGTTCCCTCCCCGTGGGTCACTGTATACATGATCAATTCCATAAAACTTGAAGCCTTTACTTTGATCCTGCTTAGTACATGTATGTATATGTTCCGCTATTGGATATCTGACGTCATTATTTTTCACTGCTCTCAAATGCTCACTGACTCTATCCTTTAACATGCGGATTGTGCTGCCCACATAAACTCGTGAACATTTACACTCAATGACATAGATAACATATTTTGTGCTACATGTTATATTCATCCGTATCTCATACTTTTTGCTGTTATGTACCTGAAAGTGCTTGATCTTATCCTTCGCACACCTACACATACCACAATGGCCACACTTGTAGAACCCCTTCGAGTGCTTATCCAACCAAGTTATCACACGGTCATTTTCCTTTCCACATTCATTACCCTTTGTTTCGCCAAATGAACATTACGTTTATCATATCCCCTTCTGATAAACCTTTTTTCAATATCAGAGATACATTCATCAAATTGCTGGGTCTCACTGCAATTGCGCCTTGCTCTCAACATTTCCCCAAATGGAATCGCCTTGATTTGGTTATGTGGGTGAGCACTTTTCGCATTCAAAATCGTATTGCACGATGTTGGCTTGCGATACAATCTGCTTTCTATACAATCATTCTTTATGTATAATTCTACATCTAAAAACACTATATTGGTTGTACTGTCATTGGTGGTGAATCTGATATTCATTTAATTTGTAATTACCCCACTGGTCTCTATATATCAGCACGGATTTATTCCAGGTAGGGACACAGCGGACCATGTTAGACGTTCCATTGCATTGCTAGACTGGGCACATGTCACGAAATCTCCCCTTGGCTTGATCCTGTTGGACGCCGAGAAGGCGTTCGACAGGGTCTCCTGGGAGTTTATGTGGGCAGTATTAAGATGGAAGGGCTTTCCAGATGGATTTATACAGGCAGTCTCTGCTATGTATTATTCTCCAAGGGCCCAGCTGCGTATTTCAGGGCAGGAGACTAGCTTTTTTCCCATTACTAGGGGCACACGGCAGGGGTGTCCCTGTTCACCCCTGCTGTTTGCCCTATATATAGATCCGTTTCTCTCGAAAATTATGGCCAATCAGGCAATAGTTCCAATCAGGGCTGGCGGCATCTGCTATAATCTGCTAGCATATGCAGATGATATAGTTGTGATAACATCCGATGTTCCATCTGCATTTGCGGCATTGAAAGAATTATCCAATAAGTTTGGAGAAGTTTCGGGCTATAAGCTCAATGTCTCAAAAACGCAGGTGATTCAGACTTCCGACATGTTTATATCTGATGCCCCAGTTGTATCTGAAGCTATGTATTTAGGGGTTCGAATAAGCTCGAGAGTTGACAGAATCCCGGACCTAAATATTCTCCCAATGATAGAAGCAGTCAACACCAAACTTGAGAGACTAGATAATTTACATCTATCCTTATATGGACGCTGTAGTGTTATTAAAATGATAGTTCTCCCGAAATTTTTATATTTGTTCAGAACTGTGCCGTTAATATTTTCTCAAAATAGTTTAATTAAGGCAGAGAGGGTGTGCAACAGGTTTTTGTGGGGATATAGGCGATCGCGGCGAGCCGCTAAGTGGATGTATCTTCCCCGAGATAGGGGGGGTTGGGCGGTCCCCAGTCTTGTTATATATTATTGGGCAGCAATGTTGCAAACTATGGGAGTGCTGATTTCTGGAGATAGGGCGACTGTCCCAGTAGCTATTCAACCTACTATATATGAGTTAGGGCTTGGTGAAGCGGCCAAGGGTATTCTGTTGGAAGTTTTGGAGCCTAGTTATTATAAAAGGACACGCTTCAAAGTTTTGATTGCTGCGTGCTCAATTTGGCGGAAAATTTGGAAAAACGTAGATATTCCAAATTTGAACTTCTACACACCATTTAAAAACAGTAGAGTTTTTCCTAGTATCTTTCAAGATCATGTAATGCTTAGGTGGCAAAGGAAGGATGTCTGTATGCTAGGGGACCTAGTGGAAGATGGGCAACTCTTAACATATAGTGACATTAGGAATAAATATAATATACCCCAGCGTGACTTTTTTAAATATCTACAAATACAAAGTTTTGTTCATAAACAATTGAAGACCTTACCAGCCATACTTAATAAGTTACCAATTATTGATATAATTAGGAAACGGAGTAGAATAGGGGTACTGTATCAATATATAGTATCAACTTTTCCCGACGACTTAGCAGCACAAAACGCCAAGTGGGAAATTAAGTTAGGTCGGACAGGTATTAATTTAGTTCCAGTAATTGAATTTGCTAGTAAGGTCATTATATCAGGTTCATTGAAGACTCAAAGCTATATGGCTATGTTAGATCTCTATTATACGCCAATGAAAATTGCAAAATGGGGGGCTAGAAAGGGTAATATATGTGCTCGGTGTAATTCAACGACCGCGGACATAGTACATATGTTTTATGCTTGTCCAGTATTAGCAGGATTTCTTAATGATATCGAACATTTTATCAACTCAGAATTTAAGATAAACTGCTTATTGACTTCAGCATTAGTAATATTCGGGGTTGATATGGGCAATAGCTCAGCTGGTATTCATCATTCTTTTAATGAATCCGCTTTTTTGTTTATTGCTATGTCCCAGGCACGTCTATGTATTACATCTCAGTGGTTATCTGCGGAAGCCCCGACGTTTGCACAATGGCGAGCAAGATTATTAGCCCTGCATAAGTTAGAATTCTCTGTATTTTCTTGTAAAGGGAGAAGAAGCCGGCAATTAGCAACTAGGATTTGGGCCCCTGTGGCAGATTGGGCTGGTTAAAGACTTATTGTACTATGGGGTATTGATTGTTTTGTATTCTTTAGTCACTGTTGGTGATCTTGACCTTAACTTTGTCAACCGCTACATAAGTGCCTTCATTAGAATGTTTATAGGGATGTGTAATGTTACTTTTTTGCAAAGCTTCTTTTTCTGGGTTTAAATATCAATTCTGCAATGTGTATTGTCATTTGTTTTTCGTGCATTTACAATAAAAATATTTATAAAAAAAAAAAAAAAAAAAAAAATAGAGACTGCTTGGACCCTGTCCAAATCATAATGCAGTCATCAATGAATCTCCCCCAAAACAGGATAGATCCAGACCATTCACTTGCACCTGGGCCCCAAACAACCTCTTCCAGCCATTCCATAAATATATTCGCATATGCCGGAGAGAATTTGGAGCCCATGGCCACCCCTTGTTTTTGTTTGTACCACTCATTTTTGAACAAAAAATAATTGTTATCTAGAATCAATTCTGTCATTGCCAGGGTCATTTGTGTATGCTGCCAATGACTAGCTGGTCTTTTAGAAAAAAAGTGGTCCAAAGCCTTCAGTCCTAGTTCGTTCCTAATGCTCGTGTATAACGAGACCACATCCAGGGTAGCTAATATCATCCCTGGTTCCCATTTGATATCCCCCAAAACATTTAGGATATGTCGTGTATCCTTTATGAAGGATGGCAAGTTAGTCATAATAGGTTGAAGGAAGACATCATCAAATTGTGAGAGTCTTTCGGTCGGTCCTCCTATGCCAGATACAATTGGCCTCCCTGGTGGAGATGGCAGGCCCTTGTGTAGCTTTGGTAAAGTATAAAGACATGGGTATCTTGGACGATTGACCCTTAGATAGAGATATTCGTCATCGTCCAACAAACCCATGTCATGCCATTGTTTAAGATGAGTATTAATCAAAGTAGTTAAGGAGAAAATTGGATTATGGACTACTAATTCATAACAAGTTTTGTTGTTTAGCTGAGAATAAATCTCTTGCTCATAATCAACTTTGTTCATCAACACTATATTTCCCCCTTTGTCCGCTTTTCTAATGATTAGTTCTGCATCGTTAATCAAAATATTCAAGGCATCCCTTTCTTTTTTTGTTAAATTGTCATTTACACACCCCCCCGGGGTGGCCTTCTTGGTTTGTTTGTCCAAATCGGCAACTACCAATTTGTGAAAAATCTCAATACTGCTACCACTTGCTACATTTGGTGACCATTTGGACTTATTCTTAAGACCACTAGATATTGATAGATCTGGTCCAATTCCTAGATCCTCCAACAAATTAGCCATCATTACAGGATCTTCCTCCAATTCTGTAATTGATAGGAGAGAAACTGTATCCTGAATATTGCCTATTGTACAAGAGTCTGACATCCTGCTGGTTGCTTGCAAGGTTACATCTTTATTTTTCTTTGGATTTAAAGCAAAATACCTTTTCAATTTTAATCGCCTCACATATTTGAATAAATCAATTTTAACATCACAAATATTACCTCTTGCTGCTGGGCAAAAACTTAAGCCCTTTTTAAGTAGATCAACCATGTCATTTGTAAGAGAGATCTTAGACAAATTCACCACCTCAACTTCACTACTAGTTTCTACTGTTGTGTTTTCTTGTCCCAAGACCTTAGTTTCGTCCCTCCCCGCCCTACTGCGCCTGCCTGCTTTCCCTCCTCTTCTTGTTTTGGGGGCCCTGGACGTCTCGCTTTCTCGCGGTTTCCCCTTTTCATTCTGCTTACTTCCAGAGAGAATGATGAGTTCCCTAAAGGGTGCACTTGCCCCACTGATGATCCAGAGGCCCCTTCTGTTTCACTACTACTGGTAGTAATACTGCTCAAGGAGGTACTACTTGAGCTTAAAGAAATAGTTTGTTGTTGGTGTTTGCTCTTATCTGATTACATCAAATAATCATATTTCTTAGAAAATGTGAATACCCTTCCACTAGTATAACCCACCTCGTCTCGTTTAAGCTTACGTGCTTTCCTTTGTTTGATATCATTTTGATGATCATTTAAAATTCCGTTTAGTATTTCATAGTTTTTCGCAATGGGCTCAGGAAGGTTAAGATCTGCAATTTCTGCTTCTAGTTGGGCAATCTCAGTTTGAAACTTCGCCACTTTCCTATCAGAATTTTCAATTAATATGTCCATCAACTTCATTGAGCTTGACGTCAACTCCTTTTCCCAAATCCCTAGTAAGTCCTCATCGAGGTCATCAAACGTAGGCATGATTTGTTCAAAAATGAGGGGTGGCCATGGGCTCCAAATTCTCTCCGGCATATGCAAATATATTTATGGGATGGCTGGAAGAAAAGGTTGTTTGTGGCCCAGGTGCAAGTGAATGGTCTGGATCTATCCTGTTTTGGGGGAGATTCATTGATGACTGCATTATGATTTGGACAGGGTCCAAGCAGTCTCTAAATGATTTCTATGAATATCTCAATGCAAATGAAATGAATATCAGATTCACCACCAATGACAGTACAACCAATATAGTGTTTTTAGATGTAGAATTATACATAAAGAATGATTGTATAGAAAGCAGATTGTATCGCAAGCCAACATCGTGCAATACGATTTTGCATGCGAAAAGTGCTCACCCACATAACCAAATCAAGGCGATTCCATTTGGGGAAATGTTGAGAGCAAGGCGCAATTGCAGTGAGACCCAGCAATTTGATGAATGTATCTCTGATATTGAAAAAAGGTTTATCAGAAGGGGATATGATAAACGTAATGTTCATTTGGCGAAACAAAGGGTAATGAATGTGGATAGGAAAATGACATTGAAACCTACAGTCAAGGAGGCAAGGGGAGAGCAGCCAATTAGACTCATTACAGATTATATTCCAATGAGCAAATTGCTGCAACAAAGCATAAATAAACATTGGAATGTTTTAAGGATGGACAAAATGTTGTGTCAACATATAGGAGGAAGGCCACAGATAACCTACAGAAGAGGGCAGACCTTGGGTACCCTATTGAGCCCAAGTTACCCAGTGTCGGACCGTGTGATAACTTGGTTGGATAAGCACTCGAAGGGGTTCTACAAGTGTGGCCATTGTGGTATGTGTAGGTGTGCGAAGGATAAGATCAAGCACTTTCAGGTACATAACAGCAAAAAGTATGAGATACGGATGAATATAACATGTAGCACAAAATATGTTATCTATGTCATTGAGTGTAAATGTTCACGAGTTTATGTGGGGAGCACAATCCGCATGTTAAAGGATAGAGTCAGTGAGCATTTGAGAGCAGTGAAAAATAAAGACGTCAGATATCCAATAGCGGAACATATACATACATGTACTAAGCAGGATCAAAGTAAAGGCTTCAAGTTTTATGGAATTGATCATGTATACAGTGACCCACGGGGAGGGAACAGGGAACTGAAATTAAGACGGCAGGAGGCAAGATGGATCATGCGTTTGCGGGCCGTAGAGGACGGCCTAAATTATGATCGGGAGCTAGAATTCTTTCTGGGTGATTAATGGTGAAATACCACTAAAGCCCTAAAAATAAGGTAACTGTAATATGTCGCAAAATAATGGAAGGTAGCAAAATAACTGAGAATTATTGTTTAAAATGGTCAGCACGATAGATACATAATACTAATTCTCTGAGTGAATTACTTTGGTGAGTTAACATGTGTGGCTGTGTACTTAACAGATATATTATGAAAATTAGAAAGCAAAAGGAAACCCACTCAAAGATGGTGGGGACATACTGTTTATAAAAAATGGTCCGTCTCTTGAAATTAGAACGTGATAAGGAAATCCATCTAAAGATGATGGACTTAAATAACATAAAAATAATGGTCCGTTTTTCGTCTTGTGGTATAGGCAATTTTTCTTATACTAAATGAGGTGTAGTAATAGTAGTATCTAGTAATAGCGTAAAATGGTGAGAAACCTACTCAAAGATGGCGGCCATACTAGTGTCAGTAGTAAGTCCGCTTTCTACCTTGGGGCCATGAGACAAAACGGATTCAGGAAGCGGTCGGGGTGTCGCCTGTACTCGGGACGCCCAGACTGTGAGAAAAGATAAGCCCTATACATGGGGGGATACTAAGGAACAAAGCACGCCGATTAGAGTCCACTAATGGCGAATCATGTGCTTAAATTTAACAGGGAGGAGGTGCTGAATATAAAGGACGACGGAGTCACGATATAAATATGGATTAAGCATATAATTCAAGGTACGATATAGTTTGATTGGGAAGGCACATTTGAGATAAGAATAAAAAAACGGGGAGAATAATGTGGATTTCGTAATTTCAGGTTGAAGGTATACTGATAAGGCAGGCTGACATCGAGATTTGAAGAAAGAGCTTTGATAGTGAAGTAATACGGAGCGTTGGGGATAATACAGGTGAGACTAGTTGAAGTATTTTTATTACGTTAAAAAATGGACAGTCATGGGTGTAACGGGACTAAGCTATGTCTCTGTTTCATTGTTAAAAACATAGGTACACAGAGTTAATTTGATCCAAAGGGAGGATTCCACAGAAAGGATATAGCAGGCATCTTCTCCAGAATATGAGGTAGGAGAATTGCAACTAAGAGTTCGAGTTTGAAATATGACGTAACTGATCCCAGATCTTTCCTTTATGCCGAGACTTAAGAGTAAGGGAGTGCTCTCTCTTTCAGGCAATAATTCGAACGAAGAAAAGGTAAATGCCATAATGGCAAATCTAGTAAATATGGGGTTATAGGAAGAGCAACAGAAGCAATCTCACATGAGGCTAACCACTTTTATATACAGCATGACCAGGCAGTGACACTATATATATCACAAATTTAATTTGTTTTAAATGCTATGATTTCACCTGGCTTTGAGTGTTTCAGATATATATGTTTTCTTTGATTGTTTCACAAGGTGGTTTAATAACAAGAATAAGAATGATGTGCATGCATTCACTAAAATTATGAAATTTGTGAAAAGCACAGGTTTGCTTTCTCTTGGGCCGTGTGGGCCTCTACCTTTGAAAGTTATTTTTTGGAATATGTTAATTATGCTAAGATGCAAACATTTTGTATCATTTCCAGCCCTGATGAAGCCGATGGGTTCTCAATAACCTCGGCGAAACGCGTTGGTATGGGATTGGAGTTGCAAAGAAATTAAAAGAAGAGAATCTTCAAGAAATTTTGGATGATTTTGTTTTGAGAACTTTAAAATACTAAGCTGTTTGAGCTTTGATAAGTGGAGTGCTTCAATCTATGTGGACATTTAACTGTGCCTAATCTTTTGATTACGCAGGGAGGAGAGGGGTGTTTTCCTCCCCATTTGTAAGCACCCGCATCTGTAACGATATTTAGAAAGAAAAAAAGATATTGTAGTGTATCACTTCTTGAGCGCTTTTAAAAACTCCTTCTAGCACCCAAGGTTGAAATCCTCACACTCGCTGTCTTCTGATGAACCCCAGGCTCCTCACACTCTCTAACTTCTGATGTAACCCAGGCTCCTCACACACGCTAACTTCTGATGTACCCCAGGCTCCTCACACTCGCAGTCTTCTGATGTACCCCAGGCTCCTCACACTCGCTAACTTCTGATGTACCCCAGGCTCCTCACACTCGCTGTCTTCTGATGTACCCCAGGCTCGTCACACTCGCTAACTTCTGATGTACCCCAGGCTCCTCACACTCTCTGTCTTCTGATGTACCCCAGACACTTCACACTCGCTGTCTTCTGATGTACCCCAGGCTACTCACACTCGCTGTTTTCTGATGTACCCCAGGCTACTCACACTCGCTGTATTCTGATGTACCCCAGGCTCTTCACACTCGCTATCTTCTGATGTACCCCGGGCTCCTCACACTCGCTGTCTTCTGATGTACCCCAGGCTCTTCAAACTCGCTAATGTCTGATGTACCCCAGGCTCCTCCCACTCGCTGTCTTCTGATGAACCCCAGGCTCCTCACACTCGCTAACTTATGATGTACCCCAGGCTCCTCACACTCGCTTTCTTCTGATGTACCTCAGGCTCCTCACACTCACTAACTTCTGATGTACCCCAGCCTCCTCACACTCACTGTATTCTGATGTACCCCAGGCTCTTCACACTCGCTGTCTTCTGATGAACCCCAGGCTCTTCACACTTGCTAACTTCTGATGTACCCCAGGCTCCTCACACTCGCTGTCTTCTGATGTACCGCAGGCCCATCACACTCGATGTCCTCTGATGTACCCCATGGTCCTTACACTCGCTGTCTTCTGATGTACCCCAGGCTCTTCACACTCGCTAACTTCTGATGTACCCCATGCTTCTCACACTTGCTGTTTTCTGATGTACCCCAGTCTCCTCACACTCGCTGTCTTCTGATGTACCCCAGGCTCTTCACACTCGCAAACTTTTGATGTACCCCAGGCTCCTCACACTCGCTGTCTTCTGGTGTACCTCAGGCACTTCACACTCGCTGTCTTCTGATGTACCCCAGGCACTTCACACTCGCTGTCTTCTGATGTACCCCAGGCTCTTCACACTCGCTGTCTTCTGATGTTCCCTAGCCTTCTCACACTTGCTGGTGTGAGTGCACAAAAGACTCCGAATTTCAGCTCACGAAGAAAACTTGAAACTGTATCACCTGAGAAGCGATACTCTCCTGGGACGGGTCATTTGAAAACCGCAGATAGAACCCGGTGACAGATAAATTAAGCTCCTGCCAATGGAAAAGAGGGAAGTGGTCGATGTTGAACAGCTCTTGAGTGACACCCCCCCCCGCACTCCATAGTTGCCAGCTTACGAGTCGTCTGAAGCCTGTGCTCCATCAATAGTTCATAAGTAGGACTTATTACATGTGGTTCGACCTGTCAAAGGCTGATGGAGAGTCAATGTGTGCCACAGAGGTGGACAGGGCTGGCTTTAGGGCAGTGTGACTGGTGCGGCCGCAATGGGCGCTGCCCTTTGGAGGGGGGCGCTAGGACCTCAGGGGGGTGCTGTATTTAGCAATATCTTATGATAGGGGAGATGAGGGGCACTTTTGCAGGCGGTAGGGAGAGAATTCGAGGAGTGGTCCTGGGACGTGGGGTCACCAAAAGTGATTGTCGCACTGGGCGCCACCAGCACTAAAGCCGGCCCTGGAGGTGGAACCCGGAGACAGGACCACTCTGGAAGATAACATGAAACCCTGTCACCTCTGGGCTCCGTTCACTATTGCCAGCTGCTTCTTTCTTTCATAAAGGTCTTGGAAAGGTGTTCGGTACCCTGGCATGTCAATACGTTGCAGGGAAAAAACATATATAGCTACTGATGGAAGCCATCTAAACTCCTGTAAATGCATTAGCATTACCACTTAAACAAATATGTCGAAAAGAGTTTACCCTAAAGCAGCCATTTGTATTGTATTTGTACCAACAAAACACTTGCCCCATTTGTTTTAGAACCTTGTTGCTCAGTGTACCTCAGAACCTCCTAATGTGCTGAAAGATACAAGCAGCTTTACAATAGGTAAATATTCCTTTTACATTTACATCTGTAATAATATCTAATTTATGTTATGTTTTAAGAGCTCTTAAATAATCAAGAGGGAGCGTCAGAGCACTAATAAAAAAGAACATGGCCATAAACCTGTGAGATTCTGAGATGAAGAGGTGCATTTGTGTCCTATGCTGCTCTCTTTGCCTCCAGCACTATTACACACATTTGTCACAAGACCTCAACAACATTCATTTCAAGGGCTCCCTACATAATGATGATAGGAGTGTGTTGCATGTTGATGCAATATTCATAGTATGTAGTCTCTACTTTGTAGCATGTCACTTTTGATCGATTATTTATATTTTTGAGGTTGCTCTTTTATTACTACTAACATTCACTGCTGCTTTGCAGTACCAGAGACAAAGTTGACAGATGAATGTGGTTTATAAATAAGTGAATACATGTTACCCTAGACGTACATTTACACAGATATATAAAAAAGAAATATAGGGGGTCATTAGGATAGTGGGCGGAAAACCACCCCGACCGCCATGGAGGCGGAAACCAACCGCTCGCCTGCACAGCGGATACACCGGCGGCCACATTAGGATAAACCGCCACTAAAGACCGACCGCGGCAGTAGCGGGCCAAGCAAAGCCGTCCGACGTGGGCGGTGATGGTCAAAAACCGACCGCAGCGGTCGGAAAAGCTGCGGAAAAGCAACAACCCGCCGCAAGGACAGCGGACACACCGCATGGGAAATTAGGATATCCCCGAGGGTGTCGCGGTCGGAACCGCTGTTACCGACCGCCGCGGACGTACATAGGAGTGAATGGGAGAAATAGCGGAAGAGCTGCAGCATAGCCACCGCAGCGGATGGGACATGAAAAACATGGCGGACAATGCCAAAACACCGCAGTGATGCCAAACATTGCACAAATAAAATTAGCCATGCCCCCCAAATACATAACACACATACAAATAAAACAAATACATGTAAATAAAAATAAAACAGCACAGGACAACTCCCACAACACACCTGACACCCACATTCCACTTGGACACACCCACACAGCTGAGTATAAAGCCACACCCTTCACTAACCACAATCCTTTGCTACACTCCAGGAGAGAAGGCCATACACCACATCTAACAGGAGAGGCAAAAGAGCACAGCACACACACACATCCACCACTATTAGCACCACCAACATTACACCAGCACAAACAATCCCCCAGCACACAACACACCTCACACCTCTACACCACACACCTGCACCCCCACCCCTGCAGCCACAAACACCTCAACCACCACACACCATGACAGCACAAAAAATGCCCAAATTCACAGAGAGTGAGTTGACAGTCATGGTCAATGAGATTGTGAGAGTAGAGCCACAACTGTTTGGTAGCCTGGTCCAACAGACACCATTAGCCACGAGGACACAAATGTCTGAAAGGATAGTCCAAAGGGTGAATGCAGTAGGGACCACCCCAAGATCCAAGAAGGAGATCATGAAGCGGTGGCATGATCTCAAGAGGGTTGTCAAGGAGAGGAGGAGCAAGAACTGGACGCTGGCGAACGTGACTGGCAGTGGCCCTACTATTCCACCGAAAACATTCACACCATGGGAGGAGAAGGTGCTTGCCATACTGCTTCCTGAGAGTCTCACAGGAGTAGCCGGGGGAGCGGAGGCTGGTAAGTACAAATAAATGCCAAACAACACACTGAGAAGTACTACCTTGCAATACCTAAACACCATTACACTGTCCACCCTCAGTTCAAGAAAAAGAGGAGCTTTAGAGGGAAAAGCTAGTCAATAGGTCGCCCTCCACTCAATATGCAGCAAATACACAAAGACCTAGACTATGGAAGCACATGTGAAAATTCACCCTTATTTAGAATATTTCGCAATGAACGAAATATTCTAAATAAGGGTGAATTTTCACATGTGCTTCCATAGTCTAGGTCTTTGTGTATTTGCTACTGTCCACCCTCACCCAACAGTAGCTAGCTATCTTGCTTAGGAGGCCTGTATGGGGGAGGGATGGAGGCCTGCACTACCACTCCCACCATGCCCCCTGGCCTACAGCTGAGCAGGATACAGGCCTCTCCCACCCAGGAGCAAGTGTCAGCCATTGCACTGTCCACCCTCACCTAACAGGTAGGTAGCCATCTTGTAATAGAGCACTGTTTGGGGGTGGGAGGCCTGCACTGCCACTCCCAGCACCCCCCCGTCCCACACCCCAGCAGCATGGAGGCACCCCCACCCAGGAGCATGTGTCAGCCATTGCACTGTGTTCACCCTCATCTAACAGGTATTATCAACAATTCCACCAAGCACTCAATATATTTTATCAAAGTCCACAATAGTAAAGTCAATTTCTTCAAATTTTCTTCTCTTTATTCCTTCATCCAACGTAAATGTAATTCTCAAGCACAGCCAACACGTGTTTCGTCCTGTCAGTCTTTGTAAATCGATTTACTTTGACTTTTCAAATTGGATATTCGGTGATTCTTGATTAAGTTTAATTTTACTGTGATTAATAATGTTGCTGATGTATACAACGAATATAGAATTAAGGTTTAAACAATGGACATTGTAATTGTTTACAGCCCTGAAGAAGTCTGATGTCAAAGACTGACAGGACGAAACACGTGTTGGCTGTGCTTGAGAATTACATTTACGTTGGATGAAGGAATAAAGAGAAGAAAATTTGAAGAAATTGACTTTACTATTGTGGACTTTGATATAACATATTGAGTGCTTGGTGGAATTGTTGATAATGCTTTAAGCCATTTGTTGGCTTTACATGAGAGTCATGGTAACTGGCTCTTGCCCACTTTGAGCACCACCTGGACTTATTTTGGTGACATACTTATACACGCTGGGCGCTCCTCTGTAACTGTTACCGCTGGTTGTTGGTCACCTAACAGGTAGGTAGCTATCTTAACTCTTCCTGATGTGTGTGTGTGGTAGACCTGCATCCCTAAACAATTGCATGCTTTGCATTGACATTCAACATGTATGAGTAAATGATGTTCCTCTGCACTATGATATTACACACAGTGTTGCAATCAATTATACTAGTGGAGACTTCATAATTGTGTAGTGTACAGACAGTCGATGATACGCAGATGATACAATACTTGCACAGTGCCCAACACTGACCATTCCCCATCTACTCCACAGGTGATGAAGAACTCACTGCTGAGGACCACACCAACGACCAGCAGAGCCAATCTCCACCCCCGGCACATGGACTCTCAGATGTTGACTCCAAGGACAGTTTGGACGATGAGCTCCGGCCCGGCCCATCTGCTGTGCCACTGACCCAGAGGTCCCAGGCCCCCATCCTCCCCACCACCACGTCTGCAGCAACAACAGTGCAGCAGACCCCTGCTGTCACGGCCTCTGCCTCCACTGCAGCCCCCACCACCACTACCACTAGTACCACCAGTACCACCTGCAGCACCCTCCCTGTCCCAGGGGATGACCAGCCCACAGCAATGACTGTGGAGGGCAGGGAGAGAGTGCGTGGACCCACAGTGGCGAGGCAAGAGTTCCATGGCAGCAGAGCAGGTGGGAGGGCCAGGGTCACCACCAGACCTCAGGAGGAGTGGACACCATTCCTGGACCACTTCACCAGAGTTGTGCAGGCCTACCAAGAGGTCCAGGGACAAAGTGGCCGGTCCGATGAACTATTAAGGGAGCTCATCCTGCTGATGAGGTCCATCAATAACTGCATTGGACAGATGGTGGACCTCATGGGCCAGCAAGTGGCGTTGCAGAGGGACATGCCTGTGTCCCAACCACCACCTCCGTCCCCTCCTGTTGTGCCGCAGAATGACAGTGCACCATCCTCCCCTGCGCCAACAGAGAAGGGCGAGTCCTCTGACGCCGCTGGCCATTCAGCAGGCCCCCCACTGCCAAAAAGATCTAGGGGGCGTCCAAAGAAGAGCCTGGGAGTCTCTGGAGGCAAAGCACCTGCCACACGCCAGTCATGGAGCCAGCCGTGGAGACAACCCTCTTCCCCACTGCATTCACTGTTTGGACTGTCTTTCCTCACATTGCCATGGCAATGTCACCTGTCTGTTGGACTGGGTCACCACATCCATGTGGTGTCTACTCTTGCATCTCATCGACCATGACTGTCAACTCACTGCTCATTCATCACCTTCATGTAAATATTCCCGCACAATTCACATGTCCACTTTCAAGATAAAATACCGGACGCACCTGATTTTGTGCATTATCGTTTTTAGTGCAATATTTACAGTGTTGTCAATGTCCATGATGTGTCCAAATGATGTACAGTATGTAGGGCACTATTCTTCTGTAGCACCTAGGGAGACACAACAGAACAACAGTCACTGGTCTCATTGTCGCATCACAGGCAGAACACTACACAAAACATACACAAGACACAACAGGCATACCAGACAATGGGCTGCAGGTGTGAACAAATAGGGTCCAGCATACGTCCCCATATGGAACGTCAATGTCACATTTACCACACACAGGTGACTGAACGTGTGCCTGTCGGTTACATCCGCGCATAGCCCTTCACAACAACAGCAACCACAACAGACAATGTACACGTTGTACCTCGTCACCCACCTTCAAGTGAAGTAGCGGTCGATGAGCTGCTGGCGCAGGTCTACTCCTTCCTCCTCTCTACTGTCCTCATCACTGGACTCAGGTCCTTGAGCAGGTGGTGGCCTTGGTTCCTCACCATCGTCCAGGAGCAGGGGGATCCCCTTGTGGATGGCCAGGTTGTGCAGCATACAGCATGCCACAACAATCTTGCACACCTTCCCATGCGAGTATGCCAGTGCACCTCCGGTCCTGTCAAGGCAGCGGAATCTTGACTTCAGCAGGCCAAAAGTCCGTTCGATTACCCGTCGGGTGCTGCCATGGGCCTCATTGTAGCGGATGTCAGCCGGGGTCCTGGGATTCCTGAGGGGGCTCACCAGACATGGCCTACTGGGATATGCTGAGTCACCTGTGAATGACAAACACCCATTGCAATGTTGCACAGCCAGAGTGCATCAGGTAACACACAGCACGCTATATCAGTAGGCATACTCACCCACAATCCAAGCACGCTCGGGATGCAGATTCTCCATCATCTGTGGCACCATGCTGTTCCTCATGATGTACGAATCATGCGCCGAGCCCGGATTCTTTGCACACACATGAGACATGGTCATGTCCGCAAGGCACACCACCTGCACATTGATGGAATGATAATGTTTGCAGTTCCTATAAATGTGCTCCGTCGCCTGTGGTGCCACCAGACCTACATGGGTGCAATCAATGGCACCAACAACATGTGGGATGCCCCCAAGGGGATAGAAGTCCCCCTTCACGGCAGCCAATTCTCCTCCCCTAGGGAAATGGATGTAGCGATTCCGATACAGCATCATGGCTGCAAGAACATCCCTCAGCACCATGCTGAACATGGGCTGCGACATCCCTAGCCACGGTCTCCTGGAAGGAACGTGTCGCAAAAAAGTGGAGTGCTGCCATCACCTTGTAGGTGGGTGTGAATGCCGTTGGATAGTGACGGCGAGGCTGCAGGAGGGGCTCCAATAGATCACACAGGATCTTCAGAGTTGGTCTATCCAGGCGGAATTTCCGTATTATTGCCTCTTTCTCCATGTCCTCCAGCACTGTCAGGTGACGTAGGAGATTTGACCTCCTCCTAGTTGAGATGTAAAATTGAAAAAGTCAGTGACAACCATCATGAGATGGCCACAGCACATACCATCAATGAGGTCATGGGAAAACAAAGACTGCCTGAGAGATGCATGGCACACCAGGTTACATGGGTGGCCTTTTGATACACACAGAGGGCACACCTCTCCACTGACAATACACAAGTGCCACAAACACATCGGGGAATGTGAATGCGCACATACTGGAGAACACAATTCACATGTGCAGGTAAGGTGCTGCAACATCCGCCAATGTCTTTGAAATTACCATGTCTGTATCATACCCATCTGCTGTACCTGTCACACCTCAATGCATCATGTGAACTCTGCACACATCCATCAACACAATGATCACAGTATCAGGAAAACTTTCAGTTGTGTGCACGAGCTGTTGTGAATGCACCAGTCTGATACGATACAATGCAGTGACACAAGCCTTGTCAAGGTCATCACTGACCCACAACAAATTGATTTGTACTACATCATTAACACCAGCTCAAGAGTGTCAAGCATCATCAGCCATCAAATGCATAACTAACATGGCGGGGACCACAGACCAAAGTGTGTCACACTGAACGTACGAACACCTGTGGGTTACATGGAAGTATGGCATTGTGTGTACAATGATGTGCCCTACACCATGTTGCTGCTGTGTACTGATACACTCTTCAGGATTGACATAGCCATTAATGGTCATGAAAATAGCGGTACCTACCGCCTGTCCCCGGCGGTGTGACGCCAGCACCACCCCCTTCACAACTGTGATAGCCATTGGCATATGGGCATTTGTACATGGCGGTGGGCATGCTTTGCCGCATGCATTGCGGTACCTACCGCCTGTCCCCGGCGGTGTGACACCAGCACCACCCCCTTCACAAGTGCACTAACCATTGACATATGGGCATGTCTACATGGCGGTTGGCATGCTTCGCTGGTCATTGGATACTTTTGAATGATGCACCACCGCGGTAGTGCACCCCGGGCACCCGCGGTGCATCACCGCCATGGAGCATTGCCTACAGCCAATGGGAGCGATGATCACGGTGACATGATGCAGATTTGAAAGTCGCAGAAGGTGTGCTCCGCTACCGCGGAGGCGGTCATTGGATACTTTTGAATGATGCACCCCCGCGGTAGCGCACCCCGGGCACCCGCGGTGCATCACCACCATGGAACATTGCCTACAGCCAATGGGAGCGATGATCACAGTGGCACGATGCAGATTTGAAAGTCGCGGAAGGTGTGTTCCGCCACCGCGGAGGCGGTCATTGGATACTTTTGAATGATGCACCACCGCGGTAGCGCACCCCGGGCACCCGCGGTGCATCACCGCCATGGAGCATTGCCTACAGCCAATGGGAGCGATGATCGCGGTGGCATGATGCAGATTTGAAAGTTGCGGAAGGTGTGCTCTGCCACCGCGGAGGCGGTCATTGAATACTTTTTAAAGATGCAGACCTGGACAACCAATTGTTGCTGCTTTGCAGCTTCCAAACGACCCCAGGGGGCTAAAAATCTGTAGGAGTGATCCTCACATTTCCACTGCTCACAGAGCCTGCTGCCTGGGACCCTCTCCTGCTGCTGCCTGAAGAGGCTGCTGCCTGGGACCCTCTCCTGCTGCTGCCTGAAGAGCCTGCTGCCTGGGACCCTCTCCTGCTGCTGCCTGGGACCCTCTCCTGCTGCTGCCTGGGACCCTCTCCTGCTGCTGCCTGAAGAGCCTGCTGCCTAGGACCCTCTCCTGCTGCTGCCTGGGCCTCTCTCCTGCTGCTGCCTGAAGAGTCTGCTGCCTGGGACCCCTCACCACTCACTACCACCACAGGTGTTCCATGTCCACAGGGATGACAAGGACAGAGAAGATCCGTGCCAGTCCATTCACAAGTGAGGAGCTGGAGTTCCTTGTGGACGAGGTGCTGGCACAGTACCCAAGGCTGTTTGGTGGTCCCAATGTAGTGGTAAGTCACCATGAAGGTAGCTGCAGGGCAGGGGGGTGTCAGACGTGTAGTTGCGCAGCTGCAGTATATGCCTGGTGGCGTGGTGGCGTGTGAAACACTGACAAACAAGCTGTCTCCAGGGCAAGGGAGTGTGTGTGTCACAATGTCACTTTTTTATATGCCTGGACTTGTATGTGTGTGTGTTGTGTGTTACGTTGTCAGACATACAGAGCCAATGGTTGATAGGTATGTAGGTGCCAGGACAGTATTTGCATGTGTGAATATTTCTGTGTGCACCTGTATTCTGAGTCAGTGTGACCCAGAGAGTAGATTGAGTGCCTGCCCACCAAAACGATTATACATCACCAAACTTACATGCTCCTTGCTCCAGTTCCTTCACACTGAATAGTAGATATGCCAAATCTATGCCCTGGATTACTGCAGACCTACACACTTCTGTCGATGCATATTGTGTTGTGGCATCATGCATTTGTGGGAATATCATGGAGCATATACGCCCCAATGCGTGCATGCAATCACAAATGTCTGGACCATGCATAGTGCCCTTGTGAGGGGTCCCACAGTTTTGGAGGGAGGGAGGTTACAATTAGTCATGAGTCTGTGTCTTGCTACTGTTCTGATAGATGTTGGTATCTGACATTGTGTAACTGGACATTTACCCTTCTTTTGTCTCATACCTGCAGCTCAAGGTACACCAGCGTAAGGCCTTGTGGAGGGCCATTGCAGAAACGGTGCGAGCCCTGGGGGTTTCAAACAGACGACGCACCCACTGTCACAAGAGTTGGGACGACATCAGCCGGCTGGCAAAGCAAGTGGCAGAGATGACCTTGGGGATGCTACCACGCACTGGGCATTTGGCACGGCGCAGCATGACTCCACTGATGGCCCGCATCTTGGCAGTGACTCATCCAGTCCTGGATGCACGTCTGAGGGAGCATCGGCAGCAAGGCAGGGGTGGTGAGTATCTGGGGAGGGTGACATTTCCTGGGAGTGGATGCATGTGTACAGGGCCTGTGGCTCCGGAGACCCATGTGATGTGTGTGCAGTGCTGTGATGTGCTGTGTAATGTGAGTGGCTGCTGTGATGTGTCCTTCTATCAGGCATTGGCCCACCCTGGCCTTACTGAGCTGATAATCCCTGCTGTACTTTCGCATTGCCAGATGGGTTAGGCTCCACATGGTCATTCTTCATTGGGATAGTGTGGGGAATCCATAATGGGGTGAACTGCAGTGTCAACTTTCTGAGTGTGACTTCAGGTATGCCTACTTTGCATGCACCATGATCGTTGAGGCCACACATCAGACAACAATGTGCCCCAGGTTACCACATGGTGCTTGCTATGGCCTCCTTGGCATTGTGGACTGTAATGACCTAATAGATGTGTGTGTTGTCCCCTCCTGTTCCCTGTAGGTCTGACATTGGTAATAAGTGTTGTATCCACATCATGTCCCTAGGGCAGGGAGAGTTGGGGGGTGGGGCCCTCCATCTACGGGCAGGGAGTAGTGCTGTGTTGCTTGAACATGGCTAATTCATGGCATACTTTGTGCGTTACAGGCACTGTTGTGGTCTATGTAGTGTGTTGCTGCACAGTGATTGCAGGGTGTGGCGGTTACCATGTAGATTTGGGCATCTCCTATACTGCATTTCTTGTAATACGTGTGACCAGATGATGACACTTACACAACCCTGTATCTCTCTCTCATGCAGATTCGCAAGAGACCACGGAGGAGCATGAGCCAGAAACCAGTGGTGGAGAGAGTAGCACTACAGCTGCAGCAGAGGCCAGTGACACGGAGCCCACCAGCGCATCTGAGGGGGACAGAAGTATACAGGAGGAATCTGTGCCAGAGACACAGAGTACCACATCATCAGATGCCAGCGGGGATGCATCTATGTTGGCAGGCACAGGGGATGGGGAGTCTGCATCATCATCTACCACCCAGCTGCCAGTGACGAGCCTCCCAACCACTTCCTCCGGTGCTGCCCGTATCCGTGTCACTAAGAGGGGACGAGTCACATTCACACCTGGTACCGCTGCCCCTGCACCTGTCCCCCCCTGCTGCCCTCAGTGCAGAGTGTGTTGAGCTCCTGCGCCAGATTTGTGTGGGCCAGACCGCCCTGCTCAATGCCTTCAGTGACCATGAAAAGAAATTAGGCCAGGTGGTTGCATACTTGGAAGGCATACACTCAGACGTGGGTGGGCTACACCTGACAGTCCAGGCGTTGTCATCCACAGTCACGTCAGCCCTTCAAAAGGCACATGCTTCCATTGCAGCTCAGATGCCTTTGTCCACCCCCCAGTCAGTGGCCACATCAGATGACAGTGTGCACGGTTCGCTTGCATCAACGAAAAGGTAGCGCACCAGGAGCACACAACAGACACAACCCAATCACTCCCGCCCACAGACACCATCCCCACTGAAGAGCATGGCCACCCCAGAATGCACAGACAAGAGCCAGTCAGGGAAGGGCAAGGCCAGAAGAGCAATGAGGAAGACATCAACCTCACATGCTGCAGAGGCATCACCAGCACGAGAGTCTCCTGTCCGTAGTACATCACACAAACCTACACATGCAGTGTCTGTGGCCACTGAGGAGGTCTTGCATATCAGGGGTACCCTAGGAAGAGCACAGGGACACATCCACCAAAAACATCTACCCCAATTCCACGTTCATTGATGCAGGTAGAGGAGGGCAGTATAGAGACCACCCCTGGCAAGAAGGCAAAGGAGGGCAGTGTAGAGACCACCCCTGGCAAGAAGGCAAAGGAGGGCAGTGTAGAGACCACCCCTGGCAAGAAGGCAAAGGAGGGCACTGTAGGGGGTACACCTGGCAAAGAGGGGAAGGTGGTCCAGAGACGTAGCCAGACCAAGCGTTCCGTGGGTTCCAGCACATCTCCAGAGGTAGTGCCAGTGTCTGCACCTGATGTGGGACAGTTGGGGCGTGTGCCTGTTGTGTCATCACCACATCCCATCAACCCCAAGACTGGGGAAGCCATTTCATATTCCCAAAAAGTGGAAGGGCACCCGCCAACCTCACCCACCCACACTGTGTCAGAGATCTGCATGACTCCACCGCCACGTGCCACTATGCCACCTGGTCCACACAGCCCTCCAGCTTGCCAAGCCACTGATAGCCCCACAGCACCTGGGGCTCTGTCACCACAGTCAAGTGGGCCTGCTGTCCCCGACACACAGCCAGGTACAAGTCCGCATGACAGCAAGGAGTGAGTTGACATCACCCTCATACGCCTGTGCATCATACAGGTGTGCTAGTCCTGTACATTGTTTGGAACATGGGTGTGTTGCTGGCCCTGTTGCTCTGCTGTGTTGGCCTCTCCCCTGCCATGGACACTGGCCCTGTTGCTCTGCTGTGCTGTACTCTCACCTGCCATGGACACTGGCCCTGTTGCTCTGCTGTGCTGTACTCTCATCTGCCATGGACACTGGCCCTGTTGCTCTGCTGTGCTGTACTCTCACCTGCCATGGACACTGGCCCTGTTGCTCTGCTGTGTTGCCCCTCCCCTGCCATGGACACTGGCCCTGTTGCTCTGCTGTGCTGTACTCTCACCTGCCATGGACACTGGCCCTGTTGCTCTGCTGTGCTGTACTCTCACCTGCCATGGACACTGGCCCTGTTGCTCTGCTGTGCTGTACTCTCACCTGCCATGGACACTGACTCTGTTGCTCTGCTGTGTTGGCCTCTCCCCTGCCATGGACACTGGCCTTCCTGTTTGTGTTTCACCTCTGCATGGTATCGAGCATTTGTACATCATTTTGTGCCTTGCTGTTGTCTACAATTGTTGTACCGCTACATCTGTGCAATCTGTGAATAAATACAGTTACTTCTGTTGTGTCTTTTGTCAGTGTCCTTGCTGATTAAAGTTCTGTTTCTGTTCGCATTTGATTGCCTGTGCACCATGCTCCATGTTTAACTTCAACATTGCAAGGCTCTTTGAAGGCATTATATTTTTGGACAGGGGTGACAGGGTCTTCAGTCCATTCTGACCCTGAAAATGTTGTCATGTGTGATGGCTATTTTAGCTGCCATGCAGCCATCTTGATAGTGATTTGGTACTGTTGCCTACACTGTTCACATGTCTGGTTGGGGGACACTGCCAGCACAGGGTGGATGCTGTGCAAATGTTTAGGAGCTGGTTGTGATATGTCATGAAGTGTGTGTGTGGTTTCCTTTCTGTGTGCCCAGCCTTGTATGTGTATGGTCATCTTGTGTTGGCCCTTGGTCCTGGTACCATGGCCTTCATGAGGTGCGTGGTCTTGGGTGTAGCAGAGGTGTGCAGTGTGAAGGGTGTAAGTTTGTAGTGGATGTATGTGTGCCCCTGTATTGTGGGGGACACACATGTGTCACCCAGGAGTTGTATTCCTGTTGTTTGTTTTGTCTTGACCTGTGTAGAGGATTGTATGCACTTGTGTGAGCTGTTTGCAGTGCACTGTGCTGTGTGTTGGTGTATCCATGGTGTTGTGTGTGACTCCTCCTTGTTGTGTTTGTAAGTTTGAAGTGTGCAAAGTGTGTGAGTTGCACATCAGTGTTGTGTTTGGTTGATCCTCAATGTGTTTTGTGTGTTTTTGTGTAAACTATGTGGGCCTGCTGCTCCACACTGGCATTGTGATTGTTATTCATTGCAGGCACATGGTGGTTTTTCCACTCCTGTATGGCATGGTGTGTGTGGTTTTGGTCCATCCCAATGTGTGCCACTTGTGCCTGGCCATTGTGGGTGTTTCCTCCCTCTATTTGTGTGTGGTACACCCCTTACATGTTTGCTACTGACATGCAGGCCGTTTCACTTAGATGTGAGCTGTCCCCTTGGTTTCCATGTGTGTGTGCCTCCACGTCACTTCATTTGTGGGCTTGTGCTTTCTGGTGCATTTCTTTGGCCATGAGTGTTATTCCACTCTGGACATTGCCACAATGGTTTATGTGTGCTCTCCTTGTGCTATTGGTCATTCTGTAGTGGTTATGTGCACTTCAGCAGTGTGTGCTGGCCAGTGCTCTGGTGGAGGTGGCTGGTCTCTTGTATCCCAGAATGGTCCATGTGTAGTTGTTGTGTTGGATGTGTGGATGTTGGCTGTGGTATTGCTTGAGTTCCTGGGTGTGCTGTTGTATTTGTGCAGTGCAGTTTTGTAGTGTGTGTGATGCGGTTGTGTCAATCATGTGTGTGTGTGGCTGTTGTGCTTGTTATGCACACACTGCTTATTGTGCATGCAGTGCTGCGTGTATGTGGCCTTTGCATTGCCTGATGTGCATCCCCTGATGTCTTGTGGTGTTTGTTGATTGGGGTTTCATGTGCATCTGTGGTCGGTTTGGTGTGGCAGTGTGTGTTTGTCCAGAGGCACTTCTTGTGTGATTAGTGTTATGGTGTGTGTGTGTTTTGTTCCTGAGTGATGTTGTTGTGTACTCCTGTTGTGTCTGTGCTCCCATTGTTTTCCCCAGTGTGGCTGACAGGGTATGTCTGTTTCTGTTGGAGTTCAGTATGTGTTCCTGTAGTGTTTGTATGTTGTTCTTGTGCAGGCATCTGTTGGGGCATCCCTGTGTGTGTGTTGTGTTTGTGGCTACACCCAGGGTGTGTGTTTGTTTGTGTATGTAATGGGAGCGATTGTGAGCCTTCAGTGTGTGTGGCACTGGTGTTGTGTGTTCCTTGTCAGCCACTCCTGCAGTGACTGTGTCCCTGGTTGTGTGTTGTGTGGTGCAGAGGGTGTGCATTGTGCTTGTTGTTGCAGTGCTTGTTGGTGTGCCTGGGTGGCGCATGGGATGGGCACCTGGCCTGTGACTTGTTGTGGTGTGTTGATGTGTGATTGGGGATGGTGTGTCCCTATGGTGTTTGTGCCCTGCCCATGCCTTGGAGTGGCCCTGCCTTCTGCATAGTGCGCATGTGTTTACCGCGGCGGTGACGTGACCGGGCCCGGGACGTTGCAGCTGGTTGGCGGACGATGTGTGTTCCGGATGCAGAGGGGTGCCTTGTTGTCAGGTGGGTGATGTGTGGGTGCCCGTGTGGATGTGTTGTGACTCGCAGCAGGGTGTCTGTGTGGTGATTGGACCCTGTGTCGGCCTGTGTGTTGTGTGTTGTATTTGTGTAGTTCCGTACCTGCGGCGTCGTCCCCGGCGGCCCATCTGGCGGTAGTGTTGTAGCAGGTACATCACCGGATGCATATGGAGGGCTGTGTCCATGGCGTTCATGACCGGGTATCGGCGTCCGCGCTCCGCTGTCGACTTTCCGCCTGCTCAGGCTGGGCGGTGTCTCCGCTGCGGTGCGTCAGCTTGTTTGGGCCATCCTAATTTATCGAGCGGGAAAGATGTCATTCGGCACGGCGGAGAGTCTCGATTGGCTCCTGACGCCGCGGTGGCGGGCGCACTTTGATGGCGGTGCGCGTCGCTTCGCGGCGGACGGGAATTGACCCATGTTTTGTTATCCTAATGTGGCGGACGTGAGTACCGCTGCTCGCGGGCGGAAAAAGCTGTTTTACCGCCCCGCCACCACCGCGGTGGTGCCACCGCCCGACATCCTAATGGACCCCTTAGTGTCGTTTTTCTCTGGCCAATTCAAGCGAATGGTGGATAGGATTATGCCATTTCTTCCTCTGATGAAATCGCATTATTGCGCATTGTCTAGGAAGTTTAGCCCCCCTCATATTTTTCGGGCTTGTTTCTCACAGTACGGGTTCAAAGTCTACCAATTGGGTGCCTGCATGGTGCTTCTTGGTTGGCACTATATACAATTAACAAAACAGAGCTTTCGTTCAAAGAATTTAGGAATTATCGTGTAACTGGTCTTTTTATTTAGAAATGAGGGATGCTCTGTGTCTTCAGTGTAGCTCATATGATCTGGAATGGACCCCCACCAATAACTGGGTGAGTCTCCCTTTGGCGCCGGCCTGCCCCGCCTTCTGCGGGCGGTCTCGCGCACAGGGCAGCTGTGAAGAAAGTACTTCCGGGATGACTCGGCCTTCTCTCCTCACCTGCAGGCTCTCTTGGCGAAGACATTCTCATTGTATTACAAGGACCCTGGTCAGAAATCCGCCTCCCAGCACTCCCGTCTGTGCAAATATCACATGTATTTACAATTTCCCCCTCTCGCTGTTTACTCTGGGCGGCCGCCAACAAAAAGCAAACTTTGTTTTAACAGTTGCTGTCTCTGACAAAGCTCAAAAAAATCGAATCCATCCTTGTACTGGGAGGCCCCAGAATGCACTCTGTTCACTTCATCATCCCCTGTTTGTTTTAAATGAGGTGACGTTGGCATAATATTTAGAACCCGGTCAGACTCAGAGGGAGATTTTGAAAAAGAAATTCGGGGGGATTGATCTTCTCTATTGACTTACATTGAAGGCGAGGGGGTTTTAGGTGGAAGGCACCGAAAAAATAAATACTTTTTCCGTATAAAAATCGGTAGTCTCCCACCAGAATCGGGTCTGTTGACGTGCATGTGTTGATGTCGTTCGAGGCCGAGGCTTAAAGGGCGTGGGGCGCTGACCTAGCGCAGGTGTGAAGGGAAGGGTATAGTACATTGCTAAACATTCTGGGGCTTATTTACAAGCCCCTTGCATGCTGGTGTTTCACTTTTTTTGACGCACTCGAGGCGCAATGGGCTTTCCCATATTTACAAGGCCATGTAAAGTCACCCTGCATGACTTTTCACGGCCTTGTAAATATGGGCCCATTTCAGGCATTATTATGCGTGAAAGGGGTGTTCCTTGGGTGTTGCTGTGGGTGTGCCCGCGCAACATCCTTGGAACTTGACGCATTCCCAGATTTACCACCTTGACGCCTTTCTGGTTTAGCACGCTTTATAAATTCCCATCCTATCCTATCCTATTTACAACATTTTATAATGCTGGCGAATGCGTCAGAATCCGACACTTTCCCAGCACGTATAGAAAGAGGAAAATGCCATTAATTATTGTTTTTGTACAGGAAGGTGTCCCTGCACAAAAACAATCATCCCCACAGCGCAGGCACCCTTACAAAATGATGCAAGGGTGCCTGCGATGGCGAATGACAGCCCACTGTGCACCAGCGCAGAGGAAAGCACAGAGATATGCTGTATTGTTGTTAATACAACGCATCCCTGTGCTTTTAAAATGATGCAGCACGGCGCAGTTAAATGGCTTGTGCTGCATAATTTTTTTGTAGATGAGGCTCCCAGGGTGCAAGTGTACAGCTGTGATAGGTGCAAGTCTGAAAGCACCCGAAATTCACGGGTTCCAAGTGCCCACACAGCAGGTACCTCATGCATGTGCGGGCACACACTTACCTCCGACTGACCCCTTGGGAACAGGGGAACAATCTTTCTTCACATACATAGAGGAAGTACAGTTAAAGCAGCAGAGAGCACACACAAAACTACAAACAACCTCATGCAGTGCTTAATGTGTTAAAAATAAATGCATGTGCTCAAAATTTTTCATATGAGCCCATCCTCAGCACTGTAGAATTTCAGGGTTGTTGAACACCAAGACAGTGTCATTTTTGTATTCCAAGAGGCCTGTTTTGTCCAAAATCTTACCCTTCATGTCCCCCCATGTCAACTTTACAGGTTTTTCAGTACCGGAACTGGGAAAAAAAACGACTGATACCTATATATTGGGGGTCACCATGGGGTAGTGGAAAGTTGTGGAGTCACAAGGGGTGGGGCTTGACAAGCAGAGTTTGATAGTCAACATATAGATCTGCTGAAAATAAATAGGTAACAATGCCAGGGTAAGTGTGGCAGCAAATCTGGCCTAGCTTAATTAATTGGTCACAAAGAGACTGGATTTTAAAATATCTTACATGGCTAAGACACCTGTTGCAGAGATCTTGCAGTGCTCAGTAATTTTGAGGGGATTGTAATAGTAGTAAGATAACTTTGGTGGTTAAAACAGTTCTGAGAGAGTGCTATGTTTTTCCCAATCACAGTTTTGGCTCATAAAGTAGCATATAATGTTAATGTGCCTGCTGCAAAGCACATCATGCAACATGCAGCCCACGGATTTGTACTGTTGCAGGGATTCTGTTTTGGAACAGAACACTGCCTGGGATCACAGAACATTAGTATGTAGGGACTGACTCACCATAACACATCCCTACCCATGAACTCCAATTCAGACTAGCACATAGTGCTCCTCACCTTCCCAGAATAACAGGTAACTTGGCACCCCAGAATACAACACTCTAGTCCAGTCCCTCCAGGGAACTGCGGTAACAGATAATCACCTTTCGTTCACTTACTGATGCATGTCCATAATAAACAGGAACAAGACATGAAAACAGTTCACAATATTTATTGAAGCTATTGTCCTCTATTTTGTAGCAACTGCGCTGCATGTAGAAAACATACAAAACATAGTCATTTAAGTAGCTTCACCAATAAACCGTACATAATGAAAGCCCTATCATGGTTATTGGTGTATCTGCCTAAGCCTTGCCTCACAATATTATACCAAAGACCTCTGGGATGGTGACAGGCCCCTTACCTGACATTTGCTGCTAGCTGGTCTGCGTCTCAGATTGCACAAAGATGGGACCTCTTCTGTGTTAGAAATCTTCCTCTTTCAAAATGGCAAGTGATAAGAAAGGCCCTATTCGTAAACAGCTGGGTCTCTTCTATTGTGTCTAGGTGTTAGCGTTTGACCACAGAGAATAACAGGGCACAATGTTGTTTGATCTTGTACTGGATGTTCAGACTAAATCTCATTAAAAAGGCAGAATAATAAAACATGTGCAGCCTATTCCTACAATGATAGAATGGCATAAATACAAGCAAGTAATTTCGTAATGTGTACAAAGTAAAAGCCGTCTTCAACTTGCGCAGCATGTGGGGTTGGGCTAACATACTGGAAAACTATAGTGGGCTCTATAGGGAACTCACAACAACTCCCCTTTGGTAGGGACAGTAACATAACAACTGAGAAAATAATACTAATCATACACACAAGCTAAGCAAGTCCAAAGAACTGCTAAAAAGCGTGTTATAAAAGGATTATAATTTGAATGTAAAAATATAACATGCCAATTTAAGAAAACGGCAGCCGAATTAAAGCATGTTAGAGGTATCCATGATGTCTTTCGCAAGTTCAAAAGCCATCAAATCCAGAACGGATTCCATCTTCTCATATGATGATTGTTCAATGGCCCAATTTACCAACTCCAGAGAACAGGCATGATCCTCTGTCTTAGCTGACTCTGAGAAAGAAGCTGGGTAACCCGCATCCATGCTATTTGAGCCAGGTGATACTTGATCCAAGATGGCCACTGAGTAGGAGCCTCCCGTAGGAGCTCCAGGTTGGGGATTACCTTCAGGTAGTTTATCCCCGTTAAAACCGCTCCAACTGGCCCCAATCCCTCTGGCTGGAAGACCGACTGCTCACCGCTCTGAAAACCTCCCCAGAAACAGACCCCTCGATCGACTCACCTGACATATCGATCGCCGCTGCTCGATGCCTGGAGCCTGGCACTGCTGCATTGACCCTTGACCAGGACCTCTCTGCTGTGGAAGATGAAAATCCATTAGTGCGATTCCCTCATCGTAGTCGGCTCCTGCATCCGCTCATACGCCTGCCTGATGAGCTGTTTGGGGTCCCCGAATGCCGGCCGGTGGCTCCCTTGTTCTCAACGGAAGTGGCTTGTGAGGAGTCCTGCATGGCTGCCGTCGACCCCCCGTCCTGTCGCTGAAGCCTGATCCCCGATGCTGCGCGTCTGATCCTGGGACCGATCGGCTGTGGAAGGTGTGGACATCCCCTGCGGTGAGCCTTTTGACGACATCGCCTGCTGTTTCCGGCTCTTTTGCCCGCTCCGGCCACTAACCGGATTACTGGGTAGGGGCCTATCTGCTACCAGCTGGGTTGCGGTAGCTCCACCATTCTCTACCAACATCGCCTGCGAATAGGTCCGTCTGGCTCCTGACAGTCTGTGGCCTGAAGTCTTGCCTGGGAGTCTGCGCTCGGCAACATCTTCCCCCTCCGGACGTCCAGCCGGATGATCGCAGAGCTGTCGGCCATTTGGTCCCCGTCGCCATTTTGTGGACTCCCTCTCTCATCAGCGCCCTTTCTGCTTGAGAGCTAATTTCGGACAAATTGGCCTGCTGGGGGCCCTCCCATCCCAGTACTTGCCGGCCCACTGAGTGACCTGTACTTGGGGAGCCTCAAGGGCCTCTGTAGTTTTCTGTTGCACAGTTCAATGTTTGTTGTTGCACGCTCCCTGAGTGTCTCGAGGCTATGCCTCCCCTCAATGCCGGGTCTGCCCTGAGATTGCGAGCCCATCAGGCCTGTTGCCTGCCATCCTTATTGATGCACCCGGCTATCTGTTAAGATCTTCACGATACGACCGCTACTCATTGCCTCGTCCAGCACCTGACCGGCCGACTTACAAACCGAGGCCCATGGCACCTCTTTTTGTGTGAGTCCCCCTATGCCTGACCTCAAGATGGCCGCCTCAGTGAGACCCTCCTTGATGCTCTATCTCTCCTGGTCCAAAATCACTGGTCATCGTCATGATCTTGATCAGCCCTCATTCGACCCTATTCCTGCTCACCCACCATGCCATTTAACTCTGAGAACTTTCCCTCTACAACTGAGACCTAACCATTTTGACTGATGCCCGGTGGAGCTACCTCGCGAGCTAAAGGGGAGATGGGCTATGCATTCCCTCCTTGACCATCACTTACCCAGCCGGTCTTTGGGCAAACTCTCCTGTATCTTTCCTGACCTATTCTCCCTCCTCCCCCTTCACCCTACCCCCTACCCCTCTCCTCTCCACTCTTCTCCTCTTTCCAGCTATTGACCTCTGTCCTCACCGGTCCTTGCATATAGTTCCCACCCTGTTTATTCACTGGACTTTCTTCGGTGAACCTTCCCTCGTCAGTTGAGACCTAGCTAGCTATTTGACTGATGCCCGATGGAGCTACCTTGTTTAGATATAGGGGAGACGGGCTGTGGATTCCCTCGTCGGACGTCACCTACCCAGTCGGTCTTTGGGCAGACTTCCTTTTGTCCCTCCTGCCGTCTTTTCTCTAATCCTCCCTCTTCACACTTTCCCCTTCACCCTCTCCGCTCTTTT
The DNA here is from genome assembly GCF_964261635.1 of Lissotriton helveticus. Classification (NCBI taxonomy): domain Eukaryota; kingdom Metazoa; phylum Chordata; class Amphibia; order Caudata; family Salamandridae; genus Lissotriton; species Lissotriton helveticus. The sequence continues at coordinate 1,923,945,923 of NC_136065.1, forward strand.
CATCTCACCTTTCTTTCCTCTCTGAATGTTTTGCATATTTTTGATGTAATGTGTAATTGTTATCTTTTTCTGTAACATTGTGTAACCTAATGTAAAGCGCTCTGATACCTACGGGTCTAGCCAGTGCTATATAAAACTCATTAAAATTAAAATAAAATAAAAAATAAAAACTCCATGTGCCGATGAGCCTATTACCACTGAAACAAGTGGCTAATAGCTGGCATTCTGAAGAAGCCGTAGCCCCAAGGAACAATCTGGAAAATGGGTCGCTAACAGACTCATCAACAGGTCGAGGTCCACCGGAGCTGGTCCTGGCAGAGCCAGCCATATATCTAGTGCCTAGTCGCAGGAGCACCAAAGCCAGTGAAACACAGGTTGTACACAGGTAAACCAGACCTTGATAATTCACAATCAAGGTCCAATTCCTGGAGCAAAAGGATTCCAAAGAATCGAAGCATGCACTCACAGCGTAGCCGGAGGGGAGGTAGTTCCAGTGGGCCAGCAAGACAACATCCCTTGACGAGGAACAAAAATAATATTAGAATGATACAAATGAGGAATAACAACAGCAGGAAACCTCCAAACACACTGGAAAAGGGGGAATGGATAAAAGTTGGTATTGCTCCAAATATTGTCTGGAAGGAACTGACTAAGCAGGAACCTATACATTTAAAAGAGTGCACAAGGCTGGCAATATGGAATGCTTTAAAATGTGATTAACTAATTTGCCAAAATGTAATGGGAGGTCACTGTCTAGCAAGGACAGCATCTCACTGGATGTCCTTACGACTTGTAGTTCAAAGGTCTCTCTAGCAAATGTTAATGCTACTTCCTTTTGAAACAATAGTGATTTGAGACGGCTTACATTGTTAAAATCAGGGTCAAAGTTGGAATGGAAGGCCACAATGAACTATCCATACTCCCTTGAGTGGGAGGGAAAAGTATGTTGTTTCAATACGTGACAAGCTGGGAAACCAATAAAATGTGGGATCCCAGGGATCCCAGCTCGCATCTCACGACAGTCTTGATCACTTAACATGAGATAGCTCACATTTGAATGATCTTAAATGAGTGGGAGTATTGCAGGGGCTGGTATCCCTTTAAGAAAACAGGCCAAATTCGCTACCCAAGTATTACCTGCGCTGTGAATGGTAGTGTGTTTTCAAACGAGTGAATGTCTGACAGAAGACTTCTTTGTTGGCACTTTCACACCGATAAGAAAATGGGAGTGACCATAATTTAAGAATGCAGCAGCCGTCTAAGGGCTCATACCGACCTAAAGGGAAATGTTTAATGTGAGCTGTGAATTGAAATGTTGAAATTGACAAGAATATTACGCTATATATTAACCATACAGTAGAAGGTGTTTTTGCTATGGTGAAAGGGAGCTGTTCTAACTTCTCAAGATGTAACATTGTGAAAGTTGCGTCTTTTTTTTCCATGAGCCTTTGTTTACGTGTCAGATTGAAAGGCATAAATAGGTGGCTGGAACTGAGATAATTCCAGGGAATGTGACCATTTTTGAGGGCCTGATGGATCCAGCCAAACTGCATGATGAATCTAAGCTGTCTTTGCCTATATTAAAATGTAGACATGTCACTTTGCATAACATCAATAACAGATGACACAAAGTTATTCATATTGTAAATGCGAGAAGACAAAGTATTAGTACTATTATCAACAATAGCAAGCACTTTATCTAAATTATTTTCATTAATTTGTCTTAAACGTGCAGCAACGTCCATTAATGACCATTTCCAAATTTAATTATATATCAATAAATCTTTCGGAACGAGGAGACTTAGGACCCAACAGAAAGTCCATCTCCTCTTATAGGAGTGGAAGATGTTGTTTCACTGCAGATAGTGTGGAGTGTTCTAACCATTGTTGACTCAATTTCCCCACTGAATAGGTAGTAACAATTCCTGAGTGTTGGGATTGAGAAATACAAGGGTCAGGTTGACTAACTTTAAACCCTGGTGTGGAATTAAAAAAAGATGCATGACAACCATTCGTGTCCAGTGGCCACAACAACCACCTATGAGAACTTGTAAGTTTGGAATTAAATATCCCACTCTACAACATACTATTGAACTGTTCATCAGTGTAATTTGTTAACTGTTTCCCATTTTCAAATCAGGCAATGGAAGGAATAGTGGCTGCATTCATTTCTTTAATTTTAGCCAATCTTAGACACGTAGTCTGCTGGACAGTGTCATTCAGAAAAATGTTTTGTGTTGGAATTAAATGGCTCGAAGCAAGGTTTCTGTCCCCTGAACTTGCCATGATTCGGTACCCCGAATGGACTTTATGTCAATTGTCTCCTTCCAACAGTCATAATCTTTGACAGCCAATTGTGCAACAAATTGGCTGTATTTTTTGTGGTGATGCAAGGACGAGTTTAAAATAAAAGGAATTTGGGTCTGACGTGTCATATCTTGAAAAGTATGTGAATTTGTCTTTATGGGCCAGATATACAACTTACCAAATAGTGCCTCGCAAATCGCGTCGCATTTGCGACTCGCAATTTGCGAGGTGCTATTTGACATGTACAACAGTGTGTTTAACACTGTTTGCGATTCCCAGTGGGGTCGCAAATTGCGAGCCCATTGGGAATGACAGGCCCTCCCAGCGATGGTGGCCTGCTGGGCTCAGCAGACCACCAAGTCTGGGACTGGTTTTAAATAAAACAGCTTTTTATTTTTAAGGCGGCCGGTTTTCCTAAAAGGGCCCCCTTCCCCTTTGCAAATGCATTCTCACCTACTTGAAGTGGGTGGTAATTTGAGAGTGTTTTGTGACCGCAATTGCGGTTGCAAAATATTGGTACATACCTTTGTGGTTGCTATTAGGAAGGGAACGCCCTTTCCTAATAGCAAGTCGCAAAACAGTATTTTGCGAGTCGCATGGGCCCATGCTTTTTAGCGTATGCAAACGGGTCTATGACCCATTTGTGCATGCTAAAGAGTGTCGTACATCTGGCCCTATATGTTTTGAAACTCCCTTGTGGGAAATGGGACAATGTTCCCATTGTGCATAATTAAAAACTGTACATTGAACACTAGCTTAATGCAAATAATGATGTCCATAATGGTGATAACAGAACATTTCAGCATAGTTTGCAGAATTAAGGTATAAATACTCTGATTAAAAAACAGTATAATATTCCTGCTTGATGAGCATGGAGTTAACAGTTTTAACATCCCAATCATCTAAATGTAACCCAGGTAGTATTACATCCCTCCCATAGAAATTTGAAACACATATGGTATTTACAGGATCTCCGTAGGACAAAATATATCGTAAGGAACTTCATCACAAACAATTGCATCAGTTACTGGAACAGCTAAAATGTTCACAAGGCAAAAGTCTCTTTTTAAATTATGTGAAGAAGAGCGGGGGGCTAAAACCCTGTCAACCAGTTCTTTAGCAGAGTATTCTGGAAGGTAGTGGCCATTATTTAGCAGGAAGAGAACTGTCCCAAATCCAATCCATAGAAATGAAAAAACCAAGGAAAGCGTTATCCAAACACATATCCAAGGTGGGACCAGATAATTGTGTTTCAACCATGAAAAGAAAACACAGATCCGCGCAGGAAGAGGGTCTAGAACATTTGAACTGTCAAAAGAGTCAGATGAAAAATCATCTCCTTCCACAAAATACCCAGAAGTAGTTTGTAGAAAAACTGGTGCCTCAGGTAGCGCTACAGGACCGGTAAAATCCATAAGAGGTGGATCCAAAAAAAGGTGGATCATTATAAACAACATCAGCTGCTGAAGACCCAGCATTAAGAATTGTACTCACTTCGGGCAAGTCACTGGCAGTTACAGTGGGTGCAGGAATTAACTGCAGTGCATTTCCCCCCCTTCCCAGCTGGGAGAAACAGCTGTGGTAGTGCTCACAAGCTGTAGGGGAATTTCCTGTATGGCAGCGATAGGAGTTAGGGAACTACCAAGAACTCCCTGTGGCCTACTGTTAAGAATCCGCCACGTGAGTCTTTGGAACTAGGAAGTGGTGGCAAGATTACAGTTCTTGTACCTTGAATGCCAAGGACTAGCACAGGTGCTCGGTATGATGGGCCATACTCCCTTTTGACCGCCACCTTCTCTTGGACGAGAACCTCAACTTTTGGAATCCAGCCAGAAAGTTCTGGTTTCTCCTTGATTTCAGCATAGGCATACTCTGTATACTGCTCTGTGGATCGGGTGTCACAGATGTTTTTTAGATCCTGTAAGACAGCACAATGATCATTTATATCAAAGGGATTGTCTTACGCCACATTGTCTGGACCATCAAGGTCGGGAACATAGATGTTGATCCCAAAAAGGACCTGACATGGGGTCTGGCCACACAGAGATATCTTAGGGAGGTTGTTTAGTGCTTGCTGAAACCCATTGAGGTGGAGAATCCAACTATGCTCTGTGTCTAAAATTCTAGCTGTTAAGGACTGCTTTAAGTCACAGTTCATCCTCTCCACAAATGAATTGCCCATGGACCTATATGGAGAAGAATAATGTACCTGTACAACCAGAGAAGCCATAATATACCGATAAGTATTAGAAGCAAAGGCCAGGCATTGGTCCGAGTGGAATGTACTGCATGCATGTGTCCTGATAAAGACTTGCATGTCTTTAATAACAGTGTGAGCGTCAGCGGGATGTTGTGGCCAAACCCAGAGGAACCTGGAGCAAGAATCAACTGCAACTTTAATAAATTTAAATGCAGTTTCCAAAATACAGGGACCACAATGGCCCAAATATATGCAGCCAAAGGGTTTGTTGGAAATGAACAGGTGCATCTGCAGTGGATGTGCCACGGTGGAAGCTTTAATTTCTTGACGAATGTCACAACTGAGGACATATTTCTTGGCCTGTTGATATATGCATGCCACCAATAAGGCTGCTGTAGCAGCAAAGTTGTGCCCGCCACACCTGCATGTGCAGAAGCAACAACTTTGTGCACAGCTATCACTAAAGCTCGCCTTCTATCTTGGTTGGGAATTAAACGATTGCCAACCCCTAGAACAGTGGCATAAGGAATGTTTTGTTCACTTAAGTGGTATGTATATTTAGAATGGAAACCCTTAGGTAGCTGGCTGCAGTCTTTAATAGCATTAACGGCTGCCAAGATATCAGAATCTATTCTCGTTTTAGAACATTTAATTGCAGCAACAGTAGCAGTAGCAACTGCAGATTTGGCTGCTTCATCAGCCGGAAAATTCCCTACAACCTGTGCTCCCACACGCTGATGACTCAACGTATGTATAACATGAGTCAGTGGCAACCTATCTTTGAGGTTAGCCACTTTAACCCAAAGCGTTTTATGCTTGATTGTGTTGCCTTGAGAACACATTTTCATGCCAATAATGCAAATTCTTATTGAAGGACTGTACACAGTAATACGAATCACACACAATAAGTGTGGGGAATTCAGGATCCATATGTTCAAGTGCAAGAATCAAAGCTTTTAGCTCAGCCACCTGCGCAGTGCAGTCCCCTTAGGGCTGGGTGCGAGTTTTTGGAGGTTGGAATTCCAACAATGGTGGCACATGCTGCAGAATATTGCTGTTTAGAACCCATAGCAGATTGGGCTGAACCATGATTGTAAATTATATATTTATACTGTTCAAGAGGCAAACAGAAGGCTGCATGGGGTAGACATGCTCATACTGTAGAAAATCTTGTGTTTAAAGACAACTCAAATATGAAGTCCACATCTACAGCTGTTAAGGATTATGCCCATTGTGTCCATCTAGGCTGGAGGGCTTTAGAGTTAGGAACGCTAGCTTTTGTGACAGCCTGTAGGGCTGGCACAGGAGTAACAACAATAATGCGTTTCCCTTGTGCAGGTGGTTACTTCTTAAGAATTGCCATCTGCAATGCAGTCAGTATTTTTTCAGTGTAGGCAAAACGCATTTCCGCACTGAATTATAAATGTGATTGATAAGTCACCTGCACTGTTTCACCTTCATTAAAAGCGATATAGGTAAATCCAAGTGCGCCGGGTAATATCTGGATGACTCGGTTTGTGGTATTTACATGTTTCTGTAAATGATGTGTTGCAAGTAAGCCAGATTGTAAAGATCTGGCTGTGTCTGTGTATTCTGATGTCAAATGTGAACTGGAAAAATCATGGTGAATTAACTCATACATAGATTAAATGTGTTGTGCATTATCAGGAATATAAATTCTGCCAAAATTAAGAAATCCTAACTAGGATTGCAATTTTTTCAGTTTAGTTGGAGGTTGCAATTCAGCACACGTCTCCAAAAAGTGAGGGGCAAGATTCTTACCCTCATGTGAAAGTTCATCTCCCAGGAAAGGACACTAAGAAATGCAATATGCAACTTCCTAAAGTTAAATTTATATCCACATGCATTGAATCCTAATATTTAGCGATCCCCTCTGGCCAGATATGTGTTTAACTCCTTATCGGTAAGGAAGATATCATCTATGTAGGATAAAGTGCAGGGTCAATATCATGTAGAATTGACACAATGCGGGTAGCGACCAGTCCTAGTCAGTTCTTATAGTCCATAGCCAAACAAGTAAAGTGACGCTGAAATCCTAACATGGAAAATGCTGTCCAATCTCCTCTTTCAGGAGCTAGATTTTGGCTGAAAAATACTTTGGAGATTTCCAAGCTGGTTTTATATTTTTTAGGGACCTAGGGCCAGATGTAGGTGGCACAATACCGGTCGGTAACAGCCGAAATTACCGAATTTCGGCTGTTACCGACCGGTATTGGGCATTTGGGATGTAGGGTAGGATTCGGTAAATAACGAATCGGTATTTACAGATTCGGTATTTACCGAATCATAATTTACCGACTTTGAAGAGTGCTTCTGTGCTTTAAGGATTCGTTATGTACCACCAACTATTAGTTGGTGGTAAATAACGAATACCTCTGTAAATGCAAATCTGTGCATTTACACCTGTGCCATGTGATAAACATACATGCCCTTAGGGCATGTATGTGTGCCACATATGCACTATTCAGGAGTGCAACAGGGTGTTAAAGTGAGAAAGTGAGAAAGTGAGTGTTAAAGTGAGGGTGGAGAAGTGTGGCTCACTGGTTAGAGGAGGCAGACCTGGAAGCAGAGGTCAGCCCGGGACCAGGGTTCAATTCCCGGCTCGGTGGGGTCTTGAGTCCTAAAATGTCCATGGACTCGACAATTCTCGCTCCGGTGCCTACTCGATTCACGGGTTCACACTCTGCGACTCTGGGCAATAGCTTGCTTAATCTCCACAACGGCCCCTGCGGCGGGATGCCTGGCTTTCACCTTGCGGATACCCTGCGGGGGTTATCTCACAGGGGAATACCAGGACGGGTTCCCTATGCAAGCGCTTAGAAACCGCTTGGTGATTTGCGCTATATAAATTCCTTACATTTACATTTACATTTACATTTACATTTAAAGTGACACCCTGCCACCCTTGACTCTTTCCCTATTTTACCTAATCGGTTATTACCGATTCGGTAATTCACATTCATTCCTAATGGCCTCCAGGTCCATAGGAATGAATGGCAATTACTGAATCGGTAAATACCGATTCGGTAAATACCGAATCTTAACGATTCGGTAATTTTTACCGAAGTATTAGCTACATAGGATTTACAGATTCTAAAAAACCGAGTCGTTAAAATTCGGTATTTTAGAATCGGTAAATCCTATTTACCTACATCTAGCCCCTATATTTTTAATTAGTGCGGTGCTGTGTGTAGTTTGTAAGGCAAAAGTGTGTGTATGACTGTTTAAATGTCTGTAGTCTAAAACTATACCATGTGAATGATCCGGTTTCAAAACAGAAAAAAAGAGGATTCTTCACTTGAGAAATACAGGGTTACTCCATGATACTCCAACGGAGAGAGTATTTCTCTAACTGGTGCCTTAGTATAATTTTTAATAGGGTATTGCGGTTGTACTTGTGGGTTGGACCCTATGGATATAATATGACAAGGAGAATCCTTATCCCAGCCAACATGATTGTGGTATAAAGCAATAAAGCAGGGGCTTGTGGAAGAGCCCACTCTGCTACATAAGCTTGTATGGTTTCATCATGGGCAAGAGCAGAAAATGATGGAAGTATGACATGCTCACCCGGTGGGGATGTTTGAATAAAAAGCGGGGGCGCTAAAAGGATGTCATAAGACAAAGTTACATTTTCGCTTTAATGGTGTGCTGTGTGTCACCCTCAATTTGTATATCGAAGTCATATAATCTATCTGGAGATGCTATGCGCCTGTCTGGGATTTCAACTTTAACAAATGTATCAGTTGCTCTCCCTGCCAGAGAGCAACTCCTGGAGATTCGGGTGCACTATGGTGGCCTCTGCCGGGCTGTCGGATAGTCCCTGCCCAAAGCCTGTGCAGGAGGAGGGTTCTCAGAGTTAGTCGCATATTTTGTGGTTATGGCTGCAATCTTTTTTTTCTGAAATATGGGTTTAATTGGAGGAGTTCTATCCTCCTTCTTTATCTGGCAAAACTCTGGAACTCTCCGCCACTTCCTCTTCGCTGTGAACCCAGTCATCTTATTTTCTTGTTTCCCTGATCCCCACCGTCTCTGATAACCATCCACGTTCAGCGCTGGGAGGCCTCCGGGTGACCATGAGCTATACAAGTGTCCTTTCAATTCAATTCAATTCAATCTGTAAGTCAGACAAGCATTGTGAGTCTGTTGTCGATGTCACATACTCTTCTTTCCTGTACTCAGATCGCCCTCTTATCTTGTATTGCTTCTCTAGTAAGTCCTGTAAGGAACAAGGAACATTTTTCTCAGACCACTGATACTTGTTGGGAAACTTGAGTTTAGTGCAATTGCGAAAATCATAACGTTTCTCAGAGGGCTCTGTGGGCAGAGAACATCTACTAAGTTTACCTTTAGGTTGTTGTTTAGATTTACCCCATAGTTTTTTTAACACGCTCACTGGTTTGCTTGGCTTCCTTGTCTGTACTAGGTTTGCCAAGAGAGCTTTTGGCTGGTCTGGTTCTCATATTATTGCGTCCTATGGATGTATACACATCAGCAGTAACTATAGGTAGCTCGCATTCACGGTCGACTAGTGCAAAAGATGCGAGCTTCTGCCGTATAGCCAGTGAAGCTGCTTCGCCTTTATTGTGAGGCAGCATCATTGCAGACACCACAGGGAAATTTCCCATTAGTTTCATCCTCAAATCCAGGGCAGCAGTTGCCCCGTGTTTGTTCTCTATTTGTTTTAACACGTCTGGCAAAACTGACATTATTGGAGTACCGTGACTGAAGGTATAGCCAGCTATTCAAGGAACCATTCTGTGGGGTAAGCACATACTCAGTATTCTGTGCTATCTTGTGGTCCCATAGTAGGAAACACAGCTTCAATTTAGCCGTTCTTTTGGGCAATCCAAAACAGAATTTCCTTACAATTACACAATTACCGGACTTATAGTTGGCACTGCCGGCAACTGAACTTGCCCCGGCAGGCCAGGCCATGCTGGCCTGGCCAACATGGTGTGTGAAACATATTGTGTCAAATGTCTACATAGAGTAACTGGAGCCTTATACAAAGCTTGTGTTGGGGTTAGAGTTTGATTAACCATATCTGTATATTGCATGTAGCCATCTAGAGCCGTCCAAGTTGCCCCCTCATTGCTAAGGTGACCCATCAGTACTGGTGTAGCTACATGTGGGAGGGCGCCTAGGAATATAAGTATGATGTTCCCAATAAGACAAAGGTATCTCCATAAGCGCATATGGTCTATATAGATTTGGTGCTGGTAGTGTTGTGAATGTATGGAATGTGTTAGTACTTCCATCCACAGCTGGAAAATCGACCCAAGAATAAGAGACTTCAAAGCGGTAAGCGTCATTATCCTCAACTACGAAGATAACACACCATCTGCATTCATTAGTCCATGATAAGTTACATGTGTATGGACTGCAGGCCAGCAATGAACTGGAATGGCCACAGGTGCTGCCTCCATTTGAAAAACACAACAAGGCAACATAGTGCAACACTAAAATTGGTATCCTTTGATGTTTTTCAAGCTTGGAAAACCCCACAGAATTTGGTGCTCCCTGAATACTGGAGGATTAATCCCTAGCACCACGGACATCTTCAGTAGGAGGTGTAAGGGCTATTATGGACACACACACGCACAACTTAGGAGACCCATGTATAAGTACCAGACCAAACATTGGTGGTGCCATATTGCAGGGATTCTGTTTGAGAACAGAACCATGCCTGGGATCACAGAACGTCAGTATGTAAGGATTGAGTCACCATACCACATCAGTACCCATGAACCCCAATCCAGACTAGTGACTCACCTGCTCTCCTAACCTTCCCAGAGTAATAGGTAATTTGGCACCCCAGAACACAACACTCTAGTCCCTTCAGAGAACCGCTGTAACAGATCATCACCTTTCATTCGCTCACTCATGCATGTCTATGATAAACAGGAACAAGACACGAAAACAGTTTACAATATTTATTAAAACTATTGTGCTCTAATATAAAACAACTGCACTGCAACTAGAAAACATACAAAACGTAGCGATGTAATTAACTTCACCAGTAAACCATACACAATGAAAAACCCTATCATGGTGTTAGACTTGGCGCGCTTCCTCTAAGTTTTTGCTTTCTGACCTCACGGTTTTGATTCTGTTTTTGCTGGCGTAGTTTTTCTGCGCACTTTTCTCACTGCTGATCAGTGGTAAAGTGCAAGTGCTCCTGTGGTAAATTGTGCTATGGATTGGTGTTTCCATGATTGGATATTTGATCCACTTGTTAGTCCCTAGTAAAGTGCACTGAGTGTGCCAGGGCCTGTGAATCAAATGCTACTAGTAGGCCTGCAGAGCTGATTGTGCCACCCATGTGCGTAGCCCTGAAAAGGTAGCTCAGACCCACCATTGCGGAGTCTGCACACAGTTTATAACTGCCATGTCGACTTGGCCAGTGCACGCACTTGCCAGTCCCTGAACTTCCCTTTTCTTACATGTCAGCCACCCCTAAGGTAGGCGCAAGGTACCCCTACGGGCCGGGTGCAGTGTATGTGAAAGGTAGGGCATGTCCTGGTGTGTGGGGAATGTCCTGATAGTGGATTACGGCCAATTTTGTTTTGCGCTATTGCAAGGCTACATGTTCCCCATAGGACAGAATGGGGAGTTTGTTTATAACATCTTTTAAACATAACTGGCCCGGGGTATTAGGTAGGAAAATAAAGTTTAGTTTGCCTGAACTCAGAATCTAAAGATGCATCTTTTAGTGAAGGTGATTTTTACATTCTGTGTTTGAAAATACCACTTTTAGAAAGTAGGTATTTTCTTGCCTAGTCATCCTATCCTGTGTGCCTCTGTTGGAATGTGGATTACCTGTCTAGGTTTTGGATGACAGAAGGCTAGGGAGCAGGAGTGGCTCCAGATAGTCTAGGTGGATCAGGAAAGGGCTGAATAGACCTGGGCTGCAATTGGGGAAGGGGGAGGAGATTTCCTTGCACCTCAAAACCCTGGTCTGTCCCTGACCATGCCGTCTCCACCTTCTGCCAGGAAGTCATACCAGAGAAGGCAGAACTGGTTCTGGCTGGGCACTGACACTCTCTACCTAAGAGATCAAAGGATTTTGGGATATAAATATTGGGGCCCAGACCCCTGACTTTTAGATCTCTTTGGACCAGGAAGACGGCCAGGAGGAAGAGCCGGAGAAGCTGTGAGGAGGAACTACCAATTTGCTGTGTGCTTTGCTGTGTTGGCCTGCAGTAGCTTCTTCTGTCTTGGGCAGTGAAAAGACTGGACTGTACTTTCTGAAATCTACTTTGTGAGTTTCTCCAAGGGCTGGAGGTAGAGCCCCCTGTTCAAGAAGTCTATGGAACAGCAAAGACTTCAAGCTCTTCTTCCCTCAGCACTGGGAACTGTGTGTTTTGTGCTGAATTGTGTTTGAGAATAGGGTCGAGGTAGTTTGAGTATTTATGAATTTTAACATAAAATCCACCACAACAGAATTTCTTGTTATGTTCATCAAAAGCATATATTTATTATATTGAGTAACACATTCGTCAGATGTTTTTTAGTTCAAAACATAAATGAGAAATTATGTGTTTACTCCAAATTTGTCATTAGTTTGTGCACACATTAAATGCTTTTATGTTAAAATTCATAAATACTCAAACTACCTCGACTCTATTCTCAAACGTAATGCTATGATAACCCAGGTCGGGTAGTTTTATTTGGGTTAACCCCGTTAAAAGTCAACACATGTTTTGTGCTGCAACAGAAGAAAAGCCACCCGACGATGTCTACGACTCCGCTGTCGACTACGTGTCCTGAAGGCACCAAAGAGGGCACCGCCGCAATGCCGCACCACGACCCTGGTCTCATCGACAACGCCTGCTGACGCCACCACCGAGCCGCTGCTCGCACCGCGACCTGTGAGCCCCGCATTCCACACCGTTTCACGACGATATCTTGGTATCCCCGATGACGCCGCTCCACGCCAAAAACGACGCCCCTGCTTGCACCATGGTTTGAGGGCACAGCTCGTAAAGTTACACAACGCACCACTCTCATCCCACACCGCAGCCTTGGCCTACCCACTCCGGCGCCATCATCTCCAGTTCGTTAGACAACGACAGCGCTTCAACAACGACTACGCCGCTGCTTGCACAGCGACCTGCCAGCACCGCATTCACTTTGCACTACGATCCTGGTCTCACCCACGATGCCAGCTCACACCGCCCCAGAGCCGATGCTCGCACCGTGACCTGAGGGCACCGCACGCAGCACCGCTGCACTTCGCACCGCAGCACCTGACGCCTGCCAATGCCAGCGCTTCTAACTTCAACAGAGAGGAGATCGATCTGCAACGCGTGTAACTTCGAGGGCCCCGGCTACTCCTGCACCGACCTCCGGAACCAACGCCTGCGGACGCCGTGCTTTCGGAAGCTCAATGAGAGGTCGCCGACGTCCTGCATTTCTAAAAGGTACTGTTTGCGGGTCTTCCCGACACCATAGCTGGCCCGCGACACAGCGGTCAGCCAGAACTGTTTGGATTTGTTTGCTCACGACTCAATGATAGACCCGGACGGAGCTATCGACATCAAGGAACTGTTTTTCAAGCATATTTTGATAACCAAAGTTTTTAAAGTACTGTATTGTGGATTTGTATTGTTTTTGGTCTTGTCTTAAGTATATAAAAACATTGGATATTTTTCTAAACTGGTGTGGTGTCCTTTTGTAGCGCTTACACTGTATTACTGATAGTTTGGTGCAAATGCTTTACACACTGCCTCTAAGATAAGCCTGACTGCTCGTGCCAAGCTACCAAGGGGGTGAGCAGGGGTTATTTTAGGAGTGTAACTCCCTTATCCTAACTAGAGTGGTGGTTTCTGCCTGGCTTTGGCACATGCCCTAGCCTACATTTCTAACACATTGTTATTGGTATATCTGCCTAAGCCATGCCTCACAATATTATACTAATGATCTCAGGGATGGTGATGGACTCCATACCAGGGATTTGGTGTTAGCTGGTCTGCATCTCAGATTGCACAAAGCTGGCGCTCTGGCTATGGGACCTCTTCTCTGCTAGAAATCCTCCTCTTCTCCTTTAAAATGGCAAGTCTTGGCTTCTATGATAAGAAATGCCCTACTCATAAACAGCAGCTGGTTCTCTTCTATTGTGTCTAGGTGTTAGTGTTTGCCCACAGAGAATAACAGGGCACAATGTTGTTTGACCATGTACTGGATGTTCAGACTGAATCTCAGTAAAAAGGCAGAATAATAAAACTTGTCCAGCCTATTTTTACAATAATAGTGTGGCACAAAAACATGCATGGTATTTCATAACGTATGCAAAGCAAAAGCAGCCTACAATGTGTGCAGCATACGCGGATGGGCTAACATAATGGAAAACGACAGTGGGCCCGATAGAGTACTCACAGCAGTACTTTATCTAGATAGGTAAGTGGGCTACTGCTTTTGACGCTGAGATCATTTACTTACTTCCAGTTCATAAGTTGCAATCTTTCTAATATAGCACAGTGATCCATTTGCTGGCATCAAGGAGCTGCAGGCAAACTGTAAGTCATGGGTTTAGATCCTTATAGTTTTTTTTCTCAATCTGTTGTTATTCTATGATTGCAATGCAGGACTCCTCTGGGAATTAATAACGTCTTGTTAGGGCAGCCAAACTCCAATCAATCACTGTGTAAGGTTTTATTTCATGACTTTGTGTTTTTCCTGAACCTTCACTATTAACCTATAATATCAATACTAAGCATGAATGATATGTGATTCCGACATCTTGTAAGCCTCATTGTATTAAGTAATATTTCCTGCACATTTATTTACACCTGATTGATTTAGTGTGTCTCTATGTGTGGTGTAAAGCGTTGTGATACCCTACACTTGGATAAGGAGGGCTCAAAGAGAAACTAAATACAAAATAAATGAGTAGGTGCCATTTAAATAATTTTTGGTGTAATTACTCATACACACAAATAAATCTTGCATTCTTACAGTGCACGCTGATAAGCAGGTAGAACCAAGTCAGAAACCTGCCTCCAAGTCACAGTTCCTCTAAAGTACTTGTGAAGTGATAAGATATGTGTTTTCACTTCATTGGCATCTAGGTGTTAGGCACTAGATAGCTCCCAGCCTCGCTGATGGTCCTTTTAATCATGCTCTTGTTTGTGCCCTGTTGTAAGTGAAAATAATAAAGTCCCCTGCTGCCTGCTGGTTGCCACACCAAACACGCAGACACTGCTGAATTGTGTCCTAGTGTAGAGTAGGCTAGAGTGGCGTAGAGTAGACTGGTGTAGAGTATGGTAGAGTGGCATAGAGAAGGGTAAAATGGCAGTGCTGTGGTGTAGAGTAGAGTGGAGTGGCATAGAGTGCAGGATAGTGGAGCGGAATAGTGTAGAATGCCAGAGAGTAGAGTGGGTTAGGGTGCTGTAGGGTGGCAATGTGTGGAGTGGAGTGAAATGGTATAGAGTGGAATGGCACAGTGTATATTGTAGAATGGCATAGAGTGGTGTAGTGTGGCATAAAGTGGAGTGCTGTAGAGTGAATTGGCATAGAATGGAATGGAGTAGAGTAGAGTAGAGTGACGTAGAATGGATTGCTGTAGAGTGGAGTGATGTAGAGTGGCATAGGGTAGAGTGGCGAAGAGTAGAACTGAGTAAAGTAGAGTGTTGTAGAATGGCATGGAGTGGAATGGAGTACAGTGACGTGGTGTAGAGTAACACAGACAAGTCGTTTGGCACATAGTGGAGTAGTATAGAGTACAGTACAGATATACAGTAGATCAATTGTGGGTTTAGGTAATTAAAGCGTTAATAGAGAAGGCAGATAGGGTGAAATCAACGTAAATAAGAAGCTGTATGCCTGTGTTAAAAGTAGAAAAGCACTTTGCACATCCAAAATAATATTGAAAGACTTAGAAAATGAAAGAAAAGTGTTAATTAATCGAAAGCAAATGAGAGTGACAACGAAAACAACTAATCGTATGCTTCTGGCGGGTTGTAAGCCCACTGAATTGTAAGCAATACATCTTGCAGTACCACACATGTGCTGTGTATGTGAGACCTAGAAATGGCCCAAACTAGGGGGCCTATTAGGATGGTGGACGGACCTGCGTCCGTCCGCCACCCCCGAGGTGGAGGGACCGTCCACAGGGGCAGCGACGGTCCCTCCAGTGGTTAGGATGTGACCGCCACCCTGGTGGTCACATCCTGTATCTTTAACCTTGCGGCACCCGCCGCAAGGTTAAAAATGCATGTTTAACATTTACATGCACAAAGCGGCAGGCACAAAGCGGTGCCTGCCGCTTTGTGCATGTAAATGCTGGGGGGTACCATAGGTACCCCCCATGTGCACCCCACCCCCGACACCCTGGGGGCCCGCAATGGGCCCCCAAACGCCAAAGACCACATGCTTGTTTCGCCGTGGAAAAGCATGTTTCCCCATGCATCCTAATATGGCTGGCGGTGTCTGATAGACACCGCCACCATATTAGAGCTTTTCCGTGGCGGAAAAGCGGCGGACGGTCTCCCCGTCCGCAGATGACCCCCCGGCCATCCTAATCTGGCTTTTCTCCCACCGCAGCGGTGAATCCGCATCATCCGGGCCGGCGGTGGCTTCCACCGGCCCGGAGGATGCGGATTCACCGCAATCCTAATCAGGCCCTTTGCACTGAGCATGAGCAAAAACAGACCAAACTTTTCTCAAAAATACATACCATAGCAGAGCAAGTTCATTCATAACCATAGAACAGGATTACAGCACACACACTCACACAAGCTCACACCACCCACACACAAATAAACACACACGTAGAGCATGAGGAATAGCAGAGATAGCTTTCTTTACATGCACACATAAAACACACTCGAACAAGTACAGCACTGACAGCAGTGGAGCAAGTTTCCTACACACAGAGACATTTATAGCATACCCTAGATCACTGCAGTCACATCCTTCTGATTTATGTGGTGTTGTGGTAAGTGTGGAGTTGATGTAATTGTGGAAGTGGAATCTAGTGACTGGAGATGAGAATGTGGTGAGGTAATGTGTGTTCTTTAAACTCCACACCCCTATCTTTTTTCATTCTTTCAGCTTGGGTTTTGTAGTCGAGTGGGGTAGATTGGGGTGATGTAGATTGGAGTCGACTGGGATAGAATAGGGTAGGTTGGAGGGGTGGAGTGGGGTATATCGAGGTAGGGTAGAGTGGAGTAGGATAGAGTGGAGTAGGATAGAGTGGGGTAGTATAGAGTGGGGTAGACTGAAACAGGGTACAGTAGGGTAAATTGTGGTAGGGCGAAGTGGAATAGATTGTGGTAGGATAGAAGGGGTAAAGCGGGGTGGAGCAGATTGAGGAGAAGTGGGGTAGATTGGGGTGAAATGGGGTAGAGTAGGGTAGACTGTAGTGAAGTGGGATACATTGTAGTGGAGTTGGGCACAGTGGAGTGGGGTAGACTGGAATGGGGTACATTAGTGTAGATTGTGGAGTGGGGTAGAGTGGGGTAGATTAGGGGAGAATGGAGTGGGGTAGGTTGGGGTAGAGTGGTGCAAGTGTGGTATATTGTAGTGGGATGGATTGGGGTAGATTGTAGTGGGGTGGGGTAGGTTGGTGTTGACTGGAGTGGGGTAGATTGTGTTAGAGTGAAGTAGGGTAGATTAGGGTAGAGTGGAATGGGATAGAGAGGTATACAGTGGCAGAATGGAGTATGGTAGATTGGATTGAGATAGTTGGAGGAAGATGAAATGGGGTAGATTGGAGTAGAGTGGAGTTTGATAGATGGGGTAGAGTAGATTAGTTGGATAGTGGTGTTTAGTGGGTTAGATTGGGCTAGGGTGCAGTGAGGTAGATTGCAGTAGGTTAGCTGGGGTAGGGTGGAATAGACTAGGGTAGATTGGAGTGGGGTAGATATGGGTAGAGTGGAGTGGGGAACAGTGGATTAGATTGGAGTGGGGTAGAATGGGGTAGATTGGAGTGGGGTAGATTGTAATAGAGTGGGGTAGATCAGAGTGATTGGAGTGGGGTAGATTAACATAACATAACATGTGTATTTGTAAAGCGCACGTTCACCCATTGGCATCTTGGCGCTGAATAACAGATGATTATTGTTACCCAGCTCAATGGTACTCATTTTCTCTACCTCAGATGGATAAAATACTGAGTTGGCCCACTAGATTCGAACCTGTGACCATGAGGTCAAACACAAGCCCCTGCAGTGGATGCATTAGTCCACTGAGCCACCAGACCACGTCATACTTGGATTGGAATGGGGTAGAATCCGGAAGTCTCGGGTAGATTAGAAGAGATATATTAGGGTAAGGTGGAGTGGGATATAGTGGGATAGATTGGAGTGCAGTAGAATGGAGTTGGGTGGATTACATTAGGGTTGGGTAGATTAGGATGAAGTGGGATAGATTGAGCAGAGTGGGGCAGACTGGCGTAGAGTAGGGTAGACTGGAGTGGATTAGAGTGAGGTGAGGTAATTTGGGGTACAGAGGAGTGGGATAGAGTGTGATAGACTGGAAATGGGTAGATTGGAGTGGAGTGGGTAGATTGGAGTGGGGTAGATTAGGGTAGATTATAGTGAAGTGGGATAGAATACATTGGGGTGAAGTTGAGTGGGGTAGAGTTGAGTCAGGTAGAGTTGGGACAGGGTGGAGTGGGTAAAGTGGGTAGGATTGGGGCAGATTGTAGTGGATTAGGACAGATTTGAATGGAGTGGGGCTGATTGGGGTGACGTGGCGTAGAGTGGAGTGTGACAGATTGGGGTGGAGAGGGATACATTCGGGTAGAGTGAGGTAGATTTGGGTATAGTGAAATTGGGTATAGTGGGGTGAAATAGGGTAGAGTGGGGTAGATTGGAGAGTGATAGATCTGGGTAAATAGGGGTAGAGTGGGATAGATTGGGGTGGGGTAGAGTGGAGTTGGATAGACAGGGGCAGAGTGGAATGTGGTAGATTGGGGTAGAGTAGAGTAGGGTATATTGGGATTTAGTGTAGTGGGGAAGATTTGGGGTAGGGTGGAGTGGGGTATATTGGGTAAAGTTGTGTGGTGTGGACTTGGGTAGAGTGGGGTAGATTGGAGTATAATGGAGTGGGGTATATTGGGGAGCAGTGGAGTAGGGGTGAGTGGGCTAAATTGGGGTAGGTTGTAGTGGATTGGGGTTGACTGGAGTGGGGTAGATTGTGGTTAACAGGAGTGGGGTAGATTGGGGTAGAGTGGAGTAGGGTTCATTTGGGTAGAGTGAAGTGGGGTAGATTGGGGTAGAATGGAGTGAGTTAGATTGGAGTGGGGTGGAGTGGAGTAAAGTGTGGTAGATTGGGGTAGAATGGAGTGAGTTAGATTTGAGTGGGGTGGGGTGGAGTAAAGTGTGGTAGATTGGGGTAGAGTGGAGTGGGATAGAATTGGGTAAAGTGGAGTATGGCTGATCAGGATAGTTTGGGGGAGAGTGGAGTGGGATAGAGTGGGATGAGGTAGATTGGGGTTGAGTGGAGTGGGGTAGAGTGGGATAGATTTGAGTGGGATAGATTGTAGTGGAGTGGGTAGATTGCAGTGGGGTAGATTAGGGTAGATTGTAGTGGAGTGGGCTATATTACATTGAGGTAGGGTTGAGTGGGGGCAGAATGGGGTAGAATAGAGTGGGGTGGATTGGGGCAGGTTGTAGTGGATTAGGGTAGACTGGAGTGGGGTAATTTGGGTGGAATGGATTGTGTAGAATGTGGTAGAGTAGGGTAGAGTGGGAGGGTGGAGCGAATTAGATTGTAGTAGAGTGGGGTACATTGGGGTAGAGTGGAGTGGGTAGATTGGGTTACAGTCGGTAGATTGGGGCTGGGTATAGTTGAGTGGGATAGTTTAAGGTAGAGTGGAATGGGGTACAGTGGTGTAGTTTGTGGTAGAGTGGGATAGAATTGGGTAAAGTGGAGTATGGCTGATCAGGATAGTTTGGGGGAGAGTGGAGTGGGATAGAGTGGGATGAGGTAGATTGGGGTAGAGTGGAGTGGGATAGAATTGGGTAAAGTGGAGTACGGCTGATCAGGATAGTTTGGGGGAGAGTGGAGTGGGATAGAGTGGGATGAGGTAGATTGGGGTTGAGTGGAGTGGGGTAGAGTGGGATAGATTTGAGTGGGATAGATTGTAGTGGAGTGGGTAGATTGCAGTGGGGTAGATTAGGGTAGATTGTAGTGGAGTGGGCTATATTACATTGAGGTAGGGTTGAGTGGGGGCAGAATGGGGTAGAATAGAGTGGGGTGGATTGGGGCAGGTTGTAGTGGATTAGGGTAGACTGGAGTGGGGTAATTTGGGTGGAATGGATTGTGTAGAATGTGGTAGAGTAGGGTAGAGTGGGAGGGTGGAGCGAATTAGATTGTAGTAGAGTGGGGTACATTGGGGTAGAGTGGAGTGGGTAGATTGGGGTACAGTCGGTAGATTGGGGCTGGGTATAGTTGAGTGGGATAGTTTAAGGTAGAGTGGAATGGGGTACAGTGGTGTAGTTTGTGGTAGAGTGGGGTAATTTTGAGACATCTGCAGCAACAGAACTCGTATCTGTGAGCTCAGCTGCATGGCAGTGTAGCTCATATCTGTTCTGCTGTTTTTTTCTGTACAAGAGCAAAATTCAGAACTATGGGGTGAATATGGAGTGGAACTTGACTTTTTCACAAGTGATTTATCAGGGCAGTGCATTTCCTAGTGACTGGTTTGGAGTCTATCATGAGGAGTAGTAGTGTTTATCAAAAGAAATATAACTATAAGAGGGGATGTTAAATTGTTCACCGTTTGACTATTAGTGCTTTAAAAAAAAGTGCTATAAAGGGAGCAGCAAGCAGGGTGAGAGGAGGTGGGGGATGGTACCATCACATTGGGAGCAGTGGACAGGCACTGATTAAGTCTGATTAATCTGTGCTTGGTCCCTACTCTGCAGAAAGGATCTGAAATAGTGTTTGACCAGCAGTAGCTAATTAAGGGGGCTGCAAAGAAGAGGGACGCTGCAGCCAACAAATGGTAAGCAATGGGAGGGCACCAAGTCCTTTTTGTAAACAATAGTGTCTTGCAAGCGAGATGCATGTGCTTGCTCATGCACTCGCAGGCTCGACCCTAAAAACGTACATGCAAGGCAGCATGACGGCAATTTTAGGCTCACACTGAATTAAGAGACAGGCAAGCCAGTGCATTTTTCATCAAAAGTTTGTATGCACAAGACATATAGGTATTTTCCGCATGATGTTGTGTTGTTATCACCTTCAAGGGGCGAATATGAGCTCCTTGTGTACATTTAAGTTTGGTGAATGGTAAAGGATACTCTCAATTCAAGGTGCATTGTGTTCACAATACGTGCAGAAAGGTATGTAATTGGTGAAGCATGTTGACAACTTATAGCTTTGGGAACAATTGGAAAACGGTGGCTACTTTTATAATGTAAGCTTTTTTTTTAGTGTGTATGCGTGGCCTGCATTCACTACTTTTTTGTTCATTTTTAGGTCTCGCCTAGGCAGCACTGTCTCTTTGAGACATGTTGTATTCAGGTTATGGGCATACAGCTCTACCCACTTTCTCCGCATCTTTTTAATTGGCTCTTGTTCCTGTCCATTGTAAATGTTGTTTTTTCATTGGTCAATAGGCTTAGTTGTCCCTCTTTTTTACTGCTTTGTCTCTTCTTGCAACCTCCCATGAGGACACCCCCTGTTACATGTGTTGTTACTCCTTAGGTTTTATTTACAGCCTCAGAGCACTCTTTTCCTGAAGGACATCAGGCAGAACCCACACTTGGTCCTAAGCAAGTCTGGCAGTGGTTACTTTAATCACTAGCACTTCTCACATTTATATGAGACCTTCTATAAATTTCCCTTCATCAGCTCCACCAGAGTACAACCTAATCCGAAATTAATATAATAATTATTTTATCATATTTCAAAGCACTAATTGTATAGATGGACATAGCTATTTGAAAGTACTTGTGGTGCTGTCTTGCATGCAATGCATTATGAGTAGGGTGGATTTACTATATCGTCTGCTGGATGCAGTACCATATGCGGCCAAAAGAGGTCCAATGGACCACTTTTGGCCGCATATGGTACTGCACCCTGAAACATGGCTAGGTAAAAATCATTGTGGTACAAAAGGGGGTGGTGATGGACGGAGCATCTGAACCAATCAAACACTCACACCCAGTCAAAAGATCTGGGTTTAATTCATCACCGTTCTTCAGCCCACTCTGCCACCCCAGTTCCGGCATGGCCATATGCAAATCAGTCTGACCCTGTGCCTCATGGGAACAGTCCAGCCCGAACTGCCAAGCCATGCCTTCCCTGGACCGGAAACAAGCTTCCGAGGAACGGTTTCTGGCATTTTAGCCGTCTTCAGCCCGGCTTGCTTGAATCCAGTGGCAAAGTGAGCAAGGGACTCACGTCTGAGCATACCCTGCCAACTTATGGCGAACACAGTGGTACAAAAGGGGGTGGTGATGGACGGAGCATCTGAACCAATCAAACACTCACACCCAGTCAAAAGATCTGGGTTTAATCCATCACCGTTCTTTAGCCCACTCTGCCACCCCAGTTCAGAAATGGCCATATGCAAATCAGTCTGACCCTGTGCCTCATGGGAACAGTCCAGCCCGAACTGCCAAGCCATGCCTTCCCTGGACCGGAAACAAGCTTTCGAGGACCGGTTTCTGGCATTGCAGCCGTCTTCAGCCCGGCTTGCTTGAATCCAGTGACAAAGTGAGCAACGGACTCACGTCTGAGCATACCCTGCCAACTTATGGTGAACATAGTGGTACAAAAGGGGGTGGTGATGGACGGAGCATGTGAACCAATCAAACACTCACACCCAGTCAAAAGATCTGGGTTTCATCCATCACCGTTCTTTAGCCAACTCTGCCACCCCAGTTCAGACATGGCCATATGCAAATCAGCCTGACCCTGTGCCTCATGGGAACAGTCCAGCCCGAAGTGCCAAGCCATGCCTTCCCTGGACCGGAAACAAGCTTCCGAGGACCGGTTTCTGGCATTTCAGCCGTCTTCAGCCCAGCTTGCTTGAATCCAGTGGCAAAGTGAGCAAGGGACTCACGTCTGAGCATACCCTGCCAACTTATGGCGAACATAGTGGTACAAAAGGGGGGTGGGGATGGACGGAGCATCTGAACCAATCAAACACTCGAACCCAGTCAAAAGATCTGATTTTAATCCATCACCGTTCTTTAGCCCACTTTGCCACCCCAGTTCATACATGGCCATATGCAAATCAGTCTGACCCTGTGCCTCATGGGAACAGTCCAGCCCGAACTGTCAAGCCATGCCTTCCCTGGACCGGAAACAAGCTTCCGAGGACCGGTATCTGGCATTTCAGCCGTCTTCAGCCCGGCTTGCTTGAATCCAGTGGCAAAGTGAGCAAGGGACTCATGTCTGAGCATACCCTGCCAACTTATGGCTAACATAGAGGTACAAAAGGGGGTGGTGATGGACGGAGCATCTCAACCAATCAAACACTCACACCGAGTCAAAAGATCTGGGTTTAATCCATCACCGTTCTTTAGCCCACTCTGCCACCCTAGTTCAGACATGGCCATATGTAAATCAGTCTGACCCTGTGCCTCATGGGAACAGTCCAGCCCGAACTGCCAAGCCATGCCTTCCCTGGACCGGAAACAAACTTCCAAAGACCGGTTTCTGGCATTTCAGCCGTCTTCAGCCCGGCTTGCTTGAATCCAGTGGCAAAGTGAGCAAGGGACTCACGCCTGAGCAAACCCTGCCAACTTATGGCGAACATAGTGGTACAAAAGGGGGTGGTGATGGACAGAGCATCTGAACCAATCAAACACTCACACCCAGTCAAAAGATCTGGGTTTAATCCATCACCGTTCTTTAGCCCACTCTGCCATCCCTGTTCAGACATGGCCATATGCAAATCAGTCTGACCCTGTGCCTCATGGGAACAGTCCTATATGAACAAGGATCCTAGTAGT
Organism: Lissotriton helveticus; assembly: GCF_964261635.1. NCBI lineage: Eukaryota > Metazoa > Chordata > Amphibia > Caudata > Salamandridae > Lissotriton > Lissotriton helveticus. Next base: position 1,923,969,371 of record NC_136065.1, read on the forward strand.
GAGAGAACTGTTTCAGAACAAGATGAATTTATAGACTAGAGTCAGTATTATAATTTGTATCCGTGGACCCAGCCGGGTCAAAGATGTTTATTATAAAGTTGATATAGTATTCAGAACCAAAATATATACAAACAAGTGATAGGGCACAGTCCTGTACCTATCATTCAAGGAGAAGACACACATTGGGAGCGATAGTGAAAAAATAAAAAGGAGGGAATAAAAGGAGAAAGTAACAGGCAAAAGTGGAGGAGCCAATGTTGTGGCTTGCAACTGTTACATATTATGGCAGGCTCACAATCACAGTAACTATAACCAATATAACACAATGGTCACTTTTGTAAAACTGTGAATTTGTCGACGTTTCGATCCCCTGGCTCCTATTGAACTGGGATCATCATCAGAACTAGAGTGTTAATTTGCCTGGTGTTTTGTTCCACCTGTTGAGCAAAAGGAAACAAAAGAGGGGGCAGAGAAAATAGTCAGGACAACGTCCTTAAGTAGGTGTCATTCAAGTGGGCAGCATTTAAATACTAGAAGTGCACACATAAACCTAATTGCTAGTCCCTTATTAAGGTCTATTGTGGCTATTTAGCAGTGAAAACTGAACAGGATGTCTAAAAATCATGGCGCAGTGCTAAGAATTACGGCGCAGTGAAAAGGTGACAATAAAATGGTCAAGAGCGGCGCAGTGGCTGATCGTGTTCCATGAGTGATCTAGGTTGCTCAAGGAATCAGAGAAAATTACGGCGCAGTGGCAGTGAGAGCAAAACGGCAGTGGCAATTATTCGTAATGAGCCGGGATTGCAGCGAACGATAAAGCAGTGCCGGACCTTAGGTGCTAGGGCCGAGCGTTGTGTGTAATGCGGAAGCAACATTTAACGTGCCCGACGTTTGTGTGTTGTGACGGTGCGTGTTTAAAATACCTGTGATATGGTATTGTGACGGGAACGTGATTACAATTACGGCGAAGGGGTTAGGGTGCCTGTAATATGTGCTGTGGGGGAAACTAACGTTTGTGCCCCGGGGACATGATACAGCCGTAGATTTGCGTAGGATACAGCATGCCGTACAGGGAATTCAGATTACTGACCCGTGGTGGTCACGGAGTGACTGCTCTCAGTATGCAGGTCTCGGAATAAGGAGGAAGGGGTTGGTTACACGCAGTCAAGTGGTCACCTGTTAAATATTGCGGGTAAAGTGAGAATTGGCTCGTGTAATTAATGCGTGAGGGTTTTGTGGGGGGTAGTGGGCTATGAAGAGGCATACCTGGTTGGTCAATGTGCAAGTACAGCCGTACTTGTTCGCTTCGGGCTCAGGATGAGTCTGTGGGTTAAGCGGGGCCCCTGCGAGGTTGCCGTTTGAATAAATCCGCGTTCGCGGAGTCCGCGGATTTGTACACTTGATAGTGTAGGTGTTCCTCGGTGGGGAGAGGCACTGTGGGTGAAAGAGAGTAGAACAATGCCTGCATGAGGAGGAGTCCAGCAATGGCAGAACTCACGGACTGGGTCTTGAAATAATAGTGGGGACGCTCACCTTTCAAGACTTTGGTGCACGAGGAGCGAGTGACGCGATGGTTGGAGAACCGTAGCCTTAAGGCTCGGCGGTGCAGGGTACGCCTGAAATCCCCTGGATTCACCTGCCTTGTCAAAAACAGAGACACGGACTCTTCGTCTGGCGTAGAAGATAGTATTTATTAGCTGCAGCTAGTACAGTGGTCTTAGAAGTCGTTGGTAAAAACGAGGTTCAAAAGAGACTGCCACTTAACTCCGTGGCGCACAGGTTTATATATGGTACAATACAATGTAAAATGCAATCACACAAGAGAATGAGACATGGGTAAACGTTATAAACAATACATTAAGTCTAATGTAACTCACGTTTCCCGGTTATGTTTGTCACTCGACCCCTTGAGTAAATTACAAGTGAATCCACACAATCCAATTTACGAGTAGAGAAAACACAGCTGCATGTTGTGGAAGGACAATCGTGAAACAGGAGAATGCAAGAGACATGTTGCGAAGGATAGCAGATAAGATAACTCAGAGGAAAGAATGGTGTGAACCAACAAATAGTCCGGACGGGGATTAATCAGCTCAGACAGGAATTAGTGTACTCGGCCAGACCCTGACACTAGTTAGTAAACACAGGCAAAGAAGCCACCTGACACGTAAATGCAGAAACGACAAAAACATTGCGTTCGCCGCGCTGCCTGAGTGAGGGCAACAAAATGGCGGCGACTACAAAATGGAGGCTGAGCACGAACGAATTCGTAATTTACAGAACCTCAGCCCTCCTTTTGCCATTACTCAGGCAAAAAACAATTCAACTCATGTTAATCTGAGTCGGAATCAGCATCGATGTTCATAAAATCCTCAAGCTGCTGCTGTACCATCATCCTAATATTCTCTGTCCTCTGAGTCGCAGGACGTGGAACGCATAAAGTGGCCAGCAGGCCACATACTGCGGGACCACACTGAACACACAGACAACAAGAGAATATGACGGCCAAAATTGCTCCAAGGAACGTTAGGATCTTCCATCCCAAAGTTGACAATAGTCCCCAAAACCATCCCATAATGGACCAATCCCCTTCGTCTTGATGAATCGACTCGGAGATGGTATGCAATTTGGAAATGGCTTGGTATACTGCCGGAGCATCGTCTGGAATATAAATGCAGCAACTAGATCCGATCAATCTACAGACGCCTCCTCGGTCTGCTAGGATCATATCTAAAGCAATTCGATTTTGTAACGTCATAAGACGGTCAGCCTGGCGCTCTGCGGTAATGTTACCTATTGCACCTGCAGTAACATTAATAGTGGTCTCAACCACTCGCACCAATTGCCTGATGTTTCTGCTGTTGACCATCGGGCCTGAAAAAGGGAAGGAATCCTTTAAGGAAGTCTCCTCCCTCTTGTTCTGCCGTGTCCTTGACATCAAATATACCTCGGCTATATCTAACTCTGTGGTGGTCTGACGGAGCCGTATATGTAGGGGGAAGAAGGAAAGCTATATAACAAGTTCCAGGAAAGTTGGAAGGGAGCTAGGTGTAAGCTCTATCTTTACAGACAAAATAGGTTCCTTGAGACGGAACCAACAGAAGGAAATCAAGGGACGAGAAAATATAGGTCTGTAAACAATTCTGCTTAACGTCAGTTTTTTTACTGTTAATTGTGAGACAAAAATTACCTTGATGGGGTACAGTCCATACAGGAGAAGACTCACCCTTTCTAGTTTTGTCACCATGGATAGAAACATAGTGGGTAACATTCCATCCTTCATAAGCTTCCTTCTCATCTAACAGAATCTTACTCTTCTCTACAATCTTAGCCATCGTCACTATACCTTTTATCAGAGAGCTATGGCTGAAATCCAATCCATTTCCAGAAGTTTTTACAGGGCTTCGAAGTCTGTTGTGGTATGCGGCCGAAAACACAGTCAGGTAAGCCCAGGCTGAACCTTCATATGAAAAGGGAAGAACCAAATATGGCATCCCCTTTCGTGTATTGTGTGGCATAAGACCGCATACCCAACAGTCAGTCATATTAATAGCCAACTGGTGTTGGTGCAACAATTGAATAAACGTATTATTCATATATTCAGCTCTCCTTATCTGTTCATGAGGGGGTAGAGTATGCATTTTATGTGAAAAGACAGAAAGGCGAGAGGGCAATGAAGTTATAGAGTTAGCCACATTTCTCGGGTGTAGAACATGTACTAACCAACCTATGCAGGCTATTAAAACACACAAAAACATGAAAATACAAAAAGTAACGCCAAATCGACTACGCAATAATTTACAATATTTCAATCTCATTTCCTGCTTCCTATTTTCCCTACCTATGGTTGTAGTACCATCCATCTTTATAAAAAAAAATGTCGCTCACGGCAATCTTCCTCAATCACTTAGCTACGTACTTCTGTATATCCTGAGGCACTAGCCACCTACTAAAAAGAACAAAAACCAGGTTACAGCCTGAGTCTCCTACCGTGACCCTGCGACGGAGACGGATGGCACATCTAATACTAAATATCATAAAAAAATGTCTCTGATCAATAAGAAAAAAATGTTCAAAGTGTTCAGTTCTTTTGGCCAGTTCTCGACCTAAGGTTATAGCGGGTTTTTCTTGGCACCGTCTGGTCCTTAAACAGGGTTTTTGGATTTGTAGTGTCTATTCGAAGATGCGCAAGCACAGCGGCTTGAAGAATATCGTCATCTTCTTTCTCAGACTGAGTCCCGTAAATTTGAGCATCACTGAAAGGCACAAAACAAGGAACCGCTGCAGTATCCGATTCCCTTACGCCACTGCGAATCCACTCGTCCAAGGGTAATGGCAATGGCACCTTCTTGCAGTGCACACCATGCACCCAGTTTTGTTTGCCGACCACCTTCACAGCTGTGCAGGTGACAAGCAGGACTTGCGTAGGTGTGGACTAACGGGGCTCTAGATTCTTGGTACGGTGAAAATGTTTGACGCAGACCCAGTCACCGGGCAAGATGGTGTGACCCGGGTCTGTGGAGGCCTCTGGCAAAGCACTTCGTACCTGTTGACGAATAATACTTAATTTAGTAGTCAAGTCATGCAAATAATCAATTAACAAAGGATATGGTATGTCAGAGTATTTCTTGGGACGAGGGACACCCCAAATATTGGCTGGGCGTCAGAATACCACTTCATATGGGCTAAGTCCCATACAAGAGTGTACAGTAGTTCTGGTTGACAAGAGAGCTAAGGGCAAGGCGTCTGGCCAAGCAAGACCCGTGCTGGCTTGAATCTTAGCTAGTTTAAGCTTGAGTGTACCATTATAACACTCAAAACCCGCTGACTGTGGATGGTTTGCTGCATGGAACTTCTGTCTAATACCAAGACCAGAACAGACTTTCTGCATGATTTGACCCACAAATTCACTTCCATTGTCACTCCAGACAATTCGCGGCAAACCAAACCTGGGGAAGACTCCTTAAGCAACACTTTAGCGGTTGACAGGGCAGTGTTATCTTTCAAGGAGTAGGCCTCTATCTAGCGGGAAAAGGCACATACCACCACCAGAACATACTTAAGGTTGTTACATCATTCCATATGAATGTAATCAATCTGCAGCACCTCAAAAGGATATGACGGAGGAGCAAAATGACCTGCCGGAGTATGGGTACCCTTTCCTGGGTTATGCATTAGACAAACAATACAATGCTTAACCACATTCTCTGCACATTTCGGAATTCCTTCATTCTGCCAGACAGGGGCCAACAGCTTACAAATGCCTTTCGCACTAATGTGAGCTGGACCATGAGCCATAGTAACAACCGGCAGCACATAAGCATCCGGTAATAACCATCGCTGATGTTCCGACAATTCCGTCCAACAACCCGTCGAGTCTAACATTCCCGTACTTTCCTTCCACGTTTTCAATTCCTTCTCAGTGAATCGTTTTCACACTCTCAATCGTATCTTCACACATTCCAATTTCCCTAACCCAGTTTGCAGGACCTGCCACATACATTCGACTAGCAGTATCTGTAGCTGTAGTTCTTGCTACCTTATCTGCAAATGCATTTCCACGACCCACGTCGTCTGTGACTTTCTTATGTGCGCTGCACTTTATGATCGCTATCTGTGCAGGTAAGGTAAGTGACTCAAGAAGATCAGTCACTAACTCACCATGTTGGATCTTTGTTCCGTGAGAGGTAAAAAATCCTTTCTCCCTCCATAGCTTACCAAAACTATGTGCAACGCCAAAAGCATACTGACTATCTGTATACACATTCACTCTCTTTCCCTTTGACAACACACACACTCTAGTCAAGGCTATCAATTCAGCTGCTTGGGCTGAATTATGTCCAATATGTGCTGTCTCAACAATTGTGCATAAGGTGATAACAGCATAAGCAGAAGTAGTCTCCCCATTTAGAAGCTTAAAACAAGAACCGTCCACCCACAGGATCCCATCCGGGTCTTTGAGCGGAGTGTCCTTTAAATCAATCCTACCCTTCGTTTCTTCTTCCGTTCGGAGAAAACAATCATGCTTTTCCTGAGCGTCTTTTTCTTCTGGGAGTGGCAACAATGTAGCTGGATTTAACGTATTACATCTTTTGATATGTACATGACTCGCTAGAAGTGTCAGCTCATATCCAGACAAACAAGCACTTGTAAAGTGCTGTGTTCTTGTCCTATTCAACAGGGTATCCACTGCATGTGGAACCATAACAATGAGTGTGTTATCCAACACTAATCCGGCCGACTGTCTAATAGAAATCGCCGCAGCTGCCGTAGCTCTGAGACAACTGGGCAAAGCTTTAGCTACTGGGTCTAGTGTAGCGGAGAAATAGGCACATGGCCTCTGCTTATCTCCAAATTTCTGTGTCAAAACTGACAATGCGCAACCCTCTCTTTCGTGATCGTACAGTGTAAAGGACTTGCTATAATCTGGGGTACCCAACACTGGAGCCGAACACAGAGCAGTACGTAGGTCAACAAAGCTTTTCTGACATTCATCCGTCCAAGGGAGCGGATGTGGCGTATCTTTCAGCGTTAGCACCAACAGTGGTTTAGCTAAAAGTGAAAAATTGGGAATCCACTGTCTACAGTAGGAAGTGATACCCAAGAAGGCACGCACTTCTCTGTGCGTGGTGGGTACAGACATCTGTGAAATAGCATGAATGCGTTCTGGGGTCAATCGCCTTCCCTCCTTCGACAAGAGATGACCTAAATAGGTCACTTCTTGGCGGGCATATTGCAGCTTAGAGAGAGACACCTTATGATGTAAAGCAGACAAATGATGCAACAACGCAACAGTCACATTCTTACACACATCTTCCGTATCAGCAGCCACCAGCAAATCATCCACATACTGAATAAGCGTGGCACCTGGGGGCAAAGAGAAAGCATCAAGTTGTGACTTAAGAGCCTTGTTATAGATAGAGGGACTTTCGCAATAGCCTTGGGGTGCTCTTTTAAATCTAAAACTTCGGCCACCTAAAGAGAAACCAAAGATGTCCCTACTTTCTTCAGCAGTAGGAATGCTGAAGAAAGCATTCTTAAGGTCTATGACTGAAAACCAAGCTGCCGAAGCAGGAATCATCGTCAACAAAGCTATAATGTCTGGGACAACAGGAAACTGTGGTACAACTATTTTGTTAACCTCTCTAAGGTCAATAACAAATCGATAAACAGGAGGCTGTGAAGGATACGTCCTTTTGAGGATCGGAAGTACAGGGCTGTTACAAACATTGCCTCTTGTTTCTTCAACCGCTCCCTTCTGAATCAAATCTTCGACAATAGCCAAAAGTGCTCTCTCTCCATCAGTAGAAATACGGTATTGGGGAATGCGTGGCATTCTCACATTATCTTTAATAGTGACAACATATGGTGGAATTGCAAGACAACCCATGTCATTCGGGCCTGTGGCCCAAAGACTTTCAGGAAGAGAAAGCAACTCCAAAAGAAACGGTTCTGAAACACCCATAGTATTGATAGTGACATATGTCCCATTTTGATCTACTGGAATCGACACAACTCCCTCACTTCGTCCATGGCTGTCCTATTCGATCTGAAAATCGTCAGCCCTTTCTTCACAATAATCGTCATTATAATACTGCGTGGACTGAACTCTCTGCTGATCAAAGTAATTCGTAGTAGATGTAGGAAAAGAACGCTGCTCCTGAGAGGGCACACCTCGTCCTCTACCTCTAGATCCTGTCTGGGCAGTATCACGACCCCGTGGAGCAGACATCCCATTATTACGCTGTAATAAAACCGGACAACTATTCTTATAATGTCCCTCTTCCCTACAATACGCACATTGATTAGGACCCAACGGAGGACGTGGTGCGAAGTACTCAGGTTTCTGGAGCACTTTCTGAAACTGTGGGGGTTGAGAAAACTGAGGCTGTGTAGAACGTGGAGGATAAGCTTGTTGTAAAAGAACATTCGTTTTCAAATCTTTATTTTTCTTCTCTTGTTTCTCTTTCTCCTCCTTATCTCTATTCTCATAATACTGTGCGGTAGCCAGTATTTTAGCAGGGGAAGAGACAGCCCATGCACTTTCAGAACTCTTCAGTTTATTTGACAATTCAGGAAGCAAGTTGTATACAAACTTATCCAAAACAATCGTTGACCACCCTCTAAATTCAGATCCTGACCACTATGATCAATAAACGTCTCTTCAAAACGAGTGAAGAAATCCGAGACGCTTTTGTCTTTCTTTTGCTTGCATGCAGCCAGCTTATCCCAATTAACTCGCACCGCGGGCATCATAGTTTTCATCAATTCAATTATTCTGCCTGGTAGGGCCGTAATCAGATCCTCAGGCTTCGCACCACCCACTTGATTAGCGTCAGCGGCTCTAATAGCAGCCCAATCACCACCTAATTTACCAACATGATTCTCCCTACGAATCCGGGCCCACAATGCTTGCAGAACAACATTTCCAAATAACATATCAATATCGGCTAAATTCATAATACAGGCCTCAACTGTTTGAGACAACTCCTTGTAATATCCAGCTGGATTTTTACGAGGATCCGGAAGAGTTTGTTTAAGCGCCAATACTTCAGACCTTTTCCAGGGCTCGTGAACCCATATACGCTGAAAATGAGCAGGGACAGCAGGCGGACCAATCACCGCTTCCCTCCATACTGGGGGAACTTCACGCATCGGATAATTCTTAATGCCTTTGTTTTTGGAAGCATCAATCTCGGAAATGGACAAGGACAAAAACATTGTTCGGAACGCAACGAGTTTATTCACCGCCTCTTCAACTTGTGGCCCTACAATAAAACCTTTATCAAAATCAGATTGTAATTTCAATAAATCCGAAGGAACTGTATCCAACTCCATATCTTCCCAACCATTGATAAGAGTCTGACACATAACATTGAAAACATATCCTTGTGTGGGCTCTGCCCATTGATGAAAGGAACTCATAATGTCCCCTGTACTATAGTCTAGTCCATTCTTAATCCATTTACGAGCTAGGGAACCCAAAACTACTTTCTCATCCGTGAGAGGAAGTTGACAACGAGATTGTCGTCTAGAGAAAGCTGGAGACAAGTTCAAAGACCCAAGAAGAGGAGAAAAGAAATTCGAAACAGCGTCTGCTAGTCTCCTGTGTGAGGTAGGGGAATCCCTTGAGAGAACAGGAGTCCTTACAGACATAGAAGGCAACGGGGACTGGAACGTAGACGACTGAGTAACAAGAGCGGGGGATTGGAAGAGAAGGTGGGGGCTGAATTACAGGCGGTAAAGGCGGAGCAGAGGCAGGCAAGGAAGCATCAATAGGCTGAGCTGGTTGCCGGACAATCGGCAATTGAGCAACCATTGGTTGAGCAATAGGAGGTAACAGAGGTGCATTAGTATTTTGGGCATAGGGCGGAGGTGAATTCAATAAACAAGACATTAGGGAATCTTCTTCTAATTCCTTACTTTTATCTGACGAGAAAGTAGGCAGCATCGGATAGCATCTATCTATTGCCATGCGATGCTGTCTCTCTAGGATCTCATTCGTACCATCTACTTCATTATTTTTAAACTGCTGAGCAGCCTCTATAATTAACATGTTTTGCGCTTTCTTATCCTTTTTCGCTTGTTTAATTTCCTTCTGTTTGGCTTCCTTACGCCAAAGGCGAAAAGAGTCAAACATTGCCGGCCGGGCTTTTCTTCTAAACAGAATCTTTTCCAAATTATCTAGTATGGCGGGATCAAAACTACCATTTTGGGGCCATCTCAAAACTCCACTATTTTTCGTGTATCGGACCCATGTCTTGTTAAAGGTAATGGGACCAATACCATGTTTCGAATAGAGCTCATAAGTGGGAGTTTCAACTGGAGGGATCGGACATGATTCCTCCAACTGGGAATCCCTCGTACAACCTAAACAACAAATTCTTTTGAACTTACTCAGTCCAGGCATCGTTACTTCTTTAGACTGTTCACAAACAACAAGGGGTTTAAATCAATAAACAGTACAAACGTACTTACCCCTTGGCTTCGGGTATTGCAATACCTGAATGAAAACCCCAAAAAACCCAACGTTTTTGTGGGAGCGACCCACCAAATACTTAACTAAGGATCGTCCTACACCAGCGAATGTCCGACTATCGTCTCGCTTTACCAAACACCATCAGAAGGGTCCAAGGCAGGGCGACAGTCAGGGCAGCAGTCGTCAGCAGCATTCAGAGAGGAGTAGCCGCGCTGTCAAAGACCGTCGGTCCACTTCCAACATACAGGGGTCGATCACGTGGTGCACTTCCTCCGGAATTTTCTTGCGGGGCTTCTCACGACCCTCGGGCTCAACTGCTACCGTTGAAGTCACCCCACATTGGGCGCCAGTTGGAGAACCGTAGCCTTAAGGCTCGGCGGCGCAGGGTACGCCTGAAATCCCCTGGATTCACCTGCCTTGTCAGAAACAGAGACACAGACTCTTTGTCTGGCGTAGAAGATAGTATTTATTAGCTGCAGCTAGTACAGTGGTCTTAGAAGTCGTTGGTAAAAACGAGGTTCAAAAGAGACTGCCACTTAACTCCGTGGCGCACAGGTTTATATATGGTACAATACAATGCAAAATGCAATCACACAAGAGAATGAGACATGGGTAAACGGTATAAACAATACATTAAGTCTAATGTAACTCAAGTTTCCCGGTTATGTTTGTCACTCGACCCCTTGAGTAAATTACAAGTGAATCCACACAATCCAATTTACGAGTAGAGAAAACACAGCTGCATGTTGTGGAAGGACAATCGTGAAACAGGAGAATGCAAGAGACATGTTGCGAAGGATAGCAGATAAGATAACTCAGAGGAAAGAATGGTGTGAACCAACAAATAGTCCGGACGGGGATTAATCAGCTCAGACAGGAATTAGTGTACTCGGCCAGACCCTGACACTAGTTAGTAAACACAGGCAAAGAAGCCACCTGACACGTAAATGCAGAAACGACAAAAACATCGCGTTCGCCGCGCTGCCTGCGTGAGGGCAACAAAATGGCGGCGACTACAAAATGGAGGCTGAGCACGAACGAATTCGGAATTTACAGAACCTCTTGGTCTCTCCTGGGGCGAAGGCAGCAGTTCAATCGTCTGTCCTTCTCTCACCAGCGCTAGGTAGCGACTGTCAGGGCTGATGTGAGGTCCTGTATAAAACAGAAACCGAGGGGCGGACTTCAGGTATCAGGATGGCAGGGGCCATTTTTTGGTGCCGGGAAATCGGCCCGCCATCTTGGAGTGGAGTTAGTGCATGTGGTAGGATGTGAATTGGGGCCATTAAAGCATGCCGTGATATTTGTGCTTAGGGGTGTCACCCTATTGTGAATTCGTGCATATTCCATACGTTGGGCTTCAACAATGATGTAATCACATGGAACATTCTAGCTAAATCAGTGACTATCCAAATTAGTTTATGCATATATACAGTGGACCAGGCCTCTGATCATAACATTCGGTCATAGCAAGGTCATTTTCTTAGCATGGTTCAATTAGTTATAATGGTGTAATACATTCTGGCTTGGTAGGTGACTGTCAACATTGTTGGTTTGTACATATATACACTTGTAAGGGCATATGATCATGGCCTTTGATCATAGCATTTCAAGGGCATGGGTCATTGTCTTGGCCTAATTCAATTTGTCCATTCGCAGTGTCTGCAGGCGGAAAGTCTCTTGGGTTAAAATTATGAATCAGAGCAAAGTGGTCCAATCTTCCGCTCGGTTTAACCCATTGTGCATTGAGTCAAGCAAAATGATGCATTTCAATTCCTCCTTGTTTAACAGAGTTGACATATTGCCACCCCTTTGTGGTAATTTCAGTGCTTTCAATACTGTCCATCTGATGTCATCTTCGTTGTGATTTGCATCTGAAAAATGGTCGACCAATGGAGCATTGGGTGTTCTGCATCTAATGCGACTTCTATGTTGGCTGATGCGTGTCTTGATTTTCTGCGATGTCTGGCCAATGTAAACTTTGTTACAGGGACAGTGAATTAAATAGATCACATTGCATGTATTGCAGTTGGAAAATGTGTTACATTCAAACGTGACGTTATTAAAAGATACAGATTTTCCTTCAATTGTCAAATCGCATACAATACAACTGCCACATTTATAGTGCCCAACAATGGGGGACAGTCCCCATATAGATTTAAGAGTGCCAGATTGTTCCACAATAGGTAAAGCTGCTCTTACCAGGTGGTCCTTGAGGTTTGTGCTTTTTTTTAAAGCAAACAATGGTTTATCAATGTTTAGGGCCCCGGCGTTTATAACTGGCCAATGGCGTAGTATCATTTTACGCAAGTGATTGGAAAGTGGGGAGAATGTGGTTACGCATGAACAGTTCCTCCTGATTCTAAGGAATTGGGAGTATGGGAGGGAGTCACGGAGGGCCCTGGGATGGTTGCTCGAGTATGCCAGGAATGTATTTCTCTCCGTCGGCTTTCTGAAGAGGCGTGTGAGTAACTGTCCCTCTTGATGGAATATCGTTAAATCAAGAAAGTCAATAGAAGCTTTGTCAAAAGTAATTGTAAAGCTTAGGCCAGAACAATTGTTGTTCATCCAGTGGAGAAATTGGCGCAGTACACTGACGTCAAATCTCCATATGATGAAGACGTCGTCAATGTATCTGCGTCAAAATCTGATCCCTGGGAAAAATGGATTTGATGGTGTTAGAATCACCTTGGTTTCAATTTCGTCCATGAAAAGTATGGCCAAGTTTGGGGCAAAAATGGCGCCCATGGACGTACCTTTTATCTGCTCGTAGAAGATGTTGTTAAATGTAAAGAAGTTTCTAGTCAAGCAGATCTCAAGTAGCTGTAAGATGAAATTAGTGGGTACAGCATGGGGACGTGGCCGGGAGTCTAAAGTTTTGTGTATGACAAGTAGTGCAGCAGTTTGGGGGATATTTGTATATAAGGACTCTTGATGATCCCGGTTCATTAGGAGCCAGGGGATCGAAACGTCGACAAATTCACAGATTTACAAAAGTGACCATTGTGTTATATTGATTGTAGTTACTGTGATTGTGAGCCTGCCATAATATGTAACCGTTGCAAGCCACAACATTGGCTCCTCCACTTTTGCCTGTTACTTTCTCCTTTTATTCCCTCCTTTTTATTTTTTCACTATCGCTCCCAATTTGTGTCTTCTCCTTGAATGATAGGTACAGGACTGTGCCCTATCACTTGTTTGTATATATTTTGGTTCTGAATACTATATCAACTTTATAATAAACATCCTTGACCCGGCTGGGTCCACGGATACAAATTATAGTACTGACTCTAGTCTATAAATTCATCTTGTTCTGAAACAGTTCTCTCACTACTAGGACCCTTGTTCATATAGTACGTGATTACCCATGGTCCTAGTTTACCCATTGGGTCCCCTTGTTTGTTTGAAAAGAGTCATGGGAACAGTCCAGCCCGAACTGCCAAGCCATGCCTTCCCTGAACCGGAAATCATTGGCATTAATAACTCAAACTCCATTAAATGCGAGATCACTTGCATTGCAAATGCAATTGGTCTCGCATTTGTTAAAGTTAGAGCTGTTGGTGTTGGAAATGACAATGTTTTTTTACATTTGCTTTTTTATACCATTGGCAAAAGTGCTAGCCAAATATAATAACTCTACAGCAAATAAAAAAACAAAAGTAAAAAATATTGTTATTTTCAACACCATTAGCTCTAACTCTAACAAATGCGAGACCTATTGCATTGCAAATGCTTATTTGTGTTTCTATTGGCAAAATGGTATGTATACCGGCACCTCGACTGTTTTTAGCTCGACCTGTGACACCACTCTTAGGATAGGAGATTTAAAGTAGATTAGATTAATAGCTTGCAAAGCACCTGGTTACTCCAACGAGTGTCCCCGCGCTAGGAATTCTTCCTCACAGTGTAGTCCGACGTTGTCCTAAAAATATCTTAGCACCAGTCTACCTGGGATGACCTAAAGAACCATGTTTTGAACTTTCTATGGAACAGCACTTCTGAGAGCTGCATCTTATGATCCAGTGGCAGTTGGTTCCAAACTTTGGCTGCTAAAAAGCTGAAAGATCTGCCTCCTAAGCATGCCCTTTGAACTTTAGGAACTGTCAGCTTTGCAGTACTCGCAGATCTCAGGTTCCAAATAGGTCTGTAGGGGTGAGTAGAGGCCGAAGATAACTAGGGCCTTTCTTGTTCAGAATTCGATGACAAAAAAACACATAGTTTTAAAAGTCACTCTGTCCAGCACTGGTAACCAGTTTAGTTCCCTAAGGGCCGTTCCCACTGGGGCTCACCTTGGGATGTTCAGTAGTATCCGGGTTGGGCATTCTGTACTCTCTGCAGCATTCTCATTCTACTTTTGGTGACCCCTAAGTAGAGAATGTTTCAGTAATCCAAGTGAGATATATTCAGAGCCTGAATGATGTTTTTTTTTGCTACCATAGGTAGCAGATCTAATATTTTCAGTAACATTCTCAGTAGGGCAAAGCATGTGCCTGCTAAAACTGATATCTGTTCCACAAAAGAAAGGGTATTATCAAATCATACTCCTAGGCTTTAAATCTTAGGTTTGGGAACCGGGGTTGGACCTAATTCTTCCAACTACCAGATGTGAGACCAATTGGAGGGTTGTTTACCAACCACCATAATGTAAGCTTTGCCTGCTGATGACGGCTGTAATGCCAGAAACCGATCCCAGGATGCTTGTTTCCGGTCCAGGGAAGACATGGCTTTGGCAGTTCGGGCTGGACTGTTCCCATGAGGCACAAGGTCAGACTGATTTGCATATGGCGATGTCTGAACTGGGGTGGCGGAGTGAGCTAAAGAATGGTGATGGATTAAACCCAGATCAGTTGACTGGGGGTGAGTGTTTGATTTGCTCAAGCGCTCCGTCCATCACCCCCTTTTGTATCGCTTTGTTCGCCCTAAGTTGGCAGGGTTTGCTCAGACGTGAGTCCCTTGCTCACTTTGCCACTGGATTCAAGCTAGCCTGGCTGATGATGGCTGTAATGCCAGAAACCTGTCCTAGGATGCTTGTTTCCGGTCCAGGGAAGACATGGCTTTGGCAGTTCTGCTGGATTGTTCCCATGAGGCACAGGGTCAGACTGATTTGCATAAGGCCATGTCTGAACTGGGGTGGCGGAGTGAGCTAAAGAACTGTGATGGATTAAACCCAGATCAGTTGACTGGGGGTGAGTGTTTGATTTGCTCAAGCACTCCGTCCATCACCCCCTTTTGTATCGCTGCATTTAGTTGGAGGCAACTGAGATTCATCCAATTGGCCAGGTCAATTAAGCAAGCTTTGTATTTAGTGGCAGCCTCTAACTCTTTCTGTTCTAACGTGATATTCAGCTGGGTGTCATCAGCATAAGACACCAGCATCACCCCATGTTTTAAAACTTTGTCCGCTAGTGGGCGCATGTACACGTTAAACAGTGTAGGGCTCAGCGCTGAGCCCTGTGTAACACCTTGTAACATGGGTCGACTCTCCAACTTAAAAGGCCATTGTAGGGCTTGGAAGAATCTTTCCAGAAGGAAATGCTTGATCCGTTCCAATGTGCAACCTCTGATTCCAACATCCCAAAGCAGTTTCAAAAGAAGGCCATGGGATTCTGTGTCAAAAGCAGCACTTAAAGGCAGCAGGATCAGTGCTGCTGTCCTGCCTTCGTCTGCGGCCATTTTTAGCGCTTCGGAGGCTAAAAGTAAGGCCGATTCAGTACTATATAAAGCTCTGAAACCTGACTGGGTTGTGTGGAGTACCTGATTTTCATCCATAAACTTGGTCAGTTCGAGGTTAAGAAATGTTTCTGCTATTTTAGCAAAGAAAGGTGGCAGCAATACTGGTCTCAAGTTTTCTGGGAGCGCAGGGTCCATAGAAGGTTTCTTCAGTAAAGGGACCACTATTGTGTGTTTCCAGTGGCTTGGGACTTGCCCAAAGCTGAAAGATAAGTTCTGCAGGTTTGTAAGTACCGGTGCAATAGCTTTCTTTCTTCTTTGCAGCATGTTTGGGGGGGATGATATCTGTGGGAGAGCCTGATTTCACTTCTGAAAAGAGCTGCAGTATGTCTCTTTGAGTTGGTGGTTAGAAAGTAAATAACCCTTCATAAGATATTTCATTCTTAAGGGGAAAGAATTAGAAATTTCTGCTGGCTTCTGGGAAAGTGCATGGATCTTATTGATTTTTTCCTAAAAGAAGCTAGCCACTTTATTACAATAATCCGTAGATGGGGGCATCACTGCTGTAACACGCCAATGGAGATTTGGTTGGATTTGTTTCGGGTGTAGGTGGAAGTGCTTGAGGGTGGGGAGTGTGCACCTCAAAGACAAAAGTGTTGTTAAGGCATTGCCTAGGTGCCGTAGTATTCAAATAATTTAATAACCTATGAGCTTCAGCAAATCCAGGAAATGTGGATGTGTAACAGATTGCAATGAAATGATGCCCCATCAGGGGTTGTAAGTGCTATATAAATGCAAATGCAGGAGGGGTATGGCAAATACTAAATACTGTTTTAAAACAATACAAATGTTATTCTAGAGGTCAACCTGAAGGGGAATCTATCAATCAGTCGGTAGTGGTCTTAAGAGCTACGGCTGTTGCATTTGACTTTAAGCACATTACCTATTACCAGAATCTAGGGATCAGGTAAACAAGAGCAACATGTCCAAAAAGATTCAAGAGAGTTTGTGGTCAGGGAATGGAAACAACATTTAAAGCGGGATTAGAGGCTTCAAAAGTATTGAGCCATAAGAGAAATCTGTTCAAGAAGTTAAAAGGGACATAACCAATTCTGGGGTAGCTGTTACAAAGTACAATAAGGGTGAGAAGGACAAATGTAAAAGGAGCGATACTAAAGTGATAGTGGCAGTCCAGGACAGGAAGAAAGATCTTAGTGGTTATAGCTGTGGAAGTAAAAGGCATTGGGCAAATCCGTAGAAATGTACAGCAACCATCAGCTGATAGAGAACACCAAGCACTCAGCATCAACACCAGCACTAACAGCAGCAACAAACTCCTCACCATCATCAAAGATTTCACGTAGCCTCCTGCTGCCACTAGAAATATCTCCTCCTCACAAAATATTTGCAACAAGCTCTCTGAATTATTCTGTATCAAAATCACATCCATATACAGCAACTTTGACCCCCCAAACGGACCCCGTTACCATCGTAACTCAACTTTCCATCACAGCTGATGTATGAACCCTGATCTCGTGGCCTACCATCACTGCCATTGAAATCGCAGCTACCGAGAAGCCCATCCACTTTGGGACTCCATCTGACCATTGCCCCTCCACCCCTTCAACAAAGGAGTACTACCGATCAACGAAGCACTAACACTCATCCTTAATGCCTCCACTGACTTAGCCATATTCCCGGATACTTGGAAACATACCACTGTCATTCCCCTGCTCAAGAAACAATCCACTGAAACAGCTACATTTTTCAATTACAGGCCCATCTCCCTCCTACCATATCTGCCAAAGGTCTTATAGAAACTAATCAACCGACACCTCACGACCACCTCAGGAACCACCAGCTCCTCAACACCATGCAGTCTAAACTAGTTAATCAATTCCACAACTTTATGGAAGCTGTGGGGAGGTGGATGACACAAAACTGCCTAAAATTAAATTCAGGCAAGACAGAAGTCATCCTTTTTGGGAATTATGCCAGTTTTTGGACCTCTAAAATGTGGCCAATAACGCTGGGCACTCTTCCTACACCTTCAAGGAAGGTAAAAAACTTAGTCATCATGGTGGATGACAAACTTAATTTTGGTGATCAGATTAATACAATTTCATCTGCCACCTTCCTTGTGCTTAGGATGATAAAAAAATTTCTCCCCTTTCTACCGGCTGACAGCCAGCAGACAGTGGTCACGGTGCTTATCCTGTCTAGGCTTGTTTATTGTAATGGCCTCTATCTGAGCCTACAGGAACGCTTCATGAACAAACTCCAGCTGCTGCAAAAAGCAGCAGCGAGGTTGCCTTCGGGCACACTAAAATTTGCGTTGATCTCAAAGGAAATTAAAAAACTTCACTGGCTGCCAGTCAGGAAACGGGTTTATTTAAAGCCTTGTGTACAGTTTTCAAGGCTCTTCAAGGCATAGGCCCTGAGTATCTGAAACGGCCTATACAATGGTACTGGCCTAAAAGAACCCTGCGTTCCATGGAAGCGAAGCTGGTGAAAGTACCACATGAACTTCCTTTTTACCTGAGAAACAGCACAGATCTCCTGACATTTAGGAAGAGTCTAAAGACTTGGCTTTTTATCCTGTAACTCGCAGTTTACCATTTCTTTACCCAAGTTATAATGACTAGCGCCAGGACACCTCCGGGTAACCGTTGCGCTGTATAAGTTTCGATAGCATAACATAACATCAATGTGTTGCAGCAGAAAAGATGTACGAATTCAGCGAGGATGGTATGTTATTGTGTTTGAGTGATGAGGGATGTGGAAGAAGGAACACGGTTTTACCTAGATGTGAGTTGATAGTTGAGAAGAAGTACGGAATGCCAATTTGCAGTAAGTGCTGGCTTCGATCCATTTGTCAAGTATATTTTCAACTCCAGACCTCACCAGTTCCTATTACCAGATTGAGGAGGACTCGAGGCACTGTACTGCATTTGTGTCTGTCTCCAGAAGGTACTTTCCAATATGGGAGAATGCATTTGGCTTAGCCATTGCTTCCGCAGTGTTTCAGAGAGTGATATCTAAGGTTGCAGGGATGTAAAAGGAGCGAGGCTATAGGGGTAGTGGCAGTCCAGAACAGGAAGAATGATCTTAGTGGTGCAAAAGTCTCTCAGGATGACTTTCTTGTATATGAAAGTGATAGCAAGGAGCATTATAATAATTTGAAGGAGGTTGTGGCAGTATTGGAAAGGGTGGCTTTAACTATTTAGGTGTTCTAAATCTAAATGACCTCAGCATGAGATTGAAATATTGAGTCACAAAATTTCAAAGGATGGAATACAACCGCAGAGTGATCATGTGAATGTTATTTAGAAAGTACCAGAACCAATATCAAATTAGCATTTTTTCATTTTTTGAAATTACTGAGTGTTACACAAGAGTTTGAACTTGTATGGGCTCAGAAGCAGGAGTGTTTTGAGTTAGTCAAGAATGAAGTGGTGTGTCCAGGTTTTAAACCATTTGTTATGCGGGTCAAGTCTGTGATAGCTGGATGGTAGCAGTTATGGTTTTGGAGCTCTTTTACTACCGATGTAGGGAGGCAAAGAATGGGTGGTGTAATATGCATTACACATATTGTGTGCTGCCGATAGAGGAACTATTCAGCAATTGAATGTGAGTTATTAGTGTGTACATGAGCTTCTGGGCCTTTTAGAATGTATGTATAGGGAAGAAAATTCACAGTAAGAACCGATCCACTTTGTTAATTTGACATCTTTCCTTGCTTCTCATAGTAGAGTGTCTTTGTTCCCACAGTTTAGAATTTTAGCAATCTTAATTCCATGAGGGAGCGCCTGGTGGATTTTTTGAGGTCAGTGATCTATAGGCCTTTTCCAATACAAACCACTGTGAGAGCTTCCCTTCCAAAATCCAGGATTTAATCCAGTCATCCAGAAATTTTTCAGGATTTGTCAGTTGTGCCATCTCTGGGAGTCCTACAAATCGAAGATTATTATGCTTAGATCTGTTGTTTGCATCATCTGGTCTTTCTTCAAGGATTCTGGAGGTGGATAGAATTGAGGGCGCTTGGGTTTTGAGATTCACCATTTCGTCTTTTAGTGCCAAGTCTTGCTCTTCTGCCTCCGATACCCTTCCAACATTTCTGAGATCCTAGCGAAGAAGAGTAACGTCTACCTTCACTTATTCAATCTTGGTTTCCAGAGCAGATTGGGATGCCTTGATTACCTGGATGGCTCCAGTACCCTCAGATTTGGTGTGCTGCAGACCCGAAAGAGCCCAGAGGGTGCAGTACCTCAACAGCCACGGGGGAGAGGTGAATTTATCAATATTTGTGCATGTGTGGGCAGGTCCTTGTTCTTCCCCGTGCCGCAAATCTCAGTCCAGGCCAGTTACTATTGTCAGGCAAAGGAGAATAAGAGCAAGACAGGCGTCTCCGCTTGACACTGATCCTTTTATTTATAGGTCTTTCTATTTATTAACATACATCCTCATAGGCAGTCAATGCAAGTAACTACCACCTTGATCCCTAAGCCCACGCAAGAGTACCCAGCCAGTACATAATTCCCGAGGGTAGCCAGTGGCGTAGCTAGGCCTTTTGCCGTCTGTGGCGGCCCCTGCGCTTGCTGGACATGGCGGCCCAGTTTAAGAGCTGGAGTGCTGGTGATTCCCCTGCGACGGCCACAAATAAGAGGGGGGGAGAAGCCGCCACCCCCAAAACTCGAAAACTCATGCCGCCCAGGGAAGACTGCTCCCTCCACCCCCCTTGCTATGCTACTGAGGGTAGCCGCTCCACCCAAGAAGGGCCCGTCCCCAGCCTCTCACACTGCATCCTCAAATGGGCCTGGGCAACTACGTCAACAATGTAGGACCTCCTAGTCAAATGACTGTTCTATCTAGGCCACAGCCCGGCTTGCTTGCTCCTGTGGAGCAGAAGTCTGAAGCAGGCAGCATGAGCAGCCAAGGTTAGTGTAGACATCAAGCTCCTCACCATGTTAAGACCTCCATAGTATGTGTGGGGGAATTCCTCAACTTAAGGTGTCTTTCACAGGTGGCCAGCCTTGATGGACCCCTCTTGCTTCTCCAGGTGGCATCTCAGAGATGCTTTTCAGCCTCCCACAAGCTCCCGTGAGGAAGCAGAAAGAGTAGGGCCCTCAGGTGTCTATTAGGGTCAGAATCTAATCCGTAAGCTCCTTAGGATCGCCAGATAACCACTTCCCGGTCCCGCGTCTGCCCACATTTCAAAAAGACCTGGGCTGTGATTCAGGTTCCTCCTCCCAAGCAGCGAGAAAAAAGGGGGGGTCTGAGGTCAATCAACAGAGGCCCCCACCTCCCCTTACCCGGAGTGGGCCTCACCTTCCTATCTGTACCTTCGCCAGAGAGGGCCAACACACCTCCATATCGGTATCTTTTCGGCAAGGGCTCCAAACAGGACTGTGCGTTTCTTCATCCAGTGGGTGATCCTCCGCTTCAAACCCTGTCGACTTCAGAGCCAGATGGCTCATCAGAAGGAAGGCCCCCCCACCGTCCTATTCACATCAGAAACTCAGGACAGCCCTCTCAGACGTGGTGACTCCATGCCTGTACTGCCCTCCTCAGGCCTCAATGTCACCCCTGGGACCACCTGTCTCCACTCGCTGCAACAACAGACAATTTTAGTCCCCGAAGGGCAAAGGTAGTCCAGCAGACATGGTCTGACGTTCACTGTGAGTCAAGTGTTTTCTTCCAGAGGCAAATCCCTCGCTCCCGTCAGTCTTTATGTTCATAGAGTAAAGCAGCTTTCTAGGCGGTCAAAACAGTTGCTTCCCTACCCGAGCTCACAGCGAGTTCGTCAAAGCGGTGGCCATTTTGTTTAGGCCACACGTCTGAGGTCTCATCGCTGCCATAGCATCTTGTTAGCCTCCATAGAGTCAGTAGACATTGTATGCTGATACTCAAAGGGCATAGGTAGCTCAAGAAATCACATTGAGAGTTCATGGAGGGTTTCTGGTGACAGAATTGCATAGAATAGTGGAAGAGGTACAGGGGTGTTATTAAAATGCATGCATCAAACAATCAACCAATCAACCAGGGGTTTGTAAAGCGTGCTACTTACCCGTGAGGGTCTGAAGGCGCTGGGAGGGGAGGCGGCTCCAGATCAGTCGAAGAGCCAGGTCTTGAGGTCCTTCCTGAACTTGTGCAGGGTCGGGGAGCATCTGATGTTCACAGGGAGCCTGTTCCATGTTTTAGCTGCGATGTAGGAGAAAGCTTTCCCACTGGTTCTGCTCCTGTGGATGCGGGGGTCCTCTGCCAGGGCGAGGTCGGCGGAGCAGATGTTTTTCTTGGGTACGTGGAAGGATACTCTCTCGTTAAGGTATTTGGGTCCGATGTTGTGGAGGGATTTGTAGGGGTGGGTGAGGAGTTTGAAGGTGACCCTCTTCTCAATGGGGGGCCAGTGGAGGCCTCGTAGGTGTTGGGTCATGTGCTCATGGTGCGGTGTCCCGAGGATGAGTCTGGCTGCGGCGTTCTGGATGGTCTGGAGCCTATGCAGGAGAGTCTTGTTTATTCCGGCGTAGATGGTGTTGCCATAGTCCTGTCGGCTAGTGATGAGTGCGTGGGTGACGGTCCTTCTGCAGTCTGGGGGGATCCACTTGAAGGTTTTACGGAGGATGCAGAGGCAGTTGAAACTGGTGGAGGTGACGGTGTTGATCTGGAGGTTCATGGAGAGGGAGGTGTCGAGGATGATGCTGAGGTTCTCGGCTTAGTCTGTAGGGGTGGGTAGGCTCCCTGGGGCAGAGGGCCACCAGGTGTTGTCCCAGGCGGAGGTGCAGGGACCGAGGATGAGGAGCTCGGTCTCCTCTGAATTTTGCTTCAGGCAGCTGTTCTTCATCCAGGTTGCCACGTTCTTCATACCTTCCTGGAAACAGAGTCTGGTGTTTTGGGGGGCTCATTGTGAGCGAGAGGATGAGCTAGATGTCGTCGCCGTAGGATACGATGCTGAGCCTCTGCTGTCTGACGATGGCGGCAAGGGGTGCCATGTAGATGTTGAAAAGCGTGGGGCTGAGTGATGATCCTGGGAAACTCCGGAGTTGATTTCCGTGGGTTTGGAGAGGAAGGGAGGGAGTCGGATCCTCTGGGTTCTGCCGGAGAGGAAGGATTGGATCCAGTCGTGGGTGGCTCCCTTTATTCCTGCATTGTGCAGTCGGGCTGAGAGAGTGCGATGACAGATGGTGTTGAAGGCGGCGGAGCGGTCTAGAAGGATGAGGGCCGCGGTGAGTCCTTGGTCGAGTAGCGTGCGGATGTCGTCAGTGGCGGCGAGGAGGGCGGTCTCAGTGCTGTGGTTGCTGCGGAATCCAGACTGGGAGGCGTCCAGGATGGAGTTTTCTTCTTTCTGAATCTGCTATCTTAGCCCATAAAGCCACGCCCCAAACCCACAAGGACTAGGCTGAATGTAAGGACTATTATAAATGCATCACAAGTGCAAATACGTTACGCACCCCAGCTGTATGGCTGGGCGAGACAAACTTGACAATATAAATATGTTGTTCTCCCTTTGAGAGTGGAGAACCGTGGCTCAATGGTTAGAGCGGCAGACCCTGATGCAGAGGTCTGGCCCGGGACCAGGGTTCAATTCCCACCTCAGCGGCTCTTGAACTCAATCTCCCCGGACCTGATCATTCTCGCCTCGGTACCTAGTCTAATCATGGGTCCCACTCTGTGACTCTGGGAAATAGCTTGCTTAATCTCCACAACAGCCCCAGCAGCGCTTGGATGCCAGGCTTCACCTTGGGGTTGCCCAGGAGTGGACATTTAACATGGAAAAGCCAGGAAGGGTTCCACAGCGGTATAAGTGCAGCGCCGGGACGCCCCGTCAGGTGGGCAGCCGTGCACTTCAAATACAACACATTTACATTTACATTTACATTTGGCCAGGTGGCCTCATCAAGATGAGAAGCTTCATTTCTTGTTTCACTACATTTAGCGTCCCTCGGTCCAAAGAACTAAGTGGAGGCATACATGCGAAAATGATGAAAGCGGAAGGGCTTTCCTAATGGAGGATTCCCAGTGTCCCATTCCCCACCATCCCCAATAACCAGACTCAGGCAAGGTAGCCTTCTCCTGTACAAGATGACAACAACATCTAGTTCTCCTCGAGATCCCGCTCCTCCGAGGGTCCTGGGTGCAAGCATAGTGGCTTTAGAACCTTACATCCGCCATGTCCTTGCAACATCCTTCGACTCCCAGACCCTTCCGATAAACTGGAAAAAGGCTATTGTGTTACCTATTAGAAAAAAACCTAATGTAAGCCATGATGTCCTGGAGAACCTACGACCTTTCTCTCTGTTACCATATACTGCGAAAATTGCAGAGAAAATTGCTAATGTGCAACTGATGGCATTTGCGGAGAAGAATAATCTCCTGCACCCCTCTCAATCGGGGTTCCGAAGAGGTTTCTCTACTGAGACGGCCTTATTACGAGCCACCGAAACTCTACGGCTAGGAGCTGACGCAGGCCTAACCATGGCACTGGTCATGCTAGACCTTAGTGCAGCGTTCGACACTGTAGCACACATCACCTTGCTACAGTGTCTGAACAGAGGAGGAGTGACTGACAGAGCACTGGGTTGGCTAAAATCGTTTCTGACGGGCAGAAGCTTTCAGGTCCAACGGGGCTCGTTTCAGTCTGAGGACAGGGTATTAGAACAGGGGGTGCCACAGGGCTCTGCTTTAAGTCCTACCCTTTTTAACTTATATATGGCCCCCCTGGCTGAGTTAGTCCAATCGTTCGGCGTAGAGATTGTCTCCTACGCCGACGATACGCAGCTCTTACTCACCCTCACCCAAACTCCTGCAGCTGGAGCCAATAATTTCCAAGCCTGTATGCAAGCATTGGCCACTTGGATGGATAATCACTGCCTAAAACTAAATGGCTCCAAGACAGAAGTATTGGTGGTTGGTGGTGATCAACGGCTCTGGACATGTGACTGGTGGCCAAGTTGTTTAGGCGCTATGCCTATACCGTGTCCTGAAGCAAAGAACTTAGGGATATGGATGGATCCCACACTCTCTTACGAGACACACATCAACTGTTTAGTAGGCAAGTGCTTTGGAGTCCTAAACACTCTCAATAAAACCCTGGACCTCCTCCCTTTGGAGGCTCGGCGCACTATGACCCAGGCACTGATTACGTCACGCCTCGACTATGGGAATGTCCTCTTCCTGGGAGCTTCTAGTAAAAGCATAGGACGACTCCAGATACTGCAAAATGCTGCAGCCCGCCTAGTGCTTAGACTCCCAAGAAGAGCCAACTCCACAACCGCCCTGGAGGCCCTCCACTGGCTCCCAGTGAAAAAAAGAATAATGTACAAAGCCCTCCTAACATGTCATCGGATCCTTTGGCATAAAGCTCCCAGCTATCTGGCAGGTCTGGTTACCTGGTATGAACCACGCAGATCGCTTAGATCGGGAGGCATGGGCACGCTTGTGACCCACCGCTATAGGAGAGAAAAAATGGGAGGTCGGTCCTTTAGAGTATCGGCTGCCATAGGATGGAACAAACTCCCCATCAGCCTCCGCCTGGAGCCTTCAGAAACTATCTTACGACGGCAACTGAAAACTCATCTGTTCTCCTCATAGTCTCCTTTGTCCTCTGCCTCGCAACTGCCCTCCCCTCGGGCGAGTTTCTCTTCTCTCTTTTTAGCGCGGGGACACGCCGGGATGGCGTAACCATGCGCTCTATAAATGTCTTTATTATTATTATTATTATTATTTAGTAGTCTCCCTTAGCTTTACATTTAGTTGAGGAGGAAAAGGGGCTACAGAAGTGCGGAATGTATTTTCTGTGACAAAGCTAAATCTCATACATAGAATGCTTTTTGGATTATGCATAGTACCTTATAGTTTATATGATGTTGTCATGAAAGAAGTAAATCAAGAGCCGAACCTTTGCCCAGCCGCGACCCATTCAGGTCAGGGCAGTGGGCCAATGGGGCCAGGTAGGGGAAATTTCCACTGACGACACAGCAAAATTATTTATTTATTTAATTTACCCTCCTGGTCGTCTGTCGAATCCCCCCCAGCACGGCCCCACCGCTCTTAGCTGCACAGGCCGCAACTGCCTTTGCCTCTCAGTTATCCTCTATGTACAGGGCTGATACAATCAATACCAGTTTTAAGGACTTTGGGGAAAAAGAGGAACAAAAGCAAGGGATGAAGGAGGATAATCAGATGCCGGCCATCACAGAATGAGAGCTATAAAATGTAATGGCGGTGGATTGCAAATGCAGGCATTGGTGATGTAAAATCTTGGAGTACACAAATCTATTCACATCCATGAAGTGTACTCAAATCTCCTCTTCTGTCAAGAGGCAAAGAAGCAGGCACAGAATGTCTCCAACTTGGGCCATTACAGCAGTGAGTGACTAGCAAAATGCAGATAGAAGGGACAAAAACACAAACACTGGAAAATGTGAGAATTATGCAAGAGAAAAACACAACAAAGGTGCACTATAAATGACAATGAGATAAACCAAGCGGCACACAAAGTTGCCAGGCACAAACTGAATGGAGAATGTACCTCTCATACGGCTGCAACCAACTATGCCCCACAATAGAAAGGCATTTCATTACAAGACCAGAGGCTACAGACAAGGCCTATTACTTTTTTTTTTTTTAATATTTTTATTCAGAAATGTTTACAACATTTATTCCCCTTAGCCCCCCCCCCCCCCCCCCTCTGCACAGGACATAAGACAGACAAGAAGGAGAGAAAAAAAGCCAAAAACATAAAATTCAATCCAGTTTCCAACCTTCTAATACATTTCTATGTCTCCAGTTTCATTATCGTGACCTATCATAATATAATAACCCCCCCCCAAAAAAAATTCATGACAATAAATTTATGTTACAGACCCTCCTAGCATCTCTAAAGTGGTTCTATATTTCCCGCAACCCTGTTCTTCCAATCTGCTATTGGTTTCCATATTTGAAGACCAAGTGCTCTACCCTTCTTCCCTTTAATAGCATATAGTGCTTTTTCCATATTGTATATGTATAAAAGCTTAGCCAACCATTGCTGCATAGTGGGGGGGAGCTTATCTCGCCATTCCGAGGCTATGCATAATCGGAATACTGCCATAGCTACAAACACAAATTTCTCCATCTGTGATTGTTCACCAGTCCCATCCAATCCCAGCAGTATTACTTCATGTGACATTTTTAACTTATAGTTCAGTGATTTATCTAGAAACTCTTCAATTCCCTTTTTCAGGGGTATCAGATTGGGACATTCTGCAAACATATGAACTATATTTCCCTCCTGACTATCGCATCTTGGGCATGTTATCCCTTGTGTACATCCCCACTGCGCAAGCCTAGCAGGAGTGTAATATAACTTATATAAAGTCTTATAATGTTGGGCTTGTAGAGATGAAGAGCGAAGTACTTCCTGTGCCATCTGTAGTGAGTTCTCAAAGACTCCCTCATTGATCCCTAACATATCTATCCATTTTGTTTCGAATTTGCTCAAATCATCTCCCCATGTGCTATAAGTTCAGCATAAACCTTTCTGATCGTGCACCCGTGTCCCCCTTCTATTATTTGTAATATTGCGTTATTACCAAATCCCGCCAGTCCCCCTCTTTTTCCAACCAATAAACTTCTTGTTTGCAGATACTTAAAAAATGTATTTGTGCTAACCCCAAATAGACTTTGTATTTCTGAGAATTGACGCATTCCTAGCGGGCCTATCAGATCCACCATTTTTTTCACTCCTAGCCAGGCCCATTCCTTAAAGACAGTGTCAGCAAAAATCTCTGGGGGCAGTGTGGGATCGTTCCCTAACCTGGTATAGGCATGGTATCTTCCCAGTCCAAAACTCCTTTTAAATGCTTTCCAGATCTTGTGGGCTGCCTCCAGTGTCTTAAATCTGGTCCTCTTGAAATAACTTGGTTCGGTGTATCTTAGAAATACATTTTGTGCCTCTTTGCCTAAAATACACCCGAAAATCTCTAGTGATCCAGACTTTAGACAAGGCCTATTACACACTGGGTGTCAGGCCTGTTTGATGAGCCACAGGGCACGCTGAGCTACTGGGCTTTAACCGTCGGGCTTTCAGTCATTTGCCACTGATGTCCCAGGGCCCATCCTACTATGGATCTTTAAACAGCAGTCAGGCAGTTGCAGCCCTTATCCAGATCAACTGCAATCACGCAGTTGAGAGCCTGAAAGGGCCGCCCATAGGCACAAAGATACTCCCTAGTTCATTCCTGTAAAATCCCATAGATATCAGGGACTCGCTGGGCCTTGCAATTCCTGGACAGTGTCACCTTCTGTAGTGTCAGGGAGACTTCTTCCTTCTCCCAGCAGGTAGGCTTCTAAGCACTTCATGGCACACCCATGGGTTCTCCAGTACTCTGGCTCACTCAAACATATTGTGTGCTATGCTCACTATTCATGTATACAAATGATGCACACACAGGATATCAGCTCAAAGGTATTGACGTACACATAAAAGCAGAACTTTACACAGGTGGGCAAATATGCCCCTACTGCAGTGACACAGACAGAAAGGTCTGGTCCTACTGTTGCATTTTACACACAGTATGCTCTACCCGCGACAAGTAGTACTCTCCCAGTGATAAGGCACCCTCCTCCAGGTCACAGAATAGTTCACTCCTATGGGTCAGAGGATACCTCCCAGACATGAATGTACTCTCTCTAATCCTCTCAGTCCTTAGGCTAACAGTCCAAAGCACATGGTCGGTGTTACATGGGAGCAACTCTTCAGTCCAGCCAGATGGTGAAATTCTGCATTGTCAGGCCGCTACAAGAGAATAGTAAGGCCTAATAGGGGTCCAAGTGGGCACTTTGGCAAACAGTCTTACTTCCACATTGCAGATTCTTCTATGTGTTCTAGACTCTTATCCCGGTTGCAGGCTGAGCCCTGCATTTAACTGTTGGACGGCATTGCACTTCTAGTGGAGCGGTTTGTGTATCTGCTTCACTTCTTATGGGGCCTGGGTAATGACCTAGCGTTGGAACAATGACCGCTGGACAGAGCCAGAGAGTCAGTCCTGTGCAGTAGCACTTGTCTTTTGCAGTTGCAGTCATCATCTATGATGGTGCGCCTTCTGCCGTTGTTGAGCTCCCGGGTTTGGGGATAACCAAAGAGGTGAAATTCCCCGTTTAAACCCTGATAAAATCCGCCCAGCAACCGCCTAGCAACTAATGATCCATATGCGGAGCAACTCGTGTATGAACGTGAGCCGAGACCGAAGTTAGGACTGCAAAATAACAGCTGACTACTGTCAGCCACCGATGCGGCGCTGAGAGCCCAGCGGTGACCAAAACAATCAGACATTGCTATAATAGGCAAGCGGCTTACCGGAACTCGGCGAGGGGCCACAGATGCGGAGCCGAGAGTCCAGCGGCAATCAAAACGTTTCAGGACGAGATCACCGAGTCGGAGGTCCGTCGGGCGGAGGAGCAGTGTGGAGGCAGACCAGCATCGTGATCGAGAAACTGTCAGAAGAGCGCATCATCTTAGGAACCAGAGCATCGTCGACCCGGAGCGGCTGGAGAAGGAGCGGCGTGAAGACCACTGCGTAGCGCGGAAGCGTGGGTCGGTGACAAGAAATGTCTGAAACGATAGACGGACTAAAATGAGCGGAGGTGAGAGACGGGAGCGGTAACCAGGAGGCGCTTGTCGGGATTAATCAGGCAAGATCCACAACAAGTTTTTAAAGGCAAAATTACTGGAAATTCACCGAGAAATTACAGCAGCACGGAAAAACGAAATGGAAACCTCGCAGCGGCGCGCCTGACCGTAAGATGGCGGCCGCAACAGACAATATGTCGAGGTGAGGGACGGGAGCGGTAACCAGGAGGTGCTGGCCTAGAATAATCAGAGTATAATCAAAGGAGAAAGGATCACTTGTCCTGATCAACCTTAGGTCTGCAGGATGGTGAGGGGGTTTCTGTCCCAATATTAAGACCCTCAGGCACGTGATGGGTATGGTGGTGTCTTTAAGCGGTATATCTTGATTCTCCGCTTATGATTCACGTGTGTGCATAATCATTAGGTCTATTAGGTTATGCAGCCTCCACCAGGAGGTTATTACCCAAGGTTGGTGCAGTAGTGAGCCAGAGATAAAAAGACCGAAAAGCCAGGAAGACAAAAATTTTATTAGGTCTGGTTTTGGGTCTGGTAAACTCAATTGTAGTGCATCTGATTAACTGGTTAATGAGTTATAGTTGCACTTTGAGTATCAAAAAGTTAAAAGATTGGTCGACATGTTTCTGCCTCTATTGCCTTTGTTCTAGGACTTACGGGCAATCATCAGGATAGTGAAATAACAAGCAATGAATTATTAAATATAGTGTTAAAAAGTGAAAAGGAAAAAGGTTATTGACCTGTTCCTATGTCTTGGAGGTCTTATGGTACCTCGCGCATTGTTTTTGCACACTTCCTTCAGCCGGTAGAGATTTTGGAGCGGGCTATTGCGCCTCGTCTTCAGCTCGCTGTTGTGCGCGCTGCTCTGCTCGTACCGAAGACTTCCGGTTCGTTATTTCACGGACCTAAGGTTGATCAGGACAAGTGATCCATTCTCCTTTGATTATACTATATCCTTTGGAAAATGAATGGATCAATATTCCATCTCCCCCACTTCTGATTAGAAGGCTAGAATAATCAGAGGCAAGATCCACAACAGGTTTTTAAGATGCAAAACTATTGGAAAAATCTATGAGGAATTAGAGCAGCACAGAAAACGATATGGAAACCACGAAGCGGCGCGCCTGACCTTAAAATGGCGGCTGCAACAGTCAGTAAGTCGAACGGCATAAACAAAGGTAGTTCTATCTGACTAGTGCGACCAAACAACCACAACAATATTCGATAATATACCCTAAAATTGCCGAAAGAAACCATGGATAGTGAAAGTGGACAAGTATAAGCTCTAGAAAGAGAGAAAGCCACCGACATCAGCAGAAAGAAACTAGAGAAAGTGAAAGAGGTCTGCTAATCAGTAACAAAGAGAAGGGAGCTTATCCCAAGGGCTGAATCAATCCATGGAAATTAAAAGAGGACTATAACTATAGAAAGAGAGATAGGCCTCAGCCCAAAAAGAGATAACAAACACGGCGTACATCTTGAAAAGTCCACACAAATAACACAATTAATATAAAAGCGTAATAATTTATTCCCCCACTAAAAGGATATACCGGGAAGAGAAACGAATATAGAAAACAGACATTTTAAGTAGCACATGCAATAGAGAACAGTTATACTGCCAGGTTCAGCTATAATTATAATCTTGGTATTTTGTAGTAAGAGAGTACTCATACTAACAGGAAGACGAATTTTAGTACTCTTTTTGCTTATCACAAAAATGGAGGAAAACTACCTGGAACTAACAAGTAGGAACACCTACATCATAAAATACCCAGCCTATCTTTCTAAGAATGCAGCCAAAAAATTTAAGCATAACATTTTGGAACAAATCCTGACACATTGATCTCTGACATTTCTGTGTGTATGGCTAAAGGAGTCATCATGAAAGATATGATATTCTTCACCAGAAGAAGGGCGAAATGGCGCAATGCCTTCACAACGTTGCTCTATATAGTCAAGTCAAGTCAAGTCATAACATTTATATAGCGCACTACATACCCAGAGGGTTTCAAGGCGCTTAGGAAGGGGAGGAGGATTATTTGTCAAATATCCACGTTTTAAGCTGCTTTCTGAACGCTAGGTGATTCTGGGTGAGGCGAAGGTAAGCGGGGAGTGAGTTCCATGTTTTGGCAGCCAGGTATGAGAAGGATCTGCCTCCCATGGTGGTCTTGTTGATGCGAGGTACAGTGGCGAAGGCTTGGCTGGAAGAGCGAAGTTGTCGGGAGGGGGTGTAAAAGGACAGTCGAGAGTTGAGGCAATCTGGTCCGATGTCGTAGAGTGATTTGTGTGCGTGGGTAAGCAGTCGGAAAGTAATCCTCTTATTGACGGGTAGCCAGTGGAGGTCTTTAAGGTGACCAGAGATGTGTTCGTTGCGTGGGATGTCTAATATGAGCCTGGCTGAGGCGTTTTGGATTCGTTGTAGTTTCTTCTGGAGTTTAGCGGTGGTACCTGCGTAGAGGGTGTTTCCGTAGTCCAGTCGGCTCGTGACTAGAGCGTGGGTGACTGTTTTCCTTGTATCGGAGGGGATCCAGCGAAATGTTTTTCTGAGCATGCGAAGAATGTTAAAGCAGGAAGAGGATACGGCGCTGACTTGTTTGTTCATTGAGAGTGAAGAATCCAGGATGACGCCAAGGTTCCGTGCGTGGTCTGTCGGGATGGGTGCATTTCCGAGGGCTTCCGGCCACCAGGAGTCGTCCCATGCAGAGGGGGATTTACCTAAGATGAGGACTTCTGTTTTGTCTGAGTTTAGTTTCAGACGGCTTTGTTTCATCCATTCGGCGACTTCTTTCATTCCTTCGTTTAGGTTAGTTTTGGCGGTGCTGGGGTCCTTGGTGAGAGATAGGATCAGTTGAGTGTCATCCGCGTAAGAGATGATGTTGAGGTTGTGTTGGCGGGCGATGGCCGCAAGGGGGCTCATGTATACGTTGAAGAGGGTGGGACTGAGTGAGGATCCTTGTGGTACGCCGCAGATGACTTCGGTGGCCTCGGACTTGAAAGGTGGGAGGCGGACTCTCTGGGTTCTTCCGGTGAGGAACGAAGTGATCCATTCCAGTGCCTTTCCTTGGATTCCGATGTTTCTGAGGCGTTGTAAAAGGGTGCTGTGGCAGACTGTGTCGAAGGCTGCAGAGAGGTCGAGGAGGATGAGGGCGACTGTGTCTCCATTGTCCAGCAGAGTTCGAATGTCGTCTGTTGCTGCGATGAGGGCGGTCTCAGTGCTGTGTTTGGCTCGGAAGCCAGATTGTGAGGGGTCGAGGGATTTGTTGGCTTCGAGGAAGGCGGCGAGTTGGTTGTTGACGGCTTTCTCGATGACTTTGGCCGGGAATGGAAGAAGCGAGATGGGGCGGTAGTTTTTGAGTTCGGTGGGGTCTGCTGTTGGTTTTTTCAGAAGGGCGGTGAGTTCAGCGTGTTTCCAGTCTTCTGGGAAGGTAGCGGAGTTGAAGGAGCAGTTGATGACGTCTCGGAGGTGCGGAGCTATGACGGAGTCTGCTTTGTTGAAGATGTGGTGAGGGCATGGGTCTGTGGGGGATCCAGAGTGGATGGAGTTCATCAGGCGGATGGTGTCCTCAGTGGAGATTGGCTTCCAGGCGTTAAGGGTGTTAACGGGGGGAAGATGGTCAGCTGATGGTAGGGTGGGTTGGCTTCCGGGTTGGTTGACAAAGCTGTTGTGGATGTCAGCAATCTTGTTGTGGAAAAAAGAGGCTAGGGAATCGCAGAGGGTTTGAGAGGGGGTGATGTCGTTGGAGTTGGCCGAGGGGTTGGAAAATTCCTTGACGATGTTGAAAAGTTCCTTGCTGTTGTGGGCGTTGTTGTCAAGTCGATCTTTGAATGCTGTTTTCTTGGCTTTTCGGATCAGTTGGTGGTGAGTACGGATGGCGCTTTTGAAGGCGTCCTTGTTGCTGGTGGATGGGTCTTTTTTCCAGGCCTTTTCAAGGGAGCGGCATAGTTTCTTGGACTTCTTGAGGTCGTCGTTGAACCATGCGGCCTTCTTGATGCCAAGTTTGTGTTGACGTTTTTTCAGTGGTGCTAAGGTGTCGGCGGTGTTGGATAACCAAAGGGTGAGGTTGGAGGCGGCTTCGTTGGCGTTAGAAGAGAGGGCTGGGGAGGTTTGAAGGAGCGATGTGGAGATCTGTTCTGTGGTGATTTTGTTCCAGTTTCTTTGTAGAGTTGGTTGGAGGTGGATGATGGGTTTCGGCTTGTTGTAGGTGAAGTGAACGCAGCTGTGGTCAGTCCAGAGGAGATCCGTAGTGTGGCTGAAGGAGACATGGTTGCTGGAGGTGAAGATGGGGTCGAGAGTGTGACCTGCGATGTGGGTGGGGGAAGTGACCAGTTGTTTAAGTCCGAGGTTGTCGAGGTTGTCTAAGAGGGTGGCGGTGTTGCGGTCGTTGATCTTTTCAAGGTGAAAGTTGAGGTCTCCCAGAAGGATGTAGTCTTTGGAGGGGAGCGCGTGTGGGGTGATGAAGTCCGTGATGTCTTCACTGAATTTTGCGCGTGGTCCTGGTGGTCTGTAGAGGAGGGTGCCTCTGAGTGTGGTCTTGGGGTCGATGTGGATCTGGAAGTGAAGGTGTTCGGAGTTGGCGAGGTTGGCATCAGAGCTGGTTGAGATGCGGATTGTTTTCTTATGGACGATAGCGATTCCACCTCCTGTATGGTCGGTGCGGTCCTTGCGTGTGATCTTATAGTCATCAGGGATGGCGATGGCGATGTCAGGGGCGGAGGAAGCAGTCAGTCAGTCAGTCAAATTAACTTTATTCGATTTGTTAAAATCATACAAAGTACATAAAAACAGTATTATTTACAATTTAAAAAGGAATTAAACAATATCATTTTATGAGCAAGTTAATTAGACGAAAATCAGTACGTTAAAATATTTAAAACACATTATGTACATCAGTTTTCCAAATTCATGCCCCTTCTGGCTCTGGTTGCTGCCACAAGAAAATTGGCCATGGCGAAAGTAATACAGATGCTACCCAGTGATTTTAAATATAACATGGCTGGTCTCACCTGGGAGAAGCCCGCTTCTCTTAAGACTGGTAGCAGGTATTTTTTCCTTTGGTCGGAGAAGAAATCGCAAAACATAACAAAATGTAAACTGTCCTGAACAGAAAAATTGTCACAAGTGCAGGGGGGAGCTAACTCAGGTTTCATCCAGGTATTAAAATGGCCCAAATAAAAATGAATAGTGTTAAATCTGAATTTTGTTAACAAAAATCTATGGAACGGATTAGTGACGAAACATAAATAGGGTTCAATTGCAGGTGACTGGAGTGACAAATAATGCATTCGAACAGATGGTTTTGATAATTCGACTTCTTCTCGCAACATGTATGCCCTAGACATAAACTGTTTTTTTATAAGACTCACATCCTGCTTTGTGATACACGAAGGGGAGGTGAATAAATCTGGACGACCTAGTTCATTAAAAGATTTGTGCAAATACGCCATCCATGGTATCTTGTGACTATACTCTAAACTCATCACATCCCTCATGATCGTGTGATTTAACAGTAGTTCAGGATTTAACCAAGTCTTAAGCCAGTATATTAATGGGGCCAGTCTCAGTTTGTCCTGGATGTAATCCAAACCAAGTTCTGTATGGATGGAGAAAACCGGGGAGGATTGGGGGAGGGACAGGACTGAACGTAAAAAACTATTTTCGGCTACCTGGATTTCTTCTAGTCGTGCATAACCCCATAAGGAGGCACCATACAAGGCCACGGGAAGGGATTTGCTGTTATAAACCTGGATGATGGCCTTCATGGGTCTATGTCCCAGCCTTTTAGCAAAACTTAAGATGGCCCTAGATGTTCTTGTAACCGCTAGGCTTTTTGCACGTATCTGTGGGCCCCAGGTACCCCTGCAATCAAAAAGCACTCCCAGGTATGGAAACAAGGGAACTCCCGACACAGTCTCCCCTTTGCAAAAGAAGGTTTTAGTTCCTCTCTTGCCACTTTTCCCTTGTGTCCCCACAACCATGGTGTGCGATTTGGAGGCATTAACTTTCAGGTCCAACCGGTCCATAAAAGTCCCAAAAGCATCCAACAATTTTTGGAGACATACCCCTGTGCGTGCAATGAGTACAGCATCGTCCGCGTATAGGAGAGCAGGGATCTTAGCTTCTCCTACACGCGGTACATCACATGCTGCCTCGAGTAAATGCTTGCCTAGGTCATTTATATAGATAGTAAACAACAGGGGGGCCAATATGCATCCCTGCCTAACGCCCCGTAGAGATCTAAAACTTGACGTGCATCTTCCCTCTTTGGTTACTCTTACAGCAGCGAATAAATCCTGATGCATAGAAGCTATAAAAGCCACCAAGTCGGTGTCAATTCCCATATTAGTTAGGATTTCCCAAAGTTTCGATCTGTTGACCAAGTCGAAGGCCGAGGAGAGGTCCATAAATGCTAAATACAAGGTCCCCTCCTTGGCCACCGTATACTTAGAAATCAGAAGGTGCAGGTTTGAGCACTGTTCTAGCGTGCCCCTTTTTTCCCTAAAGCCATACTGTATATCAGCCAGGCCACCGCAATCCTCCAGGCTATCTCTTAATCTCACTAAAAGGACTCTGCCCAGGATCTTAATAGCAGAGTCCAGGAGAGAAATGGGCCGGTAGCACCCTGGATCATCCCTTCTGCCCTTTTTAAATATTGGCACGATGGTGGACGTAGCCCATGTATTTGGGGGGGGCGAGGTGTTTGCGGCTGTGAACACATTAGCCAGGATACCAGCCCAGAATTTGGGGGAGTGTAAATAAAAGTCAGCTGGTACCCCGTCTGGGCCGGGGGCTTTATTCTTTGTTGTGGCACAGATTGCTTTTTCCACTTCCCCACTGTTAAATTGTATAGGTGTGGCCACAAAACCTGCACAGTTTTGTGGCAGCGAACAGGCACCAGACTCACCATAAACAGAGCTGAAGTGGGCCAGCCACTTCTCGTCGGGTATTACACAATCGGTATCTAGATTTGGAGAATCTGAAAAATAAGGGTGATTTACTACAGCCCAGAATTGCCTGCTGTCTCTCAAGATGTTAATGTCGTTTAGTTGGTCCCATGCCTCCTGCTTGATGCTATCCCTTCTGGACTTTGTGGCGGCCCTATACTCTTTTCTCAATACTGAAACCAAAACCCTGTCCCTAGGTTGTGCTTTAAGGGCCATTTTTAAGGCTCTAAGGGCCCTGGTGCAAGCAGAATCAAACCATTTATGCGGCTTTTGTTCACCCCTACCCCTTGATACCGTAAGATTCTCAGCCACTACATGACATATTGATTGAAAGGCGGACATGGTGCCATTACCTGGCACGGTCGGGTCTTGGCAGATTTTGATGTGCTCTTCAATCTGTTGACCGATATTAGTGTAAAACTCATCTGCCACCACATTCCCCCATTTCAAACGCCTGCCTTGGTCTGTTGTGCGAAGGGTGAAGCCCTGTTTAGAATGCCCTGGCATGGGTCCCAAAGCACCCCCCCAGCGGATGGACAGGGAAACAGGATTATGGTCGCTAAAAGGCGAAAACACAGTACAATAGGTAATAATACATTTAAAAATGGCAGAGGTCGCGAAAATATAGTCAATAACAGAACCCATGGGGGAGCCCTTGAACGTTGATGCTCTAGGAACCCCCTCTCCTGCTGTGAATTCAAGGAGGTTAAATTTGGCCAGAAAATCCTCCAGATCCTCTCCACGCCTGGTATGTTCGAAGTGTGGACCCTCCTGTTCCCAAGCCTCCGTAACTCCTAAGGCGGAGCAACCCAGATTACAGGGGTGAATATTAAAATCACCCATTAACACCAGTTCATGGCTGGAGGGGGAATTTTGGATAAAAGCGGTTAAAAATGCATCCAGTTGGGTGATGTTATTGCCCCCAAATTCCTTATTGACAGAGTTGTAGAAATTGATGAACAGAATGCTTTTTAATGGGCAGATTTGCCTTTCCACAATTAGAAAATTTGGGGAATCATAATCAATTTTTTTCAGCGTGCCAGAGAGGTCTAAAGAAAAAAAGGTCGAGA
This sequence comes from Lissotriton helveticus, assembly GCF_964261635.1. NCBI lineage: Eukaryota > Metazoa > Chordata > Amphibia > Caudata > Salamandridae > Lissotriton > Lissotriton helveticus. Next base: position 1,924,006,653 of record NC_136065.1, read on the forward strand.
GACCTCCCCTCGCTCTACCTGCAGCACTGGGGCGGGCCACGACTGAAAAGCCTGCAAAGCCGTCCAACCATTGATTGGAAGACAGGTCCCAAGTTTCTTGTAGGGCGATGACGTCGTGACTTGCGACGAAGGTGACCCACTCATTGTCGCTCCTTTTTGTACTAATTCCGGCGATGTTCCAGCTAATGATTTTACAGCCTGTTTCTTCCTTCGAGATAGGTGTCATAGGAGAACAGGGGTGTGTAGTGGGCTTATGTGACGCCCTGCCCCCATTGGCCTGGTTAGTGGTAATTGCATTTGATGGACCCGGAGGATCATTGAGCGGATACCCCTGGGTACAGCCTGTTGTTAAATTACTGATTGCGTCAGGAGTTCTTTTATCAGCGCAGGGCAAGGGGATGGGGTTACCGATAGGTGGTTGTTAGTCGCAGTCATCTAAATTAGAGAATGCAGAAAAACGATTTTCCAGCCCCAAGCCCCAATCCACAGACGCAACATCCTTCCTCCCTCTTTTAGTCACAATGTTCCATTTGGTTCTCAGGATGCTTGAGTTAGGACCACTACCCTTTCTGGGATAGAAGAAATCCAGAGTCAATGGAACTATAGAGGTTGATCTCCTTTGTGGTGGTAGGATGTTAGGTAGGATGTTAGGCAGAACCCCAGGGTCAGAGAAGTGTAGAACGACGCACTCCCCCTGAAACTTTTTCACCCTGTCCCCAATCCACTGGACCCTTCTGGCTTTGACGAGCTCTTGGGAGAGTTGCTGTTTTCCCCATGGAGTAATTACCATGTTGTTGGTTAGCCATGATAAAGATTTGTTAATTAGAGAAGATGTTGTTTCCCGCTCTCCTTGAGCCAAAGGAGGAACATTGGCAAGGACAAGTACCAGTGGGGAAGCTTCGACCACAAGCTCGAAAGTCCCTTTTTCTGTAGATGGGTCATCAGCAACAGCAGCAGAGATCGGTGCAAACAGGGGGGCGCCAGGAGGAGTGCTATTAGTAATGTAATTTGTTGGTGGTGGGTTTAAAGCGGGGGTAGGAATAAGTCCGCTGATAGCTGTGGATACCGATTTATTTAAAGATTCCTCTATCTTAGCAGAGACGTTATCAGGGAGTTTTCCTATCTCAGCCATAGTTTGTTGTAATAAACCTTCCAGTCGGTTGACCTCCGATGTTAACTTGTCTATTTTACTGACCAGAGGCTTAACCACACCTTTGATTTTAGAGTCCATCATGGCCAGTAATTTGTTAAATTGGGCGTTTGTAAGTGTGAAATAAGCTTCACTGGTCAAGTCTAGCTCGTCTTCCTCAGAATGCTTCCTCGGGAGGTTAGCCACTTTATTTTTAGCTGATCTTAGACATTCCCGTTTTCCCGGAACAGGTACTAGTGGGGAAATATGACGCTCAAGACTAGTAGTTGACTCTAGCGCTGCCTCCTGCGCGCTACGCTCTTCAAGACCAGCGACAGTGCCACTAGGCTGGATAATACTGGTGTCCGGAAATGGATTAGGTGTATCATTGTTTGTACTAAAAGTGCTTAAAAGACCAAAGGGATCCTCTGACTCAATGTCTATAAAAGGGGATTGAGTGGATGAGTCTATGCCCAGCGAAGCTCTCCTGTCGCAGTTGATTTTTTCAACGACTTGTACCAGGTAGTTCTCTATAGAGTTGCTGGGTGTGGGTAACTTTTTAGGAGGCATTATGCTGTTGACGCACGACCAAAGTTAAGCAAACACTTACGTGAAAGCGCACAGAGACCTCGATCTCGGGGCAGGAAACCAAGGGACCAGGCCCAGCCCAACCGTGGCCAACCTCGGACGGCCTCAGACGGCCCGCCCTTTGCCCGGGCTTAGCCCGGCGCCTGCCCGCGCGCGTCCCGCGACGCGGGAAGGGATGCCCCTTTTTGTGCGCCTCCTGGCGCGCTCAGCCTCGACGCGACTTCCGTCCAGGTCGCGGAGGCTTCTGGGGCTTGTGGTCTCAACTCCCCCGCTCGGCGGCAGCACTGGTGGTCAGAGGCTGCAGCGGGGGGAGGAGACCGGCGATGTCAGGGCAGCGCACTGGGCGCTACAAGCAGGCTCCGCGGTGGTGAGGGAAAGCCCAGCAATCAGCAACAACGGACAACTTGGGAGCTCCAAACAGCAGCAGGTAACCGGCAAAGACGCACCCACTCCCCAGCAAGGGATGCCCCTTTTTGTGCGCCTCCTGGCGCGCTCAGCCTCGACGCGACTTCCGTCCAGGTCGCGGAGGCTTCTGGGGCTTGTGGTCTCAACTCCCCCGCTCGGCGGCAGCACTGGTGGTCAGAGGCTGCAGCGGGGGGAGGAGACCGGCGATGTCAGGGCAGCGCACTGGGCGCTACAAGCAGGCTCCGCGGTGGTGAGGGAAAGCCCAGCAATCAGCAACAACGGACAACTTGGGAGCTCCAAACAGCAGCAGGTAACCGGCAAAGACGCACCCACTCCCCAGCAAGGGATGCCCCTTTTTGTGCGCCTCCTGGCGCGCTCAGCCTCGACGCGACTTCCGTCCAGGTCGCGGAGGCTTCTGGGGCTTGTGGTCTCAACTCCCCCGCTCGGCGGCAGCACTGGTGGTCAGAGGCTGCAGCGGGGGGAGGAGACCGGCGATGTCAGGGCAGCGCACTGGGCGCTACAAGCAGGCTCCGCGGTGGTGAGGGAAAGCCCAGCAATCAGCAACAACGGACAACTTGGGAGCTCCAAACAGCAGCAGGTAACCGGCAAAGACGCACCCACTCCCCAGCAAGGGATGCCCCTTTTTGTGCGCCTCCTGGCGCGCTCAGCCTCGACGCGACTTCCGTCCAGGTCGCGGAGGCTTCTGGGGCTTGTGGTCTCAACTCCCCCGCTCGGCGGCAGCACTGGTGGTCAGAGGCTGCAGCGGGGGGAGGAGACCGGCGATGTCAGGGCAGCGCACTGGGCGCTACAAGCAGGCTCCGCGGTGGTGAGGGAAAGCCCAGCAATCAGCAACAACGGACAACTTGGGAGCTCCAAACAGCAGCAGGTAACCGGCAAAGACGCACCCACTCCCCAGCAAGGGATGCCCCTTTTTGTGCGCCTCCTGGCGCGCTCAGCCTCGACGCGACTTCCGTCCAGGTCGCGGAGGCTTCTGGGGCTTGTGGTCTCAACTCCCCCGCTCGGCGGCAGCACTGGTGGTCAGAGGCTGCAGCGGGGGGAGGAGACCGGCGATGTCAGGGCAGCGCACTGGGCGCTACAAGCAGGCTCCGCGGTGGTGAGGGAAAGCCCAGCAATCAGCAACAACGGACAACTTGGGAGCTCCAAACAGCAGCAGGTAACCGGCAAAGACGCACCCACTCCCCAGCAAGGGATGCCCCTTTTTGTGCGCCTCCTGGCGCGCTCAGCCTCGACGCGACTTCCGTCCAGGTCGCGGAGGCTTCTGGGGCTTGTGGTCTCAACTCCCCCGCTCGGCGGCAGCACTGGTGGTCAGAGGCTGCAGCGGGGGGAGGAGACCGGCGATGTCAGGGCAGCGCACTGGGCGCTACAAGCAGGCTCCGCGGTGGTGAGGGAAAGCCCAGCAATCAGCAACAACGGACAACTTGGGAGCTCCAAACAGCAGCAGGTAACCGGCAAAGACGCACCCACTCCCCAGCAAGGGATGCCCCTTTTTGTGCGCCTCCTGGCGCGCTCAGCCTCGACGCGACTTCCGTCCAGGTCGCGGAGGCTTCTGGGGCTTGTGGTCTCAACTCCCCCGCTCGGCGGCAGCACTGGTGGTCAGAGGCTGCAGCGGGGGGAGGAGACCGGCGATGTCAGGGCAGCGCACTGGGCGCTACAAGCAGGCTCCGCGGTGGTGAGGGAAAGCCCAGCAATCAGCAACAACGGACAACTTGGGAGCTCCAAACAGCAGCAGGTAACCGGCAAAGACGCACCCACTCCCCAGCAAGGGATGCCCCTTTTTGTGCGCCTCCTGGCGCGCTCAGCCTCGACGCGACTTCCGTCCAGGTCGCGGAGGCTTCTGGGGCTTGTGGTCTCAACTCCCCCGCTCGGCGGCAGCACTGGTGGTCAGAGGCTGCAGCGGGGGGAGGAGACCGGCGATGTCAGGGCAGCGCACTGGGCGCTACAAGCAGGCTCCGCGGTGGTGAGGGAAAGCCCAGCAATCAGCAACAACGGACAACTTGGGAGCTCCAAACAGCAGCAGGTAACCGGCAAAGACGCCAGTGTTCAAAACAGTGTTACTTCGAAAAAGACAACCTCACAAAGACAAGTAACCTGGTGTTCTTTTCCGCTTCCTCTTCTGCCTTAATCTCAACGCTCTCTCAACGGGCGGAGGAAGCGTTCATCCATGTTTCCGTTAGGAAGGCGACGTCAGGAGAGATGGTGTCTAGTAGGTTCCAAAGGTCAATGGCGTGCCTGTGGACCGAGCGGGTGTTGAGAAGGATGCATTCTAGGTGGTTGGGGTCGGGAATCTGTGTTGTGGTCGTAGCGGAGTTGGTGACGGTGCTGCTGAATTTGCAGGAGTAGCAGGAGAAAGGTCCATGGGTGCGTCCAGGAGCGGCTTGGACGCAGGTGGGGGCGCGGCCGGGGTTAAGGGCTAGGAGGGTGGCGGCATCGTAGGTAATGCGGGGGGGTGGGCGGCGAGAGGGGCAGGGGGTCTGGCGCTGGGCGCGGTCCAGGCGCGGACGGGCGTAGACGGGCTTACCTTTGGCGCACCTTCGGCGCGGATTGGGCGCGGTCGCTGCGCGTGAACGCTGCGCGCGGGAACTACTGTCATATAAGGAAGAGGAGGGGGAGGGGCGAGGGCGGCTCAGCTGGGAGGCGGGGCGCGTGTACAAATAACAGCACAAACAACAAACAAAATGGCAGCGGAGCGCTGGGGGCTAACGCGCTACCTCTGACAAAGTTAAGCAGGGGTTAACAAGCGCTGACTAAACAGAGCAAAAGCGTCTATTTTACTATTGGCAAAAAGATAGGCGGCAGGCGAGGCACAATGCAGGCTGATTAAACAGATCACAAAGCGTCGCTTTAACAATGAGCAAAAAATGAAAGGCGGCAGGCGAGGCACAATGCAGGCTAATTAGACAAGGCAAAGATCGTCTATTTCACAATAAGCAATAATGAAAAGCGGCAGGCGAGGTACAATGCAGGCAGTGAGGGCACAACGATACCAGTAGCAGGGGAGCGACCACTCGGCTCGAGAGCTGGGAGCGAGTCACAGCGCTAGTTGGGTTTGGAGCGCTGGAAGTAGTCTGTGGGAGGGCGGCTCAGCTGGGAGGCGGGGCGCGTGAACAAATAACAGCACAAACAACAAACAAAATGGCAGCGGAGCGCTGGGGGCTAACGCGCTACCTCTGACAAAGTTAAGCAGGGGTTAACAAGCGCTGACTAAACAGAGCAAAAGCGTCTATTTTACTATTGGCAAAAAGATAGGCGGCAGGCGAGGCACAATGCAGGCTGATTAAACAGATCACAAAGCGTCGCTTTAACAATGAGCAAAAAATGAAAGGCGGCAGGCGAGGCACAATGCAGGCTAATTAGACAAGGCAAAGATCGTCTATTTCACAATAAGCAATAATGAAAAGCGGCAGGCGAGGTACAATGCAGGCAGTGAGGGCACAACGATACCAGTAGCAGGGGAGCGACCACTCGGCTCGAGAGCTGGGAGCGAGTCACAGCGCTAGTTGGGTTTGGAGCGCTGGAAGTAGTCTGTGGGAGGGCGGCTCAGCTGGGAGGCGGGGCGCGTGTACAAATAACAGCACAAACAACAAACAAAATGGCAGCGGAGCGCTGGGGGCTAACGCGCTACCTCTGACAAAGTTAAGCAGGGGTTAACAAGCGCTGACTAAACAGAGCAAAAGCGTCTATTTTACTATTGGCAAAAAGATAGGCGGCAGGCGAGGCACAATGCAGGCTGATTAAACAGATCACAAAGCGTCGCTTTAACAATGAGCAAAAAATGAAAGGCGGCAGGCGAGGCACAATGCAGGCTAATTAGACAAGGCAAAGATCGTCTATTTCACAATAAGCAATAATGAAAAGCGGCAGGCGAGGTACAATGCAAGGCAGTGAGGGCACAACGATACCAGTAGCAGGGGAGCGACCACTCGGCTCGAGAGCTGGGAGCGAGTCACAGCGCTAGTTGGGTTTGGAGCGCTGGAAGTAGTCTGTGGGAGGGCGGCTCAGCTGGGAGGCGGGGCGCGTGTACAAATAACAGCACAAACAACAAACAAAATGGCAGCGGAGCGCTGGGGGCTAACGCGCTACCTCTGACAAAGTTAAGCAGGGGTTAACAAGCGCTGACTAAACAGAGCAAAAGCGTCTATTTTACTATTGGCAAAAAGATAGGCGGCAGGCGAGGCACAATGCAGGCTGATTAAACAGATCACAAAGCGTCGCTTTAACAATGAGCAAAAAATGAAAGGCGGCAGGCGAGGCACAATGCAGGCTAATTAGACAAGGCAAAGATCGTCTATTTCACAATAAGCAATAATGAAAAGCGGCAGGCGAGGTACAATGCAGGCAGTGAGGGCACAACGATACCAGTAGCAGGGGAGCGACCACTCGGCTCGAGAGCTGGGAGCGAGTCATATAAAATCCACAACTAACATTCCTCATGGTACAAAATTTATGACAAGAGCTTCTCCCAATCTGAGAGCGGACCTCTGCATAACTATCTTCAAGAATGGGATAGTGATGATCCAAACCTCTAACAATGACCTGGAAACATTCGACAACATCTTCTCATCCCTAAAAAGAAATGTAGAGAATACGAATCCACTAATACACCAGAGAAGCTTTGAAGACTACCTTGTCTCACCCAACAACACCAATATAAGAAGCAGAACAACTAGAGTCCACCTGGACCCTGATCAATCTACCCAATTAAGAGTCACTAGGCCTTTACAACTACATAGTCCGTCAGAAGACAACACAGTATCATCCAACACTATCTCCACAATTAGTACCCCAACCAGAGACCGACAGGAATATGAACAAATTAGCACTCCATCTAGAGTCCCCCAGGAACTGATTACCCAACCAGAAGCCTTAAGCGGAACAGAAAGGACGTTGGTCAGGAATGAAGCAGAAAGAACGCGAAATACAAATAACAACAACAACAGCCATGGATCTCCAAATGCAGACAGAACGTCCAACACTGCAGTTATGGTCAAAGGAGAAACCCAATCTAAGGAAAGAAATAAGAAGACAAATGTACATGGGCCAGAATGGAAACTCAGGAACAGAAAACATGAAGATCGAAATATACGGTTGAATAATCACATCACGTCACCTAAGTTCATGAGAAAAATTCTTGAGATCCAAACACAAATCAGGAACCTGTCACAGGAATTATTAAACTCCATGAAAGGGATAGAAAAATTACGTGATATTACAGAAAACACGCACACTGAAGTAGAACACATCAAACAGCTATTAAATACAACCAAAGACAAAATCAAGAAGAGAGCGATACCATTGTCTAACAGGCAAAACAGACCAGATAGGAGTCAAAATCCCTTAACGGAAGTAGATATACTAGCACTACTCAGGGAGTATGAGCCAACTGACCCCAATAGGGCACAGGAAATCAAAAGAGTACCGATAGACGCAAACAGAACATCCTTGAGGAATGATAGGAAACCCAATCTCAACAACTTACAACAAATCCAACTAACCACCGATCCATCAAACAGGATCACAGATAGAACAGAAAAATCATTAAATTGCCTATTGCTCAACTGCCGATCGGCAGCGAAACATGCTTCTGACATTGCCGATATCATTATCAATCAGTGAATAGACGTAACAATCCTTACCGAAACATGGCTATCCGAATCCTCATCCCCAGTCTTGGACCTGCTGGTGCCCCCGCACTATAACATAGTGAGACTTGACAGACAAAAAAAGACAGGAGGGGGTATTGCCTGCATCCACAGATCAAACTTAGAAATTGGCCAATTTCAATCAGACCCTCTCGAATCATGCGAATACCTAGGGATCCATATAAGATCAACCAACAAACAGATTTGCACCTTACATGCCTTATATCACCCACCTGGAAATAACATGAACTTCATTGACCAACTAATGGAGATCATTACTGCCAACACCAACAAAGACATTAATAATATATTTTTAGGTGATTTTAATCTACACTGGAACGACAACAACGACAAACAGGTCAACGCCTTTAAAGACTTTCTAACCAAGCTAAAATTATCCCAAGCATGTCTACAACCTACACATGCGAAAGGAGCAACATTAGACTGGATTATTTCAAAGAATAATGACATCTCAATCCTCTCAATAGAACCTTGCGACTGGTCAGATCACCACACCATAACCTTCCTGATACCGTCACGGGAGAAGATAAAAACCACTCAATCCAGCAAAATGAAAAAATGGATACGAGAAACCAGAGACTTGAATATGGATCTTCTAAGGGAAAGCTGCAAAAGAGACCTAAACCTACCTGACAGCACACAGAATGTGAATGATCTAACGAACCATTACACAACCACAATATCGAAAATAGTCAACTCCACCATACCACTCAAATTAAAAAGAACTACGGAAAAGATGAAAAACCCATGGTTTAATGAAATATTGAATGAAGATAGGCGAAAACTGAGACGTGCAGAAAGAAAATGGAGACAACCCCCATCATCCCCGGAGCTGAAATCCCTCAGAAAAATCAGAAAGGAATATAATAAAAAGATCATCAACTGGAAAAAGGAATTTATCAGAACTGAACTGGATAACGCCAAAACAAACCACGGAAACTGTTTGAGATTATAAAACTACAATCAAATAAGCTGGCAAAATCTGCACAAGAAGTCACTAAAACACAACTAAGTTGCAAAGAATTCTCAACCTTTTTCAATAACAAAGCCAACGAATTGGAAAAAGAACTCAGGATCACTGCAGATAACCCGGACTACAATACACCATCATCACAAGCTGCACCGAACTATGTGAATAATGCGACAAAAAACAAGGCACAACAATCACTATAATGACCCGCTACCATCAAAATGCCTGAAAGAAATCAGCCATATTTTGATTCCAATATGGACTGAAATTATAAACACCTCACTTTCCCAGGGGGTCCTCCCAGAATGCCTGAAGACAGGACAAGTGGCGCCGATCATCAAAAAACCGACAGCAGACCCGGCAGATCCAAATAACTATCGCCCAGTGACCAACATCCCTCTTCTTGCCAAAGTAATAGAGAGATGTGTACAGATTCAGTTAAGCCAACACATTGACAACTTCTCTCTATTAGATAACTGCCAATCGGGGTTCAGATCAGGCCACAGCACGGAAACAGCAATCCTTCACATAGTCAATGATGCACTTCAAGCATTAGATCACAACCAATCTTGTCTACTCATCCTACTAGACTTGTCCTCAGCGTTTGATACAGTTAATCATGAAAAACTTCTAAACAGACTTCACGACAGGATGGGAATTTCAGGCACTGTACTGGAATGGTTCAAATCATTCTTACAGAATAGAACTCAGAGATTCCTAGTAAACCAATCTCTGTCTCCTCCATGCCCAAGCACAACGGGAGTACCCCAAGGATCTACTCTATCTCCTTCACTGTTTAACTTATACATTGAACCCCTTACAGAAATCCTGCGTAATTCCAAAATATCGTACCATATGTACGCGGACGATACGCAACTTTACATCAAGATTGCATCACTGGAAGACACAATCACTATGAATGAGGCCCTCAAAATGACGCTAAATTGGCTAACCAACAATCAACTCAAGCTAAACGCTAATAAAACAGAATTCTTACTCATCACACCGCAAAAGAATCAAGCAGAAGTGAAGGAATGGTCCAAAATGATCACAGCGCTAAACTGCACCCCTACTCTAGTTGATTCAGCGAAATCTCTCAGAATCACATTGGATGAACACCTTGATATGAAAACCCACATTAAAGTAATGGCAAAAAATGCACGCTTTCATCTGAACTATTTAAGAAAAATGAAGTCATTTTTATCAGAGAATGACCTAAAACTAGCTGTGCAATCACTGGTTATCTCAAGAATTGAATACGGGTGCACAACGCTAGCAGGTCTCCCAAAAATTTCCACAGCCCTCCTAAAAGCGTGCCTCAATGCAGCTGCAAGACTTATTACAGGATCGAGGAAATTTGACCATATCTCCCCTCACCTGAAAGCTTTAAACTGGCTACCCTACGAAGCTAGAATACAGCTAAAAATGGCATGTATCACTCATAAAGCGATTCACCACAACACACCGAGATATCTTGCCCAGAAAATAGAAATTTCAGGAATGAAACAGACCTGCCCGGAGTGCCAATTTTCTGCTGCTGAGACCTCCTATCTTCAAGAAGAAAAAAAACCTATGAGAGAGCTTTCTCTGGTGCAGCCCCCAGAATATGGAACTCTCTTCCAGCGAACATCAGAAAAATCTCGAACATTGCATCATTTAAGAAGGAAACTAAGATCTTTCTCATGAGCAAGTTCCACCCATAGGTAGACAAATCGCCATCTGAGACTTAATCAGTGAGGGCTTACTAGATAACAAAGTGGGAAATAAATAGAAAATGACCCACGGTAGAGAACCTGGCGAAAGGCAAGAGACAAACCAGGGGATGGGAGAAAACAATCAGTTACTACTCAGAACAGTTTTATCCATGGCTTGTAATACTGGAGCGGTCTTCTCTCGTTTCAGTATTTTATCTAACTATAGACTAGGTATGGAAGTATTACTAACTAATGTTTTCAATCTACTGCTTGTTATATACACTGCTGTTTTATAATATGCCATGTTATGTTAAGTGCTCTGATACCCAAGGGTCTAGTTTGCGCTATAGAAAACTGTTTATAAATAAATAAATAAATAAATAAATAACCTTCGGGCTTATCAGGCCTTCAGCTCTGTCCGCTACATGGCTCCTCCTCACGACATCGGCAGAACCAGTCTTTCGAGCTCATGATGGATTGCCGGATGACATAGTGATGCTTGTTTTCTCATTGTGTTGGTGAAATTCACAATGGGACAAAGATTGGGGGATTCCCTCACACAGCATACGTTGCTCCCTGCTTCACTCTCTTTTGTAGTCAACCTTCTCTGAGTGCTCCTCATGCTGCGAATACACTGGTATTCTCCTCCCTAGCAGTCTCTTCTCCTGCAGATCTAGGCACTCTAATTGGCTGTCTCAGCATGCCAGCAAGCAGGCTTCTAACCAATAGGCAGACTCTTGGTTCCTTCAGCAGAATTCGGGTGATGTCCCCTCAACTTTGGGAGATTGCAGTGGCGTAACAAGAGCCCCCGCAGCCCAGACAGTGTAGGGGAGATCCAAGCTCCAAGGGCCACCTCAGGGCAGTATCTTGGCCCGAGAGCTCCTGAGTGAGTCCAGAGGGGTGGCCCACCATGTATTTTGCAGGAGGGCCCCTCAGGTTTTGTTAAGCAACTGGGAGATTGGCTGTCAGGTAGACACCATCTCTGGTAACAAAGCAGTTCTTCAAGTATTCTGTGGAACACTCACTTCTTTGTTCAAGAAGAACTCGGATCTGGAACTCAGTGGGATGGTTTTGGTCACAGCTTTATACACATGAGTGGGAATATGGCTCAGTTGTCTACCAGTCGTGGCTGCTACCTGAAAGCAGCAGTGGGGCAGTGGGGGGGAAATCAGTTTTTTTTTTAAAAACACTTACCTCCTGGCCGGCTAGCCGGCTGGCCGCCACCGCCTCTCCAGCGTCCTTTTCCTGGCTTCTTGGGAGGAACAGGAAGCACCATGGCTCCCATGCTCCCTGCAGCCAATCACAACGTTGATCTGAGTGCAGTGACACGGCGTTCAGCCCAGGGCTGGAGGGTGGGCATGTTCTCCATGCAGGCTGTAATGCAGCCTGCATTGAAAACAGGGAATGTGCGCATAACTGTTATGAGCAGGCCGAGAGGGCCGACTAAACAGTTATTATGCACTTAGGAGGGTTTTACCCTCCTCCCCTGCCGTGCAGCCCCGCCCCCTCACACACACTGCTGTAGCAGGAGGACAAAATAAAATGATAACGTTAGTTATTATCATTTTATTGTTTCCTTTCTTTTGCTGCTTTAAGACAGTAGAGCGACACTCCTCCACCTTAGCAGAGGAGCTGCCACTGTTGTCTATGGCCTCAGAACCAGTTTGGGTCAGTTCTCTTTCATATGTTATTTTCCGTCTGTTCCTCAAATACAGCCTTTGTGCAAGGTGATAACTTTCACCGCAGGTAGCAAGGAGGTTATCTCTAAGCAGGAATATACCAAACAAGGGCACAGTGAAGTGTGGGATATCTGCACCTTGATGATGTCATCAGCCTTCTTGAAGCAACAATCTGGGACAGGCAAAAAGGACACATCCTGTATAGAAACGTCCTCACCTTGAACGACAAACAGCACTCTAACACTCGCCCTATAATCCACCAAATGGCAGAGAGATTAGGAAAAACGAATCAGCAGCAGCTTGCTATCAAGGTCCTCATTGAATGTCTATGGGAAGCCGTGTCTGCATCTTCCCTTGCCTCAGTGTCTGCTTTTCCCTACTCCAGGAATGCAGGCAATACTTCCACTGTCTGGGGAAGCTGTCATCATCTTAGTGTATTTAGTTGATGTATACTCTTTCTGTATTTGTATTAATTTTTTTTAAGATGAAATCGTAGAAATGGCTTAGGCCAGGGTCCCTGGCTTCCGGTAGTGACTCGCAGGGGTTTTACAAAAGTTAAACAGACCCTCCAGGATTTAGCAATTTCGCGGTTTGCCGTGAAATCGTCACTTTTGTAAAAATGCCGGGATTTTTACGAAAGTCCCCGCAAAATCGGCACTTTTGTAAAAATGCCGACATTTTTTTAAAAAGTGCCTGCGAAATCAACTCATAGTTGCTTGACACCAATGCTCGCCAGTGCTACCTTAACTGATTGTAAGTGAGCATTGTTGTGGTTCATTGGTTTGCCAAATATCATCTGATCATATGGTGAAGCTGCCTTTTCAATCTTAATTACTTGATTTGCTAATGGTTTATATGCGTCATGGTCACTGTGGGACTCCCATCTAGTACTTTGTGTTCTATAAGGTGGGCTGACCTTCTGTTTCACCGGGTCAGAGTGGTTCATTTCTGAGTTCTAATGAGTGGAATGAATGTGTTTGTGTGTTCAAACGATATTGTGACTTTTTTGGGGGTATTTTGCAGAGTCCTGCTGATTTGTTTGTGTTCAGAGGGTTGGATTGCCTTTTGCATTCCATGATTGGTGGGTTCTTTATCTATACTGTAGGTTGTGGTGATCTCCATAGGGTTGGGCTGTTTTATTCATGATGCCAATCTGGTCACTCTTGTATGTTTAAGCAGTCCATTGAGTTATTTTGTCTAATTTGTGCATTACACAGCGTTGAGTAACTTTGTTAGATAATTTTAGGGGGTGGTGTGTTAGGCTGGTATTTTAGTGTTGTGCCAGAGGGCGCCTGGTTAGTTGGCGCATGGCTGGGTTAATTTAGATGGTTTACTCCAGGTCAGCTGGGTGCTCAGAGTTATTTATGGTTAGGCTTGTCTGTGTGTTCTCAGTTATATCAGGTTTCCTCCTCCTTGCTGTCCAAAGGGTTGGCCAAGTTTGTTCATGCATTACATTAGGTCGGGTTGGTTTACTTGTTCTTTGCACAGTGTCTGCCCTCTTGTCTTAGTAAACGTCCTTAGGTTTGTTTAAGCAGTTGTGTTCAATTTTGTTTTGGTCTGCAGTCATTTTACCTGCTCGAAAGGGAGAGGATGTGGTGTAACGACCAGAGTTGTCGACCTTGAAACTGAGGATCCAGGTTCGAGTCTCGGCATCGGCTCAATATCCTGTGATTTTGGATAAATCACTTAACGCCCCCCTCCCTCTCGGAACAGCACCTGGATACCCTCACGGGTAATCAGCCGAGATCTTAAATTCCAAATATTTTTTTTATTTATGTATTTGTGCATGCTGACTTGTTATCCAGATTGTTTTCTTTTTACATTTGTTTTTGCTGTTCTCGTCACAACCCTTCAGAACAGCTCAAGATAGATCTAGTCGCTGCTCTCTTTCTCCTCTGCACACCACACAGAGTTTCACCTCTGCCTCTTTTTCGTCTATGTCCCCTCTACCCCACTCACTCCGGTGTTAGTTCACTACTCTGCTACTTTATTTAATCTGCCTTGCGCTTCCCACCCTCCTCACACACCCACCAGCCTTCCTCTCTCACCCTACTTCGTTTCTGGCGGCTTCCCTCAACACATTTAAATATGAAAACCACGCATGCAGGCCTTGCATGGCTGTTGCAGAGCTCTGGTGTTTTCTGTGTAAAAAAAGTCAGGGGAGCTCATCCAGTCCAGGGTGTGCTCTGGACGCTGGTACCTGTAGTCCTGATTGTATCATTGAATAAACAGGACTCCATGCAACAGGAGGTAAAGCAGTGACTCGGTGGGCTATCACTAATTTCCGAGAAAAGCAAAAAATGGGCTCCTACCTTGGCCAAGAAGGGGGGCATGTATGTGTACACACCCTTTGGGTCACCTCTGCCTAATAGAAATATTGTTCCTGGGCAGAGAGAACCTGTGTCTTTAATTATTCTGCAGTAAAACTAGGGGTTGTGTGCTAAATTCTGTATATTAGCTTGTTACAAATTGAGGCAAACGTGAGAGGATTTTTTACAAATATTCTTTCCTTCTGCAAAACAGGAAGTTAGCTTTAGGATGTGGGAAGAAGAAACCAGAATCATTTCGAGCTTTAAAATACATTTGCAGAGGTAGGATTTCAAAAGGTTTGCATACTAACAAAGTCAGTTATTTTTCTCACAGTGGGCCTTCTCGCACCCATTCAATGGCCCATGGCTTGTCCACGAAAGTGGTGTCCAGCCGCCCTCAGACTCTCAGGCGAGAAAAGCGTTAAGGATGTGCCAAACAACGGTCCCGCAATGTGTCAAAAGGTGTGATAACTGCCACAAACCTACATTAAAGCAAATGGAGAATTGCATTTCCAAGGGAGAATTGCATTTCCAAGGGATAACAGTCTTCACCTGTGGGCTGCTTCCTCTGTTCCATATTCCAGGTTGCCTACTCAAAGTCGAATACTATGCTAAAACAGTTTCCATTGATTGAAGGATGAAAATGAATGATTATGAGTAATATAAAGTGCAGCAAAAATGCCGCTAAATGTCCATATTTGTGCCGCTAAATTTGCGAATCCATGCCGCTATATCCTCGGGGGTCTGAGACTACTGGCCTAGAGGATTCTACACAACAGCTCATTCAGGTACCAGCCACTGCCCCTAAATCTGACAAGTGGGAACATATGATCAGTATTTTCATTGCCCCTCACCCTGCCTCATAGTTTCACAAATGGATCCTCAAACCGGAAGTCCACACCCACAACTCGGCCAATAAAACTCAGTTCCGATTCACGTCAACTCGACCTGCGTCAGGTCGTACGTCCCCCGGGACCACGCAGGCCTCCGTCACCCCAGCTCCTCGCAAACAGTGGACATCCCTCTGGGCAGCCGGCAGCTGTCATCTGCACCGCTCCAGTGCAAGCCGACGGACCAAGAACACTCATTACCCGTATTATCACAACACTGCCATCCGTCACTCGTCGCAGACACTCGGCGCGGCGATCACGGAGATCGATAGCCTCTTTCCCGCCCGTTAAGAGCCGCCGTCACCGAGAGGTACCGCGGAGGATGCTTTCGAGTTATTCAGGGTGAAATGTCAGCGGCAGTTATAGGATTGCTCGTCTGCGGCGTGCACTTTCTTTGTTTTTCATATCCTAATTGATAGACTCATTACTCGAGAAGTACTTAGCGTCCATAGCATTAATTCATGCTTTTATGTTGCATTCCGCAGGTGGTAGAGGCCGAGGGACGGGTTGGCGGCGCGTGGCCTAAAATTATGGCCAGTGGAATTATGCGGCAAGGGTGAGTAAATTATGCGGTAAGAAAAGGCAAGTTATGCCCCACAATGCAGCACATTTGGGGATAGTATTACTTCATTTTGTCATTTTTTTTGCACGTGTTAATACTGTCAGGTCATTCGTTGCACCTCATTAGTACCGGTTTAAACCAAAATATCGAAGTAAGCAACAGAAAGGTGGCCAGTCAACCTTTGCTAAGGGCATTCCACTGCACAGCAACATGCATCGCTGGATTTTTAGTCTGAGCTAGAAGCAAATGTATTTTTGTTAGCATCTGCGCGGAACATGCAGCGGATGAGGATTATGCATCATATGTACAATTAGGCAAAAAACGCAGCGACTGCACACCCACATAATCCCAGTGGCCCTGCCTAAAAAATCAGAACACAGCAGAAGGCCTCAGGCCGATGAACATGGATGTTCAAAGCTGAAAAAGAGGAGTAGAGGAAGTAACGTAACACACCCTTTGGGCCGCCTTATGACATCACTTGATTGACTGCTTGTCCCACCATTAGCCTATCAACAGCTGCTGAGGAGAAATGGCAGGGGTCTTCAAACTTTAATGCTGCGGCCCCTAGGGTTAAAAAAAAGCATTACCCCCCTCCCCAGAATGAAAACGTATTTTTTCACAATTATTCTATAAAACTGGCTGTGTTTAAATATGTAAACCCTGCATTTATCCCTTTTAAAGCTACGATAAAATACATGATTGCCAACATACCATTATGGTCACCCACGTCTTACTAACGTGTAAAGTATCATTTGGCGTTCCTCCCACTTTGACACCTACTCCCAGCCAAGCTAGGAAGGGCAACATATGTATGTTAGTAATGGCTCCTGGATTCTAGAACTGGAGTAAGGAGGTGATACAAGCATGGTGGGTACGCAGAAGCTTGTGGACAGACAACAACTGAAGGAGGATTTCGAGAGCTAGCTCTACCATTTAAAACTCTTAGAAAAATATGTCCACTTTGAGAATGTCAAAAAGCTAACGTTGCATTCCACTAGTTGCCATCTCTTTAACATTGCCCTGTGGCCAGGCTACCCATTTTGGCCTTGTTTATTTCTCTCACAGTGCGGTGGAGTGGTACCAGGCAAAGTGCATGGCTGTGGGGTAAGTTTTGTGTCTGGTGCCCAGCAGGTTCTACCAGCAGAGGTGCAACCTATGCCCAGAACATCAGGTTATATCCAACATGGACTGTGGGCAGAGGTCCTAGCTCATGGCATGGCTCCATGGTTAGCGCGTGCTGGGCACATCACTAGCAAACTGTTACTGCAGGCTTTGGTTTTCGGTGCAGTGCATGTTTGAAGTGCAGAAGAGAATATTATGGCACCACAGCTATCCATAACTTGCAAAAATCCAAAGTTTTTTTCTAGGTTTGTATCCGGCTTACAACATCTTGACAGCAGTGGTTTCAAAGAGAGGGTGTGGCTTAATGGCTAGAGTGGCCAACTTTGAAGTTTGGGAACGTGGTTCGAGTCTGGCGGGAGGCTCAAACATCCTGTGATTCTGGGGAAATCATTTAATCTCCCCATGCCTAAAAATGAATGTGTCCTTGTGTAACACAACTGGTGCTCATGTAAAGCACTCTGATACCTTCGGTCGAGTTTGCGTTATATAAAACTGCAAAAAAAAATGTATTTCAAGGAAATTATGTACACCCATCAATGATTTATTTTCCATAATTCGCAGAATGTACGTTTTCTCTTTTTCTCCTGGTTATCTATCACCCCCAAACCTCTTAAGCATATTGTAGGACCATAATACTTCATTACTATTGCACGTTCTGCACAAATTGTGATTTAGGACACATTTCTAAACCCATTTTACGGTTAATTTAGTACTTACAAATCGCAAAATGGGTTTAGTGCACACTAAAAACGCCATTGTGCACTTGCAAACCCTATGGCTCCATACAGGTGCACCATACATTCAAACCAATGGCTATTCCTTGAGCGGCACGAGTCTACATTCACACAGTATCTATGAAACACTACATTTACAAGAGTCAACAGGCCATAAAATATTAACTATCAATACAAGAATAAAAAAATTACCCGCACATGCACTCTACTAAAGAAATACGTATAGATACTGGACAGTTCTGTACTGTGCAATACATAACTTTCTCAGTCACTGTCTTTCAGAATATTCCTTTCAGTGGAAGTTAATGGTACTATGTGTGCATATTACAATGCATCAAAGAAGATCTCTCAAATTATAGAACTACTCAATGTAAGATGCTTTTGTAAAATACGGTGGTGGAATTAAAGACCTGCTGCGATTCATTTCCAGCAAAGCCCAACTCGCCCCCAAATGTGTGATTCTTTTTGGTTTTTGTTCAGATGTGGCGTGACTAAGCCACGATCAGGGAGATTGTCAGAGATGGAGTTGGGCATGTTTAAGCTTTCTGTGTCAAGGACTTCAATGGTTCGGATTTCATTTGAGAGGTATTTTCTTTAATATAGTGGTGGGTGATACGCATCTGTATTCTCTTAATATACTGTGCTAACAGGCGATGTCATTAGGAACACAAACTCTCAAATACAACTGTGTTTTATTAGCGTACAGGCGTGCAAATTAAAGAGGTTGGTGGAAACATGGAGCCTGGTGGAGTGCTGGTAGTAGGGGTCTAGGACTAGTGGGTTGGTTTACTTTTTTATATGGTGTGTTTGCTTAGTCCATTATGAAGCAAACCACTAACTAACATTGCATCTAATCTTGCAAATTCCTATAGGGCTGCATGTAGAGAGACATGAGTTACCACATTTAATACTGCTGATAAAACCACTATTATCCTGCGTACCTGGAAGCAGCTTTTGACTTTGGAAGAGCCGGGGACGCCTGTTACCGATCGGGCTGACCGGAGTAGGGAAGTACATAAACCATCACCCCCTGCGGCGCTCCACGCAGCGTCCTGTATCCAGCGCGCCAGGACATGCGCACGCGCGCCTGGGCTGCACCTGGGCCAAGTGTGGGCCCATCTGCGCCCGTCAGCAGCCCACAGAGGCTGGGCAGGGCAACCCCTCTGATGTCCAGATACTAACATGGGTAAGCGAAAAACAACATGCTCAAATGATTTGCCTAAGACTAAAGCCAAAATTCCCTGCAATTGTGCTTCAGTAATGTCCTACTTACAAGTGCTGTTGGGGCGATTACCACAGAGATTCATAATGTAGATGCACAACTGGGAATGGGTGACATGAATGAGATTGCTAATACCTCTCCATTGTTGGGCCCCCTCATTTTAGGATCGGACGCTGCTAGGGATGCCTCAGATACTCTAGTAGGGGCCCAAGGTTCCAGTCAAGACTTTATTCAAGGGAAAGTAACTATGTCGCTCCCACTTTCGGAACCTCTACTGAGGATTGTTAATACACCAACGATCTCTTCAATTGAACAGCCCTAGACTACAATAAGGAAAAAAAGAAAGAAAGGTGCTAAGGGTATCAAGGGAGGCCTCATTAAAAAAATCCCTTGCTCCCCAGGTGGTGCCTGGTAATCAATCAAACCCTATAAAGAGTCCCCCTGCCCCCTCTGGAACTACACCCACGGACATTACTATGAATACAATTTTGACCCATATTGATACTTTATTTGAGACATTGAGAATGGAATTAATTAATTGTATGAAATATGGGGTGGATGGAATCAAGAAGAAACTGTCACATCTTGAGAACAAATGGGCGGGTGGGGCACGTCCGAATATTATAAAAGAGAATGAACATGATAATGGGAGAAACGGCCAGCGTGAAGTATCTTGCAGGAATAGTAACACAAATAGCAATACAAATTTGGGTAGTGGGTGTGTAGCAAGAGTAGCATGTACTAGTATATGTGGTCCCGACCCCCGGAAACATATGGATCTACCCCAGGAAGGTAGTAGTAATCCAACTCAGCAGGGCAACTTAAAACATAGGAGAGAGGATATCAACTTGAAGGTCAATCTGCCCAATTCGAGTGGTTTGATGAGTCAAGCTGGGATCCACTTGCCCCCAGAATCTACTCCATTAGTTGCAGGTCTTACCGGGGTACCACAACTCAAGGTAAAAACAAAGGAAACTACAGAAGATCTAATTCGTAAAGTAACATTTTGGTGCTCTAGATATTCTGAGGGCGGTTTAATGGCGTCTTCCCATATTATAATGGCAAGATGTGTTGACTGGGTTGGTTACTGCCCTAAAAATACTGAGGGATATTGTGTGGTGGTTAACTTTGACAAAAATAACGTAGCAGGTTGGCTCTTTGATGACAAACAGATGGGTCATACTGCAGGAATTAGAGCTCTCCCTCTGGGGGCGTTCTATCCTCCTAAAATACCTGAAAGGCCCAGTAATAGACAAAGATTGGAGAATAGATCCTCCCTTATAGAAGACCAACGTTTAGCTGGTGGAATTTCCACAATATCTTTAACCACATGGGGTCTTAGTGGAGCTGGTCCGACTACTAGTGGGCTGGAACTACGAATAGATATGACACACGTTCACACTTAGATGGTAATGACTGACTAATCACCGTCTCACCTACCCGGGTGGAGGAGATAGACATACTGAGGAAGCATACATCTGATACACCTCAATCTTTGCCACAAGGGGACATAGTAAAAATACTTAGTTGGAATATTGCTGGGCTAAGAAATAAAATGGAGGACGCCAATTGGATTCTTTTCTTAAAAGATTATGATATTATCTGGCTTCAGGAATCATGGGAAGAAGATAGCCCACTATGGATAGATTGTTTTACATCTTATTTTGAACCAGCAAGACGGTCTACCATGGGAAGATCGAAAAGCGGTTTGATCACTCTGATTGCCCTAAAGGTTTCTGGAAGTCATCGTAAGCTAGAAACAGGATTAGTAAATTGTGTAGTCGTTGAGATTGTTCCTGTAAACTCTAATAGAATTTTTATTGTGAACTTTTATAATTCATTTGATAGAATTACACTCACAGAACATTTGTTCAACCTAAAGACCTACTTAGAGCGTTATAAGGAAAATTATTCTGCGCCTTATTCAGTTATTATTTTAGGGGATTTTAATATACATTTATGTTAGAAGCAATGTTGTGTCTCTGATTGTTTAGGGCCCGATAGGTTTTCCGAGCTACACTTTGAACACACCTCACAAGGCGAATACTTGGAGCAAATCCTAGCAGACCTGGGTCTTTTATATCCATCTACTTTAGGTGATACAGATGTTATTCCAACATTTAAAGGGAGGGGAAATATACAACTATCGACTATATCTTTATAAATACCGCCCTCTAATTATTTGTTAACGATTACACAGCCCTGTGGTCTCAATTTAGTGACCACAATCCTATACATTTGATTTGGGGGGGGGGTGTATTGGCCTCAATTTGGATGTTAATAAATGGGCTTCCACAGCAGTAATTAAGAATACAGATCAGGGCCGTAGACTGAAATGGAGTATGGTCATTCCAGCATATTTCTGTAATGAGCTAGTCAATTGAGTAGGGCCCGAAATGGAGTTGTGTTGTGACAGTGTAGCAGGAGATGATGGTGTCCTAAGTGCATACGATAAAATCAGTAGGCAAGTGGCACAAGATCTTTCGTACCCCCTTAAAGAATATGTAAACAATGGAGAAAAGTGGTTTGATCATAGTTGTTTAGTTGCACACCAAAAATTAACAGGTGCACTAAAAAGTAGACCACAAGATCTTTATTGCTCACTGTAGGAAAGATTATAAATTAGCAATAAATATTCGTAAAACAGAGATTAAAAATGATGCTTTTATGGAATTAACGTCAATTGATGTGTTAAAAAACAGCGCCAAATTCTGGAGTGAAGTGAATAGACCTTTCTTCTCTGACAGTAAAGGCAGTATATTGGAGTGTAATATTTCCGAAGAGGATTGGTATACCACTTTAAAGCTATATATAGTGACCAGGGAGATAGTGAACCTAGGGACTCTATCTACGTTGGTAAGGAATATTCACTAACCTTTACAGATAGTCAAATAGCAAAGGCTATAGCCCAAATGTCCAAAAATAAAGCCCCCAGCCCGGATGGGGTTCCTGCCGACCTTTTCATAATGAACATACCCGTCTGGTCTAAATTGCTATGTAATGTTTTTAATAAAGCCTGTAAAGTGGGGTTACCACAATCCTGGTCACTATCAGTAATAGTACCAGTTTTTAAAAAGGGTTCAAGAAGTGACCCGCGATGCTATAGGCCAATTTCTTTGATCGATGCAGCTGTGAAGGTTTTAGGTAGAATGGTTCTGGCCAAGCTTACAGATTGGCTGAACGACGCTAACATCCTCTCTAATCTTCAGTATTGATTTAGGAAGGGGAGAGGTACCACAGACCAGTGCCTGAACTTGCTCCTGTTGACCGGAAAATATACGATTGCGAAGAAGGGCACACTTCATCTAGCATTTATGGACCTTTCTTCGGCTTTCGACCGAGTGAACAGGTCTAAGTTATGGCATCTACTACTGAAATTAGGACTAGAGGAAAATATTGTACATTTTTGGGCAGATTTGCATCAAGACCTGGGTGCCACAGTACAATTCGATCAAAAAGGCAACTTGTCATGTAGAATCTGTATAATTAAAGAAGTGAGACAGGGCTGTATTTTAGCCCCTCTCTTATTCATTCTATATATTAACAACCTTGAAACAGTTTTATCGGGTGCTAGTATGGATATTCCCGTGCATAGGAGAGAGATTAATTCCGGCCCTCCTTTATGCGGATGACGCTGCTCTATTAGCTAGAATGGCGAATGGCCTACAGCATCTTTTAACAACTTTTGCCTCATTCATGAAGTCCTTGGACTTGGTTGTAAACTTCTCTAAGTCCCATATTATGATCATGGGGGCTAAGCTAAAGAAATGTAAGAGCCATTATTGTGAGGGGAACCATTTTACGCGGGTAAGGTCACTCTCATATTTGGGAGTGTTATTTGATGAAAGGGGCTCCTGGATCCCACAAATGCAGGCCAAAAGAAATATAATGGCAAAATCAACTATTGCTGTCTTAGATTTTGCCAGTAGATTGGGAACTAAACCCATACAGTGTCTTGCTATTGCGAGTTATGGTTCTGAACTTTGGGGTTATAGGAATGCCGGGAATGTCCAAATAGTGGAAAACAGATTTTTAATAAATTTGCTATACGTACAGTCATCGACATCCACCTATATTATACATCAAGAAATGGGCATAGGTTTCATAACAGATACTATAGGAATGGCCCCTCGGCTCAAATGGATAAGTATCTGGACAAATCCGGAGTTGGAGATAAATGACGTTATTATTCGTGACTGTTTAACTCTTGACCTGGCCAGTAGTATCCCATAGTTAAATCATGTTAAAAGGACTGCAATTTATTTAGGGCGACCCGAGCTCTTTATCAGCTTTTAGCAGTTTCTTAGGGAAGCTAAACTGTGGGCTAAAAATGTGTATATTCAGGTATCCCGAAATGACAGTGCTGAAGGAGTTAAGAAAACCGCTTGTTCGGGCTCCTCAGTTGATATGTACATCATTAACGATTGAGCCATACTGAACCATAGTTTCTTACCAGCATCATCATTTTCTATTGGTTCGATTTAGATTAAATCAATTACACTTGCTTTTTGCCGAACCGAAGGGATGGAAAAAGCTCGAGGACCTCAATGTATGCACCTGCGACAATTTCTCAACTCAGGACTCCATGCAGTTTGGGTTTTTTTGCGAATATTTTTTGCACATCCGTAATCTGTTTATAATACAGATTTTAAAAGGCAAAGGTTTTACTCAGGCAAGACCGGCTTTTATTTATTTGCAAATGTTAAATAATGTCTGGGAAACTTTCAATAGCTTTTTAACCGCAGCTGTCAGGATAAAGAGGAAAGGAAGATTTGCTAATAATGTGCAACACTTGTCAGAAATTCCATGAACGTTTCCCCTTTTTAATGTGTATTTTGATGAATTAATTATGTCTTTGATAGGTTGTGATGATTATGATTATTTAATATTTTTGTAAATTATTTTATAATGCATTCTGTAGTATGCTGTTATGGTTTTAATTAACCGAATAAAGTGAATTTGACTGACTGACTACTGCTGATAAAACCACTCAAAAGCATATCTCCCTGGTATCAAAACTGCTTACACTCCCACCCAGAACCTAAGATCTGCCAAGCAGCATTAACATCCTCCAAGCCAACCTACCCTCAGCCAGCTTCCGGTCCTATGCCTCCTCCAGCTTCCGGTCCTTTTACTTCCGGGACCACTGGATTGAGCTTCCAACTGGCTTCATGGTTGGCCTCTCCCTACATGATTTCAAACTGCTCTAAAATATTTTTTGTTAATTGGGCTGAATTCAAGCTATTGACTCACAGGGCCATAGCCGTGTTGTGCAAATATGTTAATTTAAATTATGTGGCCGTAAAGCGTAACCAGGGGTGTAGGAGACACTACATTTCGGGTGGGGGAAAGTGACCGTATACAAATCGCCCACTTTCTGAGAGCCGTATTCTCCATTAAATGAATACAATTGCATTGTTTTGTAGTGGAACATTAACCCCTTGCCTGCGGGGCTAATTCCCCGCTGTGCTGGGGGGCGGGAGGGCGCGCACAGCGCCCCGGTGCTCATGACGAGCTGAGCTCGTCACGGCCACACCCGTTTTTGTAGAACGTTCAGCACAGCGGGGAATAGCCCCGCGTGCGAGCGTTGCGGCCGTTATGACGAGCTCAGCTCGTCATGAGCACACGGCCACCTTGGCTCATGACGAGCTGAGCTCATCATGAGCATGGGAGGAATTAATAAAGGCAGGCATGTAGTCACAGTTTGCTAGTATAGTTAAATTGTTATTTACATTCACACACTACTTAGGCCTAATGTGAAAAAACATGGTTTTGGATCTTACATTTTCATGTATCAAGCAAACAAATGTGGGACGAAAAAAAGGAAGAATAAACGGAATGCTCTTCACGACATGCGTAATCCTCAAAATGCAATTGGACTAATATTGGAGTGTATTGGAGTCAGGCTGCAGATAATTATCCACTCTCTAAAAGTGGCATATCTAAAATAGTAATGTGAAATCCAACCTTAAAAGCAAAGAGGATTTATCATTGCCATTCCAAAGATATAAAACATAAGGCAGCTACTCCTTTCTAACCAGGAATTACAGCTTAAAAGAGTGTATTAAGAAATTCCCAATGTCAATCTATGAGAGAAGTAGGCCTCACAGTAGTGAAAAATGAACGTTGGTGTTTTTCACTACAAGGACATGCAAACTTAAAATTACATGCCCTACCTTTTAGTAACATAGTGCCCTGCCCTGTGGGCTACCTAGGACCTAACTTAGGGGTGACCTATTTGTAATAAAAAGGAAGTTCAAGGCTTGGCAGTAAAACTGCACACACATGCTCTGCTGTGGCTGGCCTGAGACATGTTTAAAGGGCTACCTGTGTGGGTGGCACAATCAGTGCTGCAGAGCCACTAGTAGCATTTCATTTAAACGCCCTGGGTATATGGTATTACACTATACAAGGTACTTACAAGTAAATTAAATATGCCATGTGTGTATACACCAATTTTACCATGTTCAGGAGAGAAGCACATGCACTTTAGCACTCGTCAGAGGTAGTAAAGTGCTCAGTGCCCCAAGGCCAACAAAAAGAATCAGCAAAAAGAGGAGGCAAGTAGGCAAAAGGCTTGGAGGAAGTTCACCCTAAGGCTGCAGGTCTAATAGTATGGTATAGTGTTTTGTGTGTCTGTTTGAGTATTGAAGTTAGTTGGATTACTTTTGGAAACACCTGGTTTAGCAGGGAACAAGAAGGAGTGAGAATAGTTTCTTAAATACTGTAAGTTTATTGCCTGCATCCCTGTGGCTGGAGGGCGGAGAAACCCTTAATACATTGCAACATTTTATTACAGAAGGATGATATGAGTGTTGAGTGCACTCAGACCGCATTATCTTGTCCACAAATGTAAGAAGCCCTATAAGATAAATTTGCAATAAGAATTAGCCTTTTGTGGGATACTCACAAAAATGGGATGTACAGTGTGTGTGGAAGAGAGATGCTTACCAATGTAAAAAAGCCTGCTGTGCGAGAGACATATGAGATGCTCACAGAAGATAGGTGTAGTGAGATATGCTAAATGAGGCGTGTGGGCAAAGCTCAGATATGAGGTGTTAGTGATGAACACCAGAAACAGTGTTTGTGTGTGAAGCTTGCAAATGAATACAGTGGGTGAAAGGTCACAAATGAGTAGTACTAAAGCACAAACATTTTGTCATATAGGAGGCTCACAAAAGCTATAAAATGGTCAAAACTAACAAATATGCCTCTTGCTCAGATTTTTCGAGCCAAAATATTGAGCATTTGATTGAAGCAATGATTGAAGGTATTGCGGCATTGCTCAAGACTATGATGACCTATTTACAAGTGACATTTGGAGAGTTATGTATTAACAGTGAAGTAATCTTTGGGGAATAGTTATTGCTATCAAGAAAAAGAGTGGCCAGGTTTGGTTGCTCTGATGGGGGACATCATTTTCTTGAAGCTTATGTATGGTTGGTGTATTTGTTTTTATGAAGCTCAGAGGAAAAACACATTCTTTGTGTGAAAACATTGACACTATTGGGATGTGAGGGGGAGGATAATTTGTGCGTGGCCTATTTGAGGACAATATTTTCCCAAAGGTTATATAATTTAGAGATGCATGTTTTGATTGCCCGGAGAAACTTGAGTGAAGATGCCCATGATCTGGTAGAATGGAAAACATTGAGCCATGGAGGGGTTACTGATTCACTATTCTATTGTGAAACACTATTTTCCATATTTTATTGAATAGTTCATTATAGATGTGTCGGACAAGGAAGATATAATAAGATACAACCAAATAACTTCTCATTTGTGGCTGCAGTCCTTGATGGCCTTGTGTATTTAACCACCTCTTTGTAGAACTGTGTGTGCTGCACTTAGGCTGATGATTTGTGTCTTGTGTGACAAATAATGTATATCAAGTTTACTATGCGTAAATCCACGCATATCTATATCTATAGATAAATATATATCTAAATCATTTTAGGATCTCGTTCAGTATTATACAAGAACGAACAATCCGTAGGGGCATTTATGTTACGATTATCATATCAGTACTCCATGTGAAACATCTAATGATATTTTGGTGGCTATCTATATGCCCAAAATATATCCACGCGGTACAAAAGGGGGTGGTAATGGACAGAGCATCTGAACCAGTCAAACACTCACACCCAGTCAAAAGATCTGGGTTTAATCCATCACCGTTCTTTAGCCCACTCTGCCACCCCAGTTCAGACATGGCTATATGCAAATCAGTCTGACCCTGTGCCTCATGGGAACAGTCCAGCCCGAACTGCCAAGCCATGCCTTCCCTGGACCGGAAACAAGCTCCCAAGGACCGGTTTCTGGCATTACAGCCGTCTTCAGCCCGGCTTGCTTGAATCCAGTAGCAAAGTGAGCAAGGGACTCCAAATGGAAAAATTAGTCTGACTCAGGCAACACTGACGAAGGCGGCAGCGCCGAAACGCGTTTGTTGAACTGAATGAGTGTGCACGCAAGAAAATAAACCTGGCATAAAGACTACAAGATTTCTGACTGGAGTGTCCTTAATTGCGAAGCAGTCCGTCGATATGGGAACTGTGTGTTGTTTTATATATACGCACTCCACCGTGCGGTATGGAGGCACCCGAGGGGAAGAAGAGCGACAGTCGGTGGCAGAGCGTTTTTGGATATATATATATATATATATATACATAACCGCAACTTTCAAGATAGGAGCTGACCGGAGCACCCCACGAGTTTTGAAAATTTCGCGAAGATTCGTCAACCGGCGCCAAAGTTATTGGGAAAAGAAAAAATGCTTTTTGAATAGAAACAAGGTCCTAACTATAACTACCTACTGACGACTGCCAGTAGGTAATATATACACGCGGTCTCCGCATCTACACTATCCCGGCATATGAGAATCCGGACCCCGAATTGTTAAGTCAATGGGCCGACTATATAGCGCACTCATGTGAGGGAATGCTGTTACTGCTCATTAAGTTTGCCTGGAAAGACAGGGAGAGAGCATTGCAGGATATTGATGCACTAGAGAAGGAAATCGTGGAACTGACGGACCAAGAACAACTAGACAAGGAAAAGGAGGTAATGAAAAAAAGACTCACAAGCTATGAGAAAAAGATACAACTGAGAAAACAACAAAAATTCGAACGCGATGCTCGCGACTATGAACAAGGAAGGATACTAACGTTCGCACGAAAATATGATGCGCCCCGTCGAGACCTGAGGGCAAGACAACAGAAACCACCTGTATCTAGAGAAACCTCTGAATCCGTAGCCACGAGCGCGGAGCAATCTGAAGAAGAGAGAACAAGCACAGAGCAAGGAACCAGAGCAAGACGCGAGCCACCTTCTTTTCGCGAGGAATGCGATTTAATACGCCAGACCTGGCTGAGGGATGGAAAAAAGCGCCCCCCGGACCAATCCTCATTCGCAAGCGGAGAAGCATCACAAGGCGCGGAGGGAGGAGACAGAGGGCGAGGCACCAGAAGACTGAGGAGTCGGCAGACCAAGGCCAAGAAGAATTAAATGAGAACTTGAATATAATCAATCTAACACAACGAGCCCTCACAGAAAACGAAGAAAGTGTCCTGAAATTAGGACTGACATTCTGTCCAACAGGCCGTTATGAATATGCACGGACCCGGATAGACCTGTTCCTATTTGTTCGCAAATTAAAACTTTGGAAGTACTTTAAACAAAAAGCTTTGAGAGACAACGTGACCCCACCAAGAGTGGGAAGTACGACTGAACCCATTCCAACAGAGATGAACATTAATGATCTCGAGAGTATGGCCGTACTAGAGGACCTGCTAGAAGAAAGTGGCTCCCAGTTTGTCCCACCAATTAATGTGGTTGAAAGAGGTACTTCCTTAGGTATAAGCCAAGTAGGTGAACAGAGTACCTTCAAGCCGACCTCTCGCTTCCTCCCCCAGACACCAACTGATGCTATGGACATTTTCTCTGAAGCTGTTATTCAGGACTTACGAAACTTGTCGAGACTTGAAGAAGATCAAAAAGGGAAAATTAGGTGGAACCTCTCATTCCAGCAGAGAGAGGCCATCACTAACCTTGAACAGGACGACTCAATAGTAATCAAACCGTCGGACAAGGGCGGCAACGTGGTTATCCAGAGTCGAGTTAATTACTGTAAGGAAGCGCTACGTCAGTTACAGGACCGAAATAACTATACGCCAGCGACTGAGAAGGAATACTTGGATAGTATCCACAGCTATCATTCTCTTATTGACAAATGGCACGGAAAAGGCATACTGGGAAGGGAAGAGTATATCTTTCTACAAAACAAACAGCCCAGGCTTCCAAGCTTTTATCACCTCCCGAAAATACACAAAGACGCCACAGAACCACCAGGGAGACCGATTGTGTCATCCATAGGAGGATTGACCGAAAGGATGTCGAGATTCATTGACTCTTTTTTGGCTCCATGGGTAGCTCAGTTGAGCTCATACACAAAAGACACTAAGGACTTCCTTAGACAGATACAGGATGTGGAGTGGGAGGAAGATTTTATAATGATAACAATGGACATTTCAAGTCTCTATA
Source organism: Lissotriton helveticus (assembly GCF_964261635.1). NCBI lineage: Eukaryota > Metazoa > Chordata > Amphibia > Caudata > Salamandridae > Lissotriton > Lissotriton helveticus. The sequence continues at coordinate 1,924,036,177 of NC_136065.1, forward strand.
CGAGCATCAGTCACCAAGATGGGATTGCAGCCACTAAGACTTTTCTGAATCTACGCCCGGCACGTCACCTGGAGCACAGCAGAATGCTTTTGGAATTTATGTCCTTTTGCCTAATGAATAACATTTTTGTCTTTCAGAACCAACGATACAGACAAATTAGGGGGACTGCCATGGGTACCTGCTTCGCCCCCAGCTACGCGAACCTATTCGTGGGCTGGTGGGAGAAGCAGGTAGCCTGGGCTGATGACAGAACGGATTTTGTTGATAAAATAATATGCTGGAGAAGGTACATTGATGACCTTTTCCTTATTTGGAGAGGGTCAGAGTCTTCTGCTCTAGAGTATATACATATACTCAACCAGAATGATTTGAATCTGCAATTCACACATTTCATTAGTAAATCTGAAGTGAATTTCTTAGACCTCAGGGTCTTTGTTGAAGCTGGCATAATCCAGACTGCCCTCTTTAGAAAAGAGACGGCAGGTAACTCTGTGCTCCACGGGCGGAGCAGCCACCCGGCCTCCCTAATCAAGAGTATCCCCTACGGGGAACTGTTGAGGATCAAGCGCAACAGTTCTCTGGACAGGGACTTCACGGAAGCTGCCTGCAGAAGCGTATCACGCTTCAAAGCACGCGGCTATTCCGGTAAAACACTTCAACAAGCTGAACACAAGGTGAAAACCATTGACAGGCAAACTCTGCTGATTGACAAGAAGAGAGCAACCTCCAAAGGTGGGAGTGGTATCATTAGGTTGGTAACGAACTATTCGGTGGCAGCGAATAGAGTTCGAGCCATCATGTCCAAAAACTGGGGCATCCTGAGATCCGACCCCGTAATAGGGAAGGACCTACAAAAACATCCCATGATCACCTTTAGAAGAATAAGATCACTTAAAGATAGGTTGGTCACAAGTCACCTTGCAAAAGAGAAACCTAAAGGAGATTTACGTGCCATGCATGGGTCATACCCATGTGGGAAATGCAAGGCATGTAACAACAGTCAGAGAGTACTGTCCTACGATGTTCCACATAGAAACAGTAAGATCAGGATAAGCAAGTTTATCACTTGCTCGACTACATTTGTGGTTTACTGTCTAACATGCCCCTGCGGACTTAGATACGTGGGTAGCACGACAAAGGCGGTTAAATTACGTGTTTTGGAACACCAAAGGGCCATCGCTAACAGAGATGAGAGCTATCCGATGGCCCGACATTTTGCCTTGTGTCATAACAGTGATAGGACCCTCCTAAGCTTTTTCAGCCTAGACTGTGACCCACAAAACATAAGGGGCGGGGATCTGAAAATGAAATTAAGGCGTCTAGAGTCCAGATACATCGTGGACCTTCAGACTAAATCACCTGGAGGCCTTAATGCAGGGGAAGAACTCTTATCACACCTCTGAGTTACAGTATTTGATATTAAGGGGCTGGAATTAGAAAGTGTCTTTCCTGAGAATAATTTTGTTTATTTTGGAATTAGCTTGGAATTTCTGTTGGTGGTGGGGCAATTAAATTTAGTATTATATCAGGACACTAGGTAATTTTAGCTAGAGTACACTTAGGAATGCATGTCATCGACGATACACAGCATTACTGTTAATACAATGTTAGCTCTAGGCTATATGGATATAATTAGCCCACAGATGCCCTTCCCCATTGAGAACTTGTAGTGATTTAGTGCAATGTAGGTCAGGTTGACTAATACAGAATGGGTTGCTTATATAGTGAACAAGATGAATTCGCCCATCTAGGGCTCAATTTTGTAGATATCATGTATATAGTATGTAGATATTTGCTCCTTCTTATATAGTCGGGCTGCTTAATTAATTGCTTTGTGTCGATCAGTCCAAACATTGCCTGATTGTTTTGTTTTATAATTTGTGTTATTTACCATTCAAAGATGGCGCCCACACATTTCAGCGAATTGTCCATTGTTTGTTTCAATGGTTTTGCTTTATCTCACTTCCGCCTTGTCGCCGCCAGCTGACACTGACGAAGGCAAGAGCTGAAACGCGTCTGTTTGTTTGATTTATCTGCGCAATAAACTTGAGAACGAAGTTTAACCTGCTGCGAGTGCTTTTCTAAGGGTTTGGAACCACGGAGCTCGAGATATATATATATATATATAAGCGGGGCCAAGAAAAAAGGGGGGGTCCCAAAACATGTTTTCTCCATGTTAAATCCCGTAGGAATCTTTAGACACGGCTACAGCCTGAACTCCTGAACGGAATTACACCAAATTTGGGAAAAAGGTAGCTCTTGTTTCAGAAAGAACTCTTTTTGGTAAATGGTGTAAATCCGATTAGTAGTTGCTGAGAAAATAAAAAAATAAAAGTTTTGATATTTAGAGGCACGGAGGATCCGCGGACCCTCCTGACCACGAGCTTTATTCTAATTGGCTGTCAACACTCCAAAACCAGGAAGTGTTGGCAGCCTACGTGTGCCTTGGTAACCGAGGCACAAGAAAACAGGGAAACAAAGGCATAAAAAAGAAAAGGGGGCAGGGTAGAAACACCCTGACGCCCTGGCCTGCCCAGGAGGTCCCACAAGGACCCCCATGGCCAAAGAAGCATTTTTTGTTTTTTTTAAATCGGCAAAAGTCACGGAGGATCCGCGGATCCTGCAGCGAAAATAAAAAAAATGAAGCGCGGGCTCCTGCACTTCTCTATTATTTAGCCCCCGAGTGGGCCAAGTCCCGGGCGCATGTACAATTGAAATTGCAGGGGCCCAGGCTGGCCCCTGCAGCCCAGGGAACTGCCACCCCCCTGGGCTTTCATTAAATATTTGCGGGGGCTCATGGCCCCCTGCAGCCCCAGGGACCGCCAACGCCCCGGGGCTGTGATTTTTTAATGTGTGGGGGGACCACCACCCCCAGGGCTTTTAGTAATTCTTTTGCGGGGGCGCACGGGCCCCCGCTGTCCCAGGGACTGCCAACCCCCTCCCCCCCCCAGGGCTTTTTAAAACAAAAAAATCATACACCTTTGTGGGGGGGGGCTCGAGCCCTCCCACACGCCCCGGGGCCAGTCACCTCTCCGGGGCAATAATATTCAAATTTAGGGGTTCGTAACGGAGCCCCGGGGACCACCACCTCCCCGGGGCTGTGCAAATGTTGAGTGGGTGGTCGCGCAGCCCCCCTTCTGGAGCCCTTGATGGCCCTGGGGACCGCCACCCCCCAGGGCCGGCTCCTGCAGTGTCCCGGGGTGCCTACCCCCGGGACACTGCTGTTTGCAATGACAGGACGGGAGCTGTGCGGCTCCCGCCCTCTCATTGCAAACTGCTTTGCTTCAATAAAGCAAAGCAGTTTGCAATGAGAGGGCGGGAGCCGCACGGCTCCCGCCCTGTCATTGCAAACAGCAGTGTCCCGGGGTGGGCACACGGGGAGCTGCATGTCAGCAGTTCCCCATGTGAAAAATCAATGCCGGCTCCTGCAGGACACGGGGAGCCTGCGGGATTGTGGGAGCATTGGGGCTCCCCCCATGGTCCCCAACGGAGAGAGCCAGCCCCGGGGAATGTGGTCTCCGGGGCTAGAAGTGCCCCGGGAGGTGGGCCACGTGGCCACTCCCCCCCCCCAAAAATAAAGGCTGACCCCGGGGGATGGGGACTCCGGTGCCAATAGAGGCCTCAGGAGTGGGCCACGCAGCCCCCCTCGGTAAGAAAAAATATATATTTATGTGGCCATGCCCCGGGGGATGGGGTCCCTGGGGCTGGAATTTGCCACTGGAGGAGTGCCCACGCGGCCCCCATCCTGTTAAAAATTTTTTTTTTAATATGGGTAAGGTCCTGGGGGATGGGGTCCCCGGGCCCAAAAAAAGTAAAAAGAAGGGGGGCACACAGCCCCCCTACTAAAAAAAATAATAATACAAAACCTCGCGATCGTGCCAGAGGCCCCACCCCCTCACAGCAACACACTGCAAACGCGCCCTGTGGTGCATTTTACCATGGGGAATTAATTCCCCTTCAAGACTGGAGGTACCTGGTGGACTAGTTGGACCCCAGGGACCCTCAGGATTCATTGGGACTTAATCCTCCAACTTAAAACACGACAAGGGGCGCATTTGCACAGTGGTGAAGGGAGGGGGCGGGGCATGAGGTGACATGTGCAAACACGCCCAGTGGCACATTTTAAGTTGGGGTAATTCATTCCCCTTTATTCCTGAGGGCCCCTGGGGACCAGCTAGCCCATCAGGTACCTCCAAGAAGCGCCAGAGGCCTGCGTTGCAGAGAGGTAGTCCAGGCCACGACCCTTTGTACACCTCTCTGCAATGCAACTCTGTGGCGCTTACTGGAGTTACCTGGAGGGCTAGTTGGACCCCAGGGACCCTCAGGAATCAAGGGGACCTAATCCCCCCCAACCTAAAATGCTCCACAGGGCGCGTTTGCACAGTTGTGAAGGGAGGGGGCGGGGCCTGAGGTGACATGTGTGTAAACACGCCCTGTGGCGCATTTAAGTTGGGGAATTAATTCCCCTTCAATCCTGAGGGCCCTTGGGGCCAACTAGCCCACCAGGTACCTCCAGTAAGTGCCACAGGCCTGTGTTGTAGAGAGGTGGTCCAGGCCACACCCCGTTTTACACCTCTCTGCAACTCAGCTCTGTGGCGCTTACTGGAGATACCTGGTGGACTAGGTGGACCCCAGGAACCCTCAGGATTCAAGAGCACTTAATCCCCCAAATTACAATGTGCCAGGGGGCGTGTTTGCAGAGGGATGGAGAAAGGGGGCAAGGCCTTTGTCTACCTCTCACCAATCCCACTGCGTGGGGCTTACTGGAGGTAAAAGGTAGGCTAGTTGGCCCCTAAAGAACCCCCAGCAGTGAAGGGGACTTCAATCCCCATCCAAGTGCTTGCCAGAGAGTGCGTTTGTAGAGTGGTGTCAAAGTGGGCATGGCCTGGTCCGAGTACTTACCAATGCTGCTGTGTGGGACTGACTGGAGGTAATAGTTAGGGAAGTAGGCCACCAAGGATGTCCTCGGGGGCCAACTACCCCTCTTGTTACCTCCAGGAAGTCCCACACAGTGGGATTACTAAGACGTCTTCGAAGGCCATTACCCCCTTTCTCTGCCACTCTGCAAACTTGCCTCGTGGCAGACTACGGGATGGGGGATGAAGTCCAATTTAGTCCTGAGGGAGTTTGGGCGCCAAGAATCCCTCCTGGTACCTCCTGTAAGTTCTACGCAGTGGAATTCATGAGCGTTGGTCGGACACCCAGCACCCTTTCTCCACACTCTGCAAACACGACTACTAGTTAGAGTAGTTGCATATTTCTGCACCTCTGACTTAAAGGTAGTTTTAATCCCCCTGCCCTATTATGTACTAGGGCCTTACAGAGGAGGTCATGCTAATCACAGGGGTACCCCAACGCATAGTGTTCCCTAGTGTATGTAGGTGTTTTCACTGTATTCTAAGTGTCTTTTAGCATGGCACTGGCTCTAGGCCTGGTTAGTCAGAGTCAGGTACCAACAGTACCCGTCTGAAAAAGTTGGGGGCACAGGATGACTTAGCAAAAAGGCCTCTTTCTGCTCCTCTGTTTGTTCTTTCTGCACGTGTCTTGCTTCTTCCTGCACTTTTCTTTGTCTTAGTGGACTTCTGTTGCTTCTTTCTGCATTTCTTTTGCTTCTTTCTGTGCATTTTTCTTCTTTCTTCACATGTCCTACCTCTGTAGGCATAGTTAGAAACTAGCATTTAAAAAACCTTAGAAATGTACCTAAAAAACATAGGTTTCAGGCACGTTATAGTTAGAAATTATCATTTAAAAAAACCTTTGAAATTCACTGAAAAAATCATAGGTTTCAGGGACGTTATAGTTAGAAATTAGCATTTAAAAAACCTTAGAAATTTACTGAAAAAACCATAGGTTTCAGGGGCGTTATAGTTAGTTGGACATTTCACTCGTACAAAACCAGTGAAATTCCCCTGTTATAGTTAGTTCAGCTAACTATAACTCGCGCGCCAGCAATGCACTGCTGATGACGTCTCATATTACATCACTCATGACATGGTCAGTGACATCACTCATGACCTCACTGATGACATCTCAAATGACATCACTGATGACATCATTGATGACATCATCCTTGTGATAGAGTGGCAGACCTTCTCTCACCCTCACATAACCTTTGATACACACACTCAAAAATACCGACTAACATTTTCAAAACAATGGACATCTCAATACCAGTTACAACATACCCATTCAGTAATTCCAAGATCTACACACACATCCACTCATTCACCAACAGTCCTATACAGTCACTCATACATGTACTCACTCATCATATGTACTCCTACACCTATTCATCATGTTACACACCGCCACTTATCCATAGATTTACTCACACACATAGTCACACATGCAAACAAAGTATCAAACATCCATTTACTTGCATATACAGTTACACACACACCACCACACTTACTTCTACAGAAACTTACACATACTTATTTTCTTAAACAATCACTTATAGAAACACATACTTATTTATACAGGAACTCTTCCAATCTCTCACTCTCACATATACTCACTTATATACACCAATACTCAAATATATACTAATTTAAAACATATGTAGTTACTCATACACTATTGATGAAGACATTCACTCACTAACACACTTATACACACACTCATCCACCCATACAGTCCTGCACATATGCTGTCTTCAACACATACAAACAGTGAGTCACTCATTCATGCATCTATGCACTAAGTAATACCCCCACTGAACCATAGAGACACTCAGACACTCATACTGATACTAAAAAACCAATTAATAACCCATATAGACACTCATGTAGCTACTCACCAACCCATGCAGCCACTTATACACAAAGTGAGAGACTGCTACAGATATTTACATATTTAAACATTACTCACTCACCCATGTATTCACTAAGATACACTTTATCAGTCAGTCCTACAATCAATTTTACAAAAAAATCATCCATTTAGACCCTTATATACCCATTTATTCTTCCATCGACCTTGAGATATACATATATAAAACATATTTAATTCTCACAAAAACACACATTCACTGGATGATGTCATCAGTGATGTCACGAGTGATGTCATTTGAGATGTCATGAGTGATGTCACTGACCATGTCATGAGTAGGGGTGGGCGGAAGTCGCGTGCCTCTCCGCATAGTTCCGTTACGCGACGCCCGCCCACCCCTACTCATGACAAGGTGAGGAATGGGCATGCGCCGCCGATAAGGTAGGTTTTATTTTAAATGTTATTTGAGGCTTTTTAATGTAATTTAATACTGTAGGCGGGAAGCGGATGGTCAACTTCCGTTACGCCCCAGAGTGTGCGGAGATTTGCCTAGTTTCTCTGCCTACATTGCGAAAGGCAGAAGGGGCAAATCTCCGCACTTTCCGTGGGCGGAACAGAGATGTCTGCCCACCCCTAGTCATGAGTGATGTAATATATGACGTCAGCAGCAGTGCATTGCTGGCGCGCGAGTTAAAGTTAGCTGAACTAACTATAACAAGGGAATTTCACTGGTTTTGTACGAGTGAAATGTCCAAATAAATATAACGCCTCTGAAACCTATGATTTTTTCAGTGAATATATATATACCTGCAACTTTTGCGAAGTGTGAAGAGGGTGATCCAGCAGCAGGAAGAGAAAGAATTGTATTTGACTTTTTTACCAACTTTGCAGTATAGGAAAATTGTTTGTAGGGTAAGCTGGGCTAAGAAGACATTGAGAAACAGTACTTGGGCTATGCTTCAGGGAAGAAAACGAAAACATGGAAAAGAAGTGAAGCCGACATGCATAGAGATGCACTCATCAATGAAAAGAAAGGAAAAAAAGGTGGCAATGAAGCCAAACAACACTTTATATGTGCTTCTTAGTAGCCACGTTCTAAGAGGTTAGCAGTGCCTGAAGCTGTTAGATTGAACGACGTGTCCAGGATCACACTACGTTGAGTGGAAGTGGAGTGGGAGCTAGAATTAGAGTAAAAAGTTTTGCCCTCACACTGTCTGTAGTGATGACCTTGTCCTTTCCTCTCATTAAACACAGCATTATTCATTCAAACAGAAACGAGTAAGGGAAACTCTCATAATTATCAAGGGAAACGACTTTTGTTGTCTTGGAAGCAAGCAACTAAAATACGAGTTTGTCTGATGAGGATCTGTTGCACAACACAATGTATTGTTTTTAAACAAACATATGACTTCTAAACTGTGCAGATAACTGAATGCTGGTGAAAAACTGGTAGTTTGGCCTACACAAAGAAAAAGCAAAGAAGAAAACCAATAACGTTTTTTTCGCTCCTGGTAGTTAGTTTTAGCATCACTTACCTCACTTTTTGAAATTTATTTTGACTGCACTGCACCCTTTACCCAACCAGTTAAGTGTTTTCTCATCTGTAGGATTTAGTATATCCTTCACAGAGTAGGAATTCAAACATCCCTGAGCTCCTCTCTCACAGTGAGGGAGTTGTAAACCTTGGCGGGGCTAGGAGTCTCCGCCAAGAGGAGAATCCCAGATGATGAAGCATGCCACCTCGGTGGGTGATGGAATTTTGTCGTAATTAAAGGGCTCCTTCACTAGCAACAGGTTATCATCGCTGCTGCCTCTCTCAATGCTAGTCTGGCTCTCTAGACCCGAGGATTTCGTGTATTTTTTCATTAATGTTTGAGGAATTTATCCTCGCTGGCCTTTAAACTTCCCTTGGACCCCCTCCTCTCTTTTGTGTTACCACGTCACTGCTGTCTCCTCCTGTGACAGACAGACTTGTGTGGAAAATTCTGAGGAAGGTTAAAGAGTAGCAAGGTTCACTGAGGAGTTGTGACAGCTATCTGGTGTAGTGGGGTCTGATTTTATATGTTTGCATTAGAGCCCATGGTCACCAAGTTATGTAACTGGTGGAAAGAGATGTCTCCATCCAACAAAACCTAGACAACACCCTAATCTACTTAACACGTCTTCACCACTGGACAAGCTTGTTCTGTACTTGTAAACATTTACACCATTTAAATAACTTCTTTATTCTAATACCACACAAAAAAGTTCATCCTGTTCTTCTCAAAGGACAAAAAGTCTTTCAACCCAATCCTGCTGAAGCAATTACACATTATTATTATTTAAAGATTTGTAAAGCGCAACAGCTACTCAATAGTGTGTCCTGGGGCTAAGTAGCAAGTCTGATCCCTAAATAACTGGTACTAAAAGGCACAACCAAGGAGCCAGGTCTTATGAAGTTTCTTACAGGTCAGGATGTCCCTGGAAACAGGGAGCTGAACTGGAAAGGCATTTCACCTCCTGGCCGCCAGATAAGAGAAGGAGCTATTGCTCCACTGTTTTCGACTGATATGAGGAATTACTATCAGCAAGGAGTTTGATGACCGAAGAGACCGAGCTGTTTGGTAAGGTGTGAATCTTTTGACAAATACTGAGGTACTTTATGGTAAAAAATAATTCTGTTTGCCAGAACTACAGCTTTGAACCTCACACATTCTTTTATAGGCAACCAGTGCAATTCCTTTGGGCCTGGCTGAATGTGGGCTCTCTTGGGAAGGCTTGGTAGAAGCCTGGCAGCTGCATTCTGCACCAGCTGCATCTTTTTCAGGAGATGGGCATCTAGGCCCCAGTACAGAGAGTTAGCATAATCCAGCCTTGAGAAAATCAAGGCCTGGATCACTGTTTTCTCCTGCAGGAGGAGGAGAAGTTGGAGGAACGTTAATATTTTTATCAGGCCATAGCAGGTGCCTCCCCCCTCCCCCTTCACCTGGGAGCTGAAAGAAGCAGTATTATTGAATCTTACACCAAGATTGCGGATTAGCATGGGAATGGGAAATTGGCGGGGGACATCCTGGGGCCAATGGTCATTGTCCCAGCTGAGCAGGGGGACTCCAAAGAGCAGAATTTCTGTCTTGTTAGTATTGCATTGGAGCCACTAGTGCACATCCTCTGAAACACAGACGTCAAGCAGGTCTAGAAGTAACGCAGTGCAATAGGTGAATTTCTGTCAAGGATGAGGAGCAGTTGCATATTTTCTGCAAAAGAGAGTGTCTGTACTCCAAAGGATTCAATTATGGATGCCAAAGGGAACTTATGTGGGACTTTGTGCAGACCCCTGAGGGACCCCATAATCCAATAGTTTAGGGTCAGAGGCAAAAGGGACCATCCAAACTGACTGGGACCAGTCTGTCAAAAAGGAACAGAACCACGGCAAAGCAAAACCGCAGACACCTATGGCTTCGAGGTGCTGCAGGAGTGTCGAATATGATACCGGGTCAAAACCCAAGGATAGATCAAGGAGGATCGGTGCCACTTGCTTCCCTTGATCTACTGCTAGCCTAATTGTATGCGAGATCTCTAATAGCGTGGTCCCAGTGCTGAAACCCAGGTGGAAGCCTGACTGGGTAGGGTGAAGAAGTGCATTCTGTTTGCAAAAAGCAGTTTGTTTATGAGCTTCTCTAAAATCTTGGTAAAGGATGGCAGCAGAGAAATGGGTCGGAAATTGGCAAGATTGGTCATGTCTGCTGAGGGTTTGTTTAATAAAGGAATCAGATTGGCCTGCTTCCAACCACTGGGCCTTGTGACCAAACAAATTGACTGATTTAGAAGCTGGTTTAGAGCAGGGTTGATGGCCGTACAATTGGCTGCAAGAATGTGAGGAGGACAGGGTTCATCTAGCAACCCTGATTTGCTGGCACTCAAGGCCTGAGCGGACTCCTCAAGTGAAATCAAGGCAAATTCCTGTAGCAATTGGCACAAGAGGGCACTATTTCTACTTGTGGTGCCTGTGGTCACTGATCCTCATCAAGGCAGCGTCCGTGAGATGTAAAGCATCCACAAAGGTTTGGATTTTAATGTCAAAGAAGTTGGACAATTGGGTACGTAAATTGAGAAGGTTTTAAATATCTCCCGGGACTTGTTTTGAGACATGTCAATCTGACCTGTAGAAAGGTCAAACTGAGCTTTCTTAGTTGCACAATGGTAGATATTTAGAGCCTTCTTGTAGAGCGCTTTGTCATTACAAAGGTAATGACGCCTCCAATCAGTTTTCATTTTCTTACACTACGTGCAAAACATTTAAAGCTCCTCACTAGCCCAATGGGTTGACTGTCTTTATCCTGAGGAATTAACTTCTCTGTGTTTAATAGGTACAATGTGGTTAGCCACCTGTGTAAGCCAGGAGTCGACCTACTGACATCGACCTCCATGTCCTTTGTCATAGGTGGAGAGTACTTGCTCAAGGCAAGACTAAACTCTTTAGAAGAGACAGAGACCCAATTACGATGCAGTAGAAAACAGCAAAACCTGCATCCTCTAGTGACCAATGGAAGTGAATGAGAGCATGATCGAACCAAGTCTGAGGACTAATGTCGTGTACTGAGACTTGAATGCTAGAAAAAATGATGTCTAAGCTGTGACCTGCGATGTGAGTGAGCTGAGTCATAAACTGTGACATAATCCAAGATGACATATGCTCCAAAAGAAGTTGACCATGCATCCACTAGCATATGAAGGTCCTCTAGAACCATGAAATTCAAGTACTTTCACATATACGTCGAAAGGAAATCATCCAGGGAAGACAGAAATCCCTCTGCATGTCCAGCAAGGGTAGGGGGGCTATAGATCAGCATGCCAGCCAGGATTTTATTAGCGGACAATGAAATGCAAAAGCCCATAGACTCATAGACATTGCTGACTTCTCAATCTCAGCCTCTGATTCCCTCATCATCACGTTTTACTATTTTGTATAAACAAAATCTCTTGTCTCTTTTCTACTAAAAATAATGTCATGACTGGACTTCGGCCATGTCGTCTTTGTGGGCGTCTCACAAGCCTACAACACGACAAGTACTCCTGGGGTTTGTGGATGAAATCCACGTATTTTTATATAACAGACCCTGATGGGGTATTAGAGGGAAGTCCTATCTTGAAGAGACGTCCTAGGGAGTGGGTAAAGAAACAATTTCTTCTGTTTTAATTACCCTCACACACCCTAGTAGTGTCATGCTTCATCATCGGGTCACCCTGACCCCTATAAGTCAGTGTGAGCTTGACCGTATTGCAGGGAACTCTTAGTGAGAAAATGACCAGGGGGCGTTACAGATTAAAAAAACATAAACAGATCCCAGTATCCCTTTATTCTTGGATGTGTTGTGGTTATTAAAATATAGAAACGGGGTCAATTGGAGTATTTATGGTCCTATGACCCTAAAGCCAACATGTTACAGTCCTGCGTGGGCCTTTTCAGGTCCTGGACTTTCTTCAGGGCAACATGATACCCTCCCTGGAAAGCGCAGAGGGATTTTCCCTATACTTCTGTTTATGTAAGGGCAGAGAGATGCTCCTTTATCAGTTAGTTAAAGATAATTATCTATATTTAAAAATCCTTTTCACTCCATCCTACTATAGGGGAGGAAATCATCTCCGAGCACCTAGCTTTACCAAGGGGTAGCCAAGTGTGAGGGTGCCTCTGCATGAGCAGAACATCCCCTACAAACCTATGAGTTGATTCACCCGGCTTTGTATGTGCAGTCAGCCATTTTAAGGTGTATAGTGGATATCACTTATTACGAGATGTCTAACTATTTAATAGCTGCACCGAATCTTCTCATGTTTGGTATCAAACATGTTGGAATCATATACCAACTCCGATTCCTCGAAGTATGATCCCATGTACTGGGGGACTCCCTAGGGAACCACCTTGTACTCCTGATAACAGCCTTTCAGGGTCTGCCAGCAAGCTAGTGCTTCAGCCTACCACAGACACGATTCTGCCCTCCTGCTGCTGAGCTCGAGCAGGGGAAGGAAGGACAATATGTTTCCTTTCACAAGGAGGTGTGACCACCTCCCAGACAGGAGGACTTAGTGCATTGGACTGGGGTGGAGGCACTTTCCAGCACAATCAGAATGCTTTGGTGCCCCTATTGCCTACTCCTGTATGAGCCACTTCAGGAACCCTTGGTTCCCACTTTGGTGCAAAACTGGACAAAAGGCAGGGGAGTATCTTCCCCTCTGTCCAGCCCCGCCTCTGGGAGGGACCCCGAGTCGTTCCAACCCTCTCCTTGGGGTACTTAAGGGCTACCCTTTGGGTGGGCCCTCAGATTCGTTGTGGAACAAGACTCACCTCTGAAATCAAGACACTCTTTGACCGTCTGGACACTTGGACTTCATTGGACTTCGACTGGAACTGAGACTGCATCAAAGAAGACTCCTGCTGCTCCTGGTCTCACCGTTCTTAAAGTCTTCTGCAATGTCTGAGTCTGTGCTTCATCTAGGTTCTCCAAACAGCCTGTGGGCATCAAGGACTTCCGAAGTTATCTCTCTTGGAGTGAAGGAGTCACTCTGCTGCATCTGCACGCACTGCAACTAAGTTGACCGGTCTGCTGGTCCGGTCATCCTACGGACTTCCTGAGGCTAGCAACAAAGGTGGTGGTGCTGCAGCTACCTGGAGAGCTGATCTGACTTCTATGCAATTTCGAGGACAGTACCCCTTGTCGGAGCCGCTAGGACCAAATCCCAGTGCACCACGTTGACTTGCCGTTGCCAAGACTTGTTGGCACTGAACTCCAGAGATCTTCAGGCTGCAAGATGCTCCAGCCTCCAGCACCTCACCCCTTGAAGAACAGGGCTCTGTGGGCCTCCATCTTTGGTAAGCTGCCTGACATCTTCTTGCGACTCCTGCGCCTTCGACCTATGCGTCCTCTCAAGGGTCTTCCTTTGCTTCACTGGGATCCCTTGCTTGCTCAGACCTGTTCTGATTCTTCTGTACTTGGTGAGTTCCTTGGTCTTTGCTGGTCCCAACATTTGCATCTTTTTGCTTTGCATGCCAGTTGCGGTTACCAAGGATTGTTGGTGCTCCTGCTGGACACCAACCACCTGGACACTGACACCCAACGTGGGACAGTTCCTGCATTGCTCCTGGTCTTCCTCAGCATTCCTGGTCCACACAGCGGCAGCGACAAGGGCACCATCTTCACTCCTGAACCTCCAGATATCGGTGGGCATTGTGCTTTTCTGCATCCTGGTCTCGTCTGAGTGGCATAGACTCTGTCCCCTCTGCTTGCTGACTCTCCTCTTCAAGAACACACTCTTGGATTCCACTGACCCCTTCACAGGCTTCTCCAGAGGCATCTTCTATGAAGACTTCTATTCTCGCCTACTACAGGTTCTGATGTCATTTCAACCCCAGTGCAGGAAACCTGGTTCCTGGAGCATCAATGGGTGGGGTGACTCTCCAACCTCCCGTCTTTCAGAGGGTTTCTTCAGGGTCCTCTGGGAAGGGTCGTTCCTCTTTAAAACTGCAACCACGACTTCTCCATTGACTGCCATTGGGCATGCAGATGTGTTTCCACTCTGCACACAGCCTGCGTTGGGTTCCTGGGTACTTACCTTGGTTGGTCCCTTGTGTCCCCAGCTCCTCTGAATCTTCTGGTCCAAGTCCCCTTGGAGACAAGTGTATATTTGTGCTAACTACCTGATTATTTTCAAGTATTCTTGTGTGTATTGTTAATATCTCCAGGCAGGAGATATACGAATGTGTTAGTGATTGTGTTGTGTAATAAATAGACTTATTTTTTAATAAACACTGCGTGGTTCTTTTTCATCTAATCTACACTGTTGATTAACTGTGGTAAAACAAGCAGCTTTGCACTCCTTCAAGATACGCCTGAAGGCTGCTGTCCACAGCTACCACTTTGAAAGATTTCTATGGTTATCAAAGACCACTAAAAGCACCATAAGGTTTGCCTGGATTAGTGCAAGTGTATCCCTCCTGAGAGTGTGCACCATATTCTAAGACAGCTTACCACAACCACCAACATTCCTCCATTATACTTTTTCCACCAAGGCACAAGTCCTAAAAAGAGAAGTGGGGCACTAACCAAGTTAGACAGTATGTAAGTGACATCACTGCACATGACATTGTATGTGACATTTCAACCCATGACCTCACAGGAAGTGATATGAAAAAAATGACATCAGATTCTAAGACCTCAAATATGTTAAGCAGGTCTATCATGAGTTCATTTGAGCGCATTACAATATTTACGAAATTAGATTTTGCATTGGAGCTGTGCCAAAAAAAGTGATGCAAAATCTAGGTCGCCACTTATACATTTATGTATTAAAACTCTGCCAGAAAGAAATTGGCAACAAGGAGAAACGTGGCAGTAAATCTGTTCTGCCTAATTGGTTGCAAAATCTGCATTTTAAAATATCTTATGGGGTTAAGGCACCTGCTGCATAGATCCTCATGTACCGAATTAATCTCAGGAAATATTAATAATGGCAATACAACTCTGGAGGTTAATGCGCATGCTGGAGGAGACAGGTATTTTGTCTAGTCCCAGTTTTGAATCGGAATAGCAAAGATTAATATGTCTCATTGTGACACACAGATGATGGATTTTTATTTTATGTAGATGGGTAGGTGGGTTATTGCTTTTTACTCAGATCCTTTAGTTACTTGCATGGTGCTCCTACACCTTGTAACCCTCAATATCTTATGTAACACATCCTGTAAATTGATTTACACACACATGATTTACTGTCAATGTATATTGCGTATGAGTGACGTAAAGTGCATGAACACCTTGGATTGGGTTGAGTAGCGCTAGAAAAGAAATGAAAAAATAGTGGTATTTAAATTGTTATTTGCGTAAATCTTGACAGACTGACACAACGTAACACAAGATGTGGGTTTGGCCTATGCCTGATGCTAATTGTTCTCATGTTCCAGGGTGAGGTTCAACTGCTCAACATAAACATTTCAACTACGCATTAGCCTTTGAGTGGCTGAATTGCGCTGAGGGAATCAACCAAATAAGGTAGAGGCCGGCTGAAGATGGGAGGATGCAGACCACAATCAACAAACTTCCTTTCTTCCTTTGTCCTGGGAGTGCAGACTGCAGGCACGGGTGGCTGCAAGGATGAGGTGTGAAAAAATTCTGGAGCTTTGCAGCAAAACAAAAGTGAAGGTAACAGGTCACGTGCAGGGACATTGGCAGTCAAAGCACCTGTGATTTGAGTGCCACTGGCCCTGCGACTGACAGAAGAGAGAGGGGAAATGATTGTGTCCCCTCCTCAACCCCACCCTTGACCCCCACCCCCTAGAGTCCCCCTACCACAAAATGTGGGGGGATATGTGATATGTCCCGGCGTCCCCCACATTTCCTACACCCATGAGAGTAACTGATGACGTATTCCATCCTTTAAGGATTGCTTTCTTTTCCTCTCTGTAAATGGCACTCCCCCACACCGCTTTTAAGCAAACACGCTTAATTTGGTTTATGTCAACTAACATATCCGTCTAAGGTGCTATAAGTAAAAGTAAATGTTTTCTTTTGTAGAACATTTTTTATTTGAAGGCTTGCAGCTCTGTCACAGTGAATAAACATCATGCGCATTGAATAGGTGATGGATAAAACATTCTTTAAGTTTATGTTAATTTATTTTTCATAATGTGCCGAACTTTATGACTTGTCTCCCCAAGCTATGTAATTAAAAAAACGAATAAACGTATATACCCTAACTTAGTGCACATTTGAATTTAATTCACTTTGGAAGGCAACATCCTTAGTAGATTGTTTCTGCAGCTTGGGGGGAAGCTTGCTTTCCTCCTGAAAAAGGGGGGCGCTGCATGGCACCTCTGTTGTTTTGGGAATTTGGAAGAGATGCAGTAACACTTGTATAGTGCAAACTACATATGCAGGCCTCAAGGCACTGCACACCTTACTGCTTGCAGTATATTCCTGCGAACTAGCAAAAAGCACACGTGGCGAAAATTGAATAGGATGCGTTGGTCTTCAATAGAGTTTTACATTTTTTGAAATATAACTCCTGACGAAGATGATTATGAGAGCAATTTCTGGCTGAGAAGCCACATTAAAGAATCTTCTGGCCGCAGGTGAGGCCTCCCCTATCTGTAGATGTGGAGGTACAGGAGCATTGTGGGGAGTGGATTATATATAGACCAACATGTCCCCAAAATAACTAAACATCCCCCAAAAAATCGGGTATGGGGCTGAGCTTAGACGCATAAAAGCCAAATACAGACACCTTGAACGGCTCTGGAGGACAGACTATAGCGAGAAACATAAAACAATCTATAACTTGGCCCAAGGGGAGTATAAGGAAGTCATTAAACAGGCCAACATGACTTACTACACAACCTACATATATCTGACGCTGAAAACAATTGTAGCCCTAGCCTAACGTCCACAGGATAACCTTTTCAAACCAGACCAGAACTTTGTAGAGAAAATTGCCTCCATTTTTTCAAAATAAAGTACAGGCTGTATGTGATGAATTACAGAAATCTGTGCCTATAACAAGGAATAATAACAACGATGTCCAGGAGGATAATTATTCCCAGAGTAGTCTTTTACAATTCTCCGTTCTAGCGGCAGAGAAAGTTAATGACTTAATACTCTCCACTAAGTCTGGATCTCCTTTGGACCCGTGTACACCATCAATTCTGCATTTGGTCTCCGACCTGATTAGCACACACATTACCCTTCTTCTAAATGAGGTAACTAGCACCAGTGTTTACCCCGAGCTATGGAAAAAGGCCTGTATCAGACCTCTTATTAAGAACTCCACCCTAGATCCTGCGGAGGTCAAAAACTATCACCCGATATCCTGTCTCCCATTACCATCCAAAATTCTAGAAAAGGCCATTAATATAGAACTCATGAATTATTTGGATGAAAGCCTACTTCTTGATTCATCCCAACATGGCTTTAGAGCAAGACATTCCACAGAGTCGGCTTTGATATTGGCAATAGATGCAATTTGCAAAGTGGTGGATGAAGGGGGCAGAACCGTCCTCATCCTGCTAGATCTATCGGCAGCATTCCACACCGTGAATCACACGGTGTTGGTGCAGCGGCTGAAGTCTGCAGGTATTAGAAGGAACGGCTCTAGCACTCCTGTCATCCTTTTTTAGGGCTCGACCTACGTCACCACTTCGTCAGAAGTGGGGCGGAGCTCCGAGACGTATTGTTAAGGGGCTCAGAATCGTGAAGTAAAAATTCCTCAGTGCGCGAGAATTTTTCGTGGTGTTGTGTGCCATCTGCATGGTCATTGGTCCTCTGAAGGCTGTGTTTTTGTAAGTGTTCACGTAATAGGCCCTAGGAATTTTTCTCTATCGACTTCCTGCATTTTCCGTTCTAACACGCGCATGAGAATGCCATAAATTCCCAATTACCAGATGTCAGGGTCCGTTCGCGCATTCACGACTCTGTAGTTTTCTTGAGCTATGTGTGCGCGCATGCTGTCTCCCCGTCCAGGAGAATGCCATAAATTCTCAATTACCAGCTGTCAGAGGTGCCGGTAATTGAAGGCAGATGCTTGTTTTTCAATGCTGCTTTATTGCCGTCGCACGTATTTATATATTTATTAACATGCCGATTCTTAGTAAAGTACATGTCAAAGGCTAAGAAAAGTAGGTTATTGCAGTGAACTATATCAATAATGGCAAATCCTTGTTTTTCAATGCTGCTTTATTGCCGTTGCACGTATTTATATATTTATTAACATGCCGGTTCTTAGTAAAGTACATGTCCAAGGCTAAGAAAAGTAGGTTATTGCAGTGAACTATTTCAATAATGGCAAACCCTTGGTTACAGGACATAAGGATTATTATAGTGTGAGTGCAGAGTGGTGAGTGCAGAGTAGTGAGTGCAGAGTGCAGAGTAGTGAGTGCAGAGTAGTGAGTGCAGAGTAGTGAGTGCAGAGCAGTGAGTGCAGAGTAGTGAGTAGTGAGTGCAGAGTGAGTGTGCAGAGTAGTGAGTAGTGAGTGCAGAGTAGTGAGTGCAGAGTAGTAAGTGCAGAGTAGTGAGTAGTGAGTGCAGAGTAGTGAGTAGTGAGTGCAGAGTAGTGAGTGCAGAGTAGTGAGTAGTGAGTGCATAGTGAGTGTGCAGAGTAGTGAGTAGTGAGTGCAGAGTAGTGAGTGCAGAGTAGTGAGTGCAGAGTAGTGAGTAGTGAGTGCAGAATAGTGAGTGGTGAGTAGTGAGTGCAGAGCAGTGAGTAGTGAGTGCAGAGTAGTGAGTAGTGAGTGCAGAGTAGTGAGTGCAGAGTAGTGAGTGCATAGTGAGTGCAGGGTAGTGAGTGCAGAGTAGTGAGTGCAGAGTAGTGAGTGCAGAGTAGTGAGTGCAGAGTAGTGAGTAGTGAGTGCAGAGTAGTGAGTAGTGAGTGCAGAGTAGTGAGTGCAGAGTAGTGAGTAGTGAGTGCAGAGTAGTGAGTGCAGAGTGGTGAGTGCAGAGTGGTGAGTGCAGAATGGTGAGTGCAGAGTGGTGATTGCAGAGTGGTGAGTGCAGAGTAGTGAGTGCAGAGTAGTGAGTGAGTGCAGAGTAGTGAGTGCAGAGTAGTGAGTGCAGAGTAGTGAGTGCAGAGTAGTGCGTAGTGAGTGCAGAGTAGTGAGTGCAGAGTAGTGAGTGCAGAGTAGTGAGTGGTGGGTGCAGAGTAGTGAGTGCAGAGTGAGTGTGCAGAGTAGTGAGTAGTGAGTGCAGAGTGAGTGTGCAGAGTGAGTGTGCAGAGTAGTGAGTGCAGAGTGAGTGTGCAGAGTGGTGAGTAGTGAGTGCAGAGTGAGTGTGCCGAGTAGTGAGTAGTGAGTGCAGAGTAGTGAGTGCAGAGTGAGTGCAGAGTAGTGAGTAGTGAGTGCAGAGTAGTGAGTAGTGAGTGCAGAGTAGTGAGTGCAGAGTGAGTGTGCAGAGTAGTGAGTAGTGAGTGCAGAGTGAGTGTGCAGGGTATTGAGTAGTGAGTGCAGAGTGAGTGTGCAGAGTAATGAGTAGTGAGTGCAGAGTGAGTGTGCAAAGTAGTGAGTGCAGAGTAGTGAGTAGTGAGTGCAGAGTAGTGAGTAGTGAGTGTAGAGTAGTGAGTGCAGAGTAGTGAGTAGTGAGTGCAGAGTAGTGAGTGCAGAGTGAGTGTGCAGAGTAGTGAGTGCTGAGTAGTGAGTAGTGAGTGCAGAGTAGTGAGTAGTGAGTGCAGACTAGTGAGTAGTGAGTAGTGAGTGCAGAGTAGTGAGTAGTGAGTGAAGAGTAGTTAGTAGTGAGTGCAGAGTAGTGAGTGCAGAGTAGCGAGTAGTGAGTGCAGAGTAGTGAGTGCAGAGTAGTGAGTGCAGAGTAGTGAGTGTGCAGAGTAGTGAGTGCAGAGTGAGTGTGCAGAGTAGTGAGTGCAGAGTGAGTGTGCAGAGTAGTGAGTAGTGAGTGCAGAGTGAGTGTGCAGAATAGTGAGTAGTGAGTGCAGAGTAGTGAGTGCCGAGTGAGTGCAGAGTAGTGAGTGCAGAGTAGTGAGTAGTGAGTGCAGAGTAGTGAGTGCAGAGTGAGTGTGCAGAGTAGTAAGTTGTGAGTGCAGAGTGAGTGTGCAGAGTATTGAGTAGTGAGTACAGAGTGAGTGTGCAGAGTAGTGAGTAGTGAGTGCAGAGTGAGTGTGCAGAGTAGTGAGTGCAGAGTAGTGAGTGCAGAGTAGTGAGTGCAGAGTAGTGAGTGTGCAGGGTGACCAGTGTGTGAGCGTGCAGGGTGAACAGTGTGTGAGCGTGCAGGGTGAACAGTGTGTGAGCGTGCAGGGTGAACAGTGTGTGAGCGTGCAGGGTGAACAGTGTGTGAGCGTGCAGGGTGAACAGTGTGCGAGTGTGCAGGGTGAACAATTCCAATCCAAACCACATTATTCTATTACACACCACATGCATACACTCCATAACATATGGCTAAAAGACATTGCCATTTACAATGCCATTAGCTCTAACTCAAATAAATCCGAGACCTATTGCATTTCCAATGCTTGTTTTGGCTTCCAGGGAACAACTGATCCACTGGGAAGGTATGAGGTCTGCAAACCTGTGCCTTCCTTGTGGAGTCCCGCAGGGGTCAGCTCTGTCGCCAACACTTTTTAACATCTATGTTACCCCTCTTGTGAAACAAATTAAACAGCATGGATTCAATTTGGTGTCTTATGACGACACACGCAGATAGTGGTGTCGGTGTCGCAGAGGGTGGACATTACAGCGACTCAGTTCTGTGGTTGTTTAACTGCAGTCATGGCCTGGCTGAATGCAAACTTCCTTAAACTTAACACGGATAAGATTGAGGTTATTGAGTTTGGGAAGGGCTCTCAATCTGGAGTCAACATTGGTGGCCGGCGGAGGCGGATCAGTGTCCATCTCACGTGAAGGAAAATAATCTAGGTTTTATATTTGACGGCGAATTAAAGCTAGGAAAGCAAATCAACCAAGTAACCTCTGCTTGTTTTTTCACCCTGAGAGTTCTGCGCAAAATCCTACCGCTTATCCCTTTCACGTTAAGGAAACAGTAATTGGTGCCTTGGTACTCTCTCGAATTGACTACGGGAATGCATTATAGTTAGGTATAGACAAAGGTCAAATTGCAAAATTACAATCTATACAGAATGCGGCGGCCTGTGTGTTGCTCACTCTTCCTAAATACCATCCCACGTCTGCCAGCATCAGACAGCTCCACTGCCTTACCATCCCTGAAAGAGTAAAATTCAAAGCCCTCTGCCTAGTGCACAAGGCGTTATACGGAGGTGTTGCTATTGACTTCCAAAAACTATTCTCCTGGTACAATCCTCTGCGTAGCTTGAGATTCGCCAATACAGGGCTGGTACTCATGCCTAGAATAAAAAAGGCTAGATGGGGTGGTAAGAGCTTCTCTCATTTAGCTGCAAAGGTGTGGAATGCACTCCCCGCACAGCTGAGACTGCAATCCAACAGGAACATCTTTAGGATACAGGTTAAGACCTGGCTCTTTCATAAGCGCTCTTGAATAATCAAACAGTTGGAGTAGTATGAACCTATCCTAGCACCAAGATGCCTTGGCAATCAAGCGCTTTACAAATACATCAGTCAGTCAGTATATATCTCTGAGGTAGATGTAGAGTTGTGCAGACATGTCTATGTATGATGCAGGGACATTTAAAATGAATATGTCAGTTGAGAGGGAATTAGATTTGATTTGATTTGATTTGATTTGATTTATCTATTTCTAAAGCGCACGAATGCCCGGAGGCGTCTTGGCGCTGTGACATGTCCGTAGTCCTGAACTGGTCTTAGGTTTATGCAGTGAACAACCATGTTTTAATTTGCTTTCTGAACAAGTCCAAAGAAGGGCTGTTTTTTATATCTAATGGTAGTTGATTCCATGTCCTTGCTGCATGGACAAAGAAACTTCTTCCCCCCCAGTTCGCTCGTTTGAACTTGGGTATTGCTATCAGTTTTTGTTGGCCAGATCTAAGTAGTCTGGATGGTTCATATTTCCTCAACTGCGTCTTTATGAAAAAAGGTCCTCTGTCCTGCAGGGCCTTATAGGTCAAACATAATGATTTAAATTTGACTCTTTTGGCGACTGGGAGCCAATGAAGTGATGCTAATTTATGACTGACGGACTGAAACTTTGGTATGTCCAGGATCAGTCTTGCTGCTGCATTTTGAAGGCGCTGCATCTTATCTATGATTTTTATTCTGGCTCCTGCATACAGTGCATATTAGCATAGTTCTAATAACTTTTTGTTCTACACTTTCCAAGAACTTAGAAAAATGTTTGTTACTATTAATCTATTTAATGGTATCTAGCTTCACCACTTCAGAAAGATGGAAGGTTAGGGTTAACTCTGCCTTACTTGGATTGGAACATAGGATCCCCTGGTCACTACAGATGTCAGCAGTGAGCATTTAACTTGCTGAGCCAAAATTTCCATTTCCCTCCTTACATCTGAGAAGGGTCCTGTTTGAAAAGATTAACTTCTGATTTAACTCTTAATCCTGTAAAGTATGAAACTTCCTTCCTAGTTTTCAGTTGACACCCGAATATAGTGAGCCGACACAATCGAGCTGTTACAGTTCCTCTATTGCCAGCTGACTCAAAGTAGGAGGGCTTATCTGGATTGTTTCTCTTAGCTGGGAAAGTAAGCTGTAGGTCCTGCTCACACTTCCTACTTATGCCTGCCTTGAAGGTCCATATTGAAGAAGATATCCAGGTTTTTAGCTTTAGGGGTAGGAGTGATGGCCTGGTCTGAAATCAGGTTAAGTAGGGGTTCTTAAGTTTCTCTTGATTGTAAAAATAGAATTTGTGTTTGGGCCTTGCTGAGTTGTGTCCAACCATGGCTCTGCTAAGTGTAGCAGACAGTGGTGCCAGTCAGAAAACGGACTCATTGAACGATCAAGTTTGATTAGTATGCCTATACTTAAATGTGATATACGTATCCTCAACTTTAGATAATGGGTAAAAGAGTGCAAAAGTGGACATAGCAACATGAGGGGAAATTAGGGATCTTACGGTACCAGGGAGTCAGAAAACAAGGAGGCAGCAGAGTGGCGACCCAACACAACTGTTGTGCTTCATCTTTGTAGATATAGGGGAGCTATTTTTGAATGAAAGTTGAAGAAACCCCCTGTAATGTGTCTATATATTTGTTGTTTTCTATAGCATGACATCGGCTCAAAGACTTTAGAACACTTCACAATAAACAGGGTAAAAATTATGGATAGCAGTTGTCTTAAAACTACAGTTAAGCATCATAAGAGAACAGATAAAACAGACATGTCAAATCAACGATGGGGGAGCGAAGAAGTGTTCATTACTTTATCCAAAAGGTCTCTAAAATTAGAAGTGTTTCAGTACTTTGTTACTGATGCCAAGACTGGAAATAGCTGGTAGGAGAGTGTTTCAAACCCTTGCTTTTCTTCCAGAAAAGACATGTTTCATACAGTGTTCTTGCTTGAAAGTTGGAAGTTCCACAAGAAGGGATTCAGCTTTCCTCGATGTCCGTTGAGCGCTTGAGACTTTACATTTTGAAATGAGATAGGAGAATGTAGAGTTGTGAAGGGCTTTTTGAATGATTCCTGTAGTCTTAAAAGTATCTCTTGCTTCAATGGGGAGTGATGAAAGACCAAGAAGGACAGAAGAGATGTGTTTGAATTTCTTGAGACCTATGACAAATCAAGTATCTCTGTGAAGCACTACTCTCGGGCACTAGATGAGACGATAGAGGAGCGAATTCCCATAGTCCAGTAAGGAAAGGATCAGGGCCTGGACTACAGACCTTAAATCCCGCTCTGTAATGAACTGTCTGATGCCCGAAGCAGAATGAGTTGCTTGGCCATGAGGTGTGATGTGAATTCTGTGTGAGATGTTGATAATGAGTCTGGCTGACGAGTTCTGGATGGTTTTCCAGTGAGTTTCTTGGTGATCCCAGCATAGAAGGTGTTCCCGTAGTCCAGCTTGCTGGCAACTAGAGCGTGAGTGACAGAGATTTGCCTCTGAAGGTTAAGAAGGTTGTCAGGGATAAATCCCACAATCCTTAAATCCAATTAGCACTATTAGGCTACATTAAAAGCATACTGAGAAACACTTATAAATTGTAATGTTAAAAAAGACAGGTGGCTATTAGATGGGCTAGAAGCCCTCCACTACCATAAATACATGGATTAAAGATCAAATATAATGTGAAGACAACCAAAGCTATTCGCTTCACTGCTGGCACCCACAGCAAAACCCAAGGATATTGGGGGCCTTAACAAATCTATCTGCTAGGTTCCTATTTTCTTGCACCATTCATTAGTCACTGAGCTGGAAATGGGGACTGTAAGTCAAGCATGTATACGGAACACTACTATGGAATAAAGACTATGCAGAAGTAAGATGTATTTGTTGAAAATAATTGTGCTACATGGCATAACACAAAATGATAACGGAAGCTGAATGCGATAAATATTCACAGTTCATGAGAGCCGCGAGTAATAAGAGAGTGCATCATATGAGGAGCTAAGTCATCGAATGCCAGTCTCTGCGATCTTTGTGACATGCCAAATAAATTTGCAACAATGAAAAAAAGGGATCAGTGACTTAATATCGAGGGAAATAATATAGAATGCCCAAAATATCGAATCCAAAATATCTAAGTACAGAATATCGAATCCCTATCTACAAACAGGTAAGTACCAAAATATCAAATCCAAAATATAGATTGTTAAAAATATAGTTAACTAAAATATAGAATTTTGAAAATGTATTAAAAATAATATAAAATTTATTAAATATTAAAAACAATTAAATAACAAATACTTAAAAGAATGTAAAAAATCTTAAAATGTCAAAATAATAAATGTAATGTAAAAAAGAATTTGTTGGATAGTGAGAGGGTAAAAGTTACTATTCCCACTCCAGTGAGTGCACCAGTAGGGAAAGCATTGGATAGCGTCGGGGTAAAAATTACTATTCCCACTCCAAAGAGTGCAACAGTAGGGAAAGCGTTGGATAGGGTAGGGGTAAAAATTACTATTCCCTCTCCAGAGAGTGCAACAGTAGGGAAAGCGTTGGATAGCGGGCGGCTAAAAATTACTATTCCCACTCCAGAGAGTGCAACAGTAGAGAAAGCGTTGGATAGCAAGAGGGTAAAAATTACTACTCCCACACCAAAGAGTGCAACAGTAGGGAAAGCGTTGGATAGCGTAGGGGTAAAAATTACTATTCCCACTCCAGAGAGTGCAACAGTAGGGAAAGCGTTGGATAGCGGGGGGGTAAAAATTACTATTTCCACTCCAGAGAGTGCAACAGTAGGGAAAGCGTTGGATAGCTGGTGGGTAAAAATTACTATTCTCACTCCAGAGAGTGCAACAGTAGGGAAAGCGTTGGTTAGCGAGAGGGTAAAAATTACTACTCCCACACCAAGGAGTGCAACAGTAGGGAAAGCGTAGGGGTAAAAATTACTATTCCCACTCCAGAGAGTGCAACAGTAGGAAAAGCATTGGATAGCGGAGGGGGTAAAAATTACTATTCCCACTCCAGAGAGTGCAACAGTAGGGAAAGCGTTGGATAGCGGGAGGGTAAAAATTACTATTCCCACTCCAATGAGTGCAACAGTAGGGAAAGCATTTGATAGGGTAGGGGCAAAAATTACTATTCCCACTCCAGTGAGTGCAACAGTAAGCGTTGGATAGCGTAGGGGTAAAAATTACTATTCCCACTCCAGAGAGTGCAACAGTAGGGAAAGCGTTGGATAGCGGGGGGGTACAAATTACTATTCCCACTCCAGAGAATGGAACAGTAGGAAAAGTAATGATTTAATATTAAAATAAAATTACATTAATTATCAATACCAATAAAAAATCAATGTAAAATAATTACCAATTAATAAAAATTAATAACCAATTAATAAAAATTAATTACCAATTAAAAAATTCATTACAAATTAATACAAATTAATTATCAATTAATACGGCCTGGTCACCCCCACGCTCCTGTGCCTGCTGCCGCTGCCACAGCCCCAGCCTCCCGAGGGCCGCCGAGCCCACACCAGCTTTTCCCGCCGCCCCAGCCTCCAGAGGGCCGCCGAGCCCACACCAGCTTTTCCCGCCGCCCCAGCCCGTGGCCCCGCCCCCCCCGACAGCCGATTGGCTCGCGCTCCCGCCTCCCCGCAGACCCTCCCGACCGGCTCCCTTCTTAAGGGGAGCCAGAGCAAGATCCAGGGAGTGACCACTGCGCCTACGGCCTGGTCACCCCCACGCTCCTGTGCCTGCTGCCGCTGCCACAGCCCCAGCCCCAGCCTCCCGAGGGCCGCCGAGCCCACACCAGCTTTTCCCGCCGCCCCAGCCTCCCGAGGGCCGCCGAGCCCACACCAGCTTTTCCCGCCGCCCCAGCCCGTGGCCCCGCCCCCCCGACAGCCGATTGGCTCGCGCTCCCGCCTCCCCGCAGACCCTCCCGACCGGCTCCCTTCTTATGACGTCCCCAGAGCGACCGCGCAGCGGACGCGCGCAGCGGGAGCACCGATTGAGCGCCGAAGGTGCGCCAAAGGTAAGCCCGTCTGCGCCCGTCCGCGCCTGGACCGCGCCCAGCGCCAGGACCCCTGGCCCTCGCAGACCCCAGCCCACCCGCCGGACGTACGACGCCGCCACCCTCAACGCACTCAACGCCGGCCGAACCCCTGGATGCTACCGAGCCACCCCGAGACGCACCCACGGACCCTTCATCTGCCAGTCCTGCAAGTTCTCCTGCCCCCGGACCTGCACTGCACCAGCACCCACCAAGCCGAACTCCAGCAGCACCCACCTGAAGTGCATCCTGCTCAACACCCGCTCCGTCCACAGACACGCCGTCGAGCTCTGGAACCTGCTCGACACCACAGCCCCAGACGTCGCCTTCCTCACGGAAACCTGGATGAACGCCTCCTCAGCGCCCGACACCGCCATCGCCATCCCGGACGGCTACAAGATCATCCGGAGAGACCGCGTCAACCAGACAGGAGGAGGCATCGCCATCATTCACAGGAACACCATCCGCATCACGAGCAACACCGACGACACCATCGCACCGGCCGAACACCTGCACTTCCAGATCCACGTCAACCCCAAGACCACCCACAGAGGCACCCTCATCTACAGACCCCCGGGACCACGCACACAATTCAGCGAGGACATCGCCGACTTCATCAGCCCGCTCGCCCTCCCCTCAGCCGACTACATCCTCCTCGGGGACCTCAACTTCCACCTGGAGAACAACGACGACCGCAACACCACCACCCTGCTGGAAAACCTCGCAAACCTGGGACTCAAGCAGCTGGTGACCACCCCCACCCACCTCGCCGGACACACTCTCGACGCCGTCTTCTCATCCAGCAAAGACATCGCCTTCAGCCACGCCACGGGACTCCACTGGACGGACCACACCTGCGTCCACTTCACCTTCAGAAGAACGACGACCCACCACCACCAGCAACAGGTTGCCCGAAGAAGCTGGAACAAGATCACAGCCGACCAGCTCGCCGCTTCCCTGAGTCAGCACCCTCCCGCCAGCTCAGCGAACCCCAGCCAGGCCGCCGACAACCTCACGAAGTGGATCAGCAACTGCGCGGACGAACTCGCCCCTCTGAGGACCCCGCCCAGCAGACCCGGCAGCAAGAAAGCCCCATGGTTCACCGACGAACTCAAGAGCTCCAAGAAGAACTGCCGAGCCCTCGAGAAAGTCTGGAGAAGGGAACCAACACCGGACAACATGACCACCCTCAAGCTTGCCACCCAGAAGCACCACCAACTGATCCGCGCCACCAAGAAAACTGCATTCAAGGACCGACTGGACAACAACGCACACAACTGCAAGGAACTCTTCAACATCGTGAAAGAGCTCTCCAACCCCAACGCCGGAAACAACGACATCACCCCATCGCAAGACCTCTGCAACTCCCTCGCCTCCTACTTCCACAACAAGATCGCGGACATACACAACAGCTTCAGCATTCAACCATCGCACACAACGACCGCAGCAACGCCGCCCACCACCTCCCTCCGCGCCTGGACTCCGATCAGCACCGATGACACCGTCCGCATGATGAACTCCATCCACTCCAGATCTCCGACCGACCCCTGCCCTCACCACGTCTTCAACAAAGCCGACGCTGTCATCGCACCCCACCTGCGGTACATCGTCAACACCTCCTTCAACACCGCCACCTTCCCGGAGAGCTGGAAGCACGCCGAACTCAGCGCTCTACTAAAGAAACCAACAGCGGACCCCACCGAACTCAAGAACTACCGCCCCATCTCGCTCCTCCCGTTTCCAGCCAAAGTCATCGAGAAGACCGTCAACAAACAGCTGGCCGCCTTCCTCGAGACGAATGGATCCCTCGACCCCTCACAGTCTGGCTTCCGAGCCAACCACAGCACCGAGACCGCCCTCATCGCTGCCACCGATGACATCCGAGCCCTGATGGACAACGGAGAAACAGCGGCCCTCATCCTCCTAGACCTCTCCGCGGCATTCGACACTGTCTGCCACCGCACCCTAGTGCAGCGCCTCAGCAACGTCGGAATTCAGGAGAAGGCACTGGAATGGATCGTCTCCTTCCTCGACGGAAGAACACAGAGAGTCCGTCTACCACTGTACAAGTCAGAGGCCACCGAAGTCATCTGCGGCGTCCCTCAAGGATCCTCGCTGAGCCCCACCCTCTTCAACGTCTACATGAGCCCCCTCGCGCCCATCGCACGCCAACACAACCTGAACATCATCTCCTACGCCGATGACACCCAGCTGATCCTCTCACTGACCAACGACCCCGCCGCTTCCAGAGCCAACCTTCACGAAGGGATGAAAGATGTAGCCGAGTGGATGACGACCAGCCGCCTGAAACTGAACTCAGACAAGATGGAAGTCCTCATCCTGGGCTCCTCGCCCTCCGCCTGGGACGACTCCTGGTGGCCCCCCGCCCTGGGCACCGCACCCACACCGACAGACCACGCACGCAACCTGGGCTTCATCCTGGACTCCTCCCTCTCCATGACCAGACAAGTCAACGCCGTCTCCTCGTCATGCTTCAACATCCTGCGCATGCTACGGAAGATCTTCCGGTGGATCCCCACCGAGACCAGGAAGACGGTCACCCAGGCCCTCGTCACCAGCCGACTGGACTACGGCAACGCCCTCTACGCCGGAACCACCGCCAAGCTCCAGAAGAGACTCCAGCGGATCCAGAACGCCTCAGCCAGACTCATCCTCGACATCCCCCGACGCAGCCACATCTCCGGACATCTGAGAGACCTGCACTGGCTCCCCGTCAACAAGAGAATCACCTTCCGTCTCCTCACCCACGCACACAAAGCCCTACACGATCAAGGCCCGAGCTACCTCAACAACCGCATCAACTTCTACGCTCCTAAACGCCACCTCCGATCAGCCAGTCACGCCCTCGCCGCCGTCCCCCGCATCCGAAGAACGACAACAAGAGGAAGGTCCTTCTCCCACCTGGCCGCCAAGACCTGGAACTCCCTCCCGACCGACCTGCGCCTGACCCAAGACCACCTCTCGTTCAGGAAGAAGCTCAAGACCTGGCTGTTCGAGCAGTAGCAGCACCCCCCCCCCCCCAAGCGCCTTGAGACCCTCCGGGTAAGTAGTGCGCTCTATAAATGTCCTTGATTGATTGATTGATTGACTTAATAACAATTAAATTACTTTCCACCCTATTCCCTTATAAACCCACAACTCACTCCAAATAAATAATACAATTAACATAATTATCAATTAATTCAAATGATTTACCAATTAATAAAAATTAATTACCAATTAAGAAAAATTCATTACCAATTAATAATAAATTATCAAGCAATTAATTATCAATACATATAAATAAAAATAAATATTAACTTTATTACAAATAAATTACTTCCCACTCTATTCCCCTATAAACCCACAACCAGCTCCAAATAAATAATACAATTAACTTAATTATCAATTAATCAATGCATACAAATTATTTACCAATTAATACAAATTAATTACAAATTAAAAAAATTAATTACCAATTAATTAAAAATTCTTACCAATTAATAATTAACTATCAATACATATAAATAAAATTTGATATTTAATTTACTATAATGAAAGTACTTCCCACCCTATTCCCCTATAAACCCACAACCCGCTACGGAATTAAATTACACAAAAATTAAATTACATAACATTCATAACTTTAAAAAAAATAAACATACATTACAAAATTAATACAT
The DNA here is from genome assembly GCF_964261635.1 of Lissotriton helveticus. Taxonomy (NCBI): domain Eukaryota; kingdom Metazoa; phylum Chordata; class Amphibia; order Caudata; family Salamandridae; genus Lissotriton; species Lissotriton helveticus. The sequence goes on from NC_136065.1 coordinate 1,924,066,652, forward strand.
AATTTTAATACATATACTACAGTACATAACACTAAAAAGATTCGATATTATGGGAATAGATATTTTAAATTCGATATTATGGGAATAGATATTTTAAATTAGATATTATGGAATTCGATATTTCATACCCCAAATTCGATATTCTGACTGACTATATTTTGATAATTCAATATTCTGGGCAGTCTATATTTTTGATTTGATATGTTGGGCAGTCTATATTTTGGAATCGATATTTAGGGTGTTTACCAAAAAAAAGTGCTTCTAAAGCTGATCTGTGTTACTTAATTGGTTGCAAACAGACTACATTATAAAATAAGTTAGAGGGTAAGATAGCTGAAAAAAGTATGTCATCTCTGAAGGGAGCGTGGCCTAAGCAGCAGGCCTCCTCTTCCTCTTGGTCCTCCTCCTCTCCTTGGTTCGGTATGATACCAGAATATCATAGTTGGAATATTGTCTGATATAAATAACTTATCTTAACTATGACTTATTGAAATATCACCAAGTTGTAGTTAATAATAAAAATGATCTACACCAATGGAACAACATTTTTGTAAACTATATTTATTTAGGACACAATTTTTATGTCAGACAATATTATTTATACAATAGCCTGACATACAATGTCCTGGTTCTCCTTCTTTTGGTCCACCTCTTCCTGGTTCGGTATGTACCAGAATATATTGTAGTTGGAATATGTTCTGACATAAATAACTTATTCTAAATATCTTTTACAAAAATAATCCGCCATTAGAATTAATGATAAAAAAATCAATGCCCAATGGGACGAAGGTTTTGTAAAATATAATTAGGATACAATATTTATGTCAGACAATATTTTTATATGACAATCTGACATAAAATATTCTGGTTCTCGTCGTCTCCTCTTTACCATCACCTTCTTCGTCCTTCTCACCCCCTAGTTCTTCTTCACCTCCAAGTCTTATCATCTTCCGGATGCTCTTCCTCATGGCTCTTCTCCTTCTCTGGACCATCTCCTCCACCTAGGCAAATATCCGTCCTCCTCTGTCTGCCCATACTTCTAGTCTTGAACTTGGGCCTGATCTCCCCCTATTCCTTTTCCTATTCTTACTCCTGGTCTTATCCTGATCCTTCCCTATCCTGATGCTACCAGTCCTCCTCAGGCCCTTATGCTGTTTCTCCAGCTTCTGGTTTTGCAGGTCCTCTTTTCTGGGTCCCTTTTATTTTGGTACCCCTAGTACCTATGATCTTGATCCTTCTGGTTATGATCTTTAGATCCTCCATGTCTTATTGGTCCTCTCTTCCTTGACTTCCTGACCCTCAGCACCCTGATCTTCGTCCTCCTCCATGTCTTAGTCCTATTCCTTGTCCTTCTGGTTCTTGTCCTTCTCATCCTTGTGCCTCTTGTCCTGATCCTCCTTGCCCTACTGTAGGTTATACTGGCCATGGCTGTACTACAGGTGCTCCTGACTGTGGTCCTCCTTACAATGGTCCTCCTTGCGCCTTTGTCTTGGTCCTTTTAGTCCTACTGGTCCTGATCCACCTAAACCTGGTCCTCCTTGTGCTCATGGTTCTGGTCTACATGGCCTTAGCTCTCCAGGTCCTGGTCCTTCTGTTAGTGGTCTCCTGGCATGTGGTCCTTCTGGTCTTCAACCTCTTTGTCATCCTGGTCTTGGTCCTCTTATTCCTCCGGTCCTCCTTGTCCTGCATGTTCTGGTCCTCTTGGTCATCATAGTGGTTCTGATCTTGCTGGTGAGCCTGGTCCTTCTGCTGGTCATCCTTCTCCCTTTTCTCCCTTCTTCTGGCAGTTTTCCTCCTCCAGGTCCATCACGCACAACCTCCAAACCTTTTTAGAGAATTTTGTAATTTTTTATGTTGAAGGTGGCCATGGAGGACAAAAAGGAATCTCAAAAGACTCATCTCAAAGCCACCTTTTTATGTCTCACCAGAGACAATGAATATACTGTTGCTTGCAAGAGCTTTTATTTCTTAAAAAAACCTAAAGGGATTTAGAGTCCACCCATTACTTACCATTGGTTGGCTGCATCGTCACTTTCATTTCCTTGCTTCTCATTGGTCAGCGCGTGCCGATTGCACTTTGTTCTTCTTGTATTTGTCCCTTCGATGGACCATGGCGAAGTTCTGATTGATTGCATGATTAGTGCCCTTCCGTTTCTTGCACACGTATTCAGGTACTTTTTATTCTCTTCTTGCTTCCCTTGTCATCAGTGCTTCCTCTTTGTCGTTGCTTCAAAGGGCAGAGCAGGTTAGTTCCAAGGTGCTGTTTTTATGGTGTTTTACATCCTTTGTAGTGCTGATGTGCTTGTGTAGGAGGAGGCATGAGGTGCGGCCAGGGTACTAGGTAGCACCTCAAACCTCCATCCTGTCCCTGGTACTGCAGTACCAGGGACAGGGTGGCATCATGCTCTGTTGGTTACCTCAAGCTTTGCTGTGTATTCTGTGCTGGTAAGTTTGAGTCCCGGCTCAGCTATTTAGCATACTATGTGATCCTGGGAACATTATTTAATTCAATGAAGATGCCTTATCCATATTTCCACATACACAGCATACTGCTGCTGCTGATATTGCTGATTCCTGGCACCACCTGCAACCTACCAACCAAGTCAATGTTTGTGTGTTTAGTAAAGCCTCACTGTAATTCCATTTGTGTGTTCATTCCATTTACATATACCATTTCCTGGGGGACAAGCTGCCTCAGCTGAGTGTTCTCCTCATCAGGCATCTGATGCCAGGTGAGACTGGGGTAGGGGCAACCTGAGATGTGTGGGCCTTAGTCTGGCTGTTAGGGAGTTATACACCCCATGCCCCAGCCCCGAATCTTTGGTAAGAGGAGCACAAGATGAGCAGCTCTGCAGTCTCAGAGTGGTCTGCCTTCTGGGTGTTCTCTATTCTCTCTCCTGTGCTACCTTTTATAAATGAAGTGAAAACCCTTGAAATTAAACCACCGGAAATAATTTACTTTTATATAGTTATCTCCATGTCTACAAAAATGAAAGCAACAGTCTGACTGAGCCAACTGCATTCTATTTCCATTTTTAGGTCTCGCCCAGCGTTTCAGCACGAATGCGCTGCCATCGCTTTGTGAGGCATGCAGTATACACTATGCAGTATACACTATAGTGTGGAAGATTCATGCAAGCTCCGCCCACTCACCGGCCCATCTTCTTCATTGGCTTAGGTTATAAATGCTGCCTTCCAATTGGTTTTAAGCTTGTTAGTCCCTCCCCATGACAGCCATGTCAGCCATTTGTATGCTTCCACGGCAATTGGACCCTTTACTCGAAACACTATTTTCTTCCCCGTGTCCCCCCTCCCCCTCTCGCTGTCTATGACTTCTCTGCCCCCCTCTAATCCCCCCTCCGTTTGTGCCTTCCCGTCCCCCGCACTCCTGTTTCCAATGCAATAGGTCTTGCGTAAATGTGCGTCCTATTACATTGCAATTGCTTGTTCCTTTGAAAATTGAGTAGCTTCCAGTTCGCTGATCTCATTGCGGTTGCGAAAGTTGGCTTTGAAATTGCTGGAGAGATCATGCGGGGAGAAGAGAACTTAGCATGCTTATCATGTGATTCTGTACTTTAGCCATGTACACTAAAGCCTCTATCCCTTTATCGCTAAACTCTACCTGTGCTTATGTAAAATCATGTTGGGTATGCATGCAAATAGAAGGTCTTACATGAGCGCACAAGATATATGCTCTGCCTGAGAAGCATTTTGTGGTAAGAGCCCTTCAAAAGCTATTGTTTAATTTTTCATAATAGTAAGTTAGACTATAAAGTAAAGATCATAACGTGTTGAATTAAATACGTTCATAATACTGCGAAAAGTTGGTTTGTTCTACAACATATACAATAATAATCTTTTAAGCAGTAATACAATTAATACGATTAAATAATGATTTGCCTATATTTATTTAAGTCATTTTTTATTTATTACTAACGTTTGTTCGGTCTCTATGTTTACGGCACACACTTTGTCTTTCTGCTATGGCGCCGTGTTTGTACCAGAAAGATTAGGCGCAGTGCTGCTGCAGCCTCAGTCCATCTTCTGTTTCCATTGGTAGTGGGGGCCTCCAGTGTGAGCCAAAAGATACTCACCTATAATTTCCGGTGTCAGTTTTCACCTGTTCCTGATGTTGCTGCTTTTTTGTGCTTCTTTCTTTAAGTTACTAGTCTATTTCCGGACTTCGCCAGTTGCTGTTTATACGCACGTGTGAATGTTGGAGTTGTCAGTCAAAAAGTCTTGATATAGGTAAACCCGAAATGTTCGTAGTGATTACCGAGTCAGGGATCTCTGGCTTGACTCTAAACAGCCTACGCACGAGCCGAGCCATGAAAAGATTGGACAAGTACATGGTACAACAAACGTCGTATTGAAGTACCATAAAGTAGTTCAAATTAAAAAGACGTTATTTGTTGAAGGCTTGTGTTTATACTTCAGTGCTTTAGATAATATCAGTCAGTGCTTTGATATATTTAAATAGTAGTAGCTTTAATACAAACATTCCCTACCCCCTTGATGCCCTGCCTCCGCTGCCGAAAGTACTTCAAGAGAAGCTACTTTGTCATGTGCTATATCTGCATTGATTGTTGTGGTGTGTGGAGCACCAATATTCATATAGCATATCTGCCAAAGGATTTAGGTTTCACCTGCAGACAGCTTTTAGCTGTATGTGGTTGAAAGATCTCGGTAGACAGCATCGAAAACTTACAGTGGACTTTGTTAAGCCTACTCTGTGAATGGTTTATTGATTCAATTATTTAAAATTGTTACAATACGTACATACCAATCTAACATAAACATTGTAGATACAAAATTGTAAAGTTTTCTAATTGTGAAAATAATATTGTTAATACTAATAATTTTCTGCAATTTTTTTAATTAATAAAAATCACCCCTTCAGTGAATTTCGTTATAAATGTTACCATTCCGTTATTTTAGAGCTGTGTGAGACCGTTCAGTCTTCATTTAATTGTCTACAATATTTATACCTTTACCAAATTGTACAAGTTCTGTGGTATTATTTGTGGTAAAATAAAATACTAATCCACTTCTGTAAGTAGTTATTGCATTTTTTTTTAAACATTGGCGCACGGAGTGCTGACATAAATACAGGGCAGTAGGAAAGTATATGTGCCGTTGTTTGTTTTGCGTAGTTGCGAAACCTACAGCCCCCAGTCTGTTTGTAACCTTTTTCAGCCTGCTCTGTACTCGTGGATTAGGCGGACCATCAATCTTGCACGCATAATTCGGGTTCTACAATGTCTGCTCAGTGCTTTTGTTAGGTATGACTGTATTTGTTCTTTCTCATATCATTTGCAAATCGATTCAAATCGGCCACTGCTTTGTAATTTGATTATATCTGTTTCCCAGGATATATGGCGCAATTGCTTTTTTAATATTGTTTGCAGGAATGCACAAGGAGTGGTACAAAGACAGGAATCTGAAGTAAAGTTTAAATCCTTTAAAGCTTCAGACAAGGTATTTGACCAAAGTTTTTTCTTTTGCTTAAAGGTCGCTAAGATTACAATCTTAAGTGTGTCTGAATGTACAGTCATAAACTGGTGGTAATATTTAATAAAGGATGTCTTGCATTCCAATTCCAGTCTTAAAAGGCCAATTTCTAGATCATTATAATTATTATTTATGCATTTGTATATATAGTGCGTACCTCACCTGAAGGTATCAGAGCGTTTTACAATAGAACAAGTTACATTAAATTAGGACTTCAGAGTACATGAATTACATATAAGGTACGAAACAGATACATGTCTAAACTCAAAAAGAATGGTAGTAAGTAACAATACTTATATTGTCTTCAGTTTCTTCGAGTGAGAGTTACAGATGTACATGTTGCAAATTCACTCAAGATTACATATTAAGAAAAGTTAGAGCGATTAATGTTGGACAAATATATATTATGTATTAACAGTGCATGATCTTCTCGCCCTAGCTGGGGTTCTTGCTGTGCTCATTCAGCCAGGCATTGAGGGTGCTAGGGTTTTGGCGGGTGGCGTTCTTGGGCCTGGGGGGATCCCCAAACTGGTACTGGCAGTAGGGGTAAAAGGCCGGGTGGTGGTGGGCAAAGGTGGCTTGCTGTACCCAGGGACTGTTCTTAAGCTGTCTGGCATTCCAAATCCTGTCTTGAATGGCCAAATTCAAAATCATTATTATTATTATGTATGCATTTTTATATAGTGCATACTTCACCCGAAGGTGTTGGAGTGCTTTACAATAGAAGAGTACATGAATTACATATAAGGTACGAAACAGATGCATGCATCTAAACTCAAAACAAATTGTAGTAATTGACAATACATACATCGTCTACAGTTCATTGTGGTGAGAGTTACAGATATACATGTTGCAAATTCACTCAAGAATACATATTAAGAAAAGTTAAAGCGATTAGGGTTGGTCAAATATATGTAATGTATTCACAGTGCATGACCTTCTCGCCCTAGCTGGGGTTCTTGTGGTGCTCATTCAATCAGGCCTTCAGGGTGCTAGGGCATTTCCGGCTGGCATTCTTGAGCCTGGAGGGATCCCCAAACTGGTACTGGTAGTAGGGGTAAAAGGCTGAGTGGTGGTGGGCAAAGACGGAGTGCCGTATCCCGGGACTGTTCTTAAGCTCGTATTGAGTGCCCAGCGGTGGGAAGAAGGTTAGCTCAGATCTGTAGGCATGAAGGCTCAATAGCCGGTGTTGGGCAATTTGTACATGGAGGAGAGGCAGTCAGTGGTTCACAGGGTGATGGTGCTGTGGGAGAGAGACTGGTGTAGCAGGAGCCGGCCAGACAGCGGTTCGCTGCTTGATGGCGTTAATGCTAAGGGACTTGGGCAGCCTGAACAGGCGGGGCAGGCAGCCAATAGTATCAGAAGCATGAGGCAGGAGAGACAGCCCTGATAAAGTAGCCCGACCGTAGATGAGCCACAGTCTGATCCATCGGCTCCTTCAGTTGAGATGCGGCAGCCTGCAAGATAGAGCAGGGCAGCATCAGGCTCATCTCTTGATACTCCACCCACCATGCCTCTCGCTTTTCCACTTACTCGATCCGGATGCTCTGAATGGGGTCAGATGTCCTCCTCACGTGGGGGCAGATTTACAAGCCCCTTGCGCCTCATTTACGCCGCCGTTGCATCACTTTTGTGACGCAGCGGTGGCGCAAATCCTGCTCCATGGTGCGGGGGTACTTACAACGTGACACATCTGGGAGATGCGTCATGTTGTAATGCCCTGCGCCACATGTAGGCGTTCCTGGGCAGGGTGGGGTCGTTCCGGTGCAGGAACGCCTCCTAAAAGTGGCTGAGTGAAATCTACAAGATTTCACTCAGTCACTTTTAGACCCAGGCTGCGTCAAAACCCTGCGCCTGCCTGAAGCAGGCGTAAGGATTGACGCAGCAATAACTAGATAGGGCCCCCAGAGCATTGCTGGAGCTGTGTCACGCTTGTGACGCAACACCAGCAATGCATCACTTTTACGGCACAGATGCGTCACGCATCTGTGCCGTTTTTGCACCATGGTGCGCCGCATTGTAAATGCGGCGCATCCATGATGGCGGAGCTGTGGCGCACAATAACTGGCGCATCCCTGCTGATTTGCAGGGATGTGCCAGTTATTGTAAATATGCCCCTAATTGTCCTGGTTGACACAATGCTTCTGGGACCTTGAGAACGGTTTACAGCCCTGGGGCCCAGCTCAGCGCCCCGGGAGGCTAGTAGCAAAGGAGGGCACTAGTGGGAACATCATGGTTTCCTCAGTCTCTCTATCCCCTGCTCTGGCAAGTTGTTGGTGACCAGGGGAGCAACTGGTGCAGCGTCAGTGAACCCCTGCCATTGGTCAAGTATTCAGGCTCGCATTGCTGGTCCTCCGAGAGGGAACGGGCTGAAAATGCACAGCAGTGCAGCCATTCGCAGGCACCTAGCAGGAAAAATCTCATAGACCTTTTCACCACTACTGGTCTTCACTGCCATCTCACTGTGTCACCCTGGATGCCGTTCCAGCCTCTGCCCACAGCTGCTTTTGGCTGTGCAGGTCGCAAGATCACTGCTTTCAGTCGAGGTGGGTGGTGGCTCGATTGGGGGGCTTCTGCAGGGATTTACACCAAACGGATCTCCTTGCCCGGGAGCTCCCGGCGGGAGCTCCTTAACCGTCTGCCATTTGTGCTTGAACAGCGTGTTGAGGTAAGCCAAAGATATGTCTGCAAGTTGTGCAATGAAATGTATCTATAAGATGTGAGACTTTTTAAAGGAAGTGCCAGGTGGCCATAAGCAACCGTTCGAATAAACGTAGCTTTGATTACTCTTAAGTATATTGCCAGGGGCGACTTTAGGCTCATGGCGGCCCGGGGCAGGGAGCGTAGGTAGGGGGCCCCGGAAGAGGGGGTCCGGGCGGGGCGGAGCACGGAGGCCAGTGAAAGGGGGGGGGGGTCAGGGTGTTTGGAAGTGGAACAGAGCCGGAGGCAGCCAAATCCCTGCCAGGGGCCGCCACGCAAATATGTATCCATCCTCAGAGGATTATTATATTAAGGATATATATTGGCGTGGTGGCCCCTGGGGTTTGGTGGCCCTGTCCAGGTGCACAGCTTGCACATGCCTAAGGCCGCCCCTGGTATTGCTTTGGTCGATGGACTATATAGCTGTGAATTTATTTACAAAGGATGAACGTTAGGTTGCCATCTTTTTTTCCATATTTTTTCCTGTGGATAATTGGTTTCTGGTTTCTGAAAGCCATACACCCAGGCAATTATATGTTGCAGCTTCTCCTGTTTTAAGGTGCCCTAGATTCCAATACTGAGTTGACTTATTTTTAGGTCGAGCACTCGAAACCTCTTGTATATACTTTAGTATATATACTTTAGTGTATACTTTAGTGTATACTTATATGTGTATGTACTTTGTGGGCTCTGGAGATCATCCCTAGGACTTGTCTGCTTCCGCATAGGGACTTTTTTTTCTGTTCAACTGCCTCTATTTAACTGTCTTGATAGAAAACGACCAGCAGAGGTCAGTAAAATACCAGAATTGCTTTCTGCTGAGGGACTTTCTTTTTTAAAAATGTTCTTGCAACGGCCTCTATTTAACTTTTTTGATAGAAAACGACCTGCAGAGGTCAGTAAAATACCAGAATCACTTTAGCATTCTCTAGATTCCAGTCTATAGAAATTGTCTTCCACGAGCACCCGGACACAATAATATTTTTTTAAATCTTGTATTTTCAGTGATATGACCACCGAAGGCCCTGCTTTTGTATTAAAAACAGAGCTATGGACTATACCATTTCCCGCTGATAGGCAATATTTCTCTCCATGTGTTCTCATACCTGGCGTGCCATGCAGCAGTTTGGTACTTACTTTCCCTCCATGTTAAAGAACAGTAGATGTTTAAACACCCAAGGTGATGTGCTGCATAGCTAAATACATATAAGGTCCCAAAGGCGAGACCGATTGCATTGCATATGCTTGTTTTTAATATTGCTATTGTTGGACTTGACCCTTTCTGCAGTGTCATCCCCAGACTTTTTCCCTTTACTTCTTTTATTCTTTCTGAATTCGTTTTTGTTGGCCCTAGGACTCTGTTCTCTTTAACACTGCTAACCAGTGCTAAAGTGCTTGTTGTCTCTCTTCTAAACATTGGCTTCTACCCAATTGGCATATTTAATGTACTTATTGGTCTTTGGTAAAGTGGCACTACATGTGCCCAGGGCCTGTACATTAAATGCTACTAGTAGTCCTACAGCACTGATTGTGTCACCCACTTAAGTAATGTAATGTAAAGGCCATTTGTAAAGCGCTTTGTTACTCCAGGGAGTGTCCTGGTGCTAAAGTGACCATTTAAACATGTCTCAGGACTGCCATTGCAGAGCCTGTGGGTACAGTTCTAAACTGCCATGTCGACCTGGCAAGATAAGCATTTGCAAGGCCCAAACCTTATTTTGTAATGCATTTATGTCACCCCTTACGCAGGCCCTGGCCAGCCCAGAGGACATGGTGCAATGTATTTGAAAAGCAATACATGTAGTGAAAAGCTCTTAATTTTCTTTTCACTACTGCAAGGCCTAACTCTCCAATGGGATAACATTGGAATTACCGTCTTACATTTTATAAGTGTAATTTCTAAATGGGAAGAGACAACCAATTCATGTTTGTTGTCCCGGGAATCAAAATGTAAAAGTCTAACTTATTGTGAAGACGGATTTGAAATTGTGAAAATGCCACTTTTAGAATGTGTATCCATACTGTAGCAAGGGGTTGGTTCTGTTTAACGTCAGCAAGGCTAGGCCACTGAAAAATAATGGACAAACAGTTGCCAGTACTGACTTAACTTCAACTGGATATAATTGAGGTTTAGGTTTAGGCCCTCCAAGAGTCGTTCCCAACCTCCATGGCAGCGAGGGTCGCCATGGGAAGAGGCAGGGCCTGCGAGCTGAAAGGCCGCATGGAGGAGCTTGCAGACTGAGGGCGGCCGCCGGTGCTGGGAGGGTGGCTGCTGCTGATACAGAGAGTCACTACAGTGGGGAAATGGCCCAAACCCGAAGAAAGTGAATACAGAGGCCGAGGCCTGCGTAGCCCCATATATGTGACGCCGGTCGGCGGGGCTACCTACCTACGAGCCCGAGCATCATAAGGGGGTTCGGAGGGTTTTACCCCTGAGAAAAGTTTGAAAAAAGAGTGGGCATATGGTGCACTCTTCAAGGAAATTTGAGAAACCAAGAAGGTTAATAAGGCAGTTGTGAAAGTATAGTTATGACATCAAAAAAGGGATTTCATATGATAAAGATGTAGGTAGCTTCTTATTCAGTATAACCACAGAACTTCATAACAGACATTGAGATAAGAATGCTGAGTACCACACAGATCTCCTTATTTAGATGGCCACTTAATGAGACTTCCTTTTTTTGTTATAAAAGTACAGAATCAGCTATTCTTAGATGATAAAAACAAATCAAGCATGAGCTTCTTGCTTTACAAAATGCTAAAGCTGTGGGCACTGGGCAGAAGATTGCTTGGCACTGTACAAGCTCGACGATTTTGGATTTTTACTTTACATTTTACTAATGTAAGCATTAGTATTTGCAAAGTGTCAGGTGAGAATAAATAGCCTGTGAGAATAAATAGCCTGTGAGCTTCCCTATTACTGTCAGATTTACTGCGGCGAGCATGTTCCACAAAATGTACAGCTATTGTTTACTTTAAATCTACATCATAACAATACAACAAATATTATTTAGTGGTTCGAACGACTCCGAGCTGTTATTAAAAGCAGCACGAGCCAGCACTGTGGAGCCAGCTGGGTTTTCGGCTTTGTGCTCCTCTCTTACCTCGCGTGACCCAGGAGTTAATGAGAAGAGGAATGGTCGCTGCAAATTAGCAAAAGCAGCATGCATGCCCCCTGTCAAACGCTTCCTCTGATACACATTGCATCCCAAGGGGCCAGAGGATTGGTGCAGGAAAAGTTGAGTTCTAATGCATGCAAGGAAATTAGCGCCAACCCCCTATTTTTGACCGCTATCGCCACTCCTGTTTGCGTTGGCGATCGAGCCCCTAGCGGCGGCATTGTGGGCAATATTGGGAGACGCATCCATCTAGGGGACGCAGTACACCAAGTGTCGTTATATGCGGACGACCTGCTGGTCTCTATACATGAGAGACATAGACAACATTCCGGCTCAGTTGGCTCACACTCTGCAAGACTTTACCGCCATTTCGGGACTTTGGGTGAATGCCAGCAAGACCTGTATTTATGCGTTCGGGGAGGGGAGGCAGGACCCGGGATGCACCGTTAATGGTACAAGGGTACAGTGGAGAGTGGACACCTTCTGATACCTGGGAATCCAGATATACCGCCAGCCAAAGAGACCTCTTTGACAGTAACCTGGGAAGGGCCTTGACGGCCATCAAGTCGCAAGTACACTTCTGGAACACGCTACCGCTAACGGTCACTGGCAGGGTAGCACTATCCAAGATGGTGATTCTCCCCAGGCTACTGTATTACTTTGCTAATCTACCTATATATGTCCCTGTGGCCTTCTTTGTCACACTCTCTAAACTACTCAGGGACTTTCTCTGGGGGAACAGCCGGAATAGGATGGCACTCACGAAACTCTACCTCTCTACAGACCAAGGGGGGCTGGCTGCGCCCTGTTTTGAGCTCTACTATTAAGCTGCACAACTGCAGTGGATAGCCTGCTGGCTAGCGGACAAGGGTCGGGAGGACACAGCATCTGTACTGCCCCCACACTCCCTGGAGCCGATACTTAGGGGTCCATTAGGATGTCGGTGGTGGTGGGGCGGAAAAACAGCATTTACCGCCCGCGAGCAGCGCAACTCACGTCTGCAACATTAGGATAGGTAAACACAGGTCATTTCCCGCGCAGCGGGAGCCAATCAAGACCCTCCGCCGCGCCCGATGACGTCCGCCCCGCTCGACAAATTAGGATGGCCCAAACAAGCAGACGCACCGCAGTGGAGACACCGCACAGCTGAAGCAGGCGGAAAGTTGACATCGGAGCACGAACGCCGAGACCCGACATGAACCCCATGGACCCAGCCCTCCACATGCATCCGGTCATGTACCTGCTGCAACACTATCGCCAGATGGGCCGCCGCGGACGCCGCCGCAGGTACGCCACTACACATATGCACCACACAACACACATGCCGACACAGGGCCCAAGCACCACACAGGCATCCTGTTGGGGGGCACAACACATCCACATGGGCCCCCGCACATCACCCACCTCACAACAAGGCACCCCACAGCAACCGGAACACACAACGTCCGCCAACCAGCAGCAACGTCCCGGTACCGGTCCCGGTCACGGTCACGTCACCGCCGCGGTCAACACCTGCGCACTATGCAGAAGGCAGGGCCACACCAAGGCATGGGCAGGGCACAAACATCACAGGGACACACCACCCCAAACCACACTGCACCCCACCCGAGCTAGTCACAGGCCAGGTGCTTATCCCGTGCACCCCCATGCACACCAACAAGCACTGTAACAACAAGCACAATACACACACACTGCAACACACAACACACAACCAGGGACACAGGCACTGCATGATTGGCTGACAAGGAACGCACAACACCAGTGCACTCCCCACAGCCCACCCAATTGCATACAATCATCCACACAGGGCAAGACAAAACAAACAACAGGCATACAACTCCTGGCTGACACATGTGTGTCTTACACTATACAGGGGCACACATACATACACTACAAACGTACACCCTTCAAACTGCACACCTCTGCTACACCCAACACCACACATGTCATGTAAGCCATGCCACCAGGACTAAGGGCCAACACAAGATGACCATACACATACACGCCTGGGCATACAGAAAGGAAAACACACACATACCTCATGACATCACAGCCAGCTACAAAACCTGTGAACAGCAGCACACCCTGTGCTGCCAGTGTCCCCCAACATGACCTGTGAACAGTGTATGCAACATTAGCAAATCACCAACAGATAACTGCATGGCTTGTAATATAGCCATCACAGAGTACAACATCAGCGGGGCCAGAATGGACTGAAGACCCTGTCACTCCTGTCTAAAAATCAGATAGCTACAAAGAGCCTTGCAATGGTGAACTGAAAAATAGAGCATGGTACACAGTCAAGCAAATGCAAACAAGAAAAGGACTTTAATCAGCAAGGAGACTGATAAAACACACACCAGAAGTAACTGTATTTATTCACATATTGCACAGATGTAGCAATATAACATTAGTAGACAACAGCAAGCCAAACAATCATGTACAAATGGTAGAGACTATGCACAGTTGAAACACAAACAGGAAGGCCAGAGTCCATGGCACAGGGGAGAGTACAGCACAGCAGTCCTACAGGCCCAGAGTCCATGGCAGGTGACACAGCAAGTACATGAGAGGCTGCACAGGGGAGAGCACAGCAGACCAACAGGGCCAGAGTCCATGGCAGGTGACTCAGCAAGTACATGAGAGGCTGCACAGGGGAGAGCACAGCAGACCAACAGGGCCAGAGTCCATGGCAGGGGAGAGTACAGCACAGCAGACCAACAGGGCCAGAGTCCATGGCAGGTGACACAGCAAGTACATGAGAGGCTGCACAGGGGAGAGCACAGCAGACCAACAGGGCCAGAGTCCATGGCAGGTGACACAGCAATTACATGAGAGGCTGCACAGGGGAGAGCACAGCAGACCAAAAGGGCCAGAGTCCATGGCAGGTGACACAGCAAGTACATGAGAGGCTGCACAGGGGAGAGCACAGCAGACCAACAGGGCCAGAGTCCAAGGCAGGTGACACAGCAAGTACATGAGAGCCTGCACAGGGGAGAGCACAGCAGACCAACAGGGCCAGAGTCCATGGCAGGTGACACAGCAAGTACATGAGAGGCTGCACAGGGGAGAGCACAGCAGACCAAAAGGGCCAGAGTCCAAGGCAGGTGACACAGCAAGTACATGAGAGCCTGCACAGGGGAGAGCACAGCAGACCAACAGGGCCAGAGTCCATGGCAGGTGACACAGCAAGTACATGAGAGGCTGCACAGGGGAGAGCACAGCAGACCAACAGGGCCAGAGTCCATGGCAGGTGACACAGCAAGTACATGCGAGGCTGCACAGGGGAGAGCACATCAGACCAACATGCCCAGAGTCCATGGCAGGTGACACAGCAAGTACATGAGAGGCTGCACAGGGGAGAGCACAGCAGACCAACAGGGCCAGAGTCCATGGCAGGGGAGAGTACAGCACAGCAGACCAACAGGGCCAGAGTCCGTGGCAGGTGACACAGCAAGTACATGAGAGGCTGCACACGGGAGAGCACAGCAGACCAACAGGGCCAGAGTCCATGGCAGGGGAGAGTACAGCACAGCAGACCAACAGGCCCAGAGTCCATGGCAGGTGACACAGCAAGTACATGAGAGGCTGCACAGGGGAGAGCACAGCAGACCAACAGGGCCAGCAACACACCCAGGTCTATGGTCTTGACTAGCACACCTGTGTGGGGCACAGGCGTATGAGGGTGTTGACAACTCACTCCTGGCTGTCATGCGGACTGGGACCTGGCTGTGTGTCAGGGACAGCAGGCCCACTTGACTGGGGTGACAGAGGCCCATGTGATGTGGTAATAGCAGAGGGCCGGCAAGGTGGAGGGCTGTGTGGACCAGGTGGCACAGTGGCACGTGGAGGTGGAGTCATGCACACCCCTGACACAGTGTGGGTGGGAGAGGTTGGAGGGGTGCCCTTCTACTTTTTGGGAACATGAAATGGCTTCCCTGTCTTGGGGTTGATGGGAAGCGGTGGTGACACAACAGGCACACACACCAACTGTCCCACATCAGGGGCAGACACTGGCACTCCCTCTGGTGATGTGCTTGGACCGGCAGAATGCTTAGGCTGGCTATGCCTCCGGACCACCTTACCCTCTCTGGAAGGTGTACCCCCTACAGTGCCCACCTTCCCACTTCCCCCAGGGGTTGTGTCTACAGTGCCCTCCTGTCCCTTCTTGCCAGGGCTGGTCACAACACTGCCCTCTTTTTCCCGTATCACTGGCCTGGACACAACACTGCCCTCCTTTGCCTTAATCACTGTGCTGGTCACAACAGGGCTCTCCTCTGCCTCAATGACTGGGCTGGTCACAACAGGGCTCTCCTCTGCCTCAATGACTGGGCTGGTCACAACAGGGCCCTCCTCTGCCTCAATGCCTGGGCTGGTCACAACAGGACTCTCCTCCACCTGCCTTGATGTACTTTGTTTTGGGGTTAAGGTGGTGGGTGGTTGTGTCCCTGTACTCTCCCCAGGTGTAGCCATGACATGCCACACATCCTCTGTGGGCATAGGTGAGTCAATTTCTGGTGATGCCTCTTCAGCAGGTGAGCCTGATGTCTGCCACAATGATCTTCTGGCCTTGCTCTTCTGTGACTTTACCTTGTCTGTGCCTATTGGGGGGGCCCTGCTCTTCTTTGGGGATGGAGTCTGTGGACGGGATTGTTTGGTTTGGGTCTGACCTGTGCTCCTAGTGTTGTATCGTTTAGGTGACGTAGGTGCCAAGTGGTCACTGTCACCTGATGTGGCCACTGAATGGGTGGTCGTCACAGGCACCTGAGCTGCAATGGGAGCATGTGCCTGTTGGAGGGCTGACGTGACTGTGGCTGACAATGCCTGGACTGTACGGTGTAGCCCACCCACTTCAGAGTGTATGCCCTCCACGAATGCTAGAACCTGGCCTAATTTATTCTCGTGGGCACTGAAGGGATTGAGCAGGGCGGCTGGCCCACGCAAAGTTGCCGCAGGAGCTCTACGCACTCTGCACTGAGGGCACAGGGGGGACAGGTGCAGGGGCAGCGGTGCCATGTGTGAATGTTACACGTCCCTTCTTAGTAACACGGATACAGCCAGCACCAGAGGAAGTGGATGGGAGGCTGGGCAGTGGCCGCTGGATGTCAGATGATGCAGCAGACTCCCCATTCCCTGTGCCTGCTAACAGGGATGCATCCCCGCTGGCATCAGATGAAGTGGTACTCTGTGTCTCAGCCACGGATTCCTCATGCATACTCCTAACACCCTCAGGAGCGCTGGTGTGCTCAGTGTCACTTGGCTCAGTCTCACTTGCCTCCACTGCCGCTGTCGTGCTGATCTCGCCACCACTTGTTTCTGGATCATGTTCCGCCGTGGTGTCTTGCGATTCTGCATTAGTGAGAGAAACAGGGTTGTGTAAGTGTCATCATCTGGTCACACGATGTCAGATCAATGCAGCACAGTAGAGGCCTAGAGCTACATGGTAACCACCACACCCTGCAATCACTGTGCAGCTACACCCTATATAGACCACAACAGTGCCTGTCATGCAGACAAACTGCCAGGAGTGAGGCATGTCGATGCCACACAGCACTACACCCTGCCTATGGATGGTGTGCCCCCAGCCCACATTGACCTGCCCCATGGACATGATGTGGCCACAACACACCTCACCACTGACAGCCCTACAGGGAACCAGAGGGGACCACACACCCACCTGTATTGACTACACATGCCACAATGCCAACTAGGCCATAGCAATCACCATGTGCCAATCAGGGTTCACATTGTCGTCAGATGTGTGGGCCTCAACCATCATGGTGCATGCAAAGTACACAGACATGGTGTCCCACTCATTAAGTGGACACTGCAGTTCGCCACAATATGGACTCCCCACACCATCCCAATGAAGAGTGACGATGTGGACACAAAAAATCTGTCAAGGATTGAGAACTGCAGCAAGGAGCAGCACAGTAAGGCCATGGTGGCCCAATGCCTCATACAGGCACACATCACAGTCGCCACTCACATCACATATCACAGCAACACACGCACATCACATGTGTCACCGCTGCCACAGGCCCTGTACACATGCATCCACTCCCAGACAAACTCTCCCTCCCCAGATACTCACCATCTCTGTCTTGCTGCTGATGCCCCTTCAGACATGCATCCAGGTCTGGATTGGTCACTTCCAGTATGCGTCCCATCAGCGGAGTCATGGTGCGCCGTGCCAAACGCCCTGTGCGTGGTAGCATCCCCAAGGTCATCTCTGCCACTTGCTTAGCCAGCCGGCTGATGTCGTCCCACCTCTTGTGACAGTGTGTGTGTTGTCTGTTTGATACCCCCAGGGCTCGCACCTTTGCTGCTATGGCCCTCCACATGGCCTTACATTGGTGTACCTTGAGCTGCAGGTATGAGAGTAAAGAAGGGCAAATGAACAATTACACAATGTCAGATGTCAGCATCTATCAGTACAGCAGCCAGACACTGATTCAAGACTCACAATAACCTCCCTCCCTCCAGAACTGGGGGTACCCTCACAAGGGAACTCTGCATGGCATAAACATTAGTGAATGCATGCACACATTGTGGTTCCTAGTCTCCATGATATTCACACAAATGCATGATGCCTCAACACAAATCCATCGACAGCAGTGTGTAATTCATAAATTGTACAGGGCACTGATGGGGCATATCTACTATTCAGTGTGAAGCAACTGTAGCAGGTAATTCGGCTGATGTTCAACGTTTGGCTGTGCAGCCACTGAACCTACTCTGTGGGTCACACTGACTCTGACTACAGGGCCACCCTGAAATCTCCTCACAAGCATTCACTGTCCTGGCATCCAAAAGGCTAACAACCGTTGGTTCTGTATGCCCGACAATGTAACACACCCCTCTCACACATACGAGTACAGGCCTAGGAAAGAGTCACATTGAAACACACACACTCCCTCGACCTGGAGACAGCTTGTCTGTCAGTGTTTGTCCCCAAGCATATACTGCAGCATCACGACTACACGTCTGACACCACCCTGCCCTACAGTTCCCTTCATGGTGACTTACCACAACATTGGGACCACCAAACAGCCGTGGGTACTGTGCCAGCACCTCGTCCACAAGGACACCCACCTCCTCACTCGTGAATTGGCTGGCACGGATCTTATCTCTTCTTGACATCCCTGTGGATATGGCAGACCTGTGGCGGAAATGAGTTGTGAGGGGTCCGAGACAGCAGGCTCTAGGGGCAGCAGCAGGACAGGGTCCCAGGCAGCAGGCTCTTGGGGCAGCAGCAGGACAGGGTCCCAGGCAGCAGGCTCTTGGGGCAGCAGCAGTACAGGGTCCCAGGCAGCAGGCTCTTGGGGCAGCAGCAGGACAGGGTCCCAGGCAGCAGGCTCTTGAGGCAGCAGCAGGAGATGGTCCCAGGCAGCAGGCTCTGTGAGCAGTGGAAATGTGAGGCTCACTCCCACAGATTTATAGCCCCCTGGAGTCGTTTGGAAGCTTAAAAGCTGCTACAATTGGTTGTCCGGGTCTGCCTTATTCAAAAGCATCCAATGACCGCCTCCGCGGTAGCGGAGCACACCTTCCGCGATTTTCAAATCTGCATCATGCCACCGCGATCATCGCTGCCATTGGCTGTATGCAATGATCCACGGCGGTGACGCACCGCGGGTGCCCGGGGTGCGCTACCGCGATGGTGCATCATTCAAAAGCATCCAATGACTGCCTCCGCGGTAGCGGAGCACACCTTCTGCGATTTTCAAATCTGGCGGAAGTGAGTTGTGAGGGGTCCGAGACAGCAGGCTCTTGGGGCAGCAGCAGGACAGGGTCCCAGGCAGCAGGCTCTTGGGGCAGCAGCAGGACAGGGTCCCAGGCAGCAGGCTCTTGGGGATGCAGCAGGACAGGGTCCCAGGCAGCAGACTCTTGGGGCAGCAGCAGGACAGGGTCCCAGGCAGCAGGCTCTTGAGGCAGCAGCAGGAGATGGTCCCAGGCAGCAGGTTCTGTGAGCAGTGGAAATGTGAGGCTCACTCCCACAGATTTATAGCCCCCTGGGGTCGTTTGAAAGCTTAAAAGCTGCTACAATTGGTTGTCCGGGTTTGCCTTATTCAAAAGCATCCAATGACCGCCTCCGCGGTAGCGGAGCACACCTTCCGCGATTTTCAAATCTGCATCATGCCACCGCGATCATCGCTGCCTTTGGCTGTATGCAATGATCCACGGCGGTGATGCACCGCGGGTGTCCGGGGTGCGCTACCGCGATGGTGCATCATTCATAAGCATCCAATGACCGCTTCCGCGGTAGTGGAGCACACCTTCCGCAATTTTCAAATCTGCATCATGCCACCGCGATCATCGCTGCCATTGGCTGTATGCAATGATGCACGGCGGTGACACACCGCCGAGGCCAGGCGGTAGGTACCGCGACTCATGCGGCGGAGCATACCCACCGCCATATACACATGTCCACATGCCAATGGCTGCCTTGGCTGGGTAGATGGTGGTGCTGGGGTCACACCGCCGGGGACCGGCGGTAGGTACCGCGACTCATGCGTAGGAGCATACCCACCACCATATACACATGTCCACATGCCAATGGCTGCCGTGGCTGGGTAGATGGTGGTGCTGGGGTCGCACCCGGCGGTAGGTACCGCGATTCATGCGGCAGAGCATACCCACCGCCATATACACATGTCCACATGCCAATGGCTGCCTTGGCTGGGTAGATGGTGGTGCTGGGGTCGCACCGCCGGGGACCGGCGGTAGGTACCGCGATTCATGCGGCAGAGCATACCCACCGCCATATACACATGTCCACATGCCAATGGCTACCGCACTTGTGAAGGGGGGGTGCTGGGGTCACACCGCCGGGGACCGGCGGTAGGTACCGCGACTCATGCGGCAGAGCATACCCACCGCCATATACACATGTCCACATGCCAATGGCTGCCTTGGCTGGGTAGATGGTGGTGCTGGGGTCACACCGCCGGGGACCGGTGGTAGGTACTGCCATTTTTGTACCCATTGCTGTGTATGTCAATCCAGAACACTGTATCAGCACCCTGCAGCAACATGGTGAAGGGCACATCATTGTACACACGATGCCACACAGCCATGTCATCCACAGGTGGACGCACGTTCAGTGTGAGACACTTTGGCCTGTGGTTCTGCCATTTTAGTAAGGAATGTGATGGCTGATGATGATTGACAGACTTCAGCTGGTGTAAATGATGTTGTGATGTTTAATGTTTTGTGGGTCAGAGCACACCTTGACCTGGCTGGTGTCACTGCATTGTATCGTACCAGACTTGTGCATTCACAACTGCTCATGCACACAACCGGAAGTGTCCCTGCTATTGTGATCATTGTGTTGATGAATGTGTGCCGACTTTACATGATGCATTGAGGTGTGGCAGGTACAGCAGATGGGTATGATAGACATGGTAAGTCACAATACATTGGCGGTTCTTGCTGCACTTTGTCTGCACATGTGAATTGTTCATCCATTATATCCGCATTCACAGTCCCCAATGTGTTTGTGGCACTTGTGTATTGTCACTGGAGAGGCCTGCCCTCTGTGTGTAGCTATTGGCCAGCCATGTAACCTGATGTGCCATGCTTCTCTCTGGCACTCGTTGTTTTCCCATGACATCATTGATGCTTTGTACTATGCCCATCTCATGATGCTTGTCACTGACATATTCATTTTACTCCTCAACTAGGAGGAGGCCGAATCTCCTACGTCACCTGACAGTGCTGGAGGACATGGAGAATGAGGCAATCATCAGGAAATTCAGGCTGGACAGACCAACATTGAAGATCCTGTGTGATCTATTGTAGCCGCACCTGCAGCCTCGCCGTCACTATCCTACGGCATTCACACCCACCTACAAGGTGCTGGCAGCACTCCACTTTTTTGCGACTGATTCCTTCCAGGAGACCCTGGCTAACGCTGGGGGGATGTCGCAGCCCATGTTCAGCATGGTGCTGAGGGATGTTCTTGCGGCCATGATGCTATATCGCAATCGCTACATACATTTCCCCAGGGGACGTGAACTGGCTGACGTTAAGGGTGACTTCTATCCCCTTGGGCGCATCCCACATGTAGTCGGTGCCATCGATTGCACCCATGTAGGTCTGGTGCCACCGCAGGCGACGGAGCACATTTTTCAGAACCGCAAACACTACCACTCCATAAATGTGCAGGTGGTGTGCCTTACGGACATGACCATATCACATGTGTGTGCAAAGTATCCTGGTTCGGCCCATGATTCGTACATCATGAGGAACAGCATGGTGCCACGGTTGATGGAGAATCTGCATCCCGAACGTGCCTGGATTGTAGGTGAGTATCACTACTGTTATGGCGTGCTGTGTGCCACTTGCTGCACTCTGGCTGTAAAACATTGCAATGTGTGTTTGTCATTCACAGGTGACTCAGCATATCCCAGTAGGCCATGGCTGTTGAGCCCACTCCGGAATCCCCGGACACCAGCAGACATCCGCTACAATGAGGCCCATGGCAGGACCCGTCGGGTAATGGAGCAGACTTTCGGCCTGCTGAAGTCAAGGTTCCGGTGCCTTGACAGGACCGAAGGTGCACTGGCATACTCACCTGGGAAGGTGTGCAAGATCGTTGTGGCATGCTGTATGCTGCACAACCTGGCCATCCACAAGGGGGTCCCCCTGCTCCTGGACGATGGTGAGGAACCAAGGCAACCACCTGCTCAAGGACCTGAGTCCAGTGATGAGGACAGTGGTGAGGAGGAAGGAGTAGACCTGTGCCAGCAGCTCATCGCCCGCTACTTCACCTGATGGTGGGTGACGTGGTACACCTTGTACATTGTCTGGTGTGGTGGCTGTTGTTGTGAATGGCAATGCGCGGATGTAACCGATAGGCACATGTTCTGTCACCTATGTGTGGTATTGGTGAGATTGACGTTCCATACGGAGATGTATGCTGGACCGTATTTGTGCACACCTGCTAGACATTGTGTAGTATGCCTGTGATGTCTTGGGTATATTTTGTGCAGTGATCTGTGTTTGTTGCCACAATGAGACCAGTGACTGTTGTTCTGTTGTGTCTCCCTAGGTGCTACAGAGGGTTCCTGCCCTGGATACTGTACATCATTTGTACACATCATGGACATTGTCAACAATGTAAATACTGCACTAAAGAATTCACTACACAAAATCTGGAGCGTCAGGCATTTTATTTTGGGAGTGGACATGTGATTGGTGCGGTACTATTTACATGAAGGTGTGGAATGAGTAGTGAGTTGACAGTCCTGTTCGATGAGATGCAAGAGTAGACACCACATGGATGTGGTGACCCAGCCCAACAGGGAGGTGCCATTGCCAAGCAATGTGGGGAAAGACAGTCCAAACAGTGAATGCAGTTGGGAAGAGGGTTGTCTTCACGTCTGGCTCCGTGACTGGCGTGTGGCAGTTGCTTTGCCTCCAGAGACACCCAGGCTCTTCTTTGGACGCCCCTAGACCTTTTTGGCGGTGGGGGGCCTGCTGAATGGCCAGCGGCGTCAGAGGACTCGCCCCTCTTTGTTGGCGCAGGGGAGGATGGAGCACTGTCATCCTGCGGAGCAACAGAAGGGGATGGAGGTGGTGGTTGTGACACAGGCCTGTCCCTCTGCAACGCCACTTGCTGGCCCATGAGGTCCACCATCTGTCCCAGGCGGTTATCGATGGACCTCATCAGCAGGATGAGCTCCCTTAATAGTTCATCAGACCGGCCACTTTGTCCCTGGACCTCTTGGTAGGCCTGCACAACTCTGGTGGTGGTCCAGGGATGGTGTCTACTCCTCCCGAGGTCTGGTGGTGACCCTGGCCCTTCCACCTGCTCTGCTGCCACGGACCTCTTCCCTCGCCACTGGGGGGCCACGCACTCTCTCGCTGCCCTCCACAGGTGTTGCTGTGGGATGGTCATCCCTAGGGACAGGGAGGGTGCTGCAGGTGGTACTGGTGGTACTGGTGGTGTTGGTGGCAGTGGCGGTGGTGGCGGTGGTGGTTGCGGTAGAGGCAGAGGCCGTGACAGCAGGGGTCTGCTGCGTTGTTGTTGCAGCAGAGGTGGTGGTGGGGAGGATGGGGTCCTGGGACCTCTGGGTCTGTGGTACACCAGATGGGCCGGCCAGGACCTCATCGTCCAAACTGTCATGGGAGTCTGCATCTGAGAGTCCATGTCATGGGGGTGGAGACTGGCTCTGCTGGTCGTTGGTGTGGTCCTCAGCAGTGAGTTCTTCATCACCTGTGGAGTAGATGGAGAGTGGTCAGTGTTTGTGTCATCTGCGTATCATCATCTGTCTGTACACTAGTTATATATTCAGTCATCAGTAGTACAATTCATGGCAACACCGTGTAACATTTCATAGTGCAGAGGGACATCATGGAGCCATTCATGTTGAATGTCAATGCATTGTGTGCAATTGTTGTTGGTTTTCTGGATGCAGGTCCCCCACACACACTTCATGAAGAATTACGGTAGGTACGTACCTGTTAGGTGAGGGTGCAGGGTGCAATGGTTGACACATGCTCCTAGGTGGGGGAAGCCTCCATGCTGCTGGGGTGTGGGACAGGGGAATGGTGGGAGCAGTGATACAACCCTCCCACCCCCAAACAGTGCTCCAATACAAGATGGCTACCTACCTGTAAGTCTGTTTGTTAAACAGTGCAATGGTTGACACATGCTCCTGGGTGGGGGATACCTCCATGCTGCTGGGGTGTGGGATAGGGGGAATGGTGGGAGCAGTGAGACTGGGCTCCCACCCCCAAACAGTGCTCCAATACAAGATGGCTACCTACCTGTAAGTCTGTTTATTAAACAGTGCAATGGCTGACACATGCTCCTGGGTGGGGGAGGCCTCCATGCTGCTGGGGTGTGGGTCAGGGGGAATGCTGGGAGCAGTGATACAACCCACCCACCCCCAAACAGTGCTCCAATACAAGATGGCTACCTACCTGTAAGTCTGTTTGTTAAACAGTGCAATGGCTGACACATGCTCCTGGGTGGGGGAGGCCTCCATGCTGCTGGGGTGTGGGACAGGGGGAATGGTGGGAGCAGTGATACAACCCTCCCACCCCCAAACAGTGCTCCTATACAAGATGGCTACCTACCTGTAAGTCTGTTTGTTAAACACTGCAAATGCTGACACATGCTCCTGGGTGGGGGAGGCCTCCATGCTGCTGGGGTGTGGGACAGGGGGAATGGTGGGAGCAGTGAGACTGGGCTCCCACCCCCAAACAGTGCTCCAATACAAGATGGCTACCTACCTGTAAGTCTGTTTGTTAAACAGTGCAATGGCTGACACATGCTCCTGGGTGGGGGAGGACTCCATGCTGCTGGGGTGTGGGACAGGGGGTATGCTGGGAGTTGTGATACAACCCTCCCACCCCCAAACAGTGCTCCAATACAAGATGGCTACCTACCTGTAAGTCTGTTTGTTAAACAGTGCAATGGCTGACACGTGCTCCTGGGTGGGGGAGGACTCCATGCTGCTGGGGTGTGGGACAGGGGGTATGCTGGGAGTTGTAATACAACCCTCCCACCCCCAAACAGTGCTCCAATACAAGATGGCTACCTACCTGTAAGTCTGTTTGTTAAACAGTGCAATGGCTGACACATGCTCCTGGGTGGGGGAGGCCTCCATGCTGCTGGGGTGTGGGACAGGGGGAATGGTGGGAGCAGTGAGACTGGGCTCCCATCCCTAAACAGTGCTCCAATACAAAATGGCTACCTACCTGTAAGTCTGTTTGTTAAACAGTGCAATGGCTGACACATGCTCCTGGGTGGGGGAGGACTCCATGCTGCTCAGCTGTGGTACAGGGGCTATGGTGTGAGTTGTTGTACAGACCTCCCTCCCCCATACAGGCCTCCTAAGCAGGATGGCTGGCTACATGTTGGGTGGGGATGGACAGTGTAATGGTGTTCGGGTATTGCAAGGAGGTAATTCTCATTGTGGTGGTTGTCATTTGTCTGTACTTACCAGCCTCCGCTCCCCCGGCTACTCCTGTGAGACTCTCAGGAAGCAGGATGGCAAGCACCTTCTCCTCCCATGGTGTGAATGTCTTTGGTGGGATGGCAGGGCCACTGCCAGTCGCGTTTGCCAGCGTCCAGTTCTTGCTCCTCCTCTCCTTGACAACCCTCTTGAGAACATGCCACCGCTTCTGGATCTCCTTCCTGGATCATGGGGTGGTCCCTACTGCATTCACCCTTTGGACTATCCTTTCCCACATTTGTGTCCTGGTGGCTAATGGTGTCTGTTGGACCAGGCTACCAAATAGTTGTGGCTCTACTCTCACAATCTCGTTGACCATGACTGTCAACTCACTCTCGGTGAATTTGGGCATTTTTTGTGATGTCATGGTGTGTGGGGGTTGAGGTGTTTGTGGGTGTGTGGGTGCAGGGGTGTGGTGATGATGTGTGAGGTGTGTTGTGTGCTGGGGGTTTGTTTGTGATGGTGTGATGGTGGTGTTGATAGTGGTGGTGGGTGGGTGGGTGTGCTGTGCTCTTTTGCCTTTCCTGTCAGATGTGGTGTATGGCCTTCTCTTCTGGAAAGATGAAAAGGATTGTGGTCAGTGAAGGGGGTGGCTTTGTACTCAGCTTTGTGGGTGTGTCCAATTGGATTTTGGTTGTCAGGTGTGTTGTGGGAGTAGTTCTCTGGTTTTGTATATTTTTTTCGTTATTTATATTTCTGTGTATGTGTGTTGTATATTTTGGGTCATTATTAATAACAGGGGGTACCCGGTAAACCAAACGGCATCTGGGTGAAATTAGTAAATTACAAAAAAGCGATGCCAAGGTATTTTCTTCGAGGAACTTAATTATGAGGACAAAAACTATTAATTATCTGTCTCATCACACCATAAATTGTATGATATATATCTATCATCTAATTAAAGTTCATCCAATGGTTACTACCAGCAATTGCAAAAAAATTATATATATATATATTAAATAAGGAAAAACACAACAAAACAACAATTCGATTTGTCAATTATTTTTGTAAATGTTCCTTTTTCATTTTATGCATTATTAATACAAATCAGCCAACCAAACAACATTCAATCTTGTGAGGAATGACGTCTTTTAGTCCTAAAACCAAATATTTTATTCTCGATCCAAGCGGTCCAAATGTCCTATTGTTGTGGACCCTTAATCCAAGGGTTGTGTTAGAAGCCCAATGTTATTTTTTACAAGGAAAAATGTCAATGTCTTTTCTTAGCCTGATTTCCTTTTCGAACACCAAAATCGCAAGGAGCATAAGAAGCTAAGCAAGTTTTTTGTGGCTTCAAAACCAAATGATGCTCCTGGGGAATATATCCACACAATCTCCAAATCAGAACAGGTGTCGAAATTAATAATAACTGTCGACGCGTTTCGGCCTTTCAAACAGTTTAAGGCCTCTTCAGGACAAAGGGCAACAAAGTTTCATTTAAGTGATCCTACAAAAAACAAAATGTAAACACAATCAATAATGTTCAACTTAAACTAAATTTTTGAAATTTACAGTCTGTTTCACGGACACAGGCACCCGTAGGAGCCACTACCACTATAAGAAGAAAAAATTCTCAAGGTTTTAGGTATCAGAAGGGCTATTTACACACCAGAAAGAGAAAATGTGATCTGAAAAACCATCACCAAAGATGAACTATTATTATTTACACTCATTCAGTAATGAAATCATTCGATTAGAGGGCCCTTTAGTCACCGTGTCTAAGAAAAAAATGTGTGTGTGCATCCATGAGTGACAACACCCCAAGATGATTGAGCTAGCCTAGTCTGTTATACATACCAAAAAATTATTCTCCAGTTATAAGAACCAAATTAGGATATGGTTGTCCAAGGTTGTGGATATACTAGGGGATGTCACTTAAATCAGGAAGAAGTTCCTATATTGTGCACACCTGTGCTTATTCAGATTTCATTATAGTCTCAAGCCTGTGATCCAATCACCTATAACAATAAATAATAAAAAGTATAATCATCAAATAACCCTATTCCACTGCACAATTATCCTAACAATACCACACTAATCAAAAATCAGGCTTTATACGAAAGAATTGAATGAAAAAGAGGGGCTTAACAATCAAAATACCATAGCTCGAAAATAGCCACATATTGACGATTACGCCCGAGTCAGTTACGAGATACTAGCGTAACCATTAAGAAACAGAATCTCACGTACACCGTGTACCCGACATCGTAGGGCTTCGTATAAGGGTCGAACCAAGCTTACCGGCATCCGCAGCGAGTATTCACCCACATCAATTTGGGGAAACGGGCCAGAGTCTACAACTACTCGGCGTGTATCTAAGCGACCGGAAAATGAACTAGCGGGCTATGAAACTTTACAAGGCGGAACTCCGCCTACACCGACTCAACCAACCGGACACATTCAGGTCAGGGGAAACCAAAACAAATAACGGACTAAAGACACTCGCGTACCTCTACCAAAATGGACGCCCTCTATTTACACTCCTAACTCATTATTATCAATTGTTCTGTGTATCTACAGACACACTCCTTTTTAAGAAAGTAGTAAGGAGAGAGCGGAAAAGAAAGAAGAAAATGAATCAAAAGGGACAAATAATTAAAACAAAGGGAAAAAGAATCCTGAAATTAGGAAAGCAAGTTAAACCAAGCGCCCCAATTCCGAGTGTGATACCATATACCTCTTCCATTCTAAAATCAATTTCGATTTACAAAAAACCACATTATATACATATTATACATTAATCAATGAATTATACGTACACTACAACATACTCATACATATTACTATTGATATCAAGAAAAATATTTTATAACAGTGACATGAATCAGCTAAACCCTTTAACAGATAAGTGACCATATTTCATCCCTATCATTCAGTCCAGTTTTGGAAGTCTGATATTTTTCGATGAGTCTAGCTTCCAATTGATTTAATTTCATCTCAGTATCTCTTGTGTTTTTGTTAGATACCACGCATAATACTGTCCAGTATATGTCGTTGGACGAGTGATTGTAACTCTGATAGTGGCTAACCAAAGGAGCCCCTAAGTGTTCATGCACTTAATACGGGATCTGTGTTGGAGGACCCTAGTTTTAACACTCTGGGTCGTTTGTCCAATATAGACTTTATTACATGGACACTTGATACAATATACCAGATTTTTTGAGTTGCAGTTAGAGAATACTCTTTGAATGTGCAAACTACCATTGATGTCGACTTCCTTTGAGTCTTTCGTCATCTCACATGCCACACAATTGTGGCACTTGAAATGACCCAAAACCGGAGGTAGTCCCAACAATTCCCTCGTGGTTTTAGGTCCCAGTTTAGGCACAATGGTTTTAGCTCTTACAAGTTGGTTATGAATATTGCAGCCCTTCTTAAATGCAAATAATGGTTTCGGAATGTCGATTTCACCCAACAGTTTCCAGTTGTTTAAAATCAATTTTTTAACCCTATTTGCCCTGGGACCATAGGTTAAGACACAGGTTAAGGGAGTGTTACTAGTATCTTTCTCGTTGGGTACCAACAAAGTCTCTCTCGGCGTGTACCAAGCTCTTTTCAAGGCCACCTTTACTAATCTTCTAGGGTAACCTCGCAAAATCAATTTTTCTCTTAGCAGATTGGCATGAGCAAAATATTGTTCTTTATTGCTGCAGTTCCTCCGAATACGGAGGAACTGGCCATAAGGCAAGTTTTCTTTAAGTGATCTAGGATGGCCACTGTTAAAGTGCAAAAGGGTGTTTCGATCTGTTGGCTTAGTATATAAGCTAACACACAGTTTACCATCTTCATGTTCGATGTACACATCTAAAAAATTGATTTTGTGATGATATTTTGGGGGCAGGGCTACTTAGTTTATGCAATGTTAGGCATCACTGCAGTGTTTTCACATCGACCGCCATGTTTTTCATGTCCGTCCGCTGCGGTGGCTTTGCTGCTGCTTGACCGCCATTTCTCCCATTCACTCCTGGGTGCGACCGCGGCGGTCGCTTTGCTGCTGCTTGACCGCCATTTCTCCTATTCACTCCTGGGTGCGACCGCGGCGGTCGGTGTCGGCGGTTCCGGCCACGACACCCTCGGGGATATCGTAATTTCCAGTGCGGTGTGTCCGCTTTCCCTGCGGTGGGTTGTGTCTTTTCCGCTGCTCATCCGACCGCCGCGGTCAGTTTTTTGCCGTCGCCGCCCGCGTCGGACGGCTTTGCTTGGCCCGCTACTGCCGCGGTCGGTCTTTTGTGGCGGTTGTTCCTAATGTGGCGGACGGTATTTCCGCAGTCCTGGCAGGCGGTTGGTTTCCGCCTCCATGGCGGTCGGGGTGGTTTTCCGCCCGCTATCCTAATGGGCCCCTAAAACTCTTCCACCCAGCCACCAAAACTGCAACACCGACACGGCTTCTTTTGGCGGTGGCGTACAAATGCTATTGCAGGAGCCTATATCTCACCAGAGCTTTGGTCCCCTATGCACCGGCAATACCATTGGAAGGCTCCCCTAGTGGGACCGGGGCGCTCATATCTCTTGTACTCACAAGCTGGTGAGATGCTGACATACAGACCCTGGGAGATTTATAACGAGATGGCACGCTTATTATGTATGAATCCCTAGTTGAAGATGAGGGACTCCCACCGGGGCAATTTCTAATGCACCGCTCACTGATTGCAGCCCTGACCGCTAAATGGGGGGACATGTCCACAGAACCAAGCCAACACCTTACCATACAATACCTCCTCATCATGGGGTGAGGTAGATACCTGGTCCGTTGGTTTGCGGCGTCACTCCGTACACATGCAGCGATTACTCTAGATCCCCTTTGCCCCAAATGGGAATTAGACCTGGGGAGACAAATAAAGGACAGGGAGTGGGAAAGGGTAATGAAGAGCCCAGTGTGTATACCCAGAAACATGAGATTTCGACAAATACAATTGTTCATTGTACACAGGGCATACCTCACACCTGAGACGATGAATAGGTATTTCCACTGCACGGATGCAGTGTGCCCCAGATGTGCCGAACCCAGAGCTGGACTGGTCCACATGCTGTGGAGTTGCCACAGACTACATACATATTGGCACACAATCAGCGAGTTAATGCGCGCATGCACAGGTTGCGACATACCCTTTGACTGGACTGTTTACCTGCTGCACCACTTCCGTAGAACCCCGGCCACAAAAGTAACATCCCGGTACCTTGACCTGGGGCTAGTGGTCACCAAGATACTTCTCACCAAGAAGTGGAAGGGGCAGGAACCGCCACATACACGAGCATGGAGACACTCACTCTCCTCATGGGCCAGAGCAGAGGGAATTGCCATCAGACGGGAAGAGACACTGGGATTGAGGAAGGAGCCCATAGCTACCCAGTGGGAGGGACTGCTGCAAGCACTTCAGCAAACTGAAGACGCACACTCAGGGGGACAACCCAAAGGGTAGGGATGTGGGCCAGGGCAGGTGCCGAAGGCCATGTCCGTGGGCAACCATAATGTTCCATGTACACACACATTCTAATTGGCACCAAAGGTGGGTACAGCCGACGCCAATGTAACAGGGCAACTGTCAGGCTGACGAAATGTGATCAGTTGTTGGGGGAGCTGGGGGGTGGGGATATTTACGCTAGCACTGGTCTATGTTGTAGTTGTTGGTTTTGATTGTTTTAACTACATTACATCTGTTCAGAAGTCCACACTGATCGATCTGTAAGACTTTACGCATTGGACTAACGGAACCATGCTATCACTGAACTGTAACCTATATCATTCTTTTTTTGTTTTTCTTTGAATATCTTCTATTGCATTTTTTAGTTATTCTTTTGGCAAATACACAGACGCGAAGTAATGTCATAAGTAGTGTACAATACAGTCATTACATGTCTCTGCAGTTGTTCAGGTGCATTGATGTATACATATAAAAGACACTATAATAAAGGCAA
This sequence comes from Lissotriton helveticus, assembly GCF_964261635.1. Classification (NCBI taxonomy): domain Eukaryota; kingdom Metazoa; phylum Chordata; class Amphibia; order Caudata; family Salamandridae; genus Lissotriton; species Lissotriton helveticus. Next base: position 1,924,097,865 of record NC_136065.1, read on the forward strand.
AGTGGTGCACACAGTATGACAAGGTCGTTAGTTATAGTTGCACAACAAGTCTAGATAATTTATCGCATATCAACAACAGCAGTTCACTGAATAAACTATTCGTTCCTCAACTCCCCTCCAAAGGAATGAACAGATTGGTGCAACAGATATGTTATACCTTTGGTACTGTGGAAAAACAGGTGTGACAACAATGCAGTGTATATTAAGTTTGTTCAAAACTAAAAACTGAACAACAACCTGGGATTATAAAGATTAAAGACTGGGCGTGGTCAAATCTATGAATGTGTGGTCCAGTCGGGTCGGTAAAGATCAGGCATGTGTGGTGTCGTGTTTACGCATGGGGCTGCAGGATGCAAAGCACCGTAGGCGGGATAAGGAAGGGGGGTGGGGGAAAGGTCAGGAAGGCCAATCTAGAGGTCCAATCTGAGGCTTACAGGGGGGTAAGATCTGCGTGGTGAGTGGGGGGGTAAGGGGGTGGGGGAGGGGAGGGGAGAGGGGGGATGGAGAGCTTGGGGTAGTGGGGGAGGGAGGGGGGGAAAGACAGGGGGGTACAGACAGGTCAGCGGTGCTGGTGCACCTAGGTCTAGGTGATACCGTTCTGTAGGCACACTCGGTGGTAAGCGGTCAAGGCATTATCCCAGTCTTGTGCTATGGGGAACATGCGCAATCCCGCTGTCTCCTCTTTGTGTAGAGCTACACTCTCCGCCCTCGCCCAATTATCAAACGAAGTACGCCAGTGTATGGCTTGTGGGGGTGCACTGTTTTTCCATCGTTTGGTAAGGAGGCGTTTCGCAGTGATCAGCCCCAGGTCCCAGAATCTAGCCCGCACTTTCGTCCGTACTGTTCTTTTGAAAAGTCCCAGGAGGCAAGCCTCCCAGGTGTGTGGCAAGTTGCTCCCTGTTGCCGTTGCCAATGAGGTCGACACTAATTTCCAATATTCATTCAGAAGAGGGCAGGCCCAGAGCATGTGTAGCAGTTGCGTGTCTACAAGTCCGCATCTGGGACATGCCGATGAGTCCAGGCCAAAGTATCTATTAATTTTGTCTGGTGATAGGTATGCACGGTGCACAATATAATACTGTATAATCTTGAAACGGGAGTTGCGTGGGACACGCGTGGTCCCAGCTAGCACCAACGCCCATTCCTTATCTGTCCAGGCGCGGCCTCTGTCAATAGTCCATTTGTCTCATAGGCGTTGTGACGAAAATTGCGTGTGCGTATGTAGTGCTTGGGCAAGCCAATGTATTATGTGAGAACCATTGTCCATCACATGCAGGTATTGAATCAGTAAGTGAGTCGGTAGTTCCACTGTTAGGTCACCCCAAGCTTGTGTTAGCAGACGGATAAGTGTCGCAAGTGTCAGAAATTGTCCAGGAGGTATCCCCGTGTCGGCTACTAGGGACTCAAACGAGAGTAGAGTGCCCTCTGCAAAGAGGTCTCCCAAACTGTCTAAATCTGCGTTTGTCCAAGCACTCAGCGCTGCCTCCGTGAGCGTGCCTCCCTCCCAAGGTGTCCCCAACAGTGGTAAATTAGGGGCATACGGTATGACAGAATTAGTGAGTTTTAGGCTTCTTATATAGCACTTCCTCGCAACAGCAAGATGCAACTGATCTGGGCAGCGTTTCTTAGCTAGGGGATGAAACAGCTCGTGTATCTGAGCCACTGTCATGACGGTGTCAGCCGAAGTCGTGTCACTCAAATTCTTGCCGCTCAACCAGTAGGCAACCCATTGCAGTTGCGCGGCTAGGTAGTAGAGCTCCTGGTTAGGGACAGACAACCCCCGTGTATCGTCGCAGTGTATAGTGTCTTCAGCGCAACTCTAGGTCGCCCTGTATTCCAGATTATCCGCCTGGTCAGTGTTTCCAGTTCCCGGAAAATTCTGATCAGGACATACACCGGCAGGTTGGCATAGAAGTACAACAGCTTAGGCAGCACAATCATTTTAGTAAGGGTAATCTGACTGGGGACATTCAGTGGCAGGGAGTTCCAAAATGTCACCTGCGCTTGGAGTGATGAAATGGCTCTCACGAGGTTACCCTCCAGTAAGTCGGCGGGGTCACGATAAATGCGGATTCCTAAATAGCGGAAGGCGGCTGGGTACCAGGCGAGTCTCTCGCTCATCACTACAATATCAGTTTCTGGCGTGTCCGGAGCAAAAGAGTATACTCCTGATTTAGCCCAGTTGACGCGAAGGCCCGATACGTCGCCAAAGTCACTGAATATAGAGGTGAGCACACGTGGAAAGCGAGTCAGATCCTTGACATAGATCAAGAGATCATCTGCGTATAGCGACACCAAGTGTATCCCATCGGCCAAAGGGATACCCCACTCTGTGCCAGAGGCGCGGAGTTGTGCCGCCAGGGGTTCCATTATGTTAGCAAAGATTAGGGGGGAGAGGGGGCACCCTTGCCTAGTGCCTCTGCGGACTCGGACCAAGTCTGATAAAAGCCGGCCCGTGCGCACTCGCACTACTGGGCCTTGGTAGAGGAGTTCCACCATCCGGAGGTAAGCATCTCCCAAATCAAACTTCTTCAGCACTTGCAGCAGGTAAGGCCATTCCACCGAGTCAAATGCTTTCTCTAAATCGAGGACCAAACACCCCGATCGAGGCCATTTGGATGTGGCCAGGCTTTGCACTAGTAAGAGGCGCCTAATGTTGTAAGACGTATTACGGGTTGGTAAAAAGCCGTTCTGGTCAGTATGTACTAAAGTAGGCACCAAGGGCGCCAATCTGTGGGCTAGGGCAGATGCCAGGATCTTATAATCCGTATTTAGGAGGGCAAGTGGCCTATATGAACCCATATTGAGTCCGTCTCTACCCGGCTTCAAAAGAGATATGACGTTTGCCTCATTCAGGGTGGGGGGGAGAGCTAAGTCCTCTATTGCTGCCTTATACATCTGTAGTAGTTCGGGTATGAGGATGACAGAGTAGGCCTTGTAAAACTCCGCAGGCAATCCATCTGGTCCTGGGGTCTTACCATTGGAGAGGGAAAAGATGACCGCCCTGATCTCTTCGGCCTCGAGCGGTGCACCCAATTCATCCTGTTGCACGTTGGTGGCCGATGGAAGGGGTAGTTCCGACAGTTATTCTGAGATTACGTCCTCAGTGACCCGTAACCGGGAGCGATAAAGGTCCGCATAATGGCTCGTAAAGGCATCGTGTATAGCTCTCTGCGTGTAGATTGTGGTGCCTTGTGCGGTATTTAGTGACAGTGTTGGTGCAGTCTTATCAGCCAAGATAATAATTTGCCCGGTTTATCTCCAGCGTGATGTGTGCGCGCCGAATGAGCAGCGTAATTCAGGTTTTTTAGTCTGTCTAAGAGATGAGTGTGTTTCTCTCGGGCCGCCACCAATCTCGTGTCATCGCCTTCAGCTGCCTCGCGTTCGCTATCTAGCAAGGTGGATTCTACATCTGTCAAGTACCTTTCCACCTGTCGTCGCATTCCTGCCTGCATGCCCAGGCAGTTGCCACGTGTGACTACCTTGAACGCATCCCACTCCACCTGTGGAGTAGATGCAGTGCCGTTGTTGTCTTCAAAATATTGCAGTATATGGTTCGAGAGCGCCTCCCTATATGGGGCATCTAATAACACATCTGGTTGGAGCCGCCACGTAGGCACCGGTGGATGAGGGCGCTCCCAGGCAAAGCCTAAGGTGTGTGGATTGTGGTCGGAGTGAGTGCGGCCCAAGTATTCGGTATTCGTGACATGGGGAAGTAATTCACTTGAGAGCAGGAACCTGTCTAGTCTGAGGTGTAGTGTGTGGGCTCCCGAGTAATACGAGTAGGTCCTCGTGTGCGGATTTCGAGTGCGCCAGACATCATGTAGGTCCCATTGTGCTGCCCATTCTACAATTGCCCTCTGTGCCCCACTCGCCGTCGCATTTGCTAAGGGGGGGAATGAGCGATCTAGTGCAACATCTAGTACACAATTGAAATCACTACCAAGCAAAAGTGGCACTCCCGGCCAGGGCGCAAGCACCGACGACAATCGGGAAAAGAAGCGTCCCTGTTCCGTGTTAGGGGCATAAACAGAGGCTATAATAATCTGCTGTCCATCTAGCTTGCCATGTAGAAGCACATATCTGCCCTCAACATCTATTGTACTGTGAGTGAGTGCAAAGGGGACCCCAAGGCGTATCCAGATTAAAGCTCCTCGGGCAAATGCCGAAAAACCTGTGGCATATAATTGACCCCTCCACCTGCGGCGCAGTGTAGATACCTCTGAGTCTGTCAAGTGGGTCTCCTGTAACAGTGCTATTTGTATTTGGTGTCGCTTAAGGTACAAATAAACCTGGTAACGGCGTGAAGGTGTGTGCATACCACGCACGTTCCAGGTACAGAAGTTAACCGTAGTCATGGTGTGTCCGTTTCACCAGGTCCCCCTCTATCAACCCGCCCCCAGTGCACAATTGAGATACGTAAAATTTCAGGAATCCACATAGGTCAATACAAATCGTTTGCCCTTGATCAGTGCCCCGCAAACACACATTTGGGAAATTGGAAAAAACCACCAGTCTTACAAACAAGGGAAACATCAACATAATACCATAAGGTCGACAGCGGAACATGATGGCGTCCAAACGCTCTAGTGAGCACTAAAAGTCCGTAAGTTCAAGGGGGGGGTCACTGAGCCCGCAGTGCTTAGCGTTACAGAGTGTACATGCAAACAGGGCGAGGATGCTGCCCCCCACTACAGGCAGCTATTGTCATCTAGCACAGTTCCAGCGAGAGTTCTCAGTGTCAGGCGAGGGTGTCTCAGTGTGCTCAGGGATCCGCCGCTCGACAATAGCATATCTCAGATCACAACCTGGCACTCACCTTCGGGGGATTCGTCCACCCCATCAGCATAATCACATATCTCACCAATAGTGATCATGTCCCTGACATTGTAACAGTACAAAGGTCTGTGCACGCGTCCATGTCAGGCAAGTGCTGGCGATCTTACAATGCCAGGGTCACCTCAGTGGCCACATCTCTGCATCTGGTAGTTCCAGGCGTGCGCCCGCTGTAGCTCCCCCAATGACTGGTCAGTGAGACATCCGTCTCGGGACGCACTCAGTGTACCATATCTGCGGTTTGTGGTGTGACATCGGGGCTTCAGGGCTGGCCTCCAAGGCAGGGTCCGCTATTTGTGAACCGCTGATCTCCGCCACCATGAGGAGGGCCTCCTGTTGTTCACTCTGCATATGCTCAGGCGTGGGACCCACTTCCGGTTCCGCATGTGTCGAATTCGCTGGCGATGGCCTTCTGCGGCGACATCTCCGGGGTCCACGATCACGTCGCTGCTTCGGTAGCATCTCTCTAGGTTCTGTGTCGATACCCGAGTCAAGCCAAGTCTCAACCGCCTCGGGAGTAGTGAAGAAGTGCGCCTTTTCCTGTGCAACCACATGTAGGCGGGCCGGAAAGAGCAGAGAATAGTTCAGAGACAGGCGGCGGAGTGCTGTTTTACCGCTAGAAAAGAGTGGCGTTGGTGTTGCACTTGCACAGTGTAATGAGGAAAGAACATGATTTTAGAGTTCTCAACTCTGACATCAGACAATTTCCGGGTCTCACGTACTATGGCATCGCGGTCCTTGTAGTTCAGGACTCGGATGAGCAGAGGTCTCGGATTGGAGCCTTCAGGGGGAGGACGTGTTGGTACTCGATGAGCGCGCTCCACCACAAAATGTTGTGAGAGGGTACCTTCTGGCAGTAGGTTCTTGAGCCAGTGTTCCATATGTTCCGCCGGCACTCTGCCCTCCCATCTTTCCGGCAGACCCACTATGCGGACGTTGTTCCTCCTCGCCCGTCCTTCTACGTCATCCGCCCGAACCTCTAGGAACTCAACTCTGTTAAGGAGGCCTTGGACGTGCTTGTCCATCTGTGAGAGTTTGGGTGTCACATCCGCCATAGTCGTTTCAAGGGCAGTCGTCCGGTCCGAGAGCTTCTTATGATCAGCCCGGAGGTGCATCAGATCAATAGCCACTCCATCGATCTTAGATTCTAGAGAGGCGCGGGTCTGCTGCATGGACTTCTCTAGTCTCTCCATTGCTGCAAGCATGGTGTCTAGTTTAGAGGCTGTCTTATCCGGTTCAGTCTGTTTCGCCATCTTCCCTCTCACCTGTGTGCCACTTGCACCAGCTCTTGTCTTAGGCCCTCCAGACATGGGAATCGCGAGAGCGTCCCAGTTACAGCGTGGTTAGGATGGTCCCCCACAGCGGCAGGCGAGGAGAACGTGGCTTCAGTGCGACACTAGCCAGGCGGGGGGGAACGTGGGCTGTCCGCCTCTTAGAGTCCCGCAAGAACCTTCCTGTAGAAAGTATGATCCCGTGTAGAGGAGGTGTCAGTGCTACTTGCCTGATGGCGCTCCCGGCCACAGCCAGTGGTTGCCAGTGGAGTCAGATGGGCTTCAAGCGTAGTGAGGCAGCCGACCTCTCCGATGCGTAATTTAGGGCAGGTATCATGTGCCACCCCGCACCTCAATGTTCCGTCCTCCGCCTGTCAGTGTCCCCCGGGGGACAGGAGACTCTCCGCACTGCAGAAATCCGTGTCCGGTGACCCCGTGTGGCAGGCAACGTCAAGCGCACCCCCCTCTTGTTCCTCAGGATCTCAATTGGGGCAGTAGTTGTTCACCTCCCTAGTGACACATAGGCTCAGTGTGGCACTCAATCGTAACCACCGCTAGAATCATCGCAATAAGTTCATGTGAGACAGTCTGTGACCCGTCGAGTACTCAGCAGCGGGGTCTCCGCTTGCAATATCCGGGACCGCAAGTCCCAATCGGAGTGTGCCAGCGACAGGCTACTTAAGGTAATCTGCAGTCGTGTGCCCCCTCGCCATTGCTCCAATGAGTTCGTGCACCAGGGTGAGGTAACTCCGTGCCCATGGACGGTAGGCGTAGGTGGGGGGTATCGCCAGCAGCCTCGCGTCAGCCAAGAATAAATAGGGGGGGAGAGGGGGAGGACGAGTCACAGCAGATTGTCCCAGGAAATGTCCATTTGCATGATCAGCAGGGGTCCGGGCGAGGTGCAAGGGGGCCCCAGAACCCACGCCGCAGGCAATCCTCCGCCCAATCCTCCACTCCAACCCAGGTCCGGCTCTCCTTACCGCGGTCAGCGGGCAGGGATCCGGCCCCACATCAGTGTCTGGTGGTAGTTTCCCGCTCCCGGCCCGCGGGCCTCTTCACGCCGCTAGCGCGGTCAGGGGCACAGTCGCCGTTTCAGTGGTGCTGCAGTAGGAGTCTGAAGGGAGCGAGGACGATTTCGCAGCACCAGAGAGTGCACGCCGAGGTCCACCACCGCAGGGCCTAGTAGGCCCGATTCATCTCCGGCCTCAATTAGTAGCAGGCTGTCGGCGGTGTGGTCAGAAGCTAATCACCGACTCCAAACTTCGCCAGTATGTGGAGAGGTACTGTGGGTTGCCTCGCTGGTGTTTTCAGCCAGGTGCGGATGCGATAAGACGGATAAATGACCTGCGGTAGGGGAGCTTCGCTCGGAGCTCTACCCAGGCATGTCCGTCTCCATTGCGCGCTTAGCCACGCCCCCGTAACCTATATCATTCATGTAATGAGCTGAATACTAGAGTCAAACCTGTTCTTGTGCAGCAGACACCATATGCATTCTTGAAATGCTCAAACTTCATGTAACAGTAATATGCTTCCACAGTTGATAGGTGGTCCAATGTATAAATGGCTCTCAGAGCATGTTACCTTTCATGAGCATGTAAACCTAAAAGTCAATAAAAACAGATTTAAACAAAAAAATATGTGTCCTACCCCCCAGCGCCTTGAGACCCTCACAGGTAAGTAGTGCGCTTTATAAATGCTATGATTGATTGATTGATTGATTGATTGATTGATTGATTCTCCCCAAGACCAGTGGCGGCTGGTGACATTTGAAAGTGGTGAGGCGTAAAAGGTCTGGATGAGGGACCTGTGGCAAGCGAATGTAGTGAGCGAGCCCGAGCATCATAAGGGGGTTCGGAGGGTTTCACCCCTGAGAAAAGTTTGAAAAAAGAGTGGACATATGGTGCACTCTTCAAGGAAAGTTGAGAAACCAAGAAGGTTAATAAGGCAGTTGTGAAAGTATAGTTATGACATCAATAAAGGGATTTCATATGATAAAGATGTAGGTAGCTGCTTATTCAGTATAACCACAGAACTTCATAACAGACATTGAGATAAGAATGCTCTCAGACTCTCATGGACTTCTTTACTTTTCCTTCTGTCCTCCCCGCCATTTTGCTGCTGTTCTCGCCGTTTTTCTCTGGTCCCTGGCCTGTCTTCTTGTCTATTCCTTCGTCTTTGACCCTTTTGACTCATTTCCCCCTTGATGTTCCTCAAATGTTTCTTCCCTTTTCTGCTTTGCCTTCTCTCCTTACCCTTGATTCCCTCCCACCCTCCCTTGGTGTTGTAACCACGTCCCCCCTACGATCCCACTTAAGGAAACTCTGCCTGAGGAAATCCACTATGTGTGTATATATATGTATATAGGGATAACTCTAATCACTAGTATATGCAGTAGACCTTTGTACTCTCTACCATTCCTATGTGACTCTTAGAGTATATCCAGTCATATCCCTTCCCTATGTATATAGAGATAACGCTAATCACTAGTATATGCAGTAGACCGGTGTGCTCTCTTCCATTTCTATGTGACTCTTAGAGTATATCCACTCGTATCCCTTCCCTATATATATAGAGATAACTCTAATCACTAGTATATGCAGTAGACCTTTGTACTCTATCATTCCTATGTGACTCTTAGAGTATATCCATTCGTATCCCCAACCTATGTATATAGAGATAACTCTAATCACTAGTATATGCAGTCGACCGTTGTGCTCTCTTCCATTTCTATGCGACTCCTAGAGTATATCCACTCGTATCCCTTCCCTATGTATATAGAGATAACTCTAATCACTAGTATATGCAGTAGACCTTTATACTATCTACCATTCATATGTGACTCTTGGAGTATATCCACTTGTATCTCCTCCTTGTGTGACTTTACATCTTGTACATTTGCAATTTTTTCCGTGTGTATCCTCTTTGTAACGCATGTAATCCTAAGTCCTTATGTTTTTCAACTGGTGCTTATGTAAAGCGCTCTGACACCTTCGGGTAAAGTTCGCGCTATAGAAAATCGCATAAATAAATAAATAAATAAAATAAATAAATAAATGCTAAGTACCACGCAGATCTCCTTATTTAGATGGCTACTTAATGAGACTTCCTTTTTTTATTCTAGAAAGTACAGAATCAGTTATTCTTAGGTGATAAAAACAAAATCAAGCATGAGCTTCTTGTTTTACAACATGCTAAAGATGTGGGCACTGGGCAGAAGATTGCTTTGCACTGTACAAGCTCGACGATTTTGGATTTTTACTCGTCCTGTAAACATTAGTATTTGCAAAGTGTCAGGTGAGAATAAATAGCCTGTGAGCTTCCCTATTACTGTCAGATTTACTCCTGCGAACATGTTCCACAAAACGTACAGCTATTGTTTACTTTAAATCTACAACATAACAATACAACAAATATTAGTTTGTGATTTGAACGACTCCAAGCTGTTATTAAAAGCAGCGCGTGCCGGCACTGTGGAGCCAGCTGGGTTTTCGGCTTTGTGCTCCTCTCTTACCTCGCGTGACCCAGGAGTGAATGAGAAGAGAATGGAGCAGACAGGGACATCCAAGGCTATGCTGCCACCTATACAAGCAAGTTGTTGTTTGAGACGCTAGCCTCGAGCCTTTGTGCTGAGGCTAGAGGTGTGTGTTATCTAAATCTCGGTTTCTGGCTTGTAAATTCAGATCCGTATGTAAAATGAAAGTGACAGGAGAGTGACTGGCTGGTCAATGCAAATTAGATGAACAGAATACCCATAAAGTAGTACATTTGAGGAGAGCAACAACACTTCGGATGTACCTATATGCACATATACACACACATTCAACCAGACACAAGCAGCGCACCAGTCAGTGCTTGTGTATTTAGGAGTGCCTGGTACAGAGATTTAATATAAAAAGATAATATTTTTCAGAATTTTTTTCTCACCTTTATAAGTGGGTACCATACACAATGAGTCCCTGACACCTCTGGACTCGAGAAACAGCCTGTCCTTGCGAAGTCCATGCAATTGTGAAATTAAGCATGTGAAATTAAGAATTGTTTTTATGTGTTTGAAAAATCAATAATTTGCATTCAGCATACCTGTTCGCCCACACGCAGTCACCCCAGCATACACACGCTCGTTCCTGCCGTTTTAGGGCAAGGTACCGAGCAGTAGGAAATTTCGTGGCGGCCATTTTGGGGCGGGATAGAGTGGTGAGAGCGCTCTAGGCTCGGCTTTATAAGGAAACGGTCTCTTCCGCGTTAGCGGACGCGTTTTGAGCGGACGCGCCTCGTCTTCGCCGGAGTCCAGCCAGAGTCAGCCCGTCTGTGCCCGTCCGGGCCAGGCCGGGACATAGGGCACGACCCTCTGCCCACCTCATAGTAAAGATATGCTAACAGGTAACCAACTTAGGGCGTTACGCCCCTCTAGCCATGACACCTGTATAACTTTGAATCCTCTACTAGCTGGTGCACAACCATGCCCAGAGTGCACCCTTACCCTGACTAACTATCAGCCCTATCCTGTTACCCCACAGGAGACTGTCGTTAAATCCTATCAACAGAAAGTTAGTTCAAAAGAACATTTATTCTTTTTGATAAACTGCCGTTCACTGCCCCAGCATAAATTAGATATTTTTCACCTACTGATTGACAGAAAGCCCATCGCTATATTTTTAACTGAGACGTGGCTCCACGATGGATCAGGCCCCGATGTGGCAACCGCCCTCCCCCCGAGCTATGCTATAGCCAGGAGAGATAGGGTAGGACAAATAGGAGGGGGTATTGCTATTATCTACAGCAGAGACTATGTGTGCACTTTTGAACCTGCAGCTATTCCTAACTGCGAGGCTGCTTCTTTCAAAATTTCCCTTAGTCCAAATTTCACCTTTTCCGGACTATTAATCTACCGACCACCAGGAAATAATCCATCTTGGTCAGATGACCTGGCAAATTTTATCCTACCCCAACATCTAAAAGCCCAAAATTATACCGTACTAGGAGACTTGAATCTTCATCTAGACGACGCCCAAAGCAAGACCTGTAAAAATCTAATAGATGACCTCATGGTGTTGGACATGACACTACGAAACAGCGGTCCAACCCATAAAGCCGGACACTTGCTGGACCCTATAATATCAAGCATGAAAGAACTTTCATGGCTTAACACCACGCCTGTCCTATGGTCAGATCACTTTCTTCTAACTTTTGCCATTTTGTTGGAGCCCAAAAAAGGTCCACTTTCGACTCCTACAGAATCTTGTAGAAGAAATTGGAAATCCCTAAATCTGGAGGACTTGAACAATGCTTTGAAGGAACATCATCCAAATTTGGATGGAGATATGGACAGCATTGCAGAGCTAACACAAGAGTGGCTAACTGGTGCTGTTGATACTTGCCTGCCTCTAGCCCGTTGTAAAGGGAAAGTCCATCGCCCTCCTGCTCCCTGGTTCACAGAAGCCTTGAAGAAAGAAAAATCTAGCTGTAAGAACCTAGAGAGACAGTGGCGAAAAAATTACGACCTTTACCAAAAAGAAGTTTACCGAAAGGCCAGAAATTGTTACCATTCAGCTTGCATGAAAGCCAAAGCTTGCTATGTAACCAATACAATTAACATGGCCGTAAACAAATCCCAGACTCTCTTTAACACGGTAAAAGAGTTAGCTGGGGAGAACGCTAGAGCAGAACCTACCCCTCTTAATACCCAGCAATGCCAGGACTTGGCCTCTTTCTTTACGAATAAGATTGAGAACATCGTCTCTAATATTAAAAACGCTAGCAAGTCAACAGACAAGCAAGGAAACACCACCCTAGTCCCTAGAGTAAATTGTCATCTTGAAGCCTGGCCTCCTATTAAATTAGATATACTGAAGGAACTACTTAAATCAATCAAATCGGGCTCCCCTCGTGACCCGATTCCTGTCAGTATCGTAAACAAATTAGAGGATACTGCCTTAATTCCCATAGCAGAAATATTGAATGCATCCATAGAGCAAGCCATAGTTCCTGCTCTATGGAAACATGCTATGGTCAGCCCCCTACTCAAAAAACCAGGCGCAGACCCGATGACATTGGCCAATTATCGCCCAATTTCGTTGCTACCCGCCTTTTCTAAGATCCTAGAGAGGCATATCCATAAGGCACTCTCAACTTACGTAGAAAACAATAATCTCCTACATTCGTCTCAATCGGGGTTTAGGAGTGGTTATTCTACTGAGACGGCCCTGCTCGGGGTCACAGAAAGGATCAGGGAGCTCATGGACAACGGCCAAACAGTAGCACTGGTCTTGTTAGATCTTAGTGCGGCTTTCGACACCATTTCTCACCCCATACTGCTGGACAGGCTGGGGGAGAATGGTGTCGAAGGCAAAGCTCTGGAATGGATTAGATCCTACCTTTCCCTCCGTACTTTCCAGATCTCCTCTTCGGAGACTTGCTCTGAGGTATTCCATTCTCCTCATGGAGTGCCACAGGGATCAATTTTGAGCCCTCTGCTTTTTAATTTATACTTACGTCCACTGGCTAATCTTGTAGAAAATGCTGGCTTAAGTCTAATGACTTATGCAGATGATTCACAAGTCCTTTTCTCACTCTCCAAATCTGACATGTCTACTCCATCTGCATTAAAAATAGGCCTCCATGAAATCTTTTGCTGGATGTCAGACAACCAACTTAAGCTGAATGGAGATAAAACAGAGGTACTCCTGTTAGGAAATTGCAAAGATCTCTGGAATGATTCCCATTGGCCACCATCATTGGGTAAACTTCCATTTCCAGCTTCGCAGGTTAGAAACCTTGGGGTCACCATTGATGACTGTTTATCTATGTCCCAGCAAGCAAACAAAGTGGCAGGTATATGCTTCACCATTATCAAATGGTTACGCAAAATCATCTGGATGCTGCCACCTACTACCCAGAAGACCGTGATCAATGCCTTAGTGACATCTCGGCTTGATTACGGTAACATCTTATACCTGGGTTCAAATAAGACAGTGATAAAGCGTCTGCAATTAGTGCAGAACGCTGCGGCTAGACTGCTTTGTAAAATCCCCAGATCTGCTAGGATCACCCAATATCTCAAGGATCTGCATTGGCTTAAGGTCGAGAACCGTATTCGTTTCAAAGCCTTGAGCTATTTATTTAAAATCAAAGCCGGCACTGCCCCCAAATATCTTCAGGCCCTTGCTAAGCCCTACCTCCCAAACCGTAACCTGCGTTCAGGTACAGCGGCAAACTTTGCAGTACCAAGGTTTAAAAGAGCCAGAATAGGCGGGAGATCTTTCTCCTACCTGGGGCCAGTGCTGTGGAACACATTGCCCTCTCACATTCGCAAGGAGGAAAGCTATGTGAATTTTAGAAAGAGTATAAAAACGTGGCTTTTTAATAAATAATTGCTTTGTCTGTCCTCTCCCCAGTGATATCTGAGTGCTTTGCGTTCTTGGCGCCGGGAAACCCTTTGTGGGTAGCTGCGCGCCTTACAAATGCTATAAAATAAATAAATAAAAATAAATAAATTATGCTTCGGCATACATAACGTATGCATGAGTCTAAGGAAAGTTTTGTAAATATCAGCATACATATTTTGAGTTTTATTATAGTGCGAACTCTATCGAAGGACATTAGAATGCTTCACATGAACACCGATTACATTACTCGAGGTCAGATTTGTTTGCAGTCACGGAGAGAATGTGTGTAAACGAGATAGAAACTATTACACTTTGCACACTTGTGCTGTCTATGCTCGGTGACAACTATACTACCTCTACATAGGCGGCAAGATCATGACACGCTGCAAAGTGTGTGTGTACATATACGTGCAGCCAAACAATTCTCTCAGAGTACATTATGTTGGTTTGCAAAAAGTATCCTTTAGAGGACAAATTGTTAACAGATCACAGCAGAACAAGAATGCTCTGGGCGCGTGCTTGAATTGATTAGTGAAAAACAAATAATAAGTGTAATGTGTAAGGTCCACTTTGGCTCCCTGCGATTCCATAACCGGCCTATTGTAAACATTTCTTGGCATTCAAAATGTGACTCATGTGCCTTCTACTCTAGACTGAGGTTCAGCTTCTGTTTTGTTCTTTCGGGGTGACACCCCTCTGCCTATGCAAGAGATGCGGCAGGTGTGTTTGTGAGCGTGAAGCCCATTACAAGTGGCTGTTATTAGTGTCACTGCTCTATGTGTGCACTGGAATGTGGAGAGGGGTGGGACCTGGGAGTGCTGCTGTTTGTGAATGGGAAAACCAGTAATAGTGGAGTGTGGTGGGTGATGCTATTCTGTGTACAGAAGTCCATTAAAGGTGGACTGTGGTTGGCTGGTCCTGCTACTCTGTAGGTGAAGCCCAGTAAAAGTGCACTATAGCACTGTTCTGTGCACGCGAAGTAAAGTGACTGTGGTTGGTCTTGCTATTCTGTGCACGGGAGGTCACTACATTGATCTAAAACTGCATTATGCAGTGCTTATAAAAAGTAAGACAGCAGCAGTGACATAGCAAGGCTACAGTGGCCCTAAGGCAAGCAAAAAAAACCACTGACTTACAAAAGAGAATGCCGACGCTCACCGCCTAGATGTGGGGGCCCTCACAGGTGGCTGTCCTGCCCAGTCACGCCTCCTGCAGGGCAGTGCATGCTCGATTCACACACGCACTGCCTTTGTGCCTGCAGAAAAAGCCAGACACAGGCAAGTGCGTGACAGTGACCACTGGTTGGCAGCAAGGAAAAAAAACTCCCTCCTTGACACAAACAGTGCACCAATCAGAGCTTATGTAGTTAGGAGTGCCTGGTACAGAGATTTTTGGGCAGGGTGGTGTATAAAAAGATAATATTTTTCTGAATGCTGTTTTCTGATCTTGCTAAGTGTGTTCCATACCCAAAGATTCCACGATGCCTCTGGAATCGAGAGACAGCCTGTACTCAGGACGATGATGCAATTAGGCTATGGCATATATAACGTATGCATGAGTCTAAGGAGAGTTCTGTAAACATCACCATACATTTTGTGAGTTTTATTATAGCGCAAACTCTGTTGAAGGTCTTGGGAACGCTTTACATGAACACCAGTTACATTACACAAGGTAAGATTTGTTTTTATACACAGGGAGAATAAGTGACTTGCCTAAAATCACAGAACGAAGGCTGAGGAAATACTCTGGGCAAACTAAAAGCACACTCACCGCCTGGTCCCATCCTCCCTCTCAGCACCGAACACGTGATGACTTTGTAAAGAGTCTCTATTCCTAGTTTCAGGCTCTGCTCATGTATGTGTGCAGTGAGAATGGAAGACAGTTATGACCTAATGTCATCACTTCCCTCAGGCCCTGTCCCACCCCGACTCCCGAGCCAATCTACACACTGCTACAGCAACAGAGCAGCACGGGGATTGGCTCAATCAGGTGCTGCCGGTGCTCATTTGGAATCTTGGGGGCTGTGGCAGAAATCCCCAGGCTCCTATATTGCAGAGGTAAGTGAGGGTAAAGTGTGCATGATTGGCTGGGCAAGGCACCTGTACAACCCGACATGCTAACTTCACCCCAAGGAGGCCTTGGCAGTGGCACCTCCCAGTCACCAACCAGGCTCAGAGTGCAGGCTTCCCCTCCCCACTCACTCTCCAACAACGGCTTTGTTCATGAAGCAAGAGGGTCCAATCTAGCACATTCCTAACATCCAAATATACAAGGGCAAACTATTAAGCCTCCTGATCATTTCTTGATAAACAAAAAGTTTTCCAATAACAGTGACGGTTGGACATCATAAATGGACAAAAGAGTTCAGTTTCTCATGTTCTTTATTCAAAATTCCATAGAAGTATGCTTGACCAAAAAACAGCCGACACGTGTTTCGTCAGTACTAGGAGTAAGTACTAAAGACTTTTTCAAGGCTAGGCAAGACGAAAAATAACGTCGTGTGTCACACTGGGGTTTGTCCAGACATGTCCATTTAAAATGTGGAACCATATACAAAGAAAATCCGGAACGTCAAGTCACAGTCCATGTACTGAAGAATATGGAATCAAAGCATCCTGGTCTGGGTGTTATAATAAAGCACTTGAGAAGTTCTGCATACACGAAACGCAGGACTCCCTCACACGTATGTTGTAACCAAGTATGCTCAATCAGGACGACAGAATAATCGTTGTCTTAACTAAAATGTTCCAGTAGTAGAGAGTAAGATTATCGGGGGTGTAATCCAGTGCTCACATGTGAGTGTGTGAGCTTACAAAATGAGCGTCCCTGGAAGAGTAATCCAATATGCTGCAGCCAAACCCCACTGCAGCGGAGATCGTGAGTAGTCGAGTCCGTTTAGTAGCGAGCTACTAAACTAAACGGACTCGACTACTCACGATCAGCGAGCTACTAAACGGACTCGACTACTCACGATCTCCGCTGCAGTGGGGTTTGGCTGCAGCATATTGGATTACTCTTCCAGGGACGCTCATTTTGCAAGCTCACACACTCACATGTGAGCACTGGATTACACCCCCGATAATCTTACTCTCTACTACTGGAACATTTTAGTTAAGACAACGATTATTCTGTCGTCCTGATTGAGCATACTTGGTTACAACATACGTGTGAGGGAGTCCTGTGTTTCGTGTATGCAGAACTTCTCAAGTGCTTTATTATAACACCCAGACCAGGATGCTTTGATTCCATATTCTTCAGTACATGGACTGTGACTTGACGTTCCGGATTTTCTTTGTATATGGTTTCACATTTTAAATTGACATGTCTGGACAAACCCCAGTGTGACACACGACGTTATTTTTCGTCTTGCCTAGCCTTGAAAAAGTCTTTAGTACTTACTCCTAGTACTGACGAAACACGTGTCGGCTGTTTTTTGGTCAAGCATACTTCTATGGAATTTTGAATAAAGAACATGAGAAACTGAACTTTTTTGTCCATTTATGATGTCCAACCGTCACTGTTATTGGAAAACTTTTTGTTTATCAAAAAATGATCAGGAGGCTTAATAGTTTGCCCTTGTATATTTGGATGTTAGGAATGTGCTAGATTGGACCCTCTTGCTTCATTTGTATTTTGCCAATCTTTGATTGTCATTTAATCTCTCTTGGTAGTGGGGGATAGTGGTCTGTGCAGCACTCCGTCTTCGCAACTGAAGATTTGTTACATTTCCAGTACTTATTGTATATCTCATTGTTAATAGTGAATGTGCGGTTCTTTCCTTTTGGATACACCACTACCATCTCTCCCTCTCTAACGGCTTTGTTCATGTCAAGCCACGCTGTGGCTAACAAAAATGCAGTCAATTAACTGTATAAACATGATCTATGGCAAAACAAACAGGGGGCTGACGCCCCACACTCCAGTTAAAAAAACGCTGCTGCTCAGGGCGCAGAACAGAAAAACACTGCATAAAAAAAAAACATGTTAGTGTTTGTACTAACTTGAATGTGTGTGCGAGCGAAAAAAATATTATGATGCCAACCCTCACTTACATTCTCCTCAAAAGCATTGTTTTCATCCTATTCATCAATTTCTTCTTTTTTGCAAATACGGCAAGGTAAGTGAAATAGATTGGAGATTGGGAGTCACTTTTAAGAATGAACCTTTCTTTTAAGACACTTTGGGGCATATGTACAAGCCCCTATCGCCACCACAACGTCACCTATATTGACACTGTGAATGGCGATAGGGGCTGTTCCTTATGTACAAAGCAGCATCAAGTGACTTAACGCTGCCTTCTACATAAGCCCCCTTTCAGGCTATGGTTAGCGTGAAAGGGGTGGTCAGTGGGTGTTGCGATTGGCGTTCCACTGCAAAAAGCATTCGTTTCCACGCTGCCCCCTATGTACAAGGTTGGCGTACATAGGACGCATACCAGGTAAAAACTAGTCTTATTATGGCAAAACAAGGAGAAATATATTATTTCTCCTTGTTATTAGGTCTCGCCTACGCAGCGCGCATGCACTGCATAGGAGAAAGACCTTTAGCCATCGATGTGCCTTTTAAGGCAAAAACGTGCACGCATTCCATTGCCTTCAATGGCAACGCGTGTACGTGTGGCGATTTCCTTGCGGGAGTGAAGTTTGGCACCATATGTATGTAATTAACTTGCAAACATATGGTGCCCCTGCTCGTTCCCACAAGGGAAACATGCGTAGGCCCCCACCTGTCTTTCCTCCCCCTGCTGCCTCCTTTAGCGCGACTCGCGCACGTGTTTGTTTGTTTTTTTCTTTAATGGCGGTGTAATAAATCCGTAGTATCTTAAGCTTTTACAGTTCTTTGCTCGCATGTTTGTTTTCTTTAATGGGCTCAGTTATTCCGGGGCTTGCTTTGTACCGGTGCCACACCGTTGAAAAAAAAAAAGCTGAAACAACGTTAACACAATTTGTACATGAATACCTTCAATAAATGTATTTGCTCGCGCACGCATGTTTTTTTTCTCTAATGGCGGTGAAATAAAGCTGAGGGGCCTCATTTATGAGGTTTTGCCGTAGGGAAGCGCAGCAGGCCTTCCTGCTGCGCTTCCCTACAGCAAAAGAAAAGGGCAGTAATGGGCCGTATCTATAAGATATGGCACATTCCTGTCCTTTTCCCCTATGGCTGGCGCACAATGGGCTGCCTACGCCACCGCAGGCCCCTTTGCACAATGGTGCAAGGATGCCTGCGTTCTGGGTATGATTATTTTTGTACAGGAAGGGAAACCTTTCTGTACAAAAATAATCACAAGAGGCTTTTCCTCTTTCTATGTGTGGCAGCGCACAAGGAAAAAGGGAAAACGAGGAGAAATAAAGATATTTCTCCCGTTGCGCTTAAGCTTTTTGCACTGCTTCAGATTTACGATTTCTCGTTAATCTGGGCCAGTGTCCAAAAGGCCATGGATGTTGCTGGGAACGCCCCCAGCAACACCCATTCCACGCCCCTATAACACGGAACACTGCGTTAAAGGGACTGATATTTATCAGGCAGCAGTACACCAAAAAAAGTGGCTTAGTGCTGCCTGATAAATATCACGCAGGCTTCTGCACCACGGAAAGTCACAAAAAGTGACGTTCCAATGGTGCAAGGAGCCTCATAAATGAGGCCCGAAGTGTCTTAAGCTTTTACAGTTCTTTGCAAGAGTGTTTGTTTTCTTTAATGGGCACAGTTATTTCGGGGCTTGCTTTGTACCGGTGCCACACCATTGAAAGAAGAAAAGCTGAAACAACGTTAACAAACGCTTTATGTTTTGAGATGAAACAACGTTAAGAAAGCGCTTAATGTGT
Source organism: Lissotriton helveticus (assembly GCF_964261635.1). Lineage (NCBI taxonomy): Eukaryota > Metazoa > Chordata > Amphibia > Caudata > Salamandridae > Lissotriton > Lissotriton helveticus. Next base: position 1,924,117,179 of record NC_136065.1, read on the forward strand.
TGAGGTGAAAAAGTTTAAAAACATGGATTACATTACTATTTATAACACAGCATTTTAACCTCAGAAATATAATACCAACCCTCAGAAATATAATACCAAAACTTCAAATTTGAATTATTCTTACTGCAAACCCCTCCCTCAACAGCATACCTTATCTTAAACATAGGTCGTGATATCACCCCCTCCTGTCTCCCCTCCCCCTGCTGCTTCCTCCTTTAGCTATTTTGCACTACCTGGCTGGTGCTGCGCACATTCAACGGCTGACGCAGCCCCGCCCGTTCTTTAAAACGGCCGAACTGCCGGGAAAAAACGGACGCGGTTAACGGGTTAAACTCGATGCACACATGTTTGTTTTTTGCTGTAATGGTGGTGAAATAAAGCCGAAGTGTCTTCAGATTTTACAGTTCTTTGCGCACAGTTATTTCGGGGCTATGTTTGTACCAGTGCCACACCGTTGAAAAAAAATGCAGACTACAATTTTTAAATGAATACCTTCAATAAATGTATTTGTAGGAGAATATCCGTTAAACGTACTTAATGCATATGGAACTCCCTCTTACAAATCTTATATAGCGCAAACTCGAACATGAAGGTAGCTTTGTGAAATATTTTAACAAGGCATTACGTGCACTCCACATGTAACAGCCGCCCGCTGACTGGTATGGGCAGGATTTGTTATCAGGAAATATGCACAGTGTCACAACAAAGTAGGCTGGTAGAAATAAAGAGCGTCAGTCACATGGCTTTATTTACCTCTTCTATGTCGCCAAGTCATGTGCTGATGCCAGGCTTTCTGCACAGCGCAGCCACCATCGGAAAAGGCAGGGCATGATTTCGATGTACATGAATTTAAAATATGTTTCAGTGAGCTCTGCTTTGTGGGAACGGTACTGCCCGTCTACCTGCACATTCATTGGTACCTACAACTACATATATGTTCGCACCTACACCTACCTACACATCCATCGATACCTACTTGAAGTATTTCTGTTCTTTGTACTGGGTGACCCCCTCTCCTGGGGCAGCATTGATGGATAGCTCTTCAGAGGAGCTCAACACTGTTTGGTGGCATGGATTTTAAAAACATGCATGGATTTACATTTGTAAATGCTTAGATAACAAGCATTGGCATAGCCAATAGGTCTCGTCTTTGGGACCTTATAAGTGTTCAGCCATGCAACAGTTGATTTTGTTGCAACAAGGATATGGTGCTGCATAACTAAATACTTATGAGGTCCCAAAGGCGAGACCTAGTGGCTATGCCAATGCTTGTTGCTTTTTCCATGTGTGATGCCTTGGCCAGCACACATGGAAAAAGCAAAATACCATTGTTTGTTTATGAACAGGAAGGTGTCCCTTCCTGTACATAAACAAACTTTAAAAAAAATGCAATTTTGTCACTTTCATGTGTGCTGCATGAAGCAGCACACATGAAAGTGACCGAATGGCATTTTAGGATTGTTTATGTGCAGGAAGGGACACCTTCCTACACATAAACATTCCTCCCCTGCACGCACACACCCTTGGACTATGGTGCAAGGGTGCCTGCGTTGGCACTAAGTTGCTAAACTTTAGCTCCATCGCAGGGGGAAGCGCAAGGCTGCACCACATTCTTGTAAATATGATGCACCCTTGCGTTTTAGAAGTGGCGGAGTGAGGCGTAAAGCCATGACGGCTAACGCCTCTCCCCTCCGCTTCACTGTACACATGACCCTTTGTTTTTCTTGAAATCCTGCGTGCAATCTGAGCACCCAACATATCTCAACTCACTTGTTTTATAAAGTGCAGCCATTTGCAGCTAGAACCTCTATCTTAAACCTTTCCTCTGTGGTCCTGAAAGTGAGATTTTTTTTAGTAACAAGTCCGGATGAGCAAGACTCAGATTATTAATTTAAACTATGGTGTAGGAAAACGGTTCAAGTGAAGCTCAAGGGTGTGACTCATTTGGCTGTAGTGTTTATTCGTATTTCAAGTTCATTTTCTGTAAAGGCATGGCATGCCATAGTGAATTCGGCGGGCAGATACAATGTTGCAAAGTACCAATTGTCAGCTGTTGCATTCTGCAGACGGGCATGGGTCATAAAACCCGGGGGCCTCATTTATGAGCCCTTGCGTCAGTTTTGCGCTGCCAATGCGTCACTTTTTGTGACGCATCGGCAGCGTAAAACATGCCTCCTGTTGCGCACAATTTACAAAGTGACGCATCTAAGCAGATGCGTCACTTTGTAAACCCCTGCGCTACATTATACCTGCGTCAGGTATAATGAATGCGAAGGGGTGTTCCCCCACAAAAAGCCTCGTAATAGTGACGCAGTGAAATCTATGAGATTTCACTGCGTCACTTTTAGGACGCTGTTGCGTCAAAATCTTGCGCTTGCCTCACAGCAGGCGTAAGACTGACGCAAGCCCTTTCACATGGGGCTTTCCCCATGTGAAAGGACGCATTGCTGGAGTTGCGTCACTTTTGTGACACACCCCAGCAATGCGTGACTTTTGCGCTTACAGATACGTCAGAAATACTGACGAATCTGTAACTCCTTGCGACATGATGCATCATACTGTAAATATGACGCATCATTGGTGTCGCAAGGAGGACGCAGTGAAAAGTGACGCATCGCTGTTTTCACGCAGTGATGCGTCACTTTTCATAAATGAGGCCGCGGGTGTGTTTCTAGCGACTTTGAATGTAGCAAAAGTGCCGCTCAGTCCGATTGTTTTCACCATGCGGGCCAATTTTAGATTGGGAGGCTCTGAGGGGCAGATTTACAAGTTCCTTGCGCCACTTTTGCGTCATTATTCTAACATGGGAAAATGACGCAAAAGTGAAGCGAGGGGCTTGTAAATCCGCCCCTGAATGTTTAAAGCGTGGAACCCTTCTGACTGCGCAGTACTGTATGTATCTGAAGCCTTGCTGCTATGAAAGCGAGCCATTCTATTGTGTTTGTTGACAAGCACTTTAGCACGAGTCGGTTTAAACTTGATGTCTGCATGTGCAAATGACTCATCGGGAACTACGCAGCTGAATTTAGCTCATTCTGATGAAACATTTACTTTTTGACTTGCGGTTAGACGCTCATCGGTCGTGCTCTTAGTTCTTTCAGCTTCGCGTTCGTCTGCTCACAGATCACCCTTTTGTCCGCGGGTGGGTGTTGTACTCCGTGTTGGTCTGATTTGAATTTTGTGGACCATTAACAGCTGTGGGTAATCATACTGTTAGGTTCTTTCTGTAGAACCTATGGGGTTGGTTACCTGGAGAACGGAATGTTGGGAGTGTCGGTTGGGAGTTGGGTTTGAGTTGTTCTTGGAGTCCGAGGTGCCGACTCGTCTTGCTACTCTTCTAATTGGAATAAAGGATACTTGCTCTACTTACCGGTGTCCTTTCACATAACTCAAGAGAAAAAATATCTGGCATTCTGTGCCTTGTAGTTGATTGAATCTTCATGAGTCCCAATGCATAGGTGATTTTGCATTGTGAACCAAGTTTTTAGGTCGAGACCTGCGTAGGCTGCGCTTGCGCAGTCTCGCAGGGAGAGATCGTATGATAAGAGTGTGGGGGCTTGAACCCGCCCCTCTTCTCCATTGGCTGGCTTCCTAAACGGAGGCCAGCCATTGGAGGAGAGGGGCATCACGCCGTTCAAGCCCCGTCTTTTTGGGATTCGGGGGTGTGTTTTTTACTTTCTTTCTCTTTTCTTTCTCTCCTCTTCCCATTGGCTGGAATTTTACCTTCCAGCCAATGGGAAGAGGAGAGAAAGAAAAACACGCCCCGAATCTGAAAATGATGGCGCTTTCTCTGAGGCATTTCTGCTTCGCCTCGGAGAAAGATGGTTGGTGTTGTGGCGTGGTCCGCTTTCCTGCCGGAGCTACCGAGGGTAAGTGCTTGTTTTTCTTGCCTCTGTTCCGTGCTTCTTATCGTTTTTTTTGCCTCTGTTCCGTGCTTCTTATCATTTTTTTTGCCTCTATTCCCTGCTTATCGGTTTTTTTCTTACCTCTGTTCCGTGCTTCTTATTGTTTTTTTTCTTGCCTCTGTTCCGTGCTTCTTATCGTTTTTTTTTTGCCTCTGTTCCTTGCTTCTTATTGTTAGGGCTCGCCTGCTGATGCGCTTGCGCATAGCTGGCGAGCTATATTGTGGCTTAAACAGAGCTTAACCATCTCGGCGATTTGTTGCAGTGCCCGAGAAAAAAAGCTCAATGCGCAAGCGCATTGGCAAAAAGCGAGTGCACATCAATGCCACCAGCACATCAAAGCCTCCCTCCCACAGGCATCTCAGCTTCCCCCAGCCGGCATTTCTCCTCCCCTAATTAATTCACTGCACGGCCGGCGGCAACATCAAAGGCTGCTGCTGCCGTGACTCGCATTTCTCCTCCCTCCTCCCCTTTCACTGCCCAGGCCGGCCGTTCTTTCACTTTACACGGCCGCCAGGCCGTGTCTCGCGTTTATTATTTTGTTTCTGCCCTTGTTTTCGAAATGTTTGCTTTTCTAACTATACATGTTCATCCAGCGGAAGTTCAGAAAAGATAACCGTAGTGGTAATAACCCTACCTATCGGCATTTGTTTATCCTTTTGTTTCCGTTGTGTTTTTTGTTTCCAATCTGCATTTTTTTTTAGTTTCTCAGTTTCTCCATTGTTTTACTTATTCCGATCGGCATGTCTCTGCAATGTTTTTTTTTAATAGGCACGGGAAGAGCCGAGACTAAAACCAGTTTCCAAACTTTGCAGCTCTGGATATTACATCACATCCTCTCTCTAAATCAATCTGCATTTTTGAGGGGGAGTTTCGCAGTTTATTTTTTCTTCTGATCAGCATGTCTACATTTCTTTTTTTGTTTGCACGGATAGGGCAGGCTCTGAGACTCGAACCCTGTCCCTCAGTTTCAAAGTCGGAAACTCTAAATGTTACGCCACATGCTTTTTTCAGGCATTGCTGGGCACAGGCGTCACCCTGAATACTGTTTCATTGTGTTTGGCTGGGAGTGGGCAGGTTTCGTTATTAATTTTTGTGTGTGCTTGAAGTGAGCATCCGTGATGTCCTCTCCTCTTTAGGTTACTATTGCTACCTCATACCAGTGGATGTGGAATGAGCTGCGCCTGTCTGTGTGATCTACGGCTACGAGCTTCCCTCTCAGTCAGTTGCCGCCTCCCACTGGGGCTCACGAGGGTTTCATGTGCCTATAATGGTGGGCTTCAGAGTGTGACTAAAAAATCCTAAAACTGGAACACACACACTAGGCTTTTTCTTCGTACAATAGGTGACCCAGTACATTTCATATACGATTATTAAATGCATAAGGCCATCGATGGCTGATGAAACACTTATTTATAAGCCAGAGGTTTTGTCATTGACCGTGCTTTTTTGACTGTGCAGATTTGTTTCCATCGCAAAAGTTAACAAAACGCTAATGCAACTTTGCCGTGAAGGAGAAGACTGTTTACGTAGGTTAGCTGGTCATCATTTAGTTGCCTATTGCTGTACTTGCTTGGGTGGTAAACAGCAAAGCCATTGCAAGACCTATTTGCTTAGCCAACGCTTGTTTCTCTTGCTTTCACTTTCTTACTTTCACTTTCTTTCTTTCTTTTTCTTTCTCTCGCTTTCTCCTGCTTTCTCTTGTTTTCTCTTTCTCTTTCTTTCCCTTTCTCTCTCTTTCTTTCTGTCTTTCTTTCACTTTCTTTCGTTCTTTCTCTTTCAACACCACAGACCAGGCTCGAGGAGTGCCATATACACATGTGATGTGGTTTTAGGAGTACTTCAAAGCAAGTTTGCTCAACCTTTAAAAGAAAGTTATATTTAGTACAATATGCCCAATCTACATTTAATGGGACATTACCAGCACTTCTCAGCGTGCCTGCTGAATGTTCATCTACAAAATACCAACACTTTGCGCTAGACTGCCTTACTTTAGTGGAGAGTACTTTTACCTCTCAGTAGAGCTCTTACACTTGGTGGCTGAGTAGCATATCACTACCCTTGCTCATGGGCCTTGCAAAGAAGCTTTGTGTGTGTGGGGGTGAGTTGGCTAACCTTGTGCCAGATTTGATGGGCAGTTGTGCCTTCTACGTGCCTTATCTGTGAATTAAACTTGAAGTTCTGGGCATAATTTGGGGCACATCGCACACCATTTGCCACACTTTCGCGGCTCCTTTGATGTTCTCAGTGAGCCGTGCGGCCACTGACAACATCAAAGGAGCCGCGAGCTGGCATCTGGCTTTTTTGCTTCAGCTCCTCTCCGTCCACTTCATTTAATAGCCCTCCCCCAGCGCACGCGCGTCTCTGACAGCAATGCCGAGAGCTTGTTGGTGATAGCTAACGGGGGTCACCTACAAATATTGTCGGTTTTAACTAAGCCTCGAGCGAAGCGGTTGGAGTTTTAATTCATCAACAGGGCTTCAAAATTCCAGGGCAGGTCTACTTCTATTTTGTTCTTTTACGGCGCTTACTTCGATAATGTTTTTGACTTGTTGGTAGAATCATTTAGTAATTTGTAGAGCGAGGAGATGAGCTGCTCCCTGAATGTCTGCCTTTCAATTGAAATTACGTTAGCCAGAGTTAAAATGCAGCCTGGCACTTCGAAATGCCCACAGTGAAACCTGGAGTCTGCTGAGGCTGTCCCTCTGAGCCTGTAACAACAAGTTGGCCCAGCAGCCCACGTAGGTGTCTGTCTTACCAGACACCAGCTCAGTTCTCAATCACTCAGCACATACTAGCTACCACACCAATGTCTTTCTTTCTTCCTTCCTTTTTTCTTCCTTCCTCTTTCTTTCTCTCTTTTTTCTCTCTCTCTCTTTCTTTCTCTTTGTTTCTTTCTCTCTTTTTTCGTTCTCTCTTGCTTTCTCTTTCTTTCTCTCTTTCTCTCTCCTTTTCTCTTTCTTTCTCCTTTCTTTCTTTTTTTTCTCTCTCTTTCTCTCTCTCTCTCTTTCTCTTTCTTTCTCTCTCGCTTTCCCCTGCGTTCTCTTGCTTTCTCTTTTCTTTCTCTCTTCCCCTTTCTCTCTTTCAACACCACAGACCAGGCTCGACTAGTGCCACATACACATGTGATGTGGTTTTAGGAGTACTTCAAAGCAAGTTTGCTCAGCCTTTAAAAGAAAATCATTTTTAGTACAATATGCCCAATCTACATTTAATGGGACATTACCAGCACTTCTCAGCGTGCCTACTGAATGTTCATCCACAAAATACCAACACTTTGCGCTAGACTGCCTTACTTTAGTGGAGAGTACTTGTAATATTAATACATCTAAGTCATGTAAATACAACACATTGCATTACAAATGCTATAGGTCACGTTTGCAAAAGTTAACAATATTGGCATTGTACATGACAAAGTTATTAATTTCGCTATTTTCAAAACAAAAACATAAATAACAAATGTGTTATTTACAATACTAATACCTCTAACTTTACTAATGCGAGCCCTATTGCATTGCAAATGCTTGTTTTTTTCTTGTCACCCCGAGACAGCGGGGTCAAGAGGTAGGTTCGGCCGCGCTCGACCCTTGCGGGAAGCAGTCCCATTCCAAGGTGGCGCCCGAGCCGGCTGGAAGTGGACGCTGGTCTTGTGTTCATTTCCGGGCCGCACTTCCGTCTGTGCTGGGTGTACGTAGCTCTAGAGCAGCCACCGGTAAAGCAGCGAGGAGAGTGCGGAGGAGACGTAACCATGAGGGGCCTGCTGAGCGCCATCCCCACGCAGATGGTGGGTGCGGAGGGGGGTGGGGGCAGATCAGGACGGAGGACAGGGGTGCCCGTGGGAAGGGGGGCTTCTCCCCTGGGTCTGGAGACTGGTGCAGACACCGGGGGTGAGGGGCAGCATTGGGGGTGAAGAAAGCAGCTGGGGTGAGTTTGCGGTAAACAGCTCCTTTGGGGTAAAGGGCTGAGGGGTGCAGCTCTGGGGGTGGGAGAGCCCCATCCCCCGCCCCCCCGAGAGCGTGGGGGCGAGTCAGCAGCTGGGGGTCCACCTCTGCCCGGTCCATGCCGAGGGAACCTCTGCTGCTGTAGGAAGAAGCCATCCTCCTCTCTCACGGCTGGGGCTGCCTCAGGTCAGCCATGTAGAGGGAGTCCTTCTGTTTGATTCCCTTAAGCAGCCACATGAACATGGCGATAGCAGGACACTGTAGTATCAGAGGCACAAACGACTGCACATTTCACTATTGCCAACAACAGTCCAAACACTCAGTATTTGAAGACTGGTGCACAAGCCAGAGAAGAGATCAGCCACCACAATCCCCTGTTCCAAGACACCACAATGTTGAATGTTACAAATTAACTCCCAACTCTCATTGATCACTCAATGTGAAAGGTAACTACAAAAGAATCAAAATTGTATGTATGATAAACAGATCCTCCTGGTGGTTGAACAAAAACAAATTGCCTATATATTATTTTTTACATACGATAAATGCAGCATATCAGATTACCCACATAAATATGGATATATGGGAGGGAACACAAACACTAAATCAGCACTGAAGAAGTTAATTGAATGAAACATGTTGGCTTCAAGCAAGTTTTACAATAAATGAATTATCATTAAAGGAACTGTCCGATATTAACAATGGACCATTGTGTACTCTGTTTCGTGCAACCATCAGGAGGAACTATCTCTTACACATAGAATTTTGATTCTTTTGGAACTACTTGCCTTTCAGCTTGGGTGACCAATGAGAGTGCTCAGATAATTGTAAAAAAATAAAATGTGTGTTTATTTATATATATATATATATATATATATATATATATATATATATATATATATATATATATATATATATATATATATATATATATATATATATATATATATATATATATATATATATATATATATATATATATATATATATATATATATGTATATATATATATATATATATATATGTATATACATAGATGCAAGATTGAAAACAAGTAGGCTGCAACCGTTCTTAGTTGACGCTGTCTTCTGCTTAGCTCTCCAGACCGGTTATTTATCATACTTCTTAACCAGTATTGGGAACCCCCGTGACCTTCACCCGCCCGTTCTCTCCTATACCCACTATACTGCAGCCCCGGGTATTTTGGGACTCAGCCCGGTGTCTTATTTCAGCTGCTGTCTGTTGTGTGCGCCTGTTATAGTCCGCTTTGTGTGTGCCTGACAATGATTTTCTTTAGGTAGTGCATAGAGGCAGCTTAAATTGTTCACAACACAAGCCTCATGTAATAAAAGAACATCTTAAAAAATATGTACATATATACATATATGCCTTTGTTTCCCCTCTTCTTTTATTGGGCTGTAGCCCTACCATTCAGGTTTTGCGTCTTCACACTACATCATAAAGCATGGCGCAGGGGACAGGTCGGCAATATGAGTTGCAGCATTTCCTCCTTGGTGTTTAAACCTGTCTAAAGATTCAAAGTCGGTAGTGTCCTCTTTTGCGCAAATAAGAATCATATTTTCTGTGATGTGCATTAAAACTAAAAATAAAATTCTGTACCTATTCCGAGTACCCTTGCCTGCTAGAGAGCACTTGGACGACACTGTTCTATCAGAATTATATGCAAGGGTACATTTGTTTAATATAACTTTTTAATTCCAAGTGTCACCATGTTTAGCTTGTGGTATATTTTCTTTTTTTTTCTCATCTTTTTATTTTTCTGGACTATCATGGCAGTAAAAAAAAAGATTTAAAAAATAACCATAGCACCAGCTTGCCAAGGTCAGATGTAATCACTGGAGTTCTATTGGATCTGGCAAAGGTGCAATCTAGAAAGGAATATTTTCTATTTATAACTTCATCATGACTTGCACTTGAGATGCACTTCGTGTTTTCCATAAAATATTTGGCTAAGCCCAAGGGTTACTCTCTTGGCCTTGTGATTTTCACACCTGGAGTGATCATATATATGTAAATACTGCCTGCAATTTTGAGAACTTGCATCTTTGAGGTAAATTATGTTTTTTGCATATAACTATGCAGTCCAGTGACTGGCTGTGCGCACAAAGATCTCTGTCTGGGCTCTGTGTGTGTGTGTGTGTGTGTGTGTGCTGGGCTCTGTGTGTGTGTGTTGGGCTCTGTGTGTGTGTGTTGGGCTCTGTGTGTGTGTGTTGGGCTCTGTGTGTGTGTTGGGCTCTGTGTGTGTGGGGCTCTGTGTGTGTGGGGCTCTGTGTGTGTGGGGGGCATTGTGTGTGTGTGGGGAGCTCTGTGTGTGTGGCGCTCTGTGTGTGTGGCGTTGATGTTTTTCGATGTATTTCACAGAATGTATCACTGAGCTAACAGGGGCAGAATGTTTGGGTTTATGTTTCCAATTAGACAACTCTGTATTATTCACAGGAGCCTTGATCTATCGGCCACCAGGGACTAGCCATAAGTTTCTAGACACCCTGGGAGAAAGTTTCAGCACCCTGGTATTCAGGTACTCTACTTTTACGATACTGGGAGAATTTAACCTATATCTGCTATCAGCAAATACCTCAACTACAATTTTTTTAAGAGATTATAGGAACTCTAGGACTTAATCAGCTGATAGCTGGCCCCACACACTGTGCAGGGCATACCCTGGATGGAATATGCACCAATTCTACCAGCCTCATAGTAGACCCTCGGGTCACCATAACTTGGTCTGACCACGAGTGCATCCCTTTCAGGATTAGCTGTACCATTACACAACTGGTGAAAGACCCTGGTCACGCCTGCAATACAACCATACGAAAATAGAATAAAATGCTTACCCATCCTAACCTGCATGCAATGGCATAGCTAGGCAAACCCACTCTAACTGGGGACCCCTCGAGAGATACTTACATCTTCAATGACTGGGTGGCCTCCCTTGGTAATATTTTAGCGCCTCCGGCCCTACCTAGCAGAATTTTCTCTGGCAAAACTTCTGCTCCCTGGTACACCTCTCAGCAAATAGAACTACAAGGCCAAAGTAGAAAACTTGAACGTAAATGGAAGATAAACTACAGAGCTGAAGAACTCACTACCTTTTGAGCAGCCGTAAAAACTATCATCATCAAATCAAATCAGAAAAGAAGGCCCATTACACCAATCTCAGCAACCAGGCAGCACCTGATCAGAAAACAATCTTTAAAATTTTTAAATCTTTTTACCCACCCTCCATCACAAAAACTAAGTGACCAGATCGCTGATTACTAAGATCTAAAAAAGACTTTAAACCCTTGCATGCTGATGACGGCCCCCATCCGTCATGCACTACTGTGATCGTGTGCTGATGACAGCTGGGAGCCGTCATGAACCCGCCCACTCGCGATTTTGCCGCACAGGCACTCATTGACACCATAACCCAATTATCAATAAAATAATAAACTCCTCTCTTAGGCAAGCAACAGTACCCGAGAATTGGAAAATCGCTTCAGTGAAGCCCCTACCAGACCCAACAACCTTATCTAATCTCGGCCCATCTCACTACTACCATGCCTAAGTAAAATAACAGAGAAATGAGTAAATATGCAACTAAATGACTTTCTGCTAGAAGCCAACATTCTACACCCAGGCAATCAAGTTTCAGGTCTGGACACTCAACAGTCAGCACTACTATATACTACAGAAACACTAAAATTCGGCCTAGGTCAAGGTCAAAATACAGTGCTGATTCTGTTGGATCTATCGGCCGCATTCGACACTGTCTCCCACAACATCTTGGTAGAACAGTTAAATTAAATCGGCAGCTCACACAAAACATTGGCCTGGCTAATATCATTTATGGAGAACTGGAGACAAATAGAAACTACTTGATGGTGTTCCCCAGGGCTCTGCCCTGAGTCCAACACTTTTTAATATATATGGTACCCCTACATGACTTATTTGCATCTTTTAACATCGAGTCTGTCTCCGATGCTGATGACACTCAGCTTATCCTAACTCTAGATAAAAATTCCACAGCGGCAGAGGAAAACTTTCAGTGCTGCCTCTCCGTTGTCTTTGACTGGATGAAATCTAACCATCTCAAGTGCAATAGCCAAAAAACAGAGATGATGCTGCTGGGGAAATCCAACATATTCATGCCCGAACACTGGTGGCCGACTGACGCAGCACCTCCTCCTAATACAGTGGATACTGTGAAGAACCTGGGGATTGGATTTGATACTACGCTGTCCTTCCACCAGCAAGGACTATCGGTGGCCAGCACCTGCTTCCACCTGATTAAAACCCTCCATTCTTTTTGGGATCTACTTCCAGCTACAGTTCGGAAGACAGTTGCAGTGGCCTTAATCCTAACTCGGCTGGACTACTGTAATAGCCTATACGCAGGAGCAAAGAACATACCTCTGAAAAAGCTACAGATATTCAAAAACACAGCAGCCCGACTGGTATTGAAAATGCCAAGGTGGCCCTCAGCCGCAGAAGCACTCAAATTCTGCCCATACACAAAAGGATCCTCTTTAAGATCCTAGTAAACACCTTCAGAACGGCCAGATCAACTGGACCCAAATACCTCAGGACGAGAATCAAACCTTGTCACTCAACATCCTCTGAGATACTCTTCCGAAAATTTCCTAGCACCTTCCCGCTTTCACCTGTGATCCAGAGGAGGAAAGTCAATGGCAGTCCTGGGAATAAAAGCTTGGAATAGCCTGCCTACCCATCTAAGACTTACACAGTGAGAATCCATGTTCAAGAAACTTTTGAAAACCTGGATTTTTGCAGCCCCAGAACTGGTACTATCACTTATTTGATTTCTTCCCGACTGAGACTTCCCTCCCTCATCCCTTTAACTGTTCTTCCTAAATGCATTTTTTCAGTTGGTTAATGAGTTTATTAGTCCCTCCTTTTGTACCGTTGTGACCTCCCATGTGGGCTGCCCCTGTTACATGTGATCTTACACTGTATGTTTTTTTCACAGTTTTTGGGCACTCTGTGTTTTCTCACTTTTTTGGAGCTCGTGTTGGAGCCACGACTGCACTTGGAAACGCTCCATTTGCTCGCTGTTGCTTGTTTTTTTTAGTAGCTCACCAGTGGTTGTTTTCGTCTCTGGACAACAACGCGCTTCGCGCTTATTATGTTTAGGACTAACGGCTTTTTTGTGTCTTGCACGCTCATCATGGATGCTCGGGTGCCTCGCCTCGCATTACCGCCCTCCACCACCACGGAGCGAGCATGTATGGCGGGCAGGACCAGAAGCTCTCTGTACACACACACTCACACTGAGGGGGATCAATAGTGGCTGTGCGGCAAAAACGTTCATGTGACACACGGCCTCTCTTCGACACGCAGACACCTCCGGTCCAGGCGCCATTACAAACAGACCGTTTTTTTATTTTCCCTTGTGTAGCACATTCTCTTCCTCTTTTGGACTGTATCTAATACTACCCCCAATTACAGCACCTTCTGCCTCCGAGATCTATGGCGAAATGCCGTTTTCACTCCTACACAGTGTCCTTGATCAATCACAGCAGCGCCCCAATTATGTAAGGCGTGCCTCATAGCCTTTTGGTTACATTCTCGCTAGTCTGAACATTCATTTGTGCTTATGGACTAGTATTAAGGGGAAGTTTGCACCGTTTGCACCGAGGTACGACACCGCCACCCTCCCCGCACTCAACACAGGACGACCTGCTGCCTGCCACCAACTCACCCCGAAACACACCCACGGACCCTTCACCTGCCAAGCATGCAAATTTTCCTGCCTCCGAACCTGCACCCTACCCACCGAACACAGCAACGACAACAACAACCACCTCAAGTGCATCCTGCTCAACACCCGCTCCGTCCACAAACACGCCGTCGAACTCTGGGAACTCCTTGATACAACAGCACCAGACGTCGCCTTCCTCACGGAAACCTGGATGAGCGCCTCCTCGGCCCCCGACATCGCCATAGCCATCCCGGACGGCTACAAAATCACCCGGAAGGACCGCATCAACAAGACTGGAGGAGGAATCGCCATCATCTACAGGAACACCATCAGCATCACGACCAATGCCGAAGACACACTCACCCCCGCCGAACACCTACACTTCCAAATCCACACCGACCCCCAGACCACCCTCAGAGGAACGCTCATCTACAGACCCCCGGGCCCACGGACATAATTCAGCGAAACCATTGCCGACTTCATCAGCCCGCACGCTCTAGCCTCACCAGACTACATCCTCCTAGGGGACCTGAACTTCCACCTGGAGAAAAACAACGACAACAACTCCACCACCCTGCTCGACAACCTCGCCAACCTCGGACTCAAGCAACTGGTGAACACCCCCACCCACTACACCGGCCACACGCTCGACCCCATCTTCTCTGCCAGCAGCCACGTTGCCTTCAGCCACTCCACCGGACTACACTGGACCGACCACAGCTGCATCCATTTCACCTTCAAGAAGACCACATCCCACCACCACACGCTACAGATCCCCCGCAGATGCTGGAGCAAAGTCACCACAGACCAGTTGACCACATCGCTGAGCCAGAACCCACCTGCCGACACCCCTGACACCAACGACGCAGCAGACAATCTTGCACAGTGGATCACCAACTGCGCCGACGACCTTGCTCCACTGAAGAAACCCCCAGGCAAGACTAGCAACAGAAAAACCTCATGGTTCACAGACGCCCTCAAAATCACTAAGAAAGCTTGCCGAACCCTCAAAAAAGCATGGCGCCACAAACGGACCTCAGAAAACATGACAGCTCTCATGAGCGCCACCCGCGAATACCACCAGATGATCCGCACCACCAAAAGGACATCGTTCAAAGAGCGGCTTGACAACAACTCCCACAACAGCAAGGAACTCTTCAGCATCATCAAAGAGCTCTCCAACCCCAGCGCCAGCAACAACGACATCACACCTTCGCAAGACCTCTGCGATTCCCTCGCCGCATTCTTCCACTGCAAGATCGCAGATATACACGAGAGCTTCAGACCCCAGACACCGCCTCCAGCCACCAAACCAACGACCCCCACCACCAGCCTCAGCGCATGGACGCCCATCAGCACTGGGACCACCACCCGCGTCATGAACACCATCCACTCCGGCTCCCCCTCCGACCCATGCCCACATCATATCTTCAACAAAGCCAACACCATCATCGCACCCCACCTCCGGAACATCATTAACAGCTCCTTCACGTCAGCCACCTTCCCTGGAAGCTGGAAACACGCAGAAATCAAAGCACTTCTGAAGAAACCAACAGCGGACCCCAAAGACCTCAAGAACGTTCGCCCCATCTCTCTTCTTCCCTTCCCGGCTAAAGTCATCGAGAAGACCATCAATAAACAGCTGACTACATTCCTCGAAGCAAACAACTCGCTCGACCCATCCCAGTCCAGATTCCGAGCCAACCACAGCACGAGACCGCCCTCATCGCAGCCACCGATGGCATCAGGACCTTGATGGACAACGGAGAGACAGCCGCACTCATCCTCCTGGACCTCTAGGCAGCCTTTGATACCGTCTGCCACCGCACCCTAATAACCCGCCTCTACAACTCTGGGATCCAAGGAAAGGCCCTGGACTGGATCACATCGTTCCTCTCCGACAGAACCCAGAGCGTCCGCCTCCTCCCTTCCGCTCCGAGGCCACCAAGATCATCTGCGGCGTACCCCAGGGCTCCTCACTAAGCCCGACCCTCTTCAATATCTACATGAGACCCCTCACCACCATCACACGCAAACACAACATCAACATCATCTCCTACGCTGACGACACCCAAATGATACTCTCCCTCACCAAAGACCCTCTCACCGCCAAAGCCAACTTCCAGGACGGAATGAAAGATGTCGCAGAATGGATGAAGCACAGCCGTCTGAAGCTCAACTCGGACAAGACGGAGGTCCTCATCCTCGGAAAATCCCCATCTGCCTGGGATGACTCCTGGTGGCCCACGACGCTGGGCATTACACCGACACCCACGGACCACACTCGCAACCTGGGATTCATCCTGGACTCCTCCCTCACGATGACCAAGAAAGTCAACGCAGTCTCGTCCTCATGCTTCAACACCTTGGGCATGCTCCGTAAGATCTTCCGGTGGATCCCCACCAAAACCAGAAACACGGTCACCTAGGCCCTCGTCACCAGCTGACTGGACTACGGGAACGCCCTCTACGCAGGAATCACAGCCAAACTTCAGAAACAGCTTCAGCGCATACAGAACGCCTCTGCACGACTCATCCTCGACATCCCTCGCTGCAACCACATATCCGCCCACCTGAGAAACCTGCACTGGCTCCCCGTCAGCAAGAGGATCACGTTCAGGCTGCTCACCCACGCACACAAAGCACTCCACAACATGGGCCCCGAATACCTTAACAACCGCCTCTCGTTCCACACCCCCACCCGCCAGCTCCGCTCCACCAGCCTCGCCCTCGCCACCATCCCACGGATTCGCAGAGCCACCACCGGAGGAAGATCATTCTCCTACCTGGCAGCCAAGACATGAAACTCCCTCCCCGCACACCTACGACTGACCCAGGACCATCTCACCTTCAGGAGACACCTCAAGACCTGGCTATTCGAGCAGTAGCGCCCCCCCCCTTCAGCGCCTTGATACCCTCATGGGTGAGTAGCGCGCTCTACAAATGTAGTGATCGATTGATTGGTTTATGCAGCTGACATTATTTGCATTATAACTCTATTGAGTTGTGAAACTTTCCCTTTGTAATGATAACTACAACCTTTTCACACAGTTCATCATGACGACGCCTTTGGGACTTCCCCACCATGCCTTTAAGAACTTGTGTCCCATTTTCATTTCGGTTACATGTGTATTTATAAACTCACATTCCGGATTCTGCAAGCTTCTCTTGTTTTGTTAAGTGGGATTCCTTCCAGACACTGATCCCGTTACTGAGGGTAAAGGCAGTATTTAAAGTAGTGTTTAATTCATGAACTTGGCACCTCGTCAATATGGTGTGTCAAGTTATTGTTATGGGTTAAATATGTGTTGTCACAGGCGGTTGCCTTGCGTGTACTGCTGTATTTATGTAACACTCCTCCATCTATTTTGCACAACCTTATTTCCTGTTGTGCAGACAGACTCGGGCAATGGCATGGCTCCCTGAGTGTCCTTTGAGTAACAGTAGATGTTGTAGAACCACAGGATAATGTGCTGCATGGCTAAATATGTATAAGGTCCCAAAGGCACGCCCTATTGTTTATACCTGTACCCATTTACTGAAAGAAATATGTGTATTTTTTTTGTGTGCAGAATTATATAGCGCAAACTCGACCCGAATGTATTGGAGCGATTTACATGAGCACCGGTTACGTTCCACAAGGACACATTCATTTTATTTTTGTAGGCATAGGGAGATTAAATGATTTGCCCAGAATCACAGGATGTGGAGTCGACCCCGAGGCTCGAACCTTGGTTTCTAGGCTCCAAAGTCGGCAGTCTAGCCATCAGAACACATCTAGGCCTGAAATGTCCCCCAGAAAGTGCTGTTGTGGAGTTGAAAAATGCCCTACAATAATTAATTTCGTCATTGAAAAATACCAAGAATTATTTATTTTTAATGTGAGGGTGTACCTTATCTTGGTGTTTGCTTGTGTCTTTTCACATTGTCCCATTACTTATGCTACAAAACCCTATTCAGATGTACGTATCGTCTTGGCATGGGGGCAGGCGTTGTGAGTGCTTGACAATCCAGCAAGGTCCTGAGAGGAAAGCGCCTCTATAGAAAACAGCCAAATATTAAAATATTTTGTTACAAAAGTTCACCCATCCCATGAAAGTTTATTCACCAGGTGTTATCGAATTTGGTAGCACATAATCTTTGTTTTAACTTGTTATCTTGCCTGGTCACCATGTTGGTGAAAGGTCCCTGAGAATGTTAAGCAGTCAACTCTCTTTTACCCTACTTGGAAATCACTGTGTGACGCAGATCACACAATTCAACAGTATTCAAGCTAGGTGAATCATTCAACAAGATTACAGCATTGGGGGTATTGTGAGGATGCTCTACTCCAGTGTACAGTACTTACAAGTTTCCTTCATATTCCACCTAACGCGTAGCAGCCATATGATGATGAAACCACGTCTGATATTCGGGTCACCAATTGTCATAATTTCAGGATTTAGGGTCTCAAAAGACACCATCCTTTGTCGACTTGAAGGACTACTCTCCGAAATCTGCTGTGTCATAAAGGACTTCCGGTAATGTACATGTAGGTGGTGGCAGTGATGCCTAAACTTGCCTGCCAGGCCACTGCATGTGTTTTTGGTTTTGGGTATTTTTGGAACTCTATTTACTTTTATGTTTAACTCAAGCAGTTAACTTGTGGTATATTTACAGTGGCACTGACATATATAATTTTCCTACTTTACTTGCCAGTTTCGAGGGCTGTGGTTGTTTTCTCTGGCCTCTGTCTGGCCTTTTATCCTTGCTTCACCCCTCTGAGATCAAGCAGAATGGAATGTTACATTCAATAACATACAATCCCACTTCACGTAATACCAGTACACTCAATGCCACATAATTACTCCATAACATATAATCCCACTCCACATAATTCCAGTACACACTACGCCACATAAATACTATCCACATAATTCCACTGCACGCATGGCACATAATTCCACTACACAAAACTCGACTCAACACCACACATTCCACACCACACAATTAGACAACAAACAATTCCAATCCAACCCACATAATTCCAATCCACACCACATATATCCAGTCCAGTAATACAAAGCTATCTACACAGTTCCAGGCCACACAGCTCAACCCCACACATTTCCAATCCACAACACATAATTCAACACCAAACCACATAATGCAACTTAACAACACAACACACCATCATAAATCCAATCCACACCACACCAAACCATTACACATCATGTCACAAAATTCAACAGCACACCACATAATCACTACAGACCACACCACAACACAAAACTCCATTCTACATAATTACACTCCATAACACAATGCCACTGCACATAATTCCAATACACTCAATACCACATAAGTACTATTCGCATAATTTCACAGCACACGGTACCACATAATTCCTCAAAAGAAATCCACTCAACACCACACAATTACAACACTAACTAATCCAATCAGACCCACATAATTCCACAACGCACCACCTACAAACACTTCATTACACATAGGTAAAAGACAGTTACATACCTTACAAAACACAAAAAAAGGACACAGTACAAACATGAGCAAACATATAGAAAACAGAATTGCCACATATGCTCAAACTAAAAGGAACACTGTTCCAAATATACATGTCTGAGTATAAGCATAAATAAAAAAAAACAAGTGGACTGTTTGTAGGCTAAAGGAAGCTATGACCTTGCTCATGGATTGTCATGCCGAGATAAACTTAATGTGTGGGACAGGAGCTCACTCTTCTGTATTGCAATCCATTCCTCGCTAACTTGCAAGGTTTTTAAGGGCAATAGGGAGACAAAAAACGCTTTCAGACTGTGGACTGAAGAAAAGTAGTCATACATTACAAGCCTAGGCGAAGCCAAATGGTCTCTCCTATGCAAGCTCTACTGGCTTTTTCAGTGCGTTTTTAAGCCATGTTTCACAGCAGTGCAACTGTTGTGCAACATGGTTGACAGTTAAACTAAGCAGAATGATGCGATCAGCATTGACTGTACCATAGCACTTTTAAAAATGTACTTTTACCCAAGCTGCACAGCAATCGCGCCTCTGCAAAACACTAAAAAAAATTGATAAAGCCAACAGATCTCGCATAGGCACAAACTATTGGTTTTACCAATGCTTGTTTTCTTTGACGATGCTGAGCAGTGTTGGATGCAGAAAATTGTAAACACTGGGATTAAGACACCTGATTCACAGACCTATGTGCTGCTAGTAAATTTCAAGGTCTTTTAGTGGTAAATTAACTCTGATGGGTAAAGTGATTGCTAGAAAGGTATGTGTACCATCTCTAGTAAGGTTCCAAGCATTATAACGTAGCTCAGAGAACTAATGTGCCAACTGCAGAGCATAGTGTTTAACATGTAGGTCACAGAATTGTGTTTTCTGTACAACAACTTGGTGGGTTAATGATTTTGCTTTAGCAATTCTTACGTTACCTGCAGGTCACATGTTACAATCCTGGTAAACTAGTTGAAAAGGTAATATGGCTAGATTAAAGAGCTCTAAGTAACCTGCAAGGCATAGGTGTCATGTTTTGACATAATCTTTGCGTATTCTAAAGGTTGATAGTGGGTTCCATTTGATTGCACTAAATACTTATAATTAGGAGCCAAAATATTCAACTTAAATTGAGTGTTTGTCGGGACGAGTAACCTTTTTGCTTGGAATCTAATGGGAGGTATGCACTTTTCTGTCTCTCATCACCCCCAACAGTAACCCCTTTCACAAAAAAGATGAGGGCCAGTGGTACAAGTGACAAAAGTGGAATTGGATAAGAGATAAAACGAAGACATAGGACTCTGCCACTCTGTCTCCTCGCTTTGATTGGCCAAGGATATCTAGAGCATTTAGTAGATCTCTAGAAGACAAAGATATAACTTAAGTAACTTGCCCAAAAGTCTACTATGCTTAACTGTAACATGGAATGGATATACATTAGCAATATCTCTGTGTAACCAAGTCTCTACATTTTAAGGTGAAGCCGGTAATTCCTCAAAAGTAATCGCACAAAGAATGAGAACCCCAAATACATATACAGAAGCACTTCTCCTTACAGTCTAAATAACTACCTCATTCTTCGTAACTGTGCACTCTCTTATGGAAGATACGTTAAAGCTTCTACTTCTTAGTAATTTTTATGGGCAGACCAAAACTCTAATAACTTTGGCATGACACTCATGTAAAAATCCAACATAGTCCAGTCTAAGAATCCTTCCTATTCGGTCGCAGGATAACACTTAGCATAGTGTAACAACCCCAAGTCTTGGAAGAGTTCATATCAATGTTCAATAAATAGTTCAAAGCGTGTTTTCAACAACAACACATTATTTTTTAATTCTGTATATCCAATATCCATCAACATAAATCCTTCTCAAGCAACAGGTCTTGGCAATGAAATCCATGTAGCAAGGTCCTGGCTACAGCAACATGACCTCACGGTTGCCTAGCAAAGAGGGACGTAACTTGTATCCAATAACCCAATAGGGTCGCCGCCTCTGCATCATAATTGAGAGTTCATGGTGTGCTGGGAATTGTAGTTCATTGTCAGCATGCTACAGCGCAGTACGTCCTCCATGCGCATAGCCTCAGTCTAGTCAGTGGCTACGCTCTGTGATGACTGCCAATTTTTCCTTGCTGACAGAAACTTTGTGTGAGTGAGTCTGGAAAATTGCTTCCCACGCTCGAGCCATACTAAGCGGTAAGCAGTATCACCAGCCCCACTTCCTGGTGTTGTTATGAGCGTTGCGCACACTCGGATGTTCATACATGACATTGCTACAGAGCAAGCATAGACCTTATTACTTGCAGAATGGAATTGCGAAAGTCAAAGCACTTTCGGATCCAAGTTTACCTTTTGGCATTTTGTGAAGTGACATGCTAAGTGCATCTTATTCTCTTCTGGGGATTGGGCATCAGCTGCGATCTGTGTCACGTCCAGGGGCTTAACACAGGCCCCCACAGCCCCTGCATTGCGGGGGCCCCGTGCTCCAGGGGGCCCAGTGCTCCTGGGGCCCTGTGCTCCTGGGGCCCCGTGCTCCTGGGGCCCCCTCAGCGCGGACCCAGCAAGCCCTAGACATCTGTGACCGTCTGTGATTTTTTGATAGGGAATTAACTATTAGGTAGTAAGTTTATGTAATTTACGTTACAATATGCATAAACTTGCTCTAGATAAGATTAGGAGTTCATAAATTAAATGGTTAATCATGGTAATGGCCGCGCAGATGTCTCCGCGTCTGCATGGTCTTACGCATCACCATTAGGGTGGGGCTAATAACCAATTGTCATGCGTGTCGCGGCTTTCGCAATTAAAAGTGGCGTGGCTGATGGAGAGGCGAGGAGGCTTCCCAGAGGGACTGAGAGGCACAGTGCAGCCGCCGCCCATAATTTTATTATTTCTATGCCCGCAGGTGAGTCTGAGAGTGAGACTCTGTCCGTCCAGTCGGGGTGAAATGGAATGTATCATGGGCCCAGGGCCGGGATTAAAAGCAAAAATGTATTCATGTGGTGGGCGGTAGACAGGCCCTGGGCCCGATTCAGTGCAGTGGAGTCGAAAACGTGACGATGACGATGATTTTCGCCAGTTTGTGAGAGCTAGGTGGATGGTGATGGAGCCTTGCGCCTTTGCGTGGCTTCAATAAATCAAAAATGTAATCCTGACCGCAGTGGCGTAACGAAACTTGAGGGGGCCCCCCTGCAAAGAACAAGGAGGGGGCTCCCCCAAACCCCCCCCAGCCGCCCGGCCCACCACCTACCACTTTGCCCCACCTCGGTCCACATGGGTCCCAACTCAACAGGATGTGAGGCAGCCCTAACATGAACTGTTACAACACACGCACCCATCTCAGCTGCCTAAGTGTGACACTGACTTCCACACAGGAGGCACCATACTGCATTATCCTTAGGCTGAGGCAGGAGCTGTGCAGAAATCTCACAGCAAAACCAACAGCTAGTATGACTGTCAGAGGAGACCCACCTGTTTTAAATTACCCCCAAGATACAAACCAAGCATGGCTGCCACAAAGCTGGCTGCATTTGCCAATAAGCGCTTCAGATAATGTGTGCAGGTACCTGCGGCTTTGCTGCCATGTTTTTTAGATTGCTTATGTGCGACCTACATTTCAATTACGAATGTGATTGCAGTCTTAGAGCCCACGAGGTACCAAAGGCCTTTCTTGTTAGGTATCGAAAATATAGAGCAATAATACCGTAACATAAGCACTATTCATTAAGATGTTAAGGAGGCTACACTATAGGAACCTCTTTAGTGGAGCTGGATTCATTGTCTTCGTTACGGCGCCAAACTACAGCACGCACCGTCCGCCGGGCATGATTTCGGGCAAGGTAGCCTCAGCTCTGTGGGTCCGAGCATAATGTGTATCTTTAATAAGACCAGAACAGTTTCCGACTGTGGTGTTAAGTAAGACAAAATCAAAAAACTTCACAGGAATGTCACCAGTAAGAGGACATATTACAGTTGGATAAGTACCCACAATGCATTTAATCTTATTAATTGTGTGTGTGTGTATACATATATATATATATATATATATATATATATATATATATATATATATATATACATATATATATATATATATATATATATATATATATTCTTCTATTGTCATTTGCCATTTCCAAGTGCTTGAAGAGATTGTTAGTAACCAGGGCCAAGGCATTTAAAGAGCTCTCATTGTTTAACATATATAGGCCCAGGAATCGAAAAAGGGAAGGTATGTGAACTAGGTTGGGTGCAAAGACAAACATTTTCGGGCACACATTCAGGGACAATACATTACAGTTTAATGTTTGGTTTATGTTTAGATTAACCTAGATTTGGAAAGATATATTCGCCACAAGAAGGGCACCTCCTAAAACAAGTAGAAATTGAAACTCCTCTCCACATCTCGTCTGTCAGGAGGTTCACTGAACTCACTACACCATGTGACAAGTTTCAGGTGATGTGAAGAATCGAGAGGCTAAAATAATGGTGCTAATTATTAACATATACCTGGAAGGAGGTGGAACCCAATGCAAATTTGGAGAAAAAAAAGTCTACTCCTTGGCAGCATAAGGCTTTATTGGATTGGCACAGCATGAAAGAATTAAATATTTAATACGTGTTCTATGAGAGCTTATGGCTCTGGAGCGAATTTGTGAACATTTTGCTGCAAAATGTACTATTAGACTGCATCTTTTAAAAACATTCTCCAGAGGAGAACCACAAATCCACCTAGAAAAAGTCAAACTTGCTGGAATTTGGGGCAATACTTTCAAAGGTCTCAGGCTGTGGAGAATGTGCAGCGTGTTTGTTAATGGTAGGGGATTAAATACCCGAACAGGCATAACACACCCACAAGGATTGACTGGTACATCCAAACTCTCAAAATTAACCCCCATCAGTCTCAGTGGTTGAGTCTAAACCTGCGTAATGAAGGTAAAAAGCCAATGTTAGTTCATATAGAGCTACTCTTGTTAACCTACATCCCTTAATTGTTTCTGTTTTTCGATCTTCCTTCTCGCCTGTAAGGCTTACTGTCAGCAGTCTAGGAATTTAGATATTTTTTTGACCAACAAAATATTATAATTGAGTGTATCATGCATTCACCATTGTCCCCAGGCTTTGTCCACCAGCTCCAAATAACCCATTCCTTTCCAGAACTGTTTTAAGGCATAGCGCAAGAAGCCAACTGCTTAACGTCCACGATGCGGGATCACCCTTGCATAATAACATTTCCCCACCAGGCCTACGTACAGTACTCTTCTTTATAAAAGCACATTCCTTACAGGATATGCCTATAGAAATGGTCTTGTTAGACAACAGCCAGTTCTGCAAACATCGTGTTAACAATTAATTTGTTCGTGTAAGTGGCAGCGCACGATCAGCTGCCGCGTACTGAGCCTGAAATTCAATCTCCCCAAGGCTGCTGGGCATGGTTGCAGGCCCAAGGGTGCAGGTGGGCTGCAACAAGTGTGTGCCCTGGTGCCTCCTTCCACAGTGGGGACATTAAGCAATTGGCTTCTTGCGCTATATATATATATATATATATATATATATATATATATATATATATATATATATATATATATATATATATATATATATATATATACACACACACACACAATTAATAAGATTAAATGCATTGTGGGTACTTATCCAACTGTAATATGTCCTCTTACTGGTGACATTCCTGTGAAGTTTTTTGATTTCGTCTTACTTAACACCACAGTCGGAAACTGTTCTGGTCTTATTAAAGATACACAATATGCTCGGACCCACAGAGCTGAGGCTACCTTGCCCAAAATCATGCCCGGCGGACGGTGCGTGCTGTAGTTTGGCGCCGTAACGAAGACAATAAATCAGGCTCCACTAAAGAGGTTCCTATAGTGTAGCCTCCCTAACATCTTAATGAATAGTGCTTATGTTACGGTATTATTGCTCTATATTTTCGATACCTAGCAAGAAAGGCCTTTGGTACCTCGTGGGCTCTAAGACTACAATCACATTCGCAATTGAAATGTAGGTCGCACATAAGCCATCTAAACAACATGGCAGCCTAGCCGCAGGTACCTGCACACATTATCTGAAGCGCTTATTGGCAAATGCAGCCAGCTTTGTGGCAGCCATGCTTGGTTTGTATCTTGGGGGTAATTTAAAACAGGTGGGTCTCCTCTGACAGTCATACTAGCTGTTGGTTTTGCTGTTAGATTACTGCACAGCTCCTCCTCAGCCTAAGGATAATGCAGTATGGTGCCTCCTGTGTGCAAATCAGTGTCACACTTAGGCAGCTAAGATGGGTGCGTGTGTTGTAACAGTTCATGTTAGGGCTGCCTCACATCCTGTTGGGTTGGGACCCATGTGGACCGAGGTGGGGCAAAGTGGTAGGTGGTGGGCCGGGTGGCAGGGGGGTAATGGGGGGCCCCCTCCTTGTTCTTTGCAGGGGGGCCCCCTCAAGTTTCGTTACGCCACTGGTCACGTCCTCCTGCACCCATACACGTGGAGCTGTCACAAGGAGATGAGTATTGTCTATTAAGCAAGGCATTTCCAGCTACCCCCATCTCCTGGCTGGGGTTCCTCAGGGGGAGGTACACAGTGGTGATGTTCCTGTATTGTCCCAGTGTTGGCACACTTCACAAGGACACAGCGGAGACTATTTACTGGGACTAATCCAGACAGATTCCAGTTAAGGCTCAAGAACAGCTGCCTTGCTTTCGCTTAACCCTGCAGTCCGTCCTTTATGTCGACTTCCCTTTTCCTTGCCTTCCTATGTAAGTGTTACCTGGGGAGCAGGTTATGTGTACATTGATATCTGGCACTTCAAGTTGGGGGAGGGACTCGTCTCTTTCTCGTTTAAATCTCTGTGTAATGGCCAAAAAGCAACAAAGAAGCATAATATAAATCACAAATGATAAAACCAGTTCAGTGCCAGATAATGTTTGTGAAACTTCAAACCATCTCTTCTCAGTCTCCACCTGTGCTTTGAGTCCCTGATCCATCTCCTTTGTGCCCACGGTCCTTCTCCCGCGCACCTATGCTTTACTCCCACCTCTTGTCCCTCCTCTCGCTCCCTGGCATGTTTACTTGCACCTTGCCTTTCCTGTCCCCATCCCCTTGTTATCTTTCACTCTCCAAGGGTTTCAAGGTGTTCTTATGTTCCTGAAAGGCTACATGATGCTACGTACAAAAAATAGCAATAGGAAAAGCAAAACTACTAGGGCCATAAAGCAAAAAAAAAAAGCGGTGGCAAAGCTAATAGTTCTCGCCTTTTGGCTTTGCCAATGGTTTTCGCTGACTCTGTTCAGCATTTAAACACAAACAGTGACATGCCTTACCTCACGGGACGCCACAAGTGAAGGGGCGAGGGTGAAAGCAGTAGAATTAGCGCCTCCTCCGAGTATGTTGGGGCACCTGTGGACCACCCGCCTGCGACGGGCCATCAGTGGGCTATAATTGACACCGCAGCGGGGAGACCATCAGAAAAAGTACAATCAAAAGTACGACGTGAGGGGGGAGAAAAACAACATGGACAATGGGAGGGGTGTAGGAGCCTGTTGAATATGGAGAATGGGAAGGGGCGGTAACAAAAGTAGTAAAGTGTGAGAAAATCCTCTAAAAATTCTCTGTGGAACTCTAACGTGGAATGACTTTAACCTACACGTATGTTCTAGTAATAACAGAACTTTAATGCAGTTCTGTTTCTGGGGCGGGAGCATGTTGCTCACAGACAATGGGAGGGGACGGGATCACAGGGAATGTGACAACAGGAGGGTGGAAAGAAGCATGGTGAACACGGACAACGGGAGAGGGGTGGGGGGGGCGGGAGTGAAGTGAAACAAGAGGAAATTTGACAAGCGAAAGCAAGACCCACGAGGAATGCAGCTGCCACCCTGTGCGCCACTGCTCGCTCCCGCAAGCAAAACGGTGTGGTAGTGAACATTTGCCAAAAAGGTGGGACATGCGCCAGCCTTTAGCCACTTGTAGGCTACAAAAACAAAATGACACAGGCAACAGCCAACCAAATGAGTAGGGGGGGTCAGACCCACACAGAAAAGTTTAGAGTGATTACAAGAAGCCTCGCAGGGCAGCGCATGCACGCTGGCTCATGCTCGACCTACAAAAGGACAAGGTAAATCTTTCGTCTCTTAGAAGAGTTGTTATGTGTACCCTATATACGGACTATATCCTTATTATACACATTAACATTATAGTTAATTTAATCAAACACACACATTTTGAATTCACACATTTAAGGGTGCTCTGATATGTGATAATGAGAAGAGGAGCTCGGTGACAAAGTATTAGCCTAGGATCACACAGTTTGGTCAAGCAGTGAGACCAGGATTCATCCCAGATTTTCCAGTTCCACGTGCAATTCAGCCTCTAGATGGGCATCTTTATCTGGCAACAAAGATAATGCTCTGTTCTTAACTCTTGGAAGAGAAGATTAGAGGGTGTGTGCCAGGCAGAGTGCGCCTTTTATTTTTACTTTCACATGGTGCGAGATCGCCCACAGACATACAAGCTCTTCACAACAGACACACACTTACTACGTTTATTTTTTACATAGTGAGATTTGCGGGATCTACAGAAAGCAAAGCAGAGACCGGGATTTGAACCTTCGCATTACATGGTCGCATTTGTGGCTAGTAAGCCCTTTTGGGCTTTAGGTTCCAAGAGGACCTTGAACTGAGCCAGAGCCAAACATCTGAATAGAGCACAAATGTCTAATTATTGGCTACCTTGTAGTAGCAAACCTCCCGAATTTCCTTAGACCACGTATATTTTTTTGCGTATGTTAGTATGACGCTGACACTGATTGTTGTGTTACGTCAGTAGTTTACTGTGAGGCCGGATGTACAATGCACTTGATTTGTTTTCACCATAGGTGACGCTGACACTCATGAAGAAAAGGTATGCTAAATTACACTTAAAAATATATTAACTGCGATGGTGGCATTAAGAACAGTTTCATGGTTTTTAGGTGCAGGAATGCTTTTTAGGTTAAAAACAGGGGGGGCAGATTTACAATTACTGGCACATCCCTGCATATCAGCAAGGATGCGCCAGTTATTGTGCGTCACGGCAGACACTTCTTGCGCCACCATGGATGTGCCGCATTTACAATGCAGCGCACCATGGGGCAAGAATAGACAGATGCGTGACGCATCTGCTGCCATAAAGGTGACGCATTGCTGGAGTCGCAAGCGCGATGCAGATCCAGCAAGGTTCGGGGTGCCCCTATGCCTAACATGCTGCGTCAATCCTTACGCCTGCTTCAAGCAAGCACAGGATTTTGACGCAGCATGGCCTTGAAAGTGACTGAGTGAAATCTTGTAGATTTCACTCAGCCACTTTTAGGAGGCGTTTCTGCACCGGAACGCCCACCTGCGCCGGAACGCCCACATGTGGCACAGGACTTTACAACGTGACGCATCTCGCTAATGCGTCACGTTGTAAATACCCCGCAGCATGGTGCTGGCTTTGTGCTGCTGCTGCGTCACAAAAGGGATGCAACAGCGGCACAAATGTGGCGTACGGGGCTTGTAAATCTGCCCCGCGGTTTGCAGTTTTAAAAGCAACTCTAAATTAAGATTATATATTATTTTTAAATTAAAAAATCTCAACAGAACTTTTTGTCTTTCATTTATAATTTTTCATATTGTGAGAAACACGTGAACGTCGTGAATAAAATCTTTGCAACTTTGCTTGCCCCTACCTAGAGCTTTCTGAACTAGGATGACCGAAGACAAAGTCTGGCCCGAGGCAGCTAAAATGGCGTCTCTCGTGGGATGCTAAGACCCAGAGGACTGAAGAGGCGATCCAGCATGTCATGTTGGGGAGTGCACAGGGGAGAGGAGAATGCAGGGTCCATTTCCATCTAGGCAGGGTTAGTAATCATAATATAATTGCTATTACACTGCAGTACAATGCTGCACATCAGAGGCTAAAGTCCTGTCTTTGCAAAGCAGAGTGCCAGCGAACCCAGGCCTTATAACTGGAGGGCTGGACGCACACTAAGGGGGTCGCCTGGTTTTACCAGACATCGGGCCCCTAGCTTACAGTGTAATGGGACCCAATCTGCACTTCATTGATCAGACCACACGGCAGTAAAACTAGTCTTGGGATGGTTGTTTCTGTTTGGAGAGGATATGGCCAAGCAGTTGAGCTTGGGAGTACCTAGAGAGGCAGGATCATGGCTGATTTGCATATGACTGAGCTGTTTGCAGAGACACAGTGATTGACAAGCATTGGAAAAGCAAATAGGTCTGCCTATGTAAGATCTATTGGCTTTATCAGGTTTTTTTAGATGCTGCTGTGCAACATGAGTTGAAGTGAAAGTAAATAAACTTTGGCAAAGCCAACAGGTCTCACCTTTGGGATTGTGTAAGAGACTATTAAGGAGATGTCCTTGCATGTACTAACATAGTACATAATATAGCTTCCTTAATTGAAGTTTTTGACCTGACTCAATAATGGAGTAATACAATTGCAAAATAAGCTGCAGTATGCTGCATAATTTGCCTTTTTCTTGCTGCATACTTTACTCAATACTGCTGCATAATTTGGCTCTCTTTCGCCGCATAATTCCAGTAGCCCTGCCTATAGGGCAATGTGGTAGTGCCATATGGGCTGCTCTCAGAAGTCAATGAATGGGCCGGATATTTGGAATGTTTGTGTGCCTGTTTTATGGTTGTTGGGACAACAACTGAGAAAACAAATGGAGGAGTACCACCACAGGACCTGCCAAGGTCTCAACAAAGTGTAGGGAGAGGGGCTTATTGCAGTACGGTACCTCCGTGTGGATATCGATTGCGTTATACAAAGTGCCCGTTTAGGTGCAGTATTAACCAAAAATCGTTTTCCAGATGACAAAATGCAGTGCGTCTCCTTCCATCAGGGTTTCAAGTGAGCAAATGGAAGATCTTCGTATAACGCAATCGATATCCACACGGAGGTACCGTACTGCAATAAGCCCCTGGGAAGCGAAAAGGCACAAAAACGCCTCCGTCTCCGGTCTCCGAATCGAATTGAAATCCGACAGGATGTTTTGGGGATTATAAAATTATTAGCAGTCCTACGTTTCATCACAATTAATCGTAAAACGCTGGGAGCGGCAGAGTCGAGAAACGCCCTTAAAGACCGCGGCTCCTCACAGATCCCGGGTTTTCATCACGCACTATTTGGTTCGGGACAACTGTGTTTACTAGATGAGGAATTTACCCCCTAAAAACGATTAAGTGGACTGTTCTTTTGCTGACGGCTAAAGAAATCGACCCTTGGCCAATTGTTATGTTGAAGACTGACGAGGAGTAAACAGAGGTAGAAGTGAGAAGAATGCAGTGAACACTGCTTTCTCAGATATCACATACCGCCCACATTGAATATAAAGAAGGTGCCTCACTCCCAACCTCTTTTTTCGTGCAGTCTTCCAAAAAAGATTACAGTGGAAGGTCACTACCAACTTCTCTTTGTGGAAAAAAGTGGCTGCATATTCTAAAGTCCTGATGAAGACAAAAGATTTGTCGAAACGCGTTGACACAGCCCAAGTCTAACAAAATTTGGAGAAATAATTTTGAAACTAACTTTTAATTGTTTTCTTTTCTGTTTTGGTTTTAATAATGAATCAATGTATCAAATTCTTGACTGTATACATCATACATACACAGTGATATTTACTAACCCCTTTTTATAATTTTTAAAAGAAATCAAGATTAAAAATATATTTTTGATATCATAACAGTCTGTTGTACTATTTGTTTTTTTACTCCTTGTGTATCTATCATATGTTGTTCACAAAAATGTGTTGCGAATTAGCCAGTTCCTTGTAGCTAAAGTCTGCCTGGGTGTATACCTTTTAAAAAAACTATTGTTTCCCTGACCCAGGAGTTGATCCTTAACAGGGGGTCCCTGATACTTACCCAAAAATGCGAATAACCCACACTAAAGTCACTTGGTCTAAAAAAAGTACAACAGAGGACGTTACTTAGGCAACGTGAATGGGCCACAGTGTAATCAGCCGAAGTGCAATCTTAAATTGGGAGGGAGGGGTGGGGGGGGGGTGAGCAGACACCAAACCAAATTGAGAGTGTGAAAAAGGCCGCTTTATTGAAACAGGTGCATATTCACAACAATACAACCCTGGCAAACGCCTTACAAAACTAACCTCACTAATTAAACTATCACCTTAAAACCCCAAACGTCAGGCCCGCCCCTAATACGTCACAATCCCCGCCCCCACCCTGCACAACATAATTACAATTCAACAATGTAAAACCTGCATAATCATTTAAACATTATCCCAACCCAAAAGCATAACATCACATTCCCAAATTGCCCACCAACAACTTACTTTAACCAAAACAGTGTAACCACCCCACGAAACATCTATTTAAACTTCTCCAGCCATAGCCCCATTTTAACAAAACCCAACAACCTTCATGTCCCTGCTGGCAAAGAACCCCCAATTTCCGCCACCCAGAAAAGAGGGGGGGGGGAAGAATTACACCCCTCTCTTTCTGCCCCCCAAAAACAACACAACAAATGACCACCTAAGCTTTAACCAATAAAATTCTGAATTTTCAAACACCTGGAAAGTACCTCTCTCAATTCCAACAAATATAAATCCATCCCAATTCGAGACAGATGAACCCCATCGCTGCGAAAAAACTCCAAAGTGTCATAACGAATGTCCTTATGAGACACCCGCCCAAAACCCAAATCTCTGCAAAAATGAGAGACCTCTAAATTTAATTTCCTACGCGCTTTATCCACTGCCCTAGGCTTAATCGCACCCTTCCAAGATCTACGGGGGACCAATTCAGTCCACAAAACATGACAGCCTGACCACTGTTGTTTTATGAGGGAAAGATCTTTCTTCATAGTTCTCAAAAGAACCACCCCTTTTACCCCACAAAGATCATTTTCACCGAGGTGTAGAAGCAAAACATCCGGACAAATACCTCCTACCAACCAAGAATTCAAAGCAGGAATAAGCTCCCTCCAAATCATACCTCCCTTTCCCTTCCAAACAACATTAAACAATCGATGATTGAAACCAAGCGTAAGACCAAAATAACTCTTTTGAGCTTGAGCTTCCGCACGCCTTATGAAGGAATGCCCCACAATCCAGATCGTCATAACAGATGAACGGGGGCCGGCCACAGAACCTGAAAAAAAAAAAAAAAAAAAAGCAGCATCAAACGTTAAGGAAACTTAGCAGACGCAGGCGCAGCACTAGGATCATTCCGCACATAGCGCTGAAAGCAGTTGGAAGACCATCGCCCTAAAGACATAATATCCTGTTGCGACCAACCCCTATTGTGCGCCTCCGTTGCCGCCACAATGCGGAAGGAATGAGTACCATAATGACTTTCATCCAAACCAAGAAAACTGAGAGCTTTTCGCAGAACCATGCGCAGTTGATATTCAGTCACTCTAGAACCATCCAAATGTCAAAAAATAGGGGCCTCATCATCCGCCCCCGAACAAGCCCTCCAACGCCTAGCCCACCGCAAAGGGAACGTCTCAGAAGGAGAAGATGCCTCTAGCCAAATACCCTTCCCTGATCAGTTTTCGCGCGAGCCAGCCAAATGTGCAACCCTCTCTTGGAAAATTGAACATCCCCCCACCCCACCCCAATAGTAACTTTAGATCCTAACAATTCCGACACTCTAAAAGCACCGAAAAACATCCACACCATGAGGGTCGAAAAAAGACAAACCTCAAACTCATCCAAACAAACAGAAGGCAATGCTTGCAAAACTCGGGCCAAGGTCTGCCATGACAAAGGTTGTCGGACCAACCGCTCCCTTCCCCGCTCCCTGGACCAACCCTCCAACATACGTTTACCAACCTCCCCTGCAGAAGGAGGATAGCCCCAAAGCAATTTGCCCATGAACGCAATACCAGCCAATTTACCTGAAATTGTCACACGAGACAGACCTTTATCCATCAAGTGAAGAATAAACTGCACCACATCCTCAGAACGTCTCCAACCGGGTACGCGCCAGCAAGCTCCAGATTCTAAAAACTCTTTCCAAGCCAATTCATATGCCGTCCTAGTAGAAACTGCTAAGGAACCTACCACCAACTGTAAGACCCTGTCTCGCCTACAGTCCAAAGATGTTCTGGCATGGGGGTCGGCATCCTGTCCGCCTCCGAGGCTAGCCCATGGAATCTCTCCCACTGTGAACGAGACAAAGCATCCGCAATGTCATTGTCCACACCAGGAATGTGCAAGGCCTTAAAACTGATGTCATATTTCAGGCACCCCAACACAAAGACCCTCAAGAGCTTCAAAATCTGGGCGTCCCTGGCCGACTGCTTATTGATAATGTCTACCACAGCCTTATTATCAATACGAAACAGGACTTTTTTGTGAGCCAGCTCATGACCCCACAACGTCAAGGCAACCACCACCGGGAACAGCTCCAGAAATGCAATACTCCTGCCTCCATTCTTCCACGTAGCAGGCCACTGTTCTGCACACCATCTGCCCTGCCAGTAAAGACCGAAACCAGCACTGCCTGCAGCATCAGAAAAAATGTGGACTTCCCAGACCCAATCTTCCTCCCTGTGCAAAGGAATTCCATTGAAAGAATGTAAAAAGGCTACCCACATCCGCAGATCTTCCTTAACCCCTGCTGATAAGCAAACATGATGGTGAGGCAAATAGTGTCCCGATAGAGCCCTACCTAGACGCCTGCAAAAAGTTCTACCTGCCCTGACCACCCTGCAAGCAAAATTAAGATGGCCTAACAGCACTTGAATCTCTTTGACTGTCACTTTTGACTTAATCAGCATGGAATGTAAGAGTTCCAACATATTAGCCTTCTTCTCCACCGGTAAACGTGCTTCCATAGCATGAGAATCTATCTCAATACCCAAAAAAGACATGGTCGCGCAGGGGCCCATTGTCTTTTCCGGAGCCAACGGTACACCTAAGAAATCCATCAGAGTCTGGAATGTCCACAAAGCATTCTGACATGCCGAGGAATTGGGAGCGCCCACAAAAAAGAAATCATCCAGGTAGTGTGTTACTAGCTGGTGTCCTGAACAATCAGTGAAAAACCATTGGAGAAAAGTGCTGAAAGTCTCAAACAGTGCGCAGGAGATGGAACAACCCATTGGTAAAGCCTTATCAACATACCACTTCCCATGAAACTGAATCCCCAAAAGATCCCAATCCCCGGGATGTACTGGTAGCAAACGAAATGCGGATTTAATATCGCATTTGGCCATTTCGGCATCAGGGCCGGCAGTCACAACCAAGGCCATGGCCACATCCACTGAGGAATACGACACTGAAGCAGCTTCTTCATCAATGAAGTCATTAATCGAAGAGCCCTCCGGCCATGACAGGTGTTGAATTAAACAAAATTGCCCAGCCTCCTTCTTTGGGACTACACCAATGGGGGAAACAATGAGATTCTCCAAAGGCCAATCATCAAAAGGACCTGCCATTCTCCCCTCTCGCACTTCTTTATCCAATTTGTCTTGCACTACAACTTTATGTTCATCGGCTGACAATAGATTTTTGGACCACCGCCGCAGCCGCGGTCCTGTATAGCCAAGCCGAAAACCCTCCCGAAAACCATCCAGCAACAACTTACAAGCATCAGCATTCCCATAACCTCTCAGAGCCACTGCTAGCGGACCAACTTTAACCGGAGTACGAGCCTTTGGGCCCAGCTCCTTGAGTGCTTTTCCCTCCCCTATGAGGCTGAGGCTGCTGTGCAGGACCAGGGGCATTGGTAGGCTGTTGCGACCATTGTTGACTCCCTGGCACCCGAAGTCCCCAACACCTGGCCAATGCATGCTTCCTCCCACATTGAGAACATTCATGCCTGAACTTACAATATTCTCTGGGGCAGTGACCTTTGTTAAAATCCCAACAGGTCCCAGTGGCAGGTTGAATTGACGTGGCTGTACCCACCCCTCCCCGGGTGGGCTTCCCCTGAAAGGGCCGGTAAATTAACGGCAAACCGCTAGCCGTAAAAATCGTTTTGCCACCAGCCGATGCACCCATAGTGTGTTGCCACAAGTCTGTGTCCAACTCCCCCCATTTTGCCTCAGGATCCCAAGCCAACCGCGCCCGGAACTCTTCATCATACTGCGCCCATGCAAAACCACTACCCGTTATCTGCGCTTTTCTAATCACGTCCATATACTTAAAAATGGCAACGCAGCGCTCAGGGAATTTTTCGCAGTAGACGCTAGCATATATCAGGAACGCCGCCGTCCAGTTTTCTATTGTCAAAGGAACCTTGGGGCGCTTAGCCAGCTCATACTCCTCTTCCTTAGACCCCTCCTTGGAGCGAACCTCTCTGTGCAATAGTTTCAAAAGTTCGACATACTCACCCTTCCAAATACTTTCCTTAGTAGCTAACATTAAATGGGCGCCCAAAGGTTTCGTAACGCCCATGTAAGGTAATTTCTTTATCTTAAGCTCCTTGCTATGCGGGGGTTCTTTACCTACCTCCATGGGCTCAGTACCAGTGCTAGAATCAACCTTTGAACCCACACCCCCATCACTCGTACCCACCCCTTGATCTTTGACATAACGACCCTTGTGAAGCTTAACGTCCAAACTTTCTGACATTGGTTCACTACCCGTCCCCACAGACACCATTATTGGTTTGGCCCGTGGCACAGAACGCTCACCTGGTTGTAATAAAGGAACTTGAGCCGGCCGCACTCTCCATGCCAGATGCTCCACATCGTCGACCGTCCGAGGAACCCTCGCTGAGGGGCCGCTCTCTCGAGTAGGTCTGGGAACCGCAGGATTCTGACGCACCACCACTGGTGCCTGTAAAACAGTATCAGAAACGTGAAAATGCCCCCCCCTTGAGCCCTCATCACGTAACTCGCCCTCCTCAGGGCTGTCATCATCATAATCCAGCACTAAGGATTCCTCCAACCTAGGAGGGGCAAACACCACTGACGGACTTTTAAAACCAACATGGGCCTTACCAGCCCTGACTGAAACACGAGGCGGGGGAGCCGACTGGACCCGTCTGTACTCCCCCAAACGTTGACCACCTTTGCACAACTTATCCAATGACAAATCTCTGCCATGATGAGATAAAGACGTTGGGGCCAGCGAGGACGCGCCGGACCTGCTTCTGCTGACCCCGCTGCGAACCTGAGAAAAGGAAGTTGGGGCCAGCGAGGACGCGCCTGACCTGCTTCTGCTGACCGTGTCGATATCCTGAGAAAAAGACGTTGGGGCCAACGAGGTCGCGCCAGACCTGCTGCTGCTGACCGCGCCGAGATCCTGATTGAAGGACGTTGGGGCCAACGAGGTCGCGCCGGACCTGCTTATGCTGACCGCGACGGGATCCCTCGCCGGTACGGGGTATGCCGCACCAGGCTCCACCCTCCCTTCTCCTCGGTGCCACTGGGCCGCCCCACGCCCTACCGAGTCTGCCGCTCCACAACACTCCCTGACCTGTGAAGAAAAAGGCTGGACTGATGTGCCGGAACCCTTACCACCAAAACTTCCAAACATATCAATGCCACTAGCTACACAAGACCTAGGCTCCTGAAATCGCGTTTGACCATCATGCTGAAAAACAGCCCCCTTAGACTGAACAGACAAACGCTGCCGAGGAGGAGACGGTTCCATTTCCTCACCCCCACTACTCCAATCCAATAATTCCTGAACAATCTTAGACGCAGGACCTAACACCTGTCCCCTATGCCCCTCCTGCTGTGCATCAGACGATGCCTTTTCCACCCTCACAGAAGGTCTACCCCCCACAGGCAAACCCGGAAACTTCAAAGTGCCCCCAAAGCCACTCAACATGTCAGTCCCTTTGATAGGCGCCACACCGCCCGCATCACGAACCCCTTCTGCCCAAGAAGGAAACACATCCAGACCCTCCCACCACCTGGCACCCACCTGCTTATTGCCACTCCCTTGCAAAGGAGAAAAAACATTACCCTCAACAGCAGGCTCCAAGAGCCCGTTTCCAGACCCAGAAATAAGTGAGGGAGCACCCAACATAACCCGACCAGCAGCCTGTCCACTAGAAACCTCCCCCACCCATCTTTCAACCTGCGCCCACTCCCCTTCTCCCACAGAGCCACTGAGCACAGAAACCACCTCCCCACGAGTAGAAACAGGAGGAGAAAATAAAAGAGGGCTAAAAGGTACAAATTCACCCCCAGAAACCCGCTGCCCAGCCTGCACCTCCTCATGAACATCGTCCTCCCCAAACAAATGCCCCTTAGAAACACAAGCTGGCGTAGAAGCACGTGCACCCCCAGCCCCTTCATGCAATGACAACAAATCCGCCTCTTTAAAGCCACCATGAGCATCCAGTGCTGACTGATCCAAACATTGTACAACCGGCACTTCAGCCGGTAACATCAAATCCCCTTGCGCGTGTGGTGAGAAAAAGCCAACCTGCGCATGCGCGCCAACTGCCGGTGCTCCTCCCGCCGGCTCTTCCATCTGAACAACGGAGGCAGAAGCAGAGCGCTTCCTGCCTCCGCGCTTAACGGCCCGCTTGCCTCTCGCAGCGGGAACCGAAAGCGAACGAACCGGAGGCAACACGGGGGCAAGAGACACCAATGCCCCTCCATCCCCCACTCCCGGCTGACATAATAAAGCCGCTCCATCCTCCGCATGTGCCACAGAGCCAGGGGCCGCTCTCCTAGAGCGCGGGCGGCCCCTTTCACTTACCGCTTCCCGGCGGGACCGCTTCGGCGACATGCAAGCCGCGACCACCGCAGAAACACCAGCCGAGGCCTGTCGCTGAGGACGCGACGGCCCAGCTGCCTCACCAATGACGAGGTCAAAACGTCCCGCCTCGCTTAGAAGCCGGATGGCTTCGAGCACACGATAATCCTCATAAGACATAATGAAATCACACCCCGAAAAATACAGCCACAGAAAAATATCTTCAATTAAGAATTTTTTTTTCTAATTAAGCTAAATGAGCTCCCGGCCACCAGGTCACCTAGCCTAAAATGGTGGCCGGGAGGAGGAGCCAGGTGAATATATAATTGGGCTCCCCTAGTAGAAAAAGGGGAGCCCAAAACTAGCCCAAAAATAGCCCAAACGAAAAGGCTCCTAAGCCCACCCCCCCCCCAAGCGCCCCTCCCAAACAGCCCGGGGGGGGGACCTCCCTTCGGTCGGCTGCCCCCCCCAAGCCCCCCTTGGTGTGAGAAAACATGATGATTC
The DNA here is from genome assembly GCF_964261635.1 of Lissotriton helveticus. Lineage (NCBI taxonomy): Eukaryota > Metazoa > Chordata > Amphibia > Caudata > Salamandridae > Lissotriton > Lissotriton helveticus. The sequence continues at coordinate 1,924,155,439 of NC_136065.1, forward strand.
AGCCTGCGATATACTCCTGATTAAAAAGTATGCGTGTAGGGAAATGGACACTCGGTTTCATGATAATACTGTCTGTGGATGATGCGTGTCTGGTTATACAAAGACACGTGCTCGTTGTGTGTACACTAGGTTTCATGATAATACTAGGGTAATAAGGTACGGACAGTGCTGTCTGTGAATGATGCGTGTCTGCTTAAACAAAGACACGTGTGCGTTGTGTGTACTATACTACCCGAGTAAACAGAGATAGAACTTTCGGGTCTCCGGGGATTTTGAAACACAACCCTCAATCATGGATGGGGTGAATGGTGTGAATGCCCTGCGTATCAGTATGGTTAAAATGTATGGTCAATTGTTAGCGTGACTTTACATGAAAACATTTGGATATGGCCAACCTGGATGGTGTGAGTGTTGTATTTGCAATTTGTGAGATACTCATATGTTGGTATAATTGTGTGATGCCCAAACATGGAGCGTATATAGTAACTGAACAACAGACAGCTTCTGGGAATAAATTTCATTTAGGAAGGACTGAGTTCCAAGGGATATTGTCATTTAATCCAACCTTATGGGTTGAAAGCCTGTAAATTCATTGTTGCTCCTTTTCAAACAGGTGTTGTTGGATTCTAGTCCCTGTTTTGATTTGTATGATAATGGTCCATTTCATATCATTAGCGGTTTGATTTTTCTCAAGGAAGTGCTCAGTGGGACAACAAGCCAACTGTTTTCAGAAATGTTTTGCCCAGTGTGATGCTGCCATGTGTACCAAGTGGTGCCAATTGCTTTACAGGTACACTACTGTACACAGCTAACCACACCAGTTTATATTTTTTCCACGAAGTATTTGAGGCACGCTCACACCCACACAACAAACGAAGCAAAGGAGACCGACCTAAATAAATCGTATGACCTTAAAGCTGTCGACCAGAGAACCACTACACTAACTTGTCATAAATTTTGAAGAACGTCATGATTAAGCCTATTTGTTAGGGAAACCTAATAAATAATTTCTTAGCGTTGCATGCGCGTGCTATGCTTGACCTGAAAAGGGGGGGCGGGGTCAACACTCCATTAGTGGTGTGTTGGGTATTCTCCTTCACTAAGACTCCTCCAAACACATAGAAATCAGACCCCAAGAGGCCACCGCTATTTTTGTAGTAACAAATCAGTGTATTTCTGTTCTGCATACACTAGGAAATGTTAAGCCAAAAAATTCACCGCATATTCTAACTTGATTCCCATAATTGAAAACAGAAATAAAATTCTTGGTTATTTACATAATTTATTTTAAGAAAGAGCAACTTACTTTACCCAGTACGTATTTGTTGTGCACAGCCTATTTATTAAACTTACTTTTCTTATCGCTTTTTCCAGAAAAACCCATTAAACAAAAATGTCCTTTTTAGGTCTTGCCTAGACGAAAGCAAAAGCGAAAGCTTTTGCTGTCTAGGGAGACAACTTATGTTGCCGCTTTCTTGGGAATGAAGGGGAATGTGGACAGCAGACTGTTTCGATTTTCTTCTGGTGGAGATTAGACCTCGTGAGCGCGCCTTGACTGTATCTAATGCGTGTGTTTTTTTTTTGTTTTTTTTTTGAAAGTGTGCCGGGCGCTTGCTTCAGTCAGTTTCACTTTGAAGTGCAGCAGTGCCTTTTGACCTCGTGAGCGCGCTTTCACTGCATCTAATGTGTGTGTTTTTTTTAACGTGGTCCGGGGGTTGTTCAGTAACTTTCTTTTTTTTTCGCTTTAAGGGGCTGGCGTCAATGCGTCTGAGATTTGGGGATTGATGTACGGTGTGAAGTGGCGGGCGCGCAAACAAGGCATCCACACACTGCATATACACACACGCACCCCCCCTTAAACATACACACGCGCACACAGACAGACAGACGCACGCAGAAACACACTCAAACAGACACACACACACACACGCGTACACCCCACCCCCACTCACCCCTCCTCTCACTCAACTTACCTGTTCTGGCGGTGCACGGCGGCGGCTCCTTCTCCCGGGTGGCGGTAGCGCTTTGCGGGGCTCTCTCACCACATGAGAGCCCCGCCTTCCCCATGCGCCCGGCCGCTCTTCACCCGGTCCCCCATCTCGGGACCGGGACTCAATGCGGAGCCTTCGTGGCTCCTCGGGCAGCTCTCTCCGTCTCTCGGCGCGATGGGGCGGGACTTCCGGTTGGGGCCGCGCTGGCATTGGCCGGCTTCCCAACCGCATCCGGCACAGCCATGATTCATATTGGTTTTTTTTTTTTCTTCCCATTTGTGGCTCGTTGTACATCCGAAGACTCCGTATTCCTGCACTTATAATGGCAAAGCGAAAGCGCAAGTACTACAATGCAAACTTTGCTACTTGGACTGGCGAAGGTACTCGTAGCATACAGGTCGCAGTTTGAGAGCGGTGGATGGACCCATGTGTTGCAGAAGAGAGCCCCAGGTCTGATTGACGCTTTGGGAATATGACTGACGAGGGTGAGAGGTTGACAGGTCAGACGAACTCTACTTGGCAGCAGTGATTACGTTTCAGCGGTGAGGTCTGACTTTACAAGTGTGATGCCATGCAACCTTCTTTTAGTATTGGCTGCTGTTCATTGCTTTTTACGGCACTCCAGACCACTCATTTTAATGATTGGAACAACAATTTTAGTCGAGTGATTTTCTTCAGCTATTCTCGTGAGAAATGCACTCTTGCTTTGCTTTTCAATAAATGATCTGCCGAGAAGGCATGAGAAAACAATTTGAACATAGCAGATAATATCTGTAAGGTAGAAATGCACGTTGCTTAATCAGTAAAAGGTTCGCCTGGGTCCAGATTTAAAAGCACCGATTGCAATCGTGTAAACATGTATATTTTCCACATTGCTATGTTTGAACTATTGCCTTAAATGTTCCCCTAATTCCAAAGCACTCAGTGGCGGAGAACAAAAGATGTTGTTTAAAAGGGCATTTGTTGCCGAAATATGGAAACGTCGTAGGACAGTTATTTAAACATTGCTAGTGCACAACTGCTGGGTCATTCGCAGCACTTGAATGTTAACAAGAAATCACTTGCTTCCGGCGACAAAAGGGAATAGCTGTAGGCACGACTGCTTGAATTACCTACAGATGATGGCATTAGTTTGAGTCCTACTCCTCACTTTTATTCATTACGCATGGCGCTCCTTGCCTCATCAGACCACTCACATGCCAATACTGTAAACATTTCCCTCCCACCTCCACACCAGCAAGCTCTCACTCATCCTATATGTCAGTTGTACATACTGGGAGAGCGGAGACAGTCACTGTCCTCTCTCTACATCCCTTTCTCTGTACACCTCTCTTCTAACCCCTCTCTCTCTACACCCCTCTCCCTCTCTACACCCCTCTCTCTCTCTACACCCCCTCTCTCTCTACACCCCCTCTCTCTCTACACCCTCCCTCTCCACCCCTCTCTCTACACCCCTCTCTCTACACCCCTCTCTCTACACCCCTCTCTAAACCCCTCTCTCTCTACACCCCTCTCTCTCTACACCCCTCTCTCTCTACACCCCCTCTCTCTCTACACCCCTCTCTCTCTACACCCCTCTCTCTCTACACCTCTCTACACCCCTCTACATCCCTCTCTCTACACCCCCCTCTTTCTCTACACCCCTCTCTCTCTCTCTCTCTCTCTACACCCCTCTCTACACCCCTCTCCCTACACCCCTCTCCCTACACCCCTCTCTCTCTACACCCCTCTCTCTCTATACCCCTTTCTCTCTACACCCCTTTCTCTCTACACCCCTCTCTCTCTACACCCCTCTCTCTCTACACCCCTTCTCTCTTGCTCTCTCTCTCTACACAACCCTATCTCTCTACACCCCTCTCTCTCTCTCTACACCCCTCTCTCTCTCTCTCTACACACCCCTATCTCTCTACACCCCTCTCTCTACACCCCTCTCTCTACACCCCTCTCTAAACCCCTCTCTCTCTACACCCCTCTCTCTCTACACCCCTCTCTCTCTACACCTCTCTCTACACCCCTCTACATCCCTCTCTCTACACCCCCCTCTTTCTCTACACCCCTCTCTCTCTCTCTCTCTCTCTACACCCCTCTCTACACCCCTCTCTACACCCCTCTCCCTACACCCCTCTCCCTACACCCCTCTCCCTACACCCCTCTCTCTCTACACCCCTCTCTCTCTACACCCCTCTCTCTCTACACCCCTCTCTCTACACCCCTCTCTCTACACCCCTCTCTCTCTCTACACCCCTCTCTCTCCACACCTCTCTCTACACCTCTCTCTCTCTCTACACCCCTCTCTCTCTCTACATCCTTCTCTCTCTGCACCCCTCTCTCTCTCTACACCCCTCCCTCTACACCCCTCTCTCTACAACCCTCTCTCTACACCGCTCTCTCTACACCGCTCTCTCTACACCGCTCTCTCTACACCGCTCTCTCTACACCGCTCTCTCTACACCCCTCTCTCTACACCCTCTCTCTACACCCTCTCTCTACACCCTCTCTCTACACCCTCTCTCTACACCTCTCTCTACACCCCCCTCTCTCTCTACACCCTCTCTCTACAACCCCTCTCTACACCCACTCTCTACACCCCCTCTCTACACCCCTCTCTCTCTCTCTACACCCCTCTCTCTCTCTACACCCCTCTCTCTCTCTACACCCCTCTCTCTCTCTACACCCCTCTCTCTCTCTACACCCCTCTCTCTCTCTACACCCCTCTCTCTCTCTACACCCCTCTCTCTCTACACCCCTCTCTCTACACCACTCTATCTACACCACTCTCTATCGCCCTCACTCTATCTATCCATCGCCCTCACTCTATCTATTATTTTCACTCTATCTATCTATCATTCTCACTCTATCTATCGCCCTCACTCTATCGCCCTCCCTCTATCTATCTATCTTCGGCCTCCCTCTATCTATCTATCGCCCTCCCTCTATCTATCTATCTATCTATCTATCTATCTATCTATCTATCTATCTATCTATCTATCTATCTATCTATCTATCTATCTATCTATCTATCTCCCTCACTCTATCTATCTCCCTCACTCTATCTATCTCCCTCACTCTATCTATCGCCCACACTCTATCTATCGCCCTCACTCTATCTATCGCCCTCACTCTTATCTAATCGCCCTCACTCTTATCTAATCGCCCTCACTCTTATCTAATCGCCCTCACTCTATCGCCCTCACTCTATCACCCTCACTCTATCTATTCATCTAACTATCGCCCTCACTCTGTCTATCTACCTATCGCCCTCACTCTATCTATCTGTCTATCTCTCTATCGCCCTCACTCTATCCATCGCCTTCACTCTATCCATCACCCTCTATCTATCTATCGCCCTCCCTCTATCTATCGCATCACCACAGCATCACTCAGCACCACCACAACATCATTATGCGCTACCACAGCATCACTGAACGCCACAGAGTCACTCGTCGCCACCACAACATCACTCAGCACCACCACAGCATCAATCTGTGCAACCATTCAACAACAACTGGTTCAAATATGTTCTCTCAATGTTTTAAGCTTTATTACAAATGTCACAAAAAGATGTTAATATTTCACTTCTTTTCTTGGATTTTCGTCACAATAAAATACAGTGAACATAATCTTCACAAAAGTTTAAGCTATTGCCATTATAACTTACAATAACTTTTATTTAAGTATTAATTATTAAAGAAAAATAAAAGCCATTGTTATTTGTAATATCAATACATCTAAGTCACGTAAATACAACACATATTGCATTACAAATGCTATAGGTGTCACATTTGAGAAAGTTAAAACTATTGGCATTGTAAATGACAAAGCGATTCATTTAGCTATTTTCAAAACCAACACATAAATACAAAATTTGTCATTTACAATACCAATAGCTCAAACTTTCCTAATGCGAGACCTATTGCATTGCAAATGCTTGTTTTATGAAGTTATGCTATGTTGCACACTTAAATGATGGGGACTACTATATTTAGTATACTGCTAAGCACACGGCTTGCTTCGCCTCTGCCATGAATCTCAAGTAAACATCGGTGTGGAGTACTTGTTCAAATGATGTTATTTACGTCTTTCGGATTATTACTAAAGCATTCTTTTCAGTTGTCGTCAACATTTCCTGAACTTTCACAGTTTTTTTCCCAAATGTTTACTATTCCCTTCCTTTTGACAAAATGTTCTTATGTGTAACATTCTGAAGAAGCAAAATATTTCAATGATTTCCTTTCTCGAACTAAGTACACTTGCAATCCAAAGCAGAAGTGCTTTTTGAAAATGTAAAATGCAGAGTTCTTAGCAGCTTTTAACTGGAGTATCCTTAAAAGCATAAATTCAGAAATGGCAGCATGCTATCCGCTGTCGAAATTCTGTCTTTTGCTTTGAGCAATGATCTTCCTCTAAAACACTTTATGGGAGGACCTAAGCAACTGCAGTGGCCATTTTGGAAACTGAAAAGCAACGTTCTTAGAAAGCCGCTCGCATAGAGCATGCGCAGAATGATCCCGCCAGGCAGAACAGAGGGGGCCCAGTACAGGGAGAAGGGGGAGAGTGAGGGGGACAGGCAACACTTTGAGGGCCCTAGCAATCTCGCCACAACCGCCTTAGTAGTAAGCGACTGGTTGCAGCTCACTTTATGCTCCCTCATACACAGGGTCCATTTTGATTTAAAAAGCTGGCAAACTGTTTCTTTCTTTGTTGTGTGATGAGTAAAATGAATGCCATCTTGCAGACCAAACGTGAGTCAAGTAATTTTTGTGTCCGAAAGGGTTGGGGTGAGTACCAGCGTACGTCCGGCTGACCTGTAACTACTAGGAAGCAACAATTTATATACGTATTAACAAGTTAGGTCATAGGTGTGTGCTGGCAAAGCTGCCCGTGCTCCCCCATTCTCCCCGGCACCCCTCCCATGCCTGCTGTCTGCTGCCCAAAAAGCCATAACCCATAAAACAGTGAAAAATATAGCGTGGGCATATTGAAGCTATGTTCACAAAACAGGACCAATTCAGTGAGAAAAAGAGAGCACCAAACAAACAAAAAATACATCAGAGAGTAAGGGGACATGTAAAAGGGACAGTCACCACAAAGTGAAAAACACGCCCAAAGGCGGGCATAATAGTAACGTTTTACCAATAAGAAAGGAATTCAGAAAGGCCGCCAGAAGCAACAAATGAAATTGGTGGGTGTGGTCCAAGCACCCGACCAGATACAGCATGCATCCCAGAGCAGCGCATGCGCGCTGCTAGACTTGACATAAAAAGCACTATGACGTAGCCATTGTTGACCACATCATAGTGTTTTTTTTTTTAAGTCCGGGTTGCACAGCAGCCTGTGCTGCTGTGCAATATGTTTAAATACCTCAGTGGGGGGAGGCAACACAAGGGAGGTGAAAAGCAAGATCAGGGCAGTGCTGTGGAGGAGGGAGGGTGCAGGATCTGGAGCAGCAACAGGGACAAGGGATGGGTGGGAGGGGAAATACGAAAAAGTACCTTAATAGCAGCATGAGTAGCAGACGGTCACTAATTAATCTGAATCAATCTGTGCTTGGTCAATTCTCCAAAGAAAGGAATGCAAGTGACGCCTGGCCTGGGCTGTCCAATTAAGAGGCAGCAAAGAAGAGTGACACTAAAGCCACCAAATGGTAAGCAATGGTCTAGCTCCAAGCCCATTATTGTGAACAAAACATATTGCATGCAAGAGCGCATGCGCTGTCAGAGGCTCAACCTTAAAAAGGGATGAACAGAATTACTGCCCAGTGCAACTATGGTGGATGGGATTAATTCACACATTCCACCTGTCACTTTTTTGTTACATACATGTGCATCCTCATTCGTAAAGACCAAAATTGTCTCTTGCAAGGGTTTCTCTTTTGTGCCTGGGCTTCTTCATGGCCTAGCTTCTTTAGGCATGGGCATTGCTTTCAGTGTGCTTGAGTAATGATCTATTAAGGAACCAAGAAGGTTAGTAGCAAGCACGTACAGACCCAATGTGAAAGAAAGAGGCTAGAGGTTCATTTCAGAGAACAAGTGGAACAGACAGGGTATTGGGCTGGTGGTTGAACTGCAAAGGTGGCTGTCAGGATAAATAGGAAACCAACATGGAGTATTAGGTAAGGATAAAGAATAGAAGATTAAAGGCAGGGGCTTGGAAAGAGCAGCCTATAAGTCCATCAGTGACTAGGTGGGAGAAAAGGAGCAGTGATTTGTCGTCTGGCCAAGGGTATTTGAGAACTGGGGGTTAGACAATCAATCATTTGATTTAAATCCCTGGCATAATGTTTCTGAGCTTTTCGGTCGATGTTAGGGAGATAAGTATGGTTTTAGTTGCTATGGTCCTGATGGTTATAAGTTTGCCCAGTGGAATAATGCAGCCACTCGATGAGTTTGGGTTTGATCTGGTCATGGGTACAAACCATGGCATTGTGCTTGTACTCCTTCCAAGATTGATAAAAGAAGTACATCTGAGTTGGGTAAGAATAAACATCTGTGTTCAGTGGAAGATGCCCTAAGGGGTGAACTTGTGGTCGCACATTCGAGTTATATTATGCCAGCTGTCTTCGTTGAACCACATCTTTCATACTGAGAGAGTTATTGTTGGCCAATTCAGGACAGACTTGCTATTTCTCTCTTATATCCAGTGTGAACATTAAGTGTATCAGAGTATGTTACTCCTCTTGCACATGATTATTATGGTATTGCATAAACACTCATTACAGATCCCTATTGGCTGGCAGAGAAAGAACGTTTGCTTTTGAGGCTCTGGTTGACAGGTCACAAGTATTGCAGAAATATTGAAATGGGCGTTATTAGTGAAAATGATAAGTATGTTCTGATTAGCTGGAATGCACTTGATCTGACAGAGAAAGCTGCAGGGAAATGACCAGACCTGATGTGTAGGAATGCTATGCAAAATCTGGGTCTACCATGAACAAGCAAAACATTGTATCACTGCGTTAACAAAGTAATTAATCCGCTAATATATACAGGATAATCGACCCCTTACCACAATTTATAAGGATATTGCATGTCAACAAGAAGCTCGGTAATCTTAAAAAGGATTTAGGTCGAGTTCCTTCATAAAGTGACTGAAATATGAAGTAACTTACAATATTCATATGCTCTATATGATAGATAAATCTTTATAATACATTTTCACACATTCCTTATAATATGTGGTCACACCTTCACCTTTTCATTTGCCCTCATTTAAATCATTTGCTGTCTTGCTCTTTGTTATGAAAGAGACATTTTGGGTAGTTATGTGGAGTTTGTACATTAAAAGCCACCAATGTTCAAAGTGTATTTGTTTGTAAAACATATTATGTTTAATTGGTTGGTGGTTGTCTACTTGGTTACTAAACAGCTTACTGTATGTGTCATGAGAGATATTTTTGCTGCTAGTGCAATGAATAAACATTTAGCCTTAATTGTTTACTTATCTGCTATTTAATACACATTTTAAATGGGAAATATTTAGTAGAGAAACCAAGGGCTAGCTGTTCAAAGCATTTGTGGCTATTTACGATGCATGGAAGCCATTTGCAATTTTCTTTGCAATGGACCCGTTTTGCCAATCGTTTATTTTCTTGCGACTCAAGTTTGCGAATTGCTATTATAGAATCTAGAATTGTGACTTGCAAATGATATGTTCAAGGCTGTCGCTTTAGCGATTAGCCGCAAAAAGACCCATTTGTGCACGCAATTTACCACCAAATCAAATTAGATGGTAACTATATCCATCCTATAAAGCAGCAGTGTATGTGATTGCGAGGAGGATGCGAATACTGACTGTTTGGCAGTGGAGGAGGCAGATACAGGAGAGGATTTTTAGAGTCAGGCAGACCATTTTTCAACAAACAGCGGAAGAGATTGTTGACAAATACAGGCTACGTAGTGCTGTAATATTGGACATTATTGCGCTCTTACAGCCACGTCTAAAAAGTAGTATACTGCTCAGCAATACAAAGCACAAAATTAACATTTTACAGGATTGGTCAATTTCCCAATGTCATATTGTGTACAAATGGAATGCATGTTCTTATTTGTCCTCCATTTCTTCTTGATATCTGTTTATAATCAGCAAAATTACACATTCCCTCAAGTATTCAAGTGGTGTGTGACACAAACAATGTAATATCTGATACTGTGTCTCAATACCCAGGAAGCACTCACTGTGATTGAGAGCAAATTTCGGCTGATGAAAACTCGTTCCCAGTGCATAAATAAAAGTGGAGGTGCCTTTCAATGTGCTCCGGAAACAACATGCAAGAGAGTGGATTAATGTTCTATTCCACCCAATTTTGTGACCAGTAGAGGCTTACAAGTTACCTTGCCAGACTCTGATTCGGAGGATAAAGATCCCGAGCCCCCTGTTCAGCAGCCTACAGAGGAGAGGAGAGCAGTGAAGAGGAGACGGCCATGGGGACTAACTTGCCAACTAATAACTTTTCAAGGTAAGTCATATGTGAAAGTTCAAATAAAATAAAATGTACAGTGCTTGTTTGATACTTCAAAAGTACAGAAACCTTTATTGTCTTTCAACATATCTTTATTTCCATGTTATGGTTTTTGTTTCCACAATTACTCTGTAAACATTTGCACCATCAAAGTTTCAATATATGACTCTGTTATTACATTAGGCAGGGTTATACACACTTGAATTATAATCCTGGGGTAGGACGCATCAGCATTGAGCCCTTATTGGGGCCTGGCGACTACTCGTCCTTGCACGCCACTAACTCGCCGCCCCAGTAAATAACCAGCTGTGCCCCTGCCTAACTTTACTTTCGTGCCCTGCCTCGGTGGGCAACTCTAGTTCCGTACCTAGATCGGGCAGTGTCTCCAGCAATTGAACACACAACAAATGAGGCTTAAACACATAATCCAATAGCATGAAAAACTAACCAAAAAGATCAAACAAATAATAAGGAGACCAAAAAAAAAAAAAAAACCTGCATGCTAAGAGGGGACAAGGGTGCAATTGTGTTCATTGGGGTAGTCATGAGGTTAATAACTATGTCAAGCATGCCGTTCGCCACTTGTATCGCTCTGGGGGTGGGGAAAGGGAAGGGAAAGGGAAGGAGGGAGGGAGTTGGGGTAACCCCCACCCCACCAACCCCGGCCCCAAACCCACCGCCCACAGTCACGCAACGCCAGTGTCATCCATCCATTCTCACAGGGAGGTGGGGCCATGTGCCGTCAGAGCCTCTCCAGCTTGGCCCACCCGTGCAAATAGTATACCCCTGAATCATTCGCTATCACTATCACTCGCCTCCTCCCCACCGTTACTGCGTACCTGTTCCGGGTACTCCCAGTTCGCCAGCACTTCTTTCCATGAATCTGCAATCGGCCATCTCCATATGACCCTCGCCTCCTCCCAGCCCAAGGCTCTAGCCTCTGCTCCTGCCCAGCTAATAACCTCACTGTTCCAGCTAGCCACCTGCAGCCCCATAGCAGAGTTCCACACCAGTGACATCCATCTCTTAGCCAGGCCAAGGCCAGGTCTATAAACCGATTCCCTACTTTCCGCTTAGGAGGACGTGGGAAGAGCCCCAACATACAGGCCTCTGTGGACAGCGCCAGGTCCCTCCCCAATGTATCCCTAATCTTGACCAGGGCTCCCTCTCAGTACAGACGCACCACACCACAACTCCATGTCATATGGATGAAGCCGTTACAGAATAAGGGTTGACCCAACGGCACTGGAACCTGGTCAGTCAGTGTTACATGTAAAGGGGTCCCAGTTGCAAAACCTCTGGAACACGAGGACAACAATTCATAGAAAAATACAAACTATTAACACTCTTTCGTTTGAGTGATGGTTTTAATTCACATCCTCATTTGTAGATCAGTTACAATACATTTGTCAGAATAGTAGACTTATTTACGTTGCCCATAGCAGAGAGGGCGTGGGAAAGTGGGACAGGTAAAAGCGATATAGTGTGGTGAGGGTAGTGTAGATATAAAGGAAGTTTTCAAAAGAAATCGCATGTGGTCACATGTACATCCAAACAATGGTACCACAGGGGCACATTTATAGTGGGGGGCGTTGTGTGCAGAACTTACCTGCCGTGAGGGCAACGGCTTATCCAGCATCGTCCAGCGCCATGAGGGGAACGGCTGACCGGCATAGCTGTTCTCTTCCACCGGGGTCACAGAACTACAGCCCCCAGGTGCCCCGGCGGCCGAGTCGCGTCCCTGACGCTACCTTCGCGCCTGGAGGCGCCTGAAAAGCAGGGAGCGCCGAGCGCTCAGGGGGGCGTTGTGTGCAGAACTTACCTGCCGTGAGGGCAACGGCTTATCCAGCATCGTCCAGCGCCGTGAGGGGAACGGCTGACAGGCATAGCTGATCTCTTCCACCGGGGTCACAGAACTACAACCCCCAGGTGCCCCGGCGGCCGAGTCGCGTCCCTGACGCTACCTTCGCGCCTGGAGGCGCCTGAAAAGCAGGGAGCGCCGAGCGCTCAGGGGGGCGTTGTGTGCAGAACTTACCTGCCGTGAGGGCAACGGCTTATCCAGCATCGTCCAGCGCCGTGAGGGGAACGGCTGACCGGCATAGCTGATCTCTTCCACCGGGGTCACAGAACTACAACCCCCAGGTGCCCCGGCGGCCGAGTCGCGTACCTGACGCTACCTTCGCGCCTGGAGGCGCCTGAAAAGCAGGGAGCGCCGAGCGCTCAGGGGGGCGTTGTGTGCAGAACTTACCTGCCGTGAGGGCAACAGCTTATCCAGCATCGTCCAGCGCCGTGAGGGGAACGGCTGAGCGGCATAGCTGATCTCTTCCACCGGGGTCACAGAACTACAACCCCCAGGTGCCCCGGCGGCTGAGTCGCGTCCCTGACGCTACCTTCGCGCCTGGAGGCGCCTGAAAAGCAGGGAGCGCCGAGCGCTCAGGGGGGCGTTGTGTGCAGAACTTACCTGCCGTGAGGGCAACGGCTTATCCAGCATCGTCCAGCGCCGTGAGGGGAACGGCTGACCGGCATAGCTGATCTCTTCCACCGGGGTCACAGAACTACAACCCCCAGGTGCCCCGGCGGCCGAGTCGCGTCCCTGACGCTACCTTCGCGCCTGGAGGCGCCTGAAAAGCAGGGAGCACCTCTCGCAACGCGAGTCGCGCGCGGGAGCGCCCGGGGCTAAGCCCGGGCAAAGGGCGGGCCCTCTGTGGCCCTCAGAGGCCTGAGGAGACTGGACTGGGCCAGGAACTTTATATTGCCCCTTCTGGACCTCTAACGTGCTATGAGCATGTAAGACATTTTATTCATTATTATTATGTTATTTTCGTTTGCTTTTTTGTGAGTGTTTAGACTTAAGGGTACTCGTGTGGAAGTTTAACATCATCACTGCTTATAATGTCTAAATCCAATACTGACAAAGTGATGGTGGGCCTTGCCACTCTAGACAATTTCCTGGTTAGGAAAGTAAATCAGATTAATAATGATAGACGTGTATCTCTGGGGAAAGGCACTGTGATAAGGGAAACATTATCTGAAATTTCCCCTATTAGTCTAACCCAAGACTGTGAAATTAACACAAGTGATGTCATCTCTACTGACCCTCCAGCGCCCATTTTAGTGAATGTGGAGGTTCATCCTGACTCACGGGCGCTGTCAAGTTCAGATATTGGTGTGCTGAGTGAGACCCAACCTGAAACCAGGCCTCTGAGAACTTGTAGAACACTGTCTCAAAGGGAGAATGGGAAACATAACAATTCTAAGTCTAAAAAAAAGGATGGTAAGGCAATTAACAGTCCTGCTATAACAACCCCTTTTGTATTCACGGGCACTAATGGTAATGGTAATGGTAATGGTGTAAATTTAAATCCTGATTTGCTTGCTTCCCTTAAAACTTAGAAGTTTCTCTAACAGCAAAAATGGAGGAGCTTATTAAACCATTAACCAATAAGATAGATAATCTAGTCAAGGAAGTGACAAGGCTGGGTGGTCTGTTATCGTCTCAGAAGATTGTAACATCTAGTGGAAATGTACACTCTGGGGGGAAAGGGAGAGAAATTGCCAAAGTTAATGATACACGAACTAAGGGGAGGGGGAATGTTGTTGTTTCAGTGGCCTCAGGGTCTGAAACACCTATTCGACCGGATATCCCTGTGGCAACTGCCTCGCAGCAACAACCATCTACAAACCCCCAAAGCAGTAGAGCTCCCAGACCCCGAGGCACAACCGCTATCTTAATTTACCACCAGACTGTGCTCCGTTTGTGGCAGTACTGACTAATGTGCCCCCCTGTGGCACCCATCCCGCATCTCCTTTTGATGAATCTCAAACCTCTTTGAAAAATAAGACAGTGTCATGGCTCAACAAAAACTGTGGTTTCCCCATCTCATATTCTGACCAGATAATGACAGTAAGGCGTGTAAACTGGGTGGGCCGTCTAAAAAGACTGGGTCTGGGAATTGTATAGTTGTACATTTCAAACATCCCCAGCATGTGGCAACTGTTCTTTTGAGAGCCTCTGCACTGGTATATGATATGAACAGTATCTGTGTACGCCCCCTGGGTTACTTTTATGCGCATTTGTGCAAACCTATACCACAACAGAGTTTAACCAGGCGGGGGCTTGAACCTTATACTCCTGTGCAAGAGACTCAATTCCTTTATAACATCACTAATCCCTGTGGGTCAGGCGGACCCATTGGAACTTATAACAGGAGCCCCAGTGCTGGACACTATCAATATGGATCGAACTTAAACACACAGAACAGGTATGAAGTGTTATCCGGTCTTGAGCTGTGTGATTGACGGGGGGCACCTGCGGCTCAGGTTACCAGGGCTACAGGTGAATCTATAAACTCAGATAACCCGGTGGGCAAAATGCCAGGATGTCTTACTGTCTCTTGGAATATTGCTGGTCTTGCGGCCAAAATGTCCGATGCAAACTGGGTGACTTACATCAAGCAATTTTCGATTATCTGTTTACAAGAGACCTGGGAGCTGGGCTGTAACCTCTTCTTAGAAGGGTATAAGGCCTTCTTTGTGCCAGCCTTGCCATCATTGAGAAGTAGGCCCAAGGGGGGTCTTGTAATTTTTGTTTCCATACTAATACCCTGTGAAGTACGAAGAATTGAAGCACAACACACAGGTGTAATGGGCTTAACTCTAACTGGAGGTAATGTCCTTGTGGGCCTGGTGAACTTTTACAATGCTGCTTATGATAGTGCAGGCAGGAATCACATTCATATATTAAATTCTTTTGTCTCTAATTTTATGAAAAAATGTGGGCCATAACCTCATGATTATGGGGGACTTTAACCTGCATCCTTGTATTGACCCATTGCACAAGTGCTTACCAGAAATGACTTGTGAACGTGCGGACTATCTCCATACGGAGCACACTAAGGAGGGGGAAATATGCAATGACCTACTGAATGACTATGACCTCTCTCTGGCTATGTCATTAAAGGACCCGCTATATTGCTTTGATACCCCTACCTTTAAAGGGCATGGAAGGGGTACCTTTATAGACCATATACTTGTCTCGCGGACGATGCAAACTTATTTAGATTCTTTTTGCATTGTTCCTAGCGAATTCAGCGACCATAACCCTCTAACAATCTGTTTAAAATGTCCCTGGGTAAAAAAAGGTAATAAGATCATCAATCAAGGTAGATTGGGCACAACAGACGGGAGGAGGCGGTTAAAATGGTCTATGGTCTCTGCGGATATCCTCTATAAGAACATCTCTGAAGTCTGTACCAATGGGGGGGGTGAACCCCGGGCAGGTTCTAGAGGCTTATCAAAATATTTCGGAGAAGGTGTCTGCGTTTCTATCGGTCCCTAACAAAATTCAGGTTAATATAGGCCCGAGATGGTTTAGCCACGACTGCACTATAGCCGCTCGCAAACTGAGGCTTGCACTGTCAGCCTCCCAGAGGAATCGGGAGGTTGTAAAACTCTGTAGAAAGGAATATAAGGCTACTACTGTTGCCCGCAAGGAGTTTCTGAGGAAAGAGGCCTGGGAGGAACTGCTTGATCCTTCTACCCTGAATAGCAGCACCAAATTCTGGGCCCTGGTTAAAAAACCTTTTTTGGCCGAGGACCCTGGAGATGGACTTATCTGTTGCATAACCAAAGAGGAATGGGAAAGTCATTTTAAAAGTCTGTACTATTCTGAGGGTTCTGGAACCATGGCTGCTGCCCCCTATGATAGGGACAGCACCATTATTTTTGACAAAAGTGAGGTCTTGGCTGCCATAATGGGTCTCACTGCACATAAAGCGCCAGGTCCTGACGGAATACCACCGGATCTTTACAAATCTGATCCAGTTTTCTGGGCTCCCATAGGACCCGTACCCTCCAGCTCTGCCCCCGCCACCCTCAACCTGAACCAACATGCAGAACCCCACATCTTTTAATTTAATAACCAAGAGATTGGAGTGGGGTAAAAAAGGCCATGTTTAATTCTCCACATTTGAATAAACATGACAAGCATACACAATGCATATTGATATTCATAAAATCATTTTCCAACAACACCTGTACTTTTCCTGTTCCCCCCAACCCTAAGGGAGGAGCACCATCTGGTGCCGCTCGAGTGTCTGACTTTGTCCCTGGTGTTCTAGCTCGCTACTGGAGTAGCTGGGAGCCATCGCTTTAACTGGGGGCATTTCCAGCTGAACCCGGCCGCAGTGGAGGTGTGAGGCGCGGCGAGCGGGACTGCGAGGTCCAGCATTCCCTACAACACCGCCAGCTGGTTCCTCTTCCCGCCGCGCCGCGCCCCCTCCCAGTGCCACGCCCCCCTGCCTGGAGAGCTTATTACCTCTCGCGGCCCCCGCTCCGCGGGTGCCGCTCGAGTGTCTGACTTTGTCCCTGGTGTTCTAGCTCGCTACTGGAGTAGCTGGGAGCCATCGCTTTAACTGGGGGCATTTCCAGCTGAACCCGGCCGCAGTGGAGGTGTGAGGCGCGGCGAGCGGGACTGCGAGGTCCAGCATTCCCTACAACACCGCCAGCTGGTTCCTCTTCCCGCCGCGCCGCGCCCCCTCCCAGTGCCACGCCCCCCAGCTATACCTAGGAGTACCTGGGGACGCGCATCGCGGGACGCGCGCGGGGCGAGCCCCGGGGCGAAGACCGGGCAAAGAGCGGGCCGTTCTAGGCCGGCAGAGACCGGACCGGGCCACCCCTCTAACGCTCCCCGCTCTCCCGCCCCCTTTTATCTACCCCACAATGGCGACTAGATCTTTACGGAGTAAGTCTGTCCAACAAGGCGTAAGTACCCTGGACATTTTTTTCCCAAAGGCGAGTTCTCAAACTAGCAAATGTCACTCAGCTACAGATTCTCACCTTGAGATGGGTCCCGAAAGTGTGTTTCTGGACCATGGGGAAACTTTTTCAACAGATACTAGTACACCCATTCCTTTGGACGCCACCCATATGTCACTATTGGACAGTATTGATCAGACTATTGAGTCGGTCCTTCAGCAGCTAAGAACTCCCCTAACACAGAGGGATAGGAACTTCTCACGCCCATCTGGGATTTCTGACCATTCTGCCATTCCGGATAATATGGGACTAGACACGCTTGAAGCGGGACAGGCTGTCCTGCTTATAGAGCCTGCAGACAGCGGGGTGGAACAACCACCAAAAAGGAAAAGGTCCAGGGAAATAAAGAAGGCAAAAAGGGCTAAAGTTGACATAGTTGAATCAACCCACGAAGATAGCACAGACATTTCGCTTTCCCCTGAGCTTATTTTATCAGGGTCTAGGCCGGATCTCATGGGCTCTCCAGCTCCTGTGTCACTACCATTGCCGTCGGGCCCATTTATCTTTGGAGGGGCAAATTCTAACAGTGCGGATACAATAATCAATTCACTTACAGTTATAATTAAAAATCTGCTAACCCCCATCTCAGCTAGATTGGACGCTATAGAGAATCGACTCTAGTCCCTGGAAAACAACCACACTAGGAAAAGCCCTGGGTCAGCTACAAATGTTCCTATAGCTACCGGGGATCCACCTGGGAATAGACCATTGTCTCCTGTAACGTCCCAGGTCTCTAATAGGGTATCGCTGAGCACAAACGGTACGTCTGCTTCCCAGACGCGCCCTTTGTTACTTTCAGCGCCTAGGCCCCCTGTCCCGGCTCCCAGGAGATCCAAGCCACCCCCTGCGCCGCAATCGGGGGGGGTAGTGGGTTCCACCAATGGCCCGACTGGTGGTATCGCTCCCCCCCTGATAGGCGCAGGGTGGTTAACCTGCCCCCAGAGGCAGTTCCATACACGGCAATTATGGTGGGAGTTCCTGAGCTAACTGGTGGTATAAGGGAGACCCAAGATTCTCTACGTAACAAGGTTATAAGCTGGCTTAGTATCAATAGGCCCCTGCCCCCAAACCTGAAAGGTGAGGTTTTGATGGTAAGGAGGATTCCATGGATTGGACCTACTCTAAAGAATAGGGTTGGGGATTGTATCATTTTAAGCTTCAAAAGCCCACACGTCGCAAACTACATCTGCAACTGGCTTGTAAGGCCTGACAAGTCCAATATTGAACTAGTACCCCTTTCATATTTCTATCCTAATGATAGTAACACGGTGGTAGGGAGCGAGAAGGGGTGGACTAGAGTAGGCTTTGCTGTAGATGGCTCGCGTTATAGACCAAGGCATTACTTACCACCTGCCCAGGCCAATTTTATACATCACAATAGATTTTCCTGGTTGGATCAGGTCGACTGACCACAAGCCAGGGAAATTTCTCCTGGTCCTGGGAAGATGGCGGATGAGGTGCAAAGTCGCGTGGGATCGGGTACAGTCCCTGTAACTTAACTCACCCGGCAGGATACCGCCAAAGAGCGAATGGTTGAAACGGCCGATAGTCCGGGCCAACTGGGACCCTCACCTAACACCGGGGCTGTCCATATTCTGCAACCTGGGGTGGCGGAGTTGGTAGGGCCTCCCGCCATCGCGGTTTGCAGCATTGGCCTCCCAGACACTAATCCTCCCATGGTCACTGCGCAACCTCCTACTGGAGGCCAAGGTAGCTTACCACTTGATCCTGGATTGAGAATTCTCTCCTGGAATGTGGCAGGAATTGCAAATAAGGAGGGTTCACCGGAGTGGGATCAGCTAGTAGGTGGCAGTGATATCCTCCTTTTTCAGGAAACATGGGCGAGGGACACCCGGTCTAGGAGAGGGTTTGAAATATTCGAAATCCCTGCCAAATGGAGTGGGAGGGGGAGGCCATCAGGTGGCTTGGCTATCTGGATTGCGAGTCATACTGGGTGCCAGGCGGATCAGGTTCATACGTTTTCGCAGGACATCCAGTGTGTTCGACTCACATGGCCTGGCAAACCACCGTGGGCCATTGTTAATGTCTACTCGCGACCAGTGGCCACGCCACATGAATCACCAACCCTAAATGATCTGTCCTCCTTTTTGGGTCAACTTCCGGGAGATCTCAAGGTGGTGCTTGGAGGAGACTTCAATTGCCACTTTGAACCTCTGGAAGGTTTACTGGATGGTGCCCTTACGGCTGAGGATGACCACTGGGGGGTCCCACCCTCGTCTTCTCCTCACCCCAAAGCCTGGTCCCCTCTAGCAATACAACTCATGTCCCTTACCCTGAATTGCGCACTGAGGGCTTGTAATGGTCGTACTCCTTCCGATACCCCCTCAGTGTGTACTTTCAATAGAAGGGGCCATGAGTCAAGGCTAGATTACATCATGGTGGACATTACACTCTGGCCAAAAGTCCTCGACTTTAGGGTGATAAATAGGGCAGATAGTGACCATAATGCCCTTTGTTTAAACATCCAGTGCCCTCTGCCCTCGGCGGGCACATCCTCAGTAAATCGAGGGGAAGACATGGGGGAATTGCTCCTCACAACAAATAGGCGCCGGGTTAAGTGGGGAAAGCTGGTGAGCTCAGAAGAGGCCATCAACAAGCTATATGAGCTGGCACTCCCAAGGTTCATGGAGGTGGACGCACTTCTGGACGAACCAAGGATCCCAGAATATAACGGAAAATTGGGTAATATACACCAGGATCTAATGAGGGATTTGGCTGAGGTATTTCACCCGGTGGTGCCAATTCGAAAGAAAAAGACCCATGTTCCCACCTGGTACACCTCCTCTTGTAGGGCAGCAAAATCTGAGCTCATTGCTGCAATAAAAGAAGGGTCCAATAAGGCCAAGGTACGTGACCTTAGGAAATACTACAAATCAGTGATGGTGACTGCCAGGACCGAGTGGGACTGGAACCACTGGCAGGATCTCCATGATGCCCTAAAAGTTAGGGACTCCCGGAAATTTTGGGCCCTTGTAAACAATGGGTTAGGGGAACTCAATAAGGCAATTGAACCTAACATTGCCCCTGCGGTTTGGGAGGCCTACTTTGGGGTACTTTATCAAGACACTGATTCCTGCCCTGACACAGCTCTGCAAGCGCCTCTGGGCCCCCAGGTTTTAGGTCTCGCCTGTCGATGCGCATGCGCATCGAGCAAGCGAGACTATAGGGGCTCATCCAGACTTTATCTAACTTGCAAGGAATCGTGGCGATTCCTTGCAGTGCCCGTGACTTTTAAGCTCAATGCGCATGTGCATTGAGCTTAAAAGCGCGTGCACATGCCCCCAGCCGCCTGCCTTGCCTACTCTCTCTCACAGCCTCCCCCAGCTCCGCCCCCTCACTACTTGATTGCACGGCCGCTAGGCCGTGCCTCCCCTACTCTCCTCCCCCCTCCTCCTCTCCTCCCCTGCCTGCCTGCCGCTAGGCCGTGCCTCCCCTACTCTCCTCCCCCCTCCTCCTCCTACTGCCGTGTCGCACCTCTCCCCTCTCCGCCCCCTCCCCTGCCAGCCGTGTTACGGTGAAAGGCTTGTTCCACATAGGAAAGATATTCTTCTTTAGTTTTCACTCCTTGCATCTATCCACTATTGTTCCAGATTCATATGAGAGAGGTACACAATTATTGACCCACTGCTACTGTTTGTTGTCATATTTCATCCACGAGTACCACCACCCGATATGATGTTGTCATGCCTACAATACCTCTTCGTTATTCTGTCCCCTTTGCTTAGACGCCCGCTCCGCACCCCACCACCATTTGTTCCCTCCCGAGACCGCCCTCCAAAACAGAGCCCCCAACCCTCGTCCGCCCCCCGGCAGACAGATGCGCCCTCGCCACACCTCTCCTGCAAACCTGGCTCGCGTGTCTCCCCCCCCCCCCGCCGCCTCCCACTTGTCGTTCTTTGCTTCTTAGTTAATGGTGTGGCAGCATGTGAGACGGACAAGAAGGGGGGGCGAGGGGGGTCATAGCCCATTCTTGCAGATCTGGGGCCATGCTTCTTTCGCTTGTCTAGCAGGAAACCAAACTCCACCGTGGCTGCCCCCGCACTGCCTCCCCCCCCTAGTTGGACGAAGCATCGGTCGCACGCCTAGGAGTCAGCACACCGTACAATACTCGCCTCCAACATGCTGCACCACGACAGCCCACTTGTATCCAGCATCTTACACCCAGGACCTTATACCCAGGTGTCACAAGTCTCGCCACCCCGACCCCGGACTCGGTCGGCACCTCCGTGCCAAGTGGTGCTTACACGCGACCATCGCCCGCATTTCCCGTGCTTCGGAATTCAAATGCTCTCGCCCGACAGCCTCTAACAGCAGCCCACCTCTCATGCATTACCCGCCATCTCCCGAGCCTCGCTTTCCCCGCAGTATTTCTTTTACGCCCCCAATGATGCCCCGTACATCCCAAGACCACAACCCGTCCCCATCCACCAGACCGGCAACCTCCTACCAATGCATAGTATATGTATTTTTGTCCTAAACCAAAATTAAAATGCTGGCCCTGCATAACGAAGGTCATTTTGAATTATAGAGCCACAAATAGAGTATTTAGAAAACCATGGTGTTAACCCCTGTGGGGCGAAAAGCTTCATTGGCTTGGCGCACCATAAGAGGACTTCTTATTCTATTTGCAATACTAGCCACCCGGCAACCTCCTTCTCCCGCTACCTGCCGCAGCTCCCTGCCTCCCCCAGATCCCACCCCTCCGACCAACTTGGTGCCTGCCTCATTTGGTCACCCTTTAGGAAACTTTTGTCACTCTCACTTGTGAGCCCCCAGCATCAGGCCAAACCCAGCGTTGAAGCACCATTGTGCAGCTCTGCGATGACCCGACAGCGCTTAACCCCCTGCAGCAGAACATTTGCAAAGCACATTTGATCTGAGTTAATAAGAACTTGTTGTTTGTTTGTCCTCTCAGACATTCATGCAGCTGTTGCTTCTCCAGTGAGACAGTCACTTCCTCCTTTCCTGTCCTCCCTGTATCTTTCGCTGTGTCCACCCTCTGTCGTGCTCCCTTCCTCCGCCCTCTCCTTCTTTCCCACCCTAATCTAAACCCTCTCTTTTCCTTCCCTCCATTCTCTCTTCCATTCTACTCTTCCCTCCAACGTCTCTTTCTTCTATATACCAATTTATTTTATCCATAGCTGTGTTCTCCTTTCCCCTTCCCCTCTTCAATCCCTCCACTGGTCTCTCCTCTTTTCCACCCGTTATTCTTCCTTTAAATCCTTTCTTTTCCAGATTCCTCATTCCCTCCCTCACACTTCTCATCTCCCTCTAAGACTGCCTTGATCTACGCCACCCTCCCTGCCCTGCTTCTCTCCATCGCATCCCTACACCCCCCCCCTGCCCTCCCTCTCTCTCTCTCCTCCTCTCACACTGCCAGACTCCTGGCCACCGGTGCACTGAGATGCTCCCAGCCGAGCACTGGCCCCAGTGGAGCCAGCCACAGCCCATCCATCACTCTTTATCAGTGCCCATGTGGCAGTTCGGTGGGCCCTGACACCAAGGGGAGGGGGACCTGCGGGGCCGCGCAGGAGGGAGCTGGTGGAGACAGGGGGAGTTATTATTGAGGTGATAAGCAGCCATTACAAACAACAACAACAACTGTCCGGTCTGGTAACTTCAAAGAAACGTTGCATAATGTATGTAGGCCAGGAATGTAAACAGTCAACGATACAATGCAATGCTAGGCAATAATGCTTTATTGGCATTACCGAAGGTCCAAGGATTGCCAAATGCTAGAGGTGTCACATTTACAAAAATTATAACTATTGGCTTTGTAAAGAAGAAAGCTATTAATTTAGCTATTTAGAAAAAACAACACATAAATAAAAAACAAAAAAATAAATAACACCTATAGCTCAAACTTTACTACTGCGAGACCTATTGCATTTCCAATGCTTGTTTGGTATGGAATTATCCCTGGGGGAAGTGGAAGCTGCCCTGGAGCATTTACCATCGGGGAAGGCGCCATGTCTGGATAGGTTACCCGGGGATCTTTTTAGGCATCACCCGGACATCTGGGGTCCATACCTTCTCATCCTTTTTAATGCCATTCTAGGAGGTATGGCGATCCCCGGGTCATGGCTGGGGGCAGAGATTGTACCAATCCACAAGAAGGGATCTACTCTGCTCCCCGCCAACTACAGGCCTATTAGCCTAATAGATGTGCCCCAAAAGCTCTTTGCGCGCCTCATTCTAAACCATCTCATAGACTGGGTGGAGGACAATGACGTCATGAGCCCCCTTCAGGCTGGCTTCAGGAAGAACACGTCGACCATGGACCAAATTTTTCGCCTCCTTCTCCTATATTGGAAGACGGTAACGCTAGAGGGAGGACGATTGTACATGGTCTTCGTGGACCTGAGGTCAGCCTTTGACCTAGTCCCCAGAGGGAAGCTATGGGAGGTTCTGCAGAAGCTAGGAGTACCCCCCCACCTTCTTAGTATCATCATCAGGCTGCATGAGAACAACTTTGCACAAGTAAGGTGTGGGAGGGATGGAAAGCTCTCGGGTAAATTCCCGGTCCGTCGAGGCGTCAGACAGGGCTGTGTCCTGGCCCCGACCCTGTTCTGTCTGTATATCAACAGCGTCATTCAACATCTTGACGCTGTTAAAGACAATGATGCCCCGCTTTTGGCAGGCAGGAGGGTCCCGGCAATAATGTTTGCTGACGACACCCTCCTGCTTTCCAAATCCCCCATGGGGATCCAGAGGATTGTGGATGGTTTTGGCCTTTTTTGCCGCCAACATGGGTTGGAGGTGAACACGGGGAAAACTAAGTTCATGATCTTCAACCCCCCCACCAAAACTAGACCCAATCCTAAACTGGGGGAAACCACTCTTGAGAGGGTCTCGACCTTTATATATTTGGGGGTATCACTTCAAGAAAATTTATCATGGGACTCCCAGGTAGCGAGATCTAGGCTGAAACTCTCTCAGCTATCGGGCGCACTCTTGAAGGTGGCTAATAAGTCCACCTTTAAGCCTGTAAGCCCGGCCCTGGAAACATACAGGTCCCAAGCGAAGGCAGCAGCCACTTATGGCAGTGAGCTGTGGGGACATAAAGCAGGGAAGGTTATGGCAGGGGTGGAAAATTGTTTTTTGAGACGCTTACTTGCTCTCCCGCAAGGTACCCCACTCCTCCCCTTAAGATTTGACTTGGGTCTTCCCTCTATTGCTGAGGATCTTTTGTCGAAGCCTGTGAAGTTTTGGCATCGGATATGGACCACCGAGGAACTGTATCATTATAGACAGGACCTTATTCATGTCATGAGGTTGAATGCCAATTGCAAAATTCCCTGCCTGGCATTTATCAAGTCGGAACTGTTTAGCTTGAATCTGCCAGGCTTATGGGATGACCCAGCTCAGGGATGCCAAAGGATTTCGCGCAAAACCCTTGCCCAGCTATACAAGAATAAATACCTTGCTGACATGGTTAATGCTCATAATAGCGGCACTTTGACGGGACGTTTTATGGAATCCAAAAATTCTTACGTGTTTGAGTCTTTTATGGATTTTATCTTTTCTCTCTTGGCGAGGAAACTGTTCCTGCAATGGAGGTTTGGTACACTGCCTACTAAAGTATTCACCCATAAATGGTCTGCAGGGGGCGACAAACTCTGTCCATGCTGTAAAGCCCATGACGAAGATGATCTGCACATAATGTTCTGCTGCCACGCTTACCGGAGCCCGAGGAGGCGCTGGATAGCACCCCTGTGTCGGAACTTGGGCTTTAGGAAGTACCCACAGGCCTACAGGGTCATGAAAACCAACACTCTGGGCCATATTGTGTTCGCGGTTTCTAAATTTTTAATGGCAGCATGGATAATAAGGAAGAAAATGTCCGTCTGACTTATATTACCTCGTATTTCATACCATATGCAGGTCCAGTAGGATCTTTTACTGTAAATATCGTGTTTTAAATGTATGTACTGTTTTTTACTGCATCTTTTATGGCCCATGTGGCCGAAATAAAGAATTTTTGGAATTGGAATTGGTTCGCATCTCGCGCTGGGGTATCCTACGCCAGGTGCCGTGCACCTGCCCCTTGGAGTGGTAGGCCCGCCGTTCCTTGTCCGTCCTTACCAGGGCCCACCTCTCTACCACCCGGCTGCCCTGGGACGCCCGGGAGGCTCGAAATCTGTCGCCCTAGCCTCCCCAGCCGGTGGTGACTTCCTCCCCGCGGAGAGCTCCCCATATCCCCCCTCAGAGCTGGCCTATGGAGTCCGCCAGGCGGCCTCCCCTGAATCACTGTTTATTGCTCGCAGGTCTGTACTCCGCAACAACATTCCCCTACACCACTAAAATCAGGGACGGGTGGGTGGGAGTTAAAAGAAGACTAGGCCTGGAGTCCACGAGTCAGCAGCGGGGTCCACACAGTCCAGCAGGGGCGAAGGGAAAAGAGACCCCGGTCAAGGGATCTTGACCTTACATAGGGCCGGGGTCTCCGCCCCTCGCCCAAACCGGATGTGCGTCACCCGCGACCCGGAAGGGATCCATCCTTGCAAGAGGGGGAGGCGGCCGACTGTCATTGGCCGCCCGGCCGCCCCCCCCTGCTACCACTGGGGGCGGGGGCCGGAGGGGACGTGCCCTAAGGGCGCGCCTCGTGAAGCGCGTCGCTTGGCATAGGACCCGTACCCTCCAGCTCTGCCCCCGCCACCCTCAACCTGAACCAACATGCAGAACCCCACATCTTTTAATTTAATAACCAAGAGATTGGAGTGGGGTAAAAAAGGCCATGTTTAATTCTCCACATTTGAATAAACATGACAAGCATACACAATGCATATTGATATTCATAAAATCATTTTCCAACAACACCTGTACTTTTCCTGTTCCCCCCAGCCCTAAGGGAGGAGCACCATCTGGTTCGCATCTCGCGCTGGGGTATCCTACGCCAGGTGCCGTGCACCTGCCCCTTGGAGTGGTAGGCCCGCCGTTCCTTGTCCGTCCTTACCAGGGCCCACCTCTCTACCACCCGGCTGCCCTGGGACGCCCGGGAGGCTCGAAATCTGTCGCCCTAGCCTCCCCAGCCGGTGGTGACTTCCTCCCCGCGGAGAGCTCCCCATATCCCCCCTCAGAGCTGGCCTATGGAGTCCGCCAGGCGGCCTCCCCTGAATCACTGTTTATTGCTCGCAGGTCTGTACTCCGCCACAAGGGTGGCCAAGGCCCTCAGGTCTGACACCCTCCCCACCTGCGTTCGCAATAAATGCCCAAAGTTCCCTTATGAATGTGTCCGTGCCTAAGTCCGACAGGTGTACCCCATCATGGTGGTACATTGCTTCTCCTGAGATCAACCGGTGCTGAATGTAGCGCAAGCGGCCCTTGGCTGAGCACAACCTCGCCAGTTCGCCATTCAGCTTTCTCACTGAAACGTTCAAAGACCTGACGCGGACTCCTGGTCCCCATGTCCTGCGTGAGAGCATGCCCGACCAAACAATTGTGGCTGCCGGGAACACGTGTCCCAGCCAGGCGAATTCGGCCAGGAGGGCCTCCTTGACCGCCAAGCGTCCCCTGTCCACCATGTCGTTGCCCCCTACATGTATCACAATCCAAGTTGGGGGCTTGTTCCCCCTCTGTGCTCTGAGTTCATCCACCATCCGCCTTAAGTGTCGGATCCGCATCCCCCCGATGCCATGCCACACGAATTCGACCTCGCCCAAGCTTGCCGGCTTCACCACCCGTCGTTGCTGCACACGTACTGCCGCCCGGCGCACGAACGAGTGCCCCAAGACCCAGACCACCGACTCGGGCATACTAATCAGAAGGAGAAAGAGGACACCGTTAGACATCAACAAACAAGGGATGACTAAGGCTGGTCATAACAAGTCCGGCCTCACGTATCTTTTGTAGCATCCCGATGCCCAGCGCCCAACACCCTTGACAGCGCTGGGAGAAAGGCCCGCCCCTGCCGCTAAGGTAGCGGCGCCTATCCTGAAGGAATGAGAAGAAAACCCCGCAGACCCCAGACCCAGTACCCCCAGGGCAAGCCTGAAAACCGCTTTAAATTGGAACTGTGACAAACAGTGGCCATTCTCATGTATGAACAGGGCCGAGCCCCCACCCTCGGGACGCAGAGGTAGGTAAGCCAGCATCCGGGCTACCGGGCATGCTGCCACCCCCGGGGCGGGCCGGAGATGTATGGGGGCACCCTTCCCCCCTTGGTCCGTTTTTGAACGCCTGAGCAGCACTACTAACCCCCCCGGGGAAAGGGCCAGGTCCCGGAACTGCAAGCCCCCCCATGGTCAGATCTAGAGGACCCTACCAATTCGCTCAGGCGGAAGGCCCCATAGATGGCTAAGCAGAAGGCTGCTCCCAGTAAGACCTCCTCGAACGGAGAATCGCACACAGCAGGTAAGACCCTTAATATTTCCGACAAGGTAGGGAGATCCAGTGGCCTACGACAGTCCCGCCTTGGTCCCTCCAGTCTGGCCCACCCGGTCAGTGCTTTTCTGATGAGGAAGGAAGACCCAGGGTCCCGTACCCCTGCTACCTTGGCAAAGAAGGCGATGGCCAACAAATTTGCCCTTGCGTAGGCCACCGCCTTCCCCTGATCCCTTAGCCTTTGAAGGAAACCATGTACTGCTTCTGTAGAAAAAACATTTGGAAAGCCTGACTGTTTGGCAAAACCCAAGTACACATTAAATTGCTGTTGGTACGACTGTTTTGTGCGATCACTCAGGGAGGCACCTACCAGCCCCGCTAAAGCGGGGCTCCAATTGTCCACAGTGACGTAGGGAATATCGTCATTCGCTCCTCTGCCTGTGGGTGGAACCTCCGGAAATCCTGCAACTTGGAACGAGACAAAGCATCAGCTGCATGGTTATCAATACCTGGTATATGTGCCGCCTTGAAGGTTAAGTTTAATTTCAAGCACGCCAGGACCAACAATTTCAACAAGCGTAGCACATGGGGGCAGGTAGCTCCCTGCCTATTGATGACCTCTACCACAGCCATGTTGTCTGACCAGAAGGTCACCGCCCTATCCCTGAAGTGATCAGCCCAGATAGTCACCGCCACCCAAATGGGGAAGAGCTCCAGGAAGGCAATGTTCCTTGTCAGGCCACTTTTGTGCCAGGCGGGAGGCCAGACCGCCCCGCACCAAGCGGCACCCAAGATGGCGCCAAAGCCAATGCTACCTGCCGAGTCTGTAAAAAGGCCCAGCTCCGCGCTGGTCACCGGAGGGGCGGGCCACACCACCCGCCCATTGAAATCCGCCAGGAAACCACGCCAAACCCTCAGGTCCTCCTTTACACTAGCCCGTAACCGCACCCTGTGGTGCTTTTGGGTAAGACCAACCATGGCGCGGGCGATGGACCTGGAGAAGGGGCGTCCCATTGGGATGATACGAAGTGCAAAATTCAACTGCCCTACCAGGACTTGGAGCTGATGTAGTGACACCTTTGGGCCCGCTAAAGCCGCTTCAATTGCCCGGGAAAACGACACCACCTTGTCCCGGGGTAGTCTGCACTCCCCAGCTACAGTATCAATTTCAATCCCCAAGAAGGACATACAAGTCTCAGGGCCCACCGTCTTGTTGGGAGCCAAGGGGACCCCGAATTCCTGGAACATGTTCACCAATTCCTCCAGCGCCTGCGCGCACTTACCAGACCCAGCTGGGCCCATCCCCATGAAATCATCCAAGTAGTGCACCACATCAGTGCACCCCGACCTGTAAGAAAAATCCACTGCAGCATGGAGCTGAAGGTCTCGAAATATTTACAAGATACCGCGCATCCCATAGGCATGCATTTGTCATAGTAAAACTGGTGTTGAACCTGAAAGCCTAGCAAGTGGTAATCGTCCGGGTGCACCGGCAGCAGGCGGAAGGCCGATTCTATGTCCGTTTTAGCCAACAAGGCACCTCGCCCTAGCTCCCTGACCTTCTGAATAGCGGAATCAAATGAGGAGTATGTCACTGTACACAGTGCCGGGTCAATAGAGTCGTTCACTGAGGAGCCCCTAGGCGCCGACAAGTTGTGGAGCATCCTGAACTGCCCAGGCTCCTTTTTTGGCACTACTCCCAGAGGTGAACACACATAATTTTCAAGGGGGGGGGGGAAGGGAAAGGTCCAGCTACCCGGCCCAGCGCACACTCTTTCTCTACTTTAGTAATCACTACTGACGGGAGAGTCCTGGCTGACAACAGATTGTTGCACCGACTAACGGGGGGGACATTCACCGCAGGAATCCGGAACCCAGCTGAAAAACCCTGAAACAGAACCAAGGCCGCCCCCCTATCGGGGTACCGGTCGAGCCAATAAGTCAAACGTACAATGTCTACGGGGGTAGGCAGCTCAGGCCTGTGGGGGTTTAACATCTCTTGTCGCTGCCCCGCCTCCCCGCTCTCTCGCTTTTTTGTTGCACTTGAACTCAGGATGGGAGGGATGGCCGCAGAAGGAACAGGCATGTTTAAACTTGCATTGTCCGGGGGGGTAGGTGCACGCTTTACTATTAAAGGTCCAACAAACTCCTCTTTTCTCCCCTGGGCCCCCCTGGGATGTCCGAAAGGGCTGCCTGGCAGGCTGCTCCCTGCAGCTAGTACTTTCCAACCATGCATTCACCTCCACCTGGTCCCATCCAATACCTGGGTTTTGCTCCTTGGCCCAGCGGAAATCCCTGTCATAGTTCAACCAAACTAAGTTACCTTGAGTAGCATGCGCTTTCACAATCTTATTCATATAAAATACCAGTGGGATAGCTAACTCCTGTCTCTTTTCCAACAGTACTGAAACGAAAACATGGAACCCAAAAAGCCAGTTGGTCAGAGTCTCTTCCACCCGGGGCCTCCTCTCTTTAAAGGACCCCTCCTTGCCTTCTCTCTCCCTGAGGTCTATATCCCTCCTATTGGGCCTGATCAGGGAGAAGATATCAATGTAAGCGCCCTTCCAGATTTTCTCCCGCATTTCTGGGGACACATGAGTGGCCAGCATTCCCGATTGGGACAGTACGTTCCCTTGTATTCCTCCCAGAGATCCCCCAACCTCGCTGGCCCCCCCAACCCCCTTACCTAGCTTACCTCCTACGGATCCAGCCGTCTGAGTGGCTGCCTGGGATAAGGGTCCACTCGCTCCACTTGGAGTCGCCTTGCGCAATTCTGCTACCTGCGCCAGCTGCTTCTGAATGGTCTGCAGCGCCCCCTGATCTATTGCCTGTTGCGGGGCCCATGGCGCTGTCGCCCCTGCACTTGCTGGATCCACCCCTTTACTAGCGGACGACAATTGCCCTACCAGGGTAGCCACTGATGCTAGCAGACTTTCAACGGGGTCTTGCACTCCTGCCCCTGCGGCCATCGGCTGCGGCGGGGGCGGAACCGGCGCGCCCCCACCCGGGGCTAATGTCTGCAGTGTCGACCTGATTTCAGTCAACAGCGCCCCAACCGGATCTGGGGGGACAATGGACTGTGGTGCCCCTGTTACTGAGGTGGGGACCACGACTACTTCTGGGCTCATAGGGGTGGGGCAGAGGACGGGACCTGCTGATCCCACGTCCTGCTCCTCCACTACGCGGGTCTGCCCCCGCTTCCTGGCCTTCTCTGCCCTGTTACTCTTAGGTGTTCCCCCCTTCTTCCGCAGCGGGGGGAATGCCGCTCTCGGCGCTACCCCTTCCCTGCGTGGCCTCTCCACCACAGGCTCAGGCTGTTCGTCCTCGCTCCCCGACCCGCTATCCGGGGTGTCTTTGCTCAGTTTGCGCAACAGTAATTTCATAATCTGGGCCAGCTCCGGATCGGTGCCCTTCCTCTTATGCCCTCCTTTCTTGGGGGCCATCTCGCTTAACTAATCTGGCCGCGTCGTCTGTGCTGCAGGCGTTCCCTGACTCTCACCCCTCCTAACTTATGCCGCTGAGCGACCTGCGCGCTTGGAGCCCCAACGCCTGCGCTCCCTGTGCCCCCGCGTCGCCGTCCACACCGCCCGGCAGGAGCCCGCACCCCGTGTGGAACCCCACGTGCAGCCGCAACCCCGAGAGCGGAGCTGTAAATTCAAGTTAGCGACCCTCCACACACCCCCCGCCCGTGAACCACGGCTGCCCGCGAGGTCCCCAGAGGCACCCGACTCCTTACCTGGCCACGTGCACGGCACCCTTCTCTCTCTGCTCCGCGCCCGACGCCGGATCCAACGACCGCTGCACTCCCTCGATAGCCGAAGTCCTCCGACCAAGCTCCTCTCTCGTTGCCGCTCTCCCTCGACAATCCAACGGGAGACGCGGGAAAAAGTTAAAAGAAGACTAGGCCTGGAGGGCGGGGGCCGGAGGGGACGTGCCCTAAGGGCGCGCCTCGTGAAGCGCGTCGCTTGGCATTCTGGTTGCTGTATTTAATGCTGCGGCCAGAGTGGGTTGTCCGCGAACGTGGGGACTGTCAACTATAGTTCCTGTCTTCAAGAAGGGAGATAGGGGAAGTGCTCTTTGTTACCGAACAATTTCCCTAATTGATTCAATGGTTAAGATTATGGGGAGAGTTATACTTCAACGCCTAACAAGCTGGTCGAATGAAAATAACATCATGTCGATTTCTCAATATGGCTTTTGTGAAGGGCGCTCTACCATAACTCAGTGTCTCAACCTGTTTCTTATTCTGAATGAATATACTGTCGTACAGAAAGGAGTAATTCACCTTGCCTTCATGGATCTGTCCTCAGCCTTCGACTGTGTTAACAGAGGGAGGCTGTGGCAGACCATGAAGGATAAAGGTATTGATAGGGGGATTGTGGAGTTCCTAGCGGATCTGCATAATGACACAAGAGCCAACGTGAGGTTCTCATCGACTGGGGAAACCACAGGAAGTTTTAGCATTAATAAAGGAGTACGTCAGGGGTGTATCCTGGCCCCTTTTCTTTTTAATTTTTATATAAATGATTTAGAGGCTGAACTACAAGAGGTAAAATCAGATTGTCCTAGAGCTGGTGAGAGGGGTATTCCTTTACTTTTATATGCCGATGATGCGGTTTTAATTTTACGAACAGAATTAGGTCTCCAGGCACTTTTGAATGCTTTTAATAATTTTATGTCTGACAGGGACCTTATGGTCAACAATTCTAAATCTTACATAATGCATGTTGGCCGTCAACCTAAAAAGAAGTTCAATTTTAAACTGAATGATGTTCTGATCCCCATCACCCAGACGTCCTCATATTTGGGTGTTTTATTTGATACGAAGCTTAGTTGGGCCCCACATTTGGCCAAGAAGAAGGGGGAAATGACTAGAGTAAATGCCTCCATCTTCAACTTTGCCTCTAAATTGGGGAAAAAGCCAAATGTGGCTATGATGAAATTATACAACACTAAATCCATAGCCACCGCAGTATACGGAAGCGAGATATGGGGCTACGTAAATGGCGAACAACTACAAATAGTTGAAAATAATTTCTTAAAGCGTCTGTTATGTGTCCCAGGTAGCACACCGAATTTAGCTGTACATGAAGAACTTGGTTGCCTGCATTTATCCGACATTGTTGGAGTGAAACCACTGTTATGCTGGGTAAAATTATGGTTAAGTGATGAAATTCCTTTAACCCACCAGATAGTGGAAGATCTTGTATCACTCGATCATGCAATGTGTGTACCTTGGCTTAAATATCTGAAGTCCCAATTTTTGAAGTTCGGCCGCCTGAACTTGTTTGATAACCCGAGGGATATAGTTAAGGGTGATGTTGCAGCAATTAAGAGAGCTTTTTTCTTGGATTGTAATGCCCTAAGAGATGAAGTTGAGCTCTCGAAACCCAATGTTAGAAAGTATATTATGCTGAGAACTTGTGATTCCATGGAAATGTACCTAACATGCTCCTTTACCTCCCATGAGAAATTTTTGCTGACCCGGTTCAGGTTTAACATCTTTCATCATCTTTTAATTAGACCCAAGTCGGACATTTTTAAGAAACTTGCAGCTCCCTGTGGCTGCGACGGGAAGTCTCCACAGGATATGCTGCATTTTATATTTTTATGTACATTTTATGAATATCCCCGTAGGCAGTATCTTGTTACTCTTTTAAAGAAATTAAATTTTAATCAAATTAGACCCGCCCTTATGTACTTACAGCTGCTGCACTCTGATAGTGTCCTCCAGGTGCTAGAATTTTTAAAACTAACCATGAGACTAAGAAAATGTTTAGATGAGTAATTGTGAATCATCTGCAGCCCAATGCACTAATGCACTTTTTCTGTATGTGGGCACTACTTGCACTTTTTCTTGTACTGATTTTGTCTACGCACTCTTTTAAGAAATATATGTGTTGTATGTAACCTAGATTGACTTTGTAATTATTGTGATGTTTTTAATATGAATTGTTTAATGTTGTGTACTTTTATGGATTGCAATATATCCGAAATAAAGTCAATTTGATTTGATTTGATTTAGTGCCATCAAGATATTTCTCAACGTTTATACATTCCTATCCCAAAACATTTAACACAGCCAAAAATGATCTGTTGCTGTTGGGTAGGACAAATGGATGGTATGTCGACGTTTCAACCCCATTATTGTAGGCTGATTCATGCCCTACTGCGGGGTCTTCATCAGGACTAGTGGGGACGTGATTCCGGGGAAGTGAGGGAGGGCACCTATAAGTCAAAACATTGGAATCAGATAGGGAATATCAAGTGCAGTTACTTATAAAAACCGAAATAATCACAAAACATTACCGATAGGGCCACAGTGGGTTGTGTGGCACCGTCTAGGTAGCGTAATGGGCCCTAAGGCTCCAAGGATCAGGGCGAGCTTCAACCTAAAAGAATTAGGTTAATATAAGAAAGGGTGGACGTCACTCAAAATCGTCCCACACATATTATAACCTAATTGTCCAAAAACGTGCTTAAGTGAACAAGCATCAACGATTACCCAGCCGGGTTAAAAAGGAATAAATATCACATAGGAAAGGACATCACAACCATGCCGCATCCAGACATACCCAATTCACCAAGTTATGGGTCCAATTTGCATTACGGTGTACATTGTTTTTTGAAAACACAGACATTTTATGAAAAAGGGGATATTCAGTGCGTTATACTAGCCCTGGAGAAATTAAATATGGCCAAAAATCTATTAGAACGCACTCATGGCTTTCAACAACGAAAAAATGGGTCCTTGTATACAAATTAAACAATTACCCGAGGGTTCAAAATGAGCCGAAGTTACTTCATACGTGGATTTAATTGATACTGGTAACCTTGGTCGGTTCGGTATTATTCCTCTGAGTAGGAAGAAAAAGGAGGTTCAGTCAGATGGCACCAAAACCCAACCAATTGTTTTCTTATCCCTAATCATTAGTAGGTGACGAAATCAACTAAAGAAACTCACCGCGAGCATGGTGGCGTTAGATCTCTGCCAGGTCCGGGCTTCAATCTAAAATAGATGAAGAGAGCAGGGTGCTCAGTAAGATGCTCGTAAATGCGCCCACTCGTAAAAAGCTACTCGCATGAACCTTATTAAACAGGTCAGACATAGAGATGAACACTCACCACAGAAAGGCGGCTACTAAATCTCACGCACGCGTCATCCGAAATGAATGCGGGCGGGACAATCCTGGTTATTTAAAGAGTGAGCGCGCAGAAGGTGCGTGTGCTTGCAGCAGCTCAATGCCTGTGGCTCACGTTGCCGGTGTCCTTGAACGGTAGAGCCATAGAAGAAAGACTAATTCAAGAGGGGTGAATTTACAAATAAAGTTTCTTGCTTTTTCTACTTGTAGGGGAATCTTATTTATAGAACATGGCATTACAAAACAAAGGGAGGGTGGTAATGGCTTGCATTGTTAAGAAGTACCTGAAAAATCCGTAATGAAAATAATTATTATTGGACAGTGAAATCACATTGTTGGTAATACACAAATACTAGCAAGCAAATTACAGTAACGATCGGTCAAATCTGTTCATCTGTGAATGACCTGTTGGGGGCCAAAAATTATTTGAAGAGAGGAGCAAAACAGATATACACTATGTTATTACATCATAGACATCTAAGGAATACCAATGATTTTAGCGTAAGCAAGCTAATTGAGCATAACTTGTATCCTGTTCATTGAGCCCACTCTGGATCGTGTCCAGACGGGTCATCCATTTGCTTTCTCTAACATTGAGGACAGAGCCAATGTTACCACCCCTGGGGCTTAAGGAAACTTTTTCAAGTACCACCCATTGTAGCTCTTCCACTGTATGGCCAGCACTCTTGTAATGGTCCACTAAAGGTGCCCCCGCAACCTCGCATCTAATTCTGCTCTGGTGCTGAAGAATGCACACTTTTATCTTCTGCTGTGTTTGTCCTATGTAGGCCAAACCACAGGGGCATATAATACAGTAAATGACACAGTTGGTGTTGCAATTTGTGAATGTTTTGAGATCTATGCTGTGATCTTTATAATTGAACTGTTTGGCTTGTATACACATTGGGCAAGCCTTGCAGTTCCCACATCTATAATGTCCAATGGTTATAGGTAGATTCCACAAAGTTTGTATGGTTGGTGGTTCCGGGGTTTCTAAGAACGAACACACCACGTAATCC
Source organism: Lissotriton helveticus (assembly GCF_964261635.1). NCBI lineage: Eukaryota > Metazoa > Chordata > Amphibia > Caudata > Salamandridae > Lissotriton > Lissotriton helveticus. The sequence continues at coordinate 1,924,191,209 of NC_136065.1, forward strand.
TTTATACTCTTGGATTTCTTAAATGAGTGCATAGGTAACTGAGGCTGTCTGATGTCCTCGGCTATCAAGGGCCAGTGTTTATTGATGATCTTACGTATGGTGTTACTTTGTGTGCAGTACGTGGTTACACAGATCATCCTCTCCATACTCTCATCGTTTCTAGCCTGTGGTGCGAGAAGTTCTTCCCGCGGGCTGTACCAAGCCTGTTTTTGGGCTCTCTTAACCAGTCTTCGCGGGTAGCCTCTTTCTGAAAGTCTAGAGCTTAGATCTTCTATTCAGAGAAGTAGTCGTCTTTTTTGGTACAGTTGCGCCGTATCCGAAGGAATTGCCCAACAGGTAGGTTGTCTCTCAGGCCTCTTGGATGATGGCTATTGTACAGTAACAACGAGTTGCGTTCTGATGGCTTTCGGTATAGTGGATTGGACTGTGAAATAAATGTCAGAACGCAACTCGTTGTTACTGTACAATAGCCATCATCCAAGAGGCCTGAGAGACAACCTACCTGTTGGGCAATTCCTTCGGATACGGCGCAACTGTACCAAAAAAGACGACTACTTCTCTGAATCAGAAGATCTAAGCTCTAGACTTTTGGAAAGAAGCTACCCGCGAAGACTGGTTAAGAGAGCCCAAAAACGGGCTTGGTACAGCCCGCGGGAAGAACTTCTCGCACCACAGGCTAGAAACGATGGGAGTATGGAGAGGATGATCTGTGTAACCACGTACTGCACACAAAGTAACACCATACGTAAGATCATCAATAAACACTGGCCCTTGATAGCCGAGGACATCAGACAGCCTCAGTTACCTATGCACTCATTTAAGAAATCCAAGACTATAAAGGATTACGTGGTGTGTTCGTTCTTAGAAACCCCGGAACCACCAACCATACAAACTTTGTGGAATCTACCTATAACCATTGGACATTATAGATGTGGGAACTGCAAGGCTTGCCCAATGCGTATACAAGCCAAACAGTTCAATTATAAAGATCACAGCATAGATCTCAAAACATTCACAAATTGCAACACCAACTGTGTCATTTACTGTATTATATGCCCCTGTGGTTTGGCCTACATAGGACAAACACAGCAGAAGATAAAAGTGCGCATTCTTCAGCACCAGAGCAGAATTAGATGCGAGGTTGTGGGGGCACCTTTAGTGGACCATTACAAGAGTGCTGGCCATACAGTGGAAGAGCTACAATGGGTGGTACTTGAAAAAGTTTCCTTAGGCCCCAGGGGTGGTAACATTGGCTCTGTCCTCAATGTAAGAGAAAGCAAATGCATGACCCGTCTGGACACGATCCAGAGTGGGCTCAATGAACAGGATACAAGTTATGCTCAATTAGCCTGCTTACGCTAAAATCATTGGTATTCCTTAGATGTCTATCATGTAATAACATAGTGTATATCTGTTTTGCTCCTCTCTTCAAATAATTTTTGTCCCCCAACAGGTCATTCACAGATGAACAGATTTGACCGATCGTTACTGTAATTTGCTTGCTAGTATTTGTGTATTACCAACAATGTGATTTCACTGTCCAATAATAATTATTTTCATTACGGATTTTTCAGGTACTTCTTAACAATGCAGGCCATTACCACCCTCCCTTTGTTTTGTAATGCCGTGTTCTATAAATAAGATTCCCCTACAAGTAGAAAAATCAAGAAACTTTATTTGTAAATTCACCCCTATCAAATTAGTCTTTCTTCTATGGCTCTACCGTTCACGGACACCGGCAACGTGAGCCACAGGCATTGAGCTGCTGCAAGCACACGCGCCTTCGGCGCGCTCACTCTTTAAATAACCAATATTGTCCCCCCCGCATTCATTTCGGATGACGCGTGCATGAGATTCAGTAGCCACCTTTCCGTGGTGAGTGTTCATCTCTATGCCTGACCTGTTTAATAAGGTTCATGAGAGTAGCTTTTTACGAATGGGCGCATTTACGAGCATCTTACTGAGCGCCCTGCTCTCTTCATCTATTTTAGATTGAAGCCCGGACCTGGCAGAGATCTAACACCGCCATGCTCGCAGTGAGTTTCTTTAGTTGATTTCGTCACCTACTAATGATTAGGGATAAGAAAACAATTGGTTGGGTTTTGGTGCCATCTGACTGAACCTCCTCTTTTTTCCTACTCAGAGGAATAATACCGAACCGACCAAGGTTACCAGTATCAATTAAATCCACGTATGAAGTAACTTCGGCTCATTTTGAACCCTCGGGTAATTGTTTAATTTGTTTACAAGGACCCATTTTTTCGTTGTTGAAAGCCATGAGTTCGTTCTAATAGATTTTTGGCCATATTTAATTTCTCCAGGGCTAGTATAACGCACTGAATATCCCCTTTTTCATAAAATGTCTGTGTTTTCAAAAAACAATGTACACCGTAATGCAAATTGGACCCATAACTTGGTGAATTGGGTATGTCTGGATGCGGCATGGTTGTGATGTCCTTTCCTATGTGATATTTATTCCTGGGTAATCGTTGATGCTTGTTCACTTAAGCACGTTTTTGGACAATTAGGTTATAATATGTGTGGGACGATTTTGAGTGACGTCCACCCTTTCTGATATTAACCTAATTCTTTTAGGTTGAAGCTCGCCCTGATCCTTGGAGCCTTAGGGCCCATTACGCTACCTAGACGGTGCCACACAACCCACTGTGGCCCTATCGGTATTGTTTTGTGATTATTTCGGTTTTTATAAGTAACTGCACTTGTGATTCCCTATCTGATTCCAATGTTTTGACTTATAGGTGCCCTCCCTCACTTCCCCGGAATCAAGTCCCCACTAGTCCTGATGAAGACCCCGCAGTAGGGCATGAATCAGCCTACAATAATGGGGTCGAAACGTCGACATACCATTCATTTGTCCTACCCAACAGCAACAGATCATTTTTGGCTGTGTTAAATGTTTTGGGATAGGAATGTATAAATGTTGAGAAATATCTTGATGGCAATATAAATGTGCCCCTGTGGTACCATTGTTTGGATGTACATGTGACCACATGCGATTTCTTTTGAAAACTTCCTTTATATCTACACTACCCTCACCACACTATATCGCTTTTACCTGTCCCTCTTTCCCACGCCCTCTCTGCTATGGGCAACGTAAATAAGTCTGCTATTCTGACAAATGTATCGTAACTGATCTACAAATGAGGATGTGAATTAAAACCATCACTCAAACGAAAGAGTGTTAATAGTTTGTATTTTTCTATGAATTGTTGTCCTCGTGTTCCAGAGGTTTTGCAACTGGGACCCCTTTACATGTAAATATGGATGAAGCCAGCATCTACATAAGTGCACCTCGGGCACGTCCGCTACTCACCACCATATGTGAAATTTAATCTATGAGGCGTCATATATACCATGTGTATTTAGTTAAATTGCATATATTTGAGTCTAGTGTTCCTCGAGATTTTCTTATGAGATCTCAATACCTTACCCCATTCACCATCTGTAAATTCCCTTTCTATCGCTCTTTCCCATTTACTCATAAGACCTGTCATGGGACCTGTGGCTGTGGTAACCAATGCTTCATAGTGCCATCACACTTGAGCCCCGCCGTTTCCAATGTATTTAATGCTTGCAGCACCGGATGGGTCGCAGGCTCATCCCGCTCTCAATCCGATAACTGTCCAAAAGTATGAACCAGCGCTTCATATTGCAGGAACCGGTCAGGGGAGATGCCATAGGCATCCATCAGATCTGCAAAAGGGACCAGAGAGCCATCCTGGTAACAGTCACCCACTGAGTCTAAACCTGCCTCCGTCCAAGCCTGCAGCTGTTCCGCCGTAAACACCATCAGCGGGTCCCCATGGGGTAGCCCGACCAAGGGAAGCGTGGGAGTATACCACCGGGCCCCACCCAGCTTCCACACGCAGTGTTTCCATGTGTGTATGGCTGTGAGCTGCAACACCGACTTGTACGGGACACTAGTTGCCGGCCGCAACAATTTGGCCAACAAAATAGCAGGATCCCCATCTGGTTCTATTAGCCAGGTCCCCTCCGCATTTACTCCCTCCATCCACTGCGCTAGCCATTGCAGCTAGGCGGCTAGCATATACAGTTCGAAATCTGACACCCCCAAGCCTCCTTGCTCCATCGGACATTGTAACATCTGCAGCGAAACCCGGCGCCTATCATCTCCCCAGATCAGGTCCCTCATCAGAGCATTCGAAGGACTGAACCATCCTATCATCTCCCCAGATCAGGTCCCTCATCAGAGCATTCGAAGGACTGAACCATCCCCGAGGCATCAGGGTCGGCAAATTAACAAAAAAGTACAGCAACCTCAGCAGCATGACCATCTTTAGTAAAGAGATTCTTGCCATACAGGTAACTGCAAGGAGCGCCAGAAGTGCACGCAAGCCCTAAGAGGCCACAGCGCCCTATCCAAGTTCCCACTTCTCAGGTCTTCTAGAGAATGAGAGATATGAATCCCCAGATATTTGATTGTGCGGGACTCCGAATTGATGTCAGCCGGGAGACACGCTGGCCGCGGTGTCGGGCCCCCCAAAGGAAACAAGTAGGTCTTTTTCTTATTAACCTTCAAGCCTGACAGCGCCTCAAAGCGCTCCAGAAGTGTAAGCGCCGTTGCTCTACCAGGCCCTGCTGCCTGCAGGTATACCAACAAATCGTCAGAAAACAACAAAATCGTATGTAGCCGCCCATCTAATGTTATGTCCAGCCCTGTACAGAAACCTTTATTGTTGTTGTGTTGTAGTATTCTTAGTTAAGAATGTAGAAGTGATCTTAGAATAGGAATGCACCGCTGCCGTACGCAGTGCCAGAGTCGCTCTTCACGCGCCTCTCTTCCCGCATCACAATCACTCAGATGCGCCTTTCAAAGCTTCATTCGCCCCGCGCGCTCCTTTGCTGACATCACGCGCCTCTCATAGCTTCAATCGCTTCACGCGCTCTTCAGCTGACACGCGTTGCTTTAACGGTAACACGATACTTTCTTCTTCTTTCTTTCTTTTAGGTTTAAATATCATTTACTTCTCATTCCGTCATTCCTTCATTCCGCTCACCTCAGTATGTCAATTTCTCTATCAGTTCGAATTATTCTTGTCCGTCTGTATCTTCCTGTCCTTCACTTTATTTCTTTCCTTCAATCTCAGTGGGTCCACGCAGAGTTGCCCAATCCTCCGTCGCCAAAATTGTAAAGATGGGTCTCAGTCAGGGTACCTTCTTCAAGTACTTTATTGGCAACTCTGCTCATAACGATCTTTACATGTCCTCATTTCCCATCAACTGTCCCTCCCTGGAACCCCACACATGCATTCCTATTTTAAGAACACTTCTACATTCTTAACTAAGAATACTACAACACAACAATTGTCATGTTTTCTTTACATTCTTAAACCAATTTGTAACTATCACATGCAAATGTTACATAATGTCCACATCCACTGTCAGTTAATTCTGCAAAAAACGCAAATATGCGGTACCAGTGGCTCTCTATGTACTGTGCCTTTCAACCTCGCCCACTAGCTATCAGGGCGGTTTGTAGTGCCTCGACTGCAGAGGTAACCTGCCCTAAACCCCTGGAGTCGTAGCCACTAGAGTGGCCCATCTACCTACAGAGTAACTGTCTGCCTGAATAAGGTTGAAGTGGCATGTGCCAATCTCCCAATTGAACAGGTTAAACCATCCATTCTTCCTGCAGGTCTTCTCTTTCCACCCCTTTGATTGTCATTATCCTCCACCATTTGTTTGCATAGTTTTTCAAGCGCACTGGTGAGGCTGTCCATTTGAGTGCCCGTTTTGTTGGTTTTCAGCCAATTGATTGGCCACATTATTGAAGTCAAATGAAATTAATTGCGGCATGTTCTGTAGTTATTTGTTCACTATTTTCTTTCTTTTTTTTTCTTTTTTCTTTTTTTTATTTCACACCTGCTTATAGTGCAGATGCTGCATTCGTAGCATGGAACCCTCATGGAACCCTCAGGACAGACAGCGATGCTTGGTTGCCAAGAGACGTCTCACGGCACCGACTGCGAGCATGCACTAGGAGAAGTTGCTGTTGTGGCCTCATAACTGGCTGCAGGATTGGACTGTGGGGCTGTTGGACAGCATCCTCGTCCACTGATGGTGCCTGTGGGGAGTTTGAAGCACTGCTATGAGATGTGATTGGCTGTCTATTTCTATGGGATCTACCATCACCATGTGCGAGTCATCCTGTAGTGTAGTTCCTATTATCCCAATAGGCTCTGCGCATTGGAATAATACCTTCAATAGTATAGGCCTAGACCAGACGTTAACTAGGTCTTCTATTGTCGATATTAAACTTAAAGTTTTGGGTTTGCCAAATAGCTCAGAGTTCACTAGAAACTTTCTCGAATAGGCAAGGAGGAGTTGAACCTCCCTGGATAGACAAGAAGGGATTTAGTTTCTGACAACCATAGAACATGACAACTTTGCTCTCCCCTAATCAAGAGTGTATCTCTAGAGTCGTGTGAAAACAAAAGACAACTTATTTTACTCAGTCAGTACGTGCATTCTTAGTCTCACCAGATTGTAGAGAAAAGGAAGAGACGGGCGTGTTCAATAAAAGATGTTATTTATTGATCAGTGTCTTTTCTCATACAAGAGAAATGGATCGATATTATCGCAATACTTATGGTTAAGTAAAGTGCATACAATAAAAGCAGAAGTATAAAATAATACTGTAAAAACATTTATATGGTTTCTAAGCCATAAGGTGGTTTAAAATGGATAAAATAGATACATACACATATACATTTGACTAATCGTACTCAACTGGTGTTTCTAACTACGCCTACCCCGGTGTACCTGACCTAAGCCTAATACGCGGGCGGGAATAGAAAGTAGCAGTTTAAGTTAAGTTGGTTTTGCCAAGTGACTGACTCAAGAATTCTCTGCAAGGGGTTATTCAGTTCTGTACCTGGAATCTAGGATGAATGAGGGATGGTATCTCTCGTCTCTGGTCTCGATATTCCAGGCTGCCTGCGAGGGCTACCCGGAAGCGCCGGAGCTGGATTTCTCGGCAGGAGAAAGCAGCGTCTCGTTCTCAGCGCGTCAGGAAGGCGGGGCTGCGCCAGCGGGGTCTGCTCTGCTCTGGGCTTCGGCAAGTCTGGCTGCTCCGATCTCGTCACCACCGCGTGTGTTTGCTTAAGGCAATACCGGTAATATTTATACCTGTAAGGTGCCGAGATTGACGTAAGGATGGACATAGATACGTCAATAAGGATGTCATACGACTTGGTCGTTAGCACATTCTTTTGCTGAAGTTCTCGATGAAATCAAAACAATGGCCGCAGGGTTTTTCCCAGGTTGTCATAGGTTTGATTTGTTTTGAGAACTCCGTATGCCTTATCAGGGGCTGGAGGAATATTGCTTGTCTAATTAGATGGCAAGCGTTATTACCTAATCAGATAACATGTTCCTGTGCCGTAGTGTGGCTTAATCAGATAACGGTTTCTGCATCATGGGATGGCTGCTAGTTAACTTGTTAACCAGAACAGGGTCAGGAATAGGGGGATCGATACAGAACCTATAAGAATACATCACACCCACTCCACGCTAACTATGGCCATGTTTACGAATCTAGGCATAGTAAAACATACTGTAGAGTATCGTGTATACCTTACCACCCCAAAATACATGTAATGCATTTCGAATAATGTAATATACGGAAAAAAAAATATTCACATGTACTATATGCACTCAAGCTGTAGAATAATGCTAAAGTAATCACGCATATGTATACATTATTGCTAATTGGTATATGAGAATTTACACATGAAATGGCTCTTAATACAGAAGAAAAAAGGTTCGAGACCATTTCATCACAGAATAAAAACAATTATGAACATACCAGCGGGCAGCTAATGTCTATAAAGTTTCTAAAAATAGAAATTTTAGTTCTCTAAGAATAGTTCTTACTTTAAGCAGAAGATAAGTGTCCCGAAAAATCGTAAAAATATTTTGGGGCTGCTGAAAAAAATGCTGTCCGTGAACTGGAGGGAAAATTGTTCATGTTATTTTGCTATTAAGTTGAAGGCCAAATTCAGGGTGTTGGGAACGCCGTGTGCTAGCTTGCTAAAAAGTCTCTATTTCTGCTCTGATGAGAACATCATATCATTTAGACTGTCGAAAAAGCTGTCAACAGCTTCCTGGGAGAGTTCCACTAACTCGGAAAAAGGTGTAACCATGCATTCGTGCGCATGATTGTCTCCATTGACGTTTTGATTAGTATTGCTGACAGAAGGTCGTACCTGATCGATGCTGCTTTCATCTTGAACTCCACTACCCCTTAATCGTAGTGGTGAAGTTTCCACGAATGCCGTCATCAGGATTGGCAGCCGTTGAGGGCAGCACAAAGCATGAGCCTTTATCGGACCCAACAATGTTTCTGCATCCATAGGCGCATCTGATTGTAGCGTCAGACAGGTGTCCAACACGCATTCTTCTCCGCACAGCAGGCACCTTAATACAGGTAAAACACATCGATGCCACATTGGTCGAAATGAAAGAAACCAAGTCATGTTCAGGTCTCTAAGCCGGGATAGTCCCAGGATTTTTGATATCCGGTCCCGGTATCCAATGGCTCGGATTGTTTCTTCCCTTGTCGCAGGTGTTTTGTCTTGTGACACGGTTTGCCATAACGAAATATCAGGACCAAGAATAGGATTCCTGCAATTAGTCCTAAAATGAGGGGAAGTCCGCCAAAAATCGAATGGACGAAGTCTGGAAAAATACCCAGTATGGCTTTGAATGGTGTTAATGCCATTGAAAATACTGTCTTAAATACTTTTGAGACTCCACTGGTATCAGAAATATTTAAGATTTCATTCAGGATTTCTGCGAAATGTATGGGGGAATTAGTTGATAACAATGAGTGAATCTCTGCAGTCATCCTTGCGACTAGGAGATCATACGTTTCTTTTGATGACGTGAGTCTGGTCGGCGTCTGAAGAAGCACTGTTTTCATTCTGCTTAAAGTATCTATTCGAATAGAAGTAATTTTCAAGTTAGGCCATGCCCTTGCCTCCCTGTCTGGAAAGGAGCTGGGGAACAATGAGTGTCCACAGCACATGACCTTCGCAGTCGTAGTTACGAGATAAGGAGTCCCGGGCATAAGACTACAACATCTGCGATCCACAATTAGAATGTAACTCCCATTATAGAGTCTTTGAAAAAATGGTTCTATCTCTGTTGCAGGTGTGCCTAGCTGGTGACATGAAAGGTTATTTGAGTTCCCTTCACAGGCTCCATGCAAACTAATTCCATTACACAGAAGTGTACCGCTTAGTGACATCGCACAATTATTGCCACTAAGAAACACTTTCTGTCCTTTATTACTGACACATGCATGTGAATAGGGCAAGTTCCATGTTGTCTTAATGTACCCTTTTCCCAATTTTTCGTACATGCCAGCCTGTATATATTTTTGGCAGTATTGAAACCTGAAGGTTGATATTGGAATATTAATTATCCCATGTATTATCCATTCACTGACAGGTCGTTCTGACATTGTCACTGGTAATCTCTCGAGTTTCTCAATGCTCAGGATTGTATAATCAGCACCCTTTTGTGCCATACTGATTTGTTTATCAGTAAGGTTAAAGATATTGAATAGTGACGTTGTGTTGATTAAACGCCAAGGCACATAGCCTGAACGCAGATTTTGTAACGTCCAGCCAAGCTGTACAATAGAACGCAATTGAGACTGACCGTGTTGTAACAACAGTAAGTCTTGCGATATTATGTCGATTGCTGAAGACACAATGCTGTCCAAAGAAAAAATTCTGGAGGACAGAGTCATTAACCCATTGTCCACTACAGAAAGTGATTTTTCCAAATTAATACGGTCAATTTCCCGTATACTTTCTGCTGTCTCAATTTGAGTTACCTTCCAGGCCTCATTGTAAGCTGCATATATAGAGGCTGCTATGAAGCGTTTTTGACGCTGTTTGCGCGGTCCCATAATGAAATCACGCAAGTCAGCACCATCAGTAAGTAAAGTTAGGTGTTGCTTAATTTCTGTCAGTGTGGAAGTTTGTAGCCATTGAAGGCATAATTTGCCCACACTGTAGGTGGTTATTATCCCTGGGTGTTGTCTTTGGGAATATCTAGGGTCTGGCCTGGTCAATTTGAACCCCTGTTTTTTGTTCAGGAATCTCTCTTGACAGTTATTAGTATCTGTGGGCCAGATCAACCACTGTTTCCAATCAGGATGTGTTCTGTTTTGGTTTAATATATAGTTTACGTCTATCTCTTCATCTGTAGAGCTATTGCTGTCCATTGTTGGCTTTGGAATAGACGGTTTATTTAAGTCTTTGATTTTGGCTAAGCCAAGACAGGTGGTTTGTTGAACAGTGTCATTTAAAAATATAATTTGTTCTGGGATCATGCAGGCTCTAAACAATGATTCTACTCCTTGTACTTGCCATTCTTTTGTACCCCAAACACTTTTAACTTCAACATTTTTCTCCCAATAATCAAAACCAAAAGTATTCATTTGTTCAAAAAATGAGTCTGAATATATCAATTTCGTGTTTGTTAGCATGGTCTTTGTCCCTGTCTTATTTGACAATTTGAAATAAAATGTTTCAGCATTACTTGTGTTGAACCCTGAAAAGTATGAATATTTGTCGTAAAAGGTTCTTGAGCTTCCTTTTGGAGGGGTTGCACAATGTTCCCATTGATTATAATTTAAAACATTTCTAGGTTGTGCAGATTTATGTAGAAAATGGTTACCATAGTGGTTGTAACAGTACATACTATCATAATTAGTCGAACCCTGCAAATAATCATGTTTGGTAAATTTAGCAGACATCACTAAGTCAGACATCATATTATTTATACTTTCAAAGTCCCAATCATCAGCAAATGAGCTTGTTTTTACAAAGTCACTCAACGAGATCTTAATTTGGTGTGGATATTTCAGGATCTCAACCGGACCATACATTTCGTAGTCAGTATTGTCCCATGCTACCCCACCCGGTATAGGATTGGCTGTGAAGTTGACTGAAGAAAGTTCTCTTTTCTCGACGTGTGAAGATGTGTGTGGCTTGAGGATCAAGTTGATTTTCTGACTTGCAGTGTCCATTTTAGCATATTTTCCCTCAATGAAGCGTCCCAAAGTTAGTACCATGATGAGCCAAAGTATGAGGATAAATGCACCAAAGCCCACCCAAAATTCAATCCATGGAGAAATCAGATATGTTTCTTTCAGCTGTTTCAAAAGTTCTTTAGCTTTATCTTTAAAGGTTTTTGTTGATGGCTGTGTTTTTGATTCACTTAGGTCTTCAGAGGAATCATCGAAGTTTATGAAGTAGCCGGATGCAGTTCTGTCAATTGTTCCAATTGCTTCAGGATTACTGTTTCTTGCATATTCGTTTGTTACTTCATTGTAGGTTGGTGTGTCTCTACTAAATGTTTTTATTTGGGTTTTCAGAGGTTTAAGTTCCAATGCATTGTTGCATAGTCCTCGTTGTTCTTCTGTAGGCGTTTCGAATGTGATTAGCCTCTTAGTTAGGACCTCTGTATTGGTAGCAAATCTTGGTGTTCTACTACTTATCGGGAGTCCACTTGGCCTACTGTTTGTTATCGGCCACATGATTGTGGTTTTACCAGGTCGATGGATACAACTCGGTTCTCCTTTTTACCAGCAAGCGGCGGTAGTACAACTGATCTTGTCCCGTTGATAGACAAGACAGGAACTGCTTTTCTGTAAGAAGGCCCAAATTCCTTCTTTACCGCGATCTTTTCTCTGACTAGATCCCCGACTTTTGGAATCCAGACAGGTCTTGCTGGGACAGGTGGTGGTTCTTCAGTGGTTGTTGGCTGTTGTTTCAACTTTATGTTGCTCAGGTCTTTTCTTGTTTTGTTTAAGTCCTGCAAAATAGCCAAACGATCTTTGATATCAAAGCTTTTTTCCTTTACCACTGAAGTCTGACTGTCAAGATCTAAGACTAACATCCTAGTTCCAAACAATAATTCGTACGGACTTAATCCCTTCAGAGAATTTCTTGGCAGGTTATTTAGACTACGTTGGACACTTATTAGATGTTTGACCCACCCAGCTCCCGAACCTAATATCCTTTCTGTTATAGATAGCTTTATGCCTTGGTTTTTTCTTTACACCATCCCGTATCCCTCAGGAAGGAAGTGAGAAGAATCCCGCATCGCTATGCTCATTTGGCCGTGCTTCCCCACAAGCTTGAGGGCTAAAGTGAAAACATTGGTCAAACGTAGCATGCTCCTAGCGTATATGCCATTTAGACTCGCAAATCTTTGTATAACAGTCCAGACGTCAGCCGAGTGCTGGGGATCTACATTATAAGTGGAAACTAGCCTGTATATGTTAATCGGACGCTTTGCTTTTTACTGCTGATCCTTTCTGGAGTGAAACGCCACGGTAGTATACCGTTTCTCTCGCCACTGCGATCTCTGTTGCAGTCCGGGCATTTTTTTACAAAAATGTGATGCTGCAGGCTCATGCCTGGCCACCAGTACACTGATTGTAGTTCTTCCAGAGAATCTTTTAGTTTGAGGTGTCTGAGACCCTCGCCCATATGTGCGTCTGCAATTAACAAAGTTCTCCTGTCCATGTTTGGAATTACTCTATCCCCCACTCCAGGGATTCGAGCAAAAGGGACGGAGTTTGCATCGATTATGTATGTATAATTGAGTGGATAGTTGATCGGTAGCGCTGAGCAGTCGCCTTTTGATGACGTTTTTACCGCCAGCACTGTCTCACCGTCAATGTATTTCATTGTACGCTTTTTTCTAGCTACGGAAGCCGATTTAGTTGCTACCGCTGTGGCTGTCTTAGCCAATGAATTCCCTGCAACGTGAACGCCATCACGCTGATGACTCAGTGAGTGTGTCACGTGAGTCTTTGGTAGTTCTTTCTGTAAAATAACTATTTGTTCCCAAAGCAGTTTTTGCTTTATTGTTGCACCTGTGTCATCTTTGTAACTGTTTTGAATCCATTTCTGCAAATCGCTGTTATATGATTTGACGCAGTAATACGAATCGGACACTATAAGTGTCGGGAATTCGCGATCTGCATTATCTAGTGCCATTTTCAATGCTAATATTTCAGTCTGTTGTTCTGAATTGGTTTCTACTGAGTGTGTTTTTGTTAATAGAGGTCTTAGTTTATCTCCGCGCCACACTTCTTTTGTAATCTCACATGTGGGGTTGTATGCTTGTTCTCCCCAAACGGAGGGTTGAGCATGTCCGTCTGTATAGATTACACAAGCGTACTGTCGTAAGGGCAGAATGTCGATTGGCAGAGGGAATGTTCTTTCATATTCTAGATTTTTCAATTCTTTTAATTCTGGATCAAAGTAGTATTTTACTTTGTCCGTTGTAATTGAATTCACCCATTGTATCCATTCCGGATTTAATGCTGTTGTTGGTAAATTACACGGTGTTGTTAATGCCTCAAAGGCTGATTCTGCTGTTCTGACTGTGATGTGTCTACCGTCAGCTTTATCTTTTTCTCTAGCTATTGCGGTTTGAACTGCATGAACAATGTTTTCTTTAATGCTGAATTTCTTTTCAGCTTCTGTGTATAAGTGTGATTTGAATGCAATTGGTACCTTTTCTCCCTCGTTAGAGGTCAGGTATGTGAATCCGCATCTTCCTGTGATGACTCGAATCACAAGATTGCGTGTGTTATCACGTGTTTCTAATTTTGTTTTAATTAACATGTCTGTTTGTAAGGATCTCAAAATTTCTGTGTGTTTTTGAGTCCAATTGGTTCTTTTAAAATCTGGTTTTATTAGATCATAAAGGGGTTTGACCCTTTCTGCGTAATTTGCAATGTATGTTCTTCCGAAATTTAGGAAGCCTAGAATTGACTGTAGGTTTTTTAGTGTTCTAGGTGCTTGGAGTACGGCACATTTCTCTAGGAAATTGTCAGCCAGGCTTTTGCCTTCACTTGATAATTCATATCCTAAGAACAGGACTGTCAGATGGGCAATTCTAGATTTTTTAAAGTTGAATTTGTAACCCTCTGCTGCGAACCCAAGTATTATGGTGTTCACTCTCTTCAAGTGAGTATCCAAGTCATCATCTGTTAGGTATATGTCGTCGACATAAGATAATGCTTCGTCATCATATGTTTGTAGTAACTCTGTTACTCTCGCTGAGAATAATCCTGGCTGTTCTTGAACCCTTGGGGTAACCGACAGAATTGTTTTTGAGCGCCATTTATTGAGAACGCAGACAAATATCTGCTCTCTGGTGCTATATTTTGACAAAAGAATCCATTAGAGATGTCTAATGTTGTTTTGTATTTTTTGCGCACTATGTTATTCATTAGTGCTGCACTATGCGAGTTTTGCACTGCAAAAGTTTTGCAACATGAGTTAAGGTGTCTGTAATCCAAAACTAGACGATATGAATTGTCTGGTTTGGAGACAGGAAACAAAGGGTTGTTCATTTGTGAGGTGCAAGTTTCAATCACCCCCTGGTATTCTAGTTGATCTAGGATTTCTTTTACCTGTTTTTTAGCTTCTTGCTTAATTGGGTACTGTCTTTGTGCAGTAGGTTGTGATTTTAACTGGATTTTGTGAGGAGGAGAGTCCTCATCCCATCCTACGTGATTTTTATATAAAGCAGGAGCTTGAGCTACTGCCCACTTTCTAGCAAGTGTGTATTTTTTATGAATTGGGATATGATTTGAGAAGGCAGGCATAATTATTTCTTCGCCATGAGGGCAGTCCCTGACAAACTCTGGTGGCCAGTCTTTTTCAGCTAGAAGGATGTCATAGCCCTTGGAGAGATTATCCCAAAATAGTCCCCTTATTTTTCTAGTCTTATCCCCTTCTATACGTAAAGTTATTTCATATATTTTGTGAGGTTTGCTAACTCTGGTGTCTGCAGTTTCCACTTGAAGGTATTCATTCGTGTCCACTGTCTCCAGATGATTCATAAGGACTTTGCGAGCTATGCTCACTTCTGCTGCGCTGTCTAGCATTGTCTGAGCCCATTCTCCATTTTTCAGTTGTGTCCTCAGTATTCTCGGCATTGTTAACTACTTTAATACTGGCTACCTTCTTTTTTGGAAATTGTAATTTCTTATTTGGATGAGCAGGTTCCTTGTCTTTGGACTTGACGTGCCCTTCCCTGGGTTCCGATCGTCCTCTTCTTTCCGATTTCTGCGAGGAAGTCTGAAAAGATTGAGAGGGACGTGTATCAAAATCTTGATATCTATCCGGTTTCTTTATATTATCCCTATTTCTAAGGTTGTATTTTTTCACAGAGGGCTCACTTTGGGGAGACTTGGGTCCTTGGTCCGGAGATCTTTCTCTCCGCCGAGGAGACCTTCCTCTGGACTGGAATCTCTTTTCTTTTGGATTGGATTGTTTGTTTCCATCCCAGTTCTTCTTTTGACTGTTTAGATGATTTTTAATAAATATTTTTTCAGGACTTTCAATCAGTTGGGGTTTTACTGGTATTCCACCTAAACTATCTCTACCTAGTTCCTCATAGGATTTTTCTATAATTCTGGCAATTTCAGCTGGTTGGTCTGCTATATCTGTTTCTTTTAACCTTTGGCGGATCGCCACGTTTGCTGCTTCTCCCTTTATATTGGCTAGTAATATAGCCGAGACCTGCTTGAAGTCTTTCAGTAATTTCATACCAAGAGTTAAAGCGGGTTCTGGACCGTATTCGTCTTGAATTTGTTTTAGCACATCTGGTATTACCGAGATGGATGGAACACCATGCGTTTTTGTGTAAATGGAAGCAAAGACTGTACCCCAAGTGTCACAGTCCTCCACGTGTGGTGCGATTCCCATTGGAAGACAGATAGTCAGAATCCTGTGTTTATCCACAGGGGTGGTGTCTGGAAACACCGCCTCTATTTGGGTGATTTTTTGTGCTAACCAGAATGGTATTTGTTCCCTTTTAGCTGGTACTTTACCTAGGCAGGACTGTATGTTCTGTGGTGTAATTTTATTTGTGTTCCCCTGATGAGGGGTCAGCTGTGGAATTTTAATTGCTGGTTGGATTGTTGAAGTCCGCATTACATATTGGACTAATTGTCTATGTACTTTTATTAATTGTTTTATTTGTATTAAAAGATCTGCTGCAGACATTCTTTCGATGTCTGGATGTGGTGTGTATCCGGCTAGGACCGGCCACGTTGCTCCTGGTCTACCTAATGGACCGAGCCTGGTGATGTGATTGTTGTGTTTTAGGGCGCCATTAAACAAGAGCAGGTGCTCTTGAAATTTAAGTGGTACTTCCACCTCCTCGAAAGGAGTGTACTCTTCAGGAGGTTCCTCTGTTTTGTAATAGTGGAAGTGCTTTGTTACAGCGTTTGCTGCTGGAAAGTTTATCCATGAATAGAATACCTCTGTCTGCCGATATTCGTGTGCCTCTATTAACGAATATGACTGTGCCACCTCTAGGTGTCAGTCCATTTTCTATAAGTTTTAAAGTTATAGATTTCCTTATGTTGACCGGGATGAGTATTAAATCCGGGTCTGCTTCTTGCATAGTATTATCAGCTGCTACGAGTTCAGCTGCTACTCTAGCTATCTCTCTTTCTTCTTCAGTGTCTGACATTCTACTGTCAGGAAGGTTATTTTGTTTGTTTGCAGATCAGGTTTCTTATGGAAACAAAGATTAGATGCACAATATTTTGGAACAGTGTATCCTTCAACGTTGACTAAACCAAGAACCATACATAGGAGTTTCCTCCTGCGAGGTTTGGCGGATATGACCTTTCACCCACTCCAGACGTCTTTGGAGTATTATGGGAAAAAAGGGGTCTGAGTGAAAAAGCACGACTGAGTTACTCTAATGTCTTGCGTTCGTTTTATCGCCTTTCTAAACGTTGGGCGCCATGTAGTGTAGTTCCTATTATCCCAATAGGCTCTGCGCATTGGAATAATACCTTCAATAGTATAGGCCTAGACCAGACGTTAACTAGGTCTTCTATTGTCGATATTAGACTTAAAGTTTTGGGTTTGCCAGCTAGCTCAGAGTTCACTAGAAACTTTCTCGAATAGGCTAGGAGGAGTTGAACCTCCCTGGATAGACAAGAAGGGATTTAGTTTCTGACAACCATAGAACATGACAACTTTGCTCTCCCCTAATCAAGAGTGTATCTCTAGAGTCGTGTGAAAACAAAAGACAACTTATTTTACTCAGTCAGTACGTGCATTCTTAGTCTCACCAGATTGTAGAGAAAAGGAAGAGACGGGCGTGTTCAATAAAAGATGTTATTTATTGATCAGTCTCTTTTCTCATACAAGAGAAATGGATCGATATTATCGCAATACTTATGGTTAAGTAAAGTGCATACAATAAAAGCAGAAGTATAAAATAATACTGTAAAAACATTTATATGGTTTCTAAGCCATAAGGTGGTTTAAAATGGATAAAATAGATACATACACATATACATTTGACTAATCGTACTCAACTGGTGTTTCTAACTACGCCTACCCCGGTGTACCTGACCTAAGCCTAATACGTGGGCGGGAATAGAAAGTAGCAGTTTAAGTTAAGTTGGTTTTGCCAAGTGACTGACTCAAGAATTCTCTGCAAGGGGTTATTCAGTTCTGTACCTGGAATCTAGGATGAATGAGGGATGGTATCTCTCGTCTCTGGTCTCGATATTCCAGGCTGCTTGCGAGGGCTACCCGGAAGCGCCGGAGCTGGATTTCTCGGCAGGAGAAAGCAGCGTCTCGTTCTCAGCGCGTCAGGAAGGCGGGGCTGCGCCAGCGGGGTCTGCTCTGCTCTGGGCTTCGGCAAGTCTGGCTGCTCCGATCTCGTCACCACCGCGTGTGTTTGCTTAAGGCAATACCGGTAATATTTATACCTGTAAGGTGCCGAGATTGACGTAAGGATGGACATAGATACGTCAATAAGGATGTCATACGACTTGGTCGTTAGCACATTCTTTTGCTGAAGTTCTCGATGAAATCAAAACAATGGCCGCAGGGTTTTTCCCAGGTTGTCATAGGTTTGATTTGTTTTGAGAACTCCGTATGCCTTATCAGGGGCTGGAGGAATATCGCTTGTCTAATTAGATGGCAAGCGTTATGACCTAATCAGATAACACGTTCCTGTGCCGTAGTGTGGCTTAATCAGATAACGGTTTCTGCATCATGGGATGGCTGCTAGTTAACTTGTTAACCAGAACAGGGTCAGGAATAGGGGGATCGATACAGAACCTATAAGAATACATCACAATCCCGTCCCTCCATATTAGTGCCAACATTGTCGTCCTTAGGGGATACATTTAAAAAAACTCCTAAATTTGTTTTAGTATGAATGAACAACACTTGTTATATTTTGCTGTCATTTGTTTAATAAATAGCTAAGACTGACTGCAATAAGTGAATTTTTACCTCCATGTAGCTTAATGCCTTATGATTGTCTTTTTACAGCTCCTTAATAAAAACTCTGGGGCATATTACCAACAACTAGCGATAATTATCGCTATGTTGGTTTAGCGGCGATATTTTTATCGCCGAGCTGCGGCGATTTTTATCGCTTAGGAACCTTGGGGCATATTATCAAGGGGGTTTATCTCCGCTTTTTTGGCTTTAAAAGCCAAGAAAGCGGAGATAAAATTATCTCCCTATTACCTAGCTGTCGCTAACACCAGTTAGCGACAGCTAGTAGGAGATAGCGACCATCTTGGGCCCCGCTTTGCATGTCAGTGATATTTATCACTAATGACATGCAAAGTGGGCGTGCCAAGATGTTAGCGACTGGAAACAGTCGCTAACATCGCTATCTCCTATTACCAACTTTTGGAGATATTCGCGCTAAGCGCGAATATCTCCAAAAGCTAACACCTGCCCCTGAGCAGTTCTTAGCCATGTTATCCAATGGTAGGTGGATAACATGGCTAAGAGCATTAGCTCGGTAATGCATGAATATCGCTGACTTTTCAGCGATATTCATGCATTTCGGACGATTTTTATCGCTTAGGAGATATACCTTGATAATAGCAAGGTTCCTAAGCGATCAAAATCGCCGCAGCTCGGCGATAAAAATATTGCCGCTAAACCAACATAGCGATAATTATCGCTAGTTGTTGGTAATATGCCCCCTTGCTATTATCAAGGTATATCTCCTAAGCGATAAAAATTGGCCGAAATGCATGAATATCGCTGAAAAGTCAGCGATATTCATGCATTACCGAGCTAATGCTCTTAGCCATGTTATCCACCTACCATTGGATAACATGGCGCTAAGAACTGCTCAGGGGCACGTGTTAGCTTTTGGAGATATTCGCGCTTAGCGCGAATATCTCCAAAAGTTGGTAATAGGAGATAGCGATGTTAGCGACTGTTTCCAGTCGCTAACATCTTGGCACGCCCACTTTGCATGTCATTAGTGATAAATATCACTGACATGCAAAGCGGGGCCCAAGATGGTCGCTATCTCCTACTAGCTGTCGCTAACTGGTGTTAGCGACAGCTAGGTAATAGGGAGATAATTTTATCTCCGCTTTCTTGGCTTTTAAAGCCAAAAAAGCGGAGATAAACCTCTTGATAATATGCCCCTCTGTATTATGTTACTTGATTAATGCATGGAGAAGACAGTTTTAGGGTAACAGATGGTAAAACACAAAACATTTTAGAGTTACCTTGAGATGCAGTTGCTGATGCATCAATACTCGCAAATCCCACATCTCCAAGATAGTCTTCCCCATCGACTCTAGTGTAGTGGTTGCGGGACAGTCGATGGGCCACCTCTTGTTGCCCAGGACTCTCTCAGCAGCATTGCAGCCTTTGCCTTTGTACGTGACCTGAGATCATAAGACCTCTTCCTAGTTTTGTTTATGGAGCGCTGGTTTACCCCTACAGTGTTGCTTTTGTGATGCATATCCTGCCAGATTTAATTTTTCTGAGACTCTGAGACAGTCATGGATGACCTTCCAAACAGGTAGTCATGGTTGTTGCAGCACCCCTCAGTTAGAATCTCCAGTTCTTTTTCTGAAAACATTTGGGGGCATATTACCAAGGGCCTTATCGCCGCTTTAGCGGGAATTTTTCCCGCTAAAGCGGCGAAAACGTTATCGCCCTATTACCTAGCTGTCGCTAACACCAGTGGTGTTAGCGACAGCTAGTAGGAGATAGCGATCATCTTGGGGCCCACTCTGCATGTCAGCGATATTTATCGCTAATGCCATGCAAAGTGGGCGTGCCAAGATTTTAGCGACTGGAAACAGTCGCTAACATCGCTATCTCCTATTACCTACTTTTGAAAATAATCGTGCTAAGCGCGATTATCTCCATAAGCTAACGCCTGCCCACAGCAGTTCTTAGCCATGTTATCCAATGGTAGGTGGATAACATGGCTAAGAGCATTTGCTCGGTAATGCATGAATATCGCTGACTTTACAGCGATATTCATGCCTTTCGGCCGATTTTTACCGCTTTTGAGATAAACCTTGATAATATCAAAGTATCTGAGCAGTAAAAATCGTCGGAGTGCGGCGATATTATTTTAGCCGCTAACCATGCATAGCGATAAGTATCGCTCTTGTTTGGTAATATGCCCCTGTTTTTTTTTTCCCCTTCCCTCCTTCTCTGGGTCTTGATCGGCCATGGCTGGGGTAGAAAGGTGTGGCTTGCTGGTCCACATCACAATTAGCACAGGCAGCTGTCCAGTACCTGCACTCTGGCTGCTTTCCAAACTTGAAATGAGAAGCACTTCCTGGTTTTGAGGTCATTACCCAGAACCAGGAAGTGCTTTTCGGTTGCAATTTTGGTAATTGCAAAGTGCAATTTCCAAAATAAAGAAGTGACTACTTTGTGAGTCGCAAATTGTCAAGGTAAAACATACATACATATTGATTTGCGATTTCCTAATTGTGAATCCCTAAAAAAACACTTTGTGGAAAACACAAATGAGTACTTTCGTACGTCTAGCCCGAAAAAACTTGATCTTCCGGTAGCTTGATCTTCCTGTAATTCTCATCAGTGGCCTTCCTTTTATTGTCTGCTCACTGCACTATGACGTAACAACCCAATTGTAATAACTTATTTACAGTAGAGTTCCAATGTAATTTTGTAATTACAGTTGAGTAGTGATGTCAAGACTATATTGTGATAAGAAAGTCAGAGACAGGCTTTTCCGGTTTCGGGGCATTACATTTAAAGGTATCTGTAAATTACAAATGTAAATCATGCTACAATAGTGCTAGAAATAGTTCTGTAATCACAAAAGAAAGATGGCGT
The DNA here is from genome assembly GCF_964261635.1 of Lissotriton helveticus. NCBI lineage: Eukaryota > Metazoa > Chordata > Amphibia > Caudata > Salamandridae > Lissotriton > Lissotriton helveticus. Next base: position 1,924,212,415 of record NC_136065.1, read on the forward strand.
GCACTCAGCTTTTAGTAACTCTCATTAGCAATCGTGCAGCGCAATGGACTTGACTATTGAAAGTGATTTTTGCACTTAAGAAAACAAAATAGTCAATTTATTTTTTCATACATCAGACTTGTGTAGTGTATGTTTAAGAAAGTTATACCATGCTAAATCAAGTTCCCTGATGAAACCACAGTGAACGTGATATCATGGTTATAAAATATAACCTAAAAATCACAGAAATTGACTGCGCAAATCATAAGTCGCACCCTTGCTGTGCTCCACTGACATGACATCATTGATGCTATTTTAAAATGACATCATCTTTAACAACACTTATGACACCTGAAATTATATCACACGTGGTATCACCAATAAAATTGATGCCTTCACTCATGTGACATTTTATGAGATCAAGTAGTTCTAGTAAAATAACTACAATGAGAACATTTCGAATGATTTCTTGAAATCATATGTTGAGAGTGTTTATACTGCCACACCTGCTTAGTGACAAACTAAAACAAAATAAAGATAAAAGGTTAGACCCGACCGCGCTTGCCTCCAACCGGTATTGCTCATCCCCTGCCGCCACTAATAGTGAGGGATGACTGAAGGATCTGTCTGCAGGTCCACCACACCCGCCTGTGAATTCACCCACCCCGCATGCCATTAAAGGCATTCATGGGGGCGGTGGGAGGATGCTACGAATTACCTGAGCATCCAATCTTTAAAAAATATGTATATCTTGAGTGCTACGAGTACAAGAGTCTGCAGACGCAAGAGGATGCCCAAAGTCTGCAAACCTCTGTCAGATCCATAGGCCTTTTCGTTTAGCTTCATGGATTGTTGAAATCTCTCTTGGACTTCATCTCCTCCACGTTTTCCCCTTTGGTCAGAGGGGAACCCCCTATTTTGGTCTCCATACATCGCAGTGGTGTGAGAATTATCATTTGTTTTGCATATTAAACACAACATAAATTGAGCTTACACTAACCTAGATTTTGTTTACACTGTCCTCCATTTGCATCAACGCCACTGGGTGTCACCTGTTAGCTGTTGCTGTTCTTCATGTTCCAAATAAAGAACTGCACAACTCAAACTAATAATCTGAGAGATGCTCCTAGAGACCTTATCTCTCTGTCCCTAAACAAGGACATTGCAACTGTCTCAGGCTATTGCCACACAAACTATCAACTGGATTACTGAACTAACTCAGAGAATGTCTGCAAATTAAATATAGTATCATGATAAATTACTCTTCAAATGCATTTTGTAGCAAATTGTTTCTTATTGCTCAATTTATAGTTGTGCATTTCCTGAGAATCATGTACCCATGTAAAATCTATCAATGTCTGTGTACAAGGTCCTATAAAAGGGCGTGAAGATTTCTATGTGAGACAGGTCCATCCTCCCACCTTAGAGGCATATCTATGCCAGATTTCACTCAGTACTGTACTGAGTTCTTTCTACTTATGATTTGTACCCTTTGCCACTAAAAGATTTTCTATGGCATACTTTATGTAATCTTCCTGTTAAATTTTATATAAAGCATTGAAACGACAACCCTTGTCTGTCATTCTTAGGAAAATCACTTTACTACTCTATTAAATTGACTTAATTGAAATAAAGGCTCCAGATAGGGAGCACCGAAGTTCATATCAGGACTACACTGCTCCCGATCCTAGTTGTTGGGACGAGTCAGATTTAACTTTCCATTGCACAGAACTTTGTCTCGCCGCCACAGCCACCAAACCTGACCACCAAACCTGGGACTCACCATCTGGACACGTACCAGCCACCAACTACCGGAGAGCCCTGCCTGCCTCCCGCTGCTCGCTCGCTGAGCGTAGCCGGCGAGCGGAGAGCGGGACAGGGAACTACCTTTCCCATCGGCCCATGCGGGCTGCTACGGCGGAAACCGCGCCAGGAGGCGCTTAAAACCAGCGTCAGCCCCTGCTGAGGGGGGGAACTTTCCATTGCACAGAACTTTGTCTCGCCGCCACAGCCACCAAACCTGACCACCAAACCTGGGACTCACCCTCTGGACGCGGACCAGCCACCAACTACCGGAGAGCCCTGCCTGCCTCCCGCTGCTCGCTCGCTGAGCGTAGCCGCCGAGCGGAGAGCGGGACAGGGAACTACCTTTCCCATCGGCCCATGCGGGCTGCTACGGCGGAAAATGCACCAGGAGGCGCTTAAAACCAGCGTCAGCCCCTGCTGAGGGGGGGAACTTTCCATTGCACAGAACTTTGTCTCTCCGCCACAGCCACCAAACCTGACCACCAAACCTGGGACTCACCCTCTGGACGCGGACCAGCCACCAACTACCGGAGAGCCCTGCCTGCCTCCCGCTGCTCGCTCGCTGAGTGTAGCCGCCGAGCAGAGAGCGGGACAGGGAACTACCTTTCCCATCGGCCCATGCGGGCTGCTGCAGCGGAAACCGCGCCAAGAGGCGCTTAAAACCAGGACAGCCCCTGCTGAGGGGGGGAACTTTCCATTGCACAGAACTTTGTCTCGCCGCCACAGCCACCAAACCTGACCACCAAACCTGGGACTCACCCTCTGGACGCGGACCAGCCACCAACTACCGGAGAGCCCTGCCTGCCTCCCGCTGCTCGCTCATTGAGCGTAGCCGCCGAGCGGAGAGCGGGACAGGGAACTACCTTTCCCATCGGCCCATGTGGGCGGCTACGGCAGAAACCGCGCCAGGAGGCAGCGTCAGCCCTGCCTCGCGGGACGCCGGGCAAAGGGCGGGCCCTCTTAGGCCCTCAGAGGCCTGAGGAGACTGGACTGGGCCCCATCTCTTGTTTGTGCTCTAACTGTGGTAAAGTAGTCTTGTTAATTGATGTAGCAAGTGGTGGTTGCTATCATTATGATCCTGCTATTTTGTCTCTTAAGCTATAGCTTGTGTTGTGTGCTGTGTCTAAAAGCACACTGTTGGATTGGTGTCACCATTCAACGATGGCGTCGTCCCCTATAAAGGATAAGCATCCCTCAATAGGAGGAGTTAATCAGCAAACGCTGGATAATATCCTTTTTAAAGCAAAAACTGGGCTAGACAAGGAACTCGCTCTTTCTGAGCGACGGGCGGAGAGACGTCGCTCTATTGAATGCATCAAAAATAATACACTATCTAGAGGTTCCCCAAAGTTAACGACTCCTCCCATTTTTAGTATTTCCCCTGTAATTGGGGATAGTGAGGCATCCCTAAACATTAGTATTCCACTACTTTTGCAAGAAAATACTCCCCCACTAGTCGTAGTCAATGACCTGACCGTAAATAATTCTTTATTATTTTGTAGTCTGACCCCAGAGGCAGAAGCTCTGCCCGACACTTTGCAGTCAGGAGTGGATCCACCTAACACAGTAAAGGGAGCACCCACATCCCATAGAGCCCAAGGTCCACCGCCTAAAAGAAGGAAAAAGAGGGGGGATTCTGTATATAAAAATAAGGCCACTAATAAAAACGGGGGGCCCTTCGACAAACCCCTCCCTAAGGCATTCATATCAATGCCGACGGCCATTCCAATACCCACCTTAACAGATGATCCATCTAGCCCCAATCCACTGGGCAGTATGGAACAATTATTAAGGTCGTTCATTCAGCCATTGGTGGAGAGACTGAAGGGACTAACCAGCCAAATTGAGAGGCTAGAACAGGACTTAGGGGATATAAAAGTGGCGATTAAGGATGTTTCTAAATCTGAACTAGAGCAACATCCTCCTGCACTGCCTTTAAACATCATTGCCCAGAATGGCACGAAAATTACGAACCCGCCCAAACCAAAACCCCGCAAAACATTACCTACTAACACCGTAGCGATGAATAGCAAAACTAACGCTATGAAGATACAGGAAAGAGTAACATCAGATATATTAGTAAAACCCCGGCTAATTAATTCTGCCAGAAATGTTCCCAGATCCACGGGCCAAGATAAACCTGCCAAGACATCCCCAGTTAAGAGGCCCAGAGTAGATCTACCCCCGGAGGCGGTGCCATTTGCTGCGGTCCTCACCGAGGTGCCACCTCTAGCGGATGGATGTGGAGAAGATCAACGTGGGCTAAAAAACAAAGTCATATATTGGCTGAGGCAGAATTGCCCACTTCCACCACAAATAAATGGGGTAATACTTAATGTTAGACGTCTCTCCTGGTTGGGGAAAAGAATAAAGGATGTACCGGGTGACATTGTGATTATAAATTTCAAAGATGAAAGAGTTGTTAAACACATCGTAAATGGGTCTCCACTGCATGTAGGTAATGCCATTACTGTACGTGATTTAACCTACTTCTACCCAAGAGGAATAGTTGCCCCGGTGCCCAACCCTAGGCCTCTGGCCTATCTGCAGGACAATTATGCAGCTTCCCCACATTGTCATCAGAACCTGGGTATTGGGCACCTCACACAGAGGCAGGATGGCTATTTCAGACCCCTCTTTCACCACCAACAGAATGATTATGTAACCCCCTCACTCTGTTACCAGAACCCTAGATTGGGGTCCTCCATTCTGAGGCAGGAAGACCATCTTAGACCTCTCATGCATCATGAAGGCGATTACCCTTGGCCCACTTTTAATCGCTTTGCAGCTTTAGCGGGCATGGAGGGAGTCGATTGACTGTGCTCAGGTGATATAGTAGATAATGATGTGCACGGACCACAAAAGGGCCCCTGCACACCCGTAAAGACACCCACAACTTGTAATGTGTACGTTCCCCTCCCAAAGCACACTTGTTCCCAAAACTTAGTGACTGATTGCGTGACTACTGATAAGGGGCAACCTGTTAATGCACAAGCCCCAGGTTGGGGAGGCATGACGGGGAAAGGGACTAATGAGATAGTTAGTATTGTGTCTTGGAACATCGCGGGTTTAGCAGCCAAAATTATTAATAAGGAATGGCGCCAGTACATACTCAAATTCTCCAGTACATACTCAAATTCTCCATAATCTGTCTACAGGAAACTTGGGCAGTTGATAACTGCTCGCTACATTTACAAGGGTACAAATGCTTCTTTGTTCCAGCAAGGAAATCTAGATCAGGCAGGGCTATCAGTATATGTGGACCTGAACCTCCCCGGCACATGGTCAACCGTAGACTGCAATTCCCATGATATCCAAGTAGTGCGAGTCAAGGGTAAGGGACTTAACCTGACAATACTGAATGTGTATAATAATGTGGCGGGTGGGGGATGCAATGCATTGATACAGGAACTGGAGTATAGACTACACCAAACCTCTAATTGGGAAGTTAAAACTCGTACCCAAAATAGCCTAGTGATGGGGGACTTCAACTGTCACCTTTGTCCAGCCCTTTTCCCAATTGACGTGACATGGTCGCGATGCCCAGAGGGTAATGGAGCACACTTTGAGCACACAGTAGAAGGTGATGCCTTAACAAAATTTTTGCTGAATCAGGACCTGGTTCACACCTTTGATATGGTGTATATACCTAAGGACGAGATCCTGCCACCCACCTTTAAGGGTAGAGGATGCTCTTCGTACATTGACTACATTATCGCCTCAAGGGCTTTTTTAAATAGAATTTCAAGGGCTGGCATCGAATGGAACCCGTTCAGTGATCATAACCCTTTGGTGTTAGACATATCACACCAGCTCGCCCCAATTCGGGAAAAGCATGTAGCGGTATCTGAGAGGGTTACTGACCAGGGCAGACGCCTAAGGTGGTCTAAGATTGATGGGGAAAGGTTTTACAAATTGTTAATGGAGAAGGGGAAAAGAGCCTTTGAGGTGTGCTTAGATGAGACAACTGAAGGGCGGCAGCTACTTCTTGCATTCGATCATATAGCACATTTGGTAGATGGGATGTTAAAAACTAACGCCCCGGGTAAAGAGACCGGAAGCCAACCGCGATGGTTCGACCGAGAGTGCTCCAAAGCCCTAAGGGAGCTGAAAGACAGCATCAAAACAAAGCCCAGGGATGTCACTCGGGTAGCGTCCTGTAGGAAAAAATACAAAAGTGAGCTATGTAGGAGAAAAAGGGCAGTACAAGCAGAATGTTGGGCGGACCTTAGAGAAGCGGGGGAAAAGAGGGACCTGACAAAATTTTGGAGTATTATCAATAAACCCACTTTCCAGGACGATATGGTCCTCAAATTAGGAACAAACATCACGCCTGATATGTGGATTACTCACTATAGGGGTCTATATAATCATGAAATAGATACACAGTATGTAAAAGGAAATGTAGACCAAGGTCACCCTGTAATTTTTTCCCTAAAGGAAATCAAGGTTGGGATTGAAGGGCTATCTAAAAATAAAGCTCCTGGTCCGGACGGCATCCCGCCTGATTTGTTCCTCAGTTCGGTGGAATTATGGGCCCCTATAATGACGAGAGTAATTAATACTGCAATCCGCTGTGGTTTACCGACCTCTTGGTCCACAGCTATAATTGTCCCTATTTTTAAAAAGGGTAACAGGGACGACCCACAATGTTATCGCCCCATTTCCCTGATTGATGTATCCACCAAAATCTTGGGAAGGGGAATATTAAACCGGCTGTCTGAATGGACAGAAGCTAACAACATCATCTCAGATGCACAGTATGGGTTTAGGAAGGGTCGTTCCACGAGTGACCAATGCTTGAACCTCTATATGATAGCAGCTAAATACATCATGGCCAGCGAAGAATCCCTTTACATGGGGTTCATGGATCTGGCAGCGGCTTTTGACCACGTCAATAGAGGCAAGCTTTGGAACATGATGACCTGTATGGGGATAGAGGTTGGCCTTATTAACATTCTAAGGGAATTGCACAGTAACACCTCAGCGCAAGTCAGGTATAATACTGAGGGTGGATGCACTGGCCCATTTCAATGTAAAAGTGGGGTACGTCAAGGCTGCATCCTGGCGCCTTTTTACGGGCTCGGCGACGTCACCACTTCGTCAGAAGTGGGGAGGAGCTGCGAGCCGTATTGTTAGGGGTTTCTGGCTCGTGCTGGAAAAATTCCTCTGTGCTCGTGCATTTGCAGTGCTTTATTTTATAATCTGAATGGTGATTGGTCCTCGCGGTGCTGTTTTTTTAGTAGTCTTGATGCGATAGGGCATATGTAATTTTCGTCCGCCATTTTTGGCATTTTCTGTGTGGTTTCGCGCACGGCAGTCCATTAATTTTAATTAGGAGCTGTCAGGGTGCCCTTCTAATGCAATGCAGATGGTCGGAGCGCGTTCACCATTTTGCATTGCATGTGATCGGGCGCGCGTTCGTGTAATGTGGCGCTGCCTCCCCTCAGGCTGACAGAGAGAGGGCGGAGCCCGCGCCCAGCCTTGTGTAAATCAACGGCATTTTAAGGGTTTGGGGGGCCACGGCCAAAGGTACTTTGGGGACCTCCGTTGGAAGCAGCCTCGAATGTATGACCCGGTTTCACCCCTTTCGCACCCTCTCTGGCCGGGTGACTGACAGACACAGACCCCGTCCGGATTCTAAATGTGTTTACACCTAATACTCTGGGACAGCGGGGCGTGTTTTCAATATAGAACCCATGAGCAGCTCAATCATATTACAGCGAATAATCGCGTTGACCCTCCAACCCATTTCTCACATGTCAGGCCCTGTTTTGATCTAAAATAAACGTTTGTATTGCTGTTGCATGAAACATAAACACCGCATTTCTCCGCACAATGTCTGTAATCGACCCCCACATATCACCCACATTAAAAATAAATTAAAGAAGAGCAAAGTATTTAAAACAATCGGTTTAAGAATTGTTCATGGTCACCAGGGCGAGACTTTCTGCTGAACCGAACCGTCACTCTCAGGGGCCCCTGGAAGGCCGGGGCCCTGGGCAGCCCCCACTCTGTTCATGTCTTAAACCGGCTCAGGTACAAATATTTATTTTTTGGGCTGCATAGCGCCACCCCTTAGCGCCTCAACGTCCCATAAAGAGATCTATACATTCCCGTGGTGCAATTCAGCGCACGTCGGCCAGTGGTGCGCACCAGGCCCATTCATGATTTATACCTTTTCTTTGTTTACAATTTCTATATAGTGTGGACTGATCGAAGGGGACTTGAGGGCTTTGCACGATTACACAAAGTCACTTATTTATTTTTGAAAGCACGTGGAGATGAAGTGATTTGCCCAGAATCACAGGATGCTGAGCTGACGCTGAGACTCAACTCGGCCCCCAGTTCTAGCTTCTCTTTCCAGGTGTGTTGTAAGTAGGCCAGGGCCCCCCTGGCCCCGGAGAGCTCGCCGAGGTTCACTCTCTGTGGCCCCGGAGAGGCCAGGGGGTCACTTCATGGGTTTCCCTCTCAATGGCGCTTTGGTTCCTTGTCCAGGGGGGTCTCCGTGTAAAGCAGCCTGTCTCTTTCTAGCGCTTCGGAAGTCTCCGTCCCGGGGCAGCGTAGGCACTTTCTGACGTCATAAAATGCACTTCCCATGACCCCCTCGCACATCCTCGTCATCTTAGTAAATCTGGGATGAAATGTGTCCATCGAGGCTGGCCTCGGCCTGGGGTCGGGGCTGTGCGGGAGCCTCGGTGAGAGGTGCGTGAAGCGCTGCCCCCGCCCCCCCCACCTCCGACCTGCCGACATTGACCAGGGGTAAAATACCACGAAAAGGGACTTTCAGAGTTTGATGCAGAAAACAGCGATTTCCGCGAGTTCTGCCCCGTTTTTTTGCCAAACAATCGTCATTCTGGGATTTATTGTCCCCAATACTCTCCCACCCCGCAGTGCCGGGGGTATAAAGTGCCCTAGCGTCTCACCTCTTTATGGGGACCGGAGCAGTTTCTGGAATTCAGAGTGTTGCCCCCCCCCCCCCCCACTCAGGGCCGCTCTCTGCGCAATATTCTGTTTTTCTACTTTCCACATCTCAGCGCTGCGAAGTTGCCAGAAGGCACTTAGCGCTTTTCAAATCACCTACACAGATAAATGGCATCTCTCGAATGTCACTCAATCCCCAGAGCTGCGCGGGGTCCCAACCGGACTCGAGGGCCCCTCACACCTTGAACCCTCCTGGGTGAGGCGGGGGTCAGCACCAGCTGTGCCTCGGCAGAGACCACCCGACCAGCTCTGGAAGGATGAAAGGCCAGGGTGACCCTTCCTGCAGTCAGCAGGTTACACAGATCTTTGCAGCCTGGCCGCAACCTACTGAGGTGTCTGACTGAAAGCCCAGAATATTTGATTTTATAGTTCAGGCAAAATCTGAACTTCATAAACACATCACTAATACATTCATCGAGTGAATAAAAACACATATTTAATTGAATCCCACCAGTCATTTCCAAGGGTTTGTTGCCAGTGTAAATGTCTCACAGCGCTTTTCCAAACAAACTACTTATCAAACAGGCGGATTCCCTGCCTTTGAGTGACTGAGTTTCATATGAAGCAGCGGAGGAGTGAGCCCTGATCAATCAGTCCTGAATGATTGTAGCGCCTCGCAATTGGGAGCAGCCCCAGGGAGGCGCAGACGCTTTACAAAAACAGTATTTAAAAATAATTAAACTTATAACCGCTGATGATTCATATGGAATGTTTGATTGTCGGGCAGGCACACGCAAAACGCGGAATTGAACGCACTGCATTATATATATATATATATATATATATATATATATATATATATATATATATATATATATATATATATATATGAGGTGTCCCCTCAAAAGATGCGATGAAGCCGGTCCACGTGCACTTGTATCGCAAGCTCAGCCGGGGGTGCTATGAACAGCCCACATTCGTGGAGTTCTCACCGTGCGCTGATTGTCATTGCTACAAATAGGATATTTGCTGATTCTGAAGCTCCCTGAAGGCAAGCAACTAAATTATAGGCACATGCATGTTCCGCCAATTACCTCCTTGCAGGGGGAGTTTAGAAGGAGGGGGATCACGAGGAATCGTGTGAAATCAGGGCGGGGTTTTCAGTCCTCTTAATCCTAAATTGCTTTACCATCACCCCACTCCCCCGCCCCCGTCCAACACAAACAAGATACACCAAAACAATAGCAGAAGCCCCGTCTGGGTATAGCTTAACACTAAATTACACGAAAAATCAATTTCAAATAGGAGAGTAGACCTTTTGCCCCAAATTAGCATAACTACTCATTTAAGTCCCGTCCCACCTTTTTTAGAGCTCGGCGACGTCACCACTTCGTGAGTGCAGAGTGAGTGTAGAGTGAGTGTAGAGTGACAGTGAGTGCAGAGTGACTGCAGAGACAGTGTGTAAGGGTGCAGGGTGCACATTGTGTGAGTGTGCAGAATGAGTGTGCAGGATAAACAGTGTGTGACTATGCAGGGTGACATTGGGAGTGTGCGAGTGAGCAGTGGGTGAATGTGTAGGGGCAGTGTGTGAGTGTGCAGAAAACACCACACACACATACACCACACACACATACCACACACACACACCATACACACATACACCACACACACACCACACACACATAACGCACACACAAACCACACACCTCAGTCTTTCAACAGCACACACTCGTCACCACTCAACACAACACACTCACCACCACACTCACTCCCCAGGCTCACCCCCACAGACTCACCCCCACACACTCGCCAGTACACAGAAAACAACACACACAACAACACACCCCCAGCCGTCAATGAATTCTTTCACCATGCACAAACACCAACAACCATCAGCCATCTGTGCACGCTTTTACCAAGCACACACCCACCAGCCGTCAGTGCACCCTTCCACCAGGCACACACACCTCCAGCCGGCAGTGCACTTTTCCACCAAGCACACACACCACCAGCCATCAGTGCACGCATCAATTGTTAACGCATCCACAATTAACTATTGTAGCAATCGCAGTATGGTACACTTTACTTTTAAACATATTCATCTAAAGCACAGCATGCCACCATTGCTAAAATTACAATCCAACCCACATAATTCCACTACACAACACATGCACACACTCCATAACACATGGCGAAAAGACATTGCCATTTACAATGCCATTAGCTCAAACTCAAATAAATCCGAGCCCGATTGCATTTCTAATGCTTGTTTATTTTCCCTTTATCTCAATAATCTTGAGCAGCACCTCCCACAGTTGGGATCCGACTGCCCCCGAGTAGGGTCGTGCCACGTTCCTGTGTTATTGTACGCAGATGACGCGGTCCTCCTCGGACGCACTCCAAAGAGCCAACAGATTTTAATTGATGGTTTTGTTTCTTTTATGGGTTCACTGGACCTTTCGGTTAATTTGGGTAAATCGTACATTTTAACTGCTGGTAAAAAAACCCTCAACAAATGCACCTTTATGATTGGGAGTCATAAGATGGAGAAGGTTAAATGATTCTCATATCTGGGCGTATTATTTGATGGTTTGTTAAAATGTAATGCCCTGATAGAGGATCGATGTCATAAAATGAATGCCACTAATGAGGCCATTGCAAAAACAACAAGTGATGGACTGAATGTGGATCAATGTCACACACTCCCCCAGTCAAAAGATCTGGGCCCAAATCCATCGTTTTTTTGCACTCCACACCACCCTGGGTTAGACAATGGCGATATGCAAATCAGCTCTGACCCTGTTGCCCCATGGGAACAGTCCAGTCCGAACTACTAAAGCCATGTCTTTCCCAGAACGGAATCAAGCATCCGAGGACCGGACCGGTTTCGAGGTAACACCTCTCTTCAGCCCGGCTAGCTTGACTCCAAGTGGTGTGGAGTGCCTGGGACCCACGTCTGGGCATCCCCAGCGCACTTAGGGCGGCAATTGCAAAAACAACAAGTGATGGACTGAATGTGGATCAATGTCACACACTCCCCCAGTCAAAAGATCTGGGCCCAAATCCATCGTTTTTTTGCACTCCACACCACCCTGGGTTAGACAATGGCGATATGCAAATCAGCTCTGACCCTGTTGCCCCATGGGAACAGTCCAGTCCGAACTACTAAAGCCATGTCTTTCCCAGAACGGAATCAAGCATCCGAGGACCGGACCGGTTTCGAGGTAACACCTCTCTTCAGCCCGGCTAGCTTGACTCCAAGTGGTGTGGAGTGCCTGGGACCCACATCTGGGCATCCCCAGCGCACTTAGGGCGGCAATTGCAAAAACAACAAGTGATGGACTGAATGTGGATCAATGTCACACACTCCCCCAGTCAAAAGATCTGGGCCCAAATCCATCGTTTTTTTGCACTCCACACCACCCTGGGTTAGACAATGGCGATATGCAAATCAGCTCTGACCCTGTTGCCCCATGGGAACAGTCCAGTCCGAACTACTAAAGCCATGTCTTTCCCAGAACGGAATCAAGCATCCGAGGACCGGACCGGTTTCGAGGTAACACCTCTCTTCAGCCCGGCTAGCTTGACTCCAAGTGGTGTGGAGTGCCTGGGACCCACGTCTGGGCATCCCCAGCGCACTTAGGGCGGCAATTGCAAAAACAACAAGTGATGGACTGAATGTGGATCAATGTCACACACTCCCCCAGTCAAAAGATCTGGGCCCAAATCCATTGTTTTTTTGCACTCCACACCACCCTGGGTTAGACAATGGCGATATGCAAATCAGCTCTGACCCTGTTGCCCCATGGGAACAGTCCAGTCCGAACTACTAAAGCCATGTCTTTCCCAGAACGGAATCAAGCATCCGAGGACCGGACCGGTTTCGAGGTAACACCTCTCTTCAGCCCGGCTAGCTTGACTCCAAGTGGTGTGGAGTGCCTGGGACCCACGTCTGGGCATCCCCAGCGCACTTAGGGCGGCAATTGCAAAATTAACAAGTGATGGACTGAATGTGGATCAATGTCACACACTCCCCCAGTCAAAAGATCTGGGCCCAAATCCATCGTTTTTTTGCACTCCACACCACCCTGGGTTAGACAATGGCGATATGCAAATCAGCTCTGACCCTGTTGCCCCATGGGAACAGTCCAGTCCGAACTACTAAAGCCATGTCTTTCCCAGAACGGAATCAAGCATCCGAGGACCGGACCGGTTTCGAGGTAACACCTCTCTTCAGCCCGGCTAGCTTGACTCCAATGAGGCCATAGCTGGTTATGGTCGAAGACTGGGGAGGTGGTGTCCCGAACAGGGGATGATCCTGTATAACTCAATGTGCTGCTCTAAAGTTATCTATGGGGCAGAGGTGTGGGGCTTTGCAAATACTTGCCAACTGCAGCGGGAGGAGAACAAACATCTTCGCCCCGTCCTGAAAGCCCCACACAGTTTGGCAGCCGCAATAGCACACAGGGAGTTAGGGATCCCCTACCTTGAAGACGCAATAAAGGTTAGGCCAATCCTAGCTTGGCTTAAAATCTGGATTAATCCAGAGGCGAGCCTAAGCAGGGAAATATTGAAGGACTGCCTGGGCAGAGAAAAATGGTCACGAATCCCGTGGCTCACCTATGTAAAGTCTGTATTGGTAACCTTGGGTCTAGGGAATCTTTTTATTGATCCGACAGCGATCACTCCCCAGCACAAGACAATTGCCAAAAAAGCGTTCTTGGAACATAAAACCATACAAAGAACAGAACGCGATATGGCTAAAACGACAGTGTGCGCATATAACCTTGTAAAGTCCACAGAAGGAATGGAACCTTACCTATACCTGTTACATAATGCACAAGAAAGGTTTTTAATGAACCGTTTTAGGCTCAATTTTTTACCATATTTATTAGGATCACCATTAGGGTATTCACTTACTATTGAGCAGAAGGGAACCTGCGGCTGCGACAATAGGTCTCCGCATTATTCCCTTCATTTTGTATTGTTATGCCCATTTTATTCTGAACCTAGGCGCAGATTCTTGGTTGACATCCTGAAAAAATCTAACATAAAATGCGCCAAAGAGGCCTTGATTTTTTTACAACAGGCGTCGGACCCCCTCACATTGTGCTGTATTATCAATTTTATCAAAGTAGCCGTCTGATTAAGAGCCACTAGAGGGGGGGGGGAATTGTGAGACTTCTATGATTGTTTTTAATTAATTATAAATGTTTTATTCAATTTACTGGGATTTTGTTATTGTACTAAAATTAGGATACATGCTAATTTGCTGGTTTGTTGTTAATAGAAATGAACTGAATGTATTTTGAATTTTTGTACTTTTATGGTGATTTTTAATCACCGAATAAAGAACCCAAATGAAATGAGTCAGATTTAAGGTAGTCTGATCCTCACTGACAGTGGACACCAAGGATGGTCCCTCGACAATGACATTTCATGTTTGAGAAGGGTCAGCAAACATAAGTCTGCTGATTGTCCAGGAATAAAAGACGAGCAATTCATTTACCCTTTGAAACCTGTCTGTCAGTAATGTAAGTATCCCAAAAAATAGTGATAGGAAAGTCACTATTTAGCAAAGTTCAAATTTTATGCCAAGTCTGGTGTAATTAATTTCAGCGGTTTCCATTATAGCGGAGAGCAAATATTCCTATGGAACTTAAAATGGGATACACTGCTTTTTGAGCCCCCCCTTTTAACTTTCTTCTACCGTGACAGATCTGAACTACATTTGAAATGCCAAAATTGTGCAAGTTGCATTAATTGTGTGTCAAAATTCACTCTCCATTTGTCAAATAACAGCAAAGTGTTTGCAAACCCAAAAACAACTTGGAAAGGGAGAATTAACCATAACTGTTGCTATTGCGGACTCTGTTATGTATTTGAAACTAAGATACTATAGGCAATGACAATGTGCATTTTCAAAGAGCTATTGCTGGAACGTCCTAATTATTTCAAAGACACAGAAGCAAGTATTGTTAAGCTGTCATACTTGCTGTTTAATTTACATCAGCCAGATAATGACAATAACATAGCAAGTAATAAAAAGAAACTGCAATATCTAGTCCACCCTGGTGCTAGACTATAAATATAGGCTATATAGGGGCATCAAAATAACAGTATAAATAGGCCCCTCATAAACTTCTCTTTATTGCTGCTGGAAGAGAAGTTCAACCTATGTACAACAGAAAAACTGGCTCATTGAATTGGTTGATGAACTGTTGTTTTTAACATGAGAAAAGAGAAACAATAAATAATTTCCAAGGGAGAACAAGCATTGGCAAAGCCTATATGTCTCACCCATGCAAGAGCGATTGGCTTTGCCAATGTGTTTTAGCCTTGTTGTACACCAGTATGGCTAACAGTTAGTGGAATACAGGACAGTGGTGTGGAGTGTCCTAGAGTGGAATGGTGAAGAGTCCAGTAGAGTGGAGCGGCATAGAATGGTCTTTATTGGTGTGGTATAGAGTGGAGCTCTGTAGAGTGGCATACAGTGGAGTGGTATAGTGTAGAGTGAACTGGTGTAGAGTGCATTGGTATAGGTTGGTGCAGAGTATAGTGGTGTATAGTGCAGTGGCTTACAGTTGAGTGTGAGAAGTTGGCCTGATGTATGATGTCCACAGTTCTGTGGGCACCTTGTATCAGTCCAAACAATCCCTTATGGTGATGGTTGTAAGTCAACCTTCTAGACAAGCTATCCTAGGGGTAGCATGGACTAAGCAGCCTTAAAGGCTTAACTCAAGAGGGCATGTGAAGCCAGCTGTTTTACCATATGCAATCCTGTAATACCAAATGAAAGGACACCACACAAGTTATATATTATAAAAAATATATGTATTTATTCTCAGAATAATCCCCACTACTCTTTATGAGCAATGAAGCACAAGCGTTTAAACAAAAGCACAATATAACATATACAAGTTGCACGTTTTTGGATGAGGCCGGTGGCCACTCAAACCATATATCAGAAAAGTGGTATAACAATCACTAATCGATCGGGGGTAAGGCCTAGGGCCTTGGGAATCGCTGGGACTACACTGGACTAACCACAGTTAGGACGGGAGTAGCCCGCGGGATTCGGGTGCAGTGCAGAAAGCGCACGCATGCACCAATGTAAAGTCAATAGTGCGTAAAAGTTATCGTTTCACAGATTAAACAGTCTTCCGACTGGACTAGAACTACCAAACTTTAGAGTTAGGCACTAGAGGTGTGTACCAGTGTAAGAACACCGGCGCTAGTAAGTTACCTCACCCACAGGAAGCGGGTGCATAGGTGCCAAAGTGTGTCGGGTTTCGTCACGCAGTTCGATGGTGCCTGAAGATGAAGATGCTGCAGGCGTCCAGAAGAGAAGTGTCCGGTGCAATCCAAGGGTGGATTGAAGCTGAAGGGTACCTGAAAGCAGAGGGGACAGAGTCTGGGTCACTGGGCAGTGACCAGGAAGGAACCAGGAAGGAACCAGGCAATGTCGGGCGCAATCAGGTCGATGTCGGGTGCCTTGTCTCCGTTGCCACGTAGACTCTGGGGCACCAAGGATGTCCTGGAGTGAATCACGAGCTGTCCCACAAAGGCTCTTGCTGATGGCGGTGTTGGCTTCACGATCGGAGTCAACAAGCCTTGGCAAAGGCAACCCACGCAGGATTCAAAGATGGCTTAATACTCGGACCAGCAAGGTCTGAGCAGGTGCTCCTTTTCAGGGGAGCGAGGGCCAGTCTGGAGCAACCAGACCAGCTGTTCAAGTTTGAAGGTTTGTCGGTTCTGGGGCCACTAGCCAACGGGCAAGCGACCAGACCAACGCGTCGAGCAGGAAAATGCAAAAGGGCCCCACGCAGCACTCGTCAAGTGTGGAGGGGTTAGCTTCGGTGCAAAAGCTGCTCGGGGCTGGAGCTTCTCAATCTCCAATGCACAGCTTCGAGGGAGCCTCGGGTGCTGCACGGTCAGCGTTTCGTGGTTTATTCAAGATGGCCGCTCCCACACTTCAGGTCGCCTCCACGGGTCCCAGCTCTGCATGGACTGTGGATCGGGCTGTTGGAAGGTAGGATAGCTGGCTCTTGTCAGTCTCTGTTGCTCGAGTTCCAGCGGGAACTGCAACAAAGCAAACGTCGAGGTGCTGGATGGTGCCTGTTTGCACAGGGTGGTCACTCCTTGACCACAAGGGAGATTCTTCAGTCTTCCATGTCGAGTGGGATGTCGAAGGGTCCAGAGTTTCGTTTCATAAGTTTCAGTCAGGATAATCTGATGTGCATTGGCACTGCTCCCACCTATATTCCAAATCTGGGGGCTGGATTACCTGCTAGGGCCCTCCTATGGGTGGGACCCAGGAAGCTCTTTGTCCAATTTGCCGCCAGGACTGGGGCTGGAGTGCCCCAGAACCGGTTTGACTGGAATCTGCCCAGGGACACCTTGTGCGCCCCAGGCAGTGTCTAGTTTCTTTCAACCCTCCCTGCTACAATCCACTATCTCCTGTCTGGGGTGGTGTGACACCTCCCTGTGACAGGAAACCCTTTGTCCAGGCGTCCTTTGCCAAGTTTCGGTCAGCAGCAGGAGGTCAGACATGTGTCTGTGGCAGCAGCATCCATTTTGTGATGCTGGGGCTCTGGTTAGGATTAACCGCATTTGCAGTAAGTAACATGTCTTCTCCCTCTAGAAGGGTGGAATGCTACCCCCGTCACCAGAATTGGCGAGGGGGTAGTATTCCAAAATGTATGACACCAAACTAGACATGTTTTGATAAAGCCAAACCAAAGTTAGCATTAACCGCAAGGATTATAATGCATTTAAGAGTATATGGTATGGCAGTATCACTAGAACAGCTATAAGGAAATGGTTCCGAAAGCTGCAGACAGGGTCAGCTCACGCTAGAGCACCATCTCACATAAAACCAAGCACTCTGCCTCCAGGATTGTTAAGGCCTGCCATAGGAGTGACTTATAGGTATATATGTGTCCAGATATAGGTTTAGACATAGGTATACTACATCTAAGCAAGGGGTGATTACACCACCTTGCCCCAGCTGTGTGAAAAGCCAGTTGTGTTGATTTAAGTACCGGCCAGGGGTGGCAAAAGATATGCTGCAGCCCCTGGTAGGCCTTGGATGCACCTATGCCCTGGGTACCTATAGTGCACTGTACAGGGGCTGACAAGGTGTCCAGTACCAAATTGGTTATGTACCTATAGTACATGTCTGTGAATTTAGAGAGAGAACAGCAGGCTGTGGGTCTGATTAGCAGGCCCCCAGACACATTAAGTCGAAAACCAGTGAAGCAAAAAGCAAACATTGGGGTGACCATAGGATAGCAGACCCTACTCTCCTACACAACCCCCCCCCCCAAACGCAGGGAAGTTAAACTTAACCTTGACCAGATAAGTCTTCATGTTCTAAGTGGAAGTACCTGGAGAGACCATCTGCATTACCATGGTCAGTCCCTGGGCGGTGCTCCACTGTAAAGTCCATCACCTGTAGGGAAATGGACCACCTGAGCAGTTTGGGATTTTCACCCTTCATCTGATTAAGCCATAAGAGGGGCTTATGGTCTGTCTGAATTAGGAAGTGAGTGCCAAACAAGTATGGTCTCAACTTCTTCAGGGCCCAAACCACAGCAAAGGCCTCCCTCTCAATAGCTGACCAACGTTTCTCTCTAGGGGTCAGCCTTCTGCTAATAAAAGCAATGGGCTGGTCTTGACCATCTACATTGAGTTGTGAAAGCACAGCTCCCACCCCCAACTCAGAAGCATCTGTTTGAACAATGAACTGTTTGGAGTAGTCGGGACTCTTCAGGATAGGTGCAGAGCACATGGCCTTCTTCAGGTCATCAAATGCCTTTTGACAGCTAACTGTCCACTGAACCTTTTTGGGCATCTTCTTGGATGTCAAATCATTTAATGGTGTCACAATGGACCCATAGTTCTTTACAAACTTCCTGTAATACCCAGTCAGGCCCAAGAAGGCTCTGACTTGTGCCTGTGTAGTTGGAGGAGCCCAGTCCTGTATGGCCTGGATCTTGCTCTCCAATGGTTGAACTTGACCCCCACCTACTAGGTGGCCCAAGTACACAACCTTGCTCTGCCCTATCTGGCACTTGGTAGCCTTGATAGTCAGGCCTGCCTTTTGCAGGGCCTCCAGAACCTTCTTCAGGTGGATCAGGTGATCCTCCCAGGTAGAGCTAAAGACAGCAATATCATCTAGATATGCTGCACAAAAGTCATCCAACCCAGAAAGGACTTGATTCACCAACCTTTGGAAGGTGGCAGGTGCATTCTTCAAACCAAAGGGCATCACCACAAACTGATAATGCCCACTGGGGGTAGAGAATGCTGTCTTGGCCTTTGACTCCTCAGCTAACCTGATTTGCCAATAGCCAGCTGTCAGATCAAATGTGCTCAGAAACTTGGCAGAAGCCAATTTGTCAATGAGCTCATCTGCCCTTGGAATGGGATGAGCATCTGTCCTAGTGACAGCATTGAGACCTCTATAGTCCACACAAAATCTAATTTCTCTCTTTCCATCTTGGGTATGAGGTTTTGGTACAAGGACTACTGGGCTGGCCCAGGGGTTCTCTGATGGCTCAATCACTCCAAGTTCTAGCATTTTCTGCACCTCAGCCTTGATACAATCTCTGACATGGTCAGGTTGCCTGTAAATTTTATTATTCACAGGTAGACTATCACCAGTGTCCACCACATGGGTGCACCAGGTAGTCTGACTGGGTGTGAGTGAAAACATGTGTCTATGGGCTTGCAAAACCTGTCTGCAGTCCATCTGTTGCTGGTCAGTGAGGCTGCCTGCCAAGGCTACTCCATCAACTGAGCCGTCATCAGGGTTTTGGGAAAGCAGGTCTGGGAGAGGGTCACTCTCTTCCTCCTGTTCCCCATCTGTAGCCATGAGCAAGCCCATGCTTTCCCTGTCAACAAATGCTTTCAGTCTGTTCACATGGATCACCCTGTGGGGGTTCCTAGGGGTTTCAAAGTCTACCATGTAGGTGACTTCCCCCTTCTTTTCCATTATGGTGTAGGGTCCAGACCATTTGTCCTGGAGTGCTGCTGGGGCCACTGGCTCCAACACCCACACCTTCTGTCCTGCCTGGTACTCATACACAGCTCCCCCCACTGGAAGGAGACTCCCGGTGCACAGCTTGAAATAGACAATGCTGTCTTGTGTGAATTGTTCGACTAATCCAAAGCGTAATCACGTGATTCGTGATTACGCTTTGGATTAGCTGTGTATTAGCTGTGTATTAGTCCTTTAACTCACGCTGAATGGCCAGTCGGCGTTATCCTGGCAGCACGCTACAAACTTGATATTGGTTGACTGAAGACTTATAGAGCTGTGCAAGTCTGCTCTCATTTGTTGTCTGCCTGGTACTCAGTCAGAACAGCCTTTTGGTCATGCCAAGCTTTCTGTAATTCTTGGCTGGCCTCCAGGTTTTTGGATGCTTTCTCCATGTATTCAGCCATCCTGGAGCGGAGACCAAGTACATAGTCCACAATATCAAGTTTGGGCTTTTTGAGAGGTAACTCCCATCCTTCCCTCACAAGACACAATGGACCTCTCACAGGGTGGCCAAACAAAAGTTCAAAAGGGCTGTAGCCAACCCCCTTCTGTGGGACCTCTCTGTAAGCAAAGAGTAAACAGGGTAAAAGGATGTCCCATCTACGCCTGAGCTTTTCAGGTAATCCTTTTATCATTCCCTTGAGGGTCTTGTTGAACCTTTCAACAAGCCCATTGCACTGTGGGTGATAGGGTGTGGTGAACTTGTAGTTCACTCCACACTCCTTCCACATTGCCTTTAAGTATCCAGGCATAAAGTTTGTACCTCTGTCTGAAAGTACCTCCTTTGGAAAGCCCACTCTGGAGAAAACTCCAAGTAGGGCTCTTGCCACAACAGGTGCTGTTGTGGTCCTCAGGGGAATTGCCTCAGGGTACCTGGTGGCATGATCCACTACCACCAGGATAAATCTGTGCCCAGATGCTGTTTGGGGATCCATTGGTCCAACAATGTCAATCCCAACTCTCTCAAAGGGCACCCCCACCACAGGTAGAGGTATAAGGGGGGCCTTTGTTGTGCCACCTGATTTGCCACTGGCTTGGCAGGTGACACAGTAGCGACAAAACTCCTTGGTATCCTCTGACATATGAGGCCAGTGAAAGTGAGGGACAAGCCTGTCCCAAGTCTTGTTCTGGCCTAAGTGTCCTGCAAGGGGAATATCATGGGCCAAGGTTAGAAGGAAGCCCCTAAATTGCAAAGGTATGACCAACCTCCTGGTTGCACCAGGCTTGGGGCCTCTAGCCTCTGAATAAAGGAGCCCATCATCCCAATACACTGAATGGGTACCTTGAGCATTCCCTGCAGCCTCAGCCGCAGCTTGCTGTCTGAATGGGTTCAAGTGAAGGGCAAGTCAACTGAGCCTGCCCCAGGTCTGCCCTTGAGGGTCCCCCTGTCACCAGAAACTCAACCTGATCAGGTTCAAGCTCTTCAGAGACAGTCTCCTCTTGGATCACAGAATCACCCTCCTGTGAGGTCTGATCCTCAACCTGGGGCAAGTGGGAAGGCTCTGCCTTCACCCTCTTGCTCCTTCTCTTGGGTTGTGGTTGGTCTATTGTTTCAAGATCCACCACAGGTTCAGGTAGGCACTTCTTGGCCTGGGACCTGGTTACAGCAAGGGCATGGGCTGAAATCCCTAGCATTTCTGCATGAGTCCTGTACTCCACTTCTGACCATACTGATTCCTCCAGATCATTGCCCAACAAACAGTCAACTGGGAGGTCTGCACTAACAACAACTCTTTTGAGGCCAGTTACCCCTCCTCAGGAGAAATTAACAACAGCCACACTATGTGTAGTAGTGGCATTGCTAGCATTGGTCACTAGGTAATTCTCACCTAGTATCATCTGTTCAGGGTCCACAAAGTTAGGTGTCACCATAGTGACACTGGCACAAGTGTCCCTGTAAGCCTGAGCCAGTTTCTCATTAATTAAAGGTGTCTGCCTGTACTTGCCCAGGTTACTAGGACTTATAGTAGAGGACATGGCTATGTCCCCCTCACAGATCAGAACTGCCTGAGTTGGGATCATGACTAAGCCAGTCTCCATCTCAGTACCCAGGGTTAACCCTACTATAGCCTTGGGTTGTGTACTACTACTGCTAACTGTACTAGGGGGTGCAGGTGTCTTAGGGACTGCAGTAGTAGCAACTGGATTTCTCTTAGTGCATTCACTCCCCCAATGGGAAGTGGACTTGCAAAAGTTGCACCAAGGTTTCTTTGGGCCATCAATCTTCTTCTTCTTTCCATTTTGGGAACCACCCTCCTTATTACTAGTTTGGGGGCCTGTAGAAGACTTCTGGTCTTTATCTTTCTGATTACCACCCTTTTGGTCTGCTTTCTTCTGATCACCTCCTTGGTTCTGGGGTTTCTGCTTAACCCTTGTTCTGACCCATTTGTCTGCCTTCTTTCCCAATTCTTGGGGAGAGGTCAGATCAGAGTCTACAAGGTGTTGATGCAATAGCTGGTTTTGACAGTTATTAAGGATTTGCTCTCTCATTATAAGATTGTACAATCCTGTATAGTCTGAAACTTTACTTCCCTGCAACCAACCCTCCAGAGCCTTAGTGGCACAATCAACAAAATCAGTCCAGTCTTGAGTCTGTGCTTTTTGGGTGTCTCTGAACAACAACCTGTATTGCTCAGTGGTTAGGCCAAACCCATCAATAAGAGCACTCCTCAAGACAGAGTAGTTTTTAGCATCCTCAGGTCTAACCGTGAGGAGCTTATCTCTCCCTTTCTCAGAAAAGGAGAGCCACAAGATTGCTGCCCACTGATCCTCAGGGACCTGCTGTACCATGCAGGCCCTCTCAAGAGCAGTTATCCATTTGTGGATATCCCCATCTTTGTAGGGGGGCACAATCTTACTCAGGTTTCTATTGTCATAGGACCTGTCCTTATCTCTTGGGATAATGCTGCCACCAGTGGGAGTCTCCCCACTTAACCTTTGCTCTCTTGCAAGGGCTAGTCTAGCTTGGGCCAGGGCTAATTCCTCTCTTTCTATTTGGAGATTAACTGCTCTCATCCTGGCCCTATGCTCTCTTCTTTGAGGGGAAGTCATTCCTCTCTGTGATTCTCTTGAGGCACTAGAAATGTGAGAATCCCTGGAAGGGCTTCTCTCCCTCCTATTGCCTGGGAGAATCCTGTAATGTACTCTGGGAAGGGGCTGGCCCTCTCCATTTCCATGTAGGTCCAAGTTGGCCCGGCTAAGCCTTCCAACTGGTACCTGGTTATCCCCTTGATCCAAATCTGAATCTTCACCATTTGATTCTGGGTCTGCCTCCACATTTTCTACTTCTGGGGAGGTGTTCTCAGTCTCTGGGGGATCTACTCCTACTCCTGATCCTGAGGGAACTACCTTAGCTCCCTCTAAGTCATCTTTTTCCAGGATGGCTATCATGATGGGAATAGTAGGGTTGTGACCCTTTCTCCGCTTCCTTGCAGTGCACAAGGCACTCAAGTCTTTGTAGCTGAATTTGTCATAGCTGGAGGTTGCCTGTGGAGGGTCAACCTTCACCGGTAGAGAGCCTGTAGCTTCACCTGTGCCAGACATGACTCTAGTGTGGTGTAAGTGATGCACCTACCTACACTTAGTGTTTTCCTACTGTACCTTACTAGTGAGTTGTAGTCAGGGTGTGTTAAGCCCTTTTCTCTACAACTACTAAGTTCAGTAGAACTTAAAATGCTAAGCTTTGTTTATATGTACCTAAGTACTTAATGTGATCTTTCAATTTGATATAAAGATTGCAATGGTAAAACAACAGCAAGCTCAAATCCGCACCGCTGCTCACCAATGTGAGGAGTTGGCCTGATGCATGATGTCCACAGTTCTGTGGGCACCTTGTATCAATCCAAACAATCCCTTATGGTGATGGTTGTAAGTCAACCTTCTAGACAAGCTATCCTAGGGGTAGCATGGACTAAGCAGCCTTAAAGGCTTAACTCAAGAGGGCATGTGAAGCCAGCTGTTTTACCATATGTAATCCTGTAATACCAAATGAAAGGACACCACACAAGTTATATATTATAAAAATATATGTATTTATTCTCAGAATAATCCCCACTACTCTTTATGAGCAATGAAGCACAAGCGTTTAAACAAAAGCACAATATAACATATACAAGTTGCACGTTTTTGGATGAGGCCGGTGGCCACTCAAACCATATATCAAAAAAGTGGTATAACAATCACTAATCGATCGGGGGTAAGGCCTAGGGCCTTGGGAATCGCTAAGACTACACTGTACTAACCACAGTTAGGACGGGAGTAGCCGCGGGATTCGGGTGCAGTGCAGAAAGCGCACGCATGCACCAATGTAAAGTCAATGGTGCGTAAAAGTTATCGTTTCAAAGATTAAAGAGTCTTCCGACTGGACTAGGACTACCAAACTTTAGAGTTAGGCACTAGAGGTGTGTACCAGTGTAAGAACACCGGCGCTAGTAAGTTACCTCACCCACAGGAAGCGGGTGCATAGGTGCCAAAGTGTGTCGGGTTTCGTCACGCAGTTCGATGGTGCCTGAAGATGAAGTTGCTGCAGGCGTCCAGAAAAGAAGTGTCCGGTGCGATCCAAGGGTGGATCAAAGCTGAAGGGTACCTGAAAGCAGAAGGGACAGAGTCTGGGTCACTGGGCAGTGACCAGGAAGGAACCAGGAAGGAACCAGGCAATGTCGGGCGCAATCAGGTCTATGTCGGGTGCCTTGTCTCCGCTGCCATGTAGACTCTGGGGCACCGAGGATGTCCTGGAGTGAATCACAAGCTGTCCCACAAAGGCTCTCGCTGTTGGCGGTGTCGGCTTCACAATCGGAGTCAACAAGCCTTGGCAAAGGCAACCCATGCAGGATTCAAAGATGGCTTAATACTCAAACCAGCAAGGTCTGAGCGGGTGCTCCTTTTCAGGGGAGCGAGGGCCAGTCTGGAGCAACCAGACCAGCTGTTCAAGTTTGAAGGTTAGTCGGTTCTGGGGCCACTAGCCAATGGGCAAGAGACCGGACCAACGTGTCAAGCAGGAAAATGCAAAAGGGCCCCACGCAGCACTCGTCAAGTGTGGAGGGTTGAGCTTCGGTGCAATAGCTGCTCTGGGCTGGAGCTTCTCAAACTCCAATGCACAGCTTCGAGGGAGCCTTGGGTGCTGCACGGTCAGCGTTTCGTGGTTTATTCAAGATGGCCGCTCCCACGCTTCAGGTCGCCTCCACGGGTCCCAGCTCTGCATGGACTGTGGATCGGGCTATTGGAAGGTAGGATAGCTGGCTCTTGTCAGTCTCTGTTGCTCGAGTTCCGGCGGGAACTGCAACAAAGCAAATGTTGAGGTGCTAGATGGTGCCTGTTTACACAGGGTGGTCACTCCTTAACCACAAGGGAGATTCTTCAGTCTTCCACGTCGAGTGGGATGTCGAAGGGTCCAGAGTTTCGTTTAATAAGTTTCTGTCAGGATAATCTGATGTGCATTGGCACTGCTCCCACCTATATTCCAAATCTGGGGGCTGGATTACCTGCTAGGTCCCTCCTATGGGTGGGACCCAGGAAGGGGGTGGTTACACCCCTTTCCTTTGTCCAGTTTGCCACCAGGACTGGGGCTGGAGTGCCCCAGAACCGGTTTGACTGGAATCTGCCCAGGGACACCTTGTGCGCCCCAGGCAGTGTCTAGTTTCTTTCATCAATCCCTGCTACAATCCACTATCTCCTGTCTGGGGTGGTGTGACACCTCCCTGTGACAGGAAACCCTTTGTCCAGGCGTCCTCTGCCAAGTTTCGGTCAGCAGCAGGAGGTCAGACATGTGTCTGTGGCAGCAGCATCCATTTTGTGGTGCTGGGGCTCTGGTTAGGATTAACCGCATTTGCAGTAAGTAACATGTCTTCTCCCTCTAGAAGGGTGGAATGCTACCCCCGTCGCCAGAATTGGCGAGGGGGTAGTATTCCAAAATGTATGACACCAAACACGACATGTTTTGATAAAGCCAAACCAAAGTTAGCATTAACCGCGAGGATTATAATGCACTTAAGCGTATATGTTATGGCAGTATCACTAGAACAGCTATAAGGAAATGGTTCTGAAAGCTGCAGACAGGCTCAGCTCATGCTAGAGCACAATCTCACATAAAACCAAGCACTCTGCCTCCAGGATTGTTAAGGCCTGCCATAGGAGTGACTTATAGGTATATATGTGTCCAGATATAGGTTTAGACATAGGTATACTACATCTAAGCAAGGGGTGATTACACCACCTTGCTCCAGCTGTGTGAACAGCCAGTTGTGTCGATTTAAGTACCGGCCAGGGGTGGCAAAAGATATGCTGCAGCCCCTGGTAGGCCTTGGATGCACCTATGCCCTGGGCACCTATAGTGCACTGTACAGGGGCTGACAAGGTGTCCAGTACCAAATTGGTTATGTACCTATAGTACATGTCTGTGAATTTAGAGAGAGAACAGCAGGCTGTGGGTCTGATTAGCAGGCCCCCAGCCACATTAAGTCGAAAACCAGTGAAGCAAAAAGCAAAAATTGTGGTGACCATAGGATAGCAGACCCTACTCTCCTACATTGAGTGACATAGAATACAGTGGCATACAATGCAGCGCCGTAGAATGCAGTGGCTTACATTTGAGTGTTGCATAGTAGAGTACAGTGGTGCAGAGTATAGAAGAGTGGCGTAGAGTACAGCGGTGCAGAGTAGAGTGGCATATAATGCAGCGGAGTAGAGTGGTGCAGAGTAGAGTGACGCAGAGTAGAGTATAGTGCTGTAGAGTGCAGTGGCATAGAGTGCAATGATTAGAGTGGAGTGACGCAGAGTGGAGTAGAGTACATTTTTTCAGAGTAAAGTGAAGTGGCATAGAGTGGAGTGGTGCAGGATAGAGTGCAGTGGAGTAGAGTGTAATGGTATAAAGTAAACCAATCAATCCATCAGGGAGATTTAAGTGCTGGGGGTGAGGGGGGATAGGATGGGGAAGCAGCTCTGTTCAGTCAAACAGCCAGGTCTTGAGGGTCTTCCTGAAGATGTGCAGGGTGGGGGCAAGTCTGATGTCGATCGAGAGCTCGTTCCAGGTCTTGGCCCTGATGTGGGAGAAGGATCTTCCACCGGTTCTTGCTCTGCAGATGTGCGGGGGTTTGACAAGGGCGAGGTTGGCGGATCGGAGGATCCTCTTGGGTAGGTGGATTGAGATTCTATCATTCAGATATTGGGGTGCGGTGTTGTGGATGCATTTGTAGGCGTGGGTGAGTATCTTGAAAGTTATTCTCTTCTTGACGGGGAGCCAGTGGAGGTTTCGCAAGTGTTGGGTGATGTGTTCGTGTCGGGGGATGCCGAGGACAAGTCTGGCTACGGTGTTCTGTATTGTCTGTAGTTTGAAGAGCAGAGACTTGTTAATCCTGGCGTAGAGGGCGTTTCCGTAGTCTAGTCTGCTGATTATGAGTGCGTGGGTGACGGTTTTCCTTGATTTAGGGGGGGATCCATTTGAAGGTCTTCTGGAGGATAAGGAGGGTGTTGAAGCAGGTAGAGGCGACGGCGTTGACCTGTTGCATCATGGAGAGGGAGGAGTCAAGTACGATGCTGAGGTCTGTCGGAGGCTGCCGAGGGCGGTGGGCTACCAGGTGTTGTCCCATGCAGGGGGGGGGGCCCGGGATGAGGACCTCTGTCTTCTCCGAGTTGAACTTCAGGCAGATGCTGCTCATCCAGGATGCGACATCCATTATTCCTTCCTAGAAGTTGATTCTGGTCACCATCAGACTCACCTTCCATGAAGGAATGAAGGACGTCACATCCTGGTGAGGGAGAGGATGAGCTGGGTTTCATTGGGGTAGGATACTATGCTGAGTCCGTGCTGTCTGACGATGGCGGCGAGGAGGGCTATGTAGATGTTGAAGAGCGTGGAGCTGAGCGATGGCCCATGGGATACTCTGAGTTAATTTCCGTGGGATCGGAGAGGAAGGGTGAAAGTCTGATTCTTTGGGTTCTGCCGGTGAGGAAGGAGCAGAAGCCAGTCGAGGGCGGTTCTTGTATGCCGACGTCGTGGAGTCTGTCGGTGAGTGTGTGGTGGGAGATGGTGTCGAAGGCTGCAGAGAGGTCGAGGAGGATCAGGGCTGCAGTGTGTTCTTGGTCAAGGAGGGTGCGGATGTCATCTGTGGCGGCGAGTAGAGTGGTCCCAGTGCTGTGGTTACTGCGGAATCCAGATTGGGAGGGGTCGAGGATGGAGTTTTCTTCGATGAATTTAGTTAGTTGGGCGTTGAAGGTGTTTTCTGTGACTTTGGCCATGGAGGTGAGGAGTGATATGGTTCGGTAGTTCTCGAGTTCTTGAGGTCCGTAGGATCTTCTGAGAGTTTCTTGAGTAGTTCCAGTTGTCGGGAAAGATGCAGGTTTCGAAGGTGCCATTGATGGTGCATCGTAGTACACGTGAGATGGCGGGGGTGTCCCTGTGGAAGATGTGTGGGGGCAGGGGTCCATGGGGGCTTCTGAATGGATGCCTTTCATGGTTGATGCGGTGTCTTCGGTGGTGACTGGGGTCCAGGAGTATATGGTGGTCTCGTTGGCGTTGTTGGAGGAAGCAGTGGTTTCAGGGCCATGTGTCTGGTCGTTGACGTTGTTGTAGAGGCCCTTGATTTTCAGATAGAAGTAGGAGCCAAGCTTGTTGCAGAGGTCCTGGGAGGGGGTGATGTTCGTGGTTTCGCTGGGGGGGTTGGTAAATTCCTGGATGATGCTGAAGAGTTCCTAAGAGTCGCTGGAGTTGGCAAGGTTCTTGTTCTTGATGAAGGTCCTCTGGTGAATCTGATGCGTTGGTGGTATTTTGTCATGGCATCCTTGTAGGTGGTGCAGTCTTCCGAGGATTTGCTGTTTCTCCAGTTCTTCTCGAGACATCTGCACGGTCGTCTGGATTCTTGGAGGTCAGTGGGGAACCAGGTGGCCTTTCTGGGGCGCTGTCCGTCGGGGTTACGTAGGGGTGCGAGCTTGTCTGCGCAGTTGGTGATCCATCTGTGGAGTTCTTTGCCTGCGAGGTTGGCGTCGGTCAAGGTGGAGGGGGCATCGTGGTTAAGGGTGGAGTTGAGCTACTCCTCTTTGACCTTGGTGTAAAGTAAAGTGGTGTTGAGTGCAGTGACATAGAGTACAGTTCGTAGTAGATTAAAGTGGCATTCAGTGGTTTGATGTAGAGTGCAGGGGTGTAGAGTTGAGTGGTACAGAGTAGTGTGCATTGGTGTATAGTTTATTTGCAAAGAGTGCAGTGGCGTAGAGTGCAGTGTTGTAGAGTGGAGTGTCATATAGTGGAGTTTTGCAGAGTAGAGTGGAGTAGCCTAGATTGGAATTGTCTAGACTGGAGTGGTCCAGAGTACAGTGGCATAGAGTGCATTGGCATAGAGTAGAGTGGCGCAGAGTAGAGAAGAGAGGCATAGAGGGCAGTGGTGTAGAGTGCAGTGGCATGGAGTGGTGTAAAGTGGATTAGTGCAGAGTAGAGTGCAGTGGAGCAGAGTGCAGTGGCATTGAGTGGTGTAAAGTGGAGTTGCACAGAGTAGAGTGGAGTGGCATTGAGTGGAGTATGCTTTGTGTGGTATCACACTGCCATTATAGACAACACATTTTCAATTGAAATTATCATTACATTTGCACAGACATACAGTTTTGCTAATAAAACTATATAGCGCAAAAAAACATAATGTGTGGAAATGGTATCACCTAGTGTATTGATTTGTTTTGATCATATTAAAGTATTTGTTTCCACCATACTTCAGAATCAAATTTGCTTTATTTGTGCTTTCCAAATTGTGATACATTCTGATATACTTGCACAGTTCATTAAAATATTGTTGTGTGCTAAAAAATGACCCCCAGTATCCAGCAAGATTGTCAAATAAATCCTCTCACTTTGAAGTCAGAGAAAGAAAAGCAACACCAAGTTCCCTGGAAGACAGAGAGTGACATTTGACCTCTGTCTTTGAATTCACAGCAAACGTGACAAGATAGGAACAAGATTTACATGCCAATTTACAGAAAAGAGAACCCAAGGAAGAATACATGAGGGGTAGTGTGAAAATGCTTTGCTCCTTGGGAGAGACGAACTCACGCTGAACAGCCGAAAACAAATAAAGCCAGCTAATAGAAAGCCAGTGAGTTTTACAAATCACAAAGCCAATGGTGGACGGAATGCAGTCCCAGGGAAGCTTTCTGAATGTCCCCAAGCTGTCTTTAGGATGCCAGAGCGCTGCACTGTCTCGTAGGCTTTGACCTAAACAGGAGGGTATATATCACTACAGTAGAACAATAAATTAATAGGTGGGATAATACGCGCCTCTGTCTTTTTAATACAATTAGGACTTTCTAGAAATAGCTCCTGGAAAAAATTAATTTTATGTCAAGATCAGATGCTCCTTTTCAAAGCGAAGCACCCACTGAAAGAGAAACATGATTAAGTGGTTTACAAAGAAATGCTTTAAAGTAGAAAGTGCTGACCAGTCAGCTGCTATCATAATGTCTTCTAGTCTGGCAGCTGCCCAAATGCTTTGGAAGCCAGGGCACCTCTAGAGAAATGATGATGCCTGCTTGAGACATAACAAAGATTGCGAAAGTGGCAGATGATACAAGTGAGTAAGGTTTAATGAAGGCAATCAATAGATGACCAGCAGACATTCTGAAATTAAATATACATTATTTGTATTCTTTCAAACATCTTATTACACAATACTTTGGATGATCTAGAAAAACAGGACACTCCACTATTGAAATGAGAGATTTAGTTCTCCTTCAAATATTACAGAGACAGGGGCAGCTCCTCCGCTATGGCGAAGGTGCGTCAACCCACTGCTTTTAAGCAGTGTGAAGCAATTATCTAAAATTATAATTATTTTGCGTTATAATCATTTTAGGCCACTTCCTGCTGCTTTGCTGGCGGGTGAGTGGAAGGGGCTGCTCTGCTCTTGCAGCAGGGCAGGGGAGGAGTGATTTGCCCAATTCTAAGTGCCCGATGACTGTTTGGTCGGCCCTCACTGGCCGTACAAACCAGTCATGCGCACCTTCCCCCTTCTCCATGGAGGCTGCATTACAGCCTGTATGGAGAACATGCCCAGGCAACCATTCCATGGCTGAGCGTCAAACCAGGATGCTCAAAACCAATCACAACGCTGTTTTGCAGCGTTGTGATTGGTCAGGGGAGCCTGGGTGCTCACCAATCACAGTGCTGCATTGCAGTGTTGTGATTGGTTGGTGGGGCCTACTTCCTGTTTCTTGACGTGCTCGAGGAGAGCAAGAGCCAGCCGGCAGCAAGGCAAGTTTATTTTAAATTAAAACTCTTTTAAAATAATTGATCCATGCGCTACCCCTGCGAACCCCCACTCTGTGCGATCACCACACGCCCGCCCTGCCACACGCGACCCATGCCGGCTGGTCCTGCTATCGAGAAGAAGTCACTTTCCTGGCTAATACTTCGTGCCATCCGGACATTGGACATAAAAAACCATTCTGAATGAAACTAAACATAATTACATTGTTAGCTTTGCCAATAAATCTTTCAATCACAGTGTAGAACTGTCGGAAATACGTTTTCATATAGCACAAAGTCATTGGTAAACGAATGGGCGCTTCCTAGTGGGATTCTCATCAATATTTTGATAATATAAAGAAACTGCAGTTCTGTGAATATTGGCTGTTCTATACAGGACTTACATGAAGAACTACTGAGCCAAACAATTTGCTATGAAAGCAACATTTTCCAACATGGGATTTATGTTTCATTCCAGGCACTAGGGATACCACACAGATTTGTAAACTTTGGATGTTTCTGAAGTCCAAGTTTGTTGATAAAACAGAATTTGTCTTCGAAGTCCTGGGACAGATTAACAGTGGTGCCTGCCGCAAATCCATAGTCATGGGGTGGGGTTGTTAGAGGAATAATTTTTTTTTTTTAACGTACCTGCCAAAAGGTCTACTGATGTAGAACCCCATTCTTCTTGAATGTATTGAAAAACAATAATGTGAAGTCTCAAGTCACTGTAATTTCTGAGATGACAAGGAACACACCTGCTACTGGGTTTAAGTGACCTAGCAGCTGTCATGGAAATGTGGTAATGGAGGATATGCTCACAAAACTGTTTTCCTAGGTTGACCAGGATTTTCGATCAAGTACTGCCAAGAATGTTGATATAACTCACTGCTGTAAGATTGTGCTTTCTCGCAAGGACTGAACACTGCATGTGGTTTCTTTTGAAAAGATGCTCTTACTAGTTGATGTGCATTTATGACTGCTTCTGAGACCATGCACCAACAGTCACGAACTGGGCACATTGAGCTCCCCACCCTGACAAACTTGTGCCTGCTTCTAACAGAAAGGTAGTATTGAAAACTGACCTTCCAAGCATGAAAGTGTGCTAGCCACCAATTTGATTCTTCTCTCATTTCCAGGTCTAGAGGATTTAGGTGTGAATAACTTAAGCCCTGTCGTAAGTGACAAATCTTGAGCCTTAGGCGTGCCTGATAACAAAGTGCACCTAGGAAAACAGCCTGAATTATTAAAGCTAGTAGACCTACTATCTGTGCAAGATGACAGAGAGAAGATAAAGCAAAACAAGACATTTTTTTCCTGATAGTAACCAGTTTTGAATCTGGGAGTCCCAGAGTATAGGAAATCAAGTTTACTTAAAATGCCAGAAATTCTATGGAATACAGGACGTGAGCAGCAATTCAGGCTGATTTGTAACAAATAACAGTTGACTGCCTCCCAATTTGGGAGTGCAGGTCAAAGTTCAAAATGTGGAGGTCAGAATTCCTGTCAGAGTTTAAGGGAAGACCATCTTATGGTAGAGGAAGCCTCACACACATATGTGTGTCATGCTTCATGATTGGCAACCTCTCTCCACCCTGGTAAGATAGTCCATCAAAGGCGGAATCGACCTCCTGATGGACCCTAACAGGAGGGAGTTCTTAGATAAAAACTACTGGACATTAAAAATACCTTGAGATTCCCTGATATATCACCTTTAATAGTGGGGACCTCAGGTATACCTAAAAACCAAGCTGAGAGGGTATGTTTGAGGACAATGGCTCAACCTGTCTCTCTAAGCCAACATGTTTCTACCCTAGTGGTTGGTCTTACAGGCCTGAGACATTCTTCAGGACTGTGGATCCCTAACTTTCTCCGGTGGACTACTCAATAGGCACATCTACTGATACATAAGGCTTACAGTTTTCATTTTTCGCTGATTTTTACAGATAAATACAGACAAAAAACAATTTATTTCCTGTGTGTATTAATTTTTTTAAAGCGGAAAAATACAGAAAAATGTGCTTCTTGTGAGTAACTCTCCTTGCTGTCCTTCGTTAATTCTAGACCAACTGTTAAACAGATAGACACCGTGGGAATTTAAAAACAGGATGATATTCCCTTAAATACTGGCATACGTTAACATATATTTGTATATAATGCTAATAGTTACCTGTCGGAGTAATGTGTTATTATATTTGCCTGCTTAATTTGCCAAAACGTGACAGGCATCAAGGTATGAGTGCATGTTTATCAGTTAAATAAATGTGGAAATATACAATTTCCCAACTCAATTTATTCTTAAAATATAAAATAAATATGGATAGTACTAATAAAATGGCCAAAAAATAAACATGGATAAATACAGACAGAAATGTGAAAGAAAAATACCATAAAACCGGGATGATCTACTGAATAATGAACAAAGAAAACCCAGCCTCAGGTATGCAAAAGGCTTGCTCAGGTGGAATTACAAGATGGACCGTTTGCTGAATGTGTGACTATAAAGGACATTTCCCCCCCTTTCCCCCAAGCCCATGATGCCGGTATCCTCTATAATTTAGAATTAATATACCACTCAGGTAGGGCTAAACTGTTTTTCTCCCCTTTTATTTATCAATGGATGTGTCTTGTCGATTAGTCTGCCTGAAAAAGTTAGGGATCCACAGGCCTGAGAATCCCCAAGGCCTGTTATGGCTAACCACAAGGGCAGAAACATGTTGACTGAGAGAGACAGGTTGAGCCATTGTCCTCAAACAAACCGTCTCAACTCTGCTTTTAGGTATAAAGGTATCAAGGGAACCTCAAGGTATTTTCAATTAATCTGGATCCCGCCTTTGTCCAGTAGTTTTTATCTAAGAACTCCCTCCTGTCAGTGTCCGTCAGAAGGTTGAATCTGCCCTGGAGGTACTATCCTACCAAGGCAGGGAGAGGCTGCCGATGATAAATCATGACACAAATATGTGTGTGAGGCTTCCTCTTTCATAAGAATGATCTTCCCTTAGGCTTTGACAGGAATTCTGTGACGTCCACATTTTAGACTTTGTCGGTACTCCCAAATTTGGTGACAGTCAACTACATTTTTCTTGAAGCTACCATACATTTATTGTGATTAAGTGTTTAACTAGGGAGGACGTGCTATGGCCAGACCTCCCCCTCCCCCCTTGTTTGCTGTACTTGATTTATGACAAATTTAAATGTTCCAAGAACTAAAGTGTAGTTAAGTTCTAAGAACACCTTGTTCTGTCACATACTAAGAATATCCTAGATGTAGATGAATAAGAGAACATCCTGAGATGTTAGATGTTTTATGACTGGTTTTGGAAGCTTTATTGAAAACGACGGAGGGGAAAAAGGCATAAAGGAAGTGCTCTGAATAGTTAAACTTGTCCTTTTTCTTAAACCAAAGGAATTTGTAAATAGGTGAGTACATCGCAACTGAAAAACAAGCATCTTATTGATCCACAACCACCAACCAATCATTGGGTTGGAGCCAATCTCTCATATTAAGAATTATTTCCATTTGCAAATGTCTGTGTACTATAAACTGAATAGACTGGTTCCGGTTTATTACTCGTCATAATTTTTTCTCCTATGTTACTGGAAAAGGATGGATGTTTGATTGCATGCATGTTGTTTGCTCATAACCCTCTTTAATAATCGATCTTGAATCTCCTGGCAAATTAAATTGGTGACTGTGCAAGTAATTAAACTGGAGACTGTGTGGGAAAAAAGTATGGAAATAAAGTTTGACCTGGATGTAAAACCCTCCAATACTGTTGGAACTGGCTTTACACTTACCGATAACAATATTTCCTCTAGGATCGCTCCTAAATTGGTCTTGTTACCATTTCATCTCTGTGGGTAGCTTGTTGGTATGTTGTCCTAGAACCTGAATTGACATGTGTTGTTAGAGAATTGGGGCCAGTCATCAAATAAGGCTTGTGAGAGGCTGGCTTAGTATATGGTGCTCACTTAGGTAAGTGTAGCACTTTGCACTAATCCAGGCAACCCTTATGGTGATTTTAGTGGTCTTAGACAACCTTAGAAAGCTCTCTAAGTTGTAGCTGTGGAGAACGGCCTTAGGGCTTAGTCCAGAAGGAGTGTAGAGCAGCTTGTTTTACCAGTACTTAATCTTATAATATAGGTTAGGTGAGAAATAACCAAACAGTGTAGTTATAAAAAAATGTAGATAACACAATACACACAATACTTTGTTACTAGAATTCATAAATAGCACTGAATACACAGTGGTCTCCAAGTGGAGACCAAACCATATACTAAAATAGTGGAATGTAAACCTATGTCGAGAATGGACCCAGAAGACATAGAATAGCTGGGGACTCAAGGAACCACCCAAGGTGAGTATCTAGGAACCCCAAGGAGGATGTGTGCAGAGTGGTAACAAGACTGCCTGTTCAATGCTAGTCAATAGTTAAGTTGCAGTTGCAATTTTAAAGAAGAAGGACCATTCCCAGTGAATCCCAAATAAACCCAGTGGAAGATGGAAGGTTGGAGAGTCACCCCACCTGTGGATACTGCAGGAACCAGGATACCTATCCCAGGGATGTCAGGACCATATGTGTGAAGTGACTTTGGAAAACGCCATAGACCACAATGAAGGACTTCTGAAAAGATGCAGCTGGAGAAGAAGGTGAAAGTGTCCGGCGAACCCAAAGGTGGATTCAGGGTGAGAGGTGCCTGCAAGCAGAGGGGACAGAGTCTATGCCACTCAGGAGTGACCAGGAGGCATGGAAGACGAATGCCCACCGATGTCAGAGATGCAGGAGAGTTGACGGTGTCCTTGAAGTTGAAGCTGTACAGACCAGCCGATGCAGAGAAGAACAGGAGAAATGCATGAGCTGTTCTACGTCAAATGTCAAGAGCCCAGGGGTCATTGTCCGGCAGGGGCACTAACAATCCGTGGCAACAGCAACCAACGTAGGTGAAGTCAAAGCTGTGCTGTCAAGACCAGCAAAGTCCAAGTGACTCACCAGGATCAGGTAAGTCAGAGCAGGTCCCGAGCAAGCAGGGAGCACACTGGAGCCAAAGAAGACCCTCAAGAGGATCCTTGGTGCCAAAGGCAAAGGAGTCGCAAGAGCACCTCGAGCAACTCACCAGAGGACTCAGGCCCACTGTGCAAAGGATGCGATGCAGGTGAATATCTTAGCTGCAGATGATGCTTAAGGTTGAGCTTCTTGGAGGCCAAAGATCTCTTAAAGAGAGAGTCAACAAGCCTTGGCAACGGCAAGTCAACATTGTGGTACAGGGGGTCTGTTCCAGTGGGTCTGACAAGGGATATTGGCCTCAAACTCAGTGAGAAGAAAGTGCAGGCCTCGAAGAGGTTGCAGAACCACCACCTGTGTTGCTGAGCCTTTCGGAGTCCTTGGGAGTCCAGGATCAGCAGACTGATCTGCTGCATTGCGGTGCCTGCAGATGCAGGGGAGTGACCCCTTTACTCCAAGGGTGATTCCTACTGGTGTCTTGGATGTCCACAGACCCTGTGAAGAACCTGTATGGAGCACAGGCATAGACATTGCAGGAGACTTGCAGGACGACAAACCCAGGAGCAGCCAGAGTCTGCCCAGTTGTAGTTTTGGTTCCGAATGCGAAGTCCAGCGAGGTCCAGAGTGCCCAGATGATCGAAGTTGAAGTGCTATATGATCTAAATCTTGTCCCATGATGAATTCAGGGACCCACCCACAGGTAAGCCCTTTAGTACCTAAAGAAATGGGTTGGAACGATTTAGGGTTCCCTCCCAGAGTAGGGGCTGGACAGTGGGGAGGATACTCCCATGTCCTTTGTCCAGTTTCTCGCCAGAGCGGGAGCCAATGGCTCCCTGAACTGGTTTGGACTGGAGTATGCAATGAGGGCACCAAATGTGTCTATAAAGCAGTCTGAGTGACGCTAGCAAGTGCCCCCACCATGTCCTAATACACTAAGTCCTGTCTGGGAGGTGGTCACACCTCCCTGTGACATGATACCTATTGTCCTGCCTTCCTCTGCTCGAGCTTGGCTCAGCAGCAGGAGGGTAGAATCGTGTCTCTGGTCAGTAGCAGACATAGTTTGCTATCCAGGTCTAGAAGACTGGTACTGGGAGCAGTAAGGGCTTCCTGGAGGAGCTGTACAGTGTATGGAATCATATCTCCCACACCGTTTACAGTGTGGGAGGTATGATTCCAAAATCTTTGACACCAAACAAGTCAGGGTTCATTAAAGCCAGTTTAGAGATGGTCATCGCGTAATGACGCATGGCCACTCTATGTATCTTAATAGCTGATGTACTTGCAACCCGAGAGAATGGACTCGAAAGGTTGTAGGGGTGTCCTGCTCATGCTGGGGCACCCTCACAATTAGAACCAAGCACCCTGCCTTCAAGATTGAAAGGCCTGCCTTAGGACTGACTTATAGGTTTTGAGTGAAGTGACCTCAGATATAAGGAAACATATTTGTCGTAAGTGGTGCTAGTACCAGCTTATACAGGCTGCGATGGCAGGCCTGTATCACCATTTAAGTGGTCTCTCGTGAGTGGCATAATACATGATGCAGCCCATGGTAGACTCCTGGTGTACCTATGACCTGGGTACCCTAGTACCATATATAAGGGATTTATCAGGGTACACTAGTAGCCAATCTGGAGTGTACCTAAGTACTCACCATCTCTAATTTAGGGAATAAGCACAGATAATGGGGTCCTGATTAGCAGGATCCCAGTCAGACCAGTCAGTAAAAGATAATGACACCAGGAAAAAGTGGGGGTGACCATGAAAGCAGATCCTACTTTCCTACACCCACACACCCCAACGTAGGAGATGAGACTAGCCTTGCCCAGTTGAGTCTTTATTTTTTAAGTGGAAATATCTGGAGCATCCATCTGCGTTGGCATGGTTGCTCCCAGACCTTGTTCCACTGAATAGTCCATACCCTATACGGAAATGGACCACCTCAAAAGTTTGGGTTTGTCACCCTTCATTTTTAAGCCATTAGAGGGGATTATGGACTATCTGAACATTGAAGTGAGTAGTAAACAGGTATGGCCTCAGCTTCTTCAGTGCCCAGACTACAGCAAAGGCCTTCCTCTCTATAGCTGACCAGCTTTCTCCCTGAGGGTCAACCTTCTGCTTATAAAAGCTACTAATTTATCCTGGCCCTCTGAATTTAGTTGTGACAAAACAGCACCTACCTCTATCTTAGATGCAACTGTCTGTACAATGAAGGTTTTGGAATAGTGAGGACTTTGCAGAATGGGAGCAGTGCACATGGCCTGCTTCAGGTCATCAAATGCCTTTTGACAGCTAACTGTCCACGGAAGTTTCTTTGGCATTCTCTTGGAGGTGAGATCATTAAGGGGAGTCACAATGGACCCATGCCATTTGACAAACCTCCTGTAGTACCCAGTCAGGCTCAAGAAAGCTCTGACCTGAGTCTGGGCAGTGGAAGCAACCCAGTCCAGAATGGCCTCCACCTACCAGGTTACCCAAGTATACAACTTTGCTATGCTCTATCTGGCACTTGGTGGCCTTGATAGTGAGGCCTGCCTTTTGATGGGCCTTCAGAACATTCCTGAGGTGGACCAGGTGATCCACTGAGGTGGAGCTAAAGACAGCAATATCATCTAAATATGCTGTACTAGGATTCCAGACCTGTGAGAACTTTGTTCACCATCCTCTGAAATGTGACAGGGGCATTTTTCAGACCAAAGGGCATCACAATAAATTGATAATGCCCACTAGGGTTGAAAATGCAGATTTTGGCTTGGCACCCTCTGCTAGCTTGATTTGCCAGTAGCCATAAGTGAGGTCAAATGTACTCAGAAACTTGGCTGAGGCCAAAGTATCTATGAGCTCATCTGCCCTTGGAATAGGATGGGCATCAGTCCCGTGACTGCATTGAAGCCTCTGTAGTTCACAAAAACCTCATCTCTCCATTGGTACCAGGACTACTGGACTAGCCCAGGGGATTGCTGAAGGCCCTATGACCCCCAATTCCAGAATCATTTGGACCTCTGTCCTGATGCAGTATCTGACATGGTCAGGCTGCCTGTAAGTTTTGTTCTTTACTGGAAGACTGTCACCTGTGTCCACTTCATAGGTACACCAGGTGGTTTGACTGGGTGTCAGAGAGAACATATGCTTGCACTGATTGAGGACCTTCCTGTAGTCAGCTTGCTGCTGGTAAGTGAGGCTGCCTGTCAAGGCTACTCCATCAACTGATCCATCAACATTGCTCTGAGAAAGGAGATCAGGGAGAGGGTCACTATCTTCCATCTGTTCCTCATCAGTGACCATGAGCAAGCTAAGCAGTTCACATGAAGTACCCTATGGGAACTTCTTGGAGTGCCTAGGTCCACCAAGTAGGTGACCTCACCTTTTTTTCAAGGATGATGTGGGGGCCACTCTGTTTGTCTTGGAGAGCTGCTGGGGCCAAATGTTCCAACACCCACACTTTCTGGTCTGACTGGTAAACCAACAGGACAGCCTTTTGGTCATGCCAGGCTTTCTGCAGCTCCTGGCTGGGATCAAGGTTTTTACAGGCCTTCTCCATGTACTCAGCCATACGTGAACGGAGGCCAAGGACATAGTCAACAATATTCTGTTTAGGAGGTTTGATAGGTTGCTCCCAGACCTCCTTAACTAGACACAATGGACCCCTAACTGGATGTCCAAACAGAAATTCAAATGGGCTGTTGCCAACTCCCTTCTGAGGAACCTCTCTGTAGGCAAAGAGAAGGCAAGGTAGCAAGACATCCCATTTCACCTGAGCTTTTCTGGTAGTCCCATGATCATATCCTTTAGGGTCTTGTTGCACCTTTCAACAAGCCCATTCCACTGTGGATGGTAGGGTGTGGTAAACTTATAGTTTACTTCACACTCTTCCCACATGGCAGTTATGTAACTAGACGTGAAGTTGGTACTAGGTGTGGGCATAGTGCTCCGCTCAGTCCACGGAGTGTACCTAGTGTCGCCTACTTTGCGATCTACAAAGTAGGCGTAGTAAGCAGGCTACGCACACGTCATGGAGGAGCGGAGTTGCCCGCCACCCGCCTCCCTCCCGCCCTCTTTTAAAATGCCCTTACAATCATTAAAATCATTGTAAAAGTAATTAAAAAGACTTACCTGAGATGCGGCGTCCCGGGGCTCCCTCTTTCTGGTTTATCACAGACTTCTTCCTCACAAATGCGCATGCGAGGGTGCCCACGAATGCTTTTAATGATTGTAAGGGCATTTTAAAAGAGGACGGGAGGGAGGCGGGCGGCGCATAGTGGGGCTATGCGGAGTGTGCGGGTGTGCGTAGATTCCCCCCCACATCGTGATGCTCCGCGTAGCCCCACTACGCCCAGGGTTAGTTGTTACCTCTGTCTGTTAAGACCTCCTAAGGGAAGCCCACTCTGGAAAAGATTCCCAGTGCGTCCCTGGCCACTAATGGAGCTGTAGTGGTTCTAAGGGGAATTACTTCTGGATGCCTAGTGGCATGGTCCACCACCACCAGGATATAACTGTGACCAGATGCGGTTGGAGGGTTCAAGGGACCAACTATGTCAATCTCTACCCTCTCAAAGGGAGCCCCAACCCCTGGGAGTGGAATTAAGGGGACCTTTGTAGTGCCACCTGACTTACCACTGGCTTGGTAAGTGACATAGGAGTGACAAAACTCCTTGGTGTCCTTAGACATATGGGGCCAGTGAAAATGAGGGACAATTCTGTCCCAAGTCTTTGCCCAAGGTGTACTGCAAGGGTAATATCATGTGCCAGGGATAGAAGGAACCTCTGAACTTCTGGGTTATTACCAACCTCCTGGTAGCACTAGACGTGGGGTTTCTACCTTCAGAATACAGTAGCCCATCTTCCCAATGGATCCTATGGGACGCACTGACATTCCCTGCTTCCTCAGCAGCTGAGCTGTTCAAGAGAGGGGCAGGATTGCTGCTCCAAAATCATGTCTGCCCTAGAAGGGCCTCCTGCCCCCAAGAACTCTACCTGTTCAGGCCCAACTTCCCTTGGGAAAGTTACTTCGCAGGGACAGGGATAATCTACCTTAGGAGACTGATCTTCACTGAGAGTTTGGGAGGAGGGCAATTCCTTACCCTTCCTGCACCTTCTCTTAGAAGTAATCTGGTCCATTTTACAGGATCCAGTGCTCCCTCAGTGCTAAGCTGTTTGGCCTGAGCCCTGGTTACAGCAAATACACTGGCAGAGATGCCCATCATCTCTGCATGAGTCCTAAACTATACTTCAGACCAGGCCTAAAACTCTAAATATTTGCCCAAAAGACAATCTACAGGTAGGTCTGGAGTTACCACAACTCTCTTAGGTCCAGTTACCCCTCCCCAGCTGATATTCACAACTGCCAAGGAAAAATCAGTCCAGCATCGCTAGTGTTGGTTACTTGGTTCATCTGTCGAAGTATGATTTGTTCAGGGGGCACAAGTTTCTCTGTCTCCATGGTGACTCTGGCCTCTGTGTCCCTGAAATCTATTGCTTCCTGTCCATTGATTAAAGGCTGTTGTCTGTAATTGCCCAAATTAGCGGAACTTACTAGTAAGGTGGCAAGATTAATGCCACCATCATAGACTAGAACAGCCTGAGCTGGAGTTCTGACTAAATCAGAACCCAAGGTCAACCCAGCGAATCCCTTAGTTGTTGTACTACCACTTGTACTGGTGCTAGGGGGGCAGTTGCAGTTGCAGGTGCTAGGGGGTCCTAGGGGGTGCAGTGATAGTAGAATCCTTGGCCTTTAGACAATCAACATCTTTTGTCCAATTGGTCTTTACCTTACATAAATAACACCAAGGTTTCTTTTTGTCTTTCTTGGAGTTTTGGGACTCACCCCGAGATGCAGGTTTTTGGGGACTTTGTGAATGCTCCTTTTTGTATTTGCACTTCTCTCAGCCCTTCTCCTGGGGTTTAGAACAACCTTGCTTCTTCTGGTAACCTCCACCACCATGGTTTTTCTGCTTGACCCTGGTGCGGACCCATTTGTCTGCCTTCTTTCCAAATTCTTGGGAAGAGGTCAGATCACAGTACACCAGGTACTGGTGCAAAAGTCGGTTCCGACAGTTATTAAAGATGTGCTCCCTCCTTAACAAATTATACAATCCTTCATAGTTATGTAACTTGCTTCCATTAAGCCTGCCTTCCAGACCCTTAATAGCACTATCAATGAAGTCTACCCAGTCCTGGTTGTGTGCCTTCTGGATGTCTCTGAACTTTATCCCATATTGCTCAGTGGTTAAGCCAAACTCATCTATGAGGGCATTCTTCAGGACTGAATAGTTGTCAGCATTCTCTTCTCTCACAATGAGGTGCGTATCTCTACAGTTGTTAGCAAAGGGGAGCCACACGATAGCTGCCCACACACCATGAGGGACATTCTGAACTTTACAAGTCCTCTCCAAAGTAGTGATCCATTTATGGATGTCATCCACCTCTTGGAAAGTGAGGACTATCCTGCTTAGGTTCCTAGTGTCAAAGGATGTTTCCCTGATTCTAGGGAAATTATTGCTGTCACCATGGGACTCTAGTCACAGTTTCTTCCTAGCTCTCTGCACTTCTAGGGACTCCTTGTCAAGAGCCAAATGAGCTCTCCTGAGGTTAAGTTTTACTTTTTCAAATTTGATCATTGGTACTCCCTTTCTAAGGAGTTCTCCCTCTTACTAGATATGGAGGTCCCTACTGAAGTGTCTGAAGCACTGGACACAACAGAAGGAGACTTAGACCTTCTCTGCCTACTCTGAACACTCCCAGGAGCAATAAAGGGGACGTCATCTGCACTATTCCCTAGGTAAAGCCTTCCGCCCCTACTTCTGGAACATCCCCTCCCCACCTTGTTATCTTGATCCTCTTACCTGTCAGGGTTTTGGAGATCATCCATGATAAGCAGCTCTAAGAGATACTTATTGGTTTGGTTGCTACATGTCTTTAATTTCCTAGAGGTACACAGGGTCCTTAGTTCCTGGAACTTAAGGCCACTCTAGCTAGAAGACTGGGGCACACTAGTATCTCCAACTAAAGACATGGTCACTAGGTGTAGTGTGGTGTTGCACCTACCTACCCTACTGTAAACTAATCTTCCTAAGATTGGAGAAAGGGTTGTGCTAGACCCTTAACCACTAATCTAAAAGTTCAGTAGAACTTAACATATTCTATAAAATATATGTGCCTAATGCTAGTGATGGTTTTTCAATTAATCCACACCTAGATTAGCTGATAAAACAATGCAGGATTGAATCCCAACCGCTGCACACCAATGTCAGAGGCTGGCTTAGTATATGGTGCTCACGTAGGTAAGTGTAGCACCTTGCACTAATCCAGACAACCTTTATGGTAATCTTAGTGGTCTTAGACAACCTTAGAAAGTTATCTAAGGGGTAGCCGTGGAGAGCGGCCTTCAGGCTTAGTCCAAAAGGAGTGTAAAGCAGCTTATTTTATCAGCACTGAATCTTATGGTCTAGGTTAAGTGAAAAAGAACCACACAGTGGAGTTATTAAAAAATGTATTCATTATTAACACCCACTAATACAATGTATAATCTCCTACCCGGAGATACACCACAAGACACACAATACTCTTTTTACTAGAATTCGTAAATGGCACATAATACACAGTGGTCTCCAGGGGGAGACCAAACCATGTAATAAAATAGTGGAACACGAACCCCGAGCTATGTCGAGAATGGATGCAGAAGATGTAGAAGGGACCCAAGGAACCACCCAAGGTGAGTATCTGGGAACAAACAACACAAACCGTTAGGGAAGGGTCCTAGGGAATGTTTAGAGACCCATCATGGACATAGCCCCCAATACTAACTATACTACACAAGAAATGTCCACGGGTCTAGAAAAAGGAGGATCTACCTCAAAGATACACTAATCCAAAACCTGAAAAAAACTGAAAAAAAACTTGTGTATGTGTAAAAGAGAATCTCCTCAAAAGTAAGGATACCCATCAGTCACCGCTCGATACCGCCCTAGTCATCATCTGGGCCTCCTCTTGGCACTTCCATCGTGAAGCATAAATGATGATCGTAAGGACTTGATGGTGATTTCACTGGATAGCCCTCTAGATGTTAACTGGTAGTGATTTGTGATGGGTAAAAAATTGCAATGCATGGATTATTTATCAAAAAGTGACTTAAAATTGGGTAAATGAGAGAAGCATTATTATCACTCAAATGCCCAAGGTTAAAAGCAGTGCAAAACAAGGCAGTTTTAACAAATACCTGCCCGAATGGTTAATAGGTCGACATGTTTCGGCAGTACATATGGACATTTATATCCTCTGCCTTCCTCACGACCTCGAATGAAATTGCTACTGCAATGTGCAACATAAACAATAGAAAGTGTGAAATAAGAAGAAATAAATGTGTCACCTGGAATCCTAGGTGTGTAGTGAAATCCTCTGCATATGGGCTGAGTGATTGGCCACTGTAATAGATACATAATATTATTATTGAGGCTAGATGGTTACATATCTAAAAAGATGGAAACAAACATCGGGTGTCTATCAACATCCCAGTATGGCTTAATTGCCATCTCCACTAGTGTTTCATGGGTGATAACATCAAGTACATCAAGTATAGCTATATTCATTGATGTGTTGCTACTCCCAGCTTACCTATTTAGCAGGAGGATTAAGCCCCACCTCACCTGGCTGCGGCTCAGGGAGAAGAAGCACTGCTCTATAAAAATCAGAGAAAACATATAGAACATAGTTACATTTCCTGTTTCCTCTGATA
Organism: Lissotriton helveticus; assembly: GCF_964261635.1. Classification (NCBI taxonomy): domain Eukaryota; kingdom Metazoa; phylum Chordata; class Amphibia; order Caudata; family Salamandridae; genus Lissotriton; species Lissotriton helveticus. The sequence goes on from NC_136065.1 coordinate 1,924,257,123, forward strand.
TGCCTTTTTACATCCAAACGCAAAGTATCTAGGAACCCCACGGAGGTCATGTGCAGAGTGGGAATACGACCACGTGCTCAATGTTAGTCAATAGGTGAGTCGCTGTTGCAATTTTAAAGAAGAACCCTTCCCAGCGAACCCCGAAGAAACTACGACCATACCACCCTGAAAGCAACTGATCTCATCTGATCTCAGAAGTTAGGCAGGGTCGGATAAAGTCTGAATTTAAAGTTAGATCAACAGATCCCTGAATAAAGCAACTCACAATCATTGGAGAACGTGTACAACATGGACTGCTTGTTTTTAGGTCTCGCGACCTATCGATGCGCGCATGCGCATCGAGCGGAGCGAGAATTCAAGCGGCGAAAACATCATGAAACCACCAGCTTTTTGCTGGCGTTTTCATGGCGTTTTCTTGCAGTGCATGTGAACCACGTGAGCAACATGCACGCGCATTCACGGCCAGGGCTTCTCCCCCCCAATCATTAATTCCCGGCCGCTCACAGCACATCAAAGGGCTTCGCCCAGCGTGCGCTCTGCATTCTCTCCCCAGCCAGCTTCCCCCATCCCTCGCACCCCCTCCTCCTTCACGCCCCCACCATTTGCTTCCATTTGTTTTTGCTTGTATCCTAGGGGTTGCCAGCATGAGGTTAAATTATGGCCTGGTTCATTCAGATTTTTTTCGATTCTTTACAGAATCCGGTGGCGTTCTATTGCTCACTTTGTAGATCTGCCCTAACCACCTACAGCCATCATGTCGATTTTTAGAAGCTGATGCCCAATAATTACCGATGGACAATTGTAATTGTAAATTTCCGGAGAACTGAAGAGCAATAAATGAGTTCTGTGCATACGCAAGCGCTGTTTGCAGGATAGTGAACGCCTCTCTTCCCCTGTGTGACAAATTCCGGAGCTTCCATAACTTGAGCAGACAGGTTCAAGCATGCGTATTGAACACAGACTTGTGAGGTCATGGCCCCAGGGAGTGTAAATCAACCTGCACTTAACTCTTCTACATGTCTGCGTGATAAATATCTTCCTACTTGCTGCAGTGGTAGCATCTTAAAGCTGAAGTGGTGAGCTGCCCCCCACCCCATCACTGCGGTGCATGTCTGATCTATGCAGTTTCTGTGTTTTTCATTTATATGTTATTGCTCCTTCGCCAGTAAAGATGGGCTGCATAGGCTTTAAGGTTGCATGTGTTACTTGGAGGTGAAAACGGGGCTGCCTTTTTCAGCAAGAAGTAAAAGATGTACCCGGGAACCGCAACAGCAGCAAGAGCCGGTGCCCTCTGATGCTCTTTCTCTGTGCTGTATAATTGCAAGCTTGCTGAAAATGCAGACTAATCCCATGCCTGAGCTGCCATCTGCTGCCCTTATGATATGTTTGATGGCCTAATAATTGATTTGCAAAGAGAACGATACATCTGTCAAGTAAACTATGATTCGTGTTGCTTGGGGTTGAGTTGCGTTGTGCGTGCGTGTGTACTCCTGAATTTATTTGACATTACATTTTTTTTTGACCCTATGATGCTAAAAAAAAACAAAAAACCTTTGTAAATTCCCCAGAGTGATACTTGAACTGGAGAGATCATGCTCGGTTATCCTTTCTCAAACACTGTTTCAGGGCCAGCATAGCGGAAGCGAAACTTCAAAAACTGCAACACGTACACATTAGCATCCACCATTTTTCCTTTGCTGTACTGAGTTTTTTTGCTTTTTACCTCGTTGGTCTAGTTGCCTTTATTTGAGGAAAACACTTTTCTTTCCGTTTTATTTTTGGGAAATATAAAGCTCTATTATTGAGATTAATCTAAATAACTGCAGTTTAATCAAAATCGAGAAACTTTAGATCAACCTTGGTGGGATAAAATGCAGAATAATCCCATTTCAGTTCAATAACTGTGAAGTACTGATCACCAGTACAGCTCAGTAGAAAGGGTTTTCCACAAACACCTGTATGGTTAAACATCAGTAGTATATGTAAGATAATGCATGGTGGTAATCAAATTAAATACGCCACACCTATTTGTCTTTTGTATTTCTTTAGTAAAACCTAGGTGGAAAAATAGAAACATTCTACAAACAAGCATTGGCATAGCCAATAGGTCTCGCTTGTGGGACCTTATAAGTATTTAGTTACAAGGATATTGTGCTGCAAAACAAAATACTTATAAGGTCCCACAAGCGAGACCTATTGGCTATGCCAATGCTTGTTTGTAGTGTGTGCATTAAGGCTGTGTTTACGTTGATTTGGAACCTAGGTTCCATTAGTGGATGTTGGGTGGGCGTCCCTCCTTATGATTGCACTGCTTTATTTATAAGTATACAGTGAATTTAGTGTGTATTTCTATGAGAGCGCCATAGAACCTTAAATCATCTCCTGCTGTCTGAACCCTGAAGAAACCCTGTGGAAGACGGAAGGTTGGAGAGTCACCCCACCTGTGGATACCCCAGGAACCAGGATACCTACACCAGGGAAGCCAAGTGCATATGTATGAAGTGACGCTGTAAACCGCCATAGACCACAATGGAGGACTTCGGAAAAGATGCCGCTGATGAAGAAGGTGAAGTGTCCGGTGGAACTCAAAGATGGATTCAAGGTGAGAGGTGCCTGCATGCCACTCAGAAGTAACCAAGAGGCACGGAAGACGAATGCCCACCGATGTCAGAGATGCAGGTGAGTTGATGGTGCCCTTGAAGTTGCAGCAGGACAGACCAGGTGATGCAGAAGAGGACCAGGAGAAATGCATGAGCTGTCCCACGTCGGTTGTCAAGAGCCACGAGGTCAGTGTCCGGCAGGGGCACCAACATGTCTTGGCAACGGTAAACAACGTAGGTGAAGACAAAGGTGTGGTGTCGGGACCAGCAAGGTCCAAGTGACTCACCACTAGCAAATAAGTCAGAGCAGTATCAAGCAAGCAGTGGAGCCCACTGGAGTCAAAGAAGACCCTTAAGAGGATCCATGGGCCGAATACACAGGAGTAGCAAGAGGACCTCAAGCAACTCACCAGAGGTTGCAGGCCCACGGTGCAAAGAATGCGATGCAGGTGAATATCTTGGCTGCAGGAGATGCTTGAGGGTGGAGCTTCTTGGAGCCCGAAGATCTCTGGAGGAGAGAGTCAACAAGCCGTGGGAATGGCGAGTCAACGTGGTGCACAGGGGTTCTGTTTCAGCAGTTATTTCGAGAGATACTGGCCTCAAAGTCAGTGTGAACACAGTGCAAGCCTCAAGTGAGTTGCAGAACCCCCACCTCCATGGGAGCCCAGGATCAATAGACCTGTCAGCTGCGTTGCGGTGCCTGCAGATGTAGGGGAGTGACTCCTTTACTCCAAGGGCAATTCCTTCGAGTGTCTTGGGTGTCCACAGGCCCTGTGAAGAACTTGTATGGAGCACTGGAACAGACATTGCAGCAGACTTGCAAGCACGCCCATCTTGTCCCAATACACTAAGTCCTGTCAGGGAGATGGGCACACCTCCCTGTGACAGGATACCTATTGTCCTGCCTTCCTCTGCTTGAGCTTGGCTCAGCATCAGGAGGGCAGAATATGTCTCTGATCAGCAGCAGCCATAGTTTGCTGTCTGGGTCTAGGCCGTTTACAGTGTGGTGGTATGATTCCAACATGTGTGATACCAGACATGTCAGGGTTGTTACAGCCAGTTTAGAGTTGGCCATCACGTAATGATTCATGGCCACTCTATGTATCTTAATGGCTGATGCACTTACAACCCAGGAGAATAGACTCCGAAGGTTGCAGGCGTGTCCTGCTCATGCAGGAACACCCTCACACTTAGAACCGAGCACACTGCCTTCAGGATTGAAAGGCCTGCCTTAGGGGTGACTTACAGGTTTTAAGTGCAGTGACCGCAGATATAAGGAAACCTATATCTGTCGTAAGTGGTGCTAGCTCCAGCGTACACAGGATGCAGTGGAAGGCCTGTAGTCACAATTTGAGTGGTCTCTCACGAGTGGCATAATACATTCTTTAGTCCATGGGAGACCCCTAGGGTACCTATGCCCTGGGTACCTTTGTGCCATATACTAGGGACTTACAAGGGTACACCAGTAGCCAATCTGGAGTGTACCTAAGTACTCACCATGTCCAGTTTAGGGAAGAAGCACAGAGACTGGGGTCCTGATTAGCAGGATCCCAGTCAGACTAGTCAGAAAAACATAATGACACCAGCAAAAAGTGATGGTGACCATGAAAGCAGATCCTACTTTCCTACAAGGCTCAACTGGCAGAATGGCTTCCTTTTTTGCTGGTTCGTGCAAAAATATGACTGAAAATACATGTTTTCATACCTCTTTTATAAATTGTGCTTTGGCCAGGGACAATCCTTGAAAGAAGTCAATTCTGTAAGCTTAGCATCTTATATTAATAAATATCCCTTGCATTTCTCTGTAGAAATTGCTGAATTTGTATTGTCTACCAGGGAAATAACTTTTGCGATCAAATTTGAAATCTCTGATGGGTCTCTGGTAATGTTATGTTATGTTATCTATATTTGTATAGCTCATTATTGCCCTGAGGTGTCTAAGCGCTGTATGTATCGGTTACGAGTGTCAGACAAGGACTGTCACAAGAGTTATCAGGATTTGAATAACCAGTTCTTTACAGCCTTCCTGAAAGAAATGAGAATGGATGCATATTTTATGCAGTGAGGAAGTGTTTTCCATACTTTGGATGCTTCCAGCACGATGTTCTTTCTGCCCCATCGTACTTGTTTAAATTTAGGCTGTACCAATAGATTTGCAGTGGCAGAACGAAGCTTTCTAGCAGGGAAATACTATTTAAAATTGTGATTAAAAAAGTCAGGACAATGAATATGAACTTCATTATAGGTTAAACATAACACCTATCTCGCGCTTATGAAATAACTTTGCTTCTATCAATTTGGGCAGCTTGGCTGGCGCTGGCCCCGATCGGACATGGACGGGGGCAGACAGGCATGCCTTTAGTGTGCCAGCAGCGCACCCGCTGCGCGTCCGTGATGTAGTGAGCATTAATTAGGTGCGGGAGTGAAGCAGACACTTAGACTGCTAACCCACCCAAGATGGCATTCAAATAGTGCCCCAATGGAGGCAAGGAGAAATGGTGTCCCTCCGACGCTACAACGAGGACAAGCCCCGAGGTCGCATCTTCCAAAAGGTAAGAAGCACTCAGAGGAACAGATTTATAGCATAAACATACGGGGCATAACATAGAAACAATGAAATTGGTACTAAAACCCCCTTACCGTATACCCTGCAGCATGCAGAGGTGCACATTTACACGTCCTTCTTGAGAAACCACAAAGTACACAAAAGTGCGGCAGCAGCAGAATGGCATACTAATCTATGATTCCGCCAATGAAAATCAATGATCGTGGTAGATTACATCTAGGGACCTGGGTGCGATTTGAGGTCAACCGTGATGGAGCATAGGTCAAGGTGGTTTGTCCTAGTCCAAGATTTCACCTTCTGACTGAGGGCCATATTTAGATCTCTGCAGATGAGTTACTCTGTCACAACGGTGACAGATAACCTGTCCATTGCAATATGAATCCCATAGGTTATAATGGTTTTTAAATTTCGGCGGACAGATATCCGTCACCGTTGTGATGGAGTAACCCATCCGCCGACATCTAAATGAGGCCCTTAATCCTTTCAGTCCCAGGCCACCACAGGAGTACACTTCTAAAGCCCAGCAGGCTCACAGGGGAGGTACTTAAAGACTCACAGGGTGTCAGGCAGGGTATAGTCCAAGTGCAGTTGTTACTGATCAGCTGGGTACTGGCTTCCAGGAAAAGGCCTCTTGCAGCTCGTTGTCTCCCAGTAGTCACACAGGAGGCTATCCGTCTGACCCTTGGAGTCCACTTCTTTGTCCTGGGTATAAGAAGGTGCAGGTCCAGTCCCTCAGGGCTCCTCTCAGGTCAGAGGCAACAGGTCTGGTCCTCTTCTGATCTTCAGGAGGTCTGGAAAAATGTTTTAAGAGGATGCCTGGGGGTTGGCACATTTATGCCTCACACCAGCTAGTGGTTAGGGAGTGACGTCTGGCTCTCTCTAACCAAAAGGGTAAATATTCCCAAGAGTAACTGTTAGGATCTATGCTTCATGGAACTGTGAGCTTGTTGCTAGGAGTTTAGAATGTTATAGTCTGAATGGGAGACAGTACAGAGAGAGCTGTGGAAGGAGCTGGAGGTCCCTTTACTTCTGACTATTAAAGAACAACTTCAATCATCACTTCTGCATTGGAGTCATCTTTACATTGGCGACGAGGTCTAGAACTCTGGCAGGGGACAGAGACCAAGATGTGACCTCCACCCCTGGATGATATCACTGGATTTTGCTGTGGTATACATTTTACTCCTCCATTTGGACTACTCATTTTCGTATACAAAAAATGACCCTGCACACCTCAAAATTGATAATGATAAACAAGACAGTATAAATGCTATTTATGCATATGATCGCAATCACTCCAATAGTTCTCCCAAGAATTCCAAAGTCAAATTTCTTCTTTAAGCAGATTCTTTTTATTCACAGTTGAAGATTTAAAACCAATAGCCAACGCGTTTCGTCCGTGGCCGGACTTCTTCAGGGCTTTTTATCGAATTTTCTATTTAGTACTGCTTCACAATGGTCTTCACACTTGAAATTCAAATATCTTCAAATAAATAAGAGGATCATATATAAAAGATACACCACGTTTTCAAATTTTCATCAAGGTAAGGCACTTGTTAGCCAATAGTAAGATGTCCGCGTCTCGTATTACATGTGGTCGTCTGGTGTATCTTTTATATATGATCCTCTTATTTATTTGAAGATATTTGAATTTCAAGTGTGAAGACCATTGTGAAGCAGTACCAAATAGAAAATTCCGGCCACGGACGAAACGCGTTGGCTATTGGTTTTAAATCTTCAACTGTGAATAAAAAGAATCTGCTTAAAGAAGAAATTTGACTTTGGAATTCTTGGGAGAACTATTGGAGTGATTGCGATCATATGCATAAATAGCATTTATACTGTCTTGTTTATCATTATCAATTTTGAGGTGTGCAGGGTCATTTTTTGTATATCTGATTTGTAAAACAATTTCTTGTTTTCTAACTTTGGGATCTAGGGGATTGTATCCCAGACCTTTTTGCACCCACACATATGTATACTTTAGGGACTGTGTTACCAGTGCAGGCATAGTAGCCTCAATCCCTTTTTCTGGCTTGAACTACTCATTTTCGTTCCTGAGGTGTTGGTATGTACATTTATTTCTTGCTACTCTGAACCTGCTGAGTGGATTCTGAATATTTCGAAATCAGAATTGAAATGCTCCTGTGAACGGGTAGTTCGACACCTGATGCCCGAAAATTGTTGCCTGTGCCCGTGATAGCTTGGGGGAGCATTATTAACTCTATTTCGCCCTGCGCAATTCAAATTTTGCAAGTACAACATTGTGCGATACCAAAAGAAGCTCCGTTGCCCTACTCAAGCGAGCGCGCCTTGTGTGCATCATTTGAAGTCTCCACAGCGCGAACTGACTGGCCGTTGCCATTGCAATCTCTCCGAGTCTTCGAGTCTTCATCCTTGGAACTTTCGTCATCAGCTGGGACGTCGCGTCGCTGATCTTCGTCGCGCGGCTTCCTAAGGTCAAGAACGTCAGCGTCATTGACGTGACCTCTGCGTGGCGGCCATCTTTGTCTTACTCGGCTCTGTGATTTGAAGCTCACTCGAACTGAAGCGGAGATACGGAGATAAACTGCATACAACGGAGATAAACGGAGATAAACAGAGATACGGAGATAAACTGCATACAACGTACCACAAGGCTGCAAATCAGCTAAGACTGCAAATTTAGCTTTTGTTTTATTTATTAGGTTCTTGTTTCTGTTTGGTTATGGGTGATCAAACATTCTCAACACATCCTTCATTTTTACCCTCTTCTGGTGAGCCTTCTATAACCTGGAAAGAATGGAAGAAGTTATTTTTAACTTATGTCTTAGCTTCTGGGGCAGACAAATATGGTCCTGTTCGTAAGCAAGCAATTTTGCTCCACAATTTGGGAGTAGAGGGTAGAAGGCTGTACGAAGATTTACCTGAGATATCTTTGGGTGTGGGAGATGGGCAAGCTAGTAATGTATATGAGATGAGTATGTTGATGTTAGAAAAGAGATTTATTACTAAAATTAATACTGTTTTGGAGAGGCATACATTTTTCTGTCGCGCCCAGAAACATGATGAAGACATTGCGACTTATGTAGCAGCTTTAAGGGGCTTGTCCTTGAACTGTCAATTTAAAGACCTGACAGACTCCCTAATTCGTGATCAGATTGTCAGATGCACCAATAATAAAAGGGTGAGGGAGAAGCTGCTTATAAGAGATTGCACTTTAGAAGAGGCGATTCAGATTGTTAAAGGTTTGGAGAATACTGACTTATGGATTAAAGAAATGGACAAATGCACTAGTTCCATTACATCAAAGGATAGTGCAGTGAAAGAACCAGAAATTAGTGCAAAGTGTTCTCAGACTCAAACCTCTGTTGATGAAACTAAAATTCTTAAGAGTGTTGGGAAGTTCGATTCCAAAACCACAAATAAGCAACCTGTTTACCGTCCTCCTAATTTTGGACAACAGAACAGTTTACGTCCAGTGAAATGCTATAGATGTGGTTCCCCTGGGCACATTGCGTCCAGTCCACGTTGTGCAGCCAGGAATGCCATCTGCAGAGGATGCGGAAAAAGGGGACATATACTTAAAGCTTGCAATGTTAAGACACAATACGTTAATGAAATTGACGATTGTTGCGAAAATGTTGAAAAGCTCATGTTGTGTGTGGATGGATTGGAGAACACAGATTGCCCTTGCACAGAAAAAGCTATATGTCTGGTTGATGTGGCTAATGAGAGTACCGATAAGCTTGAGAAACCACATTGCTTGATCAATTTTGATTGTAGAGATCCTAAGCGTCCTCAAACTAGATATGTTAATATGTTGGTGGACTCTGGAAGTTTATATACCTTATTGTCCAAGGATGCGTATGTTGAAATCTGGGAAAATGATTGTGATGTTGACTCTTGGAGTGCGCCAGACATAAAAGCGGTAGGATATGGTGGCAAGACTATAGATATCCTAGGTCTCAGGTGGATGGTAATAACTTTCCAAAATAACAAAGTTTTTGGAAGAGTATATCTTACTAAACAAGGGTCTAACTTGCTTGGTTGGCGTCACCAAAAAGACTTGGGAATTGTCTTGAATCCCAATGCAATTGAACCAGTCTCTTCCTTTTCTGTTCTAAGCGTTGACACTTTTGAAACTGATATCATGAAAAAGTTTCCCAATGTTTTTTCCAATAAGTTGGGAAAGTTGAAAGGATTTTCCCACAAAATCATCCTTAAAAAAAGGCAATACCAGTAGTTCACAAAGTGAGGAATTTGCCACACCTAATGAGAGAACCTCTTAAACAAGAATTAGATAAGTTACTAAATCTGAAAATTATAGAACCCATTGAGGCATCTGAGTGGCTCGCCCCCATTGTGGTTGCACCCAAGGATGGTGGAGCCAAAATTCGGCTCTGTGTGGACTTGCGCGATTTGGATAAAAACATATGGGTTGATAGACAACCCTTACCAAACATTTCTGAAATGTTGAGTGCCATGGGTGGAGGTGTGTGTTTTAGTGTAATTGACATGTCTGCAGCCTACCACCAGATAGATTTAGATGAAGAGTCAAGACACCTCACTTCCTTTGTAACACCGCTGGGGGCGTTTCGTTATTGCAGAATGCCATTTGGTTTGGCATCTGCCTCAGCGGTGTTCCAAAGAGTGATGCAGCAAGTTCTAGTTGGAATAGACAATGTTCTCTGTTTTCAGGACGATGTATTAGTAGTTGGGAAAGATTGTCATCATCATGATAGGATATTAACAGAAGTTTTGGAACGCATGGAAACCAATGGCTTGACGATAAAAAAGGAAAAATGCCAGTTGAAGCGAGATAATGTAACATATCTCGGTCATGAGATATCAGGTCTAGGCATTAAACCAAAAAAAAGTATAATTTCTGCAATCAATGATGCTCCTACACCAACAACTAAAGATCAGTTAAGGTCCTTTCTGGGATTAGCTGAATATTGTTCAAAGTTCATCAAAGGGTTTTCGAATGTAGTTGAACCTCTAAGGCAATTGATGAAGAATGGTGTGGTTTTCGAATGGAATGAAGCTTGTGAGAATGCTTTCAAATGTGTAAAAATGGAAATTCTTCATGCACCTACTTTAGGTCACTTTAACGTTAAAGCCAAAACATTGGTTACCACTGATGCGAGTGCTGTGGGAATTGGGGCTGTGCTTTCTCAACTATCTGATGGTGTGGAAAGAATTATAGGTTTTGCTTCGAGAAGACTTCAGGGTGCTGAAGTTTCTTATTCAGTTATTGAGAGGGAGGCTCTCGCTTGTACATGGGGAATTCAACATTTCAGGTATTTCCTTTGGGGTTTACCTTTTACGGTACGGACGGATCACAAGCCCCTTGTACATTTGTTCAAAGGAGGAAGAGGCTTAGAAGGAAATGTCACTCCAAGAATATCTAAATGGATTTTATCTGTGCTTGAATATAACTTTCAAATGGAATATGTGAGAGGAGAGAAAAATGTCATTGCAGACTGTCTGTCTAGAATGCCTGTAGACTTGGTGGTTGGTGAGTCAGAAATAAATGATCCAGTGATTAGTTGTGATGAAGTTCTAGCATTTGATAAGGGACAATGGGAGTCTGCCATGGCAAATGATCAACTAATTCCTCTGGTTATGGAAAATGTTTCTGGAGGATGGTCGAGAGAATCTTCTAATGATATTCGTTTGAAAGGTTTTTTTAATGTAGAAGCTGAATTGAGTGTTTCTGAAGGTAAGCTGTGGAGGAGGAACAGGTTGGTGCCACCGTGTAGTCTCAGGTCCAAAATTATGAATATAGCGCATGAAGGTCACTTGGGAAGGAACATGACCAAGAGAAGGATCCGTGAATCGTATTGGTGGCCGAGTATGGATGGTAAAATAGATGATTTGGTTAGGAATTGTCATGCATGTGCTGGAAGTGATAAAACGAAAGTGGTTAGGCAACCTCCTCTTTCCTGTGTTGATTTCCCAACACGTCCCTGGGAGAAGTTGGCGATTGATTTCCTGGGTCCGATTTCCAAATTAGGTGCTCAGAATAGATTTATAATGGTCCTTGTGGATTACCATTCTAAATGGTTTGTAATGGAGTCTACGGAGAACATTGATACAAAAAGGGTGATAAGTTTTATGGAAAGAACATTTTTAAATGAGGGCATACCGAAGACTCTGGTTTCAGACAATGGTGTGCAATTAGTTTCAAGAGAAATGAAAGAATTTTTGGATGGTATGGGAATTTGTCATGAGAAAGTTGCATTGTTTAGGCCTCAAGCAAATGGTCTTGTTGAAAGGATTAATAGGTTGTTGATGGAGAATATTCAGTTATCTTTGGCGAATGGTCTGTCTTGGTCTGGGGAGCTAAAAAAAATGGTCTGGTCATATAGAGTGACTCCGCATTCAGTCACTGGTATATCTCCATTTGTTTCTCTGAAAGGGCGTGAGCCAGGTTTAAAGGAGGTTCCGGGTTGGCTAAAGAACAAGGAATGTGTTTGGGTTGACCGTGCGAGTGTAAAGGATAGTGTTGTCAAAAGACAGAATGATTCTGCGCATTCGTACAATTTGAGGATGAGGGTGAGATTCGGATATAAATGTTGGTGATTGGGTTGTGACAAAAAAAAGTGGTTTTGTCATAAAAGGGGAAAGTAAATACTCACGACCTAAACAAGTAAAATCTGTAAAGAAAAATGTTCTCATTTTAAATGATGGTTCTGTTTGGAGTTGTGGTAATGTTGCTAAATGTAATTTTCCTTAATTGCCACTTTCCAATTTTCTGTATTTTTCTTATCCTTTAACTTGTATTTTTTTTAAGTTGTATTATATTGTAATGGGGGAGATGTGTTAGGATCTATGCTTCATGGAACTGTGAGCTTGTTGCTAGGAGTTTAGAATGTTATAGTCTGAATGGGAGACAGTACAGAGAGAGCTGTGGAAGGAGCTGGAGGTCCCTTTACTTCTGACTATTAAAGAACAACTTCAATCATCACTTCTGCATTGGAGTCATCTTTACATTAACCCTACCCACTTTTGCAGAAGTTCCAGTTTGCCTTACTGCAAACAGGCACAAAATGACATGTATCAGGGCATTTTCAAGATGGTGAAAGTTTTGGCCACACTAAACATGGACACAGAGGTTGGATGTGTGGAGTGTACTAGGGTAACCCTGGTGTCTTTCCACATCTAACATTAAAACTTTGCACCTGATTTAGACCTTGGAGGGCAGGTTAATCTGTCACAACGATGATGGATAACATGTCTGATAAAATATAAATCTGTTATGATTAATGGGATTTATATTTCAGTGGATGGGCTATCCATCACCGTTACAGATGAGTAACCCATTTGCCAAGCTCTAAATCAGGCCTGTACCTATAACAAACCCTGAGACAAGAGTCTGGTAGGACAAAAGCAGGTTCCTTCAGCAACTGCATAGCGGAGGATAAACAGCAATTGTCTTGGCAGCCTGTTGTCTCCATTTCAAGCGTGTGAAAGGGTGACATGTGGCTCAACAGACCTGTCAAGCAGCATTTGACACTATTGTGTCAAAAAGGATGCACACAGCCCTTATCCTGCATATGTTGTTGAGCTCAGAGAAGTTATCTCTGCTCATTCAGGCAAACCTATTGTTTGCTTCTGGGATGTATTTCACACCTCATTCATACCTATTCAGTTGTCAGAGGCTTATCCTAACTAGTCTTTTGACAGTTCAGGCAGGTAAAGGGTAACTATCTAAAAGTTATTTTTTCTTAATATTTATTAAAAATACGACCACCACTGAATCAGATTTTTAACAACCTTCAAAAATAGTGGTTTTGATTATTTTTCTAGCCAGACCCTTTCCTGATATACAGCATTAGTATGCTAGTCTGTACTCAAGTTTGCTACATAGGACAGCTAGGCGTGCCACAGTGAAAATAGCTTTAAGGGGTTTGTCCCTGGAGAAACATGGTGATATTCCTTTTCTACATGTTCCATTTTTAAATACCATGCTTTCTACCTCGTGGGCTATAAGGCTCATATGGGAGTGACTAGCTGATATTGAAAAGAGAGGTTCTTAACTGTGAAAAAGTTATTTTAGCACGTTGTAGTACAGGTTTTACACTGCATCAGTCAAGCTATGCAGGGTGGTCCTGAAGCCCTGTTTAGAATGCCATTATAGTAGATAGTAGAATATGTGCTGCAAGTCTACAAGTGGCATTTAACCTACAGGTCCTGGGTACCCTTTCTACCTACACTGTCTACTTCCGAGTTATGGGAAAGTTAAATGTGCCAATTAAGGATAAGACAACTCAAGCATGTTTAAAAGGGGATTAGAAGGCACTCTACTCCAGGTTAGCAAGGGTAATGTGTATAGAGTTCTAAAGCCAGCAAACATATAGGGTGCAGCAAAGGTGAAAAATCCAGGGTGATCATGCAGAAAAGGCTGACTACACTCTTCTACAAGAGATATGGTTAACCAATCGAATAACAATAGATGGTAAAGTAGGAGGGGTCAAATATTGGCTCTCCTGTTATATCACACATCTCAAGTCTTTCTTTTACTTTAGAAACATTGATAGTGTTTGGATTTACATTTTTATTGATGTCAAATCAATTCAGGTTAGAATCATTTTCATGTCAGACTGCGAATCTGGGGATTGAGGAATAACATCAGAATCATCGTCAGTGAATCTGGAAAATTACACATTCATGAGCATAAATCTAAAGCACTTTTGGAGGGTCTTTTTACTGTAGGTCCACCACAATCGTCAGAAGACTAATCTTCCTCAATCATAGCTCAGGCGCCATCAGAATTTTTAGGAGCAGAGGAACCTGATGATTTCAATGTTTTATGTTTTCTTGATAAAGAGAGTTTAGGTTTCACCTTGCATTAAGAGTTTCGGGTAAATTGTACAATGTAAGAGTCTGGACTCTTTTTTGTCGCAGTAATATGTAGTTTAGACTTGCTATCACCAGTAGCTAAGGTTTGGGCACATATACATCTTTGACATATTTACCAATATCTTGCATAATAAACTTGACTGGGGCATTTATTACCAATTTCATAAAATTAGGAAATTCCTCAAATTTCTCTGAAAATATCCTCGCTGTCATCCATGCCCTTGTTTTGAATTTGAATAAAATGTACACAGTGCAGCGATTACCCTAGGGTGTCCAGAAGCTAACTGAAAAGAATAACTGAATAAAAAAGATTTAGATGAGCAACCCCGTTTTGATTTTCTTCCTGAAAGCCATATAGTTGGATACTGGTATTATATGAAGAGGGAGCTCAGTCCAGGGTTTGGTGGAACAGAAGTAAAAAGGTTTCCCTCCACTGTGAGTTTAGAAACACAATATGTGGAACAAAAGTTGAATGAAGAGTCTGTTAAAGACAATATGAGCTCTTATGTCCATTGGGCCTTTCACCGGAGCAGGCCTTGAGGAAAATGCAGAGTACCTTAAAGGCAATTCTTCTGTCAACATGGAGCCAATGGTGACTGCGAAGATGAGATGCAAAAGAATTTTGGTGCGATAAGCCTGGAAGTCGGTTGGCAAAGTTTTAAATCAGTTGCAGTTTATTCATAAGCGTAACATATAAGGGGGTATATGTACAAGAACTGCAGCTAACTATCACTAACGCTATCACCAAAAATGATCGCTGTGTTAGCGATGTATTTATAATACGTCGCTACTTGGTAGCCACAGTGAAAACTGCTGCTAACAGTAGCGTGAAGGCAATACAAATTCTGATATCAGAGGATGAAAACTGACGACAGGCCCATTAGCAGCAAAAAACACTCACGTTAGTCAGCCCAAAGGGACCTTTTTTGCCTCTAGTGGCAAAAATAGCCCATAAGTCTACCTCAGAAGAAAAATAGGAACCACACCAAGGGAATTCAGAATGGAGCAGCCAGGGCCAGGTGCAGCACAAATCAATAACCCTCCCAAGCCCCCACAACAGCCAGGATGACCAGGTCCAGCCAGAGTCCCAAGGAAGAGGAAATACAGGGCTACAATCATGAAAAGAGGCGCATCGCTGGGCAAAATCAGTGATGCATCCCTTATCATTGCGCACTCCGTGCAACACCATGGCATCCAAAATCTTGAAAGCGCAGACAGTCCCCGGGCCTGGAGGCCTCACTGGGCCTGTGCCTGGGACCAGGAGTGGGATGCGGAGGTGCTGTGTAGTGGCTTGGCCATGGAGGTACACATTGAGGTGTCGTTGATCGCCCTTACCTGGTGGTGAAGTACCCAGGTCGCATGGAGACACGTTGGTGACCTGTGTGAGAAGATCGCCTGGTGACCCTTTGGAGCGGTGAATGGTAGAGGCGCTCCTGTGCACCAATGTAGTGAGGTCTTCATCGCAAACCACATGCCACCACTACACGTGGGGCACGGAGAAGATTACCAATGGTGGGCCGCACCTCTCTGCATCACAGGCCGGAGGATATTGCGCTGGACGGACACTATGGAGGGTGAAGCCCCTGAGCTGTGCCGAACTTTTGTGGCAGGAGTGCTGCAACTTCGTGCCTAAGGAGTGCCCTGTTGCATCACCTACATCCGGAGGGTTCCCAGCGGACTTGGCAGTGACTGCTGTACCATGACTTGTGAAATACCACCTGGCTGAGGTTCCTGCTGGCTGAGTCACAGATTTGGAGAGAGTGCAGCTGATTGTGCCAAAGGGTCAATGTCCAGGTGAGGAGAAGGTGGTACGCATAGAGGGGGAGCACCGGTGGTCAATTCGGGCCCGGGCCCAGCACCTGTGGGTGACGCACCCCCAGTGGCGGCTCATCCGCTAAGGCGGAAGAGAGTTGCCCCACTGCTTTCAAATACTGCAAGAAGAGGAAACATAACATCATGATATCTTTTTGATGTACTCATGCTATGTTTCCTTTGCAGGCAGGAGGGTGAGTGGGGCTGCTCCACTCAGTACAGGGCAGGAGCTGAGTGGTATGCCCACTCAAGTGCGCAATGACTGTTTGGGCAACCCTCTCAGGCTGCCACATGCAGTCATGCGCACATCCCTGTTCGTAATGCAGGCTGCATTGCAGCCTGCATGAAGAACATGACCACCCCTCCAGCCCCTGGCTGAACACCTTGTTGTGGTGCCCAGGAACAATCACAGCACCTCTTTGCAGCGTTGTGATTGGCTTTGGGAAGGGAGCCTGGTTGCCTGCTTCCTGTTCCTGGAAGCAGACTCAGGAGAGCAGGAGCACAGAAGATGCGGGACCAAGCCTCACAGTAAGAATTAAAAAAATATATATTTACTACCCCTCCCACGTTTCCCGCCTCCCAGCTGTCCAGTCTCCACACAGCACTACATAATGGCAGCCGCTGTGCGGACATGTGCTGCGCGCGTACCACTGGTGCGCCAAAGGCAAGCCCCTCGGCGTCTTTCCACCCCATGGACTGGGCCCAGCACCAAGGACACTCCTCTCAGACACCCCACCGCTATGACGCCAGCACCCTCCTAGTCATCAACCATGGATGCCACACCGGCTGCCTTCTAGCAACACTGTAGAATTCCCTAGCACCTTGCGCCTGTCCAAATTGCAAATGTACCTTCTGTCACATCAGCACACGATAAAGGAGGTGCTGGATTCGGGCGGGAGAGCGATGCTGGTGATGTTAGATCTGTCGGCGGCCTTCGACACCGTCCCTCATGAGGGTCTTCTTGCAAGACTCTCTGAGATTGGTCTCCAAGGGACGGTGCTCCAGTGGTTTCGATCTTTCCTGGCAGGCCGTCGACAAACGGTCTGGGCTTCGGCTTGCTCCGCCGAGATGTTGCCATTGGGTGTCGGAGTTCCTCAGGGCTCTGTCCTGAGCCCAACTTTATTTAACATCTTCATGACCCCTCTGGCGGCACTGGCGGAGTCTTTTGGGGCCCAGATCGTTTCTTACGCCGATGACACCCAGCTCCTCTTCACCTGCGAAAGGGGTGCGGACTTCGATGGAGGTAGGATCCAGGGTTGCCTTGAGGCTGTATTTCTATGGTTCCATCACAACAGCCTCAAGTGCAACTCGGATAAATCCGAGGTCCTCTTTTTCGGGTGCAGTACGGATCCGGACTGGAAAGTGTGGTGGCCTGAGAACATGTTTCCACCAGCATGTTCGTCCCTGGTAGCTAAAAACCTTGGGATCAAGATCGATAATGGCCTCACACTACGCTCACAGGTAATCGGTCTCACTGGGACCTGCTTCGGGTTACTCCGGATGCTACGCAAGTTCCTTCCCCTGCTATCGGAGGAACATAGGAAGATCACGGTGCAGGCGATTATAGGTTCGAGAATTGACTATTCCAACGTCCTGTATCTCGGCCTGCCAGAATACCTGCTTCAACGGCTACAGGTTGTCCAGAATTCGGCAGCACGTGCTATCTTTGGACTATCTCGCCGTGCTAGAGCCTCAGGCCTCTTGGAGGCCCTGCACTGGCTCCCTGTCCGGAAGCGGATAATCTTTAAGACTCTCACTCTGGCACACAAAGCCTTGCACGCCTCCGGAGCAATATATCTTCAGAAAAGGCTGACCTTTTACCGTCCTGCCAGGTCGCTTAGGTCTGAAGCCCTGTCCCTTGCGGTGGTTCCTCGTGTGAAGAGAGCCCGCATCGGTGGCCGCTCTTTCAAACTATTAGCGCCTCAGCTTTGGAATAAACTGCCTTTGCCCCTGCGCAGCATTCCCAATCTATTGGCCTTTAGGAAAGGACTCAAAACCTGGCTTTTTATCTCTTAGTTCTGGCCCCTAGTTAGGTTTTTTTCTTCCTCTCTGGTTTCTTCTTATGTTATCTCCCTGTTGTGTTAGTGTGCAATTTAAAGCGTCGGGACACTCTTCTGAGTAGCCGTACGCTATACAAAACTTTTATAACATAACATAACACACCAGCCCCTCCTGCCGCGCAGCCGATCAACAGCGCAGCCAACTGGCTCAACTGCATCCTCCTCAAAGTGCGGTCCCTCCACAAACACGCAACAGAAATCTGGGACCTCCTCGACACCACCTCTTCAGACTGCGCCTTCTTCATGGAAACCTAGACCAACCTCTACTCTGGACCGGACATCACCACCACCATCCACGACAGCTACAAACTCACCAGCACGGACCACCATGAGCAGCCAGGAGGCGGCATTGCCATTCTCTGAAAAAGCACACTCCGACTGACCACACACTGTAATGTCCCGATGGTGACCATGGAACACCTCCACTACCAGATCTGTACCGACTCAAACACCACCCTCCGCAGCAACCGTCATCTAGAGCCCCCGTGCCACGAAACCCCATTCACTGATGCCATTCTAGCCCTCATTGCACCCCAGGCGCACCCATCCACCGACTACATCCTATTTGGAGACCTCAAGTTCCCCCTGGACTACCCCAGTGACCAGAACACCACCATCCTTCTGGGGAACCTGGCCAACATCGGACTCAAGCAGCTAATCACCGCCCCAACCCACATAGCCTGACACACGCTCAAGTCCATCTTCTCTACCTGCGGGTACTTCAACTGCAGCCACATCACAGGACTTTCATTTACCCACCATCATTGTTTACATGACGCCTTCACCACGCCCACCGTACACCATCGCCATCATTGCCCCTCCCCATTGCAGCTGGATCAAGGCCACCGACGTATTTCCCATCGTCTCTCTCAGCACCACCACTCCACCAACGCTTACAGACGTCAACACCGCAGTGCGCAACCACCACCAATGAATCTCCAACTGTTTCGATACCCTGGCACCCCTCAAGAAAAACCCAGGCAAACAACACTTCATGGCGCAAGGGTGCCTGCGTTGGCACATCGCAGCCATTGTGCGCCAACGTGGGGGAAAAAGACAGGGGGGGTTATTTATGAGCCCCTTCTGACAGTTTCACCCCGCCGGTGCCTCATTTTCTTGATGTACGTTCAGTGTAATTCTTGCACCACTTTGCGTAGTATTTGCAAAGTGATACATCCAGGCATATGCGTGACCTTGTGAAGCCCTGTGCCACATTATACCTGCATCAGGTATGAAATATGCAGAGTGGGTGTTCCCATGCAACAAAGCCTCATAAGAGTGGTGCAGTGAAATGCATCAGATTTCACTGCAACAATTGTAGGACGCCACTGTGTCAGTACCTAACGTAAGGGTAACGCAGTGCCATAGGGATAGACTGGTCCTATGCATTGCTGGAGTTATGTCTTGCTTGTGACACAACTGCAGCAATGTGTGACATTAGCGCTGACCGATACGTCAGACGTATCTGTCATTAGTTGCAACATGGAGCACAGTACTGTGAATACAGCGCATCCATGGTATTGCAAGAAGGGCGTATTGAAAAGTGTTGCAACACTTTTCATGAATGAGGCCCAGGAATGAGCCCTATCTTATTGATGGTGCGCATTCCTGCCCTGTAGTTTTGCCGTAGGGCAGCGCAGCAACATTCCTTGCAGAGCTGTCCAGCACCAAAACCCTCTTTAATGAGGCCCAAAGTGTTCGCACCATTTTTAAGACCAGCTATTTTCTAGTCTTCAAAAATTGCATCTAACTACAGTTAGATGCAGTTTTTTTGGTTTTGCACCATACAAGGAATTCCTTGTAAGTATCGTGAAGTGGGGTTGGCAGCAGTTTTTGCACGGGAACGCCCACCTTTCATCTCATTTTCGTTAATTCCTGCTAACAGACGTTGCAATCTTAAAAATTCACGTTTCCGCCTGAAAAGTGCCGCTAACTGCAAATAGTGGCACTCTGTAAATAAGGCAATTAAAAAAAGCAGCCATAACGTAAATTAAAATGACACTACGGTGGTGTTAAGTCCTTGTACATATGCCCAAAAGAGTTACTACAATAGCCAATCTGGGCATGTTAACCGCCTGGACAACAGTCTGTTGTTGCTCCAAAAGCAGGCCAGGCAGAATCTTATGCTGCAGGCTCAAATAACATAAAGAGGTCAAAGTAACTAATGATTTGGGAGTGGAAATATGTATTTTTGCTGAATCAACAAGAGTGGGAAAAATGTTAGTTCCCCAGGCCTCCATCTAGAAGACCAAAGAGAGAGAGAGTCACCAAAAATCAACACTTTATTTTTGTCTCCCTCTATCTTTAGTGAGTTTAGGGGCATCCATTAGGCGACCTCAGACCTGCATTGCTTATAGCTGTCAGTGTCCTCATTTAAAGAGAGAATAATCAGGGTATCATCAGTATATGAGGCCTGTTGAAACCCAAAAGTCTGAATGAGCTTTGCCAAGGAGGACACAAACATGAAACCATGTAGGGGACACAGATGAGCACTTTGGGATGCTACATGTGCAAGAGATAGCAGTAGAGCTGAATAGCTTGGGTTCTGAGCATCAAAAGTGAAGTTAGCTAGTTTAATGCACTTTTCCTAGAAAGCCGCCGAGCGCAAACTGTTTTAAAAGTGTGTGGTGAAGACACAATGGCAAAAGCAGCACTCAGATCCACTAAAATCAAATCTGCTCTGTCCCGTTTATCTAGTGTTTTGCACAAAAACTCAACAACTGATAGTAAGGTGGGCTCTGTCCTAAGCAGACCTTGGAACTCAGATTCTAGGGGGGGGGCGAAAATATTGTTTAAATCAAAGTATGGACATACTTGTTGATTGAACTCCTTCTCAACAAATTTGGTGGGTAATGAGAGCAGAGATTGGCCCGAAGTTGCTCATTACTGTAGGATCAGCTGAGGCTCCTTCAAGAGCAGAATTAGAAGTGCCTGTTTCCAACTGGTGGGAACTATACTTGACACCAAAGAAGCATTACAGAAGTTGGAAACGGCTGGAGCTCCTTCATATGTGACTAAGTGAAGAATGTGAGAGGGGCATGGATCCAGTTGGGAACCAGATTTGGTTTGAACTCAAAATCTTCAATTGAGTCAGTGGAAGATAGACTAAATTGCATTAACGATTGCGATAAATTAGACAATTAAAACTCAAACTGAGAGAAAAAAACTTGAAATGGCCATCACTGAACTAGAAAAGTGGGTAGCAAGTTTAACTGTCTTGAGAAGTGATGATGGAAGTTGCTACATCTGGAGAATTATTGTTGGGACGTGAAGTCTCCTGCATGTCTCTGGAGAGAGGGCTTCCCCTGCCTTATGCTAATCTCCAGGCAAGTCACTCAAAAGCTACTGTATGGTTTCTAGATCCCTACCTCAGTAAGCATGACAATCATACATGTCCACTGAGGTTCTCCCTGTTTACATGGATTAAGACCCTAGAGCTTGGCTCTGAGGTCGAGGGGGCATGCCTAGTGTACCCCTATTTTTCAGAGAGTTGCTACTGCCCTCTCTATTAAGGCTGTGGTAGACTGACAGTGGTGGCAGCAATAAATCTATAGTCAGGAGGGGGGAGTCCCTAGGCACCCTCCTGACCAAGTCTGCGCAGTTTGCCATGCCTGTGGGCCTGTTGCCTTTGTCTACCTGATGTGTGTTTGAGACCCGTGGGTGTACTGGGGAAGAACGGTGATATGAGCCAGTGTGAGGAATGCAAGCTGTTCTGTTGGACATCCCAGCTCCTCCGTGCCCCTCCCTATTTCCTTGGAAAGGCCTGGTGGGCTGGGGTAGACACTCAGCTCTTATCTGGGTTTAGCTGCACTAACTCTGCGAAGAGGACCACCCTCCACTCGTCAGAGCCTCCTGGGCTGGAGTTAATTAAAATTCCTCTTTGGGAAGTTGCACAGCATGATACCAGGAAGGGGAGCCACAGGATAGCTGCCCACACACCATGAGGGACATTCTGAACTTTACAAGTCCTCTCCAAAGTAGTGATCCATTTATGGATGTCATCCACCTCTTGGAAAGTGAGGACTATCCTGCTTAGGTTCCATGGGACTCTAGTCACAGTTTCTTCCTAGCTCTCTGCACTTCTAGGGACTCCTTGTCAAGAGCCAAATGAGCTCTCCTGAGGTTAAGTTTTACTTTTTCAAGTTTGATCATTGGTACTCCCTTTCTAAGGAGTTCTCCCTCTTACTAGATATGGAGGTCCCTACTGAAGTGTCTGAAGCACTGGACACAACAGAAGGAGACTTAGACCTCCTCTGCCTACTCTGAACACTCCCAGGAGCAATAAAGGGGAAGTCATCTGCACTATTCCCTAGGTAACCCCTTCTGCCCCTACTTCTGGAACATCCCCTCCCCACCTTGTTATCTTGATCCTCTTACCTGTCAGGGTTTTGGAGATCATCCATGATAAGCAGCTCTAAGAGATACTTATTGGTTTGGTTGCTACATGACTTTAATTT
This sequence comes from Lissotriton helveticus, assembly GCF_964261635.1. NCBI lineage: Eukaryota > Metazoa > Chordata > Amphibia > Caudata > Salamandridae > Lissotriton > Lissotriton helveticus. Next base: position 1,924,279,465 of record NC_136065.1, read on the forward strand.
CCTAGAGGTACACAGGGTCCTTAGTTCCTGGAACTTAAGGCCACTCTAGCTAGAAGACTGGGGCACACTAGTATCTCCAACTAAAGACATGGTCACTAGGTGTAGTGTGGTGTTGCACCTACCTACCCTAGTGTAAACTAATCTTCCTAAGATTGGAGAAAGGGTTGTGCTAGACCCTTAACCACTGATCTAAAAGTTCAGTAGAACTTAACTTATTCTATAAAATATTATATGTGCCTAATGCTAGTGATGGTTTTTCAATTAATCCACACCTAGATTAGCTGATAAAACAATGCAGGATTGAATCCCAACCGCTGCACACCAATGTCAGAGGCTGGCTTAGTATATGGTGCTCACGTAGGTAAGGATAGCACCTTGCACTAATCCAGACAACCTTTATGGTAATCTTAGTGGTCTTAGACAACCTTAGAAAGTTATCTAAGGGGTAGCCGTGGAGAGCGGCCTTCAGGCTTAGTCCAAAAGGAGTATAAAGCAGCTTATTTTACCAGCACTGAATCTTATGGTCTAGGATAAGTGAAAAAGAACCACACAGTGGAGTTATTAAAAAATGTATTCATTATTAACACCCACTAATACAATGTATAATTTCCTACCCGGAGATACACCACAAGACACACAATACTCTTTTTACTAGAATTCGTAAATGGCACATAATACACAGTGGTCTCCAGGGGGAGACCAAACCATGTAATAAAATAGTGGAACACGAACTGTGGTTCTGAAAATTCTGGACTCGTATAGTTATTCTGGACTCGAGAATAAAAACTTCATCGTAACATGACGAATTTAGTATCAAAAGACCGAGAATGACGAGTACACTATGTACAAGCATTTTCAGCATATTCGAGTGACGATTTCACCTCGAAATCGTCATTTTCGTTCTGAACCCTTGGCTTCCATTTTATGTATGGCAGCCATTTTGTGAGTTGCCCTTTACATAGGCCTTAATCCAGCTAGATTCAATTCCAAAAGGACACGTACACCTTAATCGACTTTCCTATGACCTGTGCAAGTTGGAACCATTGCCCCAGGCCGAACCTGTTAGGTCAGTTCCTCTCCCAGTGGCCGAACAAGATAACATCAAGGCTCCACAAGCCATAAAACCTTCTTATCGCACACACACCCTGCCGAATCTTGCTCACATCTTTTCTCTCACTTGCTTTATGATGGGGAGGTACCCGTTTTTATTAGGGGTCCACTGATATCTGATGGAACTACCGGACCTTGCCGGGTAATTTATTTCGGGCTGGATGAAGTGAAATATGGGCTTGTCACCATGACTCTGCTTTCTCTTTGTAAACTAAAGTATGTTAATAGTATACTGTAAATTCAAGAATGTTTGCCTGAAGCTGAATATTTTGTATAAAAAGAGAAGCCTGGTTTCGTGAATTCGAGCAGTCTCCTGAGAATATACTTCTTGTGTGTTGTACTTCTAGGACACTTGTTACCTTGGTTGAAGCCAATAAAATCGATCCTTGACTTCACCTAGAAGACTCTGAGTTTCTGTGGTCTGAATCAGGAAAGGACTCGAGGTCTTCGGGTGTACCCTGACACCGCTGGGTTGCCGGTTCTATACCGGTTCTTAAAAACCCGGTACCTCAGTTGGCGCCCAACATTTGGGGCGATTCCAGTGGTACCAGCCCAGCCAGAGGTTCGTGAGGAGCTTCGTGTGAAAATTCCGGAGGACGGCCAACCACTTCATCGACCCCTGCATGTCGACGTGGTCCGAAGGTCTTTGCTGCGAGGTTCCCCGCTTCCCGACGGCTACAAAGGTCTGCTGCCCTGGCTATCGCCCTGATTTGGACCCTTGAAGTTTGGTAGAGCGAAACACTAAGACGAGTCTTCTGGTGACGTCATCGATATCTCAGTTAAGTATAAGTGGAGCGTCTCCCAGTCCTTAGTTGGTTCTTAGTCTTGGGTTTCCTTTGGGATCATTTTTGGAACTTGCAAGTGCCAAAGCCGAAGGACTCGTGTATTCACGAGAAATATCGTAATCGATAATCCTTTGAAGTTTGGAGCTAGACTAGAGAGCGAAGATGCCTGGTCTTAGACTTGGAAATTTGTTTTGTCTTGGTTGTAATAATAGGGACTCCCGATTGGAGGACTCATGTCCGGTTCCTCCGGTTGGAACTCCAACTTACGAGTTATATGTGAAACATGGGATAGGCCCCATCACATACAATGAAGTGTGGATCAAATACACCAGAAAAGATGGTGTTTTAAAATGGCCCCAATATGGTAGCTTTGATACCGAAATCCTAGATAACCTCGAAGTTAAACTTTTCAAAAAGAAAGCCCGGCCGGCGATGTTTGACTCTTTCCGCCTATGGCGTAAAGAAGCCAAACAGAAGGAAATTAAATTAGCAAAGAAAAATAAGAGAGAAGGGGGAATTTCGATAATGCAAGCTGCTATGCAGTTTAAAGACAATGAAGAAGAACAGATGAGTGAGCAGTTGCACAGGCAACGTAAAATGGTAATAGATAAATGCTATCCAGTTTTGCCACCTACTCAGCAAGATGCAACAAAAGGGCTTGAAAAAGATCACTTAATGTCGCATTTATTAAATTCACCACCTCCCTATGCACAAAATGCCACGGCACCCCCGCAACCTTTAGTTGCGCAACCTGTGATTGCTGTGCCTCCTGTTCCTCCACAGCACCCACCAGCTGTTCTTCAGCTGGCTCCTGCTCCTTTGGTGCAGCCTCCTCCAGGCCCACCGACCACATCTGCTTCACCTGTGCTTTCTTCGACTTTGCCTAGTGCACCTTCTACTTCTCCTGATGCTTCCTCTGCTATTGTCTCTGCTCCTGCCTTATCTCACCCTGTTCTTGCACCTGTTCTTCCGTCAGTTTCTCCTTCTGTTCGACAGAGAATGGCCAACACTGTTACTAATCTTTTCTCACCTCTTTTCGGGTCGCCTACTACGACCCCTAACATGGGACGAAGCCAGTTGCAAAGTCAACTGCCTGACTATCAAGAGAGAGATTCACTGAATCGTTTAGCGCTAAATATGGGTTATGGACACTGTAAAGTATGATGTAGAGTCTGTCATGGAAGTCTTCCGTCAATGGGAAGCACCGACGCAGAGATAAGTTTTTGAACAAATGTGTGTTTTTCTCTGTGAGGATTTGGAAGACAATGATCTGGAATACAACCCGGAAGAGTTGTGTCGTGTGCGGTTCAATTTCGCAGAGGGCATGATTGTAGGTCGCGATGTCGAGAGAGCGGTTGAGATATTGTTGTCATACCGGAGTAAGGGGGGCCCTTCCCAGTCGCTATTTGAGCAAGGTAGGAAAAAGGCGCGACAGTACCCCATGAGAGAGGTTCCTCCACAGTGGAGGGAAGGGAACCTACAAGCTGACCCACCTGTTCAGCCTCCAGCGTGTGTGGGTACATGTCTCATGGAGGCGAGCTGAAGTTTTAGCCATTAACCAGACATTACCTGATCCCCGTAAAAATCCTGCAGGGTATTACAAAGAGTTGTCACAGACTGCTGGGCCATGTATCATGAATTTAGCCGATATCGACATGTTATTTGGGAATGTTGTTCCACAGCCTTTATGGGGTAAGATTCGTCATACAGATCATGATCAGGAATTAGGTGACTCATGGGCTAATATTGCTGCTGCAGATGCCCGACAAGTTGGTGGTGCTAAGCCTGAGCCTTTAGTAGCTGAACTTCCTGGTAAAATAATTGATTACATGAAAACGATAATGCCTGCAATGCTTGTAAATTGGGATAAGTTGTCTGCATGTAAGCAAAAGAAAGATGAAACTGACACCCCTAGAGTGGTGTCCTCACTCACGATGGGAGGGCACTTCTGTTGCTTTGGATGGGAGGTTATGGGGCTGATCCAGAACATTTGACTTCACATCATATGCTGAAACTATATCCTTTCAATAAAAAGATTGGTATCAAGGCTCTAGTGAAAGAGAGCAGCCCTGTGTAACATGGTCTGTAATATGCAATGCTTATTGTGTGTTTTCATGTTAACGACGTTTTTATAGTGCTTGGCGTATAGGCGCTATAATACTGTTTGGGGTCAGAACTCTGTCCCTGAGGGTTGTAGAGACATCTGGTTTTCACTGTTCATCCTAGTTTTATGTGCAGTATAATTATCTTGTGTATATTGGGAAGAGACGGCAGGGCTCAGAAAATTCCCCATTGCACAACAATGGGAAGACATACTACACTCCTTCACGCAGAAATGTACAGAGCAGGGACTTACGTGATAAAATTATGTGCTGCCACCCCCACTCCCTGATACGAATTCCAGCAAACCGCACATGATACACCGTACACCATCTAACTGACCATCGGGCTCAACCCACTGTCTGACGTGTGCTCTCCTGTCTCCCACTAATGACTGCTTACCCCACTCCCGGCCACACACCACCACATGTGACGCCGCGACAGAAGCCCGGACTCCACGCCGAAATACTGCACCCGCCGAACACTCGTGGGCTCCCCCCCCCTGATGGCTCCACCGCACGGACAACTTGCGTTTTCCCGTGCCCCCCCTCCTCCCCCTCGGTCCTCCGCCTGCCTACCACATGAAACACGACTGACGCGCTGATTCCGACCTCCACCCCCTCGGCGGTATGGCAAACTCTACACATGCCTGCCCCCACCTCCTTCCTGTATAACCCAAATCCCTGTTTTGTAGTTAGTTGTTGATTTGATTTCATCTCCTTTTAGACCATGTCCGTACACATACAACTCTATGCTTCATACCACTTTGCGCCGCAAGGCGCCCTCGGGCGTGACAACTGAAGCCTGGACATCTCGCCTGGGCGCTAAGATGCAGAACAGCTCTTCCCAACGGAATGGACGCACAAGGCGGTCATGCGCCCCAAACGAGCTTAGTCGCTGATCACCCTCATCACTCATCCATATACCTTTTAGCCCGTCTGAATGTCGACCCACACTGACACACTCACCAAAGATGCGCGCCAGGCATGGCGGGCACGACTGCCACCGCTGCTGCTGATGTGGGTGGGTTCGGCACAACCACTTTGATCCACTGACTTTATACAGGAAAACCCATTGACCGCACACTTACTAGGCAATACATGTATACATGAATATGGTGTTATGTGAAGTACTGATATACGCTGCCGGACCCCAGGGTTGTCGGCCTTGCAGCTGTGTACGCTTACCCTATCTACCACAATGTTCATTATCTGCAGCTGGCCCGGCTGGGTTGTAAGCTATGATGCTGTGTACACTGTATGTTGGATAATAAAGGTCTTTAAAAAAAAAAAAATAATAATAATTATCTTGTGTATATTAAAGTACTTTTCTTTTATAAAAAGTAAAGCACTGACTGGACATTGAGCTTATCAGCTGGTGGTACGGTTTATACTGTATTTTGAATGTCTAACCCCACCTCACCTCCTTGAGTAAGCCTTGGACTGCTCTGTCTCGCTACCCTGAGAGAGTCAAGTGCTGCAGAGGAGTACTTGATTATCCAGTTTTGGGTCCACTAGTACTGAGGCCCCAGGACACCAGTGGGGGGAACACTCCAGTTGATGCAATTGGAGCTCAGTTACCCCTGAGTGCCCTGGTGCCCAGGAAGCCGGGTCTAACAGTTATGCAGATTTTTTACAATTTAGGACAGTTCCTGTGCTAAGTGTTCAGCAATATCAATGTTGGCAATTTATGTTCTGCAAGCTTGTTTCGTTTTAAAAAAAAAAAATTTATGCTTCCTAGTCTTGCCTTCCATAATCAAATACTCTGGTGGAATGGCCAGAGTTGTCAGAGTGAGGTCAGAGATGGAATTGTCATGCAGCTATGTTTTAGTTATAGACTGCATATCTATATCGTGAGCAGTCAGTGGCGGCTGGTATCTCGGAAGGGTGGTGAGACGGGAAGGGGAGGCGGCAAGGGGAGGCGGCAGGGGAGGGACAGGGTGGACAGACGACACACAGAAACAATGGAAAAGACAACTTACCTGCTGCATCATTAGATCACCGCATCACGCTCATCCAGGCTTCTCTTCTCCGAAGGCACAGGCTTCACTGGCCAAGCCAGACGCTGCTGTCATGCTGCTGGTGGCAGGATGAAAGCAGCGTCAGGATTGGCCTGAGCGCTGATTATTTGCAGAGCGCAGTGAGACTGGAAGCCATTATTGCTCTCTCCAACCCGGCAATGCCGCTGGGTTGGAGAGAGCAACAGTGCGCATGACGGTTTGTCCAGCCTGGAACGGCCGGCCAAACCGTCATGCGCACTGATAATAGTGCTAAACACTTCCTCTTGTGCCCACCCCCAAAACATGGCGGTAGAAAAAAACCTGATAATAAACCTAGTTTGTTATCGTTTTATTTTTCGTGTTTTAGGCTGTTGGCGGGGGAGGGGCAACGCTCCTCCGCCATTGCGGAAGAGTTACCACTGTGAGCAGTGATAAACAGCTAAATTTTTAGGTTGAAGCCAGTCTACTGTACAGCAGTGCACAGTACAACAGTCTACTCTGCAACACTGCACTCTATGCCACTACACTCTATTCTCCACCACTCTACTGTACACTACTAGACTCTTCATCACTACACTCTAGGCCACTGCACTCTACCCTGCACCACTCTACTCTACTCTGCACCACTCTACTCTACGCCACTCTATGCTACTCTACTCTGAAACACTGCACTCTACTCTGCACCACTCTACTCAACTCTAGTGCACTCTACACCACTACAGTCTACATCACTCTACTCTGCGTTGCTCCACTCTACACCACTGCACTCTATGCCACTCTAATCTACTCTGCACCACTGCACTCTAGGGCACTGTACTCTGTGACGGTGTACTCTATGCTACTGCACTCTGCGCTACTGCACTCTACCCTGCACCACTACACAATATCTGCACAACTCCATTCTACACCACTGCACTCTATGCCACTCTACTCTGCAACACTGCACTCTTCTCCACCTAGGTCTACATCACTCTTCTCTGCATCACTGCACACTAAGCACTGCACTATACTCTGTGCCATTCTACTGCACTCTAAGCCACTACAGTCTACATCACTTTACTCTGCGTTGCTCCACTCTACACCACTGTACTCTACGCTACTCTAACTTACTCTGCACCACTGCACTCTATGACACTGCACTCTATGACTCTGCACTCTATGCTACTGCTCTCTACGCCACTGTACTATACTCCGAAACAATCTACTCTACACCACTCTATTCCAATCTGCACCATTTGACTCTATGCCACTCCACTCCATGCCACTGTAATATACCATTCACCACTCCACTCTATTCTACGTTGCTGCACTCTACACCACTGCACTCAACACCAATGCACTCTACGCCACTTTATTCAAAACTAATAAACTCTATGTCCATGTACTCTACACCAATCTACTCTGCACCACTGCGCTCAATACCACTATATTCTGCAACACTCTACTCTACACTTTACTCTACATCATTTCACTATATGCCACTACACTCTGCATCAGTCCACTCTACGCCACTTTACTCTACCCTGCACCACTCTACTCGGCACCACTCCGCTCTATGCCACTTCACTCTACGCCAAGCTACTCTGCAACACTGCACTCTCTGCGGGAAACATCCTTTACAACGCAACTTTTACCACGCAGTGCCTTTACGACGCAACTATTACAACGCATGTCATTACAACGCATTGCGCTGGGGGGAGCTTTAGGATAGGGAATGGATTTAATTTACTATCCAACAACTTCCCTACTATCCACGGGGACTGGAGTTGGAATAGTAAATTAAACTATTCACTATCCAGCAGCCCTAAGCGCTATGCGTTGTAACAGCATGCGTTGTAAAAACTGCGATGTAAAGGCATGCGTGGTAAAAGCATGCGTTGTAATGTCATACATCCCTCTCTGCCACTAAACTCTAAGCCACTCTTCTCTGCACCACTGTACTCAATGCCACACCACTCTGCTCTGCACAACTCGCCTCTATGCCACTCTACTTCGCTCTATGACAATACACTATACACCATTGCACTCTACACCACTCTAATCTGCACCGCTCCACTCTACATCACTGCACTTTATGCCAATCTACTATACGCCACTCTTAGCTACTCTGCACCACTGCACTCTATGACACTGCATTCTACAATCTACTCTACTCCACTGCACTCTACACCACTCTATGCCACTCCACTCTACACCACTGAAATCTACCCTACCCCACTCCACTCCACTTTATTCTATGCTGCTACACCACCACATTCTACTTTGCTCAAAACCAATACACTCTATGCAACTGCACTCGACACCAATCTACCCTGCACCACTGCACTGTACACTACTATACTCTGCAACACTCTACTCTACTCCATTCTACTTTACACCATTTCACTCTACGTCACTTCAATCCGTACCACTCTATGCACTGCAATCTACACCAATATGAACTATGCAATTCTACTCTACACCACTGAACTCTACAACACTGCACACTCTGCCACTCTACTGTGCACAATTCTACTCTGTGACACTGCACTCTATGCTACTTCATTCTTCTCTGCACCACTCTGCTCTACGCCACTCTACTGAACTCTAGGCCAATGCATTTTACACCACTACACTCTACGCCACTCTAATCTACTGTGCACCACTGCACTCTATCACTCTGCGCCAATTTACTCTACGCCTCTCTACTCTACTCTACACCACTCTACCTTCCCTCTACTATGCGCCACTGCACACTTCACCACTGCATTGTAGACCACTCCAGTCTAGGCCACACCACTCTATTCTTCACCACTTCACTCTAGGTCACTCCACTCTGCAGCACTGCACTCTATGCCACCGCAGTCTCTGCCAGTGCACTTTACGCCACTACTATATGCCACTGCACTCCACTCTGCTCCACTCTGCTACACTCTTTCCTGCACCACTCCACTCTACACAACTTCACTCTACTCTGAAACAATCTACTCTTTACCACTGCACTCTACGCTACTCTACTCCACTCTGCACCACTCCACTCTATGTCACTGCACTCTATGCCACTGTACTCACCTCGGCACCACTCTACTCAATGCCACTGTGCTCTACGACACTACTCTATGCAACTACACTCTACCCTGCACCACTTCACTCTACGCCACATCACTTTACTCTGAAACAATCTTCTCTACACCACTGCACTCTATGCCATTGTACTCTATGCCACTCTACTCCATTTTGAGCCACTGCACTTTATGCTGCACCACACTATGCCACTCTACTCTACTCTGCACAACTACTCTGCACCACTGCACTCGTCGCCACTATACTCTACTCTGCAACACTCTACGCCACTCAATTCTTCTCTGCACCACTTTACTCTATGCTACTGCTCTGTATGCCACTCTACTCTACGCCACTCTACTTTGCACCAATCTACTCTGCACCAATCTAAGCTACTCTACTCTATGGCACGCTACTTTGCAAGACTATACTCTCTTCCACTGAACTCAACACCACTCTATTCTGCACCACAGCACACTACACCACTGCCCACTACGCCACACTACACCATTGAGCTCTGTGTCACTACACTCTATGACACTCTTATCTACTCTGCACCACTGTTCTCTATGCTACTGTTCTCTGCACCACTCTACTCTGTGCCACTCTACTCTGTGCCACTGCACTCTATGCCACTGCACTCTATGGCACTCTTCACTGCAAGACTGCACTCCCTGCCACTCTACTCTGCACTACAGCACTCTACGCTATGCCACTCTACACCATTGAGCTCTATGTCACTTTGTATTACTCTTCACCACTGTACTCTACGCCACTCTACTCTTCACCACTCTACTCCCCATGTCATTGCACTCTATGCCACTGCATGCTACTCTGCATCACTCAACTCTGTGTCTATGTACTCTATGCCACTGCACTCTGCATCACTCCACGCCAGTCTGATCTATTCTGCTTCACGCCACTCCACTCACTCTGCACCACTCTATTCTATGCCACTGCACTTTATACCTCTGTACTCTGCTCCTCTGTACACTACCTTGCACCATTCTGCTCTACCCTGAACCACTCAGTTCTACGCCATTCACCTCTACTCTGTAACAATCTACTCTACACCACTGCAAACTACTCTGTACCACTCTATGCCACTCTACTCTTATGTCACTGCACTCTACACCACTTTGCTCAAAACCAGTGCACTCTATGCCAAACTACTCTGCACCACTGTACTTTACACCACTTCACTCTAGGACAGTCTACTCCACTCTACGAAACTAAACACTACGATATTCCACTCTCTGACACCCTACTCCATTAAACTCTACATTCTATGACAGTCCAGTCTACAACACTCTACTCCACTCTACCACACTACTCCACTCAATGACGCTCTATGAAACTCCCTCTATGCCATTCCATGCCACTTTATTCGATGCTACACTACTCCACTCTATGACATTCTATGACACTCCACTCTCCAACATTGTACTCCACTCTATGCCATTCTACTCTTCTCCGGTACTCCACTCTATACCACCCCACACCACTGTACTATTCAACACTTTACTCCACTCTGCGCAACACTCTCTATGCCACTCCACTCTGCTCTACACCACTCCTCGACACTCTATTCCACTCCACTCTGACACTCTACTCCGCTATGACACTCTACTCCACTCTGAAACTCTACTCCACTCCAATCAGCTCTACTCAACCGTACGCCCTTCCACACTTCAACTCTTCTTCCTTCACTGTACGCTACTCCACAACACCACACTCCACGCTACTCTCCTTTACCCCACTAACTTTTAGCAACCCTTAACAGCAACTATGCTGGTGTACAACATGGCTCTTGCGTAAGCGAAACCTATTTATTTATTTATTTATCTAGGAAGTTTTCTATCAAGACCCGGAGGTATCAGAGCGCTTTACAGTAAGAGAATGACATAAAATCAACAGAGACATGACATATGAAAGGTATTAGCAGTCAACGAGTGTCAGAGTGAGCGGATTCAGTGTAGTCACATAGTTCAGGGGTTGCTTTTTGGCCGAATTATCCACAGCCAAGGGAGCAGATAAGGAACAAAGATTTGAGTTGGCTTTTGAATTCCACAAAAGACGGTATAGTTCTGATGTGCGGGGGGACGGAGTTCCAGATTTCGGGGGCGTTTCCCGTGAAAGAGCAGTCCGCTGTTCTTTTCTTTCTGGTTTTAGGTAGGATGAGCAGGAAGGAGTTAGAGCTTCTCAGATTCCTGGCTTGGCCTGCTATTTTGAGTTTTTTTGCCAAGTATTCGGGTTTGCCGGTGTGGAGGGCTTTGTGGGTTAGGCAGGCCGTTCTGAAGTTACTTTGCATTTCTACTGGGAGCCATTTGAGTTCTTTGAGTGCAGGGGAGATGTGATCAGATTTTTTAATGCTGGTGATCATTCTGGCTGCCGCATGTAATGTTGTTTTGATCGGTGCCAAGTTCGATTTAGGAATACCTGTTAGGATTGCGTTCCCATAGTCCAGTCTTGACAGTACCAGAGATTGAGTGGCCAGTTTGAGATCCTTATTAGGAATGCAGGGTTTGATTTTGTTCAGAAGTCTGAGGTTAAAGAATGCACTTTTGGCCGCGTTTTTGATGTGTTTTATCATGTTTAGTTTGGAGTCTAAGGTGATGCCAAGAGATTTAACAGAGTCTGCTAGAGTAAGATTCCCTTTGAGCGCATTGATTGCTTTTAGCCATTCGGTGATTTGCGGGTTGTCTTCCTTGTTCGAGATGAGGAGTGTCTCGGTCTTGTCTGGATTTAGTTTAACGTGATTGTTTGTCAGCCATTCTTGATCATCTTTCAGGACATCATTTAGTCTATGGATGTCATTGAGAGAGGAAGTTTCCAGATAGATTTGTGTATCGTCCGCATATAGGTGGAAGCGGATGTTGGGTTTCCTGAGTAGCTTGGATAGTTGTTCCATATAGATGTTAAAAAGCTGAGGAGAGAGCACCGATGCTTGGGGGACGCCCTTGTTGACTTGCTGGGTTTCGGAGGTGAAGTTCTTAATTTTTATTATTTGCGTTCGATTGTGTATAAATGAGGAGAACCATTTGAGAACTTTCTCGCCGAGGCCAGCTCTTTCTTGAAGAGCCTTGATGAGGAGTTTGTGGTCCACCGTATCAAATGCTGCAGAGAGGTCAAGGAGGATGAGGAGGCAACATTTGTCTGAGTCAAGAGATCTGTGGATATCATCTATGATATTCAGCATCGCTGTTTCTGTGCTGCAGCCTTGTCTAAAGACGGACTGGAGGGGGTCTAGGAGATTGATGTTGTCCAGATGCTGAGTCAGTTGCAGAAGTATGCAGCGTTCAAGTGTTTTAGATAGCAGAGGGAGGGTAGATATTGGTCTGAAATTGTTCAAGTCTGTTGAGTCAAGACCGGGTTTTTACAGCAGGGGCGTGACTTACCCCATTTTTTGGCAATCAGGGAAAATGTCTTTGTCAATGCTTGTCCTCCTTATGAGCAGGTACAGGCCGAGGACAGTCGTCAATTTGAGCCTGTGGTTCCCGGTGCTCGGCATTGGCACTTAATTGACAACACCACACATGGTGATATGCTGGCGCTGTTTGTGTAATATCGAGAGGACCACAACAGCAGTTGTTTATTAAGCAACTAGACATTAAAACAACTAACATCTGCCTCCCACGCCATTCTTACAGCTTTGGGGGTTCTCGAACACTCTGAATTGTAGCAGTGTGATAGCTAGTAGTTGTGTAAGTATTGTCATTGGCAGCATGGCAGGGGCAATGGGTGGTGCAAGCTGGGGTGGCCTCCTCATGAGGGACCTGGCACTTACTATTTTGCAAATTAAGCAGCCTAGGGCAGGTGTGGCCATTTTACTTCACAATGACCAATTTGAAAATGTGCTCGCTAAACAATACCAAATTATTATTTTCAATTAATTTAAGATTAATTGAAATGTTTTGAAGGATTTTCTTGTTATCGGTCAGCGGACCTCAACAAAGATAATTTGACAGAAAACATTCACTCGTTGTGGGAATACGACTTGTTTTGCTCCAAATATGGAGGCGGGTCTTAATGCTGAGAAAATGAAAACAATAAACGCAGCCGGAATGAAAGTCCTAGCACAACAAGAACTCAGACGCTGAGTTGGAGAAGCTCTTTGATCTGAAGAAGAACAGTTTTCACTAACGGAGCTGCGCTCCTGTATGGCAGCCCCAGTGGACACACGCGACGCCGAAAAGCGTTTTGTGCCCCGGAGAAAATGCCACCTGAAAGTTTGATCAAAACAAGCGTGATGAAAATTACAAAACGTAGTAAAATAATGACTTCTAAACAAAATAGTAACACGCCAGTAAAGTAAATAAGGAATTGAGAAGTAACTTAATTACATGCCAGCAGCAAGAAAGAGGAAATGGTAGGCTTTGGGGGTAGAAGGGGGTCTATTTATAGTGCTATAATGGTGCAACTGTGTAGCCTACTTTGCAGTCCGACACCAAGGTTTGCTGGGTATTGTAGTTTATTTATTTTATTGCTATGTTACTATCACTATCCGGCTGCTATACACATGGACCTTGATTCACCAAAATGGTAGGGGTAGCGGAAGTGACATCACATACCCTCTGACATCAACATCACAGGATGTGACCTCATATGATCTAGGGCCCTGATTTTTTTCAGATCCGGCATGTCACATGACCTAGCGGCACAACAATTGACTATTTGCGTTGGATACAATCATAAGGTAACATAAAGTTGTGTTATGCCCTACTTTGCATGTTTTAGTGTTAAGGAGGTGTTCCATGGCTGGTGCATGGGCAGCCGCGGCCCATCCAAGTAAGAGCGGTGTGGGAGTGGGACCGTGTGGGGGGTATTTTGACAGACGACGATGAGGGAAAATTAAATAAGTGATTAATTTTCCCTTGTCATTGTCTGTCAAAATGCCCCCCACACGGCCCCACCGCTCTTTTCTGGACGGGCCGCGGCTGTGCATGAGGGTTCCCATGCACCCACCCATGGGTTTCGAAGCAAATCCCTATCTACAAACATAGGTAGACAGGAATTTGGGCCAAACTCTTATGCCTCCTCTAGACAAGCATAATGGTGGGACTGTAGGCAGCGGTCTAGCTTGGGTAGGGAATTTCCCATAAAACGACAGGCTGTTTTGGGCGCACTTCGGCTAGGGCAGGTGGTGGCAGTACCTGCTCAACCCGTTTGTGTTACTGTGGCAATTTGCAAGCTTGCACTCATTTCTCTTACTGTTGATGGCCTCAATGTTGCGCTGCTGATCAATGCTCTAATGCGATTATATTAATGTTTTAAATACGACCTGTCCTTTTTATCTAAAGCACTTTTATTTTGGTTCCTACTTACCTTGTGGAGGAGGTGTGTTTCCCCTGCCCCGTTCCACCGCGGCTTCCAGTGCCGATTGAGTGGAGGGCAGGGCGCTGTGAAACCTGAATCTGCTAAGTTGCCGTGTGCCCCACCATCTTTGTGGCTACAGCGCCCATTTCACCTCTGTCCCAATGACCACGTACAGGTCGACCTGCACTCGAGCTGACCTTTTCCCTGCACCCATGCTAAAATGTTTCAGGAATATTGAGATGGCAGATGACCTCGCCTGGGGGGGTTCCATTCCTGTCCAAACTACACAGCAAGAAGCAGGTGATGTGCCTAAGGCTTAGACTGCCCCATTCCAGCATCAAGCTCCGTGACAAAGAGCAGGTGATCGGTATCTCCATCCCGCAAGCTATATGAACTTTCTGCATTCCTTCCCTGCGAAGGGAGTGTCCACGTCCTATAAAGGATGCTGTGTGCTCCTTGCAAATTGAACAGTCTCCCATTACCTACCTCCAGTGGGTCACTGACACTTTTCCATCTCTAGTGATTCCTGTGTCAGATTAATAAACCTGTGTTTCTTCACTCCCAGTGCTATGGTCTCCCATTTTTTAACGTACTTGGAGGAAGCTGTGGACTTGGGTGTTTCCTGCACTGCTGGGTGGTCTGCTTCTAGGACCCCAGGGCTCTACAATTGGCGCCCAACGTGGGGCTCCGTCAGAGACTAGGTGGTCTCAGCTTGATGACCCGGAGAGGAAAGGAAGATCGGTAACTGAGGAGTGCACCTGCGGAAAGCAGACTGGAGTCTCTGCAGCCAACGTTGCCTGGATTTTCTTCCCGCGCCGGTGTCCTTGACTATAATGGCCCCAGTCCTGACTGGAATCCCTTCTTGTCCGTCTAGCCTGTCTGGAAAATAAGGAGGAGAACCACCCGGGAGCGGAGAAACACATCGGGTATTCTGGTAGGGTCGCTTTAAGCGACATAAAAAGAATTCTTATATACTGATTCAGTTACGCATGCATGTGTCTGTTTTTCTGTTTTCCTGATTAGGAACTGTCTGGTTTCTGAGAGAAATATTATTTAAGTAAAGTGAACATGCCTGTTTTTAGTAGGTTTTGTAAACTCTGTTGTGGTTGCTCGAACAGTCAGGATGTGTTAGAAGAAAGTCAGCCAGCCCCTCCAGAGGGTACCCCTAATAAAGAGATGTACATCAAATATGGTATTTCCGGTATAATTTATACTAAATTATGGAGGAAATACACAAAAAAATAATGCTGAGTTACAATGGCCAGAATTCGGTTCTTTTGAGGTACCTAAACTTACATATTTGGAAGAGCAGCTGCATAGACGGAAGGTGCGAACAAATATGTTTGGTTCCTTTGGTCTATGGCGGAAAGAAATTAATGAAATAAAGAGATGACCTCAAGCTAGAGAGAAAAAGACACTCAGAAAAACTGCTCAACAGGAAATGGCTGCCTTTAGAGGGCGAGAAATAGGGAGAAATATAGAAGGATGTGATGGGGAACATCGACTCAACACAACAGGACAGTACCCCTTACTGCCCCCAAAAATTGACGAAGACGATGCTATGTTGCTTTTTAGACTGCCCGCTTATCATGAGACACAGCAATTGATACAGCCGCAGCCAGCACCTTCCCAGAACACACCCATTTCTGACGCCCCAACTCCACCGGCTCAGGTGGAGGTACCTGACCCAGAGACTGAAACCCTTGCCCCTGTAGTTATTCCTAAAATTGTGAAGTAATATGACAGAAAGGGACTCCGAAAGGAGGTTAGAGATTCAGACAGCAGTTATGATTCCGACCCAAGCGAGTATAAACGGTCCATTCTCCTAGACTCAGGGACGAGGAAAAGAAAAAATAGATCGCATAGCTTACAAACTAATTACAGACTGCGCCTCCCCTTCAGACATCCACGCCGCAGCAGAGGGCCAGGTACATTAGACAAGAAAGAGCTATTTGTTTAGAAAGAATGGCTTACCACCTTATGGCCAAACAGGAGACCAAAGGGTGGAAGTACCGCTTGATTTCCGGAAAATGTATAGGCGCTTGCACAATGGTGAATCTACAGAAAATGACAGAGATGCAGTACTAGCAATGATAAAATATACTCTGCATTCCAATAGTCAGACAGAGAGTATTGTTCAGATGCCAGTCAAAGAGGCTGCCCTCATCCATGTCCCTCCGCGGGGTACTGGAACAGTCCTGAATAACCCAGATGATCCGAATGCCTGTTCCAGATTAATGTTTAGCTTTGTATATGCTCCTTGGATAAAGGTTGAGATGTTACAGTTACGAAAAGATATACCTGACATCAAAAAGAATCCTACGGGATTCTAGGAGAGTGTCCAGCAGATACTGAACACTTATACCTTGACCCTAATTTACATCACTCAATTTTTTTGCCTTATATTGCCAGCTGAGCTTTGGAAACCGCTCAGATATGTTAACGATCAGGCAGCTTCCCAGGGTACATGGGAAGACCTGGAAACAAGGGAAAAAGAGAGAAAACCTGGTGAAAAGCCACATGAAGATATATTAGCACTGCCATAAAGACTGTTAGTCAAACTAAAAACTCTCGCTCCAGAGTGAAAGGTAGATTGGACCCTTCCCAATGCTTGCAAACAGAATACTGATGAATCAGTCTCTGATTATTTTCTAGACTAGGAAATGCACATACCGATTTCAGTGGTCAGGATGTCGCGACTGAAACTGGTCGCCACCGGCTTATTCAGACTTTTGTTAAAGGGTTCTTACCAGCAGTGGGGAACAGGCTTATGGCCAGTGAAAGTAGCTGGCCAGCGGCAACGACCGCCACTATATTGACAATGGCACAATATTACGAGGCTCATTATAAAAACGCAGAAGAAGAAAAGGAGACTAAAAAGAAGAAATTAAAAGAACAAGTGTTGCTTAGCCAGTTAGACATCCGTAATTGCCCTCGCAACACAAATAATGCCTGTCAGCAAAATGCCAGGTTCACCCCGAAAACACAAAACACTCCAGTATAGAACCAGCAATCATATCGATCTGGTCCCCAGTCTACTGATGTTTCTGGCTATTGCAAGAAATTGGGACATTGGAAGAAGGATTGCCCGATATTAGCTGATAATATTGCCACAGGCAAAACGCAACCGCGACAGTTCAACACCCCCTCCCGACCACAAATCAATATAGAGGCAACAGGTTTGATAATAATTCAGAACGCCAGGCTACCCTTCAGGATTATGCCGATGACGATACTGAGGTGACCTCCCTAGGCTGACCAAGTATATTGGTCAGCCTAGGGAGGTCAAGGATGGGGAAGGAACCAGTAGAGGTACCTGTAGATCAACAGGGACCCTATGTTACAGCATCGGTGGCTGGCACTAAAGGATGTTTCCTTGTGGATACAGGAGCATACCGCATCACCTTGACCACCCCACTGATTCCTAGGGCTCCTCCATCCAGCAAACTAATTACATCGACTGGGTTCGATGGTAAGCCCTCTGTGAACCCCCTTTCCAAACCTACGCCATTCTCTATCAACAGTGCTGACACTTCTGAAACATTCTTGCTATCACCAGATTGTCCTGAGAATGTCATGGGATTGGATCTGTTTAAACATAACCCTGCCATTATCAGATGTTCCCCAGATAATGTTAGAGTCATTCTGTATGACAATGTTTCCCCGTGCCAACTGTCTGTAAAGCTACTCCAACTTCCAGACATTCAGGAAGATTTAGCTACCATACCAAACACCTTATGGGCAACTTCTGATACCGATGTTGGTACTATCCAGATGCCACCAGTTCACATCACTGTCAGGGAAGGTGCACACTTGCCTAGATTACTACAGTATAAAATATCTAAAGAGGGAGAGCTTGCACTACAAAAAAATGTAACAGACCTCATTCAGGCTGGCGTGGTGGAACAGGTTGCTTCCAACGTCAGCAACAGCCCCATTTTGCCAGTATTAAAACGATCGGCTACACACCAAAAGGTGTACAGATTTGTGATTGACTTGCGGGCCATTAATAAGATAGTAGTACCACAATTTCCGGTAGTTTCAGACATAACTACTATCCTCACCATGATTCCACCTACAGCTAAAGCCTTTACAGTAATCGATTTGAAAAAGGCATTCTTTTCCATCCCCATTCATGAAGACTCACGTTTTCTTTTTGGCTTCACCCTAATGAACAGATTGTATAGATTCTTTTGTGCCGCTCAGGGCTATACAGAAAGTCCGAGCATTTACAGCCAAGCATTGAAAAAACAACTTGACCAGGTCCATCTCCCAGAGGGAGTGGCTCTTATTCAATATGTAGATGACATTTTGTTAGCAGCAGATACTACCCAATTGGCTCGACAGGCATCATTACTGACCCTCAAATTCCTTGCTGATCATGGCCACAAGGTATCCAAAGACAAATTGCAGGATTGTAGAAAACAGGTGACTTACTTAGGTCACCTGTTGTCTAAGAGGGTCGCACTCTTACACCAGACAGGATTCAGACTATTTTGAACTTCCCTACTCCAACCACCCAAAGAGACGTGAGAGCACTAATAGGACTCACCTCCTTCTGTAGACAGTAGGTCCCAAATGTTTCACTCATTATCAAGCCACTTCTTTCCCTGATGACTAATGATGTTTTTGATCCTATTCCCTAGACATCACAGCATGCAGAAGCATTCATGACCCTACGACAGGCTCTGTGTTCAGCTCCAGTCTTAGGTGTAGAACCGGCTTTTTGGAGACCCCCCACTGGGAGAGTCAAAGCCAGTGGCGCAGGGAAACGCCTTAAATCTACGGGTCCTTCTTGCATCAACCATTCATTACCAAAAGAGACCAGGACAACCAGCCGTGGAGGGAAAAAAGTTATTTATTTAGCTCGAGCTAAGGACAGAGGTCCCAGAATGGTACAAAGACAATTCTACGGAGACTGCTGCTTTACTCCACAGCATTACACATATTTATAGCGCTAGCCACGCCCATTTTACACAATATAAGTTCTGCTTTATTCTTTGAGATCTTCTTTTGACATGTTCTTCGTCAGCCTCGCGTGGTGTGATCGTGCCGGGGGATATCTGACCCTGTGCACACAATATCCTCAGTCTCGTGCTACCTTGCCCAACCAGCGTGCTCAAGTGACAAGGCCTCGTGTTATCTTGCTTCATCCGGCGTGATCATGTGGCACGGCCTTGCTTTCCCTTTCTCGTTGTGGTCACGGGGCAGTTGGTTCGTGACTGGCCGGGTTTACCAACAACGTTCAGGAAGTAGCCGAGTCTCTGGCACAGCTGGGGCGAGGCACACGGGCAATTTCTCGGAATCAGCCCAACCACAAGGAGCAGGGGGTTTGTGTAAGATTACAATGGGTACGTGGAAGATGGGCCATCATCAAGTTGCCGAGAGCATGGCAACACAAAATGGCGCCTCAATGGTTTATCGTTTACGGTTCAACAGACGCTCCTTTTGCCATGCCAAGGCAACAATCAGTCGTCTCCTAGATCAATGTCCATCAATTCCTGGACCTCTTTCTCTACCATCATCATGGCATTGTGATGGCTTGACTTCATTTGCTTGGGTGCCAAAGAGGTGACACGAGCCCACACAGTGTGGGCATGCATTGAACACAAAGGCAGCAAGAGAACAGTCCGGCTGCAACGATGGCAATGAAGATTACTATTTTCCATCCCCATTGAGATACCAGGCTCCAGAAATAGCCTGCCAGAGACCATGAACCTTCATTCTGATGGATGTCAGAAGCAATCTTGTGCAGCTTCTGGATTGCTTGGTAGACTGTTGGTGCTTTGTCAGGGATGAAGATGCAGCAACTTGTTTTGATCAAGGTGCAGACCCCTCCGTAATCCGCCAGCACTATGTCAAGTGCCATTCTGTTTTGCAAAGTCATGAGGCGGTCTGCTTGAAGTTCAGCCGTGATGTTACCAAGTGCGCCGGCAGTTGCATTGATAGTGGCTTCTACCACCCTGGTGAGATGCCGGATGTTGGGACTATTTACCATAGGGCCCCAGAAGGGGAGGAACCCTTTAGCAAAGTCGCCGAATTCTTGGCAAGCTGTATCTTCCGGATCAACCACACCTCTTTTCTGGATGTGGTGTTTTGCATCGGCTGTGTAGGTGGGGGGTAGCAGCCAGGCAATGTAGCAGGTTCCTGACCAAGACTTGGGTAGCCAGGTGTAGGCCTTGTTTCCACACATGAAGTAGGTGTTTAGTGAGGACACCAGAGCTGGGAGAGATGAACCATTGAGCTGGAGTGTGTAGGCGCAGTCACTTTTACCCACCCATACTGTTCCACTGCCTTTGATGCAGAATTGGCCGGGGTGTGGGTAGACGGGGAGGTCTCTGACAGGTGGCAATCTTTTCTTACCACCACCACTGTAGATGCTCGATGGATAGAAAGACCCATGATTGTCTTCATACTCGCTCTTTTCTGCTAAATGTTTGTCCATGTTTGGCCATTCTGCAGCCATGATGTGGCGGAATGCTTGTCTGCTACTGATCTTTCCTTGGGATCGAGTGGATGTGTCACTTGAGTAGAAGGCATCAAAGAACACAGTGTACCAGTCATAGGCCAAGCCAGCTCGAGAGAAAGGAACAGGAATTAGGGACATCCCAGTGCTTGCAGTATGGGGCAGCAACCCACATACCCAACAGTTTGTTGTGTTCACCACAAGCTGGTGCTGGTGTAGCATTTGAATGAAAGGGTTGTTAAAGAAGCCTGTCCTTCTGTTCTTTTCATGGGTGGGTAATGACACATGTTGGTGGGGTGATTCTGTGGAAGCAGGAAGTTCAGGTGCTGCAAGGGCAGCGGGTAGTACCCACCCGAGGCAGGCCAATCCCAGTGAAAGTCATTAGTACTATTAGACAGATTGAGTATCGGCCACGCATTATCTTTACGTACTCTTGTTTCTTTGTTTCTTTGTTCTTCAATTCTTCGGTATTCATTTTCTTTGTCACCGTCTGCTTCACCTGGTCCTCTAGGGTGCTGCCTGTGATTGGCGGTTGATTCACCAGTCAGTGATTACAGCGGCCCTATTTCTTTATTTTTTATTTGTTATTAATTTGTTTATTGGCATTTCTTCAACAGAAAAAAACACATAGCACATTCCAAGCAGTTTCAGGTCATTGGCATAGCGTCAGTTCTGAACATGGGCTAACGAATCGTAAATCAACTCCATATTTCCCTAGTTAACACATGACAATATAAACTTACACAGCATACTCCACCTCCACACACCTCTTCAGCAACTACAAGCTGTAGTCCCAATCAGCACACCGTTGTACTAGTGCAGAGCGATTCAGTCAGAGGTTATGTCTCTGTGGGTCGGCACGCCCTCCCCTGTGTCCTCTTCATCTGACCTAGATTGGCCCTCCCTGCATCTCCTCTCTATATACAGTGCCCAGTAGTTCTTGGGGCGGTTGCGTGGTGGGAGCAATTCGCTATAGTGTTCGGTCTGAGTGCAATAGTACAGCATGTCATGGGACCAACAGGTTAACGTGGGTGTGGGGCCTCACATCCATGTGAGTGCAACACAGCGCTTGGCTACTATGAAGGCCATGTCAACTAGTCTACGCTTGAGAGGTGGGATAGCCTTAGAATATCCCAGTAAAGACAGTGAAGGAGACGGTCGGAGCGCCAGTCCCGCAACTCTATTCACCTCTGCATAGACCGCGCGCCAGAAATCAGCCACCCTCGGACATAACCATGCCAGATGTAAAAAATCTGCATTTGGTTCGCCACATCTCTCACAGCCAGGGCTCTCGCGCAGGCCAGATCGAAATAAGCGTGCAGGTGTGTGATAAACCGTATTCAGATACTTAAAATGTAGTAGACGATGTCGGCCGTTAAGAGACACCCTACGGACACTAGTGCAACAATACATGTCTTCCGGAATTTCGGTCTCCAGGTCCGTCTGCCACGCCAGCCGTGGTTTCAAGTAGGCCGCCGTACGTTCAGTCAGAGTGATCCGATATAGGTTCGTGATCAGTTTGGACGAAGACTCGGCTGTAACTATATATTTATATGTTAATACAGTTGGGGGCTCTGCCATGTCGTTCCCAAGCAGATCCCTCAAAGCCCTTCTCACTCTATGAAACTGAAAGCGCGGAAGCAATGACGTCCCCGCTCCCTCTCTCGGAGTCAGTTCATCCCATATACACACCTTTTCATTCACGAAGTGGTCCCCCATTGTGGTTACATTCAGTTCAGAAAGGGCAGAAAGCACTCCCTTATCACTGCAAGGACCCAGCCATGAGCACCACTCCAATTTTGCCTCCGGGGCGTATAGCAAAGAGCAAGCCTGGGCATCCATTAAGTGATACCATGCATGTGTTACTGAATTCATAGAATCTAAGAAGCCCGTGTTGCGGTCCCTTGGTCTGGACATCAGGGACGGTTAGTGGGGCCGGGGATGCCACCAGCGTCTCAATCCGTATATGTGGGGCGTCAGCCGGGCCGTGGATCCAGCCGTGGGCATGTGCCCCCTGCGCAGCACGATAATACAGCTCTAAGTCCGGAGCATTAAGACCTCCAGATTCATATGGTCGGATCAGGATATCCCAAGCTATCCTGGGCTGCTTCCCAGCCCACACGAGGTCAAGTACCAGAGCATGCAGTTGCCGGAAGAATGTTTTACTCAGTACCATGGGTATGTTGCTAAATAAAAACAGGAAACGAGGTAAGACCACCATCTTTAACAACGAGATGCGGCCCATCAAAGACAGAGGCAACCCCTTCCATTTGTCGACATCATCTTCTAATTTGGATACGGCGACTCCATAGTTTTTGCGGAGTAGTATGTCCGGGTCAGTATGGAGCCTAATGCCCAGGTAGCGAACCGGGTCAGTAGTCCACTGTATAGGATAATCCGGATCTACTCGCTCAGTAGAGGGAGTAAGAGGGAACATGACCATCTTGTCCCAATTCACGTGAATTTCCGAGAGTGAGCCAAACAGGACCACTTCACGCAGGACAGCTGATAGATTATCCTCCGGGTGCCTCATGTACAGCAAAGTGCCATCTGCATATGTAGACACTATTAGTCTGTACGGGGGAAATCGAATACCGCGATGGCTATGGTACTCACGTAAGGCACAGGCTAAGGGTTCCGCCACTAGGGCGTACAGCAGAGGGGATAGCGGTCGGCCCTGCCTTGTGCCGCGTGCCACCGGGAAAGATTCAGTATTGAGCGAGCCTATGCGCACACTTGCAGTAGGGCAAGCATACAGCGTGTTCAGAAGTTGCAAAAAAAGCTCCCCAACCCCCATGCGGCGAAGCACCGAACGAAGGAAGGGCCACTCAACAGAATCGAAGGCCTTCTCCATATCTAGGAAAACAGCCACCGCAGGGACGTCTAATCTTTTGTGCTGAAACGCTGCAGACACCGTCCTAAGATTATAAGACAGGTTTCGTCTAGGAATATAACCCGCTTGTTCAGGGGCCACAAGGACCGAGAGCAGGGGGCTGAGGCGGTTCGCAATGATTTTAGCAAAAAACTTTGCATCTACATTTAACAGTGACAGCGGCCTGTATGATGCGCAGGAGGCAGGAGGCTTCCCAGGTTTAAGTATGGCGACAATAAAAGCTTCCCTCATTGACGGAGGCATCTCCTCCGTCCCAGCCATCTCCTCCATGAGCAGTTGGAGTTTGGGGATCAGCAGCTCCGAAAAAGCTTTATAAAATGAGGCCGGGAAGCCATCACTACCAGGAGCACTTCCAGCCCTCATTGAAGACAATGCCAACACTACCTCATCCCTTTCAAACGGTCGAACCAGAAATTCCCGATATGTGTTAGTCAGCACTGGCAATTGAATATGCATCAGGTAGTCCAAGATACGTTCTTCTGAGGCGGGCCCCCTAGAGGCGTATAGTGCGGCGTAGTATTCTATAAACCGTTCCACCACCTGGTCATCTGTTAAAGTCTCATCTGTCCCCTCATCCCTATGTGCAGGTATGCTATTGTCGCGTCTGCGTTGCTTCGCCAGTCGCGCCAGCACCGCCCCCGGGCGTTCCCCCTCTCTGTAGGACCTAGCAGTGGCGTATTTCCCTAAATGTAGCACCTCAGCGTCTGCTTCCACGTGATACTCTCGTAGAGTACTGGCAAGCTCACTGGTCAGCTCGTCATCAGGGTTTTGCAGTCTGCGCTTCTCTATATCCCGCAACTTATTTTCTAGTAAGGAGAGCCTGCCACGTATGGATTTGAGGACCCCCGCATGCTTAGCAATGGCCAGACCGCGCATATAGGCTTTGAACGCCTCCCATACCGTGAGGAAGGAGGCCACCGATCCTACGTTCCTCTCGAAAAACAGCTCGGCCTCTTTCGCCATCTCCTCTCGGAAAACCTCTTCTTGTAGCGCAAATGGCGGAAGTCGCCAACTAAACGGCGGGTGGCGAGGTTTGAGCGCCGCCACCTTAACAAGCACTGGAGAGTGGTCCGAGTACGTACGGGGCAATATGACACACAACTCCACATTGGGAAGGAGCGTGCCAGGGATCAGCCAATAATCTATTCTCGTATGTATATTGTGCTGCGCTGAATAGTGCGTGTAACCTCCCTTACTCGTATGCAGTGTTCTCCAGGCGTCATGCAGGTCTAACCTAATCATTTCAGCATCTAGTGCGCGTCCGGAGCTCGAAGGCCTGCGACCTGGGCCATCCGACCTGTCTAGTGTTGGACATCTCACCATGTTAAAGTCACCCCCCCCACAATACATGTCCCTCGCAGTGTTCCCTTATCTTGGATGCTAGGGTGAGATAGAAGGAAGGGCAGTCATAGTTTGGTCCGTATGTATTTACTACATGAAAGGATATGCCCTTTCCAGCACATTTCGTTATGATGTATCTCCCTTCCGGATCCGTTACTACCGACGTTAGCGTCAAGTCGGATCTAGGATTTGCCCATGTCAAGACACCGCGCGCATGTGATGTGAACCCTGCAGTATGTGTGTGTCTGTGTAGCCCTCTATAAGTGAGCGGTGGGCTGTATGGGTGCAAGTGAGTCTCCTGCAGTATTGCAATATCTACAGAGTGTCGTGAGAAGTATTGTAAGACTCGCCGGACCTTTCTGTGATCATTAAGCCCTTGCACGTTCCTGTCAGAAGTGTAATGGAGTCCAAAGCATGTGATAGCTGAGTCACGTCAGAGGGGTCATCGTGGGGAATATATTAGTGTGAGTTGTCCATGACGCATAGTACCTTGACCTATACATAGTGCTCGGAACCCTAAAACTCCAATCAAGTAAAACAACAAGACCCAACATGCATGTCATTAGGAGGCAATGGCATCGTACCCTTCCCCCACCCACGCTTGCCCAACCCCAACATAGCCGCGCCCCGGAGCCCCGCCACCCCCTGTCCCGCCCATCACCCCAAAAGAGCTGCAAACACCTCCCCCTATCGCCCACCCCGCCACCCTCAACTCTTCAATATGAACAATTGCTAGCAACAATCCAAAAATAGTGAAAAGAAAAACCCACTGCCAAAAAGGCGCATGCCCATCCTCAACATGGCTGCGTACCAAATTTCCATTGTCCCCATACACCGCTCCCTCACGCATCCCACCCAACAAATCCTCCTCCTCTTCTCCCGGTGTCCACATCCTGAGTGAAATCCTAGTGCAACTAAGCAATCTATACAAAAACGAAAGTCCCAAAATAATTAGGGCAATCCAGGGGGTGGGGTGTTCAACACTCAGGGGCAGAGGTAGCCTGCTCGCAACTATTCAAAAACAAAATATAAGCGTAAGAGTCTCTCCGCCGCATCTCGCCCCCCGCCCAAAACAAAGCTGGTATTATGTGATAAACGGTGCCTCAGAAAAGGTACAACATGTGTCCATAATCATTGTCAATCACAGTATACATCCAGTGTCTACAATTAGTCTCCACTACACCGCCACCTTATGGCCCATATGTAATACAGCTACAGAGTCCCCATTAGGTGGCCAGCTATTATTTCTCTATCCAAGCCGTGACCATCCTCATACAGTGTGTAGCTTGAGGAAAAGCAGGAACCACTCGCATGGATAAAATGCAATTGTGTATCAATCAAAGTTAATGAGCAAGTTCCCCCACAATGCTAGACCCCACTCACTGGTACCGTACAGTTCCTCCGCGGACCGCTACACAACCTCCACGCTGCAACACAGCTGTCCCATCCCTGTATGGCGACGGTAGTGGTTACAGGAAAATCTAAATAGCCATACGTGCTGCAGCAAACACAAAGCACCATAACTTTTCAAGTGTGACTTGGAGTTAGTCTTGATCGTCCATAGATCCTCCCACAGCCTCTTCCAGTGGTGCAGCCTCCGCATCCGGTGTCGGTCCTTTTTCCAATCCTTCATCGCCTTCTGGAGTGCATTTGGGCCCGTAAAAATTGTCGATCTCCCATGCCTGTTAATCCGCAGTTTCGCTGGGTACAGCATTGCGTAGTCTACTCCTAGTTCTCTCAGTTGGCGTTTCATAGGGGTGAATTGATGGCGCGCCTCTTGTACTCTGGCCGTGAAGTCAGGAAATAGGGATAGAGTGCTCCCTTCATATTGTAAAGGTTGTTTCTCCCTAGCCAGCCTCAGAGCCACGTCACGGTCCCTGTAATTCAATAATTTTGCCACAATCGGGCGAGGGAGGGCTCCCGGCTTCGGCCGTGGACCCAACGTACGATGCGCTCTCTCCACCACAAACATCCCGGAGAATGCTGTGTCGCCCAATAATTTCTTGAGGAGGGCCTCCACGAAGAGCTCCATATTACCGGTGTGAGTGTTCTCAGGTAGTCCCGTAATACGTATGTTACTTATTTGTGACCTCGCTTCTAAGTCTTCAGCCTTGTCCTGCAACAACTGGAGCACTTTACCTAGTTGCTTGTGCTCTGCGTCCATGGTCGTTTGGGCCTCCTCCACCTCGCCAATGCGACACTCAGACATGTCAAGGCGTTCCGCGTGTTTATCTAGTCTCTCCGCCATGTGGTCCATCCGGTACGTCAAGGCGTCCATTTTCGCGCCCAAAGATTCAATGCCTCCCTGCAAGTTCTTTTCCATTGCGAGCAGTATGTGTCGCAAATCCGGATCACCCGTCGCGTGTTCTGGTCCAGTGTCCTCTTCTGTAGGTGGGTTGTCCAATTGTTTGGTCTTTTTGCTGGTGTCAAAGGATAGTTTGGGTTGTGTTCTATCAGGGCGTCCCATCGTGAGATCGCAGAGTTGTGGCTTCCGATTAGCGTCTCAAGTGGTGAGTGCTCAAAGAATTGTCCCGCAGCTAGGCCCAGTTAGTGCATGGTGGTACCGGCCTTGGTACGCTCAGCCCCGTCTGCTCTGAGGTCCGCAATCTACAGGGTGTGCACCATCTGTGTCCGTGAAGGCAGCTATATTAGAGTGCAGACAGCAACCATGCCAGATGGGCAACGAGCAGCGCACTGGCTGACGCAGCTTCCCACTCCACACTACACTTATTCCAACTAACGTGGTGTCTCAGCCATCAATGGGGGCACAGTCAAGAAGACTCGGTGTCCCCCCGCTGCATTACCCAAGGCGGATGCGAGAACGTCTTTCGTGCCCCTTTCCTCAATCCAAGTTTTGCGCCCCTACGTAGTTGCTGGCGTCGGGAGCTGCCTCGTGTCCCAGCTCGCTCGTCCTTCTCAGCCAAAATGGTGCCCTCGACAATGTTAACCCGGGACACCGCTCCTTGACATGGACGCCCAGTTCACCAGCGGTGTTGCCCTCAATAAGTAGATGAGATGAGATGGGGAGTGATGGTGGTATTGAGGGGGGGGGGCAAATCACGGTAGGGCACTCCGTGATATGTGCAGGTGTCTCTCGGGCCCCCACCCGACAGCAACTGTGCGTCGCCTGAGGACCGCAGGGATGGTCGGCGCAGCCCCTTCTGTGTCCGTGGGTGTATCTACCATCCCAGGGCACCTCCGGTTGCTCGTTGTTTCACTCGAGGGGCTTTGCGTGCGGCAGCACTCTCTTCGATGGCCTCGGGGCCCCAGATGGGAGTCGGGGCCTAGTGCGGCCTGAAAGCCGGGCGCTCACATAGCTGGTCACCACCGCAGTTGTGCCCCAGGACCTGGCGCCTCACCTCCGTTCAGCCACGTCGTAAACCGGAGCTCGTCCGCACCACTCCCCAGCTTCTAAGTTGGTCAGGTATCCGCTGGGCAGTCATCACGGTCTTCTGCCCCGTTTTCCTCTCCTCTTGGTCTCTGGTCGCGGTCTCCCGTCAGTACCGCTCCCCGCCAGGCCGCAGCTTCACCTCGGGCAATGCGTTGCCAGGTAGGACTCCTCACAGGGTCAAAGGGGGCCGGTATAAGGCTCGTGTCCGCTTCACGCCGTCCGGAAAATGTTGGGGGTGTATTTTCACCATAGTATGCACCGGTTACATAAGGATAATTGAATGGATGTGTGTTTAGGCGGAGGAGCTCGCGCTTCAGGCGGCCATCTCCGTCGCTGGCTAGCTCCGCCCCCCTCCAGCGGCCCTATTAGCCCGACCTGGTCCGCTGAACCGGCTCCGGACGAAAACAAAACAAAACAAAATGCCGGTGTATCACAGCCCTGCAGCTATTTTTGGTCCAAGTCAAGCAGAGGGTAGAGACTTTTGTCTCTTCAGTTCTTATTTCTGGGTCGGAGGTTATACTGTGTGGACCTGGGCGTTGTCTGATCGGGAAAAAAGGGGCATATTACCAAGCAATAGCGATAATTACCGCTGAGCTGCGGCGATTTTTACCGCAGATAAACCTTGGTATTACCAAGGTTTATCGCAAATGCGATAAAAAATGGCCGCAATGCATGAATATCGCTGAAAAGTCAGCGATATTCATGCATTACCGAGCTAATGCTCTTAGCCATGTTATTCACCTCCCATTGGATAACATGGCTAAGAACTGCTCAGGGCAGGTGTTAGCTTTTGGAGATATTCGCGCTTAGCGCGAATATCTCCAAAAGTTGGTAATAGGAGATAGCGATGTTAGCGACTGTTTCCAGTCGCTAACATCTTGGCACGCCCACTCTGCATGTCATTAGTGATAAATATCACTGACATACAAAGTGGGGCCCAAGATGGTCGCTATCTCCTACTAGCTGTCGCTAACTGGTGTTAGCGACAGCTAGGTAATAGGGAGATAATTTTACCTCCGCTTTCTTGGCTTTTAAAGCCAAAAAAGCGGAGATAAACCCCCTTGATAATATGCCCCAAAGTCTCTGGCTGTGGGGTGCCTTGTAACCTTAGTTGCGGAGGATTGGCAGATTGCAGGATGTCGTCGTCCTCTCTTTCGGATGAAGCCCAAGCAATGTTGGCGTCACTGAAAGGTACGAAGCGGGGATCTTTTTCGCACACATCGTCTCACAGGCCCTCCTTGACCCACTGGTCATATGGTAAGGGTAGAGGTACCTTTTTGAAATGTACCCCATGTACCCAGTTCTTCCTTCCTGCCACCTTCACTGCAGATCTGGTAGCCAGCAACACCTGCTGGGGTGCTTTCCACCTCGGTTCCAAATTATTCGTCCTCTGGAAGTTTCGGATGCAGACCCAATCACCGGGTTGGATGGTGTGACCTGGGCCCTCTGGTTTGGGTGGCAGGATGTCTTGTACCTGATGATGAATGTGACGCAAATTAGTGGTCAGTTCATGCAAATAATCAATCAACAATGGGTATTCAATATCAGAGTATTTCTTGGGACGGGGCACTCCCCAAATATTTGCTGGCCGACCGAACACTATCTCGTATGTAGACAGTCCAGTACGGGAATGTGCCGTGGCTCTAGTTGATAAGAGGGCCAGGGGCAGGGCATCTGGCCAGGATAATCCTGTGTCAGCTTGAATTTTTGCCATTTTTAGTTTTAGTGTTCCATTGTGGCGTTCGACCAAACCTGCTGACTGGGGGTGGTTGGCGGCATAGAATTTTTGTCTGATCCCCATCCCTATACACACTTTTTTCATTATCTCCCCTGTAAAGTGACTTCCGTTGTCGCTCCAGATGATTCTGGGCATTCCAAATCTGGGGAAAAATTCTTTCAGCAGTATTTTGGCAGTGCTTATGGCAGTATATTCTTTAAGGGGATAGGCTTCGATCCATTTGCTAAAGGCACACACAACTACCAGGACATATCGGAGATTGTTGCATCTCTCCATTTGTATGTAGTCTATTTGGAGTACCTCGAAGGGGTAGGATGGGGGTGCAAAATTCCCAGCAGGGGTTGGTGTACCCTTCCCTGGGTTATGCATCATACAGACCATGCAGTTCTTGACTAGTCTCTCGGCATATTTAGAGATATGCTTGTTTTGCCATACTGGGGCTATTAATTTGCAAATACCTTTTATACTAATGTGAGCTGGGCCATGAGCCATAGTGACTACTGGCAAAACATAGGCATTGGGTAACAACCATCGTTGATGCTCGGACAGATCCGTCCAACTGCCATTCTCATTTAACAGGCCTGTTTGCTCTTCCCAAAGAGCTTTTTCCTCTCTGGTTGCCTCTGCCTGTATTTCCTTCACATTTTCGATAGTGTCTTCATGCATCCCTCCCTCCTGTACCCAGTTGGAGGGGCCAGCTACATACATACGAGCAGAGATGTCTTTTGCTGAGGCCTTTACAGTCTGGTCAGCAAATGCATTACCCTTTCCTATGTCATCAGTTACTTTCTTGTGAGCGCTACATTTGATTACTGCTATCTTTGAAGGGAGAGTTAATGCTCCTAGTAACCTACTGACTAAATGGCCATGCAGTATCTTAGTGCCGTGGGAAGTAAGGTACCCTCTCTCTTCCCATAGCCGCCCAAAGTTATGGGCTACGCCGAAGGCGTACTGGCTATCAGTGTAGATGTTGACAGCCATCTCTGCACTCAGTTCACAAGCTCTGATTAGTGCTACTAATTCGGCAGCCTGGGCTGATTGGTAGGGTATCCTCTCACTTTCTACTATGGTCTGTAGCGTGGTGATGGCGTAGGCAGCGGTTGTGCTACCGTCAGGAAGTTTGAAGCAGGAGCCATCCACATACAGGGTGCCGTCAGGGTCAGTTAGGGGTGTGTCAGTCAAATACACACGGCCTTTAGTTTCTTCCTCCGTCCAGAGGATGCAATCATGTGGGTCAGAATTAGTGTCATTATCAACAAAGGGTAGTAATGTGGCTGGATTGAGCGTAGTGCAACGGCGGATGGTGATATGACTGGCTAAGAGAGTCAACTCATATCCGGATAGACGTGCACTGGTAAGGTGTTGGGTTTTAGTCCTATTTAATAGAGTGTCAACTGCGTGGGGAACCATAACTGTAAGTGCAGTATCAAGGACTTGGCCAGCTGACTGGCGAATGGATATGGCAGCGGCAGCTGCTGCCCTCAAGCAACTGGGTAGTGCGCGGGCTACAGGATCTAGGACTGCAGAAAAATACGCGCAGGGGCGTTGTCTGTCACAGAAACGCTGTGCTAGTACTGCGCAGCCATCATGCTTGTGTACAAAAAGAATAAAAGGCTTTTGATAATTTGGGGTGCCTAGCACCGGGGCCGAACACAGAGCTGTTTTTAATTCTTCAAACGCATGCTGACACTCGTTTGTCCAAGGGAATGGTGAGGGACATCTTTAAGGGTGAGGGCCGATAGGGGTTTGACAAGAAAAGAAAAATTGGGTATCCACTGACGGCAGTAGGAGGTGATACCAATAAAGGCACGGACCCCCTTCTGTGTCTTTGGTGGTGGCATTTTACTGATTGTTTGGATTCGTTCAGGGGTGAGGCGGCGTCCCTCCTTCGACAGGAGATGACCTAAGTACGTCACCTCATGTCGACAATATTGAAGTTTGGACAAGGAAACTTTGTGATTAAACTGGGCCAGATGTAGGAGTAATTTCATTGTAGCTTCCTTACACAACATCTCTGTGTCTGCAGCTATTAGCAAATCATCAACGTACTGGAGTAGCGTTGTGCCTTGGGGTAGGGTCAGGGAATCAAGTTGGCCCTCGAGGGCTTGACTATAAATTGAAGGGCTTTCTGTGTATCCTTGTGGAACTCTACAGAACCGGAAACTGACAGAGAAAAAACATGCAGATGGGGGAACTATAGTGAGCAGGGTGGTGATATCTGTGACCACAGGAAACTGGGGCACTACTATTTTGTTTATCTCGCGTAAATCAATGACAAAACGATAAACAGGGGGTTTGGAAGGGTCAGTGCGCTTAAGTACGGGCAAAATTGGACTATTGAACATGTTTCCTCTTGTCTCTTCGACCACACCTTTGTCAATAAGTTCAGAAATAATCTTAAGTAGTGCCATTTCCCCTTCCTTGGGTATTTTGTATTGGGGAAGTCGGGGAGGGCGAGCATTTTCCTTCAAGGTAACAGAAAAGGGGGGTATGGACAAAAGGCCGACATCAGTATCACCTTCGGCCCAAAGGGTGGGAGGGACATTTTGAAGTTCCTGGCGGATGGAGTCTGGGGAGGCAAAATACACTGGGTGCGTGATAGGGGGGCCCATGGTAATGTAAACTCCATCAGGTGAGCAATATATTGTGGCATGTAATCTTTTCATAAGGTCTAAACCCAATAAATTCTCGCCACAGGTGGATGTCTAAACCAAAGGGGTATAAGGTAAGGTCCTATTGTTAATTCTAGGGGTTGTGAGATGGGGCGAGATACTGGGGTGCCAGAAAACCCAACAGAAATGTTATTTGCGCCAGACAAGGGGGCCCCAGGGACTTTGGACCTAGCAATAGAACTTTTGGTTGCACCAGTGTCGACCAAGAATTTTTCCGTAGAGCCCAGTGCTGTAACATGAATATACGGTCCCTTCTGGTCGACAGGAATAGGCACAGGTCCCTTCTCTTGTCCTTGGCAATCCTAGTATGAAAAAACCTTGTCCCTTCCTCAGGCTCGTAGTCATCAATAAAGTAATCGCGGTCCTCATAATTAGCGGCATCAAACCTATTATCCTGCGAAAAAGATCGTCTGTCTTGTGGCTGTGGTCTAGGTCCACCTCTGGGGACGTGGTCCTGCGAAGCGGTCAGCGGGGGCAGAGTTGTTCTGGGTTAGTAAGGGACTTTTGTCACGCCAATGGCCCTCTTGGCGACAATAAGCGCACTGGTTGGGTCCCAGGGGCGGGCGAGGGGTACCAGGGGTAGGTCTCTGAAGTATTCGTTGAAACTTGGGGGCACCTCTGTTTTGGCTCTGGGTTGGGTACGCTTGTTGGAGTAAAACCTTCGTTTTTAAATCTTTAGTTTTCTTATCCATTCTATCTCGCTCTTCATTCTCCCTGTTCTCATAGTACTGGCTCATTGTTAGAATACCAGACGGGATGGAGATGGGCCATGCACTCTCGGACATTTTTAGTTTAGGCCCAAGCTCGGGTAGCAGATATGATACAAATTTGTCTACAAACAGTTGTTGTCCCCCTTCTAAAGTCATGTCCTGTCCACATAGTCGGTAGAAGTGCTTTCGAATCGGGTGAAAAAGTCAGAGACACTCTCATCTTTCTTCTGCTTGCAGGCAGCTAGTCTGTCCCAATTAATGCGGTGAGGTGTCAACATCTTTTTCATGGCAGTTAGTATTTGGGCCGGAAGGGCTAAGATCATGGGGTCGGGTTTCTCACCGCCAGTATGTGTTCTATCAGCTTCCTCAAATTGCTTCCACGTATGGCCAAATTCCGCCTGATCAGTATGGCGTATTTTGGACCACACTTCAGTCGGTACCACCTGTCCCATTAACATATCTATGTCTGCTAGAGTCATTACACAGGATTGGAGTGTCTTCTGCGTCAGTTCCTTATAGTAACCCGCTGGATTTTTGCGTGCGTCTGGTAATTGATTTTTAAGCTGGAGGACGTCAGATCTTTTCCAAGGGACATGGACCCACATTTGCCTAAAACCTGCTGGTATTTTAGGGTTTCCATCTGTACCAGCAATGTGGTCCCTCCAAACAGGCTGTACCTCCCTCATTGGAAAGCCCTTATTTAACGTTACACCAGATAAGGAGTCTCTGTAGGCTACTAATGTTATTAGATCACATTATAGTGCTGGTCCCTAAATATCCCCTTTTCCAACCTTATGGCGAAGATCAGACAGACCCGAGGGTGGACCTGATTCTACAAAATCTTCCCACATTAGGATCAGTGTGTCACACATTTCACAAAAAGTATCAATTTGCTGAATGTGTGTCCACTGATCGATTGTCATCCATATATCCTGAGCAGTGTACATAGCGTTGTTTTCCATCAAGACATGGGCTTGTTGACTCATAGATAATTGTTCCTGGGTACTGCCCACTAGTCTGCGCAAAGTGCGTCATCTGGGAGTGGGTGGCCTATGTGGAGTTACATAAGGGATATAGTCACGGACCGCTGACCAGGCATTCGCTAGTAGCCCAGTACTGGGGGATGGTGTTGGACGGTTGTCAACAAGCAATGGGTTGGTCGCAATGGGAGTTGATGGCATAGGAGGTTGAGCAGGTACGGGATTAGTGGAATGTTCAATGAGAGGGAAAGAAGGGTGGATTAGCATGGGTACAGTGACCTGAACAGTCGGGTGTTGGGGCCAAGTGGCTGAGGACTTGGGAAAACCAAGGCGGGGACAGGAGCAGCGACTGGAGCAGTAGCGGGGGTCAATCGGGCGGGATACATGGCGGGAGTACAAGGCGGAGGGGTGTTCAACATGGAGGACATGAGGGGGTCATCCTCCTTATCCTGGGTTTTTTCGGGGACCTTCTTTGTGATGTAACATCCAGATATATGCATTCTATTTAATCTATCCTGTATTTCTATACTCTCTTCTATTTTCTGATTATCATGATTCAGGGCTTTCTGAATTACACTCAAACGCATGACTTTAGCTTCACTCTTTTTGAGTTTGATTTCCTTCTGTTTGGACTCCTTGCGCCAAACCCGAAAGGAATCAAGCATTGCAGGCCTAACTTTTCTCTGAAACAGTTTCTCTTCTAAATTATCTAATACCGGAGGCTCAAAACTACCATATATTGGCCATTGTAATTCAGTGCCACCCTTCGTATATTTATGCCAAAGTAAAGGGAACATAATTGGGCCAACGCCATGTTTAGCATAGACTTCATGGTTTGGGGTCCCCAAAGGAGGAATCGGACAAGATTTCTCCAATGCGGAGTCCTGCAAACAAAACCGACAACAAATTTTCCGGAACTTACTAAATCCAGGCATCTCTAGACGTGTATCCTGGTTCCAAACAACAAAGGGTAAAATCTCAAATCTACACTATATAACTGTGCTTACCCCTTGGCTTCGACTTTTGCAAAGGTAGAATCAAAATACCAAAAACCAAAGTACAATTTACCAAAGAAGTGGGCCACTCCCACTCTTACCTGACCGTTAATCTTCCGTCGCACGGCGGGTGTCACAAAGGTCTTGATCTCCAAAAGACTAGGAATCAGAACTGGGGCGTCAGTCGGGCCGCAGTCGGGTAGCCCACTGGAGGGAGTAGTCACGCGATCGGAGATCTTGGGCCCACAATGACAATTTTGGGCCAATGTAGTGGCGCTCCTCCCTTAGCGTTCGATCACGGAGTCCTCACGACCACCAGGTTCGATGACGACCACCGAAGACGCCCCACGTGGGCGCCAATTGTAGAACCGGCTTTTTGGAGAACCCCCCCCCCACTGGGAGAGTCAAAGCCAGTGGCGCAGGGAAAAGCCTTAAATCTACGGGTCCTTCTTGCATCAATCATACATTACCAAAAGAGACCACGACAACCAGCCGTGGAGGGAAGAAAGTTGTTTATTTAGCTCGAGCTAAGGACAGAGGTCCCAGAATGGTACAAAGACAATTCTACGGAGACTGCTGCTTTATTCCACAGCATTACACATATTTATAGCGCTAGCCACGCCCATTTTACACAATATAAGTTCTGCTTTATTCTTTGAGTTCCTCTTTTGACATGTTCTTCGTCAGCCTCGCGTGGTGTGATCGTGCCGGGGGATATCTGACCCTGTGTACACAATGCCCTCAGCCTCGTGCTACCTTGCCCAACCAGTGTGCTCAAGTGACAAAGCCTCGTGTTATCTTGCTTCATCCGGCGTGATCATGTGGCACGGCCTTGCTTCCCCTTTCTCGTTGTGGTCACGGGGCAGTTGGTTCGTGACTGGCCGGGTTTACCAACAACGTTCAGGAAGTAGCCGAGTCTCTGGCACAGCTGGGGCGAGGCACACGGGCGATTTCTCGGAATCGGCCCAACCACAAGGAGCAGGGGGTTTGTGTAAGATTTCGAGGGTACGTGGAAGATGGGCCATCATCAAGTTGCCGAGAGCATGGCAACACAAAATGGCACCTCAAGGGTTTTTTGTTTACGGTTCAACATAGGTACACCTGATTATCAAAAGCCATTTTTTCACTTTTTTATACGAATGGTCAGGTTGTGCCCTCTCACTTCTCTGTCAAATGAATGGTACACACAAACGACCCTGCGCCTATTTTTCTGCTGTTTTGGATCCAGTTGCCCGAGCTTTGCCTACCTGTCCGCGTGCTGTAGCAGCGGCTGCTGTGGCAGTGCGCCAGACCGAGGGTATAGTTCTAGGGTCCCCATTAACAGTTCTGGTACCACATGCTTTTGATATTCTGTTGAATAAAACCAAAACCCAACACTTTACTAGTGCTCAACTGTATGGATACAAACTCACCCGGTTAAATGTGCACATAACTATTCAACGCTGTACCACTCTGAATCCCGCTACACTCTTACCCCTACCTGATACCTACCCCCTCCCTCAGCCACCCCATCATGATTGCGTATTCCGAACAGAAACAGAAACCAAGGGAAGGGTGGACCTTAAAGACACAGCCTTACCAGATGCAGAAGGCCACCTGTGGGCAAACAGTTCTTGCCTGAAACTCCTGAATGGCACCACATCTGCAGCCTATTCTGTCACCACAGCACTTACAGTAGTTGAGACTGCCCGAATATTACAGAAATCAGCCCAAGCGGCAGAGATAACAGCACTTACGCGCGCTTGCATCCTCTGTACAGGCATGACTGTAAACATCTACACCGACAGTCAGTATGCCTTTGGGGTAGTACACAATTTTACTATGGAAAGAAAGAGGGTTTCTCACTTCTCATGGGACACCTATACAACATGGTGAATTGGTTAATGCCCTTTTGGAAGCCATCACTCTCCCTGCTAAGTTAGTGGTGATCAAATGCGCGGCACACAAGAAAGTTATTGACGAAGTAGGACAGGGGAACGCTCTGGCTGACAGCACAGCCAGGAACACAGCCTTAGGAATAAAACCTGCACCAATGTACGTCCTAAAATCACAAGCTGAGAAATGGCATGATGCAAGACAATGGATTATTGATATACAAGAATCCGCTGCCATAGAAGAAAAAGAACAGTGGAAAACAGATGGTATGTTAGATGAGGAGGGATGTTGGAGATCTCAAGATACTCTTAGGTGGAAACTACCAACAGCATATGTTATTCCCTTACTTACGACGACACACTTACCTGCACACATTGGGTCCCAACGCATGTATACTATGCTCAAGGAAAAATGGCACCACCCCAAATTGAGACGCCTGGCCGAGCGATTTGTCAAACACTGTCTGACCTGTTTAAGATACAATGTGGGGAAGGGAACAAAGGTTCTGATAGCAGGATTTGCACTGCCCTCTGCCCCTATAGAAGTCCTCCAGATGGATTATATCCAAATGAACAGAGTTAACAGCTACAAGTATGTCTTGGTGGTGGTCTGTGCGTTCAGTAAATGGGTGGAAGCATACCCCACCAAGGATAATACTGCCGTTACTACAGCTAAAGTACTCCTGAAGGAATTCTTTCCCCGGTATGGCCTTTGTAGATTGATGAAAAGTGATTGAGGATCACATTTTATCAGCCAGATAGTCAAACATATCTTAGAGGTACTGGGGGTCAAACAAAAATTCCACGCTGCATTTCACCCGCCAGGCAGCAAGATTAATTGAACATTATAATGGAATCTTTGAGGAGAAATTAGCTAAGATAACAACTGAGACAGGATTGAATTGGGTAAATGCTCTACCTTTAGCTCTGCTGTCTATACAATCAGTCCCACATTCTAAGTCACACCTTACGCCCTACGAGATAGTTTTTGGTAGACCTATGAATATTTGGAATGCCCCATCTCCGAAATCCCTGACTGACCTTCCCCAGGAAGTGTTGACTGATTATCTGTGTGAACTAACTAAAACAATGTCTTTATTCCATGAACAGGTCCAGGCCTCCGTCACAGACAGATCTCAGGGCCCTGGCCATGATATCAAACCCGGAGACTTCGTCCTGGTGAAGAACTTTGCACGCACCCAGTCGCTGCAGCCTCGCTGGAAAGGTCCCTTGCAGGTGCTGCTGGGGAAAGAACGGCCTTACGAGTAGAGGGAAAGAAATCCTGGGTGCATGCCTCCCACTGCAGAAAAGTGGATCCCATAACTGAAGACAACTTGAAAGTACACAAAGAAGTTGTGACCCAAAACAGACCAATAGACTGTGACTCAGATTCTGAACCTGAACTAGAACTTTGTGATGGGGAACAGACGGATACTACCTCCGATCCAAGGCTAAGCTGAAGAACCAGCCCAGCTCCAAGGGCCGTTAGTACTCCATTGTTGCAGGGCGGTAGTAAAACCTGACTGAGGTTACCGAGGCAAATATTGGTCAGTGTAGCATTAACTATCGGCGGCTATGAGGGACATTGCAGTACTCTCGGGACGCTTGTAGAGCTATCATGGCTGGAGGTTACGATAATGTGGGACCAATGTCCCCAAAACCCAGATATGTAACGATCCGTCCTATTCATGAGTACCAAAGACTACGGACCCCCTTGAACAAAGATTACCAACAAGGGCTATCATCCAGGTCTGCCAATGTTACCCCTGATGAAGAAAACAGTCAACGACATGGGAACTGTATGAATCCAGAAGCCACATGCACCTGTGGTACAACCCCCACGCTGATGAAAGCTAGAATGAGAGTTTACAGTACCTGGACAATAGTACTGATTGTCCTGACTATGTTAGCTGTTCTGTTCAGTGTAGTGTTCTGGATTATTGAAGAAACAGCTCCAGCCCATCACACTGTCCTGCCTCACACCCCACAACCTTCTGAAGTTCCTGAACATTCATATGTTCTGTGGCCTGATTCCCACTTCAACAGACATTCTGAATTCAGTAATAATACTTTCATCCAAATGCTGCACCAGTTTAATCAAGTTGCGGGTGCAACTGGCTGTTATGATTGTGGACTTCTACCTCATGCAACTCAACACACTGTACAGTTCCTAGTGTTCCCTGCCTAGTCTGCTTATACTTGTACTCTAATGTACAACCTGACAAACGTCTTTCCCTCACGTTGTGACGCTGGCAACCTTACCACATTCCAGCCCTTTCTTTGGACATTCCATGCCCACAACAATACCATCTGTAATGCCTCTGACTCAGTACCAATGCATACCATCATCTCCACCCCTATGCGAGGTACGTGAGGTTACACTTTCGTTACCATTCGAGCTAAAACAGTTGCCATTTCTGTCACGCCACGCCCTGGTACATTATGTCTGCAAGGCCAAGAAAAACACCTGTAGGAGTCAGTCTATGCCAGAGGTCTTCAAACTTTTTTCAGTTGAGCCCCCCCAGCTGAATTTTATTAGATGTCAGGCCTTCCCTCCCTCCCCCACTACCTGACTCTGGTACACTACAAAATCGACCGCCATTCGCATATCCGAGGCTCCACCGTATAGACACCACCCGGTCACATGAATGCCCTAGGTGTCACAGGGCCCTCTCAGGGTTCATGCACCTAGGCGTGGGAATGCCCAGAAGTACAGCAGAATTAGGACTCCGTGAAGGGGTGAGAATCTTATTAGAGGCTACGCCAAAACAGTGTCTCCTGGGGCTTATACCGCAACACAAGAAATGGAAACATGACCAATAAGTTATTACAGTTAGCGTTGGTGTTGGGCAAATGGAGGGTGGCAATATGCTGGATGGGTAAACGGACTCCATCGTTTATAAGTTGATTACGGGATGTGGGAGAGTGGTCTCTGGTGGAGGAATTGCATATGAAAGCCTGTCACAGGGTTGAGAAGCTAGAGGAGGATATTGCAATCTGGAGGGACTTATGTAGGAAATTCTTAAATCCAAGGGGGACTGGAAGTGAGCAGGATAATGGGTCTGATAGTAGCAGTAGCATGTAAATGTTGGTGCTTGGAACAACCCCAACAATGTATGACGCTGGGTTTGCTGCTGTGCCATAAATGTGTAAAGTATAACTAATTGTGAAATGTGTTCAGGACTAAATGTATATAATGGAAATAAATTGATGGATATCATCTTGAAGGATTCTGTGATTGACCGCTCAGTTATGGTGTGAAAATGTCATAAATAAAGTTTTAAAATAACTATAACATCCCTTACAACCTTTGTGCTTTTTCAGTGAGTTTGTAATGTTTTCTTAAGGTAAAGTAAAATATTGTTTCAATTCCAAACTACACCATCACTTTAAACTTTGGTTTTATCAGTAAATTTCTGTTTTTTTGCATAAAGTGAGATGCCCATCACTGTGTGTGGTGTGGGGTTGGGCACAGGGCCTGGTCGGTGGCCAGTCTCTGTGCCCAGAACCCCAGCAGACACACAACCCCGCAGTGCATTGGCTTTGGCATCCTAACCCCCCATGTGTACCCTATTCCATGCACAGCAACAGCCAGGGTGGGTGCAGGATTGGTGCCAACCACCACTAAATAATAACATTTAATTTAGCATTATTTCTTCTAAGGTTTCCTTTCAAGTCCCTACAGCCATTATATTCTATTGAAGGTTGTGGAAGCACCAGAGGTTGGCCATGTGTGTTGCTGGACCTCTGAACTGGAGTAATTTCCTACTGTTTTGCTTCCCTTTTTGGCGGTAGTAACTTTAGAATTGTATTTTTTGAATAGCAATGGACTTATTTTTTATGGTTGTGTACAAATCCCTGCCTACACCCACCCCTCACCCTTCCTGGACAATTCCTTACTCTTATTCATTAAGTAGTAAGTATGGCCCTTCTTCCAGCCACTCCCCAAGGCCCCTCCCTCCTTATAGGTTTGAAGCACTTCTAAATACACTAGAAAAATGCAGTATGTGAATAGGCCCCTTCCTACTTGCAAAATGTTTACCTCACCAGAACAGAGCAACTTGTAGTTAGGGCCTAAGTTGAGCAGTTCATCAGAATGAATGAGTGCAGACTGAGTAAGTGAAGACTAGGAGTAAGTGAAAGTGGCAACTGCTAAATTAATGAAACACTTAAAAAAAATATTAAGGGAAATGTATAAAATTAAAGCAAATTCACCCAATCATGAAAACAAATTCATCAATTCATTTTTAAAATGGCAAGTTTCAAGACAAGTCAGAGAAAAAAAAGAAGAAAGTTAAAAGTGCTATGCAGAAAAATGTATACATCTGCATAGTACATCTGCATAGCTGTTGAACCCTGAAAAAACATTCCTAAGAGCATCTGAGCCATTAGCGTTAAGAAACACAGCCCTTAACAACCAGGGACAAAATAGCGCCCAGTGACATCCGCAGTTTGTTCCTGTCAAATGTGTTATTGAATGTACGTGTGGCCTATACAACAAACAGATTCTGAAGTATTTTATCTGAAACGGCTCTTTAAAAGAAAAGAATACACTATACACACGTAAAGTGAGAGATTTTAAAAGCACTGGAATGAAAAATAAAGAACATACATACACACAGCTTGCTCGCATAAAGGTGCTGCTGTCGGAAATGTTGGCTAAAATGGGCCCACTTTTACTGGACTTGTTGGGAGCAGATGTCAGGTAGTAAACATGTGTTACTGAATGGAGCTCCACGTAACGTGTCAGTCTAAGCCTTAGGGTGGAGTGCGCGTCCCCCTGAGATGATGTTGTGCCCCCCTGGGGGGGGGGGGCGTGCCCCACAGTTTGAAGAACTCTGGTCTATGCAATACTACAATGACTTATGACAATTTCACCCCATATCTCCGCCTTCCTACAGGATTGCATTTTGTGTGTGGAAGCAAATTGCTTTCCTCTTACCACCCGCTTTCAACAGAGACTATATGTACCACCGCCAAAGAAGACAGTTGCCAGATGTGGACCAGACAAACACCACAGGTCAACAGTTCTATGATGCTATGAAAGGACTGTTGTTGTACTGGGGTCCTATGTCCAACAGCCTCCAAATCAGAAGACTAACCAGAGTCCTTGAAGCAACAATTAATGTGACTGCAGGAATAATGACCAACTACTCTGCCGAACTTGATGCCACCCGCATGGTTGCCCTCCAAAATCGTATGGTGCTAGACATCATCTTAGCGGAGAGGGGAGGAGCCTGCTGCATCATCAGCGCAAGCTGTTGTGTGTATAGTCCTGATTCGTCACTGTCAGTATATGATGCTATCTCCAAGCTTCACCGAATTTGCCTCCGAAATCCATCAAGAAACTGAAACTCCCTGGTCTTGGAGTTCTGGATTCTGGCAACTGCTCGTCTCCTGGGGTTGGAAAATGTTAACAATTTTACTGATTCCACTAGCTCTCCTGTTCTTCTGCTGTCTGTGCATCTACTGTGGCCCCGTACTCTGTTCTATCTGTGCTATCGGATGTACACCCCCTACCACGCTGCCTCAACGGACCAAAGATAGTAAAATACTGTATCAACAAGCTGTAGACGAGCTTTTGGGGATCGATATTGACTGAGGTGTTGCCCATGGCAAAAGGAGGGACTGTGAAACCATGAATCTGCTAAATTGCCATGTGCCCCACCATCTTTGTGACTACAGCATCCATTTCACCGCTGTTCCACTGACCACGTACAGGTAGACCTGCACTCGAGCTGACCTTTTCCCCGCACCCATGCTAAAATGTTTCAGGAATGTTGAGATGGCAGATGACCTCTCCCGGGTGGGTGTTCCATTCCTGTCCAAACTACACAGCAAGAGGCAGGTGATGTGCCTAAGGTTTAGACTGCCCCATTCTAGCATCAAGCTCCATGACACAGGGCAGGTGATCGGTATCTCCATCCCGCAAGCTATATGAACTTTCTGCATTCCTTTCCTGCAAAGGGAGTGTCCACGTCCTATAAAGGATGCTGCGTGCTTCTTGCAAATTGAACAGTCTCCCATTACCTACCTCCAGTGGGTCACTGACACTTTTTCATCTCTAGAGATTCCTGTGTCAGATTAATAAACCTGTGTTTCTTCACTCCCAGTGGTGTGGTCTCCCATTTTTTATGGTACTTAGAGGAAGCTGTGGACTTGGGTGTTTCCTGCACCGCTGGGTGGTCTGCTTCTAAGAGCCCCCGGCTCTACAGCGCCATCTTGGTGGGAGTCCCGGATCCCGATGGGACTGTAGGCAGCGGTCTAGCTGGGGGAGGGATTTTACCATAAAACGCACATAAAACGCCCCCACGGACGCTCAAAGGGCACGCCGCTGGCTCCCCAAAGGCGCGCCCAAGGCAAGCCCGTCTGCACCCTTCCGTGCCCCTGGAGCGTCCAGCGCCAGCCATGCTGGCCGTGCCTCGGTTGATGCTCTGTGGGGCAAGAGGTTCTATAACTGTGAGGAACTCATGGCGCTGGAAGTATCTAAATGTAAAGGAGGTAAGCAGTGGGCAGTCCTTCATAGCTTCTTTAAGACTTGCCCTTCCTGTAAATTTTGCCTCCAACCAAGGCTTACAGATCCTCCCCCCCCCTGGTAGTGAGTGAGACCAGGATTCAGGCGGCACTTATAAACTCTCGCTCCATGATCAAGCACGCATCTGACATTTACAAGCTTTTTTGGATGCTAAATTAGACGTTTTATTTATAACTGAGACGTGGCTGAATGATTCTTGTGCCCCAGTGGTTGAGTATGCTATTCCCAGGGGCTACAAAATCGTCTGAGCTGACCATAAAACTGGGAGAGGTGGTGGAACGGCAGTGGTGTTCAGGGATACGTGGTCTTTTTCAGCGAAGTCTCTGGTGAGCTGGTGGAGGGTGAGGCTTTGGACTTTACTTTTACTCTATCTCCTCATTTCACGCTGGGAGGCACATTGGTTCATCGTCCGCCAGGCCCACCCGGAGCTTTTTTGAAAGCTCTGGACGATGCCATTATTCCTCGCGCCCTCCGCTTCTCCAAGTTTTTACTCTTGGGGGACTTTAACATTCACCTGGATGCCCCAGAAGCTCCTAATTCCAGGGCTCTCTTGGTTTCATTCAATCTGGCACAGCTGACCCAGTGGGTCAAGATGCCATCACATTCTGGAGGCCATTTAATTGACCTGGTCTGCACTAACTTTGATTTGTCTGTAATGGAACCTGAACAAGTTACCTGGCCTGATCATTATCTGATCAGGTTCTCGTGGTCCATGGGGAAGTTTCCTCGCACTCCTGCCTTGACCCCTGGCTCCCGCTCTCGGAAGATTAATCTCC
Organism: Lissotriton helveticus; assembly: GCF_964261635.1. NCBI lineage: Eukaryota > Metazoa > Chordata > Amphibia > Caudata > Salamandridae > Lissotriton > Lissotriton helveticus. The sequence goes on from NC_136065.1 coordinate 1,924,324,188, forward strand.
CGGCGTTCTCTGAGGCTTTGCTTCAGGCCCGCCCGGTGCCTGCCCTTGATCTTGAAGGGGCGGTGGATAGCTTTGATTCTTGGATTAGCCGGGGATTAGCTCCACTGCCAAACCCGCTCCCAATAGAAAACAGCGATTTCTGCCCTCGAAGCCTTGGTTTTCGATTGCTCTTAAGGAGTTGAAACTGGGGTGTAAAAAATTGGAATGCTGCTGGCGTCAGGAGTACTGCCCCTCCGCTAAGTCCGCTCTCCGTATAGCTCACAGGGATTATTATACTGCGAAAGCGAAAAGCAACTATTATGCTGGGCGGATTGCTAAGGCCAATAATAACAGCAAGGAGATTTTTTCTATTGTTAAGAGCTTCCTATCGCCCTGTGCGGAGAAAATGATTCTGCCAGTTTCCCCACAACGGTGTGAGGAGTTGTCCTCCTTTTTTATCGAGAAGATAGAGAGGATTCAGGACAGCTTGGGAATATATTCCCTGGAACAGAGGATTTCTCCTCTGGTGTCCCCTCTGATTTCAAGTTTACCTACCCTCTTGTTCACGCAACTCCTTCCTGTAGCTGAGCCTGAAATTTTAGCCATTCTTAAATCCCTGAAGTCGGGCTCTCCTATAGATCCTTGTCCGGCCTGAGTATTAGCTGGGGTAGCTGAGGATGTTTGTTCAGAGGTAGCAGCAATTATTAATCTATCCCTTCGGACCGCTACTGTTCCCATGCTCTGGAAGCAGGCTAAACTCTTACCTCTTCTCAAAAAATCTTCTTTAGACCCCTCTGTTCCAACCAACTATTGCCCTATCTCTCTCCTGCCAGCCTTGGCTAAAGTCAGTGCGAAGGTGGTTTTCCGGCAGCTTGAGGCCTTCGTGGAAGCATCTGGTGCTCTTCACCCTGCTCAATCCGGGTTTAGAACTACTTATAGTACAGAGACTGCGCTGGTGGAGATGACGGAGGCGATCAGGGAGTGCCTGGATGGGGTGGCAGGGTGGCTTTGATTTTGCTGGACCTCTCTGCTGCCTTTGATACGGTGCCCCACCAGCTACTTCTTGCCCGGTTGTCATCTATTGGCATTGCTGGTCCAGGATTGTATTGGATAAAATCCTTCCTGGACGAACGCACTCAGCAGGTCTGGATGCCTCCCTTCTCGTCCTCAGTTAGGAAACTTTCAACGGGGGTCCCTCAGGGCTCCACGTTAAGATCTCTGCTTTTTAACATCTATTTGACCCACATGATTTTTTAGCGAAGGAGCTGGGAGCAAAAATTATAGCTTACGCGGATGACACCCAGCTGCTATTCACTTGGAAGGACTCTGATCTGGACACTAATACCGCCCAGATATGCCTCTTGTCCGTATTCCACTGGCTTGCACATGCCCAACTGAAGTGCAATGAGGACAAGTCGGAGGTACTCCCGCATGACCAGTTCCCCCCTGCCTTCAGAGAATCTTTGTGGCCTCCAGATTTCCTTTGCCCTAACTCAGTGGGAGGCCCGGCAAAGAAATTAGGGGTGAGGTTTGATGAAGATTTTCCGGTTTTCAGATCATGTTAAAAAACTTACCGGAGTCTGCTTCGGCACCCTTAAGGCCTTAAGAAGGTTTTTTCCCCTGCTTCCCAGGGAGACTAAAGAAATGGTAGCGCGTGCCCTTATCTTGTCCCGCCTCGATTATGCCGATTCTTTGTTCATTGGCATTCCTGGCTATTTGGTAAAGAAACTTCAAATCATACAGAATGCCGTAGCTAGACTCCTGTTTGACATCTCCCGGAGATCTAGTGTTCGCAGCATTTGCGGGATTTACACTGGCTGCCTGTGGCCCAGCGGGTGCAATTCAAGGCCCTTACCTTATCTCACAGGGCCCTTCATGGCCAAGAGCCTGTGTACCTTAGGAGGCACTTTGCTTTTTACGCGCCCAGCGGATCCTTGCGATCTGCCACTCAACGCCGGATTGTCATCCCGCTGTTTCGCAGGTCATGTCTGGGGGGCCAGTCCCTTTCTGTCAAAGCAGTAGCTGCCTGGAATGCTCTCCCCGTGGACTTACAGCACACCCAGGATTTCCGTCTTTTGAAAAAACATTTAAAAATGTATCTTTTTAATCAGCTTATTTAATTTTTCCTGCCCTCTCTACCATAGTCCACTCACGCGCCAGGACACTCTAGTATTTGTGCACGATACAAATCTTTTTATAACATTTATAACATAACAGGAGAATGTTTTCAATTCATTATTGTTTTTCCAGCTTTGCATATGTGCTGTAGACAGGATATTGAACTGCTGGAGTCCAAAGGCAGACGCCTTACTTCTCTGCCTCCAGTGAGGGTTCTGTACAACTACAAGAGTGCAAGCAAAGGCAGAGCATAAGTGCCTTTGGCTCTAATGCAAGAACAGGAGAATGGATCCCTTGTTTCCAGGTTTAGAATTAGAAATCATGAATTGTTAAGGTGCATTGGGCCCGTGGGCCTCTGTGTCCCGGTGCCACTGCACCTGCTGCACTGTTGACAGCAGACCCGCTGCCCCCTTCAAATGAAAGCCTCCTGTACCATCCTAGACAGGGTGACCGGATGGCCAGATGTCACAGAAAAGCCAGGCTTACAGACCCCGGATGCCCTTTAACAAATCTTGTAAAATTGCTTCAATTGAAATGAACTAAAACTACAAATTCCATATCACACTCATGTATTTAATGTCAGTCCAGCCATGCCCGGTAATATGGAAAAGGCAAAGAAGAGAAGATTGTGGGGTGGTGTCGAGTTAAAAATGTTGAAATGCGTGGCCAGCATGGGAACTGTGGTATTTTGGTAATGCACAGGCAAACGAACCAGCAATGTTCAACAATGATTTGTGATCGGAGATGGTGTTGCAGGGAGTGGTGGGACACAGCCAGCATCGGGGAGTGTGGGGGCGGGGCGGGATGAGGGAAAGGAAAGGACCAGGAGCCACAGCTGGGGGGCAGGGGGCTGCAATTCATCCCCAGCCCAACAGATGACGTTAATCCTTCTGACATATTAGAATTTGATACAGGCAGTGCATGCACCGATGACAGACTATGGGGTGGGTGGGGGGGGAGTTGCTGGGGTCTGCTATCTGGGATTCCCACGACCCCCAAAAGAACAATCGGGGAGAGGTTGGGGAGGGGGGACTTTAGGACGTGTTTGCACGTAGAAAAGATGTCACAGGCGTGATTATTTTTTCGGTCTTGATAATGTCATTTCTTTCCCTTCATCGGAGCTGTCAGTGGAAGGGATTCGTCAGATGTAATCCCGTCAGAACACATGTGGTAAGCCTGCAGGAATGTTACAAATGACTCACAGATGTGCTCTGTACAGGCCCAGATGTAACTCTTCGCCTGCCGGGCCAGCAGCAGGACTCCAGTGCACCACAGGGGGCTTGTCCATGGAGGGCCCCCAGGGAGGGCGTGTACCGGGGCCTCCGGGCAGGCGATGGACTCTTCCCAACTCCACCGGCTACTAAGGGGATCGAATTGTTGATAGATCATCTCCCGTTTACAGCTGATAAATTGTGTCTCATAATCCAGTTCATCTCAGTGGGCATATTCCCCCTTTGGCAGCTCGGGGTTGTCCCTGTGAGTGCTGTGCACTGCCTCTTGGCAGGAACTGTCGTCTGTCCCTGCCTCCACATACATTTATTACTTCTGGGTCCCGGTGCCAGTGCACCTGCTGCACTTACGATGGCCACGCCCCAGACGCCCCAAGGATGCATTGCTCCAGGCTCTGTCTTCTGTTTTACAAAGTATTGCTTCAATTGCGTTAGTTTAATTGACCCACATGTAGTTAACCTGGACTACAACTCCCAGAATGCAATGTACCTATGATTGGAAGCCGTGTTATTGATATCAAGGAGTCCTCGGTAACCCTGTTCGGGGCACTGTTTATTTTAAAAGTTTTATATAGAGGGAACATGACCCATGGGCTATATCTGAGCGTAGGTATGAACGAATTCCGCATGCGTTTTCACGCATGCCCTAGGAACTTCATCATTTGAACATCAGCGTCTTTTGCATGCATTTGTTCTGGACCCAAGTTGTTTTAAAGACTTGACTTAGGAGGGCACTAGATATTGGAATAGTTTAATTTACTATTCTAACTCCAGTCTGCGCAACAGTAGGGAAGGTGTTGGACTTTAGATTCTAACACCACTAAACTATTGCACCCACCTACAGCAAGTCGTTGTAACGAATTACGTGTAGAACGATTGCATGCTAAAGACGCATTTGTTCTTTTGCCGGTGCTGTGAATGCACAGCGTGATTCCGGGCTTCGTTTTAAAGGATGTTTCCCTCTGAACGCTTTACAATTGAGCGAGAAAGAGGAGGCATATAGATCAAACAACAGGGTAATCGAAAAGGTACAAAGAGGAGCAACTCCAGGCCAACCAAACAAAGCGCAAATATTAACAGTCAAGTTCTACACAAGGGTGAGGGAAACGTGTCACAGCGAGCCTGGAGATAAGCTGACCAAGAATAAGGGAAGCGCTTTACAATTGCACAAGAGGAGGGAGCCAGAGGATCCGCCAACATGGTAAACACAAAAAGTACAAGAAGTAGTAACTCTCTAAAACCCACAGATCAAAATACAATCATAACAGTCAAATAGTAGACAAGGGTGAGGAGGGTGAGTCAGAGTGCTTGGAGAGGGTGGGGGGTTCTAGGACAAAAATGTGTTTATCAATAGCACTTTAATTTCATTTTTGAAAGATGCTGTTGAGGGGTTCATCCTGATTTCAATGGGCAGGGAATTCCAAATTCTCGGGGTGATACCCGAAAAATATCGACTGTAAGTTTTCTCTTCATTGAACTATGAAGTCATGATTGCTGTACACATTGGAGGGCGGAATCATCTGTCCTGTAGGTACATTTGTCTCCCATAAATGATAGAATATGGTAAACCGAATGGCTCAGTGGCTAAAACTGCCTTTAAGTCACCATAGAAGGCCAAGCCTTTCTTTCTGGAGTGCTTTTTCCCCCAGGGAGATGGTCCCTCTACCCACAGAAACATTTGATAGTTGAGGAAGATGAGTCCTGGCTTCACTGATGGAAACATCACTCGAGCTATTCAACAATAAAGACGCGTTTCTTTTTTTAAGTGTTTGGCCTTTTGAAATCCATTCTTCTATTCCCAAATCCCCCCATAGCTTTGGACATAGGGTAAATCCTTTGCTCTCAGACCCTGCTCACAGCTGTTGAAGCCAACCCCACTCTTCTTGGAACCATCGCCGCAGATTCGGAGATGAACCCCTTACAATGCACGTCATTTGGGGCATCGGGAGGCCGGTGGTCGTGTTCTGGAGACACTTCAGTCTGATACGAAACAATTTGTTTTTATACTCGCTCCGAGACACTTGGAACCCGGGCCTGAATCTTCAAATGCTTTATTGTGAAATGATTCCTTGTTTCTGGATAAGAGACTCACGCTGGAATCGGCCCCGGCTGGGATGATTCAGTCTCCTGGGAGCGGAGACGAGGCCTGCTTGTGGGAAGACAATGTCCGTACAACACCACAACAAACCACAGACACAGAGCACATGCGCCGAGTGAGTCCGCTTCCGGGCCCGTAGCCCCCCCCCCCCCCCCCCGGGAGGGCACTTACTGCGCGCGTTATGGCTTCCATCAGAGATGCTGCTGTCAGAAATATGGTTTTACTGAGCGACTCTTGCCCCCGCCGTCTGATGCCCCCACCGCGGTGTTATGAACACAGAGCTAGGCATGCACGCATAGACACAACAGGTAAAGGGAAGGAGACGCAGACACACAAACAGCCATGCACACACGCGAACACACATACACACACGCACAGACACAACAGATAAAGGGAATGAGACGCAGACACACAAACAGGCATGCACACTCACGAACACACATAAAGACACATACGCGTGCACACAGACACAACAGATAAAGGGAAGGAGACCCAGACACACAAACAGGCATGCACACTCACGAACACACATAAAGACACATACATGCACACAGACACAACAGATAAAGGGAAGGAGACGCAGACACACAAACAGGCATGCACACTCACGAACACACATAAAGACACATACATGCACACAGACACAACAGATAAAGGGAAGGAGACGCAGACACACAAACAACCATGCACACACGCGAACACACATACACACACGCACAGACACAACAGATAAAGGGAATGAGACGCAGACACACAAACAGGCATGCACACTCACAAACACACATAAAGACACATACATGCACACAGACACAACAGATAAAGGGAAGGAGACGCAGACACACAAACAGGCATGCACACTCACGAACACACATAAAGACACATACATGCACACAGACACAACAGATAAAGGGAAGGAGACGCAGACACACAAACAGGCATGCACACTCGCAAAACTAACAAACATAAAGACACATACATGCACACAAACACAACAGATAAAGGGAAGGAGACGCAGACACACAAACAGCCATGCACACACGCGAACACACATACACACACGCACAGACAAAACAGATAAAGGGAATGAGACGCAGACACACAAACAGGCATGTACACTCACGAACACACATAAAGACACATACATGCACACAGACACAACAGATAAAGGGAAGGAGACGCAGACACACAAACAGGCATACACACTCACGAACACACATAAAAACACATACATGCACACAGACACAACAGATAAAGGGAAGGAGACGCAGACACACAAACAGGCATGCACACTCACGAACACACATAAAGACACATAAATGCACACAGACACAACAGATAAAGGGAAGGAGACGCAGACACACAAACAGCCATGCACACACGCGAACACACATACACACACGCACAGACACAACAGATAAAGGGAATGAGACGCAGACACACAAACAGGCATGTACACTCACGAACACACATAAAGACACATCCATGCACACAGACACAACAGATAAAGGGAATGAGACGCAGACACACAAACAGGCATGCACACTCACGAACACACATAAAGACACATACATGCACACAGACACAACAGATAAAGGGAAGGAGACGCAGACACACAAACAGGCATGCACACTCACGAACACACATAAAGACACATACATGCACACAGACACAACAGATAAAGGGAAGGAGACGCAGACACACAAACAGGCATGCACACTCACGAACACACATAAAGACACATACATGCACACAGACACAACAGATAAAGGGAAGGGGACGCAGACACACAAACAGGCATGCACACTCACAAAACAAACAAACATAAAGACACATACATGCACACAGACTCATATAGGATATAGTAAACATACACCCACATAAATCACAGACAGACAGAAACACCCCGAGACAAACAGACACACAGTGAAACAAACGCACAGACACACTCGTTCACAAACACACACAATCAGGCAAACACACAGAGACATTGGCCCACACACAAAAATAAGCACACCACTACACATAAACACACAAAGACCCCCGATAATTCAGTCAAAAATACACAAACCACCACACAACAAACACAGAGAGAAAAACACAAGCACACTCATAGTCAGATGCACAAAGAGGCACACACAGACACAAACATACAGACACACACTGACACAAAACCAAATACATACACAGTCACATAGACACACACATACAGACATACACATATACAGGGTTACACATATACCAACGTAAACACACACAAATAGACCATCTCTAAATCCCTACAGTCAGGGCTTTAAGTGGGCTGGATTCTGTCAGTGCTCAGCACCAGCAGTTCTAAAAACATGAAGCTCTCTATAGGGCTCTCCATTTTTGCCCTCAGCGTAAAAAAACGTACCTCTGCAGCAATATTACCCATACCCGGCAGGCCCGGTTCCAGGAATTTTTATTTGGGTGGGCCAAGGGTGCATTCGGGTGGGCCACTGCGGGCTCGATTTGTTGCATATATGTCTAGGCAGGCCTGCTTCAGGGCCCTCCTTTATCTATTCTTAGTATTACAAGGCCCAGTAAAACGCACTCTTTCCCAAATCTCTTTCTAATGTGGTTACTCTCAAAAAGTGTTTTTTCCATGTAATTTCCCTTTGATGGGAAGAGGAGGTTTCTGAGGTGGGAGTATCAGGCAAGTGACACTTCTCGGGCTCCCTCTGTGCGAGCCTTCAGGGAGAATCCCTCTTCATTACTACCTCCACCTGACCCTGGGCTCTGCAGCTCACTCCCTTACAGGCTTGATTACACACTACTCCTCTCCAGTGCACCTTATCTCACAGCTGACCTTGGGCCCCAGCCCCATATCAGGCAACATCAGGCTCCACTTTCATTTTTCCCGGTAAAAACATTAGTAAAATCACCTTCAAACTTAAAACATTGAATATAGCAGTAAATATAATTAGCACACACTTTAAAGTATGTTGCACATTAGCCCTTATGACCCGACTGCTAATTAAATAAACAAAAACAGAAAGGCCGGCTTCAGCGCTGATGCGAAAGTCTTTTTTGGCACCGCACCAATAACCTCTGTCTCCGTAAATACCTTTACTCCCACCTTCCAACAGTGCCCCTCATCTCCCAACGGCCCCCTCTATTGACCTCCTCCTCGGATTACCTCAAAGTTACACGCCACATGTGCCCTCATCTCCCCATAGCCCCTCCCCTTATTGACCTCCTCCTCGGATTCCCTCAATGCCACCCTCCACCAGTGCCCCTCTTTTCTCCCTGACTCCCCCCTCCATCCCATTACCTTTTCCTCAGATTCCCTCACTGCCACCCTCCACCAGTGCCCCTCATCGCTCCATAGCCCCTTCTACTACCTCCTCCTCGGATTCCCTCTCTGCCACCCTCCAACAGTGCCCCTTATCTTTACATAGCCCCTCTCTCATATGCATTTCATTTGTTGCATAGTGCTTCTCATATAAGTGTAGTGTGTGTCAGTACTTTACACAACGCACACATTATACAGAGACAATGAATCATACAAGTATGTAAATTAGTCTATAGGGAATGTCACATAAGCCAATGAGGATTGCAATGTGTATGAATCACATGTCATCCATACTGGTGGGTGGGATATTTTAAGAGGGTTTGGTCTGGGGAAACACAACCATAGGATTTAAAGAGTATTCCATGGGGGTCAGCTTTACTGATAAAAATGTATATCTGCCCAAACATACTCATTTTAGCAACATTAGAATAAGAAAAAGTTCTAAATATATCACAAAACAAAAAAAGCGAAGTTCTAACTATACCATCCATGTTTGTATGCAGCTCTTTGATGACAGTTCATTGGTTACTGTCCTATGTTAGGATTGTAACTTCTGAACTGCAAGTAACACAAGGATCTATGTGACAAAGGCAGTAACCCACTGAGCTATCCAGGGCTTTAAGTAGGCCGGGTCTCACTGGGTCTGAGCACCAGCAACTTTTCAAAGGGGGCCTCGAAACGGGTCTCTATCGGGCTCTGTCTTGTGCGCTGGTCACAGGTAGTCCGTTTTTTCCCGAAAAGTGCCAGGGCACAAAACGGAGCCTGATAGAGACCCGTTTCGAGACAGCAGGCACATCGGTGTACCCTGCTCACACTACTCACAAGTGGAAAGTTACGACATGCCAGGTGAGCGTTGTAGGGGGATGGGAAATCCTTTAAAGAGAGTCATTTTCTCTCTGGATTTCCGTTCTCTTTTTGAAACTCAGGAACAGCAACACTGTCGTGATGTCACCAGTGCTTTAAGTGGAAGCTTTTGTAATATTATATACAAGCCATAGTTGCTGTTATTTATCTTATGCAAGTAACAACCATTGACAAAGCCAATACTCCTGACTTGTAGGTATGATGTTACTTGTTGTATCATATACCTGTATGCAATGACAGAAACAGCAAAATACAAGTCGGGCCACACACTGCTTAACACAGATTTTTAACATACTGTTTTTAAGCCACATCCTCAATTACATTGGCTATGCCCCTTTGAGAGACCCCCCCCACACAGATTTTTCATCCCACTTAAAGCCCTGGAGCTATCCACATAAAATACAGTTCATCTGCATTTGAAAACTACTAACAGACAAATGATTGCTCTCCAGCAGGATTATTAATCACCAGCGTTCTCTGGGCATTTTGTATTCTTATTGTTGTCCTGCATTGGCCATGATAATGATAAAAATTGTTTAAATGAAGCACACACAAAGTATGTGTCCTGCTGGGCCTGTGCAGATTTTAAAAAGAAAAAAAGTATAGTAACACATTCTCTTACCTACTCCTTTAGTCAAACGTTGTGTCACAGCCTTATATGATAAGCCACTGCAGGGGTCAGGAAAGGTGAATAGGAATAAACAAACGGATTTTCTTCTGTGGTACTTAGAAAAATCAATATAAACGCAGCAGGACAGTAGGCAAAGGTTACCAAAGGTTACTGTTGCCAAAGAAAGGATTTGTCGCCTTTCGCCTTGCAGAGTTGAAGGGGTGAAAAAATAAACAAAGCCTCGTTAACATGTACATGGTCTTGTAAAGACCTGTGAAGTACTCGGGTGTGGCTGCGATCATCTCTAAAACTGTCTTTGTGTGTGTGCTCCCCTCGGCCCGGGCTGACACACACAACGGGGGAGGGTTGAAGCACTTTGATCCCAAAGGCGTTGCGCGCCTGCCGCCAAGCCCTCACTGCGAGGGCCAAGGATCCTGTTTGGGTGGGCCAGGCTGATGTTTGGATGGGCCTGGCCCACCAGGCCCACCCGCTAGAACCGGGTCTGAATCCCCGGCCTTAGATGCAACTTCAGAGATTCCTTTGTTCTGCATGCTGCACGACCAGGAGCTAATCGGAAGATATGATCATCCAATAGTGATCTGAAAGCGCCTGTCATGGGAATCCACAGCGGGCAAGAGGGGTGGTGGACAGAGCTCAGGCTCTAAATGTACCACCTATACAGCCATTACCTGCTGGGGATTAAGGGCCTGAATTAGATGTTGGTGGTACCGCAACGGAGTGGCCCTGTTTTGGCGGTCTTTCCAGCTGCCAACCTGGCTGTCCGCCACCCTATTTAGATGCAAGCTGGGAATGGGAGAGAAGAAGGACTCAGTTTGTCCAACTCCGCCAAGACATTGCTCCCCACCCCTACGGAGATATGGGCTGCAGCTGGCAGCGGCTGGACTCCAGCCAGGATTCACGCCCTCCAGATTTAGATTTTAGGGAATTCCGGCGTCAATCCCCCCTACTTTGAGTCAGCAGAAAGGTAAGAAAAGGGCTCCATACTCACCTTTTCTGGGGGTACAAGATGCAGTTTCCTCCTTTTCGCCTTTTCGCTGTTGCCCAGGTTCCCTCTGTCCTGCTGGACCCTCACCGCAACGGACTGGCACCCTGTTTTGACGGAATTGACGGTTAGTGTTTGTGGCAGGTGTTGGTATACATTGCATGGTGTGAGTATGTTGGTTGTGTGCACAGCAGCAAGTACGTTTTAAGATCACTACACATATCTTACAAACACATATGTACACTTACACTGCATATATATGTTTCACGTAAAGAATAAAATGTCACTTACCTGTCTCCCCACCACCACGATCGCACCCCCTCTTCAATCTGCCGACAGAACACCACCAGCCCAATGGGAACATCCAAATTGGCTAGGCGGGACCCCGCCGTCAGGACGGCGATGGAGGGCTGTTCACCAGCCACCACGGCGGTCTTCTGTGTGTGTGCAGACCTACCGGCGTTCAGAAGAGTGCTCAAGATCTGGCTCTTCGACCATTAGCTGCTTCTCCCCCCCCACCAGCGCCTTGAGACCCTGGCGGGTGTGTAGCGCGCTATACAAATTTCTTGATTGATTGATTGATTGTAGCGTATACATCTAAATACGGCGGGCAGTACTCCGTCAACCCGACGGGGTACTTGATCGCTCTGCCGCAGCAGGCTGGCGGTCGGACCGCCAGATCTAACTCAGGCCCCAATAAATCTTTCTTGCACGTTTCCTCCTCCGGTCGGGCACTGGCAAGACTTCTGGTGGTTGGCTGCTTACCAGAGATGGTTAGGTCAGGTTACTATTCTTGATAGCCTTAGAGGTATGTTATCCTATATACCATACTGGGCTCTAGAATGTCTGTCAATTCTCAACATCATTTTTCAATTTTTTGTCATGCACTGGCAGAAAAAAAGCGAGCAACATTTGAATAAGCAGGTGCAACAATATGTTAGGGTACAAAGTGAGAATTTGAAAAACAAATAATCATAATGAGGAGTTAGAGTTGCATGAAAATATATTAATTCCAAAAGATTTCAGCAATATGTAACTAAACTGCTGAAGGATGTTACAGTTATGTGGGAAATGTGGAGCCCTGAGCATGAGGAAGAAATCTGGATTAATCATAGAATCAATCTGGTTAAAGGTGAATCTGGGAAGACCTGAGGAGCAGCTGGCCCCATAGATGACTTTTACAGTTTCTGGATCTCCGAGAAAGAGAGAGATGGCGTGGACCTCTGACACCTTCAGCTTGTTTCGGAAGCACTCAGGCCAGTCATGTCTGCAGAATGCTCTCACTATCACCAATGCAAGTTTGCACTTTCATTGGGAACTTTTTTTTCCACAAAGTTTCCCAAATTTCGATTGAAAGATAAGCAATATGTGGGAAAAAGTAACCACTGAAGAATTTCTGGAGGATGGTTGTCTGGTATGGAACTGAAATACTTAATTTGGGAACTGACTTTCATTTTTGTCTCTTTGATAGCCTGTTCAATTTGATTTAGTGAGAACCAGCAGGATATCATATATCTGTGTTAGTGTGTGCAGGCCCTGGTCACAATTACAAGGCAAGGGAAGCTTGCACCCAGATATCCAAACTGACAGGAGCTGCTCCAAAGAGTTAGGGCGAGACCGTAGAGCTCTGTCATCTTCTGCAGCGCTCACTCCTACCAGGCACAGATTGGAAGCTACCATTCTGCCTTTCTCTCTGGTTATAAGTTTGTGTAAAGCAGGACTCTCCAAAGTCGGTCCTGGAAGGCCGGATCCATGCCATATTTTTAGCATATCCTATTTAGATACATAGAGTTTATTTTTTTGTTTTTTCAAACTCTGTTTATTGGCATTTTGCAGTATAACAATATCACCATAGATACATGTAGTTATCTTAGAAATCTGGCATGGACCCAGCCCTCCAGGACCGACTTTGGAGAACCCTGGTGTAAAGCACCATGAGCGCAACCTAGCTGTAATCTCCAACTCTCTCAAGCCTTAGACCTTGATGTGCAGAACTGTCTAAGCTTCACATGTGTGTGCCCCCCACCCGACAACCACTTGAGAGTGTGTGCATATAAACATGGGTATCGGTATAGCTGGGTGTCTGTCTTGGAGAGATGAAGCTCAGGCAGTGACTATAACTAAGTATGCCTGCCTCTTTGGAGTTGTGGTTATCATGTACGTAAGGCGCTACGAACATCTCTCAAAATTTAACACAATTTACTTTCTCACAAATCCACGCAAACCACTTCTAAACTAAACAATGACCATACACTACAAATCTCACAAAATCAAACCTAAACAGACCTCAGGCACAATCAATTGATGGCCTTCCCTGATCAGCACAGAAGGGTTCCCAGTTCGGAAATCCACGACAATACAATGGAAATAGCAGTTGGGGCTACACAAAAGTGATATCGTATAACAATGTGTCCGCAACTGTGTGTACTACATCTATCACTAAATGTTAATGTGGGTCTATGGGTGTGGGAATCTGTGTTAATCATCAGTTTCATTCCTTCTTGAGTATGTTTGTTTGGGTGTCATAGGGTTAATATATGTATATATACATGTAAGTCATTATGTGTATATGACTGCCGCTTATTTTATGTTTTATCCTGCAGGTATATGTAGCAAAACAAACTGTTTTGTTCCTAAGTGTATAGTTGTTTTTTTGCTCCTAGGTGCGTTGAACTTGCTTGACACTGACACCGCATGCATGGTGTCACTAAGGCAGGTGAGTATCCATGGAGGCGTGAATAAAACACTTGAGTTGTGCCAGTTTTCTGAAATGGAAGTAGGTATTGGGGGGGGGGAGGGGCAGGGGGGGTCTGATATGCAGCAAAATAGAGTTCCATAGAGATGATTCCAGACCAAAGAAACATTGATAGGAAGCTGTTCATTAAGGGTTTTTGCTAGCACTAGTGGTGATGACAGTACATTGGGGCTTTTCCCAAAAATATTTTTGCTCTATTGTAATTGTAGTAAGTGCTCAAGATATTTATTAGAGAATTTAGAACAAATGTCGTGATTTGTCTAGGACATTTTTTAATATAACTTTAAGATTTAAAGTGGCAGTACCAAGGGATGTGCATTGCATACGTGTATTGGAGATCGAGCTGTAAAGTTGAGCTTTTGGTATTTTTTTTTTACCTGTATTGTTGTGACCTATTTACATAAAATGACAATGAATAAATTTAGAAAAAAAAGTTTTAAAGTGGCACGACTTTACTCGACTTTCAATTTCTTTTCCTCATCAGGCATTCTTTGAAGATGCTCCTTGGGTGTTTTGCTGATTTGTTCTGGGGGTGAAATATCTAACGGAACCTCATATGAGTCAGATCCATACATGTTTTTTTAGATAACCACTCACTATACAAATGCGTTGCATTTAAATTCATAGATATTATGTTCCTAGCCTCTCAATATAGTTCGAATCTGGCCCTTTTGGACAAATATTCAACATTCTGGTTTGTACACCGTAGGTTTAAAGGTAAGCTTATGTTATGTGGATATCCTAAAAATCTAGCATGGATCCCGTCCTCCTGGACATATGTTGGACAATTCTAGTATTTAGTGCAATGGTTTTGCTAAGGATCATGGGAGTGAGAAGACCGGTGTAGCTCTTGATTCACTTATGCTCATTAGGCACCTCAACCACCTCATTGATTTTATCATTTGAAGTGGAATACATTTATTCGTTTAAGTTATATTAATTGCTGTTCTCCCGAGTATTGTGCGTCCACACACATTTGTGTCCATTATTCTGGAGCGGAATCAAGTCATTTGTTCTGTAGCGGGGTTTGTCTGTCTACAAGATTCGCGGATTATCAGTTGCTTTCAGACTTATTTTGTCCACTGAGAACTTTGTATTCGTTCTAGTTCTCTGCACGAGTCTGATCTATTATGGCGAACCCTCCAAAACATATGTTGGTTACATATGCACGATGCGAGGGCGAGAAATCTATGTGGGTGCAACATAAGCCTTACAATAACTGTTAATCCTTGAATCATGAGGGGGGACAAGCCACGCAAATTGAGCAGGGAATGGATTCTGTCCCAGAATACTGGACATGAAACAGCAGGTTCTCACCAAATTCAGAAGCTAACAATCTAATACCCCGTGTCTCACTGACGGCTGCCCCTGTGTAAAATGTATCAAATATACCAAGTCGCTGATCAGAATTATGTTGTTAATGCCGCATTATATTAACGGGTTTGTTCCACTTTGGTTGTTGAGACTTCTGCTACGATATCCGGGTTACGGGTTAGAATCCCAGTCATTCATTCAGCCATCTATGCTTCTTGTATGTGCACATTTGAGTAACATTACATTGGGTAATAGTACCATTTGTTATTTACGGTGATTAGAACCAGCAGAAGTGTGGTATGAAGCGCTATATAAAACAAATTCTTCTGGTTATCGTTGTAATCATTGTAATCACAGTTCTAAACCAAAATGGCTGCCAGTCCTGGAAACACTTTCTCTGATCTGTATTTTTCTAGCTGTTGCAAAGATCCTTGAGATGGTGGTTACCGCAGAAATCTCGGCTTAACTCGAGAAAACCGACGTAGCGACTCAAAGTCAAGATTGTAAATACAAAGCAGTATCAAACCTACCTTCAGAGAGGACCTGTTCACATCATGGGACCGGGGACAAGACTATGCTTAGACCCTGGGGACCTTTTAGGAGGGCGTCTCAGCGTGTCTGACCATGTCACAGGACAACAGATATATCGGATTCGTCTAAGCTGGGCCTTTAAAAACGTCTGGGTTGAGGAAAGACCAATGAAGTACCCAATATTGCTTATCACACTACGAATAATGATTGCAAAAAAGAGTATTGCTTGTGAGTGGGCCGATGCATGCTGGCCGAGAGACTGGTTGATGAAGGCAGAGGCTGGACTAACAAATGAAACAAAGTGTTGAAAAATTATCAATTTTACAGATGGGTTGCACACAACGAATCTACTTTTCGACAGGAAACACAACCTTCAAGTACAAATTCCTGCATGAGGAAAAACTCAGAAGTATCAAATGCATTGCTGTGCACTGCAGCACACATGACATGCGACAATTTCTGGGAGAAATCATCATATTTCCCCTTATTTGCTCCTGCTTCTAGTTGGCATTAGCTTTTGACACAAAGCCTGGTCCGGCTATGTCATTTGACCATGTTTTGCATCAAAACCTATCTATGTGCCCTTACTAATCCACTTTTGATGCTAAGCAGACTTTGTTCTGAGAAAACTGCATCTTTCCAGTGCATACCAGCCTGTTTTGCACTCGGTATTAAATCACCGCTACCACTTTACATCACACATGTGGCCAGTGCAAAGCCACAGTAAACACGGGACTAGATTCATCCTCACCACTCCTGCGCCCTGACGTCAGTTCTTTTCTCCCTCTCATCTCTCTGAGACACTTACCTCGATATTTCCAAGAAACTTCTTACAGTGTGCAAAAGATGTCTTCCCTTAAAACTGCAGGTTTGAAGCCCTATAAGGACTGTAGCCAACAAATGTCTGTGACAGATCCCCATCGGGTGTGGCTGGGGTTGAGCCACGACTACAAGGCCTACGTGGTCCCTCTGGCACCATTTTGCATCCACAGCTCTGGGTGCTACTAATGTGCCAAAAATCCTCAGACTCATACATGGATGGATACCTAATATGAGGCAATTCTGAATTATGTCGAAGATTGCTTTAACCACCTTCAGTAGAGGAGAAGAGTTACTCGGTAGCCTAGGCTGTGACAGTCTCCTCTCACGTGCACTGCTGTCACTCCACTGGTTGTGCTCAGTCAGTGGCTTGATTGCAGAACCCTCTGTGCCATTTGAGAGGCCCTACACATTGGCCCTCCAGAATACTTGTCTTGACTGTTACTACTCTTCACTCGACCATGGTTGACTTCCCCAAAAACATCTCTCGCTGAGGCCTTTGGGAATCACACGATTTGGATTAAGTCCACTTTCAAGGTTCAACCCTCTGGAACCTCTTAACAGAGACATACTTTAGGAGCTGTTGTAAAAACCTGCAGACCTGCATCTTCCTTTCAGTACACGGATCTGACTCAGTTGTAGCCTCTTTATTGCTCTATGTCCCTCCTCTTGTCCCCAGCCCTTCCTTGAGCACCACCCAGCATCCACCTAGTTGCTCTAGCGTTGCAGAAAAATAAATAAAAACAATCAAAAGACATAGGGCATATTTACAATGCCCCTGCAGCACTTTTATGTCAGAGCATCACTTCTGTGATGTTCCGGAGGCGTGGTGTGCCGGCCCATAATTACAAGGCCACGCAAAGCCACCCTGCCTGGCTTTTCATGGCCTTGTAAATATGGAGTAATACTATGCATGGAAGGGGCGTTCAATGGGTGTTGCTGTGAGTGTTCCCACGCAGCACCCATGGTTTTTTACTTTGGCGTTTCCCTAGATTTATACCATAGAGTAAATGTGGGGCAGCGCCAAAACGAATGCCTTCCCAAAGCAGGTGTAACTAGGAGAAATGTTTACGTTTCTCCTCGTTTTTTCCTCTTTCCACGTTTGCTACATTCTGCGGCACACGTAGAACAAGGAAAATGCCTCCTTTGATTGTTTTTGTGCAGGAAGGTGTCCCTTCTTGAACAAAAACAATCATGCCAACAACACAGATACCCTTGCACCATGCCGCTCGGCTGTTATTTGTACGCTGGCGCTGGCAGAAAGGACAGGAGTGCGCCATATTTTGTAGATACGGCACATTCCTGCCCTTCTTGTTTGATGTAGGCTAGAAAGCTTGCGGCGATGCCCTACGTCAAAATATTTTAAATATGCCCCCAAGTTGCTCTAGCCTCGAAGACTAAAGGCAGTTGCAGCATCACCAGCCAGTGGCTTACTTACAAGCCCCTTGCACTGCCGGTGCGTCACTTTTTATATCATATAAAAAGTGACGCATCGGCGGCGCAAGGGGCTTGTAAATATGCCCCTCACTGTTTGCTGCCCAGTGTACTGAAGTCCCTACCGCTCTCCTCAGGGCAGGAGGCCCCGCTCACAGATGTCAGTGGAATTGAGGCCTGTGTCTCTCTGATCCTGAGAATGCTGGAAATCATAAGATGACTGTCAAAGCACAAACATCACAAGAGATGCAGAGTAGAAGCAGAAGGATTCCCTCAGGGACAGACACTATACCGCCCTGTGTACAAGTGTGTCCGAAACTGCGGATTCCCACGGTAGTAGAATGCCTTTTCACTGTGTTTCTGTGTCTATACGTGCACTTATCAGCATCTTTCTTTCAGAGAGAGTGCACGAGCGTGTGTGCTTGCATGCGTGCGTGTGTGCATTGTCACTTAACAGGTTTATGAGCATCAGTGTCTGGTCACTGAGTGTGTCCAGTGGTGCCATTGCTTATGTATATGTGTCAGTATATGTGGGTGATGTCAGTGTGTGCGAGAGAGGAATCAGTCGGTGTGGCCACCTGTTCCATGGCATTTTGTTATTTGTGAGTGAGTGCTCTTTGCGTGTGTTTATGTGTGAGATAGATCAAAATGTGTGTCTGCCTGTCTCATTGTGTATGCATATGTGTCCAGTGGTTAATTTGTAAAAACTTTAGCGTTAGGGCATTCTCGGAAGGCCACTGCAGTCTGTACCACCCATTGCCCCTGCTAGTGCAGCCAATGACAGTAATAACAAAACACCTAACCATCACACTCCTACAAGTGTGACAATTCAGAATATTTCATGCCACACAAAGTTATAATAATGACAAGGGAGGCTGGTATTAATAATTTTCAGTAGATATTGACCTAATAAACACTGCTGTTATGCTGCTTTCAAACTAAAACAGACAGCGCCACCATGTGGTGGACTGTCACTATTGCCAGTGCAGGCAATGATGTGCCCTTGCCAAGCACCGGAAACCACAGGCTCAAATTAAGCACTGTATGTGTCAGTCTCTGTGAATGTGTTCAGTGTGTTCCAGTGTTTGAGGGAGCAGTGGCATAGTCAAACCCAACTCAAGCAGCTTCGTCGGGGGAGGCCATCAGCCCAGTGGGCTGGTAAGGTGGATTTTTTAATCACACTATAAGGTCAACTCAGAAGAGATTGTTACCATCCAAGGCACACTCCTAAACTGCAATTCTCACAAAAATACCTGGATGGTTACGACAACTATACCCAAAACGTAAGTTGACACCAAAAACATATTATTAGGGACAAGAAATGAGGAAAATCTTGTCTAAAAGGACAATTATTGTCTTAAAGACGAGAACCCTCACTCACCCGAAGGTGACATGCTTCATCAATGGGTTCCCTCTTGCACATTGTGACTGCAAGGTACACAGTGTGGGCTACAACTCTCCCTCCGGAGAGGAGCATGAGGTGCTTTAATTAACTCCAATGTTATGATGAGTGAGGGGCAGAGTGCAAACATGCAAAGAAAATAGTAAATTAAAACTATCTCCACAACGGACACAAAACTTAAATGGCTGTCCTAGGCGGATAGAAGTAAAAACAGTGTGAAAAATAGGGGTATGGATATTCCCTATATCTCAGGTCAACATAGTTCTGCCTTGATGTCTAAAAAGTTTGTGGCATTCATCAGGACCAACAAATTGTCACTGCTATAACGTGAAAAATAATAATAAAGTTACCATACTTAATATGTATGGAGAACCATGAAACCAGCTGCAGTCTGGTCCGGTTTCATTTTTATAGCGATCATCTACTTCTTCCTTCTACGGTCCTAGATGCACATGTCACAGAAATCGACTTTCTGGATCCTGCAGCTATCGCATCAAGGCCAATATCCATACCCCTATTTTTCACACTGTTTTTACTTCTATCCACCTGGGACAACCATTAAAATTTTGTGTCCTTGGTGGAGATAGTTTTAATTCACTATTTTCTTTGCATTTTTTGCACTCTGCCCCTCACTCATCATAACATTGGAGTTAATTAAAACACCTCACGCTTCCTTTCACCCTTCCATCTATCCTTCCTTCCACCCTAACAACTCTCCACCATTGGAAGGATAAACAGATGGAAGGGTGAATAGTTAGAAGGCTGAAAGAGGAAGGATCGATGAAATGGTGAAAGGATGGATCGAAGGGTGAAATGGTGGATAGATGGAAGAGTGAACGGATTGATAGATGAAAGGGTGAAAGGATGGGCCGAAGGGTGAAAAGGTGGATAGATGGAAGGGTGAACGGCAGGGTTGGATTGGGATTGAAAATCGGCCCGGGCACGCACAAAAAAATCGGCCCACATTTGCATAATCACACCTCAAATCACTGCTTTGGCGTAATCTTACAAAAAAAAAAAAACTTTAGGAGGGGGGAGGGGGGGGTAAAAAAATGCACCCGTTAGTTTACAGTGGCGAAACAAGTGAGGCCACTTATACTCAGGCCCCCTGCCCTACAAAGGGAGTGACACCTCTGATTAACGGAGGTAATGATCGCCCATCTGCCTCTAGAAAGGCCACTCAGACACCACCTGGGCCGCTGGCTGTATTCGAACAATAGAGACAGCGTCCAAATGGCTCCTCAGACTGCTAAAAAAAAGTGGCCCACAGCAGCACTCGGACACCGGCCCCTCGGGCATTGCCTGAATGCCCGCGTTACCAATCCGACGCTGGTGAACGGATGGATAGATGGAAGGGTGAACGGATGGGTAGATGGAAGAGTGAACGGATGGGCCGAAGGGTGAAATGGCAGAGAGATGTAAAGGTGAATGGATGGATAGATGGAAGGGTAAAAGGATGGATAGATATAAGGGTGAAAGGAAGGATAGATGAAAGGGCGAACGGATGGGTAGATGGAAGAGTGAACGGATGGGCCGAAGGGTGAAATGGCGGAGAGATGTAAAGGTGAATGGATGGATAGATGGAAGGGTAAAAGGATGGATAGATAGAAGGGTGAAAGGAAGGATAGATGAAAGGGCGAAAGGATGGATAGATGGAAGGGTGAACAGATGGATCGAAGGGTGAAATGGTGGAGATGTTAGGGTGAAAGGATGGATAGATGGGAGGCTTAAAGGATGAATGAAAGGGTGACGGGAACTCTCCCGGGCGGGTTCGGGTTTGCAATTAGAGGTATGGTTCAAGTCAGGGTTTTATTGACATTTACAGCCTCCCTCTTGTAAGACTCAAGAGAGAGAGAGAAGGGGGTGAGGGTGTTCTTTCGGTATGTGTTGCCGTGAGTATGAATGTATGTGTCAGTTGTGGAAAAGAGAGCACTCAGTGTGTGGCCGTTTTAATGACTGTGTGCATGTCAGTATGTGGAGCTGTGCCAGCTTGTTGTGTGTACATGGAATACAGAGGAGTCGGTGCGCGTGGCCACCCGTGTGCCGTATTTGTTTGCGTGAGTGGTGACGGCGCCTGCGTGAGCGGTATCGGTACGTGTGGCCGCCCCTGTCATTGTGTGTGACAGGGTGCGCGAGTGGTGTCAGCGTGTGTGTTGCCAACAATGACAGACGGCTCGCAGAATGTGGCCCAACAGCTGCTGCTGATTTCATTTTTATTTTTTTAATTAAACAGCTGTGCCCGTCGCTCCTTCTCTGCCGCCCGCTGCACCTGCTCCCCGCCCACCGCCACTGCGGCCCCTCCACTGGCTCTTCCACGCGCGGCCTCGGTGCCAGCCTCGGGGCCCGGGGCAGCCTCCCCCGCGCGCCCACTGCTGAGGTGTGAAGCACACCCAGCTGCCTCCTGGCCCGCCATGCCCCGCGGCCCCTGCCGCCCTAGAAGCGCGGGGCGCAACAACTAGACCGCGGCCTGGCAGTGACTGAAGGACGGAGGGGGAGTGCGGGAAGAGATGGAACTTTACGGCTCGTGGAAGTACTGCAGGGGAGAAAGGGAGTAAAAGCATGAGAAAGGACTGCATACAAGAGGAAGAAGGGAGGGCAGGAGGGAGAAGGGAAATAAAAACCGAAGGGCGAGAAAAGACAACAAGAAGGAGGAAGAACTCAAAAAAGGCAGAAGAAAGAAGTACCTGTAAGAGGCAGGTTGAGGTATAGGGACTCAAGGAGACAAAACGTCCCGAAAGGTAGAAGCGACTACAGGACAGAGAAGGAACTGCAGGGTGCACGGTAGAAAGTGACTCGAGTGCATATAAGGAGGAGAGGCAGAGGCAAGAGACTGCAAGAAGTACAAGAGATTGTGGAGTGGTGCAGGAAGGAAGTGCATGTGTGCGTCGTGTGTATGGACCACAGGGATGAAAAAAAACTGCAGGGTGAGAATCATAGCTGGTATCCAGAGCAAGGACGACAAAGAACTGAGGAGGAGAGACAGGGCAATAGGAGGATTGAGAAATATCTATAGCTGTACGCACTTCCTGCCTTTCCTACCTATGACAGGTAGTGATACCCTTGTGAAGGGTCGTAACCGCCTGCTTCGGGGTGGTAGACCGGATATTGATTTGGTTTCGAAGTGCTATATTTGGAGGACATTCCACTGGCGGACGTTTTTCTTCTATACTACCCGTAGGGTGGAACAAATACTCAGGGGCTTATTTACAAGCCCCTTGCGCCACATTAGCGTCACTTTTCTCATGTTAAAAGTGACGCAAAAGTGGTGAAAGAGGCTTGTAAATAAGCCCCTCGGTGTTTTCTACACTGGATTCAGCTCAGCAAATCCTCCAGTAATAACGGTGTTTTCCGTTATCAGAGCCGTCATACTAGTATGGGTATGGCCTTATTCCGAGAGCTTATTCCCAAGAAAATTGTGCATTGAACTGGAAGAAATTCATTCATTACCTGAAGAAATTTGCATGGATAAAACATGCAGAAACTGTGAAGTGTGTGATTTTAGGGATTGTTAAACCCTAACCACGCACTGCACCAATCCTGACAAGCAATTTGGGATACCAAGAGAACATGCCCATGGGTAATACGTCAAAGTGCAGTAATGCTATCTCCCATGGACAATGTAACTATCTTCAATTCCCAGCTACCTCAGAATGAGTGTGTCCTGATGACGACAGTACACATTTCTCCATCCACCTGAAGAGTAACGCCCTAATTTTTAGGTCTAATGGACCTATTGGTTACAATACACATGAAATGGGATTTGGTTCCAACACTTTTATCCATTGACTTTGGTCGACCATCCTCTTTCACCTATTGGCTTGAGACTTTGCCAATGTGATTGGGTATTCGAGCGTATCCTACCGCCTCTGCGTGTGTTTGCATTGAACTGCAAGATGGGCTACTTTCCACTGCTGCTGGCTCCCTCCCATGTGTCCTGCTGTAATATACTAACACTGCGTGCATTGGCAAAATAAACCTAGACCTATTGGTTTTGCCAATCCTTGTTTTTTCTTTCATCTTAATAATACGTCGGTTGGATCTTGGCCTCACTGAGGTCACCGGGTGAGTTGAGCTGTAGATGACAGGAGAGTAAGGCTTTCACTAGTCTTTGGTTGAGGTCTTGTTTTGAATTTGTGATTTCTTGTTTTCTAGAAATGTCAATTACAATTTTTCCTAATTTATGTATGTTATACCTGCTGCTCAGCCAGTGTGACTGGGTTCGTGGAATTTTGGTGTGGTGATGCTGTGGAATGTTGGATGAGTGTGGTGCCTGTTGGAGGATGGGCTGAGCAGCAGGAAGGCTGCTCCTGGGGGGGCTCTTCATTTTAACATCTATCCTAATAAATCAACCTACATAATCTAACCTGGACTACTGGACATCATTTTATTACAACATATTTTGACGACGATTTTAAAGGAATCAAAGAGGAATCTACGCATGTGAATTGAGTGGAAGTAGGAACTATAGATACTAATCTACAAGATACAAACCTGAAGAAATTACAAAAAGAATTTAGAATGAACTCAATTGTGTAGAGAAAGTCAGTATGCCCTTCAGCCCCACCAGTGTTGTGTTCCACCGGACAGCCTACCAGCCAGGGCATGCTTAATCTAAGTGTACTTTTAATGGACTCAGTTAGAGCAGACCTGTTGTGAATTGTACAAGATCAGCGGTGCATTATGTCTTAATTTCCCAAGGGAGCAGAAGATGGCAGTAATTTTTATGCCCAAATTGCGGCTTAGTAACTTGAGGTTTTTTTTATCATCTCCTTCGTGCGGGTCTCTCCCAGCAGTGTGTGAGTATATGGTCTGCTGCATCATTACATATGGACTGGCAGTGTCGGTGGTACAGATGAAGTTTAGCTGTAGTGCTATGGTAATCTGAGGACCTAATTCTGCCATTATTATCCGTTACTTGCTCTAAGTCCACGAGTAACGGCATTGAGGAGGGCACGGTTTTTGAACTGTAAGCTGCTGCGCTTGCCGCTGCCCGAGCCCACAAAGAATCAGTGGCCTTGAGGATCACGCACTTATCTTACCTTGTCTTCAGGTGGCACGTGGAGCAGTTCAGCAGTGCAGCTCCTCACAATGAGACGTTGGGCAACGAGTACTTGACAGGAGCCATCCGGCCCTCCTTACAACTGCGTGCTGCCATCTTGAAGTTGCTGTCAGTAAGGCACAAGAGAGTATATACTTTCCAATCGAAGAGACTCAAGTCAAAGTCAAGTCAAATATAGCTTTATTTACAAAATCACCATGTCGTAAAAAAGAACATAAAAAGAGTATATACAGAACAAGTCGTTGGTGGCAAACTTCCATTAAAGGCATCCTTACTATTATTAAAATACACTACATAATCATAGTTTTTCTGCAATATATCACTCTTTTCAAAAACACTGTGATTGTTGCAACACATTGTTCATTGTCCAAATATTGAATACTTGACATGGCCAGACGACATTGGCGCAAACCCATCTGTCTCAATAGAGGCAGTAAGATACTGCACCTAAGGAGTCTGTAAAATTTACAAAATAAAAGGACGTGCATAGTACTTTGTAGCGACACATCGTCACAGGGACAAGGCTGTAAATCATGCGACCAGTCATTTACAGTTGGAAAACTAACCAGTCTATGAAAGATTCCAAATCTAAAACGAGATAATAAAAATCTATCATAATTGCCACGAACATAAACCAAATAGGGTTGAATATTAAAAGTGGTTAATAACAGTTGATGTTGCAGGACAGTTGGTTTTAGAACCTCTGTTGTTGTTCTTAAGGTATCCAAGAAAAACAAACCCTCCATCCTCAAATCTTTTCTTGAAATGGCTGAGATAGTGAGAGGATTTAGGAAGTATTCCGGCTTTCCAATATCCGTGAGAAACTTAAACACATAGCTCAGCCATGGTATCCTCATTACTCCTTCCAATTTCAAGATATCTGACACAATATCCCTATTCAGCTTGGTTTCTTCTTTAGTCCACAGCCTGTGCCATAAAAGCACAGGCTCAAGCTTGATCAGATCAGATATGAATGGGAGTCCTAGTTCTGCATGGCAGTTATAGTTAGGTGTACTCTTAGGAACTGCGAGGATATATTTCAGAAAAGATTTTTCAGCTACCTGGATGGGGTTAGGGTCAGCAAAACCCCATACCCCACTCCCATAGGTAGCACCAGATACACATTTGATCTTTACAGATCTTAATTAGCTCAACAGGCGGTCTCGTACCTAATTTTTTGGCAAAAGTCTTCAGGGCAGCAGTAGAACGGACCATCGCAAGTTTTTTGGCTGCTACTGCCTGACCCCAAGACTCATTCTGAGTAAATAATATGTCTAGGTAAGAAAATTGCTTAGTAGCCTCAAGCTTCTGTCCTGCAATAAAAATGGCCCTTTTGGTCTTACAATCCTTGCCACAGTGCATGATGAATGTTTTCGACGTATTTACCCTTAGCCCCAGATCTTTCATGAAAAGGGCAAAACTATCCACCACGCGCTGAAGTCCCACTTGAGTACGAGACATTAACACAGCATCGTCTGTGTACAAAAGAGCCGGGACTGGTCGGCCAGCTACATATGGGGAATCTAAGCTGTTACTGCACAGGGCTCCCTCCAAACCATTTATATACAAATTAAAAAGGAATGGAGCCAGAACACAACCCTGCCTGACTCCACTCCTGATTGGGATTTTGCCCGTGCGTTTCCCCTACAGGCCATAACGGATGCAGGCTGACGCATCACTATAAAAGCGTTTAAGAAAATAAATATTATTTTCATCAACCCCTAGTTGTCCTAGCAAGGGCCACAATTAGGAATGAACCACACAATCAAATGCGGCCGAGAGGTCAACAAAGGCAAGGAACAGGTTCCCCTTCTTTGTCCTTGTGTACTTCCCCACCAACATTAGAAGATTTAAGCCCTGCTCCACTGTCCCTAGGCCAGAACGAAAACCATATTGCAAATCAGATAAAATAGAGTTGTCATCGGCCCAGACTAGAAGACGGTCCAAGATTATCCGCCCAGCTATTTTCGTAAAAGAATCCAACAGGGAGATGGGTCTATAACATCCCCAATTGTGTCTATCCCCCTTTTTGAAGATGGGCACGATTATGGACTCCACCCAGGTGGGCAAAAAACCTGTAATACAACTTGCGTTAAGCATCTGGACCAAAAGGGGAGCCCGCAGAGGAATATTAGCTTTAAAGTTATCTATGGGGACACAGTCCGGGCCAGGAGCCTTACCGCCCTGACTTGCGTGGAGTGCTTTTTCAACCTCGTCCAAAGTAAACATCAAATTTCTTGAAGCGGGATAGAGAGTAGGAGAACATGGAGAAGTTGGAGATACCTCTCCCTCATATACTTTGGCAAAATGCCCAATCCAATCAGCTTCTGGGATTGCTATCTCTATTTCAGGGCCGGCCTCTTCCATTAAAAAGGGGGTTCTAATAATCTTACAGAAGCCTGCACTATCATTATTTTCAGAAGCTAAATGCAAGTCTTCCCATGCTTCTGCTTTTGACGTGTTCTGCCTATCTTTTACAGCAAATTTATATTCTTTCCTAAGTCTCCTTACCTCCGTGACACATCTTGGTTTGTTGTGCAGTTCTTTCTTTAAAAGAGCGTAAACTCGAGTACAGTTAGAATTAAACCATCCTCCCTTTTCTCTATTATTTTTACACTGTCTCGTTAGGGAGGTCTTAATTTCATTAGAGATGGTTAAGAAAGATGCAAGGAGAATTTCAGGGGTGGAATCTGCCCCCAAGCAAATTGCGAGCTCAAACGTACATATGCCGATTACTGTGTTAAGTATTTTTGTTTGATCGACCATGGCCCATCGTAACGAGTAGCCGTTTGTACTACCAATGGACAAGTTTTCACCCACTCTATCTTTTTCCGAATTACTCCTTGAGAGGGTCTTCATTGGCATCAAAATGGCCATAGAAAGCGGAAAATTATCGCTTAATGCAATATCTGAGACCTTAAAAGAATACATTCTGTCAGCATGATTATTAGTTACAAAAGCATAGTCAATAGTAGAAGTACAACCCCTCCCATTAAATGTTGTGGTAGGAAGGATGGTAGCACACAAACTTCATTCACAAATCCCAGGTCAAACTTGCCAAGTACTTCATTTAACTGCTCACCCCAAGGAGTGTGATTAAAATGTGATTGACACAAGCCCTCTTCCCATGTTACTCCACATCTATTATCTTCGCCATACTACATAGAGTACAATTAAAATCTCCCACCAAAAGAATCATCATATCGTGCCTGATGCTTTTACCCTGTGAGGACAATGCTTTAGACAGGTTGTTAAGGACATTTGATACTTCACCCAGGGGAATATTATTATATAAATTAACCAGGGCAATTGAAGTATCAGAGTCCAATACAAGTATCAAGAACTGAAAATAAATATCTTTAATAGGCTCTATAAGCCTTATTATGTTCATCTTATTTGACAGATAAACACTCAACCCCCCTTAGCTCTCCCATGCACAACCTCAACAGCCGAAGTATGGAAAGTCTTATACCCATTAAGGTGGACCGGTTCCTTGCTCCAGGTTTCCTGGAGACAGATCAAATCTTGTGACTGGATAAAATCCTGTCAAATTGGGTTCTCAATTTTGGACTTAATTCCAGCAATATTCCAGGAGGTAATATTGCATAGAGGGGGGACAGGTGGGGGTGGAACGAGAGAAGGGGGCCTAACACCTACTGTTAATGTGCCAGTCCCATTTGGAAGCACTGACTCCGGACCAACTTCCAAAGCCTCCCTCCCCCCATTAATATCCTCAATCCCTGGGATACTAGCATTCTCCTCCCGATCCTTCACAGTGTCCCCATGGTTGTAAACAGACATAGAGTAGACTACTCCGCCGGGAAAGTTGGCGAGATTGTCCGTTTGCAGTTAGTCATTATTCTCTAGACCGCTCAGAATCTCAAAAGGATTTGATGTCGGGACACAGTATCTTCCTCGGATGGGACCCATGTAATTTGTTCCTGGACAATAGAGTCCTGGAACCCTACCAGGATGCGTGGGGCAATAAAAGAAACCGAGGGGAAGAATGATAATGAACTCAGTATTAACTACCCCGGTAAAACCCCTCTCGATTATGTTTCGTACCAATTGCGGTGACCGAAATGTTAGAATTACA
The DNA here is from genome assembly GCF_964261635.1 of Lissotriton helveticus. Taxonomy (NCBI): domain Eukaryota; kingdom Metazoa; phylum Chordata; class Amphibia; order Caudata; family Salamandridae; genus Lissotriton; species Lissotriton helveticus. The sequence continues at coordinate 1,924,352,812 of NC_136065.1, forward strand.
CAATCTCCGCTCAGAGATTTACTAGATGTGTCTACCTAACTAACACTTCTGGCCATTTTAAATTCAGAAAATAGTGAGTTATTAAGCCCAAGCCTCGTGGATAGAAAATGAAGGGATTTATTCCTCAATGTCAACCAATGTTCAAAAGCATTGGGGGCAGAGCTGGAACATTAGCTAACACAACCGTATATGGTGTAGCTTCAGGAGGTAAGTTTATAATTGGTAGGGATAAGGTTGCATTATCCTCATGGCAAGGCTGATCTCTTCTTATATTGCATGTAGAATTGCTGTTGTCACTACCTCCCCGAGTTGGGCCTGTTAGATCTGCTACTCTAGTTCCAATGTTAGCCCCTGAGATTTTAAGTTCCGGTCTTTTATTAACCTCCCTGCTTTTGTGCTGGGCTTAAATGGCCGAATCCAAAGGTATACCTTTAGAATTTTCACATACGTTGGCTGAGGTTGAGTGGGATAGTATCTTGGGCAGTTCTACCTGTATGAGCTGATAGTTGTTAGTCAACTTTTCCTCTATACTGGTAACCCGGGTTTCAATAACCCCTTCGCACGGTGCTCCTGTGCTCATGACGAGCTCAGCTCGTCACAGGTGCATTACCTGCCGTGGAACGCTCAGCACAGCAGGGGAATTATCCCTGCGTGTGAGCGTTCCACGGCTCATGACGAGCTGAGCTCGTCATGAGCACCGGAGCGCCGTGGCTCATGACGAGCTCAGCTTGTCATGAGCATGGAAGAGGTTAATGGTAATTTTTAAACAGATGGGCTCGAGGAGTGTTGTTAACAAAGTCTCCATTCTTCCCCAAAAATTCTCATCAGCTTTTGGGTTGCCTACACTAGTTAAGGCAGAAACATTATCTGTCTGGCCATTGCCCTTATTTCCTTTCAATCCAAGTGGGTTTACAGCAACTTTACGCTGTTTATGAGTACCCTTCCCTTTACAATTTTTTACAGGTAGTTCTTCCTTATTTATGTGCTTTTGCTTACGCCTCGCTTTTTGCCCTCTAGTTGTTACATGCGGGCTGGCGTTAATCGACCTTGACAATGATACAGAGATGGGGCTTGAAGGGAAATCGCACCCCACCTACCCTGAAGAGTCATCGATTAAAAGCGGGGGCTCAACAGTTACATTAGTTGGCAATATTGTAGGTGTCAAGGATAGTCTGGTTTACAAGGGGAGGGGTTCAAGTGACAAATTGTGCTGTGTAGGCACAATTTCATGATTCGAAGGGGTGAATTGGGCACTTGCAGTCCAACAAAGGAAGGCGCTAACATTGATTCCTGGGTATCTATTGTAAACATGGATACATTCACAGAAGGCAAGGGAGGGAGCATACCAGTTGGGAGAGAAAGGCGCCTTTCTGTGTTTTCAATGGCAGACGCAGCCACACGTATAGTTTTTTGCAGCATTTTATCTATTGTTGTTAGAGTTGGGAGAGGAGTATTTAAGGCTGCTTTTTGCTTAGTAGCAGGGCGAGGCTGCGGAGGGATATTCTTCCCCATGTTCCTAAACATAAAAGACCTAAGGGGCTAATTTAACAACAAATCAATATAATGGTCCCAACAAGAAATAAAATTTACAATTAAAAATAAAAATTGTCAATCATTAGAACAATTAGACTTGAAACATAGATTCAAAATGTCAATAATAAAAATGTCACTATCAGCAACAGAGTTTTAGTGATTACCGCCTGGTAGGAGATGTATCAATTAGAATCCTTTCAACCAAGGGGTATGGCCCGGCCTGGCCTCTCCCGGCCCCGGACGGCCACAGACGGCCCGCCCTTTGCCCGGGCTTCGCCTGGCACGTTCCGCGACGCGGGCCTCTCGCTTCCTTGTGTCTGCCTCCTATGGCGTCCTGGCGCAGTAGCGTGACACGCGCCGCGAGGGACGCTGGGTAATGTCGTTTGACTCCTGGCGGTGGCGGCTTCCACCGAACCCCAGGCAAACAGTGATGGTCTCTCCTCCAGTAAGGGCTTAGCAGTTCATGCCCTCGGTTTCAAAAAGGTGCAAGGATCTCCTCGAAGAGACTCAGAACGACGCACGGTCTTCAACTTTGACCTGTGTGTCACGCCGCATACTAAGCCCTGATGACAATGTCCTTGGAGGTACTTTGAAGGAGCCGCAAGTGGGATGGCATCTGCTCTCATTGGAGTTGTTTCATTGCAGGCTAGAAGGAGAGTAGAATTTGACTTGCTTTAAGGTTTAGCGGTGTTGCACATATGCAACATTGTGTGCTATCGCAAGTTTGTTTCTAGCAGTGTTCAAGCAGTGCTCTCATCTAAGGGTCTCAGCCACGACACTGCAATGGCGTGATTTGTATGTGGAAGTGAGGTAGGACTGGAGCTTTTCAGAATGCATTGTAGAGATTTGAAGAAGGACACCTTGAGAGTGCGGTGTCCAGGCAGACTCCAGCATATCTGTCGGAGCTTCACATGATGAGCACGCTGGGAGTACATAGCAAGCTGTGACGAGTTGAGAACAGAACTTGGCAAGAAATTTTTGTGTTGACCACTTTATATGAGTTGTGTATTTGTGCATACCAAGAGGAGTTTCGGTTCAGAGGTCGCTCATCTGTGATCTACAGTGTTACTGAGGGCTACTGTTCTATGCCATTTACACTTTATGTCTATGTGTTTTTACTGAGGTGCTGCATCGGTGTTTTGGTCATTAAGGGTGTGGTGTGTACCCATGCTGTTCTGGGGTGTGACATGTACATTTCTGGGCCAGGTTATGAGTGTTCTGAAGTGTGAGTCGTATGGTCCTTAGGTAAACCGAGTTCTGGTCTTGAATGGTGACTCAAGTGTTTTTCCACCCTTACTTTGGGTTAAGGTGAAGGTCAGAGTTTAAGCCGAATGATTGGTAATAGAAGTTTTCCTGCTGCTCAGCCAGTGTGACTGGGTTCGTGGAATCTTGGTGTGGTGATGCTGTGGAATGTTGGATGAGTGTGGTGTCATTTAGAGGATGGGCTGAGCAGCAGGTAGGCTGCTCCAGGAGGGGCTCTTCATCTTAACATCTATCCTAATAAATCAACCTACATAATCTAACCTGGACTACTGGACGGCATTTTATTACAACAATGTGGGTGACCTCAGAGGACTTTTTAATGAACAAAATATTATACAATGTATGCTTAAACTTCCCCTTTCTTCAAAACTTCTATAGTTTACTTTTAAGATTCAGTAAAAGTTAATCGTATGATTTTTCAACAGAATTCCCACTTATTTCTTCCTCCATTTCCAACAGAAATGTGAAAATATTTGTGCAGAGTTTCATTGATATAAAATGGAAGCACCAAATAAATGCAAGGACAGACATAAAACAGACTCCCAGAGAGATTGGATCAAGTGTGCTCAAACCTTGAATGAGACAAGCTCTGAGCAGAGACAAAGGCGTTGTTGTGGGGAAGTGTTTCTGTTCCTCGGGCAAAATTGGCATTTGGGCAGTACCCAGAAATGTAATTTACTTCAAAGGGGACTATATTGGTTACCGGTTGCAAGAAGATCCAAGTTCAAGCTGCTTTATATCACCCACAAAGCGTTACATGGAACAGGACCTCTCTTCATCAGGAATAAAATCACCAAAAACATTCAACAAAGGAACCTCTGCTCTAGAGAGGCACCTCGCCTCAAAATCCCAACATACAAGAAAAAAACCATGGGTGGCACATCCTTCTCTGTTCAAGCAGTCAAACTATGGAACTCTTTACCCCCTGACATAAGATCCACGGATAACCTCCTTATCTTCAGAAAACTACTCAAGAATTGTCTCTTCCTCACATAACCACCATACACAAACAGAAATATACAGCATATCCCTCTGTATATAAGCATTTATTTGTACTATAGATATATACCTATATATGTGTATTGCTTTGTATTAACGTGTAGAATAAGTGTCTTAAAAAATGTAGATATTCATTAGTTCTGCTTAACAAATGTTCATATTACTGATAATTATATTATTCTATGTTTTAACAGTATATAAGTGACTGCATAAATAGGTAAATCTTTTATCATATCTTTTTCACTATTGAATAACCAAAAAAAAAAAAAAAAAAAAAATACGATTAAATTAAAGTACAACAACACTTGAAAGCCAGAGTCTATTTAATGCATCTTTAATATCTACATATATTACCTTCCTTTATGCATCTATATACCTTCCATGTACTTATGGATCTATATATTTATTACTTTTCTTCTAATTCAGCATATCCAATGCACTACCCTATGTCTCACCCTATACCGCTCTCAATGTATCCTCTACCTTAACTCTGTGACTCATTTCAAACCTCTTTCTACTACTCTTTGCAATGCACTACCCTATTTCTCACCCTATACCCCATCAATATATCCTCTATCTCCACTCTCTCATTCATCCCAAACCCCATACCACTAATATGATCCCCCAAAATAAGCCAGTCTAGACTCTTCCCTACTCTACCCCTTCTTGCATCATCTCATATCTCTTTTACTATTTCGATCCCCCAATACAAACCTTTCTAAATCCTTCCCTCTGACTCTTCCCCCTCCACCTCCTTTTTATTAATTCCAAGCCTCTTCCTACTGCTATGAGCTCCAAAACATCCCTCCACTATCCTTTTCAATCCAAATTACAGACTAACATGTCCACCACTCAAATTAATTTAATATTTCAGTATACTAATTCACCACTAATCCTTCATGGGTTCCGGAGTAGCATGCTACTCACTGAAAAAGCACTTCAACACCTCATCACGGGTAGCAAGCGCTATATAAATGCAAAACTTTTCCCCTCTTCTATCCCTCTACTATCCTTCTGAATCCAAATAACTGACTAACATAGCCATACCCCAAATTACTTTTGTTTTTCACTACAGTAATTCACAACTAATCCTTTATGGGTTCTGGAGTATCGTGCTACTCACCGAAAAAGTGGTTTGGTAGTAAGTGGTATATAAATGCAATTACAATATAATAAAAGTTTGTGCAGATATAAATATTACACCCTAAGTACCCTCCTCAGAACACTATTAGACATGAAGAAGCTAAGAAGAGGGCTTAACCTACTACCTGAGACCTTAGAAGAGCCCTGAAAGACTGGACATGCTCTCTCTTGCACCAAGGACAAAGAAGTGGACTTCATGGGTCATAAAGCTGACCTCCTGCTGAAGCTACAGGGGCACAACAAGTTACAAATTGCCTTTCCTGAAGATCCCCAGCTGACCAATTACAAATGGACTTGACCTGAACTCTGCTGGTGGCCTCTGCTGGATTGAGTTCTGACTCCCAAGTGTTGTTCCTGAGGTCCTAGAATCCTTGGTGGTGCTTGGCTAGATTACTCCTTCCACCCCTGAAAATTTGGGAATTAGAAATGTTTTGGATTCAAAGACCTCTGGAGGACAGGAACAAACCTGCTATGCTGATCAGACCATGGTGCGTTGCAGCTGGACTGAAGATTCAGGTTTCCCCCACTCTGAGCTTTTAGGTGATGAGAAATCCGCAACAGCAGGACATCGTGGAGACAGTGCAGGCCTTCTTGACCCTCTTCAGCTCTGAAGAAATCTGAACTCCAAAAAGTGAATAAGTACAAAGGAGAAAATCTTGACCGGGCAAAGGCGCCAAAAGTATCTGCCAGGCGAGGGACCTTCCTTAGGCATGAAATTCTCCACTTGGAGCTTTCCTGTCAAAAACAGCAGCTTCACTAGGACCTCGTCCAAGTGCTAGTTGACCTTCTGGAGCCCTATTTGACTACAGCCTGCTGCTCCGCCAGTGAAGATTTTGGCCATTCATTTTTTAGACAAAGTACCATAGTAAAATCTTTTCCCAGTCCCAGCTTGGCCCACTGCTGCACATTGCACCACAGAACACTGAAGGAGTGTTCACATGTGCCTCCTGCAAGTTCTCCTGTACTCTCCCACATCCCAGACTCACCACTCCTGTGCCAACAGCACCAAGCACCCTTTTCCCTCACATTCACATAAACCAGCCACCTGCTCACGCTCACACAGACAAAACACCATTCACACAGCACACCACACTCTCAATCATGCTCCTTAACACCCCTCGCTGACCAAACATGGCACAGAAATATGGGACCGTCTGCATGACCACGCTCCGAACCTGCTGTTCCTCATGAAAACATGGCTAAACCCAACCTTTACAATAGACATCACTAAAGCCATCCCCGCTGACTACAAGATTGCCAGGCAAGACTGGCAGTAAAACCCTGGAGGTGGAGTCACCACCATTTTCAAGGATACCATCAACTGCATCACCTACATACACACCTCCACCAGCGGCATGGAGCATTTCACGTTCAAGATACGCATCACAGCCAACTTCTCCCTGGGCAGAATTCTCGCATCCAGACCATCAGGACCCTGCACAAATTTCATCAGCAACATCATGAACTTTTTTCACACCCCTCTTCATCAATGCCAGTACCTTCATCCTTCTTGTAGACCTTAACTTTAACCTAGAAGTCTGTACTAATCCAAACTTTATGGCTCTTCTAGAAAACTTAGCAAACCTCAGCCTCACCCAGCACGTTACCTACCCCATCCACACAGCTGTACACCTTGTGGGCCTGCATTTCTCCTCAATCAGCAACATTACAGCATGGGCATCAATTGAGGGTTGCCAAGGATGCAGCTGCAACCCCAAGCTTTACCTTTGTGCCCCCTGGACCTCTCCTTGTGACAATTGACTGAGAAACCACCGGTGCAGGACAAAGATCAGAAAACACACGTGGCTTTCTAAAAGCCATGTTGATATTCTGTAGCTCTCATGCTCTTGTCAATTCCTTTGGCTTTCAGACGCCTGCAGGGTGATTTTGTCTGGTTGGAGAGTGGGGCTGGGGGCTTCTTTCTGTAAAAGGTGAATCTACCATGGAAGCGGATAAATGGATCCATGTTGGGGGTGCAACTACTTTTCTGTCTCAGTGAAGAGTTAGAATAAGACCAGCAAGGGTCATTAAGAAAGAGAAATGCCTGCGTTCTGCTGTATGACACCCCTTACCAAATGATATCAGAGGCTACAAAGCAGCACACAAATCAAGGTCTAATTCTGGTACCATTGAACTCTCTTTTCTGTGCCGCTTAGGAGCACAGCAGTGCTCGACCACATAAACTGTGAAGGCCGTCCAAAGAAGGAAATACATGTCACCCTTTTTCTACATTGTCTCTAGAGCTCTCATTTTGCCTTACAAGTAGCTTACCTAGTCTTTGTTTTAACTTTGCCTTCTGGTAAATATAGCCCTGGAATTAGATTAAGGTAATCAAAACTACAAGCAAAATAATGTGTAGATAAATGCTGGACTAGAGGAGTTTCTCCTGCAAGACATTGAGTAGCTTGTAATTTCCTGGTTTTCTTGATTATACCCCGGAAAACTGTATCTGCCATATGTGACCCGGCATCTGGTGATATACAATATTTTCTTTTAAGATTCCAAGATTTCATTTATGAAGTTTCATTTGTGCAAGCATTTAAACTAGAAGTGTTTAGGTTCTTGACTATTCATGCTAACACACTACTGACAGTCATAAAGCTACTACAATACATCCCTATCTGCACTTGCATCATGCAAAACTAGCATGGAGCTCACACTGCATCTCTATCCTCAGTGAAAGCGGATGTGCTTCAATAACAGAGTGTTGTGTGTTGTAATCATTATTTATTTAAACCATCCCTCAGATGTCAATATTGCAAGATCTGACCTGAAGGTTGTCAGTAGTTGTCAAAATGCACTGCCCATACTTTACAGCTGAGCGCACACTCCTACCAACTAAAGGCCTGATGTAGATCTTGGCAGATGGGTTACTCCATCACAAAGGTGATGGATATACTGTCCGACGAAATATAAATCCCATGCGATATAATGGGATAATAGCGGCTGTGGATATGTACCTACCTCTAAAGAAAACATGTACCTATCTGGGGCATTGTGATACTCTGTGGAAATGCAATCATAACTGGGGCATTCTTATTCTGGAATGAAATGAGTACCTACGTGGGTCATTGCCTGAAAACTTGCTCTTTGTGTCACTCCATGGCCATGTGTGCCTGTGTGGAGTATTGTGATACTAAATGGGAATATGTACCTACCTGGGGCATTGTGGTACTGATATCTGTACGTCTAAATGGGTTTATACACATTGGGAATGGGAACTGATGAACAGGCACTTTAAACTGAACTTCAATGTGACTTATCAACATTGCTGACTGGCAGGCCTGTTGAACATCACACTAATAAGAACGACCATGTAATGTGTGAGCAATACCCTATTATTGGAAGTGTCCAAGAATATTTATCCATCACTCCTGTGTGTAAATATGTGCGTGTGTGTGTGTTTGGTGTGTGTACAAATATACATATAGGATAGGATTTTAACAGTGTTAAAATTAGGTAATGAGTTAGCTGTTCTCGAAAGGACTCACCTACTTTGAGGGGTTTTAGACAGTTTACTGCTATTGTGTTTAGCCCGTAGGGAAAACAACTTTCACAAAGATGTCTGAACCCCACACGTCTTTACCATGCAGGCTTTACAATGGGTGCACCTTTACCACGCAGACTTTTGCAACAAATATGCTTTTACCACACTTGCCTTTACCAGTAAGTGTCGGCAAGTGGTTTGTAAATATTGTTAGGGTTTAGGGTGGGTGTGGGTTTTTGAGTGGCAAGGGTATTTTTAGGGATTAGTGTGGGTATGGGTTTTTGGGTAGCAAGGGTATTTTTAGGGTTTAAGGTGGGTATGAGTTTTTGAGTGGCAAGGGTATTTTTAGGGTTTAGGGTGGGTCTGGGGTGTTGGGTGGCAAGGGTATCTTTAGGGTTTTGGTGTATGGGGTTTTCGAGTGGGAAGGGTTATTTTAGTGTATTGGGTGGGTATGGGTTTTTGGGTGGCAAGGGTATTTTTAGGGGTTAGGGTGGGTATTTTCTTTGGGTGGCAAGGGCATTTTTAGGTTTCATTGTTGGTGGCGGAAACTGGCTCTGTATATACTATACCAAAGTAAGGTATAGTGTGCCCAGAGTCCAGTGGCTCATCAAAGGCTTACAGAGGTTAAAGTAGATACTATCTTATTCTCTATTTGTGGTAGTGTGGGCGAGCAGTAAGGCTTTATGAGAGGGTAGGGTTAAGCATTTATTGTACACACTCAGGCAAGAAATGATTTCAAAGACTCAAAGACTGAACTCTGAACATTTGTATTGCATAAAAATATTTCTTTGTTGTATGTTATTTTTAGAACCAAGTAATGCAGGTAAGTAAAAATAGTACTTTTCTGGTATAATACAGTTGAATGCAGTTGGCTTTGTTACAGGTAAGTCAAATGCTCAGAAACAGTTGAAATTCATTTTCAGTTACTTTGCAATTACTTTGTGATTACTTTTTAGATTACTTTTCTGATTGCTTTTTCTATTCAGTGTTATATGCATAGATATTACACTGGGACATTTGCTAGATAAATTGTAAGTAAGTCAGTCTTTTTCTTGTAAACACCCAGTTTCTTAGGTTCTCATACAAATTCTAACTCCACAGTTAGAACTTTTTTTCAAAGAAAAGCAGTCAATGCAATCCTATGGGAGTAAATAAAGTTATCTGTTTAACGGTAAGTACTTAGGTTTTGGACTTGGGTTTCTGGGGTTAGAATCAGTGTTCCCCCAGGGTCAAGGTGTGGAAAAGTAAATTTTGTCATGTTCTGTGTCACTACGTGTCATCCATCACATGTTATGTGTGCATGATCAATATGCATATGCATTCCCCATGTCCGATTAAAGACGCAATTACAGTTGTGTCCACCTCTGGTATGTCATTCCCCAGTCCTCATGAGTAATATGAGTATCAGGCCTATGTAAAGTTATGTTGCCACGTTTCTCAGTGTGCACGTTACTTCATTATAAAGTCCCCGTTTCCAGGCCTCAACAGGGCCCGGACATCAGATTCAGCTCCTGTCTCCTGAGCCTCGCTGAGGAGCGATCCAGCCCCCACCTGTATCCTCGACCTTTCACTTACTTCCTGCCTCGCAGTGCCCGGTGCAGCTTGGCTCTGCCTCTGAGTCTGCCAAGACTATGTTGTGATTCCAGCTATCAGTTTAGTCCTCCTTCTCTGCATTCCTAAGCTACTGAACTGCATCAATAGTTTCCGTCATTGTCTAGCCTATGCGGCTCCATGTTAAGAGAAATACTGTATTTAATGGTCATTTAATATTCTTCATCACGCACTACATGTAGAATAAATGCATGCTCTAGTCTTAGAGTCCGTTAGCTTTTCCCCTCATGACTTCTAGTTTATATCAACATGTTCCCTAAACATCAGATACTAGATACTGTTTAGGTACATGTCGCTCCGACCCTCCAGACTTTAGTCTCTGCTCCTAGCACAGAGTTCATAGCCCCCAGCTTCTTCTCGTAACACGTCATTGCCAGTTTGCGCGCACCACCAGGTTAGAGGTCCCGGCTCCTTAGGTAGCCCCCTCCAATGTTTCCGCCCATTCATGACATATTCTGCTACGTTCGCATCACATGTCTGAGTTACACCTTCTTTTTACTCTTATCTTTCGCGACTGCTACGCGTCACGCCTTCTGCTCCACCCACTGCTACGCCTACTGCAATGTAATGCTATGTGTTTGCGTTATGTATATATGCTCATGTATTGTTACAAAAAGTCAGCGCGCTCATCCCAGATCGAGCCCCAGCAGCTGCTGGGCCCTGTCATCCTATTCCTATGCAGGTTGTCCTGTTCCTGTCCTTATGCTGTATTAAACCTGCAAAACTCCTACTACCTCGAATTTTGACTCTTATTTATTGAGCTATCTGTCATTCATTCATTCAAAAATAGATCCGGTATTATTTATTTATATACCACATAATGGCGCCCGAATAGGGACTTGCCCTTTCCCCACGCGTCGGTGAAGCCACGCCGACCCCCTGACCCTCTGCAGTCGTGACGGAACTCTTCTGCGCAGTGGCAGATATTTCTGCTCAAGTATCCCTCAGGCCCACGGAGGAGACGGAGGAGGCGGTCCAGCATCCAGACGAGACGGTGGAGGAACGCGGCGAGTCCCGACCAGAGCCCAAGCCAAGAGTCCAAGGTCCGAGGTATCCGGAGGTCCACCCGTAACTGAAGTCCGAAGTCCGAAGTTCGTCGTCATCATCGTAGCAGTCCAGTCCAGTCCGAGGCCTTCCGTTCTTGCTGCCCGGTGAGTACCGTTACTGGGGTGGTATCTAGACAGGGTCAATTTCATTGACTCTGGTCTGTGGGTTGGTGGTACACAGTCCCACAAACGAAGTGTTCACTTCGGTGGATACGGGTCCTGACGTGTCTCGTTATGAGACCGGTAAGTTTCGTACTGTTTCAGCAGTGCATCTAGTTTCTGTTCTAGTCAGTTTCTGTTCTCGAGAAAATTCATGTGTTCTGTTCTCAGTATTTCCAGGTAGTATTCTGTTCGAACTGTTATTTTAAATGTTTTTCATGTATTTTAATGTCGTGGTATGAATGGGAAATAGGTATCGTGTTTATTGTGTATTGTATTGTGTCTAGATTACAGTTCAGTCATGCCCATATTTTCCAAGTTACGTCAGTTAAAAACTAGAAAGGGTCTGCTGGAAGCAGCAGTTCCCGTCCCACCTAGGGACAGTCCAGGTCATTTTATGTATCAGAAACATGGCATAAGTGCCATATTGTATCTAGATTTATGGGTAGAGTATACCAAACAGTTAGAAGAAAAGTATAGATGGCCCGTATCGGGTACATGGGATGCCGAATGCATCATGCGAGTAGAGGAGGCATTATGGAAAAAGAAAGCCAGACAATCACAGAAAGATGCCATCGAGTTATGGCGCAAAGAAGCTCATAAAAGAACCGAAAAAGAAATCAGAAAGTCAGAACTAAGTAGAGAATGTTCAGAACGAGCCCAAGAAAGAGAATTGATCGAGATAGGTGAACAAGTCAAAACTGAACAGAGAGACAGACAGAGGAATGCCCTCATTAAGGGTATGTATCCTCTTCTTGCCGAGGGCTTGCCAAAAGCGACCCCGGAGGCATCCAGTAATTTCCCGCCACCGTTAGTTCCGACCAAGCTACGTCACAAACCGACCGCAGCTGATATTTTTATTTCGTCCTATCTGGACGACACAGTCCCAGAATATGCAAATCCTGTTCGCACTCCGCCAGTCCCTGTAAATCAGGTAATTCCTGCTCCTCCAGACACCGGGGTGCCCTTAACAGCCCCCCCGGGTCAGCCCGCCATACAAGTCCAGCCCACGTTACAATTACCGACCCTGCCAGGACGGAAAGCATCAGTTGATGATTCCAGTTTAGGGGCCGCAGGAGGAGGTCTTCCTCAAACCCCGCCGCCATACAAGCGTTTATCAGCACTCGAATTACATGCTCAAGCATCACAGCGTACTCCTAAAAGTAATAAGTCTGTTGCAGAAATCAGGCAAACCCTTGGCGAATGTGTCTACGACCCAGTTCCAGGCGAGTTTAATATGGTTTTATATTCCGTACGCGTAAGGAGAGTGACCGAGTATCTAGTCACCCTGCCGAATATGAAAGAAGATCTAGACCGGATATATCGTTTCATCCGTACAGGGGATGACCCACAAAGTATTAGTGATGCCATGTCTCAAAGGAAAGCCGAGATTCAGCGTATGATATTAAAGTTCTTAATTAACTGTCTAATAAGAGAACAGGATTACCCGTCTAAAGACCCGGAAGAAATGAAAACTCTAACAAAGTGGAGTGATAATATAGCCGAAGGTAAGCACAATACCATTGGTGCCATGGAGAGTATGTACAAGAAAATCCGTAGAGAGATAATAAAGATACACGAACAGCGTAAAGCAGCACAAGTAAGCGAGAAAGAAAGTATCTCTGATCCTGAAGAGGAAGACGATGAGAATACTGCCAGAATAGCGTATGTAGGAAAACCTAGATTTCCAGATCGCCATTTACGTCTAGAACACAAGCCAATTTTCCATCATCCAGCACCAGAACAAGGTTCCCTAGAACAAGTATTTCAAGCTACCGATCACATTCTGAAATCACGAATCGGTTATAGTGAGTTAAGTACTATGCATGAACAGGAACTAGTCCGATCAGCAGTCAGATGGATTACTGATTCTACCACTTTTCCAGACGAAATAGTGGCACAAATGTTTCTGAAAATGCCCCCAGCCGAGCAACGACTGGTGGGTATGTATATGATTCAGCACCTCATTACACTGTATGAGGGTCAGCACTCTGATCCAGGTCCGTTACACGATATCCTGAATGAATTACTCCAGTACAAATGGAGAGGTCTAGGTACCGATTTAATTAGTGTTATTCTAGAACAGCGCCAGAAATATAGAATGTTCTTGAACCCGCATTTCGTTCATGTCTCACCCCCAGGAAGTAAATCATTTTACATAGACAGACAGAATCCGTTACGAGAAGTCCACCCAGTCAGAGGAGCGGGTGGCGAAATGCAGCGAGTGTTTGTATACACTCCGATAACAAAGATGGAACTCCTCGAAATGAAGAAATTAATTCCCTGTCATGACAAAGATCCAGCAGGGTTCCATAGAGAATTAAAAGACATGCTCCGTATGGGAGAATACACTTACCCAGATATCATTAAAATGTTAAAGGTTCTGCTACCCGCAGGGGTGTATGAAAAGCTAAAGGAAAAAGAATGGGAGGTGGGAGAGAAAAAGATCGATTGGGCAGTCCTAGAAGCAGAAGATAAGATACGAGTACCAGGTACTGGTCTCGGAGATAAATGTAAAGAATTACCAGAATTATTGATTCAAGTTTTACCCAGATTATTAACAACGAAAAAGGAAGACTGGGATGCAATCTCAGCCTGTAAACAGAAACAAGATGAAGATATTAGTGATTTTTATTCTAGGTTTGAAAAATGTTTCAGTATCAACAGTGGCCTCAAGACAAGTAGTGAGTCATACCCTCACCTTTTCGTTACCAAATTAGTTGAGAATTCAAGTCCACCAATTAAAAACCGAGTTTTGAAAGTCGAAAGCACCTGGCAAGCAAATACTCCGTCCCAGATGCTCCAGATGCTCCAGTATCACCAGAATAGAATCAGGGAAGAGCAAGAACACGAGAGAAAACGTATGAAAGACACGAAAATGAAAGTGCTAGTTGCACAATCTGTTCCCCAAGACAGTCAGAAGAGGGGTCCGAATCAAGCCAGTCATCCTGCAGCACCCGTTAAAGGGAACTGCAATTATTGTAAACAGCCAGGTCATTTTATAAATGAGTGTGCAGTTCTGAAACATAACATAGCTACTGGTAAGACTAAAGAAAGACCACGTCCGCCTAGACAAGAACAAGTTTCACAGACTCCTCAGTCACAGAATGCACCACAGACAGTTACAACACCGCAGCCTATTGCTGCAACACAGCATGTCACATCGCAGATGTACCAGTATGCACAGTCTGAGTATCCAGAGTACCAGCCATATTCATGAAACAGCCTAGAGAGGGAGGTAGGCTTGCCTCTCATCGAGATACCTGTAGATCAAGAAGGTCCCTATGTTCACAGTCAAGTATTAGGGAAAGACAGAAAGTTTTTGATTGATACAGGGGCAAGTAGGACTACAATTAGTCACGCCGAAGTTCCAGGGGCTCCGCTCTCAGGCTCAAGAAATGTTTCCCTTGGATTTTCAGGAAAGCCTATCGTTAATGAGATTTCAAAGCCAGTCACTCTAGAAGTAGGTCCATTGTCCCGCACTACTGATCTGTTACTTACTAAGTCATGTCCAGAAAATCTATTAGGCATTAAAACACTGAAAGAGTTGGGTGCAGTTATATGTTGTTCCCCGGAGGGAATACGTCTGTTCCTACGTGACTTTAAGGGTCACTATGTATTACGAGATTTTGATTCAAGACTGTCTAATGTCCCGCAGCATTTATGGGCGCAAGGTCCAACTGATGTAGGTTATATGCAAATCACACCCCATCGTGTGACTCTCAAACCAGGTGTAGTGTTACCACGAATCAGGCAGTATAGATTGCCACCCGAGGCTGTAGCAGCCTTATCCAAAATTATAGACGAGCTCATGGCTCAAGGAGTAGTTGTAGAAACTGACTCCAATGTATGTAACTCTCCGATCATTCCAGTTATGAAACGTACTGATCCAAATGCACCCCCAGTATATCGATTAGTGATTGATTTACGAGAGCTTAACAAATGTATTATTCCTCAGTACCCAGTTGTCCCAGATATCTCTTCCCTGTTAACTGCTATTGATTCAGAAGCCATGTTCTTCACTGTAATCGACCTCAAGAACGCATTTTTTAGTGTTCCCATCCATCCAGACAGCCAGTTTCTTTTCGGATTTTGTTTAAATGGAAGGAGCTATATGTTCACACGCGCTCCTCAAGGTTTCACAGAAAGTCCAAGTATTTACAGTCAAGCACTTAAGAGACAACTAGACAATATTCACATGCCAACTGACACTGCCCTGCTCCAGTATGTCGATGATCTACTGATCACAGCCCGTTCTGAACGTGACTGCGAGCGAGCGTCACTGATGGTTCTGTATTTCCTAGCCGAGATGGGGCACAAGGTGTCCCCTTCGAAGCTTCAATTCTGTGTCCAGCAAGTGGTTTACTTAGGACACTTACTGTCCAAGAGGGGTAGGCAGTTGACACCAGACCGTATCCAGTTAATAGCGAGTCTTCCCCAGCCCAGAACCCAGAAGGAGGTACGTGCCTTTATCGGCCTTACTTCTTATTGCAGACAATGGATTCCTCAGTATGCATTTCTAGCCAAGCCACTGATACAGTTAACGACACAGGAGGCAGCCGTATCGACTGTCCTCCCTTGGACATCTGAAGATACACTTAGTTTCAACGAGTTAAAGAAAGCTTTATGCCAAGCTCCAGTTCTAGCTACGCCGAACTACAGTAAGCCTTTTACACTTTTCGTCACTGAACGCGAAGGTACAGCATTATCTGTTCTCACACAAGATCAAGCAGGACAATACAAGCCTTGTGCTTATTTTTCGAGCACATTAGATCCAGTCGCCCAGGCTTTGCCTGCGTGCCTCAAGTCAGTTGCAGCCACAGCACTAGCTATCAGACAAAGTGATTCCATAGTTTTAGGACACTCCTTGACAGTACAAGTTCCACATTCCGTGGAAGTTCTTTTAAACCGAACACAAACACAGCACTTGACAATTGCACGTTTAACAGGTTATGAATTGACACTGTTCCAGCCACACATAGAAATCAGACGCTGCAACGTTTTGAATCCTGCTACACTGTTACCATCAGTTGGTTCAAATTCTGCCGCACACGACTGTGTGGAAGTAGTCAACATTACGACAAAGCCAAGACAAGATCTGACAGATATTCCGTTACCAGACCCTGACCTGACACTTTATGTGGATGGGTCATGTATGAGGACTAGTACAGGAGAACTAGTAGCCGCGTATGCAGTGACTACTGACACCGAAGTTATTGAGACACACCGTATTGATACCCTGTCCGCTCAAGCAGCAGAGCTAGTTGCTCTGACACAAGCCTGTATACACGCCAAGAACCTGAAAGTTAATGTTTACACAGATTCACGTTACGCATTTGGAGTCGTACACGACTTTGGAGTGCTCTGGCAGGAGAGAGGTTTCATGACTTCTCATGGAACCAAGATTCAGCATGGTCTCCTTATTCAAGCTCTGTTAGATGCCATACACTTACCGACATCTATCGCTATCATGAAATGCAAAGCACATACGAAAGTTACTGACATTATTTCTCAAGGTAATGATCTAGCAGATCGCACAGCCAAGCTTACAGCACAGACTCTAGACATTCCAGTTAACATGACACACACTCCAGATCCGATTACATGTATGACCGTTAAGGACCCTACTCAAGATGTCATAGATATCCAGTTACATGCTACTCCCGATGAAATCAAGAAATGGTCTGAACAAGGAGGGGTCCAGACAGATCAAGGATGGGTGACGAAGGGAAGAACCACATGGTTTCTCCCCGACTCTATGGTTCAAGTCATCATTAATACCGCACATAGTCCAGCACATTTAGGAGAAAAAGCTATGTTAGACAGTATCCAGAACATTTGGTTCAACAAGCATTTACGAGCTGCAGCCAAGCAGAAAGTCCGTACCTGTATGATATGTTGCCAGTTTAATCCAGGTAAAAGTGTCCCGGTGGAACAAGGTGGTTTCCAGCCCCCTGACCACCCTTTTGAAGTCCTCCAGATGGATTATATTCAGATGGAGCGATGTCGAGGTTTCAAGTATGTCCTTGTAGTTGTATGCGCTTTGTCCAGATGGACAGAAGCATATCCAGTCCCAGATTACACAGCCGCGACCACTGCCAAGCAGTTGGTTCGTGAATTCTTCCCTCGATATGGACTCCCTAGAGTCGTATATTCTGATAACGGTCAGCCATTCTCATCTGAATTGATGAAGCACGTTTCCCTGTTGTTGGGGTACCAGTGGAAGTTTCATTGTGTACGCCATCCTGAAGCAGCCGGTCTAGTCGAGAGACATAATCAGACTCTGAAAATCCGAATTGCCAAAATATGTAAAGATAAGGGTGTGGACTGGCTAGTAGCTCTGCCAGTTGCTTTGTTTTATATGCGCATGGTCGCACATTCCAGATCAGGTCTGTCCCCGTATGAGGTCGTATTCGGCCGGCCCCCTAACATGTGGGGTACTCCTAGACCCCGAAGTATTACTGATGTTTCATGTAATATGCTGACAGATTACCTAGCTTCCTTGATGTCTGCCCTCAACTCATGTCGTTCACAGGTTGCCGCCGCATTTCCAGACAATACCGAGGTGGCACCGCATGAAATCGTTCCAGGTTCGATGGTGCTCGTACGGAACTTTGACAGATCAAGTCCGCTGGAGCCACGTTGGAAGGAGCCCCGTCAGGTCCTCCTCACCACCCGTACAGCCGTGAAATTGGAAGGACGCCGCGGCTGGGAGCATCTTTCGCACGTCAAGAAATTCTACGGATTGAAACCGGTCTCTAAGAACATTTCCCAGGATATCAAGACTTGTCAAAACATTGTTCCTAAGGACTGTCCCGCAAATGACATTGATTCAAAACCCCCCCTGTTAGAGAAAACTCCGCAGCAGGAGTATAAACAGAAACTACGGTCTAGTAAAATAAGTCAGTCAGTTTGATTGTCTAAGTCCTCCCCTAGGTGAAACGGTTAGACTGTTTCTGACATGTATAAAATAGACCCCCATAGTGAGAGAGTTAGTCAAAACTCAATTCGATGTATCGTTTTTCTAAGTTTCATATTATTCATCAGCATAATGATTTCCTGCACTAGTTACGCATTTTTCCTGTGTTTTCCAGTTCCTCATGTAAATAAGCCTTCTAATGTTACAGTAGAGCACACGTTTAGTGATCTGCCTCCTCACGAATATTCATACCGCCTCGCTATGCGCAATAACTCATTTATCCGCATGTTACATTATTCACACCAGACCAGCAATGCCACTAATTGTTGGGTGTGTGGTCGACTCCCCCCTTTCCAGACCCCGAAGGGAGTTCTGCCGCTTTTTCCTTATCCATTTTCACATAATGGTTCGTGTGGAGCATGGTCCACGTTAACGTCATCCTCAACAGATATGTCTTTTCTTAACAGTACATGTTTCCCAGACAAGCAAGGTCTCCCCCACAGAACAGGTTTAGATCTAGAAAATGAAGTGTATAATTTAGGTAACTATTCTTCGAATTTCATGGTCCTGAATGTTCAGTCTGATACTACTCCAGACTCACCTGCTATTTCAGTATTACCAGTCAAAGGCGAATTATGTGTCCGAAATAATGGTTCTGTACACGTAGGACATAGTGATTGTACTACTATTATCAAGTATAGTGACAGTGGGAAATCTATTTTTAAAGCTTCACGTCATTCTTATTTTGTTTGTGATCAAACCGCATATGCTCGTCTGCCCCTCGATTGGGAGGGAACCTGTTACATTGCCTTCCTACTGCCACCTGTTTTCCTAGCCCCACCTGACTACCATAGGAATTCCTACCTAGTACATACTAGACACAAGAGAAACCTCCCGATTGTCGACTATACTGAAACTGCTGCAGAGCAATTCATTGATATTGATAAAGGTGTGTTCCCTTATTTAGGTACAGTTGTAAACAGTAAGCTAATCCGTAGGTTAACAAGAACCCTTGAAGCTGTAGTAGATGAGACTGCCTCCGCTCTAGGTAACTTAACCGAAGAGCAATCCTTCATGAGAATTGTTGTGCTCCAGAATCGTCTCGTCCTTGACGTCATACTGGCCGATAGGGGCGGGGCCTGTAGAGTCATCGGATCTAGTTGCTGCATTTTCATTCCAAATAACGCGCCGTCTGTTTATTCAGCTATAACCAGACTTCATAAAATTGCCCATCTGTTACACCAAGATCCAGGCACCTGGACATGGTCCGGTTGGTTCTGGAATATAATTTCCGCATGGGGATGGAAAGTCCTGTCCTTTCTAGGTATCGCAGTAGCGATCATATTCAGCTGCTGCCTCTGTATACAATGTGGCCCTGCGATTTGCGGCATGTGTGCTACCTCTTGTATTCCTAGTCCCAAGCCCCGTTCTAAATCTCGTTCCAAGACAATTCGAGATGAGCAAATGATACTGTATGAAATGATAGACGGTATCATGAATATTGATGTTTCCTGATGGAAACGTAGTGACAAGGAGGGAATGTGGAAAAGTAAATTTTGTCATGTTCTGTGTCACTACGTGTCATCCATCACATGTTATGTGTGCATGATCAATATGCATATGCATTCCCCATGTCCGATTAAAGACGCAATTACAGTTGTGTCCACCTCTGGTATGTCATTCCCCAGTCCTCATGAGTAATATGAGTATCAGGCCTATGTAAAGTTATGTTGCCACGTTTCTCAGTGTGCACGTTACTTCATTATAAAGTCCCCGTTTCCAGGCCTCAACAGGGCCCGGACATCAGATTCAGCTCCTGTCTCCTGAGCCTCGCTGAGGAGCGATCCAGCCCCCACCTGTATCCTCGACCTTTCACTTACTTCCTGCCTCGCAGTGCCCGGTGCAGCTTGGCTCTGCCTCTGAGTCTGCCAAGACTATGTTGTGATTCCAGCTATCAGTTTAGTCCTCCTTCTCTGCATTCCTAAGCTACTGAACTGCATCAATAGTTTCCGTCATTGTCTAGCCTATGCGGCTCCATGTTAAGAGAAATACTGTATTTAATGGTCATTTAATATTCTTCATCACGCACTACATGTAGAATAAATGCATGCTCTAGTCTTAGAGTCCGTTAGCTTTTCCCCTCATGACTTCTAGTTTATATCAACATGTTCCCTAAACATCAGATACTAGATACTGTTTAGGTACATGTCGCTCCGACCCTCCAGACTTTAGTCTCTGCTCCTAGCACAGAGTTCATAGCCCCCAGCTTCTTCTCGTAACACGTCATTGCCAGTTTGCGCGCACCACCAGGTTAGAGGTCCCGGCTCCTTAGGTAGCCCCCTCCAATGTTTCCGCCCATTCATGACATATTCTGCTACGTTCGCATCACTTGTCTGAGTTACACCTTCTTTTTACTCTTATCTTTCGCGACTGCTACGCGTCACGCCTTCTGCTCCACCCACTGCTACGCCTACTGCAATGTAATGCTATGTGTTTGCGTTATGTATATATGCTCATGTATTGTTACAAAAAGTCAGCGCGCTCATCCCAGATCGAGCCCCAGCAGCTGCTGGGCCCTGTCATCCTATTCCTATGCAGGTTGTCCTGTTCCTGTCCTTATGCTGTATTAAACCTGCAAAACTCCTACTACCTCGAATTTTGACTCTTATTTATTGAGCTATCTGTCATTCATTCATTCAAAAATAGATCCGGTATTATTTATTTATATACCACAAAGGATGCACTCAAAGAGCACCCTCAGCGGCTCTGGGTCAGTCGGGTGCAGAGTGCTGGAGCCCAATATTATATAATGACGGATATGGGGCCTCCTGTTGGTGGGTGCTCACTGGCACCCCACTTGGATGTGGGAGCAAACCTTCTAGGGTTTAGGTCAGGGCAAAGTGGGATCCGATTTAACATACAAGGTGCACCCACAATGGCACTGGGGCGGCCGGGTTTTGATTTGGCGTCGGGTACCCTGTTATTTTCAATATGAGTTGTCAGTTTTGGGTTTTGGTTGCAGGATCGGTCCAGAAAGTCTTCTGGGAGGAACCAACAGCTGGGAAGGTAAGTTGGAGTGCTCGGGGATGTAGGTGTACCTTAGGTCCTCTTCTCTACGGTGCAGGGTGGCCGAATGCAGGGGTGCCTTTTGAGGTTGGATTTCACCTCACCGGGTCACTTGTGGTTGGGGGAGTCTCCGTGCAGAGGCTGCAGGCGACGTCGGGAAGTCCTTGAGGGATCAATCCACGGTGGACTCGGACTCTAGAGCACTGGGGAACCTTGCTGAGACCAGTGGGCCACTTGGACTCGGCAGTAGGCGTCGGGTGAAGTGGTGGTTCTAGGCATCGGGTTTCTTTGTCCTCAGCAGGCTCAGAGTCTTTCATTGGTGATTCTTTTGAACAGAGCTGCTGGTCACAGGAGATCCAGTTTTTGTCGAAGGCAGTCAGTCCTCCTGCGGTTTCTGGAGGTCATTGGCTGCAGGACAAGGAGATTTTTGGTGCAGGATCTCTGGAAACTGCAGACAGGCTGGTGGGGATTGGGTCAAGTCAGTTCTTCTCTGCAGTCTCCTCTTCTGGGCGTGTTCTTTCATCCTTCTTTGTAGTTTACGGGAATCTGCCTTCTGGTTTTAGGGGTCTAAAGGTCAGTAGCCAGTAGGCTACTGACCTAAGGGTGACTACACCCTTGGTGTGCTCACCCCACATGGGGGAGTGGACACAACCCCTAACACTGATTGGGGAGTGCTTGCCATCTGCAAGATAGCGGGACCTGAAGAGTGGGCTTCACTTCGCCTCCCCACTTGAGGGGTGGGGTTGGCAGAGATGAGCACATCTCCTGGGCTCTTCTATTTTTTCCGGCCTCTCCTCTCACCGAAAAGGGGAAAAGACAGGAAGGGGGCCTGCTCCTAATAGCAAGAGAGGATGGGGGTCGCGTTACAAAGGTGGCAAGCCTTTGAAGCTCCTCTGCCACAGATGGCTCTTCCTGACCTGGGGGAGGTGTGACCGCCTCCGCCCAGGAAAGACTGTTTCTGGGCCCAGGTAGTGAAGGCTCTCATCCCAGGGGTCCAGAAACATGTCTCGTGGTGGCAGGCTGGTGTTTACCTGTCAGGGAACCCACCAGAGGCTGGTCGTTTTTTACGGAGCATCTCTAAGATGCCCTCTGAGTGCATTGTATAATAAATCCCACACTGGCATCATTGTTGGTTTATTATGCTGAGAAGTTTTCTACCAATCCTCCCAGAATTCAGTAAAGCCATCATGGTGCTGTGGCGTTTGAAATGACAAACTCCCAGACCATATACTCTTTATGGCTTCACTGCACTTGGCATATGTTTTGAAGAAAGTGGAGGGAGAATCGGGGTTGTATACACGGCATTATGGGACCCGTAGTATAGGGGTGTTTCCATCTATCGTTTCATTGGTCAAAAATAATAGGGCGGAGTCCCGAGGAACACCTATTAATGACGAGCATGTTAGAAAGTAGCGTAAGAACTCAGTTTTAGAAACTAAAGGCTGCTCGGACCTCGTTTGAAGGTATGAAATAACTGAATTTCCCACACTTGCAGTATTATCATAACAGGATAACATCTATGTGATTTTGGTTTAAGGTTTTTGCGCTTTTTTAAGCGCATAGAGGGAAAATGTCTATTGGAAAATGTTTATCGCTATGGGTAATAAGGCTATGTGTACAACACAGTTGGGACATGTTCATACGTAACAGTGATGTTTGTTTAAATTTGTAGTGATCCCCCTGAAGAAGGGCTACATTATAAGCCCGAAATGCATTGGGAACCAGCAGAATCACTAAAGAGGTGTTTGAAAGTACAAGCATGCGACAGCAAGAAGTTTTTAATACAGCTGCCGTGTAGAAGCAGTGTTACTTTCTACGGTCTACCCTGAACAAGCACAACTGAGGATACAATTTGAATACAAAATAAAAGAATTAAAATGTGAAATGATTGATGAACTTTTGATATACGCCGTTCTGGCAAATGCGGCGCGCTCGAACTTGAAGTTACCCGCTTCAATTTCACTTGCATCTATTCACCATGTGGTTCCAGGACAGACCGCTATCGAGCGCACGCCAAACATTGTAAACATGGACTAAATCGATAAAGAGTTAAAAAGCAAATAGGAGTGCACTTGACCTCGCACGTTGTTTTCATATCCTTGTCCTAAATCAAGTTGCACCCAAGATTACCTAGAACAAATCCTACAGAAAGAACCATTACCCATCTACTAAACCCAAATCGTGGATACTTTCGAACCGTTACTATGTTGCTATACCTCATTACAGACTTATTTCTATGCGTGTTTCCATCTATAGCGTTCTGATTGACATGTATTACACAATCCAGGGAGGGCGGGGTACACGAATGTACTATCTTTAAACCAAGGTTACAGTATGATTACAATGTGGCATATGTTTTGAAGAAAGTGGAGGGAGAATCGGGGTTGTATACATGGCATTATGTGACCCGTAGTATAGGGGTGTTTCCATCTATCGTTTCATTGGTCAAAAATAATAGGGCGGAGACCCGAGGAACACCTATTAATGATGAGCATGTTAGAAAGTAGCGTAAGAACTCATTTTTAGAAACTAAAGGCTGCTCGGACCTCGTTTGAAGGTATGAAATAACTGAATTTCCCACACTTGCAGTATTATCATAACAGGATAACATCTATGTGATTTTGGTTTAAGGTTTTTGCGCTTTTTTAAGCGCATAGAGGGAAAATGTCTATTGGAAAATGTTTATCGCTATGGGTAATAAGGCCATGTGTACAACACAGTTGGGACATGTTCATACGTAACAGTGATGTTTGTTTAAATTTGTAGTGATCCCCCTGAAGAAGGGCTACATTATAAGCCCGAAATGCATTGGGAACCAGCAGAATCACTAAAGATTTGTTTGAAAGTACAAGCATGCGACAGCAAGAAGTTTTTAACACAGCTGCCGTGTAGAAGCAGTGTCACTTTCTACGGTCTACCCTGTAACAAGCACAACTGAGGATACAATTTGAACACAAAATAAAAGAATTAAAATGTGAAATGATTGATGAACTTTTGATATACGCCGTTCTGGCAAATGCGGCGCGCTCGAACTTGAAGTTACCCGCTTCAATTTCACTTGCATAAGAATAGACTTGGACATTGTAGGGGAACAGTGCTCATGCAACTGTACCCTCACCAGTGGTATAGTGCACCCACCTAGAGGGGTGTCTTACCTATACCATAGGCAGTGGGTTGCAGGCAAGGTACACAGGTATGTGTGCCATGTCGACTCTTCATTTTTCTCTTCACCAAAACACACAGCCAGCAATGGCATTGTGTGTGTTAAGGTACAGTCCTTGGTGCAGACTCCTGCATTTTGATTAAATGGTGTAAATCCGTTCAGTAGTTCCTGAGTAAATGACATTTAAAAGTACATATATATCTATGGCCGTGCAGGATCCGCGCACCCTAAGCGCACCCTGCCGTGCACGAGCTGTATTCTAATTGGCTGTCAACACTCCAAATCAGAAAGTGTTGGTAGCCATCTTGTGCCTCGGTAGAACCAAGGCACAAGAAACCTAAGAAACAAACACGCAAAACGCAAAGAGGGGGCAGGGTAGAAACACACTGACCCCCTAGGCCTGCTCAGGGGGTCCCACAAGGACCCTCAGGCCAACAAACAATAAAAAAAAAATCGGCTAAATCCGCACAGGGTGCGCGGATCTTGCAGATGAAAAAAAAAACGAATCGTGGACTCCTGCACTATATTAGTTATTAGCCCGGGGGGGCAAATCCCGGGGGCAATTAAATAGCTTAGGTGTGGGACTCAAAGGGGCCCCTCAGCCCCAGGGACCGCCACCCCCGGGGATTTATTACAAATTGTGTGGGGGGCTCATAGCCCCGGCAGCCCTGGGGACCACCACCCCCTTGGCTTAAGAGGGTGGGAGGGCTCAAGGGCCCACTAAGCCCCGGGGCTTTTTGTTAATATATGCAGGGGGCTCACAGCCCCCCCGCAGCTCCGGGGACCGCCATCCCACGGGGCATTTTTTAAAATAAAAAAACCTGTGTGTGGGGGCCTGAGCCTCCCCTACACGCCCCAGGGACCGCCACCTACCCAGGGCACTAAGTTTTTGATTTGGGCCCCCAATCCCGGGGACCACCACCCCCGGGGCTTTTCAAATGGTGGGAGGGGGGCCACGCTGCCCCCCTCCTGGAGCCCTTGATGGCCTTGGGGTGCCCACCCCCGGGACACTGCCATTTGCAATGACAGGGTGGGAGCCTCACGGCTCCCACCCTGTCATTGCAAACTGCTTTGCTATTTGGAAGAGAGAGCAGGAAACCTGGTGGAGAAGTGTGGCTCAATGGTTAGAGCGGCAGACCCTGATGCAGAGGTCTGGCCTGGGACCAGGCTTCAATTCCCGCCTCGGCGGGTCTTGGGCTCAATTTCCTCGGACCTGATAATTCTCGCCTCGGTGCCTATTCTAATCATGGGTCCCACTCTGCAACTCTGGGCACTAGCTTGCTTAATCTCCCCAACAGCGCTGGGATGCCTGGCTTCACCTTGGAGGTGCCCAGGAGTGGACATTTCACAGGGAAAAGCCAGGAAGGGTTTCACAGCGGTATGCGTACAGCGCCAGGAAACCCCGGTTGGGGTATAAGTGCGCTTTACAAGTACAAATTCATTTCATTCATTTAATTTCAAACCTGCTCTCTCTTCCAAATAGAAAAGCAGATTGCTTTTCCACATGGGAAGCAATATGTTTGCTGCTCCCCATGTGGAAAAGCAATGCCAGCTTCCGCAGGACGCGGGGAGCCGGCTGGGACCCCCCACGGTCCCCAATGGAGTGGGCCAGCCCTGGGGGATGGGGTCCCCGGGGCCATAAATGGCCTAAGGAGGGGGCAAGGCAGCCCCCCTCCTATATGGAAATTATTTTAAAACGGCCATGCCCCTGGGGATGGGCCCCCAGGGCCCATTATGGCCTTGGGAGGAGGACAAGCGCCCCTCTTCCTGAATTTTTGGTTAAAAAAAATTAATTAGGGGCAGGCCATGGGGGATGGGGTCCCCAGGGCCCAAAAAATGGAAAAAGAAGGGGGCTACACAACCCCCCTTCTTAAAAAAATAAAATAAAAAAAGACAGGCATTGCGCCGGGGGCCACGCCCCTTCTTACAGCACTTCTTGCAGCACTCTGCAAACGCGCCACCTGGCGCGTTTGCAGAGATGGAAAGAATTCCCCTTGAATACTGGGGGTCCCTGGGGGCCAACTAGCCCACCAGGAACCTACAGGATGCGCCAGGAGGCTGCGTTGCAGAGAGGTGTCCTGAGGCCACGCCCCTATTTACACCTCTCTACAACGCAACTCTGTGGCTCTCACTGGAGGTAGCTGGTGGGCTAGTTGCACCCCAGGGACCCTCAGTATTCAAGGGGAGTTAATCCCCCAACTGAAAACGCGCTACGGGGTGAGTTTGCACAGTGGTGAAGGGAAGGGGCGGAGCCTGGGTTCACATGTGTGCAAACACATGCTGCGTTGCAGCGAGGTGGTGCAGGCCGTGCCCCTTTTTACATCTCCCTGCTATGCAGCTCTGTGACGCTTACTGGATGTACTACGAATTCCGATTTACTCACCTGTTAGCAGGAGAGACCTCAGTGCTGCATCTTTGAGCCCAGTACTGATCCTGAAAAGTAATTCTAACCATACTTACCAGTAACTTGAATTTCCTTCCATAGGCTAACATTGACTAGTTTCAATTGGAAATTCTTCTAAGTGTGGAGTTTTGGAACTTTTAAATATTCACCTAAAATCATCCAAACAACGAATTCCGAATTACTCACCCGTTATCAGGAGAGAACCCAGTGCTGCATCTTTTATCCCAGCACTGACCCTGAAAAGTAATTCTAACCGTACTTACCAGTAACTTGTATTTCCTTCCATAGGAATCCATTGTCTGGTTTTCACCGGCAAAGTAAGTGTCTATTTTCACAAACTAAAAATATTCCTTAAAAATCGCCTGTATGCCTTAAACGCATTATTTCAACTGTTTACAGGTGATGCACCAGTGCTGGATCCAGGATGCACCACTGAGTAAGAAAAAGTAACGATAACACTACTTACCTTCTAAGTGAATTTACTCCCATAGGATAACATTGGTGATTCTATGTGAAAAAATGTTTGTCATCTTTTAAAATACAATAATATTCCTTAAAAATCACTACTGTAACCAAAACGCTTTTACTCAACTGTTTACAGGAGATGTCCAAGGACTGAATCTAGGATCCAGTCCTGTGGTTAGAAAAGTAATCCATAAAGTAACTAATTGCATTTAACTAGAAATTCACATTGTGCTCAATGTTGATTTGTGTTTGAAATTGTGTTGCCAATTGCAACAACTGTAACTACTGTACTTAAAAGTCTATTGCCTATTTGCAAAGTATTTAAACTAAAGTAATTCATTCTGAGAAAGTATATTTTGTAATGTAATGTATAATGTAATTAAAAAAATAAAATATCTAAAAATAAAGTTTAAAAAAATGTAAATCAGTATCAAGAAAATAAATATAACAATTAATTCATTTAAAAATTGTCATTTACAAAACAATTCAGATTTAAATTGTTGTTCAGTTTCTATGCAACTGACTGCGCAGACCTGTCTGTAAGTGTCCTTCCCAAACATAAAGAAATTATTTTGGAGACACCACTCTGTCATTTCTAAGAGCATGACTGTATGCTGATGTAGGTGTATCGGCCTGGAACCTAAAAAGTGTGACATGGCCTTGAGCCCATCCTGAAGGGTATTTTGAGGGTTTAGGGTAGGTATGGTTTTTTGAGTGGCAGGGGTATTTTTAGGTTTTTGGGTGGCAAGGGTTTTTGGGTGGGAAGGGTAATTTTAGGGTTTAAGGTGGGTGTCGGGTTAGGGGTTGTGGGTTAATAAGGTAAGATATATATATGTGTATTTTATAAAATATATATATATATATATATATATATATAATACATAGACATCGATATCTACACACACACACACTAACACACACGGTTTGGTGGTGAGTGTGGGTTTCGGGGTTGTGGGTTAATAAGGTAAGATACATATGTGTATTTTATATGCACACAGACATACATATACATGTATGTATATATATATATATATATATATATATATATATATATATATATATATATATTATCAATATCCACACACACAATATCCACACACACATCACACACACATATATATATTATATTTACCTGTTAGCTTTTTAACATGCATGTGTCTTTACCATACATGCTTTTGCAGTGCAAATTTGTGTTGTAAAGGCATGCATGCTAAAGGAATAAGCGTGGTAAAAGTTTTCTCAGTAAAGCCATGTGTAGTAAAGACACATGCATTGTAATGACAGCGTTGTAAAGGCATGCGTGGCAATGGCATGTGTGGTTCCATCATAACCCCATCCTTAGGATTGTCAGATAGAACTTGTGTCACGGAATACTTTATACTGCAGGTGGAAAGCATTTAAGGCCACTTCAATTGCTTAGACTAAGCCCCAGCAGTGTTTGCTCCACTGCTCATTCTGTATCTGTTTTTGTGTGCTGGGGAGGCTTGTACATCTATTGCCTCTACTATGCCAATTCTGTGAGTTGGAGTAAAGCCAGTACTGCTACATCCCATGCTTTCCCACATGTGTGTGTCTTCAGTTATAATGGTGCCTGAGGGGTTCTCTAGCATTTGAGGCTGTAATGAAGCTGTTTGGCATGTGATGCCTATCCCTCGGCATGTGATAGCTGGATGCCTGACATATCATGGTAGCATCCAAATGAATACATGGTTTGTAACTAAAATAAGCTTATACTTGCTTTAGCATTTATGTTATTTTAGTAATTTGAATTAATTTTGTTCTTATTTTAGTGTTTTTTTCAGCAATTACACCTTATATAACACTATTATTAGGGGTGGGTGAAATATTTAATTCTACCTGAGGAATTGGTGGAATTTGGTTACTCTACGGTACTCTTGTATTACGGAGGTCCGGACAAATTCCGCTAGTCACCGTTTGGCGGAATTTTCCTAATACAAGTCTCCAGAATTGCTGGTGAGCACGAGTGAGATTTTGCAACCTCTAGTGCGATTTTCTAACGTGGGCGGTTGCAAGTGGTGACAGTCAGAGGGTTGCTTTTCGAGTATATTTACTGCTGCTCAAGTAGATTTTCTATTCAAGCAGCAGCAAAAACAACTTGAATGGCTGCATGCTCTTGTGCACCGCATGGTGCATTCATGCTGATTTCTCAGCACTGCTCACGCTACTGGTGCTGAATTGCAGCACAAGTAGCACAACATGCATATTTTCCACCCATTGTTGGAACTCGGCGGAAACTCGCTAACTTTTTGTGCAACTCTGTGGAATTCTACAGAGTGCAACCCCCCAAGTTCAGCTAACCTATAGTTATCAGGGTCAAAACTCATATGACATCACTTCCTGCAATGCCACTGGAGCCAACATTATGTGATGTCACTTCCTTGGGTGTCATGAGAGGTCAAAGGGTGCATGATGTCACTTCCGCTACCCCCAGCATTTTGGTGAATCAACATCAATGAATCACAGTCAAAGCCAGCAGCTATGACCTGGGCAGATCACGTCCTCATCAGTTTCAGCATACCCAACCCTCACCACCATAGACCTACTGCCACAGAAACCCCCAGCTGTAGCTGGAAAAGCATTGCAGAAGAGGATTGGGCATCCAGCCTCTCCAAGCACCGGCTCGTGCACACCAGCAACTTGCCGAAAGCCATGAAGAGCCTCCGCAGATGGATCGCCGCATTGACAGACATCCTGGTTCCCATCAAGCGCAACCCAACCTCAAGAGCCTGACTACAGGCCAGTTGGTACGCAGAGAAACTCGGGTTGACAAAATGCCACTACAAACAACTGGAGCACTATTGGAGAACAAGTCAAGACAGAACAGTTAACAACATCTTCAAACCAGCCCTCAGACACTACCACCAGCAGATACAGAACACTAAGGGGCTGATTACGATGGAGGATTTTCTGCATCCTCCGGGCCGGCTGAAGCCACCCCCGGCCAAGAGGATGCAGAAAATCCTCTACGGACCCACCGCCACATTAGGATGGCTGGTGGGTCCTGGTTTCAGTCCGCCACTTTTCCGCCGCGGTTGGCTTACAACCGCGGCGGAAAAGGCCTAATATGGTGGCGGTGTCTCTCAGACACCGCCAGACATATTAGGATGGCTGAGAAAACATACTTTTCCGCGGCGGCTTCTCCGCCGAGGAAAAGCATGCAGATCTTTACCTCGGGGGCCCGTAGCGGGCCCCCTGTGTGATGGGGGCGTGGGGGGTGTACCATAGGTACCCCCAGCATTTGTATGCAGAAATCGGCAGGCACCGCGCGGTGCCTGCCGCTTTCTGCATACAAATGCAATGTATGCATTTGTAACATTGCGGCGGGTGCAGCTTGAAGCCGCACCCGCCGCAATGTTACAAATAGAGGATGTGACCGCCAGGGTGGCTGTCACATCCAATTGGACAGGAGGGAACTCGGCATGCCCATGCGGAGGTTCCCTCCTCCTCGGTGATCGCGGACGGACTCAAGTCCCTCCGCGATCATAATGGGCCCCTAAGTGAACAGCTCTTGCAGATTGCATCAACACTGGTACAAACAGCGGTAAGGAAATCTTCAAATCATCAAAGATTTCATCACACCTCCTGCTGCCTCGAGTAACATCACACCCCTGGAAGACCTTTACAGCAAGCGTTTGGAATTCTTGTTTAACAAAATCACCTCCATATACAACAACTTTGACCTTCAACTGACCCCATCCCTGTCACAACTCTACTTCCTATCACAGCCAAAAGAAAAACCCTGACCTTGTGGCCCACTGTCACCACTGTCAAAATCGGTATGACCATGAAGGCCATCCACTGGAGGGTCCCATCTAACATTTACCCCCACTATGTCTTCACCAAAGGACTCCAAACGGATGTATGATTGTACATCACAACGCAGCTTTTACAACGCAAGTCGTTACCACGACTTTCGCTGTAGGGTGCTGGACTTAGGAATAGTATGATTTACTATTCCAACTCCAGCCTACGTACAGTAGGGAAGGTGTTGGAATAGTAAATCTACTATTCCTTAGTCTAGAGCGCCCTCCAGTGCAAGTCGTGGTAACGACTTGCGTTGTAAAATCTGCATTGTGATGGCACTGCGGTGTTTTGACCGCATTGTAAAGGTTGTTTACCCTCCTAACGATCAGCAAAGCTCTAACACCCATCATCAATGCCTCCATCAACTCAGCCATGTTTCTGGACAGCTGGAACATGCCACTGTCATGCCCCTGCACAAGAAACAATCTGCTGACCCAACCACACTTTCCAATTACAGCCCAATCTCCCTTCTACCATACCCAGCAAAGGTTTTAGAGTAACTAAATAATCAGTGCCTTTCTAATGACCTTAACAATCACTAGCTCCTCAACACCATGCAGTCCGCATTTAGGCCTAAAAACAGTACAGAAAGAGCACTAATTTTCATAACAGATGACATCCACATAATCCTTGACAGAAGAGAGACTGCAGCACTCATTCTCCCAGAGCTCTCTGCAGTACTTGAGATGGTCTTGCACCCCATCTTCACTAGGCACCTGAATGCGATTGGCATCCAAGGACCCACTCTTAGCTGGGTCTGCTCCTTAACGGAGAGAACACAAGCTGTCAGCCTGGAAACATACTCTTTGGAAACCCGCAAACTCATCTGC
Source organism: Lissotriton helveticus (assembly GCF_964261635.1). Lineage (NCBI taxonomy): Eukaryota > Metazoa > Chordata > Amphibia > Caudata > Salamandridae > Lissotriton > Lissotriton helveticus. The sequence continues at coordinate 1,924,384,725 of NC_136065.1, forward strand.
GGAGGGCCTCAGGGTTCATCTATCAGCCCACCCTTTTCAGTGCACATATGATCCCTCAGAACAATTTCATCCATGCATACGACATCAGCATGGTCTCCTAAATCGACTACACATACCTCATACTCTCCCTTTCGAATAAGACCTCCAAAAGCAAGAAACAAGTTCACATATTGAATGAGAAAGGTACTAACTAGATGAAAGCCAATTGTCTCAAGCTCAACACAGACATGCTAGAAGTAGTAATCTCTGGCAAGAACACCTCACCATGGGACTCCAAATGGTGGCTGGTGGACCTCGAACACACACCGACACCCAGCACCCATGCCAGAAACCTCAGAATATTCACCAACAGCAAACTGGGCAGGACCACACCAGTCACCACTGTCACTGCTTCTTGCTTCCACACCCTGAAGATGCTGAGGAATAGCTTCAAATGACTTTCAAGCAACACTAGCAAAAGTGTCACTCATGCCCTAGTCACCAGCAAGTAAGACTATGGAAACACTCTATGCTGGAATCACCAAGAAACTCATTAGAAGTCTAAAGCTATCTTGATCGTGGCAGCCAGACTCATCCGCAACCTCCCACACAGAACATGTCACTCCTCAGGGAGTCTACTGGCTCTCAACACACAAATACGCTAATTTCAAACTCCTAAAACACACATTCAAGGCAGTACAGAATTTAGGACCAACCTGAGCAGTCTCACATCCCATGCGTACATAGAACCAGATCAGGAGGATGGAGTTGTCTTACATCGCTTCTAAAGCATTGTCTTTTTTAATTCTGCAAGAAGCTGAAGACCTGGCTTTTTAATGACTCAAACTTACCATAGGCAAGGGTAGACACGCACACCTGCTCAGTACCAGGATACCCTGGCGGGTGATAGCACACTTTACAAATGAAAATAACATACTCCTTCTCCTTGTCCAGAGGACCAGATGGAGCAACCTGGGCAGACGCTCCTTCTCCCTTCTAGCCACCAAAGCCTAGAATTCCCTCCTTCACATTTGTGAAGCAGCTAGTCTCTTCTCATTTAGGACACTCTTTGAATAACAACCATCGTTTTATTTTCTTATTTACACTTTTGGTGATGCTCATTCCTCCTTTCAGCGCCAGACGCACTTCGGGGTAACAGAGCACTTTGCCAATGTATCTCATTCATTTCTATAACCAGAATCCACTTTGTGTGTGCTTTTATAGAGAAGTCTGCTTAAACAAAATTTATTTTTATTTTTTTAAACTTTATTCGATATAATACATATCATAAAAGTACATACATTCCAGACATAAAATCACTTAAAAAATTGTATATCTAATTCACAAATGTAAAAGGCAATAAAAATTCTATGTAAATTTAAAAAAACCTGATAACAGGAAATAAAGTGCGAGGCAATGAAATACATATAGACTTTCTACACAGGCAAGTTCTCGGCTTTGTTTGTATTTATCGACCTAGTGCATATCAGCCAGGCACTTGATAGATACTTTGCGACCTCACATACAATGAACAGAGATGTTGTGTCTGTTGAGAGGATGTGTAGGGCGACCCTATAGTCACTAACTCCCAGCTCCCTGCATACTGGTTTTAACCATCGTGATCTAGTTCTTTGGTATGCTTTACAGGCAAACAGGAAGTGAGGTAAGGATTCAGACACACATGAGCAGCTTGGGCAAGTTCCTTTCCAGCCCTCCATGAATTTGTTAAGAGGGAGTGTCCCATACCTCATTTTCAGAAAAAGTGACCTATCTTTTGGCACTTGAATGAAGTCTAGGAATGGTTCAAGCTTCCTAGTGGGCTTATATTCCAGAAATTGAGTAGTTGTGCTCTTCAGTTCCTCGGCTTGAACCCACTCCCAATAGATTTTCTTAACAACTTGCTTCGGAGGTGGGGACTGAGAGATCCAAAATTCTGCCAATCCCAGATTCATAACCAACTGTTTCAGTTTGTTAAGCCACTGTATCTTATTAGCACTATTCAGGACGATCAGTTCGTCCAAGACCAAGGCATAATTTGCCAGTTCTGGTGTCCCTCTCAGGCGCACCCAGAACAGCAACGGGCGGAGGCGAACTATATCTGAAATTGAGCGTTTGCCCATGTCGTGAAAAAGGGGCTTCAATGGCGTCGAGATGGGGAGGGAAACTAAGTCCCTCAGAAACTTATTCTCGGTTCTAACCAATTCAACTGTGTTCTCACTGCCCCATAATTCAGAACCGTAAACTGTGGAGGCTAACGCCTTCCCTTCATAGACAGCAAGAGCCGGATCTATAGGCCTACTGACGGACATTCTCTGGTTTCTCAGAATTACTCCAGATACTCTTTTAAGGTTTAGGAGCATTTTGGCGACGTGGGAGTCCCATTTCATTTTGTTATTAATCCTGACTCCCAGGTAGTCAAATGCCTCCACAACCTCTAGCGGCGACCCATTAAGAGTGATGTAGATTCTCTTTGCTTTTTTTGATGGGGGCAGTATCATTAGCTTTGTTTTAGTGGTATTGATGGTCAGTCCACGTTCGTCGCAAAACAAGCTAAATCAGTCCAACAATTTCTGGAGACCCAAAGGGAGTTTTGAAACATCAGGAGGGTGTCGTCTGCGAGAGGAGGGTGGGTGTTTTCTCCCCTGCCAGGACCGGGGTATCGGCAGTGTCCTCCTCAAATGGTCTACCACCCCATTAATGAAGAGAGAGAACAATGTCGGGGCCATTACACAGCCCTGGCGCACCCCCCTGTTCACAGGCACCCTCTCTGTTAGTTGTCCCTGACTCCCCCATCTAATTCTGGCATAATTGTCCTGATGAAGTTTAACAATAAACTCCATGAGGTACTGTGGGAACCCCATGTCCAACAGCACCTTCCACAGTTTACTACGGGGCACCAGATCAAATGCGCTCATTAAATCTATGAAGGCCAAATATAAATTCCCCTTCATGATGGTCACAGATTTCCAATATATAGCGCAGAACCTGAAGACCTGGTCCATTGTTCCCACATTTTGTCGAAAGCCCGCTTGAAAGTGAGTCAGTATATTCTCTTCTTCAAGCCAAGTTCCTATTCTGTTAACGATGACCCTGCCAACTACTTTCTGAACAGCATCGATTAGACTAATCGGCCTGTAGTTGGCAGGGTCCTCCCTATTGCCTTTCTTATAGACGGTTATTACTTAAAATTATTTTCATGGAAGGACAATATTAGAAAGCTACAGTGAAGACGGTTCATTGTTCTAACGTATACACATAAAAGTACTTGAATTTAAGAGCATATTTTTGCAGTTTTGAGGTGACCTGAAGCCCTTTAGAAAACGTCTTCATGAATACATTAAAAAATAGGCACTTCATTGGTGACACAAAATTTAGAGAATAGATCAATTGCTAGAGCTGAAGAATGTACACACATTCAAACACAATCAGAAATAGATAAAACGAAAATTTATATATCTAGATATCTTTGATGGACATTCCCTTTTATCCTACACGTTGTGAGTTTACATCGTTTTTCAGTAGGGGCTTGATATTATGGCCTTCTTTACAAGCTTTATCCTGGTGTTAAAGTTCAGTCCCTGGGCACTGCATCGATCAGGATCACAAGTTGTGTGAGAATGATCACACCCTTGCTGTTTTCTCATAACAATGTTTGGCAGGTGCCGTTTTAATGGGGTTTGTGGGGAGCCTTTTGAAAACAGGAACCGTCTCCAAAATTTGGTCTGATAAATATTTATTCTGCATGTTGTGTCACATTTCCAATCGAAAACTCAGAATAAGAAGTCTTTATCACAAATGGTAAATACCCCACCTATTAGATGTAGTAAGTACCACACCTTGTTCTTCAAAACCTGTAATAAGAGCCTAAGTTGGTTAATGCCCAAATTGTAATTAAAGTCATAATATTGGGTTGAAGGAGATGGAGGCTCAGGATGAAATTCTAGGTATCTTACAAATAGGGGTAAATGATACAGAAGTGGACTAAATACAATTAGGGGGACGATTATGATGTTGGGCGGACAGGCTCCGACTGACAGTCGGATTCTCCTCGACTGTGTCGGAACCCTTCCGACCGTCTCGGTTGGTTTGCAATCTGCCGACCGATTGCGATGTTTGCGATGTTTGCGGGTTGGAAGGTAAACCATGCAGTCATTCTGAATTGGTTCTGACTGACTCTTGGAGGAATCGTGCCGGTCGGAATCGCATCGTACACCCCTATGGACAGCGTTTCCGTACTCAGAATTACAAAGTCTACTTCCAATAGCCTTTCCGAGTCGGCCTGTCCGACATGAAAAGGCTGTCGTAAAGTGACTTTAGGGGCCCCTTGCAGGGCCCCCCACACCCTGCAGCATCCGGTTGGAGGTCGAGGGGGTACCTAAGAGACCCCCCAGGTAAAACCCTGCACTGTGTGGCAGGCACAGGGGGATGCCTGCAACAGGCTGCAGGGTTTTCCGCACCGCCCCCATTTCTCCATAGGAGCCTGTGTTACGGCTGGTTGTCGGGCGGAACATGAGCTCCCATAGAGAATAATGGGACTCCGACCGAACAGTGTTCGGTCGCATCGTAATCGGGCAGGTGGAACCGCTGACCCCTATTTGGTCGGTCCCGATTACAAATCGGTGTTGGGCAGAAAGTTTCCACCCAACATCATAATCGGCCTCTAAATGTTGAGCTGCAAACTGGTAAAAGACGTCTTGAAATCAAGGGAACCGAAGAAAGAGACAAGTAATTTGAAACAAACTACATTTAATTAGAGCTTTGGAACCTTGAGAGCTCCACTGAAGACAATAGACAGGCTCAGGGCCAAGGATGGCTGGCCCAGACCTAGTGATCCAATATTCCAATTCTTGTCTTTCCGCTTTTCCCTGTTTATTTTAGAACACTCAACCCTTAGTGGGTGGGATGTTCTAATGGCATTAATAGTACTTCTCACCCACGCAATAACGTTGTGAAAGGTTCTCTCCCTTGTTATTGGCCCAAAAGGTTCTCTCCCTTTTTTTCAGCCCATGCCTGCAGCTCTGGCCTACAGCCCAGGGTCTTTAACAATCAATATAGTCTCTGCAACCTGATATAATGCTTAATTAGAGCACTGGAATGTTACACGCTCCATTAATGACAATAGAGAGGCTCAGGGCCAAGAATGGCTGATATAGCTAGGGCTTCTGCTCTGCATTGCAATGTTTGTCTTTTCTGTTTCTCTGTTGTGATGCTGTCTTGGCAGATTATCAAAAATCCCCAACTGTTTTAGGCGAAGCATAGCTACAAGAAACAAGAATAGAACAAATAAATGCGCAACTCTAACAGGAGATAAAGATCTGTTAGCAAATGGCCCAGCAAGACATACATCTGTTACAAATGGAAATAATTATAGGAACATGCAAAATAAAGACATTTGCAACATGAGTTAGAGAGTGTAAAAACTCCAATGACAAATATCCAACAGACTTTAGAAGAGAACAGCTTGTTAACATTAAGCTGGAACGTATTCAGTAGAATCTGATCAACGGATTACAGCATGGGTAAAACAGCAGGAAATTGGGGTGCAGCACTCTCTCGTAAGAGGTTTGGGGGGAAATTCTTTAGCACAGCACCCCAACATTAACTGATCTTTAAGATTGGGGAACAGATCATGGTTCCAAGTAGAATCTGGAATTGTCAATAAGCTACATCACTGCTTCAATATCCCACATACACTCTTTGATGAGGAGACCTTGCCCTCCCAAAAGCAGCCAAGTTACAGTTATTACACGGACATGTGTGGTCTAAGAGGAAATCTTTAAACATGGCCGGTTGAATCAAGTTGTTTATGACCTGATACTATCAGGATGTCTCCTAAATGTATTACTTCCTGCTGGAGAAATGCGTTATCACTCGAGTCAAAATGGAAAAATGTTGGAGAACATAAAGCAAACCATGGCCTATGTTCTATAAAGTGCCCCATGGGTGTTTGTGCTCACTTTTTGCGCTTTGGTGCACCAAGATGTGCTTGCATGGCCCCTTCTGTAATAAGGATTGCGCTAATGCTAATTGTGCACCATTGTGATCTAAAGGGTTGTATGTCAATACAACACGTTTTTTACACCGCACTACCATTACAACGCTGGTTTAAAACGCATGTCGTTACCACGACTTGCGCTGAAGGGTGCTGGATTTAGGAATACTAAGATTTACTATTCCAACACCTAAAACCAGCGTTGTAATGGTAGTGCGGTGTAAACACCGTGTCGTAATGGATGTTCCCCGATCTAAAGGGTATGTATATTCTTTTTCATTGGGGTGTGGTCTCTTCAAATGAGGGAATCTTCTGTTTTGGTGCTTACACCATGTTACAGACATCTGCGCATGGAAAAGCTGCCGTCAGCAGGCGCACTGACTATGTGTCACATAAAGTTGATGTAAGTCAGTGCATCCTTTTTAAGGAGGCACATTGATTCAAACAATCCACAGTCACTCAAGGCACCTCCCAGCAGGTGGATCTCTGCTCACCCCTCCTTGAAGTGAAGGCATTTTACCTCTTCGAGTGAAAAGCAGTCCGGTAACTTCAAATCGCCTGTATGCCTTTCACTAATGTGCTATTTCTGGTACAGGCTTAGGTTCGTGTCTGAACTGAAAGCTGTCGAGATTTGGTCCAAAGATGAAATCGTCAAAGTATTTAGGGGCAGATCTACAAGCCCCTCGTGACACTTTTACGCCGCCGTTGAGTCACTCTTTGTGATGCAGCAGCGGCGTAAACAATGCACCACGTTGCGGCCCCTTTACAACGTGACGCATCTAGGGAGATGCGTCACCTTGTAAAGCCCTGTACCACATTACACCTGCATCAAATATAATGTATGCAGGGTGGGCTTCACAGTCGGGAAAGCCTTGTACAAGTGACGCAGTGAAATCTAAAAGATTTCACTGCGCCACTTCTAGGGCGCCACTGTGTCAAAACCCTATGCCTGCACTGAGCAGGCATAAGAAGTGATGCAGTCTATTAGGAGTAGGCCTCCCCATGCGTTGTGGTTTTGCGTCGTGCTTGCGACACAACTCCATCATTACTTGACTTTTGCGCCGACAGATGCTTCAAAATATCTGATGGCTCTGTCAATCCATGCGCCATGGTGCGCCGTACATATGGCGCATCCATGGTGGCACAAGGGTTTTACACGCAGGCACAGGGAAACTGATGCTTCTATACAGATGGGTCAGTTTCTTGTAAGTAAGCCCCTCAGCTTACATGTTTTCAATCATCCACCTTTTCCAACCAATGTACAAAATAAGACGTTTGTTAGGAACCCACTGGTCGGTAATCTTATCAGAACATAAAGACAAACAAGAAACATTAAATCCTTGTAAAAAAAACAAGTAATAACTCCTAGCTCAAGGAACTTTGTATTCTAAGCGTACTTATCGCTTGGCTAAGTAGTGCCTTGTCTAGCCACGGTTCTACCATCAGACATGCATTGATGCAGAGACGTTGAGGAGAGAAGAGCGGTGCAATCTATGGTAGAATAATGCAGCACAGTGACATTAGCTTCATGAGGGCAAACCAAGAATGCAGGTAAGTAAGTAGAAGTCTTGTAGAATTCAAGAGGAAGAAGAACCTCAGTGAACCAGAGGGGAGTAAAATGAGGTTAGTCAGATGGACACAGAGCAAATAATAACAAAGTATAGGGATGGAAGGCTGGGTGACAAACTTTCTTTAGAAGCGGAGTAAGAAGAACCAACTAAGGAATGCTGCCAGGCACTTACACAGTGCCTTTGAGAGTCTCTATACCACTTCTACCCGCATAGCTCCAGGGGTATCACCCCTAACCTGGAATGGAGGATCACGTATCCTGCCCTATCTGGTCTAATGATCTGGAAGAAGCAGACAAGGCTTATAGGAGCTGGCTCAACAGCACACTAGACCACTGCATCCCAACAAAACTGATCTGCATTAAGCGTACAAAATCCCATGCGTGGTACAACGAGTCTTTAAGGCAGGAAAAACAACACTGCAAATCCCTAGAACGCTCATGGAGACGCTCCTACGACCCCTCAGCAAAACTACTCTACAGAAGGACGATCAAAGCCTATCATAAGCTTGTCCAAAAGGCCAAAGCCACATATTACACCGATTTAATCACTTCAAGTGCCAATCTCTCCAAAACCATATTTTTCCTGGTTGTTGATTGGACGAAGCCCATAGCAACCACTAATAATACCATCTCTTCCAACCAACAGTGTGAAGATCTAGCCCAATATTTCATCAATAAATTGACCACATCTATACTACACTTGATGCATGTAGGGCGACACCGGACTCTCTGCTTTCTATCATCACCACTGACTCCTCCCTCCATCGTCAAGCCCTACCCCCCCTATCCTGTAAAGACATGGACATCATCTCTAACAAGGTGAAATCTGGCTCTCCTGTCGACCCGGTCAAACCTGATATTTTCAGGAAGTTCAACGACTGCCTCCTGACTGCAGGGAGGGCACTGATTAACAGCTCACTTCAGTCAGCGGTGCTCCCCAAATCATGGAAACATGCTAAGGTCTCCTAACCTGGAGTGGAGGATCACGTATCCTGCCCTATCTGGTCTAATGATCTGGAAGAAGCAGACAAGGCTTATATGAGCTGGCTCAACAGCACATTAGACCACTGCATCCCCAAAAAACTGATCTCCACTAAGCGTACAAAATCCCATGCGTGGTACAACGAGTCTTTAAGGCAGGAAAAACAACACTGCAAATCCCTAGAACGCTCATGGAGACGCTCTTACGACCCTTCAGCAAAACTACTCTACAGAAGGGCGATCAAAGCCTATCATAAGCTTGTCCAAAAGGCCAAAGCCACATATTACACCAATTTAATCACTTCAAGTGCCAATCCTCCCAAAACCATATTTTTCCTGGTTGATGATAGGACGAAGCCCATAGCAACCACTAATAATACCATCTCCTCCAACCAACCAACAGTGTGAAGAGCTAGCCCAATATTTCATCAATAAAATTGACCACATCTATACTACACTCGATGCGCGTAGGGCGACACCGGACTCTCTGCTTTCTATCAGCACCACTGGCTCCTCCCCCCATCGTCAAGCCCTACCCCCCTATCCTGTAAAGACAGGGACATCATCTCTAACAAGGTGAAATCTGGCTCTCCTGTCGACCCGGTCAAACCTGATATTGTCAGGAAGTTCAAAGACTGCCTCCTGACTGCAGGGAGGGCACTGATTAACAGCTCACTTCAGTCAGCGGTGCTCCCCAAATCATGGAAACATGCTAAGGTCGTTCCAATCATAAAAAAGCCTACATTGGATGCCTCTGCTTCTGAGAACTTCCGGCCCATCTCTTTGCTCCCTTACCTGGCAAAGGTCATGGAATCCCATGTCAATACCACCCTTGCCAGGAATTTAGAGGAGAATGAGATTCTGGACAAATCACAAAACGGGTTTCGGTCTAATCATAGCACGGAGTCCGCCTTGTTAGCAGTCACAGAGCAGTTGAAGGCGGTACTGGATGAGGGTGGCACCACTGTCTTTATTTAAATAATCTAGGATTTTAATTATATTTATGTGCATTTTTTAAACAAATAGCAAAGTAAATAATAATTAATATTACTTATGCAATAACTGTTGTATATAACCATTAAAATTATTTTTGAAAAGATTATTGTGGTTCAGAATTATTACATTTTATTTGCTTATATTTTATTTTAGCTTCTAAGTAAAAAAAAAAAATATTGTATGTGCATCATAATATTAGTTCTTAAAATGTAAACATTTTAACATTACCTGTGGTTAATGACATTTTTATGGTATTTATTATTAAAAGAATTAAAACACAATATTATTGTCTAGTTTTTAATATTTTAACCATATAAATTTAGGGGCCTATTACGATGTCGGGTAGATGCAACTGGGAATAACCGACCTCTGGTCGGCGGTCCTGACCTCCTGATTAGGGGATGCAACCGAACACTGTTCGGTCGCATTCTGACAACATGTATTACGGTCATAAACCGGTCGTAGCACATGCTCCCATAGGGAAATAGGGGGGTCGTGTTAATCCCTGCACCCCGTGGCAGACACCTCATGGTGCCTGCCACGGGGTACAGGGATTAATATTAGGAACCATAGGTGTCTCCTCGGCCCCCAACCGGAGACCGTGCACACAGGTGGGCCCTGCTAGTGGCCCCAAAAAGGTTTTCCGACAGGTTTTCCATGTCAAAAAGGCCGGCATGGAAACCATGCCGGAAACCGTGCATCGTAATCCCAAGGGCGGAAAGACCGTGCTTTGGGATTACGGCCAGCCTCCGACTGGCCGGCGAGCTCCTCGGAAGCCAGCCGGAATGACCGGTCGGTTTAGTTTCTGACCGCCAGCATTGTAATGCGTTGGTCAGAAAGCAAACCGAGATGCGGCCTTGATGTGTTTGGAGATAGAATATTAAGTTTGACCACCCCAATTATGTGTAGTTTCCACAATGTTTGTTGTAAGGGATTTCAAATATTTATTTTGACCCACCAAAACATATGCACTTTCACCAGTGTTAGAAGATCTGGAGTAAAAAGAGTAAATCTTGACCCACCCAGCTATTATATGCACTTTTCCAAAAGTTTTTAGCGCTGGATTTGTAATAGTTTACCGGCCTCCTCACGAAATATATTTGCTTTCCCCAGTATTAGTGAGACTGAAATTAGAATAGGAATCTGTCCCCCTTAAATATATGGGGCTGTTTTATACATACATGTATACATAATATAGATATTATTTATTAATATGTATTATGCATGGGTGCATTGGCTAGGTCTGTTAAACACAGGGTGCATTGGCCCGGTCTGTGCTGCGGGGCACCTTTAACTAGGTGTCAACACAAGATGATCTCTTCCTAGGCTCTGCAGATTCATACATTTCCTGAATAGAATCTCTTGTAATATAGTGCGGCTACATGGGTTGCCCCCTGTAATTATTTCCAACCTGGGTCACAGTTTGTGTCAAAGTTTTGGCAGGGCAGGTGCAAGGCTTTACACATAGACCACCGTCTCTCTTCAGCCTATCAACCCCCAAGTGGATGGGCAAACGGAGAGAACCAATCAGACCCTAGAACAATATCTGCGATATCTATTGAGCACAGTCACTAGTGACTGGGTAGAAGCTCTCCCTCTGGCGGAGTTCGCCTACAACAATACAAAAAAATCATCCACCAAGATCTCTCCTTTTTAGGTCGAGGGACCGTTGCACTGCGAAGCAGTGAGGGCGGAGTCCCAAAGATTTAATGATTTGGAGTTAGGGGGCTTGGAACCCGACTCTCTCCTCCATTCTCCTCCATTGGCTGGCTTCCTAAACCGAGGCCAGCCATTGGAGGAGAAAAGAGTCACTCCAATAAAGCCCCGTCTCTTTCGGATTCGGGGCGTGTTTTTTTGCGTTCTTTGGACTGTGACGTCATCCGTCACTCAAAACGCCAAAACACGCCCCGAATCCGAAATTTGCGGAGCTTTGCGGCCGCCATTTTTTTTCTTGTTTTTTCTGTCGCTTGTCCTTTTTCGTATCTCATTTCACTGCTTCTTGTTTGTCTCTGCTTGGATTGGTTCTTCGTTTTCTTCATATACTCTGATTTACTTTCATCACGTTTCTTATCTTTCGACCTTCTGAATTCTTTCCTATCATATTTTTGCTTTTGCGACATTGTTTTCCGCTTTCCGTTCCTTTACCTCTTCTTTCTTTCCAGTATCTCTGCACCCGTGCTCCCAGCACTCTTTTCCAGGTGTTTCTTAAGTCCAGCGACCTTGTGGTCACATCTATATATCACCCCTCGTTGAGCCAGTCAGTGCCCCTTTTCTTAAGACGCCCCCAGATCCTGACTGATTCCGCTAAACGCCCTTTCCTTCCGCGGAGCGCCCCTTTCCCACCCCCGCGCCCCCCTTAAGCTTATCTAGCTGCTGCTGCATAGGCGCTGCATTACAAGCTGCTCGTGGCCCCTCTCCATCCCTGCCTCCACTCTGCGGCTTCTCCTGGATTTGTATTCCTATAACATCTTCATTTCCAAAACTCCCCAGTCTCCCGTAAACGCGACCGAGAATAGCGTTTACACTTATATACGCTGCGCCGCTGCCTTTACTCCTTTTTTCCTCTGTTTTTCGTTCTCTTTTCCCGTTGAATCAATTTTCTTTCGTCTTCTCGTGTTTCCTTTCCTTCAGTTATTTTTCTCTTCTGACTTATTTTCCAGATATTTCACTATATTTGTCTATTCACGTGCCATCGTTTGATTCTTTATGTTTCACTTCCTGTCTCCTGATCATCGTTCATTTGTCTTCGCTCTTGTCTTGGCGTGCGTTTCGTAAATTGAATTTGTATTTTTTATTTGTTTCACCTCTTTGGTTTATTTGTCGTGTTTATTAATTTCTTTCGCTTCTGTTATTTCCTTACATCACAGCACTGTTTATCCTCTTTTCTAAGTTGTTTGTGTTTGTTTGTTTCTTCCTCTTAATTTGTTTCATGTTTCCTTGTTTCACTCCCTTCTTATCGACCTGTTTATCTTCATATTTCGTTTCTCGGTTAGATTCGATCTCACATCTCAGGATCTCTTTCACATTCTTTCCCACTCTCCATCTTTTCATTTCATCACCCGTTGGCTTTCATTTGCTGTCTTTTTTGTGGGTATCCTGCTCTCGTTTCAATCATACACATTTCCCGTCTATTTTCCCAGATCGCTCTCCATTTCTCTCCCGTTGTCCTTCGCCGAAGTTTCTCAACTGTCCTTATTTATGTTCTATTACCCTTACCAAGTTCTTCCATTTCAGCCCTTCTAGTCTCTCGTCTATTTTCCCCTGTACCCGTTACCTTTTCGTCTTCTTGGTGATAGAGACCGCTTTGCTTGCCCCCTCTTTTCTCCTGTGCATTCCTTTACTTCTCTCGTGTTACACAGTCGTTTTGATACCTTTCGGTTCATCTGTCTTGACTTCAATGTCTGTCTTACTTTCTCCATTTCCTTTGCTCTCCTCTTTGTCTTGATTTTTTTCGCTCGTCTTTCTTTTCTTTTTTTTTAAAAAACTTTTTATTGAAAATGTTACTACAATTTTACCCCCCACTCTCCTCCCCCACAGGACAATTCCATATAAACTCAGAACAGGGGCAATCAACATAATCATTCCATTCAATTATAGATCCATTTTATATAGAGAATACATAAAAAAAATTAATAGAAAGGAAAAAAAGGAAAGACTAATAGAGGAGAGGAAAAGGAAAAATAAGTTTTACATACACATTTTGCATAAGTTAACCCACCCCTTCCCTCCATTTGTTAATTGGTGCCCAAATTTGCTGTCCCTTTGCTCTCCCCTTTTTCCCCCCGCCTAGCATAAATCGAGTTTTCTAAATTACTACTGTGCAGCAACCTGGCTACCCATTGCTGAATCGTTGGAGGTATTCTGGGGCATATTATCAAGGGGGTTTATCTCCGCTTTTTTGGCTTTAAAAGCCAAGAAAGCGGAGATAAAAATATCTCCCTATTACCTAGCTGTCACTAACACCAGTTAGCGACAGCTAGTAGGAGATAGCGACCATCTTGGGCCCCACTTTGCATGTCAGTGATATTTATCACTAATGACATGCAAAGTGGGCGTGCCAAGATGTTAGCGACTGGAAACAGTCGCTAACATCGCTATCTCCTATTACCAACTTTTGGAGATATTCGCGCTAAGCGCGAATATCTCCAAAAGCTAACACCTGCCCTGAGCAGTTCTTAGCCATGTTATCCAATGGGAGGTGGATAACATGGCTAAGAGCATTTGCTCGGTAATGCATGAATATCGCTGACTTTTCCAATACCAAGGTTTATCTGCGATAAAAACCGCCGCAGCTCAGCGGTAAAATTTTGTCTCTAACCAAGCAATAGCGATAATTATCGCTATTGCTTGGTAATATGCCCCTTTATCCTTCCAGGCTGACGCAATACACAGGCGGAGAACTGCCATCGCTATAAATAGAAAGTATTCCTGATTACAGCAAGGAGTCTCGCTTGAGACCCCCAGCATAACTAGCTCTTGTGTTAACTTAACTTGCAGTTTTAAAGCCCTATCCAAGAATACCTCCATAGCTTCTAATAAGGGCGCAGATCTGGGCAGGTAACAAACATATGAGTTATATCGCCATCAGTGCTGTCACATCTGGGACAAGTTATCCCCTGCGTACCCCCCCATTGCGCTATTTTGGCAGGTGTATAATACAGTGTATACAGGGTTTTATAATGCTGTGCTTGCAGAGCTGAGGAACAAAGGATTTTGTGACCAAACTTTAATTATTTCCCAAACATCCCTCGTACTGTCCCTATTCTATTCATCCATTTCAATTCAACATTTTCTAAGTCATCATCTCTATTCTTGATTAGCTCTGCATACAGTCTTCTAATTGTACAGTCTTGCCCCTCCTCAATGACCTGCAGTATTGTGTTATTTGCAAAACCTCGTGCCCCACCTGTCTTGCCAGCCAGATAGCTTCTTACCTGTAAGTACTTAAAAAACTTTTTGAACTCATTCCAAATACCCCTTGTAGTACCGAAAATTGGCGCATACCATCAGGGCCTACGAGGTCCTCCACATTCTTAATCCCAAGCCTTTCCCATTCCCCAAAGATTGCATTCCCGAATATATCCTGCGGTAATGTGGGGTTCTTCACCAATCTGGTATGGGCATTAAATCTACCCAATCCAAAACTCTTCTTGAAAGCCCTCCAGATCTTATACGCCGCCTCCACTGTTTTGGATTTTTTTTTTTTTTAAACTCGGCTCTGTGTGTTTCAAAAACACATTCTCTACCTTCACTCCTAAAACCAATCCGTAGATTTACGTGGACCCCGTGTGGTGTACTTATCCCATTTATGCCCCCCCCGAGGAGGCTTGTCATTTGTTGTAACATTGCTGCCCAGTAATACAGTTTCAGATCCGGCATGGCCCATCCCCCCCGATCCCGTGGTAGCGACATGAATCTCAGTGCCCTTCTAGTTTTGCCATGGGACAAGATAAATTGATTAAATATTTGTTCTATTGTGTTAAACCAACTAACATTAGAGAATAGGGGGATTGATCTAAATAAGTATAAAAACTTTGGGAGTAGATTCATTTTTACATAGTTCACTCGACCCACTATAGACATATGAATATTGTGCACCCTGTCCAGGTCTCGTTTAGCCTTGCTTATTATCGGACTAATATTAATTTCCACCAGCTTATCTAAGTCTGCAGTGATAGACACTCCCAAATATACCCCCTCTGCCACCACCCGAGGATCTGGACATTCTGTGTGTGTGTTGTGTATGATTTGTGTCTTAGCTTTGTTCAGAGCATACCCCGCCACCCGTCCAAATTGATCCGCTTCTGTTTCTTTCTCCCTGATAGCCTCTGTGGGTGTGGGTGTAATAACTGTGACGTCATCCGCGTACGCTAAAACTTTACACAGACCAATCTTTGTTACCATCGGGTATATCAGCTCATTCTGTTCTAATTTAGAGATTAGCGGATCTATATATAGCCCAAACAGTAAGGGTGAGCACGGGCAGCCCTGCCTTGTGCTGCGCGAAATTCCAATTGAACTCGATCGTCCTGTGCTCACCCTTATGCATGCCGTTGGAGCCCTGTCCCATGATTGTATCGCTTTCAAAAACCTTTCCCCGCACCCTGCTTTCCTCATTACCGCCCACAAGAACTCCCAGGCCATGCGGTCGAAAGCCTTCTCGGCATCTAGCAGGAGAACTGCCATGGGTCCCCCTGCCCCCCCGTGCTGTCACCATGCTCGTCTTTCTGTTCAATTTCCTTTTCTCGTTCTTTCCAACTCACCAGTCCATATTCTTCTATGTTCTCACTTACTTTTAAATTCACTGCCTTTTCCCCCATCCCCCCTTCTTCATAGTCGGGAGGTTTGAACGCCTGGCGTCTGCAGTTGCACCAACGTGTGTGTGTGTGTGTGTGTGTACGCGCACAGGTGTCTTGCGAGGAGGTGGAAATTCAGTCGATGGTTGATGTAGGAGTTGATGGTAGAGTAATTGGGGCATGAATGAGCCACCGAAGGCAGGACTCAACCACATATGTTAAGAATGGATATATTGCCCGTCCAGGAGTAGCCCATGGAAGGAATCCGGCAGGAATCATCAGTGGCAGGATCCAACTCTGACAGGAGCCAGCCAGCCATACGAGGAATCATCCCCAGTATGAGTCAGCCACAGCAACTATAAACTCTTACCGCTAAACTCATATTTCCCACTATAACCTCCATGGTCTTCCCACAGTTGCCCAGGTGAAACCTTTCACACTGCATGCCGGGTATGTGAAGGGGAGGGATCAAACCGAATGATTGCAATATAATAACAGCTAATAACTTCAAAGAAAAGGCATCAACGTGCAGTCAAAATACACTAAAAAACATATGGGAAGTGTGATCCCAAGTACGATGGGGCGGGATTAAAGGTGTAGCCAAAAAGAACTAAAGATTCTGTAACTATTTTGTTGGTCTATCTTCAGGTAACAGCATATAATATAACACCTTGAATAAAAAATAAATGCAAGATAAACTAATTTGTGAGAATTACACTATTTTACAATATTAAAGCTTTGTGGGTTAATGTGATCAATCAGTGCTTAATTTGTAATTAAAAAAAATAGTGCCAGGACCCTCGTCAGGAGTGCACTACAGTTCGCACTATTCATTGCCGCTGACAATGACAGTGCCAACACAACAACTAACAATCCAAGTGTGACAATTCATACTATTCCAGGCCCCCAAAACTATAAGAATGGCTTGGAGAGAGGCATTAGTCATTGTAGTTGTAAATTGAATTAACAAACATTTGTTGTGGTGCTCATAACTAAATTAGGCAGACAGTGCCACCATATGGCAAACTGTCATAAGCACTGGTACAGGCAATTAAGTGCCAGTGCCGAGCACCGGAAACCACCAGCTCAAATTAAGCACTGCTTACACTGTACTGAACTCACAACAAGTGCACAAACCCTCTACATTAACATGCAGTGCCTTTGCCTCCAGGCAAATGCACAACTGTAGCAAGTACACTCATCCTTTCCACTCACCACCACATTCGAGGCAGACACACTAATCCTCAGCAACAAATGTTACACTTATAGCAGTTGCACCAATTCTCGCACCAAATGTCACATTTATAGCAAATGTACTAGTCCTCAGATTTCATACTTCTAGCAAGTGCACTAATCCATTGCAGTAATCACAAAATACCACATTCGAGCCAAATACACTAATCATCTTCACACGTCACCCTCACATCAACTACACTAAGCCTTTCCACATCAAATTTAGGAATTCCTAGCAAGTACACACACTCTCCGCACTAACATGTAGCGCTCATAGGTACCTACCAAATGTAACACTTTCCGCAAGTGCACTAATCTTCTACACCATATGTCTGACTCAGAGGCTGTGCTAGCCCACTGCATATACAAATATAGACTAACAGCAAGTATGCAAACCTTCTGCACCTAAATACTATACCACTTACTGCAAGAGCAGTAACCGCCTTCTCTAAACACCACGCTGAAAGCAAGTGTGGGAAACCTCGGTAATACATAGAATCCGTGCTGAGAGCAACTGTGAAAGACCTCGGTAATGCATAGAATCCACGCTAAAAGCAAGTGCGAGAGACCTCGGTAATACATAGATTCCACGCTCAAAGCAAGTGCGAGAGACCTCGGTAATACATAGATTCCGCGCTGAAAGCAAGTGCGAGAGACCTCGGTAATACATAGATTCCACGCTGAAAGCAAGTGCGAGAGACCTCGGTAATACATAGATTCCACGCTGAAAGCAAGTGCGAGAGACCTCGGTAATACATAGATTCCGCGCTGAAAGCAAGTGCGAGAGACCTCGGTAATACATAGATTCCACGCTGAAAGCAAGTGCGAGAGACCTCGGTAATACATAGATTCCACGCTGAAAGCAAGTGCGAGAGACCTCGGTAATACATAGATTCCGCGCTGAAAGCAAGTGCGAGAGACCTCGGTAATACATAGATTCCGCGCTGAAAGCAAGTGCGAGAGACCTCGGTAATACATAGATTTCGCGCTGAAAGCAAGTGCGAGAGACCTCAGTAATACATAGATTCCACGCTGAAAGCAAGTGCGAGAGACCTCGGTAATACATAGATTCCGCGCTGAAAGCAAGTGCGAGAGACCTCGGTAATACATAGATTTCACGCTGAAAGCAAGTGCGAGAGACCTCGATAACACGTAGATTCCATGCTTAAAGCAAGTGCAGCAATCACCAGCACCAAGCAAACACCACACTCAACGCTAACACTCTCGCCATTTCCACCAAATATCACCCCGCTATATGGTACATTATCCCCAACACCAAAAACTCACCCCTGTAGCAAGAGTACTACCTCTCCACACTGACCTGACATCATATCCAGAATCGGTGATGTACAAACGAAATGCACTAGAACTATAATATTTATAGCAAGTATGCCAACCTTCTGTACCTAAACAGGATTACACAGCACAGGCATGTATGCCGTATGTCAAACTCACATACCCCGTGCACTTACTATCTGCCCCAAAAATATATGACACACAAAGCAGGTGCATGAACCTTCTACAACAATTAGCCCAGTTATAGCAGGTGCACTAATTGGGTGATCAACGCCCCCCAGATCATTGCAGACTATGCTTCCAGTCCTGGACCTTTGGGTGTTACCACAGCACATAGGATTCATTATGGTATTGTTTTGTTTCCATTGAACTAATAACATTCCTTAAATCAGTATTTTGTTGGGAAATGTTCTGGACTGGAGGCAGTATCCTAGTGACCTGAAGTCAGGTGGACACCCTAACACTAACCATCGGCACTAAGCATTCTTAAGAGCCCCAAGCTTTAGCATCGAATAGCATACATGTAGCAAAAGCGCTACAATCCTGCACCAAACATCACGCTCTTCACAAGTATGCTGACCCTCGGTACAGGACACAGCATTGAAAGCAGGTTCATATGACTTCAGCCCCACATACAAACCTTACAGCAGATTCACTAATCATCTGCCCGGATTCACGCTCGCATTAAGGGCACTAATCCTCCACACTTCACCAATATCAAGCCATAGAAAGTGCACCACCCATTAGCACATACCAAACGGGGACGGCTCCTCCGCAAAGGCAGAGGAGAGTTGCCACATTGATTCAGAGCCAGCAGCTGAAATATAAACCTATATTCTGCCATCGTTTTCTTTTTCACCTGCTGGCTGAGCTAGCGTGTGTAGAGAGGGGCAGTGCAGGGGCCATGGAAGGGGAGGAGGAGGAGGACTGGTTTGTGCACTTCTAAGTGTGCATGTGTGTATAGACAGCAGTCTTTGGCCGGCCAAACACACATGCTTAGTTAGGTTTCTCCAACCGAGCTGTATTGAACAGTCGAGTTGGAGAAACAGCACAGACTCCCTGTGCCTGAGCGGAGCGTAAAACCAGCCAACTCAGGCCAATTCCCACGCTGCTCTCATAGCATGAGAGCAGCATAAGGATTGCACATGGACTCGCTGCTGCTGTCCCAGTGTCTGCTGGGACCAGGAATCAGAAGAACACAGAGGCACGAGGAGCAATGCGGATGGCAGCTTCAGGTAATTCTTTTTTTATTTTTTATTATTAACCCCCTCCGCGCTCTCTCTCCTGCGCTCACCTGTGCCCCCTCCACCCGCCCCACCACCTTTTCATTGTGTCAGCTGCCACTGGTACCAAATGCTAACCTTGTAGCAAGTGAACTAATCCACTGCACCGGTGTCACGCTTATAGTAGATGTGCCAGCCCACTGCACCAAAAAGTACAACCTCATAGCAACGGTGTACATCTTCTGTATGTAATTATTACAGCACTTAGGCCTAGGTTTGCTAACACTATAAACCTTCACAAAGTGATGCATAGCCATACAAAAAAATTACTTTTCAGCACCAAAAAAATATTTTGTGCTGCAAAGGTGCGTTTTTTTCAGCTCAAAAAGCACTTGCCCTGTAAATGTTGAAAAGGAGTGTCAATTGTACCTAAAGCCATTGTTCATATTCTATTGCAAGTACCAATTTTACAACAAAAACAACTGAATATCAAGAAATCTTTCCAATGTGCGCAATTTGACAACAATAATTTTCCGGGAGTCTTGCGAATGTTGCTCAGAGTCCAAAATAAAATAAATAAATGAATAAAATAAAATTTTATTTATGTTCAAGATAAACAACTTTTTCAATCAGTTCAGCCAACGCATTTCATCCCTTAGGACTTCATCAGGGTTATGTTTTCCATGGAATTTTATAATGGCATAAAGTAGAGCTTCAGCTTCAATTTATTTAATATCTTCTATTTCTCCCGGGTGGTAGAGTACCCCCTTCGTGTCTCGGAGCCTGGTATGACCGGAAGAGCGTTTTGAGTGTGTGGGACGTTGTAGGCCAACACCCTAAGCTTTTGACACAAAGCCGAACATTAACACAGCCAGACCAGGCTTTGTGTCAGAAGTTAACTACTCCTTGAAGCAGGTACTAACAAGGAGAAAGGTTTTCCTTTCTCCAAAACACCTATGCATTGCAGGTGTGCTGGTGTGCACAACACGCATCCAGTGAGTGGGATCCTTCTATGTTTATCAACACATAGGAATTTGTACTGGAAGGGTATGCTTCCAGTACACCAATCCTGTGCGAGACAGCACACATTCACCTCTACGGGGCTATGTGCCATGCAATTAACCGTTTAAAAGCGCTTGCACGGGGAAGACAGTAGCAACAGGTCAATCTTAATAGATATGGCTCCACATTGTATTCCCTAAATTTGATTGCTGCCCTTTGTTACATGGATATTCAGTAAATAGGCTCCTAAAAGCAAGTACACTAGCCAGCTGGGCCCATCAAACTCATAGCACTTACAATATAGCTCCACATCCAGAAGAGATGCCAGTTCAAGATCCTCACTCACACCTACAAATACCTCCATGACCTTGGACCTGCCTACATCAACTGATATTCCACCAACCCTCCAGACGCCTGCGCTTCTCTTCACTCGCCTTTGCACACACACACACAGCTCAGCCGCAGTGGTGGCTGCTCATTCTACTACATTGCTCCACACAGCTTCCTTGTAGGCAGACTTCAGAAAGAGACTAAAGGCCTGCCTCCTCGACTGAGACACAGTGCCCAGACCCCTAGGAGAGGCAGTGTTGCACTTTATAAATGCTGATTTATTGATTGATATAATATCTGCATCACGCTTATCACAGTCAAAGCAAGTACACTAAAGCTTAAACGCAAAACATTACGCCCTCAGCAAGTGTACAACTTCTCTAGACTTAAACCATGCAAAGTTAAAGCTAGTGTACTAAACCTATGCCCCAAGAACATATAACGCTCAATGGAAGAGCATAAACCTTCTTCACTAAGCAACTCTCTGCACCAAATATCACACTCATAGTGCATTAAGCCTCTATACCAAATAAAACTTACACTCTGAATAAGTGCACAAATTATGGACACCCGACATCACACTCGAAATAATTGTGTGAACCCTGTGGAACCCCCACACTAAAAAAGCACACTCTGAGCAATCGCACTGAAATAAGGTTGTCCACTCCAGTATAGGGCTAATGAGAAGCCTTAGGAAGATCTTCAAGTGGCTCCCACTTGCCTCCCGTAAACCTCTTATTCAGGGTCTCATAATCAGCCGCCTTGATTATGGTGATGCGCTACTGGCTGATGTAAATGATAGCGCTCTAACCAAACTCCAGACTCTACAAAATTCAGCTGCAAGGCTGACACTTGATCTTCCTCCTCGCACCCCCTCAGCTCCATGCCTGAAGGCCCTTCACTGGCTCCCAATAAGAAAGCGAATCTTATTCAAAATATGTTGCTTGGTACATAAATCCATCAATGGTCTCGGACCTAAATACCTGCAGAGAAAACTCCAAGGCTACTGCCCAGGGAGAACCTTGCGCTCATCTAACATACACTATTTAAAGGTCCCTAAGGTCAGGACAGTCAGAAATGGGGACAGAAGCTTTTCCAAAATAGGCCCCTCCACCTGGAATACCCTTCCTTTATCTCTTAGAACGGACCCAAACCACAAAACTTTTCATAAAAACCTTAAAATTTGGCTTTTTAACTGAAATTAAATCCCTCGCCAGTCCTCTATAGCCCAGTCCTTCGCGAGCGCTCTGAGACCGAACGGTGAGTTATGCGCCATACAAAAATAAAAATACATACATACTGAATGTCAGTCCCAAATATTACTCTCAAAATATTCAAACTAGCCCTCTGCTTGAAACCTCAGACTCGTAGTAATTGCACAACTCTTCCGCACTAAATATCACACTCAAACATCACACTCACAGCAAGTGCACGAGCCGTGTACACTAAGCATCACACTTATAGCAACACAAATCCTGTGCTCCAAATATTACTCTCAAAACACGCACACACACTCTTCTTCAAACACCACACAGTTAGTAGGTGCATAAGGCTTGTGCACAAAATATCACACTTATACATCACACTCATAGCAAGTGCACGAACCCTTTGCCCCAGATATTTAACTCATACTAAATGCACTAGTAAAAGTACATATACATCATGTAACACGTGTTTCGTCGTTATGGGAATGTAACCCACGACTTTCTCAAGGCTGTTAGGTAAAGAAAAAGGACGATGTAACGTACCATTTTTGATCATTACAAAGTGTTTTTGTACATTAAAATACAGTTAGTGCATTAATTATACTAGCGTGATTTGGTGGTGTTTATAACTATACAGATTTTGCATTAGTACATTGGTTTTTGCAAATACATATGCATAGTTTTCTGATATTCCATTGTTAAATATACAGAGTATACTTCCAATAATACAGAAGGTCTATGGACCCATAATGAGAATATGGAGAAACCATTGACTCCTTTTATCACCGTGTGTCATGGCTATTTGTGTGCAGAGTGATTTTTTATTTTTAACAGATAGTGCCATTGTGAGTTGCCTATTACCGTGATAACATGCATAAAGTAAGAAGTGCTTAGGGTACCTATTCTCCAATTTGAAGCTCTTTCTGTGTGGAAGAATACGGAGGGAAATTTTGATTAAGACCAGACCTGACTGTGCTACAGGCATCTTGACATTTTAGATTCTCTTGTCTGTATTAACGTAGGGCATACTTACATTTGTTGAGGTGATACTTCCAACCCTCAAAGGGGTTCTGTTAGGGGACTTTATTCTTTGCGTATATCTCCTCTGTGGTAACCAGTGTGTTGGTTTCCTCAGTTGGTTAGCTGTAAGTTAATGTGTAATAGTATTACTTGTCTGCTATTGTTTAGGTTATAAGCGCATTTATTCAGCAGTTCTAGCGTCTTTTGTGAGAGTCCGAGGGCTCACGATATGCGTGAGCTTTCTCAGCGTGTATATTTACTAAAAAACCCACCTTGTTGTTGGTAAACAAAAAGGGGGCCAGTTTTGATTCATTATGAGTATGACAAACATGCTTGAGTCTCTTTTGGCTGTATTTATTGCCCATTCAAACATAAACATGACCGTGTTAGGTCTACCTAGTCACGAAAGGGTACTAAGTTTTATTACGAGATTTAAAGTGATACATTAAACGTATAGATTCAGCGTTTATCGGTAACCAGTTCCAAGTTTTAAGACCTCGGTTAAGTTTGTAACCATTGTTACAGTTTACTAACTCCAAGGACATGTATATGTTGCGCGTTGTGGTCGTTAGGTATAACGCTTAGCTTCACACAGCCCCTAAACTGTGAAATCAACATTTTTTATAAGTAGCGGTGGCGCGTTTAATTACGGGCGACTTGTGCATACTCGTCTCCCCGTTGTTAAAAAAGCTTTCTTACCTTTCGCTGTAACAGTCGTACTTGAGTCTCTGTCCCCTCTGCCGTTTGAATGATGCAGTAGTTACTACCCTCGTTACTTGCCATATATGCATTGTACGATTAGTGCCGTACCACGTGATAGAATCTACTTCCGGTTTTCCGGTTTTTTAGCGTGGGCAAAGCTTAGTTAGGATTATTTTGGCATTGACGGTGGCCATCTTAACCTCCCTAAATACGTATATGTTTTACATTGGTTCTGAACGCAGATGTGTGCTAATCCTGATCTAAAGGCTGTTTATTATAGAGAATAGTCATCATTTTGTTTGTATTCATATTTTCATGTATTTAAATCTAATTCTAACTTATAGTCGAAAGGTCAGTTAGCTTACTTAAATTATTATTATTTTGTTTCAAAATCGACTAGTATTCTTTTGGTTATTGGGCGGTCGTTCTCTAAAACAAATATGTTCAGTGCCAACGCTGTGTGCTCATATTGGTGAACTTTAACATTGCCATTAGGTGTCTATATTGTTGGTGAAGATATATATATTGTGGTTGTGAAGTCTGATACTATATGTGAGTCCATATTGTTATTCTCAGTGAGATAGTGAAATTGAAACTAGCAATCATCTGCTAAGTTTGTAGTATGGCTCCAATTCGTCAGTTGTTATGCGATAGTGTGGTTTCTCCATTCAAAATGGGTTCAGAACAAGTTCATGTGCCATTAAATGGCCTAATCATATCTGTATAACAACGGTACAGGCATTACTACATTTCAGCAGTATTTTGTTTACATTTTTTGCATAATATCATTAACCTTGCCAGTATCAGCAGACTTAAACAAACACAACACAAAAAACACTGCAACACATATACATCGAGATAACCGGACCATGGGTGAGAGAGAAGCACTCATGGAACTTAGCAAAAACAGAGAACTCACAATTAGGGAGGCAGATAAAGGAGGAAACATGGTGATAATGCAAAGTAATGATTACAACCATGAGATCCTCACTCAACTACAAAACACAGCATGCTATGAAGAACTCAGAGCAAACCCCATATGGAGACTAACAGAGTACATCAACACACTCCTAAAAAGATGGCATGGGATGAGTTTAATAGATGACTATGAACTAGCATACCTGAAAGTAGACCGACCAAAATACCCATGCATATATACTGTACCTAAGGTACATAAACCTCGCAATTTCCCTCCAGGCAGACCAATCATATCTGGCATCGGAGGACCGACAGAAAGACTGTCGGAGTATGTAGATGAATTTCTGAAACCCCTGGTAATAAATCTCCCATCTTTCATCAGGGATACAAAACATATCCTAGGGACCATGGCAGACCTACCATGGGAAGACAACATGCTATTGGTCACACTTGACGTAGTCTCTTTATATACCTGCATTAAAAGAGACGTAGGACTAAATGCAGTCAAAAGAATGCTAAGTAGACGACCAGCTAGTGCATGGTCACACACAGAGATGATCCTGGAAATGGTTGAAACCATACTGGATAGTAATGTTTTTCTTTACAAAGACCAATGGTACAGGCAAAAACAAGGTGTGGCAATGGGTTCCAGATTTTCGCCCTCATATGCTAACCTAGTAATGGGGAGGTTTGAGGAAACGAGAGTCTGGGGCCCATCAGCCTCCGAATGGAACAATGCCATACTATTCTGGGGCAGATACATAGATGATTGTATCATGATCTGGACAGGAACACCAGAGAAATTACATAAATTCCACGAATACCTAAACAACAACGACCAAAACATAAGATTCACGATGGAATATAGTAATACTAAACTCCCTTTCCTAGATGTAGAATTCTATATAGAAGACAAAACAATGCAAAGCAGACTATACAGAAAGAGCACAGCGTGCAATTTGTTATTGCACGCAACAAGTGCACACCCTGAACACCAAAAAAGAGCAATCCCTTATGGGGAACTAGTCAGAACACTCCGCAATTGCAGCAATGATAAGGAATTTGAAACACAAAAGAGGGGGGTGGTCAAAAGATTTGAAAACAGAGGGTACAACAAAAAACAACTAATGAAAGCCGAAAGCAAAATAGATGAAGTCACTAGAGCAGACACATTAAAGGAGAAAACAAAACACAAAGACAAGGAGGAAAAAATCAGACTAGTAACGGGCTACAACAACTAGGCCACGATCTTACATAAAAGTCTGAACAGACACTGGCATCTACTCAGGACAGATACAACACTAAACAAATACATAACAGACAGACCAACCTTAACATTCAGGAAAGGAACAACACTAAGGAACATATTGAGCCCGAGCTACCCTAAAGCTGTAACAAAGACCACATGGCTCACCGAACTAGGATTCTTTAGTTGTGGACAATGCATTGCCTGCAAGTGGGCATACAAAAAGAAGAAAGAATTTGAAGCACCAGACAACAAAAAAGATCGCATCCACACTGGCATAAACTGTCTTACCAAATTTGTAGTCTACGCGTTAGACTGCAAATGTGGCAAAAGATACATAGGAACCACCAAGAGACCACTGAGGGAGAGGATAAATGAACACATCAGGGCGGTGAAACAAGGTGACATGCATTACCCAGTGGCAGCACACATGTCCATCTGCCCAGCACAGACATCTAATCACTCTTTCCAATTTTTTGGATTTGAACTCGTACCTACCCACCCAAGGGGGGGAAACAGGGAACTGACACTACGGAGGAGGGAGGCAACCTGGATACTGACACTCAGAAGTTTAGAACTAGGACTCAACATAGACCATGAACTACACTACTTCCTAGGCACATGAACGAAATAGAAACAAACAAATACCAAATACAGAATTCGATGATGTCTAGTATGGTCAATATAAACAATTATTGTGGCAATGTTAATGATATTATGTAAAAAATGTAAACAAAATACTGCTGAAATGTAGTAATGCCTGTACTGTTGTTATACAAATATGATTAGGCCATCTAATGGCACATGAACTTGTTCTGAACCCATTTTGAATGGAGAAACCACACTATCGCATAAAAACTGGCGAATTGGAGCCATACTACAAACTTAGCAGATGATTGCTAGTTTCAATTTCACTATCTCACTGAGAATAACAATATGGACTCACATATAGTATCAGACTTCACAACCACAATATATATATCTTCACCAACAATATAGACAACTAATGGCAATGTTAAAGTTCACCAATATGAGCACACAGCGTTGGCACTGAACATATTTGCTTTAGAGAACGACCGCCCAATAACCAAAAGAATACTAGTCAATTTGGAAACAAAATAATAATAATGTAAGTAAGCTAACTGACCTTTCGACTATAAGTTAGAATTAAATTTAAATACATGAAAATATGAATACAAACAAAATGATGACTATTCTCTATAATGAACAGCCTTTAGATCAGGATTAGCACACATCTGCATTCAGAACCAATGTAAAACATATACGTATTTAGGGAGGTTAAGATGGCCACCGTCAATGCCGAAATAATCCTAACTAAGCTTTGCCCACGCTAAAAACCGGAAAACCGGAAGTAGATTCTATCACGTGGTACGACACTAATCGTACAATGCATATATGGCAAGTAACGAGGGTAGTAACTACTGCATCATACAAACGGCAGAGGGGACAGAGACTCAAGCACGACTGTTACAGCGAAAGGTAAGACAGCTTTTTTAACAACGGGGAGACGAGTATGCACAAGTCGCCCGTAATTAAACGCGCCACCGCTACTTATAAAAAAGTTTGATTTCACAGTTTAGGGGCTGTGTGAAGCTAAGCGTTATACCTAACGACCACAACGCGCAACATATACATGTCCTTGGAGTTAGTAAACTGTAACAATGGTTACAAACTTAACCGAGGTCTTAAAACTTGGAACTGGTTACCGATAAACGCTGAATCTATACGTTTAACGTATCACTTTAAATCTCGTAATAAAACTTAGTACCCTTTCGTGACTAGGTAGACCTAACACGGTCATGTTTATGTTTGAATGGGCAATAAATACAGCCAAAAGAGCCTCAAGCATGTTTGTCATACTCATAATGAATCAAAACTGGCCCCCTTTTTGTTTACCAACAACAAGGTGGGTTTTTTAGTAAATATACACGCTGAGAAAGCTCACGCATATCGTGAACCCTCGGACTCTCACAAAAGACGCTAGAACTGCTGAATAAATGCGCTTATAACCTAAACAATAGCAGACAAGTAATACTATTACACATTAACTTACAGCTAACCAACTGAGGAAACCAACACACTGGTTACCACAGAGGAGATATACGCAAAGAATAAAGTCCCCTAACAGAACCCCTTTGAGGGTTGGAAGTATCACCTCAACAAATGTAAGTATGCCCTACGTTAATACAGACAAGAGAATCTAAAATGTCAAGACGCCTGTAGCACAGTCAGGTCTGGTCTTAATCAAAACTTCCCTCAGTTTTTCTTCCACACAGAAAGAGCTTCAAATTGGAGAATAGGTACCCTAAGCACTTCTTACGTTATGCATGTTATCACGGTAATAGGCAACTCACAATGGCACTATCTGTTAAAAATTAAAAATCACTCTGCACACAAATAGCCATGACGCACGGTGATAAAAGGAGTCAATGGTTTCTCCATATTCTCATTATGGGTCCATAGACCTTCTGTATTATCGGAAGTATACTCTGTATATTTAACAATGGAATATCAGAAAACTGTGCATATATAGTTGCAAAAACCAATGTACTAATGCAAAATCTGTATAGTTATAAACACCCCCAAATCACGCTAGTATAATTAATGCACTAACTGTTTTTTAATGTACAAAAACACTTTGTAATGATCAAAAATGGTACGTTACATCGTCCTTTTTCTTTACCTAACAGCCTTGAGAACGTCGTGGGTTACATTCCCGTAACAACGAAACAAGTGTTGGCTGTGACGTCTCCAGAAATTAAACAACATCAACGACAATCCTGACTAAAAGGATCTGATTTATTTATGAGTGAAAGATTGATGTATGGTGGAAACACATGTATACTGCTTAAACTAATAGTACAAAACGTGTGCTAAGGAGTCTTAAGTACTTTGTGGCCCAGGCCAAACCTAGAAGAGGGAGTGTGGTTCTCTTCTCCTTGTAGCACCGTCCCAAGAAATATCTATCTAGAATCACTTAAGGTGGATTTTCCCTTGCGGCGCCATAACCTAGAAAAATACCACTAGCCGAGTTTAAGAAGCCAATTAAAACTAGGGGCAGCCCATAGGAACACCATGACTTCTCTTAATAATGACAGGACAAATAGAGACAAAGAAGCTGAGGACCTATTTAACAATGTAGGCACCCAACAACCGAGTACATCCTCAGGACAAGGTGGACAACCTCCCAGACAGGAGGGTCTTAAAGAAAAATTCGTGAGGTTAGAAAAACTAAAAATTAGTGAATCATCCAGGTGGTGGGATGCAGCGACTCTAAAACAGTACATGAAAGTAAAAAGAGTCCCTAGAGGCCTCAGATCACAAATCATTCCAACTTACGAGGACCATGAACTAGATCTTTTATCAGCCTGGGAAAAGGAACTAACAAGTA
The DNA here is from genome assembly GCF_964261635.1 of Lissotriton helveticus. Lineage (NCBI taxonomy): Eukaryota > Metazoa > Chordata > Amphibia > Caudata > Salamandridae > Lissotriton > Lissotriton helveticus. The sequence goes on from NC_136065.1 coordinate 1,924,414,126, forward strand.
ACTCAAACAATCTGTTGATGATATTAATTGAAAACTGCGAAAGGAAAGTGGCCAAACTACAGCTAGATATTGACAAGCTGGAGATAGAGATTAAGGAACTCAACCAACCAGATGTAACTAGCAAGAACTACCAGATACAAAATGACATATTACTACGACATGTCACTGATATAAAATTACGAAAGAGTAGAAAGCTGAAGAGAGATGAGCGGGACTACACAAGCGGCAGGGTATTCACCTTCGCTAAAAAGTATGATCACTTAGTACCCAGAGCAAGACCCCAAAATCAGGGTGAGACCATCTCGGTTGGCTCCAGCACAACATCCCTAGACACTGTCAATTCAAGTGAAAGTGAAAATGAAGGATTGATGGGAGCTACCAGTACAGTAGACCCTAATAACAGTTGTTTTTTTTAATTCACAGAATAAAAAAGGGGAACAGAGAGAACAGACAAACAGGACAGCAAGGAAAACAAGGAGAGGCAAAAGAAGCGGGAGCAGGTCTAAACAGACAGGGAATGAAAACCAGGTCCTGGAACCAGAATCAGAAAAAATAAAAAATGTATCAGTTATGAATCTGAGTGACTTTGATCTCACTGAAGATATGATATCAGTACTTGAGAAAGGCATGAGCTTCTGCCCTAACCATGTTGGTGATTTTTGTAATACTAAAATTGATCTGTTTAAGTTTACACAGCGCTTAAAACTGAAAAAATATTTTGAACCAAACAAATCAGTGAATAAAGAATTGCAGCAAAATTTGGGTGTAATGACATGTGGTGATTATTGTATTCAAGATATTGTTGACACTAGATTTCTATTATAGATAACAGAATGTGAAGACGAAGTGATACTTACATGTAGAATCATGAGGGATCTAGATATCAATATGGACTATAATATCACAAGCAGATTAAAGGAAAAATCTACATGGACACCAACACTCACAGCGGGCAACAACATTGATCAGTTCTTCAAGTCAGTATCAGCAGACTTAGACAAACACAACACAAAAAACACTGCAACACATATACATCGAGATAACCTGACCAAGGGAGAGAGAAAAGCACTCATGGAACTTAGCAAAAACAGAGTACTCACAATTAGGGAGGCAGATAAAGGAGGAAACATGGTGATAATGCAAAGTAATGATTAAGACCATGAGATCCTCCCTCAACTACAAAACACAGAATGCTATGAAGAACTCAGAGCAAACCCCATATGGAGACTAACAGAGTACATCAACACACTCCTAAAAAGATGGCATGGGATGAGTTTAATAGATGACAATGAACTAGCATACCTGAAGGTAGACCAACCAAAATACCCATGCATATATACTGTACCTAAGGTACATAAACCTCACAATTTCCCTCCAGGCAGACCAATCATATCTGGCATCGGAGGACCGACAGAAAGACTGTCGGAGTATGTAGATGTATTTCTGAAACCTCTGGTATTAAATCTCCCATCTTTCATCAGGGATACAAAACATATCCTAGGGACCATGGCAGACCTACCATGGGAAGACAACATGCTATTGGTCACACTTGACGTAGTCTCTTTATATACCTGCATTAAAAGAGACGTAGGACTAAATGCAGTCAAAAGAATGCTAAGTAGACGACCAGCTAGTGCATGGTCACACACAGAGATGATCCTGGAAATGGTTGAAACCATACTGGATAATAATGTTTTTCTTTACAAAGACCAAGGGTACAGGCAAAAACAAGGTGTGGCTATGGGTTCCAGATTTTCGCCCTCATATACCAACCTAGTAATGGGGAGGTTTGAGGAAACGAGAGTCTGGGGCCCATCAGCCTCCGAAAGGAACGATGCCATACTATTCTGGGGCAGATACATAGATGATTGTATCATGGTCTGGACAGGAACACCAGAGAAATTACATAAATTCCACGAATACCTAAACAACAACGACCAGAACATAAGATTCACGATGGAATATAGTAATACTAAACTCCCTTTCCTAGATGTAGAATTCTATATAGAAGACAAAACAATACAAAGCAGACTATACAGAAAGAGCACAGCGTGCAATTCGTTATTGCACGCAACAAGTGCACACCCTGAACGCCAAAAAAGAGCAATCCCTTATGGGGAACTAGTCAGAACACGCCGCAATTGCAGCAATGATAAGGAATTTGAAACCCAAAAGAGGGGGTGGTCAAAAGATTTGAAAACAGAGGGTACAACAAAAAACAACTAATGAAAGCCGAAAGCAAAATAGATGGAGTCACTAGAGCAGACACATTAAAGGAGAAAACAAAACACAAAGACAAGGAGGAAAAAATTAGACTAGTAACGGGCTACAACAACTGGGCCACGATCTTACATAAAAGTCTGACCAGACACTGGCATCTACTCAGGACAGATACAACACTAAACAAATACATAACAGACAGACCAACCTTAACATTCAGGAAAGGAACAACACTAAGGAACATATTGAGCCGGAGCTACCCTAAAGCTGTACCAAAGACCACATTGGCTCACCGAACTAGGATTCTTTAGTTGTGGACAATGCGTTGCCTGCAAGTGGGCATACAAAAAGAAGAAAGAATTTGAAGGACCAGACAGCAAAAAATATCACATCCACACTGGCATAAACTGTCTTACCAAATTTGTAGTCTACGCGTTAGACTGAAAATGCGGCAAAAGATACATAGGAAGCACCAAGAGACCACTGAGGGACAGGATAAATGAACACATCAGGGCAGTGAAACAAGGTGACATGCGTTACCCAGTGGCAGCACACATGTCCATCTGCCCAGCACAGACATCTAATCACTCTTTCTAATTTTTTGGATTTGAACACGTACCTACCCACTCAAGGGGGGGGCAACAGAGAACTTGCTCTTAGGAGGAGGGAGGCCACCTGGATACTGACACTCAGAAGTGTAGAACTAGGCCTCAACATAGACCATGAACTACACTACTTCCAAGGCACATGAACGAAATAGAAACAAACAAATACCAAATACAGAATTCGATGATGTCTAGTATGGTCAATATAAACAATTATTGTGGCAAGGTTAATGATATTATGTAAATAATGTAAACAAAATACTGCTGAAATGTAGTAATGCCTGTACTGTTGTTATACAGATATGATTAGGCCATCTAATGGCACATGAACTTGTTCTGTACCCAGTTTGAATGGAGAAACCACACTATCGCATAACAACTGGCGAATTGGAGCCATACTACAAACTTAGCAGATGATTGCTATTTTCAATTTCACTATCTCACTGAGAATAACAATATGGACTCACATATAGTATCAGACTTCACAACCACAATATATATATCTTCACCAACAATATAGACACCTAATGGCAATGTTAAAGTTCACCAATATGAGCACACAGCGTTGGCACTGAACATATTTGTTTTAGAGAACGACCGCCCAATAACCAAAAGAATACTAGTCGATTTGGAAACAAAATAATAATAATTTAAGTAAGCTAACTGACCTTTCGACTATAAGTTAGAATTAGATTTAAATACATGAAAATATGAATACAAACAAAATGATGACTATTCTCTATAATAATCAGCCTTTAGATCAGGATTAGCACACATCTGCGTTCAGAACCAATGTAAAACATATACGTACTTAGGGAGGTTAAGATGGCCACCGTCAATGCCAAAATAATCCTAACTAAGCTTTGCCCACGCTAAAAACCGGAAAACCGGAAGTAGATTCTATCACGTGGTACGGCACTAATCGTACAATGCATATATGGCAAGTAACGAGGGTAGTAACTACTGCATCATACAAACGGCAGAGGGGACAGAGACTCAAGCACGACTGTTACAGCGAAAGGTAAGAAAGCTTTTTTAACAACGGGGATACGAGTATGCACAAGTCGCCCGTAATTAAACGTGCCACCGCTTCTTATAAACATTTTTGATTTCACAGTTTAGGGGCTGTGTGAAGCTAAGCGTTATACCTAACGACCACAACTCGCAACATATACATGTCCTTGGAGTTAGTAAACTGGGACAATGGTTACAAACTTAACGAGGTCTTAAAACTTGGAACTGGTTACCGATAAACGCTGAATCTATACGTTTAACGTATCACTTTAAATCTCGTAATAAAACTTAGTACCCTTTCGTGACTATTTTAATTCTAGAATAGTGGTAGATTGTACTAGTTTAAGGCGCCACTGGGAGAGTTACACTTTTCTTGTATATAAGTAATTGGGTAATAGTTTTAACGGTGCTAAAAGGAGAAGAGAACCACTTCCCTCTTCTGGTTAGGCTATGCCACAGACGTTTGTTACTCCCTAGCACACGTATGGTATTTTGTTTAATGGTGATACTTCCAACCCTCAATGGGGTTCTGGTATAGCTATCGTTGTTTTTTATTGCTCCAGCTTCGTTGATGTGAACACCAAATAATGGTTCACTCTCTGCAAGCTTATCGTTGGGTTCCTCGCGGGGATTATAATACGTCCCTTCTGCTTCGAGTAAGAGGCAGGTTGGAAGTATCACCTCAATCAACAACGAACTACAGCAACGGAGAATAGCCTTGAAAAAGTCGGGGGTTACATTCCCCAGTACGACGAAACACGTGTTGGCTGTGACGTCTCCTTCATTAAACAACGACAAAACCCTGAACAAAAGGATCTTGAAATTTATTTGGATTGCTGTATGAATTGAAATGTGAAAACACCTGTATTTAACTGTTTAAAATACCATACGTGTGCTAGGGAGTAACAAACCCTTTCGTGACTAGGTAGACCTAACACGGTCATGTTTATGTTTGAACGGGCAATAAATACAGCCAAAAGAGCCTCTCGCATGTTTGTCATACTCATAATGAATCAAAACTGGCCCCCTTTTTGTTTACCAACAACAAGGTGGGTTTTTTAGTAAATATACACGCTGAGAAAGCTCACGCATATCGTGAACCCTCGGACTCTCACAAAAGACGCTAGAACTGCTGAATAAATGCGCTTATAACCTAAACAATAGCAGACAAGTAATACTATTACACATTAACTTACAGCTAACCAACTGAGGAAACCAACACACTGGTTACCACAGAGGAGATATACGCAAAGAATAAAGTTCCCTAACAGAACCCCTTTGAGGGTTGGAAGTATCACCTCAACAAATGTAAGTATGCCCTACGTTAATACAGACAAGAGAATCTAAAATGTCAAGACGCCTATAGCACAGTCAGGTCTGGTCTTAATCAAAATTTCCCTCCGTTTTTCTTCCACACAGAAAGAGCTTCAAATTGGAGAATAGGTACCCTAAGCACTTCTTACGTTATGCATGTTATCATGGTAATAGGCAACTCACAATGGCACTATCTGTTAAAAATAAAAAATCACTCTGCACACAAATAGCCATGACGCACGGTGATAAAAGGAGTCAATGGTTTCTCCATATTCTCCATATTCTCATTATGGGTCCATAGACCTTCTGTATTATCGGAAGTATACTCTGTATATTTAACAATGGAATATCAGAAAACTATGCATATATAATTGCAAAAACCAATGTACTAATGCAAAATCTGTATCTGTATAGTTATAAACACCACCAAATCACGCTAGTATAATTAATGCACTAACTGTATTTTAATGTACAAAAACACTTTGTAATGATCAAAAATGGTACGCTACATCGTCCTTTTTCTTTACCTAACAGCCTTGAGAAAGTCGTGGGTTACTTTCCCGTAACGACGAAACACCTGTTGGCTGTGACGTCTCCAGAAATTAAACAACATCAACGACAATCCTGACTAAAAGGATCTGATTTATTTATGAGTGAAAGATTGATGTATGGTGGAAACACATGTATACTGCTTAAACTAAACGTGTGCTACTTTGTGGCCCAGGCCAAACCTAGAAGAGGGGGTGTGGTTCTTTTCTCCTTGTAGCACCGTCCCAAGAAATATCTATCTAGAATCACTTAAGGTGGATTTTCCCTTGCGGCGCCATAACCTAGAAAAATACCACTAGCCGAGTTTAAGAAGCCATATACATCATGTAAATGTGAGTCCATGACCCTGAAAACACAATCATAGCAGGCGATCTGTCTCCTGGCAACACGCAGACACCATACTTAACAGGATGTGCACCAGTACTCTTCATCAAACACTACACTTGGAAATGCAGTAAGACTGGGTACCAAATATTGCCCTCCTATCAAGTGCACTAACCCTTCTACAACATACATTACACTATTAGCTAGAACACCAACCCTATATATCAAGCAAACATCTGCTTATGTGGAGAAGTGTGGCTCAGGGGTTAGAGGCAGCAGACCCGGAAGCTGAGATCGGTCCTGGACCAGGGTTCAATTCCCCGCCTCGGCGGGTCTTGGGCTAAAAATTCCACGGACTCGATAATTCTCGCCCACACTCTGCGACTCTGGGCAATAGCTTGCTTAATCTCCACAACGGCCCCTCGCGGCGGGATGCCTGACTTTCACCTTGTGGATACCCTGCTATCTCACAGGGGAATACCAGGAAGGGTTCCCTAAGCAAGTGCCGGGAAACCCACTGCGGGTAGCTGTGCGCTATATAAGCTCAACTACATTTACATGAGAAATGAGCTAAGGCTATACACCGAATACCGCACATATAGTAAGTGCAATTAGCCCCTACACTAAACCAGTAGCACCCTTCTAGAACTTTCTACACCAAACACTCAAAGAAAGTACACCACTCTTCTCCACCAATATCACTCTCAGCGAGTGTACTAACACAGCAGTGATTTTCACTAATAAAACGCTAAATGCCTACTGGTTATGTCTGTGCTTGATCGCACGTTGATGTAGAGGTAGAAGCGTGTGGGATTATTGGGGTACGATGTGCCTGTACTTTTTTAATATAGCAAAAACATTACCCCTACTCCTTGGTAAAAAACAACCATCCCACGATGGTTAATTCTGACAGTTGAGATGCCACCGCTGAAGTTGAAGGGAGGGATTTTCCAGTGCTTTGAAGCTAAGGGATGGACAGGCAGCTGAACAAGAAACAAGCCTTCTTGCAAGGAAGGATGCATGCTTCCCCAAAGAAATGTAAATGTGTGCAGTTGGTTATTCTGAAAATGTAAAGGTTGCTTGGATGCTGGTATTGGCTTTAATGGGAAACATCCTTTACAACGCAACTTTTACCACGCAGTGCTATTACAACGCAGGTTTTACAACGAAAACCATTACAACGCATTGCGCTGGGGGGCGCTCTAGGATAGGGAATAGATTTAATTTACTATCCAACACCTTCCCTAGTGTCCACGGGGACTGGAGTTGGAATAGTAAATTAAACTATTCACTATCCAGCACCCCAAAGCTCTATGCGTTGTAATGGTATGCGTTGTAAAAACTGCGTTGTAACAGCATGCGTGGTAAAAGCATGCGTTGTAATGTCATAAATCCGGCTTTAATTGATCGAGTCACACAAAGCTTCCTGATGAGAAAGATGTATTCTTTTTCAGAGGTATTACCTGCTTAGCTGTGGAGTGCGTGCTTGTAGTGGACAGTTATAAAAAATGTTTGTAGTAAGTACAGTCTGCTTATTACCAAAATGTATATTTTGGAAGCACATTTTTTATCTTAAACCTAAATCTTTTTGCATTTTTTGTGGCAGTCTAATGCTGGGGCAATGAAAGTGTAGAATGATGACTTACATAATCACTGTGCTTTCTATCACAATCTGGGATCCTGTAGAATTAAAAAACACACACGTCCCTATTCCCCACTGGACCAACCAGGATTCATTTTCTATGGCTCTCTGTTACACATACAGACATATTCAGTGTGTGATATTTGGCAGGGAAAACAAGTGCATTTGCCTTTTTAGGTCGAGGACCGTCGCACTGCGTAGCAGTGGGCGGAGTCCGAAGATTTTATGATATTAGGTTAGGGGGGCTTAAAACCTCTCCTCCATTGGCTGGCTTCCTAAACAGAGGCCAGCCATTGGAGGAGAAGGGCGTCACTCCAATCAAGCCCCGTCTCTTTCGCATTCGGGGCGTGTTTTTTGCGTTCTTTCGCCCAGTGACGTCATCCGTCACTCAGAACATAAAAAAACACGCCCCCGATTCCGAAATTTTCAGAGTTGAGGCCGCCATTTTTTTTTGTTGTTGTTGCCAGCGTTTGTGTTCCTGCTTGTTTAAAGTCCTAGCCTTTATTTCCCTTGACAGGCAGGCAGTTAGCTTTCAAGACTGAAATAACTACGGCACAAGATTATGGTACCGCTGAGCTTTAAACCAATCAAGTAAAAGAAAGAGTCATCTACTACTGGTATATGACCTTGCATTGGGTGAGGACGGATGTCTTGCAGCGGATTGAGCAGGGAAGTTAATGTAACTTTCTCATTGGCAGTGGGACCCGTATGGGTGTATCACGCGCAGTGATTAGCTGAAATGATGATTGCCAGCTGTTCCTTGACTGAGATAGTGTCCAAGACCCGCGTGCCTGTGGCACGTCCCACCTCCATGAGGGGGCACGTTCCCTGACATTAGAATGACTATTCCCCTTGAGAGAGTGTTTCCTGAGGAGAAGTTGAGACGCATTTCGATGCCCGCTATGACTAGTGTGAGTACCAAAATGGTAGTTGGCGTGTAGGTTATTGTCCAAACCGACGTTGCTGAAACTGGACACCGACTCCGCCCCACCACAGTGTCTGTGGCACCATCCGCTCAAGAGAGCCATCCGGACTGTAACTTCGTCACGAGTAAGTCACTTCCTGTATCCCTCTCTGTCCCATTCTCTCAAGTACCGCGCCTGGGTCCAGGCCCATACTGTTCCCCCATGCTAACAGCAGTGGTACTCGTGTGAGGAGGGCTTAGGCCGGCAGCCTTCTCCCGTTGGGTGTCTCCGACAACCCACCTTTGGCTCGCACTGTGGCCACTACGAAGCCGGTGAGTCTGACGTGCGAGTGTTCACCCTATGGAATTAAACACCAGTTGGTTTTGAAAACATTGCTACAAGAAGGTCTGAATATCCCTTCTCGCAACTGCTCTGAGGGCAAACTGTCATGATACTGTAACACTCTGTTATGAACGTACTTGGATCATTGCCCCCATGGGGTTGTTATGTGTTGGTTACTTGAATTGAACTAGTTTGTCAAATTGACAGCAAGGGTTTGTTAAGTCTAGAAACAGAAGGCCTGTAGTGACATGGAGTGAGGTGGATAGGTTTCTCTATTCTTGTTTCTGCAGTTTGTATTTCGCTCAATACCAGACGAGTCTCTGTTAGATGTGTGCTTATGTAGGATTAAAATGTTGCAGGTGTGTTTCCGAGGGCCCACTGCATCCTTCATGATGTCAACTACTGATTTGTGTTAAGAACTTGGTCAAGTGTTTTACTAATGGTCGTGCATTTCCAAAAGGATCTCTGAAATGGTGCATGGTATGCAGTTCAACCCTGGGCCGTGTGGGAGAACCGCACCCTAGTGTTACTGACCACAATGCGTTAGACATGGGCGTCTTCTTATAGGGTACTGTTTTGGGCATGTGGTAAAAGGGTTCTCAACCAGGGAGTGCTTGGGATGCTGGCGGAACATGAAGTTGATTACTGCCTGTCTCGGAATCTCCGGTTGTTCTGTCATATGGAACTGGCTGACATCTGTCCTAGAGAGTGGTAGACATTCACACAGTAACACCCCGCCCTGCCTTTGGACTTGAAGCAGAAGGATGCATCATTCTGACTCCACTTCATCAAACGTTGCAGAAAAAGGAAACCTCGTCAGTTTGAATGAAACGATTTAACCCGACAGTCACTTAACGTGGATGGAAGGGTGAGGGTGGAAGAGCATGTGAATGCCACGAGATTATCTAGTGCTTGCAGCTGTATCTCAAAGAATGTAACACTAATACTCATGGAGCTACCTGAAGTATGCATTAACAGGACCTAAATATGAGAACGCCCCAACGCATATAACATGTTGCTCTAACTACTTTAAGGTGTTTGTGTGGGGCTCTGTGTGTGTGTGTGGTGCTCTGTGTGTGGGGCTCTGTGTGTGTGTGTGAGTGGCTCTGTGTGTGTATATGTGGCTCTGTGTGGGTGGCTCTGTATGTGTGTGTGGGTGGCTTTGTGTGGGTGGCTCTGTGTGGGTGTAAATGCAATAGGTCATGCATTTGCGAGCGATTAAGCTATTGGCATTGTAAATGACAATGCCATTTATTTATGATTTAAAAAATAATTTAAAAAAAGTCATGAGCAATGCCAATAGCTCTACCTTTAATAATGCCGAGACCATTGCATTGTAAATGCTTGTTTATTTTTCTCATTCAGCGCAAGGACGCGCTGCGGACACAGTACTGTACCACTGCCTTAGAGCAGCTCAAGCTTGCCTTTTGTTTAACTGGCGCAAGGTTTGGTATCGAGGTTTCACGTTTGCCTCGTAACTCTGCCAGCGTTGCTTTTGTATTTTGTGCACACCTGGATAAAAATGTGGGGCAATTTGCAATACAATCACGCAATGTGATACTCGAAGCTGGATGTGATGATTGTGCCATTTTTTTGATCCTTTTGAATCACATAACTATTGAAGCGCATTACTGTATGGAAGCTCCTGCAATACCCAGCAACATTTAAACGCTGCTACTGCAACACTGTATTCGCCCTGAAGGCAGACGTATGCCTCCGAATTTTGCTTTGCTTCCTCACACGCTCTGCGACGTGACAAGCGTTATTGTTTCTTCCTTCAATTCCCAGAAGAGACCTCTCATCAAACGGGACACCCCCCTGTATATCTGTGAGTATGAGATAGGACAAATCCTGCATTCGCTGACCTTTGCCTTTGCAATACATCTCTCTCATTGTTGTTAGAGGAGAACCTACTTAACACTTGCCAATTCTCTTTCACTTCTTTTTCATTTTCTTGTTGATACAGTATTGGGACAAGAACTCCCGGTTCTCGCTCCTTCCACCTCCTGGCCCTTCTGAAGGTCTTCCCTGGTGGTCCTGTTGTTGTCTCTTCTCTCCCTGGGGGTATTAGTCATTTCTCTGTTAGCCCTTTATTCGCTGGAGGTGGACCTTAAGGGAGAGTGGGGCCAGGTGCCCCTTCTTCGCACCAGTGGATATTGGTTCTTCTGCCATTGGGAAGTAAGTCCCGACAGCCTTCACCCCTGTCTGAGGGCTGGGGTTTCCCTGTTCCACGCTCTCAGACCTCATGTTACCAAGGTTTTCCCACTGGTACCCTTCTTGTTGAATGAAGCAAGGGTGACAGTGGGATTGATTGTCTATCTCAGGTTGCGTTTCAGACTAGTACATAACCAAAGTCATACATATTGTGCCCACTATCTCAGTGCTCCCCTAAGATTACAATCGTGTGTGCCAATCAACCATCTCTTTCTAGCCCCCCTCCTCAGCCCTCCTTAAAATACCTGCTGTCCTGCCACTTGTTAACCATCTGTGCCTCAAAGATAACCAAATCTAAGAAACTAAGGGTCTGATAGCTTATATGAGGCCACCATGTGCTAGATGACTGCAAGGAAGAAAGCTAGACACTTCTACCTCAAGATGTTATTGTGCCTGAGTAATGAAGAGGTGGGTACCTATCAACCACAGCCTAAACCTCAACTATCTCACTCGCCCGCTTGTGGGTCCCATATGTGCCTGGGGAAAGCAGCCGGCCGGCTACCATGCTGGCGATCAGTGCCAGTCATGGCTGCTTTGGTAGATCCTCAACATATCAGGGCAGGTACAAGGAATCATTGAGAAGGTGAGATTTAACCCCTTCCATGCTGATGACGGCCGGGAGCCGTCATGGCACACTGATGACGGCTCCCGGCAGTCATGACCGCACCCGCGATCGGAATGTGCCGCACAGACGCAGAATCGCGGCCGCGCCCAAGGGGTTAATGACTATGACTTGCGTGTAATTACTCTGAATGTACTACGTTGTCCTAATAACCTTTTTGTCCTCACTGCTCTGCACCCAGCCTTGATTTCAGTCTGCTGGGCTGCTTTGGTACTCGGCTCAGGCAGTGTCTGTGAAGAGGTGCTCCTTCATGGGAGCAACTGGAGGGAGATGAATTTGATTTTGTTTTTCTTCAAGGTCGGCAGTAGAGTACCTCTCTCCAGGGATTTGGCATGACTCATTATGTAAGACCAGGAACTACAACTAGAGTTATGGGAATACTGGTAAGTAAGTAAATGAAGCATGACTCACTCCAAAGATATTTAACAGGATTTTACTAAATTTACTTTCTCATTAACCAGCACAAATCTTTACTAAACTAGGTATTTCTGAAGTAGACATCTTAACAAAACCACGCTGTAAGCTTCTCAAAGGAGCATCATGCAAGTAAACTTTTTTTTTATCACAACTTTATCTCAAAATACTTTATACCCTAATGGAAAGTGGCCAAAAATAATGCTCCTTTCTATCGTGTATACCCCTTTTATCTTATGCTCAATTCTAAAAAGAAGAAAGGACATTCTTCAGAGAACCATCTGTGAATTCTTCACTCCCTCATCAGCCCTTCTATAGCGTCGCCCACAGACTTCCAGGGCTTCTCTTTCCTCCACCCCTGCTTTGCCCACTGGTTTGTCTCTTCTTATCTCCTTATATAACCTATACCTTAAAAAGTGTCCACCTTCCTGAACAAGAGGCGTACCCTTAGAGGCAACCCTCATATGTGTGCTTTGCTTTCTCTCTTTCTATCAGTTTCTACTGGGCAATAGAGAGGATCTTTATGCCCTGGCTCAACCCCCGTTAAAAAGAAGCTCAACCTCCCTTCTCCGTGTGGGATCTCACATGGAATTGGCAGTGAATGTGGATATTGCCTCAGCCTTCCAGGGACATTCACTCAATCCATTACCCACAACTTCTTCCAGGGAAACCGACCAACCCCGTAAAGCTATGTCTCACCACGGCAACAAATTTCCTCGTCCTCAGTCAGAGTTGAAATATCTTTGGGGTTCTTGCAACAAATTGCTCCTCACTTCAGCAAAGATGCCAGCAATTTTCCAGCATGCTATTTGCCACCTGGTGGTCCCTAAATTCACCTGTTTCTGAAGAGAAATGCAGGGTGATGACGGGGGAAAGAGAAAGGCAATGGAAATATGGAACTTTTTAATTCCTTTCAGGCATCATGTCCCTCAAGGCAGCAGTTTAACCATTTACTCCGCCCAATCCTTTCTTCATGTGCACCGCAGTCCTCTAAAATCATCTTCTTGTATTGTACACACATATTAACATGAACAAAATCTTTCCTTCAAACCTGCCCATCGCCCTCCTCTACAGGCGGTGGCAAAAATGTCTTTCCTGAATTCCCCTTAAACTGGGTCTTAAAAATTGGCCTATGTCCTACAAGAACATAATTTGGTTTGTTGCCTCCCTCCAACACTACTTCCATCATTGACCTCAATGAAGCAGCTCCTGACCTCCGCACACCAAGTCACCAGGCAAGGAGCACACCAAGACATCTTTCCTTTCCCTTCTCCATCACGTTCTTCATCTCTTCATCCCTGCTCCCTCATCAGCATCAATAAAATACCTGGATTATTGGTTGAACAAGGCCCATTCCAGATTGAGGTGAGCCTGGGCTGTCACATTTCTACATATGACATCATTTCCTGTGATAAAGTGACCTCATAGTTCTTGGCACTCCACACCTATATTTATTGCTCGTTCCCTGCTTTTGTGGTTCATATAAGAAGAGTCTGGATGTCAGCGGCTAGCTGGCTGGTTCTGATAAATCATGGCTCAGGACCAAATGCATGTAGTCAGTGCTTTGTCTTTCCATTGGTGCATCCACCACATGGGTCAGGGAGATCATTTGGCAGAGAGTACCAGGCGAAGCATCCAGCAACAGGATCCGATGCTGCCGGGTGCTCTATCAACGGGCGAAGGGTCTTCGGGAGGCAGGGTGGGCTGTCATTTTATGGCACTACTCCTTGGAAGATGAGTGCAGGGTGGGTTTAAATTTTAAGAAGTTGGTGCTGGATGCTCTGAAGGAGCAAGGGGCACTTCAGGGTAAAAAGATCCCAAAAGGAGTGAAAAAGATTGATATGTGATGCAGCCCTACAGGATGACGATTGGCACTGCGGTTCCTTGGCAGGAAAATTGTTCCCTCTGGGACCTAACACCGGTCCCTGGTGTTCCTGCAATGAGAGGGGCTGGGGGGGTCAGCCTTCAGAGCCCTCCATTCAATCTACGCCGAAGAATAGTGGTGAGATGAGGGGATCTTGAGGTACTCTCATCACCTTCTGAAGTAGAACCCCATGATTGTGCGTTGCACCAATGAACCTCACAGGATGTTAAGTTGATTGTCCAAAGAAGCACAGAGCTCTTTGAGGAAGGACCACCCCTGTTCAGGCCCACGCTGCCTCCACCTGGGGCTTGGTGTCAGGGGAATAATAGCATGGATTTTGATTCCCAAAATGCCAGAGGCTGTGTAAGTGATGTAACACGTCCTTTTACCTTAGATGATATCTTAGGGTTGACCCCGTGACTCACCCCTCGCTCCCTGACGCCCAGGGCTTTCAGTGGGCCGGGTCTCACAATGTCTGAGCACCGCCAGTTTTTTTTAAGGGGGCCTCGAAACGGGTCTCTATCGGGCTCTATTTTGTGCCCTGGCAAAGTCGGTCCGTTTTTTTTCCCGGACTGCAGTGACAGCAGGCACATCGATGTGCGCTTAGTGAGCGTTGTAGGGGAAGGGAAATCCTTTAAAGAGAGTCATTTTCTTTCTGGATTTCCCTTCTCTTTTTGAATCTCAGGAGCAGCAGCATTGTCTGTTGCCACCACCAGGGCTTTAAGTGGAAGTGTTTTCAATATTATATACAAGACATAGTTGCTGCACTTTCATTTTCTGTTATTGTTGTTGCACTCTCACGTGGTGCTACCGCCCTGCTGTTCTTGGGGGCCACCTGATGATTCTCTACAATCTACCATACACCTTAGTGCCAATATCGGCAGAGCGTTGGCAACCCCCGGTTGCTCAGGTACACAACCGCCCGAAGGACTAACGGGGCGCCGTCAGTCCCCCAGGATCCTTTTACTGTGGATCTCCCTGGGGGATATATCGCTCACGCACCCTTCCGGTGCTCCTGTAGAGGGTACCCTTCTGTACCTTCCTGTATTGGATCGCCCTGTAACTCCGCCAAGGCTCCAGGTGCGGCAGCCGCCGTCCGAGAGTCCCCCCATCCCTTATCTGTCCTCTATTTACAACCCGCTGCTCCCATCGCTTCGGATAGGTCCAGCAGGAAAATGGCTATCCCTACTTCTGATAGATGGACGCCATCCTCATCAAAACAACCCGTACATTTGGTGTGCAACAAACTGTGTCTTATGAAGCCGAATCCCCTCTGCTCTGTGAATTTGCGTATGGCACTGTTCACTCGTCTGCAGGAATTTTCGATGGCCACCCCTGATCTGGCGCCCTTCCAATGCAGTCTTGGAGTGATCTCGGACCACCATACTTCGCACAGCCCCAACAGATTGCTCAAATTGCTCAGCGTGCCCCTCATTAACTGCAGCAGGGCCCTGCGCTCCAAGGAGACCAATTCCTCGCCTCCCAAATGCACAATTAGTAAGTCTGGTGGAGATTCGCCCCCGTCCAATAGTTGCTGAAATACGCGCTGCACGCTACTCCAATGCAAATCGTGCGACACTAACCACCTTATTTTTGTTGTTGCAAAACCATGCTTCCATTTTCCGCTATCGGCCCACCGGGCTACCCCTTGGATTCTCACATTTCCTGCCACCCAGACCGATTTACCTAACAAATAAAAGATGCAGATGTGTAAAACACGTTTATTACATATCGATTATACACTGCAAACATACATTGAATCAATGTCACAAACCTATTACCCAAAAATGCCCGCCAACCAGTCCTGCTTTAACCCTCTCATGAGCGTATGTACCGTTTGTAACAGCTGGACTCCCAGCGCCCCACCTGTTTTATATTTGCCACTGGCAGCCCTGCCTGAAAAGCTGTGGTCGCAGCACCTATCCTAAATGTATGAGTACAAAACCTTTTCCCCTGTCTGTTGCAGCCCGCTAATTCTAAGCAAGTGTCCATGACGCGCCGCAGTTGGTACTTGGTCAGGGGGGTTTCATCTGCATGAATCAGAAGGTAACCTTCCCCCGGCGGGCGCCGCGCAAGATAAGTTTCCACCAGTCGTACGGGGCAATACCTGGCGATTCCCAATTTGTTCAGCACTATTACCTTGCCTGCACCTCCTTGGTCTGTTTTAGATTGCCTCAACCTTATAGACAAGCAGTCCCCAACCAACGTGGCGTCCTGCCTACCCAAAGCGATACCAGATTTGTCATTCTTTGATGCAGCCACAATCTCCCCTATTCTGAAGGCCCCAAAGAATGCTAGTGCAAAGGTAGCGGAAAAAAGTGCTGCCTCAAACGCGGAGCTGGTGGCCCTCTCTGTGTTGTCCAGCATCCCTTTCAAAGTTGCAAAGTCAATCGCTGCCCTGTTATCAGGAGCTCGGGGCTCACTTCTCGACCAACCTTTCAGCGCTGACCGTATTAAAAAGGAGTTGGTTGGGTCAGGCTGTCCCCTCAGCCTAGCGCGGTGACTAATGGCCGACAAATGGCCCACCACCCAAGATTGTGACTTGCCCTCATCCTTCGCCCACATGATAAAGTCCTGAGTCCTGGACTCCAAAGTTGGCAGCACCTGCTCCCAATCCCCGGTGACTGCACAGAACTTCTCCACGCCTGCCCGGTAACGCTTGACTGTTCGCGGTGCCAAAGCCAGCTCGCCTAGACTTCTCAATCGCCTCTCAGATTCAGAATGAACCACAGGTGCTCCGGGAATCTTGTCATCTCTTTCTTTGCCCTCGGCCACTCCTCTTGAAACCTGTGCCACTGAAAGCGAGAAAGAGCGTCAGCAGCTGTGTTCTGGACCCCTTGGATGTGCCGCGCTCTAAATTCTACATTACCGACCAGACAAACCCTCATCAACTCCCTGAGTAAGCATAAAACTAGAGGGCAAGACGCAGACTGAGAATTGATGGCCTGTACCACAGCCAGATTATCCGACCACATCAAGACCCTACGCGCGGCTAACTTCGCTGGCCAAAGGTGAAAAGCTACAACAATGGGGAACAGTTCCAGCACCGTGATGTTGGAGGTCACTCTCTTTTTTCGCCAGACATTCGGCCACTTTTGCGCGCACCAGTCAGTGTCAAGAATAACCCCAAATCCTTCCCTACCAGAAGCATCTGTGAACATGGCCAGTTCCGGCGACCCTGCCCACGGCGCCCTCCAAACCACAGAGCCGTTGAAATCAGCGAGAAATATTGCCCACATCCTGAGATCCTCCTTCATGCCCTTACTAAGTCTCACCAAATGATAACTCTTACTGCCTTTCGCGCATGCCCTAGCCAGCCTGCGCGCGAAGACCCTACCCGCCGGAATGATTCTGGCGGCAAAGTAAAGTTTCCCCAGCAGCCCTTGCAAGGAACTTAGCGTCACTTTGTCCTGACCCAGAGCCAAAACAATGGACTGCTCCAGGTCCCGAACCTTGTCCGCTGGTAACCTACACTCCCCCTTCACCGTGTCAATCTCAATCCCTAGAAAAGTCAACACCTGCGCAGGCCCCACTGTTTTACCAGGAGCTAAGGGAACCCCCAAATTAGTGGTGAGTTCCTCAAATTTCTGCAATGCCTCGCTGCATTCCATAGACCCTTGAGTCCCTACAAAAAGGAAGTCATCCAGGCAGTGTGACACCCCTTTTATTCCGTATCGAGATTGTAACGCCCAGTGCAGGAAGCTGCTGAATGCTTCGAAGTATGCGCACGACACTGAGCACCCCATCGGCATGCATCGATCATAGTAGTACATTCCATCCAACTTGAAACCTAGCAGGTGTTGACTGCTGGGGTGCACCGGCAACAACCTAAAGGCTGACTCTATGTCTGCTTTCGCCAACCACGCCCCCACACCTGCTCTCCTGACTAAATCCAAGGCCACATCCAGTGAGCAGTAAGAGACGGAGCAAGACCCTTCCTCCAACCCATGGTTAACTGATGCTCCTTCAGGATGAGAAAGATTGTGAATCAGCCTGAACGCCCCTGGCTCCTTCTTAGGGACCACCCCGAGTGGCGACACCACAAAGTCTTTTAACGGTGGACTTGCAAAAGGCCCCGCTACTCTCCCCAGCAATCTCTCCTTCTCCACTTTGGATCTCACCACTAGAGGCAAATCCCTAGCGAATCTCAAATTCTCAGCCTCTCTGGGGGCCTCACAACCCACATATGGTATCCTGAAACGCTCGCTAAATCCCGCCAGCAACAGGAGCCTGTCACGCGCGAGCGGATATTCCTGCAAGAGGGGCAACAAATTGTTCAAAATCACAGGCGAGGGTCCCTTGCACGCCCCTGCTGAACTGCGTGCACATTCATCCAGAATTAAATCGGGGGAGGGGTTGGAGTGAAGAGGCGGCGCGCTGGAGTTATTGCTTGCTACCTGCCTCCTTTGTAGGCTTGGGAGCGCCCCCTTGCTGAGCGGTGCACGATCCTGCTGCATGAGAGCCTCCACACTTGTTGCATGAATGCCCAAACTTACAAGACTTCCCCCAGGCGCAATAACCGGCGTTGAAGGATCGACAAATACCCGGGGATGATCTCTTAAAGAAGCCTTTGTTACCCCCTCTATTCCTGTAACCACCCCGAAAGGACTGTCTGTCCTGCTGCTGCTCGCTCCGCTGCCAGGCGTTGTTCGAGTGCCTGCCTCCCTGCTTCTTGTCAAAAGGCCCCCCATTACGAAGCAGGTTGGAGCCCATATGGTCTAGCCACAACTGAACCTCTTTCTGGTCCCATCTCATCTCTGGACACAAGGACATCCTTCGCCTAAATTCCAAGTCATAAGACACCCAACCTTGACCACCCCAACGCGCAGCCTCCTTTCGTATCAAGGTACTGTACTGGACTAGCGCCTGCGCCTGTTCAGGATATTTCTCCAATATCACCGCCTGGAAAATTGCAAATGCATCTAGCCATTTTTCTATGGTTTTTTCGGGCCACTGTTGGTATTTGGTCTTTTTATCCTCCTCCTTAACTCCAGCCTTCCTGACATCAGTTCCTTCCTGACCTAACAGCAGTAGCGAGAAGATATCTATCAACTCCCGCTTCCATATCAACTCCTTGGCCGCTAACGGGACTTGCCATGCCAGGTGACAATGACCCGACAACAGGGGTGCGGCCGCCACTCGAGGCTCAGTGTTAGGGGTAGAAGGAGATGCTGCCAAGGTAACCATGCCAACTGCGCTTCCTGTAGAAGAAATGGTATTAGATGACACAGCTGATACCCCAGCAACACTGCCCAATGTAGGGGCCACAGACGTACCAGTGTTTTGAGCGGGAGTGACCACCAACGCAGCCACAGGGACTGCTGTGTCGCTGACGATGGCTGGCGCAGGCAAAGCAGGCAGGGCGGGCTGCAACGGCGTGGGAGGCGCCACAATGCTACCGCTCGCCAACGACGTCGAAGAGCTCGCCACCACGGCAGGGGTGTTAGTCACTTGTACGAGCGACGTCGTAGAAGGCAATGCCGCCGCCGGCTGAGTGCCCCACACAGAGGCCGCCGCCTTTGCCCCCCCACTGTTGTCCGCTGGTGTACCTGCAGTCTTGTCAGTCTGTGTTGGTGGTACCATGGCTCCAATGAGCTCCCTCATAAATTCTTTAAGGGAATCAGACTGTCTTGCAAGATCCTCCCGAGTGGCATACACGGGCTGGACTGGGACAAGTTCTTTAGAAGCGGCCTGTGCCACACCCGGCAAAGAGTTTATTGGCGGGGGCTGAATTTGTGCGGACACCGCTCTGCTTTTTCCTGATGAGACGCCCGGTAACGCACCAGGCAACGCGTGTCTGGGCGGAGGCTCTATTTGTGCGATCACAGCTCTGCTCTTGGCTGCTGGAGGGTCAGGCGGGAACTCTTTGGATGTTTGTTTCTTAGCCCGTTTGGAAAATCTAGTTGGCCCCGCCTCTTGCGATTCAACCTCGGACAATGGAGCCTCGCAGATGACCCCAGAATCATCCTCTTCCGCCTCCTTCAAGAGCCCCTCGACCCAGGCTAAACCCTTCCTCTTGGCCATCCGCATGAAGGCCGCCCACTGCGGTGCTTGGCTCGCATCAGGCAGCGAGTCTTCCACCTGCGACATCTGAGTGAATAGCGCTGGGGATCCCTGGCTTTCCATGCTCGACGATCCGTTCAAAATCTGAGGATAGGAGGATAAGAGACAATGAGCAACGTCCTCTGCGCTGGGGTGATATGGGCTCCCCTACACGGGTCCAGCACCGATCCCGACCCAGCCCTTCTTACTTACTTTGAGTGCGGCGACTGCGGCAACTGCGCGCGTGCGAGCGAACTCCAGACCAGACAACTCAACGCTTGCACTGCTGCTCCCAATCCGGTCCACAGGTCCACCCGAGCTTATATTGCTCCACCACTCCTTTCTGCAAGAGAAAACCCAAATTAGGAACGTGCCTCCAAAATTCTTTTTATTGTCTTTTACATGTGACTTCCTGACCACAGTAAGCCACCTTTTACCTATGCCGTCCCTGTTGACAGTCCCGAGACCCTTTGCCTTTAATTTGTCTGAAAAATTAAACACATGATGAGATGCCCCCTGCCCCCCCGCCCCTTAGCCCAGCTGACCCCCCGACATTAATCCTAAACCTTGCCTAAACCTTCTGCAGTCCCTACCCCCGAAGGTGCGTACCAAACATGCCCCTTTAATAAAGCCCCCACCACCTGCGCAACTCCCTGCGTGAGCTGTGACTCCTCCATCCGTGAAGCAATCCTGCATAAAGACAAAACAACATGTGAGTGGCCCCCCCCAACCCCCTGCGCAACCCCCTGCGTGAGCTGTGACTCCTCCATCCGTGAAGCAATCCTGCATAAAGACAAAACAACATGTGAGTGGCCCCCCCCCAACCCCAATACACGTTGCGCCTACTCTTGCCTGCCCCAACTACCGCACCCATAATACCCGCTCCCTTGCTAATCCCATCCCTGAATGAATAGGCAGAACCGAGGTGATTGCGGCATTCATTAGTATCTAAGAATGTCAAACGTGCATCAAAGATCATATGCAAATATAATACATACATACTAATGTTTTAATGTGCGTTTGATTTTGGTACAGTAGAGCATTACTTCATTATGTAACATTTCTTAGAGCTTCTTGTTTCTAAACATAAATCGAAAACATTTATTATATTGTATTGCAATTACATTTATCTAGCGCTTACTTCCCGTGACGCGGAGTCAAAGCGCCTTTTCAGCTAGTAGCACTATCGCCCACCACAGGCCCGCCACGCAGGCCGCATTCCAAAATCCGCCCCCCCCCCACCCGGCCCGAAGGTGCAGGCGCGAGCGGCCACCCCACGTGCCCCCGGCAGGCCCATACCTGACCCGACTCCCCCCCCTGAGGGCCCGAAACAACATCCCCGCCAGCCCTCCTGCCGCCCCCCCCGCAGCAGGCTGCATTCCAGCCAGCCGCATTCCGAGACCCGCCCGCCCCGTCTCCGTCCCAAAGGTGAGAGGAGCGGGCGAAGCGCTACACCCAGGACACCCAACAACTTGGGAATGAACAAAAGCAACCCCCCACTGCACAGCCTAAGATGGGAAATTGATGCACGAGGCACCGTCTAGTCCGCTCCACAGGGATGTCCCGCCACTCACTGGTGCAGCGAAGGAGCGCCCCCCCCCCCCTAACGTGCGCCCCCCCAAGCACAACTCCAATCTAGGCGGCCCCCCCCCTGCAGAGCGGGCCGAAAGCCAGGACCACCGCCCGAGAGCGCGAGGCCCCCGCGGGGGCACCTACCGACCCCACTCGAAGCGCTCAACCCCTTTTACTCCGGGACAAAAGTAGCGCCCAAACACGCAGCAAGTGGAAACCAAAGCAATGAATCTGGACCAACGCCCGCCACCCCACAAACTAGGAGAGTGCGAGGCCCCCGCGGGGGCACCCACCGAATTTCCTGAAGCGCTCCCACCCCTCCCCCTTCTTTTTTTTTTTTTTTAAACTCCGTAACACAAGTAGCGCCCAAAACACGCCGCAGGTGAAAACTAAAGCATGAATCTGCCACAAAACTTTTCCTCCGCAAAGCGAGATGCTGTAAGCGCGCCCAGCTCTAACCACCGGGCAAGCCCCGCGCCCCCCCCCCCTGAGCCCTCCCCCTCTCATCCCACGAGCATCGCACAAGTCCCTCACCTTAAACAAAAGAACGCCGGGCAGTCCGGGTCCGCGCTGCGGGATTCTCCAGAGGTGGGGGGCGAGGGTCTACACGCCGCTGCACAGGAACAAAAGAGGACGCCAGACCCTCGCCCCCGGGCTATATAGCCCTCCCCCCCTCTCCCCCAGGACAGGAAATGACCTCACGCGTGGGGGGAATCCCAGGTTGACCACTGGCTGACCACCTAGTCAGCCAACCACTAGACCGCTTAGGGTCCGTGCCATCCTATGGCACTAAGGATGGCCGCCCTCGCAGGTAGCCACCTTTGGTGTCCCGGGGCAGCCTGTCAATGTATATGTGGATCACCCTGTAAAGTTATTTGGATGTTATAAAAACCTGTGGTTTCACTGGGAGAGAGTACTAGAGTGCAGGAATGAAAGCCAAGTCTCCCCAGCTGCTTTTGTTATCTGCAAAGACCATATTCCTGAAGCGAGTCTTGTCAAGCCTTGTTTAAGCAGACAGGAATGCCAGAAGCCTCCTTCACAGAGGTGACCCGGAAGGAGTTATCTGTTGCATGTTTACCCAGCGCAACGCGCTTCAAGATCTCCAACTCCCTCTAAGATCAATATTTACAGCTGAAGATTGAGGTTAGAGGCGAGTATGTGTTCCTTTCCTTTGAATAGATAAGTGATAAGGGTAAATCCTTCTTTACTTTTATTTAATCTTGACAAAAGCCATAACCATGTCCTTTCGGCTCTTAAATGATTCAATTAATTTTCGTTAAGTTTATCCAAATGTTATTTATTGAGCAAAGAGGAAAAATAGCCGACACGTGTTTCACCCTATGTGGCGAGTAGCGCCATGGCTTTCTCAAGGCTAAATGAATTGGTTTACATCTTTCTCTAATTATTTCAGTATCGGAAACACAATGTTTTGTTTCACATTCAATTTTTCAGTGAAGTTGAGTCTCCAGATTTCTCAAGGTCCTCCGGATAATCCGGTCCTCGTCGTGAGTCCCGACAGCTGAAGTGCCAGCCACAGGTCACACTCGGGTGGCAGAGTCAGGACACTTTTGTTACTTATGTTTTGTTACCACCCCAAACGACACAACACACCCAAAGCCTTACTTAGGCAAAAACAGACATACGATTGTAGTGGGTGAGAAATTGCAACTTATTCTTACCTGTATTTTATAGTATTCGATTTATGCACATTGCTTTATGCTACTAAAGGTGGCTTCAAAGAATACATGGGGAAGAGACAGAGAGGCAATTTGAACAGCTACAGATGCACACCCCAAGCACTCACTATGGATGACATCAAGATACCATGTCTCTTCCAATAAGCCCACTGTACAAATTGTCCATTTGCTGATGACATTAGAAGATATGCTGAATGAGCCCCTTTCACATGGCTATACATTGTTTTCATCACATTTGCAGAAACAGCAGCCCCTGGTACTGTGTCCCTGCGACAAACTGCTCCTCATTTTATAATTTTCTTGGGCATGCAGTCGTGCCAAATGTCTTCTGACCAGTGTTCTACGTGGTTTAAACATGTTGTTGACCAACAGATTACTCATTCTGCTAAGGGTGACTACCGCTACCAAAAATCTTAATGTAGTGTAGTGAGGTGGGGGGAGGGGTGTTTGGGGGGTAGGTGAGGGGGGCTTTTTGCTTGAACCGCAGTGGGGAGACTAGCTGCGCGCTCTTGGTGTTAAAACCATGTAGTATGTCCTGATTGGCATACACATGTTATAGTATCCTCTTATTTTATGTATACATTGATGCTATACGAATATTCATAGGGAGTGGGGGGCATATTTACAAGAAACTGATGCATCTATAGAGATGCGTCAGTTTCCCAGCGCCAGCCTGCGATACCCTTGCGCTACCATCGATGTGCCGTATTTACAATATGGCGTACCATGGCGCAGGGGTTGACAGATGCGTCTCAGGGCTTTACCACGTGACACATCTCCCTAGATGCGTCACGTTGTAAATTGGCCGCATTGTTTACGCCACTGCTGCATCACAAAAGTGACGCAACAGTGGCGCAAAAGTGTCTCAGGGGGCTTGTTAATCTGTCCCTGGTTGTTTTGTATCCCCTCTCTCTGCTGTTCCACTGCATTACTTCTCAGGTTCCCGCCTCACTCTAGAACTCCCTCTAGAATTTATTTTAAAGTCAAGTGCAATTGTCTCTGTCCAATCACCATGCTGGAAAAAGAAGCAGGAAAGATTATCTTTGTTTTTTTTACTGGGCCTAAACAGCATGCCATACTACAATGACTAAAAGAAATTGCTTTTGGGCATGCCCAGGGCTGTACTCCTTCCAGAGTGAAAAATGGCTTCCAACCCAAGTCCTGCATCCTGGGATTTGTGTTGATGGAGGCCAGTTAGCTGGATGCAGTGTACAAGCTCAGAGGGGCGGCTGCCCTGTGGCTCATGGCCATGTACTTGAGGCAGGCTGGAATATAATATGGGCTTCTGCATAACTGGGTCCTGTAAAAATGGCTGCAAGTATTGATGCAAGGCCTTTTTATTCAAAGCCCTGGAAAGAGGCAGCTCTTACTAAAGGTTGCCACCTGCCTTTTTTTCCTTCCGGCCTTGTTCGGATTGTAAAGTCCAGGCCAATGGAATATGGGGAAAAGCAGTGAAATCCTGTATTTTTTCCTGTGTGTGTGAGAAGTTGGCCTGATGTGCAGTGCTCACTATTCTAGTGATCACTATATATCAGTCCAAACAACCCTTATTGATGATTGGTTGTAAGTCAACCTTATAGACCAGCTATCCTAGTAGCATGGATACGAGCAGTCTAAGGCTAAGACTCTAGAGGGCGTGTTAAGCCAGCTGTTTTACCATCACATTACCCCTTGAACACCCAGTGAAAGGACACCACACAAGTGTTATGAAAATAAACAGTGTATTTATTAGAATCACAACAACCCTGTACTCTTTATGAGGACAGGGTGCTAGGCACACAACAAAACTCTTACGAAAATACTTAAGTTAGCACGTTATACACAAATGCCCGAGGGGCACGAAAAACCATATACTTTAAAAGTGGAATGCGAATTACTAGCAGGTAAGTAACAGTTCTAATAGGCTTTGGAATCGCTAGGACTGGACTAGGGAATCGTTAGATTACTTCTAGGAGACCTAGGGGACTCGGGTGCAGAGTGTGCACTCTCACGCGGGATGCGGGACAAAGTCTATGGAGGCTAGTAAAGGCAAAGTTAGTGTTCACGGGCGAACCCGACCTGGTGGGAAGAAAACGACAGTGGATCCTGACCCTAGGATAGTGAGGCTATGCTGGGACACCGAAGTGCCGAAGTTACCTAGCCCAGGGGCTGCAGCTGCATAGGTCTGAAAAGACGTCGGGGATCTCGTTGCCGGACCAGGAGCCTGGAAGGAAGAAGTTGCTGGCAGGCGACCAGTGAAGAAAAGTTCGATGGATCCAAGCCTGGATCAAGGAAGAAGAAAACCTGAAAGCAGAGGGGACCAAGTTCTTGAATCACTAGCCAGTGATTAAGTGGGCACCAGGATGGCACCGGGCGAAGTCACCGCAGTCAGGTGAGTGGGCGCTGCTGGGCTCTGCAGTCTCTCGGACCAGGAGGCGTTGTCGGCGACCAGGATGGAGGTGCGAGCTGTCCCACGAAGGTTCTTGCTGTCGACGTCGCTGGACCCAGGATTGGGCAACAAGTCTTGGCAAATGCAAGGCCCACGCGGTGGACCTAAAATGGCGTCTTGAGTGGACCAGGAGGGTCCAGGGTACTTCTCCGATGGAGGGAAGCAAGGGCCAGTCTGGAGCAACCAGACCAGCAGCAGAAATGTCGTCGGGCGTCGTCAGGAAGGCCACAAGCCAGAGGGCTAGTAGCCAAACAACGCGGTGAGCAGCAAAAAGCAGAAGGGCCCCACGCAGATCGTGGAGATGCTGGGGGGCTGCTCTTCGGTGCTGGAGCTGCTCAGGGTGGGGGCTTCTCGGACCCCAAAGCACTCACCAGGAATTCACTCGGCGGGCTTGTTGTTCAGAAGTCGTGCAGTCTTGAAGATGGCCGGTCCCTCGAGGTCTCGTCACACCCACGAATCTCAGCGTGACTGATGATGCAGGTAGAGGTCAGAGGTGCCAGGGAAGCCGGTTCTCGTCGAGCTGGGCAGTCGGATTCCGGAGGAAGGACTTGCAGCAGACCGCAGTGTTCTGTAGATGGTGCCTGCGGATGCAGGGTGACTACTCCTTAGTCACAAGGGAGAAATCTTAGGAAGAAGTCTTGAGTTCCTTTCGTGGAAAGTAGTTTCAGGATTCAAAGATGATCTGCTTTGGAAGGGGGCCAGTCTCTACCTTTATCCTGTAAAAAGGGGCTGGCACGCGACTAAGTCCTGCCCTATGGGTGGGACTAGGAGGGGGGTGGTTACACCCACTTCCTTGGCGGGCTTTTCCCCAGCACAGGGTCTGGAGTGACCCTGGAACTGGTTCCAGCCAGCCTATGCACAGTGAGCACCGGGGTGCCACGTGCAGTCACCTTCCTCTAAAGCCCTGCCTACTTACAATACACAAAATCCTGTCTGGGACGGTGCTGGCACCGCCCCTGGCAGGAAACCCTTTGTCCTTATCTCCTGCTCTGGGAGGACTCCCAGCAGCAGGAGGGCAGACTTGTGTCTCGGTGGCAGCATCCATTTTGTGGATGCTAAGGCTCTGTCTGACTTTTAACCGGGTTATAGGTTACATGCATGTCGTGTCCCTCTAGAAGGGTGGAATGCTAACCCCGTCGCCAGAATTGGCGAGGGGTTAGTATTCCAATTCGTATGACACCTTACTCGACATGTTTTGATAAAGCGATACCAGAGTTGGCATATAACCGCGAGGATTATAATGCACTTAAGAGTATATGGTATGCGATATCATGGAAACGGCTAAGGGATGGATCCCGAAAGCCGCAGACAGGCTCAGCTCATGCCAGAGCACCATCTCACACGATTCCAAGCACTCTGCCTTCAGGATTGTTAAGGCCTGCCATAGGAGTGACTGATAGGAGATCTGTGTGTCCATTTTTAGGGTTAGATATAGGTATACTATATCTAAAGCAAAGGGTGATTACACCACCTTGCCCCAGCTGTCAAGCAGCCAGTTGTGTCAGATTTGGATGGCCAGCCAGGGGTGGCATAATACATGCTGCAGCCCCTGGTAGGCCCTGGGTACACCTATGCCCTGGGTACCTAAGGTACACTGTACAGGGACTGATAAGGTGACTCAGTATCCAATTTAGATATGTACCTAAGGTACATGGAATCCATTTTACAGAGAGAGCAGTAGGCCTGGGGCCCTGAATAGCAGGGTCCCAGGTCAACTAAGTCAGAAAACCAGCAAAACACCAGGCAAAAAGTTGGGGGCAACCATAGTCAGGGCTCTACCTTCCTACAGTCACGTTGTAAATTGGCCGCATTGTTTACGCCACCGCTGCATCACAAAAGTGACGCAACAGTGGCGCAAAAGTGTCTCAGGGGGCTTGTTAATCTGTCCCTGGTTGTTTTGTATCCCCTCTCTCTGCTGTTCCACTGCATTACTTCTCAGGTTCCCGCCTCACTCTAGAACTCCCTCTAGAATTTATTTTAAAGTCAAGTGCAATTGTCTCTGTCCAATCACCATGCTGGAAAAAGAAGCAGGAAAGATTATCTTTGTTTTTTTTACTGGGCCTAAACAGCATGCCATACTACAATGACTAAAAGAAATTGCTTTTGGGCATGCCCAGGGCTGTACTCCTTCCAGAGTGAAAAATGGCTTCCAACCCAAGTCCTGCATCCTGGGATTTGTGTTGATGGAGGCCAGTTAGCTGGATGCAGTGTACAAGCTCAGAGGGGCGGCTGCCCTGTGGCTCATGGCCATGTACTTGAGGCAGGCTGGAATATAATATGGGCTTCTGCATAACTGGGTCCTGTAAAAATGGCTGCAAGTATTGATGCAAGGCCTTTTTATTCAAAGCCCTGGAAAGAGGCAGCTCTTACTAAAGGTTGCCACCTGCCTTTTTTTCCTTCCGGCCTTGTTCGGATTGTAAAGTCCAGGCCAATGGAATATGGGGAAAAGCAGTGAAATCCTGTATTTTTTCCTGTCTGAAACATCAGCCTATAACAGAAAACACTTTAAGAAATCGGTTAAAAAGACAATTTGAGCTGTTCGAATCATTCCAGAATTATTATTAAAGCAAACTGAGGGGTAATTTCCATGTTACTGAAGAATCCTGACAATTATATACAAATTCTCCCACCAGCTCCTGACTGTTGCAGATTAGCACAACGTAAACACTAGGCCGGCTTTTTTTTCTAAGAAAGGTGGAAACACTAACCACATGTCCACTGCCAACTATTCAGGTTTAGATATAAACATACTTAGAAAAAAAGATTTTGGAATCTGGAATACATCCAATAAAGAGTGGTTTGAGTACCAACACTACATAGGTCTATTCTCCTTTTAGAAATACAAAATAAACCCATCTCTGCCCTCTATGAATAAAACGGAACACTATATTTACACAATATTTACAATGTGTACAGTTCAATGCGGATTAGATGATGCTAATAGAATTGTATGAGGGAACACTTCCACACAAAGTCCTTGAACTTACAGCATCACGATTGGACGCCCACCCTAATTATATACTTTATTTCTGTCTTTGCTCCCTGTACTTGTCCCATGATATCAAAGCCTGCTGACAGCAGCAGGGAGGAGGGGGTTGTCAAATGCACGGTTTAAAGTGCACATGTCTTTTTGGCCGGCCATCTTGCAAGGGCCAGTCAGACACGCGCACTTTAAACCTCTTAACCCAGCTGTCTTAAGACAGATGGGTTGAGAATTAGTGCAGGCCTCCAGAGCACTGTGAAACGCTGAGTGAGGCCGCTCCCACCAATGAGGGCACTGCTCACATGCTGCGTGTGAGAGTGTCAGGATTGGGCAAGGGTGTTCCTGCATCCGGTTCCAGTGAAGAAGAGGTCGGAGAGAGGACATCACCATAGGCAAGTTTTATTTTAATTTTGTAATATTTTGCGCGTGCTCCCTTAGATGACATCCTCGACAGCTGCTAGCGATACAGGAGAAAATTAGAACATCCAAGTTCTAAGATGCTTCTTGAGAACAGGGAGATCTTCCATCAGTTCATTCCATGCATCACTTCCCAAAGTAACTTTGATTCGTCGTGATCCATTTGACTTGTTGGCCATTTTGCCGTTAATCCTTTTCCTTTCTGGCCAAACTTTCTGCTCACTCTTTTTTTTTACTTCACACAAATTTTGCTTTTAAGTAACTTTCAACCCGTGCCACTTTACCAAATTCAGTTACCTCTTAAGAGCCTATCCGAGCCATTTGATATTCTGTGCACTCATCCTACTGACACGCTCTCCTGAGTATTAGCAGCCTGTTCAGGAAGCCTGCTGATTTGTTCTTAACAAAGTAACAAACTACACTATGTAATAAAAGTCTTGCAATATCCTAGACAAAATGTAAGGTTAAGCGCTAATTAAATCAATTGTAGTCAAAAATATGCTGGAAGCTAGTAGTCACATCTAAAAATAAATTGTGTACCCAACATGATTTGCCGGAAGTGTTTTTAGGCCCTAGCACACACCGGGGTCTTTGTTTCATCCGCAGAATATGGTTCATCTGTAGATGAGATGGAGCGAAATGCGACGGGTGTTACTCCCTCTGTTTCTTTTGCCTCCCCTTTTACTCGTACTTTGGGCCATGGGATGATATCCCAGAGGAAGGGGTTCCTAATTGGCAGTGCTTATTTGGAAAAAACATAAGCTCCAGAGCTCTCGTCAGGAGACCACTGCAGCTTGCAAACCCCTTGCAGTGCTGCCAATAGCAGTACCAACACAACTACTAACCATCACACTCCTACAAGTGTGACAGTTCAGCGGCCCCCAAAGCCATAAGAATGGTTTGGGCTGCAGTCAATAGTCATTTTTAATTTATATTGAATTAATAAACAACTGTTGTTGTGCTCATCTTTAAATTAGACGGAGAGTGCCACCATGTGGCAGAATGTTACAAGCCCTGGTGTTGACAATTAAGTGCTGGTGCCGAGCACCGTAAAGCACCACCTTAAATTCAGCACTGCTAATAGGTATCCTTTATCTTTCAAAGGTCTTCTGCACATTCTGTGTTGCCTTCAAATTTAATTTTATTCTTTAACCATGTCTCAAAGATCGTTTTTTTATCCAAAATTGTTTAGTACTTTGAATAGATCTCTGCCAATACTAAGAATGACCTTAAAATCCTCCTTACTTCCTTGGGCCGGAGTTTCCTTATTTGCTTCATTTAACTCCTATTTCGGCTTAACATCATTCCCCAGATGAGTAACACCATGACTTGCAGATCTGCATTCCTCATACAGTGTAGTTAACCCCTTCTGTTCTAAAATCCTTAAACCTTCTTTCAAAAAACTCATTGTGTTCTTCTTTGCTTTTCCTCATTATCGGGATATCGTTCTGGGAAAAAAAAAACACAGTTTGAATAATAACGTGTCCATATGTCTTTGGAATAAGGCTTCCGCTGGCACCAGGGCGAACAGCATCAATACCAACTGGAAACAACCAAACAATAAATTCAAGAGTTTATTTTCCTTTTATCATGTAATTTCACTGGGTCATATGCAACAGACAGATCTGTTTTTGAGAATTAGTTCATCCCCTCGTTCTTGACAAACAATCCCTCACAATCATAGGAGCATTTTTTACCTAATGTACCTTGGGTTTAGCATCCTACTTCAGAAGTACCGTGTGAGAAAATCCATTTAATTGCCTCATCTTCCCAGAAAACACTTAGGAAAATTCCTTTAACACTGTTTTCCCTGTCTTGATGGACACCTGTTCCTGGCTGCTGAAGTTTAGAATGATGTTAAGCGAACATTGATCAAGCCTCTGTAGTACAGAACACAGTCTCTGCAGTGTAAAGATTGCCAACAGATCTTCTATATTTGAGTTTAAATGTTAAGTTCCTTTACTCTGGTCCTCTTTAAGGATCTGTTTAGTTAGTGGAGGCTGGAATTGTCTTGGTTCAGCAAAATCAACAATGCAAACAACAGCTTCCTTCCAAGTCTCCTCTACGCTTAGATTCCCTAGT
Source organism: Lissotriton helveticus (assembly GCF_964261635.1). Lineage (NCBI taxonomy): Eukaryota > Metazoa > Chordata > Amphibia > Caudata > Salamandridae > Lissotriton > Lissotriton helveticus. The sequence continues at coordinate 1,924,445,376 of NC_136065.1, forward strand.
CAAGTGTTGGCTGATATATAGAAGTACTTGCTAAGTTTTATTTGGGGCTGTAAAGCCGATTGGGTCGGTACCATTTTTAAGAGACCTTGAGAATGGGGTTTAGCTTTACAGATATTTTCGGTTGTATATGCAGCACAAATCCGCCCTGCTCTGAAGAGGATGGGATCTGGGAATCCAAAACCGTGGTTACGATGGAGGGAGGTTACATCCCGGTTCCACTGTAACACATATTGTGGCTTCCTTCATGTCATAGACCCAACACCTGGAGCTTGCAGTTCTGCTTTGCTGTGTTACTTGCATATTGGGATCACCAAGTTAGGAGCGGGGGTGACACCACTGCAGTCTCCCCAACCCTCTTTGTCCACAACCCTGAATTTCCTCTAGGTTTAAAAGACCCACATTTTGGTAGCTGGAGAGGCCATCATCCAAGTGTTCTGGGGACCTTTCTGAAGATGGCCAGTTGAGATCTAGAGAAGATCATATGGTACAATATTGACTGTCTCCAGGCGATTGGTGGGAATTAACACAAGCACTTCACTGGTCACGGATAGGATCGAACTCTGGTAGAGAGGCTTCTGTCGAGGCTTCCAGTATGAGGGGAACCTCACAGCCGTACATGGCAATGGATACCTCCCAGCCTACTACTAAAGATAGCAACATATTCTTATGGGAGAAAGATTCAGAGCTGGAGATTACTGAGAAAGTAAAGAATGCAATTTGTGTAATAGCATCCAAGGCGTTGATCTGTACCCAGTACAAAGAAAGTGTTTATACATTCTTGGCAGGTTGGTACCTCACCCCAGTGAGAGTGAAAGCTAGGATCTGATCTATGCTGGAGGCACTGTCAGTCTTGGGGCACAGTGGCATACACTGAAGAACATGTCCACAGGTACAATCCTACAGCGCGTGGTTACTTCAATTAATTAAAGACATAGCAGGGGTCATCTTGCCTCTTCATCCACTTATTGTGCTGCTGGGACTCCTGGACGAGGATAGCACTTACCCCTTCCATACTGCTCTGGGTAAACTAATTCTACATTTCGTGCTAGTGAACAGGCTGACAATGACACAGTGTTGGAAACAGGAATCTCCCCACATTGGGATATGGGGGTCGAAATTGGCTTATGTTTGCAATGAACAAACCAACAGCCTTTATGGTTGAGATGATGTCCCAATTTGAGAAGATTTAGCAAGCCATTGAAGGCTTAAGTGTATGGGTTAAGAGGGGTTAGGGGTTTGGTGCCCCAATGTCCCAGATTTAGAAAGGAGAACTGGATTGCCCAGAATGTCAGGTTCGTCTGCTTGGAGCGAGGGGTCTACCAATGAGGGTGGGGAGTGATGTGTTGCGGTGTACTCTTTTCTGGCTACTCATGGTTCTGAGGCGTAGGTCTGAGTGTGTTGAGAAATGTTGTTGGATGATATTGAGGATGACTAATCATGTTTCTTATAGAAGTGCAGTGCTGCATTGTTTTACTTACATTGCTATGTGTGTGGAACCTACATTTGTTTTCATTATTATTTTCTAAGTCCCGCACAATTGTTTTATGTTGGATCAAGTTATAATATAAACTTATAAAAATGAAGTGGTTACAAAAAAATCCTATACTCCCGCTTGGGTATGGACTCTCCTGTTAAACTGGTTGTCTGAAGGAATAACGATGACAAATATATTGTGTGGAGAGATTATTGTGTCAAAAATATAGAAAACCAAAAAATCGAGACGTAAGTGCAAGAAGGTAAGTGTATATCTACTATTCATAACTCCACAGCTACGTATCTTGAAGATATATATATATATATATATATATATATATATATATATATATATATATATATTGTTAAGCAAACCTTTGAAAAAAGGACGCCGCACTCTCTCTGGAGATTTTCAAGCAGTCAATTTTATTGACCCAGCATTTCCATAACCTTCCTACGCGTTTCGGACATCAACAGTCCCTGTTCACGAGGTTTCACAAGTCCCTTGTTTGTTTCTCGTTATTTATACTATGTCACCACTATTACCATTAAGAAGCATTGTGGGCATAGTAGTTTAAAAAAAGAACTTTGTACTTTTATCGAGGATGTCTTCAGTATTTTAGACATTTTACTTTTTTCAACCGCAAAATAACCAATGTTGATTGGTATAGAACCCAATGTAGGATTTAGTAAATTTAATGTGTTGTTCAGTAGAATTATTTTGTATCCAGGTATGCCATCAATAATGAAGACAGAGAGAGTGCAGCGTCCTTTTTTCAAAGGTTTGCCTAACAATTAATTGCGGGTTTGGTCCCAAGCCTGCCGCCGGCACCAGCTAATTGCTGCTCCCCCCGCAAGGGACAATTTGTTGGACTTATATATCACGTGATTCACCAAACCATGCACTGTCACTTTAAAAATGCTTCCCGAGTAGTAACAAACTGTCGAGTGAACAAGCGGCGTTCGCGCTGCGAAACGCGTCTCTGACACTTGGGTGAATAAATCTAACTAGCACGAAAACTGGGTCCGTGTCCTTTGCCTGCATCGTATCGCGTGAATCAAGACGTGGCGGCTGTGCAGGATTTGAAAATATAATTGACTGGCAGTTCCGAAACCAGTTCAACACGGGACCCCTCCTCCGATATTGGGCCAGCGGCAAAAAACGGAACCGTCTTCCGCGGTAACCTGGAGACATTTGCAGTCCAGGAAGGAATTACCGCGGCCCCCCCAGCACCGAAGAATATTCAGTTTCTACCTGAAGGCTGCAGCACGAAGACACCGGCTGGTTGTGAGTTTTTCTGCTCGCATACACGGCAAGGAGTTCGAGGGCTCAAGACCGACAGGTACTGCTTTAATCGGAATTGCGGGGTGGAGGAGTGTGCGAGGCTGATTAAAGAAACGCGGGAAATAAAACGATAGAAAACTCGCTTCGAGGACACAGCCATACTTAAATTGAATCAATTAATCCCAAGATGTCGAGCGACATTGTGAAGGAAAGTGAGGCAGCAGCAACGGGGATGTTTAAAGATGTCCCCCAAGTGAGCTCAACTCCAAAACCAAATGAGGCCGTTACGGCACCTAAACCTGACTCTGTGGCATACAAAATGAAAACACTGGAAAAGAAAATGAAAATGGAAATGTCCAAGTGGTGGGAATCAAGGTCCCTACAAAGTTATATTGAGGTGGGTAGAATCCCACGGGGGCTTCGGATTTTAACCGCACCCACTTACGAAGAGCCACACCCTGAATTAATGCGTGAGTGGGCAGAGGTGAATTTAGATTCCTCACGGAGACTGACCTTATTATTAATCAAATATGCAGACATAGATAGGGCTCGTCTATTAACTGAAATAGACGCCCTCAATGAAGAGTTGGCTTCTATGGGTCAAGATGATGAAATTGCCAAATTACGGAAAGAAATGACAATCCGGTTAAAGAAAGAAGAAGAGAAAATAAAGGATAGAAAGACTCACAAGTTTCAACGCAACAAAGTTGATTATGAAGTAGGACAGATTTTCACCTTTGCCCGCAAATATGATGCGGTACGCAAAACACACCAAAAACAAGGCCAAGGGAATGCTAAATTTGGCAGTCGTCAAAGGAGAATAGATGAAGATGTGCCACAACATCCAGTGATCAGCTAACATCAAATAGCGAAGACGATTTTGAGCTGAGAAATACCCCGAGTGGCCCTGCTGGGTCTAGACCATTGCCGGGGGAAGAAATTAAGATTTTAGCCGCCCAAAGAATGGCAACTTTGAGGCCAATGACCCGTTCACAGACGCACGGAAGCGGGCAAACAACAAGCGTAAGCAGAGACGCTACGCAGCAAAACGTAAATCAAAACCAACCAAGACGGAAACGAAATTATTGGAGAAAGAAGCAATGCAAACAGTGATCAGCTTATCCAATCTAACATTAACCACCAAAGAAGAGAACACTTTAAGTCTGGGTTTATCATACTGTCCACCTAACAACTTTGACTACCCCAATATCCGGATGGATATTTACAAAGGAGTAAGAAAATTAAAACTTAAGAAACTATATGCAATGAAACGTAAACAACTTACAGGTGAAAACTCTGATGATTCTCTCTTGGAAGCAACACCATCGGGATCTAATACAGAATTTGAATTAGAGGAACTTTGGAATCAAGGAAATGTTCCAGCTGGAATTGAAAACCCATTGGCTACCAACACTTCAAACAAAGGGGCAGGTTTGACAAACTTCAAACCAAAATCAGAATACTGCCCTATCATGCTACATGATGCCATAGACACTTTTCACGAAGTCATTACTAAAAAAATCAAAAATTTGAACAAAAAAATAGGTACAAGCACAAGCATTCAAAAAGACCGCAATCAGGATCATAAGTATTTCCAATTGATGAAAAAATTAAACAACAACAAAGAAGTCGTAATTCGAAACAGCGATAAGGGAGGAAACATAGTCCTTTGGGCACATGATGAATACATGAAGGAGGCCATGAGCCAATTAAATGATAGACAATGTTATACACGGACTGACAATGGCAAATTGAAAGAAATGTATCGAGCGTATTACAAAAAACTCTCAGGCTGGCGCAACCAGCAACTAATAAATGAGAATGAGTACCAATTTTTAAAAAACGATAATCCAACTGTACCCACGATATATTTCATACCAAAGATACATAAGGACAACAAAAAACCTCCAGGACGTCCCATAATCAGTGCTAGGAACAGCATCCTAGAAAAAACGTCAGTGTACGTGGATTTTTTCCTCCAGGACTACGTAAAATCGTTACCATCATACGTAAGGGACACAAGCGACTTCTTAAACAAAATAAAGAACTTTGAATGGAACTTTGAATGGAACTCTGACTATATGATGATGGCAATAGATGTATCTTCATTATATACAAGTATAGTACATGAGGATGGCATTCAAGATGTGGAATACTTCCTGAAAAACAGAGAACCAATTTACAAACATCATAATGAAATGCTGTTGGCTATGATACAATTTTGTCTTAATAACAATATTTTATGTTCAACCATCTTCTATATTGTCAGATACAAGGAGTAGCCATGGGGGCCAGCTTCTCGCCGAGTTATGCTTGCCTGCATATGGGCAAATGGGAGAAGCTGGTCCTCTTGGGAACACACGGAGACACAATGTCCACTAAAATCAAGTTGTGGCTCTGGTTTATTGATGACCTATTTGTAATCTGGCATGGGACTAGTGAGGAAGCAGAAATGTTCATGGTCAAAATTAACAACAATGATCTTAATTTAAGATTTACTGCTGATATTAGTAACACCTGTATAGGTTTCCTTGACACCAAAGTGTATATCAATAACAATACTTTACAAACAACTTTATATCGAAAGAAAACTGCAGGAAATTCGGTGTTACATGCATCTAGTTCACACCCCCGCCATTTAGTGAATAGCATTCCCTACGGGGAAATGCTTAGAATTAAAAGGGTTTGCAGCACTCAAGAAGAATTACAAAAGGCCCAAGCACTGAGCAAACAACGATTTATAGCTAGAGGCTACTCCAAACAGATAATTGACAATGCCATCGCCAAAACAGCTACATTATCTAGGGATACTCTACTGGTCAGTAAAAAAGATAGGGATCAGCATCAAAATCACGTTGGTGATGAGGACATAAATGTTCGCCTTATAATAGGATACAGTAAGCAACATAAGGCAATCCAAAAAATCATCCAGGGGGAATGGCCTCTACTGCTCAGTGACCCTGTATTAGGACCCCTGCTACCGCAGAGGGCGTCCATTACATATAGTAGAGCTCCCTCGATGAGAGACTGCTTGGTAGTATCTGATCCTGAAATTATAAATAAACCATTTTGGTACCAAACTTTAAAAGGTTTCAGAAAATGCACAACATGTAAAGCTTGTACACATGGGACCAATACCAAAACATACCTCAGTCCGTTCAAGACAAAACCATACACAATAAATAAAATGTTGAATTGTAAAACCGAATATTCAGTATATGTGCTAACATGCCCATGTGGATTAATCTACGTAGGCAGTACTAAGTTACAAGCACATGTTAGAATCCTCCAGCATCTCCGGGCTATAACCAATACAGACAACACCTATCCGGTGGCCCGACATTTCAAGGCATGCCACGGATCCAATAATAAAGGGTTGTCGTATTATCTTATAGATGCAATCCCTCCCAATAGACGAGGAGGAGATAGGGAGAACAAACTAAGCAAGTTGGAGACCAGATACATTTTATTGTTAGATTCGAAACATCCGAATGGATTGAATCTAACGGAAGATCTTTATACTTGTCTAGAACAATGATTACTGAGGAAATTGGCCCTTGTCCATAAATAAGATAACCAGCGCATAATCAGACAAATATGTACAATCCAGCACTTGTTCAAAACATATATGAGATAGATAGAAGAATTTCAAATGTATTTATTTAAGTAAACAACTTTTTATATTAAGATTTTTTGTACTAATGATTTTTAATATTTGTAAATATCTTAGGATGTTTTAAAATATTTTTCTAAGTATGTAAATTAAATTAAATATAATGTTTTGTACAAAAGTGATTACAAACTGACAACATGAATTGCCATTAGGTATTCACGTACATATTATGAAAAGGACCTAATTACTGGTATCTTTGAATTGAATGCGCATTTTCTGAAAAATTAGTTATTGATGTGATGCATGTAGACGGTGTTGATATTTAACGCTACTATAAGTGAATGAAGAAAAAATATGAAATGATCAATAGTAATGAACAGTGGAAATACAAGGTTAGTTATACATACATAATGATAACAGTAACGAGCTGAGATTCATTTGGTTGATGAGTTATTTATGAAATGTATAAATCCATTGAAATGATTTTAAATCCACTTGCACATATGAGTACAATATATAAATATTCACTAGGAAAATGACAGAACGTTTAGATTACTATACATGCAATTGCTTATGGGCTAACGTAGTTTACACAGATTTTTTATAATCAAATAATGATTTTTTATTGATTATAGGAATGGTTGATTGATATCAAAATGTATTTAACTGATATTTATATATCAACTAAAGTCTCATTCGCAAAAAGAACTGTTACGAAATACATAGTGAATGTTTTGTCTATTTCCATTGTGAAATGAACTCACGTGATTCACCAAACCATGCACTGTCACTTTAAAAATGCTTCCCGAGTAGTAACAAACTGTCGAGTGAACAAGCGGCGTTCGCGCTGCGAAACGCGTCTCTGACACTTGGGTGAATAAATCTAACTAGCACGAAAACTGGGTCCGTGTCCTGCTTTGCCTGCATCGTATCACGTTAATCAAGACGTGGCGGCTGTGCAGGATTTGAAAATATATATATATATAGAAGCTCTAATAAAATAAGCTTTGAAAAATATCCTGGATGTGCCGCTCCTTTTGCGCAATAAAATGATTTATGGGTCTGGATCAGACCCCTGAGCGCAGCACACGCTGTTGAGCGCTCTCGTCATCTGCTGGATCACTTTGTGTTTGGAATATATATATATATATATATATATATATATATATATATATATATATATATATATATATATATATATATATATATATATATATATATCACAAACAGCTCCTCCCGAAGAAAAGAGATGAGGCCCAAGTGAGGATGCAAGGGGGTCTTTTATTTCCAGCGTGGACAAAGGAGAACTGCACAGATAACCAGGCGTATGCATTTCGGCTCCTGCCTCTTCAGCGCCCGTAGTGCAAATGAGACGAGGGAAAGTATGTCCGGATATAAATATCCCACCCTCTTCTCATTACTGGTAAGCCGCTCCGCCCCCAAGTGAAAAAGTTCCAACACCTGCGGTATTCGTGGCGCCCTCGATGTCATGCCGCCTACATGTCCCAAGATGCATCACTGACAGCATTCTTGAAAATGGGGCTGAATGAGCGTGCTGGCTAGCAACTCCAGTCCAACACCACGAAACAAAGTCCCCCAAGTCCTCACGCCCGCACCAACCTCCACATCCACAGGAGTCCATCTTTGCGGGGGCTCGGCAACAGTGTGCTTTGCCCAGCGTGCAGCTAATAGCTGCAACACCGCGGCAATCTTGTCCCGTGTGAGGAGGTGGACCCAGGTCTTCCAGTTACCTGGAAAAAGTAACAAATCCACCGAAGTGGGGGACCAATTGTACCTGGGCCGGCTCGTGGTGTGGTGGCCTCATGTGCGCGATACTGGTCACTCGCGCTGACAATTCACAAACAGCTCCTCCCGAAGAAAAGAGATGAGGCCCAAGTGAGGATGCAAGGGGGTCTTTTATTTCCAGCGTGGACAAAGGAGAACTGCACAGATAACCAGGCGTATGCATTTCGGCTCCTGCCTCTTCAGCGCCCGTAGTGCAAATGAGACGAGGGAAAGTATGTCCGGATATAAATATCCCACCCTCTTCTCATTACTGGTAAGCCGCTCCGCCCCCAAGTGAAAAAGTTCCAACACCTGCGGTATTCGTGGCGCCCTCGATGTCATGCCGCCTACATGTCCCAAGATGCATCACTGACAGCATTCTTGAAAATGGGGCTGAATGAGCGTGCTGGCTAGCAACTCCAGTCCAACACCACGAAACATTGTGAAATGAACTCACGTGTTTCACCAAACCATGCACTGTCACTTTAAAAATGCTTCCCGAGTAGTAACAAACTGTCGAGTGAACAAGCGGCGTTCGCGCTGCGAAACGCGTCTCTGACACTTAGGTGAATAAATCTAACTAGCACGAAAACTGGGTCCGTGTCCTGCTTTGCCTGCATCGTATCACGTTAATCAAGACGTGGCGGCTGTGCAGGATTTGAAAATATATATATATATATATATGTATATATATATATATACATATATATATATATATATAAAAAATATATCTTCAAGGTACTTATATGTGGAAGTAAGTATAATAAAACTTTGTTTACCCATAGAAACTTACTTTCAAGATATTTTTGTTCTCAATATTCTTGACACAATATTTTGTCCACACGAATTTATTTATTTGATATTTTGTTTAAACACCGTTAAACTGTCAGTGCTAATATCGGGTGGTTCTAGACCAGTGGTTCTTAACATTTTGATATCTGTTGAACGCCACATAATCATCACTGGACTCAAGGGACCCATATTGAATCATTATTGGAATCCGAGGACCCCTGTCTAAGCACTTTTGATTTCGATGATTTAATCATAATAGGGGAAAAAGTGTTTACAGCTGGTTCTCAGGTTATTATACCAGGGTCTACTAATTAGCAATCCTGAACATAAAAATTCTTCTTTGGGTCTGTTAGAAATGGGGGTTTCTAGTTGCTACTGGCTTGCACCTTGTCCAAGTAGGGCCCTACTTCTAGTCAAGGGGATTACACACCGTGGATAACCCCTGCTCACCCCCTTGGTTGCTTGGGATGAGCGGTCAAGCTTATCTCAGTGGCAATGTGTAAAGCATTTGTACAAACACACACAGTAACACAGTGGAAATACTACAAAAGCATACCACACCAGTTTAGAAAAATAACCAATATTTATCTGAGTAAAACAAGACCAAAATGACAAAAATCCAACATATACAATTCAAGATATCCCTTGTAAAACGTTCAAAACAGTTCAGTCCATAGGGAAGTATGGATTTGTCACTTTTATCACAAAGTACCTGGGATACATCAAAATCAAAGACAAAAACAGGTGCAGGGGAGGTGAGGTGACGGAAAAACAAAGCGATGCATAGGTTCCTTACTCCCAGTAGAGGTGATGCATCGGTGCCTTACTGCTAGGGGAGGTGATGTGTTGGTTCCTTACTGTCAGGGGAGATGATACGTTGGTTCCTTACTGTGAAGGGAGGTCAGGCGCCGGTTTCCAAACACACAGACGCGGTTCATTACTGCTGGGCAACGTCGATGAAGAACTTGGCGCCCAGGTGCGATGCATCAAAAATCCCAACTCGCCGTTCGAAGCGGCAGTGGCGAAAAAGGCGCTGCGTAGGTCTTCCAGCCATGATGTAGGTGATGCGTTGACTTCATCAGTTGCACTGCAGAGCCTGTGTCGGAGCGGTTTTCATGGGCGTCGGTGACACAGTGCGTGGGGACATGGGCTGCAGCAATCTTTCAGCGGCATGGCAGGCGCTGCATCGATTGTTTGGCGGCACTGCAGTGATACGTTGGTTTTTCAACCATATGGCAATGCTGTGTCAAGAAAAGCAGGCACTGAAGGTCGATGTGTGGTTTTTCTTGAGTCCTTTGCAGTAAAACCACCGCCTATGGCCCAGAACTGGAATTTTCACCACTTGGCAGGTCAGAACTCCCAGCAGAGGAGTTCTGGGGCTGCAGTTGAAGTCTTTGGTGGCCCTGAGACTTCTTAACAGGAGGCAAGCACACACAAGCCCTTAAAGAACCTTGACATGCAGAATGTAGAAAGCAAAGTCCAGTCCTTTCACTGCCCAAGACAGAAGCAGCAAGCGGCAGGCCAACACAGCAAAGTAGTAACCCTTCCTGACAGCTTCTCCATCTCTTCGTCTTGGCAGAATGTCCACTTAGTCCAGAAATGTTCTGACGTTATGGTGTCACAGCTGCAGTACTTATGCCATTTTATGCCTTTGAAGTAGGCAAACTTCAAAGAAAGTATTTGTAGTTCAGGAGACCCTGCCTTTCTCTGACCTGGCTTCAGACACACTACTGAGGGATGGAGACAGTTTGTGTGAGGATAAGTACATCCCTATCCAGGTGTCAGTGACAACTCCTCCCAACACTCTAGCTCAGGTAGATCCATCAGCCTGGTGATGGGCCATCAGGATATGCAGGGCACACCTCACCTCCCTTAGTTTGACTGTCTATAGTAACTGAATGCACAAAGAGCCCAACTGTCTCCCTCCCTCCGACATGGATTCCACAGGCAGGCAGAGGCACAGATTAGTAAAGCAAAAAAATGCCCACTTTCTAAAAGTGGCATTTTCAAACATGCAATTTAAAAACCAACTTCACTAAAAGATGTATTTTTAAATTGTGAGTTCAGGAACACCAAACTCCAAATCTCTATCTCTTCCCAATTGGAAGTAACACTTGCAAGAGGTGACGATGCAGCTCCAATGATAAACTATGGGAGATAGCCCTTGCAATAAAGAAAAATAAAATTAGCAGTATTTCACTATCAGCACATGCAAAACACAAGCACATGTCCTACCTTTTAAATCCACTGCACCTTGCCCCTAAGGCTACATTGGGCCTACCTCAGGGGTGCTTTACTTGTAGTAAAAGGGAAGGTTAGGGCCTGGCAAGTGGTTGTGCTTGCCAAGTCGACATGGAATTTTAAAACTGCCCACACAGACACTGCAGTGGCAGGTCCAAGACATTGTTACAGGGCTACTCATGTGGTTGGCACAATCAGTGCTGCAGGCGCACTAGTAGCATATTTTTTACAAGCACTGGGCACACATAGTGCACTTTATTAGGGACTTACCAGTAAGTCAAAAATATCAATCATGGATAATCAATTGCAATCGAAATTTACACAGGGAGCACTTGCACTTTAGCACTTATCAGCAGTGGTAAAGTGCCTAGAGTTCTAAAACAACAAAACCTAAATGCAGCACACAGTCAAAAACAGGAGGTCAAAAGCAAAAAAGACAGGGGAACAACATGCCAAAGGCAAAACAACTGTGATATTTTAGAATCACCCCGTCACCATAGCCTCAAAGTAGACCTAGATGTCACCTTCCTATTTTACTGCTTCTTGCAAGGTGTTAGTGCAGTATTGTTTCTCTTAGACACCAGTCCTTTAATGTACGCAGAGACAATGCACTCATTCCTCTCACTATAAATCAGTATGACCTGATTATCTGCGGATCCCATTGTCCATCATCTTTCCCTTGGTATATACAAAAGCTGCTTAATGTTATCAGAGTCCAATTAACTTCTGGGTTCATTTTTCATAGTACATAAAGTTCTGAATAAAAATTGCTTACTGCCCCACTTTCTCAATCAGCAACTGAGGATTCTCAGATTGTGATAGGTAAGTAAACTACAGTCAGAAAGTTCTTAAGTTCCTTGCAAATTGTGTGTTGTAATTCTCACGTACCTGGATAGGGGAAGGGACATTTGTTAATTAAATATAATGCCAAGACGTCTTAAGAGTGAAAAACTTGTCCTGTGGATGGAAAGAACGATGTGAGATTTAGAAAAGTTAAGGAAAAAGTAATGTATGTGATTGCAGCTTAGATAGCCAAAACAAAATGCATACATTGTATTATAATTGTATTTAGTTACCTTTTCTCCAGATAATGTACAGAAGTGCGTCACTGGACAGGTAGGGTGCCACGAGCTGGAGAAGTACCTTGCTTTAGGATTGCTGAATTGTAGTGTAGACTTTGCTGTAAAACGTTTGATTTCCGCTGTGATTGAACAGAGAAATGCTATCCTAACAATGGCAGCTACACTTAGGAGTGTAGAGTGAAGAGCAGTGAGGGATAAAACTGTTGCAATCAAACGTAGTGGCCAAGCTGTCCCTTTTAACACTTGGCTCTCTCAGGATGGAAGTGTCGAACAAAGGAGCGTGCACGTGGTCATACACTCTACAAACAAAATAATAAGTTACTACAAAAGTATAAGTTACTATAATAGTGCAGTCTGTGAATTCCAAAAAGTAGTCTTACTCAAAAGAGCTAACTAATTAAAAAGATGATGGTGCCTTTGTGAATCAGGCAAATAATGTTTCATATAATTCAGACTTGTCGGGCCTTTGGATCTGATGCTGCGATTTGAAATAATGGACTCCACAGAAAGGTCTCTTGAGAATGGTGTGCACCTGCCATTATCCTAGAAAACTAGAAGAACCAACCATTCAAAGAAATGAAGAGCATTTTTTTTATAGTGACTAGCCTCTGAGATCTGGCTTAGGGCTACTAGGATGTAAAAACCGCTGGCATTCAAGAGTTCAGCATGAAGTTCAACATGATCAGCGCACAGATATATTCCCGGTCCACTGCCATAAGCTGATCACATGCCACACAGAACATAGCAGGTGACACAATTCAAACTCTAGACTGGGTACTATAGCAGAACCCATCCCCAAAAGATGGTACTCTCCGAGTACACAGCACTGCTCCAACATAAAACTGACAATAGTCACTTGGAGACCAGGTTATCATTGGCAAGATCATCTACATTTCCAGTTTCACCTGTACTTCAAACTTACATTGGAATTGGGGGAAAGGAATTCTCCATTTTGGGTTCTAAATGTATGGAGAAAGCACCCTTCATAGCTCAGAGGTATTGAACCCCACAGCAAGTTCAGAAAAGTTCTGAAAACTTTGTGTACGTAGCAAGAGAGGATAATCAATGGGCAGTCAATTGCATGGTTAGAGTGATCCACCTCATCCCATCCATGGGCCTCAGTCTGACTAGAAGCAGACTTGAAGTCCTTCCAACTATAAACCGTGCTTTAAATGGGCCGGTACTGTCCAGGACTCGCTACGTACACTTCTTTGATTTGAGAGGGAGGTCACTGGCACTTCTCAGCACTGCTGCTATACATTTAATAAGAGAGTGCCAGCACTTCTCAGGAGCCAACAGGTACTCTAAATTGTGAGTACCTGCACTTCTAGATTTCTATTTAAAACACTGACTATAGATACAGTGGAGAACATGGAACTTTAAGAAATTTAAAGCTCAAAACCTGCACCAAAAAATGCATTATCCAGGGGAAGAGACGCCCTAGGGCTCGAGGCCATGGTATAAGACTAGAAGGTGCAATGCTGGGACATCGAGCATAGCTCAGTAAAGTCTCAAGTGCAAGAACAGGATAGATTTGTTTCCAACACATTCTAAGTGAATGCATAGAAGAACATCTGGCAGAAGAGATGCAGAAACAAGGACACTAATTATTTAGATCAGTCTTTGTTATACTTTTAGGTATAAATGTAATCCCCTGTCAGAGAGGTAACTCAGTCCTCACATCTTTAAACATATAAACTCACTGAAGAAAAAAATAGACCAGCAAGTATCACAATACTTGGCAGTGAATATGCGCCTTGAAATCACAGCCAAGCACTGTTTACTGGGCCTGATTCCATCCCCCAAGGAGGGCAGGGTGCTATGTAGGTTTGCCCAGCTAGGTCTCTTGCTGGCAAAACAAAGGGTAGCCCTCTGGCGGCTGTCTCTTACTGGACCCACGATTCTGGCATGTTCTGGGGATCTAGTGGAATGGGCATGGGTAGAATTGAGACGTATGAAAGTAGTTCGTAAGGATGAGTGCCTGGGGGATGATTGTTGAGCGTGGAGGAATATGTTGCATGGAATGGCTGGTGGGGAGAAGCAGGAGGTGGCACCAGATGGAAAGGCTCACCCCTGTGGCGGCCACCACAAATAAAAAGTGGTGGGGCTGGTGGAGTGGTTGCGAGGGGAGCGCAGGAGGGGGAAGGCGGGGTTGAGTTTAAAAATAAAAAAAGGAAAACTTACCTTGAAGCTGCTAGCGGCCTCCCACATCGCAATGTTCTTTTCCTTCTTCTATGTCTCAGCAGGCACTGGGGCAGCATCACAGACTCCCTGTGCAATTCCAGCGCTGCTCTCATGCTATGATTGGCCTGAGCGGGCTCGTTTGACACTCCGCTCAGGCACAGGGGTCTGGGCTATTTCTCCAACCCTGCGGTTCAATACAGCCCAGTTGGAGAAACCTAAGTGCGCATGTGTGTTTGGCCGGCCAAACACACATGCGCCCTTTTAAGTGCACTAACCAGCCCTCCTACCCCTCCCATGATTCCGACCCTCCCTCCTTGCACACATGGCTTAGAGCCAGCAAATGAAAAATACAATTATTATAGTATACTATTTTATTTTTCAGGTGCTGGCTCTAAGCCAATGCAGCGATGCTCTTCTGCCATTGCAGAGGACGCCCCCCCCGCTCAACCCCTTTGACTGGGCTAGTGGGCACATCCATTAAAGTATGGCTGTGTCTGGTATGCTGAGAACGGTGTGAGAGTAACAATCCAGGCGATTAATGGGAACTTGTCCACATAATAGTGATAGGACACAGCACCACTTCCGTAAAAGAAGGAGACAGTTTTTATTTAACAATATTAAAAAATGCATGGAACAAAATCACAACATAAAACTTTAAAAAGCATGGATTACATGCATAATCATACAAACAATAACAAAAATGACAATGAAGTTAATTATATACCAACAACACAATTTCATTCGAACTTATACAATAATCACAGGGTAAAAAATAATGAGTGTCTCGTCGACACGCGTTTCGGCGACCAGCGCCTTCTTCAGGACAAAATACTCAAAGACCTAAATGCAAAAACATAATTACTGATTAAAAAACACATCTGTAATTACAATAAACACCATGACATAATTAGAATTGAATACAGTGCACGATCTCCTAATTTAAATAACATATATGCTGTCTCCAACTACTAATGAGAGGGGGTGGGCTGTTATGCTGAGAACCACATGACTGTTGATAGCACCACATGAGGTCCTGCTCACGGCGCGAGACTGAGATACTATGTGACCCCACTGGTGAAGCGACCGACAAGGGAAAATGGTTGTGGTTTATGAGATCTTGTAGCGGGGAGCAGAAGACCCCTGCCCGCCCTATGTAAACACAATAACATTGAATAGAAATAGTGGCACCACTCATCGCACCTTCAACGTTTGGTATTGTGTTACTGACAGTGACTCTATCATTTTTGATGTTTTCCAGTGATAAAACTTGAAAATAAAGCTTAAAAAAACATAATAATAATAATCGTCAGTGAAATTTGTTACATGTACGTTTTTACCCCACATATTTATTGGACATACTTCGAAAACGAAAGTAGATTTTACCACTTGGTGGGGCGATGAGACCAATTCTACTCAAGAGGAATGCCATGTGAGGCTTTGTATTTCAACCATAGGATCTTCAATAAGAGAGGTCCTAGTTTTCTGCATCCCCTTCTCACCGCCTATAGACCTGCACATTGTCTAAGGTCCGTGGGCACGGCAAAGTTGATTATGCCCAAGGTTCGGAAGGCTCGGGCTGGTGGGAGCTCCTTTGGCTTTAATGCGGTGAAGGCCTGGAATAACCTCCCTGTTGACTTGAGGCTGTGCCCGTCGGAGACCTTGTTTCAAAAAAACTTAAGACGTGGCTATTCCAACATCCTCCAGATGGTCGGCAATAGGCCTTCCGTAGCTGTTCCTTGGGGGGCTCTGGGCGGTACTGGTCCATCTATTTGGGTGCTTCTTGTGTTTTAGCGTGGGGATACTCCGTTGGAGTAACCAGACACTCTATAAAATAATAATAATAATAATAATAATAATAATAATGTGGAAGTTTGCATTCAACATGCAATTTCTGCGTTTTCTTCATGGGAGGGAGATGGGAAGCGTCCCACGGGTCCCAAGCTGCCCAGTTGCCTATTTATGGTGCAGATTAAAGCAGGCAGCGAGACTGCCACTTTTTACTTTTTAAACACGGGTACCCCGGGTTAACAGAGGTTTACACAACACTTATCTTAATTCTGGCTCTGAAGCTACCAGGTAGCCAGTGAGGACCCCAGAATGCAGCAGAGAAAGGCTTAACTTGGACAAGTATTTGCAAAGTCAATCAATCATATGTTTTAAAGGCGGGCTGTTACCTTTGTTAATGCTTGTTTCATTTGGAAGCTGTAAAATGTTTTCTCTAAACGGCCATATGTGTGTGTACAGGAATTTATATAGCGCAAATCACCAAGCGGTTTCTAAGCGCTTGCTTAGGGAACCCGTCCTGGTATTCCCCTGTGAGATAACCCCGGCAGGGTATCCGCAAGGTGAAAGCCAGGCATCCCGCCGCGAGGGGCAGTTGTATGAGTCACGACGCATTTGTATGCTGCAGCAGCCATCTTTGAATGGTGTTTCTTCAGAGGAATTACCATTTAATGGTGGCCACTGTGGTGTACCCACGCAATTAGGCATCACAACACCTGCCATGGTGGCCATTTTGAAAACTGTTTTCTTTGAGAAAACAAAATTCAACATTCAAATAGTGTGTTCTCAAACAACACAAGTTCCAATAATGCTGCAATTTCATGTACTAAGTGCCCTGAAGCCCCGGTGACAATTTTGAATGAACTCTACGTTTCTGATTATATGCTTATTGCACCAAGATCCGCATACCTTGGTATTTTTTCGGGCATTACCACCCATTCATTAACAAACATCTGCAGAGGTGACCTGCAGCAATTTATCCGGAGATGTAATGTTTATCCGAATACTCATCATTCTTTATAACCTTTTGGTGCTATGAAAGCATAATATAAAGCAATGTTTTTTTATTCCAATATTTGTTCCCTGCACACTCGTTCCCCCTATACTTCTTCGTTCCCCCAATACTTCTTTCTTCTCTGTCCGGATCACATGCCATCCCCATCTGTTCTCACGCCTACTCCTTTATTCTCTTCTCCTGCATTCCCTCCCTCTCTGCCCCTTCACCATGTTTTGTCCTCTCTTGTAGGGTGCCATCCGGCTTCTACCTTACATTTTTGCAACATACACCCTGAGGGCCGGGCTTGGTCCGAAGGCTATAAATAAATGGGCTAGGGGTCACTCGTGGCCACTACGCAAATACATTCATAGAGTGTATGTATATTATTGTAATGCATGCACCCGAGACCAAGCATCGTGATCAGGGCCGGCTTTAGGGCAGTGCAACCAGAGCAGCTGCACTGGACGCTTACCTGAAGTGGGAGCGCTGACCAGATTTGGGGGCGCTGTGTTTTAGCAATAACTTAGGATTTAAAAGTAGCGGATGCAGAGTTCCTTGTGCGTCCAGATTTCATTCAGCAATAAAAATGTCAAGATAACTCGTGTGAATAATGTTCCTGCTATAGAGGGAGATCGGAGTTTTGACTAGTGGCATTTTTGACTCACCATAAAGTAGCGCAGAGGGCTGTATTTTATGTGGATAGTTGAGTGGATTAGTAAAGCTGCCTTTACCAGCGCTTTAAAATAAATGAAATTAATGCAAGAGAGAGGCTATGGAGAGATGAGGGACCCTGGGTGGTAGTGAGGGAATCTGAGGGGGAGGTCATGGGGTGTGGGGATCACTAAAAAAGATTGTCACACTGGGTGCCACCAGAGCTAAAGCCGGCTCTGATCATGATCACCATGCTGAGAGCACAACACTCTCCTCAGCCCCTTCACTTTCTCTCCCAACCTGCCTTTCAGTCTCACCCATTTTGTTCCTTTTTCACTGGCTCTCCCGAAATGTATCACCAAACCCTCCTCTGCCCCTTCACTGACCCTCTCACCTCTTTTTTAGGTCGTTCCTAGGCAATACCTGTTGTTAAATGCTCTATCGGCTTTTGGCATGCCCATTTGTTTGTTGTTGTGCCATTTAGAAATACAGGGTTTTTATTGGTGAATTGGGTCTGATTCTCCCGCCTTTGTGTGCTTGGGTCACACCCAGACGATGTCACTCATTGATTGCTTGCGTTGGCCGTCCCAATACGCCCGGTTCCTCCTGGTCATCCTGATCTGCCTTTTTATTTTGTAGGCTATCAACATCGTTTTAGGCTTTCAGGCCATTTGACGGAGCAATGCTCTGTTCTGCACTTACAAAGTGGCAATTTCTGTCCAGTAGCTCTTAAACTATGCCAATAGCTCTAACTCAAAAAAATGTGAGACCTATTGCATTTCTAATGCTTGATTTAGGGCAGAGTGGAAACAGTGATTCCTTAGTTGCACATCCCTCTCAATCCGAGCTTAGTCGTAAAAGTTTAACAGTGGTGCACTATAACACACGTGTTGTCACGATGTGTACATCTGATCCCGAGAAACTCCAAGGCTAGTTTATCAGCAAGAAATTGAAAATAGTGGAGCACTCATCATGTTAAAATCTCTTCATCCATATCTGTTGAGGTTCATTTAGTATGTACAATAGTAGTCATAGTATTTGCAACACTCGCGCTACTTATTCCGTGTACAGGCAATGCCCCTGAAATCATTGACAACATTCGAATAGATGTTTTTTTCTTTTTTACTTCAAATACATATCACAAGCAATAAGACATCAGGGGCGTATTATGTATTGTGATCGTTTGCGCCCACTGCACCTTTTAAAAAGACGGCGCTAAGCGTACACAATCAAATTGCACCAAATTATTATGTATGCGCTGCCCCCAGGGCAACCGCGAACTCGTGCTGCCCAAGGGCAGCGCATTCATGTGAAAACATGGAGCGGCCGCTCTGTGTTTACACTGTGCAGGCGGCACCTGCCTGCACTTTCAAAGGGGATTAGAGATCCCCTTGCAGGTGGGTACAGTCAGTGACTGCACCGGCCTGCAAGGGGATATCTGGGGGATCCATGGGACCCCCTTTACTCCCTGCAGAGGGCTGCTCTCGGGAGGCGCACTGACAGTGTGCCACCTTTTAAATGGCGCACTGTCAGTGCGCATCCTGAGGGATGCTTTGACTCTGCGCCTGCGCCTGTAATATGGCACTGGCGCAGAGTCAAAGGAATTCCCTCATTTGCATAGGGCACACCCCTATGCAAATGAGGGAACACCCTTTGAAGATAGCGCTGACACTTTAAGTGCGCCAGCGCTATAGGTATTATAGAAGGGGATGCACAAGCGTCTGCGCCCCTTTTATAATACCAAAGTGCCTCGGAGGCGCACAAAGTGCGCCCCTGGGCACTTATTGTAATACGGCCCCAGATACTCAATCTAAACATAGTTTTTTATCAGTCCCTCGATTACAAGTACAATGGTTTAGCGAGAATTTGTGAATATTTTGTTGTTGTTTCTTGATGGATGATCTTAGCCGACATGTGTTTCGTCCCGTTTGGGACTTTCTCAAGGCTATGTTCGAGTAGAATTTCTCCAGCCAATCAAAAATGATAATTTGTGTTTAACTCAAAGTGGAGAAATAAGCTATCCAGGCTCAATGAAGCTTGTCACCAATATTCATTAACACAGAATGATGTAACTGTAATGTTAATGTAATGTTAATGTCTGTGCAATCCAAAAGCATGTGAATAGCTAATTAGTAGCGACTGCCAAATCTGTAGGAGAATTAGTGAGGGTAGGAACGAACAATCCCTACTGTCGGACAGAAAACCGTGATAAGTCCTAGGTGCATCGGTAGTGGCCTCCAGTGTGCCGCGCAAGCTGTCCTTCCAAGAAAAGTGACCTCCCTCTGCACCCTTACACTGCACAACCTACCTGCACTCTTGTCCCTGCCATGCCTTCTTTGTATACTCCCACACCCTCCACTGACGCTTCACATACTCCGCTCGTCACATTCGCTGGCTCTTCATGTCTGTTCTCCGATCCTCTCTCTACACCCCCACATCCTCTCTCCATCTGTACTTCCACCCGTCCTCTGTCCCTCTAATTACTTCTGGGGTCATTAGGAAGGCGGGCGGATCCGCCCGCCATATTCCACTGCCCGCATACCATTTCCCCCTGCCATATTGAGATGGCAGTGGGGACCCCGGAAGACGGAAAGCCTGTCTGGCGGTCGCAAAGGCGACCGGGCGGAAAAGGGCATCAAATGTTGATGGCGAAGATCAGCCTTTCCATGGCGGCGTTGCTGCCATGGAAGTCATGCAGTCTTTGCTTTTGGGGGCCCGTGTTGGGGGGGTGGGAGGTGCACATGGTACCCCCCTGCATTTGCATGCACAAGGTGGCAAGGCACTGCGCGGTGCATGTCACGTTGTGCCTGCAAATGCACAACATGCATTTTTGACAGTGCGGCGGGTGCTGCCTACAGCACCGCCCATTGCAATGTAAAAAATGCAGGATGCGCCCGCCAGTGTGGCGGGTGCAGCTTAATTTGTATGGCGGAACCGCTGCACCTATGGCGGGCAGTCCCTTTTCCCGTTGCGGTGGCGGGAGGGCTTTGTCCACCCGCAATCGTAATAAACCCCTATGTCTTTATAGCTAGCCCTCCCCGAACTGTCTCTGCAGCCGCGGCCCGTGCAGGTAAGAGCAGTGGGGTGGGTGAGGGTGGATTTCGACGTAGGATGATGAGGGAAAATTATTTACTTATTTAATTTTCCCCGTCATCATTCGTCGAAACGCCCCCCCACCCGGCCTCACCGCTCCACCGCTCGTACCTGCACGGGCCTCATCAGCTGTGTCTCAGTCAATCTCTTCCTTCGCCTATTCACTCCCTCCCACCTCTACTGCTTCCCATCTTTACTTCCACCCTCTTCTCCTCACCCCGCCTCTGTGTCTACACCGTCATAGTCATACCCAAGCCTCTCTTCTGTTCTGGCTATCCTGGGTTTTGCAACGCTCTGAAGTGGCTGACAGGTGTACAGTGACGTAGCAAGGGTGTCTTGCGCCTTAATACAAGCAATAAAAGACTCTTCCATCTCTCCGCTGCTTAATAATAGAGAGCCATAACTGGTACGCAACGGACCTCTCACACCGCTGGGTTCCGGTGCCACTGCACCCGCTGCACAAAGGATAGCTACAGGCGCTCTTTAGAAAAGGGAAGAAAAATATGTCCACACACCCTTACCCTTCAATCTTTCCTTCTCCTCAATTATTGTCACCTCACTTCCATCAGAAGCCTTCCCATCTTGCTATAATTAAAACAGAAAATGAATACAATAAAAAACATAAGAGCAATCGAGGTCGTAAAAATTCCAGGCATGAAATTACTATTCAGCTTATTGTTATGTTTGCCGCCAAAAATCCTTTCGTAGAGAAAAAAAATGCACATTGATTCAAGAACTAAAAGCACCGCTGGCTCAGAAACATTATTTTTCGTTGCTGTTCCTGTAACCACTATGGGAGGCGTAAGGGCGGTGACAGGTTGATTGACGTTTTTGGTGGTCTGATTCCAACTTCATCTTATGTTACACTCTTTTTTATAAAGCGCAGCATCTCCCAATTACTTGGTGTCTTGGTGCTAATTTACAACAACGTGCGATTCTTGGCAGGCACTTTCGGTCCCCTTGCTACACGGTCCCCTGAAATGTGAAAATTGGAAGCAATTAAAAAAGTAGTATTTTGTGTTTGAAATATACCCGTGGGGAGTGAGGGGGGAAATAACAAACACATAAACAATCTTTTTTAAGCACATATGTCTTTCGCCTGTCGTGCAGACACTTTGTTTCACAGAATAAGGCAGGGGAATGTGAGAACAAAGGCCATTTCCCCGGATAGATTTTCTTTATGTGCATTTTTTCTTTTAGCAAAGAGAATGCTGAATGTGCATAAAACCATCACTAAAACGGAGCATGTGCAACAGACCTAATCATTTAGCGCTTTAAGAGCCGTAATTAACGCGCTTTTCTTATACACACAGAGACACTTACAGCAGGGCGACTGCGCCCACGAAATGGGTTTTGAGCTCCGGCATATATTGCATTCACATCAGAGCGCTCTGGTCTCTCACCCCCAGGCTGGTGGGGGGGTTTGTTAAATAAGGTGTCACTTCCTCCATCAGTAAGTGATGCCCCTGCTGAAGGAACTCCGCTCTCAACCCCTGAGTAGGCCGCTAATGGGGGAATCACTCTCCTGTCTCTGCGCCGCGCTAATGCCACTGCAACAGCCGCTGCGACAGATGGATGGCGCTTGTGTGTCCCTGTGTGCTTAACCCAAGCAGCGCCGGAGAGGATGCCGCGGGGATGGTGGCAAAAAACAGAACAATCCACAATGGCGGTTGTAGGGAAGTTGGATCTGCTTTCATGGTCACCCCCACTTTTTGCTGGTGTTATTATGTTTTACTGACTAGTCTGACTGGAACCTGCTAATCAGGACACCAGTCTCTGTGCTTCTTCCCTAAATTGGACATGGAGAGTACTTAAGTACACCCCCGATTGGCTGCTGGTGTACCCTTGTAAGTCCCTAGTATATGAAACTAAGGTACCCAGGGCATAGGTACCCCAGGGGTCTCCCATGGGCTGAGGAATGTATTATGCCACTCATGAGAGTCCACTCACATTATGACTACAGGCCTCCCATTGCAGCCTGTGTAAGCTGGGGCTAGCACCACTCACGATAGATATAAGGTTCCTTATATCTGAGGTCACTGCACTTAAAACCTATAAGTCATCCCTAAGACAGGTCTTTTAATCCCAAAGGCAGGGTGCTCGGTTATAACTGTGAGGGTGCCCCTGCATTAGCAGGACACCCCTACAACCCTCCTAGTCCATTCTCCCGGTTGTAAGTGCATCAGCCATTACGATATATAGAGTGGCCATGTGTCATTATGCGATGCTATCTCTAAATTGACTATAACAAACCCTGTTGTGTTTGGAATCAAACATGATGGAATCATACCCCCACACCATAAACGGTGTGGGAGGTGTGATTCCATGCACTGTAAAGCTCCTCCGGGAGGCCCTCAGTGCTCCCGGTACCAGTCTTCTAGACCCAGACAGCAAACTATGGTTGCTTCCGACCAGAGACACAATTCTGCCCTCCTGCTGCAGAGCCGAGCTCAAACAAAGGAAGGCAGGACAAGAGGTGTCCTGTCACAGCGAGGTGTGACCCCCCTCCCAGACAGGACTTACTATATTGGGACAGGGTGGGGGTGCTTGTCAGTGCCACTAGACTGCGTTGAAGGGCACATTTGGTGCCCTCCTTGCATACTCCAGTTGAAACCAGTTCACGGAGCTGTTGGCTCCTGCTCTGGCATTAAACTGGACAAAGGACATGGGAGTATCCTCCCCACTGTCCAGCCTCTCTTCTGGGAGGGACCCCTGATTCGTCCCAACCCTTTCCTTAGCGTACGTAAGGACTTATCTGTGGGTGAGTTCCTGGATTCGTCATGGGACAAGATTCAGATCAGAAACCAGTTCTACTGCAACCGTCTGGGCACTCTGGACTTCACTGCACTGCAACTTGGAGACTCCTACTTCTCCTGGTCTCGTCGTCCTGCAAGTCTGCTGCATCATCTGGGCCTGTGCTCCATACAGGTTCTTCACAAGGCCTGTGGATATCAAAAACACCAGAAGGAATCTCCCTTGGAGTGAAGGAGTCACTCCCCTGCACCTGCAGGCACCGCAATGAAGCTGACTGGTCTGCTGTTCCTGGGCTCCTACGGACTCCAAAAGGTTTAGCAACACAGGTGGTGGTTCTGCAACTTCCTTAAGGCCTGCCTTGTCTCCACAGCAAGTTTGAAGTCAGTTTCCTTCGTCTGAACTGCTGGAGCAGTACCCATGTGCACAACGTCAACTTGCCGTTGCCAAGGCTTGTTGACTCTCTCCTCCAGAGATCTTCCGGCTCCAAGAAGCTCCAGTCTCAAGCATCTCCTGCAGCCAAGATATTTGCCTGCACCACATCCTCTGCACCATAGGAATACATCCTTTGGTGAGCTGCTCAAGGTCCTCTTGCGACTCCTGTGCCTCCGGCCTGTGGGTCCTCTTGAGAGTCTTTTTTGGCCCCAGT
This sequence comes from Lissotriton helveticus, assembly GCF_964261635.1. NCBI lineage: Eukaryota > Metazoa > Chordata > Amphibia > Caudata > Salamandridae > Lissotriton > Lissotriton helveticus. The sequence continues at coordinate 1,924,469,754 of NC_136065.1, forward strand.
GGCTCCCCTGCTTGCTCGAGGACTGCTCTGACTTACCTGCTCATGGTGAGTCACTTGGACCTTGCTGGTCCCGACACTGCACCTTTTTCAACGACTACGTTGGTTGCCGCTGCCAAGGCTTGCTGGTGCCCCTGCCGGACACTGACCCCTCGGCTCTTGACATCTGATGTGTGACAGCTCGTGAATGGCTCCTGGTCTTCCGCAGCATCGTGTGGTCTGTACAGCTGCAACTTCAAGGACACCGTCAACTCTCCTGCATCCAGACATCGGAATATGGCTCATTGCATCGCTAAGTATTAGATTGCGTCTTTTTACAACGCGGTTGTTACAACAACTGTCTTGTAGGGAGGGTGTTGGAATTCATTTCCAATACCTCCGTGTCCCCTAGTGCAAGTTGTTGTATATGACTTGTGATGTAAATGCATCGCGTACTAACAACAAGGTCATTGTAACGACCGCGTTGAAATAGTAGCGCGATGTGATGACAGCGTTGTAAACACTGTTGCCCCTGACATCGGTGGGCATTCATCTTCCGTGCCTCCTGGTCACTCCTGAGTGGCATAGACTCTGTCCCCTTCTGCTTGCAGGTACCTCTCATCCTGAATTCACCTTTGGGTTCCACCAGACACTTTAACTTTCTTCGCCAGCTGCATATTTTCTGAAGTCCTCCATTGTGGTCTACGGCAGTTTCTGACGTCACTTCACACCTAGGCACTCGGCTTCCCAGCTGTAGGTATCCTGATTTCTGAGGTATCCACAGATGGGGTGACTCTCCAACCTTCCATCTTCCACAGATGTTTCTTCAGGGACCGCTAGGAAGGGTCCTTCTTCTTTAAAATTGTAACCGCGACTTACCCATTGACTTGAAATGAGTACATGGTTGTGTTCCCACTCTGCACATGACCTCCGTTGGGTTGCTAGATACTCACCTCGGGTGGTTCCTTGGATCCCTGACTCTTCTATGTCTTCTGGGTCCATTCTTGTCTTAGGTCTTGGTTCGCATTCCACTATTTTAGTATATGGTTTGGTCTTCCCCCGGAGACTACTGTGTATGTATTTGTGCTACTTGTAATGTAATGTAATAAGAATTTCTAAAGCTCACTATCACCATTCACGAGTATCTTAGCGCTGACTGACAGCATTTCCTCTACATGCACATATTTACCCACCGGATGTACAGCCTGCACTACCTCCCAGAGAAGAAATACGTTTTACATTTTTTTCTAAATGGAAGGTATTCTCCTATTTGTCTGATATCAAGCGGAATACTTACGTGTTCTATTTACAAAGTATTGTTTATATTGTGGTTATATCTCCGGATAGGAGATATTGAATGTGTTAGTGAGTGTTTATAATAAATCAATATTTTTATAACTCCACTGCGTGGTTCTTTTTCACTTAACCTATACCATAAGATTAAGTACTGATAAAACAAGTTGCTTTACACTACTTCTGGACTAAGCCTGAAGGCTGCTCTCCACAGCTACCACTTATAGAGTTTTCTAAGGTTGTATAAGACCTCTAAAATCACAATAGGGTTGTCTGGATTAGTGCAGGGTGCTACACTTACATAAGTAAGTACGCCTCCTACAGTGGTTCCTTTGGAATATAGCCTTGCTGCAGGTCCTTGAGCTTCTGGCATTGAAGAAACTTTTGTACAATTGCACCGTAGTTAGCAGCGTGCATGCTTCCACCAAGCTGCCACGGCCATTTTGCATAAAACCTTTCTTTGCCATTACCACTGGAGAACCACAATTTTCAAAACATTCAGAATTCATACCCATTACCAAAAGTTTGCAAAATACAGATTTTGGATCATTTGCAAGTAATATTCTACTTAATCAACCGCAAACCCAATCAAACAATTGGAATTCCAGTCAATGGTTGCCTTTTAGTGCAAAGCAAGCGTTGGTCAGACACCACAAATTAAAGTCGAAACTTGAAACAACTCATCATGTGAATCAATGTAATTTTGATGGATCAAAGTAATGATAAATACTTGTTTTCTGGTTGTAGTATAGCTGTTTTCCTAATGCAAATGTCTTTTGAGATAGATATCTGTGTGTGTAGCATTCCACTTAAGGCTACAATAGAGACAATGGTTTTCAGTCTGAAAGGATGCTGAATATTTGGGTCCCATCCCAGGGAGAGCCGCAGCATCCTTGGTTAACGTATAACGTAAAGAGGCATTGAAATATGAGAAAAGCAGAATATATTCGGTGGTAGGATTTGGAAAATGCCAAGAAAGGTCTGGGTCACTCCAAACAATTTTTTTCCATTGGGATCCACTGTGATTGCTGCACTGAATTTACAAACTTCAGAAATTCTGCTTGGTTCAAACATACACCACTGTAATTGGTATATACACCATAAGTTATAGTAGTTAATTCAAATGAACTTTATTGTCTAGCTCTTAGTTGCTGAAGATCTGTAAACTACCAAACCGTTGACATTATGTAAATACCAAAAATATCTTGGAAATTACAATTTATTAAATGTTGGACTACAGAAGAAGAGTAGAGGTCAAATGGAGCAATGGAAAGATCAAATTGCATCACTAAATATTCTGTTGCACTGACTTATTGAACCCAGTCTTCCATTTATTAGTTTGCCAGATCCTTATAAGATTGTAAGTAACTCAGATATAAAGCACTATCTTATCTACCATGGATGATTTGACTGAGCTAACAAAAAGTATTAACAGAAGTACTTGTCTGATCTTTTATGTTACTTTATGCACGACAGTCAATGCATGGACGCCATTCTTCATTCCATGCAGGCACAAATGGGAATGCTATGCAGCAAGTGAGGTGCAAAACTGAATACGCCCTTTCTTTATAAGTTCCCCAAATACTATTGTTAACATTATATTTTCTGCTCATGGAGGTCATATATTTGATTGTGTAGAGTGCTAGCCCGTCTTTGACTATCTAATGGGTGATCATTTGGTGTGGGAGGATAAATCCTGTGCTGACTGGTAGAGAACTAGCATGGGCGAGTGCCACAAGGTAGATCCATAATCAAGAATCAATCCATAAACATCCTTCCTTACCTCTGTGTATATACTTAAATCCTTGGTATGTGCAGAAAAGACATGCAGCCTTATTTAGTTGCCGAAAATTGTGGACTGTTCACCATCATTACATCTCGCAACCACTACCTCATGTAGGATGAAGGAATTGTGGCTTTCCTAACTACAAAGTCATACCATCTGCCATTAAGTAAACCAACTCACTTCAATCAATCAATCAGAACATTTGTAAAGCGCACTACTCACCCGTGGGGGTCTCAAGGCACTTTGCAGCTGAATTGGGGATGGTTGGTTTCTAATATGTATTCCTCAGGTAATTTATCGATTAACCCTCCCAAAGCTTCTATAGTGTGCCATCCTGCTTGCAAAGCTTTAAAAGTGTCTCATAATTGAATATATCTCCATAAACACAGATTATTCAGACTCCTGAAACCGTTCTTTGTTGGGTGGAGTCAAGTAGGCTTTCCTTTATGAAAGTTTGTTTACCTCTTGTGGTTGGTCTTGTCTCCTGTTAGCTCCAAAAGCCTTTTTGAAAGAAAGAGCTTGTGCTTCTGTAAAAAACACAGTGCCTCCTGAAAAACATGTTTGATTGTTTTTGCTGGGGTTTTGCTAGGACACACTCAACCAAGATGACCCATTCACCACAATCAAAGCATTGTGGTCCTTGAGGGATTAAAATTAAGGGCGGCCTATTTTTGGAGGGGTTCTTCGCTGCTCCATTATGGAAATATTGAGGCATTAGAAAAAAATCAATTCTTGGAGACTTCATTACACCCAATATTCTCTCAAATGGCTCATTGAAGTTCTTCATTAGGTGCATCATCCACATGATTAGCGGCTTGGACTTTTGGTGATAAAAGAGCTACACTGGCCCCAACATACAGCCTAAGAGGCTGCATTCTTACCCACACATTCAAAATAAATTAAGAAATAAGTAGAGTACTTCCTTGGAACATATTTTTGTAAGACGGAAGCTGGTACTTTGGGATGTACTTAGGGTTTAGCAATTGCTAGCTTAACTAAGGCATTATTTTAACACTGGCATTTTGTACATATCTAGCAGTCTGAGTTCAGAGGCTATTTGAAAACCTTGATTTCACTGTAGGGCCTTCTAAAAATATTATTTAAGGGCTATTGTAAATGTCTCTGACCTTCTGCCACTTGGCACACTGTTGGATCCACAAAGGAAGCGTCTTCAATCCTACTTCTATCGCTACCTAGAAGGGGAGATACACCAATTGTTAATGTAATTATATAATTCATTCACTCTTTTTTCAGTATAACTTGGTCTTGTACTTAGACTGCTATGTTTTCCTAGACCCTTAAGTAGGTTGAAGGGTTTTTATTGCTCTGCATGGAACCTGGTACCAGTTTGTACTACTCGTCCCAATACTTCTCTCTCTTTAAACACTGGCTGCAGGTAAACGAATGTCAGTCTTGCTGTCGCCATGCCATTGTCCCCGGGATCCTAGGTTAGCAGTCTGTCCCCTTCAATGGTCACGGAAAATAGCAGTATTAGAATATACATTTATGGGTCACAAATTGTTCAACTCAGATTTCTTTAGCTGGTGGTTCATCCCTAATAAGTAGAATTATGTTTCAGTCTGCATGTTTAGGGATCAATTAAAGGATTCCACTGTTTGTTGCCTCCTTTCACTGACTGTCTCACGAAATAAGTGGTTTCTTGTTGGTCCTTGTTTTTATGTGTCCTCCTTTTTAAGAATTTCAGGATTCTTATGGTTTCCCACAGTTCTCAGCTTTGCCGAGGGGTCCCAGTTCAACTATGCCCAGTGCAGTGTGGTACTTGTCGTTTTCTGTAACTAGTCCTTTCGTTTACTTGGAAGTAGTGCTCTTTTTCTACTATGTTTCTCAGACATTGGTCTTCTGTATAAAGGTGTTGCCTCGAATGGGTTTGGCTTCAACTCAGTTGGTTTCCTTGGCTGGCCCATTCCCCATTGGAGAGAGGTTGTAGCCTTACGGCTAGAGCGGTTGACCTTGAAGCTGGGGAACAGGGTTCGAGTCCCGGCAACGACGCACAACATCCTGTGATTCTGGGCAAATCACTTAATCTCCCTGGCATAACAGAAACGAATGTGTCCTCATGTAACAAACCTGGTGCTCATGTAAAGCGCTCTGATACCCGATGTCTCAGGTCTAGTTTGCGCTATATAAAACTCTACAAAAAAAATTAAACATCCTCCTTAGGGCTGCGAGTGTCACTTCTGACAACATCTCAGAGGTTTCACCCTTGGTAGCATATTGGTCTCGGACCCTTTTCTTTCTTCTTCTGCTGGTGGCATCCTCAGAGCTCAATTCCTCCTTTCACTGGCGGAGTTCCGGGAACTTCCACTCCTCCCATATGATCGCTTTCTCCAATGCCTTGTCCCTTTTTTTTATTCCCCAAGCTTATGATGATACATGCATCTGCACTACAACCGTAGGAAATAAGAAACATCTTCACCACAAGCTTGGGGATCAAATGCCAGGAACAGACAAAAGAGGCTCGTAAAGTAACCGGCTATACCGCACCCCAAAGCACAATTAGTTTGGGCGCATTGGTGCATGGCTGGGTTTGCATGCATCAGCACATTGAAGCAAATTAGAGTCAATGTTTTGAGATCAGTAAATCATACTACTTCTGTCCTCAGTGTAAAACAGGAAGTGCAAATTAAGATTAGGATTTTTGAAAGAATGCTGACAGTAATTGACTAATCTAAGTTGAGAGTCTTAGAGATTTTATTGTGGTGTTTTTTTATGAGAAATCGTATAGCACTTATTGTGGCGAAGAAAGATGTAATGTAGTAGTAGGTTGATAACTGTTAGGGATGATATGAGAAGGGATGTGTGAATGCTTTGGTCTTTTTCCTATTCATTGTTGAATTTTCAAAGAAAAAGTTGATGACAAGAGAAGATGAGTTGATCAGTGCTATAATCAAGGAATCCATCAACAATACTTTTTTTAGTTCAAAATAATTTTATTGAATTTTCTGAAGAGCAACATAAATAGACAATACAGAAAAAATTATGCATAAGCAAAAATACCTACACAATATAAGAAGCAATATACCGCTAACAATGAAATGTAATAGGCATCAAAATTTCAATACTTAATAAAGGAGAAGGAGAAGAACCAAAAAGGAAAGGGAAGGGGAAAGATGAGTACATACTATATAATCTTAAGAAAAAACAGAGTTACTGTTAACATATAAATAATGTAATAGAATGATATCAAACTATATAACAGGTGAAAATATACATTCAGAATGACAAATAAGTGTCTACAGGTAACCAAAAGGTTTGGTAAAAATGAGAATTATGATGAATCCCAGTTAACGATAAATGTGCACGTCTTCTTGTAAAAATGACCCAAGACCACCAAGCATGCACAGATAAATCTGAAATCTTTTTTTCCCAGCAAAAAGTAATGGACTTTAAAGCAGCTGACATTAAAAAATGTAATCGTTTTTCTTCTAAATCAGTGAGATCAACAATACTTTTTGACCGCTAGTAGAGGCTGGTATAAGATGCTTCAGTGGTATTGGTGCTACCTCCACAGTGAAGCAAAGAAGCCAGGCGTTTATTGGGTTAATTGAGATAATCAGTTTGCATTACAGACCTCTTTGTGGATTAAGGCATAAAGGCAGCCACCAACTAGTCTTCTGATTTTGCAAGGGGGGTGGGATATTGTGCCCAGTGGTAAGACAGTTCTATGGAAGATGAACAGAAAAATGTTTCCCTTAGTGAAATAGCATCAAGGTCACAATCTTAGATGAGGGAAAATACGGAAGTTGCACTGGAAACTGCAGACCTAGGGTTCAGTAAGGCAGTTTTGATGTGATGCACACTCGCTTGAGAGAAAATGTTTTTTCTGAGAGTGCTTGCGTAGACTGATCATTGTATTTAGATAATCTAACTCTGGAGATTGAAGAAATAAGATGATACAATGAGTTGTGGGAACTTAAGTGGGCAGTATTCAATGCAGGTGGAGGAGTGTTTAGAAACAATGGCGTTAGTGTGTGTGTTGGGCTCTTCAGGAGTGAGTGAGTCAATTGAGGGCTAAAAGAGTAGTCCATGGGAGGAAATCAATTTTGGGAAAGAGATGGAAAGTTATAGACGTTGTATCAACTCAGGCAGGCGATCCGGGGTCAGTTTGATGTCAAGCAGCTCATTTTTGGGCAGCGGATAAGAGATTTGTGTTTTGAGAGTAGTAAGTGGCTGTAATGAAATACGAGGTCAGTATTCACACTTTTCATGTGAAACATCTCCATGGGTGGCTGGAGTCCTTCTGTGGAAAGTCAGTTTGTGTGCTGCTGTTTTGGTGTGGCTGGATTGGCCCTGGAGGCAGGTTGACAAAGGAAGGAGCTATTGAGGGACTATGATGACTACAGAGAATACTATGGGTTTGGCCCATGTTGATATATTAGTCTGAGCCAGGGTGGAAATAGCTTTGCTCTAGGCTATGGTCCTTCGCATTATGGTGTCTAATTTTCTTTTCTGATTACGGGATAATGGGAACCTGGGGAAATGGAAGAGTCTGCTGCACTAAGCAGAGGTGGTAGACTTGCCATCAATATTAATGTCCTGGTCCATGGTAGAAGCTTTTTGTGGTTTTACAGTATCAAACCACATCGTAAAGATGTGGGAGTTGTTATTGATGGAACATGATCTTTTAATATTCATACAATGTGATGTTGAGACCAAACCACTAGTTATAGTAAACTGAGATGGCAAGGTGTTTGTAAGGGGTGTTGATGTTCTTTGAGAATAAGAAGAAATACTGTTCTGCATTAGCCCAGGGGGATATGCTCTTAGTATGAAAAATAGGTTAGTTTTAAGGGAGACTAGTTTGAAACTATGGTGTTTGGAACTGATTAAGGTTTCTGGTTTGGCTGTCAGAGCTCGGTGTGGTAGTTGGGAGTAGTTTTAGGTGGGTTAGGGAAGGAATAGGATCTCTAAGGTAGTGTTACATGCAAACTGGAGCCTGATCGGCTCTCTCTTTGTTTAATTTTTTTTGGTCATAATAAGGTCATCTGGAAACCTTGTGCCTGATTGTTCTTGAGAACCAGATTCAGTATGCAACAGCAACTAAATGAAGCCACGAGGCATCACTCAGTACAGAGAGAAATTGTAGTTGTAAGCTGTCGCTTTGAGAACAACAAAAACATTTATATGTTACATCAAATTTAGTTTAAAAACTTGATATTTTGAAGGTGCGTCATGCTGCCTTCTTGACTGGCAGAGGAAAGGGTGCAATTTAACATCTCTAACCAGTGTCGTGCCTAAACTGGATATATATTTGGTGCTAAAAAAGTCAATGTTTTATTTTTTACCTAATGTATTTAAGATAAAAACATGATATACGTTTTGTCCAACATTCTAGTACGATAACTGCACTATTTCTATTTATGAAAATAGATATTCATGTTCCTTAGGCTAAAACATACCAGTTGAGAATTGTGGTTTTTTGAATAGATAGGGAAAGATAGAGACATTAATGGATTCATGATGAAATTGTAATGTATATATTTGCATGTTGATTTTATAATGTGAAATTATTTAATGTGAGAAATAAGAAATAATTTATCATATAAAATAATATAAAATGGAAAAGAAATAATTGAATACAAAATATATATCTTTTTTACAAAGATATGAAGTTTTGTGTTCTGTATATGGAGATTGGATTTATGGTGTAAGCACTACTAAGAGTATATTCAGCACTATGTCCGGTGCACATTTTTTTTCAAGAAAGGAAAGGGTGATTCCTTTCAGTGTCCACGGTGTTATCCTGCACATAAATGTTCACATGAAAGGTGTCAAGTGTCTCCTTAAGAGGGTCTTGTGAGGAGGGAAAAGCCAGAAAGGGCCAAAAAGACCTACTTGGCAATCTTGGAGCTCCTGATAGAAGATGATGCACTAAGCAGAGGTGGTAGAATTGTCATCATTTTTAATGTCCTGGGTCATGGTAGAGCTTTTAGTGGGTTTAGGGTATCAAACCATATAAATGCTTCATGAACAACAGGGCATAGAAAAGAGCCGATCATCTAAGGAAACTAGCTACACTGGTGCAAAATGAGGGACATAATTAGTAGCAAGAGGGTGATACATGTGACAAAGCGTAAAGAAATTACTGCATTGTGACACATCCATCAATCGTCAATACCTGCTTGTATATGGTTCATAAGGAGCTTACATCCCAGGAAAATAATTAATTCCATCCGGAAATTGATACTCCATTCATAATCTTTGTACAGACAACCAACTTGAGAAGTTCCGATCATAAGGCGTGGCCACGCCTCTCTTTTCCACACTATGCCATTGACGAGGCAAAGAAAGAAGAACCCAAATGTATCTCCTCCCAATGCAAATCTCTGTTCTCCAACCGCTGTCCTTCCTCATCGCTGCCCTTCCTCATAACATGGTCTAGGCAGCGAGGATACCCAGCTGCTCAGGAAGTACGGAGACCAGAGACAAGTTGCCTGGCTGCGTCTTAAGTACACTATCTCATTTCTAACACATGACACCTTAGATAAGTTCCCAGTGTGATGTAACATATAGATGCAAAACTTTGCTGAGGTGCAAAATCACTCTTGGTGCAAACTAATCTAAACTGTCGTATCACATTTAGGGGCAGAATTAGGAGCACAGGGGCAGAACAACATTTTGTGCAAACTCATCCTTGGTGAAGCATCAACAGGAATGTGAAACCACTTTTAAGAGCACAAACCACACTGAAGGGTGAATAGCACATATAGGTACAAAAATCAAATTTAGGGACACAAATACATTCATATGCAAAATGACTATCAGTAGGAGCAAAACCAGCTTTAGGGTCAAATCACTCTTGGAGCAACATCAACAGGGGTGTAGAAACACTTTTAGTTGAAAAAACACATTTGGGTTCAAAATCTTTATTTGTGCAACATCATCAGGCACACGGATGAAGACACTTATGTGCCAAATCAAATCTAGGAGCAAAAATCGCATTTGGGCGCACAAACACAAATAGGTGCCAAATGTGCCAAATCACTATTTGTGTTTTAGGAGTGTGCAATCACATGTGCGTGCACAATCACCCAATACAGAGAAAATCTTGTAGTTTGATTAGAATGAAACTAAATTGGGTGCAAAAGGTGTGCATGACTATGACATATTTGGTTGATATAACAATAAGGTACAACATCGCACTGCAAAATCAGACTTAGGGTGCAATGTCCCCCTTGGTGCGCAGCTAGAAACACTAGGATTTCACATTTAGCTCAAATTGCAAAATAAGGTAATCAACTACTGTTGGTGCAGCATGAGTATAGAAACGCTTGCAGTTGAATAAGATATTCAGGTGAAAAATCAAATTCAGGTGCAAATCCCATCTGTATGCAAAATAATCCTTGATGGAACATCAGTACAAACCTGTAAAACATTTATGAGTACTAGTCACATTTAGGTTGCCAAATCACTTTTAGGTGGAACATAACTCATGGATTATTAGAAACCACCGCAATGGAGCGCACACCGCTAGCCCCTCCTCCGGATCGCCCCTCGGGACTCTGGTACTTGTAGTTCAATAGTGGATCACCCAGGTGGGTGCAAGTCGGTACTTGTTGGACTGATGAATCTCTAGACCCGATACATGTCCCGGGTTTTTGGGTATCGCCCGAGACATGGCTCGGGTTTCGGGATAACTTCCCTCATCAGTAGAGAAATGGTTAGGGGTGGAGGAGAAGGCCGCCAAACAACCGTCAATGGCCTCGATGCCTGAACCGGCACGCAGGGCAGCATCCAGGAGCCCGTCGGCTCAAAGCTCAAGGGAGCCAATTAGTAGAAACCACCGCAATGGAGCGCACACCGCTAGCCCCTCCTCCGGATCGCCCCTCGGGACTCTGGTACTTGTAGTTCGATAGTGGATCACCCAGGTGGGTGCAAGTCGGTACTTGTTGGACTGATGAATCTCTAGACCCGATACATGTCCCGGGTTTTTGGGTATCGCCAGAGACATGGCTCGGGTTTCGGGATAACTTCCCTCATCAGTAGAGAAATGGTTAGGGGTGGAGGAGAAGGCCGCCAAACAACCGTCAATGGCCTCGATGCCTGAACCGGCATGCAGGGCAGCATCCAGGAGCCCGTCGGCTCAAAGCTCAAGGGAGCCAATTAGTAGAAACCACCGCAATGGAGCGCGTGTATCGGGTCTAGAGATTCATCAGTCCAACAAGTACCGACTTGCACCCACCTGGGTGATCCACTATTGAACTACAAGTGCCAGAGTCCCGAGGGGCGATCCGGAGGAGGGGCTAGCGGTGTGCGCTCCATTGCGGTGGTTTCTAACTCATGGATTATGCCTGAGGGGCCTATTTCAGCATTAACAGGAGTGCTGAAGCACTTTTAGGTCAACAAATGTGCCTCAGTAGCAGTGAATGAACACATCGCTTCAGCGTCCCTGCACTGCAGTGGCAATCAGTGTTCACACCAAATAGCAAGTAGCTAACAATGAGAATGAAGTACTCCTCTGACCTGAATCAAAATGTGAATGATCCTCTCAGTCTCAAGTGGGGTGGAGACCATCTTTGTGTATGTTTGTTTTGGTGTCATTGACGTGAGCTCTATCAGACAACTAAAGCTGTCTATAGTCAGACCTAAAAACTCTCTGTGGTCACACCGGTAATGATCCTAACAGCAACAGTTTCTTGTAAATATGCCCCTTGGTTTTTCAGGCAATCTTATAATACCTAGTTTATTAGGTGATGTCTCCTTGGTCTTCTCTAGAGCGCCACGATGTACGAGCACTATATAAAAACATAGTAACATAACATAATGTGGGGAGTTCAGCCGCATCAGGAGATACGGGATAAAGGAACACAGGAGGCAGTGGGAGTGTGGGATAGTGAAAGGACAGCAGGCGTGGTGGACATGAGACAAAGAGCAGAGGAGAGGAAGGGGGCCTGAGGAGATATGCTGGGAGCCAGGCCGTATCTTACTACCATAGGAGGAGGGCTCTGTGCATTTGCAAGCTGATAACAGGCACACAGAGGAACTTAACACCCTTGCCGTCAGCTGGCTCATTGCTTACCATTCTTTTCTAGGTCTCGCAATACTGCTCGTTTGAGGTATTGGCGTTGAAAATAATAATGCAACACCAATAGATCATACTTTCAGTAATGCGAGACCTAGTGCATTGCAAATGCTTGCATAGTGAGCCAGGCACCAGCAGTGTATGTCTCAGTGCAGTACTGCAAGCGGCTCCAAGAGGTTTCTAGTGAGCAAGGCAGCAGCACTGCATGTCTAGGTGTAGTACCACAAACTGCTCCTAGAGGTCCCTAGTGAGCAAGGCACCAGCACTGCATTTGTAGGTGCAGTACTGCAAGATGCTCCTAGAGGTCCTTAGTAAGCAAGGCATCAGCACTGTATGTCTTGGTGCAGTACCGCAAGCTGCTCCAAGAGGTCCTTAGTGTGCAAGGCACCAGCACTGTATGTTTAGGTGCTGTACCACAAACTGCTCCTAGATGTCCCTAGTGAGCAAGGCACCAGCACAGCATGTCTAGGTGCAGTATCGCAAGCTGCTGCTAGAGGTCCCTAGTGAGCAAGGCACCAGCACTGCATGTCGACAAAGTGGGAGTTATTGGCATTATGAATGGCAATGTTTTTTGCCTAGCCATATGTGGTAGAAAGGGGACCTCTTTTGGTCACATATGGTACTGTAACCTGCAGAAGATATGGTAAATCCACTTTACCCATAATGCATTGCATGCAAGACAGTACTACAAGTACATTTAAATAGCTATCTCTATATATATACAATTAGTAGCTTTGAAATATGACAAAGAAATTATGACATTCATTTTGGATTAGGTTGTACTCTGTGTGAAGCTAATGAGGGGAAATTTATAGACGGTCTCATATAAATAAGAGATGCTGTAGTGAGTGAAGTAACCTCTGCCAGCATAGCTTAGGACCAAGTGTGTGTCCTGCCTGAAGCCTTTTAAGAAAATAGTGCCTTGTGGCTGTAATTAAAACCTAGGGTGAAACAACACATGTAACAGGGGTGTCCTTATGGGAGATTACAAGAAGAGACAAGGTGGTACTACTAAGCCTAGTGACCAAAGAAAAGCCACCATTTACAAAGGACAGGGACAGAAGGCAATTAAAAAGATGAACGCAAAGTGGGCAGAGCTTTATGTCAATATCCTGAATATAGCATATCTCGAAGAGACAGTACAACGCTGCCTAGGCAAGACCTGAAAAAACATTTGTATTTTTGGGAGTGCGTTAGAGAAGAAAAAAAAGATATCGCTGGACTTTTACAAAAGTGCAGATTTCACACATTTGTTTTGCATACCGCGATATCCTGGGAGGGGGTCTGCCCATTAGTAAAAGTACAAAGAGGTTGCACTCTTTTCTATTTGTTCGAATTAATTAGAAATATTCCCTGAATATTTTAATTTTCTTCCCATTTTAAATATTTTGAAAGCAATTCAAAATGGCATGTAAGCGTACGTAAACGAGTGCTACAGGAGTATTACTTTACATAATTCTAAATGCATGTCAGTGGGCCCTGTAGTGTGCATTAGTATTTCAATTGTGGCTTAATGTAATCACGAGTTTTAAACAAATTATAGGTAATGCTTTTAAACACAGGTCAGATATTGAGAATGTGATTCTTGAATAAGGGCAAACACCCCAGGAGCAGAACACTTAGGGCCCCATTAGGATGGCGGTTTGATCGCCCCCGCCGAGCCGGGAGTAGTCCCCGTCGGCCCGGCTGGGGTGATCCACCCTCCAACCCTGCAGAAAAGACCCCCGCCATATTACAATGGCTGGGGGGTCCGAGGCGGACGGAAATACCGTCCACCGCTTTTTCGCCCGGTCGACATGTCGACCGGGCAGAAAAGGGTTCAAAATGGTGGCGGTGTCTGAAAGACACGGACAGCCATATTAGAATGTGGCTTTGAACATGCCTTTCCGTGGCGGCATTGTTGCCACGGAAGGGCATGCGGAGTCTGCTTGGGGGGCCCGTTGCGGGCCCCTAGGGACTCCAGGGGGTGGGAGTTGCTCATGGGGGGTATTGATCAACTATATTCTACTCAAATCAAGATTGTGCTTCATTCATGATTTGAAGAAAAATAATACCCATCAGCGTTCGAACTGTGGCGCCCTTGTCATCATATGGGTGCCTTCATACCACGAAGGAAGTTTGGTTTGTGCCAGTCATTTGGAATATTAGACTGGAACTGGGCACAGTGATGTATATCCAAACTGTGGGCGACAGGGAACTACTGTTAAGCAGTGCAAATGAAAAGTGTAAAGTGTAAAAAAGGGTGACAGAGTGCTGTTTAAAATTAGATAGACAGGAGGAAAACAATTTTAATAGACACCTCGCTGCTTCTAAATCAATAAAAAAGTAGTGCGAATCTAGTAGTTTAACAAATAGCTACTAGCATCTTCCTAACTGGTCAAACTTTGAGTAGAATATAGTTGATCAATACAGTTTGTCAGTTGCATAGTTAGTCATTTCCAGCCCTTTGACCCATCGCTATTTGTTGTTGCTATACATTGTGTTTTTAGGGGGCTATAGTTGTGTGTGGTCGGTAAACATTCCCCTGGACCTCCCAATCCCTGTTTTGTTCATGCTCATGGGGGGTACCCATGGTACCCCCTGCCTTTCAATGAACAACGTGGCCGGCAACGCGCGGTGCTTGTCACGTTGTGCATTCAAACGCACAACCGGCCTCTGTGGCATTGCGGTAGGCAGTGCTCTCTGCACCGCCCGCTGCAATGTTGCAGATGCTCTATGCGCCCGCCAGTGTGGTAGGCACATGCTAATTGGGAGTGCGGGACTCCCGCACTCTCAGTGGGCAGTCCCGGTTCGCGAGGGTATGGCGGGCGGACAAAGTCCGCCCACCATACTAATGGGGCCCTTAGAACGGCTGGGTCTTGGGCAGTCCCTACCCAGAAAACTCTAAACGACTATGGCAAATCTATATTAGTGCTGTAGCTCGGGCTTTCATCAGGCCACTAAGCCAGGAGCCTGAGATCCACCCCAGCAGCGGCCACACATTTCTACAAAAGGCCAGCAAAGAAGGGGGGACATTAGGATGTCGGGCGGATTGCCTCCGCCAGGCTGGCGGTGGCCACCGCCAGCCTGGCGGAGGCAATCTGCCCGCCATCAATCCCTGCATTCCCCCCTGCCACATTACAATGGCGGAGGGGACGGCAGTGGCAGTAAACACCGCCCGCCTGTTTTCCGACCCGGTCGCCTTGCGGCCGGGGCAGAAAAAGTTTAATATGGTGGCGGTGTCTAATAGACACCGCCAGCCATATTACAATGGGCTGTGTGTCATGCCTTTCCGCGGCGGCAATGCCGCCACGGAAAGGCAGTCGGTGTTCACTCTGGGGGCCCCCTGCGGGCCCCCAGAGTGAAGCAGAGTAGGGGTATGCACACGGGGGGTACCTGTGGTACCCCCCACATTTGCATTAACAAAGCAGCAGGCACCGCGCGGTGCCTGCCACTTTGTTAATGTAAATGCTGCAAATCATTTTTAGTATTGTGGCGGGCGGTGCAGAGTGCACCGCCCGCTACAATACTAAAAATACAGGATGTGCCCGCCACTGTGGCTGGCACATCCTAATACCCCCCACGGGACCCCGCCCTTATGGCGGGCGGTCCCGTTTGCCGCTAATGGACCCCAAGGTATTTTTCCTGAATATGTTTTATGTTTCAGGGGCCTTCTGGAGAGCTGAAACTTAATGCACCCTCCTGGCCATGGACCAGTGTAGTCACTGGAATACAGAGGAAGGCAGGTCCACCATGCAACAGTGACTGATCCCAGACCCAAGGAGATTCCGACATGGTACAACACCTTGAAAGTCTCAGATATGGCAAAGTAAAGACAATAAACAGAGGAGACAGACAGACTAAAGATCACAATATCACTGCATGCCACACCCCACCTTTCCACTCAACTTAATGCAGTTCCGATAGACCACATTGTACAATTGTTTACATCATAACTTACACAACGCAATCTAAAACTACACAGATGCAATGCTGTATGATAACAGATCCACAGCTTTCACTACAGCACACTACAACACCACTCCAGACTATTCAATATCAACCTGCATCACTCCCTCCCTCAAAACATCACCACCCCAACTAATTCCATATCATACTACGTCATCACTACACCTGGCACGGTGCAGAGAAAGAATATTGAGGTAAAAATATCGAATTGCACAAATATTGTGGTAAAAATATTGTGGGTCAGGAATATCAACAGTAAAATCCTCGTGGTCAAGAATATCGATTTTAGGTATGTAATATTGATTTAAAAAATATCGAAGTGTTTAATATCGTTTGTAAAAATATAGTCGTTAAAAAATATCAATTTTATGATATTATGTCTTTTAGTATATATTTTATATGTGTGTGATGTTTGTATTTTTGTAAAAGAATTATTTGTATTTTTATTATATGTTAAAATTTTAGTAGTTAATAATGTTTTTTAAATCAAATTTTGCGTTTTTAGTTCCGTAGCAGGTTGTGGGATTATAAGGGAATAGGGTGGGAAGTAATTTAATTATATAAAATGTATTGAATAATTTGTATTTATTAATATTTGTTTAATTGTGATGCTATGGTGTTAAATATGTGAATTAATGTATTATTAATTGTTTAATAATTCGGTGTTAATTTAACTGAATCAATAAGTAATCAATTATGGTAATTGTGTAATTAATTTTAGGTGTGTTTTGTGGTGTTTATAGGTGTACATTTTGTGAAGGGTGGGAAGTAATTTATTTTTTATTGATAAATTATTAATTAATTAATTCATTTAAATTAGTTGATTAGTAATTAATTATGGTAATTGTGTAATCAATTTTAGGTGTATTTTGTGGTTATAGGTGTAAATAGTGGGACGGGTGGGAAGTAATTTATTTTTTATTGATAAATTAAAACTAATTTAAATGAGTTAATTAGTAATTAATTATGGTCATTGTGTAATTAATTTTAGGTGTGTGATGTGGATATTATAGTGTGTGTACTCAATGAATGTTCTATTTTTTTTAATTAATAATCTATTTTAAATTCATTATTAAGTATGTTGATTATGGAAATATATTTCAATAAAAATGTGGATGTCTTTTTTTTATTGGTGTGGTGTAATGGGGTAGTAAATAAAATAAATACATTAAGCTATCTTATAACAACCTGTTTTGGACTACGGTAAACTCAAGCTTCCTCAAAGAGGATAATGTACCCGAATTAACATCTAATGTCTCTAGTGAGGGTTGGGTTACCCATTTTTCCCAGATTTTTGGTTCTGGTAACAGTGATGCTAGTAGCATTTATGACTGGCCTGTTATTTCACTGGACATTACTGTTCAAGAGGTTGAATCTGGTATTGGAGCTAGTAAGGGGGGCAAGGCTCAGGGACCCGACGGGGTCCCGATTGATGTATATAAAGCCGCCCCAAAGATGTGGAGCCCTGTGTTGACCAAAGTGTTTAATGCTGCTGTGTGTGCAGAGGCGCCAAATACATGGGGGTAATGCATTATAATCCCAATATTTAAAAAGGGCAGTCGGGCAGATGCAAAGAATTATCGCCCAATCTCTCTTCTTGACTCGTCAGTTAAGATCGTGAGCCGAGTCATGTTGGTCCGATTAGAAGAGTGGGTTGAGCAAGAAGGCATTCTGGCAGACAGCCAGTATGGATTTAGGAAGGGACGGGGTACACTTGACCAGTGTATTAACCTTGAACTATTGATTGGTAAATATACTGAAGCAAAGGAAGGTTCATTATACCTTTGCTTCGCCGATCTCAGTAGTGCTTTTGATATGGTGGACCATTCAATATTATGGCCAAAATTGTTACAACTTGGAGCGCCGGAGGGTATAATCTTCTTTCTTGCCAGGTTATACAGAAAGTTAGAAACCTGTGTGCGCTACGGCACTAAAGGTGAATGCACTCCTAAATTCAGTGTTAAGCGAGGGATAAGGCAGGGGTGTGTACTAGCCCCCCTTCTTTTTATACTGTTTATTAATGAAATAGATAATATTTTAAAAACTGTAAATGCAGATGCACCCAAGATTAAAGGCGTTTCTTTCCCAGTGTTATTGTATGCTGATGACGCTGTCCTGCTCTCTAGAACTCCTATTGGACTACAGCGTCTGATGGACAGTTTTTCTACCTTCATCAGGGATAGGAAACTGTCCATTAACAAGGGGAAAACGCATACCATGGTCTATGGACACAGATATAAAGCCACTAAGGCCTTTTTTATCGAGGGTAATAAGGTGCAAGATGTAGGTAAATTATGTTACCTTGGCATCACTTTCTCAAAGGACAGGAAGTGGACTAATGAATTTACGAATATTAGTAATAAAATGGCTAAAACTGCACATGGTGTTTTGAGATTCGCGGCAAAAATCGGGGATAGACGCACTAAGGACATGCTCCATATCTATCAAGCTAGATGTGTCACCATTGCTACGTATGGAGCGGGAGTATGGGGACATACTTATGACCATAAGCTACAGGTGGAGGAAAATACCTTCCTAAAAAAGCTTTTATGCCTACCGACCTCTGCTCCTACTGAGTTGATACACCGGGAACTGGATATTAACTACCTAGCTGATGTCTTATCCTTGAGGCCACTTATGATTTGGTGGTCAATTTGGCTTCAGGATGAGAAGTTGTTCAATAGATCAGTTATTGAGGACTGTTTATCTTTGGATAAATATCGTAATATCCCTTGGTTAAAATATGTAGCTGATTGTTTCCTAGAAATATTTAATTTAAATGTACTGACTGACCCGGGTGCCGCTTCTATGATCCCAAAAGCCGAGCTGAAAGCAACTTTTATGGCGTATCAGGTTGGAAAACGGGGGTCAACGAATGCATCCCTGTCCACAGTCATGTTCTATAGTAAATATAAAATTAATGAAGGTTTTCCACAATATTTAAGTTTGGTGACAAGACCTTCCCATAAGTTTGTGCTAACGAGAATGAGGTTTGGAGTAGCACACCATTTAGTGGCCCAGCCGTGTATTAAAAAACATCCAACTGGGTCGTGCCAGTGTGACGGCATCACCAAACAAAGCACCTTGCACTTTTTATTGATCTGCAAATTGTATATGAATTTTAGGATTGCCTACCTGAAGCCCCTGTTTGTTAAACATGGTGTATGTACAGTGTATCAGGCTATGAGTCTGTTATTTAATCTGGAATCTGCTGATATCTGTTTTTTTACTGCTACTTTTTTAAACCAGTCTATTAGGGCACGTAAAAGTATGTTATTTTAAGTATCAAGTGTTTAACTCTTAATTGTAATAATGTTTTATCTGTTTTTATTATATGTGTTGTGCTTTTATGGTCATCTTGTATGTACCGAATAAAGCTTCATGAATTTAATTGAAATACATTAATGTTTTAAATAATTTGTTCATTTGTGAATATTTGTTCCTTTTAAATAAATATTTTTTATAAATAAATGTATAATTTTTTCATATTATATTTGTAGGTTTTTGTTATATGTAATTAACATTATATGTGTTTTTTTATTTGTTTAATATATTTAATTGTATATTTTTAAAATAGTGTTTATTTTTTAAGATTATTTAATTTTTTTTAGTTGTTTAAAAGTTATTAGTAATTTTTATTGTTGTGCTATCCAATAGATTTCCTACTGTTGCATTCACTGGAGTGGGAATAGTAATTTTTACCCCTCTGCCATCTAAATTTTCCCTACTGTTGCACTCATTGAAGTGGGAATAGTAATTTTTACCCCTCCACCATCTAAATGTTCCCTACTGTTGCACTGATTGGAGTGGGAATAGTAATTTGTACCCCTCCGCTATCCAATACTTTCCCTAGTGTGGCACTCACTGGAGTGGGAATAGTATTTTTTACCCCTCAGCTATCCAATACTTTCCCTGCTGTTGCACTCACTGGAGTGGGAATAGTAATTTTCACCCCTCCGCTATCCAGCACTTTCCCTACGGTTGCACTCTTTGAAGTGGGAATAGTAATTTTTACCCTTCCGCTATTCAGCACTTTCCCTACTGTTGCCCTCACGGGAGTGGGAATAGTAATTTTTACATTTCCGCTATCCAGTACTTTCCCTACTGTTGCACTCACTGGAGTGGGAATAGCAATTTTTACCCCCCCGCTATCCAGCTTTTCCCCATTGTTGCACTAACTGGAGTGGGAATAGTAATTTTTACCCCTAAGCTATCCAGCACTTTCCCTACTGTTGCACTCACTGGAGTGGAAATAGTACGTTTTACCCCTCTGCTATCCAATACTTTCCCTACTGTTACACTCAATGGAGTGGGAATAGTAATTTTTACCCCTCCGCTATCCAACATTTTCCCTACTGTTGCAATCACTGGAGTTGGAATAGTAAATGTAATTGTTCTACTATCCAATATTAACCCTACTTTTGCACTTAATAGAGTGGGAATAGTCAATTTTACCCCTCCGCTATCCAACTCTTCCCCTACTGTTGCACTCTTTGGATTGGGAATAGTAATTGTTACCCCTCCGCTATCTAACACTTTCCCTACTGTTGCACTTATTGCAGTTGGAATAGTAAATTTAATTGTTTTGCTATGCAACATTTTCCCTGATGTTGTATTTATTGTGCTGCGAAATGTACGTTTTAATTTTGTTTTTATAGTTTAATGTTTTAATTAATTATAGAATAAATTTTTGTAATTTTAAATTATTGATATATGTATATGTTTTATTTTTATATAATTTAAAAGTTTACAAATTAAATAAAGATAATAGTTCATAAATTATTTTAAAGTAAAAAATTATGTTTGTGTGTTAATATGTTTTTAAATCAGGTTTAGTTTTTATATTTAGTTAAAATGTATATTAAATGTAATTCTTTTTTTTAAAGATAATATTAATATTTTATATTTTTAATATATAATATTTTATTGTATTTATATATTTGTTTAACTGATATTTTTTACATCTATATTTTTAATTTCGATATTTTTTATTTGATATTTTTGTACTTACCTGTTTAAGTATAGGGAGTACATTTTTTTACTATCTATATTCCCCCCCCCCGATATTTTTACCTTTAATATTCTATCAGTCATCCTCTGGCAAACAATATAATCAGTAAGCACACAGAGATGGGGGGACACGGGTGATATCCTACATGAGACCACCACACATCATCTCGCGCAACAACTCTACACTGCAACCACTCACTACAACCATATACCCTGTCACACTGCCTCACCTCACAGCACCCTCCTTGACTTCATACCTCCACACAGGACTATACATTCTATGGCATATAACACTAAACACCCTAGTATACCACAACACACCTCCCCAATTACCATACCACATATGCCACATAGCACCACAAAATCTAAAACTACACTTATGTATACCACACCAATGTACACCACACCAATCTACACCACACCAAATGCAACATTCTATACATAGCACCACCGAATACAAGTATACTTTTTACCAGATTACAACATCCCACACTTTATACCAAGCCACATCACATTCTATCATATTGCACCCCACCCACCCATCAACCTCTCCCATAGTTCCCCATGGTTCCACATCAGACTATACCACACCATGCAGTATACATGCCATTTAACACTACTCCTCTCCATACAAGATCAATTACATGCTACATCACATCACAGCAGAACTATACTACAACAAAGTTCACTCAGTACATAATATCACCACACCCCACCACCGAAAACAGCGCCGTACCACACAAGACCATCTCATATTTCACATCATATCATGCCATTCCACTTCAGTCTACCCTACTACAACACATTATATCATACACCAACATCTTTCATCATGTCACATCATCTCTTTTCAACACCACACCTCTCAGTACCACACCACTCTCAACACACACAACACCACACCATGCCACATTTTGTCAGACTTTGGCATACCATATAATTACTTCTCACCTTAAAAGTCAGTGTACCACATCACCAAATGCCACATAACACCATACCTCTCCTTACCACACTAAATTGCAATGTAATTACTATACAACCCAATTTAGTAAAAAAGTCAAGACAACAACTGACTCCCCACACCACCCTACACCACCCATTGCAACACCACATCAGGCTAAACCATACCAACCTGCTTCTTTACACAAGTCACAACAAGACACAAGTCTGACACACAAAATGAGGGTATTCAACATCTAGGGGCTCATTAGGATGACGGGCGGACTTTGTCTGCCCGCTATCCTGTCGGAATTCTGGACCGCCCGCCATAAGGGCGGTGGTCCCATGGGGGGTATTAGGATGTGCCCACCACAGTGGCGGGCACATCCTGCATTTTTAGCATAGTGGCGCGCGGTGCCTGCCACTTTGTTCATGCAAATGAAGGGGGGGGTACCACAGGTAACCCCCCCCTGTGCACCCCCACCTCTCCTTCACTCTGGGGGCCCGCAGATTGCCTGGTGGAGCGGTTTTCACCGATAAAATGGTGGCGGTGCCTACTGTCAGCAGCAACCGCCGCAATGTTAAGATGCAGGATCCGACCACCACAGTGGCGGTCGCATCCTGATCCGGTGTGCGGGACCGCCGCATGTATGGTGGACGGTCCCGGTTTTACACCAGGATGTCGGAAGGACTCCAGTCCGTCCGCCTTCCTAATGAACCCCTAAGTACACAGATCTAAAATGTAGTTATGGTGATGGAGGGATATCTACCTTGGTCTGAGATACTTTTAATTGCACGGGGATTTCGAAAACAAAAATCTTCTATCATCTAGAATATGAAAGGTCTAGACTCATCTGAAGAAGTATCCTACGGGACGAACCAACCTAGGATCTGCTTCCAAGGGATCTTGAAAGGGATCATCTGGTGAATTATGTCACATGAGATCTGAAAAGCCATCAGTGATGCTAGAACATATTTCTGATTCAGGATGTTGACTGGGGATTCAACACACTAAAACTGTAGGTGTTCTAAGAGAATCATGCTGTTACCGAACAAGAGAGTGCATCAAATGAGCATGACAAAACGTTTTAAGTGGGGAGCTGAAAGGAAGGAAGGAAGTGGGTGAAATGGTAGTCTGAGACCTTTTTTAGTGAATATGTGGTTCAATTTGCATTATGTAGCAATATTATGAAACATGTTAATAATACATTGTGTCAATTTATTTAAAAGAAATTGATTAAAGAAATTAGTTGTTTAGCAGAGACCATTAATAAATCAGAATGGCTTTAGCCATGCATGCACGCAAGAGGAAAATAATTGTGCATTAGTTTGTTTTCCCACCCTACTTTAACACATGCCTGTCTCCACATTCCACAATTAAAATACTCAAACGATTCTTGTTTGCAATGCTGGTAAACTTTCAAAAGGAGCTATTAGTTACACTAGTTCCTTTCAAGTGCCTCATTCTTGTAACCTGATCCGAGCCAATCACAAGAGTGGCAAATGTTTGTTCTCTGATCTCTCCTTAATTTCCATTGATCTTTCACTGCATTTGAGCAAACAGCTAATGCTGCTTGAAAATTGCACTGATTGAAAGGCTTCATTGTTTTCCATCACGTTTCTTAACTCCTTCCATGTCTGGGGGTTCTGTACTACCTGCTGCACCCCTAGTCCCAACGCTCGGGTCACCTATTGTTGGTAATTGTAAGCGATACAGTTATGGGCAAAGAGAACTTTGTGTTTTTCTATCCACACTGGATGGCACCTTTGTGAATGCACAACACAAGGAGTAAACTCTGTGTATGGGGAGTAGTGATGTGCCCTCCTGCCTCAGCACATGTACTTCAGGGCACTTTCATTTAAGAATAGCTTCCACAGATAAACCGGTTCATGTATGTTTTAGTTCTAGCACAAATAAGCAGAAGAATCGGTGCTTAATTTGAGCCGGTGGTTTTTGATGCTCAGCACCGGTGCTTAATCAACACAAGCGCTTTTTATGAGCACCAATTAAGGACACATTCATTCATGCACGGGGAGATTGAGTGATTTGCCCAGAATCACAGGATGTTGAGTTGACGCCGTGGCTCAAACCTGTTGCCCAGCGCCAAAGACGGAAACTCTGGCCATTACGCCACATCCTCTCCCCACTTTCATGGTTAGTAGTTTGTTCTGTTTTAGGCGGTGCTAACAGGAGAAATTGGCTGGTGCAAGCTGCCTCCTGATTAGAGCCCCTGCACTTATTTTGTTTACAAATTAACCACTGAGAAGAATGGTCTACAGAGGACAATTTTTTCACCAGAGGCCAAAAAAGCAAAACTTGTGTATCCATGAGTAATGGAATCAAAGCAGTAAAACTACAATGAAACAGTGTTGTCAATACAGCAGTCGACTGAACAGAAGACAATTACAAGGAGGCTAGCAGCTTTGCCAACTAAGGGAGACAATGGCAGTGTGCTGAGGACTGGTATGCCACGTCTACAATTATTAAATGCATTGGTGTTGTCTGACCCTCTGATTTGCATCCAAGCTGCTGTAAATACAAATGGACCAGACTGACAGCATCATGGCACACTCACCCTGAAAACATCAATAGTCTTCGCAAATGAATGCGATAGGAAGAATTGTCATTTTAGATTTCCCAATATCACTATTACAGTGCCCCAAAACATTATGAGACTGTGAACAGAGAGCACTACAAGTACCAGAATGCTTGGGGAGACTTAAGCTATGTTAATTTAAGATCATGTACCAGTATGCTGAGGAGTGTGCTCCCCAAAGACGCAGCAGGGGAAGGTAAGCAGTCAATAAAATGTAGTATCTGGGGTAAAACAAGGTCTCAAGAGATGATGCTCCCAGAAACAAGCTGCTTCTCCCATCCCCCATGACTGCATCCTTGCCTTTGATTGTGTACAGCACTCTGCTGCCTATAGGCTGATTCACATTATACAAATAACACACACAGACACATACAGACATGATTTTGTGGTTCTCTGCAGAGCTCAATTGGCTGCAGATGTGCAGAGAGTTAGGGATCAGGGTGTGTTATACAGACCATTGTAGAGTTGGTCCATTGTAAGAGCATCACACATCTGAATAGTGGATGCATGTGGTTTACTGAAATTGCATGTTTCCCTTGAGTCTTAGGCAGTACACTGTGGAGACCCCTAGGAGGTTGAAATTTTGGGGGCTCCGTCGCAAATTATCTCCTGATACCCAATCACCAGATTTTTTTTACTAACTGAAAGCTGCCAGAAGATGAGCTTTTAAGAGAAAACCTGTTATGTGAATCTGATGTCTCTGGTTTATGTACTTTAAGTTGTTAATGGGTACATTACATTAATACAGTGTTTTCTCAAAAGAGTAATGTAAAGTTTTAGTTTCTTTGAGTTGATGATTTTTTTCCTATCATTTGGAAACAATATTTAAGAAAGCTTGATTGTCATTTTCTTTAAAGATCAAATCAATATTATTTTGATTGGTTGTCACATGGTACCTAAAAAAATGGGGCCCATAGGCTGGTTCCTACTTTGCCTATTTGGTAATCCGGCTCTGGTTTTAGGCATGGAGGTCATTTAGGGGTCACCAGGGGTCGCTCTTGCAACCCCCCAGCTTGCCTGTGATACCCCCGGCACTGCCTTTATGATCCATGGCCTCAGAGGTAGCCACATTTGTGCCAAGAACACAGGGTGTCTCATATTCTCAGAATCAGGCTCTAACCTCTTTTTCTGCTCATTTTATAACATTAATAGTGAATAATAATGTATTATTCACAATTACTGTAGTCAAAAAGTGGATCAGCAAGATAAGGACCTTCACCAGCATCTTGGATAAGAAAAATAAAATGGTTTTAATGTATGTTGCGTGCGTGCATATGGGTGAGAGTGAGTTTGTATGCTAGAGGGTATATATGTGTTACCATGTATGTATGTATATTAAAATGGTTTTAATGTATATTGTGTGAGTGCATGTGGGTGAGAGTGAGTTTGTGTGAGAGAGGATGTGTATGTGTGACCATGTATGTTTGTATATGGGATCAAGGGTGTGCGTTTGTGTGTCAAAATGAGTAAGTAAAAGTGAGTAAAAGTGAGAGAGCGCAAAGGAGGGATTCAGGGTGAGAGTGAGTTCATGAGCGCAGGTGAAAATGGATGAGTGCATGTGAGTGTTAATGATAGAATGAGTGAGAGTAAGTGAATGCAAGTGAGCCTGTGTTGTTATGCTTGCAGAACCGCTGTTGGACCTGGCATGCTTCTTGACTTATAGAAGCACCCTGGACAGAATGTTGCACATGGAATACTGGAGGCAATACTTCAATATGGGATACCCTTGGCAAAATGCTACTGCTGGCACACTGTAGGTTATTTTGGCCTGGAGCACCCATGAACAAATGCCAGCGCAGACCTCCAGGAAAAAATTATTGTCATAGGTGACCCCTGCGGCAAATTGCTGGTGATGGCACATTAGAGGAAATTCTTTGCATATGTGAAGACATATTTAGTGAGTGTCTTTTTAGAGCCCATGGCTTTTTTGCACATTTTTGTGAAAATTGAGCTTTAAAATGCTCTAGTAAAGCCCATTGTTTTCAAACTTTCCTCAGGGGAGTGATACCCCCACCCTCTGTTCTCCCCTTGAAGAATATATAATATTAATTATTGAATTATGTAACTACACCAATGTTAATTATTGTGATGTCATCAGGATTAAGGTTATGTGACATCGCTTCTTTGGATAATGCAGGGTCAAAGGTCATATGATGTCACTTGCTGCTGGGTCATTAAGATCAAAGGGTATATGACGTCACTTCTGCTACCCCTGGCATTTTGGTGAATCGACGTCCATGGTCTTAGGAGGATTCTTCACAAAGTCTCGTCAGGGGTAGTAAGTGCTATATAAATGCAATTACTTTACAAAAATTGATTTCAGATTCCCTTCTGTACAGCAAAACATAGGCAGTAAATGTAACAATGTCTTTCAAACAAGCCGACCGCTGGTTTATAAAGCACTTACCATGGAGCAAACCGTATCTAGGCACAGCGAAGATCACAGACTAACCACCAAGAAACAATAGTGTTACAAAAAAAGTCTGCATTTTAAGAGGCTATTGAATGAATTTCTTTGAGCTGAAATGTGACCTGATTCCAGAGTCTGGGTCCCAGAGCAGCAAATCAACGGCCTTCTCAAAATCTACAAATAGGCTTGGTCAGCATAGTGTCAAAGGCACATGGTCTCCTAAGCAGAGGCTGAGGAGTGATGGATTGGGACACAGCCAGGAACTCTGGTTAGGCAGATGTTTTGGCTCTGATCCATACAGGCGGCCCTTTTGGACCAGGGTCAGATGGCAACACGTTTCAGTCAGTTAAAATACATCATTCAACATGTGTGTGGTCCATGGCCTTTTGGAGGTAGTTCACTTGTATCTCTTTACAGCCACAGTCATGGATTAAAAAAACTGGCTAAGCAACACACAAGCACCTCCAGGAACCCCATCCAGTTCTCATTGTGTATATCTGTCTTGTTCCAAGTAGCCTGGCAGCTCTGAATTACCAGACCCTGGCGCCAGACACAGCCTCATGAACGTCAGGCCTGACGGATGAGCACAGGCATTACAGAGCTCTGCCGGCCCAACTTCCAGCGAGCTTCCTGGGGCTAGAACAGGGTCCACTGCCAAAAACAATCAATGGCAAAGCCAATAGGTCTGTCCTTGGCAAGGTGGTGCACTTGTTACTTTTTTTTTTATTACAAGCATGCACCACAAGAAAAAGAAGACATGCCGGTGACTAAATGTGGTGCCCATTAGTTTCCAGTAAAAATTTGATGCAAAAAAAAAAAAACAACATAATATGTCATTGTCTTAGACCAGTACTTATGCCTCCTAGCGGATGAAAAATCTTACCGTATGAATAGTAGAAACCCTGTATCATTTTAATGCACATCAAGGGAGAATATTATTCTTACTACTGCAGAAAAAAGGTGCTGTACTGTGAATATTTATTTTTATTAAAAGAGGCTGGCTAATAAATGTAAATTACTGACTCATCGGCTCCCACACTGAAATGTCCTTCCTTTTATGCAGAAGTGCACCTGATCAGGCAAAATACAAATAATGGTCAAGAAAGCCAATGGCTGAAGTGGTCTTACCCACTGCCCCAGGTTGTATGGTCTGGCGGGCAAAGCAAATTGAGAATGACAGATGAACAGACCAATGGAAGTAGAGAGCTGACCCACGACCCACGACCCATCTAAATATAAATGTGTATTTCTTTTTTATTTCAGTTTTTTATTACATGAGGTTAACAAAAGAAATAAAACTGTCTCTAGGTCAGACCCAAAAACAAACACTGGCAAAACCAATAGTTCTCGATAGCATTTCGAGTCCTGGTTCAAACATTTAAAAGGTCTTGTGCAGTGCAAAAAACAAAAGCATTTTCTTTCTTTGTACAACATGCCCATGAGATAAGCAATTTAATGTGTGATGGAGCTGTGTAATCTTGAGATATAAAATAGTTCCTCATGCATTGCAATAAGGCACCGCATAGGAGATGGAGTGGCACACCAAACAACCAATAGCAACAAGCATTGGCATAGCCATTACGTCTCGCTTTTGGGACCTTATAAGTATTTAGTTTTGCAGCACAATATCCTTTGTGCAACAACATCAGCTGTTGCATGGCTAAACCTTGTACCTTATAAGTGTTTAGCCATGCAACAGTTGATGTTGTTGCACCAACGATATTGTGCTGTATAACTAAATACTTATAAGGTCCCAAAAGCGAGACCTATTGGCAATGACAGAATAGTTGTTTAAAACTGCAGCTCTGTGCTACACTGCTTGTGGACTGCCCTGCCTTTGGATGGTGCACCTGGGACGCCCAGTGACCTTTCTTATCCCCTCGCAGGGCACGAGTTACATGATACTTCCTACTTAGCACAATAGAGTGCAAGCTGATGGGCAAAGGTTTTCTCTCATATGACTGGGGCAAGGCACCAGCGAAAGGAGGGATTGCCCTCTTGACATTGGGCAAGAGTGGAATGTTCACCCAAGTCATGAGCCTTAACGAAAGGGCTCTTCATGCATCTGCAGCCCCTTCTATTTAGCATAAGTGTCTGGCTGAACGGAATGTTATAGGAGATTGATGGGTGAATATGCTGTGATAAAACAACGGAATATCCTTTGTCAGTTTGACAAAATATGTTGTTTGGGTAGTTACATTTTCTTTATGTTTTTATAAATGTAATATAATAAAACAGTACAGGTTTGGATGACGCATAAGGGAGGAGCAGGCCTTGTTTCTGCATCTTCTAAGGGGATCAGGTCTTGGTTTGAAACCGGACTCTATCTGTTGCTTGCTTACATTCAGGGATTAGTCGGGTCCCTTGTGACAGCGTTACTGAATAGATGCCTGCTCACCGATACATACTCAATGGGACCCACCAAGTATGCTAACTACACTCGCTTTTGGGGAATTAGTATTTAATTCTTTGTGTTTCATCCCGTAGCGGCCATCTTACCTGGGGACTTTTCAAGGCTTTCATTTATCATTTACGCCCATGTTTAAACTAAGGTAGATTGCAATCACCTCTGATGTAGATCCAATAAGTCCAAGCAAAGTGCTAGTCATGTGGTCTGTGTTAAATAATTTGTTTAACTTTGCATCCGACCACCTGTTGTTGCTGTGGAGGTGATATCTATGCCTCTGGCTTAGTTTGGTGTAATCCTAGTTAAAATAGAGATGGCAACTAAAATAGAAACGTATCTGCTTTTGTAACTGTTTCTTTTTATCAGCCTTGCAATTATTGTTTGGTTTGTAACTCCTAGGATGACCGATATATACGTTCAAATGATATTACTTCCTGAGATGTAATTGGGGAGGGGGGAATCAAAGGGCAAGTAATGTCACTTCCGCTTCCCCTGTGATTTTTGTGTATCGACGTCCATGAGCAGGGGACGCCATTGGGCAGGGAATTTACCGACGGACAGCCACTAGCATGAATGAAGCATGTGTCAGTTAATGGACCTGTTATTGAGTGGTCCCAAACATTTCATCCTTCTTCAGCCGACTGAACAGAAGGCAACGGACAAAGAGATTAGTCCTAGAATGTCTGCCACACATAGTTAAAATGGTTTCGAGAAAGAACCTTCAGCTACCCCTTCATCTGGGCTCGTGAGCTTCAGGGAAGCTTTGAAGGCTCACTCTATTAAGATGCTTCATGACTTCTCACCCCAAGAGAGCAAACATAAGTAGCACAACTTTACTATAGCACACAGAGGCATTGCTTAGGTGTCGTTTAACTTGTTGTGCAGTATTGTCATCTCATAAGAACAAAAACGTGTGTTATATAATTAAGGGATAGGGCAATTTTTATGGTCTGTTTGTGTAATGTGACGCCTCCTGTCTAGTCACCAAGATGGACGTAAATAGGAGGTAACTACCCTCTCCCGCGTGGACTGCTTGGTTTCAGAGCAGCCAATGAGTGGGACGGGGCAGTTTTGCTGTCTTCAGCAGAGCTATGTTTACCCCTGTGAGAGGAACGAGGCCGCACGGAGGCAGTTTGTTTAGATGCACATGGCTTTTTGCGGATTGAGTGTCGCAGTGCAAATAGTGTCCACAACTCATTCTCTTGGTCTTCAGAAAGTCCCTGAAAACGTGGTTATTCAAGCAGACCTACCATTAGGGATCATTTCTGGGCTATAGACATTCGTGCCATGAAACCTAAGGGTGTACGTGCGCTCTACAAATAAATAATAACATAACATAACATAACATAACATAACCGCGTAAGCTGAAACTCAAGAAAATCGTGCGACCAACTGTTCAAACCTTGTGTTGGAAAACGGCAAAGCACAGGGCTTTAAGTGGGCAGACAAAAAAGAAACACCCCTGGCTGAGGGGAATAGAGGATCTTGGGCTCGAGGCATGTCTTGCTGCAGGCAGCAAGGAAGGAGGAGGAGGAACTGTGCAGGGGCTGGGGCCAGAAAGAGGAACAAGACCGGACCTCGTGGCGGCCGCGAAAGTGCGAGTGATGCAAGCATTGGCCGCGAGAAAAAGAAAGGTGGTGGGGGGAGACAAACCGATGTGCAGGAATTGCTCGCAATTGACGGGAGAAACGATGAGTTTAGAAGAATACGGGACACGGCACTGTGCAGGCCACTTTAGGTTATCATGTTACAACTGCAGTAAGAATACACTGCTGACACTCTCAGATAAACGGCCACGAGGCTATTACTAAAAAGGTCATAAAAGCAGTAATTTACAAAAGTTCAAGAAATTGGCTGTCAGCACTCGAGACTTCATTTCTGTTTATTTTTAATTCCTGTGCCCCACTATAAGAAAGGAATGAACCCATGCAACATTTCCATTTGATGCAACAGTAAGAAGTGAGAGCAAAATGAGATGATTGTTATTGTAAAAGCGGATGCCGTGCTAAACAAGCATTGGCCGCGCGACACGATATGTGGTGGGGAGGGGAAGGAGCAGGAGTTGTGTGTGCGCGCACATGCGCAAAAAGGAAAGAATAAACAAGCATTGGCCGCGCTGTAGGCACAGAGCCCGGGAGTTGTGTGTGTTCACGCTAAAAGAAACGCGAGTGATGCGCGCGAAAGGAGGGGCATAGCTGTGCATGTAGCGTGCGCTTGTGCGCGTGACAGCAAGCCGGTGGCCGGCAAAAGCCTGTGGGTAGCACTTTTTTAACCGGCTACTTAATGCCTCGCCAGAGCAACGCATGCCCTGGCTCAGGCGAGACCTAAAAAGTAAGAGAGCGCTACTTCTTTGGCAGGATCCAAAGCCTACTCTGTGTAAGCCTGTTTCCGGTCCAGGGAAGGCATGGCTTGACAGTTCGGGCTGGACTGGATGCTCCGTCCATCACCACCCCCTTTTGTACCACTTTGTTCGCCATAAGTTGGCAGGGTATGCTCAGACGTGAGTTCCTTGCTCCCTTTGCCACTGGATTCAAGCAAGCCGGGCTGAAGACGGCTGAAATGCCAGAAATCGGTCCTCTGAAGCTTCTTTCCTGTCCAGGGAAGGCATGGCTTGGCAGTTCGGGCTGGACTGTTTCCATGAGGCACAGGGTCAGACTGATTTGCATATGGCCATGTCTGAACTGGGGTGGCAGAGTGGGCTAAAGAACGGTGATTGATTAAACCCAGATCTGTTGACTGGGTGTGAGTGTTTGATTGGTTCAGATGCTCCGTCCATCACCACCCCCTTTTGTACCACTTATAAGTATTTAGCCATGCAGCACATTATCCTGGGTGCAACGACATCTATTACTACTTCACGTGCCACTGGTGAACGGCCATGCCGTGGCTAGGAGCAGTGCAGCCTGTGGGTTCTGAGCGTGATAAAAATGCCATTAATTTGTCCTTAAACGTTCCGTTTGATGATAGCACTGGTTACGTTTCATGATTATTTCTGTTCTAGCTACCCTTGAATATTTCCAGCCACTGGGAGATGTTATTTGCAGACCATTTTGTCATTTGATTTAATCCATATTAGAAAATACAATGTTGCCTTCACTAACTGCTTTGTCTTTCTGTTTACGTTGTTGCTGAGCTGTTGTTTTTATGATGACTATTATACGTAGGATTTTTAGTGAAAGCAGGACGATTGGCGCTCAGACTAGTACGTGTTATGTATACTATGCTTGGAGTATGCACAGTGCTGCTAGGTCGGGGGAGATACCCTAAAAGCCCCGTAAGTGTGTGAGTTGGAAAACCCACACCAGTTATGAGAACACAGTCCTGGGCACACGTATTGAGGATGTAACAATGGTATGAATGTCTCGTATAGTTCAAATTGCTGTGGTCGACACCAGTATTATGTTAAAAGTTATTTAATGAAGCAACAGCAAAAGAAAACAACCAGCCGACACGTGTTTCATCACAAGAGGGAATTATCCTGTGGCTCTTTGGGGCCTGAATACACGGCAAACTGGTCCGCGGAGAGCGAGAAAGCGGGTGCGCTGTACTTATCGAGTATCGTCAGGAGCCTTGGTGCGTGGCATCATGTCCATCCAGGGTGTAGGAGGGAGCGGGAAGGCGTGTGCGCCAGAATGCTGGAGTCAGTATGGTTTGGAAGGCAAACCCCTGGTTCCGTCGTGAATTCCGGATGAGGATACTGTTACCTGTAATCTTTCGCCTGATGTCTTTTGAATCGCTTTATTGCACTTGGGATACGGTTGTGTTATAGAAAATTGCAAAAGTAAATAAAAATTGTGTCACCTATGTGAAAACAAGGAGGGCCCATTGTAAGCAATACATCAGACTCTCAGGATGTGACATATAGCCGAAGCCTATCTAATGTCCCTGACCAGTTCATTTTTGCTACTTCAGCCGTCTTAATCTTCAGAGCATGGGGCATGCAAGGGCTAACAAATCACGTAGGAGGAAACATATTTTCTGAGAGGCTGGGAAAGCGAGATCAATCTGGATTGGTTGGGGAAGCTTCTCCTGGATTGGCAGGGAGTGTATTTGTAGTTTATTGGATGTGATGTCCTGGGCCTGCGCCCTTCAACAAAAGTAGTTGCACTTTCCCAATCACAGATCTGTCAGCGTATGGGTTCATGCTGCAACACTGGTGTGCAGTTTTATTGATTGTTCTCTTTAAACCCATTGAGTTGCAGCAACAACAATACTTTGTTTTGTATTTCATGGGTCAACCTGAAAGTAAAACTTCACTCGAAAAATAAAATACACCCGTGAGGAGAAAACCTGTGCATTTATACTGGGCAAACTTGCTTCACTGACACACACAATCTTTGTTTTTAAATTGTTTAATCACATGTTAATTAAAACCAACAGAAAGAATGTTCCTAAATCTAAATACAAGAGCTGGGGCAGCAACACGAGGAGTGCCGTGGCTGGTATCCCGTGTGAGAGTAACAGAGATCGGCCAATGGAGTGTCTGTGACTCTCCCCTTCAGAGTTACCATGTACGCCCCGCAAAACAAAAACAGACTCTATGGCCATGATATGAAAAGCGCTACGGAATACTAAAAAAACAAAAATAAAAATGGTGCTCTGAGATACAAAGCGGAGTTCGGACCAGAGCAGGAAATTAATCAAAAAAGTAGTGCCCTCAAATGAAGAGGTAAGCACTGAAGTGGAACAATACCAGAAGTTAGGCGCTGCTCCATGGGAAGAAAAAAATGAGCACAAGGTGGGATAAAGAGGAAAGATTGCTCATTAGCAAGCAGTCCTTTTTAAAGGGCAATTGAAGTCATAAATAAAAAGGCAATAAGCCCACAGAGTGAATACAGCATATCTCGAAGAGACAACGCATGCGCTGCCTTGAGTAGATCTAACAATGAGCAAGAGATTCTCTGTGGCCTGGAGCTGCATTGGCAAACAAGCATTGGAAATGCAATAGGTCTCGCATTAGAAAAGTTGGAGCTAATTTTTTTGTAGATGTAATTATTTTTTTACTTGTGTTGGCATTGACGTTGGCGCGAAATGAAGACAAGTCGGATGGGGTGGGGGGCGGGGGCGAAGGAGAGTGAGCAGCCTTTGATGAGCGAGTGGGGAGGGGGGAAGGGGGGAGAAGAAACGAGAGTCTCGGCCTGGTGGCCGTGAAAGTGAAAGCTCTTGGCATTGCTGTGGGGAGGGGGAGGAGAAACGCGACACGGCCGAAAGCCTTTGATGCAGCAGGGGGCGGAGCGGATCCCTTTCAAGTGAAGCTGCTGGCGGCAGATGGCTGGCTTTCATGTGCATGCGCATTTTAGGTCAATGCGCTTGCGCATTGAGCTTGCTTTTCACGGTCACTGCATGGAATCGCCCGACCGTGAAGCTCTGGTTAAGCCCCTATATTCTCGCAAGCTCAATGCGCAAGCGCATTGACAGGCGAGACCTAAAAACGGGAGCTTTGCAATAGGAAATTGCAACTTGGATCACTGCATGCGCCTCCTGATGCCCAGTGTGGCACAAGAAGCTGTCCCTATCAGATAGCTCCCACAGTGTGGGCAGTTAACGACAAAGGGCAGGCTGTAACTTTTCAATACGTAGTGACTGCATGGGTCTTCACAATGCATTGTTACATTTGTATACAAATCGATAAGAAGTGGCCATCTTCGTTTCCTTGCAAAGATTTGCAAAGTTGACATTGCAAGTCGAAAGACATTTGCTTTTTGCAGTGTGTTTTTAATACACTACGGTTTGGTTTTTCACCCTTGCAATTGGTGCAACTTTGCACGATGCCAGCATTTTGAGGATGAGATGGTATAGTCCCTCTGCCAAGGTAGTCTGTTTGAGCCCTGCTTATAGTGCCAGGAACTGGTCACTGTGCTGTGACTGCAGGCTGTATAGCATTTCTATATGTCTAGTGAGATTAAAGTTTCTTCTCACAATACATCACTAATCACTAGAAACATTTCTCACAATAACTCTTGGAATCACCATAAAAACAGCATATTTAGCTATCCTGAAGAACGAGAAGCATTTTTGACTTCGAGAAACCTTATTATTTCTCCATCAATGTTGCTGACTGATAGCACACTGGATTCTCATAGACAGAAGCTGACCCTGCAGGCTCCAGGCAGGCTGCCTTCAGCATCCGGGCATGTGACAAGTGTACCGCATCTCTCCCAAGGGCAGACTTTTCAGTGCTAAATATTGTTATTAGCCGGAACAAGAAAGGAATAAAGCAATATCCTGCTGTTTTAACATTGTTTACTCTTTGTTTATCCATAATTTTCGCCCTACTTACTTGATATCAAAACTGCATTTTTTGCACATATTCTGCAGTAGATAGATAGGTTTTAAATAAAGCCTTGTAATATTCTAGTCCAGATTTCTCTGTGTGTTTTATGAAAAAGGTGCAGAGAACTCACTTAAATACGTGTCCATGTGTCTCTGGTAATGTTTCGTTCCTAACACGGACTCGTTCAGGAAAAATTCAGTAAAATATCAGGGGACAAAGCCTGTCTGTTTACCCCACTGTAGAAGGTAAGATGGTATATCCTTACAGTGCTTAATTTGAGCCGGTTATTTCTGGTGCTCAGCACCGGCACTTATGACAGTCCACCACATGGTGGTGCTGTCTGTCTAATTTTGAGATGAGCACAACAACATATGTTTAATAATTCATTATACATTAAAAATGACTAATATCTGCTGAATTGTCGCACTGGTCGGAGTGTCGTGGTTAGTAGTTGGGTTGTTACTGTCAGTGGCAGAGCTGGCAGGGTCAATCAGTGGTGCAAGCTGCAATGGCCCCATGAGAAAGGCCCTGGCACTTTTTTTTTTTTTTTTTTACAAATTAAGCACTTCTTCTACCCCGCGAGGACAAATCAATATCTACTGGATGTGGGTAGGTTGAGCCCTGTCAAGTAACAGCAATATCTCTTTGCTTTAAGGAAGGGAAGAGCACATGTTTTAAACATCAGGAAACACCTATTGGGGGCTCAGTATTTTAGTCGTAAACAGGTACTGCTACTCGTGCGTTCACATACTGCTTAGTAGCATACAGTGCATGTACACTACTCACCAGAAAGCACCAGGGCTTCTCAGAGATAAAGTAATACTTTTATGGGTGGCCAAACGTAGGCCATCACTTAACAATTGCCAACAGATGCCTACCGTTGGCTACCCAAGGTGCCCAGCTCTCTGGCGTGTAATACAGTATGCAGGTTTTGGGGTTGTTCTTTCTGTTCATAAGGCTCCACCATCATTCCCTCTCCCCTCCTTTCTCCTTCCCCGGCCAGGACTTTGACGAGGTCCCAAGGCTGCAGTAAGTGCTTTACAAGCAATCAACATAACATACCTACTGTCTTCTGCTGCTAAAGTATGAGAGGTGTATCAGCATAACAAAGGGCTGACCACCCGCAAAGCTATAGTCACTAACAAGGGAGAAAAAATAGTGAAAAACTAGAAGAGAGAAGAGACACATTCCTTGGTATAAACCATTTTTAGCGGGGTTTGTATCTCTGAGCATGACTGGCACCCAGGCATGTGAAATATCGAGCACAAATTCAGACTAACTAGTCTGGTCTTCTTCTCTGTGTTCTGTGGTCTCTACGTGCTGTTCTTTTCCAGAAAACCCTAAACTGAGTTTCAGCATTCCTGCGGCCTACAAGCGATGCGCTTCCTTCAGTTGAGTCATGCCAGTTCTCACATTGATGTGCCTGACCACTCTATTCCTGCCCTCCGTGCTGGCATTTTTGTGCCTCATCTTATCATGAGACTTCAAGAGCAGCCAAAATCTTGGAGAGGAGTCTGCTCATTTTAGGAGCTGTGGATATCCTGGGTTGGCATCAGTTTAAAGTGTATGCTCATGGCGCAGCAGCCATCTTTGGGTCAGGCGGATTCAGCACTCTTGGCCTTTTGCTAGTTATGGGCCTTTGCATCTTAATCCCCTGGAGCTGCCTTCGACTCTGGGATCATCCTACCACATGATACCTGCATTTTGCCTGGCTGCCCTGGCCCGCTGTGTGTCACTCTTTGTTAGTTCAGCTGTATATACTTTGTTGTCCATTTCTAGCGATCGCTTGAGAGTGCGCCCGAATCCAAGTACAAAGTTCTTGCTAGCCTGCGTTCCTACGGTCCATCGTCACAAGCATGTGTGCTGCATTTTAGCGCTGCAATATCTTGCATGGCTGGATCCCAGAGGGACAAAAAAGGTCCTGCACTTTATTTCGCTGACAACCTCCATTTGTGTAAAATGCAAAACAACAGTTGATGGACAGAATGCAGAACAATGTCATACATTCACCCCAGTACAGAGATCTGGGCCTAAATCCGTCGTTTTTTTGCACTCCACACCACCCCAGTTCAGACATGGCCACATGCAAATCAGCCTTGACCCTGTGCCCCATGGGAACAGTCCAGCCCGAACTGCCAAGCCATGTCTTTCCTGGACCGGAATCAAGCATCCTAGGACCGGTTTCTGGCTATCAGCCGTCTTCAGCCAGGATAGCTTGACTCCAGTGGTGTACCTGTCAGACAATAGATGACTGTGAGGGAGATGGGTACATAAACTTGATAGCTTCATCAGGGCGAGTTGTATAGAATATTCCAATAAAAAGGCCAGTGCTTACTCCTTTTCCGCAGTGCTTAATTTGAACCAGTGATTTCCGGTGCTTGGCTCAAGCACTTCATTGTCAGCACCAGTGCATATAACAGTTTGCCACATGGTGGCGCTGTCTGCCTTATTTAGGTATGAGCACAACAACAGCTAGTTATTAATTCAATATACATTAACAATGACTGACACCTGCCACCCAAGCCATGCTTATAGATGTGTGCCTGGAATAATATGAACTGTCACACTTGCAAGTGTGACAGTTAAATGTTATGTTGGCACTGTCACTGGCAGAGTTGGCAGGGGCAATGGATGGTGACGACGGCCCTGGCACTTATTCATTTACAAATTAAGCACTGTTTATCGGCATTGGGGAGGAAGGTGACTCTTGTTTGTAGACTTTGCTAACGACGTACTGAAGTCGTACAAGGGCCTGATCGTCAACGTAACATTGACTACGAGAAAAACATGCCAACCGGTGCCTGTCCAGTGCCTATGTGGGGCCAGGGGGCTTTTATAACTATATTATGAAAATGTTACACGTATTGTGAATTTCACCGTTTCAGGAATGAGGAAGTGCTTCTCGTGAATTATCGAGGGCAGCTACTCCACCACCTAAACAAAAAGACCACCAGCAGAGCAGGCCTGCGTTGCTAAATAAACTACAGACCAGAAGTGAGGGCTGCAGCACATGCTATGAAAATGCAGTCCAGAAGGCAAAGGAGATCTAAACATGTCATGCAGATGGTGGACTCGACGACAGGCAGAGTGAAGTGTGGCCAGGCCCGGGACAAACCCGAAAAGACATGCCGCAGTTGAGGACTCTCGCACGGGCCTGTAGCAAATGTGCTAAAATCATTTTGCAAATGTTTGCAAGATGTGCCCATCCAGTGGAAGCAAACCACATGTGCTGCAACAGGACAAAACAAAGGCACGAAAGTGTCCAACCCGTTCTCTTGATGAGATCTGGAAAAACAGACCTCGGATGACTCATTCCTCGAAGGAGGCACAGATGGACGGTTTTACGTGATGATGTCACTATCATCTCAAGAAGATGAACATATCCTCTGAGTACAAATAAACATGGCGTCCAGAGAAGCATCAAAACAATATAACAGAGTCAGTAGAGCTACAGATTGGTCCACACATGGCCTACGGTGTACTGGAAAGTGGGCAACATAATGTGTAAGTTGCGAAGATGAAAATAAAGCCAAGGGTTTCATCTTCTGCCACTGACATATTATAGTGGGGTGCTAAGTCACTTATGAACAACATAGGAAGATTAATTAAAACTAACACATAAGGGCCCACATCTCTATGGGAAGAAGTTCACGTCCTTAAAAGTGAAATGCCTACTCCTGGTCTTCTCAGAAATGTCACTGCTTAAATCTTGGGATTGTTGGAGATGTCTACCCATCATGTTAGGATGAAATGCTGAACAATATTCCATGGTATATTCAAGACGAAAGAGATTTCCGATGGTTCTCAACATCAATAAGACGATATGCAAGGTTGCACAAAACCATTGCAAGATGCCATTTCACATACAACAAGTAGCAGAAGATGAGACGAAGAGTCTTCGAGTCCAAGAGATCATTGAGCCTGTGACAAACGTTTGACACACGCTTGACTCTTTCTTGACTGTCAGCGACAGAGTCAAATACAGTCATGACACCGAACTAACCTGGACCGACCACTCCATTATTCACTTTACCATTACAGGCTCCCCATGCACCACAACCACCACCAAGCATCCCAGCTCCTCCCACCGCAGCTGGAACAAAGTGACAGGAATACCTCAATACCACCCATCCAGACTCTGCAATCAACCTTGTACAGGTCATCAAGAATTTCTCCCACACCCTTCGCATACTCAGAAAAATCTTCAGATGACAAGCCGACACTCAAGTCCTAGTCACTAGCCAGCTGGAATTTGGCAATGCACGCTACGCAGGAATCACCACCCAACTCCTGAAGAGACTCCAGACGATACAGAACTCAGCTGCCAGACTCATCCTCGACCTCCCCAAATGAATCCACATCACCCCCCACCTCAAGATCCTCCACTGGCTACCCAACCAGAAAAGACGCCAAAATTAAGATGCTGATACGCAGCTACAAGGCCCTCCATGATCTAGGGATAGCATACAACAACCAACGTCTGAACTACCACCAACCATCCAGACACCTGTGCTCTGTCTCCTCGCCCTCGCTCACACTCCCTGTATCCGCGGAAGCTGCAGTAGAGGAAGCTCCTTCTCCTACCTAGCCACCAAGTCCTGGAACGACCTACCCCTTCACCTCCGAACATCATCCTCTCTCCCGAAATTCAGACAGGGACTCAAGAGCTGGCTTTTCGACTAATCCCATCTTAACTGCCAGAGCCTAGTGCCTGGATACCATCACAGGTGATTAACAGCGCGCTACAAATCTGAGTTAATTAATTGATCTACCACAGCACTGGAGTTTTAATATCGACTTGCACTTATATCCACTCCACGATATCAACTAGAAACATATCATCATCAAGTTAACTGGACGTGATATTAATAATAGTAAATCAATACCTCCCTATAAATAATTTCCTTGACAATAAGTTGGTAGTTGAAATTGTGGAGTGATAATTGTTCATGTCAAATCCATTGACCTTGATATTGTGACTTTCCCCATGCCAGACTAATTGGTGCTCTTTTCTGGGTTTGGCTAGATATTGCTCCTGCTATGTCAAAAATCTGTCACCATTAGTGTGCCACACATGGAACACACATAGCGGGACGGCTTTTTGCATCGAAACCTAATTTGGAAAATATATTTCTGAATATCAAACTAACTAGATGTGGCATTGGCAGACCTAATGGTGCACTTTAACCACAGTTTATGCACTGAATGATCAGTGGACACCCGCATAATAGGCGCTACAAGTCCTGAAAAAGAAAGCCTGACAATAATGGGGGCCTGCGAGCAACCCCAAATCTTTCTGTATGATAAGCCTTTACCATAGTGACTCAACATCTAGCTCTGCTGTACATCTACGAAAACGTTGTATGGCAGAGGCACACATTGCTAAACCACGTGTGCCTTTAACATACAGCCTGAACCACAATTGCATCTTAGCCACGCATTCCTTTACCACGCATGCCTTTACCGCTCATTTTCGTTGTAAAGGTATGAATGGTAAGGTGGTATGTGTGGTTAAGATCGCCACTATCCCGACCCCCGTCCTAAAATTCTAACTCCTCTACCTCGCCCCTCCCTGCCATGAGGCCTAAAACCAGCCCTGGCCTTCAAACGACCCCTTCCCCTCCCCCTGCACTGAGGCCTAAAACCCTACCACCTACCATAAACTACCCCCCTGCCCTGACCCCTAAAACTTAACCCAGCACTGTCCATAAAACGACCCCAACCCCTTCCACCGCCATAAGTCCTAAAAACATGCCCTAATTAAAAAAAACTACCCTGATCTCCCTCTCCGCCCTGAGCTCTAAAACCGCCCCCACTCCTAAAAACTCTCCTCCAAACCAGCCCTTGAAACTACCCCTAAACTAACTAAAACTCTGCCCCCTTCCCAAAAGTACCCTGACCCAAATGTCCTGAGCCCTAAACGCGACCCCCCTAAAAACTACCCCCTCAAACCCGGCCCCAGCCCCACTTACCTGTCCACATCTGGAGCTTCCTGATCCGGTGCTTCCTCTTCAGCTCCCCGCCCATCCTGAACACTAGACCGATATACCCCTTAACCACACACATGCACGATTAAGGCAGATGCGTTGTTCTGACAAGTTTAGTTGCGCTTGCGTCGTTCCGGCACACGTTCCGGCCATTCCCCCTATAAGAACCCTAGAACTAAGATTCTTCCAAGCATTGAAAGGCAATAATTCCCCATGTAGAAAGGCCTTCAAGATCATCCACAAACCAGAGAAGGACCTCAACCTGGCCACTAATAACTCCAAGTGCCCCATACGTGGGA
The DNA here is from genome assembly GCF_964261635.1 of Lissotriton helveticus. Taxonomy (NCBI): domain Eukaryota; kingdom Metazoa; phylum Chordata; class Amphibia; order Caudata; family Salamandridae; genus Lissotriton; species Lissotriton helveticus. The sequence continues at coordinate 1,924,511,723 of NC_136065.1, forward strand.
AATCACCTGCACTTAGTCTGCTGAGGAGTACACCAACCTCCTCAAACACCAACCTCCTCAAACACCACTCCACGCGCAAGAGAGCCTCGCTGAGTGGAATTACTGCAGATAATGAAAGACCTCACTCTGCGTAAATTGCACCGACTACAAGAGTCCCAAAGGTGGAAACACGTCAATGACGACAGAGGGTGTCCAAAGAGTGCTGATCTTGAAGATTTACAGACATTTAAGCAACTTCACAAGCGACTCCCAGTAATGAAGGAAGGTGCTGTTCTGCTTGGAACACACATAGTTGTTCATCAATACCTACAGCAAAGAGTGACTATAACACAGGAAGGCCAGATACTGGAAAATGGTCACAATGGGAAAATGCCTCTTATAGAAGGCCTGGTTCATAAATCTAGATACGATGGAAGACAGGGTGGTGGGACTGTGTCCCATCTGCCGAAGCAGATATAAGCCATCTCCAAATGTCAGATCTGCAGAAACTGAACCCTTGACTTCTGAGGCCTTTTGAGCTTTGGACAATACCTACGAGTCTTTATTGACGAGTGTTCCCAGCTGGGTGAGGTGTCATCTATTGCTGAGGTAGTATTACCAAGCCGCGAGCCCCAGCAGCCTAGGGTAGTCCTAACTTACCAAAAACAGATAATAGACCTCCAATTAATGGTGAAGAATTTGCAAAGTTCACGAAATACTCAGGTGTTACTCGCTGGGAAATAACTCTGGTGGCATGGTGAAAAGATGTAGGTCCACTTCAGAAGTTCCTTTGGTTAGCTAAGCACTTTCTCTAGTGCTAGGATTACTGAATTACACCACACAGCGCTAGAGAAAGTTGGCAGGCAGAGCTGGTGTCTGGGCATACATTCCTTGAATGCCACTCTACCCACCACAAGGTAATATGCGGGCAGTGTGAAGGCCTTTACATCACGTGGTGTCAAACAGCAAATTGTTCAAGGCTAGGAGCCCAAACGAAGTTGGAATAGCGCAAAACCCAGCTGTTACAAGCAAAATGCGATCAATTTAAGAAGAGTGACCGGGCTTTCAGTGGAATCTAAGGCCCAAGCGGTTCTCTCTTTCACCTCTCTCTGTTTTCCATGAAAGTGGGGAGGTGTCTGTCGAGTCCCCTCTGGAAGCCATGGGCAGGACAGTAAGGTGGGATCTGGACTCCAGGATCGACTGAGGGGCGATGGGGCGAGTAAGGATCACGGGGGCGGGAGGACGCGGAAGGGAGAAGGAAGTCGAGAAAGGGCAGCAAGAATTTCACAAAACAAGGGAAAGTCCTTCTAATTACTGCTCTGTGGATTCGATGTTGACCGCGTGCCACCGCGAGGGCCGGGACAGTCCTGTCAGATGAAAGGCTACGAATGGACAAGAGTCACGTGACATCGGGGCTGGTAGAAAGCTCTGCGCGTGACCAGTGAGTGAGAGTGAGTGACAGTGCCCCACGGTTGAGTGAGACGGAGTTCAGTGGTTTGAGATTCACATTCATTGCATGAGATTGTGCACTGAGGTGTGAGAACCTCAACTAATGAGTGAGACTGTGCTCCAGGGTGTGAGACTGGCACTCACTGGCAGGCTGGTAAATGCTTTGGGTCCGGTGCTAAGTAAAATACCTAAAGTGAACAAAGCCGGACTATTAAACGGGATCAACTGTGGTAATTCTTGGTACAATAAGAACTGTCGAGTAGCCAAGATAGCCCTAGTGCAGGCCATCAAAAGTGGAGACGTAGCTACAATAAGGGCAACGAGATATAACTATAAACAGTCCTTAGAAGATGCAAAAAGATCGTGGGATGATGAGATCTGGACAGGTTTAATTAGTGCGGCCAAAGCCAAGGACCAAGCTGGTTTTTTGGAACTTGATAGCCAAAGGAAATAGGTCAGGAAGGACGCAAAGAGATCTATTTCTTGATGAAAATTCATGGGTGAAACATTTTTCTGATCTCTACTCCGAAACTAATGATGCCGCCTTTGTGGTTACAGAAGATATGGTGAATACCGCAAAGGCAGCTAAACTATGTTTTAGTATTAAAGAAACCTTATTAGTCTTGGAGACAGTTAAGTCTGGCAAGGCTCCGGGGCCGGATAAAATCCCCGGCGATCTTTTAAAACACAATATGACCCTATATTAATTGTCTCTGCAACGCGATAGCTGACTTTGAGCCTATACCTAACACATGGAAGGGAGCGGAAATAGTAACGATTTTTAAAAAGGGCGATAGGCATGATCCGGCAAATTACCGCCCCATTAGCTTAATCGATATTCCACAGAAGATATTTTCAAGACACATTTTATTTAGGTCAACCTCTTGAATTGAGGAGGTTGATCAACTTTCAAAGTACCAAGCTGGGTTCAGAAAAAAGACTAGTACTATAGATCAAGTCTTCAGATTTATGTGCATCTCCTGGAAATATATAAATTTAAGAAAATGTAGTCTATATATTGCATTCGTAAACTTAAAGGCCGCTTTCGATTTGGTACCCAGGAATTTGCTATGGGGAAGCTTGAAGGACCAGGGCGTCCCAATCGAACTCCTTGTTCGAATAATCAGGTTACATGAGGGAAACTATGCTAAAGTGAGATGGAGACCGGAGGGTGAGCTCACCAAAGAAATATTGGTGAGACGGGGGGTACGCCAAGGCTGTGTATTAGAGCCCAGCCTCTTTAGCCTTTATGTAAATGATACCCCTCAATACCTGGAAGGCTGTAAAAACGATTCGCCTAGGTTGGGTGGCGAAGTAATACCTGCATTACTCTTTGCAGACGACACTATCTTAATTTCGCAAACCCCCAGTGGTCTTCAAAATTTGATGAATTGCTTCCAGCTGTATTGTACTGACAAAGGCCTTTGTAATAAATTCCAGTAAGACAAAATACATGTCTATTAATCCACACAGAACCTTTAAAAAAACTTTGGAGTTAAATCATCAAAAATTAGAGCATGTAAATAATGTTATCTATCTTGGTATTACACTGGACACGAAATTGTCTTGGAAGCATCACCTTAATAAAAATAAAACAATCTTGCTTCAAAACTGCACCCCTATTATTAAAAAACACGGGGGAGTATTTATAAGGCTGTATCGCCTGCCATCGAGGATTTTAAACTCAAAGCACAGGCAGCAACGTTGTATGGAGCGGAGATATGGGGCCCCCATTGCAAACGAAACTTTGAAATTGGAGAAAACAATTTTGTTCTGAAATTGCTTGCTCTTCCAATGAGGACCCCATTGACCCCAGTAATTATGGATCTAAATCTGAAGCGTACTGATAATTATGCTGCACTACGCCTCCTTTTATTCTCTATAAGAATATGGTCAACACTAGAGCTTTTACACTATAAAAAGGGTCTACAAGAGATAATGAGTACTGGACCCTTTAAAGCCATACCGTGGTTCCATCATGTATCAACCTGGTTTGGGAAAATAGGGTTACTACATTATTGGGAGGAGCCTCTGGAGTTAACCATGGTATATAGCAAGATAGTAAAAACAGCATTTTGGGCTTACATTAATGGTAATCTGCTACATGACTCTAACCAGGGCCGTTAACATCATCATTTCTCATGTTCAAAGATGTAGCCCATTTTGAACCATTCTTAGATGAGATTTGTCCACAAATTGTGAAATCCCCATACCTGAAATATAGATATGGGGTTTTACAAATGAATAATAACAAATCCAAATGGGGCAGTAACCGTGTTGAAAAAGATTATGATAAATGTATGTTTTGTATACATGTGACCAAGGCTAAGGAAGATGATGTACATATTTTATTTTTTTGCCCCTTATACGATACCCCAAGGAAAAAATGGATTGAACCTCTCTGCAATCATTTAAAAATTAGACACTGCAGAGAGGCGGAGCGTATATTGAGGACGGATACTACACCACTAGTGGTTTTTGGCGTAGCAAAATTCTTGTTCAATAAGAAGATTATTAGAGATAAAATAGGTCTGAAACTGTGATAGTGGATTAATAGTTTTTGCACATTATGAACATATCCCTGCACCCGCACTTTATAATAGAAAGTATTGCGTACTGAACTCTCTCCAATGTCGTGATTAAATAGTGGTGGCGATGTTAGATATTTAGACTTTTAGATTGTAAATAGGATGAGGGCTAATGTAAGTCTTTTTGAATGGTTGCTAATCTGTTCTATTGTTTTTTTATAACATTTTAAATATTTTATAATATTTATATTTATTGTATAATTTTTAATGTATACTAGGAACGGATCATGAAATTGCCCTTTTTTAAACACCCGACCCATGTGTTAAAGTCGACTGTCGATTATGTGTATGATGGATATATTTTTATTTATGTACTTTTTGGGTCCAAGAGACCGAAAGATAGTTAAATTGATTGATTGATTGAGTGCTCCAGGATGTGAGACACACAAATTAACAAGTGAGTGAGCCTAGGTTTGACAAGGTGAAACGCACAATCATTGAGATTGTGTCCACAGCGTGAGACTCAAATTCATTGAGTGAGACTGTGCTCGGCGGTGTGAGGCTCAAATTCAGTGAGTGAGACTGTGTTCGGCGGTGTTTGGCTCAAATTCAGTGGGTGAGACTGTCCCCCAGATTCATCAATGTCCCGTTTTGCGAGTCCTTAATAGCGATTTTTAAGGAATCGCTATTAAAGACTCGCAAAACGGGATGCATGTAAAAATCGCAATATTTTTTGTGATTTCTACTGCTTCCTTATTTGCCATTCGGTAATTGCGAATCGCAAATAAGGAATGGCTTTCCCATTCATTCCTATGGGCCTAAAGGCCCATAGGAATAAATGGGGAGTCATTCCGAATCGCAAATAAGGAAGCGATTTCAAGGGTGCCAGGGTGCTGAAATGGTCATGTACACTGGTGTTGCGCACACACAACTTAGAAAAATGCACATTTTTCTAAGTTTTCGCTATTTACCACGTAGTTATACTTCGCGGTAAATAGCGGCCCCAGATTGCGAATTTGCAATTTTCAAATGGTTCATGAATTGCATTTAAGGAATCACAAATTGAGATTCCTTAAATGCAATTAATCGCAATTTAGCGATTTCTAGATTTGTGATTTTTGCATTTGGGATGATGAATCCCAAATGCAAAAATAGCGCTCGCAAAGGGCCAGATTCTCAGAATCTGGCCCTTTGCGAGCCGATTTCACTTTGATGAATCTGGCTGTGTGTTCGGCGTGTTCGGCTCAAGTTCAGTGAGTGAGACTGTGTTCGGTGGTGTGAGGCTCAAGTTCAGTGAGTGAGACTGTGTTCGGCGGTGTGAGGCTCAAGTTCAGTGAGTGAGACTGTGTTCGGCGGTGTTCGGCTCGAGTTCAGTGAGTGAGACTGTGCTCGACAGTAGGGGACCCTCCTTAACTTATTCAGTGAGACAATGCTCTACAGCTCCGAAACTTAAATTCATAGAGTGAGACTGTGCTCCAGGGTGTGAGGCCCTCATTCCTTGACAGCAGGCTACGCTCAAAGATGTGAGACACACAACCAGTCAGTAAGACTGCCCCGCTGCGCGTTGAGACTTAATTTCATTGAATGAGACTGTGCTCCAGGGTGTAAGACTCTCGTTCATTCATTCATTCATTCAGTGAGGCAGTGCGCGGCAGTTCTGAGACTGAAATTCATAGAGTGAGTCTGTGCTCCAGGGTGTGCAACTCATTCCTTGACAGCAGGCCGCGCTCCAAGATGTGATAGTTACACAACCAGTGAGTGAGGTTGCTGGACGCCAGTGTTCATAGCACAGCGAGCTGTTCCTCACAGGCTGCCAAATTGCTCCACAAATGATGCTAAAAAAAAGCACAAAACTTTCTTTCTCGGGCCGGCAGCCTGGCCTCCCCCGGGCTCACGTTTCACGCGCGGCCTTTCACCCTCCTTCCCTCCGGCTCCCCCCTCCCTCCATTCTCTAGCACGATATTTCATTTTTCTTTCTGTCACAAGAGATTTGCGCCGTTAATCACACGACAGAAAAAGTGAACAGAAAGGAGGCGCGGGAGGGGTGAAAGAATGAGAATTTAATGTTTTTTCTCAGCGAGCAGGCAGCTGGTGGGGAAGCAGGGGCGTCTGGAAGAAGGGGGGGGGGGCTTTGTACTATCATGTAATGGAACGGGAATGGCTGGTGGAACACGTGATAACTTATAAATAATACAACCTTAGTGATGTAAAAATCACTGGTTTACAGCCCTTCAGCGCTGGACAACTGACGTCATTATTCAGTCCCAACGAGGTGGTGCATGTTTTATCGACGTCGGAAGGATAAAAGGCTGAGTTGCCGAGCCTTGAATTTGCACACATTTACATTCTGTTAATAATACGGAGACTGGGTAGACCTGGGAAAGAGATGGCGATTGCTCAAAGGTTGGCGGCGTTCGATGACTATTGGCAGATTCCAGATAATCAGAAACCCGGAAGGGCTGGGGCAGTACCCAAGTATTTAACAATTAACCTTTCCAAGACATCCCTACCTCTGAAAGGCAGGGAGGGCTGGGGCAGAGTAGATCGTAAGCCAGCTGAGCTGGTGCAGAATCACTGGTCATAATAAACATAACACCGCATATATCTGTATAACGGACATCCAACCCCAATGGCGTTTCTTGGCGCTACACGACGATAATGGGTGCTTGTTCTTATCCAGCATAATGATGGCATTTTATCGGCCTCAGAAGAATGGAAGGCTGAATTGATCAACCAGAATTCGAACCCATAACATTAACCACAGATCTCTGTAGTGAATGGGCTAGCCCCCTGCGCCAGCACAACCGGCTTAAACAATGCTGACTAGTCATGTGATGCCTAGTCGAAGTCTGACTTTAATATTTCAGTAGGGCTGGAGAAGAGTCAGTATTGTCGACGCAGAATGGATAGTGGCGTGTAAGCATACCCTAGGCACGAGGCCACCAGCACCGGGGAATCCTGTCGGATTTCTGGGAAAAGGACAACCTATATAAACATCTCTTTCCTTTAGAGTGCCCCCTAATCCCACACATCTGCAGCCAGCAGCCCCCAGCACCCCCCTCTTGTCATGCCCTTGAAACTCTATTGTGAAAAATACCCCTTGGAGATATGTTTGTAATCCGACCCTCTCTCTCTTGCAGTATATCACTACCACTGCAGAGTGTTGCCAAACGAGTGGAAACAGAATTTTAGCATTAACCCTGTGTCTCCCTTTACCGAAGCGACTGATTGAACTTAAATGTATTAAACACTGACGTGTGTCCTAAGGCTTCTTGGCACTTCAATATCGAAGTGAAAAAGATTCAGGAGCCCCACAATTAGGTGAACAAATAGGTTTTCAGCGCCTTCCTAAAAGAACGCAGACTACCCTGTGTTCGAAGCGCTAATGGAAAGAGCCCATCCACAACCCTGGTACCACCACAGATAAAGCTACCGCGGACTCTGGCATAAACCACCCTGGGAAGAAGTAGCTGGACTAGACTATCAGATCTTATCTTTCGGGCACTTTTTCTTGAGCAGACTGTGTATGGTGATTTTTTCTTTTTTTTTTACCATAAACCATCCCCTAACAAAAGCACAGGGTTTGAATGTTATATGTCGCGCCACCGACAGCCAAGAGAAGTATCTTCGCGGTCCAGATTCCTTTTTTGTGTATGATAAAAATGCTCTATCTGCAGGGTTTGCACGCGTTGAGGCTTCCCATCAGCTCTGACTGGCAGGCCCAGTTGACAGGCGTTGGAGTAAACTAATCGAACGATGATTGTTGATTTGACCACAGTCGCTCTTATTTCATTAGGAAAGATCTCATGAGGTAGCCTTGTTTGCAAAAAGCTTGCAGAAACCAGGGCGCTCATTTGTGCAAGACAACTAGGACCTTTAGCCAGCATCAATCCGAGACTTTGAATCATCTCAGCTGCTACAGGTGAACTCCCCAGGTCCGACACTCTGGTCAATAATGCTTTGGACACTCTGGTCAACAATGTTTTGAACACTCTGGTCAACAATGCTTTGGGCACTCTGGTCAACAATGCTGTGGACACTCTGGTCAATGCTGCTTTGGACACTCTGGTTAGCAATTTGGGCACTCTGGTCAACAATGCTAAGGACACTCTGGTCAGTGATGCTTTGGGCACTCTGGTCAATGATGCTTTGGACACTCTGGTTAGCAATTTGGGCACTCTGGTCAACAATGATGTGACACGCTGGTCAATGATGCTTTGGACACTGGTCAACAATGCTGTGGACACTCTGGTCAACAATGCTTTGGACACTCTGGTCAACAATTTGGACACTCTGGTCAACAACAATGCTGTGGACACTCTGGTCAACAATGCTTTGGACACTGGTCAAGGATGCTTTGGACACTCTAGTCAAAGATAATTTGGACACTGTAGTCAACACTGCTTTGGACACTCTGGTCAACAATTTGGACATTCTGGTCAACAATGCTCTGGGCACTCTCGTCAACAAGTCGGCTCTGCTTCTATGACTAGAGGCCTCTAACTGCTTATTGACCCTTTCAGAAGTGCCAACCAAGAGAAGGTTGAGCAGTGTTAGGACAGGACAGAAAAACAAGGTTGCGACTGTTAGGTCTTTAGTGAAGATTATAGCAAGAGGGAATATAGCAAATTCAGACATGACATCCCTAAACGTGGGACATTATAATGGCCGGGAGGGCAGGCAACTAATAGCTACATAACATAAGTATTTGTAAAGCGCACATTCACCCATAGGCATCTTGGTGATGAATAACAGATGTTTATTGCTATCCAACTCAATGATACTCAATTTATCAACCTCAGATAGATGAAAGGCTGAGTGGATCTGCCGGGATTTGAGCCTGTGACCATGAGGTTGAACACAGGCCCCTACAGTGGCTGCGTTAGTCCACTGAGCCACATGACCCCGCATGGCCAAACAGCTTACATTGGTGCATTATGCTTCTGTTGATAATGTCACTGAGTTGGTCAAATATGCAGGTACAGAAGAATGTATGGAAAAGTATGACATAAAGTCTGCCTTTTCTTTGCTACCAGTACATCTAGAGGACTAGGGCCAGATGTATCAAAGGGTTTTGCCCATTCTGTGTCTATGGGGAAACGTGTTGATACATATGGCCCTATGAGTTTCTAGGTAGGCAATTTCAGTTTAAGCTTTATGTGGACAAGGCCTTGCCTATAGGGACCTCCTTTCCTTGTTTTTAATTTGCGAAGTTCACTCATTCCGACCAAAACAAAATTCGGTGAACTCGAGCTCCGATGCTTTCAGAGGTGGCAGTGACATTTAGCAGACATTATCTTATTTGTTAAACCATCAGGAGGGAGGGGCAGGCTCTAAGTCACATTTCACTTTCACTTTCGGACATATAGGGGATGGCCCCCTAAGGTGTACCAGAACGGCTCTCCCTCTCCAAAGAACTCCAGCAGCCCTCTGACATGGATAACATCCCCTCCCTTCTCAGCACACTCCAATGGGTGGAATATCTACAAATCATCGTATTGATTAACAGTCAGAGACGACAAACTTTACAAATCTCTTTAGAATTAGCTGAGGGCCTGCTGTGCTGCTGCAGCAGACTTCACACCCAGCCAATGCCGGCGCCTGACAAAACACACCTCCAGGCAGCCACAGACAATTCACCCTCACCATAACAACTCCAGGCGATTCTAAATCATAATAAACCCCTCCCCCAAACACAATCAATCAACCACAGACAATTCACCCTCACCATAACAACTCCAGGCCAATCTAAACCACAATAAGACCTTCCCCCAAACACAATCAATCAGCTGCAGACAATTCACCTTTACACAGTCTAGAACACCAATAACTACTCCTCGATCCCCAAACAACAATCAATCAGCTACAGACATCACTTTTACAAAGGCAGTCCAGCACCCTAATCATGTCAAGCCTGCGTCCAAAAATTCACCTTTACCCAAACAACCCCTAGAGCCGGGAACCATAATAACTAATTCCCAACCCCCAAGTAAAATCAATAAGCCACAGCAAATTCACGCTGACTCAAGCAAGCCCTTACAAATCAAACCCATCAGAGACTTTTGAAATGCACCTTTACCCACATAAAACAATTTAGACAGGGCTTTAAGTGGGAGGGGTCCTGCCTGTGCTCAGCACCAGCGGTTCTTAAAAGCAGGTGCTGACGCGGGTCCCTATCAGGCTCTCAAATTTTGCCCTCACCCTCAGGGTGAAAAAAAAATCTTAACTCTGAAGCAGTACCACTGCTCAAAGCCTTTGATATAACTTCAAAGAGACTCGTATTAGTTCTTTGGCAATCTCATCATTTCAGAACTGAAGCATTTCCAATATTATATACCAAAAAAAGCCATAGCTGCTGCTTATTTATCTTATGCAATTAACAACCATTGACAAAGCCAATAGTTGTGGATTGTTGTACATATAATGTTACTTGTTGTATCATATATCTGGATGTAATGACAGAATCAGCAAAATACCAGTTGGGTGGCACACTATGCTAAGCACAGATTTTTAGTTTACGTGTTTTAAGCCACGCCCTTAAATACATTGGCCACACCCTCATGAGAGACACCCCCCCCAGTTTTATCATCCCACTTAAAGCCCTGACTTTAGGCAATTCAGAACCACAATAAAAACCACTCCCAAAGATGGTGCCTAGGCAATTCACCTTATAGAGACAGTCCAGAACCCCAAAAACTACTTCCCGACTCCTAAACACTATCAGCCACAGGCAATTCAGTCACACCTAAAAAACTCCAGGCAAATCAGAACCGTGACAAACCAACCTCTCTTTCTTTCCACATCACCCTAGCCTAATTATGTGCGCAATTATGCTATGTTGCATAATAACGTAATTTCAGCAATTTAGTGTAACACGCATAAGGTGAAGTTAAAAAAATTATGCAAGGTTATGCCAGTGTAACAGAAATTTCCCTTAGGCCTAACAATAACTATCAAGTACCTTAGGCCTAACAGTAACTACCCCCCGCCATCAACTACAATCAATTAGCTACAATTATTTCTCCTTTATTCAACTCTAAGCAGTCCAGAATGGCAGTAACTACCCTAGCCCCCAAACACAATCAATCAGCAACAGATAATATACCCTATCCCAAACAGCCCCCTACAATTCAAACCCACAAGAACCCCCTCTGCCTAACCACAGCCAGCCGCAAACAATTCACCTTTATCCAAACAACTTCAGGCATGTTACACCATGTACTCTCACACTCACTCAATCAGCCGAAGCAAACTGACTTTACTCAAACAACCCGAGACAATTCAGAACCACAATAAAGGTCTCTTCCCAAACACCATTAATCCGCTGCAGACAAACTATTTTACGCAACCAACCTCTGTCAGATATACCCTTAATCTCCAAAGTCTTTAACTCTATCATCAACACACAATTCACTCTTACTCAAACAACTTCAGATAACTCAATCCCAGTTAACCACTCTCCACACACACAGATATCAACACTTCACACACATTCACACGCTCATTAGATGCTCATTCAATCAGTCACAACAATTCACTTTCAACAACTCCAGATCTCCCGAGGCCACCAACACAACCTATCAGCTTTTCATAACTCATCTCTACCAAAAACTTGCCACTAATTCAAAACTACGATAACCCTGCTTCCAAACACAATCATCACAGACTACTCACACTTACTCAAACAACCTCATGTTATTCACACATTGTACCTCCCCGCTCACCCATTCAGTATTATACAACTCGCATTTACTCAAACAGCCCCAGACTAATCGAAAATACAATAGACCCCTTTCAACAAACACATTGAATCAGATACAGACAATGCAGCTTTCCCTAACAACCTCAGACACCCCTTTAATCCCAAAACACGCTCACTCAATTAACCACAGAAAATTTACTCTTGGTCATGCAAACCCAGAACATCCAGAATGGAAACGGCCTGTACAATGCGGACTAAGCCACAAGTGCCGTTCCCCCACAAGCGTATCAATGCGTGCCTGAACATGCATCTGCCTTGATCACGCATATGCAGCGTGGTCAAGGCAGATAGCGGTCTAGTGTCCGTATGGGCGTGGAAAGGAAGCATCGAAATAGGAAGCTCCTGATGCAGACAGGTAAGTGGGCCTGGAGCAGGGTTTGGGGGGGGTCGTTTTTAGGGGTGGGGGTCGGTTTTAGTGCTCAGTGTGGGTGGGGGGGGTCAGAGTAGTTATTGGAAGGAGGGCAGGGTGTTAGGGATCAGGGTGGGGGGAGGGTCGGGGGAGTTTTAAGGGCTGGAGCCGAGTAGTGTGGTCGTTTTTATGGTGGGGTCGGTTTTTGGGTTCAGAGCCGGGGGGTGTCAGCCAGTCTTTTTGAAAAGGGGCAGGGTTTAGGACTCAGGGTGGGGGAGGGGATCGGGATAGTTTTAATGGCTGGGTTTGGGGAGTTTTTATGGGTTATGGTCGGTTTTAGGGCCCACGGCGGGGACAGGGAGGGTCAGTAGTTTTTTTTTTAAAGGGGACCAGGGTTTTAGACCTTAGGGTGAGGGTAGGGGTAGTTTCACAGGCACCGCGGGGTAGGTTTTAGGGCTCAGTGCAGGGTGGCTGGGGTTGGGGTAATTTTTGGTAGAGGGCAGGGTTTTAGGCATCAGGACGGGGGAAGAGGAATGGGTAGTTTTAAGGGTAGGTAGGTTTTAGGCCTCAGGGTAGGGGGCGAGGTAGGAGCATAGGATTTTAGGGCTTTGTGCAGGCGGTGCAATGGGCATGCACGGGCGGCCGCGCATGCGCATTGTTTATCAAGACGGCGGAGTGAACGAGCAGAGGGAGCCCCGGGACGCAGCGGACAAGGTAAGTGCCTTTTATTTAGTTTTCTTTGCGCATTTACTAAAATTAGGTATGTAGGGGAGGGCGGGAGATAGGCGGGTGGCGGGCAACTCTGCTACGCCCACAGAGTGGGCGTAGTGTTGCCTGCTACACCTACTTTGCAAAGGGTGAAGTAGGCAACACTACGCCCACTCCGTGGGCGTAGTGAAGTCCTTCGCCCAGGGTTATGTCATACAATCAATCCAGAATCCCCCATAATGTCTCACTTAATGAGCTACATACACTGCATCCTAACCTAAACAGAGCCACAATAACCACCTCTACCTACTCACAAACAGCCACAGCATTTCACCAAACAACTCCAGATAATCTAGTAATCCCAAGTCTAGCCCCACAATATTCACTTGATTAGCCACAGTGGATTTACATAACCACAGACACTGTTTCCACACAGTCAATCCGACCCACACTGCTCACCTTTATCCAACAACCCCAGACAAATCAGAGTCACAAAGTCCCCAACAATCATAGTCACACAAGCACCCAAATAATTTAGCTTTACGCAAACAACACCAGACAATTAGACACTGAATCAGTACACTGAGTCAGCAACAAACATTTCATTCTTTAACAGTTCCATAGGATACAGTACCCTGGTAACGCCACATCGCAAACATACTTATTCAGCCAAGGAAAATGTGCATTTACCTAAACAATTCCAGACAATTTGGGAATTGTATACCCACACTCACTTAATAATCCCTATCTAACTCACCATTTTCACAATTTTCCAAACAATCCAGACAGTGTATCCCCACACTCACTAAACCATGCAAGACAATTAACCTTGAAACACACAACCTCATATAATACAGACACTCCCATAAACCCCACAGCACTCCAACTCGATTAGTCACAGATAAATCACCTTGCCTCAAACAAACCCAGTCAATTCAGACACTCTCATAAGCCCCCAAAGCATGGTCACCCAATCAGCCTCAGATAATTCATCTTTACCTAGACAACACTTGCCAGTTCAGCTAACCCATGCACTCAAACATATTCATTCACAGACAACTCACCCCATCAAACAACCCAGAGAGTTTTAGCCCTTACAGCTACACCCAATTCACACACAAATACCTACCACAATTTGGAGCCTCCCCTAATTCACCACCACACACAAGCACTCAGGGCCAAGCAAGTTAGCTTGTTCCCCAAACTAAAATGCAGTTTACTATCATATTCAAATAAATACCGTCATATCAGGATCATACTCAAATAAATTCAACTAAGCTACGCAGTCAGTCCACCATGAACAACTCCAACTTTTAATCGAACAGCTCTAGACCACTCACTGAAATAAGCCACAGAAAGTGAATGCTCTTATGTGGCCAGCCTAAAAATCCCTGCCTCTTACTGAAGCATCCCCTAGAAAACAACACTACAGAAAGACTATCAGCGTTCCACAATTGAACCTTTACCCAAACAACCCCAGGAGTCTGAAATCTTAACTACCTCCCAAACCCCAAGTAAACTTAATCACCCACAGAACAATCACCCTCACCCAAACCACTCCATACCACCTTCTAATCAAACAGCCCTCGACCACTCACTGAAACATGCCACAAAAAACTAACATGCTAACATGACCAACTTAGAAATCTCTGACCTTTACAGAAACATGCACCAGAATACCCAGCGCCTTACTCAAACTGCACCAACAACTCTGCTACGTGTGTGTATGTGTTACTATGTGGGGTGGTTGGGAGCAGGGGCGGCTCCTCCGTAATGGCGGTGGAGCGGCACCCCACTTGTCAGAGTCAGTCACAGAAAAATAAAATGATAATAAAACAATATAATTTTATGTGTCTGTAACTGGCTGGCATGCAGGAGTAGGGTGGGCCAGGCCAAAAAAGGGAGGCGTGGTGGGCACTTAGAAGTGCACATGTAAGCTTGGTCGTCCGTCTTAGGCTGGCCCAACAGACATGTGCACTTACTTCTATTTCTCCAAACCAGCTGCTTTCAGAGCCGCAGAGTTCTGCAGGCTCCCAGGCAGCGTCTGAATGGCCGACAAGGCTGCTCAGACCAATCCTGGTGCTGCTCTGGATTGGCTGGGGAGCCTGCGCCTTCCCAGAGACTGCTGGGATTGAACGATAGAGATGGCCGTCGGCGTCAGTGACAGTGAAAGGTACTTTTTAAAATAATTATTTTCCCCAAATTGCCCTTCCGCAAACTTCCTCTTCTTTCTTTTTGGGGCAGCCTGTCACTGGTTGGGAGACAACACAAGATCATGTGTATTTCTCACTCAAACAGTCCGGACAACTTAGACTATTAGTGAGACAAACACAGACAGCTACACCCATTTAAGACACAACCCCGCACATGCAGTAGTGTAACAATAGCCCCCGCAGACCGTGCAGTGACAGGGGGCTCCAGAGCTCCACGGGGCCCCCTCTGGTGCTCTGCACGGGTGGTAGGCCTCTGGCCTCAGAGCTCCTGACTGGGTCCGTAGCTTGATGGAGGCCCCTCGATGTACTTTTCAGGGGCCCCTCCTAAAGTTTTGTTATGCCACTCCATACAACCAAGCACTTTGTTGACAGGTAAACGGGCCATTCTGACGATCTAGAGAGGATCGTGGTGTCCCCTTACTCAAGCAGACTACACAACCAACTCTTACTAAAACTAGCGTGAGTAACTCAGAACTACTTTGGCCTTTACTCAGGTCACAAAAAACTCACAGAAACAGACCCTGGAAAACTTGGACTCTCACCAAATCCGCATTGACATCTCTTCCCCTTACACGAAAGGCCCAGACAGCTGAGCCTGTTACTCAAAAAAACTACGTCTAAGCCCCAGACAACTCACTGAAACAGACCTCAGACTCTTATGCATAGAGACAACTCTACTTCTTACTGAAACAGCCTACACAACTCCTCTACTTACTCAAACAGCCTACACAACTCAACTCCTTACTCAAACAGACGCAGACTATTGTACTCCTTAGTCAAACATCCTACACAACTCCACTCCTTACTTAAACAGCCTACACAAATCAACTCCTTATTCAAACAACCTACACAACTCAACTCCTTACTTAAACAGCCTACACAAATCAACTCCTTACTCAAACAGTCTACACAACTCAACTCCGTACTGCAACATTCTCAGAAAACTCGTCTCCTTGCTCAAACAGCCTACACAACTCAACTCACTACTCCGTAGCCCACACAACTCAACTTCTTACTCAATCAGCCCACACAACTAGGCTTCTTACTAAAACAGCCTATTCAACTCAACCTCTTACTCAAACAGCTCAAACAACTCAACTCCTTACTCAAGCAGCCTACACAACTCAAATTCTTACTCAAACAGCCTACACAACTCAACTCCTTACTCAAAGAGCTTACCAGTGGCAGCCGCTCCATTAGAGTGCAGGAGCACTGCCCCCCCTGCCACCACTAGCAAAGAAAACAATAATAAAACAGGATTTAAACCTGTTTTATTATCGCTTTATTTTAATCCTGTGTACCCCTCCCCAGGACTCTGACGAGTCTCAACGGCAGATCCAGGGGTCGACACTGCTGGTCGGGGAGTGGTGGGCACTCCCTTCACTGCGCATGAGGGTTTAGCCAACTGTCTCAGGCAGGCCAACCCCTCATGCGCAGTGAAGCAGGCACAGACTTCCAGTCTGCCTGGGAGCGCAAGCTGCCGGTGCTTCTTTCATACAGCGTCAGGACTGGCAGCAGTGCAGTCTGGGAGCCTTTGCCCAGATGCAGGAAGAGTGCAATGCGGTGGCGTTAAGGTAAGTTTATTTATTTATTTTCCCCGAAACACCCCCTGCCCACCTCACTCCTCCAGCCCGGCCCGCTCCGCAACGCTGGCAGGGAACGGGCCTCTACGGCACCCTGCACACAACTCAACCTCTTACTCAAACAGCCCACACAACGCATCCTCTTACTAAAACAGCTCACACAACTCAACTCCATACTCAAACAGATGCAGACAACTCTGATCCTTACTCAAACAGCATATAGAACTCAACTTCTTACTCAAACAACCTACACAACTCAACATCTAACTCGAACAGCCTACACAACTCAACTCCTTATTCAGACAGACACATACAACGTTATAAAGCAAAACCAAAGGGGATGATGGACGGAGTGTTGAACATTGCAAGCACTCAACCCCAGTCAACTGATCTGGGTTTAATCCATCACCATTCTTTAGCTCACTCCGCCACCCCAGTTCAGACATGGCTATATGCAAATCAGTCTGACCTGTGCCTCATGGGGGCAGTCCAGCCCGAACTGCCAAGCCATGTCTTCCCTGGACCGGAGATAAGCATCCTGGGACCTGTTTCTGGCTAAACAGCCAGGCTAGTTTGAATCCAGTAGCAAAGTGAGCAAGGGACCCACATCTGGGCATACCCTGTCAATTTAGAGCGAACAAAGCAAAACAAAAGGGTATGATGGACGGAGTGTTGAACATTGCAAGCACTCACCCCCAGTCAACTGATCTGGGTTCAATCCATCATCATTCTTTAGCTCACTCCGCCACCCCATGTCAGACATGGCCATATGCAAATCAGTCTGACCCTGTGCCTCATGGGAACAGTCCAGCCCGAACTGTCAAGCCATGTCTTCCCTGGACCGGAAACAAGCATCCTGGGACCGGTTTCTGGCTAATCAGCCGTCATCAGCCAGGCTAGCTTGAATCCAGTGGCAAAGTGAGCAAGGGACCCACGTCTGGGCATACCCGGCCAATTTAGGGCAAACAAAGCAAAACCAAAGGGAGTGATGGACAGTGTTGAACATTGCAAGCACTCACCCACAGTCAACTGATATTAGTTTAATCCATCATCATTCTTTAGCTCACTCCGCCACCCCAGTTCCGACATGGCCATATGCAAATCAGTCTGACCCTGTGCCTCATGGGAACAGTCCAGCACGAACTGCCAAGCCATGTCTTCCCTGGACCGGAAACAAGCATCCTGGGACCTGTTTCTGGCTAATCAGCTGTCATCAGGATGCTTATTTCCAGTCCAGGGAGGACCTGGACTAGCAGTTCGAGCTGGACTGTTCCCATTGGGTGCAGGGTCAAGACTGATTTGCATATGGCTGGGTCCAAGCTGAAATGGCATGGTGAGCAAAAAAAAGATGGATTTAGGCCCAGATCTCTGTACTGGGGTGAATGTATGACATTGTTCTACATTCTGTCCATGAATAGTTCTTTTTGCATTTGTCACCCCGAGTGAGACTGGTATGCTTAGACGTGAGTCCTGTGCTCTCCATGCCACTGGAATCAAGCTATCCTGGCTGAAGAGAGGTAAAACCCTGAAACCGGTCCTAGTATGCTTGTTTCCAGTCCAGGGAGGACCTGACCTGTCAGTTTGGGCTGGACTGTTCCCATTGGGCGCAGGGTCAAGATTCATTTGCATATGGCTGGCTCCAAACTGGAATGGCATGGTGATCAAAAAAATGATGGATTTAGGCCCAGATCTCTGTACTAGGGTGAATGTATGACATTGTTCTGCATTCTGTCCATCAATAGTTCTTTTTGCATTTGTCAACCCGTCAGACGTGAGTCCCAGGATACTTTTTATTTCTTTAAATGGTCCTAGGATGTTTGTTACCAGAAACCAGTCCTAGGATGCTTGTTTTCAGTCCAGGGGGGACCTGGCCTGGCAGTTCGTGCTGGACTGTTCCCGTTGGGTGCAGGGTCAAGATTGATTTGCATATGGCTGGCTCCAAACTGGAATGGCATGGTGATCAAAAAAATTATGGATTTAGGCCCAGATCTCTGTACTGGGGTGAATGTATGACATTGTTCTGCATTCTGTCCATCAATAGTTCTTTTTGCACATACAACGTTATCCCTTACTCAAATTACCTCCGACGACATCCCTTACTCAAACCGCCTACACAGCCTCACGCTATACTTAAACAGACCCAGACTACTTCGCCCCTTACTCAGACAATCACACCCTTATTCAAATAGCTGATACTACTTCTGCCCCCCCTTAATTGAAAGAGCCCACACAACCCTTCCCAAACTGGCCAAGATAACTCGAATTCTTAAAGAAACAGCGACAAGGAAAGTGATACGCGCACTCAAACATCCTTGTACCACTCCATTACAATCCTTTATTCGAGTCAACTTAGATTTGACTCAAAAGCCCCGCCCAACTCAGCGTCTCACCGAGACATCTTTCTAACTCTGCCCTCACTCAGGCAGCCCCGGAGAGTTGAGGCCTTTGTGAAGACGCGGCAGACAACCGGCCCTCTCACTCGGAGAGTCCCAGACAATTGAATTATAAAGAACAAACAGCCCGGAGCCTGGAAAAGATCAGGCCAAGGAAATCCTCTTCGGCCCTGAGAGAACGCGGGGCTGAGGCGTCCCAGAGCCCCGTCTCCTGTTACAGCCGCCGCCGGCGGCATGTTAGATGCAGCTGGGGACAGTTACTGCAAGAACAGGCACCGGCGACCTGAGGTAACCCTTTCCTCGCGAGAGAATGGGAGGGACTCGCTGAGAGGGTGGGGGAGCTGTCTCAGGGGAGCCCCCACCGCGCCCCACGCACCCGAGGAC
The DNA here is from genome assembly GCF_964261635.1 of Lissotriton helveticus. NCBI lineage: Eukaryota > Metazoa > Chordata > Amphibia > Caudata > Salamandridae > Lissotriton > Lissotriton helveticus. The sequence continues at coordinate 1,924,531,071 of NC_136065.1, forward strand.
CTACAGAACGGTGCGCTGGGCCTGCGAAGAGGCCCTCTGGACTGGCATGGGCGGGGCACAGACCTGCCCACAAGTTGGCTTGGCACGGCCTGGACCTCGCTGGAAAGAAGGCAGCTGCAAAGAGCCTCTCACCACAGGCGGGAGGAGGGGCCGTCTGGGGATGGAGACGGACGGTGCCAACAGACCACAAGATGTGTATGTAGCAAGATGCAAACACAGCACACACGCTCCAGACTACCGACAGGTGCTGTTTTCGCGGCTTCAGTCCGAGCAAACCCTTGGCATGTGATACTATTGAAAGTATAGCGCACATTCTTTCTCTAGGAACCTTGAAGCGCTGGGGAGGCACAGTAGGGCCGGAGGTTGTGCATCATAGGACGAAGAGCAAGTGGCTGGATAGGGGCGGGGGAACAAGGACCTACACGCGTGGTCGTAGTGTACCCTCGTGTAGCCGCGTTTACCCCGCCCTTGATACTTCAAACCCCTGTTAGTAGACCAGGTGAGGGCACGAGAGAAAAGCAGCCAAAAGGAGCTGAGAGAAAAGCAGAGGTTTTGGCTTTGGAATTCCGGAGTATAGATAAGGTATTACATCTTTTTATCAAGCTCTATCTTTTAGAGAAGCGTGAATGTTTGCCCATTCATACATACACATGAAACGAATCTCTGCTCTACCACCACATACTTACTTGAGTTGTCTCTAATTGCTTGTAAGGGCTGAAAATCACAATCTAAAACTTCATGTTTAAACTTTTACATGTTACGTGCCCCACTGTGTTGTATGACACATTCGGCCAGTCCTGGTTTTTCACACACCATAGCGCTGCATTCTGGGACTTGTATTTCACCTGGTAAGTAGGGGCTGGAAATCCCTACAGACATATTTTTATATTTTATAAAAGTGGCGTAGTGGTGTACTGTCGCTGCTTGATAGGAAAGAAAAATAAAATGTGTTCGTCTGTTTTATGGCAGTGCATTCTTTCAGTCACATCACACATGAAAGCAAACATTAACAGTGCCATTAGCTTTGAGTTTTAAATAGTGTGCAGAGAAAACATTTTTTCCAAACTTTACTAGCTGGCAAGACAGCTATAACGGAGGGAGTAGCAGTGCAAGATTTTCTAACACACCCCAAGTGGATTGGAAAACTGGGGGTGTGAGTGACAAAGTGTAGGAGTGAGTGTGTTTGTAACAAAGAGTGTGCTTGAATGTATGAGACAGAAGCGTGCTGCTGAGTCCTGGCAGACTGGAGGCAGTTCTTGGCTTTTGTGGGAGTGCACACATGGCATATGTGTGGGAATCTTACCCAAAGCAGTATGCAGGCCCCAGTAGTACACAGTGGGTAATTTTTGACATGGGGGTACCCCAGGCCAAATGCTGGATATTGGAGGTAATTCTTGGCAGAAGAGAGAGCGCCTATAGCAAAATGCAAAGCTTTGCATACCCAAGGTATTTTTTAGTTCTCTTTTACACAAAGGAGTTACAGGGGTAGAGAACAGGTCACCCCCCACTCATAACCTCATACACAACAAAGGTCCTGTTCACACGGTGAAGGTCCTCCTCAGATCCCTACCCATCTATTATGATATCAGTTGGGGCAGCGGTTAATCTTATACTGTACTGTCTGTACTTTATGGATCTGGGTCACCACTTTAAAACAAAGTTAACATTTTTAACTGTTGCGTGTCGCCCCCGATCACTCCACTCCCCTCATGCGAAGAATGTACTTCAAGTGAGTGAGAAGAAATGAAGAAAGAGAAAAATGTGTGAAAGGGCTGGTGTTGCCTCACGGGAGTAACACCATGGGGGTAAGCAGGAAGGTACTCGCCTGCTACCTTAGGTTCCCATTATCAGCAACCACCAATCCCAAACAAAAAATGTGTAAATGTGAAAGAGAACAGAAAGTGAACACTGGTGCTAGGATGTCAAACACTGCCTGTACATCAGTTGAAAATCCAATGTACCGCAGGCTCAACCCCACAATTAAAACCAAGCTAGATCACACTGGCTATTAGACTTTTATTCGGTGCTCTGTGTCTGCTCATTTAAAAGCCAACATGTTTCATTGCCCAAGGAAAACTCACAGCAATTTCTTCAGGGCGTGGGTCTGTCACTCCACCCTGCACCAATTATTATTTATTTTTTAGTGTTCTGGGATAAGGCCCCTCATGGACATACCTATACCCTCATGTGAGTATGTGCTTAATCACTGTCTCACTAGCTATCACCTTCACTGCCACCGTAAGTCGTGACCTCGTAGGTGTTTAGCATCGTCTCAGCACCTTCCTTTTTTTAGGTCTCGCCTGGGACAACTCATGCACTGTCACTTGCAATATATTATATTTACTTATGAGTGGTTTAGAGCCCGCCTGTTCATTGCAATTGGTTGGCTTCAATGTCCCGCTCGTTTCCTTGTTTCTCTTTGGTCAGTGGGTGCTGGCTTCACTTCCTGTTTGTGTGTTTATCCCTCCCCTGGAGCATGCCCCAGGCCCTGCTTTCTTGCCCAGTGTGTGTCCTTGCACTGGTCATCAGATTACAGACGTACTTTTTTTCCTTTTAATTGCAGCAGTAGATGTGTTTGCAAGCTGTCTCTCCTCCGTCCTCTGTGTTGTTGCCTGTTCTGTCTGCTGCTTGCTCTGTCATCTGTTGCTTATACCATTGTCTTTTGCTCAGCCTGTTGCTACATGCTTGCTCTGCTGCTTCTTGCCATTCCTGTTGTCTGCTGCTTGTATATCTACCCACCCCCTCCCAACAGAATAAAAAGTTCTATGATGCGGCCAGCGCTGGTCGCTTCATAGTGCTTTTTTGTATTGCTTGCCTCATGGTTGTTGCTTGTGCCTTAACCCCATGCCCTGCTGTTATTGCTTGGTCCGCCCCCTTCCGCTCCATAGTTGCTGATTCCAACCCTCCACCAGCAGAAAAAAAGTCCTATGACAAGTCCAGCGCTGGCTGCGTCGTATCACTTTTTTGCGTTGCTTTACCCAAGTACCCCTTGCCCCGCTGTTGTTGTTGGCCCAACCTCCCCACCTGCCAGTAAAAAAAGATATTTTTACATGGGCAGCACTGGCTGCTTCATAGCGTTTGTTTTTCTAAATTTTAGCCATGCTGCCCAGAAACTGCTCTGCTGTACAACATGGCTAACACACATTGTCAAAGCCAATAAGTCTCTCAATAGAGAGACCCATTGGCTTTGCAAATGCTTGTTGACATGTGAAGTGTTGCAAATCTGCCTTTTCTGCATGGTCACCTTAAAGTTTTAGCCTTTTTCTGGACCTTATTTTTGCTTGTTTTTTAACTCTATGCTAACAGGAGTAAAATGTCTGAGCTCCCACTTCAAACAAGATTAAGTTAGCTTACTCCTGATTGATAAATTTAACTTGCCTATAAGTCCCTAGTATATGGTGTTGGAAATGCACCCAGGGTCTGGAAATTACATGCCACCTGTAAACTGCAGCACCTATGGTGCCATTTAACGAGTTGGCATGTAAAATATGGTTTCAAGCCCACCATTGTTAGCTGGAACACAGGAGCCTAAATACCTGCAGTAAAACCTGTCAAAAGAACCTTTTTGACAGGCTGGAAACCCTGCTTAAAAAAATTAACACACCACCCCTAAGTACACCTTAGTATTGAGATTTAAAAGTGGAACATGTGTGAAATTGAAGTTGTGTGTTCCTCCAGTGACAAGCCCCAAAAGTCATTTTTTATTGGCAGAGCTACAGCTGGATCCTAGAACCTGTCAAAGTAAAGATGATAAACTTTAATCTATAACTTTTGACAGTAAACAGGTTAAATCTTCAGCAATCAATCTTTATTTGGCTATAAATAGCCATAAAATAACATAGTCACTGCAATAAGAAAAAAAACGCATTACGGTAATAGGTTCAGCAGAATAGACAATTAATACAAATATAGTAATTTAAAAAGAGAAAAGAAAAGTCTCTAGTAAAAACCTGATTCATACTTTTTTTCTGATAATAATAGCCCACTTTAAGAAATTGAAAACAGACTCAAGTTGCTCCATGATATCCCATAGCTTTGTGCGGTTTACAAGATCAAACGCACACTTGAGAGATCCATAAATGGTAAATAGAGTGCCCCTTCTTTGCTAAAACATATTTCCCCCCACAAGGTACAGATTTAAACATTGTTCAATCATGCCAATCCCATGTCGAAAGCCAAATTGAACTTTGGATAAAATCTTATTTTCTTCTGTCCAGGTTTCAAGTTGTTTCCTTCCCAGTATAAGAATTGGCTTGGTAGTTTGGTTTTCCCTGTTCCCATCATGCATTGGGACAGGAAGAGACTAATTTGCATATAGCCAATTTCTGAGCTGGCATGGTGCAGTGAGCTAAAAAACGGTGATGGTTTAAAACCATGATCTCTTGACTTGGTAAGAGTATTCTGCATCATTCAGAAACTCTGTCCATCACCACCCCCCTTTTCCAAAATCGGTTTTATCCACACTATGTGTGGGAGGGTATACTCAGACGTGAGTCCCTTGCTCATTGCACCATCAGGATTCAAGCAAGCCGGGCCGAAGAAGGCTGTGATGCCAGAAACCGGTCCCCGGAAGCTTGTTTCCTTCCCAGTATAAGAATTGGCTTGGTAGTTTGGTTTTCCCTGTTCCCATCATGCATTGGGACAGGAAGAGACTAATTTGCATATAGCCAATTTCTGAGCTGGGATGGTGCAGTGAGCTAAAAAACGGTGATGGATTAAAACCATGATCTCTTGACTTGGTAAGAGTATTCTGCATCATTCAGAAACTCTGTCCATCACCACCCCCCTTTTCCAAAATCGGTTTTATCCACACTATGTGTGGGAGGGTATACTCAGACGTGAGTCCCTTGCTCATTGCACCATCAGGATTCAAGCAAGCCGGGCCGAAGAAGGCTGTGATGCCAGAAACCGGTCCCCGGAAGCTTGTTTCCTTCCCAGTATAAGAATTGGCTTGGTAGTTTGGTTTTCCCTGTTCCCATCATGCATTGGGACAGGAAGAGACTAATTTGCATATAGCCAATTTCTGAGCTGGGATGGTGCAGTGAGCTAAAAAACGGTGATGGATTAAAACCATGATCTCTTGACTTGGTAAGAGTATTCTGCATCATTCAGAAACTCTGTCCATCACCACCCCCCTTTTCCAAAATCGGTTTTATCCACACTATGTGTGGGAGGGTATACTCAGACGTGAGTCCCTTGCTCATTGCACCATCAGGATTCAAGCAAGCCGGGCCGAAGAAGGCTGTGATGCCAGAAACCGGTCCCCGGAAGCTTGTTTCCTTCCCAGTATAAGAATTGGCTTGGTAGTTTGGTTTTCCCTGTTCCCATCATGCATTGGGACAGGAAGAGACTAATTTGCATATAGCCAATTTCTGAGCTGGGATGGTGCAGTGAGCTAAAAAACGGTGATGGATTAAAACCATGATCTCTTGACTTGGTAAGAGTATTCTGCATCATTCAGAAACTCTGTCCATCACCACCCCCCTTTTCCAAAATCAGGTTTCAAGTCGTGACAGAATGACCCGGCCTAAGTTCTTAGCACTCAAATCTATTAAGAAGATTGGGTGGTAACAGGTAGGCTTGCTTCTATCCCAATTCTTGAATATTGGTACAATGATGGCTCTGTTCCAAGAATCAGGGAGCTGACCGATTAAGGTGGCTTTAACAACGTTTGTTTGAAGTGGGGCCCAGAGGAGTATATTTGTTTAAAAAATGTCGACATGGACTTTGTCAGGCCCGTCAGCCTTACCAGCAGTACACCTGCAAATGGCCTCAACCACTTCCTCCAAGCTTATTGTATTGCTAAGGCCTCGCAAGTCCATCTCTGAACACGGGCCCAAGTCAAATAAATCAAGTTCTGGCTCATTGTATTGGAAGACATCAGTGTAGTGCTGAACCCAAATATTAGCGGGCATTAATGACTTCAATATAGGGATACGACCTCCTGCTCCTTGGTTTACCGAGACACTAAAAAAGGAAAAATCTGAATGTAAAACCTTAGAACGCAGATGGAGGAAAAACTATTCCTTGGATGTGAAAAAAGAGTACAAAAGTAGATTAAATAAATATCGGACCCTCTGTAAAAAGGCACGAGCAAATTATGTACGCTCCACTATTGCGGATGCCCTAAATCGCTCCCAAACCTTATTTAAGTTGGTAAAAGAACTTGCAGGATCGAAAACCATAGCCATGCCAAATTACAATGCAAAGCTTTAGCGTCCTCCTTTATACAAAAGGTGGACAAAATCTATCAAGGAATTACGGCAGCTCAGAATAGTGGTGTCCCCCCTGACACAACACTTCTGTGTCCCTCTGTTCACAATACTACCAGCAGATTCGACATAGATATGTCTCAGAATCCAGGAAGCATCTTGGACAGCTGGCCTAGACTAAATACTGAGACTCTAATTAAACTGCTTAGTACCATCAAATCGGGGTCACCAAAAGATCCACTACCTTGCACGATACTAAAAAAGCTTGGCCCACATTTACTCGACATCATCACAAATTTACTTAACACCTCTTTACAAGAAAACACTGTACCGTCTGATTGGAAACATGCCATGATTCACCCTTTACTAAAGAAGGCTGGAACGGATCCTAATCAGCCCTCCAACTTCCGGCCCATTTCTCTATTACCCATCTTTTCCAAGATTCTAGAAAAACATGTGAATCAAACCTTAACTGAATTTGTTACCACCCAAGATTTACTACCCCTTTGTCAATCTGGGTTCAGAGCGGGCTTCTCGACGGAAACCACGCTATTAGGAGTCACAAAAAACATCCGGGGCCTTGTGGACAAAGGAGAGACGATGGCCCTTATATTGCTAGATTTAAGTGCCGCCTTTGACTCTGTATCACACATTGTTTTAATGAACACGCGTCGCTCGCTTGGTATTTGTGGTTCAGCACTAGAGTGGCTCATCTCCCTCCTAACTGGAAGGACGTTTCAGGTCTTCTCTCATACAGCATGTTCATACACTCATGTTTTTGAACATGGTGTACCTCAGGGCTCTATACTAAGTCCCCTTTTATTTAATTTGTATATGAGCCCTCTGGCTAAGGTAGTAGAAGAAGCGGGTCTATTAATGTATTCATACGCGGATGACTCACAGTTAATTTTCTCCCTTACATCTAAGAATATGGATGCCCCATCCACTCTCAAACGCGGATTAGTAAAAAATAACTGGCTGGATGCAGGACAACTTTCTCCAATTAAATGGGGAAAAAACAGAAGTTATAATCTTAGGTAAAAACAAAAACCTGTGGGGCCCTCAACATTGGCCAAATGAGATGGGCAGGCTCCCTGTCCCAGTACCACAAGCGCGTAATCTAGGTGTCATCATTGATGACTCTCTTAAGATGCACACACAAGCTGAACTACATGCTTCGCAACTTTAAAATGGTTGAAAAAGATATGCTGGATGTTGCCGGAGCCAACAAGGAAAACCGTGGTCAATGCCTTGATTACTTCAAGGATTGACTACGGGAATGTCTTATATTTAGGCTCAAATAAAGCAACCACCCGTAAATTACAGATAATTCAAAATTCAGCGGCCAGACTAATATGCAGCATTCCTAGATACACCCCTACTACTCAATATCTTTGGGGCCTTCACTGGCTGAAGGTTGAAAACCGAATCAAATTCAAAGCATTATGCATAAAATTAACTCTGCCAAAGCCCCGAAATACCTTCTGTCGCTGGCCCTACCTTATTGCCCATCTCGCTCCCTGCGCTCCTCCACACAAAGAAAATTTGTTATTCCTAAAATCAAGTTGTCCCGTATGGGAGGCAAATCTTTTTGCAATCAAGGGCCCGTGCTATGGAACTCCTTGCCTTTCTCAGTACACAATGAAGATAACTATCTTAAATTCCGCAAAATCTTAAAAACCTGGCTATTTAACATCTAGGCCCTATCCATCCTTTGACTCAGACATCTCTACAAATCTCACGCCGGCAAAACCTTTGTGGATAGCTGCTGCGCGTAACAAATGCAATAATAATAATAATAATAATAATACCAGGGTCTGAAAAAAAAATGGGCCATTCTCTACCTCTCAGAACTTTATAGGATCTCTCGTCCTTCCTTCTTCTAGCAGGTCTTTCCATGTCTTCTGTCTTATCTTGGTCTTACACTCCTCCAAAAACCCTTTTTAAGTGTGATGGGCTTTCCTAATCTCTAGGGGGACAGCTGGGATTGGAGTGAAAGGCAGATCTTAACTGTTTATGTGTAACTCTACAGGCAAAATTAAACCACCTAGAAGGTTTTATCTCAGATCTAGATGTTCTTTATTTTAACAAGGCCAAAACAGAAGTGTAACTTTTATTTAAACTTTGTTGAATGGTTTCTGGGTTTAACCCTGCTGATAAACATGTTTGGTAGTCTTCCTTATTGGCACCATAATTTTAGTAATAAATACTTTTGGTGATACCTAATTCTATTTTTATTATTATTATTATTATTATTATGCGTTCTTATATAGCGCTCGATTACCCGTAGGCATCTCGGCGCTTGCCTTGGGAACCCGTCCTGGCTTTATCCCTGTGAGATACCCATACTGGCCATCCCCAAGGTGAAAGCCAGGCATCCCGCCGTGGGGGGGGCGTAGTGGAGATTAAGCAAGCTGATGCCCAGAGCTGCAGAGTGTGAACCCGTGATTCAAGTAGGCACCGAAACGAGAATTATCGAGTCCGTGGATATTTGGGCTCAAGACCCTGCCACGTCGGGAATTGAACCCTGGTCCTGGGTCTGACCTCTGCTTCAGGGTCTACCTTCTCTAACCAGTGAGCCACACTTCTCCACTGATACCCTTTGATTTAGAATGATCACAGTGAAGTTGGATTTTGATAAGTATTTTGGAAAATGTAGTTTATAAAAAAGGTTCCCTTATTCCTGTCTAAAGCTCCAAATGTTAATTAGACTGCTGGCAGCTACACAGCCAGTCCTGGCCTTAATGATGTGTGAAAATTGCCCCAGAGCAGAACAATGGCTTAGACCATTAGTGACGGGATTGGCTGGTTGGGGGGCATTTGATCGCTACCAGCTCAGAAAGGTATGATAGGGTGGGACAAGCAACTTGAATGGGACAGAGGTCAGGCCTGCCCATTCATAGTTTAGTGTAAAGAATGGAAAGCCATTTAACCTGAGGCCCACACCAGGCACCAAACACCCGTAACTGATTTATAGTGGGCACATGGGAGGGGATTGCTCTTTTCCCTGGCCACACCTCTGGGTGGACACAAGAGCTCTACACAAAGGAGAAAGGGTTTCCCTATCTTGGATTTTAGGAGTGAGGGACAATGTGGATTTGTTATCAGTAAAGCAAACATAAACTGCTGAAAATGTGGTTACGGTTGTCCCTGGGAGGATCCAGGAGTCACACCACCCCCTACCTAGTGCCCACCATAAATGTGGCATCCCAAGGCACCATCCTCAGAAAACTTTATGGACCCATGGAAGATCAGAAGAGTCTGTGACCTGAGAGTGCCCTGAAAAACTGAACCTACTCCTTCTTGTACGGAGAATAACAAAGTGGTCTCTAAGGGTTGGTTAGCTGACGTCCTGTGTGGCTGCAGGGAGAGACCAATCTGCAAGAAGCGTTTTTGTAGCTTACCAGTTACTTGGCTGGTAGCCTATGCTGGAGTGAGCCCTGGCCCCTAAGTTCTGTCCCTGAGGTTCTGGGAGCCTTAGAAGTGACTCAGAGGAGCTGCTAAAAAAAACCCTGAAAAGTGGGGACTTAAAACAGTTATAGGGCGCGCGCCTAGCGATGCAGTGCGCAGCACTGCACGCCACGCGAGAGTCCTTTTGTCCGGGGTTCCGAAACGGACCCTGGAATCGCACATGCTTGTGCGTGTGTTTTTAGTTTTGGCTTCTGTTATTGGGTTTTCAGTGCGTGTTTTATTTTTATTAAACAGAGCACGCAATAGGCCAAAGGCGGGAGCATTGCTCCTCCCATTGCCTATTGGTGTCTGTTACTCGCACCAAAGCCCATGTGGTTTCAATTATCATGTCAGACATGGGTGCGATAATTGAAAATGGCTCGCTGTGGCGCGCGCGCGCACGCACGCACCACTTGCGGGCTTTTTTTTAAATTAATTGTTTTACAATAGCGATCGCTTTCAGTGCCGCTTGTTTTGGCTTTGTCGGAATATCAGATCTGAGAAGGGAAACATGTTTAAATTTCATTTACTGGTTTTACTTGTCATCAGCGGGCTCTGCGTTGCTGGGAGTGCAGGTAAGCGGAATTCGGTTTGATTTGTGGCAGCCGGTTATATCACATTTGTTAAAATTACGGTGTTAAAAAGTTGGAGTGAAGAAGTGAAAAATGGGTCTGATTCTGTGAGCTCTATATACACATTGAGACAGAACAGTTCTTTCTGTGTGAGAACTTTCCTGCGCAATATGTGTTTTTTCCGGGCTGAATCTGGTGCATGACTTTATGAAAGAACGGGGATTTCAGAACAGAGGTTATCATTTATAAAGTTTTTGAAAATACGGCGTCACGTGTCTTGAAATATTTTAACATGCAAAGCGTACTGGGAATAGCTTGAATTGGAGCACGTTTTGCTCACATGCAGCTGTTTTCGTCTTATGTTTACAAGGAAAGGCATTTTGGAAACCAACAGAGAAGTAAAAATGTTTGGTTACTGTTCCCGGCATTTTAAGCTCTGTCGCATTTCAGCATTACCGGTAAAACTGTGTTTGCATTACAAGATTGTCTGTAATACTGTGCCAACATTACAAGATTGTCGGTAATACTGTGCCCACATTACAGCATTGCCGTTAATATTGTGCCCGCTTTACAGCATTGCCGGTAATACTGCCCGTTCTCACTGGAATAATTCTTGGCTGGGTATTCAGGCAGAAAGAACATGCCAATAAGCACACCCGGGGAAGATAGGATATACTGACAGAGGGCATGTTATCTCTCGTCACTAGTGAACGTGGTGGTGGTAAATATTACATAATTAATGATTCAGAATGAGTGAGGAAAATTCTGGGAAACTGAAAAAATGCATGGCGCTTGGAGCTTTACATGGGTATATTCCCTGTGTATCATCTGATCTAAGATGCCATGTACTCAGAGGGTAACCTGAGCGTGATAGTCACTTTAACCCAGGGTTAGAATAAGTGAAAAAATGCACCCACTGGCCTCCCCCTGACGTCATAGGGGTGACTCCTTCTCACAGTCTGATCCATGAACAGCCTCCTAGTTGCAGCGTAAGTGGGGGGTAGGAAATGTGAACTGCAGGTAATAAACAAGTCTCTTTGAACCCTTTTTGTTTTCTCGCCCTGTCAAAACTTTCATGACCCCTGAGACCAGGAATAGTAAAGAGAGTAGTAAGGGGTTCAGCACCTGCCGCCCCAGCCTACCTCCGATCAACACCTTCAATAATGCTGCCCAGTTTAATTCCCTTCCCGCATATCCGAGACCCGAAGGCTGGAAGACCCATCTCTTCTGAGAAGTTTACCTCTACCAGGGCCTCCAGCTATTTTCCGGTCCCCCTTCTGTCTGTCTGTTAGACACTTTCAGGTCACTCGGTTTCCTCTCCCAGCCCCTCTAAGCCACCAGAGGGCTCTGAAACTGATTGCATGGCTCTATTGAGTGAGTTTGTTATCAATTAGGAGGCAGATAAAAATGAGCAGCATAGATGGTGGACACAGACAGGCCAACGAGAGCAATAGGGCTTCCTGGTGGTTGGTCTTGAGAACTTGTTTGGCTGGAATGCATTCTATGCGCCCCGTCGGCTGATCCCCCTGTCAGCTTTACACTCTAAGTGAACTTAGAATGGCAACAAACAGCAGTGGTAAGTGCCAGCATTCTGATTGGTTAAGCCAACAGCAGCATTCTATAATGGTGCTAATATTTCCGACTTTTCAGAGGCGTCACTTGGAGGTTGGCGGGTTCTCCCACATGGTCTGTACTTGTTCAATAATTCAGAATAATAGCAAACATATTAAGAATTCACTGTAAAGGGCCCTGACCTGCCCGACAGCATTTACACCCAAGATGGGCCTCCCGTGTGCATTATAGAAGTCGGGGAGGATTTACAGGCTAGACACACACTGCTGGGGAGCTAAACGTGATATTGCATGACATCTGGGCTTAGATACAACAGTTATATTGTGGAATGGTTGAGTGGTGTAGATTATTGTGACCGACATTAGGATATGAGCCCATGGAGGCAACAGTTTGATTAAGTGACCGTGAGTATATGCTTAGACATCTATCCTCACTGCATGTTATGTTCTATGTAAAGTTGCTATACTATTGGGCTCTCTGCTTCAATGTAGATGATGTCTGCAAGAGTGCTCGTCTCTCTATTTTATTTTTAGATATACAAAAAGCAATAAAATGTTGATATTATGAAATGTTATCAGTTTTTGGCACTGCTACAATGCAGACACCAATGGGGTGTCCAGTTGTGTTCTATGTTACCACTGGACATGTGGGGCCATACCTTGGAAATAATGTATGAAATAATCAGCCAAAAAAGTGAAAAGGTACAATTAAAATAATGCTGCCTTTTGTTCCTACAGGTTATGTTATGTAACCAACGATTGTATAGCCAGTTTACCATTTTATGGTTCTTTAGCTCTTTTAGGTTCGATGCACCCTTTAAAGCAGCCATCTGGCGTAGAGCTAAAAAATGCTCTCTTTACCCAGAACTTCATTGCTAACGATCACCAAGAATAGATATTCTAGAATGATCTATTGTGAAATTATTTTGTGGATGCTCCCATAAGGGTCTGGAAGGTGGTCTGGAGTCATTGAGGCTGATTAGGGAAGGTGTATCTGGCCAATTTGTGCATTCGTATTTGTATTGGTCGATAGGACAAATACATTTGTTTGATCCTATGTATATTGCACTGTGGGTTTCCAAACAAATGTATACTATTTATGTATAATCCTTGCTTAGAGGTGATCTGGTGGTGTGCGCTGTGCAATCCTTGCTTAGCGGTGATCTGGTGGTGTGCGCTGTGCAATCCTTGCTTAGCGGTGATCTGATGGTGTGTGGTGTGCAATCCTTGCTAAGAGATGATCTGGTGGTGTGTGGTGTGAAATCCTCGCTAAGAGATGATCTGGTGGTGTGCGCTGTGCAATCCTCGCTAAGAGATGATCTGATGGTGTGTGGTGTGAAATCCTTGCTTAGCGGTGATCTGGTGGTGTGTGGTGTGCAATCCTTGCTAAGAGATGATCTGATGGTGTGCTCTGTGACATCCTCAGAAGTGCTACCTCTTCTTTCTCAGGCCCACCATTGCCCAGGTTAGTTTCTAATATTACTACGTCTCCAAGATTCTTAATGAGATCACTAGTTCAAGGAATCGACTTCCCTCTACTGCTATTTTTCCCCTTTTGCAGGATGAATTTAGAAGATGAAGTATCCCTCTTGAGCATACAGATTTCCCCAGGAAGTGCACTGATTGCCAGAGAGATCTCATTGCTATCTACCACAGAAAGTGATGTTTAGAAAAATATGTATGCCTTAACCCCAAATGCTATTAAAAAATGTTGCCTGTTTGTGACTATTAGTAAGCCAGCCAGCGCTCCACCACCAGGCACTCCAGATAAAAATGACAGTAATTGTATTGCCAGTATGTAAGAAGAACTGGCACCTGCTTGATGGTGGTCAGTCAAATACCGAGTGGTTGATAAGCCTAAATTACCTGGGAAATAGCACCCTCTTTGCCCTTACTTTTTTTTACCCCGCTGAAGTACTCCGTTTTCTCCCTCTTAGCTATGTGTTTTCCCCACATCAGTGATCCAGAGCTTGATCAGTGCTTTTTATGTTTGTTTTAAGTTCCGGTGGAAGAGTTGAAAATGAGTGTCTTCTGGACATGGACACGTGTTTTCTATTTTAGTAATGTCCCTTTATATTTCTCCAAGTCCCACACCATTAAGTGACTCCCTTTTAGAAAACATAGTTGACATAATAAAACCGATTTGCTGAAGTTTGCCTTATTGAATGCTGTCTTGGTGCTCCAGTTTTTACATTAGAACACAGTCTGGTGCTCACAAGATTTCCATATGTTTCCATATTGCAGTGTCCGTAACACAGGCCTCCTTTGAGAGAGCCAATTGCTATCACCCACTTCTCCACTGCAGCAAGCTGACTCCATGTATAGCTCACTGTGAAGAAGAACCTAGTGTAGGTTATCTAGAACAGTGGTTCTTAACCTTCTTGCTTCTGTGGACCCCACGTAATCATTACTAGAACCCAGGGACCCCCCACCGGCCCCCAGGATCATTATTTTGGAATCTGGGGAGGCACGGAGTCATTACCTGAAGCTGGGGACTCTAGCCCAAGCATTTTTCTTGAAGCCTCCAGCTTATCCTTGAAGCTAGCCACAAGCTACTTCAAATACCCAAAGCAAATTAATATGCCGCTTAAGGGCACTTGCTTATTATTTAATTTCACATTTATGCTTAGTTAGACAGTTGTCTTTTACTGAAAACAGAATCAACAAGCATTTGCAATGCAATAGGACTCGCATTATTAAAGTTTGAGCTATTGGTGTTGCATTATTTAGCACAATAGCTCAAACTGTAATAATGGGAGAGCTATTGCATTGCAAATGCTTGTTAAACTTCCACCGGAGCCATTAGGGGGACCTTGCAGCAAAGGTGTCTGATTTCGATACACCTTCCTCGGATACAGCTTTAGTCTTGCCACTGAAGGAATTTGAGTTCCATAAACAAAATCAGGTTAGTAGATAAAATCTTTGTCTGTGATGAATCAGCTTGGTGTGTCAGAACCGTGCTCCATTACGGTCAGCCTGAAATCGTGCCTAGGTCCTAGTCTACTAATTCCATAGACTACCATTGGTGTTTAGTGCTTTTTGGCGCTAATTTTACTTTAAAAGAAATGTAAAATCATATTTACGGTTCCCCTTATTGGATCTTTATTGTTTTGGTGTAATTTTGTTTAATACATTTTACTCTATTTTTCTTATTTGGGATTTTTTTGTTTGGTATTTTGACTTCATAACTGTTCTGGTACTGCTTAAATACTTTACACATTGCCCTAAATTAAGCCTCTTCACTCTGTGTCATAGCTACCAGGGGAAACCTCAAGTTAATTTATTGACTTTGGAGGCCTCCTTGACAAGGTTGTGTCATTATTATTTGAAGTGGGCAACCATCCACCCCTAATAATACTCCACTTTCCTACATGGGGGCATTCGTGACATATGTGGGGACGGGCACCCATGACACAATTCTGGCACTGGTGTATCGGAGGTAATTAGTGTCATTAGTTTATTTTCCAATGGGCTCTATCAAAACGCTTCTGAGTAGAGCTAGGTTTTCTTGGAACACACACCATGAAAATAATGCAATATTTCATGACTGCCACTTTTCTAATTCTATAGCTTTAAAGAGATTTTTATTGTGCTTTAAAATCCAGTATTTTACACCATTTGTTTTAAAATAATTTTCCTCTGAGGGAGAAACACCCACCATTTCCCTCAAATATTCCTAGAAAAAGTCTGGTTCACTCACTTCAATTGCTGGCTGACTTTCAGGATAAATATTACACCCTGTACTTTCAAAGATCACCAGCCATCATTAGTCCTATAACTTGTGCCCTACCAATAATTGTGTGACCCTTGCTCTCATATTAGAAGGGACACATTCAGAAGCATGTTTTTGGAAGGTGTTCTCCTGTGGAATGGGTTTGTGCTATGAGGTGACCCTTCTTGGTTAGGAAAAGACCTTGATGTCTAGTCTAAGTGAAAGTAAACAAATCGAATTTCAAAAAGCCAATGGCTAAGACAGCTGTTTGTTGGGAAGCATAAAGGTGGGGACTAAGCAGAGTTTCTAGAAGCTCTAATACTTTAGTAAACATGCAGAGTCAGCAGACTGTTATGCATTTATAAGGAACTCTGTTACCAGTCTAGAAGAGAACGAGGATTGGTAATTTGTACCCAGTACCTACAGCCACCTTTTTATAGAAATAAATGCATGTCTCATCCTCATACATTCAGTTCATAAATATCCAGAAATTTAGTTATTTACCTCTAATCTTGGCCGCACAATCTGAGGTTTGGGAGAACAAGCTTGTGTCCTTGTAAGTGCTTAATTTGTGTTGATGTTTGCAGGTAATAAGCTCTACAACTCTTTTTTTGGTTGAAGTTACTGTACTGTTGTGAAGCATATTGTGGTTTACCAAGAACACAGAGGGGGTTGAAGCCCTACCATTTGTTATCAATGGTTGGCTATCCTTGTGACTCGCACTTTTTCTGCTTCTCATTCATGTCCCAGCTTGTCAATCTTGTGTTAATCCCTCCTGTGGAGCATGGTCTCTTTACAATCTCTTTTATTGGCTGGCATCACTGCTTCTACTGCTTGTTTTTCAAGCCCTGTTATTTATTTCTATTTGAAGTACTCCATTAGAATGTGTGTGTTTTCGAGCTGTCTCCCTTGTGTATTTATCTCCCTCTGCACTCCAGGTTTCTCTCTGTTGCTTGACTGCTTCTCTCTGCCCGCCTCTTTTTTGTGCCCTCTTGTGCTCACTCGTGCCCTCTATATTGCTTTTCCCCAACCTCAGTGTTACTTTCTCTCCTTCATGTTGCTTTTGCATCCCGCCTGCTTTGGTCCCGCATTCCCCGCCACCCTCCCACATGTTGCTTTGCTGTCGCCCACCCTCCCATGTTGTTTCTGCTCCCACCCTTCCTTCATCTTGCGCTGCTGTTTGCCCTACCCTCCCGTGTCTTGCTTCGCCGTTCGCTGCCCTCCACCAACTGTGTTGCTTCTTGGTTCTCTACCCTCTCCTGTGTTGCTTCTTCTCCCTCTGCCCACCCGCTTAAAAAAAAATGCTTTTGCATGTTTTCTTTTTAGTTACTGACAGCCGCGGCCCGTACAGGTAAGGGGGGTGGGGCCGGGTTGAGGGGTGGTGGGGGGAATCGACAGACAACCACGAGGAAAAATTAAATGAATGATTGATATTCCCTCGTTGTCTGTCCAAATACCCCCACAGCCGGCCCCACTGCTCTTACCTGCACGGCCCGCTGCTGGTTATTGATCCAGCTCAGATCCGTATCTCAAAAGAAAAGAAAAGCTCCTGTGTCATTTTGTAGGTGCGTGCCTATCAAATTACAAAAGCGGCCCGTTGAAAGGCTTTTTTTTTATTTTTACTTTAGCCACGCTGCACAGCACTGCGGATGTTGTACCGCATGGCTAAAAACCACTGGGAAAGTCAATAGGTCACAAAAGTGTAACCAGTTGTCTTTTCCAATGATTGTTGTGGATTGGGACTCATTTTTCATTATAAGACTTTAAAACAGAGCGAAAGGAAGAAATGGGAGAAGGAAAGGAAAACCATGATAAAAAGAGAAAGCAGGGATGAAAAAATCTGCAGCAGTCAGATAAAGGAACAGAAAGTGTAGGGTGGTACAAGAAAGAAGCTTGAGGCAGAAACAAAACGAGGCAGCCTTGGTATTCAGGTATCTATTAGTCTCCTTTAAAATAATGTTTGGTCCTCTCCAATATTTTTTAACAAATTAAGGAACAGTACAACTAGATGGCACCAAAACATTCTGATTTTGCGTGGTAAGTAAAACTACTAAAAGAAAAGAAAACATAAATACCCTTGTAAGGAAGATATGGCTGCCCACAAAAAGGCTGATGTAAGAAGAGTCAGGCAATGGATTTGTAGCTACTCGCTACTCGCAAAAAGTGTAGGGGTTCCTTTAAGGGCGCATCCTTCTACTTTCTTGGTCCAGACATGCCATGGAAACCATGATTCAAAATATTTGAAATACACAAAAAGGGATGGATTTAACCAGATCTCCTCTGGGGGCGTTCTCCCTCCCCCTCTGCCGCCGTCCAGGATAGAAACGAATAAAAGGAGAGGCGTGGGAGTCGACGGCCGCATTATGTGCGTGGAGCCGGGCCAACACTCCCATCATGGCGGCCAAGAAGCCATGAGCGCAGACGCAGCCCCGCAGGCCGGCTCCGCGGAGCCTGCCTGCGTTTCCTATCAGAACTTTCGATCAATTAGCCGGCTTGGCCTGATCCCCGGAAAACATATATATAAATAAAGGCATGTAAGGAGAGAAGCAAACAGCTGGTCCAGCTGTTTGGCCACAGACCTCCTGAGCAATGCCAAGGCCCTGTCTCCTCCAGGAAGAGGTTGTAAATCCAGCCGCATTATCCTAACAGACCTTCAAAGGGGAGGATGTTTGTTGGACGAGGGAGAGCACAAGGGCAAGTTGTTGCTGGTTTCTTGGGCCTCTTTCTTTCCCATTCCTGTTCTCTGTTGATATTGTGATTTGGGGCAGGATTGGTTGAGAAGACTGAAAGATAAACTGCTTTCTTGACAGTGAACCAAGGGAACGAGACAGAACTCGCTCTCTCTCGCCTTTAAAAGCTACCATGGAAAAAAAACATGGCAGATGAAACTTCCGCGGGGAATGTTACAACCAGAAAACAACAAGACTGGACATATACAGCCCCCTCTTCTCTCCCCCGTTTGGGAAAGTTCCCGCGTCAATTCAGGGCCGTTTCTACCATTAGGCAGGACTAGGCGGCTGCCTAGGGCGGCAAAAGTGGGAGGGCGGCAAAAAGCATGCTATCAACTACTATTAGTTTCCAATTCCTGACTGAAACTGTGCCACTCTGGTGGAGTGGCAGCGTGCGCGCTGCTCCCAGCAGGAAGCTTATGTGAGCTGGCTGAACAGCACCTGGCTACTAACACTGTAACAATTCCCAACACCGGCCGTGCAGAAACTAATAGACGGAGTTGGGTATCCTGCTGCCTCCACGGTGGCGCAAGGGTTGATTACTGTGGTAAATGTTCTCCTCACTGTTCCTCTCTGGCTAGATAGTACTGTTATTCCTATGACATCATAGAATGCCAGGGTCTCTCTCTAGCTCACTGTGCCTCTCTATATTACCTATTGTGGCAGTTGGTCATCTGAGGCTGAGCTGCCAACAGTGAGCTCCTGGTGGGGTTTTCCTGTTTTACCTTACATCTTAACCTGTCTATCTAACCTGGAAGGAACCTGCAATAAAGGATCATAACTTATCAAGTGGACTCTGCATCATTCCTTTACCACATTTTGGCGACGTTTTCTTAAAAGGATGAATCTACGCGTGATAAAGACTACTTAAAGAACTATTCAAGTTAAAAGAAGGAACTTAAGGAATCAAGAATAAACAAAGAGACTCTGTTTTCAGACTAAAGGTAACGTCCTGCTGACCCCACCAGTATCCTATTCCACCGGATAGCCTGCACCCAGGGCGTATAATTCATCTTAAAGTATGCTGTTAATCTACGTGTAAAGTGTTCTTGTACACCAATGAGTTTTAGGTACTGAATACCTTCTGGACAAGCTCATCTGTCTGTAGACAGCCTGCAAACCAGGTCTTGTGTGCTCAAAGACACTTTTTAACAGCGTCTGTATGCTCTAATCGTTTATTCCCTGTGTGTTCATACGAACATTCACTCAAGAAATATTTTGCCCAGTTTAAGTGATTTGTTTTGAACTCTGCCTCAGTCTTTGGAGGAAACGGCGCTGCTGCATTCAAAGTCTAGTGAACAACTGACACGGAGCAGTCACTCTGGCTGTGACTGCGTGGCATGAAAAATTATGTTAAGGTATGGCGCATATTAGAATACTGTGCAGCGTAGCAGTATAATCTCAAGACGCGGCACACGCAAAAATTTAGATAACTGTGAAGACTGGGCGGTCTCAACTTTCCGTACCTTTCCTTACTTGTATACTCAACGTTCTAGTTACCGATGTCTTGGTTGACAGTTGGCCAGCAGAGATCTTCCTTCGTCTCTTCTCCCGTCCATCTGATGACGTGATAGAATTCTCAAAGGGTGTTGGTGGACTTCTTCATGACGCATTGAACTTTGTCCCCGCGCTTTTGTGACGTTCCTGTATTTTTTTGCAAAGCGCTCCACAGATTCAACCGCGTCAGCACGTCCTCTGACATTAACGTCTGCAAGCCATTTTGGTTGTCATGCCAACACCAGAGTCACCTCCAGCAGCGTAACGTTTACTTCTACGACGATACGCTCGTCATTACTCATATTCTGTGAATTTTCCTCTTCGAGTGTGATCAAGTGTTTCTACGACATTTTACACATTTATTTGAAGCTGTGCAATTTCGGCAGAGAAGTTTCCCGAGCTACTATCAGCCTACAATTGAATTCAGCCTCCGTCATCGGTGTCAGTTCTCTTTCCTGTTGTGCTTGTGGACAGTCTGGGCAACGTATTACACCTAAGATGCATCAGCTTGAAAGCGAGTGGAACCTGTGGCATTATATAGTCTGTTTGACGTCTCATTCTTATGGCGAAGTTCAGCAGCGACTGCGGAGAGCTGAGTAAGAAGACCCCGGGTGAGAGATCGCTCACCGGAGCTTATGTTATTAATGTATTTATGTATCAGTTCTTAACGCCTAATGTGTTACTTTTACATTTAAATGTGTATCGTTAAACACAGTTTTGTTTTGTTTAGGAGTGTATTTTTAGCAAAGGTAAATTCCTTGTGCTTGTTTACAAAGTGTGTCGTAGTATGGTGTGGTAGTAGTCAAAGCTGGTGGTGGTGTCTGTGTGGGTGGTCCATTTCCCACGTGTTGGTGTATGCTCTTCTATTGTCAAGGCTGGTTTTCTGAAATGTACTCTTCTAGGGGAGGTAGTTTCTGTCTGAGTAGTCCATGCCCATGTACTCTTTCTAGGGAAGGTAGTTTCTGTCTGGGTAGTCCATGCCCATACTGTGGTGTAACTTCTTCTATTTTGTCAGGGTTGGTATCCTGAAGTATAATATCCCATGTAAGTGGGTGTTTGTGGGTAGTCCTAATCCCATCGTTTGTCCCAGGATTATGGTGTTTATCCTGCGGAGTACCCTAGTCTGGGGATGTTGGTGTTTGAGGGTAGTCCATGCCCATCTCTTGTCCCAGGGTTATAGTCTTTACTCTGCGCTGTACCCTCTCCTGGGGACATTGGTATCGGTGGGTAGTCCATGCCCATGGTTGGTTGTTTGGGGATTTTAATGGGTAGTTCATGCCCATAGTTTGTTCCATGAGTATTAATGGCTAGTCCATGCCCCTTTCCCAGAGATATTTTGTCTACTCTGCGGTGTACCTTATTCAGGGGAGGTTGTGTTTTTTTTTGGGGTAGTCAACGCCCATAATATGTTCCTTAAGTATTTATGGCTAGTCCGTGCTTAAATTTTTTTTTTTTTTCCCAGAGATATTTTGTCTACTCTGCGGTGTACCCTTTTCAGGGGAGGCTTTGTTTTTTTTTGGGTAGTCAACGCCCATGCTGTCCTGCAGCGTACCCTTTTCAAGGGAGGTTCAGCGCCTCCTGTTATTGGTGAAGATTTTTACACTGTGCTTTGTCTGAGTCTACCTGCTTGTAGCTACTGGCCAGGGCTTCATTTAGGTGAGATTTTCAGTTGTATTTTTATCATACATTTAGTGTCGGCGTATCTTCTTCAAGGATAATGTTAAAGGTAGTCTTAGTTTTGTTTCAAAACCTTACTCTTTTGTTAAGGGAAAGGGATGTGGCATATAATGTCATAATGCTGATTCTTTGTTCTCTTCTCTCCTAATAATACCTCATGCTAAAGTCATCTTTTGTTGTACACTACTATTTTTGGTTCTTCGAATTTGTGTACTTCCTTGCTGTTTGGCGCATATTAGGTATTGTTGCTGATTATTCCTTTGTTCTGCTATTACTCCATAAAGAGAGAGGATGTGTGGTAAATGTTCTCCTCACTGTTCCTCTCTGGCTAGATAGTACTGTTATTCCTATGACATCATAGAATGCCAGGGTCTCTCTCTAGCTCACTGTGTCTCTCTATATTACCTATTGTGGCAGTTGGTCATCTGAGGCTGAGCTGCCAACAGCGAGCTCCTGGTGGGGTTTTCCTGTTTTACCTTACATCTTAACCTGTCTATCTAACCTGGAAGGAACCTGCAATAAAGGATCATAACTTATCAAGTGGACTCTGCATCATTCCTTTACCACAATTACAATTCTATTTGAGGGAAGGTGGGGCACGCAGTTTTCCATTACTTTTAAAATTAATGTGAAGCACTGCAATGTGACTAATGGACCCGGTCAGTCCCAACCCCCGATTCAGACCGCGGCCAACGGCCGCTGTGGAGCCCAGTACACCACAGTGCTCCAGCTGATGCGGACAGGTCAGTGTCTGACTTTTCAGGCTGGTGCTGGAAGAAAGGCTGTGGCAAGCTTGCCTTGCAGAAGGAGTTGTTGCGGCCACAAGGCGGCCTGGAACGGAATGGGTGCAGTGAGCCACGCAAAGTAAGTGTAAGTCACAGTGCCCCCTGAAAGTGTATAATACAACTGCTATTTGGTTGGCAATGGATGGTATTGGTTTTGCTAAATTAGCAGTTGTACGGTAGCGAGGTCATGATCACCTGCCTGCCAGAGCCCTGTACTGGAGCAGAAGTTCACACAGGTCAGCAGAGTCACTCAGCAGAGCAGCATTGGATAGCTCTCTGTGACAGCCCTGCTGTGGTGTGATCTGTGCGTTCAAGGGAAGGGGGAGGGGGCGGACCGGGGTATAATTATTTTTGTGTGTCGGTGAGTCGGGCAGTAATGTTGAATTAATGATACATGCGCACATGCACCACTAGATGACTTAAACCCGCTGACTCTTCCTCCCTCGCACCTCAGAATTCCCAGAAACTAATAGCTCTTTGGAGTGCAGTAATAACCAAGGAGCAGGGACACCAGTTATAAATGAAAGTGCCAAACATGGATACTACCCGTTATCTCTGCTTCACACATTTTAACCGTCGATCAGTCCTGCAAAGGTGGGCCCTCCAAAAATGTTCGGATTTTGTACTTGTCCTAAAGTGCTTACCTTTGTTATTTTTGGAGCACCCACAGATTGTGAATGCTGCTGAAAGGTGCACATGTTAGAATTCTAACAGTTAAGCCCTATTTTATTTAGTCTGGAAGATAGATCAATGTGGATTTTAGATCACTGACCCACCTTCCTTTCTCAGATGGTTGATTTACTCTGAAATAATGTATTTGTCAGCGGGGCACCATAGACCTTAAGACAAGTAAGGAAATTGTGCAGCCGTGTAGATAGTAAAAGACAGCCATAACCTGGGATGCAGAGAGCCCTCACATCCCCGGATCCCGGTGCCACTGTGCCTACTGCACTAACGATAGCTCCGCCCATTTTCAATGGAGAGAGTTAAATGGGGACAGCAATACCGCAATACAGGCAGTTCAGTATCTACGTTTGACCATTTTATGAAAGCACAACTACCAAAGAAATTGACATACTTTCTTCTTGAAAATATCTAGCCTCCCACCTCCCGTAGCAAAATACCGTCTGTCATGTACACAGTTTCCCAGTTCTTCTGAACTATTCTCTGTTTACGAACAGCCTTTTGCCCTTAATTCCGCATCTGATTATGCACCGGAGGATGCTCTGTGACGTTTGCCTCATGTCCTCAGCTCCTTCCTATACCCAGCACGTGTTTCTAGACTGCTCATATTAGGAACCCATGTTTCTCAGCGCCTTGTATTTCTCTCTCCTACACTTCGTGTTTCTTAGCTACCTCTTACGTTTCTATCCTCGTGTTTCTGTGCACCTCCCTGTAAATCTTCCTGCGTCCTGAAGCGCTCGCTTTGCACCCTTGCAGGGCTGGGCAGGTAGCGCGGACTGCTTTCGGGGTAATCATGATTTTTATGAGGGTTGATGAGACTCGTTTTTAATAGATTACAGCACCATGGCTGCTGGCTCACAGTGACTGCCGGAAAGGATTTGGCGGTGTCTATGAGTCAGTTGACTGTGTCACTTACTTTTTGGGGCAGCTCAGCTGACAAGGTGTGTTGTTGAGGAGCATCAGCTAATTGCTACAACTGAAGATAGTAGGGAGAGGTGAACATAGAATTGTGCCTGTTACAGATTTTCAACTGAAGTGAATTGCCATGTTTTAGGTTGTTTATGTGCAGTACTCCTTGTATGCAGTGTTCCTACGTGTGATATTTCAATACTTGAGTTGTGGCACTTTCACAATTAATAGAATAAAGCAGTTATGTACAGGCAACATAGTTTATTTAAGTATTGACCCACCTATATGCAATGTGATGATCTAGAATGGATGTTGAAACACCTGATGTTTATGCAAGATTTACAATGAATAAAGCATAGGAACGGCATCTTGCCATCCGCGCAATCAGTTTTAAGATCTTTTTAGTGTTTCTCGTTGTTCAAATGGGTGTAATTTCTGATATATATATATATATATGTTTCCCTTGTCTTTACTGCTTGATTTTGCTCGCGAGAAAGTGTCACTCATAGTCGTTGAATGTCACATTTAGTTATTTAATGTTTGATGTGTTTTACTGTTCAATGTTTAATACAAGTTCTTTTATATCTAATGCATTCATTCTTATAGCCTGGATGACAGGGGTAGAGAGTGATGGTAGTAAAAGGGAGGGGGCAGCATTTTTCAATTCTCGCCTAGGGCGGAAAAACACCTAGAAACGACCCTGCGCATCATTGGCCCTTATCCTTGGTTTGTTCATGACTTCAATTTCTATGAAAAGCTGCAGTCTTGGCCTGAATACTTTTTTCGGTTGCTTCTTGTTGCCCTTTTATCACTGCTTGATAGTTTTATGCTGACTTCTTCTGCTTTTTGTGTTGCTTAGTATTTGTTTTAGGTCACCTGTGATTAGTGTCTAGTTTTGCCTCAGCTGATTGGTGCTGTTTCTAGTCATGTCTCACTCTTGCATGGTGTTGGCGTCTATTGATGTTGTTTCTACCCATGTCTCAGTCTTGCATGGTGTTGGTGTCTATTGATGTTGTTTCTAATCATGTCTCACTCTTGCATGGTGTTGGCGTCTATTGATGTATTTCTAGTCATGTCTCACTCTTGCATGGTGTTGGTGTCTGTTGATGTTGTTTCTAGTCATGTCTCACTCTTGCATGGTGTAGGCGTCTGTTGATGTTGTTTCTATTCATGTCTCACTCGTGCATGGGTTTGGTGTCTATTGATGTTGTTTCTAATCATGTCTCACTCTTGCATGGTGTTGGTGTCTGATGATGTTGTTTCTAGTCACGTCTCACTCGCGTGGTTTTGGTGTCTATTGATGTTGTCTCTAGTCACGTCTCACTCTTGCATGGCTTTGGTGTCTATGGGTGTTGTTTCTAGTCATGTCTCACTCTTACATGGTGTTGGTGTCTATTGATGTTTTTTTTCTAGTCATGTCTCACTCTTGCTTGGTGTTGGCGTCTATTGATGCTGTTTCTAGTCACTCTTACATGGTGTTGTTGTCTATTGATGTTGTTTCTAGTCAATTCTCCCTCTTGCATGGTGTTGGTGTCCATTGATGTATGTCTAGTCATGTCTCACTCTTGCATGGCATTGGTGTCTGTTGATGTTGTGTCTAGTAATTTCTCACTCTTGCATGGTTTTGGTGTCTATTGATTTTGTTTCTAGTCATTTCTCACTCTTGCATGGTGTTGATGACTAGTACTATCTTGGCTACAAGGTGTTTGTATCTAGGCTTTTCTTAACTGATTGTGGTGGTTTCTAGGATTACCTCTGTTAATCGATGTTGGAATCTAGGTTTAGCCATGCGGCAGTACAACTACACATACTGTTTTAGTATACAAGAGCTATGTAACGTGCATAGTTCCTGTAATTAAAAAAAAAACTTTGCAGCCGCTAAGGGCAACAGATGGAGGAGAGGAGACTGGCATTGCTTGGCAGCCACCCGTCTGTCCCCTGTTGGGACCCCTTGCTTTGCAACATAGAATCTGTGATTTCACACTTTCTGGCTCACATCTAGCCCAAGAATTGCCCAAGAGACATCCTGGCCAGGTCTGTTTGGCACCCACCGTACCCTGCCCATCTATTTGTCCCCAAACCCAGCTAACCATGGTCCCCACCACCTCAAACCACCCACTGGCAGAGTGGACTGCCATGGCAGGCCTCCCCAATATGTACCGTGATCACGTGAGCAAGCCGTAGCACTGCTTCCCTAATTCCTTATCATGCTCCAAAATCTCCTGCCCATGGACACCATTGAAAAGGAAATATTTTATTTGCACCATCCATGCATAGACATGTCAACTAGAACAAATCTGAGTTCTACTCATATTCGAAATTTGCCTAATTTTTACATGCTACCCGAAGTAGCAAAACTTCTGAACAGTCCTAATCTAATATGCTTTCTTTGGTGAGTGTTGGTATCTTCACATCTAACTATGGTTGGTATCTAGGATTACATTTATTGTTCGTGTTGATACATCATCCCTATATATATATATATATATATATATATATATATATATAGATAGATATAGATATAGATATAGATATTGTATATATATATAGAACTCTGAATAAATCCAGGATAACTTCAGTGAATGGGAAATTCAGTGCTTAATTTGTAAAATGATAATTGACAGGGCCCTTCTCAGGAGGCCACCACAGCTTGCACTGCCCATTGGCACTGCCAGCGCTGCCAATGACAGTACCTACAAAACTACTAACCATCACACTCGTACAAGTTTGACAATTCAGACTGTTCAAGGCTCTAAAGCTATGAGAATG
Source organism: Lissotriton helveticus (assembly GCF_964261635.1). Classification (NCBI taxonomy): domain Eukaryota; kingdom Metazoa; phylum Chordata; class Amphibia; order Caudata; family Salamandridae; genus Lissotriton; species Lissotriton helveticus. The sequence goes on from NC_136065.1 coordinate 1,924,557,638, forward strand.
GTTTGTCAGCAGGTATTAGTTGTTTTAAATGCATATTGAAAACTTTATTGACTGTGGTTCTGCTTATCTTTATATTACACAAACAGCGCCACCATGTGGTAGCTATAATAAGAGCCAGTGTTGACAAATGCGGTGCCGAGCATCGGAAACCACTGGTTCAAATTAAGCACTGTATATCAAGCTTAACCAAATACACACAGTTTCCAGAAAAATAGATAAAGAACAACATCAAACCATGTGACACCAAGCACCGATCTCAGCGCGGTATTCCCTAATGATCCATGGAGATGAAGAGGAAGCGCCTGTTTCTTAGTAGTGATTAACAAAACCCATCACATTAGCTCGAGAACCTTTCTCCCATCAAGTACTATCAAGTCTGCTTTTGATATGCACCTGTTGAAAGCCAGTACACTGTTAGATGTTGACGTCAGCAAGCACAAAATCAATCAGAACAGTTTTAGTACAACATACACCAATAACAGATAGTTCATACATTTCTAACCCCACCAAGACACAGAAAAAATGAACAGCATGAACCTTAACTTCACTGAAAGAATAATCTATATCAAAACATAGGTAATCCATACATTATGTCCTTAATGGAATACCAACTTTACGTTTCTATATATAGGAAAATGTACATTCTACAGCGGTGCCTTGGATTACACTTTTTCTAAGCTTTGGGATTATTCACAAGGTCAATTTGTCAACAGGCATAAAATAAAAACTTGTAAAGCTGAGTTCCCTGGAACAGTACACTGCCAAGAGGATACCCTTCCGTTTACTTCTGAGGAGAGCCTTATATGTCATCACATCACTGAGTGTAGGCAAAAAATAGAGGTATCGGTACCTGACTGCTGCAAGAGTCACCAGTGGCGGCTGCCGCCAATTAAAACCGGTAGGGCCGCAATGGCGTGGGGGGGAGGGGGCAGGGGAGAGAGGAGAGGTTGGCAAATAAAAAGAAATAATAATAAAAAAGTACCTGCCCTCTGCTCCCTCTGCCGGCTGCCTTGTTCCTCCTGATCCTCACGTCCCGTCTCAAAGATGGAAGTGGATGGGCCAAAGGGCACAGGCTCCCCACCTAATGCAGACGCTGCTCTCTAGCATGAGAACAGTGCAAAGATTAGTCTGAGCTGTCTCGTTTGCTGCTCAGACAGTGCCTGGGAACCTGTCAGGTTTCTCCAACTTTGCTGTACAATACAACTGGGTTGGAGAAACGTAAGTGTGCATGTGGTTTGGCCGACCTGAGACGGCCGGCCAAACACGTGTGCACTTATACATGCAGAGAACTCCTTCCTACCGTGGCCCTGCCCACTCCTCCTGACGGACGTAAGTATCTTCCACAGGGATAAATAAAATGATAATGTGTTATTTGGGATTTATTTATACTGTGCTGGAAGTGGGGCGACGCTCCTTCGCCATTAGGGAGGAGCCGCCCCTGAGAGTCACCTAGGGGAACAGGAAGGTTCTGGGCAAGCAGACCAACAATGGAGGGAGGGTGGGAGGGGCTGGGGCAAGCAGACAGACAATAATGGGTGGGTGGGAGGAGCTGAGGGCAATCATATGGACAACTTCAAGCGCATGGACACGGGATGGTTAGTGGGGTACTGGGGCGAGCACACGGATAACAAAGGGAGGATGGTGCGGAGGAACACAGAGAGGGAGAAGTACACCCTGGAGACGGCTGAAAAGCACATACACACTCATAGAGTGCTTAAATATAAAGAAAAACAAAGCACCTAAAAAGTGAGCAGTAGAAGGACACAGTAATGTGTCCATACTCCCAGGGAGGGACAAACACACGAAGAGGTAGGAAGCCTACGCAAACTGCAGAGTAAGAAACAAGCAAATGAGTGTGACAATGAAGCCAACCATTGGTAAACCATTGGCTACCTCTATGCCCCCTGTTAGGTAACAAAAGGTCTTGCAAGAGACAGCGCATGTACTGTCTTAGGCAAGACCTAAAATGTCCCGAACTGCACATTAGATATGAAAACTCTCCATTGAGCTCCAGGATCCCAAATCTGAGACCCTTTTACATGAGAGGAGGCACAGTAATGTCATTAGCTTAGCTGATGAGCCTTCTGAGAAAGATCAGTTCTGCAAGCCAAGAGTGGAACATGTTTTAAACCAGGTGCACATCCAGAGCCAATCATATGGGGCAAATAAAAGAGATTGCCTGTAATACTCTTAACCTCTAGAGATATTCACTAACAGGAACCCCAGCATTACCCTCTCCTGCCAAGAATGATAGATATTTTACAACCTGGACTACATTCATCCACTTGGATCCAACTCCCCCACCCCGCCCCGGAACAAATGACACCACCCAAGCCATTCTGATCTCCAGCTCTTATTCGATCCGAAGGCCCAAGGTTTTTCATGGAAGAAAGAAGTCCTGCCGGGCGGCAGCAGACAGACACATAGGGTGGGCGGGAGGGGCTGGTGGCAGCCAGACTGACAATGGAGATTGGGCCGGAGGGGCTGGAGGCAAGCAGAGAGACAAAGACTGGGATAAGCAACAGAGGTTGGGTGGAAGGATGGCGGTAAGCACATGAGCAACAGGGTGGTTGGGAAGAGCTGGGGCAAGCAGACAAAAATAGAGGGGGAGGGGCTGGGCAAGTAGATGGATGATGGGCTGGAGGGTCTGGGGCCAAGCAGACGGACAGCGAAGGGTGGGCTGGAAGGACTGTGGGCAAGTAAACCAACAATGGAGGGTGCGCGGGAGGAACTGGGACAGGATGACAGATGATAGAGGATGTATGTGAGCACCTGAGGGCAAGCACATGGACAACACACTGGTTGGGAGGGTCAAGCACATAGACATCGGAAGGTTGGATGGGGTAAAAAAATGGATAATGAAGGAATTATGGTCAGGAAGGACCAGTGGCGTAGCAAGAGGGGCAGTCTGCCCCGGCGGCATGACTTTTGGGGGTGGCAGCCTCCCCCAGCTCTCAACTGCCATCTCGGGCGTCATTCGCCAGCACCTCCTAGACACCACCCCCCGCTCTTCAGTGCGGCGCTGTCGCGGGCGGCAATCAGTGGATTTACTAGAGCACCCAACCCAACCCGCTGCTATTCAATAAGTCATGCCGTGGGGCGGCAAACCAAGTACCGCCCCGGGCAGTCTCAGGTCTAGCTATGCCACGGGGAAGGACTGGGGGAGGAACACAGACGGAAAGAAGTATATGAAGGAGCCAGCTACGCACTCTCTCTCTCTGTTTAAACAAGAAGAAAAAAAAGATGTGCCTAAAAAAATGTGCAGTGTAGGGACACAGTAAGGTGTCCATGCTCGCAAGGAGGGACAAACACATGGGACCATATGTATCATCATACCGTTTAGCGATTCCTAAATAGCGATTTTTAAGGAATCGCTATTTAGGAATCGCAAAACGGTATGTATGTAGGAAATCGCTTCTTTTTAGCGATTCCTTATCATTCCTAAATTGCGATTAGCAAATTGCTAATCGCAATTTTCCCATTCATTTCTATGGTCCAGGAGGCCCATAGGAATGAAGGGGATATTTGTGATTAGCAATTTGCTAATCGCAAATTGCGAATATTTTCAAGGGTGCAGGGGTGTCACAAGAACTCCCTGCTGCACCCTTGAAAAAGACATGTGTGGGCATATGGCGCACATACATGCCCTAAGGGCATGTATGAGCGTCATATGGCACCTTTGGAATTTAAATAAATTCCTTTTTTAAAAGAATTCGCAACTTACCACCAACTAAAAGTTGGTGGTAATCTGCGAATCCTTATTGGCATTTTTGCATGAATATTTCGTTGACACATTGCATTTAAGGAATCGCAAATTTTGCGATTCCTTAAGTGCAATCGCAAAATAAGGAATAGCAAAATGTGCGATTCCTTATTTTGCTGCGAAAATGTTTCATTCATACCATTTAGCTAATTAGCATTCGCAAAGGCTGAAATTTGCGAATTTCGGCCTTTGCGAATGCTAATTAGCTTGATACATATGGCCCCTGAAGAGGAATTAAATCTACCGAAACAGATGAATAAGAAACAAGCGAATGAGAGTGACAATGAAGCCAACCACTGGTAAGTAATGGGCAACCTCCAAGCCATCCTACGCTCTCGTAAGGAAACAAGAGGTCTTGCGCATTCTCTGTTTTAGGTGAAATCTAAAATTACCACAACTGCGCCCCAAACGTCAGAGCATTCAGTAACAATTGCACTTGGTACCCACCGCAAAGTGCTGAGGACACACACACACTGCTTTACTGAATTGTAATTGCATTTATATAGACTTTACCTGATGACGTGTTGAAGCTCTTTCCAGAGAGGAGCGCTCTACCCCGGCACCCAATGGTAGTGGTTAAGCCCTAACAATAATCAATAGCGGCGGGTGACAGCCCCCCAAAAAAAAAAAAAGACCGTCCCGTCCACAAGACAAAATGCAGCTCTCGCTTGAAAGAACCCGGCTACTGTCCCTTTTAATTGGCCCTTCACTGGAACAAAGGAAAAGCCGAAGAAAAAGTGAATATTAATGCAGTTTCAAAAAGGTAATGAGGCAGAAAGGGGAGAAACGCAAGCTGCAGCTGGAGAAATCAATGTGAGATATTTCATTCAGGAGCTAATTAGACCCGAGAGAAGCGCGAGTAATGGCGGAGAAGGGGATCTCGGATTCGGACGAGAATATAACGGGCCCCGGAGCAGTTCCGAGCAAGGTCGATTTATACGAGATGAGTCTGCGCGCGGCCGTCGCTCCATCACGCGGCGGGGCGTCTGTCGCGCGCGAGGCCTCTCCGCGGAGGGCACGTGGCAGCGCGCGCAGGCCGGGCGCCGATCCATTCACGCGGCCTGTCAGCCTGCTTTTTATTACATAGACTAATCTCATACGGCTAGATAGCCACACGTATCTTTTTGTACGCGAAATTCAGAACATTGCACTTCATTAAATTACCCAAAACGTGTTTTTTACCCGCGCAGCCTAAGCGAAATTCTTCGACAGCGTAAAAACAAAAAAAGAACATTTCTACAGAATGTCAATTAGCGCAGTTGAACGCCCCCCCCCCCTCCCCAATCCCAAAAGAAACAAGTGAAAAAAACATTTCCTAAAGATGTTTCACTTATGGTGCTGGGGAAAAAATCTGCATACGGTCATGGTGAGTGTTTTCTACTGCAAAATCTATTGTTGTGGATTTGTTTCCCTCCGGTAGTGGTTGAAAAACAGATACATTCAATCAGAACAGTGAAATAATCAGCCCATTAACAGGGAACGACAGATCCAACGTCCAGAGTTTGCCCAAATGGTGATAAAAAATCTCCCCAAATTTTGCCCTGTAATGTTAAGTACTCGTGCTGGTGTTTCTAGGGGATGGAAAGTCACCGCTCTTTGGGAGTGGGGTCGTTTTTACTAAGGTTTTGCACAGGCAGTCACGTTGCGAAAAGCAATGCAAAACGTGTCGATATACTTATCATTAAACAGCACGCACGAGAAGCGCAAAATTGAGCAGCGCTCACGAGTACCAACGCTACCCATAGTAAATATATAAGGCTTCCGGTTCCGTGTTTGCGCAAAATAAGGGCCAGTGGTCCTGATTATGTGGCTATATTACAAAAACCACAAAACCATTGTGCCCGTTGAACCAAACAAACGCTTGTGTTCTCTGTGGAAAATTACCGTAAACACCTGCTCTTCAGACTCCTCCATTACACACACTCCCTTGAGACCAAATTCAACACTAAGAGATCTAACGAAGCTGAGGACAAGTGGATTATTTCCTGTAATTCACAAAAAAACATTTCATTTCAATGAATATCTAATTTTGACCAATGGGGAAGCCCAGAAAAGTGTGTGCATACTTGGTTGCAAATCATGTAAAACACAAAACAGGAATTCTGCTATGATAATGTCAGCTCAGGTTTCTGGTGACCATTACATACAAGATGACCTTGACGTTCATGACATTGAGCCTCCTCATGGTTTATTAACATGTCATCCTGTCTCAAGGTGCGTATTGGTAGCTCCCTAATGCATAGTTACTAGGTGTGTGTCCTCTTTGTGGTTACATAGACACACGCATTGGTGATGCCTAAAGGTCAGGCCTTGGCAAGCATGCAGTATTTTATTTGAACACATATGCAATAAGAATAAAAGTGGTCAAAATATACATTAATAAAATAAAGGAGCGGCCAAATAACCTAGGCAAACCAGCCCTGAAACCAAAGTGCGCTCAGTTTCAGACAGCTTTGAACATGAGATCAATCAAAACGAGGTCACTCACAGTTTAAGAGCAAATGGATGAAATGAGGCGACCCTTTGCCCGTGTGAATGACACTTGAATAGACCAATGGCTGAAGAGACCTCTGCATGTTTGCATTATATGTATCTAATTCTATTATGATTTTTTGGAAAACACAGTGCTGACCAAATAGACAAATCAATTTCTAAGCCAAACCTAAAAACCAAGTAGCATAATCTAGCATAGCATTGTTATGCCAGGTTAATAATTTTACATTTAATGTGATATTATTCTGTAAAAATAGCCATATATATTAAATTTTTGGACAATCCACTGTAAACAATTTATGTGTTCGTGGGCAGTGTACTACTACATTTACTTTCACGCTTCACTGGGCGTAGAAGGTGCCAATCCCACTGGTTTTGCAGCGTCCTCTATCAGAAGTTTCAAAGCCGGCAACCTCGGCAGGCCCTTTACATCCATACTTGAAAAGAAAGTTTAGACAGCGCAACAGACAAAAATGTGGAAATCAAGCAAATGCTAGATACTTGTAAATTTATAATGGATCAACAAAATGTACAACTAACTAAAGAATGTGATTTACGTAAACAGGAGCTGTCCCTGTAGCTATATTCCATTTTTACTTTAAATCTAGTTAAATCTTCTACATCCTTTTTGCAAACCAAAAGTGTGAAAGCTATTCACCGGACACACACACACACTAGCCAAACATGACGCATAATGGGCCCAGTTTGCCATTGGGTAAATGGGCAGATTTGTGGGCAAGAACAGGGCAATTATAAGGCTGTTTTTCTGCACTAACTGAGGCTGAAATACAAGCGAAGTTGGTGTGAGAGTGAATTGGCAGTCAGTTTTTAGGTCTTGCCTGAGACAGTTCATGCTCTGTCGCTTGCAAGACAGTTTAACCACCCATTGCTTACTCGTGGTTGTCTTCATTGTGTCTTTCATTTACTCACTTCTCTTTGGTCAGAGCGTGCCAGCTTCACTTGCGTGCCAGCTTCACTTGCTCTTCCCTGGAGCATGTTTCAAAGTACTGCTACCTTTCGGCACCCAATGTCCTTCCAATGCTCGCTCACTCTTGGTAGAACTTTTTTCATTTTAGTTTTAGCACTCAATAAGAGTGCATGTGGTTGCAGGCAATCTCGCCCACTTAACCCCACCATGCCTGTTCGTGTTGTTGCTGCTTGTCCCATTGTTGTTTAATTGCTTGTTTAAATTGGTAGTGTACCTCTCATACTTATAGATATTTTACTAACCTAATACTATGCATTTAAATCTATAGCTCTTGAAACCAGATATGACAATATAGAGATAAAATAGATATATAAGTGATGGCAATTGTAAGTGATCATATGATCACAACAATACAGCACAGGATTGCACAGGGGATGCTAAAAGTACTGATTTTCCATTCATACTAATTTTGAGTTACAGTCCATGCCTGAGTAAATAGTTTGAGAATACCAACAAGACAAAACTATTATGATGATGCTTCACTGTCAGATGAAAAGTAATACATCTGAGGTATAACTGGTTAATAAATAATAGAATAAGTAAATACACAGGTGTAGGGTATTCTTTTGGGATGTATATTTTGCTTCCATTTTTATAATAGTGTTAAAATCTGGTTTGCGATGTCAACATTATCGGCGCCATCTTGTCCCCTTTCAGACTCACGCACACTTGCAGCAGCAGCCATTTTTTTGAAAACCATGGTCTCTCTGCCCACTGCCAATAGCCAGCGCGTCTCGTCCCCTCACCCCGGCCTCGCAAGCAACCCCGCGCACCAACAGCCCCCGGTCTCTCTTGCCTGGGCCATAAACGCACCTCCAGCGCGACCCTGCCTCCGAGCCACATCCCGTGCTGAATCCCCCGCACCCTTTCATCTCATTCATAGAACAGGCCCTTTTGATAACTTCTTCCTCCCTGCCCGATTGTCCGGCTTGATCCCAGGCCATCACCTAGCCCAACAGATGCAGTTTATTGCCCCCTACAGTAGGACCTCGCCTCACATCAAAGGAGCGGGGATTAATCAATGCCTTCACACCCCTAGATCCGACCGATCGCCCGCATTCCTGTTCCCAGCGGAATGTCCAGCTGCGCGATAGCCATCATGCTGAGATTCGGGTGGGGACCCCTACTGTAGATATGTGTGAGAACGGGCCTGAACCGGGGATTCCAAAGATGCCTTTTTCGTACTTCAAAGCCATACCACGGATGTCATGAATGTAATAAAGCCATAAACTTGTGTATAAGAGGTCAGGCCTCAGAGATGCGGTTAGAGCACCTCGAGAAGATACCCTGTTGTCTGATTTGACGTGTTCTGCTCCGTCGGAATAAACTCCTATTTCCTGCCTTCCAGTCTCCAGCGCCTGCCTCTGCATTTGGTAACCTTGAGTTGGGTGAGAGGCGGCTATCGCCGGGCAAACCTTGAAAAAGGGTAATCGATCTGACCTGCTTGCGCCCTTTTTCCACAATTGGCGTCCCAAACGTGGGGCCCATCAGTGACACGTGGATCCAGTGGGAGAGGTCCCAACGACAGTGTGAACGACTGCAATGATCGGGAAAGAGCTCCTGCCCGATAGACCCTCGTCTGGCAGCCGATCATCCGAACTTCACCGGTTCCGAGCAGACCTCTCTCGAGTGATCTACGGTCCTGACTGGGAACGATCAGGAGTGCCACAGCAATTACGGAGAATAGAGGATGATCAGGCGCTGGAAGCGGAAGACGAGAAACTATCCATGCGGTCCGGGTAAGGTCGTGTAACACGACGAATTGCGAATTGATTGATTGTCTTGGAAAATACTAGTATTACGCATTTGATTGTTTGGTTCTGAGAGATTCTCTGTCTACAAACGGGGAAGGATAGGAGTATTCTCCCTTTGCAGATAGTGAAGGGTAGGTAGCGCAGGCTTTTGCCCCCGTTGTAACCCATCACGCCTACTTCCCTCTCCATTGATTGATTGTTTGTTCGAGCATTAACTGTTCGAAATTGGTTCTTTGAAAGGATCTTCTCTGCCTACAAACGGGGAGGAACAGGAATTTCCCTCTCTCTTTGCAGATAGTGAAGGGTAGGTAGCGCAGGCTTTTGCCCCCATTGTAACCCGTCGCGCCTATTTTATTCCTCATTTGATTGATTGATTGTTTGTCCGAACATTGACTGTTTGGAATTAGTTCTCTCTTTGGGTATTCCCTATTTGCGAATACTGTAGAATAGAAATATTCTGCCTAGTCTTCGCAAAGTAGTGAAGGATAGGTAGTGCAGACTTTTGTCCCCATTGTAACCCGTCATGCCTATCTTCTCCCCATTGTTCAGTAGTTGGTTCAGCCCGGACCGCTTATTAGAGGTGGATCATCGGGCTCCTCTGGAGGGCACCCCTAATAAGGATATGTTTTTAAAGTATGGACTAGTCGCCGTAGCTTATAGTAAGTTATGGCATAAATATACTAATAAGGATCAGGAAAGTCAGTGGCCACTGATAGGATCCTTCGATGATACTAAAATAAGCGTGCTGGAAACAGCCCTTCGTAACCATAAAACAACGCCCACTATGCTTGATAGTTTTGGCATGTGGCGCAAGGAAACAGAACAGCGAAAGAAAAGAAATGAAGTCAGACTAGAAAAAGAATTACGAAAAGCAGCTCATTTAGCCGCGAACAAGTTGAAAGAAGAAATAAAAGAAAGAGAGGAAGCTAACCTAAAACAAAAATGTGAAACATCAAGCCAGTGTCCCGTTAGAACGCCCGCCACGCTTTACCCTGAGCTACCTTCAAAGCAGCGAGCGAACGATGATCTACTGCTAGGTCCCCCGATCATCTACATGCCCCCTCCATACGCCCCTTCCCAACCCCTAGTGCAACGCACGCAACCCCCAAGCACAGATGAGAGCGGTACCAGAGCCTCGGTCCTCACGGCCTCCGCGCCGGCCGAGCCCCTTGTACTCAGCGCAGCGCAAGCAGCAACAGTAGATGACCCCGACACTGAGAAGAAAGACTCCGCTAGATTAAATCGATTGAGTAAGAATGAACGAGCAGGGATTGATAAAATCGTAAAGACGCTAGTGGAACGGAAAGAACGCGAAGATTACGTAACAGATATATGCAATTCGTATGCCAATAACCACAAACAACACTTTGTTACGCGTTTCTGTTACCACACCCTTAATGCTTATGAAGATCGGTACCAAGCCAAAGGTCCTGAAAGCCTAACGACTCTGTATAGAAAAGTCGACATTGGAGACGGAGGTGAGTGTGATGTGAAGGACCTCTTCATGCGCACGCTTGAAGTTTCCCGCCACCTCACTGAACAAAGATTAGAAGCTAGCACCACGACCCCTGTAGCGACTGTACCTCAAACCGAGGGAACTAACACCATGATGCCGATAAGAGAAGCAGCTCCTTATTGGGTCCCCTCACGAGGACAGGTAACACACGACGATATTAACCACCAAGATGCGAGGGGGAGGGTAATGTACAACTGGGTCTACCAACCCATGGATCGGCAAGACATCCTGACTTTTCGAAAGTCCTTGCCTGATCTACGAAAGAACCCCACTGCCTTCTACACAGAATTAGGTACCGCCTTGGGGTCGACGATTATGACCCTAGCGGACATCGACTTGTTTTTCGGGCTATGTCTACCAGCTGATGTGTGGAAGCTAATCCGGAAAGTCGACCACCTTGAGCTGTTCGGACATACCTGGTTACAACTCGATGGCATAGACAAACAACGAGAGCCCGGACAGAAACCTTTGAAATCAATTCTAGACCTGCCAGACAAAATCGTACAAAAACTCAAAACCATAGTCCCAGAAAAGAAGGTGGACTGGTCGATAGTAACGGCCTGCTGCCAGAAACCCCAGGAAGACGTATCAGAATACTTTTCCAGGTTCGAAACGGTGTTCTCCGATTACAGCGGCCAGGACATGACCTCTGCAACCGGACATCACTTATTCGTCCAGAATTACGTAAAGGGCCTGACTCCAGAAGTCTCGCAGAAACTGCAGACTAGTGAAAGTAGTTGGGCTGCCTCCAAGCCCGCGGCTATCCTTCAGATGGCTCAATACTACGAACGACAAAAGAATGAGAACGACAAAGCGACTGAGAGAAAGAAAAAGGACTTGAAAGAACGAGTAATGATCGCTCAATTGCAAGGAGCGACGATAGGTAGGGAACCGTATAAAGGACACTACCAGTCGACTGCCCCTAGAAATCCACCCCCTAAAGACCGTACCCCCGCGCCCTATGCTGGACAGACAGACATCGACGACAACTAGTGTGCGTTCTGCAAGGGATTTGGGCACTGGAAGTCCCAGTGTCCAGTCCTGTTAGATATGTACAAAAATAGAGACACAAAAGACGTAGCGGATGGGCCGAAAAATAGAGGACAGGGACGAGGGCACACAAACGACGCTAGCAATGACAGACCAGGCAGACCGAACACTTTTGACCGCCCCGACAGAACCAATGCCAGCAGGCTGACTGTGACGATGCCCGCGACTTCGCATAGGACTGCCAAGGGCAAGGGAGGGATCCAGTCGAGCTCCATGTTGACCAGCAAGGTCCTTATGTCACCGCTAAGGTCCTAGGTACGAAGTCTCCATTTCTGGTAGACACTGGCGCGACACGTAGTGCGTTATCTAAACGACTGATTCCAAGGGCACCCTTGTCTGGCTCACACATAACATCAATAGGTTTTGATGGAACGCCCTCCACTAATCCCTTGTCCGCACCGATCTCCTTCGACTTGGACAGTAACCCCACTGACACGACATTTCTGCTTTCCTCCAACACCCCTGATGCCATTATGGGACTTGACTTACTGAAGCATTTCCGAGCTACTATTAGGTGTTCACAGGACGGTGTTCGAGTCATTCTGTACGATAACCCGACTCTGCTCAGACCTTATCCCTTACGACACATGTTCTCCATCTCTGACGCTGACTCATCCTTACTCGACTCTCTACCTCTGTATCTGTGGGCCAAAACTGACGCTGACGTAGGACGCATGATGATTGACCCTGTGCACATAACTGTCCGCCAAGATGCAATACTTCCAAAACTCCCACAGTATCGGATATCGCCCGAAGGTGAGAAGGCATTGGTAAAGATAATTCAGTCCTTGGTAGAGGCAGGAGTGGTAGAGGAAGTAGTCAGCAATATTTGCAACAGCCCTATCCTACCCATTGTAAAGAAGCAGGGTGAGGGAGATGAGAAAGCGTACCGCTTCATCATCGACCTTCGAGAGGTCAACAAAGTGGTTGTACCTCAGTACCCCGTAGTCTCGGATATCACCACCATTCTGACCCTGATTCCACCCACAGCCACCACCTTCACTGTAATCGATCTCAAGAATGCATTCTTCTCCATCCCCATCCACCCAGACAGCCGCTACCTTTTCGGCTTCACGTTAAAATCCCGCTCATATAGATTTTGTAGAGCTCCCCAAGGCTACACTGAAAGTCCCAGCATCTATAGCCAGGCCCTCAAAAGACAGCTGGACGCCGTTCAGCTGCCGGATGGAGTGGTGTTGATACAATACGTCGATGATATCCTTTTGGCGGCCGACACCACCCCCCTTGCAGTCACTACCACTGTCCAACTCCTGCACTTCCTTGCGGAAAATGGCCACAAGGTCTCCAAGAAGAAGTTGCAATTCTGCCAACCCCAGGACACCTACCTAGGCCACCTCTTGTCCAAAGACGGGAGAAAGCTTACACCCGATCGAATTCAGACCATTCTCGAAACCCCTGTCCCAAAGACCCAGAAACAAGTCCGCTCCCTGGTAGGCCTCACCTCCTTCTGCCGGCAGTGGTTGCCAAACTTCAGCCTCATTGTAAAGCCACTGCTTTCTCTACTAGCTAAAGATGTCCCCTTCCCGCTCCCTTGGACCCCCGAATGCCAATCCTCCTTCAAAGAACTTTGAGACGCCCTTTGTTCTGCACCAGTCCTAGGAACCCCCGATTATACCAAACCCTTCTCTCTCTACACTCACGAAAGGGAGGGATGCGCTTTGTCTGTCCGGACTCAAACCATCGGCCCCAAGCAACGACCATGTGCCTATTTCTCTGCCACTCTTGATCCTGTAGCGAGAGCCTTGCCTGCCTGCCTTCGAGCCGTAGCTGCCGCTGCTGTCTCTATCCGACAAAGTGAGGGGATCGTACTCTCGAATTCCCTCACGGTATTAGTGCCCCATGCTGTTGACACCCTCCTGAACCAAACTAAGACGCAACACCTGACCAGCGCACGACTGACTGGATAAGAACTGACTCTGCTTGCACCCCACATCACGCTGAAAAGATGCACCACGCTGAACCCAGCCACCTTGTTGCCTCTGCCTGAAAATGACCCAAATGTCCCCCCTATACATGGCTGTGTGACCCTCACGGACGAACAGACTAGGAGTAGAGTTGACCTCCGAGACACTGCCTTCCCAATTCCTGACGGAGAGCTATGGGTAGACGGCTCTTGCATTAAACTCCCCGACGGCACCACCTCAGCTGCCTATGCAGTTACCACAGCCCGAACTGTAGTTGAAACCGCCCGCATCACGCAACGATCCGCACAGGCGGCAGAACTGATTGCCCTCACACGAGCATGTATCCTAGCAAAGGGGACGACAGCAAACATTTACACGGACAGCCAGTATGCCTTCGGGGTGGTTCATCATTTTGGGCTCTTATGGAAGGAGAGAGGATTTCTGACATCTCATGGTACACCCATCCTGCACGGAGATCTAGTCTCCGCTCTGACTGAAGCGGTTCTCCTCCCCAAACGACTTGCCGTAATCAAATGCCAAGCACACAAAAAGGTGACAGACATCATTGGACAGGGAAAGGCACTGGCCGACATCACTGCCCGAACCACAGCTGAGAATAGGACGACGACTCACATGTACGTGACAAGGTCACAAGCAGAAAAATGGACGGACGCTAGAGAAACTATTAGGGACATCCAAATGGCCAGCTCACCACACGAATTGACTGAATGGGCACGGGTGGGATTAAAAGACGATGAAGGCTGCTGGCGGACAAAAGACACGAACAAATGGTTGCTACCCAACTCCTATCTGATCCCCATACTGACTATGGCTCATTCCCCTGCACACATAGGATCTGCCCCTATGACCGAACTTGTCTCCCGAGTTTGGCATAACGATAGAATTGCAGACTCGGCCAAACGATTAGTCCAGCAATGTCTAGTCTGCCTGCAACATAACCCTGGGAAAGGAACTGGCGTACCCCGGGGAGGGTTTGGGTTCCCCAACCATCCATTTGAAGTCCTACAGATGGACTATATCCAATTAGAGAGATGTCAAGGACTGAAGTATGCACTTGTTGTTGTATGCGCTTTTAGCAAATGGGTGGAAGCCTACCCGACGCGTGACAACACGGCCATTGCCACTGCAAAAGTATAACTGAAAGAGTTCTTCCCTCGCTACGGCCTTTGTCGTATTTTATGGAGTGACAATGGCCCCCATTTCGTAGCCGAGGTTATCCAGCTTATCCTGAAGGGGCTGGGGGTACGACAGAAATTCCACGCAGTTTTTCACCCCCAATCAGCTGAACTGGTCGAGCGACACAACGCCACATTGAAACTAAAACTGGCAAAAATAGTGGCTACCACAGGACTAAAATGGCCAGACGCTCTTCCCCTGGCATTGCTGTCAATGCGTTCCACCCCCACCAAACACCACTTGACCCCTTACGAGGTCGTTTTTGGCCGACCCATGAGTATATGGTCTGCACCCAAACCGACATCTATTCACGACATCCCGGACGCCCTAATGTCTGACTATCTGTATAACCTAACTAAAACGCTGTCTGTTATTCATCATCAGGTGCTGCAAGCCATCCCCGATGCTTCCAGGGGCCCCGGACATACCATCCAGCCTAGAGATTTCGTCCTAATTCGGAACTTCCAGCGGGAGAAGAGTCTGGAACCCCGCTGGACGGGCCCCTGGCAAGTTTTGATCACCACCCGAACAGCTCTTCGAGTGGAGGGAAAGCGCAATTGGCTGCACGCACACCACTGCAAGAAGGTCTCGTCGAATCTGACAACAACCGAAGGCGTGACCACGCAAGAAGAGCTCCTGAACAAAGATCGACCATCCCTGAGCTGCTACCCGGAAACAGACGCGCTTGAACTGGCAACATATCCCGACCCCACTGTGCCATCCAGAGAAGGGTACAACCTGCGACGAAAGGAGGGAGCTTCGGCTAAATAAACCACTGACTAAGTTTATATTCTCAGAGCGGTGGCCTAACGCTACTAAGGTCGCCAGGAGAGAAGCCAAACGAAGTTTGTGGTTCTGCCCACTACCGAGCCCCTTGAAGATGATGGAAGCGCCCGATACGAAGATGATGGAAGCACCCGACTTGAAGATGGTGGAAGCGACCGGATATCCAAAGACCCACTACAGAAACCCGAAGACTGACAAAATGCACAGTTCAAAGACTATTGCCTTCTTCGTTACCCTTCTCTTCTGTCTCCTCCTCATGACCACCCTCTGGATATTGGAAGAAACCTCACCAGCACAAGAGACACTTCTAGCCACTGTGCTACCTGTCACTGTGAAGGAACACCACCTGATCTCTCTCTCACCTCAACTCCGAGAAAGACGTAAGGAGTTTTGGAATAACTCCTTCGTACAACTTTTGCACCAGCCCAACCTTGCCGCCAATGCCACCAACTGCTGGATCTGCGGGTTGCTTCCGCATGCCACTGGTCATTCCATCCCTTTCATCCCCTCACCATTCTCTGTTCATGGCTCCTGCCTCGCCTGGTTGATTCTCCTACAAGCGAGCTACAGAGATAAGACAATCTCCAGCGAAACCATGTCGCACTTTTATCAAGGGGTCTGGCTGAACGAAACAAAAAAAACGACCGTACCCTTTTGCCCACTGACGTCCAACACCTCTGGTCACTTGACATCCCAGCCAAAGAGCGTGTCGAAATGCAGGTGTTCAACAACCCGGCCAGACCTACCTTCTCCTACCTCCGGAAACGAACAGCAGCCACCCTGACTGTGGCCCTATCTGTTGTCAATATCTCGGGCCTTGTATGCATCAAAGGCCTCGGGACACAATTTGTAGGTCACAGTGCCTGCAACATCACCAGAATCTTGGACACTACTGACCCACCCTCTTTTGTCACTTCTCCAAACATTTACTTTGTCTGCGGTACGAAAGCCTACACCTGGCTCCCAAAAGGCTGGGGAGGTACTTGCTATATTGCCTTCATCCTTCCTCCGACCTATGTGGCATCTGCAAACCACCACCGACAAAAACGAGAGAGAGACATTGAACAAGCCGACTCTGCCGGAGCACAGTTCCTGGACGCAATGTAGGGACTTGTTCCACTCTGGGGTCCAATGGCAAACAGCCGTGCCATCCGACATTTGACCCAGGCAGTTGAAACAACCATGAACATTACAGCTGGCATCCTCACAAATAACACGGCCGAGCTTCAAGCAGTCCGCTTGGTGGCCCTCCAGAACCGCCTTGTTCTAGATGTGGTTCTAGCAGATCGTGGAGGGGCATGCCGCATCATAGGGTCTAGCTGCTGCACCTATATACCGGACAATTCACCCTCAGTGTACAAAGCCATTGAACATCTCCACAGACTTTCCTCAGAAGTCCACCAGGAACAAGAAGAATGGTCGCTTGGCGGATGGTTCTGGAGTACTGTAAAGAACTGGGGGTGGAGGTTGTTTACAATTATACTGATACCCGTTGTTGTGTCATGTGGGTTCTGCCTAGGAATCCAATGCCTGCCGCCTTTGTGCTCACTATGTGCAAACTGTATCTGCCCAAAGACTCTGGACTTTGACAAGGAACGCATGAGAGCATTGTACGATGTCGAGGTTAAGGATTTAATGAAGATCGATATCGACTAGACAAAATGGCTAGATATGTTGAAAAGGGAGGACTGTTAAAATCTGGTTTGCGATGTCAACATTATCGGCGCCATCTTGTCCCCTTTCAGACTCACGCACACTTGCAGCAGCAGCCATTTTTTTGAAAACCATGGTCTCTCTGCCCACTGCCAATATCCAGCGCGTCTCTCCCCCTCACCCCGGCCTCGCAAGCATCCCCGCGCACCGACAGCCCCCGGTCTCTCTTGCCTGGGCCATAAACGCACCTCCAGCGCGACCCTGCCTCCGAGCCACATCCCGTGCTGAATCCCCCGCACCCTTTCATCTCATTCATAGAACAGGTCCTTTTGATAACCTCTTCCTCCCTGCCCGATTGTCCGGCTTGATCTCAGGCCATCACCTAGCCCAACAGATGCAGTTTATTGCCCCCTACAGTAGGACCTCGCCTCACATCAAAGGAGCGGGGATTAATCAATGCCTTCACACCCCTAGATCCGACCGATCGCCCGCATTCCTGTTCCCAGCGGAATGTCCAGCTGCGCGATAGCCATCATGCTGAGATTCGGGTGGGGACCCCTACTGTAGATATGTGTGAGAACGGGCCTGAACCGGGGATTCCAAAGATGCCTTTTTCGTACTTCAAAGCCATACCACGGATGTCATGAATGTAATAAAGCCATTAACTTGTGTATAAGAGGTCAGGCCTCAGAGATGCGGTTAGAGCACCTCGAGAAGATACCCTGTTGTCTGATTTGACGTGTTCTGCTCCGTCGGAATAAACTCCTGTTTCCTGCCTTCCAGTCTCCAGCGCCTGCCTCTTCATTTGGTAACCTTGAGTTGGGTGAGAGGCGGCTATCGCCGGGCAAACCTTGAAAAAGGGTAATCGATCTGACCTGCTTGCGCCCTTTTTCCACAATGGTACATGGCTTTTAAAAGAGCACCGCTTATACAAGTAAACAAGCTCAGAATTTCATGCACTTGGAGATATATATATTGACAGAAAAAAACAAAGTTGACAAGGACGTTCTAGTTCCGTTCACATTTTACCCACACAAAACAATAGAAATTCACTGTGGCCACTCTTTTATTATTTTCTTTTTTGCTATTTTTCTGGGTGTCCCAGTCCAACCAAGGGGACCCACTCTTTTTATTTTCATAAGAGGCTACGGGAGGAGCACCTTGGCCTCCGGGGCCATGCCAGCTCCCTGCAAGTGGACCCATTTCACAGGGCTACGAGGGTGCTGGCATTTGTTTCATTTAAGGGGCAACCTTGTGCCCACCCAGTACCCCAGATCATTATTTTTCGTTTGGTAGCGGGGAGGGGAGGGGAGCGGGGGCAGGGACGAGGTCCCCGCTGGCTCCCTGCTCCGGGAGGAGCCAGCATCATCATCTTTTATTTTTGCATTTTTTAAGTGGGGTGCCCCAGGGCACCCCACTGCTGGTCTTTTATTTGATCTCTGCCTGTCCAGGGCCTCCCCTTGCAGCGACGCCAGATCCCCTGCTCGCACCCATCCTGGGTGCGAGAGCTGGCATTGCTCCAACCCAGATGGATCAGTTTTCTTTTGGTCCTGCCAGCCAGGAGCGATTCACTGTATTTCCCTATCCAACAGCAAGGGCAGGGAAAAGTTTTGTGCTCTCCCTGGGCTGGAGCTGCTTTGTGCTCTCACCGGGGTGGGATCACATTACACTTTCCCTGTCTGCGCTCTCGGGCAGGGGGATAGATGATGTCCTGGTGGTAGGCTCCTCGGGACACCATCCTGGAGACGACCCCATGGGATGAGATATGGCTCTGGGAGGTGGACCCAGGCTAGGCACTGTGGCCAATTCCTACCATGCAGGAAATTGGCTTCACGTATAATAATAAATATTACTTTAGGTTAAAAGAACCCTATAAATTCACTGAAAAACCAAAGGTTTAAGTGACATTATAGTTAGGTAAAAACCACCAGTTTAAGTTATCGCAACTAACTATAACTTGTGCCGTAAGGTAACTATAACTCACGCCTTCACCATGCACTACTAATTACACTCCAAATTACATCATACATGATATCTTCAGTGACATCATTGATAATATTGCTGCATTATTTGCAATTCAATTATTGATGAGAAAACTGTGCAGGGTCACGAGTGGTTTTGAACATTTAAAACTGCTTGTTTTACCTGAAACTTTCACATAACTATAGTGCCACTTTAACCTTTCATTTTCTCAGTGATATATACACATAGATAGATATTTAAATTACCTATTACACTGGCAGCAATAGTGCCAGTGTAGTTATAGTTGCATCTGACTTTACTTAGAAAAGGCATTATTTATTTCTTTACTAACTTTGCTGCCGTTTGACAAATCTGTATGAAACTTTCCAAAAAAGGTTTATTAACTTCTGGTCCTTTGTGGAAATTTATGTGGTGATCCGTAAAGTGGGTGCCATGAAAAAAAGGGGGTACCAAAACAACTATTTGCCATTTTAATTCTCAGAGGAATCATTTATTTCAGATAGAGAATAAATGCTGAACGAAATTATACCCATTTCATTTCATAAGGCTTTATTCGGAACAAAGAACAATGTCCATAAAAGCACGTTAAAAAACATTTAAGACAATATCCAGAGTTAAAAACAGAACAAAAAATACAGGCAAGGGGTTAATAAATAGTTTAAAAGCTCATACTTTTCCTTACATTGATTGCTTTAAGGAGGAAGGTAGCCGTAAAAAAACAAACATCAGGATGATGCAGGTTAAAGAGCAGTTTCAGGGAGTCATTTACAGTCCTGACTCCAAACTTCACAAAAATAGGTTTTAAGTAGACAATTCGCAAATACCTATACATTTGACACAACAGAAGAAAGTGCATAGTGCTTTGTGCTGAAGTATTGTCACACGGGCATGGTCCAACCGGGTGCCTGTTCTGGGAAGGGAAAGCCACCAGTTTGTGGACAATCCCGATCCTTAATCTTGTTAATACAAACCGGTGTGATGTTCTAGTCACTTGGGTCAGATATGGTTGGTAGCCCACAAATTCATTCAAACCATTATATGACACACAGGTGGATAGGTTGCCACTATTACTAAGCCGTCTCTCAGAAAGATGATTCAAGAAGGACTTCTTCATTTCGGATTTAGATAAATCAGAGGCCCCGCAGTTATCTAATTTAATATCGAGGCCATAGATCGCCTGGAAACTATCTAAATTGTTTTTAATCCATGGGATCTTAGAATAATTATCCATAGAGAAACAGTCATTGATGATGGCTCTACATAGAGATATTTCTTCTTTTATCCAGATTGATCGCCATAACATAAGGGGTCTAAGGAGAATCAAATTGGTAAGATGTTGAATGCCGAGTTCTCTATGTACTAGTTCATTAGAGGCAGAATTAGGTAGACACAAGAGTCTTTTTATAAAGACGTTCTCCTCCACTTGTGAGCTCTGGCAGGGGCAAAGCCCCATACCCCGGCGCCATACAAAGCGGTAGAGAGACATCTAGACTGAAATATTTTAAGCATGTCTCTAACCAGCCTATCCCCTAATTTTGTGGCCAATGTAAACACTCCATAAGCACTCTTCACCATCTTGGCCCTCACATTTTTATGCTCGCTAGTCCAGCTATTATTGTTAGAAAATGTGATACCAAGGTATGAAAAGTTTTCAGTTTTTTGGACCTTATCTCCATCAATAAAATAAGAGGTTGACTTTCTATTACGCCCCTGCCCACATTCCATGATATAGGTCTTAGATTTGTTAATCACAAGCTTTCTCCCTTTTATAAACTGTGAAAACCCATCTATCAGGCGTTGGAGGCCTATCGGGGTGCGAGACAATAAAACAGCGTCGTCCGCGTAAAGTAATACTGGGACGCTGGCATCATTAACTTTAGGGGCATCTGCTGCAATGGTTTTTAGGACAGAATCCACTTCGTTAATAAAAAGGGTAAAGAGCAAGGGGGCCAGAACACACCCTTGTCTAATACCCCGCCCAATCCTAAACTTGGTTGTACACTCACCATTGGTACCGTATCGTACACAAGTACGTAATTTGGTGTAAAGACGGGCTAAAAAATAAACGATACCTTCCGGTGCCCCCATTTCAATCAGCTTGGCCCAAAGAATTGCATGGTCCACCAAATCGAAAGCACAACTTAAATCTGCAAAGCAGAGATAGATAGTGCCCGGCTTGGCCTGCATATACTTTCCGATCAGCAGTTCAAGGTTTAGACACTGTTCGATCGTCCCCCACCCCTTTCTAAATCCAAATTGACATTCTGCCAGAATGCCATTGGCCTCAACCCATTCCTCCAGCCTAACCAAAAGCACCCTACTCATAACTTTTACCGAAGAATCTAGCAAGGAGATCGGGCGGTAGTTCTTCACATCACCCCGGTCTCCTTTTTTATAGATAGGGGTAATGATCGATTCTTCCCATGTAGGAGGCACCCCATTACAAACTGCTGTGTTAAATTTTTTAGCTAAGATAGGGCCTCATAGTTTTGGAACTAATTTATAAATATCAATAGGCACCCCGTCCGGCCCCTGTGCCTTACCCCCTTTACTTGCCCTAATACTATCTAAAACTTCAGTGACAGTAATGTCCAAAGGGACGATGGGCCAACAATCCTCTTCAAGACCCATAGCTTTGTCCTTATCAAAAATAGTAGAAAAATGAGAGACCCATGTTTCTCTGTTAACCTTCGTTGTTAATTCAGGGACCTTCTCATCTTTAAGGAACGGACTATTCACTGTGGCCCAAAACAAGGTACAATTATTGGTTTCGGCTGCCTGGGCCAAGTTATCCCAGGCCTCCTGCTGAAGTTCCAGTTTCCTTCTATTTAATGTAACCCTATAGCTAGCTCTAAGTTTAAAAACCAGGCTCTTATCTCTAGGTTTGTCTACCAATGCCCTTTTTAGCTCTTTTAGCGCAGAAGTGCATGCTTGATCAAACCATCCCCTTAGGAGGTCTGCCTTGTGCTTAACCGAGATAGTAAGCTTGCAATCAATGACTAAGTTAATTCGAATAAAATGCCGAATAATTTCGGCAGTGACGTCAACATCCTCAAGGATCTCAGTGATTTCAGATAAGCAGCTATTTATAATAAGATCAGACGTCATTTCTGCTTTATCCCCTTTACATCTAAGTCTTGTCCCATTAGACCTATGAGGTTCGATATTATCAATAAGCCCCGTACTAGATGAACTATTCTCTTTCCAGAGAAAGGCCTCAGTAGTTAAACAGTTATGGTCGCTGAGAGAAACATCAACGACTTTAGGGGGCGAAATCCAGGGAACAAGGCTAGAGGAAGTACAAATAAAATCAATCACAGTGTTTGCCCCACGACCTATAAAAGTGGGGATTATCTCTCCTTGATAATTTTTCTCATTGACCAAAATGTCCATGTCATATGATGCTAGGAGATTATTTAGAAACTCCCCATATTGATTATGATGGAAATGGAGATCTCCGTCTCCAAAGCAATTGACCACCCCACATATATTAAGGTTGGAAAGTGGGCAAACAGACATATTAAAATCCCCAGCCAAAAGCAAATCAAAAACAACATTGGAACCCGTTGTGATTTCATCCAGAGCGCTCGTTAAAGCATTCACCACCAGGACCCTGGAGCTGTCAAAGATGTTATTGTAAAAATTAATCAAAATAATATTTCTACCCTTGTTCTGGGAAAGCCATAAGATCTGGGCGTGTGCCCCAACCAATACATGTTTTTTTACAATAAAAGGGGTCTTGACAGAAATCAGAACCAAGAGCCCGCCCTTAGCTCTTCCAGAGATGGGTGCCATAGCAGGTAATTGATAAGAAACAAAACCATTATAACCTTTAAAATCTGTACACCACGTTTCCTGGAAACAGATGATATCAAAAAGTGCCAGAAAATCTGACCACCCCAAACAGTCAGATTTAGACGTTAAACCCGCAATATTCCAACTAGCTATATGGCAACTGGAAAATCCAGTTGCCACATTGATATGTTGACTACCCCGTAACTTAGTTATGGACGGGGTTATAATGCTTTCACAATCATCTTCTGGCAGAACCTCGTTACATTCCCCTGCTTCATCCTCCATACTAACTATCATGCAATCTGCATATGGCAGGATTTCTTTAGGTATAGGCCCTGAAGTTGTTACAATGGGTTCAACTCCTGAAAAAACGAAATCCTCACAGGTTAAACAGGGCGCCAAACCAGAATCCAGTCAATCGTTAGAGTCTAACCCACCTAAACATTGAAAACGATTGAAGGTAGCCACCTGGGACCCACTCGGCATATTAAACATACTGGGACCTTTAGCTCTCCCCCATCCATGATCATTATTGGGCTGGCCAGTGTAATGTCTATAAAAATAGGCCAAGGGTCGGAGTGAAATACCCTGGTCATTAGGTGGGCGAGAGGTGGCTCTAATCAAAGCGGTGGTAGCAAGATGGGGACTGTTAAAGTTGACGATAACACAATCACCCAAAATATTCTTGTGTGAAGTACCTATCCAGTTGGTTCTGGTGGTTGCCAAAATCTGGTCTGCCAGAGCAACCGGAAAACCACATTCTCTGTTAAGCCAGGCCACGGTTTTGTTTTTTAGCGTTTCGTGTGTGTCGTGGATACCATCAGGACCCTCCTCCCTTACTGGTGGGACATTGGTCAGGACTGCCACATATGGTGCGCAGTCAGGTGGTAAATTAGGCTGTGAGTAGCCATACCGCTTTTTCTTAGCTACATTAATTCTCGGTAAATTCCCTGTAGTCAAAGTTGAGGGTATAGTTGGGGGCACGGGATTAGAATCCACTACCGTGTCGGTGCTTGGACCCCACTGGTGCTACCCTGAGCCGATTCTACAGATGCCATACAATTATTAAAACCAGGATGAGTTTGCACAAGGCCTCCTAGCCATTTCAGTTCCCCAGAAACAATATCAAGTTTGTCAAGTAGGGGTTGTATAATTTTAACAAACCTGTCATCAATAATACAGACCAGCATCTCTAGCTGTTCAGGTGCTAATTTTAAGTAAGTGTTATTTAAAACAGTGTCAGAGTCATTGCCGGTCCCTTTGGGAGTTATTTCAGTGTTTTTTTTATTTTTAAGATTACCACCCCCCCCGTTTGGACAAAACAGGCCTACTTGCATTTCTTCCAGACCTTAGGACCCTCTGCACATTTGGGGCTGGTGAACATGATACCACAGAGTCGTTAAGGGTCTTATTCACCGCCGATGTAGACTTTAAATCTAGGGATGCTGGCATGTTAGAAGGATCTGGGGGCTTATAACACAGCTAACATCCATGGAGGGAGTAGATAAAGGAAAGGATGCCTGAGTAGGAATAGGGAGGGGCTCTAAAGAACTCCCTTGTCCTAAAGATTGGCGGCGTTCCTTGTTAATTTTGTCTACCACTTTGACAAGGTAATTGTCAAGAGTGGCTACAACGGGTCGAATATTCCCTCCGTTAGTTTTATACATTTTAGATATACAAAGGTGGCCCTTCCCAGGAGTAAAAGAATATATATGACTTAAAAATATAAAAATCCAAAAAGCACAATTTATGAAATGATGGTTACCCTAACACATAAGTATCATAGGTATCAAGGAAGCAGTCCTAGAATATGCCATACAATAATTAAAAATTAAAAAATAAAGGGAACATTTTCTCCAATAAACCACAAATAGTAAATGAGGTACTAAATTGGGGGATTATTCACCATTATCGGGTCAAGTTCACAGTTCAACGTGTCCTCACAATTCATGGGGCAACAGACCAATAGCCACGGCCCAGCCCAGCCTCGTCCTGTCCCGGACTGTCACAGACTGTCCCGGGCTTCTCCCGGCGCTGCCCGTGCGCGGTCCCGCGATGCGGGGGCTGTGCAGGTACTTATGCGCCTCCTGACACGCGAAATGCGGGTGGCGGCGTCTTCCGCCGCTAGGCAGTCTGGGGAGTGTAGTTTTCAGGCCTCCCTATTCACAGCGGCCGCTCGAGATTGTAGGTGCGGCGGCGGGAGGGAGACAAGCGGGCAGCGGGGAGGTCGAAGATCGATGGCCCACAAGGTATGCCCCTCAGTAAAGGATGTCCAAATTATACCCAACTTGGCAGAAAGTTAGAACTTTACTTGGAAACCATGCTTTTGTCATTTGGTGTAAACCTGTTCAGTAGTTTTCTAAAAAAAAAATGTGTTTGTGTGGTGAAAAAGGTGTTTGGGTTGGTCATTAAGGGATTTAATCTCCTCAAAATATTTGTGCTATCTGGATCATTATGTACCATTGGACTCCCACAAGACTCATGGGGTACAGAAAATGTAAAAAATGCTCGAACCCCATTAGCTGAGGGAGACTATTCTCTGAACAGCCAATGGAGAACCGTTGTACCCAGGACATTACCGTGGTACCTTGCGATCTGATTTGCGAACCACAACATCTCAGCAGAGATTAAAATTATTATATTTTATTGTGCCATTGACATCACAGCACTCTCACGGAACCCCATGTTGCCTT
The DNA here is from genome assembly GCF_964261635.1 of Lissotriton helveticus. Classification (NCBI taxonomy): domain Eukaryota; kingdom Metazoa; phylum Chordata; class Amphibia; order Caudata; family Salamandridae; genus Lissotriton; species Lissotriton helveticus. Next base: position 1,924,583,234 of record NC_136065.1, read on the forward strand.
CCCATGAGGTACTGCGATACTCCTGCGGTACCCTCCATGCACTTTTCCACCCCATGGTACTTCGGTACCATGAAGGTTTCCCAGAGGAAGCTTGCACAGTACTGTAGTACCATGAGATGGAAGCTTGCATGTCTGGTAATGCAGAAATACTGTGGTACATGAAAAAGTTGAAAAATTGAGAAGAGAATGCTGGTTGGGCGCGTACAACCTAAGTAAGTGCTTAGAAGAAACTGGTGGCACGCTGGGGGTTAAGGGCTGGCCAGATCCCGCAGCTCACAGCCAAAGACCGTGTGCAGCGGAGGTTGGGCACTGGTGGGTGGGGGGGATTGGGCGAAGGGTCTTGCGGCCAAACCTTGCTGCACACAGCATATTGATGTGCACGCAGGGGGTTGGGTGCAGGGCCTGGTCGTAGGGGTTGGCTGCAAGTAAAGGGTTGGCTGTTTTTTCAATTTATAACAAGATGTAAAAAAAAAAAATCAATGACAAAAGAAAGGTTAAAAATGACGTTATAGTTAGGTTAGGTTCTCTTACCCTATGTTTTTTTTAAAAAAGTGACATTATAGTTATGGGTTAGAATAAGGCATGAGCTAATGTTAAAAAAAACACTGAAATGCTCCAATTATACTTTAGGCAACCAACTATAACTTGCCCCCCATTCATTCACTGTTTATGACCTTACATATAACAAGACTTATGCCATGCTAAAATAGAACAAAAAAAGGATGAGAATATGGTTTGGGTGTTTGCAGAGGGCTGGGTTGCAGGCTCTGGTGGAATGCCAGGTCGGGTGGGTAGCCCATGCAGCGCTCATGTAAGCTTATGTGGAGGGTTAGGCCGAGTGTCTGCCCTGTGGATAACCCCCGTTGGGCATGGCCAAATTCTATGTGTAGGATGGGTTGGGTGAATGCACTGGCTTGGACAAACATGGTGAGTTGGCCTGATGGAATGCTGTACGTATCTGGATTTAGCCGCACACATGGTGCTGGGTGCAGCAAGGGATGGGTGCTCATTAAGGTTTGGGTGCAAGGCCTGGTTTAAAAGCCAACCATGGGTTTAGGTTGTTGTACTACTCTACCTTTAAATATATATAGCACACTGTGAAGATTATTGAAAGATTTAATTAGTAATGTCATTAATATTTGTATTTAAATATAATCAGTGGTGTAAACAATGAAGTAATTTAGCGTCTTAGCTGCGGCCGTTATTTCGGCGCAGTGCTTGGCGTTCCAAAGAGAGGGCGGGGCCGCGTCGGCCGTTGAACGTTCGCAGCACCAGCCAGGTAGGGCTCCGAACGTTCAGCGGCCGACGGCAGCAGCTATGAGGTTAACATGTCATGAGAGACTTAATAGGAAGTTGAAAGTGTTGAAGATCTTAAGCTTTCTGGTGAATGTTATCATCAGTGAAAATTAAGTCAAAGTGGATTTTGGATGATTTAGCCCACTTGGGTGTAACTTCTGTAAGTACGACAGATCCACGCCATTGTCGAGTACCGCTGTGATTTAGTGTCTGACAGCATAACGCTGAATATATATATATAGATCCTGATGAAGGATTCATACAGGCAGAAACATGTTGACACTCTAGTTTACTATCCACCTATTTCATATCATAGAAACAGATAATTATCACGTTTTTTAGTCATAAAATTGTGGGAGTTCAGTAAATAAAAACGCTCTGAAAGTCCAGGGTTTCTTAAGAACTTTTTAAACTTTACATCAGGATTTTATTTTAGCAATTTCATAATAGCTCCATGCTTTGGTTTTTAGTGAGTGGTTGTTAAATGACAGAGAAGGAGTTCTGGCACCTTGTAATGTCTATTTCTGTCTACGTGTAAGGGTTTTATATAGTTCAGCTTTCGTCAATGAGGCTTCTTAGCACTAGAGAAGACTATCCGGGTTCAGGTGGTAAATCCATATATTGATGGCCTTTCTAAGTTCAACATATTCTGATCTTTATTGAGTCGTACTGTTCTTTTTGGGAAAGTAAGTGATGTGTCTGCATCTGAGAGATTATTAAACTACGGATCCCCTCTACATGATTGTTTTAAAAACATTCACAAGTTCTCGAGAAGCAGTAGTGTGTGAAATTAAGGCACTACTCTACAGAGAGCTATGAGAATTGCTGAATGGCAAATATTATCAAGTTAAGGTACAGAGTTCATATATGTATGAGAACTATACAATAGGTGAGAATAATAATGTAAATTAGTCTTCCAGAACATCACTAGGGCTTCCACGTTTTGTTGCTTATGCTTATTTCATCCAGCGGCAGGTGTTCTGTGGCATCTGGCTTAAGTTGACACATTCCTCCTGCATGAGAGCTGTGACAGGGCGTCAGGAATCTTTTCATAGTACCTCAGGGCCACACCAAGACATGTTTGTGGTTTCCACCCGCCTGAGTCAAACAAGAGTAGACTGGAGGAAGATTTCTGTCCTTCTACGCTTTCTTTTAGAACTTCAGATGTAATGGGGGCTGGGGGGTTCCAGTACTTGGAGAACAAATGGCAGTACAGAACTGCCTGTGAGTGTAAGTACTAGAAGAACGGTGGGGACTTCATATCAGGAATGAGGACCACAGGTGGACCTGATGTGTGGGCCCTATAACTAGAAGAACAGTGAATGGGTTCTGTAACTCAGGCTTAAGTAGCATTGGCAGAGCTGCACATTGATCTCATTATTCAAGAACAGGGTGGTCTTGATTGAGGAACATCTGCGGACCTGCCTTTGGGTTCCCACATTGGAAAAGCAGGAGGGCATATGTACAAGGAAATGTCAGAGCGCGGAACTGTGCCAAAGTTGGCAGCCGACATTTCCAAAATGCAGGGATGCGCCGTATTTACAACAATAGGGCCACCCCTGTGTTTTCCCTAGCGCTGGCACTAAAACTAGCTGCCTAGCGACAACACTGCACAGCACTCTTGGACTATAGTGCCTGCATGGCAGGGAATTATTTTTTATGTGCAGGAAGGTGTCCCTTCCTGCACATAAACAATCCATCATGGTGATTTGTTACTTCTATGTGTGCTGAAGAATGCAGCACACATAGAAGTAGCAATTCATCCTTATTTAATGATTGTTTATGTGCGGGAAGGGACATCGTCCTGCACATAAACAATCAATAATGTAATTTTGCTCTTTCCATGCGTGCTGCAACACCACTCATAGAAAAAGCAAATACAAGGAGAAATAAATGTATTTCTCCTCGTTGCACCATTCTAACGCCTGCTATTGCATGGCATTTGTTTTCGGCGCTGCCTCAAATTTACACCTCCTTGTAATTCTGGGGCAGTGTCAAAAAGCAATAGGTGTTGCTGTGGAATGCCCACAGTAACACCAATTGCACGCCCATTTCATGCAGATACCTGCGTGAAAGGGTACCGTATTTAGAAAGATGGGCCACTTTTTAAATTGGTGCAGGCCAAAGTGCAACCGGAACATCACAAAAAGCGACGTTCCAGTGGCATTATCCCCTTGTAAATATGTCCTAGGGTTGTCCTAGGGTATGGTTTAGGTGCATCATCATAGCTATGCGAGGTCTCAATACTGAAATAGCAGGGTGCTGCAGGGCAGTGTTGAAATGGGGTTCTTCAGTAGAGCTATGTATGGGTCCCAGCACCACAAAGCGGACAACAAACAGGGTGCATCAGTAGCGCTGGAATAACAGCAGGAGCTGAAGGTCAGCACTGAAGGTCACCAGCAGAGCTAAGCAGTACTTTTAATATCATCGGTGGTGCAGATCGGAACTGCGGTGCTTTGGCAGAGATTTGTGTGACTCCCAGTGGTAGTACTAGACGACCAGCTGATGGCGTAGGCCACATCCGAGGGCCCTCGCCTGAGCAGGAGTAGCTCGATGGAGCCATGTAGTGCTGGAATAGCATGGGTGTTGCTGCTCAAAGAACAGCATCGGTCCCTCTCCGGTCCTTAGAAGAAATCCACCCCCTCCAGAATGGATGTGGGTGGAATTGGATAGATAGTCTCATCTAAAATGAGATATGTTCCAAACAGGATAAAAGATTAGACATGTTTTTAGTCAAAACGTAGCCCAATGAGAACAAAACAATTTCTATTATTGAGACTGCAAGTAGAAACAACAGAATCATTTCCAAGAACAGGCATACATTGATGAGGGTAAAGGATATTCTTAATTTGCTATAAGGGAATTTAAATAAATTACAGAAGCAAAACAAAACAATGCCTAAAATTAATACATTTACAAAAGTAAAACAGATTTGTACATACACCACCCAATTGCACATAACCAAAAATAGAGTGTAGATATAAATACCCACTAACACCTAATGGATATTCCCATGGCAGCAGTCAATTGAAGGCCAAGACAGAGGTGACCCAGAAACTAAAAACTGAATTCATGAGATTGTTGTTGTCAAAAATTGTCTTCAATGTTTCGTTCATGACAACAATTGTTGCAACCTTCTTCAGGACTCAATGAACAAAAGTTCTGTTGTTGACTGAAACATTCTCCCAGTGTCAGGCTCTGCTTTCTGGCTTCTTCGGGGCTGTGTTGCTAGGCCTATAACCTCCCCTATGAACTGCCTCAGAGTCTGAATCGGATAACACAGACTGCTAAGGGTGTCCAACCGGGGAGGGAAAGGAAGGGGACAGCAGGGAGGGAGACCTGAAATGACAAAGAACAACTCGTTTAGGAAAACCCTCCCGTTCGTGCAATTCTAACCCACCCACTTCTCTTAGTCTCTTTACCTCAAAGGAAGTTTACACTGTAACACCCACTCGTACCTGTAAAGAAAAATACATGTAACAAGTTCTGTGGTAGACACGCAGGGAGGAGGTACCAGGCACTCTACCCAGCTGTAAGAATGACAAAGAACAAACACGTTTTCAGGAAAACCCTAACTTCTGAGGGCTACGCTATGTACCTGTTTGCTTGCCACACACACCTAAAATATATAGAATACAGTCCTCAATGGGTGAGATTAATCCCTCTGTAATAGTACCCCTCTGGTGTCTCCTACAGAAGGCAAAATGAGAAACAAGTGATGTAATGCGAAAACAATGCAAAGAACAAGTGTAAACGGAAAGGGTTCTCTGCTAAATAAGGGTGTTCACAATACCACACCCTGAACTGAAAAGCACCCAGTAACAATTTGTCAGACCAATCCACCGGGGGTACTTGAGCCTCGGTTCTCTGACTATGCACCAAAGTTACTCGCACTTGGAAAGTCTGTTTCTCCCTCAACCGAGAGAAACTCAATTATCCATCCGGTTGCCACGTTCGCTGCGTGGTTTTTACGAGGTAATCCCCTCGTACAAGAAACAAAGGAATCTTGTTTTTGCTTCCTCCTCAGCCGAGAGGAAAACCGAACTAGGTACAAGAGTCCACGCCCCAGCGTGGTATACACAGAAGTCAAGACGAAATGCTGCTTAACCAGCACAAGCGTGGATAGGTTGCTTCCCCCTCAGCCGAGAGGAAAACCGAACCGGGATTAGAGTTCCACGCCCCAGCGTGGTCAACACGGAAGTCAATATGAAGCGCTACTTCAACAGAACAGATGCTGATAAAATCCGCTTTCTTACCGCTACTCCACGCACACAAACCGTTCTCCAGGATGCAAAAGGAATTATCGGCAGCAACAAGTTCCCCGGGGCTCCTTTTGATTACGCACTGCGCACGCTCCGTGCGTACCATGCGTGACTGCCCCTCAGCATGACGGGAATTGTAGTTCGCCGTCGTTCTGATGCGCTAGGAGCGCGGGATTCGGGTTGTTGATCACCCTGCCAGGCGGAACTTGACAGTACATCCCCCTTCACAAAGGGCTGGCACCGGCCGCGGGACGGTCGAGACAGAAGCGATGGAACCTGGCAACCAACCGGGGCGCATGTACCATCCCAGCCGGCTCCCATGAATTCTCCTCCGGACCATAGCCTTTCCATGAAATCAGGTAGTGCAAGCGTCCCCTCACCCACTTGGAATCGAGTATTTTCTGCACTTAATACTCCCTTTCCTGCTGTACCCAGATAGGCAGGGGAGCTGGCGTACAGGACAGAGAGAGGGCTTCAAGAGAGACACATGGAACACAGGGTGTATCCGAAAGTGTGCTGGCAATCGCAACCTCACAGCCACAGGATTGACGTGTCCCACCATCCTGTATGGTCCTATGAACCAGGGATTGAATACGCTATGTTTCTTGAATTTGATGTGCTTGGTGGACAACCACACCAAATCCCCTTTCCTGTACACCGGGCCGGGCCTACGGTGTTTGTCCGCCTGTGTTTTGTAGCTAGCCTTGGCTTTTATCAGGTTCTTACGTGTGGCCAGGAGAACCCTGCGAACACGTAACAATCACTCCCTGACCTCAGGCAGCTTAGTACTGACATTATGCAATAACATGGGATTGAACCGGGGATGATACCCATAAGTGCTATAGAATGGGGTATGCAAGGTAGATGAGTGTTGGGAGCTGTTGTAGGCGATTTCTGCCACCCACAACCAGTCTACCCATGAATCAGTGTTTTCTTGCATGTAACAACGGAGATACTGCTTCAGCTTTTGATTCAGCCTCTCCGTTTGTCCGTCGGTTTGGGGATGGAAACTGGTGGACAAGGAGGACTGGATGTGTAGTTCTGAACACCAAGTTTTCCAAAAACGGGCTGTGAATTGTGCTCCCCTATCTGACACAAATCAAATCAAATCAAATCAAAGCATTTGTATAGCGCGCTACTCACCCGGAGGGTCTCAATGCGCTTGGGGAGGGGGGGTCCGCTACTGCTCGAACAGCCAGGTCTTGAGCTGCTTCCTGAAGGCGAGGTGGTCCTGGGTCCGGCGGAGGTGGGTCGGGAGGGAGTTCCAGGTCTTGGCGGCGAGGTAGGAGAAGGACCTTCCCCCTGTGGTGGCTCTTCGGATGCGGGGGACGGCGGTGAGGGCGTGGCCGGTCGATCGAAGCTGGCGTTTGGGAGCGTAGAAATTGAGGCGGCTGTTGAGGTATCCTGGGCCTTGGTTGTGCAGGGCTTTGTGTGCGTGGGTGAGGAGACGGAAGGTGATTCTCTTGTTGACCGGGAGCCAGTGCAGGTCTCTCAGGTGTCCGGAGATGTGGTTGCGACGGGGGATGTCCAGGATGAGTCTTGCTGAGGCGTTCTGGATCCGCTGGAGTCTCTTCTGGAGTTTGGCGGTGGTTCCGGCGTAGAGGGAGTTGCCGTAGTCCAGTCGGCTGGTGACGAGGGCCTGGGTGACCGTCTTCCTGGTCTCGGTGGGGATCCACCGGAAGATCTTGCGTAGCATGCGTAGGATGTTGAAGCACGACGAGGAGACGGCGTTGACTTGTCTGGTCATGGAGAGGGAGGAGTCCAGGATGAAGCCCAGGTTGCGTGCGTGGTTTGTTGGTTTGGGTGCGCTGCCTAGGGCGGGGGGCCACCAGGAGTCGTCCCAGGCGGAGGGTGAGGATCCCAGGATGAGGACTTCCGTCTTGTCCGAGTTCAGTTTCAGGCAGCTGTTCTTCATCCATTCGGCTACCTCTTTCATCCCTTCGTGTAGGTTGGCTCTGGCGGTGGCGGGGTTGTTGGTGAGGGAGAGGATCAGCTGGGTGTCGTCGGCGTAGGAGATGATGTTGAGGTTGTGCTGGCGTGCGATGGCTGCGAGGGGGCTCATGTAGACGTTGAAGAGGGTTGGGCTGAGCGAGGAGCCTTGAGGAACGCCGCAGATTACTTCGGTGGCTTCTGATCTGAACGGGGGGATGCGGACTCTCTGTGTCCTTCCGGAGAGGAAGGAGATGGTCCACTCCAGTGCCTTCTCCTGGATTCCGACGTTGCTGAGGCGCTGTACTAGGGTACGGTGGCAGACAGTGTCGAAGGCACACAATGTCCCTTGGGAGCCCATGTAGCCTAACCACGTTCACAAGGAGTAAATGTGCTAACTGGCCCGCCGTTGGGACCTGACCGCAGGCTACAAAGTGTCCCATTTTGGTCAAGTAATCAACCACTACTACTATGACCGTTTTTCCCTGATCTTTGGGAAGACCCACTATAAAATCAACGGAAAACCTTTCCCACGGGTGCTCGGGTGTGGGCATGGGTTGCAGCAGTCCCTGTGGTTGTTGACGATCCGACTTCATTTGATTGCACTTCGTGCATTCGGTAACCCATCGACATAGATCCGGCCTAACAGAAGGCCACCAGATTTGTCTTAAGACTTTTTCGAGAGTCTTTACATATCCCATGTGGCCTGCGCAGGGAGCGTTATGACACCATGAGTATACCATTCTGCGTAAGGAAGCAGTAGGGATGAGGACTTGTGCTCCCTTCATAGGGATTCCCTGTTTCATCCTCCACTCAGGGTGGTGTCGCAGCCAGGTTCTCCACACGCATGTTTGAGCTCCGTTTCTCACGCCTGTAAGAAAATCGTGGGTTTGGGTTACCCCTACGATTTTGGAGGGTTCAATGATGGCCCTGATGGGCGTCGTGGTATGCAAGGTAGGGTTTTCTTGCCTTGTTAGAGCATCCGCTTTTCTGTTTTGAGTGCCGGGTCTGAAGGTTACCACAAATCGGTACTCCTCGAAGAACAACATCCACCACAGTTGTCGGGGTGTTAAATGTCTGGCTGCTCGCAGGAAATGCAGATTTCTGTGGTCCGTATACACGGTGACTTGATGTTTCGCACCCAACAACCAATGCCTCCATTCCAAGAAGGCGTCGCAAATCGCCAGCAGTTCCTTCTCCGCGATTGTGTAGTTGTTCTCCGCCGGACTGAGTTTTCTCGACATGTAGGCGATGGGGTGCAACAGGCCTGTGGCTTCCTCTCTTTGTGACAACACCGCTCCCAATGCAGCTTCGGATGCGTCTGCCTCCCCTATGAAAGGTAGATCAGGATTGGCATGAGAAAGCACCGGTGCTGCAGAAAAAGCAGTCTTTAACTGGTCGAAGGCGTTTTGTGTGTTGCTATCCCACATGAAAGGTTCGTTCTTCCTCGTGAGTCGAGTTAGAGGGGCTACCATACCCGAGAATCCCTGGATAAAACACCTGTAAAAGTTAGCAAAACCTAACAGGCTCTGGATGTCCTTGACGTTACACGGACGAGGCCATTCTTTAATGGCTTGGACCTTCCTCTCTGCCATCACTTGTCCGGAGGGGGTGAGCATTACACCTAGGAATCCCACCGTTGTCACATGGAATTCACATTTAGTGATTTTGGAATACAAGTGATGTGTTTGTAATGCTTGTAGAACGGAACACACGTGGGTCACATGTTCGTCTGTTGTGTTGGAATAGATGAGTATATCATCGATATACACTACGATGTGTCGGTCAAGGAACTCTCTCAGTACTTCATTTAGAAAGAACTGGAAGGCGGCCGGGGCGTTACAGAGCCCGAAGGGCATTACCAGGTATTCATAAAGCCCATACCGCGTCTTGAAGGCCGTCTTCCACTCATCACCTTGTCTTATGCGAACAAGGTGATAGGCACCTCGAAGGTCCAACTTGGTGTACACAGCTGCAGATCTCACCTGTTCTAACAGAACAGGGATTAACGGTAGGGGATACTGATTTTTAACGGTGATGCTGTTCAACGCCCTGTAATCAATACAACACCTTTTTTCTCCATTCGCTTTCGGGATGAAAAACAACGGCGAGGCCGCGGGAGATCTGGAAGGACGGATATATCCTAAAGCAAGGTATTTATCGAGATAGGCCTGGAGGGTTTCATTTTCTGGTATCGTGAGAGCATAAATCCGACCATTGGGAATGACCGCCCCTGGTACCAGGTCAATACGGCAATCATACGCCCTGTGAGGAGGGAGCACCTCCGCTTCTTTGTCGCTGAATACTGCCTCATAGGTTTGGTTACACGGCGGAAGAGACACCTCTTTCTCTGCGGCCGTCGCTATCCTTAAAACTGAGGCCAGCGCCTGTGACGGATTGATTAGCCCAGAGAGACAATGTTCTAGGCAGTAAGGAGACCGGAACTGAACCGTTTTCTTAGTCCACTGCATAACTGGTTCATGTTTCTGTAACCATGGAAGCCCCAAGATTATTCCGTATTGGGGTGCCTGAATGATGTTGAACGACATGTGTTCGTAATGCGTTCCTTTGTAGGAAAGCCCATATTCCGGGGTATGGTGTGTAATGGGTCCGGCCTCTAGCTCTTTCCCGTCGACTGCGTACACGACTTCTGGGTGTTCCTTGGTAATAAGATGCACTCCCAGCCTCCAGGCTTCTGCATAGTCCATAAAACAACCGGTAGCACCCGAGTCCACCATAGCACGCATGCTTTTCTCCTCGGAACCCATTACCAACGTCATACTTAGAAACAAATGGTTCTTCTCTTGATCGACATGTGGGGTTATGGAAGGGATGATGTACCTGCTTGATGGTTCCCCTTCACACACCTTCAAGCTTTGGAGTTTCCTGACTCCTTCCCTGTAATGCCTGCTGAGGTTTGCCCGGTTCGCATCCTTCCAGGTTTGGGCTTCACCGGACACTCCCTTAAGAAGTGTCCTTTTTTGCCGCAGTAGAGGCATAATCCTTGTTTGCGACGATAGTCTTTTTCGCCTGCTGTTAGGGAGGCCCTCACCGCTCCTATCTCCATAGACACTGGTTGAGGGGATGGTTTCTCCCCATGGCTCTGGCTTTCATAGGGCGTGACAGGTCGGTCTCTTTTCTTGTGAGCCCCCTTTCGTTCCTTCATCCTATGGTCTAATCGTAACGTAAGTTCAATAAGGGCGGTACACGTCCGAGGTTGGGGGTCGATTTGTGCTAAAACGTCTTTCAGGTCCTCGTTCAGGCCTTGATAGAATAAGGCCGCTTGCTTTACTTCGGGCCAATCGGTTTCTGCCACCAACCGACGAAAGTTGTTCAGATACGTTACCAAATCTGTCTCACCCTGCTTGAGCTTCAGCAACTCCCGATCCGCTGTGAATGTCTCTGCTCTTCTGTCAAATGTCTTTTCGAATTCTGCACGGAACTCATCCCATTCATAAAGGAGAGGGTCGTCTCTCCTAACCACAGGGACTGCCCATTGCGCTGCCTCACCCCCTATATATGAGATCAAGAAGGCTACTCTAGCCTGGTTAGTGGCGAACATCTTGGGTTTGCACATAAAGTGCATCAGTACTTGCGTTATGAACACCTGCACCTTTTTGTTGTCACCATAAAACCGTTCAGGTGGGGCTAATGGTATCTGAGAGGGCATTTCGACTACTACTGAGGTCGAAGCGGAGGGACCCCCACCCACCGTCGCTGGGGACACAGGCAATCTGTCCAAACGTGCTTGCAGTAGAGCATTCTCTGCTCGAGAGGCAACCACCTCTCTATTTGACGCTGTTAGTTCTACCTGGACCTGTGCTAACGCTGCTAACACATCATCTAAGGTCGTAATGGTAAGGGTCAACACAGCCAAGAAGCGGATAAAATTCTTGGGCCGATAATTCTGTCATGCTCTGCTTTCTGGCCTCTTCGGGGCTGTGTTGCTAGGCCTATAACCTCCCCTATGAACTGCCTCAGAGTCTGAATCGGATAACACAGACTGCTAAGGGTGTCCAACCGGGGAGGGAAAGGAAGGGGACAGCAGGGAGGGAGACCTGAAATGACAAAGCACAACTTGTTTAGGAAAACCCTCCCGTTCGTGCAATTCTAACCCACCCACTTCTCTTAATCTCTTTACCTCAAAGGAAGTTTACACTGTAACACCCACTCGTACCTGTAAAGAAAAATACATGTAACAAGTTCTGTGGTAGACACGCAGGGAGGAGGTACCAGGCACTCTACCCAGCTGTAAGGATGACAAAGAACAAACACGTTTTCAGGAAAACCCTAACTTCTGAGGGCTACGCTATGTACCTGTTTGCTTGCCACACCCACCTAAAATATATAGAATACAGTCCTCAATGGGTGAGATTAATCCCTCTGTAATAGTACCCCTCCAGTGTCTCCTACAGAAGGCAAAATGAGAAACAAGTGATGTAATGCGAAAACAATGCAAAGAACAAGTATAAACGGAAAGGGTTCTCTGCTGAATAAGGGTGTTCACAATACCACACCCTGAACTGAAAAGCACCCAGTAACAATTTGTCAGACCAATCCACCGGGGTTATTTGAACCTCGGTTCTCTGACTATGCACCAAAGTTACTCGCACTTGCAAAGTCTGTTTCTCCCTCAACCGAGAGAAACTCAATTATCCATCCGGTTGCCACGTTCGCTGCGTGGTTTTTACGAGGTAATCCCCTCATACAACAAACAAAGGAATCTGGTTTTTGCTTCCCCCTCAGCCGAGAGGAAACCCGAACTAGGTACAAGAGTCCACGCCCCAGCGTGGTATATACAGAAGTCAAGACGAAATGCTGCTTAACCAGCACAGGCGTGGATAGGTTGCTTCCCCCTCAGCCGAGAGGAAAACCGAACCGGGATTAGAGTTCCACGCCCCAGCGTGGTCAACACGGAAGTCAATACGAAGCGCTGCTTCAACAGAACAGATGCGGATAAAATCCGCTTTCTTACCGCTACTCCACGCACACAAACCGTTCTCCAGGATGCAAAAGGAAATATCCGCAGCAACAAGTTCCCCGGGGCTCCTTTTGATTATGCACTGCGCACGCTCCGTGCGTACCATGCGTGACTGCCCCTCAGCATGACAGGAGTTGTAGTTCGCCGTCGTTCTGATGTGCTAGGAGCGCGGGATTCGGGTTGTTGATCACCCTGCCAGGCGGAACTTGACACCCAGATAAATACAAATTCATATCCAGTTGTAGACTTAAACACATTCTCTCGGCTCAAACACATCTTCCCAAACACAGTCCTGGCATAGGCTCAATCAACATCCTATGATCCTGGGCAAATTACTTATTCTCCTTGTGCCTAAAAAAAAAAAATGGATGGAACCTGTAGTATTCTCTTCATATCTATTATATGAATGTGCTTTAGAACCTAGAATGCTTAGATGTGTAACATTCCTCAACTTGTCAGTTGACCGCCTAGATGAGATGGCTATGGTGTTTAAGAATAAACTCAGCTTTATCTTCAACCTACTTCAGCAGTTATTGCATCTTTTCATTGGCGACGAGGACGGGATGTATTGAAAGAAAGAAAGAGGAACACCTTAACATCGAGCTAAGTGCTTTGACACCTGTTTTTTTTTTAAAGGAAATCGGATTGAATATTAACAATTTTTTTAAAATGGAAATTACATTGAGGTGTTCAGGATTATATTTAAAATTATCGCAATTTATTTTGGCTTAGAACTTCCCCAGCGGCTGAGGTTTAGAATGGGAGGTAAATCTTCTTCCCCAGCGGCAGTTATTTGAAATAGAGGAAGTTTGGAAGATTATAGAAGAAAGTTTACGATAATTTTATCTCATTTGATATTATTCTTTCCCCAGCGGCAGATAAAAACTAAGAGAAGCCTAGTATGAAATAATAATCTAAAAGTGGCTTCTCCCGCGGCAGTTTCTGTGAAAGAGTTGGGAAGGAATGATATGAAACTGTATTTTTGGTTATTTACGGCATTAACAAGGTGAAGAAACTTTCCAGGAGTTAAACTGATTACAACGGGATTTTCTCACCGTTTTCTCTGGTTTTTTTTAAATGCCGATATATGTCAGTCGAGTTCTTACTTGCTCGGCGGTTCTTCAGCAATGATGACGTAGTGGAACACGCAACGAGATTTGGTGAAAGGCACACACGAGACAACATGTGACTCAGAGCGTTTTCTCCTCATCGTGCGTTCAAAGAATCGTCGCAACTGAACTGTCTGAGCATATCGTTTTGTTTTTAAGTCGGAGATTGACATTTGTTAGGCATCCACTACTAAAAAGTGAAGGAAAGTTTCAGAAGAGGAAAACGAAGGAAGGAAATTGGGGTAGTTCTTAAAGTAATAGAAAATTACTTCGATGTTATTTTTCTTTTTTACTTTCTTTCTCTTCTCTGTGTGCTAGTATTTAAACAACATTAAATTTTATGAGAAGATTAGATATGTAATGTAAATCAGAAGGCAAAATCTATGTCATAACTAACTAAAATTGAAAAGTTTATTTAGGTTAAAGTGAGCTGTGGCTAGGTATTATTAAATAAAAAGTAAAAGAATATTTTGTGCTAAAAAAATTCTTTTTTTTTTTAATTTGGTGTCAAGATGCAGAATGTAACAACCCCACCGTTTTTTTTTTAGTGAACCAGGAGAACCTAGGGTAAAATGGAGTAAATGGAAAAAAGATTTTTGCACATTATGCAAGGGTTTGTGGTGTAAATTTAAGCGCTGAAAGAAAATATTCTTTGTTAATGCATTGTCTTGGCGGGGAAGGGCAAGAAGTTCTTGAAAATTTGCCAGCTTTGACTCATCAAGAACAGAGAGGTTTAGATGAATATGAGGTATGTTTGTTACAACTTGACAAACATTACTTACCTCGTGTTAGTACGATAATGGAAAGATATCATTTTGGAAGAAGGGAACAGGGTAAGGATGAGTCGGCTGAGGAGTATTTAACTGCATTAAGAAAATTATCATCTACTTGCAAATTTGGTCTTGCTAATGAAGAACGTTTAAGGGATCAGTTTGTTTTGAAATGTAGAGAAGATAAAATTAGAGAAGAGTTGTGGCTCAAGGATGAACCACCTTTAGAAGAAGTTATAGGTATAGCTAAGAGGGTTGAACACATGATGAAATGTGTTAATGAATTAAAGAATGATAAAGGGAAGGTTGAGGAAAAGGTAGAAAAGATAGAAGTGAAGGAAGATGTTTCTCAGATTAAGGATGTGAAAGAAGTTAAGACCTCAACTAATGATAAAAATAAAGAAGACTCTACTTTGTCCGCTGTAACATGTTTTAGATGTGGAAAATCTGGTCATAAAGCGAATTCAAAATTTTGTCCAGCAATGAGTTTTCTCTGTCATGCATGTGGAAAAAAAGGTCATTTTGTAAAATTTTGTAAATCTAAAAAAAAGAAAATTGTTAATAAAGAAATAAAAGAAGTTATATGTCAAGTCAAGGATAAAAATGAAAAGGATTATCCTATTGGAAAAGTTAAGATTGAAGGAGAAGAACTAGAAATGAAATTTGACTCGTGTGCACGCATTACTATTATTTCAAAGCAGTTTTATGAAAAATATTTAAAAGAGAAGAATACGCTTTTAAAAATGGATGTGAGTCCGGGAGGATATGGTGGTGCCCCTATAAGTATGATGGGTTATTTCAATGCTTGTATTGAATTTAAGAATATGATTATTGTTGGAAAAGTGTATGTCTCCAAAGTGGGTGATTGTTTAATTGGGTGGCCTCATCAACGCTTGCTGGGGGTTATACTGAATCCTAATTCTATTCCACAAATTCAAGTTCAAGAAATTGAATCAAAAGATAACTCTTTTATGGAAGAGTTTCCCAAACTTTTTCGATCAGATCTTGGCTGTCTCAAAGGTTATAAACATTGTATAAAAATAAGAAAAGATGCTGTAACTGTAGTTGCCAAAGTTAGCAGGATTCCAATAGCAATTCAGGAAAAGGTTGAACAAGAATTGAAGAAACTACAAGAACAAGATATAATAACTTCTGTGGAGGCAACTGAGTGGTTGGCTCCAATTGTTGTCGCAAACAAACCTAATGGTGATATAAGATTATGTTGTGATTTAAGGTCACTCAATAAAGAAGTCATAGCGGACAAGTTCCCTTTGCCTAATATAGATGAATTGTTATCATCATTAGGTGATTCTAGGATTTTCACGACACTTGACCTTACTCAGGCATATCATCAAATTGAGTTGACGCAGGAATCACAAGACCTAACGGCTTTTATCACTCCGATGGGTGCTTTCAAGTATAAGAGAATGCCGTTTGGTCTTGTGTCTGCTGCGTCTGTCTTCCAACGGGTTATGGCATCCATTTTGAAAGGAATTAAATCTGTAAAATGTTATCAAGATGATTTGTTGATACATGGAGTGAATCAAGTTGATCATGATAGAATTCTGAGGTCAGTTCTAAGAAGATTAGAAAATGCTGGTTTGACCTTAAAATATGAGAAATGTAGGTTTTCTGTTACCAAAGTGAATTATTTAGGTCATTGTATTTCAGCAGTTGGTATTTCACCTAAAAAAGAATTAGTAGATACCATAAAAAATCTGGTCTCTCCAAAAAATAAGGAGGAGGTTGTTTCCTTTCTTGGAATGGTGGAATATTATGGAAAGTTCATCAAAAATCTGGCAAGCAATTCTTGTGGTTTAAGGGATCTTTTGGGAAAAAATAAAGAATTTAAGTGGTCAGATGAATGTCAAAAGGAGTTTGAGAGTATCAAGAAAGATCTTGTTAATGCTCCAGATTTGCAGGCTTTTGTACCTTTTGAAGAGACTTATGTTATTACAGATGCAAGCTCGAAAGGATTAGGTGTGATTTTGAAACAAAGGAGGAATGGACAAGAGAAGCTTATTGCCTGTGCTTCAAGGAGTTTGAGAGGTGCGGAACTGAATTATTCGGTGATTGAGAAAGAGGCCTTGGCTATATTTTGGGCTTTAAGGAAGTTCAGGAATTTCCTATGGGGTCTAAAATTTAGAGTATGTACAGATCATAAACCTCTAAGAGAGATTTTTATGGTGAAAGGTTTGGATAATGTTTCTTCAAGAATCAGAAAGTGGGTTATTGGTCTCTAGGAATTTAGTTTTAGCTTAGACTACATGTGAGAATGTATCTGCGGATTGTCTTTCTCGTCTTGTTGATAATTCTCAAAGTATTGTTGCTGAGGAAGAGGACTTTGAAAATGAGGTAAATGTATGTGAGATTACTTCAGGTGTCATTCTTGAGGAGGAATGGTTGGAAGAGAGTAGTAAGGATTGTGAGATTAAAAGTGTAATTTCATCGGTTACAGGCAAATCTGATTTTGACAAGGATTTATCAAAAGTGTGGCATTTGATTAAAAATTAATTGTCTGTAGAGAATGGTATTCTTTTAAGAGGTTCAAAATTGATTCCTCCTAGCACTTTGAGAAAGAGGTTGATTGAAGAGGCACATCAAGGTCACATGGGAATTGTAAAAACTAAAGAAAGGATTTGTTGTTCTTTTTGGTGGCCAGGGATGGATTTGGAAATTGAAAGAGAGGTGAGGGGATGTTTACAGTGTAAAGTAAGTGATAAAATCTTAGTTTCTCGCACTGCTCCCATGGTATGTCGTAGTCTTCCAAATGCACCTTGGGAGGACATTGCTATAGATATTGTCGGTCCACTTACAGGTGAGCATCGAACTCCTTATCTGATAGTTGTGATTGATCTTTATTCCAGATGGGTTGAGATTTCTTCTGTTTCTGAAGTAACATCTTCTTGTGTTATTGACTTTTTAAAATACATTTTTAAAAGAGAAGGTTATCCGAAAACTCTGTTGTCAGATAATGGTCCCCAGTTTTACTCAGGAATGATGTCTGATTTTTTGTTATCATGTGGTATTCAACATAAAAGATCTTCAGTTTATCACCCAGAAACCAATGGAACCGTGGAAAGGTTTAATAGGGTGATAAAGGAGAATATTCAACTTTCTAGAGTAAATGCATTGAATTGGAAAGATGAATTACAAAAGTGTGTTCTGGCTCATATGTTTTCTCCCCAGATGTCTACTATGAAAACTCCTTTTGAATTATTTAAAGGAAGAACTCCTAATACAAGTTTAAGTCCAGCCTGGATGTTCTGGGGCAAAGGGGTAAAGGATAATAGTGTTGGTGATTGGAGACTTAGAGAGTTAAAACTGTGTCTTAAAAACAAGTTGTGTTTTGATGATAGAAAAAGGGTAAAAGAAGGAGAGGTTGTAGTTGGAGATGAAGTTAAAGTCAGAGCACCTATAGGCTCTTTGTCCGGGTCAAAATACTCTTCTCCCATGAAGGTTATCAAATGTTTTAGTAATTAGGTGAAATTGGAAAATGGTAAGATTTAGAGTTTAAACCGTGTTGCTATTGTCAAAAAATGCAATTCTACTATAAATTCTAGTGTAGGTCAGTTGTATCTCAAAATAGAACCAGTGATCGCGTAAGAAGAATTCCGATTTATCTAAAAGACTATTCCACTTGAAAGTGCCTTAACATGTTCTTATTTCATATCCCTTACACTGCATTCTGTTTTATTGTGTTAAATGTATTTTTATTTGAGAAGTTGCTTTTGTTTTGATTTCAATTTGTAAAGTTCTATCTTGTTATAAGAAAGATGTGTAGTATTCTCTTCATATCTATTATATGAATGTGCTTTAGAACCTAGAATCCTTAGATGTGTAACATTCCTCAACTTGTCAGTTGACCGCCTAGATGAGATGGCTAAGGTGTTTAAGAATAAACTCAGCTTTATCCTCAACCTCTTTCAGCATTTATTGCATCTTTTCAGAACCATGTGTAATGTAACTGGTGCTCATGTATAGCGCTCCAATACCTTCATGTCGAGTTTGCTCTATATAAAACTACAAACAAAAAAAGAAAGCGCTTTATATCTTTTTAAATGACCTATAAACAATGATCAACCTACTTTGTAGAAAAAGCAATTGAGTCATGTCTAATGGTCAGCAACTGACAAACTGTAGCTCCACACTCTGCATCATTCTGGATTATAACCCATACAATACCTTCCGCTAGAAAGCAATACCCGTTCTACAGTGCCGCATAGTGTTGGGGCTTCATAGCTGAATAATCAAACACACAGCCTATCACCCCTCCGAGCCTTGCTTCAAAGAGTTCAACGCGCCTCCTTTCTGTTTCACTGGACTCCTCTGAGATTTTCTTCATGGGAGGCTCTTTGGCTAAAAAATGTTTTGTTTTCAATTCTGTTTTGTAACCTATCTAATATGCTAACCAGTCCATAAGACAGTAGCCAGGGGGCATGGAAGAGAACCAACTCTTACGTGGCAAAAATCGGATAGATCAGGCGGTTGAGGACCAGCTGAAAAGGTCTTAGAATAGCTTGGGGGTCAAGGTTCAACAATCAGCTGAGTGAGTCTTCCGTCCTTCCGAGATAAGCAGACATGACTTCTGTACAGCTAAAATCAAAAATATATTTGCCATTTAATTGAGACACTCAGTGCCAAAATAATATTTTTTGCAGTTTTATATAGCGCGAATTTGGACCGCGAGCATTAGAGCACTTTACACGGAACTAGAACACGCTATACTTTTTTTTTCAGATTTAGCGTGCGATGTGCCTATGCTGTACAACAAGTCAATTTTATATAGCATTGCCAAAAGCAATACAAACTCCGTAAAACTAGAAAGCGCTGCGCCTGACTGAGTTTGCATGGTCAACCCCCTCCCACTGCACATGGCCATGGCCTTTTACAGAGGGGGTTGGATGGCCATGTTGGGTTCGGTGCTTCTGCCTAACCTCTAATGCACACAGGGATGAAAAACAAGTAAATCATAAAAAAATCAATTCACACATATATATATATATATGCGGCATACTCTGCTTGAATAAATAATTTGCACCGAACTGGTCCGTGTCCTGAAAAGTTTTGGCGTCCTACCTGACGTTGATTTGGGAATTCGGAATATTTATATATATATATATATATATATATGACAGCAACAATCCTTCAGCACCTGAACACAGGAAATGAAGGGACGGACCACAGGAATAAGGCAGGAAGGTCTTTTTTTATTAACGCCCTGCTCCGCTGCCACGCGTTTCAAGCACAGCCGTGCTCTTGCTCACACCAAAGTTTCTAGCAGCAAATGAGGCATTTTAAACTTAGTTTCGAACTGCCCGCCCACAGTGCACACATCACGTGATATGCTTTAAGCAAAACACATAGAAAACATACTTGTGCTTTTGCCTCTTATTATGAAAGTGCAGTACTGTCTATATATACCTTCGGAATTTTGTAAGGCATACAGAAATGTAAACAATTTACTCATGTAAACAATGGACTAATGTAGCTTTTCATACTCCTGATCGGCTTAAATGCCAGTTTGCTATAAATCACTGAATAAATTCAGTGTCTCTTGTGCAAAAAATCGCTATAAATAGTACTGTGCATCTCTATTTTATCAAAGTAATTTCATAATATGTACATATTTTACTAATCTGTCAAAATTTAATTTACTATATATAAATAATTCTAAAACCATAAATATATCAATCATAATAAAATTCTTGTAAGCAGATATGTCTAGCTTAATGACTCTTACTATGAGTCTGTACACATTAAAATGAAATAACTTATTGCACAACAATGTTCTTTCCTTACATTTAAAGTCCAAAATTAGATTTGAGAATTATTCTAACTGCATAAATGCATTATACTGCCCAATACCTATACCTACTCGAGGCTGCTTAAAGTGTTTATGAAATATAAAGTGCTTGAAGTGAAGTGCAGAAATATATCCTTAAAAAATACCTATACATTTGTTACAATAGTTTTTTTGTTTGAGAAGTTTTGTTCCCTCTCACTTTACATTCTAGCAAAAAGAGAGTTTTGATTTTTGTGATCTTTCTCAGTTACATTATAATTCATTATATGTATAAGACATCTAGCTAAAAACCTCTGGAATATCTCATGTGCGTGCTCATACTTATATTCATTTCTTCACTTATATATAGTTCGCAGACAGTGATGCAGATCTTCTGTACTATTGAGTCCATTCGGGTTTTTGCTGTCTAACTCAATTATTGTTTGAGTTTCCAATCTCCTTAACAGCTTCTCCCTGTCTCCCCCTCTACGCAAGGGCGCTACTGCATTTATGACAAAATAGGACCTATAACTTAGATCATTGTTATGTGTTGTTCTAAAGTGTCTTGCCACTGGATAAGCAGGATCGTTGTTGACAGTTGCCCTGAGATGCTGCAATATCCTGGCATGCACCTGCAGCTTCGTACTACCCACGTAGCGCAGCCCACAGGTGCATGCCAGAACATAAACAGCATACTCGGTCCGGCATCCGTAGCTACCCTGGATAGCTATACTTTTGTCAGAAAATGGGGTTTTGTAATGGGTCGTATTTGCACCAAATCTGCATGCTCTGCATGACGAGCATTTGTAAAAACCCTTCCTCTGCAGAAAATTTACCCCCTCAGTTTTGATTTCAGGGCTTTATCTGACCAATTGGTTTCTCATTGATCTTGCCCGCCTAAAGGTAATAGGTGGCGACTCGGGTAATCTGCTAGCTAATACACCGTCAGTCATAACAATCTGCCAATTCTTTTTGACGATGGATTTAATTTTTCGTTCTTGCTTGCTGAATGCAGTTATTAACCATGGGCATTCCTTGTCACTAATGGCAGACACATTTTTGGGAATCAACAAAGATTCCCTTGAACGATTCTCAGTTTTTTTAAGAGCTCTAGCTAGCATGTTTTTTGAGTACCCTCTATCACTGAGTTGCTCCATCATTTCCTTTACGCATATTTCATAATTTTCTTGGCTGCTGCAAATGCGTTTTAATCTAAGCAGCTCTCCTACGGGGATGCTCTCAATTGTGTGCCGAGGATGACTGCTGCTAGCATGTAAAATGCTATTACCAGCTGTCTTTTTTCTGAAAAGGGTTGTTTCTAACTTATTGCCCTCAACTAACACCCGCACATCTAAAAACTCTATCATAGATGTACTGATGTTTGATGTGAAGTATAAATTACTGTCATTCATATTCAAGCTCGCTACAAATTCTTTTGCACTTCTGATGTCACCCTCCCATATTGCAAAGACATCGTCAATGAAGCGAAGCCAATATATGACTTTGTTTCTATTTGGGATGCCCTCCAGGATCTGTTCCTCCCACCAGCCCACGTGCAACCACGCGTAACCGGGGGAGAAACAGGATCCCATGGCTACTCCTCGCTCCTGCTTCCAAAATTCCTTGTTGAACAGAAAATAATTGTTCTTAAGACACCACTCTTATCAGCTCACATATCATCTTATTATGGCTGTAATACTCACAGGGATTAGTTCCCAAAAAGTGGCTCACTGCACGTAAACCTGCATCATTATCAATACTGGTATGCAGTGATTCGATGTCCAATGTTATTAGACACCCATCACTGTTCCATTTAATTTTACTAAGCTTGTTGAGAAAATCACATGTATCTTTTATATAACTTCTGAGATTTTTTACATGATCTTGGAGGTAAAAATCTATGTATTGGGACACATGTTCCGCTACACTGTTTATTGCGGAATTAATGGGCCTACCAGGAACAGGCTGTACCATTTTGTGAATTTTCGGTATTAAATATAGGACAGGAGTAACAGGGTGTTCTACATGTATATATATATATGCATATATATATATATATATGTTGCGTCATATTTACAAAGTGACGTATCTAGGTAGATGCGTCACTTTGTAAACACCTGCACCACCTTATACCTGCGCCAGGTATAATGTATGCAAGGTGGGCGTTCTGACGCAAGTAAGCCTTGTAGAAGTGACTTCTAGGACGCAAATGCATCAATATTGTACGCCTGCCTCACAGTAGGTGTAAGACTGATGCAGGCCCTTTCACATGGGGCTTGGGCACATTGCTGGAGTTGCGTCACTTTTGTGACACACTCCAGCAATGGGTCATTTTTTAGCCTACAGATACGTCAGAAATACTGACTTATCTGTAACTCCATGCAACATGATGCGTCATACTGTAAATATGATGCATCCAGCAAGGAGGGCACAATGAAAAGTGAAGCATTGCAGTTTTCACACAGCAATGCGTCACCTTTCATAAATGAGGCCCCTCTTGTTTTGCTTTTGTGGATGCGGGGAATGCGGGGAATGTGTGAGTGAGAGTTTAGCAGAGTGTGCTCTTGTGAGTTGGTGAAAGTGTATGCTGCTGTTTAGGTATTCTGGTCATGTGTTGAGTAGGGTTTTGTATGTGTGCGTGAGAAGTTTGAATTGGCTTCACTTGTGAATGTGGAGTCAGTGAAGCTTCCTACCTTGTGGTGTGAAATAGGTGTGGCATGAGAGGTTGAGAACGAGTTTTGCAGCAGTGTTCTGTATGGTCTGGAGTTTGTGTCGGATTTATTTGGTGATTCTGGATTAAAGACTGTTGCCGTAGTACGAGGCAACCTTTTGAAGAATTTTTGCAGCATGCATAGGATGTGGAAGCAGGAGGTGCACGCTGCTTTGATTTGAGCCATCATGTTGAGCTTGTGGTCTGGGATGATCGCTAGATTTCTTGCGTGGTCTGTGGGTGTGGTCGCAGCTCCAGGTTAGTGCCATGGGCAGGGCCGGACTGGGAACTGAGAGCAACCCTGGCAAATTTTTCCTGACCAGCCCCCGTCCGGCCCGTAACAAGCAAGCGCAAAGAGCATGCCCGACCGCTACTAGTGGGGTTTGGGGGGGTTCTCCCTCCAAGAAAATTTTGATGACCTTAAAGAGCACCAGGTACCCAACAAGTCATATGTACCCATAGACCTTCCTTCAGAGAGCACCAAAAATAGACACAAGTAGTGAATCAGAGAGAACAAAGTAAAAGTGAGACCAGCCCCCACATGGTGTGTAGCGAGCAAGCGCAGTGAGCAACCACTACTAGGGGGAGTGTGCGGGGTGGTCCCCCCAAGAAATTTTAAAAGACCAAAACAAAGCATTTTTCAACACATTTTTCATTACATATTAGATTGTATTAACTTTTAAAGCATAGTAAATGATTACCTTATGGAGCACCAGGATACTCAGTCATAAATCACAGACATTCCTACAGAGAACACAAAAAAATGAAATGTCGAGCACGAAACATGAATTGAAATATAACCAATTTATTCTTCATATAAAATAGCATGAAGTCATTTAAAAAAGTACTTAACTTCAAACAATTGTGCAAAGGTTCATAGTAAAAAGTGTACAAGACAATGTGACCTTTGTGGTACCAACACTTTTGCAAAGAGCTGCTACTCTTTAGTGCGACCGGAAGTAACACTTCTAAAGAGGACTGATTTCCTTTCTTGGTGCAGCACCTCACTGCCAGGGTGCAATAACTGTGATAGGTCAGTGACTGCAGTTCTGAGGTGAATGCAGCAATATGGGACAGTGAGCACCCACTTTATTTTTTGTAAACATTTGCTAACCCATTTGCAGCAATGCTGTGTGTGTGCTGAGGCATTTTTTGTTTGCTTTTTATACAGAATGACTGATCTTTGTAGCGGTCTGGTGCAACTGCAAGATTTGGGTGCCCTTTGGGGTGAGTTGTTCTGCCATAAGGGTGCACTCACTGAATAGTTCTTGAAAAGGGAAGTGTCTAAATTTCTCAGTTCATTGAGGAAAGAAGGCCCATAATAATAATAATTACAAAAAAAAGTAACAGAAGACCAGTTAGGTTTCCCCTGAGTGAAGCAATGTACGTTTTGCCAATTAGGTTTGCTGTGTATGTATTCTCTAATAAGTTCTGGAAAAGGCCCGAGTGATGCTTTAGCTGAAATATAGCGAAGGCTATCCGCCTCCTCCTGCCCCCTGCTTACCACATGCCCCCAAGGTCCTCCTGGATTCCAGGTTGATGCATTTAGCATGTTTCGACCCCCGAGGGGTGGTGATGGCTCATGGCTGGCTAAGTTACATGGAGGATCGGGGTCTGGGATAGCTGCTCCCCGAGTCATCAATCTTAGACTGCCTGGCCTACAGCCTGAGGTCAGCCACCACCTCGCTCCGCCCCTGCTTACAACAAACAAAACCTCTATGCTACGGAACCGGGCCGGGCCTAGCCCTGCTGCCCCTAGCCCCCTTAGGCCCCTTTTGCTTTTAATTAATTTCTCTGGCCCGATTGCGATGCTCCCATATAGTGCCGCCCAGCGCCCACCACCCAGTGGCCAAAGTGGAGGAAAAAAGTAGGGGAACTGGGGGCGGAGAATAAGAGGGCGGGAATAACCCGTGGATTGGGTCAGTGGGTGGAGTCAGAGGTGTGGCAGAAAGAGCAAAATATCCCAATTTTTTGTATTTGTTTACCATTTCACTAACCGGTTACAGCTTATTACATTATTTAATTTAACCAATGGATACACATGTTTACTTAAGGTTTAATATTAGTTGTGGACATTAAAATACATTCACAAAGTGGGATATGTTTCCAATCATAGAATGTCCCAAATATCCTTAAAAGTGGAATTGCAAGCCTTTTGTCTCCCTGCCATGGAGTTTCTGTCATCAGCACTTCTCCTCCCTTTTCACTACAGAAGAGATTGCGTTCCAATAAATCAGTGATGCATTTTCCTCCATCAAGGATTTCAGATTGTTTTTCAACCTGCAATTGTAGAGAAAACCTACTGCCCATCAGCCTGGAAAGTGGCAGGAATGCAGTTGCATGCTATGTGGAAGGGGCAGGGCCAAATGGGCAGAGCTATCAGGTGATTTGGCATATTTTTATTTTAAAGGGGAGAGGCTTGGGCAGCCCACCTCCCCAAGCCATTAGAAGGCCTAGTGGACCTTATTCCCCAGGGCCCTTTTTTTTATAAAAGGGACGGGGCTCTGCAGCCCCTTACTGAATCTCGTTTTGCTTGGGGATCCCTTCTCCCTGGGCCAGAGTTTAATATAGGTGGGTGTCCTGAAGCCCACCCAGGGCACTGACCATGCACCACACTAGAGCAGCAGGGATCCCCAGGCCCCCGCAGGGCTCGCCGTCTCCCCGCATGCTGCGGGTGCCAGCATTGCTCATGCCTGGAGGGAGCAGTTACATTTATGCTGCTCCCTCCAGGTAGGAGCAATATATTGATCTGTTTCCCTACCCACATCAGTGTCAGCAGGGAAACAGATCTCATGTTTGCTCCCAGCTGGAGAGAGCAAACTTGGGGCCCAATTACGACTTTTGGTACAGCGGGAGCGGGTGGTATGCCATGCTCCTGCTGCACCAAAGCTGTGTTCAGGCCACCTGCCAGATTAGGAGTTTCCTCCTGTCTGGTGAGCTGTTTTTGGTGTTTCCAAGACAGTGCCTCAGAAAATGGGCACCACAATGGGAATGTCAAAAACAGTTCCTGCAGGGTATGAACTGTAAAGTCCATGCTGTGCAGGAACTGGAGCACATGCATATAGGGAGTCACAGGCTGTGTCCCCATGCATGCATCGTCATGGCATGAGGCACCAGGCACCTTTTTTCCTATCAGCCATGGTTTTCATGGCTGTGGTACCTAGTAATATGCTTGGCGGAACAAGCATATTGCTGCCTCAAGATTGCTGAAATGCCACCAAGGAACAGTGGTTCCCTGGCAGGGGCCCCAGGGCGGTCCGACTGCCCAACTCGTAATGGGACAGGTTGTCCTCCGGTGCGGCGGTGGCTGGACCAACACTGCCACACCACCATGAGTCTGGCAGTCCTAGGACCTCCAGACTCGTAATTAGGGCCTTGGTGTTTGCTCCCGTTTCAGCTGGAGTTTTAAAAATGCTCCTGCCAGTCTGGAGCCAACACAGTTTTTCCTGCCTGTGGGCAGGGAAACAACTGTGTCCCGCGGGTGGGCTGCTCAGGACACAATATGTAAGAAGGCCTCAAGGGATGGGGACCCCGAAGCCTTTATTGGCTCAGGGAGGGGAGCCACACAGCTCCCTCCCTTTTAAAAAAGGTAGCTACCCTGGTGGGCGGGGTCCCCAGG
This sequence comes from Lissotriton helveticus, assembly GCF_964261635.1. Lineage (NCBI taxonomy): Eukaryota > Metazoa > Chordata > Amphibia > Caudata > Salamandridae > Lissotriton > Lissotriton helveticus. The sequence continues at coordinate 1,924,609,695 of NC_136065.1, forward strand.
GATTTTTAACAATTCAGGGAGGGATGCCACTTGGCCCCCTCCCCTTTTTTGTAAGTTTTAGCCTCAGTGTGCGCTTGCCTATAATATTCAACCCTGGGGGTGGACTATTCCGGGGCAGCCCCTCCCTTTTTTGCTCATTTCTGAGCCGATGGGTTGGCTCCCCAGGGCTTGGGGAGGGGGGATGCATTTCCCCTCCTCTTATAAAGTGCTACCGCAGGATGGGCTCTCATAGGCCTATCATGGCTCAAGGGGGGCTGCATGCTACCCTCACCATAATTTACCAATGTGTCCCGTTCCAACATTTCTTTTTTGGATTGTGGAAAAATAACAGTTTGTTTTTCAATATTGGCCCCATGGGAGGTCCCTCTGAGTCCCCATATGGGGCCTGGGGAGCTGGATGTCCCTACCCTGCCCCCTTATATCTTTATTTTGATCAAACTTCATGTAGGAGAGTAGGCTCTACAATCCTATGATCACCCAGATTTTTGCTTTTTGCTTCACTGGTTTACGACTTTCCCTGGCTGTGGGCCTGCTAATCACACCCACAGCCTAGCTGTTCTCTCTTCCAAATTGTACCCAGGTACTGAATTGGCACTGGGCCCTCTCCAAGTCCCTGTACCCAGGGCAGAGGTGTACCCAGAAGTCTCCCAGGGGCTACAGCATGTATTATGCCACCCCAGGGTTGACAAACTAAATCTGACACAACTGGCTGCACGACAGCTGGGGCAAGGTGGTGTAATCACCCTTTGCTTTAGATATAGTATTCCTATATCTAAACCTAAAATGGACACCTATATTCCTATCAGTCACTAGCTGTAACCCCGGCTAAAGTTAACTCGAGCCTTAGCTCCACAAAATGGATGCTGCCACCACAGACACAAGTCTGCCCTCCTGCTGCTGGGAGTCCTCCCAGCACAGGAGGCAAGGACAAAGGGTTTCCTGCCAGGGGCGGTGCCAGCACCGTCCCAGACAGGATTTTGTGTATCCTAGGTAGGCAGGGCTTTAGAGGAAGGTGACTGCAAGTGGCACCCCGGTGCTCACTGTGCATAGGCCGGCTTGAACCAGTTCCAGGGGCACTCCAGCCCCTGATCTGGGGAAAGCCCGCCAAAGGAGAGGGGTGTAACCACCCTCCTCCTAGTCCCACCCATAGGGCAGGACTTAGTCGCGTGCCAGCCCCCTTTTGCAGGATAAAGGTAGGAGCAGGCCCCCTTCCAAATTAGATCATCTTTGAATCCTGAAACTACTTTCCACGAAAGGAACTCAAGACTTCTTCCTAAGATTTCTCCCTTGTGACTAAGGAGTAGTCACCCTGCAGCAGCAGGCACCAACCAAGCATCGCGGTCTGCTGTAAGTCTCCTCACCGGATCAAGACTGCCCAGCTCGATGAGAACGGGCTTCCTGGCACCTCTGACCTCTACCTGCATCATCAGCCCAGCTGTGATTCGTGGGTGTGACGAGACCTCGAGGGACCGGCCATCTTCCAAGACTGCACGACGCTTGACCAGCACGACTCCCGAGTGACCCTCGACCGAGTGCTTTGGGGTAAGAGAAGCCCCAACCCTGAGCAGCTCCAGCACCGAAGTTCAGCTCCCCTGCATCCACGAGATCTGCGTGGGGCCCTTCTGCTCTTTGCTGCTCACCGCGTTGTCCAGGTCGCTTGCCCGTTGGCTAGTGGCCCTCTGACGACGAATTTCGACGACAAACACCGCTGGTCTGGTTGCTCCAGACTGGCCCTTGCTCCCCTCCAACAGAGGAGCACCCTGGACCCTCCTGGTCCACTCCAGACGCCATTTTAAGTCCACCGCGTGGGCTTGCATTTGCCAAGACTTGTTGCCCCAATCCTGGGTCCAGCGACGTCGACAGCAGATATCTTCGTGGGACAGCTCGCACCTCCATCCTGGTCGCCGACAACGCCTCCTGGTCCGAGAGACTGCAGAGCCCAGCAGTGCCCACTCACCTGGTTGAGGTGACTTCGTCCGGTGCCACTCTGGTGCCCACCTAAATCACTGGCTAGTGATTCAGAGCTTGGTCCCCTCTGCTTACAGGTCTTCCTCTTCCCGATCCAGGCTTGGATCCCCAAGAACTTCTTCACTGGTCGCCTGCCAGCAACTTCTTTCTTCAGGCTCCTGGTTCATCAACGAAGAAACCCGACGACATTTGAACCCTATGCAGCCACATCCCCTGGGCTAGGTAAACCGAGTACTCCGGTGCTCCAGCGTAGACCAACTCTCTAAGTTTCTAGATCCACTTTCGTTTTTGACCTACCTAGTCGGGTTCGCCCGAAAACACTAACTTTGCTTTTACTAGCCTCCATAGACTTTTTCCCGCCTTACGCGTGAGAGTTCCCACTCTGCACACGACGACCCTAGGCCTCCTGCCCGTAATCTAAAGGTTCAGTAGTCCAGTCCTAGCGATTCTAAAGCCTATGAGAATAGTACTTACCTGCTAGTAATTTCGCATTCCACTTGTGTAGTATATGGTTTTTCGTGCCCCTCGGGCATTTGTGTAAATTGTGCGACTTAAAGTATTTTCGTAAGAGTTTTGTTGTGTGCTTAGCTCCCTGACTCATAAAGAGTTCAGGGTAGACTTGTTATAAATAAATATCTGTTTATTTTCATAACAACTTGTGTGGTGTCCTTTCACTTGGTGTTCAAGGGGTAAATGTGATGGTAAAACAGCTGGCTTAACACGCCCTCTAGAGTTTAGCCTAAAGACTGCACGTGTCGATGCTACTAGGATAGCTGGTCTATCAGGTTGACTTACAACCAGACATCAATAAGGGTTGTTTGGACTGATACAAAGTGTTCACTAGAATAGTTAACATTATATATCAGGCCAACTTCTCACATTGGTGGCAGCGGTGGGATTTGAGCTTGCTGTTGTTTTACCACACATATCCTAAGAATATCATTTGAAAGATCACATAAGTACTAAGGTACACATAACTTAGCTTAGAATACTCTGAGTTCTACTGAACCAGCTGTTGTAGCTCCTAGGGCCTAGCACACCCTAAACTACAACTCTAGCAAGGGATCAGTAGGCAAACATATAGTGTAGGTAAGTGCACCACTTACACCTCACTAGAAAAGCATGTCTACCCATGGAGAGTCTTCAGAGACTCCCCTAGTGGCCATTGACCCTCCACAGGTCAAATCAAGATATGCAGCTCTCAGTTTCCAGGAAATGAGACAAGTGTGTACCTCCAGGAAACTGAAACAGGGGTCTAACCCCACCATTCCCTTTCTGATAGGTCTCTTAGAGACATATGATGCGAGAAAAGTTTCTCAGTTAGATGGGAATATGCCAGCCCTAGAGGGTACCATTGGAGATCCAGACCTCCTTGACACTGAAAATGCAGTTGAGGAGGAGGAAGAAGAGGAACTCTCTGGGGATGAGGCAGACAACAGGTCTGAGTTAGTCAGCAGACTTACTAGGGCCAACTTAGACCTACTTAGGGAAGGATCTGGGGGACCCCCAGTACTGACCCTAGTAAGGCCTAACCTTGGAGTTAGAAGGGATAGATCTCATTCTAGGGACTCCAATAGATCTCTGCACTCTAATGCCTCTTCTCAGAGGAGAAGGATTTCTCCCCAGAGGATATTTACTTCCCCTCAGAGAAGAGAGCATGAAGCTAGGATGAAACAGGCTAATCTAAGGATTGAAAGGGAAGAACTTGCCCTGGCCAAAGAAAAGCTTGCCTTTGCTAGAGAGCAGCAGATGAGTGGGATAGTTCCCACTGGTGGCAGCAATCTCCCTAGAGATAAGGAAAGGAGTTTAGATACTAAACACCTGACTAAGATAGTGCCCCCCTTTAAGCAAGGGGATGACATCCAAAAGTGGATGGCTGCTTTGGAGAGGGCCTGCACTGTCCAGTGCATCCCCCAAAGTCAGTGGGCAGCTATATTGTGGCTCTCCTTTGAAGGCAAAGGTAGAGATAAGCTCCTCACTACAAGAGTTGAGGATGCTAACAACTACCAAGTCCTGAAGAACACACTGGTTGATGGGTTTGGCTTAACCACTGAACAGTACAGGTTGCTGTTCAGAGACACCCAGAAAACTCAGTCTCAGGATTGGAATGACTTTGTTGATTGTGCCACTAAGGCTTTGGAAGGCTGGTTGCTGGGTAGCAAGGTTACTGATTACACAGGGTTGTATAATCTGATCATGAGAGAACAGATTTTAAATAATTGTCAGAACCAGTTGTTGCATCAGCACCTTGTTGATTCAGATCTGACCTCTCCCCAAGAATTGGGAAAGAAGGCAGACAGATGGGTCAGAACAAGGGTCAAGCAGAACCAGACTCAGAACCAGGGTGGTCAGAAGAAAGCAGACCAAAAGGGTAGTAACAAGAGTGAACAAAATGACCAGAAGTCTTCAACAGGTCCCCAACAAACCAAAGAGGGTGGGGGTCAGGCTTCACAGCAGAAAAAGAAGACTCAAGAAGGCCAGTCAAAAAGGTGGTGCCAGTACTGTAAAAGTAAGTCCACTGGTTTAATGAGTGCACCAAAAGAGGAGGGCAACCTGCTACCACTACAGCCCCTAAGGCAACTGCACCCCCTAGTACAGTCAGTAGTGGTAGTGCACCTCCCAAGGGAATAGTTGGGTTAACCTTGGGAACTGAGGGGTCTGACAACTTAGTTGGCACACTCACTCAGGCTGTCCTTGTCTGTACAGGGGATATGGATATGTCCCCTGATGTCAGTCCCAATACTTTGGGCAAATACAGGCAGACATCTTTAATAAATGACAAAATGGCTCAGGCCTATAGGGACACTTGTGCCAGTGTCACCATGGTGACACCTAACTTTGTGGACCCTGGACAGATCATGCCAGGTACAGATTTCCTGGTGACCAATGCCAGCAACGTCACTACCAGTCATAGTATGGCGATTGTTGCTTTCTCCTGGGGAGGGGTAAGTGGCCAAAAGAAAGTTGTGGTTAGTTCAGACCTCCCAGTGGATTGTTTGTTGGGCAATGATTTGGAGTCATCACTATGGTCAGAAGTGGAGCAGAGGACTCACATGGAAATGTTAGGCTTGCCAGCACATGTGCTTGCTGTGACTAGGTCACAGGCCAGAAGATGCCCCACTGAACAGGTGCTGGATCCTGGAACAATGGACCAGACACCTTCCAAGAAGAAGAGCAGTAGGGTTAAGGCATTGCCTTCCCCCTTGCCCCAGGTTGAGGATCAAGTCTCTGAGGAGGCTGACCTGAAAGAGCTGAGGGAAACTGAGCCTAAAGAGCTTGAACTTGATCAAGTTGAGTTTCTGGGCTCAGGGGGACCCTCCAGAGAAGACCCGGGGAAGGCACAGTTAGACTGCCCTTCCCTTGAACCCCTCAGACAGCAGGCTGCTGCTGAGGCTGCAGGGAACGCCACAGGTGCCCACAAGGTATACTGGGAAGATGGACTCCTGTACTCTGAGTCAAGAGACCCCAAGCCTGGTGCAACCAGGAGGCTGGTCATCCCCTTGTCTCAGAGGGGTTTCCTTCTCACCTTGGCCCATGAGATTCCCCTTGCAGGTCACTTAGGCCAGACAAAGACTTGGGACAGACTTGTCTCACACTTTCACTGGCCTCACATGAATGAGAATACCAAGGAGTTTTGTCGCTCCTGTGTCACTTGCCAAGCCAGTGGTAAGTCAGGTGGCACAACAAAGGCCCCCCTCATACCACTACCTGTGGTGGGGGTTCCCTTTGAAAGAGTGGGGATTGACATTGTTGGTCCAATGGAACCCCAGACAGCATCAGGGCACAAGTTTATACTGGTGGTGGTGGACCATGCCACCAGGTATCCTGAAGCTATTCCACTTAGGACCACTACAGCACCTGTAGTGGCAAGGGCCCTAGTTGGAGTGTTCTCCATAGTGGGCTTCCCTAAGGAGGTTGTTTCTGACAGAGGTGCAAACTTCATGTCAGGATATCTGACTGCAATGTGGAAGGAATGTGGTGTCAACTACAAGTTCACCACACCCTATCACCCACAGTGCAATGGGCTTGTTGAAAGATTCAACAGGACCCTCAAAGGGATGATTCATGGACTACCTGAAAAGCTCTGGCGTAGATGGGATGTCCTAATACCCTGCCTCTTGTTTGCTTACAGAGAGGTCCCACAGAAGGGGGTTGGCTACAGCCCTTTTGAACTTCTGTATGGGCATCCTGTAAGAGGACCCCTGTGTTTGGTGAAGGAAGGATGGGAGAGACCTCTCAAAAAGCCTGCAACCAACATAGTGGACTATGTACTTGGTCTCCGCTCCAGGATGGCTGAATACATGGAGAAGGCATCTAAAAACCTTGAGGCCAGCCAAGAACTCCAAAAAGCTTGGCATGACCAGAAGGCTGTCCTGACTGTGTACAAGCCTGGACAGAAAGTGTGGGTGCTGGAGCCAGTGGCCCCAGCAGCACTCAAAGACAAATGGTCTGGGCCCCACACCATCATTGAGCAAAAGGGAGAGGTCACCTACCTGGTAGACCTTGGAACTCCCAGGAGCCCCCTCAGGGTGCTCCATGTGAACAGGCTCAAGGCATATGTCGACAGGAAGGACATGAGCTTGCTCATGGCCACAGATGAGGGACAGGAGGAAGAGAGTGACCCTCTCCCAGACCTGCTCACTCAGAATCCTGATGATGGATCAGTAGATGGTGTTGTCTTTTGTGGCAGCCTCTCTGAACATCAGCAACAGGATTGTAGACAGGTTCTGCAATCCTTTAGACATATGTTCTCTCTGACACCCAGCCAAACTGATTGGTGTACACATGAAGTTGACACTGGAGACAGTCTGCCTGTCAAGAGTAAAATCTACAGACAGCCTGATCATGTCAGAGACTGCATCAAGACAGAAGTGCAGAAAATGTTGGAGCTGGGAGTCATTGAGCCCTCAGATAGCCCTTGGGCTAGCCCAGTAGTTCTAGTGCCAAAGCCTCACACCCAGGGTGGTAAGAAAGAGATGAGGTTTTGCGTAGACTATAGAGGACTCAATGCAGTCACTAAGACTGATGCCCACCCAATACCAAGAGCAGATGAACTTATAGATAGATTGGCTTCTGCCAACTACTTAAGTACATTTGACCTGACAGCTGGGTATTGGCAAATCAGGTTAGCTGAGGAAGCCAAGCCCAAGACAGCATTTTCTACCCCTGGTGGGCATTATCAATTTGTGGTAATGCCCTTTGGTTTGAAAAATGCACCTGCCACCTTCCAAAAGGCTGGTGAATCAAGTTCTCACTGGGTTGGATGACTTCTGTGCAGCATATCTTGATGATATAGCTGTCTTTAGTTCCACCTGGGAGGATCACCTGGTCCACCTGAGGAAAGTGTTAGAGGCACTGCAAAAGGCAGGTCTCACTATCAAGGCCACTAAGTGCCAGATAGGGCAGACACAGGTTGTATACCTGGGCCACCTTGTAGGTGGAGGCCAGGTTCAACCCTTGGAGAGCAAGATACAGGCCATCAAGGACTGGGCTCCTCCAACCACCCAGACTCAGGTTCGAGCTTTCTTGGGCCTGACTGGTTACTATAGGAAATTTGTCAAGAATTATGGGTCCATTGTGACTCCACTTAATGACCTGACAAGTAAAAAGATGCCAAAGAAAGTTCAGTGGACAGCAAGCTGTCAGAAAGCATTCAATGACCTAAAGCAGGCCATGTGCACAGCACCTATCCTAAAGAGTCCAGACTACTCCAAGACCTTCATTGTCCAAACAGATGCTTCTGAGTTGGGTGTGGGAGCTGTTCTATCTCAGCTGAATTTTGATGGTAACGACCAGCCCATTGCTTTTATTAGCAGAAGGCTGACCCCCAGAGAGAAAAATTGGTCAGCTATTGAGAGGGAGGCCTTTGCTGTGGTGTGGGCCCTGAAAAAGTTGAGGTCATACTTGTTTGGCACTCACTTTAAGATTCAGACCGACCATAAGCCCCTCTTATGGCTAAATCAGATGAAGGGTGAAAACCCCAAACTACTTAGGTGGTCCATTTCCCTACAGGGGAAGGATTTTACAGTGGAGCATAGACCTGGTACTGATCATGGCAATGCTGATGGGCTCTCCAGGTATTTCCACTTAGAGCAAGAAGACTCACCTGGTCAAGGTTAGCTTATTGTCCCAAAGTTTGGGGGGGGGGGTCATGTAGGAGAGTAGGGTCTACAATCCTATGATCACCCAGATTTTTGCTTTTTGCTTCACTGGTTTACGACTTTCCCTGGCTGTGGGCCTGCTAATCACACCCACAGCCTAGCTGTTCTCTCTTCCAAATTGTACCCAGGTACTGAATTGGCACTGGGCCCTCTCCAAGTCCCTGTACCCAGGGCAGAGGTGTACCCAGAAGTCTCCCAGGGGCTGCAGCATGTATTATGCCACCCCTGGGTTGACTAACTAAATCTGACACAACTGGCTGCACGACAGCTGGGGCAAGGTGGTGTAATCACCCTTTGCTTTAGATATAGTATTCCTATATCTAAACCTAAAATGGACACCTATATTCCTATCAGTCACTCCTATGGCAGGCCTTAACAATCCTGAAGGCAGAGTGCGTGGAATGAGGTGAAATGGTGCTCTGGCATGAGCTGAGCCCGTTTGCAGCTTGCGGAACCAAGTCCTAATAGCTGTTCCATGATAACGCATACCATATACTCTTAAGTGCATTATAATCCTCGCGGTTATATGCCAACTCTGGTATCGCTTTATCAAAACATGTCGAGTAAGGTGTCATACGAATTGGAATACTAACCCCTCGCCAATTCTGGCGACGGGGTTAGCATTCCACCCTTATAGAGGGACACGACATGTATGTAGCTGTAACCCCGGCTAAAGTTAACTCGAGCCTTAGCTCCACAAAATGGATGCTGCCACCACAGACACAAGTCTGCCCTCCTGCTGCTAGGAGTCCTCCCAGCACAGGAGGCAAGGACAAAGGGTTTCCTGCCAGGGGCGGTGCCAGCACCGTCCCAGACAGGATTTTGTGTATCCTAGGTAGGCAGGGCTTTAGAGGAAGGTGACTGCAAGTGGCACCCCGGTGCTCACTGTGCATAGGCCGGCTTGAACCAGTTCCAGGGGCACTCCAGCCCCTGATCTGGGGAAAGCCCGCCAAAGGAGAGGGGTGTAACCACCCCCTCCTAGTCCCACCCATAGGACAGGACTTAGTCGCGTGCCAGCCCCCTTTTGCAGGATAAAGGTAGGAGCAGGCCCCCTTCCAAATTAGATCATCTTTGAATCCTGAAACTACTTTCCACGAAAGGAACTGAAGACTTCTTCCTAAGATTTCTCCCTTGTGACTAATGAGTAGTCACCCTGCAGCAGCAGGCACCAACCAAGCATCGCGGTCTGCTGTAAGTCTCCTCACCGGATCAAGACTGCCCAGCTCGACGAGAACCGGCTTCCCTGGCACCTCTGACCTCTACCTGCATCATCAGCCCAGCTGTGATTCGTGGGTGTGACGAGACCTCGAGGGACCGGCCATCTTCCAAGACTGCACGACCCTTGACCAGCACGACTCCCGAGTGACCCTCGACCGAGTGCTTTGGGGTAAGAGAAGCCCCAACCCTGAGCAGCTCCAGCACCGAAGTTCAGCTCCCCTGCATCCACGAGATCTGCGTGGGGCCCTTCTGCTCTTTGCTGCTCACCGCGTTGTCCAGGTCGCTTGCCCGTTGGCTAGTGGCCCTCTGACGACGAATTTCGACGACAAACACCGCTGGTCTGGTTGCTCCAGACTGGCCCTTGCTCCCCTCCAACAGAGGAGCACCCTGGACCCTCCTGGTCCACTCCAGACGCCATTTTAAGTCCACCGCGTGGGCTTGCATTTGCCAAGACTTGTTGCCCCAATCCTGGGTCCAGCGACGTCGACAGCAGATATCTTCGTGGGACAGCTCGCACCTCCATCCTGGTCGCCGACAACGCCTCCTGGTCCGAGAGACTGCAGAGCCCAGCAGCGCCCACTCACCTGGTTGAGGTGACTTCGTCCGGTGCCACTCTGGTGCCCACCTAAATCACTGGCTAGTGATTCAGAACTTGGTCCCCTCTGCTTACAGGTCTTCCTCTTCCCGATCCAGGCTTGGATCCCCAAGAACTTCTTCACTGGTCGCCTGCCAGCAACTTCTTTCTTCAGGCTCCTGGTTCATCAACGAAGAAACCCGACGACATTTGAACCCTATGCAGCCGCAGCCCCTGGGCTAGGTAAACCGAGTACTCCGGTGCTCCAACGTAGACCAACTCTCTAAGTGTCTAGATCCACTTTCGTTTTTGACCTACCTAGTCGGGTTCGCCCGAAAACACTAACTTTGCTTTTACTAGCCTCCATAGACTTTTTGCCGCCTTACGCGTGAGAGTTCCCACTCTGCACACGACGACCCTAGGCCTCCTGCTCGTAATCTAAAGGTTCAGTAGTCCAGTCCTAGCGATTCTAAAGCCTATGAGAATAGTACTTACCTGCTAGTAATTTCGCATTCCACTTGTGTAGTATATGGTTTTTCGTGCCCCTCGGGCATTTGTGTAAATTGTGTGACTTAAAGTATTTTCGTAAGAGTTTTGTTGTGTGCTTAGCTCCCTGACTCATAAAGAGTTCAGGGTAGACTTGTTATAAATAAATATCTGTTTATTTTCATAACAACTTGTTTGGTGTCCTTTCACTTGGTGTTCAAGGGGTAAATGTGATGGTTAAACAGCTGGCTTAACACGCCCTCTAGAGTTTAGCCTAAAGACTGCACGTGTCCATGCTACTAGGATAGCTGGTCTATCAGGTTGACTTACAACCAGACATCAATAAGGGTTGTTTGGACTGATACAAAGTGTTCACTAGAATAGTGAACATTATATATCAGGCCAACTTCTCACACTTCAGAACAAGGGACTAAGTCCCCATGTCCTGTAAAGGCTGCTAGCAATATTTTTCTGATATTGCTGGCAGCCACTCAGAGCGCTCGTTCTTAGCTCGTTCCCTTGGGAGTCTGACACCCCCAGAAGCAAATTTGATTTACATCAAATTTAGGCCTTGGGGTTGAACTCCAGTCCGTTCATGGAGGTTGTGGTGCCTTCAGCACTCTGCGGAGCACACAGAGTTCATGGTGTGGAGTTTTTCCTCGCTCGTGCACATCACTGCTGATCCAGAGCAAGGAAATACAATGCTAGACCACCTCCCAGCTGGATTTCTCAACTGAAAAGTCATGGATGCTCGCAACTGTTCGCATTGAGAAACCATCCGTTCGCGTTGAGGAAGCTGCCGCTTAAGTAGAGTATCTGCTTGAGTGGCAGAAAGAAACAGCGCCTTATTGCGCGGCGCATGATGCATTTCATGCTAACTTTCCAGCGCGGGACAAACACCCGCCACAAAAATCTGCATGAGCAGCGTGACCTAACGCACTCTGCCGCTTGTGGAACTCTGCAAACTCCGCCCACACCTAACCAAATCACAAAAAGCAAAATATGTGGACTAAGATTTAGCTTCCTGTCAAATTTGGTGTAATTCCGTTCAGCACTTTTCGCTGCAGCCCTTCTTAAAGAATTCTATGGAAAAATGCATGGGGATTTTACATTTTAGGACCCTCTTTTTTCACAGCACCCTCTTGAAAGATCACCCAGAAACTTTCCATGCATAAGCTAATCAAAAAGAGATTCGTCAAACTGGGCAAAATATTAGCAACACAAAAAACGCTTTTCCTATGGAACAGCTGACCTAACTATAACTACCCAGTGACAACATACCGTTCTGATCTAAAAAAACACTGAAATTCCCCAGTTATAGTTATCTCAAGTAAATATAACTCATGATCAAAGGTAACTATAAAACGTGCCCCCACCATGCACAGTATTCTCATCGATAATTTATTTGCAAATTTTGCAGTGATATTATCAATGATGTTTTAGAAGATTTCATGAGTGATATAATATCTCAGGTAATTAGCGGTGCTTGGTGGAGATCTGCATCCCTCCGCTCACCTCCCCTCTACTTATACTTTGGTTCGGGGATAGGGTCCAGGAGCCTATTTAGGCTTGGGGGTGGCGTCTGTGCTACCCTTCACTTCAATAAAATGTTTGGCCCTCGGGGATGGGGTCCCTGGACCCACTTCAGGCTCAGGACAGAGGCACCATTTTCTTTTTTCCCCCGCAATGGCACGGGACTCCTACCGGATTGTGGCAAAAAAGGTTGATTTTATTTTGCTCTTTGTGCCTCTGAGACTTCCCACAAGGGCTACCATGCACCCTTGGAGTTAAAAAAAACCAAACATGTTCAAGAGAAGGGACTTGGTTACCTAGTCTTCTAATGGCTGCCAGAAATATTTTTCTTCATGTTGCTGGCAGCCAATCAGAGCGCTCGCGCACACTGGACACAAATTGGCCCATGGAAAAGAAAGTTCCATGAGCGAATCAAAAGTTTGAGAACTGAATTTGAGGGGCTCTCAGGAGAATCTGAGATGAACTGCCTAATAGATATGGCACAGAGCTGACAGACTTAACTTAGAGAAATGTGTAAAGAATTTAGAGAGTACTAAAACAGCAATAAAATCAAAGCACCTAATAATAAATATCCCGTACTGAATTTGAAAAACCGTAAAAAGTAATAAGCAAAATGACACCACAAAGAGAGAAGTCTATTGAGGTGAAACTGAGAAGTTTTAAGTAAAAATAAAGGCAAAAAGCACAAAGAGCCAATGATAGTCTATGGAAGCAGCAGATCAAGATCTAGTTGCGAATTCAGGCTGAGCGTGATGGAGTGCAGGTTGGATACACCAAGCTGCTTCATCTCAATCAAAGATATTACCTTGTGACTTAGAGCTTGTTTGGCAGTCTTACCACTGTACTGCCGCAGTAGCGGTCTCTTGAAGTATGCTGCTGCAGGCATGTCCCACCCCAGTATTACGATGTGACCTCTGGCCCAGCAGCAGTGTTTTTGACAGTGGTGTAATTTGTTTTTCATATATGTTGATGCATGTGTGTATATTTTGACTGCACTAGTGTTTAATGTACACATATGCATAACACATGCGAAAAATACCCACTACCCATTGCTGGAATGTGGCCATATGTGCCCAGTCCAGTCAATGTCAATGGGTAAATAGTACAAAACAGACTTACCTGGATTTCAGCACCAACTGGGTTATTTTCTTCGGGGTCAAGATGCTGCTGTGAAGGCGGGACTTGTAGGAAGGGATCCACGTGGGAGACCGAAGGGAAGAAAAAGAAATGGGTGAGTATGCACCCCAAATCCTTTGATTCCACCGACTCGAAGCAGGCAGTCGTCTCGCCACGGTTGGCTCGTTGTTAAGCCAACTGATAATTTGTATGGTGGTGAAACTTGTCTGTGCCACCCTATGACAGCTGCTTTTCCCCAACCGCCATTGATGTGGTCTGAGAATGGCTGTCGATAGTGCTCCGGTGGTTTTTCATGCAGTAAACCAAAACCATTGTATAATTGTAGGCAACCACCTAGTCGGCTGCGGTGAATCCGACGTGACGGTGGTGGTGGGACCACCAAACTCGTAATCAGGCCCTTAGTCTTTTTTATGGAGCTTAAAATCCTCCAGCGGATCTAGTCTGAAGCCGTATTTGAGGAAGGGGCATTGAAATCGGACACTATTGCTACAAGTTTGCCTGATTGCTCTGGAGGTGTTGGACGTCTGAACATTTTTTTAATTCTCACTTTTCAGGGTTTCTGGAGCAGATCCTCCAGGTTTCTATTAAGGCTTCGACAACCTCAAGGACAGCACCAAGCGGCCAGGACTCACTCCAACAAAGGTCACCAGCAAGATCCAGTCAAGGCCCAGTTGGTACTGGTTAAGTGCAAGTTTATTTGTGCCTTAGTCCTCAAAACAATTCCAACATAAAACATGTTTCTATAAATATATAATACACCTTATAAAATTTGTATCAATTTAGGGCAATGTAAAAAACGTACTTTTTACTATTATAAACAGATCCAGTTAATTTAATCTTCTACCTGATAAGCAGGCCCTGAAATCAATCCCATATGAAAGTTTCCTTTACAGATTGCAAATATCTACCTAGTGTACATGTGACATCCAGATATCTCATATCCAGTAAGAGAGATGCAACTTGTCTCCAATCCTCAACATTATATTTCCTTAAAATATGTCTCAAACATAATTTACAATGCTCTAAAAACTAAAAAGCTCAAATACAATGAGGATAGAATCACATTTGATATGTATACCACACCTACAAATATTGTTCCCTTGTAAAAAACAACTCTTAAAACATGAATTTAAAACACTGCATCTACATTTTTAAATTGCCAGGATTAAGACTTTATTGGGAAGTTTTTCTAAATATGAGAACGTTGTTTCCTCTACCCAAGATGATCTTAGATGGCATACAGATCGCTTATTATCCAGATCTCTCATATAATTTTCCCTTGACATATTTTTTTGCTAGCCTGAGATTACTTTTCCTCATTCTCAATAAATGGTACAGGTTTCATGTTTTAGATAATGAATTACATATACAAGTGATCCTTTTTCTTACAGATATGGCCCATTTTAATTCACTCTTCTGAATCTCCACTTGACATAAGGTGGAAATTTTAATAACATCTTTTTCTAAACTTTTCCAAAATCTAATTACCTGAGCAAAAGCTAGGTAACTCCAAGCTGTTGGATCTATCTCCACCCTTATGGATTGAATCATGACAGATGGCGGTATAGATAGAAGTCTTTTCAAGCATCTACTCTCCTCTAAATACCAATTAAATTTACCACTTAGGCACAGCATCTTCACCCCATATTGAAATTGAGGCATAACCATAGCTTGATACACTGCTATAACAGTTCTTAAGGTGGACCTCCATACTCTCTTCCAAAATTTCATAAGACCACTTTTAGTCGATAGGCCTTTAACAGTAATGCTTCAATATTGTCTTTCCATGACAATTCATCCCCAAACCACATCTCCAAATATTTATCTCAGTTAACGGCCTCTACTTTTGCATTGTCAAGGATTCACTTAAACTTTGAATTTTTTTACTCCAATGACAACACCTTAGTTTTTTCCAAATGAATTGCCAACTTTTTCCCTTTTCACTATTTTGAGAAATCCTCTTATTTCCTCTGCAAACCAATTTCTGTTAGGTCCTAAATGACCAAGTTGTCAGCATAAAGAAGACAACTAATGTGAGTGCCTATCTTTTTAGGGCTAAAACCATTCGATCTTTCTAATAGACTAGGTAAATCTGCTAAAAACAGTGAAAATAAAAGTGAGACAAAAAGTATACTTGCCTATTCCATTCATAATATATAGATATTCTTCGGGAGAGGAACTCTTGGGTATCAATTTCCACCTGTGCCCAAGTTCCTCTATGGATTTCTTTTAATAACAAGAGAAGACCCTCAGGTATTCCACAGTTTCTTAGGGCTTCTCATAGCAATTTTCGATCAACAGAATCAAATGCTTAATGGAAGTCCACAAAACAGCAGAAAAGGTTTCCTTTTTGACTTATAGCCCACAGATTGAAACAATGATCCGTAATCAAGTGTCCCTCCTAAAACCCACCTTGCTCTATCAGAATTATTGAGTTGAGCTCTACCCACTCTTTTAGCATCCCCAGTAACATTTTTGAAAATATGGTTTCTCCCACATCTAGTAAATTGATCTGCCTATAATTTTTAGGTAGAGAAGCACCCTCATCTTTTATATATTGGTTTGATAACAGCACCCTTCCAGCTATCTGGAAAAATGCCTGCCTATGGAGAAGTGTGGCTCACTGGTTAGAAGCAGCAGACCTTGAAGCAGAGATTGGCCCGGGACCAGGGTTCAATTCCTGACGTGGCAAGGTCTTGGGTCAATGTCCACGGACTCGATAATTCTTGCCGAGGTGCCTACACTAACCATGGGTCCCACTTTGCAACTCTGGGCAATAGCTTGCTTAATCTCCACAACGGCCCCATCAGCGCCGGGGATGCCTGGTTTCACCTTGGAGGTGCCCAGGAGGGACCATCTCACAGGGAAAGCCAGGACGGGTTCCCCAGCGGTATACAGCGCCAGGACACTCCGAGATGGAGTAACAGTGCGCTTTACGAGTATACTTACCTTATAATTCTTTGGAACAATACATTGAACAAGCTAGACTACAAAACAATATTTGTTTGACCTACTAACATAGGTAGATTATCTTGGGCAGCTGCTCCTGTCAGTTTAAATGCTGTGATTGTTTCTTCTATACCTCCAATAGAAAATTGCATCTCTATTGCTTCATCTATATTAAATTCAACTGAGGGCGAGCTATTGACAACCCAATAGTTAAATAATTCCTTCAAATACAATACACACGAACCTTCTCCCACCAACCATCTTAATTTTCCCTGATCCTTTCCTTTCCTATTTTGTACCCGAACCCAAAATGTCATATATTTTGTTTGCCTCAATTACGACTTTACACTTGTAGCATTTTTCTTGATGTAACCTCTTCTTGTTCGAAATTAACCTTTTGTACTGTTTTCAAGCTTCAGTGATGTACTTATAATCTCATTGTTCCTGGAAAGCCTTGTGAAATTTTTAAAAGTTCTTACTCGTGTTTTTAAAAGCCTACATTCATCATCAATCCATATGTTTTCATCACATTTTTCAATCCTTTTTCTATTTTCCTTAAGGTTTATTGCCTTTAGGTTAAATTTTAAGCATGATACTGCCCGTTCAATAATTTCTCCTATACCATCCAACACATTTTACCCTGACATCCTCATCACTGATTGCAATAAACTGGTACTGGAAATGTTTCTAACAGCATTAGATGCTCCTCTGTTAACCTCGTTCTAAGGCGTCTTGGAAAATCCATTTTCAGTGGAAGCACTTGCTCTTTGTATAGCTTGGTTCCAGTACTTGTTGCTATATGCAGTGTGTGATAGTCACTACCTTCAATTTGCAACACTTCAAATTGCTCCCTATATTTAAAATCCCAAGCATGCAGGAAAGCATAATCAATGAGAACAATTCTGTTTGTCATGTATAAAGGTTTTCCTAGCTGGGGTATCAGATAAAACCATTCATTTAAACTAACCAATCCATTTGAAGCAAGGAAGTTTACCAATGATGCGTCCCTTGCAGTAATTGACCTATCCAGCTAGTTTGTGAGGTGAATGTTATACGACAATAACAATTCTTTATGCAATAAGTCACTCTAAAAAAGGAATCAATCTGTGATTAAAATCTCTCAACAATATAATAAATTGTATTTAATATGTAGAGAAGATTCTATAAGCTCCTCTTTAAAAATGTTCATTTCCGAATCGCATTCAAAAGAACCCACTACCTGTAATTAAACATTTATAACAATTAACCAATCAAATGACATACTCTCATCATGCAACTGTGCACCACAAGCTATGATCCAATTACTTTTTGTTTTTATCTTCCATAACTTTATTGCCACCTTGGTCGATATTAGTGTCTGAATGCCACCAAAAGGGTGACCTGATGAATTTAGTGTTGCCCTCAAAGATGCCTGTAAAACAACCATCTATTGGAGGGAAATCTACACACAGCCAAGTGTCCTGGAAACACAGGATCATGAAAGAACAAATGAAATACTCATAAGTGTCTTCGTAACTGAAGTAGGTTTTTTAGTCCCATGGATATTCCAGGGGAGCATAGCAAATCTGTGAGCAGAAATCCTTCTTTGATCTATATCTGTTAGGTCAAATCAGTGACATTATATTGAGACAATTTTATTAAAATTTTCGAAAATATAATATCATTCACAAAAATATTGAAACATTATACATAACTATAAAAGGCACTTATGTGGAACACATAAATATTGAGATTAAAAATGACTAAATCTGCATATATTGAAAACAAAAATATTGGTAACAAAAATATCTTCACTTATGAATAAACATATATTATGTCAAAAATATCGAAAACAATAATATTGACAACATAAATATCATTACAACAAATAAATACAGTCAAAAATTATCTGAAAATAAATGATTTAAACAAACAACAATGAATTTATCCTAAAAATATAACTGAAATGTAGACATACATAACACTATTTTAATTCAATAAAAACTTAACCTTAAACAATATTACATAAGACACCTCCCAAATATATTTCACAAATAATTAAAATAAATTTGGACACTATTAACATGTACATTAATAAACAATATCAAATATGAATTCAATTCAAATAAATATATTAATAAATAAATGTAAATACAATGGAAGCATAAAGCAAACATCAATTAGCATTTCGCAAATAAGGACACCTGCCAACAAAAATTAAATAACCCCAATGCAACCAATGACATTAGACTGTACACAACTATAACCAATAAAATAGCTTAACCAATAAACAATCAACATAAAAGCCAAACAAATTACATCAAAAAAGATCTCACAAAACACCACACTTTTGATGAGGAGGAAACTCTGCCGGATTTTCCCTGCAAACTACAAGACTACAAAATATACAACTTTTCAACAACATTTCCAAGTGAGTATAATTTATATTTAAAATAAAAGCTAAAATAAACGTAACTTACAAAAACAAAAGTTTAAAACAATATCTAATACACTGTTAACATTTCTGTTTTTAAATAGAGAATCCAACTTTCTACTGCAACCCAACAAAACCTACAGATCAAAGACCACAAATTAAAGTAAATATATCTAAATGACTACTTTTAACTTAATGCACGTTGCAAAACACTAAAACTATACCACATGCAACAAATAAAACTACTTTTTCTCTCCCAACAGAAAAAACGCCTCTTACACAAGGAAGCTTCATGAAACAAAACACTGCAACAACAGAAAACATCTCTAAAAATCGTACAAGTAAGCGTAGACAACAAATAAGAAATGTATATTTAATTGTATATTAAATAAAACAGAGCAAATATTAAATTTTTTATATTTCTATTATTACAGTGAATAAATGAATAATGACAGAAAGAGCAAAATGTATAACATCACAGAAAGGAAAGCTATTAATATGTTACATGGAATATACCGCCAGCCAAGAAAATGCTTCTACTCAACATATTAATTGGAAATGCACAAAGTATTATTCCAAGGCATGTTATGGGAGGGCAACTACTAAACAAACTGTGGTTTTAAATGTTAAAGAGCACAATCTCCCCGCTAATGTAACAGAAATAGAAGTAAGAGAAGTATTAGAGAATATCAGAGAAGCAAGCACTAGTACTCAAGTACCCACAACACAAATTCTCAAAAATATACTACTTCAAGTACCGGAACATATAACAGGCCAATTGCCCTCAATACCAACCTTGAAACACCTGATAACATGCACTAAAAGGGCCACAAGTGACACCTCACCCACTCCTAAAACATATAGGGGATAGACATTCCTAGAAGCTTAACATTATTAACTCCCAGAGAGGAACCCTTCCTACTGTATGATAATAAAAGTAATAGGAAATGAGTACTAATATTCTCTACTCCTAACAACTTACTAAGGGGCCGATCAGGATTGCGTTTTTTCCGCATCCTCCGGGCCGGCGGAAGTGTCCGCCGGCCCGGAGGATGCGGAAAAACCGCTGCGGAGCCTTCAAAGACCCCCCGCCAGATTAGGATGGCTGGGGGGTCTGGAAGACCGTCCGACGCTTATCCGCCGCGGTCGCCTCCCGACCGCGGCGGAAAAGCTCTAACATGTCTGGCGGTGTCTATCAGACACCGCCAGGCATTTTAGGATGTCTGCAGTTCTATGCCTTTCCGCAGCGGCATTTCCGCCGTGGAAAGGCATACAGACTTTTGTTTGGGGGCCCGTTGCGGGCCCCCAGGGGTGAAGGGCGGGTGGTGGTTGCACATGGGGGGTACCTATGTACCCCCCTGCCTTTGGGTGCACGAAGCGGCAGGCACCACGTGGTGCCTGCCGCTTCGTGCATGCAAAGGTAAACATGCATTTTATTAACCTTGCGGTGGGTGCTGCTTCAAGCAGCACCCGCCGCAATGTTAAAAATACAGGATGTGACCGCCAGGGTGGCGGTCACATCCTAATTTGCACGGAGGGACCGCCAATGCCCCTGCGGACGGTCCCTCCACCTCTGGGGTGCCGGACGGACGCAGGTCCGTCCGCCATCCTAATAGGGCCCTTAATTTGTACCAATGTCAAACATGGATGATAGAATGGGACATACAAAATGTGTCCCAAACCATTCCACCAATTATACACCATTCATGGTGAATTTCAATACACCAATATTCCTTTTGTTTATTCTCCACTCCCTAACAAACAAGGCAGTACTTACATGGATTGCTCAATCAAATTAAACAACAAACAAATAACTTTTTCCCACAAAAGATTATAATTGATTTCGAACAAGCTATGATTCAATCTCTCCACAAAATATTCTCCCACACAGCCATATAAGGATACTATTATCATTTTCATCAAAGTATATGGTGCCACCTGCAAAAATTGGCATTTAGGGCCTAATTACGACATTGGCAGGCTTGGGACTGCTGTTGCGTCCATGTCAGATTCACCGCCTGCCGACCAGCTGGTCTGCCTGCTGTATTACGATGTCGGCGGTACCACAGGAGCACCGCCCCCACCACCAGCAATTCGCCGACCATCTCAACGGTAGTCGGGGAAAGAAGCTGTCAGAGGGCGGTACATACAAGTTCATCGCCGTCTGAATTACGAGTTGGCTTTCCAGGGAGCGACCGTGGCAGGAAGGCCACCTGCTTTGAGTCGGCAGAATTGAAGGGTTTTGGGTGCATACTCATCAATTTTCTTTTCTTCCCTTCAGTCTCCCACATGGACCCCTTTCTCCAGGGCCCCCTTCACAGCGGCATCATGACCCAGACGGTAATGACTCTGGGACCGATTCCGATGCTGTATGGAACGGCTCCGACCATTGGTCGGAGCCGTTCCGACCGCCTCGGACTTGCCCGTTCGGATTCCTTTCCAACCAAGTCTATCAAATGGGCTCGGTTGTAATGGAATCCGACTAGGATTTCCCAATGGCTTCCGGCGTGCTCGGACAGCCCGTCCGCCATTGGTAAATCCTTCAGTAGTCCCCGGCCGGCCCTTTCTGGTGAGGAAGTACAATGGCAGTTTCCCACTGCCTTTTGGTGCTGTACTTTCCAGCACCGAAAGGCATTGGGAAACAGCTTTGGGGCCCCCCAGCAGGGTCTCCATGGGTGCACGGCTGCCGAATGGCAGCCTAGGGGGCACCTATGGTGCCCCTCTGTTGATCCCTGCACCAGGTGGCAGCAGGGGCGTAACACTGGCCCCGCAGTCCCCAAGCTCCAGGGGGCCCCCTCAGCAGAGCACTCTGGCTGCAGAGCTCCTGATTGAGCCCAGAGGGGGTCCCTTCACGTGCCTTGCAGGGAGGCCCCCTTGACTTTTGTTATGCCAGTGGGTGGCAGGCACCTTGGGGTGCCTGCCACTGGGTGCAGGGATGAACTGCACCTTGGCTCTTTCTGCTCGTTCGGAATGCATGCTCCCATTGAAAGGTATCAGCATGAGATCGAACAGGGTTTGTTCGCATCTTACTTCCTGGGATGTAACCGACGACAGGAGGTAATTCGGTTACAGTTCCCACCCGATGTTGGACGGCACCCGATGTAGGACGGACTCTGGTACGTCCGACATCGAAATCATCCCCTCTGCTGGCTCCGAAATCCAGTTAAGTCCGTTTTGTACTTTTTACCCATTGACGGGACTGGACCCATATGGTCCACGCCCCAGTAATGGGAAAATACTGGCAGTATATGTGTACATTCAACACTTGTGCAGTCAAAAATATACACACCAGTATCGACACTTATGAAAAAATATTCCACGCCATCAGAAACACTGCCGCTGGCCACCAGGAGCATCGTAATACGGCGGGTTGGGAGACCGCCACCACAGCGGTATGGCGGTAATACTGCCGAACTTGTGATTAGGCCCGAAGAAGATTATATTTATTATTCTCACTCCAATATAACATAGTACAGGGAAGGTGTAGGGCACTAAATAAATAGCAATTACAATACCCATACTCCCACAAAGGTAGTAAAAAGAATGTGCAAACTACTCAAATATATATTTTGCATTCCAACCACATTTGCAAGAAACTTAAAAAAAATATATTGAAATATTACCACAAATAAATTATTAACCAAAAATAAATTAAACATCCTTAAATATAATTATTTTTCACTAATAATATATTAAATATATTTGCAACAACATAATATATACTACTACATTTTTTATTTTATTTTCAAATACATCAACATTTTTGCAAAATATATTAATAATATATTTTAACAAGGTTAAAATAATTTGTACAAATTACATATTTCATATCCAAAGTAAAGTATATTATAAAATATTTCATTTTATTAAAAAATATAAAATTATCTTACACAACCAAAACTAATAATTTTTCAAATATCACAGAATTCCCTTATTTTTCTGAAATAATGTCAAACATATTTGAACATTTTTATCTATATATCAAATTTAAAACTACATAATTTTTCAATTAACATGATACTTGTAAAAAAATGACAATATTTAATATATTTTGTACATTTTAAATGAAAAAATATATTTTATTGAAACTTTCAATAAAATATATAAATGTTACTTTATAATATTCAAAATATATACAATTGTAAATGAAATATTATATTTTTAAATGTAATTAAATATCACTTAAATATTTCCACACCCGTATTGTTATGTGGCCCTTGGGGTTATTCTCGACATTGCTAAAGTTAGCATGAGCTCCGCTGCCATGATGCTGCTTTTGCGCACGTTACTAAATGACTTTATTTTGCAAGACTCTGTTTGTGTCTTTCACATGAGAATGGTCTGCTTTCTGCATTCTCTGCTGTTCCTGGAGTTTAGTCTGAACACGATGTGCAAGGTCGAAAAACATGCCCCTTGTTATTCTGTTCTGGTCAGTCCCTATTACCTAGACAAAACATGCTACACACAGCTGCAATGCTAAAGAGCTTGTGCTTTCATATTAATGTGTTGCATGTTGTTCACACACATTTGGAGGGAATCCTTTCCTTGGAGAAGAGCTATGCTGTTCCTATGATGTAAAGCTACCATCTAGACTCTAAGGTATGGGGTCTGCTGACAAAGCCCAGAGATCTTCCTTTATTTAATAAATTTCAACTTACCAAGGGGAGATAGGTCAGGCCTTTTAGTCCTTTTTCCACAGTCTATATATGATGACACCCCCCTTCATATTCTATGGCATTGTAACAATGCTAACCATGCTAGGTTTATGCATTTTGCTGCTGCTAGTAGCTCGTATACTGCATTGTAGAGCACAATAGTTAAAATAAATATCTTGAACTATACAGTGACTCTGATTATCATTATTGTGGACAAGTACGAGTGAGTGAGCGAAAGGGTATGTCTTGCTACCGCGATTCCTGAGAGAATCAGAAGTGTTGCTTTCTGGGTTGTCTAATCATTTGTAGCTTCGTGATTTGTCGGAAAATGAATGAGACGCTATAGCTAGTCGGTCCTGAGATTTTGGGCACTAAGGTGGTAGAAAGGTACAACTCCTATACACCGAGGTACTATTTTCCTGCACATAGTTCTGTGTATGTGCAGAATCCCTGCAACATGGCACCACCAACGTTTGGTCTGTGTTAGACGGGGACCTGGAGGGTCGGCCGAGCACAGTGATCGCACAGACAGGTAACTTCCCCCCCACAGATGGACACCACACAAAGTTCAGGGTAACACCTTTTATAGGCACTTCTGGGAGTAGAGTGGTACGATACAAGGCAATCAGGACACGATGATCCTCTCAATTCTAGTCTCTAGTAGGGGAAGGGGGTAGCGGGACAGTCTGGGTACCCACGGGTACGGGGGTGTAACGGTGATGGCTCACAATCCTCGAGCTCGGTGTTCGGAGGGGTCAGACCGCGGCAGCGCCGGCAGGTCCCGAAGAGGTCGTAGGTGGCAACGGGCCGCGGCAGCGCCAGCAGGTCCCAACGAGGATGAAGGTTACAACGGGCCGCGGCAGCGCCAGCAGGTCCCACGAGAATGCAGGTTGCAACGGGCCGCGGCAGCGCCAGCAGGTCCTACAAGGATGAAGGTTACAACGGACCGCGGCAGCGCCAGCAGGTCCCACGAGAATGCAGGTTGCAACGGGCCGCGGCAGCGCCAGCAGGTCCCACGAGGATGAAGGTTACAACGGGCCGCGGCAGCGCCAGCAGGTCCCACGAGGATGAAGGTTGCAGAGGGCCGCGGCAGCGCCAGCAGGCAGGACAATAGTTCACAAGGCAGGGCTGTGGCAGCGCCAGCAGTCCGTCAAGGATGAGTTCGTCGCGGTGTCTCTCGACTCCAGGATACAACTGTCTTCCTGTCCTGGGGCTGCCTCAGTTATAGGTCTGGCGCCCTTTGATGTCCGGACCCTCGCTCTTGGAGGTCGGGAGGTCTGGGATGAGGGAGTCCAGACACCCAGCAGGGGGGTGGAGCCAGCGCCCGAGGAGGCTGGGGGTGCTCGGCACCTGGCGGGGGAGAGCCATCGACACTTCGTACTCCCATTGACCTGCCAAGTGGGCCGTTCACCTCCTGGGTGGAGGGTGGTGCCGGGATGTCGGGGCCTGGCCAGGCCCAGGGTTGGGGTCGGGCTGAGGCCGCACGGCCGCGTGGTGCCGTGTCCAAGATGGCGGCTGGGCCGGGCAAGGGTGCTGACGGTGGCCCGGGCCCTGTCCTGCGGGGAGGGAGCGAGCCCTTCATGTGGCCTGTCCAACATGCGTCCCCCCCAGCTGAAGGCGGGGAGAGTCACCCATCTTCTTGGGGACTTTCCTCGTCGAGGCGGAAAAGGCGGGACAGGCCATCCGCGTTGGCGTGGTCTTGGCCGGGTCGATGTTCCACAGTGAAGTCCATCCCCTGCAGGGAGATGGACCAACGTAGTAGTTTCGGGTTTTCCCCCCGCATCTGCATGAGCCATTGCAGGGGTCGATGATCGGTCTGGACCCGGAAGTGGGTGCCGAAGAGATAAGGCCGGAGCTTTTTGAGGGCCCACACCACGGCGAAGGCCTCCCTCTCGATGGTGCTCCAGCGTCGTTCTCGGGCCAGGAGCCGTCTGCTGATGAAAGCCACTGGCTGGTCAAGTCCTTCGGGGTTCAGCTGGGAAAGGACTGCCCCAACGCCATGGTCGGAGGCATCTGTTTGGACGATAAATTCCCGGCTGTAGTCGGGGGCCTGGAGCACCGGGGCGGAGCACATGGCGGCCTTCAGCTTCTCGAAGGCCGCTTGACAGTCTGGGGTCCAGTTGACCTTCTTTGGTTGGTTTTTGGAGGTAAGTTCCGTGAGGGGCCCTACGATGCTGCCATAGTCCCTCACGAACCGTCGGTAGTAGCCTGTGAGTCCCAAGAAGGCGCGGACCTCGGTCTGGGTGATGGGGGACTGCCACGACTGGATGGCAGCGATCTTGAGTTGCAGAGGGGCCACCAGACCGCTTCCCACCTGGTGCCCGAGATAGGTCACGGACCCCTGGCCAATTTGGCATTTGCTGGCCTTGATCGTGAGGCCAGCTCGTTGGAGGGCCTGTAGCACCTCTCGGAGGTGGTGGCGGTGGTCGGACCAGTGGTGGCTGTACACAGTGATATCGTCCAGGTAGGCGGCGCTGAATCCTTCGAGTCCTGCCAGGACCTGGTTTACTAGCCGCTGAAATGTTGCTGGCGCATTCTTCATGCCGAATGGCATGACCTTGAAGTGATAGTGGCCATCAGGGGTAGAGAATGCCGATCGTTCTTGGGCCCGGGGTGTGAGACCGATCTGCCAGTAGCCCGCTGTCAGGTCGAAGATGCTGAGGTAGCGGGCAGCTCCCATGCGGTCGATTAGTTCATCTGCTCGGGGGATGGGGTGTGCGTCTGTTCTGGTGACCGCATTCAAGCCCCGGTAGTCGACGCAGAACCGGAGCTCCGGCGAGGCGCCGGGGGCGGCCGCTTTGGGGACCAGTACCACTGGGCTGGCCCAGGGGCTGTCTGAGGGCTCGATGATCCCGAGTGTGAGCATCTTGGCCACCTCCTCTTGGATGCAGGCCCGTACCCGATCTGGTACGCGGTAGGCCCGATGGCGGATAGGGGGACTGTCTCCAGTGTCCACGTCGTGTAAGCACCAGGGGGTGACCCCTGGGGTGAGGGAGAACAGGGTGGAGAACTGGAGCAGGAGGACTCGGCAGTCTTGGCGCTGTTCCAGGGTGAGGGCCTCCGAGAGTCGGACCCCGTCCACGGAGCCGTCCTTCTCCCGTGACCGTAGGAGGTCAGGAAGGGGTTCGGAGTCCTCCTCAGTTCCATTGTCGGTTGCCATCAGGAGACTGAGTTCGGAGCGTACAAAGTGGGGTTTCAGTCTATTAGCGTGGAGGACCCGGAGAGGGTTTCGGGAAGATTCCATATCGATGAGATAGGTGACAGGGCTCTTGCGCTCGATTACTTTGAAGGGCCCCGTCCATTTGTCTTGCAGGGCGCATGGTTCGGTGGGAGACATTACCCACACTTGTTGGCCGGGTTCAAATTCGATGGAGGATGCATTTTGATCGTACCACCTTTTCATGTCCTCCTGACTGGCCTCCAGGTTTGTTTTTGCCATCTCTCTGAACCTTCTGGTCTGGTTGCGGAGGGTTAGGAGGTACTTGAAAACATCTGGAGGGTTCTTTAGAGGGGGCATTTCCCAGCCTTCTTTGACTAGGCTGAGCGGGCCTCGCACCGGGTGTCCATACAAGAGTTCGAAAGGGCTGAAGCCAAAGGAACTTCTGGGGGACTTCTCGGTAGGCAAAGAGAAGGCACGGTAGTAGCACATCCCACTGGCGACGGAGGGGCTCTTCCAACCCCCCAATCATCCCTTTGAGCGTGCGGTTGAACCGCTCAACCAGTCCGTTCCCTTGAGGGTGATAGGGGGTCGTGAATCGGTAGGTGACCCCACACTGTTGCCAGAGGGACTTCATGTATTTTGAGATAAAGTTCGTACCCCTGTCGCTGACGACTTCCCGGGGGAAGCCCACTCGAGAGAAGATCCCCATCAAGGCTCGACCCACTACTGGGGCTGTTATCGTACGAAGGGGGACCGCCTCAGGATAGCGGGTAGCGTGATCCACCAGGACCAGGATGAAGCGATGTCCCTGTGCTGTTCGGGGGTCCAGGGGCCCCACAATGTCTATTCCCACCCTTTCGAACGGGGTGGTCACCACGGGAAATGGTTGTAGGGGTGCCTTGAGTTTGCGGCCGCTCTTCCCACTGGCCTGGCAGGTCGGGCAGGACCGGCAATGGTTGGATACGTCATTTCTCATTTTGGGCCAAAAAAAGTGAGTCACCAGGCGGTGGTAGGTCTTGTCTTGGCCCAGGTGCCCGGCCAGGGGGGCATCATGGGCTAGGTTCAACAGGAAGTCTCTGAAGTGGAGGGGCACCACCAGCACTCGCCCGGCCCCCAGTTCTGCGATTTTCTGTTCGCTGTACAATAGATCATTGTCCCAATAAACCCAGTGGGCCCCGGTGGTGTCTCCTTGGCTCTGGGCGAGCGCTTGCTGTCGCAATCCCTCGAGGGAGGGGCAGGTCTTTTGCTCCTGCCGGAATTGTTCCTGGGTGGGCCCCCCTTCTTGACGCCACTGAGCCAGGTCGGGAAGCTCGGGGGGCTGTGTGGACCCCTCTGGGGTGGGGTCCGGGTGGTCGGTCTGGAGGAAGTCTTCTTCTGGAGTGATCGAGGGCGGAGGTGCTGCCCATTCTGGTTCTTCTGGTCTAGGGATGGTGCGGGTGGCCATGGACCGGGTGGTTACGCACGCCCAGTCCGGGAGACCCAACATCCCCAGATGCTCTCTTCTTTCCACAGCGGCCCACGGGGAGCTCTCGAGATCGTTCCCCAGGAGGCAGTCTACGGGGGCATCGTCACGGACAGTTACTTTCAGCATGCCGGACACTCCTCCCCATTCGAAGGGGACGCAGGCCATCCGACACAGGCTCTCCGAGTTATCTGCCGATCGGACGGGGCAAAGTACGTTTGGTAGGATTTGTTCTGGGGTCACCAGGTGACAGCGGACGGCCGTCACACTGGCCCCGGTGTCACGCAGGGCCTCGGCCTTGCGCCCATTGATGCTCACCCATTGGCTGTACTTCCGAGTGTTGGCGGGCAGGGGAGTCCGCGGGACCATGTCTCTTCCTCCTAGGCATGCCAGGGTCATGGCGGCGGGTTCCCACTCGAACTGCTCCGACTCATAGGTCTCCGTGTCTTCGGAGACTTGTTCTTCTCCCAGGGCGGCGGCCGCCATCTGGCGGGGCCCGGGGGCCTGGTTCTTCGGGCAGGTCGGGTCACTGGCATAGTGGCCGACTCGCTGGCATCGATGACACGTCACGTTAGCTCGGAACCCCGGGCGCATCGGGGGGTTTCCCCGGCCTGCTGGGGCCGGGGTGGCGTTAGTGGGTGCGGCCGGGGCGGCGTCTCTGCCCCGGCCCGGGCCTCCTCCTCCTCCTCGGGGACGATGGTGACCTTGGTTGGTTCTGTTCTGCTCATTCGGCCCACTCCGGGCCACTCGGGTGCTCTCCCACCGGTCAGCCTCGGTGGCGAGCTGCCGGGGTTCAGTCAATTTACTGTCGAGGAGGTGCTGCCTGAGCTCGACAAAGCAGTTGTTGGAGAGGTGCTCCCACACAATGAGATTGAAGAGTTGTTCGTAAGTGGTTACGTTGTTACCCTTGATCCACCCCTCGAAGGCTCGGCTGAAATAGTTCACGTATTCCAACCACGTCGTACCTGGGATCCTGGTGCAGTTGCGGAACCTCTGGCGGTACATTTCGGGTGTAAGTCCATATCGACTGAGGAGGGCGGCCTTCATGTGGTCATAGGACGTCATTTGATGGTCCGGAAGCTGCAGCAGGGCATCACGACCCTCGTTGACGAATCTCCCCCATAGACCGGCTCCCCAGTCACTTCGAGCGACCCGGTGGGCGGTCATGGCAATCTCATAGGCCTTGAACCACTGCTGTATGTCGTCGTTCCGGTGATATTCTCGGACCACATCCTTGGGGATGTGGACCTTCTGCTCGGTAGGACCCGGGGAGTGCGGTTGCTCGGGCACCCCTAGGTTTTTGTTCAGTTTGCGCATTTCTATCTCCGCTAGTTTGCACTCGTGCTCGTATGCCAGTCTTTTTTCTTCGAGGTCTCTCTGTCTCTGTTTTTCCTCTCGCTCTTCTCTGAGCCGTAAGTGTTCTAAGTTTATTTTTTGTTCCGCCAGTTTCAATTCTCCGTCTAATCTGAGTCGTGCCAAGTCTAACTCGTGTAATCTATTTTTTTCCCGCTCTTGGATCTCTTCATGGGAGGGGCCTGTTCTCCGTTCCTCCGTCCGGGTGGTGTTGACTTCCGGGGCTGCGGGGTCCCGGGGGGTTGCGGTATTTGTCTCTGTCCAGGCCTCTAGGGCGTTTTTGAAGTCTTCTTTTGTGCTTAGCCCGGTGGTAGCAATGCCTAAGTCCATGCAAAATTGTTTGAGCTCTCGGTGGTTGTATTCTTCCAGCTTTTCCATCTGGAACTTCTCCGCCGATCCGCTCTCTTTGGTCGTCATTGTGGTTTTAGTCGTAGGGTGAGTTACTGTCTGTACGGTACGCGTTGGTTCGGATCGCGCCGCTAGCCACCAATGTTAGACGGGGACCTGGAGGGTCGGCCGAGCACAGTGATCGCACAGACAGGTAACTTCCCCCCCACAGATGGACACCACACAAAGTTCAGGGTAACACCTTTTATAGGCACTTCTGGGAGTAGAGTGGTACGATACAAGGCAATCAGGACACGATGATCCTCTCAATTCTAGTCTCTAGTAGGGGAAGGGGGTAGCGGGACAGTCTGGGTACCCACGGGTACGGGGGTGTAACGGTGATGGTTCACAATCCTCGAGCTCGGTGTTCGGAGGGGTCAGACCGCGGCAGCGCCGGCAGGTCCCGAAGAGGTCGTAGGTGGCAACGGGCCGCGGCAGCGCCAGCAGGTCCCAACGAGGATGAAGGTTACAACGGGCCGCGGCAGCGCCAGCAGGTCCCACGAGAATGCAGGTTGCAACGGGCCGCGGCAGCGCCAGCAGGTCCCACGAGGATGAAGGTTACAACGGACCGCGGCAGCGCCAGCAGGTCCCACGAGAATGCAGGTTGCAACGGGCCGCGGCAGCGCCAGCAGGTCCCACGAGGATGAAGGTTACAACGGGCCGCGGCAGCGCCAGCAGATCCCACGAGGATGAAGGTTGCAGAGGGCCGCGGCAGCGCCAGCAGGCAGGACAATAGTTCACAAGGCAGGGCTGTGGCAGTGCCAGCAGTCCGTCAAGGATGAGTTCGTCGCGGTGTCTCTCGACTCCAGGATACAACTGTCTTCCTGTCCTGGGGCTGCCTCAGTTATAGGTCTGGCGCCCTTTGATGTCCGGACCCTCGCTCTTGGAGGTCGGGAGGTCTGGGATGAGGGAGTCCAGACACCCAGCAGGGGGGTGGAGCCAGCGCCCGAGGAGGCTGGGGGTGCTCGGCACCTGGCGGGGGAGAGCCATCGACACTTCGTACTCCCATTGACCTGCCAAGTGGGCCGTTCACCTCCTGGGTGGAGGGTGGTGCCGGGATGTCGGGGCCTGGCCAGGCCCAGGGTTGGGGTCGGGCTGAGGCCGCACGGCCGCGTGGTGCCGTGTCCAAGATGGCGGCTGGGCCGGGCAAGGGTGCTGACGGTGGCCCGGGCCCTGTCCTGCGGGGAGGGAGCGAGCCCTTCATGTGGCCTGTCCAACAGTCTGGTTCTTATCTGCGAGACTTCTGAGTAGTCCTTGTACTTGTCTACAATCCCCTCACTTTCCAGAGACAGCTGTGACGGTGTAGATTCCTATATTGTGTTATTTACTATAGGTTTTTCAAGCTTGAATTTTAAAAGGTTTCTCTTTCTTTTCACCCTTTGTTGCGCTGCCACGCACAGGTTGTTGTTCTTTCTTATTCATTATGGTGGTTGCCATAACACCTCCTAACCGCGCACCACTCATGGCTTATTTGCAACAATATGGAGTACCTGATGCAGGTGTAGCACTTATTTTTGTTGTGGAAGCGGATCCAGCTTTCCGCTTTGAGGTATTTTATTCTTGGGTCACTTTTCTGCAGTCGATGGAGGACGAGTATACGGCCACTGCGCCTCCGCCGCAATATCAACCATATAGTACTCTTGAGGTTCTGCTCACAGCTTGGCATTTTTTGTTGCTCACAGCATGGCAACAAAAAATGTGGTTTAATAGCACCCTTCCTCACCCAATAACGTTGGTCCATGGAGCTGCCATACAGTTCATGTCACGCAACTTTCAGGTGGGACCACCTGGCATTGCTGCACAACCCGCTGGATCTGATGGCGTGACCATCAGTCCCCTTATGGTTAATTCAGTAATGGCAAGCGTTCACAAAATAACGATGAATTTCCTTATTAGCTTGCTGAAAAATGTGGACAAATAAAGGCTGTTTTTCCAAATACTACTCCTGTGGAGAAACACAGGATCATGACTATAAGTATGCCTAAAGACTTAATTCCCGAATTGGCTGATTGTAACACCTGGGGCAAGGTGTTTGCAGCTGTGTATTCGAAGTGTTTTGGCACTCCCTCCATGATCCTTGCTAATGTCAAGGGTGATGTTGTAAGCTTATAAGTGGCTAACCGCTTGGAGGCTGTCGCAGACAAGCCACACAAATTACCAAGGAATATTGCAAAGGCCTTACTCAAACGCAGACGCAATCTCAAACACAAAAGGCCCAAACTGAAATGAACTGGAAAAATGAAAAACAGGGGCAGCAACAACAGAAGCAAGGTTTGAGTGCTGGTTCACCGACACCTGAGTCTTCTGAATGTACTTATTACTTGCACGACAGTGCGAAAATTAAGTCTCCTGATAGATTTCAAGTCCCTGATCAGTGATTTCAAGTCCCTGATCAGTGCTCTCCTTGTTCTCAGGTCGTGGAGGAGAACGCCAGGATCGTGGCAAAAGTCTGCCTGCACCACAGGGACGAGATCAACCTCAATAGTTTTATGTTAAAGCCACACAAGAGGACCCGCCTCGTTTTCGACCCCCACTTTTTGCCAGACTACTGATGCACTTTTACTTGGTGTGCCCTCGGTCCCTGCCAATCAGCTTCCCAGTGCATGTGTTCTTTCCCCAAAACGAACCCAATTGGCATCTCTGGCCACAGATCAATCACTGGGAAATGGTACTACAGGTACCCAGGGCACTGTGACCAGAGAAGGCCTTTAAGGGCTGCAGCACTTATTGTGCCACCCTTAGAGGTCCTGTACCACTACACTCACACACTGTCTTTGCAGGCTGCATGTTTTGGTGCCAAACAAAGTGAAGAGTCGACATGGCACACATCTCTGTGTACCCTGCCTACAACCCACTGCCCTGGCAGAGGTCAGTCACCCTTCTAGGTGGGTGCACTATACCAGTGGTGAGAATATAGGTGCATGAGCTCTGTACCCCTACAGTCCATTCTTAGATATTGTAAATGCAGCGCTGCCATTAAGAGTATATGGTGCTGGGAGCTTGTCATTACGAACTCCACAGCACCATAATGGCTCAAACGCCTCAGCACATTAAACCCACACTGATGCAGTGTGGGATTTAATGAAACATGCACACAGAGGGCATCTTAGAGATGCCCCCTAAAAACTAACCCACCACTAGTGTCCAGGCTGAGTGGCTGCTTTCAGCTGCCACCACCAGACCTGCTTCTGGACCCCTCGATTGAGAGCCTGCTGCTCTCTGGGGCCTGATCCAATGCACATCCTGTGATGAGGTGCCAAGCCTCCTCCCCCAGGATGGGCAGGGTTCAGGAAGGGGAAGCGTCTAAGGCTTGCCGCCTTTGTGAGCTTCCCCAGGCCAATTGCTGCTTTTAACAAATGGTCCCCACTGGTTCTGACCCCCATTTCGGGCGGGAGAACCGGCGGGAAAAACAAGTGAGGAAGAGAGGTTTGCCCATCTCTACCAACTCCACCCCTCAGGTGGGGGAGGCGAGGTGAAGCACAACTCTCAGTCCACGCCATCTTGAAGATGGGGGACTCAGCCAACCAGGGACAGGCACATGCCCCCTCCCACTGGAGGGTGGCATAATAGGGGGTGTACCCACCCCAGGAAAGGGACCTATTGGTCCCTGTTTTTACCTACCTGTAATGCCCCTAAATCTAGTATTGAGGGGCACGCCTGGACCTTGCTTCCTTAGATCCAGACAAGAAACAAGAAGAAAAGAAGAAGGAGGACCGAACAGCCGTGCAGCAGCTAACAAGAGGAAGACGCCCACTGACTTGGCCCCAGCCCTACTGGCCTCTCTCCCCCTCAAACCTGCTCCTGCGAAATCCTGGTGTGTCCTGCAGCCAGCAACCTCAAAAACCCTAGGGGACCTGCCTGACTTCCCTTCCAAAGACTGCTTCTCCCGTGAACACCGGATTTGTTCAACTGCAACCTCTGGCAGAAGCCGGAGACTGCGAATCCGCCCCACTCTGCACCCGCCATCCACGGCCCGAGCTCGAGTGGGCAAACACCAAGAGGAGGTCACCCCGGCGATCCTGAACCAAGATCCGGTGACCTCTGACCTGCCTCAAGCCTCAAGCCTCCAGCCAATGCCTGTAGCCTAAATCCAGAAGGCCTCCCTAACCGCGACCAGGAGCTGGTAAGAAAATCTGACCCCAAAAGGCACCGCTGCACCCGACACCCCACAGCCTTGTGTGCCCAAACCAATGGTGCCTAACCAACCCCAAACTTCCCAACTTACCTCTCGAAGTGGTGGTCGCACCCAGAAGTCCTTCGTCTACCTGCCTGCAGTGCTTTTGCAAACTGAAGGATCTCCATTGGAAACAAAAGGGTATCCGACCTCGAAACAGCACCCTGCACCTGGCCGCCCTAGTGCCGCTGAGGGTGCACCTTTGGTGCTAATTTGTTTCCCCATTTGCCCTGAGCTAAAGCTTTGCTCCCACAACCCTGTGGCCTGCTTGCCAGCAGCCACCAACCGGAGGCACCCTATCCCCCATTGGATAACATTGGGCCTCAGCACTCTGAACCCGGCCGTCCTAGTGCCACTGAGAGTGTAACAAGAGTGCATCCTTGACCCTGGGGGAACCCTTATTCTAACCCCAGAACCTCATCTCCAAAGACCGATTACTTACCTAAAAAACGATAACCATATCTTCCTCTATAGGATAACATTGACTGTTTTTTGTGAATAAGTTTCTCTGTGTGGAGTTTTGAAACGTGCTTGGTTCTAGAAATAAAATAACTAAAATAATATGTTTATACAAAAACAATTGGTCTAAAGTTCAGTCTTTGAGTGTGTGAATTCATTTGCTGACTGAGTGTGTACAACAAATACTTAACACTGTCCTCTGATACTACCTTACTGCTCGACCATACTACCACAAATAGAGAATAAGGTTCTATCTAACTTTACCTCAGGTCACCTTTGGGGTTCCACTGGACTCTGTGCACACTATACCTCACTTTGATATAGTATATTCAGAGCCAGCTTTCTACAATCCCCTATCATGAAACATGATCAAGCTCTTGTTAACATTTAGGCTTTCCCAGTTGCTGATGGCATTGTGTGGGATAAAGTAGATTTTGAAGTCCATGGTCCGACGGAAGTGCTTAAGATACCTTACGTGTTTTGCGTCTCCTTATGAGATGTGGTAACTCAGGACATACATTCTGATGATTGTGATGTGCAAGCCGTACATTCATTGTTTTCTGATTTGAAATATTATGCTACTTTTGATGCTGAAGATTTGTATTTATATTCTGCCAATTATGCTGACTTATTTTGTTACAAACATTATGGGCATTATTGCTTACTTAAGAGTCCTAACTTTACTACTACTTAACTGCGAAAAATCTTAACTTTAAGACTTTCAGTATTCACAGAAGTCATTTAGGAGTCCTAAAGTTAGGACTCCTAACTTCTGTGAATACCGAAATGAGTAAGTGCCTTCTGTGAATACCAAAATGAGTAAGTGCCTTCTGTGAATACCAAAATGGTAGTAAGTTTAGGATTTTGTCTTAAGTTAGTTCTTTGAATCGGGCCCATTGTTCAGAATGATGTATCTGTGTTGTATCATGCTCAAAATAAATTAAGATCAGTAATGCAGTTTGCATGGACATTACAAACTCTCAAAATGGGAAAAGTCCCTACGGGATTACTTAAATGCTTCTGCTTTGTTTTCACCTTTTAATTTGATTGATAAACAGCAATTAATATCCATGAAAGATGCTACATACACGCTATTACACATTGAACAGTTGGTGCCCTAGCCATTCTCTATGGCGGATACCTTACGTGTTTTGCGTCTCCTTATGAGATGTGGTAACTCAGGACATACATTCTGATGATTGTGATGTGCAAGCCGTACATTCATTGTTTTCTGATTTGAAATATTATGCTACTTTTGATGCTGAAGATTTGTATTTATATTCTGCCAATTATGCTGACTTATTTTGTTACAAACATTATGGGCATTATTGCTTACTTAAGAGTCCTAACTTTACTACTACTTAACTGCGAAAAATCTTAACTTTAAGACTTTCAGTATTCACAGAAGGCATTTAGGAGTCCTAAAGTTAGGAGTCCTAACTTTACTACTCCTAAACTGAGAAAAATCCTAACTTTAAGACTTTCAGTATTCACAGAAGTCATTTAGGAGTCCTAAAGTTAGGACTCCTAACTTCTGTGAATACCGAAATGAGTAAGTGCCTTCTGTGAATACCAAAATGAGTAAGTGCCTTCTGTGAATACCAAAATGGTAGTAAGTTTAGGATTTTGTCTTAAGTTAGTTCTTTGAATCGGGCCCATTGTTCAGAATGATGTATCTGTGTTGTATCATGCTCAAAATAAATTAAGATCAGTAATGCAGTTTGCATGGACATTACAAACTCTCAAAATGGGAAAAGTCCCTACGGGATTACTTAAATGCTTCTGCTTTGTTTTCACCTTTTAATTTGATTGATAAACAGCAATTAATATCCATGAAAGATGCTACATACACGCTATTACACATTGAACAGTTGGTGCCCTAGCCATTCTCTATGGCGGAAACTGACTCGGCTGTTTGGTTAATTCATGGGGTAATATCTCTCCCATTTTCTTCGTTTCAATTTAAATCATGTATGCAACATTTTCCGAGAGGTCGCTTCGAGCCCCTGGGTAGTTCTTTTCTCCATGACTTATGGCCGCTTCCTTTCACTTACAGATGGCAACGGGACGATAAGGAAGTTTTCGTAACAGGGGAGGAATGCGATTCTACAGTAGGTCATTCCCTAGTTTGTAAACACGTTACGTTGCACGGCGATTGTTATGTATCGGCGCCTAATCTTGCTTGTTTTTTTAAAGGCACTCCTGTCCCATCGATAATTGCGACTTTTATAATGCTTACAAACGGCAGTTATCTTATTTTGAATAACCACAACTGCTGTGGTTTACGGGCAGAATCCCATATTCAGTAACGGCTTCACAACGTGTTACTTGTTGCAGCGATGTGCTTTTTCCACCTCCGCATGGGAAAGTAGATATTTCAATTTGGCCTTCCATTCCAACTTTGAAAACAGAGTTCAACAAGTTGAGCAGGCTAAAAGCGCTTTTATTCCAACAAGCAGTGACCCTCACTTCAGCTCGAGAGACCTTCGATTTGTAGGTGGCTAGGGGGAAACAACTTTTACAACGCAGTCATTACATCGCACTACACTTACAACGCAGTCATTACATCGCAAGATCCTTTACAACGCATGTCACTACAATTCAGGCATTACAACGCATACCATTACAACGCATGACACTACATCGCATGTCACTACAATGCAGGCATTACAACGCATACCATTACAACGCATACCATTACAACGCATAGTACCCCTACACTATCCAATACTTAACCTACTGTTGCACCCCCTGGAGGTAGAATAATAATTTTAACCCTACACTATCCAACACTTACCCTACTGTTGCACCCCCTGGAGTTAGAATAGTAATATTTACCACCCACACTATCCAACACTTACCCTACTGTTGCACCCCCTGGAGTTAGAATAGTAATTTTTACCCCTACACTATCCAATACTTACCTTAAATGCAATGTAATGGTATGTGTTGTAAAGGTACGCGTTGTAAAGGTAGTATGCGATGTAAGGAAATGCGTTGTAAAGGTAATTTTTTAATATGCGATGTAGGGTCATGCAAGGTAATGGAATGCGTTGTAGTGGATGTTGCGATGTAAAAACTGCGTTGTAAGTATTTGTGTTGTAATGTCATACATTTGTGGCTAGGACATCAAGTGAGATTCAGTCGCTTCTGAACACTAACCTCCCACTTCACTTTGGGGAGCTTATACATTAAATATTTAATGCCTCTGACACAAAAGGCTTTACAAATTTTTTTAAGAATGTGGAATCTGGCCTGGTCACTTCATATGATATTTCGAGTAATACCAGCTTTTATTCATTCTATCTTTTCCAGCGCCTTTGAGGGGTTTCCTTTGCTACTGGCGCTTGCAGGTGGAATACTGATCCTTCTGCTTCTACTACGCAATGGCTGCTCATCATGTGGTAATGCACAGACCAGGCCAATTGCGACTGTACCATGACCAAAGGCAACAACTTTTTTGGATGCTTGCCATTAGCGACGCTAAGCGTGAGGTATGGATTGACTTTTCGATTTGCCTACTTCACTTGCGTGCATCCTGTGTTTTACTGTCAGCGGTGCCCTTTCTATTGGGCTTTGGACCTATGCCTCACCAATACAACATGTACAGTCCAGGATTTTCACCAGTTAATGGGTCCCTTAGAGGCCCATGAGCTGGCTTGTTCTGGGAATGGCAACATGGCGTGTGCTGCTGCACATGGCACATTGGCTGAATGGGATATCTGCGAGGCTGCGTAGAACATCCTGCAATATAGTTTCATTGAATATCAGGCAAGTTGTCCGGATATGCTCTTGGAAGCATCATAATACGAGGACCATGTCTGTTCCTTTGACCTACTTAATTGGATGGCATCCCTTTTTTCTATTAATGATAGCGATGGCCTTTTGGAACGCATTGCATTCTTGGGCTCACATGCTTGTATGGATTTACCACCTCCTTCTTAATTCCATTTTTCAGGAAATGACAAATCTTGTTCACCCAAAATTCTTTTTTTATTTTATTACAAAAACTTTTTTCCCCACAAGAAGTTTTTTTTAAAGAGCGCTTCTGGACTCTGCTTAACTTTGAACTTTGTTTCATTATTTTGTCTAGGCACTACGACCTTACCAGGGGGAGGGTGTTATGTGGCCCTTAAGGTCATTTTCGACATTGCTAAAGTTAGCATGAGCTCTGCTGCCATGATGCTGCTTTTGCGCACGTTACTTACTACATGACTTTATTTTGCAAGACTCTGTTTGTGTCTTTCACATGAGAACGGTCTGCTTTCTGCATTCTCTGCTGTTCCTGGAGTTTAGTCTGAACACGATGTGCAAGGTCGAAAAACATGCCCCTTGTTATTCTGTTCTGGTCAGTCCCTATTACGTAGACAAAA
This sequence comes from Lissotriton helveticus, assembly GCF_964261635.1. Classification (NCBI taxonomy): domain Eukaryota; kingdom Metazoa; phylum Chordata; class Amphibia; order Caudata; family Salamandridae; genus Lissotriton; species Lissotriton helveticus. The sequence continues at coordinate 1,924,648,157 of NC_136065.1, forward strand.
CATACTACACACAGCTGCAATGCTAGAGAGCTCCTGCTTTCATATTACGATGTTGAATGTTATTCACACACATTTGGAGGGAATCCTTTCCTTGGAGAAGAGCTATGTTGTTCCTATGATGTAAAGCTACCATCTAGGCTCTAAGGTATGGGGTCTGCTTGTTAGAACCGGGACCACCGGCCCACTTAGGGTAGCATGGCACAGTGTGGGAAGGCTAAATCCAGAAGGCAATTGTGACATACTTGCGCAGCACACACTACAACACCCCAGCGCAAACCCACCAAAAATGACACCACACCGTCTTAGTTAAATAGAAAATAGAGAGGCTTTAACCTTTTGCATTAAAAAGGGGGTGAAGTTTCCAATAGTTAATAAATTAGGACTTTGGGCATTCCATTTTTGGATTAACTGCATTAATTAAACAGTACATTGCATTGCATTACCTCACAGTAGTCAAAGAACCAGGTATTTAAATACATTTAACTAGACAATCAGCAGGTAATTATACTACGCATAAATCAACAGGTATATGCAGCAGTTAAAACCAAGCAGGTAAGTACATTAAATATTAAATTAGCAGGCATATGCATCAGATTAGATCAAGCAGGTAAATACATTAAGTTTTGAATTAGCAGGTATTTGCATCAGTTTAAATCAAGCAGGTAAATACATTAAGTTTTGAATTAGCAGGTATTTGCATCATTTTAAATCAAGCAGGTAAATACATTAAGGCCAGAACATCAGTGGTTCTATATTCTAGTTGCGCTGTCTTCTCCCAGCTCCTGTGCAAGAAAGTGCTAGATGCTTAACTTCAGGGGGGGGCAGGTACCCACTCTCTTTATATGAGCCAGTCACGCTATCACGAGGTAGAGAGGATCAACTTAGGGGCTCAGTTCTTGGCAGCCCCATCCATTGCAGTTCCCCCTTTCCCTGAATGACTCCGCTTCTTCAACCCCACCCTCAGTTAGGCTGTGGTATATAAATAAATAATACCGGATCTAGGTTTGACTAGGCATAGCAATAACAGATAGCTCAATAAATAAGAGTCAAGATTCGAGGTAGTAGGAGTTTGCAGGTTTATTACAGCATAAAGGACAGGAACAGGACAACCTGCATAGGAATAGGATGGCAGGGCCCGGCAGCTGCCGGGGCTGGATCTGGGATGAGCGCGCTCTGGGGAAAGGACTGGCGTAACATTTAATAACAATACACACGCATATATATATTAAAACAGTTGCATTACAGTACATATGATAGGCGGAGCGGTGGGTGGAGCAAAGGGTGTGACGCGTAGCAGTCGCGAAAGATAAGGGTGAAAGTAGGTGTAACAGGGCGTATACATAGACATGTGATGCAAACGTAACAGAATATGTCATGAATGGGGCGGAAACATGGAGGGGGCTACCTAAGGAGCCGGGACCTCTAACCTAATGGTGCGCGCAAACTGGCAATGACGTATTACTAGGAGAAGCTGGGGGCTATGAACTCTGTGCTAGGAGCAGAGACTGAAGTCTGGAGAGTCAGGGCGACATGTACCTAAACAGTATCTAGTATCTGATGTTTAGAGAACATGTTGATATAAACTAGAAGTCAGGAGGGGAAAGGCTAACAGACTCTAAGACTGGTGCATGCATTATTCTACATGTAGTGCGTGATGAAGAATATTAAATGACCATTAAATACAGTATTTCTCTAACATGGAGACGTAAAGGCTAGACAATGACGGTAACTATTGATGCGATTCAGTAGCTTTAGGAATGCAGAGAAGGAGGGCTGGACTGATAACTAGAATCATAACATACTCTTGGCAGACTCAGAGGCAGAGCCAAGCTGAACCGGGCACTGCGAGGCAGGAAGTAAGTGAAGGGTCAGGGATACAGGTGGGGGCCGTGTCGCTCCTCAGCGAGGGCTCAGTAGACAGGAGCTGAATCTGGTATCCAGGCCCTTTTGAGGCCTAGAAACGGGGACTTTACAATGGAATAACGTGCACACTGAGAAACGTGGCAACGTAGCTTTACATAGGCCTGATATTCGTATCATTCACGAGAACTGGAAACAGGCATACTAGAGGTGGACACAACTATAATTGCGTCTTTAATCGAACATGGGGAATACATATGCATATTAATCATGCACACATAACATATGATGGAGAACGCGTAGGGACACAGAACATGGCAGAATTTACTTTTCCACATTCCCTCCTTGTCACTACGTTTCCATCAGGAAACATCAATATTCATGATACCATCTATCATTTCATACAGTATCATTTGCTCGTCTCGAATTGTCTTGGAACGGGATTTAGAACGGGGCTTGGGACTAGGAATACAAGAGGTAGCACAAATGCCGCAAATCGCAGGGCCACATTGTATACAGAGGCAGCAGCTGAATATGATCGCTACTGCGATACCTAGAAAGGACAATACTTTCCATCCCCAGGCGGAAATTATATTCCAGAACCAACCGGACCATGTCCAGGTGCCTGGATCTTGGTGTAACAGATGGGCAATTTTATGGAGTCTGGTTATAGCTGAATAAACAGACGGCGCGTTATTTGGAATGAAAATGCAGCAACTAGATCCGATGACTCTACAGGCCCCGCCCCTATCGGCCAGTATGACGTCAAGGACGAGACGATTTTGCAAAACGACAAATCTCATAGCAGATTGCTCTTCAGTCAAATTACCTAGGGCAGAGGCAGTCTTATTTACTACAGCTTCAAGGGTTCTGGTTAACCTACGGATTAGCTTACTATTCTGGACAGGTCCTATAAAGAAGAAGAAACCTCTATTGAAATCTGTATACTGTTCTAGAGCAGTTTCAGTATAATCGACAATTGGGGACTCGATCTCCCTTCTATGTCTAATGTGTACTAGATGTGTATTTCTATGATAATCAGATGGGGCTAGGAAAACAGGTGGCAGTAGGAAGGCAATGTAACAGGTTCCCTCCCAATCGAGGGGCAGACGAACATATGCGGTTTGACCACAAATAAAATAAGAATGACGTGAAGCTTTGAAAATAGATTTCCCACTGTCACTATACTTGACAATAGTAGTACAATCACTATGGCCTATATGTACGGAACCATTATTTCGGACACATAATTCGCCTTTGACTGGTAGTACTGATATAGCAGGTAAGTCTGGAGTAGAATCAGACTGAACATTCAGGACCATGAAATTCGAAGAATAATTACCTAAATTGTAAACTTCATTTTCTAGATCTAACCCTGTTCTATGGGGAAGACCTTGCTTGTCTGGGAAACATGTACTGTTAAGAAAAGACATATCTGTTGAGGATGACGTTAACATGTACCATGCTCCACACGAACCATTATGTGAAAATGGATAAGGAAAGAGTGGCAGAACTCCCTTCGGTGTCTGGAAAGGGGGGAGTCGACCACACACCCAACAATTAGTGGCATTGCTGGTCTGGTGTGAATAATGTAACATGCGGATAAAGGAATTGTTACGCATAGCGAGGCGGTAAGAGAGTTCATGAGGAGGCAGATCACTAAAAGTGTGCTCTACTGTAACATTAGAAGACTTATTTACATGAGAAACTGGAAAATACAGGAAAAATGCATAACTGGTGCAGGAAATCATAATGCTGAGAAATAATATGAAACTTAGGAAAACGATACATCGGATTGAGTTTTGACTAACTCTCTCACTATGGGGGTCTATTTTATACATGTCAGAAACCGGTCTAACCGTTTCACCTAGGGGAGGACTTAGACAATCAAACTGGCTGACTTATTTTACTAGACCTTAACTTTTTCTTATACTCCTGTTGCGGAGTTGTCTCTAACAGGGAGGGTTCAGTAACAGTGTCTTTTGCGGGACAGTCCTTTAAATCCTCGGAAATGTTCTTTGAAACTGGTTTCAATCCATAAAACTTCTTGATGTGCGAAAGATGCACCCAGCCTTTGCGTCCCTCCAACTTCACGGCTGTACGGGTGGCCAGGAGGACCTGTCGGGGCTCCTTCCAGCGAGGCTCCAGAGGACTTGAACGATCGAAATTTCGCACTAGGACCATGGATCCGGGAACGATTTCATGCGGTGCCACCTCGGTATTGTCTGGAAATGCGGCGGCAACCTGTGAACGACAAGAGTTGAGGGCAGACATCAAGGAAGCTAGGTAATCTGTCAGCATATTACTTGAAACATCGGTAATACTTCGGGGTCTAGGTGTACCCCACATGTTAGGGGGGCGGCCGAAAACGACCTCATACGGGGACAGACCTGATCTGGAATGTGCGACCATGCGCATATAAAACAAAGCAACTGGCAGAGCTACTGGCCAGTCTACACCTTTCTCTTGACAAACTTTTGCAATTCGAATTTTCAGGGTCTGATTATGTCTCTCTACGAGACCGGCTGCTTCAGGATGGCGTACACAATGGAACTTCCACTGGTACCCTAACAAAAGGGAAACATGTTTCATCAACTCAGATGAGAATGGCTGGCCGTTGTCAGAATATACGACTCTAGGGAGTCCATAACGGGGGAAGAACTCACGAACCAACTGCTTGGCAGTGGTCGTGGCTGTGTAATCTGGGACTGGATATGCTTCTGTCCACCTGGACAAAGCGCATACTACTACAAGGACATACTTGAAACCTCGACATCGCTCCATCTGAATGTAATCCATCTGGAGGACTTCAAAAGGGTGGTCAGGGGGCTGGAATCCACCTTGTTCCACCGGGACACTTTTACCTGGATTAAACTGACAACATATCATACAGGTACGGACTTTCTGCTTGGCTGCAGCTCGTAAATGCTTGTTGAACCAAATATTCTGGATACTGTCTAACATAGCTTTTTCTCCTAAATGTGCTGGACTATGTGCGGTATTGATAATGACTTGAACCATGGAGTCGGGGAGAAACCATGTGGCTTTACCCTTCGTTACCCATCCTTGATCTGTCTGGACCCCTCCTTGTTCGGACCATTTCTTGATTTCATCGGGAGTAGCATGTAACTGGATATCTATGACATCTTGAGTAGGGTCCTTAACTGTCATACATGTAGTCGGATCTGGAGTATGTGTCCGTGTCGGGTTAACTGGAATGTCTGGAGTCTGTGCTGTAAGCTTGGCTGTGCGATCTGCTAGATCATTACCCTGGGAAATAATGTCAGTAACTTTCGTATGTGCTTTGCACTTCATGATAGCAATGGATGTCGGTAAATGTATTGCATCTAACAGAGCTTGAATAAGGAGACCATGCTGAATCTTGGTTCCATGAGAAGTCAAGAAACCTCTCTCCTGCCAGAGCACTCCGAAGTCGTGTACAACTCCAAATGCGTAACGTGAATCGGTGTAAACATTAACTTTCAGGTTCTTGGCGTGTATGCAGGCTTGTGTCAGAGCAACTAGCTCTGCTGCTTGAGCAGACAGGGTGTCAATACGGTGTGTCTCTATAACTTCAGTGTCAGTAGTCACTGCATACGCGGCTACTAGTTCTCCTGTACTTGTTCTCATGCATGAACCATCCACATAAAGTGTCAGGTCGGGATCTGGTAATGGAATATCTGTCAGATCTTGTCTTGGCTTTGTCATAATGTTAACTACTTCCACACAGTCGTGTGTGGCAGGATTTGGATTAACTGATGGTAACAGTGTAGCAGGATTCAGAACGTTGCAGCGTCTGATTTCTATGTGTGGCTGGAACAGTGTCAATTCATAACCTGTTAAACGTGCAATTGTCAAGTGCTGAGTTTGTGTTCGGTTTAAAAGAACTTCCACAGAGTGTGGAACTTGTACGGTCAGGGAGTGTCCTAAGACTATGGAATCACTTTGTCTGATAGCTAGTGCTGTGGCTGCAACTGACTTGAGGCACACAGGCAGAGCCTGGGCTACAGGATCTAATGTGCTCGAAAAATAAGCACAGGGCTTGTATTGTCCTGCTTGATCTTGTGTGAGAACAGATAATGCTGTACCTTCACGTTCTGTAACGAAAAGTGTAAAAGGCTTACTGTAGTTCGGTGTAGCTAGGACTGGAGCTTGGCATAGGGCTTTCTTTAACTCATTGAAACTAAGTGTATGTTCAGATGTCCAAGGGAGGACAGTCGATACGGCTGCCTCCTGTGTCGTTAACTGTATCAGTGGCTTGGCTAGAAATGCATACTGAGGAATCCATTGTCTGCAATAAGAAGTAAGGCCAATAAAAGCACGTACCTCCTTCTGGGTCTTGGGCTGAGGAAGACTCGCTATTAACTGGATACGGTCTGGTGTCAACTGCCTACCCCACTTGGACAGCAAGTGGCCTAAATAGATAACTTGCTGGACACAGAATTGAAGCTTAGAAGGGGACACCTTGTGCCCCATTTCGGCAAGGAAATACAAGACTGTAAGTGATGCTCGCTCGCAAGCACGTTCAGAACGGGCTGTGATCAGTAGATCATCGACATACTGGAGCAGGGCAGTGTCAGTTGGCATGTGAATGTTGTCTAGTTGTCTCTTGAGTGCTTGACTGTAAATACTAGGACTTTCTGTGAAACCTTGAGGAGCGCGTGTGAACATATAGCTCCTTCCATTTAAACAAAATCCGAAAAGAAACTGGCTGTCTGGATGAATGGGGACACTGAAGAACGCGTTCTTGAGGTCTATGACCGTAAAAAATGAGGCTTCGGAATCAATGGCTGTCAATAGGGAAGAGATATCTGGGACAACTGGGTACTGTGGAATAATGCATTTATTAAGTTCTCGAAGGTCAATCACTAATCGATATACTGGGGGTGCATTTGGATCAGTACGTTTCATGATAGGAATGATCGGAGAATTACATATATTGGAGTCAGTTTCTACAACTACTCCTTGAGCCATGAGCTCGTCAATAATTTTGGATAAGGCTGCTACAGCCTCAGGTGGCAATCTGTACTGTCTGATTCGTGGTAACACTACACCTGGCTTGAGAGTCACACGATGGGGTGTGATTTGCATATAACCAACATCAGTTGGACCTTGTGCCCATAGATGCTGCGGGACATTAGACAATCTCGGATCAAAATCTCGTAATACATAGTGACCCTTGAAGTCACGTAGGAACAATCGTATTCCCTCGGGGGAACAGCATATAACTGCACCTAACTCTTTCAGTGTCTTAATGCCTAATAGATTTTCTGGACATGATTTCGTAAGTAACAGATCAGTAGTGCGGGACAATGGACCTACTTCTAGAGTAACTGGCTGAGATATCTCATTTACGATAGGTTTTCCTGAAAATCCAAGGGAAACATTTCTAGAGCCTGAGAGCGGAGCCCCTGGAACTTCGGCGTGACTGATGGTGGTCCTACTTGCCCCTGTATCAATCAGGAACTTTCTGTCTTTCCCTAGTACTTGACTGTGAACATAGGGACCTTCTTGATCTACAGGTATCTCGATGAGAGGCAAGCCTACCTCCCTCTCTAGGCTGTTTCATGAATATGGCTGATACTCCGGATACTCTGACTGAGCATACTGGTACATCTGTTGTGTAACATGCTGTGTTGCAGCAATAGGCTGTGGTACTGGAACTGTCTGTGGTGCATTCTGTGGCTGAGAAGTCTGTGAAACTTGCTCTTGTCTGGGCGGACGTGGTCTTTCTTTAGTCTTACCGGTAGCTATGTTGTGTTTCAGAACTGCACACTCGTTTATAAAATGACCTGGCTGTTTACAATAATTGCAGTTCCCTTTAACGGGAGCTGCAGGGTGACTGGCTTGATTCGGACCCCTCTTCTGACTGTCTTGAGGAACAGATTGTGCAACTAGTACTTTCATTTTCGTGTCTTTCATACGCTTTCTCTCGTGTTCTTGCTCTTCTCTGATTCTATTCTGGTGATATTGAAGCATCTGTAACATCTGGGACGGGGTATTAGCTTGCCAGGTACTTTCGACTTTCAAAACTCGGTTTTTAATTGGTGGACTTGAATTCTCGACTAATTTAGTAACAAAAAGGTGAGGGTATGACTCGCTACTTGTCTTGAGGCCACTGTTTATGGTAAAACATTTCTCAAATCTAGAATAAAAATCACTAATGTCTTCGTCTTGTTTCTGTTTACAGGCTGAGATTGCATCCCAGTCTTCTTTTCTAGTTGTCAATAATCTAGGCAAAACTTGTATTAATAATTCCGGTAATTCTTTACATTTGTCTCCTAGACCGGTACCTGGTACTCGTATCTTGTCTTCAGCTTCTAGAACTGCCCAATCGATCTTTTTCTCTCCCACCTCCCATTCTTTTTCCTTGAGTTTCTCATATACCCCTGCGGGCAACAGGACCTTTAACATTTTAATAATATCTGGATACGTGTATTCTCCCATACGGAGCATGTCTTTTAATTCTCGGTGGAACCCTGCTGGATCTTTATCATGACAGGGAATTAACTTTTTCATCTCTAAGAGTTCCATCTTTGTAATTGGAGTGTAAACAAACACTCGTTCTAGTTCACCACCCGTTCCTCTAACTGGGTGGACTTCTCGTAACGGATTCTGTCTGTCTATGTAAAAGGGCTTATTTTCTGGAGGTGAGACATGAACAAAATGCGGGTTCAAGAACATACTATATTTGTGGCGCTGTTCTAGAATGACACTAATCAAATCGGTACCTAAACCTTTCCATTTATACTGGAGTAACTCGTTCAGGACATCGTGTAACGGACCTGGATCAGAATGTTGACCCTCATACAATGTAATGAGGTGCTGGATCATATACATACCCACCAGTCGTTGCTCGGCTGGGGGCAGTTTCAGAAACATTTGTGCCACTATTTCGTCTGGAAAAGTGGTAGAATCAGTAATCCATCGGACTGCTGATCGGACTAGTTCTTGTTCATGCATAGTACTTAACTCGTTATAACCGATTCGTGATTTCAGAATGTGATCGGTAGCTTGAAATACTTGTTCCAGAGAACCTTGTTCTGGTGCCGGGTGATGGAAAGTTGACTTGTGTTCTAGGCGTAAATGGCGATCTGGAAATCTAGATTTTCCTACATACGCTATTCTGGCGGGATTTTCGTCCTCTACCTCTTCCGCAGAGTCATTTTCTTTTTCGCTTACTTGTACTGCCTTACGTTGATCATGTAACCTTATTATTTCCTTACGAATTTTCTTATACATACTCTCTATACTGCTGATGGTCTTATGCTTACCCTCGGCTATATTATCACTCCACTTTGTCAGGACTCTCATTTCGGCTTGATCTTTGGTCGGATAATCTTGTTCTCGTATTAAACAATTAATCAGAAACTTTAATATCATGAGCTGGACTTCAACTTTCCTTTGAGACATAACTTCACTAATACTTTCTGGATCATCCCCTGTACGGATGAAACGGTATATTCTGTCTAGATCTCCTTTCATATCTGGTAGGGTGACTAGATACTCGGTCACCTTTCTTACGCGTAATGAATATAAAACCATATTATCCTCGCCTGGGACTGGATCATAGCCACATTCGTTAAGGGCTTTTCTTATTTCTGCAACAGACTGATACCTGGGCGTACGCTGTGACGCTTGTGCATGTAATTCGACGAACGTTAAACGCTTGTGTGGCGGCGGGGTTCCTGGAGGACCTCCCCCTGCGGCCCCTAAACTAGAGTCGTCTACTGATGCTCTTCGTCCTGGCAGAGTGGGAAATGGAAATGCAGGCTGGACTTGTATGGCGGGCTGGACCGGGGGTACCGTAACAGGTACTCCGGTGTCTGGAGGAGCGGGAAGTGCCTGATTTACAGGGACTGGCGGAGCGGGATTTACATATTCTGGGACTGTGTCGTCCAAATAGGACGAAATGAAAATATCAGCTGCGGTCGGTTTGTGACGTAGCTTGGTCGGAACTAAGGGTGGCGGAAAATTACTGAATGCCTCCGGGGTCGCTTTTGGCAAGCCCTCGGCAAGAAGAGGATACATACCCTTAATAAGAGCATGCCTCTGTCTGTCTGACTGTTCGGCTTTAACTCGTTCACCTATCTCGATTAATTCTTTTTCTTGTGCTCGCTCTAAGGATTCTCTACTTAATTCAGACTTTCTGATTTCTTTTTCGGTTCTTTTATGAGATTCTTTGCGCCATAACTCAATGGCATCTTTCTGTGACTGTCTGGCTTTCTTTTTCCATAATGCTTCTTCTACTCTCATGATGCACTCGGCATCCCACGTACCTGATACGGGCCATCTATACTTTTCCTCTAACTGTTTGGTATACTCTACCCATAAATCTAGATACAATATGGCGCTTATGCCATGTTTCTGATACATAAAATGACCTGGACTGTCCCTAGGCGGGACAGGAACTGCTTCTTCTAGCAGACCCTTTCTAGTTTTTAACTGACGTAATCTCGAAAAGAGGGACATTGCAAACTTGAATCTGAACACAATACAATACACGAGGGACAATAACAATTGAGAAAACAATTCAGGCATACCACGACATTGAACATACATTGAATAACATTATGAAGCAACAGTTCGGACAGAATACTACCTGGAACACTGAGAACAGAAACACATGAATTTCTCGAGAACGGAACAGGCTAGAATTACTGGATGCGCTGCTGAAACAGCACGGAACATACCGGTCCCATAAAGGGACGCATCAAGACCCGTATCCACCTAGGTGAACACTTCGTTTCAGATCTGCGTACCCAGACCCATCGGACCAGAGACAATTTAGATTGACCCTGTCTAGATACTACCCCAGCAACGGTACTCACCGGGCAGCAAGAACGGAAGGCCTCAGACTGGACGGGACTGCTTCGACGCCGGACGGACGAACTTCGGACTTCTGTTACGGGTGGGCCTCCGGATACCTCGGACCTTGGACTCTCGGCTTGGGCTCTGGTCGGGACTCGCCGCGTTCCTCCACCGCCTCGTCTGGATGCTGGACCGCCACCTCCGTCTCCTCCGTGGGCCTGAGGGATACTTGAAGCAGAAATATCTGCCGGTGCACGGTATGGTTCCGTCACGGTATGTTCGGGCGCCATTATGTGGTATATAAATAAATAATACCGGATCTAGGTTTGACTAGGCATAGCAATAACAGATAGCTCAATAAATAAGAGTCAAGATTCGAGGTAGTAGGAGTTTGCAGGTTTATTACAGCATAAAGGACAGGAACAGGACAACCTGCATAGGAATAGGATGGCAGGGCCCGGCAGCTGCCGGGGCTGGATCTGGGATGAGCGCGCTCTGGGGAAAGGACTGGCGTAACATTTAATAACAATACACACGCATATATATATTAAAACAGTTGCATTACAGTACATATGATAGGCGGAGCGGTGGGTGGAGCAAAGGGTGTGACGCGTAGCAGTCGCGAAAGATAAGGGTGAAAGTAGGTGTAACAGGGCGTATACATAGACATGTGATGCAAACGTAACAGAATATGTCATGAATGGGGCGGAAACATGGAGGGGGCTACCTAAGGAGCCGGGACCTCTAACCTAATGGTGCGCGCAAACTGGCAATGACGTATTACTAGGAGAAGCTGGGGGCTATGAACTCTGTGCTAGGAGCAGAGACTGAAGTCTGGAGAGTCAGGGCGACATGTACCTAAACAGTATCTAGTATCTGATGTTTAGAGAACATGTTGATATAAACTAGAAGTCAGGAGGGGAAAGGCTAACAGACTCTAAGACTGGTGCATGCATTATTCTACATGTAGTGCGTGATGAAGAATATTAAATGACCATTAAATACAGTATTTCTCTAACATGGAGACGTAAAGGCTAGACAATGACGGTAACTATTGATGCGATTCAGTAGCTTTAGGAATGCAGAGAAGGAGGGCTGGACTGATAACTAGAATCATAACATACTCTTGGCAGACTCAGAGGCAGAGCCAAGCTGAACCGGGCACTGCGAGGCAGGAAGTAAGTGAAGGGTCAGGGATACAGGTGGGGGCCGTGTCGCTCCTCAGCGAGGGCTCAGGAGACAGGAGCTGAATCTGGTATCCAGGCCCTTTTGAGGCCTAGAAACGGGGACTTTACAATGGAATAACGTGCACACTGAGAAACGTGGCAACGTAGCTTTACATAGGCCTGATATTCGTATCATTCACGAGAACTGGAAACAGGCATACTAGAGGTGGACACAACTATAATTGCGTCTTTAATCGAACATGGGGAATACATATGCATATTAATCATGCACACATAACATATGATGGAGAACGCGTAGGGACACAGAACATGGCAGAATTTACTTTTCCACAAGGCCTTTCCCCGATACCTCTGCTCCCGTCCGGCGCTTCTGTTACTCTCCACGGGCGAGTCCGCAGGGCCCATCTTGCCCTGTCCACCCGCTCAGGCCTTAAAGCACTTCGCCTGAGGCGGGGGCAGGGTCCGCAGCGAAGCCACGACGCAGCGACCGCGGAGACCCACCGCGTGTGGGCCTCCTCTCGCTTTCTCTCCTGCCCTCTGGAGAGACTGAAGGGCAGTTGGTTCTGCCTCCCAAAGGGCCGCGGTGGCTTCCCCTCTTCTGAGGAAGCTCCAGCTCGGGCAGGGAGGTGACGCGCTAGGCGGGAGTCCGGTTGCTAAGCGACCCCGCCCAGCGTCTCCCTCAGAGCCTCGCGTTGTTCCTTTTTTTTTCACACGGCTCAGCCCCTCACAGCACTCAGGCCAGTGGCAGTGAAATATTGGCAGCCTCAGCACTTCAGCGCTTCGGTGAGGGGCTGATCAGTGTAGCACTGGCGGAAAGGTGTACCGACCAGACACCAGGTGGGCGGCAGACACGCAGACAATGACAGCGCATGTATGACAAGGGCCAGATAGGAGGCAAGGGCAAAGGTTGGGCCCCAGCCTCACTTCAGGTCGTAGGAAAGGTCCCCTGCACAGCGTCCGCCCACTCAGCATACAGCGCCAACCCTCGTAGGTTCCCGGGGCTGGGTCAAGGTCACTCTCACCAGCAGTCCAAATGGAGCAGTCCTCTTAATGCGTGGACACACTGGGGTGTTGTTCTCTCTGATCTTCTCTCAGACAGGGCCAGATCAACAGGTAGGAGGGCAGCACCCTCAGACCAACCCGCAGCCCCTAGGAGCAGTCAAATTAGCCTGTGACACAATCCCAATGATGCTGTAGTCCGCACTCCAGCCAGCCTAGCAGTGTGACAAAATGGCCGCCCAGTATCCTCCCTTATATAGCCTGGGGCCCAGGTCACTAGAGTGGACCAGGAGGTTCTGGAACCCCCTAATGCTATCCTATGGGCTAGAGCTCTGAGGTAATTTCTGGCAGGTGACCATTTTATGAAGCTCACCCATCCCACCATTTTAGAAAGGCGTACCTGCGCCTCAGCACTGATTGGCAGGGGTGAGGCGCCCGGAGACCTAAGGCCACACGAAAAATAGGTGGGGAAAAAAATGTGAGACAGAAAAGAGAGAAAAAATAGGGGGAGACCACCCAAAAGCTGACAGGTCTAACACGCGTCCCCCCCAGCTGAAAGTGGGGAGAGCTATCCAATCCCTTGGGAGTTCTCGTCACCAAGGCAGAAAAACCTTGTGAGACCGTCAGCATTGGCGTGGTCCACTCCAGGCCGGTGTTCCACCCTAAAGTCCATTCCCTGTAGGGAGATGGACCACCTTAGGAATTTGGGATTCTCGCCCCTCATTTGCATAACCCACCGGAGGGGCCGGTGGTCGGTCTGAACAAGGAAGTGTGAACCAAACAGGTATGGCCGCAACTTCTTCAGGGCCCAAACAACCGCAAAGGCTTCCCGCTCTATCCCACTCCACCGCTGTTCCCGGGGGAGTAGCCTCCTGGATAGGAAAACCACTGGCTGGTCCAGACCCTCTTCGTTGAGTTGCAATAGCACTGCCCCAATGCCATGTTCAGACGCATCTGTTTGGACTGTGAATTCTTTGGAAAAGTCTGGGGCCCTGGGCAAAGGAGCCGTGCACATGGTTTGCTTTAAGGTGTCAAAGGCTTGTTGGCACGCCTTGGTCCAGACTACCTTTCGAGGATGTTTCTTGGATGTAAGCTCAGTCAAGGGAGCCACAATGGTACCATATCCCTTGACAAAGCGGCGGTAGTAGCCGGTGAGGCCCAGAAAAGCTCAGACCTCAGTCTGTGTCTTGGGGGGTTCCCAGGCCATGATGGTTTCAATCTTGGCCTGGAGGGGCTGCACCTTACCCCGACCCACCAAGTGGCTTAGGTACACTACCGACCCCTGCCCGATCTGGCACTTGCTGGCCTTGATCGTCAGGCCTGCCTGCTGCAGGGCCTGAAGTACTTCCCGAAGGTGACACAAATGGTCCTCCCAGCTGCTGCTGAAGACAGCGATGTCATCAAGGTAGGCAGCAGAAAAGGCCTCCAAACCAGAGAGGATCTGGTTCACCAGCCGCTGGAAAGTAGCAGGGGTGTTCTTGAGCCCAAAGGGCATCACTCGGAACTGGTAGTGGCCCTCAGGGGTGAAGAAGGCGGACCTCTCCTTCTCCCCATCTGTCAGAGAGTACTGCCAGTACCCCGACGTGATGTCGAAGGTACTCAGGTATTGGGCAGCTCGTCAATTAGCTCATTCGCCCTTGGGATGGGATGAGCGTCAGTCTTTGTCACTGAGTTCAGCCCCCTGTAATCCAGACGACACCTGAGTTCTGGTGTGGTGCCCGGTGGAGCAGCTTTTGATACCAGTACCACCGGACTGGACCAGGGGCTGTCGGAATGTTCAATCACTCCCAACTCCAGCATCTTGGTGACCTCACTGTGGATGCTGGCCTTCACCTTATCTGACAGCCGGTAGGACTTGGACTTCACAGGTGGGCTGTCCCCTGTGTCCACATCGTGGGTACACAGGGTCCTACCTGGGATAAGGGAGAACAGCGAGGAGTACTGCTCCAAGATTTGGCGGCAGTCCCTCTGCTGCTCGGAAGTCAGGAATGGTGAGAGGACCACTCCTTCCACCGAACCATCCTTCTCCTGGGAAGCAAAGAGGTCAGGGAGAGGCTCACTTTCCTCTTCCTCTGCCTCATCAGTCACCATCATCAAAGTGACTTTGAACCTCTCATGGTGGGGCTTGAGGCGGTTGACATGGAGCACCCGGTGGGGCTGCCTGGGGGTCTGAAGTTCCACCAAATAAGTGACCTTGCCCTTCTTCTAAACCACTTCAAAGGGGCCTGTCCAGCGATCCTGGAGGGCACTAAACTCTCTAGGCTCCATGACCTACACCATCTGTCCAGGCTCCAGCTCCACGGGGTGAGTGTTTTGGTCATACCACTCTTTCATGACCACCTGGCTGGCTTCGAGGTAGTCAGAAGCTTGCTTCCACAACTTAGCCATTTGGCTACGGACGGTCAGCATGTAGCTCACCACATCCTGGGAAAGCCTCCTGGGAGTCTTTTCCCATCTGTCTTTCACCAGGCTGAGAGGTCCTCTAACAGGGTGCCCATACAGAAGCTCGAAGGCGCTGAAGCCCACCCCCTTCTGCGGCACTTCCTTGTAAGAGAACAACAAGCAGGGTAGGAGGATGTCCCATTTCCTTCGCAAGCTCTCAGGCAGACTTCTGATCATGCCCTTCAAGGTTTTGTTAAACCTTTCCACCAGACCATTGGTCTGGGGGTGGTAAGGGGTGGAGAACCTGTAAGTAACTCCACACTCCTTCCACATAGCCTGCATGTATGCCGACATGAAGTTGGCGCCCCTGTCGGACACAACTTCTTTGGGGAAACCCACTCGGGTAAAAATCCCCATCAGGGCCCGGGTCACCGCAGGTGCAGTGATGGTCCTCAGAGGAATAGCCTCTGGGTACCGGGTGGTATGATCCACCAGAACCAGGATAAACCTGTGACCGGCCAAAATTGGTGGATCCAATGGCCCAACAATGCCGATGCCCACACTTTCAAAGGGGGTGCTAGCGACGGGTAGCGGTTCCAGGGAAGCCTTCAGCTTAACCCCTGTTTTCTCACTGGCTTGGCAGGACACACACATCCTACAAAAAGTGTCAAACGTGACCCTCATCTGAGGCCAATAAAAGTGTGGAACAAGCTGGGCAAAGGTCTTGTCCTGGCCCAGGTGTCCTGCCAAAGGAATTTCGTGAGCCAACTCCAAAAGGAAGGCTCAGTAACGCTGGGGGACTACTAAGGCCCGGGGCGAACCGTGCACCGGAGCCTTGGGCTCACTGTAGAGGAGGCCATCCTCCCAGTAGATATGAAAGTTCCCTGAAGCATTACCTGCTGCCTGGGCTTCGGCCTATCGCCTCAGGCCCTCAAGGGTAGGGCACTCCTTCTACGCCCGACAAAACTCCTCCCTGGTAGGTCCTCCCTCCACCCGCCACTCCGCAGGCGTAGGTAAGTCCTCCAGGGAGACAACATCCCCCTCCGTGGAGCATATAGCAAGTACTGGGCACACGTAAGATAGAAATGAACTGTAAGTAAGCTAGTTTTCTGAGACAAAGAACAAAGGGCACCGGTTGTATAGTGAAAACAAAATGTTAAACTTTATATAAAAGTCTTCTTTTCTTTTTTTGATTTTACAAACGCCAGCCGACACGTGTTTCGTCAACGGGACAGTGCCTGTGACTCATCAGGGCTGCGAACGGCGCGTGTTCTTATCGGGGTTAGGGTGAACGTGTTAATAGTCACAAGGGCGATGGGCAGCAAGGGTCAAAGATGGATGGCTTGCATGGGAACAATCTGGTACGACTGTTGCCTGGTCTCCTGTGAACACTCGAACCCCACTACGGTCCTGAGCATACAGCTTCTCCACAGGAGACCAGGCAACAGTCGTACCAGATTGTTCCCATGCAAGCCATCTGTCTTTAACCCTTGCTGCCCATAGCCCTCGTGACTATTTAGACGTTCACCCTAACCCCGATAAGAGCACGCGCCGTTTGCAGCCCTGATGAGTCACAGGCACTGTCCTGTTGACGAAACACGTGTCGGCTGGCGTTTGTAAAAACAAAAAAATTAAAAGAAGACGTTTATATAAAGTTTAACATTTTGTTTTCACTATACAATCGGTGCCCTTTGTTCTTTGTCTCAGAAAACTAGCTTACTTACAGTTCATTTCTATCTTACGTGTGCCCAGTACTTGCTATATGTTTCATATGGTGTTCTGGTATCCTATGCCCGACCGCCTTTGAGAGGTTTCAAGGTTTTTCTCTTTACTGGTAGCACCGTCCAACATATCTCCATTCTGTCCATCACCAGATACCAGTACTGCACTGTGTGAGCGCCCTACACTGTACAAATCCAAACCTTCCGCCGACTCTCTATCCCCCTCCGTGGACTCGGGGACCACCACCTCAGGTGCCCCATCCATCTCACTGGGTGTGGATGCCGGGGCAGGTTTTCCCCGTTGCCGGATCTTCCCCTTGTTGGCAGCTGGCTGGGCCTTTGTTCCAGGCTCCAGCCCTTGTGAACTCCCCCTCCGGGCAGTCACGGACCGCGTGTTCGCACAGGTCCAGTCAGGTGATCCCAACATTTCCATATGTGCCTTGAACTCTACCTCTTTCCGGGCATTGTGCTAAAGGTCGTTCCCCAACAGACAGTCGACTGGCATGGCAGGGCTCACAGCAAAGAAGGCCCACGACCCCTCCCTACTCAAAGGGAACCTCAGCCACAGGATAGTAACCCTCTCTGTTGTCAGCCATCACAACTGGGTGGAGTACATTGGGAACCACCTGCTCTGGGGACACCAGCTGTCTTCTTACCACAGTCATACTGGCACCTGTGTCCCTCAGAGCCTCCCCTCTCTGGCCGTTGATGGTGACCCGTTGCCTATACTTGGGGGTATTTGGGGGCACATGGGTCTTAGAAGCCATCTCGCTGACTCCCAGGGACACTAGGTTCAGCCCTGCCCACTCACCCCCCTTGTCTAGGAGCAGCTACTCCCCAAGCACTACACTCGCAACCCCGGGGGTTTTTCCTCCGGTGGGAGGGTGCGCTCTCTTTGGACATTTGGGATCTCCTTTATAGTGTCCAACTTCGTCGCACTCGTAGCACCGGACAATTCTGGGCTGCTGACTACGGTCAGGATAAGTGGGTGTTTGGTGGCCAGATTTGGATGGGGAACCTGACTCCTTCCCATGTGAGCTTTTTTTGGGGACCTTTGTAGAACTCCTTCTTTTTATCTCTCCCTCTTTCTTCTAGGAAGAACCTTAGCCCAGGTGTCGGCCTCCTCTGCAAGCTTCCTAGGGCTAGTCAGCTTGCAGTCCACCAGGTGTTGGAGCAGCTCCAGAAAACATTTCTCGAGGAGGTGCTCCCTTAGGAACAGATTGTACAGCCCCTCGTGATCAGTAACCTCACTGCCCCGCACCCAGCCCTCTAATGCCTTACCAGCGTAGTCCAAGAAATCCACCCAGTTTTGCGTGGGAAGCTTGTGGCTGTTTCGAAATTTCTGCCCGTATTTTCAGGGGTCAGCCCAAACTTCCTGACTAAGGCAATCTTCATTATGGGGTAATTGGTCTGTTCCTCCTGTTCTAGAGCCAGAAGGGCGTCCCTCCCCACCGGGGGCATGTACATAAACAGGCCACCCCTCAATGACTTTCAGGAACCCCTTGGGCTCTCAACTAGACCTCATAGGCAGCCAACCACTTGCCAATGTCGTCCCATACGCTAAAACTGGCTACTACATCTTTGGGCAGGTAGAGTCTGGGCTCCCTGGTAACTTCTTTAGGTATGCTGCCACCAGTAGGATTGCTGGGGGTCCCTATATGCAGGGCTTTAAGATCCAGTTCCCTTAAAGTAAGCTCATGGATAAATCTCCTCTCCTCCCGCTCCTTCTCCAACCGTGCTAGCTGCAATTTTAGCTGTCTCTCCTCCCTCCTGTCCGATAACTCTACTGAGGACAGTCTTCTCTTGGAAACACTACTGCCCACCCTAGAATGTGTCCCAGGCCCTGCTAGCAGGTTTCCGCCTTCAGTTTGGAACAGTGGGTCTAATTCTTTGGTGGTGTTAGGCTCCATTCCTCCATTCCTCACTCGTCCCTTCCCCCATCCGGGTAGGCTGCAACCCATGTTCTCAAGCTGGTTTGAAGTTCCGCCTTCTTAGCGCCATGCTTAAAGAACACCCCTTTTTCCTGGCAAAATTCTCTAAGCTGCGTCACTGAATAAGTTTCCATCTCATCCAGCTCAAACTCAATCTTGCCAGATGGGCCCTCAGACATTTGCATGGAATTGATGGGACACTTGATAAAAAGGCGTTAAATAGGAGCTACCTACAATCACCACTTCAGGGAGAATTTTGGAATAACCAAAAATGCCAATTGAAGAGACTAACTCTAGGAAAACAAAATTGCCAGTCAGAGAAAGAACAAAAATTAGGTGTAAGGTCGTGGTGCACACTAAGAGGTCCATTAGGATGGCGGACTGACAAAGTCCGTCCACCATCCTGTCTGAGGACGGGACCGTCCGCCACAGGTGCGGAGGTCCCGTCCGTGGAATTATGATGCACCCGCCACAGTGGCGGGTGCACCCCCCATTTTTAACATTGCGGCGGGCAGTGCTGAAAGCCCCGCCCGCCGTAGTGTTAAAAATGCATGTTGTGCGTTTCAAAGCACAACATGACAGGCACCGCGCGGTGCCTGCCATGTTGTATTTTGAAACGCAGGGGGGGTACCATAGGTACCCCCCATGTGCACCCCCCACATCCCCCCCTTCACCCTGGGGGCCCGCAACGGGCCCCAGATGCAAGGACCGTATGCCTTTTCGTGGCGGCATCGCCGCCACGGAAATGCATATCACCCAGCACATCCTAATATGGCTGGCGGTGTCTGATAGACACCACCACCATATTAGAGCTTTTCTGCCGTGGTCGCAAGGCAACCGCGGCGGAAATGCGGCGGACGGTCTTCTTGTCCGCCAAGGTCCCCCCCGCCATTGTAATATGGCGGGGGGGGGGAAATAGGTGGCGGACGTGCAAGGATGGCGGACGGATCGCCACCGCCTGCATGGCGGTGGCGATCCATCCGCCATCCTAATTGACCCCTTAGTTGCTGTAGGGTGTACGCAAGCACAAATCCAATCCCACAGCTGAGCACCAAATGTTAGAACCGGGGCCACCGGCCCACTTAGGGTAGCATGGCACAGTGTGGGAAGGCTAAATCCAGAAGGCAATTGTGACATACTTGCGCAGCACACACTACAACACCCCAGCGCAAACCCACGAAAAATGACACCACACCGCCTTAGTTAAATAGACAATAGAGAGGCTTTATCCTTTTGCATTAAAAAGGGGGTGAAGTTTCCAATAGTTAATAAATTCGGAATTTGGCCATTCCATTTTTGGATTAACTGCATTAATTAAACAGTACATTGCATTGCATTACCTCACAGTAGTCAAAGAACTAGGTATTTAAATACATTTAACTATGCAATCAGCAGGTAATTATATTACGCATAAATCAACAGGTACATGCAGCAGTTAAAACCAAGCAGGTAAGTACATTAAATATTAAATTAGCAGGTATATGCATCAGTTTAGATCAAGCAGGTAAATACATTAAGTTTTGAATTAGCAGGTATTTGCATCAGTTTAAATCAAGCAGATAAATACATTAAGGTCAGAACATCAGTGGTTCTATATTCTAGTTGCGCTGTCTTCTCCCAGCTCTTGCACAAGAAAGTGCTTACAGATGCTTAACTTCGGGGGGGGGGGGGGGGTCTGGTACCCACTCTCTTTATATGAGTCAGTCACACTATCACGAGGGAGAGAGGATCACCTTAGGGGCTTAGTTCTTGGCAGCCCCATCCATTGCAGTTCCCCCTTTCCCTGAATGACTCCGCTTCTTCAAACCCACCCTCAGTTAGGCCTTTCCCCGATACCTCTGCGCCCGTCCGGCGCTTCTGTAACTCTGCAGGGGCGAGTCCGCAGGGCCAATCTTCCCCTGTCGCGACGCAGCCACCACGGAGACCCCACCGCGTGCGGGCCTCTTCTCGCTTTCTCTCCTGCCCTCCGGAGAGACTGGAGGGCAGTTGGTTTGGGCTCCCGAAGGGCGGTGGTGGCTTCCCGTCTTCTGAGGAAGCTCCGGCTTGGGCAGGGAGTTGACGCGCTAGGCAGGAGTCCGGTTGCTAAGCGACTCCGCCCAGCGTTTCCCTCAGAGCCTCGCGTCGTTCCTTTTTTTTTCACACGGCTCAGCCCCTCACAGCACCCAAGCCAGCGGTGGTGAAATATTGGCGGCCTCAGCACTTCAGCACTTCGGTGAGGGGTCTGATCAGTGTAGCACTGGCGGAAAGGTGTACCGACCAGACACCAGGTGGGCGGCAGACATGCAGGCAATGACAGCGCGCTTATGACATGGGCCAGATAGGAGGCAAGGGCAAAGGTTGGGTCCCAGCCTCACTTCAGGGGTCGTAGGAAGGGTCCCCTGCACAGCGTTCGCCCTCTCAGCATACAGCGCCAACCCTCCTAGGTTCCCGGGGCTGGGTCAAGGTCACTCTCACCAGCAGTCCAAATGGAGCAGTCCTCTTAATGCGTGGACACACTGGGGCGTTGTTCTCTCTGATCTTCTCTCAGACAGAGCCAGATCAACAGGTAGGAGGGCAGCACCCTAAGACCAACCCGCGGCCCCTAGGAGCAGTCAAATTAGCCTGTGACACAATCCCCCTTACGCTGTAGTCCGCACTCCAGCCAGCACAGCAGTGTGACAAAATGGCCGCCCAGTATCCTCCCTTATATAGCCTGGGCCCAGGTCACTAGAGTGGACCGGAAGGTTCTGGAACCACCTAATGCTATCCTATGGGCTAGAGCTCTGAGGTAATTTCTGGCAGGCGACCATTTCATGAAGCTCACCCATCCCACCATTTTAGAAAGGCGCACCTGCGCCTCAGCACTGATTGGCAGTGGTGAGGCGCCCGGAGACCCAAGTCCACACGAAAAATTAGTGGGAGAAAATGTGAGACAGAAAAGTGAGAAAAAATAGGGGCAGACCACCTAACAGCTGACAGGTCTAACACTGCTTACAAAGCCCAGAGATCTTTCTTTATATAATAAAATTCAACTTACCAAGGGGAGGGTGGTCAGGCCTTATAGTCCTTTTTCCACTGTCTATATATAATGACATCCCCCTTCACATTCTAAGGTATTGTAAGGGAAACACCTGTTTCAACTAATGTATTGCTTCGCGGTCCTATCGCAACGTGACTTTTACATCGCGGCCGGCTTCACAACGGCTGATATCGGGGCGCATGCTAGAACGTCGCAATTACATATACATCGCTAGCGATTACAGAGCTAGCGATGAAAACGCATGGAAATCATCTGACTGACCCCGATTACATCTTCTGATGTTGATTTGTGTGTGGCTGTGCGCAGCATGGGTGGATGCATGATGTCTGCATGATGGGTGCTAGCGATGATGAGTGGAAATCGTCTGCCTGACCCAGATTACATCTTCTGATGTTGATTTGTGTGTGGCTGTGCGCAGCATTGATGGATGCATGATGGGTGGCTGGGTGGTGGGTGCATGATGGGTGGGTGCATGATGGATGGGTAGATGGATGGGTGGATGAATGGGCAGGTGGAGTGGTGGCTGGGTGGTGGGTGCATGATGGATGGGTGGATGGCATGATGGATGGTTGGATGGATGGGTGGATGGATGCATGGTGGATGGGTGGGTGGATGGATGGGTGGGTGAGTGAGTGGATGGATGGATGGGTGGCTGGATGGATGGGGTGGATGGATGGGTGTGTGGATGCATGGAGGATGGGTGGGTGGGTGGATGGATGGGTGGATGGATGGATGGGTGGCTGGGGGGTGGATGAGTGGCTGGATGGTGGATGCTTGATGAATGGGTGGATGCATGGGTGAGTGGATGGGTGGGTGTATGGATGGGTGGCTGGGTGGTGGATGAGTGGCTGGGAGGTGGATGCATGATGGATGGATGGATGGATGGATGGATAGATGGGTGGCTGGCTGGTGGATGCATGATGGCTGGGTGGATGGATGCATGGAGGATGGGTGGGTGGATGGATGGGTGAGTGGATGGGTGGGTGGATGGATGGGTGGCTGGGTGGATGGATGGGTGGCTGAGTGGTGGATGAGTGGCTGGGTGGTGGATGCCTGATGGTTACGGCGTTCACTGTCGCGAGAATCCGGTGGGGGGTGCCGCCCCGCCCGAGGGTCGCATGGGCTAGAGTGTTACTCGCCCAGCTTTGAGTGAAGTGCCCGGCGGCGGCTCTATGTGGGGACAGAGGGTCCCGTTTTGTCAAGGTTGATGGGTGAGTGCGGCAACAGCTACGGCCACTGGCAGCGTTCCGCAAACATGGTCAGGGGTAGCCTTATAGGCGTGGGGGATCTGCACTGGGGAAGCCGGTGCGGGAATCTGTACATGCTGGTGCCAGATTGCTTGGCGAAGTAGTTGTGAGCATGAGTGGGCGAGCATAGGCCCGACTATGGATACTCAGCGAGGATAGTTCTTTCTTCCTCTAGCTAAGCATCTCCACGTATGCCGCACTTAATAAGCAGGGATGGATGGCCAGCAGTCAATGTTGTTAATGGTCATAAGTGTGTGCACTGAGTACAACAGTGAGTTTTGGATGCACACACCGACTTGAGCTGGGAGATATCTGGCTACAATGAGGGTAACAAAGACTAAATATCAAGTGTTGTGGTGTACGCCTATGGCGCAGGGAGCGACACCATCGCTGTTGGGGACAGTGTTCTGCGATTCAATGGTAGGGTGTGCGCATGCACGTAATATTATTTCGGGCGGAAGTGGGCTCCCTGTTTTCTCCAACAGCAAGTGTTGTGGGCACACCCCTGATTTGAGGGGTTAGGTGCGGGCTCCAATGGGGCTAATAAAGTTTTTACACAGCTGGGGGATGTTGTGCTAACGCAAATGCTAACAAGGTAGAAAGTTTCCGGGCTATGCCAATTGTTTTCCTTGCATGCTAGCGCTGATAAACATGAAGGCTGTCAGAATGTTTGAGAGTGTAGAAACAGCTGTGGCTTTAGAGTTGAACCTGGTTACGGTGATAATTTGGCATGGATAGGTTGTGTGTGTGGTCTTACCATAAAGAAAGCCCGAACAGTTCCCCCTTCTTGTAATGATCCCATACCGTCTTCTTTCATGCTGCATTTCGCCCTCAAACTTAACGAACACGCTGACTGAGGTTAAACAGGGACATCATGCCGTATTGCTTGTCGCATGGTATGTTTCACCGTTAGGTAATTTAATGAATTAGCGCGATGTCTGCTGGTTGATTGTTTCACGCTGCTGTGTTATAATGACTGCTTTCAGGACGTTTTGTGGGGAAGTAAACTCATGTGCGTGGCCACTGGCCCGGCTGGGCAGCCATACAACAAATACAGGTGTGGCCCGCTTTAAAATTGCCAGGTACCTCGAGGCAGCTCGGAGCGCAGTATGAATTAACACAAAAAAAAACATTAGACAAAATGAAAATAGAAGAATTAGCCTCAGGGGACAGGTGGGGCAGTGGAGGCCAGGAGTTAGAGGCGGGGTCACGCATTCTGGCAAAAGATAGCAAACACTGTTGTAGGACACATAACAATGCGTTGTTATGACGTGCAATTTAAGGGTCTGCGAAGTGATGTTCTGCCCTATAGAAAGCAACGCATTCGCGTTGCTACAGTTCTCGATGTAACAGTTGATTAGGAAATGTACTATGCGGGGTAAAAGACCCGTGGTAAACGCACACGATGAAAAAGTGCGCGATGTATCGTCATACATCCATATTGTAACAATGCTAACTGTGCTAGGTTTATGCATTCTGCTGCTGGTAGTGGCTTATATACTGTATTGTAGAGCACAATAGTTAAAATAAACATTTTGAACTATACAGTGACTCTGATTATCCTTATTGTGGACAAGTACGAGTGGGTGAGTGAAAGGGTATGTCTTGCTAACGCGATTCCTGAGAGAGTCGGGAGTGTTGTGTTCTGGGATGTCTAATCATTTGTAGCTTTGTGATTTGTCGGAGAACGAATGAGACACTATAGCTAATCGGTCCTGGGATTTTGGGCACTAAGGTGGTAGGAAGGTACAACCCCTATGCACCAAGGTCCTATTTTCCTGCGCATAGTTTGGTGTATGTGCAGAATCCCCGCAACAGTATGTTTATAATGAGCATGAATCACCCCGTCATGGGTATCTCAGCGAAGCCACAGGTTGAGGCTAAATGGGCCAACTTATTAAAACAATAGTGTTTTCAGTCTCTTCCTCAAAAAAGAGTAATATGAACATGTGTGATTGTGCAGCAGTAGCTCATTCCAATAATGAGGGGCTAGGTAAGAGAATTACTTGCCCCCAGAACGTGACTTTCTGACCCAGGGAACAGTTAGCAAGGCTTTATCACTGGATCTGAGAAGTCTAGGAGGGCAATATCGAGAAAGCTTCAAGGCGAGATAAAAGGAACCTTTTCCTGTCAGAGCCTTATAGGTAAGGCAGCAAATTTTGAAAATAACTCTCTTGCGGTTAGGTAACTAGTGCAAGGAAAGAAGAAGGCGAGCCGATGAAGTCCTAGATGAAACATTACAAATGAAGCAGGCCATCATATTCCGAATGACCTGTTGTTTTGATAGTAGCGTTTCATTGGCCGAGGCCAATAGGGCATTGCCATAGTCCAATTGGCTAGTGACAAGAGCTTGCACCAAAGTTTTCCTCGCTGTGATTGGAAGTAGTGGGATAGCTTTCTTCAAAAGTCGCATCATTTGATAGCAGGAGCCCATAACTGAACAAATCTGCTCTTTCATAGTAAGAGACTGATCTAGACAGACCCCCAAGTTCTTAACAGCCTGTTTAGGCATAGGGGCGGTGCTGAGTTTCCTGGGCAAACAGTCTGAGTTCCATATTTGTTGGGCATGGCCAAAAAGCATAATCTCAGTTTTTCCAGCGTTCAGCTGGAGACAGTTCTCCATCATTGTGGTAGCAATTGCTTTCATCCCAACTGAGAAGTTATCTTTTACTTTGGCTAAATCATTAGCCAAAGAGATTATACAATGCATAACAGATAATATCAAACCCAAAAGTTTTAACTATCTTGGCAAGAGGTGGAACATATATGTTGAAAAGCAAAGGGATCAGACAGGAACCCTTTGTCTAGCACTGTTGAGCGAGATTTATATGAACCCAGTGTGATAGTTTGGGTTCTGTTGAAAAGAAAATCGCCAAGCCATTGAAGTGCAGTTCCATGGATTCAAATCACTTGCTGCCTGTAAAGTAACCTAAGAAGGGACACCATATCAAATGCAGTGAACAAGTCCAGCAGCACAAGCATAGATGGAAAATTTGCATCAAGTGTGCATCTGATGTGATCAGTCCTGCAACCTGAGCTGTCTCTGTGCTGTATGATGTTCGAAAGCCAGATTGCGATGGGTCCAGGATTTTATTAGTCTCTAAATACTCTGTGAGTTGTTTATTTATTAGGCCTTCCAGAAGTTTGCCCAATAAATATCCCCTATAAACCCAACATCCCGCCCCTAAAAATATATATATTTTTTTAATTTTAAACACAAAAAATATACACTAATACATTATTATTTTAAAATTCTTCCCACCCTTAGCCCCTATAAAACCCAAAGTCCCTCTCCTAAAAAATAATATCTCTACATCTAAAAAACAATATTTAAACAACTTCAATTAGGAAAAAAACATTGTTATAAATACATATTATTCAAAAATTAAAAACAATTATTTTAAATAGATAAAACATATAATTGAAAATACAATAAAATACACCCTATTCAACACTAAGGGGCTGATTATGATGTAGTCAGGAAAGGCTCCGAATGGGATTCAGATTCTGCTAATTCAATTCGCGACCTATGTTCCCGACCAAATCGATCACCTTTTGGACGACTGAGTACAATGCAAGGAAGTCGTCCGGGCTGTCCGAATCGGTTCCGAATGGGAATCAGGCAGCCTGAGTCGTTCGGAGCCGAGTTGTACAGCCCAATGGAGACGGTTTTCGAACGAGCGAGTACGATGACCGATTTGGACAGCCGTTCCGAACCGGTTTGGCCGAGATGAAACAGCTGTTGGAATCAGACTTCGCTCTTTGAAGACAATAGGAGTCTGACCGAACCGAGTCCGTAATCATCCGGACACATCGTAATCGGTCGGTAGTACTCCATATATACAAATACGAATCATTCGGAAAGCATTCATAACCTGATTTTGTGGGAAAGCTTTCCTGACTACATCGTAATCGGCCCCAAAATAATGATATTATTTACAACAATATTAACTACAACAATATTAAATGCATCTTTATTTTAAATAACACCTAAAAAGATATAACACTGATATTTAATAGAACAATATTTTTTGAATCACGATATTCTTGACACAAAATGTATGTTACACAATATTTTTTATTCAATATTTTGTCCAAATACCGTTAGGTCACCATGGCCCTCGCTGATTTCCTGGTCTGCACTTAGGCAAGCATACCGATTGAACCCATAGATGCTCAGGGGCTCTCTACTACACCCTTCTTGGGGGAATATAACTCTCATTTTCCCATCACATCCCTTTACTATATGACTAGAGCTCTGTTGTGTCTAATGTTCACAAAGACAGGCATGCCATTGTAAAAAGCACATTCCAGAATCTTTAGTACATTCAATTTCTGCTTCAGGGGTAATTTCAATCCCTTGAGCAGACATTTCCCTTTATGCTTTTACAAGGGCATCCTTTACCAAATCCGAAAACACTAACCTCAACCCCTAATTTACTTCGCAAAAAACCTGCCTGTTTTAAGTCATGGGAGGAGATTAAGTGGAGGCTAGAACACTTTGAGAAAATCTGAAGCAGCACTGGTACTGGTCCACTAGTAACTTTCGGAAAAAGGCCGCTTGCAGCTTGATGTGTCCGAGCAGTCAAACTGGGCAGCCAATTTGGTACAGGAGGGAGCAGTTCGGTCTAGGCACAGGTCACAGAGAGCAGGCCAAGTCCTCTTCTCATCTTCCACAGGTCCCGGAAGTGTTCTGAGGAGGGTTCCTTAGGGTGCCACATTTATGGTTGGCACTAGCCAGTGGGTGGAAGTGACTCGTGGACACTCCCTAGCAAATGGGGGAAAAGCTCTGGGGGGGGCAACCCAAACCATTTCTGTTTCCTCACTGCAAACTATCCCAGTCCTGCTTAATTCAAAAATCCAAGATGGTAAATGCTTTCTCCATTATGTATAGCTTTTATGTCCACCCAGAGGTATGGCCAGGAAAATGAGCAGTCTTCTCCCCAGTAACCACCCCAAACTGGTTCTAGGGGTAGCTCAAGGGGTAGCCCACACCCCCCCCACCACACTGGGTTAGGAGCCAGCCTGGCTAGTGTTGACCTAGGGACAGAGGCTTTCCCTTCTTCAGGTCTCTCCTTTCACTAAACAATGATTTGGTAGGCCTTGTAATAAAATACCATGTAGGTACCCTCATATAGGCACAAGTAACATCTCAACCTTTCACCTATATTCTTCCCTACATTACACACATAACGGTTCACAGGGACTGACCTTTTACCTAAATACGACACTGCAATCAGAACGCTAGTTTTCCCTAGTTCGAATCTCATACATTATGCTTGAGGTTTCTTGGAAGCACAGCAGGACTACCATCTCCTGTATAATATCTCTGTATAAAGTTCAGGCCCGACGTCATCCTTCAGGCCGACACAGAAACACAGCAAGGTAGGACCCCTGGGGAGACCTATGGGTATATATACATCACATCTTGCTTAGAAAGACAGAGGAGATCAAGACTTCCCCGCGACACACTGACCAGAGACGCTGAGGTTCCTGCATGCAGATACTCCAGGTATCAGTGGTCTAACATCCCTCGCGGGGTGTCCAACTCGAGACCAGGACGGGGTCCCACAGTTTCTCACTTCAGGTAATGTGGTTGACTAAATCCTAGAGGGATTCTTGGCTTAAACACCTACATACATGCTAGGTACATCTTAGGTACATCTAGTTAGGAAGCATCATAGGAGTACGCATCTTTTTACTGTCATGTATTTTATATATCTGTATGTATTCATGATAGCTGCAAGATGGTAGAGCTATACCATCCCTTTACTTTCTTAGTACCGCTAATCATATATATCATATATATATGCTACTGTATAACGGTTGTTGCAGCTCATCTATTCTACCCTAGCATAACAACTGTGCAATGAATCCTTATTGTAAAACACCCAACTGTTTATTATGTGTATCTCTCTGAGACAAACTAAGTAAGCACAAGTGACTAAGGGAAAAGCAGTACATTGTTTCCACGATCCTGAGGGATCAGAGTTGTCATGTTCTGAGGTTGCCAGAAACTATTCTTTCCTTGGTAAGAGGACATTAAAGTGGCACTGTGAGCTAGCTGATACAGCAAGGCTAACATACCCAGTGGGGGTGTACGGAATCAGTCTGCCACCAGTCACACAATTTATGTTATCTAAATGCGCAGATCCTGTATAGGTTATATAGGAACTACATGACCGCCTCACTTCCCTCCCTTTCAAGTTAAAGAAGCTCCTGAGTCCACCCTAGCTGTTCTTCATGAAATGATAGGGATCAAATGCCCCACCTTCCGTCCATCCTGTCACCAGGCCAATAAGCCATTGTCCTGCCCCTAAAGCTGTTTTCATACTTCATTAACGTCAAGTACCTGTTGTGCAGCTGCCGGCAGGCTAATGCAATTTAGCCTCCAGGAGCTTCAAGTAGGGAAATGACAACTTTTTAAAGGTTACTTTTCATAAATATATATTAGAAATCTAACTTTACCACTGAATTGGACTTTTATTCAATATGAAATTTTTTGGGGGAAAGAGTATTTTATCCGGTTCCTGTAAAATGTTACAGAATAAAGATTATAACCTTTTCTAGGATCATCTACAGCCCTGACTGTGAATATAGCTTTTGGGGACTAGTCACTAGATGAAAATGCCAACTTTAATTTCACACAAGTTCAACTTAAATACCAGGCACCCTACTTTGTGGGTAACAAGGTGAAAACAGGGTTAACTTATTGTTATTGAAAAGCAGTGTTTCCCCATTTTTTTAAAAATTGTATTTTGACAGGTTTGAGTAGGTTTTTAGGCTACAGCAGTCAGGTTACACATAGTAAGCCTGAAGCCATGTTTTAAAGACCCACTCTGTGGATGGCACAGTGAGTTTGTCAGCCTACAGGTGCATTTAACTTCCAATCCCTGGGTACATTTTGTGCACCATGTACCAGGGACTTACGCACAAGTTAAATATGTCATTCTGGGTATTCCAATTTAACTATGTTGAAAGGGGGAGTACAGGCACGTAACACCTGTTTAGCAGGGGTAACAGAGCATAGAGTTCAAAGTAAAGCAAATAAAGGTCCAGAAAAAGGTGAACAATCTGGGGTGGCCATTACTTTTTACAGCAAAGTCTTCACACATTGAATTAGCGGGTGCCATCCACACAAAGCAGAAAAATGACGAATGTCTTTGACCACTCTAGAAAACAAGCATTTACAATGCAATGGTTTTGCCTTTGTTAAAGTTTGAGCTATTGGCATTGCTCTTGACATTATTTTTATTTATGTTTTTTTTTTAACATAAATAAATGGCATTGTCATTTACAATGCCACTAGCTTTATCTCTCGCGAATGACACACAAACACCCACAGAGAGCCCCCCCACACACACACCCACACCGAGCCCCCCACACACACACCCACACCGAGCCCCCCACACACACAGCCACACAAAGCACCCCCCACAGAGCCCCCCACACACACCCACACAGAGCCCCCCCACACACTGCGAGCCCCCCACACACTGCGAGCCCTCCCCCCCCACACACTGCGAGCCCCCTCACACACACCCAATGCCCATCTGCTTTCAACTGTGTCCACACGCAATACAGTAATTTCCTAACAAACCCACCCATGCCCCTACCTAGCTGCCTTCATTCTAACCCAAAAGCACTTCCCAATTCCCCTCTCGAGAACTGTCCCTCAGCACCACATAACCACTCCTACCCAAAAATAATATATATATATATATATATACACATATACATATATTGCAGTTTTATATAGCTCGAACTTAACCCGAAGATATCAGAGCGTTTAACAGACAAGCACATTATTTTTAGGCAGAGGGGATTACGTGATTTGCTCAGAATAACAATGTTTAGGCCTGCCGCCAGACCGTGAACTGGTTCGTTCCCCATCTTAAAAGTTGGCCGGCCCAGCCGTTAAGCCACAGCCTCTAGCACCCTCTATCTTTACATCATTAATCTCGTGCCCCTCACCCCTCCGGTGGCTCCCTCCATCGTCTCGGGATCAGCAGGCTGCGCACTGAGATCTCCAGACGGCTCCATCACGAACAGTATCTTCTGGGTGACGTCACGCCGCCACCCCCACCTTGAAAAAAGAGCTTGGGCTGGCAGCGGAAGAGGAGAATAGAACACCGCACAGAACACTAAATAAAAATCTTCCGTTGCTGAGAACAATTGATACCTCAGAGACATTTTAGTATGTTAAAAAAAGTAACATTTTCGGTAATTTATAAAAACATATTTAGTTTAAAATATAATACAACCCAGCAAACACATTTTTACTCCTATGAGTGGGGCTTTACCATCGTTTACCAGGTTTTTCAATATACCCTATATTTGTTTTTGTTTTTGCTTTGAGAGGTCACCTAAATATCCCGATTCATTCCAACCGCTCCGTCATCGATTTTTTAATCCATCAAGTGAGCGTCCGTCGTGCTTTCCCTTCCAGAACTCTTCCACCTGTGATCATGTGCAGCAGAGGTTTGAGATCCATTCTGACCCTAGTGGGAAGAGCCCCATAGACGGTCCCTAAAATGAGTGATTCCCCAGCGGCGGACGGTGGCCTCGTTTGCTATTATTCTTTCATGGCCTTTCACTTTTGTGCAGCTTTTAGCCCCACATGACTGGCACCTGCAGTGACACACGCTCCCTTGTAGACATTGGAATGGCCCTTTCACGTCTGCAAAGACACTTTCAGGCTCCCCCATAGAAATACACTTCTTTAGGACTCTCATCGGTACAGCCACTTCCACAAAGGTATACACATATATTGAAAAAAATTCAGCCAATCCAAAATCGCTCCTTTTTCTCCGGTCGAGGAGTCGCCTCATTTGTCTTCTTAATAATCTTTTTAGGCTTGATACCATTCACAGAAATATTAAACCCCAAAACAGGTTACTTTATCTTTCTGTTCCTGAAGTGCGCTTCTTTATTGTCAATGTATGCCACTCTGCTCCGCTTACAAAATAAGTCCTACGGGCTCAAAGATTTCCTTGAGATGCCTATGCTCTCTCCAACAAGGCTGCTGAGTACTCTGGAGTTTCACCTCATCCTATTTCATTCACCACCTCGCATTCCCAGACTCGTACCTGCTTTCTCCTGATATCACACTTTCGCCATCGTTCATTTCCTATTATTTTCTACCTGATCTGCATTCTCTTGTCTTCAGCCCGCAGTCATCAGCACACACAGGCCAGAGAAGGCACCAGAGCATCATTTCACATTAGCAACACCCAGTTGCAGAGCACAGGAGCTTGGCAGCACCCTGAGGGAGGACAGACTGAGAGTCCACAGAGAAGGCACCTCGAATGGTGGGTCCTCTAGCCTTGTCCTGCACTCGTCTCTCCGGGTGGGACTTGCGTGGATTGCAGACCTGAAGACACAAACGGGAGTCGGGATAGGGACAAGTCTCTCTCCTTAAGCATGACTTGCCTAATATGAACTAGTGTGACCTCACACAAGTGTGAACTCAGAGTTTGCTTCCTTGTGCAGCACTCCGTGTGTGCGCCATCTGCAACCAGGGACGCTCAGTTCACCTCTGCCCGTCTATACTCTGCAACTAACAGTGTTTCCCTTGTAGAAAGGAATCTCACCTATGTTGATTTACTTTCAAAAACAAGCACCTACGAGGACACGGGGGGGGCGGGAGAGGACACGGACGGCGGGAGGGGGGCGGGAGAGGACGAGGGGGGCGGGAGAGGACACGAACGGGCGGAGGGGGGCGGGAGAGGACACGGACGGGGGGAGGGGGGCGGGAGAGGACACGGACGGCGGGAGACAAATGACTGAAAGAAACGCTGGCTCCAAGCACGCTATTAAGGAGCAAAGTGCTAACAAAAAAAGTTCAATAGTTGAGAGTCCACAGAGAAGGCACCTCGAATGGTGGGTCCTCTAGCCTTGTCCTGCACTCGTCTCTCCGGGTGGGACTTGCGTGGATTGCAGACCTGAAGACACAAACGGGAGTCGGGATAGGGACAAGTCTCTCTCCTTAAGCATGACTTGCCTAATATGAACTAGTGTGACCTCACACAAGTGTGAACTCAGAGTTTGCTTCCTTGTGCAGCACTCCGTGTGTGCGCCATCTGCAACCAGGGACGCTCAGTTCACCTCTGCCCGTCTATACTCTGCAACTAACAGTGTTTCCCTTGTAGAAAGGAATCTCACCTAAGTTGATTTACTTTAAAAAACAAGCACCTACGAGGACACGGGGGGCGGGAGAGGACACGGACGGCGGGAGGGGGGGCGGGAGAGGACGAGGGGGGCGGGAGAGGACACGAACGGTGGGAGGGGGGCGGGAGAGGACACGGACGGCGGGAGGGAGGCGGGAACGTGCCGGCAGGATCAAAATTCCACCAATGAGCAGGAAGGCAGGTGCCGGCAATGCCGGACCAGATTCGGGGGCGTTCCCGGCTTTTGGCTGACGTCGCGTGACGTAGCCAAAAGGGAAAAATTCTCGGGAACGCCCCCGAATCTGGTCTGGGATTGACAGACAGAGCCCTCTACCAATGGCTAGCCTCCATTTATGGAGCTAGCCAATGGGAGGAGGGGGCGGATACCCGACCCCACATAGAGATATCATTAGATTTTGCTAGCGCATGCGTACTTCGTACGCATTGCGTAGGCAAAACCTAAAAATGGCAAATGACATTGCCACTTTTCTAGCTCAGTGTGGATAGCACTATGCTAATCCCATGCTTAAAACCTCTGATAGAAAAACAGGCATTTGAGGTGAGCAGTTTTAGAGTGTCAGAGGTGTAGAGCGCTCCATATAAAGTAACTTTTCTCCACTTAAAACTTGGTAACTACCCAGTGTTCCCTACTTCCTTTTTTGCAAAATGTATATGGCACTTTAAATTTGAACTGGTATTGCTTTGATTTTGATGTATGAGTGTGTGTGTGTGCCCTCTAGTTCTTAAGCTATGGCTGCGAGAGAATAAAGTCCATAGCTGAATGTGTGTGTGTGTGCTTGATTGCTATGCCAGAGAAAGCGCTAAACGGGTTGTGGGGCGTGTGCCTCCTGGGACTATTGTGGGGAGAGTAGGGTAGCTCCAGACTGTAAGTGCATCTGTATTGATAGAAAGAAGAGGAGTGCATGGCTGTGTGTGTGTGCATATAAATGTCTACATTTACCGTGACTCCTTGACTACCAAAGCAGCTGAGAGACCACGATCGAAGCAGGACAAATGGGAGGATGGGTCATAAGGACTGGAAGGAGGAATAAGAATTGGAGTAATGAGATTAGCAAAAAATAATAAAATAATTACCTCCTCATCACTTCCACCACTATCTCTAACCTCATGATAATCTACCAAAGAAGGTGTGACTGTCATATATTGGCAACCAAGCCGTCCATCCAGGAAGGGAAAACAAAAACTTGGAAGGGCTAAGGACCTGATTCTGAGTACGGCAGTCGCAGTGTCAGTCCGACCGCCACCTTCTCAGCGGTCTGCCCACCCGATTATGACCATGGCGGTCAGACCACCACAAGACCACTTGATCCTGAATCCTGCAGCGGTGGGGAAAGCAGCAGGGATTGGAGGCGGTGCCAATACCTGCACTGCCGTCCCAATCACGACCTGTGTTTCTGCAGACCTTTTCATGGTGGGGATCCCGTCATGAAAGGGTTGACGGAAAGGCAGGGAAGAAGTCCAACACAGAACCCCTGGGCGGTTTTGCCTATTGGGCAAAGTGCATGCGGGCTCATTTTGTGTCCCCTTCTAATTGCCCTGTTGTGCGTGCACTGTGTGCCATGCACATCATGGTACATGGTACACAGTGCACCCGATGTGCAAGTGGCGCTGGCACGGCGGCGGCATATGCGTCAGGCTCTCTATGAGCTAAAGCATGTGGCCACCATGTTACCGCCAACACAACACAGCCCGTCCGGCGATGATATCGTAATGCAGCCGTCAGGATGCCACTCGCTTGGAGGCGTTCTTCCGACCGCCGCAACAGGCGGTCCGGCAGTTAGACCGCCAAATTCGGAATTGGCCCTACAGTACACCTAGAAGTGCAATAGAGCCTCAAGTGCCACAGCGAAATAAATTTGGCAACTACAGGAATCCCAAAAGTTGAGGGCAAAACCACTGGGCCCAGAGGAGGAGGAGGGCATCAAAAACGTGGATATTGGTAAAGCTTACTCTAGCGAGACAACAGACGAGCAAGGGAAGGCAAAAAGCCATCTTTTGGTCAAGAAACAAACGAAACACAACGAGTGCTATAAGGAAGGAAAGCCCCAAGGGACCCTGCAGCCGAGCAGGCACATTTCAGACTAAACAAAAGTTAGAGCACGCATGAAAAAGTACCCACGACCCCCACCCCCTAGGAGGTGGGTTATTAACAGAAATGAAAAACAAGTAGGTGAAAGGGTGGTTCAAGACATGAGCTTGACATCACCCATATAAACCTAAACCAGGTACACTGAAGAGACCAAAGGAAGACCAACAAAGTTGCTCATCTAAAGTAGAGGGAGCAACAAATATACCGGCCTGGGCAAGGAACCAAATGCCACCAAAATTGAAACGCTAGAAACCTGGCCACCAGATACCTGCAAAGCAGCAATGAAAAGCTCAAACCTACAAAAGGCAAAGATCCAGCCTAGTGGTTCAAGCACACTAGGAAAAAAATCCTAAATGGCCGCTGTGGAAAGGAAACTCTGCACACACAAAGTGCAGGGCGTGGCAGGCCATGGAAGGAGTCAAACCCAGGTGGCAAAAGGCATGCATGTAACCCCCAAGGCACACCTTCCTGTACTGCAGCTGTAGGAAAATTAGCATGGTGCACCTCATTTTCCTCTGCTAGATTCTGCTGCTATTCTGAATTTGCGCATTGAGAATTTACTTATTATTCTGTCATTGCAAGCGTTTCCCTTAAAATGTAAAAATGGCTTGAAAGACTCACGATATAAGGCCTTGTAGTTGCTTTTAAATACACTGTATTTGATTTGCCACTTGTCCTGAGCCAGCATCACTGAACAGCGGCAACAGAGGGTCACAACTCTTCCCTTTGCAAGTAAAACGAATGGTAGGAACAGACAGGAAAGGAATGAGAGGG
Organism: Lissotriton helveticus; assembly: GCF_964261635.1. Lineage (NCBI taxonomy): Eukaryota > Metazoa > Chordata > Amphibia > Caudata > Salamandridae > Lissotriton > Lissotriton helveticus. The sequence goes on from NC_136065.1 coordinate 1,924,684,367, forward strand.
GCTGAGACTGGGCCCAGCCCACCACCAGCACTAGGCTTCAAATGGCCCACGGTATGAGACTGAGGAGGCAAGATGCACAGTGAAAGCCTGCATTCCGAAGAGCCTGGGTCCATGGGGTCCAGTTTTATGGTGACGAGTACCAGTGGTTTACCTTTGGAGCAAACAAATGTACATTCCTTTCATGGGGCATCCCCGGCTTTCTGTTAAGAGTTGTGTTTTGAAAACGTTCAAACGGACCTCTGCCTCTTCAGAGTTTCATCTGTAATTGAGAAACCTGTAGTGAACTAGGGAGGATTTTAGAAGGGACATCTCCCTACATCTGCTCGGTTTAGCATATTTGACGCTGTTTGAGGGCAAAGCTTGGAAGAGCGTCTCCAGTGTTCACATTCTATGTTAGGCTGCTGAGGGCAGTCTGAGAACTGGACACAGACTTCCGGCCAGAAGGAAGCAGCTGGAGGATGTGCCTGGATGTTGGCCACCAGAGCCAAACCTCTATAGAGCTCCCAAGAAAAAGAACATGACGGGAAGTCAGCACAGCATCGAGAAGGCAAACGGAACATGAACATACATGGTGTAGATTGAACATGGTTGCAGAAAAAAGACTGGAACAGTGGGAAGGGTTGGATCATCCACACCAACAACTGTGTATGTTTTAAAAGCAGATCAGGATCTGCTGAGCCCTTAGCTGCGATCAAATACATAAAGGCACCAAAAAGGATTCTTTCGGTGGAGAAGACTAGTTGTCATTGGTTGTGCACAGGACTGAGGGGAGATTCTTTGTTGGAACTTGAGTGGTATTGTCAGCTGGTACTCAGAAAGAGAACTCTCCAGTGGAAGGTGAGGACTTGCAACTGGGACCTTAGGAACACCAACTACTTGTTTAGGCAGGCCCAGCAGGAAGAAAAAGCTCTGCCTGCTGTGGAAACGCAGAGCAGAGGCATCTCCATAGCTTACTTTGTAAGATTGTAAGCTGTAAACTGAACCACCTACACAAGGCTACCGGCTTTAATCCAGCCCCATCAGCCTGACTGCAGGCAAGAGGCAGCCTGGGGCTGGAAGTCAGGCTGGCTTCCTGGAGGAGGCAGAGGCTTCCAGTGGCCACGTGTGAGTCATGTGAAGGAACTGACCCCATCTGTCCATGCTGAACCGAGAAGTGTGACGTGGAACTGTTACTCTGTACCATTGAAGTGTACAATCGGTATTTGTCATTTTGGTTTTGTTATGATCATAACTTACATTTTAATTTTCCTAAAGTGGTCTGGAAGACTTCCCGTGTGATTTCATGATTCAAATGTTGTGCTAGTACTTTGGTCCACAATTTCTGAAGGGGCCTTCCATCTGGGAGCCGCGCTGCTAAAGGGCAGACAGGTATGTCTTAGAGAAACAATGCTTGCCTAACTAAAACCTAGGACCTCAATACCGTCCGCCATCGCATTGGGCAGGAGACTGTCCGACAATGAGTCAGCCGTCCCACCGGCCCTATTACGGTGAGCCCGCCAGCGCGCCAGCACGGCGGTCCAAAAGTGCTTTTTTCTACTGCGGGTTGTGCTGTGGCCCAGGTAAAGGGCTGCAGCAAAAGCAGCAGTAGAAAAAAGCACTTTGTGCACATCCATGCACCGTGTGCCAGGCACCATGTCGTGCCTGGCACACGGTGCATGGATGTTTGGGAGGGCACTACATGTGCCCCCAGGGCTACCTAGCATACAAGGGACGGGGCCTGCTTTGTGCCCCCAAAGTCCGTTTCCGTCTGCCTTTTCATGGCGGTGTGACCACCATGAAAATGCAGTCGGAAAGGGACTTCCTAATCCCTAAGGCGGTGCCTGCACAGACCCTGCGTCCATTGAAGGGATAGGATTCCGACCACCGCCCTGAAGGGATCTTGGATCCTGTCTCATGCGACGATTTTTTCTCCGACCTCCGCGGTCTGACTGCATGCATCAAAATGCGGCGATCGGACCGATGGCCTGTCTATTAGGCAGACCACCACTGACGGCCTGTTGGTGGCGGTCCGCCCAACATTGTGATGAGATCCCCTTTTCACAGTGGCATCCGACTTGGCCCCACATGGTAATCAGACTTCCTACAGAAGCATAGATGAGGCCAGTTAAGTGCAGGTCCAGCGGAAAATAAGCCCACCAGTGCAGAGGGACTCAAGAAAACCAGAAGCCTGGAGCCACTCAGCCCAGGTTTAAGCAGGTTTGCTCCAGCACTGTGCAAATGTATATATTTTTCTTTGAGTTAGGTACTAGGGTGCCTCTGTGCAGTGCGTAGACATATTTTATGATGTAAGGATGAGGAAAAGTAAGTGGTGATGAGATAATGTGTGCACTCTTTTTTGTTTTACACAACTTTTAATTGGCATTTGTCACCCACAAACAAAGAATATATCAGGCAAACAATGGCATCTCCCATTATCAAATGAGAAGTAATACTCTACATCTCAAATCAGAGTCTGTAGTGGGTCCTCCTCCACAAGACCAGGGTTTGCGTTCACCCACCCCATACCTTCTGATATTTCCGGGGACAACCCCTTGGCTCGTATTTAGGCTCTTCAAACAGTCTGTATTTGTCAAGCCCATATTTCCATTTAGGTAAGCTCAGGGTCTTGGTTTTCTGACATTTTGCAGCAATGTCTCGCTTTTCAAAAAGTATCCCAAAACTTAGGAATGCCTTTTATTTCTGGTCAGAACAGCATCCTCTAGGGCTAGGATAGTCAGTATCTGCGGAGTAAGGGTAACTTGCTTGCCCAAAACCTCTGTAAATATACCTTTGATTCACTCCAATAGAGACTGCACTAGAAATCCCCATCCTCTGCATGTGGGTGAGGCATCTCCATGCGAGGCCATACTTTCAGCCGCATGCAATTGACTTCATAAGAATTTAAATGGTTTAAGGAGACATCTTACCCAAATGGTGATCTCTTTAGACACTAATGCCTCTTGACACTCTGCATCTTAGAATGGACTCAAGTCCTGCTCCGAGAATTGCCACAGGTCAAGAAAAGTGTCTAGGTGTGTATAACTCATGATCTGTATACACTGGACACCCTCTTACCTCTACCAATAAAGCAATGGTGAGTTTTTCTCTGAGGGGATTAGAATCAGGCAGTGTGTCGATTTGGGAAAAGTAGGGAAACAATGCATGCTGGAATTGTAGGTGTCTATAGAATTAGGATTGGTGGAGTTCAAACTCGCCCTTCATAACCTGAGCGATTACTGCCCCCAATCTGAATATCCCCAGTGTACCCCACCTGCCAAAGCCTGATGCCTGATAATGCGGCCACTTGGGGAAGTAGAGTTGCCTACTGACGGGTGGGCTTCCCTTGGCATTCCACGTGCTTCATCTTGTCTATTCAGGTCCTGAATGCTGTTCTGGTTGCTGGTTGGGGTGTCTTCCTGGAGACTACTGCCATATAAAAAAGTTTAATGCTGAAGTTTCCCCAATGCCCATAATTCAGTGGGATTCCCAGCCGTGCCTTACAACCACTCACTCACCACGCTCAGATGACCTGCTCCGGAGCAGGACATAATGTCCGCCATACTCATCCCTAACAAAGGGCGGCTTGGAGCATTATACCATGGTTACCCTGTGAGCTTTAGTCTGCCAAAGAAAAGAGAGCACCAAGGAGGTCATCCATCTAAACAACAGAAGGAGGGGGTTAAAATGGCAGTTCTGCAGAGCGTAGAGCGCCCTGGACAAGTCAGCTCTGCCCATCAGAGAAAGGGTTAGTAGATCCCAGTGCTGAAGGTCTCTTTTTAAACCAGCATTCATGGTAGCAAATGTTTCGGTCTGTGTCACTGATTCTTCCTGGGCTATTTATGGGTTGCGGACCCCCTTAAACTGGGATAGTGATGTCTACTTTGCCTTGTCTTCTATACTACGTAAGGGGACATGCTTGATTTACCCTAATTCCACTCACGTTCTGAGTAGATCCCAAATTCTTTGAGCATATGTTCTGCTCATGGGCCTATTTTGCTCAGTGTGCAATATATAAACAGTTTGGCACCACCCTTTATCTTCTAGCTACAGGGTCCATTGGTAGCCATCTGTCTATTCATTGTGGCAGGACCATACCACAAGGGGTTCTATTGCCAGCAAGAATAGCAGTGACGATAATGAGCATCCCTGATGATTGCCCCTGCTTACTGGAAAAGGATTGGACAGCAGTCCATTAATGCAAACACTGGCCGTGCGGTTTGAGTAGAATATGCATATATATAAGCAATATAGGTGCAGTCAAAGTTGATGACGAGAGGAGAGTGAATAAATGTCCCCAGTCAAGGTCATCAAACGCTTTCTCAAAGTCCAGTTCATCCTCAAGCACATGCTAACATATACTGTCAATAATAAAATCAAAGATTAACAATTGTCTTCTTCTTCTTTGTTTATTCTTTTTTTGTTTTTCTTGTTCAATTGTAGATGTCTTTTAGCCTCACAAGCCAACACATGTTTTGTCGCTTACAGGGAAATATCCAGCGATTTCCTCAGGGCTATATTCTTCTTCAAAATTCCTTATGTCCGGTTGTAATTCCGTCCCGCTCTTTCAGTATCTACTCCTTTTCATAGATTCCGTATAGGTTCAATTATAAATATTATTGTGTAAATTCATCAGTAACTTGCTCCATGTATAAAGTATACCATCCAGGTGGGTACCCATTCCGGAACGATGCATCAGTCTGAAAGCGGCTTGCAGCGAGTACGCGTAAACAAAAAAGAAAACAACTGTTAATTTTTTATTTTATTATTGACAGTATATGCTAGCAGGTACCTGAGAGTGAACTGTATATTGCTATGTTATCTTAGTGTACATATTAGGGAGTGAGGAGGTTCTCCCTACTTCATCTCTGCATTGCATTTCTTTATTCTCATAGGGACAGACACATTTCCTGTGTATTTCTCAGAGGCGCCACCGCCATACGACTCCCCACCCAATTTTCTGAGCTTTCTTAAAGTCAACTAATAGAACAGCTGGAGTCAACATGCTAGAGCAAAGCCATTGACTAGACACCAACAAACTTTCATGGGTGGATCTATGGGGTATGAAGGTGGATCTGTGGTGGGTCTATGGAGTATGAAGTCACTCTGAACTTCATCACTTGGATCACTTTCAGCGGGTGATTCTCCAGTATTCTGATCAATATCTTGGCCTCTGTGTTTAATAATGAAAATGTCAATAAACTGCACAGCTAGTACTGAGATGTTGAGGCTTCAGAAATACTATAATGGTTGCTCGCACAAATTCTGTTGGAGGATGTCCCCCTCCGAACCGGAGCAAACATTGCATGAAGAGGTTAAGCGAGGGCCCAAGTGAAGGCCTTGAAGAATTCATCTTGGAATCCATTGGGTCTTAGTTTTCCATAACAAGAGCTGGCTTATAACTTCAGACATCTCTTCTATCGTGATCTGACCATCAAAAGTGGTCTGGTCTCTAGGGGAAGGTTTTCGGATGGAGGGAGAGTCCATTAATGTTTCAAGGGTGACACAGGGTATTGACTCCTTTAATTCATAAAGCTTTTGGTAGATCACGATTATCTGGACTATCGTCACTGGGTTAGTGAGTCAATCCTCCTACATGCTAGTCCTCTTCCTCATTAGTAAGGCCAAATCTTTCACCTTTACCACCCAAACAAGTCCTCCAACACATGCACATTTCCATAACAGCAGCTACACAACATACCTTGCCTCTACCTATGCTGTCTATGAACTTTCTCTTGCATTCTAGTTGCTGTTTTTTTTGTGAAGTTTTATATAGCAGAAACTCTCCCTCCATGCAACTCAGACAGCGTAATAACTTGCCACTTGCCCTGTGACCCAGCAAATCTATGGCCCATCATAAATTCATTGGGGACATAATCCAATAGCCCCATGCATGAACCCACATATCAGTTGCTAGTCCAGTTTCAGTCATTCAGTCTTTGCTGGAGAAAGATCTTTGCTTTCAGAAAATATGGTATATTTTTGCATTGTATGATGAGATTGACACCATGCAACGCAAAGGTCATATATGCTCAGTAAGGCTGTTAGAAGAGTTGGGGTTTCTACCATTAAAACAGGGGGTCATATCTAATCACCTATTAATTAACCCACTGAAATCTCCCTGAATTGATTGAAGGCCAGGGTGGCCTCCCGCAAGACGTATCCAAGCAGATGTAAAGAAGTTGTGGTTGTGGGAGGTGGGACATATATATTCAGGAAAGCTACTGTCTCATCATGTAGGACAACTGATATAATAAAATAGCCGCCTAGATTGTCTAGCCAAGTGTGGGACACGTACAAAGAAAACTGAGGCTTCAACAATATTACCACCCCTCCCCTTTTGAGTCCTGGGTAAAACCTGCTAGCTAAAGTGAGTGAAAGCCATATCGCGCTGGAACTCTGCAGTTGAGTTCCATCAAGTGGGGTTTTTGGAGCATCAAAGCCTCTGGATTATGAGGTTTGGCTGCTTTCAATAGCTTGCCAGATTTCATTTTATCTAGGAGGCAGATGGCGTTCCACAAGGTACACCTAATTTCAACCACCCCACACCCAGAACCAAAGTATCTGTTGGACAACTCCAGGTGGGAATCGCACACCCTGGTATGGAGAATATTCATTTGCATCTATCTCCCTTTATCAGCTATATGTAACAAGTTCAATGTGAACATTATGTGAGCGTGTTCTCCCGCTGTCTTTGGCAAAGAAAATAATGCGCCTGAACATCTTGTTACGCCTTAACTAGTATGTTTCAAGTGCTGATTGATGTTGGTGCATCAGTGTCACTGGAACTGTAGGAGGTGGACCTCCATCTCTTTGCCACTTCTGCCATGGGCCCTTGACTTTTAGAGCATGAGTTTTTTGTAAGTTAATCATGTATCCCAGATTATGTGACGAGAATGAATTAAGTTTCTGATCGCGTTGTTCTCTGAGGACCGGATCAGACCAGGACACATATTGGATTCCAGTCCAGCCACGGCCGGTGGTAGGTGTAACTGCAGGGCGGTGACGTGGGAGGGGGAGGGACAGGGTGGGGGGTTGTAATGTATGGATTACGGATTTAACAGGTAAGTAAACATATAAATAAATAAAACGAATTTCGTTGCGCGCACTGCATCGCATTTGGTGATGCAGTGCACACAACGAAATTCGTTTTATTTATTTATATGTTTACTTACCTGTTAAAGTCCGTAATCCACACATTAGAACCCCCCACCCTGGCCCTCCCACTCCCTACATCACCGCCCTTCAGTTACACCTACCTCCGGCCGTGGCTGTTCCAGTCACTGAAGCCAGTTGTTGAGTCAGTGCCTTGGCAACAGGACCCAAGAGGGGATCTGGACTTGATAATGAAGAACTTGAATCCCTCTCTGAGTGGTTAGTCTCCAAGGGTCTGTTTATCAGTGGATTTGAATGGCGTCTTTTATGTGATCTTTTGCAGCTCACTCAGGGGCAAGTGTTGTTTGGTTTCAGATGAGCATTGAGCAAATGAATACTTTTAGACTCTTTTCTGAAATCCTGTATTTCTCTACCCCTTCCCAAGCCGCCTGCCTGGTACAATCTGGAAAAACCATGATGTGATGTAATTAATCTCTTTCTTTATAATTTAGGATATTCTTGCAATCCTGCTCTAGGTTGGGTCTGAGGCTATGTTTTCTGAAAGATTGTTTGGTGTGACATTTCTATAATAAAGCAATGCGACAATCTATTAGGTGGAACAACTTCTTTTAGTTAGTTATACAGGAAGATTTCTGAGAGAGAGTCTTCTGCTCCTTCTGATACTCCCACTAATCGTTAATTGTTTCTCCTTTCTGTTTCTGTTTCTTCCACGCTTTCAGCTAGCACCTTAAGATTTGTGTTCAGGGGCACCACCACTGAATGAAGTTCCGGAAGAGTCTTAATGCTCCACGACCTTATTTATGAAAACTGTTGCATCTCTGCGTGAAAACAGCGATGCAAGAGTTTTCACTGTGCCCTCTTTGTGACATGATGGATGCGTCATAATTACAGTACGGTGCTTCATGTTGCAAGTAATGACAGATACGTCAGTATTACAGATGTATATGTTGGTGCAAAACTGATGCATTGCTGTAGTTATGTCAGAAGCGTGACGCAACTCCATCAATGCAGTGGGAGGGCTATGAATATAGCACTGCATCACCCTTACGCCTGCCATGAGGCAGGCATAAGAATTTGACGGAGTGACATCCTAGAAGGGGCTCAGTGAAATCTCATAGATTTCACTGCGCCACTTCTACCAGGCCTTCTTGCGTCATAACCCCCACCATGCATACATTATACCTGATGCAGATATAATGTGGTGCAGGGCTTTACAAAGTGACACATCTGCCTAGATGCGTGACTTTGTTGTAAATATGCCTCATCGTGGTGCATTGTTTACACCCCCTCTGTTTCACAAAAAGTGACGCAACGGCGGCGCAAAAGTGTCGCAAGGGGCTCATAAATAAGCCTCCCACTATCCAGCCCCACGCCTCCATGACCTTAATAACAGCATAAAATGCAAAAAAATTCCCATGAGACAAAGTAAGTACAGGTTTATAAACACATCCCTCCAAATACCAAGAGTAAAATTATATAATACACAAAAAATCTTAGAAAGTTAAAAATCATTTATTGTGAATACATTGAAAATAAAAACAATAATGTTGGGCTGACTAATCTAGTGCCCTAATCTAAAATACATAAAAATGATACAGAATGATCAATTATGGCCTGCACAATTGAAATTAGAGACAGAAAAAGTAAAACATAAAAATTGTTAAATACAGGTTGTACATTCGGACTCAATTATATTTCCATCCATATTCTACTACTACAGTATCTGTAACGTCAACATCGATGTCAGAGTCTTGAATTGTACCAGGAGTAGCGTTGACGCATTTCGGTGGATTGTAATGGTAATTACCACCTTTTTCAAGACTTTCTTATTTTCTGTCACACCAAGGGAGTCATTCAGATCTTCCTATAATGAATATATATACAGTTAGGGTAATACGTGAAATCTTTTATGTTTACTCACAGTACAACCAATTGAATACAAACTGATACTTATTAGTCACATTATGACAGTCAGTGATGTTCTCATTTAAGAGGTCAATATAGACTTCATTATAACACTTCTTTTGTTTCAGTTTGTTAAATCTTCCCTCTACTATGTACATTTTAACTCATACATGCAATTGTTTAATGTTAAAGAGAAAAAAATAGGATATACCGCTGACTGCTATCCCAGTTTGATAACCCGTGTTACCCCAAACGTGTACCCACGAGTTACTGTTCACTAACATATAGATACACATTATTATCATGGGTCCCTCCTTCATTAAGCAAGATGGATAATTAATAACAGCATATCAGAAATCTTGGTGCTTCAGGCTAACATCCAGGCTGATCTTAATTATTTTACTTTCAAGGGCCTTTCTAGATGCCAATGAATTACCTTGTGAGCGTTGCTGGCCAAACTTGCCTTCCCTCACCGGGTGAATCTGAATAGGGCTCCACCGCCAATGCTCTTGATCTCGGGGTGAGGGGGGACGGATATTCAAGTGATCGACCTTTACATTTTTTTTACCAGCCTCAGTCCCAAAGGCTTGTTTGTAAGAGTCTGCTGCCATTTTGTGCCTATTGACCCTGTGTTTGGGCAGCTGGTTTCATGGAGGCTTAACGCTCTCGGTCCGAGCGATGTAACGAATGAAACGTGGTCCACCCACATGCCATGCTCAGAGGTCTGGATGCCGCTTGTCACTTCACTCACATTGTTTTCTCTGTGCCATCTGCACCGAACTGCTACAGCTAATGGCCCACACAGTTGTTGGCTCCTTCTTTCCCTGCAGATGTTCGAGACTCCTCCAAAACGGCATTCATCTTATGGGCAGGATTATGCAGGATGACAAACCACTGGACAGGTGCTCTCTCAAAGTGCGCCCTCCATCTTGGCTGGACAATGGCAGAGAGAGAGCAGTTATGTGGATGGGGGGGGTTGTAAGGAGCCGCCGGGCCCTACGTGTAACGGGTACATTCTGCATGCAGCCTAATGAGCCGGCACAGCCAAAGGCTCAATTAACAGGGAGAGTGGCCACTCGAGGCTCACTTCTGTACTGGGCTTAGTGCGCCTTGTGTCATCCTCACTGGCTCGATATAATGGGAAACATCCTTTATGACGCAACTTTTACCACGCAGTGCCTTTACAACGCAGGTTTTTCAACGCAAGTCATTACAACGAATTGCGCTGGGGGCGCTCTAGGATAGGTAATAGTTTCATTTACTATCCAACACCTTCCCTACTATCCACGGGGACTGGAGTTGGAATAGTAAATTAAACTATTCACTATCCAGCACCCCCCAACGCAAGTCGTTGTAACGACTTGCGTTGAAAAACCTGCTTTGTAAAAGCATGAGTGGTAAAAGCGTGCGTTGTATCAACGTACATCCGATATAATAGGCTGGGGCCTAGGGTGGGTGTCTGATATTACAGCAATGGGGGTGGGTGTATGTGTGGAGGGGTGATATGAGAGAAGGCGTAAGGTTGCGTGTTTATATGTGTCTTCCGTGTTCTCTATGGTCAGAAGTTTCTTAGCACTGCATGCGGGTGCCTCTGTGGAGGTGGGTGAGTCTGTTGGAACCTCAAGCCCATAAGGAGCCAAGCTTTCATGTGCCTTCTGCTTCCCTCCCTCCTCCCAGGACATCGCCTTGCAGCCAGAGCTTCTGACTGTTGCAGTGGGGAAACCAGCTTGAATCTTGGCATCGGCTACACAATTAGTGATTTTGGTCAAATCACTTAATCTACCTGTGCCTATACACAATGTATATGTACTGTAACTGGTGCTCATGTAGAGCTCTCCAATATCTTCGGGTTGCGTTTGCACTTTATTTTGAAAGTGCACTAAGAGGTAAAAAAACAAAACAAAGCCTTACCATAAGTAAAGCCAAATAGATACCCATTTACTGGCTGCTTGTTGTAAGTGAAGCCAGAAAACCTGGATAAATCACGGCTTCCCCGCTCAAATTGTGTGATCTTAGGCAAATATTTTATTTCACTAAAACTTGTTCTTCGTTACCATATATATAGGTACTTTCAAATATGTAAGTTCAGATGACCAGCTGTACAAAACGTACACTTTTAAAAGTAGTACTTCTCAGTGCAGTCCGATAATGTGCCCTATTAATGTAAAAGCTTCCATATGTTAAAGAAGCACGCTTTTTCAATTTTGAATAGACTTTATGATATTTTACGTGAGGTTTGTTGTATGTTTTACATAGCAAATATTTCAGGGCTCTGCTCGTGCATGATCTCTAGGATCCGAGGCAGCCCCGTGGCACTGGCTCGGCTCTCCCGGTTAATTTGTTGGCTTGCCCACCTCTATGCGCCTGTGCACGCGCGAGTAGACATCCTGACTTGAAACTGACAAAGCAAACACAAGGAGATGATGGACGGTGAAACTGACAGCCACAAGTACCTGTCATGTCGAATATCTCCCGACTTTCCATGAGGCTAGTCGTTGCCCAAGTTAACTATTAAAGGTTAAACCTGTGCACGGAGGTAACCCCCACCCGCACAGACTCAAATCTGTCCGAATAGGCCCAGCCACTCCTGTTCATCTCTCGCCACCTGAGAGGCCTCCAGTTCAGCCCGGGGCGGTCGACCATGTTGGTTTACCGGAGTCAAGCAGCAGGAAGAGACCTTTGTCAGCCCAGACGGCGAGCCTCACGCGATAAGGTGAGGCAGGCAGGTGGCCTCGCGTGCCCTGGACCTGAGTCACTTGCATTGCATGTCAAGCATGGCCCAGGTGCAGCAATCCCGAGCTACCTCGTGGTGTCCCTTCCCCTCACGGGCTGTGCAACCCTTCGGCTCTAACGCGAGTAAGGTTTGCAATTCAGTGGGGAAACCAGCGCGCACCACACAAGCCAGGAATAGCTAAATACGCGCCAGAAACAATATAGGTGCGTAAACAAATGCGTTCCTTGATTCTGTCACAGAGGGAGGGGAATGGAGTTTTACTCCTGCAAGTATCCAAGTATGAGCACGGTGATGCTACAACAGGGTCACACGACCCACAGCACGGCCAGGGGAGCTGAAAGTTGCTATGTGCCATAAGCAAACCATCCCCATCACCGACGTCAACACCAGCGTAGTGCAGTGATACACAATCACCCGCTGACAGCACATGACATATGATGTGCGCACTGCACCACGTCTTCACTCCATGCGAAGACACTGGTGAAAGACGATGTCCCCCCTCTCATATATATATATATATATATACATATATATATATATATATACATACACACACATATATATCTCTATATATAAATATATATATAGAGAGATAGATAGATAGATAGATAGATTATTTTCTTTACTGATTGGCACAGCCCCGCGGGATGGGGTCGCCAGGGCCAAAATCATCCAGGGGATAGGGACCATGCAACCCCCCCCCTCCCTTTACTAAATGGCCCGACCCAAGGGGTTGGAGTCACCGGGACTGAAAGTGGGCTGGGAGGGGGGCTGCCTGCCGAAAACTGTGTGCGGCAGGGGGTTGGCTGCATGTGGGGGGTTGGCCATGTGCGGTGGCAGTTGGATTAATGGATGGTAATTGAATATTACTTTACGTTAAAAAAAAAGTAGCAATCCATTTAAAAAAAAAATAAAGATTACAGGGACGTTATAGTTAGGAAATAGCATTAAAAAGACGTAGAAATTTACAGAAAAAATCAACGGTTACAGGATCGATATAGTTAGGAAATAGAATTTAAAAAAAACCTTAGAAACCTTTTTTTTTAGTGATTGACATACATATACATATGGCTTAGACTAGTCCCCAAGCATTAATCATTAGTCAGGCCAAATCTTTCACCTTTACCACCCAAACAAGTCCTCCAACGCATGCAAATTTTCAAAACAGCAGCTTCACAACATACCTTTCTTCTACCTACTCTGTCTCTGAACTTTCTCTTGCATTCCAGACATTGTTTTTTTGTGTGGAGTTTTATACAGCAGTCACTAAACCTGAAGGTATCAGAGCGCTTTACATGAGCACCAGTTATGTTACAGAAGAACACATTCATTTTTGTTAGGCACAGGGAGATTATGGGCCAGATGTAGGTAGGCTTTTACCGGTCGGTAACGGCCGAATTCAGCCGTTACTGACAGGTAAATGGATTTTGAGATGTAGGGGGCAGAATCGGTAAATTTACCGATCGGTAAATTTACCGATTCTGTAAATTACGGAATCGGTATTTTTACCGATTCGGTAAATTTGATATGTAGGTGGGACTCTTACCTTCTTACAGAATCGGTATTTTACCATCAAATTCAATTTGATGGTAAAATACCGATTCCGGTGTGCATGCACATGTGCGCATGCACACCTGTGCCATATGACAGGCAGACCTGCCCTTAGGGCAGGTATGCCTGCCACATGGCACCCCAACCTGTTTTGGGGGTGCTAGAGGGTGTCAAAGTGACACCCCCTGCACCCTTGTGAAATTCGGTATTTACCGAATCGGTAAATACCGAATCGGTAATGCCCATTCATTCCTATGGGCTTCAAAGCCCATAGGAATGAATGGGCATTACCGGTCGGTATTTACCGAATCGGTAAATACCGACTTTTACAGATTCGGTAAATCCACATCTGGATTTACCTACATCTCCCTCCTTATATTTTACCGATTCATAAAAACAGAATCGGTAAAATTCGGTATTTATGAGTCGGTAAAATATATTTACCTACATCTGGCCCTAAGTGATTTGCCCAGAATCACAGAATGTTGAGCATTCCTACCCAGACTCGAACCCGGTTCCCAAGCTCCGAAGTTGACCACCCTAGCCGTTAGGCCACATTCTCTCCCCACATTGTTCCACCTAATTGGGGCTTCTTGCCTGACCACATCACTTCGTTCAACCCAAGCATGCACCTAACCACATTACAAAACTTCATAACATACATGACAGCATCACAACATCAAACACCGAACCATATTATACTATATACCATATGATAAATAACCTTATCACACTACCAAAGTTTGCACCACATCACTCCTCACTACATGACACAATATTTCACCTTGTCACACAACTTACATCCTTGTCCCTCAACTGGAAAACTGTACAAATGGTGCCCCCACCACAACTCCATGTAGATCTATCCAAAATCACACTGTGACTCACATCGTAAATGCACATACAACTATACTACCCTAAACAATATTACACCTTTCTTCACTATTCAACATGAACAGCATAACGACTCAAACATAGACACTTTACCCAACCCAAACATTGGCGCCTTGCCCAACTCAAACACATCCAGACAAACAACCTAAATTCTTCTGTGACACCTCATACTTCAACAGGGAACAATGTACCTGGACACATACCAAACATCACTATGAGACATCCCATCACACTCAACCTGCAAATGCATGACTCACAACTGCAACAACAACAAGGTGATGAATGGTTGCTTGAATTAATCTCAGGCACTGCCAAATGCTCTAGTCCACCATTCTACGCCCACCAAGCCACCTCAGCTTAGACCCAGCCATATGAAAATCAATCATGACCGTACTACAATAGGAACAGTCTAGTCTGAACTGCCAGGCGAGGTCCCCGGTTAACCAAAATACAAGCAACCCAAGACCAGTTTTGTACTGCTTGGGATTCTTCAGTCGAGTGTATTTTGGTACCAGTAGCACAGTGAGTTTATTCAAGCATTCCATCCATAACTTTTTTGTATTGTTTAGTGCAACGCCATAAGTGGGGCAGACATATTCAGATGGAATCCCGTTCACACAATATCGCTAGAATCAAGCTATACCTGGCCTGTGAGCCCTAACAAGCCAAACCCGGTTCTGGATTGCTTGTGTTTCATTTCAGAAAGGACCTGGCTGGACTGTTCCCGTTGGAGCAGGGTCAAGACTGATTTGCATATGGCTGGGTCCCAACTGAGGTGGCATTATGTGCAAAATAACAATGCACTGGGATGCAGCCTGAGAAATTTACTAGTGGCTAAGAATAATTTAAGCATTCCATCCATCACTTGTTTGCATATGTTATTGTGTCACCCTGAGTGGGATGGGTATGCCCAGACGTCGGTTTCGAGCACATTCATCACTTTTTTGTGTAGTTCACAACATATGTCAGCACAACGTACTTTTTTACCCATTTAAACTATTCATTTTAATTTAAAATTCAGACCTTCCTCGAACATGGGACAACATAGAGCGAAAATAAGCTAATTTCCAGACACCGGCCGGTCTACCTGCAAAGAAACTAGACCCAAATGTAAATTTATGTTTTACTGTAAAGTGCTGAATTTCCTTTGTTTTTTCCATCCGAAGCAGCAGCAGCCGGCTTGACTCGTGTAGGGGGGATAATAAGGGGGGTAATAGGGGAGGTGGGGTGGGCGGGGGTGGTTGTGACTGCAGGAGGGAGGGAAAAATAAAAAATAAAAAATAAATTACTTACCATGCAGTTGCCTGGTCCTGCCTCACTGCTCCTGCTCACCTGCGTCTGATTTCAGGAACAGGAAGCAGGCAGCCAGGCTCCCTTCCCTAAGCCAATCACAGGCTGCAATTGCAGCATTGTGATTGGTCTGAGAACCGTGACACGGCGCTCAGCCAGGGCTGGAGGGGTGGGCATGCTCTCCATGCAGGCTGTAATGCAGCCTGCGTCGAGAAGTGGTAAATTGCGCATGATGATTTTAGGTGGCCCGGGAGGGCCGACAAAACAGTCCCGGTGCACTTTTAGGAGTGGGCAAACTACTCCTTCACTGCCCTGCTCACAGAGCAGAGCAGCCCCGCCCACCCGCCCGCCTGCCAGCAAAGCAGCCAAACATAAAATTATAATAACTGAAAGCTATTCTCATTTTATGTATTTGCTTCTGCTTTGCTTGAAAGCAGTGGGGCGACGCTCCTCCGCCATAGCGGAGGAGCCGCCCCTGAGGCTGACATAACCCAACTGTGGGGCCGATTAGGATGGAGGACGGATTGCCCCCGCCAGCCCGGCGGGGGCATGCACCAAAGATGTAGCAGCGGACCTTGCAGTGCCGCATCTAAAACCCAGTTCCAAAAAGTCTTTTAAAGGTTTCTATGCAGCCACCCTCGACGTCAGCTGCTAATTGGCGTCGCTGTGTAATCCAGATCACAGGTACTTTGTTAGGCTCGTATGGTGGCGCACATGAAAGAAGTCCAAAAGAGAGCTATCAGTTTAGAGTATATGAAAAATTCTCTTTATTTGATATTATTCATTCTTTTTTAAAAGCAGTCACAATGCAATTAGCAACCAAGTCAGCCAACGCGTTTCACTCCCTACCAGGGAGTTTCTTCAGGGCGAATGATGTTTAGATTGGTACCATCCATGCCGTTACTTTAATGACAGAACAGAAAATCCTGTTGGGTTCATCACTTTTGAACCATATCGTATACGTGTAAGAAGAAACAAATTTGATCTTCTCCACCAGAATCTTTAACCTCGGAGTGTGATTTCTCTCTAACGAAGGGGAACTTTTACAATCATCCTGTGAGATTCGGTTGAGAGTCACGAACATTTGCAAAGTGGAATTTTAGTACGCTTAAACAGCGCAACCGAATCAACTGATTAATTAGAGACTCAAACAAGTAGGCAAGGAATTCCCCTTAGAAACATTGAGGATCTGAGCAAGCGCTACCAATCTAAACATCATTCGCCCTGAAGAAACTCCCTGGTAGGGAGTGAAACGCGTTGGCTGACTTGGTTGCTAATTGCATTTTGACTGCTTTTAAAAAAGAATGAATAATATCAAATAAAGAGAAATTTTCATATACTCTAAACTGATAGCTCTCTTTTGGACTTCTTTCCTGTCCGCCCCCATATGAGCCCGGCGGGGGCAATCCGTCCGTTATCCTCAGTGAAATGACCCCCCGCCACATTAGGATGGCTGGGGGGTCTGCGGCGGACTGGAAGACCGTCTGATGCTTTTCCGCCGCGGTCGCCTTGCGACCGTGGCAGAAAAGGTCTAATATGGTGGCGGTGTCTATCAGACACCGCCAGCCATATTAGGATGGGCTATGGGGAATGTCCCGCCACGGAAAGGCATACGGTCTTTGCTTTGGGGGCCCGTTGCGGGTCCCCAAGGTGAAGGGGGCGGGTGTGGGGTGCACATGGGGGGTACCTACCCCCATGCATTTCCAAGTACAACATGGCAGGCACCTGTCTTGTTGTGCTTTGAAACGCACAACATGCATTTTTAGCATTGCGGCGGGCGATGCTTTTAACACCGCCCGCCGCAATGTTAGAAATGCGGGATGCACCCGCCACTGTGGTGGGTGCATCCTAATACGACGCACAGGACCTCCGCCATTATGGCGGACGGTCCCTTGCCACAACAGGACAAAGTCCGTCCTCCATCCTAATCGACCCCAGTGTTCGGAACGTGTTGATGCCGTAGATGAAGCAGCGTGAGTTTAGCTTGGAAAAAAGGCGGCTCATGGTGACTTGCGAAAACAGTGTTCTTGCCAGGGTCTGATGGTCTTGCAAGATTCTGATGTCCTTGCAAGGCTCTGATGTTCTTTCAAGGCTCTGATGTGCACAGTTATGCAACTGGCCAAGGAGTCTGCTTAATAGGACAAGGAGCGGCATTTTCTTGATGTACTTCTGAAGTTTGTAGCTTTCAAAATGAGTGGGATGTACACTGTTCAATTCCAAGAGACCCCGAGCTCGAACATCACAACCTCCATTACTTCACCTAAACCAATCAAACACACCAACAAGGACTGTAAGAAAGGTGTCAAAATCACTGCTCAAAGTGAGGTGAAACTGGTCCCAAAAACTGACAGTACTTCCTCCAGTTGAATCGGGTTAGGTTGAGGGCTGCAAAATCGACTGCAAATAACTGCAGGTCGACAGCACGCAGCATTCACCACAGCCACCAGGGTCTGGCCAGCCCATGGCCAGACAAAGCCCTGTCTTACAGAGCGGCACTGCGGGAGAAAACACTCACTCACCCCCGGACCACCGCACACACAGATACTGAGCCCAGAGAGCGCAGCTCAGACTCCAAATCCAGAGCCCTGCTGCACAAAGTACTTGACTCACTGCAGTGTAAGTGCGTCGTCTGGGTATTTATTTCATTTGTTTAACATTTTTGACAGTTCGATACGCCTGAGAAAGAGAGAGTGTGTGTAAAACTTTTTTTTTACATTTGGATGTAAACATTGTGGTACTTTTTACAGGTCTCGTCGTAGAGATGACAACAAATCCCATACAGTAGTTCTCTTTCCTTTATGCCTCGGAGAGATGATGATGAGGGAGGGGCGCCGATTCACCAAAATGTGAGGGGTCGTGAAAGTGACATTTGGAAACCTTTGAACCCCTGATGACATCAGAACTATTGATTCCTGAGCAGCCCACCCTCACTCCCTGAGTACTTCCCTATCTACTGCTTAGGGGGCTAGTGAAAACTATATAAAGTAGTAGGGGGTCGTGTACAACTTCCGTTTATGCAGCAGGTACAGTGACACCGGGGCACAGAAACGTGACAGGCCCATTGAATCCCGATTATTGATGTATGTCACAGTCCAAACAGCAGCCAGGGCCCATTTGCTTCCTTGCGTTAGGGCCCATGACACACTGGCTGCGCTATTGGTTTGAGAGCCGTTTTCACTTCCGGTTCTTACTCGTGCCGTTATGACCCCGGAGACCAGGTTTAGCAAGGGCAGTATTGGAAGGAAGTTACAGCTCAATCCGAGATAAACGGACACCTGAACAGGTTGGTTTTCAGCGATGTTCCTCAAGAGCATACACTGCTGTTCCTAAAGTCAGGATTTGAAGCGCCCCACAGATAGTGGCCCCGGATTCCTAGGGACCCCAAGGATTGTCTCTCGGTCCCTTCACCTCTCCTGAGCCTTACACTCTCTGACACCAACTGAAGCGCCTTTAGAGCTGCGCATATGTGGCCTCTCACCTCCATGATTCTGGCACTTTATGATCATCTAGGCTTGTAGCCTTCTCAGAAGTTTTAAAACGAAAGTCACTCACCTTATTACAAACGACATAGCTCACACCTACAGCAGTAACAAGGATCTTTGGACCAGGAGACGGAAGCTGACCCAGATGCTGCTCACTGAACCCTGGGGTTCATCATATGGAATGGGAAAGGGACCGTATACAAATATACTGGCACACCGGTGAAGAAATTGTGTATAAGGCCATAGGTGCTCTAATATATGCTGCACCGGAAACTTGTCTTCTGGTGGCCTTTTCACAAGGGTCGTAGTGGGATAGTACTTCCGATGCTTGTCCTCGCCAAGTGGAAGCGGGCCTATTTTGTAAGGCGCATAAGGTTCCCCTAACGAAAGCATGGAAAACAGATGGGATGAGATGGTTAGCAGCAGAAATAGCGACCAGCAGTCTTAGTATATGGAGAGCATCAAAAAGAGCTAGACCCGAGGCATGGGACACTGGGGTGGTAGTGGTCACCGGGGAATCATATGAGAGACCACCCTGGTAAGCCTGTGTTGAAAGCCATTTTATTATTATAGTGCTGTCAAACCAGAACTTTGTTGTATGAGAGGTATAACTAGCCAGCGAGGGAGAATGGGGTGCCATGGTGGCGCCTGCTGACAGACGCACCCACGGGAACAGGTGCACTTTGCTGGAACTTCAAATGACAAGCTACATTTTATTTATTTATTTTATTTATTTAGTTATAAAGTTTTATATAACGCGAACAAGATCCCTTAAGTATATCAGAGCACATTACATTAGGAAGGAAAGGAAGGACAATAATGCAAAATCAAACATCAGGTAGGAATAAAAACAAGAATGGATGGGATAGATACTGTTGAACAATAACATATCTGCTAAGGTGTGGGTGGGAGGGTTTGTGTAGTACACTCTCAGCATTCTAGTGTTTCAATAATGTAATCTCTAGTGTTTCAAGAATGTTTTCTTCTTTGTGTTCATTGTATTGTTTGAGTTGAGAGTTCCCTTCTAAGTCAGTTTGTGTTTTGACCACTTGGAGGGGGTCTGCTCTCAGCTGGTCTCTTCTTCAATTAAAGAACCTGAACTTACCTGTGTTCCAGTGTCTAGCGTATTTACTAAATTTTGGCGACGATCTTGTGCACTACGTGGATACCTGTGTTTTCGTGCCCTTTAACCAAAATTGGAAGAATTGGTTATTTTCAAGGCAACATCTAGGCGAGACAAGTTTCTGGTGAGAGTTTGCTTGAGCTACAGGTTATGTTAAAAAAATGCTAATAAGTTATGTTAAATTTTTTTAATACAAAATGATCTAGACCATACATGAGTTGCAGGTGCTCAGGCAGGGGAGCACGCCCTGGAGTGGCGAGAGCTGCTGGCTCTTGCCAAAGACAACAGCATATAATTAGGAGGCAAAGGATAGCTCGGGGTTCCTAGGTTCCTTACTTTCAGTGTGATGGATGTAGGCCCTCCAAGGTCAGAGGGGCAGTTGAGGGTAGCAAGTTTGGGTTTTATGCTCCCAGCACCAGAGTCTCAGTTTGGCTAAGTTTATATATGCATTTATTTGTATGTCTATACCTAGGGACCTCCCTTTCATTCTGCAAAGCAAGGGATGAAGGCGCGCGGCACTGTTTGCTAGGCCTGCTGGCTGGTTATCTGTTTGGACTCTATCTGGGTGTCACCAGCAGACATTTGCAGGGTCACGTGGTAACTGTCTAGCGGGAGCACGTGAATTCTGAATAGCATGCAAAGTGACGCCTTGAGCGCGCGCGTGACAGGCTGCCTGAGGACAATGGCTCCACTGGCCCAATCAGATGCTGCTGGACCCATTCCTCAAGCCTTCCCTGACTGTAATGTATCATGGCGCAGGGTCTCACCGGCTGCTGAGAGGTGCGGAGCTCTGACGGACGGGCTGAGTTCTTTGGGGCAGATTTATGTTGGGAATGCGTCACGTTTGCGTCACGCAACTGCTACGTAAACGTGGCGCATCCCTACGACCCATTTACAACGTGACGCATCCAGGCAGATGTGTCACGTTGTAAAGCCCTGCGCCACTTGTGGGCGTTCCGGCGCAGGGTGGGCGTTCCGGGGCAGGTGCGCCTCGCAAAAGTGGCTGAGTGAAATCTATAAGATTTCACTCAGTCACTTTCAGGCCAATGCAGCGTCAAAACCCTGCGCCTGCTTGAAGCAGGCGTAGGTCTTGACGCAGCATTGTAAAGATGGGGCACCCCCGAGCCTTGCTGGAGCTGTGTCGCGCTTGTGACGCAACTCCAGCAATGCACCACCTTTACGGCACAGATGCGTCACGCATCTGTGCCGTTTTTGCCCCATGGTGCGCCGCATTGTGAATGCGGCGCACCATGGGTGGCGGAGCAGCGGCGCAAAATAACTGGCGCATCCCTGGGGATGCGCCAGTTATCATAAATCTGCCCCTTTGTTTTTTCGAGAGAGTACAGACTCCTAATGGTAACACTCCTTGAGAAATAAGCAAGTCAAAGCACAAACCTAACGAAGCAAACCATGTTCCAATATTTTTCAATAAAATAAGGCACATTCTTATTTCCTGTGTATCCAAAACATCACAGTGATCACCCCAGGCAACCAAGAGATAAGTGATATGTTTCTGCCACAGCTTTCTTCGGACTGATAAAGGTGCATCTGGGGAGACAGATCAGGGTTTAGTCACCCTCCCTGGCATGGTGAGCAAAAGAACGATGGATTTAACCCAGACCTCTTGACTGGGGGTGAATGTATGATTTATTCAGCATTCCGTCCATCATTTGTTTGTGTAGCGCTAGACTCCTACAGCACGCGCTGCTTTAGGATGTCCACGTGCATCTCCATCTACTTCCTGTGCATATAGTGGAGAAGTGTGCCTCAATGGTTAGAGCGGCACACCCTGATGCAGAGGTCTGGTCAGGGTTCAATTCCCACCTCGGCGGATCTTGGGCTCAATTTCCCCGGACCTGATCATTCTCGCCTCGGTGCCTATTCTAATCATGAGTCCCACTCTGCAACTCTGGGCAATAGCTTGCTTAATCTCCACAACGGCCCCAACAGCGCTAGGATGCCTGGCTTCACCTTGGGGGTGCCCAGGAGTGGGCACTTCACAGGGAAAGGACAGGAAGGGTTTCACAGCGGTATGTGTACAGCACCTTGAGACCCCTTCGGGGGAGATTTGTGCGCTATATAAGCACTACATTTACATTTATTTACTTCCTCTATGTTCTTGTACAGCAATGCAAAGAATAGGGCACACTCAATTCTGCAGAGCCCAAGATCCCCAGAAAACCTCCACATGCATCTCAAATTGTTTTCCTTCTAGCGCACTAGGCGCAGGGAGGTGCAAGGCTCCCGTTCCATTGGGGGCCATAGTAGGTCGGTTCTGCCACTGGCAGCTTTTAATGCTTTTATGATTTTCTTTCACGCTGTTTAGTTTGGTTATTGTTTTAATTTGCTTTTCCTTTTCCCAGTACATTAGTCTGGGGGGGGGGGGGGGAGCTTCCCTGACTGAAGAGGAGCGCTGGGACTCAAGTTCCCACATTGTGTTGCCCACTGAGTCTGACAGACCAAAGTCACGCCCTTTTTGAGGCGGGCCATATAATTGTGCCAGCTGCGTGGATGTGCTGGTTTCCGACTGCCTAGAGTGGTAACGCTCTTTTTGGGTGGTCGTGTTCTTGCTCACTGGCTGCATCTCAAATTGTTTTCCTTGTAGTGTACTAGGTGCATAGAGGTTCCCGGCTTCCGTCCCAGTGGCAGCCATCTTAGGCCGGTTCTGCCACTGGCAACTTTTAATGCTTTTATGATTTTCTTTCGCATTGTATAGTTTGGTTATTGTTTTAATTAGCTTTTTCCTTTTCCCAGTACTTCAGTCTGGGAGAGGAGCTTCCCTGACTGAAGAGGAGCGCTGGGACTCCAGTTGCCACTCTGTGTTGCCCACCAAGTCTGACGGACCATAGCCACACCCTTTTGGAGGCGGGCTATATAATTACGCCAGCTGTGCGGACGCGCCAAAGGCGCGCCAAAGGCAGGCCCATCTGCACCCGTCAGCGACTGGATGACGCCAGGGGCCAGAACTCCTGCCCCTCTCGCCACAGGGCCGATCTATTACTATCAAAGGGATCTGCTGGCGTTAAATCGCTCTATGAAGGAAGCCTGTTCTTATTCTCTTGATGTACAGCTTAGCCCTCAGGTATGCAGCAGTTGCAACTTTTCCTTTATGGAATCTATCATGACGGGCCTTCAAGTTAAGATTAGTAGGGCGAGTCCAAATGTTAACCGATGCCTGCTATTGAATTGTCGTTCACTGCCTAAACATACGTTTGAGATAGCAGACCTAATCGTGGAGTATCAACCTGCTGCACTCTTTCTAACTGAAACGTGGTGTTCAGCTTCCTCCGCCCCAGACATTCTTGATGTGGTTCCTCCTGATTATGCTGTTCTAAGACTCGATCGCCCACTGTTTAGGGGTGGAGGTTGGCGGTAATTTTCAAACACAGTTTTCAATGTAGACTGTTGGAGTTAGACATTGCCAACTCGGAAGCAGCCTTTTTCAGCTTAGCTCTTACTAATGACTGCACGATAACAGGTCTCTTAATATATCATCCTCCCGGCTCTGCCCCACTTTCGTTAAAACACTAATGGTTGTCATTGCTAATTATGTAGTACGCTTTGCCAATTTCCTGATAGTAGGAGATCTTAAAATCCATATTGGTAACAACAACTGTCCCCTAGCTACAGGCTTGGTGGAGGATCTTGAGCTGTTCCAGCTCAATGAATTGGTAACAATGCCCACACACATGCATGGTCACATTTTGGACCCTATTTATACTAATTGGACCCTTATAACGTTGGATGCGTTGATTCCGGTGACCTGATCAGATCACCACCTGGTCCCTTTGGGATCTCCGAACTCTCTTGGCCAGCTGTACCATCTTATAAAAGAAGTACGTGCAAATAGTCTCTTATCACATCAAATGCCTTTACAGAAGTCCTAAACCAGGAAACACCAACATTCAAGTCTTGCCCCTCTATTGCAAACAGGCAAATAATGGGCTGGATTAACCAGTCCCTACATGCTTTAGCTCTTTGGAAAGTCATTACCGGTAGGCAATCCAAATCTTCGGACCCTTGGTTCACGGAGGCATTACTGGTAAAGAAGAAATCATATAAGCGGCTGTAACGTATATGGCACAAAGATTATGAAGATCACCACAAAACTTCCTATCTAGCAGCCCTGCGACAATATTACAAGGATCTAATGCACGTATGCATGAATTTTTACACACAAAAAATACAGCAGCAGTCGAAAAACTCTTCAAAGGAACTTTTCAGATAAAGAAATCCCTGACATCTTTGGAACTGACAGCTGCGTCAATTCCACCCACTACTGCCCATTGTGATCAGAATACACTGTCTTTTCTTGATAAGATAAACACTATCTATATCTCTCTTTCCTGATAGTGTTAGGAATTTTCAGCCTGCAATCCCTGCCCGGAACACCTTAGATGTTCCTGGAAGTTTCTCAAACTTAACACTTATCTCGGAGGCTGAAGCTAATAGCTTGATGCTAAAAGTAAAGTCTGGTTCTTCTCTGGATCCCTCGTCCCCGGCTATATTAGAACGAGGCAGGGAAGCTATTGTTCCGGTACTTACTAAGTTGCTTAATCTATCCTATGTCTATGGGAATGTTCCTCAGGAGTGGAAGCATGCCAAGGTGATTCTACTCTTGAAGAAACCAACACTAGATCCCTCTGTACCTGAAAATCTAAGACGTATATACCTGCTGTAGTTTTTTGCAAAAAATTGCGAAAAATTAGTCAATCAACAGCGGATGAATTTTGTGGAAGAAAATGCACTTTTCCATGAGACAAAATCTAGGTGTAGGCCATCTTTTGGCACAGAATCAGCCCTTCTATTCGAGTCAGAATCTCTCTGCCAAGTGGCGGATGAAGGCAAGACAGATGCACTAGTCATGCTTGACTTAAGTGCCGCCTTGGACACTGTCTCCCATGGACTGCTACTAGATAGGCTACAGAATTCAGGGGTCGGAGGCACTGTGCTGGGTTGGTTAGCAGATTTCTTGAAGGGGGGTACATTTCACGTCAACCTACAGCTGTTTACATCCAGGACGCGGTTGCTGAAACAGAGAGTACCTCAGGGTTCTGCCCTGAGTCCGACCCTGTTTAACTTATATATGTGGCCGAGATACCCCTCCTGGGGTGATTTGCAGGGGTTATAAGTTAAATTAACATACCATAACAATGAACGGTAACTTGGAATTGGGACAGTGCTAGACCAAAAGTCCATTGGTATGTGGTGAAGGCTGTCTCTCAGTTCTCCTGTATACAAAACCTGGGCACGCTTAGAAGTAGGCTGTACTAACAGTATTTGATGTAAGAAATTGCAGGTCTTTCTGGCTCATATATCAAGCCTGTTCCCACAAGTGAAAAGGAGCTGGGCCAGGGTGGAGATCTGGCTTTCTACACGCTCTGACTCCCTTCCTTCAGGGTCCTATAATGTTTGACTTGTGTCTGTGGAAAAGGAGGGATTTGGGAAAGGAGAAGCATTATCCTAACTATAAGTAGGTGCATAACAAGTGTGTGGTGGGCGGCCAGGAGAAGAACAGGGGCTACATAATTCCAACTGAAGGGAAAGGACATAATGCCATTTACACCATGTGGGGACGGTCTAGTTGTTCTGGGGCACGCCCGACCGGAACCGGAAGTGCGGCCATTTTGTGGTGCGAGGCCGGAGGTCAGAGCTAGCAGCATCTCCGATTAAAGAGTATAACTTTAGCACACATACTGCGTCAGCGTGGTCATTTGAGTAACGGTCCAACTTCCACAAATGGCAACGAGGCGGGATTCATAACACCCGCATGGAAAAATAAAAAACACGGAGGCGGAATCGAGCGCCGAAAGAGTAAAACCGACCATCGGACCACGTGGGCAAGGACCAAATAACGGTCACGCAAAGATCGGAGCGCGGCAGAGAGGAGGTGCAGGCACAACCAGCGAGCACACAACGGCACCTTTTCAAGGGGGCACAACTGTTGGTGCACCTCAGGAGACGCCGAGAGGGGCCGAGAAGGGGTGAAGTAACCAAAACCCAGACCCACCGCGAATCAAGGTGAGCGGCCACGACACAGGGTAGGTGAACCCTGCCAGCACTATGCGCAATACCGCACCAACTGCCCAGGCGAACCTAAGGGGCCAGTAAGTGCTCAGAGACGGGATAAGCATACACATCCCACAAATTAGGGACTGTACAAAGAGCCAAGAGCAGGCAGACAAGGCACCATAAAGGAGCCACCGGAAAGGTTAAAGGCACGACCAACAGCCACAGTGGAAGGTACGGGGGCGGCAGAGAGAGTAACAAGGGGCAACCCTGGACGCCCGAGGCGCGTCAGGAGGTGAGGGAGACAACTCAAGCCCCAACAGAGAATAAGGGGAGAGAACAGCCCCAGGCAGCCCACCAGGCAACAGCGGACAAGCCCAGGAACCCCAGAGGGACAGAGAAAGAATGGCGACGACGTCCACATCCCTGAGTGCGTTAGTGCCATTCTTGCCAAAGAGAGGGGAACCCACAATGCCTTGGGAGGACTGGAAGAGGTACTTCCAAAATTATCTGTCAGCACTGGAGGAAGAAAGTGAAGCGGCATACTCTAGTGAAAGAAAGAAAAAGATACTGCTGCATAATCTAGGGCCGGAAGGAATCCGGGTGTATGACAACATGGTAAAAGCAATCAGACAAGCGACTGATACAGATGTGATTCAGCACGCCATCGAGGACATAGATGCCCACTACCGGCCAGTGGTGTGCGTGGCCATAGACAGATGCAATTTGTTCCAGAGGAAGCAAGAGAGCGGCGAGACCATCGATGAATACGTAGCAGCACTTCAAAAACTCGCATTGACGTGCAGATTTGGTAATCTACACGATGAATTGGTGAGAGATCAAATCATAATGCACACCTCGAACGCTACAGTACAAGAGAAACTATGGGTCAATGGGGACGCGCCGCTCAAGGAAGTGTGGGCTTTGGTGAAGAAGGCGGAGTTATCCAAGAGGTGCGTGGAAGCAGCCAGAAAAGACACAAGCAGCAAACAAACAGTATGCAAGGTGATGATGAGCAATAAAGGAGAGAGACCGAAACAAATGGGACAGCCAAGAAATCAGTTCGCTAAAAGAAAACAGCAAGGCACCGGAGTGGGGCAGAGAGCGAACTGGGAGAAGAAAACGAACTGCTATAGATGTGGCAGCTTCTCACACATAGGAAATGACAAATCGTGTCCAGCGTTCAAGGCCAAATGCGCATATTGCGGGACATTTGGACATTACGAAAGGGTCTGCAGGCGAAAACCCAAAGGGGCGGCAATCAAATACATCGACCAGGGTGATGAGGAGGATGAGGACAGGCCAGGAAATGACGAAGAAGATGAAGACATTTTGTACATTGATGTCCAAGTAATGGATGTAAATTGCAAGGCATCCAGTAAACCTGTCCTGAAAATGAACATAGGGGGAGTATCGATCCACATAGTAGCTGATTCAGGATCGCCCATCACGATTGTCCAGAGAAAGGTATGGGAAGAAGAATTCAAGGGAACCATACAGAAGGAGCTACAGCCCATGGATGTGAGACCAGTCACCTACACTGGACAAAGGATCCCCATTGTCGGATATTGTTCCCTACCATTTGAGTTCCGAGGACGTCAAGCAGAATGCAAGCTATATGTGTCAGAAAAGGGGCCGTCCGTGCTCGGATGGAGGGATCAAGGCGATTTAGGCATCAAACTGAATCCGGGAGGAGTAGAAAAAGTAATGACGACGGACACGGAGGAAATCTATGAAGGAGAGGCGTGGAAAAAGGAATACCCAGAGGTGTTCAGAGGGGAGATAGGATGATTGACCAAGTACACGCACATGATTCACCTGAAGGAAGGAGCCATACCGGTGTCTCACAAGGCCAGGAACATACCGTTCAGGTGCCGTGAAGCGGTGCAAGAAGAACTAGAGAGGTTGGAAAAGAACGGAATTATAAAGGCGATCGAGAGCGCGGAATGGTTATCCCCCTTGGTCGTAGCGCAGAAACCAAATGGGAAGGTTAGATTATGTGTGGACCTTCGGGAGCTAAATAAAAACATTCTAGTAGACAAGTTTCCCCTCCCACGCATTAACGAAATGCTTACAAAAACCAAAGGCATCAAATGGTTCTCAACTGTGGACTTATCATCAGCTTACCATCAGGTAGCGTTGCACCCGTCGTGCAGCCACCTCACGTCTTTCATCACACCCTTTGGGTGTTACAAATTCGTGAGAATGCCGTTCGGACTGGCATCTGCAGCTGCAGTTTTCCAAAAGTTGATGCACAAGATGTTTCAGAAGGTGGAAGGCGTTCACTACTTCCAAGATGATGTCCTAGTAATGGGACGGTAGAAAAGGGAGCACAATGAGAAGGTGCACAAGGTCCTGGAAATACTGAAGATCAATGGGCTCACTGCCGAATGGGACAAGTGCAAGTTTGAAAAACAATCAGTGACCTATCTAGGACATGAGATCAGCGAGAAGGGAATTGAGCCAAAGAGAGCCAACATGATAGCAATAAGAAAGGCACCTGCCCCTACGAAGAAAGAAGACGTCAGGTCATTCTTAGGCATGGCCGAATTTTATAGCAAATTCATTCCCCACTTTGCCACGAAGACCCACCACATCAGGCAACTGCTCAAAGGAAAGAATGGATTCAAGTGGGGCAAAGAAGAACAAGAGGAATTTGCGGCATTGAAGGAAGAAATGAGCGAGACGATACCACTCAAAGGATTCGACCAATCTGCAGCGTCAATACTGACCACCGATACCAGTGACAAAGGCCTTGGGGCAGTACCGATGCAGCAAACTAAAACAGGAGAGTTATCCACGGTCTGCTTCGCTTCGAGATCTCTGGCCCCCAATGAGGAGAAGTTTAGCGTGATAGAAAAAGAAATGTTAGCGGTGGTATGGGCTATGGAACGTTTTCGACAATTCCTATGGGGAGCCAAGTTCTTGGTACGCACAGACCACAAACCGCTAATCAAGGTCCTTACCTCCAATGGTCACGCACACGCCACGCCTAGAATAGCAAAAATGACACTGAGATTGTTGGAGGTGGAGTACATACCTGGACCAAAGAACAGAGTGGCAGACTTTTTGAGCAGGGCAGCAGCAAAGGAAGGAGTGGAAGAACAAGAACCCCCAGGATGGGAGGGGTACATGGTGGCCACCATGGAAGATATGGAACAGAGCATCAGCGGGCAGGAGTGAGCTGATGCATATGAAGGAGATGAAACCCTGGAAGCAGTCAAAGGATACGTAATGCATGGGTGGCCGGACAAAAGACACCTGGACAGCCAGATGAGAAAATACTGGGAAGTCAGAGAAGAACTGTCGTTGTGGGAAAATCCAACATTCCTCTTTCGAGGGGACAAGGTAATTCTTCCTCAGGCATTAGTGGAGCACCTGTTGGCAATCCTACATGAAGGCCATCAAGGGATAACAAAGACAAAGGCCTTGGCGAAACAAATGTACTGGTAGCCCGCCATAGATGCCCAGGTTGAGAGGCACGTGAGGAACTGTGAATCGTGCTCACAGGCGGACAAATCTCAGACCTTGATGAGACCTCCACTAGGAAAGTTCCCCACACCTAGCAGTCCGTGGAAATGGTGTCCATAGACATCATAGGACCCATCCTTGATAAAGAAGGAGTGCAGAAGTACGCCATAGTAATGGTAGACAGATACTCCAAATGGCCAGAGGTGGAGGTAAAGGAAACAATGGACACAGAAGCAGTACTTTCCTTCCGGAACACAGTGTTTGTGAAAGACGGTATCCCCAAAGTGATTACGTGTGATAATGGGCCGCAATTTGTGTCAGCCAAATGGGAGGCATATATGACCAGGAATTGGATTGAAGTAAAACACACGTCCATATACCACCCGGCTGGGAACGGACTGGCCGAACGGTTCAATAGAGTTATCATGGGAACAATTCAAGCAGCAATCAGTGCCGGACTGGACTGGGAAACAGAACTGTCCAAGATGCTGTGGGTATACCGCATCACCCCTGGAAGCATAGGGTACAGTCCGTTCAAAGTGCTAAGAGGAAGGGAACTGTTCACAAAAGACAACCTAGCATGGAGGCACATGGTGGTGCAGAGTAAATGGTCTCCAGCGGTAGTAAAAAGGAACTTAGAGGAAGCACAGGCTACATATGCGCAACACTACAATAAAAGGCGCAGTGCAGAAGGGAAGACTTGGAAAAAGGAGAATGGGTGAGGGTCAAACTGGCGATCACGAAAAGGAAGGGAGAAAGCAAGTTCACCCCACCACTCAAGGTCATCGAGCCATATGCCAGATCCGCACTGCTCAGCGTCGGGAAAGTATGGTCGCAAGACAGAATGGCAAGATGTAATAAAATTCTTAACTGGGAAGAGACAAGAGAGGAGGAATCACATCATGAGGAAGGTAATGAAGGACAAGAAGGAGGTAATGCAGAAGGAGTGGAAGAGTACACTACTTCCAACATTGGAGAAGATAAGGACAAGAGGAAAGGAGCAGAGACACCCAGAGGTGGTGTCAGCAAGGATGCAGACAAGAGGCGAGCTGAACAAGAACGAAAGAGCACGTCCGAGGATTGTCGGCAGGAGACCCCCAAGGGGTGGGAGATGGACAGCACGTGAAGGGTATAGACAGGACGAGAGCTGACAGAGTCGTAAGGATACCCAAGAGGTTTGAAGACTTTATTATGAGCACCAAGTAAGACTGTTTTCATTTGGGTTTGTTGTATTATTAAGAGGGGGAGATATGTGGTGACGGTCTAGTTGTTCTGGGGCACGCCCCGACCGGAACCGGAAGTGCGGCCATTTTGTGGTGCGAGGCCAGAGCTCAGAGCTAGCAGCATCTCCCCGGCGCTCCGACTAAAGAGTATAACTTTAGCACACATACTGCGTCAGCGTGGTCATTTGAGTAACGGTCCAACTCCCACACATCATTGAAACCACCCCAGCCTGACACAAGTCCCAACTCATTGTACCCAAATCAATGAACCACGTTTAGTCATCTGAAAACTCAAAAGGGCACATAGACAGATTTAAAGGTACTCCACATTCTCCAGTGTGCGCTTATGAACACAATAATCCATTTGTACCCCCAGGAAATGGACTGTCAGCCCCCTTTCTTAACATATCTTAATGTAGGCGGCATCCCTTATTCAATTAAAAGCCAAATGAAAACAAGTTCTTCAAAAGGTCAGGAGAGTAGGTGCACATTTTAACTAGTGAGGGAATGGTTACACTTTCTACATAAATTAATTTTCCCTAAATCACATTTCTAATCTTCTTACAGAACAGTCTCATTCATGCAGTGGTGTTATAATGGACTTGACTGTGAATCCTAAAATCTTTAGGAAAACCGAGAAAGAAAAACATGAGAGTCATCCAAGACCCGCTAGACTATATCATCTCTGGTGTGCTAATATATTCACCCTATATCAATACCTTTGGCCAGATCCTATAACATTTTGATGATAATTAACATTTGTAATGCCCACTTCACAAAATGGATTGACTCTTGATGCCTAATAATACATGTTATTATTCCCTAACTGTGATACTCATTTTATCACCTATAAAGGAATGATGACTGGAGATGATCATGAAAGCATTTAAGTCTGTGTCCGAAAAGTAACATACTGACCCTAGCACCAGGGTGTTACCCAATGAACTGTTTTGCTAGCATTTCAGTATCCAAGTTGTGTGAGGGCTATTCTTTGGATACTACAGATACAGTGATTACTAGGCAAAACACATGTGATAGGCACTGTAATTTAGCACTGGTGTCCAAGTTACTATCTTTGGCCACTTGGCTTTCTATGTTAAGCAACATTAAGCCATCAAGGCTTATGCTAGAATTGATGTTGCATTCGAAACTCAGGAGTAGCATCACATAGTATATCAAACACGATAAACACAAGGTCCAATCGGAGCTATTACTTCATAAAAAAAATCAAGGCTTAATTTTCAGGTGCATAACACAGAGAT
The DNA here is from genome assembly GCF_964261635.1 of Lissotriton helveticus. Lineage (NCBI taxonomy): Eukaryota > Metazoa > Chordata > Amphibia > Caudata > Salamandridae > Lissotriton > Lissotriton helveticus. The sequence continues at coordinate 1,924,716,403 of NC_136065.1, forward strand.
AAATAAAATTAAGGCATACAGAATAAAGCAGACAGGTATCTCGAAATTTCCATAAAATGCGTTTTGATAATTGGCACCTAAGAACAGTGTTGCCGTCTTGGGAATTCTAAGACATAACATAGAAAGAGGCTTATTTACAAGCCCCTTATGCTGCCGGTGCGTCACTATTTTCCTGCCCCTTATTTACATGGACCAGAAAAGCCACCCTGCATGGCTTTTCCTGTCCTTGTAAATACGGCCCCTTTACACAAAGCACTTTGCATGAAAGGGGCATTCCGTGGGTCTTCCTGTGGGTGTTCCCACACAACACCCATGGACCCTGACACATTTCCAGATTTACGAAAAATTGTAAACTTGGAAATACATCTGAATGCTACGCCTCACCAGGGGAGGCATAGGGCGGCCCAACGAGGAGAAATGTACTCATTTCTCCTCCTTTTTTTTACCTCTTTCTATGCATTCTGCATTCTGCAGCACACATAGAATGAGGAAATCACCTCTTGTGATTGTTTATGTGCCCGAAGGTGTCCCTTCCTGCACATAAACAATCATTAAATCAAGCATTTGCAGTGCAATAGGTCTCGCATTTACGCAAGACCTATTGCATTGGAAATGGTAGTCATCATGGACAACGGGAGGGAGGGCGGGGAAGAAGGCATGGACAATGGGTGGGGGCGAGAGGGCATGAACGGGAGTGCAGGCGTGAGGTGGGGGAGAAGGTACGGACAACGGGAGGGAGGGGGATTAAAGTAGGCAGTAGGAGAACCTCATTAAAGAAAATAGTGCTCACAGTCTAAATAACACGTACCGTGTAAAACTCGAAGTAAAGGGGCTAGTCGCCATGGGAGGCGACAAATGAAAAGGAGGCGGTACTAAGGAGGGACTAAGAAGCCTATTGATGAATCAGAAGCCAGCATTTAGGACAGACAATGACACAAGCCAATAGCAAACATAGGTGGAGAGTGGGCGGGGGCTTCTATTTGCTACTCGTCTACAATAAGTCTTGCAGCGCATGCGCACTGGCTCAGGCTCAACCTAAAAATTACGTTTAGTAACTTCTATGTGTGCTAATGCAGCACACATAGAAGCTGACAAATGCCATTACAGATTGTTTATGTGCAGGAAGTAACACCTTCCTGCACATAAACAATCATCCTTGTGATGCAGGTATCCTTGGGTGCCTGCATTTGTGCATGGCAGCCAATTGTGCGCCAGCGCTCGTTGCATCCCTGTGCTTTGAAAGTGCCGTAGCGTGGCGCAGCCAAAGGGCTTGCAGGGTCGCGCTGCAGCACTTTTTTGTAAATGAGGCCCAAAGTATTCAGTTGGTTATGCTATGTCTACCCTCCTCGATAGATTAGTACCATAGTTCCCTAGGAGATAAGGACAATTTATACAAATTAATCCGTTGTTGTTGAGTTACCAGTATAAAAATCACAAAACTACCACCTAACCTGGATCTGGAGTCCCACTCAAATCCAAAAAGGTGCCAAAGATGAGTTATTTTCATAGCTTTGGTATCTCTTTAATGAAGGCCAGTCAATGTCACAGGGAACCCAATTGAGCAATAAACCAGTCTCTGAGTGACAAAATGGGGCTTGGTGAAACATATGGCCCCTAGTGTCCTGTTCATGGTCCTGGGATGCTGTTGTCCTGCAAGATCCTAGTTTGCCCCCTCCTTAAAGAAAAGCAACGTATGTCTGGTATGACACCTATCCCTTTCTTAAGGAAGAACTAAACCCCCCCCCCTTCCCCTAATTTGAGAAGAAATCGTTCTGTGTCTTTCCATGCATCACTTCTTGCCAATTCAGAGTTCATTGCATAATTTGAGCTGCTCCTGTTGGTGGAGATGGCATGATGTTCATATTACTGCATTGGTCTATTCAATCAATCAATCAATCAATCAACCAACAAATCGACCCATCAATCAATAAATATTTTATCAATTTAATTAAGCCATAAAAGGTTGATGTAAACAAGGACACCAGCAATAAAAAACATACAAAGAAATTGTGGTATGAATTTGAATAACTAGAATCATGCCTGGTGCTACGCTCTCAGATCACTGGTACTTCACCAGTGTATGTATACATTTATATACGTAAATGTTCGAAACCTGAGGAAATACATTTCTCCGATAACCAATCCAATTGGTCATTTATTATTCCCATAACACAGCTACAGTTATTGCCACTGCTATAGCCACAGTTATAGCCAACATGTGTTCCATCGCTTCATTAGGGCTGTCAATAGAAATACAATCACTGAACTTGATATTACCCATTCTCTTTTCCTTGTCAGGCAATAATTCCCATATCAACTATCACTTTAATAAAAAAAACAATGAAATTGAATTAAAAACATATAATAAATTTACCAGCGAGGCACAACAAATTGTCACAAATAATTAGTAGACTATACGTTATATCCTAATTTTCATTATCTGACAATGATACCCATATCAGCGATCATTTTATTCAGAAAACGATAGAAATATATAGTACAGAAATATTATCACAATTTTATCAACAGGACATTTTTTACAATTTCAACACATCAACAGAATAGACCTAAAAACGATGTTGTGAAATCTTCACAAGAGATTAAGTTGTACTTAGAAAACAAGCATTTGCAATGCAATAGGTCTTGCATTAGGAACGTTTGAGCTATTGGTCTTGTAAATGACAAATATTTTATTTATGTGTTGGTTTTGAAAATAGCGAAATTAATAGCTTTGTCATTTGCAATGCCAATACTTTTAACTTTTGCAAATGTGACACCTATAGCATTTGTAATGCAACATGTTTTGTATTTACATGACTTAGATGTATTGCCATTACAAATAACAATTGCTTTTAATTTTTTTAAATAATTAATACTTAAAAGTTATTGTAATTTATAATGGCAATAGCTTAAACTTTAGTAAATAACTTTTGTGAAGATTATGTTCAGTGTATTTTATTGTGACGATAATCCAAGTGAAGTGAAATATTAACATCTTTTTGTGACATTTGTAATAAAGCTTGAAACATTGAGAGAACATAATTGAACCAGTTATTGTTGAATAGTTGCACAGATTGATGCTGTGGTGGCGACGAGTGATGTTTTGGTGGCGACGAGTGATGTTGTGGTGGTGCGATAGATAGATAGACTGTGGGCGATAGATAGCTAGAGGGAGGGCGAAAGATAGATAGATAGAGTGAAGGCAAAAGATAGATAAATAGAGTGAGGGCGATAGATAGATGAATAGAGTGAGGGCGATAGATAGATAATAGAGTGAGGGCGATAGATAGATAGATAAATTGAGTGAGGGCGATAGATAGGGTGGCGGCAATAGATAGATAGAATGATGGCGATAGATAGAGTGAGGGCGATAGATAGACAGATAGAGTGAGGGGCGATAGATAGATAGAGTGAGGGCGACAGATAGATAGAGTGAGGGCAACAGATAGACAGAGTGAGGGCGACAGATAGATAGAGTGAGGGCGACAGATAGATAGAGTGAGGGCGACAGATAGATAGAGTGAGGGCGACATTGATAGAGTGAGGGCGACATAGATAGAGTGAGGGCGACAGATAGATAGATACAGTGAGGGCGACAGATATATAGATAGAGTGAGGGCCACAGATAGAGTGAGGGCGATAGATAGATGTGTGTGGTTGTGTGTGGTTGTGTGTGTGGTTGTGTGTGGTTGTGTGTGTGTGGTTGTGTGTGTGTGGTTGTGTGTGTGGTTGTGTGTGTGTGGTTGTGTGTGTGGTTGTGTGTGTGTGTGTGTGGTTGTGTGTGTGTGTGGTTGTGTGTGTGGTTGTGTCTGTGGTTGTGTGTGTGGTTGGGTGGGATTGTGTGATTGTGTGTGCGATTGTGTGTGTGGTGTAGTTGTGTGTGTGTGGTTGTATGTGTGTGTGTGTGGTTGTATGTATGTGTGTGCGGTTAGAGAAGGATGTATGTGGAAGAGAGCAGCAGATCAGCACGGGAGAAAAGAACAGGGAGTTAAAGAAGGAGGCGGATGAAAGAGAGCAGCAGATCAAAACAGGAGAAGAGAACAGGGAGTTAAAGAAGGAGGCGGGTGGAAGAAAACAGCAGATAGGCACAGGAGAAGAGAAGAGAACAGGGAACTAGAGAAGGAGGCGGTGGAAGAGAGCAGCAGATCAGTACGGGGAAGAGAAGAGAACAGGGAATTAAAGAAGGAGGTGGGTGGAAGAGAGCAGCAGATCAGCACAGGAGAAGAGATCAGGGAGTTAAAGACTGAGGCGGGTGGAAGAGAGCAGCAGATCAGCACAGGAGAAGAGAAGAGAACTGGGAGCTAGAGAAGAAGGAAGTTGGAAGAGAGCATCAGTTCAGCTTGGGAGAAGAAAAGAGACTAGGGAGTTGGAGAAGGAGGTGGGTGGCAGAGAGCAGCATAACATCACAGCAGAAGAGGACATGGAGTTAAAGAAGGAGGCGGGTGGAAGAGAGCAGCAGATCAGCACAGGAGAAGAAAACAGTGAGTTAAAGAAGGAGGCGGGTGGAAGAGAGCAGCAGATTAGCACAGGAGTAGAGAACAGTGAGTTAGAGAAGGAGGCAGAGTGGAAGAGAGCAGTAGATCAGCATGGGAGAAGACAAGAGAACAGGGAGTTAGAGAAGGAGGTGGGTGGAAGATAGGAGCAGATCAGCACAGCAGAAAAGAACAGGGAGTTAAAGAAGGAGGTGGGGTGGAAGAGATCAGCAGATTAGTACAGGAGAAGAGAACAGTGAGTTAGAGAAGGATGAGATGTGGAAGAGAGCAGCAGATCAGTGAGATTTGGAGGGTGGATTTGGAGGATGGATTTGGAGGGTGGATTTGGAGGGTGGATTTGGAGTGTTGAGTTGGAGAGTGGAGTTGGAGGGTGTAGCCAGAGGGTGGATTTGGAGGGTACTTGGATTGTGGTTTTGGATGGTGGATTTGGAGGGTGGAGTTGGAGTGTGGAGTTGGAGGGTCGTTTTGGAGGGTGGTGTTGGAGTTGGAGGGTGGATTTGGATCGAGTGGTGGGCGGATCGAGTGGTGGCGCCAGAGTGGTGGCGCTAGAGTGGTGGCGCTAGAGTGGTGGCGCTAGAGTGGTGGCGCATAGAGTGGTGGATAGGGTGGTGGCGGATAGAGTGGTAGAGTGTTGGTGGTAGAAGGCTGTACTGTGTGTGAGAGAGAAAGTGTGTGTGAGAGAGAGTGTGTGTGTGAGAGAGAGTGTGTGTCTGAGAGAGAAAGAGTGTGTGTGTGTGTGTGTGAGAGAGTGTGTGAGTGTGAGAGAGTGTGTGTGTGAGAGTGTGTGTGTGTGTGTGCGAGAGAGTGTGTGTGTGTGAGAGTGTGTGTGTGAGAGAGAGTGTGTGTGTGTGTGTGAGAGAGAGAGAGAGTGAGAGAGAGAGAGAGTGAGAGAGAGAGAGAGTGAGAGTGTGAGAGAGTGAGAGTGTGAGAGAGAGAGTGTGAGAGAGAGAGTGTGAGAGAGAGAGTGTGAGAGAGAGTGTGAGAGAGAGAGTGTGGGAGAGAGTGTGAGAGAGAGAGAGTGCGTGAGAGAGTGTGTGTGAGAGAGAGTGAGTGTGTGTGAGAGAGTGTGTGAGAGAGAGAGAGTGTGAGAGAGAGTGTGAGAGAGTGAGTGTGAGAGAGTGTGTGAGAGAGAGTGTGTGAGGAGTACAACTGGGGTATGATGTCGGGCACTGGTTTAAGCCAACGAGACCTAAAAAACTTTACATACTCTTTTAACTTGAAGATAAACAAAATACTATTAGGTTTCATGAACACAACCCACTTTAAATATTTCTGCGGCACTCGAGGTCCTAGGAAAAGATCAAAGTCATGTTATAATCCCTGTAAACTTGAAATTTGACATCATGAGGATTGCCATCATTACACAGGGAGGTAAAATAAAAAGATTAATTGAATAACGTGATCGCCTGGAATGAGGAAACTGAGAATATTTGACATATTTATTTCCTTATAGGAAAGGGTGCACGGATTGTTCATATTAGCTGTATTTGAACAAGAAATACTTTATTTAGGTGCTTGAAGCAAATGGAGGACAAAGAACTAACTGTGACTCTCGAGGTGCATTTCATTAGTGCGTACTGTGATCTTTTTGAGAGAAATATTTTGTCAAAAGTCTTTGATACTTTTAGCTGGAGGACGGTGATCGTAAACACTGGAATGTTGACAGAAATAGGCTTTACTAAGTGCGTCTTTGGAGCGTGTGACTTTAAAATCATTCAAACATACCATGCCCTCTCAAAGTGAAAGTGGCATAAGATCTAACAGCCCGCTAGAACCTGCTACCTCAAAGCTGTTTTGCGCGATGCGAGCTATGTATATAAATAGTAAATGGGACATGAAGTATTACATGTTTTCATTGTCTCCCTTCCGTATTTGTGTTTAAGGGACCTAGTGATGCATGCTTCCATGGTTAAGGAGTCCAGTAGCATGTTGTTACCCACGTGTCCTTTATCAGTGGTACAGGTGGCTAGCAGCCTGTGCAGTATTCAGCAAATCCATCTCAATGTCGTGGCATCCCAGGTAGAGTCAGCTTCTCGAAGCAGTACATTGCTATGCTGTAAAACCCCAGCAATGGACCCTTCCACAGGCAATGTCTCCTCGGTGCTGTAGTCGCACGTACTTATAACAGCATGGAATTAACATTGTTGGGGGTTAGGGGGTGGGGTGGGTTGGGGTCATTCCTTGGAGGAAAGCAGCGACCGAAACCGAATTACCTACACGCAGTATAATTATAGTTACAGGCCCCAATAAACTTTACAAAATAAGAACAACCGAACGGTTTGGAATGAAATCGTGAAGCAGGAAAACACAGCGTAACTATCGATGGCTTGTAAACCCCTGCTGTATCACAGAGAAGGCAATGCTGAAAAAAGCCAACACGGCGCGGCATCTTAAATGCTGAAACGATACTGCGTCCTATAGCACTGGCAAACACGAATGAACTTTGCTGAAGTGTAAAGACCGTACACACTGATTACGAGGACGGCAGCTGAGGAGTTATGAGCTTTGGAGAACTGAAAAGACTCGGTACTCAATTAGTCTGAAATTCAAATCCAAGTCAAATATGTTAAGATATGTTTTACAAAATAGACACAGGTGAAAGCCCAGAAAAACAGACAATAGCATCCTTACACAACAAGTCGGATGGGGTGGGGGGCGGGGGAGAAGGGGAGTGAGCGAGTGGGAGTTAAGCGCTGGCTCTCGGCATTGCGTGGGCGGGGGGCGCATTCCTTTGAAGTGTGAAGCAGGGGGTTGGGGAGCGGATCCCTTTGAAGTGAAGCTCTCGGAGGCAGGCGGCTCGGGGAGCAAATGGTAAGCGCGTCCACGAGCACATGCACTCGACGTAATCCGCCTGGTGGTTTCAGAGCTTGTTTTGCCCTCAATACTCTCGTCCTATTATCGCTTGCGCGATTAATAGACGAGACCTAATAATTTGTGATCACTACATTACATAGATACAATAGTATCCTATGGGAAACAACCTTTACAACGCGACTTTTACAACGCACTACCATTACAATGAAACTTTTACAATGCAACATCCATTACAACGCATGCCATTACAACAACGCAACCATTACAACGCATGACACTACAACGCACACCACTACAACGCATGTCATCACAACTCAGTCATTACAACGCATACCATTAGAACGCATAACTATTACCATCCAACACTTACCCTACTGTTGCACCCTCTGGAGTTAGAATAGTAATTTTACCCCTACACTATCCAACACTTACCCTACTGTTGCACCCCCTGGAGTTAGAATAGTAATTTTTACCCCTACACTATCCAACACTTACCCTACTGTTGCACCCCCTAGAGTTAGAATAGTAATTTTTACCCCTACACTATCCAATACTTACCAAACATGCAATGCAATGTTATGCGTTGTAAAGGTATTATGCGTTGTAATGGAATGCGTTGTAAATGTAGTTTTTAAAATTTCGTTGTAATGGCATGCGTTGTAATGGAATGCGTTGTAATGGATGTTGTGTTGTAAAAAATGCGTTGTACAGGTATGCGTTGTAAAAGTGTGCGTTGTAACGTCATACATCCGTATCCTATGGATTTCCATCATGAAAAAGGGGACCCTTGAAACAAATTACCAATTATTTCTTAATATTCACTATTCTAACAAAATTCCTTTGTGAATACAAGTTGAAAATTCCTTATGAAATAACGATAACATAAACTGACTCTCCATATCACAATCATTCTTCAAATACCGCCCTATACTACATAAATCAACTTGAACTTAATCCACACTTAACTCACAACTTTTCCACAATCCTAATGGTGTTCATAACATACAATCTATTAATCCTTCAAATTCACGACTGATATTTAAAATAATAAATTGGCATGATTAATTTGCATGATAATGCAAAAAAACAATATACTCGTCAATCAGGATTGGTAAAGCGCAACTACTCACCGTGAGGGTCTCAAGGCACTGGGGGATGTGGAGGGGGCTGCTCCGTTGAGTGCTGAGGTCATCCGAAGAGCCAAGTCTTAAGGTCCTTACTGAACTGGGGCAAATGTGGATGATTGACACAGGTGGAGAGGGAGGCTTTGGCTGCGAGGTAGGAGAAGGACTTTCCTCCCGTTCTGGTCTTGTTGATACGTTGGACGGTGGCCAGAGAGAGCTGGGCTGATCGGAGGTGTCTTTTGGGTGCGTGGAAGGAGAGCCGGCTGTTCAGATATGCATGTCCGGTGTTATGATGGGCCGTGTATATGTCGGTGAGTAGTTTGAAGGTTATTCTTCTTTCAACTAGAAGCCAGTGAAGATTGCGGAGGTGTTGGGTGATGTGACTGTGACAGGGGATGTCGAGGATCAGTGTGGCTGCGGCGTTCTGGACAGTCTGGAGTTCACGAAGGAGTTTCTTGTTGGTTCCGGCGTAGAGAGCGTTGCCGTAGTCCAGTCTGCTGCTGATATGTGCGTGTGTGACAGTTTTTCTGGAATTGGTTGGTATCCATCTGAAAGTGTTTCGAACCAACCAGAGGGTTTTGAAGCAGATCAAGCATACAGCGTTGATCTGGCGGTTCATTTTGAGGGATGAGTCTAGTATGATGCTGAGGTTTTGTGCGTTGTTCGTCTGGGTGGGGGGATTTCTGAAGGCAGAGGGCCACCAGGAGTCTTTCCATGTGGAGGGGGTGGAGCCAAGGATGAACACTTCTGTATTTTCTGAGTTCAGTTTCAGGCAGCTGTTCTTCATCCAAGTTGCGACGTATTTCATCCCTTCTTGGAAGTTGTGTTTGGTGAAGTTGGGTTTGTTTGTGAAGGAGAGGATCAGCTGGGTGTCTTTGGTGTTAGAGACTATGTTGAGACTGTGGTTCCTGACAATGGTTGCGAGTGGAACCATGCGGATGTTGAAGAGGGTGGGGCTGAGGAGGGAACTCTGGGGTATTCCACAGTTGGTCTCTGTCCGTTCTAAGAGGCAGGGAGGGAGTCTGACCCTCTGAGTTCTGCCGGTGAGGAAGGAGCATATCCAATTCAGGGACTTGCCTTGGATGCCAGTGTCGTGGAGTCTGGTGGCTAGGGTGCGGTGGGAGACGGTGTTGAATGCAGCCGAGAGGTCCAGGAGGATGAGGGCTGCCATTTTGCCTTGATCAAGGAGGGAGCGGATGTTGTTGGTGGTGGCGAGTAGGGGCGTTTCAGTGCTGTGGTTGCTTCGGAATCCATATTGGGAGAAGTCCAGGACTCTTTTAGCCTTGATGAAGTTTGCAAGCTGGGTGTTGACAGCCTTTTCGATGACCTTGGGTGCGAATGGAACCAGGGAGATGGGCCTGAAGGTTTTGAAGTCCGTCGGGTCCGCAGAGGGTTTCTTCAGTAGGAGTTCGACTTCGGCGTGTTTCCAGCCGTCGGTGATGGTGGCGGTCTCGAAGGAGCAGTTAATTGTCCAACGTAGTTTAGGTGCAATGGCAGAGGTGGCTCTGTGGAAGATGTGGTGTGAGCAGGGGTCTGAGGGTACTCTGGAGTGGATGCTTTTCATGGTCTTCTAGTCTATTTTGTCGTCACGAGGAGGATCCATATGAGCAGGGTCTGATGGGTGCCGTCTCATGGGGAGGGAGCTGGAGGAGTGAGGTGGTCTTGGTTGTCGAAGTTGTCGTAGATCATCTTAATCTTGTGGTGGAAGAAGGTGCTGAGTCTGTTGCAGAGGTCTTGGGAGGTGTCTGTTGTCTCGCTGCAGGGTTTGGCGAATTCCTTGATGATGGAGAAGATTTCTTTGGTATTGTGTGCATTGGTGAGGATTCTGTCTTGGAGGGATTTCTTCCTTGTTGATTTGATGAGTTGGTGGTGTGTGGTGGTGGCTGCTTTGTAGGTGGCATGTGTTTCTGGGGCTTTGTAGTTCCTCCATGTCTTTTTGAGTCGTCTGCAGGAGCTTCTGGATTCTTGGAGTGCAGGGGTGAACCAGCTTGCTTTCATGATGTGTCTTCCTGTGGCTTTCTCGAGGGGGGCGAATGTGTCGACACAGTTTGTGATCCAGCGGTGGAGATTGCGTGTTGCAGTGTTTGCTTCTGACATATTCAGTGGCGGGGTGCTGACGAGGGCGGAGGTGAGCTGGTCTTTTGTGACTTTGTTCCAGCTTCTGCCAGGAAAGGCGGTGGGTGTGCTTGTGGACAGTGGGTTTTTTGAAGGATAAGTGGATGCAGTGGTGATCTATCCAGAGGAGTTCTATGGTGTGGCTGTAGGAGACGCTGTTTCCTCTGGTGAAGATGGGGTCGAGTATGTGTCCCGCTGTGTGCGTGGGAGCAGTGACCAGTTGTTTCAGTCTTAAGTTGGCGATGTTCTCTAGGAGGGAGGTGATGTGTGAGTCGTCGTGGTTATCTAGATGGAAGTTTAGGGGCTAGATGTAGGTAAATCAGATTTACTGCTTCATAAATACCGAATTTTACCGATTCGGTATTCATGAATCGGTAAATCTGATGTAGGTATTCATTCGGTAAAAAATACCGAATCGGTATGATTCGGTATTTACCGATTCTGTAATTACAGAATCGGTATTTGCCATTGATTCCTATGGGCCTTGAAGCCCATAGGATTCAATGGCAGATACCGATTCGGTATTTACCGAATCGGTAAAAATACCGAATTGCAAAGGGGGACAGGGTGTCACTTTGACACCCTGTTGCACCCCTGTAACAGGCTTGTGCGCCATGTGGCACACAGACATGCCCTTAGGGCATGTCTGTGTGCCACATGGCACAGGTGTACATGCACAGATGTGCATGTACACAAGAATTCGTTATTTACCATGCAATTGTATTACATGGTAAATAACTAATTCTAAAGGCCCTGTAGCACTGTTAGAAGTACTACCTACATAGGAAAATACAGATTCGGTTATTTTACTGATCGGTAAATTTACCGATTCGGTAAAATTTACTGATTCTGTAATTTTACAGATTCAGTAATTTTACCGATTTTGTAAAATTACCGATTCGGTAAAATTACTGTTTAGTGCCCCTACATACCAATGTCAAAATACCGGTCGGAAACGGCCGAAAATCATTATTTTCGGCCGATTCCGACCGGTATTTTGACACCTACATCTGGCCCTAGGTCTCCGAGTAGGAGGTAGTCTGTGGATGCGAGGGCGGGGGTTGCGCTGAGGACGGTGATGGCGTCAGTAAAGGGAGCCTAGGGGTTGGTTGGCCTGTAGATAACGGTTCCACGGAGAGTCGTTTTGGGGTTGGTCTGGATCTGAAAGTGAAGGTGCTCCATGAGGGTCATTTTGTCGCCCAGTAGGGTGGTTATGTGGAGGGTACTCTTGTGAACGACAGCAATGCCTCCTCCTGGAAGGATGGGGTGGTCCTTGTGCAAGATCTTGTATCCGTCGGGAATGGCGGTGGCGATGTCGGGTGCAGAGTTGGCATTCGTCCAGGTTTCCATGAGGAAGGTGACGTTCGGCGAGTTGGTGCTGAGGAGGTCCCAGATTTCTATGCATGCTTGTGTGGGGAATATACATTGAGGAGGATGCAGTTGAGTGGTATGTGAGTGGTGATGCTGGGAGATGCGGCTGGGGTACGAGGTAGGTGAAGGTGCGACTGCAGTGTAGACAGGAGAGACGGCTGCGAGTGTTGGTAGGCGTTGAGAGCTGGCAGTTGTCGCGTCCGGGGTTGAGATCGTGGAGAGTGCTGGAGTTGTAGCAGAGGTGGGTCAGAGAACCAGGGTCCCTGGCGCTGGTTGCGGTCGGGTTGTGGACGGGCGCAGACGGGCTTGAATTTGATGCGCCTTTGGCACACCAGTATTGCACTTGCAGCGCACGGCCGTGCAGCAGCTACCATTAAGTAGGGATCGGGGGAGGGCGGGTCAGCTGGGAGGCGGGAGCGGAAAGGACACACTGGAGGGGGAGGGCCCGCAAGGGCAGCAGCGGCGGGGAAAACGAAGGAAAGAGTGAGAAGTAAAAAGTAAAAAACGAAGGAAAATGAAGGAAAGAGTGAGAAGCTAGAAAGAAAAAGGTGACGGAAGGGCAGAACGAAGGAAAGAGGCAAAGGGGCACAAAAGTAAAGAGGCAAGAGAGGCAGAGGCAGAGCAGCAGAAGATCAGAGTGCTCTCCTACTGGACCACCAGGGATGAGGCGCAGGAAGGAGCCTGCAGGTGGAGGAGGGCCTCGAACACCTTGCAACAGAGCTCAGTGGGCTCTGGGGGCAGTGTTCAGTGGTTGAGCTACACAGGGGGAGAGCAGTCACACCGACCAGGTCAGTGGTCTTGCTTGTAATTACCAAGGTACATCATTAAAATATTCAACCAATTCTGATAACCCGAAATGACTTGTTTTTACAACACAACTGCATATCAGACGGCAGAAACCCCCCCTAAGAAAAAGATGGAAATTAGAGCACGGAATAAAGTTGAAGGAAAAGATTTAACGGAGCTGCTGGAGTCAACTTCGGGCAAAATGCCTCTAGATGTGGAGGAGGCTTCCTCCGTATACAAAACCTGGCTGGAGGCTGCTTGTAATGAGCTAGCCCCAAAGAAAGTACTTTTTCCTAAAAGGTCACAACCCTCTGCCCCATAGTACTCGCAGGAACTTAATGATCAAAAATCAATCTGTAAACATTTATAACGTACTTGGAGGAAAGAGTATAAAATAACAGAGAGAAACAGGCATAAACAAAGCCTTTTGACCTATAAACAGTTACTTTTTAAGATAAAGCAAGAGTTCTTTGTTGGTCAAATTAATTTAGCCAAAAACCCGCACAAAGAGCTTTTTAAAACAGTAACTAGTTTGGCAAATCCACAACCATCAAGTATTCAAAGGCGCCAGGAATTATGTGAGGAAATTGCCAAGTTTTTCCTGGTAAAGGTGGAGACTATTTTTGCAACTTTTAAGGATCCAATTGGTGACGGGATAGTGGGTCTAACAGAGGGTCACAAGTTGGCTTTGGGATCACAGCCTACCATGGATAGGTTGGCATCAATATCCATTACTGATACCCATAAGCTTCTCATGTCAGCTAAATCAGGTTCCCCTTATGACCCATGCCCAGTGGCGGTGGTAAAATTGGCCCCAGCACCGATTGTCATGTCACTCACCTCACTATTTAATGCAATGTTTGCCGAAGGTAATTTCCCTAAATCATGGAAAACATGCGTTAATTGTGCCTCTTCTAAGGAAGCCGAGTTTGGACTCTAAGGATCCCAATAGTTTCCGACCTATTTCAGGCCTCCCACTTCCATCTAAAATGGTTGAGAGAAGAATGAATGCACATTGGGTACTTATTTACGTGATGCCAAATTTCTGGATCCTACTCAATTTGTGTTCAGAGAGGGGCATAGCAAGGAAACTGCACTCCTAGAATCTACTGAAGAGATCAGGGTAGCTTTGGACCAGGGAGGAAAGGCCGCTATGTTCATGCTCGACCTTTCCGCGGCCTACGACACAGTCCATCACGGATTACTGATGGACCGTTTGCAGGCCTGTGGAGTACATGATAAAGCATGGACCCTCCTGAAATCTTTCCTCTCAGATAGACTACATATAGTCTCATTAGGTGAACTCTAGACTATTCTCGTTGCCCTATGGAGTTCCGCCGGGGTCATCCTTGGGCCCTATGCTTTTTTACATATATGTGTCTTGATTGGCCCCCCTTATCGAGTCTTTTAGCTTCTGCCTTACCTCCTATCTGGATCACACGCAAAATGCGGTGTCACTGCGGCCAGGGCAGGAAAAGGCAACCGGAAAGTTGTTCCTTGATTGGATAGACGCAGTTGGACGATGGGTGTCTCAAAACTGTCTAAAGATCAATTCGAGCAAAACTGAGGTCACCTTGTTTGGGAATGATGCCAACTTTTGGACCCCAAGCTGGTGGCTAAACACTATAGGGCCTCTCCTGATTCCTACGAGGAAAGTGTAAAACTTGGGAGTCCTAATAGATGACCGGCTTGACCTGGGCAATCAAGTCAATGCAGTAGTCTCAGCCACAACATATATTCTCAGAACAATCAAGAAAATATTGCCTTTTCTGCCGAAAGATAGCCAGCTTACAGTGGTTACAGCCTTAACTATGTCGAGGCTGGACTATTATAATAGCTTATACCTGAATATGCAGGAGTGCTTTCTTCATAAACTACAAATGTTGCAGAATGCAGCCGTTAGACTGCTTACCGGTACCCCGAAATTTGCTCCAATTTCGAGTGAAATCAAAAGACTACACTGGTTGCCCATTAGGAAATGGGTGCAGTTCAAATCCCTATGTTTAGTCTTTAGAGCCCTTCAAGGTACAGGTCCTGATCATCTGCAACAATAATACCAGTGGTACTTGCCTAAAAGATCACTTTGCTCCTTAGGAGCAAAACTAGTGATAGTACCACCTACAAAAAAAGCTAGATGGGGAGGCATACCTATCTATATAATAGAAAAGAGAAGTATGTTGTATACCCAGCACAGTAACATAAACAGAGGGGTAGAAATGAATGGAACAGTGTAAACATCCACCTAAAATCAGGATATAGCAGGGAGTCAAGAATAACCTAAAAAGGTCATGAATCCATAAAAGGTCAGAAGGAGGCAATTACCTACTTGAATCATTCCTCTTATTTAAACTAAAAGAAAATATGCAAAAATATGCATGGCTATGTTTTATACATTTCCTTAAACCCTCAGGAGACACTAATAAACTGTTTTACTCTATTACAGCTTCATCAGCAATACACACAATGACAATGGGATCTCCAAATCTGTGTGGACTAAAATCAGATAAGTAACACAGCTTATAAATATTGAGCTAGGCACAATAGCATGTTACCCCAATAAAGCTGGTATCAATACTTTCATTGTTCTGCTGTATTTTTTTCTTTGTCTTTTTCAGGTTGCGGACTGACGTAGGATGACAGAGCGCCGTTGAAGAAGGATGAAACCAAACAACAGGAGCCAGAAGGAGCCGCTTAACCAACAGCCCGACCATGATTCCAACCGTGAGGCGTCATGACCCGGAAGGACCAAGTGAGTGAACTCGGAGCTGAAGAGACACATGCATAAACTAGAACGCAAAGCGCTCTCCTGCTGGTATGGACCTGCTTTATGCCCGTACCGCTCCCGCTAAGCCACAAAGCAGGCTGGAGCCGGAGCAAGCCTGACATCCAGTCACTCCCATGCAAGAAGCAGCAGCAGGCAACAGGGCAACACAGTAGAGCAGGTAGCAAAATGGCAGCGCCTCCTACGGCACAGCAATCAGCAGGCCAACATAGCAATGCAGGTAGCAAAGTAGCAGTCCTGCTACAGCACAGCAGCTCTTCTTCCAGGCAGAATGTCCTTGGTTCCAGCAAAGTTCTGCTTTGGTGGTGTCAGAGTCTAGTACTTATACCCAGTGGTGCATTTAAAGCGGTGGAGACCTCAAAGAGGCCTTTGAAGATCACAAGCTCCAGACTCACTACAGACGGGTATGCATCTCTTTGTGTGGGGACAGGCACAGCTCTATTCAGGTGCAAGTGTCAGCTCCTCCCTTCCAACTTAGCTCTGGAAGACCTATCAACCTGGTGATGGGGCATCAGGATGCAAATGTCACACTCCAGCTCCCTTTGTGTTTGACTGTCTAGAAGGAGTGTGCAAAGCCCTGCTGTCACCTAACCCAGTCAAGTATTCAGAGACAGGCAGAGGCACAGAATGGTTAAAGTAAGAAAATGCCAGCTTTCTAACAGTCACACAATTGATGGACGGAATGCAGAACAAATCAAAACATTCACCCCCAGTCAATAGATCTGGGTTAAACCCATCTCTGTACTGGGGTGAATGTATGACATTGTTCTGTTTTCTGTCCATCAATTGTTCTTTTTGCATTTGTCACCCCGAGTGGGACGGATATGCCCAAACGTAGGTCCCATGCTCTCCATGCCACTGGAGTCAAGCAACCCTGGCTGATGAGGTGTGAAATTCCAAAACCGGTCCTAGGATGCTTGTTTCCAGTCCAGGGAGGACCTGGCCTGGCGGTTCGGGCTGGACTGTTCCCATTGGGCGCTGGGTCAAGACTGATTTGCATATGGCTGTGCCCAAACTGGAATGGCATGTTGAGCAAACAAAAGATGGATTTAGGCCCAGATCTCTGTACTGGCGTGAATGTATGACATTGTTCTGCATTCTGTTTATCAATTGTTCTTTTTGCAACTTTCTAAAAGTGGCATTTTCTGACTTTTAAAAATCCAACTTCACCATAAGTTGTGATCTTAAATTGTGAGTCCAGAGACACCAAACTACAAATCTCTATCTCTTCCCAATTGGACATTACACTTAACAGATGTTTTAAGGCAACTCCAATGTTAACCTATGAGAGAGATGGGCCTTGCAGTAGTGAAAAACGAATTTAGCAGTTTTTCACTACCAGGACATATAAAAACTCAAAAGTGCATGTCCTACTTTTTAAATACACTGCACCCTGCCCATAGGGCTGCCTAGGCCCTAACTTAGAGGTGATTTATATGTAATAAAAGGGAATGTTTGGGCCTGGCAAGTAGGTTAACCTGCCAAGTTGATACGGCACACACAGGCTCTGCAGGGGCAGGCCTGACCCATGTTGAAAGGGCTCCTGAATTGGGTGGCACAAACATTATTGCAGGCCCACTAGTAGCAGTTAATTTACAAGCTCTGGGGACATGTAATGCACTTTACTAGGGACTTATAAGTAAATTCGGGATCAGCCAATATGACAGAGCATATGCACTTTATCACTGGCTGGTAGTGGTAAAGCGCCCAGAATCCTTAAACTAACAAAAACGAATTCAGCAAAAAGGGAAGGAGGTAGCCAAAATGTTTGTGGTGACCCTGTACAAAGAGCCATTTCCAACATGTACCAAGATCCTGATTAATTATTTCAGGTCATACCTAGGAACCGATTAAGACTTTTGCTAAACTCGAAATCAATGTAATTCAGCGGAGTACCCTGTCTGCCAAACCTACTGCCTGCCCAGCTCATTTAGAGCATTAGCCTTCCGTCCATGGTGGTTCCTTTCAAGGTACAGGGGTAACCGCTGGCCCGGTGGTCATATCCAAATCTAATGGATAGTGGTCTGCAGAGGCGATGGTGGAGGTAATATCCTCTGCTGTCCAGAGTATCAGTCGCCAAAGCCTCACTCAGGCCCTTAGACCACCTGCCTACTGACGATTATTTTACAGTCTTCACTGAATATAATTTGAATTCAGTTTATTAGTTTATTCAGCATCTGTTGTGGGTGCGATAGTCTTAGGGTATTTATCTTTAGCTACATGGTGTCTCCTCAGATAATCCATCTAATTATGATGGGAGTTACTGCCGTAATTAATACTGTTGGCACTCCACACAAGTGTTAGTTCCCTGCAGGGAAGGCTACTTGTAACTCCCATCATAATTAGATGGAATATTAAAAGAGACATCATACAGCTAAAAAAAGTACCATAAGACTATCGGATCCACAACAGATACCGAATTAAGGAATAAATCATATACAAACTATATTCAGTGAAGACTGGAAACTAACGCAGAAAAGAAGGTAAACAAATTGAATTACTGCATCTCGTATAAAATACTCACATACTTTGCCTTTAGAAGATTTCCTATCAGCACTGTGGCCCTGAAGAAGGACATGACAGAAAAACGAGCAGATTAAACAACATTCTCTTAAACAATTGCAAGATACATGAAGTTGTATGTTGATATGCTACAAGATGTTAATTAGCCAAAGCTTGGCAATTTAATATAGTTGCCACATCTTTGAGGATGAATGAAAGGGCCAGATATTCTATTACAGTAGCTACAAGCAATTAACAGCCTTTAAGACACCACACAATCAGTCGAGAATAACCCTTTACTTTTCGAAGACAAGTGTTAGTACTTAAGAAGAGTATGACTCTTGAAGCTAGGTTAACAAGCCCTATGTTAACTCATCTGTGTCAAATCAAATGCACGTCTTGTCAAACAAACAATATCCATACAAGCATGCTGTCACAAAAACAAGCAAAGCTGTTCTAAAAGTCAAATTAACCACAGACCTTACTAGCAAGGGCGCAACCAGCACTGCCCTAGGTGCTACCTCAGAAAAGAAGCATAAACAAAGCGACCTTGCACGTGCAACCTGTTGCTATTGACAGTGCTTGTTTTCCATTTTTCCACCCTACATGTGGATGTGAGGCTGCCATCTCTGGAAATAATTGTCTTATGCTTTAAAAAATGATTTCGAAGAGGGCCACTGTTAAAGGGCATGCATCTTCGGCGGACATCTTTTAATGCATTTTATTATAGCAAAAGAACATTCAACAAATACTCACCACGCACACAAGCACATGCATGGTTCAAAAACATTTTAAGGTGGGCGCCCCCTGACATACCATCTGGTGTTACACACACTGTGAGAGGGCTGCAGGCAAATGGGTGCCGGGGAATAGTTGTTCATAAAGAGAGGAGATGAGGGTAAGGGGGCGGGGATGGAGCAGTGACAGATGGAGAGG
Organism: Lissotriton helveticus; assembly: GCF_964261635.1. NCBI lineage: Eukaryota > Metazoa > Chordata > Amphibia > Caudata > Salamandridae > Lissotriton > Lissotriton helveticus. Next base: position 1,924,735,326 of record NC_136065.1, read on the forward strand.
GAGATACAATAGTACCTACCATACACTGAAATGCAAGGTCTAACGTTAGGATTTGAATGAAGCATGCAATCCAATAAAAACAAGTGAGTCCAAAATACTCCTTGGATGAGACAGACACAAGAATAGGGAGGAAAGTCCTTTAGAAGCAGGTCCTTGTGCCAGCCTACCTTGCGACGATCCTCCTGTCCAGCTTGTCCGCAGTCCGCTACCCTCAGTTGCCTTGAGTTTGGCGGCTCCTCTGCTCATTTTCTGCTTGTTTTTCTGCCTCTTCTCATCTCGCTCCTGCCCCCTATTTTGACTCTTTCAGCTTGTTCTGCCCATTATTTTGCCTCTTTCTGCTTGTGTCTTGACCTTTATTGTGCATCTTTCTGCTCTTTTCTGACCTGTATTCTGCCTCTTCTGCTCCTTTCTGACCTTTAATTTGCTTCTTTCTACTAGTTTTTGACCTTTATTCTGACGTTGCATCCACAGCGCTCAGATACCCCTATGGGTGACAGTGCTGCGCTATACAAATTCTGATTGATTGATTCTAATCTGGGACAGCAAAATTAAATACATATGAAAGCTATCCAATAGTCATAAGTGAGAAGCTGACTGAAAGTTACTGTCTATTCTTCACAATAGGTGTTTCACAACAGACAGCTAACGAGTAACGCTGTCTATAGTTGAGACCCAAAAAGGACCATTAAACGGGCGATTCTGTGAATGATGTCACAGTATGTCTCAAACTGTCCCAGATGTCATCAAACAAACGAACATTCGAGGATGCCTTTGGTTGGTGTGTATTAGTGATATAGGGCTGGGTAAAAGGCAATGTTTTTTTTCTCTTACCTGGATGGCCCCTTTAAGTGAAAGAGTAGATAGCTTATATTTTTGCGATCAAAAATAAACAAAAACAAATCTCAAGGAGACATGCAAAAATCATGCTAAAACTATGCACATTTTGGGCATATCTGAGGCGATCATTTAGGTTTACACAATAATCGATCTTCCCAACCATAAAAAAACAACCTTACATACCTTAACACTGCCAAAAAATCAAGGTAAGATGCTCTAAAGACAGGTCCAGCTAAAAGGTTAATTACCTTAACAGCAAGACACACCACACAGAAAAAAACACCGAAATATGTCACAACCTAAGCAACCATGCTCTATTTACAGGCCGAAAATGAATGTCAGAAAATCTAAGCGAGGCTGAAACTCAACAAAATGCAGCTAAAAACGCCTTTCCGTCATGTATTTGGGTGCTTTGCCCTTTAACAAGGCCCTATGCTCTCCCACGTGCTCCCTCCCCTTCCACGTGTCCCTCTCACGAGCTACACCTTTGATGGACAGGCGCTGAAAGTGAGAAAAGCCCTGGCCGAGTCTATCTCAGGTGGGAAGGTGACGTAGACGAGATTGCCTCCAGAACTCTGTCCATGCTCCGTTTTCACACCTGTCACGTGGTGGCTCACAGTTTAACCGACACGGACATCATGCCTGCCAGGACTGTGAAAGTATGCTGCGCGTGGGCGAAAACCAGAGGAATCCATCCGGTGCAGAGACGGGGGAGGCTGTTATGTAAGGGCTCTCCCCTCCACCCCCGGTTTGTAATGATGTGTACAACTGAACTGAGGCACCAATATAATTTCCTTACAGAAGCATCATTTTAGGGTCTTTTGAGAATAATGATTCTCATGTTCAAAGTCCTGCACATTTTCCTTTACACGTAGTTGCTTTTAGATCTCAACGTTGTCTATGACCTATTGTGCACAGTGCCATACTTACAGCAGGCTATTGCCTAATGTTGGTTGGCTTTCATGTTAATCTCCCTTGCTTCTTCTTCAACGGGTTTCCTTCACTCTTTGTGTTTGTATCTCCCCTGGAGCATAGTTTCTCCCATCTCTTTGAACTGATAACTTGCCTCCTTCCACTGCTTGCATTTAGGAAACAAATTTTAGGTCTCGCCTATGTCAGCACAAGTGCTGTCTCTTGCAAGACCTTTTGGGGGCTTAGGGAGGCTTCAAAGCCACCCATCGGTCACCATTGGTTTGATTCATTGTCACTCTCATTTGCTTGCTTCTTATTGGTCAGCTTCCTGAGGCTTCCTTTGTCTTCATGTGTATGTCCCTCCCCTAGAGCATGGATGCATTACATGTGTTCATCCAATGCTCATTTTTTCATGCCCTATTTGTTTTATTTTTGTTTTAACATGCTACGAGCTAGCCGGTTTTTCTAATGTCTCTCTCGTGTTCTTCTCTCCCTCTGTGTTCCTCCCCAGTCCTTTCCGCCCGCCAACCGACCCTCCGTTGCCTCTCTGCTTGCTCCCAGCCCCTCCTTCCCACATCTGTTGCTCATCTGCTAGCCCCCTGTACCTCCCAACTATCCTCTGTTGTTCATGTTTGCCCCAGCTGTCTGCCCTCCGATGTCCATCTGTTTGTCCACGCCCCTCCTTGACTCCCTCCATTGTCCATCTACTTGCCTTCAGCCCCTCCCACACACCCTTTGTTGTCCCAGTGGTTCCAAACCAGCATCCTTGTTTGCCACCCTCATTGTTGCCTCTTGCCCTCCTTCCCTCCCTCTGTGCTGCATCCTGCCCTCCCTTCCACCTTGTTGCCTCACTTCTTCCCTCCCTCTTAGTTTGCCCCTGCCCTCCCTAGCTTCCTCTACCCTGGTTGCCTCCCACCTTCCCTCCTCCAGGCTGTCTCCTGCCCTCCCTTCCTCCAGGTGCCTTCTGCCCTCCCTCCCCTCCACCCACAAGTTTGCCTCTCACCCTCATTGCATCCCTACGTGTTGCCTAACTGTCTGTCAACCCTCTGTCCGTGTTGACTAACTGCCTCCCTTCCTTCATGTTGCATCCTGCCCTACCTCACTCTGTGATGCCTACCCCTCCGTCTGGGTTGCCGCCTAGCCTCTCTTCTTCAATATTGCCTCCCATACTCCCCTCTCTCTCTCTCTCTGTTTCATTGGCATCCTCGGTCCCCCTGTATTGGCTCTCATCCTTAGTGTTTCCTTCCTCCCTCTGTGTTGCCTCATGGAAGCAATATAAAAAAGCTAACAGTATCATAGTGCTTTTTAAAAATGAACTAAGCCATTACGCGCAGCAGCTGCCTGCTATAAAACATGGCTTTAAAGCATTGACAAAGTCAATAGCTGTTTTAGGCGAGAACTTTTTGTTTTGCCAATGCTTGTTACTTTTTCTTCCAGCAGCTCATGGAATAGCTTGCATTTTCTTGCTTTCTCTAGGGGTGGGCGGAATGGAATAGGTTGAATTTTGGTCACTCCGCTTCACTCTTTAACGTAACGTTCTTGCCAAATACCTCCAATAGCCTTGTGGTGGAATTTTTCTCCTACGAGGCTCCAGAATATCTAAGCGAGATTTGGCGTCCCCTAGCATGATTTTATAATGCGGACGGGTGCCGGCATTTGTGAGAGGTCACAGTTATAGGGCTGCCGTTTGAGTAGATTTGCTGCCACTCGGGTAGATTTACTACTCGAGCGGCAGCAAAATCAACTCGATAGGCCGTGCACTCTTGCGCAATGTATTGTGCCGTTCACACTGATTTTTAGTGCTGCTCGCGCTACTGACACTAAATTGTAACGTGACCTGCATATTTTTCGCCTGTTGGCAGTATTCCATGGAATCTCACTGAGTGTTTCTGTAACTCTGCAGAGTTCCATTGAGTGAAACTCACTGAGTTCTGCCTGATCCTAGCTTTCTTCCTCATGTGCTCTTTCCTCTCTCAACTCCCTGCACCCACACTCTCCATCTTGTTTCTCCCTTGACCCACCGCTCATCCATTGCTTCCCTCACCTCTTTTATTTATCAAACCCCTGCCCCACCATGGTCCTATGTTGCTCCTCTGTCCCCAATTGTTTCTCGTCCCTGCTTATCTGGCATTGACTTCTCCCATGCAACTCCCCACCTTCTCCTCTGTTGTTTTTCTGGCCCTCCTTGTTGTTTCTCTAATCATTTATTTTCTTTTTGGATGACTTGGCAGTTCCTCCTGTGTCTTTAATGCCCTTTTGCTCTTGTGATGTGTGCACACATGTTCATATTGAAAAAGTCGATGTCAATGTTAATAATAATACATTCATATGTAAGTACAAAATCGAATACACCCTTCATGAACTCTCCCTCAACCCCGACTCAAAGTATGTGGTCAGGGAGGCTCTGAGACTTAGGCTAATGAGCGACAGGTCACAGGTGGGGTGGCACGTAGCTGGCAGACAAATGTGCAAACAGGAAACCCAGATCAATCCCACAGATAAGTGCAGGGACACCAAAATGGTAAGGGAGATTGGCTCCAATAAAGCACACATGGCCGGAGGTGTATGCGTATTCCCAAAAACACCATAATGTCAGATGCCACATAAACTTTGGAACACACAGTCAATCCAACAACAGCACACATAGTACATGCAGTGATCACGTGCCCCTCATGCCAGACATCTGGACATGCTACACATTGGCCCCCATTGTGCCCACACAAGATCGAGGCCCAACTGCATTTCTTATTAATGGCCTTATTTATGACCGCAAAGACATGGCCCACATTCTTTATCAAAAAGGATCGCCTTAAGCATTTTATGATACCCAGAGAAACGTATAAAACCTTGTTCAGATTGTACTTTGAGATAGTCCTTAGACCCGCTTCTGTAACTGTAATCCCAGCCGAAGCGTATTATTAAACCAACTGTTCCTGTTTTGCCAAAAGCCTCTTGTCTTATGTTTTTCCAAGGTAAATTCATATTTGAGCAACGATTTGGTGAGCCAGCCAGGACTGTCTGGTACCTTGGACCCGTTTGCAGCCAAAGGAAGGGGACCCTGCACAGCCCGATTTACATTTGCGCAGCAAAGAGGGTGAACAGACCCTGCAATTGATTAGAAAGTTCTGCTGAATCGCGGGGTGGATGTCCGTCCTGAAGCCGTTGTCACAGTGGGTAAGCGACTACATCGGATGCTTAGTCCAACCATTTGGTGTATGGCACTTTAGGGAGAAGCATAAAGATTTAATCTGAGCGCCTTGCCACTGACAGAAATCTGGCATGTTGCCTAATTTATGTGTCCATACTGAGTAGTCACAAGGCAGCCTTGGAGGCGTTTCCACGGAGGTCACCTTTTTTAGAGTTGGCACACTAGATAGGTGAATATTGTTTGTTGCTTGGACTGCTGGGCTAACATAGATAGTACGCTTGGGCCCTGGGTAAAATACAGTTCTGGCACCTCAATCTTAATCTTTTGTCTAAAAGGGCTTTCTCAGTGCTACTGTTTTTTTAACACTGTTGGTATCTGAAAGAAGTGAAAAGTGTTGTTTGCTTGGATCGCTGGGCGTGATACAGATGGTACGCTTAGCCCCTGGGTGTGACACAGGGTGCAATTCGGACGTTAGGGAAAAATATTTGGATCTCAGAGATTATGTGTAGCTTGTGTTTGGCCAAGAGGGGCTTGTGGTTTTTTGAGTTAATCCCTTTGTGCGCAAAAACAGTTACTATCTTTATCCCAGAGCCAATATTGGCAGACTATCAAGTTCACTTTGTCCTGTGTACCGCACACAGTTTCCCCTGGTTGCAGTATATCATGCGCTAGGAGATGGCTAATGTATTTTTGTCAAACTCATAATTTTTTCTATGGCAGTTTTTTTCCTTAATATGGTGAACTGTATTTTGTCTTAAGTGTTGTATTTTGTCCATGGTTCAATGTTGCATATGGAGGTGCTGCGACTTCTCACAAGTGTTATTTAATGCCAAAGCAAAAATGTGTTGGTTTATGCCAAAGTCAAAAATCGTTATTTCATGTCGCTTTGCTTAACAATTGCATTTTCTTCTAGGCTGTAACTCATCATATGCATTGTAATTTATGTTTTTGAAATATTCATGTTGAATCATCTGTAGATAGCACTGAGTTCATAGTAAGTAGTTAGACCCAGTAAACCCCAGTGTATATGTTTTTCCCACGATTAGAAATAAACTAAAGATTACCTAAATAAGAGAAACTAGCACGCATCTGTCCTCTAAAACTGCCCAGCTTATAATGCAGTCATCACTAAAACACATGCAAACCAGGTTCCCCACACAGGCTTTAAAATGTAGTTTTACCAAGTATGGCATGCGCACACTAAGGCACACGTGTTTTCCTGGCGAAAGGAGAGAACTTTTCACACTAGCGCACTCAAACACATGAGAAAACACATACGGCCCAAATATGCAGGATTAGAAGGGCAGGAGAAAGGCACTATTAGAATTATGGGCCATCTTCGAGGAGGCCCAGACCTATAATCCTATCCTATAGGCAACAAGCAAACCATCCGCACCTCCTCTGCCATATACAAGTATGGAGGTTTTCTCCACGATGCCTGCTCTACCTGCATTTGGATACACCAACCCACCAGTTGAGGGAGTCAGAAGGTCCTCTACTGAGCAATGAACTGTTAGGACTAGGCATGAGAGTCAAACAGGCCTGCAGGTCCAGGCAATCCCCATGCTGCCCCAATCCATTACAAGGGCTCCCTGAAGTTTGACCCCCCTGTCCATCGCGTTCAGCCCATCGAACCCCAACGGCGCGGAGAATACGCACTCCTGCCGGTCCAGGCGAACACACTTGGGTAACAGGGCAATTCATTGAAGTACTAGACAACAATAAGACTGGCGAGAGTGAAGGTGAGGCCCCAGTCCTCTGGGATCCACCGACAAGGGTGGGCATTGCTGGACCCGAGCACGTAGCAATTATAGGTTGACCTTGAGGGAGATAGGAGAGATCTTTGCCCGCCTGTTCTGTGACTTAGCAACAGACTGGACTGAGGAGGGAAACCAATTTGACTGGTCCTGGCCTAGGGGTGTGTCATTTGAGCCAGAGAACATGGTTATGCAGAGGATTGCAGCAGTGTCTCGCAAGGTGGGAGAGAAGACAAGTCAAGGAAAGAAGGTAAGAGAGGAATAGCAGGAAGGGATTGGGATGGAACCAGGACGGCACCTGAGGAGCAGGTGGTCCTGGTCAGAACAGCTGCATTGGCTCAGAAGGCAGCAGCACCAATGGGGTACCGCCGCAGAGGTTCGGAAAGGATAAAGGACATAGTAGCAGCATTCAAGGAAGTAGTATGAAGAACTCTCCAAGACGGATCCTGGTCACAATCCCCCCTCCTCTGGCAGATCTAGATTAACCACGGGGTCAATATGGGTCAGTCCTGCGACTGGTGGATAACACATACAACTCTACACTCATGTATCCTGTGCTGTCAGTGACTCGATAGTCCTAGGAGGAAACCACTGTAACAGTGCTGGTAATTTGGCACCCTACAGCTCCCTTATTGACACAAAGGTCACAGAGTCATGTCTAAAGGAGGGGATCATTCCCCTATCCAATGACTCCATGGTCACTCAGGGGGCTTCAGGAGTGATTATGAGGCCCCCCCTTCAGAAAACCCCTGGAGGAAGATGTGGGAGGCAGCCACATGAAGGAATAGCTGCTATATCACCCCTCATCCCCGACTAATCTCTTAAAAAGAGACTTAATGGCCAAACTAAATATGACCATTCATTTTTCAAAAGATGGGACAGTCCCCTGATCGACCCCTGGGGTCTCCCCAATAAGACTCATGTGATTAACCCATCTACATTGCACAGATGGGCCAATAAGAGAAGTGCTCTCCGACCTAATGAACTTCACTAACACTGTCCTCACAATTATTGCCAATACACCGGAACTGCTGGGACAGAAACTACAGCTGCCCAATGGATTTGTGTTCCGCCTGGAGGGTCACCATAATTTGGAACCCCAAGAGGAGGCACTGTTATGCTTGGATGCCATTGAAATATGGCCCGCTTATGAGGTCCTGTTGGGCACCAATCAAGCGAGCACGATGTGGGCGTGCATCACCTTCATCACACCCGGCAGCAGCATATAGGAGGTAACAGATGACCAGATATTTAGCAAGTGTCCAAGGACCTTGGAAATTATCTTCACCGATTCAATTAAGGTTAGGGTGGAACTGCGAAATGGGGCTCCTCTGTCCATGGTGGTACTGACAACCTGGCTGGAGACAGACTTGTCAGCAGTTTCGCCAGAATTATAGGTGAAAGGACTTTATGATGTGGGTCTCATCAATACCACTGAACCAGTAAGGATAATGCCGTAGGAAGGGACTTTCCTGTCCAGGATGCACCAGTACCCGCTCTCCAAAGAAACTGATGACGGTGTAGCACCCACAATCCAAACACTGATCGATCAAGGGGTCCTCCAAGTGGAGATCCCCTGCAATACACCAATGTTCCCGGTCAAAAAGAGTGAGGGATGGACCTGGCACCTGGTGCAGGACATGCGCCCCATAAATAAAATCGTGGTCCCAGAATATCCTGTAGTAGACCCCTTCATTATACTAACTAACTTACCCGCAGACAACAGCTATTTTTCTGTGATAGATATTAAAAATGCATTCTTTAGCATTCTACTGCACCCCGACAGTCAGTACCTGACCGCGATCCCCTACCAAGGGGTTCAGTTGCTATACCGGAGACTGCAGCAAGGGTACTGAAGGTCCCCCAGGATTTTCAATAGACAACTGAGGAAGGATCTCACTAATTTCCAATTAAGCAGCGCCCTGATACAGTACAATTACAACATTTTGATATGCAGTCCCTCTGAGGACCTATGTCAATAAGACACGATAGCCCACCTGACTACACTTGCCAAGGGAGGTATAAAAAAGAGAAGGGGAAGATGCAGTAAGTACAACACAAGGTTAACTATCTGGGCCAGCCGATCTCAGTGTCCAGTCGATGGATCATGCCAGAACGTGCAAGCTCTATCAGGGCTATGCCACCACCAAAAACGAAGAAGGGTATGCAAAAATGTTTAGGATTAAGAAACTTTGTCCGGCAGTGGATCTTTGACTACAGCACGCTCATCGCCCCCTTACTTGAGGCCATGAAGAAGGTGAAATTTAGCCATGAAAACTTTGCGTAGATGCCTGAGATGCACAATGCCTTCAGCAAACTAAAAACACAGATAACGCACTCTCTTGTGCTAGGAATGCATGGTTATAAGAAAGAATTCTTATTCAGCCACAGAGACGGGTTCGGCACGTCAGCAGTTCTGACACAGAAGTATCCCCTGGGGTACAAACCTCTTTCGTACTACAGCGGGCTCTTAGACACAGTCATGCAGGATCATTTCCCATGCGAACAGGCGATAGCAGCAGCAGCCTTTCCTGTCGACAAAAACACCGCCATTGTGATGGGAGCACTGCTGACACCATATGCGGACATTCGGGCCCGATTATAAGTCTGGCGGTCCAGACTCACAGGGGTGCGCAATTATGAGTCCGGCAGTCGGAACGCCACAGCCCTTCCGCAGCCACCAGGGAATCGCTGTTCCCTGGCAGTGTTGCTGCGGTCAGTCGACCGCAATATGCTTGGCGGGACGACTACTGTCCCGCCAAGTATATTTCGAGTTTCCTCTCCACCGGCGGTGTCATGAAGGTTCTTATTCCATGTACACTGTGGCGGAGAGGTAATAAAGGGAGCCCTGCAGGGCACCCTGTGCTTCCTCCACATGTGGGTGCACACAGTAGGACACAACATGCACCCCCCTGTGTGCATCCACCCCTGCTCCTGCACTGCATGGGCTTTTCAGTGGGGAACAGCGTTTACAATGCAATCTTTACAACGATAGCGTTGTTACCTCGTAAACCATTACATCGTAAGTCGTTACAACGACTTGCTGTGGGGGCAGAACGTGTTAGATTTACAATCCAACACCTTACCTGCTATTGCACAAACTGGAGTAGGAATAGTAAATTATACTATTCCTAAGTCCAGCGCGCCCCCTTCAGCAAGTCGTTGTAAGGACTTGCGATGTAATGATTCGCGATGTAACAACGCGGTTGTTGTAACAAAGAGCTATATTCCTTTTCAGTCCATGCTGTGCTGGAACTGTTTTTGGCGTTCCTCAAAAAACAGTAGATGGTCCCTGAATTCTAAAGATACCAGGAGAGGGAGGCAGGGAACAAACTAGGACAAGAACAAAAACCTCTCCTAGTTAACACAATAGTACATAGGTAATATATCCTTCATTCTTAACACAACAATGTCATCCAATTTTTCATTCTATATAACTGTATATATAGAATGAAAAATTGGATGACATCATTGTGTTAAGAATATATCTTTTTTGTCTAATAATAAAAGAGAATAATGTTTTTCAAACAATTTTAGTTGTGGGACAATGCTGATGTATATTAAATGAAGGATATATTACCTATGTACTATTGTGTTACCTAAGAAAGGTTTTTGTTCTTGTCCCACTGTTTTTGGCGTTCCCATTGTAGAGCCCATTTTCAGGGCACTGCGTCAAACTTCAAAAACAAAGCAAACCAGCCACAAGAATAACCCGTAATATGGTGGGCGGCCTCACCACAATCAATCAATCAATCAATCAGGGGGTTTATAAAGGGCGCTACTCGCCCGTGAGGGTCTCAAGGCCCTAGGGAGGATGGGGGGAGCGGCTCCGGATCAGTTGAAGCTACAGGTCTTGAGGTCCTTCCTGAACACATGCAGGGTAGGGGAGCGTCTGAAGTTCACAGGGAGTTCGTTCCAGGTATTGGATGCTTCCAGTCATCTTGGCAGATGCCGGATCTGAGGGAGGTGTTGATGGTACGTCCTAGTTCGGGTGCGATGGTGGCCCTGTGGAATATGTGCAGTGGACAGGGGTCCGTTGGGGCTCCTGAGTGAGTTGTCTTCATGGTCGCAGTGATGAGTTCGACGGTAGTGGGGTCCCAGGATGTGATGGTTGGCTTATCAGCAGTGGTGGGTAGGGGGGGTGGTGTCTCACGCTGGTTCACTGAAGTTGTCATAGAGGACCTTGATCTTCAGATGGGAGTAGGAGCTGAGCTTGTCGCAGAGTTCCTGGGAAGGTGTGACGTCCGTGGATTTTCAGGTGGGTTTTGCAAACTGCTGTATGACGTTGAACAGTTCCTTGGCGATAGACGGTGCTGTGGCGGGGCAGACCCAGCACTGCACCACCAAACTCGTGATCGAGACCTCAGTGTTTGCGGTCATACAGAAGAGCAAGAGCAAGCTGAATACACAACGGGTTTCGGGTTATGGATTAATGCTTTCCAGGCCATCATTAAAAATAATACAGTGCCATCTAGTAAACCCTGTCACCTTGCTGGCTCCCGAGGTTCAGGAGGGGCAGGAGTTGCATGACTGTGCCACATACACCTGAGGGCATCAGCCAGGCAGAGGAGGATCTCATCTTGGACAGTGAGCCATTGTTTATCAACGGTTCCTCCATGATAGATCAGGAGACTGGGTCAGACACATGGGGGCAGCAGAAGTAATGACCCACAACCTCCCGCCTTCAGAAACGCAGCAAGTCATCGCATAGCTAACTCTGCTCCTCCACCTTTCAGCACAGGCAGAGCAAAGCTGACTGCACTAATCGAAGCCCTCACCCAAAGTACGGGGAAAATGGTAACAATTACTCAGATTCAGCTTATGTCACCACCACAGTGCATTCTAGCATAGGAAGATGGAAAAGGGAAGGGTTCCTGAAATCAGATGGCACATCCTTCGTAAACAGAGACCTCCTAGGATTACTAATGAAAGCACTGAGTCTACCTAAATGCGTGACTTTGGTGAAGTGCACCGCTTATACTGAGGGTAAGGACTTCATATCCTGGGAAATGGATTAGCTGACCAGTTTGCAAAAAGGGCAGCTTATGGAACGATTCAGAAGACACACTTGTTTCCTTTACAACAGGCATTAGAGACGGAATCTCCAAACGACAGGTCTCATGCAGAAACAGAGGCATTGTACTTGAAGGAGATGCAGGAAACAGCATTGCCTGATGAGAAAGAGGGCTGGACAGCCAGGAGCTGCAGGCAGAGTACACACAACCAACAAACAGCCACCGGGAAACCAATCATGACTCAGAGCTCAGTCCACACAGCGTTGCTCCAATTACAGTTACCTGTGCACACAGCAAACGACAACTTGATAGCGGAAGTCCAGAATGACTGGTTTATCCCCAACCTTGCAAAAACGGTGGCAATGTATTTAAATGAATGCACTGTCTGCAAATTATACTCTCCCAAACCTACACACAAGGTTGTGTCATCAGCTATCCCAAGACCAACGGGCCCTTTCAGGGCATTACACATCGACTTTATCAACATGATTGATCGATGTGATAACTACCAATACCTGATTGAAGTAGTCTGCCCCTACTCTAGGTGGATCAAAGCCATTCCTTGCATGCACTGCGACGCGAAGGCAGCAGTGATGTTTGTTGTCAAAGAAGTGATACTCAGGTGGAGGGTACCAGATGTCAAGCACTTTCCGAATGGAAAGCACTTTGTCAACTCCATATTCAATCACATCTGCACCTTTTTAGGAATAACACATAAACTGTACTCAGTGTATCACCCCCAGTCCAACTGCATCGTTGAGAGACTCAACGGCCTGTTAAAAAATAAAATAAGCAAATTGTGCCAGTCTTAATAGGAAATGGCTCCGATATCTGCCGTAGCCTTGTTTACACTGAGAAACACGCCCAGCAGCGATCATCATCTCACACCATAACAGATCACAACTGGTAGATTGATGGGGACTCCCCATCCCAAAAACCTGGACCAAATTAGTCACTGAAGCTAGCTTTCAAATGTTGGGGGGCAAATTGCATGTATATCTCTCTGAACTAACCAAAACTGCAAAATTCCTATCTAAGCAGTTCCACCACCAGAGCCTCAAGTACACCACTGCCAAGCTAACATATCAAGCACCTTAACTCGGAAAAGAAATCTTCATTCGACATTTTGTGAGGAAATGGCTCCACTATCTGCCCCTAGCCTTGTTTGCACTGAGGAACACGCCCAGCAATGATCATCTCACACCATAGCAGATCATGACTGATAGATTGATGGGAACGCCCATCCCAAAAACCTGGAGGAAATTAAGCACTGAAGTGAGCTTTCAAGCATTGGGGGGACAAATTGCATGTATATCTCTCTGAACCAAACCAAAACAGCCAAGCTCCTATCTAAGCAGGTCTACCACCAGAGCCCTAAGTACACCACCACCAAGCTAACATATCAAGCACCTTAACCTGGACAAGAAATCTTCATTCGAAATTTGGTGAGGAAATGGAAGCTAGCCAATTTTGAAAGACCCTAGCAAGAAGTCTTCGCAACACCAACTGCCCTCAAGGTGGAGGGGAACAATGCCTGGGTCCACCTCACTGATGTGCGGCTGAAACTCTCATTGGCAAACACCCCATGAACTGCTCTGTGAACTTTTTGTCTCAAACTTTTTAAACTAAAGAAACTCACAATTACCAGAGGACAACATATACCTCCTCGGGATTCATCCCATGACCTGCAATGTTCAATAAGTTATGTATTATTGCACTTCTATACACCCTCTGTTTACTATGGTTGTTGCCGCATCCATTCATCACCAAAGATCTGCCTAGTCAAATGGAGTCTACCAAGAAACTATTACAGAACATGCATAAGGACCCATATAACTTACAATTACACTGAACCCAACACTAGCATCCCACATGCACTACGCAACGCCCTCTTACACAACACATGGTATCAGCACTTGACCGCAGTGGGCTCCAAGACATCATCCAGGTCATGTTATCTCTGTTTGCTGATACCGCATGCAGTAGCCTCCACAGATAGGCTTTACTTGTTCCAAGCGGTAGCCCCTCGAAAAGCAAAATGCCTTCTCCACCTACACCTATGTAGCATTAGGGCCAAAATTCAACCCAACAAGATAGAACCCCGCAGAGTGTCTGACCACATATGAGACAAATCCAACAACATTGTATACCTTTTTTACCGAGCCTAGCGACATTCAAACTGAGCTAGATAGGATGCACAGGGGGAGCACCATAGGGGAGGATACTGTTTGGCCCCAAGACTTCCCAGAGAAGAGATTCTGGGAGGTAGCAAAACCACTGAACCAATGCATGAACACTCCTGCCCCTGCTTCCGTCTGTGGTCCCAGGGTAATCCTTAGCGTATCTGGGGCAGTCCTCTTTAATAACAAATGAACACCAGACATGGAATTCCAGTGTAGGGCCATCCATCTCAATGATACAAAGTGAAGTGAGACTCGATGGGGAGGGTTTAACAACAGCTTAGACACCCCGTGTCAGGAAATCTGGGATACAGACATGGGTGGATATACATGGCTAGAAGGGAATGGGAAACCCCTAATTGTTTGGAAACTTACACTGTATTTCTTGTGTATCAGAGGCAAAGGAACAATTCCACTGGGCACAAATTAAAACTGTGGCACAATCCTGCACATTCTGGACATGTAATGGGGCATCTCCACACTGATGACACTGATGGATACCCTCTCGCAGTCCGGTGAGTTTGCCTACACTCAGATCGTCCCAGTATAGTGTGACCTCTGTTCCCCGTGTTCCTTTTAGAAATTTCTTTCATTTCCTAATATCTAGAAACAATGGCAAACCTACAAACCTTTGGGTTTACAGATGAACAGTTTGCCAATATGGTGGGGAGTATAGTTAACTTTTGCAATCAAAGACGAATAACACAGATAAAAATGAAGACACAATATCTTTGTTAGCTCTTAGAAAAAAGATCAAACGTATAGAGTTACACGGACAATATATGTTAGAATATCTGAAGGCAGGGGTAATTTCCCAAGGCCTACGAGTGAGGAACATACTTGGGCTACTGGTCCAAATTAAACAGTTTATGGAATGATGGTCAATGATATCCAACAGTTGTTCCCGTGACTACATAATGCTTATTGTGGAAACTGCCAAGGAGGTTATAGAAAAACTGGCAGAAGAGATATTAGATCTGGAAAATAAACTCAAAGCCTCAGGAGCAGTTGAGGAGACCCAAAAAAGTTGGCAAAAATAGAAAGAGATCTCCATTCATACACCAAATATTTGACCAAGCGTAAAGTAGACAAATTGAAAAAAGATGTTCGCTTCTTCAGCAGGGAAGACACCTACCCTTATTCATCTCGAAAATTATTATAATCATTATGAGGGAGCACATAATGACCAGACTACTAATAGACAATATGGATATGGCTGCAAAGTTACCACTTTTTACGATACATCAGATTCGGATAATGAAGGCCAGTCTGGACACTATGAATCCAGAGGTAACGTATACAACTCGAGGAGTTTTTTAGGGAGGCGATTCACGAGGCGGAGCAACTGGAGGCCTCAATATCAACCGCGCTTCCAGGGCAATCCACAGATGGATTTCAATCAATACTTAGTCACTCGCAACGCCTAGTATTGGAGGGAATAGAAGCCATACCGATGTTTCATTTAAGTGATTCTTCCCTGTCAGACTTAGCTTATGCATTATTGTCCAAATGACTTACATTTGCTCCTCATTCAGGCCTCAATAAATTTGAATTATTTAGAGATCTAATGGCCTTTTTTAGAAAGATCAGATTGAAGATATTCTTTGCAAATCAGGACACACAACCAGAAAATGTTAATTTGTCTGGACTCACCCAAAAATCCACATTCACTCCTACTGTGGGTCAACTTCCACCAGAAGTGGCTGTTTTCGAACGGGTGGTTTATAACAAGATTACAAACATCACTAAACATGTGCAAAAAACTCCTTTGAACTTCAACAGAGAGGAATATAAAGCCCTAAAAGAACTAAAACAGACACCTACAAGCACCATCAAGGCACGGGATAAAGGAGGTGGTATAGTTGTGTTTGACACACCCACCTATGTTGCTAAAATGGAGACTATGTTAGGAGATAATCACTTCTACCGCCCTATTGCAAGAGATCCAATGTCAAATATATCCAACAAAATACGCAGATTGACCAACAGAGCTCTGATGGATGGAGATATCTATGATAAGGAATGGACATTCCTTAATGTAGAAAATCCGAAGATGGCCAGTATTTACGGCATACCAAAGGTTCACAAAGATGAGGTCGATCCCCCTCTGAGACCAATAGTAACAACCATTGGTTCAGCTACAAAACCACTTGCCAAATATGTAGATGCCATTCTATCTCCTCATGTGTCGCGAACACCGGCCTTTGTTCAAGACACTAGGCTCATTATAAACCTAATTGAAGATACACCTTTTTGTGCCAATGCGCAATACATAGTTACGATTGAATGCGAAGCTCTATATAGTAACATCCCTCTAGATGGAGCAATAGCAGCAATTCATTGGTTAATGAGTACTTATAAATTTACATGCCCTACCATTTTTGTGTTGGAATGTTTGAAAATTGTACTGGAAGACAATATATTTGAGTTTAACATCCAGCTGTATAAACAAAATCAGGGTGTCAGCATGGGGGCATCTTGTGTCCCAACAGAGGCTAACATATACATGTCCCTATTTGAAAAGAATTTATTTACAATGAATTAGCACCTTTTTATGGATCTGTTGCCAAATGGTCAAGACTCATAGATGATATATTTTTTATTTGGACAGACACCCGGGACAAACTCATGCAATTCCTTGACTGGCTTAATTTTTGTGATGATAACATTCATTTCACTAATGAGATCAGTAACAGTCAAGTTGAGTATTTGGATGTGGTGATCAAACATGACACGGGTGACCTGGCAGTGGATCTGTATATCAAACCCACTGCTAAGAACACGTTGTTACATTACGACAGCTTCCACCCGACCACTCAAAAGAACAGCATACCCTTTGGTGAGTTTTTGCGCTTACGGCGTAACTGCACAAACATTAAAGACTTTGATTCAAAAGCAGTTGTCATGAAGAACAAATTCTTGGCAAGGGGGTATCCTAAAAGGGTTGTTCGGGATTCTTATAAAAGAACCCGGTTTTACAACAGACAACATTTGCTTACTAACACCAAAGCTAAAAGCGATCCATCACTTGTTTTTGTCACAAGCCACTCCATGATTAATGAGAGAATTCGTCAAGCAGTATGCTCGAGTTGGCACATTCGAAACATCGACAAGTCTAAGGATACAGGCACAATACCCACAATTCTTTTTGCGTACAGGCGCAACAAAAATTTAAAGGACCATGTAGTCCCCTCAAGGATGAAAACAACAAATAGGTTCCTTCAAAGGAGTATTGAAGGTAACAAACCAGTGGTAGGGAACTGCAAATGTACCACCTGTAAATCTTGTGCAACTGCCATTGAATCGTCATCTTTACATTTTAATGAGCATAGCATATCTCCTACCAGTCTCACCAGTTGTAGAACAGCTGAAATGAAATGAAAAGGAGTTTTGTATAGCGCGGCGCCTGCCCAACGGCGTCCAGGCGCCCTTGGGCTGATGTGGTATATTTAATTATATGCTTTTGTAAACTGGTAAACGTGGGGGTGACTGAGAGATCTCTAAATTCAAGGTTAACAGAACACAGATCGGCAATCAGAACCCAGAAAAACTCAGCTCCCATTGTACAACATTATGCTGAGAATGATCATACATTAGAAGATATGCGATGGTATATTCTGGAAAAGATTCACAGTAAACCAGGCACTACCACTGAGGCGATTTGAAAACAGAGAGAGGTTTCTGGATTTTTATTTTGGGGACAGCTGTTAAGGTGCTGAACTAAGAAATACCGTGGGATCAAGCCATTAAATACAATACCTAAATGGTCCCATTTTCAGACATTAGCGGAAAATTCAGGACCATGTAATTAATGAGATTAAGGTCCTGCATGTACCTACTCAGCTAATAGTATGCCATAATAGATGATTATTAGTGCTTGATGTTTATCTGGCTAAATAGCAGTATCTGAAAAAGTAATACAGTAAGATACTAATAACTATGAATGGTATCTGATAGAGTTGATTAGTTGCTATGCAGTAAATGAACTGAAAGATAGACCTATCAATCATGGCGTACAAAATTAAGGTGTAAACACCAGTTTGGTTAGTAATAACAACAACTTTGGCATAACAAGTTACAACAATACTTTTTACAACTGTACTACTGCGTCATACTTAAGTGGTAGTTGGGGCAAATAACCATAAAAAGCCCCAAGTGGTTATCGTATAACAACCACATTCACTGAGGTGAAAATCTCACTGGAAACAAATGTAGCCAGGGAACTTTAAGATGGCGCCTGATTATCTAGCTATAGGGACCTTATCGCACAGTACGGCCCGTAATTATGACATTATTGGGTCGACATAAGTGCGGGAGGATATAAAAGAAGGAATCACGCCACTTTCTCTGTTTTGGCCTTGTGAAAGCAGTGAGATCATGTGCACGGTTTTGCCGGTAAGTCCTAACAAGCATTGGCATAGCCAATAGGTCTCGCCTTTGGGACCTTATAAGTGTTTAGTTATCCAGAACAATATCGCTGGTGCAACAGCATCAAGTGTTGCATGGCTAAACACTTATAAGGGCCCAAAGGCGAGACCTATAGGCTATGCCAATGCTTATTATTGTGGATGTGGTCTATCACATCTAGCGCCCTGAGGCTGTCTGTGTACACGAGGTGTTGTGCAAACAGCAGGCCGGCTCCACTGAGTACACTTGTGCAGTGTTACTTCCCGCCTTCAGCGCTGCGGCGATGAGGTGAGCCAGGTGGCGCTCCAGAGAGTGCTAAATAGGTGCAATGTAGCACGAAGCGCAGAGCAGTCTTCGTGTTGGTATAATCAAGTGCTTGCACGAGCCCTCCCGCTCCTCCCTCCCCCATGCCTCTCCTCTCTTCTTCCTATTTCTTCACCCCTCCAGGAAACAGCTTGTTTGAAGGGGCGGTCTTTGATGTGTGTTTGTTTTAGGGAGGCAGAAGTCCTCGTGCCCCCTTTGTCAGTGGGAGGGGCTTCGGCAACTGCTCAACATAAAGGGGTTTGTTAGGGAGGTGTGAGGCTAGACCTGCTAGGGTTTTGGGGGGCGTAGAGGCGCAGGAAGGTGGGAGATAGGCACAACACACTCAAGAGATCGGAGAAGCACAACACTCGTGGCCAGCTCCATTCAGCCGGTAAGTGTATGCGAATATTGGGTCTGGGGATGTGGATTTAACAGGCATGCATCTAAGAGTTCTACATCCTGTTGCCAAAGTTGGAGGGTAAAGTGAGCCGTTGGGGAGGAGAAGGGAGCTGTTTGTATTTTTTCCCGCTACAGTATGTAACACAATGAACATTTATTGGCTTAACGCGCAGACATATCGGATTTAATGCATTTAAAAGTGTTGCTAGTATACACGGTGCTGCTGTGAATGAAGGGATCTTGCAGATTTTGATTGTTGTTTTTCTCCAGCCTAAAGAATACTCGGTATTGTTGTGCACATCTTTCTTTAAGGTGCTCTCCTTTTGCGAACCTGGAGAAATAGCTTATTGGGTTTGAGTGCCTGCCACAGAGAACAGTATGTGCCCCTCGTGGCAGACTAGTTAATTCCTAGCCCGATGCACATGTTATAACCTGGCTTAGAAACAGTACTGTCCGGACAAAACCAGAAAATACGCAAGCAGTTTACTAGGAAAGCTCTTACGCAACCATCTATTTATTTAGAATTTTAATAGTCTGCTGTGAGTCTCATTTTTGTATTGTTTTTTACCTCTGATTGCGAATGAAGGACAAGCGCCCTCGCGCTGAAAGTAAAAAAAAAAAAGCGTGCAGGCTGCAGTGGGAGAGAGAGGTGGAGGGATGCACCCGTGAGTGGTGCCCGCGCGCGCGCTGGGGAGAGCAGTCAGTTTTTTTTTAAAGTACATAATCGTGGTTGTGACGCGCCACTGCGCGCTCCCGCAAGGTGTATGTCGCCACAAGCACGAGTATGTGCTTAGAAAAAGAGCAGAACGACGGCTAAAGGTCTCCTACACAGCGCATGCACGATGCGTAGGTGAGACCTAAAAAGCAGCTATTGTGCCATTCAAACTTGCATGTGTATTAGAGATTGGAGATATTTATCACTAACTAAGAAGTTCAAGCATTGGAGAGGGGATTATATGTAGTAAATCGTTGTGCTGTCTTTGAATGTAATCCTTGATAAGTAAAGAGCATGCAGTGGCCTACTTACAATAACCATGCTTAGTTAGGTAAAAATCTCATTGAAATATGTGCAGCTAGGGAATTCCAATATGGCAATCATTTATCCGGCAATAGGGACCTCATTACGCAATTCAACCTGTAAATGTGACGGCATTGGGGCGACATAAATAGCGGTAGGATTATAAAGAAGGAATCGCGCTATATTCCTTGGTTTGGCGTTGTGAAAGCAGTGAGATCATGTGCCAGGTATTGCCGGTAAGCCTTTAAAAATAGCTATTGGGCTATTCAGACCTGCATGAGTATTAGATATGGGAGACATTAATTCCTTACTAAGAAGTTCAGGTGGTGGAGAAGGGATTATGTATATTTAATTACTGTGTATTCTTTGATTGTAATCCCTGAGAAGTAAAGAGTATAAGTACTAAAATTGTTTAAGGCAAGACATGTTAGTCAAAACTATTGATCAATATACCTACGAAGTAGTTAGACAGGCATGAATAACTAGCCCAGTATAGAGGTAGGCTATCATCTTATCAATCGTTATATTGAAAAACGCAAAAATACGCGAAACTAACTAGCCCGATAAAGAAGGAGATCAACAGTGTAACAACCCCCGTTTTTAAATCATAGAAACACATGCCGCCTTAGCACTGCAACCTCTTTAGCACTGAACATATATATCCTCTCTTTTTCCAGCATTTATACAGGAGACCGATACAAATAGAGGATACACCCTGAATTATTTATATATGCACGGCCATAGTGCAAGAACAAGGTCGAATTCAATGCCACAAATCTGGTTGTTAGTATAAGTATAATGATTTAGTTTGTCTTCTATGTATAAGGAGGTTTGGCTGATGTGTAGTCATTATAATCACATTTTTTAATCCCTTAGGTATTTGTCCGCTCTGTAACTTTTGTAACACATATATCAGTATGGAGCAACCACATGGCAGGAACATTCTGACTACTCTTTGGGAGGCAAAGATGTATAGTTGCTTAGGTTTTATTGCAATGTATACTGTTTACATCTAGAGGTGGTGTATTGAGCCATGATTGTATATAACTATATTTTCAGCCATTCCCTTTTGGTTGATATATATTTGATAATGAATCTCTCTTGTCACAATATTTTAATCTAGGAAGAAAGACTAACTAATATTATTTTGACGTGGTGTACCTGTAGGAGTACATACAAACGCAGAAAGGAAGAAAAAGCTAGAAAGGTACTAATCATTAAAAAGGAGATTCTGTGTGTAAATATTCAGTATCTGGAGTTTAATAGTAAAAATAGTGGTTAAAATATTGTTCCTTTTTATTAATACAGCCACCACACGTCCATGACAGAGATATCCTAAGTCTAAATTAACTCTGGGCCAGTGTATCCTAGATACCCATAAGGTAGGCTTACCTAACATATGGTTTGAACTCAATTATTAACCTAAGAAGGCATGCCAAGGTGTGTAGAGTAGGCATATCTTCAACTCTGTTAGTATTGATTCAAAAGTTAGATATGAGATATCAAGTAGTTCTATTCTTTTCATTTATTTGCACTGGAATTGTTGGGTCTGTCCATTAACAACTTCATTTGTTGACACTTCTATCTACTCTTCTGGCTCAATCTTTCAATATTTGACACTGACAAGATGTGAGATTTTTGGTTTGTTCTTTGAATACTTTATTAGTTGACACTTCTATCTATCTTCTTCTTATAACTTTTTAATATTTGATATTGACTCAATGAGAGAAACCTCAGATGAGATCCCTCTATCGACTGGGTACTTGTTAGTTCAGTATATCATTATATTTAACCAAGTGGGCATCTTAACTCTAGACTATAATGATGTTAATCTTCTATTTAGTAACCACTGTGACGGAGTCGTGACGAAAGCCTATCCGAAACGCGTTGTTTGTCAACAAGCTGCCAGTCTCAGCGCATCATGGTTTTGTGATTAATGGGTTTTAATATCAACTTCTTTTGATCAAATGGAAAATTGAAAAATTTATGTGCGTATAAATAAATTGAAAATATGATCATCTTGCTACTTGATATATAGAGCAAAGAGTATATAGGATGCACCAATTGTCAAAAGAAGATAACACATATGGTTTATAAATTAGTATTAACATTGTAAATATATTTATATTTCTGTCTATATATTATTTTTAAAACACTTCTTTTAAAAAAAAGACAACAATAATTATGAAAAAATCAATTATTTAATTTTATTCTTTGGGGAGCATTTGTTCTTTTATTGAATGTGTAATTAAGTTTAGTCTAGAGTTTTGTATGTCAGCTTAATATAAAATACACTGTGCCCAGGTGTTGTCGTTTTCCAAAGTACTCTGTTCCCTCGTCACCATACACATTCGACCCTGGTCATTCCTGGTAAGAACTGTTAGAGTTGTATCAACACCCACTAAAGAAGAAGGCGACCCTGCTGCTTCGAACTTGTGAAAAAAGTACTGCTGATTATTTTGGCTGGGCTGAATACA
Source organism: Lissotriton helveticus (assembly GCF_964261635.1). Lineage (NCBI taxonomy): Eukaryota > Metazoa > Chordata > Amphibia > Caudata > Salamandridae > Lissotriton > Lissotriton helveticus. Next base: position 1,924,757,779 of record NC_136065.1, read on the forward strand.
AGGACATTCCAGAAGAATTCAGACTCTTCTCTGAAGCACAGATATCAGCAGGAGGGTCGATACCCATCTTCACCTTACAAGGGAATGCCCGCGGTTTGCAGATAACTAGGTGGGAAATTCTCAAGATGATGAACGGCACCGAGCTTGCCCTTAATTCGATCAAGGAAGAACTTAAAGCCATCCGACTCATGGTGATGCAACATCAATATATGTTAGACTTAGGGGCACAATACGATACCGATGGGACCGCCACTGACAGGCAATCAGTGGCAGTCCCACCGACATACAGCCCTTCGGGCCAACCCCCGCATTATGATAAAAGGCGGTCAGACCCTAAAATCTCAGAGGATGGACCACCGCCTCTGACAGGATCTACTGATCCTGCCAGGCTACAGTCAGAATCGCGATCCTGAATGGAGCCAGTGGTCCTGTCTCCCGTGGGCAACTGCTAAGTGGCCTGGGAGGCACATGGGGTGCCCCCAAACACCCATGCACCACATGGTGCCTGACACACGGTGCATTGATGTTCGTAAATAATCTTTTTCTACTGCGGCTTGTGCTGAGGTGCTTTTCACGCCTGCAGCACAAGTCGCAGTAGAAAAATGATTTTACTCACCACCTACACGGCAGTCTGATCAAAATATGGTGGACGGGACCGCCGACTACTTGTAGGCTGATCTCACTCCTGCTGCGATGGCAGTCATAAGATCACCTGACTGCCATTGTAATGGGCCCCTAAATGACCACAATGGAGGGAGGGGTGTGTGCGTTGAGCGGTGCATCCTGCTGCACCTTGATCCCAGGGAATGACATGGACAATGGAACTCAGACTCTTGCCATCCAAGCACTACACCACTTACAAAGAGACGTGCGGGAGGAGGGAAGTGCCCCTAAGCAGGTCTGGTTCTTGAACTGGTGCTCATTGCTCCTCCTGTGGCTGTCTGTACTGTGCACATCATTGCTGCCCTTTTTCTTATTGCTATGTTTTTTGGTGTGGTTACCTGCAATTAGGGGTTTCCTGCTTTAAAAAACACAGTTCTCACATTGGGTAGAATTTAAGTAACTAGAAAAGTAGTAATGATCAAAACTGAAGAACAACAAATTCCCAATAATGTGGCTGTCATGAAGTATGGGTAGTGTAGTTGGAAATTCAACTAGAGGGGGAATGTTGATACTAAAAAAGTCAATATCAATGTTAATAATGATACATTCCTATGTAAGAATGAAATCGCATCTCTATTATCAAATTCACACATCATGAACTCTTCGTCTTAGAAAAATCTGGTCAGGCACGCTCTGATACAGAGACCTGAGGTTACTGAATGATAGGTCACAGGTGGGGTGGCGCGTAGCCGGCAGACAAATGTGCGAACAGGAAACTCAGGTCAGTCCCACAGAAAGGTGCAGTGACACCACGATGGTCCAGGGGAATTGGCCCCAATAAAACACACATGGCCGTAGGAGTACGCACATTCCAAAAAACACCATAAAGTCAGATGCCACATGAACTTAGGAACACACAGCCAATCAGGAAACAGTACACACAGTACATGCAGTGATCACATGCCCCTCATGCCAGACATCTGGACATGCTACTCACTGGCCCCCATTATGTCCACGCAGGATTGAGGCCCACCAGCATTTCTTATTGGGGGCCTTATATATGACTCTAAAGACATTCTTTACCAAAAAAGGATCTACAGGAACATTTTATGATACCCAAAGAAATGTATAAAACCTTGTTCAGATCGATTGCACTTTGAGACAGTTCTCGAGCCTGCTTCTGTAACTGTGCGCCCAGCTGAATCATTTAATTAAAGCAATTGTTCCTGTTTGCAAACGCCTCTTGTCTTTTGTTTTTTCAAGGAAAATTCATATTCGAGCAAAACACGTATACATCCTCAAACTGCAGCTGCTTTTTTGGGGGGTTTTGACGATGCTGTTCTGCATCAACAACAGACAAGCATTGTGTTTTTGCTACAATGGAAAAGCATTGGCAAAAAGCTTTGGCAAAGCAAAAAGTCTGGTAATGGTTCCACTGTTTGCTTTTAATGAAACGTCTTTCATTTGAATACATCAGGTTGGGTATTCCAACATTTACTGTAAGTTTTTTTGAATTTTACTCACGCTGTCTATTTATTGATCGCTATCCTACAACAAGGTTCAGAGTTATTTTGTGCTGTTTTATTGGTTCTGGCATTTTACGCAATCTGCTATTGGTATGACATTGTAGTGCTTTCTGTACTCCTGGGGCGACTTTCCAAATGGTTCCGAAGTTTCTATCGCACATCGGAGTTTGATTTGGTTTGTGTAGAATTTGATGTCAGCAGTGTGAATATATATGTTAGATTAATGTGTCAACTTTAGTGAATTACGGATGTACATGTAAATGTAGTGTATTTTGTAAAGCGCACAGCTGCCCCAACGGGGCGTCCCGGCGCAGTATAACGCTGTGGAACCCCTCCTGGCTCTCCCTGTGAGATGCCTCTCCTGGGCACCCCCAAGGTGAAGCCAGGCATCCCAGTGTTGTAGGGGCCGTTGTGGAGATTAAGCAAGCTATTGCCCAGAGTTGCAGCGTGGGACCCATGATTAGAGTAGGCACTGAGGCGAGAATTATCGAGTCCGCTGACATTGAGCCCAAGACCCTGCCACGTCGGGACTTGAACCCTGGTCCCGGGCCTGATCTCTGCATCAGAGTCTGCCGCTCTAACCAGTGAGCCACACTTCTCCACGGATGAACACCAGCCTTGGCGTTAAAGTCAATCACTAGGCACGGCCTCTCACAGGTACCGCAATACGGTGGCAGGAACCTACTATTATACCCCATGGAAAATAATGTTAAAATATTTGAATTATTTCAACATATAAATTAAAAGTATATATAGTTAAGAAGTTAGATTAAATTAAATATTATATATATTTAATTTTAAATATTAATAAATACTTCGTTTTAAAAAGAATGACATTAAGCATTTAAACATTTTATATAAAGTAAACATTATTTTAAATGAATACTAAAATACATAACTTTTTATTAAATGTACTAAATATTAATTAACTGTTAAAATGCAAGTGTGAGTGCGATTTTTTAACTTTGTTCAAAGAATAATATTTATACAGTAAATTAACATTTCACTTATTTATTTAATTTAATTTACATTTCATTTGATGCATTAATGCACTGGAACATTGTTTTTTATCAGTTCTCGGTTAAAAATAATTTTAAAATGATTTACAGTTTCTATTTTACATTAAAATATTTGCAATATTTATTTTAATAATTCATGAATTACGTAATAAATGTTATCATTTTTCTTCCTATACTTTACTGTTGGAGATCTCTGCCCTAGTGGCAGAGAGATCTCCGCCTACTTGTAAAACATTACAGTGCTGGTCCTGCTCAATCAACAATGACAATATCAGCGTTGCTCATGCAAGACTGACAAGGAAGGGGTACTGCTTAGAGACTTGGCACGTTTAGTTGATTCCTTCATCCGTCTTTGGCAATTAACGGTTTAGAGCTTTCACCCTTATAAAGGCTCCATAGATAAATCAACCCTTAGTCAAAAAATTACGATTTGACATTGCAAATCTACAATAAACCATGTGCATTTTCTGCTTCCTGGACGTTCTGCCTAAAGCTATTGAAAGACGGTGTACTCATGCCTAAATTTTAGCATCTCAATAATGACCCATTAAACCTGATAAGCCTAAAATGCCACCAATAAATGCGGCATTAAAGACTCGAAAAACTATAATTTGCGACAGAGTACACATAGGGACACCTCGATGGACATTGGACCTCCCATTTCTCTGTCATTTGTTTTGAAGTCTATCCCAGTTCTCTAGTTTTATTAAGTTTAGTTAATATATTTATGTATCACTTCCACAATGTAAATATCTCTTGCACCGTAACTATGGCACTTTCATGAAAACCTATGGTAACTGATATTGACCGATGTTGACTATTTTGTAAACCTAAATCCTTTCAAGATGGGCACACAGGAGTCTTCAAACGGTTGACTCAAACCATCTCACCACTGATATTCCTGAGACCAAAATAAGTGTGATGGGTGGAAGTCATGGGAAGAAGGTTAGTAACTGGTATCTTCATGGTCTGCTCATTGAATGAGCAGCTCAATTTGGTTTATGCAGAGTATGAAACGAACTTCCCATAGGTTTTCATCTGAATCCTCAGGTGATAACTCTGTGTATTGGGCAATTTAATGTATTTGTTGATACTGGAAAAAGGTCAGAAACTCCAATATCGATGGCTAACGAGTCTAAGGGGCAGATGTATGAAACTATTTTGCGTTTGCAAATGGTGGGAATGCAAAATGGCCTTTCCTTATGTATGAAAGGCTTTGTATTTGCAATTTAGGTAATTGCTATTCTCTGCAATTGCCTAAATTACAAATGCAAATAGGGAATCACAATTTGCGAATCCCTATTGCAAATGTAAGAAGCCTTTCCTAAAAGCGAACTGTGCATTTAGGAACTGCTAATTACCATCAACTTTTTTTCCATCAACATCAAGTTGATGGTAACCATGTGCCAACTTTGAAAAATGCACAAAACGGCATTTTTAAAGTGCCATGTAGCGCACATGTGCTTTACTTGTGCACACTTTCTTTTTTTGGGGGGCTTTATGGGGGCCTTAAGCCCTCGGGCACCCTTGGCTTTGCCTTAACTAATTTGCGATTACCAATTAGGTAATAGCAAATTAGCTAATGCAAAGCCATTTTCAGCTACGGGCCTTTCGGCCCACAGGAACAAATGGAGTAATATTACCTAATAGCGTTCCGCTATTTACCGAATCGCTATTAGGTAATATTAAGGAATCGCAAAATCTTTGGTGATTCCTACCTACATAGCATTTTACGATTCCTAAATAGCGATTTGTTAAAATCGCTATTTGAGAATTGCAAAATACTTTTTTGATACATCTGGCCCTAAGATTCCATCACTTCTAAAATATGGAACTGACACACTGGATTTCAAAGAAATATATACATGTATGCATGTAAAAGAGCTGTGTGACTAATCTGGAAGAATGTTTTATATGTTCGAAGGGATGCTTCCGTGGAGGCTATAAGCTCAAGACGTGGCCTAGAATGCATGTGCTGAAACGTACTGGCGACACTCATTAGGTGATGGAATACACTGTGCACAAGATCCTATGCTTTTTTATATGGTTTAATATATGTTGAGGATCACACATCTGTACTTTGAGAAAAGCATAGGCCTGAAACCATTCCCATGGCTCAATCCATTTTCTATCTCAATATTCAGCACTGAGGATGGATGTTGGTGATTTTTATCAGTTTTATTACATGTTGGCATTCACAAATATATACAGACATATACTTTGAGAAAAGTATAGGAGTGAAACCACACCAGTGGCGTAATCAAATTTCTGTTTCAATTTTCTTCCACAGCCCTTGATTCGATCCAATCAGCAATCTCTACCATGTGTGAGAATGTAATTCAATAATTAACACACGCAGATTAATCAGAAGCCCCAGTTACTTCTCTTCGACCAAAGTCAAATAATCAACCCTATCAAATGCTGATTTATGACCAATGGATATGTATAGATCGCTTCTTTTCTTTTTCTATTTTTTTAAAGTTTTTTATTATAACTTTATTTTCCATTTTGTCATATTTCAACAAGCATTGGGTACATGTCCATAGTACCATGTTTACAATACATACTGCAGATTACACATTACAGTACGTTCTTTACCATTCTCACAAAACACCCCTCTACCTCCATAGACCTACATGTAGCCACCTCAACAGTTCACAGATCAACAGAGATGTCAGACTCATGTATGCTCTGTAGGGTGGAGGGTGGGTTCATCCCACTCCTGTGTGGACTATTGCTGATGGTGGTTGTGACAAGGTGGAATTCTCAATCTCTAACAAATAGGACTTCAAAGGGTTCCAAATATCTTTGGGTCAGAATGACCTGATGAGTGTAGTCGCATATAAATCCCTATTCGTTTTGCAGTAGATGAGACTATTTAACCATGCCTTAGTGGTAGGGAAAAACTTACTCCCCCAGTGTAGAGCTATTTCTCGTTTTACTAGTAACAGTGCAATGGATGTATATCTAAGTAACTGCTTGGGAATGTTACGGACATATCCTAGTAAGGCCACCTCTGGGGTAGGGTGCAAGATTAAGCCAGTCATGCGAGTAATATGCACTGTGCTCCAGTAGGCCTCTATTTTTACACAAGACCACTTCATGTGGGCAAAGTCTAGATTGCTTCATTTCTCACATATATTTGCACTATGAGATCCAGTACTAACCAATTGCCCAACACACATTATTTGTTTTAATCAATCCTGCTTAATATATTGGATAATTAGACAAGAGTTGTCATAGTAGTGAAAATGAAAATTATAGATCAGCGATGGTCAGTTTCCAGGCTATTTTGAAGTCCTTGTCTTATGCACAATGCTTCTTTTTATATATATATATATATATATATATATATATATATATATATATATATATATATATATATATATATCAACTTGCCACCAGTGCTGGTAACAGAGTCACGCTGTCTCGGGCGGTCTCGCTGTAGCCACCAGCAGGCTATTAAATTCTCTCCACCACTCTTCCAAATTTAGAAGAAAGCGAGACACCCAGAGCTGCAATTCAAAGATTTATTTGGCAGATGACAAAGTTTCCACGACGCGTTTCGCCATTACGGCTTGCTCACGCTCGACTCGTGATGTTGACAGACATTTTTAAAACCCAACACCTAGTGCACATAGAATTTCATCACGGAATAGTGGCAGACATCTTGTAATGTGTTATTACGACATACAATTCATTCCTGTAACACATGGAATTGGTATCTTATATAGTCGTACACTCACAATATATACATATGAACCAATTTCATGTTATACCATTGTATTATGATACCTCCGAGTCAATTTAGAGTTTTCACAAACACCAAGTCTCCGTTGTTTGTTTATCATAAATAATAATTAACGCACATCTGCGATACTCAATAAAGCTATTTCTCATCAAATGCAAACCCAATTATGGAACAACTTATTATTTCCAAAATTAGCGGGCAACTCTCCCTGCAATAGGCTGATGGTAACCTGGCAACACCAATGACGTTTGTCAACAATATCATGATTTTTCAATAGCATCGGGCGTATATTTTACAACCAAATGACGTAGCCCTGCCCCATATTTGTTGAGCAGTTCAGCCCAAGTGGGCATACCGCCCTCTGTTTGCGGTTCAGATGTTGCAGGTTATACAGTTCTGCCCTAGTGGGCATCAGCCAACATTCCTTCAATCCCAAATTGGGTCTTTCAAATGGTACCAAAAGTTTCAATCAATTAAATCCATTCTGTCCTTCGATCCAACATTACGTGTCATGCCATGTAGATGGTTATATTCCTCAATTATCCCGTGATGAGTGAAATCTAAAAATAAAAGTATCATATTTTAAAATCAAGAAAGCAGTGGACAAATAGCAGTGTTACTATACACATTGCGAATTATTCATATAAGTGTATTGCCAGTTCTTCTGTCGTATTCAACCCCATGGGTGTCAGACATGCAAAATCCACAATGTATTTCGACTCTAATTTTCTGAGTGATAATTCTCGATTACCACCTCTCAATCCAAGCTCAACACAGTCAATTACTACTAACTGGACAAGTTTCTCATCTTGCATGTGCATTGCTGTAAAATGTCTGGCAACCGGGTATAATTTGTTGTTGTTATGTATTGCCCGTAGGTGTTCCATCACTCTTTTCTTTGCCGGATGTTTGGTACTCCCCACGTACCATTTGTTGCACGGACATATTAGTAAGTACACACTGTAGGGAGTATTACATGTCAGTCGTTTGCGGATGGTAAACTCTCTATTGGTGTTTGGGACTGTTATAGTTTTACAATTCCTACTGAATCTGCAAGCTTTGCATTTCTGGCAACAAACAAACCCACCACTTTCATTATCGTTTAGGGTCATTTTCGAACTCACATAATTATGACTGAGTTCGTCTTTTAAAGATCTTCCTTTACGAAATGTAATTTGTGGATTGTCATTCAAATATTTCTTGAGGTGACTGTCTGTCTGCAAGACATGCCAATGTTTTTTCAAAACCTTGCGTACCTCATGTGCCTGCTCAGAAAAAGCATTATAAATCTAACAATCTCTGATTCTTTCTTGTCACTTCTAGGATTCAGTAATTCTTCCCTATTTTTTGTAGCAACTCGTTCTTTCGCTGAAGTGATTATTTTCTGACCATACCCTCTGCACTGGAATCTTTCACACATGACCTTTTCTTCCTCTTTGTAAGCTTGTTGTGTGCTGCAGTTTCGTTTGGCCCGCAGCAATTCCCCATAAGGAATGCTACAAACCAAATTCCGAGGATGGCAGCTGTTCGCATTCAAAATGCTATTACCAGCTGTCTTTTTTCGAAAAAGTCTGGTATTCAGTTGATCATTGCTTACTTCTACAATCACATCCAAAAATTCTATCATCTGGTGGTGAATGTGTTCTGTGAATTGCAAATTCAGGTGATTTCTATTGAGGTTCTCAATGAACGACTTCACCGATCTCTCATCCCCACACCAAATGAAAAAAATATCATCTATGTATCTAAGCCACAGGGCAACCTGATCAAATTCTGCCATTTCTCTGACGACCTGCTCCTCCCACCAGCCCATGAATAAATTCGCGTAGCTGGGGGCAAAGCAGGTCCCCAGGGCTGTGCCCTGTGACTGTCGATACAAGATGTCATTAAACAAGAAAAAATTATTTTTGAGACAAAACTCAATCATATCACAGATCATCTCTGAATGTTCCAAATACGAGATTGACCGAGTTTTTAGAAAGTGTTTGATTGCCTCTAAGCCATGTTCGTGTCGGATGCAGGTATACAAACTGCTTACATCCAGTGTAACCAGCATGTATTCATTCTCCCAGTGTATTCCATTGACTACTGTTAGGAAGTGAGTGGTATCCTTGATATAGGACGGAAGGGACATTACGTATGCTCTTAGATAGTGATCTATATACTTGGATGTATGTTCCAACAAGGAGCCAATCGATGATACTATCGGGCGCCCTGGTGGATTTAAGGGATCTTTATGAAGTTTCGGGAGAAGGTATAACACCGGTATTCTGGGATGTGCACAATATAGGTATTTGTATTCATCATTCTCCAATAATCCTTTATCATTCCACTCCAGTAGAAGATCTTTAAAATTGTTATTAGATTTGAGCAATTCATCATGGGTTGTCACACAATAACAGTTAATGTCACTCAATTGACGTTGGCCCTCTTCCAAATACTTGATCTTATCTAGTAGCACCACATTCCCCCCCTTGTCACTTTGTCTGATGACAATGTTATGATCAGCTTTCAAGTTGTCAATTGCTGTAAGTTGGTCATAGGTTACGTTTTTATTGGTTCATGCAATTTTCTGATTACGTATTCGTGTTAGGTCTTTTAAGACGCCCCTTTCAAAGACGTCAATTGCATCGCATTGAACAGCAGGCAAAAAAATTGACTTTGGTTTAAAAGTAGTTCCTGGATTATTTTTTTCATTTAGTGTGGGGATGAGAGATCGGTGAAGTCGTTCATTGAGAACCTCAATAGAAATCACCTGAATTTGCAATTCACAGAACACATTCACCACCAGATGATAGAATTTTTGGATGTGATTGTAGAAGTAAGCAATGATCAACTGAATACCAGACTTTTTCGAAAAAAGACAGCTGGTAATAGCATTTTGAATGCGAACAGCTGCCATCCTCGGAATTTGGTTTGTAGCATTCCTTATGGGGAATTGCTGCGGGCCAAACGAAACTGCAGCACACAACAAGCTTACAAAGAGGAAGAAAAGGTCATGTGTGAAAGATTCCAGTGCAGAGGGTATGGTCAGAAAATAATCACTTCAGCGAAAGAACGAGTTGCTGCAAAAAATAGGGAAGAATTACTGAATCCTAGAAGTGACAAGAAAGAATCAGAGAATGTTAGATTTATAACGACTTTTTCTGAGCAGGCACATGAGGTACGCAAGGTTTTGAAAAAACATTGGCATGTCTTGCAGACAGACAGTCACCTCAAGAAATATTTGAATGACAATCCACAAATTACATTTCGTAAAGGAAGATCTTTAAAAGACGAACTCAGTCATAATTATGTGAGTTCGAAAATGACCCTAAACGATAATGAAAGTGGTGGGTTTGTTTGTTGCCAGAAATGCAAAGCTTGCAGATTCAGTAGGAATTGTAAAACTATAACAGTCCCAAACACCAATAGAGAGTTTACCATCCGCAAACGACTGACATGTAATACTCCCTACAGTGTGTACTTACTAATATGTCCGTGCAACAAATGGTACGTGGGGAGTACCAAACATCCGGCAAAGAAAAGAGTGATGGAACACCTACGGGCAATACATAACAACAACAAATTATACCCGGTTGCCAGACATTTTACAGCAATGCACATGCAAGATGAGAAACTTGTCCAGTTAGTAGTAATTGACTGTGTTGAGCTTGGATTGAGAGGTGGTAATCGAGAATTATCACTCAGAAAATTAGAGTCGAAATACATTGTGGATTTTGCATGTCTGACACCCATGGGGTTGAATACGACAGAAGAACTGGCAATACACTTATATGAATAATTCGCAATGTGTATAGTAACACTGCTATTTGTCCACTGCTTTCTTGATTTTAAAATATGATACTTTTATTTTTAGATTTCACTCATCACGGGATAATTGAGGAATATAACCATCTACATGGCATGACACGTAATGTTGGATCGAAGGACAGAATGGATTTAATTGATTGAAACTTTTGGTACCATTTGAAAGACCCAATTTGGGATTGAAGGAATGTTGGCTGATGCCCACTAGGGCAGAACTGTATAACCTGCAACATCTGAACCGCAAACAGAGGGCGGTATGCCCACTTGGGCTGAACTGCTCAACAAATATGGGGCAGGGCTACGTCATTTGGTTGTAAAATATACGCCCGATGCTATTGAAAAATCATGATATTGTTGACAAACGTCATTGGTGTTGCCAGGTTACCATCAGCCTATTGCAGGGAGAGTTGCCCGCTAATTTTGGAAATAATAAGTTGTTCCATAATTGGGTTTGCATTTGATGAGATATAGCTTTATTGAGTATCGCAGATGTGCGTTAAATATTATTTATGATAAACAAACAACGGAGACTTGGTGTTTGTGAAAACTCTAAATTGACTCGGAGGTATCATAATACAATGGTATAACATGAAAATGGTTCATATGTATATATTGTGAGTGTACAACTATATAAGATACCAATTCCATGTGTTACAGGAATGAATTGTATGTCGTAATAACACATTACAAGATGTCTGCCACTATTCCGTGATGAAATTCTATGTGCACTAGGTGTTGGGTTTTAAAAATGGCTGTCAACATCACGAGTCGAGCGTGAGCAAGCCGTAATGGCGAAACGCGTCGTGGAAACTTTGTCATCTGCCAAATAAATCTTTGAATTGCAGCTCTGGGTGTCTCGCTTTCTTCGAAATTTGGAAGAGTGGTGGAGAGAATATATATATATATATATATATAGATATATATATATATATAGATATATATATATATATATATATATATATCTATATATATATATATTCACTGAAAAAACCATAGGTTATAGACCATATATAGTTAGGAATTAGCATTTACAAAACCTTGAAAATTCACTGCAAAAACCATAGGTTAGAGACCATATATAGTTAGCTGGACATTTTATTGACATAAAACCAATGAAATTCCATATATAGTTAGTTGCACTAACTATATATCGCGCACCCGCAATCCACTGCTGATGATGTCACATATTACATCATTCATGACATGGTCAGTGACATCACTGATGACATCACTGATGACATCTCAAATGACATCACTGATGACATCACTGATAACAACATCCAGTGATTTTTTGTTTCTATAAAGTTTAAATATGTCTTACATATTGAAGAATGAGTGGATGTGTAAGTGTCTGGACGAAGGATTTAGTAGGTGCATGACTGACTGTATGAGTGAGTGATTAAATGTGTCTCACTGAGTGCATGGGTTAGTGACTAAACTGTCTTAATTTGTGCATCATTATGTCTGTTGTTCTGTAAACTGCTGCATGTGTTGATCAGTAGCTATATGAGTAACTATATGGGTTATTGATTGATTGCCCAAGTATTTGAATGGGAGACTGAGTGTGTGTGTGGCTAGCTGGGAGGTGTGTGACTCTGTGCAGATCAATCTGTACTTGTATCAATGATTGTATAAGAAGGTAAGTATGTGTTAGTATATGTTTGAAAATGTAAGGTGCTCTATGTTTAACTGTATAGACAAGAAAATGGAAGTCTCATTGATTCTTTACAGGACTGACTAGGTGTGTGAGTAACTCCATGGATGAGTGGCAGACTGTGAGTGTCTGTATAGGTGTATGAGTGCATATGATAGTGTTGTAAAGATGAGTGATTGTATGTATGAATGATTGTATGGGTGAATGAGTGAAGGTGTGTGTAGACGTAGCAATCAGTGAGTGCGTATGTAGTAACTAGTATTGGTGTGTCAATGGTTTCAAAAATTATACTCTTTTATATTAAATGTGAGGAGATGCATTGTATTGTCACATGAATGATATCATCAGTGATGTGGTCATTGATGTCAAATGAGATGTCATCAGTGATGTCATCAGTGATGTCATTTGAGATGTCATCAGTGATGTCATCAGTGATGTCACTGACCATGTCATGAATGATGTAATATGTGACATCATCAGCAGTGGATTGCGGGTGCGCGATATATAGTTAGTGCAACTAACTATATATGGAATTTCATTGGTTTTATGTCAATAAAATGTCCAGCTAACTATATATGGTCTCTAACCTATGGTTTTTGCAGTGAATTTTCAAGGTTTTGTAAATGCTAATTCCTAACTATATATGGTCTATAACCTATGGTTTTTTCAGTGAATTTTCAAGGTTTTGTAAATGCTAATTCCTAACTATATATGGTCTATAACCTATGGTTTTTTCAGTGAATTTCAATGTTTTTTTAATAGCAAATATCATAAGCTGTCGAATGTCAAGTACGTGGTAAGTAAAAACATTTTCGTGTTTATGCACACTGATCTGCTTTGAATGCTGCCCCCCACCCCTCATTTCTATTAGGAGTACTCTCTCTTTGCAGATAGTGAAGGGTAGTTAACGCAGCCCTTTGCCCCCTTTGTAATCCGTCGTGCCTGCTTCTCTCTCCATTTGATTGATTGTTCTCTTTGGTTCATTCTCTATTTACAAACAAGCACAGAGTCGCAATACTCTGTTTAGTCTTTGCAGATAGCGAAAAATCGTGTAAAAAAACAAAAGGAATCGAACAAAATCAGTAGGCCACTAATGGGATCTCTTTTTGACCTCGCTAAAATAGAAACATTAGGAACAACCTGTTGAAAATAGCAACGCGTATGTACATAAGCGGCGTTCATTTGTGTTCACAGTACCCCTTGTTGATTGTTTCAATCGAGCATTGAATTGTTCGAAGTTGGTTCTCTTAAGGATCTTCTCTGCCTGCAAACGAGGAAGAATAGGAATATTCTCTCTCCCTTTGCAGATAGTGAAGGGTAGGTAACGCAAGCCTTTAACACGTCGTACCTATTTCATTCCTCATTGATTGATTGATTGTCCGAACATTGACTGTTTGGGAATTAGTTCTTTTTGGAGGTATTCCCTGTTTGCAAATAAACGTAGGAAAATCTTTGCAAGTAGTGAAAGGGTACGTAATGCGGACCTTTCTCCCCCGTTGTAATCTGTCATGCCTATCTACTCCCCACTGATTGATGCACCTGTTTCACCCGGACCATTTACTAGAGATACGTTATCTGGCCCGACCAGAGAGCACCCCTAGTGAAAAGGACATATGCAATAATAACGAAGTGATCACTGTATCCTGTTAACAGAAACTTTAGCATGAAACAACCTGGAAAGAAAAGAATAGGAAAACGAAAATCAGTAGGCCACTGATGAACATGAACTTTTATTAAACAACGAACAAAGAAACGATAACATAACGTAATGATAAAACCTATTAATGTCCTAGAAACAAGAAAACGTTAAAATATGCCAGTGGTGAGAGACCAGAAAAACAGTAAGAGAAACCAAATCACCCCTCGCTGTCCCACCGCCTGCCACGCCAAAAAAATCGATAGACTAGGGAAAATGCAAGTCAGTAGAACATCCGCCCCCACTCTGGAAACTTCCAAGGTGGGGCAGGGTTGCGGCTACGCCCAGCCGGGAGCAGCCCATATAAGGCAGGTCCTGCTGCCACGCCTCGGCCAGGAGATCCTAACGTAGGGTGTAGCCGGAGGAGAGGCCGAGGCCAGCGGGACCCGGCCAGGGGATTGCCTTTACAACGCTGAACAGTTGCAGGGGGGGGAATGTCTCCTCGACCCTCCCGTCTCTCTCCCAGTCCGGCCGCGGTGACCCTTGAGAGTTGCAGGTACTCCCGCCACATGCTCTTCCGGTCCGGCCACCAACGGTCGGGGGGCCGAGGACGACGGGATCCGGCTGCAGCCGATAAACCAAGAAACCCGTTCATGGGGCCAGGGGCGTCCGGCCGACATCTACCGGAAGCCCGGCCCGAAGACGGACGGGACACTTCTTCTTTCTTGAATAATGGCTGCGACAACACTGGGGGGGGGATTTCTTGCACATGCCTCCGACCCCCCCCCCCCTCGTCCTCATCGCCTGGTCCGGCCATAACAAATCTCAAGCGAGACGCCGTGGGGTGCACTGGGAGGGAGAGACGGTGCGAACAGGCCTCTCCCGCCTCCCCAGGTGGAGGCTTCCCAGCTGCACCCTCAGCGCTCCAGGCGCCCGGAAAAGGGTTCTTCCACTGTGGCCATGCTGCAACGTCTCGCCCGGCAGGGTGGAGCCCGTCCGCTCATTTGACCCCGCGATCGCCAGTAGCTACCGAACTCTCAAAATGGCGGTCGACCTGGCAAGAGCGGGCCCAGCATAAAGAAATGGCCCGGTCACTGCTTGACTCCACCACCGTAGTCCTCCACGACCTTGAAGATTCTAGAGGAGCCGCGGGAGTCTCCGACCCCCGATGGGGAATGACTGCCATGATCGCCCGTGGAGTGACGAAACTGTATCCGCGGGACGTCGGCGCTCCCATGCTGGCGCCAGCCTCACTTTGAATTACTAGAATCCTGCAGACCTCAGTTCCGGTGAAAGCACAGTGTGACCCGGTAGGAAAAATTGTTGCACGCCCTCCCCTTTTTCACTGATAGTTCAAACCACCGATCCTTTCCTTTGCCCTTTTAACGGAACTTTGGACTGCCTCCCCCTCTTTTACATTTTCTAGAGAAAACAAAACATTAACCACTACATTAGCATAGCAGTTGACACCAGAACTGTTTTGAAATTTAAAACCAACAACATCTTCAACAAAATCCTTTTTGTTTCTGCTGTGACCCTGCTACAGCACAGGCATTGTCCCCAGCAGTAATTCTGCGATGCCGGTAAGAATAGCTGTGGTGCCTACTGGACTCACTCACCCCCGCGGCGCCCCACGCCGTTATTTGCTGGGCGGCAACTTACTAGACATCACTTTCGTGCCATCTAGATTTCAGCGCGTTCTGCTGCCTTGTAACTATTCGCACAACAGACCGCTACTGACAAGAATATTTCATTATTGGTGCTGTCAATTTCAATAAATCTATTGGATAATTCAAAAGAAATTGCCACGGTCTCTTCGTTGTTTAAATGTTTTTACTGTTTTTGTTTTGTTGTATATATTTATATGTTATTAAAGTTTTATATTCCTACTACTTTGTTGGAGTGCTACATATTTTTAATGTGACACATAATTGTAAAAACTTTGATGTACCAAGAGTCATTCCTGGAATCTTCCGCTTCAGGCTCGGTCCCCTCCCCAATCACAATACAGGATGGTTTTCAGATAGTAGGAACGCGTGTGGTGTGACGGATCTCATCGGGTGTGGGCCTTGATCTACTATAACTCCTTTGAAGAGGGGTGATTCTTTACAGCTGGGGCCATAAACTACATCTGCAGGGCTAGCTGATAGCCTGGACAATCGGACACAGAGGAAGAGGAGTGTCAGAGGGTGCGGTAGTGAATAGGGCGAAAGGGAGGTGTCGGGCGGGCACAGAGTGTGATTTTCAGGGAAGAGTAGCGCAGATGGGGGGAGGTTTATTGCCCATGCATAAGACAGAGAGCGGGGGTGACCAGTGCCTGGGGAAGATGCTTGCGAGGGTGAGGAGCCATGCTACGAATCGACAGCGTGCAGAGAGTGGGTCTGGTCAAGACATCTAAAATGGCTGCCGTGCACCACAAAAGTGTGGCATTTCAAAAAAGGCAAGATGGCGCAAACAATGTTTTTCAACACTTCCTCATTTCCTTCGAATCGAACGTTAACAGACGTTGGGGCATATTACCAAAGTTAAGCGATATTTATCGCTAACGATGCTTACCAACGAATTTTTTACCGCTAAGCATCGTCAGAAATTATCGAAGATAAACCTTGCTATTATCAAGGTTTATCGCAAATGCGATAATAAACGGCCGCAATGCATCAATATCGCTAAAAACTCAGCGATATTCATGCATTACCGAGCTAATGCTCTTAGCCATGTTATCCACCTCCCATTGGATAACATGGCTAAGAACTGCTCAGGGCAGGTGTTACTTTTTGGAGATATTCGCGCTTAGCGCGAATATCTCCAAAAGGAGATAGATATCTTGCATGTTGTAATGCAAGTTATTGTGGTATATGGAACTCATACCATAATCTCTCAGGAAAGCAGAAACTGATCCTTTTGGGACCGCCTAAAAAGGCCTAGGGGGTGAGGAGTACTCTACTTTGCCCCCTTTTCACGTTCCGAACTATTTTATTTTACTCTCTTCTGTAATTACACAAAATAGCAGCGATAAGATGCATCGGAGACACAGTGAGAGAAAGGAGGCCGGAGATGAAGAAGAGATGTCAAATACACATTGGAGATAATATAGTGGCAGAAGGGAAGTAAATATGAGTAAACTTACCATGTAACATAAAAATGTTGCACTCTATACTATAGGTCTCATTTTATACTACAATCACTTCGCTACAACCTCATGAATTAAAAATAAGAATGAATAATGTCTCAAACAATTTTTGATTTCTAAATATAAATTTATTCTTCAGAATTTTCTAAATTTGAAAGAACTAGTAACATGTCCTCATCAGCAATGTCCTCATGAAAAGTCTGCAATGATGATTCTTGTAACTCTATGGTCTCCAAACATTCGATAAATTCGCCATCAAGAGATTGATCAAAAAAATCATTCAAGTCATCTCCTCCTTGTGACAATATTTCATTATTGGTGCTGTCAATTTCAATCAATGTAGTGGAATCATTCAAGTCATCTCCTCGTGACAATATTTCATTATTGGTGCTCTCAATTTCAATCAATGTAGTGGAATCATTCAAGTCATCTCCTCCTTGTGACAATATTTCATTATTGGTGCTGTCCATTTCAATCAATCTAATGGAATCATACAAGTCATCTCCTCCTTGTGACAATATTTCATTATTGGTGCTCTCAATTTCAATCAATGTAGTGGAATCATTCAAGTCATCTCCTTGTGCCAATATTTCATTATTGGTGCTGTCCATTTCAATCAATCTAATGGAATCATACAAGTCATCTCCTCCTTGTGACAATATTTCATTATTGGTGCTCTCAATTTCAATCAATGTAGTGGACAATTCAAAAGAAATTGCCACGGTCTCTTCATTGTGAGCCATTTTATTTTGAAATTGCTTGCTGTAAATTGCAGAAAAAAATAATCACTTTCATTTATCGTTTTTAGTAATACATAATATAAAACTAACTTTATCAAGTATTTAGTATAACAGAAGGACTGCAAATAAATAACAGAAAACATTTTTCAAATTATCTTCAAGTGTACAACATAGTTCCCCTTACAAATTAACAACTCACCTTTTTAAAAGTAGGAGAAGTGTTAGTACTGTGTAAATCAAACACCAGAAATTCACCACCAAAAATTCCTCACAAATGTACCTCAGACAGTAGTATCACAAAATGGCTGTGGTTTCCTCTCATTTGAAATATATACATAACCAATTAACTTTCATCACACACAAATACAAAACCAAACTAACATTTTAATTGGTTCTAAATTTCAACACTTTCAAATGTGTTTTCCCCATGCAATTTTCCATAGGACATTTACATACGTCTACAGCCTGAATGGCTGAACGGAATTACACCAAACTTGGCAAAATGGTACATCAAACCTAAGAGGTCAGGAAGGATCTACTATGCCCCCTTATGGTCATTTCCCCCTTCGCTTTGGCCTCCTCTTGTCTCTCAATCCTACCGAGAGAGTTGATGGCGGCCGCTACGGACTGTTTGGAATGTTGACAGACGCCGGAGAACCAATCAGCTTCGCAAAGCTCCGTAACGCGAAAAGTACGCGAAGCGGAGCGCTGTTACAGATATATATCTTTTTTTGAACGTTAATTTCTCAAAATCCACTGGAGCACATATATTGAGACCTAGCAAAGGCACATCGGGCTACCAGTCCCTAATATTTTGCCAAGTTTCGTGCAAATCCATTCAGCCGTTCGATTATTATTATTTTTTTTTTTTTTGCCCCGCGGGGCCCTTTTAAAACCTCCACATCAAACGTAGGGGGTCAGCGAGGATCTACTATTCCCCCTTATGTTCATTTGCCCCTTCGCTTTGGCCTCCTCTTGTCTCTCGATCCTACCGAGAGACAAGATGGCGGCCGCTACGGACTGTTTGGAATGTTGACAGACGCCGGAGAACCAATCAGCTTCGCTTCACAAAGCTCCGTTGCGCGAAAAGTACGCGTCCTGGAGCGCTGCCCGGTCCGCTGTTACAGATATATATCTTTTTTTAAACGTTAATTTCTCAAAATCCACTGTAGCACATATATTGAGACCTACAAAAGGCACATCGGGCTACCAGTCCCTACAATTTTGCCAAGTTTCGTGCAAATCCATTCAGCCGTTCGGGCTAAAAGTGAGGCCAACCGCCCTATGGAAAACTCAATGTTAAAAACACGTTTTGGGACCCCCCTTTTTTCTCAGCCCCCCCTTGACGAACCCCCCCCAAATTTTCAAGGGCTGCTCAGAAACAAAATGTGCCATTTTCCTGAAAATTTCAGCCAATTCCGTCCACAAACGCCAAAGTTATTAGACATAGAATTTTCAAAAAACCCATCGAGAAAAAATCCTAACTATATATACCTACTGGCGACCGCCAGTAGGTAATATAGATATATATTTATATTATACGTATATATGTATATTATATATATATATATATATTCACCGGATTCCTTCTTCAATTCAAAGGAGCACAAGCCACACCGATCAGGTAAGTTCAAATACTTTTTATTCTTGGTTCTAGGGCACAAACAACGTGTTTCGAGCACACAGGCTCTTGGTCACATGACCAAAGTTCCGAGTCAGGTGTTCAAATACTTTTACAGGTCAAAAAAATAAAAAAAAGACTGTGTTTGTCAACATCACACAGGTCTGGTGTCATAAAAATACCCAAAATATTCGTATACATTGTTTGTAACACACTTTGGAATTTCATAAAGTAGTATACATAATTCTCAACATTTCTCCTTATGAGCTAATATGCCCTACTATCAACATTTGGTTTATGGGTAAAGTACCCTCTGTTTCCAAGTTGGTACTCCTGTCTCTCTTGACTATTTACAACTAATGCTGAGTATAGTACTCAAGAGTTAGAATTGTTCATCACTCATGTATATTCTAAAAAACTGCAAAAATTGTTATTATTATGTAACTGGCGTAAACAATGCTGTAATCTTCCCCTCAAAAGTAACTCAGTGAAATATTGATTTAGAAGACAACCTATGCTCAATTCATTTGTTCATTTTCTACTGATTCAACTATGAATCATAACCTAAACATCAGAAATGAAAAATTGGTAGAAGGAATATAATATACGAGAAAAAGAAGAGAGGGGGCGGTGCGTTACTTTAGTGAATATGCCCCCTTACTTCGTGCTCATACTTTTATGAAGACGGTGTCTTCAATTTCGTAATCAATCAGTAATTGTAACTCAATTGCTCCACCGTACCGGAGTAATCTATAATAGGAGGGAGAGAGATAAAGAATTATTAAATATCATTACAGTTACATTGTATAGTTAACAGTCATAAGTGCAGTACTAGCTAGTCAATTATTCAATTCACAAGTTGCCTAGTCAAGGACAGTCTATATCCATTTCATTTTCAAATCAGTCTTCAATAATTGATACCAACGACATCATCATGACATTTTAGCTGTTGTGTTCAATCAGATTTAAGAATTATTCCAAAGTGTGTATTCATAATTAGTGGTGGTTAAAAACAAACTGAACCTAGTTCCTGGAAGGTGCGGGAAGCTCGTGATTACATTTACAAGTGTGTGTACATCTCTTCATCGATGTTCAATCCCATTGGTGCCAGAGTACCGGCCTGAAGAATGAATCTAGATTCTGCTCTTCTCAGTGCCATCTTCTGATCACCTCCTCTTGGGTTTTTGGGGATTGAGTCCAAGGCAAAATACTTCGCCTGTGTCCAATCTCCGTCATGGTGTGAATCAAAGTTTTTTGCTGTGCTATAGGAGAAGTCCTTATTTGTGATGGCACGCCAGTGCACCAATATACGTTTCCTCACGGGAAACGTTGTGGAACGTATATACCATTTGTTGCACGGGCATGTCACCACATACACTACATGGTCAGTACTGCACTGGATGTTTTTGTTTATTTTCCATCTCTTGTTGATTCTACTCAGTACCACTTCCCTTACATTCACACTATAGCTACAAGCTTTGCATTTCCCACATTTGTGGAAGCCTCCCCTCGCTGTCAGCCAAGATTGTTTCTTGCTTTCAAAGTGGCTATTCACAACCATATCTCTAATAGATTTCCCTTTTCTATACGAGATGGCTGGGTGAGAGCCTAGCTTGTCCTTAAGGATTTTGTCCTGCTGTAAAATACCCCACCTCTTCCTTACTATCTGGCTGAATAGGGGTGATTGTGTGTTGTAGGTTGCTATCAATCTAATGGGTGTTTCAGTTCTCTTCGAAGTGGATTTTGGTGCCTTGTACAGTGCTACATTCCTGTCAATGGTATCAACTTTCTCTTCACCTTTTCTGAGCATATTAGGATGATATCCCCTGGCTGTAAATCTTCCTTGCATCTCCTTTTTGTGTTTTTCAAATGCCTCATGGGTGCTGCAGTTCCTTTTGGCGCGTAAGAATTCGCCAAAAGGAATTGCCCATCTGAAACTAGGGTGGTGGCAGCTTGAAGCGTGGAGTAGAGAATTGCCTGCTCTTTCTTTTCTATGTATCTCTGTTTCTATTCTGTTGTTCCTTATTTTGAGTTTGATATCCATGAAATCAATACTCACCTGACTATGCTGCGTTGTGAACTTTAGATTGAGGTTATTTCTGTTTAATGTCTCAATGAACATTAAAAGATCTTTTTCATTCCCCTCCCAGACAAAAAAGATATCATCTATGAATCGGAGCCATACATTCACCCTGGTGGTCCAGTTTTCCAGGGCATCGCTTCTGAGCACCTGCTCCTCCCACCAGCCTACCAAAAGATATAGATATAGATGTAGATATATAGATATATATATATTTGTTTTCAAGCACAACGCAAAATGAATGCAGGAGCAGTACATCAAGACTTCAACAGATCATAAACCCAGCAATACATTCTGATATTCCATTCATCCTATCCCCTACCCTTACCGCCTGCTTGGCATGATTTAGGTGTGTAGTCTCATCCTATACGGGGCCTAATGAATCAACTATCCACCTATCTCTCCACCCTGTGCCCCTATATCTCTATCAGGGATGCCATTGAGTGGTCCTTTTCCATGTCTCCCCTTCTTACATGCCCCATTTTCTCCAAATCTTCCCATATTTTTTCTCACATCCTCTGCCCTTATAGACCTCCTTTTCGATAATTTTCCAGCTTGTCATCCCTTCCTCCCAGTGTCTGAAAGATGGAGGCATGTTGCATCCCCATTTTTGAGCTACATCCATCTTAGCTACCATGTATCCCATTTTCACCAGGATCTTCTGGTATCTTGTGAGGTCAGAGGGGTCCCATATACCCAGCAAAGCCCTGTGAGGTGATAAGTCAATGTCTATCCCCACTGCCTCCTCCAGAGATGTATTCACTTTGTCCAAGATTGTACGGACTGCAGAGCATTGCCACCAGGTGTGAATGAAAGTCCCAACCTCTCCACACCTGCAGAGGCACAAAGGGCTTTCTGGCTTTCAGCCTTCCCCAGCCTGTGAAGCAGGGTTCTAGTGTTAATATGTCCATTGCAGTACATTGATTTGTATTACGAAAGCTTACCTTTATGGTCCCTTCTGCTGGGAATCCCAGGGCTTCCTGCCAATCCTCGTCATCATATTTCCCTAAATCTGCCATCCGCGTTTCTTTGAAGTTGGTCAAAGACCCCTGCATATTCCGCATTAGCGTCCTGTACTTCAGCGATATCAGTTTGTGCCTAATCTGTCTCTCTAATAACCTGCGTTCAAACAGAGACTCCTCCTGGGTCTCTTCCACCTTAGTAACACTACATATGGTCTCAACTGCTTATATTTCAACCATTGTGCAGTACGCATTTGATACTCCCCTTATAGATGATCAAAAGGGACAACCCCATTTGCCTCCCACACCTCAATAAACGTGTTGATGCCTAAAGTATCCCAGCCTAAGATGCCCTTTAATTCAGCCAATTTTCTCAGACGAGTACTCTCCCAAATAGGAGTTCCGGGTGTCAGCCTTTTGTCCCACTTCATTTCCCTCAGCAAGCTGTTCAAAATATAATGAACCGTGGTCGTGGCCGGGCATGCAGGCCTGCCTAAGATTCCCCCATATAACACATGCATATAACTATGGTCACCCATTCATCATCTATCCACCGACCCGCCAGGTCCTCTGTGCCCGTATATGCCCAATCATTCACTACCCCCACCTGCGCTGCCTCATAGTATTTTCTAAAATTGGGTAGAGCGATGCCCCTGTCATATTTAGAAAGCTTCAACGTAGGCATTGCTATGCGGGCTGTTACCCCACCCTCCCCCCAAAGTAGCCCCCTTACATAGGCATCCACTCGTGAGAAGAATGTCTTCGGGAGCCCATATGGGTAATTCTGCAGCACATATAGCAGGCGGGCCAAGCTAGTACTTTGGGAGGAGAAGGGCACAAGTGTGAATGGAAGTAGAGACTTCTAGAAGTGTCGTGTGGCAAAAATGATATCATGTCACTATGATAACTGATTACAAACAAGGGTTCGCTAGTAGACTGACATTTACCCGAGGGAGCAAGTGGATGACAAGAGGAAGGGAAACTGCAGAAAGTAAACTTTCACTTCCTGCTCAGGCCTTCATGCTACCTGACGGCAGGGATAGCAAGGGCAGTACCAATGTTTTTGCTGTAATTATTTTAGTGTTTTAACTGGTAAAGAATGTATAAATCGGTAATTTTTTAATAAGTACATTACAAAAAACATTTTAGAAGGTACATTTTTAGTGTTTTGGGTGTTTTTATGTATATACGTTAATTTATATACTTATCTTTATAATCTGGATACCTACTACCAAGATATGTTGTAGACAATTTTTAGTAGTTTATATTGTAAGTATGTAAACTTGAAATTTAGGACTTTTGCTGTGATATTAATGATAATGATATTATGTCATAGAAGCATATCTAATGAGCAGGTTCAACACCAGCCACTTGAGGGATTTTGAGAAGAAATGAGTATGACCTTATGTTTGTGATATGGGTTTTGACAGGCGGGGTCAAGGTGGAGAGACAATAATTGGCATGCGCACTGGGGGCATGGTGCGGGAGTGAGACAGTGAAGATTTGTGGTGATGGCCATAAAAGTACGTAACACCTTGAAGATTGAAACTCTTGGACTTTATTAAGTTAATTGGCAACCCTGCGAACTCAGCCACAGCCTCCTCGCAAACAGCTTGTTCCCTCTACCCCCGGCGCTCGCCTTGGAACGCTGGTCGCGGTGACATTCTAAGTGATGTCACCGCGAGCAGCTCCATTACATGCGGAGTCGCCGGGGGGAATGCAGGCGGAAGATACCACACATCCCCCTCCCCTGCGGAATGAACACAAAAGATATAACAACACAACAAATACCGTCAAATGTTACATCCTGACGTATTGATCAAAGTGTCTGGGGGGTCTGGTCACTCTCCTGCTGGGCCTGACTCTGGGGTGAGGGGATGGCAACAGAATCTTAGTGTTGGGCCCTTTGCTCCCCTCCGCATCACTCTCCCCCTCACCTTCACTATTTGAGTCTTGCCCGGGTGGGTGAAATCTCACTACTCTCCCCAGATTCCAGATCTTCCCCTCCTGTGTCTTCACAGCGTTTCTGAACAATTTTGTTATCTTGGTTGGACTACTGTACTCTGACCAGCTCGCTCTACCAGTTGGGGTTCTGATCTTGATGCTGTCCCCTACTTTGAATCCGGCCTCTCGTGTATTTTTCAACTGGTCGTATCTCTCCTTCCTTTTTGCCATAGTTCCCTCTTGTTTCTCTAGGCTTTCCGCTTCTTTTGAGTGGTCTGACCATCCCTTGTGCCACCCCATCCACCCCGGGGATAGCTTGGTGTTGGGTATCCTTGCGCGGAGCAACTCGAATGGCGTGACTCCCGTCGTTTGGTGTGGTGTGAACCTGTACGCTTCTACCCGCCTCCATGCTTCTTCTTTCCAGCTTATGCCACTGGCCTTGGCCAACTGTATGCTCTCCTTGAGGGTTTTGTTAAAACGCTCGACCATGCCATTCGTTTCGGGGTGATACAGAGCACAACGTTTGTGTCTGATGCTCCTCTCTCCCAGGAAGTCTTCCATTTCTTTAGAACACAATTGCACCCCATTATCTGTGAGAATGCTGCTGGGTAGCCCTTCCCTGACGAACACCTCTTCCAAAAATCCAATGACTGTCTTCGTAGTGACTTCACTTACTAACTTTATTTCAGGCCACCTAGAATGCATGTCCATGAGTACTAGGATGTACGGCGTGCGCAGCTCTCCAGACAAAGGACCCACGATGTCCAATGCTAACTCTTCCCAGGGTCTTGTCGGTGGCGGCCTGCATACCATCGGGGGTGTAAGTTGCTTCAAGACCTTGTCACTGCTGCTGCAGGGAATACAGTCTCTAATCTTCCTTTCTGTTGCAAGGTCCATGCTTGGCCACCAGTAGCTCTCTCTGAGTCTCTGTTTAGTCTTGGTGATGCCCATATGTCCTTCGTGGGCTATCTCGACCAGGTTGTCTCTGACCGACGCGGGTGGCACTAGTCTCGTCCCCCTAAACAGGCACTCGTCTACTATGGACAGTCCATCCTTGACAACCCAGTATGGTCGCAGATTTTCCTCCTGTTTATCTCCGTGTTTCCACCTGTTTTTTACTCTTTTGCACACCTCTTCCAAGACCTCATCTTCCTTCAATGCATTTTTCCATGTTTCCTCTCCTAGTGCCCTCTGGATGGCGCAGACATTTTCCATCTGAAGTTCATCCGCTTCATCATCTTCCTTCTCGTGACTCTCCCTCACTTCATTCTCATGTACCAGTCTTGACAGACAGTCTGCTGCGAAATTTCGCGCTCCCGGGACGTACTCGACACTGAAGGTGTACTCTTGGAGTCCGACCACCCATCGCCTGGTCCTACTGGAGATGGCGACTAGGCCTTTTTTGCTGAATACTTCCACCAGTGGCTTGTGGTCAGTACGAAGAGTGAATTGTGTGCCCCACAGGAAGTCTCTGAATTTCCCTAATGCCCATGATACTGCCAGGGCCTCCTTTTCAATCACCGAGTAGTTGTTTTCGGACTTCTGGAGTGACCTTGAGGCGAAGGCTATCGTTTCCTCTCCGTCCTTGCCTACTTGGGTGAGGACTGCTCCCAACCCCTTGGCGCTAGCGTCGGTGGTGACCACAGTCGCCCGGTTGGGTATGTATGACTTTAGGCTGGGGGCCTCTGCAAGTGCCCTCTTTACGTCTTCAAATTCCCTCTGACACTCCTGACTCCAGTTGAACTCTGTCTCTTTCTTTAGCAGCCGTCTGATGGCGTAAGTCCTTCCTGCCAGGTTCTTTATGAATTTTCCGTAGAACTCTAACATTCCCATCATTGACTTGATTTCGTCCTTGCTCGTTGGAGGCGCCAGATTGATGATGGTGTTTTGTAGTTCGATCTTGGGACGTATACCTTCAGCAGTCACCTTGTGTCCCAAGAAATCCAGTTTAGCGCAGCCAAACACACACTTATCCTTTTTTACCGTTAGACCTTGTGCCCTGAACCTTCCCAGTACTCGCCTCAGCCTCTCATCATGCTCCTCATGGTTCTTTGCAAAAATGAGTACATCGTCCTGGTAGCACATGACACCTGGGATGCCTTTCAAAATGTTCCCCATGAGTCTCTGAAATACTGCGGCCGCCGAGACTAACCCAAAAGGCATCCTCTTGAACTTGTACGCGCCCATAGGTGTCACAAATGCTGTGAGCTCTTGCGACTCTGACATTCTAAGTGATGTCACCGCGAGCAGCTCCATTACATGCGGAGTCGCCGGGGGGAATGCAGGCGGAAGATACCACAAGATTATATTAATATGAGACCCAGTGGTTTATCATAAGGTTACTATATTCGTCCACTTGAGCTAGCTTATATGCAGAGTCACAGAGTGTGAGGGGCTTGGGACACATGGGCCGACAGGGTGATGAGCATGAAGTCAAATTCAAATTCAAAAGAGACTTTATTTCGGTTTGATTCAACCATAAAAGCACACATTTCATACTGTACATATATACATATCATAGAAATATTTACAAAGCAGCTTCCCTTGTCATCATTAATTACAGTGAACTGAAATTCATTAAGTGTTATTGATCCAGACAAATTCTCAATCTGATAGACAGTTTTAAAAATTCAATAATTTGAAGGACACTATCACTGTGCAACAATTGCAAATATAAAAAGGCTGGACGAATCTGGTTAAAATTACGTTTTTTTAAAAGAGCAATCAGATAACGTTTTCGAGGATAATCGTAAAATTTACATAAAAACATAAACTGCATCATATCCTGTGGAGACTTTCCGTCGCAGCCACAAGATACAGGCAGTTTGCTAAAAGCATCTTTCTTTGGTCTTATAAGCAGATGATGAAACAAATTCAATTTGAATCTTGTTAAAAGGAACTTTTCATGGGTGCTAAAAGTGCCGAGTAAGTAAGGCTCCATTGTCAAACAGGTTTTAACCATAATATATTTCCTTACAGTTGTTTTCTGAAACTCTGCACCCTCCCTCAAGGCCTTCCGCCGTAGAAGAAAAGACTGCTTAATTGCTTCCACATCCCCTTTTACAATTTTAGTCGGATGTTCAAATAAATCAGGACGGCCCAGCTCGCAAAAGCTGGTTTTTAAGTACTTCAGCCATGGAGTGCCTAATGCCTTCTCATGCGAAATAAAATCATTTACAATCAAGTGTGTCAATGGGATATCTTGGCTCAGCCATAGTTTCAACCAGCATGTCAATGGGCGTAAGGAGAGGGTATCGCTCAAATACTCTACTCCTAGCTCCTCATGTACCGCAAAGTTGGAAGTGGCGGCCGGGACACACAGAAGGCGTTTAAGAAATGTGTTTTCAGCAATCTGTAATTGTTCACATTCCAGATAGCCCCAGAGTTCACTGCCATAGACTACAGTTGCTACTGATTTTGCATCATATAATTTTGTCATTGCAAGGGTTGGTTTTTTTCCTAATTTTGAAGCAAAGTTAAAAATAGAGGCATTAACCCTAACCATATCACATCTTTTCTTTGCAAGTTGAGGGCCCCAAGACAATTTGGAGTCAAAAAGAACTCCTAGGTAAGAAAATGTATCAGAGAATGGAATTACTACATTGTCTAATTTGAATGTATAGTGTCTTTTTGGGCGATTACCAACTTGCATAATGAAGGATTTAGAGTTGTTAACCAGCAGATCTCTTTCTTCCATAAACTGTTTAAAAGCATTAAGGAGCGATTGGAGGCCTTTTTCAGTTCTAGATATTAGAACCGCGTCATCCGCGTATAGAAGGACGGGGATACTCCTTCTCCCCACCCGAGGACAGTCAGCTTTTACATCCTGCAGAACGCTATCAAGGTCATTTATATAAAAATTAAAAAGGAAAGGTGCTAATATACAGCCTTGACGCACTCCCTTTCCAGTTCTAAAATTCTCCGTTACACACAATTCTTGCGAATACCTCACATTTGCGCTTGTATTGCTATGTAGGTCAGCAAGAAAATTTACAATCCCACTATCTACACCCTTCTCCCTCATGGACCCCCACAGCCTTCCCCTGTTCACACAGTCAAAGGCTGAGGAAAGGTCCATGAAGGCTAAGTGGACTGTACCTTTTTGGACAATGCTGTAATTGCTCAGTATGGAATATAGATTTATACACTGAGTTATGGTAGACCGACCACTACAGAAGCCGTATTGTGATATAGACATGATGTTGTTGTCCATTACCCAATCCGACAGTCTCTGCAGTACGATTCTACCCACTATTTTAGCCATGGAGTTTATTAGGGAAATGGACCTATAACAGAGTGGGCTATCCCTGTCCCCCTTTTTAAAGATAGGGACTATGGTGGAAGCCCCCCATGAAAGTGGACACCCTATCATAGCGGCTGCGTTAATAACAGCCTCGACAATCGGTGCCCAAAAATTGGGGTCAGATTTAAAAAGGTCAGGGGGTAGCCCATCTGGACCTGGCGCTTTACCAGCTGTCAGCCCCTCTATCCCTACCATTACCTCTCCCCTACTTACTCTGAATGGAGCTACCCCATTATAGGAGACTGTATTCACGGTATTGTCTGTCGTGCCACCATACAGTCCTTTGAAGTGTGCTACCCACTCCTCCTCAGTTATAACGCTTTCAAGTCCCTCTCCTGGATCTTGCACCAGAAAGGGTTTCTTGATTACAGCCCAAAACCGGGCACTATTTTTCAATATTTGTGGATCCAAGATCTCATCCCACGCCTCATTCCTCAAAGATTCTTTGCGATTGGCAGTGGCTAATTTATATTCTTTGTGACAGCCTTTGACCAAGTCTTGATTACGGGGGTTTGTTGCCAAAGCAGATCTTAGGTTGCATGCTGCTTTAGAGCATTCTTGGTTAAACCAGCGCGGACCATTATTCATAGACTTCTTTACTCGGTCTGTCATTAGAGTGGAAACTTTGTCGGTTAAGTATTGAAAAGCAGACAGGATATGTATAGGATCTGAGTCATCCTGGGTGCAACTACTAATCTCTACACTACAGGTGTCTTTAATGTTTTATATATCAGATCCGGTGAACACATGGCCCATTTTAGGCGGCGTCTTCCATCCGTTGCCCTTACACTGCCCATGCTCTGACTGCAACTTGTATTAGCCACCCATGGACCTCTGAGATGGATAGTTAGAGGGTTGTGATCACTGAATTCATTATTTTCAATCACGAAGCAATCCACAAAAATCTGCATAGGGGAGGTAAGTAATATATAATCTATAAATGTCCCTTTCCCATGCCCTTTGAAAGTTGGAGTATCAAAGCGTTTCCTGGGGTCACATAATGCCATTGTTAGAGTGAGATCATGGTCATTTAAAAGATCATTAAAAAAGTCCCCCTCCAGTGTATGTTCTAAATGGAGACCCTCAAGTCTATCACAATGGATTTCCTGAAGATTTTTCATTAGAGGGTCCCCCCAGGGGTGAACATTGAAATCACCCATGATCATTAGATTATGTGAGCAATCCTTCATTGTTGAGCTAACATAGTCATTTAGCATTTTTAGGTTATTCATTGCCGTGCACGTATTAGTCGCATTATAAAAATTAATCATACCAGCCATACAGTTATCTCTAGCTAAAACCAAGCCTAAAATACCATAATTGCTTGAGACTCTTCTTTGTACACTGCATGACATAGCTACAGAGATAAACGTGACAAGCCCCCCTTTTGGTCTGCCCCTGCCTACCGCAGTCGCAGGTACATAGAAAGCCTTGTATCCTTCAATAAAAAGGTCACACTTTACTGACCAATTCTCTTGTAAACATATGATCTGAAAACATTTAATATACTTAATCCAGTTCTCATCTTGTAGTTTAGTGGCCAGCCCAGCAACATTCCAACTAATAACATTATTTTTTTGTGTAGCAGACTGACTTGCCTCTATAGGCTGGTCTGCTGGAACATGTGCAGTACCTTGATCCTCCTGCTCCACTAGTCAGTCACATGCATCCAGGCCTGAGAATACTTCGAATCTGTTCTGTGTGGCCACATTACTCCCTCTCCAAACATGATTAATGCCGTTATTATTTTGGACCGGTATCTGCCATCCGTTCCCCCCTTGGCTAGCAGTATTACACATATATGGTCCTGCCGATGTGGGAGAATGAGTTTGGGTCATTAGCCTGAGACCTCGAGGTGCTCTTGGTGTACTTGGCCCAGGCGCATAGAAATACCCTAATGGGCGGACACAAACACTGTTTGGGGTATACATTAGTGCAGATGCACGCAATAACACTGTGGCGACATGTTGTGGATGTTTAAAATTGATTACCACACAATCCCCTGATGATGATTTACGAGAGGGGCCAACCCAATTGACTCTTTCTGTTGAAATGATTTGGTCATAAAAGTGGGTTGGAAAACCAGTATTTTTGTTAAGCCAGGCTACCGTTCTATTTTTCAGAGAGTCCTGCGACTCACCATGTGGCAAAGCAGGGTGTTCTTCAAAACATGGAACATTTGTTAGAACTACCACATAGGGTACACAATCAGGCGGGAGATTAACATTTCTAAGCTTTTTCCTATGAGTTGGCACTGATCTGTTGGACAATGGTTTTGGCACTTGATTTGTTGCTTGGGTTGCTGGAGGTGGATTTTCATCAACCCTGATTTCTAGCAAGCCTGGGGCACTTTGCTTCTGTGCGCTCTCCGCCCTGTCGGCCTTTCCCTTCGTGACTTTACTGGAGGTAGTGCTAGTGTTGACTTTTGGGACAGTTGTTTTTATAGCGTTAACAGGAGCCAAATGTGCCTCCACCAATCCTCCCAGCCTTTCTACCTCTGAGGCTACTACATCTAATCTTGTTAGCAGTGGAGTCATTAACTCTGTAATTTTCTCCTCCATCTTACTTAATAATGTGCTTATTATTAACGTCTCGAGGTGGTTAGAATTTAAACCTAGCCCTCCCTCACTATTTCCATCCCCATCGCTAACACTTATGACTGGAATACCAGCATTTATGGCGTTGGGACGGGAAGTGTCCGCTCTTTTTTTTGTATTTTTCCCCCCACGTTTCGCCAGATTCTTCCTACACTTCCTTATAGGTCTTAGTGTTTGACGGGCCGAGTCAGATTCTTCGCTCGAAGAATTTTGCGGACCTGAATGCTCCTCAGCATAAACCTGTGCTTGAACCACAGACCTATGTGCCCCTTCATTGCCAGAGTTAGGGTTCCCTTCTGTATTTCCCTCTGGCCCTACTACCGCCTGGGTGGGCATAATTTCAGGTGGTACAGGGAGATTGCTACAGCGTCCCAATGAAACCCTACGCTCGTTATTGATTTGATTAACTTTTTTGACCAAAAAATTATCCATAGTATTCAAACCAGTAACCAGCGTGTCCTTGGTTAGTCTGGGCATTATGATATAGATTATAGTTTCTCACAATGATCTAGCAAATATGCAATACAGCCAATCATTAAATATATACCTTTAAGACAATTATTAAACTTAGTTTTAGAGTCTCACATGAATGATGAAGGTCTTTCAGCCTTAAAAAGTTAAACCAGGGTCTATGGCCCGTCCCGTCCTCCTCTGGCCTCTGAGGGCCACAGAGGGCCCGCCCTTTGCCCGGGCTTCTCCCGGGTGCGCCCGCGCGCGTCCCGCGGGACGAGGAGGCGAGGGATCCTTTATGCGCCTCCAGGCGCTTCCTGTTTGCGAGGGCGGCGTCCTTGCCGCGATGAGGCTGCTGGGGGTTGTAGTCTCAAACGGCCCCGGCGGAGCCAAGCCCGGCCAGGAACACCACAGCGAGGGACAGAGGTCGGCGGAGCCAAACCCGGCCAGGAACACCACAGCGAGGGACTGAGGTCGGCGGAGCCAAGCCCGGCCAGGAACACACAGCGGAGCCAAGCCCGGCCAGAAACACACACCAGAGCCGAGCCCGGCCGTGTGCAACAACCGGTCAGTAAAATTCGCCTCCCATGAAGTCCATGTATCCAGTACATAGGCAGCGTGATGAGCACTGTATGCATGGACAGATAGTGGTCCAAGCCCATGGACCAGATGTGTAAGGAGCACTGGATGCATGACACACAAAGTGAAGAGCTTGAAGCCCATGGACAAGAAGTGTAAGGAGCACTGGATACATAGACAGACAGAGATGTGTGGCGTAAGGCCCATGGACAAGAAGTGTAAGGAGCACTGGATACATAGACAGATAGAGCTTGAAGCCCATAGATAAGAAGTGTAAGGAGCTCTGGATAAATGGACAGTGCTTAAAGCCCATGGACAAGAAACAGTGGTGTAACAAAATGTGAGGACGCCCCCTGCAAGATGTGCTGAAGGGGCCTACAGAGTTTGAAGTCCATGGACAAGAAGTGTAAGGAACACTGGATGCATAGACACACAGAGGGAGGAGCTTGAGGCTATTGGCACGAACTGTAAGGAGCATTGGACGCATGGACACACAGTGGGTGTAGTTTGAGGCCCATGGCCAAGAAGTGTAAGGAGCACTGGATGCATAGACAGATGGAGTTTCAATCCATGGACAAGAAGTGTAAGGAGCACTGGATGCATAGACATATAGAGTTTCAATCCATGGACAAGAAGTGTAAGGAGCACTGGATGCATAGACAGATAGAGTTTCAAGCCCATGGACAAGAAGTGTAAGGAGCACTGGATGCATAGACAGATGGAGTTTCAAGCCCATGGACAAGAAGTGTAAGGAACTCTGGACACATGGACAGATAGAGCTTAAACCCATGGACAAGAAATGTAAGGAGCACTGGATGCATAGACAGATAGAGTTTCAAGCCCATGGACAAGAAGTGTAAGGAACTCTGGACACATGGACAGATAGAGCTTAAACCCATGGACAAGAAGTGTAAGGAGCACTGGATGCATAGACAGATAGAGTTTCAAGCCCATGGACAAGAAGTGTAAGGAACTCTGGACACATGGACAGATAGAGCTTAAACCCATGGACAAGAAGTGTAAGGAGCTCTGGATGTATAGACAGAGTTTCAAGCCCATGGACAAGAAGTGTAAGGAACTCTGGACACATGGACAGATAGAGCTTAAACCCATGGACAAGAAGTGTAAGGAGCACTGGATTTATAGACAGATAGAGTTTCAAGTCCATGGACAAGAAGTGTAAAGAGCATCAGATGCATAGACAGATAGAGTTTGAAACCCATGGACAAGAAGTGTAAGGAACACTGAATGCATGAACAGATAGAGCTTGAAGCCCATGGACAGGAAGTGTAAGGAGCTCTGGATGAATGGGCAGTGCTTCAAGCCCATAGACAGGAAACAGTGGTGTAACAAAATGTGAGGACGCCCCCTGCAAGATGTGCTGAAGGGGCCTACAGAGTTTGAAGTCCATGGACAAGAAGTGTAAGGAACACTGGATGCATAGACACATAGAGGAAGGAGCTTGAGGCTATTAGCACGAACTGTAAGGAGCATTGGACGCATGGACACACAGTGGGGGGGGGCTTGAGGCCCATGGACAAGAAGTGTAAGGAGCACTGGATGCATAGACAGATAGAGTTTCAATCCATGGACAAGAAATGTAAGGAGCACTGGATGCATAGACAGATAGAGTTTCAAGCCCATGGACAAGACGTGTAAGGAACTCTGGACACATGGACAGATAGAGCTTAAACCCATGGACAAGAAGTGTAGGGAGCTCTGGCTGCATGGACAGAGCTTAAAGCCCATGGACAAGAAACAGTGGCGTACCAGAACATGAGGGTCCCCTCTACAAGATATGCTCAAGGGGCCTATTGAGTTTGAAACCCATGGACAAGAAGTGTAAGGAGCACTGGACGCATTGAATGGACCGATAGAGCTTGAAACCCATGGACAAGAAGTGTAAGGAGCACTGAATGCATGGACAGATAGAGCTTGAAGCCCATGGACAGGAAGGGTAAGGAGCACTGAATGCATGGACAGATAGAGCTCGAAGCCCATGGACAGGAAGTGTAAGGAGCTCTGGATGCATGGACAGATAGAGCTCGAAACCCATGAACAGGAAGTGTAAGGAGCTCTGGATGCATGGACAGATAGAGCTTGAAGCCCATGGACAAGAAGTGTAAGGAGCACTGAATGCATGGACAGATAGAGCTTGAAGCCCATGGACAGGAAGTGTAAGGAGCTCTGGATGCATGGACACACAGAGGAGCTTGAGGACATGGACAAGAAGTGTAAGGAGCTCTGGATGCATGGACACACAGTATGAGGAGCTTAAAACCCCTGGGCAGACCGTGCGCGGAGCACTGCACACATAGGCAGGCAGTATAAGGAACTTGCGCACATCTACAGACAGTGTGAGGAGCTGTGGACAGCTAGAAAGACAGAAAGGGGAGTTGGGGGCATATGGGCAGAAGCACCTCTCAGTGCCTGTGCTCATTTGATTTCCCAACAATCTTTCAAGAGGATGATTCACGAGGCAGGTCCTTGGGCTGGCCAGTACACAGACGTTGACCCTAGTTTGCGCTCTGATCCAGACTACAAGAGGTCCGGGACACCTTCGGGAATGGATCCATTCAGACTCCCCTATAATTAAACTCGGCACCAAGTAGGGGTTAGAATCGAAGAATAGTAAACATGAGGACTCGCCCTACTCAGTTAGACTCCAACTTTCCTGTCCAATCAATAAATTGCATTTTGTTTCTCTTTCTGTCAGCGCTCTGGAGAATCCAGCAGGCTGCAGATGGCGCTTTATAAAACTCCTAAATAAATACAAATGTTCTACCATAATGAAGAAGTATCGAACAAGTGTTCAACAGGAGACACGTGGATGGACAGTGTGAGGGGCTTCAGACAAGTGGGCAGACCTGAGGAGTTTGCAGCACCTTGACAATAGTGAGGAGCTGGGGGGCAGAGGAAAATCAGTGTGAGAACATTGTGGCACGTGGACAAACAATAAGGCCATAATTAGGAGTTGCACTGTACTGGTAGGGTGCAAACTCCTCACAAAACTGGAGTTACCCTGTAGTAACACCCACGCCCCTGCTGGTACTGTGCAATTACGAGTTAATCTCTCTGGAATGAGGACCAACTGTTCAGACCCGGTTTCACTGGGAAGAATTTCCCACGGTTTTTCCCTGTTTTAGGGGAATTCATGTTTACATTTATTAACTAGTTTGATTAAGTGGTAAATATGAATTGGTGGGGAGGGGCAGGTGGAGGGAGTGAGGGCATGGAATGGAGAGTAGCAGTGCTTATTTTGAGCCAGTGGGGGTCACTGGCACTTCTTTTTATGGACCAGCACTTATCTTTCTGCATCAGATATTTGTAGAGTGCAACAGAAGAGAGAACACACACAGACTGGAAAGTCAGAGGAAGAGAAAGACGACAAAACTGTCACAAAGGGAGAAAGCAGGGACCTGCACACGCTGGAGAGTTGTGATGCGCTGGCAGGCGGTCGCATCACATGCTCCCCTCTTGCTGAAAAAAATGCTCGCCCAGGGACGTGGGGTGATCCTTCCTTGGCCGCTGATGCAGCCAAAGCCTCGTGCAATTTTACCGCCCAGAATTACCGCCTGGTAAAAGTAACTGGGTGTTCCTAAGTGCGGGAATACCAGGCCAGTCGTGATCAGGTGACATAACCCACCTGGAGATACCGCCCTACATGACTCGTAATGAGGACCTGAACGCGGGCTACGGTGGCGAATCGTGAATCCGCGGTGGTGGAGGACCCACAGGAGATCTGTGGTAAACTGGTGTCAGAAATGATCATTCTAACACAGTTAATTCCTCGCGGCTTTCCTCCTCTGTGTGAAAACAGCCCAGTGCCTTTGCTGTGAACTGTGAATATCACAGTAAGGAAGGCCAGAGGGAAAGATCCGCTTACAAGGCAGTGGGGCGGAAGTGACTCTTTTACATTTACAAGCAATCTTTAGAGGCTGTTATTAACAACCTTGGCTGTTCATATTGCTTCTAGAAAGCAGAATTGCCTTAATGAGTGTTTATACCTTGAATTGTTACCACCTTCAGGCCAAGGTGCTGCCCACATATAGGGAGAATGATTTTGTTTAGCTGTGATTGAAGTACAGGGCAGATAATACTTCATATAAAGTGTTGCACATAATTTTTGATGGAGGACGGGGGACCTTTTTCCATATTACTAGACTCCGCGACAAGTGACATAGCCAGGATGTCATGGACCCTAGTGCAAGGAAGGAAATGATCCCTTGAGGTCTTTTTGAATGGTGAAATACAGCAAGGGCTCAGTGGACTCCTTGGGCCTCTGTGCACTGCACCTGCTGCACCAATGACAGCACTAAGAAAGCGGTCAAAACCCTGGCAGCATGAAGGTGACACCGAGCAGCCTGCAGTATATGAGTTTTGGAAAAATCTCATATAGCTGCTTCTTTTTTTTAACATAATTTAATAGTATTTATAATAAGATAAACCATAATTAAACAAAACACATTAAAGCATGTAATTTAGATGCATTTCAGAAGTGATTTGTACTGCATCTACACACTTTCTTCCCCAGATTCAGCCACCAAATGTGGATTTTTTAGGCAATCTTATAAGGGATCCCATGCTTGTCAATTGATCCTCTCCCTTTCCTTACTTGACCATACAATACTGCACTCTCATAGCCCGCCCACCGAATCAACTCCTCCTTCCATTTCAATACACTGGGGGGGCCTAGCCGCCTTCCAATGCATGGTTATCTCCTGCCTAGCAAGTACCAGAGCCAAATCAATAAACCCTGTAGTGTTTTAACGCTTAGCAGGTCTTGGAAATCCCCGTAGAAGACAGACCACAGGTAGACACTCAATATTTCTCTGTGTCACCTCATTTATACAGGTCACCACCTTCCTCCAGTATTCCACCAATGATGGACAGGACCAGGCCGCGTTTATCATTTCCGCACCATGTTCACCACATCTAGGGCACGCCACAGCTGTGTCCTGATAAATTCAAGCTGTTTTCCCGGGTGTCAGATATCCTCTAAATAAGTAAAAAAATAAAAGAAGCAATTTAAATAGCGCATTCCTAGATACAGTATTCGAACTCGCCAGAACTTTCGTCCAGTCCACCTCAGGTATGTTGTGTGCCAAGTTCTCCGCCTACTTTTCTTTAATCTAATCTCTAATCTAGAGATTTTCTTTAAGACCTACAAGGGGTGTAAATATATCATTCCATAATACCTGATAAAGACGTCAACGCCTAGACGTGATCCGACATATTGCACAGCACTTGATAAGCACAATGTATTTGTGGCTCC
The DNA here is from genome assembly GCF_964261635.1 of Lissotriton helveticus. NCBI lineage: Eukaryota > Metazoa > Chordata > Amphibia > Caudata > Salamandridae > Lissotriton > Lissotriton helveticus. The sequence goes on from NC_136065.1 coordinate 1,924,795,459, forward strand.
TCTAAACCCATACCCCAGTGAAGGCACACCCTGGATATTACCACCCGAAATTGCCCTCTCAGGATTTCAAAAGAGGTTGGAAATTCCTCAAATGGTAGTAGCGCCCCATCCAATAAAGCTCTCTTAGCCTAAGGACCCCATGGTTAGCCCATTCTGCTGAACCTCTCATTCTTCCGCCTGGGTTAATTTGGGTTAATTTGCTCCAGATGTCTCAATAGGATATCCGGGGCATAGGGAACCTGAGCATGAGTTTGTGGGCGTGCACAGCGCCCAGCGGTGGCAGTCACAGGTAGGCTCAGTGGGGCAGTGGGGCGGGGCATGGCAGGGGGGACGTTGACAGATGAATATGTATTATTTATTTATTTAATTATAACTATTCTGTCGTCTGTCGACTTCACTCCCTTCCGTGCCCCGCCGCACCACAGTTATCTGTGCCAGCCACCACTGACAGCTCCATCAGTGTTGCACAACCCTCAATGCTGTGGGTGTTCCCCACACAGGTCTCCCAGGGGCTAAGAGGATTCTATATAACACATCTGAATATGGTATAATCTCCAAATTTGCCTTCTCTTGAATTCTCCATAAGTGAATCCACTCTACAAACCACTGCAACTGTCCCACTAATTGATAGGCTTCAAAATCTGGTACGGCTAATCCTCCCTTTGATGTTGGTCATTGTAATTTAGACAAGGCCACTCTGCACCTGCCTGATCTCCATATAAGGCAAATCAACAATGAATCTAGTTTCCGAAAGACCCTACAGGTATTACCATAGGCAGTGCTATGAAAAAGTAAAGCAGTCGGGGCAACACCACCATTTTTGCTACCGCTATTCGTCCTGCGACTGAAAGCGGCAGTGTCTTCCAGAACTCTACATAAGCTTGTAGGCCTCTGATAGCCATTCCAGTATGACCCACCAATAAACCAATGGTTACATGGTGCAATACAACCCCTAGATACTTAGGCAAGTTCCCTCCCAAGTAAGCCCCCTTAGATCCTCAGGTCGTGGCCCAACCTTCAGTAATGGGAACAGATATGATTTATTCCAATTTTCAAATAAGCCTGAAGCGTGTCCAAAATGATCTAGGAGGCTAATTGCCTTTGCATCTCTCAGGTATAACAACATATCATCAGCAGATAACAATGTATAATCCTGGACACCCTGTACCTCCAGTCTCCTGTAAACCACACTAGTCCTCGCACAGCTAGTGAGTGGTTCGACCGCAATTGCAAACAATAATGGTGAAAGGGGGCAGCCTTGCAGAACTCCCCTTCCCACCACATGCCTTTCAGAGATATGCCTACCAATTCGGACACGGGCAGCAGGAGGGGCATACAGGAGCTTCGCCCTTTGGACAAACCCATTACCCAATCTCTTTGTATATAGCACCCTATAAAGGAAATCCCAATGAAGACTATCAAAAGCTTTTTCAATGTCTAGTGCCGCAATCACTGCTTTTTCTTTGATTCCATAATCGCCAGATCCCTCCTGGCATTGTGAGCTGTATTTCGCCGCGGGATGAACTGAAACTGGTCTGTATGTATTAATTTGGGCATTAATAGTAACCAGTGTCGGATGGCAACATTTGAAAGTGGTGGTGCGCAAAAGTACGGGATGAGTGCGTGTTGGCGAGCAAGCGAGCCCAAACACTATAAGGAGGGAGCAGGGGGTGGGGGGTGAGGGTAATATGCTCTCCCCGAGAAAGTTTTGAAAAAAGAGTGGGCAAATGGGTCATTTTCTAGCATATTTGAGAAAGCAAGAAGGTTAATAAAGCAATTGTGAAGGTGTCTTTTCACACTTCCAGGCCTGCCTGTAAGTCTACCAACACTGCCCCAGCTCCACTGTCCTTTCTGACTCCCAGGCCCTCAAGTAAATCTACTGACACTGCCCCAGTTCTATTGTGCTATCAGACTCCCAGGACCCTCATTAAATCTACTGACACTACTCCCAGTGTCTGTGCTCTCTCTCTGGCAGCAGAGGGCCCTCTAGGTGCCAGCAGTAATTTCTCGTCCCCTCTCTGAGGGGAGAGGGCCCTGGCAGGCGCGGGCAGTGGTCGCCAGGAGGATAACGTCTGAAAAGTAAGCCTTTCCCAGACTAGAGGGCATTAGCAGTGAACTTTTAAGGGATTTGAATGCCCTCTCATTGACTGGGATCCTCATGCAGCCTGGTAGTGCCACATGGCTGCCAATGCGGGTGAGGGGCACCCCCACCATGACACTAGGAAGGAGAGAATGCGAGAGGAAGGGGAAAAAGAGGTGGAGAAGGGAAGCACAAGGGAAGAAACGTGGAAAAAGGAGGGAAGGGTAAGGAGAAAGTGAGACAGAGGGGACAGACAGGCGAGAGAGGACAAGGAGGAGAGAGAGTTGGGGAGACTGAAGGAAATTGAGAAAGAAGAGAAGGAGTTGGGCGGCAGAGGAAGGGAGGACCAGGAAGGAATGAGAGAGTGCAAATAAAGTAATAGAGAGACGGAGTCTGACAGAGGGAGCCGGGGACAACAAGAGAAGGAAGAAAGGTGGGAGAAAGATAGGGAGACGAAAAAAGGAAGATGCAAAAACGAGGGTGAGTGTGACAGTGTCTCTGGAGCACAAGACAGTGTTTCAAGTGCCTTGCTTTGAGAAGGGGAAAGGCCAGGGTGAGAGGACAGCTCAGAATCGAATACAAGGAGACAGGACACGGTACTTAGCACAGCTACAGGATTCTTCAGCAACAGGCCAGCCCAGACAAGAAACTGAAGTGAGGCGCAGACACCACGGCTGGGCTTTGGGACCCGATGGTCAGCAGCCCTAAGGTTTTTGCTGCCCTTGACAAAAGGGCCTCAGCGAGCCCCATCTCACAGCCCCCTCTCTAGTGTGCAAACAATAATGGTTCTGTCGGAAGGGAATACCTAATGTTACGGTATTCAAATTCTATTACTGCATTAATATGTCCCTGTCGGGGTACACATGTGGTAGCACTTACACAAAGAACAAAAACACTGACCACACTGGTAGAGAAAGTAGTCATATACTTTCTTACTATTCCAAATTCTTTTCAAACATTAGTTGTGCTGTCCAAACTACAAATGAACATATAAAAAACAAAAACAAGGAGGTTTGTGAAAGACTGGTGCAGATTAAAACATACATACATAAATACGTGATGGGTCTATTTTTAAGGATTGTCAACTGTGAACACAATAGTCTAGTAGGCAAATCAATTCGTTTTTGTTCCTAACGGACTTTGTACAGTTAGATCTCAAACATGGTGTGTCGACGTTTCGACCCTGGGGAGCGATGCGTCGGGTACTTGGTGAGGATTGCGGCATTCCTCACCAAGGACCCGACGGAGAGAGACGTAAGCTGCCTTCGCTCCTAAATTAATGCGGCACCCCTTCTTGGATTTATCGGATATTGGATATTGTTTGTATAACTACCCGCCCAGGTTCTGAGGGTTACAGGGTCACCCCATTATACTTAATGGCCCTCTCCAGTGTGCGCACACGCTGTAATAAGGTATTTTACGTATATGTGGTGACCTGATGCATTGCAAGGTGCATTCAACTCCATACATGTAAACCTATCTCAGAGGACAGAACCATCACCCTGTGCCGCTGATCACCCAACGCACAGCTGCAGGAATTAAGTGGTTTCCCTAAAAAACGATTATTTTTTGTTGTCATTTGAATTTCAAACTCACCAAAGCGATGACAGGGATACGTTAAAGACAACCGTGGCATTTCATAGGCTTGTGCTAAATAATTTTCCAGCACACTGATGCAACCTCCTAAGAACCTGAGTGCTATGTAAAAGCGAGGAATACATTGAACACTCCTCTGCAGAGAAATATGCAAAGTGCGTGTATGTGCCATGTTCACCTATTGTAAATCAAACACAAGGAGATGATGGACCGAGTGTTGAAACTTTTCAAACACTCACCCCCAGTCATGGTGGGAGGATACCGCTGCGCTTCTGATGGGCTCAAGAAGCTTGTCGGAGCTTCAGCAGGATGGATAATCCCCAAATGGCAGTGGTGTCAGCTCAGGCAGTGGCACTGCTGTCAGGATTATGATGTCCGTTTACCACAGCCTTTCCATGAGAGCCTTTCCGACATGGAAAGGCTGTCAGAAAGTGACTTTGGGGGCCCCTAGCAGGGCTCCGTGCACCACGGCCTCCACTATGAAGCCTGGGGGGCACCTTTGGCACCTCCCTAAATATCACTGCACTGTGTGGCAGGCATCCCATGGTGCCTGCCACACAGTGCAGGGGTGTTTTAAAAGTGTATATTTTCTATTGAGGCTGGTGCTGCAACCTACAGCACAAGCCTCAATAGAAAATATACACTCTAGCGGCCGCCGTGAAGGCGGTCACATCCTAAATGTGGAAGCGCAAACCGCTGACTCCTTGTCAGGCGGTCCGTTTCTACTATGATGTCGGTCAGACGCTTGTCTGACAGACATCGTAATTAGACCCTTAGTACACTATTTAATTTTGCGATGTATGGTAAATGATGGCAAAATTAACCATTCACTGCGGCGGCAATTCTGCCTCAGCGCTAGGGGGGAGGGGGAGGGCGGGGCGCTCCCATGCCCGTGACGGACCCGCTCCGTCACGAGCCTCGGGCGCGCTGTGCTTGTGACGGAGCGGTTCCGTCACGGCCCCGCCCGCTTAGAACGCGCCGTGCAGGGACGAAATCCGCGCAGGAGCGCCGAGCGGGCCGTGACGGAACAGCTCCATCACCAGCACAGCGCGACCGAGGCTGGTGACGGAGCGGTTCCGTCACCAGCATGGGAGGGGTTAAAGAGCAGCTGCTCACTGAAGGTGTGCGACAGTGAATATATGTGAGAAGAAGTGTAAACTTTGAGGACACAGAATCATGAACACACACAGGCCACCCTCTTCCGCAAAAGTAGAGCTGTGCCCAACACCCTCAAGGTGGTTTGGTTGTAATAATTTAATCCAGTTTGTAAAAATGTAGCCGTGCATGGTCCACCCTTTATTACGAAGCGCTCGCAAAGGGGTTCACTTGTACTGAATGGGTGAAGGGGCAGAAAGAGCGGTCCTGCGCAGAATGCTGAATCATCAATGTGTTAGCATTTGCCTGCTTGTTAATAATTTGAAAGGTACCATGGTATCCCCTTTGACTTACAGAGAGCTTGACTAAGTGTAACCACATAATAACTGGCAGTCAGTTTTTCTCTAACCGTACCTGGACAGGTGAGCATGCCACACACGACGTCCATAAGTCCCAACAGTAACCTGCAGGGCTATGCACTAGCAGCCATTGAGACTAGCTGCCGCCACTGCAGTAAATCATGTAGCTGGCCCAACACAGACACACACACAGAGTTCTTAAAATGGCATCCACTCTTGGATTGACAGACTCACGCACGGGAAGCTGCTTCACTATAAGTCGAGTTTGCGCAGAGTTTCTGCCTCCCATACTCTTTAAAACTCGTCACGGGTTGGGTCGGGTCGTACCCTACACCCTGTAATGAGTTGGAGTCCAACCCCACTCCCTGTAATGAGTTAGCGAAGGCTGTGGTGACAGTGCTCTCCAATCCCTGAATAACGTGAAGGCTTAGTGATACCAGGCTTGTATCTAAAATGCCTGGGGCTAACTTTACATCCGTGCCATCAGGGGGTGAAGACTGGGCATCAATGCTAGGTCTTTGCCGGCCTTATGACTTCACAGGCCTGTGGAAAAGTAAATTTTGCCATGTTGTATGTGCCTACGTGTTCCCCATGTTATGTTATATGTGCATGATCGATATGCATGTATTCCCTTCTGATCAATTAAAGATGCAATTACAGTTGTGTCCATCTCTAGTATGCCAGTTTCCAGTCTTCGTGAAAGCAACGAATATTAGGCCTATGTAAAGCTACGTTGCCACGTTTTTCAGTGTACACGTTAATTCATTGAATTGTACCCGTTTCTAGGCCTCAAAAGGGCCCGGACTCAGATTTAGCTCCTGTTTCCTGAACCCTCCTCGAGGAGCGATACAGCCCCCACCTGTATCCCTGACCCTTCACTTACTTCATGCCTCGCAGTGCCCGGCTCGGCCTGGCTCTGCCTCCCAGTCTGCCAAGAGTATGTTATGTTTCTAGTTATCAGTCCAGCCCTCCTTCTCTGCATTCCTAAGCTACTGAATCGCATCAATAGTTTCCGTCATGGTCTAGCCTTTATGTCTCCATGTAAGAGAAATACTGTATTAATATTCATAGAATACTCCTCGCACACGCACTACATGTAGAATAATGCATGCCCCAGTCTTAGTGTCTGTTAGCCTTTACCCTGATAACTTTTGGATTCTATCAACATGTTCTCTAAACACGAGATACTAGATAGGCTTTAGGTACATGTTGCTCTGACACTCCAGACTTTCGTCTCCTCTTCTAGCGCAGAAGTCATAGCCCCCAGTTCTCCCTAGTAACACGTCATTGTCAGTTTGCGCGCACCACTAGGTTAGAGGTCCCAGCTGTTCAGGTAGCCCCCTCCATGTTTCCGCCCCTTTTATGACATATTCTGTTACGTTTGCATCACATGTCTATGTATACGCCCTGTACACGCCTTCTTGTTACATCATTTCTGCCCTTATCTTTCGCGACTGCTACAAACTCCGCTTACTGCTACGCCTACTGTATTGAATAAAATGTATTTGTTTAACTATAAATATTGTGCACTGTTATTAAAGTTTGCTAGCCATTCCCAGATCCTGCCCCGGCAGCTGCCGGGCCCTGCCATCCTATTTCCGTACAGGCTGTCCTGTTCCTGTCCTTTTATGCTTCATTAAAGCCTGTCAACTCCAGCTACCTCGAATCTTGACTCTTATTTATTGAGCTACCTGTTTATTGATTATAGTCAAAAATAGAACCGGTAATTAAATATTTATTTACCACATAATGGCGCCCGAATAGGGACTTGCCCTTTCCCCACGCGCCGGAGAAGCCACGCAGGCCCCCTGATCCTCTGCAGCCGTGATGGAACCATACCGGCCACGTGCAGATATTTCTGCTTCAAGTATCCCTCAGGCCCACGGAGGAGACGGAGGTTGCGGTCCAGCGTCCAGACGAGGCGGTGGAGGAACGCGGCGAGTCCCGACCAGAGCCCAAGCCGAGAGTCCAAGGTCCGAGGTATCCGGAGGCCCACCTGTAACTGAAATCCGAAGTTCGTCCGTCCGTCGTCGTAGCAGTCCAGTCCAGTCCGAGGCCTTCCGTTCTTGCTGCCCGGTGAGTACCGTTGCTGGGGTAGTATCTAGACAGGGTCAATTAATTTGTCTCTGGTCCGTGGGTTTGGGTACACAGATCCAACACGAAGTGTCCACCTAGGTGGATGCGGGTCCTGACGTGTCTCTTTATGAGACCGGTAAGTTTCGTACTGTTTTAGCAGTGCATCTAGCCATTCTAGTAAGTTCTGTTCTCAAGAAATTCATGTGTTCTGTTTTCAGTATTTCAGGTAGTATTCTGTTCGAACCGTTATTTTTAAATGTTATTTCATGTGTTTTCAATGTCGTGGTATGAGTGATTTGTTTCAGTTATTATTATTGTGTTTTATCGTGTATTGTATTGTGTCCAGACTCCAGTCTAAGCTATGCCTCTGTTCTCAAAGTTACGTCAGTTCAAAACTAGAAAAGGTCTGCTCGAGGAAGCAGTTCCTGTCCCGCCTAGGGACAGTCCAGGTCATTTTATGTATCATAAGCATGGCATAAGTGCCATATTATATCTAGACTTATGGGTCGAGTATACTAAAGATCTAGAAGAGAAATATAGATGGCCTGTATCAGGTACATGGGATGCCGAGTGCATCATGCGAGTAGAAGAAGCAGTATGGAAAAAGAAAGCCAGACAGTCCCAGAAATATGCCATCGAGTTATGGCGCAAAGAATCTCATAAAAGAACCGAAAAAGAAATCAGAAAGTTAGAATTAAGTAGAGAATCCTCAGAAAGAGCCCAAGAAAGGGAATTAATCGAAATAGGTGAACGAGTTAAAGCCGAACAGTCAGACAGACAGAGAAATGCCCTCATTAAGGGTATGTATCCTCTTCTTGCCGAGGGCTTGCCGAAAGCAACCCCGGAAGCACCATGTAATTTCCCGCCGCCATTAGTTCCGATTAAGCTACGTCACAAACCGACCGCAGCTGATATTTTTCTCTCGTCCTATTTGGACGACACAGTCCCAGAATATGCAAATCCTGTTCCGCCCGCTCCTGTAAATAATGTAATTCCTGTTCCTCCAGCCACCGGGGCACCTGTTACAGCACCTGTTACGGTACCCCCGGTCCAGCCCGTAGTACAAGTTCCCGCTACATCGGTCACTCTGCCAGCAAGAAGAGTATCCGTCGATGATTCCAGTTTAGGGGCCGCGGGGGGAGGTCCTCCTGGTACCCCGCCGCCACACAAACGTGTAACATTAGTCGAGTTACATGAACGTGCGTTACAGCGTACGCCCAAATATCAGTCCGTTGCAGATATCAGACGAGCTCTTACCGAATGCCGTTATGATCCAGTCCCAGGCGATGATAATATGGTTATATATTCATTGCGTGTAAGACGGGTGACCGAGTATTTGGACACCCTACCGAATATGAAAGAAGATCTAGACAGAATATATCGTTTCATCCGTACAGGAGACGATCCAGAAAGTATTGGCGAAATCATGTCTCTAAGGAAAGCTGAGACCCAGCTAATGCTATTAAAATTTCTAATTAATTGTTTAATACGGGAACAAGATTGTCCGACTAAAGATCCGACCGAAATGAAAGTCCTGACAAGGTGGAGTGATAATATAGCTGAGGGTAGACACAAGACACTCAGTAGTATAGAAAGTATGTACAAGAAAATTCGTAAGGAAATAATAAGGTTTCACGAGAAACGCAAAGCAGCACAAGTAAGCGAGAAGGAAAACGACTCTTCTACTGAAGAGGTAGACGACGAGAATCCTACCAGAATAGCGTATGTAGGTAGATCTAGACTTCCCGACCGACATTCACGCCTAGAACACAAGAAAGTTTTTCATCTTCCAGCACCAGAACAAGATTCGCTAGAACAAGTATTTCAAGCTACCGATCACATTCTGAAATCACGAATCGGTTATAGTGAACTTAGTACCATGCATGAACTAGAACTAGCCCGATCAGCAGTCCGATGGACTACTGATTCTACCACTTTTCCAGATGAAATAGTGGCACAAATGTTTCTGAAACTGCCCCCAGCCGAGCAGCGACTGGTGGGTATGTATATGATCCAGCACCTCATTACACTGTATGAGGGACAACATTCTGATCCAGGTCCGTTACATGATGTTCTGAACGAGTTACTCCAGTATAGATGGAAAGGTTTAGGTACCGATTTAATTAGTGTCATTCTAGAACAGCGCCACAAATATAGAACGTTTTTGAACCCGCATTTTGTTCACGTCTCACCCCCAGAAAGTAAACCATTTTACATAGATAGACAGCATCCGTTACGAGAAGTACACCCAGTTAGGACACCGGATGGTGAAATGCAACGAGTATTTGTTTACACCCCTATCACAAAGATGGAACTCTTAGAGATGAAGAAGTTAATTCCCTGTCACGACAAAGATCCAGCAGGGTTCCATCGAGAATTAAAAGACATGCTCCGTATGGGAGAATACACGTATCCAGATATCATTAAAATGTTAAAGGTCCTGTTGCCCGCAGGGGTATATGAGAAACTCAAGGAAAAAGAATGGGAGGTGGGAGAGAAAAAGATTGATTGGACAGCTCTAGAAGCTGAAGATAAAATACGAGTACCAGGTACCGGTCTTGGGGAGAAATGTAAAGAATTGCCCGAGTTATTGATTCAAGTTTTGCCAAGATTACTAGCCACGAAAAAGGAAGATTGGGATGCAATCTCAGCATGCAAACAGAAACAGGATGAAGACACTAGTGATTTTTATTCTAGATTCGAAAAATGTTTCATTATCAACAGTGGTTTGAAGACAGGTAGCGAGTCATACCCTCATCTTTTTGTTACTAAACTAGTCGAGAATTCAAGTCCACAAGTTAAAAATCGAGTTTTGAAAGTCGAAAGTACCTGGCAAGCTAGTACCCCGTCACAAATGCTTCAGATGCTCCAGTATCACCAGAATAGAATCAGGGAAGAACAAGAACATGAAAGGAGACGTATGAAAGACACGAAAATGAAGGTACTAGTTGCACAATCTGTTCCACAAGACAGTCAGAAGAGGGGTCCGAGTCAAGCCAGTCATCCTGCAGCTCCCGTTAAAGGGACATGCAATTATTGTAAACAGCCAGGTCATTTTATAAACGAGTGTGCAGTTCTGAAACACAACATAGCAACTGGTAAAACTAAAGAAAGACCACGTCCGCCTAGACAAGAGCAAGTTTCACAGACTTCTCAGTCACCACAGAATGCACAACAGACAGCTCCAGCACCGCAGCCTATCGCTGCAACACAGCATGTTACACAGCAGATGTACCAGTATGCTCAGGCAGAGTATCCAGAGTATCAACAGTATTCATGAAACAGCCTAGAGAGGGAGGTAGGCTTGCCTCTCATCGAGATACCTGTAGATCAAGAGGGTCCCTATGTACACAGTCAAGTATTAGGGAAAGACAGAAAGTTTTTGATTGATACAGGGGCAAGTAGGACTACTATCAGTCATGACGAGGTTCCAGGGGCTCCGCTCTCAGGCTCTAGAAATGTTTCCCTTGGATTTTCAGGAAAGCCTATTGTAAACGAGATTTCAAAGCCAGTTACTCTAGAAGTTGGTCCATTGTCCCGAACTACTGATTTGTTACTTACGAAATCGTGTCCAGAAAATTTGTTAGGTATTAAAACATTGAAAGAATTAGGTGCAGTTATTTGCTGTTCCCCAGAAGGAATACGATTGTTCTTAAGGGATTTTAAAGGTCACTATGTATTACGCGATTTTGATCCAAGATTATCAAATGTACCACAGCATTTATGGGCGCAAGGTCCAACTGATGTAGGTTTTATGCAAATCACACCCCATCGTGTGACTCTCAAGCAAGGTATAGTCCTGCCACGGATCAGACAGTACAGATTGCCACCTGAGGCTGTAGCAGCCTTATCCAAAATTATTGACGAGCTCATTGCTCAAGGAGTGGTTGTAGAAACTGACTCCAATGTATGTAATTCTCCTATCATTCCAGTCATGAAACGTACTGATCCAAATGCACCTCCAGTATATCGATTAGTGATTGACCTTCGAGAACTTAATAAATGTATCATACCTCAGTATCCAGTAGTCCCAGATATTTCATCCCTACTAACAGCCATTGATTCTGAAGCTACATTTTTTACTGTAATAGACCTCAAGAATGCATTTTTCAGTGTCCCCATTCATCCAGACAGCCAGTACCTTTTCGGTTTTTGTTTAAATGGAAGGAGCTATAAATTCACACGAGCTCCTCAAGGTTTCACAGAAAGTCCTAGTATTTACAGTCAAGCACTTAAGAGACAACTAGACAATATTCACATGCCAGCTGACACTGCCCTGCTCCAGTATGTCGATGATCTACTGATCACAGCCCGTTCTGAACGTGACTGCGAGCGAGCGTCACTTACAGTTCTGTATTTCCTAGCCGAGATGGGGCACAAGGTGTCCCCTTCGAAGCTCCAGTTCTGTGTCCAGTAAGTGATCTACTTAGGCCACTTACTGTCCAAGTGGGGTAGGCAGTTGACACCAGACCGTATCCAGTTAATAGCGAGTCTTCCACAGCCCAAGACACAGAAGGAGGTACGTGCTTTTATCGGCCTCACTTCTTACTGCAGACAATGGATTCCTCAGTATGCATTTCTAGCCAAGCCACTGATACAGTTAACGACACAGGAGGCAGCCGTATCGACTGTCCTCCCTTGGACATCTGAACATACACTTAGTTTTAATGAATTAAAGAAAGCCTTATGCCAAGCACCTGTTCTAGCTACACCGAACTACAGTAAGCCTTTTACACTTTTTGTCACAGAACGTGAAGGTACAGCATTATCTGTTCTCACACAAGATCAAGCAGGACAATACAAGCCTTGTGCTTATTTTTCGAGCACATTAGATCCAGTAGCCCAGGCTTTGCCTGCGTGCCTCAAGTCAGTTGCAGCCACAGCTCTAGCCATCAGACAAAGTGATTCCATAGTGTTAGGACACTCCCTGACAGTACAAGTTCCACATTCCGTGGAAGTTCTTTTAAACCGAACACAGACTCAGCACTTGACCTTTGCACGTTTAACAGGTTATGAACTGACATTGTTCCAGCCACACATAGAAATCAGACGCTGCAACATTTTAAATCCCGCTACTCTGTTACCGTCAGTTACTTCAAATCCTGCCACACATGACTGTGTGGAAGTTGTTAACACTATGACCAAGCCAAGACAAGACCTGACAGACATTGCATTACCTAATCCCGACCTGACACTTTATGTGGATGGTTCATGTATGAGAACAAGTACAGGAGAACTAGTAGCCGCGTATGCAGTGACTACTGAAACCGAAGTTATAGAAACGCATCGTATTGACACCCTGTCTGCTCAAGCAGCAGAGCTAGTTGCTCTGACCCAAGCCTGCATACGTGCCAAGAACCTGAAAGTAAACATCTATACAGATTCACGTTACGCATTCGGAGTTGTACACGACTTCGGAGTACTCTGGCAGGAGAGAGGTTTCATGACTTCTCATGGAACCAAGATTCAGCATGGTCTCCTCATTCAAGCTCTGTTAGATGCAATACATTTACCGACAGCTATTGCTATCATGAAGTGCAAAGCACATACGAAAGTTACTGATATCATCTCCCAAGGTAACGATCTAGCAGATCGAACAGCCAAGCTTACAGCTCAGACACCAGACATTCCAGTTAACAAGACACAGACATCCATTCCAGAACAGACTACTTGTATGACAGTTAAGGACCCTACACAAGATGTCATAGACATACAGTTACATGCTACTCCTGAAGAAATCAAGAAATGGTCTGAACAAGGAGGGGTCCAGACAGATCAGACAGATCAAGGATGGGTGACGAAGGGAAAAGCCACATGGTTTCTCCCCGACTCTATGGTTCAAGTCATTATCAATACCGCACATAGTCCAGCACATCTAGGAGAAAAAGCCATGTTAGACAGTATTCAGAACCTTTGGTTCAACAAGCACTTACGAGCTGCAGCCAAGCAGAAAGTCCGTACTTGTATGATATGTTGCCAGTTCAATCCAGGTAAATGTGTCCCGGTGGAACAAGGTGGATTCCAGCCTCCTGACCACCCTTTTGAAGTCCTCCAGATGGATTATATTCAGATGGAGCGATGTCGAGGTTTCAAGTATGTCCTTGTAGTTGTATGCGCTTTGTCCAGGTGGACAGAAGCATATCCAGTTCCAGATTACACAGCCGCGACCACTGCCAAGCAGTTGGTTCGTGAATTCTTCCCCCGTTATGGACTCCCTAGGGTCGTGTATTCTGATAACGGCCAGCCATTCTCATCTGAGTTGATGAAACATGTTTCCCTTTTGTTAGGGTACCAGTGGAAGTTCCATTGTGTGCGCCATCCTGAAGCAGCCGGTCTCGTAGAGAGACATAATCAAACCCTGAAAATCCGTATTGCCAAGACATGTAAAGAGAAAGGTGTAGACTGGCTAGTTGCCCTGCCAGTTGCTTTATTCTTTATGCGCATGGTTGCACATTCCAGATCAGGTCTGTCCCCTTATGAGGTCGTATTCGGCCGCCCCCCAAACATGTGGGGTACACCTAGACCCCGCAGTATTACAGATGTTTCCAGTAATATGTTGACAGATTACCTAGCTTCCTTGATGTCTGCCCTACACTCTTGTCGTTCACAGGTTGCCGCTGCATTTCCAGATAATACCGAAGTGAAACCGCATGAGGTCACCCCAGGTGACCTAGTACTGGTCAGGAACTTTGATCGTTCAAGTCCGCTGGAGCCTCGCTGGAAGGAGCCGAGACTAGTCCTTCTGACCACCCGTACAGCCGTAAAGTTGGAAGGCCGCAAGGGTTGGGTCCATCTGTAGCATATCAAGAAATTTCATGGAATCCGAAAAAAGACTTTTAATGACAATTCCAAAGACTGTTCCATTTCTAAAGACTGCCTGAAACAAGACTCTAAATCAGACATTAATCTCAATCCCGAACTGAAAGTTCCTCTGTTAGAGAAAACTCCGCAGCAGGAGTATAAGTTAAAACTCCGGTCTAGTAAAATAAGTCAGCCAGTTTAATTGTCTAAGTCCCCCTCGGGTGAAACGGTTAGACAGGTTTCTGACATGTATGAGATAGACCCCCATAGTGAGAGAGTTAGTCAAAACTCTATAAGATGTATCGTTTTTCAAAGTTTTATATTGTTTCTAAGTTTGATGGTTACCTGCACAAGTTATGCATTGCATTTATGTTTTCCAATTTCTCATGTAAATACGTTTTCTAATGCTACAGTAGAGCACACATTTAGTGATCTGCCTCCTCACGAGTTATCCTATCGTCTTGCTATGCGTAATAATACATTCATCAGAATGTTACACTATTCACACCAGACCAGCAATGCCACTAATTGTTGGGTGTGTGGTCGACTCCCCCCTTTCCAGACACCGAAGGGAGTTCTGCCACTCTTTCCTTATCCGTTTTCACATAATGGTTCGTGTGGAGCATGGTCCATGTTAACGTCATCTTCAAATGATATGTCCCTTCTGAATAGAACATGTTTTCCAGACAAGCAAGGTCTCCCCCATAGAACAGGGTTAGATCTAGAAAATGAAGTTTACAATTTGGGAAATTATTCTTCGAATTTTATGGTCCTGAATGTTCAGTCTGATACTACTCCAGACTTACCTGCTATTTCAGTACTACCAGTCAAAGGCGAATTATGTGTCAGAAATAATGGTTCCGCACATGTAGGACATAGTGATTGTACTACTACTGTCGAGTATAGTGACAGTGGGAAATCTATTTTCAAAGCCTCACGTCATTCTTATTTTGTGTGTGGTCAGACCGCATATGTTCGTCTGCCCCTCGATTGGGATGGAACATGTTACATTGCCTTCCTCCTGCCACCAGTTTTTCTAGCCCCATCTGATTATCACAGAAACACACATCTAGTACACGTCAGACATAAAAGGGAGATCGAGTCCCCAATTGTCGATCAAACTGAAACTACTCTAGAACAGTATCAAGACTTTAATAAAGGTTTCTTCTTCTTTATAGGCCCTGTCCAGAATAGTAAGTTAATACGTAGGTTAACCAGAACCCTTGAAGCAGTAGTGAATGAGACTACTTCTGCTCTAGGTAACTTAACCGAAGAGCAATCTGCTATGAGATTTGTCGTGCTCCAAAATCGTCTCGTTCTTGACGTCATACTGGCCGATAGAGGAGGAGCATGTAGAGTCATCGGATCTAGTTGCTGCATTTTCATTCCTAATAACGCGCCGTCTGTTTATTCAGCTATAACCAGACTTCATAAAATTGCCCATCAGTTACACCAGAATCCAGGCACCTGGACATGGTCCGGTTGGCTCTGGAGTATCATATCTGCCTGGGGATGGAAAGTATTGTCATTTCTAGGTATTGCAGTAATGATCATATTCAGTTGCTGCCTCTGTATACAATGTGGCCCTGCGATTTGCGGCATTTGTGCTACCTCTTGTATTCCTAGTCCTAAGTCCCGTTCCAAGACAATTCGAGACGAGCAAATGATGCTATATGAAATGATAGATGGTATCATGAATATAGATGTTTCCTGATGGAAACGTAGGGCACAAGGAGGGAATGTGGAAAAGTAAATTTTGCCATGTTGTATGTGCCTACGTGTTCCCCATGTTATGTTATATGTGCATGATCGATATGCATGTATTCCCTTCTGATCAAGTAAAGATGCAATTACAGTTGTGTCCATCTCTAGTATGCCAGTTTCCAGTCTTCGTGAAAGCAACGAATATTAGGCCTATGTAAAGCTACGTTGCCACGTTTTTCAGTGTACACGTTAATTCATTGAATTGTCCCCGTTTCTAGGCCTCAAAAGGGCCCGGACTCAGATTCAGCTCCTGTTTCCTGAACCCTCCTCGAGGAGCGATACAGCCCCCACCTGTATCCCTGACCCTTCACTTACTTCATGCCTCGCAGTGCCCGGCTCGGCCTGGCTCTGCCTCCCAGTCTGCCAAGAGTATGTTATGTTTCTAGTTATCAGTCCAGCCCTCCTTCTCTGCATTCCTAAGCTACTGAATCGCATCAATAGTTTCCGTCATGGTCTAGCCTTTATGTCTCCATGTAAGAGAAATACTGTATTAATATTCATAGAATACTCCTCGCACACGCACTACATGTAGAATAATGCATGCCCCAGTCTTAGTGTCTGTTAGCCTTTACCCTGATAACTTTTGGATTCTATCAACATGTTCTCTAAACACGAGATACTAGATAGGCTTTAGGTACATGTCGCTCTGACACTCCAGACTTTCGTCTCCTCTTCTAGCGCAGAAGTCATAGCCCCCAGTTCTCCCTAGTAACACGTCATTGTCAGTTTGCGCGCACCACTAGGTTAGAGGTCCCAGCTGCTCAGGTAGCCCCCTCCATGTTTCCGCCCCTTTTATGACATATTCTGTTACGTTTGCATCACATGTCTATGTATACGCCCTGTACACGCCTTCTTGTTACATCATTTCTGCCCTTATCTTTCGCGACTGCTACAAACTCCGCCTACTGCTACGCCTACTGTATTGAATACAATGTATTTGTTTAACTATAAATATTGTGCACTGTTATTAAAGTTTGCTAGCCATTCCCAGATCCTGCCCTGGCAGCTGCCGGGCCCTGCCATCCTATTCCCGTACAGGCTGTCCTGTTCCTGTCCTTTTATGCTTAATTAAAGCCTGTCAACTCCAGCTACCTCGAATCTTGACTCTTATTTATTGAGCTACCTGTTTATTGATTACAGTCAAAAATAGAACCGGTAATTAATTATTTATTTACCACAGGCCTCAGGGCTGTGAGATGATCAGCCTGACAGATACTTGAACTTTGGGCCCGAAGGGGGAGCAACTTAGTTAACACACACAGTTCACGCAGTGACAGTCACATCACGTGTCCAGCAACAATGACGCTGTCGCTGACTGGGTATGACAGTACCTCGCATTATAGAAACTTACACAAGGGGGGATTTTTTTGTTATTAAAACCAACATACAACCATTGCTATGATTCCTTTTTTTTAACTGAATTTAAAGGAGGCAGAGCCGCAACGCCCTTGGACAGAAATTGTCGCTGACCAAGACTCTACTAAGTATTTTATAATCCAAATTTAGCATTGAAAGTGAACTACAATCCCGTACATCCTCCGGAGCGCTTTCTGTTTTTAAGATAGAGATTAATAACGCCTTTGCAGTAGTGGGGGGTAAACGTCCCACCTCACGGGCAGCCGAATAGAGAGTGACCAATTTCGATGCCAACGCCTCTATGTAAGCAGCATAGAATTCCACTAGGAATCCATCTGACCCAAAAGCTGCTGTTTCAGACCTGTGTTTCCTGACCTCACCAACTCAAGATCCCACAGCACCTTCTCATGTTAATCAATTTATTTCACCAAAGTACGCCTTACTCCCACTATTTCCACTTTACAACGTCCCGTAATAACAATCTTGAACCCAATCCACCCCGTCAGAGGAGACACAGTCGAAATCTCTTTGTCCTGAAAATATTTTTCCACTGCCTCACCAATGACAATATGAAACACAGGATCTTTCAGGGTTTCCACTAGCAAGCGCCAGTCCAGTATTCCGACCACTCTCTATTCCACCCCAATGAAAGTAAAACAGGATTATGACCAGAGACCGTGCCGGACTAAAGACACGGCCCTGCCCTTAAGCCCTTAGAGTGGAGTGACACCACAAAGACAAAACAGTTATACCCTTAATCCCCACCTTTCATGTGACTGTGAAAAAAACCCAGTTTGAGGTTCTAGATCAGGATGCCAGCTTCTGGTGCCTGAAGAAGGAGTACCATGGGCGACAGGTTGTGATAGATGTACAAAACATATCTTACCTATTTTCTGCAGTTTTCATATAGTGCAAACTCGTCCCAAGGATATTGGAGCACTTTACATGATCACCAGTTACATCCAACGAGGTCATTTTAATTTGTTATGCACAGGAAGATTAAGTGATTCACCTAGAATCACAAGATGTTGATCTGCGCCGGGGCTCAAACCTGATTCCCCAGTTCCAAAGTAGACAGCTCTGGCAGTAGCGCCACATTCTCTCTGTAAACGGACTATCTGCAACTTGGTAAGAACTTCTGCTGATGAATGGAGGTATTGATCCTGTGACCCAGAAGTGTAAGGCACATTCACGGAAGTAAGCAATACAAAATTCTCCTTTCTACATAGCTTGCTGCCAGAATTATACTGTTGAACCTCAGTATGTGCACTGCACCTTGTTGTTCCCATTATTGAACGTGAAGGCCCGCTGGGGCTTCTGCTAGGCTGCTGGCAGAGGCAGAATGTTTGTGGCACTACTATAGGCAGTGGAAAGGGTATGCCGAGACGTGGGTCCCGTACTCACTGTGCCACTGGATTCAAGGTTGCCTGGCTGATGAGGGGTGATGCCCCGAAACCAGTCCCAGGATGCTTATTTCTGGTCCATGGAGGAGCTGGCTTGGCAGATCGGGCTGGACTGCTCCCAGGAGTGACAGGGTCAAGACTGATTTGCATATGGCTGGGTCCAAACTGGGGTGGCATGGTGAGCAAAAAAACAATGGATTAAACCCAGATCTTTGTGATTGGGGGAATGTTTGCATTGTTCAGCATTCCATCCATCATTTCTTCCTTTTACTTTTACAGACTAAATAAGATACACCGTGTAACAACAGAAGTAAATGTCCCAGTCCTCATGGGAGCTTACAAATGAATACAAGTCGGTACTAAGGAGGGACTAACAAGTCTATTAACAAATCAGAAGCCAGCATTTACAAAGGATAATGACACAAACCAATGAAGAATGTGGGCGGAGCTTCAAGTCCATACTCGAAAACAGCATACCTCACAGAGCAGTGCATACGCTTCCCAGGCTCGACCTAAAAAAATTGCTCAAGGACCACTTGGTTTGCAATACCAACACTATTGCCATTCGGAATATAAGGCACAGCTCAACCGTTCTCCCAAACTCATAATTACAGTCTTCCAGAGATCAAATCACAAATAAACTGTTTCCACCACAGCACAACATGCCAGTCTTCCAAAACAACCAACAAACCACCCTACTGACTTTCTAAAACAATTCAACTTAGACAATCTGTTCATCCAACACCCACTTATAAGGTTTAAAGTCGTTGCTGAAAGTGACTTGCTGTTCTGTCCTGAAATTGTTTTATTTTATTTTTCACCAGGGTTCCATCTCATGTTGCCAGCGCAGCCCAAGCTGTTGCTGTCTAAGGATACCATAAGTGCCTCCTGCTTTTCCAGGTAGATGCCCTCGTCCACATATTTGACACATTGGCGGATGGTGGGTTCTTTTGGGGGCTTCTGCTGAATGCATCTAAGTGGTGAAGCAGCTGCCTTCCCAAAAAACACATCCATTAATTTCCCCCTCAAGCAGGGCACAAGTAGGACGGAGGTAGGCAGGGGTGGACACTGTCCCCGTCTAGAAGTTAGGCCCCACTGAAACATGCTGAATTTTGCCCCGGTGTAATTTCCCAACACTGGGACACATTCAGGAGTGCCTGCACGTTGTCGTGCTTACCTTCCCAGCAGCAACGTGCACGCTTAATGGTGTTTTTTTTTCCACTTCCAGCTGGGCCCAAGACAAGAGCGGAATTTAAGGGGCCATCAGCTCTGCTTGCTCTCAGTATGATCCTCTCTGGCAGCTATCTGAGCCTCTCACCTACACACCAATGTAAAGGAGGAAAATAAAGTCACACTACAGTTTACTTCACAAGTTCTTAAGAGAAGCTACAATTTGGAGGCACGCTTGACTTTATTCAATCCTGGTGTAAAAGAGATATGCACGCACTGTAAGAATGCCTGATGTATATACGAGTATGTACACGAATAACAATTTAAAAAACATGATTTTTTCATTTATTTATAGCGCTACTCACCCCAATGTAGGGTGTCACAGCGCTTTACATCATACATACACATTATACATTGATAGTGAATAAAACAAATGTTTAAATCAATGTATAGGTTGTATACATCATATAAATGTGGGTTACAACGTGTAGGGGTCCCACGCCTTGATTTCACATGCACAATGCCGAGCTTGGTTAGTCACGTCCACTTCTGTCTTTTAGGACTTGTACTGTGCCCTTAATGGATATTGTTTTTGGTACCACAGGTATGTAGCCCCTAAGAAAAGAATATATATCGTTTTTGAAAAGGAATATTTGCCTGTAGCTCAGGAACCTACCTCTAATGAACCACCCCCTTTGCACACGACTCTCTACACTAAACAACTACTAGAATGAGAGTGGCCAAGTAATACACTTCCTTTCTCCATATGGGTCTAGTGTGCTGGAATACTAGAAATTCAATCAACGTGAGCTCTTTCCAGTTTGCCTAGAAAGAAGATCGGGACAAATGCACTGTTCCCTGAGTGGCCAGAGATTTTTTAACTTGAAAAAGCGTCCTATATGAAGGCGAGCCTATGTCCCTCCACAGAAGCCCAAACCAGTATATGTTGATAATATGAAACCAATACCGCAAACCATCTTAGCAAATCGAGGGGATGTGGCGAGTTCGCCAGAGATGGGGCGGCTCTAGGCTCATGGCAGCCCTGGGCAGGGAGCGTAGGTAGGGGGCCCCGGAAGAGGGGGTCCGGGCGGGGCGGAGCCCCCAGGAGCTCAGGAAGGTGTTTTAATAAAACATCCAGAAAAGGCGTTCGATGACCAGTACCTGCGTCTGCTCCTATCCTTCCAAATTCGTCTCAGAATGATAACATTTAGGAGGAGGAGGGTATTGTGATACATGACGTGAGGGACTGGCACAGACGGCTGCAGTGCCAGGGCCATGACAGGGGCCCCGGACCCACAGCCCCCCGACAGAGAAAGAATCAGTGGCCTCTTTGGCCGTAAACATTAATATCGATACCATATCAAATATGGTGTCATCATACGCATGGCGGATGGCAACGTCCGTTGCGGACACTGCATAGCCGCCTCGTGCTCATGAAAAGAGTTGTAGTGTGAGTGGCCTCATGCATGTGGTGATGACTAGAAATGACAAAAGGCCCACTCTCTGTAATGGCTGGTCATGGAGTGCCAGTCGGGGCTCAACGTGAAAGGCTGAGTGTGGCCTAAAATACGTGCGCCTACTCACAATTATTCCTGGTACTGGCAAATGTTAAAATGGCTTGGTAGGGGCGACATGATTTAAACCAAATGCGAACGTGCTCATGTTTCATAAATGCTGGCAATGGTTACACAGTCAAACATGGTCATTGTATGCGGGGAAGGGACCTCTTGAGTTAGGGAAAGTTCCCCGCCCGGCAAAGGTTTACAAAAATGGGCACATGCTGTTGCGGTATTATTTAAAGGCAGGCGGGCGGGCTGTGAACGCCTCTTGATAAATGAGAGAGGTGGGGGCGGTAGGCCATCGTCTAATCCTCAGACGGGACACGCAGGGTATTGTGCAGCAAAAAGAATCGGTAAAAAGCCGGTTCTGCTATGGGTGTGTGCCTTGTCTGGTGCAGCGTAGGACAAATGAAGAAGAGGTGTATCGAGCAGCAAGCTCGCTTACCTTACAATGCCGGCCGTAGCTCAGGATTTAGAAAACGCCGGTGCCGGTTTAGGAGCCAAAATATAATTGGTGTGTGTGCAAGGACGCATGAACTTGCAACGTCATAATTTCTGACACTTAGGCAGAGTCAGCACAAGACTACAGTATTGGTGTGGCGGCCCCTGGGGTTTGGCGGCCCTGTGCAGGTGCACAGCTTGCACATGCCTAAGTCTGCCCCTGGCCAGAGTTTGGACCTTTACCAACCGGAGACCGTAAATATATGATTGATGCCAAGCCTGGATCGTGTCCTACCTCTTTTATCGGCCTTTCCACCGATCTATTAGCACTTCAGCCAAAGCAGAACCCAATACCAGCCCAACACCAGCCTGACCAAACTCCCAAGATCCATTGAGAAGAGTGACTAATTGACAGCAATAAAACACGCATGAAGACGACTCAGGGTATTCAGTAATCAAAATCTTGGCACTTCATTAGCCCCAGGAGACTCTATGTTGATGACTCTCAGTATCCCTATGCACAAAGTATGCACCCCAGCACCACCCAGCAGCGGGCTGTGCAGAGACGAGCAGTGGGTCCATGTGGGGAGGCGGGGAGGAATTTAGACAGACGACGACAAGAGAACATTCATTATCTATTTCATTTTCCTTCGTGCTTTTCTGTCGAATACCCCCAACTCGGCCCCACCCACCTCACCGCTTTTACGTGCATGGGCCGCACCTGCCAGCACCACAAATACTCAGCTGGGGTGCAGGCATATTTAATTCGGGACTGTACACCCCTTAGTTTGTGCTGCAATGCTGCGTTGTAATGTATTTGAACTGATCCACCATGGCCAGAGTCAAAGTACGGTACTGGTGCCATGTGGTGCCAGTATCCCAGTTCATGAACAATGGACATCTGCCAACTAAGGCTGCTTGTTTTATCTATGCCTCTTGACCCCAGCGATAAGGCTGAAAGAGAGACCCCCAATCAGCAGAGAAAAATGAGTGATCAGAACAGCCGCCAAGAGCCCACTAACCACACATCTGAGATAAACCTGGGGCCATCTATGAGAACATTTTTATGATGAATATCAAGAATTGAGATATTGGTTTCTTTTGCCTCCTGATGGTACCTAACCAAACCAATGAGGTCCCAGGCCCTTCACGCATCCCAGGGTAATCAGAAAACACTGCTAATAATATGGAAGTGTTTTTCCACCGAGGGGCTCACAGTTATATGCTATTTTATTTCAGAGTCCCTTGGTTCAATTCTCTAACCATGAAGTTGCAACACTAAAAATGATTGGGGAGCCAAATTAAACTAAACCGCGAGGCTGGTGAATGTCACAGACTCACTAGAAATCTATTTTACACTCTCTGAGTCCTTCTGTAAATTCCCGCTAGCAATACATTCAGTTAGACAGCTCCGGAGCTACATTTTGTCTAAAAAGTCCATATGGAAATATTGAGCAATAGACTTAATATTGGCCCATTCATTTTCAAAAATCACAAATATCACGAAATGGGATAACATTGACCCCTACGTTTCAATAGGTGGTAGCTCCACCTTTGTGACAAGAATGTTTGTGGTCATTACCGTTTAATTAATTTAATGCTATCTATAGGAGATATCCATTTCCCCCAAAAATCCATTTTCCCAAAAAACCCTATGACTGCACATTGATATGCATTGATTGTTATAATATTGGCTTAAGACATATCTGATAGCAAATTTCACTTCACCTTCTATGAGCTAGTTATTCAATGCTCGATCAAGCTACAACCCGAAAATCTAACCATTTCAGTTCTAGTATCCAGTCTTTTCGACCTTTTCAGGAAAATACGTAGAACAATCTTTGAAATTACTATGGGGTTTTTTTGTGCAGAGTTTTATATAGGGCAAACTTGACCCGAATCGGGTATCAGAGCGCTTTACACAGCACCAGTTATGTTACATGAGGACACAAATACGTTTTAGTTAGGCACGGGGAGATTGTGATTTGCCCAGAATCACGGGATGTTTTAGTGTCATTACCGAGACTCAAACCCAGTTCCCCAGGTCAGAGGCCGAGCGCCCTAGCCGTTAGGCCAATGTGCTCCATATACGCGACATGTGTTGCAATTGGGTTCCGCCCATTTAGTATGCCCAGATTTTTGTGTTTTTTGATCACCTGATTTGGACTTTTTACTGTGGGGGAGTCTCAGTACTTGTGTCTCACCCATGGTAATCACATGGAAAATGGACTCTGCATGTTTTACCACCAGTGTCTCCCTTTCAAGATACGATCGCTGGGATGTAGCTATATTTGGGGGCACTTGGCTGGTTAATTTTAAACACATGTGCACATGTGTGTGCACACATGTGCGGGCTGCGCTTGTGTGACTACCGTTGTGCGCAGCCTGCTAACTGGCAAGACGGGACTCCTCAAGTTTAGATGTTGACCTGGTATAGACCTTGTATTGTTAGTGGTCACACTAAAGTCAGTAGGGTTTACTGTTTTAAATGCAAGAAGACTGCATTATACACATAAGGATAAAACTGTGTTAGATCACAATTTTGCTTCCCTTAGGCCTACAGAATTCCATAAGGTATGAAACTAGGGTAAAATATGTGCACACAATTTGAATACAGAAGTCCCAAGATTATACATGTACACTTTATGAGTTGTCTAGAATTTTTATATTTCTCTGGTTCAGCTCAAGATCATGTTCCAGGCCTTTAGTCGCCCTGCTGGGCCAAGTTAAGTACTCTGCTCCCCACCAGAAAGAACAAAGGTCTCCCCACACAAAAACTCAGCTCCTGAGGAGGAAGGGGTGGGAAAGAAAATTTGCATCTGTTAATTAGCTGTCACAATGTACCAGGTTTGGACAGCCCAAGCCCACTGGACAATGTAGGAAGCCTAGATAACTGGAGCTAACACAGGAGAGGGCTTTCCTTTGAAGCTTTGGTGGGAAGGTCCATGGCAGTGATGTCAGCTAGGGGCATGCTGTGCAGAAGGGTTGGGACAGGGGTGGAGGGGTGATATGACACCCTGCAATTGACCAGGGATGTCTGTCTTCTAGAACTCCCCCCTCATTTAAAATCTTTTCCACAACAGGAATGACAAGCCCCCTGATGCCCAAATAGACTAAGGACTCTGTCCACTGTTGACCATTGGACAAGTGAGTCTCTCTAGGACCAGTGTAGCTGGTTCCCTTACACCCTAAGGACTAGTTGGGGGAAGATCTGGACTTCTGTGCCCAAGCAAGCAAGAGGAGCACAAGAGCACAACGAAAA
Source organism: Lissotriton helveticus (assembly GCF_964261635.1). Taxonomy (NCBI): domain Eukaryota; kingdom Metazoa; phylum Chordata; class Amphibia; order Caudata; family Salamandridae; genus Lissotriton; species Lissotriton helveticus. The sequence goes on from NC_136065.1 coordinate 1,924,820,421, forward strand.
GGAGAAAGGCTGACCAGGAAGCCAGTGGAACCAGCTCCCTGCAAAGTGCACCCTTGCTAGGCCAGGAGGCTTGCTGAATCTGCTCCTGGTGGCTATAGCTCGCCTCCAGGAGAAAACGGAACCCAAGATCACTGGACGGAAGTACGGAACAACTTGAGTCTCTTTCCCACATTTTGACCTTTGTCCTGCTTGGTGTTGAGGTCCAACAAGCTGAGTGCTAGTTACGGTGAATGAAAACTTTGTTAGAACTCAAGATTCCATACTGCCACTCGGAACCCCAGTATGCACCTTTGAGTGAAAGAAATGATCTATCACCCTTGGTATATTCCACGATATAGACATTATAAGCTCTTTAAATGTGCCAGTGCCCCACTGCCAAAGTGCAAATACCTACAACCCTGAATACACAAAAGCTACCAGATCTGACTGACTTACTTTGAAATATGTGACTGTTTCACCTACATAATAACCACCAATGGAACTGTGCCCTGCCATGGCTTCAGGTACACAGCTAAATCTTTGACCAGGAAGCTCTGAAATATATTTTTATGTGAAGAAACTGATTTAAGGCATTTGTGTTCTTTAGACAATCAACACAGCAGCAGTAAAGATATAGGGTTTCTTTGAAAGCCACTGCTGGGCATCAAGGCAAATGCTCTGTGGCCTTTGGGTATTTTGTGAGTATTTGTCGGGTTTTACTACCAATTACAATTTGTAATTTTGGAGGTGAAATGAAAAAGGAGCCCATCTCCCACCTGGAGTCACAATGGGATTCATCAATAGTCTCCTTCCATAATTGAGGTCGCAAACCATTGATCCAATACCGGAATTGGGGTGGTTGCTGCCTCGCAACGGAAACTGTCCCCATGGGACAGCTTTACATCTGGGAATCATGTCAGAAAACCTTGGAAAGAGGGTGGGGGATGCAGGCAATGGTCCAGGGGACAACGGCATACCCTCTTGATGTCTTCTCAAATAGGACATGTCCATTTAAATGACCGGCCTCTTTAAATGGGCAAGGACTGTTTTTTAGGTTGAGACTAGCGGCAGCACACATGCGCTGCTTGGTCTGCGAGGCATGATGTAGTAGGGTATGCCGTGGAAGCCTTGGCCCCTCTCCGCCCATATTTGTCATAGGCTTTGTATCATTGTCCTTCGAAAATGCTGGCTTTTGATTGATTATGAGGCTTGTTAGTCCCGCCTTGGTACTGCCTTGTCTCCTTTTCTTAACGCCTGTAAGGACTGGACCTTTTACTTGGCTTGTTAGACGGTGGGATGTATCTGGTGGGTGATCACTAGTTTGATAACGTGCACTGATGGGGAAAATGGCGGCTGCAGTGTTATGCGCTCTAAATTGTATGTCTTTTACTTTAATGAGCGCGGCGCCTGATTTAGGGACACTGCGCTCACTTTATTTATTTATAGTTTACATTCATGTTGAGTGGGATGTCCACTTCTGGGTCACAGTGCTCTAGAAGTACGGCATAAAGCACAAACCATGTTTTACTATACAGACATCGCTCTTTCAAGATCATTCATTCCAGCAAATAATACGTAACAAGTTTCTGGCATTGCTGATCTTGCCGAAGCCAAACCACTGCACTCAAATCGGACAACTACGATTCGGCATTCCCCTTTTGTGGAATCCGGGACTTGCGAAACAAACTGAACGCTACTGCGACTGTCCGGCAGCAATAGGGAAAACATTGTTCTCTCAGCGACAGTGTGGTTCTTCCCGGATCCCATTCCATCATTTTTAGGTCTCGCATGGCGTTAGCAGCGCACCGCCATGCGAGGGCCTTTTGGAATCAATACGGATTCCAAGCTAAATGTGCACGCGGATGGACAGAAGATGTGCACGCGAGGACTGAATGCTTCACTGGTAGAGTGACACTCTGGGAACTTATTTTGGGCTCGGAAAACTGTATGTTTCAATATTTTATGCTTTTAATAAGCAGCGCGCCATGCTGCGCTGCTTACTAAAAGCATCAAATATTGAAAAAAAAAGAGTCGGCAATCTTTCAGTCACTCTCTGTTAGAGTATTTTCCAGCCCTCTTCCGGTGGTGTGTTTCAATGAATTGCGGTTATCTGCAAATCGATTCCCGGGCTGCTGAGGGGGGAGGGCAGTGGGGGCTGGTTGCAAAGAGAGCAGGGCGACAAACATACTTGGATATACATTAATAGATCTGTTTTCACTTTTTAACTGCATTATGGAGACAGATCAGAGACATCGCCCCGGCAGACCCGCCCCACCCACTCTCAGATCCGGGCAGAAGAACAGTAAACTAGTAAACGCGTGAGCCACCGCACTGGAGCTGCACGGACTGAGGGGTGCACTGCACACTTTATTCACCATGTAAACATACTTGGATATACATTAATAGATCTGTTTTCACTTTTTAACTGCATTATGGAGACAGATCAGAGACATCGCCCCGGCGGACCCGCCCCACCCACTCTCAGATCCGGGCAGAAGAACAGTAAACTAGTAAACGCGTGAGCCACCATACTGGAGCTGAACGGACTGAGGGGTGCACTGCACACTGTATTCACCATGTGAGAGCTCTGGGCGAGTGTGAGCAGGTCTGTCCTCAGATTCCGCCGTTGATCAGATAAAAGGCTCCAGCGTCTGTCTGGGCCCTCACTCTCTTTGAGGCGCTTTCTACTCATTGGCATATATGATCATTCAATGTTTATACCCGGTCTGCCGAGGAAAACCGGGGGTTCACTCTGCTCCTGACTATGGCTTGGGGCCCCGAAGCAGAGCAACCCAAATAGGGGGACAACGTTATTGGTCAGACGTCTTAAACCGAGGTCGGTTGCAATTTAAGGAGACTCAAGACGTGCACATATTATGAGAGCTTACTTGACAGCTGTCGCACTGTCCTGGGTTCTTCCCATTGCTCCTAGAAGCCAGAGGCCTATGACGCTAGTGTCTGCCATACGCCATTGGAATTTCTATAGCGCTTACTGCCACACCTAAGCTTCCTAGCACATTCTCACTGTTACGTTGTTTTGTGAGGATGGAGGTTGAGGGGATGGGGAATCCATCCGCGGTTCCAGTGTGAAGTGTTGGGTTAACAGAGCTTGTTCAATGTTTACTTTGTTAGTGGTAGGTGTGGGTTACAATGACAGTAACATGACGTCAGCCTTGGCACATCTTTGTAGATGTTCACGCGCATGGAGGTTGTGCGGGGACTCCCTGTTTTTCATTGGATCGAATGAGCGCTTGGCAGGGGAGTAAAGCACCTTCAATACACGCCTCAGACTGCTATGCATGTGCAGTGTATTGGCACTACTTGTATCTGCGTGCTTCTAGACGCACGTGGTGTGCATGTCTCACCTCACAGTGTGTGTAGTAACCGCTGAGAAGACACAGGCCTGAGAACCAGCCCATGGATGGCACAACATGACAGCACTTCATCTGAGGCTGCTAGTGTGTGTGTGCGTGTGTCAGAGACACCACAGACACAATTCATTGTTACCACCATAAAAAGAGCACAACAGCCCACACTTCTAGATCCATGCACACCTGCGAACACACGTCATTTCACTTCGCTTGAAGGTAGGTATGCACAACTGATGCATTCACTGGCTGCCCTAGAGGATTTTCCAGATGACCTGTGCCACTCTAGCCATATACGTCCATTCCGCTGGCGTAATCAGAGTAATGTCCGTAATTTTGTGTTACTCTTTGACACAGAATTATTGACAATACAATAATGCCAGTTTATGTAATTAAGCGTAATTTGGACACAAAATCATTCTGTAAAAGCATATTTAGCAGGCAGAAGTGCTACTTGCACTACTGTGCGCTATTTTCTTAGCGCAAAAGGCATCCTAACATCCATTTTTGACACAAGAGTGTGAACTGACAGAAGTAAGTGGGGGACAAATCATATCCCAAGTGCAAATTTAGCAAGTGTGAGCAGCTGCTCGCATCTCAGTTTGTGCTCTGTTGCATTTAGAGCCATTTCTTAGCGCAAAATGCATCCTAGCATCCATTGAAAACGCACAAGTGCTAAATGGCAGGAGTAAGTTGGGGGAATATCCTACCCTAAGTGTAAATTTAGCAAGTGTCAGCATCTGCTCACGCTTCTGTTCATGCTCTGTTGCATTTGGCACTATTTCATAGTGCAAAATGCATCTTAGCATCCATTGTGGATGTGAGAGTGCTAAATTACAGGAGAACGTTGGGGGAAAATCTTATCCAAAGTGTAAATTTAGCAAGTGTGCGCTGTTTCAACCCAACACCACCAGCAAACAGGCCCACTTCATTAAAGTGAAACCACCAAAGGTTTGTGAACTTAGCTCTAAAGTCCTTCTTTTTAACCACCATAGTGACGCGGGCAGGTTAGGTTAAAGCCATTTGCTTTGCTATACAATACCATTAGCAAAGCAAATGACCTTAACTTAATCAAAGGAGAGACCTATTGCATTTTCAATTCTTGTTTCTCCAGCTGCTCAATTTCCCGTCTCTGTTAATGACACCATCACTGAGATAACATGTCACTCCTCCCAGAGAGTGAATGAGACTGGAGCAGAGCACGGAGGACGTATGCTTGATGTGCACTGTATGTAGATTGAATGTATGTAGATGCACAGTAGTTTCACACAGTATGCCTGATGTGCTCAGTGTGTTATTAAGTGTAGACAGATAAGCGTGTCTGATGTGTTGTAGTCCCTATGTAGATGCGCATGCGCGTTGCCTGCCTCTATGTTGGAAGTCAAGTGAATGCCTGATTTGTGCCTCGTATATGTAGATTCACAAATGTATGAAACACGTGGTGTGCAGATGCACCAATGTGTGTTTGGTGTATAGAGCGTGTGAAAGGATACACAAGAGTATGCTTGGTGTGTGTAATAAGCAAGAGTGTGAGGGCGAGTGCACAAATGTGGGTCTATGTATACTCAGGAAACATGTTCCACAACGTGAAGACATGCTCTCTAATGTTGGCATATGCTTCCTTTGGAAGAGAATGTTTATAGTCCGGTTTCCATCACAAAGGATTTTGGGCAGTAATTACATTTGCACCACTCAGGGTGAAAAAGCTCACCCACGCAGCACAAATTGTGCAAAAAACAGACATATTTTAGCAACACATCTAGTAACGTTATGTGCTGAGCCTAGGCTGTCACTCGCCTGGAGAGGGAGGGGCTGAGGACTAGCACACCCCCTGACCCCACTGTCCTGAAATACCCCGCTTACAGCCAGGGAAACACGGGGCACTTGGAGAGAGACCAGTTAGTACAGCAAGGCAAATGAACACACGGTGACCTCAGGGGTAGACACTGCTGAGAAGTGTGTGCTGAACAAAGCAGACTACATATGCTAATGTGCAGTGCTTTCAATGGGCAGGTACTGTCCGCTGCTGGGTGCCTGCACTTTCTGAGTTTGAAAGGGAGTGGACCTTCACTTCTCAGCTCTGCTGCAATACATTCAACGGGACAGTACCCGCACTTCTCTGGAGCAAACAGGAGCTGTGAAGAGAGAGTACCAGTATTTCCGTGTACCTGTTTAAAGTACTGCTTCTGTGTTTTCAAGCAGACACAGTTTTTAGCAAGTGTTTAGGGACTCTGCTCTTGGAACTTATATTTAACATTCATGTTGAGCGCGGCGTCCCCTTCTGGAACACCGCGCTCTGTTTAATTTTTTTTTTTTTACTTTCATAATGAGCGCGGCACCCTTACAAAAATAATAGGCATTATCACTACAATGCCAATAGCTTAAACTCGAGTAAATGCAAGACCTATCACATTGCAAATGGTTGTTAAATAAAAGTTTCCGGTTTGGGAAAGCAAATTCAGAGATGATGGCCACCAACCCTGCCAGTCAGTGCACAGGTGCTTCACAAATTATATGTGTTCTTCTGGCTTTAACAATTTTACTTAATTTTACCTGTTTCATTTAATGTAATTCTAATATTAAAGGCACATTCCTTTCAAATGATATACATTTTGGTAAGTGTGAAAGTTCAGCTATACTTGTGTGATCGTTCACAGATACTGGGGAATAGTTAAGAATACTCTGGGAGTCCTGGTTGAGCTGCAGCTCTGGTGTCCAGTAGCCTGGGCCAGACGAGGAAACACTCCCTTCCATCTCTGGTCCTGAAAGGGCTGCCTCGGGACCCCCTGATCTGAGGATAAAGGGGCATATTATCAAGGACTGGTGTTAAAATGATCGCTGTTTTATCGGCAGGAAACTGCCGATAAAACAGCGATAATGGGCTTGATAATACTCCCTTGTTACTTCCCATAAAAGCCCATGTTAACATCAGAACATGCGCTTCTATATGAATTAACAAGGGCGTATTATCAAGCCAATTATCGCCGTTTTATCGGCAGGAAACTGCCGATAAAACGGCGATAATTTTAACACCGGTCCTTGATAATATGCCCCAAATTCTTCATTGCCCCAGCAATAATGTAGCTCTTTATGAACAATGCACATAACATATGCAGTTCCTGCCAACTGTCCATTAGGCCAGAATATTCATCCATTCATGTATTCATTCGTTTATTATCTGCCTACACACGCCACCTTTGCATCTAGGATAAAAGACGTTCCCAGCAGCCCTCTCACCAGTTTGAAAGGCTGCTGAAGTCCCTCCGCCTCCCACTGCTCGCTCCTCTCCCCCCGCCCCCTCTTCACCCCCCTCTCTTTTAATAACACTGCTGATCAGGAGTGGCAGCGTCCAATCTCCCTCCCTGTCACAGGAGGAGCCCAATCTCCCGCAGTGGGCCATCAGCGGGGAGAGGCCTGGCATCACACTGACAAGTGGTAATAAAGCCCTGGGGCGCGAGGCTAAAGAGGTGGAGGGCACATCTCTCTCAGCCCTGTCCGGTGACCCCCACTCCTCCGCTGCAGGGCTCTCGGGTGGGGTCTGAAGCCCAATGGAGCACGTGACGTTTGTTTATTTTTTATTTTAATAGTTTTTAATAGCACGAACATGACCGTAGCGGGTATCAGAGCGCTTTACAAATGTACAAAGAGCAGATTAATATTAAAAATACCATCAAATTCACACAAAAAGCAGGAAAGGGTAGTACACAGAAAAGGGAGGGTATGCATTTCCATAATCAGAGAGCAGGGGAGATAAACTTAATAAAATCAGGGTATCATAATCCAGAAAACTGCAAGTACCAGGCAGTGTTGAGAAGCGGGAGGTTAATGTCAGTAGTGTTAATAAGAAAGCAGTACGGTATCCAGGGATAAATACTATCATGTGTGTGATTGAGAAAAAAAGCAATCTTGGGATCTAGGGAAGAAATCTATTCATTGTTTATTTACAGCGTTTCTATAGTGTCAAAGTGTCGCAGACACTTCAGAGCACTTTATTACGCATGCGTGCATATACGTAAATTCTAACAATGACCTTAAAAGTCCCTCTGCCTCTTACCAACCTTCTTCTCAGAATCCGTGCACCTCATCCATTCTCGGGTAGTGCACACAGAATGTGGCACTCCTTACCCCGAAACTACACACCACCACCTCACTGCTGATCTTCAAAAAAAGGAGCTGAAAGTCCTTCTTCTACAAAGACATTTTGCCCAGTTTTCCCCTTAGCCAACCTCACCCCAGTCAATCTACCCTCCCCAAGACTGTGACTAATTAACTGTCCTACTCCTGTCACACCTAAAGTAACATGGCAGCTATGACCTACACGTACCTCCTTTTATAATTTGTAAATACATGCCTTTGTAACCATCGAGCGATACCAAAGGGGATGATGGGCGGAGCGCTTGAGCAAATCAAACACTCACCCCCAGTCAACTAATCTGGGTTTAATCCATCATCATTCTTTAGCTCACTCCACCACCCCAGTTCTGACATGGCCATATGCAAATCAGTCTGACTCTGTGCCTCATGGGAACAGTCCAGCCCGAACTGCCAAACCATGTCTTCCCTGGACCGGAAACAAGCATCCTGGGACCGATTTTGGGTTCATAACCCTTATCAGCCATGGTATCTTGAATCCAGTGGCAAAATGCGCAAGGGACCCACGTCTGGGCATACCCTGCCAACGTAGGGCGAACAAAGCGATACCAAAGGGGATGATGGACGGAGCGCTTGAGCAAATCAAACACTCACCCCCAGTCAACTGATCTGGGTTTAATCCATCATCATTCTTTAGCTCACTCCACCACCCTGGTTCAGATTTGGCCATATGCAAATCAGTCTGACTCTGTGCCTCATGAGAACAGTCTAGCCTGAACTGCCAAGCCATGTCTTTCCAGGACCAGAAAAAAGCACCCTGGTACCGGTTTCGGGTTCATAACCCTCATCAGCCAGGCTATCTTGAATCCAGTGGCAAAGTGAGCAAGGGATCCACGTCTGGGCATACTCTGCCAACTTAGGGCAAACAAAGCGATACCAAACGGGATGTTGGACGGAGCGCTTGAGCAAATCAAACACTCACCCCCAGTCAACTGATCTGGGTTTAATCCAGCATAATTTTTTTGCTCACTCCACCACCCCAGTTCAGACATGGCTATATGCAAATCAGTCTGACTCTGTGCCTCATGGGAACAGTCCAGCCCGAACTGCCACTCCATTTCTTCCCTGGACCGGAAACAAGCATCCTGGGACTAGTTTCGGGTTCATAACCCTCATCAGCCAGGCTATCTTGAATCCAGTGGCAAAGTGAACAAGGGACCCACGTCTGGGCATATCCTGCCAACTTAGGTTCAACCTGTAATGGCATGGTGAGCAAAAAAACAATGGATTTAGGCCCAGATGTCTGTACTGGGGGGAATGTATGACATTGTTATGCATTCTGTCCATCAACTGTTGGTTTTACACTTGTCACCCGAGTGGGACGGGTATGCTCAGACATAAGTCCTGTGCTCTCCATGACACTGGAATCAAGCCATCCTGGCTGATGAGGGCTGAAAGCCCGAAACCGGTCCTAGGATGCTTGTTTCCAGGAGGACCTGGCTTGGCAGTTCGGGCCGGACTGTTCCCATGGGGCACAGGGTCAAGACTGATTTGCACGTGGCTGGGTTCAACCTAGAATGGCATGGTGAGCAAAAAAACTATGGATTTAGGGCCCAGAACTCTGTACTGGGGTGAATGTATGACATTGTTATGCATTCTGTCCATCAACTGTTGTTTTTGCACTTGTCACCACGAGGGGGATGGGTATGCTCAGACGTGAGTCCCGTGCTCTCCATGCCACTGGAATCAAGCTACCCTGGCTGATGAGGGCTGAAAGCCTGAAACCGGTCCTAGGATGCTTGTTTCCAGTCCAGGGAGGACCTGGCTTGGCAGTATGAGCTGGACTGTTTCCATGGGGCACAGGGTCAAGACTGATTTGCACGTGGCTGAGTTCAACCTGGAATATCATGGTGAGCGAAAAAACAATGGATTTAGGCCCAGATCTCTGTACTGGGGTGAATATATGACATTGTTATACATTCTGTCCATCAACTGTTGTTTTTGCACTTGCCATCCCGACTGGGACGGGTATGCTCAGATGTGAGTCCCGTGCTCTCCATGCCACTGGAATCAAGCAATCCTGGCTGATGAGGGGGGTGAAAGCCCAAAACCGGTCTTAGAATGCTTGTTTCCAGTCCAGAGAGGACCTGGCTTGGCAGTTCGGGCTGGACTGATCCCATGGGGCACAGGGTCAAGACTGATTTGCATGTGGCTGGGTTCAACCTGGAATGGCATGGTGAGCAAATAAACAATGGATTTAGGCCCAGATCTCTGTACTGGGGTGAATGTATGACATTGGTTTGCATTCTGTCCATCAACTGTTGTTTTTGCACTTGTCACCCCGAGTGGGACGGGTATGCTCAGACGTGAGTCCTGTGCTCTCCATGCCACTGCAATCAAGCTATCCTGGCTGATGAGGGCTTAAATCCTGAAACCGGTCCTAGGATGCTTGTTTCCAGGAGGACCTGGCTTGGCAGTTCGGGCTGGACTCTTTTCATAGGGCACAGGGTCAAGACTGATTTACATGTGGCTGGGTTCAACCTGGAATGGCATGGTGAGCAAAAAAACAATAGATTTAGGCCCAGATCTCTGTAATGGGGTGAATGTAGGACATTGTTATGCATTCTGTCCATAAACTGTTGTTTTTGGACTTGTCACCCTGAGTGGGACGGGTATGCTCAAACTTGAGTCCCGTGCTCTCCATGCCACTGGAATAAGGCTATCCTGGCTGATGAGGGTTGAAAGCCCGAAACCGGTCCTAGGATGCTTGTTTCCAGTCCAGGGAGGACCTGGCTTGACAGTATGGGCTGGACTGTTCCCATGGGGCACAGGGTCATGACTGATTTGCATGTGGCTGAGTTCAACCTGGAATGGCATGGTGAGCGAAAAAATTATCGATTTAGGCCCAGATCTCTGTACTGGGGTGAATGTATGACATTGTTATGCATTCTGTCCATCCACTGTTGTTTTTGCACTTGTCATCCCGAGTGGGACGGGTATGCTCAGACGTGAGTCCCGTGCTCTCCATGCCACTGGAATCAAGCTATCCTGGCCGATGAGGGCTGAAAGCCCGAAACCGGTCCTAGGATGCTTGTCTCCAGTCCAGGGAGGACCTGGCTTGACAGTATGGGCTGGACTGTTCCCATGGGGCACAGGGTCATGACTGATTTGCACGTGGCTGGGTTCAACCTGGAATACAATGGGGAGCAAAAAAACGATGGATTTAGGCCAAGATCTCTGTACTGGGGTGAATGTATGACATTGTTATGTATTCTGTCCATCAACTGTTGTTTTTGCATTTGTAACCATCGAAACAAGCAAATATCCCTACGTCTTCACCAGCTACTCTGTGCCTCTTGTAATGGTCGTAACCAGCAACTGTTTATAACTCTCTATCTCTTGTAATGAATCCTGTTTTATTGTAAATCGCTCTAACACCTTTGGTTTGTGTCTGCGCTATATAAAAGTGCATAAATAAATAAATAAATAGATAAATAAATAAATCCAAAGTTTCTAAATCATAAGATGTCATTGGCAAATTGTCACATATCTTGACTTCCTTCTAAATGTTGAAGCTTCTACTGCCTTAGTATGTTTCCCTCTTCTTGACTATGACAATGGACTACACCTTGGAGCATCCCTGTTAATACTTCGGAAGTGACAGTGAATCCAGAATGCTGCTTCCAGAGAGCGTCTCATCCTTCCCATCCAGACTCCTGCCGCCATATCTTCACTCTTGGGTTCAGCGGCTAGAAGCATCACCTTCAATCCCATGGACTGCTCGATGAACCTTGCTTTGGGCTACCATTTTTTCAAGGGAAAGCCTTCACCTACTGGTAAACAAGCCACTTTTGACGGCCTCATACTTCCAAAAGCCACAACCAGGTGAAAGCACATTCTCCATCTAGAAGCCCCCACTTTGGGACTTCATCCCTGCACACACTAGAAGAATCGCCATTGTGCCTAGTTCACCTGCGCAAGCGTTGAAAACAAGGCTTTTTCCCAGCTGCATTATGACAAGATGTAGGACCCATGTGGGATGTGATGACTCAGAAAAGCCCTATTTATTTAAACAGAACAAGTTACAGGAAGAGGGACAGCTTATCAGGAGCAGACTGAGCCACCTTAGCCTCTCGCTCTGGTCTCACATTGTGGGACATCACCACTGATGATGAGCTGGAAGACTGAAGAAGAGCACACACACACTCTTTCTTTCTGTCTCTCCAGCTCTCTCTCTCTCCATCTCACCCTCTCCAGCTCTCTCTCTCTGTTCCTATCTCCCTCTTTCTGGTCTCTATGTTTATCCCTCACCAAATCTTCCTCCCTGTCTCTCTTTTTATCTATTTATGGCCCACTTAGCTCTCATAGAGCACTTCAGTTCCAAACGTCACTAAGCATTGGTCTTCAAATATTAAAATATGCATCAGGTTCTTTTATGCACCTGTGCACCCTGTATGCAGTGGCGCCCAGAGAAATCTCACAATACCACCCTGATGTAGCTTCTTACACTGTGCAATCAAGGCCTTATATGTATTTATCGAGCTGTTTCTCTCTGTCACTCTCTCTGTCACTCTCTCTGTACCTCTCCATCCATCTCCCTCTATCACTCCTTCTCTCTGTCACTTTGGGATCCCTCGCTCTCTCTCCATATCTGTCTCTAAGTCTCTCTCCTCATTTCTATATCTCACTATATCTTCAGCTCTGTGTTTTCCTCTCTCTGCCTCTCCATCTCTGACTCTCTCATCCTGTCTCTCTCTTTCTCTCTCTGTTTCTATATACTTTCCTCTGTCTCGCTCTCTGTCTTCATCTCTTTCGCCCCCTCTCTCAATATTTCTGTCTCAATCTCACTTTCTCTGTATCAGTTCTTCTTTCTATTACTTCCCTCTATCACACACTCTCTCTGTCTCCCCATCTCTTTCTATCTCTCCTTCTCTCCTCTCTATATACTTTCTCCTGTTACTCACTCTCTCTGTCTCAGTCTCTCTCTCTTTCTCTTCACGTTTCTGTCTCGATCTCATTCCCTCTGTATCTATGTCTCTCCAACTCTCTTTTGAAATCTTTCTATATATTCCTATCTCTTACTCTCTCTGTCTCACCACCTCTTTCTCTATCTGTCATTCTGTTTCTCTCTTTCTGTCTGCCTCTCTCTCCAACTCACTCTCCTTCTAGTTCCCCTTCTATCTAGATATATCTTCCTTCCCATCTCTCACTCCCTCTGTCTACATCTCTCTCTCTCTATGTCTCTCCATTCCTATCTCCATCTTAGTCTTTCTCCTTTTCTTCAGCTCTATGTCTCTAGCTTCCCTGCCCCCTTTTTCTCAGTCTTTTTCTCGCTCTCCCTCTGTTTCTCTGAGAGGTCAGTACAGATAGTGTTTCTTTGAGAGAGCAGTAAAGATAGTATACTCCTTTCCTTCCTTCATCTTTGTCAATAGGAGTTAGAGAACAGGAACTGAGCAGGACACTGCTCACAACAGAACCAAAGCAAATCAGATGTGCTCGCAATACAATTTTCAATATTGACTAATTTTTTTTAGTACAATTTGGGCAAATGATAATTACAGTCTACATGTCATAGTGTTGACGTTTCGACCCCTATTTTATATCTTAAAGGCGTCTTCATCAGGGCTGAAAAAGCCACATCCCGATTCAGTCAGCAGCATGGTCCGAAATGCCAAACCCATCGGTCCTACACTGGATTTTTTCTTGGGCCTATTGGCTTATTCTAGTTTGACTGACAACTTTTCCCAGTTGGAGATTCATACCTATGAAGGCCTGAGGATTAACTTCTTTCAGAGATAATCCGATATTTGTGTGGTACATCCTATAAGTCCTGATGAAGACCCCTTTAAGATACAAAATAGAGGCCGAAATGTCGCTGCTATGACATGTAGGCTCTCATTATTTGCCATTCGCTCAAATTGTACTCTAAAAAATGAGTCAATATTGAAAATTGTACTGCAAATATGCCTGCATTGTTTTGGTCCTGTTCTCTCATAACTACATTTAGTGCATTTATACTCACTTATGTCATGTTCATTGGGCCGTTCACTGGAGCAACAAATATACAATTACTGAGATACATTTTTTGGATTTGGATCATTTTTATGGGTAATTAGACATCTATTCTACTTAGATATTTGCATGTATGTTGACTACTTAAGGCAAGATTGCTTAGGCTTAGGGCTTCTTCCCAGGGAACCATTGTTCTTTGAATCTAATGTTTACCCAGGTTCCCAGGAATACAGGGTTACCCTATATTAATGATTGGATAATAGAACCCTCACAAGCCTCCTCCTTACCCCGGATTCAAACAAAGTCATTAGTTGTCCACCCATGGTTGAATAGCTGGAAACCTCAGGCTTGCGGGCCCTACAAGCTGCCTTTTCTGGTCATTTCCTCTCAGGATTCCAGCTCTGACTCAGAGGATTGCTGAAATAGTGGAGCCCTCTGGCGTTTCATCTACAGTGGGTTGTTTAGTACTACTCTCAAGGACAGTCAGAAACCATTCAGTAGATCTGTCGCCCTTGTCTTGCCATTTGAACTAGTGCAGGCGGATGGGCTGTGTGTTGAACATGTGTGGTACCTGGTGGCCTGGTCAGCTTCTGAGGGTGAATGATCTGTGAACAAGTGTGGTTCTCGTCTTCCTGGTCAGCTTCTGCATGTGTATGGGCTGCATATTGTACAAGTGTAGTTCCTGGTTGTTTGGTTAACTTTCGCGGTTGGATGATCTGTGAACAAGTGTGCTACCAGGTTGCCAGGTCAGCTTACTTCTGCAGGTAGATAGGTAATGTGTTGAACAAGTGTTTGCCCTAAGTTGGCAGAGTATGCCCAGGCGCGGCTCCCTTGCTCAATTTGCCCCTGGATTCAAGCTAGCCTAGCTGATGAGACGTATGCCCCGAAACCAGTCTCAGGTTTCTTGTTTCCAGACAAGGGAAGACCTGACTTGGCAGTTCCGGCTGGACTGTTCCCATGAGGCACAGGGTCAAGACTGATTTGCATATAGCTGCGTCTGAAAAGGGGTGGCGAAGTGAGCTAAAGAAAGATGATGGATTAAACCCAGATCTGTGACTGGGGGTGAGTGTCTGAAAAGTTTCAGTGCTCTGTCCATCATCTGATTGGGTTTGCTCATTTATAGAATGTCATGATAATTTAATTTAATAAGGTTATGATTTAGTAATTATCACAACCAATAATCAACATATTTCTTAAGATTTAACATTACATGTGCATTAACCTGCATTAATGATGTTTCTGCAAATTATTCCATGTTTAAAGGCATAGAGATTGCACACCTTTTGCTGGTGCAAGCTGGCCCAGCCTGCCTGTGTTGTGATGTGGTATTGGATCGATTACTTAACGGTAATCTTCATTACTCGTCCAAGTCCTGTATCACGCCCCCCATTCCTGGGTTGTCTTTCTCCTCCGTGCCATACTGGGTTGAGATTGACCAGGAAGTGCTAGAGGTAAGTGTGCACTTATGTAGCCACTGGTGGTGCAATAAAATAAATGCCTATCTCCAGGGTGATACTCACTCTCAAGGACTAGCACGAGACGACAGATGAGGCTGAAAATGTCCTATTTTTGGTGCATTGATACCAAGTGGCTCTAAATTGATAGAATTGTGTTAAAAGCACGGTAATCAGCTTCCAGTGCATTTTAACACACCCTTTCCATTGAGTGACCTTTATTCAAAGATGGCTGCTAAAGCTTGCCATTGTTAGACTCTTTGCTTGAGACGACCAATGGGCAAACCAATTGGTGAATGCTGTGATGGTGTAGGGGGTACTTTCCTGCTGACAACTGCAAAAAGCCCTGGCGAGTGACTTTCTGGCGGGAGCAGTGCTTTGTTTGAGCCGGTGTTTGCAGATGGATCGCACCTGCACTCATTTTTGGGGCCAGCACCTATTTCTCCCTCAACAAACGTTAATCCAGAGCAGGAGAGAGAGAAGGGGTAAAGAAGGAGAAAGAGTGGCACCGGAAAACAGGGACGAGGGAGAAAAGGATGACAAAGAACTTGCAAGAGTGAATAAAGGGGCAGCGCATGTCTGGTGGGAGATGAAAGAGACCCGAGGAGGAATCAAAACTAGCATCCTTGACCTTCCAGGTGGACTTATGAGCAAAATGTTAGGGCCTGGCACTTCTGATTTACAAATTTAGCACCGGTTGGAACTCGAATCGACGACCTTGAGGTGAAGTGTTCTGTAACCCTGTCCAGCCTCCTGCATCATTTCGTGGTGGTTAATACTCGTGGCTTTCACAGCCCTGCGTTGCCTCGCATGTGCTGGTGACAGATGGAAAGGCGACAGAAAGCTGCCCTTATCACAGGAATGTTCTTGAAGGGGAATTACTTCCACAGCGTGGGCGCGGAGCATGCTGGGACTGTGGAGATACGTTCTTATCAGGTAATGGTCTTACAGCGACAATGAGTTCCATCCGCAGAGAGAGAGAGATGCAAGGCACCAAGGACAACGTTTGGAGCATCACAGGAGCCCAGCGCGCGCCCCCTTTCAAAAGTGGAAAAAGACCACAAAAGGGGAAGCTCTGTAGAGTTAGACATTCTAACACTCCAGGCTCTGATGTCTTTTGTTTGGCCAACAGAAAATAAAACGTCAGCTTTGACACAGACCTGTCCTTCAGATGCAATCAACGAATGGCTTTTTCGAGGACTATAGTAACTCCAATTTGAAATATGAACTGATGGGTATATCTCAACTTTCAAATGATTTGCATATTGTTTTTGCGATTGCTTTTCTATATTTTTCTTTTCTTTTCCAATCCCTTTTATTATGTTATTTTTTACTTGCTCCATATTCTTTCTTTCTTTCTTCCTCCTTTTTTCTTCCTCACTTTTCAACTTTTCAATTCGGCTAATTTATTTTCTTTACATATTAGTATTTCCCTTAAGCTTATTTGCTGTCTACCCATATATGATATTTATTGTCACGGGAATTCATATTTTGATAGGTTTCTATACTTATGTATTTTCTTATATCTAAAATTGTCCATTTTATTTGTTACTTCGATTAAGGTTATCCAAATTATTACTATTGCTGTTTGTGTATGCACCCGATTGTGTCTTGATTGTGATAATTTTAACTTTCTGCAGGGATTTTGCTAAATTTTAATTAAATTATGCATTTTAGAAAAGAGTTCGGGTGTTGATTTCTAGACTATCTTTTCACACACAGGTACCACAACCTGCGATTGGGTGTGTAGACTGGGCAAACAAAGTCATGCAACCTTTCCTTGCACAGGGACCTACAACCAGCACAGGTCGCAGGGTTGTGATGAGAGAAGGCTCTGCTGTCTCTGGTGTGAATGAGCTATCAGAGACAGGAAAAGGGGGTGCAGGTTGTAAACCAATCCGTCCCTGCAAGGAAGCTGCCTCTTAGAGGAAACGGAGGGGAGAGACATGGAAAGGGAATTCTCTACATCCGTGAGAGGCCATGGATTGAATGGGATTCAAGAAACGATACCGTGGGGAGTGCGGGTGCTAATGAGCAATTAGCTCCCGCTCTTGCCATGCACGTCGGTGCTGGCCCTCACCATGCAGTAAAGCCCCAGTAGTGAAACCTTAACAGGGAGTGATAAGTAGGCTTCATAAACTCGTCATTTAATCCTTTCAAGGTCGACAAAATGCGATGGCGATCTTCCCAGCTGTTTCTACAACTGCTGATAGGATCCAGGAATCGTTAGTACCACTCGCTCTCTCGCGCCACCTCACTCTGCAACGACACAATATGAAGGGACCTCTCAGCAGGCGCTCAGCTCAAATTGATTTTTAAGAACTAAGTAAATAAAAAACACAGTTTGTCAGTGACGGGTCTGAAAATCAGCGCTGTGAAAATGTAACATCAGGAGGAGTGATAACTGTGGGTACATCGCCCCCACCCCTCCTTCCCACACCAAATGCTGGATAAAACACAGAAATCGCATTGAGTTGTCACTTATTTTTTGTTCTCTCTCTCCCCCAAAAAGCAGCCGAGGGGTGGCAAACATAGAGTTATAAGCAGTAACCCCTTCTTCTGTCCCCCTCCCCTGTGCTAGTGTGTCTTGGAAAGAGAGAGAAAAAGAGAGCGAGAGGTTGGTATGTGTGTCTAAAAGAGTATTTACAGAGTCATAAAACCCCGCTTAAAGGAGCCTTCCGGTGAATAACAAATAGATCTCCAAACCCAAGCTTACGTCATCGAACAAAAGAACATTCTAGAATGCTTATTGTTGGCGACTGTTAGTGAGTCAAGACTGGCTGAATAGAAATATTCTTATTTCGGTGCAGTGCAGGCCCCTTAAGTGCCTTTAACCAGGTACGTAGCTGTCTGGAGACAGTCTGTTCATGTACATTGGGCCTATGAGGAGTCAAAGAACACATGACAGTTTAGGGCTGCTCCTTTACTCCTAGCCCATACACCTTCTCCCAGGATCGGTCTGTGGGTACTGGTGTCTCCAACTGCTAAGACGGAACCTTTATAGCGCCATAGCTGTTTAATATTGCTTTGTGTGCCATGTGCGTGTTGTAGGCACCCTGATAGGCTCCCTTCAACCACCCAAGCATATGCATACTCGCCAGTTTTCTATTTAAAAGGGAGCACGTGTTGTTTTGAAGAAGGCTACACTGGGCAATTTAAGTTGAAGAACACAAATTCAGTAGAACCTCCTGGTTCAACTTGCATGGTTTCGGAGGTATGTCTCACTGATGAGTGGAGTGTCTACACAATGCCAACGTGGTTATCCTGCAAACTTCTCTCATTTGCACATGCCTGGAAAGTAACACTGGCGTCTGCTTAGGAGACGTGAGAGGAGATCAAATATTCACCTGCGTCAAAAGGACGATTTTTCGCAACTTCTTCAAGTCACAACGAAAAAACCATTAAGAGCAGAAAACAGTACCAGCAGAGACCAAATTATTCTCCTAAATGTACATTCGAAAGGATGATTCAAACTGGGGATGAACAATGGAATCTCAGAGGGACCCTCATGCATCTGAATGTATTGTAACAATGCAAAAACTAACACCAATCAATGAGCAGCAACTGACAAAAACCAATTAAAGCCACCAGACACCTACGCTCCATGCCCCTTTCTGTAACCCTCCACCCCGCATCTGACGTAGCTGACGAAGAGGTCCCCCCTTCTCCTACCTAGCAGCAAAGACATGGAGTAAGCTACTTTTTCATCTACAGACTACCCTAATGGGTGACAAGTAGCGCTCTACAATTCTACTGATTGTCTGACTGAAAGCCAATCGAAGCAACTACTTCTGATTCTGTCCACACTCTAGCTGCCAAGGACTAGTTTGACCATTATTTGCACCCACTGCCAAAGCCCTACAAACCTGCCTGCTATCTCATGAAGCCACCCCCAAGAAAAGTCATAATTACAAACAAGAAACTTTAACGAGGATATCTGTTGAGTGAGCAGCGAAAGGAAGACTGAGAAAAGCATTTCATGGGTGACTAGTGCTCTGTAGTAACAAGAAGGTGGCACGCCAGCGTGATGCAATTCTCCTTGATAAATGAATAATTATTAGAGTATACCATTTGGAGATGCTACCTGTGATCCATCTGACAATCGCGGCCTTAGGTGTTGAATGAGTGGCATTGTCTCCCTTGAAGCCTCAAGGTGGTGCTGTGTAGAAAGCAGAGCTTTCGATCTGTCCACACAAAAGTATAAGATCGTGTTATGTTTCCTCAGCTGACAGAGCATACAGACACACAAACTAATGAAGGAATACATTTCTGATCTTTCAGCTGACATTCAGCCAATGCCTTTTTCAGCAAAAGTAGGATGAGTCTCGTACATCACTTCTTGCTGATGGAACAAGGTTTGCAGTTCATGTACACGTCTGGGTTGAAGAGCACGAATAGACCTAGATAAAGCTATGCCAAGTGGGAAGGAAATCCTTCCCAGGGAAGAGGCAGGGGGCCATGGGTGTGAAGGGTCTGCCTGTCCACTCATCTGGCCAGACCCAGATGTAAATCCCAAGAGACCGCAGATCAAGAAAAGAACAGGTGCATTAGACCCACCAGAAGCCATTTCACGACCTCGTTATCAGCGGAGGGTTCCCCAGGCTTGATTCTGTAGGCAAGAAATAAAAAAGTCCCTAACAACAGTGAAATTTAATCACAAGCTAAAACAATCTATTAGACAATGCTGGTGGTCAGGAAGCTATCAATATCAGAAGACGTAACCAATCTACAATATCATAAAGTCAATATCTCAATTTTTTAAATAAAAATAGAAACAATAATAAAAATCATACGTTTGCATTAAATATGTATGAAATACAATTTTATTGAAATATCATTAAAAAAAATTCATTAAAAGAGCATCGTTATGGGAAAACAGTTGTCGACGCAGTGTTTCGGTATGGCATGAACACCTTCTTCAGAATAGTTTTCTAATCACAGTAGAGATGGTTTTAGACTTTAAATGTGACTAACATCTGGTGATTAAAATCGTTGCGATTTAAAATCATGAAGAGAGAAGGAAATGATGAGCTCCTCTTATTTTAAGAACCTAGTTATACAAGGTATTTGTGATGTCGATATGTATACTGGTGCCACCGTTGATCTATGTAGTCAGGATACGAATGAAATAGAAGTTAATGCCAACCGCTGAATGGTAATTGGATTACTGCAATAGGCTGATGTGCCTTGCATTTTTAATCCCTGGTTTGGGTAATATTCGTCCGCTTTGGCTGGCCTCTGGATAACTACCTGATAAATATGTTGCGGCCTCCCTGCCTCCAGTATACAGCTTCCGGGGCATCTACGCAAAGCCATTACTACGCAAGTCACTACATCGATTTGCAGTAGATGGCGTGCTGACATTAGAAATGTATAATCTACTATTCCAACTCCAGCCTACGTTGCAGTAGGAAAGTTGTTGGAATAGTAAACTATACATTTTCTAATGTTACCATGTCATCTAATGCATTTCGGGCCAAATGCCCTTCTTCCGGGAGCTTATCTGAAAATAAAGGATACAGCATTTTAGCATATACTACATGCCTTCATCAATATATCACAACATGATAAAATTACATAATCACTGGTTCACCGTGTGATTTGGTGTATTGGTGTACCCGACTATACCAAGTGAAATGTGAGTGAAATGAAAGACTTTCACTTATGTGTCTTCAAGATACACAGCCTCTAAGAGCTGTGAATAAAACATACAAAGCGCGGAAAAAATTAGCGGAAAAATAAACGGGAAAATGAGCAAACTCGAGTATGATAGTCTACGAGACACAAAGCATCTCACTTTCAATAGATTCCCACTTACTCAAGATAACAACGCCATCTCGATTACGCGCTCCTCACTCTTCGGAGAAAGTTGTTTGAGGTGCACGGTTATCATTTAGGTGTCAATAAAAAACACACGCGTTCATGTGGTGGTAGACATCGAGATAAGACTACAAACTGTGCGCGAGGGTAGCGGCCATATTGGAATGGCAACTAAATAGATATATGCGGACTTGTGTAAATAAAAAACGTTCATAATTCGAACGGTAAAAATCAGTAATGGATAATCACAATCACATAAAAAGGTGGATCGAGTGGTGTGTATCATGTTATGTGAAAGATGTGCCAAAATTAACACAGTTAGTCATGTAAGCAGCAACAAAGGATAAAAACACACACATGAAATTGGTAAACAACCCCACCAACACCTTCAGAGAAATTCTAAAGAACATATTGGATAAAGCGTTGGATGAGAGTACAATTAATGCTAGGACCTACAAATACTTACTACAGCCACACCCTAAAAGTCCGTCATAGTACATGATTCCAAAAATACATAAATCATTGGAGGATCCACCCTTACGACCTATCGTGTCCACTAGGGGAAGTTTGCATGAGCCCATAGGGAAATTTATTGACAAATACCTACAGCCGACAGTCAAATCCATGAAAAGCTACATTAAGGACACTAAAGATTTTTTGCTACGTTTACAAGCGATCAAAATCAATGAAAATGAAAATTTGATCATGTGCACATGCGATATAAAGTCATTATATACCTCTATCCCACATGCAGGAGGTATAGATGCGATGGAAATGGCCATAATTAACACTGAGATAGAACCAGCTATGCAAAAATTCCTCATGGAGCTCCTACTTTTTACCTTATACCAGAGTTATTTTGAATATAAGAATGAGTGGTACCTTCAGCTGTCGGGCACGTCAATGGGGAACTGTGCGGCGCCTATATACGCCAACATTTACATGAAACAATATGAGGAGACGCACATATATCCTAATCCTATCTGGGAGAACAACACAAAACTCTTTGTAAGATACATTGATGACGTGTTCATATTATGGAACCACACCAAAGATAAACTTCAGGATGCACTCGTATCATTGAATACCATCGATGACAGAATTCAGTTAACTTGGGACATACAAACTGAGAAAATACCTTTTTTAGACGTGGAGATTACTTTAACTAAGACAGGCATAGAAACAGATCTCTTTAGAAAAGACACTGACAGAAATAATGCACTACATTACTCTAGCTTTCACCAGATATCCTTAAAAAATCATCTACGTTCTCGCAAATGCTACAAGCAAAAAGGATCACATCTAATGAAACCAAAGCTCTCAGCAGAATCGAAGAAATGGGACACAGGTTCGAAAAGAGGGGTTACCCAAAACAAATTGTGGAGAGTGCTAAGGAACGAGTAGCACCAATGATCAGAATGGATACACTGAAACACATACACAAAAAACAAGATAATAGAATGGTCATGGTGTCAAAATTCTCAACAATGAGTTCGGCCTTCAAAAAAATCATCCTAAAACATTGGCCTATCCTGAGTATGGAACCTGATTTCAAAACATTATTTAAACTACCACCTATCTTTGCATATACGAGAAGTAAGAACCTAGGTGAACTACTTGGCGAGGCGACCCCCGAACCTGAAATATATAAGGGCACTCAAGCCTGCATGAACTGTAGAAAATGCAACAACATAATAAAGGGCAATGTTATAACCCACCCCATGAAGGGGTTTGACATCAAATTAAGGACCAATGTTACATGTGACTCCATGAACATGATTTATCTGGTTAAGTGTCCATGCGGAAAAACTTATGTTGGCAAAACTGAAAGAAAAATAAAAACTTGCATCCACGAGGACAAATCCAACATAAGGACTAAGAATGAAAAGTCATTGATTGCAGTACACTTCAATTAATGTAAACATCAGATATCACAACTGAAGTTTATGGTTTTTGAAAACGTGTTGAAACAAGAAGGCAGAGACAATAATAAACATTTACTTCAAAGAGAGAACTATTGGATTTTCAAATTAAGCTCTATGAAGCCGTTGTGATTGAACGACAGTTTAGAATTTAGTTGCTATTTGTAATTAAGAACTTATTTTGAAGCCCTTTTTTGGGCACAGTGATGCTGATGTAGTCCTTTGTTGCTGCTTACATGACTAACTGTGTTAATTTTGGCACATCTTTCACATAACATGATACACACCACTCGATCCACCTTTTTACGTGATTGTGATTATCCATTACTGATTTTTACCGTTCGAATTATGAACGTTTTTTATTTACAAAAGTCCGCATATATCTATTTAGTTGCCATTCCAATATGGCCGCTACCCTCGCGCACACTTTGTAGTCTTATCTCGATCTCTACCACCACATGAACGTGTGTGTTTTTTATTGACACGTAAACGATAACTGTGCACCTAAAACAACTTTCTCCAAAGAGTGAGGAGCGCTTAATCGAGATGGCGTCGTTATCTTGAGTAAGCGGGAATCTATTGAAAGCGAGATGCTGCGTGTCTCGTAGACTATCATACTCGAGTATGCTCATTTTCCCGTTTATTTTTTGCTAATTTTCTCCGCGCTTTGTATGTTTTATTCACAGCTCTTAGAGGCTGTGTATCTTGAAGACACGTAAGTGAAAGTCTCTCATTTCACTCAAATTTCACTTGGTATAGTCGGGTACACCAATACACCAAATCACACGGTGAACCAGTGATTATGTAATTGTATCATGTTGTGATAGATTGATGAAGGCATGTAGTATATGCTAAAACGCTGTATCCTTTATTTTCAGATAAGCTCCCGGAAGAAGGGCATTTGGCCCGAAATGCATTGGGGCATTTATGTATAAACCGTATATGTGGAATGACGATATATAACTTGGAAATGAATGATACATAAACCATTGATCAAATTAAACTGGTTGAATAAGCTAAGTCTTTGAATGGTGTAAATATTTCGGAGTCTTCTATCATGAACCAAAGGTGTGCCTAAATCAAGGGATTCCTCCAACACTTGGAAGGACATTTCTGATTCATTCATTTTGACGTGGAAGACGGACACGCCACCTTGTGAGCACCCAAACTTTAAAAACTGTTACATAAACATTCATCTTTAACTTTATTTCTAGCTACAGGCTGTGCACCTACATACCTTCCCACCATGTCATCTAAGGCAAGTCGATGTAATGACTTGCGTAGTAATGGCAGTGCATGGTAACAACGCGGTCGTTGTAACGACCTTGTTGTAAGGGCATCTCGATGTGATGCCCGTGTTTTAGTGGCTGTTTCCCATACATGACAGAGCTGTAACATTTGTTTTCACGTGCTGCATACAATGTAACATATGTGCAGTACATTGGTATTTTTTCGCTGAGAAGTAACCAACCCAGTGCCTTGAACTCTTCCAAATGCACACCTTTGTGAAAACTAGTTTTCAGAATGAGATATGTGTTGAGGGCTTGTTCAGTAAGCAGAGTTTGAAATTTGACAAATACGCGTATGCTTGATCGGATGTTCCATCATATTTACCCGTAATTATACAGTGATCAACTTAGAAGTTCCAGGCGTGTGACACAGCCCATAAAAAGTATCTCTTCTGAAGACAGCCATGATAGTTTTCAGCTAAACTAACACAATTTGCCAACTTTGTCTTCAGATGGAGTTCTTTATCCACAAAATGTGTTCTTTGCTATGCAGCGAGACATTGACAGCTGTATATTGACTTGGAATTCCTATTTATTGTTTTGCACTAGAGCCAGGCTTTGTGTCCCTGTATGCTTCATTTTATGCGATCTGAAATGGCATTCCAGCATCCTTGGCGCTCTTCGTAGTGTTCCACACAGGAGCCCATTCCCCGTTAGCTGAGGCATGCAGGTAACTGCAGTTCTGAAGATTCCTGTAGCAGGTATGTCATTGTGTTAATTTCTCAGTGGAAGTTAAAAGAATCATCATTATCTGCCACATTTCATAAATCATAAAAACGCATGGAAGTGCAAACCTTTACATTTCCTTTCTAAAAAAAAAACACACCAGCTTACTTCTGCAGTCCCTCAACTCCTGATCCTGAAAACTAGGTGACACAGTATGCTGTAATCACACGCTGCCAAGAGAGACTCATCCGAGTAGCCATGTTAGCTGCACAGCTGCTTGTTACAAGACAATATATATTGTTTAGAACCGTGCCAGGCAGCACAAACTCTTGCTTACATGTTAGTGAAAGCATCTTCTTATTTGTGTGACCTACGTTTTGGGGTGCATATGGAAAGGCCGCTTGTGCTACATCCTATCTTTTGGTAGGTTAGAATGCAAATAAACCCATTGGACGCGCGAGCGCGTCAACCAAGATGGCCGCCGCCACCGGAGCTCCGTGAATCTCGGAGCCTTTCTTTCTAATTAAACGATGAATTCCTGTCACAAAATCGGCGAAAATACCAGCGCTGGCCTCCTGATGCATATTCCTACCTGTGGAGTCGTTTTATGTCAAGTTTCTACGCCGCAAGTGTTTTCTCCAGCCTTCATGGTCTCTACTCCCAGCTGCTCCTCCAGGTATTGCCGGATTTGAGTGCCTGGGGGCGGAGTGATATTTATGAAAGAGGCTGGCTTGGGCCTAGCTCCGCCTACTGTCTTGTGTAGCTGCTGCACCTGGGATTATACAGAGTTTTTGGCGTTTTTGACCTTATTTACAACATTTTTCTTACATTTTGGGGTTATTCTTCCTCATTATATTTATTCTACACCATAAAGGACATTATTTTACCTCAAAATGGATTCTAAGAACTCCTCCACTAATAAAAGGAAGCAGCAGGTTTCTCCTCCTCCAACCAAATCCAAGGTGGTGGAATCCTCAGAACCTTCCCTTGCTCTGATTTTGGAGGAAATTAAAGCCTTACGTCTAAATACTGACACCATTGCCTCAGAAGTCAAAAATGTTCGTAAGGATATGGCTTCTATTTCGATGAAGGTGTCAGATAATGTCATTAAAATTCAGGATAATAAGAATAAGTTGGATGCTTTTACACCTTTAATGGCCAAAATTATTCCAATGCACTCTCAGCTGCTGGATTTGGAAAATCGCAATAGGCAATATAATCTTCGTATTTTTAATTTGCCTGAAGAAGTTGAAGGGACTAATTGTCGGCTCTATCTGGAATCTCTTCTACCTGGTCTTTTGAATATTAAATTCACAGAGAAATTTGAGGTTGACAAAGCCCATAGAGTCCCTTCACACCGGAATCCTCGTCATACCAAGCCGCGGCAAATGATATTTAAGGTGCTGCGTCATCATCACTTGATTCTTATTCGAAAAGCTGTGAGAGAAATCCCGTCATTGTTGGTGAATGGATCTAAAATCTTCATCCATCAAGATTCTGCTAAAGAAACTGTGGCTATTCGTAAAGAATTCTCTTCCCTTCGTCCATTGTTGAGAAGCCTTGGTTTCAAATATGGACTATTTGATCCTTCTACAATGCGTGTATGGAAAGATGATGTCTCCAAGTCTTTTCAGCGTCCAGAAGATCTTCGTCTTTTCCTTGAACAACAAGCTCCTCCATCCATGGATACACAAGACCCTAATTCTTGACTTGAGTTCGCTGACTTCATGTGGCACATTTATGCATAAATTTCTTCATGGGCTCCAACGGTAATTGGCCATGCTTGAGGAACGGGTGTGCGTTTCTTTGTCTTTATTCATGTTGCTTGTTTGTACCTTACTCTCTCTTTTATGTTTTTCCCTTTCCTATTTTTCACTTAGAGTTACTCCTTTAACCTGTCTTTTTCTTTCTTATTCTTGTTCTCTCTCCTTTTTCTCCTTTCTCGTAATTCCTAATGGCTAATATTCATAATATTAAAATTGTTTCTCTCAATGTGAAAGGTTTACGACACTCAATAAAACGTATGAAAATGTTAGATTATTTAGGTAATTCTAAAGCTGATATTTGTTTTGTTCAAGAGACACATGTTGAAGATAAAGTTTTAAATTTAATGAACAAGAAGTGGGTAGACTCTATTGTCTCTTCACCTGCTAAAGGTAAAAAGAATGGGGTCGCTATTTTCTTCGCCAAAAGATTACATTGTCAAATCTTAAATAAGATTTCAGATTCTGAAGGCAGATATATTCTAACCAAAGTTAAAATACATGATTCTATATTCTTTTTGATTAATGTCTATGGCCCTACAGCTGATGGTCCGGTTTTCTGGGCTAATCTTACGACTGAAGTTCTAAAGTTGGGTAATGTTCTTTTGATTTTTGGGGGAGATTTCAATGTTTTTGTGGACCCCTGGTTAGATAGATTGTCTACTTCTAGATTTCGACCTTCTAAGACTTTTTATGCCTTTAAAACTTTTCTTCATACCACCAAGTTAGCAGATATTTGGAGATTGCATTATCCCACTGGTAAGGAGTTTTCCTTTTTCTCCAATCCTCATAATTCCCATTCCAGAATTGACTATTTTTTGCTTTCCCCCTCTCTCATTCAATTTGCAAATAATCCTACCATTGGTACCATTGACATATCAGACCATGCAATGATTTCATTTGTTTTTAATGTTTCATCTTCTTTTACTAAACAGTCAAGATGGCGTATGAATGCTGATATTGTCCTTAATGACACTCATAAACCCAAACTGTTCCAAGCGATTCAGGACTATTTTACATTCAATCCAGAAGGCTCTACCTCTATTACTAATCGATGGGATGCATTTAAAGCCTATGTCAGAGGTACTACAATTTCTATTATGGCACATGAAAATAAGAAATTTAATTCTAATATCAAATCTTTAGAAACCCAAATTGCTCATTTCGAACGTTTATTCATTAAGTCTAATGATCCTCAATATAAACTAAAACTTCAAAAACTAAGATATGAATTTAATACTATTCTTAGTACAAGAGCGGGGGTTCAACTTTCTAAGTCCAATGCTAAATTCCGCTTTAACTCCAATAGGTCTGGTAAGCTTCTTGCTATATTTACGTATTAAAAGAGATAAAACACAGATTACCTCCATTCAAGGCCCTCAAGGTAAAATTGCACTTTCTCATAATGATATTGCTCAAGAATTTTTAAATTTTTATTCCACATTATATAATAAACCAGATTTTTGTGATGAGTCTCTAATTGATGCTTTTTTACAACATTCTGATTTACCTCATATTTCTCCCTCTGATAAACTTGGGTTAGATTTGCCTATTATTAATGATGAAATCCTATCTGCCATTAAATCGCTTCCTAAAAATAAATCCCCTGGTCCTGATGGCATCCCTGCCGAGTTCTATAAAGAGTTTCAAAATCATCTTTTACCTTATTTGTACCAGATTTTTTCTCATTTTTCTTCCTCCGGTACCATTTCGGGCTCTTTTTCAGAAGCATTAATTGTTGTACTCCCTAAACCTGATAAAGACCCTACCCGTGTTGCTAATTATCGTCCCATTTCTTTGATTAATCAGGATTGTAAATTATATGCTAAAATTATTGCCTCTAGGTTAGCCCCTGTCCTTCATTCTATCATCCATCCTGACCAATCTGGTTTTATGAAAAATAGATACTCTGCTAACAATACGAGAACGCTATTACATATTATTGAGCAAAGCTCCACAATTCCTGTCCCCGCTGGCGTTATGGCATTAAATGCAGAAAAAGCTTTTGATAAAATTCATTGGCAATTTTTATTTAAAACTTTATTATCTTTTAATTTTGGGACATCTTTTATTCGTATGATTTCTGCTTTATACTATGCTCCTACTGCTCGATTGTTTATTAATGGCCAGATTTCTAACCAATTTTCCCTTTTTAGAGGAACTCGTCAGGGTTGCCCCTTATCCCCTCTTTTATTTTTACTGGGAATGGAGCCATTTCTTAATTTCATTCGTAAATGTGACAACATTCATGGTATCACTATTAAAGATGTTAATGTTAAGACTTTAGCTTATGCTGATGATGTGTTATTATTTATTAGTGATCCTGCTTCCTCTGTTCCTTTTTTACTTGATATTATTTCTAAATTTTCAACTGTGTCGGGTTATAAACTGAATGTAAGTAAAACTTAATTTTTTCCGTTAAATATGTTATGTACTCCTGATATGTTACCTTCGCCGGATATTGTCTGGCAAAAGAGTAAGTTGAAATACCTTGGGATATTATTTGCCTCTTCCCTCCATGCTACCTTGAAATTAAATTGTGAATTCATTTTGGAGTATATTAAACAAAAGACTTCCAAATGGACTTCCCTTCATCTTTCCTGGTGGGGGAGAATGGAGTCTATTAAAATGACTATTGCCCCAAAAATATTTTATTCACTTGCTATGATACCTACTCAATTTCCGCTCAAGTTTTATAAAGATATTGATAAACTATTATCTAAATTTCTTTGGAATAATAAGCCTCCCCGTATCGCCTATAAAAAGTTGAAGATTCCTAAATGCCAAGTTGGTTTTGCTTTACCTGATTTCTTTCTATATCATAAGGCCTTTATCCTAAAACAGAGCTCCTTATGGTTTAATATTTCACCTATTGTTAATCCTCCTATTTGGTTTCATATTGAAACTACCCTTGTAAAACCATTTCCTTTATTATCCTTGTTAACCATGTCTCCTTCCTCCAACATTGTACATTCCTCTTCCATAATCAAATCATCTAGATTAATATTTAATGATTTAGACTCCAATTGTGCATCCCCTTTGCTTTCTACGGTACATTTGTCCCTATGGCACAGTGCCTTAATCAAACTAAATAGGAATATATCCTTTTGGTCTTCATGGATTGCTAAAGGTATTTTCTATCTCAAAGATGTTTTCTTAGATTCTGCATTTATTCCATTTAATCAACTCCAATTAAAATTCAATTTACCAATATCGGATTTAGTAAAATATCAATTTCTTTGTAATTCTATTTTAGATTCCTTCCCAAATGGTATTCCATCTACAGTGTCAGCTGCTTTGGTACTTTATGTCAATACTGTTTCTTTGTCTTCTAAAGCAGTTTCTATATTTTATAAGAAGTTTACAGTCTCTTTAGGCTCTAATGTTGATACGATTTCTACTTTTTGGAATACTGAGCTTTCTGTGTCTATATCAACTGACATATGGTCATTAATTTGGACTAATAGTATTTCTGGATGTTTACCAGTGTCCATTTATCAAACCAATGCTTATATTTTGTTTAATTCCTTGTGGACTCCAGTGCGCTTATTTAAAGCTAAATTATTACCATCAAACCTATGTTGGCATTGTAATTTACATCCTGGGTCTTTACGCCACATGTTATTTGATTGTCCTATTATTATGAAATTTTGGTCTGATGTATGGAATGTGATATTGAAAATTTTACCTCTTTCTGATATACTCTCTTATAATTTGATCATATGTAAATCAGTTAGTTTGAGTATTCCTCTTGCAGATAATGAAGCAAAGTTATTTAATTTTTTGGTTTCAGCTGTGTTAAAATCAATCACTTTTTGTTGGAAGGATGCTACGTCTCTCTCAGTTCATGCTTGGTGGTCTTGGATTGTCTTTACCAGAAGAGGTGCTCAATTGTCTTTAAGGGGTGTTCATCATAATTCTACGCATTTTCAATCCTTTTGGTCTCCCATAGATTCTTATGTACAGTTATGATTCTTGTTCTCTTATTGTTCATATGTTATTGGTAACTCTATTTATCTAAGTTATTTTGCTATGAATTGTATATTTCCCCTTTCCCTCTTTCCCTTCCCTTTCCTTCCTTCCTCCCTTATTAATTTCTCCTGTGATTGACAATACTATATTGCGATGTATTTATTTATGACTACATCATTGTTCTTATTCGCTCTCATGAATTGTAATGCAATTTCTTACAGTTTTTTGTATGTATTTCTGTTTCTCCATTGTCAAAAATTCAATAAAATCTTACTGAACATAAAAAAAAAGAATGCAAATAAACCCAAATGCAACAGGGATGTGGGTACAGCAAGGTTTCTGGCAGTGATGAACATAGCGTTTACAGTTGGCAGGATTTCACACCGGTTATGATGTTGGTGCAGCTGGCATTGTGTATTTTTGGCTTTTATAACGTAATACTCCATGGCATGCTTTTAGAGGTAATGACTGCAGAGGGCCTGTCTCTTGTGGTAAAGGATGGCCCAGCATACTCCCTACAATGAAGGTGTGAAAGCTGGCTGTCTCTTTCGAAAGAATGTCAAGCCACACTGGCTGTGGGCTAATGAGTGCACAGCACCGATCTCATGGTGTAAAATGGGCAGATAACCCTGGTAGTGGGTACACAGTGCTGTAATGTTTGTACAACACACAGTTTATGCATAAGGTACCCTGACCTTTACCACAGGCGGTAATGGGAACTGTATCTTTTTAGGTCGAGCCTGGGCAGTGCATGCGCTGATCTGCGAGGCATGCTGTATTCAGGTAGGGACTTGAAATTCGGCCCACTCTCAGCCCATATTTTTCATTGGCTTGTGTCATTGTCCATTGTAAACTATGGCTGCTCTTTGGTCAATAGGCTTAGTAGTCGCTCCTTAGGGAGCAGTGCCCTCTCGTGATAGGCCTTGAATAGTCTCATTTTGTAACCTCCCATGACTCCACCCCCTGTTACGTGTGTTGTTACTAGGTAGGTTTTAATTACAGTCTCCAAGCACTATTTTCTCAAATAGTTTTGTCTTGTCTGCTGTGCAGGCAGGACACACTTTCTCCTAACACTTTAAAAAAAAATGTATAGCACAGATGCAAATGCATTTGCAATGCAATAGGTCTCGCATTTGCGAGATTTTGAGCTATTGGCATTGTAAATGACAATGCCTTTCATGTATCTGTTTTAAAAATTACACATGAATTAAAGGCATTGTCTTTTATAATGCCAATAGCTTAAAACTCTGGTAAATGCGAGACCTGTTGCGTTGCAGGTCAACTGCCAAACAAACTGCGCTTTATAAAACTCTGCAAATATAAATACTTAAAGTAAGACTGAAGGGAATTTCAGACTGGAAATGCAGAAACATACACTAACATTCGGAGGGAGAGGGGGGGAGCAGAGACTGCTGGGGAAAGGTAAAGGAGGTGGAGACAGGTGAGGGTGCAGAAACATTAGTTGAGAGATGGTTGGGAGGGAGTACAGCTGGATAGAGACAGGCCTGATAGTGGAGATCTGCAGGCCTGCGCTGAGAGAAGCAGCCAGGCACTGTACATATAATTGGTAGATTGTTCCCAGCAGCGTGGAAGCTGCATCCAGTGCGTGTCCTCACTCGTCACTTCCTCTATTAATATCTGTCTCTGGGAAGCCCTGTCGACTTCACTTTCCTGGCTGATGAAATTAGTAGCAGCAGCAGATGCAGCTAATGGGAGCTCTCCATCCGGCGGCCGCGATGACAACAGGCCACAGAAGGCAGGCTCTTCCAAGGCCGGAGAGGGGAACAAGCCAGCAGTGTCCCGGGAGCCGGCCGGCAGATGTCCGAGAGAGAGGGAGAGAACGGGCCTCTGTTCGCGCTATCTGCTCAATTACAGCCGCTCTGCCTGCCCTGGCCGCAGCTGCACCGCAGCCACTGACCTCCCAGCCAGGACGGCAGCTCCGTCGCCCCCTCGGGCCGCAGAGTGGGCTCTTCCGTGACGAACCATTTCCACGAAGCACCCGTGACTATGGAAGCAACTGCTGTCCGGGCAGGAAGTGATGCAAATGTGAGAGAGGCATATTGAAGTGGTGCCACTACGGTTATCAGGACGTCACTATAAGAAAGTGTGGTGAGCACACGTGTATGTATAGAAAATGGCGTCATGGGACACATGGCTCAAAGTCAAATTGCAAAACACGTCACTAAGTGATATGTGAGCTGTCAACAAAGTGATGTCATAAGAACGTAGGGAATGATAGATGCAAAACGATAAGACAGGGCAGAACAGGAAGCAGTATCATGTGAGATAGTCATATTTATCACATTGCATAAGTACATGTCACATATAATGTCATATAATCTAAAGTAATGTCGCAACAGGTGTCAGGACGTAGCTTCACAACTCATTACAAGAAGGATTGGGCTGTATGATGTTACAAGGCATGCCCTTCCTCCCTTCACCCACTACCCACCCCTGAACCCTAAAATTACTCTTACCTCCATTTCCCACTACCCTCCCCTGAAACCTGGAATTACCCTTACTCCCTTTACCAATACAAATATACTAACCTTCCACATACTTACCACACGTGGTAAATGTTTGGGTGGTGAGAGGCAGGCGTGGTAAAGGCATATGCAATGTTAGAAGGTGTGTAATGGAGCCATGCATTGAAATGATTACATGGTAAAGGATATTTTCCGAAGGATTTTCATGAGAGTTGCTAGAATATGACGTCACGAGAGATGGTAGGAAGTGCTACCATTATGCCATCGGGCTTTAGCTAAAAAGGGGAGAGTTTCCTATATTTTTTACTCCTACTTCTTAAGAGCTGTTTCCATGACTCAGCTCCAATGAAAGAGAGGCCCAAGCTTTGAGTTCAGTTACGTCCCTCTGTCAGCATATATAACCCGAGGATGAGAAAAGGCACCAGGTCATGTATATTGCACCCGTGCTGGCATGTTGCACTAGTGGCAGCTGTATTGCACTGGCAAACAAAGTTTCATGGCCTACTGCCACAATTTTTAAGAATCCAACCTCAGATCACTTTGTTCCTTATGCCATCTTTAAAATGTAATTATACAAACAATCTAGATTTAAGTGTATACAATTTATACCCATATCGTAGTTGCATCATTAACACTGTAAGGTATGTTGCCACACCCACCGAACCTCAAACCTCTGCAGGGTATGTTAGCCACTCCTCCACCTTCCATAACTGTACTGTGCCTAATTAGATTGGAACTTTGCACAACACTTCTCTTAGCACGGCTGAGTTGAGCAACAATAAAATTCTGTCTGGTGTCAAGAGGCCCTTTACGGTGACAGAGTGCTAAAAATACGCAATTTACAGTAGGCTGTTTTAGAAAAGCTATCCGTAAATTAAAAATACAAATATTACCCCTAATGCAGGAATTGACAATGGAAGTGTGACTGGTGATTCGTGAAGGATTCAAAACTTCTTTGAAGTCACTTGAGAGCTATGTATCAAGAACCACGGTTGAGAAGGAGACGTTGGCGACCTGCCTACGGTTTGACTATAGAAGCTGACTTAGGATATAGGGGAGTAATCCACCTCTTTTTAAGGTAGGTGTGAAGTCAAGCTATACAAAGAAAAAACAAATACTTTTTAAAGTATGTAGCAAAAGATGAAGGTAGCCATCTGGTCATATGGTTTTCTTGCAGTTCTTGCACCAGGGATGTCTCACCTTGACACGATCTTCAGAACACCACAAAACCAGGGTTGGATTGGGATAAAAATTGTCTCGGGCACCATAAAAAAAGTGGCCCACATTTGGCCTCTGGTCAGGGAACTCTGCTCTCCGCCCCAGCAGCTCCGTTGTTGTACCACTGCCGTTGCTCCCTACACCTCTCTGCCAAGTAGGTGTTCGAGGCCCTTCTCCACCTGCAGGCTCCTGCCTGTGCCTCATCCCTGGTGGTTCAGTGGGAGAGCCTTGCTCTTCTGCTGGTCCGCTTGGCCAGCCTTCTCTTTTTGTCTGTCTTTTGTCCTGTTATTGTGCCGGTTTTTCTGTTTTTTATTACTGTGCTTTGTTGTGTCCTTTGTCTCCTTTTATTTGTATTGTGCCTGTTTTTCGCTGCCCTTTCCCTGCCGCTGCTGCCCCCGTGGCCCTACTCCCCTACCGGTTCCCGCTCCCACCTCCCAGCTGTGTTTCCCTCCCCATTCCCTATTCAATGGCAGCCGCGCCGCTGGCGTGCCAGAGGCAAGCCCGTCTGCGTTAATCCGTAACCAGCGCCAGGGACCCTGGTTCTCGGACCACCAACCTCTACGAATCAGCTGCCCTCCACGCTCTCAATCCCAGAATGAACAATTGCCAGCTGTCCAAACCGAACACTACCCATGGCCAATTCTTCTGCAGACACTGCAGACAAACCTTCATCAACCCACACACCCCAAAAGCCACCGCCCTCCCGCCGAACGGCAGCACACAGGTAGCCCTGAGCTGCATCCTTCTCAACGTGCGCTCCCTGCACAGACACGCAGTAGAAATCTGGGACCTCCTCGACACCCTCTCGCCAGACGTGGCCTTCTTCACGGAAACCTGGACCAACCCCACCTCCGCCACGACATCGGGACCGCCATCCACGATGGATACAAGATCCAGACGAAGGACCGCCCCAACCATCCAGGAGGAGGTCTCGCCGTCGCTCACAAGATCTCCCTCCGACTCACCACCTTCAGCATGAACGACCCCTCGTCCCCCACGGAACACCTCCATTTCCAGATCCAGACCAGCCCCCAATAGGACCCTACTCGGCACCCTCGCCTACAGACCTCCCAGATCTCGAGCTGCTCTCACCACTACCATCTTTGACCTCATTGCCCCCACGCCATTGCCTCCATGGACTACATACTGCTCAGAGACCTCAACTTCCACTCCGACAACCTCAGCGACCCCAACTCCTCCGCCCTCCTGAACAACCTCACCAAAATCGGTCTGAAACAGCTTGTCACCAACCCTACCCACAAGGCAGGACACACCCTCTACCCAATCTTCGCAGGAGGCAACAACATCCACTTCAGCCAACACACGCAACCCCCCTGGACGTGCCACCACTGCAAACACTTGTCTTTCGACAAGGCCACTGCTCACAAACCTACCACATGCCCTCTGCGAAGGAACTGGAGCAAGGTCACCAAGGAGCACCTCAACTCCACCCTCAACCACGATCCCCCTTCCACCTCGACCGACGCCTACTCTGCAGCCAAAGAACTACACAGACGGATCACCAACTGCGCAAACAAGCCCGCCCCCTCTGCATTCCCGACAGACAGCACCCCAGAAAGGCCACCTGGTTCACCACCGACGTCCAAGAATCCAGACGCACCTACAGATGTCTAGAGAAGCTATGGAGGAACAGCAAAACCGTGGAAGATTGGACCACCTATAAGAACGCCATGACAGAATACCACCAACTCATTAGAGCCACCAAAAGGACCTTTATCCAGAACAAAATCCTTGCGAACTCCAGCAACTCAAAAGAACTCTGCAGCATCATTCAGGAATTCACCAAACCCACCAGCGAAGCAACAGATGTCACACCCTCCCAGGACCTCTGCAACAAACTCGGCTCCTACTTCCATCTGAAAATCAAGTCCCTCTACGACAACTTCAATGAGAAGAAGACACCAGGCACCAAAACCACTCCTTCCTCCAGCAACGACAGCCAGGAGACCATATCCGCCTGGACCCCGGTCACCACCGAAGACACCACCACGACAATGAAAAGCATTCACTCAGGAGCTCCCACAGACCCCTGCCCGCTGAACATCTTCCACAGAGCACCTGAGCTACGACACACCATCAATGCCACTTTCAAAGCCGGCACTTTCCCCAATGACTGGAAGTGTGCAGAAGTCAAGCCCCTCCTCAAGAAGCCCTCTGCAGATCCGACATACCTCAAAAACTACCGACCCATGTCTCTCCTCCTCTTCGTGGCCAAAGTCACCAAGAAGGTAGTCAATGTCCAGCTAACGAACTTCATTGAAGAGAACTCCATTCTCGACCCTTCCCAATTTGGATTCCGCAGCAACCCCAGCACCTCGCCACCACAGACGACATCCGCACTCTCCTCAACTAAGGCCACACCGCTGCCCTCCTCCTACTAGATCTCTCTGCAGCCTTCCACACCATCTCCCACTGCACTCTCACCGCCAGACTCCATGACGCTGGCATACAGGGAACCTCCCTCGACTGGCTCCGCTACTTCCTCACTCCTCACTGACAGAACCCAAAAAATCGGACTCTGCCCTTCATCTCCGAACTCACAGACATCAGCTGCGGAGCCCTCTGCAGACCCGATGTATCTCAAAAACTACCAACGCATCTCTCTCCTCCCCTTCGTGGC
Organism: Lissotriton helveticus; assembly: GCF_964261635.1. NCBI lineage: Eukaryota > Metazoa > Chordata > Amphibia > Caudata > Salamandridae > Lissotriton > Lissotriton helveticus. The sequence continues at coordinate 1,924,857,103 of NC_136065.1, forward strand.
CAAAGTCACCAAGAAGGTAGTCAACGTCCAGCTAACGAACTTCATCGACCCTTCCCAATCTGGATTCTGCAGCAACCACAGCACCTTGACCGCCCCCCTCGCCGCCACAGACAACATCCACACTCTCCTCGACTAAGGCCTCACCGCAGCCCTCATCCTACTCTCTGCAGCCTTCAACACCATCTCCCACTGCACTCTCACGCAAGACTCCATGAGGCTGGCATACAGGGAACCTCCCTCGACTGGCTCCGCTACTTCCTCACGGACAGAACCCAAAAAATCTGACTCTGCCCTTCATCTCCGAACTCACAGACATCAGCTGCGGAGCCAAGGATCATCGCTCAGCCCCACACTCTTCAACATCTACATGGCCCCCCTCGCCACTATTTTATTTATTTATTTATTTATTGCCATTTATAAAGCGCGAGCAAATACCCGCAGGCGTCTCGGCGCTGGACAATTCGCATAACTTCAGCTCGTTATTAGATGCTCCAAAGGATTTTTAATGGAAGCTATTGATTAAAAAGCCATGTCTTTAATCTCTTGCGGAACTGTAGGAGTGAAGGGCTTAGCCTGATGTCTTGAGGCAAGGTGTTCCATAATTTGGGAGCCGCCACCAAAAAGCGGCGGTCGCCCCAGGACACTGTTTTGGAACGTGGGATCACTAACTGGTTAAGAGTGGAGGAACGGAGCTGTCTGGAAGGTTGATAAGGAACCAACTGGTCCTTCAGAAAGTGCGGACCTTGATTGTTTAGAGCCTTATACACTATACAAAGTGATTTAAACTTGATCCTATTCCGGATCGTCAACCAATGGTATCTTTTAATGTTTTCTGATATGGCCGCAAATTTAGGTGTTCCAGAGAGCAAACATGCTGCGGCATTTTATATCGCCTGTAGCTTCGTCATGACCCTAACCTGAGCGTTTAAGAATAGGCCGTTACAGTAGTCAAGGGATGATAAGACCAAGGAACTAACCAAAGTTTTGGTGGCTGCCGCTGGCAGGAACGGACTGATTTTCCTAATCATACGTAATTTGTAGTGGGCTGTGGTTGCCACTTTGTTCGCGTGATCCATAAAATTGAGACCCTCATCATAGGTAACTCCCAAGTTCCTGACCTTGGCTGCTGGACTTGGGAGTGCTCCAAATGTAGGTGGCCACCAGGCTGATGACCAAACTGGTGATAGAGGTCTGAAAATGACTACCTCGGTTTTTTTCGGAGTTGAGCTTCAGACAATTTGTTGCCATCCACTCTCCAATTTCCAGCATTCCATTTTGGAAGCGTTGAGCCACCTCGCCTCCGTCACCTTTGATGGCCAGTACCAATTGCGTGTCGTCCGCATAGGAGGTTAGGCTCATCCCATGTGCTTTGATGACATTAGCAAGGTCCGACACGTAGATATTGAATAGTGTCAGACAGCATGGACTCAGCATAGAATCCTATGCACACAACACTCAGCTCATCCTCTCCCTCACTAAGGATCCCCACACCACCAGACTCAGCTACCAGGAAGGGATGAAAGACGTCACATCATGGACCAGCAGCAGCAGCCTGAAGCTCAACTCGAAGAAGACAGAAGTCCTCGTCCTCGGACCCACCCCGTCAGCATGAGACATCACCTGGTGGCCCACCACCCTCGGAAATCCTCCCACTCTAACGGACCACCCCCGAAACCTCGGCATCATACTCGACTCCTTCCTCACCATGACCAGACAGATCAACGCCGTCGCCTTCACCTGCTTCAGCACCCTCCGCATCCTTCACAAGACCTTAAAATGGATCCTCCACGAATCCAGAAAGATTGTCACCCATGCACTCATAACAAGCAGGCTGGACTACTGGAACACCCTCTATGCCGGAATCAACAAATCCCTGCCCCGCACACTACAGACCATCCAGAGAACTGTAGCCAGACTTGTCCTCTGCATCTCACGACATGAACACATCACCCAACACCTGCAAAACCTCCACTGGCTTCCCGTCGAGAAAAGAGTAACATTCAAGCTACTCACCCATGCCTACAAATCCCTCCACAACACCGAACCCCAATACCTCACCGAAAGAGTCTCCTTCCACGTACCCAAGAGAAACCTCCGCTCCGTCGATCTCGCCCTCACCAAAACCCCATGGATCCGCAAAGGCAGAGCTGGTGGAACAGCAATTCTCCTACATCGAGACAAAAACCTGGAATGAGCTCTCGATCAACATCTGACACTCCCCCACTCTGCACACCTTCAAGAAGAGTCTCAAGACCTGGCTCTTCGGCTGACTCAGAACTGCACTCCCCCACCCCCAGTGCCTTGAGGCCCTCACCGACGAGCAGCACGCTTCACAATTCCCTGATTGATTGATTGATTGATTTGCGGATCGCGTCTTTTCTCAAAACACTGCTTCAGTATCTTATGTGTTATAAAAAAGAGGTGGTTTCTATAAAAGAGGCATGTTTTCTTAACTTCACTGAGATTTAAAAAAATGCAAATATTGCCAGGACTGTGCACAGATTAGTTCACAATGGTGAACTTCACCTAAATATAAGTGGGACCAATTCTGCTCAGGCCCCCTGCTCCTGCTTAATATGCATATATTAATGGGCTAGCCTAGTGAGAGCCTGGGAATGACACCTCCGCCCCGTTGGTAAAATGGAGGTAATAGAGGCCCACCTGCCTCCAGAAAGCCCGGTCAGGCCAAAACTGGGCTGCTGGCATCATCTGAAATGCACAGAAACAGCCCAAATTGGCCACCACGCTGGCTAAAAAAGTGGCCCACACCTGCAACTCGGATACCAGCCCATTGCCTGAGTACCACCTTACCAATCCGACCCTGCACAAAACAAAAAGGAGGGGGCTAAGTTCAGCGCTTCGTAGGTCAGGCAGCCACGTTTAGAACTTTATCCTAGCATTTATTGGCAGCCAAAGCAATTTGACCAGAATGAGGGTAATGTGAATACATTTCCTTGTGGGTTTAGGGAGTCTCTCTCTCCCTCTCTCCCTCCCTTCCTCCTATTGTGTCTGAGGCTCTGGGGCATAAGGAACGTTTCGATGATGCTCAATAGTGGCGCAGACTGACATGAGTGAAGAAGGTTGTTCTGTATCTGTACTCTTCAGCCAAGGTGAGTTGGTGGTAGCTGATCTGGGGTCTTACTTAGAGAACCAGCTGGCTTCACTTAATTCTCCAATCAGGTCGTCAAGGGTAGGTGACATTTCCTTCTTATAGCCACATTGGGGAGCCTCATACTTACGCGTAAATGTTCTTCACCAAGTTGCTTCAGCTTCCGGGTCACTACGATTGGGGTTACCCAAGGGGTGGGCCCTGACATGTTCTCTACTATCCCTGCAGTCTCCAGCTTCTCCAAATTCTTCTCTACCTGAGGCATCAGGTGAAAAGTAATGTGTCTATGTCGCAGGGCTACTGGCTGTACTGACTAGTCAACATGCAGCTTTATTTCCTTCCCTTTCAGGCATCCTATGTCCTCAAACACTCTGGGAATTCTGCCAGGATGTGGGACACTCCTTCATGATGGACGCCAAATGCAAAAGTGACTATCGCAAGAGCTTCAGCTCTACGACATCCAAGAGGCATGCCATGACCACTCTCTGCGATGTAGACCAGGGCGTCTACAGATTGAGACCCATGGACAATTGGTACCTGCAACTTTCCTCACCTTATTAGAGGCTTTTCTTGTCCTTATGCGAACACTCTGATATCTGCTTTCTGAAGGGGCAGAGCAGGTTGTAGGGTTGGTATACTTCTGCTGACATTATATTGATGGATGCTCTGGTGTCCACAATGGCTAGTATCAGGTGTACTGCTACGTGTATTTGGTGGATGTATGACGTTACAACGCATACTTTTACAACACCTACCTTTACATCGCAAGTTTTACAACGCATACCTTTACAACGTATAGTGTTTTTAGGCGCTGGATAGTGAATAGTTTAATTTACTATTCCAACTCCAGTCCCCGTGGATAGTAGGGAAGGTGTTGGATAGTACATTAAACCTATTCCCTATCCTAGAGCGCCCCCCAGCGCTATGAGTTGTAATAGTTTGCGTTGTAAAAGTTGCGTCGTAATGGTAGTGCGTGTGGAGAAGTGTGGCTCACTGGTTAGAGGAGGCAGACCTGGAAGCAGAGGTCAGCCCGGGACCAGGGTTCAATTCCCGGCTCGGCGGGGTCTTGAGTCCTAAAATGTCCATGGACTCGACAATTCTCGCTCCGGTGCCTACTCAATTCACGGGTTCACACTCTGCGACTCTGGGCAATAGCTTGCTTAATCTCCACAACGGCCCCTCGCGGTGGGATGCCTGGCTTTCACCTTGCGGATACCCCGCCGGGGTTATCTCACAGGGGAATACCAGGACGGGTTCCCTAAGCAAGCGCTTAGAAACCGCTTGGTGATTTGCGCTATATAAATTCCTGTACATTTACATTTGTAAAAGTTGCGTTGTAAAGGATGTTCCCCGTATTTAGTACTGGGGTAAATGGCCCTGTGCTTGCGAGGACATGCCCACTGTAAAGACAGAGTGAACTATATGCTCTGCATCCTCATCATCGTCCACGTCACTGTTGCATTCCTGCCGTTGTGACATTGCATTGACAGAGGTGCAGGGTGTCCGCCCTTTGCTTGAGCGACAGACTTTTGCAAAGTGATTACATTCCCAGCACCTAGCACATTTCTTGCCCTTCGCAGGGTAGTCTGCTGGACAGTGTGCTAGACTGCCACAATACCCATGTAGCCTGGTTGCTGTGGCTTTCTTGGGTTTCCTAGGTTCTGCTCTGGTGCTTCTTGGGTGTCCCTAGATTCTGCAGTGGCGCTTCTTGGGTTTCCTTAGAATCTGCTGTGGTACTACCACATTAACAAGTTCCATCTTTACTGTTCTTTGCAGGGCAGCCTCCATATGGGAAGCGCAGGCTTTCAACAGTTCTTTTGTTCTACCCACGGTCAGAATGTCTGCCAGCGATTTGCCTGATTCTTGTAAAATGTGCTTACAGAGCTTCGCTGACGCACAGCCTTGGATTATTTGGCCTTGTATTTCTTTCCTCTTGTCCGTGAACCCACAGGTGCTCGCTAATGCTTTTAGTCAGGTGTAAAACGTATCAATTGACTCCTCCGCATTTTGCCTGTTGTGGCCTAGCGAAAGGCAAAACTTCCATAGTCCTGATTGGTCATCTGTTCGAAGTACACATAAATGGCGGCAATGAGTGTTGCATGTTCATTGGCTGGCAACCAGGATAAATGCTTCCCATCCCCCGACACAGATGCTGGCAGAGAAAATTATAATGGTCCGCAGGATGGGCTGAGCAGGCCAACCTCATAAAAGGGCACTGGGAGACTGCATAATAGTGAATTTCAATAATACCACATAGGCAGGCTAAATTTTTGCACTCTAGGTGCGGCGCCGCGGCCAGGGCGACTGACGCTGGAACCTGGGGATCAGGGTTCGATCCCCGGCTCCGGCGGCAGGTTAGCCCAGCACCATGCGACTCTGGGCAATAGCTTGCTTAATCTTCCCGACGGCCCCCAGCGCCTAGAGACCCTAACGGGTGATTGTGCGCTATACAAATGTGTATTATTATTATAGGACCTTGAAGCCCATAGGTGGATCGCATAATAGCTCTCCCATTGGGCTTTTTCTACCCCCCTCCTCCCCTACAAACTCAACAGTGGGATCACGAGTCCCTCTGTATGGAATCAATGGAATCACCAACATGGAAATCAGCGTGGTGGCCCATCACATTTTTATGCCTCCTCTAACCCCACTCCCTTGCCCTTGAGTAACTGTTTTCTTCCTTTGAGCGAGCTTGACGACCCAGATTGACTGGATTCTATTCCCATCACAGATTCCCAGATGTATGACATCCCAATTAAGGATCCTGTGAATATGACCCAAGACTCTATTGTGGTCATTATTTGGAACATTGCTGGGGTCCAGAGTATACTATCAGATGTCGATTGATTGGGCATGTTGAAGAACTTTAGTTTTATCTGTTTGTAGGAAACATGGGACACTAAGGGTTGTCTGTACCTTGATGGCTTGTCTTCTCAATCAGTTCTAGCTACTCGTTATACTAGTGGGCTGGCTAGTGGTGGCCTCACAACCCTAATCAAACTAGAGTATAACTGTAAAGTGCCGGTTATAAACACGAAATGCAAAACAATGTTGGGCACCCTTTTAATATTTCCCGGTAAACGTAGACTGCTCTTTATTAATTTCTACAATGCAGTCTCACCGAAAGTAGAAACTGAGGCTATCGCTAGTCTTAAAAATGTTATGGATGATGTTTTCCTATCTGAACCCCCTTTTACTTTAAACATGTTGGTGGGAGATTTTAACCTACACTCATGTGGCTCCTGTTTTAATATTAAAGAATCAGATTTCAAGGGACCATTTGAAACTCGGGCACACTTTAAACAATAACACAATACCTCCTCGGGTCTCAAAAATTGCACATAAACCTTGTGGTGAAAATGAAGTGCAATGGATATATAGACTCTCTCAAATCAATTTAAGTAATGGGGGGAATTATCCCTTGAGGACGAGAACCCTCACTCACCTGAAGGTGACATGCTTCATCATATGGGTTCCTCCTCCCAGTAGGAAATCCTAGTCCTACTGGGTGCTACAACTTCCTCACTGTGAGGAAGGAGCTCAGGGATGTTTTAAAAGAGGTTCCCTAATGAGTCTGGGATGCTAAAATCCCATATGTGAGCAACAAGGTGTGGTGAGAGTGCAGCACAACTAAGGAAAACTAATAGTGACTTTAAAACTGCCTAGGGAGATACAAAAATTATTTTTATTGACTTGTTCTCACTGGCAGGATTAAAAAGCATTGCAGAGAGTAGTATAGATTTAAAACTACTCTATAATTGGGTCAACATGTTTCAGCCTAGCGATCAGTGTTCTGTATCAATGGCTTTCTTCAGGACCAATGAGATGTTACTAGTGCTGCTGCAAATTTTGAAAATCAGTGTTTGAGAAAATATATTAGTAATACAAAACCAGTAATCCTGCGTCGCGATGTCAGGTATTACTGTGAATATCTGTAAAAATAAGAGAGACACAAAACATCGCACGAAATAAGTTTCAGTTCAGCGCAATTGACATATTCCTGTATATCATATTACCAACGGTAATTCACATCATATTGAATATTATCAAACTCACCCTCAGAAGTAGGATAGTGTACCTCACCTCGACCTGGCACCAGCTCAGGGAAGGAGGCCCCGCTCTGTGGGGAACAAGATTGGATGTCACACCTGATCATCTCTCTGGGTGGACATATCTTTAAAAATGCTCTAGTGTGTTCATAACTAAATACTGGGGTAACCCTGGTAACACATGTAAGCTCTCACATGAGGTATCAAGTTGTTTACTCTGGTCAGATATTTGTGTGATGTCAATCAAATGCTTTGTTTCCAGACTTTAAACATACACACCAAGGGGATGCCAAATAGCCTCTTCTCTGAGTTCAATTTGGTGAACCTATTCGCAAGCAACCAGGTTAATCCAGAGGCGAGCACACCCACTTTTAGGGGGGGGGGCACTGTAGTGTGATTGATTATATCTTTGTTTCCGGCTGCCTCTTAGCTTCACTTACAGATTTTGAGGTCTTAGAACACTATCTGAGCGACCATAACCCGTTAATTGCATCATTTTATCGGGATAACAACAGCCACGGTCGGTAGGGGAGTACCTGCTGGTGCGGTGACGTGGGGAGGGGCAGGGTGGGGGTTAGTAATGTATGGATAATGGAGGTTTGCAGGTAAGTAAACATTTAAATAAATCAAACGAATTTCGTTGCGCGCACTGCATTGCATTTGGGGATGCAGTGCGCGCAACGAAATTCGTTTGATTTATTTAAATGTTTACTTACCTGCAAACCTCCATTATCCATACATTACTAACCCCCACCCTGCCCCTCCCCCTCCCCACATCACCGCCCCAGCAGGTACTCCCCTACCGACCGCGGCTGGATAACAAGGTGCTGAGCTCACCACCCCCATACAAGGAGCCCACTAATTTGGTTGTTCAGGGTCGCAGGATTAACTGGGCCAGTGTCGTTCCATCGGCCTTTGCCAAAATATGATTGCTTCATGCCCTGCTGATTTTCAAATCTGTCTGCCAGAGGTAGAGTCACCACTGAGAATCTTGGTGTCCTTAAGTAACATTTGCAGGTTTATTAAGTCTGCACTCCTCAAAACCACTGTTTCACCGGATTATTGCATGGTTAGATGGTTTGATAGACAATGCTCCAGAGCATGTAGAAGGCCTCCGGACAGAGTGTAATTTAACCTTTGACCTGTCTGAGGTCAGACGCTGTCATATCCCAGCTGACTGTAAACAAGGCACCAGGGCCTGATGGGGTACCGGGAGACTTATATATGGATTGCATAGATTTGTGGGCCCCGATACTGACATTGCACTTAAAATCTGCCATATATCACATCATTTTCCATCAACTTGGTTCCAGTCTATGATAGTCCCTGTTTTTAAAAAGGGCAATATATCAGACCCGGTCTGTTTTAAACCCATGTCTCTTATAGACTTGGAGGTAAAAATCATTGGTAGGCTTCTACTAAATCACCTCACGGATTGGGCCGATGAGCGAGGCATCTTGTCTAATCTTCAGTAAGGGTTTCGCCCTAGCCGGTGAACAATAGAACACATCCTGAACCTCTACCTTTAACCTGAGAGTATACCCAGGCCAAGAAGTGGGCCATCCATCTGGCCTTCCTGGACCTGAGCTCGGCCTTTGATAGAGTTAACTGCTCTAAGCTTTGGTCCATGATGGAAATGATGGGTGTTGATATAGCTCTAATTAATTTTCTGCGTGACTTGCACATTGGTCTTTCCGCAAGCGTAAGGTATAGTAACAATGGAGAATGCACTGAGCACTTTGAACTCCAGCGAGGGGTGCTGCAGGGTGGCATTTTAGTAAGTATGGACGAATTTTGCGGATCTGCGGTCCGCGAAATCGCGCGAAATCGCAAACAAATCCGTGAGTTCGTGGATTTTCCCGCAAACGCGTGGATTTTTTTGCGATTTGCATAACTATTACTGGAGTACTTTCTACTGGCTAATCCAGTAAGTGCTACCTCGTTGGATAAATGTATAGTGCTTTTCCTACACTACAGCTGCGTAAAGTGCCAGAAGAGTTGTCTCTAGTGACCATGTGTGTGTTACTAATGCCACCGCGCCGAAGGGCGCAGGGGTCCCTTGAGTGAGCTGTCCATTATAGTGGGTAAATGGCAAGAAGACGGTGCACACCACTAGTGGTAAGCATTGTGAAGAGCCCTGCGGTGAGCCCGTCCATAATCCTTACAAATATCCTGCCCACCCAGCGTTCGGCCCACGAGTTGGACTGCCTGAATTCCTTCGGCGGTAGGCAGATGCTGCCTGATCCCGCTTTGGGTGCGAGGTGCTCCCACAGCAACAGACTTGTGGCCTGCAGCTCTGTCTGATGAGGCGGGTCTGGTGGGCGGCCTAGATTAGCACAACCCTGTCCCCATGCGGGATCCATGCACTTGAGTGATTGGCACCAGAGGCGAAGCGGCCTGGGGCATTGAAGGTGCCCAACCCTTACTACTGCTACTGTAGGTGACCTGGGGGTGCGTCTCCCCTCCTGGCAAGGATCCTGCATGCAGTCCGGGCCAAAGAGTGACAGCCTATTGTGGGATGGCCTGAGATGGATGGCCGTCCCCTCCGTCTACCAGCCTGAGTCTGTGGGCCTTACGACCTACAGGTGAGCACAGACCCGCTTGGGCTTACTCCTGCACTCCTGAACTTTCTGTGCTGCATCAACCACACAAGTGCCTGCCATTTTCTTGATTCTTGGGACTACTCCTGAGCGGGGACCTTTTGCTGTTGCAAAAACAGGTCCATAAGGGTTTATCCATCTTGGGACCAGGTGGCCATCGAGCAGGTTAGAGTGGTGTGGGAGACATCACAACAAAGCATTAACCCTTTTGCTGTTACAAATGGAACACCCTTAGGAGTCTGGTGCTAACATGGGAGGTTCTGGGTGCTGGCTGGCTGCTGTTCATCGAGGCCTGAAAGTCACCTGAGATCAGCAGATGACTTGGGAGGCATGTCCACCTTTGAAGCTTAGGTGAACAGTAGCAGTCTGTTTGGGCTGCGGCTGAACATTACTCAGGTAAGCCATTGAGCATTATGATAGCTAGAGGGTAAGTCCTCTGAAATGGGCTAACACCACGGACGGGCTGTGTCTGAGCCTTTCACACTCCACAGAAACTCCAAAGTGGACATGTTTTTCCTATTAAACAGTTTCTATACTTATTGGTGGTCTCTTCTGGGCAAATGGCAGGGGACTCGAAAATCTCTTGATATGAAAGGCGGGGGTGGTTTCTTTATTGTTAATGTAGTTTTGTTTTGGATTGTATGGAGCCTCTAAGCATGGCTGCACGCAACTGGGACACACACACGGGGAAACGCAATACTAAATGTCTTAGAGAAGACCATGGGCCATGTGCCATCTGCTGCAGTTGACCGCTGGCTGAATGCCTGTGATACTTCATACTGACACACACCATGGCCTCCTGCATAGACAGACAGACTCCGGTATACAATGTGATCATGTGGAATGTGCATGGTATGGCCACTCCTACTTAGAGGTATTGCATAGATGCCTTCCTCAAACGCTGTCATACAGATGTCGCCATATTACAGGAAACATTTCTCACCACCACCGAACTTCATAAGGTCTGTTTAAAGTGGTGGGACAGGTGTACGACATGTCCTCCTCGGCATATGCACAGGGTGTGCTCATATGCATCGCCCTGGGGTCCCCAATGTAGTAGGCAGCAACACTGCTGATGTGGGGGGTACGTATGTGATCACAGAGCGAAACTTTGATGGGACTCCTCTATCGCTGGTGGGACTATATGCTCCTAACTCAAATTAATCGGTAATTTTTTGACACAGTCACTCCAGCACTTTTCAGGGACCCCCACTTGCCTGATCTTTGGAGAGGGGACTTTAATTGTGGGCCGGATGTGGACGGGACCATTCATTGCCCCCTTGCGCAAAGTCACCTGTATTTGGATATTGCAAACCTGCTTTATTTATATCTATAAGTGCTTCCTGTTGAGGTTTAATTTTTGTGACAGGAGCCTCGTGCCAGAATGAACCCTGCCCTTCATATTCAACCAAGAAGACGCCATCGTTTTGTGCGATACCTCTACTCAACTGGAGTACTTTCTACTGGCTAATCAGTAAGTGCTACTACCTCGTTGGGTAAATGTATAGTGCTTTTCCTACACTACAGCTGCGTAAAGTGCCAGAAGAGTTGTCTCCAGTGACCATGTGTGTGTAAATGTGTAAATGTAGTATACTTGTAAAGCGCACAGCTGCTCCAGCAACGGGGCGTCCTGGCGCTGTATAACTCTGGGGAACCCGTCCTGGCTTTCCCTGTGGGATGGTCCCTTGCTGGGAGTCCCCAAGGTGGAGCCAGGCATCCCCAGAATTGGTGGGGCCGTTGTGGAGATTAGGCAAGCTAATGCCCAGAGTTGCCGAGAGGAACCCCTAATTAGAGTAAGCACCGAAGCGAGAATTATCGAGTCCGCTGACCAAGGTCCACGACCCTGCCGCGTCGGGAATTGAACCCTGGTCCCGGGCTGACTTCTGCTCTCAGGCCTGCCGCCTCTAACCAGTGAGCCACACTACTCCACCAGTGTTACTCTGCCATCGCGCCCAAGGGCGCAGGGGTCCTTTGAGTGAGCTGGCCATAAAAAAAAATTCACCGGCTCGCGAATTTGCGAATTTTTGGCAATTTCGCAAGATTCGCGGATCGCGAAATTGCCGAAAATCCATAAATTTCGCGAGTGTAACGGATTTTTGGCCCATGCTTACATTTTAGCTCCTTTCTTATTTATTTTTTATATCAATAACATAGAACAGGTCCTAATAGATCCAGGTCTTGAAGTCCCCAGAGTAGGAGGCCGCCCCATCCCCGCTTTGCTATATGCAGACAATACAGTTTTAATGGCCCACACTGCTAAAAGCCTAAACAAGCTTTTTATCATTTTTATTAATTTTATGAAGAGTCTTGACTTGTCCACAAATTTGTCAAAATCTCATGTCATGAAGTTTGGTCCATCTCAAACGAAAACAATGAAATATGTAATAGATGGCCATCATATTAGAATGGTGGACAAGTTCAAATATTTGGGGATCCAATTGGATTCTGAGCTTAATTGGCATCCGCTTTTATCTCAGAATGATTCCTCTTTTGGCAGGGCAATATTTGGCATTGGGGATGTCTCCCGTCGATTGTGCGTACTCACATCCAATCGGTTTTGGAGATTTATGGGGCCAAATGCATCTCCTTATTGTGCTATGGTAGCATAATTTGGGGTTACGGCCAGGTCACACAACTCCATGTCGCAGAAAATACGTTTTTAATGAGTCTTCTGGGAGTTTGTCAAACCACACCTTATGAAATTGTCCATGAAGAACTAGGTATGTATTTATTAATTGAGCGACTCTGCCTCAACCCACTAAAACTCTGGACCTCAATTTGGACAAGGGAGGAGTTGAGTTTTAGTAGATTGATTTCGCAAGACTGCGTACAATTAGATAAGTCCTCATTGATTCGCTGGCTGGCTTACGTGGCTCGTAGCTTGCGAGCATTAGGGAGGCCGGATATGTTTGTTAACCCCGCAATCATAACCCATGCCAATGGAAAAGGGGCTGAAAATGCTTTTATGGACAAGCTGATCGCAGAGCACAAGGACGTTGCCTTAACAAAACATTCAATGCGACACGCCTTATTGGTAAACCAGTTAGCAATATTGAACCATATCTGACTTGGGATATATCTCGCCACCAACGTCGATTGTTGACTTATTTTAGATTACATTTATTTTACTGATTGGTTCCTTGTAATCGTGGTTGTTTTAAGTACTCAGATCTGCCTTTTTGTAATTGTGACAATACATTGATCAATGACACTTTACATTTGGTTATCTTATGTTCAAAAATACAGTAACCTGTGGCACAAATTCATATGCCCAATTTTATTACCGTTGAATTTTAATCAAGTTAGGCCAGCCTTATTATTTTTACAGTTGTTGAACTCACCGTCTATGTGTTTGTTCCTTGTACATTTTTTGGCAGGAGTTCTAAAACATGAATGATTATTACGGCACTAACATTCTGTATGTTGTTTATAAAATGATTTGTCTTTTATGATTTTAAATATAAAATCGATTAAAGATATACAGGCATATGCATCAAAGTAAATAGCGGGAGCAAAGGGGCAGATTCTCAGAATCTGCCCCTTTGCTCCCAGTATTTTTGCATTTGGGATGCATCATCCCAAATGCAAAAATCGCAATTTAAGGTATATCTAAGTTGAGATTCCTTAAATTGCGATTGCCTTTAAGGAATCCCAAATTGAGATTCCTTAAATGCAATGCATGAAAGTCAAAAAAATAGCAAATTCTCTAATAAGAGTAGCAAATTACCATGAAGTTGAACTTCATGGTAATTTGCTAAAACTTTGAAAAAAAGCACTTTGGTGCATTTTTCAAAGTTTCATGTTGCGCACACACATGTCCTTAGGGCATGTGTGTGTGCAACATATGTGCAGAGATCAATTTCAGGGGGTGCAACAGGGTGTCATTTTGACACCCTTGCACCCTTGAAATTGCATGAGCAATTTGTGAGTACCTACTGGAACTCGCAAATCGCTCATGCAATCTCCAATTCATTCCTAAGGGCCTCTAGGCCCATAGGAAAAATGGGACAGCATTCCTTAATTGCGACTAGCAATTTGCGAGTAGCAATTAAGGAATGTTTAGGAATCGCTATTTTAATAGCGATTCCTACATGCATAGGCTTTTGCTATTCCTGGCTAACTCCACTCTGCTGCAGAATCAGAGTTTTTTTTCACTACTCTGCGTTCTCAGTGGAGCGCCTAGTAGAGGGAAATCTCTCTGCACACTCCGCTGGAGAAGCTGAGTTCTCCGCCCGCGCTCAATTTTGACGAACTGTTGAGGACGATCTTTAAACTTCGCACTCGCACACCTCTGACGTAAAGCAGGGCCAGAGCCGGACTGGCCAAAGCGGGCACCAGGCAATCCCCCGGTGCGCCGCACAGGTGGGGGCCGGTTTTGTGCCCCTGGGGGCCGTTATTGTTACAGGGTCGTTTTTGCAGCATAGCTGTAAAATCGGCCCTGTACCAAAATCGTCCGAAAACCGGCCCCGGCAAAGAACTCGGCGACATCTCCAACCCCCCAAATGGGGAGAGGGGTGCCGGCCGAGCACTTTGCCAGGGCTGGTTGTGGTTCCCAGTCCGGCCCTGAGCAGGGCCCGCTCTCATGGCCTAAGGGAGAAGCAGATCAGCCGCTGTGACTCGAGCCGACCAGCTCCTCGGGGGTGTGCACGCATCACCACGGCATCAAGCTGGAGTAGGGTCTCGCCAGAGGCGCGAGGGAGCAATTCCGCCGTCACATGTGGCACTTGCACCACAATCCCCTTCGAAGGAGCGTGTGGCCGCTGCACACAGTCTCTCGTGGCTGGGGGGCCTCAGAGGACTCCAGCACCATCCCACCCTCGTCGCCAATGTTATGTCGGTGGGTTATCCTTACATACTGCTATGCCTGTATAAAGGACGGCATCGGCATGGAGACCCTGGGCGTACTGGTCTCGGGTCCTGGCGCAGGTGCTTTCGCTGACCCCACCTGCCCAGCCCGCTATTTATTGCGCGTGGCCCACTTGATCGTGGGACCAAACCAAAACGCCTGCACCACGGGTAACAACTTCTAAATCCCCAACCCCGTGCACATTCTTAAATTCCAAGTACATACCAGTTAATTCACTGGTGCGACATTACACCTCCCTCCCTCTTTCTCTCTGTCTCTCTTTCTCTCCCTCTCTGCAGAGTAACAGTGCACATATGCACACGCAAAGCTTGAGCAATAGCCACATTAAATATATGTTCATAGCCGCCTGTGAACACAGCTGCCACGAGCTGTACGCCCTCTGCCCTGCGGCTCCGCCTTCCACCCACGGGCAGACACCGGGGGCCGGGGCCTAAGCCTGTCCGGCCTCTGCAGCGGCCTCTCTGGGGCGTTCAGGGCCATTCCCTGGATCTGACAAAGAGTTGCCGATCTGTTGGTTAGGTTGAGATTTCGACAGCGGCGGGAAATGTGAGCTATGATGAGGTACCTTGTCAGAGCTGTAGGGGGCACCAGAATCAGGAGTGCAGGGGGGGCTGCAGGTCCAGGATCGAGGTGCCTTGTCAGAGCTGTAGGGGGCACTAGAACTAGGAGGGCAGGAGGGGCTGCGGGCCAGGACTGACTGTCCGTGCCTTGTGGCGAGATCAGAGGTGGGGCAGCAGGTGTGTTACAGGTCACGATCGAGGTGCCTTGGCAGAGCGTGGGATTGCAGTAGATATTGAGCGGTTGCTGCAGGTCAGGACTGGTGTGCATTGGTGGAGCCGCATGGGGGCAGCCGTAACAGAAAGGGCGCTGAAGTTAAATATCGAGGTGTCTAATGGGGATAGTGCACGTGAAGAGCGGTCTGCAGCCTCAGGTGCCCTATCGGAGCTGTGTGTGGATTTCACTACTGCACCCCCACGAGGTGCTGGTGGGAAAAGAATGAGGCGCTTTGTCAGAGCAATGAGGAGACAGCAGTTCTGGGAATGCATTGGCGTCTGCTGATCTATATTGAGGCGCTTGTGCAGAGCTGCATGGGGGATATCAGTCCTGGAACATAAGGGGGTGATGCAGGTCAGGACTGGGATGTCTTGGCAGATTGTGTGGGGTTCGGTACTGGAAAGTACTGGAAGAGGAAGAGGGTGCTGCCAGCCTGGACTAAAGTACTTTGCAGACCGTGTGAGAGAAGTCAAAACAAAGAAAAGCCGGCAGTGCTCGGGCAGGTGCAGTACATTGCTGAGAATGGAAGTACATCAGCAGAGCTTCAGGAAGAGAAACGTTATATATGTAGAAAACGAACTTGTGCAGCAGCTGTAAGGCAGTGCCATCAATCCCTCGCCCTTACGTACACAGTTTAACAATTCCAATGTCAACACCCAATTTGTGCCAGCATTCATGTTGGTAGCATTATGCCTCTGCAGGCTCGTGATGTTTGTTGGTGCCAAGAGCAGTAAAACGTAAAGGTGAGGGAATCTCTTGCTTAAACACATGGATGGGTAGACTAGCACCATGGGCTCAGCATCCTCTGTAGAGGTCTGTATGAGAGGCAGACTCCTGAAGAAGGGCAGACACTTTATGTTGAGGGCTGAAACATTGACACGTTTGAAGGAATGGAATTCGTCAGACATGGCAAATTAAGGGATGGGTGTGATACTGCACAAACCTATATTATTCTTTCTCGTGGATGCCATCTACACTCGTTGACCTCACTTGGTTGTAAGTTCCGAGGACCAGGTAGCAGCCGGTAAGGAATGCCCCACAAATATGTGCCACAGATAACAAAAGTAATTGGCAGAATGCCACTTTGTTCTCGAGAGACACAGGGTCTGATGCATAAAGGGACTGGTTGCAGTGCAATATATTTCGCTGTGCAGGGGCGAATGCCCCCCTTTGCAGTGCGAGGCAATCACAAATCCTTCGCAGAGAAAGGGAATCGTTCGCACATGGTACCAAGTTCCACCTGCCTCAATAATATGAACAGGGCAGAAATCGACTTGTGCCTCATTGGTAACAGTTATGATGCTGTGACGGCAGCCTCTATGTGAACACAGACCTCCCTCTCATTGGTGGAGTAGCATCACAAGACCACTAATAGGTAACTAACTATTCGGAATGGGACATCATGATGTCAGCAACCACCACAAGGACAGTCTATTTTTTTTAATTGATTTTATTGAGCACTGCAAGTCATACATATGTATATACGGCAAATCAGTAACATTTTTAAGGCCTTGTACTTTAGCAAGGCTATCCGGGTCTTGACCGCATAGTAAAATAAGGTGTACGTACATCTTACAGAGAATACGGCATATCTTGCAGTAGAAATATGCAAATGATAAATCCTGACAGATAACTACAATACGAATAAGTGGTATCTCGTGCAGTACCCTTTACACCCACCTCCCAAACTAACCCTCCCCGAAACACACCCAAACAAACTTGTAACTCAAGTGCTGCTATACAGTCTGCACACTGCCTGATGGCTCTGTGTCCAGTGTGTATCCAGTCTGATAACCCCGGAGCAGGGCACGCCCCCTCGAAGGGATGGGGGGGGGGGGAGTGGGGATGGGGGAGAAGAAGAAGGAGGAGAGGGAAGAGAAACACTAAGAGGAGCAATTTGAGGGGGAGACCCCGAGTGGGACAGGGACAAAGGAACAGGGCCGGGGATATGGATGTAAAATGTAGAAAAGGAGACCCCCAGGGAGAGTGTGGGTTAAACATGAATCCGCCAGCTTTTATGACACTGCACCGCTGACACGCCCACTACTATGCGAGCCCGAGGGCTCAACCTCTCCCATGGCCTTGAATTGTTCCACTAGGTGCGCCCAATCCAATGAAATCGGACGATTTCGCAATCCCCTATACTCTTCACGGTGCAAAGCCTCCCTCTCTGCAATTGCCCATTTGCTCACCTCCTCGCTCCAGCCCCCCGCTCGTGGCGCCTGAGTAGATTTCCAGCGTCGTGTAATCATACGTTTTGCCAACATCAGAGCCAGCCCTGCAAATCTACGTAACAATTTAGCCTTCTTAGGGAGGGGGAATAAACCCAAAATGCATGCCTCGATCGTGTCCCACGGTGTACACTCTGTCGACACCTCTAACCCAGGGGCGGCTGGTGACATTTGAAAGTGGTGAGCCGTAAACTAATTTGCATATTGCACCGCAGCGAGCGCAGCGAGCGCAGCGAGCGAGCGAGCCCGAACCACCTTGCATCCATCCATACATCATTCATGCATCCACCCATCCATCCATCCACCCACCCGCCCATCCATCCACCAATTCTGCATCCATCCTGCATCCATCATTCATTCATGCATCCACCCATCCATCCAGCATCCAGCATTCATTCATGCATTCACCCATCCATCATTCATTCATGCATCCACCCATCCATCCATCCACCCATCCATCCATCATTCATTCATGCATCCACCCATCCATCATCCATCCATCATTCATTCATGCATCCATCCATCCACCCACCCATCCATCATCCATCCTGCATCCATTCCTGCATCCATTCATGTGTCCAACCATCCATCCACCCATCCTGCATCCATCATTCATTCATGCACCCATCCACCCATCCATCCTGCATCCATCATTCATTCATCCACCCATCCATCCATCCATCATTCATTCATGCATCCATCCGTCCACCCACCCATCCATCCATCCACCCATCCATCATCCATTCCTGCATCCATTCATGCATCCACCCATCCATCCATCCTGCATCCATCATTCATTCATGCACCCATCCATCCACCCTGCATCCATCCTGCATCCATCATTCATTCATCCACCCATCCTGCATCCATCATTCATTCATGCATCCACCCATCCATTCATCCACCCATCATTCATCCTGCATCCATTCATGTGCCCACCCATCCACCCATCCATCCACCCATCCTGCACCCATCATTCATTCATGCACCCATCCATCCATCCTGCATCCATCATTCATTCATGCACCCATCCATCCACCCATCCAGCATCCATCATTCATTCATTCATCCATCCATCCACCCATCCATCCACCCTGCATCCATCATTCATTCATCCACCCATCCATCCACCCATCCAGCATCCATCATTCATTCATTCATGCATCCATCCATCCATCCACCCATCCATCCTGCATCCATTCCTGCATCCACCCATCCATCCTGCATCCATCATTCATTCATGCATCCACCCATCCATTCATCCACTCATCATTCATCCATCATCCATCCATCCACCCATCCTGCATCCATCATTCATTCATGCACCCATCCATCCACCCTGCATCCATCCTGCATCCATCATTCATTCATCTACCCATCCACCCATCCTGCATCCATCCTGCATCCATCATTCATTCATGCATCCACCCATCCATTCATCCACCCATCATTCATCCTGCATCCATTCATGCATCCACCCATCCTGCATCCATCATTCATGTATTTTTATGACCATATAACTTGCACACAGCTTGTCAGTGTTTAATACCAGTCTCGAACCTTGTACTCCAGCACCAATGATACATGATTAATATTAATTGTTTTTAAAAACATGTATTTATTCGACACCAATTTCACACCTTAGTCGGAACATCATTTTTATTTGTTTTTTAAAATATCTATTTATTTAACACCAAAGTAAGTCATGTATACATTTTTATGGTTCGATAAGAGGCTCGAACTTGGTTTCCCAGCACCAAAGTCGGCCGTGCTATCCGTCAGGGGTTATGTAACCGGGCTATGTAGTGACCAGCCAATCCTGCGCCAGGATTGGCTGGGGGGGCACCATGACTCTTCGCCCAGTCGCCCTGTGTAACCCCGGGGGCTGCGGCCCGCCCCCTGGTCCTCTCTCTAAGGGGGAATTCACAAGAAAACGATCTGCGCATGCGCGGGCATGTTTGTGCCCAAAAATACACTTGCGCAGCTACAGCAGCCCGATCCTTCCCCCCCCCCCCACCCCCCCTTGCGCACTCCGGGAAGGTCGGGTGTCTCCCGGTTTCCCGGCCGGCAGATAGCGCGATTTTTAAAAATAATTGTGTTTGGCTTCTAGTGAGGACGTGGTGGGTCCATGGGGCTTAGTGGGGCTTCGCCCCTACGCCCCAATGGACGCACCGCGCCTGCTCTAACCCCCGGACAACATCCGACCAGAACCCGCGCAGCAAGAAAATCAGCGTCCTGCATCCTACAACGCGGACATACAGTGACCGCCGCCGGAAACATTTTCTGTATCGTAGCTGGGGCAAGATATGCTCTATGTAGTATGAATAACTGAATCGTTTTTAAACGGCAATTCCGAGAGACTCTCCGGGGGTGTTCCAGCATTTGGGCCCATTCTCTGTCCTCCAGCTCCCGACCCAAGGTCACGTCCCATTTGCGCCTAAGGTGTAGTAGCGGAGCATGCAAATGTTCCCACAGGCCTCTATAAAGCCATCGCACCAAATGTCGGCCAAGCCCAATAATATGTAATGATCTTAATAACTGAAATGTTGTGGGTTTCGTTTGGTCTATATACTAATACGTGTGAATGTAACGCGTTACAGCTGCATGAATGAGAAACAAGGTGTCGGGAAGCGAGTTAGAGCGTACAAATTCGTCATGAGGCATCAAGTGACCTTCAAGAAAGAAATCCCCATCTGTCCCCACCCCTTCCCGCCTCCACCCCCGTATGTGGGTCATTGATAGCACCCCACGTCTAGTAGGCAATCCACATATGGGGATATTTGGGGCGTACGGAGTTGGCACCCAAGCCAACCTCTTTGCCTGTGCCCAGAATTGCAAGGCAACATGTAACAAATATGGAGGGTTCTGCATTTTCCGCGCACCCGGACAGAGCTGAGACTGAAGAAACCCGTGTTACAAACCACCCAAGGAGTATTCAATTTCAAATAAATTCTTACCAGCCAAGCAATATGCCATCCACTACAACTGTCCCACTATACAATACGTCTTAAAATCAGGCGCCCCCTTGCCCCCGCCGTAGTAGGTAGCTGCAGCTAAGCCAGCGCCAACCAATGTCTGCCCGTCCCCCATACCAAGGATGTCAGTAACGTATCAAGTACTTTAAAAATCCAAGCCGGCAGGACAACCGGCAAATTTACGAAGTAATAAAGGAGACGGGGTAACATAAGCATTTTAGACACCGCCAGGCAGCCCGCCACAGTTAATGGCAACGTGTTCCAAAAGGCAATCTGGGAGCGCAACGAGTTAATGGTACGCACTACATTTCCGTCTATAGTGTCAGCGCTCGACCTATAAATATTAACCCCCAAATATCTAAAAGTGACAGGCTCAACGCAAAAGTGCATTTGACCAAACTGGAGAGTAGGCGACACGCAAGTATCATAGAAAGCGAAGGCCACCGACTTGGAGGCATTAAGAAGCAAGCCAAAAACCTCCCCAAATCTAAAAAAGGCGGCAGCTATCGCGCATTTATCAACTTCCAAATCATGGAAATATAGCAGCATGTCATCCGCGTATAAGGATACTGAATTTGTCACCCCATGCATACGAATGCCATAAGGGATCTTAATCTGACGTAGGTATTGTGCAAGAGGCTCGAGGTGCCAACACAAAAAGCATGGGGGACAAGGGGCACCCCTGGCGCGTACCCCGGGATATCCGATAAGAGGAAGAGGTGACCCTACCCGTATTAGCACGCGCCGTGGGACTGGTATATAGCAATTTAATCCATGCACATTAGGATTGAGGCAGGCCAAATTTAGTCAACACCGCAAGCATATACGGCCAGCTGAGAGTATCAAAAGCCTGACGCACGTCTAACGACAAGCAGCCAGCAAGAGGGGAAGAAGTGGACGCCGCATGCATCAGGGCATGGAGCCGACGGATGTTCAAAGATGTACTTCGTTGGGGTACAAACCCACACTGGTCCGTATGAATCAAACAGAGAAGAAGTGAAAGGAGTCGCAATGCCAGTATCTTACTCAGCACCTTGTATTCTGTATTCAGAATCGAGAGTGGTCTATAAGATAACACATCAGCTGGCCCCCTACCTGGCTTCAATAGGGACGTGACTATCGCCTCCCTGGTAGTGGGAGGCAAGACCCCACTCTCCAGGAAAGCTGTTTAGAGTTGTAACAACCGAGGAATTAACTTATCGGCAAATGTGGAATAAAACTCCACAGGGAAGCCATCGGAGCCTGGTGTCTTGTTGGGGCCAACGCCTTCAGTGCCATTCGAATTTCTGCAACAGTAATCGGGGTAGCCTACTCCTTGGCCATTGAATCAGAAACCGTGGGAAGCTGGACCTCAGCCAAAAAGGAAATTGTGGGAGCCAGGACATCTGCACATGGGGCCGTATATAACTGAACATAGTATTCCCGAAACGCAGCATTTATCTCTTCTTGAGACGTAACCAGTACGTTATCAACCGTATTGATGGCTAAAACAGGGGTAGGACTCATCGTGGGCTGGATCAGTCTCACCAACAACGTACCTGCCATAACTGCCTCAGAGTGCGTTCGCATTGTGTAAGCATCAAAATCCAACGGACGCAATCGCTCCAACAACTCCGCATATCTAATCCTAGCGGCTTGAAGCGGCTCTGCTCCATCCGCAGTCCTCTGAGCTGCCACCTCCAATGCCTGCAATTCTCCCTCTAGGTCAATAATCTGCCGAATCACTTCCTTCCGTGATCCCACCAAAGTCCCCATGGCAACCCCCCGGACAGTCACCTTAAAGACCTCCCACTCGATAGCCCTAGACAAAGCTGTACCCTCATTCTCCACAAAAAAGGCGTCAATACCTGTAGCCAGTGCCACCTGATCTTCCAAATGTCGAGGCTGCATCCTTCACGTTGGAATTGGAGCAGGTGAATGGCCCCACGACAACCGCAGTTCTATGTGATTGTGGTCTGATATCGCCTTGCCCAGAAACTCACAATACGGAATTGAAGTAGAAAGACCCAGAGAACAGAGAAAATTATCTATCCGTGTGTGCAACTTATGGGGGTAAGAATAAAAGGAATATTCCCTCATGTTCGCATGTTTTGCCCTTCAAATGTCTAGCAAGTCCCAACCCTGTGCCCACCGTGCCAAGGTTACAGCTTGTGCCTTTGCCGCCGTATTAAGTAAAGGAGGATGGGAACGATCCAGGCCAATATCGAATACTGCATTCAAGTAGCCCCCAGAAGCCAGGGAACATGGGACCAGCCATCAAGTGCCCTGGACGCCCGCTCAAAAAATGCCCCATGATCCGTATTCGGTGCATAGAGGGATCCCAGCACTATCTGTCTGCCATCCAGCATTCCCAATAGAAGAACAAACCAGCCCTGATCATCTAACCTGCGCTCAATATGAGAGAAGGCAGTACCCGCCCGAACCCAAATGGCAGCCCCCCTGGAAAAGGACGAATATGCTGTCGCAAAAACCTCACCTCGCCATCTCCTTTGTAATTTCGCAGTTTCAGTTGGGATCATATGGGCTTCCTGGAAACAAATTATGTGTGCCTTCCAGCGATGCAATTGGCAGCTATTCTATGTCGTTTTGCTACAGAACTCATACCTCACACATTCCACGAGACAGGGGTATAAGAATTAACAGCAGGCATCAGCAAATGGAATAACCTCCCCCCCGAATCCCAACCCCGCCCAACCACCCCCACCCAATCCCCATCAATCCTCAGACCATGCAGCATAGTTACATCAAACTCAACAAAATCCCAATACTGGGTCCAACGTCCAAACATCGTTCGACCAAACCATGATAACAACGTGAACATACTTCACATTCAACCAGTGCTACTACCTTTGGGGGAAGGCCGCTAACACCATCAACAGTCACACAAGTGCAATAAGGCACTCAGAAAAGTGCCCAGAACGTGCACCGGGCCCAGGAACTGAACCATCCCATCCCACCTGTCCAAACGGCATACAAGGTCTATAATGTTCTGCCAGTCAAGTAAAGACACATATAAAAGAATATAGGTCACAAATGAATTTTAGTGCAAAAAACAGTGACAGTAGTGAATAGTGATCAAGTGGTGAAAGATGTGGGGATTACAAATCTATACATTCAATATATACATATATACACAATTATTTTTTCTTTTTTCGAAGGCCATTCCTGATGGATGTCTAGAGATAATACGTTTCTTTAAGTTTTGGAATTCTAGAAATCCATGGCCTTTTGTGAGATGTCGACGTTTCAACCCTTCGGCGCCTGTGTCTAAGGTCGCGGCGGGTCTTTTTCAAGACAGGGTGTGTTGCACGACAGTCCACGAATGCAGGTCGTTTTGAATCGCCTGTGTAGATTGAGGCTCAATGGCCTGAGATCCTCTTCCAAAATGTGAAGGGGAGTTGACCGCTGGCTCGGAGGTCCACGGGTCTGCTGCGATGTGTGACATCCATCAGGAATGGCCTTCGAAAAAAGAAAAAATAACTGTGTATATATGTATGTATTGAATGTATAGATTTGTAATCCCCACATCTTTCACCACTTGATCACTATTCACTACTGTCACTGTTTTTTGCACTAAAATTCATTTGGACAGTCGTCTACCTGTATTAAATGAAATATTAAGTGAATGACTTTAATTCATATAAATATGAGAATGAAATGAAGAAGACCCCGAGTCATTAATTGTGGGGTTCTGAATTGAATTGTGTTGTCATTTGAGGGGGGTCCTCAACTACAATAATAGTATTCTTTGAATCACTCATGTTTTGCACCCGACAGAACAGTTTGTTATATTAGCAATGTGATATAAGCCAAGATATGGCGTGGGGTGCCTGCGTCCCTCTCATGTTCCGGGCCTCGGAATGCCCTCGCCACTTCCTGCGTAAAGATCTGCAATTGTGCAGCTAGATAGTAAAGCTCGAAGTCAGGGACCGCCAGGCCCCCCTCGTCCTTCGGGCGCATAAGCGTAGCTAACGCTATTCTGCGCCTGCCCGTACCCCAGAGAAACGATGTCAATTGCGATTTCAGTTGTTTGAAGATGGATCCGGGTATCCACACTGGAAGCGTACGGTAGTAGTAGAGAAGGCGCGGTAACACAATCATTTTTAATAGAGAAATGGGACCAGTTACCGACAGTGGTAGGGTGGCCCAAAAGGACATGCTTCCCTTCAGTGCTCGCATGCAGCGGCCCACGTTGCCCTCCAACATATCCGCTGCCGTGTG
Organism: Lissotriton helveticus; assembly: GCF_964261635.1. Taxonomy (NCBI): domain Eukaryota; kingdom Metazoa; phylum Chordata; class Amphibia; order Caudata; family Salamandridae; genus Lissotriton; species Lissotriton helveticus. Next base: position 1,924,881,929 of record NC_136065.1, read on the forward strand.
GTACACGTGCACTCCGAGATATTTTAGGCTGGTGGGTTCCCACTTGAGCGATGGGCGGTTGTCGGGACGTGCCTCTCCCTGTCGCAGAGGGAATAGGCAGGTCTTGGACCAATTGACTTTCCGACCTGAGAGCCTGCCAAAGAGCGAGAGGAGTCTCTCTGCACCCTCCAAGGCCTCCTCCGCGTTTTCAAGGAATATCAGGAGGTCATCTGCGTACAGTGAGAGGAACTGTGGGCCTCTCCTGCTTACTATGCCCCTATAATGGTTTCCCGTCCTAGTCTCAGCCGCTAAGGGGTTCTATTGCTAGTGCGAACAGCAGGGGGGACAGGGAGCATCCTTGTCGAGTGCCCCGGCCCACCGGGTACTGGTGCGATATGAGGGAGCCCACCCGCACCCTCGCGACTGCCGATGTGTACAGCACTCTCATCCAGCGGATGTAGCCGTCGCCAAGGCCAAATCGTTGCATGACCTTGTACAGGTACTCCCATTCCAAGCTATCGAATGCTTTCTCTATATCTATTGATAATACCAAGGGCTTTTGTGCTTCCGGTAGTGGATCGTCCAGTAGGCGTATGAGTCTCCGAATATTTATGGTAGTATTGCGTGTGGGAATAAATCCGGACTGGTCGTTGTGGACCAACCCAGACATATACTGCAGCAGTCTGGTCGCTAGTATGGTGCTCAGGATTTTGTAGTCTGTGGTCAGCATTGACAGTGGACGATAAGAGGCTGGACTGTGGCTCTCCCTCCCCGGTTTCAGCAAGGAGATTACCAGAGCCTCGCACATGGATTGTTGCAGTCAGCCATTGGACTTGGCCTCGTTGTACACCGTTTGGAGGCGCGGAGCGAGCAGGTCCAGGTATTTACTGTAAAATTCTATGGGCAAGCCATCCAATCCCGGGGTTTTGTTACGGGCCATTTTGTTTACTGCACCCCTGATCTCCCCTATGTCGATATTCGGAGGTTATTCCAGCATGCCCGACCTTCCTCATCGTCCGCCCGTGCCTGGAGGGAGTCAATCTGCTGACGCATATGCTGTAGTTGTTCTTCATGCGCCCGCACCTGAGGTATCGTGATGTCAACCTGCCGTTCAGTCGTTTTAGCCTTCTCAGCCAATTTCTTATGATCATCCTTCAGCAAGTTGAGATCCACCGAGATGATGCCCAGCTGTGCCTCCAAGACAGAACGGGAATCACGAATCTCCCGCAAGATCATGTCCAGTTTGTTCCCCTGAAGCGCTGGTCGCCACAACTCCCTCCATCTGGTGGGACCGAACGGAAGATTGACCCAAAGTTGGAGAGTGAGAGCCTGCCCTCCCGGACCTCGTTGGCATCCTGGCCCGTCCCTTGCCCATAGCAGGCAGCGTGAAAGGGCCAGGCAGCAAGTCCCCAGCCAAGGCAACCGAGCACCAACCAGTAGTCTACTGCCAGCAGAGGGCCACGCCAAAAGCACCAGCGACCACCACCAGCTAACAGCACTGGTCCTCTGCAAAGAGTCACTCAGAGCAAGCGAAAGGACTACTCAGGCACCCCAACAGGGAATGGATGCCGCCATCCAATATAAGTGTGACCCCCTCCGATTCCCGGAAGTGTAAAGAAAGGCAATGGCACCAGTAGAGTTACAGGTAGCTTCCGTGTCACCTGGTCCGAACAGCTTGAATAAATCCCCACAGAATGTACTCCTATGCAGGGCCCCAACCGCAGGCTTATAGTAGTCCCAGCTCACCACAGATCCCAACTCCACAACAGGCAGCACCAGTCCGAGCAGGGCACCGCAACTGCCACACAACATGCAAGGACTCTCCCTCAGGGCCACTGCTGCTGCCGCTCCACACCTCCCACCGCATATTACAGGACAAGGGGAGGCCACCACCAGCAAATTGCGGTGCAGGCTACTCCTAGATGAAACTCCGGGTATCACCCTGCGCAGGGGAGGGGGCACAGGTTCCAAGTCATAGCCCTTATCTTTAGCACCCTTCGCAGCCTGACCTCTACAGCAGGGCGGGGGGCACCACAGCAACTCTCTCAACCTCTCCTCTAGGCTGCTTGTATGGCGTGGTGTGTCAGGCCTCGCCAGGGGGCGCCAACAACCCGTGGCGCGATGCAGTTCACCGCCCCGTGGGCCGGAACGGGCACAGCAGGCAATAGCAGGGGTCCAGGGCCTCATGGGCACCGCAGCCTGGTCTGACCCAAGGATAGCCCGCAGCTCCTGATGCGCAGCAAGCCCCAGAAGGGGGCATGGGGGGTAGGCCACCACAGGGAGTACCCCTCCGGGGCTGTTTGGGAGGGGCGGGGGGCGGGGCTTAGGTGAGCATTTCATCCATTTTGTATTTGGGCTTGCTTTTTGTAGCCCAAATGTAGCCCAAGGTATAAATGCTTTGGGCTCTTCTCTCCGGCCACCATTTTGTCTTTTGGTGACCTGGTGGCTGGGAGCTTTAGTTAGGAAAACATTTTTGAGGAGGATTTTGTAGTTAGAGTGTTCAGTGCTTTAGTTTAAGAGTTATGGCAGCGGGAGACGTGCGAGTGCTTGAAGCTCTCAGGCTTTTGAGCGAGGCGGGTCGGATGGACATGGTGATTGGTGACGTGAATGGGCCTCCTAGCCCCGCGCAGCAGGCTTCAGCGGGCGTGGCGGCAGCCGTCGCTGCCTGCACGTCGCCCAAGCGCCAAAGAATGGCTCCAGTGGTGGAGCGGGGCCGCCCGCGCTCTAGAAAGGTGGTGCGGGTATCGCGGGTGCTGTCCGTGTCTGAAGGCTCCGCTTTGGAGGTGAGTGTAGGTCATGGAATGGGGGGGAGAAGTGTGGTGCCGGAGAGCGGAGGCAGGACGGTAGTGTTGTTGACGGGTCCCGCGGTAGGGCCCGGGCTGCGTGGTTCGTCTGCCCCTGCGCGTAAGGCTAAGCGCGGGAAGGGGGGGGTACAAGAAGCGCTCTTTCTCTCTTCCGTCGGCGCGGGCTCTGGTTCCTTCAGCAGGGGGTGAGTGGGGGAGCGGTGGGCGCTCCCTTGTTGTCAGTTTGGCCGGGCCGCCTTTGGAAGCTGAGGGTTCAGTGACTCAGGGCCCTCAATCGAGTTTGTTTGTGGGGGGGGGGGGGGTGCCTGTGTCGGGAGGGGATTTTGAGGTGGGGGACGAGAGCTTGAATTTTTCGTCTGTTCGGGCCAGGCAGCCGTTACTTCTTGAGACAGGTGGGAGGGGTGAAGGTGAGTGGGGTGCGGAAGTTAGGCCTTCCTCTCGTGCAGGCTCCCTTAGTTCTATGCGCAGCGCTCGTGCTTTGGGGGGGTGTTGCAAGAGGACACAGGTAGAGAAGTTGTTAGCCCCCTTCTTTTTTTTCCTTCCCCCTCAGATAGGGCGCAGGGGGCGCAGGGGAGGGCAGTTCCGTGGGCTCAGGTCGGGGGGTGGGGGGAGTTGCGGCCTTTTAGTTTCGTCAGGGAGCAGGACCGGGGTGGTTGGGCAGGTGATGATAGCTATGGGAAGGTTTTGGAGGTTGGCATTGAGCCATCAGTTGGGGGGCACGATTGGGAGGGGCTGGATGTTTTCCCATCTTGGTCGGAAGGCGTGAGGGGTGTGGAGTCTGGTGGTTATGTGGGTTTTCCTTCAGGTTCCTTTCATGGGGGTCCCCCGGTAGAGGGTCCAGTGCTTCAGGTAGGCCCGGGGGCTGGGAGGTGGGGCCTGTTGGGGGCGGCAGGCGGGGAGCAGGTGCAGGCTCGCCACTTGGCGCCTTTGACGCCAAGGGCGCAGGAAGGGTTAGAATGGAGAAGTGATGAGGGGAGGCTGCCCCTCCCCCTCTTGCGGCCTCAAGGGTAAGTAAGGTGAGTTCACAGTTTGAGGGGCATGAGGATGTGGTTTTGTGTGGTGATTCTCGTTTGGGTAGTCAGGTCGGTAGGTCAGTTGGTTTTTTAGGTGCTTCCAGCACTCCAGTCCAAATTCTTTCTCTGCAGGTTGGAGAGCGTCGTGGGAAGGCAGACCTTACGCTCTAGTCTCCTGTGTCACTCCGCATCAGGAAGTTAAGGAGTCAACATCCTGATGAGGAGTGACGTGGGAAACTAGAGCGTAAAGTGGCCAATGTGTGTGATCCAGGTGGCGGCAGAAGGAGAATACTCTCTATTCTGTATACCCTGTCAAGAGTACTCCTCTTGACGCTATTTTTCAACCATATTACATGGACCCCAGAATAAATTCTCCCCAAGGTACCAGTGTGATATTTTTAATACACTTAGCACTACACCCCCCACACACTCGCACTCACCACTGCGGCGTTCCTCGAAAAGATCTCCGAAAAAGAGCCCTCTCGTGGGGCCCGTGGGGGACTGCAGCGCCACCCCCACGAGGAGCAACGCCCAATGATGAAGCATAACACCCGCGTGTGAGGGCACTTCAATAACATGAAGGAATTCCCCCCATTAAGTTTTTTCCAACCTACATTTCCACCAGTCCCTCCTATGACTGGACTGGTCCACTCTTCCTTTAGGAACAACTACCCTCTAGTGATTAATATGCAGACTCTAGCGAGCATGAGTAACGGACCTCTTTTTCCAATTTGCTCTCAGTCCTCTTCTTGTATTTGAGATTTTTCTTAGGGAGCCAAAGTCAGCCAAGTCTTAGGGCAAAGGTAGGGTGCTCCTGAGAGTATCACTGCATCAGCAGGAGAGAGGAGGATTGGTGGGGGGACTGTAAGTACACATGTCAGTTCAGCTAGCCGTCTTAGGACAGTCAGACTGGCATGCGCACTTACATTTCTCCATTCCAGCTGTGTTGCACTTCGGGTGGAGAAATGGCACAGACTCCATGTGCCTGAGTGAGTGTCTAATCAGCCCGCTCAGGTCAAACACGGCACTGCTTCCATGCTGGTAAATATTATTACCAGCATGAGAGCAGCATCTGGATTGCAGTCTGGGAACCTGTGCAGGGAATCGTGAGTTGGGACCGAAGCAGGGAGGCCTTGGCTGCAGCGGCTCTTTTATTTTATATGTTTTGTTATCCCCCCCCTTGTTTCCCCACCACCTCTAGTAATGAGCAGCTACCACTGCTAAAAGTTTGAGCTGTGGTAGAGCAAGGCGATGATGCCAGTGAAGAAGTGTGATAAAACACTGGCTAATATTCAACACGACAGACAACTTGTACAGCCTGGCCCAGAGTTGGACTGGCACACAGGGCAATTAAGGAGTGCCCGACAAGCTGGTCTGATGGGTCAGTGTGTGGACTTGTTTTGTGGTAGTTTGTGAGCCTATTTTATGGTCTGTTGGGTCAGTATGCTGCCCTGATTTGCAAACATGGAACACTTTTTAGGTCGAATCTTACAAGACAGCACACTGTCTGAACTGTAAATACAACTTGGGGCCATTCTCAAAACTTCCCTGGAAATTCATTCCACACATAGCTTACCATTGGCTTTGTGGTTTGTTACTCACATTTTCTTGGTTTCTATTTGCTAGCTTTATTTGTTTTAGGCTGTCCACCATGTCTTTATCCCTCCCGTGGAGCATAGCCTTTTTGCTACCTCTCTGATTGGGTTCCTGTATTCTTCCACAAGTGCTTGCTTTCTGTAAACAGGACTTTAAATGGTATTCTTAAATTGCCACATTTGCTGTGCATTCAACTGATGTTAAATGTCAGACTGAGCTTTGTGTTTACTTTTCTTTCTCTGTCTTCAAGGTGAGAGGATTTATGTGACAATATTGCTGGGTACTAGGCGTGTGTTGGAAGAAAGGCTGTAGACATGTAAATGACTGCAAATGAACTGTAACATATACAACACTTTATGGTACTCTACTCCACCCTATGCTACTTCACTCTACACCACTCTACGCCACTATATGCCAGTTTGCCTCAACCTTAAGACAGTCCATGAAACTCTACAGCAATCCACTTTACACCACTCTACTTTAATTTATGCCATTCTACTCCACTATACACCACTCTGCTCCACTCTACTCTATTTGACTCTACTCTACACCAATCCACTCTATTTCACTGTACACTACTCAATTCTTTGCCATTCAACTCTATTCTACTCCACTCTAAGAGACTCTAAGCCTTTCCTTTCCACTCCATTCCACTCTCCTTCATTCCACTCTACGTCACTCTATGCCATTCCACTCTGCATCACTGTATGTCACTTTACTCAATGACACTCTATGCCACCTCACTCTATGACCCTCCACTCTACTACAGTCTACAACACTTTTCTTAACACTACGCCACTCCACTTTATGACAATTTACTCCACTCTATGCTACACCACTATACACTACAACACTACACTCCATGATACTCTACTCTAAGACACAATACTCCATTCCATTCTACTCCACTCTTCGACCCTCTACACCACTCCACTCTATAGCACTCTACACCACTCTATGCCTTTCCACTCTAAATCATTCTATGCAATTCCACTCTATGACCAGGGCTTTAAGTGGGCCGGGTCTCAAGGGGTCGGAGCACCGGCAGTTTTTTTAAGGGGGCCTCGAAACGGGTCTCTATCGGGCTCTGTTTTGTGCCCTGACACCAGCGGTCCGTTTTTTTCAACAGACTGCAGTGACAGCAGCACATCAATGTGGGTGTGGTGAGCGTTGCAGAGGAAGGGAAATCCTTTAGAGAGTCATTTTCTCTCTGGATTTGCCTTCTCTTTTTTAAACTAAGGAGCAGTACCATCATCGTGGTGTCACCAGGGCATTATGTGAAAGTTTTTTCAATATTATAAACAAGCCATAGTTGCTGCTTATTTATCTTAGGCAACTAGTAGTGACTTGTAGGTGTGATGTGACTTGTATCATATTTGGACGCAACGACAGGAACAGCAAAATACAAGTAGGGCGGCACACTTAGCTTACGTGTTTTTAAGCCACGCCCTTAATTACATTGACCACGCCCATTTGAGAGACCCCCCAGTTTTTTCATCCCACTTAAAGCCCTGTCTATGACACTCTACACCACTTCACTTTCTGACCCTCCCCGCCACTCTACACCACTTCACTCTACAACACTCCACTCTACGACACTCTGCACCACTTCACTCCACTGTAAGCCACTCCACATTGTCACTCCACTCTATGATACTTTACTCCACTCTATGCGACACTACTAAACTTACACTAAACACCGGCCAAGGTGACATGCACACTTTACAGTTCTCCACCCAGCTGTCTTAGACATTTGGGTGGAGAGCAAGCATTGGCCTCCAGGGCCTGAAGGAGCATCGGTACATCGCACTCCATCCACTCCAGGCGCTCCTCTCATGCTGGTTAACAGCATGAGAGCAGCGTGTGGATTGATTAGTGGAGCTCTTCCTGTCACAGATTGCAGGAGAACACAGAGGAGGACGCGGTGTTCCCACCATGAAAAGGTTGCTGGAAAGGCAGGTCGTGATCAGCACGGCGTTTCCGGCATCGTCACCTCCTCCCCGGCTGGCAGCTGTCCCCACCACAGCCGCAGGATCCAAGATCCTGGCGGTGGCGGCAGTCTTGTGTCAGTCCAACCGCCTTGCTCATAATCGAGCAGTTGCACCACTGAGGAGGCAGCGATTTGACCGCCAACAACGGTACACCAGTCTTGGGACCGCCCTACTTGTAACAAGCCCCTTAATATAATTTAACATTATTTCCTACTGCCAATATTTCTATAGGAGTGAGTGGCAGTACCAGAGGTGGGTCATGTCTGGTGCTGGGCTTCAGCTCTGAGCTAGAGTATCTTTAAGACTATTTGGGGTTCTTTTTGCCTGTAATAACTTTAGAAGTGCAGTTTAGGATCAGGAATGGACATACTATTTTGTGGTTAAGTGCACACCCCTCCTTGCTGTTCTTCTCTATCTTACTCAACCTTCACATGGCCTAACATGAGCTAGGTCTCTAATGCACAGACATGCTTCCCAGGAGAGTCAAGGAGGCATTAGAGTCCCATAAATTCCATTTCAGAGCAGGTACCAAGCATATTTGGGAGACGAAGATGCACCTTTGATACTATTATGTGGTCTCCATTACTGCAAGGATCTGAAAAAATGCTAGACCTTATTTTCCCGGCACAGTAACAAGGCAGTCTGGAGAGCCAGGTGAATCTTTGGATGAATGGACGGAGTTATAAATGGGGGCTCAGTGAGTAAAATACTCTTTGCAGAGATATGCAGTGATCTGCAGGTCATGAATTTCAATCCCGGCAAGGCTGACTCTAAATTGTATGCTTTCTAGATTAGTAGTGTGGGTATAGTAAGCAGTGTTACAAAAAGAGTGTTACGAAAAGAACAAGTCATATTATGGAGGACTTCATTTATGAGACTGTATATATCATTTACAATGTGTCACAATCATATAGTCTATTGTGTCTCCTCTGAAGGTCCCATCTCGAAAAAGATAACTCCAGAATGCAGACACAAAGAGTGTAGAGCTCAGACTAGCAGCTCTCTATAAAATAGCCTGCACATGCGACATCGTCCTTGGTCCTTCATCAGGTTGTTTCTTTGGAGGGGTAGCGGTTACACCTTCAGTCTTTTTTAAATTATAAGATGTATCACGTCAGAGCTTTGATTCCTACAGTGCTTTTTCTTTCTTCATCCCTTGACCCAGAGGTAATGCTCATCACAGAGAGATTATTCTTTCATCTGATACCGAACCAGTCGATGCAAGGCAGATGACTAAGGCCGACACCTGGATCCAAACCCCTGATAGGTCGTTGGATCACTTGGCCTACTGTCAGTGGTCTTCTTCAGGGTCATAGTTCCATCTTTTCTGAATATAGGTCTCTGGAGGAACCTTGCCTGAAGACGCCTAGGTTGGATTTTGATCATCTTTCCATTGCCAAGGTCTCCAGTTGGTGGCCCTCAAGGTCGTGACTACGGATTCTGCTAGGTCCTTCAAGGACATCCGTGAGTCTCAATACAACCCTTCTTCTAATTTTTGCCCATGGTCTTTGAGAAAGGCACACCTCCAGGCCCTTTAGTAATCATTGCTCGTTTAATGTGGCAATGTGAGGGCACAATGACAAATCCAGTTTAGAAAATGATGAAGCAACATACCTTGGAATATAGATCTTTTGTGGTATCCCTGGGCGCAACACCAGCCTGGCACCGATCAGGGAGCATTAGAGGCATGAGGTGCTAAAAAGGGCTGATATCGCTAATGTCACAGTAAGACGTTTTCTCTAACTCAGTTCAGGCATTCTATACATTTCTACCTCGTGGCCACTGCTGGGAGACTGTAATTCAGCTCTAGGCACTCACATTCATGTGTACTTGTTGCCCTGGGATGCCAGGGGGCTGGATATTTACAGCGTGTCTTCCTCTTTTGCAAACATCTAGCGCCAGTATAATACCTCAATGCAAATAAAATCATAATCACTTTTATAGCGCTAAAACAGGAAAGTATCTAAGTTTTACGACGTGTAAAATCGGGTTTGGGACCCATACCAAACTGTAATTTGGAAAGGGCGTAAGAGGGACCTACCTTACAAATTGTCATTCAGCATGCAATGTCAATGGTTTTCAACCGCAAACCCGGTCACAAACCACTGAATAGTTACTTACACCTCATAGAAGGTGGTAACTAATTCGCAAAGGGCAAGCATTACCTTGGGACTCCATCCCCTTTGTAAATAAATTGGCAGCATCCAGTGCTTCAGGGGCTTGCTCCCACTGATATTTTTCCACATGAAAAACTTTTATTTTTAAAAGAAGCATCAGTCCTTTAACCCCTTCCGTCCAGCGCACGTTCAGTGGACGTCGCGTGCACTACCTCGGTAGTGCTGCGCACATCCGCTGAACGTTCTGGCCCCGCCCGCGCAATAGAACGTTCCGCACCAGCGCGGAACGTTCGGTGCAGCGGAGGGGTTAAGGAACAATGGCAATTTAACAACAACAAAAATTTGTATTTGGGAATACAAATACAGGGATGGTGTTCTGTTGTCCCTTTGCATGCCACATCCCTGTTTGTAACCAATGAGAGACTGCCACAACTCTCTAATTGGATACTGCCTAATATTCATTAGGCAGGTTGGCTTGTGACTCCTGAAAATGGTGTTGTGGTGACGCAACCTATTGATGTGTAGATCACTTCGTAAAAGCAGGGCCTGGTTGCACAAAGTCGGTGCCCCTCTGGCCTTGTTTTTCACTACTAGTAGCCTGAAATGTGTCAGGGATTCCATTCAGAGCTTGTATCGTTTCCTAGAGAGGGGTGAAACCCATGCATTGACGGTGGTAGAAGTAGGTGACCTCTGCGGGTGCAAACTCGATCCAGTGCAAACTGGATCGAGTTTGCCCTGTATGAACCTGCATAAAACAAAGAAATATTTAAATAAAGAACGTTAGCACAATCATGAGAGGGAGCATAACTCCCGGGCCTAGAATTTTTGGTCCATAAATGGGGATTAACTTGAGGTAATAACGTTCCTGCATTTTCTGACACATTTGTGAATCTGTAGTTACTGATGGAGAAAGGCCATTGCATTTGTGAAATCCCTTTTTTTCATTTTTGTTCAAGTAAAAACAGCTTTCCACTGTGAAATCCCTAATACAACTAATTTTGAGGGTGGGGTTTGCTTCCACCGCTGGCAATTTGTAGGTGTCCCAAACTTTCGAGGTGAACCTTTCTCTAAATAACCACTCTGTGCCTCTTGAGTGGGATTTAGTCATGCACATTATTACAACATCATAAGTTGTTTCCATTGAGTTAAAGGATTTACTTCCGCAAGGTCACCTTTTACGGAGCCATTTGCTTGTGGAAGTTGAACCTTGGTGTGCTAATGGCTTTGTGAATCAGGCTCAGGGAATCTGAATGGAACCTGTGGACTGCGCCTGTTGCCCTCATCCACCTTCAATGTCTTTTTTTGGGCCCCAAACTCCATTTGAGCCGATTTAGCCATTGATGCGGACATCTTTTCCCATCACCTCCCTTCCTCCACTTGCACCAGTGCTCCGCGAGCCCAGGCTTCTCACCCCTGCTCGCGGGTCCGGCCATGCGGAAAGCGCCCGCTGTCAGATGGAGTTTGGACTGAGCCGTTGACGTGTGCAAACAGGACAGCGGAAGGTGGGGTGCCGGGGAGGACGAGCTCTTATGTAAGCGAGGGAAAGCTGCCAGGGGCACTTTCACCCTACCTCACCTCTGCATTCAGGAGAAAGAGGCAGAGAAAGCGTTGGCACTTAGAGCGGCACAGGTTTGGCAGGTCGCAGGAGCAGCCAAGGTCCCTTCCCGTGATGAGCTCACCTACCGCTAGGAAGTGTAAAAAAGAAAAAACACAAGACAGCAGTCCTTTTCCATCTATGCACCCAGGATCTGGAACAACATGCTTGAATCCATCAGGATTGTCCCAATGCTGCTTCCCATTAGGCTCACCTCTTTAACCCCTTCCCTGCGGGGCATATTCCCCTGCTGTGCTGGGGGGAGGGGGAGCGTGCGCAGCGCCCCGGTGCTCCACGGTGGTTGTGTCATGACCACACCCGTTTGTGTAGAACGTTCACACAGCAGGGAAATTAGCCCAGGCTGCGAGCGTTCCAACGGTCATGACGAGCTCAGCTCGTCATGAGCACACGAGCACCGTGGCTCATGACGAGCTGAGCTCGTCATGAGCATCGAAAGTGTTAAAGGACACTACATTGCAATGCAGTAACCGTCCACAACTCGGCTATATTGCATTGATTTTATGTTTGTCTTTGACCAAGTACAGCGCTACACTGCCTTTTGGCGAGATTCGTGCTTTAGAAATACCCCATGCGTACAAACAAGAAAGCTAACTTTATTTGCGCATTTATGTGATTTGAGCTGTGCACTTCTGCGCCTAGAACAAGCAAACTCCCCTATCCTTCATTGACTGACTGCTTTCTTTTCACCCTGTACAGTGCTCCGCTGTCTTTTTGGCTAGGTTCGCACTATAGAAATACCATATATTTCTACAGACATACCACCACATGATGGACTTGGCATTTGACACGTGACATCCGGCTACACCAACCCGACCCGAAGTCCATAGACATCCACAACTGTGTTACGGTGGTTGCCAGTATAGCAGTTCGGACATGCAAAGCCTCTTCAAAGCACTACGGGGGAACAGAAGCAATACGAGGGAGATGGAAAGGGGAAGTGAGAGGGGAGAGGATAGTATAGAAAATTACATATGGTTGCCTGGTGCTCAATCAGCATGTAGGAAGCCAGAAGGGAATGGCTCCTGAATATCGAGTCCAGGATATCACAGGACAATAATATAGCCTTAGAGCCCGGCTTAGCGGGCTCTACCAGATATTAAAGCCTACTCCAGCATTAAATGGCCAGTACAGCCCTCTACGAAGGGCCCTAACGCTACATAGAAAATGAGTTAAATAAAGTATAATAACGTTCAGCGAACGCGGTATTAGCTGTTTTAGTGACAACTCTCCAATCAGCACAGAGACTACAGGCACGCTACGTAAGATCCCTATAGCAACAGTATAATCAAACTACTAAGATGGCACTACGACGTCATTACGTATATACCGAACAGTTAATCAGCGTGATTGATGTCAATTAATTGCAATTATCCTGAACGCAAAAAGTATTTAAAGGGTGGCCGTAAGCAGTCATTCCAAACGGAAAACGACTGCCGTGAGGTCGCAAGATTCAGAACACGAAGGTAAGGAGGGCTATGCCGGGTGATTTTCGTTTAGTTAAGTGAGAGGAGGGATGACATCTGTTTAGATGCCTCAGTAAATAAGCATGGGGAATGTGAAAGTGTATTATAAAAGCATAGCCCATGATAGGAATGAGCGCGAACAACAAGGATCCCTTCTGCCACATAGCGGCTATAGTTTACTGCTATAAAAACAGTGATACTGAATGCTAAAATTCAAAAGGACCATTAAGTGAAGGAACTATGGATAGCTCTTAATGTATTAATCTGGGATGCATATTAAGAAGGGTGATAAGAGTGTAATTTAAGTTCTAGTACACTCACATCAAATAGCGACCTAATATAAAAATCGGGATTTTGAAGAACAAGGGCCCATAATATAGCGCTATTTATGACAATTGAAGAGAGTGTAGAGAAAGGGATTTACTGAGCAGTCATTCCAAAATGGAAGGTATCAAAGGAACCTGATGTACACTTTCCTACTTTCCTCCAGGTGCCCAATATTCCTACAGTGAATACAGGAGGGGCAGGAATCTGATTAAGGTTTACCAATCATATGAAAGCGATTTGATCTACGCTTCGACAATCGGCATGACCATCATGATAAGGATGGTCAAATGACAAATGAAAGGATAGAAAAGAAAGAATATCCGCTGTTTAATAAGTAAGTGTATTAACATATGTTTTAGAGAGTTTTGAATAAGGAGATTAATATATTGGAATTGGATAGATAGTCTCTCTCTTTTATCATAGGTAACACTGGGCACTAATGTAAAGATATTGCCCCCCACAGAGATTGCGAGAAGGGAAGGAGAAGGCCCTTGACTGCACAAATGAGAGCCTTAGCGTTGGCCAACTCATGTAAGAAATTTAATTGTTAAATTCTATAAGTGAAGACCAATCTAGTTAACACAACTCAATACAGAAAATATAGAAGAATAGGCGTTTGCATGTATGAATTGACACGGGTATTGATGATTCTAATTGCATATATTTATTTTTAGATGGAAGATGCTATGTTTTTAACTGTCTGTCCTGAAGAAGGTGTATATAAAGCACAAAAGACACCGAAACGCGTCGACAAGAGGACTATTGTTTTATCTTTTTTGCATAAATTTATTGCATATTAATTATGTATGTGAATATTGTATATTAGATAGTGGACATGGTCTGTCAAAAAAATAGCAAGTATAGATTGAATCAATATTGTTTGAATCAACTACAGTGACGACTGTGTTATTGATATTACCTGATGTATCTACCATTATTGAAAAAAGACGAGTATTTTAATAAAATCAACAAACCTTATTTTGCATTTTTGTCCAGAGTTGTGTCATGTTAGAAACTAGACGGTCTTGTTATCACTATAGAAAGTAACTGAACAACACAGAAAGGAAATCTATTTTGTCTACTGCCTAACACTATTAGAACATTCCGCCCCTAGAGGGCAGAATGTTCTCATTTGTAAAACAAAGGCCTCACGGAGCCCAAGGGTTTTGGAATCCCCTCGGGCTCCGTGAGACCTTTGTTTTACATAGCTGTGAACAAACATTGGCATATTGGAGCTCAGGCTTCTGCCGGCCATTAAAAGCCTGGAGCACACCATTGTTTTCAATGCAGCTTCTAACATTCCAATGTTCTAATATTGTGCACAAAATATTAAGGGACAAAATACCGAAAGGTAAGTATATATAGATTTTCTATATCTAAATCCACAGATATGTACCTTGGCGGTATATATATCTTCAAGTACATAGATGTAGAGTTAAGAATAGTAAATCTATACTTCCCTCTGTGCACTTAACTTTAGTTATTTTGTCACTCAATATTTTGTCCAGGATATATGTCTGCCACAATATTCTTGTACTCGATATTCCAGCGTATAATCCACAGAAGCAGTGATGGGGAACAGAACAGAGAAGGATGGGGCATGGCGTGCTCCCAAGAACACTCTCCTCCAGGCACACAATGCACTAACATACAACTGAGCACAGTAGCACAGAATTCCTTTGAACACAACCCAAATATGCTGTTAACTGTATATCCAACAAGCAAACACAAGGAGACGATGGACGGAGCGCTGAAACTTTTCAGACACCCACCCCCAGTCATAGATCTGGGTTGAATCCATCATCATTCTTTAGCTCACTTCGCCACCTCAGTTCAGACCCAGCTATAAGCAAATCAGTCTTGACCCTGTGACTCATGGGAACAGGCCAGCCCGAACTGCCAAGTCAGGTCTTCCCTATACCGGAAACAAGCATCCTGGGACCGGGTTCTGGGTAACACCCTTCATCAGCCAGGCTAGCTTGAATCCAGTGGCAAAGTGAGCAAGGGACCCACGTCTGGGCATACCCTGCCAACTTAGGGCAAACAAAGCAAACACAAGCTGTTGCTGTCACTGATCCGAAGGATAGTTTTCAAGCTCTTTCTTTCTCTATAAAAGATGACCATACAGCGTTCCTACATGGAATGTTGGTATATCGCCCTCCAGGTCTCCGAACGGATTTTGGGCAACGGTTGCTCCAAGCTCTAGAACCCTTCTTTGGCCAAAAAGAATTTACGATTCTAGGAGATTTTAACTTCCATTTAGAAAAGCATGACAACAAGGATACTATATCCCTGTTAGATAGCATGTCAGCCTGCGGTTTTAACCAGCAGGTTAAAGGGGCCACTCATCGAGCTGGGCACACGCTCGATGGAATCTTTTCCAACGATGAGAGGCTGTCGATTGAGGACTCCATCCCTCTCTCATGGTCTGACCATATGGCTGTTCCATTTCAGCTCCGCTGCTGGCGCACATCTGAGCCTGTAAATATTCCATGTAATAAAGAACTTCGGAGAAACTATAGGGATATCTCTAATAGTTCCCTCGCCCCATGGGCTTCTAAGTTTTGTCTCCCTCAGGAAGAAAGCGTGTCTACAGCTGCTATGCAGTATGAAAAAACTATGACCGAAGCTTTAGATCAATTAGCCCCGTTGCAATCCTGC
This sequence comes from Lissotriton helveticus, assembly GCF_964261635.1. Lineage (NCBI taxonomy): Eukaryota > Metazoa > Chordata > Amphibia > Caudata > Salamandridae > Lissotriton > Lissotriton helveticus. The sequence continues at coordinate 1,924,897,495 of NC_136065.1, forward strand.
CGACGTGCCAGGAAAAGGCCTTCAGCCCCTTGGTACTCAGAACATTTGAGACTCCTGAGACAGGAGGTAAGGAGACAGGAGCGCCTTTGGCACGCAGGATGGGACCTCAAAGATAAAGAAGCCCATAAGCTTTTGCTCAGGAAATATAAGGCTGAAATGATAAAAGCAAAGCAGGAATATTTTACGACCCTGACAACATCTTTGTCCTCTTCCAAAGAGCTCTTTAGGGTTGTAGACTCACTGATAACCCTGCAAACCCCTGATCCCGTAGTGGCGTCCCAAGAGCTTTGCAATAATATCGCCTCTTTTTTCCAGACAAAAATATCCGACATCTACTCTGCCTTGGAGCTACAAAAATCACTTATGAGTGCCGCCCCTGTTGCAGGGGCTGTAGTTTCTGCCTTGGCTGAAAAGCCTCTGATGGGGACTCTAGATTCCTTTCCCCCTCTTTCTGTGGAGTTGCTGGATAATCTCCTTAACAAAATTAAATCAGGCTCCCTGTTTGATGTGTGCCCCCTTAGGATCTTTAAGCAGTGCTGGGAATTTCTCCTGCCTGTTCTGACGGACATTATGAATAGAGGCATAAGAGATGGATCTTTTCCCACCCAATGGAAAAGCGCGGTGGTAAGACCTCTCTTAAAGAAGCCTTCCCTTGATCCGTTGGTCCTAAAAAACTTTAGGCCTATTTCATTACTTCCGGCCCCAGCAAAGTTGTTAGAGGCGCACCTCAATATGCACCTTGCCGCTTTTGTTGAGAACTCGGAATGTCTCGATTCCTCTCAACATGGTTTCAGGAGGGAACACAGCACCGAGTCAGCCCTCACCATAGTGCTGGATGACATCCGCTCGCGTGTTGATGAGGGCCAGACCACCCTCCTGATCCTCTTAGACCTGACAGCGGCCTTTGATACCCTTTCTCCCTCAGTATTAACATCACGGCTGAGGGAGATTGGGGTGCGAGGTGCAGCCCTGGATCTACTTACATCTTTCCTCACTCACCGAGTTCAAAGAGTGAAGCTGGGGGAGTTCCTATCTCCATCCCTCCCTGTGCAATGTGGGGTCCCTCAGGGGTCGGCACTTAGTCCGACCCTATTTAACATCTATGTGACCCCACTTGCCAGGCTTATTAGATCTTATGGGATGGAGATAGTCTCCTATGTGGAGAAGTGTGGCTCACTGGTTAGAGGAGGCAGACCCGGACGGTGAGATCAGACCTGGGACCAGGGTTCAATTCCCGACGTGGCAGGGTCTTGAACCCAAAATGTCCACGGACTCGATAATTCTCGCTTCGGTGCCTACTCGAAACACAGGTTCACACTCTGCAACTCTGCGCAATAGCTTGCTTAATCTCCACTACGGCCCCCCGCGGCGGGATGCCTGGCTTTCACCTTGGGGATACCCAGTAGGGGCTATCTCACAAGGAAAAACCAGGACGGGTTCCCAATGCAAAGCGCTTTGAGACCTGGCGGTGATATTGCGCTATATAAAAACCCATCCATCCATCCATCCACACCCAGATCCTCGTCTCTCTCTACCAGGCTAGCGTCCAGACTGCCTCCAATTTTAGATCTTGCATGGAGGCAGTCGGTCAATGGATGATTCTAAATACGCTTAAACTAAACGGAGAGAAGACGGAGGTGATGGTGTTTGGAGGGAAAGAGGACATATGGTCATCGTGTTGGTGGCCAGACTCATTAGGAGCCTGTCCCACCCCCACCTCCTTCGCAAAAAATCTGGGAGTGGTGATTGACCCCTCCCTTGACATGGGCAAACAGGTCAGTCGTACTATCTCTTCCTGTTGGGGCACTATCCATGTCCTGAAGAGGATTAGGCACTACCTATCCTTGCAGGCGAGGAAACAGCTTGCTGTTGCCCTTATTGGCTCCAGGATGGACTACTGTAACGCGCTGTATGCGGGCATAAATAAGACCCTACTGCAGCGCCTACAGGTAGTCCAGAATGCCGCTGCCAGGTTTGTTCTGGATCTCCCCAGACGTACCTCAGTTACAGCGGCCAGAAAGCTGCTGCACTGGCTTCCCGTTGAGTCTTGCATACACTTCAAGATCCTGAGTATGACCTATAGGGCCCTGGCTAGAAATAGTCCCACCGGTGTGGGATCTATCCTGTCCCGCTACACCCCTGCAAGGGATTTGCGGTCCTCGGGCAGACTCTTGCTATCGGTCCCCTGTTTCAGGAGAGTGAAATGGGGGGGTAGGGCATTTTCCACTCTTGCACCCAAGGGGTGGAATGCCCTCCCTTTGGAAATAAGATCCCTGCCTACTCTCCAAGCTTTCAAAAGGGCTTTAAAAACATACCTCTTTGTGCAAGCGTATCTGCAGTGATTTATCGCTCTTTTTGATCTGTTTTTATTAGGCGCCTTGATGCCTTCGGGTTATTGTTTTGCGCTGTACAAATTTTATTCAATTCAATTCAATTCAAGGAGACGATGGATGGAGCAGTGAAACTTTTCAGACACTCTCCCTCAGCCACAGATCTGGGTTGAATCCATCATTATTCTTTTGCGCACTACACCACCTCAGTTCAGACCCAGCTGTATGCCAATCAGTCGTGACCCTGTGCCTCATTGGAACAGTCCAGCCCGAACTGCCAAGCCAGGTCTTTGCCAGGTCTTTACTGATCTGGAAACAAGCATCCTGGGACCGGTTTCTGGGTAACATCCTTCATCAGCCAGCCTAGCTTGAATCCAGTGGCAAAGTGAGTAAGGGACCCACGTCTGGGCATACCCTGCCAACTTAGGGCAAACACAAGGAGACGATGGACGGAGCGCTGAAACTTTTCAGACACTCACCGCCAGTCACAGATCTGGGTTGAGTCCATCATCATTCTTTAGCTCACTTGGCCACCTCAGTTCAGACCCAGCTATATGCAAATCAGTCTTGACCCTGTGCCTCATGGGAACAGTCCAGCCCGAACTGCCAAGCCAGGTCTTCCCTGAACCGGAAACAAGCATTTTGGGACCGGTTTCTGAGTAACACCCTTCATCAGCCAGGCTAGCTTGAATCCAGTGGCAAAGTGAGCAAGGGACCCATTTCTGGGCACACCCTACCAACTTAGGGCAAACTAAGCAATTACACGGAGACGATGGACGGAGCGCAGAAACTTTTCAGACACTCATCCCCAGTCACAGATCTGGGTTGAATCCATCAGCCTTCTTTAGCTCACTTCACCACCTCAGTTCAGACCCAGCTATATGCAAATCAGTCTTGACTCTGTGCCTCATGGGAACAGTCCAGCCCGAACTGCCAAGCAAGGTCTTCCCTGAACCGGAAACAAGCACCCTGGCTATTCAACATCACATAATAATGGCAACTACCTTACACACACATGTACTTCTGCCAGTTAGTGGGCATCGTACCAGTCGATAAGCATATATTGCTGGCCCGCTTGAGCCCTCCAGGTGAGGACCAGGTTCACCCATCCACAGCTCGCGTTCACATGCAGTAGGAACACATCCCTTCCCACCACTGACAGTGGATTCTTCTAACCTGGTCTCTGGCCAGCAATGGGAACTGTACAACTCCTTGTAACTTCGTCCCCAGATTGCAAGGGGTGCAGTGGCTCAGCAGTGCCAGAATCTGCGACATAACATGGGAGGAGAGGAAGGAAAAGGAAATGTGAAGGAGGGCATAGGAGAGAAGACACCATGAGGTCACACTGGCTGCCAGGTTAGCACCTACCGCCACCAATTTATCTGCCTCTTTCTTCTGTAGCGCTACGTATTTATTTATGCATTCATTTTATGGCCAAGCCACAGAATCTTTACCAAAGTGCTTTACAATAACTGATAGAATGGAATGACATTACCTGTAAAGACAAAGGACCGAAAAGAAAAGGCAGCACATTAGAGGAAATTTATATTTTCAGCCATAACTAATTGCATTGAAAGATATGCTATGTGGCAGTCTGAAAATAGTTCTTAGGCCCCTCTCTGGAGAAGGAGTATGAAGGCCTCGTGGATCATTGGTGCTCTCTGCATCTTAAATACTGATTCCATCCCTGTCCTGACAAACAGAGCTAGCCCTCAGTTTCTCAAAAGGAGCACCCACTGCATCAGCAGGCAGTGATGGAAGGTGGGAGTTACACAAGCACTCTTGGGCAATGATAAGAGGCCTCTCTGCTGCTGCCTTGGGAGAGGGTGTGTACACTGAGTGGCAGCTGCTAACAACTGGTGACAGATAAGGGCACTAGGGTATTCCATGCTGCAACCATACACCCATAAGGCTGAGGGCTCAAGGAGTGCTCTCTTTATTGTACATTTGCCATTTTTCTTTCTGTTTGTATCTCTTCCTTGTGTGACTTTACATCTTGTACATTTGCAATTTTTTCTGTTTGTATCTTTTATGTAACTAAGTCCTTTTTTTTGCTTAGATTGACAAGGCCCCGAACAATAAAGTTTTGCCACAACCATGACTAATCAAAACAGCATTGCCAAAGCCAATAGGCAGACAGACAACAACAGACCTATTGGCTTTGCCAATGCTTGTTTTTCTTTTGAATGCATCAATGCTGATATGCTGGACAAATAGTGAGACATGCACTGCCCACTAAGTGGATTTTGGGCACTTGGGTGGAGGGGGGTACCAGTGATGGCACACTATCTAAGGTCTCTATACTAGACAGTAATTTCAAAGTGTAATGTCCTATTTTATACAGTGTATATATGACTTTTTGCTAGCCCTTAGGGGCCTCTTCCCATTTGTGAATGGTTTACAACCTACTTGAAGTAGGCGGTAAAATGTGATGGTTTTGCGACTGCATTTGAGACGCAAAACATTCACACATACCACCGTGATTCGGTATTTGGAATGGATTCCCAAAACACGCCCCTCCCTAATACCGAATCACAAACTCAATTTGCAATTCAGTAATAGGTTACCAAATTGCGAATAGAGTGTTGTACATGTAAAAAGAAAACTTTTTGCATTCGCAAATGGACTGATTCTGCAAATCGGCCCTTTTTTTCCACAAAAAGCTTTTGTGCATGTGCTAACTGGGCTGTAGAACTATTAAAAAAGATAATGAACTGACGGGTGGCTCTAAAGGACCAGCACAGCTGGGCCAGAGTTAGTTTCATGCAACACCACCCCCTGACATATCAGTGACTTTCGCACTGCCATAGCCCCTTTCAGACATACTGCATGGTAGACGATGTCATCTTCCCACTTCAAGTAAGGCCATGGCTTACAGTTAAAGCTCCACACCTCTCCACGGAAAATAAATCATGAGAAAACATCGGCTCCGGTTACCACTCCTCAGTATCAGTCCCTCTTGCTGTGACTGAAGTGACCAATTGCTCTCAGATGAACAGTCATTCTTCCAATGACTTGGCCTCAAAGACTCATTGATAAAACACTATTCCCCTCCATTGATGCCTGGAACTAGGCCCAGCACTGGTGCTGTCATGGGCCTTACTCTTGGTGGGGAGCTGTTTGAGTTGTTCGGCTCACCTCTGTGAGTTATAATGATTACTGCAAGTGGCCACTGGCTGGTGCTTCCTTTTGGTGCCTGGTGTGGATGACTTTCAGGTCAGGTAATAGGACTAGTGAGTTACACCAGTATGGGCCTGCTCAAGATCTGTTGCTATGGTGGTTCTTGATCTAAAAAAATATATGCAGTGATGTCTAGGTAGATTGACAAGGGAAGCAGTTGGCGTCATCCCAAATCCCTCTGCACCCTCTGTCCAGGGATACCAGCTAACAGTGCATGTAAGTTATCCTAATGATACATTCCTCTACAAATGTACCCAAAACTCTGACCTCGACTGACAGATGCATTGTTGGAAGCAGGCCTCATGTATTATTATTCCAGTCTCAAAAACTGGGTGCAAAGTGCGCACCTAGGGCCACATGTACAAAGATAATAGTTTGCAATTACCAAATAGCGAATGTTTACAATTTGCTATTTGGTATTTGCAAATACCAATGTACAAATGCATCTTTGACACTTTTTGCGATTCCCAATGAGTCACACATAGAAATATCTCATGAATAATAATGAGGTAGGTCTTGTCTTGCAACCAATTGGGAATTGCTAAAATCACAGGGATGGTAGCCTTCAGGGGTCAGCAGACCACCATGTCTGTAATTCCTTTTAAATAAAGCAATTTATTTTAAAATGCAGCTCATTTTCCTTAAAAGGAAAACAGAATGCGTTATAAAAAATGAAGTTTTCTTTTCATTTTTAGGTCTTGTCTTGGCAGCGCTTGCTCTATCTCTTCGAGACATGATGTGTTCAGGATATGTGCTAATCAAATGGATGGGGGAGAAGGAAAACGCTGATCCCTCAGTTTCCTTTGGTAGTTACTAATAATCAGAAGGGAGGGATCACTTGTCCTGCGTGAACCAGGGTATGCAGGAGATCGAACAACGGTGTCTCCAAATAAAAACCCTCATGCACGTGTTGGGTAGCGTGGTAAGCGGTATATCTTGATTCTCCGCTCTTCAAACATGTGTGTGCATAATCATCGGGTTTGTTTTCGGTATGCAGCCTCCACCAGGAGGATCTTACCCTCGGTAAAAACAGTAGTGACCCAGTGATGTGGAGGGAGTGTAGAACAATTAAAAATAATTAAAAATCCCCCGGAGACCCAGTTGTAGGAATTTTATTAGGTCTGGGTTCGGGTGGATCCCATTAGGGGAATGCTCAAGTGGCGTGCGCTCTATTGAAAATATTAAGTTCTCAGGACGCACTAGCATTCAAAATGATTTAAAATGGCCAACATGTTTCAGCCCTCTATGCCGTGAATCGGACTTTAGGGCTTTCTTCAGGACCCGTGGTGAAAGGTGAAAGTGATACTAGTTTACTATATTTATAGCAAGCAAGTGTGTAGAAAAGGGAAATTTTCAACCTGTTTCTTTTTCTCGAGGTCACGATGTACCTATAGTTCAAACATAATAGAAACATACACAAAGGGAAAACAAGGGTAAGGGAGACACATAGCGTAGTGAGTTCACTCCTAGACAATACAAATTGTAGCAACTTAAAATGGCAATACTTCATAACCCCCAGTAATTGGCAGTGTCAACTCTCTCTTTCTCCAACAAGCTATTTCATGCAAAAAGTGGTTTATAGAAGATAAATCAAACTTATATGCGAAACGAGTGTGTAGGGTTTGATAATACCCCACCACTCGGATAACTATTGTGGTGAGTCAAATATGTGGCAATCTATTACCACGTGACATGCAAAACTTGTTCATAAATATGTGCAGTTTCTACAGTCTTGACCATGATAACGGTTGCCCCGCGTAGTGAAAATCTTTCATACCGATGTGCTCTGTGCGCCAATATCGTACCTGAAATGCACATTAGTTACACCTCCTTCGGGTGTGACAAGGGCTTCGAGGGGGCTAGATAAAAGGGACAACTAAGCATTAGCGCGAGGCGGTTCTCAGTATACTTGCGGTTTTGTAGCAGGATTGTCTCGTGCTGGTACCTAACGCTCCTCTCCTCGCGCCTCGCGTTGCGCTGCTGCTGCCTCTTGTGACCCGGAAGTAACAGGACTGCGCTTCCGGGTCGCTATTTGCAGGTCTCCGTTCATGGCAATAGAAAGGGGACTGGGCACTTCTTCGTGTTTACAATATCACGAAGTGGAGAACGTGTTGTAGAAGCACGTGGTCATTCGTATTCTTAAAGAGATGATTCTGATGCTTAATTTTGAAGCGCGAATAATATTCCGAATATCAGGATAATATTAATGAAAAAATAAAAATAAAAATGAAAATAAAAAATAAAAAATAAACGGAATATGATGATCAGTTGCGAGGTCATACAATGTGGTGTGTTAAATTCGGTGACAAACAGTTTATTAAATTTACGCACTGAGTTGATCACTGGTGCTTCTCACAGTGCAACTTCTGGATATCTGTCGTTAGGTCTCTTGAGGCAAACCGTATTCTAGGGTGAAGCCTATAGGGAATGTGTAAGTTCTGCTGATGTTAATTTTAGAAAACAGTTTCATTATTTCAACACGCTCAGCCACGGAATATTATCATTCAGCCCTCTTATATCTGTCCCCAGACGGTGGACCCAGCGTTGCTCTTTCTCAAAGAGGATTCTTTCTGCATTGCTGTCCTTTATGTCCAGAGTTTCAAGGATGACCCAGTTAAGGTCATCCACTGTGTGGTTCTTCTCCAGAAAATGACTAGCCATCTTGGTTGTGGTTTTCTTACATTTGACGTTGCTCCTGTGCTCTACGATCCTTTGTTTAGCTTTCCTACATGTCATGCCAATGTAGTGCAGCTGGCAGGGGCAGGTAATCATGTACACTACATGGCTTGTATTGCAGTTAGTATGTTTGAGTATTCTCCATTTGAAATTAGGAAGTAGTTGTAACTCCTTAGTTGGTTGGGTCAAATTACAAACTGAACAAGAGCCACAGGGATAATGTCCAGTAATGGGGGGATTCCCCCATAAATTGGTTTGTTGTCCTCGTTTAGTTACAGGTGGTCTCGTATGTACCAGGATGTCTTTTAAGTTCCTACATCGCCTGTTGGCAAATCTCGGTTTAGGCCAAGAAAGTGTGCCAGATGTGAGGATCCTCCAATTTTTGTTCACGATTTTTTTGACTTTGTCGGTTACTGGACTGAAGGTGGTGACACAGGTAGTGAGATCCTCAGGTTCTGTTTTTGTAAAGGTCTCCAAAAGGCCTTCTCTGTTTTGGTTTTGTGCTCTTTTTTTGCATTTATTTACCACTCGCCTGGGATAGTCTCGATGTTGGAGTTTGGTGCAAAGGTCTTGTGCTTGCGCCCGGTACTCGGTGTTCTTGCTGCAGTTCCTCCGCAGCCTGAGGAACTGACTGTAGGGAAGATTTTCCCTCAACGGGCGGGGATGAAAGCTCTTGAAAGAGAGGAGACTGTTCTTTGCTGTTTCTTTGAAGAAAGTGCGTGTTTGTAGATGCCCGTCTTCTGCATATATTGTAATATCCAGGAAGTCTAAGCTTCTTCTATCCGCACTATACGTAAACTTAAGGCAGCTGTCTTTTGTGTTCAGCCATGTGTGGAAATCTTTTAGATCCTCTTCGTTGCCCTCCCAGATTAGCAGGATGTCGTCAATATACCGCTTCCAAAGCAGTATATGACGGATATAGGGATTGGTTTCTGTGTGTATATGTGTGCCTTCAAAAGTGCTCACATATAACCCAGCCACACTCGGGGCAAATGTACTGCCCATCGAGGTCCCATGGCATTGTAAGTACAGTGTCTCTTTGTATAGAAAATGATTCTCTGTCAAGGCCATGCGGCAACATTCCAAAACGAAGTGTCTAGGGGTTTTGTATGTCCAGTCCTTTTCGAAAAGAATTTGCTCTAGCATATCCAGGGTCTCTTGTTGTGGTAGGCTTGTGTAGAGACTTTCCACATCAAGTCCTACAAGCATCATGGTGTCAGGTGAATATTCAACATCTTTAAGTAAGTTCAGGAGGTCTCGCGTGTCCTTTAAGTAGGTAGGTGTACTTTGTACCAGTGGTTTGAGGTAATAATCAGCAAACTGAGAGAGAGGCTCTAAAACCGACCCGATGCCTGACACTATCGGTCGTCCTAGAGGTGGTATTCGGGCCTTGTGTATTTTAGGCAATGAGTAGAAATATGGAGTTTTGGGGTTCTTTGCTACCAGAAAATCAAGCGGACGACCGATAGTGTCAGGCATCGGGTCGGTTTTAGAGCCTCTCTCTCAGTTTGCTGATTATTACCTCAAACCACTGGTACAAAGTACACCTACCTACTTAAAGGACACGCGAGACCTCCTGAACTTACTTAAAGATGTTGAATATTCACCTGACACCATGATGCTTGTAGGACTTGATGTGGAAAGTCTCTACACGAGCCTACCACAACAAGAGACCCTGGATATGCTAGAGCAAATTCTTTTCGAAAAGGACTGGACATACAAAACCCCTAGACACTTCGTTTTGGAATGTTGCCGCATGGCCTTGACAGAGAATCATTTTCTATACAAAGAGACACTGTACTTACAATGCCATGGGACCTCGATGGGCAGTACATTTGCCCCGAGTGTGGCTGGGTTATATGTGAGCACTTTTGAAGGCACACATATACACACAGAAACCAATCCCTATATCCGTCATATACTGCTTTGGAAGCGGTATATTGACGACATCCTGCTAATCTGGGAGGGCAACGAAGAGGATCTAAAAGATTTCCACACATGGCTGAACACAAAAGACAGCTGCCTTAAGTTTACGTATAGTGCGGATAGAAGAAGCTTAGACTTCCTGGATATTACAATATATGCAGAAGACGGGCATCTACAAACACGCACTTTCTTCAAAGAAACAGCAAAGAACAGTCTCCTCTCTTTCAAGAGCTTTCATCCCCGCCCGTTGAGGGAAAATCTTCCCTACAGTCAGTTCCTCAGGCTGCGGAGGAACTGCAGCAAGAACACCGAGTACCGGGCGCAAGCACAAGACCTTTGCACCAAACTCCAACATCGAGACTATCCCAGGCGAGTGGTAAATAAATGCAAAAAAAGAGCACAAAACCAAAACAGAGAAGGCCTTTTGGAGACCTTTACAAAAACAGAACCTGAGGATCTCACTACCTGTGTCACCACCTTCAGTCCAGTAACCGACAAAGTCAAAAAAATCGTGAACAAAAATTGGAGGATCCTCACATCTGGCACACTTTCTTGGCCTAAACCGAGATTTGCCAACAGGCGATGTAGGAACTTAAAAGACATCCTGGTACATACGAGACCACCTGTAACTAAACGAGGACAACAAACCAATTTATGGGGGAATCCCCCCATTACTGGACATTATCCCTGTGGCTCTTGTTCAGTTTGTAATTTGACCCAACCAACTAAGGAGTTACAACTACTTCCTAATTTCAAATGGAGAATACTCAAACATACTAACTGCAATACAAGCCATGTAGTGTACATGATTACCTGCCCCTGCCAGCTGCACTACATTGGCATGACATGTAGGAAAGCTAAACAAAGGATCGTAGAGCACAGGAGCAACGTAAAATGTAAGAAAACCACAACCAAGATGGCTAGTCATTTTCTGGAGAAGAACCACACAGTGGATGACCTTAACTGGGTCATCCTTGAAACTCTGGACATAAAGGACAGCAATGCAGAAAGAATCCTCTTTGAGAAAGAGCAACGCTGGGTCCACCGTCTGGGGACAGATATAAGAGGGCTGAATGATAATATTCCGTGGCTGAGCGTGTTGAAATAATGAAACTGTTTTCTAAAATTAACATCAGCAGAACTTACACATTCCCTATAGGCTTCACCCTAGAATACGGTTTGCCTCAAGAGACCTAACGACAGATATCCAGAAGTTGCACTGTGAGAAGCACCAGTGATCAACTCAGTGCGTAAATTTAATAAACTGTTTGTCACCGAATTTAACACACCACATTGTATGACCTCGCAACTGATCATCATATTCCGTTTATTTTTTATTTTTTATTTTCATTTTTATTTTTATTTTTTCATTAATATTATCCTGATATTCAGAATATTAATCGCGCTTCAAAATTAAGCATCAGAATCATCTCTTTAAGAATACGAATGACCACGTGCTTCTACAACACGTTCTCCACTTCGTGATATTGTAAACACGAAGAAGTGCCCAGTCCCCTTTCTATTGCCATGAACGGAGACCTGCAAATAGCGACCCGGAAGCGCAGTCCTGTTACTTCCGGGTCACAAGAGGCAGCAGCAGCGCAACGCGAGGCGCGAGGAGAGGAGCGTTAGGTACCAGCACGAGACAATCCTGCTACAAAACCGCAAGTATACTGAGAACCGCCTCGCGCTAATGCTTAGTTGTCCCTTTTATCTAGCCCCCTCGAAGCCATTGTCACACCCGAAGGAGGTGTAACTAATGTGCATTTCAGGTACGATATTGGCGCACAGAGCACATCGGTATGAAAGATTTTCACTACGCGGGGCAACCGTTATCATGGTCAAGACTGTAGAAACTGCACATATTTATGAACAAGTTTTGCATGTCACGTGGTAATAGATTGCCACATATTTGACTCACCACAATAGTTATCCGAGTGGTGGGGTATTATCAAACCCTACACACTCGTTTCGCATATAAGTATGATTTATCTTCTATAAACCACTTTTTGCATGAAATAGCTTGTTGGAGAAAGAGAGAGTTGACACTGCCAATTACTGGGGGTTATGAAGTATTGCCATTTTAAGTTGCTACAATTTGTATTGTCTAGGAGTGAACTCACTACGCTATGTGTCTCCCTTACCCTTGTTTTCCCTTTGTGTATGTTTCTATTATGTTTGAACTATAGGTACATCGTGACCTCGAGAAAAAGAAACAGGTTGAAAATTTCCCTTTTCTACACACTTGCTTGCTATAAATATAGTAAACTAGTATCACTTTCACCTTTCACCACGGGTCCTGAAGAAAGCCCTAAAGTCCGATTCACGGCATAGAGGGCTGAAACATGTTGGCCATTTTAAATCATTTTGAATGCTAGTGCGTCCTGAGAACTTAATATTTTCAATAGAGCGCACGCCACTTGAGCATTCCCCTAATGGGATCCACCCGAACCCAGACCTAATAAAATTCCTACAACTGGGTCTCCGGGGGATTTTTAATTATTTTTAATTGTTCTACACTCTCTCCACATCACTGGGTCACTACTGTTTTTACCGAGGGTAAGATCCTCCTGGTGGAGGCTGCATACCGAAAACAAACCCGATGATTATGCACACACGTGTTTGAAGAGCGGAGAATCAAGATATACCGCTTACCACGCTACCCAACACGTGCATGAGGGTTTTTATTTGGAGACACCGTTGTTCGATCTCCTGCATACCCTGGTTCACGCAGGACAAGTGATCCCTCCCTTCTGATTATTAGTGTTCAGGATATGGGCATAAAGCTCCGCCCACTTTCCACCCATCTTTTTAATTGTCTCCTGTCCCTGTCCTTTGTAAATGGTGCCTTTTTATTAGTCAATAGGCTTAGTAGTCCCTCCTTAGTACAGTCTAGTCTCTTCTTGTAACCTTCCATGAGGACACCCCCTGTTACATGTGTTGTTACTCCCTAGGTTATAATTACAGCCTTTAGAGCACTATGTTCTTAAAGGGCTTCAGGCAGGACACATGCTTGGTCCTAAGCAAGGCAGTCATTGGTTACTTTACTCACTAGCAAATTTCACATTTATGTGAGACCTTCTATAAATTTCTCTTCATTAGCTCCACATAGAGTACAACCTAATCCAGAATTAATATAATAATTATTTTTTTCATTTTACAAAGCTACTAATTGTATATATATGGACATAGCTATTCGAGTGTACTTATGGTACTGTCTTGCTTGCAATGCATTATGCGTTGGGCGGATTTACCATATCTTCTGCAGGGTGCAGTCTGTGAGACCACTGCCTGCTCCTAAAAATGTTTTTTCAAACATTCACAAAGGGGAAGTGGTCCCTTAGAGACCACATCCCATGTATATATAGAAAAGGGAACATAAAGGTTGCTCGCAACATTAAGGGGCATAATCACAATGAAGTGATGGAGCGCAGCATTAGCCTTGTTGGCTTAGCACTGCACTCCCCCACTACAGAAACACAGGGCTGCACTGTATTTACAAGAATATGGTGCAGCCCTGCATTTCACCCTGCGCTTGTGCTATTTGCAGCTGCCTGGCGCCAATGCATGCTCTCTTGCAACATTGTGCAAGGGTGCCTGCGTTGCATCAATGGTCGTTTTGTAACTTCTATGTGTGCTGCAGACGTTGCAACTGGTCATTTAAAAAAAAAATTGTTTATGTGCAGGAACGAACACTGACACCTTCCTGCACATAAACAATCAATGGTGTTTTACTGTTTCTATGTGTGCTGCACAATGCAGCACACGTAGAAACAGAAAAATGAGGAGAAATAAAGCATTTCTCCTCATTTCGCCAGGGTAAGACCAGGTTTTTTTAGGTCTTCATTTTGGCGCTGCCTCATATTTATGCCACCGTTTGTAAATATGGGCCAGCATCAAAATCAATGGGGGCTTCAGTGGAAAGCCCACCGCAAGACCCATTGTTCAGACCATGTTTGGTGCAGTCGCACCTTACTAGCACTCCCATGATGAAAAAAGATCAGCAGTTCCCATGAATTGCAAAGAGCATGCAGCAGACCATGAATTCCTGGTTTAGTCCATGAGCAGCCTGGAAGCAATTAGCAGTTTAGCAAGCATAATTTGCAAAACTCAATCAATCAATCAATCACGAAATTTGTATAGCGCGCTACTCACCCTGAGGGTCTCAAGGCGCTTGGGGGGGGGGGGGGTCCGCTACTGCTCGAACAACCAGGTCTTGAGTTGCTTCCTGAAGGAGAGGTGGTCTTGGGTCAGGCGGAGGTGGATGGGGAGGGAGTTCCAGGTCTTGGCTGCCAGGTAGGAGAAGGATCTTCCTCCCATGGTGGCTCTTCGGATGCGAGGAACGGCGGCGAGGGCGTGGCTGGTCGATCGTAGCTGGCGGATGGGGATGTAGAAGGTCAGGCGGTTGTTGAGGTACCTGGGCCCAGGTTGTGGAGGGCCTTGTGAGCGTGGGTAAGGAGTCGGAACGTGATTCTCTTGTTGACGGGGAGCTAACATGTACATTAAAATAATAACATAATAGATTAATCATATATATTTGAAAATAATACATCACAGAAACATAACATATATATTAAAAAACGATCTACAAGATTAACGATATTTCAAATCTGAACAATTTAAAGTAACCCACCTAAAGCCACTTAACATCATTTCAAAATGAGATATTTATAAAATCAAAATAGACTTCTGAAACTGTAAATAGTCCTTATGACAGTTTCACATCGACTGCAGAAAATTCAATATGCAAATCATGAGGAAATGCAAATATTAATTCAGCAAATAACATATTAAATATTCGAATGAAACATGCCATATCAATTCCATACCACTACCAATTCCATGCAAGCCCTTAAATACCTGAAAAAAGTAGTATAAAAGGTCCCATAAACCAAAAATATTAAGAGAATAGTAAATAAAAATAGCTAGAAATGAAACAATTCCAACCCATTTTCTTTTTTTTTAAACTGAAAAAGAACACAACTTCCCCCAGAAAGGTCTTGGATGATGATTTCCGGCATAGTAAAACATATTACATTGTCACATTCCCACCCATTTCTTAAAAAGAAATCAATAAAATGTCACTAATTATACATTACTAAACACCTACACTAACGTGAATACACTAATGAAATGCTGTTACATTCACATATAAGGTCTACACTTCAAAACCAAACATACACTAATAAAATGATTTTCATCACAAAATTGTGGCTTTACAACTACTTGCAAAACATCATGGCTACATCATCCTCAAAAAAGATCGATCAGATCAGAAAATAGGTGGGCTACCTATCATCATAAAAGACTCAATCACCAATAATATTATATCATGTCTGGACTAAAAAAACTTGCGGGCCCCTTTGCAAAGTACATAGAGGGGACCGCTCGCTCTGGACTTAGTCCAGAGCGCTCAGTCGTCGCCTCTACACAGTGCCAAAGGGGCCCCCTGGAGCTCAAAGGCCCCTGGACTGCAGGGGCTGTGGGGGCTATTGTTATGTGGACTTCAAATCCTGTAAATGATTGAAACTGGTAATATCTATCCATCCAGCTAAGGACTTATTCCTGTGTTGCTCAATTATGAATTTACCTTGAAAAAAATAAAAGACAGAGACGTTTGACAAATTAATCTGAACAGGGTTTTATACATTTCTTTGAGTATCATAAAGTACTTCAGGCGATCCTTTTTTGGTAAATGAATGCAGGCTTTGTCTGTGGAGTCATAAATAAGGCCCTGATGACAATTGCAAGTGGGCCTTGACCTAGTATGGACACAATGTGGGCCAGTGGGTAATGTGTCTAGATGTCCGGCATGAGGGGCGAGTGATCACTGCGTGTACTGTGTTTACTGAGCCCTGGTTGGCTGCGTGTTCCTAAGTTCATGTGGCATATGACTTTAAGGTGTTTTGGGAATGCACGCATCCCTCTGGCCATGTGTGCTTGATTGGGGCCAATCTCCCTGGACAATTGTGGTGTTGCTGTGCTTATCTGGGGTACAGACATGAGTTTTCTGTCTGCACATTTGTCTGTGAGCTACGTGCCACCCCACCTGTGACCTGTCAATCATTAACCTCAGTTTTAGGTCGCAGAGTCTGTCTGACCACATATTTCTGAGTCGAGGTTGATGGAGAGTTCATGACGGGCGAATTTAATAATAGTGATGCAATTTAGTTCTTATGTGCAAATGTAATATTGTAAACATTGGCATTGATTCAATCAATATTAACATTCCCCTACTAGTTGAATTTCCAACTACATTATCTAATTCATATTTCATGACAGTCACATTATTGGGGACTTGTTGTTCTTCAGTTTTGACTACTACTACTTCCCTAGTGACTTGCATTCCACCCAATTTGAGGACAGCATTGTTTGCAACAGGAAACCTCCAATTGCAGGTAACCACACAAGAACAACAAAAATATTAAAACAGGCAACAATGACATGCACTGTCCGGTCAGCCACTGGGGAAGCCAGGAGAACCAGTTCATGTACCATTCCTGCTCAGGGGCACTTACCTCCTCATGCATGTCTCTTTGTAAATGGTGCAATGCTTGGATGTCAAGAGTCAGAGTCCTGTTATCCAGGTCATTGGCTGAGATAAATGTGAAGCAATTTTCACTGATCTTGGCACACACCCCTCCATCCATTGCAGTCATTAAGTCCAACACATATCAATGTTGCCTCACCATGTGGTGGATGTCTCCCAGTTCTTCCTTGATCGCAATAAGGCCAAGCTCAGTGATGTTCATCATCTTGAGCATATCTCACCTGGTTATTTGTAACCAACCAGCATTTGCTTTCATCTGCACAGTGAAGAAGGGTACGGGCACTCCCTCGTTTACTTGCGTGTAAGAAAACAGTATGAGTTCTTCCAGAATGTCCTTGCACTAAGCCCAGCCAAAATAATTTTTAAAAAAATATTCTCGAGCCTGATACAAAGAGTTGTCTTCTTCTTTAGCGGGTTTTGGTGCAACTCTGACAGATCTTCTCTGGAAATCACCAGGGTTGGGGTGTGTATGCTGATGAGGGAGCAGAGGCCACCCCATCTGGGGACAGACTGAGTGTAGGCAAATTCGCCACATTACCAGTACGTATCCATCAGTGTGAAGGTGCACCATTGCATGTCCGGAATGTGCAGTATTATGCCACAGTTTACATTTGTTCCCAGTTGAATGGTTCCTTTACCTCTGCCACACAAGGAATACAGTGTAAGTTTCCGTACAATTAGGGGTTGCCCCTTCCCTTCTAACCACATATATCTATTCACCTCAATATCGCAGATTTCCTGACATGGAGTATCTATGCTGTTGTTCAGCCTTCCACTGCGAGATTCACTTCCCTTCGTATCATCAAGGTGGATAGGCCTACAGTGGCATTCCATGTCTGGGGCCCTTTTGTTATTAAAGGAGACAGCCCCAGATATGCTAAGGGCCACCTTGGAACCATAGATTGAAGAGGGTGCAGATGTGTTCGTGCACTGGTGTGGTGGTTTTGCTACCTGCAAAAACTTCTTTTCTGGAAAGTCTAGGGGCCAAACAGTATCCTCCACTTTGATGCCCTACTGTGCATCCTATCTAGCTCAGTTTGAATGTCGCTAGGCTCGAAAAGGCACAATGCTGTGGGATTGGTCTCATATTGAGTCAGATTCACTACTACTCTATGGGGTTCTTCTCTGTTGGGTTGTATTTTGGTCCTAATCCTACATAGATATAGATGGAGAAGGTATTTTGCTTTTTCGGAGGCTACCTCTTGGGGCAAATAAAGCCTGTTTGCGCCTACTGCATGTGGTATCAGTGAACAGATATAACATGACCTGGCTGATGTCTTGGAGCCCAAGGCGGTCATGTGCTGATACCAGATTGTGTGTAAAAGGGCACTGTGTGGTGCATGTGGAATGCTAGTGTTGAGTTCGGTGTAATTATAAGTGATGTGGGAGAGATCCCTATGCAAGCGCAGTGATAGCTTCGAGGTGGACACAAATAGACTATTCTTTGGTGACCCATAGTAAACAGAGGGTACATAGAAATGAAATAATACATAAGTTATTTCAATTCAATTCAATAAATCTTTATTCGGATCCATTTATCTAATCCATAAAAGCACAGGTCCAATTCATAAATTTACAATACATTTTAAAATATTTATGATACATATAAAATATGATTTAAGATAAGAAAAAAAAGGAATGGCATGAGGATTATACACAATAAAGTTATCGTTTGCTTGAGACCATATTTTGAGCAATGGGTACTAAGATTCAGCTTCATTCATTGTGCATGCTAGAGCGTGCCCGTAAAGCTACCTTCAGAAATAAGCATACTCGAATGACCAAAACATCTTCTTTCAGACGAAGTATTTTGATATAAGCTGTTTTGTGATCAATAATCAGGGTCTCCTTAAAAAACGGGATTTAAAACAATTTGGTGTACATTTGGTAAAAATTACAAAAGAACAGAAAATGTACCATGGTTTGTTTGCTATGCATATCGCATGGGCACATCGTCTGCTCAAGTTTGGTAGTGTACCCTAATGGAAAACAGAGCATGTATTTCATGGTGTCCGCTCTTAACCTAAACAGTAATAGTCTCTCCCAGCGACTAATATTCCTAAGAAGGTATCCTGATGGTTAAATGGATGTGGTGTTTTCTATCAACATATAGCTTCCCACTGACTGTTTGGGCATCTCTTCCGCTTTCCTTAACATGTTATACTTTTTATACAACATCTTTTGTAGTGATTTTTTATGTACGGTACCCCGGTCGCTGGGATTTAGAAAGAGGTGCTCATAGTTTACACTCAATAGGCTTTCTCGCACCGCTGAAAGCCATGGAATTTCCAACCCCTTATCACAACTGAGGCAGTCAGATATTATATTTTGTGTTAGGATAGCCGCAGGGTTCTGGCATACTTTGAGCCAAAAGATAGCGGGCCGGGCTCTAATAAAGTCCTCTATGTATGTTAGATTCAGCTCCCCATGGCAGATACTTAGATGCATTAATCGGGGCACCTAACAATTTTCTACAAAATCTGTTCTCCTCGGTTTGGATACCCTTACATTCTGAGTATCCCCAAACCTCAGCCCTATAAGTTGCCACCGGGATACACTGCAATTTGAAGATTTTAACAATAGGTTGTACTACCTCTGCCTTTCTTGGTTGAGGTAAGGAGAGAACACAATTAATAGCTTGGGCAAATTTACCTCTGCAATGTGAGACATGAGTGGTCCATAGACCGTTAGCAGCAAATACCATGCCTAAATAGGGAAAAGTGCAAGTGCTTTGTAAACGATAATTTCCTATCAGAAAAGATTTAATAGGATGTTTCTTTGGTCCACAGGCCATTACAAAAGATGTATTAAAATTAGTGCGGAGATCTAAAGCAGCCATAAAATCCACAAAACCCCTTATTAAAGTGCATAGTGCATTTGGAGTGTGGCCCATTAAGACCGCATCGTCTGCGTATAAAAGTGCGGGGAGGGTGCTGCCATTAATCTTAGGGGCATCATTTGTAAGTTTGGTCAGGGAGTTGTGCAATTCATTGATATATATAATAAACAGCAGTGGGGCTAGTACGCACCCATGCCTGATGCCCCTGCCAATAACGATGTCCTCAGTGACCTTCCCGCTGTTGCTAATGTGCACCTGTGCCTTAAGATCCCTATGCAAATACACTAAAAAGTGTATTAAAATTTCATCCAACCCATATTTTAAAAGTATAGACCATAATTGTGACCTGTTTACAAAATCGAAGGCGGATGTTAAATCCATAAATGCCAAATAAATAGGGGATTCCCGGGCCATGCTATATTTACCGATAATTAAATTAAGGTTTAGACACTGTTCAACAGTGCCTATTTTGCTTCTAAAACCTAAATGGCAGGGATTTAAAATGTGTTCATCCTCGGCCCAGGTCCTAATTTTGTTAAACAGGACTCTCCCGAGAATTTTTAGGGTGTTATCAATCAGGGAGATTGGTCTGTAGCAGCTTGGGTTGGAACGATCACCTTTTTTAAAAATAGGAACTATAATACTGGTGGACCATGTGCAAGGAATTGAAACAGCAGTTAAATTGTTAAAAACGTTTAGTAAAAGAGGAGCCCAAAAATTTCGGTTCATGCTTTATGAGATCAATTGGTAGCCCATCAGGCCCCGGGGCTTTATTACTTAGGCTTTGCTGTATAGCTTCCTCTACTTCAGAGACAGTTATGTCAATCTTAGTAGGTCTTTGGTAATTATATGGATCCTCATTCCCTGTTGTGGTTTCATAGATCTTGGAGAAGTGAGATACCCATGCTTCACTGGAAATTGTACAGCTTATTGAGGTCAATGTATGCCCCGTTGATCTCATAGCCTTCACAGCTAACCAACATATGTTATTTAACATTGCAGGCCTTGTGATGAATCCAGGGGAGATGTCTGTAATCCTCGGGTATTTGGGAGTGTCTTTAGTTAACAAAGTTCGAGGGGGAAAAGTTCACAGTACAGTTCATAGTTCTTAATTCACACAGTGTAGATCGTGTTGAAGTGCTGATTGTGCTTGGGCAGAGCTTACAGAGTTTGACTCTGCAAAATGCATAGAGTTATCAAAAAATTCCGCAGAGTTCTGTGAGCAGGAGGAATACTTGAAATACTAGCCGATGTAGCTAGAAACAGGATTTTATCTGGGGCAAAGATGACACCCCTATTAAATCTGTCTCCGTATTTTAATTGTGCAGCAAAATCAGCTTTGTAGGTCATTTCCGTTAGCTGAGCTATTTCGTTACCTTTAATGTATTCAGGCACTTGAGGTATTCTGGTGTTTAGTGACTTCTCTGTGGCCACACACCTATGATTCCGCGCTTTGCCAAATTCCAGAGAAACAACGATAAACTTGCACAGCCTGCCAGGTTCTCAGATCAGAGAACCCAAACCATTGTCTAATGCTTCAAGATGGGCTTAGAGCCAAGAAATATGACATTTTCATAGCATCCAACAATCAGCTAGAAATACACATTAGAACATAATCTTGTTTTAGAAACAAATCAACTAATGCACTGACCATCACAGTACCAACAGCCACTCTGGATCAAATAACTCTTGCTCTGATTATATTGCATTGAGATGCATGGAGGACGTTTAGGGTCATATACGATTGCTCACCACTTTAATAAAGCGTGCATTGCACCTGCATGTTCAGCAAACTCATAGGAGGGGGCAGCAATGCAACCCAGTAGAGAGATCACCCACTGTCATGAAAGACGGTGCTGTCTCACAGAAACAAAACCAACAATGCACACTGCACATACACTCTCTTTGGATTGGCTGCATACTCTGCTGAACTATGCAGGGGAACGATCCCGCATGACCTACAGCCCACTACGGACGTGCTACGGAGTGAAGGTCGAGGGTTATGAATCTCTGGCGTCAACTTATCAGAAATGACACAACAGCACTACAGCGCAGTCTTTTAGCGATGAGCCACTTTGTGGGCGAGGTCAGACTTCTACAAAGATGCCCTTTCATTCCAAATTACTGAATTACACACAGGGACTTGCACACACAAACACCGGTGAATGCGCTGTGCATCCTCTACCCTCACTGTGCACAGGCCAGGCCTGGTGCACGGTGCTGATGCATCCGGTTGTGCACAGATTTAGCAGTTCTCCAGCATGGGAAGATTAAGCCCACTGACCCCTTTTCTGGAGATTTCTTTTTGGGCTTCTTTTTATTGGTCTTTTGGGTGCCTCCCTAGATCTCATGTGATCTATTGTCTTCTTTTTTGTTATTTTTATGAACACTGAGGTGATCAGGAAGATGTTCCATGGTCCTGTGTACCTTGCTTGTGTTGTTGTGCCGTGTTTGAGGCTGGGCTTACTGTTTTCTCTAGATGGTGTATGTAAGGCCTTGTATGTTTGATTATTAATATGGAGGTGAGGGAGTTCTCTATTCTGCTCTTGCTCGGAGCTGTGATAGACTTTGCAGACCCTCTTCTTCCAGATGCCCCCTTCTCCCTAGGACCATGTCTTTTCCAGTGTGTTTGGACCTGTAGTTTCTGGCTGTGGCTAGGGACTTCGAACCAGCATCACGCTTCTTTTGTTGTTTTGAAGGAACATGACATGGTGAACAGGCTTTGGATACCTGAAAAATTTGAGCGAAGGAAGAGAAAAATTGCTGCATTGAGAGTTTGGTGTTTTAGGCCAAGACTTTCGTTGAAATTCGCCTAATAATGATGATGGACTGGGATAGCTGATTTTTGTGGAGAATCACTCTTCCTAACTGACTCAGTGCCATGCAGAGCTTTGCAAGCTATCAGATCTCGTTTGTATGCTGTGGAGATTATGGGGTCTTCACTATTCCAAGTGTTTGAGAAACCTCGCTCCCTACACTTGATGAAAGCTTTGTTTTGGAACTTTAAGGGGTCTCCATTTGGCTGCATGCTT
Source organism: Lissotriton helveticus (assembly GCF_964261635.1). NCBI lineage: Eukaryota > Metazoa > Chordata > Amphibia > Caudata > Salamandridae > Lissotriton > Lissotriton helveticus. Next base: position 1,924,920,028 of record NC_136065.1, read on the forward strand.
CTAGTTTTTTGGTGGTGTTGTTGGAACCTCACCCCATGAAGGAATTTTGGTCCCGGGCCCCACCCCTAAATCCCACTGGATTGCCTCCATCATTCTGAGCTATGCGCTGATCTTTTTGGTTGGAACTTGCCTTCAAACTCGCTTCCTGTTGTTTCTTCGGCAAACCCTGTGGCTTCCACCACGTTGTCGGATCTCGGAGGACTGAGATACCTTTCCTCCCTCCTGCTAGTTGTATCATTGTCCATTACCGCTATGAATTCCCTGTCGGTCAAAGTGTGTTCACCCAAACCAGTGGGAGTGTATGTTCTCCGCATCTCTGGGGTTCGATGGGCTGAACGTGATGGACGGGGTGGTGGTTGAACTTCAAAGAGCTCTAGCACTAGACTAGAGTGGTGCTGGGATGGCCAAGGCCTGCTTGCCAGTTAGACCCGCATGACTGAACCTAACAGTCCGTTGCTCGTTAGGGGACAATTCGGCTCCCTCAACTGGCATGTTGGTGCATCCTAAAGTGGGCATAACAAGTATCAGGGAGAGCACCTCCATACCTGCATATGGCATGCGAGGTGCGGACACCTTGGTTATTGTCAGTGGGATAGGATTATCGGTCTGTGCCTCCTCGAAGATGGCCCATAGTTCTAATAGTGCTTCTCTCCTGTCCTTCATTTGCCTTACGTATTAGGTCCGTATGTGTGTTCTCATGTGTTCAATTGTGTTCTTGGCGAAGGTTTCCTCCTCCTTTGGCCAAGGATACGCTTGTGCCTTAGTGAGAGCAAATAGCAGACTTTATTTTGATATGAAATAACGATTGTGAGAAATAGCACATTGAGACGTCGGCAAGACACAATATTCAAGACAAAATACAGTTGCATTAATTTACCAGCACCGCTGCATCAAATCATCACAACATCAAATATACTTTACAATAAATAATTTCAATACTAAAATAAGAAAATACTAACAGAGAAAAAAGTATGACTTTTAAAAAAATGTCTTAGCCCGCTCCTCACACATGCTATTCTGTGACCAGGGGAAGCCCTGCGTGGTACACGGGACTAAATGAGCCTGATAGTCTGTCAATATCGGCTCCAGGCCATAGAAAATGACAAAGGTCTGAGGACTGTCTCAAAGTACAATCAATATGAACAGGGTTTCATACATTTCTTTGGGTGTCATAAAGTACTTTCGGTGATCCTTTTTTGGTAAAAGAATGCAGGCCTTGTCCGTGGAGGCATAAATAAGGCCCTGGTGACAATTGCAGGTAGGCCTCGACCTTGTCTGGACACAATATGGGTAATTGGGTAACATGTCCAGACGTCCATCACGAGGGGCGCGTGATCACTGTGTGTACTGTGTGCCCTTTGTCCTGGCTGGCTGTGTGTTCCAAACTGCATGTGGCATCTGACTTCATGGTGTTTTGAGAATGCGCGCACCCTTCTGGACTTGTGTGCTTGATTGGGGCCAATCTCCCTGGACCATTTTGGCGTTGCTGTGCTTATCAAGTGGATGGACCTGAGCTTCCCGTTTGTGCATTTGTCTGCCTGCTATGTGCCACCCCACCTGTGACCTCTCAATCAGTAACATCAGGCCCGGATCGCAGAGCCTGCCTGACCACGTGTTTCTGAGTCAGGTTTGATGGAGCGCTCATGACGGTCAAACTTGATAATAGTGATGCGAATTTGTTCTCATTTGTGTATGTATCATTGTAAACATTGGCATTGATTCTCTCAATATTAACACCTGCACCTAATCTACAGACCACCCAAAAAACCCACAAAAATGTAATTGACCATATTGACAAATACATACCTCACAAATAAACTATTTGCACAATAAAATCTATTTGAGTGACCTTAACATTGACTGGGGAAACAAGAATGCTATCCTCTAGCGTGATATGCTTGACACAGCAAAACATTTCAACTTATCAGAACACCTATCGGGCCCAACACACCTCAAAGGCAGAACATTTGATATAATTCTTCCTCCCTCAATGGCTCAACCCTTTCCACACATGAGTAATCGATTGGTCTGACCTCTTTCCTTTCCATTTCATAGTTCCATTCAAGCCAACACACATACCCACCACTCAAATGACCAACAAAACTCAAGTTAGGCAATGAAGAGACATCTCGGAGGAAACACTAATTTCTCACCTGGTCCCCAAACTTAAAACACTAAAGATGCTCCATGACCCTAATGTCTTATCCAACACCTACCCCAAGATCACAGAATAGTACATTGTTCATTGACATCTCCACCCCAATAAGATGGAAACAGCCAAGAACATTGCCACACAACCCTGGTTCAACAATGAGCTCCACAACCTGAGATGTGGCACAAAAATCCTCAAACAATCCTGGTCGAAAGATAATTTGTCTACAAACAAATCCAAAATAAAAGCTGTGAAGAAAATCTATAAAGGAGCAGTCCAAATTGTTTAGGCTTCATGCATCCAATTCCAAATTGCCCAATCTCTGAATCCTACAGGGTCTCTGTTCACAATTAGAAATAAAATAATTTCCCACAATGGTCAGCTCTACACAAGTTCTATGTGAGATTGACTGTAATGTATTTTCAAAATTCGTCATTGATAAAATCACCACAATCAAAAAACAACTTCCATCCTCATTCTCAAAGACAAATAGATCCCGGATCTCATTTAAATTACTCCAACTCTATAACATTACCAAGGTAATCAAACTAATGAAACCTATGCCCTACTTCAAAAATCCCTTTCCGGCGAATATTGTTAAATACAACTTTCACATTCTTGCCTCCTTCTTGCTACTTCTGATCAATGTCTCCTAATAGCAAGGTTCCATTGCCAGTAACCTCGTAATCAGAAAAATATCTGCAATTCTAAAAAAAAAAACTAATGCTGATTCAACAATTCCGGACAACTACAGGCCAATAACAAATGTACAATAGCTTGGAAAAACCATTGAAAATGTGTTGCCAGTGCCACACAATTCAATGATTTCATTGAGACCATTCAACTAGCGCCCAGCTAATCAGGATTTAGAAAGAGTCAAAGCATGGAAATAGCTAATATAAAAGTTATAGATGACCCTCTGAAAAATAATGGACGATAGTGTTTCTTGCCTTTTAATCCTCTTTGACCCGGCCGCAGTGTTAGACACAGTGGACCAGTGGATACTTCCGAAAACGCTCAAATTCAGAATGGGCACAAACAATACAATTTTAAAATGGTTCAAATCTTTCCTGAGGGATTGCTCGAATCTATTCAAAGTATGTTCCAACTCTTTCAGATTGGAAAAGATGACATGCTGCATTCACCCCCCTGTCCTATCCAACATGTACATCGAACCTCTATCCCACTGCTAGAAAAATCCAACATCAAACTTCACTAATATGCTGATGACACACAAATGTACCTAAAAATGTTATCGAACAAAGATCTCCTTCTACTCAAAGAGGCACTACATATAGTATTCAACTGGGCATTTGCAAACAACCTGAAACTGAACCCCCCAAAATACGAGTGCCTGCTCATGTCATGCAAACATCCAAACAAAGTCAATCCCTCACTAATCTCCCGACTGATGAACTATGGATGTCCACCATCACCTGCTTCAATGATCAAACCCCTGGGTTTCCTCATTGACAACAAGCTCTTCTTCCATTCCCCAAATGTGGAAACTAGCTCAAACAGCAAACTTCCACCTAAAACAACAAAAAGAATAAACCTTCTCCTATCCAATGAAAAACTCAGAATTGCAGCCATAGTGATCTCCAGAACTGACAGAGGAAACACCTTAGTTCCTTGTCTACCAGTAAATACTCTCTACCCACTGCAAATGACTCTCCAATCCATAGCCCTCTAATCTCAGGCAAAAAAAAGTTTGACTACATCTCGCCCATACAGAAAGATCTACATTGGCTTCCGTTAGAGGCCCGAATCAAATTCAAAAATGGTTGCAATAAACTAAAGCACTCAGACCAGCCAAGCAATCACTCTGATCTACTGAAAATATCAGGTGGAATCAGCCAATTTGTGTAGCAACACCTTCCTCCTGCTAAAACCTTTGAATATCAAATCACCTTTGGCTTAAAGTCAGTCTATCTCCGGCACCGCTCCCATCTTTTGGAGCTCCCTACCCAACAAACTAAGAACGGCACCCGACAGCCTTGCTTTCAGGAAGCAATTTAAGGCTTTCCTATTAAAAAAACACTTCCCACCAAACAATTAACAAATCTATCCACTTTCCTCTCTTGCTTCTCTCAGCAGTCATCGGCCCTCCCCAAATGTTCCTCTCATCTATAATATTTACTCCCTCCTCGTCCAACCCGCACCCTCTGGTTTATTGTTTTCTGTACTGATAAAATCTAATTGTACACATATATGTTCCACTAGTATCAAAATGTTGTTACATTGTAAAGCTCTCTAATGCACTTAGTCCAGGAGTGCTATAAAGAAAAGCACAGCAAATAAATAATAAATACTAACCTATATTAACCAAAACATTAATTACTAAATAAATGCATTCAATTTACAATAAACTAGATCCACAACCAATTACTAAATGGCTCATATACATTTTTTCTTACCTGAAATGAAGAATCAGAATCCTGCAACCACTTTTGCAATGTCCACTAACCACAGAAGTGGAAAAAATACTGCACAAAGCATTTAATTCAAATAGCTGCAAAATAGATCTAAAATATCTACTTCAATGTACATTTGGAAAGTATATTCTAAAAATAAAGTAAAATGAGTTGGAAAAATGCTATGTATTTTTGAATTACGATAAAATGTTTCCAAAAATATTAGTCTAATATAATTTAGTTCACATTTATTAATGTTAAGAACGGTCATACCTTTCCTTAATTTTGAGTTAGCGGGAATGTATTAAAATGTTTGTTAATGTTCTAATTACCAAAAATAGTATTTAATGTAATATTACATTGCTATTTTTATATATGCATTTATTAAACACTCATACGATTAAAGCATAGGCAGCAATTGCAACTATTTGGAGGGGTCTGGTTTATTATTTTAAACTCACCCCAACAAATATTGGTTAATGTACAAATATATGGGGAAGCAACATGACATATCAATAACTACATTTCCCATGAGGTATTGCCTTGTCCTCAGCACCCCTGCCATCAATCAGGGCCAACCAGCCCCTATAAGACCTGTTCCCACTTTAGTCCTTCCTCTTTCTTTGCGTAACCCTTACAAGGTCGACAGGAACATGACCGTCCTGCCTCCAACATGGAATCTGGAGGAAACTCCATCCAAAACGTCTGTAACTCTTAAGAACAACTCGGCGAAACCACACTTGTGAATCCAGCACATCCACTGATGTGAACCAAAAAGATAGTCCGCCGGAACATCTTCAATAGTTTATTATCGGCATCTGTCAGAAGCAAAAAATAATATTTTAACAGATATCAAAACAATGGGAAGGCAAACAATTACAGAAAAATAATAACAATTGTCATCCAATACAAAGCGTACTCATGGGTGGGATAATCCTCTCATCCGTGCACTTAATAGAATAGAAAATTATTGACGTATCAACTTCAAAATGTTTCATTCTATGGCAGGACCGGAGCTTCGGCTTATGTTTGTTCCAAGCTGTGCCACCACCCTTGCAGTTACATCCACAACTGGTTTGTGACTTCATATCTTAAATGTAGAATCTGACGGCCAGTCTGCCGCCGTCATAATATTCAGTGCTTTAAATGTGAAAAAATAAGTGTAGGTACTCATTAATATGAGCTAGAGTGTGCGGGGCTAGTGGCGAAGCTAAGAGCAAGATATGATGATGCATAACGACTTCTGTACCAGTTTCAGCACATATCAAAACATGTGAGAAATGCGTTTATGTAAACAAAACAGGTTAGTTCATTACACAAAATGAAAGCCAAACAGGCTGATATGTTAACAGTTCCTTGTTTTGTAATATTTGCTGCTTCTTAACCCCTCCCACGCTCATGACGAGCTGAGCTCGTCATGAGCCACAGTTCTCATGACCGTTAGAACGCTCGCACGCTGGGCAAATTTCCCTGCTGTGCGAGCGTTCTAATGAAACAGGTGTGGTCATGACTAGCTCAGCTTGTCATGAGCACCCGACCACCGTGGCTCATGACGAGCTGAGCTCGTCATGAGCACTGGGGCGCTGTGCGCGCACCGACTCCCCCCAGCACAGCAGGGGTATGATCCCAGTAGCCAAGGGGTTAATGCCATACTGTTATTTGTTGTTGTTTGGCACAATACTATATACTCTCAAGCGTGCACACACACACTCACAGAAACAAGCAGACATGTACACAAAAGCATTCCACTCATTCCCATTAAAATATCTCCAGAGAGTGTCCTGATTCTCTTCCTCTTTCTCTCACTTTTCTCACACAAAAAAACAGGCACATATAAGTTGGCAAGCACACTCTCACAAAGTCTTAGGTGGGATTAAAGACATTTTAAACTGCTTTCCTCCCATGGCTTTCTAAATTGCCACTGTCCGTGTGCTGGCTCCATACCTGTGTTTGCCCAAATACACACAATAGTGTGAATGTGATTAACAACTTAGGCCCCGATGTAGGTAAATCTAATTTACCGACTCATAAATACCGAATTTTACCGATTCGGTATTTATGAATGGGTAAATTGGAAGGAGGCAGATGTAGGTAATTTTTAATTTGCCGATTCGGTAAATACCGAATCGGTATTTCCCATTGATTCCTATGGGCTTTGAAGCCCATAGGATACCGAATCGGTAAATACTGAATCCTGGCAGGGGGAACGGGGTGTCACTTTGACACCTTGTAGCACCCCAATTGCAGGCTTGTGTGCCATGTGACACATAGACATGCCCTTAGGGCATGTATGTGTGTCACATGGCATAGGTGTACATGCACAGATGTGCATGTACACTGGAAATCGGTATTTTACCACCCAATAGTATTGGGTGGTAAATACCGACTCCTAAAGGGCCTGTGGCACTCTTTGAAGTGCCAACTACATCTTGATTTACAGAATCGGTAAATTTACCGATTCGGTATTTTATCGATTCTGTATATTTACCGAATCGGTAAATATACCGATTCTGTAAATAAGATGCCCCCTACATGCCAAATCCCAAATACCGGTCGGTAACGGCCGAAATCGGCCGTTACCGACCGGTAAATGGCGACCTACATCTGGCCCTTAGGGCCTAAACGGGTCCTCCACTGTCAAACACAATGTGATGGTGAATACAGGGACATCATTTACACACCTGATGAAGAGGGCGGGTAGGGGGAGGAGGCTAAAACACTTTCAGCTGAATGGCCGTTGTGTCCTTGATCGATGGTGCAGGGTCTGTCAGGACCCTCCACTGTTAATCACAGCATGACAGAAGGCAAATCCTCACAGTCCCCTGCAGTCCCAGGGCATTCAAATGGACGCTACTTGAATCTCCAGCAGGGACTCTGCAAAAGGCTACTGCCAGGGCCGGACTGGCCATAGGGGGCACCGGGCGTTTCCCCGGGGTTGGGCGCCGGATTTGGGCCCCTGGGGGCCGTTTTTGTTACAGGGCCGTTTTTGCAACATACCTGCAATATCGACCCCTGTAACGAAATTGGCCGAATCCGGCCCTGGCAAACAGATCAGCCTCATCCCCAAACTTCACGTGGTGGGGGGGTTGGGTGACCGAGCACTCTGCCAGGGCCGGTTTTGGTTCCCAGTCCGGCCCTGGCTACTGCGCTTAGAAGCTCCTGAGTACCAGAGCGGCATCTACCCTGTGCTAGAAGAGATACCTAACTGGAGCCTGCAGTGCCGTCTATTAGCGTACCGGTATTGTCCCTGGCTAAAGAGAAATGTTGGTACTGCCGGCCAGAAAATTCGGAAGTGCCGGTACTCAGTACCGGTGAGTACCGGCCCATTTAAAGCACTGATAATATTCTCCAAACGAGATCCCACAAAAAATGCTTTAGATGACGCAGCGCTTCTAACAGTATGTGCAACTGATGTAGACACATCAGTCCCAGCCTCTGAAAGAAGCCAATTCACAGGCTGATGAAACTGGGCGAAAAGGCTTCTGCAGTGGAATAAAGTAATTGACCACCTGGATCTGTGGAAGTTCCCTAGTGCAATCCTCATATGCTTCAAGACACTTAACCACACATATTTTATGATTGTCCAGAAATGCTGGTCAACTCACACAACGAGAACAGGTCTTAGTACGGTTAGAGACTCGAAAAGTCACCCCAGAGGGAGGGTATAATCTGCCTTTTATTTCCAGTACTTTCACATCTGAGATGCGCCTGCAAGAAATGAGTCATTACAGAAGAGTTAACTTGGATGAAAGTTGCTTTCTGGAGACAGTATTTTTTCACTGGCCAAGAGCTTAACCCTTTCCACGCTCATGACGAGCTCAGCTCGTCATGTAACGCGGTAATTGCGAATCTTTAGCGCACAGCGGTAAACCGCTTAGCGCGGTTAAAAATCTGAGAACAAAATGAAGGTCCCACAAAACAAAATACCTTGCTTTGGGAGAACAAATTAATAACCATCTAACTTATAGGGGCTTGTTGGCCCTGATTGGTGGCAGGGGTGCTGATGACAAAGCAATGCCTCATGGGAACTGTAGTTAATGCTATGTTTTGTTTTTGTGATATGATTTGTTCCTGTAAATTTCAGTTGCAAGGAGAGAGAGGCGTGTCCTTCAAACTGAAAATTCTTGCCACGTCAGATTGAATATTTTTTCATTCTCAGCACCACCCAGTGTTTTGGCCACCATGATCTGAGCTCAGAATGTTGGCTACTTGGGGAAAGAAACAGAAACGGATCATTTGTACTCATTTTTCGGATTAAATAGACCGACTCTTCCGTGACTGGCAATTGGCCCTGGAGTTTTTGCTGTGCACGGCGCCCGCGCAGCCCCGCCGCTTGGCTTTTGGAGGTCTCGGAGACGGTAATTTTTAAGCGCAGACAGGGGCCTTCAGCCCCGTCCTTGAGGTCCCTGTACCGGAACCGGGACACTCCGCGGCTGCGCTTAATGGCCACATCAGCGCCATTCATCCTCAGCCCCGCCCCCGCCCTGTCGCATGCTTACAAGAAACCCCTCAAACGTGTTCATTCGGTCCTGACAAAGTGACAATTTGCATCAGGAAAACACAAATCAACGTGACGCTTCACAGCAGAGAACGGCCTGATTCTCTCGATGCATAAGAGTTAAGATTGTGTTTGGGCGGGGAGCTGAGGGTCTAGCGCTGGAGATAACAAACTAGGTACTCATGGCGCCAGGGCTTTAAGTGGGATGAAAAAACTGGGGGGGGTCTCTCAAGGGGGCGTGGCCAATGTAATTAAGGGGGTGGCTTAAAACACATAAGCTAAAAATCTGTGCTTAGCACAGTGTGCCACCCCGACTTGTATTTTGATGTTTCTGTCATTGCTCCCAGATATATGATACAACAAGTTACATCATACCTACAAGAAGTCAGGACTATTGGCTTTGTCAATGGTTGTTAGTTGCATAAGATAAATAGGCAGCAACTATGGCTTGTATATAATATTGAAAAAGCTTCCACTTAAAGCCCTGGTGACACCACGACAATGTTGCTGCTCCTGTGTTTCAAAAAGAGAAGGGAAATCCAGAGAGAAAATGACTCCCTTTAAAGGATTTCCATTCCTCTACAACGCTCACCTGGCATGACGTCATGCCTTAACCTCACCACTAGTGAGTAGTGAGCAGTGTGAGCACGCGCACATCGAAAAAAGACGGACCGCCTGTGCCAGGACACAAAACAGAGCCCGATATAGACCTGTTTCGAGGCCCCCTTAAAAAAAAACTGCTGGTGCTTAGACCCGGCCCACTTAAAGCCCTACATGGCGCTATTTCTCCCTGGAATCCTACTGTTAAATAGGTGCCATGGGTCTCACCGCAAGCGACTCACTCCGTTAGGTATAAGAGCCATAGCAGGTGTGTCTCTTAGACAAGTGGTGCCTGGTGCCCCTCAGGGCCGGACTGGGAACCAAAACCGGCCATGGCAAAGTGCTCGGCCGGCCCCCCCGCCCCCTGGGCGGGAGGGGGGCGAGCGCTTTGCCAGGGCCGCTTTTCAGCTGATTTGGTTACAGGGCCGATTTTGCAGCTATGCTGCAAAAACGGCTCTGCAACAAAAACGGTCCCCAGGGCCCAAAACCGGCCCCCACCCTTGCAGCCGACCGGGGGATTGCCCGGTGCCCACAACGGCCAGTCCGGGCCTGGTGCCCCTACATCTGTTGCACTAATTATAGCTATATCCGTTGGTAGGGGGCGTTGCGCCCTCAACCAACCTGTGATGTTGTTCTTGTGCCTCAACATCTCCCACCTGAGCATTCTCTACCGACGCGCCCTCTACTTGCGCATCATCCACCAGCGCAATCCCAACTTGCGCGCCCTCAACCAGCGCATCCTCTACCTGCATGTCCTCTGCCTCTCCACTCAACCCCCAGCAACCGGGGCTTTTCCCCTGTAAAGAGTTTTAGGTCTATAGTGCTGGCTGGCAAGAACCAGCCCCATGGGGTGATGGAGTGACAGGACTTCTCACTGAGCATGGGGGGGTTTGTAGGCTTTAAAAACCGATACTTCTAAAAGCCCCTGAGTTTAAGAGACATGGGAGGTGTGCAGACGGCGACCAATCTGTTTCAGATGTGAGGGGTTCATTCAATCCTAACTTTATCACAGAGAAGAAAACAGGAGCGGAAGAACTACTCCCCTCTCGCATTTACACCACTAATTACTTTATCTCCACCTGAAGAGACATTGTCACACAGGCGGATTAGGGGGGCTTGTAAACGCTAGGCAGCGCCGATGAGCTAAAGTGACTATTCAGGCTGTGTGGGCGCTATACATTCTTAGTGAATGTCCTTACCAATGAGGGTGGGACCTCTTCGGTTGTGTACCCCAGGGCTGGGTCCTCAAAGATACTTCTCCATCAGAACACTGTGGGTGACTTTGGGCCCAGGGTGGCACTTGCATCCCCAACATGCTTGTTCTATGGCCTTGTGCCCTTGTCGGCTCTGCTTCAAGGCCACACCTAGTTCCAGAGGTGACACGATCTCCTACGAGTCAAGCATATGAGCCATTCCGCCTGAGAGCAGCAGGCTCTGTACCCCTCTGCCAATCCTTTGGCCCCCAGTCCTAGGGGCGACAGACTCTGCAGCCCTCTGCCAATCTTTACCCCCTCCATCCCTACAGGTGGCAGGCTCTGTACCGCTCTGCCAATCCTCTTATCCCTCCAGGTCTAAAGGCGACAGGCTCTGTACCCCTCTTCCAATCCTCTAAGTCCTCCAGCCCTGGTGGTGACAGGCTATGTACCCCTCTGCCAATCCTCCAAGCCCTCCAGCCCTAGAGGTGACAGGCTATGTACCCCTCTGCCAATCCTTTTGCTCTCCAGCCCTAGAAGTGACATGCTCTGTATCCCTTTGCTAATCCACTAAGCCCTCCATCCCTAGAGGTAACAGGCTCTGTACCTCTCTGCCAATACTCTAAGCCATCCAGCCCTAGAGACAACAGGCTCTGTGACCCTCTGCCAATCTTCTTATCCCTCCAATCCTAAAGGCGACTGGCTCTGTGACTCTCTAACAATCCTCTAAACCATCCAGTCCCAAATGCAACAGGGCTTGTTTCCCTCTGCCGATCCTCTAAGCCATCCAATCCTAGAGACTACAGGCCCTGTACCACTCTGCCAATCCTCGGAGCCTTCCAGTCCTAGAAGTGTCAGGCTCTGTACCCCTCTGCCAAACCTCTATGCCCTCCTGCCCTAAAGGTGTTAGGCTCTGTACCCCTCTGCCAGTCCTCTAAGGCATTCAGTCCTAGAGGCAACAGGATCTGTACTCCTCTGCCAATTCCCTGAGCCTTCCAGCCCTAGACATAACAGGCTATGTACCCTCTGCCAATCCTCTTATCCCTCCAGTCTTAGAGATTACGGGCTCTGTACCCATCTGCCAATCCACTGAGCCCTCCAGCCCTAGAGATAACAGGCTCTGTACCCTCTGCCAATCCTCTTATCCCACCAGTCCTGGAAGCAACAAGCTCTGTGCCCCTCTGCCAATTCTGGAAGCCCTCCAGCCCTAGAGGGGACATGCTCTGTAACCCTCTGCCAATCCTCTAAACCATCCAGTCTCAGAAGCGACAGGCTCTGTACCCCTCTGACAATCCTCTAAGCCATCCAATCCTAGAGACTAAAGGCTCTGTACCCCTCTCCAAATCCTCTGAGCCCTCCAGTGCTAGAGACTACAGGCTCTTTACCCCTCTGCCAATCCACTAAGCTCTCCAGCCCTAGAGGTGACAGGCTCTGTACCCCTTTGCCAATCCTTGAGTCCTCTAGTCCTAGAGGAGACAGGCTCTGTACCCCTCTGCCAATCCTCTAAGCCCTCCAGCCCTAGAGGTGACAGGCTCTGTACCCCTCTGCCAAGCCTCTAAGCCCCCCAGCCCTAGAGGTGACAGGCTCTGTACCTCTCTGCCAATCCTCTTCTCTCTCCAGCCCTAGAGGTGACAGCTTCAGTACCCCTATGCCAATCCTCTAAGTCCTCCAGCCCTAGAGGAGACAGGCTCTGTACCCCTCTGCCAATCCTCTAAGTCCTCCAGCCCTAGAGGTGACAGGCTATGCACCCCTATGCCAATCCTCTTATCCCTCCAATCCTAGAGGTGACAGTCTCTGTTTCCCGCCACCAATCCTCTACACCCTCCAGCCCTAGAGGTGACAGGCTCTGAACCCTCTGCCAATCCTTTGAGTCCTCCAGTCCTAGAGGAGACAGGCTCTGTAACCCTCTGCCAATCCTTTGCGTCCTCCAGTCCTAGAGGCGACAGGCTCTGAACCCTCTGCCAATCCTTTGAGTCCTCCAGTCCTAGAGGAGACAGGCTCTGTAACCCTCTGCCAATCCTTTGAGTCCTCCAGTCCTAGAGGTGACAGGCTCTGTAACCCTCTGCCAATCATTTGAGTTATCCAGTCCTAGAGGGGACAGGCTCTGTAACCCTCTGCCAATCCTTTGAGTCCTCCAGTCCTAGAGGCAACAGGCTCTGTAACCCTCTGCCAATCCTTTGAGTCCTCCAGTCCTAGAGGTGACAGGCTATGCACCCATCTGCCAATCATCTAAGCCCTAGAGGTGAGAGGCTCTGTACCCCTCTGCCAATCCTCTACACCCTCCAGCCCTAGAGGTGACAGGCTCTGTACCCCTCTGCCAATCCTGTAAGTCCCCCAGCCCTAGAGGAGACAGGCGCTGTAACCCTCTGCCAATCCTTTGAGTCCTCCAGTCCTAGAGGTGACAGGCTCTGTACCCCTCTGCCAATCCTGTAAGTCCTCCAGCCCTAGAGGTGACAGGCTATGTGCCCCTCTGCCAATCCTTTTATCCCTCCAGTCCAAGAGGTGACAGTCTCTGTTCCCCGCCACCAATCCTCTACACCATCCAGCCCTAGAGGATACAGGCTCTGTCCCCCTCTGCTAGTCCTCTAAGTCCTCCAGCCCTAGAGGTGACAGGCTCTGTACTCCTCTGCCAATCCTTTGAGTTCTCCAGTCCTAGAGGTGACAGGCTTTGTAACTCCCTGCCAATCCTTTGAGTCCTTCAGTCCTAGAGGTGACAGGCTCTGTAACCCTCTGCCAATCCTGTAAACCTTCCAGCCCTAGAGGAGACAGGCTCTCTATCCCTCTGCCAATCCTTTGAGTCCTCCAGTCCTATAGGAGACAGGCTCTGTACCCCTCTGCCAATCATCTAAGTCCTCCAGCCCTAGAGGTGACAGGCTATGTACCCCTCTGCCAATCCTCTTATCCCTCCAGTACTAGAGGTGACAGTCTCTGTACTCCTCTGCCAATCCTTTGAGTCCTCCAGTCCTAGAGGTGACAGGCTCTGTACCCCTCTGCCAATCCTCTAAGTCCTCCAGCCCTAGAGGAGACAGTCTCTGTACCCCCTGAAGAACCGGGTTTTTAGAACCCAGCGGCGCCAGGGGAAACGCCCAAAGTCTCCGGGTCCACCTGTCTTTAGAATACAGAGACACGGGGTACTTCTTGGTGACGTCAAAGATCAAATTTATTAGCTGCAGCCAGTAACAGAGATCCTAGAAGTACAACACGGTGTATGTTATCAGGAGACTGCTCAACTTTACAAAGCAAGCCATCCCTTTTTATACAAAAAAATGTGCTTCAGGCAAACATTCCTTATTTGCAGTTTGACCACTCACATGTTTCCACGACAAAAGGCAGGAGCATGATGACAAGCCCATTTTCGGTTTGTCCAGCCCAAAATTAATCATCAAACAAACCCATAATAAACATTCTTCTTTTGAACAAGCCAGACAAAGACCCAAAATAAAAGACCTCAACCCAAATCATAAATAGGCCATAAAAGAAGGAACAGAAACAGATGAGAAGCAAGATAGTAAGGTGTGTGCGTGTATCATAAACTCATCAATGTCCTGCTCTTTGATCTCTATCTTGATCAGCTAAAGGGCAAGAACTGGTTTGGCAAGGTCAGCTTCAGGCAGCAGGGTCAGTTCACTTCAGGTCAAACAGGAGTCAGCACAAATTCAAGCTAGGGTGTACGTGTCCCAGAGACTTGTTCAGCCACAGTCATAGGCCTATGTGAGGGCAACCACAAAATGGGTGCCATGCACAAAATGGAACCCAAGGGTTTCGGAACGAAATCGTCAAATACACAGTGAATCCATCAATGTAACGTGACGGAAACACTCATGCTTGCTGAGCTCACTGTTTACGGTTCGCTGTTACCGAAATCGTAATAGAACCACGACCATTACGACCCAGGGTCAGAATTCACGGAACCTCAGACCCTCCTTTTGCCCTTACATAGGCAATGACCTAAACTCACGTCAATCTGAATCCAGGTCTATACTCATCAGATCATCAAGATGTTGGTGTAACATCATCCTAGTACTTAGTAACTCTCTCTGGACAGGTCTCCTCGAACACGAGGTAGCACAAAGGCCACATATAGCAGGAGCACACTGTACACAAAGACAGAACAGGGAAAGGATAGCTAATACCACCCCACTGACAATCAGAATCTTCCATCCCCAAGTGGATAACGATCCCCAAAACCATCCCATCAACGACCAATCTCCTTCGTCCACATGCACAGACTCGGAGATCTTATGTAGCTTGGAAATGGCTTGGTACACTGTTGGAGCGTTGTCTGGAATAAAAACGCAGCAGCTCGATTAAATCAATTTACATACCCCTCCTCTATCTGCAAGTATGACATCTAACGCAACCCTGTTCTGAAGAGTCATAAGGCGATCCGACTGGAGCTCAGCAGTCAAGTTGCTCAGGGCACCGGCTGTTTCAACTATGGTGGCCTCAACCACTCTCATCAATTGCCGTGTGTTCCTGCTGTTAACCATAGGTCCCCAAAACAGCAGAAAACCCTTCAGAAAATCTCCCAATTCTTATCCTGCAGTATCTTCCTTACCGAAGACACCTCTAACAACTCTCGTCTTGTGGTAATCTGCCGCAGCTGTATAAGTAGGAGGCAACAGGAACGAGACAAAACATGTGCCCGAGAAATCAGGGGTGTTAGACGGGGACCCTGAGGGTCGGCCGGATACTGCGGGAGAGATCCCCGAGGGGGACCGTCTCCGGCGATCGTACAGACAAGTTACCTCCCTCCCCACAAACAGGCACCACACCAGGTCGAGTTCAATACTTTATATAAGGTTCGTAAGGCAAGGATATCAGCGATACAGGATATCTCGGACCCGGGGGTCCTCTCACTTCTAGTCTCTGTAGGGAAAGGGGGTAGCGGGACAGTCTTGGTACCGGATTGGTACAGGTAGTGGTAAGAGGCGAGCTCACAATCCTCGAGCTGGAGAGTCTGTGGGTCGGGCCGCGGCAGCGCCAGCAGGCCAAGACGATGGTTTCACGAGGCAGAGGGCCGCGGCAGCGCCAGCAGGTCAAGACGATGGTTTCACGAGGCAGAGGGCCGCGGCAGCGCCAGCAGGCCAAGACGATGGTTTCACGAGGCAGAGGGCCGCGGCAGCGCCAGCAGGCCAAGACGATGGTTTCACGAGGCAGAGGGCCGCGGCAGCGCCAGCAGGCCAGTCACGGATGATTTCTTCTCGGGTCTCTCGACTCCAGGATACAACTGCCTTCCTGGTCTGGCACTGCCCCAGTTATAGGTCTGGTCCCCTTTGATGTCCGGACCCTCGCGCCTGGGGGCCGGGAGGTCCGGGATGAGGGAGTCCAGACACCCAGCAGGGGGGTGGAGCCAGCGCCCAGGGCGGCCGGGGGTGATCGACACCTGGCGGAGGAGAGCCGTTGACGATTCCTTCTCCCATTGACTCGCCAAGTGGTCACTCTGCCTCCTGGGGGGAGGTTGGTGCCTCGATGGCGGGGCCGGCCGGGCCCAGGGTTAGGGTCGAGTTGAGGCCACGCGGCCTCGTGCTGCAGTGCCCCAAGATGGCGGCCGGGCCGATGTCGTGGTGTGGATGGTGACCCGGGCCAGCTGGGTCCGGAGCTGGTGTCTTGTAGTGGAGGGATTGCAGGGTACTTCGGGTGGTCGTTGGGGACTCTGGCTGGGGATGCAGGGAGAGCCAGGGTCCCGGTCCCATTGCGGGGAGGGGGGACAGCCCGAACATGCGGCCTGTCCAACATGCGTCCCCCCCAGCTGAAGGCGGGGAGAGTCAGCCATCTTCCTGGGGACTCTCCTCGCTGAGGCGGAAAAAGCGTGACAGGCCGTCGGCGTTGGCGTGGTCCTGGCCTGGACGATGTTCCACCGTGAAGTCCATCCCCTGCAGGGAGATGGACCAGCGCAACAGCTTCGGGTTCTCCCCCCGCATTTGCATCAGCCATTGCAGGGGTCGGTGGTCTGTTTGCACCCGGAAGTGGGTGCCGAAGAGGTATGGCCGGAGCTTCTTGAGTGCCCAGACTACGGCGAAGGCCTCTCTCTCAATGGTGCTCCAGCGCTGTTCTCGGGGCAAGAGGCGTCTGCTGATGAAGACCACCGGATGGTCGACCCCTTCGGCGTTGAGTTGGGAGAGGACGGCCCCCACACCATGATCGGAGGCGTCCGTCTGCACAATGAATTCCCGGCTGTAGTCGGGAGCCTGGAGCACGGGGGCCGTGCACATGGCGGTCTTTAGTTTCTCGAAGGCCGATTGGCAGTCCGGGGTCCAGTTGACGGTTTTGGGGCCCTTCTTGGAGGTGAGCTCTGTGAGGGGCCCCACGATGCTGCCATAGTCCTTCACGAACCGCCGGTAGTATCCGGTGAGCCCCAGGAAGGCCCGGACCTCCGTTTGGGTCGTAGGGGGTTGCCAGGCCTGGATGGCAGCAATCTTGAGTTGGAGAGGGGCCACCAGCCCGCTTCCCACTTGGTGTCCCAGGTAGGTCACGGACCCTTGGCCAACCTGGCACTTGCTGGCCTTGATGGTGAGCCCGGCTTGCTGGAGGGCGTGTAGAACCTCCCGCAGGTGGCGGAGGTGGTCGGTCCACTGGTGGCTGTACACAGCAATGTCGTCCAGGTAGGCGGCGCTGAAGTCTTCCAGGCCCGCCAGTACCTGGCTTACCAGCCGTTGGAACGTTGCCGGGGCGTTTTTCATGCCGAAGGGCATGACTTTAAAGTGGTAGTGCCCGTCTGGGGTAGAGAAGGCGGATCGTTCTTGGGCCCGAGGGGTGAGGCCGATCTGCCAGTAGCCCGCTGTTAGGTCGAAGATGCTCAGGTAGCGGGCGGCCCCCATCCGGTCAATTAGCTCGTCGGCCCGGGGGATGGGATGAGCGTCGGTCCGGGTAACTGCATTCAGCCCACGATAGTCCACGCAGAACCGGAGCTCAGGGGCAACGCCCGGGGCAGCTGCCTTGGGAACCAGGACGACTGGGCTCGCCCAGGGGCTGTCTGAGGGTTCGATCACTCCTAGGGTCAGCATTTTGGACACCTCGGTCTGGATGCAGGCTCGTACCCGGTCTGGTACGCGGTACGCCCGGTGTCGAATAGGAGGGCTGTCCCCGGTGTCCACATCGTGGAGGCACCAGGGGGTGACTCCGGGGGTGAGGGAGAACAGGGCGGCGAACTGCCTCAGGAGCGTTTGGCAGTCTTGGCGTTGCTCCGGGGACAGGGCCTCGGAGAGCTGGACCCCTTCCACTGAGCCATCCTGCTCGAAGGCCTTCAGTAAGTCCGGAAGGGGTTCGGAGTCTTCTTCTGTCCCATTATCGGTAGCCATCAGGAGGCTGAGTTCGGATCGCACAAAATGGGGTTTTAGCCTGTTGGCATGGAGGACCCGTAGGGGGTTCCGGGCCGTCTCCATGTCGATTAAATAGGTGACGGGCCCTTTGCGTTCGATTACCTTGAAGGGCCCGGACCATCGGTCTTGGAGTGCACAGGGTTCAACCGGGGACATCACCCAGACCTGTTGTCCCGGTTCAAACTCAATGGAGGACGCGTGCTGATCGTACCACCTCTTCATGTCCTCCTGACTGGCCTCGAGGTTGGCTTTGGCGGCGTCGCGGAACCGCCGGGTCTGGTTGCGGAGAGCCAGGAGGTACCTGTAGATGTCCGGGGGAGTTTTCTGGGGGGGCTGCTCCCAACCTTCCTTGACTAGGCTGAGGGGGCCCCGGACGGGGTGCCCGTACAGGAGTTCAAATGGGCTGAAGCCGAGGGACTTCTGCGGGACCTCCCGATAGGCAAACAGGAGGCATGGAAGTAGCACGTCCCACTGGCGTCGAAGGGGTTCTTCTAGGCCCATAATCATCCCCTTGAGGGTGCGGTTGAATCTCTCGACCAGTCCGTTTCCTTGCGGGTGATAGGGGGTCGTGAATTTGTAGGTGACCCCGCATTGTTGCCAGAGAGACTTCATATATCTGGAGATAAAGTTCGTGCCCCTGTCACTGACGACCTCCCGGGGGAACCCCACCCGGGAGAAGATCCCCATCAGAGCCCGGCCCACCACGGGGGCCGTCACCGTCCGAAGAGGGATGGCCTCGGGATAGCGAGTGGCGTGGTCTACGAGGACCAGGATGAACCGGTGTCCTTGGGCTGTTCGAGGGTCGAGGGGCCCCACAATGTCTATTCCCACTCGTTCAAACGGGGTGGTGACGACAGGAAAGGGTTGTAACGGTGCTTTGATTTTTCGGCCACTTTTTCCGCTGGCCTGGCAGGTGGGGCAGGCCTTGCAGTGGTTGGTGACATCCTTTCGCATGTGGGGCCAGAAAAAATGGGTCACCAGGCGGTCGTATGTTTTATCCTGCCCCAGGTGTCCGGCCAGGGGGACATCGTGGGCTAAGTTCAGGAGGAAGTCTCGGAAGCGAAGGGGCACCACCAGCACCCGACTGGCCCCTAGTTCTGCCACTTTCTGCTCGCTGTAGAGCAGGTCTTGGTCCCAGTAGATCCAGTGGGCCCCCGAGGTATCCCCGGTGCTCTGGGCCAGGGCTTGCTGCCGGAGTCCTTCGAGAGAGGGACATGTCTTCTGTTCGGCCCGGAATTGTTCCCGAGTGGGGCCTCCCTCCTGCCGCCATTGTGCCAGGTCAGGGATGTCCCGAAGCTGGTCGGCTCCTTCTTCTGTTTGGGTCGAGGGACTGGCGTCTGGGGCGGCCTCCTCTGGGATGAGTGCGGGAGGAGGTTCTGGCCACTCGGGCTCTTCTGGACTGGGGACCGCGCGGGCGGTCATGGACCGGGTCGTGACGCAGACCCATTCGGGGAGGCCGAGCATCCCCAGGTGCTCCCTCCGTTCGACAGCTGCCCAGGGAGAGCTTTCCAGGTCGTTTCCTAGGAGGCAGTCCACGGGGGCATCATCGCGGACAGTTACCTTTAACATCCCCGTTACTCCTCCCCACTCGAAGGGGACGCAGGCCATGTGGCATAGGCTTTCGGAATTGTCTGCTGAGCGGACAGGGCAAAGAATGTTCGGCAGGATTTGGTCTGGAGTGACGAGGTGGCGTCGGACCGCCGTTACACTGGCCCCGGTGTCGCGGAGGGCTTCCGCCCGGCGGCCATTAATGTTGACCCATTGACTGTACTTCTGCGTGTTGGCGGGAAGGGGGGCCCGCGGAATCATGTCTCTCTCCCCTAAGCAGACCAGTGCCATGGCGGCGGGTGCCCATTCCGATGGATCGGTCTCGTACTCTTCTTGGTCTTCCGGGCTTAGTTCTTCCCCTAGGGCGGCCGCTGCAACCTGGCGGGGGGTAGTGTTCGGATTCTTTGGGCAGTTGGGATCACTGGCGTAGTGGCCGGGTCGCTGGCATCTGTGGCACGTAACGTTGGCCCGGAAACCGGCCCGGACGGCAGGGCTTCCTCGGCCAACCGGGGTCGAGGGGTTGCTGGGGGGTGACGAGGGGCCGGGGTCTCTCCCCCGACCCTGGCCTCCTCCTCCTCCTCGGGGGCGATGGGGCCCTAGGTACGGTCTGGATGATTCGCTGGGTGCGTTCCGGCCAACTCGGGTGCTTTCCCACCGGTCGGCTTCGACGGCGAGTTGTCGAGGTTCGGTTAGCTTACTGTCCAAGAGGTGTTGCCGGAGCTCCACGAAGCAGTTGTTCGATAGGTGCTCCCATACGATAAGGTCAAAGAGTTGTTCGTAGGTGGTCACTTTGTTGCCCTTGATCCACCCCTCGAAGGCTCGGCTAAAAAAGTTCACGTACTCCACCCAAGTTGTACCCGGAATCCGTTTGCAGTCGCGGAACCGTTGGCGGTACATCTCAGGTGTGAGCCCGTATCGAGTGAGGAGGGCGGCCTTCATGTGGTCGTAGGAGGTCATCAGATGGTCCGGGAGTTGCAGCAGGGCGTCCCGCCCTTCGTTGACAAATCTCCCCCATAATCCGGCTCCCCAATCGCTTCGGGGAATCCGGTGGGAGGTCATTGCCACCTCATAGGCTTTAAACCACTGCTGTATATCATCGTTCTTGTGGTATTCCCGGATGACATCTTTGGGGATGTGAACCTTGGGCTCGGTCGAGGCAGACGGGGTCGGTCGTTCGGGGAGCCCGAGGTCTCTATTCTGTTTCTGGATCTCCAGTTCTTTGAGATTGCGCTCATGTTCGTACGCTAGTTTCTTTTCCTCTAGCTCTCTCTGTCTTTGCTTTTCTTCTCGCTCTTCCCGGAGCCGTAAGTGTTCCAGGGTTATTTTTTGTTCTGCCAGCTTGAGTTCCCCATCCAAGCGAAGTCGGGCTAGTTCTAATTCGTGGAGTCTGGTTTTTTCTCTTTCTCGGATCTCTTCCAGGGAGAGACCCGCTCTTCTTTCTTCAGTTGGTGCGGGGCTCGTCTCGGTTGTTTGTGTTCGGGGTACGGCCGTACCCGTTTCCGCCCAGGCTTCTAGGGCTCGTTTGAAGTCTTCCTTCGTACTCAGACCCGTGGTTGGGAGACCAAGTTCTATGCAATATTGCTTCAGTTCTCGGTGGTTGTAGTCTCCCAATTTTTCCATCTGGAATTTCTCCGTTGTTCCGCTCTCTGTTGTCATGGTGGTCGTGTGCCGTGGGTCGGGTGACTTTCTGTACGATTATGCGTAGGTTCGGATCCCGTCGCTGGCCACCAATGTTAGACGGGGACCCTGAGGGTCGGCCGGATACTGCGGGAGAGATCCCCGAGGGGGACCGTCTCCGGCGATCGTACAGACAAGTTACCTCCCTCCCCACAAACAGGCACCACACCAGGTCGAGTTCAATACTTTATATAAGGTTCGTAAGGCAAGGATATCAGCGATACAGGATATCTCGGACCCGGGGGTCCTCTCACTTCTAGTCTCTGTAGGGAAAGGGGGTAGCGGGACAGTCTTGGTACCGGATTGGTACAGGTAGTGGTAAGAGGCGAGCTCACAATCCTCGAGCTGGAGAGTCTGTGGGTCGGGCCGCGGCAGCGCCAGCAGGCCAAGACGATGGTTTCACGAGGCAGAGGGCCGCGGCAGCGCCAGCAGGTCAAGACGATGGTTTCACGAGGCAGAGGGCCGCGGCAGCGCCAGCAGGCCAAGACGATGGTTTCACGAGGCAGAGGGCCGCGGCAGCGCCAGCAGGCCAAGACGATGGTTTCACGAGGCAGAGGGCCGCGGCAGCGCCAGCAGGCCAGTCACGGATGATTTCTTCTCGGGTCTCTCGACTCCAGGATACAACTGCCTTCCTGGTCTGGCACTGCCCCAGTTATAGGTCTGGTCCCCTTTGATGTCCGGACCCTCGCGCCTGGGGGCCGTGAGGTCCGGGATGAGGGAGTCCAGACACCCAGCAGGGGGGTGGAGCCAGCGCCCAGGGCGGCCGGGGGTGATCGACACCTGGCGGAGGAGAGCCGTTGACGATTCCTTCTCCCATTGACTCGCCAAGTGGTCACTCTGCCTCCTGGGGGGAGGTTGGTGCCTCGATGGCGGGGCCGGCCGGGCCCAGGGTTAGGGTCGAGTTGAGGCCACGCGGCCTCGTGCTGCAGTGCCCCAAGATGGCGGCCGGGCCGATGTCGTGGTGTGGATGGTGACCCGGGCCAGCTGGGTCCGGAGCTGGTGTCTTGTAGTGGAGGGATTGCAGGGTACTTCGGGTGGTCGTTGGGGACTCTGGCTGGGGATGCAGGGAGAGCCAGGGTCCCGGTCCCATTGCGGGGAGGGGGGACAGCCCGAACATGCGGCCTGTCCAACATGGGGGCAACCATGTGTATGCTCTATCGTAACAGACGAAATAGATACCCTTAGCTGCTAGGAACGATGGGGAAGTCTGGGACGCAAAAACATACGTCTCAGTGCAGATACTCTTCCCTAACTGAGCTCTCTGGTTCTTGCCATTACCTTGCAGACAAAAATGACCCTGATGGGGTACAATCCAAAACGGAGAGGATCTTTTTGCTTGCTGGTTCTTACTCAGACTAGCTCCATATCCGGTCACGTTCCACCCAATATACGCTAGTGTCTCATCTCTCGGGATAGTCTCATAGGAACTAGCTCCTTTAATCATATCGACTATTCCCTTAACTAGAGCACTATTCTTTGGATTGTCTTTCACAGAACGTAGGGGGTAGACTTCACGAGCATAGACGAACATCGTTCTGTATGCCCACACGGAACCATTATATCTGAATGGCAGGACCAGGTAAGGAATACCTTTATCGGTAGTATGGGGCATAAGGCCACACACCCAACAATTTGTCGTGTTCACTACTAGCTGGTGTTGGTGCAGAAGCTGAACAAAGGAGTTATTAACGAATTCCAATCTCCTAATGGACTCATGTTCAGGCAGAGGATGAAAAGAATGCGAAGAAACAGTAGAAGAAGGTATGGGTTGTGTAGTGGGTGCAAACGTCACTTGAAAAGAGAATATAATATATCCCATCAAGAACATCATCAAGCTAAGTAACATGAAAAGACATAATATCAAAAAACACTTTCTACTCATAATTCAGCACATTTTGCTCTTAAAACTCATTTCTTCAACAGGTCTCTCTATCTCAAAAAACTCCATCCTCTAACCGTGCTGCTCGCGGCGGTGGGGTCTTCCGTGCTAAGGAATGCGTCTGTCAGTCCAGGGAACGCCCTAGGACCAACCAGAACCGTTGACCTTATGTCTTCTGCTTGCACTCCCAAGTCTTTACACTGCGACCCTACTGCAGAACCCGGATGGCGGTTCGAAAAACAAAAATCAGTCAAAACAGTTTCTCAGATGGGAGAGCTGAACTTTCAGAAATAGCAATAAGGATTTTCACTTTATTAGTCCCACAACTCTTGGTCGCAAATTATAACGGTCTTTTCCAGGCAATGTCTGATCATGGAACAAGAGTTCAGGCTTGGTAGTGTCCAGTCGAACTGACGGTGGCACAGCTTCTTGCAGAAGATCGTCACTTTCACGCTCAGAACTCGTCCCAATTAAACGTGCATCGCTAAAAGGCAGAAAACGAGGCGCGGTGTCAGTTTCTGAATCAGGAATGCCCTCCTGGACCCACCGGTCGTACGGCAGAGGCAAAGGAACCCTCTTACAATGTACGCCGTGGATCCAGTTTTTCTTCCCTTGCACTCGTACTGCAGATCACGTAGACAATAGCACCAAGTAGGGACCGGTCCAGCGGGGCTGATCGTTCTTTGTCCGCTGAAAGTTCTTCACTAAGACCCAGGAGCCAGGATCGATGGCGTGTCCTGAATCTTCAGAAGCCTGAGGCAATGTATCATGAACCTGTTGGTGTAAGACATGCAATTTAGCCATCAAATCATACAGATAGTCAAGCAATACAGGGTGTTCAATCTCGCTGAATTTCGTCGACCTCGGCACTCCCCATATGTTTGCCGGGCGACCAAAAATGATCTCGTATGGACTAAGTCCCACTCGAGAATGTACAGTCATTCTAGTTGACAAAAGTGCTAATGGCAAAGCATCAGGCCATTTAAGACCAGAGCTTGCCTGTATCTTGGCAAGTTTTAACTTAAGAGTGCCATTATAGCACTCCAGTAGACCAGCTGATTGGGGGTGATTTGCAGCTTGAAACTTTTGCCGAATTCCTAAACCATCACACACTCTCTTCATCACTTGACCCACAAATTCAATCCCATTGTCACTCCACACCATTCTCGGCAAACCATACCTAGGGAAAAATTCCTTAACAAGAGCTTTAGCTGTGGACAAGGCAGTATTATCTTTTAGGGGATATGCTTCTACCCATCTTGAAAAGGCACAAACAACCACGAGTACATACTTCAAATTGTTGCACCTCTCCATGTGGATGAAATCTAGCTGCAAAACCTCGAACAGATACGTTGGAGCCGCAAAATGACCAGCTGGAGTTGGAGTTCCCTTGCCAGGATTGTACATCAGACAAACCATACAATTCTTGACCACATTCTCTGCACACTTAGGAATTCCAGCATTTTGCCATACTGGAGCCAACAACTTACAAATCCCTTTCGT
This sequence comes from Lissotriton helveticus, assembly GCF_964261635.1. Lineage (NCBI taxonomy): Eukaryota > Metazoa > Chordata > Amphibia > Caudata > Salamandridae > Lissotriton > Lissotriton helveticus. The sequence continues at coordinate 1,924,944,814 of NC_136065.1, forward strand.
ACTGATATGAGCCATTCCATGCGCCATTGTAACCACTGCAAGCACGTACGCATTGGGTAACAACCATCGCTGATGCTCCGACAACTCAACCCAACAACCATTCAAATCCAATTTACCCGTACTCTCTCTCCATACGCTCAACTCTTTCTCTGTAGCTTCAGCTTGAATTGACTTCACACTTTCTATCGTATCTTCACACATTCCTCTATCCAGAACCCATCTCGCCGGACCCGCAACATACATTCGACTCATCACATCCCTTGCCATTTCTTTCGCAACTTCATCTGCAAACGCATTACCACGACCAACGTCATCGGTAACCTTATTATGTGCACTGCATTTCACGATCGCAACTTGCAACGGCAAAGTAATTGACTCAAGAAGCTCATTTACCAACTGACCATGCTGAATCTTAGCTCCATGCGAAGTCAGAAACCCACGCTCTTTCCACAATCGTCCAAAACTATGAGCCACACCAAACGCATACTGGTTATCAGTGTACACAGTCACTCGTTTCCCTTTCGACAACACACACGCTCTTGTCAATGCAATCAACTCTGCTGCTTGAGCTGAGTTATGTGGGATACGTGTAGCTCAACAATCGTGTGCAAAGTCGTAACAGCATATGCCGCAGTCGTATCACCATTCGGAAGCTTGAAGCACGAACCATCTACCCATAAGGTACCATCACACTTTGAAAGAGGAGTGTCCCTAAGGTCTATTCTCCCTTTCATTTCCTCCTCTGTCCTAAGAAAACAATCATGCTGTTCAGAAACATCTGTCTCCACTGAAATCGGCAACAACGTAGCTGGATTCAATGTGTTGCATCTCTTTATATGCACATGACTCGCTAAGAGGGTCAACTCATAACCTGACAATCGAGCACTAGTTAAGTGCTGTGTCTTTGTCCTGTTTAACAATGTATCCACTGCATGTGGAACCATTACAATCAACGTATTATCCATCACCAAGCCAGCAGACTGTCGAATAGAGGCAGCCGCTGCCGCTGTGGCTCTCAAACAACTCGGCAACGCTCTAGCTACCGGATCCAAAGTCGACGAGAAATACGCACATGGACGTTGCTTATCGCCGAACTGTTGTATCAAAACTGACAATGCACATCCCTCTCTCTCGTGGACATAGAGTGTGAAAGGCTTACTGTAGTCGGGAGTACCCAACACAGGAGCCGAACACAATGCATCACGCAATTCTGAAAAACTCTTCTGGCATTCGTCAGTCCAAGGAATAGGATTCGGAGTATCCTTAACAGTAAGAGCTATCAAAGGTTTCGCAAGAAGCGAAAAATTTGGAATCCACTGTCTACAATACGACGTAATACCCAGGAAAGCACGCACTTCCCTCTGAGTAGTTGGCACACTCATTTTCGCAATCGCTTGGATTCGTTCTGGGGTCAATCTTCTTCCCTCCTTCGATAAGAGATGACCTAAGTAAGTCACTTCTTGTCGACAATACTGCAGCTTTGAAAGAGACACTTTATGATGGAAGTTAGACAAATGACGCAATAACGACAAGGTAGCTTCTTTACAAATCTCTTCATTGTCAGCAGCAACTAACAAATCGTCGACATACTGAACAAGAGCAGCACCATCAGGTAAGACAATCGTATCAAGCTGAGTTTTCAAAGCCTGACTATAGATTGATGGACTCTCACAATAGCCTTGAGGAGTGCGCTTGAACCGGAAGCTTCGACCTCCTAAAGAGAAGCCGAAAATATCTGTACTCTCCTCGGCAATCAGGATGCTGAAGAAAGCATTCTTCAAAACTGAAAACCAAGTGGCTGAAGCTGGAATCATGGTCAGTAAGGCAGTAATATCTGGAACAACAGGAAATTGCGGAACTACAATCTTATTCACCTCGCGAAGATCGATTACGAACCTATATACAGGCGGTTGTGAAGAATCAGTACGTTTTAGAACAGGCAAAACCGGACTATTACACACATTACCTCTCGTTTCTTCAATCACATCTTTCTCAATCAGGTCATGAATGATCGCTAGCAACGCTCTTTCACCATCACTAGAGATCCTATATTGGGGAATACGTGGCATTCGAACATTTGCTTTCAGCGTCACAACATATGGCGGTATCTCCAAAAGACCCACATCATTAGGACCAGTAGCCCAAAGAATATCAGGAAGAGAAGACAATTCGGCCGGGAGTCAGTCTTTCGACAAATACATCGCAGAGATCACTCTCTTACCTAATGTAAGTTGTACTCCCGAAGGAGAAGATTGTAGTGTTGCATACAATATTTTCAATAGATCCAATCCCAACAAATTCTCTCCACAACCTGTCGTCAAAATAAGGGGTGCTTCGAATTCACAAAGTCCAACAGAAAGAGACAAAGGACTAGAAATCGGGTTTCTAACTGGGGCGCCAGAAAATCCTACCGAAACATTCGTCAAGCCAGACAAAGGTGCGCCAGGGAGTTTAGAGTGCATAATAGAACTCTTCGCAGCACCAGTATCCAACAGAAAAGGCTCTGACACACCTGATGTAATCACTTCAACATAAGGTCCACTCTGATCTACTGGAACTGAAACAACTCCCTCTCTTTGTCTATGGCTGTCCTAGCAATCATTACCGTCCATATTCTCACCTTCGACATAGTAGTCGTCAGCATAGTACTGAGTCGTCCTACCAGACGCACCATTTTGCTGATCAAAACAATTCATTGAATTTTGTGGAGGAAAGGAACGCGCATTCTGGGGGAACAAACCACGTCCCCTACCTCTAGAAGCTTGCTGAACACCTCGACCTCTCACACCAGAAACACCATTCGCGCGCTGTAACAGAACCGGGCAACTATTTTTAAAATGGCCCTCTTCTTTACAATATGCACACTGATAAGGGCCTACAGGAAAACGCGGTTGAGGAGGCTCAAACCTTTGCGGGTTTCTCTGAAACTGCTGAGGCTGCTGATAATCACGTTGGCTACTACGAGGCGGATACGCTTGCTGCAAAAGAACCTTTGTTTTCAACTCTTTAGTCTTCTTGTCTGCTCTATCCTTCTCATCCTTATCCCTATTTTCGTAGTACTGTGCAGTAGCCAATATCTGTGCTGATGAGGAAACAGCCCAAGAACTCTCTGAATCCTTCAATTTAGTACACAACTCTGGAAGTAAGTTATGCACAAACTTATCAACAAACAACCGTTGACCACCTTCCGTACTCATGTCTTGACCACTATGGTCAATAAAAGTTTCTTCAAACCTAGTGAAGAAATCAGACACACTTTCATCTTTCTTCTGCTTACACGCAGACAATTTGTCCCAGTTTACTCGCATAGCAGGCATTAAAGTCTTCATATAAGTAACGATCCTACCAGCAAGTTCTGCAACTAGAGGCTCAGGTTTAGCACCACCAACTTCTCGACCATTCGCAGCACCAATATTAACCCAGGTATCACCTAGCTCTTGCGCATGATTCGTGTGACGAATCAATCCCCATAAAGGCTGTGGAACCACATTTCCAAACAACATGTCTATATCAGCTAGATTCATAATACATGAGTCTGCAGTCTGTGATAATTCCTTATAATACCCTGCAGGATTTTTACGGGGGTCAGGCAAAGTCTGCTTAAGAGCCAAAACTTCAGCTCGCTTCCACGGAACATGTACCCAAACACGTTGAAAATGGGCTGGTGCAGCTACAATACCAGCATTAACATCGGCCTGAACGGCCTCTTTCCACACCGGAGGAACCTCCCTCATTGGATATTGTCGCACTTTCCTCCTAACAGAAGGATCAGGCTCAAACAACGGCTGAGAAGGAGACTTACTCCTAAACGACAACAATGTCGCAACTGCTTTCTCAACATCGAGACCCACTATAGTTCCCTTCGCAAACTCGGACTGTACACGGAACAACTCAGACGGAGTCTGTCCCAAATCACCATCTTCCAATTCTTCACGAAGGAAAGTACACATTTCATCAAAAACATACCTCTGCTTCGGTGCTTCCCATTGATGGAAGACATCCATAAAAGATTCTAAATCATATCTCAAAGTATTAGTAACCCATTTACGTGCCAAATGATCCAGTACTGTCCGCTCGTCGGGACCAGGCAATTGGCTACGTAACTGTTTACGCTCTGAAACAGGGGTCATACCTAGTGACCCAAAGAGAGGGGAAAGGAGACCAGTAACGGTATAAGTCATCCTCTGTCGAACAGAAGGAGAAGTTGACAGAAGGACAGGAGACAAGGCAGACTGAGAGGAAACCAATATAGAAGCGGTAACAGAAGAAGTAGCAAGAACAGGAGACAAAGTCGTAAGAATTGGAGACGGAGCAGGTAGCAAAGTCGGCGGCCATTGAGAAGGCTGCGCCAGAGGAATAGGAGCCAACTGAAGAGGAGCTGGCGGCTGTGCAATAACCGGAGGCAAAGAAACCGGAGGTTGCGCAACTAAAGGTTGCGGAGGTGCTGTAGCACTCTGCACATAAGGGGGTGGCGACCTCAACAAATGGGACATCAAAGGATCCTTCTCAAGTTCCTTCATCGCATCTTGCTGATGAGGTGGCAAAGCTGGATAACACTTATCAATCGCCATTTTACGTTGCCTGTGCAACTGCTCACTCGCTTGTTCTTCTTCATTATCTTTAAACTGTATAGCAGCTTGCATTATCGAAATACCCTTCTCTCTTTTAATTTCTTTCTGTTTGGCTTCCTTTCTCCAGAGGCGGAAAGAGTCAAACATCGCCGGCCGGGCTTTCTTCTTGAAGAGTTTAACTTCTAAATTATCTAAAATCTCCGTGTCATAACTACCATATTGGGGCCACTTTAGGACACCGTCCTTTCTAGTGTAGCGAATCCACACTTCATTATACGTGATGGGGCCCACGCCATGTTTCAAATAGAGCTCATAGGTTGGAGTTCCAATCGGAGGAACCGGACACAAATCCTCCAATCGGGAATCCCTATTACAACCACAACAAAATAACTTTCCAAGCCTACTAAGACCAGGCATCTTCGCTCACTAGTCTAGCTTCAAACTTCAAGGGAATATCGAGTACGATAGTCTCGTGAATACACGAGTCCCTCGGCTTTGGGGTTTGCAAGTCCCAAATCAAAGATCCCAAGGGATACCCAAAAACTAAGGACTGGGAGACGTTCCACTCATACTTAACTGAGGTATCGATCACGTCACCAGAAGATCCGTCTATCGTCTCGCTTTACAAATCGTCTAAGGGCTCCAAGACAGGGCGACAGTCAGGGGAGCAGTCCTTCGTAGCCGTCGGAAAGCGGGGAACCTCGCAGCAAAGACTTTCGGACCACGACGACATACAGGGGTCGATGAAGTGGCAGGCCTTCCTCCAGAATTTTCACACGAAGCTCCTCACGATCTTCAGGCTTGGACCTGTACCGCTGAAGTCGCCCCACGTTGGGCGCCAATTGAAGAACCGGGTTTTTAGAACCCAGCGGCGCCAGGGGAAACGCTCAAAGTCTCCGGGTCCACCTGTCTTTAGAATACAGAGACACGAGGTACTTCTTGTTGACGTCAAAGATCAAATTTATTAGCTGCAGCCAGTAACAGAGATCCTAGAAGTACAACACGGTGTATGTTCTCAGGAGACTGCTCAACTTTACAAAGCAAGCCATCCCTTTTTATACAAAAAATTGTGCTTCAGGCAAACATTCCTTATTTACAGTTTGACCACTCACATGTTTCCACGACAAAAGGCAGGAGCATGATGACAAGCCCGTTTTCGGTTTGTCCAGCCCAAAATTAATCATCAAACAAACCCATAGTAAACATTCTTCTTTTGAACAAGCCGGACAAAGACCCAAAATAAAAGACCTCAACCCAAATCATAAATAGGCCATAAAAGAAGGAACAGAAACAGATGAGAAGCAAGATAGGAAGGTGTGTGCGTGTATCATAAGCTCATCAATGTCCTGCTCTTTGATCTCTATCTTGATCAGCTAAAGGGCAAGAACTGGTTTGGCAAGGTCAGCTTCAGGCGGCAGGGTCAGTTCACTTCAGGTCAAACAGGAGTCAGCACAAACTCAAGCTAGGGTGTACGTGTCCCAGAGACTTGTTCAGCCACAGTCATAGGCCTATGTGAGGGCAACCACAAAATGGCTGCCATGCACAAAATGGAACCCAAGGGTTTCGGAACGAAATCGTCAAATACACAGTGAATCCATCAATGTAACGTGACGGAAACACTCATGCTTGCTGAGCTCACTGTTTACGGTTCGCTGTTACCGAAATCGTAATAGAACCACGACCATTACGACCCAGGGTCAGAATTCACGGAACCTCACCCCTGCTAATCCTCTAATCCCTCCAGCCCTGGAGGAGACAGGCACTGTAACCCTCTACCAATCCTGTAAGCCCTCCAGCCCTAGAGGAGACAGGTTCTGTATCCCTCTGCCAATCCTTTGAGTCCTCCAGTCCTAGAAGAGACAGGCTCTGTACCCCTCTGCCAATCCTCTAAGTCCTCCAGCCCTAGAGGTGACAGGCTATGTACCCCTCTGCTAATCCTCTTATCTCTCCAGTCCTAGAGGTGACAGTCTCTGTACTCCTCTGCCAATCATTTGAGTCCTCCAGTCCTAGAGGAGACAGGTTATGTATCCCTCTGCCAATCCTTTGAGTCCTCCAGTCCTAGAGGAGACAGGCTCTGTAACCCTCTGCCAATCCTTTGAATCCTTCAGTCCTAGAAGAGACAGGCTCTGTACCCCTCTGTTAATCATCTATGCCCTCTAGCCCTAGAGGTGACGGGCTCTGTACCCCTCTGCTAATCCTCTAGGCACTCCAGCCCTAGACGAGACAGGCTATGTAACCCTCTGCCAATCCTTTGAGTCCTCCAGTCCTAGAGGTGACAGTCTCTGTACTCCTCTGCAAATCCTTTGAGTCCTACAGTCCTAGAGGTGACAGGCTCTGTACCCCTCTGCCAATCCTTTGAGTCCTCCAGTCCTAGAGGAGACAGCTATGTACCCCTTTGCCAATCCTCTTATCCCTCCAGTCCTAGAGGAGACAGGCTCTGTACCCCTCTGCCAATCCTCTAAGCCCTAGAGGTGACAGGCTCTGTACCCCTCTGCCAATCCTGTAAACCCTTCAGCTCTAGATGAGACAGGCTCTGTATTCCTCTGCCAATCCTGTAAGCCCTCCAGCCCTAGAGGAGACAGGCTCTGTATCCCTCTACTAATCCCCTAAGCCCTCCAGCCCTAGAGTAGACAGGCTCTGTAACCCTCTGCCAATCCTTTGAGTCCTCCAGTCCTAGAGGTGACAGGCCTGTACTCCTCTGCCAATCCTGTAAGCCTTCCAGCCCTAGATGAGACAGGCTCTGTAACCCTCTGCCAATCCTTTGAGTCCTCCAGTCCTAGAGGTGACAGGCCTGTACTCCTCTGCCAATCCTGTAAGCCTTCCAGCCCTAGATGAGACAGGTTCTGTACTCCTCTGCCAATCCTCTTCTCTCTCCAGCCCTAGAGGAGACAGGCTCTGTACCCCTCTGACAATCCTCTAAGTCCTCCAGCCCTAGAGGAGACAGGCTATGTACCCCTATGCCAATCCTCTTATCCCTCCAGTCCTAGAGGAGACAGGCTCTGTACCCCTCTGCCAATCCTCTAAGCCCTAGAGGTGACAGGCTCTGTACCCCTCTGCCAATCCTTTGAGTCCTCCAGTCCTAGAGGAGACAGGCTCTGTACTCCTCTGCCAATCACATAAGCCCTCCGGCCCTAGAGGAGACAGGCTCTGTATCCCTCTACTAATCCTGTAAGCCCTCCAGCCCTAGAGGAGACAGGCTCTGTATCCCTCTACTAATCCTCTAAGTCCTCCAGCCCTATAGGTGACAGGCTATGTACCCCATGCCAATCCTCTTATCCCTCCAGTCCTAGAGGAGACCGGCTCTGTACCCCTCTGCCAATCCTCTAAGCCCTAGAGGTGACAGGCTCTGTACCCCTCTGCCAATCCTTTGAGTCCTCCAGTCCTAGAGGTGACAGACCTGTACTCCTCTGCCAATCCTGTAAGCCTTCCAGCCCTAGAGGAGACAGGCTCTCTACCTTCGTGCCTCCTAGTCTTAGAGGTACCAGGCTTTCTATTCCAGTCCAATTCTTTGATCTATACTGCCCTGAAAGTGATGGGCTCAGTACCTTATGCAAGAGCCCTGGGCCTAAGTAGTCCTAGAGATGATAGGCTCTGTATCCCTGTGCCAGCCTCCTGGGCATATCCAGTCCTAAAGACGATTGATTTAGTCTCCCTGTGTGAATTTCATAGTTTAATCCAATCCTGCGGATGCCAGCCCTGTATCAATGTCTCTTTCCACTGGGCACACCCAGTCATGGATGTGGCAGTCTCCCCATCCCTATACCAGTCTGCTGGACCCACCCACTCTTAGGAGTGACAGGATCTTGTATTTCTCTCTTGCTCACTGGCCCTGTGCCAGTCTCCGGTCCCCACCCACCCCTGCAGGAGACAGCCAGGTACTGCAATAGCCCATCTAGCCCCAGAGGGTGCATGCTCTGCAAGAACGTGCTGCTCATCTCATCCCGCGCTCCCTGTCCTGTCATTCCAAAGCCACAGATAAACGATCCGCACATTTGTGCCAAGCTTAAATGGCAGTCCTATATGTTCCGACCTCTGTATACGTCTAGCCTTCGCATTCCCTCATCCGTCAACCACTTTGGTGGTCCTCAGGCAGGACATGAGCACACGCACCACATATTGGGTGACCAACTGGCATGGGTGCAAATTCAGGACGGTGAGTGTAAAAATTCAGGACAAAAGGCCAAAATTCAGGACAGGTCAAAATTCCGGACAACATTTTGGGACAAAAGGTAAGTTTTACAGACACGTCAGAGGAGGTCGTGCAATAGTATAAAAGTAAGTATATAGACAACCACTTTAGTACAAGTCAAAATAAGTATATATTAGGTTGAGATAATCGTGCACTATTCAAAACTTGCATCTCGCTCCAGCAGGTATTAGTCACCAGACAATCGTGAACCACACTGGAAAACAAGTGGGGCCGCTTTTATTGTTGATTGAAAACTACTTGATATACTAGGAACTTTGCAGTGCTAGCCCCCAGTCACAAAAACAAACCCCCCTTTCCAGCCTCCTAGGGACACACCTGATGCCCGGTCTGGCCAGTCCGGCATTGCTACCACGCTCCAATGGTGCCCTTCATCTTCACGTAGACCGTCTCTCATGTGTATTTAATTTGTTTTATAAGGCTACTCATCCCAAGTATGTAGGGCAGGGTGTTGGAGTGCTTTACATCACACACACATCATATAGAGACAATGACTCATATAAACTTGAAAGTCAATGTATAGGAAATGTTACTTAAGATAATGGGTGCTATAAGGTGCAATCATTCTTTTATCTATCATTCAGTCTTTCACCATTCATTCTGTCCTTCCATCTGTGTGCCCATCTATACCCAAATATATTCAACCATTTGCAAACCTATCCACCATGTATCCTTCCATCCATCATTTCACTCATCCATCCCTCTATCCACCCTTTCACTCATCCACTCATTATTCATCCATCCACCCTTTCATCCTGTCCATCCATACACTCATCCATCCACTCTTCCACCCATCCATCTATTCACTCATCCATTCAGCCATTTACCCTTTCACCCATCCAGCCATCCTTTTACTTACTCATCCATCCACCCAGTCAGTTATCCTTCCACCCATTCACCCTTTCAGTCAATCTCTCTCTCATCACCCTTTCACTTATTTATCCACCCTTCCATCTAGTCATCCATTCATGAATCCATCCATTGACCCTATTACTCATCCATCCTTTCCCTCACCCATCCATCTGTTCTCTCATCCATCCACCCTTTCACTTCTTCACTCATCTAGCAATCCTTTTGTCCATCTACCCCTTTCACTCACTCATCAATCCTTACATCCACCCGTTCACTCATCCATCCATTCACCCTTTCACTTATCAATTCATGAATCCCTCCATCCTTCCACTCATCCATCCACCAATTTACTTGCCCATCATCTATCCTTTCACTCACCCATCCACCCTTTTACCCATCCATCTACCCTTCCACCCAAACATCCATCTATTTACCCATGATCTCATCCATCCTTCCTCTCACTCACTCATCCATCCTTTCTTTCATTATCTATCCATTCACCCTTTCATTCATCCATTTATCGTTTCACTAATCCATCCAGCCATTCACACATTCCTTCACTTAGTTACTCACCCACCTTTTCACATTATGAGCTGAGCCTCCGTCTGCAGAGTCGCAGATAGAAGAGGCCCATCAAGAACTTCACCTAGCTGTAGTTCCTAAAGCAAAGGGGTGGGGTGGAGTGGGGGAGAGTTCACTATGCCCGTGCACATAGGTAATCTGAAAACTTAGAAGTCATGAGCCATGCATGATGCCCAGTACCATGACGTGAGGTGACGGTGACATGGTATTGTTTCCAGGGCCTTAAGTGGGGTAAAAAAACTGAGAGGTCTGCGATGTAATTAAGGGCGTGGTTTAAAACATATGTGCTTAGCATAGTGTTCCTCCTGACTAGTATTATGTTGTTTCTGTCATTGCATTCAGATATATAACACAGCAAGTATCATTACACCAACAACAAGCCAGGACTATTGGCTTTGCCAATGGTTGTTAGTTGCTTAAAATAGAAAAGCAGCAACCATGGCTGTTGAATATAATATTGAAAATGGTCAGTTCTAAAATTATGAGATAGTGAAAGAAGTAGAACATGTTCTTTTTTACTTATTTCACAGACTTTTCTATATAAACTGTTTTCTCATGTTGCAGCATGGCCGTTTTATCTTTCATCCATTTGAAAGAATGCCATGCTGTACACTGAGGCAGCAGGAGGCCACCACATCACTCATATTACCGACCTTAGCAGGATGATAGGCTGAGTAAGCTTTGTTGGGATTCGGACTTGTGACCTTCAGATCATCTCAAGTGCCAGCAGTGAGCATGGAGCTCATTGAGCCATCTTGCATTCTCTAAGGCTGAACAAATAGAGCCGAGGCAGGACACCATCTGGCCCCCTCTGAAGACGCGAGTGGCTGCCAGCTATCCTCCAGCATCTTGGTATGGTATCAACAAAGTCGCTGCTTTAAGTTGAGAGCACTCCTTTTTTATCTAAAACGCACAGTTCTATTCATGAACTGGAGTCAGCAATGACAATACTTGAGTGAGTTACAACCGCTTGATACTCAAAAGGGACGAGTCTAGATTCAGAAAGAGGAACCCATTTCCACATGGCTGTACCAAATGTCCATTAAGTGGGGAGTTTTCCACCCCCTTCCACGGTTCGCCGCACTATACTGGTAACATTCTGTACAGAATAGGTACCATTTCAATGAATTCAGCAATTATAACTTTGTGCGACAAAATACGTGTGTCCAGAGCAAAACAGGCATTCGCTCATTGGAATAAACCCCCCACCAATTTGAATACATATATTTAAAAATTTTCAGGAAATCCTTAGAGGAGCCCAGACTGCCTAATTGTCATTCTGTATGTAACAATCACCCGCATACAGAATCACAATGGACGGGGTGGGACTGCTCTTGTGCTTCTGGAGGAGTGCGAGGCAGTGCCATCAAGGGACTAAGGGGGTCATTGGGATGACGGGCGGTCATCCTAGCGGGGTTTGGGACCGCCCGCCATAAGGGCGGGGGTCCCGGGGGTGGCATTAGGATGTGCCCGCCACTGTGGCGGGCACATCCTGCATTGCTAGCATTGTGGCGGGCGGTGCTCTCTGCACCGCCCGCCACAATGCTAGAAATGCTTTTCAGCATTTGCATAAACAAAGCGGCAGGCACCGCGCGGTGCCTGCCGCTTTGTTCATGCAAATGAAGGGGGGTACCACAGGTGCCCCCCCATGTGCAATTCCCACCCCTCCTTCACTCTGGGGGCCCACAGGGGGCCCCCAGAGTGAAGACCGCATGCCTCGATGCCGCCACGGAAATACATCTACCAAAGCCCATTGTAATATGGCTGGCGGTGTCTAATAGACACCGCCACCATATTAAACATTTTCCACCCCGGCCGCAAGGCGACCGGGGCGGAAAAGTGGTGGGCGGTGTTTTTCTCCCCTGCGGTCCCCCCCGCCATTGTAATATGGCAGGGGGGAATTCAGGGAAGGATGTCGGGCGGATTGCCCCCGCCTGGCTGGCGGTGGCTACCGCCAGCCTGGCGGGGGCAATCCGCCCGACATCCTAATGGGCCCCTAAGACTTCTCGCAGTGCTGCTCCCTGTAAGGGCCATAATTACGGACAAAAGGCGTCTGTGAAAGGGATCCTCACGGACAGTCCGCGAAATTTACAGACGGTTGGTCACCCTAATCACATAGGATGAAAACAAATACAACACATTTCCAACCACACACCCTACGGGGTGTAACTTGCTCCTTGCAGGTAGGTGCTTCAGGGCCCACACAGGGGTAGTAAGCGCTATATACACATTTCAGTAGAATACAAGATTGGTGAAGATGCCCCCAAGCCCCCTGCCCAGTCTTAGTATTGAGGCAAAGTATGTCAGAGACCACTCCAGTTGCGTAGCTACCACTGGTGCAGCAGGTGCAATGGCACCCTGCTGCAGAGCCTTAAGGGGCCCATTAGGCCCTGATAATTGCTGTACTTTACTATCCCAACAACAGTGAAAGGGGCCAGTTTCCTTGATTGCCCCAGGGCCCATGACATCCTTACCACGCAGCTGCACCTCTCCCCAACTTAACATGTCAGGGCAAGGAGTCAATGAGAATACCCTGGCCCAGTCGGGTAAGAAACCTTGCAGGGGCGCCCCCTGCAAAGAGCATAAAGCCCCCTCCCCTACGCCCCCCTCCCCAACGTCCCCCCTACCCCCACGCCCGGACCCAGTCAGTAGCTCCCAGGACCGGCCATGCACAGTTCTGGAGGAGACGACCCCCCTCCCTCTTGCCCCGAAGGGGGTTGTTGTTACGTCACTGCCCCGGCCTGGGAGAGGGAAGACGCCGCGGAGCATGTGATCGCAGCACAACAGGTAACAAGCCGCAGACAACTGGAGCATGAAATGCCAGCCCGCGTGCAAGCAAGCAGGCGGCCTGGGCACGGTGTCCTCTGCAGACCTCTCATCAGAGCAGTACAGACCGAGCTTGTGAGGGTACTGGCCAGCGGAAAGATGAGGAGAATTCAGGATAGACTGGCGCCTCGAAGCAGACTGGGCTGGGACAGAGTCCGTTGCACCCTAACATGACCTCTGAGTCTGCCCTTTCGGGCCTTCAGAGGCACCAGAACAAAACTGCACAATGTATTACTTTGCTTAAAAAGGCCAGTCCATCCGCTTCGAGCCCTAGATAGGGTTGAATCTGAGCAACTTTTTATGTGGACACCAAACACTGCAGGTCATGGGGTCTAGGAGAAGGGCAGGGGCGTAGCTTCAGGGGGGTGTTACACCCCCCACCCCACCAAAAAAAGCATTTTCTGATATAAATAGTTGGGACAGGTGTTCTTACATACACACAGAAAAACACACACACTCTCTCCCTCTCTGTTTTGAAAGTCCTCAAACACATTGGTTATTTTACAAAATATTGTGTTTTCTCTGTTACTTTTTCTACTGATTTGCATTCCTCTCCCTTTCCACTGCCCCTCTCAAGTACTCTGTTTGTTGTATAATGAATTTAAACATTATATGCCAGCCTGATTGTCGACAAATCTGAAGCTCAAACCCCCTGCCCCCAATCTTACTGACCAAGCTACGCCCTTGGAGAAGGCGTGTTGGTAAGGGTTTTTTAGGTCGAGCCTAAAGCAGCATGCATGCGCTGCCCTGCGAGGCCTGCAGTATCTACTCTATCGGCATTGATCCAGGCTCCCGCTTCCCATTGGTTCCTTTGTGTGTTTATCTAAAATCCCTTAATTTTTTGGCTTATTCACATCAATCCCTCCTTTCGGTGGGTGGTTCCTGTCCCTGGCGACTGGCCCCCTTGCATGTGGAATTGCTCCTGTGTGTAGTTTGTTTCGTTTTTTGCACTTTTTCTGTTAGCTAATTGGGAAGGCTCTCCTCAGCATAGCACATGCTCGGCTGCTGCTTTATCTACACCACCACCCATTCATCTCCCTTCTTCCCCTGCTAGTCCGGGCCCGGCCTTGGGGAGAAGACGTGGACGGTAGGTGCAGAGCACTGCGCTTCATGTTAATTAAGGTATACTTTATAGATTACGCCACAATAACACAACATATAAGGAGGGCAATGCTGTGCATGCGTAATGACCTTGGATTGGTTATTGAATGTTTGGCATGTGCTTAGCCAGAAAAGATTTTCACTGGGTGACTTTGCGTGTTGCAGTCAGTAAGGAAGCAAAAAGTGCTCGGTTAGTGGTATGAGATATTTATAAATCGCCAGCTGGAATCACTCTTGGGCGCTGCATTTCTCAAATCAATCTTGCCTGGGCAACTAAGTGGCACTTGTATGCAAGAGGGCTCAAGCCAACAGATCTGTGTTTCCTACCATTGCAATTTTCACCGCTATCACACTGTACAACGTCAAAACGAAGTGAGATCGCGTATTAAGCAGTAACCACCACTTTAACATGTGACAGAATGTAACCTATTCGAAGATGGCAGTGAAACGTAAGTGCAGGCTGGATATTGGATGAAAACAACAGAAGACTCATTCTGCGTTTTAAAAAGTGCCCTGGGAGTTATCTTGGATTTGTCGGTTTTGTACATGCCCGTCAAACAGCTTATTCCTAAAAAAAGAAATATAGAAATACAGTGCCGCAATCAGAGTGATTCATTCGGACGGGAAGCCAGAGAACCAGTTGGGCTGGACTGAGCCAGTGAGCACCCACCATATTTCTGTGCCAATTTATTAAAGGCGATTGACATTTCCGGAATTATTTGATGGAACAGGCTGTTCCGCTACTCACCCTACTTCTGGAGCCATTGAACTTATGCACAAGCTCCCATGATTATAATCAAGTACATCCTTTGGATCATCATTTTACAGAGCCAATCTCTGGGTGGATTCCATACAATCGTTGTACCTTTGGTTGGGTCTACTTTATGAATAGATGTTTTATTGAACTGATTCGGACGCTCATATAATTATTGTTTGTCCTGATGATGACCATTTAGCTCTACTATGGTCGAAACGCCTTCGATGCACATATGGGGCCGAAATTGAAGAGGACGCATTGTTTGCTTTGTGTTGTTTCAGTTTTGTCCTGAACTTCTTATTTATGTAAACTTTTTCCTCAGCCACTTGTTTGTTTACACACTGTATTGTTTATCCGCTTCCTTGCGGCCGGAATTCTTCCGCTGTGCGGGAGAATTCCACAAGTGCGTGGTTCGGACAACCCTTGGCCGTCCTCCACACGCGCCCACCATGATGTTAGACACGGCTGGGGGCCGTCCAACTAATTGGAAGCAGATATAGGTCCTTGTCTGTGTACTGTGTTGAGCGCCTTTGTCTTACATGTTTTAAGATTGAATTATTTATCATTGTTAATAAATTTTTCTATGAATTGTATAAACCTATACATGGGTTCTTTCTTTTCTGTCTTCTTCTTTGTACATTTTTTCATATTTTTTATATTACAATGTTTTTGTTTTTCTTTAGGCTTTCTGAATCTTGCTGGGTTTGATTAATATTTGATGTATGGATTGGTTTAACTTGAACCTTGGTTAGGATTCTAGCAATGGTTTACTGGCACGACTAATTACACATGTATTCCCAAAGCTTCACTTTTTACAAAGCGCCGTTGAATAATTTGCAATCGATATAATGTTGTGAAAGTGTAAAATGAATGGATAAATGTATATTAAACGATTACAATACTTTGTTATTTGCCCACCTTGCTAACATGGGTTTAAACCGCTCCTCCATGCTCCAGTCACAGTGGATGTCTCACTTGGCATTTTGTAACACAAACACCAATATGCATGCATACATGTATATACTGTTTGTATAATATATACACGAGACAATAGGCTACTTTTATTACACAAAATCAGGTTACATGTGGGTTGGTACTAGGTTCAGGCAGAAGTTGCATTACATCAGATTTATGTTGCAAAATTTCAGTAATTTCGAATTACTATGTTGATGTGAAATTCCCCAAAATACAGTATGATGCAGTGTAGAAAATAATTGGGGGGCACTACCACCCAGAATATAAGATCCTTAAGTATTGCCCGGCGGTGTCGCCTCTTGAACCCACAAAGACGTTTAAACCATTGAAGAGGCAGGCGCTGGAGACTGGAAGGCAGGAAACAAGGTTTTTATTTTCTCCGGAGGAGAACACAACGAAACGGACAGAAGGTATCGTTCTGAGGTGCTCTAACTGCATCCCTGAGGCCTGGCCTCTTATACACAAGTTTATCTTTTTATTGCATGTAACACATTCTCGTCGATACTTTGATGTACGGAAAGACATCCTCCGAATCCCCCCTTCCCAGCCCGTTCCCACGCAAGGTTACAGTGGGAGTCCCCGCCCCGTTCACAACAGGTGATGATCATCGCGCAGCTGGATATTCCGCCGATTCACGGAGTGTGTGGGGTTTGATCGGATCTCGTAGGGCGGGGGGGCTTTGATCAACCCGGGGATCCCTTGCTGGGGGGAAACTTTCTATTGCACGGGGAGGGGCAAGGAACAGTATCGGCAGAGCTGGGTGTCGGCCTGGGAACGAGGAAGACAAACGGGCACACGGGGAAAAGGGGTTTGCATCAAAGGGCCGGGGATCATAAATGGGAAGAAGGGAGGTGTCGCGCTGGGAACAGGACGAGGGCCTGGCGCAGAGCAGCGCTGAAGAGGGGTTTTATGATTCGCGGCAGGTGCAGGCAGGGGGGTTGTCAGTATGCGGGGGATGCCGGCGAAGCTAGGAGTGGGAGAGAGGCGCGCTGGCTCTCGGCGGGAGCAGGGAAGCCATGGTGTTCAAAATGGCGGCCGTTTTACGCGCACAAAAAGGTTAAGGAGAGCAAGAGGGCGCCGATAATGTTGACGGTCTCAGTCCAACTTTCAACAGTCCCCCCTTTTCAACATATCTAGCCACCTTGCTTTACTCAATGTCAATTTTCATCAAATTTCTAACTTCGGTATCATACAATGCTCTCATATGTTCGCTTCCAATGTCCACAGTTTTGGGAAAAATGCAACTCGCACATAGAGAACACATAGGTGGCAGACATTGAATTCCTAAGCATAGGCCACATATTACAACTACGGGAATCATGATAATGGTGAGTAGTCTCCAGCCCCAGCTTTTGACGGTGTCCCAGAACCAACCACCAAGCGACCATTCTTCTTGCTCTTGGTGAACTTCCGAAGAGAGTCTGTGAAGATGTTCGATGGCTTTGTACACTGAGGGTGAGTTGTCCGGTATGTATGTACAACAGCTGGACCCAATAATGCGGCATGCTCCTCCACGGTCCGCCAGAACCACATCTAGAACGAGGCGGTTCTGAAGAGCCACCAAACGGACCGCTTGGAGCTCGGCAGTGTTGTTGGCAAAGATGCCCGCTGTGATGTTCATGGTTGTCTCGACTGCCTGAGTCAAATGTCGGATGGCACGGCTGTTTGCCATCGGGCCCCAGAGGGGGACGAGTCCTTTCATAGCATCGAGGAACTGCGCCCCTGTTGAGTCGGCTTGCTCAACGTCTTTGGCTCGTTTTTGCCTGTGGTGATTCGCTGGGGCCACATACGTTGGAGGAAGGACGAAGGAGATGTAGCAAGTGCCCCCCCAGCCTTTGGGGAGCCAGGTGTAGGCCTTCGTGCCGCAGATGAAATACATGTTTGGGGATGACACAAAGGAAGGTGGATCCGTGGAATCCAGAGTTCTGGTAAAGCGGCAAGCGCTGCGACCCACCAGTTGTGCCCCAAGTCCTTCTACACACATGTGGCCTGTGACGTTGATGACCGTCAGGGCCACAGTCAGAGTGGCAGCCGTTCGTTTCCGCAGATAGGAGAAGGTGGGTCTGGTTGGATTGTTGAACACCTGCATTTCGATTCGTTCTTTAGCCGGGATGTCCATTTGGTTCGAGTCGCTGGGGGTCAGCGGGCAGAAGTGTGTCTTTGTCTTGTTTCGCCCGGCCCCATGAGAAGAATGTGCTGCAGTTCTGCTGGAGGTGGCATTGCCTGTATAGCTCTCTTGCAGGAGGATCAGCCAGGCAAGGCAGGAGCCGTGGACAGAGAAGGGTGAAGGGATGAATGGTATTGAATGTCCAGTGGCATGGGGTAGCAACCCACAGATCCAGCAGTTGGTGGTATTGGTGGCAAGATTGTGCTGGTGAAGTAGCTGCACGAAAGAGTTGTTCCAAAACTCCTTTCGCCTCTCTCTTAGTTGAGGAGAGAGCGAAATTAGATAATGTTCCTTCATGGTGGTAGGCTGAGCAGTGGTTAGGAATGTTTCGTGAGCAGGTGCGTGTTCTTCCATAATCCAGAGCGTAGTCATGAGGAGAAAACAGAGGAGGATTACGATGAAGAGTGCAGTTGTCTTTGTGCTATGGAGTCTGTCTATTCTCGGATTTCTGTAGTGGGTATTTCCTGCTGTCTCCGTCGGCTTCTTATTTGGCGCTTCCATCATCTTCTTATCTGGCGCTTCCATCATCTTCGTCTTCAAGGTGCTCGGTAGTGGGCAGGACCACAGACTTAGTTTTAGCTTCTCTCCGGGTAACCCTTGGTAGTTTGGGTCACCGTTCTGAGATCCTTTAACCTAGTCCGTGGCCTACTTAGCCGAAGCTCCCTCCTTTCGACGCAGGAAATACCCTTCTCGAGATGGCACAGTGGGGTCAGGATGTTTTGAAAGTTCAAGTGTCTCAGTATCAGGGTAGCAGTTCAACGATGGTCGGTCCTGGTTCAGGAGCTCTTCTTGGGTGTTGACGGTGTCTGTCGTGGCCAGGGCTGGAAAGACCTTTTTGCAGTGATGAGCGTGCAGCCAGTGTTTCTTCCCCTCCACTCGGAGTGCGGTCCGAGTGGTGATCAGCACTTGCCAGGGGCCCGTCCACCGGGGTTCCAAACTCTTTGATCGCTGAAAATTTCGGATCAGCACGAAGTCCCCCGGCTGGATGGCGTGACCCGGACCCCTGGAAGCATCGGGGATGGCCTGCTGCACCTGCTGATGAAGGACAGACAAAGTTTCAGTCAATTTGTACAGATAATCAGACATTAGGACATCCGGAACGTCATGAATGGAAGTTGGTTTCGGGGCAGACCAGACGCTCATGGGTCGACCGAAGACAACTTCATAAGGGGTTAAGTGATGTCGGGTGGGGGTAGAGCGCATCGATAGCAATGCCAATGGGAGGGCGTCTGGCCATTTCAGGCCCGTCGTAGCCATTATTTTGGCCAGTTTAAGCTTTAGTGTGGCATTGTGTCGTTCGACAAGCCCAGCAGATTGAGGGTGGAAGACTGCGTGGAATTTCTGTTTAATACCCAGCCCATTTAGGATGAGCTGGATAACTTTGGCTACAAAGTGGGGGCCATTATCACTCCATAAAACACGACAGAGGCCATAACGGGGGAAAAACTCCTTTAACAGAACCTTTGCAGTGGCCATAGCGGTGTTGTCACGGGTTGGATATGCTTCCACCCACTTGCTAAATGCGCACACCACGACGAGTACATATTTCAGGCCTTGGCATCTGTCTAGCTGGATGTAGTCCATCTGCAGGACTTCAAATGGGTGGTTTGGGACCCCAAATCCCCCCCGGGGTACTACAGTTCCTTTCCCGGGGTTGTGTTGCAGGCATATTAAGCATTGTTGGACCAGGCGTTTGGCGGAATCTGGGATCTTGTCATTGTGCCAAACCCTGGAGATAAGTTCGATCATGGGGGCCGATCCTATGTGGGCAGGGGAGTGTGCCATGGTTAATATGGGAATCAAGTACGAATCAGGTAGCAACCATCTGCTCGTGTCTTTTGTCCGCCAGCAGCCTTCATCGTCTTTCAATCCCACCCGTGTCCATTCAGTCAATTCGTGTTGTGTGCTAGCCGTTTGTATGTCTCTAATTGTGTCCTTGGCGTCAGTCCAGTTTTCTGCTTGTGACCTGGTCACGTACATATGTGTTGTCGTTCTATTTTCAGCATTACCAATGCCTTCTCGCCCTCTGGCGATATCCGATATTGTGGGAGTTTTGGGAGTGTTGCGTCTAGTCGGACAGTAATGTGCACTGGGTCAATTAACATACGCCCTACGTCCGAATCCGCTTTGGCCCACAGATACGGAGGTAGAGTGTCAAGCAGGGACGCGTCAACGTCGGTGATGGAAAACATGTGTCGGGGGGAACAATGTCTAAGCAGAACGGGGTTGTCGTAAAGAAACACTCGAACTCCATCTTGAGAACACCTAATCGTCGCTCGGAAGTGTTTCAGTAAGTCAAGTCCCATAATGGCGTCAGGGCTATTGGAGGAAAGCAAGAACGTGGTGTCGGTGGTGTTGTTTTCTACGTCAAAGAGAATCGGGGCAGACAAAGGGTTGGTGGAGGGCGTTCCATCGAAACCTGTCGATGTTATGAGTGAGCCAGACAAGGGTGCCCTTGGAATCAGTCGTTTAGATAACGCACTACGTGTTGCGCCAGTGTCTACCAGAAATGGAGACTTGGTACCCAGGACCTTAGCAGTGACGTAAGGGCCCTGCTGGTCAACATAGAGCTCGACTGGATCCCTCCCTCGCCCTTGGCTGTCCTATGCAAAGGTGTGAGTGTCGTCATAGTCAGATTGTTGATATTGGTTCTGCCTGGGTCGGTCGAACGTATTTGGTCTGTTTGATCTGTCATTAGTTGCGTCATTTGGGGGCCCTCGTTGTTGTCCCTTAGGTCCCGGTCCGTTTGCTACATCCCTGGGGTCTTTGTTTCTGATCATTTCCAGAAGAACTGGGCACTGGGATTTCCAATGGCCAGTCCCTTTGCAGAAAGCGCACTGGTCTTCTCTAAGGTCTGTGCGTCCACTGTAGGAAGTCACAGTGCGGTCCTGGGGAAATGTAGTCTTAGGGACGTTTGTCTGGTAGTTTCCCCGGTATTGGTCTCGTCCTATAGTCACCCCTTGCAGTTTGGCAATCATCACCCTCTCTTTTAAGTCCTTCTTCTTTTTCTCTGTCGCCCTATCGTTTTCATTTTTCTGATGCTCATAATATTGGGCCATTTGGAGAATCGCTGTAGGTTTGGAGGCTGCCCAACTACTCTCGCTGGCCTGTAGTTTCTGGGAGATTTCCGATGATAGGCCCTTAACATAATTCTGGACAAACAGATGGTGTCCGGTTGCAGTGGTCATGTCCTGGCCGCTGTAATCGGAGAACACCGTTTCAAACCGGGAGAAGTATTCCGATACATCCTCCTGGGGTTTTTGGCGACAGGCTGTTACTATCGACCAGTCCACTTTCTTTTCTGGGATTAGGGTTTTTAATTTCTCTACGATTTTATCTGGGAGGTCTAGAATGGATTTCAACGGCTTTTGTCCTGGTCCCCGTTGTTTGTCCAGGTCATCGAGTTGTGACCAGGTATGTCCAAACAGCTCAAGGTGGTCGACTTTCCGGATTTGCTTCCACACATCAGCTGGTAGACATAACCCGAAGAACAAGTCGATGTCAGCCAGGGTCATGATCGTTGAACCCAGGGCTGTACCCAATTCAGTATAGAAGGCAGTGGGGTTTTTACGTAGGTCGGGTAGAGATTTCCGGAATGTCAGTATCTCTTGCCGGTCCCATGGCTGGTAGACCCAGTTGTATACTACCCTTCCCTTCGCATCTTGGTTGTTTGCATCATCGTGAGTCCCTGTACCCCGAGGAGGAACCCAGTAAGGGGCAGCCTCACGTATCGGCATCATGGTGTTAGATTGCTCGGTTGGTGGTTCGGTCACTACGGGGGCTGCGGGTTTAGCTCCCGGCTTTCGTTCAGTGAGGTGGCGGAAAACCTCAAGCGTACGCGTAAGGAGGTCCGACACATCACACTCGCCCTCATCCCCGATATCGACCTTCCGGTACAGAGTCCTTAGGCTCTCGGGACCTTTGTCTCGATATCGGTCCTCGTATGCATTCAAGACATGATAACACAGTCGTACGGTAAAATGTCGTCTGTGACTCCCTGTATACGAGCTGAACATATCTGTGATGTACTCTTCATCATCCTTCCTTTCTACCAGTGTCCTTGCTATTTTGTCGATCCCCGCTCGCTCATCTTTGTCTAGTCTGTTTGTTCTTGCAGGGCCAGCCCCTCGAGTCTCATGGTCGTCTAACGTTGTTGTTGATGTGGGTTTTAATACAAGGGGTTCGGCTGGCACAGAGGCCATTGGGGCCGACGCTGTGGCGGTACCTTCGTTTGTACCTGGGGGTGGCGCGTGCTGCGCCACGGGTTGAGAAGGGGCATATGGAGGGGGCATGTAGATGATAGGAGGACCTAACAGCAGGTCCTCATTGGCTTGTCGTTTCGAGGGTAAATCAGGGTAGAGCATGGAGGGGGTTCTAACCGGACACTGGCTTGGCGTTTCCATTTCTAGTTTCTGTTTAGCTTTCTCTCTTTCTTTTATCTCTTTTTCTAGTTTCTGAGCAGCTAGGTGGGCTGCTTTTCGCAGCTCTTTTTCCAACCTACTCTCAGTTTTCTTTTTACGTTGTTCAGTTTCTTTTCGCCACATGCCGAAGCTGTCAAGCATAGTAGGTGTTGTCTTGTTTTTACCCAGGGCAGTTTCTAGCGTTTTTATTTTATCATCATCGAAGGATCCTATCAGGGGCCATTGACTTTCTTGACCCTTTTTTGTATATTTATGCCATAGTTTACTATAGGCTATAGCGGTCAATCCATGCTTCATGAACATGTCCTTATTAGGGGTGCCTTCCAGTGGGGCTGGATGGTCCATCTCTAATAGGCGGTCCGGGCTAAACAGGCTACTAATCAGTGGGGAGAAGACAGACATGACGGCTCGTAACGAGGGACTAAAAAGTCAGCACTGCCTATCTTATCACTAGGTGCAAAGACTGGACAGAATATTTCTATTCTACGTTGTTTGCAGGCAGTGAATACCTCATGGATCAAAATAACAAAAGACCAATAAATAACAATGGGGAGAATGAGCAGGTCCGCAAAGATCTGCGTTACCTACCCTTTTCACTATCTGCAAAAAGGGTGGTCTCTTCCCTGTTTGCAGACAGGGAATCTCCAGGAAACAATAGTTTTGCGAACAACAGTTCAGTTTCAAGTGATTATTGAGTGGGGGAGAAAAAATAAGCACGGCTGTTGCCCTACCTATCCTCCACTGCTTGCAAAGAGAGAGCCCGTTGTTTCTCCGTTTGCAGACAGTGAATCTCCAAATAAATAAAAGGAGCAATACTAGTATTTTTAAACAAACAAGCAATCAAGCAATTATTTCGCGACTTGTCGTGGTTACACGACCTTACCCGGACCGCATGGACAGTTTCCTGTCTTCCGAATCCAGCGCCCGATCGTCCTCTCTTCTCCGTTATCCTCGCGGCACTCCTGATGGTTCCCAGTCAGGACCGTAGATCACTCGAGAGAGGTCTGTTCGGAACCAGTGAAGTTCGGATGATCGGCTGTCAGACGAGGGTCTATCGGACAGACGCGTTCCCGATCGTTGCAGTCGTTCACTTTGTCGTCAGGACCTCTCCCACTGGATCCATGGGTCGCTGATGGGCCCCACGCTTGGGACGCCAATTGTAGAAAATAATTGGGGGGCACTACCACCCAGAATATAAGATCCTTAAGTATTGCCCGGCGGTGTCGCCTCTTGAACCCACAAAGACGTTTAAACCATTGAAGAGGCAGGCGCTGGAGACTGGAAGGCAGGAAACAAGGTTTTTATTTTCTCCGGAGGAGAACACAACGAAACGGACAGAAGGTATCGTTCTGAGGTGCTCTAACTGCATCCCTGAGGCCTGGCCTCTTATACACAAGTTTATCTTTTTATTGCATGTAACACATTCTCGTCGATACTTTGATGTACGGAAAGACATCCTCCGAATCCCCCCTTCCCAGCCCGTTCCCACGCAAGGTTACAGTGGGAGTCCCCGCCCCGTTCACAACAGGTGATGATCATCGCGCAGCTGGATATTCCGCCGATTCACGGAGTGTGTGGGGTTTGATCGGATCTCGTAGGGCGGGGGGGCTTTGATCAACCCGGGGATCCCTTGCTGGGGGGAAACTTTCTATTGCACGGGGAGGGGCAAGGAACAGTATCGGCAGAGCTGGGTGTCGGCCTGGGAACGAGGAAGACAAACGGGCACACGGGGAAAAGGGGTTTGCATCAAAGGGCCGGGGATCATAAATGGGAAGAAGGGAGGTGTCGCGCTGGGAACAGGACGAGGGCCTGGCGCAGAGCAGCGCTGAAGAGGGGTTTTATGATTCGCGGCAGGTGCAGGCAGGGGGGTTGTCAGTATGCGGGGGATGCCGGCGAAGCTAGGAGTGGGAGAGAGGCGCGCTGGCTCTCGGCGGGAGCAGGGAAGCCATGGTGTTCAAAATGGCGGCCGTTTTACGCGCACAAAAAGGTTAAGGAGAGCAAGAGGGCGCCGATAATGTTGACGGTCTCAGTCCAACTTTCAACAGCAGAGTAACATAATTACGTGCATTCGCTGTAAAATTTAAGCATGAGCGCAAGGACCAAACGGCTAAATCCTGTGGTAAGAACATTAAGTCTTGGCGAGCGTTTCCATTTACATTCTGACACTTCTTAATTGATGAGAATGTGAAATAATACTATAGGAGTTCTTTTTATTTTAACGTATTGTTATACCCATTTGTGAACCAGCACAGAAATTTCCTACTCCCTATTAGTAAAAATGCAAAGAGGGCACAGGGCCTTTCTAGTGTATTAATTGTATATGAATATTCCTTGGATATTCACATTTTATTCCCATTTCAGATGTTTTGGGCAAGTTCACAAAGGCATGTTAGAGTGTGTAAAAGAGTACTACAGAAGTACCACTTTACCTACTCCAAAATACCTTTCTGGATAGGCCGCCTGGTGTTCCTCACTACAATGATGGCCATTGTTCTGCTCCCATTTAGGAAAACTACCTCCTTTTGTGCATTACATTGAAATTTAAAAATATTCATATCCAATGGCTCTAGCCACACCCTTTATAATGATCTGGACTGGTAACAAGCAGAAGAAAATGCTTAATGGTCTATAGGGGACGCAGAAAGGGCCTTGCCTGGCAGTTCGGTGGAATGTTCCTTTCGGAGCAGGGCCAAGACTGATGTGCTGGGTCTGAGGTGGCATGATGGGGAAAAACAAAAGAGGTGAAATCCTACCCGAGCGATTGCCAGGGATTTCACTTATTGTAAGCATTCCTCCCATTACCTTTTGTATGTTTGCTATTAGGGGGGTAAAACTGGAGGTGAGTATGTTTCTAAGCACTCCAAGATGACCAGACGAGGGCAATGTAGCTTGGAAAATTGCGATTTACTTAAAACCACCCTGATTTAGGGCAAGCATGGTAGTCGAAATTGAAGCATCTAGGTTCCACAGCTAAGAACCACATTCCTACCATCTAACACAAAACCATCTTCACCAACTAGTTCCAAGGCGTCACCAGCTGGACATTTAATGTAAAATGAGCGAAAAGTATTCTGGATAAACAATACAAATTTAACAAGCATTTGCAATGCAATAGGTCTCCCATTTGCGAGAGTTTAAGGTACTGCATTTTATTTATGTTTGTTTTTAAAACAGATAAATAAAAAGTATTGTAATTTACAATGCCAATAGTTAAACTCTCGCAAATGCAAGACCTATTGCATTGCTTCCTGTTGCAGCGGGAGAGAGGGAGCGAGTAGGGAGGAGGAGCCAGCTGCAGTGAGCCGCGCCGATTATAAGAAAAATAGACTCCGGCAAACCGCCACGAAGAAAAAAAAGTCACGGCACACCGAAGTCTATTTTTTTAATATTGTAAGATTTTGGTAAGCAACTTATTAAATGCTTACAGTTTTGAAAAAATAGACTTCGGCGAGGGACGCCTTCCTTGTCTTCATCACGGCTCGCCAAAATCAATTCTTTCAGCATAGTAAGATTTTGGTAAGCAGCGCAGCACGCAGCCAGGTCACACTGCTTACCAAAAGCTTACAATATTGAAATAATAGACTTCGGTGAGCCGTGACGAAGAAATGAAGTGCGCGGCTCGCCGAAGTCTATTTTTTTATATTGTAATATTTTTGTTAGGCAGCGCTGCACGCCACCTGTGGCGCGTTGCTTAATAAAACCTTACAATATTGAAAAAATAGACTTGGGCAAGCCGTGACTTTCTTTTCTTCATGGCGGTTCGCCGAAGTTTATTCTTTCAATAATGTACGATTCTGGTGAACAGCGTAGCACACCGCTTGTGTTGCGCTAAAGGAGAAAATTATTAAAGAAAATAGTGCTGACAGACTGTAAAGAAAACATACATGTAACTACACAAGTAAATGGGTCAGTCTTCATGGGAGGTTACAAATGTAGAAAAGGTGGTCCTAGGGAGGGACTAGCAAGCTTATTAATAAATCAGAAGCCAACATTTACAAAGGGCAATGAGACAATCCAATGAAAAATATGGCGAAGAGAGGGCGGAGCTTCAATGAAAAGGGACGCACACGCACACTTCGATGAAGCAGATGAAAAAAAGATGAGGTCTGGACTTTCATGCTACTTGATTAAATCAGTTTTGCTACTTTTTATTTTGTATCTTTGAATATTCTGTCTGATTACGTTTAGCTTACTTATGAGAAACTTTTCAAATTGCCACAAACACAATATTTATAGCGCGTGCAGCTTGATCTTTGGCCTTTATTCTCTGCCAGGTAATTAAAGTATAAATTCACAATTTTTCTTTCCTTCATATGTCTATATTGTGCATATTGAACAGTGAACATAGTTTAGTACAGAGCTTCGCTTCTCCCCTGAGAAGAGCCACCACTTTCAGTTTTGCTGTGGTTATCCTGCACCCATTATTAGTGTGTTTGCCACTGAAGGGCCTGATAGCTGGCATCCTCGTGTACTCATTAGCTGTTATTTTGCTGTTTAAGAAAGATTAACACCAATGTTTGCGATTCATTTGTACAGTGTGTGTACACAGAGTTCCAAAACAGGAACAGGAGAGGCTTTATATTCTGCTTTCCAATATTTTCATTTCCCCAGTGTTAGCTTTTTAGGCCACTTGAAAGTGAAATCACTACAGGATATTGTTTTTATCCTCCTCAGAAACTGCTGTGAGCTAACAGCAGCACCCTCTTTAGGAGCTGTGTTTGAAGTTGTTACCAGTAACAATCTGACAATCACTTCACACAGGCACTTCAAAGTAGCAGCGGTGCGAAAAAAGCACGTGCCACAAATGTATATTTTCTTTTTGCATATATAGATTTTTCCAAGCCCAGGGTACCTTTTTTCTTGGCGAAGCCGCGCATCACAGGTGCCACGACCCTTGTGGGCAGAAATTAACGCTACATAGACAAGAGGTCCAATTTACTAAAAAATGGTGAAAGTGCATTTGGAGATGTTCTCTCTTCCATTTGAACATAATTTTACACTGTTTTGAAGTTTACAAATCCTTCCCAGAGCTGTGCCAGTAACGGGTTTCTATTTACACAATATTGTTCCCATACATGAAACTGTATGAGCATTGCTATTCCACATGTGATAGACCATGGTCTACATGCAATCGCGCCTTTGTGTTTTTTCCAAGGGGAAAAAAGTTTTCAAAAATCCCCTTCCCTAACACCTCACTTAGGGGCCCATTATGATCGCGGACGGACTTGAGTCCGTCCGCGACCATAGAGGAGGAGGGAACCTCCGCATGGCCTGCGGAGTTCCCTCCTGTCCAATTAGGATGTGACCGCCACCCTGGCGGTCACATCCTCTATTTTTACCATTGCGGCGGGTGCGGCTTCAAGCTGCACCCCCCGCAATGGTAAAAATGCATATATTGCATTTGTATGCAGAAAGCGGCAGGCACCGTGCGGTGCCTGCCGATTTCTGCATACAAATGCAGGGGGGTACCATAGGTACCCCCCATGTGCACCCCCCCCTTCACCCAGGTGGCCCGCAACGGGCCCCCGCAATGAAGTTCCACATGCTTTTCCACGGTGGAAAACCGGCCGTGGAAAAGCATTTTTTAAAGCCCATCCTAATATGGCTGGTGGTGTCTGAGAGACACCGCCACCATATTAGAGCTTTTCCACCGCGGTTGTAAGCCAACCGCGGCGGAAAAGCTGCGGACGGAAACCAGGACCCAACAGCCATCCTAATGAGGCGGTGGGTCTTTGGTGGGTCCGCCGCGGTTTTTCCACATCCTCCGGGCCGGCGGTGGCTTCCGCCGGCCCGGAGGATGCGGAAAAACCGCAATCGTAATAGGCCCCAAAGTTTGTGGTTGCTCCGTTTTCCTTCCCACTCTAAAAAGGGATTTCCTCCAGCCTTTTGGCGACTTTAAATCTCCGACCAACACTAGGCAAAGCGTCAGAGAGGATTTTGTAGCTGCCAAAAAAACAAGTTTGTGAGCCCTAGTAAACTATGCCTTGAAATGCCCACTTCCCACCTCTCGTTTGGAAGTTATTGTCACATAAGTTTACGAAGATGCTGCGTGTCATTACAAAGGAGTCAATAGGTGCATGACTGCCAGGTACCCTTCTGTGAGTACATAGCAACCTCAGTCAAACTCAGGGTCTTCTTGAACCCAAATGAGTTAGAGGAGTTTTAAGGCATGGGCAACGTTTGCAGTTGCCCAGGACCCCCACCTTCCAAAGGGCCCCAAATAATGTGTTCTTTATATCACTCTAACTTGCCTTTGAAGGTTTTTCTATCAGAACGTCTCTACTGCTACATTTGACTCTGTCTCCCTCTTTTAAGGGTCACATATATATGTATTCACAAAAAAAAAGGTTACAGGGACGTTATAGTTAGGAAATGGAATTAAACAATCCTTAGAAATTTACTGAAAAAAATACAAAGTTTGCAGAGACCTTATAGTTAGGCTCAGGTTTCACTTGTACAAAACCAGTGAAGTTCAGAAGCTATAGTTAGATGAGCTAACTTTAACTCGTGCTCCCGCAATGCACTGCTTATGACCTCATAAATTACATCACTCATCACATCTCAAATGACATCACTGATGATATCACTGATTATATCATCCAGTGAATGGGACTGTTTTTAAAATGTTTATGAATGTTAAATATATATACCAAGGTATATTGATGAATCAGTGGGTGTATGAGTGTATGTATGGACTATTCAGTGGGTCCATGGCTGACTGTATAAGTGAGTGATTAGGTGTCTCAGTGAATGTATGGGTGACTGACTACGTTGTCTGAATGTCTGTATCAGTATGTCAAGATGGTGTCTAAGTGGCTGTATGGGTTGATGAGCGGGACCATGAGTGGCTATATAGGTGATTGATTGATTGGTCGGTTGTCTGAGTACCTGTATGAGTATCTATGTGCGTGGGTGAGAGGGTGTGTGACTACTTGCATGGATGAGTGAGTGGGTGAATTAGTGCTGTATCAGTTAGTGAGTGCATACATGAGGGGCTGTATAGGTGACTGAGTGTGTGTATGAATGTGGCGGTGAGTGAATGGATGTGCCTGTGGCATATGGGTGAGTAACTGGATATGTGAAAGGCAGTATAGGTGAGTTTTTGAGTATATGAGTGACTGTGTGAGGGGGGATTGTGATAGTGGCTATATGGTTGTGCGTGTGCTTGTGTGAGTGACTGTATAGGTGAGTGAGTATGTGTTGGTATCTATATGAATAAGTGAGTGGGTGTGTGTATAACTGTATAGGTGAGTAAATGGCTGTGTGATTGACTGTAGATGAGTGAGTAGGTGTGTGAGTAGCTCTATGAGTGACTGACAGTTTGTGGGTGGTTGTATGGGAGTATGAGTGGATACATAAGTGGCTGACAGTTTGTGGGTGGTTGTATGGGTGTATGAGTGGCTGTATGGGTAACTGAGTAAATGTGTGTGTAGACCTATGAATCAGTGAGCGGGTGTGTAAATACCAGTATGGGAGTGTCAATGGTTTTGAGAATGGTAGTGTGGAAGTAGGAGTGGATGTATCAAAGGTTATATGGGGTGTGATTGGGTGATTCAGAGATTATGTGGATGATGTCATCAGTGATTTCATTTGGGATGTCATCAGTGATGTGACTGACCATGTCATGAGTGATGTAATATGTGAGGTCATAAGCAGTGCATTACGGGGGCGTAAGTTATTATAGTTATAGTTCCACTGGTTTTGTACGAGTTAAACTTAAGCATAACTATAACGTCTCTTTAACCTTTTTTTCAGTTAATTTCTATGTTTAAAAAAATCAATTTCCTAACTATAACACCCCTGTAACATTTGTCTTTTTCAGTGAATTTCTAAGGTTTTTTAAATGCTAATTTGTAACTATATATTTTCCTGTAACCTTTGGTTTTTTTCAGTGAATTTCTATGGTTTCTTATTTTCTATTTCCTAACTATAACGTCCCTGTAACCTTTGGTGTTTTCAGTGAATTTGTAATGGTTCTCAAATTCTATTTCCCAACTATAACTTTCATGTAACCTACGATTTTTTAATTGGATTTTTAAGGTTTTTAAATTGGATTTTCTATCTAAAATGGCTCTATAACTGTATTTGTATAACCATGTTTTTTCTTCAGTGATTTAATAAGCGCAGTTTTTTCCTTACATTTTTAATATTTGTGATGACGTTGCAATACCCACAGTGAGGTCGCAAAAGGTGCAAATGTTTTTGAGAAAGTCTTAAACATATATATAAACAGATTTTACTTAATAGCAGACACTAGTTGTTTAGTAATACATAGTTTATATTTGAGTTTGTGTGATGGTTTTCTGAAAAAACCTCTTCAATGTGATGTTTTATATATTTGTGGTGACTCTGTAGACCATAGTGTCGTCAGTAGTCCAAAGTCGTGTTTTTCTAAAACTCTGGAACACATGCTTACACATATTTTAATTAATATTTGACACACGTTGTACATTGATATACTCTTTAAACCTAACTTTTGGAAGAATTTTTCAATTAAAATCCTTTTACTTGGTGTTTTGCGTGATCCTGGCGATGCCGCAAGTCGCAATGACATTGGTAACCACAAGTGTATAACACATATTTGTACATATTACATTGTATGATCCACATTTGGGGTTTAATATCAGTTGATGATCGCGATCACGTCATAGAATCGTAAAACAGACATTAATTTACCACCACCAATTTAAAACAGTTTTACTTAAAAATTCATTATATTACAATGCACACATTACTAACCATATCACTGCTTTAAAAACCTATTTGTACACATATGTTTCTAGTACGTTTTTTAAGAAACTGTTAATACCCTACATCACTTTTTCACGATTACACAGAGAGTCACGACAACTCCGGTAACTGATACGATCGCGCCATTTTTAGGGGTTGCCAAACACATATATGCACACATTTTACGGTATTTTAGACATTAGGGATTTATTACTGCACTGTTTAAAGTCCTATTTTTGTAGGGAGTTTGCATAAAAAAACCATTTAAACCGATTTTCCATTTTCGCTGTGACACCGGGCACCGTGTTAACGTCGGTAACCACGATCACCACAAATACGTTGTAAAATGACAAAACGAATGCAGGCATTCAATAGCCATACCAACATTCAAACTTACAACTGCAAAATGGATTATAACAACACACTAAACACATAACTATGTAAAGACTGTATAATCGCATATACAACTCCCCTAATATCTCTATAACACAGTGCATAACTTTTTCAGTGTAATATATGACTGTATGCATCACTGTATCAATAAGTGTCTCATTCACTTTATACGTATTTGACAGGCTATGTAAGGCGATGCATCAGTCAATCAATACTTCTGTAATGAAATGCACAACTGCCTCAGTACATCTATGAGTGGGTGCATCAGTGCCACAATGGGTCGGTGATTGGTTGCCTAAGTTTCTCACTCAATCTGTGAGTAGGTGCATGACTGCCTTTGTACATTTGTAAGTAAGTATATGACTATCTGGATCTGTGAGTGGATACATGAGTGTCTAAGTGGGTGTCTGAATGGGTGTGTGAATGGGTGCATGAGTGTCTCAGTGGATCTCTGTGAGTAAGTGTATAAATGTCTCAGTGAGTCTGTGAAAACATACGTGAGCGTGTGAGTGATTCTGTAAGTGGGTGTGTTAGTTTCTGAGTAGCTCTGTACATTGGTGTGTCACATGCTAATCAAGTCTGTAAGTGGGTGCATAAGTACCTGAATGGGTATGTGAGTGCATCAGTGTCTAAGTTGGTATGTTATGTGACTGGATGTATAAGTGTGTGAGTGGCTATATGAATGAGTGTATAAGTGTTTAAGTGAGTATAAGAGTGCATACATGGGTCTGTGACAGTGACCCGTGAGTGTGTACAAATATATATACTTTTATTATTATTCCCAATATTTGCGATGAGGCCGGTAGTCCAGACGTCCCTGCCATGGTGCCTGGGGAGCCGCACTGGCGGTCGCTTTGGCATTGCAAATATCACATGCAATGAAAAAAACAAATTTTGGACACATAACTAGTGTCACTAACACTCTCAAACATGGGGTCTGAGTATCGCCACCTTGACCCCTTATGTTAGCTTCCACACAAATTTTAAGCCCTGGGAACTGTTCCCGGATGATAAAATGGCAGCCACATCCAGCCAATCAGAGCATTCCGGCTGGCGCGTGCATTCGCGATTCATCGCAAAATTGTCACGAAATATCTGCAACCAGAGATATATCTATATTTTCAGCATAAATCTCTTAAAAACTACTGGACGGATTTGAACTAAATAACAAAAACCACAATCTGCTTAACAACATCTACCTTTCTGCCAAATTTGGTGTTATTCCGTCCAGCGGTTCGGGCTGTAGGCTCAACAACGCGTTCCTATGGGAATTAACATTACAAACGCACGCTTTTTTCCTTCCCCTATTTCTCAGTCCCCACTACATGGATCACTCCCAAACTTTCCATTACATACAGAGTCTACCTTGACACACTTTCTGGCAAATTTCATGAGAATTAGTCAAATTATGTCAAAGTTATAGGCATGTAAAAAACCTGGCTTTTCCTATGGAAACTAGGTCCTAACTATAACTACCTACTGGCGACCGCCAGTAGGTCATTATATATATATATATATATATATATATATATATATATATATATATATATATATATATATATATATATATTAGGACTTTAGGATTTAGGACACCGAAATATGCGAGGGCCCACTCTGGGCTTCATCTGGCAGTGATGAGTGCACTTTTATTTTTTATGGAAAAACCTGGACTACAACTCCCACAAATCTTCATTTAGCCCAGTGGGGCGGGGCTATGTACATATTAAGGGAGCTGCCCACCACAGCACGATCTTTCCGACAGCCTATGAAAAACAGGAAACTCGAAACGCGTTGAAGTTTCAGAAAGCTGCCTATCCAGCCTGCTGATGGCGTGTGTTCACACCTTGAATAAAGGCTGGTAACCTTGTGCAAACTCGTGTGCGTCTCAAGTGAGTTACCATGTGGCATATATATATATATATATATATATTTATATATTCCAGCTCCGAAGTACCCAACGTACAAAGGAGCAACCGGACCTCAGCTGCACACAAGGAGCCTTGAATGGTAAGCACGCCTCCAGCACAACTATATCCTTTAACTGTTCAAACTGCCCTGGATGCCTGACGCGTTTCGAAGTGTCCCCACTTCTCTTCAGAGGCTTTGGCAGTTATGAAGGAGCGCTTGAGGCACCACCCCCCTTCTTGCTTAGATACCGAGTCGGGGCTACAAAATATCAGGCAGTTGATGTTACAACCAATCACATGCCTCCACCCCGCCCCTCAGCCAGCCAACAGAGCAATAGACCAATCCTGTGCATCCACCCCACCCCACAACCAGGAAGTGGCCACACCCATGCAGGTGCAGTGTACCTGATCACACAGGAGAGCAGGTACACAGAGACAGGCTGGTGTGAAGCAGAGCCCTGCAGGACATAGAAATGGATCCCCAAGACTCTCAGAGGGAAGGTGCAGAGAGGAAGAGGAAGATGAAGTTCAGCACTGGTGAACTTCAGGTGCTGGTGGAGGAGGTTGTCAAGCACTACCCCAAAATCTTTGGGAAGCAGTCCCTGCAGGTACCAGAGGCTGTCAAGAGGAACACCTGGCTGGGGATCCAGACCAAAGTACACGCTATAGGAGTGACCCTCAGGGAAGTGGACGATCTCAAGAAGCGATGGTACGATCTAAAGATCGTTACCAAGAAAGAATTGGCTGCAAGAGGTAAGGAGGCCAATGCTACAGGAGGAGGAAAGAATAGGGCACCTGCTCTCACGGACCTGGAAGAGCTTGTGGAGTCCACACTGGAGCCAGAGAGCGTTGTGGGGATTGGTGATGCAGACAGCTCAGCCCGAGTTGCAGCTTAGAAAGGTAAGGGACATGTCCATCATCCCACACCCCCTGCCTGTGTCCCTCCCCCAATGTGGCTATGAGTTGAGGAAATCCAGTACTGACTTCAGTATTCACCTACAATGCATTATGGGAGTGGTAGTCATGAGAATAGCCATATGAGCAGTCTACATGAAATTTTGTCAGGCATGCCACACAATACAATCAGAGACATGGGAGGAGCAGGAAATAGTGAAATAATAATGTGATTTAATAGTGATATACACGGTGAAAGCACCACTAAGACACTGTCCATATCTGTCCACAGGGGAGACATCACGCAAGTCACTGCAGGTGAGGGAGAAGACACATCCCCAAAGGGATCGGAGTGAGCAAGAAGGCAGGGTTGCAGGGCCCAGCACAGCAAGACCTACAGCACCCTGCACACAAGCAGCTGACACACCAGAGGCAGACGACACCATGCACCTTGAAGCATCTCCAGTGCTCCTTGACTCACCACAAGATGAGTCACAACAACCACACACACCAACAGACACAGAGGTGTCAGACATCTGCAGGCCCGTGAGGCATGAGGGTCCCCCGCAAAGGATCCTACAAACATCCTCCGATGAGGAAAGGGAGTGTGAGGAGTCAATACAGCCAATGACAGGAAGTGCACCATGTCATACATCCACTCCTCTCAGGCAATCCGGTGGGACAAGACGTCGTAGGGCCCGGGAGTCAAACGTCAGTGGCCGTGATGCGGATGTCTTCCAAGGCCTTGAGACCACAATGGTCAAGGTGCAGCGCCTTCAGGCAAAACGAATAAGTGCAGTTCACAGACAAATGCGCCTTTTGAACACCAATTTCACTGACATGAACAAGGGAATAGCATCAATGGCAGACAGCATGAGGGACATGGCAGATGGAGTCAGGGACATGTCTCAGTGTGTGATGACACTCTGTGAGGAACTAGGAGAGGACCGTGCACAAAGGCGCAGGGAGAGCCATCGTACGCACCAGCAGACAAGGGGAATGTGCCAACTTGCAACTGCGACTTCACTGATGTGTCGCCGTTTAGTTGCGATGCAGGAGGGGCTGGTGCACTGCTGTACTGATCTCTCCCGGGGGATGGGGAGAGTCACTACAGCACTTGAAGTGCTGCCGACAAACCAGTCAGCCACCACAGGAGCAGAAGTTGTCGGGGACACAGATACCCCTAGTAGCAGGAGCAGCACCCCTGTCCCTGAAGTAAGGAGGAGCAGCAGACGCCAGAGTGCCGGCGCTGGCACATCAGACTCGGAACTTATCCAACCTCAGGCATCACGCGTGGCTGTTCATGGGCGCAAGCAGTGAGTCTGCCATATGCAGATGGACATGTGAGGGTGAGGTAACCCCCGTCCACACAGTAGTGCTAGGCACACTAGTATGTGTGTTTTGTGGCTTTGTGGCTTATGTCATTTCAACGTAGTGCAAAATAAACTACGTGCATTGAAGTACAACACGTGCTTTGTCTCTATACTTACTTAGAAGTAGTTGTGTGTGATTTCTGCCCGTCTCTGTCTCCCGTCTGTGGGTGTTGGTACTCCTACTGTGTTGGCTGCTGGTAGTGCCTGCTCATCGTCATGGTCTTCATAGTCCTCCAATTCCACCTCTGTGCCCCTCTTAGTTGCGAGGTTGTGCAACATTGCACAGGTAGCAATTATCTTACAGCATGTTACAGGTGAGTACTGCCGTGCCCCCCCCCCACTTTTGTGGAGGCAGCGGAACCGGCTCTTCAGGAGCCCAAAGGTGCGCTCAATGATGTTGCGGTGGATTTATGTGCCACATTGTAACGTCTCTGGCTGGGGGTTGTGGGGTTGAGGTAGGGTGCACTATCCCCTAATGTGAAAGAAAAAAGATACATTACTCAGAGGCACACATTGACATACGTCTGCTTCATCTATCAAGGGAGTGTCACCCATTTATTTACCTAGCAGGTATACTTCCCCGAATTCACCCGCTGTCAGGCGGGTATAGATCCCACTATTTTGGAATATGTATGAATTGTGGGTGCCTCCTGGGTATCTGGCAACTATATCGGTGATAATGTACTTGGCATCACAGATTGCTTGTACATTGATTGTGTGTGAGGACTTCCTGTTCCTGTATATGTGCTCAGTGGCAGCTGGGGGGCAAATGGGGATGTGGGTCCCATCAATGCAGCCAATCACGTGTGGGAAATTTGCCATGAGGTAAAAGTCAGTCTTGGTCCTGAGCAAGTCCGCATCAGTGTCTGGGAAGTGGATGTAATGCTCCATTCTTTGCATCATGGCATCCAGGAACTTTCTGAATAAACGCGACAGGCAGCTCTGGGACACTCCACCTACCAGAGCAACAACACTCTGGTAACTCCCAGATGCAAGCAGGTGTATGCTACAGAGGACCTGCACATGGGGTGGGATGGCGTGGGCCCTTGGTCTTGGGTGGTCCAGGAGTGGGTGCAGGTCCATGATCAGATCCATGATGGTTTGGGGGTGCAGTCTGTATCTTTGCAGTATCTCTGGCTCTGTCAATTGGAAGAGTGTAATCCTCTGCCTGTAGACCTGTTCCTCCCTTCTCCATTCCCTCTCACCTGCTGCCTGTAGCCTTAGCCGTCTTGCTATGACGTAGAAAGCCGCCATTCTGGTTCCAGTGTTGCATTTTGGGGCCCTTTTTTATAGGCTGCACCTGATTACCACCTGCTTACAATCCATGTTAAATACCGATTCATAAATACCGAATTTTGGTGAAATTCGGTAAATTATGGCTCACCTACATCTCGATGGTGTTGTTTTTTCCATTTCTTAATTTCCGATTCATTAATTTTACCGATTCGGAACATTTACCGACTCAGTGTATTTTCCGAATCGGTAATTTTACCGATTCTGAACATTTACAGACTCTGTATATTTTCCGAATCGGTAATTTTACCGATTCGGTAATATTACCGATTCGGGTTATTTACCGAGCCGGTAATCTACCGATTCGGAAATTTTTCCGATTCTGTAAAATTTGGGCGAGCTACATCTCAATGTCCAAATACCGGTCGGTAACGGCCGGAATTAGCGATTTTCGTCCGTTACCGACCGGTATTTGGCTACCTACATCTGGCCCTATATGCGGAGTTGTCTCTGTATAAATACAAACAGAAGTTATAGATAAAAAATAACCGTCTGAATGATGTAAACAAAGACCAAGTGGCTTTCGAACATCCCTTTGCATATAGAAGACATATTTACATGAAGTCTTTCTTTATGCACGTAGAAAGCCGCCATTCTGGTTCCAGTGTTGCATTTTGGGGCCCTTTTTTATAGGCTGCACCTGATTACCACCTGCTTACAATCCATGTTAAATACCGATTCATAAATACCGAAATTTGGTGAAATTCGGTAAATTATGGCTCACCTACATCTCGATGGTGTTGTTTTTTCCATTTCTTAATTTCCGATTCGTTAATTTTACCGATTCGGAACATTTACCGACTCAGTGTATTTTCCGAATCGGTAATTTTACCGATTCTGAACATTTACAGACTCTGTATATTTTCCGAATCGGTAATTTTACCGATTCGGTAATATTACCGATTCGGGTTATTTACCGAGCCGGTAATCTACCGATTCGGAAATTTTTCCGATTCTGTAAAATTTGGGCGAGCTACATCTCAATGTCCAAATACCGGTCGGTAACGGCCGAAATTACCGATTTTCGTCCGTTACCGACCGGTATTTGGCTACCTACATCTGGCCCTATATGCGGAGTTGTCTCTGTATAAATACAAACAGAAGTTATAGATTAAAAATAACCGTCTGAATGATGTAAACAAAGACCAAGTGGCTTTCGAACATCCCTTTGCATATAGAAGACATATTTACATGAAGTCTTTCTTTATGCACTATTACATTCACTGTTATCTTAAAATCCCATAGTCAACAGAGCCAGACGTCTATCCATTGTTTGCATGTAAATTCATGAAAACTCCGTATTAGTAAAAAATGAGGTACATAAAATGCAAATTTCATTCTTGGCAGTTCTGGGACCTTGTCTATAACCAATAAAAGTGCTAGTGCAAAAAAGTTTCTGTGTGTTTGTGCAAATTTTCAAAACAGTCATCTCATATATAAAGCTGTGCAGAGCTTAAAATCCGACATTTCATCATTGAGGCAAGATTTAGGCCTATTGGGATCTAGAGCCCTAGATCACCACAATCTTGGCATATTGTTTGGTCTAGATTGCAGTCTCGGTCTAAATACCCGTTAGAGCCTTGAGAAACTTTCTTTGTACAAATTATATTTCATCTTTGAGACACGATGTAAACCTGGTGGGATCTAGAGACCTAGATCACCACAGTCTTGGCATATATATATATATATATATTACAAAAGTAGTCCTTTACTCCGCCTCAATGGCAGAACAAACCAGGATGCGGCGCACCAGGACACAGCACAAATAGTTTATTGTGCACCTAACTTTGGTGCGCAAGAAACTATTTGTGCTGTCTCCTGGTGTGCCGCATCCTGGTATCTGTTGTTGTTTAGCAGGCACTGATGCCGTGGGAAGGGAACCGCTAAGAGCAGCAACTCTGTGGATGTATGTGTGTATATATATATATATATATATATATATATATATATATATATATATATATATTACCTACTGGCGATAGCCAGTAGGTATATATAATTAGGATTGTTTTCCATAGGGAAATCGCAACATTCTATTGGGAATAACTTTGGCGTCGGTTGAGGGATCTGCCTGTAATTTTCCTTAACTTTGCCTCGCTGCGCTCCGCTCCTTCCCAGAAAGTTTCGGGGGCGTTCGTCAAGCTCTCGGACAGAGGGGGACACCGGGAAAAACTATTACGCCAAAAGGAGTCCCGACACATCTTGAACTTTAGAACGATGACCCCTTTCGGACTGAACCAGTCGGAAGAACTTTATGTACATTTATGAAGAATCAAGAATCTCAAATTTATACGCTTCACATAGAAATCTCCATAAACTCTCTTTTCCCATAAATCCCACATAAATGATCAATTTACAGATAAACTTCATAAGGCTCGGTCTCACGAAATATGAGAACTGTACATATTCTTTGAACAATCCAAGTTATAATTTTGGAGTAATGTCAGCCCACTAGAGGGCAAGAAATTATGGTCAGAAAAGAAATGGAAATGGTCTGCTGAGGTGCCCATCAACGTTTCCTTACTTTCATAACTATTTCAAAAAAAATGTTTTGACTATGATGTTACTGTAAAGGAAAGTGTTATAAGATAACAATTGTCCAATGATTAGGAACAACAGGGGCACTATGATACACATTCGGAATGAATTGGGTTTGATTGTGTGACAATAGGCATTCCATTTCCAAAGGGGACTACATATCCCAGAATTCCTTTGACAAATGACATAACGTGAATATGATCATGTGACCGAGGTGGGTGGGAACTCCCATTTTAAAACACTACCAGCAAACAGTGTTTGACACAACCGTGATCAAGTTAGTGGGGAGCTAACGAAACGCGTTGGTTTTCATGCTGTGAACAAGCTGTAATGAATTTAAGAATAAATTAAGTTTTTTCTCACAAAAGTTGGTGTGGCTGGAGTGGCGGCTTCAATTTTTCTCCAGTGGATTTTATGTTCGTTGGGGGACCCAGTTGTAATGTTAAGCGGCTCTGGTTCCGCCGCATGAAGCAACGCACCTGCAGGAAGCGCTGCATACGGAGGTGAAATTCGAACCGTTTAGTGTTGAAATATATATATATATATATATATATATATATATATATATGTATATATACATATATATATATATATATATATATGTGTGTGTGTGTGTGTGTGTGTATGTAAATATATATATATATGTATATATATATATATATATATATATATATATATATATATATATATATATATATATATAGCACCTTTATTGAATAAATCGTCTTCCCTGTTATCCATTCCTGGATTGCTGATTATTTAGAGGCTATTGCTGTTTGCTGGGCGTGAGGCTTTTGAGGTCTTGACCTTTCGGTTCCGCCATTATTGAACGGGACCAGGACTGCTTTATTATATATATATATATATATATATGTGTGTGTGTGTGTGTGTATGTAATATATATATATATATATATATATATATGTATGTATGTATATGTATATATGTATATGTAGATATATATATATATATATATATATATATATATATATATATATATATATATATATATATATATATATATATATATATATATATATATATATAAAATACAATTCGATATTGATGCAGGTTTGGATTAGCAAGAAAATAGGCAATGCAATGCAATTCAAAGTTGCTCAGAACTGAGTGCCCCAAAATATGTCTGGCCTGGGGCCCCGAAAATTCTTAAGATGACACTAAGATGAGTCTCTCACCACCATCTCAAGTGCTTAAGAAAGTGAGTTCCAAGAATGTGTGTGATGAGGTGTAACAAGCAAAGGACATCACTTTACATTTCAACGCAAGAACAATTTATCACAGCAGC
The DNA here is from genome assembly GCF_964261635.1 of Lissotriton helveticus. Classification (NCBI taxonomy): domain Eukaryota; kingdom Metazoa; phylum Chordata; class Amphibia; order Caudata; family Salamandridae; genus Lissotriton; species Lissotriton helveticus. The sequence goes on from NC_136065.1 coordinate 1,924,985,707, forward strand.
TGCCTTCCCTTGAGTGTAAAGGAGGATGCTGCACTCTCTGTCCAAGAAAAAACGGAGAACATGCTGTCCGAAAGACTTCCTAGAATTTCATCATTTTTGTTTACAGTTGAGCGTTATCTCTGACATTTTGTGACTTACAATACAGTCCTTCATCGTTGGCGATGCTGTCCTTTTCACAATGGTGTGGCTGTTCATAGTGCAAAAGCCACAGTGGCACCGGGGTATAGGAGTCTTAGGGGCCTTCTGAACTCCAGTTATTGCTGTATTTTAAAACAAAACCAGGGGCCATATTATCAAGGAAGGGCGATACATTATCGCCACTTTTATCGACAGGAAACTGCCGCTAAAGCAGCGATAATGGGCTTGATAATATGCCCTTGTGAATTCCCATAGAAGCCCAGGTTAACACCAGAACCTGGGCTTCTATGGGAATTCACAAGGGCATATTATCAAGCCCATTATCGCCGCTTTAGCGGCAGTTTCCTGCCGATAAAAGTGGCGATAATGTATCGCCCTTTCTTGATAATATGGCCCCAAGTGTCGGAGGGCCCATTTTCTTTGCTTGCAGCACGCGGCTTGTGGCACCTTTGACATGCCATTGCTGTCAAGAATATCTCTAGAGCAACAAAAAGTAATGGACTCCCCTTGGTAGATTCCATTCTAACACTTTTAGCTTGTCCGTGCTACAATAGTACAAATATTGATGGAGCATTCCTTCTCTATTAGTATGACCTGCAACATAATCGGGATACGCTACTTGTTGCGCTGCTGTTAAGGTTTCTATACATAGTGTATTTTTTTATGTTGTTACTTACAAGTGGTGTGTTTTAATATTTGATAGGTCAGTGGGTTTTTTAATTTTTAATGGGTGTAGATGGAGGTCTTGCCAATGCATCTGGGTTACTTGGCTTGGCCATGGCCTAGTATGTTGTTCGGCAAGAGTCTTAACCAGAGTTAGTAGCAGGCGCGGGCGTCCCAGGTAACAGCAGGTGGGGCGGGGAGAAGGGCGGGGTGGGGAGGGTGGTGTGTGAAATGGACAAACCCCAGGAAAGAGAAAGTAAAATAAAATAATAAATAAAACCACTTACCCTGCACTCGCTGCATCGCCGACTCAGCGGTACCGCTGAGTGCAAGGCAAGTGTTTTTTTTATTTTTTAGGTCTCGGGCCTACCGTCCCACTGCGTCACCAGTGGGCGTGGCTCAGAGTCCTATTCTCAGGGCTTCGAAAAACATACCTATGAAGTCCAGGCTGCTCATGCTTTTTGTGCTTTTTTTTTGGTATGTGCAATGCTATAGGTCTCCGCGTGCGTGTGCTTTAGAAACAGAACACTCAATAGGCCATAGGCGGTCGAGTAGCTCCGCCTATGCCCCATTAGTGTCTGTTACGCACACCAGAAGGCCATATATCTTCAATTATCTCGGCCATGATGGCAGAGATAATTGAAGACATATGCTGGCAGTGGCGCGCCGCGCGCACCACTCACGTTTTTTTTTTAAAGAGAATTGTGAAGCGATCGCTTGTTATTAAATGTTCAAAACAACGTGGTATGAGTCTGCATTTCCCTTTTCGGCATCTGTGTTGCACATTATGTCTTTGGGGAGGGGGCTGCGAGAGTGGGAAATATGCTATCCAGACTGTTTTTTATTTTCAGGTATTAAAGTTCTGTAGGGCGAGAGGCCTCAGGGTTGGTTTGGAGGGGTCCCGGGCGCGTTGATTTAAATACTAAACAACTACTGGTGAGGTATAGAGATGGGTGCGTGTGGGAATGTCCGTGCGGTGACACGACGCTGGGCATGTTTCAGGGCATAGGGACGAGTTAAGGCTGTGATGGAAGCAGGGGCGTGGACTCCCTACATCCTTGTTGTGAGTGGAGAGTGTGAGTGCAGATTGTAAGTGCCGAGTGTGAGTGCAGATTGCAGATGAGAGTGCAGAGTGCAGATTGCAGAGTGCAGAGTGCAGACTGCAGATCAGAGTGCAGATTGCAGATTAGAGTGCAAAGTACAGATTGCAGAGTGCAGATTGCAGAGTGCAGATTGCAGATTAGAGTGCAGAGTGCAGATTTCAGAGTGCAGAGTGCAAAGTGCAGATTAGAGTGCAGAGTGCAGATTGCAGAGTGCAGAGTGCAGATGAGAGTGCAGATTGCAGATTAGAGTGCAGATTGCAGATTAGAGTGCAGAGTGCAGATTGCAGAGTGCTGATTGCAGAGTGCAGAGTGTAGAGTGCAGAGTGTAGAGTGCAGAGTGCAGAGTGCAGAGTGTAGAGTGCAGATTGCAGATTAGAGTGCAGAGTGCAGATTTCAGAGTACAGATTGCAGAGTGCAGATTGCAGAGTGCAGATTGCAGATTAGAGTGCAGAGTGCAGATTTCAGAGTGCAGAGTGCAAAGTGCAGATGAGAGTGCAGAGTGCAGATTGCAGAGTGCAGAGTGCAGATGAGAGTGCAGAGTGCATATTGCAGAGTGCAGAGTGCAGATGAGAGTGCAGATTGCAGATTAGAGTGCAGATTGCAGATTAGAGTGCAGAGTGCAGATTGCAGAGTGCTGATTGCAGAGTGCAGAGTGTAGAGTGCAGAGTGCAGAGTGCAGATTGCAGAGTGCAGAGTGCAGATGAGAGTGCAGAGTTCAGATTGCAGATTAGAGTGCAGAGTGCAGAGTGCAGAGTGTAGAGTGCAGATGAGAATGCAGAGTGCAGATTGCAGAGTGCAGAGTGCAGATTAGAGTGCAGAGTGCAGATTAGAGTGCAGATTGCAGATTAGAGTGCAGAGTGCAGATTGCAGATTAGAGTGCAGAGTGCAGAGTGCAGATTGCAGATTAGAGTGCAGAGTGCAGATTGCAGATTAGAGTGCAAAGTGCAGATTAGAGTGCAGAGTGCAGATTGCAGAGTACAGATTACAGATTAGAGTGCAGAGTTCAGATTGCAGATTAGAGTGCAGAGTGCAGATTGCAGATTAGAGTGCAGATTGCAGATTAGAGTGCAGAGTGCAGATTGCAGATTAGAGTGCAGAGTGCAGATTGCAGATTAGAGTGCAGAGTGCAGATTGCAGATTAGAGTGCAGAGTGCAGAGTGCAGATTAGAGTGCAGAGTGCAGAGTACAGAGCGCAGAGTGCAGAGTGCAGAGTGCAGATTGCAGATTAGAGATTAGAGTGTAGAGTGCAGAAGCCATTTGTGCACGCTTTTACCAGGCACACACACCACCAGCCGTCAGTGCACTTTTCCACCAGGCACACACACCTCCAGCCGGCAGTGCACGCTTCCACCAAGCACACACACCACCAGCCATCAGTGAACAATTCTACAGGCACACACACCACCAGCCATCAGTGCACACATCAATTGTTAACGCATCCACAATTAACTATTGTAGCAATCGCAGTATGGTGCACTTTACTTTTAAACATATTCATCTAAAGCGCAGCATACCACCATTGCTACAATTCCAATCCAACCCACATAATTCCACTACACACCACATCCATACACTCCATAACACATGGCTAAAAGACATTGCCATTTACAATGCCATTAGCTCTAACTCAAATAACTTCCCTATCCTGTGGTCTGTCCACTTCACACCCCGCCCCGGCCCTCCCCACCGCTGTCACATTTGCCCGCCATGCCTTGTTTGTAGGTACGTTAAGACAGCCATGATATCTCTCTACTAGTATATCTGAACTGTGCAGAGTTGCTGTTAGTTTTGCTTAATTGGTCCAGTCTATAGAAAGAAAAACAGTTCTGAATCTCTAACCACCGCCAATAGTGGGGTTCAAGAATATTTGCTTGACAACGTAAACTGGGTTTTTGAGATCTATTGTGACATCCTTCACTGGATTGCAGCGTTAATGTGTTCTTTTATAGAATAATCTAGCTCTCTACAAACCAGACTTGACACAGTTCTGAAGGGTAGTTTAGCCCAAGCTGCTAGGTCATAGCTCCTCTGTACAGGCATTGTTGTAACATTGTGTTACAGGCTGTAAACATTATGGGCCTCATTTTCAAGCCCATTATGCCGCCTGTGCGTCACTTTTTTTGAAGCATCGCCCACGTAATTGTCTTGCCCATATTTACAAGGCTAAGTAAAGTCACCCTGCATGTCTTTCTTGGCCTTGTTAATATGGACCCATTCGTGCATTACTCTGCATAAAAGGGGCCTTCCATGGGGGTTGCTGTGGGTGTTCCCACGCAACACCCATGGAACCTGACACAGCCCCAGATTTACAACATTTTGTAAAGCTGGGAATGTGTCAGATGCCTACGCCTCCCCTGCTGAGGCGTAGGAGTGGCATTCTGCAGCACACATAGAAAGAGGAAAATGCCATCAATTATTGTTTTTGTGCAAGAGGCTGTTCCATCCTGCACAAAAACAACCATCCCCACAACGCATAAACCCTTACAACATGACGGAAGGGTTCCTGCACTGGCGCATGGCAGCCAATTGTGCACCAGCACAGGGGAAAGCACACAGATGTGTTGTATTGTTGTTAATACGACGCATCCCTGTGCTTTTAAAATGACGCAGCTCGGTGCAGCAAAATGGATTAAGGCCCCTCGCTGTGTCATTTTTTTGTAAATGAGGCCCTATGTTACTTGTAACCACACACATAACTGCAGTAGGCAAAGGTGTTGGTACTGGCCTCCCACTCTTACAAACCCTGGTGGTTTTCACTGTGATGATTCTTGTTGGGTGCTGTTGAGAGGAGCTGTATATTGTTTTGCAAATTTTATTTTTCCTCAATGTTATAACTGTATGCATAATGGTTGGAAGTTTATGGGCACTTGAATAGACCTGTGTTGTTTATCACGTTAAGCCAATGGTAAAGACTATAGACCTTATCAATTCACTGGGAAACGTTGTGTCAGATTCCATAAGTTAAACTTGCATATTATGAAGCATTACGACAAAGCCAGTAGGACTTCATTACTTATTGTGAATAGCATACATTAAGGGCAATAGGCTTTTAAGAATGGATCATTATTAGACTGTGCTAAAGGATACACACAAAGATTGTGTGACACGGAATCTCAAGCATTACCACAATAGGCACAGGTTTTGGTGTTGGTGACACCCTCAAACAAGCCAAGAGGATAGATGTGCACTATAATAATCCTTATTAGGCATTCTTAGGAGGGATTTTTATATTGTTTTGACAACTGTTATTTTGTTTATATTTGTAATTTTATTACAGTATAGCTGATGGTTGCCTTGTGGGAAAGCTTATGCCCCACAAGTTAGGTCTGAGTTAGTTACAAGCCAATGATAAAGGTCTGATTGTTTTTTAGGAAGAATTACAATAAAAGGCAGAAGGCCTAATATATTTACTGGAAAAATAGGCATATGGGGTGAATTGATATTACTCTGTGTTAAAGCCTACAGAGCAGGTGCGGCCGGCACAGGTAACATCGGTGAGGCGTGTGGGGGCGGGTGGAGGGAAGTGGACGACGAGATATGGAAAGTAAAATAAATAAAACCACTTACCTTGCGCGCGCTCTCTATCCATTTTCTAGACTTTTCCCTTTTCTACCCCTCCCATGCATCATCACAAACCTCTTTTACTATTCAGATCTCCCGAGCAAACCTTTCTAAACCCTACCCTTTGACTGTTCCCCCACTCATCCCAAACCTCCTCCTGCTGATATGATCTCCAAATAAATACTTTCTAGAACCTTCCCGCTTCTAGTCCTCCACTATCTTTTTCAATCCAAATAACAGACTCACATGTCCACCACTCAAATACATTTAATATAATAATTCTGAAGCTTATAAAGCGCATGGTTACACTTACCAGTGTGTCTCCGCGCTGAATAAACCGCTGAGGAACCCGTCCTGGCCTGTTCCTGTGAGGCACCCAACTCCTGAGCACCCCCCTGGTGAAGCCAGGCATCCTTAGCGATTAGGGCCAGTGTGGAGACTAAGCAAGCTATTGCCCAGAGTTGTAGCCTGGGACCCCATGATTAGAGTAGGCATCGTGCCGAGAATTATCGGGTCCGTGGACATTTGAGCTAAAGACCCTGCCGCGACGGGAATTGAACCCTGGTCCCGGGCCAGACCTCTGCATCAGGGTCTGCCGCTCCAATCAGTGAGCCACACTCCTCCACATATTTCCCTATACTAACTCACCAATAAATCCTTTTAGGGTTCTGCAGTAGCAAGCTACTCACTGAAAAGTGCTTCGACACCTCCTATGGAGTAGATAGCGCTATATAACTGCAATTACAATTACAACATAAAATCTCACAGAATACCTTTATAGGGGAGGAATTTAGTGTTAGATACCTGCTTTGGCAAACCCTGCGGTGGAAGATTTGCACTATATTAAGGCCTTGCCAGAATCTTTTCGGAAGTCCTGACAGGTTAAGCTGCCTCCTAGTATCTTATAGTAAAAGTCATTAAATAATATATGCATTCATATATAAGTATATATATTCATATAGATACATAGAGGGCCTTTGGCTCTGCCCGGATGTATGTCGTTACTACGCATGCTTTTACAATGCATGCCTTTACCACGCAGGTTTTACAACGCAAGTCGTTACAACGACTTGCGTTGGGGGGCGCTGGGTAGTGAATAGTTTAATTTACTATTCCAACTCCAGTCCCTGTGGATAGTAGGGAAGGTTTTGGATAGTAAATTAAACTATTTCCTATCCTACAGCGCCCCCTAGCGCAAGTCGTTGTAACGACTTGCGTTGTAAAAGTTGCGTGGTAAAGGTACTGCGTGGTAAAAGTTGCGTTGTAAACGCTGTTCCCCCTCTGCCCTCTTCGTCCAGTGGTCTTTCTGTTATTTACACATTGCTTTCTTCCATGGTATCATGTTTCAGTCCACATCAGTCATTGAATTTCTTGCCCTGTGAATTATAGCATTTTCTACACACATGAGTGCATCTACCTGGAAATTAATGCTTCAGTGTCTGGACCAGTTGGCTGGTCCTTTAGTTTTCAGTATTCTTCTTTCGCTATTTTGCTTTTCCTATTTTTCTTTTTCTTAAGAGGATACTACATCTTCTCAGGCTGTCATAATCGGCTGCTTGCTTGCCACTCATTTACTCTTCAATGTGCTGTATCCCATGTGGCCACTTCCTCTAAACCAAATGGCTGTTATGGAATGTTGTTGTCAAAATTGTAGCATTGTTTTACCATTCCAAGATGGCCAACATCTTTTAAAAGTGCTGGCTGATAATAGAATAGGTACTGTAGGAGAGTAGGGTCTGCTTCCTAGGGTTACCCCCACTTTTTGCTGTGTTTAACTGGTTGTTCGACTTTAGTCTGGCTGTGGCCCTGCTAATCAGGACCACAGCCTAGCTGTTCTCTCTCTAAATGTATTCCATGTACATTAGGTAAATACCAGATTGGTTACTGAGTTATCTTGTGGGCCCCTAGTATATGGTACCTTAGGTACTAAGGGCATAGGTACCCCAGAGGCCTACCAGGGGCTGAAGCATGTATTATGCCACCCCTGGGAAGCCTTCCAAAATGGCACCACAGGTCTGCACTTGCAGCCTGCGTAAGGTGGTGTAATCACCCCTTACTTAGATACAGTATACCTATATCTACCTATATATATAGACACATATTAACCTATAAGTCACTCCTATGGCAGGCCGTGACAACCCTGAAGGCAGAGTGCTTGGTTTTGTGTGAGAGGGTACCCTAGCATGAGCTGAGCCCCTCTGCAGCTTTCAGAAATCCTTCCTTATAGCTGTTCTATGATATAGCTATACCACATACTCTTAAGTGCATTATAATCCGTGCAGTTAATGCTAACTTTGGTGTGGCTTTATCAAAACATGTCGTGTTTTTGTGTCAAACACTTTGGAATACTACCCCGCCCGCTAGTTCTGGTGGTGGGGGTAGCATTTCACCCTTCTAGAGGGAGAAGACATGTACACACTGGTAAACCCTGTAGAAGTTAAACAGAGCCCAAGCATCACAAGATGGATGCTGCTGCCACAGACACAAGTCTGCCCTCCTGCTGCTGGATGAAACTCCAGCATGGGAGGCCTGGACAATAGGTTTCCTGTCCAGGGAGTTGCCAGCACCTCCCCAGACAGGCGTTAGTGTATTGGGGCAGGGTGGGTTGCATTCAGTGAATGTTTTTCAGACACTGCCTGGGGCACACAAGGTGCTCCATGCATTTCCCAGTTCAAACCGGTTGCTGGGGCATTCAGCCCCAGCTCTGGCGCGAAACTGGACAAAAGGGAAGGGGTGTAACCACCCCCTCCCCAGGTCCTCCCATAGGTGGAACCCTAGAGTTAGTCCAACCCCTAAACTTAGTATAAGTATAGGAACCCAGCCCCTACGACTTTAGATTACCCTGGATGAAACTCTGAAGAGGAAATCTTGGACCTTCGACATTTCATTTAGACTGAAAGACTGAAGAATCTCCCTTGGGGTCAAGGAGTGACCTCCCTGTTCAAACAGGCACCAAAGAAGCATCTTGCCGGTCTGCATTTTTGAGGCTCCTGCTGGATCCCAAAGAATCTGTGACACAGGTCATAGACTTCCAGACATCTCCGAGGCTGATACGAGTCCCCAGCAGAGCTGAGACCTGTAGCCATCACAAGAGACGTGGGACCGGAACTCCTGGACATCCTGCACGTTTGCAGCCACACCTACTTCTCGAAGTTTCCCGAAGTTGTGCATTGGGGCATTTGAAGCCCCTGCCTCGAGCACTTTTTGCACCAAACCTCAGAGGCCTACACTCCACGAGTGTTCTGTGGGCCCGCTCTTTGCATTTCTGCTTGAGGCTCCTTTGTGATCTCTAATCCATTGGCTAGTGGGTCCCCACGAAGAACAATCCTTTGTTTCTTGAGCTTTCCTGGTTGCTCCAGACGTGCTCTGACTCCCCTTCAAAGGGTGAGCCCCTCAGACCTTGCTGGTCTGCACTGAAGCCAATCTTGTCATCTTGCATGGGTTGCTGTTGACAAGGCTTGTTGGGTCCAATCCAGATTCCGACACTGCCGCACTCGACATCCTTTGTGAGTCAGGTCGAATCCAGCTCGTGGTTGTCGTTGACGCCTCTTGGTCCTCGTGGCTGAAGAGTCAAGCTTCACCTACTTTACCTTAAAGCATCCGACATTGGCTGGCACCTTCTTGTCGCCATTCTGGTCACTGGCTAGTGACCCAGACTCTGTCCCCTCTGCTGTCAGGTTCTCCACATCTCTGATCCACCCTTGGATCCACCCGGACAGTTTTCCTCTGGTCGCCTGCAGCACTTCTTCGCAGCTCTCCATTGGAATCGACAATGAAACCCAACACCAAAAGACACCTATGCACCCGGCTTCCCTGGGTGAGGTAACACGAGTACTCCGGTGCTCCTGTGAGTCTTGACTCTCAAAGTGTCCTTGTCTAAAAGGGTTCCATCGTAGTTCACTCCCAAGTGTCCTTAATCTTTAAAATTGTAACTTGCTTTTCCTCCTTAGAAGTCAATAGTGATTCGCGACTGTGTTTAGACACTGCACACATCCCCCGTGGGTCTCCTGCGTCCCTACCTTGGGTGGTTCCTGGTTGCCCCAGCGGTTCTACAGGCCCTAGGCCTCACTTCTATTCCTCACGTGGTTCTTATACCACTATTTTAGTATATGGTTTGTGAGGCCCTTAGGGCAAAACGAATACTGTGCTATTTACTGTGTGCTATTTCAAGTTCTTGTATTGTACTTTTGCCTCTAGCCTCATAAAGAGACTAGAGGGGTTGTGTTTAGAATAAATTCATATATATTTGATATCTACCCTGTGTGGTGTACTTTCATTTGATCATTCAAGAGATTATAGACTAGTAAAACAAGCTACTTTACATTCCTTTAAGACTTAGCCTGAAGGCTGCTCTCCACAGCAGGGGCAGCCTTAGGCATGTGCAAGCTGTGCACCTGCACAGGGCCACCAAACCCAGGGGCCGCCACGCCAATATATATCCTTAATATAATAATCCTCTGAGGATAGATACATATTTGCGTGGCGGCCCCTGGCAGGGATTTGGCGGCCTCCGGCTCCGTTCCACTTCCAAACACCCTGACCCCCCCTCTTCACTGGCCTCTGCGCCTGCGTTCCTCTGGGGGCCCCCTACCTACACTCCCTGCCCAGGGCCGCCATGAGCCTAGAGCCGCCCCTGTCCACAGCTACCACTAGGATAGCTTTCTATAAGGTTGACTTCAAACCTACCATCAATAAGGGTCGTTTGGACTGGTGCAAGGCGCCCACTAGAATAGTGGACATCATATGCCAGGCCAACTTCTCACATGCACAATACCACTGCAAAACGGCCACCTGCTGGTATGTTTGTCTGGTATTCCAAACATATGTCCGTTGTGTTTAGATGGCAGCATGTTCTTTTTTTCTACTTGTATTCTTTTAATTTACTTTGCATGTGCTGCTGACTTTGTTTGCCAGCTTTATTGTGGGTGAGTCAGAGGGTGAAGGCAAGAACGAGTCAGGGATGAATGAATGGCTGGATGAGTGCAAAGATGAGGGAGAGAAAGCATGCATGATGTATTATTGAGAGCCTAAACCCATCAATGACACAAAAGGCGCTCTCATTCATAAGCCAAACCTATTGGCAATGCCAATGCTTGTTACCATTTGCGAGGAGCAGGGCCTTAAAGAGGCCAATCACCACCTGACAAGCCATCAGGGGGCAGGGCCAAATAGCCTGGAACTGCCCGAGCTGACTCTCCGGCTAAAACAAATAAAGGATTTTGAGGCTGTTGCCATCCCCTAGTGATGTTGTAAAAACCCCTGATTGATGTTGACTGTCCAGAACCTTCAAGCATGATCTGGGCACCAGTTCTCTGCAGGGCTTTCCTGCTCACTTTGTGTACACTGTGTGATATCAGTTCTTCACTGGTACCCTGTGTGAAGAGAGCTGATATTGTGTGACACTTGGTAAACACAATGGGAGTTACCGTGTCTTACAGACTGTGGCTGGAGGGCCTGAATGAAGGGGCTCAGAGCAGCATATCAAAGTAAAAGTATCACCCCTTTTCCTTAACTCACCCAATCCAGATTAGGTGTGCTTCCTGCCTGCGCTGTTCTTTCCATTCTGAAAGATCTGTGATCTCTTGTCAGGACATTTTCTGCCTCTTTCTATTTTCAGAGCTCTCAAGTTACCCAGTTCTCTGGTAGGTCATTCCTGGCAGGTTTTTTTCCTCCTTGCTTGCAGGGATTATTGTCCTTGTTTAACCCATTATGCACAATAGGACCACAAATCGCAGAATTCAAAGAAAATTCCTGAACTGGATGAGCTAATATGCCTGAAACAAGGAAATGTGAGAGTTCTGTGTTTTCTGCAGACTACTTCAAATGTCAGTCATTTTTTCTGCAATTTTTTTTTCTGTAGTCTCGTTCATTGTGTTTTACTGCTGCTGCTGATTTCTCTGATCTGTTGTCTGTTTTCACTGTTATTACTTGTGCTTCACTTTTGTTTAGGTTGATTCACTGTCAATACTGACTATTCAAAGAGAGAAAACAAAAGTCTACAAAAGTGACGGCCATACAGAGACAAATAAAAATGTACTCAGAAAGAGCTTCGCTTTTGTTACAGTGTTGGGACTGATGAAAAGGGCAGATTAACTGTGCTGGAAAGAGGAAATCTCCATTTATTTACATAGCAGGAGGGAAGAATTGTCAGAAACGGTAGCCAAGAACCTCTCCCCAGAAGAATTTGACCTGCATTTACAAGTCTCTAGTTATCTGAGTGGGTTAATGCAGCTGTTGCACTAATTGGTATATCAATGGTTTGAACCTTTGCTATTTTTAATTCAATAAAAATAGGTACTGTTCAGTTGAGTAGTATTTACAGACTCATAACTCACAAGTTTTCCACGTCTATGTGTGAGTAGTTCTTCCGCTTCAGACAGATCATGGGATAGAGCCTGTGCATTCTGGGACTTGTAGTCCAAGTTATAGGGCCCAATGTAGGTAATAGCGAAATACCGAATCCTAAATCCCGAATTTTACCGATTCAGTATTTAGAAATCGGTATTTCAGATGTAGGTAAGAATTCGGTAAAAAATACAGAATTCTTAATATTCGTTAGTACCGATTCGGTAATTGAGATTCGGTAATAACGAATACCTACCCATTCATTTCTTTGGGCTTGGAGGCCCATAGGAATGAATGTTAAGACATTCGGTATTACCGATTCGGTATTACCGAATCGGTAATACCGGGAGGTATTTCAAGGGTGCCAGGGTGTCCAAAGGACACCCTGTTGCACCCCTGATATGTGCATGTGTACACATGTGGCACACATGCATGCCCAAAGGGCATGGATGTGTGCCACATGGCACATAAAAAAAGTAAGAAAGTACTTTTTTAAAGGAATTCGGTAATTACCACCAACTTGAAGTTGGTGGTAATTACGATTCCTTAAGGCCCAAAAGCACTCTTTTATGTGCTTTCTACATTGCATTTAAGGAATCTGTGTTACCGATTCCTTAAATGCAAGGGCAATTAGGAATCGGTATTAAGGAATCAGTATTTACCGATTCCTTATTACAGAATCCTTCCCTACATCATGAATGCCTAAATACCAGTCGGTAACAGTGAAATTTACCAAACTGCACCGTTACCGACCGGTATTTGGCCACCTACATCAGGCCCATAGTGTTCTAAAATTCTCCAGACAAGTACCAAAGAGCTCTAGGCACCATGCACAAGCCTTGCACTGCTCTGACTGTGAGATCATGTCCTGCGCACCAGCACTTCCACTGGTCGCTCAAAGAAGCCGCCAGGAGTCATGCTGATCAGCTGCTCTGTAATCTTTGTGTCGTGCTGGACGTTAACACGCAAAGTGACAGCCTTAATCTGAAAACGGGATGTAGATTAAAAACCCACATAATCCGGTTTGATTGCCTCAAATCACCCCAGCACGCTGTGCTATGGCCTCAAGGAGCTTTTCTGCTGAATATTGTCTCCTGCTGTCTGTTTTCAACGTTATTACTTATGTTACCCTTTTCCTGTAGTTTTATTCGCTGTTATAAATTTGTGTTTCTTTTTTTTTCTTTCTATAGTGAGTCCACACTGTTGTCAACCCTTAAACAGAACCTGGATCCCAATAGATCACACAAGAGGCATAATTTGGGTATTATTACGCAAAGTTTATTTCCATCAGCACAACTAATTCACAAAAACTATTTTAAAGCAACAAATAAATCTTTTGGAAAATGAGACTTTAAGAATATATTTATGGCAAAAAAAGACAAGTTACTGGCACGTAGGTGGTAGAAATGGCCATTTTAATCCGACTGAGAAAAGAATCAAAGTTCATATTCATTCCACTGAGCTCGTACTAATTAGCCAAAATGTACAGGGTAGTGTACTAGCCACCCATGAAAAGTGCTTCGGCTGGGGTATGAAGCGTTACGTAAATGCAAGTGTAGTGTAATGAAAATGAATGCATACTATGTAAGTTCACGGGATTAAAAATAAAATTTCAGTGCAACCGGTTTGGGGGGGAGGTCAACCTCGCTAGTCATTACTGATGGTCAATCTGGAGCAGAACATGCGACTGTCGTTGACCAGCTCCAAACACCCCTTGACCTCTCCATTTCTGAGCAATCTTTAACCTCTGCAGCTCAATGCAGTCTTTTAGCTCTTCAACTCAATGCAATCTTTAACCTCTTCAACTCAATGCAGTCTTTGACCTCTCCAACTCAATGCAATTGTTTACCTCTTCGACTCAATGCAATTGTTGTCCTCTCAACTCAATGCAATCTTTAACCTCTCCAACTCAATGCAATTGTTCACCTCTTCAACTCAGTGCAATCTTTAACCTCTCCAACTCAATGCAATTGTTCACCTCTTCAACTGAGTGCAATCTTTAACCTCTCCAACTCAATGCAATCGTTCACCTCTTCAACTCAATGCAATATTTAACCTCTCCAACTCAATGCAATCGTTCACCTCTTCAACTCAATGCAATTGTTGACCTCTCGAAACTCAATGCAATCTTTGATTCCTACATCCTGATTTGTGTCTTAGCTTCTCCAGCCCAATGAGTCATACTCACTCCTTGTCACCTGCACCCCCAGCAATTCTTTGATAACATCTTTAAGCCCACTTACTTTTGATTGCTTTGCACTCCTTCACCTCTCCAACGACATTTAATCCCATCTCCAGCCGCACACAATCTTTGTATCATCCAACAACACTCAATCCCGTCTCCAACTCCGCACAATCCTTAGATTCTCCAACCATGCTGCGTCCCATCTCCATTCTCATGCAATTCTTGGATTCCCCAACCACACTCAGGGGCATATTATCAAGGGGGTTTATCTCCGCTTTTTGGGCTTTAAAAGCCAAGAAAGCGGAGATAAAATTATCTCCCTATTACCTAGCTGTCGCTAACACCAGTTAGCGACAGCTAGTAGGAGATAGCGACCATCTTGGGCCCCACTTTGCATGTCAGTGATATTTATCACTAATGACATGCAAAGTGGGCATGCCAAGATGTTAGCGACTGGAAACAGTCGCTAACATCGCTATCTCCTATTACCAACTTTTGGAGATATTCGCGCTAAGCGCGAATATCTCCAAAAGCTAACACCTGCCCTGAGCAGTTCTTAGCCATGTTATCCAATGGGAGGTGGATAACATGGCTAAGAGCATTAGCTCGGTAATGCATGAATATCACTGACTTTTCAGCGATATTCATGCATTGCGGCCGTTTTTTATCGCATTTGCGATAAACCTTGGTAATACCAAGGTTTATCTGCGATAAAAATCGCCGCACCTCAGTGGTAAAATTTTGTCTCTAACCAAGCAATAGCGATAATTATCGCTATTGCTTGGTAATATGCCCCATAATCCATAACTGCTCTATCTTCATGTGGAGCTTGACCTCTTCAACATTACTCAATTGTTGACCTCCCGTCTCCATGCAATCGTTGGCCTCTACATCGTGCCTCATTGTTTGGTATCTAAACCGCCACAGGGTTCTTATATTCTTCAAGCATACGAGCCTTGCTGTTTAAATCGACTTCCAATACTTGACCTCTACAACCATACTCAATCATTGAATTCACGGTTTTACAATACGTGGTCCTCCATCTCCTGAAGTCCTTGATCGCTCCATCTCCATGGCATCACTAACCCCCCCCCCGTCTTATTCCTTTGCCTCTCCACCTCTACAGAGTCCTTGTATTCACCACCTACAAACAATGCTTGGCATCTGTATCCTAACTCATTGCTTTGTTTCTTATTTTGTATGTTATGTTTTTGAGTTACGTCTTATGTTAGACTATTTGTCTTACGTTTTATGTTGAGATTTATACTTTATTTTTGAGTCAGGTTTCAAATTTTGTGTTATTTTTATGTTTTAGGTTGTGTTATGTTATGTTGTGTTATGTCAAGTTCTGATAAAGAGCTACGATAACCAATTAGTGGTCTCCTGTGCACACTTATGTTAGTAGATGCTGCCTTGGCTGTTCTAGGTGGGACATTGAAAGGTCAATAAAAGTTACTTAAACTTACGTTTCTCTCACTTTGGGCGGAAAAGAACAACAAGTTCATAGAGTGCAAGCTGGGCGGTATCCATGGGAACCCACAGGCTAATTCTTTTTTTAAATTTTGCAAAGGCAGTTTCCATACATTTTCTTTAAAAATATTAAAAATACCTAAACAGTTAAATCTGGCCCTTGAGGTGCCTGAAAGTGAAGGGAGGGTGGGGTTCGGAGGGTGGGGAGGGGGGTTCCCGTGCTGGGAAGCCCAGGGTGGACAGAGAGCTAAAGAAGAAACAGGCCTTCTCATCAGGCTGCCTCTTACCTGAAAGAAATGTAAATGTGTGCAATTGGTTAATCATCAAATGTAAAGGCTGCTTGGGAGCCAGTATAGGCTTTTAATTGATTGATTAACTCGAAGCTTCAGGGTGACAAGAAGTTATTATTTTTCATGGGTAATGTCAATGTGTTATAAGCTAAATTTTAGAAAGCGTACTTTTAATAGACACATAAAAATGTTATCGCAGATTCCCAGCAGTTGCGGCGGTCTCTTGGCCTTCCGGCCTCCCCAGTCTATGGGCGGTCCCGCACTATGGTGGTTGTTGGACCGTCATTGCGACTACAGCAGTCCTATGGACCGCCGTAGTCGTAATTAGGCCCTAAATCATTTTGTAGCAGCCTACCTGGCATATGATACAATTTTAAAATAATGACTTGTATATTCACAGTGCTTTCTGTTCCAGGCTCAGACCTTGTAGCACTATAAATACGGAAGCTACTATTCCCCACATCTGCAGTGATCACGTTCACCAAATTAAATATCAATATATAACAAATGTATTTTCACTCTATTATCTTAACTTGCATTTATTTTTCACTTTAAGGTTTCTGCATTATATGTAGTGAACTGCAAGTGAAAAACAAGCCAATTACAGAATAAATGTAGATAAACAGAACAAAACATTTTGGACCAGATGTAGGTAGCCAAATACCGGTCGGTAACGGCCGAAATTCGGTAATTTCGGCCATTACCGACCGGTATTGGGCTTTTCAGATGTAGGTGGCATTTTTTGTAGCATTCTGTATTTTACCGAGTCGGTAATTTAGGATTCGGTAAAATACCGAATTCTTAACATACCGATTCAGTAAATTACCGAATCCAGGATGTAGGGATCACTCAAGTTAGTGCATTCCTCAGTTAAGGATTCGTTATTTACCACCAACTAGCAGTTGGTGGTAAATAATGAAAACCTTTTTTGCTTTTCCAACAGTGCCATGTTGCAGTATGTCTGCAACATGTGCACCCATATCCAATTGAGGGGGGCAAAAGAGTGTCAAAGTGACACCCTGCCACCCTTCAATGTTTCCCCCTTTTATCGAATCGGTATTTACCGATTCGGTAATTGACAATCATTCCTATGGGCCTCCAGGCCCATAGGAATGAATGGCAATTACCGAATTCGGTAATTACCGAAACTTACCGATTCGGTAATTTTTAATGAAAAATTACCTACATCCCATTTACCTGTTCTTAAATACCGAATCGGTATGATTCGGTATTTAAGAGTCGGTAAACTGGGATTACCTACATCTGGCCCTTTGTGTCTTGTTTTTCACTTTCAGGTTACTCCATCAAAATAATACAGAAACCTTAAAAGAAAATTAATTGCAAGATAAGTTAATCGTTTGAAATACTTTCTTTTACGTTATGACATTTCCCAAATATTTTTAAGCATTTCAAGGGCTGCATGTAAATGAAGACAGTGTGCAAACACTCAAAATAAACAAAGTTTCGTTTTCAGGCCATCTTCATTAACAAGAACTTGTTAAGTTATTTGCGCCCTCTGGGAGAGCAGCTACGTAACCCCAGGGGGGGCGAACCCCGCAGTTTGTAGACATCTACGTGGTCTCCCCATTGATGGTTCAACTGTAGACTCTCCATCACCACTTAAACCCTGCACTCTTAACCACAACTCATTTCTGCCCTACTCTTGACTCAACTCAATTGTTCGTTCTGCATCCCATGTCAGTGTCGGATCTCTCCATCTCATTCATATATTGGGTGTCCATCCCACCAATTTCTGTCTCCTACGCCCCACTTAATCCCTACTCAATTCTTGGTCTTTCCATTCTCACTCTGCCATTAACCCATGACCCCTACCACTTAATTATTACTCTTTTCATTCCAACTCAGTCTTAAGAATCAAAGTTCGAACTCAATTTTCACCTTTCCATCCCGTCTCATTGTTTTAGTTCCGCGACACCACTCAAAGCTTCGACTTTCCATCAGCACTCGGTCCTCACATTGTTCCCACTCATTCCTTGGCCTTTTCATCCTCAATCAGACCTTTGTCTTTCTGTGCCCACTCAAACCTCAGCCTTTCCATCTCCATTGAGTCTTTTGGCTTTTCATTCCCGTACTTAACATGTTCTGCCTTCGCCAAGTCGCTAATTACTACATCCCGCTCAATCTCAAGTCCAGAATGCGTTTGTCATTTTACAATTCAAAAGCACAAAAATGTAATTCTTCCACTGTTTACATACATTGCAATTGGGGTCTCCCTATTTAAAAGGGCCAAATTTCATATCCAGGCGTAGACAGAAATCATACCCCCTTTTCGTACCTGGCTACATTGAGGTTAGCTTCAATTTCACCTCTTGGCATCACGCATGTGAATGTAACCTCATCTGTTAAATTAAATTTACTGACCTCATATAAGATTGTTCTGCCTTGTAGTCTGCTTCAAACCCTCATGATCATGCTCACTAACAACTCTGATCATTATGTCGGTAAATTCTCCTTACCTAGAATCACCACAAATTCTCTATACACATTTTACAATTACTCGAAATTGCGTGGAATTCAAATTGGTGATTGTTGGACCCGGCCTCGTGGCGTGGTTCATCTCTGTCCCTCCACACCCTGTGAGCGTAAGCCTGTACCCCGAGTCCCCTGCGCAGCCTCCCCGTTAGGGTAGCCTGCACCCCGAGCCTGGTCGTCCTACTCCAGTTAAGCCTAGATCCCCCTAGAACCTCGACCAGGCCTGCCTTTCCCGCTCCACGTCCGGCTTCGAGCCCCTAAACCTTGCATGCCCCACAAGGCCCGGACGCCATCTTCCCTTCCCGACATCCCTGTCTCCCTCGGCCTAGCATGACCCCGGCCCCTGCGAAACCCAGACTCCAAAGGCGCGCCAGTCCCGGATGGGGGGTAAAGGGCTCCCCGAGTGAGATAAGCCGGGGAGTTTCGATGGCACCTCCGGCCTCCCCTGAGAGTCTGGTATCTGTCACACCTTTGGCCCTCCCCTGTGGGCCAGTTTCGATCACCCCTCTGGCCTCCCCGAGGGCTGGCTCCAGACCCGCTGGGCGTCTGGGAATTCCCGGACCCATCTTTCCAAGGGATCAAAGAGCCAACCGCCGGACCTCGCCAACGACCAGTCCCCCGGGCAGGAGACCTCTGCCTGCGAGGGTCCGGAGATCAAAGAGCAAAAGGACTATAACTGGGCCCTCCCGACAACTAGCGGGCTGTTGTATCTTGGACCTGAAGCCTGCTGATCTGATCGCGGCTGACCCTAAGAAGACTCATTCTGAACCTCTGAGCCCTGCTGACGCTGTCTCGGCTCAAGCTGAACCTGTAACCATCGGAGCCCTGCTGACGCTGTCGCGGCTCAGGCTGAACTTGTAACCATCGGAGCCCTGCTGACGCTGTCGCGGCTCAAGCTGAACCTGTAACCATCGGAGCCCTGCTGACGCTGTCGCGGCTCAAGCTGAACGTGTAACCATCGGAGCCCTGCTGACGCTGTCGCGGCTCAAGCTGAACTTGTAACCATTGGAGCCCTGCTGACGCTGTCGCGGCTCGAGCTGAACTCGTATCCATCAGAGCCCTGCTGACGCTGTCGCGGCTCGACCTCTAAGACCACCCGAGCCCTGCTGACGCTGTCGCGGCTCAAGCTTGAACCTGCAACCCTCCGAGCCCTGCTGATGCTGTCGCGGCTCCTCACGAACTTCTCCGGATAGAGCCCTGCTGACCTCGTCGTGGCTCGAGGAGTACTCTGGTCCGGCTGGACCATCGAGACCACCATCACGACCAAGCCGACTCGACGGAGGTGAGGCAGCCAGTACGACCATCATCCCGTATCCCCCAGCTCGAGGATTGAGAGCTGTGCGTAGGGTACGCCTCGTACTGACCCAGAGACTACAAGACTGTCCCGCTTCCCCCGTCCTGAATCCTCCAGGACTTTATGGTCCCTCGACCACCGTGTATATAAGAGTGCTTCCTTTGTCTATTACGTATATAAAGAACTTGTTATTAGAATCCAACGGTGTGGTGTCTGTTCATAGTGTGGTGTGAGCTCCGTGTGTACGATCCTAGACCCAAAGTCCTCCCCGGTGAGGACCTCACAATCAAGACTCGGCAAGTTCTGGGGAAGAGGTGGGTCTTGGGGGTGTCGGGGTGAGCACAACCTGGCCCTCTGAGATCGCCCCTTCTAACAGTGATTTAGAACTATAGTTTAATGCAAAATGTTTCCATGCACCAATTTTTGACAGAAGGGTGCATTTCGAGGTAAAATATAATGCATAAAACAACAGCATCTTGAACAATAACTGATCATATTCTGTTATTTGTGTGTATTTGCTTAAATATTTAGGGCAAATTATTTGCTTGCACTACATTTTTAGCACGAATGGCACATAATTTTGCGATGTGGGGTAATAGTGACATTTTGGGAATTTCGCTTTACGAGAGCAACGCAACATTCCAATCTTTATGAGAAGTACTCCAGCGTAATGAAATTTCTCCCAGGCCTATGCTGAACCTAGCATTGGCCAGAAGCCTATAAAGCTGCATAAATAAAATAAAAGTATTTAAAAGAAATGCTACACCCGATTAACATTGCCCCAGGAACTTCTAGTAATGTGTGACCTAGTTGTTTATTCTAATTCCCTGCTTGAATTTGAGATATTGCGTTCCATACAGAGATATTTCCAATAAAATGTGTGTTGCATTTCCTATCACATAAATACCTTTTTCCTTGGTGTGAAATTTGGCTCTGATCGTTCGTGTTTTTTCATGAGTGGTGAATACCTCAATCTTAACCTTAAAAACTCACCTATAATGTGCAACTTAGAAGCTATGTCAGACAATACTATGGCACCTAAACTGTTTTTAGTTTGATATGTAAAGCCAATGAATTAAGCAGCCTGCTCATTTTCGCTCATCCCCAGAACTCACCCAGGATTTTGATTATTCTCCCTAAATACCCATTGGTGCTCTCAAGGTAGGATCCTATCACATGTATTTTTGCATTTTGCATTTTTATATTTTGCACTTTTATAATGCTCTAAGTTAAGGGGTCGAGGATCGTTGAAGTGATGAAGAATATCTTCAAAACATATGACTTGATGCATAAATTAAGAGATTTGATGGAGAGTAAGGTAGATAGTAAGGCAGAAATAAAGACGGGAGTACAGAAAGGCAGCATTATGATAGGTGTACAAACTAGAGCACTGACTGTGACGAGAAGATGCTGGGGTACCAAAGTGGCAGCTAGAGGTAGAAGAGAAACAGTAGTGCAAAGAAAGTTGGAACAAACTCATGTAAACTTTAAACGGGAGATTGTTTTTTTTCAGTGATTGGAGAAAAGCTACTGAACATTTCAGTTTACATCAGGGATGTTCCAAAGTAAGGTTGCTGACCCAGAGAATGACCTTGTGGCAGCATCGTGAGATTTGAATTTTTGTTTCTCAAGCTTTAAATTATCAAAACTTTTGGGAAATGGTTCATGACAATCAGAGTTTGCTGGGCTCCAGTTGTGGCAATCGGGATCTTTCACCTCTGGTGCCAAACTGAGCACCAAGTACCGGTTTATTTCTTCACCATTCGGGTGCTGATGAGAGCTTCTGAGGGCTTACTCAGGGAGTTGATGCTGTCTGGAGACTCAGAGCTCAGCAAAGCAAACTATAGTAATTAACAAGCATTGAAAATGCAATAGGTCTCGCAATAGAAGAGTTTGACATTTTTCGTTTTGCATATGGATGAGTGGCGTTGCGTGGATGAGTGGCGTTGCGTGGATGAGTGGCGTTGCGTGGGTGAGTGGCGTTGCGTGGGTGAGTGGCGTTGCGTGGGTGAGCGGCGTTGCGTGGATGAGCGGCGTTGCGTGGATGAGCGGCGTTGCGTGGCTGAGCGGCGTTGCGTGGCTGAGTGGCGTTGCGTGGGTGAGTGGCGTTGCGTGGGTGAGTGGCGTTGCGTGGGTGAGTGGCGTTGCGTGTGTGTGTGGCGTTGCGTGTGTGTGTGGCGTTGCGTGTGTGTGTGGTGTTGCGTGTGTGTGTGGCGTTGCGTGTGTGTGTGGCGTTGCGTGTGTGTGTGGCATTGCGTGTGTGTGTGGCGTTGCGTGTGTGTGTGGCGTTGCGTGGGTGAGTGGCGTTGCGTGGGTGAGTGGCGTTGCGTGGGTGAGTGGCGTTGCGTGGGTGAGTGGCGTTGCGTGGGTGAGTGGCGTTGCGTGGGTGAGTGGCGTTGCGTGTGTGAGTGGCGTTGCGTGTGTGAGTGGCGTTGCGTGTGTGAGTGGCGTTGCGTGTGTGAGTGGCGTTGCGTGTGTGAGTGGCGTTGCATGTGTGAGTGGCGTTGCGTGTGTGTGTGGCGTTGCGTGTGTGTGTGGCGTTGCGTGTGTGTGTGGCGTTGCGTGTGTGTGTGGCGTTGCGTGGCTGAGTGGCGTTGCGTGGGTGAGTGGCGTTGCGTGGGTGAGTGGCGTTGCGTGGGTGAGTGGCGTTGCGTGGGTGAGTGGCGTTGCGTGGGTGAGTGGCGTTGCGTGGGTGAGTGGCGTTGCGTGGTTGAGTGGCGTTGCGTGTGTGAGTGGCGTTGCGTGTGTGAGTGGCGTTGCATGTGTGAGTGGCGTTGCATGTGTGAGTGGCGTTGCATGTGTGTGTGGCGTTGCGTGTGTGAGTGGCGTTGCGTGTGTGTGTGGCGTTGCGTGTGTGAGTGGCGTTGCGTGTGTGAGTGGCGTTGCGTGGCTGAGTGGCGTTGCGTGGCTGAGTGGCGTTGCGTGGCTGAGTGGCGTTGCGTGGCTGAGTGGCGTTGCGTGGCTGAGTGGCGTTGCGTGGCTGAGTGGCGTTGCGTGTGTGAGTGGCGTTGCGTGGGTGAGTGGCGTTGCATGTGTGAGTGGCGTTGCATGTGTGAGTGGCGTTGCATGTGTGAGTGGCGTTGCATGTGTGAGTGGCGTTGCATGTGTGAGTGGCGTTGCATGTGTGAGTGGCGTTGCATGTGTGAGTGGCGTTGCGTGTGTGTGTGGCGTTGCGTGTGTGTGTGGCGTTGCGTGTGTGTGTGGCGTTGCGTGTGTGTGTGGCGTTGCGTGTGTGAGTGGCGTTGCGTGTGTGAGTGGCGTTGCGTGTGTGAGTGGCGTTGCGTGTGTGAGTGGCGTTGCGTGGCTGAGTGGCGTTGCGTGGCTGAGTGGCGTTGCGTTGTTGAGTGGCGTTGCGTGTGTGAGTGGCGTTGCGTGTGTGAGTGGCGTTGCGTGTGTGAGTGGCGTTGCGTGTGTGAGTGGCGTTGCATGTGTGAGTGGCGTTGCATGTGTGAGTGGCGTTGCATGTGTGAGTGGCGTTGCATGTGTGAGTGGCGTTGCATGTGTGAGTGGCGTTGCATGTGTGAGTGGCGTTGCATGTGTGAGTGGCGTTGCGTGTGTGTGTGGCGTTGCGTGTGTGTGTGGCGTTGCGTGTGTGTGTGGCGTTGCGTGTGTGTGTGGCGTTGCGTGTGTGAGTGGCGTTGCGTGTGTGAGTGGCGTTGCGTGGCTGAGTGGCGTTGCGTGGCTGAGTGGCGTTGCGTGGCTGAGTGGCGTTGCGTGGCTGAGTGGCGTTGCGTGGCTGAGTGGCGTTGCGTGGGTGAGTGGCGTTGCGTGGTTGAGTGGCGTTGCGTGTGTGAGTGGCGTTGCGTGGTTGAGTGGCGTTGCATGTGTGAGTGGCGTTGCATGTGTGAGTGGCGTTGCATGTGTGAGTGGCGTTGCATGTGTGTGTGGCGTTGCATGTGTGTGTGGCGTTGCGTGTGTGTGTGGCGTTGCGTGTGTGGCGTTGCGTGTGTGAGTGGCGTTGCGTGTGTGAGTGGCGTTGCGTGTGTGAGTGGCGTTGCGTGTGTGAGTGGCGTTGCGTGGGTGAGTGGCGTTGCGTGGGTGAGTGGCGTTGCGTGGGTGAGTGGCGTTGCGTGGGTGAGTGGCGTTGCATGGGTGAGTGGCGTTGCGTGGGTGAGTGAATGGTTAGCTGTTGCTTATGCGACGTATAGCACTTAATACTAAAGTAGGCAGACCTTCTTAGCCTTTGTGAGAATAATAGCAAAATAAAAATAAAAACCAGATCAAGTCAAGGACGCAAACGGCACCATGCTATTGTTTATTTACTCAGATGATATGCATAAAAATGTAACTTGTGAGCACGTTTCTCTAACTCTCCAATAATCCCATTACAACACTTTGTACAAATGAGATTGGGACTCATCCTTCCGAAGTCGAGAAAAATGTGCAACGCTGTGTTGAAGTTAATTTTTTTAATTAACAAAATGCAAATAATGTGGAGAGATTTCAAGTGATTCAGGAATGGGGGCCCTTGTAAAGAGAAAGTACGGCCGGCCTGGGCAGTGATAGGGGAGGAGGGAGGAGAAATGCGAGTCACGGCAGCAGCAGCCTTTGATGTGCCTGCCGGCCGGCCGTGAATAATTAGGGGGTGAGAAATGCGCTCGGAGGGCTGCCTTTGATGTGGTAATGCGAGGCAGGCAGGCAGGCGGCTGGTGGCATTGTGCACGCGCTTTTTAGGGCTTGCGCAAGCGCAATGACCTAAAAAGCACATGCACTTGAAGGAATCGCCAGTGGAATCGCCAGTGGATAAACACTGGATAAGCCCCTATAGAGCTTCGCCAGCTATGCGCTGAAGCGCATCAGCAGGCGAGCCCTAAAAATCGAGGTCCAGAGAGACCTTCACCTGCCGGTGCTGCTTGAAACTACACATAGGCAATGCAGATGATCAGAAGGAATCAACAATCACTGTAAAAACAGGCTTTTCACTACCTACAGACCCTGCCTTCTGTACTTACCAAATGGGTTTTCACAATACAGTGTGCTTCATTTTCCTTCCTGTACTACTTCTTAGTCACCAGGAAATTGAGCTATGGGACAATGGTGCTTCAATTCTGTACAGCTTTCTTCTGCAAGAGTTCCTCCAACAAGCAAACTCCTTTCAAGCTGGCTCCAGGCATCCCTTCCAGCAGGATTCAAGGCCCAAGTTCTCTCCCTAACTTGGAGGGAGCTGGCAATCAAAGATTCCAACCCTGGAGCCCAGTAGTTTTCTCAGGCATACTGGTGTCTTGCTCCTATCCCTGTCTACAGGAGCTCCTGGATCACAAAGCAGACGATTCAGCCATTGTTTATGCCATGTTTAAATGTTGGGGGCTCTTCTAACCAGAGCCTGCAGATGCAGGATGGTATTTGTAGGGTGTTTTTCCGGATATGATTGAATTGCCTTTTTTGTAGATCCCATGCTTAATTTGAGCCGGTGTTTGCCAGTGGGATCAACCAAACAATTTTGGGGACCAGCAGTTATTTTTCCTCATTAGATATTGACCATGAGGAAGAGAGGAAAAACACAAAAAGTGAAAAGATGGAGAAAAAGAAAGACGGAAAAAACAGCATAAAGGGAGAAAGCAGAGACCATCAAAAGTGAGATAAAGAGGCAGTAGTGTCTGGTAGTGGATTTAAGAAGCCTGAGGCAAATTCAAGCAATGCAGCCTTTGTATTTGGTGCGTTGATCCTTAATAGGACCACCGGACCAGAGTTTCGGGAACCAGCACCAGTCGCAGCCAGCATGACTCGCAGTTCGGGGGGTCGCGTGGGGGGAGGTTTAATTTTAATTTAAAAATATATATATAACTTACCTTAGCCAGCCCAATCCGGTCCCACGTCGTCTCTGCTCCTCGCAGGAAGCAGGAAGCAGGCAGCCTCCCTCTCCTAAGCCAATCACAACACTGCAATGGCAGCGTTGTGATTGGTGGGGACAGTGCCCAGCCAGGCGCCCATTTGGGAGGCCATTTCCTCCATGTAGGCTGCATGCAACCTACATGGAGAAAATGGCAGAGTGCGCATGACTGGTTTGGCTGGCCCCAGAGGGCCGACCAAACAGTCAGGACCCGCAACATTGGGCCAGCCACTCCTCCCCTGCCCTGTTGCAGGGCCACCCATCCGCCCGCCCCCTCAACCAAACCCTTCTGCTTTCTCGCCGTGAGAATTGCAGTAACATAAAATGGAATTCATATCATTTTATGTTACTGCTTCTCACACTGCGAGACAGCAGTGTGGCGACGCTACTCCGCTCACATGGCGGAGCCGCCCCTGACCGGCACTCATTATTTTACAAATTAAGCACTGTAGAGCACTAACAGCAGCTTCACAGGAAGCGTCCCGACGCTGACCAGAAGTTAATTCATTAGGATCCTACTTTTCTATGAAAAGGAGATTCTTTGGCCTCCTTTTAAACAGCCCTTTCGAATGTAACATTCTTAAATCAATTGGTAGCACATGCCGCGTCTTAGCTGCCAATAGCACCTAGGAGCGGCCACCCCTCCTAGCTTTAATGACTCTAAGTACATGAAGTATTTCCTGATTGGACGACCGAATTGCTCTCGTCCTGTTGATATTCACAAAATCTACTCTTAAGGTAAATGGGTCCCTTTTTCTGAACCCCTCGAAATGTAATCAGCAGGGCAATCAGCAGGCCTTGAATTTTATCTGTTTATTTACCAGCAGCCAATGTAGTTGCTTCAAGCCAGCACAAATATATTGCTTCCTTAGACAGTTAAGAATCAGCCATGCAATCAAATTTTACCCAGCTGTAATTTATTTATCATATATGGTATATAGTTATAGTTTATAATGGTGATAGATAAAGTGAGTTGGTATGATCTAATCTAGAAGTTACTAGAGCTAGCCCAATCGATTTCCGAGTCTGCGGTGGTAAAAAATGTAGAATTAGAGATTAGAGAAATGTTTGTATGCCAAAACAGGCCAGTGTGAATTCCTGAATTTGTGGCTTAAACAAACTTTACTCATGGTTGAACTTTACTCCAAAATTACTACTCCGGATGGTGCCGCGAGATCAGTCGGCCACTATTTCAATAGGTCGAGTGGACAATAGTTGCCAAAGAAAAGTAGCTCAGATGTTTCAGAGTTCAGCTTTAGGCATCTCAATTTCAAGTGTGGTCTTTGTTTTTTGGGCACTTTGTTTTTGTTTATTAGACTAAGATTGCTCAAGCCACAGTCTTTGCCACACAGGTGCAGCAGTAAGGTGGGGTGGTGGTTTGGGGGAGCATAGACAGGAGGCTAAACTTGTGGCATTCCCTTCTGCCAGCTACTGAAATCTGGCTACAGCTGCACTTTTTCACTTTTTGGGGATTAGCTTGACGTTTTGGGTATTCCAAAATAACAATGAAGAGGATATGTCACCCTCATTCACAAGCTATTTTAACCAGCTACAGTTACCTCTCTGAAGGAAGGTTCAGTAACATTGGGCAGATTCACATCAGCCGTTCACTTTGATTTACAATAAATCAAAGAGTTCCCAAGATGAATTCAGTGAGTTTGTAGGGGATTCATGTGGGAACTTAATGTAATTCGAAATTATTTATTTTTTTGTTGTAAAGAATTTATTATGGTTATTAAAATATTATTTGAGATATTTATATTTTTTAATGTAATTATTCAGTGACTGTGACCGCAATTTAACACATTTATTTTAAAATCTTTTTGCTGCCAGATTTTAAATGATGAACAGAGGTATTTGGTGCTTGTGGTTGTAGCTTCCTGCCACAAGTAATTGCTTCTGCATACAATATCAAATTTATAAGATTAAATGTTATCGGATCAATTTTTGCAAAAGTTTACAACAGGAAAGTACAAGCGAATCAACTGAATACAGAAGATTGTACACTAGAGAAAGCCAAAGACAATATGCAGAGGACTGAAAATACCATTCAAGGAATGAGGGAGAGGTCAACTAATGCACCTGGAGAGGTGGCTGTAGTTAAAAGTGAAAAACGAAAAGCTAGACATTCAAATGAAGGTGATGAGGGATAGGAATGAGATAACTGATTTAGATGATCACAGTTATACATGTTTCTAATGTGAACTTAAGGGACATCTAATGTTTTGCAATAGGCTAAGGCTGTTGCAAGTGTACAATTAAGGGGCATTATGCTGTGTTTGCATAGTCTATAAGGATGTGAGTTGTGGCAGAACGAGGGGAAGAGTAAATGTGATAGCCTGTGAATAAGACAATAGTGGAGTCATAGAAAAGATTGTTTTACAAGTTAGTGAGGTGGAAAGTAAAGATTCGGCAACCCAAGTTGCACGATCAATGTCAAGGAAGTTAGGGTGATGGCAGATCCTAGGTCACATTATACTCTTATTGGGGAAAGTTGCCTATCTTTTGTTTGTAGCATATAATGAAATCCATCAGACATAAAGATTGTGGCGACAGGAAACAAACCCATCGATGTTGGTGGCTATTTTGAAGTTAAGTTTGAGTGCAAGAGGGGAAGGGCTTGGTCCAAGAAGGATGCCGCCAAGGATGGTCCTGTTTACACAGAAATGTACGTATACGTCTTAATCCTAATCAAAGTCCTTGGAGTGGAGGACACTGAAATACATGGAGTTTTGACCAAGGGTTGGGCAGAAAGATTTCCTGAAATATTCAGAGATGTGTTTGGTTACTCAAAGTGTTTTCCAACAGCATTATTTTGAAGTAAGGTCATGTGCATAAGGTGAAGAATGTGCCTCTTGGGAATCTTTATGCAGGGAACTCTTGAGGCTGTTTGAGGATGATCTCATAGAGAGTATAAAGGTGCCAGAATGCAATGATTTTCACCACCCTGATTTTCATTACCTTGTCATCAGCCTATCATCAAATATCTTTGCATTCTGAATCAAAACCCTTGACTTAAATTGGCACACTTTGGGGGGTGTATATATACACAAGCTGATACTTTTGGCTTGGCCTCAGTGTTTCAAAGAGCCATGCTCCAACTGCTCAGAAGATGGAGGGTATAGACTGTCTAGAACACAGATTCAATACAAATGGTGCATCACCTAAACTGTACTTGGTAAAGGCTATTGAAGAAGACCCATAACCACAAAGTAAGGATCAAGGCCATTCTTTCCTCTATTATCTATTTATACTGAAATTTACACACAAAACCCAATTTGTGAGGGGGTAATGAAGAACTATGAAAAGAGTGTCTGGTGTCGAAAGTGTGAGGAAGAATTCAAAGAGTTGGAAAAGAATTGAGTCAACATCCGCACTGAATCGATTTGACACTAAAGACTACAACATAAGGTGCACCAATGCCAGCAGTACTGGTTTGGGGTAGCTCAGTTTGTTATAAGGACAGATCATCTTCCATTGGTAGATGTATCCGCTACCATGCATGTCAGTGAGACACTTCTGAGGATTTCCAGATGGTTGATTAGATTGGAAGAATACAGTTTGGTGGTAAAATATATGTCGGGAAAGATATATTTATTGGTGGATTGCCGATGAAGATTGTAATCTGTGAATGTGCAGAAGGTGGTGAGGTGGAGTAGTTTGTGGTGGCTAGAATGCAAGAGGTGACTGTTGCCAGCATTTCTCCTGAAGAATAAATGAGTTCAACTGACCAGTATCTAGTTTCAAGAGCGGTGTCTCCTCCTTTCAGGATGGCGGAAGAAAGGGAGTTGGAGAGAAGAGGAGGAGACATTCAGGAACATTGGTTTGGAGTTTTCATGTGCAGGGGAAATTTGTTTACAAATGATTTATTAGTGTGGACAGAGTTACTCATGGAAAACGTTTTGATTTAGCTCATGAGGGCCATACTATTATGAGTATCGCCAAACATCTCATTCTGGTGAATTTCTAGTGGCTGAGGCAAGATTGTGATGTAGAGACGAAAATCAGGAACTGTATTCTTTGCTCTTTGAGTGACATATAGAAAATAACAGTGAGTTACCTTCGAGTGGAAACAGAAAGAACAGATGAAGAGAAATAGTTGACATTCTCTGGCCCCTTCACCTTGTTTGGAAGATTTTCTAAGCATGCTATTTTGGTGATTGATTACTTTTCTCATTGGTTGAAGTTTACCCATCTGCTCACAACTAATGAATTTGCAGGGTTCCTGGAGAGGATTTTTGTCATGGAAGGGCTTTGTGAAGTATTAGTGATGGACAAAAGAGTACAGTTGATTTAGAATGACATACGTTTTGAAGGAAAGAGGTGTCAAGAATATCTGGACTTTAGTATATTACCCCCAAGGTAATGGATTAGTTGAGAGGTGGAATAGAGTCCTTCAAGAAGGATTGCAATTAGCTCAGTGGGGATTGGAAGGTCTGCATCAAAATGTTGGCCTCTGAAAATGTCACTTCTCATGTTGTTGACAGGGTAAAGCCCCTATGAGTTGATTTTGAGGTAGAAAGCCAAGAACCATGTTGTGGATAAGATGGATGGACAAAGTTGAGGTAACTGTGGAGAATGACTTAATTGAAGAAAAGTAAGGTAGGAAAGAAGGAGGTGACAAGTTTTGTGTTTGGTTTAAGAAAGGTGTTTGTGTCAAAGCGAAGAAGGAAATGAGAACCAGGAAAAAATGTAAAAATTCTCAGAACCAATCAAAGTTGTAAAAGTTGATCTGTACACTGCTATTAAGTGATATTATTGCACGGAGTGTCTGTTGCATGTAGTGAGATCAGATGATATCACCAGAGGAGAATGTGTAAAAGAAGTAGGTGAATTTGAGAGTGCGTAAAAGTCCTGAGTGCATGGTAGACTACCAGATGGAGCGGCCTGCTTATCTTTCTGATCCCTTCCTTTGGCTATCCTGTTATGTTGCCTGGGGCATTACTTATGTATATGTTCTTTCTATACAATTGTAACTATATGCCTGATTTAGAGTTCGACGAATAGGCTACTTTGTCACAAACGTGATGGATGTCCCATTCACTGTATTACAGGTGCATTAAATCTTGTGACACCTGTAATAAGGCGGACGAGATATCTGCCATGTTTGTGACTGATCTGCAAAACTCTAAATCAGGCCTTATATATTGTAAATGCCTTATGTTTATTCAGGTAATGTGCTTTCTGCACAGTTGTAATTAAATATTGTAAATATTTTATTGTTATTCAGCTAATGTGCTTCTTCTGTTTAAAGGGGAGTGGTGTGGTATCATGCCATGAAAAGCTGCCTGTGGAACACTTTATTTTGGAACATTCACACGGAAGCTATGGTAAGCCACGTAATTAAAACATCTTCTCTCTCAGATACTATGGAGACAACCTTCTTTGCTACAGTGATGCAAACCTTTAAAGGTGATGCAGCATTTTTTTATTTTATTTTATTTTAGCTTTGAAGGGGAGCCAGCAGAGAACGTTTACGGCTGTAGATATGTGGCTGAATTGTTTAAGCTGGAGCTGTGTGAAAGCAGACTTTGACGAAAGGTACCATGTGTGAATGCATGATACCAGATACACCACCATGTCTAGCAGATGCAACACCATGAAAGGGACTTTCCGAAAAAGGGTATTTTTGTATTCTCAACATGCTGAGGAACACACCCCAACTTGAAAAGGAGACTATCTTCATGTTGGCACTGACCATGAACCCCCACACTGATATTCCACATAGTCATCTATCATGTTGCTCCCAACAGTACTAGCCATCAATATCCTTCATACACAAGCATCCACAGGGCACACCAGAAAAAGCATCCCACATACTCCAACAAAGCTCAGACATGTGAGACTATCAGCAGCACCACAAGGCCCAGATTATCTCTAGACGGAGGCCGATGGACATGCCATCGTCCTAACAGATGTCTTTTGAATTGGTAACCTCCTCAGACAGACTTCTGTAACACACACCCACAGGTGCTTGAACATGACACCGGCACCCAACCAAAGAGAGACCACAACATAATACTCTGAACGTGACACCACAGGATAACGTCTGAGATGGAAATCCCACAGTCACAGGCTGAGATACTCACATACAGCCGAAACGCAAAGCATCCATACTAATGGCAGAGTGTCCACTAAAAACGGCAACAGCACACAGCAGTAGCATAGGGGTCATTTTTCCATTCATCATTTGGTGGTGAAAATAGCTTCATGCAAAACAAGCCCAGGCACTTTTTCTGCCAAAGATTTCATCCTCGATTGGCATTGATCATGGAAGATACCAGTCGCTGTGATAGAAGAATCTCCACCGCCTTGTTGGAAAACACTAAATGAGGTGGATTTCCTTCTGCCCCCTTGGTGGAGGATGAACATTTTTTATAATGGCAGCCCATATTTCCACCAGACAAACACTAACTCAGAGCCAATGGTCCTCATTTAGCACTCTGTGAGCACCCCCCATTAGGTTGGTGGTGGAAGTACCAGCTCCATCACCCCAGGCTCACCCAGACTGCTTCATTAGAGTCGGCCATTATGCCGGCTGCTATTTATTTGCTAACAATGTCTCCAGTGTAGGAAAATCTGACTTAAAATGGTGGCCTGGCAGTCTCATCAGTACTTATTGTTTTCTGATGACAGAGCCCACAAGTGCGGGTCTGTCTTAGAGAAAAACAGCAGTGTCCCCATAGATTGGAAGTTTTCTCCCAGGGCTTGGGAGATATTTGTGAATAAACTGAACTTTTTCTCTCTGAGACCATCATGGTACTGGCCATTAAAGGTGACGGAGGAAAGGTGGCACAAGGCTTCCAAAATGGAATGCTGGAAATCGGACACTGGATGGCAACAAATTGCCTTAAGCTGAACTCAGAAAAAACTGAGGTAGTCATTTTTGGACCCCTCTCACCAGCTTGGTCACCATGCTGGTGGCCATCAGCCTTTGGAACACCTCCCACGCCGACAGCTAAGGTCAGGAATTTGGGAGTCATATTTGATGACGGCCTCAATTTCATGGATCACGCAAATAAAATAGCAACCACGGCCCATTATAAGCTTAGAATGATTAGAAAAATCAGCCCTTTCCTCCCAGAGGCAGCAACCAAAACTTTAATCAGCTCCTTAGTTCTATCGTCCCTCAATTATTGTAATGGCCTATTCCTTAACGCCCAGGTCAGGGTCACGACGAAGTTACAGTCAATACAGAACGCCGCAGCACGCTTGCTTTCCGGAACGCCCAAATTTCAGGCCATATCCGAAACTATTAAGGAATACCACTGGCTGACGATCCGGAACAGAATTAAGTTCAAAACACTCTGTATAGTGTATAAGGCACTCAACAATCAAGGACCTCACTTTCTGAAGGACCAACTGAAACCCTACACACCTTGTAGACAGCTTCGCTCTACCACCCTAAACCAGTTAATTATCCCACGTACCAAAACAGTGTCTTGGGGTGACCGACGCTTTTTAGTGGCAGCACCCAAATTATGGAATACGCTGCCTAAAAACATCAGGCTGAGCCCTTCACTCCTTCAGTTCCGAAAACAGCTAAAGACATGGCTGTTTGACCAATAACTTTCATCAATTCCTTTCAGCTTTAACACCCCACTTGAAGTTTGCATATTGCTTAGCGCCGAGACGCCTGCGGGTATTTGTCGCGCTTTATAAATGTCAAAAATAAATAAATAAATAAATAAAAATGACTTATTAAATGGCATACACTGATAGAAGAAATGCTGGTCATAATGGCTTCAGAGAGACTGCCCTAAATCGCCAATGTTGGGTTCAATGAGATGATTTTCCTAATGATAGAGTCAGTGATAATGCCACCATTGGGAAAACTACTACCTCACACGCTCTCTAAAAGTAGTGTTTGATGCGAGCAGCTGGCAACTTTTGACAGCTGTCCTGTTATCATCCAGGCATGCATCATTCTCTCCGTCTATCAAGTCTCAGCACCAACTGAGGTCTCAGCACCAACTAGGGTCTCAGCACCAACTGGGGTCTCAGCACCAACTGAGGTGTTGGTTTAAATGTTCCACCAAGGGTGGTGGTGCTATGAACCCAAAAAAGCTTCAAAGAAGCCCGTAATAATACCATGTGCTTTTTTCCCGAGCCAATGGATGATTGAGGCCTACAGAATTGCTGTCCCCAGCTGCATCAGCATCCAAGGGGACATCAGGATGTTCATCCACAGAGGAGCAATTAATTCACACGTCACCGATGACCTTTCAGCGATGTCAAGAGCACATTAGGGAAGATATAAAATATGGCTGTGTTATGAATGTGCTCATCGTCAGAGCACTGACTTAGGCCACCCCCTTCAGCGCCTTCTCCCATGTAGCCGCACACGAGAAAGATGGTCCTCAAGAGACGTGATCTGAGATCAGGAGTGGATTCTGCATCCTTTCAAAACAGTAGAAAAATATAAAAGAAGGCTGCACACAGCAGAATGATTGAAGAGTGTGTGAATGATAATCTCATGATGCATCTGTGCAGGTGACCAGCAGCAGTGTTGAAGGCTCTCATCTGCAATGCGCTACCCATTTAAGGAGGCGTCAAGGAGGCTGACGTGATGCACTAGCACTGCGGTACTCACTG
This sequence comes from Lissotriton helveticus, assembly GCF_964261635.1. Taxonomy (NCBI): domain Eukaryota; kingdom Metazoa; phylum Chordata; class Amphibia; order Caudata; family Salamandridae; genus Lissotriton; species Lissotriton helveticus. Next base: position 1,925,019,674 of record NC_136065.1, read on the forward strand.
TTTCTCGGATGGTGCGTGAGAAGTGCCAGTACTATCTCTCAAAATCGCCCACTCTTTCGGGGAGGTGATGCATGAGTGTGTGTGACAGGACCCAAAAGATGGTGTGAACTATGCCAGGGCAGTGCGAAGCAAGAGGAAAATCAGATGGAGGTCTGGAGCGGTCCTGATGTGCAAATCAGTAGCCTGACCTGAGTATAGGGGCGAAAGGCTAGCCACTGTAACTGTGCTCCTGATAAATGCCAATATAGCTCTGTTACAGCTATAGCAGCCATGCCGAGAAGTGCCAGAACTTTGCTGACAACTGGATAACGTCCCTGCTGAGAAGGGCCAGTACAATCATAAGAAACAGTAACATGCCTGTCCTGTCCTACTAAATGTGTGGCAGCAATGCTGGGAAGTATCAATACTTTCCCATGAAAAGCATTACATCTGTGCTAAGGATTGTCAGTACTGTCCTGCTAAACATGTAACACCCTCAAAGTGCCTGTGATGTGCCAGTCCAGGGAATAGCCATTCGTAGAAGTGCTGTGCTATCCATTTAGTATTCCTTGTTGAGATGGGCTTGAATGGTCAAATTACAGCACTGCTGATAAGTGCTGGTACAGTCACATTGAAGTATACACGACTGCTGAGAAGTGACAGTACTGTCCTACTAAAGTCCTCAGCCCTTCTGGTGCGAAGTGTAGAAACCGTTTTGAGGACCGATGACACTGCCACCTGCTGAGTGGTCCAGGTACTGTTCATTAAAAAAAAATACTTGTACTCAAAACCTTCACAGTGCCTTTATATTTGAATCATCACCTGACAATAAAAGAATGACATTGATTTATAATTGAGGTAACTACTGTTCTCTATTCGGGAAGATTTAAAAGCAAATTAAGGATTAGGGAAATGCGCAGCAAAACCACCAATATTCATCCCTCCCTCCAGTCCAACCCCCCCCCCCCCCCCCCATACAAAACACTTGTCAAAGGTGGTGAGGCACATCCTGCATTTCTACGACAGAGACATGCACACAAGAGGGTTCTATTCATGGTCTGTCTCGAGGTGCTTTTCTTTGCCTAGACTAGAGAAACGGTCCTCAATTGTTGCTAGCAGAAGGCCACAATCCTCTCCTGAATAGTTCTGATATGGTATACCTCCGGGTCTAGCCAGCGCTATACAAAACTTTGCAAATAAATAAATAAATAATAAATAAATACCGAACTATGTAGCGCAGACCACAAAATATATTGCCTCTTGGCGCTCGAACAATAACTGTTAAGAAACATGGCTGAACTAAAAAGTGCTTAATGTGTCGGGCTCGGTAGCTTGGATGGTCAAGTTCACGCTGCCCTGTTTGGAACCAGTAGTCAAGCAGTCGGATCTAGGACAGGGCAGGGCCTGATTTGCATAACAGTGGTTCATACTCGAAGCTTCACAATGAGCAAAAAAAAAAAAACAATGGACTGGAATGCAGCCTAGAGTAATTACCAGTGGTTGGAATTAATCCAAGCATTCCACACATCGCCTTCATGTTTTTCCTCATTGGTTGGATTCTGTGCCATGCAGACAGCACACGCATCTCTTCTTGGCGCTATACATCGACTGTGACCGTTGTCGCTGTCGGAAAGTCTCTTAAATCCGCTGATTCTGGCTACAATCCTGTTAAATATGGGTATTGCATGATCTCAGCCCATTTACTCGGACTAGTGTGGGGCTAAGGGATACTAAAGTAATAGGCTGTGTCTTTACATCCACCACTTTCAATTAGGTACTGACCGGCGGCGGGGAGGGGGTGCGCTCCCCAGGCGCCCCCACCCGGCACCCGTGCGAACGTCTCACAGCCCCCGCCCCTTCCTCTTGGCGCGAGCTACCCGCCACATCAGAGATGGAAATTGATTAAAAGTCCTCGACAGGAGGTTTACGCCGCGGCCTTTGAGTGAATCAATTTGCGCCATCGATTTTTCATCCACTGCGGCAGAAAACCCCGACCTGAAGGGCCATTCCGATGACAAATGCCCCTCCCCGAGTGCGCGCTTAAAAAATATACTTAGACACACCATCTCCGAAGCTGCCTGCGGGGGGGATCCTCACGCCACCGCCGATTTATAAGGATCGCCTCCCCCCCCCAGCCCCCCTAGGCAGTCTGAAAGGAGGGGGCCGCACTCCGCCATTACCATCTGATGTCAGAGCGCGAGGTACAGGTGACATGGCCAGGATGGAGGCGCTCTTCACAGCCATTACCAAATGCATTTTATTTAGAACAAGGCCTAAACGTATGACCGTAGAAATTGGAGTACTATATGAAAATCCGACATTTTTATACATTTTTTCGTGCATTGCCATGCTGAAGAAATCGGTTTGAACTAATCAATAACAATAGATACATTTTCGGTTGCACTACTAGGACCAGAATAGCCTTTGTATAGCTACAGAAAATGTATAGTAAATGTAATCAGTCCATACGAAATTAGCTAATTTATGTAGTTGAGGTTTTTGCTCGCTTTTATTTATATTGTTCTAAACAGGAAACACGGATTTTAAAATTCCAATGCCTGCTGAGTTATGAAGAAAATAGTGTTTTTTTATTCAATCTAATCACCCTACGCCATAGAAAAAGAGGCAATTTATATCACAAATCCTATTCGTAATCTCGGTACTCTAGACTCTAATAAAACTTCTATAACAATCCGTGTAGACCTTCGCTTGTATATCTCACTATTATTATTAGGGCTGGCGTTATCAAGATTTGACGCAACGCAACGCAGCAGGACAAGTTGCTGTGCTACATCAAATGGAGAGAGTAGGCTGGAATGTGCCATATTTACTAGCAAGTGGCGCTTTCCTGCTCTCTTCCTGCACTAGCGCACTGTGGCTGCCAAGAGCCAATGCAGGCACTCTTGCGCCATTGTGCAAGGGTGGCTGCGTTACAGCCAGAATTGTTTTTGTACGAGAAGGGGCGCCTTCCTGCCGAAAACCAATCCTCAGAGGAATTTTCCTGTTTTTATGCGTGTTGCAGAACACCGCACGCTTCGAAAGAGGAAGTAACAAGGATAAATAAAGATAGGTCTCCTTTTTACACCTCACCTCGGAAGACGTAGCATTATGACACATTCTCAGGTATACTAGCCTTAGTAAATCTACTAATGTGCCAAGAACCATTGGTGGATGTGTGGGAACACCCAAGCTCCACCCCTGGAGCGTCTTACCAATACAGAGTAACGCAAGGCAGAGACTTGCACTCCCTTACCTCACTCCACATTTACTGATCCATGCAGAGCCACGCAAGGTGGACTTGCGTGGATTAATAAATGTGACTTGACTTGTATTGCCTTGCGTGACGCAAATGTGACACAAGCCTTTCGTATATCTGGGCCTTGGTTTTTATTTAAGAATATATACACTATTTATGAGTGCTTACAGGAGCTTATAGTCTGTCTTCTTCATCCTCTGTCCCTCACATTTTGCTACCCCCATCAACACCATACATTATGGGGCATAAGGTCAGTCCACTTCAGCCATCGGTTTACCGGACTGTGAGTGACAGCATTCTGCTCCTGAATGATGTGCATATCTCTACTATAAGTAGTCCCTTCAGTGCCAGGGACTACTGGTGCAATGTGTGCTTTTACATAAAAAACACAAGCATATATTTCGTCTTTTGAACAATGCTTGATTTCATACAGTGCATGCCTTCCTATAGCACCCATTCATAAACAAAATAAGCATTGGCAAATCTAAAAGGTCAGCAGCCAACACCAGACTTTTTGGCCTTACAAATGCTTGTTGGTTATATTTCGATTACAAGATGGAAACTTTGTGTGAACGCTTTTTATTGTAAGGAGCAATGGGAATTTTCCACAGACATTTGTAGCTTTCCGCATGGTATATTGCTTTTAATCTATTCTGTGTTGGACTAAAACACCAATATTGGTCTATATAAGTCTATAAGCAGCATATTGAATTTGATTAAATCATTTAATAAAAACTAGATAAAAATCTATAGAAGCACCATAAATAAAATCTCTAGACTGTAGGAAATAGGGATGACTCATTGCCAGAAGAACTGTGTGTGTTGAGTTCTACTGTAGAATTCCTTGTTATTCAAGATGTCTCTATTGATCGTCAAATGTACCGTAAAGTGAGGTTCGGCACCTCACAGTTGAGCGAGAAGTCTCAGAGGCAGGGATGGTGTTATATCTGCTTCAGGGAGCTGCGGAACTGCTCATCTGTTACACGCTATTAAAGAGTCTTTGTGCCCAAAAAGATGGGAAGCCACCCCATCTATAAGCCACATCACACACAATTGCGAAGAATGTAGGAGGCAACATAGAGACAAACGGAAGAAATGACATGCGGGCAGGTTTGGAAAAGGAGTGCAATGCCAGTAGATCATGGGAAAGTAACCAATCCGAGTAATGCAAGCTGACATAGACATCTGAAACTGTTCATATTTGATCAATGTAGTGAAGTCTCTGAGACGGGGGGGCTGTCCTTTAATCGAAGGCAAAGAAGGAATCTGAGGACAGCTGAGCCACATTCTGGGTCTGAAGCTCTATAGTCAGTGTTGGTACATGTTTTTCTGGGGATCCTCCTGGTGGTAGGGTAGAGGAGGAGGTAGAAGATTGGCAGAAATTAAGTAAATGCTGGTTTCTTCATCCTCAGGGTCCACTGGTCCGAGTTCATCTCTTCCATGGGTCCAAGCACATCTTCACTAGAGGAGGAAGCTAAATAATTATTATTTGTCATTGATATAACACATATTCTGCCATTTTTTTGACATTCGAGTTGATTCAGTAGTCTGAGGATGACTTTCCAAAGGACTCCAAGGTTTTTATCACAGACTGTAGCCTGGTTCAGTTTGTGGAGGTGTGCCAACAGTGGGGAATAGGAGACTGCATTCTATTGATGACTACTTTAGAATACTTGCATGGGGCTTAATTATCAGTAGCATAAAGGTGAAGACAAAAGTGAGGAGATAACTGGGAGGGAGAGAGAGTACAGGGATTAGTGCCCCTATTAGCCCTATTGTTTTTAATGCCCAAGATGCACTCACTGTCCCAGTCACTATTGGTCCTGTGGTTCCTTTGTAGAAACCTGAAATCACCAGGAAACCCGACACATACTTTGGCACTCCCTACTGGAGAAGGAATGACAGCTAGCGTGGGTCCAGGAATAGGAAGAGTTCCTCTGGTCTCGACTCAAGTGGATGCTCTTTGCAGATCCAACGATGAATCAGATGGGATTTACCCTCACAGGAGTATTTTCCCAAAGATTGCCCAACTTTGACTTGTTTATTTGGAACACACCTTCGAGTGCTAATCGCAACACTCCCAATTAAGGGATAGTGTCTTATCCCCTGCAATACAGAATGGCCTTTTGTGCCAAGGACCTAGATGATTGGATTAGGTTTGTGAATGGGACCCCAAAAGAGGGTGAAAGTTCAGGATTAGGTAAAGAAATAATTCAGTCCCCAGTAAGAGACAATGCAGTGGATGTGGTTAAACTAAAGTTAGAACTGGATGAGATGATACAAGGAAACCTTGATCTTGCCCGATGGCTACCAAGAGAGTGAACTAGTGTTCATGGGTATAGATATGATCAAACGTGCAGGACAAACCCATGAAAAACTGTCTGAATTAGCTCAGAAGTATGAGATCAATCTGAATAGGACCAAGTCTCTGCAGAAAACTTATCATGTATGTTTTGATGAAAATGAAGACATCATGGATGAAATTGCAGATTAAAGAATTAATTAGTAACATCCTGAAATGGGGTGAGCTAGATAAATGGGAAGGCAGATGGGCAAAGAAGAAAGAGCAACGGAAACCAAGAGGAGAGCTGCCTCTCTCCGCAGTGGCGGGAGAGGGAATCACAACTTTTCCGTTAAGGGAAGTACCTGATGGAGGTTTCTTCCATGTCCTTGGAGTAGAAGTGATCTTGCGTCATTCACAAATAAGTTCTCCAAAGTGAGAGAAAAGCCAGCGGAATGGTATACAAGGGTGAGTGATTTGTGAAGATCTCACAGGTCTTCTGAGTGGATTTGAATACTTTGTCTGATATTTTGGTTCCAAGTGATTTGTTGGCCGAATGCAAAGTGGCTATAGAATGGCCAGAAAAGGAGCTCCAAAGAAATCTGGTATCAAATGCTCCGTCACCATTGGTGTTGAAAAAAGTGTCAACAGGTGATGACCATTTTGAAAGGGATAATTCCAGCTAAAGATATTGATTGGGTTACAATTGACATATCAACTCAAGAGCTGAAAGAGTCAGTGCATGCCTTTATGAGAGGTTGTTGCAGGTGGTTAAACAGCATAGGGGAATGGAGACTCTTGAACTTAAAGATGGGAAGTTTTGGGTCCTGGTTCATGGTGGGACCGAGACCTGAGATTAGCTTGATGATTCAGCAGCATTTGATATGTTGGCAAAATAAATCGGTTGATGACATTTTGAGATATGTGAAATATTGTAGTGATGAATTGGAGATGAAGCAGAAGAGATTAAAGGAGAAATGAATGGTGGCACAAATGAGAGCCGCATAGAGGACCTTTTGTATGGAATGTTGGGTCTATGCAAGCAGTATATCAGCAGGGAACTCCTGTGATACAAGGTGGGAGTTGGTTCCCAAAACAAGTTAAAGGTTGTTGTGTTCCTATTGACCCAAGTACTGGGATTGATGTGGCAACTTTGAAGAGAAGGAATCCTTGTCATTATTGCAATAAGTAGGGGCATTGGAAGCGGGAATGTCATCTTAATCCAAACTGAATGGTGAATGAGAATTAGGTTCAGAATGAACACCCCAGCCACCACGTACAGTCACAGAATGTACAGAGGCCAGGAGAGCGGAATTTTAATGTGCCCCAAGCTCCAGTGATACATGGTCCCTTAAGCCCCGATGCCGCAGCAAAAAGCGAATGGTTCCCAATTTAATTCAAATCAAGTCCCGAATGTAAATCAGAATTCTTTCCAAAATCATAGTTTATTTTAACAATTTCTTATGTTTGAAGCGTTTGAGGATTATGGTTCTGACTAGTCATTATGACGGTTCCTGAGGAAGATTGCGTACTTGGCACATTCCTAGAGGTAGAAGTGAGTAGTTCAATTGTAGAAGGTGAGGTGAATGGCCACCCTGTATCATTCCTGATTGATACTAGTGCAACCCGCTCTACTGTTAGAATAGTTGATGTTCCAAACATACTCCTCTCGGGAAAATTAAACCAAGTTGTATGAGTTGCAAACAAGCAAAAAATAAGCCTAGTGACAGTGAAAAATAGGGACCTTTGAGGAGAATCACCAGTTTGTGGTGTGTGATTCGAGCTCTGAAAAATTTATTAGTGCATGACCAAATTGATAACAATAAAATACAGGGTAGTTAGTAATGGTTCAGATATCGCAGCTCTTTACAAACTTAACGTTGCTTTGGGTATAGTAATTTCAATGAAAATCAAAATGTTATTGTGGTGCTACAACGGTTTAGACACACCCTACTACCAAAGGTGGAATAACACAATGGAATGGGATCCAGTATGTTTAAATCATATAATACCAAAATCAAAGCACTCAAAATGGTATTGGAACAATAAGTACAATGTCCAAACAGTAAGGATTTGATTTATATTGCACGGTTCTTGTTTATTGCAGAGCGTAAACAGTCACATAATGTTCCAATACAGATGATTCACAAATTTTGAATTCTTCAGAGATGGTCAGCCAATGTGTGTTTCGTCACTATGTGACTTTTTCAAGGCTGTGAAATATTTACAACAAGATACATGTAGTGTACTGTACATCAGTGTAAAAGTTGTAGAGAGACAAGAGGAAAAGAGATGACCAGAGACAAGTGAAAAGAACCATGATAAAAAATAAAAAGTATATATCGTACACCTGGACAGTAGGTTGGTAATATGAAGGAAAGATGCAATATCCATAGAGAGATCCAGTTCTGAAACAGAAAAAGAATGTGTGAAAATAAATATTGTCTAAAACGTGATAGGATGTTATCGGTTAGTGTAAGATAAAAAAGAAAAACTATAAGGACATACGGTATCACAATAGATAGTATGGAAAAGACTGTCTCCACTAGAGATGTGCAAAGATATTACTCAGGGTGAAACAAAGTACATAAAAAAACACCTTGGAAATATATAAGTGGGTGATCTCTCTATTGGGAACGGCACAATCCAAGAATAACACGTTGATTTATTTAGTAATTCCACAGGGGGTTGCACCTTGGTGAAATAAAGTGATAAACCAGACCTGACTGGAAGAGAATGGAAACCTGAAAGAAAAAATATATGAAATTGCAGTCCAAAGGGAACCGAAATCAGTGGTAAATAGATGTAACAAAGAAACATGACTGCCAGAGAAAGGAAATACAGGATGACATACTCAGAAGCAGCATTAGATGGTTGACAATACTGTAGAGGAGACAGTATAATAAGGTGAGTACCGCTGGTCCTGTGTACAAAGTTCGTGCAGTTAAGTATGGTGGGGCAGGGCGAGAGGAGGGGGGAGCCAACAGACAACGGAACAGGGAAAATTAAATAAATAGTTCCTATTCTGTCATCTGTCGACATCCCACCGCCCAACCGTGCTTACCTGCACGGACATCTGCTGGTACAAACGTGAACAAGATCGCTTCAAGTAAAGTCACAAATGCTCAATAAGTACAGTGAAGAGTGCGGTGCAAAGAGCAACAAAGAAAAATAAAATATGGAAAAATAAAATAAAACAGGTGAAGAGAAGACGGAAGAAAAACCAAAGAAAAGGAAAAAGAAAAAAGAAAATATTTGTCACCATGTCAGAGGAAGAAAGTATACTCTTCCAAGTAAATAGGACCAAGGCAAAGTATATGCAGGGACAGTGATTGGGTGTGCAGGAAAGAAAGAATTCGGTGCATACCAGGGTGAGTGGTAAGAAATATGCTATGTCGTGCACATAAAGAGTCACGTAAATAATAAGAAAATTGAGCAAGACACTAAAACATAGTCTTAAATATGGAAAAATGAAGCAGTAAGAGAAAGCTGTCAACCAAGATCCACGTGCTCATGTGTAGCAGGAGAGCAGTCTAAACGCTTACCCAAGAAGGCATGGAATCACAAATAAGTTATTCAGGTCCCGGCAAGAAAAGCATTAGGGAACTAAGTTTTGTTCCAGACTAGAACAGATGGACATAAGTAAAGTTAAGTTGTTAACCGATATTGGAACATATCAGCATGAATTCATAAAGCATAAAACAGCCCGTCTTACCATAAAAGAAGACAGGTCTGATGTAAAGGTATGGGCTATTCTAATAAGCCATGGAGACCATAATATGCTCCAATCTGGGACAAGGAAATAATACACATATCTATAAAGAAAAATAAGCAACCAGCAAACAAGGGAAAACAGCCTATTAAAAAAGCAACTCGTATGATAATGACGTACCCAGTGTATTAAAATAGTACAGCCCCACAAGTTAAAAGCAATAATCATAGAACAATTATAAATAAATTATGAATATGTGACCCCATTATCAAACCGCTAGTGAAACCAATAGTGTAACCCAAAATTAAAATGCATGCTACGTCCAAAATAGTGCCAAAACGTACGGAAATGGTGCAATTGAATTAAAGTGTAAAGCAATTTAAATGTGGAGTAGACACTTGAAACCCCTAAAAGTCAATGCCAGTGAAGACCAAAAAACGCCAAAAGTCTGTCCTCTCGAAGGCATTGCCAGTAAAGCTTCAAGTGCCAAGTCTCTGTACTTACCTGACTCTTCGTCGTCACTGTCTCAGAGAACGTTAGGTGGAAGCGTTAGACGCAAGAATAGTAGAAACTGAAGAGGAAAAGCTGGATTTGCTGGTCCAAACCGGATTTGCCTATAAAATAGTGGCCATATTGGAATAGGTCCCAAATTACCTGTGTCTATTGTAAACTGAAGTAAATAAGACCAGGGAAGAAGTAGTGTAGTATCTAGTAATAAGTGCCAGTTTGTGATCGCCCTGTTTCCTATTCCATTTGTCCAGCAAGAGGGACTAACAATGTTTAGTCAAAATCTTATACTTAGCCTGGGATAAAATCTTGTTGCAGTATCCCTCATTACAAAACGAGCCTTATGCAAGTTTAGCTCATGTAGAAAGATTTTGTCATCACTACAGTTGTGTCTTAGACACATCATTTTGCCCCAATGGATAGCATTTATCTGGGTACTAGGGTGTGCATTGGTAGCATGTAAGATAGAGTTACATGCTGTTGGTTTCGGATCTAACCGCAAAGCAATTTTGTTACCATCAGTATAGATTACTACATTTAGGAATTAAAGCTCCTTGTCACTCATATGGTGTGGGAACCAGAAGTTGTATGCATTATCATTCAAGTGATGGAGAAATAGATCAGCTGTGTAACATCGCCGGTCCAAATCATAAAAATGTCATCAATGTATCGTCCCCAGACTATAATGTGTTGTGTAATATTAGGAGGGCAGGTTATCCAAACATGTTGTTTTTCAAAATTACTCATGTATATATTAGCATACGAGGGCGAAAATTTGGAACCCATGGCAACTCCCAATGCTGGTCGGAACCAATTACCATTATGTAAAAAAAAATTTTTTTCCAGTATAAGGTGAGTCAAGTCCAAAATCATTTGCGTATGTTCATACAGAGTAGCATTTCTATTAGGTAAGATGCAAGAGCATGTATTCCCTTGTCAAGAGGAATGCAAGTATAGAGCGAACTGATATCCAAATCAACAAACTTAAAAAAATCAGCTCATTCAAGGTCTTCTAGTTTGTTAAGCAGATCTCTTCTTGTGTCTGGTATGTAAGAAAGCAAGTTTTGAACTATAGGTTGTAAGAACACATCAATATACTCTGAGATGTGTTCTGTGGGGGGCCTATACCCGAAATATAGGGTTTGCCTGGACAAAAGTCTTGACTCCTATGAATGTTGGGGAGTGTATAAATACAGGGTGCCTTTGGTGATGGATTGAACAGATATTTGTACTCAACATATCGAAGGGACCCCCTCTATGAATACTTTCGGCCAGGGAAAAGAGAGGAAAAGCAATATCACAACAAAAGAGATTCCCTCACGGCCTTCTTATTTTCAATTATGACATGCAGTTCATGCTTTCAAACATAGTCCTTCAAAGTATATCAAAAACAATGGCTTTTTTCATTTGTCTTTTTTATTTATTTTTTATCATTTACTGTTAGAAAAATACTTTTATATATATTTTTTATATTTTTTATTCTAAATTCATATTAGAAGCAGAATTTTAATTGATACATGAATATCATTTACATTTGTACATCTAAACCATTAAAAACATTTTTATACATGAGATTCCCTACAGAAAACACCAAATAACATTCTCACAAACTCAACACACAACCTCTAATATTCATTCAAAATTCACTCTTTATTCCGTGTCTGAGGAGTCACAGATCTTTATGTGAACTGTCACGCTAGGTCGACGCGTTTCGGTGGGTTAGGACCACCTTCCTCAGGACCTTTGACAGAACAAAGTTCTTCACAGCAGATTGTGCACTCTGTAAGGATATCTGCAATTACAAATAGAATTCAATGTATCTATTACCATCAACACTTGAAACAACCAATTGTTATTATCCTCTAAGAGAAACATATATATCTGAATTAATTTATGAAGGACTACCAATTATTTACATCCATTGTTATTCTTTATACATTCATTTCATCATTTATTTGTCTCTGACATGGATCCACTGAGACCTGACTTCATCATAACATAGACATATGGTTCCCTACCAGATGTGAGTAGAGAAGGTAGTACTGTCTGTCTATATATTTCAAAAGAGAAAGGATAAGTATGGAAAATAGTTTAAAAGAAGATCAAATTTATGCCTACATTGAAACCCAAAGGAGTAAAAGGCAATTGCTCTTGATGTCACATCACTCTAAAGATAGTACATGTTTATAGATAAATTGTCTTACCCTAGCATAAATGCAGGGCGATGACTTCTGGGAAAAATCACCTTCAACGATGGGATAGGCAGAGCATCCTATGTTGACATAGGAGGATACATTTTAGACAATCCATATCTTAAGGACATAGAATATCTCATATTCGTATTGTCCAACTGCTTACCTCAACAATAAATCGAAAGCATCTTGTCTTTTTTTAACTTTTAATTCCTATTTGGCTCTTCTCCTTAGTCAGTTAGTGTTAGTTGTCACCGAAGTCTAATGAGAGATACAGAAAAATTCTCACTATATATCACACTCCCAGTGAATTCCGGTTTTGTTCTGTATACCTATAAGTGTACTGACCTTATATGCGATGTTATAGCGGTAACTTTTAATTCCTATTTGGCTCTTCTCCTTAGTCAGTTAGTGTTAGTTGTCACCGAAGTCTAATGAGAGATACAGAAAAATTCTCACTATATATCATACTCCCAGTGAATTCCGGTTTTGTTCTGTATACCTATAAGTGTACTGACCTTATATGCGATGTTATAGCGGTATCTCTATTCAGAGCGGGGACTGGGTTTCATCATTTTTTTCCACAATTTAAAGTGCCTCCATTGGTGCTGTAATGATATGAATGACAGCAGCTTTTAATAGAATGTTTATCAGGGATTTTGTACTTAAAGCGATGTCAACTGTCAGTTTTAATGACAAGATTTAACCACTGACAAAATATTCAGATGAGCACTGTGCTTTCTACACTCCCAGTACGTACTCGAAGGTTAATAACTATAACACCCTTGTCATCTGATTCTTGCCTTCGTTTCACTAATAACGCAGAAATTAGAGACCCTCGTATTCCCCATGGTTTAAATTAAGACATGGAACACTGCCAATTTGCCATGTTACATAAAGGCACTTCTACTCTAATGTGCCCGACCCTAGTTTCGGTTTAGAAGCATATTTTCGAAATGTGCTTACCCGAATCCGTGCTTCTTTAATCAAAGGATACCAGCTTCGCCCGATGACTTGAAACCGGAAGCTCATTGTTTAGCGATTTAAATATCGGCATTCGCGCGCTTTACGAGTTCGCATGTGAGGATATCTAAGTTAAACCACATCGCGAAAACCAGCGCCATTTCTAAGTGTAGTCTCGGCCACTGTATTCAATGGGATTTTACTATAAGTGTGTGATTCTACGACTCCACACTTATCTTTCAGATATTTGTACTCTACATCTGTTATGAGACATTGTTCACGCCAAAAGGGCAACCTCTTTCCAATGAGTTTCGTAATCTCATGTAATTGATTGCCTGATAGCTTAATATATGCTTGTTCATCCACTACTCTCCTGTCAATTTCATCATTGTAATCTTTATTACACCTCAACACTATATTACCCTCCTTGTCAGCCTCCTTGATAGTGAAGTCAGGCATTTTGGAGAGTTTATCTAGTGCAAGACGCTCATCTTTAGTTAGATTGTCCCTGGGAAGTTTTTGTTTCTTGTGGGATTTGTCCTCAAGTGCATTTAGATCATGTGTAAGGCCTTATAGAAAGAATCCGTAAGGTTGTCCGGTGAAAATGTGGGTACAAACGTGGACTTAGGTTTCAAACCACTGTCAATGTTCAAGTTAGAGATAATGTCTAAATCAGACAGTAAATCAAGAATGTTAGCAGCAGATGTACACTCTCATCAAGAGATAACAAAACATGAAGGTCTTGTACATCCTCCATCATTCTATTACATTCTACTGGTGGTGCAATATGGGGTGGACTAAACACGTTTCTCTATAAAAAACTTCTTTAACCCCTTCGACGCTCATGACGAGCTCAGCTCGTCATGAGTTACGCCTCTCGTACGCTCATGACGAGCTGAGCTCGTCATGAACCGCGGGTTTTTTAAAAACGTAGCGCACAGCGGGAAACCGCTTAGCGCGCATGCGGTTAATTTCAAGCAACACACAAATTTGCATAGATCTATGTGAATCTGTGTACAGTCAGGCCTGGAGGCTGGACAAAAACATAATCCTTTTCTTAAGACATTAATTTCTATATCAGACAAATTATAGTTAGACAAGTTGACGATTGAAACATTCATAGAAGTAGATGAAACGTTAGAAGAGTAGGTTATGACAAGGTTAGATGAGGCTTCGAATCTGATACTTAGTTCTTCTGGTTGGGCGATGTTGACCTTGTCGTCGTACCCTCTTGTGTGTTTGTATTTGTTTTTGTTTCTGTCCCTTCTTGTTTTCTTGTGTTTGGCTGTTGAAATTCGGCCTTGTCCCTTTTCTGTAGCGTTCTAGTTCTACTACAAAAGAAGATGATGTCAACCTGTTTGAAGGGCCTGTGACAGCAGGAATGACAGGAATTACATCACGTGTGTTACTCAAATCACTAGTCACACTTGATACATCGCTTTCACTAGCTGAGATGGAAGTCACTGGAGTTACTATTCTACATAGGCTGCTTAGGTTGAGATTTTAAATCATCAAATTTACGAGCAAAAGTGAAAATCCTGCCATTTCGATTGTCGTTTTCATCCCTCCTAAGTTTCCTCATTTTCTTGTCTTTAATATATATGTGAGGTGCACTCAGCACATACTTAAAGAATATTGTCATTTTTTCAGTGGCCTCCACTAAATTGAGGCCTTTGATTTCTTCCTCCAATTTCTCTGTCTTGTAATAGTGTGGTTCTTTTCCTTGCTGTTTGTCTAATCAATAAGTCCATCATCCCAAAGGATGAGGACAGGATCAGGTTTTCCCACACACCAAGTAAGTCGGTGTCTAAATCTTTGATTGACAGGAATATAATTACCTGTAAACCTCCTGGTACCTGTTTGCGGTCAATATATCTTTTTAATATAGTTATATCCCACTATCTTGACAGTTCTTTTTTTCTGAGGCACTCAAGTTTGATACATTTTTGCTTGAGTCCTTTCTGTCTGGTGTTGGGTTGGTTCTCCGTACTTGGGGCCATTTGGTGCTGGCACGCAGGAAAACCTGTAGAAAGTGGATCGTCTCCCCCCCCCACTATGAGGACTGGATATCATCAGTAAAGATTGTTGCTAGATTGGAAAGAAAAGGTACGATTATTGGCAATCATTTATAAGGTAGTTAGATACAGGAAGAGGTCGAACACATGAGGGGTCCGATGATTAAGCCTACTCCGTCTTGACTGGCACATATCCTATTGAGCAGAATTTGTTCAAAGGAATTGTGGTCAAGAGAAAGGGTTTTCACAATCCAAGGGCAGTAACAACCAAATCCTCTTTCTTTCTTTTCCAGCAAAAGGGCAGGAATCCCAGGAATGGCTATGGAATGGTGTTTCTGAGGCAAATGCGGACAAAAATAACCCACTAGGTAGTAATGGTTTCAGTTATCGCACCTCATGTACAAACATAAACCATGTAACTCTATCTTACATGCTAACAGTGCACACCTCTGTTCCTGGATAAATGCCATCTCCTTGGGAAAGGATGCACCTAAGACGCAACTGTTGTGATGACAAAATCCTTCTAAATGAGTTACACTCGCTTGAGACTCATTTTGTAATGAGGGAATTCTCCAAGAAGATTTTAGCCCAGGCTAGGAACACATTTTTGACTAAACAACGTCAGTCCCACTTGTTGGACAAAAGGTATAGGAAACAGGGTAATCACGAACTGGCAATTATTACTAGATACAACACTCAAAGTCAGGATCTGCATACATTTTTTAACAGATATCGGCACCTTCCTACACTAGACAAGGCATTGTCTATATACATTGTGCATAAACCCAGAATATTGTACTGTAGGGACACTACCTTGAGGATCATTTTGTGTCCCAGCTACACTCCACCCAAGTCACAACATCAGGGGTGCATATGGTCATCAGACAAACCCAAAGGCTTTTTTAAATGTACGCAATGCAATGTATGCCAGTATGCTGCCAACTAAACCAAAAGCTTTCGGTACAATACACTGTACAAATACTCTGTAAGGCAGTTTATTAACTGCAACACCAAATTTGAGATCTACTATATTATATGCCACTGTGGTCTCATATACATAGACAGTACTAACAGACCATTAAAGGAATGCATCCAAGAACATATAAGAGCCATTAAGAACAACAATCCCAATTATCTACCTGCCTTGCACTTCAATTCAGTCCATTCTACTTCAGAACTGATTCCTATTAAGTTTCATAGCATAGCTCAAACGGAATGCAACCCTCGAGGAGGAGCTAGGACATTGGTCCTTAGAAGTTCCACTTCCTGAGTCCAACGTTGTGCTATTTGTCAATGGGTCTTACCAGCGAGACAGTGAAGGAAGTCAGAGCTGCATACTCAGTTTGCACACTCTCAGAAGTAGCTGAACCCTTCTGGCTTTAAGGAGTATTTTCTGCACAAATGGCTGAGTTGATCCATCTTAGTAGGACATGCTGTGTTTCTGAACAGCTGAAAGTGACGATTTTCATTGATAGTCAGTATGGCTTTGGTGTTTTTCATGATTTTGGACAGTTATGGTCACAAAGGGGATTTATGACTTCTTCAGGTTCTCACATCCACAATAGGGAAAATGTTATGAGATTGCTTAAGGCACAACAGCTGCCTAGCCAAGTTGCCATTTCCACTTTTGAAATGTTTTGCACACCGCAGTGGAGATAATTATGACAGTTGGTAACAGATACGCTGACAAAGTTGCACAATACTGTACCCACGGGGGTTGCACATTTAATTCTAATGAAACTGAAGTTGAGACTAATCACATCTTTTTGTTAACAATGGCTGATACATGAGAGGAGGTTAAAAGGTTACAGGAAGAAGTGTCAGAAGCCGAACAGGAAGGTTGGGTCAGAGCAGGTTGAATCAAAAGAGATGATGAGATTTGGGTTCCAGGAGATGGATGACCTGTGTTGCCAGATAGTCTGTTGCCCCCACTGGCTAGACATTATTATACCCCAGCTCATATAGGGAGGGATGCTATGATCAGATTGTTTCAACAGACACAGTTTAACCCCAGATTCAGATTGATGCCTGAAGGAGGATTGTGGCACAGACGTGATGTGGGTCAACAAATTAACGTAGGGAAAAGAGCTGCAGTGCTATTGAGCCATGTAGGGAGATCAGTCCCTTCAACAGGATGCAGTTGAACTTTATCAAAATGCCTGTTTGCAACGAACTGACATACGTCTTGGTGGTTGTGTGCATCTTCTCACGTTGGGTTGGAGCCTAACTGACTAGAAGAAATGACAGTCTCACAGTAGCTAAATTGTTGTTAAGGCAACTGATCCCTAGGTTCGGTTTCCCGACTTCTCTAGAATCAGAACAAAGAGACAAATTTCAACAATGAGATTCTAAAAATGTTGTGTGCAAGATTACAAGTGGAGCAAAGACTACATTGCAGTTATTAGCCGGAGGCTTCTGGCATCGTGGCGCAGGTGACTAGCATGTTGAAAGCTAATGTGGTTGTTTCAATGTCTTTGAAGTGGCCTGATGCTTTGCGCCCTGGGTTGATGAGTCTTCATAGTGCTCCCGATCGGAGGACAGGACTGTCCTCTCATGATAAAATCATGGGAAGAGCAATGAGATTGCCAGCTGTACCTGCAAATGTGCTTGTGAACATTACAGATGACATGATTCTGGTTCTGATTATTGCAAAGTACTGGCTAAAGTGGTGCATTATGTGTCTCACAAGATTGGAGTTGCCACCTCCCCATCACATCAGGAGTAGTGCCATGACCTCAGTCCTGGGACTGGGTGCTGGTGAAGAAACATGTTTGGATAACATGCCTCGAACCTCGTTGGCGTGGCCTTTACCAGGTTATTTTGGTGATAACTACTGATGTCAAGTGTGGGGGTCTTTCCAACTGGGTTCATGCTGCCCATACTCAGCGAGTTGAGTGTCCCCTTGGCGATGTGACAGAATCTCTCCCGCAAGTGTCAGTTATAACTGAGAGAAAGCGGGAGCAGGTTAGGCAGGCTGTAGGGAACCAATGAGAGCCTGAGACAGCACATGGTCAGCCTGAGTGGGATCTTGATGAGCTGACAATTAAAGTTGAGGCTGGAGAGTTTCGTCCTGTAGAGTTGCCTGAGCCATATTCAGACCCTGACGAAGGTCCTAGTGCTGTGGTAACACGAGTGGGAGCTGGAGAACTTTAGCCAAGAAGACAAGAGAGAGAGACAGACCTAGTTTGCTAGAGGGACGTGTGCCCCATACCATTTCAGAGGATACTGAGGATTCCGGCCTGAGTGACAGTGAAAGTGAAAGGCTTGCACTCAGGAGACCAAAAAGAGCTAAAGTACCCCGTTGAAGGTACTCGTCAACGGAGTGACATACTTTGCTGCTAATAACAGAGAGAGAAAGAGGTCAGGGACTTTGAAGATAACAGTGTAATTCCTACCGAGCCTCCTTGAACAAATACTGTGGCTGAACTGCATTTTGAACTTACCTTGCCACTAAATAGACTGACCCGAAATCTCATTGACTTGATTTTACTGAACTTCAAACTGTATATTTGCTAGAGACATTTAAACAGACTTTGTTGAAAGAAATAATAAGAATACCTAGGTCTGAGGCTGCTGAAGGAGTGTAAGGGCGTCATTAAGAAGAAAACAGAGTAGGGCCAGGGACGACTCACAAAGACTTTGTAAATAGTTTCATGAAGTGCAGATTGAAATGCTTGACTAAAGGCCATCATTTTGAAATGTATTTTGTTTACTCTTTGTGTTCCTTCTTTTGTAGGTTTGTTCTCCGGATTTTATAACTAGAGAAAGTCGTATTGCTGTATTGTTGATAGTGAGGCCTGAGATAGAACATCTTGACAGGAATTTGAAGAGCAAACGAGGTGAAGAAGCATCCTATTAATCGCGTGTCAGGAACAAAGAGATACTCAAGGTTACAGTGATTGTCCAAGCTGTGGGATGGGAAATTTGAGGGATGTTGCTGATAAATTACTCCGGGAAGGGAAGAATAATTGGGATTCTGGTGATGTGAGGAGGAACTGATTGTTGTTGAAACTTTGTTTAATTGGATGTTCACGCTGTTAGAGTTTAGAACAGATCCCTTTGGATTTCGAGACATGCAAACCTTGTTGCTTCCTTTCTTCTTACGAATGTGTGACTTTATGCTAAACACTTGTTCCCTTCAGAAGATGTCTATGGAAATCTTCCCTATGCTGACACCTTTCCACTTTCCTGAATTCTTTGAGAACTGTCCCTAAGACCCAATCACAATTTAGATTCAGAAATCCATTTATGTTTAGGAATGAGGAGCTGAGTTTCTTAAAGGAACATCGCTTCCAATTTCTTAGTATCTGTATTTATTGTATGCTTTATGTTATTGAGTCAGAATCTTCTTCAACGCTCTAATTTGCTCGTTATATATCTTCATTCTTATAATATGTTCCTGATTTGTGTCTTTACTGGAATGAATATTAACTTGTAATAAACCCACTTATCTTTGGTTACAGATTCCTGGTCCTTATCGTGTGGCGAAATGTGCTACACAACCTTTAAGTTGCTTTATTAAAAGTCGCCTCCCTTCTGCCTCTCCTTCAACCAAAAAGATTAATCGGATGAGAAATGGTATCCACTTTCCAGCACGCTCTCAGATGCAACACCAGTGGTTGTATCCTGGATGGAGGTGGGGAGTTGTCATTATCCCTTGCACTGGTGTGGGAAGCTGCAGTGTGTGGGTTGATTTCTCACAGAAAGTTTATTAATGTGCAACGTCTAAGGGAGACATAATAAATTGGAGATTTTTAGAAAAACGTAGTTTGTCTTTTATAACCAGAGCATGCAGATAACTATGTGGAGGTGCAAAGGTAGGTGGGGCACCTCAAGGAAGGGCTTGTAGGCAGAATAGGGCCATATAGGGCACCACGGTAACCATGTCTAAGGCTCCATCAGCCAAAGACTAATGGGGAAAATCATCCTTCTAAGTGGGATGAGCAGCCTCAACGAGGCTGCTGAAGAGGTATCGCCTCCCACTCTGCAAAAAGACCAATTGATGGACAGAATGCAGATCAATGTCATACATTCACCCCAGTACAGAGATCTGGGCCTAAATCCATTGTGTTTTTGCTCACCATGCCATTCCAGTTTGGATCCAGCCATATGCAAATCTGTCTTGACCCTGTGCCCAATGGGAACAGTCCAGCCTGAACTGCCAGGCCAGGTCCTCAGTGGACTGGAAACAAGCATCCTAGGACCAGTTTCGGGCTTTCAGCCCTCTTCAGCTAGGATAGCTTGACTCCAGTGTCATGGAGAGCATGGGACCCACGTCTGGGCATACCCGTCCCACTCGGGGTGACAAATGCAAAAAGAACAATTGATGGACAGAATGCAGAACACAGTCATACATTCACTCTCTGGGCCTAAATCCATTGTTTTTTTGCTCACCATGCAATTCCAGTTTGGACCCAGCCATATGCAAATCAGTCTTGACCCTGTGCCCAATGGAAACAGCCCAGCCCGAACTGCCAGGCCAGGTCCTCCCTGGACTGGAAACAAGCATCCTAGGACCGGTTTCGGGCTTTCAGCCCTCATCAGCCTCCCACTCTGACATCGCTTTTACATTTCTGGATGATTTTAAACATTCAACTCAATAGGGGACAGACAATGCCATGAGCAGCCCTCTAGGGCACAGGCAGTGTCTGGGGTTGTTGTCCCAAGTGAGACTGGTTCTCAGGGAGGCCAAGGCATATAATAGTTGGTATCTGCCCTGATGCAACCAAAGAATAGTGTAAGTACAGAGCATCCACACATATTGTTAATTGGATTTAAATAGTAAGATTTCAACCACTGGGATTCTACAGAGCTCTCTCGGAGTAGGCAGAATTGGTTTGGGATGGATTCCCTTTTGAAGTGCCTCTCAAGGCTGTTCTGTAAACACAGCCTTTGTGCGGAGAGATGCACCCCACAGCAGGGTAGTCTCCACCCTGGAGCACCAACAACAGAGGTGCAAAGAGGTGTGAACTATCTGCTCCTGGCTATGAACAGCTAACAAGACAGTGATCAGGAAATAGGCAAAAGGCTGTTCTCACCTAAAGGATCCTTCACACTCTGAACAACAGAGACTGCAGCCAAACTGCTGGAGAAATGTGTCCAACTCCAACTAACAAAACACATTGATCAATTTGACCTCCTCAACCCTCATCAATCAGGCTTCCGAGCGAAACATAGCACGGAAACAGCTATGACACACATAATTGATGACGCCCTCCAAATTCTTGATCGCAATGAGTCCTGCCTCCTCATCCTTCTTGACCTCTCTTCAGCATTTGACACGGTCAAACATGAGAACTTGCTGGAGCTGCTAAGCACTAGAATGGGTCTATCGGGAACTGTTCTCAAATGGTTTTCGTCCTTCCTTCACAACCGGTATCAGAAGTTCAAGATTGACAATGTGCTATCTACACCTGTGCCTGCAGATCTAGGTGTCCCACAAGGATCCTCCCTCTCCCCTACACTGTTCAACCTCGTCATGGAACCGCTCGCCACCTTGCTCCAAGCTTCCAATGTCCAATTCCATATGTACGCCGATGACACACAACTTTACCTAAAGCTACAATCCCCGGAAGATATCAAACATCTGAACTCCACACTTATTAACACTCAATCATGGCTGGCCGATAATCACCTCAAACTAAATGCTCTGAAAACTGAGTTCCTACTCATCTCACCCCCGGCGAAAACTTCCACCACCCAAACCTGGCTCAATAACCTAACAGCACTCAATGTCCAACCTACCATCGTGGATTCGGCAAAATCCCTAGGCATCACACTCGACGCCAAGCTCAACATGCAGCAGCACGTTAGCAAAGCCACCAAAGGAGCTAATTTCCAAATCAACACACTGAGGAAAATTAAACCTTTCCTCCCTGCCGAAGACTTCCAAACTGCTGTACAAGCTTTAGTCATCCCTCGAATAGACTACGGAATTGTGGCCCTCAGCGGACTCCCACTATCCACAACAGCACCCTTAAGAGCCTCACTGAACGCTGCAGCGAGACTCATTACTGGCTCAAGAAAACACTCGCATATATCCCCAGATTTAAAGTCTCTAAAATGGCTGCCTTTTGAAGCCAGAATACAGCTAAAAATTGCTGTTATGACACACGCGGCCGTGCACCACAAGGCACCCAACTACCTCGCTCAAAAGTTGTCTATATCAGGAGGTTCGAGATCCAATAGAAGTACAAAAAATCTACTCCTGAAACCTCGTAGATTCCGGAAAGAGAAAACATACAAGCGTTCCTTCTCAGGAATGGCACCCAGGATCTGGAATGCGCTCCCTCCTGAAACCAGGCTTATCTCCTCCACCGCACTCTTCAAGAAAGAGGTGAAAACCATCCTTCTGGCCAAGATCTCCTGATCCTTATAGGTGCTGGATCAGAGACTCTGCATGGCTCTATATCACTGTTCACCTTGTCCTTTGGCACTATACTTCTACTTGATGGGGGACACTCTTACGCTACTCTCTTAATACTGACCGATATATGTTACACTTTGGTTTACTGATTCACTCTCCCGATGCCCCCACTCAGTGTTCTCTATACACTAAGACATTGGTATAAGCCATCCACACACCCAAGGTGTACCTGAACACCTCTTTAGTGGGATCAATGATTGGTGCCGTCTTATATTACCTGTTTACCTGTTTGTATATTGATATGTGTTATGTATGTTATTATTATCCTATCATGTCAGTGACTATTATATTGCTTCCATTATCTCTGTTCATTCCTACTGCCCCTACCCTGTCTTTGTGAAGCGCTCTGATATCTGTAAGGATCTTGTTCGCGCTATATAAAACTTTGAATAAATAAATAAATAAACTCCCTCAGCAAATGGGCCTAATTGAATTTCTATATGAGTCCTATCTCCTCTGCCCTCCACTTTAGTGATTAGGCCTCCTCCCTTCTACTTCAGGATTGTCAGCAATACACTTCCACTGTCTGGGAAGCCAAATAACATCCATTTTGTGCACAGGAACAGTCCAGGGGCTTTCAAAATGGAACCCACAGGCCTCTATTACCCTGCTTCCTTATACATACATTGCATACACTACATTGGCCACATATACTCACATGCACAACATACACTTGGGATATTAGCTGTAAGCACCTTTCATATCAGCAGTTACTCTGTTGTGCCGTAGAAGCAATCTAGAATGGGAGCAGGTAACAAAACAAGTGTAATATCTGTTTGTTCATTGACGAGACGCTCTCAGCCAATGTCAAATAACTCATACTGAGTGAGTAAAAAAACAAAAAAAAATTGGGGGGAAATAGTTAGGGAAGATCATTAAATGGGACCATCTCTTTTGTCTGAGCCAACTCCTATTTGTGCAGCGTACAGACCCTGTACCGAGGTTGGCATACTCCAGACTATGTTTACAAGGGCTGTCCTAGAGTTGGCACACATCTGTACACTCAAATTCATATGTTGTAATCTGCCTGCCTGTATTTGGAGCACTATATATAATGTTTCATTCTTTTCATAGCTTACATCCTCTGATAGTTTTCTACAGCTTACATCTTTAGATCACTTGCTATCTCAGAAAGTCGTCTCCCACTATAATCCTAAAACCCTGCATGAAAAACTGAACTTAATTGACTGCAGCTTTATTCCTTTT
Source organism: Lissotriton helveticus (assembly GCF_964261635.1). Lineage (NCBI taxonomy): Eukaryota > Metazoa > Chordata > Amphibia > Caudata > Salamandridae > Lissotriton > Lissotriton helveticus. The sequence goes on from NC_136065.1 coordinate 1,925,043,211, forward strand.
AACTTGATTCATCTCCTTTCTTTCCTCAGAGTAACCCTCTTCTTAATTTCCATCCACCACATGCTTTCCATTTCCGTGTATAGCCTCCTCTCTGTCTCAGCCTGTCTGCCTAAATCTCTCTAATACAATTCTGCATTTCGCTGATACCTCCTTTCATAGATCACAACCTCTCTTAAAAACCATATCCCTGCAGCCTAACTTTACCTAGTCTCCGCCAGCCTATCTATCTCACCAACCATTCACCTGAAACTACATAGCCCACACTAATGATCACTTAGCTGACATTAATATAATCCATCACAAAGTAACTGGAATAAATGCATGAAATGTTTTTCAGGGCATGTGACTAATCACAATAACCAACATTTAACCACTTGATTAAACACTGACCTTGGGTTCCAGACTTAAAGTGCTATTCGCTGTAAAGCATTTCAATGCCTCGTCAGGGATTGTAAGTGCTATATAAATAGGAAAACAATTACAATATGATACTGGTGTAAAGTATGTGTCTATGGAATGGATATTACAGAAGGAGATGCACAAGCATCTGCAGACCCTCTGTAAAACGGCTCTATTCACTAGCTATGAAAGCAGGCATTAATCCCCAGTAGAGCACAACAGAAATATGATCCCAAGTATCTGCACATGAGCATTTTTCAGAAAGTTATGAATCTGGGAATGGTTAGTTTGTGTTAGAGACATATTTATTGGATATCAAATAAAAAAATCAGCACTGTCAGCTGTCAAACAGCAAAGAGAGTAAAAGCAATATCTGCCAAACATCTAACACCAAAATATCTGACATCTGACGATTATATCAAAATAATTTCAAATAAGGCCAATGGTTCCTATGTACAATAAGAGTTGTAGGAAGACATATGACACTAACGAAATAACCTAAATGGCAAACATTGCCCTAAAGTGGAAGACACAGTTAGTACTCATGCCCTCGTTTCTTATACTTATTCTCAAATTATGCAATGTTTTGAATCTTCATTTGGATTATTTGATACTGTTATTTTTATCTGTTTTCTGCTGATTGCACTGTTGAATATTAAGTACAAGAATATTGTGGCACACTAATATTGAGGACAAAGTATCGAGGAGTAAAATTTTGAAAGGTAAGTGCACAGAGTGAAGTATAGATTTACTATTCTTAACTTCACAACTATGTACCATGAGGATATACATATCTTCTATATATTTATCTTTCAATATTTTATCCATCAATATTTTGTCTACAACATTAGTGTCCCACGTTGTCCTAAACTAGATATTCAGGACAACACCTTTTCAGCTCTTATCTTATATGCAGGTTCACTCGTTGGCATGTGTAAGTGGCAGGCACTCGAAACACAGGGAGGTTTAAAGACCTGCAGGGGTTGTCTCCCCTACTCAGAAACCAACAACACACACACACACCTTGCATTAGCTTCCATAAGGTCCTGAAGAAGGTCGTCACCCATCTGTTGAGGGTATTAGGCTGAAACATGTCGACCTATTTTTCACTCCATGGCAGTCTAAATTCCCTCCTGTTATAGCTTGGTTTTAACCCTAATAAAGTCTACTGTGTACACTGGAGCTAGTTTTTCTCCACACTCACTTTGCTCTGCCGCATTTATCACATTCAGCTCACCTAAGTTATTTAGTATACCTCTTTCTATCAAAAAACATCCCTGAGCTCCTCCCTCTCAGAAAGGAGGTTGTAGCCTCCATTAGGACTAGGTTCATAATGCGAGGAGGTTACCCTTTGATGAAGCATGCTATCTTCGGGTGGATGAGGGAAATCGTCCTTAAAAAAGACACTCTTGTAGCTCTCTTCCGTTTCTTGTTAGACCCAGGGTTTTTTCATTCATATTGTTGGTAAGTCGCAGGCATAACACATTTTTACGGTGAACTGACCCCCTTCAATGTTGACTTGCTGCAATCTTAGGTGGACTATGTTTGTCATTCTAGTGTTTTATCTGGCTCTGTGGTAGTGCCCATGTGCTGCCCCCCGGCTACCTATTTTAGTGATGGAACAACGCGTACACGCAAAGGCATTCCAAAGGCAAGCTTGCCTGCACACCACCAGGGCACAGGGCAGGTTCTTGTACCTAATAGGCCCTCCCACCCACAAGACCAACTCTAAGTCTGAACTCCTTGCCATCTATTCCCAGGTTGGTTGCTTTCCAATGCTTGCCGGCTTTGATGTTGGGATCTGTTTAGAAACGTTGATCGCCCAACACCTATTCCTTCACAAACAATGTGGAACATGTCTTTATTTCCTCAACTTTTCTGTTGTTTACCCAACACACACTTCATTCCTCATCATGATTTTACATTGGAGTATCGCTTTGACTGTGTTTTTACTATGAAAACATGACTTCATGAATCCTCTGGGCCCGATTTGGCGGTTGCTGTTTTTCATGGCTATAAAATACCACATGTTGACCGGAAGGAGCGATTGGGAGGGGGTATGGCAGTCATTTTCCATAATTTGCCAGCTATTTATTTGCACAGTTTCACTCTCTTTCCTTATGCAAAACACATGTTTTGTAACCTATTACTTTCTCCTTCTATGTCTGCCATGATTGGCCTTTTTTCTTTCCATACCGGGGAAACTGAGAAATGTAGCATTTTCTTTGGTGACTTTCTTTCCCTATTTGCCACAGAAGTCTAAAATGTATTAATCCTGGGTAATTTTAATCTATGAGTTGATATCCTGTATTCTCTCCATTTGACTGAGTTTCGTTCTTCTAGTTCAATCTCAGGACTCATGCAAAGTGTCCAACAATCTACCCACCAAGCAGTGCATCTGGTTTACCTGGTTTTCACGTCTTTTGCACATCAATATATGCATCAACATTTCCCTTTATTTTGGACAGATCATTATGCAGTCAGTATTCACCTTATTCTACACCCCCAGGCTAAACCCCTCTCGGTCACTTCGTACATGAAGTTTCTTCCTTGAGGTTCTGTAGATTTTCAACAGCTTACCATCTTCTAGGTACTACTATCAGCACCTTAATCCACATGTCAGATTTGATAATGCGCACACTGAATATAACCAGTTGATTAGTTCTATGTTTGATCAACTCAGTCTGCTCAGAACAAAACAACATTTTTGGGATCCAGGCCTTCCGCACCCCGATATAATCCAGATCTCAATATCGCCAAGCATATTTATAAATGCCGAGAGCGCTCTTGGCAAAATGCTTATGGGCTAGCTAGATGAAATAATGCTTGACATAGCTGCTCTGAAAAGCTATTAAAAGAAGATTTAGCTAGTGTGCTTTGTGTACTATCCCATCTAGTTCCAGAAATCTTCCAACTCTTCAAAGTTTTCTGAACAGTAAAAATTCTCCTGCTTCCATCCTACAAGCGTATTGTGTAGGCTGGGAATAGGGACGAGACAGAATATTGTTACAATTATTTCCAGGGACAAAATATTGAAAGGTACATTTCTACATATTTTATATATCTAACTCCACATATATGTAGAATAGTGACATATACATATATGTATTTCTTCAAGGTACATAGATCTGGAGTTCAGAACAGTAAATCCTTACCTCCCTCGGTTGACTTACCTTTTGATATTTTGTTCCTCAATATTGTTATAACAATACTCTGTCTCGTTGATAATCAGGATTCAGTATTCCCTACTACAATCCAAGAGTACCGGTGTAGAGACAGAATATCGAGTACAAAATGTCGAGGTGCAGTAATATCGAGGTGGAAATATCGTGGGTCAGAAATATCGACAGGAATAATATCGAGGTCAAGAATATCGAAAGCAGGTAAAAAATATTGATTTCAATATCGAAGTATTTAATATCGTTTGCAAAAACATAGTTGCTAAAAATATAGTTTTTCATTATTGTTATGTATTTTTGTGTATGTTTTATATGTATGTGATGTATGTTTTGTGTAGAAGAATTGTTTGTATTTTTAATATATGTGTTACATTTTTAGTAGTTATAAAAAACAAATTATTTTAATTTTGCGCTTTTAGTTTTGTAACGGGTTCTGGGTTTATAGGGGAATAGGGTGGGAAGTAATTTAATTATGTTAAATTTATTGATTAATTTTTATTTATTAATATTAGTTTTATTGATATTTTATAGTGTTAATGTGTAATACATTTTTATAAATTAATTAATAATTGCTTGTTAAATAATTTTAACTAATTAATTGTTAATTAATGATAGTATTTGTGTAATTAATTCTAAGTGTGTGTTGTGGCGTTTATAGGTGTAAATGGTGGGAAGTAATTTGTGTTTAATTAATTTATAGTTGTTAATTAATATTAATTAATATGTAAATATTGTGGGTAAGTTTTAAATATTTTTGTTATATTTACTTTTTAATAGAGGTAAAGGGTGGGTATTAAATACATTTTAACAATTTAAATATTAGTTAATAGGAATTTATTGTAATTTTAAGAAACATTTTAAATTTGTTTTATTATTTGATAGTTTAATTTAATTTGTGTTGTGCAAATTATTTAATAATTATGTAAAATATGTAAATTAAGGTAATTAAGAAATGTGAAGTGTTTTGTTATTGGTGTGGTGTTATAGGTTAGGAAATTAAATAAATACATTTATTTTGTCATTCATTTTTCTGTAAATGTTTTTATTTTTAAATAAATATTTATTGGTAAATGTTTTTATTATTTTAATATATATATAGTATTTGTAAGTATTTGTTATATGTAATTCCTATTATGTTATGTTATGTTAAAAGAATTTCTAAAGCGCACTTACACCGAGCGGTTTCATGGCGCTGGTACAAAAGAACTGAGGGACAAGTGTTAGGTGTTTATTCGTAATCTTGAGAGAACAGGAGTGTTTTAAGAAGAGTTCTAAAATAAGGATAAAGCTTTGTGGCTCTCAGCTCATTAGGAAGGGAGTTCCAGAAACGGGGGGCAAGAAAAGAGAACCTCAGTCCACCATGCTTTTTCCGTTTATAGGTGGGAATGGTAAGCAGATGATGGTGGGAGGACCGGAGGTCCCGGGACGGGGCGTAAGGCTTGACTCTGTTGGAGATAAAAGCAGGGCCTTGGCCCGTAAGGGCCTTGAAGATGGTACAGCCCATCTTGAATTCAACACGTTTGGCTACTGGGAGCCAATGAAGGCTCTTCATCAGAGGTTTAACATGTTGAGACTTTGGTTGGCTGAAAATGAGCCTGGCTGCCTGATTTTGGACTAGCTGCAGGCGATGAAGTTGATAGGCTGGAAAACCAGCGTATAGGGCATTAGCATAATCAATGCGAGAGTTAATTATGGCCAGGGTAACGAGAATGAGGGCCTCCCTTGTCAGAAACCTGCAGATCTTTCAGATGCTTCGCAGATGGAAAAAGCAAGAAGAGACTACCGCACTGATATGTGGTTTCAGGGATAGATCATTGCTAATAATAAAACCCAGGCTCTTTACATGGTTAACTGGACGAGGGGAGGTTCCCAAAGAAGGAGGCCAGAAGCTAGTATTCCAGGGGTTAAGGGGCCCCCCTGTGAGGACTAGCTCAGTGTTCTCCGGGTTGAGCTTTAGTTGACTGGAAAACATCCAGTCGCTGATGGCGATCATCGTGGATTGGAAGTTACTAGTGACAGTGGAGGAGGAGTCTATGTTAAATATTAACTGAAGGTCATTGGCGTAATTGAAAGCTCTGACCGGACTGTACCGCAGGGACACCATCAGAGGTTGCATATACAAATTAAAAAGGAGGGGTGATAGGGCCGAACCCTGAGGGACCCCGCAGGTCAGTTGTATATGTTTCGCCACTAAGTTGTCTAATCTAACAGCCTGGGAGCGGCTGTGTAAAAAAGAAGTGATCCACTTAAGGACCACGCCCCTGATGCCAGCGTTGGTGACACGGTCGATCAGGAGCTCATGATCGACCGTGTCAAAAGCCGCCGATAAATCTAATAGCACAAGGGCCTGGGTATCGTTTTTGTCTGCCCCTCTCCTTAGTTCATCCATGACAGCCAGGATGACTGATTCAGTAGAATGGGCAGGCCTGAAACCCACCCGCTGGGGGTCAAGAAAGTTAGATTGCTCAATAAACGAGCTGAGGCAGGTCGTGACATGTGCATCCAGGATTTTACTGAGGTAAGGGAGCAACGAGATAGGGCGGAAGTTGCTGGGTACTGAGGGGTCAGCACTAGGTTTCTTCAGTATCGGAACATCTACCGCTCATTTGAAGGAGCCTGGAACAATGCCTGTTTTGAGGGAGTTGTTAAGAAGAGAGAGTGGTGAGTCGGGGCAAGTGCAGAAAGCTTCTTTGAGAATATGGGGGGGGCAGGAGTCATTTGGGGAGCCCGATCTCACTCTGTTCAGCAAGGTCAAGAATTCTTCTCTGGAGATCGGGGGATTTGATCGAGTGTGAAGGGGTTCTTACAAGTTGCAGGAGAGGTAGAAGGAGAGATGGGATTGGGGATATTCTCCTTAATCAAGGTGATTTTGTCTATGAAGAATGAACTCAGAGAGTCGCAAAGGGTTTGTGATGGAGCAAGTTTGGCCGTTACCCTGTCGGGCTGTGCGAGCTCATTAACGATAGAAAAGATATCCTTAGCTTTCGTGGATGAATTCATAATTTTTGGGGAGAAGTAGGCAGATTTGGTTTGAAGGATGGAGGCTTTATAATTTCTTATGATGGTTACATAGGCCGCTCTCTCCTTAGGGGCGTATGTGCACCGCCAGAGGCGCTCTGATTGTCTAAGCGCCAGCTTTTCCTTCTATAAGTCGTCGGAAAGCCAGCGTTGGGCGTCATGGGGGCGTTTGCGTCGGATCTTCTTCAGAGGAGCCACCTTGTCGCTGGCTGTTACTAGCCAGTGGTCGAGGTTAGTGGCCTGAAGGGAGATGGGGGCCAATGCATTAGGGGGGGGTGGCTTTTAGAAGTGTATGGAAATCATCCATATTGGCCAGTTTCCAGTTCCTGGCTACAAAATTGCCCAGAGGAGGCACGGGGGTAGTGGGCGAATATGCCATAGTAAAAGAAATAAGAGCATGGTCAGACCATGTGCAAGGGGAAACTAGGGGGTGAAATCTCCATGTTCAGGGTCCAAATCTGATCCAGGATGTGCACCTTGGTGTGAGTAGCTATGTGTACATGTTGGGTGAAGTTCATGCTGGATAGAAGATCTGTGAACTCAACCGAGGTGGCACTCTCATGGATGTCTGAAGGCCAATAGTTAAAGTCGCCGAGGATGATAATTCTAGCGTGATTTATGGCTAGTTAGGAGGTGAGTTCCCCAAAGAGTTGGGGGAATAGGGGCATGTGATCAGGAGGTCGGTAGAAGAGAGCTCAGATAAAAGGAAAACTGGGAGAGTTGAATTTTACAATGAGGCTCTCAACGTGAGGAAGACTATTAATCTGTAGGGAGGTGAATTTGTGTTTATGCAAGATAATGGCCGCTACGCCGCCACCAGATTTGCCCGATATCCTATTTGCGTAGAGGATATAATATCCACTAGGTGTTGCTGCCAGGATATCTGGGTTGGAATCGGCAGTTAACCAGGTTTCGGACAGGAGTAAGATATCGGGTTTGTCAGCATCAAGCAATTGGAAAATTTCAAGTTGATGCTTTACAAGGGAGCATGTGTTCAAGTAAATAATAGCCAGAGGGCTAGTTTCCTGAATAGATGTTTCATTAGGCAAGCTTGAAGGTCCGTGACCCAAGTCCTTAGTGGGGTAATCGGGGTTAGGGCCAATGGGGTGGAGAATCCCTTCCTTATGCATGGCTAGCTTGGCGTTGGTGGGGATGTCCCAATTTCCCTGAAGTTTATGGAGTTCGCACGGAGTGTAAGAGATCAAATGGGCATTATGACTGGCCCCTGGTCCCTGCCGGGCACAGACGGGCGCAGACGGGCTTGCCTTTGGGGCGCCTTCGGCGCGCCGCCGGTGCGCCCGCTGCATGCGTCCACTGCACGGTCTTGGCATAGGTGGATTAAATGTCCCGGGGGGGAGGGGTCAGGGGGGGCATGTCTCGCTCTCTCCCCGGTCCGCCCTCCACTCAAACAGCCCTCAGCTGCGGTGGAACGGGGTCGGAGCGGGAGGCGTGCGGCGTGGAGACTTGGTTCCAGCAGGTATTTGGTTTTAAAAGTCAAAGTCAAAGTGCAAAGTGCGGTTAAAAACAAAAGTTAACACACACACGTACAACACAAGGATACGGCCACCACACTCTGCGCTCAATACTTCTGCAGCGCGGCGCGAGGCTATGGACCTTATGTAAGAGGCAGCGTCAGGGGGGGCGTGTCTCGCTCTCTCCCCGGTCCGCCCTCCACTCAAACAGCCCTCAGCTGCGGTGGAACAGGGTCGGAGCGGGAGGCGTGCGGCGTGGAGTCTTGGTTCCAGCAGGTATTTGGTTTTAAAAGTCATAGTGCAAAGTGAGGTTAAAAACAAAAGTTAACACACACACGTACAACACAAGGATACGGCCACCACACTCAGCGCTCAATACTTCTCAAGCGCGGCGCGAGGCTATGGACCTTATGTAAGAGCCAGCAACAGGTAGGGCGTGTCTCGCTCTCTCCCCGGTCCGCCCTCCACTCAAACAGCCCTCAGCTGCGGTGGAACGGGGTCGGAGCGGGAGGCGTGCGGGGGGAGACTTGGTTCCAGCAGGTATATGGTTTTAAAAGTCAAAGTGCAAAGTGCGGTTAAAAACAAAAGTTAGCACACACACGTACAACACAAGGACTCGGTCACCACACTCAGCACTCAATACTTCTGCAGCGTGGCGCGAGGCTATGGACCTTATGAAAGAGGCAGCGTCAGGGGGGGCGTGTCTCGCTCTCTCCCCGGTCCGCCCTCCACTCAAACAGCCCTCAGCTGCGGTGGAACGGGGTCGGAGCGGGAGGCATGCGGTGTGCAGTCTTGGTTCCAGCAGGTCTTTGGTTTTAAAAGTCAAAGTGCAAAGTGCGGTTAACAATAACCGTTAACACACACACGTACAACACATGGATACGGCCACCACACTCAGTGTTGCACTGGGAATAGTCATTTTTACCCCTCCACTATTCAGCACTTTCCCTATTGTTGCACTCACTGGAATGGGAATAGTAGTTTTTACCCCTCCGCTATCCAGCACTTTCCCTACTGTTGGACTCACTGGAGTGGGAATCGTAATTTTTACCCCTCCACTATCCAACACTTTCCCTGTTGTTGCAGTATCTGGAGTGGGAAAAGTAATTTTTACCCCTCCACTATCCAAAACTTTCCCTATTGTTGCAGTCTCTGTTGTTGGGATAGTAATTCCCTCCCCCCCGCTATCCAACACTTTCCCTACTGTTGCAGTCTCTGGAGTGGGAATAGTCATTTTTACCCCTCCGCTATCCAGCACTTTCCCTATTGTTGCACTCACTGGAGAGGGAATAGTCCTTTTACCCCTCTGCTGTCCAACACTTTCCCTATTGTTGCAGTCTCTGGAGTGGAAATAGTAATTTTTACCCCTCCACTATCCAACACTTTCCCTATTGTTGCAGTCTCTGTAGTGGGGATTGCAATTTTTACCCCCCTCCCCCCCGCTATCTGACACTTTCCCTACTGTACAGTCTCCGGAGTGGGAATAGTCATTTTTACCCCTCCGCTATCCAGCACTTTCACTACTGTTGCACTCACTTGAGTGGGAATATTAATTATTACCCCTCTGCTGTCCAACACTTTCCCTATTGTTGCAGTCTCTGGAGTGGAAATAGTAATTTTTACCCCTCCGCTATCCAGCACTTTCCCTATTGTTGCACTCACTGGAGTGGGAATAGTCATTTTTACCCCTCCACTATCCAACACTTTCCCTATTGTTGCAGTTTCTGTAGTGGGGATTGTAATTTTTATCCCCCCCCCCGCTATCCAACACTTTCCCTACTGTTGCCGTCTCTGGAGTGGGAATAGTCATTTTTACCCCTTCGCTATCCAGCACTTTCACTACTGTTGCACTCACTGGAGTGGGAATATTAACTTTTACCCCTATGCTGTCCAACACTTTCCCTGTTGTTGCAGTCTCTGGAGTGGGAATAGTAATTTTTACCCCTCCACTATACAACACTTTCCCTATTGTTGTAGTGTCTGTTGTGGGGATAGTAAGTCCCTCCTCCCCCCGCTATCCAATACTTTTCCTACTGTTGCAGTCTCTGTAGTGGGGATTGTAATGTTTACCCCCCTGCCCCCTCTGCTATCCAACACTTTCCCTACTGAACAGTCTCCGGAGTGGGAATAGTCATTTTTACCCCTCCGCTATCCAGCACTTTCACTACTGTTGCAATCACTTGAGTGGGAATATTAATTATTACCCCTCTGCTGTCCAACACTTTCCCTATTGTTGCAGTCTCTGGAGTGGAAATAGTAATTTTTACCCCACCGCTATCCAGCACTTTCCCTATTGTTGCACTCACTGGAGTGGGAATAGTCATTTTGACCCCTTTGCTGCCCAACACTTTCCCTATTGTTGCAGTCTCTGGAGTGGGAATAGTAATTTTTACCCATCCACTAGCCAGCACTTTCCCTATTGTTGCACTCACTGGAGTGGGAATAGTAATGTTTACCCCTCAGCTATCCAGCACTTTCCCTACTGTTGCACTTACTGGAGTGGGAATAGTAGTTTTTACCCCTCCGCTAGCCAGCACTTTCCCTACTGTTGCACTCACTGGAGTGGGAATCGTATTTTTTACCACTCCAATATCCAACACTTTCCCTTTTGTTGCAGTCTCTGTAGTGGGGATAGTAATTCCCCCCCCCCCCCCGCTATGCAACACTTTCCCTACTGATGCAGTCTCTGGAGTGAGAATAGTCATTTTTACCCCTCCGCTATCCAGCACTTTCGCTACTGTTGCACTCACTGAAGTGGGAATAGCAAGTTTTACCACTCCACTATCCAACACTTTATCTACTGTTGCATTCACTGAAGTTGACAATTTAATTTTCCAGACTTTTAACTAGTTTAATGTTTTAATTTAATATATAATTTTTTTGATTCGATTCTATGTTATTGGTGTATTTATATTTATATATTCATTCATACATTTCTATAAATACAATTATAAAATAAATCAAAATAAATACTTTATGGGGCGTGGCTTAGCAAGCCATCATGGCGGACGTGTGCGAAGTCAGCTCCGTCGAGCCTCGACTATTATCCTGCATTATCCTGCTTCTCCGGTCTGTCTCTACACTTCAAAGCTACCCTGGGAGTGACACGAACCGGAACTGTACACTCGGGCCGAGTCCCGACCCACGACGTAGCCTGGAGTGGCAGAGTAGCGTTGGCCTGAGGCAGGGCCTCTGGAAGGTGGGGCCTGGCGGCCTGGTGTGGAGGCTGGCACCTCGATTAGGGAGTTACCTGGGTTCCTCGGCGGAGGGCGTCGCTGCTGCTGCTGAGCCGACACGCTGCACGGGTGAAGCTGATCTTTCCCTGGAGAGTGCGTCCTGGCCAGACGTCTTCTGCTGTGGGTCGGCTGCCTCCCGCTTCTTCTGCTTCCACAGGGTGAGCCCCATCGATCGGTGGCCATATCAGACCACGAGGGGAAGGCGCTGGGAGTACACGCGGCTGAGCTGGTGGGCCGTCAGTCCTTGTTTGGGTCAGGTGCCTTGCCTGTACCTGCGGCCCCTTTGGATTCCAGCGGGTGCCTCCTTCCCCCTTGCCAAACTGCCCAACAATATACTCGCATCGGCGGCTTGTCGAGCCGTGCGGGCAACCTCAGGGTCCTTTAGGGATTGGGACCCTTCACTTGCGGTCCCCCTCTTGATATCCAGCCGCCTCCGCCTCCCCCCTGCAAGAAACGCACCGGGTGATCGGCGGCTTTGTCGGGCCACAGAGGGGTGCCGCATGGAAGAGCTGCAAAGCAGACACACGTGGCCCGAAGTTCGATCGAAGTGGAGGGCGTACTCGCCAAAACATCCTGCAGCCTGACGAGAGACCAGCATTGTGCCCCCTCCGTCCCGCTGCGTAGAGCGCCCGCATCACGTCTCCTGGGGCTCCTGGTGGAGGACCTGAGCTGAGGCGCTCCTTGGGACGCCTACAGGACCTTGTTGCTCGGCGGGAGGCCCTCTGCTCCCCTCCTGGTTGGTGGTGCGATCTCCTTGTGTAGTCGGTCAGTCGGGCCACGTGGGCTCGCAGCTATTTCACTGGGCCACTACAGTGCAGCAGCAGGAGTGCGGGGGTCCATGAGGAGGTGGAGCTGGGCCGGTGGGGGACGTTCCCTGATTCCTGATTTGGAGGTGGCACGAGAGGGGTGCCCGGGGCTGAAGAATGGACTGGTAGTCAGGCGAGGACAGCACCTGCGGCCCCAGTTGACCTGGATTCTCTGGCCCCTTCCTTTATTCCTTGTTAACGGTATTGTGATCGGCGGTCAAGTCGGGCATCTCGGGCCGTGCTCCCATACTCCTGCTGCCCCTGACTGGACTAGACGGACTCACTTATCCTGGCGGCGCCACACTAACCACGAGAGGTACTTTGCCCTAGGCGGGGGATGGTGCGCAGCCCGCCATGACGAGAGATAAGCCAGGGGGAGGTTTGGCCAAGCAGAGCACGTTCGATAAATTCACGGGCCAGGGTGCCCCTGTGGCGGCATCGGGGGGACGCATGGAGATGTGCCCAACAATTCCGCTCTCATGGCTGCCATCACCCAGTTCAGGGATGTCCTCGATACCAAAATTGGGGCAGTTGGCTCCGACGTCATGCTGTTGCGGCAGGACCTACAGAATGCGGTTACACGCATCACAGAGGCTGAAATGAGAATTTCTGGGGTTAAAGATGTGGTTGCCATCCACCAGAAGAGTGTGACTTCTCTGGAGACCACCCAACGTGGACTAACATCGCGAGTGAAGGATGCTGAAGTGAGGGCTCAGCGCAACAATCTACGCTTCATTGGATTTCCAGAGGGATGCGAGGATAGGGATATGAAGCAGTTCCTCACTCAGTGGCTGTCATTATCCAAATATTTTGTGGTGGAGCGCGCCCACAGAGCCTTAATGCAGAAGCCCCCACCTGGAGCTCGCCCGAGGCCTATCATTGCAAAGCTACTCAATTATCATGATCGGGACGCTATCCTGAAGCAGGCTAGGGCCAAAAAACCATTATTATTTGACAACGCCCGCATCCTGATTTTTTCCGACTATAAGAAATTGGTCCAGCAGTGGAGGCAATCCTTCATGGCGGCCCTAAGTTTTGCTTTATCCAACCAGTTTGCGGGTGGTGTATCGGTCCTGTACTCATTTCTTTGACTCACCAGATGAGGTCTTCCTATGGACTGATGAGACAGTGCGGCTTCATCCCCACACACCACCCAGGAGGGAGTCGGACTCTTCCTCAAGCGAGGCAACCGGGAGCAGCCCAAATTGAAAGGGAGAGGTAACAGGTGCTCCAGGTCCAGATGGCATTCCCAGTCATGCGGTGACTCGTCTAAGGCTAGGTCGGCCTCGCGACAGCATGAGTCACCGGACTAGTTGATGGGTGGGACCTCCTGTTGGGGTCAGCCTGCTCTGCCCGCCGCTACAGGTACTTCACTGTTATTGAGGTATAGGGTGAGGGGGTTTTGTTCTTCGATTGCACTGTCCTACATTACCTCAGAGTCATTTCGAGCTTATTGCATGATGTTATCTGTATCATTGGTATGTATTGCACCCTCCAATGGTAGCTGTGTTGGGTAGTCCACACGATCTCCCTGGGACCATTCGGATAATTAGCTGGAATGTCAGAGGGGCCCTTGACAAGATTAAACGCGGGGTTATCCTTAAACAGGCAAAGGGCGCCCACGCGGTTATTCTAATGGGGACTAAGGCACTGTGCTTTCAACGTTTTGGCTATGTCCATGTCTTCCACTCAGGTTTTGTGAGGGTGTTTTGGGGGGTTGCAGTCCTGATCCATCGCCGGGTTCCATACATGCATGTTAAGACATGGGGGAACACTCAGGGAAGGTACCTGTTCTTGCAGGGCACAGTGGGTGAAGAAACTGTGGTGCTGGGCAGTGTATACGCCCCCCGCCATTGTCCTGGGGGTTGGTGAAGAGACGTGTGACCCTGTGGGCAGATCTACCGGATGGCCTGGCAGTTGTGGGTGGGGACTGGAACGATGTGATGGATATGGCCAGTGACCGGTGGAGGCCCGGGGTTCACTGGAGACCTGACACCCTACTAAACTACACTCCCTAGCGATGGGCCTTGACTGGGTGGACACTTGCCGTAGGCTAAACGGCACAACACAGGGATCTACATACCTCTTGGCAGTACACAACTAATACTCCCGCCTCGACTACTTATTTGTTCCCCGGGCGGTTGACAGCAGGGTGGTAGTGGCTGAAATCCTTCCACGGGGGCTCTTGGACCACTCGCCGGTGTCCCTCACTCTACGGGCGGGGGTGGGACACAGGCCTTTTCTGTGACACCTTTCGACCTGGAACCTCCAGAAGGAGGACTGCAGGGCACATATGGTAGGTGCCATTGATCAATATTTTACATTTAATGTCGACTCGATGAGGGAGGCTGAATCTCTCTGGGAGGCAATGAAGCCCACAATTTGTGGGGTAGACATTCCCTTCTGTGTGGCAGCCCTTAGAATGCGCATGGAGACCCTCATACGAGCGGAAGCTGTAATTCTTGGCCTGGAGGCATGCAGTAGGGAAGACGGGGGTCAGCAGGTACACCGCCAATTGATGCTAGTGCAACAAGGCTATTGGCATCTCCTACTGGATGAGGCCCGCCAGGCATGGTTGGCGACCCGTAGCAGGATCTACCAGTGGGAAGATAAATCTAGCAAGCTGCTGCACAGACTGTGCCAAGGGGCACTTTACCCCCGGGCTCTTCCTAGTATTGTGGGACCAGACGTGACACCTATCTCAGATTCCTCTGCTATTGCCAACAGCTTTGCTATGTATTACGCAGATCTCTATACCCCCATGGAATGCTTGTCGGCGGATGTGATTGGCCGCTTCTTAGATGACCTCCCACCTAAGGCCCTTTTGGAAAAAGTGAGTGTGGAGTTAGATCGCTCACTCACGGAGGACGAATTAGGAGCCACACTGGTGGACCTGCACCACCACAGAAAGTCCCCGGGACCGGATAGTTAAACGATATTTCCTGCAGCTAGGTCCCCACCAGGGAACAGGGTTGTCTGCCTAGTGACTGGAGACATGCGGAAGTGGTGGTGTTCCACAAGCCTGGTAGACCTCCCAATCAACATGAGTCTTACCGCCCTATCTCTCTTCTGAATGTTGAGGCCAAGATTCTGGCTAAGGCGTTGGCCAAGCGTCTTCAGCCATATTATCTCTGTAGTCCTGGGGTCTCCAACCGGTCGATCACGAGCTACCGGTAGCTCGCGGAGACCCCGGGAGTAGCTCATGTAGCCCTTCAGCCTTTCTGGCTCCATTTGCCCGCCCTCACCCAAACCAGCCGCTCGGATTGGAGCTAAGCTGGGGTGGAGGCGGGCGAAGAGGATGACACTCCTCTCCTGGAGCTGCAGACTCTGCTCATGAGAGTCTGACTCTTGTGACATCATCGTCTAGTGAAAACGCGCTGGCACCGCACTGTCTTCCATTGTGCAACGGGTGCCAGCGCGGAGCAGTAGGAGACGTGACTTCCACCACCAGAAGCAGCCAGGAGACGCGCCTTCCACTGCAGGTAAGCAGATAGATAGTTTAGTGACGTTGGATTCAGTTTTTTTTATGAATGTGCACAAAAAGCGAGTGAAACAGAGGGCAGAAAGGCACAAAAAACGAGTGGAACAGAGGGCAGAAGGGCACAAAAAACGAAGCAAAAACGGTGGAACAGAGGGAAGAAAGACCCAAAAATGAAGCAAAAACGAGTGGAACAGAGGGCAGAAAGGCACAAAAAAAAGAGTGGAACAGAGGGCAGAAAGGCACAAAAAACGAGTGGAACAGAGGGCAGAAGGGTACAAAAAACAAAGCAAAAACGAGAGGAACAGAAGCAGAAGGGCACAAAAAACAAGGGGAAAACGAGTGGAACAGAGGGCAGAAAGGCACACAAAAACTAGGGAAAAATGAGTGGAACAGAGGGCAGAAAGGCACAAAAAACGAGTGGAACAGAGGGCAGAAAGGCACAAAAAAACAAGTGGAACAGAAGGCAGAAGGGTACAAAAAACATAGCAAAAACGAGTGGAACAGAGGGCAGGAGGGCACAAAAAACAAGGGGAAAACGAGTGGAACAGAGGGCAGAAAGGCACAAAAAAATGAAGCAAAAACGAGTGGAACAGAGGGCAGAAAGGCACAAAAAATAAGGGAAAAACAAGTGGAACAGAGGGCAGAAAGGCACAAAAAACGAGTGGAACAGAGGGCAGAAAGGTACAAAAAATGAGGGGAAAACGAGTGGAACAGAAGGCAAAAGGGGCACAAAAACAAGGGGAAAAAACGAGTGGCACAGAGGGCAGACGGGCACAAAAAACGAATGGCACAGAGGCAAAATACAGAATACAGAAATATGGGGGCAGCGAGGGGAACAGAAGGAAAGACAGGGCAGAGAGAGCACGAAGACAGCGAGGGGAACAGAGGGAAGAAAAAGGGGCACGGACCACATACAGGCAGCGGGAGAAGACAGACAACAGCAGTCACAGACACAACAATGATAATACAGGCAATACAATAAAAGCAATAAAACGTTGAAAGGCACATGTGTATAGGTTACTTGGCAGGCAGGTAAAAATAGATGCAGCCGGGATCAGCAGTAGGATTTTTGTGCTGCTGTCTGATTGCTCACTTTCCACAAGCCCTTGGGTACCACTGCCTCTTACAACTCTGCAGTTATCTGTGTCCAGTAGTCAAGGCCAAGCTCATGATGCGGCAGGGGGGGGGAGTAGAGGGGTATGGGGGGGCATGGGATTGAGGGGGCATTACTGTTAAATCATTGTTCAGGGCCACTAGTATTATGTGGCACTGTTGGACCAAATTATGCAGCTGCATTACAATGATTATTTCAATGACAACTATGACTGAAAGGTCTTCATTTTGGACCTTAATTTTGGACCTATTAATTGAAATGTCTTGAAGCGTCACAAATCCAAAGACATTCCTTTGGGTGTTCTAGGGAACTCTTAAGTCAGGTCTGTCTTGGGTATTTTGTTGAAACCACAGTATGGGCTCTGATGAAATTAGGCTTAAAGTCAATGAAACTGGGCGTGGGGGGTCTCTCGGAAAAATGCGCGAGTTGCTTCGGGTTCAGTAGCTCACGACGATTTTCACTGGCTAGAAGTAGCTCTGACGACACAAAAAGTTGGAGACCCCTGCTTTAGTCCATCCTGATCAGGCAAGGGTTTATGCCCCAATGGGCGACCCGTCACAATATTCGCCGGGCGCATGTTGCCATTGCGACTGTCGGGGGGTTGGGGGAGCGGGAGGTGCTTTTGCTGGCAGATATCGACTGGGCATTTGATTCTCTAAGCTGGGTGTACCTATTTGCACTCCTTCGCAGGTTGAACATAGGGCCTCATTTCCTGTCCTACCTAACCTCACTATATACAGATCATACCACATCTGTGCATGTGGCAGGCTCTGCCTCTTCCACGTTTTCCATTGGACGGGGCACCAGACAGGGGTGTCCACTGTCTCCCTATTTGTTCCCATTAATGATGGAGCCCCTTGCTGCCTGGGTCCGGATCGACGCTCAAGTGACTGGTCTTGAATGGGCACATGGACTGTCGGATTGCATTGCCCCATACGCCGACGATGTGCTGTTTTTCCTCACCGACCTGGATAGAACGGGACCGCAGCTGCTACGCATCATTCAGATTTTTGGGGAGACCTCCAGCCTGTACATGAACCCTCGGAAGTTTACCTTCTGGGTCCTAGGCGGTGAGGGGGGTCTCAGTTCCTGGGCCTCCTCGATGCAGGTAGTATATGGGGGAATTAAATACTTGGGAGCGTTCCTATCAGACTCACCTATCATATCATGGGTTAGAAATGTGGTGCCTGTATGGGACCGTGTACTGGAGGATATTAGAACTTAGTCCCACATGCCGCTGTGTATAAATGGCCGGTCGGCCATCTTCAAGAGGGTTTCACTCCCATGCTTGCTGTACATATTGCAAAACCATCCATATCCAATCACTCCCATGTGGTTCTGTAAGGCTAATGAGACCCTGGGTCAGTTTCTCTGGGATGGTAGGGTGGCGAGGGTGTCCCTGCAGACCTGCTTTCAGTCCACGTACTGTGGGGGGCTGGCAACCTCTGATATTCTTTCGTACTACATGGCCTTGCAACTGCTAGTCCTCAACAAATGGTTATATGGGGTAAGGGCTGATCCAGCACACTCTATTGAACGGAGGTGCATGGGGGACCACACCCTACACACCATTCTCTACTTTGCACAGTTGCAATGCTCCCTGTCGTCTGCCATGAGGATTCTTTTCCATATCTGGTGGCATGCGCTATGGAGGATGGGTTGGTGGAATAGGCTGACCCGGGAGACCCCTCTTTGGCGCAATGGGCGCCTGCCACAGTTGTCTGCTCTTCCTGGAATTCGCGATTGGAACAATATCGGGATCTCTACCCTGGGTGATGTTATGCGGGGGCCTGTCTTGAAATCCTTTCAAGATCTACAAAAAAATTTCCATATGCCAAAAACCCAATTTTGTTTTTATATTTACAGTTACCGGCATGCAATTTCTACTAGCTTGGAGGGGTTAGAGACGCTGGCTGAATTCAGTCCGATGAAGGCCCAGGTGTTTATGGGGGATCTTCAGGATCAAAAGATTCCCAAAATCTACCAGTCCCTAGTTATACATAGCTCCCCCTCGCTACAGCAACTTAGGGGGACATGGGAGGGAGATGAAGGTCTGATGGAGGAGGAAGACTGGACAGAGGCTCTGGCCTCCCCGCGAGGGGCAGCCAATGCCACAAGCTTATGGCTTATCCAGTTCAAATACCTCCATTGTGTATATTATACCAGGGTTAGGCTGTCAAGGGCAGGTCTGGTGGCTTCCCCTGGGTGTCTTCGATGCTAGCATGAGGAGGGTACCCTACTACATACTGTCTGGCACTGCTCCGTATTGGCACGATTCTGGAGGGGGGTAATGGCCTTCCTCTCTGAAGTGTTGGGTTGTGACCTTCCCTGTTCACCGACACTGGTACTCCTGCATGTTATGGATGGAATTGGGGCGATATTTACAAACGCCATTTTATATTTCCGGGATTTACCCTAGCTAAAAGGGATATTGCCAGGGCCTGGAAGGCATCGGCGGCGCCCTCCGTCTCTGTATGTAAGAACAGCCTAGACTTCTGTATGGGATTGGAAACTCCTATCTTTATGGCCAAGGGGTGCCCACATAAGCACTTTAAAATTTGGAAGCACTGGGTGGGCTATCGTGGCCTGGAGTTAAAGCCCACTCCGTTGGCCAGGCACCTTGACCCGGTTTAATCTTCTACTAGTGTGACGCAGAAAAGTTGTTTCTTGGGTGATGACAAATCATGATTGTACAAATGAAGCTTTTGCTTTGCTTTGTTGCTCTGGAGTGGACATCAGTGCGATGGGGGTGGGTTAGTGGGGCTATAGCCATTTTGTTAATATTTCATTTGTATTGCTTTTCACATTTTCCTGTATACACATGAAAATAGTCAAAGTCAAAATGATGTATGTTAATGCTGCAGAAGTTTCTGGGGTACAGAGCTCTGCTTTATATGTATTATTTGACAAATAAAATCTGTTTAAAAAATACTTTCTTAATTGTTTTAAAGTTAATGTATATATTACATTTTATATAAGTATGGTTAACTTTTTAAAATTAAATATATTAGTTATATTTATTAAAATTTATATTAAATCGAATTGATTTTTCTAAGTTAATATTATTTTGTATATATTTAATATTGTTTATATATACATATTAAAATCGATATTTTGTACAACTATATTTTTACATCAATATTTTTTTCCGGTATTTTTGTAATTACAACAATAAATATACAATGCTCATATTTTTGACATCAATATTAAAAACTGGATATTTGTGTATGGGGATATTTTGGGGCTCGATATTCTGTCAGTGAACCGGTACCATTGTTCAACCCTTCATCAATCTATGCCGCTCTCTAGCTCAGTTTTATCAAACTAAAATTGACATAATAACCCGTTCTTTTGAATCTTCAACATTCACCTATATTGAATGCACAAATCCATCCTTCTCTCTGATGACTAAGGGCCTGAGTTTAAATTTGTCAGGCAGCCCTCCATCTGCCAGAAGAGTGGAGGAAGAGTGGGCTATCCCCCCCATAATTAAAGATGTCCACCTCCTTCTAGGATGTCTCAATGCCTTCAAAGGAGCTGCTTCCAAAGTGTCTCTTCTGCACTATGCAAGTGATAATTAACAGTTACGTATTGCCAGGAGCTGAAACCCTTCTGATTGTGGATCTCCCCAGACTGGAGTTGCACAAGCCTGGATTTGAGTCCTGGATCTCTTTGGAAAAGGCAGTTGAACTGGCCAGCAAGATGAAGATCATGCATGGAGGACAACCCATTGCTGAGCCCCAATACCACTCAAGCCTAACTCGACTGGAAAAGCAAAATTACAGACAAGAACCGTCTGGGAGTTGGAACTGCAGCTATGTCTCCTGGATCATCACTTGTGAGTCTGCACCATCTGTATGCATCGTGTATCATTAGGGTGCAGATATTGCCCACTTCCCAATGCCACATTTCCCTTTTGGTTTCAGACCCCCACATGTGAGCTCTGGTTGAGTTGACTGGGGAAATGGGTCATCTTGACTTCATAAATGGCTGCACCATTTCTCTAGCTCTTGTGGTTCGGAAGATGCTATCATTTGTATTCACAGTTGGACTCTGGCCCAAAAGTTTAATTCTCAGTGGTGAGTAGTGATATTTTGGTGTCTAGTGGGTGCTTCCAGTCCTGTGAGGGCCTCCACCACTACGCAACTTTGACATCAACCAGTAGTTTCAGAGATGCAGACACCTAAATATGGATATCTGGACCCCATTTCCACCAGCTTCAGCAATAACATAGTAGACAAGCCCACACCTATCACCTGGTCCAACCACCATCAACTTCAGCATACCCATACCAGAACACCGCAGATACACCATCACCAAATCTTCATAGCGGGACTGGAACTAAATCTCAGAAGCATCTTGGTCTTCCAAACAGGGGCGACTGGAACCCTCTGAAAGGGGTGGAGTGAGCAAAGTGCCCTACCCCTTCTAAAAAAAATAATATAAGACAACCCCTCTCTCCAAAAACCCAGAGTAAAACATCCCCTCCCTCCAAAAGCATAAATGCAAAGCAATCCCTCCCTCAAAAAAACCCAATTTACTCATAAACTAATTACATGCATTATACATTTAGTATATAAAAAATAAAAGTAAATGGTACATACCAACGGGCTATGACGAGTCCTCCTAGGTGTCCTCCTGCAGCCTGTGGCATGAAGAGCTCCCCTAACCAATCAAGATGCTGCTCTCATGCTGTTAAACAGCATGAGAGGAGCATCAGTATCGGATGGAGTGAGTTGCACTGACGCTCATTTAGGCCCTGGAGGTCTATGCTTGGGCTCCACTCAGCTGTCTCAGAGCGCATGTCACTTTGGCCGGCGTAAGTGTTCAAAATAAAATAGCAATTAAATCCTTTTATTGGCATTTTATTTTGAACACTTATCGTGGCTTGCAGAGGGCGAGGCTCCTCCCGCCCTCACAAAGAAACCGCCACTGCTTTCAAAGTCCTACTTCAACAGCCTTCACAGAACAACAAACTCCCTGACTCAATCTCTAACTTCAATGTCTGGATCACTGCCTTCGCAAATACTCCAGCTCTGCTTAAAGCCAATAAAGCCACGAGAACCAGACAACCAGCAAGCTGGGTACAAACAACTGGAAGGCAGATGGAGACAAAGTCAGAACCAACAAGATCACCTACATACCAACCGTCAAATTCTACCATCAGCAAATCAGATCACCAAACACTCTGCTCTTATCAGAAGTATTGAAAGCAGTGCTAACAGCGCTAAGCAAATCTGTACTATAGTGAAAGACTTCACCTCCCCATAAGAAAGCTCCACCAGCCTAACCCCTCTCTTGAACTTTGCACCCGTCTGTCCGAATTCTTCAGCCACATGATCTCCAGCATTTATGAAAACGTTGAGCCTCAATGAAACCCTTTCACCTTTGCAGCACTCCAGACAATCTCTACCAACACCCAGAGGACCACTCTAACCGCCAGGCTCACCTCTCAAGAAACTGCAACAACAATGCAGTACTTACACTCCAGAGCATCCTTGGAGCTTTGCTATCACAACGTCTCCATTAAATCACTGGACTCCGATCCTGAACGACTCAATCATCACAGCCACCTACCCGATTGCCTGGAAACATGCACCAGTACACTCTCTCCTTAAAAAACCCTCAGTAGACCCTAAGATGCTAGTCAGTTACCAGCATATCAATCTGCTACCCATGAAAGATGCTAAAGAAAGGGCTAGCCACTTACCTCACTAATAACTTCCTTCTCTACATCATTCAATAAGGATTAAGGCCCAACCACAGTACAAAGTCCACACTCATCACAGCCACGAACGATATCCAGATGATCATGGGCAGAGATGACACATCAGGTTGCATCCTACTGGATCTTTCTGCAGCCTTTGACACTGTCTCCCACCCCATCCTTACCCATAGCTGGCATCCAAGGTCCTGCACCTTGCTTGATTTGTTCCTTCCTTGCAGGCCACACCAAGTTGGTCACTCTGGACTCCTACACCTCAGAAGCCATCAACCTCTTCTGTTGAGTTCCACAAGGATTCCACTCAGCCCCACTTTGGTCAACACCTACATGACCCCACTCGATATCACACGCGCCCCTGGAATCAATATCAATATCCTCTGCTGATGGCTCCCAGCTCTTACTCTCCCTTTTCCGACGAGATGCTTAACACCTGTACCAATTTCTAAGCCACCATGATGAAGCCGCCAGATGAATGAAAAGCAATTGCCTCAAGTTCAGCACATACAAGACAGAAGTAGTCATCTTTGGCAAAGACACCTCACTCTGAGACTCCACCTGGCGGCCTGCCATACTCAGACACACACCTCTCCTGGCAAACCACACATAGATCCTTGGAATAGTAATTGACAACCTACTCACAATAACCGGCCAAGTGAATGCAGTCTCCATTTCTTGTTTCAACACACTCAAGATTCGCAAGAAGGTCTTCAAATGGCTCCTCATAAACACTTGCAGAACTGTCACCCAAGCCCTCATCGCAAGGAAGTTGGACTACGGCAACACACTCTATGCTGGAATCAACACTGAAACTGACCAGAAGACTCAAGCCCCTACAGAACTCAGCAGCCAAACTCACCCTGCACTTAAATCACCTTACACCTCAAAGAGTTACACTGGCTCCCAATCAACAAATGAGCACTCTTCATAAACCTCTTGCACACATAAAAAGCCTTAAACATCATTGGCCCCCACGTACTTCAACAACCGCATAAACTTCCACAAACCTATCAGACACCTTCGCTCAGCCAGACGCCTTCTCGCTCATATGCATAACCAGATCTGGCGGTTGTGCTGCCTTCTGCTTCGCTCCTAAAACCTGGAACGACCTACCCCAGCACACCAGAGCCTTCTTCTCTTCAGTTTTTGAATTTCTGAAGAAACTGGAGACCTGGCTGCGCACTTAGCCCCGATCCTGGCTCACCCCATACAGCACCTGCTTCAGCACCAGGACACCCTCTTGGTGTGTTGTGTTCTATGCAATATACATAAGGTATAGCATAACATATAACATGTTACATAACATAACATAATGCCGCAGCAGGTGGTGCTTACCCACTGGTACTACATCTGCCTCCCCTGCAAAACATACTGAACCAGCTGGACCATAATTTGGCCTTAAAAAAAATATAAACTGTGCCCTTCCCAGACACCAGTATTCTTATGACTGACTTGGACAGTGGGAGCCCGAAAGAACTCTAAATTACACCATTTATCACAATGATTAGGAATCTTGTGTTTTTTAGTGGCAAGCTCTTGGTAAGTGGGCGTTTTCCACCTAGTGGGACAGAAAACACAGAAGCTGGGGCCAACATAGTTGTATAAGTTTAGGCTGGCTCTCCTGTCCCATTGGTTTAAACGTCAAAGACTATATGTCACAACAGAAAGGCTGACGAGCCCTGGGGCCTCATTTATGAGAAATGACCCTTCGCTGCGTGAAAGCAGCGATGCGTCACTTCTCAGTGCGCACTTCTTGCGACATGATTGATGCGTCATATTTATAATATGACGCATCATGTCGCAAGGAGTTACAGATACGTCAGTATTTCTGACGTATCTGTAAGCGCAAAAGTGACACATTGCTGGAGTGTGTCACAAAAGTGACGCAACTCCAGCAATGTGTCCTTTCACATGAGGCAAGCCCCATGTGAAAGGGCCTGCGTCAGTCTTATGCCTGCCATGAGGTAGGTGTAAGATATTGATGCATTTGCATCTTAGAAGTGGCGCAGTGAAATCTCATAGATTCCACTGCGTCCCTTCCAGGACCCTTTCTTGCGTCAATACGCCCCCCTTGCATACATTATACCTGGCGCAGGTATAATGTGGCGCAGGGGCTTACAAAGTGACGCATCTACCTAGATGCGTCACTTTGTAAATATGGCGCAACAAGGCGCATTTTTACACCACTGGTGCGTCACAAAAAGTGATGCACCGGCGGCGTAAATGTGACGCACAGCCTCATAAATGAGGCCCCTGGTGTTCCGTGAGCTGACTCCAGCACGGCTCCCTAGGGTAACAAGGCTGTTAGTAACCTCTGGTTTTATTTATTAAATGTTACACGTGATTTGTTTTACTCAATTGTATGCTAACAGTCGTATTCTTCTTTGTAGGTAGAGCGCACGCTTGCGTTGAGTTTAATAGGAGTAATTGACTGTGTCATGCTGTACACGAGGTTCTAATCCCTCGACTGCTCGTCCTCACTACCTGGAGTGAGTGAAGTGCCCCAAAGGGAGTAACTTCCCTACCCAGTTGGAGTGCAATTGAGTTGGCTGCTCCCCCGCCTAGCTGAAGTTTTTCCATTTATGTGCATGCTGTGTGAAACAAAAAACGCATGCATGCCTGAAACAAAATACACACGCAGCATTGCGATTACAAATGTTGGCAATGCGAAGATCATTTTAGGACCTCCCTGTCCCTTCTCCTGCAGAACAGATCGCTTCTAGGCGCTCTCTCTACGCAGCTGTTTCTAGGCCGCTCCTATCTCGCGGCATCTCTTCCCAGGCGAGGGGTATTTCTCCGCCAGATGCGGGGGGTAGAGCTGCGGGCTCGGCAGGAGCAGGTGGCTCGCATTACGCAGTCACGCCTGGTGCCAAGCGCAGATGGGGGCAGTGGGAGGCGAGGGGGCGTGGGCGCCGTGGAAGACAGTGCAAATGGTGCGAGGTGATCCGTGAGCGCGGCTCTGTGGGCCCGGGCACCCAGTGGGTTCGGTAGAAGCCAGAAAAGCCTCTGGCAAGCAGTTTATTTTGGACGTCGAGGAATTGTCTCCAAGCCCCAGTTAAGTTTTCATGCATTGTGAGATTCCGTCATGCTTATTTAAAGTCTACACTGCCACCCCTGCTTACCTTTCATACAGCCACAGTTTTTTCCATCTACAACAAATTGTACAATTTTCCATTTTTATTAAGTACAATTGCTACAAGTAGTTGACACTCTCAGGAGCTTTATTGGACTTCGATTTACACAGAGTTTCTATAGGCGACAGTGCACAACCTCTTGTGCCTTCCAATCATTCCCCGCCACAGGCAAAGCGTACCGTGATTTGTGTGCCCTTATTGTGGTTTTAAACCACTGCACTTTTAACCCTTTACTTTTTATCAAGAGATTGTAATCTAATCTCGCTTTGAAGAGGTGGGAATGACCATCGGATGAATTGGATTCTCCATGTGGGGCAATCACATTTAAGCCAGTCTGCTTTACCAGTACTAAATGTCCTAACGGTACTCCTATGTGGCCTTACGAGCACTGTGATGTCATTCTGTACTGGTAAATCTTTTGTCCTATTGGTTAGTGTCTCAGTGATCCCAGATTCCCAACACTCAACCGAGCAAATATGACTGTAATAAAACGCTACCATTGGCCGCACACCAGAGCGCCTGCTGGTCAAGGTCATCACAATGCTCCATCTAACAAAGGCGGCAATGGGACCAACTGCCGCACCAATAATATAACAGGGCGTAGCCCTCATAGACCAATCACAGTGTTGGACAATCAGAATTACATTAGTCTGACTCTTAACATCAGGGTTAATTTCTTGAGTGGCTGTTTTCCAGAGGTGTCTTCTGCAGGTAAACAGCTGATATTCTGAGGGTCTTTGATGGCCTGCCTGGACTGCAGAGTTTCGAATTTGAACCCAGTGGGCTTAATTTTAGTTACCTTGAATGCTTTATGACTCCTTGGAATTCTTACGGTCTTCAAGCCCTTTACTTGCAAATCTTATGGGCTCAAGAATTTTATTTTGGAGAAACCAGAAAAGTTTCTGAACACAAACATCCCCGGCCCTTTCCCGGCTCACCTAAATCACCTCTAGCGTAGCTGCCTCACACTGGTGATGGTTTTGTTGATGTGTGCCAGCAGGTGTCCAAGGGCGAAGAGAGGGCATGAAAGGGGGCTATGGAGGTGTTAAAACCATCGCCCGCCTTATGATAACGAAGGACTAAAACCACTATAAACTGGCAAATCAGTATCACACAGAAAGGAACAGCTAGGGTCAAGATGAGAAGGGCGCTGCTGTTGGCATAACCTTCATGCACACAGCTCCATGCGCCCCTCGGAAAATTGGCGCCCTGTGCCTGGGCCCAGCTCGCCCACGCTAAATGCCGGCCCTCCTGTCGAAGGTCAGGGTTGCTGCATACCTGGGTTGGTCTAGACTCGTTTCCACCTCATGCCCCTTTCAGCCGCCATCCTACACTGCCAGCCTCTTCATATGACTCTTGTAGGCTCTTTCCTCATTCATCTAATCATTTTGTCACAATGATCCTCTTTCTTCTACCCTTTTCTGCCCTTCTCTCTCTTGCTCTGGATTAAACTCTGTCAATGAAAAACAGTTCCTGGTCCCCAAAAATGAATACCGGCGAGCCACACCTGCAACTCCAGGCTCAAATTAAGCGCTGACGATTACAGGTTACCCTGATCCGCCACATTCTCTTCTAGCCTAGAAGCCTGGCCTCTTCTCTTTGAGATTACAGGACCTCTCATGACGTGGCTCGCCTCCCCCGCTATCGGCCGCTACCACAGGCTGCTCCGAATTCCTCCGCGCGGCTGGTTTCTCACATTCCTTGCTCGTCGCATTCCTCCCACCTGCTTCCCCAGCTACGGTGGCCCGCCGAGTCCACTCTCCTGAACATTCCTCCGCATTGTTTGTCAGCACTTCCACCGCAGCCTCCGCCCTTCTCGGATATCCGCACACTTCTACTAATTCAATCTCGAATGGAGGCATGACTAAAACAGCCAAGAGGAGCGAACCATGATTATAGTGCCTTAATGTGAACCCAAAGCGGATAGCGGCCCTCAGCGCTGCTCCGATACTCGACTGAGAAGGTTCGACCCGTCCATGCAGCAGGGTTCATTCAGGCCGTTAGACACATTGCTACGTGTTTTGTTCTCCGTGATGTTAATAACGATGATGAAACGTATATTTCAGATTCCACCATGTCATGCCTCTAGGCACTACTCCCTCGATTGGTTATGAGCCTGGAGGAGACTAAGAAAAGAGGAGTTGTTTGAAAACGAGAGATATATGATTTTTGTTGAAGATAATCAGAGAGTGAGGCCTTTCTACGAGTAGCAAGTTTGTGGAAGCCATTACGTATGATCCCAATGGACCCAGCAGTTTGTAAAAAAGGGCCACGGTTCTTACCACGGGTGACTCTAGGAGATTATCAGTCAGAAGGAAGGGTGGACTTGAGAGAGCACAAGTTTGAAAAAAATGTATAAGTACGCCATATTTACAAGCACGTAGTTAGTTTAAATATGTTTTGCACACGAGTGTTTTATATTCAGTAGTGAAATGTATAGAATGTTAAGTGGAGTAACTATAATTATAACGGTGTGAGATTAATGTAGAAATGTTGGAATGTATGTGAAAACCTCATGTTCTCATGTTAAAAGAATCATGTCCGAATTAAATGTAACTTTGAAATCCAGTATAATGTGTAGGCCTTAGGGCAATTCACAGCAAACCTGAACGTGCTGCTAAAATAATGTGAGATAAGGTTGACATGGTTCTTCCAAATGTACTATTGAATTTAGGGTTAAAAGTATATGCTTTATAGATGTGTTATTTTAGAAACGTATGCTAGTTAAGAATGTTTGCTGTTTAAATCAAGTTAACGTTTTAAGAGTGCAGGGACCTGCTGCATGTAAATCAAGTAGGCCAGAGCAGATAATGTCATGTCGTTTAAATTGCCATGTGCTCGTTAGAGAAGAGGTCGTGAGGTGTCCAGCATAGAGCTTTGAGAGTGTTTTACGACTAAAGATATGGTGGAGTCTGGAATTTGAGGCCCACTGCAGGACGAGCTGTATGCAGGTGCGAGGGTCCTAATCAGCTCGAATGAAAGGGACTTTGTTCAGTGGCGCCTTGCGCAGGCCTGTAGGAGTTTCCAGGAATTTAGGGGGTATCGGCGCATTGGAGAAGAAGCCTGGGAACCAAGGTCAACTTTAACGAGGGTCTTCAAGAGTACCATCATGGAGTTTGCCGCGCAAAGATGTACCACGTGAGGGGCGTCCCAAGGGGCGTTTCTTTTGGAAATGTGATTTGGTATTAGGGAAAGAGACCCGGGAGGAGAGCAGAGCAGATGATTTTGGGAGCCTAAGGAAGCGGATGGGTAGGCAGATAGGCTGATCAGGAGAGACCCATTATCAGAGAAGAGACAAAGAGAAGTGCGTGATCTTCTTAGGAAGTCACCACGGCTGACACCTAGAGGGTTAAGATCTTGCTAAGTAGGGATGTCACTTAGTATAGTGTAGGGACAGACTAACCTTAATTTTCTTTTCTGTAATGACTTTGAGATTGCAACTTATATCTATTTTGACAACCCTTATGGTTTTTTGAGCTTGTACTTATTATTTTGTTTTTCAGACTTAGATTATTCAAGAAGTTCATGTTTATAGTGATACCAATTTACCTTTTGAATCTCATTTTGAGAAGTTTGTATCTTCAGTTATCTTTGACTTTATATTAAATCTACAAAACTTAAATTTGGTCGGTGGTCATTTAGAGTGGTGTAAGTTCTTAAATTGATTGACTTATTGTGAGATTACCTTTTACTCAACGACAGGTACCAACGATTCAGTCGACATAGTTTGGGATTTGGTAAGATAATTAGTAACCAGTAATCCCGCGTTAGCAGTTGGTAGCAGAGTGAGGATGGTTATCTTCTTGAGGAAGGTAATCTAGAGAGGTTAGTTTACCCCAAGGCCCCTAGACGTCGAGAGACGAACAGCGGAAGAATCGTGTGCCGAAAGGTGCAGACGGTGCGAGAAAAGCAGCAGTATCGGAAGAGAGTGAGTATAACAAAGGGTCATGCGTGAACAGATTGCGGTGTTTTGTGTTGTATTTGTATTGTAATGTCTTGCGGAGTTGAATGCCTGTAGTGTGAATGAGAGAAGGTTGTGAGCGCGCGCAACCTGGTAAGCTGGTTACCTGGTAAACGGGTGAACTGGTGAAATCTTAAGTTCAGGCCAGAGCTTAAGTGGTTTTGGGTGTATCGAACATCCAGGGTAGTTGTCGACCATAGTACGGAGGTCACGAGGTACCATTGACCGCCGTGGATCCAAGATAGGGGGAGTGTAAGAGTGGGTGTATGAGTAACGGACGCTGGTCGAAAGTTACTGTGTGTGAGTAACCTATCGGAGAGGGCGATTGTCTGGAAGTAAACGGAAAGACATTTCGCCAAGTTAAGGTGACAACTACAGAAAGACTGTGGGCGTACAGTCAAGAAAGGTGATCGCTTGGACGGAAGTAATCATTTTTCGGAGTATGAATGGGACGCGTGCATGACCGAGGAGACGAGCTGAGAAAGGAGGGGAACTGCTGCGAAGGGGGACGGGTGACGTCGGCTAGAGCCGCGCTGTGATTGAGCGGTTGGTGTGACGTTAGCTAAAGCCGCGCTCTGGTTGGGCGGCTAGCGTGACGTCGGAGGAAAGTCGCGTACGGATAGGCCAGTTAGTGAGAACGGCGCTGAGATTGGTGGAGTGTCATCAGGAAGTAAACAAACGCGGAGAAAAGAGAAATCATGAAGTGTTTTAAGTGTTTGAAAGGGATTTTTAAACGTAAACGAAGTGAACATTATTATGGGGAAGAGGCTCCGCCGGAGGGTACGCCAGCTCATTATATGGCAACGAATGTGGGGCTGCATACCATATTGTGGATTGGGGCTTGGAATAAGCTTACGGAAGGGAATGAGGAAATGCAGTTCCCGAAGTACGGGACGTTTAAGTTAGAGGTGTTACATCGGCTAAAAGCAACCATGTCCTCATTGAAACCCTCGCCCAGACCAACACAGTTTGAGGCCCTTAATGCATGGATTAAGGCTGCACACGACCGAAATTTGAACAGGCGTCAACAAAGGCTGACGCGATCGGTAAGGGCAGTGCGAGATTCCAAATGGGATGAGGAGGAAAAGCGTTGGAGGGTACAGGCTATTGAGGTGGAGAAAATGTATCCGATGAGGGAGGTGGCAGGAGGAGGAGGAGGAAACCTCATGGAAGAAGACGAGGAAAGCGAGTCGGAGGACAATCTGATAAACAGATTGTTAATGGATAGACCACCTCCGAGAGTGGGGTTAATAGAAGATAGAGGGCTCGCAAGGGAAGATGGGAATGACATAGAGGGATATACACCACTCCCTATATCGGAATGGACACCTATCAAAGGCGGAGAAACACCTCCAAACAACACTGTACAGAGTGTAGTGGGAAGGTTTGTAGTGCAGAAAACGCCAACCACCGAAAGGGCTGAGTCTGTGGGATTACCAGACGCTCTTCAAGTGCCTGTTACCATAGGACCCATAGTTTCGATCTATAACCCTGAGAGAGATAGAGGGGAACAACAAAGGCAATTGGATAGGGAAAGGATTGAGATGGAAAGGAGGAATAATGTGACAAATGCATGGAAACAATTGCCAGGATCGGTAACATGGAATACACCATTAGACACGACTGTCGGTCCCAATTCAGAACAGGGAGGTCCAAGAGGACCAATGGATCTAAGGGGACCGCGGCCAAGATCCTATTCAGAGTTAAGAGCTGATTTGAGGGAATGGGACGGGTCCATAGTATCTCCGAGTAACAGGACAAGAACGGAACCAGAGTGGGAAAGCAGGGGTAACGGGACTGTATCTCATTGCGGGGCCAGCGAAAGCAGTCAGTGCCGGGAAGGCCAAAGTCAAGAGAATAGAGGGGATGCATGTCCTTCAAATCAGAGAGAACAGCCGGAACAAAATACTAGGATTGTAGAATGTGAGGAAATGTCCCGTCTCTGGGGGAAAGGAGGAGATGAGGCGGTACGGGCTTTTCAGAATAGGTTTAGGTACCTTCATCATACACTCGGGGAAGACGTTCAACATTGGAGAAAGGAGAACAGCGATAGGTCCCGCCACGCCTCGAATAATCAGGAATCACAGGGAAATAGTGAAGAAAAAGGGAGTAATGGAACATCTTACCCTGCATCCCGTGAAATTAGTCAGGATGGGGAGAGAGGGGCTATGAGGCGTGAAGGAGTGTTTCACCACCCACCCCGAGAAGATGGAAAGGCATGGGACCTAGAGAGATGGGAACAGGGGAGGACTCCCTATAACTCACCAATACCTAAACGTAGATCTCGGAGCTGGGATGGGAGAGATGCGGATGGAGGAGCTAAATTGAGTGTCTTAAAAGCTGAAATTAAGGCAAAAAGGCTTGATGTTACTAGTTTAAAATCAGATGTTGATGAGATAATAGATGGAACATTGCCTTTGGAAAGGATAGAATTGTATGAACAGGATGAGTTATTGTTCATGGCAAAGGATATTACTAGGAAAGCTAGAGCGTTTCATGAGAAACTGACTGATTTGGCAGATAGATATGCCGTGGATTTGTCTAGGACAAGGGCATTGCAGAGTAACCACAGATTACAGTACGCAGACCAGGATCTAGATGAGAAGAGAACTACTGGATTAAAAACACACATAAGAGAGCTGGTATCAGGGATAAGAGTGTGGAGGGAACTGGATAAATGGGAAGAAAGGTGGTCGAAAAAGGGCACGGTTAGACGAAGTACAAATGTGATGACCCCCGAGGGAAGGGTAATGCATATGGAGGCATTCCCTTTGCGAGAAATATCAAATGGAAATTATGTACATGTGCCCTGGAGTAGAGGAGACTTAGCTGCATTCACCAACTCATTTCCGAAGTTGCGGGACAATCCAGTAGAGTGGTATAAGCAGGTAGAGAGGTTTGTTAAAATTTCGAAGGTATTGTGGATTGATTTGAACACGTTGTTTGACATCGTGGTCCCATCTGATCTGTGGACCCCTTGTAAGACTAGTGTTGAATGGCCAAATACTGAACCAGTGAGGGATGCTCGGACTAATGGACCGTCCGAGATTGTCATGCGAAAGTATGAAAGGGTAATAGCATGGCTGAAAGATAAGGTACCACCACAGGACATAGATTGGGTAAAAATAGACCGAACAAGGCAGGAACCCAAGGAGACAGTTCACGAGTTTTATGAAAGATTATTGAAAACATTCAAGCAATACAGTGGACTAGATGTAATGGATCCCAAAGATATAGGGCAGTTTGTGTCAAAGTTTGTCTTGGGGTTGAGACCTGATATTTGTTTGATGATACAGCAACATTTAATCTGTTGGCAGAACAAACCACTAGATGAGATTTTACGTTATGCGAGGTACTGCAGTGACGAGATAGATTCTAAAGCCAAGAATCTAAAGGAGAAATTGATGGTGGTGCAAATGCAGTCCGCTGGGAAGGGTGGCCAGCAGAAGCAGGGGATGGGACGAAAACCAAACGGTCAGAATAAGGACAATGAGGAAGGGCAGAGACCTAGGATAGACTTTGCCACTTTAAAGAAAACGACAAAGTGCCATCAGTGTCACCAGGTGGGGCATTGGCGACGCGAGTGTCCCTTTAACCCTGAAAATGGAGAGCTAGAAGTAGGAGAGCAGGTCCAAGAAGTCCCAGTGCAAAAGGTGACAGTCCCAAGTAGTAAGGTGGCCAAAGGGGGGACTTCGGCTCCACGGGCCCAATTCCCACACCCACCGAAGATAGCAGCTGGGGAAAGGTCTTTAAACAAATGCCTCTGTTTATCGAGGAAGAAAAGTGTTATTACATTGATCCATTGACAGGACAACGGGTGAGCAGTGAAGAGGACTGTACCCTTGGGGCAGTCCTAGAAGTGGATCAGAGAGGGCCATTTGTTGAGGCAGAAGTGGCAGGGTGTCCCACTACGTTCTTAGTGGACACTGGGGCTACTCGTTCGACTCTGAGATCAGCGGTGGTTCCAGACTTGCCAATGTCAGGGGAAACAATTCAGGTGGTAGGAGTCGCAAATAAAAGAATGACTAGTCCTTTGACAGAACCAGTGTCTGTGAAAATTGGAAACCACATGAACGAACATCAGTTTGTGGTTTGTGACTCAAGTCCGGTATGTCTGTTAGGAAGGGATTTGTTGTGCAAATTGAACTGCACCATATACTGCACCCCGCAAGGAGTGGAGGTACAGACTACCGACGAAGATGCTACTTTTAAGGTGGCCAATTCAAAATCTTGTGTAGAACTATATCCTACTCTGACAATAGAAGATCTTCCCCAAGACCTACAAGATGCAGTGGCGTCAGAGGTATGGGATTTCACAGGAGAAGAAATAGGATTGATTAAGGGGGTAGAGCCGGTAAAAATTTTGGTAAAACCAAATGTTGAGTTTCCAAGAACGCCTCAATACAAATTGTCCCAGGAAACGATTGCGGGAATAAAACTTGTGATTGAGTCAATGATACAACAGGGAATACTGAAAGAAATCGTGGGTAGTCCTTGTAATTCCCCGATTATGGGTTTGCAGAAACCTAGCGGGAAGTTTAGGATAGTTCAGGATTTACGAAAGATTAACAACATAGTTGTTTCATGTTGTCCCGTGGTACCGAATCCATCAGTGATACTGTTTCAAATACCATGTCAAGCAGAATGGTTCACAGTGATAGATCTTTGTCAGGCTTTCTTTTCAATCCCATTGGATGAAGAGAGCAGGTATCTTTTTGCTTTTAAAATGGAAGATCGCGTTTTAACATGGTGTCGAATCCCCCAAGGATTCACAGACAGCCCATCCATCTTCAACCAGTTGTTGAAGAAGAATCTCGAAAATCTAGTACTGCCGCAGAACTCGGTTCTGGTCCAGTACATAGATGACCTACTTGTTGCGTCAGAGACAGAGGAAGCCTGTAAAACAGATTCAATTGCCTTACTGAACCATTTAGCTGAAAATGGACATAAGGTATCTCCGAGCAAGTTGCAGTATTGTCTGACAGAAGTACAGTATCTAGGGCACAGGTTAGAAAAAGGGAAACGTAAGGTGTCCCCAGAGAGGATTGAGGCGATAATGAAAATGAATGCGCCTACAACACAGAGAGAAGTTAGAATGTTCCTAGGAATGGTGGGTTACTGCCGACAGTGGATAGTTAACTTCTCACTGAAAGCAAAGCCCTTACAGAAACTGACGCACAAGGAGGTGAGTGATCCGGTACCATGGGATGAAGAATGTCTGGTGGCGTTTTTACAGCTGAGAGACGATTTATGTCGTGCTCCGGCTCTGGGAATGCCAGATTACGAAAAGTCATTTTCACTCTATTGCTGTGAGAGAGAGGGATGTGCTTTGTCAGTCTTGGCACAGACCCACGGAAATGCCCGTAGACCAGTTGCATATTTTTCGGCTACATTAGATCCAGTAGCCGCAGCGTTGCCCGGATGTCTCAAATCCGTTGCTGCAACGGGTGTCAGCATTGAAAGGAGCGAGAGTATTGTGATGGGACATCCAGTGGTGGTGTATGTACCACATTCAGTTGAATTGCTAATGACCAGGACGAAGACGCAGCATCTGACCAATAGTAGGCTCACGCGCTACGAGCAAGTTATTCTTGCCGCAGAGAACGTGACTCTCAGGAGATGCTCTGTCTTGAATCCTGCTACTTTGATGCCATTACCCACTGTGATAGAAGGCGAAGGATGTGAAGACCACGATTGCCTTGATGTGACTGAACTATGCACGAAACCCAGACCAGATATTGTGGATGAGCCATTGTCTGACCCCGATGAAATTTACTTTGTTGATGGCTCATGTTTAAGAGA
Organism: Lissotriton helveticus; assembly: GCF_964261635.1. Lineage (NCBI taxonomy): Eukaryota > Metazoa > Chordata > Amphibia > Caudata > Salamandridae > Lissotriton > Lissotriton helveticus. Next base: position 1,925,078,535 of record NC_136065.1, read on the forward strand.
CGATACTGGTCGGTTGAGAGCAGCTTATGCTGTTTGTACCATTACTGGAGTTGTGGAAGCCGCTTGCCTGGAAGGAGTACATTCCGCACAGGTAGCAGAAATTATTGCCCTAACTCGTGCCTGCATAGCAGGAAACGGGAAGAGAGTCACCATCTACACGGACAGCCAATATGGTTTCGGTGTGGTTCATGATTTCGGGCAGTTGTGGTCTCAGAGGGGTTACATGATCTCCTCTGGTTCGCCCATTCGAAATGGAGAATTTGTGCGGCTGTTGTTAGAAGCATTGCAAGGTCCAGTTGACATCGCAATAGTAAAATGTGTAGCTCATACTAAGAATACAGATTTTGTGTCACAAGGCAACAGATACGCTGATGAAGTCGCACGCTATTGTGCGGAACAAAATTATTCTTTCTCAAAGGTGGAAATAGAAGGTGCAGAAGAAAAGACTGAATTAAGTATGATGTTAGAAACTGTAGACACTTGGGAGGATTTAAGAATAATGCAGGAGAACGCACCTGAAACAGAGAAAAAGGCATGGGAAATAGCAGGTTGTGTGCGAAGTGAAATGGATTTTTGGGTTTCAGCAGATGGGAGAGCTGTGTTACCTGAAGAATTAGCTAATCCCATGGCGAGAGAAATACATGGTCCAGTACATCTAGGAAGGGATGCTATGATGAGAGTGTTTAGGCAAACTTGGTATTGCCCTAAATTTAGAATAGCAGCAGAATCAGTATGTAAGCGATGTGTTACCTGCCAACAACTGAACGTAGGCAAACGAACACCAGTCACACTGAGTCACATTGGGAGGTCGGGGGGGCCTTTCAATAGAATGCAATTAGATTTCATCGAAATGCCAAGAGTCAATCGCCTTAGGTATGTGTTGGTGATTGTATGCGTATTTTCCAGATGGGTTGAAGCGTACCCTACACGTAGGTGCGATACACTCACAGTGGCAAAGTTGTTGCTCAGGGAGTTGATACCGCGCTTCGGGGTGCCTGCCTCTTTGGAATCGGACAGAGGAAAACATTTTAACAGCGAAATAGTGAAGATGTTGTGCTCCACACTGAATATCGATCAAAAGCTGCATTGTAGTTATCGACCAGAAGCTTCAGGAATTGTGGAACAAGTGAACGGCACGTTGAAGAATAGATTGGCTAAAGTAGTGGCATCCACATCTTTGAGTTGGCCAGATGCTCTTCCTTTAGTGCTCATGAGCATGCGCAGCACCCCTGACAGGAGGACAGGTCTTTCTCCCCACGAGATCCTGATGGGGAGGGCCATGAGACTTCCTACAGTTCCAACTACTGCCCTATTGAATATTACAGATGATCTGATCTTGGATTATTGTAAAGGACTGTCTGACGCCATCCATTCTGTGTCCCTTCAGGTGCATGCGGCTGAAGTTCCAGCATCGAGGAACCTGTGTCATGATCTGAACCCAGGGGACTGGGTCTTGGTTAAAAAACACGTCCGGAAGAACTGCCTAGATGTTCGCTGGCGTGGGCCCTTTCAGGTAATCCTGATAACGAACACCGCGGTGAAGTGCGGGGGGCTGCCAAATTGGATCCATGCTTCCCATACTCGAAGAGTTCCAGCACCTCTAGAAGGAACAGCTCCCATCCCAGACGAAAGCCCGGAAGTGGAAGAAGAGTTGCAAGAAGGGATTGAGGCAGCTGAGGGGGTGTCGGAAGAAGTTGGGAACGCAACGGATTCAGAAGAAGAGCGAAGGCAGGACGGCAGTGAGACAGAAGACGCAACTGAAGGAGAGAGCAGAAGTGAATACGACTCAGACTCAGATCCGTATCAGAGCGACCAAGAACCAAGTGAGAGGACAAGGAATAGGAGAATAAGGCTTGGAGCTGCCACTTGGCCAGCAAGGAGAAGAAGGCTAAGTTTGAGGTCGGCCCAAGAAGAAACGCTTGCTCCTATATCCGAAGACTCAGATCCAGAAGAAGATATCCAGGATCAAGCCGAGGAGGGTCTTAGAAGATCAAGAAGGGTGCGAGTGCCTAGCAGAAGATACTCTACTCCCGACTGGACCTACCTTGTTGCAGATGTCTGGGAGACACAGAACAGGGAGGATCAGGGAAGTGGAACTGATCAGAACTGACCCGATCATCACAGTGCAAATAAGGTTTCTACTGCCAGGAGCGGAGACCGAAAGGTTGCTGACACTCAACATCGTTCATCCTGCTCTCCTGAGTGGAATAAGAAAATTGATTTTAGAGACAGTTGAGTTTCCAGTTTGCTGTTCACGATATCCAATATTGGAGGGAACTCTTCTTCGTTTGCAAATGCTTGAGCGAGTAGTGGAAATGCTAGGAGCGCTTATTGTTGTGGATTAATACCATATTACGAATGTTTTCAAAGGGGCGCAGAACTGGAAAGGTGAAGAAAGTGATCCTGATTAGAACGGACCCCTTTGTAATTGTGGATGTAGAACTGATAGTACCAGGAGTAGAAATTGAAAAAACGTTAACTCTCAATTTCGTCCGTCCACTTGTCTTGAGCGAAATAAGGAGAATAATCCTAGAAAAAGTTGTCTTTCCATGTTGTGGTACGAACTGCCCAGAACCTGAGGGAATGATACTTCGGATGGACATTTATGAAGACGTAGTGTCACTCCTTGAGTCATACATAACTTCAGACGAAAATAAGACTGTTGAAAAGAAATTGTAACATTTTTGCAAGATAACCTAGCGCCGAGTGGAAGAAGAAAAATGGTAGGGGTTTCATTTTAGTGGATGGAGAAGGGCTAGGGTTGTCTAATTTTCTACTGGACTTTGAACTGTTTTGCGGAAACAAATTGTCAAGCTTCCAAGTGTTCAAAAGAGAGACATTGCAAGAGAGAAAGACTTTGTTTGAAAACGGGGAAGAAGTTGATGCGAGAAGAACGTCCAAAGAGACACTGTTTGAGAACATGGAGGCTGGCAACCCGAACCGCAGGGCAAAATGTATAGCTGTTACACTTTTAGGAGTAGTGGTTTCTCTTATAATTTTAGTGGTAACTGTTTCATTCCTAGTGGGACACGAAGGGGATGAAACCGCAGTCAAGGAGGATAAGGGAGTATCAACACCGAAAACTACCATTATTAAGGAGAAGGGAAACATCAATGAGAAAGACAAAGCGTTGTTAGATGCAGAAATAAAAAGGCTTCACACAGATGAGTCACAGGGAAATTACAAGTCAAATGCTTATGCTAAATTGCTTTATGAATATGTTGATGCCATGGAAGTGAAGGATTGTTACGTTTGTATGCAATTACCAGCTTCAGTGGAGGAGGGTATCAGATACCATCATCTTCCGTTGACATATGGAATAACGTGCAGTTTATTGTTGAGCATGTTTTATGGACGAGAAGGATTCGAGTATTACTTCTCGAATTTCGACTCGACATTGCCAGAGGTTCCGAATTTCAAGCATTTGAACAAATGGGACTACTACAAAAGCGAAGACAGATTACACAAATGGTTTATTCCATGGAAAACGTTAGATACTTCACATGCTCGAAGAAACAATCTGACTTGTCAAATATCAGAAGTTGAGAAAAAGTTTATAGCACAGGTAGATACTAGATACAGGAGGCAGAAGATTTTGAAGGCATCAGGACAATGGGAAACAGATTGGACCAAGGAGGAAAGGGCATATCAAAGAAAAGGTAGTATTGGTCCAATTGCTTTGGATAAGGAGAAACGGGGGAAACTGTGCATTCACAGGAGTTACTCCTATTATGAAAACTTTTATGTAGGTCAAGTCAATTGTGAACATGCTTTTCAATTGGAGTATTACTCTAAGGACTTTTTGAAAGGGATGCAAGCAATACCAAATGTATATTTTGTATGTGGAAGAAATGCCTATGTGAAGTTACCAGATAATTGGTACGGATCATGCTATCTGGCTGTTGTCTTCCCTAAAATATATCATGTTGAGAATTTAGACACGCCAAAGAAAGAAATACCAACTAGATGGAAGCGAGGGCTGGGTGCAGCAGAGGTAGTTGGAGATGTACTAGGCGCTGCATTCCCTATCTTAGGACTGATATTGACTGACATTAAGATCAGGAGGTTAGCTACAGTCATAGATAGACTATCTGCCAGTACTGCAAGATCCTTGATGCTGATAGAAGGGGAGATGCAATCGATTAGGGCAATGGTTCTTCAGAACCGACTTGCTTTAGACGTTCTGTTAGCTAAAGAGGGAGGAGTCTGTAAGGCCTTGAAGGTCCAGGAATGCTGTACTTACATTCCAGACAATTCAAAACCTCTAGAGAAGTATATACAAAACATCACTGCCATACACTACGAAGTTGAGGACCTGGCAAAGATAAATGTGTGGGAAAAAGTGGGTCATGGAATGGGTAAAGTTGGAAGTTGGTTTGCCAACTTAGGAAAGGGTATCGTTTGGTACATACTGAAACCCATCATCATAATAGTGATTTGTGTAATCACTTTGTGGGGATTGGTGCGTTTGTATCAATGTTATAGAGCAAATAGGTTGCAGAGAGCTATGAAGAAACAGGAAGAAGAGTTGACAGCGATGCAGGACACTCAATATAAGAGTCTGAAAGCATTAGAGAGTATGAAAAGAGGTGGCACTGCCCTGTCTTCACTTTGAAGGGTTCTACATTTTTTGGTGTCTTGGTGATGATGACCCCTGAAGGTCATCAAAGGGGGGACTGAGAGAGCACAAGTTTGAAAAAAATGTATAAGTACGCCATATTTACAAGCACGTAGTTAGTTTAAATATGTTTTGCACACGAGTGTTTTATATTCAGTAGTGAAATGTATAGAATGTTAAGTGGAGTAACTATAATTATAACGGTGTGAGATTAATGTAGAAATGTTGGAATATATGTGAAAACCTCATGTTCTCATGTTAAAAGAATCATGTCCGAATTAAATGTAACTTTGAAATCCAGTATAATGTGTAGGCCTTAGGGCAATTCACAGCAAACCTGAACGTGCTGCTAAAATAATGTGAGATAAGGTTGACATGGTTCTTCCAAATGTACTATTGAACTTAGGGTTAAAAGTATATGCTTTATAGATGTGTTATTTTAGAAACGTATGCTAGTTAAGAATGTTTGCTGTTTAAATCAAGTTAACGTTTTAAGAGTGCAGGGACCTGCTGCATGTAAATCAAGTAGGCCAGAGCAGATAATGTCATGTCGTTTAAATTGCCATGTGCTCGTTAGAGAAGAGGTCGTGAGGTGTCCAGCATAGAGCTTTGAGAGTGTTTTACGACTAAAGATATGGTGGAGTCTGGAATTTGAGGCCCACTGCAGGACGAGCTGTATGCAGGTGCGAGGGTCCTAATCAGCTCGAATGAAAGGGACTTTGTTCAGTGGCGCCTTGCGCAGGCCTGTAGGAGTTTCCAGGAATTTAGGGGGTATCGGCGCATTGGAGAAGAAGCCTGGGAACCAAGGTCAACTTTAACGAGGGTCTTCAAGAGTACCATCATGGAGTTTGCCGCGCAAAGATGTACCACGTGAGGGGCGTCCCAAGGGGCGTTTCTTTTGGAAATGTGATTTGGTATTAGGGAAAGAGACCCGGGAGGAGAGCAGAGCAGATGATTTTGGGAGCCTAAGGAAGCGGATGGGTAGGCAGATAGGCTGATCAGGAGAGACCCATTATCAGAGAAGAGACAAAGAGAAGTGCGTGATCTTCTTAGGAAGTCACCACGGCTGACACCTAGAGGGTTAAGATCTTGCTAAGTAGGGATGTCACTTAGTATAGTGTAGGGACAGACTAACCTTAATTTTCTTTTCTGTAATGACTTTGAGATTGCAACTTATATCTATTTTGACAACCCTTATGGTTTTTTGAGCTTGTACTTATTATTTTGTTTTTCAGACTTAGATTATTCAAGAAGTTCATGTTTATAGTGATACCAATTTACCTTTTGAATCTCATTTTGAGAAGTTTGTATCTTCAGTTATCTTTGACTTTATATTAAATCTACAAAACTTAAATTTGGTCGGTGGTCATTTAGAGTGGTGTAAGTTCTTAAATTGATTGACTTATTGTGAGATTACCTTTTACTCAACGACAGGTACCAACGATTCAGTCGACATAGTTTGGGATTTGGTAAGATAATTAGTAACCAGTAATCCCGCGTTAGCAGACTCAATAATGCAAATGGAGATGTGGTTATAAGTAGAAAGTCCACGGAAGACCAGGTTCTGGTTCCAAGAATTAACTTTATTCAGGTTGAAGTTACAGAAGCTTATATTATAGCCAAGATGATAGGTAGGCCAATATGTACACCCCACCAGGAGCAGCCTCCTAGCTGCTCAGCCTGCTGACCCCAACTGACTCACATCAGGCACCCAGGATTCCATGACCTCATCAACATTCCACACATACTCAGGCTGAACAGCAAGGAGAAAGAGGGAGCACAGAAAGAAGAGGAAAAGTCACCCTCATACAGATGTACTACATTATGTACTTCACTATGCCATGTTTACAGCTGTATGTTGTTTTTTAGTATAAAATGAATAAAGATCATTTTTTTAAAAATCAGTCAGAAAGAAGGTGGCAAGCCGTGAGCACATTTAAATACTAGCCTTAGCTATTTGAACTTAATTCGGTCTTCCACTTTAAGCCGGTATGGTTCTCGTGTGTCTGTGAATACCTGCTCTCTTCTCCACTTCTCCCTTTCTGGATTCCTTCCAGTGAAGCCTGAGTCGCGCTGCATTGCCAAAATTTGGCGGATCACTGGCCGTTTTCCATAGTCCACCCAATGCTTTCCATCCAAGAAGAAAATAGTTAAAACCACAACCAAAGTAGGCGTAACAGCTCTTCAAGCAGCGGAGTAACAAAAAATGATTGGGCATCCGACAGAATGTAAGTAGGGACTCCTGAGAATGCTATATCTCTCAGATATTCATGGACCTTGCCCTGAATCGGATGCCGTTGAAGTGTTTGGGGGAGTTGAAGGGTTTGCTACCCTCTGCACAGCAGGGTCCTGTGTTACTCCCCTGTAATCAAGCAGCAGGAATTTACGCTGAATGCCCACTTGGGTCAACTTGGAGACTTTAAAAATGGCCTGATCAGAGAGTTTAAGTAAATGTCCATGGTCAGGAAGTCAAGCTGAACCTACATTATCCACAAAGTGAACCTCGACTGAAGTGCTTTGGAATGAGAGGTCTTTTCCTGATGTTTGCAGAAACACTGGCCAGTAATGCTGTCCCGAACTAACAGTACAATAAAACTTACGTACAAAGTCAGCAAAAATCAGCAGAACATTACAAGCAAGATGTAGAAGAGTAAATGATAGTCTGGAGATACAAAACCCCTGCATGGGGACAAGTGGGGTAACAGTTTGTTCTGGCATCTTGCTTGTAAACTAAAATCAGGAGGAAAAAGCGAAACAGATGTTTTAGTTTTTAATTTATTAAGAGGTTTATAAAGTGTTGTATATCTCCTTTTGATTACTTTACAGCCAGTGACAAAGAGATAAATGAATACAGAAGTACAGCAAAGGTTTTCAGTCCAGACATTTGATAACTAGGTCTGAAATTGTTTTGATCACAAACCCAGATTTGATTTAAGTTCAGTGAAAGGCAAGTCTGGGTGCAAAAGTTTTAGACAACCACATGTAGTTGGTTTTGTATCTCAAATAGAATCTGTGGGCATTCTAGAGTCTAGGTCCTTGCATGTCCACTGACCTTGCCCTGTGTGTATCCTCATGGATGATGGTAGGTTGATCTAATGGGAGGACATTGAGGAAAGGGCGCTGGTTGGGGCATAATGAGGTGCTACCTAATTCAGGACCGTTACCCTGAACGATTTATGGATGGTGCACAACCCCTTTAATTTGACCCTAGCATTGCCAGAAAGTCAGTCAAGTGTTTAAATGGTGGGTTTGATGTGCTTCCAATTACAAAGATTACAGCAAAGTCTTCCTTCATGGCTCCTTTGGTGTCTGACAATGCACTGTTTTCAGAAAACCAGAATAGACAATATCACAGTGGTTGAGACACACCAATATGACGAATCCCATAATCTCAACCCTTATGACAGCGTATGACAGCTCTCTCTCCATTAACAAAGGAGATAGAGCTGCAAGTTTACACCATTTGCCACCATATTGATTTGGTGAGTAAAGAGAGGTCAGCATTGAGAAAGGTCCCCATGTTTCTCACTTTTAATGGGATGGAGGGTGGATTGCCTAGGCTTGAGGGCCAGTCAATGATAGTGAGTTGGATGTGGTGTGTTAAGTTTCTAGTATTTCAGTCTTGGTGCCATTCATGCAGTGGAAACTCTCCTTCATCCAGTGGAAGACATGGGCCAGGCAAGAAGAGATGTTAGTTGGGTTCCCTGATCATTTTCCAATATGAAATTAATTTTAGTGACATCAGCACACATTTGTTTGTTTACCTTGTGCTGCTTGAGCAGATGGGCCGAGGAGCAAACAAGGATGCTGCATCGAAGGAACAAAAGGAATGATGAGGAACGCGGCAGGTCACAGAGAGTGTGGATGATTCAAGGGGTTTGATACTGAATTTTTGGCAGTGATTAGTGTGAAATGAATGAAACTATTGCAGTGTTGGTCTGGCTAGCTTTTCCCGTAGTTCGCGCCTCTCCAGCAGGACTGAGGGGTCTGCAGTGTCACAGCTTTAGCGAAGTTATGGAGCATAAGGGCAGTTTTGTTGTTTCCGTTCATGGAAAGGAGGAACCCCTCCTTCATTCTGGGCCACATGGTTTCCGTGCCCCTTGATGGGAGAAATCATGACTGTTGGTTGTTGTAGTAGTGAAATGGAAGATTGGTCACTGTTGGTCTGGATTTTGAGGTCAGCAGAAGTTTTTTTTCATAAGGGGTGAGATGATGGCGTGTTCTAGGGTCCCAGTAATAGGGGAAAAGAAAATGCAAGTGGGGGTAAAAGTTGTTTGAAGTAAGTGGTGATGCACCAGTCTATAGGCAGTTCGGTTGCTTCTGTTTTAGCAACTAGATTTAAAATCACTTTTATTATCCGTAATGAGCGATGAGGTGAAGGAGGATAGCACCGGGGAGGGGCTTGATGAGGTTGTAGGACATTTTTGGGGACTTGTTAATACATTCACATTTTTTGTCAATCTTGGTTTCTAACAACTACAAGAGGTCTTGAAAAAGTTGTTTCATTTGCAGGGGTCACTCTTTAAGGGTGTCTGAATTGAATGCCCTGCAAACATCAATATTCCTGTAAATTAGCAAATTTTCCTTAGATTTCAAAAAGGGAAAGTTCCAGAATCTAAAGTGATTGGCAAAAATGATTTGTGGGTGGGCCTTTTGCTTGCAACAGAAAGACCCCAAAATGCAACATGGAAGCATCAAGATTTTTCCATTGAAATTCAATCATTCTGTTGATATGGGTAACTCTGGAACTGGCATCCGGCCAGCCGGCACCCAGTGAAACCTACTAGCCCCAGGGTTTTCAGAAAACTAGAAACCCCTAGAGTGATGCGGCTACAGGAACCTGTCAAAACTTGAGGACTGTGTAAAATCATTGTAATGTCAATGTTTTCTTCACACAGTTACAGTTTTGATCCATTTTTATGTTTTGGTCACATAAATATGGGAAAAATAGTGTATTTGAGCCATACTTTGATTTTCACAAGGCATTTTGGCAAAGAAAATATGATGCAATCTACACAAGCCTTACCATAATGTGTTCACCTGATCCCGAGGTTTCAGAAGTGCCTAGGCTTGGTAAAATTCCCTGGGTGCAGACGATCCCAAGTCGAAGTGTTCTGGCCACCCCCCCATGGATAGCGAGATGAAATTGGATGTTTTAGAAATATTTTTGGTGTTTGCAGGGCATTCTAGGTTAGAAAACATGCTGGGATCCATGCAAGGCAAACCAACCTAAATTACACTGGATGTCTAGGTTTTAGAAATGTCCAGAATTGGTAGCATTCCCTGGGACCTGGCTGACCCAGAATCCAAATACTCTTGGATGTAGTTTTCACATACTGCTACCGGAGAGGGTGTAAACATCCCATTCTGCCTTCCACCCCTTGGGCAGAAATATATTTGATCCTGAGGGGTCTAGTCTGATTACAAGATGGTCATCATTCCTTTTCTCACTTTTTTGCATGGTAGTTTATTGGCCTTTGAGCCACCCTGGGGGGGGGTGTTATTAAATACTGCAGATAAAAATATCACCGACAAAAATATAGGCAAAACAATGATCGAGAACACAAATATCAACTTTATATACTTTGTATGTAAAGTCAAAAAGATGTGCTACAAAAATATAAAAGACCAAAATATAGTAAAAAAAAATAGAGGTAGGTATATTAGATTTTTAATGTTCAACGCTATATTAATGTTGAAGCATATATTGAGTTTAAAAATGCTACATTTAAAAAGATATACCTATTGTTACAAAGCATAAATAAAAACGTATTACTTGCAAACATAAAAAAATCTTAAAATAACTACAACAAAAATATACAATGTAGAACCGGATTTTTGGAAACCCCTCCCCACTAGGAGAGTCAAAGCCAGCGGTGCAGGGGACACCTAGAATCTACGGGTTCTTCTTGCTTGAATCATACATTACCAAAGAGAACAGGACAACCTGCCGTGGAGGAAAGTAAGTTATTTATTAGCTCGAGTTAAGGACAGGGTCCCAGAATGGTACAAAGACAATTCTACGGAGACTGCTGCTTTACTCCGCAGCCTACACATATTTATAGCATTAGCCATGCCCATTTGCACAGTACAAGTTTCTTATTCAGATAAGTTCCTCATCTGACAAGTTCTTCGTTAGTCTCGTGTGGTGCATTCGTGGCCAGGGGACATCTGTCTCTGATTGCACAATGTACGTAGCCCTGTGCTTCCTTACCCAACTGGTGGGGTCATGGGGCACAGCCTCGTGCTTCCTCTTTCAGTTGGTATCATCACAGGGCACAGCCTCGTGCTTCCTCTATTAGTTGGTGTGGTCACAGGGCAGTTGGTCGTGACAGGCTGAGTTGCCAACAATGGACAGGATGTGGCTGAGTCTCTGGCACAACTGGGGGGGTGAGGCATACAGGCAGCTTCAAGGAGCGGGGAGGGTTGTGCAAGTTTCAACAGGGACGTGGAAAGCAATTCTTCACCAGGTTGCTGAGAGCATGGCAACACAAAATGGAGTCATGTGGGTCATTTTAAAATACAGTTCAACAGTCCCTCCATTTGCCATGCAGAGGCAACAATCAGTCGTCGTCTAGGTCAATGTCCATCATTTCCTGGACCTCTTTCTCGATCATCATCATGGCATGGTGATGGTGTGAATGCACCTGTTTGGGTGCCAGAGAGGTGGCACAGAGCCCACACAGCGCGGGCATGCATTGAACACAAAGGCAGCAAGAGAAAAATGCGGCTGCAATGATGGCAATGAAAATCATTATCTTCCATCCCAACTGAGATACCATGCTCCAAAGCCAACCGGTTAGGGACCATGAACCCTCATCCTGATGGATGTCGGAAGCAATTTTATGCAGTTTCTGTATTACTTGATAGACTTGGCGCACTGTCAGGTATGTAGATACAGCATCTTGTTCTGATCAATGATGGACATTGCAGTTGCGTTGATGGTGGCCTCTACCACCCTTGTGAGATGTCGCAGACTGCGACTATTGACCATAGGGCCCCAAAAGGGGAGGAACCCTTTAGCAAAGTCCCCAAACTCTTGGCCAGCTGTGTCTTCAGCGTCAATCACACCTCTCTTCTGGATGTGGTGTGTTGCATCGGCGGTGTAGGTGGAGGAAGCAACCAAGCAATATAATAGGTGCCGGCCCAGGACTTGGGCAGCCAGGTGTAGGCCTTGCTCCCACACACAAAGTACGTATTCAGTGAGGACACCAGAGCTGGGAGAGTCGAACCATTGAGATGGAGCGTGTAGGCGCAGTCACTTTGCCCCACCCATACTGTTCCATTGCTTTTCATGCAGTATTTTCCGGGATGTGGGTAGACAGGGAGATCCCCGAGAGGTAGCAGTCTTTTCTTTCCCCCACCATTGTAAATGTTCGATGGATAAAAAGACCCAAAATTGCTCTCATATTCATTCTTTTCTGCTGAATCTTTATCCATGCTTGGCCACTCCGCAGCCATGATGTGGCGGAATGCTTGTCTGCTACTGATCTTCCCCAGGGATCGTGTGGAAGTGTCACCTGAATAGAATGCGTCAAAGAACACAATGTACCAGCCATAGGCTGAACCAGCTCGAGAAAAAGGAGCAGGAATCAGGGACATCCCAGTGCTTGCAGTATGTGGCAGCAACCCACATACCCAACAGTTTGTTGTGTTCACCACAAGCTGGTGCTGGTGTAACATCTGAATGAAAGTGTTGTTGAAGAAACCTGTCCTTCTGTTTTTCTCATGGGTGGGTAATGACACATGTTGGTGAGGTGATTCTGTAGAGGTAGGAGACTCAGGTGCTGCAAGGGCAGCGTGTAGTACCCACCCGATGCAGGCAAGTACCAGTGAAATAGTCATTAGTACGATTAGACAGATCAAGTACCTGCCACGTATTGTCTTTATGTACTCTTGTTTTTTTATTTCTTTGCTTTTCAAGCTTTCAGTGTTCATTTTGGTCATTGTCTGCTTCACTTGGTCTTCCCTAGTTGCTGCCTGTGATTGGTGGTTGCTTCACCGGTCAGTGATTCCGTCAGTCCTATTGGCACGCTCCGGTCCGCTGTACCGGCTCCGGTCAAATGCGCTGGTGTATCACAGCCCTGCAGCGATTTGTCGGACCATGTAAAGCAGAGGGCAGAGACCTTTGTCTCTTCGGTTCTTTTTTCTGGGTCGGAGGTTGTATCGGGTGGACCTGGGCGTTGTTTAATCAGGAAGCAAAGGCTCTGGCTGTTGAGCGTCCCACAACCTCAGATGCGGAGGAACGGCAGATTGCAGGATGTCGTCGTCCTCTCGTTCAGATGAAGCCCAGGCAATGTTGGTGTCACTGAAGGGTACAAAGCGTGGGACTTTATCACATCCGTCGTCTCACAGGCCTTCCTTGACCCACCGGTCGTATGGTAGCGGTAGAGGCACCTTCTTGCAGTGCACTCCGTGGACCCAGTTTTTTCTTCCTGCCACCTTCACTGCAGACCTGGTAGCCAGCAACCCTTGCTGGGGCGGCTTCCACCTCGGCTCCAAGTTCTTGGTTCTCTGGAAATTGGAGATGCAAATTCAGTCGCCTGGCTGGATGGTGTGACCAGGGCCCTCAGGTTTGGGTGGCAGGATGTCTTGTACCTGACGATGAATGAGACGTAAGTTAGTGGTCAATTCATGTAAATAATCAATCAACAATGGGTATTCAATATCAGAGTATTTCTTTGGGCAGGGTACTCCCCAAACATTTGCTGGCCGACCAAACACTATTTCGTACGGAGATAGTCTGGTACGAGAATGTGCCGTGGCTCTAGTTGATAGGAGGGCAAGGGGCAGGGCGTCCGGCCAAGACAGTCCTGTGTCAGCCTGGTTTTTGCCGTTTTCAATTTCAGTGTTCCATTGTGGCGCTCAACCAAACCCGCTGATTGGGGGTGATTGGCGGCATGGAATTTCTGTCTGATCCCCATCCCTACACACACTTTCTTCATTATTCCTCCTGTAAAGTGGCTTCCGTTGTCGTTCCAGATAATTCTGGGCATCCCAAATCTGGGAAAAATTCCTTCAACAGTATTTTGGCAGTGCTTATAGCAGTGTTGTCCTTAAGGGGGTAGGCCTCAATCCACTTACTAAAGGCACACTCAACTACCAGGACATATTGGAAATTGTTGCATCTTTCCATCCGTATGTAATCTATTTGGAGCACTTCGAAGGGGTAAGAAGGGGGTGCAAAATTCCCAGCAGGTGTTGGTGTGCCTTTTCCCGGGTTATGCATTAAACAAATCATGCAATTCCTGACTAACCTCTCAGCATATTTTGGGATGTGTTTGTTTTGCCATACCGGAGCTAGCAATTTGCAAATACCTTTTGCACTAATGTGAGCCGGGCCATGAGCCATAGTGACCACTGGCAAAACATAGGCATGAGGGTAACAGCCATCGCTGTTGTTCAGACAGATCCGTCCAACAGCCATTCTCATTTATTAGGCCTGTTTGCTCTTCCCAGAGAGCCTTTTCTTCTCTAGTCGCCTCTGCCTATATTTCCTTCACATTCTCAATAGTATCCTCGTGCATCTCCTTCTCCGGTACCCAGTTTGAGGGACCAGCTACATACATACGGGTAGAGACATCTCTAGCTGTTTCCTTTGCAGTCTGGTCAGCAAATGCATTACCCCTTCCATTGTCATCAGTCACTTTCTTGTGGGCGCTACATTTCACCAAAGCTATCTTTGAAGGAAGAGTTAATGCTTCTAACAGCCTGCTGACCAGATGACCATGCTGTATCTTAGTACCGTGAGAAGTAAAAAAATCCCCTCTCAGCCCAAAGTCGCCCAAAATTATGGGCCATGCCAAAGGCGTACTGGCTGTCAGTGTAGATGTTGACGGCCATCCCCTTACTCAGTTCACACGCTCAGTGCTACGGCGGCCTGTGCTGATTGGTAAGGTATTCTCTCACTTTCCACTACTGTCTGTAACGTGGTGATAGCATAGGCAGCAGTTGTGCTGCCATCAGGAAGTTTGCAGCAAGAACCATCTACATACAGGGTACCATCAGGGTCAGTTAAGGGTGTGTCAGTCAAATCCACACAGCCTTTAGTCTCTTCCTCCGTCTGGAGGACACAATCATGTGGATCAGAATTAGTGTCACCATCAACAAAGGGTAACAATGTGGCTGGATTGAGCGTATTGCAGCGGCGGATGGTGATATGACTGGCTAAAAGAGTAAATTCATATCCGGACAAACGTGCACTAGTAAGATGTTACGTTTTTGTCCTATTTAATAAAGTGTCAACTGCGTGAGGAACCATAACTGTAAGTGCAGTATCGAGGACCAGGCCAGCAGATTGGCGAATGGATATGGCAGCTGCAGCTGCTGCTTTCAAGCAACTGGGTAGTGCGCGGGCCACGGGGTCTAGAACTGCAGAAAAATGTGCACAGGGGCGTTGTCTGTCACCAAAACACTGTGTTAGCACTGACAATACACAACCATTATGCTCGTGTACAAAAAGAGTGAAGGGCTTCTGATAACTAGGGGTGCCGAGCACCGGGGCCGAACACAAGGCTGTTTTCAGTTCTTCAAATGCATACTGACACTCATTTGTCCAAGGGAGTGGGTGGGGAACATCTTTAAGTGTGAGGCTCAATAAAGGTTTAATGAGTAATGAAAAATTGGGTATCCACTGGCGGCAGTAGGAGGTGATACCAATAAAAGCACGGACCTCTTTCTGCATTTTTGGTGGGGGCATTTTACTGATTGTTTGTATTCGTTCAGGGGTGAGGCGGCGTCCCTCCTTCGACAGGAGATGACTAAGTAGGTCACCTCATGTCCACAATATTGGAGTTTGGAGAGGGAAACTTTGTGATTGAACTGTGCTAGATGCAGGAGCAATTTCATTGTAGCTTCTTTACATAATGCCTCGGTGTCTGCCGCTATAAGCAAATCATCAATGTACTGGAGTAATGCGGTACCTTGGGGTAGGGTCAGGGAATCAAGTTGGCCCTTGAGGACCTGACTATAAATTGAGGGACTCTCTGTATATCCTTGTGGAGCTCTGCAGAACTAGAAACTTCGTCCTGCCAATGAGAATCCAAAAAGATCCCTACTCTGTTCATCGACTGGTATACTAAAAAAGGCATGTTTTTTAGGGCGATAACAGAGAAAAAACATGCAGACGGGGGAAGCTTAGTAAGTAGGGTGGTGATATCTGGGACCACAGGAAACTGGGGAACTACTATTTTGGTTATCTCGCATAGATCAATGACAACACGATAAACAGGGGGCTTGGAAGGATCTGTGCGTTTTAGGACAGGCAAAATTGGGCTATTGCACAGATTTCCTCTTGTCTCTTCAACCACACCCTTGTCGACAAGTTCAGAAATGATCTGGAGTAATGCCCTTTCCCCTTCTTTGGGTATTTTGTATTGGAGAAGTCGGGGAGGGCGAGCATTTTCCATCAGGGTAACAGAAAAGGGGGGTATGGACAAAAGGCCGACATCAGTATCACCTTGGGCCCAAAGAGCAGGAGGGACATTCTGAAGTTCCTGGGGAATTAGATCTGAGGAGGCTAAATATACTGGATGTGTGGTAGGGGGACCTATAGTGATATAAACCCCATCAGGAGAACAGTATATGGTGGCATGTAATATTTTTAATAGATCTAAACCCAACACATTTTCGCCACATGTGGAAGTCAAAACCAAAGGGGAATCAACTGTGTAGGGTCCTATCATTAGTTCCAGTGGTTGTGAAACGGGGCTAAACACTGGGGTACCAGAAAATCCCACAGAAATGTTATTTGCGCCAGACAAGGGGGCCCCAGGGACTTTAGACCTAGCAATAGAACTTTTGGTTGCACCAGTGTCGACCAAAAATTTCTCCGTAAAGCCCAGTGTTGTAACATGGACATACGGTCCCTTCTGGTCAACAGAAATAGGCACGGGTCCCTTCTCTTGTCCTTGCCAATCCTAGTGGGACAGGAAACTCGTCTCTTCTTCAGGCTCATAATCCTCAGTAAAATAGTTGCGGTCTTCAGAATTAGCGGTATCAAATCTATTCTCTTGCATAAGGGGGCACCTGTCCTGAAACTGCGTTCTAGGTCCGCCTCGCCCTCGTCCTCTCTGGGGACGTTGGCCTGTGAAGCGGTCAGGTCGGGCAGATTTGTTCTGAGCCAACAAGGGACACTCATCGCGCCAATGACCCTCCTGGCGACAATAAGCGCACTGGTTGGGTCCCAGGGGCGGGCGAGGAGTCACAGGGGCAGGTCTCTGAGCTATTCATTGAAACTTAGGGGCACCTCTGTTTTGTGTCGGGGTCGGGTATGCTTGATGGAGTAAGACCTTTGTCTTTAAGTCTTTAGTCTTTTTATCGGTTTTATCTTGCTCTTCATTCTCCCTATTCTCATAGTACTGGGTCATTGTCAAAATGCCAGACGGGGTGGAGATGGGCCATGCACTTTCTGACATTTTAAGCTTAGTCCCAAGCTCTGGTAACAGATTGGCCACAAATTTATCCACAAACAGTCGCTGTCCCCCTTCTGAAGTCATGTCCTGTCCACTATAGTTGGTGAATGTGCTTTCGAAATCGTGTGAAAAAGTCAGAGACACTTTCATCTTTCTTTTGCCTGCAAGCAGCTAATCTGTCCCAATTAATACAGTGAGGTGTCAACATCTTTTTCATGGCGCTAAGTATCTGGACCGGAAGGGCTAGGATCATGGGGTCAGGTTTCTCACCACCAGTTCGAGCTCTGTCAGGTTCCTCAAAATCTTTCCACGTATGGCCAAATTCTGCCTGATCATTATGGCGTATTTTAGACCATACTTCAGTCGGTACTACCTGTCCCATGAACATATCTATATCTGCTAAAGTCAACACGCAAGATTGGAGTGTCTGAGATAATTCTTTGTAATAGCCTGCTGGGTTTTTACGCAGGTCAGGCAATTGGCTTTTAAGTTGGAGGACGTCAGACCTTTTCCAAGGGACCCATATTTGTCTAAAACCTGCCGGTATTTCAGGCTGGCCATCTGTGCCAACAAGGCGGTCCCCCCAAACAGGCTGTACCTCCTTCATTGGCAAACCCTTATTTAACGTAAAACCAGATAAAGAGTCTCTGTAGGCTACTAGCGTGATCAGACCGCATAATAGTGCTGGGCACTGTATGTCCCCTTTTTCAACCTTATGGCAAAGGTCAGACAGACCTGGGGGTGGACCTGATTCTATAAAATCTTCCCACATTTGGATCAGTATGTCACACATTTCACAAAAAATATCAATCTGTTGGATGTGTGTCATCCATATATCCTGAGCGGTGTACATAGTGTTATTTTCCATCCACCTACGAGCTTGTTGACCCATAGCGAGTTGTTCCTGTGTATTACCTATCAGTCTGCACAAAGTGCGTCGTTTGGGAGTGGGTGGTCTATGCGGAGTTACATAAGGGATGTAATCACGGACCACTGACCAAGCATTCACTAATAGCCCTGCACTGGGGGAAGGTGTCGGATGACTGTCAACAAGAAATGGGTTGGTGGTAACGGGAGTTGAAGGCATATTAGGTTGGACAGGTACTGGACCAGTGGAAGGTGCAACAAGGGGAAGGGAAGGGTGGACTTGCATTGGTACAGTGGCCTGAATAGTCAGGCGTTGGGAACAAGTGGCTGTGGAATCGGGCAGACGAGGGCAATGGCAGGGGCAACAACTGGAGCAGTAGCGGGAATCAATTGTGCGGGATCAAGGGCGGATACATGGCGGGGGTATAAGGTGGAAGGGTGCTCAACATACAGGACATGAGAGGGTCATCCTCCTTGTCCCGGGCCTTTTCGGGAACCTTCTTTGTAACGTAACATCCATCTATCTGCATTCGATGTAATCTATCATGTATTACTATATCCTCTTCTATTCTCTGATTATCGTGATTCTGGGCTTTCTGAATCACACTCATACGTATTATTTTAGCTTCGTTCTTTTTGAGTTTGATTTCTTTCTGTTTGGACTCCTTGCGCCAAACCCGAAAGGAATCAAACATCGCAGGTCTAGCTTTTCTTTGAAACAACTTCTCCTCTAAATTATCTAACACAGGAGGTTCAAAACTACTGTACATTGGCTATTGTAACTCAGCATTACCCTTTGTATACTTATGCCAAAGTGAGCAAAACATAATTGGGCCAACACCATGTTTAGAATAAACTTCATGATTGGGGGTCCCCAAAGGAGGAATCGGACATGATTCCTCCAATGCGGAGTCCTGTGTACAATAACACAATTTCCGAAACATACTAAATCCAGGCATCTCTAGACGCGTATCCTGGTTCTAAACATCAAAGGGTGAAATCTAACGGTTACAACATATAACTGTACTTACCCTTTGGTTTTTGGCTTTTGCAAAAGTAAAAAAATACCCAAAACAAAGATACAATTCACCAAAGAAGTGGGCCACTCCCACTCTTACCTGACCATTAATCTTCCATCACACGGCAGGTGTCACAAAGGTCCAGATCTTCCAAAACTAGGAACCAGAACTGGGGCGTCAGTCAGGGCCGCAGTCGGGTAGCCCACTGGAGGGAGGAATCACGCAATCGGAGTTCTTGGGCCCACAAAGACAATTTGTAGCCAATGTAGTGGCGCGCCTCCCTTAGAATTCGATCACGGACTCCTCACGACCACCAGGCAAGATGACGACCACCGAAGATGCCCCACGTAAGGCGCCAAATTGTAGAACCGGCTTTTTGGAGACCCCTCCCCAATAGGAGAGTCAAAGCCAGCGGTGCAGGGGACACCTACAATCTATGGGTTCTTCTTGCTTGAATCATACATTACCAAAGAGACCAGGACAACCAGCTGTGGAGGAAAGTAAGTTATTTATTAGCTCGAGCTAAGGACAGGGTCCCAGAATGGTACAAAGACAATTCTACAGAGACCGCGGATTTACTCCACAGCCTACACATATTTATAGCGCTAGCCACGCCCATTTGCACAGTACAAGTTCCTTATTCAGATAAGTTCCTCATCTGACAAGTTCTTCGTCAGTCTTGTGTGGTACAATCGTGACCAGGGGACATCTGTCTCTGATTGCACAATGTACGCAGCCCCGTGCTTCCTTGCCCAACTGGTGTGGTCATGGGGCAGAGCCTCGTGCTTCCTCTATCAGTTGGTGTGGTCACAGGGCACAGCCTCATGCTTCCTCTATTAGTTGGTGTGGTCACAGGGCAGTTGGTCGTGACAGGCTGAGCTGCCAACAATGGACAGTATGTGGCTGAGTCTCTGGCACAACTGGGGGGGGGTGAGGCACACAGGCAGCTTCTTGGAATCGGCTCGACCACAAGGAGCGGGGAGGGTTGTGCAAGTTTCAACAGGTAGGTAAAGTAAGGTAAGTATACTTAGGACAGGGACGTGGAAAACAATTCTTCACCAGGTTGCTGAGAGTATGGCAACACAAAATGGAGTCATGTGGTTCATTTTAAAATACAGTTCAACACAATTATTATTTGAACATATACATAATAGTACACATATTAAAAACAGTATTTGTAATTACAATCATTAGGTATTAGAAAATGTATCTTCACTCAAAAAAGGGGAGGGATAGGGAGCAACATTTTTAAAAAAGCGATGTCCAGTACCCATGCTCCCACAAGTTAAATTGATTAGACACAGGGGGTAAAAGTTCCTCTAATGAAAAGGTGGTAAGTCACACTATGTATTACTCAGGAGAGAAGTAATAGACAGGTCAGTTTGCTCAGTAGTCACAACCTAGGTTGGTTACTGTCACTAAGTGTAATGTAGGCATTGCTCCTTCGGTATCTAGTGCCCTCAGACACCCTTGCGAGTGTCATTTGTCATCATAGGGCGTTGCTCCTTGTGTGGGTGGCACTGCAGTCCCTCACGGGCCCCACATCTGTTTAAACAAGCCCTCTAGATTCCCGGTGTATGCTGTCTTTATTTCCTCTACGCACCAGGACAGTCTTGACTAACAGTGCGCGATACAAATCAGCCTATAACATAACATAACATAACAAGGGGGCTATTTGGCGGAGTTCTTTTGTGGGAGTAGCTGCAGTTGTGCGTGAGGGTCTAAATAAAGAAGTGTAAGTGACAAGATAAAATTACCAACCAGTCTGGAATACACTTTATTCAAGCGTCCAGTTGATCAATTAAAAAGGGTGTGAAGGAACTCAGCTCGGTCAATTATAGCTGTTCAAGTCTATCATCTACTGATGAGGCTCCTGTATTGGGAGCGGAGGGCGGGGTTCCTCCAAAAACATCATCTTTTTTAGACGAAATATCCAGAATAAAGAAGGAAGGAAAAAAGGTCCCATAGTACCAGAAGGGGCAGGCAACACAGGAAATACAAGAATTGGGACAAGAAGTCAGGACAAGAACAGGAGGTAAATGGGAGGGCTTCGGATACATTAGAAGTAATTAACCTCTCGGACAGAGTTTTGAAAGATAATGAACTAAATGTATTGAAAAAAGGTCTCTCATTTTGTCCCGTGCATATGTGTGATTTCACTGAATTGGAAATAGACCTTTTTAAATTTTCAAGAAAAATTAAGTCAAAATGTTTCTTTTCAACTATGCCTGAAAAAACTAATGTCAGAACTGGAATAAAAAGTTCTGAAATGCCAACTTCTGAATTACAAAATGTACATTTATTGATGTCAATAACGGAGGGAGAGGGCTTTGATGTGGATGATGTTGCGAGTCTGTTGGATATTCCTACGGATTATAGTTGTTCGAGTGGTCTTAGACCCAAGTCTAAATTTACCCCTCAGGGCCCACAGTTCGCGCCTATTGACCTTTATTTTGCTGAGACTTTAGCAGAATTCCATAAGTTGGAGGATCGAGGGCCAATCAATTACAGAAGACTTAAGGGCAACCTTACTATAGATGAACGGAAGGCAGTTAAGGATTTGAAATCAGATCAGACAATAGTGATTGGCGAGGCCGATAAAGGCGGCAACATTGTCATCCTCAACAGACAAGATTACTGTAGTGAAATCTTTAAACAATTACAAGACAATACATGTTATACGAAGGTCACAGGGAATCCCATTAGTGATGCTTCTAAGGTTATAGCAGAGAAACTGTATATTTGTAAAGAAGAAGGTTTGATTGACGGGATAGAATACAGATGCCTGAATGTAACTAATCCTACCTACCCTTTTATATACATCCTACCTAAAGTTCATAAATCCAAAACAAAGCCTCCTGGGCGACCTATTATTTCAGGTATCGGGAGCTTGACTGAGCATCTGTCTGAATTTGTTGACCTATTTTTAAAACCTCTAGTGATAAATCTTCCGGCCTATATCAGGGACACCACTGATGTACTAAACAAACTTCAAGATGTACAATGGGAGGATGGTCTAATTTTGGCCACTCTTGATGTAGTGGGTTTATACACCTGTATTCAAAAAGAACAAGGCTTACGAGCCTTAACTCACTTTTTGGGTAGTCGAAGTGCCAGCTTAAGGGACCACTCAAACATGTTAGTTGAGATGAGTTTACTAATATTGGATAATAACTTCTTTTTATATAACAATGAATGGTATCATCAGACCCGTGGCACTGCAATGGGTTCCAGGTTTGCTCCCTCTTATGCCAATCTATTTATGGGCTGGTATGAGAGGGAGCATGCCTGGAGCCGTGCGGCTAGTCAATGGACAGATCACATTATATTCTGGACTCGGTTTATTGATGATATTTTGATCATCTGGAGGGGCGCATAACTGATCTGCTACAGTATTTTGATTAATTAAATGACAATAATTTCAATGTCACCTTAACTCTGAACCATAGTACTAATAGAATCAGCTTTTTAGATATAGAACTATTTGTGGAAGGTGACAATATCATGAGCAAATTGCATAGAAAAGATACTGCTACAAATTCGATACTCAGAGCGGACAGTGCCCATCCAATCTCGGTCACCAAGGGTATTCCCTATGGTGAGATGATCAGAATATGAAGAAACTGTAGTAAGGATGAGGATTTTCAGAAAGAATTGGATGAATTACAGGCCAGACTTCAACGGAGAGGTTATAGACATAGGGACCTTTCAAAAGATAGGGCAAGGATCATGTGAGTGGAAAGGAAATCCACGTTAGAGCAAAAGCAAAGGGACAGCACTAGGGATCAACTGGCCTTTGTGACTACCTTTTGTGCTCAAAAGGATCAAATACACAAAGCCTTAGGTAAAAATTGGGACCTATTAAAAGGTGTTCCGGGTTTGTCACCATTAATCGGTGACAAACCTAAGGTGGTTTATAAAAGAAGTCCAACCATTAAACAGTTGGTGACCTGTAATTACCTTGAACCTACAATTACAAGAAGTACTATGTGGTTGCCACAATCACCCAGAGGTTTCTACATCTGCGGGTCATGTAGTGTTTGTGATATTGGATTAAACAAAACCAAACAGTTTTCATTTAACACCACTCGGAGATTCATTTTAAATGAGTTCATCAGCTGCAATAGCATTGGAGTTGTTTATGCTATTATTTGTTATTGCAACAAAGTATATATTGGCAGTACTAAACGGATGCTAAAAATTAGATTAGAATACAGGAGCATAAACGTTCCATTGTGAATTCGGATGACAGATCTCCCCTTTATCAACATATTGTAACCTCTGGAATACCCGGGATCGGGGAAAGACAAGGCAAGGCAAGAGAATCAGACCCCAAACAGTTGTACTGGATAAATTGTATTTATTGGATCAATGGAAAGGAAGGTCAGTGTAAACGCAAAGAACCAATAAGTAAGCACAAGGTATGTTCAATTAGACAAAGATCCAGCAATGTTATAAGAATAAGGAAAAGTTAACGATACCCATTAGCAGCACGGTTCCCTGTGCCTGGAGCTGGCTCCCACCGTCCTCCGCAAGAATACCGGTCCCGGTATTCGCCAACGGAGGGCACTGTGCTAAGAAACGGCTGAAAATGCCGTTCGAATGCTGCTAATGGCGTGTGTTGTTTTTGCCGGGAAACCACAAACTTGGGAGGCCCAGTCGAGCTCGCTACCACATGCAGTTCCCACCAGCTATGAAGGGAGCAGCCGCTCGACCTCCTCCGTATGGTGTGCACAGCCTGTGCACTTATCCACGCTTGAAGTGCTATGAAGTGCAGAGACGTGGCAACACCTCCTCGGCGTGCGTCTCTGCTAGTGTATTCCACAACGTACGCCTTCACGGTTATTGAGGACGGGGGCAGAGAGCAGCCGCTCGAATCTTGCCTCCGTACTCCTAGGTTCTCATTCGGTGATTCCAAACGAAAGTAAACGAGACGCTGCAGTCACCCCTGCAGTCGGCGTCGCCTCTGATCTTCGTCCGGAGTATACGATTGGTGTCCAGCTGACACCTGGTTCTGTAGGATCGGGTAGCGAGATGCGGTGAACGGCACCTTGGCCCACGTACCTCTCTCGCTCTCAGGGTGGCTGCGGATGACTAACGCCTCGGTGTGTAGTTCAATGCAGCCCTTGGTGTCGACAATGGAGCATAATATCCGACGCCGGGGCTATGATGAGGCCGGCTATATGTAGGCGTTCCCGGTCGTCGCACCAACCTCGCTAAGCATGCTGGTCCTGGTAGTTCCACCTTAGTCCGCGCCGCAGCATGTTTCCTGAGCCGGATCGCGGCAATTACAGGTGCCTTCACGAAGTGGAGAGGAGGGGGGAAAACATGACAGTACATCCTCCTCCCATCAGCCCCTACCCCCCCGGACCCGCACTGCGGGGGTTCTTCTTATGGAACGATGACACCAGACGTGGTGCATGGACTCTAGCCGCAGGTTCCCATGACTGTTCTTCCGGGCCATACCCTTTCCAGGCCACGAGGTACCATAACTTGCCCCCTCTCCACTTCGAGTCTTTAATGCCCGCAACTTCGTACTCCAACTCAGAGTCCCCCGTTACAGGGACTGGTACTGCTCGGTCTCGAGCATGGGAGGGTTTAAGCAACGAAACGTGGAAAACAGGATGTATCCGTAGTCGGTTTGGCAGGCACAGCCTCACGTTTACGGGGCTCATGCACTTGGTGATGCGGTAAGGGCCGATGTATTTAGGGTTAAACATGCTACGTTTGCGGAACCGCATATTCCGGGTAGACACCCAAACGTAATCTCCCACTCTGTACACTGGTCCAGGCCTCCTTCTTCTGTCGGCCGCTGCCTTGTACTTCGTCTTGGCGGCCTCCAGATTCTTCTGCGTGCGCAACAGGGTGTCCTTGATGTGCTTGACCCTGTTGGAGGTTTCAGGCATCCGGCCATCACTGAGAGGGTGAAGAAAAGGCAAGAACCTGGGGTGATGTCCGTAGTTGCTGTAAAAAGGGGATGCTTTGGTGGAGCTATGTGTGGCGTTGTTATACGCGATTTCCGCTAACCATAGCAGATCCACCCATTCCTCCTTCCCTTGTTCAACGAAACAGCGCAGATACTGCTTGAGGGACTGTTTCAGATGTTCGGTTTGGCCGTCCGTCTGGGGGTGGTAGCTCTTCGACATGGCCGACGTGACTTGTAGAGCAGAACACCATGTCCACCAGAACTGCGCCGTGAACTGCAAGCCTCTGTCCGACACGATCACTTTGGGCAATCCGTGCAGTCTTACCACGTATCTTAGCAACAGCAGTGCCAACTGGCCTGCAGACGGCACCTGCTTGCACACGATGAAATGACCCATCTTAGTAAGGTAGTCGACCACCACCAGGATTGCCGTACATCCTTGGTCCACGGGCAGACCCACAATGAAGTCCAAGGAGATGTTCTCCCACGGCTTACCCGGTGTTGGAAGGGGTCGTAGCAATCCCTGCGGATGCCCATGATCTGATTTCATAGAGGCACAGGTCAAACAGGCCGCTACCCATTTGAGGACATCCGCTCTCATGGACGGCCACCAGAAGTGTCTTCCCAAGCTAGCCACCGTTTTCTCCACGCCGTAATGCCCCGCACAGGTCGAAACGTGGCACCAAGTGAAGGCCTGTTTCCGAAGCCGAGGCGTTGGTATCAGCAACCGGCTGCCATGCACCGGGATTCCGTCCCTGATCTGCCACTCCCTGTGGCCGTGGAGCCATTGTCTCCAAGAAAAGGAGCGAATCCCCTCCTGAATACCCCTAAGGAAAGCATCGGGTTGTATCACCCCCAACACCGCATCGGGGTGGATGATGGAGCGCTCCTCGAAAGGCCGGGGATCCGCAGCAGAGGATTGACGGGAAAGCGCATCCGCCTTCTTGCTGTCCGCACCCGGACGATACGTGATGTGGAAGTTAAAACCGAGAAGAAGAGCATCCATCGTAGCTGACACGGGGAAAGGTGTCTTGCCGCCGTCATAAATTGCAGGTTCCTGTGGTCTGTGAACACGGTGACCACATGCCTGGCACCCATCAGCAGATGCCTCCACTCTGTGAAGGCGTCCTTGGTCGCCAGCAGCTCCTTCTCCGCGATGTGGTAATTCCGTTCAGCGTCGTTTAACTTCCTGGACATGAAGGCCATGGGATACATCACACCTGTGTCCTGGTCGCATTGGGACAGAATGGCCCCCAGCGCCACTTCTGAGGCGTCCGCCTCCACCACAAATGGCTGATCCGGATTGGGGTGAGATAGCACAGGGGCCGTGACGAAAGCCCTCTTTAGGGCTACAAACGCTTCCTGCGCCTCCTGGTTCCATACGAACGCCTGTGATTTCCGCAAGAGCTGAGTTATCGGGGCCACCAAACCAGAGAACCCATCGATGAACCGCCGATAAAAGTTGCCGAACCCGATAAAGCTCTGCACATCCTTGACGCCACGTGGAACTGGCCATTCCTCCACCACCTTGATCTTGCGTTCCGCCATCTCTTGCCCTTTTGGGCTAAGCATCACCCCTAGGAACTCCACCGATGTAACATGGAAGTTGCACTTGCTTAGCTTACAGAACAGCAGGTTCTCCCTAAGCTTCCTGAGCACTGACGTTACGTGTTGTACGTGGTCTTGCTCCGTGTTGGAATATAGGAGGATATCATCAATGTACACAACCACGTACACGTCTAGGATGTCTCGGAACACCTCATTGAGGAAGAATTGAAAGGCCGCAGGGGCATTGCAGAGCCCAAACGGCATGATGAGGTACTCGACAAGGCCGTATCTGGTCTTAAATGCGGTCTTCGACTCGTCGCCCTTCCGCATGCGTACCAGGTGGTATGCCCCCTAGAGGTCCAGTTTTGTGTAGATACGGGCCTTCTTCACTTGTTCCAGCAGCACGCTGATGAGGGGCAAGGGGTACCTGTTCTTTACGGTGATCGCATTCAGGGCCCTAAAGTCTACACAAGCCCTCAGCTCCCCGTTGGCATCGGTATGAAGAAGAGGGGTGAAGCCGCCGGGGACTTAGAAGGCCTCACGAACCCCAACCCCAGGAGCTTGTCAAGATAGGGGCATAGATGCAGGTTTTCTGGCTCCGTTAATGCATACAGCCGGCCACTAGGAACACATGCTCCCGGAACCAAGTCGATTTGACAATCGTATATCCTGTGGGGGGGGGAGCACCTCTGCCCTTACTTCGTCAAAGACGTCGCTATAACTGTGGTAAGGGTTGGGACGGTCAACCTCTTTCTCCGCTGCGGTGGCTACCCTGTGTACTAAGCCTTTGGCGTTGTTGCCTGGTCCTTGACCTGAACGGCACTGTTCTAGGCAAAACAGAGATGTCATCTGAAGCTCATGGGTCTTCCAGTTGATCGAGGGGTTGTGCTTTTGTAGCCAGGGCAGACCCAAAATTACTCCGTACTGTGGTGCTCGAATGATATTGAAGTCTATCACTTCTTTGTGCCATACTCCATGCTTCACTAGAAGCTCCCCCGTGTGATGCCCAATGGGTCCGGTTACTAGTCTTCGTCCATCCACAGCATACACGTCCTCAGGGACTTCCTTGGGGATGAGGGTTAGGCCCAATCTTAGTGCTTCCTTCTGGTCCATAAAAAGACCGGTGGCCCCAGAGTCCACCATTGCCACCACGGGTATCCATTGTGCCTGTATGTCTAGGTACACCGTGATGAATAGGTGCTGCTGGTGCGCCTGCTCTAGGCAAGACAAAGAAGGGATGCATACGTGACTCCATGAAGCCCCTTCGCTGTTCAGGGAGTCCTTCAGTTTTCCGACGGCCCTTCAACCGCTGCTGTTACGGTCTTGGTTGGTCGAGACCGACTAACTTTTGGTTTGGCAGGGCACTCACGAACGTAATGCCCCTTCTTTGCCGCAATAGAGGCATAGGCCTTGTTTGCGGCGTGATTCCTTTTCTGAAGCGGTCAGACTAGCCCGAATGGCTCCGATGTCCATCGGTTCTGGTTTTGCAGCGGAACCGGACTCAGGGTTTCCGGGGGACACATAAGAAGGCAAAGGTTTTACTTTTCTTTTGTGGTCTCCTTTCTTCTCGCTCAACCTATGATCCAACCGAATTACCTGGTTTATGAGCCCTTTACACGTCTTGGATTGTGGGTCTATCTGCGCCACGACGTCCTTGAGTTTGTCGCTCAAGCCTTGGTGAAATAGCACTGTTTGCTTGGAGACAGGCCACTTGGTTTCGGCCACCAGACGCTGGAATGCGTTCACGTATTGCAAATAGTCGTTGTTGCCCTGACGCAGCTCCAGCATCTCCCTATCTGCGGTGTATGAGTCAGCCCTTCGGTCGAATACCTTTAAGAATTCCTCACGAAAGGCGCCCCAATCGCAAAGAAGGGGGTCATCCCTGCTCACTAAAGGTACAGCCCATTGCGCCGCGTTCACCGCCAGATACGAGATGAGAAAAGCCACCCTTGCTTGGCTGGTGGGGAACGCCTTGGGTTTGCACGACAGATGCAAGGCGGTTTGAGTAAGAAACACTTGTACAGTGTTGGGGTCTCCACTGTACCTCTCGGGTGTTGCCAATGGGATAGAGACGGGCATCTCCACCACCACTGCAGAGGAGGGATTGGTGGTGGGAGGTCCAGCGTCAAACAGGTTCCTCTGGAGGGCATCGAACCTTGCTTTTAGGTCTGTTGCTTCCAGCCTGGATGCGGCAAGCTCGACTTGAACTGCCGCCAAGGCTGCCAATACGTCGTCCAAGGAAGCCATAGTCTTCAGCCCGACCAGGGGTTGGTAAAAGTCAGGTCGGATATTTTGTAACCTCTGGAATACCCGGGATCGGGGAAAGACAAGGCAAGGCAAGAGAATCAGACCCCAAACAGTTGTACTGGATCAATAGTATTTATTGGATCAACGGAAAGGAAGGTCAGTGTAAATGCAAAGAACCAATAAGTAAGGACAAGGTATGTTCAATTAGAGAAAGATCCAGCAATGTTATAAGAATAAGGAAAAGTTAACGATACCCATTAGCAGCACGGTTCCCTGTGCCTGGAGCAGGCTCCCACCGTCCTCCGCAAGAATACCGGTTCCGGTATTCGCCAACGGAGGGCACGGTGCTAAGAAACGGCCGAAAATGCCGTTCGAATGCTGCTAATGGCGTGTGTTGTTTTTGCCGGGAAACCACAAACTTGGGAGGCCCAGCCGGGCTCTCTACCACATGCAGTTCCCACCAGCTATGAAGGGAGCAGCCGCTCAACCTCCTCCGTATGGTGTGCACAGCCTGTGCACCTTATCCACGCTTGAAGTGCTATGAAGTGCAGAGACGCGGCAACACCTCCTCGGCGTGCGTCTCTGCTATTGTATTCCACAACGTACGCCTTCACAGTTATTGAGGACGGGGCAGAGAGCAGCCGCTCAAATCTTGCCTCCGTACTCCTAGGTTCGCATTCAGTGATTCCAAACGAAAGTAAACGAGACGCTGCAGTCACCCCTGCAGTCGGCGTCTCCTCTGATCTTCGTCCAGAGTAAACGATTGGTGTCCAGCTGACACCTGGTTCTGTAGGATCAGGTAGCGAGATGCGGTGAACGGCACCTTGGCCCACGTACCTCTCTCGCTCTCAGGGTGGCTGCGGATGACTAACGCCTCGGTGCGTAGTTCAATGCAGCCCTTGGTGTCGACAATGGAGCATAATATCCGACGCCGGGGCTATGATGAGGCCGGCTATATGTAGGCGTTCCCGGTCGTTGCACCAACCTCGCTAAGCATGCTGGTCCTGGTAGATCCACCTTAGTCCGCGCCGCAGCATGTTTCCTGAGCCGGATCGCGGCAATTACAGGTGCCTTCACAAAGTGGAGAGGAGGGGGGAATACATGACACATATAAAGGATGCCCATCCAACACATAGTAACATTAACTTTCATGGTATTCAAAAGGTCAGTCCAAACAAAAGAGGAGGGGAATGGGTTTTAAAGTTAAGGAAACAGGAAGCAAGATGGATTAGCAGGTGTAGGTCCGCGATGGTGGGTTTAAATTGTGAAACTGAACTGCATTATTTTCTTTGATACGATGAACTTCATTAAGGGTAGGTGCGTTGTGTAATGGTAGTTGGTATCAATTTTCAATAATTTAGATGTGAATGTTTCAAATGGAGTCTCGCAGCCAATACATGTTATTAAGCAAATTTTCTTGGAGCAAGAACTATGAACATGGCAGATGCGACGTTTTAATGTAATATTCAATGTCATGGATGTATTTGGCTTTATCATTTCACCCTTGTGTAATGGTTTTAAATGAAGAATGATATTGTAGTTAAGAGGTTTTATTATGGACAACACATATCAAATAGGGAGAGTTATGATGTTTTCTAACGGACTATATATCAACAAGAATAGTATTTGAATGTTGTCTTGCGGTAGAATTTACTACCGGAATTAGTCATTGTTGGTATTGACTTTTTGCTAATACTACTTACAAGGTTTACAGTGGACAGGAGTTTGCGTACTGTTTGTTTTGATAATGAATTATTCTTAATGGACTTAATTGTCTTCAATTGAATTGTATTTTTGGTAACGGCCGCATTTATTCGGATGATTACTTTAGATTGAATTCCTGGCACGGTTGATTCTTCAAGGATTTGCGAGTTAGACTTTTGACTTGTTGATAAATTTATGGGTAAATCTTTATTCTAGGAGTTTGTTGTAGAGAACACAACCAGATTAGTTGTTAAGGTTCGCTTACACTTTGGCGTTACGTATAACATACCATTTCCGGAATAGATATCACTCGTAAAGCTTGAGCTACGTGTAGTTCTAGACGAGTTTCCGGTATTCCGACTAAGAATGTACGCACTTCGTAAGGCTTCACAGTAGAGAACATAATCGAACTATTTGACCAGGTTCGCTTATACTCTGGTAAAACATACCATTTTCGGAATAGATATTACTGGAAAAGCGTGAGCTACGTGTAGTTCTAGATGAGTTTCCGTTATTCAGACTAAGAATCTACGCACTTTGTTAGGCTTCACTGTAGAGAACATAATTAGACTATTTGATAAGGTTCGCTTATACTCAGGTTTAACATATTATTTACGGAATAGATATTATTC
Source organism: Lissotriton helveticus (assembly GCF_964261635.1). Taxonomy (NCBI): domain Eukaryota; kingdom Metazoa; phylum Chordata; class Amphibia; order Caudata; family Salamandridae; genus Lissotriton; species Lissotriton helveticus. The sequence continues at coordinate 1,925,109,509 of NC_136065.1, forward strand.
TAAAAGTTGCCGTGATGCATAGTTCTCGAAAAGTTTCATGTATTCCGACCAATCATGTACTCACTTAAATCTTACTGGCTCGCGAACTCTTTCCGGTATGTTAGCACACGAGAGACACGGAGAGCAGTGTATGTGATTGGCGTACAAACTGTTTCCGATTCTCAAATCATCAGTGGACCTGATGGGGAACCGCAAAGGGTTTGGCTGCATTGAGTCTGCGCTAGGCAGAGAATATCATTGGCTGATATCAGCGGACTGAAAAGGAGACCGTATTTGCGTGAATGCGTACTCCGCGCTGATTGGAGGTTACATGGTTTATAAACGGTGACGCTGTACACAGCAATTTGCACCACAGGTTTATCAGGACCTAAGAATGCCGCAGCAGCGTACTTGGCTGGCTCTACTCATATCGTTTTCAAGGTGAGACTGTACTGGATAGGTACGCCCCTATTGACATTAGCTTAGTTGCTAACTTTTATAATTTGTTAAGGGATAGACTTTACAGTTGATTTAATTTCATTTTCTTTTTGGATTTAGTGTGGATTACTGGTCCAAAGTAAGAAACGACTTTCAGGCTGACCTTCTGCCTTGTACTATGAACTTGAAGGGGTTTCTATTTTGATTCATAAGTTAAGGTGAGATTTGTGTAGGAACTTGATATGTAAATTTCAGAAGCCATTGCAACATATTATCAACTAATGGCAGACTGCTTCTTTAATCTACAAATTGAGACCAAAACTTTTCGAGATTGGGTGCAATTATCTGATGTAATCTAGTATTTTAATACGGATTCATATGCACCTAGGAATATAAGAGGAATATAACTGCCTTATAAGTCAAGGTGAGATTTTAGATTAATTTTGCTATGCTGAGTTAGAATCCCATCTATAGTTTTTGAGCACCACGATGATATTAATGAGACTCCAAGGGATAGGAACGCCCCCACCAGTATTAGCTTATTCTAACAGTTTACATTTTTTTTTATACTTTGTTTAGGGAAGGACATAACAAGCTGATGTGACTGTATTTCTTTTTAGATTTTGTGTGAATCACTGGTCAAATAGGAAGAAATGAAATTCAGGTTAACTTCCTTAATTGTACTATGGAATTGAAGTTGCTTCTAATTCGACACACAAACAAAGGTGAGATGTGTGAAGGAATTTGGGATGTAGAGATAAGACGCCATTAAAATATATTTTCAACTAATTGCAGACTTTCCCTTAAATCTACAGATTGAAACTGTAGTTTCTTGAGTTTGGGTGCAATTTTTCAAATTCATTTCGGTACTTTTATGCGGATTTTACACGCATCTAGGAACATAAGAGGAATTTAACCGCTATACAGGCTAAGGTGAGATTTGAGATTATTCTTGCTATGCTGAGCTAGAATCCCCCCCTTTTTTTCTCGACTAGTAGGATGATATTAATGGCTGATCGTTTTTCGAATTTACAGATCGATATCTTGAGTTCAGGATCGCTTGTCGCTAATCTTCTCAACACTGCATGAGAAAGGATCTCCCCTTATAAGGTGAGATCATGTATTTGGGTAATACGGACTTTTTTGTTGATGACTCAAAAATATTTTATTTAGGTTTGTGTATACTAGTTTATGAATTTTGAAGGGTAAATATCCATGAACAGTGTAAGCTAATATGAGGGGTGAGATAATATGAATGCCATATACAGATATGATTGATCGAGGACACTTTCGGGGCGTTAATAATAATATTGCTGTATTGCATAATTCTCTGACAAATGTTAAGCTTTGTAATTTTCAGTTCTTTACGATGTTTCATAATGTAATAGACATAACGGTGGTGTCTACAGATGACATGTTTGAAGGTTTCGAGGTGATACCTCATGTTAACTGGACTAACTTTGAATGAATACATTGTTGAATGGACTATAATGTTAGAGTCCTATTAAGACGATTATGTTTGTAACAAATTCTGGATTTTGATATTTTGTTTTGTTATCTTTACAGCCCTGATGATGTCCCATTAGGGACGAAACGCGTAGGCTGTTGATCGTTCTGTAACAACGTATAAAATGTACGCTTCTGTTGGAATATGAACAATTTCTTATTGAATAAAATGAATATGGACATTAACATGGACTGTTAATCGTGAATTCATCTTCTTTGGTGCTCCTTTCATAGAATTTATTAACCTGTAACTAACTTAACTTCCTAATGAACCTTAAACTTCCTACCTCATCCAGGCGGGAGCTTGTCTACCCATTACCTTTCAGCCTGGATTGCCGCTGTCAACAACAATGAACTTGACTAACCCATGCCAACTTGTCTGCCAATTTCTACTGCACCTGCTTCAAAACGACAACCATTAACATTCACTTTCCTCCCCTGCACACCTGTTCCAAAATGACTCCCTCAAAAGCTAAGTATTAGGAGTGGGAGGGTGGGAAAACGCTCAAAGCCATGCTACCAGCCACCGTGTTACCACAAAAAACGGGGGCTGGTAACGAAAACGGCCCCTATATATATCTGGGCCACATAATAGCCCAAACACCGGAGCAGTTGTTCGGACTTTCCATTCCCCAAAGTATCACAGAGGGCAGATCTCCCCATGGTCGGCTACCCCCCAAGCCCCATTGGGGAATATGGGAGACAGCACAAACCACTAACAACGAAGTAGTGTGAAAAAGACCACTTTTTATTGAAAAAGGTGCACATCACAATTATACACCGGGAGCTGGGGACACAACGAGCCATCTAAGGTAAGTACCCAGGAACCCCACAGAGGCTTCGTACAGAGTACAGCTATGTGTCCAATAGAAGTCGACGGGAAAGTCGTGGTTGCAGTTTTGGAGAAGAAGGACCCTTGCCAGTGGACCCTGAGGAAACCCCATGGAAGACAGAAGGTTGGAGGGTCACATCACCCAATGGATACCCCAGGAACCAGGAGACCTCCACCAGGGAATCTGGGTGCATAGGGGTGAAGTGACGTCCAAAATCGACGTAGACCACAATGGAGGACTTCAGAAAAGATGCCGCTGGAGAAGACGGTGCAAGAGTCCGATGGAATCCAAGGGTGGATTCTGGAAGAGGAGAGCCTGCAAGCAGACGGGACAGAGTATATGCCACTCGGAGGTAACCAGTAGGCACGAAAGAGCAATGCCAATGGATGCCGAATGGTTCAGGAGAGTAGACAGTAACCATTTTGCTGTAGCTGTGGGGACCAGGCAATGCTGAGGGAGACCAGGAGCCATGCATAAGCTGCCCTATGTCAGAAGTCAAGAACCAGGGGGCCTGTATCTGGCAGGAGCACCAACAATCCTTGGCAGCTACAACAGGCGTGGAAAGCATAGAAGGAGCAATGTTGAGACCAGCAAGGTTAAAGGGACTCACTACAAGCAGGAGAGTCAGAGCAGGACCCAAGTAAGCAGGGTGGTCCACTGGAGCAGGCGAAGACCTTCAAGAGGACCCACAGGCTGAAGGCCCAATTGTTGCAAGAGGACCTCAAGCAGCTCACCTGGAGTTCTGAGCCAACAAGCCTTGGCACTGGCAAATCAACGCAGTGCATAGGGGTTTGGTTCCAGCGGTTCCGACGAGGGATACTGGCCTCAGAATTGCAGAGAGGACAGGTCAGGCCTCGAGGGAGTTGAAGAATCATCACCTGTGTTGCTGAGCCTTTTGAAGTCTGAGGGACGTCAGGAGCAGCAGACTGGTCAGCTTCATTGCAGTGCCTGCAGATGTAGAGGAGAGACGCCTTCACTCCAAGGGAGACTACTTCGAGTGTCCTTGATGCCGGCAGGTCTGTTGAAGATCCTGGAAGCAGCACAGACACAATCAACAAAGAAGAGTTACAGCGAGACCAGGAGCAGCATGAGTCTTCCTTGATACAGTCTCTGTTCCAGGCGAAGTCCAGCGAAGTCCAAGTGTCCAGACAGTTGAAGTGTGATGTGGTTTCAGGCTTGAGTCTTGTCACACAATGAATCTGAGGACCCACCCACAGGTAGACCCTTTAATGCCCTAGGAAAGGGTTAGGATGAATCAGGGGTCCCTCAGAGAAGAGGGGCTGGACAGAGGGGAGGATGCTCCCATGTCCTTTGCCCAGTTTTGCTCCAGAGCGGGAGCCAGGGGCTCCCTGAACTGGCTCAAACTGAAGTATGCAAGGAGGGCACCAAATGTGTTCTTCAAACAGTCTGGTGGCACTAGCAAGTGCCACCACCCCAGCCCAATACACTAACTCCTGTCTGGGAGGTGGTCACACCTCCCTGTGACACGAAACCTATTGTTATTCCTTCCCCTACTCAAGCTCAGCTCAGCATCAGGAGGGCAGAATCGTGCCTGGGGTCGACAGCAGCACTAGCTTCCTAGCAGACCCTGAAAAGCTGTTCCCAGGAGTTCTGGGGGGTTCCCGGAAGAGCCCACCAGTGCATGGAATCATACCTGCAACACCGGAAATAGTATAAGGGTATGATTCCAACATGTATGATACCAAACATGCCCAGGTTCAGCAAAGCCACTACATAGTTAGCCATTATGTAATGATGGATGGCCATTATATGTATCAAATTGGCTGGCCGTGCTTCCAAAGCATCGAGAATCGACTCCAAGGTTTGTAGGTGTGTCCTGCTCATGCAGGGGCACCCTCACATTTATAACTCAGCACCATGCCTTCAGGATTGTAAGGCTTACCTTAGGGTTGACATAGGTTTTAAGTGTAATGACCTCAGATATAAAAAAGGTATATCTATTGTACGTAGTGCTAGCACCAACTTACACAGGCTGCAATGGCAGACTTATAGTCACAGTTTGAGTGGTTTTCTCATGGGTAGTACAATACATGCTGAGGTCCAAGGGAGACCCCTGGTGTACCTATGCCCTGGGTGCCTTAGTACCATATACTAGGGACTTATAAGGGTACACCAGTAGCTAATTGTGGAAGGACAGAAGTACTTACCATTGTCAAATTAGGGAGGAAGCACAGTGACTGGGGTCCTGATTAGCAGGATCCCAGTCAGACTAGTCAAACACATATTGACACCAGCAAAGAGTGGGGGCAACCATGAAAGCAGATCCTACTTTCCCACATCTATGTAAAACTACCCCCACCCCTAAAAGTCCCCCCCAAAACTTAAACCTACAACCTCCTGTGCTGATCTTCAGAAATTGAGACCTTTAGCCTCCCCTACACTTTTACAGCAACAATTAACCTATAACTAACTTAACTTCCTAATGAACCTTAAACTTCCTACCTCATCCAGGCGGGCGCTTGTCTATCCGTTCTCAGTTCAGCGTGGATTGCCGCTGTCAACAACAATAAACTTGGCTAAACCATGCCAACTTTTCGGCCAGCCGCCACCCAGAAAAATTCTCGACTGACTTTGTTTGCCCCGCCCCTTCCCCACACCTCCTTGGACACTAACAGCTATTCATTACCCTAGCCAGGGCTTCCTGAACCTGAAACAAATAAAGTTGCATCAGTTATCGGAAAGATGAACATAACCACTAAAAAATTCCACTGCATCGTACTTCCATTTAAAAAGCTCTTTTCTGGTGACTCCCTTGTCCCTACAAAAAAACCTTAATCTCCCTATTCACTTTCCTTCCCTTCTCTATCACAGCGTGCTTCAACGTCACATGCCACTCCCTACGAGGTATAAACTTGATCCGCATAATGTTTCATCCTGACCATTGTCGAAGAATTTCCTGCAACGTGTCCTTCATGGTTCTCATCAAAGACACACCTTTTTCAAAAACTAAATCAATCTGTCCCAAGTGAAGCAGTAAAATGCCCCCTAAAAGCAACCTATTTAAACAGAGGAGCAGTTCCTTCCACTGCATCCCCCCTCCTTGCTACCAGCCACTGTGTTAACACAACAAAATGGTGGCTGGTACCTTAAAATGGCCCCTATATATACCTGAGTGACATAATAGCCCAAATATCAGCACAGTCGGTTGGACTGCTCCATTCCCCAAACTATCCTGGTAGGCAGACCTCCCCACGGTCGGCTGCCCCCCAAGACCCCATGAGGAGTAGGGCAGATCTCAGCCGAACCTGGTAACTTTTAGTGCTTCCCGGGATCTTCAAAGGAGCAGCAAGAACATCACCAACTTGGAGAGGAGATGTGGCCTCACAGCTAGAGTGACGACTTTGGAGCTGGGAAACCAAGGTTCAAGCCTCTGGGTCGACTCTACATCCTGGAAGAGGTGTGGCGCAGCGGCCGGGGTACCTGACTCCCTGGCGCCGGCGGCAGATCAGCCCAGCACCATGTGAATCTGGTCAATAGTTCGCTTAATCTTCCTGAGGGCCCCCAGCGCCACAAAACCACTTTGGAGGTAGCTGTGCGCTTTACAAGTTCAAGGTTATTATTATATATTCTGGACAAATCATTTAATCTCCCTGTGCCTACCACAAAAATGAATATGTCCTTGTGTAACATAACTGGTGCTCATGTAAAGCGCTCCAATACCTTCGGGTTGAGTTTGCGCTATATAAATCTGCACACAAAAAAAACTCGGAAGACTTGGAGTAACCATGCGTCCTGGATTTGCCAGGACAGTCCTGGTTTTTCAGCTGCAGTCCCAGCAGACTTCTGCTAATTTAGCTTTGTCCTGGTTTGCCTAGGTCGACTGAAAACACACGGAGGCATGATTTTACATGTTCTAAGGCAGGACTAGTTAGCAGCCCTTCTCACAAGGCAATTTAATTAACATGTATGATACTGGGTTTAATAAATTGCATTCAATTTATTTCCCTAGTGCTTCGTTGTCTGTGTTTCTACGTTGATGAGCTCTGTCATTCTGTGCCCATTGGCTGGTGTAAAATTGTAGTTCTTCCTCTATTTTTGAGAAAAGTCACGGTTTTAGTTTTTCAAAATGTGGTTACCCTAACTGATGGCTGGCTTAAGTTCCCTATAAATAAATATGTATTACAAAGAATTGTAGTAAACTCAAAAGGCCAAAAGGACCAAAAGGGGAAGTTGTGCCAGAAACACTACAAACAAAGTGTTTGAAATGAATAAAGTATACTTATACATACATGCTTATAATCTTCATCTTTTGTACATACCAGGGATGTTTAATCCATGGGCAAAGTGGGCTCTGGCCCAGTGCCCCAGCTTTTAAGGTGGGCCCTTGATAGACACAGCTCTGTTCTGGAGAGAGTCTTGCCCTGATCACCTTAATATTTCTTAAACAGATTGTTTTCCTTTAATTTATGTTTACTGGGGTGATGTGTGAGAGTCTATTACTGACATTTTGCAGACAAATTAGTTTATTTCATGCAACTTCCATAAAAAAGTTTCTTTTAGAACAAAACAGCACCACACATATGAGAAAAGGGAGGTTGTCACTGAGATGATGTGCAGTGATATTAGTACGCTACTGCTGAGTTTCAATATTGAAATCACATATCACTATCCCTGAATTTTAACTGTAAACACATTTAGAATATGGACCAGTGTGCCTGTGCACTGCCAATGACCAAGCCAAAGTGGGCATTAAAGGGCTGAATCTGGATCATTAATTCAAAACTGTTCCAAACAGGGGCCCCCCAATAGTTTGGCCTAGGGCCCCCAGAATCCTTAAGATGTCCCTGCTACACCCGATCCATCGATCATTATAAAAGGGTTCTCAGCTTATAATGAGTCAAGTCAATTACACTCAAAGATATGTTTGAACATTGGCCCAAATGACCATCAGCTCTTGAGTTGCATCTATTGCAAAGTGACAACAGACAACATGGCTTCTTTATTGAGTCAATAGGTTGCGTAACTTTGAAAACAAACATGGAGGTGCTTTTACAGCATGGGTGTTTTTACAAAAAAACACATCTGTTTGTCAACTTGACAATGAGATGATTTTTTTGTTAAAGAGCCCCATGCCACGGTTTCACTTTAATGTTGGCCACGTACCTATCTTTAGAAGTGGCTTGTCTAAAGAAAGGGTTGCGCCCCCCATGAATATGAAAGCGCCGCTTGGGTGCTAGTAAACAAATAAGGAGCATATTATCAAGAACTGCGTTAAAAATTATCACCGGTTTAGCAGCAGAAAACTGCTGCTAAAGCGGCGATAATGGGCTTGATAATATGCCCTTGAGTATTCCAGTAGAAGTCCATATTCTGGTGTGAACATGGGCTTCTATTGGAATTCTCCAGGGCATATTATCGCCGCTTTAGCAGCAGTTTTCTGCCGCTAAACCGGCGATAGTTTTAACGCCGTTCTTGATAATATGCCCCCAAATATTTGCAATGCAATAGGTCTCGCTTTTGCAAGAGTTTAAGCTTTTGCATTGCCAATAGCCCAAACTCTCGTAAATGCGAGACCTATTGCATTGCAAATGCTTGTTTATCAAAAGACGCTGGAGCACATGCCCAAAGTGCCCACATTGGATGCTGTGATACACAGAACACTCAAGGCTGCGGTGCCCAGCTGCGCACCCGCATGCGCACAGAGCGGGCCGCAGGTGGGCCAGCTCTCTGCACTCCCTGACCCGCGTGACCCCCTCCCGCTGAAGCGGCCCCCACGCGCCGGGCGCAGATAGAACATCAGGTTCTCTCTTCCATTCTCATAGACGTCTCTTAATTCATCCACTTAGCGCTGGGCCACGAGCGGCCTTAAATGGACCTCTTTAGATGCGAGCCTGAAGCGCTTCACCATGGAGATGCCGAGAGGCGGCGGGCAGTGAGGGAGGGATGGCAAAGCAGATGCATCGCTGCCCCATCGCGCGTTTCTTGACCCTCCGCAGGGGGCGGGGCGTCAGGTGTGCAGCAACATATACATTGATGCCATCTCGGGTAGGCCTGTTAAACTGCGGCGCTTTGAAGACGCCTGCGAGCAGCGTAGGCACTATACACTCATGAAACATGATTGTGAAACGAATCTCCCTTCTCTCCTCCTAGGCCTTCTTTCCCTCTTTCTTCTGTCCCCCGGTGCGCTTTATTAGCTTCAGCCCATGACAGCATCGGATGGAAAAGCGTCCAACAGTCCCTCATGTGACATCAACAGCCCATCACAGAGCCCCCAAGAGGCCAAGACAGGACACAGTACACAAGAAACCCTCAAATGACGCCCAATAGTCCCTCACATAGCATCACTAGACCATCATACAGCCTCCTCATCCTGAACACGGCGCACAAAAGACCATCGCAGAGCGCCCTACAGTCCCTCACGCAGCATCAACGGACCACCCTGCAGTCCCAAAGAGCAGGGCTTTAAGTGGACCGGGTCTTGCCGGTGTTCAGCACCGGCAGTTCTAGAAAGCAGATGCTGAGACGGGTCCCTATCGAGCTCTCCATGTTTGCCCTCACCTTAGGAGGACAAAAATAAAACAACTCTGCAGCAGTACCGCCCTTCACTGCCTTTGAGGTAACTTCAGTGTGACTCCTTATAGTTCGTTCACAGTCTCACCATTTCCGAACTGAAGCCTTTTCAGTGAGCTACGCTACGAAGCTATAGTAGTTGCTTATTTATGTTTTGCAACTAACAACCATTAACTATGCAAATAGTACTGGCTTGCTGTAAGTGTAATATTTTGCTATAATATATATCTGAATGTAATGACAGAAGCAGCAAAATACCAGTCAGTCGGCCCACTAAGCTAAGCATATATTTTCACCTTATGTGCTTTTAAGCCATGCCCTTAATAACATCGCCAACTCCCCTTTGAGAGACACCCCAGTTCTTTTCATCTCACTTAAAGCCCTGCCAAAGAGACATCCGCGTATATTACATGGTGACAACTTTTATTAATAACTATATCTATGTCATACACGGGAGTTACTGGATTTGAATGCTGTTATTCACACTAGTGCCTCCTCACCAGAGCCATACATAACAAAATGCACTCACATAGCATCAAACAACCCCTCACACAGCATCAGCACAACATTATAAAGACCCCTAAATCATCACATAGTCAGGGCCACTGGAATTAGGTGATAGTGCGGCTGCGGCGTTTCTCTGCACAATAATTTTAATGTGCTGCATTTGCCACATAATTCACTATTGGCTGCATAATCTGCAGATGGTAATAAAAAATATTGTTTGTAGCTCAAAGGGTTCAAAAGTTACTGAAAGCACAGTGACATGTGTAGCCACACAGTGGAAGGCTCTTTCAATCAATCCAATCATGTCATTTATAGAGCGCACTACTCACCCGTAGGGTCTCAAGGCGCTAGGTGGGGGGGGGGGGGGTGCCGTTACTGCTCGAACAGCCAGGTCTTGAGCTTCTTCCTGAAGGAGAGGTGGTCTTGGGTCAGGCGCAGGTCGGTCGGGAGTGAGTTCCAGGTCTTGGCGGCCAGGTAGGAGAAGGACCTTCCTCCTGTTGTCGCTCTTCGGATGCGGGGGACGGCGGCGAGGGCGTGGCTGGTTGATCTGAGGAGGCGCTTGGGAGTGTAGAAGTTGATCCGGTTGTTGAGGTAGCTCGGGATGCTGTGTGCTCTTTGCAAAGCTTGACTGGTCACCTTCGTTTTGCTTATTGCTACATTTGAGTGTCAACCTGGAGCAAATGAGGTGCAAACTGCCTAGATAGTGTTAAGTGTAGAAGTGACAAAATAATGATATAATACTATCATAAAATGTGCTGCATTATACTGCATAATTTGTCTTTTCTTGCTGCATAATTTACTCAACACTGCTGCATAATTTGGCCCTCCCCTACTGTTTAATTGCAGTGGCCCTGAGTATAGTCACAAACGCCCTCACAAAGCATTCGACAGTCCCTCACTCTGCAGCAACAGACCTGCAAACAGTTCCAGCGAAATATCCGCATTGTTCACAAACAGTACTCGCATAACCTTGACCAGTCTCTCACATATCATCATGCAGCCCCCTAAGACATGGCATTGCCCAGGAAAAGCCCTCACGCAGCAGCAAACAGGCCCCCACCCAGCATCAACACACCATCATACTGTCCCAAGGAAATACCCACATTGTTCACAAATAACAGTCACAGAACCTCAAAACGTCCGACATAAGATCAGCAGACAATCACACAGACCCAAAGAGACATCCAGATTGGTTAGACATAGTATTCGCAGAACCATGAACAGTTTCTTACATAACTAGGGGCTTATGTATGAGAGGCCTGTGTCACTTTTGCATCACATAAAGTGGTGCATGCATGGCACAGGGTTCTCATAATAATTTATGAAGCCACGCAAAACCACCCAGCGTGGCTTCGAGTGGCCTCATGAGACATGAGTATGGCAACACAGCACAAATCGCGGTGTCGCCTACTCTGTGCCCAGGAGGCCTTCCATGGGTGTTGCAGTGGGTTTTCCCATACAACACCCAAGGGATTTGACACTGTCCCAGATTTACAAAGTGATGTAAACCTAGGGTAGCGCCAAATTCGTACGCCTACCAAGGTGAGGCATAAAGAGGAAAAATATATGGAGGAGAAATATGTTTATTTCTCTTCGTTTTTTCCCTCTTTCCATGTGTCCTGCATTGTGCAGCACAAGCAGTAAGATGAAAACACCTCTTTGGATTGTTTTTGAGTAGGAAGGTGCCAGTGCCACAAAAACATTCCAGCCTGCAATGGAGGCACCCTTGCACCATCGTGTAAGGGTGCCTGCGCTGGCGCTAGGCTGCAGAAACAGTGCAGGCAGAAAGGACAAGAAGGAACCTAATTGCTTAAATTTGGTGCATTCCTGCCCTTTCACTTTGGCTAGGGGCAGCACAACCAGGTGCCTAGCTGAGCTGCCCTATGTCAAAATGCCATTAATAAGTCCCCTAGTCTCTCATCTCTCAGGACTCAAGCATTTCAAGTGCCAATGCAGAGGGGCTGATAAGGAAATAAGCCCCTAAGACACCTGGTGAGTGAAGGGTTATGCATATCGGTTTGGGGTTTCTGGCCTTATGGCTATGTGTGTGTGTGTACACACACACACATATTTATATATATGTTCATATATAATTACTTCTATGTCTGTGCTTGCCTGTGATTATTTTTTATGCGCGTACCACATTACATATATCCACATGCATTCATGTGTGTGTTTATGTTTTCATGCACGTGCACGCTTGTGGGAATCATTTAAGGTGATTTTTGGGGAATGGGGAACAGTCAAGCTTGCCTAATTCTGTACCTTACTCAAGCATACCATTCAACCTTGTAGTAGGCCTTGGGATTGTGCCGCAGTTCCGACTTGGCAGACCTTCCACGTTTCAGAGATGTAAGGACAGAATGCATTCTGTCTGTTTCAGTGCTCTTTTTGTGGCTGAGCCAAGACTGATTTGTAGTGTCTGTAGTAGCACAGTGAGCAAAAAACAATCAACTGGAATGCAGCCCAGAATAAATACCACGGACAGGGATTCATTCTGAAAGTCCGTCCAACACTTTTTATGTCAGAGAAAGCACTTGGGTATCAATAAATAGACATATTTATGGTTACATCTAGAGATTCATGTTCTAAATCTAATTTGTGAGAATAATATATATAGTGGCAAAAAAGGGGCAGTAGAGGGGCATGAGCGAGATAATTTGCAAATTCTTCCTATATTTGGTTCACTTTCTGTTTTTAGGTCTGGTTTGACAGCTCAGTTGTATGTTACCTTATGTGATCGATAGAAAAACGCTTTACGAAGCATTACTGGAGAGAGGTTTTACCTCCTACTTGATGTTGATTACCTTAATTGCAGCATTTGATTGAGGAGCTGTTGTGTTCTTCGGCTGGAAAACAGTGCATGTATTACACATTACGCCTAGTTAGAAAGCTTATGCTCAACACAGTAGGCCTGGATAGATTCTGGTGACAGGCCAATGGTGCCATTTGTCATATGAACTGGAGTGGCGAAGTGAGCTAAAGAGCGATGATGGATTCACCCCAGATCTGAGACTGGGGATGAGTGTTTGAAAAGTTTCAGCGCTCCGTCCATCATCTCCTTGTGTTTGCTTTGTTCTCCCTAAGTTGGCAGGGTATGCAGAGACGTGGGTCCCTTGCTCACTTTGCCACTGGATTCAAGCTAGATTGGCTGATGAGGGGTGCTACCCCGAAAAAGGTTCCATGATACTTGTTTCCGGTCCAGGGAAGACATGGCTTGGCAGTTCGGACAGGACTGTTCCCATGAGGCACAGGGTCATGACTGATTTGCATATGGCTGGGTCTGAACTGGGGTGGCGATGGGAGCTAAAGAACGATGATGGAGTCAACCGAGATCTGTGACTGGGGGTGAGTGTCTGAAAAGTTTCAGTGCTTCGTCCATCAACTCCTTGTGTTTGCCATTTGTCATATACCATAGACCTTTCATGTTCTAATGAGCATTTGATTAAATGGCGGTAGAGCTGACATATTTTAGTGAACAACACATGTTAAAGCCAATAGAGCTTTGAGGATCGATTGTTATTACACTCTGTTAAAGCTAGTAGGCAAGAATTTTGTTACATGGAATCTCACAGAGTAATGTAGTAGGCAACGATTTTGCAGTTGGATAATTATAAAGCAACATGGTGGGCTGATAAGGTTGACATTACAAGACCAGGGAATCATAATGTAGGAGAAGACTTAGGCCTTTGAAACTTGTTGGGTCAAATTTTAGTGGAGGCTGACAGTGAGATGTGGTCCTGGGTTATTCTCTTGGCCTGTGTTGTGTTGTCAACCTAAACTGGAGCCGTTCCTGCTGTGGCAGACTGTCCCTTTGACAAAGGACAGAATAAGGGAGAGGGCACTTTGAATAGGTTTACACCCACAGCAGGAATGTCAAAGTGCCAGACACTAAGGCCTCGATGACGAGTCTGGCTGGCCAGAGTGCCAGACTCGAGGCGGTCCCCCAACCGCCCTATTATGAGTCAAGCGGTGGGACCGCCACAGGCAGTCGCATCCGCCAGGGAACCACCATTCCCTGGTGGCGTTGCAGTGGTCAGGAGGCTGCAATATTTGTGGCAGGTCCACCTTGGTCCCACCAAGCATGTTACGAGTTTCCTCTATGCCGGCGGTGTCATGGAGGTTCTTACTCCATGAACACTATGCCGGAGAGGAAACAGAGGGGGACCTGCAGGGTCCCCTGTGCCTCCACCGCAAAAAGAAGCACACAGGGGAGCACAACATGTGCCCCCTGTGTGCATACGCATCCAGTTCCTGTTCGGCATGGACTTTTGAGTCCATGCCATGCAGGAACTGTTTTTGGTGTTACCATTGTGGTGACCATTTTTAGAGGCACCACCATGGGAGTGCCAAAAACCAGGCCACCACACACGCGGAAACTCCTAATCTGGCAGGCGCTCACACCATGGCGTTGGTGATGCGGCACTCGTAATCGGGCCCTAAATCACATCAATATCAAAGTAGGAGCCTGAGTCCCACAACTTGTCCAACAGCACTGTTGGACACAAAGTCACCAAGACTTCTACCTGCTGTAACCAGGAATAGGGACAAAGATCTGTTAGTCTCCTTGCTGGGTGAGGGGCCATCGCCCAGGAAGTCAAGACCAATTGCCTTGACCCTAGTACACAAGCCTTCTGCCTGCCTGGCAACAGAAGCAAACCCTGTGAGGAGGAGGACCCCCTGTGACAAACCCAAAGGATAGAGGTTTTTTCACAGTGATAATCCTTGTAAGACCCTTTAAAGAGGTGTTATACATTATTTTGACAAATTACATTTTGTACATATTTGTAATTTTATGACTGTTCTGATGGTTGCTTCAGGGAAATCTTAGGCTTAATGAAGTAGGGCTGATTTTTTATGGTGACAAGCCAATGATAAAGTCTGTAGGTATGATTAGTTCATTGGGTGATGCTACATCATCTGCTACCAGGGCCTCTCTGGGCCCAGAACTGCATCTCTCAGAAGTCCCTGAGGCTGGAAGGCGGTTAGGGGGGTCACTCCCATTCAATTGCACTGAAAAGCACTTTCTGGACCCTGCAGCGTGGGATGCATGCGGGCGTGCCAGGGCCTTGTCCAGACAAAGCCGAGCCAATAGTGGGCCTATCTGCACCTTACAGAGCCCGGAAGAGACTGGGATGGGCCAGGGGCGTAACACAGGCCCCCGCAGCCCCCGCGGTGCGGGGGCCCGAAGCTCCAGGGGGCCCCCTCGGCACTGCACTCTGTCTGGAGAGCTCCTAATTGAGCCCAGAGGGGGCCCCTCTACATACCTTGAAGGGAGGCCCCCTCAATTTTTGTTACGCCAGTGGGCTGGGCCATCCCTCTTATTCCTTGTTTCCCAGCTCCATGGACATCTTTCTCCACCCAGGCAGGTGAGTATATTTTATTTATCCTCCAATAAGGACAAAAGAAAAGCTATTGCTACAAAAAGGGAGCCTTTTCCCACCTTGGAATCAACTCTTATTACTAATTACTTGTCATCAATTACGGGTGTGATAACAGCTGACCTCAGAATAGTTGAAGAGGGAATCGCTGCAGCTCAAAGGGAGTCGCAAGATTTAATTTTAGAACAGCAATAAAGAAGGGAAGACAAATGATGAGTTCCCCATAGGAAATGAACCCAGTGCATTGTCAGCTAAGGGGGTGCTAAAGGGAGACCTGAAGTCAAATCAACTTGGGGAAAATCTGTCTGTTGCCGCTGACTCCCTGCTTGAAAGCATCGAGTCAATTGAAGAGGACACAACGGCCTCATTTCCACCACCTTAGGAAAGGAAAGAGTTAAGCAATCAGCCCAGACGCCATAGGAGAGCAATACAGGTAATTGAACAAATAACTTTAGACCTAACCAGCCCACGCATGAACCCAGCAAGCCCCCTAAGCATTACCTTAGATCAAGATTTATAGGTATTACAAGCTACAGTTCAAGGCTTACAAACTGCCTTGTTAAAGAAACCTTTAAGAACCTTTTGTCAATGGAAGCATACTAAAGCAATAGAGGCTAAATTAGCTCTCCAAGCCCAGGGAGCAGCCCAAAATATTCCCCCTGCTCCTTTTACACACCAGGATCAGCCTGCCGCATGCAGAAGCCTCATGCAAGACATACCCAACCCAGGGAATATACAAAACATGCCATTAGTAATCCCAACAGATCTAAATGCACAAGTGGCCGATCATCAGTCATCTTCATCCGGGTCAGCCAGAATACCTAGCGCCCAACATGAGAAGCCGCCAGTGCATCTTCAACTCCCCCTTGCATGCACACCATATCTTATCTTTCTAAGACTGTGCCTCACGGGTGACAGGGAAAATTGAAGATTGGTGGGAATCCAAAACTAAAGTGGTACACAGGCTGGAGTAGAATGCAAGATGGAATGAGGACCTTTCGTACGAAACCTCACAGTAGGACGCATGCCTTGGGTGTGAGCTGCATCAAAATAGTCAGAGGACAGTTGTATTGGTATAAATTAAAACATTAAATTGGTTGTGAGATCCTTTTTAACATGTCTAATATGCAGCCCCCTCACCCCCCACTCAAAGATGTATACAGGCACAGACACTGGCCTACTTCTATAAACCCTGTTTTGCGAGTACTCCTCTGTCTTCTGGCAATTCGTACATTTCCACCAAGGAAAGGGTCAATCAACCTGAATGACTGTTTCCATTACCAACCTCCCTCAACACTTTGGAAGATAATGACTAACTTTGCTATGATGTATTTTCAGTCTCCACTAGACCTAGAAGTGTGGTCAGTGATGCATTTTACAAGACCACCACCTAAGAACTGAAACTGTACTGTCCACTTCGAACAGTGCAACTGGGCCGTAGGAAGAAAGGCTCAAAGGACCATCTCATAGGGGATTAAACTTGCTTATGTGGAACAATGCAGGAGCACATTCAAAGTTGCAAAATGCAGACTGGTTATCTCTCGTATCGAAGTTCAATTTATTTTGTTTTCAGAAAACATTGATAACTCAAAAATGTACCATTGATGGGTACAACTCCTTTTGTGTTTCTGCATGCCCGTCAACTTCAGGCAGGGCAAAGGGAGTGCTTGGCTGTTTGGGTTTCTTTGCATGTTTCCACAATCAATTCCCCATATTCAAGCTCTTTATGGTTTCAATTTGTACTATTGTCTACCAAAGATTGATATCTTAGCCATACATTTTCATAACAATGTGTTTGATTCTAAATCAACCAAGGCGGTAAACATTTTAGATGAGACTGTTCTCATTTTTTGCAAAATACTGACTGACATAATTTAATTATTTGGGTTAGAGATTTTAATATATCTCTATGCAAATACAGTGGTTAGCCGGTGTGTGGTTTATCAGATAAAAAAGGCGAGGACCAAAACATTTAAACAAATTTAGGAGTTTTTAAACAAATTATTTTTCAAGCATCATCTTGCCTTATATTACATAGATTTGTGTTAGAGGTTTTGCTTCCCCTCCTAATCGATTCACTTTCAAGGGAAATGGGTATGGTCAATGTAGCACAATTGACTTAATTTTAATATCCAGGGACCTTATGATGTACAAACTCTGAGGCAATCGCTTGTTGTGCTAGAAATCATAAACCCCTATTCATAAATCTGGATTTGTGTTGGAGCCTGAAAATGATTCACGAGAGAACTGTCGTATTGAACAATTGGAAAACAAAGGGCTCAGAATTAGATGGGCGGAAGTTAATCCTAGTGAATTTTCAAGAGAACTACTTATAAATAATAAAACTAGTTTTATTAATCTATTAACAGAGAATGAAGGCCGATGTATAGTTTTGAAAGGATTTAATCAATTATGCTCAAACATTTCAAGGAAGCTTCCAGTAAATAAATAAAGTAATGAACAGGTTAGCAGATTGGTTAACAAAGCTTGCTCTGCTTCACACAAAAAGTTAATGTTCACCCTAAAAAATAACTCAAAGAAGATGTTAGATTGGACAAGGCGAACTATAAAAATGTTTTAGAGGAGAGGAAAAAAGAAATCCAGTCTAAAGCTGGGGACGACTTATATGCTGCAAGTTTATTTTAAAACAGCACCACCAGTTGTATTGTTCCATCTGAGGAGAGGTGTGGGCACAATGAAATATCTCTGATGGTAGTGCCACTTGTGGTACTGTTGAGTCCCTTAAAGAAACAGATTCCGCCTGAGGACAAAGTAGCAGTCTCATTGTAAGCCTCCAAATTAACATCAAATAAGTAAGGATTGCCCTTACAAACAGTCCCACAGAGAAAGCCCAGGACCAGAAGGTGTCCCTTCTGACATTTTTAAGTCAAATGTAGATCTATGGGCACCCATTACCACAAGTGTTCTTTGTCCTGTCATTGATGGCCATGTAATGGATTCATGGAAGGAAACCATTTTTGTCCCGATTCATAAAAAAGGAGACAAAATGAACCCAAGCTGATATAGACCGATTTCATATTGGATCCAACCACCAAAGGTCTTAGCAGAGTTCTTTTAGCTAGGTTAGAAAACTGGGCATTGGGAAATAATATTATATCAGACCCTCAATATGGTTTACGCCTAGGAATCGGAACAGTCGAACAGAGCCTAAATCTAGCTCTCAATATGGGGAAATATGTCAAGGCTAGAGGAGGAGCCATTCACATGGCTTTTATGGACATCTCCTGTGCCTTTGACATGGTGAATGGGACACACCTTAGGGGTGTTTTAGGATCCTTAGGGATAGGGCCTGATTTAGTGATTTTAATCAGGCCATTTCATAATGACAACTCAGCAAGATTGCGCTATGGAGAAGATGGTGAGTGCTCAGCTAAAAGCTATTGTACTTGCAGAGCTAGACAAGGTTGTATTCTAGCGCCCTTTAAAAAAAACATATTTTATTGAGTTTTCAAGGTACATAATGGGCCGTTGCCCACTGTATACACACTGAACACCATATTTATGAAAGGTACCCATGTATATGTGAAACTGTAACCCCTGCAAAACATGCGGGCAAAACAATACAAACATTGCACAGAGCATCTTAAACCCCACAGAATTGATTGAGTCGGGATGTATACGACTACAGATGACGATATGATGTTGCCTGGGCTGTTCAGGGACCAAACGTCTATGGCGGGGCAATCCTATTAGGGGTCCATGTGCGGTAAGGGTGGTAACTCTATTCCTCTGTAAATCGCCCATCGGGACCATATTTTATTCCTGTTTCTGGGGACATCCCCGGCCTGGAAAACCGCCATCCCAGCTCCCATACATCTATCTACTGCCTTCCTCCATCCACCAATTGTTGGAGGGGACTTTCCCTTTCACTGCTGAGCAATATCCCGCTTAATTAGGGTGAGGGCCAAAAAGAGCAGGTGTTGTTTGTATCTGTTCCCACCAAACCCATAAGTACTGTTTAATAGAAATAGATTTGGGTCAAAAGAAAGGTTCCACAAAAGGACCTGATCCAAGCAAGACACCACCTTGCGCCAAAATGGATGCAGCGTGCTATAGTGCCATACAGTGTAGTGCCCTTTTCAGGTCTTGCCTGAGCCAGCGCATGCGCTTGCCTGGCGAGACATTTAGTGAGTGGGCTTTAGAAATCCGACCACAAGCTTTTGCTGGCCTAGAGCGTGCGGTTACGCGCACAGTAACGTGCATTCTTCGCATCGCTCGATCAGGCGCCATCTGGCTTTCCTATCGCTTGCTCTCCCAAGCGTGCGCTTCAACGATCCTCCCCCTCCCCCACCACAGAGCGTGTCTCTTGGCCGTAGGTCTTGTTGCTCGTTCTCTCTGGCTCATCTATCAAGCTACCTTTACGACATTCAGCCAGTGTAACTTTATCTCCTACCGACAGTCTCTTTTGCTCTCTCAAATCGAATAAAGACTTTCACCTACCCGAATCTTGCGGCAGATCCCAGTCTCAATCTCCATATTGCTGGTTAAAAGGGCACACTCCGGGTCGATCCCTCAACAGGATTTCCCAGGCAACCTTTCGCAGAATATGCATTGTCTTACAAAGGGATTTGCACGAAATCACAAGATGCTGTGCCTGAGCCGAGATTCTAACCTAGATACCCAGTTCTAACATCAGCAGCCCTAGCCACAACGGGAGTGATATTAGGAGATTTGTCATAAGAAGAAACACTCCCTGACCTGTGAATACGTAGTGCTTTCACCTCATATTGTCAGATTACATTACATTAGGCCACACATGCTTGCCTGTCCTGCATAATTATAGCGCAAACTTGAACCAAGGGCAT
This sequence comes from Lissotriton helveticus, assembly GCF_964261635.1. NCBI lineage: Eukaryota > Metazoa > Chordata > Amphibia > Caudata > Salamandridae > Lissotriton > Lissotriton helveticus. Next base: position 1,925,129,510 of record NC_136065.1, read on the forward strand.
TATAGCGCTTTACACGGAAATCAGCTCCCCTTACACAACAATTTTTAAGCACAGTTTAAAGAAGCGATTTGCATGGAATTACAAGATGCTGTGCCTGAGCCGAGTGTCCAACCTAGTTACCCAGTTCTAACATCCACAGCCCTAGCCGCAACAGGTGTGATAGTAGGAGATTTGTCATAAGAAGAAGCACTCCCTGAGCTGTGAATATGTAGTGCTTTCACCAGATATTGTCCGATTACATTACATTAGGCCACACCCGCTTGCCTGTCCCGCATAATTTAGCGCAAACTTGAACCAAGGGCATTATAGTGCTTCACACGGAAATCAGCTCCCCTTACACAACAGTTGTTAAGCACAGTGTAACGAAGCGATTTGCACGGAATCACAAGATGCTGAGCCTGAGCCGAGATTCTAACCTACAACAGAGAAACAATGTCCTGAGAGGTAAAGATATGTAGACAATTAAACATGCATGCATACAGCATTACTTGTAAGGAAAGAAGGAGAACAGTCATTGGTATACGAAAGATAGTTAATCATCTTTATAGTATAAAATTAATTACATGGTCGGACTTATATACAGTTAGAAGCAGCACTGCATAAACTAAATTAGAGACAACCATATAAAACTCGGTGCACAAGGTGTTCAAAGTGAAGGTGGCGACGCAAGTGAAGAAGTGAACAGCACGGGCGGCGCACTGTGAGCAAAAGTGCAAATATTTAACAGTGAGTGGCTCAAGACAACATGTGACAGTGTGATATCACAGTAATCAGTGGATCTTTCAATTCAATGTTGAGCCACGAAGAAGGGGTGCGCCTATTGTTGGGCTGTTAGGTCGACGGCGTTTCGATCCTCATTGATTAGGATCGTCATCAGGACTGGGTTGTCTGATTAGGGGCGTGCTGCAAGTAAGGAGAATGGGCGGTTTAAATTAGGGGTACGGAAGGTCAAGGGGTGGAGTGGGGGTGGGGGTAGGAAAAAGGGGGGGGCAGGGGGGTAGGATATGGTAGGGGTAAAGGCCGCGCAGGAAAACAATTTACCTTGATAGTAGTCCGGAGAACCAGAAGGAGGGTGGCTAGTTAGAAAACCATCCAGGTAATGGGACCGGTCCAGTCACAGGGTATCTTGGACCTGCTTGTGGGCACTGTGGAAAGAAGGAGGAAGGACTAGTAAACCTCTATATGGCACTGCTGGTCTATCATGCGGGAAGGTGTACGTATTTTTTACAAGGACATGGCGCCCGGCAGGGGTTAGGGGACTTAGAACCTGCAGGGGCTCTATTTTTAGATTATCAATTTGGAATGGACGGTAAGCGTGACGGCTGGGGAGCATAATCGTCACATACCTTATATGAGTCTGTGCCTGGGTAGGCCGTCTGTAATCTGGCCGAAGTTCAGCACGTAATCTCTGGGTGAGTTAAAGTATTATTAAGGATCCGTTCTTGGGTCCGATCGGGAAACTCTAATCACGCGATCCCAACGGTGGGCTGGCGAAGTGGGCATTTACCTGAATGATTTGGTGTGCCAATGCAGGAATAAATCTCCGCGTGTGAGAGACGGACCAAGTTTCCGTGTTCGAAAGCCGATGGCCGCCGGGTGTGTATGTAATACTTCCGTGTAGGGCGGGGTCAGTGGGGAGGCACGGAGTGTGGGCGTAACAGTAGGCGTGCCCAGGGGACTTCAGAGGCATGGAGCGTGGGCGTGACAATAGGCGTGCCCGGGGGACGTCAATGGCGAGGAGCCTATGGGTGTGAGGAACATGTTGCTGATGTCGTCTCGGGACCAGGAAGGGCGGGGGGGAGGGAGAGAGAGGCATCGAGCGTAACCCGGGTAACGCATCTGACGTGTCACAGGGGAAACGGGCTGAAACTAAGGTTACATTCACCATGGCATGCATATCATGAATTACATTTAATACCAAACAAGGACCGTCATAAGACATGAATCATTAAGTGGGACACCAAATTGATTATCAAGGTCTTTTGAGTTTCAAAAAGATTGTTCAATGGACTGTATTGTACAATACACAATTTCACAAGCCGATATTTTTTAAAACCAGAGTCTAGTTTAAAGGTTTTTTAAAAAAAAAATATAGAATTGTGTGAGCCTCACTTATAACATGTTATACAATTGTATGATTGAGGGGTACAGAATGTAAGGGAAGTCAGCTCTTATGTTCTATATAGAGACTCTGAGAAGTGATTCATTCTAGACAGTGTTCACCGAACAAGAGACAGTTAGGGGTGTCATGTAGTGACAGTACTGTTCCATTCGTCAATGGTATTGAGAACCTGGTTAATCGAGTTACAAATGGTCATCCATTTGCATTCGGCCTTGTTAAGGAGGATTCTAATGTCTCCTCCTCGAATAGGTAACGTGGGTTTCTCTATCACTTGCCAAAGGATATCAGTGTCACGATGGCCGTGTTGTAGATAGTGGGTTACCAAGGGTGCTGTCAATGTTTTACAATTAATTCGGCTTTTGTGCTGAATGATTCGTTGCTTAATCATTTGAGTTGTCTGTCCAATGTAGATAAGGCCGCAGGGGCACTGAATCGCATAGATCACATTCTGTGATCTACAATTTGTATGTTTAGTCAATTTATGTGAGCGACCATTAACTGTGAACTCTTTGGTGTTGGTGGTCAGGATGCACACGCTGCAGTTTTGGCATCTGTAGTGGCCCACAATTGGGTCGAGACCCCACGCAGCTGTGATGGTGTTTCTTTCTTGATTGGTTTGGGGCCAAGTAATGGCATGTACCAGATGGTTGGCCAGGTTGTTGCCACGTTGCTAGGAGAACAAGGGATCTTCTCTAAATTGTTCATGTGAGCGTAATAGGGGCCAGTTTTTTCTGATAATTTTGTTGATTTTATTGCTGTGAGGGCTAAATTTTGAAACAAATGGAATTCTGGTCATTGATTTCTTAGGTTGTGTGGTGAGGAGAAATTCTCTGTGGCAGTACCACGCTCTTTTCTTGGCTTTAGTGACCAGCCGTTTGGGGTATCCCCGGTGTAAAGGTTTGTTAGTGAGAATATCTGCTTCCCTGAAATAGTCTTTTTTCCATTTACAATTTCGGCGTATCCGAAGGAATTGGCCATATGGTAGGCCGTCGCGTAAACACATGGATGGTAGCTGGAATATAGAAGCAAGGTATTCTTTTCAGTTGGTTTACGGAATAGAGTGGTGCCCAGGAAACCTTCCTCTGCATGGATGGTGACGTCCAAGAAAGGCAGATCATTTTGTTTACATTCACTGGTAAATTTCAGATGTTCTTGTGAATGGTTAAGCCAGTGGATGAAGGGACTCAATGTTTCCGCTGTTCCATTCCACAGTAGTAGCACATCGTCTATATACCTTCGCCAGAGATTGATATTCTGGACGAAGGGGTTGATTGGTGTTAAGATAAGGGTCTTTTCTAGGTGGTACACAAACAAGATCGCAAAATTAGGAGCGTAGCAAGCGCCCATTGAGACTCCTTTAACTTGTAGATAGTATGTGTCTCGGTATAGGAAATAGTTATTTTTCAACGCTATACGTAGTAGACTCATAATGAAGTCAGTTGGGATCCGTGTGGGTTGAGGTCTTGTAAGGAGAAGGGTTTGAATCACTTGGAGACCTTCATCATAGGGTATATTTGTGTAGAGCGACTCGATGTCGAGGCCTGCCATGATCTGTGTGGTGGTATCGAATGGTAAGGGGTCCATTAGACTGACGGGCGGACTTTGTCCGCCCGTCATCCTACCGGTGAATGGGACCACCCGCCATAAGGGCGGGGGTCCCGTTTTACATATTAAGATGCGCCCACCACAGTGGCGGGTGCTTCCCGCATTTTTAGCATTGCGTCGGGCGGTGCTGAAAGCACCGCCCGACGCACTGCTAAAAATGCACGTTGTGCATTTCAATGCACAACATGACAGGCACCGCGAGGTGCCTGTCATGTTGTGCATTGAAATGCAGGGGGGTACCATAGGTACCCCCCATGTGCACCCCCCACCCCCACGGAGTCCCTGGGGGCCCGCAACGGGCTCCCGCAGGGGGACTCCGCATGCCTTTCCGTGGCGGCATTGCCGCCACGGAAAGGCATTCCCAAATGCCTATCCTAATATGGCTGGCGGTGTCTAATAGACACCACCACCAAATAAACCCTTTTCCGCCCCGGCCGCAAGGCGACCGGGGCGGAAAAGCGGCGGACGGTCTTTCCGTCCGCCGCGGCCAACCATGCCATGATAATATGGCGGGGGTGTTTTTAGTCAGGATGGCGGGCGGAGTGCCCCCGCCAGGCCGGCGGTGGCTACCGCCTGCCTGGCGGGGGCAATCCGCCCGCCATCCTAATGGACCCCTAAGTCTTCAATTGTATTGATCAGGTCCATTGTATCCCGGATATAGGTCTCTGTTTCTGGGACAAATGTTTTAATTATGGAATCTATATATTTTCCCAGTGGTTCTAGGATAGATCCACAACCGGACACAATAGGTCTACCCGGCGGATTTTGTCTGTCTTTGTGGATCTTGGGCAGGACATACAGTACAGGAGTACGAGGACTAGTACAGTTCAAGAATTCAAATTCCTTCTTCGTGATGATGTCCCTGTCTTTGGCTTCGGTGGTAACAGATAATATTTTGGTTCTGATGTCCTCCAGGGGGTCTTTGGGGAGCAGTCGATAATGCTCTTGGTTGGCAAGTTGTGGATCTATCCTAGAACCACTGGGAAAATATATAGATTCCATAATTAAAACATTTGTTCCAGAAACAGAGACCTATATCCGGGACACAATGGACCTGATCAATACAATTGAAGACTTACCATTCGATACCACCACACAGATCATGGCAGGCCTCGACATCGAGTCGCTCTACACAAATATACCCCATGATGAAGGTCTCCAAGTGATTCAAATTCCAATATTCAATCTCTCAGATCATGAGTTTAGCAGTGATGAAATCAACCTATTATCTCGAGGACTCACATTCGTACCCACGGAAAGAACAGATTTCCTGGACCTTTAATTAAGCCTTCTGAAATTTTTCAGACGGATAAGACTTAGACAATATTTTTCAGATAAAATTGACTCTTCACCGCTAACCTTGTCGCCCTTTCGTCCGCCTTCCACTTTCAACCCGCCTTCACACATTATGCCACCGGAAATTCTGGCATTCGAAAGATTGGTACTTAAAGATGTAATGGACCTCAAGAACCATTCACAATTCATTCCATATAATCTCCCGCTGGCAGAAAAACAAGCCCTGAAAATGCTGAAAGACAACAATGACATTATCATTAAACCAGCGGATAAGGGGGGTGGAATAGTAGTTATGAGCACAACCAAATATGATCTGGAAATTCAAAGACAACTTGCCAACCAAGAGCATTATCGACCGCTCCCCAAAGACCCCCTGGAGGACATCAGAACCAAAATATTATCTGTTACCACCGAAGCCAAAGACAGGGACATCATCACGAAGAAGGAATTTGAATTATTGAACTGTACTAGCCCTCGTACTCCTGTACTGTATGTCCTGCCCAAGATCCACAAAGACAGACAAAATCCGCCGGGCAGACCTATTGTGTCCGGTTGTGGATCTATCCTAGAACCACTGGGAAAATATATAGATTCCATAATTAAAACATTTGTCCCAGAAACAGAGACCTATATCCGGGACACAATGGACCTGATCAATACAATTGAAGACTTACCATTCGATACCACCACACAGATCATGGCAGGCCTCAACATCGAGTCGCTCTACACAAATATACCCCATGATGAAGGTCTCCAAGTGATTCAAACCCTTCTCCTTACAAGACCTCAACCCACACGGATCCCAACTGACTTCATTATGAGTCTTCTACGTATAGCGTTGAAGAATAACTATTTCCTATACCGAGACACATACTATCTACAAGTTAAAGGAGTCTCAATGGGCGCTTGCTTCGCTCCTAATTTTGCGATCTTGTTTGTGTACCACTTAGAAAAGACCCTTATCTTAACACCAATCAACCCCTTCGTTCAGAATATCAATCTCTGGCGAAGGTATATAGACGATGTGCTACTACTGTGGAATGGAACAGCGGAAACATTGAGTCCCTTCATCCACTGGCTTAACCATTCACAAGAACATCTGAAATTTACCAGTGAATGTAAACAAAATGATCTGCCTTTCTTGGACGTCACCATCCATGCAGAGGAAGGTTTCCTGGGCACCACTCTATTCCGTAAACCAACTGAAAAGAATACCTTGCTTCTATATTCCAGCTACCATCCACGTGGTTTACGCGACCGCCTACCATATGGCCAATTTCTTCGGATACGCCGAAATTGTAAATGGAAACAAGCATTGGCATAGCCAATAGGTCTCGCTTGTGGGACCTTATAAGTATTTACTTTTGCAGCACAATATCCGATTATGCAACTCGGATATTGTGCTGCAAAACTAAATACTTATAAGGTCCCACAAGCGAGACCTATTGGCTATGCCAATGCTTGTTATATAGTGCGGACAACAGTAGTGATACATGAAGCAAAAATTACAAGTGAGCATGTTACAAAAGCAAACGTTACGTTACATGAGACAATAGTGACAGTTGTGCAAGTATCAAGAGCAACAAAATACAAGAGGTAGCAAACAATATGTTCTTAGAGGAAACAAGCTTCTCGGCATTGCTGGTTGGGGGAGTGGGGGGTGTGGGCGGGGGAGCAGCAGGCAGATGCGAGTGGAGCGCGCGCTGGAGAGGGAGGGGGTGGGAGGACTAGGCAGCGGGAGAGAGGGAGAAAGGAGCGCGAGGGAGGCGTTTTTTTTAGATACATGAAGCCAAAATTACAAGTGAGCATGTTACAAAAGCAAACGTTACGTTACATGAGACAATAGTGACAGTTGTGCAAGTATCAAGAGCAACAAAATACAAGAGGTAGCAAACGATATGTTCTTAGAGGAAACAAGCTTCTCGGCATTGCTGGTTGGGGGAGTGGGGGGAGCAGCAGGCAGATGCGAGTGGAGCGCGCGCTGGAGAGGGAGGGGGTGGGAGGACTAGGCAGCGGGAGAGAGGGAGAAAGGAGCGCGAGGGAGGCGTTTTTAGATACATGAAGCCAAAATTACAAGTGAGCATGTTACAAAAGCAAACGTTACGTCACATGAGACAATAGTGACAGTTGTGCAAGTATCAAGAGCAACAAAATATAAGAGGTAGCAAACGATATGCAATAGCATATCTGAGGGAACACGGCCTGGGGGAAGCTGGCTGGGGAGGGGGAGGAGAAATGAAAGGAAGGCTGTGTTTGCGGGGAGAGAGAGGGGAGGTGCTGGTGTGGGAGGGGGGAGGTGCTGGTGTGGGAGGAGTGATGCTACGGCAAGGCTGTGTTTGCGGGGAGAGAGAGGGGAGGTGCTGGTGTGGGATGGGGGAGTTGCTGGTGTGGGAGGAGTGCTGCTCGTGCATATTCACGTGAACTGCAAGAAAACGCCGGGCTGAAACCCCTTAGTTTGAAGAGGATTTTGCCGACATGAATTCGATCCTATCCATTCCTGCAGAATGGGACAGGCTCGACCTAAAAAGACTATTTCAGGGAAGCAGATATTCTCACTAACAAACTTATACACTGGGGATACCCCAAACGGCTGGTCACTAAAGCCAAGAAAAGAGCGTGGTACTGCCACAGAGAATTTCTCCTCACCACCCAACCTAAGAAATCAATGACCAGAATTCCATTTGTTTCAAAATTTAGCCCTCACAGCAATAAAATCAACAAAATTATAAGAAAAAAATGGCCCCTATTACGCTCACATGAACAATTTAGAGAAGATCCCTTGTTCTCCTACCAACGTGGCAACAACCTGGCCAACCATCTGGTACATGCCATTACTTGGTCCCAAACCAATCAAGAAAGAAACACCATCACAGCTGCGTGGGGCCTCGACCCAATTGTGGGCCACTACAGATGCCAAAACTGCAGCGTGTGCATCCTGACCACCAACACCAAAGAGTTCACAGTTGATGGTCGCTCACATAAATTGACTAAACATACAAATTGTAGATCACAGAATGTGATCTATGCGATTCAGTGCCCCTGCGGCCTTATCTACATTGGAGAGACAACTCAAATGATTAAGCAACGAATCATTCAGCACAAAAGCCGAATTAATTGTAAAACATTGACAGCACCCTTGGTAATCCACTACCTACAACACGGTCATCGTGATAGAGAAACCCACGTTACCTATTCGAGGAGGAGACATTAGAATCCTCCTTAACAAGGCCGAATGCAAATGGATGACCATTTGCAACTCGATTAACCAGGGTCTCAATACCATTGACGAATGGAACAGTACTGTCACTACATGACACCCCTAACTGTCTCTTGTTCGGTGAACACTGTCTAGAATGAATCACTTCTCAGAGTCTCTATATAGAACATAAGAGCTGACTTCCCTTACATTCTGTACCCCTCAATCATACAATTGTATAACATGTTATAAGTGAGGCTCACACAATTCTATATTTTTTTTTTTAAAAACCTTTAAAGTAGACTCTGGTTTTAAAAAATACCGGCTTGTGAAATTGTGTATTGTACAATACAGTCCATTGAACAATCTTTTTGAAACTCAAAAGACCTTGATAATCAATTTGGTGTCCCACTTAATGATTCATGTCTTATGACGGTCCTTGTTTGGTACTAAATGTAATTCATGATATGCATGCCATGGTGAATGTAACCTTAGTTTCAGCCCGTTTCCCCTGTGACACGTCAGATGCGTTACCCGGGTTACGCTCGATGCCTCTCTCTCCCTCCCCCCGCCCTTCCTGGTCCCGAGACGACATCAGCAACATGTTCCTCACACCCATAGGCTCCTCGCCATTGACATCCCCCGGGCACGCCTATTGTCACGCCCACGCTCCATGCCTCTAAAGTCCCCTGGGCACGCCTACTGTTACGCCCACACTCCGTGCCTCCCCACTGACCCCGCCCTACACGGAAGTATTACATACACACCCGGCGGCCATCGGCTTTTGAACGCGGAAACTTGGTCCGTCTCTCACACGCGGAGATTTATTCCTGCATTGGCACACCAAATCATTCAGGTAAATGCACACTTCGCCAGCCCACCGTTGGGATCGCGTGATTAGAGTTTCGCGATCGGACCCAAGAACGGATCCTTAATAATACTATAACTCACCTACAGATTACGTGCTGAACTTCGGCCAGATTACAGACGGCCTACCCAGGCACAGACTCATATAAGGTATGTGACGATTATGATCCCCAGCCGTCACGCTTACCGTCCATTCCAAATTGATAGTCTAAAAATAGAGCCCCTGCAGGTTCTAAGTCCCCTAACCCCTGCCGGGCGCCATGTCCTTGTAAAAATACCTACACCTTCCCGCATGATAGACCAGCAGTGCCATATAGAGGTTTATTAGTCCTTCCTCCTTCTTTCCACAGTGCCCACAAGCAGGTCCAAGATACCCTGTGACTGGACCGGCCCCATGCTTCGCAGGTGGCCCCCATTACCTAGATGATTTGCTAACTAGCCACCCTCCTTCTGGTTCTCCGGACTACTATCAAGGTAAATTGTTTTCCTGCACAGCCTTTACCCCTACCATATCCTACCCCCCTGCCCCCCCTTTTTTCCTACCCCCCGCCCCCACTCCACCCCTTGACCTTCCGTACCCCTAATTTAAACCGCCCATTTCCTTTCCTTGCAGCACGCCCCTAATCAGACAACCCAGTCCTGATGATGATCCTAATCAATGAGGATCGAAATGCCGTCGACCTAACAGCCCAACAATAGGCGCACCCCTTGTATTGTATTGTATTGTAAGGGGTGCTTATAGAGCGCACTGACACCATGGGTTTCCTGGCGCTGGATGGACATAGAGAGGACAGAGGAACTAACCAGATTGAGGGAAGAGCCAGGTTTTTAAGGACTTACGAAAAAGAGTCAGAGAATTAGAGGCTTTGAGAGAAAAAGGAAAAGAGTTCCAAAGCTTGGGGGCCTGGTGTGCGAATCTCCGGCCTCCAGATCTACAGAGCTTGTAAGAGGGGACAGTCAAAAGGTGAAGATGAGAGGATCTCAGATTCCGGGACGGGCAGTAAGGTCTAATAAGAGATTTCACGAAGGCGGGACAGGGACCGGTTAACGATTTGAAAGTAAGGCAGCCGATCTTGAAGGCCGTCCTTGCGGTGACAGGGAGCCAGTGGAGTTTGGCAAGGAGGGGCCTGGCGGATTGCCACTTCGGGATCCCTAGGGCCAATCTCGCCGCTTGATTTTGAACCACTTGCAGTCTAGCCACCGATGTTTTAGGCAGACCGTGATAGATCGCGTTAGAAAAATCTAAGCGGGAGAGGACGAGGGCCATGATGACCTGCAGGAGGGCATCAGGTGTAAAGAGAAATGCCACTTTCCTGATCCTGCGCAGCTGGTAGATACAGGACGAGACCACCGTCCCCACCTGTGGCCCAAGGGATAAACCGGAGTCAATTGTGACCCCTAGACTCTTCACCGAGGCCACAGGGGTGGGAGGGGGACCAAGTTCCGCCGGCCAGAATTGTGGCCCCCAGGAGGTGGCGCTCCTACCGGGAAGGAGGAGCTCCGTCTTGCCGGGGTTCAATTTTAGCTGGTTGTGGCCCATCCACTGGAGAATGTGGGACATGACTGCCTGAAAATTGGGAATAGCAGAAGGGGAGTTAAGAGGAAAAATGAGTTGCAGGTCGTCCGCGTAATTAAACACGGTGACGTCCCACTGCCTCAAAGAAAGAAGAAGGGGGCGAAGATAAAGATTGAAAAGAAGAGGGGATAGAGAGGAACCCTGGGGGACCCCGCAGGGCGAGTGCTCCCTGGGAGCCCTGAAAGTGCCCAGGCTGAGGGTTTGAGACCTGCCGGTCAGGAAGGATTTGACCCAGGCCAGCGCCAGGCCCTGGATGCCAGCCTGCTCGACACGGTGGAAAAGGATGTTATGATCCACCGTGTCGAAGGCGGCAGACAGATCTAATAATACCAAGGCCTGGGGGGTACCCTTGTAAGCCCCGTCTCTCAAGGCATCCAGCACCGCCAAGATCACTGTCTCCGTAGAGTGGCCGGGTCTGAAGCCAGACTGGTTGGCCTCGAGAAAGTTGGAACTCTCGATAAACTGTGAGAGACAGGTAGTGACGTGGGCCTCCAGGATTTTAGAAAAGAAAGGTAAAAGGGAAATAGGGCGGTAATTCGCTGGGACAGCGGGATCGGCCCCTGGCTTCTTCAAGAGGGGCACCAATACGGCTTCCTTGAAGGAGCCAGGCACCGTACCGGAAGAGAAAGAAGAGTTTAACAGGGGGAGAATGCAGTCGGGTAAGGAGTGGCAGATGTCCCGAAGTATGGACGGGGGGGCAACAATCGTCTGGGGATCCAGACTTGATGCGGGTGGCAAGATTGGCCAGAGAAGTGGGGTCTAAGAGAGGGAATTGTGTGAATGAAAAAGTGTTGTGAGGGGGGGGGACAGAACCAGCGTCAGGAGAAATGACTGGAATGGTGTCCTTAATCAATACAATTTTTTCGATAAAATAGGTGCTGAGAGCGTTACATGCTTCCTGTGTGGCGGCCTGAGTAGGGAGCGTCCTGGGGTCGGAGGTAAATTCATTAAGGACTTTGAAGATTTCTTTAGATTGGCAGGGGGCAGATAAAAATTTTCCTGAGGCATAAGCTTTTTTTGCTGTGAGAATGGCAAGTTTGTACCTATGGCGGGCGGCCACATAGGCATCTCTACTTGGGGGGTGGTAATCTCTCCTCCACTTGCGCTCAAGTTGACGGAGTTCCAGGTGGAGGGATTTGAGATGGGGGGTAAACCATTTATGGGAATTACTGTGCCGAGATTGGGGGAACTTGGTTAGGGGGGCAAAGATGTCACTGGCTGTCGTGAGCCAGTCTGCTACCAACCCGTAGAGCTTATCGGTACCGGTGTACTTCGTGGCTCAACATTGAATTGAAAGATCCACTGATTACTGTGATATCACACTGTCACATGTTGTCTTGAGCCACTCACTGTTAAATATTTGCACTTTTGCTCACAGTGCGCCGCCCGTGCTGTTCACTTCTTCACTTGCGTCGCCACCTTCACTTTGAACACCTTGTGCACCGAGTTTTATATGGTTGTCTCTAATTCAGTTTATGCAGTGCTGCTTCTAACTGTATGTAAGTCCGACCATGTAATTAATGTTATACTATAAAGATGATTAACTATCTTTTCTCATACCAATGACTGTTCTCCTTCTTTCCTTAAAAGTAATGCTGTATGCATGCATGTTTAATTGTCTACATATCTTTACCTCTCAGGACATTGTTTCTCTGTTGCACCTTACCTACCCAGTCCTGAATTGGTATATGGGTTACACTCCTGTAAAGTTTACGAGATTCTAACCTAGTTACCCAGTTCTAACATCCACAGCCCTAGCCGCAACGGGTGTGATATTAGGAGATTTGTCATAAGAAGAAGCACTCTCTGAGCTGTGAATACGTAGTGCTTTCACCAGATATTGTCCAATTACATTACATTAGGCCACACTCGCTTGCCTGTCCTGCATAATTATAGCACAAACTTGAACCAAGGGCATTATAGCGCTTCACACGGAAATCAGCTCCCCTTACACAACAATTTTTAAGCACAGTTTAAAGAAGCGATTTGCATGGAATCACAAGATGCTGTGCCTGAGCCGAGATTCTAACCTACAACAGAGAAACAATGTCCTGAGAGGTAAAGATATGTAGACAATTAAACATGCATGCATACAGCATTACTTGTAAGGAAAGAAGGAGAACAGTCATTGGTATGCGAAAGATAGTTAATCATCTTTATAGTATAACATTAATTACATGGTCGCTTGCCTGTCCCGCATAATTATAGCGCAAATTTGAACCAAGGGCATTATAGCGCTTCACACGGAAATCAGCTCCGCTTACACAACAGTTTTTAAGCACAGTATAACGAACTCAGCGCCACCACAAAATCACTCAGCACCACCACAGCTTTACTCAGCACCACCACAGCATCCCTCAGCACCATCACAGCATCACTCAGGGTCACCACAGCATCACTCAGCACCACCACAGCTTCATTCAGCACCACCACAGCATCACTCAGCACCACCACAGCATCACTCAGGGTCACCACAGCATCACTCAGCACCACCACAGCATCACTCAGCATCGCCTTTGCACTAGTACACCACCACATCATCATCACTCAGCAAAACCTGAGTATCATTCAGCATCACCTCAGCATCGTCTACGCACCAGTCACCACCACCACTACCACCTCAGCATCCCTCAGCACCACCTCAGCCTGATCTCGGAATCTAGCATCTGTTGATTTTTCCCTAGCGTCTGGCCGCTGCTAGTGTTATAATACAGTTACTAGTTCCCAACCTTCACCCTCCGATTGTTTATACCCCCTCAAAAAAAAGCTTTAACAAAGAACCATTGGAGTTGGCAGAAACAAGTTGCCAGCATTGCAAGAACAAAAGAAAACTGAGGAAATTTTTTATTGTAAATACTTTTTTTAATATGTTCGTTCAGTTGTACATAATGCCTTCTTGGTCCTATATAAGGTAACAAAAATGCTTCTGACACTTTTTTATTAAAACTTTTCAGCATGCTGCACAGCAGCCACACTTCTCTACAGCACAGCTTAAAGACATTGGCAAAGTCAATAGCTCTGGCTAAACACTTATAAGGTCCCACTGGCGAGACCTATTGGCTATGCCAATGCTTGGTGTTCTTGTTATACATAAATGTATTTGGGTGCTAATCCTGATGTTTGAGAAATGTGAATGGGCTGCAACTTCCTTTGAGTTGCTTTACATCTTTTATGTTTGATTTGGAACTTGAAGTCAATTTAAGGAAATCTTTTATCAGGATTAGCGGTCCAAAACAAGGAAAATCTATAATGCATAGAATCGGGGGCCATCCTATGGATAAAGTGGACTATAAACTGTTAAGTGCCTTAGTATGTTATTTGATTCTGGGCTAAATTGGGGACATCTATTGAAGATGAGATATATTCATTTTTGGAGGGCAGTTGAAGAAGTGTCCAGTTTTTAGGGCTCGGCGACGTCACCACTTCGTCAGAAGTGGGGCGGAGCTGCGAGCCGTATTGTTAAGGGGTTTCTGGATCGTGCTTGAAAAATTCCTCAGTGCGCGAGCATTTTCAGTGCTTTATGTTACCATCTTTATGGTGATTGGTCCTCGCGGTGCCGTGTTTGTAATACCCTTAACGCAATAGGCCATATATATTTCCAGTTGGGCATTTCCTGCATTTTGTCTGCGGTTACGAGCGCGGCAGTCCATAAATATCAATTAGGAGCTGTCAGGGTGCCTCGGTAAGTGAATCCAGATGGCCGGGGCGCGTTCACCATTCAGCAGTGAGTTTTGCGGGCGCGTGCGAGAAACCAGCAAATATGGTGTTTATAAACGTAAATGTTTCTTTATTCTTCTATTTTTTTTATTTATCCGTGAACATTTACAAGTTGATTAAAGTGAAGCTTTTACAAGGGCATATGAAGGACATCTGGACTTTGCGGTCACTCGGCAGAAATGTGCATTTTAGTTAAAAATTACCTCTGTAAGAAACGCCCATCTGTAAATTACGTGTCCAGCAATGGAGACACACGGTCAACTTTATTTACACAACACCGTGCATTTAAAATAAAATAGAAAAGAAGGGCCAGTGGAAGCTCTCAGCGAAGTGTCATTTAAAGCAGCCCCGGACTTCTCACTAACATTGTCGGATGTTTCATACAAATTCAGCCCAGACGCCTCCCTTCTGCACTCGATGGGAATGCTGGGTACAGAACACCCCGCGAATATTTTCAGGGTGTGCAAGGAAATCGAATTTCACACGCAATTTAGCAGCCACCATGTGCTGCTGTTGGCACTCTCCCAAACAAGCACTAGTTAGTGTGTATCCCGTTGTCAGTGTAAAGCGGCACATGCAGCTAACAGCGCTTCTAGCCACCCGGCCGTGTGTCACCAACCACCACAAAGTCGTCACGTGCCCATTGTGTGCGCGCGTTCTTCTCTTCCAATCAGCAAACACGAATAAAATAAACATTTCCACATGCCCTAGCAAGGACTGAAGACCTTGTCGTGCCCTCTGCTAACCTGGGATGAGTGGGCTGTCATATAAAGGCACGAGAGATGCCTCTCTGCAAACTCCCTATCAGTACAAAAGAATCTGGCACAGCCACTCCAATGTAGAGTTTAATGTGTTTGTCAAGCGCCTACACTAAACCGTATCGAGGCGCTCTGCTGTGGCAAGCTCTGTTAGACAGGATTTGGGAGCAGCGTGTCTAGGCCGGGGATTTTCCACTACAGATCATTGCCTTCCGCGGAATCGGTCTAATGGAAGTGCGACTAGACTACAGCTCCCACAATGCAGTTTTCCAGACTTTATGTCAACTGTTGAGGACGCAATTGCGACTTCCGCGCGGACATGGTCGAAAGAAAAGGAACCGGGTGTCACGATAGTAACTACTATGGGGCTAATTAGCTCAATGTAAGTGCGGATCTGGTAGCCAGGGAGCTCCCCCTTGCATTGGTACGGCCCATGATACATGGTACATTCCTCTATGATGGGACACAGCGTGCAGATGTCCGCCCTCCCCTCCCCTTCATGAATATGTATAGCAGGAGGCTTTAATTCCAGATTGTGATTGCAGATTCAGAGTGCAGATTGTGAGTGCAGAGTGCAGATTGTGAGTGCAGATTCAGAGTGGAGAGTGCAGATTCAGAGTGCAGAGTGCATATTCAGAGTGCAGTTTGTGAGTGCAGAGTGCAGATTGTGAGTGCAGATTCAGAGTGGAGAGTGCAGATTCAGAGTGCAGAATCAGAGTGTAGAGTGTGAGTGCAGAGTGCAGATTGAGCGTGCATAGTGCAGATTGAGAATGCAGAGTGCAGATTCAGAGTGCAGATTCAGAGTGCAAAGTGGAGAGTGCAGATTCAGAGTGGAGAGTGCAGATTCAGAGTGCAGAGTGCAGAGTGCAGATTCAGAGTGCAGATTGTGAGTGCAGAGTGCAGATCGTGAGTGCAGATTCAGAGTGGAGAGTGCAGATTCAGAGTGCAGTTTCAGAGTGCGAGTGCAGATTGAGAGTGCAGAGTGCAGATTGAGAATGCAGAGTGCAGAATCAGAGTGCAGATTCAGAGTGCAGTTTGTGAGTGCAGAGTGCAGATTGTGAGTGCAGTTTCAGAGTGCAGAGTGGAGAGTGCAGATTCAGAGTGCAGAGTGCAGAGTGCAGAGTGCAGATTCATAGTGCAGATTGTGAGTGCAGAGTGCAGATTGTGAGTGCAGATGCAGAGTGCAGAGTGGAGAGTGCAGATTCAGAGTGCAGTTTCAGAGTGCAGAGTGCGAGTGCAGAGTGCAGATTGAGAGTGCAGAGTGCAGATTGAGAATGCAGAGTGCAGATTCAGAGTGCAGATTCAGATTGCAGAATCAGAGTGCAGAATCAGAGTGCAGAATCAGAGTGCAGAATCAGAGTGCAGAATCAGAGTGCAGATTCTGAGTGCAGATTCTGAGTGCAGATTCTGAGTGCAGTTTCAGAGTGCACAATCAGAGTGCACAATCAGAGTGCAGATTCAGAGTGCAGATTCAGAGTGCAGATTCAGAGTGCAGATTCAGAGTGCAGAATGCAGATTGAGAGTGCAGAGTGCAGATTGAGAATGCAGAGTGCAGATTGAGAATGCAGAGTGCAGATTCAGAGTGCAGTTTCAGAGTGCAGATTCAGAGTGCAGAATCAGAGTGCAGATTCAGAGTGCAGATTCAGAGTGCAGATTCAGAGTGCAGATTCAGAGTGCAGTTTCAGAGTGCAGTGAGTGCAGAATTCAGAGTGCAGGGTGCAGATTCAGAGTGAATGAGTGCAGAGTGCGTGTAGAGTGACAGTGAGTGCAGAGTGACTGCAGAGACCGTGTGTAAGGGTGCAGGGTGCACATTGTGTGAGTGTGCAGAACGAGTGTGCAGTATAAACAGTGTGTGACTATGCAGGGTGACATTGGGAGTGTGTGGGTGAGCAGTGTGTGAATGTGTAGGGGCAGTGTGTGAGTGTGCAGAAAACACTACACACACATACACCACACACACATACCATACACACACCACACACACATACACCACACACACATAGCACACACACAAACCACACACCTCACTCTCTCAACAGTACACACTTGTCACCACTCACCACAACACACTCACCACCACACTTTCTCCCCAGGCTCACCCCCACAGACTCACCACCACACACTCACCAGTACACAGAAAACAACACACACAACACCACACCCCCAGCCGTCAATGAATGCTTTCACCATGCACAAACACCAACAACCACCAATGTACGCTTTGACCAAAAAAAAGTCCACCATGCATCCGTGCCGCTAAACACCCACGCACACAATAAACAATGTCAGTGCAACTTTCACTAAACACACACACACACCAACAGCTGACAGTACACCAGCCACTCTTTCAATTGGCACAATCATCAGCAGCTGTCAGTGCACATTACCATATACAATGCCATTATCTCAAACTCAAACAAACCGAGCCCTAATGCATTCCTGATGCTTGTGCTTCAAAGTTATAGCATAAACCTGCGAGAGAAATGATTCATATATATCGGAGTAAGTGTATGCCAGCTGGGCTTTATGGCTCAGGAGTGTAGGGTTATACCAATTCTGCCCCCTTCCAGAAACTTGAAATTAATTTTATGCGCAGGTTTCTGGCAATGCCACAGGGGACGGCAGTGAGCATATGCCATGCACATGCTGGCATGGTATATATTGAGGACGCTGCAGGGCTGGCCTCATTATTGTTGTGGCTAAAGATATGGCGAACACCTGAGACCGGCTTATCCAAAATGATGCTTAAGGACTGTGGCCCTGATTGCAAGTGGGCCGGTGAATTCTGACCTGTTTGTAAATCGCAGTTGAAGCATAGGTGGGAATTACAAGGTTAGCTGTATTTAAAGTATCCGATGATTATCGGAAACTTTAAATACCTCTGCTGCTGTTAAATTTCAGCAGGGTATACATGCCAAAATTTAACAGGGGAAAATGTACGGTATTTACTGTACCATGCGGAATTTGGTTTATTAACCACCAAAATCCATATGCTATTCCCCACAATCTCGTGATAGGTGTTATTTATCACACACAATAAGTAACGTAACCTGTGGTATAGTTATTTTTCATGTGAAATACATAACACCTAAACTTGTAATCAGGGTCTGTATGGCCCTGGAAAACAGGGTTAAAGTTCGTTGGCATCACTCCGTGGAATAGATACTTTTCAAGCTTGGTTTCCCTCAATATTTGAAAAAAAGAGATCCTTAGGAGTGACTCTTCAAACAACACCTTAAATCGATCTATTTAAATTATTGTGGCAGGCAGCATTACTTTATTGATTTTACAGAAGAAATCTGTTTGTTCATTTCAGCCCTTGATTATTACCTAAGGGCCAGAACTTAATTTATTGGCTATTGATAATCCACAACTCAAGTTGTATCTAACAAAGTACCGCCTAAGCACTGTGTACTTTCTTGTGGCCTTCCCAGCCCAAGGCACTTGGGGCATATTTACAATAAAATGTCAAAGCATGGAACTGCACCAAATTAGGCAGCGCTGCGCTCCGACATTTGCAAAACACAGGAATACACCGTATTTACTGCAATACGGCTGCGATGCACTCCTGCGTTTAGCTGGTGCTAACATTAGCTGCCTAGCGCCAATGCAGGCACCCTTGCACCATAGTGCAAGGGTGCCTGTGTTACAGGGGAATTAATGTTTATGTACAGGAAGGGGTCCCTTCCTGCACATAAACAATCCATAATGGCTATTAGATACCCCTATGTGTGCTGCACAATGCAGCACACATAGGGCCTGATTCTGATGCGGTTAGGAAAGCATTCCTACCTAGGGCCTGATTCTGATGCAGTTAGGAAGGCCTCCTAACTGCATTTGCTCCTTCCAAATCGGATCAGGAACATGTCTTACCGACCAGGGGCCAAATTATGATGCGGTTAGGAACATATGCTCCCATTGAAGTCAATGGGCGTCCAACCAAGTCGTATCAGGAAGCATCCGGATGCTACGTACTCCGTCGGTCGGACTCTCCCGATCCAAGTGGGTCGGAAACCATTTCCAAACCGATTCGATCGGGAAGCTTTCCAACCCGCATCAGAATCAGCCCCATAGCAGTAGCAAATTGTTATTATTTAATGATTGTTTATGTGCATGAAGAGACACCTTCCTGCACATAACCATTAATGGAGTTTTGCTCTTTGTATGTGAGCTGCAGAATGCAGCACACAAAGAAAAAGCAGAAATGAGAAGAAATAAAAGCATTTCTCCTTATTGCCATTCCAACGCCTGCTCTTGCATGGTGTTAGTTTTTGGCACTGCCTCAGGTTTACACCTCCTTGTAAATCTGGGGCAGCGTCAAAAAGCAATGGGTGTTGCAGTGGAACACCCACAGCAACACCCATTGCCCTCCCCTTTCACGTAGACACCTGCATGAATGGGTACCAGTTTTACAAAGCGGCGTTAAGCCACAAAAAGTGGCTTAACTCCACTTTGTAAATATGGAGCATTGCTCCACAGGAATGTAGTTTAAAGTGCCCCTTGGTTTCCTAGTTTGTCGGTGCGATCATTTGCCTGAACAGTCCACCTGTCATTTTATATGTCTACACATTGTACAAATCTATGCGGAAGCATTTTCTGCTTCCTGTGTTACGTCAGCTTAATTTTCAACAGTACAGGATTGCGCTACTATATTTGCAGCAGTTTCATTCCCCTGAAGTTTGCTATGCCGTAGTACATTTTATTACCAGAGCTTTAATTGTAGGGAAAAGATATGAAGGATTGTAACATTTTAAACTGTCTGAAATGAAACATATCATTTTAATCGACTGATCATGTGTTAGTTGGCATATGTTATATGAAATTGTACCTGTAGTGGCGGTTCAACCACCGCTGCACTGAGGGACTGCCCGCAGTATTATGACTGCAGCGGGCGGACCGCCACGGCACCCCTGCGACAGCCATGGTCCTGCAGCGTTCACACAGCGGTCAGAGGCAGAAATATGCTGGCAGGGTTGAAGCAGCAACACTGAGCATATTTCAAATTTCCTCACCACCACCCTTTTCATGATAATGAGCCCGCCTGGAAAAGGGTGGTTGGCAGGCAGCATTACGGCCCCCTGCTGCTTCACGGCCCAGGGGTGCATGCGAGGGGGCACATGTAGTGCCACCCTCAATTTGCACCCCCAGTTCCTGCATGATGTGGCATGTATGCCACACTGTGCAGGAAAGTTCAGGCTGTCCTCTAAGAGTGGTGCATGGTAGGCTCTTCTATGTTTTGGTGGGCAGATCTGGGAGGCAGTCGCACCACGGGTTTCACGGTCCTACAGCGAACGATGCATAGGACTGCCAAACTTTTAATCAGGCCCTAAGTCAGGTGTCAGAGATCTCATCTGTTTATTATGAAAAGCATTGACAATGCATACATGTGGCCCTCGCGGACTCTTCAGAATTTACTTTTTGTCCACAGAGAAAATGTTTGTGAGTATCCATGGGTTAAAGGATATGATATTCTGCTTAGCCAGTCTTACACCACTAATAATGAACAATGTTCCTTTGTTTGCCATTCTCTGGATTGGTCTCTTTCGTGTTTTTAGGTGTGAGTTCATAGCAAACCTTTCTGTAAGACCTCTCTTACCAATTGTGTAAAATATGCATAGCGTGCGGTTTGGCTCCACTGAGGATTATCACTCACCCACCTCACGCTTTTGGCTGTTTGGTGCATCATTTACACCATCCAGAGAGTACATCCACTGGAATTAATGACCTAGGAACTTATTTTACATCTGAAAAGTGTACATCAGCCTATTTGTCACATATAATTCTTTAGCGTATGTATCTATTCTATGCAGAAATTAGTCAATTTTTGCTACCTTTTCCAGCATTTGCAGAACCAAATGGGCAGGCCTTAATGTGATAAATAGCATGTGTGCGTCCAACGAAAGCAAACAGTATTTGTGAATGCTTGTGTTTACTTGCATTGGCCTACTGAATGACCAAAATATTGGATTAAAAATAGCGTAAAGCAGGAATATCGTGACAGAAATATTGTGACTACCAAAATATGATGGAATAAAATAGCTACATTAAGAATATTGTTTAGTTTGTTTATAATATTGTTTCTAAAAATATTGCATTTGATATTGTTTACTTTAATATAGTTGTTAATATGTAATGTTTTTTAGTAAGCATATCAAATTTAACTTTGAGTATTGTTAGTATAATGATATATTATTTTTAAATATAGTTTGTAATTTTAAATATGGCTTTTTTAATGTATTTAGAAAATTTTAGTTTAGCAGCAAGTTGTTGGGTTTGTACCGGAATAACATGGGAAGTTAATTATATTTAATTGTTTATTATATAATTTTTTTATTATTTATTTTCTTTGCTTTTTATTTTACATTCATAAATAATTTGGAATTGAGTAGTGAGTTGAGTTTGTAGGGAAGCAGGGTGAGAAGCTAATTAAATTACGATTATTTTAATTTATAGGTAAATTAATTATGTATTTGAATTAAATATTTAATTGATTATTATTTCTAGTTCTTCAGTAAGGTAATTATTATTTGATTTATTTCAGTTTAATTTGTAAATCATAATTAAGGCTCCCTGTTATCCGTTTTTACTGATTTTTAGAGATAAATACAGACAGAAAACGGAAACTGGGTGCTTTTTGAGTGATTTTTTTCCCTAAATACACTTTGCCATGACTGCCAGGCCAATAACTGTGTGGGTTGATAGGTGAGGGGGGGTTAAAAAAAAGGAATTTTAGTAAAGAGGCTTAAACTGCAGTAGACATGCACAAGGCTGATACTGATATGTGCATATTTTCATATTTGTGCATTGATTTATCTTCTGCAGGTGTTCATATCACTGAAACCTGGCAGGCATTCAAGCGTGACTGCATATTTATTGGTTAAATAAATGCGGAAATATACAATTTTCAGCTTTCTTTTTTTCAGAAAACCCATAATAAATATGGATTCATACAGATAAAGTTGATAAAAAATAAATATGGATAAATACAGATGGAAATGTCTAAAAAATAAATACCATAAAACCGGGAGCCCTAATCATAATGTATTTTTTACTTTTGATACTTTTGTAATTTATAGTTTAGTAGCAGGTTACTGGGTTTGTAGGGAAATATGGTGGGAGTAATTGTTAATCTTAATTGTTTTATCAATAATTCAATTTGTATATTTCTTAAATATTTGTTTATTTAAATAATTTGTTTTAATTTATTTATCATTGTATTGTTATATGTGTTGCCTATTGTTATTTGTAAAATGTGTTTTTCAATTGTATTAATTTAATTGAAGTAATATTCTCATTAACAAAAATTGTTATTACATTGTTTTGGGTATTTGTGCTTTTTTTATGAGGCATATTATTTTAATTTAAATAATTCATTATTAAAAATGATTTTGTATTTTCTTATTATTTTTTAATGTTTATGTTGTACTGAGTTTTGATATAAATTAGGATTTAAAAATGTATTGTTAGGTATTTCAATGTTTTCTATAAAGTAATTATGTGGTTGAATGGTATATGTAATTCTAATGAAGGTCAACACTTTCCCTACCATTCCATAAATTGGAATGGAAATAGTAAATACAAACCCTGCAGATTCCAACACTTTCCAACTGTTGATTAGACTGGTGGGGGAACACTGAATCTAAACCCTACAAAGTGAAGCATTTTCCCTACTGTTGCTCTGACTGGAGTGGAAATAGTAAATCTGTCCCACCTGAAGACCAACACTTTCCAAGCTATTGCTTGGTCTGGAGTGGCTATAGTAAATTTAAACCCTCTGAAGTCCAACACTTTCCACGATGAAGGTTAGAGTGGATTTATATATTTTTTTCTTGATGTTTAATTTTAGTAGTTCTTTTAGTATTTTGTTTTTTAAATGTTTATATTATTTTTACCAAAATATTTTTATTTCGGTTGTATATCTATTATATTACTTTAATAATTTATATCTATATACTTTTTAATTTATTTTTTTGCTCCTGGTAATATTATTTTTACATGTCATATAACTTGAAATATTATCATTATGTTTTTAATATCTGTGTATATAAATACTATATTTAGTGTACAGTATTAAATATAATTATTTTATTTATATTTATTTTATTACTTACATTAGGTTATATATTGTTAATGATTGTATATGTTTTCATTTGTTTTCCATTATTTTATTGTTAATAATTACAATTAAAAGTATTTAAAATAGTTTAGTTATTGTTATATTTTTAAGTATATATGTAAACATTTATATGTGTATATATAAATAATTGTATATATTTAAAAAATATATGCATATATATATATATATATACACACATATATATGTATATATATATATATATATATATTTATACATACACACACATATATATACATGTGTATATATTAAATAATTGATTGAAAATATTTCTGTAACATCATCTTATTTTTATCTAATTAGTAATTTAAAAGAAATGTCTTACAAGTCAACATTTAATAAAAAAACAATATCCCTACCTGTTTCTGGTAAATACTTTCTTCCTTGATATTTTTGCCGCTATTTTTTGGTTGTTTCCATTATAAGTATGGAAAAAATATATTATGGTAAACACTATTTTGACATCATATTTGTCTCTCTCAATATTTTTCTCCATGATACTCTGTCACACAAGCGTTGGCACATAAAAGTCAGATCAATTGGCTTTGCAAATACTTGGTTCATTGTTGAATTCACTGATGCTGATAATCTATCTTGGCGTTTATTGTAACATTTGAATATTATATGTTATTACTGGGTGATGAGGCAATATGTTAATGAAGGTTTTAAAAATATTTTGTGAATCATCTTTTCTTCACAAAGTGATTTATTTTGTCGGATAAATACGTTTGTAGTGGATTTATCTAGTTTTTGTAGATACAAAGGAATAGTTCTTTTGGAAGAAAAAGTAATTTTTTCCCCACTATTTTTTATTTTTTATTCAAAAATCAATTCTGTGTACTGTTTGCATTTTTCGGAAAATCAATTTCGGGGACTGAATCTACTAATACTTTGGGAGACTTGGAGTAGTCCATCACATTGCCTGATGGACAATACCCAAATATGAAATCTCTATGGCAAAAAGGTGCACTCACCTACAAAGGTTTAGTCATTTCATGCCAGTTTGAACCTGTGCAATGACAGTATTCTATGAAAGCATTCTATATAGTCAGTATCAAGTTCATAGATTGTATCTGAAACAAGATATGATCCAGCTATAGTCTGTAAGTTACTACAAATACTTTGTATCTATTACTACAAGAGATTACAGGGGTTTGACTACTAGAAAGCTCATGGAAATTTACCAAAAGCTTCAAATGGTGTCACATGTCTTGTTCTGAGATTGTTGCACATAAACACATGTTTCTCTCTTTTTGTACATTATCATTTTAACCATGATATGTATGAACGATCATCGTTCTCTACCCAAAACACATGTTATAGTGGCTTCTGCAACACTCCTGTTTATCAGTGTTTGTATGGTACAAATCACTGGTACCTACATTACCAAGATTCTGGTGTGGATAGAGGTAAGCCCAAGAGGAGAAGAAAGACCAATCTTATTGGAAGAGGAATCCTCAATCACATAAACTGACATGCTACATCATAGGCAAATCTCTCCCCACCCTGGTAGGACATTACCACCAGGGCAGACTTGATCCTCTAGGAAACCCGATGGAGGGAGTTCTTAAATAGGAGAATTTCCTTGACAAAACATGGGGATCCTGATAAATTTAAAAGAACCTATAGTTAACTGAGCTTCCACCTTTATTAGTGGTGACCTCTGGTGCATCTGAAACCAACTACCTGATGGAATGAGAGCACAATGGCTCAGACCATTGACTTACTGCCAACATGTTTCTGCCCTGTTCTAAGTCACCTACATCGGTCAGGGGCATTCGTCAGGGCTAAGGATTCCTAAAGACCTAGAGGCTTATTACGTGCTTTCGGTCCCATGAACTGCCACATTGGTTGTGGCAGTCCGAGCGAGGCGAGCTCGGTGGTCCGACCTCTGTATTCCGAGCTAGGCAGATTGGCTTTCCGTAGACCACTGCCGAACTGCTCACAACGCCAGCCAGCTTTAAGTGTAGCTGCCGTGGAGGAGGCCTCTGAAGCTGTGGGAGGCTCGGACCACCAGTGAAACTGCCCACCCAATTACGAGTTGCTTTACAGCCGGCATGACAGTGGCGGTCTGACCACCACATCTGAGACGGCGGAAAGGGAGGGATAAAAGGTTGAAATTCCCTCTACTCACCCTCTACTCATCTTCTAGTGTCATGGAGCCCAACGTGCACATCCTGCCGATTCTCTACCTCCTCGACCATCATTAATACCCAGTCCATCATGGACGAAATTGGCGGTAAGCCAACTACCTTTTGCATAGACTCCTCAGAATAACCATGTAGTACCATGGACCAGGCAAGGGAGGTAGGATTCCAAAATGATTTACACATATACAGGGACCCTATCTGGGATTATTTCTTATCAATAATCAAAGATACATCTGTAGGATGGCCTCCTTGACCAAACCACTGGTACTGCACCGGTACACTGTACACAAATGGAAGTGTTTGCAAAATCTATACAGTGATAGTGATGTGTGCATTATTTTGTGTTCCACAACACCACATCCTCAACAATATCACACAGATTAAGCTCTATCACACATAGGGGCACATTATGATGTCGGGCGGATTGCCTCCACCAGGCTGGCGGTAGCCACCGCTGGCCTGGCGGAGGCAATCCGCCCGACACCTATGCCCGTATTCCCCCCCGCCGTTTTTGGATGGCGGGGGGAGCGCGGCGGATGATAAGACCGTCCGCCGCTTTACCACCGCGGTCGCCTTGCGACTGCGGCGGAAAGGGAATAATATGGTGGCAGTGTCCAATGGACACCGCCAGCCATATTACAATGGTGGGTATAAGGGGCCTTTCCGCGGCGGCAATGCCGCCACGGAAAGGCAGGCGGTGTGTGCTGTGGGGGCCCCCTGCGGGGCCCCCAGGTGATGGCAGAGGTGGGGGATCACAGGGGGGGTACCTATGGTACCCCCCCCACATTTGCATATGCAAAGCGTCAGGCACCGCGCGGTGCCTGCCGTTTTGCATATGCAAATGCGTTCAGAAATGTTTAGCATTGTGGCGGGCGGTGCAGAGTGCACCGCCCGCCACAATGCTAAACATGTAGGATGTGCCCGGGGGTCCCTACGGGACCCCCGCCCTTATGGCGGGCGGTCCCGTTCTCCATTAGGGTGGCGGGCGGTCAAAGTCCGCCCGCCATCCTAATGTGCCCCATAGCTTTTGCCCATTCTGACCTGTCTGCCATGTTTCTACTGACCTTCACTAGTCATACAGCTAACCATTTCTCAAGTATTAGCAAAGTGACATTGAACTGACTACAACTACCTTAGGGGCCTGTAACTGTAACTCTAACCAAGATGCTACACTCCTTTTGCCCCTTCTCACCTGTCTCCAGTATTACTACTGATCTACTCTAGTCAGGCAGCTTACCATTTGTCAAATGTTGGTAAAGTGACATTGAAATGACTACAACTACCATGAGGCCTTGTGATTGCAACTCTAACCAAGATGCTATAGTGAATGTGACACACTAATATGATTGCAAGCATCCCTGATTCTGTTTTGAAGTTAAAGAAACATCTGTATGGATGTGTCAGTAAAGTCCCACCCAACTTCTCTGCTGCAACTCTGTAATAGACTCTCACACTTCACCCACATGAAAAGGCAATGATAGCCAATTGGAGTACATAGAATCAGTGCGAGAACAATTTTAAGGCCACATTGGAAACACATTCGGGAGATAGCTATGCCTCTATCAGGGTAACCCTGAAAGGCTGGGGCCCTGGGGCACAGCACATTTTGCACATGCCTGACAAACTCCATGTGCACTGGACCTGGGAACTGAAGTATATCAGGAACAAACAATAGCAGAACCAAGTGCCAGGAAAGCAAACACAGCACTAACAGCATGTGGCACACATCTAGACGAAGTAGCTGTAAGATACACATTGCAAAATGGACCCATGCCCATGCAGAACTACATAAAGGTATGACAAGTTACCACCTTCCATGTGTGGATACAAAAATATCTAACTTTATATATCCAACCTATATCATAGGGAGAAGTGCAACCTAAATGATGTTGACAGTGGCCAGGCCAAGAATAAATACTTTCCACATAAAATGTCATCCAATGCAATGTCTGCCCTCATTGGGAAATCATCCCACATAGACATACATCCAACATGTCCCCTTGTCCTTTGTAACTCCAGCACTGGCTCCAAGGCACATCACACTAACTACTTCAACTGGATTAACAATCAGGGATCAAATAAACACATCTGTACTCACACATCACTATACAATAACATCAAAAAGAAATGTAATGGCAGGACCAATGTCTTTCAAGCACCCCAAACAGGGAGGCCACCTCAGTGTGGATGCTGGCAACCTCAGTGTGGATGCTGGCAACCCCAGTGTGGATGCTGGCATCCGCATTGTGGATGCCAAGAATCTTGTTGTGGATGCCGGCCACCTTGTTGTTGACGCAGGTCACCTCAGTGTGCATTCCGGCCACCTCAGTGTGAATGTCAGAAACCTCCTGGTATGTGTCTCTGTGCAGCTCCTTCCTTTCCTGGATTTCGGACAAAACCTGGCCCATGACACTTTGGGAGTCCTAGTAGACTCACAGTACTTGAGTGATGGCAGCCTGGTTGACCGTGGCCTCAGTGGGCTTACTCTGCGGGCCCACAACTACCCTCCCACTATGCCTCCCCACCATGGTCCACCGCTTATGTACTCATGAACATGGCCTAAATGATGAGATACAGTGGACTGAACTCTGATCACTGGCCCTATCTGTCACACTGGCACCACCCTCGTTCATTTCTATTTTATTCTACACTTGATGTAGTATCCTGGTAGGAACACCTGTTCCATCACCTCATGCCCCCATATACCTTCTTAGAGTAGCACTGGTTATGGGTTAGGCCCTGTTCCTCCGCCCCCTCATACCCTCTCACTCCCTCTCATTGAGTAACAGTGGGCTCTGTTGCTGCCAGTCCCTGACGTTAGTACACGCTACCTACACCTTAATAATCGCGTGATTTTATCCTTACAGCATGGGTCCACACAGGGAAATTCCTACTATGGCCAGGCGGAACCACTTGCTCATGATGATCATGTTATGATACTGCTATTTACACTCCTCGCCCGCAAACTGCGTTACAACAGAGATGCTAAGATCCCCTTGGCAACAAGCAATCACGCGCAGACATACAAGCAGGTCACCTGGACCAGCATGCCTTCCTCCGCACATGCGCATAGCATACTTTTCTAGCATGCATGAGCACCACACAACACTCTGACGAGTCATCCCAGATGGAGGTGCTTCCCTCACATCAACTGCAACAACTATAATTGGACTGCCCTCGCCTGGCCCTCTTCACTATCCGGCAGGCGTGAGGACGGGGTAGGTGCTAATGAGCCGGCACCCAAGCAAAATTGTAAGTAGAAAGCTGCTACACGTACTGAGGGAACTTGACAGTAAGTTGCTGATCTACGGGACGGTATGGGCATGTCAGTTTCTAACGCTATTGCTCTACGATTGTGTCTCCTCTTACAGCTTGGTAAGGTGCGGGCACCTCGCGCCATTAGCCCTGAGAGCACTTCTCCCCCCCCCCCATATTAGGTAATGGTCTCCTTGACTCACTGGCCAAGCTGTAGCAACAGGGCCCCAGTATGCTGCGTGCGGCCACACGAGATCTGTCGTGCCTGTACCACACTGGGCAGCACTCCTCCTGATGATGGCCATTAATAATGTGTTATTACTGCGAGTACCGGCATAGACCAGTTTTATGTGTATGACAAGTGCGCCTTGGGGCTCACACATTGGGCTCCGACGTACATGGCCTCGACTCTGCAGAGGTTGTCTCCCAGGTCTGCCGAAGGGGCAGCAGCTGACATGTTTGCCCCTACCCTGGCTGACATATGCTGTCTGTCCATCGTGCACTCCTGGTGAGTCACCACGCTGGGTCCTTGGAGACGATGTTACTTTTAACCCAGTCAGTCTTGGAGCTGAAAACATGAATCAATGTTTCTTTGATGTACAGTACTGAGGCACACCATGAAGCCTCACATACCCACCTGATGTATATCTCCTCTGTTGCTTCTTCTCCTTCCCTAGGTCACAATCAGGAGCGGTTTCAACTATATAGTTGTAGCCTAAATTTCAGGCTTCGCAGTTTTTGGCCTGCCTTGATCGTTTCAAAGGGTCTCTACCCTTACATCACTTACGCTCAACACATTATACACTATTCATTTGGTCCTGAAGAAGCGTCAAGGGTCCCTGTGACCACATAGGTGCGAAACATGCAGACCTGACCTTCTAGTTACCTAAGCACATTGCGCCCTGAGAGGTAACACCTGAACCTACGGGTTCTTTTTTTCTGACAAAGGTACCATCACATTAAAGCATATTTCCTCTGGTTACCTTTAGTCAGTTTTATTCTTTGCACGCACTTTTCCACCTTCCACATAGGAACTCACCACACACACCCTCATGCACCATGCGGCAGTTCTCAGAATATCTCCGACAAAGTGACCATTTGGCATTGCAGTGCTGGCCCGACGAGGAGCAACTGCCTAATGATGAAGCATGAAATCTTTTTGGGGTGTGTGAGGGCAACAAGAGACAAGATCTGTTCTTCCCTCTTAGCAGTGGGTTCTAGACCAAGGATCCCTATCCTCCTTCTATTGCTTCCCTCCCTGTCCTTAATAAGTGAGTGACATTCTGCACTACTTCTCAGGAACAGTGTCCCCAGTCTTTGACTTCACATGGTGTCACTGATGCCATCATTACTTTGTGTTGATGGGTCCAGGACACCTTCAAGCAAATTATTTATACATATATCTAAGTGGAGCATTGTCTGTACATTGCACAGTCCATGGGGAGTGAAGATCAGGTGGTACATGGGAGACAAGTTTTTTTTTTTTTCCCCCGGTCCAATGATTATGCCATAATACTCCAAGAACTAGGCCCCTCCTCTCGGTTCTATGGCTGGTTTATCAGGTTTCAATACCAAGTTTGGAGTCATCCCCTCTTCCTCTTCGGGTCATCTCCTGCCGATTCTCATTTTATCGCGTTTTCTGGTGCAGCGTTAACTTTGCACTTTGATTCAATACGCGCATGGCAGTTGGAGGCTAATTAAGAGGAGGGCTAGGCAAATGAGGATTTAAAAAAAAGAGAAAAAAAAAAGTTAGCAGGGGCAAAAGGAGTGTGGCATCTTGGTTAGAGTTCCAGTCATAGGGCCTCGTGGTAGTAGTGGTAGCTTTTCAATGTCACTTTAGCAACACTTGACAAATGGCAACCTGTATAATAAGTTAACATCAGTTGTAACCTGGGAGACAAGTGAGAAGGGGCAAAAGGAGGGTAACATTTTGGTTGGGGTTGGAGTTACTAGTCTCATGGTAGGTGTAGTCACTTCAGTCTCGCTTTAGCAACACATGAGTAATGGTAACCTGCATGAATATTGGACAGCAGTAGTAACATGGAGTACAAGTGAGAAGGGGAAAAAGGAGTGTAGCATATTGGTTAGAGTTGTAGTGACAAGGCCTCATGGTAGTTGTAGTCAAGCCAGTCTCACTTTAGCAACACTTGACAAACGATCAGAATACCATAGCTGTTGGCAACATGCATTTGGGATGTACCATATATTTACATTTTAACACATTTCATGGGTCCTGGATAGATATTTTGATGGAAATGCACTTACAGACAGCATTGCAACATGTGTTAATTTCTGGAGTTGGATACATGTTCTCTTATATGCAACAGTGTACATTGCCACAGACAAGCTAGCATCTCAGATACTTTGAGTTTTGCATGTTAGGAAAGTAGATAGAGAACAGAATAGGAAATGCAGAGTTGAGAACAAACAGGACATTGTGATAGTGTGGCAGTTATTACATTGTAACTTACCAGAGCCCACTTCCCCCTTTATTCCTGACAAGCCCTCAGTCGGCAGCATGGACAAGACCTTCTCCCCCAAAGATAAGAGTTGCAATGGTGCACTGGGAGGGCCACCTTCAAGTCCTCTAATTGTCTGAGTGGTGGCTGTTGTAATTGGTACGGACCCTCAGTCTGAGGTCTTTTTACCTCTTCCTAATGTCTCCCTGTGTGCGCAGGGTGGTACCAACAGCATTCACTCCATTGCATGCCCTGTCCCATTTTAATTTTTCTACTGAGAGGAGTATGCTGGACTTGGGACCCAAATATTTGTGGCTCTACTCTAATGATTCAATCCACCATGACTTTCAACTCTTGCTCAGTGTAGCTAGGTTTTTTTTCCCACATGCATGGTGAAAAAAACAAAAATGTGAGTGACTACAAAAAAGTGATGTAAGTAAAAGGTGCAAAAAAAGAATTACAGGTGGTGGGTGGTACTAAATGGGAAGGTGAAAAAAGGGGTGACTTATATAAAAATGCAGAAAATGGCTGTCTGTCTTGCATTGCTGCAGTTTGGAAGCAAAGAATGCTGGTCATGGATGGGGTGTGTTTTATAATGTAATTTTCAGGTGTGTCCACTTGCGAAAGCACATCAGGTGTGTAGTTTTTAAATCCATTCAATGGTCACTGTTGTGCTTTTTTTTTTGCCGCGTACCGTGGCGGTCAACCGCTATTGGGTAACAGCCATTTGTTGAGCACCGCTGTAAGACTGCGAGTATGACTGTGTTGTCGTAATACACTCGGCGTGTGGACTGTGGAACTGACGGCATCATAGGATGCACGGCTGACATTGCAGACTGTCATGCTGCTGCCGGGTAGACCACTGTGGCAGCGATCAGCATTTCAGACAATACAACTCATAATCTTACAGGCAGTAGATCGCCTGCACAGCGGTGGCGTGAACAACGCAGACGCGGTTTTCGGGAAGCCGGACCGCCAAACTCGTAATAAGGCCCCTAGCCTAACAAATAGTCAATAGTAAAAAGTTAAAATCATGCACTAGAAGGACCAGCTTGAAGCCTTCAAGATCTTAATGCTAGTAAAACCTAGATCAAAACACAAAACAAAATTTCAGATTTTTTATCAGCCAGGTATTGTTAAATAGAGGCACCTGTTACATGCAGATGTCAAGGACCACATATGCGGTTCACATGTGAAAAGACACTGCAAAACATAGAACACACATGAACACATGTGTAAAAGTGACAAAGAAACATGCACAACAGCGTGATTAGTCCCAAATCTTACCCTTAATAAAGGGATACCCGTCATCCAGTCAGGGGAGGGACAATGTCCTCTGTAGTCACACACTAAATTAATATAAGACAATCATCAGTACTTATCAACAATACTCTTTTGCCTGTATTTCTCAACCTGCAATATCATAGGTCACATATAAATCTACCCCGGTGCACTGGGTTTCAAAAAGAGTAAAAAAGGTTAAGTCACAATCTGCCTAACTGTAGCGGGGTACTACCCCTACATAAAATACACCTCATAAAGCCCAAAGTAGATGTCCACTACGGAGAGGTAACAAAAGGTTAAAGTAACCATATGTGGTAAAAGAAGGGCAGTAAGAGTAACCCCAAGTTCTGGAGTAGTTTACCAAGTGCTCAGGCCATCAAGAGGTACACCGTGCAGATGCACCTATCATTTGTTCTCATCCAGCCGAAGGTACAACAGCAATGTTGGCTACGGCCTCTATTTGTGGTGGAGGGAGAGGTTGATTAATTTGCCTCTCCAGGCTGTCCCATTGCAGTAGGGGGATTGTAGTTGACATGTGCATGGCGGGGGAGGGTTCTAAACAGCTATGTTGAATATGACCATAAGGAATTTTGCTTTTAGTTTATTCGACTAATATGGTGTCAGCATCTAGAAACTGGGGTCAGATAAAGGTTGCGTTGCAGGGGGAAAATCCTGCCATGGTGGTATACAATGTCGTTTTTGGTGCAGCCAAAAGGCGCTGTTACAGCCATGTAAAACAAGGGAACAGGACTAGAAACCCTCCTGGAGCCATTCCTGTAGCGGCTGTGCAGAGTGCAGGCGTGGTTGTGTGGCCTCTGTGGACCATGGGAGGTCCCAAAAGCGTGCTCGATGGCAGCTCCAAATTGGGATGAGTGTCATGGTTTGCAGCATAGGCAGGTGTGCACAGGAGGGGCTCTGTACATACCTCAGCGAGCCAAGTTATCTTCCTCAATTAGCTGCCAAGCTTGAAAGCTATTGCGTGTGGTGGCCAAAGTTGACATACCTCACTTAAATGATCAGAGTGGTTTTAAAGAAATACTTATTGTGCTCATATCTGTAAGTTATAAGAAGAGCTGGTCGGTACAATCATTCAAAAATACCTAAAGCAGAGAGATGGATGACCACTCGTTGGGCCTATATATGGGGTATTATATGTTGTTGCACCAAGGATCGAGTAAACAGTATGTGATTAGAATAACAGAACGTAATATATTTTTATTCTTAGTGAAAATGCAAATGCACAGGCCCCATAAGACAAAGGAAAAAGGAAACAACCACCATGTACAAGGCAAGTGCACATTAAGACAGTGTGTATGTTACTTGCCAAACAGCTATTGTGCTGTTGGTGAAGATGAGATGTTAGGGTGACATAGTAACAGCCGTCTGAAGCTGAACTCAGACAAGACGGAGGACCTCATCCTCGGCTCCACCCCCTCATCCTGTGACAACTCCTGGTGGCCGACCGCCCTGGGAGCTGCACCGACGCCCACCGACCACGCTTGCAACCTGGGTTCATCCTCGACTCAACATTCTCCATGACCAAGCAAGTCCACACCATCTCCTCTTCCTGCTTCAACACCCTCCGCATGCTCCACAAGATCTACAGATGGATCCCCACCAACACAAGAAGAACGGTCACCCAGGCCCTCGTCAGCAGCAGGCTGGACTACCGAAACACCCTCTATTCAGGGGCGCCGGCCAAACTGCTGAAACAACTACAGCTCATACAGAACGCCTCAGCCCACCTGATCCTTGACATCCCTCGACACAGCCACATCACACCCCACCTTAGAGACCTGCACTGGCTCCCCATCAACAAGAGGATCACCTTCAAGCTCCTCACCCACGCACACAAGGCACTCTATGACACAGGACCAGCATACCTCAACAGTTGACTCACCTTCTACACCCCGAACCGCCAGCTCCGCTCCGCCGACCTCGCTCTCATCACCGTCCCCCGCATCCGAAGAACGACCTCCGGTGGCAGTTCGTTCTCCCACCTCGCCGCCAAGACCTGGAACACCCTCCCCATCCTCTTACGGCAGACCAGGACCTACTAACCTTCAGGAGGCTACTCAAGACCTGGCTATTCGAGCAGTAGCAGCACCCTCCCCCCCCAGTGCATTGAGTCCCCGAGAAGTGCGCTTTATTTTTGCCTTGATTGATTGATTAACACAATGTGGCACCGAAGAGGTCCTAGTGGTACCTAGTTTATTTACTTTGGGAGGACGTTTGGTGGCATACACTTCCCCTCCTCTTTTGTGTTTTGAGTCACCATTCTCTATACTTAAGAACTATGTGTTATTGGTTCATATCCTAATGCTCAAATCCAGAATATAAATGTTACTTTTTGTGGTTGTCAGACTATTGTGTTCGCCAGAATAAATAGGATGGGAATATTGAGGGTGAGTATCTCATTCTTCCCATTAACATTGACATTTTAAATATTGTTTACTTAAATGTCTTGGTATTTAATACCAAATTTTCAGAATTTTTTGTATTTAATGTTACATTTCAATTAATGTTTTAAAATATTTTATAACAAATGTTTTTTTGTCTACTGGGTTTATAGAGGTATCAGGTGGGTAGAATTTTTCAAATATATTTTTAAATACTCTTTAAAAAATGTCTTGATCTGTTACTATATTATAAGGGGGTCAATTTCGATCCGCTAAAATTACCGTCCGAACGATTCGCATCCCGAGCCCACTCCGTACGACTCGTACACACGCCGTACGACCCGACAAGTACGATCCGGACCGGGGTATCAGGACGCGATTCGTACGGTCCACGTCAGGTAAGGGCGATTCGTACGGAAAAGCACACAATCACATACACACCATACGGTCCGTACACCCCATGATCGCGGGGGTACGGTCCGTACCCCTGCGATTGCAGGGTGTACGCACCGTACACCCAGCGAACATGGGGTACGGTGCGTACACCCAGCGAACATGGGGTACGGTGCATACACCCAGCATACATGGGGTATGGTGCGTACACCCCAAGATCGCAGGGGTCCGCACCGTACCCCTGCGATCATGGGAGGTACGCACCATACCTGGGGGGGCCGTTCTGTACCTGTTTCGGCGCGAACTCCGCTTTTACGGCTGTTTTCAGCTCCCATAAAAAAAGGGTCGTACGGTGCGTACCTGACACGTATCGTACTTGCTGGGTTGTAAAAACAAGCCGCGAGCCGTACAGATGTCGCGTACAGCGAGTTCCGACAGAGACTCATACGGGGATTTGAGTCGTACGGTCTCCGTACGATTCGTACGGAGTCCAGCTCCTGGTACGAATCGTACTTCGTCGTACGTACGGGGGACGTTGCAGGGTACGATTCGTACGGGAAAACGCTCCGAACGGCGATTCCGAGAGCTTTTTACCGGATCGGAATCGACCACAAAGTAATGTTATTACATTTGTAACTCTTGTAATAGATAATTATCGTTTGGATTTTTGTGGGTTGTTTGGCTTTATGGGGCTTTTGGGATGGTACTGTTTTGAACATAAATTTGATGTTTACAGGTTTTGAGATTTTGAAATTGTTTTATTATATTTTAAGGTATTTAAATATTTATTTAATGCTTGTGTTTTATTAGGTTTGGTGCTTCATTCGGGGACCAAATTGATAGCATTTTAAAGTTAATAAATAATTTTATTTTGGTTAGTTTCATATTTTTTCATTTTCGTTTCAGTATTTATTAATTATCAAAAGTTTTCGGATTTATTGTAAATATTTCATAATAGTGATTACTAAGAATTAAAAGTATTTATTTTAATACTTTTATTGAAATTACATTTCTCATTTAAATATTTTTTCCTAATAAAATACAAATGGTAATATACAGGCTTTTACAAAATATAATAATAGTTTTAGTTGTATATGTTTGAGGATATTAGTTTTACATGTCTTAGTTTTTCTTACTTTTCATTATTTTCTATTTTTAGTAAGTGTTTAATAATGTAATTTGGAATTTTGAAAACAGTTTAAAAAATAGATTTAAAAATGTACATATTTTGTACCTGGTACTTTTTATATGTGTGCATTACTAAATAGATAGAATGTATACTTTGTTTTTATTACATGGTTTTGTCCACAGTTTCTTTGGTTACTCCTAGAATAATAAATCCTCCCCCCACAAATGTGTGCATTTTCCTTAATGGTAGTTGGATTGGAGTTAGAAAAATAAATCTGCCCTCCAACTATATACATTTTCTCCAACGTTAGTTTAATTGCAGTTAGGGGTGTAGTGTAGTTCCTATTATCCCAAATCAGCTGGGCTCTATTTGAGTGATTTTTTGTGCTAACCAGAATGGAATTTGTTCCCTTTTAATGGGTACTTTACCTAGACAGGACTGTATGTTCTGTGGTGTGATCTTATTTGTGTTCCCCTGATGAGGGGTCAGCTGTGGAATTTTAATATCTGGTTGGACTGTTGAAGTCCGCATTATATATTGGACTAATTGTCTATGTATTTTAATCAGTTGTTTTAGCTGTACTAAAAGTTCTGGTATTGACAATTTTTCAATGTCTGGATGTGGTGTGTAGCTGGCTAGAACCGGCCACGTTGCTCCTGGTCTACCTAGTGGACCGAGCCTGGTGATGTGATCATTATGTTTTAGGGCGCCTTTAAACCAGAGCAGGTGCTCTTGGTATTTTAATGGGATTTCCACCTCCTCGAAAGGAGTGTACTCATCCGGTGGTTCCTCTATTTTGTAATAGTGGAACTCCTTTGTTACAGCGTTTGCTGCTGGAAAGTTTATCCATGAATAGAATACCTCTGTCTGCCGATATTCATGTGCCTCAATTACAAATATGACTGTACCACCTCTCGATGTCAGTCCATTTTCTATAAGTTTTAAAGTTATAGTTTTTCTTATGCTGACCGGGATGAGTATTGCATCCGGGTCTTGCTGTAGGAGACTTGTGTCATCCGCTAGGAGTTGAGCTGCTATTCTAGCTGCCTCCCTTTCTTCTTCATTGTCTGACATTTTACTGACAAGAAGATTTTTTTGTTGCAGATCAGGTTTCCACGGAAACAAAGATTAGGTGCACAATATTTTGGAACACTGTATCCTCCAACGTTGAATAAACCAAAAACCGTACATAGGAGTCTCCTCCTACTAAGTTTGGTGGATTTTAACCTTTGACCCACTCCAGACGTCTTTGGAGTATTTATGGGAGAAAGGGTCTGTGTGAAAAGCACGACTGAGTTACTCTAATGTCTTGCGTTAGATTTATCGCCTTACCAAACTGTTGGGCGCCATGTAGTGTAGTTCCTATTATCCCAATAGGCTCTGCGCATTGGAATAATATCTTCAATAGTATAGACGTAGGACAGAGGTTAACTAGGTCTTCTACTGACGATATTAGACTTAAGTTTTGTGTGCCAGCTAGCTCAGAGTTCACTAGAAACTTTCTTGAATAGGCGAGGAGGAGTTTAACCTCCCTGGATAGACAAGAAGGGATTTAGTTTCTGACAACCATAGAACATGACAACTTTGCTCTCCCTAATCAAGAGTATATCTCCAGAGTCGTGTGAAAACAAAAGACAACTATTTTACTCAGTCAGTACGTGCATACTTAGTTCCACCAGATTGTAGAGAAAGAGGAGATGGGCGTGTTCAATAAAAGGTGTTATTTATTGATCAGTCTCTTTTTCTCATACAAGAGAAATGAATCGCTACAGTTGCAATACTTAAGGTTAAGTAAAGTGCATACAGTAAAAGCAGGATTATAAAATAATACTGTAAAAGCATTGATATGGTTTCTTAGCCATATGATACTTTAAAATGGATAAAAGATATACATACATATATACATTGACTAATCGTACTCAACTGGTGCTTCTAACTACGCCTACCCCGGTGTACCTGACCTAAGCCTAATACGTGGGAGGGAGTAAGTAAGTAGCAGTTTAAGTTAAGTTTGTTTTGCCAAGAATCTGACTCAAGAATTCTCTGTAAGGGGTTAGTCAGTTCAGTACCTGGGAGTTAGAAGGCAGGAGGGCTGGTATCTCTGTCTCAGGACTCGGTATCCCAGTCACCCGCAAGGGCAAGTTGGAAACGCTGGAAGCTGGATTTCTCGGCAGGAGAAAAGGCAGCGTCTCTCTCAGCGCGTCAAGAGGGAGGGGCAGCGTCCGTGGGCTTCCTGCATCAGCTGGGCTCTCCGGCAAGTAGTCACTGCTCCAAGCTCATCACCACCGTGTCGTTGCTTAGGGCAGCGTCGCTATATTTATACCTGAAAGGTGCCGGATTTGACGTAAGGATGGACATAAGACGTCAATAAAAGATGTCATTAAGAACTGGTCGTTCTTACATTCTTTACAGGAGTTCTCGAACGAAATAAAAACAATAGCAGCGGGGATTTCCCAGGTTTGCTGGAGGCTTGGTTTGTTTAGAGAACTCGGTGTGCTTTCTAGGGGGCTGGAGGAATAGTGCTTGCTCAATGTGACAGCATGCGCTATGACTTAATCTGAAAACGGGTTTCTGTGCCGTTGTATGGACATTAGTGAATAATAACCGGACAAGGGTCAGAAATAGGAGTATCGATACAGGTCCCTAGATAAACATACTACATGGGCTCATTAGGATGGCGGACGGACCTGCGTCCATCCGCCACCCTAGAGGAGGAGGGACCGTCCGCAGGGGCAGCGGCGGTCCCTCCAGTGCAATTAGGATGTGACCGCCAGCCTGGCGGTCACATCCTCAATATTTAACATTGCAGCGGGTGTTGCTTGAAGCAGCACCCGCCGCAAGGTTAAATATGCATGCTTAGCATTTGCATGCACAAAGCGGCAGGCACCGCGCGGTGCCTGCCGCTTCCTGCACGCAAATGCAGGGGGGTACCATAGGTACCCCCCATGTGCACCCCCCACCCCCACTCACCCTGGGGGCCCGCAACGGGCCCCCAAAGAATTCACGTATGCTTTTCCACGGCGGAGAATCCGCCGCGGAAAAGCATCTGTTTTCCGCCATCCTAATATGGCTGGCTGTGACTGATAGACACCGCCAGCCATGTTAGAGCTTTTCCGCCGCGGTCGGAAGGCGACTGCGGCGGAAAAGCTGTGGACCGATTTTGAGACCCACCGCCATCCTAATTTGGCGGTGGGTCTTTTGTGCCTCCCCAGCGGTTTTCCCGCATCCTCCGGGCCGGCGGTGGCTTCCGCCGGCCCGGAGGATGCGGGAAAACCGCGATCCTAATCGGCCCCTTAGAATGGTAAATCTGACTCCTTCTAGCTATATTACATTTTCCCCATTGTTAGTTGGGCTGGACTTAGAATGGTGAATCTGGTCCCCCATCTATTTGCATTTTCTCCAACATTAGTTGCTTTGGATTAAAAATATTAAATCTGATTCCGCACTATATACATTTTCACCAGTGTTAGTTGATTTGGAGTTAGAATAGTAAACTTGGCCCCTACCTACATTCATTCCCTTCAATCTTAGTTGGTTTAGTGTTAGAGTAATACATTTGACCACCAATTATATTCATTTTCTCGAATGTTAGATGGAATTAGAATAATAACATTTACAGCCCCTACCTTTATGCATTTTCTCCACTATTAGTTGGATTCTAGTTAGGATAGTAAAGATGACCCTCCACAGGCCCACAGTGTGTGCATTTTCCCCAATGTTAGGTTGGTTGGCGTACGATCAGTAAACCTATCCCCCTTAACTGAAAGCTTTTTTCTCAAATGTTAATTGCGTTGAAGTTATAATAGTACATCTCAGCTCCCTACTAGATGCATTTTTTTATAAATGTATGTTGGGTTGCGGTTAATATAGTAAATCTGAACCTCCACTCTAATGGCATGAAATTTTCACCAATGTTAGTTAGGTTAGTGTTAAAATAGTAAGTCTGGCCCCCAGCTGTATGCATTTTCCCTAGTCTTACATGGTTGGAGCTAGAATATTTGCCTTTTCCCATTGACACTAAGAATTATTGTGCTGTAAAATGAACAATTTGTTTCCAATTTTTCTCTATGCTGAACTCCCTCCAAACCCTGTGGAGAAAATCCAAATCAGTCACTTTGCTTCTGCTCTCAGAGCTATTTGGGTCAGGAAAACGTTTCTACAGGCACTAAGAACTGCAATATAGGTCCTGCAAAAATCATATTGAATGTCAGAACTAAGGAATAGACAAATGATAGGGCAAGATCCTGGCGACCACTGGGAACATTAAAACAACCCTTAAGAGCCCAGGGGCAGAACCTTACCACATATACTATTATTGTATGCATATTTGTATTTATTGAGAGTCTCCATCCACAATGCATATGTCAATATTTTTATGTAAAAGTTCTGAATGGACTTATGTTAATGCCTCAGATTACATTTCAAGAAGTGTTGCATACATGGGAAGCAATGCCATGGGTGTTCATCTTGTGAGACAAAAGAGACCTCTCTACCACAGAAGAAGTGGGGGCCCTCAACTTACACCAGAAGGCAAGGCAACACATATCTGGTGGCATTTTTGGCGTCACCAGACATATTTATAATAATGATTATGAAAACATGAAAGTATTTCTTTTAATATTTTAAATCAAATTACATTTCTCATTGAATTATATTTTTTTAATAAAATACTATTGGTAATAAATAGGCATCATTTTTTAATATCTTGTTTTTTATTTTAGTGTTTAGTCATGTCTTTTAGAATTTTAAAAACAATTTTGACAAAATCAAAAATATCCATGTTTTGTACCTGATATGTTTTTATATTTGGATGTTAGTAAATTGGTAGAATCTAGATTTAGATTTTATTTTGCCTGCATTACCAGCTGGATTGGTTTTGTGCAGGAGGCCATATGTGGGCCTCTGGTTTTATATCCATCTAAGAGCTATGTAGTGTGCCCTTTAAGATTAAATTTCTGGCAAAAACACTGTTCTCTACTAGGAATCAAAATCTTGCTGCTCTATTGTGAAGCACCCACTCTTGAACAGAGATATGCCTGTTGAATGTGTCAGATTGCATGTTCTTGGTGACAGTAATGTGAGTGGTCAGCAGATGAAGGTCATTGACTAACATCCACCACCAAAGTTCCCTAATCAGATTATTAAGGTGCCAGGCTTAAGTGCCACCTCCATCTGGATATATAAAATACAACTGGGGTGTTGCAGGAGTGCACTACATACTTACGAGAGAAAGACAGATACTGAGTGCAAGGAAAGTTTCTTCCTTCTGTAGAGGTTGGACAGCTCTGTTTTCAGGTAACTAGAGGATGTGACTATGAGCAGTTCTCAGGGAATGGAAGTTCACTTTTACTTTCTGCTTGAAATTACAGAAAATTGGAACCATGGCATCCCAGCTCTGTCTTTTCCAGTCTCTGGGCTAGGCCAGATGACATTGGATGAGCAACATATGGAAGAAGGCAAATGGTCCACTTATACACATGAGGTTTTGGGCTCTGAAAACCACGAAGCCTTTGTGGAAACGTGATTGCAAACAAAGGCAGAAAACACTTGAGGGTACATCCCCATGTAATTTGCGGCACCTATAAATTGCACATTCTAAGATGGATCTCAAGACAATATCTAGGCATTGTCTACCATTTGAAAGAGAGGGTCCTGGCTTGGAGAACAAAGTATGTCATGACCATGGGGGAAAGAGACTTGAATAAAAATGGTATCCTGATATGGCAAGGTATACATTGTACAGTACAGTGAAACTGCAAATGGCTCATTAAATCAGTTATGGTTCCTTCGTGCATGATATTGGTAAAGCCCTTCAGGGCAGAATTGAACTCACAATATGGAAGTTTGAATTGCTACTGATATCCAGTGCAACAAATGTCAGAAATATAATGATCCATTTGACAGATGAGAATGTGAAATAACAGTTATGTAGATGCCACTTGTTGAGGATGAAATGTCTCCTACATGATTCTGGAGAGGCAGCTTCACTGACATGTCTTATTTTTCTGTTGATCTTTGAGTTTTCCCCATGAGCTTTACAATCATGCAAACTCATCGAGGGTACTCTTGTTTTCCTGAACAGAAGCCCCAAGCCTTGGTTCTAATGACAAGGGAGCACCAACGTTGGTCTCCTCTTCAACAGAGAGGGTATTGCTCTCGTTTCCTTGGCTAGGAGATGGACGCTACTTGCATAGCAGATTATAGCGAAGGGGCAGGCCTTTTTAGATCTTGCCGGCCGACAGTTCATGCGATGTCGCTGCCAGGCATATTGTTTACTATAAAGGGCTTGGAGCCCACCCATTGCTAATGGTTCAACGGTTCATTTTCACTCTTCATTGCTGCCTCCTAATTGGCCAATATGTGCAGGGCGTCACTTTCTTTTCTTTCTGTGGAGCATGGATTAAGCACAGATTAACTCATCTAAAGAAGTGTCTATCCGCTACCTGTGCTGTGATTGAGGTACTATTATTTCTTCCCCTCCCATTCCTCCTTGTTAGTAGTGCTTCTTTTCCCTCCCAAAAACACTTCTGCTTATAGTATCTCCACCCCCCACCAAAACATCTAAGAGAGTCATTCTAGAGCTCCCTGATTTTCAACTCTGGAATATCTTTGGTTTAAACCTCCAACAGGCTGTTATTCACTAGTATTCTCTATTATGATTGAGTACTGAGCACACCTGCTACTCCTGTGTGGAAAAGGCTTTTAACATTGGAGCTCCACAACACTGTCACCATCTGAATCCATTTCCTTTATCCCCAACCAATATGATATATATTGCTCCCTCACCAACTAGCCCCTCCCGGTCTAAATCACATTTATTTGTAAACAACCCAGTTCTTGCGGACGTGTTGTACATGCTAGCAAACTTCTGCATCTGATCAAAGCCA
Source organism: Lissotriton helveticus (assembly GCF_964261635.1). Classification (NCBI taxonomy): domain Eukaryota; kingdom Metazoa; phylum Chordata; class Amphibia; order Caudata; family Salamandridae; genus Lissotriton; species Lissotriton helveticus. Next base: position 1,925,172,737 of record NC_136065.1, read on the forward strand.
TCAGATATTTACAAAGATCGTAGGTCAAGATAATTGGTAATTCAGTGACATCTCAGACAACTCTCCATACTGCACATTGCCATGCCACTCCACATCATGCCACACAATGCTACTCCAATCCATGCCACTGCACAACATGCAATGTCACCTCACTCCACCCTATGTCACACATTGCCACTCCACTCCACTTCAAACCACACAATGTCACTCCACTCACTCTACACAATGCCATTCTATGCCACACAATGCCACTTCACACCACACAATGCCACATCACCCCAGGCCACACAAAGCCACTACACTGAATGCCACCCCACTCCACTCATGCAATGCCACTCCACTCCACTCAAATCCATGCCACAAAATGCTACTCCACTCCATAAAATGTCATTCCATTCCACACCACACAATACCATCACACTTCACTCCACATCACGCCATACAATGCCACTCCATGCCACACAAAGCCTCTCCACACCACACAATGACATGCCACACAATCACACCCCACACCACACAATCACACTCCACTCCACTTAATGCGACTCCATGCCATACAATGCAACTCCACTCCATGCCACACAATGCCAGCTGACTTCATGCCATACATTTCCACTCTACTATACACCACCCAATGTCACTCCACACCACCCAATGCTACTCCATGCCACACAATTCCACTCCACACCACACAATGCCACTTCACTCAACTCAACACAATGCCACTTCACTCAACACCCTACAATCTACTCTATGCCAAAAAATGGCACTCCACACTACGCCACACAATGCTACTCCACACCACTCAACGCCACTCCTCTCCACACAATGCCACTCCATCCACATAATGCACCTCCACTCTAAGTTGTGACTACCGGGATCTGCGAACTACCAAAATGGCCGCCGCCCGGGAACACGCTTGCGCGAGGTCGGGTCAGGCAGGTTAAAGCCCAGCCTCCCTCCAGCAATAGCACTTCGCAATCTCGCATCTGGAAAACAAGACAGAAATTCGTTCTTACCTGCTGCTTCCGGGTTGCTGTTCAGCTCGCGTCAAGTTCGGCGTTGGCGCAGCGTTTTTGGCAGACGGGGCCATCTCTCTGCATCTCTCGGTCTCAAGCTTGGTTTTCCTGAAGTACATAAGAAAGAAAGGAAAAGCTGCATAATCTATTGTAATGTAGCTCCTATATTCCCAATAGGCTCTCCGCATTGGCATAATATATCCTATAGATTTGACGTAGGACTTATGTCAATAGGTCTCTATCGAATATACTAAGCTTAATTGTGTGTGTACCAGCTAACTCAGAGGTCACTAGAAACTTTCTCGAATACACAAGAAGGGATTCGTTTCTGACAACCGCATAAACATGACAACTTTGTTTCCCAAGAATAAGAATATATCTCTCAGAGTCATGGAAACAATAGATAACTAGTTCACTTAGTCAATCGTGCATGCTTCGTTTCTACAGAGTTGCAGAGAAATAGTGAGACGGGCGTTTTCAATAAAAAGGGTGTATCGAATAGTCTTCTTTCTCATGCAAGAGAAGTGAACTGCTACAATCATTAGGCAGACTGCAAAGTATAATGTGTACAACGTAAACAGTAGTATGAAATAATACTGTAAGAGCATTGTATGGTTTCCAAGCCATATAGAAATACATACATAAATAACATAAACTAAAATACTGAACTGATGCTTCTAAAATACGCCTACCCCAATGTACTTAACCTAAGACTAGTACCTGGGAAGAAGTAAGTATGCTCTTTTGCATAGGTTTAGTTTTGCCAAGAATCTACCAAAGGTTTCTCTAGGTTCGAATCAGCTCCATACCTTTTTAGAATGAAGGAGGTCTGGTATCTCTTTCTCGGGGACTCGATTTCCCAACACCCAGTAAGGGGAGTCAGAAACTCTGGAGTTGGATTCTTGGCAGGACAACGGCAGCTTCCTGATCAGTGCATCAGCTGCAGAGTCGGCTTCCTTCGGCACTTGCTGTAGCGAGCTGCGTCGGGCAAATAGGTCTTCAAACTGCTCCGAACCACCGTATCTTGCTATAGCAAGTGAAGGTATATTTATACCTTGAAGGTGTTTACGAATGCCATAGTTGATGTAAAGTCGGGCATATGAACGTCATGAATGAACCCCTGGGGAATAGTTGTTCATTGAAAGTAACTGAGTTCTTGGAGAAATCAATATTCAAGCAAGGGGAAGTTCCCTAACGGCTTAAGCTGGTTTTCCAAGAAATCGTTGTGATGCTTGGTGAACGGATGTAAGTAGCCATGCCTGTATTTGGGTAGCATGGGCTATGCCTAAATGAGGGCTTGATTTCTATGCCTATATAAGGGCAATGTGAATTGTACCTATATATGGGCATATATTGGGAAAAATGTAATCGGAGCCTAAAACACCACACAACACTATGTCTACGATAACAGCGCTCTCGCACTGATAAAATAATTATTCTTTACTCATTGCTATCGTGAAACAAAGTACTCAGTCATTGCTTATTCCTACCGGGAAATGAAAAGGCTGTATTATCTATGCATACTATAACAGCGCTCTTGTGCTGACAAAGTACTTATTATTGCTTACTCCTATCACTTACCTGATCCTGTGCTCTTTGCGCTGTGGGGATCCGTCCCTTCTTAGTAGAATCTAAAATAGGGGATAACAATAGGATAATTACTCACCTGAAGACAAGGTTTATTTTTGTTATTTTATTATGTTGGAGACAGTGATATTGGCGAATTTTTTCACGAGCTAGATTTGGATTATAGGTAGGCATTCGCATAGATTAATACTATTTAACACTTCTTTCAATTAGCCGTTTACTTAACAAAACACCGTTATTTTTCTAGCACCAAACACAAATTCTGTACTTTTCATGCTTCTACTACTCATTACATGGAAGAAGGGATATCATAAGGTAGGGAGTGGTAAAAAGAACGAGAATAACAGAGTAACTGGTGATTCATTCCACAAGCTAACTTGTTCATTGTGATTCTCTCCTACCAACAGCTTTCACCTAATTTTGACGGGTCCTGTTGCCATTTGGCTTGCGACGTGGGATATCTTCCCCTTTTTCCTTGTTTTGTTTCCCTTCTTCCCCAGGTTACCATTGTCACCTTGGCTGTATTGGGTGCCATAGGTTATTTGGAGAAGTTGTGGATCTTTCGTCATATCCATGACATTGCTGCGGAAACACAGGTGAGATTCTTACACTCTATGGCACACAATGCCAAGCCACTCGAAACAATGCCACTCCGCACCACACAATCCCTCTACACTTCACTACTCACAATGCCACTCACCACCATGCAATGCCTCACCGTGCCACTCCACACAATGCCACTCCTCTCCACATAATGCCACTCATCTCCACACAATGCCAATCCACGCCACACAATGCCACTCCACACCACACAATGGCACTCTACTCCAATTCACACCACACAATGACTCTCCACTCCAATCCACGGAACACAATGCCACTACTCTCTACTTAACGCCACTCCACTCCAAGCTACACAGTGCCACCCAACTCCATACAGTACCACTCTACTCCACACATTGCCCTTCTTCTATAGTCCTCCATACAATGCCACTCCACTCCATGCCACACAATAACCCTACATACACTCAGCACCTCTCCACTACATGCCACACAATGCCACTCCACACCACACAATGCCGCTACACTCCGCACAATGCCACGCTACACAATGCCACTCCAGGCCACTCCACTCCACACAGTGCCACTTCCCTCCACCCCACACAGTGCCACTCCCCTCCACTTAATAAGACTCCAATCATTGACACTCCACTCTACTTTATGCCACACATCATCACCCCAGTCCTCTCAATGCCACTCCACTCCACTTCACACCACACAAGCAGCTCCATGCAACACAATACTACCCCACTCCATGCCACATAATGCCATTCCTCTTCACTCCACACCACACAATGCCACTCCAACTCACTCCACTCCATGCCACAAAATGTCACTCCACACCACACAATGCCACTCCACAACACACAGTGTCACTCCACACAATGCCACTCAACTACACTTCAAACAATACCACTCCACTCTATTCTGTGCCACATAATACCATTCCACTCCACACCTTGCCACTCTACTCCACACAATACCACTCCACTCCATAACACACAATGCCACTCCACTCAATGCCACCCTGCTCCACTCAATTCCACTGCACTCCTCTTCATGCCATACATTGCCACTCCATGCCACACAATGCAACTCCACTCCACGCCACTCCTCTCCACGCCACACAGTGCCACTCACCTTCACACCACACAATGCCACTCCATTCCAAGCAACACAATGCCATAACAGTCCACACCACACAATTCCATTCCACTCCACTCCACTCAATGCCAAACAATGGCACTCATTCTTTACCGTAGAATACAACTACACTCCATTCAATGCTAATCAACTGCACACAATTCCACTCCACTCAGCAAGGCCACAGAACTCTCAATGGGATGTTAGAGGACTTCTAGATAGTGCTGATTTTTTAACTGCCATGTGCTATATGTAATGGACTGTAATTGCACTCCTTAGCAGTGCTGCAGTTGTAAAAAGACAAAAAAGAAAAAAGTGATGGATGGAATAGTTGAATTAATCTCAGCCACTCGTAATTACTCGGGCCACATCCCAGTCCATCATTTTTTTTGCCGACCATGTCATCTGAGATTACAGACAGCCATAAGCAAATCAGACTTTGTCCTACTCCAGTAAGAGTGGTCCAGCACAAAACTACCAAGCCAGGTCCTCTCTGAACCAGACAGCAGGCACCCCAAGCCTGGTTTCACCCTAGCCTGGGCTCCTCAGTTGTAGGCAGCTTGGCTCAAGTGGCACAGTGAGCACAGGACCCCCGTCTGGGCGTACCTGTCGCACTTAGAGCATTGCATTGAAGTAAACAAAAAAAGTTCATTTCACCTACTGGTAATTACTCAAGCTGCATTTCCAGCCATTCATTTTTTTGCCCATCTTGCTACTTCACATTAGGCCCTGCCAAATGCAAATCAAACTTGGTCCTGGTTTGAGTGGAACATTCCAGCCCAAACTGCGCAGCCAGGTTCTCTCTGACCCAGAACACATCCAACCGAAGACCAGTTTCATCCTAGTTAGTTCTTTGAGTCAAGTGTAGGTTGGTTCCAGGGGCACAGAGACCACAGGAGTCACGTCTGGGCATACCCGTCACACAGCAGTAAACGAAAAAGTGAAGGATGGAATGCCTGAATTAATCTCAGTCAAGGGTAATTACATGGGCCACCTCCCAGTCCATCGTTGTTTTGCCCACAATGCCACCTCACACTAGACCCAGCCATATGTAAATCAGTCTTGGTCCTGCTGCTCCAACAGGAACAATCCACCCAGAACTTCTAAGCCAGGTCCTCACTGAATGGGAGCCCAAGCAACCCAACACCGGTTTAGCCCCAGGTGGGGCTCTTTAGTCAAATACAGCTTCGTTCCAGTGCCACAGTGAGCACAGGACCCACTTCTGGACATATCCATCACACTGAGGGCATCACACTGCATTAAACACAAAACTGATGGTTGGAATGCTTGAATTAATCTCAGTCACTCAGAGCCACGTCTCAGCCCAATTATTATTTTGGCCACCATGTCACCTCAAATTCGTTGCATGACAGAAGCATGCATGGCTAAACCACGCTGCCCCAACAACGAATGTGTCTTAACAACGCATTCCTTTAACACGCATGACTTTACCATGCAAATTCGTTGTGAAGGCATGATTAGTAAAGGGATATGTGTGGTAAAGATCACACCTCAGTCACGACCCCTCATACTAAACACTACCCTGACCTCAGACCCATCCTTGAGCCCTAAAAAACTGCCCCTAACCTTGAAAGCTGTCCCTTCCCCCTCCCTGAGCCCTAAAACTCGCTCCCGCGTCCTAAAAACCTCCCTGTCTCAGCCCCCCTGTCCTGAGCCCTAAAACTGCCTCCAGCCCTGAAAACTGTCCCTTCCACCCCCGCACTGCCCTGAGCCCTAAAAACTGACCTCCATGTCCTAAAAACTACCCCGACCCCAGCCCCCTGCCCTGAGCCCTAAAATCAGACACCTACCCCTGAAAACTTCCCGTCCCCTCTGCCCTAAGCCCTAAAACCCGGCCCCTGACGTATAAACAACCATCACCCCACCCCCTCCCTGAGCCCCAAAAAATCCCCCATCTCTAAAAAGGATGATGACGCCCTGTAAAGGGTCTGCTGAGAGGTATATTAGCAGTTAGCGGTGTGAATAGGTACCTACCTGCATTAAGAGAATGTTCCAGATTTAACAAGTTGGGGAGAAAAAAAATGGCAATTTTGAAGGATGGAAATTGTAAAAAGTGGAGACTGAAAGACACTTTCACCATCCTACAAAAGCACTTAGGACACCTAGGGGCAGAAGTACAAAAGGATTTTGCCATTGAAAACCCTGCGATTCTGATTGCAAACTGTTGAGCTCCTACCAACTGCTCATTAGAGGTAGGAACGGATTTTGAAAGGGGAAGGGGTCCCTTTGTGGCCCCTCAGGGGTAGTAGGCAGGTGTGCAAAGGATAAACTATGTGCTCCTTTTGAAGTTTTCCCAAAGCCAGGGCCAGATGTATGGCCGTTTTCTGCAGTTGCAAACGGGAGATCGGGCCATTTGCAACCGCAAAAAAGGGTCCTGGCATGTACATACAATATTTTGCGAGTCACTGACTCGCAAAATAGCGTTTGCAATTCTCGCTATCAGGAAGGGGCGTCCCTTCCTAATAGCGAGTATCAATGCAATGTACCATTGTTTTGTGACCGCATTTGCGGCCGCAAATCACTTGCTGTTTACCACCTACTTCAAGTAGGTAGTAAACCACTCACAAACAGGAAGGGGTCCCCATGGACCACTGACTGCCCTTAAAAAATGAAACTGAAAAGTTTCATTTTTCTTTTTTAAATGCATCCTGTTTTCCTTTAAGGAAAACGGGTTGCATTTAAAAAAAATGCTTTATTTAAAAAGCAGTCCCAGACATGGTGGACTGCTGATCCCAGCAGGCCACTATCCCTGGGAGTGCTAGCCATTACCAATGGGGTCAGAAATTGCGAAGGCCTCATGAATATTAATGAGGCACGCAATTTGCGACCCCATTAGGAATCACAAACAGTGTCTGAGACATTGTTGTACATTCAATTTGGCGAGTGGCAAATTGCGAGTCGCAAAATTGATTGGTTGTACATGTGGCCCTTAAGCTGCTTTAAAAAAAAATCTGATTTGAGAATTCGAACACTGTGATAGTGGTCTGCTGTCCCTTGGAGGCCACCATCCCTGTGTTAGCAGCCAATCACAGGTGGTTGTAAATTGCAACCTGCTAATGGATATTAATTAGGTAAGTTGATCTGACACCCCCTGCAAATGGTTGAACCGAACTAATAGTGCCTAGATGGGTTCACAATATAATTTTCCATTTGCAAAAAGCTAGTGCCTGTCGTATCATTATGCATCCCTGACCCTGACACTCAGACAAGGCAGGCAAAGACGGGAAGAGGAGGAGTCTGGCGGCAGGCGGAAGAGGGAAAAAGGAAAAGGAAAGCAGTTGGATGTAAGGAGAATAAAGGTGTAGGGCGAGCTCCTGCGTCCTGTTTCGTCCTTTGGGGAAGGGACGTCAAACTGGCAACGAGGTTGGGATAGGATGACCCACTGCACTTACCCCTAAATGATGACTGCAGCGTGAGAAGAGCGCGCAGCTAGAGAAACATCGAGGAGCATCCCAGCACCTGAAACGAGCCCGAATACGAGGCTGACGCGCTGAAGCGGCCTGCGACCTGCTGTGTGCGACCTGATGCCTGAAATGCTGGAAATCAGGGTGAGTTTAGCAAATGACTACCCTGTGAAGAAATAAACATCCAAGTTACTCGGTAGGAGTGAAGCCTTCACGTCCTTTCTGCTGCCATTTTGAAGTCAGGCATTGCCCATAGGATAGCATTGGGCCCTACTACGGCGGCCATCTTGAGGTCAGGCAAGGTACCAAAAAAAAAAAAAACTACAAATCTTGAAGATTAGAAGCCCCACGGCCTGCCGGAGTCTCATTCCCACTCACCATGTCGGTAGAACTCAATTCCACAAAGCCAGCAGCCACTGGGTCCATCCAAAGTGCTCTACAACTTGGAACTTGGACCGGTGCTCATGGGAGTACCTTTCCTGCGCCCTCCTGAGCCCCTGACACTGACGTCTGGGAACAGCATGGGGCCCAAATGGAAAAGCTGGGCTGAAGATTTTGAAGACTTCATGAGGGGGTCACAAGTTCGGGATCCCAATCAGAAACTCAAGATGCCCCGCGGATTGAATGGTGGAGAATTCGCCTATAAGACTACACGTACACCATTATCCACAAACCGGGGAAGGCGGAAAACCTGGCAGACTACATGTCGCGACATCCACAAATAAGAACACAAGTGTGGCGTTCAGTGGCGGAGGAATACCTCCATTTCGTCATTGACCACGCCTGTCCACCGGCGGACCCGCTAGAGGCCATCCGAGAAGCGTCCACCCAAGATGCCACAATTCAGAACATCATGCATCAAATCCGTGCCAACTCATGGAGACACTTAGAGGACGCCCACAAAGATGAAGCTGTCAATACTCAAGAACTCGCAGCGTTCAAACACGTCCAGGAAGAACTATCTATCAGCACTGACGGACTACTACTGCGAGACAGAAGAACTGTGATCCCTCAAAGGTTAAGACAAGGAATCGTCAAACTGGCACATGAAGGACACAGAGGAGTAGTAGCCATGAAGAAAGCATTACGAGAACGCGTCTGGCTCGCGTCCCTCGACCAGATGGTGGAAGCCACGCTACAAGACTGTACATCCTGCCAACTAATGGGACGAGATAAACCCCCAGCGCCACTGCAAATGTCGGATCTCCCGGACAGTGTATGGCAACAAGTAGCTATTGACTTCTTCGGCCCGCTGAAATCAGGAAAGTACATTGTCGTCATCATGGACGAGTACTCTCGTTTTCACATTGCTCATCAAATCTCTTCCACCAAAGTGACGATCGTCATACCAATTGTTGACAAAACATTCGCAACATGGGGAATACCTGCAGTGGTAAAGACCGATAACGGGCCACCATTCAATGGACAAGAATTTGCAGACTTTGCAAAGCACCTGAACTTTAAACATCGGAAGATCACTCCCCTGTGGCCCCAGGCCAATGGGATGGTCGAACGTTTCATGGGGACAATCAAAAAGACTATACAACAAGCCGAAATGGCTCGCCGTGACATTCAACCAGCACTAAATGAAGTACTGTGAGCTTATCGGACTACACCACATAGTACTACGAATCAATGTCCCGCCACTTTAATGCTTGGGCGAATTCCACGCACCAGGCTCCCAACTACAGATGCTGTCACACACTCTCGAATCGTAACCACAGATCATGACACTCTAGTGGAACTTGACCACGCCAAGAAATTCAAAATGAAGGAGTATGCTGATCGCCGCAGGCACCCAAAGACGTCCGACATCCGTGAAGGAGATTGGGTGCTGGTGAAACAGGACAAGAGAACCAAAGCAGACAGCTGCTACCTCGCACACCCCCTGCAGGTTACAAGAAGAAAAGGGACCATGGTCACTGCAGAGTCTGAAGGCAAGCGGATGACCAGAAACATATCACATTTCAAAAGATGCAACCCCTCTACACATCCTCGAGGTCGAGAGCCTGATCGTGACACAGATTCGTCAAGTCAAGAAAGAAACAGTGATCATGAGCATCATCGAGCACTGGAGTTTGATGGCACAAGAGGCCAGAGCCCGCCTGACCAGACGCAAGGACAATTCGGAGGCATACTCAGCTCACTGAAGAACTTTGAAATATAACGAACACTTAAAATACAAAAGGGAGAGGTGTTGTATCGTTATGCATGCCTGACACTCAGACAGGGCAGGCAAAGACGGGAAGAGGAGGAGTCTGGAGGGGGGTGGAAAAGGGAAAAGGGAAAAGGAAAGCAGTTGGATGTAAGGAGAATAAAGGTGTAGAGCGAGATCCCACGTCCTGTGTAGTCATTTGGGGAAGGGACGTCAAAGTGCCCAATTTGAGAACATTTTATGCGAATGAAAAAGTCAAACCTATCACGGCTCAACCCACCAAATCTAAGATCTGGAAAAGGGACATGAAGAATTTTAAACCCAACTCCCTGCCTCCTCTCCTCACCAATCGCCTCCTTCCCCCTCCTGGCACCTCTGATGTTCAATCACTGACTGACCACTACCTCGACTCTATGAATTCAATAATCAATGAAGCCGCCCCACTGCAACTAAAGAGAGTCTCCACCAAGATCTCGAACCCTTGGTATGACGGCAGACTCAATGAAGACAGGCGTGCTATGCGAATGGCAGAGCGCACATGGAGATCTGACCCTTCATCACGGCATCGCAAAACACTTAAGAACAAGAGAAATGCCTACTTTAGGAAAATCAAGCGTGCGAAATCTGACTTCTTCAGCCTTCAGCTGGACCAAGCAAAAAACAGACCAAGAAAGCTGTTCGAACTAGTCAAAACTCAAACCAAGACGCAACCCTTACTATCAAACGACACAACAAACGACATCCCACACTGTGAAGACTTTACTGCTTTCTTTAAGCTAAAGACCGACAACATAAGGGGTGACCTCCTTAATGATGTAAGTCGATACCCGAGCCTCATCAAAAGGCCCGACACCCAACCTAAAAATAACGCTTCCTGGTCGTCTTTCGACACCTACTCTGAAGAAGCAATACACAAACTGCTCGGCACCTTGAAGCCCTCTAATCACCTCACAGACCCCCTACCTGCTAATGCTGTAAGAGACTTCACCCCCGTTCTCCTCCCACTCTGGACTAAAATCATTAACAGCTCCCTTCAGCAAGGTCTCATCCCAGACTCCCTCAAAGTGGGGCAAGTCACGCCTATACTCAAGAAACCTACAGCTGACCCTGCTGACTTAAACAATTACCGCCCTATCACCAATATCCCCACTCTGGCCAAGCTGCTGAAAAAATGTGTGCAACTCCAACTAACAAAACACATTGACAAATTCGAACTCCTCGACCCTCATCAATCAGGCTTCCGAGCGAAACACAGCACGGAAACGGCCATGACACACATAATTGATGACGCCCTCCAAATCCTTGATCGCAACGACTCCTGCCTCCTCATCCTCTTGGACCTCTCCTCAGCATTCGACACGGTCAAACATGAGAATCTATTAGAGCTCCTAAATACCAGAATGGGCTTATCCGGGACTGTGCTCAATTGGTTCACTTCCTTCCTACACAACCGATCTCAGAAGTTCAAGATCAACAACGTGCTGTCCTCACCTGTGCCAGTAGATTTAGGCATCCCACAAGGTTCTTCCCTCTCACCCACGCTGTTCAACCTCATCATGGAACCACTCGCTACCTTGCTCCAAGCATCCAATGTACACTTCCATATGTATGCCGATGACACTCAACTTTACCTAAAGGTACAATCTCCAGATGATATCAAACTTCTGAACGGCACACTTAGAAACACCCAATCGTGGTTGGCCGACAATCACCTCAAACTAAATGCGCTGAAAACTGAGTTCCTCCTGATATCACCCCCTGCGAAAATCACCACCACCCAAATATGGCTCAATCACCTAACAGCACTCAATGTCAGACCCACCATCGTGGACTCTGCGAAATCCTTAGGTATCACACTTGACGCAAAGCTCAATATGCAACAGCACATTAGCAAAGCAACGAAAGGAGCTAACTTCCAAATCAACACTCTGAGGAAACTCAAACCCTTCCTTCCAGCCAAAGATTTCCTAACTACTGTACAAGCCCTAGTCATCCCCCGCATAGACTACGGAATTGTGGCCCTCAGCGGACTCCCTCTAGCAACAACCGCACACCTAAGAGCCTCCTTGAATGCTGCCGCGAGACTCATTTCTGGCTCAAGGAAACACTCTCACATAACCCCTGACTTGAAATCCCTGAAATGGCTTCCCTTTGAAGCCAGAATACAGCTGAAAATTGCTGTTATGACACACTCAGCCATACACCACAAGGCACCCAACTACCTCACTCAAAAGTTGTCTATATCAGGAGGCTCGAGATCCAACAGAAGTACAAAAACTCTGCTCCTGAAACCTCGCAGATTCCGTAAGGAAAAAACATACAAACGCTCCATCTCAGGAATGGCACCCAGGATCTGGAATGCACTCCCTCCTGAAACCAGGCTTATCTCCTCCACTGCACTCTTCAAGAAAGAAGTGAAAGCCATCCTTATGGCCAAGTTCACCTGATCCTTACTGTTGTTGTTCAGAGACTTTGCACCGTTTCGGTAACGTTGGATACTTAATGGTCCAATAACTTTATATTCATGACCTCCTGACCTCCTTTGTAGTTGGATCAGAGTCTCTGCACCGCCTTATTTTATTGTCTATTTGAGTGTTTACTGTTATCTCATGATCTCTATTGTAGCTAGATCAGACTCTGCACCGTCTTATATTATTGTCTATTTGAGTGTTTACTGTTATCTCATGATCTCTATTGTAGCTAGATCAGACTCTGCACCGTCTTATATTATTGTCTATTGGAGTGTTTACTGTTATCTCATGATCTCTATTGTAGCTAGATCAGACTCTGCACCGTCTTATATTATTGTCTATTGGAGTGTTTACTGTTATCTCATGATCTCTATTGTAGCTAGATTAAAGACTCTGCACCCCCTTTATTTTACTGTCTATCTGAGTGCCTATTGGTATCTTATCAGCACATGACTGTTATCCTATTATGCTACCGTTTACTATACTGTACCCAATTATTATGTCTAGTCACCCTCCTGTTGCCCACTCCCCCCCCTGTGAAGCGCTCTGATATCTGCAAAGATCTTGTTCGCGCTATATAAAACTTTGAATAAATAAATGAAATCTTAATACATCAGGGCCTTACTTCCCACATCCTGCGCAACAACTGTATGGTCCTATGAGGCCTTCCAAACTTGGCAGAGAGGCTGCAAAATATTTCCATGCCTGACACCAAATAGGACAGCGCCCATAAAAGGTGGATTTCAACCCAGCCAGAATGGAAAAGGGCCACTAATGGGCAGATTGTAACATGTTTTGCATTGCATTTGATTACTTTGCAACATTTGCCTGCCTTTCGTGGAAGGAAGCCAGAGTGGCCGTGGCCCTGGTCTTCCCAGAAGGCAAGGAGGGCCCTTTGCCCTAGTTCTCAAGTTCAAAGGGTCCTTCAGATTGGCACATTTGTTCAGGTTTTGGCATTCCGCAGAGCAAGGATTAGGGCTCCGGAGCTCAGAGGTTGGGAGTCACCCGCGCCCGTCTGGGCCTCGGAGCCCTCGAGTGCGGGCCTCTCACTCCGGAGGAATGTGCTTAAAAGAGGGGTTAGCAGTGAACACCCACCCCCTTGACAAATTGTTGGGTGGGGGAGTGGGGACAAGGACTTTGACGGATGCCTTCCCATGTGTGACCTTCGGCCCCCGAGGAGTAAATCTTTCACGCACATGCACGCACGCCCCTGGACTGGCGCAGATAAAAGGCGCCGGAAGCCCGGCGGTCTGCGGCGGGACACGGATCTCTCAGCGCTGGGGCAGGTCCTATGATTTGTGGGGGTCGGGTCAGCCTCTGGCATTCATTCCCAGCGTCTGGCGCACACAGCTGGGCTGGCACCAGGAGCGGGGCTGGGGCGGAGGGAGGGTGGCGGGGTCTGACTGGCACTGGCCGGGACCAGGGTTAAAGGGCCCACTGGCGCGCAGAGCTCGAGGGTTAACATAGAGACGGGGCTGGCACGTGGGGCCGCGCAAGGCTGAGAGACGAAAGCACCCATTGGCACACAAAGATAGACAAAAAGAGAAACCAAGCAACAGTAAAATTTGCACCGAGTTACCAGTGCAAAAACAATGATTTGCATTTTTTTGGGGTCAAATGTTAATCTTAGACTGTACTGGCATTGGCAAGAGCCCCTGTGTGTGCGCCAAGAAGCTCCTCGGAGTACAGGCTCTATTCCAGGCGCATCTCATCCTCCACTGATAAGGTACTTCGAACTCTTCCCATAGGTTCTTGGGCCCCATTCGAGGCATAATGGTCAACCCCCTCCCTGCTAGCTGAGTTCACACTATAAAATACCTCATCCAAAATATATAACGACAAAAGTCCTATCTTGCAGGAGAGCTCAGCAACTGAAGACAGGATTGACTCAGCATTTCATCTTTCAGAAACCCATGCATTTGAGCGTCATTAAATTTCGTGGAATGTATGTGAAAACACAAGATATTCAATAACAAATACCCTCCCTAGCAAGCCGGCTCAGTTACTCCGAGCCGAGCCCTGATGTGGCCAACTCAGCCTTTTATCTTTCCGGGGTCGATACATTTCAGAACCATTTCATTTGTGACATTAACACCTGTTATTTGTGGTGTTTTAAACCAACGATTACCCTGTTAAATGCTATGAAAATGCAGTTATTGTTATTGCAAACACAGCCTCCTGCCTGGGAATGGCTGCCCGCTCAGCCAGGGCCTGCGGGACCTGCCCCTGGAAGGGGATATTTAGAGCTGTCTGGTGCCCTCTGACCCCGGAGCGGTGTAAATCTTCCGCACTGTGTTGTGCACACAATGGGCCCCGCGCTCTGATTAATCGCCCCTTCCTCTTCATGTGGAAGCTGGGAAAGCTGGGACTCGCATCCTCACACAGGCTGCTAATGATGGGGGCCCCACCCAGGGAACCAGGGCATCCGAGGCCCTGCCCAGCCCCCTGCCACCTCACCCCCCGCCCATGGCATTAACCCTTCGCTCTCCGTGTCAGTGCCCCAAACACCCAAGGGCACGGGAGGGGACCAGGAAAGGGAGAGGCGAGCATTCTTGGAAAGCTGCGAAGGGACTTGCATTCTCAACATGATGCCCGCTGTCTGTCTGTCCGCCCCCTGGACAGAAAAGATCGCAATGGGATGCGCCTGGTAGTGCTCTGCGTAAAGTGGGAGCAATGTGTAGGGAAACTCAACATCTGAGGTACAGACATTCTGCGAGAGAACAAAGATGAATTATTTCTGGCAGATGTCTTACTTTTCTGCAGATTTTTGGAAATGTCTAATTTTCTGAAGCTTTTTGAAATTTTTCAAAATGATCTGCAGATTTTCTGCCTCCACCTGAATTTCGCCAGAGTGATAACCAAGGGGTTGCAGACCACAGCGGTATCTATCACCAGCTCTTTAGATCGGGAGGTACTCTCAGGCACTGTGCAATGGTCCTTCACATTTCTTTCCTCTGCGTGTAGCAGGGTGAGGTCTTTGTGCACTGCAGCCGAGGCCATGTGCGTGAAGAACCCGATGGTGCGTGCGAGCGCTGCAACAAAATAAGTGACAACACCACTCTAAACCAGAGGTTAATTTGTAAAAAAAACATAAATGCCGGGGCTCTCGTCTGGAGGCAGCTCGCACCAGACCATTTCTCCCGTTATGCTGCCTAAAAAAGTGTTTGCAATTACCGCCTAAAAAAGAACCAACTACTAACCATGAAAGTGAGGAGAGGATGTGGCCTAATGGCCAGAAATGCTGGCTTCGGAGCTGGGGAATCGAGTCTCAGCGTCTGCCCAACATCCTGTGATTCAGGGTAAATGAATGTCTCCTTAACTGGTGCTCATGAAAAGCACTGGTGCTGATGATTATTTTTTTAAAAACCATTTTTATTAGTTTTTCATAGTCATCATAAATTGACATAATATTGGCCATTTAGCACGGGTATCAGGAGTGTACATTGTAATTTAACCAGTCCATCTGGGGTTGAAAATGGTGTATTCACAAATTGCTTAAATGCTTAAAATGTTTGTATCATAGATATATTGATATACCTCTTCTTGCTTTTTTCTGAAATGTGTTCTAAATGGAAAACCGAAATCTGTTTTTGTGAAGATCGTGCAATTTATACTTTGTATTTCATTTAATGGATTTTTTGTTATGTCTCTCTCACTAGTTTGCAAATAAAAAATAATAAAAAAAAAAAGAAAAAGAAAATGGTGTATTCACATTGAGGGTGATTATTGCGTTTCTTGTCGTGGTCACGTCTTCTCGTACTGTGTCCCGTTATGCCTAGAACGACAAACGTGTACTTTGTTCTTTGCCCCGTTCTTGGAACTACCATCTTGGGAGACACGCGAGCGCGTTAACCAAGATGGCCGCCGCCCAGTAAAGCTCGTCCCGTTTTTGTCCCGTTTTGGCCAAATTACGACGATTTTGTGTCAACATTTTTCTAAAAATGCGGGCGCTGGCTTGCTGATGTGGTTCCTTACCTGTGTGGCAATTTTCCTGCAGTTCCCTTCGTTGGAAGCCTGTTTTTCTGCCTCCTGGTTCCTGCTCCCAGCCTCTCTTCAAGGTAGTGCCTGCTTTGTCTGCCCAGGGGGAGGAGTGCTTCTCAGGAAAGGGCCTGGCTTGGGCTTAGCCACGCCCACTGTCCGATTTAGCTGCTGCACTAGTGACTTTTAGGAGTTTTTCACTGCTTTCTTCCTATTATTACTCCTATAAATTACTTTTGGGTTTATTTTCAAATCTTTGTGCATTTTTTCCTCTCACAATGGAAAATAAAACTCCAGCCACCAATAAACGAAGGCAGCAAGTTTCCCCTCCTCCAGTTAAATCTAACCTGGTTGAGTCATCTGAGCCTTCTCTTTCCTTAATTTTGGAAGAAATTCAAGCACTATGAATTAATACTGAAGCTATTGCCTCTGATATTAAAAGTGTGCGCAAAGATATGGCTTCTATGTCAATGAAAATTTCTGATAATTCCATCAAGATACAGGATAACACGAATAAAGTAGCTGCTCTCACACCTCTGGCAGCTAAAATTCTTCCTATGCATGCTCAACTTCTGGATTTAGAAAATCGAAATAGGCAGTACAACCTTCGCATTTTTAATTTGCCTGGAGAAGTTGAGGGTTCTAGTTGTCGATTATATTTGGAATCTTTGCTTCCTAGTCTTTTGAACATTAAGTTTCCAGAAAAATTTGAAGTGGATAAAGCCCATGGAATCCCTTCTCATCGTAACCCTCGCTTTACCAAACCCAGGCAAATGATTTTCAAGGTGCTGCGCCATCACCATCTTGTGCTGATAAGGAAAGCTGCAAGAGACATTCCTTCACTTCTGGTGAATGGTAACACATTTTTTATTCACCAAGACTTTGCTAAAGAGACGGTTGCTATACGCAAAGAATTCTCTGCTTGTCGTCCACAGCTCAGGAGCCTTGGTTTCAAGTATGGACTATATGATCCTTCTACAATGCGCATATGGAAAGATAACTTTCCAAATCCTTTCACCGTCCTGAAGAGCTGAGGCAATTCCTAGAGCAACAATCTCCACCTTCAATGGATACTCATGACCCCAACACTTGACTCCTTCTAGTCAGAAATTACATGACACATTTATGACTATTCTTTACCTTTTTGGGCTTCAACGGTTCTGGCCATGCTTGTGGAACGTGTGTGCGTTTCTATGTTTCTATTTCTGTATTTTGTTTGTTTTTTACTCCCTATTTTCTTTTCCATCTCTTCTGTTCCTAGTTATGGAGTTACTATTTTAAGCTGTCTCTCACCTTTGCTTTTCTTCATCTCTTTTTGTTCCAATGCCTTTTTTCCTTGTTAGGGCTCCGGCCTACGTCACCACGAAGTGGGGGCGGAGTTTCCGAGCTCTTATGTATTAGAAAAAAAAAGAATTCTGAAAGGGGTCCGGGCTGCCACATTCCAGAAAGCGCGCGTTTTTTGCGTGTGGTATTTTGCCATGTGCATGGTAATTGGTCCAGGCAAGGCTGTGTTTAAGTAAGGCAGCACGCCATAGGACTTAGGAATTTGTCAATGTCCACTTCCTGCATAAAGTGTTCGGACACGCGCAGAAGAATACATAAATCCTCAATTACCAGCTGTCCGAGGTGCCGGTAATTGAAGGCAGATGGTGCTGGGAGCGTGTGCACTGCTGTGTTTTTTTCCCTTCAGCTCTGTGTGCGCGCATGAACAGCCGGCCAGCATTGTAGAGAATCACATGCATCAGATCTCGTTTTTTTAAACAATTGCGATCGCGAAAGTGATTTTTTTCTGTGCTGCTTGTTTAAACAATTGCAATCGCAAAAGTGATGCTTTCTGTGCTGCTTGTTTAAACAATTGCAATCGCGAAAGTGATGCTTTCTGTGCTGCTTGTTTTTCGTATGTAATCTTGTTCTTCTACGAACTCGATGGTAGCGGAGTATCCCATCCTCACCCTCTAGGTCACTTCATTAATTTTCCACGAGTCCGCCGTGTCTGGTGGCGAGTGCAGATTGGTAGTGCAGAGTGCAGAGTGGTAGTGCAGAGTGGTAGTGCAGAGTGGTAGTGCAGAGTGCAGAGTGGTAGTGCAGAGTGCAGAGTGGTAGTGCAGAGTGCAGAGTGGTAGTGCAGAGTGGTAGTGCAGAGTGGTAGTGCAGTTTGGTAGTGCAGAGTGCAGAGTGGAAGTGCAGAGTGGTAGTGCAGAGTGGAGAGTGGTAGTGCAGAGTGCAGAGTGGTAGTGCAGAGTGCAGAGTGGTAGTGCAGAGTGCAGAGTGGTAGTGCAGAGTGCAGAGTGGTAGTGCAGAGTGGTAGTGCAGAGTGGTAGTGCAGAGTGGTAGTGCAGAGTGGTAGTGCAGTTTGGTAGTGCAGAGTGGTAGTGCAGTTTGGTAGTGCAGAGTGCAGAGTGGTAGTGCAGAGTGCAGAGTGCAGAGTGGTAGTGCAGAGTGGTAGTGCAGAGTGCAGAGTGGTAGTGCAGAGTGCAGAGTGGTAGTGCAGAGTGGTAGTGCAGAGTGCAGAGTGGTAGTGCAGAGTGGTAGTGCAGAGTGGTAGTGCAGTTTGGCAGTGCAGAGTGCAGAGTGGTAGTGCAGAGTGGTAGTGCAGTTTGGTAGTGCAGAGTGCAGAGTGGTAGTGCAGAGTGGTAGTGCAGAGTGCAGAGTGGTAGTGCAGAGTGCAGAGTGGTAGTGCAGAGTGGTAGTGCAGGGTGCAGAGTGGTAGTGCAGAGTGGTAGTGCAGAGTGCAGAGTGGTAGTGCAGAGTGCAGAGTGGTAGTGCAGAGTGCAGAGTGGTAGTGCAGAGTGCAGAGTGGTAGTGCAGAGTGCAGAGTGGTAGTGCAGAGTGGTAGTGCAGAGTGCAGAGTGGTAGTGCAGAGTGGTAGTGCAGAGTGCAGAGTGGTAGTGCAGAGTGCAGAGTGGTAGTGCAGAGTGCAGAGTGGTAGTGCAGAGTGGTAGTGCAGAGTGCAGAGTGGTAGTGCAGAGTGCAGAGTGGTAGTGCAGAGTGGTAGTGCAGAGTGCAGAGTGGTAGTGCAGAGTGCAGAGTGGTAGTGCAGAGTGCAGAGTGGTAGTGCAGAGTGGTAGTGCAGAGTGGTAGTGCAGAGTGGTAGTGCAGAGTGCAGAGTGCAGAGTGCAGAGTGCAGAGTGGTAGTGCAGAGTGCAGAGTGGTAGTGCAGAATGCAGAGTGGTAGTGCAGAGTGCAGAGTGGTAGTGCAGAGTGGTAGTGCAGAGTGCAGAGTGCAGAGTGGTAGTGCAGAGTGCAGAGTGGTAGTGCAGAGTGAAGAGTGGTAGTGCAGAGTGCAGAGTGGTAGTGCAGAGTGCAGAGTGGTAGTGCAGAGTGGTAGTGCAGAGTGCATAGTGGTAGTGCAGATTGCAGAGTGGTAGTGCAGAGTGCAGAGTGGTAGTGCAGAGTGGTAGTGCAGAGTGCAGAGTGGTAGTGCAGAGTGCAGAGTGGTAGTGCAGAGTGCAGAGTGGTAGTGCAGAGTGCAGAGTGGTAGTGCAGAGTGGTAGTGCAGAGTGGTAGTGCAGAGTGGTAGTGCAGAGGGCAGAGTGGTAGTGCAGAGGGCAGAGTGGTAGTGCAGAGGGCAGAGTGGTAGTGCAGAGGGCAGAGTGGTAGTGCAGAGGGCAGAGTGCAGAGTGGTAGTGCAGAGTGGTAGTGCAGAGTGGTAGTGCAGAGTGGTAGTGCAGAGTGGTAGTGCAGAGTGCAGAGTGGTAGTGCAGAGTGCAGAGTGGTAGTGCAGAGTGCAGAGTGGTAGTGCAGAGTGCAGAGTGGTAGTGCAGAGTGGTAGTGCAGAGTGGTAGTGCAGAGGGCAGAGTGGTAGTGCAGAGTGGTAGTGCAGAGGGCAGAGTGGTAGTGCAGAGTGGTAGTGCAGAGGGCAGAGTGGTAGTGCAGAGGGCAGAGTGGTAGTGCAGAGGGCAGAGTGGTAGTGCAGAGGGCAGAGTGGTAGTGCAGAGTGGTAGTGCAGAGGGCAGAGTGGTAGTGCAGAGGGCAGAGTGGTAGTGCAGAGGGCAGAGTGGTAGTGCAGAGGGCAGAGTGGTAGTGCAGAGGGCAGAGTGGTAGTGCAGAGTGGTAGTGCAGAGTGGTAGTGTAGAGTGGTAGTGCAGAGGGCAGAGTGGTAGTGCAGAGTGGTAGTGCAGAGGGCAGAGTGGTAGTGCAGAGTGGTAGTGCAGAGGGCAGAGTGGTAGTGCAGAGTGGTAGTGCAGAGGGCAGAGTGGTAGTGCAGAGTGCAGAGTGGTAGTGCAGAGTGGTAGTGCAGAGGGCAGAGTGGTAGTGCAGAGTGGTAGTGCAGAGGGCAGAGTGGTAGTGCAGAGTGGTAGTGCAGAGGGCAGAGTGGTAGTGCAGAGTGGTAGTGCAGAGGGCAGAGTGCAGAGTGGTAGTGCAGAGTGCAGAGTGCAGAGTGGTAGTGCAGAGTGCAGAGTGGTAGTGCAGAGTGGTAGTGCAGAGTGGTAGTGCAGAGTGGTAGTGCAGAGTGCAGAGTGGTAGTGCAGAGTGGTAGTGCAGAGTGGTAGTGCAGAGTGGTAGTGCAGAGTGCAGAGTGCAGAGTGTTAGTGCAGAGTGCAGAGTGGTAGTGCAGAGTGCAGAGTGGTAGTGCAGAGTGCAGAGTGGTAGTGCAGAGTGCAGAGTGCAGAGTGAGAGTACAGATTGGTAGTGCAGAGTGCAGAGTGAGAGTGCAGATTGGTAGTGCAGAGTGCAGAGTGAGAGTGCAGATTGGTAGTGCAGAGTGCAGAGTGAGAGTGCAGAGTGCAGAGTGCAGAGTGGTAGTGCAGAGTGGTAGTGCAGAGTGCAGAGTGGTAGTGCAGAGTGCAGAGTGGTAGTGCAGAGTGCAGAGTGGTAGTGCAGAGTGCAGAGTGGTAGTGCAGAGTGGTACTGCAGAGTGGCAGTGCAGAGTGGAAGTGCAGAGGGCAGAGTGGTAGTGCAGAGTGGTAGTGCAGAGTGGTAGTGCAGAGTGCAGAGTGGTAGTGCAGAGTGCAGAGTGGTAGTGCAGAGTGCAGAGTGGTAGTGCAGAGTGGTAGTGCAGAGTGGTAGTGCAGAGTGGTAGTACAGAGTGGTAGTGCAGAGGGCAGAGTGGTAGTGCAGAGGGCAGAGTGGTAGTGCAGAGGTCAGAGTGGTAGTGCAGAGGGCAGAGTGGTAGTGCAGAGGGCAGAGTGCAGAGTGGTAGTGCAGAGTGGTAGTGCAGAGTGGTAGTGCAGAGTGGTAGTGCAGAGTGCAGAGAGCAGAGTGCAGAGTGCAGAGTGGTAGTGCAGACTGCAGAGTGGTAGTGCAGAGTGCAGAATGGTAGTGCAGAGTGCAGAGTGGTAGTGCAGAGTGGTAGTGCAGAGTGCAGAGTGCAGAGTGGTAGTGCAGAGTGCAGAGAGGTAGTGCAGAGTGCAGAGTGCAGAGTGGTAGTGCAGAGTGCAGAGTGGTAGTGCAGAGTGCAGAGTGGTAGTGCAGAGTGGTAGTGCAGAGTGCAGAGTGGTAGTGCAGAGTGCAGAGTGGTAGTGCAGAGTGCAGAGTGGTAGTGCAGAGTGGTAGTGCAGAGTGCAGAGTGGTAGTGCAGAGTGCAGAGTGGTAGTGCAGAGTGGTAGTGCAGAGTGGTAGTGCTGAGTGGTAGTGCAGAGTGGTAGTGCAGAGTGGTAGTGCAGAGTGGTAGTGCAGAGGGCAGAGTGGTAGTGCAGAGGGCAGAGTGGTAGTGCAGAGGGCAGAGTGGTAGTGCAGAGGGCAGAGTGGTAGTGCAGAGTGCAGAGTGCAGAGTGCAGAGTGGTAGTGCAGAGTGGTAGTGCAGAGTGGTAGTGCAGAGTGGTAGTGCAGAGGGCAGAGTGCAGAGTGGTAGTGCAGAGTGCAGAGTGGTAGTGCAGAGTGGTAGTGCAGAGTGGTAGTGCAGAGGGCAGAGTGGTAGTGCAGAGTGGTAGTGCAGAGGGCAGAGTGGTAGTGCAGAGTGGTAGTGCAGAGGGCAGAGTGGTAGTGCAGAGGGCAGAGTGGTAGTGCAGAGGGCAGAGTGGTAGTGCAGAGGGCAGAGTGGTAGTGCAGAGTGGTAGTGCAGAGTGGTAGTGCAGAGGGCAGAGTGGTAGTGCAGAGGGCAGAGTGGTAGTGCAGAGGGCAGAGTGGTAGTGCAGAGTGGTAGTGCAGAGTGGTAGTGTAGAGTGGTAGTGCAGAGGGCAGAGTGGTAGTGCAGAGTGGTAGTGCAGAGGGCAGAGTGGTAGTGCAGAGTGGTAGTGCAGAGGGCAGAGTGGTAGTGCAGAGTGGTAGTGCAGAGGGCAGAGTGGTAGTGCAGAGTGGTAGTGCAGAGGGCAGAGTGGTAGTGCAGAGTGCAGAGTGGTAGTGCAGAGTGGTAGTGCAGAGGGCAGAGTGGTAGTGCAGAGTGGTAGTGCAGAGGGCAGAGTGGTAGTGCAGAGTGCAGAGTGGTAGTGTAGAGTGCAGAGTGCAGAGTGGTAGTGCAGAGTGGTAGTGCTGAGTGGTAGTGCAGAGTGGTAGTGCAGAGTGCAGAGTGGTAGTGCAGAGTGGTAGTGCAGAGTGCAAAGTGGTAGTGCAGAGTGGTAGTGCAGGGTGCAGAGTGCAGAGTGGTAGTGCAGAGTGCAGAGTGGTAGTGCAGAGTGCAGAGTGGTAGTGCAGAGTGGTAGTGCAGAGTGGTAGTGCAGAGTGGTAGTGCAGAGTGCAGAGTTGTAGTGCAGAGTGGTAGTGCAGAGTGGTAGTGCAGAGTGGTGGTGCAGAGTGGTAGTGCAGAGTGCAGAGTGCAGAGTGTTAGTGCAGAGTGCAGAGTGGTAGTGCAGAGTGCAGAGTGCAGAGTGGTAGTGCAGAGTGCAGAGTGCAGAGTGGTAGTGCAGAGTGCAGAGTGCAGAGTGAGAGTACAGATTGGTAGTGCAGAGTGCAGAGTGAGAGTGCAGATTGGTAGTGCAGAGTGCAGAGTGAGAGTGCAGATTGGTAGTGCAGAGTGCAGAGTGAGAGTGCAGAGTGCAGAGTGCAGAGTGGTAGTGCAGAGTGCAGAGTGGTAGTGCAGAGTGCAGAGTGGTAGTGCAGAGTGCAGAGTGGTAGTGCAGAGTGGTAGTGCAGAGTGGTACTGCAGAGTGGCAGTGCAGAGTGGTAGTGCAGAGGGCAGAGTGGTAGTGCAGAGTGGTAGTGCAGAGTGGCAGTGCAGAGTGCAGAGTGCAGAGTGGTAGTGCAGAGTGCAGAGTGGTAGTGCAGAGTGCAAAGTGGTAGTGCAGAGTGCAGAGTGGTAGTGCAGAGTGGTAGTGCAGAGTGGCAGTGCAGAGTGGTAGTGCAGAGGGCAGAGTGGTAGTGCAGAGTGGTAGTGCAGAGTGCAGAGTGGTAGTGCAGAGTGCAGAGTGGTAGTGCAGAGTGCAGAGTGGTAGTGCAGAGTGCAGAGTGGTAGTGCAGAGTGGTAGTGCAGAGTGGTAGTGCAGAGTGGTAGTGCAGAGTGGTAGTGCAGAGTGCAGAGTGGTAGTGCAGAGTGCAGAGTGGTAGTGCAGAGTGCAGAGTGCAGAGTGCAGAGTGCAGAGTGGTAGTGCAGAGTGCAGAGTGGTAGTGCAGAGTGCAGAGTGGTAGTGCAGAGTGGTAGTGCAGAGTGGTAGTGCAGAGTGCAGAGTGGTAGTGCAGAGTGCAGAGTGGTAGTGCAGAGTGGTAGTGCAGAGTGCAGAGTGGTAGTGCAGAGTGCAGAGTGGTAGTGCAGAGTGCAGAGTGGTAGTGCAGAGTGCAGAGTGGTAGTGCAGAGTGCAGAGTGGTAGTGCAGAGTGCAGAGTGGTAGTGCAGAGTGCAGAGTGGTAGTGCAGAGTGCAGAGTGGTAGTGCAGAGTGGTAGTGCAGAGTGGTAGTGCAGAGTGGTAGTGCAGAGTGGTAGTGCAGAGGGCAGAGTGGTAGTGCAGAGGGCAGAGTGGTAGTGCAGACGTCAGAGTGGTAGTGCAGAGGGCAGAGTGGTAGTGCAGAGGGCAGAGTGCAGAGTGGTAGTGCAGAGTGGTAGTGCAGAGTGGTAGTGCAGAGTGCAGAGTGGTAGTGCAGAGTGCAGAGTGGTAGTGCAGAGTGCAGAGTGGTAGTGCAGAGTGGTAGTGCAGAGTGGTAGTGCAGAGTGGTAGTACAGAGGGCAGAGTGGTAGTGCAGAGTGGTACTGCAGAGGGCAGAGTGGTAGTGCAGAGTGGTAGTGCAGAGGGCAGAGTGGTAGTGCAGAGGGCAGAGTGGTAGTGCAGAGGGCAGAGTGGTAGTGCAGAGTGTTAGTGCAGAGGGCAGAGTGGTAGTGCAGAGGGCAGAGTGGTAGTGCAGAGGGCAGAGTGGTAGTGCAGAGGGCAGAGTGGTAGTGCAGAGTGGTAGTGCAGAGGGCAGAGTGGTAGTGCAGAGTGGTAGTTCGGAGGGCAGAGTGGTAGTGCAGAGTGGTAGTGCAGAGGGCAGAGTGGTAGTGCAGAGTGCAGAGTGGTAGTGCAGAGTGGTAGTGCAGAGGGCAGAGTGGTAGTGCAGAGTGGTAGTGCAGAGGGCAGAGTGGTAGTGCAGAGTGGTAGTGCCGAGGGCAGAGTGGTAGTGCAGAGTGGTAGTGCAGAGTGCAAAGTGGTAGTGCAGAGTGGTAGTGCAGAGTGCAGAGTGCAGAGTGGTAGGGCAGAGTGCAGAGTGCAGAGCGGTAATGCAGAGTGCAGAGTGGTAGTGCAGAGTGGTAGTGCAGAGTGGTAGTGCAGAGTGGTAGTGCAGAGTGCAGAGTGGTAGTGCAGAGTGGTAGTGCAAAGTGGTAGTGCAGAGTGGTAGTGCAGAGTGCAGAGTGCAGAGTGGTAGTGCAGAGTGCAGAGTGGTAGTGCAGAGTGCAGAGTGGTAATGCTGAGTGGTAGTACAGAGTGGTAGTGCAGAGTGCAGAGTGGTAGTGCAGAGTGCAGAGTGGTAGTGCAGAGTGGTAGTGCAGAGTGCAGAGTGGTAGTGCAGAGTGCAGAGTGGTAGTGCAGAGTGCAGAGTGGTAGTGCAGAGTGCAGAGTGGTAGTGCAGAGTGCAGAGTGGTAGTGCAGAGTGGTAGTGCAGAGTGGTAGTGCAGAGGGCAGAGTGGTAGTGCAGAGGGCAGAGTGGTAGTGCAGAGGTCAGAGTGGTAGTGCAGAGGGCAGAGTGGTAGTGCAGAGGGCAGAGTGCAGAGTGATAGTGCAGAGTGGTAGTGCAGAGTGGTAGTGCAGAGTGGTAGTGCAGAGTGCAGAGTGGTAGTGCGAGTGCAGAGTGGTAGTGCAGAGTGAAGAGTGGTAGTGCAGAGTGCAGAGTGGTAGTGCAGAGTGCAGAGTGGTAGTGCAGAGTGCAGAGTGGTAGTGCTGAGTGCAGAGTGGTAGTGCAGAGTGGTAGTGCAGAGTGCAGAGTGGTAGTGCAGAGTGCAGAGTGGTAGTGCAGAGTGGTAGTGCAGAGTGGTAGTGCAGAGGGCAGAGTGGTAGTGCAGAGTGGTAGTGCAGGGTGCAGAGTGGTAGTGCAGAGTGGTAGTGCAGAGTGCAGAGTGGTAGTGCAGAGTGGTAGTGCAGAGTGCAGAGTGGTATTGCAGAGTGCAGAGTGGTAGTGCAGAGTGCAGAGTGGTAGTGCAGAGTGCAGAGTGGTAGTGCAGAGTGGTAGTGCAGAGTGCAGAGTGGTAGTGCAGAGTGGTAGTGCAGAGTGCAGAGTGGTAGTGCAGAGTGCAGAGTGGTAGTGCAGAGTGCAGAGTGGTAGTGCAGAGTGGTAGTGCAGAGTGCAGAGTGGTAGTGCAGAGTGCAGAGTGGTAGTGCAGAGTGGTAGTGCAGAGTGCAGAGTGGTAGTGCAGAGTGCAGAGTGGTAGTGCAGAGTGCAGAGTGGTAGTGCAGAGTGGTAGTGCAGAGTGGTAGTGCAGAGTGCAGAGTGCAGAGTGCAGAGTGCAGAGTGCAGAGTGCAGAGTGGTAGTGCAGAGTGCAGAGTGGTAGTGCAGAATGCAGAGTGGTAGTGCAGAGTGCAGAGTGGTAGTGCAGAGTGGTAGTGCAGAGTGCAGAGTGCAGAGTGCAGAGTGCAGAGTGGTAGTGCAGAGTGCAGAGTGGTAGTGCAGAGTGAAGAGTGGTAGTGCAGAGTGCAGAGTGGTAGTGCAGAGTGCAGAGTGGTAGTGCAGAGTGGTAGTGCAGAGTGCATAGTGGTAGTGCAGAGTGCAGAGTGGTAGTGCAGAGTGCAGAGTGGTAGTGCAGAGTGGTAGTGCAGAGTGCAGAGTGGTAGTGCAGAGTGCAGAGTGGTAGTGCAGAGTGCAGAGTGGTAGTGCAGAGTGGTAGTGCAGAGTGGTAGTGCAGAGTGGTAGTGCAGAGGGCAGAGTGGTAGTGCAGAGGGCAGAGTGGTAGTGCAGAGGGCAGAGTGGTAGTGCAGAGTGCAGAGTGCAGAGTGGTAGTGCAGAGTGGTAGTGCAGAGTGGTAGTGCAGAGTGGTAGTGCAGAGTGGTAGTGCAGAGGGCAGAGTGCAGAGTGGTAGTGCAGAGTGCAGAGTGGTAGTGCAGAGTGGTAGTGCAGAGTGGTAGTGCAGAGGGCAGAGTGCAGAGTGGTAGTGCAGAGTGCAGAGTGGTAGTGCAGAGTGCAGAGTGGTAGTGCAGAGTGGTAGTGCAGAGTGGTATTGCAGAGGGCAGAGTGGTAGTGCAGAGTGGTAGTGCAGAGGGCAGAGTGGTAGTGCAGAGTGGTAGTGCAGAGGGCAGAGTGGTAGTGCAGAGGGCAGAGTGGTAGTGCAGAGGGCAGAGTGGTAGTGCAGAGGGCAGAGTGGTAGTGCAGAGTGGTAGTGCAGAGGGCAGAGTGGTAGTGCAGAGGGCAGAGTGGTAGTGCAGAGGGCAGAGTGGTAGTGCAGAGTGGTAGTGTAGAGTGGTAGTGCAGAGGGCAGAGTGGTAGTGCAGAGTGGTAGTGCAGAGGGCAGAGTGGTAGTGCAGAGTGGTAGTGCAGAGGGCAGAGTGGTAGTGCAGAGTGGTAGTGCAGAGGGCAGAGTGGTAGTGCAGAGTGCAGAGTGGTAGTGCAAAGTGGTAGTGCAGAGTGCAGAGTGGTAGTGCAGAGTGGTAGTGCAGAGGGCAGAGTGGTAGTGCAGAGTGGTAGTGCAGAGGGCAGAGTGGTAGTGCAGAGTGGTAGTGCAGAGGGCAGAGTGCAGAGTGGTAGTGCAGAGTGCAGAGTGCAGAGTGGTAGTGCAGAGTGCAGAGTGGTAGTGCAGAGTGGTAGTGCAGAGTGGTAGTGCAGAGTGGTAGTGCAGAGTGCAGAGTGGTAGTGCAGAGTGGTAGTGCAGAGTGGTAGTGCAGAGTGCAGAGTGCAGAGTGTTAGTGCAGAGTGCAGAGTGGTAGTGCAGAGTGCAGAGTGGTAGTGCAGAGTGCAGAGTGGTAGTGCAGAGTGCAGAGTGCAGAGTGAGAGTACAGATTGGTAGTGCAGAGTGCAGAGTGAGAGTGCAGATTGGTAGTGCAGAGTGCAGAGTGGTAGTGCAGATTGGTAGTGCAGAGTGCAGAGTGAGAGTGCAGAGTGCAGAGTGCAGAGTGGTAGTGCAGAGTGGTAGTGCAGAGTGCAGAGTGGTAGTGCAGAGTGCAGAGTGGTAGTGCAGAGTGCAGAGTGGTAGTGCGGAGTGCAGAGTGGTAGTGCAGAGTGGTAGTGCAGAGTGGTACTGCAGAGTGGCAGTGCAGAGTGAAAGTGCAGAGGGCAGAGTGGTAGTGCAGAGTGGTAGTGCAGAGTGGTAGTGCAGAGTGCAGAGTGGTAGTGCAGAGTGCAGAGTGGTAGTGCAGAGTGCAGAGTGGTAGTGCAGAGTGGTAGTGCAGAGTGGTAGTGCAGAGTGCAGAGTGCAGAGTGGTAATGCAGAGTGCAGAGTGGTAGTGCAGAGTGCAGAGTGCAGAGTGGTAGTGCAGAGTGCGGAGTGGTAGTGCAGAGTGCAGAGTGGTAGTGCAGAGTGGTAGTGCAGAGTGCAGAGTGGTAGTGCAGAGTGCAGAGTGGTAGTGCAGAGTGCAGAGTGGTAGTGCAGAGTGGTAGTGCAGAGTGCAGAGTGGTAGTGCAGAGTGCAGAGTGGTAGTGCAGAGTGCAGAGTGGTAGTGCAGAGTGGTAGTGCAGAGTGCAGAGTGGTAGTGCAGAGTGGTAGTGCAGAGTGGTAGTGCAGAGTGGTAGTACAGAGTGGTAGTGCAGAGGGCAGAGTGGTAGTGCAGAGGGCAGAGTGGTAGTGCAGAGGTCAGAGTGGTAGTGCAGAGGGCAGAGTGGTAGTGCAGAGGGCAGAGTGCAGAGTGGTAGTGCAGAGTGGTAGTGCAGAGTGGTAGTGCAGAGTGCAGAGTGCAGAGTGCAGAGTGGTAGTGCAGAGTGCAGAGTGGTAGTGCAGAGTGCAGAGTGGTAGTGCAGAGTGCAGAGTGGTAGTGCAGAGTGGTAGTGCAGAGTGCAGAGTGCAGAGTGCAGAGTGGTAGTGCAGAGTGCAGAGTGGTAGTGCAGAGTGCAGAGTGGTAGTGCAGAGTGCAGAGTGGTAGTGCAGAGTGCAGAGTGGTAGTGCAGAGTGGTAGTGCAGAGTGCAGAGTGGTAGTGCAGAGTGCAGAGTGGTAGTGCAGAGTGCAGAGTGGTAGTGCAGAGTGGTAGTGCAGAGTGCAGAGTGGTAGTGCAGAGTGCAGAGTGGTAGTGCAGAGTGCAGAGTGGTAGTGCAGAGTGGTAGTGCAGAGTGGTAGTGCAGAGTGGTAGTGCAGAGTGGTAGTGCAGAGGGCAGAGTGGTAGTGCAGAGGGCAGAGTGGTAGTGCAGAGGGCAGAGTGGTAGTGCAGAGGGCAGAGTGGTAGTGCAGAGTGCAGAGTGCAGAGTGCAGAGTGGTAGTGCAGAGTGGTAGTGCAGAGTGGTAGTGCAGAGTGGTAGTGCAGAGGGCAGAGTGGTAGTGCAGAGTGCAGAGTGGTAGTGCAGAGTGGTAGTGCAGAGTGGTAGTGCAGAGGGCAGAGTGGTAGTGCAGAGTGGTAGTGCAGAGGGCAGAGTGGTAGTGCAGAGTGGTAGTGCAGAGGGCAGAGTGGTAGTGCAGAGGGCAGAGTGGTAGTGCAGAGTGCAGAGTGGTAGTGCAGAGTGGTAGTGCAGAGGGCAGAGTGGTAGTGCAGAGTGGTAGTGCAGAGGGCAGAGTGGTAGTGCAGAGTGGTAGTGCAGAGGGCAGAGTGGTAGTGCAGAGTGGTAGTGCAGAGGGCAGAGTGGTAGTGCAGAGTGCAGAGTGGTAGTGTAGAGTGCAGAGTGCAGAGTGGTAGTGCAGAGTGGTAGTGCAGAGTGGTAGTGCAGAGTGGTAGTGCAGAGTGCAGAGTGGCAGTGCAGAGTGGTAGTGCAGAGTGCAAAGTGGTAGTGCAGAGTGGTAGTGCAGGGTGCAGAGTGCAGAGTGGTAGTGCAGAGTGCAGAGTGGTAGTGCAGAGTGCAGAGTGGTAGTGCAGAGTGGTAGTGCAGAGTGGTAGTGCAGAGTGGTAGTGCAGAGTGCAGAGTTGTAGTGCAGAGTGGTAGTGCAGAGTGGTAGTGCAGAGTGGTGGTGCAGAGTGGTAGTGCAGAGTGCAGAGTGCAGAGTGTTAGTGCAGAGTGCAGAGTGGTAGTGCAGAGTGCAGAGTGCAGAGTGGTAGTGCAGAGTGCAGAGTGCAGAGTGGTAGTGCAGAGTGCAGAGTGCAGAGTGAGAGTACAGATTGGTAGTGCAGAGTGCAGAGTGAGAGTGCAGATTGGTAGTGCAGAGTGCAGAGTGAGAGTGCACATTGGTAGTGCAGAGTGCAGAGTGAGAGTGCAGAGTGCAGAGTGCAGAGTGGTAGTGTAGAGTGCAGAGTGGTAGTGCAGAGTGCAGAGTGGTAGTGCAGAGTGCAGAGTGGTAGTGCAGAGTGCAGAGTGGTAGTGCAGAGTGGTAGTGCAGAGTGGTACTGCAGAGTGGCAGTGCAGAGTGGTAGTGCAGAGGGCAGAGTGGTAGTGCAGAGTGGTAGTGCAGAGTGGCAGTGCAGAGTGCAGAGTGCAGAGTGGTAGTGCAGAGTGCAGAGTGGTAGTGCAGAGTGCAGAGTGGTAGTGCAGAGTGCAGAGTGGTAGTGCAGAGTGGTAGTGCAGAGTGGCAGTGCAGAGTGGTAGTGCAGAGGGCAGAGTGGTAGTGCAGAGTGGTAGTGCAGAGTGCAGAGTGGTAGTGCAGAGTGCAGAGTGGTAGTGCAGAGTGCAGAGTGGTAGTGCAGAGTGCAGAGTGGTAGTGCAGAGTGGTAGTGCAGAGTGGTAGTGCAGAGTGGTAGTGCAGAGTGGTAGTGCAGAGTGCAGAGTGGTAGTGCAGAGTGCAGAGTGGTAGTGCAGAGTGCAGAGTGCAGAGTGCAGAGTGGTAGTGCAGAGTGCAGAGTGGTAGTGCAGAGTGCAGAGTGGTAGTGCAGAGTGGTAGTGCAGAGTGCAGAGTGGTAGTGCAGAGTGCAGAGTGGTAGTGCAGAGTGCAGAGTGGTAGTGCAGAGTGGTAGTGCAGAGTGCAGAGTGGTAGTGCAGAGTGCAGAGTGGTAGTGCAGAGTGCAGAGTGGTAGTGCAGAGTGCAGAGTGGTAGTGCAGAGTGCAGAGTGGTAGTGCAGAGTGCAGAGTGGTAGTGCAGAGTGGTAGTGCAGAGTGATAGTGCAGAGTGGTAGTGCAGAGTGGTAGTGCAGAGGGCAGAGTGGTAGTGCAGAGGGCAGAGTGGTAGTGCAGACGTCAGAGTGGTAGTGCAGAGGGCAGAGTGGTAGTGCAGAGGGCAGAGTGCAGAGTGGTAGTGCAGAGTGGTAGTGCAGAGTGGTAGTGCAGAGTGCAGAGTGGTAGTGCAGAGTGCAGAGTGGTAGTGCAGAGTGCAGAGTGGTAGTGCAGAGTGGTAGTGCAGAGTGGTAGTGCAGAGTGGTAGTACAGAGGGCAGAGTGGTAGTGCAGAGTGGTACTGCAGAGGGCAGAGTGGTAGTGCAGAGTGGTAGTGCAGAGGGCAGAGTGGTAGTGCAGAGGGCAGAGTGGTAGTGCAGAGGGCAGAGTGGTAGTGCAGAGTGTTAGTGCAGAGGGCAGAGTGGTAGTGCAGAGGGCAGAGTGGTAGTGCAGAGGGCAGAGTGGTAGTGCAGAGGGCAGAGTGGTAGTGCAGAGTGGTAGTGCAGAGGGCAGAGTGGTAGTGCAGAGTGGTAGTTCGGAGGGCAGAGTGGTAGTGCAGAGTGGTAGTGCAGAGGGCAGAGTGGTAGTGCAGAGTGCAGAGTGGTAGTGCAGAGTGGTAGTGCAGAGGGCAGAGTGGTAGTGCAGAGTGGTAGTGCAGAGGGCAGAGTGGTAGTGCAGAGTGGTAGTGCCGAGGGCAGAGTGGTAGTGCAGAGTGGTAGTGCAGAGTGCAAAGTGGTAGTGCAGAGTGGTAGTGCAGAGTGCAGAGTGCAGAGTGGTAGGGCAGAGTGCAGAGTGCAGAGTGGTAATGCAGAGTGCAGAGTGGTAGTGCAGAGTGGTAGTGCAGAGTGGTAGTGCAGAGTGGTAGTGCAGAGTGCAGAGTGGTAGTGCAGAGTGGTAGTGCAAAGTGGTAGTGCAGAGTGGTAGTGCAGAGTGCAGAGTGCAGAGTGGTAGTGCAGAGTGCAGAGTGGTAGTGCAGAGTGCAGAGTGGTAATGCTGAGTGGTAGTACAGAGTGGTAGTGCAGAGTGCAGAGTGGTAGTGCAGAGTGCAGAGTGGTAGTGCAGAGTGGTAGTGCAGAGTGCAGAGTGGTAGTGCAGAGTGCAGAGTGGTAGTGCAGAGTGCAGAGTGGTAGTGCAGAGTGCAGAGTGGTAGTGCAGAGTGCAGAGTGGTAGTGCAGAGTGGTAGTGCAGAGTGGTAGTGCAGAGGGCAGAGTGGTAGTGCAGAGGGCAGAGTGGTAGTGCAGAGGTCAGAGTGGTAGTGCAGAGGGCAGAGTGGTAGTGCAGAGGGCAGAGTGCAGAGTGATAGTGCAGAGTGGTAGTGCAGAGTGGTAGTGCAGAGTGGTAGTGCAGAGTGCAGAGTGCAGAGTGGTAGTGCAGAGTGCAGAGTGGTAGTGCAGAGTGAAGAGTGGTAGTGCAGAGTGCAGAGTGGTAGTGCAGAGTGCAGAGTGGGAGTGCAGAGTGCAGAGTGGTAGTGCTGAGTGCAGAGTGGTAGTGCAGAGTGGTAGTGCAGAGTGCAGAGTGGTAGTGCAGAGTGCAGAGTGGTAGTGCAGAGTGCAGAGTGGTAGTGCAGAGTGCAGAGTGGTAGTGCAGAGTGGTAGTGCAGAGTGGTAGTGCAGAGGGCAGAGTGGTAGTGCAGAGTGGTAGTGCAGGGTGCAGAGTGGTAGTGCAGAGTGGTAGTGCAGAGTGCAGAGTGGTAGTCCCTAGTGGTAGTGCAGAGTGCAGAGTGGTAGTGCAGAGTGCAGAGTGGTAGTGCAGAGTGCAGAGTGGTAGTGCAGAGTGCAGAGTGGTAGTGCAGAGTGGTAGTGCAGAGTGCAGAGTGGTAGTGCAGAGTGGTAGTGCAGAGTGCAGAGTGGTAGTGCAGAGTGCAGAGTGGTAGTGCAGAGTGCAGAGTGGTAGTGCAGAGTGGTAGTGCAGAGTGCAGAGTGGTAGTGCAGAGTGCAGAGTGGTAGTGCAGAGTGGTAGTGCAGAGTGCAGAGTGGTAGTGCAGAGTGCAGAGTGGTAGTGCAGAGTGCAGAGTGGTAGTGCAGAGTGGTAGTGCAGAGTGGTAGTGCAGAGTGGTAGTGCAGAGTGCAGAGTGCAGAGTGCAGAGTGCAGAGTGCAGAGTGCAGAGTGGTAGTGCAGAGTGCAGAGTGGTAGTGCAGAATGCAGAGTGGTAGTGCAGAGTGCAGAGTGGTAGTGCAGAGTGGTAGTGCAGAGTGCAGAGTGCAGAGTGCAGAGTGCAGAGTGGTAGTGCAGAGTGAAGAGTGGTAGTGCAGAGTGCAGAGTGGTAGTGCAGAGTGCAGAGTGGTAGTGCAGAGTGGTAGTGCAGAGTGCATAGTGGTAGTGCAGAGTGCAGAGTGGTAGTGCAGAGTGCAGAGTGGTAGTGCAGAGTGGTAGTGCAGAGTGCAGAGTGGTAGTGCAGAGTGCAGAGTGGTAGTGCAGAGTGCAGAGTGGTAGTGCAGAGTGCAGAGTGGTAGTGCAGAGTGGTAGTGCAGAGTGGTAGTGCAGAGTGGTAGTGCAGAGGGCAGAGTGGTAGTGCAGAGGGCAGAGTGGTAGTGCAGAGGGCAGAGTGGTAGTGCAGAGGGCAGAGTGGTAGTGCAGAGTGCAGAGTGCAGAGTGGTAGTGCAGAGTGGTAGTGCAGAGTGGTAGTGCAGAGTGGTAGTGCAGAGTGGTAGGGCAGAGTGCAGAGTGGTAGTGCAGAGTGCAGAGTGGTAGTGCAGAGTGTAGAGTGGTAGTGCAGAGTGGTAGTGCAGAGTGGTATTGCAGAGGGCAGAGTGGTAGTGCAGAGTGGTAGTGCAGAGGGCAGAGTGGTAGTGCAGAGTGGTAGTGCAGAGGGCAGAGTGGTAGTGCAGAGGGCAGAGTGGTAGTGCAGAGGGCAGAGTGGTAGTGCAGAGGGCAGAGTGGTAGTGCAGAGTGGTAGTGCAGAGGGCAGAGTGGTAGTGCAGAGGGCAGAGTGGTAGTGCAGAGGGCAGAGTGGTAGTGCAGAGGGCAGAGTGGTAGTGCAGAGGGCAGAGTGGTAGTGCAGAGTGGTAGTGTAGAGTGGTAGTGCAGAGGGCAGAGTGGTAGTGCAGAGTGGTAGTGCAGAGGGCAGAGTGGTAGTGCAGAGTGGTAGTGCAGAGGGCAGAGTGGTAGTGCAGAGTGGTAGTGCAGAGGGCAGAGTGGTAGTGCAGAGTGCAGAGTGGTAGTGCAGAGTGGTAGTGCAGAGTGCAGAGTGGTAGTGCAGAGTGGTAGTGCAGAGGGCAGAGTGGTAGTGCAGAGTGGTAGTGCAGAGGGCAGAGTGGTAGTGCAGAGTGGTAGTGCAGAGGGCAGAGTGCAGAGTGGTAGTGCAGAGTGCAGAGTGCAGAGTGGTAGTGCAGAGTGCAGAGTGGTAGTGCAGAGTGGTAGTGCAGAGTGGTAGTGCAGAGTGGTAGTGCAGAGTGCAGAGTGGTAGTGCAGAGTGGTAGTGCAGAGTGGTAGTGCAGAGTGCAGAGTGCAGAGTGTTAGTGCAGAGTGCAGAGTGGTAGTGCAGAGTGCAGAGTGGTAGTGCAGAGTGCAGAGTGGTAGTGCAGAGTGCAGAGTGCAGAGTGAGAGTACAGATTGGTAGTGCAGAGTGCAGAGTGAGAGTGCAGATTGGTAGTGCAGAGTGCAGAGTGGTAGTGCAGATTGGTAGTGCAGAGTGAGAGTGCAGAGTGCAGAGTGCAGAGTGGTAGTGCAGAGTGGTAGTGCAGAGTGCAGAGTGGTAGTGCAGAGTGCAGAGTGGTAGTGCAGAGTGCAGAGTGGTAGTGCAGAGTGCAGAGTGGTAGTGCAGAGTGGTAGTGCAGAGTGGTACTGCAGAGTGGCAGTGCAGAGTGGAAGTGCAGAGGGCAGAGTGGTAGTGCAGAGTGGTAGTGCAGAGTGGTAGTGCAGAGTGCAGAGTGGTAGTGCAGAGTGCAGAGTGGTAGTGCAGAGTGCAGAGTGGTAGTGCAGAGTGCAGAGTGGTAGTGCAGAGTGCAGAGTGGTAGTGCAGAGTGCAGAGTGGTAGTGCAGAGTGGTAGTGCAGAGTGGTAGTGCAGAGTGGTAGTGCAGAGTGCAGAGTGCAGAGTGGTAGTGCAGAGTGCAGAGTGGTAGTGCAGAGTGCAGAGTGCAGAGTGGTAGTGCAGAGTGCGGAGTGGTAGTGCAGAGTGCAGAGTGGTAGTGCAGAGTGGTAGTGCAGAGTGCAGAGTGGTAGTGCAGAGTGCAGAGTGGTAGTGCAGAGTGCAGAGTGGTAGTGCAGAGTGGTAGTGCAGAGTGCAGAGTGGTAGTGCAGAGTGCAGAGTGGTAGTGCAGAGTGCAGAGTGGTAGTGCAGAGTGCAGAGTGGTAGTGCAGAGTGCAGAGTGGTAGTGCAGAGTGGTAGTGCAGAGTGGTAGTGCAGAGTGGTAGTACAGAGTGGTAGTGCAGAGGGCAGAGTGGTAGTGCAGAGGGCAGAGTGGTAGTGCAGAGGTCAGAGTGGTAGTGCAGAGGGCAGAGTGGTAGTGCAGAGGGCAGAGTGCAGAGTGGTAGTGCAGAGTGGTAGTGCAGAGTGGTAGTGCAGAGTGGTAGTGCAGAGTGCAGAGTGCAGAGTGCAGAGTGGTAGTGCAGAGTGCAGAGTGGTAGTGCAGAGTGCAGAGTGGTAGTGCAGAGTGCAGAGTGGTAGTGCAGAGTGGTAGTGCAGAGTGCAGAGTGCAGAGTGCAGAGTGGTAGTGCAGAGTGCAGAGTGGTAGTGCAGAGTGCAGAGTGGTAGTGCAGAGTGCAGAGTGGTAGTGCAGAGTGCAGAGTGGTAGTGCAGAGTGCAGAGTGGTAGTGCAGAGTGCAGAGTGGTAGTGCAGAGTGCAGAGTGGTAGTGCAGAGTGGTAGTGCAGAGTGCAGAGTGGTAGTGCAGAGTGCAGAGTGGTAGTGCAGAGTGCAGAGTGGTAGTGCAGAGTGGTAGTGCAGAGTGCAGAGTGGTAGTGCAGAGTGCAGAGTGGTAGTGCAGAGTTGTAGTGCAGAGTGGTAGTGCAGAGTGGTAGTGCAGAGTGGTAGTGCAGAGGGCAGAGTGGTAGTGCAGAGGGCAGAGTGGTAGTGCAGAGGGCAGAGTGCAGAGTGCAGAGTGGTAGTGCAGAGTGGTAGTGCAGAGTGGTAGTGCAGAGTGGTAGTGCAGAGGGCAGAGTGCAGAGTGGTAGTGCAGAGTGCAGAGTGGTAGTGCAGAGTGGTAGTGCAGAGTGGTAGTGCAGAGGGCAGAGTGGTAGTGCAGAGTGGTAGTGCAGAGGGCAGAGTGGTAGTGCAGAGTGGTAGTGCAGAGGGCAGAGTGGTAGTGCAGAGGGCAGAGTGGTAGTGCAGAGGGCAGAGTGGTAGTGCAGAGTGGTAGTGCAGAGGGCAGAGTGGTAGTGCAGAGGGCAGAGTGGTAGTGCAGAGGGCAGAGTGGTAGTGCAGAGGGCAGAGTGGTAGTGCAGAGGGCAGAGTGGTAGTGCAGAGTGGTAGTGCAGAGTGGTAGTGCAGAGTGCAGAGTGGTAGTGCAGAGTGCAGAGTGGTAGTGCGGAGTGCAGAGTGGTAGTGCAGAGTGGTAGTGCAGAGTGGTACTGCAGAGTGGCAGTGCAGAGTGGAAGTGCAGAGGGCAGAGTGGTAGTGCAGAGTGGTAGTGCAGAGTGGTAGTGCAGAGTGCAGAGTGGTAGTGCAGAGTGCAGAGTGGTAGTGCAGAGTGCAGAGTGGTAGTGCAGAGTGCAGAGTGGTAGTGCAGAGTGCAGAGTGGTAGTGCAGAGTGGTAGTGCAGAGTGGTAGTGCAGAGTGGTAGTGCAGAGTGCAGAGTGCAGAGTGGTAGTGCAGAGTGCAGAGTGGTAGTGCAGAGTGCAGAGTGCAGAGTGCAGAGTGGTAGTGCAGAGTGCGGAGTGGTAGTGCAGAGTGCAGAGTGGTAGTGCAGAGTGGTAGTGCAGAGTGCAGAGTGGTAGTGCAGAGTGCAGAGTGGTAGTGCAGAGTGCAGAGTGGTAGTGCAGAGTGGTAGTGCAGAGTGCAGAGTGGTAGTGCAGAGTGCAGAGTGGTAGTGCAGAGTGCAGAGTGGTAGTGCAGAGTGGTAGTGCAGAGTGCAGAGTGGTAGTGCAGAGTGGTAGTGCAGAGTGGTAGTGCAGAGTGGTAGTACAGAGTGGTAGTGCAGAGGGCAGAGTGGTAGTGCAGAGGGCAGAGTGGTAGTGCAGAGGTCAGAGTGGTAGTGCAGAGGGCAGAGTGGTAGTGCAGAGGGCAGAGTGCAGAGTGGTAGTGCAGAGTGGTAGTGCAGAGTGGTAGTGCAGAGTGCAGAGTGCAGAGTGCAGAGTGGTAGTGCAGAGTGCAGAGTGGTAGTGCAGAGTGCAGAGTGGTAGTGCAGAGTGCAGAGTGGTAGTGCAGAGTGGTAGTGCAGAGTGCAGAGTGCAGAGTGGTAGTGCAGAGTGCAGAGTGGTAGTGCAGAGTGGTAGTGCAGAGTGCAGAGTGGTAGTGCAGAGTGCAGAGTGGTAGTGCAGAGTGGTAGTGCAGAGTGCAGAGTGGTAGTGCAGAGTGCAGAGTGGTAGTGCAGAGTGCAGAGTGGTAGTGCAGAGTGGTAGTGCAGAGTGCAGAGTGGTAGTGCAGAGTGCAGAGTGGTAGTGCAGAGTGCAGAGTGGTAGTGCAGAGTGGTAGTGCAGAGTGGTAGTGCAGAGTGGTAGTGCAGAGTGGTAGTGCAGAGGGCAGAGTGGTAGTGCAGAGGGCAGAGTGGTAGTGCAGAGGGCAGAGTGGTAGTGCAGAGGGCAGAGTGGTAGTGCAGAGTGCAGAGTGCAGAGTGGTAGTGCAGAGTGGTAGTGCAGAGTGGTAGTGCAGAGTGGTAGTGCAGAGGGCAGAGTGCAGAGTGGTAGTGCAGAGTGCAGAGTGGTAGTGCAGAGTGGTAGTGCAGAGTGGTAGTGCAGAGGGCAGAGTGGTAGTGCAGAGTGGTAGTGCAGAGGGCAGAGTGGTAGTGCAGAGTGGTAGTGCAGAGGGCAGAGTGGTAGTGCAGAGGGCAGAGTGGTAGTGCAGAGTGCAGAGTGGTAGTGCAGAGTGGTAGTGCAGAGGGCAGAGTGGTAGTGCAGAGTGGTAGTGCAGAGGGCAGAGTGGTAGTGCAGAGTGGTAGTGCAGAGGGCAGAGTGGTAGTGCAGAGTGGTAGTGCAGAGGGCAGAGTGGTAGTGCAGAGTGCAGAGTGGTAGTGTAGAGTGCAGAGTGCAGAGTGGTAGTGCAGAGTGGTAGTGCAGAGTGGTAGTGCAGAGTGGTAGTGCAGAGTGCAGAGTGGTAGTGCAGAGTGGTAGTGCAGAGTGCAAAGTGGTAGTGCAGAGTGGTAGTGCAGGGTGCAGAGTGCAGAGTGGTAGTGCAGAGTGCAGAGTGGTAGTGCAGAGTGCAGAGTGGTAGTGCAGAGTGGTAGTGCAGAGTGGTAGTGCAGAGTGGTAGTGCAGAGTGCAGAGTTGTAGTGCAGAGTGGTAGTGCAGAGTGGTAGTGCAGAGTGGTGGTGCAGAGTGGTAGTGCAGAGTGCAGAGTGCAGAGTGTTAGTGCAGAGTGCAGAGTGGTAGTGCAGAGTGCAGAGTGCAGAGTGGTAGTGCAGAGTGCAGAGTGCAGAGTGGTAGTGCAGAGTGCAGAGTGGTAGTGCAGAGTGGTAGTGCAGAGGGCAGAGTGGTAGTGCAGAGTGGTAGTGCAGAGGGCAGAGTGGTAGTGCAGAGTGCAGAGTGGAGTGCAGAGTGGTAGTGCAGAGTGCAGAGTGGTAGTGCAGAGTGCAGAGTGGTAGTGCAGAGTGCAGAGTGGTAGTGCAGAGTGCAGAGTGGTAGTGCAGAGTGGTAGTGCAGAGTGGTAGTGCAGAGTGGTAGTGCAGAGTGCAGAGTGCAGAGTGGTAGTGCAGAGTGCAGAGTGGTAGTGCAGAGTGCAGAGTGCAGAGTGGTAGTGCAGAGTGCGGAGTGGTAGTGCAGAGTGCAGAGTGGTAGTGCAGAGTGGTAGTGCAGAGTGCAGAGTGGTAGTGCAGAGTGCAGAGTGGTAGTGCAGAGTGCAGAGTGGTAGTGCAGAGTGGTAGTGCAGAGTGCAGAGTGGTAGTGCAGAGTGCAGAGTGGTAGTGCAGAGTGCAGAGTGGTAGTGCAGAGTGCAGAGTGGTAGTGCAGAGTGCAGAGTGGTAGTGCAGAGTGGTAGTGCAGAGTGGTAGTGCAGAGTGGTAGTACAGAGTGGTAGTGCAGAGGGCAGAGTGGTAGTGCAGAGGGCAGAGTGGTAGTGCAGAGGTCAGAGTGGTAGTGCAGAGGGCAGAGTGGTAGTGCAGAGGGCAGAGTGCAGAGTGGTAGTGCAGAGTGGTAGTGCAGAGTGGTAGTGCAGAGTGGTAGTGCAGAGTGCAGAGTGCAGAGTGCAGAGTGGTAGTGCAGAGTGCAGAGTGGTAGTGCAGAGTGCAGAGTGGTAGTGCAGAGTGCAGAGTGGTAGTGCAGAGTGGTAGTGCAGAGTGCAGAGTGCAGAGTGCAGAGTGGTAGTGCAGAGTGCAGAGTGGTAGTGCAGAGTGCAGAGTGGTAGTGCAGAGTGGTAGTGCAGAGTGCAGAGTGGTAGTGCAGAGTGGTAGTGCAGAGTGCAGAGTGGTAGTGCAGAGTGCAGAGTGGTAGTGCAGAGTGCAGAGTGGTAGTGCAGAGTGGTAGTGCAGAGTGCAGAGTGGTAGTGCAGAGTGCAGAGTGGTAGTGCAGAGTGGTAGTGCAGAGTGGTAGTGCAGAGTGGTAGTGCAGAGGGCAGAGTGGTAGTGCAGAGGGCAGAGTGGTAGTGCAGAGGGCAGAGTGGTAGAGAGGGCAGAGTGGTAGTGCAGAGTGCAGAGTGCAGAGTGCAGAGTGGTAGTGCAGAGTGGTAGTGCAGAGTGGTAGTGCAGAGTGGTAGTGCAGAGGGCAGAGTGCAGAGTGGTAGTGCAGAGTGCAGAGTGGTAGTGCAGAGTGGTAGTGCAGAGTGGTAGTGCAGAGGGCAGAGTGGTAGTGCAGAGTGGTAGTGCAGAGGGCAGAGTGGTAGTGCAGAGTGGTAGTGCAGAGGGCAGAGTGGTAGTGCAGAGGGCAGAGTGGTAGTGCAGAGGGCAGAGTGGTAGTGCAGAGTGGTAGTGCAGAGGGCAGAGTGGTAGTGCAGAGGGCAGAGTGGTAGTGCAGAGGGCAGAGTGGTAGTGCAGAGGGCAGAGTGGTAGTGCAGAGTGGTAGTGCAGAGTGGTAGTGCAGAGTGCAGAGTGGTAGTGCAGAGTGCAGAGTGGTAGTGCGGAGTGCAGAGTGGTAGTGCAGAGTGGTACTGCAGAGTGGTACTGCAGAGTGGCAGTGCAGAGTGGAAGTGCAGAGGGCAGAGTGGTAGTGCAGAGTGGTAGTGCAGAGTGGTAGTGCAGAGTGCAGAGTGGTAGTGCAGAGTGCAGAGTGGTAGTGCAGAGTGCAGAGTGGTAGTGCAGAGTGCAGAGTGGTAGTGCAGAGTGCAGAGTGGTAGTGCAGAGTGGTAGTGCAGAGTGGTAGTGCAGAGTGGTAGTGCAGAGTGCAGAGTGCAGAGTGCAGAGTGGTAGTGCAGAGTGCAGAGTGGTAGTGCAGAGTGCAGAGTGCAGAGTGCAGAGTGGTAGTGCAGAGTGCGGAGTGGTAGTGCAGAGTGCAGAGTGGTAGTGCAGAGTGGTAGTGCAGAGTGCAGAGTGGTAGTGCAGAGTGCAGAGTGGTAGTGCAGAGTGCAGAGTGGTAGTGCAGAGTGGTAGTGCAGAGTGCAGAGTGGTAGTGCAGAGTGCAGAGTGGTAGTGCAGAGTGCAGAGTGGTAGTGCAGAGTGGTAGTGCAGAGTGCAGAGTGGTAGTGCAGAGTGGTAGTGCAGAGTGGTAGTGCAGAGTGGTAGTACAGAGTGGTAGTGCAGAGGGCAGAGTGGTAGTGCAGAGGGCAGAGTGGTAGTGCAGAGGTCAGAGTGGTAGTGCAGAGGGCAGAGTGGTAGTGCAGAGGGCAGAGTGCAGAGTGGTAGTGCAGAGTGGTAGTGCAGAGTGGTAGTGCAGAGTGCAGAGTGCAGAGTGCAGAGTGGTAGTGCAGAGTGCAGAGTGGTAGTGCAGAGTGCAGAGTGGTAGTGCAGAGTGCAGAGTGGTAGTGCAGAGTGGTAGTGCAGAGTGCAGAGTGCAGAGTGCAGAGTGGTAGTGCAGAGTGCAGAGTGGTAGTGCAGAGTGCAGAGTGGTAGTGCAGAGTGCAGAGTGGTAGTGCAGAGTGCAGAGTGGTAGTGCAGAGTGGTAGTGCAGAGTGCAGAGTGGTAGTGCAGAGTGCAGAGTGGTAGTGCAGAGTGGTAGTGCAGAGTGCAGAGTGGTAGTGCAGAGTGCAGAGTGGTAGTGCAGAGTGGTAGTGCAGAGTGGTAGTGCAGAGTGGTAGTGCAGAGTGGTAGTGCAGAGTGGTAGTGCAGAGGGCAGAGTGGTAGTGCAGAGGGCAGAGTGGTAGTGCAGAGGGCAGAGTGGTAGTGCAGAGGGCAGAGTGGTAGTGCAGAGTGCAGAGTGCAGAGTGGTAGTGCAGAGTGGTAGTGCAGAGTGGTAGTGCAGAGTGGTAGTGCAGAGGGCAGAGTGCAGAGTGGTAGTGCAGAGTGCAGAGTGGTAGTGCAGAGTGGTAGTGCAGAGTGGTAGTGCAGAGGGCAGAGTGGTAGTGCAGAGTGGTAGTGCAGAGGGCAGAGTGGTAGTGCAGAGTGGTAGTGCAGAGGGCAGAGTGGTAGTGCAGAGGGCAGAGTGGTAGTGCAGAGTGCAGAGTGGTAGTGCAGAGTGGTAGTGCAGAGGGCAGAGTGGTAGTGCAGAGTGGTAGTGCAGAGGGCAGAGTGGTAGTGCAGAGTGGTAGTGCAGAGGGCAGAGTGGTAGTGCAGAGTGGTAGTGCAGAGGGCAGAGTGGTAGTGCAGAGTGCAGAGTGGTAGTGTAGAGTGCAGAGTGCAGAGTGGTAGTGCAGAGTGGTAGTGCAGAGTGGTAGTGCAGAGTGGTAGTGCAGAGTGCAGAGTGGTAGTGCAGAGTGGTAGTGCAGAGTGCAAAGTGGTAGTGCAGAGTGGTAGTGCAGGGTGCAGAGTGCAGAGTGGTAGTGCAGAGTGCAGAGTGGTAGTGCAGAGTGCAGAGTGGTAGTGCAGAGTGGTAGTGCAGAGTGGTAGTGCAGAGTGGTAGTGCAGAGTGCAGAGTTGTAGTGCAGAGTGGTAGTGCAGAGTGGTAGTGCAGAGTGGTGGTGCAGAGTGGTAGTGCAGAGTGCAGAGTGCAGAGTGTTAGTGCAGAGTGCAGAGTGGTAGTGCAGAGTGCAGAGTGCAGAGTGGTAGTGCAGAGTGCAGAGTGCAGAGTGGTAGTGCAGAGTGCAGAGTGGTAGTGCAGAGTGGTAGTGCAGAGGGCAGAGTGGTAGTGCAGAGTGGTAGTGCAGAGGGCAGAGTGGTAGTGCAGAGTGGTAGTGCAGAGGGCAGAGTGGTAGTGCAGAGTGCAGAGTGGTAGTGCAGAGTGGTAGTGCAGAGGGCAGAGTGGTAGTGCAGAGTGGTAGTGCAGAGGGCAGAGTGGTAGTGCAGAGTGGTAGTGCAGAGGGCAGAGTGGTAGTGCAGAGTGGTAGTGCAGAGGGCAGAGTGGTAGTGCAGAGTGCAGAGTGGTAGTGCAGAGTGGTAGTGCAGAGGGCAGAGTGGTAGTGCAGAGTGGTAGTGCAGAGGGCAGAGTGGTAGTGCAGAGTGGTAGTGCAGAGGGCAGAGTGGTAGTGCAGAGTGGTAGTGCAGAGGGCAGAGTGGTAGTGCAGAGTGCAGAGTGGTAGTGTAGAGTGCAGAGTGCAGAGTGGTAGTGCAGAGTGGTAGTGCAGAGTGGTAGTGCAGAGTGGTAGTGCAGAGTGCAGAGTGGTAGTGCAGAGTGGTAGTGCAGAGTGCAAAGTGGTAGTGCAGAGTGGTAGTGCAGAGTGGTAGTGCAGAGTGGTAGTGCAGAGTGCAGAGTGGTAGTGCAGAGTGGTAGTGCAGAGGGCAGAGTGGTAGTGCAGAGGGCAGAGTGGTAGTGCAGAGTGCAGAGTGGTAGTGCAGAGTGGTAGTGCAGAGGGCAGAGTGGTAGTGCAGAGTGGTAGTGCAGAGGGCAGAGTGGTAGTGCAGAGTGGTAGTGCAGAGGGCAGAGTGGTAGTGCAGAGTGGTAGTGCAGAGGGCAGAGTGGTAGTGCAGAGTGCAGAGTGGTAGTGTAGAGTGCAGAGTGCAGAGTGGTAGTGCAGAGTGGTAGTGCAGAGTGGTAGTGCAGAGTGCAGAGTGGTAGTGCAGAGTGGTAGTGCAGAGTGCAAAGTGGTAGTGCAGAGTGGTAGTGCAGGGTGCAGAGTGCAGAGTGGTAGTGCAGAGTGCAGAGTGGTAGTGCAGAGTGCAGAGTGGTAGTGCAGAGTGGTAGTGCAGAGTGGTAGTGCAGAGTGGTAGTGCAGAGTGCAGAGTTGTAGTGCAGAGTGGTAGTGCAGAGTGGTAGTGCAGAGTGGTGGTGCAGAGTGGTAGTGCAGAGTGCAGAGTGCAGAGTGTTAGTGCAGAGTGCAGAGTGGTAGTGCAGAGTGCAGAGTGCAGAGTGGTAGTGCAGAGTGCAGAGTGCAGAGTGGTAGTGCAGAGTGCAGAGTGGTAGTGCAGAGTGGTAGTGCAGAGGGCAGAGTGGTAGTGCAGAGTGGTAGTGCAGAGGGCAGAGTGGTAGTGCAGAGTGGTAGTGCAGAGGGCAGAGTGGTAGTGCAGAGTGCAGAGTGGTAGTGCAGAGTGGTAGTGCAGAGGGCAGAGTGGTAGTGCAGAGTGGTAGTGCAGAGGGCAGAGTGG
Source organism: Lissotriton helveticus (assembly GCF_964261635.1). Taxonomy (NCBI): domain Eukaryota; kingdom Metazoa; phylum Chordata; class Amphibia; order Caudata; family Salamandridae; genus Lissotriton; species Lissotriton helveticus. The sequence continues at coordinate 1,925,216,138 of NC_136065.1, forward strand.
TAGTGCAGAGTGGTAGTGCAGAGGGCAGAGTGGTAGTGCAGAGTGGTAGTGCAGAGGGCAGAGTGGTAGTGCAGAGTGCAGAGTGGTAGTGCAGAGTGGTAGTGCAGAGGGCAGAGTGGTAGTGCAGAGTGGTAGTGCAGAGGGCAGAGTGGTAGTGCAGAGTGGTAGTGCAGAGGGCAGAGTGGTAGTGCAGAGTGGTAGTGCAGAGGGCAGAGTGGTAGTGCAGAGTGCAGAGTGGTAGTGTAGAGTGCAGAGTGCAGAGTGGTAGTGCAGAGTGCAGAGTGGTAGTGCAGAGTGGTAGTGCAGAGGGCAGAGTGGTAGTGCAGAGTGGTAGTGCAGAGGGCAGAGTGGTAGTGCAGAGTGCAGAGTGGTAGTGCAGAGTGGTAGTGCAGAGGGCAGAGTGGTAGTGCAGAGTGGTAGTGCAGAGGGCAGAGTGGTAGTGCAGAGTGGTAGTGCAGAGGGCAGAGTGGTAGTGCAGAGTGGTAGTGCAGAGGGCAGAGTGGTAGTGCAGAGTGCAGAGTGGTAGTGCAGAGTGGTAGTGCAGAGGGCAGAGTGGTAGTGCAGAGTGGTAGTGCAGAGGGCAGAGTGGTAGTGCAGAGTGGTAGTGCAGAGGGCAGAGTGGTAGTGCAGAGTGGTAGTGCAGAGGGCAGAGTGGTAGTGCAGAGTGCAGAGTGGTAGTGTAGAGTGCAGAGTGCAGAGTGGTAGTGCAGAGTGGTAGTGCAGAGTGGTAGTGCAGAGTGGTAGTGCAGAGTGCAGAGTGGTAGTGCAGAGTGGTAGTGCAGAGTGCAAAGTGGTAGTGCAGAGTGGTAGTGCAGAGTGGTAGTGCAGAGTGGTAGTGCAGAGTGCAGAGTGGTAGTGCAGAGTGGTAGTGCAGAGTGGTAGTGCAGAGGGCAGAGTGGTAGTGCAGAGTGGTAGTGCAGGGTGCAGAGTGGTAGTGCAGAGTGGTAGTGCAGAGTGCAGAGTGGTAGTGCAGAGTGGTAGTGCAGAGTGCAGAGTGGTATTGCAGAGTGCAGAGTGGTAGTGCAGAGTGCAGAGTGGTAGTGCAGAGTGCAGAGTGGTAGTGCAGAGTGGTAGTGCAGAGTGCAGAGTGGTAGTGCAGAGTGGTAGTGCAGAGTGCAGAGTGGTAGTGCAGAGTGCAGAGTGGTAGTGCAGAGTGCAGAGTGGTAGTGCAGAGTGGTAGTGCAGAGTGCAGAGTGGTAGTGCAGAGTGCAGAGTGGTAGTGCAGAGTGGTAGTGCAGAGTGCAGAGTGGTAGTGCAGAGTGCAGAGTGGTAGTGCAGAGTGCAGAGTGGTAGTGCAGAGTGGTAGTGCAGAGTGGTAGTGCAGAGTGGTAGTGCAGAGTGCAGAGTGCAGAGTGCAGAGTGCAGAGTGCAGAGTGCAGAGTGGTAGTGCAGAGTGCAGAGTGGTAGTGCAGAATGCAGAGTGGTAGTGCAGAGTGCAGAGTGGTAGTGCAGAGTGGTAGTGCAGAGTGCAGAGTGCAGAGTGCAGAGTGCAGAGTGGTAGTGCAGAGTGCAGAGTGGTAGTGCAGAGTGAAGAGTGGTAGTGCAGAGTGCAGAGTGGTAGTGCAGAGTGCAGAGTGGTAGTGCAGAGTGGTAGTGCAGAGTGCATAGTGGTAGTGCAGAGTGCAGAGTGGTAGTGCAGAGTGCAGAGTGGTAGTGCAGAGTGGTAGTGCAGAGTGCAGAGTGGTAGTGCAGAGTGCAGAGTGGTAGTGCAGAGTGCAGAGTGGTAGTGCAGAGTGGTAGTGCAGAGTGGTAGTGCAGAGTGGTAGTGCAGAGGGCAGAGTGGTAGTGCAGAGGGCAGAGTGGTAGTGCAGAGGGCAGAGTGGTAGTGCAGAGTGCAGAGTGCAGAGTGGTAGTGCAGAGTGGTAGTGCAGAGTGGTAGTGCAGAGTGGTAGTGCAGAGTGGTAGTGCAGAGGGCAGAGTGCAGAGTGGTAGTGCAGAGTGCAGAGTGGTAGTGCAGAGTGCAGAGTGGTAGTGCAGAGTGGTAGTGCAGAGTGGTATTGCAGAGGGCAGAGTGGTAGTGCAGAGTGGTAGTGCAGAGGGCAGAGTGGTAGTGCAGAGTGGTAGTGCAGAGGGCAGAGTGGTAGTGCAGAGGGCAGAGTGGTAGTGCAGAGGGCAGAGTGGTAGTGCAGAGGGCAGAGTGGTAGTGCAGAGTGGTAGTGCAGAGGGCAGAGTGGTAGTGCAGAGGGCAGAGTGGTAGTGCAGAGGGCAGAGTGGTAGTGCAGAGTGGTAGTGTAGAGTGGTAGTGCAGAGGGCAGAGTGGTAGTGCAGAGTGGTAGTGCAGAGGGCAGAGTGGTAGTGCAGAGTGGTAGTGCAGAGGGCAGAGTGGTAGTGCAGAGTGGTAGTGCAGAGGGCAGAGTGGTAGTGCAGAGTGCAGAGTGGTAGTGCAAAGTGGTAGTGCAGAGTGCAGAGTGGTAGTGCAGAGTGGTAGTGCAGAGGGCAGAGTGGTAGTGCAGAGTGGTAGTGCAGAGGGCAGAGTGGTAGTGCAGAGTGGTAGTGCAGAGGGCAGAGTGCAGAGTGGTAGTGCAGAGTGCAGAGTGCAGAGTGGTAGTGCAGAGTGCAGAGTGGTAGTGCAGAGTGGTAGTGCAGAGTGGTAGTGCAGAGTGGTAGTGCAGAGTGCAGAGTGGTAGTGCAGAGTGGTAGTGCAGAGTGGTAGTGCAGAGTGGTAGTGCAGAGTGCAGAGTGCAGAGTGTTAGTGCAGAGTGCAGAGTGGTAGTGCAGAGTGCAGAGTGGTAGTGCAGAGTGCAGAGTGGTAGTGCAGAGTGCAGAGTGCAGAGTGAGAGTACAGATTGGTAGTGCAGAGTGCAGAGTGAGAGTGCAGATTGGTAGTGCAGAGTGCAGAGTGGTAGTGCAGATTGGTAGTGCAGAGTGCAGAGTGAGAGTGCAGAGTGCAGAGTGCAGAGTGGTAGTGCAGAGTGGTAGTGCAGAGTGCAGAGTGGTAGTGCAGAGTGCAGAGTGGTAGTGCGGAGTGCAGAGTGGTAGTGCAGAGTGGTAGTGCAGAGTGGTACTGCAGAGTGGCAGTGCAGAGTGGAAGTGCAGAGGGCAGAGTGGTAGTGCAGAGTGGTAGTGCAGAGTGGTAGTGCAGAGTGCAGAGTGGTAGTGCAGAGTGCAGAGTGGTAGTGCAGAGTGCAGAGTGGTAGTGCAGAGTGCAGAGTGGTAGTGCAGAGTGCAGAGTGGTAGTGCAGAGTGGTAGTGCAGAGTGGTAGTGCAGAGTGGTAGTGCAGAGTGCAGAGTGCAGAGTGGTAGTGCAGAGTGCAGAGTGGTAGTGCAGAGTGCAGAGTGCAGAGTGCAGAGTGGTAGTGCAGAGTGCGGAGTGGTAGTGCAGAGTGCAGAGTGGTAGTGCAGAGTGGTAGTGCAGAGTGCAGAGTGGTAGTGCAGAGTGCAGAGTGGTAGTGCAGAGTGCAGAGTGGTAGTGCAGAGTGGTAGTGCAGAGTGCAGAGTGGTAGTGCAGAGTGCAGAGTGGTAGTGCAGAGTGCAGAGTGGTAGTGCAGAGTGGTAGTGCAGAGTGCAGAGTGGTAGTGCAGAGTGGTAGTGCAGAGTGGTAGTGCAGAGTGGTAGTACAGAGTGGTAGTGCAGAGGGCAGAGTGGTAGTGCAGAGGGCAGAGTGGTAGTGCAGAGGTCAGAGTGGTAGTGCAGAGGGCAGAGTGGTAGTGCAGAGGGCAGAGTGCAGAGTGGTAGTGCAGAGTGGTAGTGCAGAGTGGTAGTGCAGAGTGGTAGTGCAGAGTGCAGAGTGCAGAGTGCAGAGTGGTAGTGCAGAGTGCAGAGTGGTAGTGCAGAGTGCAGAGTGGTAGTGCAGAGTGCAGAGTGGTAGTGCAGAGTGGTAGTGCAGAGTGCAGAGTGCAGAGTGCAGAGTGGTAGTGCAGAGTGCAGAGTGGTAGTGCAGAGTGCAGAGTGGTAGTGCAGAGTGGAGAGTGGTAGTGCAGAGTGCAGAGTGGTAGTGCAGAGTGGTAGTGCAGAGTGCAGAGTGGTAGTGCAGAGTGCAGAGTGGTAGTGCAGAGTGGTAGTGCAGAGTGCAGAGTGGTAGTGCAGAGTGCAGAGTGGTAGTGCAGAGTGCAGAGTGGTAGTGCAGAGTGGTAGTGCAGAGTGGTAGTGCAGAGTGGTAGTGCAGAGTGGTAGTGCAGAGGGCAGAGTGGTAGTGCAGAGGGCAGAGTGGTAGTGCAGAGTGCAGAGTGGTAGTGCAGAGTGCAGAGTGGTAGTGCAGAGTGCAGAGTGGTAGTGCAGAGTGCAGAGTGGTAGTGCAGAGTGGTAGTGCAGAGTGGTAGTGCAGAGTGGTAGTGCAGAGTGCAGAGTTGTAGTGCAGAGTGGTAGTGCAGAGTGGTAGTGCAGAGTGGTGGTGCAGAGTGGTAGTGCAGAGTGCAGAGTGCAGAGTGTTAGTGCAGAGTGCAGAGTGGTAGTGCAGAGTGCAGAGTGCAGAGTGGTAGTGCAGAGTGCAGAGTGCAGAGTGGTAGTGCAGAGTGCAGAGTGGTAGTGCAGAGTGGTAGTGCAGAGGGCAGAGTGGTAGTGCAGAGTGGTAGTGCAGAGGGCAGAGTGGTAGTGCAGAGTGGTAGTGCAGAGGGCAGAGTGGTAGTGCAGAGTGCAGAGTGGTAGTGCAGAGTGGTAGTGCAGAGGGCAGAGTGGTAGTGCAGAGTGGTAGTGCAGAGGGCAGAGTGGTAGTGCAGAGTGGTAGTGCAGAGGGCAGAGTGGTAGTGCAGAGTGGTAGTGCAGAGGGCAGAGTGGTAGTGCAGAGTGCAGAGTGGTAGTGCAGAGTGGTAGTGCAGAGGGCAGAGTGGTAGTGCAGAGTGGTAGTGCAGAGGGCAGAGTGGTAGTGCAGAGTGGTAGTGCAGAGGGCAGAGTGGTAGTGCAGAGTGGTAGTGCAGAGGGCAGAGTGGTAGTGCAGAGTGCAGAGTGGTAGTGTAGAGTGCAGAGTGCAGAGTGGTAGTGCAGAGTGGTAGTGCAGAGTGGTAGTGCAGAGTGGTAGTGCAGAGTGCAGAGTGGTAGTGCAGAGTGGTAGTGCAGAGTGCAAAGTGGTAGTGCAGAGTGGTAGTGCAGAGTGGTAGTGCAGAGTGGTAGTGCAGAGTGCAGAGTGGTAGTGCAGAGTGGTAGTGCAGAGGGCAGAGTGGTAGTGCAGAGGGCAGAGTGGTAGTGCAGAGTGCAGAGTGGTAGTGCAGAGTGGTAGTGCAGAGGGCAGAGTGGTAGTGCAGAGTGGTAGTGCAGAGGGCAGAGTGGTAGTGCAGAGTGGTAGTGCAGAGGGCAGAGTGGTAGTGCAGAGTGCAGAGTGGTAGTGTAGAGTGCAGAGTGCAGAGTGGTAGTGCAGAGTGGTAGTGCAGAGTGGTAGTGCAGAGTGGTAGTGCAGAGTGCAGAGTGGTAGTGCAGAGTGGTAGTGCAGAGTGCAAAGTGGTAGTGCAGAGTGGTAGTGCAGGGTGCAGAGTGCAGAGTGGTAGTGCAGAGTGCAGAGTGGTAGTGCAGAGTGCAGAGTGGTAGTGCAGAGTGGTAGTGCAGAGTGGTAGTGCAGAGTGGTAGTGCAGAGTGCAGAGTTGTAGTGCAGAGTGGTAGTGCAGAGTGGTAGTGCAGAGTGGTGGTGCAGAGTGGTAGTGCAGAGTGCAGAGTGCAGAGTGTTAGTGCAGAGTGCAGAGTGGTAGTGCAGAGTGCAGAGTGCAGAGTGGTAGTGCAGAGTGCAGAGTGCAGAGTGGTAGTGCAGAGTGCAGAGTGGTAGTGCAGAGTGGTAGTGCAGAGGGCAGAGTGGTAGTGCAGAGTGGTAGTGCAGAGGGCAGAGTGGTAGTGCAGAGTGGTAGTGCAGAGGGCAGAGTGGTAGTGCAGAGTGCAGAGTGGTAGTGCAGAGTGGTAGTGCAGAGGGCAGAGTGGTAGTGCAGAGTGGTAGTGCAGAGGGCAGAGTGGTAGTGCAGAGTGGTAGTGCAGAGGGCAGAGTGGTAGTGCAGAGTGGTAGTGCAGAGGGCAGAGTGGTAGTGCAGAGTGCAGAGTGGTAGTGCAGAGTGGTAGTGCAGAGGGCAGAGTGGTAGTGCAGAGTGGTAGTGCAGAGGGCAGAGTGGTAGTGCAGAGTGGTAGTGCAGAGGGCAGAGTGGTAGTGCAGAGTGGTAGTGCAGAGGGCAGAGTGGTAGTGCAGAGTGCAGAGTGGTAGTGTAGAGTGCAGAGTGCAGAGTGGTAGTGCAGAGTGCAGAGTGGTAGTGCAGAGTGGTAGTGCAGAGGGCAGAGTGGTAGTGCAGAGTGGTAGTGCAGAGGGCAGAGTGGTAGTGCAGAGTGCAGAGTGGTAGTGCAGAGTGGTAGTGCAGAGGGCAGAGTGGTAGTGCAGAGTGGTAGTGCAGAGGGCAGAGTGGTAGTGCAGAGTGGTAGTGCAGAGGGCAGAGTGGTAGTGCAGAGTGGTAGTGCAGAGGGCAGAGTGGTAGTGCAGAGTGCAGAGTGGTAGTGCAGAGTGGTAGTGCAGAGGGCAGAGTGGTAGTGCAGAGTGGTAGTGCAGAGGGCAGAGTGGTAGTGCAGAGTGGTAGTGCAGAGGGCAGAGTGGTAGTGCAGAGTGGTAGTGCAGAGGGCAGAGTGGTAGTGCAGAGTGCAGAGTGGTAGTGTAGAGTGCAGAGTGCAGAGTGGTAGTGCAGAGTGGTAGTGCAGAGTGGTAGTGCAGAGTGGTAGTGCAGAGTGCAGAGTGGTAGTGCAGAGTGGTAGTGCAGAGTGCAAAGTGGTAGTGCAGAGTGGTAGTGCAGAGTGGTAGTGCAGAGTGCAGAGTGGTAGTGCAGAGTGCAGAGTGGTAGTGCAGAGTGGTAGTGCAGAGTGGTAGTGCAGAGGGCAGAGTGGTAGTGCAGAGTGGTAGTGCAGGGTGCAGAGTGGTAGTGCAGAGTGGTAGTGCAGAGTGCAGAGTGGTAGTGCAGAGTGGTAGTGCAGAGTGCAGAGTGGTATTGCAGAGTGCAGAGTGGTAGTGCAGAGTGCAGAGTGGTAGTGCAGAGTGCAGAGTGGTAGTGCAGAGTGGTAGTGCAGAGTGCAGAGTGGTAGTGCAGAGTGGTAGTGCAGAGTGCAGAGTGGTAGTGCAGAGTGCAGAGTGGTAGTGCAGAGTGCAGAGTGGTAGTGCAGAGTGGTAGTGCAGAGTGCAGAGTGGTAGTGCAGAGTGCAGAGTGGTAGTGCAGAGTGGTAGTGCAGAGTGCAGAGTGGTAGTGCAGAGTGCAGAGTGGTAGTGCAGAGTGCAGAGTGGTAGTGCAGAGTGGTAGTGCAGAGTGGTAGTGCAGAGTGGTAGTGCAGAGTGCAGAGTGCAGAGTGCAGAGTGCAGAGTGCAGAGTGCAGAGTGGTAGTGCAGAGTGCAGAGTGGTAGTGCAGAATGCAGAGTGGTAGTGCAGAGTGCAGAGTGGTAGTGCAGAGTGGTAGTGCAGAGTGCAGAGTGCAGAGTGCAGAGTGCAGAGTGGTAGTGCAGAGTGCAGAGTGGTAGTGCAGAGTGAAGAGTGGTAGTGCAGAGTGCAGAGTGGTAGTGCAGAGTGCAGAGTGGTAGTGCAGAGTGGTAGTGCAGAGTGCATAGTGGTAGTGCAGAGTGCAGAGTGGTAGTGCAGAGTGCAGAGTGGTAGTGCAGAGTGGTAGTGCAGAGTGCAGAGTGGTAGTGCAGAGTGCAGAGTGGTAGTGCAGAGTGCAGAGTGGTAGTGCAGAGTGGTAGTGCAGAGTGGTAGTGCAGAGTGGTAGTGCAGAGGGCAGAGTGGTAGTGCAGAGGGCAGAGTGGTAGTGCAGAGGGCAGAGTGGTAGTGCAGAGTGCAGAGTGCAGAGTGGTAGTGCAGAGTGGTAGTGCAGAGTGGTAGTGCAGAGTGGTAGTGCAGAGTGGTAGTGCAGAGGGCAGAGTGCAGAGTGGTAGTGCAGAGTGCAGAGTGGTAGTGCAGAGTGCAGAGTGGTAGTGCAGAGTGGTAGTGCAGAGTGGTATTGCAGAGGGCAGAGTGGTAGTGCAGAGTGGTAGTGCAGAGGGCAGAGTGGTAGTGCAGAGTGGTAGTGCAGAGGGCAGAGTGGTAGTGCAGAGGGCAGAGTGGTAGTGCAGAGGGCAGAGTGGTAGTGCAGAGGGCAGAGTGGTAGTGCAGAGTGGTAGTGCAGAGGGCAGAGTGGTAGTGCAGAGGGCAGAGTGGTAGTGCAGAGGGCAGAGTGGTAGTGCAGAGTGGTAGTGTAGAGTGGTAGTGCAGAGGGCAGAGTGGTAGTGCAGAGTGGTAGTGCAGAGGGCAGAGTGGTAGTGCAGAGGGCAGAGTGGTAGTGCAGAGTGGTAGTGCAGAGGGCAGAGTGGTAGTGCAGAGTGCAGAGTGGTAGTGCAAAGTGGTAGTGCAGAGTGCAGAGTGGTAGTGCAGAGTGGTAGTGCAGAGGGCAGAGTGGTAGTGCAGAGTGGTAGTGCAGAGGGCAGAGTGGTAGTGCAGAGTGGTAGTGCAGAGGGCAGAGTGCAGAGTGGTAGTGCAGAGTGCAGAGTGCAGAGTGGTAGTGCAGAGTGCAGAGTGGTAGTGCAGAGTGGTAGTGCAGAGTGGTAGTGCAGAGTGGTAGTGCAGAGTGCAGAGTGGTAGTGCAGAGTGGTAGTGCAGAGTGGTAGTGCAGAGTGGTAGTGCAGAGTGCAGAGTGCAGAGTGTTAGTGCAGAGTGCAGAGTGGTAGTGCAGAGTGCAGAGTGGTAGTGCAGAGTGCAGAGTGGTAGTGCAGAGTGCAGAGTGCAGAGTGAGAGTACAGATTGGTAGTGCAGAGTGCAGAGTGAGAGTGCAGATTGGTAGTGCAGAGTGCAGAGTGGTAGTGCAGATTGGTAGTGCAGAGTGCAGAGTGAGAGTGCAGAGTGCAGAGTGCAGAGTGGTAGTGCAGAGTGGTAGTGCAGAGTGCAGAGTGGTAGTGCAGAGTGCAGAGTGGTAGTGCGGAGTGCAGAGTGGTAGTGCAGAGTGGTAGTGCAGAGTGGTACTGCAGAGTGGCAGTGCAGAGTGGAAGTGCAGAGGGCAGAGTGGTAGTGCAGAGTGGTAGTGCAGAGTGGTAGTGCAGAGTGCAGAGTGGTAGTGCAGAGTGCAGAGTGGTAGTGCAGAGTGCAGAGTGGTAGTGCAGAGTGCAGAGTGGTAGTGCAGAGTGGTAGTGCAGAGTGGTAGTGCAGAGTGGTAGTGCAGAGTGCAGAGTGCAGAGTGGTAGTGCAGAGTGCAGAGTGGTAGTGCAGAGTGCAGAGTGCAGAGTGCAGAGTGGTAGTGCAGAGTGCGGAGTGGTAGTGCAGAGTGCAGAGTGGTAGTGCAGAGTGGTAGTGCAGAGTGCAGAGTGGTAGTGCAGAGTGCAGAGTGGTAGTGCAGAGTGCAGAGTGGTAGTGCAGAGTGGTAGTGCAGAGTGCAGAGTGGTAGTGCAGAGTGCAGAGTGGTAGTGCAGAGTGGTAGTGCAGAGTGCAGAGTGGTAGTGCAGAGTGGTAGTGCAGAGTGGTAGTGCAGAGTGGTAGTACAGAGTGGTAGTGCAGAGGGCAGAGTGGTAGTGCAGAGGGCAGAGTGGTAGTGCAGAGGTCAGAGTGGTAGTGCAGAGGGCAGAGTGGTAGTGCAGAGGGCAGAGTGCAGAGTGGTAGTGCAGAGTGGTAGTGCAGAGTGGTAGTGCAGAGTGGTAGTGCAGAGTGCAGAGTGCAGAGTGCAGAGTGGTAGTGCAGAGTGCAGAGTGGTAGTGCAGAGTGCAGAGTGGTAGTGCAGAGTGCAGAGTGGTAGTGCAGAGTGGTAGTGCAGAGTGCAGAGTGCAGAGTGCAGAGTGGTAGTGCAGAGTGCAGAGTGGTAGTGCAGAGTGCAGAGTGGTAGTGCAGAGTGCAGAGTGGTAGTGCAGAGTGCAGAGTGGTAGTGCAGAGTGGTAGTGCAGAGTGCAGAGTGGTAGTGCAGAGTGCAGAGTGGTAGTGCAGAGTGCAGAGTGGTAGTGCAGAGTGGTAGTGCAGAGTGCAGAGTGGTAGTGCAGAGTGCAGAGTGGTAGTGCAGAGTGCAGAGTGGTAGTGCAGAGTGGTAGTGCAGAGTGGTAGTGCAGAGTGGTAGTGCAGAGTGGTAGTGCAGAGGGCAGAGTGGTAGTGCAGAGGGCAGAGTGGTAGTGCAGAGGGCAGAGTGGTAGTGCAGAGGGCAGAGTGGTAGTGCAGAGTGCAGAGTGCAGAGTGCAGAGTGGTAGTGCAGAGTGGTAGTGCAGAGTGGTAGTGCAGAGTGGTAGTGCAGAGGGCAGAGTGCAGAGTGGTAGTGCAGAGTGGTAGTGCAGAGTGGTAGTGCAGAGGGCAGAGTGGTAGTGCAGAGTGGTAGTGCAGAGGGCAGAGTGGTAGTGCAGAGTGGTAGTGCAGAGGGCAGAGTGGTAGTGCAGAGGGCAGAGTGGTAGTGCAGAGTGCAGAGTGGTAGTGCAGAGTGGTAGTGCAGAGGGCAGAGTGGTAGTGCAGAGTGGTAGTGCAGAGGGCAGAGTGGTAGTGCAGAGTGGTAGTGCAGAGGGCAGAGTGGTAGTGCAGAGTGGTAGTGCAGAGGGCAGAGTGGTAGTGCAGAGTGCAGAGTGGTAGTGTAGAGTGCAGAGTGCAGAGTGGTAGTGCAGAGTGGTAGTGCAGAGTGGTAGTGCAGAGTGGTAGTGCAGAGTGCAGAGTGGTAGTGCAGAGTGGTAGTGCAGAGTGCAAAGTGGTAGTGCAGAGTGGTAGTGCAGGGTGCAGAGTGCAGAGTGGTAGTGCAGAGTGCAGAGTGGTAGTGCAGAGTGCAGAGTGGTAGTGCAGAGTGGTAGTGCAGAGTGGTAGTGCAGAGTGGTAGTGCAGAGTGCAGAGTTGTAGTGCAGAGTGGTAGTGCAGAGTGGTAGTGCAGAGTGGTGGTGCAGAGTGGTAGTGCAGAGTGCAGAGTGCAGAGTGGTAGTGCAGAGTGCAGAGTGCAGAGTGGTAGTGCAGAGTGCAGAGTGCAGAGTGAGAGTACAGATTGGTAGTGCAGAGTGCAGAGTGAGAGTGCAGATTGGTAGTGCAGAGTGCAGAGTGAGAGTGCAGATTGGTAGTGCAGAGTGCAGAGTGAGAGTGCAGAGTGCAGAGTGCAGAGTGGTAGTGTAGAGTGCAGAGTGGTAGTGGAGAGTGCAGAGTGGTAGTGCAGAGTGCAGAGTGGTAGTGCAGAGTGCAGAGTGGTAGTGCAGAGTGGTAGTGCAGAGTGGTACTGCAGAGTGGTAGTGCAGAGGGCAGAGTGGTAGTGCAGAGTGGTAGTGCAGAGTGGCAGTGCAGAGTGCAGAGTGCAGAGTGGTAGTGCAGAGTGCAGAGTGGTAGTGCAGAGTGCAGAGTGGTAGTGCAGAGTGGTAGTGCAGAGTGGTAGTGCAGAGTGGCAGTGCAGAGTGGTAGTGCAGAGGGCAGAGTGGTAGTGCAGAGTGGCAGTGCAGAGTGCAGAGTGGTAGTGCAGAGTGCAGAGTGGTAGTGCAGAGTGCAGAGTGGTAGTGCAGAGTGCAGAGTGGTAGTGCAGAGTGCAGAGTGGTAGTGCAGAGTGGTAGTGCAGAGTGGTAGTGCAGAGTGGTAGTGCAGAGTGGTAGTGCAGAGTGCAGAGTGCAGAGTGGTAGTGCAGAGTGCAGAGTGCAGAGTGCAGAGTGCAGAGTGGTAGTGCAGAGTGCAGAGTGGTAGTGCAGAGTGCAGAGTGGTAGTGCAGAGTGGTAGTGCAGAGTGCAGAGTGGTAGTGCAGAGTGCAGAGTGGTAGTGCAGAGTGCAGAGTGGTAGTGCAGAGTGGTAGTGCAGAGTGCAGAGTGGTAGTGCAGAGTGCAGAGTGGTAGTGCAGAGTGCAGAGTGGTAGTGCAGAGTGCAGAGTGGTAGTGCAGAGTGCAGAGTGGTAGTGCAGAGTGGTAGTGCAGAGTGGTAGTGCAGAGTGGTAGTGCAGAGGGCAGAGTGGTAGTGCAGAGGGCAGAGTGGTAGTGCAGACGTCAGAGTGGTAGTGCAGAGGGCAGAGTGGTAGTGCAGAGGGCAGAGTGCAGAGTGGTAGTGCAGAGTGGTAGTGCAGAGTGCAGAGTGGTAGTGCAGAGTGCAGAGTGGTAGTGCAGAGTGCAGAGTGGTAGTGCAGAGTGGTAGTGCAGAGTGGTAGTACAGAGGGCAGAGTGGTAGTGCAGAGTGGTACTGCAGAGGGCAGAGTGGTAGTGCAGAGTGGTAGTGCAGAGGGCAGAGTGGTAGTGCAGAGGGCAGAGTGGTAGTGCAGAGGGCAGAGTGGTAGTGCAGAGTGTTAGTGCAGAGGGCAGAGTGGTAGTGCAGAGGGCAGAGTGGTAGTGCAGAGTGCAGAGTGAGAGTGCAGATTGGTAGTGCAGAGTGCAGAGTGAGAGTGCAGATTGGTAGTGCAGAGTGCAGAGTGAGAGTGCAGAGTGCAGAGTGCAGAGTGGTAGTGTAGAGTGCAGAGTGGTAGTGGAGAGTGCAGAGTGGTAGTGCAGAGTGCAGAGTGGTAGTGCAGAGTGCAGAGTGGTAGTGCAGAGTGGTAGTGCAGAGTGGTACTGCAGAGTGGCAGTGCAGAGTGGTAGTGCAGAGGGCAGAGTGGTAGTGCAGAGTGGTAGTGCAGAGTGGCAGTGCAGAGTGCAGAGTGCAGAGTGGTAGTGCAGAGTGCAGAGTGGTAGTGCAGAGTGCAGAGTGGTAGTGCAGAGTGGTAGTGCAGAGTGGTAGTGCAGAGTGGCAGTGCAGAGTGGTAGTGCAGAGGGCAGAGTGGTAGTGCAGAGTGGTAGTGCAGAGTGCAGAGTGGTAGTGCAGAGTGCAGAGTGGTAGTGCAGAGTGCAGAGTGGTAGTGCAGAGTGCAGAGTGGTAGTGCAGAGTGCAGAGTGGTAGTGCAGAGTGGTAGTGCAGAGTGGTAGTGCAGAGTGGTAGTGCAGAGTGGTAGTGCAGAGTGCAGAGTGCAGAGTGGTAGTGCAGAGTGCAGAGTGCAGAGTGCAGAGTGCAGAGTGGTAGTGCAGAGTGCAGAGTGGTAGTGCAGAGTGCAGAGTGGTAGTGCAGAGTGGTAGTGCAGAGTGCAGAGTGGTAGTGCAGAGTGCAGAGTGGTAGTGCAGAGTGCAGAGTGGTAGTGCAGAGTGGTAGTGCAGAGTGCAGAGTGGTAGTGCAGAGTGCAGAGTGGTAGTGCAGAGTGCAGAGTGGTAGTGCAGAGTGCAGAGTGGTAGTGCAGAGTGGTAGTGCAGAGTGGTAGTGCAGAGTGGTAGTGCAGAGTGGTAGTGCAGAGGGCAGAGTGGTAGTGCAGAGGGCAGAGTGGTAGTGCAGACGTCAGAGTGGTAGTGCAGAGGGCAGAGTGGTAGTGCAGAGGGCAGAGTGCAGAGTGGTAGTGCAGAGTGGTAGTGCAGAGTGGTAGTGCAGAGTGCAGAGTGGTAGTGCAGAGTGCAGAGTGGTAGTGCAGAGTGCAGAGTGGTAGTGCAGAGTGGTAGTGCAGAGTGGTAGTACAGAGGGCAGAGTGGTAGTGCAGAGTGGTACTGCAGAGGGCAGAGTGGTAGTGCAGAGTGGTAGTGCAGAGGGCAGAGTGGTAGTGCAGAGGGCAGAGTGGTAGTGCAGAGGGCAGAGTGGTAGTGCAGAGTGTTAGTGCAGAGGGCAGAGTGGTAGTGCAGAGGGCAGAGTGGTAGTGCAGAGGGCAGAGTGGTAGTGCAGAGTGGTAGTGCAGAGGGCAGAGTGGTAGTGCAGAGTGGTAGTTCGGAGGGCAGAGTGGTAGTGCAGAGTGGTAGTGCAGAGGGCAGAGTGGTAGTGCAGAGTGCAGAGTGGTAGTGCAGAGTGGTAGTGCAGAGGGCAGAGTGGTAGTGCAGAGTGGTAGTGCAGAGGGCAGAGTGGTAGTGCAGAGTGGTAGTGCCGAGGGCAGAGTGGTAGTGCACAGTGGTAGTGCAGAGTGCAAAGTGGTAGTGCAGAGTGGTAGTGCAGAGTGCAGAGTGCAGAGTGGTAGGGCAGAGTGCAGAGTGCAGAGTGGTAATGCAGAGTGCAGAGTGGTAGTGCAGAGTGGTAGTGCAGAGTGGTAGTGCAGAGTGGTAGTGCAGAGTGCAGAGTGGTAGTGCAGAGTGGTAGTGCAAAGTGGTAGTGCAGAGTGGTAGTGCAGAGTGCAGAGTGCAGAGTGGTAGTGCAGAGTGCAGAGTGGTAGTGCAGAGTGCAGAGTGGTAATGCTGAGTGGTAGTACAGAGTGGTAGTGCAGAGTGCAGAGTGGTAGTGCAGAGTGGTAGTGCAGAGTGGTAGTGCAGAGTGCAGAGTGGTAGTGCAGAGTGCAGAGTGGTAGTGCAGAGTGCAGAGTGGTAGTGCAGAGTGCAGAGTGGTAGTGCAGAGTGCAGAGTGGTAGTGCAGAGTGGTAGTGCAGAGTGGTAGTGCAGAGTGGTAGTGCAGAGGGCAGAGTGGTAGTGCAGAGTGCAGAGTGGTAGTGCAGAGTGCAGAGTGGTAGTGCAGAGTGCAGAGTGGTAGTGCAGAGTGCAGAGTGGTAGTGCAGAGTGGTAGTGCAGAGTGCAGAGTGGTAGTGCAGAGTGGTAGTGCAGAGTGCAGAGTGGTAGTGCAGAGTGCAGAGTGGTAGTGCAGAGTGCAGAGTGGTAGTGCAGAGTGGTAGTGCAGAGTGCAGAGTGGTAGTGCAGAGTGCAGAGTGGTAGTGCAGAGTGGTAGTGCAGAGTGCAGAGTGGTAGTGCAGAGTGCAGAGTGGTAGTGCAGAGTGGTAGTGCAGAGTGGTAGTGCAGAGTGCAGAGTGCAGAGTGCAGAGTGCAGAGTGCAGAGTGCAGAGTGGTAGTGCAGAGTGCAGAGTGGTAGTGCAGAATGCAGAGTGGTAGTGCAGAGTGCAGAGTGGTAGTGCAGAGTGGTAGTGCAGAGTGCAGAGTGCAGAGTGCAGAGTGCAGAGTGGTAGTGCAGAGTGCAGAGTGGTAGTGCAGAGTGAAGAGTGGTAGTGCAGAGTGCAGAGTGGTAGTGCAGAGTGCAGAGTGGTAGTGCAGAGTGGTAGTGCAGAGTGCATAGTGGTAGTGCAGAGTGCAGAGTGGTAGTGCAGAGTGCAGAGTGGTAGTGCAGAGTGGTAGTGCAGAGTGCAGAGTGGTAGTGCAGAGTGCAGAGTGGTAGTGCAGAGTGCAGAGTGGTAGTGCAGAGTGCAGAGTGGTAGTGCAGAGTGGTAGTGCAGAGTGGTAGTGCAGAGGGCAGAGTGGTAGTGCAGAGGGCAGAGTGGTAGTGCAGAGGGCAGAGTGGTAGTGCAGAGGGCAGAGTGGTAGTGCAGAGTGCAGAGTGCAGAGTGGTAGTGCAGAGTGGTAGTGCAGAGTGGTAGTGCAGAGTGGTAGTGCAGAGTGGTAGTGCAGAGGGCAGAGTGCAGAGTGGTAGTGCAGAGTGCAGAGTGGTAGTGCAGAGTGTAGAGTGGTAGTGCAGAGTGGTAGTGCAGAGTGGTATTGCAGAGGGCAGAGTGGTAGTGCAGAGTGGTAGTGCAGAGGGCAGAGTGGTAGTGCAGAGTGGTAGTGCAGAGGGCAGAGTGGTAGTGCAGAGGGCAGAGTGGTAGTGCAGAGGGCAGAGTGGTAGTGCAGAGGGCAGAGTGGTAGTGCAGAGTGGTAGTGCAGAGGGCAGAGTGGTAGTGCAGAGGGCAGAGTGGTAGTGCAGAGGGCAGAGTGGTAGTGCAGAGGGCAGAGTGGTAGTGCAGAGGGCAGAGTGGTAGTGCAGAGTGGTAGTGTAGAGTGGTAGTGCAGAGGGCAGAGTGGTAGTGCAGAGTGGTAGTGCAGAGGGCAGAGTGGTAGTGCAGAGTGGTAGTGCAGAGGGCAGAGTGGTAGTGCAGAGTGGTAGTGCAGAGGGCAGAGTGGTAGTGCAGAGTGCAGAGTGGTAGTGCAGAGTGGTAGTGCAGAGTGCAGAGTGGTAGTGCAGAGTGGTAGTGCAGAGGGCAGAGTGGTAGTGCAGAGTGGTAGTGCAGAGGGCAGAGTGGTAGTGCAGAGTGGTAGTGCAGAGGGCAGAGTGCAGAGTGGTAGTGCAGAGTGCAGAGTGCAGAGTGGTAGTGCAGAGTGCAGAGTGGTAGTGCAGAGTGGTAGTGCAGAGTGGTAGTGCAGAGTGGTAGTGCAGAGTGCAGAGTGGTAGTGCAGAGTGGTAGTGCAGAGTGGTAGTGCAGAGTGGTAGTGCAGAGTGCAGAGTGCAGAGTGTTAGTGCAGAGTGCAGAGTGGTAGTGCAGAGTGCAGAGTGGTAGTGCAGAGTGCAGAGTGGTAGTGCAGAGTGCAGAGTGCAGAGTGAGAGTACAGATTGGTAGTGCAGAGTGCAGAGTGAGAGTGCAGATTGGTAGTGCAGAGTGCAGAGTGGTAGTGCAGATTGGTAGTGCAGAGTGCAGAGTGAGAGTGCAGAGTGCAGAGTGCAGAGTGGTAGTGCAGAGTGGTAGTGCAGAGTGCAGAGTGGTAGTGCAGAGTGCAGAGTGGTAGTGCAGAGTGCAGAGTGGTAGTGCAGAGTGGTAGTGCAGAGTGGTACTGCAGAGTGGCAGTGCAGAGTGGAAGTGCAGAGGGCAGAGTGGTAGTGCAGAGTGGTAGTGCAGAGTGGTAGTGCAGAGTGCAGAGTGGTAGTGCAGAGTGCAGAGTGGTAGTGCAGAGTGCAGAGTGGTAGTGCAGAGTGCAGAGTGGTAGTGCAGAGTGCAGAGTGGTAGTGCAGAGTGGTAGTGCAGAGTGGTAGTGCAGAGTGGTAGTGCAGAGTGCAGAGTGCAGAGTGGTAGTGCAGAGTGCAGAGTGGTAGTGCAGAGTGCAGAGTGGAGAGTGGTAGTGCAGAGTGCGGAGTGGTAGTGCAGAGTGCAGAGTGGTAGTGCAGAGTGGTAGTGCAGAGTGCAGAGTGGTAGTGCAGAGTGCAGAGTGGTAGTGCAGAGTGCAGAGTGGTAGTGCAGAGTGGTAGTGCAGAGTGCAGAGTGGTAGTGCAGAGTGCAGAGTGGTAGTGCAGAGTGCAGAGTGGTAGTGCAGAGTGCAGAGTGGTAGTGCAGAGTGCAGAGTGGTAGTGCAGAGTGGTAGTGCAGAGTGGTAGTGCAGAGTGGTAGTACAGAGTGGTAGTGCAGAGGGCAGAGTGGTAGTGCAGAGGGCAGAGTGGTAGTGCAGAGGTCAGAGTGGTAGTGCAGAGGGCAGAGTGGTAGTGCAGAGGGCAGAGTGCAGAGTGGTAGTGCAGAGTGGTAGTGCAGAGTGGTAGTGCAGAGTGCAGAGTGCAGAGTGGTAGTGCAGAGTGCAGAGTGGTAGTGCAGAGTGCAGAGTGGTAGTGCAGAGTGCAGAGTGGTAGTGCAGAGTGGTAGTGCAGAGTGCAGAGTGCAGAGTGCAGAGTGGTAGTGCAGAGTGCAGAGTGGTAGTGCAGAGTGCAGAGTGGTAGTGCAGAGTGCAGAGTGGTAGTGCAGAGTGCAGAGTGGTAGTGCAGAGTGGTAGTGCAGAGTGCAGAGTGGTAGTGCAGAGTGCAGAGTGGTAGTGCAGAGTGCAGAGTGGTAGTGCAGAGTGGTAGCGCAGAGTGCAGAGTGGTAGTGCAGAGTGGTAGTGCAGAGTGGTAGTGCAGAGTGGTAGTGCAGAGTGGTAGTGCAGAGTGGTAGTGCAGAGGGCAGAGTGGTAGTGCAGAGGGCAGAGTGGTAGTGCAGAGGGCAGAGTGGTAGTGCAGAGGGCAGAGTGGTAGTGCAGAGTGCAGAGTGCAGAGTGCAGAGTGGTAGTGCAGAGTGGTAGTGCAGAGTGGTAGTGCAGAGTGGTAGTGCAGAGGGCAGAGTGCAGAGTGGTAGTGCAGAGTGCAGAGTGGTAGTGCAGAGTGGTAGTGCAGAGTGGTAGTGCAGAGGGCAGAGTGGTAGTGCAGAGTGGTAGTGCAGAGGGCAGAGTGGTAGTGCAGAGTGGTAGTGCAGAGGGCAGAGTGGTAGTGCAGAGGGCAGAGTGGTAGTGCAGAGGGCAGAGTGGTAGTGCAGAGTGGTAGTGCAGAGGGCAGAGTGGTAGTGCAGAGGGCAGAGTGGTAGTGCAGAGGACAGAGTGGTAGTGCAGAGGGCAGAGTGGTAGTGCAGAGGGCAGAGTGGTAGTGCAGAGTGGTAGTGCAGAGTGGTAGTGTAGAGTGGTAGTGCAGAGGGCAGAGTGGTAGTGCAGAGTGGTAGTGCAGAGGGCAGAGTGGTAGTGCAGAGTGGTAGTGCAGAGGGCAGAGTGGTAGTGCAGAGTGGTAGTGCAGAGGGCAGAGTGGTAGTGCAGAGTGCAGAGTGGTAGTGCAGAGTGGTAGTGCAGAGGGCAGAGTGGTAGTGCAGAGTGGTAGTGCAGAGGGCAGAGTGGTAGTGCAGAGTGGTAGTGCAGAGGGCAGAGTGGTAGTGCAGAGTGGTAGTGCAGAGGGCAGAGTGGTAGTGCAGAGTGCAGAGTGGTAGTGTAGAGTGCAGAGTGCAGAGTGGTAGTGCAGAGTGGTAGTGCAGAGTGGTAGTGCAGAGTGGTAGTGCAGAGTGCAGAGTGGTAGTGCAGAGTGGTAGTGCAGAGTGCAAAGTGGTAGTGCAGAGTGGTAGTGCAGAGTGGTAGTGCAGAGTGGTAGTGCAGAGTGCAGAGTGGTAGTGCAGAGTGCAGAGTGGTAGTGCAGAGTGGTAGTGCAGAGTGGTAGTGCAGAGTGCTAGTGCAGAGTGCAGAGTTGTAGTGCAGAGTGGTAGTGCAGAGTGGTAGTGCAGAGTGGTGGTGCAGAGTGGTAGTGCAGAGTGCAGAGTGCAGAGTGTTAGTGTAGAGTGCAGAGTGGTAGTGCAGAGTGCAGAGTGCAGAGTGGTAGTGCAGAGTGCAGAGTGGTAGTGCAGAGTGCAGAGTGCAGAGTGCAGAGTGAGAGTACAGATTGGTAGTGCAGAGTGCAGAGTGAGAGTGCAGATTGGTAGTGCAGAGTGCAGAGTGAGAGTGCAGATTGGTAGTGCAGAGTGCAGAGTGAGAGTGCAGAGTGCAGAGTGCAGAGTGGTAGTGCAGAGTGAAGAGTGGTAGTGCAGAGTGCAGAGTGGTAGTGCAGAGTGCAGAGTGGTAGTGCAGAGTGCAGAGTGGTAGTGCAGAGTGGTAGTGCAGAGTGGTACTGCAGAGTGGCAGTGCAGAGTGGTAGTGCAGAGGGCAGAGTGGTAGTGCAGAGTGGTAGTGCAGAGTGGCAGTGCAGAGTGCAGAGTGCAGAGTGGTAGTGCAGAGTGCAGAGTGGTAGTGCAGAGTGCAGAGTGGTAGTGCAGAGTGCAGAGTGGTAGTGCAGAGTGGTAGTGCAGAGTGGCAGTGCAGAGTGGTAGTGCAGAGGGCAGAGTGGTAGTGCAGAGTGGTAGTGCGGAGTGCAGAGTGGTAGTGCAGAGTGCAGAGTGGTAGTGCAGAGTGCAGAGTGGTAGTGCAGAGTGCAGAGTGGTAGTGCAGAGTGCAGAGTGGTAGTGCAGAGTGCAGAGTGGTAGTGCAGAGTGGTAGTGCAGAGTGCAGAGTGGTAGTGCAGAGTGCAGAGTGGTAGTGCAGAGTGCAGAGTGGTAGTGCAGAGTGGTAGTGCAGAGTGGTAGTGCAGAGTGGTAGTGCAGAGTGGTAGTGCAGAGGGCAGAGTGGTAGTGCAGAGGGCAGAGTGGTTGTGCAGAGGGCAGAGTGGTAGTGCAGAGGGCAGAGTGGTAGTGCAGAGTGCAGAGTGCAGAGTGCAGAGTGGTAGTGCAGAGTGGTAGTGCAGAGTGGTAGTGCAGAGTGGTAGTGCAGAGGGCAGAGTGCAGAGTGGTAGTGCAGAGTGCAAGTGGTAGTGCAGAGTGGTAGTGCAGAGTGGTAGTGCAGAGGGCAGAGTGGTAGTGCAGAGTGGTAGTGCAGAGGGCAGAGTGGTAGTGCAGAGTGGTAGTGCAGAGGGCAGAGTGGTAGTGCAGAGGGCAGAGTGGTAGTGCAGAGGGCAGAGTGGTAGTGCAGAGTGGTAGTGCAGAGGGCAGAGTGGTAGTGCAGAGGGCAGAGTGGTAGTGCAGAGGGCAGAGTGGTAGTGCAGAGGGCAGAGTGGTAGTGCAGAGGGCAGAGTGGTAGTGCAGAGTGGTAGTGCAGAGTGGTAGTGTAGAGTGGTAGTGCAGAGGGCAGAGTGGTAGTGCAGAGTGGTAGTGCAGAGGGCAGAGTGGTAGTGCAGAGTGGTAGTGCAGAGGGCAGAGTGGTAGTGCAGAGTGGTAGTGCAGAGGGCAGAGTGGTAGTGCAGAGTGCAGAGTGGTAGTGCAGAGTGGTAGTGCAGAGGGCAGAGTGGTAGTGCAGAGTGGTAGTGCAGAGGGCAGAGTGGTAGTGCAGAGTGGTAGTGCAGAGGGCAGAGTGGTAGTGCAGAGTGGTAGTGCAGAGGGCAGAGTGGTAGTGCAGAGTGCAGAGTGGTAGTGTAGAGTGCAGAGTGCAGAGTGGTAGTGCAGAGTGGTAGTGCAGAGTGGTAGTGCAGAGTGGTAGTGCAGAGCGCAGAGTGGTAGTGCAGAGTGGTAGTGCAGAGTGCAAAGTGGTAGTGCAGAGTGGTAGTGCAGAGTGGTAGTGCAGAGTGCAGAGTGGTAGTGCAGAGTGCAGAGTGGTAGTGCAGAGTGGTAGTGCAGAGTGGTAGTGCAGAGTGGTAGTGCAGAGTGCAGAGTTGTAGTGCAGAGTGGTAGTGCAGAGTGGTAGTGCAGAGTGGTGGTGCAGAGTGGTAGTGCAGAGTGCAGAGTGCAGAGTGTTAGTGTAGAGTGCAGAGTGGTAGTGCAGAGTGCAGAGTGCAGAGTGGTAGTGCAGAGTGCAGAGTGGTAGTGCAGAGTGCAGAGTGCAGAGTGCAGAGTGCAGAGTGAGAGTACAGATTGGTAGTGCAGAGTGCAGAGTGAGAGTGCAGATTGGTAGTGCAGAGTGCAGAGTGAGAGTGCAGATTGGTAGTGCAGAGTGCAGAGTGAGAGTGCAGAGTGCAGAGTGCAGAGTGGTAGTGCAGAGTGAAGAGTGGTAGTGCAGAGTGCAGAGTGGTAGTGCAGAGTGCAGAGTGGTAGTGCAGAGTGCAGAGTGATAGTGCAGAGTGGTAGTGCAGAGTGGTACTGCAGAGTGGCAGTGCAGAGTGGTAGTGCAGAGGGCAGAGTGGTAGTGCAGAGTGGTAGTGCAGAGTGGCAGTGCAGAGTGCAGAGTGCAGAGTGGTAGTGCAGAGTGCAGAGTGGTAGTGCAGAGTGCAGAGTGGTAGTGCAGAGTGCAGAGTGGTAGTGCAGAGTGGTAGTGCAGAGTGGCAGTGCAGAGTGGTAGTGCAGAGGGCAGAGTGGTAGTGCAGAGTGGTAGTGCAGAGTGCAGAGTGGTAGTGCAGAGTGCAGAGTGGTAGTGCAGAGTGCAGAGTGGTAGTGCAGAGTGCAGAGTGGTAGTGCAGAGTGCAGAGTGGTAGTGCAGAGTGCAGAGTGGTAGTGCAGAGTGGTAGTGCAGAGTGGTAGTGCAGAGTGGTAGTGCAGAGTGCAGAGTGGTAGTGCAGAGTGCAGAGTGGTAGTGCAGAGTGCAGAGTGGTAGTGCAGAGTGCAGAGTGGTAGTGCAGAGTGCAGAGTGGTAGTGCAGAGTGGTAGTGCAGGGTGCAGAGTGGTAGTGCAGAGTGCAGAGTGGTAGTGCAGAGTGCAGAGTGGTAGTGCAGAGTGGTAGTGCAGAGTGCAGAGTGGTAGTGCAGAGTGCAGAGTGGTAGTGCAGAGTGCAGAGTGGTAGTGCAGAGTGCAGAGTGGTAGTGCAGAGTGCAGAGTGGTAGTGCAGAGTGGTAGTGCAGAGTGGTAGTGCAGAGTGGTAGTGCAGAGTGGTAGTGCAGAGGGCAGAGTGGTAGTGCAGAGGGCAGAGTGGTAGTGCAGACGTCAGAGTGGTAGTGCAGAGGGCAGAGTGGTAGTGCAGAGGGCAGAGTGCAGAGTGGTAGTGCAGAGTGGTAGTGCAGAGTGGTAGTGCAGAGTGCAGAGTGGTAGTGCAGAGTGCAGAGTGGTAGTGCAGAGTGGTAGTGCAGAGTGGTAGTGCAGAGTGGTAGTACAGAGGGCAGAGTGGTAGTGCAGAGTGGTACTGCAGAGGGCAGAGTGGTAGTGCAGAGTGGTAGTGCAGAGGGCAGAGTGGTAGTGCAGAGGGCAGAGTGGTAGTGCAGAGGGCAGAGTGGTAGTGCAGAGTGTTAGTGCAGAGGGCAGAGTGGTAGTGCAGAGGGCAGAGTGGTAGTGCAGAGGGCAGAGTGGTAGTGCAGAGGGCAGAGTGGTAGTGCAGAGTGCAGAGTGGTAGTGCAGAGTGGTAGTGCAGAGTGGTAGTGCAGAGTGGTAGTACAGAGGGCAGAGTGGTAGTGCAGAGGGCAGAGTGGTAGTGCAGAGTGGTAGTGCAGAGGGCAGAGTGGTAGTGCAGAGTGGTAGTGCAGAGGGCAGAGTGGTAGTGCAGAGTGCAGAGTGGTAGTGCAGAGTGGTAGTGCAGAGGGCAGAGTGGTAGTGCAGAGTGGTAGTGCAGAGGGCAGAGTGGTAGTGCAGAGTGGTAGTGCCGAGGGCAGAGTGGTAGTGCAGAGTGGTAGTGCAGAGTGCAAAGTGGTAGTGCAGAGTGGTAGTGCAGAGTGCAGAGTGCAGAGTGGTAGGGCAGAGTGCAGAGTGCAGAGTGGTAATGCAGAGTGCAGAGTGGTAGTGCAGAGTGGTAGTGCAGAGTGGTAGTGCAGAGGGCAGAGTGGTAGTGCAGAGTGGTAGTGCAGAGGGCAGAGTGGTAGTGCAGAGTGGTAGTGCAGAGGGCAGAGTGGTAGTGCAGAGTGGTAGTGCAGAGGGCAGAGTGGTAGTGCAGAGTGCAGAGTGGTAGTGTAGAGTGCAGAGTGGTAGTGCAGAGTGGTAGTGCAGAGTGGTAGTGCAGAGTGGTAGTGCAGAGTGCAGAGTGGTAGTGCAGAGTGGTAGTGCAGAGTGCAAAGTGGTAGTGCAGAGTGGTAGTGCAGAGTGCAGAGTGCAGAGTGGTAGTGCAGAGTGCAGAGTGGTAGTGCAGAGTGCAGAGTGGTAGTGCAGAGTGGTAGTGCAGAGTGGTAGTGCAGAGTGCAGAGTTGTAGTGCAGAGTGGTAGTGCATAGTGGTAGTGCAGAGTGGTGGTGCAGAGTGGTAGTGCAGAGTGCAGAGTGCAGAGTGTTAGTGCAGAGTGCAGAGTGGTAGTGCAGAGTGCAGAGTGCAGAGTGGTAGTGCAGAGTGCAGAGTGCAGAGTGGTAGTGCAGAGTGCAGAGTGCAGAGTGCAGAGTGAGAGTACAGATTGGTAGTGCAGAGTGCAGAGTGAGAGTGCAGATTGGTAGTGCAGAGTGCAGAGTGAGAGTGCAGAGTGCAGAGTGCAGAGTGGTAGTGCAGAGTGCAGAGTGGTAGTGCAGAGTGCAGAGTGGTAGTGCAGAGTGCAGAGTGGTAGTGCAGAGTGCAGAGTGGTAGTGCAGAGTGGTAGTGCAGAGTGGTAGTGCAGAGTGGTACTGCAGAGTGGCAGTGCAGAGTGGTAGTGCAGAGGGCAGAGTGGTAGTGCAGAGTGGTAGTGCAGAGTGGCAGTGCAGAGTGCAGAGTGCAGAGTGGTAGTGCAGAGTGCAGAGTGGTAGTGCAGAGTGCAGAGTGGTAGTGCAGAGTGCAGAGTGGTAGTGCAGAGTGGTAGTGCAGAGTGGCAGTGCAGAGTGGTAGTGCAGAGGGCAGAGTGGTAGTGCAGAGTGGTAGTGCAGAGTGCAGAGTGGTAGTGCAGAGTGCAGAGTGGTAGTGCAGAGTGCAGAGTGGTAGTGCAGAGTGCAGAGTGGTAGTGCAGAGTGCAGAGTGGTAGTGCAGAGTGGTAGTGCAGAGTGGTAGTGCAGAGTGGTAGTGCAGAGTGGTAGTGCAGAGTGCAGATTGGTAGTGCAGAGTGCAGAGTGGTAGTGCAGAGTGCAGAGTGCAGAGTGCAGAGTGCAGAGTGGTAGTGCAGAGTGCAGAGTGGTAGTGCAGAGTGCAGAGTGGTAGTGCAGAGTGCAGAGTGGTAGTGCAGAGTGCAGAGTGGTAGTGCAGAGTGCAGAGTGGTAGTGCAGAGTGCAGAGTGGTAGTGCAGAGTGGTAGTGCAGAGTGCAGAGTGGTAGTGCAGAGTGCAGAGTGGTAGTGCAGAGTGCAGAGTGGTAGTGCAGAGTGCAGAGTGGTAGTGCAGAGTGGTAGTGCAGAGTGGTAGTGCAGAGGGCAGAGTGGTAGTGCAGAGGGCAGAGTGGTAGTGCAGACGTCAGAGTGGTAGTGCAGAGGGCAGAGTGGTAGTTCAGAGGGCAGAGTGCAGAGTGGTAGTGCAGAGTGGTAGTGCAGAGTGGTAGTGCAGAGTGCAGAGTGGTAGTGCAGAGTGCAGAGTGGTAGTGCAGAGTGCAGAGTGGTAGTGCAGAGTGGTAGTGCAGAGTGGTAGTGCAGAGTGGTAGTACAGAGGGCAGAGTGGTAGTGCAGAGTGGTACTGCAGAGGGCAGAGTGGTAGTGCAGAGTGGTAGTGCAGAGGGCAGAGTGGTAGTGCAGAGGGCAGAGTGGTAGTGCAGAGGGCAGAGTGGTAGTGCAGAGTGTTAGTGCAGAGGGCAGAGTGGTAGTGCAGAGGGCAGAGTGGTAGTGCAGAGGGCAGAGTGGTAGTGCAGAGGGCAGAGTGGTAGTGCAGAGTGGTAGTGCAGAGGGCAGAGTGGTAGTGCAGAGTGGTAGTGCAGAGGGCAGAGTGGTAGTGCAGAGTGGTAGTGCAGAGGGCAGAGTGGTAGTGCAGAGTGGTAGTGCAGAGTGGTAGTGCAGAGGGCAGAGTGGTAGTGCAGAGTGGTAGTGCAGAGGGCAGAGTGGTAGTGCAGAGTGGTAGTGCCGAGGGCAGAGTGGTAGTGCAGAGTGGTAGTGCAGAGTGCAAAGTGGTAGTGCAGAGTGGTAGTGCAGAGTGCAGAGTGCAGAGTGGTAGGGCAGAGTGCAGAGTGCAGAGTGGTAATGCAGAGTGCAGAGTGGTAGTGCAGAGTGGTAGTGCAGAGTGGTAGTGCAGAGTGGTAGTGCAGAGTGCAGAGTGGTAGTGCAGAGTGGTAGTGCAAAGTGGTAGTGCAGAGTGGTAGTGCAGAGTGCAGAGTGGTAGTGCAGAGTGCAGAGTGGTAGTGCAGAGTGCCGAGTGGTAGTGCAGAGTGCAGAGTGGTAATGCTGAGTGGTAGTGCAGAGTGGTAGTGCAGAGTGCAGAGTGGTAGTGCAGAGTGCAGAGTGGTAGTGCAGAGTGGTAGTGCAGAGTGCAGAGTGGTAGTGCAGAGTGCAGAGTGGTAGTGCAGAGTGCAGAGTGGTAGTGCAGAGTGCAGAGTGGTAGTGCAGAGTGCAGAGTGGTAGTGCAGAGTGGTAGTGCAGAGTGATAGTGCAGAGTGGTAGTGCAGAGGGCAGAGTGGTAGTGCAGAGGGCAGAGTGGTAGTGCAGAGGTCAGAGTGGTAGTGCAGAGGGCAGAGTGGTAGTGCAGAGGGCAGAGTGCAGAGTGATAGTGCAGAGTGGTAGTGCAGAGTGGTAGTGCAGAGTGGTAGTGCAGAGTGCAGAGTGCAGAGTGGTAGTGCAGAGTGCAGAGTGGTAGTGCAGAGTGAAGAGTGGTAGTGCAGAGTGCAGAGTGGTAGTGCAGAGTGCAGAGTGGTAGTGCAGAGTGGTAGTGCAGAGTGCATAGTGGTAGTGCAGAGTGCAGAGTGGTAGTGCAGAGTGCAGAGTGGTAGTGCAGAGTGGTAGTGCAGAGTGCAGAGTGGTAGTGCAGAGTGCAGAGTGGTAGTGCAGAGTGCAGAGTGGTAGTGCAGAGTGCAGAGTGGTAGTGCAGAGTGGTAGTGCAGAGTGGTAGTGCAGAGTGGTAGTGCAGAGGGCAGAGTGGTAGTGCAGAGGGCAGAGTGGTAGTGCAGAGGGCAGAGTGGTAGTGCAGAGGGCAGAGTGGTAGTGCAGAGTGCAGAGTGGTAGTGCAGAGTGGTAGTGCAGAGTGGTAGTGCAGAGTGGTAGTGCAGAGTGGTAGTGCAGAGGGCAGAGTGCAGAGTGGTAGTGCAGAGTGCAGAGTGGTAGTGCAGAGTGCAGAGTGGTAGTGCAGAGTGGTAGTGCAGAGTGGTAGTGCAGAGGGCAGAGTGGTAGTGCAGAGTGGTAGTGCAGAGGACAGAGTGGTAGTGCAGAGTGGTAGTGCAGAGGGCAGAGTGGTAGTGCAGAGGGCAGAGTGGTAGTGCAGAGGGCAGAGTGGTAGTGCAGAGGGCAGAGTGGTAGTGCAGAGTGGTAGTGCAGAGGGCAGAGTGGTAATGCAGAGGGCAGAGTGGTAGTGCAGAGGGCAGAGTGGTAGTGCAGAGGGCAGAGTGGTAGTGCAGAGGGCAGAGTGGTAGTGCAGAGTGGTAGTGCAGAGTGGTAGTGTAGAGTGGTAGTGCAGAGGGCAGAGTGGTAGTGCAGAGTGGTAGTGCAGAGGGCAGAGTGGTAGTGCAGAGTGGTAGTGCAGAGGGCAGAGTGGTAGTGCAGAGTGGTAGTGCAGAGGGCAGAGTGGTAGTGCAGAGTGCAGAGTGGTAGTGCAGAGGGCAGAGTGGTAGTGCAGAGTGGTAGTGCAGAGGGCAGAGTGGTAGTGCAGAGTGGTAGTGCAGAGGGCAGAGTGGTAGTGCAGAGTGGTAGTGCAGAGGGCAGAGTGCAGAGCAGTAGTGCAGAGTGCAGAGTGCAGAGTGGTAGTGCAGAGTGCAGAGTGGTAGTGCAGAGTGGTAGTGCAGAGTGGTAGTGCAGAGTGGTAGTGCAGAGTGCAGAGTGGTAGTGCAGAGTGGTAGTGCAGAGTGGTAGTGCAGAGGGCAGAGTGGTAGTGCAGAGTGGTAGTGCAGAGGACAGAGTGGTAGTGCAGAGTGGTAGTGCAGAGGGCAGAGTGGTAGTGCAGAGGGCAGAGTGGTAGTGCAGAGGGCAGAGTGGTAGTGCAGAGGGCAGAGTGGTAGTGCAGAGTGGTAGTGCAGAGGGCAGAGTGGTAATGCAGAGGGCAGAGTGGTAGTGCAGAGGGCAGAGTGGTAGTGCAGAGGGCAGAGTGGTAGTGCAGAGGGCAGAGTGGTAGTGCAGAGTGGTAGTGCAGAGTGGTAGTGTAGAGTGGTAGTGCAGAGGGCAGAGTGGTAGTGCAGAGTGGTAGTGCAGAGGGCAGAGTGGTAGTGCAGAGTGGTAGTGCAGAGGGCAGAGTGGTAGTGCAGAGTGCAGAGTGGTAGTGCAGAGGGCAGAGTGGTAGTGCAGAGTGGTAGTGCAGAGGGCAGAGTGGTAGTGCAGAGTGGTAGTGCAGAGGGCAGAGTGGTAGTGCAGAGTGGTAGTGCAGAGGGCAGAGTGCAGAGCAGTAGTGCAGAGTGCAGAGTGCAGAGTGGTAGTGCAGAGTGCAGAGTGGTAGTGCAGAGTGGTAGTGCAGAGTGGTAGTGCAGAGTGGTAGTGCAGAGTGCAGAGTGGTAGTGCAGAGTGGTAGTGCAGAGTGCAGAGTGTTAGTGCAGAGTGTTAGTGCAGAGTGCAGAGTGGTAGTGCAGAGTGCAGAGTGGTAGTGCAGAGTGCAGAGTGCAGAGTGAGAGTACAGATTGGCAGTGCAGAGTGCAGAGTGAGAGTGCAGATTGGTAGTGCAGAGTGCAGAGTGAGAGTGCAGATTGGTAGTGCAGAGTGAGAGTGCAGAGTGCAGAGTGCAGAGTGCAGAGTGGTAGTGCAGAGTGGTAGTGCAGAGTGCAGAGTGGTAGTGCAGAGTGCAGAGTGGTAGTGCAGAGTGCAGAGTGGTAGTGCAGAGTGGTAGTGCAGAGTGGTAGTGCAGAGTGGTACTGCAGAGTGGCAGTGCAGAGTGGAAGTGCAGAGGGCAGAGTGGTAGTGCAGAGTGGTAGTGCAGAGTGGTAGTGCAGAGTGCAGAGTGGTAGTGCAGAGTGCAGAGTGGTAGTGCAGAGTGCAGAGTGGTAGTGCAGAGTGCAGAGTGGTAGTGCAGAGTGCAGAGTGGTAGTGCAGAGGGCAGAGTGGTAGTGCAGAGTGGTAGTGCAGAGGGCAGAGTGCAGAGTGGTAGTGCAGAGTGCAGAGTGGTAGTGCAGAGTGCAGAGTGGTAGTGCAGAGTGCAGAGTGGTAGTGCAGAGTGCAGAGTGGTAGTGCAGAGTGCAGAGTGGTAATGCTGAGTGGTAGTGCAGAGTGGTAGTGCAGAGTGCAGAGTGGTAGTGCAGAGTGCAGAGTGGTAGTGCAGAGTGGTAGTGCAGAGTGGTAGTGCAGAGTGCAGAGTGCAGAGTGGTAGTGCAGAGTGCAGAGTGGTAGTGCAGAGTGCAGAGTGGTAGTGCAGAGTGGTAGTGCAGAGTGCAGAGTGGTAGTGCAGAGTGCAGAGTGGTAGTGCAGAGTGCAGAGTGGTAGTGCAGAGTGGTAGTGCAGAGGGCAGAGTGGTAGTGCAGAGTGGTAGTGCAGAGGGCAGAGTGGTAGTGCAGAGTGCAGAGTGGTAGTGCAGAGTGGTAGTGCAGAGGGCAGAGTGGTAGTGCAGAGTGGTAGTGCAGAGGGCAGAGTGGTAGTGCAGAGTGGTAGTGCAGAGGGCAGAGTGGTAGTGCAGAGTGGTAGTGCAGAGGGCAGAGTGGTAGTGCAGAGTGCAGAGTGGTAGTGTAGAGTGCAGAGTGCAGAGTGGTAGTGCAGAGTGGTAGTGCAGAGTGGTAGTGCAGAGTGGTAGTGCAGAGTGCAGAGTGGTAGTGCAGAGTGGTAGTGCAGAGTGCAAAGTGGTAGTGCAGAGTGGTAGTGCAGAGTGGTAGTGCAGAGTGGTAGTGCAGAGTGCAGAGTGGTAGTGCAGAGTGCAGAGTGGTAGTGCAGAGTGGTAGTGCAGAGTGGTAGTGCAGAGTGGTAGTGCAGAGTGCAGAGTTGTAGTGCAGAGTGGTAGTGCAGAGTGGTAGTGCAGAGTGGTGGTGCAGAGTGGTAGTGCAGAGTGCAGAGTGCAGAGTGTTAGTGTAGAGTGCAGAGTGGTAGTGCAGAGTGCAGAGTGCAGAGTGGTAGTGCAGAGTGCAGAGTGGTAGTGCAGAGTGCAGAGTGCAGAGTGCAGAGTGAGAGTACAGATTGGTAGTGCAGAGTGCAGAGTGAGAGTGCAGATTGGTAGTGCAGAGTGCAGAGTGCAGAGTGCAGAGTGGTAGTGCAGAGTGAAGAGTGGTAGTGCAGAGTGCAGAGTGGTAGTGCAGAGTGCAGAGTGGTAGTGCAGAGTGCAGAGTGGTAGTGCAGAGTGGTAGTGCAGAGTGGTACTGCAGAGTGGCAGTGCAGAGTGGTAGTGCAGAGGGCAGAGTGGTAGTGCAGAGTGGTAGTGCAGAGTGGCAGTGCAGAGTGCAGAGTGCAGAGTGCAGAGTGGTAGTGCAGAGTGCAGAGTGGTAGTGCAGAGTGCAGAGTGGTAGTGCAGAGTGGTAGTGCAGAGTGGCAGTGCAGAGTGGTAGTGCAGAGGGCAGAGTGGTAGTGCAGAGTGGTAGTGCAGAGTGCAGAGTGGTAGTGCAGAGTGCAGAGTGGTAGTGCAGAGTGCAGAGTGGTAGTGCAGAGTGCAGAGTGGTAGTGCAGAGTGCAGAGTGGTAGTGCAGAGTGGTAGTGCAGAGTGGTAGTGCAGAGTGCAGAGTGGTAGTGCAGAGTGCAGAGTGGTAGTGCAGAGTGCAGAGTGCAGAGTGCAGAGTGCATAGTGCAGAGTGCAGAGTGGTAGTGCAGAGTGCAGAGTGGTAGTGCAGAGTGCAGAGTGGTAGTGCAGAGTGCAGAGTGGTAGTGCAGAGTGGTAGTGCAGAGTGCAGAGTGGTAGTGCAGAGTGCAGAGTGGTAGTGCAGAGTGGTAGTGCAGAGTGGCAGTGCAGAGTGGTAGTGCAGAGGGCAGAGTGGTAGTGCAGAGTGGTAGTGCAGAGTGCAGAGTGGTAGTGCAGAGTGCAGAGTGCAGAGTGGTAGTGCAGAGTGCAGAGTGGTAGTGCAGAGTGGTAGTGCAGAGTGGTAGTGCAGAGTGGTAGTGCAGAGGGCAGAGTGGTAGTGCAGAGGGCAGAGTGGTAGTGCAGAGTGCAGAGTGGTAGTGCAGAGTGCAGAGTGGTAGTGCAGAGTGCAGAGTGCAGAGTGCAGAGTGCAGAGTGGTAGTGCAGAGTGCAGAGTGGTAGTGCAGAGTGCAGAGTGGTAGTGCAGAGTGCAGAGTGGTAGTGCAGAGTGCAGAGTGGTAGTGCAGAGTGCAGAGTGGTAGTGCAGAGTGGTAGTGCAGAGTGCAGAGTGGTAGTGCAGAGTGCAGAGTGGTAGTGCAGAGTGCAGAGTGGTAGTGCAGAGTGCAGAGTGGTAGTGCAGAGTGCAGAGTGGTAGTGCAGAGTGGTAGTGCAGAGTGGTAGTGCAGAGTGGTAGTGCAGAGGGCAGAGTGGTAGTGCAGAGGGCAGAGTGGTAGTGCAGACGTCAGAGTGGTAGTGCAGAGGGCAGAGTGGTAGTTCAGAGGGCAGAGTGCAGAGTGGTAGTGCAGAGTGGTAGTGCAGAGTGGTAGTGCAGAGTGCAGAGTGGTAGTGCAGAGTGCAGAGTGGTAGTGCAGAGTGCAGAGTGGTAGTGCAGAGTGGTAGTGCAGAGTGGTAGTGCAGAGTGGTAGTACAGAGGGCAGAGTGGTAGTGCAGAGTGGTACTGCAGAGGGCAGAGTGGTAGTGCAGAGTGGTAGTGCAGAGGGCAGAGTGGTAGTGCAGAGGGCAGAGTGGTAGTGCAGAGGGCAGAGTGGTAGTGCAGAGTGTTAGTGCAGAGGGCAGAGTGGTAGTGCAGAGGGCAGAGTGGTAGTGCAGAGGGCAGAGTGGTAGTGCAGAGGGCAGAGTGGTAGTGCAGAGTGGTAGTGCAGAGGGCAGAGTGGTAGTGCAGAGTGGTAGTGCAGAGGGCAGAGTGGTAGTGCAGAGTGGTAGTGCAGAGGGCAGAGTGGTAGTGCAGAGTGGTAGTGCAGAGTGGTAGTGCAGAGGGCAGAGTGGTAGTGCAGAGTGGTAGTGCAGAGGGCAGAGTGGTAGTGCAGAGTGGTAGTGCCGAGGGCAGAGTGGTAGTGCAGAGTGGTAGTGCAGAGTGCAAAGTGGTAGTGCAGAGTGGTAGTGCAGAGTGCAGAGTGCAGAGTGGTAGGGCAGAGTGCAGAGTGCAGAGTGGTAATGCAGAGTGCAGAGTGGTAGTGCAGAGTGGTAGTGCAGAGTGGTAGTGCAGAGTGGTAGTGCAGAGTGCAGAGTGGTAGTGCAGAGTGGTAGTGCAAAGTGGTAGTGCAGAGTGGTAGTGCAGAGTGCAGAGTGCAGAGTGGTAGTGCAGAGTGCAGAGTGGTAGTGCAGAGTGCAGAGTGGTAGTGCAGAGTGCAGAGTGGTAATGCTGAGTGGTAGTGCAGAGTGGTAGTGCAGAGTGCAGAGTGGTAGTGCAGAGTGCAGAGTGGTAGTGCAGAGTGGTAGTGCAGAGTGCAGAGTGGTAGTGCAGAGTGCAGAGTGGTAGTGCAGAGTGCAGAGTGGTAGTGCAGAGTGCAGAGTGGTAGTGCAGAGTGCAGAGTGGTAGTGCAGAGTGGTAGTGCAGAGTGGTAGTGCAGAGTGGTAGTGCAGAGGGCAGAGTGGTAGTGCAGAGGGCAGAGTGGTAGTGCAGAGGTCAGAGTGGTAGTGCAGAGGGCAGAGTGGTAGTGCAGAGGGCAGAGTGCAGAGTGATAGTGCAGAGTGGTAGTGCAGAGTGGTAGTGCAGAGTGGTAGTGCAGAGTGCAGAGTGCAGAGTGGTAGTGCAGAGTGCAGAGTGGTAGTGCAGAGTGAAGAGTGGTAGTGCAGAGTGCAGAGTGGTAGTGCAGAGTGCAGAGTGGTAGTGCAGAGTGGTAGTGCAGAGTGCATAGTGGTAGTGCAGAGTGCAGAGTGGTAGTGCAGAGTGCAGAGTGGTAGTGCAGAGTGGTAGTGCAGAGTGCAGAGTGGTAGTGCAGAGTGCAGAGTGGTAGTGCAGAGTGCAGAGTGGTAGTGCAGAGTGCAGAGTGGTAGTGCAGAGTGGTAGTGCAGAGTGGTAGTGCAGAGGGCAGAGTGGTAGTGCAGAGGGCAGAGTGGTAGTGCAGAGGGCAGAGTGGTAGTGCAGAGGGCAGAGTGGTAGTGCAGAGTGCAGAGTGGTAGTGCAGAGTGGTAGTGCAGAGTGGTAGTGCAGAGTGGTAGTGCAGAGTGGTAGTGCAGAGGGCAGAGTGCAGAGTGGTAGTGCAGAGTGCAGAGTGGTAGTGCAGAGTGCAGAGTGGTAGTGCAGAGTGGTAGTGCAGAGGGCAGAGTGGTAGTGCAGAGTGGTAGTGCAGAGGACAGAGTGGTAGTGCAGAGTGGTAGTGCAGAGGGCAGAGTGGTAGTGCAGAGGGCAGAGTGGTAGTGCAGAGGGCAGAGTGGTAGTGCAGAGGGCAGAGTGGTAATGCAGAGGGCAGAGTGGTAGTGCAGAGGGCAGAGTGGTAGTGCAGAGGGCAGAGTGGTAGTGCAGAGGGCAGAGTGGTAGTGCAGAGTGGTAGTGCAGAGTGGTAGTGTAGAGTGGTAGTGCAGAGGGCAGAGTGGTAGTGCAGAGTGGTAGTGCAGAGGGCAGAGTGGTAGTGCAGAGTGGTAGTGCAGAGGGCAGAGTGGTAGTGCAGAGTGGTAGTGCAGAGGGCAGAGTGGTAGTGCAGAGTGCAGAGTGGTAGTGCAGAGGGCAGAGTGGTAGTGCAGAGTGGTAGTGCAGAGGGCAGAGTGGTAGTGCAGAGTGGTAGTGCAGAGGGCAGAGTGGTAGTGCAGAGTGGTAGTGCAGAGGGCAGAGTGCAGAGCAGTAGTGCAGAGTGCAGAGTGCAGAGTGGTAGTGCAGAGTGCAGAGTGGTAGTGCAGAGTGGTAGTGCAGAGTGGTAGTGCAGAGTGGTAGTGCAGAGTGCAGAGTGGTAGTGCAGAGTGGTAGTGCAGAGTGGTAGTGCAGAGTGCAGAGTGCAGAGTGTTAGTGCAGAGTGCAGAGTGGTAGTGCAGAGTGCAGAGTGGTAGTGCAGAGTGCAGAGTGCAGAGTGAGAGTACAGATTGGCAGTGCAGAGTGCAGAGTGAGAGTGCAGATTGGTAGTGCAGAGTGCAGAGTGAGAGTGCAGATTGGTAGTGCAGAGTGCAGAGTGAGAGTGCAGAGTGCAGAGTGCAGAGTGGTAGTGCAGAGTGGTAGTGCAGAGTGCAGAGTGGTAGTGCAGAGTGCAGAGTGGTAGTGCAGAGTGCAGAGTGGTAGTGCAGAGTGGTAGTGCAGAGTGGTAGTGCAGAGTGGTACTGCAGAGTGGCAGTGCAGAGTGGAAGTGCAGAGGGCAGAGTGGTAGTGCAGAGTGGTAGTGCAGAGTGGTAGTGCAGAGTGCAGAGTGCAGAGTGGTAGTGCAGAGTGCAGAGTGGTAGTGCAGAGTGCAGAGTGGTAGTGCAGAGTGCAGAGTGGTAGTGCAGAGTGCAGAGTGGTAGTGCAGAGGGCAGAGTGGTAGTGCAGAGTGGTAGTGCAGAGGGCAGAGTGCAGAGTGGTAGTGCAGAGTGCAGAGTGGTAGTGCAGAGTGCAGAGTGGTAGTGCAGAGTGCAGAGTGGTAGTGCAGAGTGGTAGTGCAGAGTGCAGAGTGGTAATGCTGAGTGGTAGTGCAGAGTGGTAGTGCAGAGTGCAGAGTGCAGAGTGGTAGTGCAGAGTGCAGAGTGGTAGTGCAGAGTGGTAGTGCAGAGTGGTAGTGCAGAGTGCAGAGTGCAGAGTGGTAGTGCAGAGTGCAGAGTGGTAGTGCAGAGTGCAGAGTGGTAGTGCAGAGTGGTAGTGCAGAGTGCAGAGTGGTAGTGCAGAGTGCAGAGTGGTAGTGCAGAGTGCAGAGTGGTAGTGCAGAGTGGTAGTGCAGAGTGCAGAGTGGTAGTGCAGAGTGCAGAGTGGTAGTGCAGAGTGCAGAGTGGTAGTGCAGAGTGGTAGTGCAGAGTGGTAGTGCAGAGTGGTAGTGCAGAGTGGTAGTGCAGAGGGCAGAGTGGTAGTGCAGAGGGCAGAGTGGTAGTGCAGAGGGCAGAGTGGTAGTGCAGAGGGCAGAGTGGTAGTGCAGAGTGCAGAGTGCAGAGTGCAGAGTGGTAGTGCAGAGTGGTAGTGCAGAGTGGTAGTGCAGAGTGGTAGTGCAGAGTGGTAGTGCAGAGGGCAGAGTGCAGAGTGGTAGTGCAGAGTGTAGAGTGGTAGTGCAGAGTGGTAGTGCAGAGTGGTAGTGCAGAGGGCAGAGTGGTAGTGCAGAGTGGTAGTGCAGAGGGCAGAGTGGTAGTGCAGAGTGGTAGTGCAGAGGGCAGAGTGGTAGTGCAGAGGGCAGAGTGGTAGTGCAGAGGGCAGAGTGGTAGTGCAGAGGGCAGAGTGGTAGTGCAGAGGGCAGAGTGCAGAGTGGTAGTGCAGAGTGCAGAGTGGTAGTGCAGAGTGCAGAGGGGTAGTGCAGAGTGCAGAGTGGTAGTGCAGAGTGCAGAGTGGTAGTGCAGAGTGGTAGTGCAGAGTGCAGAGTGGTAGTGCAGAGTGCAGAGTGGTAGTGCAGAGTGCAGAGTGGTAGTGCAGAGTGCAGAGTGCAGAGTGGTAGTGCAGAGTGCAGAGTGGTAGTGCAGAGTGCAGAGTGGTAGTGCAGAGTGGTAGTGCAGAGTGGTAGTGCAGAGTGGTAGTACAGAGTGGTAGTGCAGAGGGCAGAGTGGTAGTGCAGAGGGCAGAGTGGTAGTGCAGAGGTCAGAGTGGTAGTGCAGAGGGCAGAGTGGTAGTGCAGAGGGCAGAGTGCAGAGTGGTAGTGCAGAGTGGTAGTGCAGAGTGGTAGTGCAGAGTGGTAGTGCAGAGTGGTAGTGCAGAGTGCAGAGTGCAGAGTGGTAGTGCAGAGTGCAGAGTGGTAGTGCAGAGTGCAGAGTGGTAGTGCAGAGTGCAGAGTGGTAGTGCAGAGTGGTAGTGCAGAGTGCAGAGTGCAGAGTGGTAGTGCAGAGTGCAGAGTGGTAGTGCAGAGTGCAGAGTGCAGAGTGGTAGTGCAGAGTGCAGAGTGGTAGTGCAGAGTGCAGAGTGGTAGTGCAGAGTGGTAGTGCAGAGTGCAGAGTGGTAGTGCAGAGGGCAGAGTGGTAGTGCAGAGTGCAGAGTGCAGAGTGGTAGTGCAGAGTGGTAGTGCAGAGTGGTAGTGCAGAGTGGTAGTGCAGAGTGGTAGTGCAGAGGGCAGAGTGCAGAGTGGTAGTGCAGAGTGCAGAGTGGTAGTGCAGAGTGGTAGTGCAGAGTGGTAGTGCAGAGGGCAGAGTGGTAGTGCAGAGGGCAGAGTGGTAGTGCAGAGTGCAGAGTGCAGAGTGGTAGTGCAGAGTGGTAGTGCAGAGTGGTAGTGCAGAGTGGTAGTGCAGAGTGGTAGTGCAGAGGGCAGAGTGCAGAGTGGTAGTGCAGAGTGCAGAGTGGTAGTGCAGAGTGGTAGTGCAGAGTGGTAGTGCAGAGGGCAGAGTGGTAGTGCAGAGTGGTAGTGCAGAGGGCAGAGTGGTAGTGCAGAGTGGTAGTGCAGAGGGCAGAGTGGTAGTGCAGAGGGCAGAGTGGTAGTGCAGAGGGCAGAGTGGTAGTGCAGAGGGCAGAGTGGTAGTGCAGAGTGGTAGTGCAGAGTGGTAGTGCAGAGGGCAGAGTGGTAGTGCAGAGGGCAGAGTGGTAGTGCAGAGGGCAGAGTGGTAGTGCAGAGTGGTAGTGCAGAGTGGTAGTGTAGAGTGGTAGTGCAGAGGGCAGAGTGGTAGTGCAGAGTGGTAGTGCAGAGGGCAGAGTGGTAGTGCAGAGTGGTAGTGCAGAGGGCAGAGTGGTAGTGCAGAGTGGTAGTGCAGAGGGCAGAGTGGTAGTGCAGAGTGCAGAGTGGTAGTGCAGAGTGGTAGTGCAGAGGGCAGAGTGGTAGTGCAGAGGGCAGAGTGGTAGTGCAGAGTGGTAGTGCAGAGGGCAGAGTGGTAGTGCAGAGTGGTAGTGCAGAGGGCAGAGTGGTAGTGCAGAGTGCAGAGTGGTAGTGTAGAGTGCAGAGTGCAGAGTGGTAGTGCAGAGTGGTAGTGCAGAGTGGTAGTGCAGAGTGGTAGTGCAGAGTGCAGAGTGGTAGTGCAGAGTGGTAGTGCAGAGTGCAAAGTGGTAGTGCAGAGTGGTAGTGCAGAGTGCAGAGTGCAGAGTGGTAGTGCAGAGTGCAGAGTGGTAGTGCAGAGTGCAGAGTGGTAGTGCAGAGTGGTAGTGCAGAGTGGTAGTGCAGAGTGGTAGTGCAGAGTGCAGAGTTGTCGTGCAGAGTGGTAGTGCAGAGTGGTAGTGCAGAGTGGTGGTGCAGAGTGGTAGTGCAGAGTGCAGAGTGCAGAGTGTTAGTGCAGAGTGCAGAGTGGTAGTGCAGAGTGCAGAGTGCAGAGTGGTAGTGCAGAGTGCAGAGTGCAGAGTGGTAGTGCAGAGTGCAGAGTGCAGAGTGCAGAGTGAGAGTACAGATTGGTAGTGCAGAGTGCAGAGTGAGAGTGCAGATTGGTAGTGCAGAGTGCAGAGTGAGAGTGCAGATTGGTAGTGCAGAGTGCAGAGTGAGAGTGCAGAGTGCAGAGTGCAGAGTGGTAGTGCAGAGTGCAGAGTGGTAGTGCAGAGTGCAGAGTGGTAGTGCAGAGTGCAGAGTGGTAGTGCAGAGTGCAGAGTGGTAGTGCAGAGTGGTAGTGCAGAGTGGTACTGCAGAGTGGCAGTGCAGAGTGGTAGTGCAGAGGGCAGAGTGGTAGTGCAGAGTGGTAGTGCAGAGTGGCAGTGCAGAGTGCAGAGTGCAGAGTGGTAGTGCAGAGTGCAGAGTGGTA
The DNA here is from genome assembly GCF_964261635.1 of Lissotriton helveticus. Lineage (NCBI taxonomy): Eukaryota > Metazoa > Chordata > Amphibia > Caudata > Salamandridae > Lissotriton > Lissotriton helveticus. Next base: position 1,925,252,402 of record NC_136065.1, read on the forward strand.
GTGCAGAGTGCAGAGTGGTAGTGCAGAGTGCAGAGTGGTAGTGCAGAGTGGTAGTGCAGAGTGGCAGTGCAGAGTGGTAGTGCAGAGGGCAGAGTGGTAGTGCAGAGTGGTAGTGCAGAGTGCAGAGTGGTAGTGCAGAGTGCAGAGTGGTAGTGCAGAGTGCAGAGTGGTAGTGCAGAGTGCAGAGTGGTAGTGCAGAGTGCAGAGTGGTAGTGCAGAGTGCAGAGTGGTAGTGCAGAGTGCAGAGTGGTAGTGCAGAGTGCAGAGTGGTAGTGCAGAGTGCAGAGTGGTAGTGCAGAGTGGTAGTGCAGAGTGGTAGTGCAGAGTGGTAGTGCAGAGTGGTAGTGCAGAGTGCAGAGTGGTAGTGCAGAGTGCAGAGTGGTAGTGCAGAGTGCAGAGTGCAGAGTGCAGAGTGCAGAGTGCAGAGTGGTAGTGCAGAGTGCAGAGTGGTAGTGCAGAGTGCAGAGTGGTAGTGCAGAGTGCAGAGTGGTAGTGCAGAGGGCAGAGTGGTAGGGCAGAGTGGTAGTGCAGAGGGCAGAGTGGTAGTGCAGAGTGGTAGTGCAGAGGGCAGAGTGGTAGTGCAGAGTGGTAGTGCAGAGTGCAGAGTGGTAGTGCAGAGTGCAGAGTGGTAGTGCAGAGTGGTAGTGCAGAGTGCAGAGTGGTAGTGCAGAGTGCAGAGTGGTAGTGCAGAGTGCAGAGTGGTAGTGCAGAGTGCAGAGTGCAGAGTGCAGAGTGCAGAGTGCAGAGTGGTAGTGCAGAGTGCAGAGTGGTAGTGCAGAGTGCAGAGTGGTAGTGCAGAGGGCAGAGTGGTAGTGCAGAGGGCAGAGTGGTAGTGCAGAGGGCAGAGTGGTAGTGCAGAGGGCAGAGTGGTAGTGCAGAGTGGTAGTGCAGAGGGCAGAGTGGTAGTGCAGAGTGGTAGTGCAGAGTGCAGAGTGGTAGTGCAGAGTGCAGAGTGGTAGTGCAGAGTGGTAGTGCAGAGTGCAGAGTGGTAGTGCAGAGTGCAGAGTGGTAGTGCAGAGTGCAGAGTGGTAGTGCAGAGTGGTAGTGCAGAGTGCAGAGTGGTAGTGCAGAGTGCAGAGTGGTAGTGCAGAGTGCAGAGTGGTAGTGCAGAGTGCAGAGTGGTAGTGCAGAGTGCAGAGTGGTAGTGCAGAGTGGTAGTGCAGAGTGGTAGTGCAGAGGGCAGAGTGGTAGTGCAGAGGGCAGAGTGGTAGTGCAGATGTCAGAGTGGCAGTGCAGAGGGCAGAGTGGTAGTGCAGAGTGTTAGTGCAGAGGGCAGAGTGGTAGTGCAGAGGGCAGAGTGGTAGTGCAGAGGGCAGAGTGGTAGTGCAGAGGGCAGAGTGGTAGTGCAGAGTGGTAGTGCAGAGGGCAGAGTGGTAGTGCAGAGTGGTAGTGCAGAGGGCAGAGTGGTAGTGCAGAGTGGTAGTGCAGAGGGCAGAGTGGTAGTGCAGAGTGCAGAGTGGTAGTGCAGAGTGGTAGTGCAGAGGGCAGAGTGGTAGTGCAGAGTGGTAGTGCAGAGGGCAGAGTGGTAGTGCAGAGTGGTAGTGCCGAGGGCAGAGTGGTAGTGCAGAGTGGTAGTGCAGAGTGCAAAGTGGTAGTGCAGAGTGGTAGTGCAGAGTGCAGAGTGCAGAGTGGTAGGGCAGAGTGCAGAGTGCAGAGTGGTAATGCAGAGTGCAGAGTGGTAGTGCAGAGTGGTAGTGCAGAGTGCAGAGTGGTAGTGCAGAGTGGTAGTGCAGAGTGCAGAGTGGTAGTGCAGAGTGCAGAGTGGTAGTGCAGAGTGCAGAGTGGTAGTGCAGAGTGCAGAGTGGTAGTGCAGAGTGCAGAGTGGTAGTGCAGAGTGGTAGTGCAGAGTGGTAGTGCAGAGTGGTAGTGCAGAGGGCAGAGTGGTAGTGCAGAGGGCAGAGTGGTAGTGCAGATGTCAGAGTGGTAGTGCAGAGGGCAGAGTGGTAGTGCAGAGTGTTAGTGCAGAGGGCAGAGTGGTAGTGCAGAGGGCAGAGTGGTAGTGCAGAGGGCAGAGTGGTAGTGCAGAGGGCAGAGTGGTAGTGCAGAGTGGTAGTGCAGAGGGCAGAGTGGTAGTGCAGAGTGGTAGTGCAGAGGGCAGAGTGGTAGTGCAGAGTGGTAGTGCAGAGGGCAGAGTGGTAGTGCAGAGTGGTAGTGCCGAGGGCAGAGTGGTAGTGCAGAGTGGTAGTGCAGAGTGCAAAGTGGTAGTGCAGAGTGGTAGTGCAGAGTGCAGAGTGCAGAGTGGTAGGGCAGAGTGCAGAGTGCAGAGTGGTAATGCAGAGTGCAGAGTGGTAGTGCAGAGTGGTAGTGCAGAGTGGTAGTGCAGAGTGGTAGTGCAGAGTGCAGAGTGGTAGTGCAGAGTGGTAGTGCAAAGTGGTAGTGCAGAGTGGTAGTGCAGAGTGCAGAGTGCAGAGTGGTAGTGCAGAGTGCAGAGTGGTAGTGCAGAGTGCAGAGTGGTAGTGCAGAGTGCGGAGTGGTAATGCTGAGTGGTAGTGCAGAGTGGTAGTGCAGAGTGCAGAGTGGTAGTGCAGAGTGCAGAGTGGTAGTGCAGAGTGGTAGTGCAGAGTGCAGAGTGGTAGTGCAGAGTGCAGAGTGGTAGTGCAGAGTGCAGAGTGGTAGTGCAGAGTGCAGAGTGGTAGTGCAGAGTGGTAGTGCAGAGGGCAGAGTGGTAGTGCAGAGTGGTAGTGCAGAGGGCAGAGTGGTAGTGCAGAGTGGTAGTGCAGAGGGCAGAGTGGCAGTGCAGAGTGCAGAGTGGTAGTGCAGAGTGGTAGTGCAGAGGGCATAGTGGTAGTGCAGAGTGGTAGTGCAGAGGGCAGAGTGGTAGTGCAGAGTGCAGAGTGGTAGTGCAGAGTGGTAGTGCAGAGGGCAGAGTGGTAGTGCAGAGTGGTAGTGCAGAGGGCAGAGTGGTAGTGCAGAGTGGTAGTGCCGAGGGCAGAGTGGTAGTGCAGAGTGGTAGTGCAGAGTGCAAAGTGGTAGTGCAGAGTGGTAGTGCAGAGTGCAGAGTGCAGAGTGGTAGGGCAGAGTGCAGAGTGCAGAGTGGTAATGCAGAGTGCAGAGTGGTAGTGCAGAGTGGTAGTGCAGAGTGGTAGTGCAGAGTGGTAGTGCAGAGTGCAGAGTGGTAGTGCAGAGTGGTAGTGCAAAGTGGTAGTGCAGAGTGGTAGTGCAGAGTGCAGAGTGCAGAGTGGTAGTGCAGAGTGCAGAGTGGTAGTGCAGAGTGCAGAGTGGTAGTGCAGAGTGCGGAGTGGTAATGCTGAGTGGTAGTGCAGAGTGGTAGTGCAGAGTGCAGAGTGGTAGTGCAGAGTGCAGAGTGGTAGTGCAGAGTGGTAGTGCAGAGTGCAGAGTGGTAGTGCAGAGTGCAGAGTGGTAGTGCAGAGTGCAGAGTGGTAGTGCAGAGTGGTAGTGCAGAGGGCAGAGTGGTAGTGCAGAGTGGTAGTGCAGAGGGCAGAGTGGTAGTGCAGAGTGGTAGTGCAGAGGGCAGAGTGGTAGTGCAGAGTGCAGAGTGGTAGTGCAGAGTGGTAGTGCAGAGGGCAGAGTGGTAGTGCAGAGTGGTAGTGCAGAGGGCAGAGTGGTAGTGCAGAGTGGTAGTGCCGAGGGCAGAGTGGTAGTGCAGAGTGGTAGTGCAGAGTGCAAAGTGGTAGTGCAGAGTGGTAGTGCAGAGTGCAGAGTGCAGAGTGGTAGGGCAGAGTGCAGAGTGCAGAGTGGTAATGCAGAGTGCAGAGTGGTAGTGCAGAGTGGTAGTGCAGAGTGGTAGTGCAGAGTGGTAGTGCAGAGTGCAGAGTGGTAGTGCAGAGTGGTAGTGCAAAGTGGTAGTGCAGAGTGGTAGTGCAGAGTGCAGAGTGCAGAGTGGTAGTGCAGAGTGCAGAGTGGTAGTGCAGAGTGCAGAGTGGTAGTGCAGAGTGCAGAGTGGTAATGCTGAGTGGTAGTGCAGAGTGGTAGTGCAGAGTGCAGAGTGGTAGTGCAGAGTGGTAGTGCAGAGTGGTAGTGCAGAGTGCAGAGTGGTAGTGCAGAGTGCAGAGTGGTAGTGCAGAGTGCAGAGTGGTAGTGCAGAGGGCAGAGTGGTAGTGCAGAGTGGTAGTGCAGAGTGGTAGTGCAGAGGGCAGAGTGGTAGTGCAGAGGGCAGAGTGGTAGTGCAGAGGTCAGAGTGGTAGTGCAGAGGGCAGAGTGGTAGTGCAGAGGGCAGAGTGCAGAGTGATAGTGCAGAGTGGTAGTGCAGAGTGGTAGTGCAGAGTGGTAGTGCAGAGTGCAGAGTGCAGAGTGGTAGTGCAGAGTGCAGAGTGGTAGTGCAGAGTGCAGAGTGCAGAGTGGTAGTGCAGAGTGCAGAGTGCAGAGTGGTAGTGCAGAGTGCAGAGTGGTAGTGCAGAGTGCAGAGTGGTAGTGCAGAGTGCAGAGTGGTAGTGCAGAGTGGTAGTGCAGAGTGGTAGTGCAGAGTGCAGAGTGGTAGTGCAGAGTGCAGAGTGGTAGTGCAGAGTGCAGAGTGGTAGTGCAGAGTGCAGAGTGGTAGTGCAGAGTGGTAGTGCAGAGTGGTAGTGCAGAGTGGTAGTGCAGAGTGGTAGTACAGAGTGGTAGTGCAGAGGGCAGAGTGGTAGTGCAGAGGGCAGAGTGGTAGTGCAGAGGTCAGAGTGGTAGTGCAGAGGGCAGAGTGGTAGTGCAGAGGGCAGAGTGCAGAGTGGTAGTGCAGAGTGGTAGTGCAGAGTGGTAGTGCAGAGTGGTAGTGCAGAGTGGTAGTGCAGAGTGCAGAGTGCAGAGTGGTAGTGCAGAGTGCAGAGTGGTAGTGCAGAGTGCAGAGTGGTAGTGCAGAGTGCAGAGTGGTAGTGCAGAGTGGTAGTGCAGAGTGCAGAGTGCAGAGTGGTAGTGCAGAGTGCAGAGTGGTAGTGCAGAGTGCAGAGTGCAGAGTGGTAGTGCAGAGTGCAGAGTGGTAGTGCAGAGTGCAGAGTGGTAGTGCAGAGTGGTAGTGCAGAGTGCAGAGTGGTAGTGCAGAGTGCAGAGTGGTAGTGCAGAGTGCAGAGTGGTAGGGCAGAGTGGTAGTGCAGAGGGCAGAGTGGTAGTGCAGAGGGCAGAGTGGTAGTGCAGAGTGCAGAGTGCAGAGTGGTAGTGCAGAGTGGTAGTGCAGAGTGGTAGTGCAGAGTGGTAGTGCAGAGTGGTAGTGCAGAGGGCAGAGTGCAGAGTGGTAGTGCAGAGTGCAGAGTGGTAGTGCAGAGTGGTAGTGCAGAGTGGTAGTGCAGAGGGCAGAGTGGTAGTGCAGAGTGGTAGTGCAGAGGGCAGAGTGGTAGTGCAGAGTGGTAGTGCAGAGGGCAGAGTGGTAGTGCAGAGGGCAGAGTGGTAGTGCAGAGGGCAGAGTGGTAGTGCAGAGGGCAGAGTGGTAGTGCAGAGTGGTAGTGCAGAGTGGTAGTGCAGAGGGCAGAGTGGTAGTGCAGAGGGCAGAGTGGTAGTGCAGAGGGCAGAGTGGTAGTGCAGAGGGCGGAGTGGTAGTGCAGAGGGCAGAGTGGTAGTGCAGAGTGGTAGTGCAGAGTGGTAGTGTAGAGTGGTAGTGCAGAGGGCAGAGTGGTAGTGCAGAGTGGTAGTGCAGAGGGCAGAGTGGTAGTGCAGAGTGGTAGTGCAGAGGGCAGAGTGGTAGTGCAGAGTGGTAGTGCAGAGGGCAGAGTGGTAGTGCAGAGTGCAGAGTGGTAGTGCAGAGTGGTAGTGCAGAGGGCAGAGTGGTAGTGCAGAGGGCAGAGTGGTAGTGCAGAGTGGTAGTGCAGAGGGCAGAGTGGTAGTGCAGAGTGGTAGTGCAGAGGGCAGAGTGGTAGTGCAGAGTGCAGAGTGGTAGTGTAGAGTGCAGAGTGCAGAGTGGTAGTGCAGAGTGGTAGTGCAGAGTGGTAGTGCAGAGTGGTAGTGCAGAGTGCAGAGTGGTAGTGCAGAGTGGTAGTGCAGAGTGCAAAGTGGTAGTGCAGAGTGGTAGTGCAGAGTGCAGAGTGCAGAGTGGTAGTGCAGAGTGCAGAGTGGTAGTGCAGAGTGCAGAGTGGTAGTGCAGAGTGGTAGTGCAGAGTGGTAGTGCAGAGTGGTAGTGCAGAGTGCAGAGTTGTCGTGCAGAGTGGTAGTGCAGAGTGGTAGTGCAGAGTGGTGGTGCAGAGTGGTAGTGCAGAGTGCAGAGTGCAGAGTGTTAGTGCAGAGTGCAGAGTGGTAGTGCAGAGTGCAGAGTGCAGAGTGGTAGTGCAGAGTGCAGAGTGCAGAGTGGTAGTGCAGAGTGCAGAGTGCAGAGTGCAGAGTGAGAGTACAGATTGGTAGTGCAGAGTGCAGAGTGAGAGTGCAGATTGGTAGTGCAGAGTGCAGAGTGAGAGTGCAGATTGGTAGTGCAGAGTGAGAGTGCAGAGTGCAGAGTGCAGAGTGGTAGTGCAGAGTGCAGAGTGGTAGTGCAGAGTGCAGAGTGGTAGTGCAGAGTGCAGAGTGGTAGTGCAGAGTGGTAGTGCAGAGTGGTACTGCAGAGTGGCAGTGCAGAGTGGTAGTGCAGAGGGCAGAGTGGTAGTGCAGAGTGGTAGTGCAGAGTGGCAGTGCAGAGTGCAGAGTGCAGAGTGGTAGTGCAGAGTGCAGAGTGGTAGTGCAGAGTGCAGAGTGGTAGTGCAGAGTGCAGAGTGGTAGTGCAGAGTGGTAGTGCAGAGTGGCAGTGCAGAGTGGTAGTGCAGAGGGCAGAGTGGTAGTGCAGAGTGGTAGTGCAGAGTGCAGAGTGGTAGTGCAGAGTGCAGAGTGGTAGTGCAGAGTGCAGAGTGGTAGTGCAGAGTGCAGAGTGGTAGTGCAGAGTGCAGAGTGGTAGTGCAGAGTGCAGAGTGGTAGTGCAGAGTGCAGAGCGGTAGTGCAGAGTGCAGAGTGGTAGTGCAGAGTGGTAGTGCAGAGTGGTAGTGCAGAGTGCAGAGTGGTAGTGCAGAGTGCAGAGTGGTAGTGCAGAGTGCAGAGTGCAGAGTGCAGAGTGCAGAGTGCAGAGTGGTAGTGCAGAGTGCAGAGTGGTAGTGCAGAGTGCAGAGTGGTAGTGCAGAGTGCAGAGTGGTAGTGCAGAGTGGTAGTGCAGAGTGCAGAGTGGTAGTGCAGAGTGCAGAGTGGTAGTGCAGAGTGGTAGTGCAGAGTGCAGAGTGGTAGTGCAGAGTGCAGAGTGGTAGTGCAGAGTGCAGAGTGGTAGTGCAGAGTGCAGAGTGGTAGTGCAGAGTGCAGAGTGGTAGTGCAGAGTGGTAGTGCAGAGTGGTAGTGCAGATGGTAGTGCAGAGGGCAGAGTGGTAGTGCAGAGGGCAGAGTGGTAGTGCAGATGTCAGAGTGGTAGTGCAGAGGGCAGAGTGGTAGTGCAGAGGGCAGAGTGCAGAGTGGTAGTGCAGAGTGGTAGTGCAGAGTGGTAGTGCAGAGTGCAGAGTGGTAGTGCAGAGTGCAGAGTGGTAGTGCAGAGTGCAGAGTGGTAGTGCAGAGTGGTAGTGCAGAGTGGTAGTGCAGAGTGGTAGTACAGAGGGCAGAGTGGTAGTGCAGAGTGGTACTGCAGAGGGCAGAGTGGTAGTGCAGAGTGGTAGTGCAGAGGGCAGAGTGGTAGTGCAGAGGGCAGAGTGGTAGTGCAGAGGGCAGAGTGGTAGTGCACAGTGTTAGTGCAGAGGGCAGAGTGGTAGTGCAGAGGGCAGAGTGGTAGTGCAGAGGGCAGAGTGGTAGTGCAGAGGGCAGAGTGGTAGTGCAGAGTGGTAGTGCAGAGGGCAGAGTGGTAGTGCAGAGTGGTAGTGCAGAGGGCAGAGTGGTAGTGCAGAGTGGTAGTGCAGAGGGCAGAGTGGTAGTGCAGAGTGCAGAGTGGTAGTGCAGAGTGGTAGTGCAGAGGGCAGAGTGGTAGTGCAGAGTGGTAGTGCAGAGGGCAGAGTGGTAGTGCAGAGTGATAGTGCCGAGGGCAGAGTGGTAGTGCAGAGTGGTAGTGCAGAGTGCAAAGTGGTAGTGCAGAGTGGTAGTGCAGAGTGCAGAGTGCAGAGTGGTAGGGCAGAGTGCAGAGTGCAGAGTGGTAATGCAGAGTGCAGAGTGGTAGTGCAGAGTGGTAGTGCAGAGTGGTAGTGCAGAGTGGTAGTGCAGAGTGCAGAGTGGTAGTGCAAAGTGGTAGTGCAGAGTGGTAGTGCAGAGTGCAGAGTGCAGAGTGGTAGTGCAGAGTGCAGAGTGGTAGTGCAGAGTGCAGAGTGGTAGTGCAGAGTGCGGAGTGGTAATGCTGAGTGGTAGTGCAGAGTGGTAGTGCAGAGTGCAGAGTGGTAGTGCAGAGTGCAGAGTGGTAGTGCAGAGTGGTAGTGCAGAGTGCAGAGTGGTAGTGCAGAGTGCAGAGTGGTAGTGCAGAGTGCAGAGTGGTAGTGCAGAGTGGTAGTGCAGAGGGCAGAGTGGTAGTGCAGAGTGGTAGTGCAGAGGGCAGAGTGGTAGTGCAGAGTGGTAGTGCAGAGGGCAGAGTGGTAGTGCAGAGTGCAGAGTGGTAGTGCAGAGTGGTAGTGCAGAGGGCAGAGTGGTAGTGCAGAGTGGTAGTGCAGAGGGCAGAGTGGTAGTGCAGAGTGCAGAGTGGTAGTGCAGAGTGGTAGTGCAGAGGGCAGAGTGGTAGTGCAGAGTGGTAGTGCAGAGGGCAGAGTGGTAGTGCAGAGTGGTAGTGCCGAGGGCAGAGTGGTAGTGCAGAGTGGTAGTGCAGAGTGCAAAGTGGTAGTGCAGAGTGGTAGTGCAGAGTGCAGAGTGCAGAGTGGTAGGGCAGAGTGCAGAGTGCAGAGTGGTAATGCAGAGTGCAGAGTGGTAGTGCAGAGTGGTAGTGCAGAGTGGTAGTGCAGAGTGGTAGTGCAGAGTGCAGAGTGGTAGTGCAGAGTGGTAGTGCAAAGTGGTAGTGCAGAGTGGTAGTGCAGAGTGCAGAGTGCAGAGTGGTAGTGCAGAGTGCAGAGTGGTAGTGCAGAGTGCAGAGTGGTAGTGCAGAGTGCGGAGTGGTAATGCTGAGTGGTAGTGCAGAGTGGGAGTGCAGAGTGGTAGTGCAGAGTGCAGAGTGGTAGTGCAGAGTGGTAGTGCAGAGTGCAGAGTGGTAGTGCAGAGTGCAGAGTGGTAGTGCAGAGTGGTAGTGCAGAGGGCAGAGTGGTAGTGCAGAGTGGTAGTGCAGAGGGCAGAGTGGTAGTGCAGAGTGGTAGTGCAGAGGGCAGAGTGGTAGTGCAGAGTGCAGAGTGGTAGTGCAGAGTGGTAGTGCAGAGGGCAGAGTGGTAGTGCAGAGTGGTAGTGCAGAGGGCAGAGTGGTAGTGCAGAGTGGTAGTGCCGAGGGCAGAGTGGTAGTGCAGAGTGGTAGTGCAGAGTGCAAAGTGGTAGTGCAGAGTGGTAGTGCAGAGTGCAGAGTGCAGAGTGGTAGGGCAGAGTGCAGAGTGCAGAGTGGTAATGCAGAGTGCAGAGTGGTAGTGCAGAGTGGTAGTGCAGAGTGGTAGTGCAGAGTGGTAGTGCAGAGTGCAGTGGTAGTGCAGAGTGGTAGTGCAAAGTGGTAGTGCAGAGTGGTAGTGCAGAGTGCAGAGTGCAGAGTGGTAGTGCAGAGTGCAGAGTGGTAGTGCAGAGTGCAGAGTGGTAGTGCAGAGTGCAGAGTGGTAATGCTGAGTGGTAGTGCAGAGTGGTAGTGCAGAGTGCAGAGTGGTAGTGCAGAGTGCAGAGTGGTAGTGCAGAGTGGTAGTGCAGAGTGCAGAGTGGTAGTGCAGAGTGCAGAGTGGTAGTGCAGAGTGCAGAGTGGTAGTGCAGAGTGCAGAGTGGTAGTGCAGAGTGGTAGTGCAGAGTGGTAGTGCAGAGGGCAGAGTGGTAGTGCAGAGGGCAGAGTGGTAGTGCAGAGGTCAGAGTGGTAGTGCAGAGGGCAGAGTGGTAGTGCAGAGGGCAGAGTGCAGAGTGATAGTGCAGAGTGGTAGTGCAGAGTGGTAGTGCAGAGTGGTAGTGCAGAGTGCAGAGTGCAGAGTGGTAGTGCAGAGTGCAGAGTGGTAGTGCAGAGTGCAGAGTGCAGAGTGGTAGTGCAGAGTGCAGAGTGGTAGTGCAGAGTGCAGAGTGGTAGTGCAGAGTGCAGAGTGGTAGTGCAGAGTGGTAGTGCAGAGTGGTAGTGCAGAGTGCAGAGTGGTAGTGCAGAGTGCAGAGTGGTAGTGCAGAGTGGTAGTGCAGAGTGCAGAGTGGTAGTGCAGAGTGCAGAGTGGTAGTGCAGAGTGCAGAGTGGTAGTGCAGAGTGCAGAGTGGTAGTGCAGAGTGCAGAGTGGTAGTGCAGAGTGGTAGTGCAGAGTGGTAGTGCAGAGTGGTAGTGCAGAGTGGTAGTGCAGAGTGGTAGTGCAGAGGGCAGAGTGGTAGTGCAGAGGGAAGAGTGGTAGTGCAGAGGGCAGAGTGGTAGTGCAGAGGGCAGAGTGGTAGTGCAGAGGGCAGAGTGCAGAGTGGTAGTGCAGAGTGGTAGTGCAGAGGGCAGAGTGCAGAGTGGTAGTGCAGAGTGCAGAGTGGTAGTGCAGAGTGGTAGTGCAGAGTGGTAGTGCAGAGTGGTAGTGCAGAGGGCAGAGTGGTAGTGCAGAGTGGTAGTGCAGAGGGCAGAGTGGTAGTGCAGAGTGGTAGTGCAGAGGGCAGAGTGGTAGTGCAGAGGGCAGAGTGGTAGTGCAGAGGGCAGAGTGGTAGTGCAGAGTGGTAGTGCAGAGTGGTAGTGCAGAGGGCAGAGTGGTAGTGCAGAGGGCAGAGTGGTAGTGCAGAGGGCAGAGTGGTAGTGCAGAGGGCAGAGTGGTAGTGCAGAGGGCAGAGTGGTAGTGCAGAGTGGTAGTGCAGAGTGGTAGTGTAGAGTGGTAGTGCAGAGGGCAGAGTGGTAGTGCAGAGTGGTAGTGCAGAGGGCAGAGTGGTAGTGCAGAGGGCAGAGTGGTAGTGCAGAGTGGTAGTGCAGAGGGCAGAGTGGTAGTGCAGAGTGCAGAGTGGTAGTGCAGAGTGGTAGTGCAGAGGGCAGAGTGGTAGTGCAGAGTGGTAGTGCAGAGGGCAGAGTGGTAGTGCAGAGTGGTAGTGCAGAGGGCAGAGTGGTAGTGCAGAGTGCAGAGTGGTAGTGTAGAGTGCAGAGTGCAGAGTGGTAGTGCAGAGTGGTAGTGCAGAGTGGTAGTGCAGAGTGGTAGTGCAGAGTGCAGAGTGGTAGTGCAGAGTGGTAGTGCAGAGTGCAGAGTGCAAAGTGGTAGTGCAGAGTGGTAGTGCAGAGTGCAGAGTGCAGAGTGGTAGTGCAGAGTGCAGAGTGGTAGTGCAGAGTGCAGAGTGGTAGTGCAGAGTGGTAGTGCAGAGTGGTAGTGCAGAGTGGTAGTGCAGAGTGCAGAGTGGTAGTGCAGAGTGGTAGTGCAGAGTGGTAGTGCAGAGTGGTAGTGCAGAGTGCAGAGTGTTAGTGCAGAGTGCAGAGTGGTAGTGCAGAGTGCAGAGTGCAGAGTGGTAGTGCAGAGTGCAGAGTGCAGAGTGGTAGTGCAGAGTGCAGAGTGAGAGTACAGATTGGTAGTGCAGAGTGCAGAGTGAGAGTGCAGATTGGTAGTGCAAAGTGCAGAGTGAGAGTGCAGATTGGTAGTGCAGAGTGCAGAGTGAGAGTGCAGAGTGGTAGTGCAGAGTGGTAGTGCAGAGTGCAGAGTGGTAGTGCAGAGTGCAGAGTGGTAGTGCAGAGTGCAGAGTGGTTGTGCAGAGTGGTAGTGCAGAGTGGTAGTGCAGAGTGGCAGTGCAGAGTGGTAGCGCAGAGGGCAGAGTGGTAGTGCAGAGTGGTAGTGCAGAGTGGTAGTGCAGAGTGCAGAGTGGTAGTGCAGAGTGCAGAGTGGTAGTGCAGAGTGCAGAGTGGTAGTGCAGAGTGCAGAGTGGTAGTGCAGAGTGCAGATTGGTAGTGCAGAGTGGTAGTGCAGAGTGGCAGTGCAGAGTGGTAGTGCAGAGGGCAGAGTGGTAGTGCAGAGTGGCAGTGCAGAGTGGTAGTGCAGAGGGCAGAGTGGTAGTGCAGAGTGGTAGTGCAGAGTGGTAGTGCAGAGTGCAGAGTGGTAGTGCTGAGTGCAGAGTGGTAGTGCAGAGTGGTAGTGCAGAGTGCAGAGTGGTAGTGCAGAGTGCAGAGTGGTAGTGCAGAGTGCAGAGTGGTAGTGCAGAGTGCAGAGTGGTAGTGCAGAGTGCAGAGTGGTAGTGCAGAGTGCAGAGTGGTAGTGCAGAGTGCAGAGTGGTAGTGCAGAGTGGTAGTGCAGAGTGGTAGTGCAGAGTGGTAGTGCAGAGTGGTAGTGCAGAGTGCAGAGTGCAGAGTGGTAGTGCAGAGTGCAGAGTGGTAGTGCAGAGTGCAGAGTGGTAGTGCAGAGTGCAGAGTGCAGAGTGGTAGTGCAGAGTGCAGAGTGGTAGTGCAGAGTGCAGAGTGGTAGTGCAGAGTGGTAGTGCAGAGTGCAGAGTGGTAGTGCAGAGTGCAGAGTGGTAGTGCAGAGTGCAGAGTGGTAGTGCAGAGTGGTAGTGCAGAGTGCAGAGTGGTAGTGCAGAGTGCAGAGTGGTAGTGCAGAGTGCAGAGTGGTAGTGCAGAGTGCAGAGTGGTAGTGCAGAGTGGTAGTGCAGAGTGCAGAGTGGTAGTGCAGAGTGCAGAGTGGTAGTGCAGAGTGCAGAGTGGTAGTGCAGAGTGCAGAGTGGTAGTGCAGAGTGCAGAGTGGTAGTGCAGAGTGCAGAGTGGTAGTGCAGAGTGGTAGTGCAGAGTGGTAGTGCATAGTGGTAGTGCAGAGTGGTAGTGCAGAGGGCAGAGTGGTAGTGCAGAGGGCAGAGTGGTAGTGCAGAGGTCAGAGTGGTAGTGCAGAGGGGTAGTGCAGAGTGGTAGTGCAGAGTGCAGAGTGCAGAGTGGTAGTGCAGAGTGCAGAGTGGTAGTGCAGAGTGCAGAGTGCAGAGTGGTAGTGCAGAGTGCAGAGTGGTAGTCCAGAGTGCAGAGTGGTAGTGCAGAGTGCAGAGTGGTAGTGCAGAGTGGTAGTGCAGAGTGGTAGTGCAGAGTGCAGAGTGGTAGTGCAGAGTGCAGAGTGGTAGTGCAGAGTGGTAGTGCAGAGTGCAGAGTGGTAGTGCAGAGTGCAGAGTGGTAGTGCAGAGTGCAGAGTGGTAGTGCAGAGTGCAGAGTGGTAGTGCAGAGTGCAGAGTGGTAGTGCAGAGTGGTAGTGCAGAGTGGTAGTGCAGAGTGGTAGTGCAGAGTGGTAGTGCAGAGTGGTAGTGCAGAGGGCAGAGTGGTAGTGCAGAGGGAAGAGTGGTAGTGCAGAGGGCAGAGTGGTAGTGCAGAGGGCAGAGTGGTAGTGCAGAGGGCAGAGTGCAGAGTGGTAGTGCAGAGTGGTAGTGCAGAGGGCAGAGTGCAGAGTGGTAGTGCAGAGTGCAGAGTGGTAGTGCAGAGTGGTAGTGCAGAGTGGTAGTGCAGAGTGGTAGTGCAGAGGGCAGAGTGGTAGTGCAGAGTGGTAGTGCAGAGGGCAGAGTGGTAGTGCAGAGTGGTAGTGCAGAGGGCAGAGTGGTAGTGCAGAGGGCAGAGTGGTAGTGCAGAGGGCAGAGTGGTAGTGCAGAGGGCAGAGTGGTAGTGCAGAGGGCAGAGTGGTAGTGCAGAGTGGTAGTGCAGAGTGGTAGTGCAGAGGGCAGAGTGGTAGTGCAGAGGGCAGAGTGGTAGTGCAGAGGGCAGAGTGGTAGTGCAGAGGGCAGAGTGGTAGTGCAGAGGGCAGAGTGGTAGTGCAGAGTGGTAGTGCAGAGTGGTAGTGTAGAGTGGTAGTGCAGAGGGCAGAGTGGTAGTGCAGAGTGGTAGTGCAGAGGGCAGAGTGGTAGTGCAGAGGGCAGAGTGGTAGTGCAGAGTGGTAGTGCAGAGGGCAGAGTGGTAGTGCAGAGTGCAGAGTGGTAGTGCAGAGTGGTAGTGCAGAGGGCAGAGTGGTAGTGCAGAGTGGTAGTGCAGAGGGCAGAGTGGTAGTGCAGAGTGGTAGTGCAGAGGGCAGAGTGGTAGTGCAGAGTGGTAGTGCAGAGGGCAGAGTGGTAGTGCAGAGTGGTAGTGCAGAGTGGTAGTGCAGAGTGCAGAGTGGTAGTGCAGAGTGCAGAGTGGTAGTGCAGAGTGCAGAGTGCAGAGTGCAGAGTGCAGAGTGCAGAGTGGTAGTGCAGAGTGCAGAGTGGTAGTGCAGAGTGCAGAGTGGTAGTGCAGAGTGCAGAGTGGTAGTGCAGAGTGCAGAGTGGTAGTGCAGAGTGCAGAGTGGTAGTGCAGAGTGCAGAGTGGTAGTGCAGAGTGGTAGTGCAGAGTGGTACTGCAGAGTGGCAGTGCAGAGTGGTAGCGCAGAGGGCAGAGTGGTAGTGCAGAGTGGTAGTGCAGAGTGGTAGTGCAGAGTGCAGAGTGGTAGTGCAGAGTGCAGAGTGGTAGTGCAGAGTGCAGAGTGGTAGTGCAGAGTGCAGAGTGGTAGTGCAGAGTGCAGATTGGTAGTGCAGAGTGGTAGTGCAGAGTGGCAGTGCAGAGTGGTAGTGCAGAGGGCAGAGTGGTAGTGCAGAGTGGCAGTGCAGAGTGGTAGTGCAGAGGGCAGAGTGGTAGTGCAGAGTGGTAGTGCAGAGTGGTAGTGCAGAGTGCAGAGTGGTAGTGCTGAGTGCAGAGTGGTAGTGCAGAGTGGTAGTGCAGAGTGCAGAGTGGTAGTGCAGAGTGCAGAGTGGTAGTGCAGAGTGCAGAGTGGTAGTGCAGAGTGCAGAGTGGTAGTGCAGAGTGCAGAGTGGTAGTGCAGAGTGCAGAGTGGTAGTGCAGAGTGCAGAGTGGTAGTGCAGAGTGGTAGTGCAGAGTGGTAGTGCAGAGTGGTAGTGCAGAGTGGTAGTGCAGAGTGCAGAGTGCAGAGTGGTAGTGCAGAGTGCAGAGTGGTAGTGCAGAGTGCAGAGTGGTAGTGCAGAGTGCAGAGTGCAGAGTGGTAGTGCAGAGTGCAGAGTGGTAGTGCAGAGTGCAGAGTGGTAGTGCAGACTGGTAGTGCAGAGTGCAGAGTGGTAGTGCAGAGTGCAGAGTGGTAGTGCAGAGTGGTAGTGCAGAGTGCAGAGTGGTAGTGCAGAGTGCAGAGTGGTAGTGCAGAGTGCAGAGTGGTAGTGCAGAGTGCAGAGTGGTAGTGCAGAGTGCAGAGTGGTAGTGCAGAGTGCAGAGTGGTAGTGCAGAGTGGTAGTGCAGAGTGGTAGTGCATAGTGGTAGTGCAGAGTGGTAGTGCAGAGGGCAGAGTGGTAGTGCAGAGGGCAGAGTGGTAGTGCAGAGGTCAGAGTGGTAGTGCAGAGGGCAGAGTGGTAGTGCAGAGGGCAGAGTGCAGAGTGGTAGTGCAGAGTGGTAGTGCAGAGTGCAGAGTGGTAGTGCAGAGTGCAGAGTGGTAGTGCAGAGTGCAGAGTGGTAGTGCAGAGTGGTAGTGCAGAGTGGTAGTGCAGAGGGCAGAGTGGTAGTGCAGAGTGGTAGTGCAGAGGGCAGAGTGGTAGTGCAGAGTGGTAGTGCAGAGGGCAGAGTGGTAGTGCAGAGGGCAGAGTGGTAGTGCAGAGGGCAGAGTGGTAGTGCAGAGTGGTAGTGCAGAGTTGTAGTGCAGAGGGCAGAGTGGTAGTGCAGAGGGCAGAGTGGTAGTGCAGAGGGCAGAGTGGTAGTGCAGAGGGCAGAGTGGTAGTGCAGAGGGCAGAGTGGTAGTGCAGAGTGGTAGTGCAGAGGGCAGAGTGGTAGTGCAGAGTGGTAGTGCAGAGGGCAGAGTGGTAGTGCAGAGTGGTAGTGCAGAGGGCAGAGTGGTAGTGCAGAGTGCAGAGTGGTAGTGCAGAGTGGTAGTGCAGAGGGCAGAGTGGTAGTGCAGAGTGGTAGTGCAGAGGGCAGAGTGGTAGTGCAGAGTGGTAGTGCAGAGGGCAGAGTGGTAGTCCAGAGTGGTAGTGCAGAGTGCAAAGTGGTAGTGCAGAGTGGTAGTGCAGAGTGCAGAGTGCAGAGTGGTAGTGCAGAGTGCAGAGTGGTAGTGCAGAGTGCAGAGTGGTAGTGCAGAGTGGTAGTGCAGAGTGGTAGTGCAGAGTGGTAGTGCAGAGTGCAGAGTGGTAGTGCAGAGTGGTAGTGCAAAGTGGTAGTGCAGAGTGGTAGTGCAGAGTGGTAGTGCAGAGTGCAGAGTGCAGAGTGGTAGTGCAGAGTGCAGAGTGCAGAGTGGTAGTGCAGAGTGCAGAGTGGTAGTGTAGAGTGCAGAGTGGTAGTGCAGAATGCAGAGTGAGAGTGCAGAGTGCAGAGTGAGAGTGCAGATTGGTAGTGCAGAGTGAGAGTGCAGATTGGTAGTGCAGAGTGCAGAGTGAGAGTGCAGATTGGTAGTGCAGAGTGCAGAGTGAGAGTGCAGAGTGCAGAGTGCAGAGTGGTAGTGCAGAGTGGTAGTGCAGAGTGCAGAGTGGTAGTGCAGAGTGCAGAGTGGTAGTGCAGAGTGGTAGTGCAGAGTGCAGAGTGGTAGTGCAGAGTGGCAGTGCAGAGTGGTAGTGCAGAGGGCAGAGTGGTAGTGCAGAGTGGCAGTGCAGAGTGGTAGTGCAGAGTGCAGAGTGGTAGTGCAGAGTGGTAGTGCAGAGGGCAGAGTGGTAGTGCAGAGTGGTAGTGCAGAGGGCAGAGTGGTAGTGCAGAGTGGCAGTGCAGAGTGGTAGTGCAGAGTGGCAGTGCAGAGTGGTAGTGCAGAGGGCAGAGTGGTAGTGCAGAGTGGTAGTGCAGAGTGGTAGTGCAGAGGGCAGATTGGTAGTGCAGAGGGCAGAGTGGTAGTGCAGAGTGGTAGTGCAGAGTGGTAGTGCAGAGTGGTAGTGCAGAGTGGTAGTGCAGAGTGCAGAGTGGTAGTGCAGAGTGGTAGTGCAGAGGGCAGAGTGGTAGTGCAGAGTGGTAGTGCAGAGGGCAGAGTGGTAGTGCAGAGTGGTAGTGCAGAGGGCAGAGTGGTAGTGCAGAGTGGTAGTGCAGAGTGCAAAGTGGTAGTGCAGAGTGGTAGTGCAGAGTGCAGAGTGCAGAGTGGTAGTGCAGAGTGCAGAGTGTAGAGTGGTAGTGCAGAGTGCAGAGTGGTAGTGCAGAGTGGTAGTGCAGAGTGGTAGTGCAGAGTGGTAGTGCAGAGTGCAGAGTGGTAGTGCAGAGTGGTAGTGCAAAGTGGTAGTGCAGAGTGGTAGTGCAGAGTGGTAGTGCAGAGTGGTAGTGCAGAGTGCAGAGTGGTAGTGCAGAGTGCAGAGTGCAGAGTGGTAGTGCAGAGTGAGAGTGCAGATTTGTAGTGCAGAGTGCAGAGTGAGAGTGCAGATTGGTAGTGCAGAGTGCAGAGTGAGAGTGCAGAGTGCAGAGTGCAGAGTGGTAGTGCAGAGTGGTAGTGCAGAGTGCAGAGTGGTAGTGCAGAGTGCAGAGTGGTAGTGCAGAGTGCAGAGTGGTAGTGCAGAGTGCAGAGTGGTAGTGCAGAGTGGTAGTGCAGAGGGCAGAGTGGTAGTGCAGAGTGGCAGTGCAGAGTGGTAGTGCAGAGTGGCAGTGCAGAGTGGTAGTGCAGAGGGCAGAGTGGTAGTGCAGAGTGGTAGTGCAGAGTGGTAGTGCAGAGGGCAGAGTGGTAGTGCAGAGGGCAGAGTGGTAGTGCAGAGTGGTAGTGCAGAGTGGTAGTGCAGAGTGGTAGTGCAGAGTGGTAGTGCAGAGTGGTAGTGCAGAGGGCAGAGTGGTAGTGCAGAGGGCAGAGTGGTAGTGCAGAGGGCAGAGTGGTAGTGCAGAGTGGTAGTGCAGAGGGCAGAGTGGTAGTGCAGAGTGGTAGTGCAGAGGGCAGAGTGGTAGTGCAGAGTGGTAGTGCAGAGGGCAGAGTGGTAGTGCAGAGTGCAGAGTGGTAGTGCAGAGTGGTAGTGCAGAGGGCAGAGTGGTAGTGCAGAGTGGTAGTGCAGAGGGCAGAGTGGTAGTGCAGAGTGGTAGTGCAGAGGGCAGAGTGGTAGTCCAGAGTGGTAGTGCAGAGTGCAAAGTGGTAGTGCAGAGTGGTAGTGCAGAGTGCAGAGTGCAGAGTGGTAGTGCAGAGTGCAGAGTGGTAGTGCAGAGTGCAGAGTGGTAGTGCAGAGTGGTAGTGCAGAGTGGTAGTGCAGAGTGGTAGTGCAGAGTGCAGAGTGGTAGTGCAGAGTGGTAGTGCAAAGTGGTAGTGCAGAGTGGTAGTGCAGAGTGGTAGTGCAGAGTGCAGAGTGCAGAGTGGTAGTGCAGAGTGCAGAGTGCAGAGTGGTAGTGCAGAGTGCAGAGTGGTAGTGTAGAGTGCAGAGTGGTAGTGCAGAATGCAGAGTGAGAGTGCAGAGTGCAGAGTGAGAGTGCAGATTGGTAGTGCAGAGTGAGAGTGCAGATTGGTAGTGCAGAGTGCAGAGTGAGAGTGCAGATTGGTAGTGCAGAGTGCAGAGTGAGAGTGCAGAGTGCAGAGTGGTAGTGCAGAGTGGTAGTGCAGAGTGCAGAGTGGTAGTGCAGAGTGCAGAGTGGTAGTGCAGAGTGGTAGTGCAGAGTGCAGAGTGGTAGTGCAGAGTGGCAGTGCAGAGTGGTAGTGCAGAGGGCAGAGTGGTAGTGCAGAGTGGCAGTGCAGAGTGGTAGTGCAGAGTGCAGAGTGGTAGTGCAGAGTGGTAGTGCAGAGGGCAGAGTGGTAGTGCAGAGTGGTAGTGCAGAGGGCAGAGTGGTAGTGCAGAGTGGCAGTGCAGAGTGGTAGTGCAGAGTGGCAGTGCAGAGTGGTAGTGCAGAGGGCAGAGTGGTAGTGCAGAGTGGTAGTGCAGAGTGGTAGTGCAGAGGGCAGATTGGTAGTGCAGAGGGCAGAGTGGTAGTGCAGAGTGGTAGTGCAGAGTGGTAGTGCAGAGTGGTAGTGCAGAGTGGTAGTGCAGAGTGCAGAGTGGTAGTGCAGAGTGGTAGTGCAGAGGGCAGAGTGGTAGTGCAGAGTGGTAGTGCAGAGGGCAGAGTGGTAGTGCAGAGTGGTAGTGCAGAGGGCAGAGTGGTAGTGCAGAGTGGTAGTGCAGAGTGCAAAGTGGTAGTGCAGAGTGGTAGTGCAGAGTGCAGAGTGCAGAGTGGTAGTGCAGAGTGCAGAGTGTAGAGTGGTAGTGCAGAGTGCAGAGTGGTAGTGCAGAGTGGTAGTGCAGAGTGGTAGTGCAGAGTGGTAGTGCAGAGTGCAGAGTGGTAGTGCAGAGTGGTAGTGCAAAGTGGTAGTGCAGAGTGGTAGTGCAGAGTGGTAGTGCAGAGTGGTAGTGCAGAGTGCAGAGTGGTAGTGCAGAGTGCAGAGTGCAGAGTGGTAGTGCAGAGTGAGAGTGCAGATTTGTAGTGCAGAGTGCAGAGTGAGAGTGCAGATTGGTAGTGCAGAGTGCAGAGTGAGAGTGCAGAGTGCAGAGTGGTAGTGCAGAGTGGTAGTGCAGAGTGCAGAGTGGTAGTGCAGAGTGCAGAGTGGTAGTGCAGAGTGCAGAGTGGTAGTGCAGAGTGCAGAGTGGTAGTGCAGAGTGGTAGTGCAGAGGGCAGAGTGGTAGTGCAGAGTGGCAGTGCAGAGTGGTAGTGCAGAGTGGCAGTGCAGAGTGGTAGTGCAGAGGGCAGAGTGGTAGTGCAGAGTGGTAGTGCAGAGTGGTAGTGCAGAGGGCAGAGTGGTAGTGCAGAGGGCAGAGTGGTAGTGCAGAGTGGTAGTGCAGAGTGGTAGTGCAGAGTGGTAGTGCAGAGTGGTAGTGCAGAGTGCAGAGTGGTAGTGCAGAGTGGTAGTGCAGAGGGCAGAGTGGTAGTGCAGAGTGGTAGTGCAGAGGGCAGAGTGGTAGTGCAGAGTGGTAGTGCAGAGGGCAGAGTGGTAGTGCAGAGTGGTAGTGCAGAGTGCAAAGTGGTAGTGCAGAGTGGTAGTGCAGAGTGCAGAGTGCAGAGTGGTAGTGCAGAGTGCAGAGTGCAGAGTGGTAGTTCAGAGTGCAGAGTGGTAGTGCAGAGTGGTAGTGCAGAGTGGTAGTGCAGAGTGGTAGTGCAGAGTGCAGAGTGGTAGTGCAGAGTGGTAGTGCAAAGTGGTAGTGCAGAGTGGTAGTGCAGAGTGGTAGTGCAGAGTGGTAGTGCAGAGTGCAGAGTGGTAGTGCAGAGTGCAGATTGCAGAGTGGTAGTGCAGAGTGCAGAGTGGTAGTGTAGAGTGCAGAGTGCAGAGTGGTAGTGCAGAATGCAGAGTGAGAGTGCAGAGTGCAGAGTGAGAGTGCAGATTGGTAGTGCAGAGTGAGAGTGCAGATTGGTAGTGCAGAGTGCAGAGTGAGAGTGCAGATTGGTAGTGCAGAGTGCAGAGTGAGAGTGCAGAGTGCAGAGTGGTAGTGCAGAGTGGTAGTGCAGAGTGCAGAGTGGTAGTGCAGAGTGCAGAGTGGTAGTGCAGAGTGGTAGTGCAGAGTGCAGAGTGGTAGTGCAGAGTGGCAGTGCAGAGTGGTAGTGCAGAGGGCAGAGTGGTAGTGCAGAGTGGCAGTGCAGAGTGGTAGTGCAGAGTGCAGAGTGGTAGTGCAGAGTGGTAGTGCAGAGGGCAGAGTGGTAGTGCAGAGTGGTAGTGCAGAGGGCAGAGTGGTAGTGCAGAGTGGCAGTGCAGAGTGGTAGTGCAGAGTGGCAGTGCAGAGTGGTAGTGCAGAGGGCAGAGTGGTAGTGCAGAGTGGTAGTGCAGAGTGGTAGTGCAGAGGGCAGATTGGTAGTGCAGAGGGCAGAGTGGTAGTGCAGAGTGGTAGTGCAGAGTGGTAGTGCAGAGTGGTAGTGCAGAGTGGTAGTGCAGAGTGCAGAGTGGTAGTGCAGAGTGGTAGTGCAGAGGGCAGAGTGGTAGTGCAGAGTGGTAGTGCAGAGGGCAGAGTGGTAGTGCAGAGTGGTAGTGCAGAGGGCAGAGTGGTAGTGCAGAGTGGTAGTGCAGAGTGCAAAGTGGTAGTGCAGAGTGGTAGTGCAGAGTGCAGAGTGCAGAGTGGTAGTGCAGAGTGCAGAGTGTAGAGTGGTAGTGCAGAGTGCAGAGTGGTAGTGCAGAGTGGTAGTGCAGAGTGGTAGTGCAGAGTGGTAGTGCAGAGTGCAGAGTGGTAGTGCAGAGTGGTAGTGCAAAGTGGTAGTGCAGAGTGGTAGTGCAGAGTGGTAGTGCAGAGTGGTAGTGCAGAGTGCAGAGTGGTAGTGCAGAGTGCAGAGTGCAGAGTGGTAGTGCAGAGTGAGAGTGCAGATTTGTAGTGCAGAGTGCAGAGTGAGAGTGCAGATTGGTAGTGCAGAGTGCAGAGTGAGAGTGCAGAGTGCAGAGTGGTAGTGCAGAGTGGTAGTGCAGAGTGCAGAGTGGTAGTGCAGAGTGCAGAGTGGTAGTGCAGAGTGCAGAGTGGTAGTGCAGAGTGCAGAGTGGTAGTGCAGAGTGGTAGTGCAGAGGGCAGAGTGGTAGTGCAGAGTGGCAGTGCAGAGTGGTAGTGCAGAGTGGCAGTGCAGAGTGGTAGTGCAGAGGGCAGAGTGGTAGTGCAGAGTGGTAGTGCAGAGTGGTAGTGCAGAGGGCAGAGTGGTAGTGCAGAGGGCAGAGTGGTAGTGCAGAGTGGTAGTGCAGAGTGGTAGTGCAGAGTGGTAGTGCAGAGTGGTAGTGCAGAGTGCAGAGTGGTAGTGCAGAGTGGTAGTGCAGAGGGCAGAGTGGTAGTGCAGAGTGGTAGTGCAGAGGGCAGAGTGGTAGTGCAGAGTGGTAGTGCAGAGGGCAGAGTGGTAGTGCAGAGTGGTAGTGCAGAGTGCAAAGTGGTAGTGCAGAGTGGTAGTGCAGAGTGCAGAGTGCAGAGTGGTAGTGCAGAGTGCAGAGTGCAGAGTGGTAGTTCAGAGTGCAGAGTGGTAGTGCAGAGTGGTAGTGCAGAGTGGTAGTGCAGAGTGGTAGTGCAGAGTGCAGAGTGGTAGTGCAGAGTGGTAGTGCAAAGTGGTAGTGCAGAGTGGTAGTGCAGAGTGGTAGTGCAGAGTGGTAGTGCAGAGTGCAGAGTGGTAGTGCAGAGTGCAGATTGCAGAGTGGTAGTGCAGAGTGCAGAGTGGTAGTGTAGAGTGCAGAGTGCAGAGTGGTAGTGCAGAATGCAGAGTGAGAGTGCAGAGTGCAGAGTGAGAGTGCAGATTGGTAGTGCAGAGTGAGAGTGCAGATTTGTAGTGCAGAGTGCAGAGTGAGAGTGCAGATTGGTAGTGCAGAGTGCAGAGTGAGAGTGTAGAGTGCAGAGTGCAGAGTGGTAGTGCAGAGTGGTAGTGCAGAGTGCAGAGTGGTAGTGCAGAGTGCAGAGTGGTAGTGCAGAGTGGTAGTGCAGAGTGCAGAGTGGTAGTGCAGAGTGCAGAGTGGTAGTGCAGAGTGGTAGTGCAGAGTGGCAGTGCAGAGTGGTAGTGCAGAGGGCAGAGTGATAGTGCAGAGTGGCAGTGCAGAGTGGTAGTGCAGAGGGCAGAGTGGTAGTGCAGAGTGGTAGTGCAGAGTAGTGCAGAGTGGTAGTGCAGAGGGCAGAGTGGTAGTGCAGAGTGGCAGTGCAGAGTGGTAGTGCAGAGTGGCAGTGCAGAGTGGTAGTGCAGAGGGCAGAGTGGTAGTGCAGAGTGGTAGTGCAGAGTGGTAGTGCAGAGGGCAGATTGGTAGTGCAGAGGGCAGAGTGGTAGTGCAGAGTGGTAGTGCAGAGTGGTAGTGCAGAGTGGTAGTGCAGAGTGGCAGTGCAGAGTGGTAGTGCAGAGGACAGAGTGGTAGTGCAGAATGGCAGTGCAGAGTGGTAGTGCAGAGTGGCAGTGCAGAGTGGTAGTGCAGAGGGCAGAGTGGTAGTCAGAGTGGTAGTGCAGAGTGGTAGTGCAGAGTGGTAGTGCAGAGGGCAGAGTGGTAGTGCAGAGTGCAGAGTGGTAGTGCAGAGTGCAGAGTGCAGAGTGCAGAGTGGTAGTGCAGAGTGCAGAGTGGTAGTGCAGAGTGGTAGTGCAGAGTGCAGAGTGGTAGTGCAGAGTGCAGAGTGGTAGTGGAGAGAGCAGAGTGGTAGTGCAGAGTGGTAGTGCAGAGTGGTAGTGCAGAGTGCAGAGTGGTAGTGCAGAGAGGTAGTGCAGAGTGCAGAGTGGTAGTGCAGAGTGGTAGTGCAGGTAGTGCAGAGTGGTAGTGCAGGTAGTGCAGAGTGATAGTGCAGGTAGTGCAGAGTGGTAGTGCAGGTAGTGCAGAGTGGTAGTGCAGAGTGGTAGTGCAGAGTGGTAGTGCAGAGTGGTAGTGCAGAGTGCCTAAAACACATTGCCATTTACAATGCCATTATCTCTAACTTAAAACAAACCCGAGCCCTAATGCATTCCTAATGCTTGTTTTTCTTTTTCTAATGGCTACTGTTCATAATATTAAAGTTGTTTCTCTTAATGTGAAAGGTTTGCGACATCCAGTTAAACGTACTAAAATTTTTGACTATTTAGGTAGTTGTAAAGCTGACATTTGTTTTGTTCAAGAGACTCATGTTGAAGATAAGGTTTTACATTATATGAACAAAAAATGGTTAGACACTATTGTTGCCTCTCCGGCTACTGGAAAGAAAAATGGAGTTGGTTTTTTCTTTGCAAAACGGCTCCATTGTCAGGTTTTGAATAACATTTCGGATTCTGAGGGTAGATTTATAATAGTTAAAATTAAAATTCATGATTCCACCTTATTTTTACTCAATACTTATGGTCCTACAGCGGATGACCCCGCTTTTTGGTCTACTATCACTACTGAAGTTCTGAAGTTGGGTAACCTTCCATTGGTTGTTGTGGGTGATTTTAATGTTATTGCTGATCCATTGTTAGACAGGTTATCTGCAACTAGATTTCGTCCCCCTAAAGTATTTCATGCCTTGAAATTGTTTACTCAAACTACTAAATTGGCGGACATATGGCGATTACACTTCCCTACTGATGAATGTTTTACCTTTTTCTCCAACCCTCATAATTCTCATTCACGAATTGATTATTTTTTACTTTCTCCTTCTCTTATTCAAACTGCAACTTCGCCGGTTATTGATAATATTGATATATCGGATCATGCTTTAATTTCTTTTGTTTTAAATATTTCCTCCAATTTTACTAAACAAACCAGATGGTGTATGAATACTGGTATTGCCCTTAGTGACCATAACAAACCTAAATTATTACAGGCTATTTGTTGTATTCAAGACTATTTTTTGTTTAATCCAGAAAACTCTACTTCTGTCATCAACAGATGGGACGCATTTAAGGTGCTACAATTTCTATTATGGCTCATGAGAATAAATTGTTTAATGCTAATATTAAACATTTGGAGAAACAAATAGCAACATTTAAGAGGTTGTTTATTACTTCTAATAATCTCCACTACAAAACTGAACTACAAAAACTTTGTTATGAATTTAATTCTATTCTTAGTAAACGAGCTGGGATTCAGCTTGCTAATTCAAATGCTAGATTTCGCTTTATTGCAAATAAATCTGGCAAACTCCTTGCAAATTATCTACGCATTAAAAGAGATAAGACACAAATTACCTCAATCCATGGTCCCCAGGGTAAGATTGCATTGTCACATAATGATATTGTTAACGAGTTTCTAGATTTTTATTCAAACTTGTATAACAAACCTGATATCTGTGATAGTTCGTTAATTGATACCTTTTTGAATGCTTGTGATTTGCCACAGATTTCCCTCCCCGACAAGACTAAATTGGATATGCCCATTACTACTGATGACATTTTGAAAGCCATTCACTCACTTAAAAAGAATAAATCTCCAGGCCCTGATGGTATCCCTGCTGAATTTTACAAAGAATTTCACCCTCATCTTTTGCCTTATTTATTTCAGCTTTTTTCTCATTTTAGCTCTTCCGGGACCATTTCCGGCTCTTTTGCTCATGCTTTAATTGTTGTGCTTCCCAAACCTGATAAAGAAGATCCTACCCTAGTTTCCAATTACCGTCCTATATCCTTAATAAATCAAGATTGTAAATTATATGCTAAAATACTTGCCTCTAGGTTAGCTCCAATACTTCAATCTATTATTCACCCCGATCAATCGGGATTAATGAAAAATAGATATTCCGCTAATAACACTAGAACTCTGTTACATGTTTTAGAACAAAGTCCTACCCTTCTGGAACCCGCTGGGGTCATGGCTTTAGATGCAGAAAAAGCCTTTGATAAAATTCATTGGCAATTTGTATTTCAAACCCTATTGTCATTTAATTTTGGTCCATCTTTTATTCGTATGATTTCTGCGTTATATTATGCTCCCACTGCTCGTTTATTTATCAATGGCCAAATTTCTACTCAATTTTCCCTTTTTAGTTGAACTCGGCAGGGTTGTCCCCTTTCACCACTTTTATTTCTGTTAGGAATAGAACCTTTTCTTAATTATATACGTAATTGCCATAATATTCAAGGTATTACAATTAATGATGTCACTATTAAAACTTTAGCGTATGCGGATGACGTATTGTTGTTTATTAGAAATCCTATTTCATCTGTTCCCTCATTATTAGATATTGTACCCAAATATTCTACAATTTCAGGTTATAAACTTAATGTTAATAAGACAGAATTTTTCCCTTTAAATGTTCTCTGTACATCTGACATGTTGCCTTTATCGGATATTGTTTGGCAAAAAGACAAGCTGAAATATTTGGGTATTTTATTTTCGTCCTCCTTACCTTCAACGTTAAAATTGAACTGTACTTTTATACTTGAATATGTTAAAAATAGAACTTCTAAATGGTCTTCTCTTCATCTTACATTTTCGGGAAGAATGGAATCTATAAAAATGAATATTACTCCTAAAATATTTTATTCCCTTGCTATGATACCCAGCCAAATTCAATTAACATTTTATAAAGATGTTGATAAATTGATGTCTACATTTTTATGGCTTCATAAGCCTCCTCGGATTGCTTATAAAAAATTTAAAATCCCTAAATGTAATGCAGGATTTGGCCTTCCTGACTTCTTTCACTATCACAAAGCATTCATATTAAAACAAAGTTCCTTGTGGTTCACTGTTTCTCCTATAGTTAAACCTCCTATCTGGTTTGATATAGAAAAAATCACTTGTTGCGCCTTTTCCATTGCCCTCCTTACTCCCAATGTCTCATAAATCTAATGTTGTACATCGTTCATCTATACTCAAATCTTCAAGATTAATTTTTTATGATTTGGATGAGAATTTTGCTTCTCCTTTAAGCTCTACTATGGATGTATCATTGTGGCATAGTCCTGTTATTAAGCTGAATAGAAATATAAATTTTTGGAATTCCTGGATTAAGGCAGGCATATTTTACCTTAAAGATATATTCTGTGATGATGCCTTTATTCCTTTTGACCATTTGCAATCACAATTCCAGTTACCTCAGACGGATTTAATTAAATATCAATCCCTATGTAATTCCATTTTAGACTCTTATCCAAATGGTGTTCCTTCTACTGTTACGACTGATTTGATAATTTATTTGCATGCTGTTTCGTCCTCATCAAATGCTGTATCTATTTTATATAAACGATTTGCTGCTTCATTAGGTACCAACATTACTATAATTTCCTCATTTTGGAACGCTGAGCTTTCCTTTTATCTGTCCGATGATTCTTGGAAAACTGTTTGGCTTAATAGCATTTCTGGGTGGTTACCGGTGTCGCTTTATCAGACCAATGCACATATTTTGTTGAATTCCTTGTGGACTCAACTACGCCTCCATCGTGCTAAATTACTCCCATCTGATGTTTGTTGGCACTGTACTTTACATCCTGGGTCCTTGCGTCACATGTTATTTGATTGCCATATCATTTCAAAATTTTGGTTTGAAGTATGGGATGTTTTACTGAAAATTTTACCTATTCAAGATGCTCTTTCTTATAAATTGGTAATTTGTAAATCAGTTGCACTCCTTCATCCTCTTCCAGATTCTGAAGCAAAATTGTTCATTTTCCTAATTTCAGCTGCGTTGAAATCCATTACTTTTTGCTGGAAAGACGCTTCTTCTCTATCTGTTACTGCCTGGTGGTCTTGGATCATTTTCACAAGAAGAGGTGCTCAATTGTCATAACATGGAATTAATCATAACCAGCCTTCTTACCAATCCTTTTGATCTCCTATTGATTCATATTTGTTATTAACGTAATAATTGTTATTGTTTTTTATGTTTGTATTCGCAATCTGATGTTTATTCAATATTTTGAAGCTAATAGTAACTCTGATTGTCCTTATGCGATGATTTAATATGTACCCTTTTTCCTCTCCCCTTTTTCCCTTCCCCTTCCCATATCATTATTTTTTTATCCTTGATTGACTATTTTGCTGATTGTGACTTCTTGACCTATTTTGTTTAATTTTCAATTGTAATAATCAATTGATTGGTTTTATTACTATGTAATGTTTTTCTGTATTGTCTTTTCTTGTCTTCTTTTGAAAATTCAATAAAATTATTTTGAACACGGAACTACCAGCTTGAGTAATTAAATCTAGGCGAAAACTGGGATAGTAGGACAAGGTGAATGGAGCATCTTCCTGCAATGGTGTCCAGAATTAGGAGGATGGTGTTGCTGTGTGGGTTCATATGTGAGGGGGCGGTGGGGAGCAAGGATATTCAGTAGCAGGGTACTGGCCAGTAGCGGTCGGTGGTGGGAGTGCTCACCAAATTCGATGCAGTGCTCACAACGAAATTCGTTTTATTTATTTATATGTTTACTTACCTGTATTTGGCCGCATTCCGTAGTTAACTACCCCCCACCATGCCCCTCCTCCGCCCCACGCCACTGCCCGACAGCACCCTCACCACTGACCGCTACTGGTAATGTCAAGGATGCATGTTACGCGCTAGCTTGTTTCGTCCTGCGGGCGCTGCTCTGGGTCAAGAGCTGCCATTGTATCTAGGCATGTGAGCTGAGCTTTTGGCTTGTGAGTCCGATTGCGTTCGTGTGTCTTGGTTACGGGCTAGGGCCGCATTCGGCCGCTTTGGGGGTTGCTGTGCGCTTACTGCGTGTTGCCTGAATTGGTGGAGGATCATGGCCCACTCCATAGATATATGTGTCTTGTGCGCTCTCTGTATCTCCTCCCGCCTGGTTGTATCCTCCTCTGCTGAGCCTCATTTACTGACTGCCCCCGTCCAAGCTGTCAATGGGGGTCCCTCTGGGGCTCTCCAGTACATAGTGATAACTCTTTTCGCCAGCAAGAGGGTTAGGGATGCCAAGCATGTCTGCACCCTAAGGGTTTTATTCCTGCGGAATATCCCAAGCCCACTAGCCTCCCAGGTGTTGATGTTGGTGAGCCCTGTTGGTTCCAGCAGTGTCTTGTATATTGTGCTCCAATAGGGTTGTATTGTGGGGCAAAGCCAGAACATGTGTTTAAAGTTTGCATCCAGTGTCTAGCATCTTGGGATAGGAATCACGTATCTGGGGTGCTGATGATTACTTGCCGGTGTTGAGCACCAGAAACCACCGGCTCAAATTAAGCATTGCTCTAAACGTGTGTTTAAAACAAGAGTGAAAAGTTCATTTTCACACATATAGCTCCATGAAACAAGTTCTTGAGACGAGATAGTTTTGAATGTAGATTTACATGCCATGACATGGATTGTTCACACAGGTATGTACACTCCAGGTTTATAAGAGGACAGGACTACGGAGGTTGTAGCATATAAGATTCTACTGAACATTATCAATTGGAGCACTGTCTTCTTTTCCACCATCAGTATGTGGAGTGTTTTTGATTGAAGTGGCGGCTGGTGTCAGGGAAGAATGTTGGGGCAGGCGGGGGAATGGATGGATTACACGGAAAAAAAGAACTTACCTTCAGATAGTCTCATCACACTCTTCCGCTCTTCTGCAGTCAGGCTCCCAGAATCCCCTGCGGCCAATCCTGACGCTGCTCTCAGCAGCATGAGAGCAGCATCAGGATTGGCCCGAGCGCCCACGATTTGCGCTCTCTGGGAACCTGGGAGCCTGTGCCTCCTGTCTCCAACCAGGCAACTCAGCTCGGGTTAGAGAAAGCTTCATTGCGCATTTCGGTATGGCCCGTCTGAGACGGCCAGCCAAACCCACATGCGCACTGAAGGCAGTGCATTCTACTCCACTCATGTGCCTGCCATCCCCCTGGCTCCGCCCCCAAGACTCAGTACGTTTCGAAGAATACTAAAATGATAATCAAACCGATTTAAAACCCGTTTTATTATCCTTTTATTTTTCAATCCAATTCAATCCAATCCAAAAATTCTTTATTTCGGCCATTGAGGCCATAAAAGATACATATGATCATTCATTAAAAGAATACATATTAGTAAAACATCACGTAAAACCATTCTTATAAGAGATAAATAACTAAGAACAGCAATCAATTCCCAGATGTTAGGCCAGAGATACATTCACAACACTGTATATATAATAGAGCCATCCTTAAATGATCAGTTTTTTAGTAATTTCCTCCTGGTATGCCACATGGCCATTAGAAATTTTGCAATCGCGAATACTATGTGAGGGGAAGTATTGGTTTTCAATATTCTGTATGAGATTGCATGGCTCCTTATGCCCAAGTTCCTACACAGAGGCGCTAGCCAATGATTCCTGGGTCTGTTATAGGCCGGGCAGAAGAACAGAACATGAATTTCCTCCTCCTCACAAAGATCACAACCGGGACATGTTTTATCTTCCCCCTTGCCCCATTTACACGTAAAGGATTTGAGTGGCAAAGTACCAAGCCTCCATTGAATAAATAACTTTCTAGCCAATAATGGGAAAATGATGTCCATAAAATTTTCAAAACAATAAGAATTTTTAAGACTCCAGAAAACGTTGGGTTAAAATCCCATTGTGGGGTGCAAGCACAGTGGAAGTAAGACTACTTTCTTTGTGGATTTCTATAAGTCTTTTCCGAGAAACTTTATGGCAGCCTGTCTCGGGAGCCTCCCAGAGCTCATGGAGACTCAGGCGATGCAATTCCTTTTTTACAAAGGCCAACCATGGAATTTTGATACGTTGATTTAAATTCAGTACATGGATAAGATCTTGCCTGTAGTGTTTAAGCTCATTGGTGGTCCAGAGCCTGTGCCAAAATCTTAGTGGGCCTAGTTCAAGGTCTTCCCCTATGGGTAAGAGTCCCATATCTAATCTTAGAGGAGTCAAGGGTGTGCCACGGGGGAGGCCCAGAAGTCGTCTCATGAAGTTATTTTCTACGCTCGTCAGCGCTTTTCCAGCCTTATGCCCCCACAGCTCGCTGCCGTATACTGCAGCCGCCTTAGCTTGCATTTTATACATTTCGATTGCCGGGGCGATTGGTTTGAAGGTGGAAGTGTTCGTAACCTTCAGAATCGCCCCGGACAGTTGAGACAGCCTAATCCGAGAACTTGCTATCTGTGGTTCCCATGCTAGGTTCTCATGCAAGGTCACCCCTAAGTATTGAAACGTTTTTACCCTTTCCAGGCTTACAGAGCTTAAAGAAGGATTTGATCTTGTCTTAGGGGAAGGGTTAAAAATCATGAATTTGGTCTTCCCTGTGTTTATCTCAAGACCATACTGTCTACAAAAAAGACCAAATCCATCCAGAGTCCGCTGTATCCCCATCGGAGATTTGGAAAGCAGGAGGGTGTCGTCAGCAAACATGATAGCCGGCACCCTCCTGCCTGACAAAAAGGGTGCATCATTGTCCTTGACATTACTGAGATGGGTTAGGACGTTGTTAACATAGAGGCAAAACAGGGTTGGCGCCAGAACGCAACCCTGCCTTACCCCCCTAAGGACAGGAAACTTGTTTGACAAAAGTCCGCCCCTCCCACACCGGACCTGGGCAAAATTGCCTTCATGGAGTCTGATTATGGCCTGTAAGAGATGCGCCGGGACTCCCATCTCATTTAAAACTTCCCAGAGTTTTTTTCGGGGGACTAGGTCAAATGCTGACCTCAGGTCTACGAACACCATGTACAGCCTCCCGCCCTCAATCCTCACAGTTTTCCAATAGAGGAGAACAAGGCGGAAGATCTGGTCCATGGTGGACGTTTTTTTCCTGAAGCCGGCCTGAAGGGGACTTAGAATATCTCTATCCTCCATCCAGTCCAGAAGATGGTCCAATATGAGGCGGGAAAAGAGCTTTTGAGGCACGTCTATAAGGCTGATCGGCCTGTAATTGACTGGGAGAAGGGGACAGCCCTTTTTAAAAATAGGTACTATCTCCGCCCCCAGCCAAGTACAGGGGATCTCCATGCCATCTGCAATAGAATTGAAAAGAATGTGGAGATACGGGGCCCAGATTTCAGAGTGGGACCTAAAAAGGTCACCAGGCAGCTTATCAAGTCCCGGTGCTTACCCCATCGCCAACCTATCTATTGCACTGGCCACCTCCCCAAGACTGAACTCCAACTTATCACTAGGCTGGGCCAGGAGGGCAGCAACCACATCACTGTTACATCAGAGCTCTCTTCATAAAGTTTGCCAAAGTGGACTTCCCACACTGAGGCTGCGATATTGGGCTCTACTGCAGCTTTTGGTTCACCTGAACCGGTATTTACCAGTGACCAAAATCTCCTTGAGTCCCTCATTTCAAGGGCACCAGAGAGATCATGCCATCTATCCCAGTCCCAGTCTGACCTTGCCCAGGCCATTACATCCTTGTATTCACGCCTAAGCTCAGCCACTCTAGTCCTATTTGTACCTGCTTTTACTGCTGTAATTAGTTCAGTCTTGGCCTTTTTACAGGTTTCAAGTTTTGAGGGTGCTGGCGGGAAGGGGAGGGGGGTGATGCCCCTTTGCCATAGCGTAGGGGCCGCCGCTGTTTGAATGTACAAGTATGTGTGGAGGAGTTGAGAAAACATGTACACACTTTGATCTTGGCCCTTCAGTGAGTCTACAGGCAACATGCAGGTACAATTCTGTGAAGTGACAGTACTTTAAATGGAGTGAAATTGGTGAGGGATCTCTAGAAGGTGCACGGCGAGAGGATTGTAGCTAAGCATCCTTTCCGAGAGGTATGGCTGAAAACATGACCAAGAATCCTGTGCTCAGAAAACCTAAGAATTATTTGGGCACCACAGCGTTTTCTGTTACTTCATCCAGACACAACAACAGCAGACCCACATGTAAAGTAAGCCAGACCCATTGGCTTTTTCAATACTTGCTAGTTGTATCAAATAGATAAGTAACAAGGATTTTGTTGTGCTCAAGAGACCTGAAACTTCCTGGCCTTGACACCAATTTCCTCTACACCTAGGCCCGTGTACTACCCTCTTCTTTCTGAAATCCTCCATGTGCATATTTTGCACGTCATCTCTTTCCTCTTCAGCACCATCCTTTCATTGTCCTGCACATACTTCTTTTCATCTCCTCTACTCCAATATCCCCCACACATACACCACCCATCTGCTGTAAGCACTGTATTTTGTTCCCCTTTGACACTGTATTGTCTTAATAGTTGAGTAACTCCCCCCAGCCAAAAAGTTGTGTAACTCCTCGAAACACTTTCCCAAAGTTACAGTTTGTACATATGTCAACATCACTCTCTGTGGCCTGTAGATAGGGCAAAGATTGGAAGTGCATGTAGTCTGAACACATTTAGAACCCAACCCACTGGCATTATGAGAAACTGGCACTGCCCTCTGCCTCAAATCCAGAGCTATCAATCACATACTATCATATTCATGCACCCACAATTTCTACTCAACAACACAGCTGAATGTAGTCCAATTCACATTTATGCAATGTACAAGTGTCATATGTTGCATAAAAAAACTACAACTACACAACAGTTGAAAAAACAAATCCTCTTAGTAAATGCAGGATGAAATAATATATAAAGAATCCACATACCTTAGTGTATTTTGTTTTTAATGGACTGGTTATAGGATAACAGGAGCCAGGCATCAGCTTATGAACCACAGCTGCTGTTATGGTAAGCCACAACACAATGAGCAAAACATGCACAGTGAAATGTGCTAAAGAAAAAAAGTGTTTGTAGCTACTAAACCAAAAGATTTAGGTGATCCTCTAAACAAAAATGTTTGGTGGGGGGCGTGTCCAAGATGGCGGCGGAGTAAGACTTCTTTTCTGTCCCTCCGCCGCTGTGCTCTGCTAAGCCTTGTATTGCACCTTCCCTGGGCTCTTCCAGCGGCTCTCCTTATAGAGCGATGCCCCGGGACCCCCTCGGGTGCCCTGTGTGCGACCGGGGCCGTGTGGGTGATAGGCTGAGCCCGCTTCCACATCGGGGCCTGTGCCGTGGCGGATACGTGAAGCCGGGGCCTTGCGTGCAGCGCTGCAGGGGCGTGCCTGCCGATCCGCCCTACGGCTGAGCCGCCGCCAGGAGGGAGATCATTGGGCCCATACCGATCGGAGGTCCGGCTCCGCTGGGGTGAGTCGCGGGCTGCCCGAAAAGACCCCTGGAGCGGCACCGCCTTGCGCTGGGAGACGCAGCGTGGACCCTGGACTACGCGAGTGCGGGGATTTGCGGCCTGGCACCCGGGCGCGCTTCCGAGCATCTAGCAAGGAGCCGGTGGAGTGACCGAGGCGGCGCCGGCCCGAGCCGCTGTGAAGCACCACGGTGCTTTATTGGGAGTGCCCGTGGCCTACTTGAGGGAGTCCTCGTGTGCCCTGCCCAGAGGACCTGAAGCGTGACCCTGCGGGCCTCAGAGGCGGAACCGGCCCCCCGGGGGTCTGCGACCTAGAGCCGAGACGC
This sequence comes from Lissotriton helveticus, assembly GCF_964261635.1. Taxonomy (NCBI): domain Eukaryota; kingdom Metazoa; phylum Chordata; class Amphibia; order Caudata; family Salamandridae; genus Lissotriton; species Lissotriton helveticus. The sequence continues at coordinate 1,925,285,845 of NC_136065.1, forward strand.
ACTACTGTCGAGTAGGCGGTGCGGTCGGTGTTGGCTCGAGGGGGAGTTGTGGCAGTGCCCCCCCTCAGTTTGGTATTGGAACGCTATGGCGAACAGAAACCGCAAGGACAAGCCCGGCAAGGAGGGGCCACTCAGGGGAACGCAGGCGACGTCGTCCCCGAGCACCAGCACTGGCTCCTCTCCCCGGCAGCGCGACGATGAAGCTCCGGCCACCAAGGCCTTCATGCTAGAACTCTTCTCCGCCATTAAGGAAGACATCTCGGAGCTGCGGACCCAACTCGCCTCGGATCTTCGGGAGGTGAGAAGGGATGTGGATGGCGTCGGTGAGCGGGTCGCCACGTTGGAGGAACACGATCTGGGCATGGCGGAGGACGTTCATCAGCTACAACAAGACGCAATTCGGCTGACGGAGCAAAATTTGGACTTACAGGCCCACGCTGAAGACCTGGAAAACCGCTCCCGCCGTAATAACATTCGCGTCCGCGCGGTGCCATGGGAAGGAGAGGCGGGGGACCTGCGTGGATATGTGGAGGCGCTCTTTTTGCAGATCTTGGGTGAGGACGACCTGCGAGAGATCAGAATGGACAGGGCACACAGAGTCGGGCTGCCGAGAGGCACGGGGGCTCCACCCCCGGACATTTTGGTTTGCATTCATGACTTTCAACTTAAAGAACGTATTCTTCGGAAGGCGAGGGGGATAACTGACTTGCAGTTCAGAGGTCACCGTCCCCTGCTGTTCCAGGACCTGGCGGCTACAACGCTGCAAAAGAGACGCACTTTTAAGCCCGTGACTTCCTATCTGAGAGAGAGTGGTGTGGCGTATTCCTGGGGCCACCCCTTTCGCCTGATCTTTCGCTGGCAGAACCGGCTGGTCCAGATCCGATCACTGCAAGCGGCCAAAGAACTACTTGGCTTGGACGACCCGGGCCCCTCCTCGAGTGCGGATCACTCCCCAGCGCGACGACGACGCCGTTCGTCTTCCTGGCAAAGAGTAGGGCGCCCGCCGGCGCATGGCAGACCTGATCCCTCGGCCAGCCAACAAGAGAGGGATGGCGCAGTGGCCTCGGTGGCGAATGTGACGGAATCGCTGTCACAGAACAGCTCAGGAGCGGCATGAACTTACAGGGAAGACGGCTAAGCGGCGGAGGGGCGACCCCCCCCTCCGTTCAGGTACCGTGGGTAAACATGTACTTTTGGAGAAGACACCACGGTCCTAGGACAAAATGGGACACTGTCCGATATCCCACCAGCTACCTGCTGTGGGTTCCTGGAGCCGCCCTTTTGGTGGCCTATTGTCTTTTCTTTTTCTTTTTGTTCCTTTTTTTGTTGGCCCCGAGGGGCCCTTGCAGTTCATAGGGGAGGTGGCACTCCGGTTGAGGCCCTCCGACCTTGGGGGTGCGAAGAGGGGAGGGTGTTTGGGGGGAAGTTTGAGGGAGGGATGGGAGGGGGTGGTGGTGGCGAGAATGCATGTCGTAGAATGTTTCTGTCTTCACCGTTTCTGGGTGTAAGGGGCGGGAGGGGAGGACCTGGGTGGGTGGTGCGGTTCGAGAGACTTCGAGGTTGCTGGAGGGACTGGTGTGTGTCTGGTGTGGGGTGGGGGGGCGTTGAGCTGCTTGTGAATCGTTGCCCGTTATGCCGTTAGTTGTTGGCACCTGGAATGTTAAGGGGTTGAACTCCCCTCAAAAGCGGCAAAAGGTATGGAAATACATTTTGGATCATGACTTGGATGTGGTGGGCCTCCAGGAAACGCATCTGGCGAGGAAGGACGAAACCCGCCTCAAGCACAGGCACTACCCTTTAATATATAGATCTTCGGCCCATACCAAGCACAGGGGAGTGGCTCTGATGTTCCGTTCAGCAGTGCGATTTCAACCGCTGGGGGTCAGGAACGATAAAGAGGGTAGATGGATTTTGGTCAAGGGAGTACTTAGGGGCAAATTGTGTACCTTTTTAGTTCTTTACGCTCCTAATGTAGGTCAAAATAGGTTTCTCCACGATTTGCTGACCACCGTGTTAGATTTTGTTGAGGGGGCGTTTTTAGTCCTAGGGGATTTTAATCTAGTGTGGGACCGTGATCTGGACTGCTCTCGACCCCAGAGGGCGGAGGCCGGGGTAAGCTCGACTGAAACGAAAGAGAAATTTGCAGACTGTGGCCTCATTGACGGATGGCGGGTCCACAATCCGCTTACCCGGGACTACACCTATTATTCGCATGTCCATCAATCCTACTCCCGGCTGGACTATGGCTTTCTGAGCCAATCCCTACGAGGGGCCCTGTGCGATGCCAAAATCTTCCCCCTCTCGGTCTCCGATCACAGCCTGCTAACACTGTGTTTTCATTGGGTGCAGGATATCGCCGGACCGCGCAAGTGGTATTTCCCGGCCTCTGTGGTCAGAGATGACCCCTCCTGTAGAACTCTGCGAGCAGCGATTCGGGACTTTTTTGACCTTAACCCTGTCCAAGATACATCTATCTTTGTCACCTGGGATGCTTTTAAGGCAACGATTAGGGGGAGTTGCTTAGCCCTCAACGCAACTCTCAACCGGCGACGCCGGGAGGAGAGAGAGGGGCTGGAGGACGAACTGGCCAGCCTAGAAGTGACTCATAAACAGAACCCCACCAGGCAGACGCTCCGCTCCTTGACGGCGGTCCGGGGGAAACTCAGATCCCATTATAATAATAGAGCTGAGTTCACTCTCCTGAAATTGCGCCGCCTCTCCTACTCACAGGGTAATAAGATTGGGAGGCATCTGGCGCGCCAGTTGAGGGTCAAGTGAGAGAAGGAATATATAAGAGGTATACAGGATCGTAGGGGAGAACTTCACCATCGAGATGAGGACAAGGCGGAACTTTTTGGAGAGTTTTATGCGGCGCTCTATTCGGGAGATTCCCTGGACCCTGCGGCCCAGAGGGACTATCTGGCTGCGCTCCCACTTCCCCGCGTCTCCCCCGACTGGAGTGACTTGCTGGACGCCCCCTTCACTAGGGAGGAGGTGCTGACGGCGATTAAGGCCCTGAAGCCCAATAAGGCTCCTGGGGCTGACGGCTTTACGGCGCTCTTTTATCAGACCTTTGCGGCTGACATAAGTGACCACTTTGTGCACCTTTTCAATGCCATGGCGGACTCGGGCACGACCACGGGCTCCATGGCTGAGGCAGTGGTGTCGATTATCCCCAAGCCGGGGAAGGACCCTTCCAAGTGCGCTTTCTACAGACCGATCGCGCTATTGAATATCGACGCCAAATTGTACTCGTCCATTCTAGCCTCCAGGTTACAAGATCTTATGCCCGCACTCATCCACCCCGACCAATCCGGATTCATTATGGGGCGCCAGACCCATGACAATACCCGCCGTGTGGTTCACCTTATTGAAAAGGCTACCCGCTTCCGCATCCCTGCAGTGTTAGTGGGGCTAGATGCGGAAAAGGCTTTCGATCGGGTGGACTGGGGATTCCTTTTCCAGACCTTGACGGCTTTTGGCTTTTCACCCAGGTTTTTGGATATGATCCGTGCGAACTATAGTTGCCCCCGCTCCAGAGTCTCGGTCAACGGCCATCTGTCGCCCTTCTTCCCCCACTCCCGGGGTACGAGGCAGGGATGCCCGCTTTCGCCCCTGCTCTTTGCGTTGAGTATCGAGCCACTGGCGATGGCGGTTCGGGAACACCCAGGCATACAGGGACTGCCCTTCACGGGAGAACAACATAAAATCTCGTTGTTTGCTGATGACGTCCTGCTTTCTTTGTCAGATCCTGCGCGATCTCTGCCCCAGGTCCAGGCTGTCTTAGAACATTTTGAGAGAGTGGCGGGTTTCAAGGTCAACTGCGAAAAGTCCTTTATCTTGAACCTTACGCTGCCTCTGGCTGAAGTGGACCGCCTTCGCCCGTTGTCCCCCCTGCAATGGACGCTTTCGTCTCTCCTCTATCTGGGGATTCGCCTCACTCCGACGGTGGGGCAGCTGTATGCCGCCAACTTTCCACCCCTACTGGCAAGTATCCGCTCTGATCTGAGGCGCTGGCTACCCCTTTATGTCTCGTGGCTGGGACGGATACATGCGATTAAAATGACCCTGCTCCCCAAGCTGCTGTATCTATTCCAGGCACCCCCCATTGTGGTCGATGCTGATTTCTTTCGCAATATCAAAACCCTCATGCTCCGCTTTATTTGGAGGGTAGGAAGGGCGCGCTTTTCCTTCGCTACGCTTAGACGACCGCGTGGGGAGGGGGGAGTAGGCCTGTCAGATATGCTCCTCTACTATAAAGCGGCGCAGCTCCGGGTGTTGGTAGAATGGTCCCAACCGGAATCTGAAAAACACTGGCTCCACATGGACAGGAGCGTGGCGGGGAGGACAATCTGGGACCTGGTGTGGAAACCCAAGAGGGACAGGCCCATTAATGCGTACATTAGCACCCCCACAGGCACCACCTTGAAGGTGTGGGACTCGCTCGCCGGGGATGAGAGATGGACTACGTTTCCCTCGCCGTTTACGCCCCTCCACTTCAACCCGGCCTTCCCCCCTGCCCAAACTGAAGGTCCCTTTGACGCCTGGCGGAGGGGGGGGTGTTTGGCCCTCACCCACCTGTTTCATGGAGTGGCCCCACTGACCTTTGACAACTGCAGGAGGGACTATGAGGTCCTACCAACGGAGCGTTACCATCATGCTCAACTTCTCCACTGGGCGCTTTCCCCTGCTGTTCGCGATGCTGCCACTAGAGCTCCCACCCTCTTTGAGTCCTTCCTTGGTCGAACCTCTAGCATGCGGGGAACTATATCCTTTCTTTACCGCCACCTCCTGTCCACAGCGATGTCCCCAAGGCCTCGGTACATGGATTCCTGGGAAAGTTTGTTGGACCGAGAAATTTCTGAAGTAGAGTGGTCGCAGTTGTGGAGAGACCTCGCAAAACATAACCATTCTGTTGAACTCCGAGAGGCCCATCTCAAAACAATGATGGACTGGTATCTCACCCCGGCTAAACTCCATCGTATCTTTCCAGGCACGTCTGATAGATGTTGGCGGGGCTGTGGCCTGCTGGGCGACTTCCGCCATGTTTGGTGGGACTGCCCGGCTATTCGCCCCTATTGGGAGGAAATCCTCTCTCATGTCCGAGAGATCTTGGGATACCCAGTGGCAGACTCAATGGCGCATGTGTTATTGGGTCTCCGAGATCCACTGTTGGAACATCAGACCCGGGCGGATAAGAAGATCTTGTGGTTGTGCTTGGGGGCGGCTAAGACTACTCTAGCGGCGGCCTGGAAGAAGAAGGAGGCCCCCGCGCTTTCTTTGTGGTATGCCAGACTGTGGCGACTATTGAGCATGGCTGAGGTCTTCTTGGGGGACTTCAAGAACTTTATCTTCCGCTGGGGTCCGTTGGTCCGTTTCCTTGCTAAGGGACTCCCGTCGGCGGTCTATCCTCCTACGCTGCGGGCCCTGCACCTATTCCAAGTATGAATGCTGTTGCGTGTATGATTGCGAGTATGGGACACTGCCACCACAGGGGGGGGGAGGAGTTCCTTTTCGGTTTCTTTTTCATTTCTTCTTGTTGAACCTCACTGAACCTCGATTGTGGCGGGAGTAACTCACCATTACGACAAGGAGGCGGCTGCCGTTTACGATTCCCCCCTGACAGCTGGGCCTTTCTGGACTGGGTTGTTAACATGCCTGAGCACGTTTGACTTGCTGCCCACTTAGTGTTGTTATTATATGTGCCTACCTCTGGTGGGGGTGTTCGGCTGCATTTTTTTTTTTTTTTTTGCTTTCTCCCGCTTGCCAAGCTAACCCCCTGTGTGGGGCATTGTGCGAGGTTGTCGAATGTGTTTCTTTCCCTTCTTGATTGATAATAAAATACAATTTTGAAAAAAAAAAATGTTTGGTGAGCCTCAGTTACAATTTACACACATGTCCTGTTATGCTTGGGTCTTAGTAAACGCGTATTGTAGCTCAGATTAACACAACCTCTGCAGAGCACAGGCCAGACGACTGATAGTGTTAATAGCTCTTTTAAAGTGCAACACAGCCTGGGCCTTTCTTTTTGTAAAAGCGTCCTCTCCCCAGGCTGGAGAATTTGGATTACCCTACACCAGGATCTACGTGACAATCAATCATTCCTCTACTTCAGAAAAAAACGTACATTATTTCTTCTCAACACATACCAGAATACACCCTCCTAAAATAATTGTCTTACTTTCTTGCAGTCTATCTCCGAACAAGTTGAACCCATCACTACCTCTGAAAATAACTTATCATTTATTCCTCCTACTACTGAACAAACCTAGCATCTCTATCTCTGGAAATTATAAATCTTCCATTCCGCTGTTTATTGTATACTGTAACCGCTGTCTTTATGTTATTGCCCCTGTGTGCCTACTACTTTTCTTGTGGTTTCCTTGTAAGTTAATGTCTATTCAAACTTTGTAAAGCGCTCTTATTCCCTTGGTTCTAGTTTGCGCTTTATAAAAGTAAAAAAAATAGAAATAAATTATTACCAGTCCCTGCAGCACTACTGCCTGAGCTGGAGTGAACCCTTCCTCTTTCGCCTCTTGGCTCATGCGGACTTACCATCTACCCAAAAGAAAGTTTTCCAGGTGTTTCAAGTAAATACGCAGTTTGCTACATACATGTAACAGTAATGTTAGGTTATAGTGTGTCTGACTTAAAACCACGGGACAGTACATACGATTATGCATGTGTTTTGGAATTGCACAACACACACAAATTTGCATCAAGCTCTTCAATGATATCCAGGTCCTGTATCCATTATACACTACTCCACATATTGCTTAGGATTCTAGCTGCATTCCCAGAGAAGGAACTGGCAAGTAATTTTTCTTTCTTTGACTCGTTGCTGATAGTTTGTTTGCAAGGTAGTTTGGTTTCTCTTTATAAAGAATTTTGTGAGAACTTTGTGAGGTATGCAAGCCGTTTTGAAAATGCTTCTTGCATCAGTTGGTAGCCAGTTGAGTTGCTCTAGTGTGGGAGTGATGTGATAAAAAATTCTCTCCCCAGAAAGCAGTCCAGCCGCTGAGTTGACTGTAGCTCTCATAGGGATAAGGTGGTTTTGTGGAGCACCTGTGAAGGTTGTGTTACGGTAACCCAGCTTAGAGAGGACTAAGAATTGAACTACAGTCTTTAAATCATCAAAGGGGATAAAAGGTTTGATTTATTTGAGGTATTGCAGAGTGTTGAAGGCACTTTTTGCTGAGGTATTAATCTACTCTTTTATGCTCAGGTCTTTGTTAAGTGTAATTCCGAGTGATTTCACAGAGTTAGTGACAGATAGTTTGCAGTTTAACCCCTTCCATGCTGCATGAATTTTCACGCTGTGCTGGTGTTTTGATGAGTGGGCGGGGTTCCGATGGCCCATGAACGTCCTCCGCACACGCCCACTGTGACGTCGGACGGCCAGGGGCTGCCGAAGCACACAAGGGGTTAATGCATCTAAGCTCCCCATGAAAGACCAGATCAACGCAGTCTCTTCTGTCTGTTTTCTCACTCTTCTCATGGTCTGTAAGAACTTCAGATGGCTCCCCATCGACACCAGACAGACCATCACTCAAGCCCTAGTTAGTAGCCACCTGGACTACAGCGAGGCACTCTATGTAGGAATCCCCACGCATCTCCTGAAGAGACTCCAGACCATACAGAACTCAGCTGCCAGACTTATGCTCAACTTCCCCAAACAAACCCACATTACCCCCACCTCAAGAAGCTCCACTGGCTCCCCATCCAGAAGAGATGTCAATTCAAGATGCTGACCCACGCCTACAATGCCCTTCACAATCAAGGGCCAGCAAACATCAACCATCGCCTGAACTTAACCACCCCTCCAGGCACCTGCGCTCTGCTTCCCTCTCTTTCGTACACGCCCCTGCATCCCCCGTAGCAACAGTGGTGGACGCCCCTTCTCCTACCTCGCTGCCAAGTCTTGTAACGACCTCCCCCTGTGATCCTCCGCCTTTCTGCTGGAAATCAGGAAAGGACTCAAGACCTGGATGTTCAAATGAACACTCCCAAAGCAGCATAGTTCCAAGCGCCTGGATACCCTCCTGGATGATTAGCCAACGGTTTAGAAGTCCTGATTGATTGATCTAGATTGCTAAACCAGTTGTGAATGTGCAGAGACTTTCCTTTTGGCTGGATGAGAAGAAGTTCAGTTTTGTTGGGGTTAAATTTTAAGTGGTTATTGGTCAGCCAAGATTGTATCATGATAAGAGTATTGTTCAGGTGCTGGATGTCTTTAGTTGGCGATATTTTGATGTAGAGTTGAGTGTCATCTGCATAGAGATGGTGCGCAGTTCTGACTTGTTTCAAGATGTCTGCAAGAGGTTCCAATTAGAGGTTGAATAAAGCAGGGACTAGGCTTGATCCTTGGGGGGACTCCTTGTGGGAAGGAAACTGCTTGTGAGGTGGCATTGATTAGTTTAATTAGGTAAGAAAGTTGGTTAAGGTATGAGATAAACCACTGTAGAACAGTTCCATTGATGCCTGCATGCTGTGAGAGGGTGTTTAGCAGGGAGTTGTGGTTAACCATATTTAAAGTTTCTGAAAGGTCCAGGGGGATTAGGAGGTAGGCCTCACCATCATCAAGATATCTATCTATGCCGTTGCTAATATACAGGATTGCAGTCTCTGCACTACAGCCTTTCCTGAACCTAGATTGGAAGGTGTCCTATAGGTTTAATTTATCAATGTGATTGTTTAGTTCTGATAGTAAACATTTTTCTATAGTTTTGGCAAGGAGACGAAGAGTAGCTATTGGTCTATAGTTGGTTAGGTCGTTCAGGTTGGCTTCTGTCTTTTTGATGAGGGGGTGATTTGACTGAGATTAAGGGAGGGAGGCATAGAGCCGCTGGATAAGGAGGAGTTAATGATTCTAGTCCATGTTGTGGAAATTATATGTCTAAGATTTTTGACCAGAGAGGAGGGAATAGAATCAGACGTGAATGCATGGTTTTATGAATGAAAGTATTTTGATGACCTCTTCTTCAGAAATATTTTCAAACTTGGTCCAGGATGCATTGTTTTTTAGTTGTACCTTATTGTTGCTGGCATTCTGGCTAGATGTGGGGACGGGTTTATGAAGAACGTTGTTAGTTGGAGATGTGCTTTTTTTGGGATCATCTTTGATAGTGGTGGGGGCAGAGAAGTGGAGGGGTCGAGAGGAAGAGTTATGTACCTGTCATTTTTCTGCAAAGAATTTGGGGAATTCCTCACAGAACTCAACTGAGGCTTCCTTTGCATGTTATGGGAACATGGAGATTTGTTTGGTAATGTTGAGAATGTCTTTAGGTCTGTTTCTAGAGTTGTCTAGTTGAGTAGACATGATTCTTGACATTAAGGTCGGAGGAGGAAGAGACTTTTCAGCAAGGGTTGTTGTCTCCATATTCTTTCAATCAGTTTAAGTTGTCGTCTCTGCCTATTGAGGTCTTTATTGGATGCTTCTCGATTTTATGAGTTTTAGTGGTGCAACTGTGTTAAACTTTTCTGTCATTTTATTGTTGTAGTAGGAGGAAAGGTCATCAGTTAAAATGAGATCAGGAGGAGGTAGAATTTGGAATACATTAGGGATTCTAATTCCGAATGGGGAATTTGGGGTATATTCCTCGCCAAGTGCTTAGGATGATTAATTTGGGTTGGATGCTTTAGTTGGTTGCTATTGAGTGAGAATAAAATTAGGTGGTGATCAGTCCAATCAGTGGATAGGTCAGAGTGGAGGGATAAGGAATTATGGTTGGCAACGATTGCGTCGAGAGTACAGCCTTTATTAGGAGTTTGCTCTTTGCAGAATTATTTGAGACTATTCGTTTCAAGGTGGGTGGATAGGGCTTGTATTGTTGTATCTTCAATGCCATTCAAGTACAGGTTTAAGTATCGTAATGCAATGTCTGGGGATCCCCTCAGGGAGTTTAGCATTATTAAGTTTGTTAATTCTTTGAAGAATTGTTCTTTTTCTCCTGGGTTATGATAGATGGCATGGAGATAGGATTGGAGCCTTTGGAGGACAGTTCAACTCTTAGATATTCTTAGGGGGAGTATTCAGTGGTTTGAAAGGGTTTTAGGCACAGATCATGTTTGTGCAGTGGTGGGTAATAGGGAACAGTGGCAGGGGCAGGTGAAGGGAGGAGGATAGGGAAAAAAAGAAAGAAAGAAAGCCAATTTACCAAGAGGTCGCCGTTGCAGCCGTCGCTTCTCCTCCAGCAGGAAGCACCCGGCCTCCCAGAATCCCCTGGCCAATCACAGCTCTGCCTTATGCAGTATTGTGAAGTGCCATGGTTCAGTGCTCGGACAGGGGCATGAAGGTTGGACGTGTTCTCCACTAAGGCTGTATAATACAGTCTGTGAAGAACAAGCACAGTGCACATGACGCTTTGGCCAGCCCAAGATGGCCTGCCAAAACCTTATGCACACTTTAGGTGCAGCCACCACTCCTCCGGCCTCGACGTCAGGGGTGGGCGGCCCATCCCCACCCCATCAACAGGGCTGCACTGCAGTGCATCTGCAGTAGTAAAAATAAAATGATAATAACTGATGTTCCGTTATTATCATTTTATTTTGGTTCCGTTATTATCATTTTATTTTTACTTTGCACTGCTTTAGAGCAGTGGGGCGACGCTCCTCTGTCTTAGCGGAGAAGGGATGTATGACGTTACAAAGCATACTTTTACAATGCATACCTTTACAACGCATACCTTTACACCGCATATTTTACAACACAACATCCATTACAACGCATTCCATTACAACACATACCATTACAACGAATTTTTAAAAACTACCTTTACAACGCATTCCAGTACAACGCATACTAACTTTACAACGCATACCAATACAACGCATAACATTACATTGCATGTATGGTAAGTATTGGATAGTGTAGGGGTAAAAATTACTATTCTAAATCCAGGGGGGTGCAACAGTAGGGTAAGTGTTGGATAGTGTAGGGGTAAAAATTACTATTCTAACTCCAGGGGGTGCAACAGTAGGGTCAGTGTTGGATAGTGTAGGGGGAAAAATTACTATTCTAACTCCAGGGGGTGCAACAGTAGGGTAAGTGTTGGATTGTGTAAGGGTACTATGCGTTGTAATGCTATGCGCTGTAATGGTTTGCGTTGTAATGACATGCGTTGTAGTGGTATGCGTTGTAGTGTCATGCGTTGTAATGGTTGAGTTGTAATGGCATGCGATGTAATGGATGTTGCGTTGTAAAAGTTTAGTTGTAATGGTAGTGCGTTGTAAAAGTTGCGTTGTAAAGGTTGTTTTCCGCAGAGAAGCCACCCCTGTTTTGTTTATAATAGCGATTCCTCCACCAATGCAGCCCTTCCAGTAATGACAAATGATTGAGAATCCTGGTGGAGTGAGGAGGTCAATAATGGGGGATGAGTGGCCGTTAAGCCAGGATTCAGTCAGAAAACAAATGTCAATTTCATGTAATAGTATAGTTTTTGCTATTTCATCGCATGCTTGACTGCTGACCTACACTTTAAGAGCATGCAGTTTATCTTGTTTGTGCACGTCTTATCTGTGCGAGGTGCTGCGCAAATCCACTTTCTTGCTAAAAATGTAACCCTCTCTCAGTGCTAGCAGTGATATGTAGCTCGGGTTTATGCATCTGTTTGGAAAGAGCAGGATGCAGATTGGAGAGTGTAAATAGCCAGTACCATTGAAACGATGCCATGAGCCCTGGTGCAAGCAAAGAAAAGAACCACTTTGACTGATGTTGGGCAACTAAAATACAGGTTTCAATGGGCCCCCCATGGCTCTGGGTCCAGTGCCACTGCACCTGCTGCACCAATCGTAGCTACGCCCCTGCTAATAACATCAGATCATACATAGTACATGAAAACAACCTCTAAGAGGATATGCTACAATTAGTGCTGTGTAACACAATACATTCTTCAAGCATTCAAAGGCAATGGTAGTGACATAATTAACGATATTTATAAGAATATGAGGTATGCAACTGTTACCTTTCAATACAAACTGGTAAAAACAAATAGGCATGAGTGAACAAAACAGTTAACACGTGTGTCTCCACAGTGCTTGATAAGGAATGTGGAAATTGTGTTTTTGTGCTGCCAAAACAGGATTGCCAGCTGTAATATATACAATACAATTTCAAGTGCAGAGACATCCACATCGGGTAGGACCTGTGCATATAGTGAGCAGGCTGATCTCTATATTTTTAGTATCACCGGCAGGAGTGTGTAAAGGTAGAACGTCTGCTGTCCACAAGTACGAACAATGCCTAGAGCATGGACTTGAAACTAAACGTTCTCTCCACGCCTTAGGCTGCATCATGAAAGACATGACCTTAGTCAGGAGAAGCACAAACAAATGAGTGCTTGCAGTGATTAATTAAAATAAGAAAACTATAAGGGCCGGAGCACATGCCACTGCTGTTGCTGTACACTTCCAATGCTGGTGCTGCACAATGTGCCCAATGCCCTATTGGATGGTTGCCCTGCAGGGGGAGTAAACTAGTACATCTTGTTTTATGTTTCATTCTTATACTTCTGCATGTCTAACAGGGAAAGCAACAAATAATCAGGAGGAAAGAAAACATAGGACTGGACATAGTACTCACTCCTGATAAGAATTATTCAAGTTCTACCTGGCAGCACTCCCAGACAAGTGGCAGCTAAGTAAGTTATCTGCTTCCTGGTTGGTTGCAGCAGCACTCTTCACCACTGAAGCCTGAGCACTGAGGTGGTTCCATAGGGGTAATAAACATGTGCCATCCTTGAGGGCTTTTAAACACCCAGAATCGTGATCTAATCCCCTGCAGTGCAAGGTGCGCCAAGATTTGCTTTGGAAAAGATGTATTTATCTATCTGCAACAGCCACAGCTCGACTAGTAAGTCTTGAACATAAGTGATAATAGTTGTGATGGGATGGGAAAAGTGTTCTGTAACTCCGGCTACAATCACTCAGCATATAGAGTGAGGGGCACCAGGACCGAAGAAGGTGGCCTGTCCTTTGCGTGAATTGAGGCACCCCTGTACGCCGCAGAACTGCAAGGGGGCTGTCTCCTTTGTCTGATGGAGGTGGTCGTGGGCCTTTGGCATCTGCTGCTGGGGAGCTGTGCTGAAAGCTCCAGCTATGAGGTAAGAAAGTTGTTGTGACATGTGAGTAGTAGTTTAGTGAGTGTTTTGTAAGAGGGCGCCTGAGTGTTGAGGCTGTGTCCTCGTGTGTTGGCGTGAGCGAAGTGGTAAATGAATCCTATAATCGGTTGGCAAGAAAGAATCAAGTATAAGTGAGTACCGCATTGCACATTTTAAAAAAAATAATGCAATGGTGTGATTGTTTTACCAATCTTTGTGTCCTTGCATTCATGTGTGGCTGGCTGCTTGCAATCATGTTTCACAGGTGAGCAGTGCCACAATTACAGAGACCAGGTCTAGGGAGGCCGCACACAGGCAAAGAAACAGTGCAAGATGACTTATTTTAATGATGCTGCAGCACTGCAGCATGCCGGGTAAGGGCCAGAAAGGACTTCTCTGAATAAATAAAGCAGGTGTATAAATTGGAGCACTGAGTGCTTGTCTCTTAAACACAAATGAGCTTTAGTATGAATTAAAATTATGAGCAGCATGTCGCGCGTCATGCCATCAGACGCCGAACAATGCTGATTAGTGAACCGATTTTATAAATACAACAAGGTACAATGCACCGGTCATGCCCTGAGAGGCACTGTAGAGTGTGAAGTCCAGCACACACCATTCAGTCTCCAAAGCATAGGGGGGGACCCCAATACACTGCAAAGCAAGAGGCACGCTGCTCGTGCTCCCCTCTTCCACGGTGACCTGCTCCTAAGCCCGAGGTCTCCACCACTGCTCCCAGGCTGCTACAAGTAAATGATCTTCTTTTCACGCCACTCGCTTTTTAGAAAGCAATGGCCAGTAAAGGTGTCTTGGTGAAGTGCTCGTGCTTCACAATGGAGATTGTCGCTCAGGATAGTTATGGTGCGCATGTGCGCGCTTCCTACAAGGAACACTGGGCACCTGAGGCTGCCTGCCACACAGTGCAGAGATGAACAAGGGGGGTGCCACAGGTGCCCCCTCGGCCCCCAGCCAGAGGTTGCAGAGGCATGGGGCCCTGCCAGGGGCCCCCATATTTGCTCTCTGACAGGATTTCTATGTCGGAAAACCCGACATGGAAAGCCTGCCGGAGACCGAGTATCGGAAAACCAAAGTCGGAAAAGCCACCATTTGAGATTACGGGATGACCTCTGACTGGCCGATGGGCTCCTTGAGCCCGTTGTAAGCCAGCACGAATGACCGGCCAGGTTAATTTCTGACCGTCAGCATTGTAATGCGACAGTAGGAAATCGAGATGTGGACCGGAAAGGCTCTGACTGATGGCCAGAGCCTTTCCGGGCCACATCATAATCGCCCTGTGAGAAGCTGGCCTGTATATGATGTCCACTTATGTAAGTGAACACCTTGCACCAGTCCAGACAACCCTTATGGTGATTTAGGAGGTTTTAAACAACCATAGAAAGCTCTCTAAGTGGTAGCTGTGGAGAGCAGCCTTCAAGCTAAGTTCAGAAGGAGTGTAAAGAAGCTTGTTTTACCAGAACACAAACTTATATGCATTGATTAAATGAAAAAGAACCACACAAGGTCGTTATAAAAATATGTTTTTTTTTAATATAATGCTCTATAATACGTTTAGATATATCCTACCCGGAGATATACACGATGCACACAATACTTTGCATAGAAATCACATATTCGCTCATGCTCTCTGACAAGATTTCTATGTCGGAAAACCCGACATGGAGAGCCTGCCGGAGACCGAGTATCGGAAAACCAAAGTCGGAAAAGCCACCATTTGAGATTACGGGCTGGCCTCCGACTGGCTGATGGGCTCCTTGACCCCGTTGGAAGCCAGCACGAATGACCCGCCAGGCTAATTTCTGACCGTCAGCATTGTAATACGACAGTGGGAAATCGAGATGTGGACCGGAAAGGCTCTGACTGATGGCCAGTGCCTTTCCGGGCCACATCATAATCACCCAGTGAGAAGCTGGCCTGTATATGATGTCCACTTATGTAAGTGAACACCTTGCACCAGTCCAGACAACCCTTATGGTGATTTAGGAGGTTTTAAACAACCATAGAAAGCTCTCTAAGTGGTAGCTGTGGAGAGCAGCCTTCAAGCTAAGTTCAGAAGGAGTGTAAAGCAGCTTGTTTTACCAGAACACAAACGTATATGCATTGAATAAGTGAAAAAGAACCACACAAGGTAGTTATAAAAATTCGTTTTTTTTATATAATGCTCTGTAATACGTTTAGATATATCCTACCCGGAGATATACACAATGCACACAATACTTTGCATAGAAATCACAGTAAATAGCACAAAATACACAGTGGACCCCAGGGGGGCACCAAACCATATACAAAGAAAGTTGTATAAGAACCACGACTCAAGTCAAGATCATGTCGAGAGGACGTAGAAGTGCTGGGGACCCAAGGCGAGTGTGCGCAGTGTAAGAACACGACCGCGTGATCTGTACAAGTCTACGTGTAAGTCGCTGTTGTATTTTTAAAGATTAAGGACCCTTCCCCGTGGACCCTGAAAAAACTCTGTGGAAGACAGAAGGTTGGAGAGCCACCCCACCCGTGGATACCATAGTACCCACGTTACCTACACCAGGGAAACCGGGTGCATAGATGTGAAGCGGTGACGGAAACCGCCATCAAACCCAATGGAGGACTTCAGGAAAGTGCCTCTGCTGAAGGAGAAGAACGTCTCTGTTGTAATCCGAAGGTGGATTCTAATTGAGAGGTACCTGCAAGCAGAGGGGACAGAGTCTGTGTCACTCAGGAGTGACCAGGACATCTGGAAGACAAATTCCCACCGATGTCGGGAGTTGCAGGAGAGTTGACGAGGACTTTGACGCTGTAGCTGTGAGGACCAGGCGATGCTGAGGAAGACCAGGAGCCATACACAAGCTGTTGCATGTCGAATGTCGATTGCTGAGAGGTCAATGTCCGGCTGGAGTACCAACAAGCCTTGGCAAATGCAACCCCTGCAGAAGTCGAAGAAGGTGCAATGTCGGGACCAGTAAGGTCCAGGGTACTCACCACAAGCAGGGGAGTCAGGGCAGGCCTGAGCAATCAGGAGAGCCCAACAGAAGTAAAGGTGACCCTCAAATGGACCCAGAGGCTGGAGGCACTGGAGTCACGAGAGGATCTCATGCAGCTCTCCAAAAGATGCGGGCCACAACGCACACAGTGCAGTGTGGCTGAAGATTCTGGTCACAGGAGCTGCTGGAGGTTGGGGCTACTTGGAGGCCGACGATCTTCTTGGAAGGAAGCCAACAAGCCTTTGCAACTGCAAGTTGACGAGGTGCACAGGGGTTAGGTTTTTGCAGCCCCCTCGAGGGATACTGGCCTCAAACTTGGTGAGAGGGCAGGGCAGCCCTCAGGAGCCTTGCAGAGTCCAGAGGTGCTCAGGATCAGCAGACTGGTTGACTTAGTTGCGGTGCCTGCGAATGCAGCGGAGTGACTCCTTCACTCCAAGGGAGATTCCTTCAGGTGACTTTGATGCCCACAGGCCTTGGAAGGTTTCTGTATGATGCACACTCACAGACGATGTAGCCGACTGGAAGGGAGACAAAGTTGAGCCCAAACGAAGTCCAGTGAAGTCCAGAGTGTCCAGACGGTAGAAGAAGAAGTGGTGTCTGATCTGAATCTTATCCCACGATGAATCTACGGATACACCCACAGGTAAACCCTTTAGTACCATTAGGAAAGGGTTGGGGTGATTCAGGGGATGCTCCCAGGGGAGGGTCTGGACAGGGGGGAGGGGACTCCCATGTGCCTTGTCCAGTTTCCTGCCAGAGCGGGAAACAATGGCTCCCGGGACTGGTTTGAACTGGACTATGCATTGGGACACCAAATGTGCCCCTCACACAGACTGAGTGGCGCTGGCAAGAGCACCCACCCTGCCCCAATACACTAAATCCTGATGGGAGGTGGTAACACCTCCCTGTGACATGATGCCTATTGTTCTGCCTTCCTCTGCTCGAGCTTGGCTCAGCAGCAGGAAGGCAGAATCGTGTCTCTGGTCATCAGCAACCATTTTGCGCTGTCCGGGTCTGGAAGACTGGTACCGGGGACATGGAGAGCCTAACGGAGGGCTCTTCCAGTGCTTGGAATCATACCTCCCACACTGTTAACAGTGTGGGGGTATGATTCCAACATGTTTGATACCAAACACGATAGAATTCGTTGCAGCCAGTTTTAAGATGGTCATCGCATAATTACGGGGTGCCCCTCTATATGGTATATGACTGCTTCACTGACTACCCGGGAGAATGGACTCCGTAAGCTGTAGGGGTGTCCTGTTCATGCAGGGGCACACTCTCACTTAGAACCAAGACCCTGCCTTCAGGATTGCAAAGGCCTGCTATAGGGGTGACTTATAGAATTTAAGTGCAGCAACCCTAGATATAGCAAACTTATATCTTTAGTAAGTGGTGCTAGCACCAGCGTACACAGGTTGCAATGGCAGGCCTGTAGTTACAGTTTGAATGGTCTCCCATGGGTGGCATAATGAATGTTTCAGCCCATGGGGAACAGTACCTATGGCCTGGGTACCTTGTACCTTATACTAGGGACTTATAAGGGTACCCCAGAATCCAATCTGGGTTGTACCTAAGTACTGAACATAACAATTTAGGGAGAAAGCAGATAGACTGGGGTCCTGATTAGCAGGATCCCAGTCAGACTAGTCAATAACAGCTTAGCACCAGGCAAAAAGTGGGGGTAACCATGCAGAAGGATCCTACCTTCCTACACCGCACCATAGTGTTGAGTGCACACATTGGTGGGTGGTGGTGGGGTTTCCAGTTGTCTTAACATTTCGAACTCAAGCCCTCAAAAACATTGGGGAAAGAGTATAGAGGAGAATGTGTTGTTGAACACACTAGTTCATCCTAGAAAATTAAGATTAATACTGTACATTATTAAAACTCTTATACAGTACAATTTTACATAAATCACTACATTGTACAATTAATACAAATTAAAAAAGTTTTAAAAATCCCATATAATTTAACATATAAACATCACAACACCCTAATAAAAAAACTTCTTTTTTTGATTATTTATTAGCCAACAAACACAGCAATTAAAAAATCAGCACCCAAAAAAATTAATATATCATCAAAAGACTACCCATACATCTTCCAATGAACTCCGTGACCTGCAAATTGCAGAATACAATTAATTATACAGCCAAAACACTTGAATCAACATTAAAAAAACTGAAAAATAATGACTTCATCAATTAAAACTTTTAAGAATTTAATTCACATTTTCATGAAGTCATAATTAAAACACCATCCACTCACACCCCTAAAAAACGCACATCCTATAAAAAACAAAATGAAAAGATAACCAAAATAAAAAATACATATAAATAAATACATTAAAATACAAATCAATACAACTTCTAAAGTGCTCAGCTTCTGATCAGGTGTCCCGGGGCTACAAGCAAGAAGGAGGCAGACCTGTAAGCAGAGAACGGCCCGGGACCAGGGTTCGATTCCCGACGCGGCAGGGTCTTGGACCAGGGTCAACGGACTTGATAATTCTCGCCTCAGTGCCTACTCTAACCAGGGAACACACTCGGTAACTCTGGGCATTAAGCTTGCCTCATCTCTACAACGGCCCCCCACAGACACCGGGGATGCCTGGTTTCACCCTGGAGATACCCAGAAAGGGACCATCTCACAGGGAAAACCAGGACGGGTTCCCCAGCGGTCTACAGCGCCAGGACACTCGGGTAGAGTAACAGTGCGCTTTACAAGTATCCCACATTTACATTTACAAATAGCCAAGTCGTTAGATGCTTACTAAAATGCTGCTCATGGAAATCTGATTCAGAAATAAAGGGGACTCATTCCAAGCCCTTGCGGGCCATATAGGTGAAAGAACGCCCGCCCTTAGTATTACAATAGAACCTAGGAGTTGAAATCAAAAGGACATCTCTGGACCTAAGACAGCACGAGACAGCACATAAGGATAAAGCCTTCTGCATAAATAGTCATGAACCGCCCTGTGAAAGGAGCAAAATGCAATAGCCATGGCTTTGAAGATGATCCATTTTTTATTTGGGAGTCAGTCTAATTCTTTAAGCAGAGTCATCTTGGCACATTCAATACCAATCTGGTGACACCATTTTGTACAATTTGCAAGTGTATAATCAAATAGCCCAGAAGGCCAGGATCAAGGTATTCACATAATCAAGTTGGAGCATGATTGTCAGATGAATAATAGTTTTCCACGCTACAACCTGGACAAACGTTAATGTCTTTTTCAAAGAATGTAGCAATTAGCAATGAAAAATACATCCCTGCTACTGCTGTAATATGGGGACGGAAGAGAGCCACTTATTAAATAAACAAATAAATAAACATAATATTTTAAATGGAACCCTAAAAATATTTTGTAATTAAGCTAACATTAAAGTACGACTTGACAAATGTCCCAGTAAAGTACATACAGCCTGATTCATCAAGGTACCGTTTTGCGAGTCTCTAATAGAGATTCATAAGGAATCGCTATTAGAGACTCGCAAAACGGTATTCATGTAGGAATTGCTAAATAAATAGCGATTCCTACACATTCCTTATTTGCGAGTAGCAAATTGCTACTCGCAAATAAGGAATAACTCCCCATTCATTCCTATGGGCCAAAAGGCCCATAGGAATGAATGGGGAGTATTCCTTATTTGCGAGTAGCAATTTGCTACTCGCAAATAAGATAGCGATTTAAAGGGTGCCAGGGGTGTCCAAAGGACACCCTGTAGCACCCCTTAATGCAAATTGGAACAGGTGTTGCGCACACACATGTCCAAAGGACATGTGTGTGTGCAACATGCAACTTAGAAAAATGCTTTTAAAAGCATTTTTCTAAGTTTTTGCTATTTACCGAGAGGTCTGACCTCTCGGTAAATAGCGGCCCGAAATTGCGAATTAGCAATTTAAAATTGGTTGATGAATTGCATTTAAGGAATCTCTAATAGAGATTCCTTAAATGCAATTCTTTGCACAATAGCGAATTCTGTAATAGCGAATATTGCATTTGGGATGATGAATCCCAAATGCAATAATTGCGCTCGCAAAGGGCCAGATTCTCAGAATCTGGCCCTTTGCGAGCCGATTTTCGTTTCATGAATCAGGCTGATAATACATAATAGATAAAACATGTTAAATTATGATTATGACTTTATAGTAAATCACATTAAGCAAATTATAAAAATCGCATTCTAAATTACTCACCAAAAATTTAACAAAAAACGTATTTGTATTTGTATAAAACACGCTCAAATAAAAAAAATTAAATTAAGATCATAACACTAGCTATATTACATACTACACAAGGGACATCATTACGATGGCAGGCGGACTTTCCATAACGGTATGCTGGACCGTCCGCCATGGGTGCTTGTGCACTTATATTTATTTTATAACTAAGTGCCTGATTTATAGTTTGGCGGACAGGTTACTCCACCAAAAATGTGACAGATATGCCTTTGGCCTATTACAAGTGTAATAGGAAATAATGCACCTGTAATACAGCGAACATGACATCCTTCATGTTTGTGACAGAGTAGCCCTTCCGCCAAAAACGTAGGGCCTCATTATGAGTCTGGTGGTCCTCAGACCACCAGACTCACGGGGGTGTGGTGGTGGCGGTTTTCCGACCACCATATTATGACCAGGGCAGTTGTGCCACTCTAGGACCACTGCAACTAGTGGTGACGCAGCTGTCTTGAGGCTGCAATTTGCTTGGCGGGCCCGCTACGGGCCGCCCAGCATATTACGAGTTTCCTTACCACCACACTGATTTTAACGTTCTCATTGCAATGCCTGTTTCATAGGCACCTGTATGGGAACGCCAAAGAATGGCTTGCCAGACAGGAGAAAACCCCTAATATGGTGGGCAGTTCAACCGCGGGTCTGGTAGTGCGATGAGGTCCTGCTCCCGCACCGACAAACTTGTAATGAGGCCCTAAAACAGGCTCTAAGCCCTGGACAACCATCACATTTAAAACTTCTTGAGACCCCATCTGGCCCTCCTGAAAGACCTCACCAGGCAGCCATATTCTAATGCCAATGACATCTGTGTGCCAGTGCCCTGCGGCTGCAGCAGGAATTCGTGTGCTCAAGAGCCTGGACTGGAGGGGATGGCACTGGGCCTGGAGTTCAGTGTGACTAGCATTAAAGGCATGTCAGACTCTGTCGCTTGATAATGAACTATGCTATCTGTCACCTCCATACACACGTGCTTTGCTATTCATTTAAAATACACTAATAATGCAGAGAAAGTCAGTAATTTGGGCTGCCTTTAGTATGCTGACCATAGGAGAATTATCTTTTTTATGCACCTATTTTAGGTATTTATTTAATTCAAATGTTTTAAAGCGCCAACCAAACCCTCTGGGCATCAAAGAGCTGCACAGAAATTGGCACGCAGAATGAGTGATGAAGACAAACAGGTGACTTCTGCACTGAGCAAGAGCACAGTGTTCCATAAATACCTAAATGTAATTTAACAACTGGAGCGAACAGTACAAACTGGCGTTCCTGGCACCATCCTGCATCAGAAAATAGCATTCCGTGATAGTGCGTGAGTCAGATGCTCTTAAGAGGGCACTGCTGTGGCAGGGTAGGTGAGATAGCAGGAGAGAGTGGAGGGGTGATGGCGCGTGCTCAGAGCGTCCTTACATCCGGGGGCTCCTTGTTGGGAGGTTGGACTCCAGCGTTTGCTTGGCTAGCTCGATTTCTTAGGATGTTCTTGAGTGAAGATTTGAAAATCGTCAGAGTAGGTGATTTCTGATGGGACAATGTGCTCTATGAATGCATACTGTCTTACCATCCTTAGTGGCTGCCTTAAGCATCGAACCCTCTTTGCATTTGACCTCAAGAAAAAAGGACCCAGTGTCACAATTTTCATGGCATTTCCTCTGCTTGCCGATGTAGGTTACAGGCCACTTCAAACTCAATTCAGATGACATCTTGGTGAAAAACCTTCCTATCTGGCAAACGAAACTCATCCACTATCATCCCATCAAAGCAATTATTGGTCATGCACAGCGCAAAAAGCAAGTCTCGAGCTATTGCGGCCATCTTGCAATCCTTGCCTCGTGCTACTGGAACACCCAGCCATGAATATTCCACATGAATCTGTGACCAGCTTTAAAATGGCCGCCTACGCCCTGTTGTTTTTAGCAAGATGTTCCTTCCGCTAATTGTTGATTCATGCGCTTTGAATGATTTGGTCTCACCACGTTATTTAGCAGTTTAAATTAATAAAATGAAACAGAATAGAAATGTTGCAGCTGCAGTATCCACTTAATTCCTGTTATAAACCAGCTGGACAATGACCGCCCCTTGGACCCTGGCCTTCCTGACCATCTCATGACCTGCCCCAGCCCAGGACCAGCCTGAGCGCCATCTCTAGATCCACGGGACCCACGAGAGGAAAGACAAAACACAAAGAAAAAATGATCAGCTGTGTGGCAGCATCTTCAGCAACACAAAGGTGAGCATTGTGCGCACTCCCTCAATGGCACCACCCACCACTGCCTCGCTCGTGGTTTGGTAGACGCAGTCTTGAAGATGCCCAACCATGGCCCGAGAGCTAGGATAGGAGGCTGTGGCCTGCACCTCTCCATGCCATGACAAGGGCACCTGCCTGGGTGATAGTGATATCCACACCACAGGTTCATCAGGGGGCTATGCCCCTGCTAATTTGAGCCGCAAGATTGTATCTCCATGCACCATAAAAAGGGGGCCAGATTCTCAAACTGCGCTTTGTACTCTGTTTTGTAGTACCAAAAAACCTAGTACAAAATGTAAAGTAACCTATACTTATAGGTGCGGTGTTCTCCATCCCGACTGCGGAATCTCCACAGATATAAATACAGGGCCAGATTCACAAAAGTAATCTGAGACAAAATTCTAACTTTACGACTTTCGATATTCACAAAGGGCATTTAGGAGTAGTAAAGTTAGGAATCCTAACTTTACTACTCCTATATGCCCTTTGTAAATAATGAAAGTCGTAAAGTTAGGATTTTGCCTCAGATTACTTTTGAGAATCGGGCCAACAGATTTTAGTAGTAAATGTGGAAAGGACACTGGGGAATGGGTGGGAAAAGGGCAGAGTTACTCCTAAAGGGGATGTGATTGTGGAAGAGTAATAGGGGTTTAGGGAGGATCAGGGAGGGGTTAAGTGAGGGGGTGACCCATCCACACAGGCACACAAGAGTAAGCCAATTGTATTACTCTATGGGTGGAAACATGTAACTCACACTTTTGTAGTAAGTTTACACTCAGAGGGCCTCATTTACAAGAAAAGGCTGTAGCGCGGCACCACAAGCCCTTTGGCACTTTCAAAGCATAGGGATGCGTCTTATCTACAAGGATATGACGGATCCCTTTGTTCTCCCCTGTGCTAGAGCACAATTTGCTGCCATGCACCTACGCAGGCATCCTTCCACCATTGTGCAAGGATGCCTGCGTCACGGGGATGATTGTTTATGTGCAGGAAGGTGTTCTTTCCTGCACATAAACAATCTGAAATGGCGTTTTTCAAATTCTGTGTGTGCTGCATTAGCACAAATAGAACTTGCAAAACATAATTTTTAAAATGATTGTTTATGTGCAGAAAGGGACACCTTTCGGCACATAAACAATCACCAAAGGTGATTTCCTCGTTCTATTTGTGCTGCAGAATGCAGCAACCATAGAAAGAGGAAAAACAAGGAGAAATTAATATAGTTCTCCTTGTTGCGCCTCCCTACGTCTCCCATGGGGAGGCATAGCATTCAGACGCTTTTCCAGGTTTACAATTTCTTGGAAATCTGGAAATGTCAGGTTCCATGGGTGTTGCTTGGGAACACCCACAGCAACACCCATAGGACGCCCCTTTCACGCAAAGTACTGCATGTAAAGGGGCTGTATTTACAAGGACAGGAAAAGTCATGCAGGGTGTCTTTTCCTGTCCTTGTTAATATGGGGCAGCAAAATAAGCCACCGATGCGTCACAAAAAGTGATGCATCGGCTCGCAAAGGGCTTATAAATAAGCCCCATAGTTTGTGATTACCGAAAGTAGTAATCTTACTACAAAGTGTAAACTTGCTTAAAAGTGTAACTTACCTTTTTGAATCAGGCCCATAGTTTGACCTCTCCGGGGCACTGTTGAGGTTCAGCACTAGTGCTCTTCTTACACTACTATTCGGATTTGAAAGCAATCAAGCTACCTAAATTTACAATGCGGATCCCCTGCAGTCCGTAAACCAAACTGTAAAAGCTAGAGGGATCCTAAGACAGAAAAAAATCATAACTTAAAACATCTAAGATGGAGATACAGGCCCATTTGGCCAGTGGTGGCCCCTCATTACCTTGTGACTGCCCCCTCAGATGCAGCATGACACTGCAAATTCTTGATTGTGGCTTCTAGGAATTGAGACACACAACTGATTTGCTTCCAGGTGGTTCTCTACCCCTAACTGTCAGTTAGCCAAAGCTGAAGAACCTGAAGACATAAGAAAATGTTGACCACAATACACTGAAACAAAATAATTACAAAAAACAACTCACATAATTTGGTTTCTTTGTCCAAGTGTGAGGTTGAGATAATCATGTAATCCCAAGAGCCCTGCAGGAGATATATCCCTGATAACCACATGGAAGACATATTTTTTGAACTAAGGGCCTAATTTAAAGTTTGATAGATAGCACGCAGCCCACCAGGGAAGCACAGTAAATAACCTATGCTGCCCTGGCAGACTTTCTGCCACCATATTCAGAGATCTCTGCCTGCCTGGTAGAAATGTCTATGCCTTCAGAAGAACTGCGTCATAGCGGCTTCTTGGAAGGCACTGAACGCTTCCCAAGTGGCTGCCATGCTTTATGCTGCCAGTCTGCAAACAATTTTGTTTTACAAAAACATGCACCCGATGCAGGAGTTTGTTTCTATGAAATAAAATACTGAGGAGCCTGATGCTCTGAGAGTTTTCTCCGAGGCTGTATGGGTGATTTTTAAGTTTTCACCTACCACAAGCTGTCTGGTTACGAAAGACCTATTGTGGGCTTACCAAGAAATTGCTTACCATTGGCTTGCTTTATTGTCACTCTCATTTGCTTGCTTCTTTATCATTTGTTTGCATTGGATAGCTTTCATCTTCTTGGTTTTGTCACTCACCTGAAGCATAGCCTCTTTATATTTCTTTTGATTGGCTGAGTTGTATCCTTCCACTGCTCACTTTTAGGGAACTACTTTTTTTCTCTTGGGTTAAGCACTCCGTGAGAGTGCATGTTTTCCAGCTCTCTTCCTTGTGTTCTTCTCCTCCTTGACCATGTTGCTCTCTTCTTCATATGATGCTCGCGCTCTCTCTCTTGAGTGCTTCTCCCTGCCAAACTCCCGCTCCCCAGCACACTCTATTTTGCTTTTTTGTGTATGTCCCACACCCCATGTTGCCCTCTTCCTCTGATGTTTCTCCCTCCCCTCCCTATGTTGCTCTTTCCTCATGTGCTGCTTTTCCCACCCTCCCCCAACAGGCTTTATTTTGATTTTATTCCTCCCTCACCGAGTCCTTAGAACTTGCAGTGGTCTTACACCCCGCCTACTGCTTACCATTGGTTGGCTTTATTGTCACTCTCATTTGCTTGTTTCTTTTTCATTTGTTTACATTGGCTAGCTTTCCTCTTCTTGGTTTGTCCCTCCCCTGAAGCATAGCCTCTTTATCTTTCTTTTGATTGGCTGAGTTGTATTCTTCCACTGCTCACTTTTAGGTAACTACTTCTTTTCTCTTCGGTTAAGCACGCCATGAGACTGTATGTTTTCCATCTCTCTTCCTTGTATTCTTCTTCTCCCCGACCATGTTGCTCTCTTCTTCATATGATGCTCCCGCTCTCTCTCTTGAGTGCTTCTCCCTGCCAAAGTCCCAGTCCCCACCAGGCTCTATGTTGCTTTTATTGAGAATGTCCCACACCCCATGTTGCTCTCTTCCTGGGATGTTTCTCCCTCCCCTCCCTATGTTGCTCCTTCCCTCATGTGCTGCTTTTCATGTCCTCCCCCACCAGGCTTTATTTTGATTTTATTCCTCCCTCACCGAGGCCTTAGTTGCACCTAACTCCTGTTGTTTTTTCCTGTAATTTTTTGGGGGGAGGCCAGGCAGTAAATTGCTGCTGGCCCCTACACCTCAAAAAGCGCTTTGATGCTACTCTTTTTTTTTTTGCATTACCAATGCATCGAGGATCGGTAAATGAAAGAAATGACACCTCGCAATTTCATATATATATGCATGCATGGTTAAGCACCCATCCATGCGTGCCCCCACTAAATGAAGCAGCTGCTAGTAGTACCTGCATCAGCACACATTTGTTTCTTCTTATTTCTTTTGGCCGATGCTGCACAGAAAAAATGCTTTGACAAATGCTATTCTGCATCGGCAAATGGCACTGCCAAAGCCAGTATGTCCCGAAGGCAAGACCTGCTGGTTTTGCTAATACTTCAATTTTTTTGTTTCTTTGGGACTGCCGGGCTTTTTCCTGACGTTCTTGACGAGAAACATAAAGTAGATCAGACCTTCCACTCTAAATACGAAAGAAGCTTTGATGGGCAGTCGGTGTAAAGTTTCTGCCGCCAAAGTCAATGGAGGCTCTGCACCAGAAACAGGATAGTTCACCCAACTTAAATAGAGCAGTACCCTGTGCAGTACCCTGTGCGCCAAAATCTAAATCCTGTTCTCTGTTCCTCCCCATACACTTCCACACACAGAATTTCATCAGTTTACCAATTGACCAGGATGCTGAAATTCCATAGGACAACACCGGCCCATAGTTAGACATTGGGCCATTCTTTTCTATGTTATGGTCATTCAGTAAGAATTGGGAAGAGTGCCCACTGGCTAAAAGAATCTTTATTTACACTGAATCCTGAATTCTATTGGATCATGCATTCTATTGGATCTCAGGGTCAAGCTCTATAACAATGCAGACTAGAGCTATGAAGTTGTCTTGCAGTATTTCATTTGAGTTGTACTATTAATCTGGTCCACAATCAAAGAGACATTACTTTTGCTTTTTTATACCTTTGATTGTACATTTATATTTATTAGCTTGTAGACAATTTTGTAAGGTTGCATTTGGTGCCACAGCTACTACTTGGAAATTAAGGGTGCTGTCTAATCTATGAAGGCCCAGGATCCATTATTCTGGGTGGGTAGCTAGAACTAGAACTTTTAGAACCGCCCGACGTGTAGCTCTTTAGACAATGCTGGCGTTATCGTCTGTACAGTCCTTCACTTATCATTATTATAACTGCTGTATAAGCTCCTTGCTCCCATGGCATGGGATGTTGCCTGTATTTTTTCTTTCTAATTTGTTAGTGTGTTTTAGTAAGGAATGATATATATATATATATATACTTTTTAAAAAGCTTTTAGAACTGCCCAGATCATCCTACTGCCAACAATCAATCAAGCAATCAAAGGATTTATAAAGCGCACAGAGGCCAGCAAGGCACCCCAGTGCTAGAAACAAGGAGAGACACTGTCATATAGACATTTAGGGCCCGATGTAGGTAAAACGCATTTACCGATTTTAAAATACCGATCCGTACCGAATCGGTATTTCAAAATCGGAAAATGATATGTAGGAAATAATCATCGGAAAAATACCGAATCGGTAGCATTCGGTATCGAGAGTCGATACGTACCGATTCGCCAACTACCGAATCGGTATAGGCCGGGTCGGACAAGTCCGAATCGGAAAAAAAAAAATGCGGAACCAACCGAATCGGTAAACGCCGATTCGGAATAATAAATACGCCCCATGGGCCGAAAGGCCAATAGGAAGGCATTATACATTCCGAATCGGTATTTACCGAACACATTCGGAAAATACCGAATCGGAAAATACCGATTCGGAGAATGCCGTTTTGCCGAGCTGGTTGAGTGACACTGAAGACATCAGCCAATGAGCTGTAAGCACCCTCCCCCACAGGGTGTGGCAACCCAGGCAGGTGCAACTCATCAGAACATTCTGGAAAGCTGCATGAGTTGAGCAGACACAGAGAGAGCAGCATTGTGAGCAGGATCCCTGAGAGACATGGACACCAGCACAGAGAGCCAGAAGGCAGGGCGGAAGCGCAATCCTAAATTCAGCACCATGGAGCTACAAACTTTGGTGGAGGAGGTGGTGAGGGTGCACACCCAGCTATATGGCAGGCAGTCCCTGACTGTCCCGGAGAGCACCAAGAGGAGGCTGTGGCTCGACATCGGGGAGAAAGTCAATGCAGTTGGTGTCACCCACAGGAGCCTAGACGACCTCAAGAAGAGGTTTTATGACATCCGTGGCGTGACCAAGCGCAAACTGGCCGACCTGCACAAGCAGGCTGGACTCACTGGAGGAGGAACAAACCGTGCGCCACCCCTCACTCAGCTGGAGGAACTAGTGGCGACGACCATCGAGAGGGCCAGTGTCGTGGGCATTGGGGACCTGGATAGCTCATCCCGAGCTACAGCTACAGGTAAGAAGCATGCGCAACTTGACACACCATACCAGACACCTCCCCTACAGACCCAATGCACAGCCAAACCCCAGGCCAGTACAGCTAGCAACAGACATGAGCAATGCATCGTGCTAAATGTACTCAGCAAAAGTTACCAATAATGCCACAGCAGAAGCATGAGATAAATAACTGTAATACAGCATCAACGTGTTTGTAATGAGATGTGCAATGCTTTAATAGTTGTGACTGGAACACATTAGCACCCACTTGACAAATGCTTCTTTGTACCTAGGGGCACCATCAGGCGGGGGAGCAGCATCAGCTCCAGCACCAACAGCCAGTGCGGCAGTGGCAAGCACCAGTGCAGCAGCACAGGAGGAGGAGGACAACAGCTGTGCCCTGGCAAATGAGGAGGACACAGGACATTCCCTCACAACTCCACACTCCCCCCGACTGTCTCAGTCTCAGTCGCCCTCATTGGTATTCTCCCCGGACAACACACCACCACAGAGCCACCCTGCACCTGCCACTTCCCCGGCCCGGAGGAGAATAGTGGCTCCATTAGTCATCATGGAGGGGGCAGCGGGTCAGGCTCCTGCACAAGACCCCGTGACACCAGCGACACCAGAGCACACACAGCAGGGCAGCAGGATTCCACGTAGGCCACGTGCTACCAGCAGCCCAATACCAGCACCGGGAGGCAGCGTCTTCGCAGGGCTGGAGACCAGCATGGTCACAATTCAGAGGATGCAGGCGAAATCCATCCTGGCCTGCCATCGCCAGTTGCGCCTGCACAACCTGCAGATGGGTGAGATGACACAGGGCTTCAAGACCTTCGTTGACAGCAACAAGGACATAGCAACATCAATTGGCCGAATGACCACTGCCATCACCCAGCTCTGCACCAGGTTGGATGACCATGAGCTGAGTCGTCGCAGGGATGCAAGAGTCACGAACAGGTCACTCACCCGCCTTGCGGCTGCGACTGCCCAGTCATGCCAACGTGGGGCAAACATGGAGGCCAGCCTCACACAGTCCATGTCCGAGGTCACTAGGGGCATGGGCCGTATAACAACAGCCATGGAGACACTACTCATCTCCAACACCGCAGTGAATCCCGTCCTGGGCGAGGCTGGGGACAGCAGCAGCCGCAGCAGCCCGGCCAGCACTGCGTCAGAGCCGCGCCGGAGCACCAGACGCTCAGCTGAGGCTGCAGGGCATTCTGAAGGGGGTGAGGTTCATCCCAGTGGGCCTGCTAAGCGCAGCAAAAAATAGGACTGCCACTGCGGGTGAGGCAACCCGGACATTGGACATTCCTACCCCTTGTTGTTTAACTTTTCTTTTGTTGCACATCAGTGCAGTAACGTTGATGCAACATTATTAAATTTAATTTCTGAACACATACATTGACCTGTTTGTGCATCTGTACTCACTCAGAAATAGTTGTCTGTGATCTCCTGACGCCTGTATCTGCCGTCAGATGGTGCAGAGACTCCAGCAGGTAGTGGTAGTGGGACAGCATTGTCATCATCAGGGTCCTCGTAGTCGGATAACTCTACCTCAGTGCCTTTCCTGACTGCAAGGTTGTGCA
Source organism: Lissotriton helveticus (assembly GCF_964261635.1). Taxonomy (NCBI): domain Eukaryota; kingdom Metazoa; phylum Chordata; class Amphibia; order Caudata; family Salamandridae; genus Lissotriton; species Lissotriton helveticus. Next base: position 1,925,315,975 of record NC_136065.1, read on the forward strand.
ACATTGCACACACAGCAATAATCTTGCAGCAGGTGATGGGGGTGTATTGTCTTGCACCTCCGCTCTTGTGCAGACATCTGAACCTGCTCTTCCAGATGCCAAAGGTCCTTTCCACTACGTTCCTCGTGCTTTTGTGTGCACGGTTGTACCTCCTTTGGCTGGGTGTTGAGGGGTTGAGGTAAGGTGTGAGAATGAACGAGCGTAGGGCATATGCACTGTCGCCTGGAAGGAGAAGGGGTAACATTACTCACATGCATACATGTATTACACACTGCAATTTTGGTAATGGGGGTCTGACACTGTGTCTTACCTAGGAGGTATCCTTCGCCAAATTCCCCTGCCATCAGCCGTGCATAAATCCCGCTACTCTGGAAGATATAGGAGTCATGGGTACTCCCCGGAAACTTTGCAACCAGGTCAGTGATCACACACTTGGCATTGCATATCACTTGCACATTTATGGTGTGCCGTGACTTCCGATTGCGGTATACGTATTCGGTGTCAGCAGGGGGGCAAATCGGTATGTGTGTGCCATCTATGCAGCCAATGATGTGGGGGAATCTTGCCATCTGATAGAATTCAGCTTTTGTCTGTGCCAGTTCTGCATGGGTGGAAGGGAAGGAGATGTAGTGGGCCATCCTCTGGATCATGGCATCAAGGAACTTGTGGAAGAACCTTGACAGGCTGCTCTGGGTCACCCCTCCTGCCACAGCAACTACACTTTGATAGCTGCCAGACGCCAGAAGATGTAGGCAGCATAGCACCTGCACCTGCACAGGGATTGCATGTGCCCTTGGGGTGGGGTGCTGCAACAGGGGTTGGAGGTCCCTGATGAGGTCTCTGATGGTGTCTGCCTCCAGCCTGTACCTCTGTAGGATCTCTGGATCTGTCAGCATGCACAGAGTCACCCTCTGCCTGTACACCTGCTCCTGTCTCAGCCATTCCCTCTCACCTTCCTGCTGTAGCCGTAGCCGTCTAGCTATGACATAGAAAGCTGCCATGTTGCAAGTAGAACTGCATTTTGGGTCTTTTTTTATAGGTTGCACCTGGTTACCACCTGATTCAAATCCATGGTAATTTCCGAGTCAGAAATACCGATTTTAGAGCAAAATCGGTATTTCTGTGCTTACCTACATCTCAATCTTAGGGTTTTCGCATGGAATCGGATTTTCACCGATTCGGAATATATACCAATTCGGCGATTTTACCGATTCGGAAAGTCACCGAGTCGGTCGGATTCCGAATCGGGAAAAAGTAGTAATCGGAATAAATCTCCGATTCGGTAGATTACCTAATCGGAGATTTTTTCCGATTCCTACATTTTTCCGATTCGGAATCCGACCGACTCGGTGATTTTCCGAATCGGTAAAATCGCCGATTTCGCAGGATTTCGGCCTCCTACATCCCGTTGTCTGTATTCCGATCGGTAACGGCCGAAAATACCGATTTTCGGCCGTTACCGACCGACCTACATCGGGCCCTTAATCACTAACAAAGAGGCAAGGCTTCAGTTGGGAACTAAACTGGATTTCATTCTGCAAAAGTAGAAGAGCCAAGGGTAACACATTCCATGTATTGGGTGCCAGGACAGTAAAAGAGCATCCACCCCTGGTCATCAGACAAAACTGAGGGCCTTTTAAGAGTAAGGCCTTTTCCGATCTTAAGGCACTCCAAGACTGATAATGACAGAACCTGTTGCAGAGATATCTAGGGACAACCTGGTGAAAAGAATGGAGCACAACCACTAAGGTTTTGTAGGTGATAGGCTTTTTGATTGGAAGTCAATGAAGATCTTTCAATTGGGGCCGAACCGATTGAGTTTTGCGCAATCCTAACATCAGCTTGGCCACCGCATTTTGCACTATTTGCAAACGATTTAGCAGGTAAGCAGGTGAACCTAAATGAAGAGCATTAGCGTACTTCAATCTGGATGTGATGGAGGCACGCACAACTGTTTTACGTGTGTCCATAGGAAAAAATTCCAATGTTTTCTTTAAAGCTCTCAATGCAAATGTCTGGGGGCAAATGAAAGTGCATTATCAAACTTAACCCTGAGGTTTCTAGCCACCAAAGTAGGGGGAGGAGCAGACCCAGCTCCTTTGGTCAGCAGTCATTGGGCCAACCATTCACAGCATGGCCAAACAGAAGAATTTCTGTTTTGGAGGAATTGCATTGAAACAATTACTGTTCATCCTTTCATTTTTTCTTTTCTGGTTAAAACCTGTGGGAAGGGGGGGCTTCACTAAAAGTAGTAAATGCAAAGTGTGTAAGCAGGGAGTGATTCTGAGAGAGCTGACTACATGCCCATGCCCGAAAATATATATAGGCAGTATGATTTTACCGGCCCATAAGAGAATCCTACAGCATTTTAGGTCTATTAGGAACAAAGACAATGAGTATCCGGCAGTCCATCACTTCCAAGGATCTCATGAGAGACATGAAAAGGTTCTGAGACATAGCATCATTGATAGTGTACCCAAGATAATGAAGTATGAGATCAGAGAAAGATATTTGTGTAGACTTGATTCTTGCTATATTTTCTTTCTTTTGTGTTTATTTTTTCCTTTATATGTGCGGAGAATATTGCGACCTACAAAATGACAAAGGTGCTTTTTTCATTTTAGTTACTAATCCAAGTTAAATCAGTAACTAAAAATAAAATAAAATGCACAAAGCATTTTTTTTTATGTGGGTGGTGGGGAGCAGAAACAGCACGGGGGAAAGTTTGGGGAGGGCATCCTAAAGCAACGCAGGGGAGGATGGAAGGGAGAATCCAAGGGGAGAAGCACACGGGGAACAAGAAGGTGTGGAGAAGCAGACTTATAACCTAGTGCAGCATGGAGTCCAGGCAGAGAGAAGTACACTAAGTAGACAGCTCCAAAACACATACACTTTTGTTGAGTACTACGCACAAAAGAAAAGAGTAATACTTGAAAAGCAAGCAGTGAAAGCATAGATGCCAGACAATGAAATAAATTGTAAAGAGGCAATGCTCCATGGGAGGGACAGAAAATAAGATTGACAAGGTGGGGCACAACTAAGAAGCAGGTAAATGAGTGAGTGACAACAAAAGCCAACCAATGGTAAGCACTGGACAGACTCCAAGCCCTGTCAATGTTCTCGGTAAGCCCCAATATGCATCCCAACATAAAGCAGATGTGCTGTTTAGTATGCTCGACCCAAAAGGGTTAAATGACCTGCGTCAAGTAGTCAAAATACAAAGGGCTGGCAATAAGTGTAGGAGATATTTCCCTAGGTTTTAAGCCTGGTGTTAAATGTGAGTGGGGTGAGTGTACCTCGCCTTAAAACCTTCTGGAAGGGAAAGATGATGGTGCATGGCCTGGGCACAGCATGTGACACAAAGAGCGCAGGGAACAATACTGGCAATATCCTGTAAACTAGGCAAAGATTGTTTCAGCGATAGGCAGCATAAACGATGCACTATAAGCTATCACTTGTTTGCTTACTAACCTCGAATTAAAGGTTTGGTACAGGTAGAGCAGCAATAACTATATACACAATTACTCTAAATCACAGGATCTCAGATGGTCAGCTACCACATGCCTACAAAGTTCAACATAAATTCAAAGGGGTATGAGAGGAAACATATATAGAGTAAACAGTTGGCATGTTCAAAGAGAAAGAAGGAATTCCACGTTGTAGTATCTTAAGGCGTCTTTTATTAAAGATGCACTTGATTTTCATATGAAGATAGCCAACGCGTTTTGCCCAAACATGGACTATATATGTTGCCTCTCACACCCCTTTGAATATATTATTGTAGCTACAAGCTTGAAGATCGAAGCAGGCAAAATGCTGTTGCCAAAAAAAGCCGGTTCAAACATCATTTGTTCTTTCCGGTTCTCTCCATACAAACGTTTTCCAGAGAGTTCTGCTATTGGGTGTATCGGTCCCAGCCACGTCAGACATGGCCATTATTCTTAAGGGGACAGCGGGATGGGAGGTGGGAACACTAGTTAACAAAGTAGGGGGAGCCTACACACGTGCCAATAACCTAGCTTTTTTCAGTAGCACCACTGGAGGGACAGGACACCCCCAGGACACTTGAAAGTCACAGCTGCCTCCTGCCCTCTCACACCCAGTGATTTCATTAACTACCAGTAGCCTAGGTCTGAGTCAAGGCTCTGTAACTCACACCGCCTGACTGGAAGGCGACCTCCATCCTGTTTTTTAAAATTTTTGTTTTAGGTATTTCATTTTAATGACAGGTTAACACACAATCAGTGTGTTCAGTGCAACAGTGTTAAAAGGAAATATCTGAGCAATAAGTATATGCATACAGCTATTCATTTAGGAATATCATCCCCTTCCACATCAAAGGACATAAACATTATGCATGCCACAACAAATAAGTCTCAATTTACACAGAGAAATATAAACTGCTTTTTTGAAAGAACACCCGGCCGGCTCCACCCTGCCTCCCCCCCCTAGCTTCCTGTCGATTACATAAATATCTTCAATGAATATCGTCCTGTTCTAGTCACAGTACCACTTCATGAAGTCGAACGATAGTAATGGGCCACATTTGGGGCCCGATGTAGGTAATCCCAGATTACTGATTCTTAAATACCGAATCATACCGATTCGGTATTTAAGAACTGGCAATCGGGATGTGGGTAATTTTACCGAATTAATTACCGAATCGGTATGATTTGGTAATTAATGAATCGGTATTTATCGATTCTGTAATTGCCATTGATTCCTATGGGCCTTTAGGCCCATAGGAATCAATGTCGATTCGGTAAAATTACCGAATTTGCAAGGGGGACAGGGTGTCACTTTGACACCCTGTTGCACCCCTGAGTCTGGCTTGTGTGCCATGTGGCACACATACATGCGTGCCACATGTCACAGGTGTACTACACAGGAATTCCTTATTTACCATGACATAGTATGTCATGGTAAATAACAAATTCTTAAGGGCCGGTGGCACTGTTTTCAGTGCCACCTACATTCGGAATTTGAGATTCGGTAAATTTACCGATTCGGTAATTTACAGAATCTATAAATGTACCGATTCTGTAAATATACCGAATCGGTAAATTTAAGGCCCCCTACATCTCAATCACCAAATACCGGTCGATAACGGCCGAAATCGGCCGCTACCGACCGGTATTTGGTGACCTACATCTGGCCCTTGGTGAGATATATAACACTATTCCATAGGAGTCAGACCACCATCACCACCTTCTCCATCATCTGCCAAGGCGCCCCAAAATCGGGGGCGCCACATCTATGGCAGACAGTTGCTCTGGGACCAGCCCATCATGTTTGGGGACAGCGGTGTGTTATACTGCCACCACGAGGCAATATCAGCCCCCGTGAATGTGCCCCGGGCAGTGATCTGGAAGTGGTTTAACACTTCCGGGTCCATGCCAATGTAGTCTGCGCCGGCTCCTGCGCATTAGAAGGGACAACTAGGCAGGGGAGCGGTCACTGCTCTGCCGATAGGACACTGCTGGTCCTCCTCCACCCCCGGGGTATCAGTTCAAGTTTTGTCCTGCCACTATCCGGTTAGACAGCAGATTGTTGTATGGTCTAAGTTTTCCCAGTGTCTTGTTTTCATAAATGTTCTCTTTCAGCCTCATGTTATTTAAGTTGGTGTGTTGGTTTTCTATTTGTTTTTCATTTGCATTAATTCTCTCTTTGCAGTTGGTGTTTTGTCATATTTATTGTAGTATCCTAGGTCGGCAGGTGAGGTCATGATTGGTGGGACACTGCGGGCCAAGAGAAGGCATCCTTTTACTTGAGATAGGTGGGACGGCTGTCTCACAGGGCCCTCAAGGGGATGCTTGCAGCAATTCGGTTAGAGCCTGCAGAGTGTGTGGGAGTATTCGCTGACAACAGGCCATTATGGCCAATCCCCACACAGGCACGTGGGCGCCGAGCTAGCACTGGCCCTTGGAGGGATAATGAGGGTGTATGGGGGTACCCGAGGTAGGTTTCCTGGCAGGCAGATGGGCCTCCTGCATAAATTCCGAATGAGGTCGCACACTGCTCATCCCATCAGCGTGTGACCCCGGAGCATGATGGTCGATGTAGTAGGTGTCAGCGGGTGCGCTTCTACCCGAGTCTTGAGTCTTGAGGGTATACACTTGGTGTGCTTGCCATCCCTGGACACGTGTTTCGGTGTTATTACCGCTCGTCAGCAGGGATTAGGCGTGTGCACGGGGTTGCTGCGTGGGCTGCCGAAAATATTCATAGGTCCAGATACCTTTTAGTGGCGCGCAGGTGCGTAATCTCGAGGTCGTCACCCCCACCGGCTCAAGGGAGCCTGTATAAATAGTAATTCCAAATGAGGTCGCACACTGCTCGTCCCATCAGCGTGTGACCCCGGAGCATGATGGTCGATGTAGTAGGTGTCAGCGGGTGCACTTCTACCCGAGTCTTGAGTCTTGAGGGTATTCACTTGGCCTCCTGCAGAAGTTAGTCTGGGGAGGTATTCCCAGGGGGTGGGCCTCTCTCCCTCAGGGGTTGACCAGTCATGATTTCACTCGTAGGCTCAAAACTGGATATGCAGGGACAATGCTAGATATGATTAGGAATGGCAATGTATTAGAGTCTATGTTAAGGTTAGTCATCAATCAAAATTGTAAATAATCATGACTCTCCTTTATGGTGTTTCTGCGTATACTTTTGTGAAACGATTTAAGTGCATTTGAATGTTTTCGTGGTTTATTATCATAATAAATAAGGCCGGGGGTTTACGATCCCTAACCCAAAAGTTTAAATGGATTTTTTGTGCTGTCTGTCACAGTAGGGGATGCTGGAGGGCAGGTGAGGGGATCTGGGTCACTCCATGGGAAGGGCTGGAGCTCGGTGATACCTGGCCATACTCTCCCCGGCCATTCTCCTCAGGGGGTTTTAGTAATATTTGTGTCATTGCACCACAGGCCACTAGATATCTGTAACCTTCCCATCGCTGCACATTTTTGTCATGTGTGACTCTTAACCCCTTCCACGCTGATGACGAGCTGGGCTCGTCATGAGGTAGCCTCCTCGCACGCTGATGACGAGCCCAGCTCGTCACGTAAAAATCTCAGCGTACGAGCGGAATTCCGCCCGCACGCATGCGGTTAAGCACCGGCCCACTCAAGTAGGTCCCATTTCCAGGCATTCACTGTCGGGGTTAGGGAATAAGCCAATTGATCGCTGTTAGTAATGGGGGTCTCTAATTGGCAGAGGTAGGTACCTTTGTCCAAGTGGGGGGCCCTTGCTTCTAGTCAGGGTAAGGGGGATACACTTCTAAAATAACCTCTGCTCACCCCCTTGATAGCTTGGCACAAGCAGACAGGCTTCTCTCAGAGGCAGTGTGAAAAGCATTTGTGAACACATACAGTAATACAGTGAAAACACTACAAATTGACACCACACCAGTTTAGAAAAATAAGTAATCTTTATCTAAACCAAAACAAGACCAAACGACAAAAATCCCCAATATAGTTATCAAAATATCCACAAAAATAGGTTATTCCCTTAATTTAGGTCTCTAGCAACAAATAACTCCACCTGGAGTTATCACAAGGTGGTGACAGGTAGAAATCCCAAAAGTACAGCATCGACGTGGAGTCAAAAAGGACCTCTATGACCTCCAACCTCAATGTTGTAAACAGTGCTTAATTTGAGCAGGTGGGGCCCAGAGGCACTCATTTTTAGGGCTTAAGGGCCCACCAGCACTTATTTTTTCCTTTTCAGACCTTCCCTGAGAGCAGGAGAGGGAAAAACAGAAAACAGGAAGGAAGGAGGAAGAGAAGAGAGAAAACTGTCAACAAGGGAGAAAGCAGAAGCCTGCAAGAGTTAGAACCCAACTACTGGGGCTCTCGGCCCACATGCATGAGTGGTGTTTGTGCTGAGACCAGAAGAAAAAATAATAAACTGTACACACGTCTGTGTGTTCACTCGGAGGTTCGGGCACGCAAAACATGCAAGGGGCAGTACCCATCACAACACCATGCATCTGTTACTGGACTTTCCTGTTACACATGACTATTTTCAAAAGTTTCCGTCCAGTCGGCTCAAGAAGCACTTTTGAGTACAACACCCACATCACCAAATAAAGGCACATGGCATGCAAGCGACGTGGTGCCTGTGGGAAGCTCACAACCCCTGGTTTTTAAGCTAAAAAAGTAATTTGTCTCGCTTGACACACGTGTAATTTGCCTGGTCTCAAACCTGCTCTACAGCTTTGTAAACTAACGTGTCTGCACTGCCAGCCTTCCATCAGCAGAACAACAAGGGGGGGTTGGGCCCGAAGGACCGGAACCAGGGAGGACCCGTCTAAACTTTACACCACAAAACAACCTAGGTTCCTGTATCAATTTAACCTCCTATTTATTTTCAAGGAGAAAAACCACACTATTTTCTGTTGGTGGCTGGGTTATTTATTTTGCCCAATATAAATTCATTCATTTAAAATGTAAGGGCAACTGTTCTCCACAGATGCGCACATAGAATTTGTCAACAGACATTTACAAATACATATACTTTTCACATACAATTAATACTTTGATCATACAATTAGCAAAATTCAATGCTACAAATCACAACATAACTTTCACGATTACGAAAAATGCAATGTGGAATAAAGAATTATTTTCAGCAGACAAAATAAATTGAACTGCAGGTCTACATAACTTTAAACTCCGCAAACGAAAATCAATTGTACTGCAGGTATATATGTCAGGCTAAATCAATTGGACTGCAAATCTACACAATTTTACACCAAATTTAAGTGTTTCTAGTACAACTCAGTACACTAGTACAACTCAGTACAACTCAGCGGTATTCTCGCTGTGCCATCAGCAGCACAAGCATGTAACCTTTATTTTTCTTGCATTTTTTTTTTATATAGCGGGAAAGAAGATATTTGGGCGCTTTACATGAGCACCAGTTACATTATACATTAGTTTTTCTTTGTTTTTCGACACGGGTAGATTAAGTGATTTGCGGAGAATCACAGAATGTTGAGCCGGCGCCCGGTCTCGAACCTGGTAACTCAGGGCCAAAATGGGCAGCTCTGGCCAATACGCCACACCCTTACCCCAAACTTTCCTTCAAAATCCCTCCTTGTTTACCCCCACCTAAAAAAGGTGGTCTATGTTTGTTCCAGTTATAGGCTGGCTCACATGCATTCTGGTCAAGCAGGGGTTAAACTCCAAACGGAGTCAACAGTCGTGTCTGCTTCTCCAGCAGAGAAACTTTCAAGAAACAATATATCAGCACTGGACAAGGAGTGTCTGGAGAGAGAAGGGAAGTGATGGGGGGGAGTGGCGGGGGTGCAAGGAAGGGGAAAAAAAACACACCGGACAAAACGCCAGCTAGCAGTGTATAAATCACAGATGACAGCCTTCACATTAATCTGCAAAATGCAACAATTCTCAGGGTCCTTTTCTGCTGCCAAGTCAGGCAAAGAGACATGAAAGGCGTGCTTCGGCTTCACTCCCTCACTTAGTCAGGGTCCCCTCGGGGCATCAGGGATTCTGGGATGGGGCCTGGAAGAAGGGGGAGGGGAGGAGGGGTGAGGGGAAGAGAGGTATGTAGGCAGAAGAAGAGATGCAGGCATCAACCACAGCACTGCCACGTTTACCAGGCCCATGCATCATGTGCTGCTCCAGTCTAGGTTTTTTTTCTTTGAATTCTGGGACTTGTAGTCTTGTTTATTCCAGCACGCTTGAACCTGGGAAACTTGGTAGCTATGTGTAGTGTCTTGCCCAGCCTGTGAGCGTGCACATAAACACGCTACACGCGGAGCTCTGTAACAGACATCTTTATTCCTCAGGATACGATCAAACACTGTAGGCATTGTGTCATAACTTTTATAACCACACCTTAACACCTCCCAGCAGACTACGTAATTCCTGTCTAGAGTCCACCCAGAACCATGAGGGTCCTAGCACACATAGTATCAAAGGCACTACACTATGCAGCCGTACAGAGAGAACAAGGAAAGCAGAGATGCCCTGTTGTTCTGCATCAGGTGTTAACCGCATCGCCGCTAGCGGTTTTCCCGCTGTGCGTGGTAATTTTCAAATTACCGCGTTACATGGCGAGCTCAGCTCGTCATCCACGTACGGCAGGTTACGCTCATGACGAGCTGAGATCGTCATCAGCATGGAAGCGGTTAAAAACTCCCCAGGCCAACGCTATATCCTGATCCTTGTAGCCCTGCATTTATAATACTGAAACTGCAATTAACATAGTAATCCCTGGTCCTTAAGGGAACTACTCTGTGTACGATGCGCTCCTTGTGACAGAAAAGAATAGCCCTCTCACAGCGAAGGTAGCCAATGGCTAATTGGCTGACCCATTGCCCCATGCTGTATGCTACAGCGGATGGAACGAAAGTCTGAATGACACAACGACAGACCGGTAGATGAAGCGAGTTGGCTGAAAGTCTTTATAGGTAAGAATATTATTGATTACATTTCAGTAAAATCAAAAGTTCCAACATAAATGTAAATGTAAATGTAGTTGAGCTTATATAGCGCACAGCTACCCGCAAAGCAGGTGTCCCGGCGCTTGCTTAGGGAACCCTTCCTGATATTCCCCTGTGAGATAGCAGGGTATCCACAAGGTGAAAGTCAGGCATCCCGCCGCGAGGGGCCGTTGTGGAGATTAAGCAAGCTGTTGCCCAGAGTCGCAGAGTGTGAACCCGTGAGTTGAGGAGGCACCGGGGTGAGAATTATCGAGTCCGTGGAATTTTTAGCCCAAGACCCGCCGGGGCGGGGAATTGAACCCTGGTCCAGGACCGATCTCAGCTTCCGGGTCTGCTGCCTCTAACCCCTGAGCCACACTTCTCCACTCCATAAAAAGCAGATCTGTATGAGAGAGGCGAGAACTACACTAGAGCTCTGGAAAGGAGGGGGGGGCTGCCCATCTTGTGGAGAAGTGTGGCTCACTGGTTAGAGGAGGCAGACCTGGAAGCAGAGGTCAGCCCGGGACCAGGGTTCAATTCCCGGCACGGCGGGGTCTTGAGTCCTAATATGTCAATGGACTCGACAATTCTCGCTCTGGTGCCTACTCGGTTCACACTCTGGGCAATAGCTTGCTTAATCTCCACAACGGCCCCTCGCGGCGGGATGCCTGGCTTTCACATTGCGGATACCCTGCTGGGGTTATCTCACAGGGGAATACCAGGACGGGTTCCCTAAGCAAGCGCTTAGAAACCGCTTGGTGATTTGCGCTATATAAATTCATTTACATTTACATCTCAGTGCAAAAAGTGGCATTTTATATAGGAATGCCAGATGACACCTTTGACACGATTTTCCCAATTCTTGGCTTTTCGGTTACAAATGAGTCATTTTAGGTGTGTCCTTTCAAAACGACAACTCCCAGAATCCACCAATTCATGCATGAGCAGCTGTCAGAGTCCATTGGTTTTCTCTGCATTCTAGTTCATGTAGCCCTGAATCTATATTGTCCCAGAAAGGTGAGAAAAATCCTGCTACTCACACAGGTAAGCTGAAGACCTCAGGGACACTGGCTCAAAGACGAAGCAATCGTCAAATTCATATGCGATTTAATTAAATTAAAAAAACTGCACAGTCACTCATCTGCAAAAAGAGATCAGACAATATCTCCGATCAAGAAACCTTAGGTCCAGTGTGTCATGTGATCCACCTTAGGTGTTTTTAGTGCAAGGAACATAAAAAAAGCTTGGGAAATTAGGCGCTACAAAGCAGAACATGTCCATAGAGCATGATGCACAGCTGTCAAAGGGGTGATTTTTGGCCAGTTCTGTTTCTTCAGCCAACAACACCAATAATGCTGGTATTCAAAAGGTAATATTATAATGAGAAAGTTAACCTAGACAGGATGCTGGGCGGCTTTAGCTTGAATGCCATGGCTAGCTGAATGTCGCTCCATGATCCAGGACCAGATTCCATCTGAAGATGTGTGTTTAAAATATCACTTCTTACTCTGGAACCTCTTCTTGAACAAGCCACCAGCTCGCTTCCCTTGAGCATCTCCCTGGGTCAGTCCATCACCTCCCTGAGCAGAGGGGGGCCCTGTAGTCTGCTCTGTTGTCTTCTATGCTTTCAGGCAGGGCTTCAAATGGGATGAAAAAACTGGGAGAGGGGGGTCGGGGGAGGAGGTCTCTCAGAGGGGCGTGGCTAATGTAATTAGGGCGAGGCCTAAAAACACATTATCTAAAAATCTGTGTTTACCATAGTGTGCCGCCCGACTTGTATTTTGCTGTTTCTGTCATTGCATCCAGATATATGATACAACAAGTAACATCACACTTAAAACACGGCAGGACTATTGGCTTTGTCAATGGTTGTTAGTTGCATAAGATAAATAAGCAGCAACTATGGCTCGTTGTATATAATATTGAAAAAGCTTCGACTTAAAGCTCTGGTGACACCATGATGATGTTGCTGCTCTTGAGTTTCAAAAAGAGAATGGAATTACAGAGAAAAAATGACTCTCTTTAAAGGATTCCACTTCCCCTACAATGCTCACCAGGCATGACGTCATGCAGTAACTTCTCCACTAGTGAGAAGTGAGCAGTGTGAGCAGCACACATCAATGTGTCTGCTGTCACTGCAATCTGGATAAAAACGGACCGCCTGTGCCAAGGCCCAAAACAGAGCCCGATAGAGACCCTTTTCGAAGCCCCCTTAGAAAAACTGCCGGTGCTCAGACCCAGTGAGACCTGGCCAACTTAAAGCCCTGCTTTCAGGTATTAACCCCTTCCGTGCGGCCGCGATTCCCCCCGAGTGCGGCAGCCGCACAAACAGGGCGGGGCTGTGACGAACCCCAGCCGTCATCAGCACACGAGCACCGTGGAGCGTGACGGCTGGGGTTCGTCACCAGCATGGAAGGGGTTAAAAACCAGAAGTGGAGGATGAGGAGGATTTTCCGGGCTCTTCACCTGAAGATTAACTCTCATTTTTAATATGGGATCATTTCCTCCCAATGTTATTAAGCTTGAAGAATTTGGGCTTCCCCAAAACTGGGTGACGTCCACATTTGTAAGCTCCATGACCTTCTCCAGCCAAGAATGGTACTGTAGCAGTGCTTAGTACTGTAGCACACCAAAGAGAGGAGCCCCCAGGGGTGCAGCTTGGGGCCCCGGTCTGCAGTTGAAGCCCCTGTGTTGAAGCTTGGGGCCCTGTGAGCAATTGCAGGCCCCAGTGGTGCAGCTTGGGACCCTTGTGGGCAGTTGAAGCCCCCACTGGTGCAGCTTGGGGCCCCTTTGAGTAGTTGAAGCCCCCAGTGGTGGAGCTTAGGGCCCCCGTGAGCAGTTTAAGCCCCCAGTGGTGCAACTAGGGGCCCTGTGAGCAATAAAAGCCCCCAGTGGTGCAGCTTGGGGCCCCTGCGAGCAATTGAAGCCCCCAGGAGTGAAGCTTGGGGCCCCGGTCAGTAGTGTAAGCTCCCAGTGGTGCAGCTTGGGGCCCCAGGTGAGCAGTTGAAGCCCCCAATGGTGCAGCCTGGGGCCCCTGTGAGTAGTTTAAGCCCACAGTGGTGCAGCTTGAGGTCCGTGTGAGCAGTTGAAGGGCACAGGGGTGCAGCATGGGGCCCCCGTGTGTAGTTGAAGCCCCTAGTAATGCAGCTTGGGGCCCCGGTGAGCAGTTGAATCTCCCAGGGGTGCCTCTTTGGGGCCCATGGGAGCAGTTGAAGTCTCTAAGAGTGCTACTTGGGGCCCATGTGAGCAGTTCAAGCCCTCCAGGAGTGCTACTTGGGGCCCCTGTCAGCAGTTGAAGCCCCCAGTGGTGCAGCTTGGGGCTCCAGTGAGGAGTTGAAGCCCCCAGGAGTAGAGTTTGGGGCCCCTGTGAGCAGATGAAGCACACCGGGGTGCAGCTTGGGGCCCCAGTGAGCAGTTGAACCCCCCCAGTGGTGCAGCTTGAGGCCCCTGTGAACAGTTATAGCGCACAGGGGTTCCTCTTGGGGTCTCAGTGAGCAGTTGAACCCCCCCAGTGGTGCAGCTTGAGGCCCCTGTGAACAGTTAAAGCGCACAGGGGTTCCTCTTGGGGTCTCAGTGAGCAGTTGACCCCCCCCAGTGGTGCTGTTTGGGGCCCTGTGAACAGTTGATGCCCCAAGTGGTGCAGCTTGGGGCCCTGGGAGCAGTTGAAGCTCCCAGGAGTGCAGCTTGGGGCCCCTGTGAGCAGATGAAGAATACAGTTGACCGCAACGGGGTTGCTGCGCTACTCCTCTTGGACCTCTCAGCTGCCTTTGACACGGTTGACCATGACACTCTGAAACAAAGACTCTATGAAGCCGGCATAGAGGGAACTGCTCTAGACTGGATCGCATCCTACCTTTGAAACAGAACTAATGTCATCCATACCCCTCCTTTCTCGTCCAAACCGTACGCCACAAAAGCAGGGGTCCCTCAAGGTTCTATCATCTTGCCCATGCTTTTCAACATCTTCATGAAGTCATTACCACTACTGATCAATACATTTTACCTCACATGCTATAACTATGCAGATGACACGCAAATACTCCTTCAACTGGAATGCCCCAAAGACATTGGAAAATCCCCAATGCTCAGCTGTCTCAGAGCCGTGGATCAGTGGATGACTTGGAGCCATCTCAAATTGAATGCTTCAAAAACTGAAATACTCACGTGTGGCGATTGGAAACATTACAACCCACTTGCCGCATGGCTTAATGAACTGGGATCACTGCCTAAAGTATCGAAGGAAGTAAGAAACCTCGGAATGGCCATGTACTCCAAGCTGTCAATGAATGCCCAAGTTGACAAACTAGCAAGATCAAGCTTTGTCACTATAAAAGTGCTGCAACGCATTTTCCCTCATTTGGGATTTCTGCACAAGGTCCAAGCTACCATCTCCCTTGTTGTGTCCAAACTCGATTACGCCAATAGTCTCTACCCTGGATCACCTTTAACGACCATGAAAAGACTACAACGGATTCAGAACTCGGCTGCCAGACTACTCTTGCATATCAAACCGTGAGACCAAGTCTCCCCTGCCTTGGTTACTGGTTGCCAGAAGATCCACGTTCAAGCTGCTTTGTATCACCCACAAAGCAATACATGAAATGGGACCGCTCTTCAACAGGAATAAAATCACCAAACACATTCAATAGAGGAACCTCTGCTCTAAAGGAGCATTTTGCCTCAAAATCCCAGGAAACAAGAAAAAAAAACATGGGTGGCACATCCTTCTCTGTTCAAGCATCCAAACTATGGAACACTTTACCCCCAACATAAGATCCACTGACAACCACTTTAACTTCAGAAAACCACTCAAGAATTGGCTCTTCCCCACATAAGCACCATGCGCAAACAGAAATGTACAGTATATCCCTCTGTATATAAGCATTTGTTTTCACTATAAATATGTACCTATCTTTGTGTATTGCTTTGTATAAACCTGTGGCATAATTATGTTGTTGAGAGAAAAAATAATAATAACAATGATAATTGTTGGACAGGCCGCATGTTCGAGCTGTCCCCCCTCCCCGCAATGGGACCAGGACCCTGGCTCTCCCTGCATCCCCAGCCGGGGGAGAACCCGAAGCTGTTGCGCTGGTCCATCTCCCTGCAGGGGATGGACTTCACGGTGGAACATCGTCCAGGCCAGGACCACGCCAACGCCGACGGCCTGTCACGCTTTTTCCGCCTCAGCGAGGAGAGTCCCCAGGAAGATGGCTGACTCTCCCCGCCTTCAGCTGGGGGGGACGCATGTTGGACAGGCCGCATGTTCGAGCTGTCCCCCCTGCCCGCAATGGGACCAGGACCCTGGCTCTCCCTGCATCCCCAGCCAGAGTCCACAAACGACCACCCGAAGTACCCTGCAATCCCTCCACTACAAGACACCAGCTCCGGACCCAGCTGGCCCGGGTCACCATCTACCCCACGACATCGACCCGGCCGCCATCTTGGGGCACTGCAGCACGAGGCCGCGTGGCCTCAACTCGACCCTAACCCCGGGCCCGGCCGGCCCCGACATCGAGGCCCCACCATCCTCCCAGGAGGCAGAGTGACCACTTGGCGAGTCAATGGGAGAAGGAATCGTCAACGGCTCTCCTCCGCCAGGTGTCGATCACCCCAGGCCGCCTGGGCGCTGGCTCCACCCCCCTGCTGGGTGTCTGGACTCCCTCATCCCGGACCTCCCGGCCCCCAGGCGCGAGGGTCCGGACATCAAAGGGGACCAGACCTATAACTGGGGCAGGGCCAGACCAGGAAGGCAGTTGTATCCTGGAGTCGAGAGACCCGAGAAGAACTCATCCGTGACTTGGCCTGCTGGCGCTGCCGCGGCCCTCTGCCTCGTGAAACCATCGTCTTGGCCTGCTGGCGCTGCCGCGGCCCTCTGCCTCGTGAAACCATCGTCTTGGCCTGCTGGCGCTGCCGCGGCCCTCTGCCTCGTGAAACCATCGTCTTGGCCTGCTGGCGCTGCCGCGGCCCTCTGCCTCGTGAAACCATCGTCTTGGCCTGCTGGCGCTGCCGCGGCCCTCTGCCTCGTGAAACCATCGTCTTGGCCTGCTGGCGCTGCCGCGGCCCTCTGCCTCGTGAAACCATCGACTTGGCCTGCTGGCGCTGCCGCGGCCCTCTGCTTTATGAGACTATCACCTTGGCCTGCTGGCGCTGCCGCGGCCCGATCCACAGACCCTCCAGCTCGAGGATTGTGAGCTCGCCTTTTACCACTACCTGTACCGATCCGGTACCAAGACTGTCCCGCTACCCCCTTTCCCTACAGAGACTAGAAGTGAGAGGACCCCCGGGTCCAAGTTATCCTGTATCGCTGATATCCTTGCCTTAAGAACCTTATATAAAGCCTTGAACTCGACTTGGTGTGGTGCCTGTTTGTGGGGAGGGAGGATACTTGTCTGTACGATCGCCGGAGACGGTCCCCCTCGGGGATCTCTCCCTCGGTATCCGGCCGACCCTCAGGGTCCCCGTCTAACATTGGTGGCCAGCGACGGGATCCGAACCTACGCATAATCGTACAGAAAGTCACTCGCCCCACCACACACAACAACCATGTCAATAGAGAGCGGAACAACGGAAAAATTTCAGATGGAAAAATTGGAAGACTACAACCACCGGGAACTGAAGCAATATTGCATAGAACTTGGACTTCCAACCACAGGTCTTAGCACAAAGGAAGACTTCAAACGAGCCCTAGAAGCTTGGGCAGAAACGGGTACGGCCGTACCCCGAACACAAACAACCGAAACGAGCCCCGCACCAACTAAAGAAAGAGCGGATCTCTCCCTGGAAGAGATCCGAGAAAGAGAAAAAACCAGACTCCACGAATTAGAACTTGCCCGACTTCGCTTGGATGGGGAACTCAAGCTGGCAGAACAAAAAATAACCCTGGAACACTTACGGCTCAGGGAAGAGCGGGAAGACAAGCAAAGACAGAGGGAGCTAGAGGAAAAGAGACTAGAGTACGAACATGAGCGCAATCTCAAAGCACTGGAGATTCAGAAACAGAATAAAGACCTCGGGCTCCCCGAACGACCGACCCCGTCTGCCTCGACCGAGCCCAAGGTTCACATCCCCAAAGATGTCATCCGGGAATACCACAAGAACGATGATATCCAGCAGTGGTTTAAAGCCTATGAGGTGGCAATGACCTCCCACCGGATTCCCCGAAGCGATTGGGGAGCCGGATTATGGGGGAGGTTTGTCAACGAAGGGCGGGACGCCCTGCTGCAACTCCCGGACCAGCTAATGACCTCCTACGACCACATGAAGGCCGCCCTCCTCACTCGATACGGGCTCACACCTGAGATGTACCGCCAACGGTTCCGCGACTGCAAACGGATTCCGGGTACAACTTGGGTGGAGTACGTGAACTTTTTTAGCCGAGCCTTCGAGGGGTGGATCAGGGGCAACAAAGTAACCACCTACGAACAACTCTTTGACCTTATCGTATGGGAACACCTGTCGAACAACTGCTTCGTGGAGCTCCGGCAACACCTCCTGGACAGCAAGCTAACCGACCCTCGACAACTCGCCGCCGAAGCCGACCGGTGGGAAAGCACCCGAGTTGGCCGGAGCGCACCCAGCGAAGTATCCAGATCGTATCGCCCCCGAGGGGGAGGAGGAAGTCAGGGTCGGGGGAGAGACCCCGGCCCCTCGTCACCCCCCAGAAACCCCTCGACCCCGGTTGGCCGGGGAAGCCCTGCCGTCCGGGCCGGTTTCCGGGCCAACATTACGTGCCACAGGTGCCAGCGACCCGGCCACTACGCCAGTGATCCCAACTGCCCAAAGAATCCGAACACGACTCCCCGCCAAGTTGCAGCGGCGGCCCTAGGGGAAGAAATAATCCCGGAAGACCAAGAGGAGTACGAGACCGATCCCTCGGAATGGGCACCCGCCGCCATGGCACTGGTCTGCTTAGGGGAGAGAGACATGATTCCGCGGGCCCCCCTTCCCGCCAACACACAGAAGTACGGTCAATGGGTTAACATCAATGGTCGCCGGGCGGAAGCCCTCCGCGACACCGGGGCCAGTGTAACGGCGGTCCGACGCCACCTCGTCACTCCAGACCAAATCTTGCCGAACATTCTTTGCCCTGTTCGATCAGCCGACAACTCCGAAAGCCTATGCCACATGGCCTGCGTCCCCTTCGAGTGGGGAGGAGTAACAGGGATGTTAAAAGTAACTGTCCGCGATGATGCCCCCGTGGACTGCCTCCTAGGAAACGACCTTGAAAGCTCTCCCTGGGCAGCTGTCGAACGGAGGGAGCACCTGGGGATGCTTGGCCTCCCCGAATGGGTCTGCGTCACGACCCGGTCCATGACCGCCCGCGCGGTCCCCAGCCCAGAAGAGCCCGAGTGGCCAGAACCTCCTCCCGCGCTCATCCCAGAGGAGGCCGCCCCAGAAGCCATTCCCTTGACCCAAACCGAAGAAGGACCCGACCAGCTTCGGGACGTCCCTGACCTGGCACAATGGCGGCAGGAGGGAGGCCCCACGCAGGAACAATTCCGGGCCGAGCAAAAAACCTGTCCTTCTCTCGAAGGACTCCGGCAGCAAGCCCTGGCCCAGAGCACCGGGGATACCTCGGGGGCCCACTGGATCTACTGGGACCAAGACCTGCTCTACAGCGAGCAGAAAATTGCAGAACTAGGGGCCAGTCGGGTGCTGGTGGTGCCCCTTCGCTTCCGAGACTTCCTCCTGAACTTAGCCCACGATGTCCCCCTTGCCGGACACCTGGGGCAGGATAAAACCTACGACCGCCTGGTGACCCATTTTTTCTGGCCCCACATGCGGAAGGATGTCACCAACCACTGCAAGGCCTGCCCCACCTGCCAGGCCAGCGGAAAAAGTGGCCGAAAAATCAAAGCACCATTACAACCCTTTCCTGTCGTCACCACCCCGTTTGAACGAGTGGGAATAGACATTGTGGGGCCCCTCGACCCTCGAACAGCCCAAGGACACCGGTTCATCCTGGTCCTTGTAGACCACGCCACCCGCTATCCCGAGGCCATCCCTCTTCGGACTGTGACGGCCCCCGTGGTGGGCCGGGCCCTGATGGGGATCTTCTCCCGGGTGGGGTTCCCCCGGGAGGTCGTCAGTGACAGGGGCACGAACTTTATCTCCAGATATATGAAGTCCCTCTGGCAGCAATGCGGGGTCACCTACAAATTCACGACCCCCTATCACCCGCAAGGAAACGGACTGGTCGAGAGATTCAACCGCACCCTCAAGGGGATGATTATGGGTCTAGAAGAACCCCTTCGACGCCAGTGGGACGTACTGCTTCCATGCCTCCTGTTTGCCTATCGGGAGGTCCCGCAGAAGTCCCTCGGCTTCAGCCCCTTTGAACTACTGTACGGGCACCCCGTCCGGGGCCCCCTCAGCCTAGTCAAGGAAGGTTGGGAGCAGCCTCCCCAGAAAACTCCCCCGGACATCTACCGGTATCTCCTGGCTCTCCGCAACCAGACCCGGCGGTTCCGAGACACCGCCAAAGCCAACCTCGAGGCCAGTCAGGAGGACATGAAGAGGTGGTACGATCAGCACACGTCCTCCATTGAGTTCGAACCTGGACAACAGGTCTGGGTGATGTCCCCGGTTGAGCCCTGTGCCCTCCAAGACAGATGGTCCGGGCCCTTCAAGGTAATCGAACGCAAGGGGCCCGTCACCTATTTAATCGACATGGAGACTGCCCGGAACCCCCTACGGGTCCTCCATGCCAACAGGCTCAAACCCCATTTTGTGCGATCCGAACTCAGCCTCCTGATGGCTACCGATACTGGGACAGAGGAAGACTCCGAACCCCTTCCGGACTTACTGAGGGCCCTCGAGCAGGATGGCTCAGTGGAAGGGGTCCAGCTCTCCGAGGCCCTGTCCCCGGAGCAACGCCAAGACTGCCAAACGCTCCTGAGGCAGTTCGCCTCCCTGTTCTCCCTCACCCCCGGAGTCACCCCCTGGTACCTCCACGATGTGGACACCGGGGACAGCCCTCCTATTCGACACCGAGCATACCGCGTACCAGACCGGGTACGAGCCTGCATCCAGACCGAGGTGTCCAAGATGCTGACCCTAGGAGTGATCGAACCCTCAGACAGTCCCTGGGCGAGCCCGGTCGTCCTGGTTCCCAAGGCAGCTGCCCCGGGCGTTGCCCCTGAGCTCCGGTTCTGCGTGGACTATCGAGGGCTGAATGCAGTTACCCGGACCGACGCTCATCCCATCCCCCGGGCAGACGAGCTAATTGACCGGATGGGGGCCGCCCGCTACCTGAGCATCTTCGACCTAACAGCGGGTTACTGGCAGATCGGCCTCACCCCTAGGGCCCAAGAACGATCCGCCTTCTCTACCCCAGACGGGCACTACCACTTTAAAGTCATGCCCTTCGGCATGAAAAACGCCCCGGCAACGTTCCAACGGCTGGTAAACCAGGTACTGGCGGGCCTGGAAGACTTCAGCGCCGCCTACCTGGACGACATTGCTGTGTACAGCCACCAGTGGACCGACCACCTCCGCCACCTGCGGGAGGTTCTACACGCCCTCCAGCAAGCCGGGCTCACCATCAAGGCCAGCAAGTGCCAAGTTGGCCAAGGGTCCGTGACCTACCTGGGACACCAAGTGGGAAGCGGGCTGGTGGCCCCTCTCCAACTCAAGATTGCTGCCATCCAGGCCTGGCAACCCCCTACGAGCCAAACGGAGGTCCGGGCCTTCCTGGGGCTCACCGGATACTACCGGCGGTTCGTGAAGGACTATGGCAGCATCGTGGGGCCCCTCACAGAGCTCACCTCCAAAAAGAGCCCCAAAACCGTCAACTGGACCCCGGACTGCCAATCAGCCTTCGAGAAGCTAAAGACCGCCATGTGCACGGCCCCCGTGCTCCAAGCTCCCGACTACGGCCGGGAATTCATTGTACAGACGGACGCCTCCGATCATGGTGTGGGGGCCGTCCTCTCCCAACTCAACACCGAAGGGGTCGACCATCCGGTGGTCTTCATCAGCAGACGCCTCTTGCCCCGAGAACAGCGCTGGAGCACCATTGAGAGGGAGGCCTTCGCCGTAGTCTGGGCACTCAAGAAGCTCCGGCCATACCTCTTCGGCACCCACTTCCGGGTGCAAACAGACCACCGACCCCTGCAATGGCTGATGCAAATGCGGGGGGAGAACCCGAAGCTGTTGCGCTGGTCCATCTCCCTGCAGGGGATGGACTTCACGGTGGAACATCGTCCAGGCCAGGACCACGCCAACGCCGACGGCCTGTCACGCTTTTTCCGCCTCAGCGAGGAGAGTCCCCAGGAAGATGGCTGACTCTCCCCGCCTTCAGCTGGGGGGGACGCATGTTGGACAGGCCGCATGTTCGAGCTGTCCCCCCTCCCCGCAATGGGACCAGGACCCTGGCTCTCCCTGCATCCCCAGCCAGAGTCCACAAACGACCACCCGAAGTACCCTGCAATCCCTCCACTACAAGACACCAGCTCCGGACCCAGCTGGCCCGGGTCACCATCTACCCCACGACATCGACCCGGCCGCCATCTTGGGGCACTGCAGCACGAGGCCGCGTGGCCTCAACTCGACCCTAACCCCGGGCCCGGCCGGCCCCGACATCGAGGCCCCACCATCCTCCCAGGAGGCAGAGTGACCACTTGGCGAGTCAATGGGAGAAGGAATCGTCAACGGCTCTCCTCCGCCAGGTGTCGATCACCCCAGGCCGCCTGGGCGCTGGCTCCACCCCCCTGCTGGGTGTCTGGACTCCCTCATCCCGGACCTCCCGGCCCCCAGGCGCGAGGGTCCGGACATCAAAGGGGACCAGACCTATAACTGGGGCAGGGCCAGACCAGGAAGGCAGTTGTATCCTGGAGTCGAGAGACCCGAGAAGAACTCATCCGTGACTTGGCCTGCTGGCGCTGCCGCGGCCCTCTGCCTCGTGAAACCATCGTCTTGGCCTGCTGGCGCTGCCGCGGCCCTCTGCCTCGTGAAACCATCGTCTTGGCCTGCTGGCGCTGCCGCGGCCCTCTGCCTCGTGAAACCATCGTCTTGGCCTGCTGGCGCTGCCGCGGCCCTCTGCCTCGTGAAACCATCGTCTTGGCCTGCTGGCGCTGCCGCGGCCCTCTGCCTCGTGAAACCATCGTCTTGGCCTGCTGGCGCTGCCGCGGCCCTCTGCCTCGTGAAACCATCGACTTGGCCTGCTGGCGCTGCCGCGGCCCTCTGCTTTATGAGACTATCACCTTGGCCTGCTGGCGCTGCCGCGGCCCGATCCACAGACCCTCCAGCTCGAGGATTGTGAGCTCGCCTTTTACCACTACCTGTACCGATCCGGTACCAAGACTGTCCCGCTACCCCCTTTCCCTACAGAGACTAGAAGTGAGAGGACCCCCGGGTCCAAGTTATCCTGTATCGCTGATATCCTTGCCTTAAGAACCTTATATAAAGCCTTGAACTCGACTTGGTGTGGTGCCTGTTTGTGGGGAGGGAGGATACTTGTCTGTACGATCGCCGGAGACGGTCCCCCTCGGGGATCTCTCCCTCGGTATCCGGCCGACCCTCAGGGTCCCCGTCTAACAATAATAATAATAATAAATAAATAAGAATCATCTTTGGTCTACATGTACTTACCGCCTTTTTTTTTTTTGTTATTGTTTTTTACAGAGTTTTATATAGCGTGAACTAGACCCGAACTGAATCGGGTATCAGAGCGCTTTACATAGCACCAGCTACGTTACATGAGGACAAGCATTCATTTTAGGGACGGGGAGATTAAGTGATTTGCCCAGAATCACAGGAGGTTTTTGGCATTGTTACCGAGACTCGAACCCAGATCCCCAGGTCCCAGGTATATACTTTCATTGTACTTATAGATCTATATATTTATAACTTTCTTCTAATTTAGCATTTCCAATGCACTACCCTATTTCTCAGTCTATACTTCTCTCAATATATCTTCTAGCCCAACCTTCTTACTCATCTCAAACTTCTTTCTACTACTCTTTCCAATGCACTACCCTATCTCTCATACTATACATTTATAAATATTTCTAGACTCTCCCCTACTCTACCCCTCCTTGCATCATCTGACACCTCTTTTACTACACCGATCCCCTAAAACAAACCTTTCTAAACTCTTCCCTCTGACTCCTCCCCTTCAAAACTCCTTTTTACTCATCCAAAAGCCTCCTCCTACTGCTAAGATCTAAAAAAAAATCCTTCACTCTTTTATCCCTCCACTATCCTTTTCAATTAAAATTAACAGACTAACATGTTCACTTCTCAAATTCCATATTCAACTATACTAATTCACCACTAATCCTTTATGGGTTCCAAAGTAGCGTGCTACTCGCCAATAAAGCGTCGCAACACCCCATCAGGGTTACAAGCGCTATATAAATGCAAACCTTTTCCCTTTTCTACCTCCTCCCCAACCCTTCTCAGTCCAAATAACTGACTAACATATCCACCACTAAAATTACTTTCATGTTTCACCATACTAATTCAACACTAATACTTATGGGTTCCAGAGTAGAGTTCTACTTGCGATTCAAAACCCCATCAGGGGTAGCAAGTAAATACAAACCTCTTTGTGTAAATGCAAATGTAGAGGTACTTGTATAGCGCACGCCTACCCGGAGGCCTTTCGGCGCTTGTACGAATACCACTGAGGAACCCTTCCTGGCCTTTCCCTGTGAAGTGCCCACTCCTGGGCACCCCCAAGGTGAAGCCAGGCATCCTAGCGTTGTTGGGGCTGTTGTGGAGATTAGGCAAGCTATTGCCTAGAGTTGCAGAGTGGGACTTATGATTAGAATAGGCACCGAGGAAAGAATTATCAGGTCCAAGGAAATTGAGCCCAAGACCCACCAAGGCAGGAATTGAACCCTGGTCCCGGGCCAGATTTCTGCATCAGGGTCTGCCACTCTAACCATTGAGCCACACTTCTCCACTCTTTCCCTCTTCTATCCCGCCACCTACCCTTCTCTACCCAAATAACAGAAAAA
Organism: Lissotriton helveticus; assembly: GCF_964261635.1. Lineage (NCBI taxonomy): Eukaryota > Metazoa > Chordata > Amphibia > Caudata > Salamandridae > Lissotriton > Lissotriton helveticus. The sequence continues at coordinate 1,925,340,377 of NC_136065.1, forward strand.
CATATCACTACTCAAATTGCTTCATATTTTACTATACTCATTTTCAACACTAATCCTTTATGGGTTCCGGAGTGGCGTGCTACTCGCCAGAAAAGCGCTTCAACACCCATCAGGGTTAACAAGTGCTATATGAATGCAAACCTTTCTTCCCCTTTTATCCCTCCGCTATTCTTCTCACTACAAATAACTGACTAATATCCACCACTGAAATTACTTTCATATTTCACCATATTAATTCACCACTAATCCTTTATGGGCTTCTGGAGTAGCGTGCTTAAACACCCCATCAGGGGTAACAAGCGCTATATGAATACAAACCTTTTCTCCCCCCTCTATCCTTCTGCTATCATTCCAAATCCAAATAACTTACTAACATATCCACCACTTAAAATGTACTTGCATGTTTCACTATACTAATTCAACACTAATCCTCTATGGGTCCCGGAGTAGCGCGCTACTCGCTGAAAAAGCGCATCGACGCCTCGTCAGGGGTAAAAGCGTTATATAAATGCAATTACAATACAATGAAGCGCACAGGGGTGCAGCTAGAGGCCCCAGTGAGCAGTTGAACCCCCCCCCACCCCCAGTGGTGCAGCTTGAGGCCCCTCTGAACAGTTGAACCCGCCCCCCCAGTGGTGCAGCTTGAGGCCCCAGTGAACAGTTGAACCCGCCCCCCCCAGTGGTGCAGCTTGAGGCCCCTGTGAACAGTTGAAGCGCACAGGGGTGTAGCGAGAGGCCCCAGTGAGCAGTTGAACCCCCCCAGTGGTGCAGCTTGGGGCCCTTGTGAGAAGATGGAGCCCGCGTGGTGCAGCTTGAGGTCCCTGTGAACAGTTGAAGCGCACAGGGGTGTTGCTAGGGGCCCCAGTGAGCAGTTGAACCCCCCTCCCAGTGGTGCAGCTTGTGGCCCCTGTGAGAAGATGGAGCCCCCCGTGGTGCAGCTTGGGACCGCTGTGGGCAGTTGAAGCACCAAGGAATGCAGCTTGGGGCCCCTGTGAGCAGTTGAGGCTCCAAGGAGTGCAGCTTGGGGCCTCTGTGAGCAGTTGAGGCTCCAAGGAGTGCAGCTTGGGGCCCCTGTGAGCAGTTGAGCTTTGGGCCGCTGTGAGCAGTTGATCCCCCCCAGTGGTGTAGCTTGGGGCCCTTGTGAGAAGATGGAGCCCCCCGTGGTGCAGCTTGAGGCCCCAGTGAGCAGTTGAACCCCCCCAGTGGTGCAGCTTGGGGCCGCTGTGAGCAGTTGAAGCACCAAGGGGTGCAGCTTGGGGCCCCTGTGAGCAGTTGAGGCTCCAAGGAATGCAGCTTGGGCCCCTGTGAGCAGTTGAGGCTCCAAGGAGTGCAGCTTGGGGCCGCTGTGAGCAGTTGAACCCCCCCAGTGGTGCAGCTTGGGGCCCTTGTGAGAAGATGGAGCCCCCCGTGGTGCAGCTTGAGGCCCCTGTGAAAAGTTGAAGCCCCAGTGGTGCAGCTTGAGGCCCCAGTGAGCAGTTGAACCCCCCCAGTGGTGCAGCTTGGGGCCGCTGTGAGCAGTTGAAGCACCAAGGGGTGCAGCTTGGGGCCCCTGTGAGCAGTTGAGGCTCCAAGGAATGCAGCGTGGGCCCCTGTGAGCAGTTGAGGCTCCAAGGAGTGCAGCTTGGGGCCGCTGTGAGCAGTTGAACCCCCCCCCAGTGGTGCAGCTTGGGGCCCTTGTGTAAAGATTGAGCCCCCCCGTGGTGCAGCTTGAGGCCCCTGTGAAAAGTTGAAGCCCCAGTGGTGCAGCTTGAGGCCCCAGTGAGCAGTTGAACCCCCCCCCCCCCCCAGTGGTGCAGCTTGGGGCCGCTTTGAGCAGTTGAAGCACCAAGGAGTGCAGCATGGGGCCCCTGTGAGCAGTTGAGGCTCCAAGGAATGCAGCTTGGGGCCCCTGTGAGCAGTTGAACCCCCCCCCAGTGGCGCAGCTTGTGGCCGCCATGAGCAGTTGAAGCACCAAGGAGTGCAGCTTGGGGCCCCTGTGAGCAGTTGAGGCTCCAAGGAATGCAGCTTGGGGCCCCTGTGAGCAGTTGAGGCTCCAAGGAGTGCAGCTTGGGCCCCTGTGAGCAGTTGAGGCTCCATGGAATGCAGCTTGGGGCCCCTGTGAGCAGTTGAAGCACCCAGGGTTGCAGTTTGGTGCCCCGGGTCTAGCTTGGGTTTCTGTAGAGGGGGCCCAGTTTCTATCTTTTAGGTGACCATACTGAGTTCTGAAGTCACATGGCAATTTGCAGCAACCATTGTGGAGCATTGCAGGGTGGCCTTGCCTTGTCATGTTGCTTTCCGCCCCTGAAGCTAAAAAAGAATCCACAATTTCAGAAGCCTGATGTCAGACATTTGGATTTTCACAATGTGTAAAACTTAAACGATGCAAGTTCATACATTTCTAACTGCAGATTTATCAATTTTCAGGTAATCGAGCCCTATGGTTTCAGGCCTGGGCTTTTCTGTTTTAAATCATTTCCATCGGGTTCGATAGATAGTGCAATTGATCCGACAAAGTTAAAAAAAGACTACAACTCCCAGGATGCATTAGGTCTATGAGTGAACAGGCAGGACTATGAGGTGGACTATGGTGACACGGGCATAGAGTAAACACTATTTCCAAATTGTCACTAAAATGGATTGAAGAAACCAGGTGTTTCAGTAAAATGAGGAACAGCCGAAAAACGAATAACTCGAGGCGTCTAGACCTCCAAGAAGGGCTTGCGAAGGCGGCCGGGCTGGAAGTCCGCCACGGCCTTCAGCACAGACGCTGCCCGGCTGGAGTCAGCCCGGATTACAGACTTCCCCTTCTAAACACAGTGCAGAGCCCCAGACAGGGCCACCCTGCCCCCACTCAACACATTTTTTAATATCTCTATAATTTATCAATTAAAGCACACCTTCTTCTGGACATGTTTGAACAGCTGCAGCGAAGACTGGTTTTTTTTGTTGTTGCTTGGCAGGCCCTCTCCGCCCGGCACATATTAAAGCCATTAGCTTGCCCATAATATGCCTGGCGCTTTCCAGCGGCGAAACCTGAGCCGAAAAAAACTTCACGTGCAACACTGTGAAGTGAGGGGGGCTGAGCCGCTTAGCCCTCGGGGCTTGCCGAGGATCACTAATGCTGTCTGCTACCCAGAGATCCCGTGTGTTCCTCCTTAGTGTTGTGTGCCCCTCGTCCTGTCTGGCCAGTGCTTAATTTGTTCCGGTGTTTGCGGACGGTAGACACAGAACTTTAATGTACATCCTCAGACTTTGATCCAGAGCAAAGAATAAAGATACAGAAACCAGAGAAACAAGGAGGAAGCCAAAGATATTAAAACAGCAGCAAACTAAGAAAGCAGGACTGAAACATAGGCACAAGTGGGATAAAGAGAATCGAAGGGGCATATTTACAAGCGTCAAATACACAAAGGCCTGTCATCTCGGGCTCTTAAACATAAGTGGATCCACTTGTATATGTTTAAGAGCCCGAGGTGACAGGTCTTTTGTGTATTTGACGTAAATTGAGAGGAGGGCGACCTGTTCACTTTATTGACTCTGCCGCTCCATGTTGGTATAGCATATTCACAAGCCCCTATCGCCACAGGATCGGTACTTTTTATGTCGTTCCTGTGGCCCTTCGCCTTATTTACAAGTGGTGTTAAGCCACTTATGGTGGCATTACGCCACCTTGCAAATAAGGCCCCTATCACGCTACACTCACTGTGAAAGGGCTGTGCAATGGGTGTTACAGTGGACGTTCCGCTGCAACACCCATTGATTTTGATGCTGACCCTATTTACAAGGGAGGTGTAAATAGGAGGCAACACCAAAATTAAAACGAGAGAAAACCTGGTCTTAACTTGGCGAAACAAGGAGAAATGGTTAATGCAGCACGATGCACCATACCTGGAAACAGCAAATCACCATGAATGATTGTGGATGTGCAGGAAGGTGTTCCTTCCTGCATATAAACAATCATTAGAAAAAAGACAATCTGCAATTTCTACGTGTGCTTCACAATGCAGCACACATACAAATCGCCATTTTGGATTGTTTATTTGCAGGAAGGGGCACCTTCCTATACATGCACAATCATTCGCCCCCAACGCAGGCACCAAGGGTGCCTGCGCTGGCACTAGGCAGCTAGATTTAGCACCAGCAGTAGGGGAAACCCAGGGATGCGCAGCATTCTTGCGAATACGGTGCATCCTTGAGTTTTTTACAGCATGGTGAAGCGTGGCGTTAAACATTTTTGCTTAACGAAGCGCCACGCTTTGCCATTCTGTTTATAAATATGCCCCAAGTTTCTGGTGGAGAAAGAAAGAGGCATGAGGTGGAGTGAGCCAGGCAGCCTTGGTATTCAACAACACTGGCATTTGGGTCGGCCAGCAGCAGGTCCTTAAGAAAACTTCAGGGGCCATGCCCATGTGTTTTAATTAGAATTGGAAAACGTAAGGAGTTAGGTCCTTGAGGACAGGTGGGTGGGCTGGACCCTTTTTAAATGAGAAAAACACGAAAGTGCCTAGCCACCTACTTTTATATCCACAGTCAAAGAGGGTCAAAAACACTGTTTGTCTAGATCGACCAGGTATTTTTATTTATACAGCTTATTTTGTATTTATTTGATGATTTTTCAAGAACATTTTCTTGAGCAAAAAAAGAGACATCTCTATATCCACATATTTACACAAATATACAATAAAATTTACACACAAATAAATGACAATTACAACCAGACCAAAAAATAAATCAAGTGTCTACATCCTATACATCCCACATGAAACACAAAATTTGTTAAACACAACAATACATCATATAATCATGTGCGTAAAAAAAATGACAAGTGATTCAATACAAGTGAAAATAGCGAATAAATCAACACAAAATCCAAGGAGTTAAGTCAATCTATGACAACTAATTAAACCAGCATTTGCTGGTATGGGGAAATTAACCGAAAATCCTCCTTAATACATGCCGACGCGTTTCGATTCCAGGGCAAAGTTCCTGGAATCTCTTCAGGGCGCTGTCAATGTATCTATGGGAGATGCAAAGAAAACAATAAAGTTTTATTCGCAAAATTCCTGGCTCAAATCCTTTCAAATGAGACTCAGAGTATGTGACCTTAACAAGGACCTACCAAAATATTTGAGAGAGTGGGGATTGAAAAAACGTTCGAGTATGTCCACGGAATTCTTCACGTGGGTAGCCATAGAAGTCTTCCTTCTCTATTCATGTGAATGCCTCCATATTGAGTTGCAAGTGAAGGGGCCAACGTGTTTTAATTAAGCACTGCACTCTGCTCCTCGGGAGTTATAGTGTCAAGAGCAGAGTATTCTTGTTGTTTGTAGGGGTTCATTGTAGGCACAAAACACCGCCGCTGTCCCAACCTTCATTGTATTTGTTTGTTTTTCGTCAGAATATATTAACATTTTACATAGCGCTCCTGCACCGCATGGCTTCAGGGCCCTTAACATAAAAGTCATTTTCACATTAATGAAGTGACACAGGGATCTGATAGCTGGTGTACCACAGATGCAGAGAATGCAAGGCAGGTCTGCAAAACAACAGCAGCAGCTATAATTTTGGAGCATCGCTTAAAGAACAAGGCAAATTGGTTTAGGAACTGACAGAAGAGATGAGTTTTAGGCAGCAGCGGCCCGTGCAGGTAAGAGCAGTGAGGCTGGATTGGGGGCAGGCGGGTGAGGAGGGGGGGGGGGGAATGGGCGGGTTCGACAGACGACGGTGAGGGAAAATTAATTATTTATTTATTATCCCTCCTGGTCATCTGTCGAATCCCCCCCCCCTCAACCCGGCCCCAGAGCCCAACGCTCTTACCTGCACGGGCCACTGCTGGTTTTAGGCATTGTCTGTAGGTAAGATGGCCAGGTTTCTTCGTGATTCTCAGTGTAGGTGTTCCAGTGGAGCCGGGGCAGCCGCACCAGAGGAGGGTTTCTTATCGGCAGATGTTCTGAGCTTATAAACCTGCAGTTGACAGACATTTCGGCTTCTTATACCCCTCCGACCACCAGAGGTGGAGAGCAGGTCTGTTAAGTTAGGGGGAAATTAGGCGGATCTGGATGCAATGAAAGCAGAAATTGAATTGGATCCTAGCTGTGATTGGCAGCCGCCGGAGATCCTGGTGTATGGGGATGATGTATTGGAATTTGCCAGGGGTGCTGACAAGCCTGATCACTGAATGGAGGACACCTTGAAGAGTTGCCATAGAGGGTGTGGGCAACAGGCAGGGTGGCATTCACATACCCTGGTCTGGAGATCATCACCGCTGGGGTCACTGGGGCACATACTGCTGCTTTCAGTTGGTCTTAAGAGACACTGGGCATATTTACAGTGAAAGTGAGGAGTGCAACGTTAGCCTCCCTGGCTACCAGTGCTCCGCCACTTCTGAAACACAGGGCTGCACTGTATTTACAAGAATACGATGCAGCCCAACTAAATTTAGCTGCCTAGCACCAACACAGGCACCCTTGCACCTGGTGCAAGGATGCGTGTGTTGCAGGGGAAGATTGTTTATGTGCAGGAAGGTGTCCCTACTTGCACATAAACAATCTTTAAATGGCATTTTGTAACTTCTATGTGTGCTGCTTAATGTAGCACACATAGAAGTTGCAAAACACAATTTTTCACATTATTGTTTATGTGCAGGAAGGGACACTTTCCTGCACATAAACAATCAATGGCGTTCTGCTGTTTCCATGTGTGCTGCACAATGCAGCTCACAGGAAAACAGCAAAAACAAGGAGAAATTAAACTTTTCTCCTCGTTTCGCCAGGGTAAAAACAGGTTTTTCCTTGTGTTAATTTTGGCGATGCCCCATATTTACTCCACCCTTGTAAGTATGGGGCAGCGTCAAAATCAATGGGTGTTGCAGTGCAACGCCCACCGCAACACCCATTGCCCTCCCCTTTCACGCTAAGTATAGTGTGAAAGGGGGCCTTACTTACAAGTCAGCATTAATCCACGATAAGTGGATAAATGCTGAGTTGTAAATAAGGCAAATCCCCTATTGCCTCCACAACATCCAAAACATGACCTTGTGGTAGCGACAGAGACTTGTAAATATGACCATGGTGGCCGATTTTTGGGAACAATGTAGTTAGAAGAATTTGCTTACACCACATAACTGCAAAACGTTGGACGAGGTGATGTCAGGAGGAAGAAATGAAGAACAGCTAAAGTTCAAAATTGACAGAGAGATAAAAGATACTACAGGGTAAACAGCACATTCATTAGGAAATTTGATTAAATCACAAAACACAAAAAAATAGAGAAGAGGTCTTGTCACAGAGAAAAAGAGTGATGTTGAAGTAGATAGCTCAGATCAGGAGACAAAACCAGTAGATGAATAAGGACATGCAGAAGAAAAGCTCTATCCTGTTTTTAGAAGAACTAAAGCAATCAGATGTGATATCTATTGGCTTTGTCAATGTATTTTTTGGAGCCATGTTGTACAGTAGCGTGGCTGCTGTGCAGCATGGCTGAAAGTAAAAAAAAAAGCTCTATGATGCAGTCATGCTGGCCACGTCATAATGCTTAAAATAAATTCTAACCATGATGCACAGCTAAACAGTATGGCTAAAAACAATTGATAAAGCCAAATAGCTGTTTGGCTTTGTCAATGGTTGTTTCTTTGTAACGTGAGGGGCGCGGGTGGGAAGGGGCAAGCACCAACGAGTGGGAGGGGCGGTCGGTGAGACAGGGCAAGCAACAACGATGGAGTGGGGATGGGGAAGCAACAAGAATGGGGCAAGCAACAATGGACAAGCAACGAAGGGCCAAACAATAACACGGAATGGAGAGGGCGTACAGGGCAAGTAAAAACTTCAGACAAACAACGACACTCAAAGGGTAGAGCAAAAGCAACAATGAAGGGGCAAGAAACAACCCAAGTGAGTGGATGGGGGCAAGCAATATTGGGCAAGCATTGCCGCAACAAGGAGGATAGGGAAAAAGCAATAACAGCAAAAACGACATGGCAAGAAGAAAAAATAAATACCTCAATCATGCCTTCCTGCTTGTGATAATGGTAGGTGTCTGTACAGCTTTGTAAAAACATCCTGACATTGACAACTAGCCAAGAGATATGGATTTAGGCGCAGGAAAGAGTTATCAAGCCCAAAAAGACCAGTGATAGCCTCAAAATTATAAGGGGTAAGAATCAAACTTGTAGTAGAAGTCAAGATTCTTTTCAGGTTCACTGAATCATGGTTGGGAGAGGATATGGCTCCAGTCCTGCATAAAGCCATTCCTCTAGGCTATCAAATAATCACCCAAAATCGTATAGCCAAAAAAGGAGGTGGTCTAGCTGTTGTATTCAGCCAAACAATACATATCACTAAAATTGACAACATCTCCATAAAGAATTGTGAGGCTCTTCTAACAAGATGCAATCCTACACCGTCTTCCTCCTGTAACTTCCTGCTCCTTTACAGACCTCCATCTAGCAAGGCAACATTCCCAGAAGCACTTCTAGACACAGTCTCAAACCTGATAACAATACACTCCAACCTATGCGTTCTGGGTGACCTTAACATTTGGTTTGATAAACCCAATATGACCCATCCAAAAACAATAATCACCGGCCTAGACACATTGAACCTGCATCAGATTGTCCACAATCCGACACACACCGATGGACATATCCTAGATGTCATTTTTGCTAATACTGAACTAGTTACCTTTCAAACTATAACTCCAGTCACATGATCAGACTACCTCTTGCTTGCTTTCCAACATAAAACAACGCTAAGCAACTCACCTAAAACTACCTTACATCCATCCACCTATCCGCCGTGGAACAAACTCAATTTGGAACACTAGGAAACACAACTAACATCCAGTAAAAATCTGGAAACCATAAATTCTGTTCAAAATCTATATGAGTGGCTGCAGGAAGCTTTTGACATCCTAATACCACTCAAAACCACACAACAGAACAAAATAAAAAAAGCGCCTTGGAGAAACATAAAAATAAAAGATAGAAAACAACAAATTAGAAAGCTGCAACGTACCGTACCTGGCTCAAAACAAACGCCAAACAAGACAAACTTCACCTACAGAAAATTAACAGATTATACAAGTCGGCTATCAAAAAAGCTAAGAAAAGGTACTATTCAGACAGAATTCAAAAGGCTAAATGTGCAAATAAAGAATTCTATAAAATACTCAATGAATTTTGCAAACCAAATTGCCTAGAAGGAACTCATCCTGTTACTCAAGATTTCACAGACAAACTGGCAAATCATTACACGGATAAAGCAGACACATTGGACTTGTACTTAAAACAGAAACATAGCACCAGCACTAACCCTTGTACAAAACAACAATCCAAGAATGTTCTAACCAAGCCTCTCCGTTCCTTCCAACACATCTCACACGATGAATTTATGGACCTGGTCAAAGCAAGCAGGCCTGCCGGCAGCCCTTCTGACCCCTGTCTGCCACAAACTTTACAACCTCTGCTGCCACTCCAGTAAGAAGAATCATCAACGATTCCTTAACTACTGGAATATTTCCAGAAGAACTCTAAAAAGTCATACATACGCCCTTTACTGAAGAAAATAAACTTGGAGCCGCTGAACCCTGATAACTACAGACCCATTACAAATTGACCTTTCCTGGGAAAACTGATAGAAAGAGCAGAATTCACCCAGATGTCACAATTCATTGAAGAGAATGAAATACTTTCAGACTTCCAAACAGGATTCCGTCCGGGAAGAGGCACTGAATCTGCCCTCCTTGCCATCTGGGTTGACCTCAAGAATACAGTTGACCGCAACGGGGTTGCAGCGCTACTTCTCTTGGACCTCTCAGCTGCCTTTGACACGGTTGACCCTGACACTCTGAAACAAAGACTTTATGAAGCCGGCATAGAGGGAACTGCTCTAGATCCTAAGATTCTTGCAGATATAGGGCGAGTATGATCAGATCTCGGGAAATGTTTCAGTATTCCAAAAACCCATGACTATGCTTAGAATGGGTTTAGGAATGTTCATATAAAAACCTTCAGATCCCATTGGATACTCCTTGGAGTAAAATCCGATTTGTGTATCGGTTATGTATGAATGTCACCCTCAAATCCTTTCAACAGAGTAGAGGAGAGTTTCGGAATGCTCAAAAAGAATTATTTATGTACCTACAGATCAGGTCTCAGCTAAATACTATTAATAAGGAAATGGCTCCTGAATTTCTTCTTCAATGATGTACTAGTCCATTAAATATATCAGAATATTAAGTTGTTGGAGGGAGGCGAAGATAATTAACAACCTGGGTGCAGAAATGGTCCAACTTGTTGAGTACAGAGTTCTCGGTAGATACATTAACCTGTTCAATTAATAAGCGGTCTTCGATTAGCACATTGTTAAATTCTGGCTTCAACATTACAGCCATTTGTTTGGTTTTCATCTTACACCAGCAAAGTTGTATAGCTGGTACTATGGCAAGTGGCAAGCTGCCCCGATATAGTGCTTCACAAGCGGATCAGCATCATGCCCAGGTTTACAATCATTTTTAGGTCTCGCCTGTCGATGCGCATGCGCATCGAGCTTGCGAGACTATGGGGGCTTATCCACTCTTTATCCAACTTGCAAGGAATCGTGGCGATTCCTTGCAGTGCACGAGAAATTGAAGCTCAATGCGCATGCGCAATGAGCTTCAAAGCGCGTGCACAAGCCCCCAGCCGCCTGCATTGCCTGCTCTCTCTGTCACAGCCTCCCCCAGCTCCGCCTCCTCACTTTTTGATTGCACGGCCGTTAGGCCGTGCCTCCCCTACTCTACTCCCCCCTCCTTCTCCACTCCCCCTCACGAGTGTCACGACGCACCTCCGGATCCGCCCCCTCCCCATTTTCTCTGCCTGCCATGTCGCGTCGCATTTCTCCTCCCCCCTCCCCCCAGCCGCCTGCCTTGCCTACTCTCCCGCCCCCTCACTTCTTGATTGCAGGGCCGCTAGGCCGTGCCTCCCCTACTCTCCTCCTCCTACTCTCCTCCCCCCTCCCCTTATCTGGCCTTCCCTCCGTCTGTTCCCTCTCCCCGCTCCGCCCCCTCCCCTGCCCCCAGTCTGTTCGAGACAAGACGAGAATTGAATTCCCTCTCAATAGGTAGGATATTTTACATTATACACCACTACCTGTAAACAAATGTGACAGAAAGGTAAAATAAAGTCACGTTCCAATTAGGAAAAACATTAGCTGTAGCTGGAGCTCGAGTCAAGGATACCCGTGTTGTACGGCATTCTTTTAGTCTGTATCATTCTTTAATCTGCTCTGCCTGTAAACGGTATATTGACAAACTAATGTAACCAAAAAGCTCGTGCTCAGTTAGTTCGTTGTGTATCAACACGTATAATGGGTGTCGGGAGAACACACCTAATGGGTCTGTCTTGAGAGTCGTCCCAAAAGCGATTCAGTTGTCGTCAGCTTCAAATGTTTTCCTCTGGATTCAATCGGTGTTTTAGATTTTTGGATCTGTATAAGTTTCATTATGTTTTTAACAGTTACATTTTACTGCACCGGAGTCTCGAGTTTATATTAAATTAAACCTCGGGGCCCTGTCCACTTATATTCCGTCCATACAGGGCTAGGTGAGCAGTGTCTTAAGCTGTGCGCAGGTGCAAAAGAGTAAAGTATATTTGCGCGCTTGTCTGAAAGAGTAGTTCATCACAGTGTAGCCTCCTCCCTCGAATCACGCTGTACGCATGCGATCAGTATTTCATGTTGCGCATGCCTATGGGATACACGCATGGTACCTTGATGAAGCTTTTTTTCAGGGAATTGTGTTCATAGTTGGGGTTTCTGGGTGAACCCCAACTCACCCTCACTCACCCTCAACCCCTCACCCTCAACATCAACCCCTCACTCACCCTCACTCACCCTCACCCACCCTCACCCTCACTCACCCTCACTCTCACTCACCCTCAACCCCTCACCCTCACTCACCCTCAACCCCTCACTCACCCTCACTCACCCTCACCCACCCTCACCCTCACTCACCCTCAACCCCTCACCCTCACACAGTGCAATAGGTCTCGGAGCATTTGAGTTAGAGCTTTTAGAAATGTTTATGGCTTTTTTTTTTTTAATTCTTTAGCATTGGCTACAGGAAACAAAAATGCTAAAGATTTACAAAAAAACCCATAAACAATTCTAAAAGCACTAACTCTAATGCTGCGAGACCTATTGCATTTCCAATGCTTGTTGGAGAAGGTGTTAGCTAAGATTTCTGTACTTTAGGGATTTCTCCCTAAAGTTAAAATTACATTTCAATTATCATAGGGTATAATCAGACTATAGCAACACAAAAAGATGATGGATGGAATGTTGAACATTGTCAAACATTCACCTCAGTACAAAAATCTGGGCCTAAACCCATCGGTTTTTTGCTCACCATGCCCTTCCAATTCGGACCAGCATACCTGAGCCCCCACCTCTCATCCCACGTCCCCACCAGACACCTCCGCTCCGGCTAGCTTGCCTTGGCCACCACCTCTCAGATCCACAAGACAAGGCCTGGAGGAAGATCCTTCTCCTACCTCGCCGCCAAGACCTGAAACACCTGGCGACCCACCTCGGACAATCTCCATTGCTGACCCAATTCAGGAAGGACCTCAAGACCTGGCTCTTTGACTCTACACCGGACCAAAGGAAGATCAGCAGCCTCCACTTTCCCCCATTCCCAGCGCCTTGAGACCCTCATGGGTGAGTAGCTTTGCTTCACAAACCCAGATTGATTGATTGATCTTTTTGTTTTACTATAGTCGCTAAGGGTATGCCCAGACGTAGGTACCTGCTCGCTATGTCACTGGCTTCAAGCTAGCCTGGCTGATGAGGAGTGATACCCTGAAACTGGTCACAGGATACTTGTTTTCAGGTCCTGGAAGGAACTGGCCAGGCAGTTCCGGCTGGACTTTTGCCACAGGGAGCAGGGTCAATGCTGATTTGCATATGGATGGGTCTACACTGCGGTGGCATGGCGAGGAAAATAAATGATGGATTTATCTCAGATCTGTGACTGGGGTTGAGTATTTGACAATGTTCGGCATTCTGTCCATCATCTTGTTGTGTTGCTGTAAAATTAGAATAAACAGATTATCGTGGGACCAATGATGTTCAAAAGAAATTCAAGTGGAATGGCTAGCCCGAGGACTGAACTCAATTTTGCTTTTTGCTTTTGACTAGTTGCTTCAAAATGACAAAGTTCTGAGCTGAATCCCCTAATATATAGTACAACATATATCCAGGGCCTGGAAGTTAAATGCCAGTAGTGGACTACAGCACTTATTGTGCCATGCACTACAGAGGAAGAGCAAACATGGCTTCAGGTCAACCCTTGTAGCCTGACTGCAGCAGCGCACAAACTGCAATTCGATCTGTTGAAATAAACCATTTTGGCAGATCAACCCTCAATCTTAAATATTAATAAGCACCTCTTTTTAGGCCTTGTAGCCCACAAGGCAGGGTGCATGGTATTTAAAAGTAGGGCATGTAGAAATGTAATGTTAACATGTCCTTACTGTGACTAGTACCCAAAAGCTATTTTCACTGGCCCACTGACAAACACTGGGGGCCAATGTTAAATACTAATACTGTAACTCGGGAATAGGACCAGCTAGAAAAATAATTAAACCACTGTTATTAACAGCTATTAAAAGTCCAATGCAATGGTGAAGCTGGATTTTGTAAATAATTATTAAGGAAAGGTGACTTTTAGAAAGTTACTATTTACCTGCCTTAACTCTCAGAGGAATAAGTAACATAGACCATAATTGCTCCCTCAGCCAGTAATTAGCCTTGAAGAGGTGTGAAATGCCTCCCAGGGGCAAATAAAAGGCTGACCTGAATGGGCAGATATGTCTCCTCTGAATCCCACTGAATATGCCGGGTGGAGGCTGTGGACATACTTTTTGACACAACAGTGTTAGATCCTGCTTGAGTGTCAAATCCTGCTGCGCAGGTCTGCTGGGTTCCCATATAACATTTGAGGCGTACTTGAAATGATAGAAACCAGGATGCTGAGACAATTCTAGTAGATCTACCATCTGATTGCTGAAGGAGAGTCTGCAATTGTCCTACCTGACTTCTGTCTCTAGGTTTACATATAAGCATTTGGGCACACTTGAAACAGAGAGAACAGTATGTCAAGACAGTTCTGGTAGTAGTTCCACTGTCCGACTGCTGAAGGACTCTGCTTTTGCCCTACCAGACCTCTGTCTCTGGGTTTATTACCTCAAACTGAATTTTGAAGTTAGATGTGGGAAGGCACTAGGATTGCCATAGTACACTTCCCATACACATTCACAGCCATCAAAACCCAATCCTATTGTGGCTGAAGCCTTTAACCATGTTACAAATGCACAAAGTTGTTGGAGCTGGCCCCAGGAACTTTACCCAATTTGTTTGGGTGCGCCGGGAGTCATTCCCACTCACTAGCTTATGACAGGCATAAATGTAGCACCTTCAAGCACCCACTTCAGAGCACTTCCTTAACCTGCTGAAGATTAGAAGAGGACTGGACCTGATGTCTGTGACCTAAGAGGAGCCCTGAAGTTCTGCGTCTTCTTCTTTTTATACCCAGGACAAAGAAGTGGACTCTGAGGGTCGAACTACAGGGATACAACAAGCTACAAGAGTCCTTTAACTGGAAATACCCAGATGAGCATTGGTACCTGGAACTGGACTGTACCCTGCTCGTGGCCTCAGCCAGACACCAGCAAATCTTTAGGTGCCTCCCCTGAGGTCCTTGGGAGCCGAAGGAGTATACTGCTGTGCTTGGGGGATTGCGAGTTAAAGGACTAAATCAGACAGTAAGATCTTTGACCAGGATGAACTTGGTTTGTGTATCAGACCCACACTCCATCGCAGTCACTCTCATTAACTATCATTGTCACTTGGTGCTTTTTGGCTCTAGTTCTACTTACAACTTTAAAACATCATATTTCCGGTTCCCCTATTTACATTTTTGTCATTTTGGTGCCAGTCTGTTAATTACACTGTACTCTATTTGTCTAAAGCACTTTGGGATTTTTATTGTTTTGTATTTTGACTTTGCATACACTCTTTATATATTGCCTTAAGTTAAGTCTGTCTGCTCTGTGCCATAGACGTGAAAGGGTTAACCTCATGTTAATTAAATAACTTTGGAGATTCACCCTGACAACCGTTGTGATTATTCATTGAGATGGATACTGACCCATCCCAACTACTAATCCCGAATCTTACACCGATGTTCAATAGTGGGATCCAGGACATGTGTGTTTGCACTACTACCATGGAGAGCCCACTCTGGCTGCCTCAGCCAGCTGCGTGCATGGCCAACACCACTGGTGTGCCGGCACAGGAGCCGGTACTTTCTTTCTCTCTGCCTGCTCTGTGTGGGCAGGGTGCACTGCTGTTGTGTGCACCCTGCACCCCCTAGTCTCAGGGAGTGGGAGCAGCTCACCGCTGTGTAAGGGGGTGCCTGACAGCTCCTCCCTTCCTTTCCTCTGCATCAGGATGCCAGGGATGGGGTCCTAGGTCCCTATTTTTCATGCACCAGCCCTCAGGGAGATGAGGGCAGCTGAGGAAGAACTTGATCTTAGAGATTGTTCCCAATGCACGACCCTCCCCTGCGATAAAAACAATTCACAATGTGCTGACCACTGAGACCCTGGCCCACCCCAGGTAGAATTTCTGGAAGTTCAGGCAGATCGCTATGAGCTTGTTTTCTTTATGTTTTATCCCTGGGGCAAAACTCCAAATTGGTATATTTCTGGCCCTGTAGGGCAGAGGTTAGTGGTATTTGGTTTGGTTTGCTCCTGGTAGCCAACCCTAGACACCAGGAGTATTTGTGTCAGGCCACCTGGCCTCTAAATAGGCGTTGTTGATGGAAAGATGGATTTTGTGGCTCCCTGACCAGACCTGTCCTCTGCCTTACTCCTGGTGGTCTTTTCCCACTGCTGGGGCCTTTGTTCAGCCCCTCCACAACTATCCATGAAAGCACCCTACAACAAAAGCCTCTTTGCTCCTCGAATGGCAAGTGGGTATCAGTGGATTACAGGGCCAGACTACAGAATGTCCAGGTGAATTAATGAGGGTCCACCAGAAGGTCCATTCCCCGAACCGTTCCGCAGGGTGCACAAGAGGACCTGGAGAGACCCATCGTAGTCCTGGGGGTCAGCTGGAATCACAGTCCTTAGTCCATCTTTGCTGGACATCAGGTGACTTCTCCTTCTAATTGGCATCTTTTCATCATTGTTGATCCTAGGTCTAGAGTCTTCTCATCTGTATCTCCCTTGTGCAAAGCCTTTGATCGCTCTGCTAGGGAGCAAAATAATTAACCTGGACCAGTAGGAGGGCAGGGGGGACAAAAGCCTGGAAACTGATTCTGAGCTGAGTCATGTAAATATTACAAATCTAAAAGTGCCCTTAGATATATATGTGGAGACTGGAAATCCATAGTTGGGGTGCATGTTTTACCCCATTGTGGTACCTTGCTGGACACTGTAGATCTAAGTGAAGATAAACTTTACTTTAGAGGCAGATTTCACTTAGAATGTCTACGCAGGGAAAACACCACACACCTCAAAAAGTACTACAGAGCTACACTAAAAATGCCCATTCACATAATGAGGCCTATCCCAGGCCAGTGCCAATCCTTGCAGGTCCTTTCTGCAACCGGCTACCTTTACACAGATACCAGGCTGCGCAAGACAGTGGTCTCACACTATTAGCTCATATTTAACCTGCCTAGATCCTCCTACATGATCTGCGCAGCAGCAGCCTTATATTAAAACTGTGATAAAACAGTGAATTTGCTGTGTGTGAGACTCAGATTGTGAGACTTGCTCACAGTAAAAGGCCAAAAAATGGATAGTCAAAAGCAAAAAGTCCTCGGGAACTAAATGGACGGAACCCATTTGCTACAAAGAGCATGTAGAGATGCTCTTGTCATTTTTGGTGGCCCATCTTGGGTCAGTTCATTTGGCAGGCTGGCCAGAGATGGCCCCTCTGACATCACTGTCAATAGTAGGAGGGGTGGGCGTATGGACATTGTCAAAACCCTGGAATCTACAACCACATTAAGAACGAAGTATGCTATAGTTGTCATTGACCACGCCACCAAGTAGCCCAAGACAGTGGCCACCAGAAGCCCAAATGCCTTGTTAGTGGCTGAAACCATGATTGGGATCTTTTCTTCAATCTGATTCTCAAAAAAGGTAATATCCTCAAAGAAACAAATGTCATGTCCATGTACACCAAATCAATCTCGGATTAACTACCAATAATTTCTCTTCCTCTTCTCACCGCCTCACCAATAAATGGCTGGAACATGATGAGCACTGAGCTCCATTCCTAAAAAGGAAGAGGAACATTTACCCCCCATGACAACTTTTGCACACTGGAAAGTGCCACACTAAGGAGTGGGTTTAACCTCTTTGAACTATTGTGGTCCCCATGTTCCAAGGCCCCTTCATCCTTGTGAACATAAGTTGGGAAGAGACCCAAAGGTCTCCCACTTGTGAGGTAGTAAACTACGTGCCGTATTCTTGGTTGAAGGTTGCTCAGCCAAAGAACAAGGCAAAGAAAACCTACAGACAGCCAATACAAGATAAAGAAGTGGTACAACCAAAAATCCAGTCCCAGAGTGGACTGGCATTGCTGGACGTTCTCCACTTGCTTTGCGGGATACGTGGATGTTGCCCTAAACTGTCTTGATGACAAATAATTTAGGTTCATTATGTAATTGACACAGGTGCCCCTCATGAACTCCGTAGGGTCATTCATGCTAACTTGCTCTCATCAAAGTATCATTGAGTTGATATGTCAGCAATCTTTATTGCCTTTGGCAAGGACGAGGAGGAGAGTGAGCCCTCACCAACCTGTTTAAGAGAGCTGAAAAAGCAGACTAATTGCGCTGCAAACAGCATCAAGAGTGTAAACCCTGCTAGAGAAATTCTCAAAACTGCACCTTGGACCCCATGGTTGAATTCGCAGGAGCTATTCACAAAGGTAACTTACACTTGTGAGTAATTTACACATGAAATTTACTCTTACATGTTTGAGCAACTTTACTACTTAGTGATCTTCACAAAATCTCTGCGTAAAGTTACTCAAAAGTGTAGAGCTACACATCTCCACACCCTGAAAAGAAGGGTGGAGCCAAATGTAGGAGTGTAAGCTACTACTGACAAAAGAAGCAGAATCCAGTACCACACCTGGCCAACCACTGATGCTGCAACATCCTCCCATAGAAAATAATGGATGTAGGGACTTAAAATAAAGTCCCACAGTAAATAATATTACATTAAATTATTGTAGTGGTCTTATTTATACAGAGTGTAAGCATGAGCTTTCTCGTGCCAGATAGATAGAAGTTCTTTATTTGAATGCTTTGCGTGACTTGCGCTTTCGAGTCGGTTGTTCTGTGATGTTCCCCCCCTGCTGGTTACGGCATGGCACCTGTGCATAATAAACCTATAATTTCTACAACTTCTACTAGTCTGAGTACTTACTCTTTACAGAAATGTGTGGCGACGAGGCACAGGTGTCAGGAGAACCCACAAGTACATCCAGCATTGACGACTACGAGGAGCATTTGTTGATCTTCATCTACGGAGACGAGGTGAAGAGTTTCCAGTTTTACTCGTCGAGTTGTGAAGGTATTTTAATTTGACATTAGGGAAGACGATCTTTCAAGCGGCTCCGGCAGGAACTGGGAAATCATCATTTGGCAGAGTCAGTTACATTGCGCAGCTGACGACACTGACACACAGGTGAAACGCATTGTCAGTTTCAAAGCGCAACTGACGTATCCGCCATTTTGTACGTATTGAATTACACATACTACGAAGTCTCATTTACGTTATGTCGGCCATTTTATGATTGGAAAGAGTGTTTAGCCACGCAGTTTCTAATAAGCGTTTAAAAAAAATAAACTTTGACTTTATTGGCACACTTTGAGGTTAACAGTAACCTACTTCTCTTATATGAGACATCTTAACAGCCGACGTTGCGCGTTCAGCTGACTGTCAAAAGTTAACAGTGACACGTATAATTTATTATTGACATTAACGGGGTTACTGTTACAAAGCTATACGCTCAGATATAACCTTCGGCATAGTTTCATGTGAGGCAAGGATATTTCAGTAACGGGCTGTTCTTAAAAAAAAAAAGTGACGCGCTCATTTTATTTGCTTTGAGATATTATACGTGTCAGATAACAGTGATGCACACACTTGAAACTACATGCTAGTTACATGGTGCTCAAATGCGGTGATGCGCACACCTATTCTTTTGCATGGCAAACAACAGGGATACGCACACTTATAGCTGGCGTGTGGAAAAACTACATGTTGGATACATAGTGCTGAAATACGGTCGGTGATGCGCACACCTATTCTTTTACATGTCAAACAACAGTGATATGCACACTTATAGCAGTCGTGCGGAAAAAGTACATATTAAATACACAGTGCTGAAATACGGTGATACGTACACCTATTGTTCTGCGTTTCAGGCAACAGTGATAGGCACACTTACAGCTGTCGTGCGTAAAAAACTACATTTTGGATACATAGTGCTGAAATATGGTGAGGTGCACACCTATTGTTTTGCATGTCAAGCAACAGTGACATGCACACTTATAGCTTTTCTTTTGCGTGTCAGACAAGAGTGTTACGCGCACTAAAAATTAAACACAAATTATAACAGTGATAAGCATACTATTTTTCGATATTAGTCTATCTATTTTACATAAAAACTAGATGTCAGGAGTTTGATGGCGTGTAGTGATATGTATAATCAATAGATACAGAGTCTTTGAGTTGATCTTTATGAATATGAAGGTTTTAAAATCTTTAAGTTGTATTGGATACCAAAAGCAATTTTACTTGTTTAAAATATCTTAGGTTGTTTTGGATGACAACAGCAATTTCACTTATCTATAGTTCTTTTGGATTCTCATTTGAATATGCAATCTGTTTCTCTGAAATCACCAGTTAATCCACCTATACCATGGAGGAATTGATATGATGCCTTTGTGACTTATATTGGTGCCATTGGAGCGTCGCGTTTTAGAGTTGAGCCATGGAAATTTCTTCTTCTGCATTCTTTAGGAGTTGAGGGAAGATTTGTGTTTAAACATTTACCTGCTTTAGTTTGTGTGGAAAATGAAGAGGAACTTGATGAATATACTGAAGCTGTTAAGAAATTGAAGATTCGTTTTGATATCCAACCTAGCATTGTTGTTATTAGACAAAAGTTTTTTAAAAGGGAACAAATGCCAGGTGAAGATATAGAAATCTTTATTTCTGCTTAACGAAAGCTAAGTGCAGACTGCCAATTTGAAGGTTTCAATGAGCAATTGATAAGAGATCAATATATCTGCAAATGTTTGGACAAAAACATACAACAAAAATTGTTGTCAATGGGAAATCCGACTCTCGAAGAACCCATACATACAGCTAAAAGTATTGAGCTTTCTAAAATCTCTGTAAAAGAACTTGATGAAAAAGTTGTGTTAAATGAATCTGTTACTGTTGTTCGCATAAAAGATAATAAGGTTAACAATTCTGCACATATAGAGAACAAGTAGGTTAACAATTCTGCACGTATAGAGAACTAACAGTTCAAACAAAACAACATCTGTTAACGTTGTGAAAACCTTCCACATTTCAAGTCTGGTCGATCATGGCCTGCAAAGAATATTGTCTGTAGAATCTGTGGAAAATTGGGGCATTTCGCAAAAAATTTGTCAGAGTTGTAAACGTGTTTTTTCTGAAGTCAAACAGTCTTCTTCTCCTGTTGCAAATGTGTCTATTATGGAGAGCAGTGATGTAGATCTACGTAATATACAAGACGATCTAAAAGACATGGTTGTTGTTGTGGGTGACATGTCTGGTACTGTGGAGGATGTTTCTGAATGTGTTGATTCCTACGTAGATATAAATATTGGAGGAAAAGTAGTGAATTTGTTAGTCGATTCTGGGGCAAGAATAGTGATGATTACGTAGGAATTGTTTGCTGAAGTTTGGGGTTCTCGTCCTTTAATGCCTCCAGATAGATCCTCCGTTTCTTACGAAGGGAGAAGGATTGAATTGACTGGGTTTTTTGAAGATTCATTGGAGTTCCGAGGAAGAATAAATCATGGAAACATTTATGTGGCAATCAAAGGGTTGTTGATATTAAGTTGGTATCATCAAGGTTTGTTTAAAATGGTACTGCGGCCAGGTACCAAGGATCAAGTCTCTGTATTTGGTTCTGATGATTTTGTTGTTTTAATGTCTGAGCATTATCCTTCAGTTTTTAGCAAAAGAATTGGCAAGATTTAGGATTTTACTCATGTTATAAAAGTCAAAGATGGTACTATTCCTGTTCAACACAGACTGAGGAACGTACCTTTTAGTGTTATAGATCAATTGGAGAAAGAACTAAATGAATTGCGTAAAAAAGGATCATAGAACCTACAGATTCTTCATTGCGGTTGTCCCCTTTAGTTGTCGTGTTTGTGTCGACCTACGCAGCTTAAATAAAAACATATAGGTGGATTCTGATCCCCTTCCAAAGATCGCTGACATGTTAAGTTTGATTCGTGGTTCAAAGTGGTTCTCCAAGCTAGATTTGGCGTCGGCGTACTACCAGATTGTACTTGAGCACTCTTCTAGACATCTCACAGCATTTGTGTCACCTTTTGGATCTTATCAATATTGCCGTATGCCATTCTGGTTGGCCTCTGCGGCAGCCGTATTTCAAAGGATTATGTCAGGAATGCTAAAGGGAATCAAAGGTGTAGTTGTCTTTCAAGACGATGTGTTAATACATGGTGATTCAAATGATTCACATGATGAAGCTCTTTTTCGTGTACTGGAAGTTATGCAGGACAGTGGTGTTGTTTTGAAGCAAGAAAAGTGTGGGTTCAAAGTAAAAAGAAATAGAATATTTGGGTCACGTGTTGTCTGAGCAAGGCACTGAACCTAGGCCTGCACTCATCAAGGCCATTGTTGATAGTCCGGCTCCCATAGACAAGAATGGACGTAAGTCATTCATAGGACTTTGTGAGTTTTACTCTCGATTTGTACCAGACTACACTTCAAGGGCACAACCTCTTACCAACATGCTTAAGAAAAGTGTTCCTTTTCTTTGGGATTCTAATACTCAAAAGGTTTTTGTGTGGATTAAAACACAGTTGGTTTGTCGAAAGTTCTTAAATCTTTTGATCCAAGTGTCATGTGCACTATCACTGTGGATGCCAGTGGTTTGGGTTTAGGTGCTGTCCTCACTCAATCTGTTAATGGGGTAGAAAACACTTTAGGATTTGCCTCAAAAGTTTTGCGTGATACTGAACTAAATTTTTCCGTCATTGAAAGAAAACTTTTGACCTGTTGGTGTGCTGTAAGAAAGTTCAATTCTTATGTTTGGGGTAGGCATTTCCAGCTACGTGCAGATCACAGTCCCCTTGTCACTATTTTATCAGGTGAAAAATTGAAAGAACAAACCCCGAGAATAGCTCGGTTGTCTACAAAGCTACTACAATATGATTTTGAAGTGTCATATATCCCAGGAAGTAAAAATGGGAGAGCTGATTACTTTTCAAGGTTTGCAGTTGAAAATGAATGTGAGTTGGATTTGGAAGATGAGGATGAATGTTTCATTGCTAGTTTAGTTTTGGATGACATGTATGCTGTTAATGAGAAGGAATGGAGGGATGAACATGCAAAGGACAATTTACTCTTGTGTGTTGTTAAGCATGTTAAAGAGGGATTGCCTAAAGAAAGAAATGTTTCATTCGCATTACAGACCTATGTAAAGGTTTCTTTAGAATTCTCTGTAGAAGATGGGTTGTTAGTACGTAATGACAGGCTGATTCCCCCTGAGGTGTTGAAGCTACGTTTGGTGAATGGGGCACACGAGGGACATTTGGGAAAAACTCTTACTAAGAGGAGGCTACGAGAGTATTTTTGGTGGTCCCAAATGGATAAAGATGTTGATTCATACGTGGGTGATTGTGTGGTATGTTCTGGTGCAGAAAAAAGTTTTCATGTCAGAACTCCACTATTACAACCGATAGAATTACCTGATGCACTATGGCAGAAAATTGGTATTGATCTTGTCGGACCGTTCAATGTTCTTCCATCTTCCTCAAGGTGTGCTACAGTGGCAATTGATTATTATTCTAAATGGCCTGAGGTACGTTTTATTGGTGAACCTAATTCAAGAAATGTAATTGATTTTCTAAAAGATATTTTTTTACGTGAGGCGTTTCCTTCAACCATTGTCAGTGACAATGGTGTACAGTTTGTAAGCCAAGAATTTTAAGAATTTCTGAAGCAAGGTGGTATTATTCAGTGTAAAAGTTCACTTTATCATCCACAAACAAATGGATTAGTTGAACGAATGAATTGTGTTCTTAACAATTGTGTGCAGTGGGCTTTGGCTGGAAAATGTAATTTGCAAAATGCGGTAAGATCCATGCTGTGGTTCTATCGCACCACACCCCACTCGTCCACCAAAGTTTCTCCTTATGAACTTTTGCGTGGGAGGAAACCTTGTTCCAAAATTTGTCATGGTTGCATATCCAAATGGGTTGAGATGGATTCTATTACTGGTTTAGATGATACCATTAGAGAGAATGTTTCTTTGGTACAATCAAAGCAAAGAGCCTATTTTGATTCAAGGAAAAGAGCTCTTTCCCATACCTTTGCTGTTGGTGACATAGTACGTGTAAAGTTTCCAATGTATAAAAAGAAAGGTTGTTCGAAATTCTCAAATCCAATGGTCATAGATAACATTCAGGGAAACGCTGATAGAATGAAAAACAAACAGTGGAGGAATGTATCAAGAATTGTAAGAAATTCTGGGGGTAAAATATTGCACAACAAATCCCCAAATGACAATTACATTTCTTCTTCTCCAGGTCATTCCTCTACTGTCTTGCATAGGAGCAAGAGACAGTGTTCTGTTCCTGCCAGATTTTGTTAAATTTACATATTGTATATACTTTTTGTTTTGTTGATTTTAATGTATGATTGTTTATATTTATTTTGTATGAGGAGGAGGATAATGTAGTGGTCTTATTTCTACAGAGGGTAAGCATGAGCTTTCTCATGCCAGATAGATAGAAGTTCTTTATTAGAATGTTTTGCGTGTCTCGTGTTTTCGAGTCAGTTGTTCTGTGATGTTCCCCACTGCTGGTTGCTGTGCAGCACCTGTGTGAAATAAACCTACAATTTCCACAACTTCTACTGTCTGAGTATTTACTCACTACAATTATTCATAATACCTAAAATATAAATAAATATAATTTAATGAAATCAATATATTAAAATAAAATGTATTTATTCTTTAATCATAAAATATTTTAACAAACTTTTTTTGAATAAAAACATTAATGAATGATCACATTTAAAAAAATGTATTTTTATTGAAAATACCAAGAGACAACAGCAGTGCAGTTGAGTAATACAATACACTAAACCTCTACAATACACATATAGCAAACTTAATTATCGCATTGCAGGACATTATCATAACTTGAATGATCACATTTTAATGAAATATAATTTAATTCTATTCATCACTTTTAATAATTATCTATGCATGTTATATTTTATTTTTTTATTTTAGGTGGTAGTTATTTTTTTATTTTAACCGTTAATCAACATATTTATATTTAATTCACACTAATAAAATAAATAAAAATTGAATTCAATATTAAGTTATTGATGCTGTAGCATTTGTATCTTTTGTTTTATATTTAAAATAAATATCTACAATTCATTTCGAAACCACACACGCCTACATTCTCATTCCACCTCAACACTTTAATGTCTGTCGGTTGCATTCTTGCTACTTTTTAAAAGGCGATATCCACGGGACCGTGAATTTCTATTCCTCAACAGCTACTTCAACACACGCACAAGCTGTACTACATTTCCCTCTTTGACTAGTTCATTCAATACGGACACAGACTCTTTCAGTCTCCTATTCTGTCCCTAATGCGATTCCTCAATGCATTTTTGTGTTATACTTGTGTGACTTTGTAAACACTTAATGCTGTATTGTTCCGCTATGACTCTTATGGATTCCCTCGTGTACCTCTTGTAAACATTATCATATAACATGTAAAGCACTCTGATACTTTTGGGTCTAGCTATCACTATATAAAACTCAAAATAATAATAAATAATTTACATTAATATTGCACAAAATATTTGACTATTTTTTCCAAAGTTTAATAAAATGTGCCTGTATATAACT
This sequence comes from Lissotriton helveticus, assembly GCF_964261635.1. Classification (NCBI taxonomy): domain Eukaryota; kingdom Metazoa; phylum Chordata; class Amphibia; order Caudata; family Salamandridae; genus Lissotriton; species Lissotriton helveticus. Next base: position 1,925,365,582 of record NC_136065.1, read on the forward strand.
ATGGGGATCTCTCTCCTCTGACTGCGTAGTGTCCCTATGGTAATGTATATGGAAAAGTTAAAAAAGTATTAAACTCAAAAAACATTATTTCAAATATTTTTATATTATTATTGAAAATTTGTTTAATATTTTTATTTTAAGCATAGAAAAATAAAAAAGCTACAGCACTATTAACTTAATTTCTAATTAAATCCTTAATTCGTTTCAATTAAAGAAACATTATTTTTATGAATGTTAAATTTAAAAAGAACTCTCTTGATTAAAACACACCAGGCACAGGCTGGTAAATCAACTTCTCACTCAAGTTGGAACCTTCTGTGTTGCCCACCTATAATGTAACATTAAGGACAAGCAGGTATGATCACATAGTACACCCTGAAAGATGGTGCCGGGCTTATAAAGATTTCACTATGAAGTCTGAGTGGAGCTTAGTGGCCTATCATGGCCGTTAGGTGGAATGTGGAAATTTGCAGCCTCCCCAGGACAAGAGCCAAACCATCTTTAACTGGGAGAATTCACTCTTACAGATCAGTGCAGACATATCTGGGTCTGTTAAGGTACTAAAAGAACTCTGAAGAGCAGTATGGGCGTAGCCGCACCCTGTTTGATAAACGTCCCAGTAATAGATGAAGAATGCAAACTGTGTCATTGAATGTGAGCATGGCCTACTCAACCTGAAGAAGGCTGTGACCTAATCCTACAATGTTTCTCTTTTGTCGGCTAACTTTCTCCTGCATTTTTAACTTTTCGCCATGATGGATTGGCCCCTACTCCCAGAAGCCATCCGCCACCATCTCCAGTGCTTTCTGTAGATGCTCTTAGGATCTGCAAGGACAGAGGGACTACAAATGGTTTCCACTTATTTGCTATAAAGGGGCACTTCAATCGACCATTTACTTTTGAGTGCGATGTAGATGATGTCTGCCTATCCACATAAAGGGCAGGGTTTGCACATCCACAGTATCTTCTCCAAGAAGCTGCCTGGCTGAGATGCGCAGTTTGTCACTAGAGCAGTGAAATTGTACATACTTAGCTGCACCTCGCTGGGGCAACCAAAGCATTCTGAGAAGCAGGAGTTCTCTGCCCTGCCTTTTAACAGTGCCGCCCCTCTCTGTGCTGGTTGGGAGGCAGCTTTCCCACTGCAGGAGAAAGCCACCGACAGCCTGTTCGACTGGTAACCAAACTTTTCTACATTACTTTGACTTAGATTGGGGTGGTACGTTTGGCCTAATGAGCAGTGTATGGCCTGAGTATTGGAAGCAATGACCCCAGGCCACACATATTGGATTCACAGACCAAGCCAAACTGTGCAGTGGTCCAGCACCCCAGAAGCTGCCATGAACATGGATCCTGAATTCCTGGATGGGTCAGAAAATGTGATCATTGATGGATGTCGTACCCCATATGCAGTGTCCCTGTTAGTGCTGCAGTGAGCCATTAACTTACTGGATGCGCCCACCGCAGTTCAATTCAGTGAACTCTATAAATTAAATGCTTTGTTCCCCGTGCAAGCACAAACTTGCACCTGTGCAGGGAACAGTGCATTAGTAAAAGGGGATGAGGGGGGGACTTTTTGAAGCCACTGATTTACCTTTAACTGCAGACCTCAACTGGGCCTCACTTTAAAGGGGGTTTATGGATCGGCCTACAGGTGGACACAGTGAGTGGTTACATCCATGTGTATATGGATGCCTAGGGATCTGTGGGAACCCTGTTTCCCTCTCTTAATGGGTCCGGGCAGGTGTGGATAGGGGTTAATTGACTTACCTCTTTGTTGTGCACAGAGTGTCTCATAATGGTTTCTCTGCCCGTGTCTTCAAGTCTGCAATAGCAAAAGACACACAAATGATGGACAGAATCCAGAGCAAAGCAAACATTCACCCCCAGTTAATAGATCTGGGTTAAATCCATTGTTCGTTTGCGCACCATGCCATCCCAGCTTAGACCCAGCCATATACAAATCAGTTTTGACCCGGTGCCTCATGGGAACAGTCCAGCCTGAACTGTCGAACCAGGTCCTCCCTGGACTGGAAACAAGCATCCTGGGACCAGTTTCAGGATAACACCCCACATCAGCCAGGCTAGATCGAATCCAGTGACCACAGTGAGACCGGGCCCACGTCTGAGGATACCTGGCGCACTTAGGGCTTGAAAACAGAACAGACACACAGATGAGATCTGAGATTAAATCTGTAACAGGGCACCAGCTCAACGGTATGTGCTTTTTTCATATTACCCGTGAAGGGGCTCTGATTAACAGCAATACTTTAACAAAAGGCCACAATCGACCCGTGCTTCACTAACAAAAGCGTAGAGTCAGTTTCAAAACACAGCGTGTGCTAAAGTACACGCTGTGTTTTGAAACTGTCTCTATGCCCCCAGTCCATGTATCATGGCTGTGTGCGTGGGGGGTGAGGGGAGTGCGCCTGGGCAGGGGACATTGTCGCAGTAGTGAGACAGTTTTGTATGAGGCCTGTGGCGTTCACGTGAGACTCCAAGATGCCGCCAATACTTGATTGCGAGGCAACACTTCAAACGTAAAGTTTCTGGCAACCAATATATTTCAATAGTGATGTTTACCTTCATTTGTGCTGTCTTTTTCCAAGTAAAGCAGAGCATTGCTGTTTTCCAAACCTTGGCAGATCCAATTCAGCACTGATTTTGCAGATGCTTTTTCTACGATAGAGAAGCAGGTTTACAGCCAGATTCATCATTCTCCCGTTTTGCGAGCCCCTAATAGCGATTCATAAGGAATCGCTATTAAGGACTTGCAAAACGGGATTCATGTAGGAATTGCAATAAATATTGCGATTCCTACATGTTCCTTATTTGCGATTAGCAAATTGCTAATCGCTAATAAGGAATAACTCCCCATGCATTCCTATGGGCCTACAGGCCTATAGGAATGAATGGGGAGTTATTCCTTAGTTGCGATTAGCAATTAGCTAATCGCAAATAAAGATGCGATTTCAAGGGTGCAGGGGTGTCCAAAGGACACCCTGTAGCACCCCTGAAATGTAATCTACATTGGTGTTGCGCACACACATGTCCAAATGACATGTGTGTGTGTAACATGCAACTTAGAAAAATGCATTTAAATGCATTTTTCTAAGTTTTTGCTATTTACCGAGAGGTCTGACCTCTCGGTAAATAGCGGCCCAAAATTGCATTTTCGCAATTTTAAAATGCTTCATGAATTGCATTTAAGGAATCTCAAATAGAGATTCCTTAAATTCAATTCTTCGCAAATGTGCGAATTCTTAAATAGCGAATTTTGCATTTGGGATGATGAATCCCAAATGCAAAAATTGCACTCGCAAAAGGCAAGATTCTGAGAATCTTGCCCTTTGCGAGTGCAATTTAGCTTGATGAATCAGGCGGATAGTTCCTTTTTGACATTTCATTTGATGCACTAGAGCAGCAGTTGCTGCATGAGGATCTTTGATTGCTGTCTTATGGTAGGTTGGGGTGTGCTCATGGCTATATGAGGCATCCCAAAATACTGTGCTTATGCATTTGTCATTAGAGAGTTCCAAGCTGTTCGGCCACCAAAAGGAAGAGATAGTTAAATGGTCAGCAGAGGAGAGAAAGCACTCAGCCTCCTTTAAGTTATCGATTAAGCGAATATAATTTGGATTTAAGAAGGCATTGTTCCTTCCGTAGTGTCTAAAAATATTCAGCCATTTCTGGGCAGGGGTCATGGCTGGGAGGCCATGGTTTCAATAAGTCTTGGTTTAAGCCAGCATCTACCATAACCTATCGTCAACCACCAGAGGCATGACTATGAAAGCAATTCACCAGTCCAAGTGAGAGGTAGCGATCCAGGCTGCCAGGTGTTATTTATGCTCTGTGTTGGAACTAGCTGACTAAATAGCTTTTTATCGCGGCTCCTCCGCATTTACCGCTGTACATGTTTTTATTGCAATTTTCACTGTTATAACGCCAACTGGCTTTGTTGTTGCTCTCTGTGGGCATTCTTACCTGTTTCCCTCGCTCCTGACCCCGGTCCGCCCCGGCTGAGTGCCGTTTGTGCGGAGGGTCGTACGCTGGAGCGCCATAGCCCGCATTCCTCTTCCCCACTTCCGCCCTGACGCACCCAGCGCAGGTTAGCGGTATAGTGGTTATTGATCACAGAGTATATCTGGGCAGTCAACGCGGGTCACAGTTGACAGACGCAGCGATCCAGGCTGCCAGGTGTTATTTATGCTCTGTGTTGGAACTAGCTGACTAAATAGCTTTTTATCGCGGCTCCTCCGCATTTACCGCTGTACATGTTTTTATTGCAATTTTCACTGTTATAACGCCAACTGGCTTTGTTGTTGCTCTCTGTGGGCATTCTTACCTGTTTCCCTCGCTCCTGACCCCGGTCCGCCCCGGCTGAGTGCCGTTTGTGCGGAGGGTCGTACGCTGGAGCGCCATAGCCCGCATTCCTCTTCCCCACTTCCGCCCTGACGCACCCAGCGCAGGTTAGCGGTATAGTGGTTATTGATCACAGAGTATATCTGGGCAGTCAACGCGGGTCACAGTTGACAGACGCAGCGATCCAGGCTGCCAGGTGTTATTTATGCTCTGTGTTGGAACTAGCTGACTAAATAGCTTTTTATCGCGGCTCCTCCGCATTTACCGCTGTACATGTTTTTATTGCAATTTTCACTGTTATAACGCCAACTGGCTTTGTTGTTGCTCTCTGTGGGCATTCTTACCTGTTTCCCTCGCTCCTGACCCCGGTCCGCCCCGGCTGAGTGCCGTTTGTGCGGAGGGTCGTACGCTGGAGCGCCATAGCCCGCATTCCTCTTCCCCACTTCCGCCCTGACGCACCCAGCGCAGGTTAGCGGTATAGTGGTTTTACGCCCTCGTCATATGAAATGACGGCATGGCGGAAGCGCAGCGGACGAGCGCAGCGGGAGCGCCGACTTCGCGCCGAAGTCAAGCCAAAGTCCTGCCCGTCTGCGCCCGTCCGCGGCCGGCTGCGCCCTGCGGCCCTTCACTCTGCCCAAACATTCAGGTACTCGCCCGCGGACTTGCTTTCCCTTCAACACCCAGTCCCCCTGCCACCCGAAGCCACCAGGCGGGCTCATGCGTGCGGCATCTCCACTATCCCCTGTTTGGTTCCCCCTCCCCTGCCTGGACCTGTTCCCTCCCATGTTCTCGCCAATCCCCCATCACCTATACCCGCCAGTTGCACCCTTACCATCCGTTACTTGAATACGCGCTCCTTGGTGAAACACCAACTAGAAATCTACTGTTTATTAGAAGATACTAATGTAGATATCCTCTTCTTAGCTGAGTCTTGGCTGACGGAGGACTCTACACCCGATATTTTGGCCGCCCTCCCCATCGGCTATTACATTCTTCATGTTAATCGCCCCGGGGGGCAAGCTGGCGGAGGAGTAGCAGCTATTATTCGCAAGGAACACGTATTTTCCACCTTAAACTGCACTCCCATTCTCAATTCTCAAACCCTCGTCATCCAGCTTCGCTCAACCACTACCTCCCTTATCTGTGTCCTCATGTACAGACCTCCCACCTACATGCCGGCCTTTGCTGAAGCGTTTGGGGAACTTCTCTCCCAGCTTCTCATAAATCACTCCAGAATCCTTATCTTGGGAGATTTTAATTACTGGCCCACTGACCCCCAAGAATGCCGACTTTCTAAGCTGTTCTCAGACACCCTTACTAGCTTGAACTGTCAGCAACTGATTTTTGCCCCCACCCACTGCAAGGGGCACATACTCGACCAGGTTTGGACTGCCAATCTCGATCATTCTTCTCCCTTGATCACCCCCTGCACCTGGTCAGACCATTATTTTGTCTCTTTCTCCATTGATCTTCCCAGTTTTTCTCGCCCCCCGCGCCCCGCTAGCATCACAGCCCGCAACTGGAAGAATGCCGACATGTCAATACTTCATTCCCTTCTGGCGACTTCAGCCCCCTCAGCCTCAGAATCTGTCTCGGTCCAAGCTTCCGCTCTCGAATACTGGGTGAAGTCAGCTGCTGATTCTGTAGCCCCTCTAAAGGCTATTAAAGTCTCACGCCCCCACGACGCTCAGCGCTGGTTCACGGACCAGCTGAAATTAGACAAACTGGCTCTTCGGCAGGCCGAACGGCGCTGGCGCCATAAATATGACCCAGCACTTAAGACCGAATTTACCAACCTACTTAGCAAATACAAATCCTCTATTCTAGAGGCTAAGACTTCCTATTTCTCTGGTAAAATTTTGGCGTCGGCTTCAAAAGCCAAAGACATCTTTTCAATAGTCAATGAGCTCTCCCTCCCCGATCGTGTCACCCTCCCACCCGTTCCTACTCAGGCTTTGTGTGATGAGCTCAATGCTTTTTTTCTAGATAAGATCTCCACCATTAAAAATAATATTTCTCCACCTTCCCCTACCAAATCACTTTCCCTCCCCCCGGAAAACTCTCAGAAATTTCTATCCTTCCCTCCTATTTCCATCACCGAATTCAACAGTCTTCTCCACAAAGTTAGCTCCGGGTCTCCAAAGGATTGCTGCCCCCCACACATTTTCAAAGAAATCTTTATGCACTGCCCTGACCCTGCTCTAGCCCTTCTCAACTCCTCTTTAACATCAGGCGTTGTCCCTGAAGCTTTCAAGCAGGCGGTAGTGTTACCCATCCTGAAAAAGCCCAGCGCGGACCCCCTAGTGCTAAGCAACTATAGACCGATTTCTCTTCTCCCTTTTTTGGGAAAGATCTTAGAGACCTACGTCACTAAATGCTTGAGCACTTTTATTGAGTCTTCCTTCTTCCTTGATCCCCTGCAGGCGGGCTTTCGCCCCCTGCATTCTACGGAAATGGTGATTGCAGCCGTGATGGACACACTTCGAACTGGAGCTGACAACAATATCTCCCAGGCCCTCGTATTGTTAGACCTGTCGGCGGCTTTTGACACGGTCGATCACACTATTTTGATCGACCGTGTCAGAAACGCCGGTATTCGGGGCACTGCCCTCGACTGGGTTCGATCCTTCTTGCAGGACCGTTCCCAGGCAGTCCACCTTTCCACCTTTTCTGCTTCTTCTCTTTCCCTCACCTGTGGTGTTCCCCAGGGTTCGGCTCTCTCTCCCCTCCTTTTCAATTTGTATATGCAACCACTCATGGCTTCTCTCCGCCATTCTTCTGCTACAATATACAACTATGCCGACGATTTACAACTGATTTTTCCCCTGGACACTACACCTTCCTCCCGCCTCAACTTTCAAACAACTATGTTACTCATCTCGGACTGGATGGCTCACAGCCAGCTCAAGTTGAATCCGTCTAAAACGGAACTTGTCCTGGTAGGCGGTCCTTCCAGTCCTTGGGATGCCAACTATTGGCCTCCCTCTCTGGGCCTCCCCCCCTGCCCGGTCAGCTCTGTGAAAAGCCTAGGAGTGATCATCTCGGAGGATCTCTCCATGAAACCTCAGATCTCTGCGATAACATCATCCTGCTTCTTCCAGCTACGCAGGATCCGCAAGATCTGTAGATTTCTAACTAGAGAGGCACTCATTCTGGTAATACTGGCTCTGGTCATTTCCAGAATCGACTTCGCCAACATTTTGTATGTGGGGATTCCTGCCTATCAGCTTCACAAACTCCAGCTGATTCAGAACCAGGCAGCACGCCTGGTGTACCACCAACCCAAACATCAGCATGTCTCCCCCCTTCTGAGGAGCCTTCATTGGCTCCCAGTGGCTAAACGATGCTCCTTTAAGCTAGGCTGCACCTTATTCAAATCTTTGCATGACCAGGCCCCACTTTTCATTTCCTCCAAACTTAAGCGCTACTTCCCAATCCGCAATCTACGGTCCTCCGCCAATAATCTCCTTTGCATCCCATCTTTCCGTCGTAAAAAACATGGAGGATCATGCTTTTCTTTTTTAGGCCCCTCCTACTGGAATTCCCTCCCTTCTTCCTTTCGCCATCTTACCTCTTATGAGCTGTTCCGCAAAACCCTCAAAACACACTTTTTCAAGGCGGCTTCTGAGTAACTCTTCTGCCCTGGTTAGCTATGTTTGTTATGAGCGCCAAGAAACCGTCTCGGTGTACGTGCGCGGTATAAATTTTTTAACATAACATAACATAACATAACAGGTAGGTTGAGTAATTTCAAAGAAATGTGTAGATGGACGCTGGAGGTAGTCAAGTAGGGCTATTGAGTGGATTTATCTAGCCATTCACAGGACTTCATCTGTGAAACTCCTCGTCCCCCGTGAAGGGGCTCTTATTAACAGCAATACTTAACAAAAGGCCACAATCTGCCCGCGCTTTACTAACAAAAGCGTAGAGACAGTTTCAAAACACAGCGTGTACTTTAGCACACGCATGTGTTTTAAAACTGACTCTGCGCTTTTGTTAGCAAAGCGCGGGGATGATTGCATAGCTGCCAAGGTTTCAGCTTGCTGTGTGTGACATTTTTATAAATTCGGTATAATTAGGATGACGTCTGCATGGCATGTGATAACTTCTTCATGGCATGCGATAAGTTCTTCATACTCTAGGATAGCGATTGTTGTAGGCAAAACTTACAAAAGTTAGAGACACAGTGAGCAGTTAATACAATAGTATTAAAGGTATGTGTAGCATTATGTCATTAGTTGTTCTATTAATGTCATTGGTGATACCATCTGCAGTGATGCAATATGTAGTGTCAACAATGAACCAAAAATGTGATGTCATCAATTGAATTTGTGGCAGCTTATGCAATGTCATCAGTGGTCGCACATGGTGTCTTTGGTGACGCCATCCATGACTTAATGTGTGAGGTCACACACATTCTATGTGGGGGTCTAAACTGAATATACTGCTCTGCTCCCCTCCCTATATACCAGGCTAGGCCCTTCTCTTGTATTACTTACACTTTAATCGTTTTTCCTGAGTTCTTCAGTTATCTGTCTCCATGGCTACACCTCCTTCTTTACTTTCTTCCTTTACAACGCTTGTGCTTTTTTTTATTCCTACAATTGAGCTCTGATCCTCTCTTGGCTGCCTTCTTTGAATATTTCTATGTTTTACAGTTTGCAGCTTTACAGGTGCTTAAAGTGCTGTATTGTTCTTGATTGCCTTCTTCTTGCTTATTCTAAAGCCCTTCTTTATCAGAAAATAGGCATTAGCTGTAGTCTCTCTTGTTGTCACACTAACATTCACTTGTTTTCTCTTTTATTGCTCTTTTTTAGCTGCCCATTTTTTTAAGAGGTGTTGTAGTCTTGTTCACAATTTCTAAAGATATTTTGGCCAGGTACCATAATCTTCTTCTGAACGAGGGAAATGACTTTGAAATGTATCTGTGATTGAAATGGTAGTCTGCACAGAGCTGGAGAAATGTGAGTTCTCTTATGGATTTTAGTGACAGTCTCTTCTTATTGTTGACTCTGAGGAATTTTTAAGCAAGGAGTCATTTCTAAGTTCCTGCCAATAGTGAACTGTAGTTGACTGTCTTGGGTCTAGTACTAACTATAAGCTATGGTTGCTCTCCTTTTGTAGGGAAGAAGAGATCATTTTTCTGCAACAGTCTTTTAGACCAGAATGATAAAGGGGAAATGTCTGATAAACTCATTAATAATACACATTTTACCTATTTCCATAAATGTGGGTTTCTGTGGAACTACTTCATCGGTGATACATTCCAACACCGTATCTGTATTCTCTAATCCTCCCATACCGAAGGAACTGGCTGAGTTGGAGGTCAAACTGATCATGTAGCATGTGGAGGTCCACAAGCACTCCCTCTTGATATAAGTCTCCCAATGTGTGGAGGCCCGCCTCTTTCAACAACATCAATTCTCGATTGTAAAACGGTCCTGGCCCAATAGACTTTCTGCGCAGTAGCAGAATGGAGAGGCGAAAGGGAGTACTGTACCTGTCTAAGCAAAACCCTTTGTGCATAAGGTGGTGGCGGAAGCTACCAGGAGAGGGGTCGAGTTCCTCCTTCTCTTCCCTGGGATAAACAGCAAGTTCAGAATCCCGTCTTGTACTTGTGTGGTCGAATACCCTGTTTCTTGTAGGTAGATACCCTCTAGCCATTTGGTCAACCACTCAAGCTGGGCCACCAAATATTATCCATAAAAGTCCAGATCCCTCTATCCTCGCTTATCTGGTGGTAATTGTATCTTCATATCAAAAAAGAGAGTACGCAGTTGCCCAGTTCTAAAATTTGACAGATGAAACCCAGTGAGTGAAGGCACAAAAGGAGGGGGATCCTCCTTGTTGGAACTAGAGTCCTCACACACCCAGCAAGCTAGGTGACTGTCATGCTTCATCATATGGGCTCGCTCTTCGCCGGGTTGGCGGTGCAATACCCGATGGGTACCCATAAAGGGGCTCTTTAGCGGAGATGTTTTGTTCCTGCTTTATGGTGCTGTGGGTGTGAGGGCCCTAGGGAAGGAAGTAAGTGGTGTAGATGTGTGTAGGTGGTTAAAAAAGGTTGGGTTGGGTTGCAGCTGTTTGGTAGTTAATAGCTCACTGTTCTATATTAGGATTTAAACTTATAAACTACAAGTAACAAAATGAGCCTTCTGACAGAAGCAGTAATGCACTGACCTATTTACATTGCAAGTAATTTGTGATCTTCATGGTTCACCAGCTTTTCATCAGGCATTTTAACCTCCTCGGCTACTTAATGAGTCAACTTCCAGTAGACAAAACTTAGATCTCTCTGCAGCAGGTCCATCATTCTTCAGTTATCTTGACATATTTATGGTTGCCTGAAAATTGCTTGAACATAGTTATCATATTTTTTGCACGCCACTGCATCATCTTCAGGTGGGATCTTTTGATAGATTGTGTGCTTCTCAGCCTTCTTGTGGATTACCTTGTTCACCCACCTCAACCATTTGCACAGTTTGTATTTTGTGTTATACCTTCTGTGATGCAGCTTTTCCCTGGGATTCAGCTTTATAGGCCAGTTTAAGATAATGGATGCTAATAATGGAACACATGGGCACACCCCTGTTTGTCCTAGGCTGGAATCCCAGGTAATTATTTGGCCATTTTTCCTATTGGGGCCCCTAGACCGGTCCCATGCATAGTTTGTAATTCTTCGAGTGTTTGCTGACTTACTTGTCTTCAATTGTAGGTTTCCAGTCTGTAAGGTATTTGGATTGGAGTGGTCAGGTGCGAGTACCCAAAAAGACAAGGTAATTCTGTTTACGTTCCTCGCTGGGTTGGGGGTTGCTTGGTAAATAGATTCACCATCTGCACCTCTTTTTCTTTTGCAGGTTTGTGAGACCATACTACGAATACAATTGCACAGGCAGATGTGAGTATAGGCAGAACAAACAGGTAATTGTTTGGTAGAGTTAAACTAGTGCATCTTCTGTTGCAGGTTTCGCATACAGTACCCCACACATTTAAGCAGGCGTACGTGAGTACACGCAGAAGAGGTAATTGTTTGGTTGAGTTAAACTTTGGTGCATCTTGAACATTGTAGTATAATATACTTACCCATGTTTTCTTCTGTTGCAGGTTTCGCAGCCAGAACCCCATACATTTAAACAGGCGTACGTGAGTTCAAGCAGAAGAGGTAATTGTTTTGGTTGAGTTAAACTGTGGGGCATCGTGAACATTGTAGTATAATATACTTACCCATGTTTTCTTCTGTTGCAGGTTTCACACCCTGAACCCCATACATTTAAACAGGCGTATGTGAGTTCAAGCAGAAGAGGTATTTGTTTGGTTGAGTTAAACTGTGGTGCATCTTGAACATTGTAGTATAATATACTTACCCATGTTTTCTTCTGTTACAGGTTTCGCACCCAGAACCCCATACATTTAAACAGGCGTATGTGAGTTCAAGCAGAAGAGGTATTTGTTTGGTTGAGTTAAACTGTGGTGCATCTTGAACATTGTAGAATAATATACTTACCCATGTTTTCTTCTGTTGCAGGTTTTGCACCCAGAACCCCATACATTTAAACAGGCGTATGTGAGTTCAAGCAGAAGAGGTATTTGTTTGGTTGAGTTAAACTGTGGTGCATCTTAAACATTGTAGTATAATATACTTACCCATGTTTTCTTCTGTTGCAGGTTTCGCAGCCAGAACCCCATACATTTAAACAGGCCTACGTGAGTTCAAGCAGAAGAGGTGTTTGTTTGGTTGAGTTAAACTGTGGAGCATCTTGAACATTGTAGTATAATATACTTACCCATGTTTTCTTCTGTTGCAAGTTTCGCAGCCAGAACCCTATACATTTAAGCAGGCGTACGTGAGTTCAAGCAGAAGAGGTAATTCTTTGGTTGAGTTAAACTGTGGTGCATCTTGAACATTGTAGTATAACAGATTGCATTCATGAGCTAGGCGTCAACATAAGCCATGTTCCCTTATTTTGCAGGCTTTGTGGCATAGCAGGTTCAAACCGGCGGGCACGGAAATGTTCAAGCGCAAAGCTGTAACTTTGGGAGAGTGCAGTGCTTCACCACAAAGGAATAAATGTTGCCTTGTATTCAAGGAAGAGTGGATGAAGGAAATTGTGGAGGCTGAGACACAGAAGTCACGAAGCAAGGTTCGCATGCAACACGAGGAACTATTTCAATACAGTCCAGATGTTGGCTTGATTTGCAAAGCATGTGCCGAAGCCAAGATTGTTGGGGACTTTTCCACAGGGAAGAAATAGAGTGATGGCTGGAAACTGCACTACATGAAACGCCATATACTTAGCAAAGTGCACAAGCCTGCCATGGTTATAGTGAGAAACAGAAGTGCTGCTGCCAGGTTTGGTTTTGGAGTGCGGGCAATGCTGACAGAAACTGCCACTGACAAAGCAAATAGAATGGAAGTGGTTGAACGCCAAAGATCTATGCCTGAGGAGATCAAGATTCTCATCAACAACGTGTTGCTGGCTGTCAAGATGAATACTTCAATGTTATCTGTACAAGACATCCATGACCATCTAGCTTTGTATGTGAAGATACCAGACAGCTGGAGGAGCAAGAATTATGCCTTTGAGTTCCTTGAGGCCATCAATAGCGTGATACACTGTGAAGCTATGGCAGAACTTCGGCAAGCTTTGTATCACACCTTGATAATTAATGAGAGCACAGATATTTCTGTTATAAAAATGCTCATCCTGTACTTCAAGTTCCGACCTGTAACATCAACAGAACACAAAATGCAGTTTGGGGGCATAGTGAAGCTGATTAGTTGTAATGCTGAGGCTATCACTACTGCCGTGGAAGAATTCTACACTGCCAATGAACTGGACCTCATGAGAATGGTCATGTTCACATCCGATGGTGCGTCTGTGATGCTCGGTAACAATAATGGTGTTGCTACTCGCCTTAAACTATCCATTCCTCATCTAGTTGAGCAGCATTGTGTCGCCCATCGAGAAGATTTGGGAGTTGATAATGCCTGGAAGAGGGTTCCAATGATTAAAGAGATGGAGACATTATTGAGGACTGTCTACACTGTGTTCACCAGTAATCATGGGCGGATTTTGCGAATTGGCAATCCGCGAACTTGCGTATTTACGGATTCGCAATCCGCAAAATCCGCGAACTCTCGCGAATTTGCGGATTTTTTTTTTTGTGTTCGCAAGGGTTTCTGCCAGTTCGCGAGGGTTGTGTACCAGTTCGCAATTGCGAACTTACTTGTCGGCTCGCAACGGCCGTGACTATGTTGTTTCTACGTCTGGTTCATCATCACAGGTTCACAGCACCCTCTGTTTCACCACTGCCACCCTCTGGTACACCCATGCCACCCTCTGGTACATCACTGCCACCCTCTGGTTGGTTTATCACTGTAGATTATGGGGGTGAAAAAAGCAAGCACACCTGCCCTGCTTCAACTGACATGAATTAATTTGGGGTTGATTAATGTGTCACTGAATTTAAACTTCCAGTCTGGCTGGCACCTGCTTCCTTGTCTGTAATCTGCTTTCTGTTGCAGTGCATTTTTTTTTCACAGGACCTTTGTGGCCTACTTGTAGCTATTCTCTGAGCCTGCTGTGAGGGTCAGAGCAGGGTCATAGAATAGTTGCAAGTAGGCAACTGAACTCTGAAGGGGCCCCTCAGGAAGCACTACAGGGAATGGTTACTAATGATAAGATTGAACTGTTGCACCTGCTGAGTGCTTTCAGTTTTGTCTGTAATTGCTTTCTGTTGCAGTGTAATTTTTTTAACAGGACCTTTGTTGTATACTTGTAGCTATTCTCTGAGCCTGCTGTGAGGGTCAGAGCAGGGTCATAGAATAGTTGCAAGTAGGCAAATGAACTCTGAAGGGGCCCCTCAGGAAGCACTACAGGGAAAGGTTACTAATGATAAGATTGAACTTTTGCACCTGCTGAGTGCTTTCAGTTTTGCAAAAATCCAAATATCCAGCAGCATCCACAAAAAGTAACCCTTCCAGGTCAAGATCCAAATCAAAGTGACCAGCACATGAAGAAAGCACTGGGAGGAGCCTGCTGGACAGGAACAGGAAGTTGGAGACTGTGGGCCACTTCCTTCCTCCCACCCCCCCCCAAAAATGGACTCCTTGCAAAGAAAAAGTGCAGGCAAATGTCAACCTGAGGAGTTATTCTGATAAAAATCATAATTTTCAAGGTTTATGCTGCCTGCTGGTGGATTTCTTGTGCGAAATTGCACATTTTGCAATCTCGCAATTGCGAGATTGTCGCTGCCCGCCGCATCTACGTGTTCGCAAGTGTTTACTCCCGCGAAATTGTATAGTATTCTAGTTGGCAAGTGCGACCAAGCAAAAAATCCACTTCGCACAGATTTTACGAATTTTCGGCAAGTTCGCGAGAGTTCGCGGATTGCGAATTTGCCGAAAATCCGCAAAATCTGCGAGCGGAACGGATTTTACGCCCATGCTTATTCACCAGATCTCCTGCAAGGAATTCCAAGCTCGATGAAATTGCATTGGTCACTGAATGTGAAGTTGTCTCTTTTCGACCCATGAATGAAGTCCGGTGGCTTTGAAGGCATTTTGCTGTTGGTGCACTAATTCGTAATTACGAGACTGTTCTTAAGTACTTTGAGCATGAGAAGGTTGAGGAGAATGATCCAATTGCTAAATATTGTTAAAAAAAGCTATCGGACTCCAACTACCATATTTTCCTTGCAGTACTTAATGACATTCTGGGTGAATTTGCATCTTTGTGCAAACTATTCCAAAAAAGTTCTTTGACTACTGTTGAAGCTGTACAGTATGCATGAGTAAAGATTGGCCAAATTAAGCAACAGTATTTGGGGGACACTGTCTTTTGGAGCAGCAATGTAAGAGATATGATGGTGTTGTACAAGGAAAGGCAAGAGTTTGACAGTGGGCCTATTTTGTCTTTTGTTTCACTTCTTTGTAAGGACATGCAAAAAAGGTTCCCTGAAGATGAGCTGAAAGAATGGCCAAGTTTTGAAATCCAGGCAATAGCAACACAATCACATTTTGAATTTGGGACTGAGAATATTCAAAGACTTGTTGAAAAGTATAAAATGTCTTGGCCCTGGGTGATTGTGAAACACCAGAAGATGTTGTTCGACAGTACAGAGACTATAAATATGTGGTGGCAGAACATGCAAAGGGTGGTTATTTACCACATTTCAAGACATGGTGAATTTCACTGTATGCAGTGCTGCTCAGTATAGTGTGGTGTCTCAGCTTGTTGATGTCTGTGCAACGTTTCAAGCATCTAGTGCAGATTGTGAACGAGGATTCAGCCTCGTGAATACTATCAAGAGTAAATTGAGGAATAGACTAGAGCAGAAGCATTTGGATATGCTGATGAGGACAAAGGCATACCTCCTGAATGGGAAAGTTGACCTAGACCGAGTTTATCAGCACTGGAAAAATGGCAAGGATCGCCGTGAGAAGCAACCCAGTCACCCACCTAGTGATGCCACTTGACGTGTCTGAACAGCCCTCTCCCTTCTTGTGTATATGTGATATTATATAGGCTGGCAACATTTCCCCACCCAATGAACTGTGCTCCAGTTAAGAATATTTATTACAATCTTATGATGGTACCACCATTGAAGTCTTGTGCTTTTCTAACCTTGAAGTGTACTTGCCCGTGTAACCAATTCATGTCATGGCGTGCTTATCCAATTTGCAAACTGCCCTTAAGACCCATATTGTGGCGCTGTATGTGTGAAAATACACCATCTTTTCACTTTTTAAAGAAAACGTTTTGAGTGCCATTTGGCACCGCAGACACGTGCGGTTTGGTTCCTGGCGCACATAGCCATGGTTGCAGCACACAGAGACCCTCCACTGCCGCACACAGAGGAAACAAATTAGAGGGAACATTGGTCCACAGTATGAGATGTAGGCATGGTCCTAGACACTGAACATGGAAAAGCAACTAGCCTTAGCAAAAAGCTACATGATTGTGGTGGCAAACGCGTTTGCACAGTCACACATGTATTATGGCAATTCTGCCTTTCTCAGGATACCCAAGTAAGGCATCATAACGCACCAAAAAATTCCAAACATACTAAGGTGGTTTGCAGTCTTAAAAATGTGGACTAAACATCTATGATAGTTAAACCAGCTTCCAGGAAGCAAGAGTATCATGATGATGTACAGAATTTACCACAACACTGCACCCAAATTTCTTTTGGAATTGAAAAAAATTTAATTGAAAGCCGTTCACAAAGTATAGGTCTGCTAATGAAGACGCCTTCACAATCCCACATACCGGATAGTTGAAATGTGGCTCAAGAGCACTTGTGTTAAGAGTTGTTCCTGCTGGAACAGTATTCTACTGGAGAACACCTCTTCAAACTTTTGCTAATGTTCAGAAAGGCTTAATAAATTTGCCTATTTTCCAAGTAACTAACTGCCACATGTATCAACATAAGGAATTGCGATTCCCAAATAGCGATTTTTATGGAATCGCTATTTATAAATCGCATTTCCTTATTCATGTAGGAATCGCAATATACATTATGATTCCTAAACATTACCTAATAGAGATTTGCAATTTGCAAATCGCTATTAGGTAATGTCACTTCAGTCAATCCTATGGGCCTGTAGGCCCATAGGAATGAATGGGAATGCATTCGCAAATTGCGATTTCCAAATTGCTAATGACAAATTGTGAATGCTAATCTAAGGGTGCCAGGGGGCCTAAGGCCCCACTGATGCACCACCCCAAAAAGGTAAGTGTGCACATGTGGCGCACACACATGCCCTAAGGGCATGTGTGTGTGCCACGTCACTTTGAAAAATGCATTTTTGTGCATTTTTCAAGGTATGTGCATATTACCATCAACTTGCAGTTGATGGTAATTAGTGTTTCCTAATGCAAAGTTTGCATTTAGGAAAGGCTTGATACATCGCCTTTAGGGAATCGCAAATTCGATTCCCTAAATACATTCGCAAAGGCCTTTTCTGATGCATCAAAGGCATTGAATTTGCAAATTAGGCAATCGCCATTTTTTGCGATTACCTAATTTGCTAATTTAATGCCTTTGATACATCAGAAAAGGCCTTTTGGCCTTCCAAACTGGCCGATTCTGTGAATCGGCCCGTTTGCAATGGCAAAAATGCTTGATGCATGTGGCCCAAGCCTCTATTGTCAGTCCTCTGATCCTAGCATCTAGCGCCAAGAAACTCTATCTTGGATTGATGGCAGCACAGTATCTATAATCTAAATAAAAATATATATATTTTGCAGTGACCATTGACCTAAACAGGGCTATCCTCAGTACTACAAAGCACTAGATGTTTTTGATTTCAATCAAACAATCAGAAGGTACAGGTCATGGGGGATGGCTTAGTATTGACTAAGCAACCCCACAATATCTTGCTTGGTAGCTGTAATGCTTGGGTTTAGTGTTGTGATGTATCGTTTTTTAACCCAATCTGTTGGGAATTGAGATCAATTTATCCTTATTTACTTTTGATCTCACACTTTGGATTTTGTGGCATTTCTGGAAATACAGTGGAAAGAAATTGAAAACAACATGGGCACCAGTAAGAACAAACTCTGCTTGTGCCCTCAGAATCTGACCACCTGTGGGACCAACCTACACCCAGGGTCATCTTAGGAGCTGTCCATAGCACTGAACACTCAAAGGGTGATTCTGGCTCATAATAGTCCTTGAGATCTGTTTCTACAGCTCATATACATGATGTTTGTAATAATTGTATCAAACCATGTCGGCTTAACTCTCACAGCTCTTTCCATAAGCTCGGCCTCGGCTTGGGGTCGAAGCAGCCAAGAGGGTCAGGCTCCTCAGTGATGGTGTGTGCTCCTCAGTGATGCTGTGTGCTTCTCAGGAATGCTGGTTGCTCCTCGGTGATTGTGTGTGCTCCTCGGTGATGCTGTGTGATTCTCAGGAATGCTGGGTGCTCCTCTGTGATGCTGTGTGTTTCTCAGGAAAGCTAGTTGCTCCTCAGTAATGTTATTTGCTCCTCAGTGATGGTGTGTGCTTCTCAGGAATGCTGGTTGCTCCTCAGTGATGATGTGTGCTCCTCAGTGATGGTGTGTGCTGCTCAGTGATGCTGTGTGCTTCTCAAGAATGCTGGCTGCTCCTCAGTGGTGGTTTGTGCTCCTCAGTGATGCTGTGTGCCTCTCAGGAATGCTAGTTGCTCTTCAGTGATGTTGTGTGCTCGTCAGTGATGCTGTGTGTTCTCTTTGGATGCTATTGTATTGTAATTGCATTTATATAGTGCTTACTTTCCCTAACGAGGCATCAAAGGGCTTTCCGGTGAGTAGCACTGTTGTAGTAAGTACCTCACTGGTGTCCAGGTAGTTATTCCAAGAAGTATATTTATTCAGGTTGAGGTACAAAGGTGGTAGGTAAGTAGCACAAGGTAGATGGTAGACCAAGATGTAAGATGGTAATAAGGGCCCCACCAGGAGCTGTATCCTTGAGGTAGGAAAGACCTTATAACAAGCACGCTACTCCGGAACCAATAGAGGATTAGTGGTGAATTAGTGCTCCTCGGTGTAGGTGTGTGCTTCCCACTGATGCTGCCTGTGTCCCTGAAGCTGTCTTCCACTGAGTGATGCTCTGGAGAGGTGTGGCGCCGCGGCCAGGGCGACTGACGCTGGAATCTGGGGATCAGGGTTCGATCCCCGGCTCCAGCGGCAGGTTAGCCCAGCACCATGTGACTCTGGGCAATAGCTTGCTTAATCTTCCCGACGGCCCCCAGCGCCTAGAGACCCTTACGGGTGATTGTGCGCTTTACAAGTGTGGATTATTATATTATTATTATACTTCTTACTGACATTGGGTGCACCTCGTAATGTGCTATGCTACCTTGGGATGCTGTGTGCCCCCACCGTGAAGCTGCTCCTTGATGATCCTTGGTGAGGATTTGTGTTTCTCCCTGATACTGTGTGCTATCTGGTGATGCTGTGTGCCGTGCCCTAATGCCATATGGTCACCGGTCATGCTGTGTGTTCATCATGATGCTGTGTGCTCCCCAGTGATACTGTGTACTCCCTGACGCTCTTTGTTCCCTAATACACCTGTGTGTTTCTTTGTGCTATATGCTGATCGGTGGCATTGTGTGCTTTTTCCTTGATGCTATGTGTTAGCTGGTGATACTATATGTTCCTTCCTGATGCTGTGTGCTCCTCAGTCGTGCAGTGTCCTCCTCAGTGAAGCAATGTACTCCTTGAAATTGTTTATTTCCCAATGAAGCATGCATTTCCTCATGCTGTGTGTTTTTTGAAGATGCTGTAGGCTCCTTCTGGGCGCTATGTCCTCCCTCATACTATGTGCTCCAAAGTGATGCTGTGTGTTCCCCGGTGCTGTGTAATCTTCCCTAATGCTCTTTAGTGATGCTGTGTTTTCCTTCCCGAGGTGGTGTGCTCCCCATACCAAAAATGTACAGTGGGCTTACAGCCAGCCCATTGCTTATCACTGGTTTGCTTTATGTTCACTTTTATTTGTGTAGTTCTTGCTCAGTGGTTTTGCTTCCTCTTGTTATGTTTTTCCTTCCTTAGAGCATAGCTTTTTAACAGCATTATAATTGGATGACTTATACCACTGCTTAGATTCAGGGAACTACATTTTTCTTTATTTTCCTACAACCGATGAGAGTGCATGTGTTGTTTCACTGTCTTCCTTGTGTGCTGCTTCCCCCCTGAAGCCCTGCTCCTGGGTGCGCTTCATGTTGCTCCTCCCTTCCCCTGGTGCATGCATTGCTTCCTCACGCGGTCTTTTTTTGGTTTATTATATATTTTTTCTTCTATACCTGACTTACGCTCCTGAGTTGGTCCCAGCCCACTACCCGATGCACCGCTTCGTGACTTCTCCCCATGCACTCCCCGTCCGCTCCTCTGTTGCTTCCCACCTCTCCCGGAGCTGTCCTTGAAAAAAATATTTTTCAATTTTCAATTTTATTGAGGGCCAGCAGCTGTCATCATTTGCTGCCATATCTCAACTGGATTCACTTTGTTACCAGAAACATTCGTATGCTAAAAACATTACAAAAGAGCTGGTCATAAAAGAGAGACGCGAGATTTCAATGATTTAGAAGTGCATATAGCATCATTTATTTGGAAACATATTTTCAACAAAGCAATTCTAGAAACAGTTTAGCAAAGGAAACAGTTTGTAGAAAAAACAGCACCGGAGACAAATAATGTTTAAGGCAACCCAAGGGGGCTTTGTGTGCTACGTGATCGTGAGACAGACGGTGACGGCGCAAGTGACATATGTGTAAGGGAACAGCGAAAGGCACAAAATAAACAACAATTGAAAAACAATACTTACAAAATATTTGGTTCCTCTTTAGTGAAAGAGTTTTAACAATTAGAATTGGAACCAAGATGTGTTGCGCCATAAGTTGCGCTGTTATGGAGGTCGACGGCGTTTTGATCCTATTGAATTAGGATATTCATCAGGACCAGGTTGGTTAAAGAAGGTGATCCAGGTAGAAATGTTATAACGGAGCCCAGTTATATCCTGGGTGAGTCAGAAGGAAGGTCCTTGAAGTAATCAAAGGGAGGCGGACGGTTGCGGTAGGGGTACCGTCATGCGAATGAGTCAAAGATTAGATCAATAAGTCCAGCAGACCGGAGCCCCTGTCTGGAGCTGGTTGGGGGAGGAGGAATCCAAACAATTAGGTCCCGGGGGGCCAATGATTTTGTCCCTGGTAGGGTAGTTGTGAGAGCACAGGAACGGAGCCCCGTCCTGGCTGAATTCGGCTGAGCAGTGTGCAGCCGGGTTGAGGGATCCACTGGCTGACTGCCAGTGTTTAATCCGTAGAAGACTGGTATGTCCGAGGTTAGGTCAAAAGATCCTAGATCGGCTGAGGGGTCTGGTGAGTAGACCTCGGTCCGCGTCTACTACCCTACCAGGGACAGAGTCATTGGCCCCCCGGGACCTAATTGTTTGGATTCCTCCTCCCCCAACCAGCTCCAGACCCGGGCTCCGGTCTGCTGAACTTATTTATCTAATCTTTGACTCATTCGCATGACGGTACCCCTACCGCGACCGTCCGCCTCCCTTTGATTACTTCAAGGACCTTCCTTCTGACTCACCCAGGATATAACGGGGCTCCGTTATAACATTTCTACCTTGATCACCTTCTTTAATTGGCAACCCGGTCCTGATGAAGATCCTAATTCAAAAGGATCGAAACTCCGTCGACCTCAATAACAGCGCAACTTATGGCCCAACACACCTCTTAGTTCCAATTCTAATTGTTAAATCTCTTTCACTAAAGAGGTACCAAATATTTTGTATATCTTGTTTTTCAATTGTTGTTTATTTTGCGTCTTTCGCTGTTCCCTTACACATATGTCACTTGCGCCGTCACTGTCTGTCTCACGATCACGTAGCACAAAAAGCCTCTTGGGTTGCCTTAAACATTATTTGTCTCTGTTGCTGTTTTTTTTACAAACTGTTTCCTTTGCTAAACTGTTTCTAGAATTGCTTTGATGAAAATATGTTTCCAAATATATGATGCTATATGCACTTCTAAATCAGTGAAATCTCGCGTCTCTCTTTTATGACCAGATCTTTTGTAATGTATTTAACATACGAATGTTTCTGGTAACAAAGTAAATCCAGTTGAGATATTGTTGTTCCTTACACATATGCACCCAGATCTCAATCTGGTATATGTGTTATACTCCTGTTGTTTGTTCCCATCATTTGCTGCCAGGCCGCTCAATTTCTGAAAATCACTTTTACACGTTGAAATGTTTTACTTTTTTTATTTTTATTTACCGTTGCATATGCCGTCTGCCGTTTTGGAACCATATGCTAACGCATGGTGATGACTGCGTGTGCATACCGTCATCACTCATCATGACATAGCGTCATCAGGGATACATGCACATGCGCACGCGTTCCCCATATTTTTTCGTACTTTTTTTTCTTCAAATACTACAAAGCATTGGCAAAAAGCATCTTTTTTGCCAATGCTGCACAGCATCAGCAAAGCCAATAATGCACGACCCACTGAATTTACAATCGCTTGTTCCTCCCAGTGGTGTGTGGTCTGATGCTGTGTGTTCCTTTCCGATGCTATGTGCCGCCCCTGACTCCTCGCGCCACTCACTGCAGCTGGTCGCTGATAGGATAGTTGGGTCTCGAGGGCCAGACGCTGCTCTGGTCTCCACGTGCACTTTCTGAAGAGAAACTTTACCTCTGTGACTTTCAAATGAGTGTGAACTTTAAAAAGCACAAAGTGATGATACCGCAAGTGACAAGGTCTGATCCGCTCAGCGTCAGGCAGCGCGAGCCGCTCACGAGGCTGTGTTAAAAACACCTCCATATGGGGCCGACTGGAAGCTGAGGACCACAACAGCGCTTTACTAAGGAAGCTGTCCTTCCGCACCGGAAGCGCCCAGGGCTAGTCTGTGCGCTGGAGGTCTCTGGGGATCCCGCCCCTCGGCCTGTATCCAAGTAGGGAACGGAGGATGAGGGATTTATACATATATATTTGTAGGGGTGGTCTACATGAGTTTGCATATTCTTAGGAGGGAGGAGGTCTAAGATTTTTGGCGCCCCCAGGCAAAAAGGGAAGGTGCAAGGCCCCTCTAATTAGCATATAACTTGACATCATAGGAAATGGCATCACTGGAAGGGCCATCAATTGACTATTAGACTTCTGGTATCACAGAAGTGACTTTGCAAGAAGCAACTTTATTAGTGCAGGTAGCAGTAAGGCAAAAAAACCACGAATAACCCTTAAAAAATAAGTACATATATTTTAAAGTTCTATTAAGTGGAAGTGTTTGGCCTAGGTCTCTTTAAAACGTTTTTCTTTAATCACATGTTAACAAATTGTTTGAAAATAGTACATTATTATGCATTTGTGTATCTGTGCGGTATTGAAATAGCACTAATGTTGCCTGCGGGGTCAAAGAAAAACAGTAACAGCTGCTACCGGACAGGGGTGGAGGAGTGTGTGGGGTGTAAGAGGAATAAATTTTTTTAAAAAGGACTCACCTTTAACGGCTGGCCGCCACCTCTCCTCCATCCTCGTCCTCTTCGTCTTCCTGTCCAGGCCGGTACCAGGAAGCACCCGGCCACACAGGCTCCCCTGAGCCAATCATAACGCTGTAATGCAGCGTTGTGATTGGTCTGAGCGTCGTGGTTCAGCAGTTAGACAGGAACAGGGAACCTGTGCATGTTCCTCACCAGGCTATGTAATGAATGTAAATGTAAATGTAAATGTATTTCGATTTATATAGCGCACTAATCACCCAGAGGTCTCAAGGCGCTTGCTTAGGGAACCCGTCCTGGTATTCCCCTGTGTGATAACCCCGGCAGGGTATCCACAAGGTGAAAGCCAGGCATCCCGCCGCGAGGGGCCGTAGTGGAGATTAAGCAAGCTATTGCCCAGAGTCGCAGAGTGTGAACCCGTGAGTTGAGTAGGCACCGGAACGAGAATTATCGAGTCCATGGATTTTTTAGCCCAAGACCGGCCGAGGCCCAGCCTGGTGAGAACATGCAAAGTGCGCATGAACTGTTTGGTCAGCCCAAGAGGGCCAGCCAAACAGTTCATGCACACCTAGACACTCCTACCCTGCTCTGGCCAGCCCGCCTGCCCCGTCACTGACTACAATAGGAAAAATAACATTATAATAATCAACAAATTAAAAAAAAAATAATAATAAAAAAAATAACGTTTTATTTTTCCTTTTATTTTTCCTTTTGAGCAGTGGGGCAACGTTTCTCCATCTTAGCGGAGGAGCCGCCATTTGAGCCAAAGACTCAGTCAACTTGCAATAGGAGGGGTAGCTGGTTTGGGGACTTTTACTTCATCAAGATGTTGAGTTCCTTAAGTATTCTGCTGCTTACTTAATTGGAGGTGGGTTGTGGCTGTCCAGATGGATGTGGGGATATTGTTCCAGAACCTTAACACATACATGTGGAAGGCCTTTGGTCATGTTTTCTTTTCTTTTCTTCTCTGCACTTCTTTTGTCAGTCCGAAGGTGTCCTTTCTGTGGGTGTGCGGAGGGCGACCAGAGATGGTAAGTAGGCCGGGGTGCCAGTTCTATGTATGTTTTATTTCTATAGCGCAAACCTAGCCAAGAGACAGCGGAGCCTCTTTGAAAAAAGAAGTCAAATCTATTCTTATGGCTAAATTCACTTGAACGTCAAATACCCATTTACTGTATGCCTATTTGCCTCCCCCTTATATCTCAATGCCGTACTTGCCCACTTAATCATTCTGAACTACCTTACATTGTTCGTTCCTTGCACACATTGCTTTATTAAGTTGTACTCTAAGTTTGCCGCTCATTCGTACTATGATCTTTGTATTGCGTTCTTCTCTCATATGTATGTAAAGCGCTCTGATATCTGCAAGGATCTAGTTCGCGCTATGCAAAACTCTGAAAATAAATAAATAAAATAAGTCAGTGAGTGATAGGAGAGGTATCTGGTTTGTAGACTGTTAACACGTTGTGATTGCCAGTCATGAAGAATTTGTAGATGATGCAGCTGGTTTTGATGATGGTGCAGGCTGGCAAGGCAACCCTGGGGAGCTTCATCATAATAGAGTGATGTGGTCATATTTATTCAGGTCCTAATGAGATGTTCACAGCAGCGAAGATGCCCTTAAGGTGGAGGGAGATAGTGTAGATTAAAATTCCAAGATGGTTTTCCAGATACCCAGAGCAGGAGAAAGTGGGCAGCACGGAGTTTTGAGCAAGAAATATATGAAAGCAGACAAAGGAGTTGAAAATAGCTTGACATATATTGAAGGCATCACTCAAGTCACTGTAAAATACCAGTATAAAAAGACAAGTATGCTAAAGGGTTCAATGGCTAGAGCCCCGAGTCATGTCTAGAAGATCCCTTTCAAAGCCCCCTGCAGCCATTAAAAGTTCCGATTCTAATTATTGGTATACATTTAGGTGGTGTCAAAGTGCATTTCCTTTAGCAAATTAGCATGTTGTAGATTCAGTTAATAGTTTTGAGATATATCTCCTTTCACCTGCATACAATGATTTTTCTCTGTTTTTCAGAATTCCTGGAAAGCACACATCCAAATGCAACAGAATGATACTACAAGCCTGTCTCTCTCACCAGCCCATTTATTTGGGCCTCACAGTGCTTGTACTATGACTGCAAAGGGCCTCTGGGGTTGCACCTAGCAAGTATGCTACAAGCATGGCCAATATTTTCATGTCCAAACTAGAAGAAAGTTCCATGGGGCACCATGCATCGTTCCATTTCGAGGGGTTGTTCCTAAAGGTGAGTGCTTCCGTCTTGTCCATGTTGAGCTTGAGACAGTTGTCCTTCATCCAGTCGGTGACGTTTATCATACATCTGTGGAAGTTGGCTGTGGTAATGGAGAGGTGTTCTGACAGTGAGAGGATGAACTGAGTGTCATCGGTTTAGGAGATAATGTTGAGTCTGTGCAATCTGAAGGTGTTGGCCAGGGGGAGGGGTCATGTAGGTGTTAAAGAGGATGGGGATGAGAAACGATCCTTGGGGGATGCCGTAGATGATCGTCTTGGGTTCCGAAGTGAACAGTGGGAGACTGATTCTCTGGGTTCTTCCGGTGAGGTATGAGGCGATCCATTTGAGGGCGTTTCCCTGGATTCTTATGTGGTGGAGTCTGTTGATCAAGATGCGATGTGAGACGGTGTTCAAGGCAGCTGACAGGTCCAGGAAGATGAGGGCTGACGTTTCACCACAGTCCAGGAGACCACAGTCCAGGTGAGCCCTGATGTAGCCGTTGGCAGCAATCAAGGCTGTCTTGGTACTGTGGCTGGCTCAAAATCCAGATGGAGAGGGGTCCGGGACGTTGTTGTGTTCTAGGTGTTTGGTGAGTTGCTGATGTTTTGGAGAACAGACACTTTTAAATCATTTCTAGATTCCAAGGCACTTTGGTTTCAACCTAAATTAAACTGTTCCAATGTTTAGTCATGCTGGTCTTGTAGGCCCTTGTCCACAGGCCTTAAAATATGCCAAACACTATAAGAGACAAGCAATTATGTCCCAGACTCCACTGTTTGAGATAGGCTGTGCCCAATTTCAATTATTCATCTGTGAATCCAAATTTATCCGATTGGTTCAACCATTTAAAAATCTTTCATTTTATGTGTTCCAAACGTATTGCATCTTTCCGTACAAACGTGCTTATATCATTTGTTGAAAAGTAACATTGAACACCTGAAGTCGATTTCAATTGCATATAACACTATTACATCATAACTCACATCACCAATCTGGTTCACAATTCAAAAGCAGGAGTACTCATTGTGCTACACATGGGCTAACGTAAGGTAAGCACACTATGGTGTATATATTTTATTAGATTTCTAGGAGATAAATTAGCATGTTCTCATAGAAAGCCACAGTACAATGAGAATGGACTTCGAGCCAGATGTATGACCATTTTTAGCGGTCACAAATGAAAAATTGGCCCATTTGTGACTGCTAAAAACAGTTGTGGTATGTACAAGCCCTATTTTGCGAGCCAGTAACCTATTACCAACTTGCCAAATAGGGTTTGCGAATCGCTATTAGGAAGGGGGGGTGCCAATGGCGTCCCTTAGTAGCGCGGGTGGGGAGGAGCCTCGTTTCTGAGATAGGGTGGCTGTCTAGCTGGGAGAATTATCTTCGCTAACCAGTAGTTCAGTATCAGATACTTACTACCCGACTATGTCCTTCAAGGGATGCCTCTGTGGCGAGGCATGCTATTCCATGGCCAAGCAGTGGTACTAAGTCTGATGGTGCAGAGCGGGCTTTCTGTGCATGTCACAGAGTATTTAAAACTGACTTGCCACCACATACAGGCACTGGGAAGGGGGGCAAGTGATGTCACCCACAGGACTCCACTCCCTCTCCCTGAGCCACAGGCTCATTGGCTTAGAACATAGGTACTCACAAAATGTTTCCCAGGGGCAAAAATGGTGGTGTTATATTGAGACTGCAAGCCACACTGATGCCAGGAGGGTGGTGGCTAGTGGTAGGGTGGGGAAGCAAGGGTGTAAGGTGGACCTAGGAGAGGCAAAGAATTTACATGGTGTGGACAGTGAGTCATGGAGTTATTTTTAAATTAAGTCCCCTGGTTTCTAAAACACATAGATTTGACAATACTGTGTTAATCTGTATCGGAGTCATTGTCCTCTGCTGCACCTTTGGAAAAGTGTTCTCTGCTTGGTATTCTTACCTTTTGCTAGTCAAGTGTACAACAAAAGTAAGTTGATTATTGAATAGGAATGAAATAGAAACTTTTGCTAATTTTTTTTGTTTTTTTCTCGAAGTTCTATATAGCGCAAACATGACCCGAAATCAGGGATCAGAGCGCTTTCATGAGCACCATTTGCGTTACATGAGAACACATTCATTTTTGTTAGGCACAGGGAGATTACGTGATTTGCCCAGAATCACAGGATGTTGAACGTCCTTGCAGAGACTCAAACCCGGTTCCCCAGATTTGATGTCCACCGACCTAACTATTAGGCTACATCCTCTCCCCATGTCTTTAGGGGCTAATTGACAAGTCCATTGTGCCACCAATGCATCCCTTTTTTGACACACCGGCGGCGCAGTGTGCCTGCCCGTATTTATAAGGTCACGTAAAGCCACCCTGCTTGGCTTTTCATGATCTTGTAAATATGGCCCCCTTTCACGCATTACTCTGCGGTAAAGGGGCGTTCCATGGGTGCTGCTGTGGGTGTTCCAACACAACATCCATGAAACGTGAAGCATCCACAGATTTACAAAGTTTGTAAACCTGGGAATGCATCAGATTCCTATGCCAGGGGAGGCATAAGGAGGCGCAACTAGGAGAAATACACTTTTTTCTCCTTTTTTTCTGTTTTCTGTGTGTGCTGCATTCTGCAGCACACATAGAAAGAGGAAAATACCTCTAGTGATTGTTTTTTGTGCAGGAAGGTGGCCGTTGCTGCGTAAAAACAGTCACCCCTACAATGCCATGGCGCAAGGGTGCCTGTGTTAGCGCATAGCAGCCCATTGAGCACCAACACAGTGGAAAAGGACAACAATGTGCCATAACTTGTACATACGGAAAATCAACAGCTGATCAACAGAATGCAGAACAATGTCGTCCCAGTACAGAGATCTGGGCCTAAATCCATCGGGATTTTTTGTTCACCATGCCATTCCAGTTTGAACCTAACCATATGCAAATCAGTCTTGACCCTGTGCCCCATGGGAACAGTCCAGCCCGAACTGGATTCAAGCTAGCCTGGCTGATGACAGCTTATTAGCCAGAAACCGGTCCCAGGATGCTTGTTTCCGGTCCAGGGAAGACATGGCTTGGCAATTCGGGCTGGACTGTTCCCATGAGGCACAGGGTCAGACTGATTTGCCTATGGCCATGTCTTAACTGGGGTGGTGGAGTGAGCTAAAGAATGATGATGGATTAAACCCAGATCAGTTGACTGGAGGTGAGTGCTTGCATTGTTCAATACTCCGTCCATCATCCCCTTTGGTTTTGCTTTGTTCGCCCTAAGTTGGCAGGGTATGCCCAGACATGGGTCCCTTGCTCACTTTGCCACTGGATTCAAGCTAGCCTGGCTGATGACAGCTGATTAGCCAGAAACCGGTCCCTGGATGCTTGTTTCCGATCCAGTGAAGACATGGCTTGGCAGTTCGGGCTGGACTGTTCCCATGAGGCACAGGGTCAGACTCATTTGCATATGGCCATGTCTGAACTGGGGTGGCGGAGTGAGCTAAAGAATGATGATGGATTAAACCCAGATCAGTTGACTGGGGTGAATGCTTGCAATGTTCAACACTCTGACGTCATCCCCTTTCGTGTAACTTGTACATACAGCACATTCCTGCCCTTTTTTTACAGCGCAGCTATGCTGCCATGTGTCAAAATATTGTAAAATAGCAGCCCAACCCGACGTTGTCCGGGTATGAATTGCTGTCGGCCAGTAATATATTGTTTTGTAGGAATTCATTTTGATAGCATTTCTTATCTGTGACAGGCCTGTGAAACGCTCCGATTCACAGTGCACTGCTGATGCACTTATGAGTGCGCGTTCAGTAGTGTGTGAACTCGAGTTTCCATACTTTATTTTTCCTTGCAATATTATATAGCGCGAACTCGGCAACATGGCATGAGCACAATTTACATTACAGAAGAACACATTCATTTTTGGTAGGTTCGGGGAGACAAAGCGATTTGCCTGGAATCACAGGATGTTGAGCTGATGCCGAGATTCGAACGTAGCTCCCCAGCTCTAAAGTTCACAATTCTAGAACTTGTGGTGGGAGGTGTGTCTAAAAGTATATGTCAGTGCTAGCCATCAATGAGAGAGACCTGTGCATTTTTCAAATGGGTGGTGAAAAATATGAGTATGTTGCTGGAGATGTGGGCTGCCGTGCCACCAATGTACTTACCGGGGGAGGGTAAACACCCATTATTCCGCAACTTTCTTTCCGCATACCATCACTCCGCATACTTTCATTACGAAAGTACCATGACTCCGCAATGCCATTATAACGCATGGCATTACATTTTATATGCTTTTACCACGCATACATTTACAACGAAATTCGTTGTAAATGCATGAATGGTAAAAGCATGTTTTTTTAAATGTTTGGATAAGGTAAGTATGGGTATAAGGGTATACGTTTTGGGGTACTGAGGTATATGTTTTGGGGTGTTAGGGTATTTTAAGGGTTCAGATATAGTTTGGGGTTATGGGGTACAGGGGTAGTTTTAGGGTTTAGGGATAGGTATGGGTTTTGGGGTACAGGGGTATTTTTAGGATTCAGGGTTAGGTTTGGGTTTTGGGGTATAGGGGTATTTTTAGGGTTCAGGGGTAGGTTTGGGTTTTGGAGTACAGGGGTATTTTTAGGGTTCAGGGCTAGGTTTGGGTTTTGGGGTACAGGGGTATTTTTAAGGTTCAGGGCTAGGTTTGGGTTTTGGGGTACAGGGGTATTTTAGGGTACAGGGGTAGGTTTGGGTTTTGGGGTACAGGGTTATTTTTAGGGTTCAGGGTTAGGTTTGGGTTTTGGGGTACAGGGGTATTTTTAGGGTTCAGGGGTAGGTTTGGGTTTTGGGGTACAGAGGTATTTTAAGGGTTCAGGGCTAGGTTTGGGTTTTGGGGTGCAGGGGTATTTTAGGGTTATGGGGTAAGTTTGGTTTTTGGGGTATTGTGGTATTTTTAGGGTTCAGGGCTAGGTTTGGGTTTTGGGGTACAGGGGTATTTTTAGGGTTCAGGGGTAGGTTTGGGTTTTGAGGTACAGGGGTATTTATAGGGTTCAGGGCTAGGTTTGGGTTTTGGGTTACAGGGGTATTTTTAGGCTTTAGGGATAGGTTTGGGTTTTGGGATACAGGGTATATTTATAGGGTTAAGATGGGTTAGTGTTTAAGGGTGTTGGGGTATTTTAAGGAGTAAGGGTGGGTTATGATTATGGGGTGCAGGGGTATTTAAAGGAAGGGAGAAGGGTGGGATTAGCGCACAATATGAGATATGGCATGAAGGGCGGAACGTACCACACGCGTCCAGCGTTTGTCACGCCCCAGCACACGCCCACAGCACAACACAGACACGCCCACAAGGGTCTACTTTGCTGGCACGGTTCTTTTACCTTTTAAATGTATATGGTGGGCGTCTGCATAGCCTATGTCCTTCTGCTGCAACTGCCCTTTCCAACGCTGTATTGGGTGTTGTGATTGGTGCTGTGGTTCCTGGGATTACCCGCCTCAAAGGTTTGGGCTCTCTCTTTATTATATTAGTATGGATTTAAGGCCATTATTGCCTTATCTATAAACTTAAGATACCAAGGGGCATATTAGCAAGAACCTCGTTAAAATTATCGCAGTTTTAGCGGCAGGAAATTGCTGCTAAAACGGCGATAAGGGGCTTGCTAATATGCATTATAGAATTCCAATAGAAGCCCAGGTTGGATGTGCAGGACATCTAACCTGGGCTTCTATTGGAATTTTATAACGCATATTAGCAAGCCCCTTATCGCCATTTTAGCGGCAGTTTCCTGCTGCTAAAATGGCGATAATTTTCACGAGGTTCTTGCTAATATGCCCCCAAGTTCTAAAAATAATCATTGGCAAAGACCACCTAACAAGGTCTGCAATTCACTGAGCTGGGCAGCCGCAAACACACAACCTCCACTGCTAGACGTAGGAGAGTGTGAAACTTTTAGCCATGGAACTATTACATTGGGGGGCATATTTATTAGAGAGTTTCGCCGTTCTTGCGGCACGCAACGGGAAGCAAGAGTGACACAACTCTGAAGTTAGATTTATCAAGACATGCAACGCCAACTTGTGTGGTCTCACCTGACTTGATAAATGTAGAGTAACGCAACGCAGCGCAAATTGACGATGAGTCCCACCCCACCAAGGGCAATGAATCAGGCATTCCAAGGGCAGCGAATTCCCAGGTGAAACCCCTAGAGGTGACATTCAGTTGTAAGCCCCTATTAGATAAATTAAATCACTCAGATGGCAGACTCCGTCGTAGGATGCATACAAAACAGGAATGCGGTGAGGTAATCAGCTGGCACCCGCCCCCATCACCACAAGGTTGTCTGACACGGCAGGACTTCTGAGCTCCTTAAAAATATGGGTTACGACAGGAGCACTCGACGCAGCGGATATTCCAGCAAGTATGAGGCTGAGAATACCGCTCCTGGCACCTGCCCGTTCCACTATCCCTACTGCACCTTTACCCTTGAGGCATGCAAAGCTTGCACGCGCACAGTGCTGAAGAGCTGGCAGCTGCAAACACAACAGTGATGGACAGAATGTGGATCAATGTCACACATTCACCCCAGTCAAAAGATCTGGGCCCAAATCCATCGTTTTTCCACTCCACACCACCCTGGGTTAGACAATGGCGATATGCAAATCAGCGCTGACCCTGTGCCCCATGGGAACAGTCCAGTCCGAACTACAAAAGCCATGTCCTTCCCAGAACGGAAACAAGCATCCGAGGACCGGCCTGGTTTCGAGGTAACACCTCTCATCAGCCCTGCTAGCTTGACTCCAGTGGTGTGGAGTGCCTGGGACTCACGTCTGAGCATCCCCAGTACACTTAGAGCGGTAATTGCAAACACAACAGTGATGGACAGAATGTGGATCAATTCCACACATTCACCCCAGTCAAAAGATCTGGGCCCAAATCCATCGTTTTTCCACTCCACACCACCCTGGGTTAGACAATGGCAGAAGAGCTGGCAGCGGCACGTGCTGATACAGAGCTACACACGTGACCCTGGTCCAGGCAGATCCACTGCAGCCACGCGCTGCCCTGGAGCCAAAGAGATACTGGTGCGTGCACACTAGGCGATGCTGTGCCAGGCACAGGCCTCTGCAGCCTCACACTCCTCTGGCACAAGAGGGCACTGCAGAAGATATATACATACAACCCTGTGCCAGGCAGCGCTACTGCAGAGTGATACTCCTCTGGCACAAGAGGGGCACTGCAGAAGATTTCCATATGTAATCCTCTTTGTGCCAGGCAGAGCTACTGCAGCCTTCTACTACGCTGGTGCCAAACAGATACTGCTGCGTGCCCACGCAATGCTGTGCCAGGCACAGGCATCTGCAGCCTCACACTGCTCTGGCACAAGAGGGCACTGCAGAAGATATTTGCATACAACCCTATGCCAGGCATAGCTTCTTCAGTCTCACAATAGCCGGGTGCCAAAGAGGTACTACTGAATCTGAGTGCACAGGCTTCTGCAGTCTCACCCTGCTATGGCACAAGGGGGGGCACTGCTGAAGGGATACACATACAACAATGTGCCAGGCAGAGCTTCTGCAGCCTGGCACTGTTCTGCTGCCAAACACTGCTAGAGCTGTGTGCCCAGGTAATACTGTGCCAGGCACAGACTTCTGCAGTCTCACTGCCCAGGCACAGAAGTAACAGAGTTCGAGCTCGGTGCATGCCCTGTACCAACCTCATACTGCTAAAGTGTGCCAGGGATACCCAACAAATCCCTCTACTAATGTAACTGTGCCAGGGGCAGCCTCTGCTCTGTAACCATATCACTGTGTGCCAAACAGAGTTAATGCAGCCTCGTGGTGCTGCAGCTCACCAGAGACACCAATATATTTCTGCCCATATGAGCTTTCACCATTATTTCGTTGCTCTGGTGCAAACAGCCTCAGTTTAAGACCTTTTCCCAGATCTAAAGTTGTATGGATCTGGCCGACAGTATCAAAGATAAGGCTGCATGTGTTCCACCACTAACCAGGCTACTAGGTACTTGCTCTGAGATGGAAACTTGAGCCTCCAAAGTCTGCTTGACTCCCGTGGGTAGCTCCATCTTGAAACCAAGGCATAGCCCATGGGAAGTGGTAAGAAGATTGAGATGATTACAGTGTTGCACAATTACAACATGATAGACACGAATTGCCAGTCAATATTTTTACTTTCCTTTCATAAACACCATAAAATCACATTACATTTTTAACAGAGTAAATTGATGTATGGTGGAGTAAAATGGTGGTAGGTTTATGTTTCTAGCCAAAGCCATTCAAAGATATATCTTTAGATTTAGGGTGCTGACTTGACCAGCCTATCTATGAGTGCTTCACCTCACACGACTGGAACATGCCACTCACTGACGGGTAGCGGAGAGACTTCAGCACACATACCTTTTCCCATTCGCTGAATTCTTTTGCATCATTTCCTGCTATGAGTTGTTGAGAAATCCTATTCATGCCACCTCATCCATGCCCTCTCCCAACCCTCTTACCCCATCCCCCACCTCCCCTTTGCTTTCCCCAGCTGTCATCTCTTCCCTTGTTAATGATGTTCTCCCCCTATTGATGTAGGTGGGATGATTGTTATATTGAGTATATACTTTAAAAACCAATAAAATAGATTTAATTCTAAAAAGATATATCTTTAAAATACAAGCTATGCCTTTAGGTATGGTTGTGCTTCATATTTCCCAGGCCGGGTCCATATTATATTCCATAGGGCCAACCTGGTTGCAGCCGTTAGAATAGGTAATACCAAGTAATTCTGAGGAATAGTGGCTCATGGTAACCGCATTGCAGTCACCAGTGTTGAGTCCAAACTACACCCGCAGATCCGGGTGGATCATTTCTCGAGCATTTATGCAGCCGAGTCCATTTGTAGAACCAGTGAATTGGCAAATGGAGTTCCCGTGCCTGGTGGTGGAAGTACTCCTCTGTCTATTGGGTTCAAGGAAATTGTGATGGCAATTATGGCTCTCCCTGCTCACAAAGCCCCGGGTCCTGATTCTATCCTTGGGGATTTATTCAAGGCTGAACCTTTAATTTGGGCCTCTCATTTAAGCTGCTCTTCTGCTCCTTGCTGGAAGGTACCCTTATCAGAAGACCTTCGCAAACTGCCAAGACTTTACATACTTACCGAAAATGTAGTAAAGATGATCCTGGGATCTATGGGCCCATACGCCTTATTGATGCCTCTCAGAAACCTATTTCCCCGACTTATCCTGGGGCAGTTATCGGACTGGGTTATGGATAACACCATGCTCTCTGAGTTCCAGGCAGGCTTCCGTAACAGGGTTAGTACGGTGGACCAAATTCTCAGTTTTTTGTTGCCTGTATTGAAACACTGTAACGCTCGTTAAAAGCCACTTATACGTGGTCTTTGTCGACCTAAAATCAGCTTTTGATTCCATTCCCAGAAGCTAGTTGCAGGAGGCTCTGAAGGAGATGGGTGTCCTAAATAACCTTCTGTCTGACAAATTAGGCTCCATGGGCATAACTCGGCCAGGGTTGGATATGGCTCCAAAGGTGAGCTCACTGTCTCCTTTAACATTAGCTTTAGTGTTCTCCAGGGGTGTGTTCTGGCCCCTATATTGTTCACGCTCTACATTAAAGCTCTAGTGCATGAACTCAATTTCCCTGGCAATGATGCACCTAATTTGGGTACCCACAAAATTGCAACGCTACTCTTTGCAGATGATACACTATTAATATCTAAAACTCTGTGTGGTCTTTAAGCAATTGTAGATCATTTCCGACACTTCTGTGGCACACGGGCCTTGAGCTTAATATTAATAAAACAAAATTCATGGTGCTTAATCCATTTAAATCAGCCAGGGCTCAGATAGTGGCGCAGGGGGTTTCCCCTCGAACAAGTCTAAGAGGTTGTGTATTTGGGGGTTTGCTTAAACCAAAAAATTAGCTGTTGCACTCATTTAATGAAAAGAGCACTGAAACTCCAACAGGAAGCTGGGCCTGTGTATAAATTGTGCAAGAAGGCCCACACACGTTCTCCTGCTCCTGTGGTGGAGATCTACATTCTTAAGGGGGAAAGGTCAGTTATGTATGGTGCAGAACTCTGTGGACTCGTTGGGTCCGATGAACTCTGTAAAATAGAAAATAGGTTTGTGAGGAGTGTTCTTAACCTCCCACAGAGTGCCCCTCATCTTACCCCCAGCTCCTATACCTGGGTATTTATCCTATTAATCATGCTATTATGGCTAGATCCATCTTGTATTGGCATGGACTCTGATCTACAGAGGAACTGGAATCATACAGAACTTCGATTAAAGCGTTCCTAAACTCCATGGGGTGGAAAAAGATCACCTGGCTATTACACATCAGGGGCCAGATGTAGGAGCCGTAATACCGGTCGGTAGCGGCCGAATTCGGCCGTTACCGACCGGTATTAGGGTTTTCTGATGTAGGGGGTCTATATTTTACCGATTCTGTAAATTTACCGAATCGGTAAATTCATAGAATCGGTAAAATACCGAATCGGTATATTTACCGATTCGGTAAATCCATATGTGGGAGACACTCCTAAGAGTGCCACAGGCACTTAAGAGTCGGTATTTTACCACCCAATCGAATTGGGTGGTAAAATACCGAATTCAGGTGTGCATGCACATCTGTGCATGCACACCTGTGCAATGTGACACATAGACATGCCCTTAGGGCATGTATGTGTGCCACATGTCACACAAGCCTTAACTTGGGGCGCTAGAGGGTGTCAAAGTGACACCCCCTGCACCCTTGCAGGATTCGGTATTTACCAAATCGGTAAATACCGAATCGGTATTGCCCATTGATTCCTATGGGCTTCAAGGCCCATAGGAATCAATGGGCAATACCAAAGCGGTATTTACCGATTCGGTAATTTAAAATTTAAAATTACCTACATCTCCCTCTGTCTAATTTACCGATTCATAAATACCGAATCGGTAAAATTCTGTATGTATGAGTCGGTAAATTAGTGTTACCTACATCTAGACCCAGGTCCTTACTTCATGCACTTGGTATGTCCTCTCTTTGGGATTCACTGGGTACAGCTAAGCCCATCCCTCGCACTGTGATTAAAAATCGTCTTAAGGAGCATCTGTGGCTGAGGGGACTGAAAAGTGTCAAAGCAGGGAACCTAACCGATTCATTTTTGGATATTAAGATTAAACCTGCTTATGAGCTGTTTAATGACCCTCTTCTCGGGTCTACCCCTTTACAACTTTACCTAAAATGAAGGTATGGGATCCTCCCGGTGAATAGTTTTTACGTGAAGTGGGGTGCAAAGGATTGCATCTCGAGCAGCTCCGAGGGCCGGACTGAGAACCAAAACCGGCCCTGGCAAAGTGCTCGGCCGGCCCCCTGGGGGTGCGACCGAGCTCTTTGTCGGGACGGTTTTCGGCCGATTTTGTTACTTGAACCCGAGTTATAGGCCTGAGCCACAGGCGAGGATCTATAATGAGGGAGGAAGGAAGGCAATAAGGCTATTAGAACATTCCACGCACTAACAGTAGAATGTTCTAAATCAAAAAGGGAGAAAAAGAAAGACAATCATTGAAATGTTGGAGCTCGGGATTATACCAACCATTATAAGTAGGCTCCCGGTTTTCCATCTAAACTGATTTTTACATATAAATACAGACAGAAAACTATTTTTCTTCTGTCTGTATTTATAAATAAAAACGGGGAAATACCAACAAATGTTGCCACGCTGCTGCGCACCAGTCCAGGATTGCCTCGCCACGGCCCCATTCCTGATTTTAGGGGTGTGCCTGCCCACAGTAACATGAAACACCTGCAGGGCCTTAAATCTTATGATTCGCTGGGAATTCCTCCCAATGAGGGTCTTTTATTGACCTGCTGCCATGCCCCTGAGCCAATTGTGGTCAGATCCAGGTGCCACTGTGTAGGTGTGTTAGACCGTCGTGAGACAGGTTAGTTTTACCCTACTGATGATGTGTTGTTGCCCTCATACCATTTGCCCTTTGTTTTTGGGGCTCATCCGCCTACTTCCCCCCTTTTTACCTGCACTAAGACCACCACCGGCCCACCCTGATTGCAGAAAGACGCCTCCCTGCCTCCGCAGTCAGCTGTTGGTTGCTGTCCCCGCCCTTCTCAATTCACCATCTCTTGTGTTCCGCCCCTCGAGTGAGCTCTGCGCCAGACCATTGGCATTTCAACGCCAAAGGTAAGTCCAAGGGAGGGTGTACTTGCATTTATTTAACCTACGGAGGTGCCCCCGAGGGACAGATAAGTGGCGGCCTCACATTGTATTCGCTGTCCCTAGAAACAGATGGGAGGCACAACCCTGGACACTATCCGCACCCTAGAAAGCCGCTCCTGACACTGTCTGTCCCGCTGCAGCCTTGGCTCCTTTCGTACCGGTATGAACCGGCAGCACCAGGGGTCCGACCTCCAAGCCTCCGCCCACCTTCCCCATGTGGGTGGGAGGGGGGGTCTGACGGTTTGTGCAGTTGCAAATGGGTTTTGGGGGCGTGTTTGCACATCGAAAATTGGGAGGGTGTCCTTACCCAGCTTGTGTGCACAAGCCAGGAATGTTGCACGAGTTAACAGAGTTGTGTACAGTATGTATGAATTGTTTCGCTTTGGCTGTGATGATGCAGGGACTGGAGTGTTTGCCGAGTTTGTTGCCCGATTGTGCTTGCAGAGTAGTACACTGTGTAGGTGTGGCTGTATTGCTTGGTGAATGTGGTGTGTATGTGCATGCAAGCACAAAGTGCATCTGGAAAGGGTCAGTGGTGATGACACAATTGCTTGTCTTCGTGCTCCAATATCTGAAACGAGTGAAACCCGTTTCTGACTTGTGAGTTGGGCATGCTTGTGAATGTAATTTTTTCGGAGAGGCCTTGGGTGGAGGATGTGGCCTCTGGTGCCCACTGGTAGAGGGTGAACCTGCCCAGACGGGAATTGAGCCCTGTGCGTGTGGGTTTGCCTCGGCTCTCCTCGTTTGCCCTGTCTGTTTTGTGTGTGCTTGGAAATTGTTTGCATAAAACCAGTGTGTTGTGTTCCTAGTCTAATGTGAGAGGCAAGGGGAGTTGTTTAGCAAAATGCTTCTGCGTTTAATGACATCATGGTGTTTACTGTTTGTGGGACCAACGTGCGTTTATGCAGTCTGCTGGCTTCTGTCGTGCACAATGTGTGGCAGTTGTGTTTGTGATTTGCACATCCGTTCTGGTTCTGGTGATTGGGAATCGTTGCACAACCTGTTCTGCTATTTATATTGGTGTAGCACGTGACGTATGGTGTCTGTAGGAAGTCATTCTGCACTATATGTGAGAAGTCTTTGCTATTTGTGTGTCTTGCACGCCACGCCCGCAACCTTGGCGTCATCCTGGACAGCAAACCACCATGAAATACCAGAATAACGCAGTCTCCTCCGCCTGCTTCCACACCCTCCATTTGCTCCAAAAGATCTTCAGATGGCTACTCGTCAGCACCAGGAAAACCATCACTCAAGCACTAGTCACCAGCCAGCTGGACTGCAGCAATGCACTCCAAGCAGGAATCACCACTCATCTCCTGAAGAGACTCCACGCAATACAGTACTCAGCTGCCAGACTGAGTACATTTCCAAATTTCTATCTCTTGCCTTCTTTTCTTGCCCTCCCTTCCCTTAGCACCCTCTTTTTTCCCTGTCGTTATCTTTATCTATCTCTATCCTCCATCCCCTTCCTTTCCGTCCGTACCCCCCCCCACTCTTATCCTGTCCCCTCTTTTTGCACTCCTTCTGTGCCTTTTTAGGTCTCGCCTGTCGATGCGCATGCGCATCGAGCTTGCGAGCCTATTGCGGCTCAAACAACGTTTAACTACGAAGCAAGGAATCGTGGCGATTCCTTGCAGTGCCCGTGACTTTTAAGCTCAATGCGCATGTGCATTGAGCTTAAAAGCGCGTGCACAGCCGCCCGCATTCCTCCGACACCTTTGAAGTGAAGCTTAGCTTCACTTCAAAGGCCCGGCTTCTTCACACCCACATGCCGCTCTCGCTCTCCCCGCTCCGCTCCGCCCCCTCCCCTGCCCGGCCCGGCTTCTTCACACCCACATGCCGCTCTCGCTCTCCCCGCTCCGCCCCCTCCCCTGCCCGGCCCGGCTTCTTTACACCCACATGCCGCTCTCGCTCTCCCCGCTCCGCCCCCTCCCCTGCCCGCCGTGTGACCTCGGCTTACACTCACCCCTCCTTTCTCCCCTTTAGGCTGCTTTCGGATGCTTTGTTCGCAGCTTGTCATTTACTTTTGCATTGTGGGCGTATTATGATTCCTCATCAACATTCACTTGGATGAGTCAGAACATATTGGCCCTCAATATGGTAAACTTGAGCAATTATTGATTTAGCTGATCCAGTCCTTTTTCTGTTTGATTGTTTAACAGCACCACACCCATAATCTTTACTGTCCTAAATAGTCAGAAATCGTCAAGTAGAAGTGGGAGAAGGTCTGGTCTCAGTGGCGCAAATACAGAGGGAGTTGAGGTGCCTAAAAGTGTGTATTAAATGTATGGATGTATAATCGATCTTGCCTGTTTCATATACATCTAAAGTTGCCGCTCTGGCCATAAACTCTTGTAGCCGACCCTAGGGTCGCTCTTGGGGGTCGATGAATGTACTTGACATCCAACAAATGTTACACAAATTGACAACTGTATTGCATGCATGATTAACAACGAAAAGTATGTATTCAACTTGAGCTTGTTTTAATAAAAAAGATTTTGGGATTAAAGATCTTGCCCTAGCTTCTTGTATGCATGGTGGGGAAAGCTGTGATGAGTCCGGGGAACTAATGTGCATACTGGACCATGCAGTTTTGTTTTCCACCTTTAAAATGATTCTAATGTTTTAGGAGAGGACGCTTTGCAGTCTGGGACTAGTAGTTTCAGGTTTTACCATTACAAATAAGGCCATATACATCTCGCTAGGCAATCTCCTGTTCTTAAAGCATGGTGATGGTGCCATTGCACAGTTAAAAGTACTAAATAACAATAGCACGTTGCAGGGCTCCACTTAGTAGTTATTGAGCCGACTTCACTATTGGGGGTAACTGAATAACGAGAGAAAGCTGGGCGGATTTAAGCATCGTAGTTCATCCAGTCACAGACAGATGACCCGCGTCGTATATAACCGCCTCAGCCCGCCTTAACTATATTTTGTTTCAAACTGTAATTTATATTCTAGACCGGCCTGACTTGTAGGTCCTGATTAATGTAAAACCTGAAACTACATGTCCCACAATGCTTGTGCGTTGCTGAGACTAGAAGGCAGTGTCACATGGATGCATTTGGGCAAATCCTAGTAATTCCGTCGTTAATCTGCTTCAGCGCCACGATCCGGAAATAATGCGCTGCATTAATACAAATGCAGTGAGCAGTGTTAGCTTTTCTCGGCTCCTTTCCCCTCCCCCAGGTGCATATCCCACATTCCTGCAAAACAAAAGTTGCTATAGTTTCTAAAATCAACAGGCACCCTAAGTGTGTGTTCCCGTGCGTCCATGTAAATGTGTGATGGTATTGTAAATATGCAAAATATAGCTTTAGCAAATTATTACCTGCTTTATGTTCCTATTTAGAACAAAAATTCCTTTTTTATGTGAAAATAAATTCAGTTTTAGCAAACTAAAAGTGTTTGGAAGGTTAGTCTTGGTGTTTATGTATTCAAGGCTTTACAGCGACTCACTGGCACACGGCGCTGCTTGCAGTTAAGTTACTCTCCCGTATATCTTCCCCAAACACCTACCGCCCCTCACGGCTTGTTATTTAAGAGTAAGATTGTTCGTAATTGTGCCACTACACCCATTTTGTGAAAAAAAAACTCACTCCCTTACATAAAGAACAAAATGCTGCGCTGCAGGAAATAACTGATTACACTGATTACACGCCCAAAAGGACATTAAGCTGTCAACAGATATACAATCCAGAGCGAAACATAATACGAAAATAAACCGCAAAGCAAAAT
Organism: Lissotriton helveticus; assembly: GCF_964261635.1. Taxonomy (NCBI): domain Eukaryota; kingdom Metazoa; phylum Chordata; class Amphibia; order Caudata; family Salamandridae; genus Lissotriton; species Lissotriton helveticus. The sequence goes on from NC_136065.1 coordinate 1,925,407,125, forward strand.
ACGGGCTTTCCTACTCCGCTTACCCAGGCTCTTCCTAGGTGGCTTCCCCCTTTCATTTCACTGCGTTTCCATAGGCCTTTTTCAAATTTTTTCCTCTGGCTGTTTTCTCTCCCATCCCCCCCACTTTCTGTCGCTCCACACCCGTTTCCAAATATAATGTCCTGCTCCAACTGCTAATCCAGGAGGTGCCTGCCCCCCCGCAGCTCTCCAGTTTGCGCTTCAAGTCTGGGATCCAGTGTAGATCGATTCATAGAGCAGGACAGCCAGGGAAGTAATGCTGCCAGCAGCTACTTTTACCTACCTCACTTGGCCCTGCTGCCTCCTACCTATCTGCTCTACGTTCTATCTCAGGGGTCAACAGTGGACACTGCCAACACTCTAACAGCTGCCATTAATACATAAACAGTGAACAGTACCATCACAGCACTAACTAGGAGTGGCGTGCTACTGTAACCGCACAGCTGTGTCTACCGCAGTGATAACACACTAATAATGGGCACTAACAACACTACACGTTCACTGACAGCTGCCATTCCATATTGGGCGCAAGTATCCGCTTGCTTACTGTAATATGTTCTCTTAGCCTGGCATATTTCTTTGTGACCCGAGCTGGGTTGCTGCAGGTTGGCGTCTGCACTTTCCCCCAAATAGTTCCCATATGTACAATTAATAACACTCACCCTCACTCACCCTCACTCACCCTCACTCACCCTCAAACCCTCACCCACACTCACCCTCACCCTCACTCACCCTCACTCACCCTCACTCACCCTCAACCCCTCACCCTCACTCACCCTCAACCCCTCACCCTCACTCACCCTCACTCACCCTCACCCACCCTCACCCTCACTCACCCTCACCCTCACTCACCCTCAACCCCTCACCCTCACTCACCCTCAACCCCTCACCCTCACTCACCCTCAACCCCTCACCCTCACTCACAACACATATTGTGTTACAATAGGTGTCACATTTGCGAAAGATAAAACTATCTAGAGATGTAGCATAACGACCAGAGCTGCCATATAAGTCACATAAATACAAAACATGTTGCATTCCAAATGCTATAGGTGTCACATTCGCAAAAGTTATAACTATTGGCATTGTAAATGACAAAGCCATCAATTTAGCAATTTTTAACGACCAGAGCTGCCATATAAGTCACATAAATACAAAACATGTTGCATTCCAAATGCTATAGGTGTCACATTCGCAAAAGTTATAACTATTGGCATTGTAAATGACAAAGCCATCAATTTAGCAATTTTAACAACGAAAAAATAAATAAATTGTCATTTACAAGACCAATAACTACAACTTTTCTAATGCGAAACCTATTGCATTCCAACCCCACTCACCCACGCAACGTCACTCACACACGCAACGCCACTCTCACACGCAACGCCACTCTCACACGCAACGCCACTCTCACACGCAACGCCACTCTCACACGCCACTCATCCACGCAACGCCACTCATCCACGCAACACCACTCATCCACGCAACGCCACTCATCCATTTGCAAAACGAAAAAAGTTAAACTCTTCTATTGCGAGACCTATTGCATTTTCAATGCTTGTTTCATTTAGCCCACCTCTTGGAATAAAGGACGGTATGACGTGACACATCAGTTTAAGAGAAAGGAAACAATGATAGAAGGAGTGAGGAGACATCACTGCCCATCTTTCTCCTTCGCAGTTTTGACCTCTTTTGTTTATCCTCTGCGCTGATCGGTGTCTTGGGATTTACTGAGCAACCTTTGTTTCATTAGACTCCATCTTGAAAGTGGTACCAGTCAGCATCCTGTTTCACACATTCAGACTACTGCAACATTCAGCATACTCCAATGTTCACAGCTTTATAAATGTACCTAAATCTTCAGATAATAAAAAGTTGCGCTTTATGTAGATCTTCTTTTATGCCCTAATATACCAACACCTTGGCATTACTTACATTTCTCATTACATAAATTATACTTTATGTAATGCTCCATATATATTGTAAAGAGCTCTGGTATGAATGGGTAATGCCTGTGCTATATAAAAGCATAAATAAATGTGGTGTATTTGTGAAACACATTATGAACCCTGCAAAGGTATCTTGGCACTGAGCAGGCATGTATCTAGTCCTGCTGAGGGTAGGTTAGTAAAAGGAAAAACCAGGTCTTCAGCTTCTTACAGAATTCAAGAAGAGAGGAGAAGGCTCTGAGATGGAGTGAGCGGTTGTTTCATGCTTTAGGAGCAATGTAAGAGAATGCCCGTCCTCCTGATCTGGTTTTGTGTATGTGTGGGATGTGTGAGAGCAGGAGTCCTGCAGAGTAGAGGTATCAGGGTGGTTGGTGGAAGGAGCTGCAACTGTTAACATACTTCTGTGGAGAAGTGTGGCTCAGGGGTTAGAGGCGGCAGACCCGGAATCTGAGATAGGTCCTGGACCAGGGTTCAATTCCCCGCCCCGGCGGGTCTTCGGCTAAAAATTCCACGGACTTGATAATTCTCGCCCCGGTGCCTCCTCGACTCACGGTTTCACACTCTGCGACTCTGGGCAACAGCTTGCTTAATCTCCACAACGGCCCCTTGTGGCGGGATGCCTGACTTTCACCTAGTGGATACCCTGCTATCTCACAGGGGAATATCAGGAAGGGTTCCCTAAGCAAGCGCCGGGAAACCCACTGCGGGTAGCTGTGCGCTATATAAGCTCAACTACATTTACATTTAACATAGGTGGGCCTTAAGATGTGAAATGCCTTGAATGTGTGTGTGAGGAGTTTGTCTACTGGAGCCATTGGAACGCTCTGAGGTGCTGTGAGATATATGTGGCAGGTTGAGGTTGAGTCTGGTTGACAAGTTCTGGATGGTTTCTAGTCTTCTGGTGAGTTTCTTGGTGATCCCAGCATAGGGGGTGTTCCCGTAGTCCAACTTGCAGGTGACTAGGGCATCAGTGATGTTTTTTCTGGTGTTTGTTTTGGGTGCCAATTGAAGATCTTGGTAAGCTTCTTTAGGGTGAACAAACAGGATGAAGTGGTGGCAATGGCTTGTGTGGTCATGTCCAGTTTGATGTCAATGATGATTCCTGGTGTGGTTTCTGGGTGTCGGTCTGAGTTTGACGGGCCAATAGTTGGAGTCCCTTGGTGACGTGTTCTTGCAAAAGATCACTACTTCTGTCCTGTCGATGTGGAGCTTTACATAGTTGGCTTTTATCCCATTATGACTTCGGTCATGCAGATAGTTAGCATGTTTCTTGCGTTGCAGGTCTTGTCCGAAAGGGACAGTATGAGTTGCATGACTTCAGCATAGGAGAGGATGTTGATGATGATTCCAAGGTTCCTGGTGTGGTTTCTGGGTGTGGTTCTGAGTTTAGTGGGCCCATGGTTGGAGTACTATGGCGAGGTGTTCTTGCCAAAGATCACTACTTGTGTCTTGTCGGTGGTGAGCTTGACTTAATTGCCTTTTACCCAACGAGGTTGTGCAGAAGCTGAACATCTTTCTTGTGTTGGAAATTCTGTCCGAAAGGGACAGTATGAGTTTTGTGTCTTCGGCATAGGAGAAGACGTTAATGTTGTGTGTATGATTTAAACTGGCCAAAGGGATCATATAGGCATTAAAGAGAGTGGGGCCGAGTAATGAACTTTGAAGCACTCTGCATATGAGTTTGCAGGCTTCTGATGAGTAAGGTGCCAGGCTGACAGTTTGTGTTCTACCATTGAGAAGGAGCAGATCCAGCAGCGAGCGGGTCATTGGATGCCAATCTCATGCAGATGCCTAATGAGGATGGGGGGTGACACTGTGCCAAATGCTGCAGAGAGGTCCAGGAGAACGAGGGGTAGTGCGTCTCTTCTGTCAAAGATCATGCGGCTCTGTGGCTGCAATGAGTGCTGTTTCTGTACTGACGTTGGGCTGAATCCGGACTGCGCTGTGTCAAGGGAGCTGGTGTTTGCTGAGGTTGTCAGTGAGACATTGGTTGATTAATTTCTAGAAGACCTGAAAAGAGAGCTGGGTCTTATAGATAAATAAACAAACATTTCCATTGTCATCCTTCTCCCCCTACTGTTGTCCTCTCTTCTGCCCATTCCCTCCCTTTCCTGCCCTCCTTCTTTTCCTTTCTTGCCTTCCCTCTCTCTTATCTAGCTTTCCTCCAATTTGCTAATCTATTCTTACTTTCCTTTCTTTAGCTCCTCCTACATCCATTTCTATGTTTATTACCTCATTTTCTTTTTTATTCCCCTCATTCTATCATTCTTCGTTTTCCTCCACTTTGCTGTTGTTCCCTCCTTTTATCCCCTCTCATTTTTATAATTTCACCTTTCCCTTCACCCCATTTTGCTCCGTCTTTCCTTATCTCTCTATATTCCTCTTCCCAGTCCCTTCCACCGCCTCTTTTTTTCAGTATTGACCCCCCCTCTCTCCTGCACTCTCCCTTCATGCTTGCCTATTCCTCTCGTGCTGGCTCCCTTCTCTCCCTATGTTTCTTCACTTCACTATTTCTTCCACCCCTGCTTCCAGTCCTCCAGTCCCTCTCTCTCCACTCACAGGCTCCTTCACCCCTCTCCTCCTTCCATGTCCCCTCCCACGCGTTATGCCCCCTCTTCCTCTGAACCATTATCCCTTATAAATTGATAAGCTCCTTGGAAGGGAAGATGAAAGGGTAATTTGCATGCCCCACAGGAGGAGAAAAAAAGAACCATCTCTCAAGAAGATAAACTACAATATTATCTCACTGGAGAAGCACGACAAGGGGAAGCAGGGCGGAGAGCCAGAGAGCAGATGGCGGGGGACTCCCAGAGGACAGCAACCTTTAATTCAGAATAGACGGTCTCTGATGTAAGGGGGGAGGAGCAGGGGAGACCAGGCTGGGAGCTCACCCCGGAGATGGGCCGCCGGTTACATGGTGGATTTCAGGCACCCTGGAGCATACACCGCACGCAGGCTGGTTCTTGAAGGAAAAACCAAGGTGAGTCGCTTGTCGTTCCGTAATATATTCATTGGGCATGGTGCAAGCCTGAAGTACACCACACAGAGCAGAGAGGCCCCCATCACTCACTGAGCTGGGACCTGTGTCCTAGGCCATGGCATGGCAGGCTCCCCAGGATGTCTGCATTACCTGCTGGTGCTGACGCTGCCATCTGGAGTTGTACTACGTTACACCGCATACTTTTACCACGTGTGCCTTTAACACACGTTGTTTACAATGCGTTTGATTTTACCACACTGGTAAGTATACATAAGCTAAGTGCAAAAAATAAATGTGTATATATATATATTTTTATTATGTGTATATATATATATATATATATATATACTCATATATATATATATATATATATATATATATATATATATATATATTAAAAAAACAAATATCGCCGGGTGATTGTTGACGCTGTTTGTTAAAATTTAATAAAACAACACGCTTGAAGGAACTGGGCTTGAGCTTTGCTTTTTGCTACGAAACAGCAACGTGTGGAATATATATATATATATATATATATATATACATATATATATATATATATATATTACCTACTATAGTTAGGATCGTTTTCCATAGGAAATCCACAACATTCTATTGGGAATAACTTTGGCGCCGAATGAGGGATCTGCCTGTAATTTTCCTTAACTTTGCCTCGCTGCGCTCCGCTCCTTCCCTGAAAGTTTCGGGGGGATCCGTCAAGCGGGAGCTGAGATAAAGGGGGGGTCCCAAAACGTGTTTTCCCCATGTTAATTTCCATAGGGCAGTTGGACTCACTTTTAGCCCGAACGGCTGAATGGATTTCCACCAAACTTGGCAAAATTGTAGGGACTGGTACCCCGATGTGCCTTTGCTATGTCTCAAGATATATGCTCCAGTAGTTTTTACGAAAATTAACTTTGAAAAAATATATATTGGGCTACATTGGGCTATATATATGTTAGAGCCCAAATGTAGCCCAATGTAGCCCAATGTAGACCAATGTAGCCCAAAGATGGCCACCAGAGACAAAAAAAAACAAATGTAGCCCAAATATCAGCCAGATGTAGCCCAACTATAGCCCAATGACAGAATGTCCCAGAGTGTTCTGAAGGCAAGTATTTCCATTATAGAACCCCCTCCATATTTCCCTGATATTGCCCCCGCCTCCCATGCACTAAAAATTCTCTCCTGGAATATAGCGGGTCTATGTAATAAACTGGCTTGCCCGGATTGGGGATCATACATAGACTCGAATGATATATGCTTATTCCAGGAAACATGGGCAAGGGAGGATCAACATCGTTTAGGTTTTGCTTCATTTTCAATTTCTGCAAAATGGGCGGGGAAAGGTCGCCCTTCGGGGGGCTTAACAATTTGGATAGCAACTCACCTGGGATGTAATGCCAAAACCATTGACACAGCCTCTGACGATGTACAATGTGTAATTTTAGAGTGGCCGAATGGTTTCAGACTGGCTGTGGTTAACATTTATTCAAGACCGGTGAGTGTCACATCTGTGTCTGAAACCGTTGAAGAACTATCCTCTTTCTTAACCAATATTCCAGAGGGTGCCACGTTCGTGGTGGGGGGTGATTTTAACTCCCAATTTGAACCATTAGATGGGCTGTTAGATGGTGTTAACCAGGAGGAGGATGATGCTTGGAAAATTCCAGAAGTGACAGGTCCTCCAGCAAGAGCATGGACTCCATTAGCGGTACAAATTACCTCTTTGACGATGACCCACTCGATTAGGGCCTGTAATGGGCGTACAAAGTCTGATAACCCACCTGCCTTTACTTTTAATCAGTCGGGGAGGAGGGCACGCCTTGACTATATCTTTGTGGAGTGCAGGGCCTGGAATAGAATATTAGACTTTAGGGTCACACATAGAGGGGAGAGCGATCATAACCCGTTAATTTTAGATTTTAAAATTCCGGGTGCCGTTAAGGACACTGAAATATCACAACTTGCCGTACCTAATATGTCTACCCTGACAAGTAATAGACGAAGGGTAAGATGGGATAAGTTAACCAAAAAACCCAACGGGTTAGCTAAACTGTATGCCCAGGTAATTCCACTACTAGAGGATGCCATAACCACCTTCATTTCAGAAAATACTTGAAAACCTTTTTGTTTAGTTCATTTTACTAGCACCTCTGTTAGGCTTATAGGAGCTTCATAGCATTTTTTAACTTCATTGCTTCTTTTATCAGTTTCTGTACCGGTTGTCTGCAGCGCGGAGATACTCCTACGGGAGTTTATTCATAGCACTATATAAGCATGCAAATAAATAAATAAAATAAATGTTGCCGCTCTGATTGACCAGCACTCAGCAAACTATTCTCACAAAAAGCTGCGAGAGGTCCACAATGTACTAATAATCACCCTTACTGAAATTTTAAATCCCTTAGGCCCAAGCTCTGGTGGGGCTCTAAGGAAACCATCCTGGTACAATAAGGCCTGTAGAGTGGCGAAAAGTGAGCTGCTAGTAGCACTTAAGCAGAATAATAATAGGGACCTTGTTAAAGCCAGGAGGCAAGTCTATCGGAATCTCATATCCCATGCTAAGATCGAGTGGGAGAACGAGAGATGGGCAAGTTTAATGTCGGCACTTGCGGTCAAAGATGCACGCAAGTTCTGGCAAATTGTGAGCACTGGCTCACTTGAGCCAGAGCCGGCAGTAGCTCCTAATATTGCCACGGAGGTTTGGGAAGAACACTTCGCTGGACTATATAAGGAGGACTTGCCTAGCACGATTCTCTCCTTACCAAATGTAGCAACAACCCCAGATTCCGATTCACCGGAGCTCAGGTTTACCTTACCTGAGGTCCGAATGGCAATAACCAAGCTCCCAGCGGGTAAAGCCCCAGGGCTGGATAAGCTCCCGGGGGACCTCTATAAACAGGACCCAGAGATTTGGGCCCCTTATCTCTTAATAATTTTTAATGCAGTTCTTGGGGGGATGGCTCCCCCAAATACTTGGCTGGGAGCCGAGTTGGTCCCTATCTTCAAGAAGGGGCCACCTCTCCTCCCAGCCAACTATAGGCCAATCAGCCTGATCGACGTATCCCAGAAACTATTTACCAGGCTGATTTTGGATCGTATTTTAGATTGGGTTGGTGACTCAGAAATTCTAAGCGATTATCAAGCGGGTTTCAGAAGGAATGTATCCACTACCGACCAGATTTTCAGACTAAATATGCTCTTCTGGAAAACGGCTAAAGTCCAGAGTGGTTCCCTCTACACCGTTTTTGTTGACCTCCGTGCGGCCTTCGACTTGGTCCCACGGGGGAAACTTTGGAGAGTATTGAGGGATCTAGGTATTCCATCCTCCCTTTTAGACATCTTAATACGTCTCCATTCACAGAATTTTGCAAGGGTCAGGTGTGGGAAACAAGGCAATTTGTCATCTAGCTTCCCCGTTGGCAAGGGGGTAAGGCAGGGTTGCGTTTTGGCGCCAACCCTGTTTTGCCTCTATGTCAACGGAGTGATTACCCACCTGAATAAGGTTCCTAACAGAGACGCTCCAAGGCTCGCAGGCACAGGGATCTCTGCGATTATGTTTGCAGATGATACCCTGTTGCTGGCTAAGACACCAATGGGTATACAGCGAGTCTTGGATGCTTTTGTCTCATTTTGCCATGATCGGGGATTGGAAATAAACACTTCTAAAACGAAGTTTATGATTTTTAATCCACCGAAAACATCCCGCCCTAGTCCTGCTATAGATGGTGTTCGTTTAGAGAGAGTGCAAGCTTTTGAATATCTGGGACTAACTCTCAATGAGAATATGACTTGGGCACAACATCAGACCAAAATTCAATTAAAACTCTCCCAAAAAGTGGGGGGGATTCTTAAAATCCTAAAACAATCTACTTCAAAACCTATCTCTCCCCCACTCGAAATCTACAAAATGCAGGCGCGGGGAGCAGTGATCTACGGAGGGGAATTGTGGGGCTACAGTTGTCATCCAGCGATCACCACTGTGGAAAATAAGTTCCTTAGGCAGCTGGTATCTCTGCCTCTTAGTACGTCCCTACTCCCCCTTACGATGGATCTGGGACTTAGATCAATCAATGAAGAACTAGGACCTAAACCCCTTACTTTTTGGAGGCGTCTTTGGGTTACTCCTGAACTCGTCAGCTATAGGCGTGAGCTCGCAGAACTGTTGGAAACCCCTAATGTCTGGAATCTTTCCTGGCTGAAATATATCAGGCAGGAATTTGACAGGCTGGGTTGCTCCTCACTATGGTCTAATCCTGAGGAAGCGTGTAGGGGCTTATCTCGAAGGGAGTTAGTTAGTCTGTATTGTGATCAAAATTTGTTGGCTTCTCTATCAAATGCCCAAATCGGAACAATAACGAGATCATTCCTGGTTCTGAAAGACTACTATAAACTGGAGACTGCTTTTGATATCATCAGTCCCAATGGTCATAGGAAGCTATACCTCCAATGGCGATATGATACACTGCCATTAAGAGCCTTGACCTCACATTGGCACTCCAATGCCCCTAGGAATTGTCCCGCGTGTGGGGCTGAATTAGAGACAGAGTTACACACGGTTTTCTTCTGCCCCTCCTATAAGGCTTCTAGGAAGAAGTGGATTATTCCCATCTGCAAAAATATAGGCATCAGGCAGTGTTTTCACTCTTACCGAATATTAAAAACGGACTTATCCCCAATAATTGTTTTCGCGGTCTCGAAATTTCTGGCCGCCATGTGGAACACTAGAAGAAAATATTTGGTAATTTGAGATGGAATCTAATTATACAACTGTTGAGGTGACAGGGGGTGAGGCGACCTGAGGTGATTCGGGCTGATTGGCCCTTGATTTTAGATAAATGGTTTTATAAAGAACTGAATTCTATGGATTCTGTATCTTTGTATTTTTAAACTACTGTAATGTTTTATGATGAATCTTATTGTCTGTACTTTTATGACATTTTTTCTTGTCGAAATAAAGATAAAGAAAGAAAAAGTTCTGAAGAACAACTAGAGCGCTAACAGTCTTACTTATGACAAAAGTATGGCACACCTGAAGTCATCTTGATTGGAATAAAGTGTTAACACTTAAAACATTTAATTTGCAAAGGAACAAAATGAGGGGGTTCATTTTGCCATAGAAATTATGATTAGTGCTGAAGAAAGAAAAATTAGGGCACATTTTGAGTGACTTCTCAAATCCTCTTATATTTCATTAAAAAAATTCTGATATGCAGTCTCCCAAGATGGCCACCAGAGACTAAAGAGCCCAAATGTAGCCCAAATATCAGTCAGATGTAGCCCAACTATAGCCCAATGACAGAATGTCCCAGAGTGTTCTAAAGAACACCTAGAACGCTAACAGTCTTACTTATGACAAAAGTATGGCACACCTGAAGTCATCTTGATTGGAATAAAGTGGTAACACTTAATACATTTAATTTGAAAAGGAACAAAATGAGGGGTTTCATTTTGCCATAGAAATTTTATATATATATATATTCACTGAAAAAACCATAGGTTACACACCAGTTATAGTTAGGAATTAGCATTTAAAAAACCTTTGAAATTCACTGAAAAAAACATAGGTTTCACACCAGTTATAGTTAGCTGGAAATTTTACTCGCATAATACCATTGAAATTCCCACGTTATAGTTAGTTGGACTCACTATAACTTGCACGTCTGCAATGCACTGCTGATGACGTCACATATTACATCACTCATGCATATATTTAAATATTTAAACATTACTCGCTAATATATGTATTGACTACGATACACTTAATAAGCCAGTTAACCAATCAATTTTTTTTTAAAAAACACTGTCATGAGTGATGTAATATGTGATGTCATCAGCAGTGCATTGCAGACGTGCAACTTATAGTGAGTCCAACTAACTTTAACGTGGGAATTTCAATGGTTTTATGCGAGTAAAATTTCCAGCTAACTATAACTGGTGTGAAACCTATGTTTTTTTCAGTGAATATATATATATATATATATATATATATATATATATATATATATGCAAAATTTATCTTCTTGTGGTAAAGGAGAAGCAGGGGCACAAAGGGACGTTTCTGGAACCGTTTATTCAAACACTTGGCATGACGCGTTTCGGCGCCACCGGTGCTCTCGATTCCCTGGTATCTCTTCCGTTGGTTTTCAGCTTTCATTTCAGTTCAATTTGTTTCCCGCTCCTAAAGTAGGCTGGATCACACCTGTGCCAAATTAATTACGAGTCCATTCAGTTCTTTCATTGGGTTAAGACTGCAAATTCCAGCATGCAGATCCTTCTTGATCACACTGAAGGTCCCGGTCAGCCTAGTCATTGATTGCTTGAAGTAAGCGGCTGACTGAATTGGGCTCAGGCTGAGAATCATGGCGCTGTGCAGGGCAACAACCAGCTCTTGTCCCTCGCTCCCAACCACACAGTCTCGTCGGGTGCAGGCTCCGTGATGCCGGTTAAAGTAACTGCATCCATCCATCAATGATGAACTGCCATTCAACAGCAAAGCTTCTGCTACGTCAAGAAGCGTGGCGGTTCCGGGTAAGTACCAATGAACCCATGAACCATTCTGGGAGGGTCCCCACTGCGTGTCATTGGCAACACGCCAAAATGCAAAATTTATCTTCTTGTGGTAAATATATATATATACATACATATATATATTCTGACAGTATGTCTTCTATGTCTATCGGAAAAAACAAACTGTTGTTGACATCTAGCACTTTAAAAGGAGCACTTCCGCCCCTAAACGTTGTCATGTGATCAAGGCCTTGTTTGGCCGAAACGCGCAGTGGTGGTGTGGTGGAGAGCGGAATAAAAATCTAAGCACCAATACCTGGGTTTGCCTCGTCTGTGACGCTGCGAGACTGCTGCGAGACGTCCTTCTGCCTGATACATACATATATATATATATATATATATATATATATATATATATATATATATATATATATATATATATATATATATATATATATATATATATGTGTGTGTGTGTGTGTGTGTGTTTTTGTAGGGGACACCCCCCAAACACCCAATGCTTTTTTAATACAAACATTTTTCTTTTTTATTTGGGGGAAAATCCCCAAACCCCCACTTTACTATTTAGCCGTACTACCCAATTCCCTTACCCACCCCTAAGCCCTAAAAATACCCTTACAACCCAATACTGTTACCCACCGATAAGCCCTAAAAAAAAACGTACAACCCTATTTTCCTACCCACTCCCAAACTTAAATGTATATCTATACACACACTTATATATATATATATATATATATATATATATACATACTTTAAATAGACTTACCATGTGTGGTAAAGGTATGTGTAGTAAAAGCTGCGTGGTAAAGGCCCTGCATGGTTATAACTGCGTGGTAAAGGATGTTTCTGCCATCCGGGCACTGCACCCCTTCTTAATACTTCAGTAGGACTACTTTAAAATACCATGTGTATATTGAGGTGCGGAGAGTGGGAAGGGGGGGCATGGCCCACCAGGGCCTTGAATTCAGATTAGAGGCTGTGGAGCACTTGACCAGTAGAGTCCTATACTGTCCTCGGTTCAGAGGGACCTATACTGTCCTCAGATCCCAGGAAGCACTTGCCACTCAGTGCACTGTGGAAAAGTAAATTTTGCCATGTTGTATGTGCTTACGTGTTCCCCATGTTATGCTATATGTGCATGACCGATATGCATGTATTCCCCCCTGATCGATTAAAGACGCAATTACAGTTGTGTCCATCTCTAGTATGTCAGTTTCCAGTTATCGTGAATACAACGAATATCAGGCCTATGTAATCCTGCGTTGCCACGTTTTACAGTGTGCACGTTAATTCATTGAATTATCCCCGTTTCTAGGCCTCAAAAGGGCCCGGACTCAGATTCAGCTCCTGTTTCCTGCACCCTCTCCGAGGAGCGATACAGCCCCCACCTGTATCCCTGACCCTTCACTTACTTTCATGCCTCGCAGTGCCCGGCTCGGCCTGGCTCTGCCTCCCAGTCTGCCAAGAGTATGTTATGATTCTAGTTATCAGTCCAGCCCTCCTTCTCTGCATTCCTAAGCTACTGAATCGCATCAATAGTTTCCGTCATGGTGCCTTTATGTCTCCATGTAAGAGAAATACTGTATTAATATTCATAAGAATATTCCTCGCACACACACTACATGTAGAATTATGCATGCACCAGTCTTAATGTCTGTTAGCCTTTGCCCTGATAACTTTTGGATTCTATCAACATGTTCTCTAAACACCAGATACCAGATAGGCTTTAGGTACATATCGCTCTGACACTCCAGACTTTAGTCTCCTCTTCTAGCGCAGAAGTCATAGCCCCCCAGTTCTCCCTAGTAACACGTCATTGTCAGTTTGCGCGCACCACTAGGTTAGAGGTCCCAGCTGCTCAGGTAGCCCCCTCCATGTTTCCGCCCCGTTTATGACATATTCTGTTACGTTTGTATCACATGTCTATGTATACGCCCTGTACACACCTCTTGTTACACCCACTTTATGCCTTATCTTTCGCGACTGCTACAAACTCCGCCTACTGCTACGCCTACTGTATTGAATGCAATGTATTTGTTTAACTATAAATATTGTGCACTGTTATTAAAAAGTTACCCCTTATGCTCCCAGATCCTGCCCCTGGCAGCTGCCATCCCATTCCCGTACAGGCTGTCCTGTTCCAGTCCTTTATGCTTGATTAAAGCCTGTATACTCCAGCTACCTCGTATCTTGACTCTTATTTATTGAGCTATCTGTTTATATTGTATCCAGTCAAAAATAGAACCGGTAATTAATTATTTATTTACCACAGAATGGCGCCCGAACAGGGACTTGCCCTTTCCCCACGCGCCGGAGAAGCCACGCAGGCCCCCTGATCCTCTGCAGCCGTGACGGAACCATACCGTGCACGTGCAGATATTTCTGCTTCAAGTATCCCTCAGGCCCACGGAGGAGACGGAGGTTGCGGTCCAGCATCCAGACGAGGCGGTGGAGGAACGCGGCGAGTCCCGACCAGAGCCCAAGCCGAGAGTCCAAGGTCCGAGGTATCCGGAGGCCCACCTGTAACTGAAGTCCGAAGTTCGTCCGTCCGTCGTCGTAGCAGTCCAGTCCAGTCCGAGGCCTTCCGTTCTTGCTGCCCGGTGAGTACCGTTGCTGGGGTAGTATCTAGACAGGGTCAATTAATTTGTCTCTGGTCCGTGGGTTTGGGTACACAGATCCAACACGAAGTGTTCACCTAGGTGGATGCGGGTCCTGACGTGTCTCTTTATGAGACCGGTAAGTTTTGTACTGTTTTAGCAGTGCATCTAGTCAGTCCAGTAAGTTCTGTTCTCGAGAAATTCATGTGTTCTGTTTTCAGTATTTCAGGTAGTATTCTGTCCGAACCGTTATTATAAATGTTATTTCATGTGTTTTCAATGTCGTGGTATGAGTGATTTGTTTTCTTAAAGTTAAATATTGTGTTTATCGTGTATTGTACTGTGTCCAGACTCTAGCCTAGTTATGCCTCTGTTCTCGAAGTTACGTCAGTTAAAAACTAGAAAAGGTCTGCTCGAGGAAGCAGTTCCTGTCCCGCCAAGGGACAGTCCAGGTCATTTTATGTATCATAAACATGGCATAAGTGCCATATTATATCTAGATTTATGGGTAGAGTACACCAAGGAATTAGAAGAGAAATATAGATGGCCTGTATCAGGTACATGGGATGCCGAGTGCATCATGCGAGTAGAAGAAGCATTATGGAAAAAGAAATCCAGACAGTCCCAGAAAGATGCCATCGAGTTATGGCGCAAAGAATCTCACAAAAGAACAGAGAAAGAAATCAGAAAGTCTGAGTTAAGTAGAGAATCCTCAGAAAGAGCCCAAGAAAGGGAATTAATCGAAGTAGGTGAACGAGTTAAAGCCGAACAGTCAGACAGACAGAGAAATGCCCTCATTAAGGGTATGTATCCTCTTCTTGCTGAGGGCTTGCCGAAAGCAACCCCGGAAGCACCATGAAATTTTCCGCCGCCATTAGTTCCGATTAAGCTACGTCACAAACCGACCGCAGCTGATATTTTTCTCTCGTCCTATTTGGACGACACAGTCCCAGAATATGCAAATCCTGCTCCGCCAGCTCCTGTAAATAATGTAATTCCTGTTCTTCCAGCCACCGGGGCACCTGTTACAGCACCTGTTACGGTACCCCCGGTCCAGCCCATAGTACAAGTTCCCGCTACATCGGTCACTCTGCCAGCACGAAGAGTATCAGTCGACGATTCCAGTTTAGGGGCCGCGGGGGGAGGTCCTCCTGGTACCCCGCCGCCACACAAACGTGTAACGTTAGTCGAGTTACATGAACGTGCGTTACAGCGTACGCCCAAATATCAGTCCGTTGCAGATATCAAGCGAGCTCTTACCGAATGCCGTTATGATCCAGTCCCAGGCGATGATAATATGGTTATATATTCATTGCGCGTAAGACGGGTGGCCGAGTATTTGGACACCCTACCGAATATGAAAGAAGATCTAGACAGAATATATCGTTTCATCCGTACAGGAGACGATCCAGAAAGTATTGGCGAAATCATGTCTCTAAGGAAAGCTGAGACTCAGCTCATGCTATTAAAATTTTTTATCAATTGTTTAATAAGGGAACAAGATTGTCCGACTAAAGATCCGACCAAAATGAAAGTTCTGACAAGGTGGAGTGATAATATAGCCGAGGGTAGACACAAGACACTCAGTAGTATAGAGAGTATGTACAAGAAAATTCGTAAGGAAATAATAAGGTTACACGACAATCGTAAAGCAGCACAAGTAAGCGAGAAAGAAGACAACACTGATACTGAAGAAGTAGAAGACGAGCATACCGCCAGAATAGCGTATGTAGGTAGATCTAGACTTCCAGACCGACATTCACGCCTAGAACACAAGAACGTTTTTCATCTTCCAGCACCAGAACAAGGTTCTCTTGAACAAGTATTTCAAGCTACCGATCACATTCTGAAATCACGAATCGGTTATAGTGAACTTAGTACCATGCATGAACAAGAACTAGCCCGATCAGCAGTCCGATGGGCTACTGATTCTACCACTTTTCCAGACGAAATAGTGGCACAAATGTTTCTGAAACTGCCCCCAGCCGAGCAGCGACTGGTGGGTATGTATATGATCCAGCACCTCATCACACTGTATGAGGGTCAGCATTCTGATCCAGGTCCGTTACATGATGTTCTGAACGAGTTACTCCAGTATAAATGGAAAGGTTTAGGTACTGATTTAATTAGCGTCATTCTAGAACAGCGCCACAAATATAGAACGTTTCTGAATCCGCATTTTGGTCATGTCTCACCTCCAGAAAGTAAATCATTTTACATAGATAGACAGCGTCCGTTACGAGAAGTACACCCAGTTAGGACAGCGGGTGGTGAAATGCAACGAGTATTTGTTTACACCCCTATCACAAAGATGGAACTCTTAGAGATGAAGAAATTAATTCCCTGTCACGACAAGGATCCAGCAGGGTTCCATCGAGAATTAAAAGACATGCTCCGTATGGGAGAATACACGTATCCAGATATTATTAAAATGTTAAAGGTCCTGTTGCCCGCAGGGGTATATGAAAAACTCAAGGAAAAAGAATGGGAGGTGGGAGAGAAAAAGATTGATTGGACAGCTCTAGAAGCTGAAGATAAAATACGAGTACCGGTCTTGGGGACAAATGTAAAGAGTTGCCCGAGTTATTGATTCAGGTTTTGCCAAGATTATTAGCCACGAAAAAGGAAGATTGGGATGCAATCTCAGCATGCAAACAGAAACAGGATGAGGATACTAGTGATTTTTATTCTAGATTTGAGAAATGTTTCATTATCAACAGTGGTTTAAAGACAGGTAGCGAGTCATACCCTCATCTTTTTGTTACTAAACTAGTTGAGAATTCAAGCCCACAAGTTAAAAATCGAGTTTTGAAAGTCAAAAGTACCTGGCAAGCTAGTACCCCGTCACAAATGTTACAGATGCTCCAGTATCACCAGAACAGAATCAGGGAAGAGCAAGAACACGAAAAGAGACGTATGAAAGACACGAAAATGAAAGTACTAGTTGCACAATCTGTTCCACAAGACAGTCAGAAGAGGGGTCCGAATCAAGCCAGTCATCCTGCAGCTCCCGTTAAAGGGACATGCAATTATTGTAAACAGCCAGGTCATTTTATAAACGAGTGTGCAGTTCTGAAACATAACATAGCAACTGGTAAAACTAAAGAAAGACCACGTCCGCCTAGACAAGAACAAGTTTCGCAGACTTCTCAGCCACCACAGAATGCACAACAGACAGCTCCAGCACCGCAGCCTATCGCTGCAACACAGCATGTTACACAGCAGATGTACCAGTATGCCCAGACAGAGTATCCAGAGTATCAACCGTATTCATGAAACAGCCTAGAGAGGGAGGTGGGCTTGCCTCTCATCGAGATACCTGTAGATCAAGAGGGTCCCTATGTACACAGTCAAGTATTAGGGAAAGACAGAAAGTTTCTGATTGATACAGGGGCAAGTAGGACTACTATCAGTCATGACGAGGTTCCAGGGGCTCCGCTCTCAGGCTCTAGAAATGTTTCCCTTGGATTTTCAGGAAAGCCTATTGTAAACGAGATATCAAAGCCAGTTACTCTAGAAGTTGGTCCATTGTCCCGAACTACTGATTTATTACTTACGAAATCATGTCCAGAAAATTTGTTAGGCATTAAAACATTGAAAGAATTAGGTGCAGTAATTTGCTGTTCCCCAGAAGGAATCCGATTGTTCTTAAGGGACTTTAAAGGTCACTATGTATTACGTGATTTTGATCCAAGATTGTCAAATGTACCGCAGCATTTATGGGCGCAAGGTCCAACTGATGTAGGTTTTATGCAAATCACACCCCATCGTGTGACCCTCAAGCAAGGTATAGTCCTGCCACGAATCAGACAGTACAGATTGCCACCTGAGGCTGTAGCAGCCTTATCCAAAATTATTGATGAGCTCATTGCTCAAGGAGTGGTTGTAGAAACTGACTCCAATGTATGTAATTCTCCTATCATTCCAGTCATGAAACGTACTGATCCAAATGCACCTCCAGTATATCGATTAGTGATTGACCTTCGAGAACTTAATAAATGTATCATACCCCAGTATCCAGTAGTCCCAGATATTTCATCCTTATTGACAGCTATTGATCCCGAAGCTACATTTTTTACTGTAATAGACCTCAAGAATGCATATTTCAGTGTTCCCATTCATCCAGACAGCCAGTACCTTTTCGGTTTTTGTTTAAATGGAAGGAGCTATAAATTCACACGAGCTCCTCAAGGTTTCACAGAAAGTCCTAGTATTTACAGTCAAGCACTTAAAAGACAACTAGACAATATTCACATGCCAGCTGACACTGCCCTGCTCCAGTATGTCGATGATCTACTGATCACAGCCCGTTCTGAACGTGACTGCGAGCGAGCGTCACTTACAGTTCTGTATTTCCTAGCCGAGATGGGGCACAAGGTGTCCCCTTCGAAGCTTCAGTTCTGTGTCCAGCAAGTGATCTACTTAGGCCACTTACTGTCCAAGTGGGGTAGGCAGTTGACACCAGACCGTATCCAGTTAATAGCGAGTCTTCCACAGCCCAAGACACAAAAGGAGGTACGTGCTTTTATCGGCCTCACTTCTTACTGCAGACAATGGATTCCTCAGTATGCATTTCTAGCCAAGCCACTGATACAGTTAACGACACAGGAGGCAGCCGTATCGACTGTCCTCCCTTGGACCCAGGAACATACACTTAGTTTTAATGAATTAAAGAAAGCTTTATGCCAAGCACCTGTTCTAGCAACACCGAACTACAGTAAGCCTTTTACACTTTTTGTCACAGAACGTAATGGTACTGCATTATCTGTTCTCACACAAGATCAAGCTGGACAGTACAAGCCCTGTGCTTATTTTTCGAGCACACTAGATCCAGTAGCCCAGGCTCTGCCTGCGTGCCTCAAGTCAGTTGCAGCTACAGCTCTAGCTATCAGACAAAGTGATTCCATAGTATTAGGACACTCCCTGACAGTACAAGTTCCACATTCCGTGGAAGTTCTTTTAAACCGAACACAGACTCAGCACTTGACCATTGCACGTTTAACAGGTTATGAACTGACACTGTTCCAGCCACACATAGAAATCAGACGCTGCAACGTTTTAAATCCTGCTACACTGTTACCGTCAGTTACTTCAATTCCTGCCACACATGACTGTGTGGAAGTTGTTAACACTATGACAAAGCCAAGACAAGACCTGACAGACATTGCATTACCTAATCCCGACCTGACACTTTATGTGGACGGTTCATGTATGAGAACTAGTACAGGAGAACTAGTAACCGCGTATGCAGTGACTACTGATACAGAAGTTATTGAAACACACCGTATTGACACCCTGTCTGCTCAAGCAGCAGAGCTAGTTGCTCTGACCCAAGCCTGCATACGTGCCAAGAACCTGAAAGTGAACATATATACAGATTCACGTTACGCATTCGGAGTTGTACACGACTTCGGAGTACTCTGGCAGTAGAGAGGTTTCATGACTTCTCATGGAACCAAGATTCAGCATGGTCTCCTCATTCAAGCTCTGTTAGATGCAATACATTTACCGACATCTATCGCTATTATGAAGTGCAAGGCACATACGAAAGTTACTGACATCATTTCCCAAGGTAATGATCTAGCAGATCGAACAGCCAAGCTTACAGCTCAGACTCCAGACATTCCAGTTAACAAGACACAGACATGCATTCCAGAACAGACTACTTGTATGACAGTTAAGGACCCTACACAAGATGTCATAGACATACAGTTACATGCTACTCCTGAAGAAATCAAGAAATGGTCCGAACAAGGAGGGGTCCAGACAGATCAGGGATGGTTGACGAAGGGAAAAGCCACATGGTTTCTCCCCGACTCTATGGTTCAAGTCATTATCAATACCGCACATAGTCCAGCACATCTAGGAGAAAAAGCCATGTTAGACAGTATACAGAACCTTTGGTTCAACAAACACTTACGAGCTGCAGCCAAGCAGAAAGTCCGTACCTGTATGATATGTTGCCAGTTCAATCCAGGTAAAAGTGTCCCGGTGGAACAAGGTGGATTCCAACCCCCTGACCACCCTTTTGAAGTCCTCCAGATGGATTATATTCAGATGGAGCGAAGTCGAGGTTTCAAGTATGTTCTTGTAGTTGTATGCGCTTTGTCCAGGTGGACAGAAGCATATCCAGTTCCAGATTACACAGCAGCGACCACTGCCAAGCAGTTGGTTCGTGAATTCTTCCCCCGTTATGGACTCCCTAGGGTCGTGTATTCTGATAACGGCCAGCCATTCTCATCCGAGCTAATGAAACATGTTTCCCTTTTGTTAGGGTACCAGTGGAAGTTCCATTGTGTACGCCATCCTGAAGCAGCCGGTCTCGTAGAGAGACATAATCAGACCTTGAAAATCCGTATTGCCAAGACATGTAAAGAGAAAGGTGTAGACTGGCTAGTTGCCCTGCCAGTTGCTTTATTCTTCATGCGCATGGTTGCACATTCCAGATCAGGTCTGTCCCCTTATGAGGTCGTATTCGGCCGTCCCCCAAATATGTGGGGTACACCTAGACCCCGCAGTATTACAGATGTTTCCAGTAATATGTTGACAGATTACCTAGCTTCCTTGATGTCTGCCCTACACTCTTGTCGTTCGCAGGTTGCCGCTGCATTTCCAGACAATACTGAAGTGAAACCGCACGAGGTCATTCCAGGAGACCTTGTTCTCGTAAGGAACTTTGATCGTTCAAGTCCGCTGGAGCCCCGTTGGAAGGAGCCACGACTAGTCCTCCTGACCACCCGCACGGCCGTGAAGTTGGAAGGCCGCAAGGGATGGGTCCATCTGTCGCATATCAAGAAATTCCATGGAGTCCGGAAAAAGACGTTTATAAAGGACATTTCTAAAGACTGTTCCATTTCTAAAGACTGCCTGAAGCCAGACTCTAAACCAGACATTGATTTGAATCCCGAACTGAAAGTTCCTCTGTTAGAGAAAACTCCGCAGCAGGAGTATAAGTTAAAACTCCGGTCTAGTAAAATAAGTCAGCCAGTTTAATTGTCTAAGTCCCCCTCGGGTGAAACGGTTAGACAGGTATCTGACATGTATGAGATAGACCCCCATTGTGAGAGAGTTAGTCAAAACTCTATACGATGTATCATTTTTCTAAGTTTTCTATTGTTTCTAAGTTTGATGGTTACCTGCACAAGTTATGCATTGCATTTATGTTTTCCAATTTCTCATGTAAATAAGTTTTCTAATGCCACAGTAGAGCACACATTTAGTGATCTGCCTCCTCACGAGTTATCCTATCGTCTTGCTATGAGAAATAATACATTCATCCGAATGTTACACTATTCACACCAGACCAGCAATGCCACTAATTGTTGGGTGTGTGGTCGACTCCCCCCTTTCCAGACACCGAAGGGAGTTCTGCCACTCTTTCCTTATCCGTTTTCACATAATGGTTCGTGTGGAGCATGGTCCACGTTAACGTCATCTTCAAATGATATGTCCCTTCTGAATAGAACATGTTTTCCAGACAAGCAAGGTCTCTCCCATAGAACAGGGTTAGATCTAGAAAATGAAGTTTATAATTTAGGTAATTATTCTTCGAATTTTATGGTCCTGAATGTTCAGTCTGATACTACTCCAGACTTACCTGCTATTTCAGTACTACCAGTAAAAGGCGAATTATGTGTCCGAAATAATGGTTCCGCACATGTAGGACATAGTGATTGTACTACTACTGTCGAGTATAGTGACAGTGGGAAATCTATCTTCAAAGCCTCACGTCATTCTTATTTTGTTTGTGGTCAGACCGCATATGTTTGTCTGCCCCTCGATTGGGATGGAACCTGTTACATTGCCTTCCTACTGCCACCAGTTTTTCTAGCCCCATCAGATTATCACAGAAACACACATCTAGTACACGTCAGACATAGAAGGGAGATCGAGTCCCCAATTGTCGATCAAACTGAAACTGCTCTAGAACAATATACAGATTTCAATAAAGGTTTTTTCTTCTTTATAGGACCTGTCCAGAATAGTAAGTTAATCCGTAGACTAACCAGAACCCTTGAAGCAGTAGTGAATGAGACTACTTCTGCTCTAGGTAACTTAACCGAAGAGCAATCTGCTATGAGATTTGTCGTGCTCCAAAATCGTCTCGTTCTTGACGTCATACTGGCCGATAGAGGAGGAGCATGTAGAGTCATCGGATCTAGTTGCTGCATTTTCATTCCTAATAACGCGCCGTCTGTTTATTCAGCTATAACCAGACTTCATAAAATTGCCCATCAGTTACACCAGAATCCAGGCACCTGGACATGGTCCGGTTGGCTCTGGAGTATCATATCTGCTTGGGGATGGAAAGTATTGTCATTTCTAGGTATCGCAGTAATGATCATTTTCAGTTGCTGCCTCTGTATACAATGTGGCCCTGCGATTTGCGGCATGTGTGCTACCTCTTGTATTCCTAGTCCTAAGTCCCGTTCCAAGACAATTCGAGACGAGCAAATGATGCTATATGAAATGATAGATGGTATCATGAATATAGATGTTTCCTGATGGAAACGTAGGGCACAAGGAGGGAATGTGGAAAAGTAAATTTTGCCATGTTGTATGTGCCTACGTGTTCCCCATGTTATGCTATATGTGCATGACCGATATGCATGTATTCCCCCCTGATCGATTAAAGACGCAATTACAGTTGTGTCCATCTCTAGTATGTCAGTTTCCAGTTATCGTGAATACAACGAATATCAGGCCTATGTAATCCTACGTTGCCACGTTTTACAGTGTGCACGTTAATTCATTGAATTATCCCCGTTTCTAGGCCTCAAAAGGGCCCGGACTCAGATTCAGCTCCTGTTTCCTGCACCCTCTCCGAGGAGCGATACAGCCCCCACCTGTATCCCTGACCCTTCACTTACTTTCATGCCTCGCAGTGCCCGGCTCGGCCTGGCTCTGCCTCCCAGTCTGCCAAGAGTATGTTATGATTCTAGTTATCAGTCCAGCCCTCCTTCTCTGCATTCCTAAGCTACTGAATCGCATCAATAGTTTCCGTCATGGTCTAGCCTTTATGTCTCCATGTAAGAGAAATACTGTATTAATATTCATAAGAATATTCCTCGCACACACACTACATGTAGAATTATGCATGCACCAGTCTTAATGTCTGTTAGCCTTTGCCCTGATAACTTTTGGATTCTATCAACATGTTCTCTAAACACCAGATACCAGATAGGCTTTAGGTACATATCGCTCTGACACTCCAGACTTTAGTCTCCTCTTCTAGCGCAGAAGTCATAGCCCCCCAGTTCTCCCTAGTAACACGTCATTGTCAGTTTGCGCGCACCACTAGGTTAGAGGTCCCAGCTGCTCAGGTAGCCCCCTCCATGTTTCCGCCCCGTTTATGACATATTCTGTTACATTTGTATCACATGTCTATGTATACGCCCTGTACACACCTCTTGTTACACCCACTTTATGCCTTATCTTTCGCGACTGCTACAAACTCCGCCTACTGCTACGCCTACTGTATTGAATGCAATGTATTTGTTTAACTATAAATATTGTGCACTGTTATTAAAAAGTTACCCCTTATGCTCCCAGATCCTGCCCCTGGCAGCTGCCATCCCATTCCCGTACAGGCTGTCCTGTTCCAGTCCTTTATGCTTGATTAAAGCCTGTATACTCCAGCTACCTCGTATCTTGACTCTTATTTATTGAGCTATCTGTTTATATTGTATCCAGTCAAAAATAGAACCGGTAATTAATTATTTATTTACCACAGCACTCTGCTGGGCTCATATTAAAGGGAGCACTGCTGGGCTCATATCAAAGGGAACACTACCCCCTCCCCTCCCCCCCTCCCACCTGGAAGCTATAATGTTCTTGGATCAGAACTAGCAGTTGTCCAATAGGAGCAGCTGCCACATTGCGACCTATTGTGTCTGTGCATCAGAGGGAGCACCTGCCCTATAGTGAGCTATGCAGTTCTCAGATATTCTGAATTCAGATTAGAGCGAAGTCCCGCCACATGTAAAGATATAACTAGACCTGGGAGGAATTTCAATTACGCTGGACTAATTTTGGTATGTCCGCGCTATCCTTTGAGGAGTAATTACTGATCATAACATGATTAATCCAGCTCACATAACTAAGAGTCATTTTTTATGGAAAAATACTACCACAAGAGCACATTTAACACTCGGTATTCGTGCTCTACTACATTTAGCGCTATTTCTTAGCACAACATTCATTCTCACGTCCATTTTGGACGAGAGGGTGCATTTTGCACTAAGAAAATAATGCTAAATGCCAGGAGTAAGTTGGAGGAAAATCCCATACCAAGAGCACATTTAGTAAGCGCTCGTAATTTGTGTTCGATCACATTTAGCGTTATTTGTTAGCACAAAATGTATCCACACGTCCATTTTGGACCCGAGGGTGCCTGGCTGCCTAAAGATATAGCACTAAATGCAGAATTACTCTTCTTTTTTTGTGTTTCCGCATAACATTTTTGAATTCTTTGTGATTACACTACACTGTATTATGCAAGTTACACCCACCCCTAGATATAACGGGCTCAGATAGAGGTGACGCCTGAGGGACTGTGACCCCAGAAATGCCTGTTTCAAAGTAGGACACGGCAATCAGGACAAAACCAGATGCTTTAGTCTGTTAGCATGATTTTTAAACATTTTTTAGGTCTCGTGACCTATCAATGCGCATTGAGAGAAGCGAGACTATAGGGCTTTAAACAAAGCTTAACTAACTGTGGCGATTTGGTGCTGTGCCCGTGCGCTTTTAGGTCAATGCGCAAGCGCATTGACCTAAAATGCGCGTGCACAGCATCAAATCGCCAGCCATCTGTTCCCCAGCTTGGATCTCCTGGCTGCTCCTCCCCTAATTATCCGCACATCAAAGGCTGCTCCCGCCCCCTGCTTCACACTTCAAACGAATGCTACCGAGAGCATTTCCCGGCCGGCCGCTTTTAATTTCATTTCGCAAGCAGTTCCCCCTCCTCCCTCTCCTCCCTCTCCTGACTTTCTCCTGCCTGCCACACCAATCCAAACTGAGGCGCTGCTGCTCCAGTCCCTGTATTACTCCCACTCATCTATGATTAGGAATAAAAGACTGTCGGTTAAAAACAGTTTCAAGATAA